>NC_064619.1:57500-4967500 GCF_023898315.1 Schistocerca nitens | reverse complement strand
ATCGTTTAGTCTTGCCGTTAAAGGTTTGACTTTTCTTTGCGTATTTTTTCAGAAAACACGAAAAACCGTAACTTCGCGAAGTCGCGCTTAGGCTTAAATTTTGTAAACGTGTTTGTTTCTTGTTTCACGGTAATTTAACTAGTTTCTCGGTAACAAATAAGTAAACTACCGTAAATAGCGTATAACTTCATTGTTTCAATACAGATTTCAGAAAAACAGCGTAACTTTATATCAGAAACTTGCTTATATACATTTGTTTATAGGCCCAATTCTCGTAACGTTTTTGGAGAATCAAAGTTAAAGTATCTCGTTTAATTGTCCTTTTTTTCATTCCATCGAGTGAAATGTATAATAAATAGCGTATACCTTCATTGTTTTAATACAGATCTCAGAAAAACAGCGGAATTTTAAATCAGAAACTTGCTTATATACATTTGTGAATAGGCTTAATTCTTGTAACGTCTTTTTTTGATTTTGGGTAATTTAATTGATTTATTCTAGCTAAAGTATTATTTTTGCCATGAGTGAGAAGTGCCTGACTTGCCGTAGAATTGTTAGTTCCGGGGTTTGGTGTGATGGATGCAGTAGTTTTTTTCACTGGGGGGGACTGCAGTGGCGTGGGTGTTGGGAAAGTGGATCAGGCTCATCAGTGGTTATGTAGGATTTGCAGCAGAGATAGGAAGATAGTGGAACAGGAGGGGAAAATTGCTGCCCTTTAGGCTGAGCTAGATCAGGCTAGGGAAGATCTGGACAGGTTAAGGAGGGAGAAGGGCAAAGAGAGGTGGGAAGTGGCAACAGGTAGCAGAAGGAACAGGCCTAGAACTAAGTCTGACAGTTTTGTGGTGAATGTCAAAAATAAGTTTGACCTGTTGCTTCAGTTAGAAACTGATGAGCCTCAAGCAGAGGTAGGTGTAGACAGGACACAACAAACTTTCAATAGGAAATTGAAAAAGAATGTAGGAAAGTCATCGAAAAGGAAGAAAGTTTTGTTGTTAGGCAGTTCTCATGCCAGAGGTGTAGGCCAACTTCTGCAGGAGGAATTAGGACCAGAATACCAAGTCACAATTTTTTTCAAACCAAGTGCTAGTCTGGATCAGGTGACAGAGGATTTAGGTTCACTCTGTAAAGGATTTACCAGGGAAGACACCGTGGTTATTGTGGGAGGGCCAGGGAACAGCATCGACAGAGATTCTGGGTACAGTATAGAGTGTGACCTGGTAAAGATTGCGTTGGCATCGAGACACACCAATGTTGAATTTGTATCTATCCTGAGACGCCATGACCGGCCTCATTTGAACTCTTCTGTTGGGAGAGTTAATTTGGAGTTGGAACGGCTGCTTGGGTCGGGTGCGGGGGCTCATATTGGTGTGGTTCCTGTTGATTATCTCAGTAGGTGGGACTATACCAGGCACGGCCTACATCTCAACAGGAAAGGGAAGGGGAAACTGGGTGGGGTAATAGCAGGAAATTTAAGGGGGGGGAGGCACTGCCATGAGTGGTAAAATACCAGTGGTTACCAGTGGTTGTGCAAAAAGTATAGAAACAAAAAAGTTTTGTGTAGAGAAACATATAGAAGCATGTGCCTGTGAGCTTAAATTAAATAAAGGCACATTTATAATTGTAACTGTATATAGGTCCCCATCAGGAAATTTTCATCTATTTCTGAAAAATTTGGACTCCTTGTTGTGCTATCTGTCAGACAGGGGGAAGCAAATTATTATTTGTGGGGACTTCAATGTAGATTCTCTGAAAGAGGGTAATAGGAAAAATGACCTTGAAGTATTACTCGGTTCTTTCAATTTGACACCCGTTATTGATTTTCCTACTCGGGTGGTAAAGGATAGCAGCTCACTGATAGATAACTTCTTTATAGACCAAGATAAGTTTAACCAGATAAATGCTCAGCCTGCTGAGAATGGTCTTTCTGATCATGGTGCACAGCTAGTTACAATATATGACACAGCTCCATTCAGCAATACTAAACAGTCCTCCATAGTAGTACGTTCAGTCAATGATTTAACAATTGCAAATTTCAGGGAAAGCCTACAGCAGTTAGACTGGGATGAGGTGTACCGTGAACCTGATGCCAATTTAAAATATAATTTATTTCATGACGTTTTTGTAAATGCATTTGAAAACTGCTTCCCCAAGAAAACAGTTAAATATACTCGTAAGAAACCTTGTAACAAACCATGGCTTACTAAGGGTATAAAAATATCTTGTAACCGGAAAAGGGAAATGTATCTGACAGCAAGAAAGAGTAGTGACCCAGAAACTATCAAAAATTATAAAAACTACTGTGTTATATTAAGAGAAGTTATTAAAAAATCCAGGAGTATGTGTATCATGTCTGAAATCAGCAACTCTGATAATAAAATTAAAACAATTTGGAATATTATTAAAAGAGAAACAGGTCAACCAAGAGCAGAGGAAGACAGTATTACCATCAAATTGAATGAAAACTTTACAAACAAAAAGTCAGAAGTTGAAAATATTTTTAATAATCATTTTCTAAATGTTGTGGATATAGTAGGATATGCTAGGCTGTTAATGGAAGAGGCCATACCTATGCAATTTGATACAATTGAAATCTCACCCACTTCTCCCTCTGAAATTAGGAAAATAATAAACTTGCTTAAAAGCAAAAAAAATCACATGGAATTGATGGCATTTCCAGCAAAATACTAAAAGCTTGTTCTCAACAGACAAGTAAGATTCTCAGCCACCTGTGTAATAGCTCTCTGGAACAGGGCATTTTCCCTGATAGACTGAAATATGCTATTGTTATACCTTTGCATAAAAAGGGGGATAGATCTGATGTCAACAATTACCGTCCAATCTCCCTTCTAACAGCTTTATCCAAAATTTTTGAGAAAGTAATGTATTCAAGAGTAGCTTCACATATCTGTAAAAATGAAGTACTAACAAAATGTCAGTTTGGTTTCCAGAAAGGTTTTTCAACAGAAAATGCCATATATGCTTTCACCGGTCAAGTTTTGAATGATCTGAATAACCGAA
Organism: Schistocerca nitens; assembly: GCF_023898315.1. Lineage (NCBI taxonomy): Eukaryota > Metazoa > Arthropoda > Insecta > Orthoptera > Acrididae > Schistocerca > Schistocerca nitens. Next base: position 4,964,482 of record NC_064619.1, on the reverse strand, counting down.
CACCACCCATTGGGATTTTTTGTGATCTCTCGAAGGCTTTTGATTGTGTAAATCATGAAATTCTGCTAGACAAGCTCAAGTATTGTGGCATGAGTAGGACAGTGCACAAATGGTTTAATTCATACCTAACTGGAAGAGTGCAGAAAGTTGAAATAAGTAGTTCTCATAACATGCAAAGATCAGCACATTCCTCAAACTGGGGAACTATCAAGAATGGGGTTCCACAAGGGTCAGTCTTGGGTCCTTTGTTGTTCTTATTATATATTAATGACTTGCCATTCTATATTCACGAAGAGGCAAAGTTAGTTCTCTTTGCTGATGATACAAGTATAGTAATCACACCTGACAAACAAGAATTAACTGATGATATTGTCAATACTGTCTTTCAGAAAATTACTAAGTGGTTCCTTGTAAACGGACTCTCACTGAATTTTGATAAGACACAGTACGTACAGTTCCGTACAGTGAATGGTATGACGCCATTAATAAATATAGACCTTAATCAGAAGCATATAGCTAAGTCAGAATATTCCATATTTTTAGGTGTGTCCATTGATGAGAGATTAAATTGGAAGAAACACATTGATGATCTGCTGAAACGTTTGAGTTCAGCTACTTATGCAATAAGGGTCATTGCAAATTTTGTTGATAAACACCTTAGTAAATTAGCTTACTACGCCTATTTTCACTCATTGCTTTCGTATGGCATCATATTTTGGGGTAATTCATCACTGAGGAATAAATTATTTATTGCACAAAAGCGTGTAATCAGAATAATAGCTGGAGTCTACCCAAGATCATCCTGCATACATTTATTTAAGGATCTAGGGATATTCACAGTAGCTTCTCAGTATATATACTCTCTTATGAAATTTGTTATTAACAACCAAACCCAAATCAAAAGTAATAGCAGTGTGCATAACTACAATACTAGGAGAAAGGATGATCTTCACTGTTCAAGATTAAATCTAACTTTGGCACAGAAAGGGGTGTATTATACTGGCACTAAAGTCTTTGGTCACTTACCAAATAGTATCAAAAGTCTGACAGATAACCAACAAGTATTTAAGAAGAAATTAAAAGAATTTCTGAATTACAACTCCTTCTACTCCACAGAGGAATTTTGAGATATAAATTAAGAAAAAAAGAAAAAAATATTAAAAAATAAAAAAAATAAAAATAAAAAATAAAGAAAAACAAAAAACACAAAAAAATAAAGTTGTTACATTAACTTAAGTATGTTGTTAAATTAACCTAATTATGTCATGTATTGGAAAATTCGACTCGTTCCACATCATTACGAAATATCGTATTCATGATCCATGGAACTAGTATTAATCTAATATAATCTAATCTGCGGGTCCCAAAGAAAAAGAGTTATTCGGAAAGGTGTTTATGCAATTGCAAACCCTGTGAAATCCTGTTCTCGCTGACGTAATGAGATTTTGCTTTTGGAGACCAACTATGATTTTCAAGTCCAGTAACTGCTTACAGATTCGCTCCCCCATGGCTACCCTGTTTGTGTCCAAACCCATTGTACGCTGAATACTTTGCTTGGTATTATTTGCATTCAGTTGCTTGACGGCTGACCGAGGGGGAAATCCACCATCATCTCCCTAATCAGGGCATCACTGCTGTCCATCAGGTAATGAAAAAGAATTATTCAAACTTAGGGCCTATGCCCATTCTCACATTTGATCGAGTAGTCCTTCCATTGAAGATTAAGGCACGCTATGAAGTCATAACGGTCCGATCATACATTCTAAACCTGATGCGTTGGTACTAGCGTCAACGTTAAAATCACACTCTCGTGTTCTGTCAAATCGCGGCTCAATGTGTTACTTGTGGTAGAGATGCTCTTGAGGGCGATTGCCTACCTCCTCCTCCCCACTGTACCAGTTGTAACTGTGACCATGCTGCCTCATCCTGTGAGAGTCCCGTGCATCTCGATGAGCAGGCCATTCAGAAGAACTTGGTGAAGGAAAAGAAATACCCTATCCTGTCGCTCGCATGTTGCTGGCTAGTCGAAATCCCGTGCATTTTTCCACCCGGCACTTACAGTACGCCGGCCGTGGGGGCCGAGCGGTTCTAGGCGCTTCAGTCTAGAACCGCGCGACCGCTACGGTCGCAGGTTCGAATCGTGCCTCCTGCATGGATGTGTGTGATGTCCTTAGGTTAGTTAGGTTTAAGTAGTTCTAAGTTCTAGGGGACTGATGACCTCAGATGTTAAGCCACATAGTGCTCAGAGCCATTTGAACCATTGGAACTTATAGAACGGTTCTTGTTATGCCTCGCTCCGTGGAGGACACGGCCAGCCGACTTGCCACCTCCCGTTCAGTACTTCTGTTATGAAATCGCCCAGTAACACGGTATCATCCCCATCTCCTTCTCCTACGTCTGCGCAACAAGCCACCAAATCTTCGCCCCCCAGCAACGAAACCACCTGCTACATAACTGGCAGGCTGGAAAGGACAAACAGAATACTCCCGCAAAGACTTTTTACGTCTCTCCAGCCAACAAAAGCCTGAGCCTTCGTCTGGCAAGTGGAAAGAGCCTAAGAAATCGAACAAAGGCGAACAGTCCTCTCCTTCCCCAACTCGGAGATCCTCTTCAAATGTATCGCCCTCGTGTGGCCAACCTCCTCTTCGCCAGTGCGCACCACCTACCGTTTTTCTGTCCTGGAGTCTGCAGTCTGACCCAGGGAGAATGCCGACTCCTCTGCAGATTTCATGAAACAAGATCCTCCAGCCTCTGCACTCTGTAGCAGTGAGTCTTCGAAGGCTGGCATTCAGCAGCCGCCGTGGCGACTGCCCTTCGTTTGTTCCCTCCTCCCCATTATGAATCGTCCCCATTGGAACGTTCGTGGGATTAGACCCAACAAGAAGGAATCATGGTTTCTCTTGGAATCACAACATTCTGTTCTTTTCTGCCTTCAAAAAACGGGATTGCATCCTTCAGCTTTCAGCTTTCTCGTTTCCTTCTGGTCCACTTTGACCTTCCCCCCCAAGGACAGCATTCACGCTGCTCATACAAGATAATGCCCATAGCCAAACTGTGTGATTGAACACCCGTCTGCAGACTGTTGCGGCCCACATTTTCCTTCCCTCTCTCACCTTTTCTGTCACCAAGGCAGACTTCCTCCAGCTAACTGCTCGGCACTCTCACCAATTTTCGCTACTCAGTGACTTTAATGCCCACCATTCCCTTCCGAGAACCCGTGTGCGGGGTTTCCTCCTGGCTGCCCTCAGCTCAAACTCATCTGTCTTAGACTGGAGCATCCACGTTTCTTTCAGACTCCACACCCACGTATTACCATTTCTACCTATCGTTCTACGCTGCCCAGCTTGCCGTCGTCTTCTCTGTGACACATCCTCGAGCGACCACTTCCCATTCACTCCCCATTTGCTGACACTTACCCGACCTGCTTGTATCCTCAATCGGCAGCATCCTAAGGCCAACTGGAGGCTGTGTTCTTCCCTGGTTCCCTCCGATGAACGACGCTTCCTCAGTCGTGGTGACCGGGTAGAGCAGCATACAGTGTTGAACCGTGTTTGTTATGTCGTCACATTCTTCGGTATAGCACAAAAGCTACCTGGATTTCATTTACTAATCCTTTTAACTGTTTCACTCCCCTCTGAACATGTGGGGCAAATACCATCAGGTCTCTGGGACCAAGGTTTCCTGCCTGACCATAGAAGATTATGTCATTGTCGACCCTACTGCTATCTCCAGCGCCTTGGGCCGCTGTTCTGCAGAACTTTCGAGCTCCACCCACCATCACCCTGCCTTCTTCCCTCGGAAACAAGCGGAGGAGGCTTGGGTGAGATCCTTTTCTCAGAATCGTGATGCTGAAATATCGCCTTTATTATGGAGGAGTTTGACCATGCTCTCACCTCATCCCGATCTTCCGTCCCACGGCCGGACAATGTTCACATTCCATTCACATGTTGCAGCACCTTTCTCTTACAGGCAAGTACTTTCTCCTTCATGTATACAATGGCATTTGGGCAGATGAAAGCTACCAGAATAGCTTTTGGTCAGAACTACATTCGGAAAAGACCATGCTTCTATGGTCTTAATTAGCGTGAGGTCCGCCCCGATAGCGGAGTGACGCCGGCACAGTAGCTCAGCGTGTTCGGTCAGAGGCTTTAGCTACCCTCTGTAATAAAAAAAATTGAGTGAACGGATCAACGAACAACCTAAACGGGTGTCATCGGACGTCAGCCACGAGCAATATAGAACAAAATGAGATCAACAAAAAAAAGTGGTCAGCGTGACGGATTGCCGTCCTACGGGCCCGGGTTCGATTCCCGGCTGTGTCGGAGATTTTCTCCGTTCAGGGACTGGGTGTAGTGTTGTCTTCATCATCATTTCATCCCCATCCAGCGCGCAGGTCGCCCAATGTGGCAACAAATATAATAAGACCTGCACCCAGGCGGCCGGACCTGCCCCGCAGGGGGCCTCCCGGCCAATGAAGTCCAAACGCTCATTTCATTTCCATTAGCGTGAGAAGTTTAAAATTTCTTTTTTTCTGTGATTCTCTGTATTTCACGTACGATTGTACAGTTCCGACCTTAGACAGTTTCCAAATACATAAAACGGAAGCATTACATATTTGATACATTCCTGATACTTGTGATTTTGACACTGAACAAGTCACATCAGTAGATATACTAGGCGCATCATAACTTCCTTTTTAGATTATTCTTTATTAGCATGTTACGCCGTGTACGTCCTTGCTCCTGTGATTGCATGTCATGGTCAGAACATAAATTAGAAAGCTTTCCGCTGTTTTAGGAGCACGTTACTTTCGAGCAGTTGTTGCAAAACCCTTGTGTACATAAAGTTGAAGCTTTAACATACTTAACTATATATGCCTTTGTTTCCAATTATATTTAATTAACGTTCATCATTGGTGCAAACATGACAATGTAATTTCTTTAAAGTAACTTGTAAAAATTTGTTCTGTTATTGTGGGATCACGTCATTTTTGGATAGTTGTTACTAATATATTGTATATAAAATCGATAGCAGTACTCTAATGAAATAGTAGTGAAAATTTTGAGAAACGAGTAAAACCAGCTTTATGGGTACATGAGCTTTCGTATTACAGTAATATTTATTAATGAGTGTAGCGATAATTTTACAATCTGTAGTTCTGTAATGCTTCGTTCTAGAAGTGGTAAAAAGATGTTTAGGAATTACCCGTTTTGCAGGTCTTTTTGCTCATTTAAAACTCTATCTGCCTGCTCTTTTAGATGGCTGTAAATTTCAATCTCCTCCATTACATCCATGAGTTTTCCATTCTGTAACTTATGTAAAATTTGAAGTGACTCATCTATATTAATATTTTATGATTGCTGCCTTTTAAGTGTACAGCAAAGGTGGATGGGCTATTGTCAGTTATCGTCGTGTGTCCTTTAAATTGCCTGCTAACTTTCCTTCGTGCTTCTCCAAAATAAAATTTTGAGCATTCTTCACACTTAATTTTGTAGACTCCTACTTGCGAAAGTGACTCTAATTTCCGTGATGTGTGTCTCAATAATCGTTGAAGACTATTATTGCTTCTGTAGCTAGTGTTCTATCACCCTTACAAACCAATCATATTTTATCAGCAATTGATAAATTTGTGGGTTGTGTGGGTGCAAATATTCAATTAAGACAAAAAATTTAAAACGACTAATACAACAAAAAATCTAAATACACTCAGTGAAAATAATCATCACATGCAAAGCAACTTCAAATTCTTCCACAAGGTAGAAAATCTGACAAACGTTAGATTCACTCTCACAGGAATGAACGTACTAAATAAAGGACCCAAATTTAACTTACAACCACACTTTGGAAACAGCATGATTAAAAATATTATTGCAGACAACTCGATATATGTAATATGTATACAAACATTCCAATAACAGAGACTACAGAAATCATTAAAAACAATTATTCAAATAAAAAAAAAATTAGTCAAGCAGAAGTGTGTGAAAACGAAATTTATCTCAAAGAGTATGGAGTAGCAATGACTTCAAGCATAGCGGGTTCATTAGGTGATATTTTCGTTAACACTTTAGAGGGAAAATTTTTTTAAGTACTTCGCTCAACAGCCAAAACAATCGTTTATTGCTATAGACATGTGGATGATATTTTAATGCTATTCGGTGGAACAATAGAAGAGAGTAACGTTATGCATTTACAATTCAATAGTTTGCATTAAAAATTAGTTTCACTATGGAGAGAGAAAAAAATAAGAGCATAAACTTTTTGGATTTAAAAATTTCGAACGAAAAATCTAAACTAACATTCGATATTTTTCGTAAACCAGCGACAAAATACATAATTATCCACAACCAATCTTGCCCTCCGACAGCACAGAAGATCACATATTTTCGTCGTATGATGCACAAACTGATCAACTAACCAGTGGAAAAAGAAAAATTTGAGAAAGAACTAGTTCTTCTCTATGAAGTGGTAATAAATACGTTATCCTACAAACTTATTAGGCATATTATTCAAAAAGAAAACTATTCAAACACATGTCAGTCCCACAGATGAAATAACTTCAACCAGAGACACAAACGAACAACAGAAAAACAATGTTGTTGTACGGCTATATCTAGGTGTCGTTTCCGACAAAATTACTCAATATAAAATTATACACTAGCGGTAGAGCACTAACAATAGACAACTATTATTGAGACACATACCGCGGAAATTAGAGCCATTTTCGCAATCAGGAGACTACAAAAGTAACTGTGAAGAATGCTCAAAATTCTATATTGGAGAAACAGGAAGGAAAGTTAGCAGGCGATTTAAATAACACGCGACAATAACTGACAATAACCGATCCACCTTTGCTGTACACTTAAGACACCAATCATGAAATACCTAATATACATAAATCACTTTAAATATGACATAAGTTACAGCAAGGAAAACTCATGGATGTATTGGGGGAAATTGAAATTTACGTCGGAAATTGAAGTTTACGTCCATCTAAAAGTCCAGTCAGATAGAGTTTTAAATGAGCAAAAAGACTTAGAAAATGAGAAGTTTCTAGACATCTTTTCACCACTTCTAGAACGAAGCATTACAGAACCATGGAATGTAAAATCACCGCTACACTCATCAATAAATATTACTGTAATACGAAAGATCACGTACCCCCATAAAGCCGTTTTTACACGATTCTCAAAGTTTTCACTGCTTTTAATTAGAGAACTGTGATAAGTTTTATATATAAGATATTTGTAACAACTATCCAAAAATGACTTGCACCCTCAATAACAGAACAAATTTTTACAAGTTACTTTAAAGAAATTAGATACCGTCATATTTACGCCAATGATGAGCGATAATTAAATATAGCTGAGAAAAAAGTCATATATAGTTAAGTACGTAAAAACATCGACCTTATATATAAGAGCTTTGCAACAACTGCTCGAACGTAACGTGCTCCTAAAATAGCGAGAAATCTTTCTAATTAATTTTATGACCATTATATGCAGTCATAGGAGCAAGGACATATGCGACATAATATACTATAAAGAAACATACATGAAGTAAGTTATAATGCGCCTAGTATATCTAGAGATACGACTTGTTCCTAAGTCAAAATCACAAGTATCATTCATGTATGTAATGTATAATGCTTCCGCTTTAGACACTTGAAAGTTGCCTAATGCCAAATTTGTATAATAGTACACGAAATAAAGAGAAAGGCAGCTGAAGGCATTACGAAATTATTCAAATAATTCATTGCAACTGCAAATTCTGTCGCACTGAAAATTGCAGAAGTTTAGAAGAGGTTGCAATATAAAAACCCGATTTTAAAAAAATCGGCTCAGACTATACAGTCTACGCGATCGAAGCAGCAGGTGTTAAAATAGTGTAAAAAAAAATAAAAAACGATTTTGTAAATCGTTCAGACGTAGAGATTTACGCGCGTCAAAGATCAGTCTACAGTATAACAAGTATACCAGTTAACTAGAACTGTAGAACGAAAGCCGGCTGGGGTGGCCGAGCGGTTCTAGGCGCTACAGACTGGAACCGCGCAACCACTAAGGTCGCAGGTTCGAATCCTGCCTCGAACATGGATGTGTGTGTTGTCCTTAGGTTAGTTAGGTTTAAGTAGTTCTAAGTTCTAGGGGACTGATGACCTCAGATGTTAAGACCCATAGTGCTCAGAGCCATTTTTTTGTAGAACGAAAGGGTCTACAGGAAAGTGTATATTGCGGGAAAGGCTATAACGCACTTAAGGAATTCAGAATTTACTTGCGAAATTCAGATTGGAAGGTTCTACACAACATACTTGGCGTGAATGAAAAATGGACTATATTCTGCAACAGACATATTTACTTTGAAGAGTTGTCCTAAGAAAATTAACTCGTGTAAATTAAATTCTCCTACATCTCAGCTTACAAATAGAATCAACAAATAATTTAGTGTGAGTATCAAGGGTCTTGGAGAGTAACAGAATCACACCTCACTACAAAAAGTGAATTGTAATGTTCTAGGCGAAATCTAAGAGTCAAAGTATAGATATTTTCCTGTCAGTGACGCTGTGGTAAGGGATGGGCGAGATCTCATTCGGAAACCATAGGGAAAGAAATCAGCTGCAGTCTTTCAAAGGAACCAAAGAAACCGTCCCGGCATTCGCCTGAAGATATTTAGAGGAATCACAGAAAACGTAAATCTGGGTGATCAGATGGGAATTTGAACGGCATTTCTCCCGATGACGAGTACTGAGTTTTATCACTGCATGTATTTACAAGAAAAAACAAGCTATTTCAGTAACATGTTCAAAACAAATTGGAACATACTAAAAATGAGGCTGCACATATGAATTAGGGAAATGAGAAATTCTTAACGCTAATTATGAACTGATCAAAGACAGTGCTGAAATTGTTGACATTATTAATAAGTTTTTTTTTAATTTAAATAGCAGATAATTTAAGTCTGGATACTTTGGTTAGTGGATAGGTTAGTTTCGAACGAAAAACATTCCAAAACAAGTTTAAAACTTTTCAACTCCAATTTTTTTTTACAAGTATCAGTCGACATACGCAGTTTTGTTAACCATAGTTCCTATTTTTCGATAACAAAATTTCTTGATATCGTGGTCCTCGAAATATTGGTTGAAATCGCTTGGTAAGTCGTTAGTGTGTGACCGACCGCTGGCGGTAACTGCTCCTGACACTGCCAGCGATACATCGCTCGTGCGTGCGGCGTAAAATGACCTCGCCGTCGACGGAACGACTTGTTCCGACAGCTCAGACCGGTGGGTAAGAGGTGACGTAAGTACAAATACAGTAGTACTATCTGCTACAAATCACGCATCTTCGAACTGAAATACAGGATTAAGCAGTCGTAACTATAGTGTTGGCCAGCGGCGCATAGTATGATGTGGTCAGAGCAAGCGATGTGTCAGCAGCTCCAACTCCAGCGACTTCAACCTATTCAGCACAACGGAGACGGTAAACAAGACATGTGGCCGCTGTGTACTGGTATCGGGGATGCCGAGGCCACAGCCACCAGGACAGTGGATCTAGTTTAGCAGCCGATACAACCCGTCGGCTTTGACCAATGACGTCAGAATTCGCCAGAGAGCATGTATTACAAAGATGAAAGAGCTGAGAAGAATGTTCAGAAACAAAGGAATGCGAGTTCTTTAAAGTAATTTGTAAAAATTTGTTCTGTTATTGAGGGTGCAAGTCATTTTTGGATAGTTGTTACAAATATCTTATATATAAAACTTATCACAGTTCTCTAATGAAAAGCAGTGAAAACTTTGAGAATCGTGTAAAAACGGCTTTATGGGGGTACGTGATCTTTCGTATTACAGTAAGATTTATTGAGGAGTGTAGCGATGATTTTACATTCCATGGTTCTGTAATGCTTCGTTCTAGAAGTGGTGAAAAGATGTCTAGAAACTTCTCATTTTCTAAGTCTTTTTGCTCATTTAAAACTCTATCTGACTGGACTTTTAGATGGACGTAAATATATATAAGGGCCAGTAGTATTTTCACGTTAACGATATCGGGTATTTATATCTTAGTATTTCTCCGCAAAATAAAATGGAAAGAAATGAATGAAATATATTACTAGCAAAGAATACATCACGTGACATGTATGTCAGTTATACCTCGAAACTCTTTCGAACTATATTGCTTAAGTGCAGCACGGGATACAAGTTTAGCGTACGTCGATTTCTTAGTTTTAAGCAGCATTGCTGTGCTGTTGTTCACTTGAACTATGTATCGCCTGTTTCACTAAACCGTAAATGAAACACCCGATACAAATTAAAAGCTCATTCGAAGTGTGTTGCCTAAGTACAGTACGGAATACAAGTGTGTCGTAAGTCGATTTCTTCGTTTTCACTAGCATTACTGTTGTGTTCTTCACTTGAACGATGTATCCTCCGCTTCAGTAAACCCTAAATGAAACACGGGATACAAATTTTAGTTGTGTCGGGGGTTTCGCAAGTACACATTCGAAAATGTCGTACCGATACTAGAGCTGGAAAACGAAACAAGATCGACAGCTGTCAAATTTCTGTTACGTACTTCACATCACGAAAATACACATATTGGTGGAATAAAACAGTGAAATATGGCAAAACAGTGAAATACAGTGAAAGAAGCAAATGGAAAAGTGAACTTATCACATGCAAATATCGAGGAATAACAGAAGGTCGCCAGACAGACAGTAACGAAAATCACATACCCACACTCAGAACAAACACATCATTACGAAACCCCTCCCTCTCTCTCTCTCTCTCTCTCTCTCTCTCTCTCTCTCTCTCTCTCTCTCTCTCTCCCCCCTCCCACACACACACACACACACACACACACACACAAACCCCCCTTCCCCCCCCCCCCCCCCCCCCTCTCTCTGAAATTAACTGAGATGTTTGGGACGGTACATTTTGCCAACGTGTTTAATAAAACATTTAAACGGGCAATATGTCCGCGGAATACTTTGTCTCCACGAATACTCATCTAGGTGGCTTTGAAGAGTCGAAATCTGACGTTTCCCATTGCTTATAAGAGATTTTACCGCTGACCAATACCCCTGTATGCTGTTGTGGTTTACTACTAGATGTTGATAACTCCTATCCCCTAAATCCCTATATGAAGAAAACCCGTCTGAAATAACAATAGAGCCCTCTGCAACCTGATCTTCAATTAACCTAACCAAAACTTCGTTACTTCTATTTGGTACTACTCTGAACACTACATCGTCACACTGCTGACCTGAAACTACTGCCCCCCACACTCATAATCCCACCGGAGGTTCCCCCCTATTGTACTTCCTTTTTCAAAATGCGATTCGTCAATTTCGACCATAACACCCGCCCCTCCCCTCCCCCCCACTGGCCCCCTATATTTCATATATTCCCCACAAACTTCCCTACAAAACGAGTACCAGTCTACTACCGTACGCTTACTCACACGACATTCATGCACACAAGATATCTTAAACACCAACAGTATGTGATTTTCATTATGTCTCTCAGGGCGAGCTTAGATTTCTCGCCATAACCGGTCTGTGCTGCACCTCCGTACAAATAAGTCGTGAGTACGGCGACTCGATACACTGGTGAGGCGCACATGTTCGCCGCACTCACGACATCGGACGTATTCAGCAATAAGACCGCGGATTTGCAAGAAGCAAATTGTGGTCAACATGTCTTCGTGCATGGCTTCTCTTAAATCGTCAAGATTCATTGGGATAGACAAATCCATTCCTATAAACGAAAATAAGACACTAAAAATTGTTCTAAAATAAAAAAACTAATACTCCAAATTACCTCAATATCATTACGAAAAATATTAAGTACGATTTGAATAAGAAACAAACAATTAATTAAATCACACGATTAATAATTTAACGAATACCGAGCGATCGCTTTTAGATTCACATTCAATTATTTTAATGATAGCGCTTATTGGAACACATAACTGTTTTATTATCTATGCCTCGAAGTGAAGACATTACTATCTATGACTAAGGTATGACGCCATTGGTCAAAGCCGACGGGTTGTATCCGCTGCTTCACTAGACCCAGGACAGTCAAGCTGACCCGTCTATGCGTAAGAAATTCTTGTAAACACATATTACTTTTTGCGGTACGTGTATGAAGAACGTTATCTTTCGAGTTACCATCTGATGTATTCAGCTTGCCGAACATTGACTGTAAGAACGAACACGGAAAGCCCTTGGTGTGGTAACAACACAGCCAGCCTCAAAGAATCCGTGATATACAGCATGGTGACTGATTTGCAGAAACACATTACCCTGAATATAATTGTTGTGTCTCCATATTCGTTAAGCATACGTCCTTATGAGAATTTATGTTTCGCGTCCGCAGAAACTGCAATCACTTTGACTCCAGCGTTTTGGACGCCGAGGATTGGCAGAAATCAGATGCTGGCTGACGGCTTACCTTCTGACAGCTATCGTTGGTCCGTGCTCTTGCTGCGCTTCATGGTTTTCTGAAGATTCTGCTGAGTGGGGACAGAAACGTCCGTGTTGCTCGACAGTCGCCTCGCTGAGCAACGGCATCGGCCGCCGCATGGATGCCCCTATTGTTGAAAACTACGTCATGTAGACATTTGTTGCTTACTATGAGGGGATATGAGGACAATAATTACCGCATAATTTAGGGCACTATCCAGCGGTAATACACTGTAAGAGCAAAGAAAAGACGCATCACGAAGGAATGTCCGATTTTTTGGAGGGGGGAGGGGGGGGGGGAAGGGAAGCGGTAGATGTTATGTACATGTACAGGCAAACAAATGATTACAATTTGAGGAAAAACTGTATGATTTGTTAAAGAGAAAGAACTTAACAAACTGAGCAAGTGAGTAACGCGCTGGTCTGCCTCTACCCCTTACACAAGCAGTTATTCGGATTGACAGAACTGTTGGACGTTCTCTTGAGGGATACCGTGCCAAATTTTGTCCAATTGGAGTGTTAGATCGCCAGAATCCCAATCTGGTGGAAGGGCCCTCCACATAATGCTCGAGCTGTAATGGGAGAGATCCGGCGACCTTGCTGGCCTAGGTAGTGTTTGTGAAGCACAGAGAAAAACAGTAGAAACTGTAGCCGTGTGCGAGCGGGCGTTATCTTGCTGAAATGTAAGTCCGTGGTGGTTTGCCATGAAGGGCAACAAAGCGAGACGTAGAGCGTCGTCGACGTACCACTGGGCCGCAAGTATGCCGCGGATGACGACCAAAGGGGTCCTGCTAGGAAATCAAATGGCGCCCCAGACCATCACTGCTGAATGTAGAGCCGTGTGGTGGGTGAAGTAAGGCCAGTACCCCGCCGCCGTCCGGGGCACCTCCAGACACATCACTGCTCAGCTGAAAGTGGGACTCGTCACTGAATACAGTTCTACTCCACTCCTCGAAATTCCAGGTCGAATGTGCCCGACACCCCTGCAAACGGTCTTGTTTGTGTACAGAAGTCAATGGTACGTAGTTAGCGTAGGAGCGTCGTTAGCTCAGTCTCTTTTCTGTGATCCGTCGAATAATGGTCATTGTGGTAACTAAGCATCATTTCCACGTCGAATCGATAATAATGATGAATCCGGGGCTCTGAGTGTCTGACGATTGCTCGGTGCGCTTGTACAGTCGTCTCTCTAGGGCGACTGCTTCCTTCTTGTTGCTGTGTTCGGCCAGGTTTCACCATTCATGCAAACACAATCGAATAGTGGCATCGCTCCCATTCGGATGTCGAGCGATTCCCCAGTTACTCCAGTTGACTTCTCTGAGCCCAACTGCACATCCCCCCTCAAATCCTGGTGTGTCCGTATACCGTTTACGCCCCTGTCTGAGAGTCGTAGTTACTCTCAGCAAAGACTTTATGCCCTGGTATCGGTATATCCCCTGTTTACTATCCGTAACATTTGCGCGGTGAAATTAGGGTGCAGCGTTACACATTCATTCAATCGGACGCCAAAGCTTATAGTTTTCATATTCCGTCGTTTGTTACCAGTTTTTTAAAAAATCTTTATTTCAATAAGAAATATAATAGTTATATAAATTAACGCACCACCTTAGTGATTAGTGGGTCCTAATGTTAATACAATGTTATATGTTATCAGCAGCTATTACAGTTATTACAATGTTACAATTAATTTATGAGCTACAGACAGTGCGACACAGTACATGTTAATAGGCAGATTACGATTGGTAATCTATACACTACTACCTAGTTGTTAATTTTCCTACCTACTTGTTAATTCCTAACTGCCTGCAGCGTTACAGGTGTGTCAGCCTAGATATAAACCTACTTCAAGGCCTTGCTGATCGAGCTAATCCCGAAGAGCGTGCCCCTGACACTGGGCAGGCCAAGATTGCTTGTCGCTGCAGGTTCCTAATTTGGTATCTACTTCTAATGCTACTAACTACTAACTAACCTAGTCAAATCCGGTGCTGTCTTAGTCGAGAATACGTGTACTCCAGTCCCCCTAGCCCTGCACGTGGCGGATTCCAACTAAAAGTCGACCTGTCCACGCACAGGTGGTACAGCATTAGGGTACTAGGACACATTCAGTGGTTGGTTCTAGTCGCGAAAGTCCCTCAGGTATGCAGTCAGAACTTTTCGTGATACCTCATTTGCCACGTTGTTCAGAGTTTCGAAAGTGTCTTCGTATCTTAATAAGTTGTATGTGTTGTTGTTTGGAAGTTGCTGTCTTAGTGTACCTACTACCACTTTGCATAACTCCTTCATGATGTGTCTTTTTTTCTCCTAGAGTGTATCCAGGTCGTAATTACGCAATGCGATCGAGGACGAGTCGCTGGCGGCTGAACGAAACACAGTGAATAAACAGAGAAAAGGTTGAGGAAAAATGGAAAAAACGATTGAAGCTGATCAGTCAAGACAAGTCTTTCGCTATATGAAAATAATCGAAGATTGTTTTGGAAAATGTTATGTGGTGAATACGAGGATCATTTACCTCTTTTTCTTACGTCAAAGATCAATGTAGAACATCAGTTAACTGAATCTGCAGAACGAAAGAGACAAAATGAGATCAAAATGTTTCGATTAAGGCTATCACGATGTATCCGACACGGGTGTCGTAAACAATTGTGGGCAAAAAAAGAATCGAGTCACAATTCGAATCTGGTCCTTAAAGGCGTTGTACAGCCTTAGAGGCTGACAGAGAAGCAACACTGTATTTCGAAACAGCTGAGAACCTCTACAATTTTTTTTTCTCACCATGCTAGCTAGAGTGGTCAGAAGCGATGTGTAGGTGACATTTTGTTGAGTTAGTAATGGAGCGGGGTGGGATGGGGCAGGCATGCAGGAAAGTAGGGGAATGAGTCATCAATTTAAGTATGTGCCCCGGGCCACCACAATCGCAGTTACGACGCTGCTACGTGTCTAGAAGCCCTGAGCGTGCGTATGACGTAAACCTAACTGCTCTACAATACGATGTGTCAGCGTCTTTCTTGTGAAGAAGTGGGATGCATGCGCGTCTGAAGCTGCTATGAAAGACGTGAATGTAATGACAGTTGCGAATACGAGCTACCTCCGGCTATATAATGGTGTGACGACAATGAAAATATGTGTCGGACGGAATTGGATCTCGGACTCGGATTTCTCTCTTCACGGGAGCAGTCGGCTTAACCGATTCAGCTAACCGACCACGACCACGACCGCGGCCACACCCGAGCTTCCATATGTCGTCGTCCATGTGTCATCCCTGTGCTGTACACTTTAGCAGGAAATCTGAGTTCGAGCCCCGGTCCGCGCAGATTTTTACTTGTCGTCCTTCCATTACACAGCCGGAGGTGATTGATGTTCGCAACTACGAGTACATTGCATGCGTTTTACTACAAGCGAAGTCAGAAATTACTTGCTCAGCTTGTAATGCCTAGTTCTTTTGTTGAATGGCATCAATTTTCTTTACCGAACACGACAACGACCACAGCTATTATTATTTCACATCAAACTGGCACAGTGTTACAGTCAATACTGTATGTTTAGGCCAATCATGGAGCAATTTCTCCCTAATTAGTCCTTGCAGCAGATTAGTAATAGTCATCATAACGCACTAATCTAAAATTTAGAAAACTAATGGAATAGTTATGCTCTTTACCACAGCATGATTAATGTTTGAACAAAGCTGTACGCAACGGCTTATTTGATTCAAAATTGTTCAGTAACAATAATCAGTGTTGCAGAAACGATAAGAAATTGTGTCACTCCTAGTGAGTGCTTTATGCAAACACCGTTGTAAACTTGACATATATGCTTGCATTGACTTTATGTTGTATTTTTCCTCTGTTATTGATGTGGTGCACGGTAACAGGTCTCTTGGCTTTCTACACAGTGGATTAGTTAAAACGAGGACCTCTTTTGTTTCGTGAATGGTTCGAGGTATTGAAATGAAGTTTATAGGCAAATTTTAGTGGAACGAGGGGCACGTACTTTTGTTGTATCGGTAATGTTCATAAATATTGTGTCAGTGGAGGCATGAAGAGAAAATAAGTTTTTTTTTAATCGAACGATGTACTTTTTTAATGATATTATAAAGCTTTTGTAACCAGAACTACAGTGAGATAACGCTTTTTATTGTTCGCGTTGAAGAGAGGAAGGAAGGAAGGAAGGAAGGAAAATTGGTGTTCAACTACCCGTCTTCAGAGACGGAGCACAAGTTCGGATTAGGGAAGAATGGGGAAAGAAATCGGCCATGCCCTTTCAAACGAACCATCGCGGCATTTACCTCGAGCTCTTTAGGGAAATAAAATCTAAATCTCGACGGCTGGACGTGGATTTGAACCCTCTCGTCCTCCCGAACGCGAGTCCAGCGTGCTAACCAGAGCTTCACCTCATTCGGTTTGATGTCGAAATTTTTGGCAAAAATTGTTCGAGAAATGAGCTAAAAAAAAGCTACGCGGCTAGAATCAGCTGTTGCGGTGTAAACACCGCCAGGCTCCGAGCCTTTCCACTGTCTTCTTACTCCCACAAAAGCTGTTTACTTGAACATGAGTACATACACACACTTGAAACAGTTTTCTTAAGTTCCTTCAGATAAACTAGAAATCTGTTTACAACCATTTGAAACAATTTTCTTAAGTTCCTTCAGATAAACTAGAAATCTGTTCAGAACTATCGTAGCTAACCCTGTATCTGTGTCGTTTAAAGTTGGACCACGAGGAAAGTGTTTCATCTCAGTAGACTAGATCTATCTTCTTGTAGTGTACACCCTGAACGTTAATAAAACCCACAAACAGCAGGAACGTATTCGTGACTAGAAATAGAGGAAAAAAGGTCCTATGAACACGTGTTCGGAGATGCATCGTTGCTCCGGTAGATGTGGCTGACTACCACGTGCCGTGTGTTTCTTGTGTATTGCAGAGTGTCTGAGACTGATGCAGCAGAATGGTCCGGTATTCGTGTCGCGAGCAAGCCGAGATGGTGTTTGTGTACCGCCAAAGGGATGGACACAGTCGACAGACAGCACGGCTATACCGACGCGAGTACCCTCAGACACCGACCACGTCATTCAACGTTTCAAGCCCTTTTTGGGCGTTTGTGTAATCATGGGTCCTTTCAGACAGACAAACCTGCAGGGAGGCGGCAGACTGTGCATACACCAGATTTGGAGGAGCGGGTTCTACAAGCTATCGAGACTACCCTAGGCAATGTTGGCCCGCCAACATGGTGGTGGCCAATGTGCGACTATGTGTATCCTGCATGACAGCCACTACTATCCCTGTCACCTGGAACGAGTGCGAGGATTATTAGAAGCGGATTTCTCTCTACGGGAAGGATTCTGTCATCAGACTTCTTTACTGACCAAGCAACCTCTGGTAGAACCCGCATCGTCAGTATGCAAGGGCTACAGACAATTCTTGAGGAATTTTTGAGGCATCTCACCAGCATCAGTTGAGCATCAATATGTGGGCAGGGATTCTTGGCGATTGCATGCTTCGACCGGTTATTATTGCACAAAGCCTCGATGGACGTACCTGGACTTACTGCGGAATATTCTGGCTGGGCTGCTTGCCTCTGGCAAAACGACAGGTTATGTAGTTTCTGCGTGCCGGAGCGCCACTCCACTTCCGCTTTACAGTTCGACGACGCCGCAACATCGCCTCCCCCGGACGTTGGACAGGACGCGGAGGTCCTCTAGCGTGGTCTGCTAGGTCACAGGACTAACCCCTGGACTGTTACCTCAGGGGGCATCTGGAAAGCGCTGTGTATGCCCAACGAGTTCCTGATGTGCAGACCCTTCAACAGCGCGTTCACCGCGCCTGTGACGCTATTCGGAGAGAGAGAGATCGGAACTTACGAAAGGGTAGGGCTATCCATGTTGCGGCGTACGAACGTGTGCGTTGAATTTCAAGGAGACCACTTTGAACACCTGTTGTAACGTGGATGCGATGCAGCTCTGTAGTGTGTTCCGGGACGATTTGTTGTCGTTACACCCACACTGTCCATTTCCGGACAAATGTTCATAGGACATTTTTCCCTCAATTTCCAGTCAGGAAACCGTCCATGCGGTTCGTCGGTTTACGAAGGTTCGCGGAGTTTACATAGCAATAACAGAGTGCAGGCAGCTTTGCTTTCAACTATAGCACATTTCTCGGATACTTTTCCGAAGAGTGTCAACGCCATTATAAACGAGCGTTACACCAATGTACACGTCTTCGATAGCATAAAAATTACCGTTAAAATATACAGTTCAGTATCTCACTTGATACAAGAGTTAAAAATATTACCCGCACAACAAATTTACGAGCCCCTCTACCGACTACATTTGCCCGTAAACTTGGCTTCGATATCTTGATCTACTTAGAAATGGCATGTGTGATTCATCTTATATGATAAGTGCACTTTGCCGATTTTAATGCTGCTTGTATTTCTGGGCTGGTTGCCATACCTTCACGAATCCACCGCAGCGCCCAAGACATAAAATGTATCATACATTCTTGGCGGCAACTTTTAAGACTCCCCAGCGCATAGCTAAATTCGTCTACCTTTGAGCGCAAACAGTAACTTCGTCACCGTCATAATCACTTCTACACTAACAACTTACGTGAATGTTCTGTGTAGATATAATTTTTTTTGCAAAGGCAATTCACTTTTAATTACATTATCATTCATATGGTATCCATTAAGATTTGTTGTAGTTGCTACAAAATTAAGGATATTTTTAGTTTTGTGTAACTTTAACGAGTGTAACGTTCTGCAATGTATTCTGAAACCACAACATTAAATAGTTAACTAAGAGGTATGAGAAATCTACAGAACACATTCAAATGAAACCGAATCATTCCGACAAACAAAAGCCAAATCAAGTCAAGACAACCATAAAAATTCATTACATAAATAACTATAGAATTAGATAGAGGGGGGAAAATCATATGAATCGAAGAATGAAATAAAAAAAATTTAAACGTAATTTATTTAACAATATGGAATCTATGAAAGAACGAAGTCTACGAAAACTTGTCGGGAGATAGAGCTTCTGGTACGAACAGATGCTGGAAATCGGAAAGGAGCGGTACAGATTTACCGTGAAGAAGAACGGACTCGCAACTCATTGAAAAAACTAAAACAGCCATATTTTCTTAACTATGGAGTCTTATCGGATATTGGCAACTCTCTATCACCGTTCGTAAATGGTGATTTGGTGAATTATGGTATCAAGTTTTTAAATTCCTAAGCCATGACAATCTTTTTTTATCACCTTGTCTACTTATTACTTATAAATATTAGCTGTGAAGCCTCTATGTAGCCGGCCGGAGTGGCCGTGCGGTTCTAGGCGCTACAGTCTGGAGCCGAGCGCCCGCTCCGGTCGCAGGTTCGAATCCCGCCTCGGGCATGGATGTGTGTGATGTCCTTCGGTTACTTAGGTTTAAGTAGTTCTTAGTTCTAGGCGACTGATGACCTCAGAAGATAAGTCGCATAGTGCTCAGAGCCATTTGAGCCTCTAGGTATCAAAATATCCTGTTCATAGCAAATGTTCTTAATATTTCAGTTTTAACCCTTTTCCCATCCACTTTAGTATCTCGCAGGTTGAAACAAGATCAGAACGATGGATTCTGAAGCATGAAGCAGCCTGTTTAACTAACCAGCGAGACTCGTAAGACGCCGAAGGCAGCACGCTCTGAGTTACATAGATCCGTAGTACTCACAGTATCACTGCAGATGTCCGCCTGCTTATCTGAGTGGTAACGTGCTTGCCTCCCATGCACTGGTCCCGGGTTCGATTCCCGGCCGGGGACTGGGTGTTGTGTTGTTCTCATCATCATTGCGTCCTCATCGTCGGCCGCAAGTAGCCCAATGTGGTGTCGAATGAAATAAGACGCGCACTTGGCGGCAAAACCCGACTGGGACAGCCTGGCCAACAATACCGTACGATCATTGTATTTCATATCACTTCAGATGGTACTGCATTAAAGATCTTCGTAATACAAATAGTTTGCACACATAGGAATGGTTACCTAAAAATCCACGTCTTTGCAGTTTTTATCTGTGATGTGGAAGCTAGCGCCTTATACTGAGAGACAACAAAAACACCATACTCCTTTGAGATGTTGGCCTACAGGCTCAAATTCAGTTTTGACTGCAGATTTGGAAATCCTATAAATTCACGTGAAGCGAACCCAACATTTTCTTTACTAGTCAACCACGTAAAAAGCATTGTCATATCTCAACATTTTTTAACGCGTATGCACTACTTAAATGTTCGTTTTATGTCCTAAGTTATAACAGAAACCATTTTAATTATTTTCTCATCGTGCCTCTCCAGACACACTGTGTGTGACTGCTTTGACGACAAAAAAAATACAACACTGTAATAGTTGTCAGGCTGCACGTTGAAAGAACTGCAAAATTGTAATATTAAAGTTGAATACAGTTCTTAACATAACAGATATATCGATATCAGCAACAAACTTTCCTTTTGCTGCTATGATATTCCACAATATGGTAACTTCCACCTCGTCATCGCCCACAAAATATGTATACCGACCGTTAAAAAAAAGTATTCCACATTTTGAGATGTGGTCCAAAACAAAAAGAGAATTTCCTCCAAACATGAGCTCTAACATATGTATCTTAAGAGCTATGAATACTTGTTCATCTTCGCTACTGATAAAAACGCCTCTTCTACCGCAAGTTCTTTGCTATTACGAATGGTCTACAGATTGCAGTAAACAAATACTAAACAACTCAGAACACATTGCTCTATTACTCTGAAACAGCAGAGCTTCTAATGGAATCTGCTCACTATTACATACGACCTGCACTTGTGAGACATCGCTAAAGCAGGTGCTCAATATGGTGTCCATTCATCGAAAGGCATGTTCCAGTCCGATTGTTTAGGGAATCGCGCACGCAGTGAAAAACTCCAGGTCGGTCACCGATGCTCTGGTAGGCATGGCAACACGTTCCTGCAGTGTCTGTACATCGTTAATCGGGCTTGCGTATGGCAAAGATATAATGTGCCCACATCTAAATACTCAAACGATTAAGTTCGGTAGAACGAGGCGGCCAACGTACTGAACCTTCCTGACCAATCCATTGTCCAGTAAATGTCTGTGTGAGGGGTTCTCTGACATTTAGGAGAAAATGGGCTGGCACTCCATCACGCATGAACCACAACTACAACCGTTGCTGGAATGGTGCCTCCTGTAGCAAAACAGGAAAGTCGTTTGACAGAAACCGACAACTTGCCACTCGTCAACCTCTTTGATCGTCCGTAAGGTCCCATTAATATGTTGCGAATAATTCATGCCGATACATGAACTGAAGATCGGCGCTAATGCCTTGCGGCTTCAACTGCGCGAGCGTTAGCACCAGGCCACACATGGTGGTCATGAAAATTGACAGTCCCGTCTCACGTG
The DNA here is from genome assembly GCF_023898315.1 of Schistocerca nitens. NCBI lineage: Eukaryota > Metazoa > Arthropoda > Insecta > Orthoptera > Acrididae > Schistocerca > Schistocerca nitens. The sequence goes on along the minus strand of NC_064619.1, from coordinate 4,942,613 downwards.
GGACCAGGCTTGTCCGTGAACAGTATTTCTGTTGTTTAAAGAGGAGTTTCAGCAGTTCTTTGCTACATCCATTGACAATACTGCATTCTGTCAGGCTGATCTTGTGGCCGAAGGGCTGGGACACGCTGTTCGTGATATGTGTATAGCAACTGATCAAGCAGGATCGCCCGGAGTAGATGACTAACGCCGATAGTTCCTGAAATTGTACATAGACTAGTTTCTTCCAATCATTGTAATGATTATTTCTCCACAACAGGAGTACGAATGAGAATGATCCGCCGTTGCTGGAGTTACGGAGCCAGAGTCTCTTAGTTCCCGGAGAAGACGAGTGAATAATCGTGCAATTTGTATCCTGCGTTCGGGATATTTTTTTGCACTTAGTATAAGAACTCGACGGTTGCTTCCATTTGACAGACTATAAGAGAAGATCATGCCTGCCATTTCCCGTGTGGAATAATAGGCTTTCATTACGCTGGTAAGTGCAAAGATGAAACTACAATGTAAAAGCGTTTCACAAAGTTACCGTAACACAGCCTTGTTCCAATAGAACTAATGTAAATGCTGCAATTACCCAACATTGTTAATACAGTTTACAGTAGCAACACTAACAGGCGTTCACTGTCTTGTGTATCCATGGAAAACAACGGAGGATATGCCCTCATTTGTTTACTGGGTTCTCTAGGCCTTTCGTTGTAGCAAATAGCTTGCAGTGGAAGAGATGTGTTTCACGGTAGCGAAGATTAGCAGGTACTCATAGCTCTTAAGGTACGTATTTTATAGCGCATTTTTAGTGGACAATTTCGTCTTGTTTTTGTCCATACTACCACCTTTCAAAAGATGGAATACTTTATTCAAACACCGTATTAGACGCTCAAAACTGCAGAAGAGTAAATTTCAATAGCGCGTTACTTCATGGTGACACGTTTTGACCCTCCTTGACATGTTGTCCATCAGACGCAGCTGAAAAATGTACGAGTATTCGATGGCTTCCGAAGTCATCTAACCGGCCGCTGTGGCCGAGCGGTTCTGGGCGCTCCAGTCCGGAACCGCGCTGCTGCTACAGTCGCAGGTTCGAATCGTGCCTCGGGCATGGATGTGTGTGCTATCCGTAGGTTAGTTAGGTTTAAGTAGTTCTAAGTCTAGGGGACTGATGACCTCAGATGTTAAGTCCCACAGTGCTTAGAGCTATTTGAACCATTTGAAGTCATCCAGTGTATGGAAAGAGTTCTTATGACGACATGCTGCAAGTTTCAGCTGTTCCCGAGCACGATTAATCAGATTCACGTCAACAGATACGACAAGCCATTCCATTCGGTTTATGCGTAGGGAGTTAATAAGAATGGGATTCAGTAGTCGAGCAGCCCATTACAGGCCACACATTTCTGAAGTCCGTGCTAAGCGACGCTTGAGTTGACGTAACGAGCGACTCTACGGGACAGCTGATGAATGGAAGAGTGATTTGGAGTGGTGAATCACGCTACATCCTTTGACAGAATAGTGGAAGCTTTTGGATTTGGCGAATGCCTGAACAGCGTTACGTGCTGTATTTTTAGTGTACTGTGAAGTACGGAGGAGGCAGTGTTACGCTGTGGTGGTATTTTTAGTGTTTATGGTGTGGTGCTCTTATTGAGCTTAAGGAAAAGCTAAATGCTGAAGGGTGTGAGCACAGTCTTCATCACTGTGTACTGCGTACAGCAGAGAATCAGCATCACAGAGCACCCTTTCATAAAGCAGCATCGGTGAGACAATGATTTGTGTACAGTAACGTTCCTGCAATGTACTGCCCTTCCCCCAGTCCCGACCTGAAAAGAGTGGAACATCTTTCGGATGATTTAGAAGGTCGACTTCTTTCCAGACGCCCAGCGTCCAGCATCATTACCTTCTCTGGTGTCGGCTCTCGAGTAGCAATGGGCTGCCTTTCCACCACAGAAGTTCTTCGACAGTGTTCCCAGCGGAGTTCAAGTAGTCATCAGCGCGAAGGTTGAACACAGCCCGTATTGACGGGATGTTCGGATACCTTCGATCAGTCAGTGTTTATTAATTTTGGAGGAAGGGGGTTATGAAGGCGCCAGTGGTTCTTTAGGAGATCAGTTACTCGACAGGTCTTACCAGTTTAACTGGCTCTGGCTCTGAGCACTATGGGACTCAACTGCTGAGGTCATTAGTCCCCTAGAACTTAGAACTAGTTAAACCTAACTAACCTAAGGACATCACAAACATCCATGCCCGAGGCAGGATTCGAACCTGCGACCGTAGCGGTCTTGCGGTTCCAGACTGCAGCGCCTTTAACCGCACGGCCACTTCGGCCGGCCCAGTTTAACTCAACTGATTAACGACACTGATGCCAAAACGGTCAGAACGTAACGCCACTCTAACACCGTCATCATTAGTTATTAAGCAACATTTCCGATGGATAAGGACGAAACTGGTATGAGCTATACCAATGAAATATCCTCATATTCACTTGAACTGAAACTACTTTTTCTTTCGCTTGTGCGTTTTCCCACAGTTACGCAGGGTCGGCATGAACAATCGGAATCGGCAAGGTTAGTTTAAGGGGTGGCCGGATGCCCTTCCTGTCGCTACCCCGTACCCCCCCCCCCCTACCCTCCCCCCTCCAGGACGGAATTAGTGTACCCCCAACTGTCTGCGACTAGTTTAATCCATGCAATGGTGCGAATGTGTTCAGATGTCTGCGAGCCGTGTAACTGATGCGCGACGTGGGGACCAGCCCAGTAGTCACCTAGTGGGATGTGGAAAACCGCCTAAAAACCACATCGAGGCTGGCTGGCACACCGGCCTTCGTCGTTAATCCGCCAGGCGGATTCGATCCGGGGCCAACGCGCCTACCTGAGTCCAGGAAGCAGAGCATTAGCGCCCTCGGCTAACGTCGACACGTATCTTCAGTTTCATACAGCTGTAGATCACAGTAGCGTCTGTTCATGCATGTCTGAAGGACATTTCAGATATGCATGCACGTCTGAAGGACATCGCATAGTACACCGTAAAAGACAGACACTGAAGTATGCCGGCCGAAGTGGCCGTGCGGTTAAAGGCGCTGCAGTCTGGAACCGCAAGACCGCTACGGTCGCAGGTTCGAATCCTGCCTCGGGAATGGATGTTTGTGATGTCCTTAGGTTAGTTAGGTTTAACTAGTTCTAAGTTCTAGGGGACTAATGACCTCAGCAGTTGAGTCCCATAGTGCTCAGAGCCATTTGAACCAGCCACTGAAGTATAATGAAATTATTTAGGAAAAACATGGGAATTCTGCATCTGTACGGCCGAAAAAGAATTTCGACACTGCTTATTCCTACTGACAATGTCAGTATCTGAACAAAGGCGCCATCTATATCGGTTAAATATGAACGTTATTTCAAAATTAATGTCACCCGCTTATTTTCATGGCAACTGCAACAGATACGGAGAGCACAACAATACCGTCAAACAGAGCAAAATATCAGCCATATACTATCATTTACCCACAAAATCATCAATATTCGTCATGAATTTTTGTCACCGTGTGCTGTGCTCGTAAAATGCTGAAGCAACTCAGGTAACTGCTGTCTTACAACTTCGACGATAGCATCTGAGTAAGAAAAATGTTGGCTAGGTAGTCTATGCGCTAAAAGAGATGGAAGTTTGAAGGTGCTAAATCAGAAATGAGTGGAGGATGTGGTTGGACAGTCCATCCAAATGCAGCAATAAGTTCCATTACTGCACAACTATTCTAGGGCCTGCTGTTATCGCGTTGCAAATGAAAGTTTGTTTTCTCGCCCTCCCTGACTCTGCAAACTTGGGCTTTCAGTCCAGCCAGTGTCGCCTCGTAGCATTCTGGGTCTGCAGTTGCTTTAAGCTCCAAGATATCCAAAAGACCCACGTCCTAAGTATCACAGAAAAATGTACAAAAACATTTTTCCCCCTTGGGTAAGTACCACCAGGATACATCCCGGGCTCAGTTCGCGATAACAGGAATTGCGTGACATCTTGTCTGAAGCGTTACAGCCGACATTGAAGCGACTCAAGTGATGCACAGAATTCCTGTGTTGGAATCCGCTGATTGTAACGGACGAGTTGCTCGAGACGCAGTTCATTACGAGAGACCACCGCTGACCAGGGAGGAACAGGCCGCGGCCTGCCGTGCACATCTACCGGGACGTGGTACTCCCCACGCCACATTGCTTACGTCTACTATATCGTCTCCACACACCTTTAGCAAGTGTCGGTGGACTTCAACTGGCACACTGTGTTAGTAAGGAATTCAATGACAAATCTCTTTTAAATGCAGCTCGATGTTAGAGACCATGAGGAGAGCTACCCTGCTGCTGCTGTCTGTCGAAGGACAACGAAACCAACAAGGAATTAGCGAGAAGACTGGTAAATTAATACTGCTCCAATAAAATGGGGCTCGGTTAGTGAGAGTCAACAAAGAGAAACAGGAGGCATTATTTTCGGAATGCCCAAAGCAGTTGCGTGCCACTTCTCCGTTTGTTATCGAAATATAGGTAAACAGGTAAATTGTATCAAAATGTAGGTAAGTAATATCTAAAGGCTTGATTTTTAGAGGACACAAGAAACCAGTACTTTCTGCGTCCTTCGATGATTTCTCCCGCAAAACACAGCATTTTTCCTTTAGCTCTGGGAAGGAAGTTGAAACCCAGTATCAGTCGTTAGTAGAACAGCCGATGACGTATGTATCCAAAAACATTAAGATAGACTAAACCAACATGCAAAGTCACGGAGACCCAGTCATGAGCCAACGATCCAATCAGACGGGATGCCTGCCTACGCCAGCCCACGCTCACCCACAGGTACTCGACTCTTATCAAAACTGCTCGTAAACACCGCTTGCTGCCGATAAGAGAGACAGTGTAGCAGGTGTTCAGAGGCAAATCTAGCATCTAGCGAACAAGGCTAAAATTTAGACCGATAGACTAAAGAGATGTTTCAAATTAAATCAAGCCTATGAGTGTAACCACATCTCATTACACAGAAGTTTTGTCAGAATGGCAGTTTTATTTCCAGACAAGGTCGTCAGCTCGAATTGCAGCCTATTTTTTGTGTATGGGTCTTTTGTATGACTAAATGAGAAGTTTATAGCGATAAATAACTTCTGTGGATTACAAATAAAAGCATTTGATCTAGTGGATCACGGAATTATGGGAATGCCCGACTAGTAGAAACTTTCGTAAATGTAAAAACAGAAAACTGCGTTCTTCCGTCTAGCAGAAATAAGCAGAGAACAAATCTAAGCCTAAAAAGATTAGTGTAGGGAACAGAGAGCCATATCTCTATCACTGTCCACTGCTTATTTAAAAATATACACTACTGGCCATTAAAACTGCTACACCAAGAAGGATTGCAGATGATAAACGGGTATTCATTGGACAAATATAGTATACTAGAACTGACATGTGGTTACATTTTCACGCAATTTGGGTGCATATATATCCTGAGAAATCAGTACCCAGAACAAACACCTCTGGCCGTAATAACGGACTTGATACGCCTGGGCATTGAGTCAAACAGAGCTTGGATGGCGTGTACAGGTACAGCTGCCCATGCAGCATCAACAAGATACCACAGTTCATCAAGAGTAGTGACTGGCGTATTGTGACGAGCCAGTTGCTCGGCCACCATTGACCAGACATTATCAATTGATGAGATATATGGAGATGAGATATATGGAGAATGTGCTGGCCAGGGCAGCAGTCGAACATTTTCTGTACCCAGAAAGGCCCGTACAGGACCTGCAACATGCGGTCGTGCATTATCCTGCTGAAATGTAGGGTTTCGCAGGGATCGAATGAAGGGTAGAGCCACGGATCGTAACACATCTGAAATGTAACGTCCTCTGTTCAAAGTGCCGTCAATGCGAGCAAGAGGTGACCGAGACGTGTAACCAATGGCACCCCATACCATCACGCTGGCTGATACGCCAGTATGGCGATCACGAATACAGGCTTCCAATGTGCGTTCACCGCGATGTCGCCAAACACGGATGCGACCGTCATGATGCTGTAAACAGAACCTGGATTCATCCGAAAAAATGACGTTTTGCCATTCGTGCACCCAGGTTCGTCGTTGAGTACACCATCGCAGGCGCTCCTGTCTGTGATGCAGCGTAAAGGGTAACCGCAGCCACGGTCTCCAAGCTGATAGTCCCTGCTGCTGCAAACGTCGTCGAACTGTTCGTGCAGATAGTTGTTGTCTTGCAAACGTCCCCTCTGTTGACTCAGGGATCGAGACGTGGCTCCACGATCCTTTACAGCAATGGGGATAAGATACCTTTCATCTCGACTGCTAGTGATACGAGGCCGTTGGGATCCAGCACGGCTCTCCGTATTACCCTCCTGAACCCACAGATTCCATATTTTGGTAAAAGTCATTGGATCTCGACCAGCGCGAGCAGGAATGTCGCGATACGATAATCCACAATAGCGATAGGCTACAATCAGAGCTTTATCAAAGTCGGAAACGTGATAGTACGCATTTCTCCTCCTTACGCGAGGCATCACAACAACGTTTCACGAGGCAACGCCGGTCAACTGCTGTTCGTGTATGAGAAATCGGTTGGAAACTTTCCTCATGTCAGCACGTTGTAGGTGTCGCCACCGGCGCCAACCTTGTGTGAATGCTCTGAAAAGCTAATCATTTGCATATCACAGCGTCTTCTTCCTGTCAGTTAAATTTCGCGTCTGTAGCACGTGATCTTCGTGGTGTAGGAATTTTAATGGCCAGTAGTGTATTAGCAATCTCACATGAATTGTTTTCACGAGAATGGAGGAACTTATCGAATCGATCTCGTGGAAAATCGTTTTGAGTTCCGGAAAATTATTGGGGCAAATGAGACAATACTAACTCGACGGCTTACACTGAGGTGATAAAAATCTTAGGTCACCCTCTCCTATCGCGTCGGACCTCCTTTTGCCCCGTGTAGTACAGCAACTCTACGTGGGGTGGACTCAACAAGTCGTTGAAAGTCCCCTCAGAAGTATTCAGCCATGCTGCTTCTATAGCCGTCCATAACTACGATAATGTCGCGGCTGCAGGATTTTGTGCACGAACCGACCTCTCGACTGCGTCGCGTGTGTGTTCTGTGCGATTCAGTAAGGGTATCTGAGTAGCCAGGTCATTCACTCCAATTGTCCTGAATGTTCTTCAAACCAACAACGAACAACTGCAGCCCGGTGACACGACACATTGTCATCCATAAAAATTCCGTCGATGTTTGGGAGTATGAAGTCCACGAATGGCTGCAAATGGTCTCCAAGTAGCCGAACATAGCCATTTCCAGTCAATAATTGGATGAGTTGGACCAGACGACCCAGCCCATTCCACGTAAACACAGCCTACACCATTGTGAAGAATCCACTACCAGCTTGCATAATGCCGTGCCTCGTTGACACTGGGGTCCACGGCTTCGTGGGATCTGCACCACACTCCAACTCTACCGTCAGCTCTTAGCAACTGAATTCGGAACTCACCTGACCCAGGCACGGTTTTCCAGTCGTTTAGAGTACAACCAATATTGGTTACGAGCGCAGGAGAGGCGCTGTAGACGATGTGCTGCTGTCAGCGAAGGCACTCCCGTCGTAGATTTCTGCAGATATTTCACGCAGTGTTCGTTGCTTGTTAGCACTCACAACGCTACTCAAATGCCGCTGCTCTCGGCGTTAAGTGAAGGTCATCGGCCACTGCGTTGTCCGTGGTGAGAGGTAGTGCCTTAAATTTGGTATTCTCGACACACTCTTGATACTTTGGATGGCGAAATATTGAATTTTCTAACGATTTCCGAAATGGTATGTCCCATACGTCTAGCTGCAACAAACATTCCGCGTCCAAAGATGGTTAATTGGTGTCGTGCGGCTATAATCAAGTCGAAAAAAAAATGGTTCAAATGGCTCTGACCATGGCACTTAACATCTGAGGTCATTAGTCCCCTAGAACGTAGAACTACTTAAACCTTACCAACCTAAGGACATCACACACATCCACGCCCGAGGCAGGATGCGAACCTGCGACCGTAGCGGTCGCACGGTTCCAGACTGTAGCGCCTAGAACCGCTCGGCCACAGCTGCGGGCAAGTCGAAAACCTTTCACACGAATCACCTGAACACAAATGACAGCGCCGCCAATGCACCGCCCTTTTATACCTCGTGTACGCGATACCACAACCATCTGCATATGTGCACATCGCTATCATGTGACTTTTGTCACCTCACTGTATTCTCCCATTCATTATTAATCCTACTCCTGCAAGTTTCTTATCTTGTTTTATAGGAGTGTACTCACCTACTCAGAAGTCTGTTCGCCGTGCCACGACAGTTCACCAATTCCCACTACATCTAACTGACTACATCTAACTGCAACCTATCTATTTCTCTTTTTAAATTCTCTGCCCTACTCATGAGATGCTACCTTATGAGATGTGGTGCTACAGAAGAATTCTGAAAATTATTTGGACTGATGAAGTAAAGAATGAGGACGTTCTCTGCAGAATCGACAAGGAAAGCAATATATATATATATATATATATATATATATATATATATATATATATATATATATATATATATATATACTTCCAAGAAGAAGGGACCGTTGATAGGACAGCAGTTAAAAGGAATAATTTCCGTGGTTCTAGAGGGAGCTGTAGAGAACAAAAATTGTACAATAATACTGAGACGGGGATAATTCCAGCAAATAACTGAAGCTCTAGATTGCAAGTGCTACTCTGGGATGAAAAGGAATTCGTGGTGGGCTGCATGAGACCAGTCACATGACAGATGACTCAGGAAAGGAGTCTGCCTATACCATGATGGGATCTAACATCCCACGCTCCGATTCGTAGAAAGGCAGTTTTGTTTTTCCAGAAGACGATAATCCCCTGAGTAGTACCCGGCCAGAGATAGAAGTGGGAACTGTTCAACCTCCAGAATACTGGAAGGTATCATCATTAAGTCTTACGGTAGAGCTACATGCTGTCGGGAAAAATAATGTGGCTTCCTCTTTATTTTAGCCGTTAGCAGTACCAACATAGAAAGTCGTGTTGGCCAGTGTTACAGTGCCAGATCATTTATCGAGACCAGTATCCCCGACACTATTGGAATGGCTGTTGCCCCCTCTTCCGGAACCATGGGATAATCTGCCCTCTCCACAGATTCCCCTCCATTGTGACTGCACCCACAGTACGACTATCAAAATTAGCAAATGATTAGTATTTGAGAATTACGCAGTTGCTAAGTTCAAGTGAAAGCCATCCGAGTAACTACCGGGGAGAAATCAGATAATCAAATTTCTAAGGGATATTGCATGGTTTCATTTCAAAATTCAACCTGGGGCTCGTTTTAATGCCTTCATGATACGTATTTATTCCAAAACACTTAAAACATTTATTTTCGTTTCCTTAAACATAATACGCAAATTCCTTTCAACGATGGAAACAGTGGCTCGTTACTTTTAGATGAAAAGAGATAGCTGATTTGAAGCAGGCGAGGTTTATGTGTTTTAGATCATATGTTAATATTGCGCTCAGTCTGACACATATATTTCTGGGGGCAGTCATTGCAGGCAATGTATAATAATTAAATACTACTCCTTTATTAACATTGAGGTACTAATGTAAAGCCCATTATGTTTTATCTTTTATTTTGTAATGTAATGCAGTTTTCAGGCTTAAGCTGTTTTTCTTGATATGATTTCCTCCTTGCAGCTGTTCATGAGTTTGCTTTTCTTTCCTCGTCGGCTCGTGGCCTCGCACCTTCCCGTGTACTGCCAGGGTCCACGGGCTGCTTTCAACCAAGTCGGCCTGTTAGCAGTACGGCGGGTGTACGCACATCATACAAAATTTAAAGTTTACCTACATCGCTTTTATACGGCTGGTGTCTACCGAATTCTGTAGTACATTCTCCGGGGTGTTACCCAGTAATCTATTTTTCGTATTTCTTCCATTCTCGACGTTTCGGTTCCACACTATAGTATTAATTTTTGTATGATATTTTCCAGTGTACGGACAGTACTTCCCCTAGACGTTAGTTAATTTTTAGCTGTTTCATCCCCTTTTGTGTTGGTATCCCAATCATTATCTATTTTTTCTCGCTTTTTTCTAGGGCTTGTTCACTCAATAGTTATGCTTCGTATAGTTTTCACAAACACCTTTTGGAAGTACTCAATTTTGTTATGACAGCCCACCAATGTGGTTTGAGGAGGAGATTAGTGTTTACCGTCCCGTCGACAAAGAGGTCATCAGAGACGGAGCAAAAGCTCGGATTAGGGAACGAAGGAGAAGGAAATCGGGCGCGCCCTTTCGGAGGAAGAAGCCCGGCATTTGCTTTAAGCGATTTAGGAAAATTACGGAAAACCTGGATAAGATGGTCAGACGCGAGTTTGAACCGTCGTCCTCCTGAATGGCAGTCCAGTGCACAAACAATTGCGCTAACTCGCTCGGTAATGTGGTTTGACTCTTAACGTGGATAACTTCCCGAACTCCGGGACTCCGTAATTGTCCATATATATAATGAAAATATATCCATTTTGAGTGCTTGCCACGGTTTTTTGTTGAATGCCAACACTATCTACAGTTCTTTATTTCTACCTTTTCACAAAATTTTACTCAGTGATTTGTATTCTTGGCATATAAACCCGAAGGTGCATCTGTACTGACGTGGAACAGACAGTTGCGAGTAAAGCACCTCCATACATCTACACGGCTTTTGGAAACAGCAGATCATTCTCGGACTATTTTAATAGTTACAATTTTGATGCTTATTGTTATTCACGACTTATTTTAAGAGATTCATCTGTCTCTGGCAAGGTAAGATTTTTATCAATATAGTCAACATATTCGTCTCGAGAGAGTCGGCAACTGTTTAGATATTTAAGATAATTCTCATTTATTTTTCAGTCTCCTCTGATATGAGGTCGAAACATGTAATCAAATTAAAAATGTACAACTGAATCTGAACAATAAATCAGAATTATCTTAAGATTTTTATATTTAATCAGATAATTATACACTGACTCAGAGGCTCAGTTGTAAATTCCATACTTTAGAGGCCTCGGGTTCTATCCTCGGTCTTACCTAGTATTTTTATTTTTCTCTTGTCAGTTCTTTCACCTATGGCAAAATCTGCTAACGCGGGGAAAACGAGTTGCGCCATGATTCGGAGTTCTCGGTCAAACTGTAGGTCTCCGTAGAACTGGATGTGTAGATCATCCAGCCCCTGTGAACCGCGGACCCCGTCCAGGTGGCCTGCGTGCTTCAACAGGTAATCGTTCTGTAGGTGCAACCACCAAGAGGCGAGACTAACTACCGGGGCACCAGTCTGCATGACTGACTCATCTCGTCTTGCAACATCAGCCAAAACCACGTTGCCGCGTTGGTACAGCAAACAGCTGAAAGAAAGGAGAAATTACAGCCGTAATTTTTCCCGAGTGTATGCAGCTCTACTGTATGGTTAAATGATGTTGGCATCCACTTGAAAAAAAAAATGCAGAGGTAAAATAGTCCCTCGTAAGGATCTTCATACGGGGTCTGCTCAGGAGGATGTCGTTATCAGAAATAACAAAGCTAGCATTCTGTGGGTCGGAGCGCGTAATGTTACATCACTTATTTGTGTAGATTGGTTAGGGAATTTAAATATGCAAATTGATAAGCTGGAGTTAGATGTAGCAGGAATTAATCAAGTGTGATGAAAGGATGAAAAAGACATCCAATCAGGTCACCACAGGCCTATCAACACAAACTGAAATAGGAGTAATGCAGGACTAGATTAATACTGAAACAAAATATATGAATGCGGATGAGGTACTACGAGTAGCATAGTGAACGTATTCTTGTAGCCAAGGTAAATGCGAAGCCGACATCCGACATATTAATTCTAGTTTATGTGTCGACAAGCTTTGCTGATAAGGAAGAGACTGGAAGAATCTATGATGGGATAAAGCAAATTAGTCAGATAGTAAACGGAGATAAAAATTTGTGATATGTTATCGCAGTTTGGTAGTAGTGAAAGGAAAGGAAGGGAAGGCGAAATAGTAGAACAACATGGACTGGAGAAAGGAGTGAGAGAGAGAGAAAGCTATCTGATAGAATTTTGCAATGAACATAATTTAATCATCGCTAGAACTTGGTTTAAGAATCAGGAAAGAACATTGTATGCGTGGAAGAGACCTGGAGACACCGGGAGATTTCAGATTGGTTATATAAATGTAAGACAGGGATTTTGGAATCAGATTTCAGGTTTTAAGACATTCCCAGGGACAGATGTGGACTGTGACCACAATTTAGTGGTTAATAACTGTAGACTAAAACTGAGGAAATTAAAAAAACGTTAGGAATTTAAGGAGATGGGACCTGGACAAGTTGAAAGAACCAGAGATTGCTGAGGGTTCCAGGAGCAGCATTAGGCAAAAATTGAAGAACGGGGAAAAGGAATACAAAAGAAGACGAATGGCTAGCTTTGAGGGATGAAATAATGAAGTCAGCAGAGGCTCAAATAGGTAAAAAGACAAAGCCTCGTAGGAATCCCTGGATAACACAGGAGATACTGAATTTAAATGATGAAAGGAGAATGTGTAAAATGCAGCAAATGAAGTAGGCGAAAGAGAGTATGAAAATCTAAAAATTATATTGACAAGAAGTGCAAATTGGATAATCAGGGAGGGGGCAGAGGTTTCAATGAACCACCTTCAAGCTGTCTGTCTGTCTACCGCTCCTCTCTCGAACGGCACACGGAGAGAACGAGCACTTAAATTTTTCTGTGCGAGCCCTGATTTCTCTTATTTTATCGTGATGATAATTTCTCCCTATGTAGGTGGGTGCTAACAGAATGTTTTCGCAATCGGAGGAGAAAACTGGTGATTGAAATTTAATGAGAAGTTCCCGTCGCAACGAAAAACGCCTTTGTTTTAATGATTGCCACTCCAATTCACGTATCATGTCTGTAACACTACCTCCCCTATTTCGCGATAATATAAAACGAGCTGCCCTTCTTTGTACTTTTTCGATGTCATCCGTCAGTCCACCTGATGCGGATCCCACACCTCACAGCAATTCTCCAGAATCCGGCGGACAAGCCTGGTGTAAGCAGTCTCTTTAGTAGACCTGTTGCACCTCCTAAGTGTTCTGCTAATGAATCGCAGTCTTTGGTTTGCTCTACTCACAATATTATCTATGTGATCGTTTCAATTTAGGTTATTTGTAATTGTAATCCCTAAGTATTTAGCTGAATTTACAGCCTTCAGATTTGTTTGACTTATCGCGTAATCGAAATTTAGCTGATTTCTTTTAGTACTCATGTGAATAACTTAAAACTTTTCTTTATTCAGGGTCAATTGCAACTTTTCGCACTATACAGATATCTCATCTAAATCATTTTGCAAGTCGCTTTGATCATCTGATGACTTTACAAGACGGTAAATGACAGCATCATCTGCAAACAATCTAAGACGGCTACTCTGATTGTCTCCTATGTCGTTAGTATAGAACAGGAACAATAGAGGGCCTATAACACTTCCTTGGGAAACACCGGATATTACTTCTGTTCTACTCGATGACTTTCCGTCCATTACTACGGACTGTGATCTTTCTGACAGGAAATCACGAATCCAGTCGCACAACTGAGGCGATACTCCGTAGGCACGCACCTTGGGGAAGATCAGTTAGAGTTCTGGGGAAATGTGGGGACACGTTAGGCAATAATGATCCTACGACTTACCTTAGAACAAAGGTTAAAGGAAGGCAAACTACGTTAATGATATTCGCAGGTTTATAGAAAGCTTTTGACAATGAGTACAAGATTAAACTCTTTGAAATTGGGAAGGTAGCAAAAATAAAATGCAGGGAGCGAAAGGTTATATACAGCTTGTACAGAAACCAGATTGCAGTTATAAGACTCGAAGGGCATGAAAGGGATGCAGTGGTTGAGAGGAATGTGAGAGGAAGTTGTGTATAAGAAACAAAGGAGGAATTTAGAGAGGGAATTAAAGTCCATGACACTGCAATTCTGAAGAGGCGGCAAAGTACTTGGAAGATCAGATGAACGGAATGGACAGTGTCTTTGGAAAGTACATCAACAAAAGTAAAACAAGTGTACTGAAATGCAGTCTAATAAAAACAGGCGATCTGTGGGAATTAGATTAGGAAATGAGACACTAAAAGTAGTCGATGAATTTTGCTACGTGAGAAGCAAAACTGCTGAAGATGGCTAAAATAGACATCATATAAAATGGAAACTGGCTGAAGCAAGAAAAACATTTCTGAAAAAGAGAAATTTAACTGTTAGGAAGCAGTTCTGAAGGCATTTGTCTCTAGTGTAGCCTTATACGGACGTGAAACGTGGACGATAGGCAATTCAGACACGAAGCTTTTGAAATCTGGTACTGTAGAAGAACGCTGAATATTTGTTGGGCAGATGGTATAACAAATAAGCAGGTACGGAATCGAACTGAAGATAAAAGAAATTTATGGCACAACTTGACAAAAATATGGAATCGCCTGATAGGACACAACCTAGGGCATCAAGGAAATGTTAATTTGGTAAAGGAAGGAAGTGTGGGGGATAAAAATTGTAGAAGGGGACAAAGGCTTGAAGATAGGAAGCAGGTTCAGAATGATTTATGCTGCAGTAATTATGCGATGAAGACGCTTGCATAGGATAGACTAGCACGGAGGGCCGTGTCAAACCAGTCTTTGGACTGAAAACTACGAAAAGAAAAAGAAGTTATTTCAGAGGTCGCAGGAAGACATCACCCTGCCCTATCCAATAGGATCATACCTCGTAAAGTACTTATACTTCTACAACTTGCCATCTACAACAATAAAAACTCTTCTTCGTCGTTTTTTATGTTGAAAATATCGCTTTCTTTAAGCCTGATGCTTTTTTTTAAAGGCATTACTTGATGGTTACAGATCGTTTCTGCTTGCTTGTGCATGTAACTGTTGCTTCACGGCACGTATTTAGCTTGCTCTGACCATAAAAAATCTTATGGGACTTAACTGCTAAGGTCATCAGTCTCTAAGCTTACACACTAGTTAACCTAAATTATCCTAAGGACAAACACACACAGCCATGCCCGAGGGGGGATTCGAACCTCCGCCGGGACCAGCCGCACAGTCCACGACTGCAGCGCCTGAGACCGCGCTCTTACCATCTTTGATCCGTAAACATACGTAACACTGTTTCTTAATGTGAGTTTTCACTGCATCGGCAATCAGTTAATGTGGTGGAACTACTTACTGTCTTCAGTGTGGATGATCTGAACTGAGCATAAACCATTAAAATTGTGGCACTCGAAATCATGTGGCCAATTGGAAGCGATCTCCCCTAAAAAAAGAAGGAAAAGTTTCTTTCTTGCAGATGACAAGCTGTAAAAAGGTGTTCCCTTTTTTTTCAATTTAACGTGTATTCAAAACATCTTACCACTGATTCAACCAGAGAGCTGTACCTTTCGTTTCCGAGGTCTTATGGCGTATCTTTGCCTTTCAGATCTGTC
This sequence comes from Schistocerca nitens, assembly GCF_023898315.1. Taxonomy (NCBI): domain Eukaryota; kingdom Metazoa; phylum Arthropoda; class Insecta; order Orthoptera; family Acrididae; genus Schistocerca; species Schistocerca nitens. The sequence continues at coordinate 4,927,118 of NC_064619.1, read as the reverse complement.
CTCTTATGCTTGTTTAGGAAGTCTTCTATACTTTATTCTGTCTGTATTATAATTTATTCTATTTATATTTTAATTTTAATAAGAGTTAGTTCTGTTCTTGACCCACGATTATACAATGTAACCAGCTCAGAACATCCTTGGACTCTGCTAAGAAATCTCATTATCGCTGTTTGGATATTATTGAAGTCCGCCTGTAAGGAAACTCACCTCTAATTCTTTATATCAGATTCGTTGCCGCCACTGTTTCGCAAATCTTTGACTTGTATCCACCGTCCTCTAATTATTCAATGTTCTGCTTATGATCCCACAGATACGTGCGAAACATTGTACCTTTTTATCTACATGTCTGTCCTTGTCATAACATATGTAAGCTCCTAAGCAGAAATAGTATAATACGTTTTCAATAATGGTGTCCCTAACTGTACTGCATTTTTAACTTAGAGAACTGCAATTTTAGTTTTTGGAAGTTATACTTTTAGGCCGTACTCCTTCGCAACCCTTTTACTTATACATAGACCGCTGTAGGTCAGGTGGTTTTGGTATAGTCGTAATATCCTTTGCTTATAAAGGAATGCTTACTACTGTATCCTTAGCTACTTTCATTCCAGAAATTTTCTCGTTCTTCTATTCTGTTACTGTACAGTCGAGTAATATGCAATTCCCTTGTCGTACTCTGTATTGTTCATAAATAAACTTATTATCCTTACTCCTTCCTGTCCCGCAGTTCTTCACGTTATTTTAGCGGGGATATCCTCCGTAATTCGTTATTTTCCGTAGTATAATACCGTTCAGTTTATCGAAAGGTTATAAATGGGATATGTGCTTCTCAGTGTAACGCCCGGTGTTTCTCTGTGATTTGCTTACGGGTAAAAATGTTGTCTGCAAGTTGGTCGCTCTTCATCTAGCTTTACCTCTAATATAGTCCTCAGTCTAGTATTTATTATTTTTGAATAAAAGTTATGAGCGGTATTTTCGTCTATAATTACCAAACATAATTTTAAAAATTTGAGCTTCATAATGAAATTCATAGTTCATGCCATTGCATAGTTTACAATCCTCTCATCTATTACGGCCTTTAGCTACAATTCAAATACTAACTAGTAAGTTGTAAACTTTGTTTTCAAAATTTATTTACTCTTCGATAAAATTTTCGAGCAGACAAATAAATTAACAAGACAGGGCAGACAGCACATGTTATGTTGGAATGTACAGGGGTAAAAGTGAAATAAATTGTTTCCAAATGGAGTAATTTAAATACCAATTTCTCCATTTTTCTCATTCACGTCACTATTTAACACACCCACTACATATTCTAGGAACCTCTAAGGAAATTTTGGAAAGGGCTGAATACGAAGTTATGAAAATAACATTAGTTGTCTAAAATGAATGTTTCGTACGTCCAACATGCGCCACAAGAGTCTGCTATCGTATCAGAGAATGGGGATGGGCGCCTGAGGAAAGATACTTCCTTTCTGATAGAATCCAAAGTTCAGTTACACTGATCATCGTGAGGAGCAAGTCGAAACTGACAAAAGAGGGAACTGCCGCGCAGTTAAGAGAGTGTGACAGAGGAACAGTTCTCAGCATTTCTTGTAACTATTATTGTCCCCGAAATGCAGCTATCCGAGTCGAGTCTCGTGCAGCACTCTGATTTCATCTTTCAGGGTGTTTCAGGTTTGTCGGGCTGGAAAACAGTCACAGGAATTCCTTAAAGGTGAGGTAGCAATTCAGGCTCTCCAACTTAGCTGATGCAGAGGACACTGTTGAAAATTATCAACACTTATAAAAAGCTGGTGTGCACCATGATGCCCTTTGACACCCGATGGTGCCCTGCGTCAACTCACCGTGCGCTCATCCTGTCAGATTCTGGAAGATTACGTTCGTTTCTACAGAGCAGATAGCGTATTATTTCTTTGCTGCACCCGAAAAGAGTTCTCACATAAAAAGGTGAAGGATCGCCAATCGACAAGCTACTTCGTTATCGACGAACACACAGCTGAGGACGTTTGTTCGTTTTATTTTGCCCTCAGAGTCTGTACTGTATTAGCAGTGTTTACACGGAATGCATAATTGTCCAGAGAAAATACATAAATGCATATTTTGAGAATTGAAAGCTCAAGGTACAGTACACTCCAGCGACCTGGGAAAGCAGATCGTAGCAGACTTACAACGGTTCTCCCACACTGTGGCAAGATCTGACATTAAGCAGTGACGTATGTCGCTACAGAGTGAACGAGATCTGTCGTACGGTGCTGGCTTCACAGTTAAAACTGCACAAGAGGATTTAACGCTCGTCTGATTCGCTTTCATCCATGGGTTCCAAAGATGTACGACTGTTGTGCAGTTTCATGCCTTAGGGGCTGCGTTCAACACTACGATAAGCCACATTCACGAAGTTCGATCATTCATCTCCATGTGACCCCGTAACAGGAGCTTACGGATCGCTACTGCGTCGGCGAGGCAATCTCTAACGCATCGATTTTGTCACTGGCAGCAGTGTAACATAACGATGTTCTTCAACAGCCCTTTATACTCTTACAATGGACACCTCAGCCCGGTTAGGAGAAGCCTCCCAGTATTTTCCGTAAGTGATACGGAGAAACAGTGATGTAAGAATTATTGACCGCTTGTATTGCGCAACGCGTTATCTTGCGAAATACGGAAATAAGCCAAAACTGATTCGCATCCGCACACCACATTAGCGATACGTCTGAACCCAGGCCCTGTATAGGGTGCGGAATGTATGGTAAACATCACGCACTGAATACGCAAAAATGTAAACTGCTCTAAGAAGAAGAAAAACCTAAATTTTTGCACTCAAACAAATTAATAGGAATGCAATTTCAGAAGTTGGTGCCCCATAGCTCTTATACGTTTGAAAAACTTCATATTACCGCTTTGAGCTGCTGGAAACAAACACTTCATTTATACAACCAGTTTCAGTCGTCTGACCATCATCAGGTTCCTATATATCAAATAAAAAAGTAAATCAGTAATATTATAGGCTTAAACTATCATGAATTTGTTAACTCGATATAAATGTTAGCAACAACGCACACGTAAAGGAATGTCACATGCACAGCAAAGTATTCACAATATTTCTTCTTCTTCTTCTTCTTCTTCTTCTGTAGTGGTCAATCCAAGGATTGGTTTGCAACAGCTACAATGGCAGCTTGTCTCCATTCTGTGCGTCTTTCAGCTTTTCTCTTCATTTCTTTATAGGTGTTACATCCCGCATCTTTCACGATTTGATCCATGTACCTCAGTCGTGGTCTTCCTCTTGGTCTTTTTCCCTCGACATATCTCTCTATGATTGTGTTCAGGAGTCCTTTATGTCTTAATAGATGGCCTGTAAATTGCACTCTTCTTTTAACAATGAAACTCCAGAAGCTTCTCTTCTCACCTGCTCTTTCCAGAACCACTTCGTTTGTGACCTTGTCGATCCATTTTATTTTGAGCATGCGTCTATAGCACCACATTTCAAAAGAATTTAGCTTCTGCTGTTCCTCTGTCCCGAGAGTCCATGTTTCACACCCATAGCATGCCACACTCCACACACATGGTTTCAAAAATCTTTTCCTGGTTTCAAGTTTGATGCTCTTAGATGTTAATGTTTTTCTTCTTGTTAAAAGCAGCCTTTGCTTGAGCTATTCTACTTCTCACTTGCCCGCATCTCGTGGTCGTGCGGTAGCGTTCTCGCTTCCCACGCCCAGGTTCCCGGGTTCGATTCCCGGCGGGGTCAGGGATTTTCTCTGCCTCGTGATGGCTGGGTGTTGTGTGCTGTCCTTAGGTTAGTTAGGTTTAAGTAGTTCTAAGTTCTAGGGGACTTATGACCACAGCAGTTGAGTCCCATAGTGCTCAGAGCCATTTTTTGAACTTCTCACTTCTGCCTTGCTCCTTCCATCCCTGGTAATATTACTGCCCAGATAAGTAAATTTATCAACTTGTTCAAGCAGTTCATTGCCTACATGAACTTGGACTTTCACTTCATCTTCTCTGTCGCATGCCATTACTTTTGTTTTTGCTTTATTAATTCTCATATTATATTCTTCACCCATAACTTTATCCATTCTATTCAGTAGGACTACAAGATCTTCTTCACTTTCAGCCAGGACAGCTATATCATCGGCATATCTTATCATATCTATTCGTTGGCTATGAATTACTACACCTGTCCGTGAATTTTCCCTTACTTTTTTCAGCGCCTCTTCAATGTATACGTTAAAGATAACAGGGGATAGTGCGCAACCTTGTCGGACACCTTTCCGTATCTGCACCTCTTCTTGTTTTGTCCGTCCACGGATAACTGCTGTCTCGTTTTTGTACAGGTTCCATATCATTTTTCTATCTTTATGGTCTATTCCTACTTTTTCGAGTACCTCAAACATCTTATCCCATTTAACATTATCAAAGGCTTTCTCTACATCTACGAAAGCTATGTATGTTTTCAGGTTCTTATCTAGTCGTTTCTCTATTATTAGTTTTAGAGCAAATATTGCTTCTCTGGTTCCTCTATCTTTCCGGAATCCAAACTGGTCTTCGGAGAGTGTAGCTTCGACTTTTTGTTCTATGCGTTTTAGGATAATTGAGGTTAATATTTTAGAGGCGTGAGTAACTAGGCTGAGTGTCCTATAATTTTCACATCTTGTAGCATTTGCCTTCTTTGGAATGGGGACCATAATGTTTTTCTAAAAGTCTGTAGGAATTTTACCCTGCTCGTACATGTTGAAAACAAGATTATACAACTCCTGATTCAGTTTTGCTCCTCCAGATTTCAGAAGTTCGGCTGGGATATTGTCTATACCAGGCGATTTGTTGTTTTTCAATTTTTTCAGAGCTAGTTCAAACTCTACCTTTAATATAGGTTCACCTATGTTATGTGCATCTACTTCTGTTTCTTCTTCCATGATGTTTTCAGACAGGTCTGGTCCGCTGTACAGTTTTCCTATATATTGTTTCCATCTTCTTGCAACTTCATCATCGTCATCCAACATATTGCCATTTTCATCCATCACAGCCCTACACTTGTTTCTTCTGTCTCCAAAGCAATGTCTCACACATTTATAGGCGTTGTCGATATTTCCCTTGCTCATGTTGTCCTCAACTGAAATACAGAGATCATCAAGGTATTTTTCTCTTGCTTGTTTTGCCTCTCTGTTGATTCTGTTTTTCAGACTCTTGTATTTCTCTTGGTCTTCCTTCTTCACAGAATTTTTTAATTTCCTTCTTTCTTCCATCATATTTAGTAGGTCATTAGTGATCCATTCCTTCCTTTTCTCTGTCCTTTCTTTTCCTATTACTTCTTCTGCTGCTTCTAAAACACCAGTTTTTATTTTTTCCCAGCTGCTTTGGATGTCATTGCAGCCCTGTGTATTTGTTTTCTTGTCTGTTTCTAGTTGATAGTGCTTCAGTGTATTTTCGTTTTTCAGGTTTGTCAAATCCCATTTACATGTACTTCTTCTTTTAATGTTCTTGAATTTTAGTTCAGTCGCCATCATAACGAGTATGTGGCCACTTTCCACATCACAGCCTGGATATGATCTGCTGTCCTTAACTTGGTTTTTAAATCTTTGCTTCACTAATATGAAGTCAATTTGGTATCTGTTAATGTCACCAGGCATTTACCAAGTATATCTTCTTCTTGGACGATGATTAAAGAAGGTATTTGTAATGCAAAGTTTATTTCTTTGGCAGAATTCTACAAGTTTATCCCCTCTTTCATTTCTTAATCCTAATCCAAAATTCCCTGCCACATCCTCTTCTTTACCTTCCGCAACAACGGCATTCATATCTCCAATGATGACAAGGTTTTCAGCTCCTTTAATTCTGCCAATTACTTCTTCAAGGTGGTCATACATCATGTCGATTTCATCATCCTCGTGCCTCGTAGTTGGCATGTATACTTGGATTATGATTGTATCTCTTGGTTTAGTTTCCAATCGGACATAAATTATCCTCTCACTATGTTGAACAAATCCTTTTACTCTTAACCCGATCTCTTTATTGAGGATAATTCCCACTCCTGCAATCCCGGGACTGTCTTGTGCTGTTCCAGTGTGTATGATTCTGTAATCCCCTGACCAAAAGTCGCCAGCGTTTGGCCATCTCATTTCTGAGACTCCCAGTACATCATTATCCATTCGTTTCATTTCCATTTTCAAGTTTTCCAGTTTACCACATTTAAGAAGAGAGTTGACGTTCCATGTTGCTATCCTTCTTACATTAATGCTTTTGGATTTTGGTATCTCTTTACTTGTCCCCGCCCGGAGATCCGAATGGGGGACTATTTTACCTCCGGAGAATTTAACCAAAGAGCTTTCCATCATAAGCTGTTGATACTTGGGATACCCGCCCGGGTCTTTAATGGAGTGGTTTCCCGTTGCCTTCTCCATTCTATGCCGTTGGCCACCTTGTGGCTCCTCCGCCTTTAGGAGCAGTTTCCCACCCCAAGGGCAAGAGAGTGCCCTTCCTTCTAGCCGCTCATCCGCCCTCCTAGAAGGCCGTTGGCACTTGATAGAAGGTAATCTCCTTATCCCGGGAGATATTCGGCTCAGTAGAAGTATAGGTTGGAAATGGAAGACCCCTAGCCCTCGAAACCTAATAGCGTCAGGGTCGGAAAAGAACAAGAGTTGGCCGAGGGTGGCCAGATAGGAAAGATAAAAGTGAGGAGCCTGGCGTAAGTAAGTGGAAGCAATGCCAGGACTCAGCTCGGGACCCCGTGGTCGCCAGCCACGTATCACTAGGTGTGAGTCCCTGAAGGGATTCACAATATTATGTTAGGCGAAATATAAAATCTTCATCGTCAGGTGATAACACCATGAATAATACACTGAAAATATACACGCCGACCGATGTGGCCGAGCGGTTCTGGGCGCTACAGTCTGGAACCGCGCGACCGCTACGGTCGAAGGTTCGAATCCTGCCTCGAGCATGGACGTATGTGATGTCCTTAGGTTAGTGAGGTTTAAGTAGTTCTAAGTTCTAGGCGACTGATGACCTCAGAAGTTAAGTCCCATTGTGCTCAGAACCATTTAAACCATTTTTTTATAAGTACACGGTAACGCAATTATTTAACTAATTACGAAAACCGCATATCCTGAAGATGTAAATGATTCGCATTTGTACTGAGTTACCTGTTACCATATCGTAAAATAAATTACACTGTCAATCTATAAAAACTGTGCTCCGGAGTGTACATTCATGTTAAAAATGTAATCGGCGTTAACGCCTTGAACAGATTCGAACCACACAGAGGCGCCTGAACAGGTGACTGACGATCTTTGGCTCTACCAGTAAACAGCATAGAGTTCTACATACACACAATGTGATCAAAAGTATATGGACAGCCCAAAAACATAGGTTTTTCATATTAGGTGCATTGTGCTGCCAGGTACTCCGTATCAGCGACCTCAGTAGTCACTAGACGTCGTGAGAGAGCAGAATGGGACGCTCCACGGAACTCACGGACTTCGAACGTGATCAGGTGATTCGGTGTCACTTGTGTTATACGTCTGTACACGAGGTTTCCACACTCCTAAAAATCCCTAGGTCCACTCTTTCCGATGTGATAGTGAAGTGGAAACGTGAAGGGACACGTACAGCACAAAAGCGTATAGGCCGATCTTGTCTGTCGAACAAGTAAAATCTGGTAACAAACTGAGAAAGTTTCTCCTTAACATCTCCTTCTATTCCATAGAATAATTTATTTTACTAAAACGTGTAAAAGGTGGAGGGTAGTATTTACTAACTTCTGTATATCTGTTTGTATTAAAAAAATAGAAGTGTTCAGAGTATAACTGTATGTACAAATTAATTTGCGATGTGAATGTAAAATTACTCGTTCCACATCATTACCATCCATGATGCAAAATGACCCATGGAACATGTAACTAACTAACATGAACGTGTACGCTCCCTTTATCACTTTACGATAATGATTTTATATTCCGCTTCACATGGTGCTGTCAATACTTTCATGTATGTGACATTCCATTAGGTGTGCATTGTTGCGCACATACGCATCATGTTAGCAAATCCGTGACGGCTTAAGCCCGTAATGTTAGCCTACTTACGCATTATTTTATTTCGTTTATAGGAACGTGATAATGGCCAGACGACTGAAACTTGTTGTATAAATAAAGTGTTATATCAGCAGCTCAGTGCGGTAATATGACATTTTTCAAACTAAGTGGGGACTTGTTTCGTATATAATACGAATCTCTACCATTGTACATCGTTCGGTGTGGTGAAACGGAAACATAAAAATGTTTGTCTACAACCTTTAATTTTCTGCTGCATTATGCTCTACTCTCGGAGTTATTTTCAAGTTCAGATTCATGTTTCAGACTTGATAAATAAGGCTAAAAGTTAACTAAAGACGAAATACAGTACTCCCCCTCCCGGCCGTTGTGGCCGAGCGGTTCTAGGCGCTTCAGTCTGGAACCGCGCGACCGCTACGGTCGCGCGTTCGAATCCTGCCTCGGGCATGGATGTGTGTGATGTCCTTAGGTTAGTTAGGGTTAAGTAGTTCTAAGTTCTAGGGAACTGATGACCTCAGAAGTTAAGTCCCATAGTGCTCAGAGCCATTTGAACCAGTACTCCCCCTCCTTCCTCTAATTATCAATCTGAAGTGTCATGATCATACAAAAGATTAAGACTATTTGCTTAGCAGCCTGTTGGTTCACCTTTGGAACCCAGTACAGACGGATTCGAGAAGTCTTCGGTTCTTGGTTACTTTCCGAAGGTATGTGGAGTTAGATGTGTCCGCAGAGTTTATGCAGTTCTCGTACGTTACGGGTCGGTGGTTAGATGGCGCCCGATATCATCCCAGATGGGTTTCATGGGGTTCAGATCGTGCGAAATTAGGGGCCAAGACGTCAACGTGAGTTCGATATCTTGCACCTCAAACAGGTGTAGCACAATTATGGCGGAATCTACAGCGGTTGTCGGGGAAGACACTGGGCATGAACTAAAGCAGGGTTACTGAACAGGGTTTTCCGAAATTCTTTCGCAAAAGAAGACGAAGTAAATATTCCAGAATTCTAAATAAGAGGAACTGCCCAAATTAGTAATTTAGAAGTATAATCTTCATCAGGTTACCTTCCATTCGGAAAGTGGGTTCACTCAGCGACTATTTTGTGATTTATAAATTATAGAGCGCAGCAATCAGTCGTCCTCTTTTTGCGGGTCTTATTACGCAAATCCAGATTCCGGCTAGTGCCTAACCATTATAAGTGCACTGTTTCTAATCTTGATGCCTGTTAGTTCCCTGTTGTTTGGATGTCAGGCACAGTAGTATTCAAAGAACTGCGACTGACGTCCGAACAGCAGGGAACTAACAGGCATGTTCTCAACTATATCCCCAAATAACCATACATAGCTAACAAAGTCTTAACTAACGCTGACCGCGGCAGACTACATGTCTGTCTTCCGACGCTGCCGAACCAGTTCTGATTTACACACTAGACATTGCTAACTAGATCTTAACTGGTACCGCGGCGGACAACGTGTCTGTCCTCCGAGGCTGCCGAACGAGCTCTGACCTTACAGCCGAACCACTCTGCACGCCATTCAAGTTTGGCACGATCCGAAGATCACCAAACTGCTTAGTCTGCCTTCTCATTTAGCAGTTGTTCATTATTCTGCTGGTTATTAATGTTTGCGAAATAATAGAATGATAGCACACTATTGAGAGATGCTTTAATTTGAAATTCGAGTAAATGCGATGTTTAATTTTTCAAATATTAATAATAAAACATTACTATTTTGTCACGCAACTTTCGAACGCAGCAGCCAGTCGCGGAGAAGGACCACAATTTAGGCGGTCTCTCTCACGATAACCCGTACCAAACAAACCATCTGTCACCTGTGCCTCATACCACAGTTGCCTTCTCAACTTGTCTAAGAAAGGGCTTCTTGTACCAGAATATGATGGCTACAAAGCCAGAAATATTACAGTGTCATCTTCACGATGAGTGGCAGTTGATCCTTTCACAGCACGGTTGAAATTCCAATCTGGAGTTCCCGTTGTTTAAGATACATGTTTCATTCGACCCGGCGACAAGATTCCATTGGTTGACGGTCCAGTCTCAGCGATCCCGTGTCCACTGCAATCGTAACTGACGGCCCCGTTGGGTCAGCATGGCAACACTTTGGCCACATCTGCTGCGGAGTCCCCTTTTCAACGGTGAGCTACTAAACACTTGGGCCTGCCTGCACCGGCAGTGCAGCCCGTCGGCAGATTGGCACAGAGCGCCGCCCATCGTCTTTACAGAGCGGGCTAGCCTCCGACCATCAAATTCTGTGATGAGCTGCGTACGTCGAACAACTTGTCGCCTACCGTGGTTTCAACGTCTTTCAACCACTTTTCGTAGATGCTCACGACAGTAGCACGCGAACTGCCGACCAGTTTCTCCGTTTCCAAGGTGCTCGTTGCGAAGCGCCGAACCGTAAGAAACTCTTTCCTTTGTCATAGGTTCTTATGTCAACGGATTTCCCTATTAGCAGCTCGTTTCGTCGCCAGAATGGCTGCCCGTCCTTTCCTGCTCCACTTGTATGTTTTCCGTAGCGAATCTCGCGCCCACAGTGGCACCAGATGGCACTGAATCTCGCGGAAGATAGCGGTCGTTGTGTTTCGGCTCCTCAGTGTGCAAAAGGTGATTTCGTGATGACGGAGAAGGGTAAATGTATCAATTTGAGGTAAGGGACACTGGTCCGAAAAAGACAGAGTCGGAAGTTATAAGTGAAAATCGTTCATATACCTCTGACAGTGGAATACATGCACCGTTACTGTTGTTGCTAAGATTGTAGGGAAGGCAATCCAGAAGTGGTTCCAACAAGATGGAATCTCAACTCATTTTGGACTGAGGGTTCGTGGAAACTTGCATTAGACATTCCCTGAGAAGTGGATAGGCAGAGAAGGACGTGTTTCGTGGCCAGCACTTTTACCTTGTTACACAGCAGGTAATTTCTTCTTGAGGTGCCACGGGAAAAATCTTGTGCACGAGACGCCTGTCTAGACCGAAGAGGAGCTCCTGACAAAAATTATCGCGTCCTGCAACACCATTCAAACGAGACCAGTGGTATAAGAACGGGTAAGACAGAATTTTGTGCGACGATGCCATGCTGGGGGACGCCATTTTGAACAACAGTTGTAAATGTAGTAGTTTGTGAAACTTGAGCAGAGAAATGGAATTCATTATAAGCTTATGATTTTCGATCTCTCTGACATCAAGTTACGTGCGCCGTTACTAGTCCACCAACATGGGAAATTTTCTGAGGGTCATGGAGAGTATTCATCAGAGTTTGGAACTTGGGGTCCTTAGTTTGCGTGCCGCGGGAGGCTTAGAACGAACTTGAGCAGATTTTCTCTTATAGCTTTCGACTGGCTCGTCTCCGGGCTACGTTCTCTAATGTTAGATTGATACATTTAGTCTTCTCAATCATCCCTGAAAGTTTGTAACATCATTATGGAATCACCCCTTATGCGTTGTGCTAAGATCAGTGTTTAAAGTACTTCGTAGCTTTGTAAATAACTCCGAGGAAAGTAACATCTAGACACTTACTCTGAAAGCCGCCTAACGGTGTGTGGCGGAGGGTGTTTCTCGTAGCACCATCACCCGCCGCCTTTCCTGTTCCATTCACTAACTGCACGTTGAATGAACGACTGTTGATAAACCTTCGTATATGCTCGAATTTATTTGTTTCTCTGTCGTGATAATTTCGCGAGTTGGTTGTGAGAAGTAGAAATATGTTGCCAGCTATTCTAGGAAAGTACGCTCTTGGAACTTTAACGGTAGACCATTTCGTGAGGCACAATCTCTCTCTCTTAACATCTACCAGTGGAATGCGTCTAGCAAACCCGTAAGTCTCTCGTGCTTGGTAAACGAACTTGTGACTAAACGCGTTCGATCTCCTCTTTCTCTTTTATCAATGTGGCATGGTAAGGGTATTGAGAGGCAGCACGCCACTCTCTCACTTAAACGATTTTGTCAGTCACATTAACATCCATGTTTTAGGTCATGATCTCGTCATTTCCCTGTACTACTCTTTGGTATGAGTGGCTTATGACATTTTCACATGGAGAAATTGTGGGCAGACTGTTCCTATAGCTGTAGAGAACTTGGACCTGAGAGCCCACAGTGGAGGTGACGGATAACAGGGAGGGATACGAACTGGCGTGCAGCGACCGGGCAGTGTGAGTGATTGTGGGAAGCAGCACTCAGTGGATCGTACCTGCAGAGGAAACTGTGGCCGGAGCCCTCTCGACCTCCTCCTTAGGGTCGGACAGAAGGGCGCCGGTTCGCAAAACATTTTACCTGGACCAGGCGGCAGTCCGTTGCGAAGGCAGCCAGTTGGCGGAGAGTGGGTGGAGGAAGCCATTTAAGAGAGAGACTTCTGTAAAGTGAGCCTTTGTGCAAATGGTACGTTAATAGAACTCAGTGCATTCTCATGTTCGAAGCTTGGACGATGCGGATAGAGCAGCTGGTGCACGTCTTTAGCGAAGGGAAGACTGTAACCCCCGTGATGCCAGGAAGTCGCCAGGCTCTTTTAGCGAGCCTCAAAAATCTGTATTTCACCGGCACGACTGTCTAGGAAGCACATCAACCTTCTTTCTGACATTGGAAATGGTCGGCCCAGAGAGATGAGTTATCTCCATAAATAGGTGACTGTGTTCCTATGTACGTAGATGTTTTCTTCCAAAACATGGCCATGCTTACCGTGAGAACGACGCCTCCCCTAGTCTAAAATATTCTTTTTTCAGACAAGAGAGTTTTGGAGTCGCTGGTTGGTCCCTCTTAGGATGTGCAAAGTGCAGGCTTGCTCCACAAGCGTGGGAACCCCGGTGCTGTGTCTGGATTGGCTACCAGGCCAATAAAATAGTCAAGAGGGGAGATTCAATGAGTAGAGGATAGTTGGATTGGTTTGTGCATTGTGGGGGGGGGGGGGGGTCGTCGTTTTTGCTAATTCGACTATCATATCGATGCTTGGTGGAAAGTGGTTCTGACTCTTTGCCTACTTCGAATTGTGATCCTCCCCTGGTGGAGAACCCCAGGTCTTCCCCTAGTGAGTGAGACTTGTGGTCTGTGTCTTGTGGTGGACTAACTGCCAGTGGCAGTTTCCGACTATACCGAAAGTGGGGCTGCATATCATCTCGGACATATTGCTTGTTGTGAGGGGGAAGTTATTCTTCCTGAGTCGGCCGCCTGACGTTTCACAATTCCAGCACGCACCGTTGTGCCTGTGAGTCAAATTTCAGGGCTCTGATAGGGAAGTTTCCCGCGTTCTGATGATCAGAACGCCAGACCGCGTAGTTTGCAGACGTTGGTGGACACGTCAGAAAATTGCAGCTGCCGCAGCGCAGCGCCTCTCGCGCAGTTCTCTGCTGCCGCCTGAATCAAGGTGAAAGGGCAAAGGCCTGCTGCACCTGCTTTCAGGTGAACCATAGCCTGTCGTACTTGGTCGTATCTGATTCAGTTTGAATGGAGTTCGGCCTCAAAGTGGATTCATATCAACAAACTCGGACTGCGTTACAAAAGGGATTAATTCAGGGAAGAATCTATATAGCTTCCACTCCCATGTATGCTATGCCTATCAAACATCATTCCTTTTCTGATTTCTGTTTGTCATTTTTGGTCAGCTAGTTCAAGTTCCAAAAAGATTATTAAAACTTAAATACGGCACTGCTCTCATTCGTACTCCAACTATTCACTGTTTTTAATTAATTGTTGTGGTGCACAGGTACACCAGCAATTTCAGTTTAAGGTTAAATTATTATTATTTAATTAATTAGATTATTAATGTGAGTTATGAAAATGACCACAGGCATACGCAACAAAAGTGCCTAATTCATATATAAAAATTAAGGGTCTAGTTCAAGATTTGAAGGTTATTGAAAAGATTATACTTTTCTTTATGTAAAATAATAACATTTAGCCTCATTCAGACATATACACTACTGACCATTAAAATTCCTACCCCACGAAGATGACGTGCTACAGAAGCGCAACTTAACCGACAGGAACAATATGCTGTGATATGCAACTGATTAGCTTTTCAAAGCATTCGCACAAGGTTGGCGCCGGTGGCGACGCCTACAACGTGCTGACACGAGGAAAGTTTCCAACCGATTTCTCATACACAAACAGCATTTGAACGGAGTTGCCTGGTGAAACGTTGCTGTGATGCCTCGTGTAAGGAGGAGAAATGCGTACCATCACGTTTCCGACTTTGATAAAGGTCGGGTCGAGCCTATCGCGATTGCGCTTTATCGTATCGCGACATTGCTGCTCGCGTTGGTCGAGATCCAATGACTGTTAGCAGAATATGGAATAGGTGGGTTCAGGAGGGTAATACGGAACGCCGTGCTGGATCCCAACGGCGTCGAATCACTAGCAGTCGAGATGACAGGCATCTTATCCGCATGGCTGTAACGGATCGTGGAGCCACGTCTCGATCCCTGAGTCAACAGATGGGGACGTTTGCAAGACAACAACTATCTGCACGAAGTTTGCAGCAGCATGAACTATCAGCTCGGAGACCATGGCTGCGGTTACCCTTGACGCTGCATCACAGACAGCAGCGCCTGCGATGGTCTACTCAACGACGAACGTGGTTGCACGAATGGCAAAACGTCATTTTTTCGGATGAATCCAGGTTCTGTTTACAGCATCATGACGGTCGCATCCGTGTTTGGCGACATCGCGGTGAACGCACATTGGAAGCCTGTATTCGTCATCGCCATACTGGCGTATCACCCGGCGTGATGGTATGGGGTGCCATTGGTTACACGTCTCGGTCACCTCTTGTTCGCATTGACGACACATTGAACAGTGGACGTTACATTTCAGATGTATTACGACCCATGGCTCTACCCTTCATTCGATCCCTGTGAAACTCTATATTTCAGCAGGATAATGGACGACTGCATGTTGCAGGTCCTGTACGAGCCTTTCTGGATACAGAAAATGTTCGACTGCTGCCCTGGCCAGCGCATTCTCCAGATCTCTCACCAATTGAAAACGTCTGGTGAATGGTGGCCGAGCAACTGGCTCGTCACAATACGCCAGTCACTACTCTTGTGGTTTCGTGTCGAAGCTGCGTGGGCAGCTGTAGCTGTACACGCCATTCAAGCTGTCTTTGATTCAATGCCCACGCGTATCAAGGCCGCTATTACGGCCAGAGGTGGTTGTTCTGGGTACTGATTTCTCAGGATCTATGCACCGAAATTGCGTGAAAATGTAATCACATGTCAGTTCTAGTATAATATATTTACCCAATGAATACCTGTTTATCATCTGCACTTTTTATTGGTGTAGCAATTTTAATGGCCAGTAGTGTATTTATGATTAGAGAAAATGACAGCTTGCAGTGCCACGACAACGACGACTAAACTCAGAAATAGGCCGGAGTTTTGTTTGGAAGTCACTTGTTTTCTTGATGAATAATATTTTGCTGGGACTCTTCCAATGAACTTCAGCCTGGCATTTTCTCTACCTACTACTTGTTTTATTTGTCTTTTCCGTTACAAGTCGATCCGTAAGGTTACTCCGAGGTATTTTACGCTTATTACTGCGTATTCCCATTGTTTTATCCCCAGTGCCTCGCGGGATTAGCCGAGCGGTTTCAGGCGCTGTAGTCATGGAGTGTGCGGCTGGTCCCGGCGGAGGTTCGAGTCCTCCCTCGGGCATGTGTGTGTGTGTGTGTGTGTGTGTGTGTGTGTGTGTGTGTGTGTGTGTGTGTGTGTGTGTGTGTGTGTGTGTGTGTTGTAATTAGGATAATTTAGGTTAAGTAGTGTGTAAGCTTAGGGACTGATGACCTTAGCAGTTAAGTTCCGTAAGAGTTCACACACATTTGAACTTTTTTTTTTATCGCCAGTGATGTAATAAAATGGTAATGGACCTACCTGCCTGTTCCTGCGTCATACGTCACATCTACCTCTGTTGACCAGGCCAACTCCCTCTCCTCACTACTACTAATCGTCGATCGTGCATAGGTCTTCATGCATTTCGCTGTGGAGATCTGGCATTGCAGCACACATACAACAGCGTCATCCGCGACCTGCCTCTCGCAACATCCCACGTTACCCACCAGATCACTTTTATACTCTCTGAAACAGTAACAACCCTTCAATACTCCGTCGAGATACTCGATAAGTTACTTATCTATCGTGTATAAATTGGTATTCGAGGCAGTTGAGAAATGCTTTAAATTTAGTCTTGGTGCAATAGCTTTGATATTTGTTAGGTAACCTGTAGGGTCAGTTTCTTATAGCAAAATTATTTTATTTAGAATGACTTCACTTTTATATTCACAAAGCAAGTTACTATGACCTTTATTATGTTCAGTTTTTTGATACTTGGGCTATTTTGCTAGGCATAATTTTCTGCTTCACGTTTCATCTAACATACTATTGCACTGGGAATGGTTAGCGACTACGGGGAATTCTTGCCGTTAACCGCTTCAAAAAATTTGAAAAAAGGTCAACTATGTTCTGAAATGACTAATGTAAAAGTAAGAAATAATACAGATTAGAGAATTGAAATTCCCCCCAGGCAAATATCCCCTACTACTCTTTAAAATTCCAAGATTATAAATTAAACATTCATCTTTCAGTTCTCACCTCATTTGCAGTGCATGATTTCGAGTACCGTTCAAACGTGCTTCAAATGCTTCTTTAATTGCTTCTTGCTGTTATACAAATCATTCACAAAAAATTTGACCGTTTCTTTTTCAATTTTTATTTTCTAGTTTCTTTCAGAAAGCGAGATATAAAACTTATGTTAATATAGGTAGGTACGGTATTAGTATCAATAGTGTAAAGGTCGAACAAAGCAGAGAAGTTTTGATTTTTACTGAGATTTGATATTTTTTGACTTTTCATTTACGTAGCTAACAGCAGCTGCTCGTGAAATATTTCAGTTTTCCCACAAATTAATAATCGTGTTTTTTAATTGCCCTGATTAATTTCAAGCAGTTAATTTGTTTACATTTTTTAGACTTCACGGTCATCAGTTTGATATCACATTTGTTCATTCCCTACTCGTCGTTTCGTAATGAAAATTCCAACAAAAATCCATTGTATAATATCTAGGGAGTCTTGTTTTCACTGCGCGCGAACAGTTGCATCCACTGCATGCTACCAACACTTCCCCGGTGGCAACAGTCACCACTGCTCAACTGTTTTTGTATCTGAGCAATGGCCTGAGTCTTATGACGTCATCCAAATACTGTATAAGATCGTCTAACGTAGTACGTGGCTGTCGCTTGGCGCATGAATAGTTTGCTCCATTTAGTTTCTACATTTCGAACTAGTTTCATTTCCTCTCCTTCCGCATTAAAGTCTTTCTCGTGTTTACAAACGTCTATGTACCCTTTACATCTCTTTGCTTAGTTCTGTTGCGGAGAGTATTAGTTGGCAGTCCCCTGACCCAAGCTTCTCTCATTCTACTTTTGTTCATATCTTTCAGCGTAACATGCAAGTTAAACGATAAAGGTGTTTCTTGTTAGTATCTTCAGAACAGGGCAGTACAGAATCTTCCAAATTTCGAAGTATCGTTCCCACTGTCTTGTAAAGAGAAAGAAGATATCTGGATTTTGTAGTAACGAGTGATCATCATGTTGTAAATGCTTTTATAGCTCGGGTGTGTTGTGGCAGCAGGGTCGTCGCCATCACGTAACGTCTTCTCAAAGGAATCAAAGTTCTCGGAAACTGTTACGAAGTCAGTTTGAAAGCGTGGATGTGATGACTAACGTCGCTGGCGTCACATTTTGCTGTCGCCATATTATGAACCGAACCGTCATGCCCACAATGTCTCATGTAAAGGCCACGGCAAGTGCCATAACCCGATTTCCCAGAAAGTTCGCTCAGCAGAAGAGCGGTCAAAATCTGCGAAGATCTGTGTCGGCTCATCCGTAGATACTCGACCGTTACCGAAAAAACGACGGTCAAAACTTTCGAGGTACCTCATGTGCCTTTAACCGCGTGGTAGCCTCAGGGGAAATGGTGGCATAATAGTTAGCGTCGTGGGTTCTTAATTTAACGCCCCGTGTTCGAAACCCAGTTATAAATTTTATTTTTGTTTTTCATTTACAAACTCATGTTTGTAGAAGATTACCACACGAAAGTTTTCTAGTGCAAATTAATATAAAGTTCATCTTATTCGCCTACTAATTGTGTGTCAGATGAAATAAATTTTTAAAAAATGAGAAAATTATTTGGATTTGTTTTCGGTGAAATTCCTGTAGTGTATCTTGATATGTAATCAATTGCAAGCGCCAGTTTTCGGAAACGTGATCCGTTATGCATTGTTTGCTGCGAAATTATTACCGAAGCGCGATACTTCGGCAGAGCTAAGTACTAACGACGTTTCTTTCTCGAGTGAGATTCCTTCGAAGAAATGTCACTGTGGTAAATCTTCCTGTGCGCGATGCTCGTGATGTTCAGAATATGTGTGTTGCGAATGTTTCCGCCAACGCTATCTCCAAGGGAGTGCACAAAATCTTCCTGAAGATTAAGCGTATGAGTAAAATATAAGAATTGATATGAGAACGAAACATCAGAAAACGAGAATTTAAAAAGATTTTAAACACTCAACATACCACACACACATTTTATGTATAATAAATTTATGAGACTTATTGTGAAATCCAACTGTAATTTTACAGTCATTATTACGCCCTTGCATCCCCTAATTTGAAAGTAAATGTTCGTGTAATAACCTTCTACGGACATGGGTAGATAAATGAAAACTAACAAAAATGAAATGAAGTAAAATAAATAAAAATAATCGGATTTCGAACAAGGGGCGCAAAATTAACAAGCCACGACGCTAGCCACTAAGCCACCATTTCCTCTGAAGATACCGCCCGGAAAAAGACAGAAACTACCTCAGAAAAACGTGCAAAACTTTGTCGTTTTTTTTAGAAACGGTAGAGTGTTTACGGTTAAGCCGAGACACAAGTTCACTTACTCTGATTCCTCTTGCACTGAGCAAAGTTCACGGTTAATTGGGTGACGGTACTTACCGTGTTCTTCTCGTCACTGCGTTTGCACCTCCACTGCGACTGGAGCGTTGTCTCCCGGTGATGTTTACAAGATAATGCCACAAAAATACCGTTCTCATTACGTGCCGTGACGCAGCTCAGATGCAGAAGACTGTGTCAGCTGCACTGTAAGTTCCACAAAAACGCGTTTCACAGCCACGGTGATGGTTCGAGACACTGTGAATTATCGCCGCCGGCCGCTGTGACCGAGCGGTTGTAGGCGCTCCAGTCCGGAACCGCGCTGCTGCTACGGTCGCAGGTTTGAATCCTGCCTCGGCCATGGATGTGTGTGATGTCCTTAGGTTAGTTAGGTTTAAGTAGTTCTTTGTTCTAGGGACTGATGTCCTCAGCAGTTAAGTCCCATATTGCTCAGAGCCATTTGAACCATTTGAAAAAGGAAAGAAACAGACGGAGGAGGAGTGGAGAGAAATAAGACGATGACAAAGTGACAGAAAGGGGTGAAAGGAAGGGCGAGGGGGAAGGGGTGAAAGGAGGAGAGGAGGGAAAAAGGGGAAAGAGGCTTTGTGGGACGGAGGGAGAGGCTGTGCTTGTGATTCATCGTACAGAGTGAATTTCCGTCTCCTAAAACTGACGAAAATTCATTAACTATGTGCCACAGGTACATCAATGCCCAGCCTGAACTAATTAACAGATATAGCTTCCTACTTGTGTGAAGTACATTCATTGCCGGCCGCGGTGGTCTCGCGGTTCTAGGCGCGCAGTCCGGAACCGTGCGACTGCTACGGTCGCAGGTTCGAATCCTGCCTCGGGCATGGATGTGTGTGATGTCCTTAGGTTAGTTAGGTTTAAGTAGTTCTAAGTTCTAGGGGACTTATGACCACAGCAGTTGAGTCCCATAGTGCTCAGAGCCATTTGAACCATTTAGTACATTCATTCACTTAGGCAGTAACAGCTAGCAGTGGCATAAACACCGTAAGCGTTGTGGACTACTAAACAGCTGTTCATACTTCCCATAACGTCGTACTAACTGTTTTGTGTGTGTGCCTACTTCCCTCACTGCAGTACTCAAAATAGGATTTAATGATCGCCCTTATGGAATAGTGAAGACCGTATTTTTCTGGGACAGTTAATCGAAAATCACCTACACGATTGAAGGCAGTTCGCGCTTCATTATCCTGTTTGATGCACATTCGTAGTCATCCACCAGCAGGCGTCTCAATAGTCCATCTCTGAGGGACGCTGTAAAATCTCGCAGGCTTCAACCGGCGTGGAGTTCGACCCACTCTTACAGGGACTTTCTGAGCACTTCTAGTAGAAAAAAATGAAATTCCAACAGAAATATTAACTTCTCGGCCAAATAAGAGAGAGTTTACAGAGATATGCGTGAGAGTCCGTGGCTTTTGTAGGCAACACACAGAGAATACTTCTATACGGTAACTGTCGTTACATACCCACCCTGCTACTGTTCGGAGCTGAACTGGCGACCAACCCCTTCGCTTTGTTGCGTCTTTTTACTCACAATCTCCCCATGTTACAGATAGTAGCAGCTGAACTGAAATTGGGGTGCTTACAACAGATGGTTAGCACCGTGTCTACGAAAAACCCAGTGTCTACAACACGGCGAAGTGGAACAGCCCAAATGTGCGGGTGGTCAGATAGCGATCAAATGCGCTGAGATCTCACGTCTGTGACACAAAGGGTCGTCAGGGCGCCGGATACGTATATGCGCGCGCGCGCGCGCACACACACACACACACACACACACACACACACACACACACACACACACACACACTTATTCCAAAGACGGCAGATGAAGCCACTCTCTATCATCGAAGAACAGAGCGGAGAACTTAAAGTACGGAGTCTTGTGTTAGATTCGTAATAGACAAAGTGATTAAAAATCGTTGAACCTTTTCTAAGGCTATATTTATGAGAACAGTCAACATTAATAGATTATGTGAACGACAAGGTATGTTGCAGATTTTACTTGGCCGTAGCTGTAATCGATGTGAGCCTCCCGTGCCACCCGAATGACATCCAGGTGGTAGTTTCCATTCTTACAACCCTTTTACAACAGATGTGGAGCCCCAAGTCATTATCTTTTATTTAAAAAATCCACAGCAACAAACCACGCAGCGAGATTTCCTATTCACAGTTGTTCTTACTAGAGGAAAATCTTCCTCCCCCCCCCCCCCCTCCCTCCGCATCCCGCATGAGTTGTGGCATTAGCCGGTCCTCCAATTTGTCCGCGTGTACATCTCTTGAAAATAATTACCTAGGCGAAAATAAACGAATCAAATATAAAATGTTTATAACACATTTAATTTGGGGCTCTCTTATTCAGTCTCACTGACTGTGCGGATTATTTTTTTTCCGGAGCCCCCACATTTGGGCATCTGTATGTTTATGGAATGTCGTTATTTGTGATTAATTCTTATTATGTAAATTTAAGATGGCGAGGGGGGGGGGTAGTAAAGGAAAGGAAAGGAATTATTGACTATTGACGTCAGCTGTCTCGCAGGTTCATGCAAAATCAGTGGCGACGAGTGAAAATGTGTGCCGGACCGCTATTCGAATCCGGCTTACTGGGCAGTTGCCTTAACCACTGCGCCATCCGGACAGTGTTTAACGCAATTGCGCGGCTATCGCTAGCTAATTTGACATTCCCGCAGGAGGACGAATGTAATTGTACACCCGCAATGAAGGTGATGGATCCATTGCCGATTGAGGCGAATCAGTTTCCTGAATGCCTTGTGTCTGTTCTTTGGCACATGTCCGAAAAAACAGACACCACTCTTTCGTATATGTGACTAGCTGGGGTACTCGGCTTCAATCAGGGACTTGATATGAGGTTGTGTGCTGGTTGGAATAAAAGACTCAACTTTTAAATATAAGAGATAAAATTTTTTCATTGAAAACGTATTCTATTTGCAATACTTGTTTATATACAACATTTTTCATTTTGTTATCCGGGATATATATGTACAAATTCTTCGAATTTCCTTCTCGAGAGCAAGCTACGTATTGTTGACTGTGAGAGAAACAGGTGCCTTTGAGGTTGATACAACAATATTTTAAAATTTGTTCTTATGCATTGTTAATTGTAGAACTGTAGGCTAATATGATAGGAAATTGCAGTCTTTTAAATTGGAATGGCGGTTCAGTAGAGATCAGTGGTATTCTGGGGTAAGTAATGTGTCACCTTTGTACTTACCAGTCATAAGTTCGCCTTCGATTATGATATTCTATAGCTGTTTGACTATCATCCTTGTTGCATTACATAGTGTTGGTAAGTTGCGATTTCTGAGTAGTATCATCAGAAATCCAATTCTAGGTCGACACCTGCGTAAAGGCATTCCTGGTACTTGCAAAGAGTTTAGAAATTCTGCAGGGAAGTTCACTCTTTCTTCAGCGTTTACGATCGTGCCTATCGATTTGTATATTCTCGCTTCTCTTGGAATTTTCTTTTGAATTTTAAAGTTGATATCGCTGACATTACTATTTTTAGTTACCAAAATTGCCCTTTCAAATAGCCAGTTCGGATTGGTATAGCTGTGAGAAATGTTCGGATAAATTTGGGCGTTGAGTTCGTTTTCAGCAGTGGCTATGTTGCAGAAATCTCTGTTGAGTTTAATGACGCCGGTCGTCTGGTCAGTAGGATGTGTGTCTGCTCCTATTTGCAAAAGTTGTTGAGCAAAATGTGCTCTTTCGTCTTTCGATAGGTCAACTCTCATATTTTTCACTAGGCACAGTATTCGTTTGTGTGACCAGAGATGTGACTTTTTTAAAGCATGCATTGATCTCGTCTGACTCGGGGCCGGCTGGTGTGGTCGAGCGGTTCTAGGCGCTACAGTCTGGAACCACGCGACCGCTGCGGTCGCAGGTTCGCATCCTGCCTCGGGCATAGATGTGTGTGATGTCCTTAGGTTAGTTAGGTTTAAGTAGTTCTAAGTTCTAGGGGACTGATGTCGTCAGCAGTTAAGTCCCATAGTGCTCAGAGCCATTTGAACCATTTGTAGGCCGGAATGGGCAGTTCCCCCTCCTTCCGTAAGCATGGCTGCAATGCCGAATGATGCCAGTGCAAGTGCGATATATGATTTAGCATGTATTTTCGATTTCCGCCAGTAATAGATTTATTAGAAACGTTTTCTCGGTGCCGCCTGGTGCATCCAAGTAAATAATTTCGCAAGTGGTGTTGTCGATGGACCCCATGATAACGTTGTAAATTTCTTTGTGATTGTCATTGAGGAGTGGTTTGTTGTGAGCAGGTAGTTCGTTGATGTTGTAGTTTCTTCCTTTGTAATTTCGAAGTTTAGCAGACTGATAGCATCTTTTAGTGATGCTTGCATCCCAAGTGGTACTAAGGTCTAATTGTTTATTGCTAAACAGTCCTCTTCTAGACGTGTGAGTATTCCATTGAAGATGTCGTCGTTGTATTCGATGGTCAGCTCAGGTTGAGCTTCTCGGATATGGTACAGTACGTCGTCACTCATGCTCTCTTTGAAGAAGTCCCATACCTGTTTTGGATTCCATAGGTTACATTTTGTTAGAATTATGGCGAATAAGTCTCTCATTTGGTCAGCTGAGGTTATGAATGAGCCTTCTTGTGGTGTTAATTCGCAGTGTTGCTGTTTACCAGCAGTCCTAAGCGTTGCCATGCTTCTCTGTACGTCTGGCATACGTAACCGTCAACAGTCTTGAGATACTTGAAACTTGTTGGTCCCCGTATTTAGTGTAGTACCAACATCTGGAGATGCTCGGCCCAGTGAGCCAGTTTTCACGATTCCTGGATGTCTAGTTCTGGAATTCCTTGTTTTCGTCGTTGAAAGATTTTCCTTGTTGTGTTCCACGTATAATAGGTAGAGACGTCGACATATAGTAATGTTTTCGCGAATCGATCCGTTTGGCACAGTTGTTAAAAAGCTGTTAATGTTTTGTTCTGAAGTAAACTGTCTGTCGATTCTCCAAATGTATGGCTAGATATTACTAAGTTGGTTTGCGTTCGTTACTGCTGATGTTTCTTCCAATTTGGTACATGAGGATCTCGTCGTTTGTGTTTTGTTGTTCGCTGTCTTTGGCTATTTGAAATAATGCCATATCACTGCCTTTGTTCACATACTTACAGACATGTTTGATGAATTTCACTGAATTGCAGTATTCTATGTTTCTGTGTGCTTGGGACATTTTCGCAAAGTAGTGTGCTATGTGGTTTTACCCATTGATTGACTGTTTCCAGTTAGTCGCTGTCTCGCATTCGCACTTTTTGTAAAGCCACTGTTTTTGGGTGATCGTCTTCTGTATTTAAGATACAGTTTGTGCCTCCTCCAAGCACGGTTTTGGGTTTTTCTTTCTTTTTTTTGTTGTACGTTTTCCATATTCTACGCCCAGTTTTGTTGCCCTTCATGCAAAGCCATCCCGAAGTTACATTTCAGGAACGTAATCGCCACCCGCACGCAGCGAGAATGTCTACTGCTTGCCTTCGTGCCTGCCAAACCCTACCTCGGGCAGCACGGTCTCTAGATCTCTCGCCAATGGAGAGCGTTATGGTCAGAGCTCTCCAACCAGCTCGGGAATTTGACGCTGTAACGCCCCAATCTGACATAATTTGGCACAGTATCCCTCAGGAGTTCATGCAATAACCTCGTCAACGAATACCAAGCCGAATAACTGCTTACATAAGAGCCAAGGGAGATCAACGCGCTACTGACTTGCTCACTTTGTCGAGCTCTTTCTCTCGAATAAATCATCCAATTCTTCTGCAGTTGTAATCATTTGTCTGTCTGCACATGCACATCACGTCTACTGACTTCCTTCCTGTTCTGATAATTCTTTCATGGTGCGTCGACTTCTTTTTCCTTACAAAATATGTGTTATCACCGTGCATTCTGAAGGACGGAAAACTACCATTCCTTCTGTCTCTGACGCCTGAAGTGGTGGTTCGGCCAGAGTCTGACAACAGAGTCGCTCGCTGGGTGGCTGCCAGTGGCCGCTCCCCCCCCCCCCCCCCCCCCCCCGCGGGTCGCTAATTAAGTTTACCTGCGGCCGCGGCCGCGTCTGCGCGGTCTGCAGCGCCAGCGCCGCTCTTTCCGGCCTTTAACTATTAAAGAACGGCGGCAGAGGCCTCTGCAGGGGCAGCGCCAGAACCCACGGACCAGCGCGGAGCGGCTGCGGGCTCAGGAGCCGGTGCCTCCAGCCACACTCTGCTCCGATGCGGCTGCCTTAAAGTATTCAACAGCAGGCGGTATGTGCAACGGGCGAAGCTTCCGGTTCATTAAAAAAACGTAGCTTCCGTGGATCGAATCTTCACAACAATCTCATATTCAACGTCGACGTCTTATTCAGTTACTAGTTTTACTGTTCTGCCGGTATGCCAGTATTTCGTACGCTCCTACTCCTTTCCGATTCCAAAGTGAACTCCCTCCATCATCAGTGACACCCATAACTGATTTTATACCACTTTCGTTCCAATCGATTTCCGTAACTTCGGGCATTAAAAATGGTCATGTGGTCTACATTCCTGCTCCAGAGACCTAGACCTCAGACCACCACAATGCTGCTCGTATTTCGATTTCTGCCTGATTTTCAAAAATCATTTCAGGCGAATATCGTTGTACGTTATATACTGACGAAAATAAAAATGAAGGAGGAATTGTGCGACATAAACGGAAGCTGGTAGGCGTGTTTCTACAGAACACCTGAAAGATGTCGCGCCAGTCGCGTAAGAGTGGTGCTAGTGGCGCCACTACGAGAATGCAAACCAGGTTTGCTTTAAATAAATACACGTGCACGCTGTAACGATTGTGAGCATTAGTTTAAAAAACATCGTTCTTTTGAAGCACAACTAGCTCTTTACTCACATGAAGTGTTGAGTGCTGTTGACAAGGGATTTCAAATTGATTGCGTGCTTCTAGATTTTCATATGGCTTTTGGCACTGCATCTCACAAGCGGTTTGTAATCAAATTGCGTGCTTATGGAATATCGTCTCAGTTATGCGACTGGATTCATGATTTCCTGTTCAAATGATTCTGAGCACTATGGGCTTTAACATGTGAGGTCATCAGTCCCCTAGCACTTTGAACTACTTAAAGCTAACCAACCTAAGGACATCAAACACATCCGTGCCCGAGGCAGGATTCGAACCTGCGACTGTAGCGGTCGCGCGGTTCCAGACTGCAGCGTCTAGAACCGCTCGGCCACTGCGGCCCAGCCATTTCCTGTCGGAGAGGTCACACTTCGTAGTAATTCACGGAAAGTCTTCGAATAGAACAGAACACACTTGTGACGTGCCACAAACTATTGTTATAGGCCCTCTGCTGTTCTTTACCAATGTAAACGGTTTAGGAGGCAATCTGAGCCGCCATCTTAGGATGTTTGCAGATGATTCTGGCGTGTATCGTCTAGTGAAGTCATCAGAAGTTCAAAATCAATTGCAGAATGATTTAAAAAACATATCTGTATGGTTCGAAAATCGGCAATCTACCCTAAATAATGAAAAGTGTGAGGTAATCCACACGAGTGTTAAAAGGAATTCGTTAAAGTTCGGTTACACGATAAATCACTCACGGTTACACGATAAATCAATCACATCTAAAGGTCGTAAATTCAACTAAGTACATGGGAATTACAATTAGAAGCAAATAAAATTGAAAAGAACACATAGAACATGTTGTGGGGGAAGGCGAACCAAGGAATGCGATTTTTCTGGTAGAACAGTTAGGAGGTGCAACAGATGTACTAAAGGGATTGCCATCACTACGCTTGTCTCTTTCTTTTTTAGTACTGCTGAGCGGTGGGGATCCTTACTAGACAGGATTAACCGAGCACATCGGGAAAATACGAAGAAGAGAGGCACGTTTTGTATTATAAAGAAATAGGGGAGTGACATTATTCAGGATTTGGAGTGGACATCATTGAAACAAAGGCATTTCTCGTTGCGGGTGGATCGTCTCTCTTAAATTTCAATCACCAACTTTCTCCTCCAAATCTGAAAATATTTTGTTCACACCGACGCACATACGATGAAACGATCACCATAACAACATAAGGGATATCAGAGTTCTCACGGTAAGATATAGGTGTTCGTTTTTTCCGCTCACTGTTCGAGAGTGGAATAATCGAGGATCGTTGTGAAGGTGGTTCGATGAACCAATGAATCAAGAATGCCTTTAAGGCGACAAAGAAGGCGTTGTGAACACCTCACTGACGTTGAATGAGGTCTTGTAATAGGGCTACGAGAAGCTGCATGCTGCTTCTGCGATACTGCAGAAATACTTTGCAGGAATGTATCCACTGTGCGTGATTGCTCTCGGTAGTGGTCACGTGAATGTACCGTCGCAAGAATACCGGGCCCGGAACGGCCACGTCGCATTACCGAGAGGAAAGACCATCGTGTTCGGCAGATGGCTGTGGCGCATCGTACTGCGTCTGCAGCAGCAATATGAGCGGCAGTCGACAGCACAGTGACGCAACCAACTGTTACAAATAGGTTACCTCAAGGTCAGCTAAGAGCCAGACGCCCTGCAGCTGCTGTGGCGCATCGTACTGCGTCTGCAGCAGCAATATGACCGGCAGTCGACAGCACAGTGACGCAACCAACTGCTACAAATAGGTTACCTCAAGGTCAGCTAAGAGCCAGACGCCCTGCAGCTGCTGTGGCGCATCGTACTGCGTCTGCAGCAGCAATATGACCGGCAGTCGACAGCACAGTGACGCAACCAACTGCTACAAATAGGTTACCTCAAGGTCAGCTAAGAGCCAGACGCCCTGCAGCTGCTGTGGCGCATCGTACTGCGTCTGCAGCAGCAATATGACCGGCAGTCGACAGCACAGTGACGCAACCAACTGTTACAAATAGGTTACCTCAAGGACAGACGCCCTGCAGCATGCATTCCACTGACCCGTACCACCGCCGTCTGCGACTTGAGTGGCGTCAAGCGAGAGCTCACTGGAAGGCAGGGGAGGGGGGTGGGGGTGGGGGTGGGGAAGGGAAGTCTGCTGTACTTCCTGATGAAAGCTGGTTCTGCCTCGGTGGCACTGATGACCGCGTGTAGCTTACAAGGGTGCCAGTTAATGGCCTGCCACCAACCTGTTTGCCTGGGAAGGTATACTGGACCTGCAGCTGGAGTTTTGGTCAGGGATGCGACTTCGTGTGACAACAAGAGCACTCTCGTTGTTACGCCACGCACCCTCACTGCAAAACTGTACGTCGGTCTGGTGATTCGACCTGCTGTGCTCCCATTAATGAAAACCACTCCAGGAGGTGATTACCAAAAGGATAACGCTCGCTTATATACCGCTGTTGAAACCCAGCATGCTCTATAGAGTATCCACATGTTTCCGTGGCCTGCTCGATCTCCACATCTGTCTCCAGTCGAGCACGTATAGGAAAACTCTAGCAACATCCACACATATCTCTCCAAAGTTGACCACAAAGATTAAATAATATTGAGAGTTGGCGACTTTGGCAGCCAGGGGAGAGGCGGCTTTCCATCTTCGTGCTCGGAAAACCACTCCTTAACGATGCGAGCTGTGTGAAAAGGCCCCCTGTCGGCTTGGGACAAGCTTCACCACAAAGAAACAAACGTCTGCTGGAATGAACCTGATCAACTCAGAATGGTCATATAATACTTGAAGTAATGCCACGCTGCAGAACACATAGCTGCCCAAATCACCATCGAATTCCCGCCATGTTTCACTCTTTGGACATAAACCCGGCCAGAAAGTAGAAACAGCGTACAACAAGGCTCGTCCGACCAAATTAATTCTTCCTCTGCTCCACAGCCCAGGTTTCTTGGCTTCGGCACCACGTTTTCCTGTTACGGGCATTTGCGTCACTGGACTTCCACCTCGCCGCGCAACTCCCAGTTTGGAGTTCATTTCGTGTCGTTGTGGCGCTGATAGAAGTCACAGTGACTTCTGCGACTGCCGTCCTTTTATTTTTCGTCACAGTGCTCTTCGATGACCGTCTATCACGAACACGTAACACACGCTTTCGTCCGTGTTGTAACTTATCGAATGACGTTTCTCATCTTTCCCTATATGTGGTATGAATCTTAGATACCGTGCCTCTATTCTCTCTCCCTCCCACACTGCCCGCCTGCTTAGCTGAGTGGTTAGCCGGCACGGTAGCTCAGTGTGATCGGTCAGAGCGCTAACTGCCCTCTGTAATAAAAAACTGAGTAACTGGATCAACGGTGAACTTGAACGAGCTGCATTGGTTTCGGAATCACGCAGCATACGGACACAAACAATTTCCCCACGTTCGAATTCACTTAGCTCAAACGTAATGCATCACAACTATACAGAACACTATTCTGACCACGACTAATACTTACAGCGTACTGAGGACACTGCACAGGTTACGTTGGTGGTCGAAGATAACATTACACCATCGTAAGGAGGTATGTAGATAGGCGTTTTTGCCTCGCTCTGTTTATGAATGGAGCGGGCAGGGAGTGGGTACTAGTGCTGCAAGGAACCCTCCTCCATGCCTCACACGGTGACTTGCAGGGTACTGAAGTAGATGCAGATATTTTGGTGCATTCTTTTTTTTTTTTATTTCATGAATTGTCTTTCAGCTGAAATTTTGCTACCAGTCTTATTCGCTATTTTATCCAGAGGATTTATCTGAGAAAATGTTTCTGACAGATTTTCTGTAAGTATTGCAAAATCGTCTACAAAATTCAGGCAGTTTTCTTGAATTCCGATTGTTTTCACTCCCAGAATTGTTGCTTCAGGTTTCCAACTTCTTTAGCTCCAAATTTCAGAGCCTTAAAACTTCTTCTAACACTCAGTTCTAAAGTAAATTTGATAAGCTATCTCCTTGTAAAACATCAGTTGTTATTTGGAAGTCTGAGATACTTTTCCCACAAATTCAATTTTTAATACCTCATTTGAGTTTCACGATTTATGTTTACTAATTTTACTTTAGCACCATATTATCTGATTTTATCTGTTGTGTCTCTGCTTACCAGATCAGATTATTTAGCATTCTTTGGTTGATTATTGATTTTAAAATTGCTAAAGTTTCTTCACTCTTTTCAGGAGAAATTTTGTTACAGTTTTGTGTGCCACTCCTCCGTAATTGCTGACATTGTGTTTGTCTCTCTTTTTGTTTGACAGACGGACCAATGTCATTTTACACTCTCCTGAAAAATTGTTTTCCAAATTTTCTCAAAACGTAAGTGTACTTTACTTATAACCTTTACTTTTGACCACTGCAATAATTCTAGTATAATGGAATGTTCAACGCTTGCTTTGTTGCTTTTGAGTGTTTTGACGATTTCGCCGCGCGGAGGCCGCGTGGTTAGAGGCTCCATGTCACTGTAGTGTGTAAGTCTAGGGACCTATGACCTATGCAGTTTGGTCCCTTAAGAACTCACACACATTTGAACATTTTGACGATTTCATCCATTTCTAGCTCCTTTGGTAAGAAATCTTCCTCGAAATTTTCTGGTATTGCTGCAAATTCTAATTTAACCATTGGATTTTGACAGTTTAAGTGCTTCTCAAAAAATGTTACTAACACGGCACAGATTTTCTTTTATTTGATTATGTTTTGCCACTTTTATCTCCGAAACAAATACTTGGTCCTTGATACCCATAAAGTATGTGTTTAAAACATTGATAATAACCTATAGTATTATTTTTTGTGATATTTCTTGTGTTTCTATAATCCGAAATTTTGAAAAGTTTCATTTGATTTTCCACATTATTTTAGATGTCTCTATCCTTTGTTGACTGAATTACTCTAGTTGTTTGTCTGTTTTTGAACGTCTCCCCTTTCTCCATTTTTGTTCCTATACTTCTTCAGTTCTCATTTCACTGTCTTCTTTTTATTCTTGGCCATTTTTAACGTTTTCTTGATGGGGTAGTAATTTGTACCTAGAGTTCCTGCGAATCGCCTTTTTTTTCTCTGTTTCTTCTTTAAAGTTTTCAATATTTTCTATTGTAGTATTGGCTCTAGTGGAGTTGTATATGATTACATTCTGGGTTTTCTCTTTTATTTTGGCTTGGAGAAATCTTATTTTAATCTTACAGAGATCATGATCTGAATGAAATTCACCATTTCTTGTCACTCCAACGTTCATACATTTTTTTATATTCTTTTTGGATATGACTTTGTGACTCACATGAAATTCACCTAGACTTGGATTTCGAGATGTTCAAGTTTTGGCTTTTCTTGGTGGTTTGCGAAAATGTGTGGACGCTAGTTTTCACTGGAACATTCTATATACATTTATGTCTTTCACGAATGCTGTCAGCTCACAAGTGTGTTGAAGATTCACTTACAACATTTTAAATTTCTTTTCTTTCGCATCTTGCCTATCAAAGTCGCCGAGAAGTCTTTCGGCATTCTTTTCAGATATGTTGAAGATTTCAGATTCAGAAAGATCCTAAAAATTATTTACTTTCTGCGCCCGGGTTCCCGGGTTCGATTCCCGGCGGGGTCAGGGATTTTCTCTGCCTCGTGATGGCTGGGTGTTGTGTGCTGTCCTTAGGTTAGTTAGGTTTAAGTAGTTCTAAGTTCTAGGGGACTGATGACCATAGATGTTAAGTCCCATAGTGCTCAGAGCCATTTGAACCATATTTACTTTCTGCATATTTCTCCTGTTGATTCATTTATAGGTGCATAGCAATTTATAAGGATATAACTTCTATTCTTACACTTTATATTTAACATGGACATTCTTTCTGAGTT
Organism: Schistocerca nitens; assembly: GCF_023898315.1. NCBI lineage: Eukaryota > Metazoa > Arthropoda > Insecta > Orthoptera > Acrididae > Schistocerca > Schistocerca nitens. The sequence continues at coordinate 4,895,409 of NC_064619.1, read as the reverse complement.
TGACTTAAAATCTGTTGTATTATGTTTTTTTGTTTCCATGAAACGCTGTTCCAAACGCTGGCGTGATTTCCATTATTCTCACTGCTGGTTTCCCTTCATAAATTCTGTAATGTCGTGTATCAACTGTATTCTCATCTAAGAACCTCGTTTCCCACACTTCGAAAATTTTGTTCATGATTCTCCTGTAGAAATAATTCCAATTCCTTCTGTGTTCCAGTTTTCAGAAGAGTTTACACGTAATGTTCCAAAGTAGTATTTATTATTCAGCATCAGCTCAAAGGGTATTTCAGTATATTCCATTTCTTCTTTACCTCAGTTATTGGAACTTCCTAGAATCCTAGGTCCCAGTGCATTGCAGGATATATTGGTGGATTCCTTTTCAGAGCTGCCACCTGGGGTAGTGCATCCATTATGTGAACTTTCCATTTTGCGATTTGAAGTTGTAAATTGTAGAGAGCAAGAAAACCTGACTTTCCATAATAAGACGAAGTTGTTAGCCCGGGATTTATTACATTCAGCCTCCAGTTAACACGTGGACCACACGCTGCCGGGTTTCCGTCACTAATATGTGGAACTGTCGTGCCCTCTGTCCATTTTAGCCTTAGACAACAGGCTGCTTCTTTCGGCAGTTACGCCTTTCCGAAGCCCATCTCTCCGCCTGTTCTGCTGTTGAAGCCTTCACCGTAACCCTAGCAACGGGCCCTTAGTTGCCAGTGTCAGCCGGGCCAGCTGAAACAAGGTTTTCGAAGGTGTTACTCTTCTATCTCTCATCGTTTTTTCTAGCTTGTGACAGGAAAGCTTGGAGTTTGTAGGTCAGGGTTGGATGGAATTCATTATTATTATTATTATTATTATTATTATTATTAAATAATGAAACAGACAGGTTATTTTATACACTTCTGAGTATAGGATGTAAAGAAGAAAAAAATCGATATACGCAGGCCAGTCTAGGGCAATAGAGTGACCATCTCCTATACTTAACATTTTGAATTCAAATGTTTGCGCAATATTCTGAGTACAGACTTCGAACCATTAAACTGAGTAAGAAACATGCTGCATGTGACAGATTTATGCTAACAAATGTTACACTCCTCTAGAGAGGATGTTACTAAACATTATACTTCCAAGGAGGTGACTGTAGGAGGAGGCTAATTTGCATATCGAGCTTCTCTACAAAAATGCAAACCAACCAGCACTATATACTTTCTCACATTGTTAATTTATCGGCGTTGTCAGTAAGGTATTGCGCATTGTTCGTGATGCCTGTCTGTGCCGTAGAAAGACTACACTGCTGACAAATGTCTGAACATCGTCACTGACCCTTTCCAAACACGTATGTGTTCCTTATGGTGTATCTGCGTTTTCAGTTCACACTTCATTTTGGCTCATTTCGGGAGTTTAATGGGAAAACAAATGCTGAAAGATGTAGACAAAGGATTTCTTCTTAAGTTTCTTTGGGCATGAGCACGGAACCAACTTTGATTTTGTTACAGTGGTGCATGAAAACCAGATGTGTTACGATGACGAGGCACATTAAAGCAAGGCACCACACCCATATATAGATCGGCGTGTCGGCCACCTCCTCTTTAAGAGATACAATGTTGACATGACGTTGCACACGTATGGCGTAATACCAATAGAAACTTATTCGATTCCTCGTCTAATGAATCGTATTTCTGTAAATGTACACTTGTCAAATTCATCCGAGCACCTGTACTTAATTACTTTACTTGATTAACAACGGCGATGCTTTGTTCAGAGGTCATTTATTGAAGCGCTGTAGAGTCACATGTATTGATTCTAAGTGTGCTGTGCAGTGGAGTATCACTCTTTATTTCGTATTTGACATCTTCGCCACACAACTAGTTGAATTTGTGTTTAGAAGGTTTGTTAACATTCAGTTCCTTCCAATTAATTTCCATCATTTCATGTTATCACTACAGAGGACACAAGGATTCGAATCCTGGACCTCCACTTCGAGAGGCAGACGCCGCTCCCAGACCACTGATGCCGGTAAACAGCCGCGTGTTTCTCTAATCTGTGGATACCTATTCCGACGTTCGTGTGCACTGACAAGCATGCTACCCTTAACTGCGCGTGGCATGCGACTTGTGTTTATTGCAACTTGACAGTATGATGCGTCCACGTCTGTTACGCAATTCAGAATGAGCAAAGCTCTAAACAAGCTATTAGTGTGTAACAAAGTACTGTTTTAAATTACCAGCCTGACGGAAACAATCTTCAAAACTACCTTCTATTTTACTGTCATCTTAATTATTGTTTGTTAGTTGTTGCAGGTGTAATGCGAAGACAGGAATTATTCTTTTCTCGAAGGGTAGAGATGTATCAGTGTTCGAGATCGTTTCAGGAAGAGCAGCTACGTGACAGACGAACCCGGAACGCAGCTTTATGAACCGCTGATACGTGTTGAATGTAAACTCCAAGAGCAACGATTTCGGTATTTTGCACAATACACAGGAAAAGTGTCCAGGGTTATGAACTGGAACGCCGTTATTGTAAATACAGAAGTATTACCGTTAACATTTGTTTCATTTGTTAATATCTGCCATAACTGATTCCATCGGCCGCTGAAATGCGCAAACAGTTCTGTCAAAACAAAGGAAGGTTGAAGTGTAACGTTTTATTGATAGCAAGGTTTCCAGAAGCGAAGCACGAACTCCGTGGCAAATAATCGTCATCGGCTTTGTCGAAGGAACTATCCCGGCATTCATGTGAAAAATGAGAAAAATTACATAACTTCGCTGTTGATAATATTTTAGTTACTAAATCCTCCGCATATATAGTCCACTGTAGCTGTGGAAGATACATTCCCTGAGGTACATAAAATCACTGTATTAGACATGATAATGTGCTGTGTTTTTAGTATTTCCGTATTTTTGTCGATCCTGTGTAGCACAGAAATGCTTTGAACAATTTTAGCCAAATGTGGCATACATGTGGGTTACTAATTAACAGAAGAAGTAAAGACTGATTGGCATTTAATCACCCCATCAACATCGGGTTGTTAGAGATGGAGAACGAGTTGAGACTGGAGAACCACGGCAGGCAACCCGCCGTGCCCCTTCTCAAATGAATTATCCTACCGTTTGTCTTAAACAATCTAAGGAATCCACTGAAAACCTAATTCTGGATTAATACTGGGAATTCTAACCTCCTTTCTCTTGAATGCTTTGGCCCTTAGGATGTATGACAGGGGTGGGAGGGGGGAGGGGGATGGGGGAGGGGAGGGAGGGGAGGGAGGGGAAGAGGATGTACGACACGCCTAGCACTATTAGAAGAGAAGGCGACGTTGAGAAATGAGGAGACATATAAGACTGATCGGAAACATACTACATATATCTGTTTCTACATCGTAGACGTGTACCAGTAATAATTAATAAAGTAATGCCTAGCAATAGGCCAGTGCGTATGCGTGTGCGTACGAAACCAAACCACCTTCTCGAAGAAGAAACAGAACAGAAAGGCTCACCTTGAAAGTGTTCTCTTAAGTGGGTTGTCCCGTGGACCACATACTGTTCACGTTCAGCAAGACAATAAAACGGAGACTGCAACAAAAGATTCAGAAGCCAGGATTCAGATTCAGGCAACAATTACCAGTAAAATGAAAGACAAAGTAAGTGAGTAGGTACTGATGTATCAGCCAGAGGATTCTATAAGATGGGTAGAAACAGAACTAGGACAGAACCAAGTCTGCAACCAGTAAGTACCGCAGTGACACAGTGGAACGGGCTGAGCAAGGTGGATCAGGAGTTCAGGTCTGGCCACCCTGATTTCAGGATATCAATTGGCGCAATAACCAGTTAAGTCACATTTGCATATTTTCAAGCAGAACACAAAAAACTGTCCAGAAGCTAGAAATAAATTTTAATCAGTCTCGTCTCTTCTCAACCTTTATTTAGGCCACCAGCACACAGTAATTGCTTATTACATAGCTAAATGAAAATATAGTATGATATTTAATGATCTTTGAAAAGTTCGACTTGTCTCTCTCTCTCTTGTACCAAACAACTTTGTTTTGTGAATATGACTAGCTGCACTGCCCGATATCGCCCGCAATGTTTAACATCTGCCACACAAAATGATAGCCGGCCAGGGTGGCCGTGCGGTTCTAGGTGCTACAGTCTGGAACCGCGTGACCGCTACGGTCGCACGTACGAATCCTGCCTCGGGCATGGATGTGTGTGATGTCCTTAGGCTAGTTAGGTTTAAGTAGTTCTAAGTTCTAGGTGACTGATGATCTTAGAAGTTAAGTGCCATAGTGAAAAAAACAAAAAACAAACAAAGAAACAAAATGATTGGTCTTATGCCTTCTTGATGCAGTGAATGCAAGCCTCACCGGAAACTGCAATCGCTTTAAATGGGTGGACGTTTTTGAATCACTGGGTGTCAACGCAATGATTACTGCCTCCAAGGTGGGTATTTCTGCGGTCGTTTGTTCTCGCGACAGGCATTACAGTCAGTTTATCACGATATGTTCACTTTGTTAGGCATTTAATTTTTGATTTATTTTCTTCGCTGTTTCATCTGAATGTAGAAATGTGAAGTAGATTGGCCAAGAACTTTTACACATTTTAGGTAACAACCTTTTTCCTTTTCTATATTACAAACATATATGTTTCAAGTGCCGCGTGGAGTGGCCGCGTGTCATGGATTGTGCAGCCCCACTCGCCGGAGGTTACAGTCCTTCCTCGGGCACCGATGTGTGTTGTTCTTAGTATAAGTTAGTTTAAGTAGTGTGTAAGTCTAGGGACCGATGGCCTCAGCAGTTTGGTCCCTAACGATTCCATTGTTCTTATTCTGGTGAACTGGATGTAGCATCCGTAACTGTTCTGTCACACATCAGACTATTATAAAATTCCGTGTCTAAGATATACTTCTTAGCACACTTCATGACATCCATATATTGCATATCTCAGGTTTAACTGACAGAATCACTTTATAAAGTTTTCCCTCAGGAAAAGCCAATGTGGGTTGTGATAATGATACAATACAGCGAACTAAATGTTTGCGTTCAATAGAGTATTCTCATTACGGGCACTCTTAAGATTATGACGATTAGGCTTTGTTAGGTGAGATGAGAAGTCTAAAAATAGATCTTAAGTAACATAAATCACAGTGAACTTTGAGAAGTTTCGTTTTCCACTCATTTGATAGGTATAACCGGTCGTGTTCCCTTCTTTCCTTTTCAACTAACCCACAGCTGCGATAACGGATAAAAAGCTGCGACATGGGGTGGGAAGTGTACAAGTTATTGTCTTGAAAGATCCTTTGAACACGTGTGTGCAGATACTGCATCGTGCTGTGACTTTTGTTTTGGGCACTGCAGATGTCAGTAAATATATGCAAATGTTCTACGTTTATGACAAGCATGTTATTAAGGAAATCTCGCAGATAATTTGTGACCACAGTTTGGCTTTTTCTGTCGCAAGTCTCGTCGTACAAGTACAAGTAATTGTTACCAGAGTTGGAAACTGTTTATAAGTTTTTATGTTACGTAAATTCAGCGAAATAAATAATGTTTTTTGTTTAAGTTTACCATTCTGTAGACAGAGCTGTCACTGCAGAAATACGCGCATCGTGTTCTATTCCTTTCACACGCCAGAATGTGACTAGTGTTTGGTGCGACGGCAATGCAAATCCAGGCCGTCTCTGGTTCTTGCCCCAAACAGCCGACGTCAGCAAGCCCATTCTCTGTGTTATGCTTAACTGGCCCCACGCACAGGTCCACAGGTCCACAGCTCTCACTCTTGCACCCAACGCTCCAGCAGTTTCCAAACTCTCATTTCCGGCGAAAAGTGCACGTATCTGGTTAACGCACAAGTGCCTTCAGTTCAGGTGACGCTCGCCCGTGAGTCAAGTAACCTGTCATCATTTGTGCAGCCCTCCTTTGTTCACGTTCAATACGTTCTGCGAGTCCTATTTGCCACGGGCCACACGCACTTCAGCAATATTTTATGACAGCCTGCACAGATGATTTGTAAGTATTCTCTTTTGTGGATTGATTGCACATTCCCAATATCCTACCAGTTAACAGAAGTGTACCACATCAGTTGGCAGACGCTTGAAGATAAGCACCAGTCAGCCTGCGAAGTGTTACTTACGAAGTTTCAAGGACCGGTATTAAGTCTATAATCTAGAGAGTGCTGTAGCGACTGCGAAGACGAGATTAGACTAATTATAGGACACACACAGGCATTTGAGTAGTCATTCTTTCATGCAGTTCATCTACATTTGAATCTACATTTACAATCCGCAAACTACTTTATGGTGTGTGGTGGAGGATACTTTGTGTACTACTGCTCCTGTTGCGTATTGTAGGAGGGAAGAATGACTGCTAATAAATCTCCGTGAGAGTTGGAACCTCTACAATTTTACCTTCATGTTTTTCTTGATAAGATATACTTACAAGGAAGGAATATGTTGGTTGACTTTCCTAGGAACGTACGCTTTCGCAGTTTTAAAAGTACAGCACATCGTGACATACAACGCCTCTTTTGTAGCGTCTGCCATTGGATAAGGTACATCTACATCTACCTAGGTACTTCGCAAACCGCCGGGGGTACCCCGTCATTTCCTTTACTGTTCCGCTCGGAAACAGAGCTAGGGAAAAATACAGTCTGTATGCTTCCGTATGAGCCGTAATTTCTCGATCTTAGTGGTCCTTAGTCGCAATGTATGTTGCCGCCAGTAGTATCGTTCGTCGGTCAGCTTCAAATGCCGGTTCTCTAAATTTTCTCAATAGCGTTTTCCGAAAACAACGACGCCTTCCCTTCAGGGATTCCCATTTGAGTTCCCGAAGCATCTCCATAACACTTACGTGTTTTTGCATCCTAGCGATAACAGCCTGCCTCTGAATTGTATGTACGCGACGCTTTCACGCTTGCTAAACTTACGTGTAGCGAAGCACGCTGCTGTTCTTTGGATCTTCGCCAATTCCTCTGTGTCCTGTCTGGTGAGTTTCCCAGGATGATACCAAAGTACTGTGCGTACGAGAGTCTCGTAAGCTATTTTATTCCTGAGGATTCTTCAAATGAATCTCATTCTGTCATCTATCTTTTCTGCCATTAGTTTTATATGGTCGTTCCACTTTAAATCCCTCCGTACGCATACCCCCAGATACTTAATGAACGTGACACGTACTAGTGATTGTCCTGCAACGTGCAATCACACAATATAATTGGTCTCTCTGGCTATTTATGCCAACACGTTACATTTGTTTACGGTGAGGATCAACCGCCAATCTCTGGATCATGAGTCGACCTCCTGTAGGTGTCACTGCATTTCGGTACACTTACTAATATTGTGACTTCTCTGCTACCAGTAAACTCCTGATTGTTTAAAGAATCGAACTCCCATGTGCAAAATTGCTTCATACATGTGATCACTTTACAAATGAGTTAATGTGTTAAATATTTGCCTTTAAGTATGTAACCGAGAGAAAGGCTATAAAATGACTGAAATTATGCTTAAAGGTTTTGGAAGTCGCTAAACGTTGTCATTATGAAACACTGGATGAATGTGAACTTGATGATTTGTGTTCCATTTTAGGCAAAAGCTAGTATTTCCCGCATCTCAATATTTATGACCTCATATCTCCTGAAATTTTGGAAATTTGTTGTAAGGTCTTACTGGACCAAACTACTGAGGTCGTCGATCCCTAAGCCTAGACACTACTTAATCTAACTGAAACTAACGTACGCTATGGACAACACACACACCCATGCCTGAGGGAGGACTCGAACCTCCGACGGGGGCTGCACGGACCGCGTCACGGCGCCCCTGACCAGCCGGCTAACCCGCGCTGCGTATCTCCTGAACCATATGACTTGTACAGTGATATAATTTTGCAGTACGTTCAGTGATATATGTACATACTGTCTCCAAAGTGTGTTCCCAATAGAGTTAATAGTAAAAAAGTAATAAATTAGATTGTCATCCCAGTTACTAAAATCTGACTGCACCAGCACCGAAAATATTGTAAGCGATAAAAATTTTGAAATCATGTTAAAGGTTTGTCAGAAATCGCTAAGTGCTCTCATTCTCAAATAGTGGGTGAATGAAGTCTGGGTATATTTGAGCACCATCAGTTACGCTAAGTCAAGACAAACACCTAACTATAATACATGTATTAGTGCATTAAACTTTTAACATAAGAGTATATCTCTTAATGAGTAGATTATGACAGCACTTTAAATTTATTAACTCGGTCAATAATCACGCGAATTCTTGAAAATAGAATTTTTGTTGCAAAAATGCTGCAACTGGCTCCGGGTTCGAAGATAGCGTTTGAGTATTAAGCAGCGCCATTCTTATTGAGGGCTTAAAACGACGTAGATACAAGTAACTTAATATAAGACCGCAGATGTCGGAAAATACCTCAAAAGTGGATGGTAAATGTTTAGCATGTGACGTCACATCGAAAACACGAACGGCATTCTCGATCGCATGCTTGAAGGAATAACGGAGCGGTGCAATACTTACTTGCAAGCACACGGTGCAAATTTTAAACCCTTTTGTAAATACACTCCTGGAAATTGAAATAAGAACACCGTGAATTCATTGTCCCGGGAAGGGGAAACTTTATTGACACATTCCTGGGGTCAGATACATCACATGATCACACTGACAGAACCACAGGCACATAGACACAGGCAACAGAGCATGCACAATGTCGGCACTAGTACAGTGTATATCCACCTTTCGCAGCAATGCAGGCTGCTATTCTCCCATGGAGACGATCGTAGAGATGCTGGATGTAGTCCTGTGGAACGGCTTGCCATGCCATTTCCACCTGGCGCCTCAGTTGGACCAGCGTTCGTGCTGGACGTGCAGACCGCGTGAGACGACGCTTCATCCAGTCCCAAACATGCTCAATGGGGGACAGATCCGGAGATTTTGCTGGCCAGGGTAGTTGACTTACACCTTCTAGAGCACGTTGGGTGGCACGGGATACATGCGGACGTGCATTGTCCTGTTGGAACAGCAAGTTCCCTTGCCGGTCTAGGAATGGTAGAACGATGGGTTCGATGACGGTTTGGATGTACCGTCCACTATTCAGTGTCCCCTCGACGATCACCAGTGGTGTACGGCCAGTGTAGGAGATCGCTCCCCACACCATGATGCTGGGTGTTGGCCCTGTGTGCCTCGGTCGTATGCAGTCCTGATTGTGGCGCTCACCTGCACGGCGCCAAACACGCATACGACCATCATTGGCACCAAGGCAGAAGCGACTCTCATCGCTGAAGACGACACGTCTCCATTCGTCCCTCCATTCACGCCTGTCGCGACACCACTGGAGGCGGGCTGCACGATGTTGGGGCGTGAGCGGAAGACGGCCTAACGGTGTGCGGGACCGTAGCCCAGCTTCATGGAGACGGTTGCGAATGGTCCTCGCCGATACCCCAGGAGCAACAGTGTCCCTAATTTGCTGGGAAGTGGCGGTGCGGTCCCCTACGGCACTGCGTAGGATCCTACGGTCTTGGCGTGCATCCGTGCGTCGCTGCGGTCCGGTCCCAGGTCGACGGGCACGTGCACCTTCCGCCGACCACTGGCGACAACATCGATGTACTGTGGAGACCTCACGCCCGACGTGTTGAGCAATTCGGCGGTACGTCCACCCGGCCTCCCGCATGCCCACTATACGCCCTCGCTCAAAGTCCGTCAACTGCACATACGGTTCACGTCCACGCTGTCGCGGCATGCTACCAGTGTTAAAGACTGCGATGGAGCTCCGTATGCCACGGCAAACTGGCTGACACTGACGGCGGCGGAGCACAAATGCTGCGCAGCTAGCGCCATTCGACGGCCAACACCGCGGTTCCTGGTGTGTCCGCTGTGCCGTGCGTGTGATCATTGCTTGTACAGCCCTCTCGCAGTGTCCGGAGCAAGTATGGTGGGTCTGACGCACCGGTGTCAATGTGTTCTTTTTTCCATTTCCAGGAGTGTATTATCTGTTGTAATTGTAGACGTTGCGAAATTATTGTCCTCGTTGTAACAAAGCAAAAGCTGTTCCTGTTTTATGTTTTTTTTCCTTGTCTCCCTTCTTTTTTTGTATAGAAATTATGTAGTGAAGAAAATGTGATTTACTGGTAACGACGCAGTTCGGATGGTTATACTCCTTTACTTGTGGCGCAGTACGGTAGGTTTCTGTTATACTGTACTTAATTTTTTAAAAAAAGCCAAGACCGCGAGACTGGTTAATAAATTAATATCCCAATGTACACTGAAGCGCCAAAGAAACTGGTATAGGCATGCGCATTCAAATACAGATTCACGTAAACAGGCAGAATACGGCGCTGCGGTCGGCAACGCCTGTCTCAGACAACAGGTGTCTGGCACAGTTGTTCGATCGGTTACTGCTGCTACAATGGCAGGTTATCAAGATTTAAGTGAGTTTGAACGTGATGTTACAGTCGGCGCACGAACGATGGGACACAGCATCTCCGAAGTAGCAATGAAGTGGGGATTTTCCCGTACGACTATATCACGAGTGTGCCGTGAATATCAGGAATCCGGTACAACATCAAATCTCCGACATCGCTGGGTCCGGAAAAAGAACCTGCAAGATCGGAACCGACGAGGACTGAAGAGAATCGTTCAACGTGACAGAAGTGCAGCCCTACGACAAATTGCTGCAGATTTGAATGCTGGGGCATCAACAAGTGTCAGCGTGCGAACCGTGCAACGACCCATCATCGATACGGGCTTTCGGAGCCGAAGGCACAGTCGTGTATCCTTGTTGACGGAACGACACAGAACCTTACGACTCGCCTCGGCCCGTCAGCACCGACATTGGACTATTGATGACTGGAAACACGTTGCCTGGTCGGACGAGTCTCCAATCAAATTGTATCGAGCGGATGGAATCCATGACCCTGCATGCCAGCACCAGCAGGGGACTGTTCAAACTGGTGGAGGCTGTGTAATGGTGTGAGGCGTGTGCAGCTATAGTGATATGGGAACCCTGATACGTCACGACACTACTCTGACAAGTGACACGTAAGCATCCTGTCTGATCACCTGCATCCATTCACATCCATTGTGCAATTCCAGCAGGACAGTGCGACAACCCACTCTTCCAGAATTGCTAGAGTGGCTCGAGGTACTCTCTCCTGGGTTTAAATTCTTCCGATGACCACCAAACTCCCCAAACATGAACATTATTGAGCATATCTAAGCTACCTTGCAACGAATTGTTCAGAAGAGATCTCCACCCCGTCGTACTCTTATGGATTTATAGACAGCCCTGCAGGATTCGAGCACTACTTCAGACATTAGTCGAGTCCGTGGCATGTCGTGTTGTGGCACTTCAGCTTGCTCGCGGGGGCTCTACACGATATTAAGCAGATGTACCAGTTTCTTTGGCTTTTCAGTGTAAATACACAATTGACTCACGTAGCGAAAAAAATGCTGTCCGCCAGGCGCACGATTCGAACCCTGAGCCCCACGCGCTGAAGTCACGTACGTCTGCGCGGAGACACAACGGCTGGAATACTTGGCTCGGGAGGATAAGATGTGATGGACCGACAGGTTCAACCGCTGCGCGTGCGGCGAGGTACTTCATCTGCTGACGCCACATGTTCAACATTTGTCATCCACTGTTTGGGTACTTCCCGACGTTTCCGGGCCCATGTGTCTCACGTTAACTTACTTGTCTACGTTGCTTCGGAAGTTATTAAACGTTAATAAGGGTGACCCTGTAGATGACTGCATCCAAACTTCCGACGTTACCCACTGGATCATTTATATGTATTGTGAACCACTTCTCGCTGGTTTGCAGAGTATGTATGTAGATATAGACGAGTGTAGCATGAGGTCGGCGCCTTGTGTTGCAGACGAAGCCAGTGGCGTTTGCCGTACGGACCAACGTAAGCTACGACGGCACTCTGGATGACGACTCGCCCGTGCACGGCAGCGCCATCTCCTTCGACGTCCGAGACTTCCTGCACATCAAGGTGAGTCGCCTGGGCCGCTGCCAGCCCCCTCCTACCTGCTCCCCTCTCCTCCTCTCTGGGAGCACGCCAGCCAGCCAGCTACACACTGCGAAGAATTCCAACAGCAGCAATAAAGTACACACGAGATGAAATTAGGTCTGGACAAACGACACTCGCTTTCGAACGGGCTGGTTGCGTGAAACACAGGAGGAAATAGCATTAAATCCTACCACACAACATATTCCTTTTGTACTTGAAAAAATTAGCGATAAGAGATTCATAGTGTTTGTATGAAAATGTAAACATTTTTTTGCTGATTTTTAAGTAAAGCTAACTGCCCAAGTCAGAATGTTGTCGTTGAAAAACTGCTGCAAGATTACCATTGTTCGTACGTGTCTTTCTTACTTACGTACAATTCAAGTGATTAATTTTTGCTCTGTCTCGAATCTGTCAGAAGGTTGTTGCGTGACCCCGTTGATATGAGGATACTCTCGCTGCGTTCCTTAATTCAGTGCTTGTCAGATAATCATTGAGGCACAGCCCAGATTGTTTAACTGGCATTCGCATTTAATGATGAGTCAATGAATCTATTTCACAACGCATAACGCGAAAGAGGAGACGTGAGCAACCGAAGAACCCAGCTAACTGAGAGCATCTACACCACTATCATCAGACACGATATACTACCACATGCGATCTTCATTTTCAGTAATTCTGATGTCACATTACTGTATTATGAGGGCTCCTTTCAGAATTACATTTATTAGGTATGGAACAGGGGGTGGAATTACTGTTCTATACACGTAAGATTTTTCTTAAATATCAACTTTATTGGGCCACACGCCCCTACTCCCAGTTCTGCACAAATTAACATTCACCAAGTTACAAGGACATGATGTGCAGTACCTCTAATCTTAATTAATTATGTGCACGGCATGCGTTGGAACGTTACGTCGCTCTTGGGATTACCGTTCTCATACGACATCGACAACTACTACTTTAACATAATGTATTCAAAATCAGTTTCGGTGTCCCCCTCGATTTTGGCGGGAATAACACAGCAGACTAGGACCCGATCTTATAGCGGGGGTCTGTTAGTACGCAAGCAGGCACAAATATGCAAAGCTAATACACAAAAATGAAATACATCGTATTAAATCCGTCACACGAACGCTCGCAAAACCTACATAGAATTTCTCCAATAACGAATGCAAAAACTAACTGAATTTAATTTAGGATGCTGGTGGCTGTATCTTCGAACAGTATTGCACACGTTACAGCGTGGAGACAAACCAACAAAGAAAAAATAAATGAAATCAATTAACTTCACATACAAAACTCGTTAAATATCTCACAATATTCACACGCCCAATTACTAAACTGGAAATACAATAAGGAACTGATTGCTCTTTGTCGCACGGTTACGACCACATTTTTGATGGCTGCGCAAAGGGAGAAGCCCATGCTATGAATAGAAGTCTCACAAATTCTGAAATTTAATAGTTAAACGCTCTCTAAGTGAGAAATCAACTGGAAAACTATTATGGATGCTGAAGGTAACACAGGATTAACAACTTACAACTGCATTACGAAGTTCCCCATGCTAACGTTAAAACTGTTAATTCTACCTATCCAATATACTCGGAAAACAATTAAAAAAACGGTGGTCATAACGTAAGCCTAACTGTGTTGATACTGGAAAAGAATGGATTAGTGACCTAATCTATGACATAGAGGCATCTTTCGTTAAATTAGCAAACTGCTTGACGGAGACCAGAACAGGCTCCATCGATACTCTCAGCCGTCCGTAACCCGAGTGAGGAACAATGGCGGAGCACCCCTAACGGTCGCTCTGCTCATTCCTAAAGGGGAGGGGAGGGGAGGACTCGCTACAAATTCACGCACACTTTCCCACTACTGGTGCGTGTTTACCAGAGTACCTATATGCATCTTCACATTACAGCCGTACTACTGACAGAATGACACCCCAAACAAACATTCATTCTGACATTTAAGAGCAATCATAATAGGAATGAGAAGAGAATGTGCATTAATACACAGCGGCGTTCAGATCTCCACCAGAGCTTCACAGTACCAGAGCAAATAGTTAGAAAGAGCACTGTGTCGTTACTAATAAAGGAACTATGGATACCTTGAGGTAACGTAATGGGGGCGGAACAAGCAGTTCCGTCTTACTACTACTTTACTGTAAACCAAGTACAGTATTTTATTTGATTATTAGCGACTGCAATGATTAAACAAGTGAGTTGAAAATCAGCATTTTGATCCACTTTCACATATCAGTATTACAGGTAAAAAGTTTCCAGCCTGAAAAAACTAGGAGTTTTCAGTTTGAAAACAAGATGATAACATTCAGATAAAACAAACGACGTTGTATCCGACCGGTGGATTGGGCGCAAGGAACCGCATTTTTAAAATATGACTACGCCTATTCAGGCTGTTTTAGTTTTATTTCTAGACCATGCCCTCGTAGACATATTATAGAGTCAGGTTTATCTTCTGAAGAAGGCTCAATTACTTTGGCTGAAACCTAGGTACAGGTTGGTTTCATTACCGTAATCGAGGCTGATAGTTTCTTATATATATTAAACATTAAGTTTTTGTAGTTGAGTCAACATTTTAAAGTGATCTGCGGAAGCAGAATCAATCGTTTCAATTGTTTATTGCTACTTTTGATACTCGCCTGTGGTTGCGTAGGTGTGCAGACAACATATAGGAGAATGAAATTACAAGAAATCCAGATCATTAACTGCTTACAGGCGTTGATATGCTCCGACCGGGACTCGAACCCGGGATGTCCTGCTTACATGGCAGTCGCTCTGTCTGACTGAGCCGTCGAGGATAGTGGGACTCCAAGTACTTACCTCTGGCACGCTCCCCGTGAGACCCTCATTTCCAAGTTACTGTCCACACACTACATTTTTTAGTGTAGAGGCTGAAGGGCTATCTGACAACAGTGGCAAATTGAAAGTAACGTTACAGTCTATCGATACGATACGGACATCGAAGGATACTCTTTCTTCTGCAGGTAAATCAGAAGCTTGAAAAATTCTTAGTGTCATCAAATTCTGAATAAGATGTCCTTGTTGTGCGAGGAATTACACCAAAAAAGCTGGTGACTACTAGTACTGGTGAGGCTCCAGAAAGAGACTGTATGAAAACCAAAACACGCGCATAAAACAGACATATATCAGTGGACAGAGTACCTCTCAAATTTTTAACTACATTAGAGGTGTCCGGTACGGTCGCCGTTTGTGACGCAGCAAACGTCAATACGTGCGTGCAATTACGTAACTGAAGTCGTTGACACGAACTGCCTGGGAAGACGCGTCAGCAGCACTGGAAATCTGTTCACTGGTTTGCCTATCTGCAGGAGCCAACTCATGCGACTATACGGAGCGGATGATTCGTCCACTGGTTCAGCAGTACCGCGGTGAGCGTTGCGAGTCGAGACGTAGAGAGAAGACCTGTCCGTCGACATGTGCCATTTTTGTGATTGTCTTGTAGCTGAACGTAGTCATCTTCTGAAAATTACAGGTTCTTCTGAATAAATGCGAATTTGTGTTGTTAGTCTTTCCGTCCACTTCACACTATCTACATGCTGTTATGTCTCCCTTAAGTAAAAAAAGGATTGGTTATCATATCCGTGATCTGCGCGAGTGTCTACTCCATTTTTATTGCTGCCGGCCGGTGTGGCCAAGCGGTTCTAGGCGCTTCAGTCTGGAACCGCTCGACCGCTATGGTCGCAGGTTCGAATCCTGCCTCGGGCATGGATGTGTGTAATGTCCTTAGTTAGGTTTAAGTAGTTCTAAGTTCTAGGGGACTGATGGCCTCAGATGTTAAGTCCCATAGTGCTCAGAGCCACTGGAACTATTGTTTTTGCTCTACTTACGTTTTTGAACTTTGACGCTTGTTAATTTTGGGTCTTTTAGTACGCAGAGAAAGTGTAGCGAACGGCGAGTTAAATGGTAATATACATTTGTTGTATTAAGAACGTTCCGACGCACAGCTGCATTCTCAGAGTGTAGAATGTCGCAGATACACAAATCTGTTAAATTCGCTGCTGCTTTGCACGCGATATTGCACGGTAGTTTCTTCCTCACAAAAGGAAGTACTAATAGGACTTATCGAACTGTGTGAACGAGAATGGTCAGACCGATTAAATAGTGTCGTTTAGATTCTGTAATGTGATGCTACGAGTTTTATACTATCGAAAATATGTGATCGTAGGCCCCCAAGCGCTGAATCGGTAGAATTCATACAGATTAGATAATGTGTGACCAGCCACTTCGAGCCTTAGAAACCTAAAAAATACAAAACTGTGTTTCGTTGCGTAGTAAATGTGGTGTTGTGTGACGAGAGAGCTTGTTTCTTCCGCTTCCCGCGACAGCCGCTATCATTTGCCAGCAACAGTTTGACAAACAGTATTTACCATGGGAAGTAAGTTACAATAGCGTGCATCTAAGGCAATTGAAACGTGGAGGTTAACATTTCTATTCCTGTTCGAAAATACCAGTGACTGCTTCCTGATGGAAAAACAGCCTGTAGAAGAGTGCTTCCTAGGATTGCCACAGGGCACCAGTTTAATTCTCTTACTAAAGGCAACATTGTATTAGAACCGGAAGAGCAACAAGATTTAAATCGAGGACCTCTAGATGTGAGTCCATTTATTGTGGTACGAATTGGCAATGTAGTAAACCGCGTTCTACGTAGTGCGCTGCCCAGTTGCGTTAGTGCGGCCACCTTTCAAAAGCCTGGATAACCACATTCTGCAGCGCCGACCGTTGCGAGACGAGCAACAAGAGAGAGAATGACGTTCTGGAAGGCGCCGACAGGGGCATGGAGCCGTGCCGACCACAGAGCCCTGACTACCTGCGTTACGTTTCTCTGTTGAGGATCCGTGGCGAGAACAGACTTATCGACGTGGTCCCACAGATTCTCGACTGGGTTCAGATCCGGGGAGGTCGGTGGCCAGCGGAGTGCTGTTACCTCGTCCTGATGCCCTTCGAACCTCGCGTATACACTGCGATCTGTGCCACATGCTCCGTTGTGCTGCTGGCAGAGGCCATCGTGCTGAGGAAAAACAGGCTGCATATAGCGGTCGACATGGTCCCAAAGGGTTGATCCGCTGTGCCTTCCAGAATGATCACCTATTAAATGCCACGAAAACATTCCGCACACGATAAAACCCCTCCTTGTTGCAGAGTGTTTGCTTTCAGACGTTTCACGCCGCACCCGCCAACGGCCATCTGACCGATTCAGCATTAAACGTGAGTCATCCGAAAACGCCACCTGTCGGCACTCAGCGGACGTCCAGTTTCGCCACTGGCTTGCAAATTCCAGCTTCCTTCGCCGATGAACTGCAGTCAGCACGGTTGCGTCAACCAGGCGCCTATCAAACGCAGCAACGCTCGTTGAGGAGACACTGTTGGTAGCCCCTTGGTTCATTAGGGCGGTCAGCTGTTCAGCAGATCTACGTATAATCCCTCTTGCACATCTTCGCAGTTATCGTCCACCCTTGTCATCTATGGCACGTGCTGCACCATAGTTGCGTAGGCGCCGGTTTTGGATAGCGCCATTTTGCCACGCACGGCATAATTTAAGCACGGCGGCACGCGAACAGTTCACAGACTTAGCCGGTTCGCTAGTCCTTCCACCCTTAGCCCGAAAGTCAACGAACCTGCCCTTTTGGACGTCAGATAAATCGCTCCGTTTCCGCATTTCGACGACGACTGCACTTTTCCCGCGTCCCCCCCGACTCGCTTTATATGCTCTCCGGTGCTAGTGCATCCTCCTGCCGTCTGTGAGCACTTGTTGCACGTTCACGTCGAACATAGGCGGTGGTCACATTTACGAGCGTTATTCGGAACGTAAGGAACGATCGGTCGCGAAATGGAAAATACAGTGAAAATCTGATGAAGCTTTGCACAGATGCGCTGGGCACTGCGTCTAGTACGCCCGTCGGTCGCATCATGTCGCTCTTTTCAGTTCTGAGCTCACAGCGAGAACGTAAGGGTGGCTAGAAATTAGCGTCTCCCGCCAAGTATGAGGGCCTGGCGAAAGATTTCGCCTGAAGCTATGCAACCCACATGACATAATTGTCATGCGGTTCGTTCCACACGACAATTCTCGGCCGCACTCTGCAGGGGCAATGAAGATGCTCCCGCAGCGTTTTCGATGGGAAGTGATACATCACCCACAATACAGCCCGTATTTGGCTACCCGTGAGGTTCCTCTCTGCTCAAATGAACCGCTGGCTATGAAGACAATATTTTGATACAGACAACGAGCTGCAGTCCAGAGCAGAAAATTGCCGAAAAGCACTGGCGACAGTCTTCTATAACGAGGGAACTGAAAATTTGGTACAACGCTACGACACATGTCTAAGTCTGAGCTGCGACTGTGTACAGAAGTAGCCGGAAGGTGCAAATAAAAAAGTTTCGATTTTCACTGTGGTTTCCATTTCGCGACCTATCGTTCCTTACTTTCCGAACAGCCCTCGCATTTGGCCGACCGTCTATATCATAGTAGCAAAGATGGTTGCGTTTAGTGATTCGATCGTTTCGCTGTACGAAGAAAGTAGTGAATACGTTGTTAATATCCGTTAATTTCTGATGAGCGTAAAACAGCGATATTCGCCTGGCGATAGTGCTCTTTTCACAATAATTCCCGCAAACGTGGCGTCACTTTGACGTCAGGCGCAGGATTGGCTATCGACTTTGTGACGAGGACGAATATGAATATTATTGACCCTCGATTCACTAGCAGCAGTTAAAGCTGTACTCTTAAGTTCCTGCCTAACCACATACTCAGAAATCGCTAAATATTTATTTCATCCTTCGTTCTCAGATCAGACGGACTGCAAATAACATCCAATATTGCAGAACATGCTTGTATTTATGTAAGTCTAGCAGTAGTGGACACCAAAAGATCCTGAAGAAGATCCCAGCAGAGGGGACGAAACGTCGAACATTTTAGAAGAAACATGACGCGGCCTAAATATCCAGAAGATTTTAACTTCATACTTGTATTTGATTCATAAGAAAGTAACAGAACGTGTTAACAATGCTAACATGAAAAAATTACATGTAACAGGATGCGAATCAACAACTTTGCACTCCAGAAACCACGACGTTATTCATTACGCTAGCACTTAATCATGCAAAGCTTAACTCTGGTCAAAGTTCTCATATTCTGTCGTGAAGGATCGTATCGCTGATGCGTTATTAAGCGACATTTAATGATAATGGTGATGTGTTTGTGATAAATTTTTCAATTCTCCGTTACACTGAAACGGCATATTGCAAATTATAAAGCAAGTTTGTTTCATGTTAATTTCTAAATTATTGACGATAATAACTCACTCCTAAAAGACCCCTCTTGTATGAAGGCATTAACCATCGATAATTCGTTACGTGACATTTTATTATAGGAATAGTTATAATAAATCATTACAAGAATGATGTGTTTTTGTAAACCTCCAGTACGCGCGGATGAAATCTTGTGAGAGGCCCGTATGGAATGCTAACCAAGGTCGATAGCCGATCATGCGGTCGTTGATACTGTGTGTGTGTGTGAGACATCAGAAATGACGTCACGTTTGCGGAAATCGTTGTGAAACGAGCGACTTCAGCGCTCATACTCCTTGAAAATAGCATTGTTACTCTTATGTAGATAATTAGCATATAATATAAAAGATGAGTCTTTGTATTGAGGCACTTGATGGAAGGTCGGCATTACACGAAATCTTCATTATTTGGTTAGAATCATAACTTAAAGTGCCTCAAATTAATTATTTCCACTAGTTTCTAGCAAAAGTATTGGCCAGAGAATATATCAGACGTTTATGAATACAGAGTTGTGTTCGTTTATCATTTTCAACTATTCCATGAGTTTGATACGAGCAGCAACACGGTTTTGCTTACGGCTTTGGGAATTAATGTGAATTGATTTGGCAGGCGAGTCTGCACGCGGTTACAACTATAACAAGACGAATTTTGCTCCCTTGTTGAAATTACAAATCACTTCTCATTAAGCTGCTGTCATTGCATAACGACAAACTCCGGTTGACATAACGCGAGAAAAGTAAAGATGATTTACGGTTCCAGGGTCGGCGAGGACTGCAGCTTCATCGGCGAGACTTGGACCATATTCTTCGGCACTCAGAGCATCGGCACTGCTCTTCTGAAACTATAACCGTTCCGTCATTAGTATTACCATTCATATTTAGTTGCACAGTGACAAGACAGGATGCAATCTTAAAGATTATTAACGTCAAATGACTTTTTTATTTTTGCGTGCGAAATACATTTCTCGGAGTTTAAACATTTATAAATAGAAACATTCAGCTTGCATTCAAGTCAGATTAACTTCTTGCCAAGTAACTGAAATTAGATTAAGAATAAAAATATAAAGACTCAGTCATGTTCCCTTGTGGTAGTATAGGTGTGATGCCACATCGTGGTGAAAACAAAGGCTTAAAGTCATGGCAGGAAAAGGGCAGTCAGAGTATGTTCCTGAGAAATTTTTCACAACACTGCTTGTATGAGAGTCCACAAGTCATTAACCGTGACTGCTGCAAGACCGCAATTAAGTTGTCGACGAGGCACATCTTTGAGATATTCGTCATCCAGGTGAGTTAGCGGGTGGTGGTAGCACTGGTATCCGTCTTTCTTCGATGAAGATACGTACATTCCTCACCACATGTTCAGAAAAAAGAGCTGCCCTCTACCAAGGTTGGTTTGAATGCCAGCGAGGTTTACGAGGCACGGTCGAGTTGGAAATGGTATGCCCTTGCATTCTTCCGGACTTTCAGTTTGTTGGGTTCCCATAGTTACAGCGTCACTGCGAGTCATTTAACTAAAACACACATTCTGTTGTGTAGAGGTGTAAATCTATCAACGAGGGCCTTCGTGAGCCATGAAAGCGGCAGCTGCTGGCAGTTAACACTGTGCGCGCTCAGACAAACGCCGGGAACCGTTGCGCTGACACTTGCAACAGAAAGGGAGGATGAAACTAACATTTTGCATGTTACGACATAGAGGTAATGTTTACGAATGATTATGATCGCTGGTAGCATGCTGGTACCTTAAGATGACAACTAAATATCGGAAATTTCGATATCCATGTTAATACATCTATTTTATACTGTCGATAAATCGATATATTTTATAATTCTATTTTCCATGTATTACTACTGGGTGTTGAAGCAAGTAATTGACCCGTCCGGATAGCCTAGCGCGTTAAAGCGTCCGCTTGCGGGACATGGGGAGGCGCGCCGGCCGTGGATCAAATCCTGCTGGCGAACTGTCGAAGACAGACGGTGTGTCGGCCAGCCTGAAGGTGATTGTTAGGCGGCTTCTCAGATCCAACTAGATGAATAGCGGGTTGGTACCCACGTCACGCGTCCGTTACACAAATCTCAAACATTCACCAAACCCGAATTAACACGGCGACCCCGTGTAGACACGAGATAAGACCAGGAAGAAGATGATTTGGCCGGCCGAAGTGGCCGTGCGGTTAAAGGCGCTGCAGTCTGGAACCGCAAGACCGCTACGGTCGCAGGTTCGAATCCTGCCTCGGGCATGGATGTTTGTGATGTCCTTAGGTTAGTTAGGTTTAACTAGTTCTAAGTTCTAGGGGACTAATGACCTCAGCAGTTGAGTCCCATAGTGCTCAGAGCCATTTGAACCAAGATGATTTGCCGCAAATAAATAACGTTCCTCATGTGTCAAATCAACTTAAAAGAGCAATGATTCATGAAGTATCTAGTATCATGTTGGTATATTACACCTCAACTCATCTATGTTTTAAGCAATTTTTATGTTTAGATATCTTGGCGGTCTTTGTCTCTCATCCGTACAATATATATATATACACGTGTTCTACATCTCCTAAACCACTGAACCGATTTCAACCAAACTTGCTACATACATCAGTTACTGTCTGGGAAGAATCACTGTGAGGGTAAGAACCACTCACCAATCAAAGGGGTGGGGGCGGGGATGAAAAAGTAGTGCAGCCTACAAAGCGCGAATGCTCATATGTTACTCATCGAGTATTTAAGAATGAGAATATTTAGAGACCTGCGACAAACTTTACACATAACTTCAAGCTTTCACGAAACTTTTTCTCCCGGACGACCCCCACAAAATTATGAAACGGAAAAACTTTATTGCTTACTACATTTTTGCTGTTCATACAGTAAAACTGCCACATGAAGCATGACATTTTAATCTATTACTTCTTTACTACTATTTGTATTCGTGACAAAATTTTCAGGCAGTATTCACATTTATGACTGAACGCATCAGGAAAATTAGATCAGGAGATAGGATGTCATAAACATTGAGCTGTGTGAAAATTACACTGTTGGGAGAAGTTCGCTACACATACATGTGAAATATGTCTACACATACATGTCAAATCTGTTAAATATATTTGACTTGTGCGTACGCTAGCAAACTCACTGGTTAAAAGCTCATCCTAAATACTTGGAACAATTTGGCACGCACATTATCTACTCTCTGGAAAGAAATACAGGTTGTTTCAAAATTAATATATGAGTTTTAAGACTTTTTAGCACATATTAGATTCAGCTTACAATTATAAATAATACACCAAATAAAAAAGAAACACAAACAGTTTTTCTTACAATTATTCAGTGTGAACACCGATCACACATCTAGTCGATAGGCGAGTTGTTCCGAAACCTTGATCAGTGTGTCAGGAGTAACTGCTGCAACAACACTGTTTCTAAAGTCGGACAGATCAGCTGCTACCGGAGGCACATGCACATGATCGCGTCAGATCGTGGAGGTCGTGCATGAAACGCTCCTCTCGTTTAACAAACTGTTTACCATTTTAAAAGTAATCCCCGTAACTCTTAATACATTTATCCTACTGTGAGACGAGACGGCCAGTGCCTACATGGAGAAATGTTTCAGACTGCCTCCGGAACCATAATTGTAGACAGGGGTGCACCCCTTCGTCCGCAGTCGATCCCGACGAATGTCTTTCTTCAGGGCTCCAAAAATATGGAAATCACGTGGGGAGAGATATGGACTGTACGGAGGATGTGTAGGGGCTTCTTAGAGTGACTTCTGCAGTCCAGTCGAAGCAAAAGGGACGCCAGTTCCTGGAAAGACTTTAGGACCTCTTTCTTTGACTGCAAGGGCCCGCTGCTCGTCGACTTCTGAAACACGGCGCCACAATTAACGCACAGCGACACGTGGACACTTTGCAAAAACTGAAGAGCGCCATCAAGTACAAACGCTGGAATTAATCCCAACGGCAGATCCTTCCACCACCAGAACATTACACCTGATTATAAATAAAAAAGGCTCTTTTCAAACCCAGCTCTTATAACAATTTCCATAAATATTGAAAGAATATCATTAGAGAAAGAAATACTACTATCCAACATTCGTAAGACAAAGAAATGTCACGTCCTGCTCATCCAGGGAACTCATAGAGTCCCGAATGACAGAAGGTCAAAGATAAGCAGAATGAGCTTAATCATTGAGAGAACCACCGCGCAATGTGGCAGGGCTAAACCAGGGCTGAATATCTCGTCCGCAAACGTAATTGAAGACAACGACACAGAAATACTGACTGTAGCAACTCAGTCTCATACAGTAGCATCCATGTACAAACCCCAAAGTAATGTATTTAGTTCCAAGGAACCAGATAATTTCTGTTCGCAGAGAGTGAAGATGGTCATGGGAGATCTTAACTGCCACAGTGTATCGTGGGATTAGAGAGAAACAGACCAAAGTGGAGAGGTCCTTGAAAACTGGGTAGAATGCACGGGCCTGAACCTAGTACATGATCCGAAGCTACCATACTCCTTCCGGAGTGGAAGATGGGGCCTTGGATATAACCCAAACAGTATCTTTGCAAGTGAAAACATTACCCACCAAGTGAATAAAGTAATGGGAGATCAAATTCCAAGGACACAACGCCTGCACTACAGAAGCAGTCAACAAACCCATGTGTACTGGGAAGCCTTTAAACGTCTTTAATACAGTCCCGAACTCTCTCCACGCGATTTCTATGTTTTTGGAACCCCGAACAAAGACATCTGGAGGATGAGGTTCATGTCTGGGTACAATCATGGTTCCGTAGGCTAACAAATATTTTTACATGAAGACATTGACCGTCTTTCCTCACAGGGCATAAATCTGCTGATATTTATGGAGATTGCTTTTCAAATGATAAACAATGTGCTTACTTTTGTCCATCTTTCCCGTATTGACTGCCCGATACACAATAATAAAAGTACGAAACAGTTAAAGATAAAGTGCAGTATGTGTTACTTTATAATGACCATGTACCGTCCGCTCTATTCGTGAATATAGCGATCTCTTCTCGTATATTATAAAATGTGGCTGGTCGCGGCCAATAAACAGCATGGCCTTGCTACAATCTCGGCTGTCATTCGTAGCGTCTAACTTCGGACTCACAAATAAAAACTATTTTAAAGTAGACTGGACTCTCCTACGAATGTTAACAGCGTTTGTACCCGACTGAAGACTGATTAGACCATCGTATTTCTTCCGCAGCGTTTATCGGAAAACTAGGGTGCTGTTCTTTCATTTACAAGGATAATAACGAAATAAATTCTGAGTAGTTTTGTCAGAGGCAGTGCAGTTGAGAATATGGCGCTTGATGTCCCAAATTATTTAGAGACCGAACACGGTATAATGTGTAAGTTTTGGAACCAGTCTTGAAGTAAGACGGTGTAATTCTTGCAACACCATATTTTAGTCTGGAAATGTCTTGCATTCGCAGTTACAATTTATATGGGACGATGTATTACTGCAGTAGTACTATTTATCGTCTTCCTCCGTAAATTGCACTATGTTAACACAGGATATTAAAATCTTGAAGAGCGCACTGTTACATGACCTCGCTGAACCACCGATAGTTGGTTACCGCCACCACTTCAGTGTGCCTCACTCCGTAGAAAAGGCATTTCAGAAACGGAAACGACACGGCGCACCTGCCAACCCTGTATCGACACTGTCCAATGGGTCAGCCTCCTGAGCATTTTCTCTCACGGAAAAGGAGTTGCAGAAGTGGAACGACATGCGACAAAGCTTGTCAGTCCTCAGGCTTAACGGCTTCCCATATGGTTGGCTGAATATTACCCTTTGTATATTAATAAATTATAGTATCTTCAAGAAGAACTCAGATTGTTTTAAGTTATTAAATATGTAACAACGAAATAAAAGTTTAAGTAGTAATAATAAATACCTTTACCATCTTTTATAATCTCTCTCCATATTCCTTACTAAATAACGATTAATAAATGATACCAGGAATTAACAAAACACTAAGTACATGAAAAAGTATGCTGTTCCGCTACAACGTGAACAAACATGTGAAAGAGTTGCAGACGTACGTGATAGGCACAGATGGACAATCAAAGCTCTAGGTGTGAACATGAGTTTAATTACTAGTTGTATAATGGTAGTGTAGTAAGCTACGATATCAGGAGACAGTGTTCCGTATATATTCTTAAAAATAACGACCTTTTCCTTTCGTGAACATTCCGTTAACAGGTGCCTAAGTTTTCGTTAGTTCCGCCAAAACCATTACTCCAGCGACTAGTCACACATAAGCCACAAAATAATTTTCTGTGAAACCTCCGTTTGATGATGAGCCTGCAGTGGCTCGAAAACTGCTGAATGGTGAAGTGAAGTCCAAAAGGCGACTGCCTGCACGTTATACCTACATAAAGCACCCAACAAAAAAAAAGGAGCTTATGGCTGCACTTCGCCTCCGTCTGTAGTTCACAGACGATCTCCCCATTCCCGCATCATCCACCCTTTCCATTCCTTACTAACGTACGAAAACTGGCAGGCGAAGCTTTATTGGCTGTCACCGTCTCGCCTCGCCTCGCGTCGCTCCTCTATTCCACGCCACGCACAGTCAGAAGATGGGTCTTGCTGGAGCCCATCACTGCTAGCAGAGGATGAGGTCACAACCCTGTCCGCGCGTTCGCTTGCAGACATCTGAAAGTTTGCTTACTTCTGCATGGCTCTACTGCACCAGTTCGCCTATTATTTCATGCTCCCTTACCTTCACCCGAACTTTATTTTTATTAAAAATAAAACTCCTCCAGCTGTACTAAAGATTTCATATTTATTTGGCTACTAGTTTCGACGTTGTGTCAACGCCGTCTTCAGGCCCTGTATAACACACCATACAAAAAACAAACAATGTGATGTATAAGTAGTCTGTGAGCTATTGTACAAAATAAATATATTATAAACATATTATATAAAGGATGACTTCGTTAACAGTAGTTAAATTTCGTTCATTTTCATTAAGATGCAATTTACCTTGACATTAGCAATTTATATGGTACAGACAAGAACAAATGAGTTATATATTCACGGTTATTTCCATTACAGATCGATACCAGACATTTGAATAAAACGTGGGTATATATAGGTCTAGGTCACAAACCGTTACTCTTAGAGATAAGAATATAGGCATGAAACAGTACTAAAATTGTGTTAAAAGCGAATAATAATACCCTAAACCCTTTTTTGTGTGCACGATTTAACTGAGAGGAAGCAAAATATGCATTGCCTATCAGACATATGTAAGATATGATTCCACTGTTTATAAATAGTGAAAGGTGGAAAGAACTTATGTTTGCATAACACTGTATCGTCATCACTATAAAGTAACAAAGTGAAATAGGTTACTTAAACAACACCATTCATAGTGATGAGACTACAGTGTTATGCAAACGTAACTCCTTTCCACCCATTTCCCACCTTTCACTATTTATAAACAATGGAATCATACCTTACATATGTCTGATTGGCAATGCATATTTTCCTTCCTGTTAGTTAAATTATATATACTCCCATTTTATTCAAAGGTCTGGTTCAGAAGGATGTAGGTTGCAGTAGGTACTGGGAGATGAAGAAGCTTGCACAGGATAGAGTACCATGGAGAGCTGCATCAAACCAGTCTCAGGACTGAAGACCACAACAACAACAACAACTGGTATTGATCTGCAATGGAAACAACCATGTATATATAACCTCATTTGTACTTCTTTGTACCACATAAATTGCTAATGTCAAGGTAAACTGCATCTCAATGAAAATGAACTAAATGTAACTACTTTTCATGAAGTCATCCTTTATATAATACGTTTATAATATATTTATTCTGTGCAATAGCCCACAGACTACTGATATCTCACATTGTTTGTTTTATGAATGGTGTATTATATAGGGCCTGAAGACGGCGTTTACGAAACGTCGAAAAAATGGTTCAAATGGCTCTGAGCACCATGGGACTTAACTTCTGAGGTCATCAGTCCCCTAGAACTTAGAACTACTTAAACCTAACTAACCAAAGGACATCACACACATCCATGCCCGAGGCAGGATTCGAACCTGCGACCGTAGCGGTCGCGTGGTTCCAGACTGTAGCGCCTAGAACCGCCCGGCCACAGCGGCCGGCGAAACGTCGAAACTAGTAGCCAAATAAATATGAAATCTCAAGCACAGCTGGAGGAGTTTCATTTTTAACAAAAATTATTCCAGCTGATGTCCCACCATCATCCAGTTTAAATATAGATGTACGAAGACGAACTTTATTTGTCCGTAAGACTAAACACAAAATCACCGGTTTGGGCCAATTTGACGCACCCCATAGACGCTCTCCTGCGGTCTTTTCATGAGTAGCACTTCGATGAGAAAGGATACCGTGGAAAATGGCTCAGCTACGGATTTGTCAATGTTTTTGGAGTATATGTATGACTCTGCAGCGGACTGCAAACTGTTGTGAAACTTTGTAATAAAAAGTGTATACCAGATTGGGCTCGAATCCCGAGCGTAACACTTTGCAGGTTGTAGTCGTATCGTCTCAGCTAAACAAGCACACGACTCACGACCCCAGCCAGTTACTAAGTCTGCCAGTACTTTTCTGTCCTAGTTTCTTCCATTCTATCTGCTATACGGCGCAAAGTATTACTCCGTCACGAAGTTTCATAGCGGCGTATAGTAAGCTGCAGGTTGAAAGATCACTCTCTCTGATATCCTGTCTCTCGAGGACGCTAGTTCAGAAAATAATGCAGTGAAGCCGTGTAGCGTTTGAAACGCCAAGTTGAAGCTCCGAGTCTCATTATCCAACTGCAGGCAAATGATTCCTTCAGGAACGTGTCCCAACCACCAACATGACGACATCTTTTTGTGTGATATCTTTGCCAAATGAGATTCCTGGGCGTTCATTTGGATTTATTAATTAGCCTTTTACCGGCGGCTTCTCCTCTGCCCTCTCCCCTCTCCCCTCTCTTCCTCTCCACGACACTCTGTCCAGGAGAGGTCGAGTCCTGCAATTGTTAATGTACGTAGTAACGTGAACTGTCTTCGTAGTCCCATGTCGAGAAAATGTCACTCCCTTGTAATCGAGGCCGCAGCGCAGAAGTTACGAACTAATCACAGAGATAACTACGCTAATAGAACAGCGCATCTGTAGGTGCATCGTGCTGTAAACGTACACCGTAGTATCACTGACACACCTAGGATATCTACATATCCTTCGTTCGTCACGGCGTCTCTGAGGTGAATGTATTAGATTAGAGATTAGATTATTACTTGTTCCATGGATCATGAATACGACACTTCGTAATGATGTGGAACGTGTCAGGTTAATAAAAGGTGTCTATCCAAGATATTACATTACACAAAATATTATATGACTCTTAATATTTTTAATTTTTTTTGGTGGGGGTGGGGAAATTACCCACTTACTATATCAAAAAATTCATCTAATGAGTAGAAACAGTTGCCATTCAGAAATTCTTTTAATTTCCTTTTAAATGCTATATGGCTATGTGTCAGACTTTTGATGCTATTAGGTAAGTGACAAAAGACTTTTGTGGCAGCATAATTTACCCCCTTCTGAGCCAAAGTTAGATTTAACCTTCAGTAGTGAAGATCATCCTTTCTCCTAAGTGTTGTAGGCATGTACATTACAACTACTTTTGAATTCGTTCGGATTGTTAATAACAAATTTCATAAGTGAGTATATATATAGTGAGGCTACAGTGAAGATCTCTAGCTTTTTAAATAAGTGTCTGCAGGATGATCTTGGATGAGCTCCAGCAATTATTCTGATTACACGCTTTTGTGCAATGAACACTCTTTTACTCAATAAAGAGTTACCCCAGAATATGATGCCATACGGAAACAGAGAATGAAAATAGGCGTGGTAAGCTAATTTACTCAGATGTATATCGCCAAAATTTGCAATGACCCTAATAGCATAAGTAGCTGAACTCAAACGTTTCAGCAGATCCTCAGTGTGTTTTTTCCAGTTCAACCCCGTCATCAGTGCATACACCTAGAAAATTTGAATATTCCACCTCAGCTACCGATTTCTGATCGAAGTCTATATTTATTAATGGTGTCATTCCATTTACTGTGCGGAACTGTGTATACTGTGTTTTGTCAAAGTTTAATGAGAGCCCATGTTCAGATAACCACTTAATGATTTTCTGAAAAACATCGTTTACAATTTCACCAGTTAATTCTTGTCTGTTGGGTGTTACAGCTAAACTTGTATCATCGGCAAAAAATACCAGCTTTGCATCTTCGTGAATGTAGAATGGCAAGTCATTAATATACACTCCTGGAAATTGAAATAAGAACACCGTGAATTCATTGTCCCAGGAAGGGGAAACTTTATTAACACATTCCTGGGGTCAGATACATCACATGATCACACTGACAGAACCACAAGCACATAGACACAGGCAACAGAGCATGCACAATGTCGGCACTAGTACAGTGTATATCCACCTTTCGCAGCAATGCAGGCTGCTATTCTCCCATGGAGACGATCGTAGAGATGCTGGATGTAGTCCTGTGGAACGGCTTGCCATGCCATTTCCACCTGGCGCCTCAGTTGGACCAGCGTTCGTGCTGGACGTGCAGACCGCGTGAGACGACGCTTCATCCAGTCCCAAACATGCTCAATGGGGGACAGATCCGGAGATCTTGCTGGCCAGGGTAGTTGACTTACACCTTCTAGAGCACGTTGGGTGGCACGGGATACATGCGGACGTGCATTGTCCTGTTGGAACAGCAAGTTCCCTTGCCGGTCTAGGAATGGTAGAACGATGGGTTCGATGACGGTTTCGATGTACCGTGCACTATTCAGTGTCCCCTCGACGATCACCAGTGGTGTAAGGCCAGTGTAGGAGATCGCTCCCCACACCATGATGCCGGGTGTTGGCCCTGTGTGCCTCGGTCGTATGCAGTCCTGATTGTGGCGCTCACCTGCACGGCGCCAAACACGCATACGACCATCACTGGCACCAAGGCAGAAGCGACTCTCATCGCTGAAGACGACACGTCTCCATTCGTCCCTCCATTCACGCCTGTCGCGACACCACTGGAGGCGGGCTGCACGATGTTGGGGCGTGAGCGGAAGACGGCCTAACGGTGTGCGGGACCGTAGCCCAGCTTCATGGAGACGGTTGCGAATGGTCCTCGCCGATACCCCAGGAGCAACAGTGTCCCTAATTTGCTGGGAAGTGGCGGTGCGGTCCCCTACGGCACTGCGTAGGATCCTACGGTCTTGGCGTGCATCCGTGCGTCGCTGCGGTCCGGTCCCAGGTCGACGGGCACCGTGCACCTTCCGCCGACCACTGGCGACAACATCGATGTACTGTGGAGACCTCACGCCCCACGTGTTGAGCAATTCGGCGGTACGTCCACACGGCCTCCCGCATGCCCACTATACGCCCTCGCTCAAAGTCCGTCAACTGCACATACGGTTCACGTCCACGCTGTCGCGGCATGCTACCAGTGTTAAAGACTGCGATGGGGCTCCGTATGCCACGGCAAACTGGCTGACACTGACGGCGGCGGTGCACAAATGCTGCGCAGCTAGCGCCATTCGACGGCCAACACCGCGGTTCCTGGTGTGTCCGCTGTGCCGTGCGTGTGATCATTGCTTGTACAGCCCTCCCGCAGTGTCCGGAGCAAGTATGGTGGGTCTGACACACCGGTGTCAATGTGTTCTTTTTTCCATTTCCAGGAGTGTATATTTAGAACAGCAGAGGACCCAAGACCGAACCTTGCGGCACCCCATTCTCGATTGCTCCCCAGTTTGAGAAATCACCAAAGGTGTGAAGCTACTGTACAATACATTACTTTTTCAAGAATTTTGGATAAGGCAGTCAGAAGAGAGATTGGGCGGTAGTTGTTGACATCAGACGTATCCCCTTTTTTATGCAGAGGTTTAACAATGGCATACTTCAGTCTATCGGGAAAAATACCCTGCTTCAGAGAGCTATTACATATGTGGCTAAGAATCCCACTTATTTCGTGGGAACAAGCTTTTATTATCCTGCTGGAAACGCCATCAATTCCATGTGAGCTTTTATTCTTCAACTCTCAATTGACGTTGATAGAAACGAATGTGTAGATCACGCTCATTCTCGATTTTTGTACATGTATCAGCCAGCACTGGTGTAACAGCTGTCGGCAGTTTAATATGTGGTTCTGATAAGCCAAGCAGTACATGTAAGAGTCAGTTTTGAGAAATCGTAGTCAGATTAATTTTCACTAACAACCTCTTGTGAAACAATGAAAATCATTAAATCATTGAAAAATAAATGTTCTGTTGGAGTAGATGACATCTCAAGCAAGATATTAAAATAATGTGGAGCAGTTACAGCTAATGTTGTGAGTCACATTGTAATGCATCACTAACTCAAGGTACTTTCCCAGATGGGTTAAAATATGCTATTGTCAAGCCTCTCTACAAAAAAAGGGACACCACAGGTGTTAATAATTGCTGGACACTATCCTTGCTTACAGCATTTTCAAAAATCATCGAGAAAGTAATGTACTCAGGAGGGGTTAGCTATCTCAACAGGATGCTTAGTAAATCACAGTTCGGATTTCAAAAATGCTGTTCCACTGAGACAGCAATATACCATTTCACTGCCCACATAATAGAGCCTTTAAATAGTAAAATGTCACCAATAGGAATTTTCTGTGACTCATCCAAAGCATTTGATTGTGTGGACCGTGACATTATGTTGCAGAAATTACAATTCTATGTTGTAAATGGAACAGTATATGAGTGGTTTAAGTCATATCTACAGAAGAGGAAGCAAAACGTTCTTTTATAGGTTTATATGATTTAATGAAGTTTCCCACTTCATCTAACTGGAGTGAAATTAGGTGTTCCACAGGGTTCGATCATGGGTTCCCTTCTGTTCTTGATATATATAAATGACCTCCCTTCTTATCTGAAACAAGAAGCTAAACTAACACTGTTTGCTGGTGATACAAGCAATATGAATCCAGTAAAAGACACTCCAATAGAAAATGACACAAATAATGTCTTTGGAAAAGTTATTGATTGGTTTTCTGCGAATAGGCTTGCTCTGAAGTTTGAAAGAATACAGTACATCCAATTTTCTACTGCAAGGAGTGCAGTTCCTTCAATAAATGTAACACATCAACAGACGTCAGTAGCCACGGTAGAGCATGTTAAGTTTTTGGGTGTACATATAGATGAGAAACGTAATTCGAAAATTCATATTTTGGATCTCCTAAAGCTGACTAGGTTCAGCAACTATTGCAATCAGAATAATTTCCAATTTTGAGGATATAGAAATTAGCAAGCTTACATACCTTACATACTTTCACTCTCTGATGTCATAAGGAATAATATTTTGGGGTAACTCAACACTGAGGTAAAAAGTATTCACTGCTCAAAAGAAAGTGGTTAGAATAATGTGTGGGGCTCATAGCTGCACATGTTGTAGACATTTTTTTAAAAGGTTAGGGATTCTTACAATAGCCTCGCAATACATCTAATCAGTAACTTGTTCTCAACAACATGGATCAATTTAAAAACAACAGTGGCATTCATGATTGTAATCCCAGAAGAGAGTAAGACTTACACTATCCTCTACTTAACCTGTCTTTGATACAGAAAGGAGTAAAATATGCTGCTGTAAAACTTTTCGATAAATTACCAGAAGAAATAAAATGTCTGACAGACAGCAGTAGTAGTTTAAAAAATAAACTGAAACCGTATCTACTTGGCAACTCCTTCTATATCATAGATGAATTCTTGAATAGGAATAAATAAATCTGTAGGTATAATATATGCATTTTTTGCCATTTGAGGCAGTGGGGTAGGTAAGAAGTTATTAAGCTTAAGAAAAAACTTGATTCATGTGCTCATTTCTTATGCTCTTCCACATCAGAACGGTTACCCTGAGATTCATCAGTGGAACAAGTAACTAACTAACTTATATTGAACCATAAGTCGGTATGCATAAAACTCCATAGCAGACACTTTTTTGTCGGTTGGTTCACTATTTCGTAGTCTCAGCTGTCTCACTCTGAAGTGATAGTCATCTTCACCATGTGGAAATACACGGGGTATTTTAGACTGTCGTACGATCGATAGGTTTGTGCAGTGCACATCAGTCGATTGCCCCACAGTGGGAGTACGATGTCACGAGGATCGCTAACGTGTGTCAGCCTCAGATACATGTGCAGCATTGAAGCGCTGTTTATGTTCGCTGCTGGTCGTCAATCTGCCCGTACGACTACCGTTGACATACGTTCCAACACAGTTGCAAACATCATTTTGATGATATCGTTGTGTTGGTGTAACATTGCTTGTAAGGTTAACACAGTTTCACGACGTGTTCTTGAAACGTAGCCGGCCGCTGTGGCCGAGCAGTTCTAGGCGCTTCAGTCCAAAACCGGGCTGCTGCTACTGTCGCAGGTTCGAATCCTGCCTCGGTCATGGATGTGTGTGATGTGGTGTCACTGCCAGACACCACACTTGCTAGGTGGTAGCTTAAATCGGCCGCGGTCCATTAGTACATGTCGGACCCGCGTGTCGCCACTGTGTGATCGCAGACCGAGCGCCACCACACGGCAGGTCTCGAGAGACGTACGAGAACTCGCCCCAGTTGTACGACGACGTTGCTAGCGACTATACGGACGAAGCCATTTCTCTCATTTGCCGAGAGACAGACTAGCCTTCAGCTAAGTTAATGGCTACGACTTAGCAAGGCGCCATTAGCCTTAAATAGCTTGTATATAAAGAGTCACTTGTATCGCCACAATCTCCAGATGTCTCATCAAGAACGATGATACAAGGATGTATTAAAAGTTAAGTATATTCCAAAGATACGTATTTTCTTTATCACATTCATTAAGTCTCCTGTTTCAGACCTCACTCCATCCTTCGTGAGTTAGCGCGTGCATCTTGGCCGCCTCTTTCAATTAGTGTGCGTAGTGTTGGCAAGTCTTCCGACACTATATGTGATGTCCTTAGGTTAGTTAGGTTTAAGTAGTTCTAAGTTCTAGGGTACTGATGACCTCAGATGTTAAGTCCCATAGTGCTCAGAGCCATTTGAACCTGAAACGTACGAACACCTCTTGTCCGTTTCCATTTCCTCGTCTTCCGTGAAGTACAGTTGAAGAAATTTCGGTGGTTGTCTTTGCGGTGGCAGCAGCGAACCCGCCAGGTGATAAACCTGCCTCCCTACTGTAAATGTAGGGGTAAATGTGGCCTGCTCAGTGACTGAAGTGGCGCCGAAAGATGTCATTTTGAAGAAGAAGAATTTGTGTTTTCTACTGTCTTTAAAGAAATGCTTCGACTCACACATATCACTTGATAAGTTCTTGTCCTATGGTCGTGTTGGGGTGATGTAGTGCCGGAGATGAAGAGTGGGTGTTGCGTCGCATCTACTTGTGCCTGGCTGCTCCAGTCACATTACGTGAAGTTGTGCACGTGTCAGTAATAAAGCCAAGGTGTAGGTGAAGCTGTGTCGACAGGCCAAACTTGAGTATGTTTTGTCTTGTGCCAGGTAGTACAATGATGTGTACAACGTGCACAGCAGTGAGGAATGTACGACATTTGTATTGGTTGAAGAATGATATGTTGGAACGCAAAAGTGAAAGCTGTCCGTACACGTAATCCTATTTCCGTGGCCGTGTGAGATGTATATGTACCGCAGTCTGCAGGGCGCTGCTGCAGCGGCTGCATTGCGTGCCTGGCCCGTGACATCTCTAGGGAAACGCCTCAGTGTTGATCGCGGTGTGTTTACGTTGATATGGGAGCATATCCGTGTTGCTGATGCTACACGGACAAATACCCTTTTGATTTTGTAGTCGGTAGCGCTTCTTAGTTGAAAGCTGTCCGAAACGTTCCCAACTGTGAGAGGTTTACATACACTGTCCACTATGAGTTGTATTGTCGCCCTGAATATGTATCTATGGTCCACTTAATATGTGTCTGCATTTCCTCCTCCCTGTCTCCCTGACCGTCTGCCCCTTCACTCTGTCCATCTCCTCCCCTTCTCTTTGTCTATCTCCTCTATCCCACTCTATCTACCAATCTCCTTCTCATCAGTTTCTCAGACCATCTCTCTCTCTCTCTCTCTCTCTCTCTCTCTCTCTCTCTCTCTCTCTGTGTGTGTGTGTGTGTGTGTGTGTGTGTGTATTCAGTACCACCTTCACCTGCTCTGGCCATCAGCATCCTCCTCCCTCCTTTCTCTGTCCACCCTATCCCCTCCCCTCCCCTCCCCTTCCCAATGTCTACCTCATCCTCCCCATCTCTATGCTCCGCCATGCCCATTCACATGTGTAGCCCTGCAAGGCATGCCAATACTACCTCTACAAAATACCTGTTGTGCAGGGCAGCCTACATGACAGTGGTTGAAAAGCCTTTCTTACCTGTATCTTGACTCCTGTATGAGTTAGGAGGCCGGCCGTTGTGGCCGAGCGGTTCTAGGCGCTACAGTCTGGAACCGCGCGACCGCTACGGTCGCAGGTTCGAATCCTTCCTCGGGCATGGTTGTGTGTGATGTCCTTAGGTTAGATAGGTTTAAGTAGTTCTAAGTTCTAGGGGACTGATGACCTCAGATGTTAAGTCCCATAGTGCTCAGAGCCATTTGAGTTAGGAGGCTCTAACCCAAACAGTGGTTGTTTTCTTAGAGCAAGCAGTAAGTGTATCAAATTTTACTGAAATACATCCAGTGCTTCAGGAAGAGATGTTGGATGTATGTATATCCTGTTCCATTTATTTATTTATTGTGATCCAGTTAGGGCATCAGGCCATCTCTTACATCAGCCTAGGTTTTCACGCATACAGTAATTTTTTTATATCATAGTTTCCTAGGTAATAACAATTTTAACATGGTAAATTGTATTAAAATGACAAAAAAGGCTTTCTCTGGTGGGAAAGAATCTTTCTGCTATGTTGTTCAGAGACGTACGCTATAGCCAAAGAGAGATATGAGGGATGGAGTTCTTTAATAAAACAGTTGAGAAGACAGTGGGTATGGAAATCTCTGCACTTCTCTACACCCAGCCAGGACAGTTCGCGCGTGTGATTTTGAACTATGATCGAAGAGCTGAACGTCATAGGTATGATGAACACAACATTCATTACCAGTTCTAGGCACCGTGAGCTTTCATGAGAAACACCTTGCAGGATAATGTCATTATAATCAATATTTGGAAGTGTAAGTTTCCGTGCAAGTTTCTTTTTCAGATCAGGAGGGAAGAGCTTTTTTTTTAATTTTGTAGGGCATGAAGAGATGCTCACGCCTTTTATGCACTGCAGTTATATGCTTAGTCCAGTTTAGATCTTCATCTATTATTA
This sequence comes from Schistocerca nitens, assembly GCF_023898315.1. Lineage (NCBI taxonomy): Eukaryota > Metazoa > Arthropoda > Insecta > Orthoptera > Acrididae > Schistocerca > Schistocerca nitens. The sequence continues at coordinate 4,858,744 of NC_064619.1, read as the reverse complement.
CTCCTAGACTCTTGCTGAAGGAGAGAAGTTGATATTTGTCCCATTTAGAGTTAAGGATGGTAGAGATTCCAGGGCTTATAATGACTAACCAGTACCGATTCGGTTTTGGATGGGTTGAGCTTTAACCCTACATCCTGAGCCCATTTTAACACTGCACACAGATCGGTAAGGAGTTTCTCGATACTTGTTTTGCTCTCAGATACAACTGGATGTCACTCAGCGTACATGTCATATTTGCAGTAGGGCAAAACTGACAACTCTTTGACGTACAATGATTATATTATAGAACGTAATGCCGAACACTGGGGACACCTGCTACTGTCCGCCTTCATTGTGACTTTATGGTGCAGGACATGACGCAGTGCTGGCGAGGCGTCATGGAAGAGCGAAACCATTGCACCGCACGTGGCGAGAAATGTAGGCAAGTAAAATGCCGAAGTCGACAGTGCTGAGGTCTAAGCGGCACATGGCAGTTGCCTCTTGTGCATCCAAGACAGGCTTCAGGTCATCTGTTACTTTTATCAAGGCAGATGATGTACTGCGAAATTTACAGTGACCTGATACGTTTTCATCTAGTAGATAATTTGTAGTTAGGTAGTTAGTTTGTCGTGGACTATATATTCTAAGACCTTGGACAGTGCAGGAAGAATGCCAATATGTCGGTAATCAGAGGGCGCCGCGACAACGTCCTTTTTAGGAAGTTACTTAACTAGTCTCTGTTTCCAGGCCACGGGGAAACCACTTGTGGTTAGGAGTGGGTGAAGATTTCTGTTATAGTGGGCAGTAGTGGGTCATTAACAAGCATCATCATCTGAACTGTGATGCCATCATGTCCAGCAGATGCTAATCTGATATGCATGATAGCATTTTTGAAGGTTACAGTCGTTTAGCACCACGAAGTAATCAATGAGTCTCTGTTTCGTTTGTGGTTCAGTTGTGGTTCTGGGTAATGTCAAGTACTGGTTCAGTTCTTTTGCTGGGATGGGATCTACTGCAGCTTTTAGTTTGCCTATACCAAGACCGCGTTGGTTTTTCCATACTACTACTGGTCTGTTTCTGTTGTCGATTAATGTATGGGCATACCTGAGTTTTGTATTTCTCACGATTTGACTGACTCTATTCCGCTTCTCCTGGTAAGTAATATGATTCTCAGGAATGGGGTGTAATTTGTACGCCTGAGTTGTTTTAGCTCTTGAGTTAGCCAAGGTGCAGGTTTCTTTCTCTCTTTCCGGTCTTTAGGGGAGCATATTTGTCATATATCTGAATACGTTTGTTAGTAAATCCGTGAAGTTTTTCGTTTATGTCGGAGAAAGGAATAGAAGACGTCCTCCAAACAGTTTCTTGCACCTCAGTTGCAAGTTCGGATAAACTAGTGCGCTTGAAGCATCTGTGTGTAGTCAGCTGCGGTTTCTTTCTGGTACATTCTAGCATGTACGTCATGAAATTTGTCATGTGCCAGATATTTGAGAGGTACCAATTACTCTACTTGGGTATTTCGTAGCAACAATATCTATGACAGAGTGACTACTGTTTTGGGTAGGAGCAAGTTGAAGTAGCGACATATTTGAAGAAGAAAGCATCCGCTTAAATTTCTCACTGGAAGGACTGTAGTATAGAAAATTTATGATAGTGCCACAAAGTATAATTACATGCTCGTATAGCAACGCAACGGGAAAGTAGAGTGCACTAATAAACACCAGTCATGCGTACCAAACTACAATAAGAGGAAACAGTCCTACGTTCCCACAGGAATGGGCGGATTAACAACCTAAACATTAGCAGATGGCTCGTCTACTAAGTGGAGCGGTTGTCCACCGTTGCATGTGTGATGTTATTTGAACGTTTTAATGAAATTCAGTCAATGAATAAAGAAAACAATGTATGCTAAGTGATATGTATTGAAACAGCTGGAATTGGGATGACTGATGAATGCAAACCACAGTTTTGAAAACTTGATTTATTAACAAAAGTTTAGATTTCGAGCGTTGGCTCACACAAGATTCATCTACACAAGTATAAAGTGAAATGTGAAATCTTAAGATACCAAGAAGCGCTCAGTGGTTGGATATTATAACAGGAACAAATTAAATTGGTCACGTGTCTACCAGTGCATGTAGAGCAGTTTTCAGGTAAATTATATATATGCAAATCCAAAAATCGTTACGTTGTGCACAAAAGTAAACCGTCTGCCGATATCTCAGAATTACTAAACAACGCACTCAGATATCTCTCAGTCCGAAAGTTAAAACAGACTCCCAAAACCCTTTATTCTGCACATATACATGAGCGGCACTTTGTCCCCTAAACGACCTTACCAGGTCGGCGTCCACCGGCAACAGGAAACTAAAACAGCGCCGCATGCTCGCGGCTCAGCGAGTCACGCGGCCAACGACCCTAGTCCAAAGTCCGTCTGCGCTCAACCACTTTTGGTCAAAAAAGTAATTTTGCTTGAGATTTAAATTATATCTATTGAAAACTATTTATCGCATATATCAAAATATTCTTTTATTGCATTCATAATTGTTATAAAATGCCCTTATTTTTAGATCATTATATCATCGGAATCCACACACACTAGTAAAAGGTCTTACTATATTTACTTCTGTTTCCACACTGCATTATTCAAATGTTATTTCTATATTACGAACTTCCAACTTTTCATTCAATCAACATACATACACATCTTATAGGGATTAATGTAGAATCTTAACTGTTTCTGGGTGGATGACTTACCTTGCACTTTTATTTGGAAATCAGCTTCCCCCTCCCAACCCTCTCTCTCTCTCTCTCTCTCTCTCTCTCTCTCTCTCTCTCTCTCTCTCTCTCTCCGCTCTTGTGTTAAAATTCTCGATAAAATTCTGCATAGTACACTTGTCCAGTTAATGACACTGCCTCAGCTGTGTGATGTGTTGTTATGCGAAACTGTCTCTGGTTAAATGGTTCAAATGGCTCTGAGTACTATGGGACTTAACATCTGTGGTCATCAGTTCCCTAGAACTTAGAACTACTTAAACCTAACTAACCTAAGGACATCACACACATCCATGCCCGAGGCAGGATTCGAACCTGCGACCGTAGCAGTCGCGCTGTCTCTGGTTACCTTACAGTTTGTCGATTCAAGGCTTGCAAGATCGGTTTCGACACAGGCAAAAGCGCCTGTGAACATATATTCCTCTTGTTTATCTTCATTATGGTTGGATGTGTGTGGCACACAGATGATAAAAGAAATCGTATGTAGCCGTACTCCGCCTCGTCGTTGGCTACATCTGTCGTGTTTTAGAAAGTTGTAGCCGTCTAGATTTATAGAACTTGTGGGAATACTTGTATTGAGGCAGGTGTTCGACAGAAGCGTTACATAATAATAGGACAGAACTCACGAGGATGCCGCTGCTGCTCATTAGCGAGTCTGGGCCAGCTGGAGTGGGGGAACAACGCATAGTGGGGTGCACTGGCCAGAAGTGAAAGTGGCAGGTATCTTCCGGGAGAAGGAATGTTTCGTGGCCATGTCCAGCGGGCTTTGACAGCGGTCGTTAAACAGCCGATTGGTATCGGCAACAGAATCTCGCTAAACGGGGCTAGAATAATCCGTGGGCAACAGTACTGAAACTAAGATAAACGGTATAAAAACAAAGCGTACTATTAATGGTTCTAATGATGAATAACAACAGTGGTATGATAATAAATGTCTAAATAAAAATGGAAGTAATACAGTAAATTAATAGTCTGAATCAGAGCCCTGTTATAATGGTGAAGTAATAGTCAAATAATGAGCTATATTGGTATTGGAAGTATGAAAACTGAACAGAAAATTTATAATTAGTGCTAGGAGTAAACCCAAGGAAACAAACTCCTGTTCGAGAAACATCCGCAACTGAGCATTATACCAGAGGTTAAAAATACCGCTACAGCTGTAAAGTTGTTTTATTGTCTCACGACCGGTTTCGGACTCTTATACGCCCATCTTCAGGTGTCGTAACCTTGTTCTGTGACCCCCGAGCGCCGCGGTGGACGTGTACGAGGCGCGGTGTGCCACCTACGAGCGCAGACCGTGGAGTAGCTAGCACACCGCGCCTAGTAAATGTCACCCGCGACACTCGGGGGTCACAGAACAAGGTTACGGCACCTGAAGATGGGCGTATAAGAGTCCGAAACCGGTCGTGAGATGATAAAACAACTTTACAAAATGGTTCAAATGGCTCTGAGCACTATGGGACTCAACTTCTGAGGTCATCAGTCCCCTAGAACTTAGAACTACTTAAACCTAACTAACCTAAGGACATCACACACATCCATGCCCGAGGCAGGATTCGAACCTGCGACCGTAGCGGCCACGCGGTTCCAGACTGTAGCGCCTTTAACCGCTTGGCCACACTGAAACAACTTTACAGCTGTAGCGGTATTTTTAACCTCTGACCTAACCAAACAGATGATAATAACAGGAAACTGTGTTAAGAAAAATATTACAAACTAAACTGTTTCTTTGCAAAATAAGGATACAAAAGTAAACACCCAAACTAGAGACAGCAAGAGTTAACATGTATTTAGCTCCTAAAGCACAAGCATTCGACTTCATCTCTATTGCAGACTGATCTTTCCACATTTTCGGCCTCCACTATTGTCCTGCTATAGATGGTCCACACGTCTTGGGTAGCGCAAATCTCGAAATCACACTTTTCAAAGTCTTTAGCCTTTCAGAGGTGAGGTCCTCGCAGATTATCAGACCTGACTTCACGAGTTTCTTCTTTGATCTGAAGATTCCAGATCTTTTCCTATATGGCACTAACTTCAATGTTACGGGTCTAGGTTTTGAAGATCCTGCCGTCTTATGCCCCATTCTATGACTTGCTTTTATGTATTTCAGTGTGAGCTGCAGGCCTCGCTTCTCTCAGGCGAGACTGACCATCAATTCGTCTGTATTCTCTCTGTTGTTCTCGGGGATCCCGAGCAGTCTGAGATTTTTCCGTAGCTGGTAGTGTTCGTTAGATTTCTCGATCAACTTATGTTCGAGGATCGTGAGTTACCCTCAGTTTCTTGTAAGGGTTTGCCACAGCAGGGACCTTGCACACATTCGTCTCCGGAGTTTCCTGTTGCAGTGATAGCATCCGTGATGGTCTTTAGAATGAGCGCGTGCGTGTGTTGTGGCTGGAGCAAGGCACTGGCGTCGGGGACGACCGCTCTCTCCGGATTGGCCGTTCGTGATGTTGCGCGTTATTCGACGGTCATGCATTTTAAATACTGTTGCAGGTTACAGACTTTCAATATAAAATGCTAATATGACAATAGGTACTCGTCACACGATTAGGTAATAAAAGTCACCGGATAACGATATGAACCTATACAGGCAATAGTTGTATCGCGTAGACAAGTTATAAAAGGACACCTCATTGCCGGAGCTGTCATTTGCATTCAGTTGATTCATTTGAAAAGGTTTTCGACGCGATTGTGCTTGCACGACGGGAATAAACAGACTTTGAACGCGGAATGACAGTTAGAGCTGGACGCACGGAACATTCCACTTCGGAAATCGTTAGAAAATTCAATACTCCTAGATCCACAGTGTCAATACTGTGCCGAGAATACCAAATTTCGGGCACTACCGCTCACCAGGAACAATGCAGAGGCCGACGGTCTTCACTTAACGACCCAAGCAGTGGCGTTTGTATAGAATTGTCACTGCTAACAGACAAGCAACACTGTGTGAAATAACCGCAGAGATCAGTGTGGGATGTTTCACGAACATACCTGTTAGCACAGCGCGGAGAAATCTGTAGTCATTAGGCTGTGGCAGCAGACGACCGACGCGAGTGCCTACGCTAACAGAGCGACAGCGCCTGCAGCGTCCCTCCTGGGCTCGTGACAATACAGGTTGAACCCTAGACGATTGGCAAACCTTGGCCTGATCAGATGAGTCCCGATTTCAGTTAGTAGTAGCCGATGGTAGTGTTCAAGTGTGTGGCAGACTCCACGAAGCCGTGGACCCAGGTTGTTATCGAGGCACTGTGCAAGCTGGTGGTGGCCCGACAAGGGTGTGGGTTGTGTTTACATGGAGTGAACTGGCTCCTCTGGATGCTGGGCTACTTGGAGACCATTTGCAGCCATTCGTGGACTTCATGTTCCCATAATCAGGTGATGCTGAGGGAATTACATTAGGAAATGAGACACTTACAGCAGTAGATGAGTATTGCTGTTTGGGGAGCAAAATAACTGATGATGGTCGAAGTAGAGAGGATACAAAATGTAGACTGGCATTGGCAAAGAAAGCGTTTCTGAAGAAGAGAAATTTCTTAACATCGAGTATAGATTTAAGCGTCAGGAAGTCTTTTCTGGAAGTACTTGTATGGAGTGTAGCCATGTATGGAAGTCAAACATGCACGATAAATACTTTGGACATGAACCATGGACCTTGCCGTTGGTGGGGACGCTTGCGTGCCTCAGCGATACAGATGGCCGTACCGTAGGTGCAACCACAACGGAGGGGTATCTGTTGAGAGGCCAGACAAACATGTGGTTCCTGAAGAGGGGCAGCAGCCTTTTCAGTAGTTGCAGGGGCAACAGTCTGGATGATTGACTGATCTGGCCTTGTAACAGTAACCAAAACGGCCTTGCTGTGTTGGTACTACGAACGGCTGAAAGCAAGGGGAAACTACAGCCGTAATTTTTCCCGAGGACATGCAGCTTTACTGTATGATTAAATGATGATGGCGTCCTCTTGGGTAAAATATTCCGGAGGTAAAATAGTCCCCCATTCGGATCTCCGGGCGGGGACTACTCAAGAGGACGTCGTTATCAGGAGAAAGAAAACTGGCATTCTACGGATCGGAGCTTCGAATGTCAGATCCCTTAATCGGGCAGGTAGATTAGAAAATTTAAAAAGGGAAATGGATAGGTTAAAGTTACATATAGTGGGAATTAGTGAAGTTCGGTGGCAGGAGGAACAAGACTTTTGGTCAGGTGATTACAGGGTTATAAATACAAAATCAAGTAGGGGTAATGCAGAAGTAGGTTTAATAATGAATAAAAAAATAGGAGTGCGGGTTAGCTACTACAAACAGCATAGTGAACGCATTATTGTGGCCAAGATAGACACAAAGCCCATGCCTACTACAGTAGTACAAGTTTATATGCCAACTAGCTCTGCAGATGATGAAGAAATTGATGAAATGTATGACGAGATAAAAGAAATTATTCAGGTACTGAAGGGAGACGAAAATTTAATAGTCATGGGTGACTGGAATTCGTCAGCAGGAAAAGGGAGAGAAGGAAACATAGTAGGTGAATATGGATTGGGGGAAGAAATGAAAGAGGAAGCTGCCTTGTAGAATTTTGCACAGAGCATAACTTAATCATAGCTAACACTTGGTTCAAGAATCATAAAAGAAGGTTGTATACCTGGAAGAATCCTGGAGATACTAAAAGGTATCAGATAGATTATATAATGGTAAGACAGAGATTTAGGAACCAGGTTTTAAATTGTAAGACATTTCCAGGGGCAGATGTGGATTCTGACCACAATCTATTGGTTATGAACCGCAGATTGAAACTGAAGAAACTGCAAAAAGGTGGGAATTTAAGGAGATGGGACCTGGATAAACTGAAAGAACCAGAGGTTGTAGAGAGTTTCAGGGAGAGCATAAAGGAACAATTGACAGGAATGGGGGAAAGAAATACAGTAGAAGAAGAATGGGTAGCTCTGAGGGATGAAGTAGTGAAGGCAGCAGAGGATCAAGTAGGTAAAAAGACGAGGGCTAATAGAAATCCTTGGGTAACAGAAGAAATGTTGTTTAATTGATGAAAGGAGAAAATATAAAAATGCAGTAAATGAAGCAGGCAAAAAGGAATACAGACGTCTCAAAAATGAGATCGACAGGAAGTGCAAAATGGCTAAGCAGGGATGGCTAGAGGACAAATGCAAGGATGTAGAGGCTTGTCTCACTAGGGGTAAGATAGATACTGCCTACAGGAAAATTAGAGAGACCTTTAGAGAGAAGAGAACCACTTGTATGAATATCAAGAGCTCAGATGGCAACCCAGTTCTAAGCAAAGAAGGGAAAGCAGAAACGTGGAAGGAGTATATAGAGGGTCTATACAAGGGCGATGTACTTGAGGACAATATTATGGAAATGGAAGAGGATGTAGTTGAAGATGAAATGGGAGATACGATACTGCGTGAAGAGTTTGACAGAGCACTGAAAGACCTGAGTCGAAACAAGGCCCCGGGAGTAGACAACATTCCATTAGAACTACTGATGGCCTTGGGAGAGCCAGTCATGGCAAAACTCTACCATCTGGTGAGCAAGATGTATGAGACAGGCGAAATACCCACAGACTTCAAGAAGAATATAATAATTCCAATCCCAAAGAAAGCAGGTGTTGACAGATGTGAAAATTACCGAACTATCAGTTTAATAAGTCACAGCTGCAAAATACTAACGCGAATTCTTTACGGACGAATGGAAAAACTGGTAGAAGCGGACCTCGGGGAAGATCAGTTTGGATTCCGAAGAAATGTTGGAACACGTGAGGCAATACTAACCTTACGACTTATCTTAGAAGAAAGATTAAGGAAAGGCAAACCTACGTTTCTAGCATTTGTAGACTTCGAGAAAGCTTTTGACAACGTTAACTGGAATACTCTCTTTCAAATTCTGAAGGTGGCAGGGGTAAAATACAAGGAGCGAAAGGCTATTTACAATTTGTACAGAAACCAGATGGCAGTTATAAGAGTCGAGGGGCATGAAAGGGAAGCAGTGGTTGGGAAGGGAGTGAGACAGGGTTGTAGCCTCTCCCCGATGTTATTCAATCTGTATATTGAGCAAGCAGTAAAGGAAACAAAAGAAAAATTCGGAGTAGGTATTAAAATCCATGGAGAAGAAATTAAAACTTTGAGGTTCGCCGATGACATTGTAATTGTCAGAGACAGCAAAGGACTTGGAAGAGCAGTTGAACGGAATGGACAGTGTCTTGAAAGGAGGATATAAGATCAACATCAACAAAAGCAAAACGAGGATAATGGAATGTAGTCAAATTAAATCGGGTGATGCTGAGGGGATTAGATTAGGAAATGAGACACTTAAAGTAGTAAAGGAGTTTTGCTATTTAGGGAGTAAAATAACTGGTGATGGTCGAAGTAGAGAGGATATAAAATGTAGACTGGCAATGGCAAGGAAATCGTTTCTGAAGAAGAGAAATTTGTTAACATCTAGTATAGATTTAAGTGTCAGGAAGTCGTTTCTGAAAGTATTTGTATGGAGTGTAGCCATGTATGGAAGTGAAACATGGACGATAACTAGTTTGGACAAGAAGAGAATAGAAGCTTTTAAAATGTGGTGCTACAGAAGAATGCTGAAGATAAGGTGGGTAGATCACGTAACTAATGAGGAGGTATTGAATAGGATTGGGGAGAAGAGAAGTTTGTGGCACAACTTGACTAGAAGAAGGGATCGGTTGGTAGGACATGTTTTGAGGCATCAAGGGATCACAAATTTAGCATTGGAGGGCAGCGTGGAGGGTAAAAATCGTAGAGGGAGACCAAGAGATCAATACACTAAGCAGATTCAGAAGGATGTAGGTTGCAGTAGGTACTGGGAGATGAAGAAGCTTGCACAGGATAGAGTAGCATGGAGAGCTGCATCAAACTAGTCTCAGGACTAAAGACCACAACAACAAGAAGAGAATAGAATCTTTCGAAATGTAGTGCCACAGAAGAATCCTGAAAATTATATGGGTAGATCACGTAATTAATGAAGAGGTACTGGATAGAATTGGGGAGAAGAGGAATTTGTGGCACAACTTCACTAGAAGAAGGGATCGGTTGGTAGGAGATATTCTGAGGCATCAAGCGACTACCAACTTAGTACTGGAGGGAAGGCTAAAAATCGTAGAGGGGGACCAAGAGATGAATACACTCAGCAGATTCATAAGGATGTAGGCTGCAGTAGGTACTGGTAGATGAAGAAGCTTGCACAGGATAGAGTAGCATGGAGAGCTGCAGCAAGCCAGTCTCTGGACCGAAGACAACAACAACGATGGACTTTTTATAGATGACAATGCAAAGTGTCACCGGGAAACAATTGTTGGCGATTGTTTGAAGAACGTTCTGGACAATTCGAGCGAAGAATTTGGCCACCGAGATCACCCGACATGATCCCCATCGAACATTTGTGGGACGTGAGCGAGAGGTCAACTCTTGCACAAAACCCTGCACCGGGAACATTTTCGCAACAGTGGAATATAAAAGCAGCGTGGCTCAATATTTCTGTAGGGGGCTTCCAACGACTTTCTGTGTCCACGGCACGTCGAGCTGCTGCAGTAGGCCAAGCAAAGGAGGTCCATCACAGTAGTAGGAGCTTTCCCATGATTTTTCTCACATCAGTGTAACTTAATTGTGTATAACAAGTAATTATCTCAACTGTTGCCATTCGTTACAGTTCGAATGAAAATTCATAGCCCTGTGGTACGTTCACGGTTTACACTTTCGTCCGCACACGCTAATATGAAGTTAAGTTACTCTGAAGACTGAAGTTGCTAATATATTGCACATATAAACAGCAAAAATAAAGACACCAGATTGGAATTTATCTGACATTAATCAGTAATGATGATAGATGTTTTTAATTTCATGATTATGTGGGAGGTGTTACAAGCACAGTCTTCCATACATTTTTTGCTTGACAACTGCTTACCGATGTAAGCTTAATTGCATGATCTGAGGATGGGAAATTAATTAGCTGAAACTAGTTATGAAGCTGATTTAAAATTTGTGCAGCTGACGACTGATTATTTCTGTTCTTAAAACGTACTTCACAACTGCTGTTTGACAGCAATGAAAGAATTTTTGTATTGGAAGCATGATTGTGCGGGTATATAGAGAGAGCTTCCTAGATAAGATTCTGCCATTAGTACAATAGGTGACAATTTCACCCTGCCGTGACATCAGCAAACCATTTGTTATATGTTCCATCGCTATAAATTCAATAGGCTCCAGTATACGCGTATAAGAACTGAATCTGACAGGGTAATGGTACACCATGCGATCAAAAGTATCCGGACACCCCCAAAAAACACGTTTTCCCATTAGGTGCATTTTGCTGCCACCTACTGCCAGGTACTCCATGTCAGCGACCTCAGTAGTCATTAGACATCGTGAGAGAGCACAATGGGGCGCTCCGCGGAATTCACGGACTTCGAACGTGGTCAGGTGATTGGGGTCACTTGTATCATATGTCTGTACGCGTTATTTGCACACTATTTAACATCCCTAGGTCTACTGTTTCCGATGTGATAGCCAAGTCGAAACGTGAAGGAACGCGTACAGCACAAAAGCGTACAGGTCGACCTCGTCTGTTGACTGACAACGACCGCCGACGGTTGAAGACAGTCGTAAAGTGTAATAGGCAGACATCTATCCAGACCATCACACAGGAATTCCAAACAGCATCAGGATCCACTGCAAGTACTATGACAGGTGGGAGGTGAGAAAACTTTAATTTCATGGTCGAGCGGATGCTCATAAGCCACACATCACGACGGTGAATGCCAAACGACGCCTCGCTTGGTATAAGGAGCGTAAACATTAGACGGTTGAACTGTGGAAAAACGTTGTGTGGAGTGACGAATCACGGTATACTATGTGGCGATCGGATGGCAGGGTGTGGATATGGCGAATGCCAAGTGAACGTCATCTGCCAGCGTGTGTAGTGATAGCAGTAAAATTCGAAGATGGTGGTGTTATGGTGTGGTCGTGTTTTTCATGGAGGGGGCTTGCGCCCCCTTGCGTGGCACTATCACAGCACAGACTTACATTGATGTTTTAAGCACCTTCTTGCTTCCCACTGTCGAAGATCAATTCGCGGATCGCGATTGCATCTTTCAACACGATCGAGCACCTGTTCATAATGCACGACCTGTGGCGGAGTAGTCACACGAGAATAACATACCTGTAATGGACTGGCCTGCACAGAGTCCTGACCTGAATCCTAGAGAACATCTTTGGAATGTTTTGGAACGCCGACTTCGTGTAAGGCCTCACCGACCGACATCGATACCTCTCCTCAGTGCAGCACTCCGTGAAGAATGGGTTGCCATTCCGCAAGAAACCTTGCAGCACCTTATTGAATGTATGCCTGCGGGAGTGCAAGCTGTGATCAAGGCTAAGGGTGGGCCAACATCATACTGAATTGGATCATTACCGATAAAGGGCGCCACGAACTTGTAAGTCATTTTCAGCCAGGTGTCCGGATGCTTTTCATCACATAGTGTATCACTGAGAAAGTAATATAGTAACGAACATCGTACTTGCTTTGATATGCAAATGATTAGTATTGAAACGCAAGTGCACAAAGTGGGTAGGAGTACGCCATCTACATTCTTTAGATAAGGAAAGATTCTGCATAGGGTATCTACTACATAAATCGCTCGCTTTTGATGGTTGGTTGCTTGTGAGAAGATTGTGTTACGTCTCGAGTCTACCAGCACGTGTCTTCCAAGGCTGCGGTTTATCGTTACGCAATATCGCTGTCATGTTGGTCGGAATCGCACGACTGTCATGTGAATTTGGAGTCTACGGCTTCGCAAAAGAGCATACTCAACGCCAGCAGCGCCACACGAGTAGTTACCCAGAGGACAGACACGTTGTTCGCTCGGCATGCAAGAACGTACAGACGCGTCACGTAGGGTACTGGCTGCTTTGCAGGAAGCCACAGGGTGAGTGGGACGACGTTTAGGAGGCCACGGCCTGCCACCATGGCGAGCAGTGTTGCAAACTCTCTTGTCACGGTGGCAGAGCGGGTCGAGCCGATGATGATGCGCCCGAAGACAACACCGTACGCTGGAGTGGCACCATGTCGTATTTCCGAGCGTGACCTCATCTTTCAACAACACAACGGAAGATTGCTTGTGTGTCCCCACACTGCATTCCGCTTTCGGGGGCTTTCGGATGCTCCCTAGCAAGAGCACCGCGCCTGCCTTTTCTTCCTACACTGATGAGCAAAAACATTATCACGACTGCAGACCGCGACGTTGGATGCCGACTGGTGGCGTAGCGGGCACGTGACGCGGTAACGAATGTACGTATGCGGAGCTGGTCGAATGTTGAAGTCCTACTGTCGTGAGCGTCTACGGAAAGGGGTAGAAGGACATTGAAACGGCCAGTAGGCGGAAAATGGTTGGACGTCCGCGACTCTTCACAGAATGTGTGGATCGGAGAGTTGTCTGCTCTGTAAAGTAGCATAGATGGTGATGTGTGGAATCCAGAGCACGATGATGGAGCATGCACAAGTGCTTCGGAGCGCGCCGTTCACTGTACATTGTTGAACACGGAGCTCTGCAGCAAGCCACCCTTACGTGTTCAGATGTTGACCCAACGATATCATCAGTTACGGCACCACCGGGATTCGAGTGTCGATCAATGGGAACTTGTCGATTCTTCGGGTGAACCACATTTTTGGTACACCAGTTCGCTGGTCGTCTCCACAAACGCCGTCATCGAGGTGAACGGCGGCTCGAAACGTGGAGCTCGCCACTAACACCGGCTGGTGGGAGCAGTATTGTGCTGTGGGGGGCATGTTCCTGCACTTGCATGGGGCCTGTGGTAGGAATCGAAGACACGCTGACAGTTGCGAACAACTTGCATCCCTTCATGCTTGACAACTTCCCCAACAGCGATGTCATCTTTCAACAGTCTAATTGTCCCTGTCTCGGAGCCAGAATCATGCTACAGTGGTTGGAGGGAGCACTATAGTGAACTCACGTTGATGTCTCGGTGACCAAATTCGTCTGTTGTAAACCCTGTGGAACCCATCTGGCTCGCTTTTGGAGACGCCCAATGCCACACACCTCTACAAACGTACCAACAAACTGTCGGATCCTTGATACACATGGGGAGCGATCTCCGAGATTTCTTTGCTACCGTCAGGCGATATGCAAATGACCTATTTGCTGAACTATTATAAATTCCCCCCAATCCGATTCCTCCGTGCTTAATGTCATCTGACTATGCAATCTCAGCCTCTGTTGAAGAATCGGACCGAGTGAGATCACTTGCCTCATAGAAAGCAGTTATGTGTCTAAATTATTAACATCAATTTAACCCCATCAAAATTTGTGGTTTTAGGAAACAGTTGATGTGTCTATATATGTGTGGTGTGAAATATCTGGATAGGTTATCAGATGTATTCAATTTGACAATCACATATACTAACAAACTGAATTAATGAGGTGATTCCTTATGAGCATGGACAGATTAATATCTTAATAAAGAATGCAGATTAGCTCCTCCCTGTAACTGAATGAGAGCACAGTGTTCTAGGTCACGTTCTTTCCATCAGTATCTAATCACAGATATAATGCCAGAATGCGCTGCGATGCTCGATAGGTCAATGTCCACCCGTTTAACTTCTACGAACTACAAATCTGACAGTGCTACGGCCGGAGCTGCTCCGCGATAGGGTCCCCAGCCAGCTGCTCTCGTCGTGCTGTTACGTCGATCAGGTCTGATGTCGCTGCAACCACAGTGGCGAGCGTTTATGGCAGCGCCACTGCCGCTCGACTGTGAGTGCGCACGAAACACCGCTTACATCAAGTTGATCTGGCGAATAACGGTCGCCTGTGGGAGTCACCGCTCGTCCGAAAAACTTTCCAGGCGATTCCGTTGCGCCAGCGTCTAAGCGGACACATTCCGCTTCTCTGTCCTATGCTCAAAGAATAGGGACTGGAAGATTCGCGGAGGTACACTCCTTGCTGGCAATGTGGTCCGAGACGCTTTTGTGAGCCCTGGCCGACACGGCCACGGGCGAAACAGCACCTCCGTGCGTTATTCACTTTGGGGAGACATTCTGCTTGCCTCGCAGTGTTCTGCCGGAAACGCCACCACCTCGTCGAGCGGCATCAAAGCCCTGCCGCTTGAGACTGGTCTGGCGAGGACAGCACCTCCTATGGTGCTGGAGGTTGTAAAATTCGACCTTACGGATAACACACTGCTGGTTTCATACAACCGGCTTCCTGAGCCAAATGCCACAAGCAACTATGTCCGCAAAAATTATTTGCACCTAACACAATGCAGTACATTCTCATTGCTCATCTTTTAGCCACCTCTGTCAGCATAGTGCGATGAACCACAAACTGAATTTTATCCATAGTGGATGCTGTTGAACTCCGTGACCGTTCCTTTATAGGTTGTACAAAAATTTCCGCTGCCAGTCACAATAAAAGGTTATTTATTTGTCACACGACCGGTTTCGGGACTGTGCCCACCCTCTGGTGTTTATACATTCATGTACATGTTTATATTGCTGGAAATGAATAAAGATGAAGCATCATTATTATAGTTACGCTGTGGTGACTGTTTTTCCACTTAGTTACACATTTATCATTTTCACGTCCATATGCAGCTTTACTGTATGATTAAATGATGATGGTGTCCTCTTGGGTAAAATATTCCGGAGGTAAAATAGTCCCCCATTCGGATCTCCGGGCGGGGACTACTCAAGGGGACGTCATTATCAGGAGAAAGAAAACTGGTGTTCTACGGATCGGAGCGTGGAATGTCAGATCCCTTAATCGGGCAGGTGGGTTAGAAAATTTAAAAAGGGAAATGGATAGGTTAAAGTTAGATATAGTGGGAATTAGTGAAGTTCAGTGGCAGTAGGAACAAGACTTTTGGCCAGGTGAATACAGGGTTATAAATACAAAATCAAATAGGGGTAATGCAGGAGTAGGTTTCATAATGAATAAAAAAGTAGGAGTGCGGGTTACCTACTACAAGCAGCATAGTGAACGCATTATTGTGGCCAAGATAGACACAAAGCCCATGCCTACTACAGTAGTACAAGTTCATATGCCAACTAGCTCTGCAGATGATGAAGAAATTGATGAAATGTATGACGAGATAAAAGAAATTATTCAGGTGGTGAAGGGAGACGAAAATTTAATAGTCATGGGTGACTGGAATTCGTCAGTAGGAAAAGGGAGAGAAGGAAACATAGTAGGTGAATATGGATTGGGGGGAAGAAATGGAAGGGGAAGCCTCCTTGTAGAATTTTGCACAGAGCATAACTTAGTCATAGCTAACACTTGGTTCAAGAATCATAAAAGAAGGTTGTATACCTGGAAGAATCCTGGAGATACTAAAAGGTATCAGATAGATTATATAATGGTAAGACAGAGATTTAGGAACCAGGTTTTAAATTGTAAGACATTTCCAGGGGCAGATGTGGATTCTGACCACAATCTATTGGTTATGAACTGCAGATTGAAACTGAAGAAACTGCAAAAAGGTGGGAATTTAAGGAGATGGGACCTGGATAAACTGAAAGAACCAGAGGCTGTAGAGAGTTTCAGGGAGAGCATAAGGGAACAATTGTCAGGAATGGGGGAAAGAAATACAGTAGAAGAAGAATGGGTAGCTCTGAGGGATGAAGTAGTGAAGGCAGCCGACGACCAAGTAGGTAAAAAGGCGAGGGCTAATAGAAATCCTTGGGTAACAGAAGAAATATTGAATTTAATTGATGAAAGGAGAAAATATAAAAATGCAGTAAATGAAGCAGGCAAAAAGGAATACAAACGTCTCAAAAATGAGATCGACAGGAAGTGCAAAATGGCTAAACAGGGATGGCTAGAGGACAAATGTAGGGATATAGAGGCTTGTCTCACTAGGGGTAAGATAGATACTGCCTACAGGAAAATTAAAGAGACCTTTGGAGAGAAGAGAACCACTTGTATGAATATCAAGAGCTCAGATGGCAACCCAGTTCTAACCAAAGAAGGGAAGGCAGAAGGGTGGAAGGAGTTAGGTTAGTGTTGTTTAACGTCCCGTCGACAACGAGGTCATTAGAGACGGAGCGCAAGCTCGGGTTAGGGAAGGATGGGGAAGGAAATCGGCCGTGCCCTTTCAAAGGAACCATCCTGGCATTTGCCTGAAACGATTTAGGGAAATCACGGAAAACCTAAATCAGGATGGCTGGAGACGGGATTGAACCGTCGTCCTCCCGAATGCGAGTCCAGTGTGCTAACCACTGCGCCACCTCGCTCGGTGGGTGGAAGGAGTATATAGAGGGTTTATACAAGGGCGATGTACTTGAGGGCAATATTATGGAAATTGAAGAGGATGTAGACGAAGACGAAATGGGAGATAAGATACTGCGTGATGAGTTTGACAGAGCACTGAAAGACCTGAGTCGAAACAAGGCCCCAGGAGTAGACAACATTCCATTAGAACTACTGATGGCCTTGGGAGAGCCAGTCATGGCAAAACTCTACCATCTGGTGAGCAAGATGTATGAGACAGGCGAAATACCCTCAGACTTCAAGAAGAATATAATAATTCCAATCCCAAAGAAAGCAGGTGTTGACAGATGTGAAAATTACCGAACTATCAGTTTAATAAGTCACAGCTGCAAAATACTAACGCGAATTCTTTACAGACGAATGGAAAAATTGGTAGAAGCGGACCTCGGGGAAGATCAGTTTGGATTCCGTAGAAATGTTGGAACACGTGAGGCAATACTAATCTTACGACTTATCTTAGAAGAAAGATTAAGAAAAGGCAAACCTACGTTTCTAGCATTTGTAGACTTAGAGAAAGCTTTTGACAATGTTAACTGGAATACTCTCTTTCAAATTCTGAAGGTGGCAGGGGTAAAATACAAGGAGCGAAAGGCTATTTACAATTTGTACAGAAACCATATGGCAGTTATAAGAGAAGAGGGGCATGAAAGGGAAGCAGTGGTTGGGAAAGGAGTGAGACAGGGTTGTAGCCTCTCCCCGATGTTATTCAATCTGTATATTGAGCAAGCAGTAAAGGAAACAAAAGAAAAATTCGGAGTAGGTATTACAATTCATGGAGAAGAAGTATAAACTTTGAGGTACGCCGATGACATTGTAATTCTGTCAGAGACAGCAAAGGACTTGGAAGAGCAGTTGAACGGAATGGACAGTGTCTTGAAAGGACGATATAAGATGAACATCAACAAAAGCAAAACGAGGATAATGGAATGTAGTCAAATTAAATCGGGTGATGCTGCGGGGATTAGATTAGGAAATGAGACACTTAAAGTAGTAAAGGAGTTTTGCTATTTAGGGAGTAAAATAACTGATGATGGTCGAAGTAGAGAGGATATAAAATGTAGACTGGCAATGGCAAGGAAATCGTTTCTGAAGAAGAGAAATTTGTTAACATCGAGTATAGATTTAAGTGTCAGGAAGTCGTTTCTGAAAGTATTTGTATGGAGTGTACCCATGTATGGAAGTGAAACATGGACGATAACTAGTTTGGACAAGAAGAGAATAGAAGCTTTTGAAATGTGGTGCTACAGAAGAATGCTAAAGATAAGGTGGGTAGATCACGTAACTAATGAGGAGGTATTGAATAGGATTGGGGAGAAGAGAAGTTTGTGGCACAACTTGACTAGAAGAAGGGATCGGTTGGTAGGACATGTTTTGAGGCATCAAGGGATCACAAATTTAGCATTGGAGGGCAGTGTGGAGGGTAAAAATCGTAGAGGTAGACCAAGATATGAATACACTAAGCAGATTCAGAAGGATGTAGGCTGCAGTAGGTACTGGGAGATGAAGAAGATTGCACAGGATAGAGTAGCATGGAGAGCTGCATCAAACCAGTCTCAGGACTGAAGACCACAACAACAACAACATTTCAGTTTTATATAATTTAGCTGCATGTTTCACTATTACGATGTGCACTCGTGAAATACGCTGTGTTAACATACAAACATGTGGGCTGTTCACATCCACGCTGCTACTTGTCATTACCGGCCACATTAACTATTCAAATATACAAAGCGGCGACTGATACGGGCGTTGCACTCCCAGTGTAGAGCCCGAATAGATTGCCACCTTGCAAGCAGAATCAGTGATGTATTTCGTTCCAAAGATGGACAAACAAGCTATAAAGTATGTTCGTTGACCTTGAGATTTTCTTCCCTTGGGTTTTGCGCTATAGGCCATCTCTGATGATGTTCAGTCATGTAGACCTGTCTGTTCGAGGAAAAAGGGGCTGATGACCAGGTAGCAGGTAGTTTGGTCGGTTTATTTGTCCAACCAACCAATCAGCCAAGATTGCTTGTCATCTGTGTTACCCTGGACTACGTCAATACGGAGTAGGAATAGGACATCAAGAGATAAATATCGATAGTCAGTATACTTCAGTATTAGATATCGATATTGACGATTAATCGAATAAAATGTATCGCTATTTTGCTATATCGGTGCCAAAAATTTAGTTTTAAGGTTAAGATTATAAGTTATTGTTGCACACGTCATTTTAAAGTTTAAAGAATGGGTTATACGAATTGGTTAAAAATTATGGAAAACCACATTTAATTACATGTTCTTTTGCATATAATTAGAGAAATAGAAGAAAAGTAAAAAAAAATACAACAGGATAAGAAAGAATAGACAGAAGAAGCAGATAGCCAAAATCACTGAAGGTATGGATAACACAAGTGAAAAAAATATTAGTTCCAATACTTATTTTCTAAATAATTTACAAAAAATTAATTTTTTAGCATTGTATGCTTGTAATCTAGTACTTTGAGCAGAAGCTATTTGATTTAAAATGCTTTCGCACGTCAATGTCGAGAAGCGTTTCCTTTTTTTATTTTCTTTTTTTCAGATTGTTAAGTCAATAATATAGACACACAACGAATAATACCAATGGAAGATGTTTCGAGAATTACATTTGAAATATTTCTACCAATTTTACTTTCGACTGAGAGGAAGTTATAAAAACACACAACGGACAACAAAATTTCACTAAGAACTTCAAAGTAAAAAACCGTAGATAGCTTTCTTATATTCTAAATGTATCAATATTAGAAAGAAAATAGAGTTCAGTTCTCTCATTTATGGGTGGTTGTTGTTCTTGGTGTTGTTGTTGTTGATATGCGATTATACTGGCAAAAAATGTCGATGTTACGAATATATCAGCAGGACAAATAACGATTAAATGTTGTGACCCTCGTTCCGATATATCGATAATCCGGTACATCTCTGTCTGACATCCAGACAGACGGCGTTCGACTCTTGACCTGGACAGCTCATTATCCATGTATCTCATACACTGTAAACGCCTGGTCATGGGTTGACCAGAGACTCGCGAGCCACCGCAGTTGTTGACCTCTGGTAAAGAGTTGAACCAGCATAGAATCTGTCATCGAAGCTCAGTTGTCCTCGATGCCCAATCGGGTTACTGCTGTTGTCGATGCCAGGCTAAATTTCACTCTCCCAAACCATTTACAAATTTATTCATGTATTCTTTCTACTAAGCTGAAAACGCATATTAACTAAAATTTTGTTATCTGCTTTCCTTCCTGGTGATGTAATTTTCATCACCACCAGCGAATGTTAATCGCTATTCAAATTCTCTGTCCACAAATGAAACTCGATGAAAAACAACCACTGCTTGGTACACCTCCAGACTTGCTGAAGCTGTTTTGAGGGATAACATTGGGTTTATTTCTGATTACATCCTATTTTCCTTTACAGAATCAGGGTCCTTTGCTATCATCCCACTTTAAGGATTTCCCTGTGTTCCTTAGATCGCTTAAAGAAATTAATGGATCCAGAATGAAATGGATGTTTTCCTTGAAAAGATCATGGCCGATGTCATTCCTCAGCAGTGTCCAGAGAATATGCTACATCTCGAAAAAACGTCGTCGACTAAGTGCTAAATTATACTCCAGATTCTACGTTTCAGTATGTGTTTTTTAATATTTTAGATGGCCATCACAGTTTTAAAGTTGTGGTTCCAAACAAGATGATTCCGTTGGCTGTTCGATAGTGTCCACCAACCGTGCGTTCAGGACTCGCCTTCCTCATGGATATGCAGTATTTACTGCAGAGCTCCGTGCGATTCTGAAGGCACCTGTCAGATAAGGCACCTTGAGGGCAAATAGTTTCCCATCAGCTAAGATTCCCTTAGTGCCCAACAATCCTTGCAGCACATGTACACACCAAAGAAACTGGTGCGTCTCATATACGAACAACTGTAAGTCCTGCAACAGCAGGGGAAGCTGGCTTCACTCCCAAGGAGGCCTGCACTGAACGTCCTTTAACACCACGTGCTACTCGCCTGCAGGCTGTCATTTTACTGCTGCGTCAGTGATCCATGCAACGGTGGGAGGAGGAGTGGCAGGCACTGAGGGGCAGTAGACTGCGGTTGGTGAAGCCAGCCAGCTATCCGGCCATGGCATTCTTCTTGCCAGCTATTAGTGTGGGATGAAATGGCCCCAACCCACCTCCGTTTTGGGCAAGAGCCTCTGATGCCTGCGGCGTGCAAATCACAGTGCGTCACATTTTAATTGAGTGAATTTTATCTTGCAATGATAGAGCGGAAGGAAATTTCAGTGAGGACAGCTATACCACCCACCCCCACCCCAATTCTTTTTGCTCCCTGCGCACTGTCATTGTCCTAGCTGGACTGCTGGCACCAGTTGGAATTCACGAGTGATTCCTCTCGCTGATTTCATGTGGTTTTCTTCAGCCACCCTCTGCAATGCTTGACGGTCTCCGTCCATCAGTACATAAGGTATCTCAGACCTTGGTTTACTGTGGTTGTTCTCGTGCGTTTCCACTGCACAATCCCATCACCAACTGTGGACTCGTCAGCTTTAGAAGGTTTGAAATTCCCAATGGATCTGTTATTTAAGTAGTGTCGCTACTAACGACATAGTACTCTCCGCCTCTTTTGATACCGGCTGGTCCAGTTCTCGCGACATCTAATGGACAGTTCCGAATTACGTAGGGGTGTCCCGATTTTTTCTTGAGTCATCAGTGTTCTGACTGGTTTGATGCGGCCCGTCACCAATTCCTCTCGTGTGCCAACCTCTTCATCTCAGAGTAGCACTTGCAACCTTCGTCGTCAATTATTTGCTGGATTTATTCCAGTCTCTGTCTTCCTCTACAGTTTCTACCCTCTACAGCTCCCTGTAGTACCAGGGAAGTTATTCTCTGGTGTCTTAATAGATGTCCTGTCATCCACGTGTCCGGATACTTCTGATCAAATTGTGTACGTACACCCCATACTCCACGCTATCGAATCTCCCAGAGCTACGATCTTCTTTAAAAATTCGGGAAGGCCTCTATGTAGCTGGGAACTAGATGAGAGAAGCACTCGCAGATTAAAGCTGAGAGTCTGATTCTAACTTCCTTTAGATGGCTTGCTCGGCACGACACTGTCTACGGGAGGCAATGATACGGATTGGTTTCCCGGCACGGTTCACTATTTTAATTTGCTAAGTGGGTCGAGATTAGCGAAGACTCTCCTTTCGGTTCAATGCTTAAATACAAAAGACGTTTCATCTCCCATTTATCTGACGGCTTAGGTACGTGGCCACAAATACGAAACATTTCCTCGCCCAAACTCCACAGTAAGATCTACGACGAAATCCCAGCTAAAGAACTAACTTAGAATCCGCAAAATCACCTTGTGGATTTATCACATCCGTCCGGCCGGCTATCGATCACGCACCCGAAATAGAAGACTCCAAATGAATGCTTAAATTTTAAATTCCACCTAGAATGAGTTATTTACGGCGCACTGCGGTTTAACAGACGCGCTAATGCTGAAAGAGCTCCCTGAAAATAAACCACTGGCGCTGTTGAAAAAACTGGTGGACCTGTTAGAAACACACAGGGGACCTGAAACTTGCAGATTAATGAAAGGTGATTACTGCCTTTCTAAATGTTAATTATAGTAGCTCTCTGGAATACAGAATAGGTCCCCACACGTTTTAGGGAAAATATCTCCCAGTCGTAGCGAGAAAAACTGAAAGGACATTTATAATATTGACGCCATTTACGGGGAAGTTTTCATGTATTTTGGGGTCACAAATATAATGACTGTACTCGAAGATGATTTAGAAATATCTCTCGTGAAAAAAATTTCATGTCCCTCTCCCCACCTCTGTCTGCATAACTGAAGCTGCAGACGCAGGTGTATACTTAGTGAAATACAATATTTTCGAAGTCTAATCAAAGCATGATTTTGACTAGCTAAAAATCACGTGTGGAGTGTGACATTAATTCTGGAAACATTTTACAAAGCATATGTTATCATTTTGATGTCTATTATTAAGATGAAGCACTTTGGGTGCAGCCTGAGTAGGCCAGGCTTCAAAACGAACCTTTAAGTTTTGAGACTAGTCGCCAAATAAAACTATTGCAACTGTTGACAGATTCGTTAATAAACGCTTTATCAACGTCGTATTGCTTTCCAAAGATACGTATTTCGCTTCTCTGATCGCATGCGTTACACTTCGTATAGGATGGAGCGAGCTGTTATGATTGCAATGGTAAATCTCTCAACGCGTTCGATAGCTTTGGTGATGCCCACGTGATAAGGACTCGAAACGTGGAGCCGTACACCAGAACAGGTAGCGACATAGCCAGGATTGTGTCAAAGGGGTGGTCCAATATGTTAAAAAGTACCTTAAAAAGGCACATGTTTTTCTTTTATTCTGGTAACACATTTTTATGTACGCAATTTGCTTTCGGGAGGCCTTCATAAAAATAGCATTCGGTCTATAACACTAAGGAAGGAAAGCTTTTCTTAAAAAGTGTAACATATACTTTCAACACTATGTAAGAAATACACAAATGCACAATTAAATATATCTTTATTTGGCGATAAGATCGCTTTACTCTATTTCCAAACGAATCAGAATTCTAATATAATGTCTTGACTCTGCTATCAAAAGCCACCTGCATATCCTACTATAAGGTTTACCGTCAGTTTCCCGTATCCGGGAAGCAGCGTGCTACCGGCCGCGGCTATCCATGCGGATTTCATACAAACCAGTACCATTCGTGCCATGCAAGAGGCAGCCTCAGGGTTTTCCCGTGCGTGTTTGCATATTTTGGCCTTACACGAAGTAATTTCATGCTTATTGCATATTTTGATTTTTTATACTTAATATGATATATTTTGCCCTTTAACCCTGCATATTAATCACCTTTTCCTACCTTCAGTGCATAATATTACATTTTTGTGCGTAACAGTGCATTTTGTCAATTTTGCTCCATGGAATAGCGAATAGCCATAAAAACCGATAAACCATTTTCTTTGACAATGATCTCAGAGTTTTCACCGAGCGGGGATATAATCTCGTTACTTTGGAGTGTTGTATTTTGGCAAACCACAAAGGAGCAGTATTGCTTTAATTTCCCTTCGTCCTCCAAGGATATTTTACATTCTTCTTCTTTCAATCTCGATTTAAGGAAGTCATCAGAATCAACGAACTTGAATTTTTTGGGTCGCCATGATTATTACTGACAGAGTAATAAACAGATGTGATATTGTTATGTTCGACAGAGAAGCTAGAACAATTTTTGGTGGCGGAAGTACAAATGCCTCGCGGTCTACGGCGCCTTGTCACGGTCCGCGCGGCTCCTCCCGTCAGAGGTTCGAGTCCTGGGTGTGTGTTTCGTCCTTAGCGTAAGTTAGTTCAAGTTAGATTAAGTAGTGTGTAAGCCTAGGGACCGATGACATTAGCAGTATGGCCCCATAGTCCTTACCACAAATTTCCAAAAACATGCAAAGTATCTGGAATTATTCATTTTTACACTTTCCCAAATTTCCTCATCTAAGTATTTATTTGTCACACATCATCTGGCGACGGAGAAGGAGCAGTTTCTGCAGATAAACTCATCAGCCTAAATGAAGAGTATCTGGTTTATTATGTATCAGCGGGAAATGCTCCTCTCGGAGCACAGGAAAGGCGGATGTGCTTCTGTTTAAAAGATCCTGAGTGAAAATTCGGATACCAGTTGCCTCATTCTATCTTCATCAGCCTCTTTAAAAATTTTCCCAAACTTTCAGATATTCGAACACATTCGCACTCTTTTTAACATGTAAACCACCTCTCGCTCCCACAAGCTATCGTAACTTTAACTCGCTCACTGCCACTGCTCCAGCACTGTTAAGTCGCTCAAACCCGTCCACTCCCAGTCGCCCTTTCTCTCTCATTCAACAATCCAACCCAACTCTCTGACGTTATCTCTTTGTCTCTCTGTAACTGGCACTGTCTCCTGTCCTACAGCCACAGTCTCCTTCGTTCTGTCCTACTACAGCTGTCTGATCTCACTGTTACTGTCTCCCTCTTGTTTCTCGCCGGCCGCTGTGGCCGAGCGGTTCTAGGGGCTTCAGTCCGATACTGCGCTGCTGCTACTGTCGCAGGTTCGAATCCTGCCTCGGGCACAGATGTGTGTGATGTCCTTAGGCTTAACTAGTTCTAAGACTAGGGGACTGATGACCTCACATGTTAAGTCCCATAGTGCTTACAGCCATTTTCTTGTTTCTGTTGCTACTACTGTATCATATATTCCTTCCACTGCTGCTGCCTCTTCTCACTGTCGTTATCTCTTTCCTCCTCGTTGTCATTATCATAGACTCTGTCTCTCATTACCACTGTCCCTCACACTTTTCCACTTTCTCCGTAATTTTATTCCTCTCCCACTGGTTCTGTCTTCTTCACTCTTATCCTTGCACTGTTCTGTCACTGTCAGCTGTGTTCCACTTTCACTGCGTTCCTTCTATTTCTCTCACACTGTCAAAGTCTCTCTCTCGCTCTTTCTATACCACAGCCACTGTCTACTATCGTAGAATTATTAATTATTATTACTTATTACTCTTCCGAATCTATCCCACTGCCACTATCTCCCTCTTTCACGGCATAAAAAAGAGCGAGTATGTTCAAATACCAAATTTTTGGGGAAAATTATAAAGGTGCTGAAGAAGGTAGAATGAGACAGCTCGTACCCGAACTTTTCAGTGAAACGCTTTTAAACATGAGCATATTCGCCATTTTTTGTTCTCTGACAGGAGCATTTTCCTGTTGGTTTCCTTTTCCGTGCTACATCAGGGCATGTCACGCATATGAAAAGAACTGTGTGAGTGAGTAAAACTTTGATACCTTCCTTGAAATAACGCAAAACTGATTTTACAACTCAGACCGGATTTTACTTGCACAAAACTTTTAAATGTGTTTCAGTGCTACAACATGGCATTCCCAGAACGATTCTGATGATAACGGAGACACTTTAAAGAATATTTCTCCGTTCTTTGTCACGTTATAAATTACGTTTCGCGTCACACCGCATTTTACGTGCTTGCTTTGTGTGCACGTACAGTAACTTTGAATCTCTGCATCTCGGAAATGGGTAAAGGTATCAAGAAAATTTCCAAGTATGTGGGTGAGTCAAATGAAAACCTTAAATATTTCTTTAAATATTATTTATTCTGCAGAAGTGGTACAAATCTGTATCACTTTAGAACATAATCTCCCTCACGCTCAATGCAAGTCCTCCAGCGCATACAAAGTGCATAAATTCCTTTAGAAAAAATTCTTTTGATAGTCTGCGCAACCCAGTGCGTCTTTGAGTGCTCCAACCATATGGAAAACACTTGGTGATGAGGAATGGCGCCATTCGTTGCTCGCTCTCTTCGTTTACGGTTAATGGAAGTGAACCCAGGTTTCGTCCCCAGTAACGATTCTGGCAAGGAAGCCATCACCTTCTCGTTCAAAGCGCCAAAGAAGTTCTTCACAAGCATCAACACGTCGTTCTCTCATTTCAGGACTCAGCTGCCGTGGCACCAATCTTGCAGACACTTTGTGAAACTTGAGCACATCATGCACAATGTGTTGTGCTGACCCATGACTAATCTGTAAACACTCTGCAACGTCATTCAGTGTCACTCGGCGGTTTTCCTTCATTATGGCTTCAACTGCTGCAATGTTCTGTGAAGTCACAACTCGTTGTGCCTGACCTGGACGAGGAGCATCTTCCACTGAAGTCACACCACTTGTGAACTTCCTACTCCATTCGTAAACTTGCTGCTGAGACAAACATGCATCACCTAACTGAACCTTCATTCGTCGATGAATTTCAATAGGTTTCACATCTTCACTACGCAAAAACCGAATAACAGAACGCTGTTCTTCCCTCGTGCAAGTCGCAAGTGGGGCGGCCATCTTTATGCTGATACTGCGACGGTATGTGTGCATCTGTACTATGCTGCCACCTACAGGCCATTCTGCACGCTGTTTCTAGCATGCTTACCAACTTACAGGATAACGGCGCGAAATTTCGAGTTGTTATTACAAATTTAAGGTTTTCATTTGACTCCTGTATGTTTGAGATCGGTCTCCTAAGAATACATAGTAAAAATTTCACTCATTTTCTGTGCATAGCCGTCTTGGCATCTACGACTTGGTTTTGGTACCCAAAAACCTTGTTGTTGGGGTGTTTCTCGATGCCGGGTAAACATTTTTGAAATGGGAAGATGTCACTTCTACATAAATTCCTAGAGACTATGAATTTGAAATACGAGCAATTTGCCGCCCTTAATTATTACTTAGATTTCACCTCACGCCGTATTTCACGTACGTATTTTATTTAAGGTAGTTTTTAACATCTGTTTCTCGGAAAATGGATAAAGATATCAACAAAATATTCAAGTCCTACGAGATCGGAATTGTAGGAATATACCGTAAATATTTTAGCCATTTACTGTCCACAGCCGTATTCGAATCCGTGGCACGGTTTGGGTACGAAAATATGGCTAAAAACACTTTTTTGTACGAACCCGCCCAAGAACTAATGGTGCCTGCATGAGCCTCTTAAGGCCCACCACAGACCACATAAAATGTGAAAAGAACCAACCGATAAGCAGTAGTAAGTGTTTGATTTGACATTTTGACCCCTGTGCTGTAGGATGAGGCGATCCTTCTGTTGGGTATACAAATAGTCCCCACCATTCTGTCACCAATAGAACCCGAGGTGTGAACAACGGAAAAATCCCGTTTTTATGCGCGGAACACGTTTTGGAACATATTAGATAGCGCATGCTGTCGCATATGTATCGATTTATCGTGTGAAGTTTAGTGCTGGGAGTCTCCGAAGAGATATTCTATTCCCCTTGGATGCAACTCTTTTTCCTTTAAGCAGTGAGGCTGCCTCTTAAAGAGATCTGGAATCTGTCAGGCAAGAAAGGAACGAATTGGCTGTGATCTACAGTAAGGGACCAACACCAGTATTATAAATGAGAAACCACACAAACCCGTTTTCAAGATTGCCGACTGATGGGTTCGAACCACCTCGCCCCTCGAATTCATCGAATTCACGTATTGCTAGCTCAGAACCTCAACCCACAGATCTGTACCGCTCGCTGAAGAATCTGGAAAAACTGGTCGTTGTACATTGCTTTAAAATAAAATAAATTGCATCACAACAAACGAAGTAGAGATATTTTCTTTAATTTTGCGTGTCTGGTCGTTTGATAGTACACAAATGCATGCGTATTTTAAGATTCGATTGCGCATGCAATTCCTGGCTTCAGTTATTGTAGAACTACAAGAACGTAAACAGATTTTGGACGGAAGAGGGGGGGAGGGCGCAGTGGTCCAGGCGAATTCAAGCAGTCCTCTGAAAAATCTTTTAGAAACGAACAAACTACATAATGTGTTGGCATCACATACCCCTTCCGCTCTCCACAAACCACTCCCCGTAGTTTCATATTAGAACTGATTTTCATAACTAAGTGCAGGCCAGATGACCAAATTGGGCGATATTTTGCCATTTGGGCTACTAATGATAAGATTTTGAGCACATTTTTAAAGAAATGCAACCATCGATGTTTGGACGATACTTTTGTTGATCAACGCCATATTTGAGCGACGCAGGAAATCCAAGCATATTTTTGTCCACTGATTTTAATCTAATGTTGTTATTATCTTTCTTACCTTGTGCAACACTGAATTATTGCGCCAAATGTCAAAGTACTACCGCTCTCCGAATAACAAGTCCAGTGCTAACGTTATACAGCCGTAGATAGGTAATTAGGCTATTACAGTATTGCGTGCGTATTTTTAGCTTATCGTACCTCAAGTGGACGAATCAAAACCGGTTTTTCTCTTCTTTCATGATACAAATGTCCGTGATTAGAAACTACCACAACGGCACACAGCAAAAACGATAAACGGCAACACTTACATCAAATTAAACTGCAAGTAAGAAGAGAACTGATTAACAAAATGAAAACTGAGCTCAAGTAAGGCCGACAATGTACAGTAGCTGTCCTGGCTCAGTCTGGGACGAGCGACAGCCGACAGTACTATCGATATATCAATACTTGAAATTTACTGAAGGCCTTGTTGACTGTTGATAGTGCATATCACTTTTTACGTCTATGACTGAAAATCAAAATATCTGTCAATTACGCCATACTGATGCCCCCACTCCCCCCCCCCCCCCATTTAGCTACGTCCTTGGAACAGGTGATTTACAGAACAACGCAGCTTTGCAGAACTGCATGGACTACCCAAGCACGCCCTCTTCCTCAGTCCAAACGCTCCCGACATTCATTCATATATTCATTCATTCATCAATTCATTCTTAACAATAAACTATCACCAACTTCACAGTGATACTCATGCTTAAATCTGTTGAATTTAATAAAGTAAATTAGAAAGAATGCTCATACTTTGATAAAAGCTGCTGCTCCTCAGTTACACCAACAATACGAATTTCACTTACAACCTGAAATCTTCCAGTTGACTTTATGCCTTCGCTTCACGTCGAGTCGCTTCTACGTATAATCTGCGAGTATTGAAACGATTGACACGCTCAAGAAGTTTGCCGCCAACGTTGTAACCGGCAATTATCCGGCTCTTCCTTTGTTAAAGTCACTGTCTCGAGTTTTTAAGTTTTTTTGACTTCTGAAGAGAGCTGCCATGCATTAAGCCAAGTGTAAATACTGTGCAACTCCGGCATTTGCATCCAGTCACGCAACGACGATACTTTCATGTAGACATTGCGGCGGGGCGGGTTTGTCTTGCGGCGTAAAAATGTTTGATCACTTCTCTCATCGTACTGTACACTACAAAAGGTCTACCTAGCTCAGTACGGCGTCTGACCACCAGCCCGTTTCTCTGTATACGTAGATACCGTCCAGACGACGTTAAAAGCAACGTTGAAGAAAAACACCGTCAATACTTAAGTTTGAAAAGTCCGCCTAAACTCTGGTAGCAAGCTATCCTGTAATATCATACAACAAATTTCGGGAAAAATTCTGCAACGAGTTCTTTTACTTCTTTAGGTTAAAATTAAACACTTGTCATCCGCCTGTATTTAAACCGAGCGAGGTGGCGCAGTGGTTAGACACTGGACTCGCATTCGGGAGGACGACGGTTCAATCCCGCGTCCGGCCATCCTGATTTAGGTTTTCCGTGATTTCCCTAAATCGCTCCAGGCAAATGCCGGGATGGTTCCTTTCAAAGGGCACGGCCGACTTCCTTCCCCGTCCTTCCCTAATCCGATGAGACCGATGACCTCGCTGTCTGGTCTCCTTCCCCAAACAACCAACCAACCTGTATTTAATTAATGAATAATATCACTGTCCTCAGCTCACAGTTCATACAACCCCGTACACACACACAACGCAACCAGGAATGTACTTAAGTCCGACCCGAATTATTACGCGATTTACAGTCATTACTCTCTTACAATATACGAGTTTCACTTTCGGTCCTTTCCAGTGGATTTCTATTAACAGAAATTGCTGGCCAACTATTCCATAAACGGGTATGAAACATGTCACGCGGAATTCTACAAAGGCCGAAAGTCCACACGCGTTTACCTATCCAACAGATCACTTCAGGAAGTTGAGATTTTCACAATCTGTCCGTAAATGCAACTGCTTTCACGGCAATACAGTCCGGAGCGAGACACCAGTAACTTCTTCATTTCACTCATAATGTAGACGGACACGTCCATCATGACCTGCACGTCCGACTCCTTCCAGGGCCCATGACTACTTGCAGTGCACGGGAAATGACCAGCCAACCAAAACAATCCTCAGAGCTCTTTCTCGCCAATCAACATTCACAGATGCATTTACGTCACTTCATCATGCAAATATTAACAAAATGTTTAACCCTTAACTACTATGGTCATTCACAGGAACACAATTACTACGGAGGGGCCTCAGAGACCGCATTTTTCTATTTTATATATCAAACCAGAATTTTGCTGAATATATATAGTTTCTTGACTTCCAGTCATTTATTACTCTTCTTAGAGGTGGCTTTTGTAGAAATTTGATTTTTTTAAAACACTGCGGTATTTTAAACACTTCGACATTTAAAACAAAGCGAAATCTGGAGTATATTTTTATTTTATGAGTTACGAAAATAACAGCAAATAGTTAGCTCTCTGCTCACACATAAATTTTCATCAGAGGAATTATATTACAAACTGGGAACATAACTAGGTGGAAAAATCCGACATAACTTACGATAAATTGTGTGCGAAGTCAGCTTTCAGTTTACGACTCACTTTGCAATGTAGTATTTCAGTCCATAAGTCTATGAATGGAGAAACTTTGCCACCATTTTACTTCTAAAATTACAAGTAAAAATTAAATACTTGTTCTCATGTGCCACTGAATCATACTTTAGTCAATTTCCACCTGCAAACACTTCACGCAGACCTTCCTGGAACACTCCAAACAAATCGGAACACCACGCTGTTGACATGGATACCTTGTTTTCCGCTTCAGACGAGGAGGGCAAAAGGTGCACGTTTTTCGATTTTCGAATTCTTCTTTCGGTGTCTGAGGCCCATCTTGCAAGTGAAGACATCTGTCTCACATAATACATCTTGCACAGAAGGCCCAGCTTTCCCCGCCATGGAGAAACAGTAACATGCAATAAAAACGCGGCACGCAAACACTATGGTACGTCTGTGAGACCTCTCAAGGCTAATAATTACGAAACAAAGAGCAGCAACAATGCAAGAATGCTGGCACGTGTAGCTTGATAGCCAATAGGAGGGTACATGGAAGAGTCGATTTGACTTTGCAGGGGTGTGAGAAATATCTCGACACAAAAATTAGTAGCGGTCTCAGAGACGGTCGATGGTAGTTAAGGGTTAACAAAACCAAACGAAAACTAATCTTGAAATAACTTTACAAAACTATTACTCTGTAAATGGCTATTCTGGCTGCCTTCTTACAAAAGCAAGTGCCCTTGGACATACGTCGTCAGAAAGGTAGGGAAATTACAGCTTTCAATGCAACTGCTTGCTTCACACTTTCCCATGACATAGTTACGTAATGTTTAACATCAGATAATATTGAATCTTTACGTATGTCCCACATATACACACTCACTCAATATCATTTATTCACACAACAAAAAAATTATTAAATAAATATTCATCCTTTCTCAATTCTATGTTACGAAAATGAATAACAGTGAACGTTTTTAATTATAAAAAATCTAATAAACTGTTCTGTCATTTAGTGAACTTCAGTAATAATTCCAAATGATACTAAGAGACAAACTGTTATGTATCCTAACTGAATTTAATGTTACAAGTGTCGGTTTGGGGTGTTTTAGGTAATTTTCTCTAACTCTGGAAGTATAACAGCTAGAAAGCTGAGATTTTTACACAATCTTCTTTTTAATAACAAAGGGCAGTGTATTGACTTTAACAGAATTGAATAATATTTAATACTGTTAATTTAGATTCTTAGGGGCTTGAATATCCTGTCGCTCGAACTAACACAGGTACCGCTCCCCACGACTAGGCTAGCGACAGGTGCGAATGAGTCACGCTAAGACACAAGCGGCTGTTTCTATCACCATCACCGACTCCAAAGCGATGAGCTGTAGTGCAAAGTAGTGCAATAACTTCTATTGCATATCGACTCGTGACGTTACAACACCACCATCAACAACGAACAATTTGACAGTATTGTTGACGCTGTCTGGTAAGTCGCTTATGTATATTTGGTACATTACGTTCCCTTGGGGACAACCGATGTTACTTTCGCGTCCGTTGAAAATCGCAGTGCACCACACCATACCACCAGTACTGTCAGATAAACACCATTCAGATCTGTCACATATTTGCGGAAGACCTTGGCCTCCATCCCAAGCCTGAAGTGCTGACTCAGATTTTGGATGAACTCTATAACCGATGCCAGGACTAATTACATCCTCGTCGTAGTTAAACGCTCTATACCTAAGACTCACGTCGTTCATGTCGATATAGGGACAGTAGACCGTAGACTAGATGCACCTCTTGGGTTGTGCTCTAAATGCAACAACATGCGGGAAATACTATTCTGAGCATTGATTCTAGCGTGGCCTATTCTATTCACGCCTTTTTTCGTTTTTGTTCATGGTATTATCCTATTATGAAAATTTTGTAATTGTAGAGTCTTTACCCATTGTGAATTTCCACGTATTAGAAGTAACTTGAGGCATGCCTAACGCCACGATGACACCTTAAAGTTAGGACAGAAATCCACACAGGTGTGAAAAACCATCTAAAATCACATAAAGTGTCAAATGATAGTTTACGGTTCCAGAGACCATTTCAAGTCCCAAACATTTGTGATGTACTTATGCAGACTGAAACAATGTGTGAAAATCCTGCTCACTAGGCGGATTGTGACCACTAATCCACCCTGGCACATTGGTTCTGCGCAACTCTAGACATTGTGCCAGGAAGGCGTAACGCTTATCGCATCTCTCCAATGGGCAGAAGACCAAGGTTCGGTTCCTGGGAATGGTACAATTTTTTATTCGTCGCTTCAGTCTGCATATATACATGAGATGTCTGAGGCCTTAAAAGGTCTCTGGAACCATATAGTATCAGTAGAGTTGAGCACCTGTATCTCAGTTTCAGGCAAGATGGCTCGTTTCAGTCGATGCTGAGGTACTATCCCAATACAGTTGGAGAGGCTCTGCAATGCTGCTTGAGTTCAGGGGGAGTACCGAGCGGGCCGAGACGTGATTGGGAATTTGTACTGAGGCAGGAGGCGTGTTAGGGTAGTCCATGCTGCTCTGCAAAGCGAGTGTGCCAGGGTGGCGTAGTGGTTAGCGCATCTCCCTAGTGAGCAAGAGACTCGGGTCCGAATCCCAGCCTCGGTACAAATTTTTATTCCTCCGTTCAGTCTGCAAATATACATAACATAAATCCCAGCCTCGGTACAAATTTTTATTCCTCCGTTCAGTCTGCAAATATACATAACATAAATGTACCTTCTGCCCCAGGCCACCAAATAACAATTACACGTTACAATTAGATTATTATTTTATGCACATATACAAGTACCTGGTTGATGCCATATTTCTCGACTTTCGAAAGGCGTTCGACTCAGTTCCGCACTGTCACTTGCTCCATAAAGTGTGCGCTTACGGCCTATCCGATGACATATGCGGTTGGATAGATAGTTTTCTAACAGACAGGGAGCAGTATGTCGTCCTGGACGGGGTGACTTCAACAGAAACAAGCGTAACTTCAGATGTGCCCCAGGGCAGTGTAATAGGTCCGCTGCTTTTTACGATTTACGTAAACGATCTGGTTGATGGTATTGACAGCGGAGTTAGGTGTTTGCCGATGATGCTGTAGTCTACAGGAAAGTAGTATCACACGAAAGTTGTGAACAAATCAATGACGATTTGCAGAAAATAAATGCGTGATGTAATGACTGGCAGTTATCTCTCAATATTAGTAAGTGTAACATATTGCGTATAACAAGGCGAAAATCCCCATTAATGTACGAGTCAAGTATCTGGGTGTGACTATTCGAAATGATCTCAAATGGAATTATTAGATTACACAAGTAACGGGTAAGGTGAACTCTACATTGCGGTTTATTGGTAGAATCCTGAAGCGATGCAGTCCTTCAACAAAGGAAATAGTTTACAATACGTTAGTTCGTCCAGTCTTAGAGTATTGTGCACCTGTGTGGGGCCCTTACCAGTTGGGTCTGATTCAAGAGATTAAGAAGGCCCAAAGAAGAGCGACAAAATTCGTGACTGGCACATTTAGCCATCGCGAGAGCGTTACAAATCTCATAGAAAGTTTGAAGTGGGACGCACTCGCAGATAGACGACGCACTAAACAGAAGGGGCTGCTCACTAAATTTCAAAATCCGATCTTCGCCGAGGATGTAGAGCATATATTATTACCACCAACTTTCAAATCGAGCAGTGATCACCATCCAAAGGTAAGGGAAATTAGAACTCGTACTGAGGCGTTCAGACAGACGTTTTTCCGTCTCGCGATCCGCAAGTAGAACAGACGGGAGGAAGTATGACTTTGGCGCGAATTGTGTCCTCCGCCACACACCGTTTGGTAGCTAGCGGAGTATATATGTAGATGTAGAAATACAAAAAAATGGTTCAAATGGCAGCAGCGCGGTTCCGGATTGAAGCGCCTAGAACCGCTCTGCCACACCGGCCGGCCAAGTCAAATACAATATTGTGTTTACCTTACCATGAGAATTTTGTAATACATTAACTGTTTTGTAATGGATGTAATCCTGGTTGGGACCTCCACACATTTTTGTGCCTATTGACGAGAACGCTGGCGCACCACTGAGGGAATGAGGTGGTGGAAGAGAGAGAGAACGAGACGATCGACAAAAGCAAGTATCCGGACGTGGGGTATCTCTTTCCCGCAACCCCGGCGAGACCAAGTTGCGTCACACCTTTCTCCGCTCCCTCTGTTCTATTGCAAGAGACCGCCAGTAAGTGGTAACTAGAGTATTCGTTTACGTTATTACTACCAGAGACCGTCATGGTTCTTGAAAAGTGGACTTCATTAAAGCTTTCCAGTAAGTGAACACCTCTTTACAGTGAGATGACAAAAGTCATGGAATACGTCCTAACACCACGACGGACCTCTCTTTGCCCAGCATAATGCAGTAACTCGAATGGCATGGACTAAAAATGTCGTCGGAAGTTCCCTGCAGGTATACTGTGAGCCATGCTGCCTCTACAACTGTCCACGATTGCGAAAGTGTTGCCGGTGGAGGCGGTTGTGCACGAGCTGAGTCTCGATTACGTCCCAGAAATGTTTGCTGGGACTCGTGACGGGCGATCTGGGTGGCTAAACCAATCACTCGAGTTGTCCAGAATGTTCTTCAAATAAACCGTGAACAATTGTGGCGCCGTGACATATAGTGCATTGTCATCCATAGCTGAAGTCCACGTATGGCTGCAAATGGCTTCCAAGTAGTCAAACACAAACATTTCCAGTCAGTGATCGGTTCAGTTGGACCGGAGGAGCGACTGCATTCCGTGTAAACACAGCCCACACCACCACGGAGCCGCCACCACCTTGCACACTGGTGTTTGTCTGTCAGCAGCGACAACTCTATGACTCTACAGTCTACACAAACGCCGCCGCTTTCAGTAGTTAAGTGAAGGCTGTCGGCCATTGCATCGTTCATGGCGAAACGTGATAATTCGGCACACAGTTGACACTGTGAATCTCAAAATAGTGAATTCCCTTACGATCTCCAAAATGGAATGTCCCAAGCGCCACGCTGCAGCTACCATTCCGCGTTCAATGTCAGTTAATTCCTGTCGCGCTGCCATACCTTTTCACGCGAATCACCTGAATACAAATGTCAGCTCTGCCAACGGACTGCCCTTTCGTATCTTGTGTACGTCATACTACCGCTATGTATATGTCTACATATCGCTGACCCGTGACTTTTGTCACTTGGGTGTGTATGAGTTCAAATTTAACAAATGCGTCCCATCAGCTTGTAGGCAACGTAGGAATGCTAAGAAGGTGTTGCAACAAGGCGTATTGGATTCTATTTTTTATGGAGGATGAGTATGTGGTATAGTCTATCTCATAGTTCTAGCTTTGGCTATTTGTGTATCCCATTTTCTTATAATTTAAGATGGGATCAGGGACCGATGGCGTTTGTAGTCTGGTCCCTTCAACCCCCCACAAACCAACCAACTACATAAGATGGGATCCAATTATCAATGCTTATATGTCTTGGGATAAACGTGCCTTTCATATTTTAACTTATTTTACCTATAAAGCAACAAGACTCTTCAACAAATAAATTTTACTGTCAAAACGATACAGGGCGACAACTTACAATCAGCTTTCAGCGGTGTGGTGGTTCAGTACAAAGACCCAACATGTAAAATTGGTTTTATCGCCGTAATTTGGTGAAAGAAGCTACTGTTAGTTACAGAAGTAGAGCCAAGTATTTTCATTTCATCAAATACGCGTAATACAGGGCACAGAGGAACATTAGAGTGTAACTACAGAATGAGTAATGCACTATGATTACGTACTACGCTCTAACAAAAAACATACAACTGAAACATGCACACAATCATGAACCGATATTGCACCTGAAATAAAACAGATAAACCGCAGCAATCTGTAGGATGCACAATCCTGTCAGGTATCATGACTGTGATTACCTCCTGAACATAAGACTAAGTAATCTTAATTGCCGTTTAAAATTACACGTGTCTGTTTTATTGAGACACAATAAAACAAATTTACTTTTCTAGAAAAGTATTATAAAATGAAGCAAAATAAAATCTTCCAATGAAACGTCCGTTAAACTTTGCAAAAAAAAAAAAAAAAAAAAAAAAAAAACTTCCACTATCCAGTTTCACTTTAATATAAACTTTTAAAAATTGTTCACATACTCGTTCAATGTAAAGTTATTCTCGTTA
The DNA here is from genome assembly GCF_023898315.1 of Schistocerca nitens. Classification (NCBI taxonomy): domain Eukaryota; kingdom Metazoa; phylum Arthropoda; class Insecta; order Orthoptera; family Acrididae; genus Schistocerca; species Schistocerca nitens. The sequence continues at coordinate 4,821,221 of NC_064619.1, read as the reverse complement.
TTGACAGGAAATATTTTCTTGAAGAGTTTCCATTTAAAAAATTAAAAAGAGGTTACTATTTGAAAATAAAAATAGTTGCGGTTGCAAAGTTATTTTTACTTAAAAATAATGCGTTTCGCCGTGGTAGTGTATGATCAGATTATCTAAAACGAAAAAGGAGGCGAATTAAATGACTATCCTATAAACATTATAAGGCACGGTTCTAAGCTGCGCCAAACATTTAATTAAAAACCGCAAACAGTACTCACGTAAAACTGTCAAATGAAGTTCACTGCGCCTCCTACCGAAGCTCTACACACCAGCCACATACACATGAAACCGTCTGGATGAAAATCCAGTCGTCAGAATAACTAAACGGAACTGTGGGAACCCAGACAGAAAATTTCAGAAATCAACCCACACGCACAACAGAGAAGTGGTCTGACCATCTAACAAACAAAGCCAACGAAGAACTACAAATACGTTTGAACCGATAAGGCACGGCTTAGAGCCAAGCGTACATGCTGGCATAGACGCCGAACAGCTGGGCCTTCTGACCGGCAACGGCAGTAGAGAGGATGGCCGCTGATACAGCGAAAGCACAATGGGTGCCTCTAGAGAGAGGTTTATTATGGGAGTGGTTGATCTGTACCTAATAACAAGGAACAAATTAGATTAAATTCAAAGTTAAAATGCAATGAAGATTGAAGTTATTGAACACGTAAGATGGGCCATTCCAAATCAAGTGCAATACAGTGAGGCTACCGTACGTCCTAGGTGAACACACAGTGATAAATGACAGTAATATTAAGTTAGCCAGCAAGTACGACATTGATACAGCGTACGAAAGCAGCGTCCATGAACAATTAAATAAACCAACTGCAAAATTGGAATAAAACTTTTACATATCTTAAAAGCGTTGAAAAATTCTCGCTCAAATACCATTTTATCAGAGTGGTTAAGTGCCAGGCCACCAGTTCAAAGTTCCGAGTATCAATTCAGAGTCGGCGCTGGAATTTCTTTCTGTTATTTATTGCTTATTTTACTTCTGGCAAAGGCTTGTGTACGTCAACAATGCCAAGTTACAGCATCATTCGGAGTGCAAGTGAAATGCTAGGTCCCCCTGGAACTTGTTGCGGAAGTCAGTTCAGAGATCGGTAGGAGGCAATTGCCATACCACCTGCAGTAGGACAACGCCCAGTAAATCGCTGCAGTATTCAAACCAAATTATGGCTCAAGAAGAGCTTTACCTTCTATCTTTGTCCATATTTCACTATATGGAAGTGGCGGTGTTGTGGTCTTTGCCCTGAAGACTAGTCTGATGCAGCTCTCCATGCTGTTACAAACTGTGCTACCCTCTTCATCTCTGCATAGCTACGGCACTATACATCCATTTGAATTGCCTTTACTGTATTCGAGAGAGTCTCCCTCTACAATTGTTACACCTCTCTCTCTCTCTCTCTCTCTCTCTCTCTCTCTCTCTCTCCCCTCCACCCCCTCCCCCCTCCTTTCCATTACCATACTGACAATTCCTTGATGCCTCAGGACTTGTGCTATCAACTGATTCCTTATTTATTCCTCTAGTTCGATTCAGTCTCTCTTCATTTGTTGTTGGATCTACCCATCCAATCCTTAGCATTCCTCTATAGTATTACATTTCACAAGTTTCTATATCTCCTTGTCTGAACTGCTTATCGTCCACGTTTCACGCAGGGCTGCACTCCAGACAAATTCCTTCAGAATAAAACTTCCTAACACTGAAAATTATATCTTATGTTAACAAGGTCACATAACTAATGAGGAGGTATTGAATAGAATTGGGGAGGAGTTTGTGACACAACTTGACTAGAAGAAGGGCTCGGTTGGTAGGACATGTTCTGAGGCATCAAAGGATCACCAATTTAGTACTGGAGGGCAGCGTGGAGGGTAAAAATCGTAGAGGGAGACCAAGAGATGAATACACTAAGCAGATTCAGAAGGATTTAGGCTGCAGTAGGTACTGGGAGATGAAGAAGCTTGCACAGCATAGAGTAGCATGGAGAGCTGCATCAAACCAGTCTCAGGACTGAAGACCACAACAACAACGCAACAAGGTCCTGTTTTCAGAAAGCTTTTCGCGCCACTGCTAGTCTGAATTTTATATCCTCTTTATTTTGGCTATCATCAGTTACTTCGCTGTCCAAACAGCAAAAGTCAACTGCTGCTGCCGGCCGCGGTGGTCTCGCGGTTCTGGGCGCGCAGTCCGGAACCGTGGGACTGCTACGGTCGCAGGTTCGAATCCTGCCTCGGGCATGGATGTGTGTGATGTCCTTAGGTTAGTTAGGTTTAAGTAGTTCTAAGTTCTAGGGGACTGATAACCACAGCAGTTGAGTCCCATAGTGCTCAGAGCCATTTGAACCAATCAACTGCTGCTTTCACTGCCTCATTTCTTAATCCAATTCCCTCTGCATCACATGTTTTAGTTCGAGTACACTTCACTATCTTTGTTTTCTTTTCTTGATGTTCATCTTATACCCACTTTTCAAGACACTGTTCATTCAGTTCAACTGCTCTTCGAAGTCCTTAGCGACTCTGAATTACAATGTCATCGGCAAGTCTCCAAGTTTTTATTTCTTACCACTGAACTTTAATTCCCTTTCCAAATTTCTTCTTGGTTTCCTTCACAACTTGTTCAATGTACACACTGAATAACATCGATAACAGGCTACAACGGCATCTACGTCCCATAAAATAGTTTTCTCAAACCGAATCATTGCTGGTATAATTTTGATAGATTCTTTCCTTCTGTTTCCCTTTCAGCACCTTTCCTTCTCACTTTCTACGATCGTTTACTTATAGTACCCTCCTACGGCACCAAATTTCAGATGCACCTAGTTTCTTCCTCTCCAGTTTCTCCACACTTCATGTTTTATTTTCCAACAACGTGCGTCCTAAATGGTAAATGGGCTCAAAAAAATCAAACAAGAGTTACAAACAAGATACCATTACTGGCCAGCAGAATAGTCACCATTAGTTACAACACACTTGTGACATCGGTTGGAGCCGGCCGAAGTGGCCGTGCGGTTAAAGGCGCTGCAGCCTGGAACCGCAAGACCGCTACGGTCGCAGGTTCGAATCCTGCCTCGGGCATGGATGTTTGTGATGTCCTTAGGTTAGTTAGGTTTAACTAGTTCTAAGTTCTAGGGGACTAATGGCCTCAGCAGTTGAGTCCCATAGTGCTCAGAGCCATTTGAACCATTTTTTTTGACATCGGTTGTAAAGCTGTTGGAAACTGGCAGTAAACTCTCCTTGTTGAATTGCTCCAAACTACCGTGGTCATGCATTGTCGAATATCTGCATCTTTACAGGAGATGAGACCTGCTACTACCTAAACGATCGGAAACTAAGTGACAGCGAGTGGCATGGTGTTCATCATCTTCCACGCCACCCTCTGGTGGAAATTCACGATAGGTGCCCTTGCTCTCGAAAAGGGCGATCAACGCCATCTCAACCTTGGATTTTGACATCTAACTTTATTTAGGGGTGAGGAAAACGAGAACACAACGCCACTGGCTGCCGCTTGGTCTCCAGATGGTACTGGTAACACCAGGTCTCACCTCCTGTAATGATGCGGAGAACCAACAATGCGTAACAACGGTGCTTCGAGTGATTCCACAAAAACCATTTTCTGACGGGTTCCAACATCTTCACAACCGATATCACAAGTGTGTTGTAGCTAATGGTGGCTACTCTGCTGGCTAGTGAAGGTATTTTGGGTGTAACTCTTGTTTTCTTTATTTTCTGAGACTATTCACCTAACTTTTCAGACGAACGCTGTAAAATTCCTTGCTGCAGATGTACAGTTGCAACAGCGTCTTCCACATTATAATATCATTATTTAATAGGTAAGTAGTATAGGTACGGCGACTTGGACACAGCTAGAAACCTTACATACATACTATCTAAATTTGAACACAGTCACTAGCCTTTTGTTCATGGTCTTGCATGATGTCATCGATGACCTAGAACTCATGGGGTCATCAGTGACCAGCTGGGGTTACAGTATTTAAATGAAAGCTACTGACACTGTCAAGAGACGATATACATAATTGGCGCTACTTTTAATACTACGCTCTGGTTGGAGATAGAGAATTTTACATTGGAAATAACGTAATTTGACATATTTTAAATACCACGCTCTGACTGATTGGAAAGAGGAGTGAGCATGGCGAATATTGCACACAATTGGTGTACTGCCAACAACTTGTAGTTTTAACTGTGCACTATGACTGGCTGGAGATACAAGGGGGAGGCACTTTTACTTTCCCATTAATACAATTGGTTTATTTCCGTCATCTTAGATTTTGCACACTATGATTGGCTGGAGGTAAGGAGTACTGCATTGACTGATTGGTTGGAGATAGGGGGAATGGAGGGGTCTCTTAATTTTTATTAAAGCAATTCTACTACATCTACATCTATACTCCGCGAGCCACCTTACGGTGTGTGGCGGAGGGTACTTATTGTACCACTATCTGATCCCCCCTTCCCTGTTCCATTCACGAATTGTGCGTGGGAAGAACGACTGCTTGTAAGTCTCCGTATTTGCTCTAATTTCTCGGATCTTTTCGTTGTGATCATTACGCGAGATATATGTGGGCGGTAGTAATATGTTGCCCATCTCTTCCCGGAATGTGCTCTCTCGTAATTTCGGTAATAAACCTCTCCGTATTGCGTAACGCCTTTCTTGAAGTGTCCGCCACTGGAGCTTGTTCAGCATCTCCGTAACGCTCTCGCGCTGACTAAATGTCCCCATGACGAATCGCGCTGCTTTTCGCTGGATCATGTCTATCTCTTCTATCAATCCAACCTGGTAAGGGTCCCATACTGATGAGCAATACTCAAGAATCGGACGAACAAGCGTTTTGTAAGCTACTTCTTTCGTCGATGAGTCACATTTTCTTAGAATTCTTCCTATGAATCTCAACCTGGCGCCTGCTTTTCCCACTATTTGTTTTATGTGATCATTCCACTTCAGATCGCTCCGGATAGTAACTCCTAAGTATTTTACGGTCGTTACCGCTTCCAATGATTTACCACCTATGGCATAATCGTACTGGAATGGATTTCTGCCCCTATGTATGCGCATTATATTACATTTATCTACGTTTAGGGAAAGCTGCCAGCTGTCGCACCATTCATTAATCCTCTGCAGGTCTTCCTGGAGTACGTACGAGTCTTCTGATGTTGCTACTTTCTTGTAGACAACCGTGTCATCTGCAAATAGCCTCACGGAGCTACCGATGTTGTCAACTAAGTCATTTATGTATATTGTAAACAATAAAGGTCCTATCACGCTTCCTTGCGGTACTCCCGAAATTACCTCTACATCTGCAGATTTTGAACCGTTAAGAATGACATGTTGTGTTCTTTCTTCTAGGAAATCCTGAATCCAATCACAAACGTGGTCCGATATTCCGTAAGCTCGTATTTTTTTCACTAAACGTAAGTGCGGAACCGTATCAAATGCCTTCCTGAAGTCCAGGAATACGGCATCAATCTGCTCGCCAGTGTCTACGGCACTGTGAATTTCTTGGACAAATAGGGCGAGCTGGGTTTCACATGATCTCTGTTTGCGGAATCCATGTTGGTTATGATGAAGGAGATTTGTATTATCTAAGAACGTCATAATACGAGAACATAAAACATGTTCCATTATTCTACAACAGATTGACGTAAGCGAAATAGGCCTATAATTATTCGCATCTGATTTATGACCCTTCTTGAAAATGGGAACGACCTGCGCTTTCTTCCAGTCGCTAGGTACTTTACGTTCTTCCAGAGATCTACGATAAATTGCTGATAGAAAGGGGGCAAGTTCTTTAGCATAATCACTGTAGAATCTTACGGGTATCTCGTCTGGTCCGGATGCTTTTCCGCTACTAAGTGATAGCAGTTGTTTTTCAATTCCGATATCGTTTATTTCAATATTTTCCATTTTGGCGTCCGTGCGACGGCTGAAGTCAGGGACCGTGTTACGATTTTCCGCAGTGAAACAGTTTCGGAACACTGAATTCAGTATTTCTGCCTTTCTTCGGTCGTCCTCTGTTTCGGTGCCATCGTGGTCAACGAGTGACTGAATAGGGGATTTAGATCCGCTTACCGATTTTACATATGACCAAAACTTTTTAGGGTTCTTGTTTAGATTGTTTGCCAATGTTTTATGTTCGAATTCGTTGAATGCTTCTCTCATTGCTCTCTTTACGCTCTTTTTCGCTTCGTTCAGCTTTTCCTTATCAGCTATGATTCGACTACTCTTAAACCTATGATGAAGCTTTCTTTGTTTCCGTAGTACCTTTCGTACATGATTGTTATAGGACCTTAGTCGGTACGAACTTATCTAAGGCGTACTGGACGATGTTTCTGAATTTTTTCCATTTTTGTTCCACATCCTCTTCCTCAGAAATGAACGTTTGATGGTGGTCACTCAGATATTCTGCGATTTGTGCCCTATCACTCTTGTTAAGCAAATATATTTTCCTTCCTTTCTTGGCATTTCTTATTACACTTGTAGTCATTGATGCAACCACTGACTTATGATCACTGATACCCTCTTCTACATTCACGGAGTCGAAAAGTTCCGGTCTATTTGTTGCTATGAGGTCTAAAACGTTAGCTTCACGAGTTGGTTCTCTAACTATCTGCTCGAAGTAATTCTCGGACAAGGCAGTCAGGATAATGTCACAAGAGTCTCTGTCCCTGGCTCCAGTTCTGATTGTGTGACTATCCCATTCTATACCTGGTAGATTGAAGTCTCCCCCTATTACAATAGTATGATCACGAAACTTCTTCACGACGTTCTGCAGGTTCTCTCTGAGGCGCTCAACTACTACGGTTGCTGATGCAGGTGGTCTATAGAAGCATCCGACTATCATATCTGACCCACCTTTGATACTTAACTTAACCCAGATTATTTCACATTCGCATTCGCTAATAACTTCACTGGATATTATTGAATTCTTTACTGCTATAAATACTCCTCCACCATTGGCGTTTATCCTATCCTTGCGGTATATATTCCATTCTGTGTCTAGGATTTCGTTACTGTTCACTTCCGGTTTTAACCAACTTTCCGTTCCTAATACTATATGCGCACTATTTCCTTCAATAAGCGATACTAATTCAGGAACCTTGCCCTGGATACTCCTGCAGTTTACCAATATTTGGACTATTTGCATCATCTTTTGTTTTTAATACTGCACTATGATTGGCTGGTTTTGGCATCGCACTGATACCGATATGATTGACGATATCGTCGGTTCAGGGTCGTCAACCACGTCGTGCATAACCTCCAACAAAAGGCCAGGGACAGAGGTCAACGTCAGGTAGTGTCTCTGTGAGGTTTTCAGCTGTGCCAGAGTACATGGTAGGCGTACCTAAACTAGTTCCCTAAAGATGTGTTGTTAAAACCTCCTTCGGAACGTTTTTCTCCATATTAACTTTCCCTTCCTACCATGTTCTTTATTTGCCCCCTTCCCTAAACTCAGAGTTGTCCTCTTTGTCTTCTCCTGTATCCGTCTTTATTAATCGTTGTTCATCTTTCCTGTTACTCTTTCAATGTCCCATCGAGGACGAGGTTATTAGAGAGAGAACTTAAATTCGCACTGGGTTCAAATGGTTCAAATGGCTCTGAGCACTATGGGACTTAACATCTTAGGTCATCAGTCCCCTAGAACGTAGAACTACTTAAACCTAACTAACCTAAGGACATCACACACATCCATGCCCGAGGCAGGATTCGAACCTGCGACCGTAGCAGTTGCGCGGTTCCGGACTGCAGCGCGTAGAACCGCACGGCCACCGCGGCCGGCTAAATTCGCACTGGGAAGGAACAGGAATTACACTTGTACTTTGGAGAGTAATTATCCCGATATTTAGCTTGAGCGATTCAGGGAAATCAGTGGAAACTAAAATCTCAATAACCGAATGAGAATTTTAACTGCTGCCCATACGAATACGAGTCCATTGTTTTGCGACGACGCCACCTCGCCCTGTTTCCTATCCCGCATTCTATGCTAAAGAAGCTACGTCAACATGAACTTCTTTTTCTGAAATTTTCTCATTTTTGCCCCGTCGCTCATTCAATTCAGAGAATAAGCAACAACATCTGTAACTTACAGGAATTGTAATTTTTGATGATTGTACTTTGTACCCTTACTCACTTTGACGTTACTGAAGGCTTTCTCTATGTCTTCACGTGTTATGCAAGTATCTCGATTATTTAAAATTATTGCTTTCTCTATGAACGAAGGCCCAGACTACTTTCCTGATAACTTTATCTTTCTGAAGCCATACTGATTTTTCTAAAGTGCATCATTGTTTGATTCTATTCTTCTATTTGTTTTTTACGCTGTAATTTACAGACATGAGTTGGATTATAACTGTCCAACAGTTCACACATTTATACACGCGCGCCTTCATTGGCGGCCTGAGGATACTATTTATCTAAAACTCCTATAGTAAATCCTCAGATTAATATAAATCTTCACCATACTTGACTAATAATATTAACAGTCCATGTTGTCGTCGTCATTATTGAAGGAATTGTTGAACTAAAAGTAGCAACGAGGATTTTTCAAGAAAAGTTATTTTGCTTACAGATTTTGTGCACAAAATCCTTTTAATCTGTGGTGACCAAGTTATATTATCAACTCGGTTTGTTAACAGTAGTTACAGATAAAACTTACACCAAAGCTCCGCGTTATGGCCCAGATGGGCCATCGGCACCGACCGCCACCGTGTCATCTTCCGTCAATGGCATTGGAAAGTGGTATGAAGGCGTGTGGAGTCAACACCCTATTCTGGCGACTGTTGTCGGCTTTCTTGACCCTCGAGTCGCTACTCCGCATTCCAGTACATCTGCAATTGGCATCGCGAGGCTGAATGTACCCTGTTACAGTACTCCCACCAAGCGAACATCCCTGGCAGTATCGTGAATCGAACCTGGATCCTCCGCATAGCAGCCAGACACGCTAGCCATGGGCTTCGGAGACGTACGGATAAAGCTTATACCCAGAACTAATTTATATGGGAGCTACATCAAGGCAATTATTTCTGGTTTATTTTCATAAATGCTGCCTGAAAGTTCCTCAATAAATTTTATTTTCTGGAAGGAAGTCTGAAATAATATTAGATTTAGCAGTTTCGACCGAGCGACTCACGCCGATCTTCTCAGGTTTCATTAGGTCACTCGCAAGACACCAACAGTACTCTGGTGTGAGGCAGAGGGCAAAGAAATGGCCACTGGGTGACACCAGTATGGGATTTATGGGGCAGGAGGTCGTAAAGAGCGAGCCGGACCTCGGCCGTCCCAGACAAGTCATTAAGTACAGCACCGAGAAAGATTTTATGAGTCATAAGATGGAATTCTTTTTTATATTGGACCATCGACTTTGACCTCCAGACAATGCTGTGTTGTTAACCATACTTATTGTTAAAATATATTTTTTATCTCATTTATTCACTCCTGCAAGCGAAAATGACTGCAATAGGAAATAATTAAAACACAATCTACCTGAGCGTGTGGCGCTGCCACTGACGTTGCCAATGTTACCATGGTTGCTGCACAGCAGCTTCTACTAACAGCAATATATTTGTGAGGCCTAAGTTAAACCACCATTATGGACAACATTTACGCGAGTAGAGGCATTTCAACCGCTTTCGGTTGGATACGTTCGTTGCGGTAAACTTGGAATGATTCCACTGCATTCATTTCCTTTTACTGACACTCAACGAAACCCTGATACCGTTCAGGACATAGGGAGCCCACGTGCAAACTGTTCTGTAGCTGATTTAGTCTTATTTTCGTCAGCTTTATTTCTTGTTACATATTTTACCAAATTTAACTTCAGTTGAATCTGGTACTCTGTCATAGAACAGCTGTTCATATTTCTGTAACCCTTCAGAAACACTTAGCTGTTCTATGATAATGACGAATGAATAAGTGTGTAATACTTTTTCAGACTATGTATCTGGTTTCTGTAGGCATATATTTTACACTCTCTGAAACTTTTATGTTGTGTAATATAGGTTTCGAGAAACCATACACTTACTTTCAAATATTACACAGCAGTATGTACCCATTGCTCTCGCACATTATCATTTAACTCTTAAAGAAGAGTGTAGGAGGCAGGAACTGACAGAGTGAAGCACCGTGAGGCGTGCATGTGTGGCTGTTTGAGAGATGCTGGCGACAGCACGGGACTCCCAGCGTGGAGTGAATCAGCCAGGAAAGTTCTGCACTGAAGAGCCAAAGAAACTGGTACACCTGCCTAATGTAGTGTACAGTCCCCGCAAGCACGCAGAAGTGCCGCGACACGACGTGGCATGGACTCGACTAATGTCTGAAGTAGTGATGGAGGGAACTGACACCATGAATCCTGCAGGGCTGTCTATGAAACCTTAAGAGTAAGGGAGGGTGGAGATCTCTTCCAAACAGCACATTGCGAGGCATCCCGGATATGCTCAATTATGTTCATGACAAGGGAGTTTTGTGGGCAGCGGAAATGTTTAAACTCAGAAGAGCGTTCCTGGAGCCACTCTGTAGCAATTCTGGACACTTGAGATGTCATATTGTCCTGCAGGAAACGCTCAAGTCCGTCGGAATGCACAGTGGACACGAATGGGTGCAGGTGATCAGACAGGACACTTATGTACAGGTCACCTGTCAGTCGTGTCTAGCCGTATCAGAGGTTCCTTATCATTCCAGCTGCACACGTCCCACACCATTGCAGAGCCTCCACCAGCTTGAACAGCCCCCTGCTGACATGCAGGGTCCATGGGTTCATGAGGTTGTCTCCAGACCCATAAACGTTCATCCGCTCGATACAATTTGAAACGACACTGTTCCTGCCACGAAACATGTTTCCAGTCATCAGTACAGGTAGTCCAAAGTCGGTGTCGACAGGCCCAGGCGAGGCGTAAAGGTTTGTGTCATGCAGTCGTCAAGGGTACACGAGTGGGCCTTGGGCTCCGAAAGCCCATATTGATGATGTTTCGTTGAATGGCTCGCACGCTGACACTTGTTGATGGCGCAGCATTGAAATCTGCAGCAATTTGCGGAAGGGTTGCACTTCTGTCAGGATGAAAGATCCTCTTCAGCCGTCGTTGTTCCCGTTCTTGCAGGATCTTTTTCCGGCCGCAGCGATATCGGATATTTCGTGTTTCACCGGATTCCTGATATTCGTGGTACACTCGTGAAATGGTCGTACGGGAAAATACCCACTTCATCGCTACCTCGGAGATGCTGTGTCCCATCGCTCGTGCGCCGACTATAACACCACGTTCAAACTCACTTAAATGTTGATAACCTGCCATCGTAGCAGCAGTATCGATCTAACAACTGCGCCAGACACTTGTCTTCTATAGGTGTTGCCGACCTCAGCGCCGTGTTCCACCCGTTTACATACCTCTGTGTTTGAATACGCATGCCTATACCTGTTTCTTTGACACTTCAATGTAATACATATCTCGCTACGCCTGTATAGAAGTTTTAGTTCTAAGGATTTTAGTGTGGTCACTTTACACTCTAGTGCGAACAGGATTCAGTTACTACGTGCTTCGGACGGTTGAATTAAAATGAGCAACGACAAAAAGAAAAAAATTAGCAGATATCGCCTCCAGTTCCGACTGCTTATCTGTTAGGTTCGCACACAGGCTGCTTCCATTTACCTGTTAAAGCTTTACATTTACTCGCATTTAATCTATAAGAAAATTCAGACTACATTTTTATACAACAACACCTCCAGCAACAGTTGTTAGATTTGTTGTGAACCAGTACACACATTCTTGAAATCTCGCGCGAACTGTTGTCTAAACGCAGATTACTGATGGTTCTCCGTGTCTAAAAACTTATATATCAATATTGTCAAGACGCTTGGACCTCGTGTGCTAATACCATTACATTTTTTGACTTTTTTCTCACAAAGTCGCCGATTCAGTCACAATTGGGAGCAATTAGCCAAATGACTCATCCTGCAGCTCAAATGGCCATATGTATTAAAGCAGTTTTTTTATCCCTAGATCATATAAAGAGATACAGGGAGTGTATAAAAACATGGAAACACCACAAACGCAACAGATTACCACACCTAATATGACGTAGGAAAACCGTTGGCACCAAAAACAGCTTCCATTCGTCTCGGAATGTGTAAATACAGGTCCGGTATAGTTCCTAAGTGAGGCTTATACAATTCTTCCTGCTAAAAGTGGCAAGTCCAGATAACGGTAAAGGAGGTAATACTGAGATCTGGTGTCTGTGGTGGGTAGGGGAGAGACGTGACAGTTTGTCCTCACAAAACCAGTTCTGGACGATGCGGGATGTGTGAACACGGACCATGCCGTCTTGGAACACAGCATCACCATTTTGGGGAACAAACATTGATTTATGAGATGGATCTGATCAGCCTTGCAGAGTAGCCGTGGGGCACAACGCGATATGGTTGCCCAAATCATCGCCGAACCGTCGGCATGTTGCGGCGTAAAGTCGACCAGAAGTTGAAACAGTGTGAAACAAGACTCATCCGACCAGATGACTTTCTTCCATTGCCCCATAGTTCAGGTTTCAAGGCTTCGGCGCCACGTTTTCCTGTTACATGCATTTGAGTCACTGTTTTGTAACTGCAGCTCACCCTGCGATTCCCTGCTTATGGAGCTCCCTTCGTGTTGTTTTGATGCGGACGGGGTTCGCGAGTGCTACGTTCACTTCTGCAGTGGCTTTTGCCTCTACATCTACATGACTACTTTTCAATTCACTTTTTAGTGCTTGGCAGAGGGTTCATCGAACCACAATCATACCATCTCTCTACCATTCCACTCCCGAACAGCGCGCGGGAAAAACGAACACCTAAAACTTTCTGTTCGAGCTCTGATTTCTCTTATTTTATTTTGATGATCATTCCTACCTATGTAGGTTGGGCTCAACAAAATATTTTCGCATTCGGAAGAGAAAGTTGGCGACTGAAATTTCGTAAATAGATATCGCCGTGACGAAAAACGTCTTTGCTTTAATGACTTCCATCCCAACTCGCGTATCATATCTGCCACATTCTCTCCCCTATTACGTGATAATACAAAACGAGCTGCCCTTTTTTGCACCCTTTCGATGTCCTCCGTCAATCCCAACTGGTAAGGATCCCACGCCGCGCAGCAATATTCTAACAGAGGACGAACGAGTGTAGTGTAAGCTGTCTCTTTAGTGGACTTGTTGCATCTTCTAAATGTCCTGCCAATGAAACGCAACCTTTGGCTCGCCTTCCCCACAATATTATCTATGTGGTCTTTCCAACTGAAGTTGTTCGTAATTTTAACACCCAGGTACTTAGTTGGATTGACAGCCTTGAGAATTGTACTATTTATTGAGTAATCGAATTCCAACGGGTTTCTTTTGGAACTCATGTGGATCACCTCACACTTTTCGTTATTTAGCGTCAACTGCCACCTGCCACACCATACAGAAATCTTTTCTAAATCGCTTTGCAACTGATACTGGTCTTCGGATGACCTTACTAGACGGTATATTACAGCATAATCTGCGAACAACCTAAGAGAACTGCTCAGATTGTCACCCAGCTCATTTATATAGATCGGGAACAGCAGAGGTCCCAGGACGCTTCCCTGGGGAACACCTGATATCACTTCAGTTTTACTCGATGATTTGCCGTCTATTACTACGAACTGCGACCTTCCCGACAGGAAATCACGAATCCAGTCGCACAACTGAAACGATACGCCATAGGCCCGCAGTTTGATTAGAAGTCGCTTGTGAGGAACGGTGTCAAAAGCTTTCCGGAAATCTAGAAATACGGAATCAACTTGAGATCCCCTGTCGATAGCGGCCACTACTTCGTACGAATAAAGAGCTAGCTGCATTGCACAAGAACGATGTTTTCTGAAACCATGCTGATTACGTATCAATAGATCGTTCCCTTCGAGGTGATTCATAATGTTTGAATACAGTATATGCTCCAAAACCCTACTGCAAACCGACGTCAATGATATAGGTCTGTAGTTCGATGGATTACTCCTACTACCCTTCTTAAACACTGGTGCGACCTGCGCAATTTTCCAATCTGTAGGTACAGATCTATCGGTGAGCGAGTGGTTGTATATGATTGCTAAGTAGGGAGCTATTGTATCAGCGTAATCTGAAAGGAACCTAATCGGTATACAATCTGGACCTGAAGACTTGCCCGTATCGAGCGATTTGAGTTGCTTCGCAACCCCTAAGGTATCTACTTCTAAGAAACTCATGCTAGCAGCTGTTCGTGTTACAAATTCTGGAATATTCCATTCGTCTTCCCTGATGAAGGAATTTCGGAAAACTGCGTTCAATAACTCCGCTTTAGCGGCACAGTCGTCGGTAACAGTACCATCGGCACTGCGCAGCGAAGGTATTGACTGCGTCTTGCCGCTTGTGTACTTTACATACGACCAGAATTTCTTCGGATTGTCTACCAAAGTTCGAGACAATGTTTCGTAGTGGAACCTATTAAAGGCATCTCGCACTGAAGTCCGTGCCAAATTTCGCGCGTCTGTAAATTTTAGCCAATCTTCGGGATTTCGCGTTGTTCTGAAATTCGCATGCTTTTTCCGTTGCCTCTGCAACAGCGTTCGGACCTGTTTTGTGTACCATGGGGATCAGTTCCATCTCTTACCAATTTATGAGGTATGAATCTCTCAATTGCTGTTGCTACTATATCTATGAATTTGAGCCACATCTCGTCTACATTTGCATAGTCAGTTCCGAACGAATGGAGATTGTCTCTTAGGAAGGCTTCTAATGACACTTTATCCGCTTTTTTAAATAAAATTATTTTGCGTTTGTTTCTGGTGGATTTGGAAGATGGTTCAAATGGCTCTGAGCACTATGGGACTCAACTGCTGAGGTCATTAGTCCCCTAGAACTTAGAACTAGTTAAACCTAACTAACCTAAGGACATCACAAACATCCATGCCCGAGGCAGGATTCGAACCTGCGACCGTAGCGGTCTTGCGGTTCCAGACTGCAGCGCCTTTAACCGCACGGCCACTTCGGCCGGCTGGATTTGGAAGAAACGGTATTGAGCCTAGCTACAACGACCTTGTGATCACTAATCCCTGTATCAGTCATGATGCTCTCTATCAGCTCTGGATTGTTTGTGGCTAAGAGGTCAAGTTGTAAGTAGGCTGTTTAGGTTTTTTTATTGGTAACGCCACCTCTGTATGAAAATCACTGGCTGTGCTGTGTGCAGTCTGTGGCTGCTTTGCATTGTTGTAATACTCGCCATTGTAGTGTTAGGCAGCTGGCTGTGAACAGCGCGTAGCGTTGCGAAGTTGGAGGTGAGCCGCCAGCAGTGGTGGATGTGGGGAGAGAGATGGCGGAGTTTTGTAATTTGTCATGAACTGCTATATATATTATGACTATTAAGGTAAATACAGTGTTTGTTCTCTATTAATATCTTTCATTTGCTAACTATCCCTATCAGTAGTTAGTGCCTTCCATAGTTTGAATCTTTTATTTAGCTGGCAGTAGTGGCGCTTGCTGTATTGCAGTAGCTTGAGTAGCGAAGATTTTTGTGAGGTAAGTGATTTGTGAAAGGTATAGTGTAATGTTAGTCAGGGCCCATTCTTTTGTAGGGATTTCTGAAAGTCAGATTGCGTTGCGCTAAAAATATTGTGTGTCAGTTTAAGCACAGTCCTGTAAAATTGTTAAAAAAGGGGACGTTTCAAAGTGTGTTTTCGCAACCATTTACTATTCGCGTGGGTTCGTGGACTAACTGCTGGAAATAATTTTCGGAGAAAGCATTTAGGAGAGTCTCGGAAGATGTTTTGAGCCTACCACCGGTTTTGAACAAGTATTTTTGCCAACATATCGAGGGAAGGTTGAAATCCCCACCAACTATAATCGTATGAGTGGGGTATTTATTTGTTACGAGACAAATTTTCTCTGAACTGTTCAGCAACTATATCATCGGAGTCTGGGGGTCGGTAGAAGGAGCCAATTATTAACTTAGTTCGGCTGTTAAGTACCTGTCGTCCTCCTATTTTTCGGCACAATCCCCTTCAATGGCCATCCGTCATTACCATTCAACACGTACTTTCGTCCACATTGTGACTTAGCGGACGATGTTTTTCCGCTTACCGTATATGCAGTGTAAACCTTCGGTTGGTGCCTCTTGAAACACGAAACACTTCGGTTACCTTATCTACGGACGCACCCATCAAATGAACACCAACAGTTTTCCCGCGTTTAAATTCACTTAGCTCCGACGTAATGCACTCACAACTATACAGAACACTGCTCTGCATTCGCAACGTAATTAGGAGTTTTCAGACGTGCCGTTCTTGATCATAACGACTGCGCAACCTGCAGGCGTGACCAGCACCTGCATTTATGTTCAAGCGTGCACTTCTCGCAGTATATCCTATTTTTGTTCACCCCCGCGTGAATCTCGTGTAACAGGTGCTATTCCTCTTCGCGAAAGATAAGTCTATTGCGTAATGGGTCTGGAAGTACAAATACACTTAACGCCACACTCGACACAGCCCACGTATACTAATGGAAGTCTACCTGTGCCAATGGCACGAGTATAACAGGTATAGTTTTCAGCAGTGCAATGACCTTCTCGACGCCATAACACTCATGATAGAGTGTTGATTTCAACTTGCCTGACTTGTTTACACGCCTCATTTTTGACATCTGTGCATTTGTGTGACCTGATACTAAATTTTTCCCACAGTGAAATTCAAATTCTCACACCTCTCCTATTGAAAGAGTAGTAAAAGAAAAAAAACTAAATGCGAAGTTAATACGTTACATATCACGTCCGACATATACAGGGTGGTCCATTGATTGTGACCGGGCCAAATATCTCACAAAATAAGCGTCAAACAAAAAAACTACAAAGAACGAAACTTGTCTAGCTTGAAGGGGGAAACCAGATGGCGCTATGGTTGGCCCGCTAGATGGCGCTGCCGTAGGTCAAACGGATATCAACTGCGTTTTTTTTTAAATAGGAACCCCCATTTTATTACTTATTCCTGTAGTACGTAAAGAAATATGAATGTTTTAGTTGGACCACTTTTTCGCTTTGTGATAGATGGCGCTGTAATAGTCACAAACATATGGCTAACAATTATAGACGAACAGTTGGTAACAGGTAGGTTTTTTAAATTAAAGTACAGAACGTAGGTACGTTTGAACATTTTACTTCGGTTGTTCCAATGTGATACATGTGTCTTTGTGAACTTATCATTTCTGAGAACGTATGCTGTTACAGCGTGATTACCTGTAAATACCACATTAATACAATAAATGCTCAAAATTATGTCCGTCAGCCTCAGTGCATTTGCAGGACGTGTAACGACATTCCCCTCAAGAGCGAGTAGTTCGCCTTCCGTAATGTTCGCCATACATTGACAATGCGCTGACGCATGTTGTCAGGCGTTGTCGATGGATCACGATAGCAAATATTCTTCAACTTTCCCCACAGTTAGAAACCCGGGGACGTCAGATCTTGAACGTGTGGGCCATGGTATGGTGATTCGACGACCAATCCACTTGTCATGGAATATGATATTCAATACCGCTTCAACCGCACGCGAGCTATATGCCGGACATCCATCATGTTGGAAGTACATCGCCATTCTGTCATGCAGTGTAACATCTTGTAGTAACATCGGTAGAACATTACGTAGGAAATCAGCATACATTGCACCATTTAGATTGCCATCGATAAAATGGGGGCCAATTATCCTTCCTCCCATAATGCCGCATCATACATTAACACGCCAAGGTCGCTGATGTTCCACTTGTCGCAGCCATCGCGGATTTTTCGTTGTCCAATAGTGCATATTATGCCGGTTTATGTTACAGCTGTTGGTGAATGACGCTTCGTCACAAAATAGAACGCGTGCAAAAAATCTGTCATCGTCCCGTAATTCTCTTGTGCACAGTGGCAGAACTGTACACAACGTTCAAAGTCGTCGCCATGCAATTCCTGATGCATAGAAATATGGTATGGGTGCAATCGATGTTAATGTAGCATTCTCAACAGCGACGTTTTTGAGATTCCTGATTCTCGCGCAGTTTGTCTGCTACTGATGTGCGGATTAGCCGCGACAGCAGCTAAAACATCTACTTGGGCATCATCATTTGTTGCAGGTCGTGGTTGACGTTTCACATGTAGCTGAACACTTCCTGTTTCCTTAAATAACATAACTATCCGGCGAACGTTCCGGACACTTGGATGATGTCCACCAGGATACCGAGCAGCATACATAGCACACGCCCGTTGGGCATTTTGATCACAATAGCCATACATCAACACGATATCGACCTTTTTTGCAATTGGTAAACGGTCCATTTTAACACGGGTAATGTATCACGAAGCAAATACCGTCCGCACTAGCGGATTGTTACGTGATACCACGTACTTATACGTTTGTGGCTATTACAGTGCCATCTAACACAAAGCGCAAAAGTGGTCCAACTAAAACATTCATATTTCTTTACGTACTACACGAATATGTAATAAAATGGGGGTTCCTATTTAAAAAAGCGCAGTTGATGTCCGTTTGACCTATGGCAGCGCCATCTAGCGGGCCAACCATAGCGCCATCTGGTTTCCGCCTTCAAGCTAGACGAGTTTCGTTCTTTGTAGTTTTTTCGTTTGATGCTTATTTCGTGAGATATTTGTCACAGTCACTATCAGTGGACCACCCTGTACAAACCGTCTACCTACGGTTCGTGCCGTGTCAATTACGAATGGCCATCGAATTGGTAATTACACATGAATAGGATGCGTTATAAAATATAATGCGATGTATACAAACTAAGTTTATTGGTTTCCACCAACGAATATTCCTAACTATCCATTCCACACTCATAATTTTGCAATCCGCAGCCATAATATGCCAACAGAACAGCTCATACTCGGTTGTTCCGCATACATCTCATAAACAGGGTGTTCATTTTAACTGAAGACATTGAAATATCTCAACTACACCTAGTATACAAAGAAGTTATAATTCCTACTTGTTTGTCTCGGAGGAGTACAACCAATGATACCACATTCGATTCCCTCCCACCAAATGCAACCCCGTTCGTGGCTGGCAGGCAGAAAACTTTGAAATCTTCAAAGGAAACACCCGTTTTTTTTTATTGTAGATTACGATTCTATGGCAAAATCTACGTACATTCAATCTGAAGCATTTTCTTCGTTCCGCCACAGATGGCGCTGTAATCGGAGGAAGGGAAATGGGTACACAATCGGAACTTACTATATGTTACTCAATGCCTTTGAATATTCAGTGGCACATGGGACCCCATCTCCATGATGAGGCGGTAGGACAGGTCAGCATTTCATAAATTCTAATTGGAAAAACTGTTGGCAACATTGTATTCCTCAGACATGTCGAACAGGAAAGTAATGCTAGTCTACTGTTCCAATTAGAGCGAGTGTTCGAACGTAGTCCACCAACTTCAGTTCACTTAGTGATCTGCTTTTCAAATGACCGTAAACAGGACAGAAGCATATCTGCGGGAATGTTAGCAGAGGCGTTTCTGATTCGGTCTACGGTGTCTGTCTTCACGGCCTGTTAACACTCGCTTGTACACCTTATCTTTTAAATATCCCCACAGAAAGGAATTCGGCGGCGTCAAATCTGGCGACCTAGCGGGCCAATTAATAAGGCCACCTCTGCCGATCCACTGACAATCAAATACCTCGAGTGCTTCAACTGCGTAATGCATCCTGAAACCACATAAGTTGTCGGAAATGCAGGGCAATAACCTGCAGTTGTACCGGTAGTTCGTGTTCCAAAATCGTTCGATATTTGTGTCCATTCAGCGTGCTGTCGATAAAATACGGACCAGTGAGTTCGTGCCCCCACGATGCCACACGATACGTCAACCGACCAAGGATGTTGATAGTCAACTTGTCTTAACCAGTGGGGAATGTCTACACTCCAGTAATGCTCGTTTGCCGCTTAAGTCTACCATGGGTTGTTACTGTAGATTCATCGGAAAATATTACCTCGGCAAAGAACACGGTGGTCGTCGTCTGCATTTGTTGGCATGCCCGCTTACAAAACACTACCCTGAGATGGAAATCGGCCCCATAATGTTCTCGAAGCAGTGACACGTGGGGTGGATGGTACGACGACGCAGTATTGTGATAACACTACCTCCGGACATACTGAAATCGTGGTGTAATTGCCGGTCGCTTATCCGTGGGTTTTGTTGCACTGCCGCTAGTACAGCTATTTCAATACCTCCCCTGTAACACATTTGCTTCGTCTCCTTTTGCCGGCCTGTACGCTGCCATCAGACATAAAATCGTTCACAACTTTGTAAAAGAACGAACGAGAGCGAGCTTACTCCGCAAAACGCTCGGCATACAAGCCGACAGTAGCCTCAACATTTCTCCTACATTCTCCGTAAATCAGAATCATTTCAGTTTTTCTTCTGTGCTTGCAACGTTCATCGGCGACTTGCACGTCTGTAGGCAATGAAGACTGCCCAAGTATTGTAATGTTGAAAGTCGTCTGCGCGGTACGTGAGCATGCTCGCACTGTACTGCCTGTTCTGGTACCTGGTAGTTCGCTACACGGCCACGGTGGTGCGTCTTGTAGTCCCCTCTTCGATATGTCTCAGGAATACAACATTGCAATGGAGTTTCCAACTAGAAGTTATGAAATACTGGCCTGCCCTACCCTCGCAGCATGGAGGTGGGGTCCCACGCGCCATTGGATATTGAAGGGCCATTGAGTAGCATGTCGTAATTTCCGATTGTGTACCCATTTCTCTTCCTCCGATTACAACCCCACTGTGGCGAAACGAAGGAAATGCTCGACACAAAACCTATGTAGATTTTGCCGTATAATCGTGATCTGCAATAAAAAGGGGGGTTCCCATTGAAGATTTCAAAGTTGTCCCCCACCCCCCGCCACCTACGCATGGTGTGGGTTGGCGGGTCGAGTGTGGTATCGCTGGATGTCCCGCTCCGAGACAAAAAAAATTGGAATTATAACTTTTTCTTAATCCGATGTAAAGCTTTCGAGATATTTCAGTGTCTTCAGTAGAAATGAATACCCTTTATATGATTATTAATTATTAATCACTCGAGTTCTTAATGTAGCTCTTCCTCTTAGCGCCGTTTCTATCTTTTACTACAACACATCCCCATTTCTGACGTGGAGAACACAGCAATCGCCTTAACCTGATTTCTTAGAAACTTCGCAGAGTGGAAGAGGGCGGTTAGAATAATTAAACACGTGTCTCGGCTTAACCGTACATACTCGACCGTTTCTGAGAAAATGACGGTCAGAGTTTTCGACGCCTTTGAGCACACCCTAATCTCAGCCGAAATGGTGCCACACTGGCTAGCGTTGCCGCTTCTGAGCTTTGCGCCCTTTGTTCTAAGCCTCATTATTATTTTTATTTTTCCTTTACCTACCCAAATAAATAACAGATAAAGCACGAATGTTTTCCAGTTTATATTGAAATAAAATTGTCTATATTTGTCTACCAATTGATATCTGGTGCACGAAATGAAAATGATAAACACTAAATGAATGAGAAAATTATTTGAAATTGTTTTCGATGACATTCCTGTAGTGTATCTTAAATCAGTCATTTGCAAGCGCCAGTTTTCGGTAAAGTGATCCGTTATGCGTGGTTCACCGCGGAATTGTTTCCAACGCATGAAATCTTCAGCAATTTAATAGCGTTTATTTAACGAGTGATATTCATAAGAAAAGAATGTCATTGCGGCAAATTTGCCTTTACACGATGCTCGTGGTGTTTGGAATGCCTATGCTTGGAATGTTTCTACGTTCGGTATCATACAAGAAAACGCACCAAATCTTCCTGAAGGATAAACATAAGAATAAACTACGAGGATTAATGTAGGAATTGATATAAGAATGAAGTAAAAGCTTATGAGAATTTAAAGAGATTTTAACCCGTGAAAAATTGAACAACATATTTTATATAATAAATGTATGGCACTTATTGTGAAACCCAGTTGTAATTTTAGAATTAATATAATGCCTTTGTATACCTTAGCTTGATAAGAAGCATTCCTGTAGTAAGTTTTCACGGACAAAGGTAGATAATTAAAAAAATAAAATAAATAAAAACAATAATGGGGTCTCGAACACGGGACGCTAAACTGAGAGGGCTAGGTGCGAGCCACTAGGCCGGCATTTCGGCTGAGAGTATCGCACGCTAAAAGATAGAGTCGATGCCATAGACATATTCAGCAACTGAAAGACGCCATCATGCAAGTCTAATGAGTTTGCAAACATACTAAAAACAGAATATCATAGACTTACGTGATTAGTAAATTGTAAGAACTGTTTAGAATCTTTATCTTGTAGCAACAGATGTATGCTGTTTTCATGCTTTTCATGGTGTTGTGGCGAGAATGAACATCGTAAATTCTGGTATTTAATCAATTCATAATACCCATAAATCACTAAAATACCACACAACAATGCAAAGAGCGTCAATTTCTGTTTATTGACGTGGATTAGAGCGAAACTTCTCACGTGATTATTTCCAATTTCTCCCTCATGTGATTGACAAGGGGCCATAGCTCACAGTTCCAGGGTGCCTGAAGAAACGCATTATCCCGTAGCTTCCTTTTATTAATAAGGCCGGCCGCGGTGGTCTCGCGGTTCTAGGCGCGCAGTTCGGAACCGTGCGACTGCTACGGTCGCAGGTTCGAATCCTGCCTCGGGCATGGATGTGTGTGATGTCCTTAGGTTAGTTAGGTTTAAGTAGTTCTAAGTTCTAGGGGACTAATGACCACAGCAGTTGAGTCCCATAGTGCTCAGAGCCATTTGAACCTTTTATTAGCCGGCCGAAGTGGCCGTGCGGTTCAAGGCGCTGCAGTCTGGAACCGCAAGACCGCTACGGTCGCAGGTTCGAATCCTGCCTCGGGCATGGATGTTTGTGATGTCCTTAGGTTAGTTAGGTTTAACTAGTTCTAAGTTCTAGGGGACTAATGACCTCAGCAGTTGAGTCCCATAGTGCTCAGAGCCATTTTTTTGAACCTTTTATTAATAAATACACTTTAGAAGATTGATCTTTAAACTACAACTGCCGTCATCTGATGCTATCTATTAAATCAGCAACATATACATCGATCATAGTCTCATACACACCGCTGTAGTGCCAGAAATAATCTCAGGTGTGATAATCACGCAGTCCCAGAAAAACACACAAATCTCCGTACAGACAACGCTGGAATATTTGTTAATTATGTACGTAGTTAGTTTTAGCTCATTAAGTGAAACTTCCTTTCCAAACTCACACCCTAGTATTTGAGTTTATTTAGGAAATCCACGGAAAAACTTAACTCTGAACTGTCGGGCGGAGAAGGTAAACCTCTTCTTTCTCAAAGCGATGCCAACGCCTTAAACATTACACCGTTTCGTTCAGTAACTTTCAGGAAAAATTTCTCACTTTCTTCATTGTTTCTTCTATACGTAAGATGAACAACAGTAGATAGGAATTGGGAGACCTGGACCATTTTTCATATAATCAAAAAATCACAATAAATCAAACATTTCTCCTAATTCACACACAAAAATCAGAAATAAATCGATTTTTTTTATACTTCCAAAAAATCCTTATTTCTGGTCCAGCCAAGCCTGCACGAAAAATCGCAAAATAAAAGAAAACAAGAAAATTAATTAAAAATAACATCAAAAACCTTAAAAAGTCATCCATTTAATCAAAATTTGAAAAATCACCCTGCACGAGCCTGCATCAGTCTGCACGAGCCTGCATAAGTAAATATATAAGTAAAAGAACACCATTGATTCATTCATTGGATAAAAGTATATCATGCATTGGTTTACCAGTTTTCGTTTCTTTTAAACCTTTATATGTGAAGAAAATATTTTTTTCATCATTCACTGCTTTCAGAGTATGTTTGTCAAATATCTTAACATATCTGTCTGGTAATGTAATTTTAAATTGTCCATCTAGGATACACTTAACTTTCTTACCGAAGTTAGTATCAGAAATTTCAAAGTTAGATGCTTTATACTTTCTGTTCATCTCAAGTTCATTCAGTTTTATAAACTCATATGAGTTGTTTAACTTAGCGAACAATTGATTATTCATTTTTGTTTGTATTTATATAGGAAAAAATTTATTAAATATTTATTAACAAATTTCTTTCTTAATAAATGGAGGAAAAACCTCCACTGTCAGTGAAGGTGTGTAATAAATGTGGTGAGACCAAGAGCTTGGACTATTTCTATAGAAATAAGAATACAAAAGATAAACGTTCCACTGCATGTAAAACTTGTTCAGATGAGATACATAAAGAATACTGCAGAAATAATAGAGAAAAAGTTTGAGCATATTTTCATAACTATGTAGACAGACATCCAGAAAGGTATGCAATCACGAATAATGAAAAGCAAAAAAGATACCATGAAAATAAGGAAAAATTGCTTGAGAAAGTTCCTTGTGAGTGTGGTAAATATATATGTAAAACATATCTCAAAAAACATCAACATACAGGTGTCCATATGGAGAGGCTCAAGAATATGGAGAAAATCAAGAATATGGAGAACACTAAAGTTACTGAATAATTATTGAATAAATTTTCCCCTAATAAATGGAGAGAAATCTGAGAGCTCAGAATCTCAACACTATGAGAGTTGTTGATCTTAGACCTCTAGCTAGGTCTCTTGGTATAAGAGGATATTATAAAATGACAAAAGATGAATTAATCAGAACTATTGCTAGACATTATTATAATGTTAACCAAGTTAAGAAAGTAAATTTTGATACTCTACCATTTCTTGATGCAGATATAAAAGAAGAATATAAAGCAGAATCGAAAGATCTGAAGAATATATTTCCATTCTCTACAGATGTATTTCAAGAGCCATCAAAGAAAGATCTGAAGAATACATTTCCATTCTCTACAGATATATTTCAAACAACAGCAAAGAAGGAGTTGAAGGAAATATTCCCCTTCTCAACAAATGTATTTGAAAAGCCTAGAACAAGAAATACCAACAGGAGTTATTCTGTTGAGAAAGCTTTTTCAAACAGATTGCAAACCATCAATATTGAAAATACTAACAAGTTGATAGATCCAAGGTATTTCCTTACTTCTGTTGAAAAGGATGTGTTTAAATTAATAAAAGATAATTTAAAGATCCACAATGGCTTAAAAGTGAATATGCAATTATTCTGTGAATTTAAACTACCCAATAACAATAAAACTCAAACATTTAAATTTCAGC
Source organism: Schistocerca nitens (assembly GCF_023898315.1). Classification (NCBI taxonomy): domain Eukaryota; kingdom Metazoa; phylum Arthropoda; class Insecta; order Orthoptera; family Acrididae; genus Schistocerca; species Schistocerca nitens. The sequence goes on along the minus strand of NC_064619.1, from coordinate 4,795,946 downwards.
CATACAATCATACAATTACTCATGAGAAAGATATTAACAAATTTTTAAAGAATTCAAAAAGAGAACAGTCACCAAAGCTAACAGAGTTTCAAGCAAGAGGATCAGGATGGACCTTAGAAAGAGTTATTGGATTACAAATAGCAATTAACAGATATAATCCTCTAAGAGGATCATCTTATATTGAATTGCCAGAGGAAATAAAAAATAAAAAAGCGTGTATTAATGTGAAAAATAATGACCAAAAATGTTTTCTTTGGGCTATTAAATCAGCATTATTCCCTGCAAAAGATCATGTAGATAGACTTTCAAAATATAAAAAAGTTGGACTTGAAATTGATGAAAAACTAAGTAAATTCCAGTATCCAATTAAAATAGAAGACATTAAAAAAATAGAAAATGTTCTGAATATCTTATTTAATGTATATTCTTTTAATGATGGATATTCCATCTATCCACTAAAACTGACAGGAAATAAAAGAGATAAACATATTAACTTACTATATTTTAAAGAAAAAGACAATGGACATTATTGTTGGATTAAAGACTTATCAAAATTAGCATCAATGCAGATTACAAAACACAATGGTCGCAAATTTATTTGTGATATGTGTTTACTCCACTTCAATTCTGAAGAAAAATTGAAAACACATGTTCCAGATTCCTTAGTAAATAAACCGGTTAAAGTAGAACTACCATCTAAAGGAGACACAATCACATTTGAAAATTACAAGAATAAAATGAAAGTTCCTTTTGTCATATATGCAGACTTTGAGAGCTTGTTAAATAAAATTGACACATGTCAACCAAATCCAGATGAATCATATACAATGAAGTATCAGAAACATGAACCATGTGGATTCTGCTATTATATAAAGTATGCTAATGGACATTATAAAGATCCGGTTGTATATAGAGGGCCAGATGCAAAAAGCAAATTCATTGAGATGATTAAGAAAGAAGTGGAGGTGATAGGTGATATTTATTCTGAAAAAGAACCAATGAAACCACTAACAACAGATGAAAGAAAAGCATATTCTAAAGCAAAGATATGTCATATCTGTGAAGGTAAATTGAGTGAATTACCTCCTTTATTGATGAGATTAAAACATTCTATAGAAAATAAAATAAAACACATTAATGGTCAATTGGAGTCATTAAGGAAAAGAAATATAGATGAAAGTAATGAGAAGGTACAAAGATATAAAAACTCATTAGATTATAATAATAAGCAATTAGAAACTTTCAATGATAATGCAGAAGGTAATATTAAAAAAGTTCATGATCATGATCATTTAACTGGTTTATTCAGAGGTGCTGTGCATAGTTACTGTAACCTACGATATCAGTTACCAAGATTTGTCCCCATTTATCTCCACAATCTCTCAGGATATGATTCACATTTATTTGTAAAAGAACTTGGATATGATGAGAAACCTATAGATCTGATTCCAGATAATGAAGAAAAATACTTAAGCTTTGGTAAATGTACAGAAAATATAAGGATGAAGTTCTTAGATTCATTCAGATTCATGGCTTCTTCTTTAGATAAACTCTCATCTAATTTGAAGAAAGATCAAATGGAAAATACCAAAAAGTTCTTTCCAGAAGGTAAAGTGGATCTGGTTATTAGGAAAGGTGTTTATCCATATGATTACATGGACAGCTGGAAAAGATTTGAAGAAACACAACTACCATCAAAAACTGAATTCTATAGTAAACTGAGTGATTGTGACATAAGTGATGAAGATTATGAACATGCGAAATTAGTTTGGGAAAAGTTTAATATCAAAAATCTTGGAGAATACCACGACTTATATCTAAAAACTGATGTTGTATTACTAGCTGATGTATTTGAAAACTTTAGAGAAACATGCATGAAAGCATATAGTTTGGATCCAGCATGGTACTACACAGCACCAGGATTAAGTTGGGATGCAATGCTGAAAATGACTAAACAACCACTTGATTTATTACATGATTATGATATGATATTGATGATTGAGAAAGGAATTAGAGGTGGAATATCACAATGCTGTAAGAGATATGTAAAAGCAAATAACAAATATATAAAAGATTTTGATAAAGAAAAGGACTCAAATTATTTAATGTATCTTGATGCTAATAATCTATATGGATGGGCAATGTCACAATATTTACCTTATGGTGAATTTGAATGGTTGAATTATCCTCAATTTTATGTAAACCGTTGGAGAAAAAACATTATGAAAATGGAAGATAATTCTGAATATGGGTACATTCTTGAAGTGGATTTAGAATATCCAGAAGAATTACATGATGAACATAAAGATCTTCCACTTGCTCCAGAAAATAAAATTATTTCAGGAACAAAAGAGTCAAAACTAATAACAACATTACAAAACAAAATGAAATATGTGATACATTACAGAAATTTAAAACAGTATTTAAAACTGGGGATAAAGATGACAAAGATTCATAGAATTCTCAAATTTAAACAGTCAGATTGGTTAAAGAAATACATAGATTTGAATACTCAAATGAGAACTAAGGCAACAAATGATTTTGAAAAAGATTTCTATAAACTGATGAATAACTCAGTGTTTGGGAAAACGATGGAGAATATAAGGAACAGAGTGGATATAAAGTTAGTATCTGATGCTGAAGTATGTGATATATTAATAGCTAAACCGAATTTCAAGTCTAGAACAATATTCAATGAAAAATTGGTTGCAATACACATGCAGAAGATAAAAATACAGTTCAATAAGCCAATATATGTGGGTATGAGTATCTTAGATTTATCAAAAGAATTGATGTATGATTTCCATTACAATATTATGAAACCGAAGTATGGGGATAATATTGAACTGTGTTATCAAGACACTGACTCATTCATATATAACATAAAAACTGAAGATTTCTACAAAGATATGAAAGATATGGTTGAACTATTTGATACAAGTGACTATCCAAAAGATAACCAGTATAGCATACCACAAGTGAATAAGAAAGTTTTGGGTAAGATGAAAGATGAATGTAGTGGAAAAATTATGACAGAATTTGTAGGGTTAAGAGCTAAAATGTATGCCTACAAAGTGGATGAGAAAGAGAATAAAAAGTCAAAAGGTGTGAAAAAATGTATAGTAAAAAATAAAGTAACGTTAGACGATTATAAAGATTGCCTCTTCAATAATAAGGAGCAGTATAGATCAATGAATTTAATTAGAAGTGAGAAACATGAAATATATACTGTGGAAGTGAATAAAAAGGCTCTAAGCCCACATGATAATAAGAGAATTGTTTTAGAAAATAAAATAGATACATTACCATATGGTCATTATAGTAAATCAACAACATAAATGACATTAGTTGAAATTCTCTAATTGATTAAGTGATTCTTTCAAATTGCTTATGATATCCAACATCTTGGAAGTAGATTTCGAACAATCTATTCCAAATAATGAAAGATCAAATTTACCTGCTCTAACAACAGAATTTGTAAATTCACTATACTCATAGAATGTTTTATCTTTAATAAAGTATAATAATTCATTTGTATATCTGAAACTAGATTCTATACCTGGAGGTATTCCTGAAACTTCTTTTGTAATACGTCCATATTTTTTACTTATTCCCTTACATTCATCAATTTCTACATAATAAACATCATCAAAAAATATAAAGCTTTTACCAGAATACGTGTTCACAGCTGAATGTAGAATTACATTTTTTCGTAATGAAAGAGATGTTAAAGATGTTGGACAACCAAATTTTAACCTAAAAGAGGGTATTTCCCTTATATACAGTTTGTTGTCAATGAATAAAATAACATCTCCAGATGGTCTTTGATATGCAGCAGTTATATTGTTAAATCCTTTTGGAAGAAATGTTAACCAATCACTTATAAGTTGTGATTTAGTGCGAACATCTAAATTATCCAAATCCATTATCCAAACCCATTTCTCATAGTAAATATATAGGACCTGATCGACAATCAGAAAGTTGTTAATTTTATTATTCAGCTTACATAATTCTGGAGGATCTGAATCTTTTTCTTCATCATCAGTCTCCTCATCTTCCTCATCATCATCATCTCCTACAACTGGTTTCCCATATAAGCTTTGTACTACAAGAATATCATCTTTACTTAATTCAATATTGGAACTGTTATATAATGGATACATGATTGAGGTATTTTCTGCTGAATGAGGAATTCCTAATGTATGACCAATTTCATGAACTAAAACTGCATAAAAGTTTATCTTCTCTTTTGGAGTATTTGTATCAATCTCAAAGTACCAATCTTCATCTTGATCCATATGGATTTCTACAACATCATTATTAGAATTTGGGTAATTTGCATGAGCCAGTACACCTGATTTACCATCAAATCGTTTAGGACAATAATGTTGTCCACTTGATTCTTTCCTATGCAAACGTCTCTTATTTGAAATGATGATGTCATAATTTGAACTATCTTCTTCAAAAATTAGATCTGTATGCTCTTTCCAAGTATTAAAAGCAATTTCACTCAATTCTTTCATTCTTTTCGATGAACCTGCATAATACCATTTAATAGTTTTCTTATTCCATTTAGCAATATGTGAGGTAAAAGATACTGCATGATCTTCTACACCACATCGAGGTTTGTTTATCAGATCTAAAGTTTCTTGATCTATTTCACCAGTAGGTTTCAAATTAAACTTCTTTTGGAATAAAATTAAGGCATTTTTGATATCTGAAATTTCACCAATATTTGCTGACTCTGCTTCGAGATATCCAAATTCCTGTAAATACTTTACAATGTTTTCTTTTTTATTACTATCTTCTCCTGTAGCTATCTTCACTAACAACAAGGTTACAATTAATATTTTCATTTATATAGGTTAAAATTATTGAATGAATAAGAAAATAAAAAAATCTCTACTTCCACATTATTTATTGTCTTTAGTGTACTAATAGCCAATGTCTACACTTAAAATAAAAAAGAAAGATAAAAGAATTACAGGATAACATTACTCTTATTAACCCAACTATTGTGAGAATTATCGAAGCCTAACCACTTAACATATACCTTATCACCTTTCTTCTTCAATATTTTTTCAACAAGATATACATCTGGGTAATTTGTCTTCTGTAATTCATATTCATAGAAAGAACCTTTTATCTCCTCACCACTACTGTCTTTTAATTTATATGTAACTGGATTGGATAACACAACATCTGTTATTTCAAATATCTCTGTTGACCAGTTAGCAGTATATCCCTTTTCAAATATTCCTTTCAGTTTACTAATTCTCACTTTATCTCCAACATTATACTTATTTTTCTCAGTGACTGTAACAACACTCTGTGGTTTGTAATTCTTATCAACTTCTTTTGGTTTCATTTTTGTTGTTCTATGCTTTGTATTGTTGTAATCATTGACCAATTTGGAGACTAAATCGATCCACTTATAATTACCTTGAAGAGCAAATCTCTTCCACATTTTCTCTTTAAGTGTTCTGTTAAATCGTTCTACAACAGATGCTTTCATCTCTGTAAAAGTAGAATAATGATTGATATCATACCGCTTCATGAGTTTTTCAACATCTTTATTATAGAATTCTTTACCATTATCTGTTTGTAGATGTTTAGGATACCTTTCATTGAATATTCTTTGAAAAGCATCAGCTACATTTTTATCTCTCTTATCTGTAACTGGAATAGCCCATGCATACTTTGAGAAAACATCAATTACTGTTAATAAATATTTATAACCTCTATTTATTTTTGAAATTCCTTTCAGTTTTCCAGAATCCATTTCTACTAAATCTGCTTGCCATAAATCATCAATACCGAGTGAAATAACCTCTCTTCTGGGAAAATTTTTCCGCATTGGTTTATGCAATTCATTTATAATTTCTTCACGAATATTCACACTTCCAGAACCAACTTTATTTTGATCTAAACAAATTTTTTTAATGAATTTACTCTTTTTGCTTTGACATACTATGCAAATACCTTCAATTCTCTGTCTACCATTTTTAGTTGTCACTCTTTGAGGATGATGTGTCTCTGTATACTTCTTACACTTTAAACACCAAATGTGATCATTCATTTATATAGAAGAAAAAATACTAACCTCCCAAGCTATCTTCATGAATACAATGTTCTACTTTTCCAAATATGTATAACTTTACTCGAATAGGAACTATTGCATCTGTGATTTTTACACACATTACATCATCAGTACAAGTAGTAATAGATACATTATCTATGTCTTTAGAGTCAACTGATTTGCTTAAATGTCCTTCATGATAAAACTTAAAATCCAAATCTATTTTTATTAATTCACCAATACTGCTATAAGCTCTTACAATAATTTTCATAATTTTAATGTCATAATCAAACATATGGTTCAGTATATCATCTTTCTTTCTAAAAGTGAATTCAATAAACTGTTTGTCAATGATTTTATTATCTAATTTCTCAATCTGACTAATGTATGGTTGTAAATCTGTTTTTGTGAAGTAATCTGAGAAAGCTTCCTCAATTTCTTTCTTACTGTAATAGTTACTAAACTGTGTAAAAAGACTTGTATATTCAGCTTTACTAACAACATCCAATAATTTGTTTTCAAGATACTGTTTAGTAACTGCATCATATCCACTTATTGGATCAGCTATATTAACTATTCTTCTTCCCAGAAAATTGATATAACTCTTTGATTTCTTAAGAAGATCCGTAAAATACTTTTGAAACTTGAGAAAATTCTTTTCTACATCTTTCAGCTTGTCTAAATCGGGTAACACTATATCACTTGTCTCAGCTATCTTATTTCCAAAAATGTCCATTTAATATATTTAAAATTTCATCAAACGTATAACCATCAGAGAAGAGCATTAAAACTAGTAAACATAAGTGTCCACAGATATATTCATCAAATTTTTGAATCCTTTCTACATTATAGTACAACTCATCTGATCCTAAATAGTTAACCAATTCTGTTGGAATATTTCCTCCAAATGAATCAAACACATACTTCTTGTTACTGCTTTTATAATAACAAATCCAGTGTGTGCCAACATGATCTGATGTATCTAAATTTACGATACCACATTCAATTTTATTTGGCTTTAATGGAAGTTCATCAATCATGAAAACACCTCTAAAGTTCTTAATTTTCAGTTCTTTTACTAATTTTTCTATATCAAAATTACTTAAAGCGTGTTTATAGTTCTCAATTATTTTTTGAATTTTTTTTTTAATCCCAGTACCTTTCTTCTTCTCCATCTCCAAATTATGTCTCTTTTGTTCTACCAATTCAGCATCTTCTTTCTTTTTCTTCTGAACTGCACTTGTAATTGCTGCAGCACCTCCTGCTAATGATCCTAATGCACCTAATGCCGCAAATAATAGTGGGAGAAAACCTCCTTCATGTTCATTTAAACCAGAACCTTCTTTCTTTTGTTTCAAGTATTCAAAGATCTTTTTAATAACTGGAATACCTAATGTCAGAATAAGAGAGCCACCTTTTTTAATCTGATTGGACTTTTGTCTCTTCTGAACATCAGTTAAATAATTATCAAGGAAATCATATTTATTTAATTCATCCCTGGATAATTTTATCTTTACAGATTTTGGTTTAGTTTTACCACCTGGAGTAATATTATAGTCAATTGAAAATGTTTTCATTTATATAGGAAAAAAATTTATGTTATACTCCCCAGCCATTATCATCCATTTCAATACCCATTCCTAATTTTCTTTTTCCATGCATTATTCCTCTTACAGCAGTTGCTGCTATTTTCTCTTTCAAATCAGCATCTGGACTGTGCATTCTCTCTTTTGCTTTAAGTTGTAAAATTTTATCCGCTTCATGTCTATGTTCTAAATCTTTATGATCTCTGTATGCAATATCATGTTTCTTACAAGCCTCATCTAATGGATTGATTCCTTTATCACCACGTGCCAATCTTTCTTCTAACTTCGTAAAGGGACCACAATATGAATATCCTGGAATATGCATCTCAGGAAATGGTGCATTGTTTAAAACCCAGTTGACTAATCCTTTACCATATTTCTCTGATTTCCAGAATGTGTGTGGTAAATTATTCAAAAATCTGATTAAATATGGAATACCTTTAGGATTATTAATTATAAAATCATTAAATTTGTTTGTTAACATTTTTGTTATTGCCACCTTTTCATTGTGAAAGTTTTTATTTCCAGCTAATTCTTCCCCATGAATAACAGCTAATCGATCGATTAAATCTCTCACATCATTCATCCAAACATATTCAATGGGTTTCTCTGTATACTTTTTTATCAATCCTTCACCAGATCTTGTTGGGCTTGATTTGTTTCTCAGTTTCTGCCATATTGGTTTAATTAATTCATTATATTTACCACTTACACTGGATTTGGGTTTCTTAGAATCTGGATCATTGTTTTGAAATATTGCATTAGTTAATAGTAAAATATCTTCATATGTATCTAAATCTTCTTCATAATATCCATCACCATCAACACTATTTTGAGTTAAGAGTTTCATTAAATCATCTGTTGCTTTGTAAACTTTTCCTTTGATTAAAATGGTGTCATTATTAAATTTAACTTGTGAATCGCCTATATAATGTTTTCCATTTTCAAATCGTAGCCCAAATACTCTGTCATTAAGAGCTCCAAGGTATTTTGATACTGTTGGACCAATATAGGTAGTTGGAGGCAATAATTTCTCTCTACTCATCTTTTGTTTTTCTTTTTGTTCTACACTTTTCAGCATTTGTTCAAGTTGTTTCTGTTTTTGAGGTGATGGAGTAGAAACACTTGGAATATCATCATCTTTAGGGAATAAACTTTTCTCAAATGATGTTTCAGTTGGTGTTGAAGGAATTGGAAATATATCATCATAATTTTCTTGATGATGATGGTAAGGAACCATCTGTTTTTCAACTTCTCTGTTTTCTTCAATTGCTTTCAACACATTATCACCTAAGCCCTCAATTCCTTCCTTAACTTGTTGAATTGCATCAATAACAGGCTGATCTTCTTTTTTATATTTCTCATACTCTGTTCTCGGTTGTTTCTTCCATGTTCGAAAAGCTTCTTTCAACTCTTCTTTTTTCTTTCTATTTCTCTTTGCTTTCTTAACAATTTCAGGATCATAACCACTATGCTTACTAACCTCCGTAGAGTGATCGTATTTTGCGAACATTTATTAAGGAGAAAATATTGTCATTTCTGTCGATGTTTATTAATCATCTTAAACATACGTGTTTAATATTCACGTTGATGTTGATGTTCATGTTTGATGTTTATTAATCATCTTAAACATACGTGTTTAATATTCACGTCGATGTTGATGTTCATGTTTAATGTTTATGTTTACATAGCAAGAAATTTTTTATTCTATCTCTGTACTTTCCATCATTCGCTTTCCTTGTTAAATCTATTGTAATAAAACCAAAATCATCATTCCAGCATTTACTACACATTTCTTTAAACTCATCAAATTTCAGATCTCCACCTACAAACTCGTGATAAATGTGATTCAAATTTGTGTCATCCTGTCGAAATATATTCAAGAAGTTGAGATTATCTCTCACTAATTGTTTTGGAATCTTGGAATATGTCTGAGCTAAATAAAAACAATCTATTCCTTTATGCCTACCTCTAGTAAAGTATTCTCTAACAATGTCCTGATTTTCAAGAATGAAATCGTCAAACAAAACAACTGAATTATCTTCACATTCATCTAGACTTATTGAATCTTCATTGTTATCAATGAAAGTAACAATTTTGTCATCAATTTTTTCTTCAATTTTATTACACTTTTTTATAAACTCTTGGTATTTTGGCTGATCCAAACTTTTAGAATAAACATACAAATGATTTATTTTATCCCAATTTAACCACCCTGGAGCTAATATATAGTTATCGATCATTAGAGTTGTTTTTCCACATCCACTTGGACCAATAATTGCACATCTTATTGAGTTAGGTAATAATTCCCCATGCTTATTTTTCGTTTTCTTTTCTTTTAGGCGTATTTTCGGTTCCCAGTTAGTCATTTATTTAGATAAATTTTTCATCATTTAAATGAGTAGACTATTTCTATTGAATGGTAAGACCTCAGTATTGAGAAAACGATTAAATGTTCCATTAAGAGATGAGTTTAAACAAGTTGCATTAGTTGGCTTTTATTCAACATTTCTCACACCAAATGTTACAGCTAAAAATAATAAACTGTATTGTGATGGAGAGACTATTGTTATTCCAGAAGGGCAGTATAGTTTGAAAAATTTGGAAAGATTTTTTCACATGAACAAACCTAATATAAGTATTAAACCAGATGAAGTTTTAAATAGAGTTGTTATTGAAAGTGATGTTAAATTATATATGGATGTAAAGGATGGTATTGGAAGTCTGTTAGGCTTTAGTAATCAGACTATTAATGCAAATGAAAAGACTGTTGCTACTGATGTTCCCAAAATTATTCCATTTGAACTGATTAATGTAAGCTTTAATTTAGCAGATGGTATGTTTGTTAAAAATGGTGATCATTTTCACCGAGAAACGAATATTATTGCTTCATTTAAGCCGAATGTTGAATTTGGTGCTCCCATTATTTATGAACCGAGCCATCCATTATTTGTACCAATACATGATAAAGTTCAGGATATAGTAATAACTGTAACTGATGAGAATGAAGAAATAATCGATTTTAATGGAGCTGATGTGACAGTTATTTTAGAAATGAAATAAGAGTATTTTTAATCCTATATAAATGAACAGAATCGAGAGCTATCAATTTCAGTCGTTTCCAGTAAACGAGAAGAGTAAGTTTAATCTGAATGTTCCCAACAAAGATGTGGAGATTAATATCAATATCGGTGATGGTTGGTTACATCCTAATCGAGCTCAGCTGTATATGAGTTTTGATGTTATTCATGAAGATGGAACAGATTTTTCTGAATATGAGGGTAAAACAAACGCAAAATTAATTGACAATTTTGTTACAAAGCTTTTTGATTTGATAACAATAAAGAAGGGGAATAATATCCTTTCTAGAATTGAGAACCCTTTTATTTCCTCAACAGTTTTACTTCAGTTAACTTCATCTCTTTCTGATAAAATATCTATGGAAGGTATTATAATGAACAATGGGAAAATAATTAGGAAGAAGAATGAAGTTCTATATCCATTAGAACTGCTTGGTGGATTCTTTAAGGATTATAAAGAAATGATGTGGGAGGGTGATTTAACTATATCTTTTACATGGAGTTCATCTGTGGTTGATGCTCTTCTTAGATGGTCTAGTACAAATGCAGATGGAACTGAAGTAGCTGGAACACTTCCAAAAGAAGGTAAAATAGTTATAAACAGCATGGAAATTAGAGTTCCAATCGTAAAATATGAACCTGAATATGAACTTGAATTAGAACAAGAAAGACTTAAAAATCCTAAGATTCCAATATCTTTTTATGATTTACAGACTCAAGAGGTTGCTGGATTAAGTGGTAGCAAACATTTTGAATTAGATATCACAAATTATTATAATTCAATGGAATTTGATATGCCTTACTTCATATTTGTAGTATTTCAAACAGATAGAAAGAATAATCAGCTTAAAGATTCGTCACTGTTTGATCAAGTTAAACTGCAGAACATTTATCTGAAGAATGGAAGAAATGAAGTTTTTCCTCAGGAAATGTGGAATTTGAATCCACCAGATAACTTTATGAAAGCTTATGATGCATTTAGAGATTTTAAACGTGTTACACAGTTGAAGGGTGATATTGATGTTAATCCATATAATTTTATTACCAACTGTCCTATTTATGTTATAAATATGACCCGTAGAAAGAATGTATTAGCAACTCAAAAAACAACAATGAAGTTATGCGCTGTCTTTAATGATAAGATACCTGATAAAACATTAGCTTATATAGTTATGTTGTTGTTGTTGTGGTCTTCAGTCCTGAGACTGGTTTGATGCAGCTCTCCATGCTACTCTATCCTGTGCAAGCTTCTTCATCTCCCAGTACCTACTGCAACCTACATCCTTCTGAATCTGCTTAGTGTATTCATCTCTTGGTCTCCCTCTACGATTTTTACCCTCCACGCTGCCCTCCAATGCTAAATTTGTGATCCCTTGATGCCTCAAAACATGTCCTACCAACCGATCCCTTCTTCTAGTCAAGTTGTGCCACAAACTTCTCTTCTCCCCAATCCTATTCAATACCTCCTCATTAGTTACGTGATCTACCCATCTTATCTTCAGCATTCTTCTGTAGCACCACATTTCGAAAGCTTCTATTCTCTTCTTGTCCAAACTAGTTATCGTCCATGTCTCACTTCCATACATGGCTACACTCCATACAAATGCTTTCAGAAACGACTTCCTGACACCTAAATCTATACTCGATGTTAACAAATTTCTCTTCTTGAGAAACGCTTTCCTTGCCATTGCCAGTCTACATTTTATATCCTCTCTACTTCGACCATCATCGGTTATTTTACTCCCTAAATAGCAAAACTCCTTTACTACTTTAAGTGTCTCATTTCCTAATCTAATTCCCTCAGCATCACCCGACTTAATTCGACCACATTCCATTATCCTTGTTTTGCTTTTGTTGATGTTCATCTTATATCCTCCTTTCAAGACACTGTCCATTCCGTTCAACTGCTCTTCCAAGTCCTTTGCTGTCTCTGACAGAATTACAATGTCATCGGCGAACCTCAAAGTTTTTACTTCTTCTCCATGAATTTTAATACCTACTCCGAATTTTTCTTTTGTTTCCTTTACTGCTTGCTCAATATACAGATTGAATAACATCGGGGAGAGGCTACAACCCTGTGTCACTCCTTTCCCAACCACTGCTTCCCTTTCATGCCCCTCGACTCTTATAACTGCCATCTGGTTTCTGTACAAATTGTAAATAGCCTTTCGCTCCCTGTATTTTACCCCTGCCACCTTTAGAATTTGAAAGAGAGTATTCCAGTCAACATTGTCAAAAGCTTTCTCTAAGTCTACAAATGCTAGAAACGTAGGTTTGCCTTTTCTTAATCTTTCTTCCAAGATAAGTCGTAAGGTCAGTATTGCCTCACGTGTTCCAACATTTCTACGGAATCCAAACTGATCTTCCCCGAGGTCCGCTTCTACCAGTTTTTCCATTCGTCTGTAAAGAATTAGCGTTAGTATTTTGCAGCTGTGACTTATTAAACTGATAGTTCGGTAATTTTCACATCTGTCAACACCTGCTTTCTTTGGGATTGGAATTATTATATTCTTCTTGAAGTCTGAGGGTATTTCGCCTGTCTCATGCATCGTGCTCACCAGATGGTAGAGTTTTGTCATGACTGGCTCTCCCGAGGCTATCAGTAGTTCTAATGGAATGTTGTCTACTCCCGGGGCCTTGTTTCGACTCAGGTCTTTCAGTGCTCTGTCAAACTCTTCACGCAGTATCTTATCTCCCATTTCGTCTTCATCTACATCTTCTTCCATTTCCATAATATTGTCCTCAAGTACATCGCCCTTGTATAAACCCTCTATATACTCCTTCCACCTTTCTGCCTTCCCTTCTTTGCTTAGAACTGGGTTGCCATCTGAGCTCTTGATATTCATACAAGTGGTTCTCTTCTCTCCAAAGGTCTCTTTAATTTTCCTGTAGGCAGTATCTATCTTACCCCTAGTGAGACAAGCCTCTACATCCTTACATTTGTCCTCTAGCCATCCCTGCTTAGCCATTTTACACTTCCTGTCGATTTCATTTTTGAGACGTTTGTATTCCTTTTTGCCTGCTTCATTTACTGCATTTTTATATTTTCTCCTTTCATCAATTAAATTCAATATTTCTTCTGTTACCCAAGGATTTCTATTAGCCCTCGTCTTTTTACCTACTTGATCATCTGCTGTATGGGAAAAGAAATTTAACATATGACTCACAACACAGAATTCTTACCGAAAATTTTTAATTAAATAAATGAATAAAAAATTAGAGAAAGTCGTTGATGTATTCACAGCATGTTTATATTTCGTTGTGAAATATTTTAAGAAAGAAAAGTGTGATAAAAATGACAAATTTTGAAATCTCAAGTTTAAGATAATGTTTCTTTTATTTTTTCTTATTTTATTAGATAGCTCTTTTAATGCAGATTATGTTAGCACTTTGAATTTTTAAAATCGGTTGATATTTGTCAGAGAAATTAAAGATGCAATTTTTACCCCTTGCCCCTGCGAGTTATGCAACCCTTCTTACTTCCGTGTATTGCGGGTAGCGGTTTTTCAGGGGCAATAGTGCTGTCCAAAAATGCAATCAGAATTTGTTTACCTCTAAAAATAAAAAAGTTATAACAAAATTAAATTTTACATGCCTGACATGCCAACTGAAGTCGAGAGTTGTGTGGAATATCTTGACAGGTAGAAGTGTTTGTGGATCATGTTGAGTAGAATATCTTTACAGATAGAAATGCTCAGGCTCTAAGATCAAGTGTTTCCTGACTTACACAAGAGATGGCAGCACATACATACATATAGGGAAAATATAGGGGCACAACTCATACTTTTAATTTGATTATTTCTTTAATTCATACTAGGAAACTGATGTGTTATAAATACCATAAAAAGTCTATTACTTCTTAATTTTTGACTTAAATTAACCACATTTTAGGAACAACTTCGTCAGTCGAATACCAACTATATATACAATGTCCGGCTTCTTACTATCAACCAAACTCTGTATAGTGCGCTGACCGAAGGGAGTGGCCATTACTGGAGGTCATTAAAGCGTTATGTGCAGAGAGAGCTAGCCATTTGGCTAAAACCTTTTCACCCTCGCCTTTGTATGACTCATCATCACCCCGGGTGGGTTTGAAACCTGTCCTAAAGAGGGGTGATGTGTTTCAGCCCGAATTAATGCAGTGCTCTGTTAACTCAGAGATGGTCTCCGTGCAGAGCTGACGTACAGAGGGACAGAGACCTGAAACAGGGTATTTGGTGAGGATGTTTTGCTCCTTCATATCATTTTGACATAAGGAGGGTTGATCCAATGAGTGACTCAATGGTGTTCTTTTACTTATATATTTACTTATGCAGGCTCGTGCAGGCTGATGCAGGCTCGTGCAGGGTGATTTTTCAAATTTTGATTAAATGGATGACTTTTTAAGGTTTTTGATGTTATTTTTAATTAATTTTCTTGTTTTCTTTTATTTTGCGATTTTTCGTGCAGGCTTGGCTGGACCAGAAATAGGGATTTTTTGGAAGTATAAAAAAAATCGATTTATTTCTGATTTTTGTGTGTGAATTAGGAGAAATGTTTGATTTATTGTGATTTTTTGATTATATGAAAAATGGTCCAGGTCTCCCAATTCCTATCTACTAACAACAGTAGAAATGAGATCCAGGCTTCGTTTATAACCTTCATAGTGTGAGCTTACCGCTGGCCGCTGTGGCCGAGCGGTTCTAGGCGCTTCAGTCCGGAATCGCGCTGCTGCTACGGTCACAGGTTCGAATCCTGCCCCGGGCATGGATGTGTGTAATGTCGTTAGGTTAGTTAGGTTTAAGTAGTTCTAAGCCTGCGGGACTGATGACCTCAGGTGTTAAGTCCCATAGTGCTTAGAGCCATTTGAACCATTTGTAAGCTTGCTATTCTTGTTTGTCCAGTCACGTTAGCCGCATATCTTTTCGATGTGTGTGTTAGTGCTGATAAGGAGCAACATGGCCTGATGGTGGTTTTTTTGTCCCGCAGGAGAAGTACGACAACAACTGGTGGATCGGCCGGCTGGTGAAGGAGGGCAGCGACGTGGGCTTCATCCCGTCTCCCGCCAAGCTAGAGAACCTGCGGCTGCAGCAGAGCCAGGCGCGTAACTCCAAGCTGTACTCGTCCAAGACGTCGTCGTCCAGTAACCTAGGTGCGCTAGTCAACGATGTGCTCGCCTCCTCTAAGAGTGCCAACTCGCGCGGATCCACCCCTCCCACCCCTGGTACGTGGCTGCGTGGCGCCCGCCGACACTCGCACACACTACTACACTACACTGCGCTCACTCACCGCTTCTTATTCGTTCTTCTTGAGTTCTAATCCGACGCCGCCGCCTCGCACAGCGCCGCTCCCGCGCAGGGCTACCGTCTAATCGTGTTACCTGCACCGTGGGGTGCATATCGATTACGATTGTGTTTCCATTTCGATTGTGGGGATTTGTTGCAACTGAGGATCGATTTCGAATGTGCGTCGACTTGGGGTGCAGGTCGATTTCGACTGTTTGTCGTCTTACATCGTGGGTTGATTTTCACTGCGGATCGCAACAGTTACGACTGGGCATCCACTGGGGATCAATATCGATAGTAGGGCTGAGGATCGAGATCGTAGTTACCGAAATTGATAACTGGGGGGAATCGAATTTAAGAGAGAATAATCTCAGCTCCAAAGACACCTTGTAAACCTAAAACATTAACATCGTTATTTACGCTATTATTATCTGTTACGAAAACAAATCACCGCATCACTACCAAATTGTCTTCTCCACATTTTCCTCTAGTATATGTGGGCTGGCAGAAACGACTGTTACTGTTTCCGATTGGTCTACAGTAATGTAGATCCGATAGCCGAATATGGTTCTTTCCTTTCCTTTTCTTCTTCTTCGCCGCTGATTTCTCGTTTGTATTTAGTTAACCTGACCTGAGCAAAGCAGATACGCCGATAAACGTGCGCTATTTAAAGTACATAACATTGCAAACTATACATCACAATTCCAAACTTATTTAATTTTTTTCTATGGAAAAAAAAATTATGGGATGGCACGTCACTATCAAGCACGTAGTCCCACATGATTTCACTTAAACATCGAAATGATGAAGTACCATAACAGTATTAACAAGACATTAAGTCGATGTGAAACGCCAGTGAATCTGTTTTGAGGGCAAGAATACAGTATTCCCTGATGAGAGACAATAAATTCCGGTCAAAATAAAAGCGCAGAGGAATACCAACAACACTATTAGTAGTGAGTGCCACCGACCTACTGTCTACATAAACTGGCCCGGGCTAGTCAGACATACGCACGGTGCATGAAGTATCATTGACTGATACCAGCATCACCTAGCGAGGAACGACTGCTACTCAGACACACGCACAGCGCACGTAACATGAGTGAGCGCGCTGTCCCTGTGTAGAATGGGGAAGGCGCGCGATCTTTCTGGGTTTCAGGGAGGGGAGACTGTGATGCTCCAGAGGCTCGGAACGAGCATTTCGAAAACTGCACGACTAGTCGGCTGTTCGAAGACTGCTGTGGCGAGAGTCTTCAATACGTGGGGTTGCTTGGCCACTGCTCATTACAGACATCGGATATCGTAGGCTGCGCTGACTGGTAACACAGGACAGGCGGCGAACTGTGGCGCAACTAACACCAGACTTTAACAGTGGATAGTGTACAAATGTGTCTGAACACCGAAAACTCCTAATGATAGGTCCCTCAGCCAATGTTAACACCACGGTCCTGGCACCTACGAGTGAAATGGGCACGTGACTATCGATCTGATGAAATCACGATACCTTCTTCGTCGTGCCCATGGGAAGGCGCGACTCCGCCGTCTTCCAGGGGAACAGCTCCTCGACAACTGTACTGCGGGACGAAGACAAGCTGGGGACGGCTCTGTTGTGCTCCGGGGAACATTCAGGTGGGCACCCGTGGGCCAAGTGGGGCTCGTGCAAGGCACCTTGACGCCCAAGTAGTACCGTACACTGGTTGCAGACCCCTTCGTGACGGTCACGTTTCCCTACGGCAGCGGCATTTTCCAGCAAGATAATGAGCCATTTCTCAAGGCCAGGAGTGTGATGGAGTGCTTCGAGGAACACAGTGGCGCGTTCCAATTGATGTGCTAGTCCCCCAACTCGGCAGGTCTGAACCCGATCGAACACACCTGGGATGTGATCGAACGTGACATCAGAGCTCACCGCCCCCTCCCCGGAATCTGCGGACACTAGATGGCTTGCGAGTGCAAATGTGGCGCCAACTACGAGCGACCTGCCAAGTCCTCATTGCTTCCGTGCTACGACGCGGCGCCGCTGACATCCGTGCCAAAGGCGGATATAGGTAGGTGGTCTCAATGTTCTAGTGTATGTCTGACCGAGCAACATCCAAGCTAAATGAATCTTGTAGGCCTACGCCTCAACCATCAACAACATGTATTAATATACGATATTCGACCTCAGTGTGAAGGTATTTCAGAATGTAATGACAATTCGATTGCTCTGTAAAGTATAATATTGTAGTAGAGGGTTATCACAGACCACTGAAAATGGTTTTCTTTTGTCCTGTAGCCGTCTTGTAGGACATAGTATTACTGGTTTTGTAGTCATACAGAGAAACTCCCTCGCTCATTCCAGACATGTCACGTACGTAGTAAATTTATCCCAAACTCTAAATCACATATTCATTTAGATCTGTTCAAAGGTATTGTTGATGCGAGCTGGTATTCTTTTGTAGGTTTCCTGATGAAGATGACGTAAGTGTGGAATAATTTACATAAGCCCACACAAGAGAAACGCAGGTGAGAATGGAGACTATAATGTAAATTTCTTAACAGTGTCGCGAATATGATAAATTTATGAGTTTCCCAGAGTCGTCTTGACAAATTCATAAATGTCGATATGGAAGTGAAGTAGAGCACCGCACTGTTGGTAGATTAAGCCCACGTTTTCGGTCTGTAGCTGGAAAGCGCCAGTTTTGAAGCACATATTGAGAGTCCTATACCCAGTAAACAGTTCCATAAATTTTAAGCCGTAAAATGGCACAGAACATATTAACACTTGGCGTACCTCGAATGTTCTGCTCGATAATGCACGGACATTGCGTTTGTTTACTGCAACACAAAAATACTGGACCATCCTCATTGTATTCTGGTGACAAACGTATCAGGTGCAAAGACGCCTGTTTCGTTTCGGTCAGATCTTCCAGTCTGTTGGGGAATGACGATCTCTCGTCGACACCTGTGAGCTACACAGGGACTGACTCACACGCGCCCGTCTACTGCTGTAGTCCTTTTTTTCTCGTTACAGACCTATCCTGTTGCGGTAAACCGAACATTCCATTTCCGAGTGAAACTGACATTTTGTGCATCTTCACGAAACATCTTTCAGAAGAGTTGTTGCATTATTTTCATAAATCAATCGGAATGAAAGCCAAATACAGTATAAGGTTTCTCGTCACGCATTGGCTTTTTACTTATGGCTACGCTTCTGCAACAACAAAATGAAACATTTTGTGTTTCCTGGTATGACTGCAAAGTTCTGCTATACGATATAACGACAGCACGCACTTCACACTTGGCGGGAGGCACCAGTGTTCCGAGGCACCTGTGCGCGCGCTCTGTGCTCGCAGAACCGAAAAGTGCGGCGTGGCGCGATCGTCGGCCATTCTAGAAGGACACTGCGCAACACGTCTGCGCAAAGGTTCTTCAGATTCCCTCTGTGGCTTTCGTGTCGACTAATCTGACCTTGAAAAAATGTAGAAATCGTAAGATGTCAGGTAATACACATATGGAACAGCGGTGTAACGGCTTCAGTCATTTCCGATCAAGCGTTCAACTGCCTCATTACATTGTTACAAATGTATAATGGAAATAAAACTGTCAGTGTCTGATGTTAGTTTCAGGCTTTGCAGACTTTCTTGGGAGTCGATAACAGCAGCATCGTGGCTGCGTTGAGGCGGAAAGGCGGAATATGTGTTGGGGGGGGGGGGGGGGGGGGGCTATGACATGTAGTTAATCCTGCGGCAGAAAATGATGTCGGATAAGAAAGGCGGTGCTTCTCTGAAGGAGAGGAGTGGGCGACGCTTGCGAGGCGGCGTGGATCGAGTATGGGAGCCGGCAGCCAGGGCGCCGCCCCCGTCCGCCCCCCAGGGCAGGCGGGGGCGGCGGTGAGACGGCCGCTTCAACCCTCTGGACTCGCACACTCTCTGGCGGCATAGTAGATAAGCCAATTCTGTACTCCTTATATTCGTTACTGTCGGAATCCAAATACATCTCCGTTGTTTCTAACATGAAGTAGCTACCAATGATTCTGAGTGAAAACAGGTAGTACGCAATACACTTCAGCAGACCCCCCCCACACACACACACACGTTTTTTGTTGCAACCCCTTGATTTCGACCGAGGTTTTCGGGAGGTTTGACGTGGTTGTAAGGCAAATACCGCAATTGGTAATACCGTCACGTTTATTCCCAGTCGGGAACTCTTGTCTTCCACTACCACCTCGCCTGGTAGTTGGCTGAAAGGAACCGCTGGTTTTATAATGGGCGTGGTCTCATAGGGCTATGTCTACTCCTTGCAGGAAAAAAAAACTGTTCAGACCTAATGCCATTTTTTCCCTATGTTCATCACGGAAGAAGTTTGAGATAACTGCAGCTCTGTTACATACAGTCTTCTTAGATATAAGCTTTTGATGGTATCGAAAAAGATACAGTCATCACCTATACGAAACAGGTTATACTTTAGACAGCCACCACGTCCTCCCGGTGCTGCATTTGTTCCAGAAAGTTCCTGGTTCCACATAGCAGCCTTAAACTAGTTACTGCACTTCGATATATTCTTGAAAGTATTCTTCTGGCCTTTAGCTATTTATTTATTTTAGTCTTCAATGGTTTTTTTACTTCCCTCGATATCTATTTCACATATTTTTATCCTCTTCTGCCTGTATTATTTTCCCCTCCCACTGTTGCTGTTTTTCCAGTATTCCCATTGCTCAATTTTTACTTGCATACAGTGCTATGCTTCAGATACACATCTTCGTAAATTTCACATCAGTTCTATATTCTGCTGGAGTCTTTTCCACTTGCGCAAGTTACCTTTAAGGTTTCCTACTTAACGTAAATTGTACCCCTTATTCACCAGTTTTGGTGTCGATCGAATCAGTATTGTGTCTCCGACTGTCCCTCATCGCGATATTTTCAGCTTTATTTATTAGTAAAGTGAACTCCATGCTAAGTTCCACCTTAATTCCAGTTCCTATAAGTCTTCTTACGGTTACGAATACTACTGCCCCTGCGATGCTTACCATTGGCTTCTCTGAACAGCCACTTGTCTCTGCTTTACCACCATTCACTGCGGTATATCAGAAGTACCCTCTGCCATACACTGTAAGGTACCTTGCGGAGTATGAATGATGTAGTATCTAGAACATGTTCCAAATTATAAGATCCAAATCTTTCTCTCGGTATCCAAATGTTCGGAATATGTACCAGTTTTCCTCGATTCTCTCTCCCATTATTAAGTGCAAGGTCATAAATGTTTCTCTAGTACTTTAATTTTCACCCTGTACTTCGGGTATTTTATCCCATCACTGTCCTCACTTTCCCAGTAAGGAGTTACTGACGCACTTATACGATATACTATGTAGGCTCCGAAGTAATTAGAAATTTTCCTCTGATTTACAAAGAATACTCTTAAATGGCCATTACGCACTTACAACAACCAGAGTCTTAACACAGACAACTAGTTCTTTTAAATCGCAAATCATGAGTGCCTCCTTCGTACTCCACATAATTTGTTTTCAAACCGTGCGACTGCTACGGTCGCAGGTTCGAATCCCGCCTCGGGCATGGATGTGTGTGATGTCCTTAGGTTAGTTAGGTTTAAGTAGTTCTAAGTTCTAGGGGACTAATGACCACAGTAGTTGAGTCCCATAGTGCTCAGAGCCATTTGAACCATTTTTTTGTTTTCAAACAAGGATGTGGACATTCAAATATACAAACTTTTTTTAGGGGTATATATATGTTTGTCACGAAACATTTAAGAGAACCTCCGAGAATCACGCACAGACGAGCACTTAGTACGTACTCCTAGAAGTCAGCTGAACGTGTAACGCTGGGACACTGCGCAACTGATGCTGATACATAGAACTCTATCCCCGGGAGATAATTAAGAAGATGTAATGTAGCAGAGCAGTCTACGGTCTGACAGTTGCTACCACTACACAGTTTAACCACTCAAGTTCATCCGTAGTACAAGCCAAAACTAAGCACTTTAGTTACAAACACCGATAAATCTCAATGACTGATCCACAACAGATGATGTGCAAGCCAGAGGGTTCCAGTGACTGTCACAACAGTAATCTTTCAATAGCAGTTACATTATATTGCACACATCACACCAATAATGTCTCTTCTTCTTAACCGGCCGACTCGAATCACCTGTTGAGTTTAACCGTTTTGTTTTATTTGCATCATGTATGTGGACATTTGTGTTGTGTTCCTAATCGTGTAATTTAGTGGAGAAACTAGAGAGTATTTTGATTTGATGTTCTGGTTACTGTGTGTTTATTTTGTTCCATGCGGTAAGGCACGCAGGCAAGAGCGCGCGCCCGTCTGCCGCACTCGGCGGCCGGAGTCGGCGCTTGGCCTGGCTGCGGCTTGGGACCGCGAGCGCTCCTCCTGTGTCCGAAGGCACGCGTCACAGCCTCGCTCTAAAAATTTGTTAACTGTTCTGCACACGGCAGCGACGTTGGAAGGACGAAGACAATCGTCGAACGAGTTTTTCAGTTGTCTCTGTGGAACTTTATTTACTTGCGCTACCAAGCAACGCTGGTGGGAGGTAACAGTTTGCCAAGACTGCACATATTCATCTGGGTTCTGATGTAGAGGTCAAAATTCAGAGGAAAACGAAGAGTACGATAACAAAAGGAGAGGCGGACGAGGAGGAAGGAGGAGTTGACAGGAAGGACATAGAGGACCAGGAGGGAGAAGGAGAAAAGGGGAAGAAGAGGAAGGGTGAGGCGGAATGAAAGAGAGGAGATGAGTGGGAATGGAGAATAAATGACTGAATGAGATGGGGGGTGTTGCCAGATAAGTAGGACGTAAAAAAAATTACTTGCACTAAATGTTAGTGTTTAAAGGAAGTGAGAGAAACACTTTTTTTACGTGACAAGCTGTCACATGTGCAGCAATTCCCCGCTGTGGGTCCTTGAAGGTTTTAAAGTTACTGGTGTTCAGAGACGGTGTTCAAAATGAGGTATGATGAATATTCTTTTAGAGATGTTGCTGAAAATGTCGTCCGTTTACATTAAAGGGCTAATGGCACCTGCGTGCTAATGATTGCCCAACACGATAAAAAGCAGTCAGCTCTTCTTGAGTGTTTGTCTGTGTCTCGAACACCAAATGCTTCATCTCCCCCCCCCCCCCCCCCACACACACACACAAAAAGAAATCGATATAAGCGAGGTAGGAGGAACATGGGAACCTGGTGGTCACAGTACTGGCCCACCCCTCCCACTCCACCAATTGCGGAAAACATCGTCTAAGTCGTTCTGACATAAACGCCTCAGTGTGATGGGGCCCTTTCGTGGTGGAATCATAATTGTTGCCTGACTGCTAGCGTGACATTCTCCAACGTATCCGGTAGCACTTCATGGAGAAAGATACGCCAGTTTCCTCCACCGAGAGGGTTAGGCAGAAGATCCTGCCCAATGAGGTGGTCGTCAACAAAACTAGTTCACACATTAATGGTAAATCTCTGTTAATAGTGGAACACAAGAGTTACCTTTGAATTTTCCGGCTGCCAGACATGACTATTGTGGCTCTTGAATGTTCCTTCTCTTGTGAAGGCAGCCTCGTCAGTGAACAAAACACACGTCCGTAAGTCAACGATGTTTACAATTTCATGTACATACCACCACTGGCTGATGGTGTTCTGCCTTCTAATGGATGCATGCCTGTCTCCTGGGGGACATTTCATACATTGGCTTTGGATGTATTCGGTTCCTTGGAGTTCCTTGACTACGGAGCTTTCTCAAACTGAACAGTTCGCACACTGAACACTCCGCCCACTGAGCAGCTTGCCAACTCCTCGTTGCTCTAGTCCATGTGACGTTTTACAAAGCCGGCCGCCAAGTATTTGAAATGTGACATGATACGGTAACCTCGTCCCTGTAAACCGTTCTGCATACACGAGTCTTGCTGTTCGACTGTTGTGTCGTGCCTCCCCATAAATGAGATAAAAAGCAGCCAACTCCGTTAGAATGTAATCAGCCATCAAGAATCTGTGGACATCAGTCAAAACTTTCATGTAAACGCAACGTAATGTAAAGCACAATACTGTAATTGTTTATCTAGGGAGTGAACACTGGTAGCAGTAAGATGTAAGTGTGTTGCAAATGAGATTCCAGGGTCAACTTTGTGCATACGAAGTAGTCAAAACAACTGTGAACGTTGGCTTAAGGAAAGTCCAGTGCCGAATGTCGAACTATTCAACGATCCCCAGCGGGTAAACGTTGTACCTGTGGAATTTGCGTCGCATAATAAAAGTGTTTCTCTTTATAACCCTACAGCTTTGTGTTAACAGTTTTTTAAGGACTCTGGGAATTATGGAGGGAGTGCAAATACTGTACCAAAACTAAACACCTAGATTACAGAGTGTAGTCGACTACCAAAATCCAGCAGCGCACTTCCTTTGTGTGACTGGGGGGGGGGGTATCGTTGCGCTATGCACGAAAAGAAATACAAAAGTCAAAACAAGCACCAATGAGCCTCTTCGACGTCGAAAGATACAAAGCTGATTGCGAGTGATTCTTCCCAGAGTTCATCCAGAAGCAGTGTCACGAAAATCATCAAAGGGCTGCACACTACACAAATAACACACACTCTGTTAACATGGTTATATACCGATTACGCCGAATAATTTTGTTGCACTTCATGCTTTCGTTGTAATTTTTACGCTCACAGCATTATTTTTCTAAAATATTTCTTCATCGTTCCTTCATTTCTCCACCAAGGTCGTAACATTTATCTACCACCTTTACTAAAACACATATTTGAAGAAAGGAACTTATTAATAAAACTAAACAAATGCGAAGTATTGTGACAAACCTAAAAATTCTCAGTGTATGCTGTTATATAATCTGATAGTAGATATTTGGTAGCCGTGAGAAAAAGAGGAGGTACGGATAACGAATTTCAAATTGTCGTTATCTGCCTGTTACCTCAATCTTTCAGATCATCTGTCACCTTGAAGCTTATTATTGATTTTATTTTAAGTGAATCAGCTCTGTTTATGCTAGGATTTAGCACAAAAAAGGAATTATAAGTGAACTAATGCTGTATTTCTAACAACGATAGTAATCACCAGCAGCAAAGGTTAATCAGACCACAGTGTGCTAGATGTAGAAAGCAGGTATTCATTACTGTTGTATGGAGAGAGACGGTACAAATTGCAGCGTGAAACCAGGCCATAAAGAAAGACTAGGCGTATATGTATTTTTTACAAAAAGCATTTCAACGATTTTGTTTGGATTTCAGTTGGGTTTCTCAGTAAGATGTCTGTATTTGTATTCTTCTGCGTTGTAGTATAGGTGATCTTTCATACCTGGTCTATTACTTAAAAAAAAAGTCGTGGAGATATTGTTAATGAAGAAAAGCGCGGTAATACGTTGAATTTTTTACAAACTAGGTATGCCTGCAGGGAAACGGCGACCGTCGTGTAACAATTTTTTATGATATTTTTTAGTCTGAACTGCAATCACACATTCTATACATACTTAGTTCCGCTGAACAAAGGTCATCAATAAAAAAGGATTTTAGAATATGAAGTACACCACGACAGAAAATTATCCAACTCCTGTTGTTAGAGACTGACATTTTTCATAATTGTTGGTCTTATTTCAGCGTAAAAACACTCGCATACAGTTTAAAGTGTGGTGTAGAAATCGGCGGTGTTATTGAGGTTGGCACTATATTTACATTTTAAACGATAAAATGCTGTGCTGTGAGTGAAACATTTAGGCTCATTAAAGTAATCTGTTCCATAGAGGATAAATCTTTAAAAACAGCCATGATTTTTTTCAACCCTCAGCAGACAGCAGGCTATAGCATAAAGTGCATTCAGCTGATGGTTCAGTTACGGCTTAATAAGTAGTTAATGTACAAACAAACGGGTTAACAAAAATATCTGTTTAGAAACATATGGCTCAATAACTAGTTGATGTACAAACAAACATGTGAACAAAAATATCTATTTAGAAACATTATCGCCTTGTGACTATAATTATGTTTATTATGACAATTAATGTGATTTCATGTTTCATGGGTAACACATCATCCCTCAGCACATGGGTGCGAGCGTGCCTGCCACAAAATTTTGTTTTCTTCACATTGGTTGAGGACACATTCTCTGAATTTCGCCATTATTGAGACCTCTAATGAAAGTTTAATATATTTTCTTATTCCACCTTGAAATGACATCATTCACTTTACGTGAGCTGCAGTCTTTTTCTGAAATTACAAAAATTACTCCAAAAAATGAGGTTTTTCCAAATGTGAAAAATTGTTCCAAGGTACAACATGGTCATGTACACACATCAAAAAAAGTTTTACATCACCTCGGTTCCGTGAGTTGCGGAACCTGTACAGAAAGTTGGGATAGAGATCAACATAAACATCATTTCCGCCCTTTTTATTGCTCATGAAAAACACACATTGCATGTGGCATACTATCCACAAGTTCATCAAGGCACCGTTGGTCCACATTGCCCCACTCCTCAATGGCGATTCGGCGTAGATCCCTTAGAGTGGGTTGGTAGGTCACGTCGTCCATAAACAGCCCTTTTCGGTCCACCCCAGGCATGTTCGATAGGGTCCATGTCTAGAGAACATGCTGACCACTCTAATTGAGCAATGTGTTTATCATGAAGGAAGTCATTCACAGGATGTGCACGATGGGGGCGCGAATTGTCGTCCAAGAAGACGAATGCCTCGCCAATATGCTGCCGATACGGTTGCACTATCGGGCGGATGATGGCATTCACTTATCGTACAGCCGTTACTGCGTCTTCCATAACCGCAAGCAGCGTACGTCGGTCCCACATAGTGCCACCCCAAAACAGCAGGGTACCTACATCTTGCTGCACTCGCTGGGAAGTGTGTCTAAGGCGTTCAGCCTGACCAGGTTGACTCAAAACACGTCTCCGACGATTATCTGGTTGAAGGCATATGTGACACCCATCGGGGAAGGGAACGTGACGCCAATCCTGAGCGGTCCATTCGGCATGTCGTTTGGCCCATCTGTACCGCACTGCATGGTGTGGTTGCAAAGATGGATCTCGCCATGGACGTCGGGAGTAAAGTTGCGCATCATGCAGCCCATTGCGCACAGTCTGAGTCGTTACACGACGTCCTGTGGCTGCACGAAAAGCATTATTCGACATGGTGGCGTTGCTGTCAGTGTTCCTGTGAGCCATAATCCGTAGGCAGCGGTCAACCACTGCAGTAGTAGCCCTTGGGCGGCCTGAGCGAGGCATGTCATCGACAGTTCCTGTGTCCCTGTATCTCCTCCATGCCCGAACAAAACCGCTTTGGTTCACTCCGAGAGGCCAGGACACTTCCCTTGTTGAGAGCCCTTCCCGTCACAGAGTAACAATGCGGATGCGATCGAGCCGCGGTACTG
Source organism: Schistocerca nitens (assembly GCF_023898315.1). Classification (NCBI taxonomy): domain Eukaryota; kingdom Metazoa; phylum Arthropoda; class Insecta; order Orthoptera; family Acrididae; genus Schistocerca; species Schistocerca nitens. The sequence continues at coordinate 4,768,555 of NC_064619.1, read as the reverse complement.
ATCGTCTAGGCATGGTTGAGCTACAGACAACACGAGCCGTGTACCTCCTTCCTGGTGGAATGGCGGGAACTGATCGGCTGTCGGACCCCCTCCGTCTAATAGGCGCTGCTCATGCATGGTTGTTTACATCTTTGGGCGGGCTTAGCGACATCTCTGAACAGTCAAAGGGACTGTGTCTGTGATACAATATCCATAGTCAACGTCTGTCTTCAGGAGTTCTGGAAACCCGGGAGATACAAAATTTTTTGGTGTGTGTACATAGGAACAAATATTCTGTTCAGATTTAACAGTGCTGTAGTCGAGAAACGCTTGTCAGTAATGCGTTTAATAGTCTGTTTTACATCATTACTCTACTTCATACGAGAAATAATCAGTAGATGAAATCAAATTAAGAAATATTACCAAAAACCACTTAAAAGTTAAAAAAATTTCAAATAGAAGCTGTTGGTAGCTAATACAAATTCCCATTTTCTTGACAGGGAAAATTGTGAAGACTTCATTTGCAAAATGCAGTTGTTCAGTGGGAAAAGATTTTCAGCTTCAAGATGCAAGGTGAAGAACGTCTAACAAAGTATGGCTTAACGGTCCAAACATTATGTAACTAGTTTTAAAAATATACAAAATTTTACTCCCCATAAAACTCTTTTACTGAAGAATTAACAATACCTTCAAAATAGCTTCAATATTTATTTACTTATTTATTGGTATAACCCCTTTGGAAGGTTCGAAAAATCAACTTTGGTTTTGCTTCATTGTGTTTAATTTCCCTTCATCCTTCGAGAGTGTCGTCCGTTTCTTCATAGGTCTGCTTTCTTCCTCTTGCAGACCTCTTTCTTTCCTGAAATCCTGCCTTTTGTCTTGCTTCTCTAAAAAGTATTCTGTTATCTCATTCTAAACCCCGTGTTTTTCGTATCTTTGTCAGTTTGGATCTGTAGCTTGTTAGTCTGTTACTATCCATTCGGTATAAGTGGCCATGAAACTGTAGTCTTATTTTCCTCGTTACTTTTTCATTTTCGAATAGAGCTTTCTGGTTGATCTTAATTTGTATTCAACATCACTATTACTCTACATCCAAGTATTTTCCTTAGAACACTTCTTTCAACTTTTTCCAATTTTTCAAGATCTCCAAATTCTGTTAGTTTAAGTGTTTGTCCTGCAAACAGTGTTTCAGGCCTTACCACTGATTTGTAGCGTCTTAGTTTCGTGTTCCAGGACAGTTTCTTCGTTATATATGTTTTTTGCCATTTGGAATGCCGTTTCCATTGTATGTACTTTATGTTCATTAGCTATCTTTTCTTTTATTTTGCTTGTTATCAATTTCCCTACCTATTTAAAACAGTTTGTTTTAGATACTGTATTGTTATGGATTTTAAGATTTGGAGGGGCATCATTGATATTCGTCATGAAATGTGTTTCTTCAAATGATATTTTTAGTCCTATTTTGACTGCTTGTTTCTGTAGTTCTGTGGTTTGTTCTTTGGCAGTATCCAGTGAGTCTGAAATTAATTCCATGTCTTCTGCAAAAGCTAGACAATCTATGGTAATTTTATTTGGGTTTCTTCCTAGTTGAACACCCTCAGTATTGATGGACGTTCTCCATTCTCTCGCTACCTTCTTTAATGTGCACCTATAAAGTAGGGGTGATAAAGTGTGTACTTTCGTCACCACTGACTTTATTTCATAAATTTTTGACGGTTCCCCCGTAAAATTTACTTTTGATGTTGTGTTTGTTAAAGCACCTTTAATTAATTCTGTTGTTTTATTGTCGACTCCGAATTCCTTTAAAACGTCGATTAGTACTTTTCTGTTAATTGAATCAGCTGCCTTTTAAAAATCTACAAAAATTATCACGTATTTCAAGTTCTTGATTTTTCTTATTCCCATTATGTTCTTTAGATTTAGTATTTGATCTGTTTAAGACTTTCTCTTCCTATTGTGTATCGAGTATTCCTTCAATTCTCTTTAACAATGCCAAGGACAAGATGTTATGTCACTGGTACGAGGGAAAGCTCTCTATAATAGTTAGGATCAGTTTTATTTCCTTATTTATGTAATGAATTTACTAATTCCCATGTCCATTCTGATGGCAAGCTGTTTGTTGTCCAAATTTCATTAATGATTTCTGTTAGACATAGAATGTGTAGTCACTAGAGTGTTTCCACAATTCAGCAGCTATATTGTCTTCCCTGATGCTTTGTCACTTTTACGTTGCTTTACGATGTCTCTGTTTCTTCTATTATTAGTGGCGTTGAGTCTGGTTGTCTTTGGATTACGTTGTCAAAACGGAAATCTTCTTTTGTTGGATCTCAGTTGTGTAGTCCGCAAGTAGTCTGCAGTTCTCCGTTTTGCAGTTTTCGTGTTTTTGGATCTATGAACTCTAAACTTGGTGGTGTGTACTCCTTTAAACTACTTTTGAATGTCTTATAAAAGTTCCGTATGTTTTTCTGCTTAAAATGTGGTTCAAATGACGTTAGTTGATCTTTTATATGTTGTATTCTAATCTTTCTGAGACTTTTTGATACATGTTTCCTTGCTTCTATAAAATTTTTCCTGTTCTTATCGTTTTTATTTGTATACCAGTATTCGAAACTCGTCGTCTCTTTACAATTAACTCGTCACAATCATCATTCCACCGAGCATGTTTCCACTTCTTTTAAAGAGCGGTACTTTCTTCTGTAGTCTCAAAAGTGTCTTTTTGAAGTTGTTTCTGGCATTTAGGTATTCTTTTTTCCAACTGCATTTTGTAATCATCTTCTGTAAATAACGTCTTTTCTAAATATCGGCCTAATTTTGAATTCAATGAGGGACCAATAACACAAAAGACTATCCAGTATAAAGAGAAATATAGAAAACATGTACTTTGTACGCCACCACAAAGACTTCGTAAATTAGCAATGGAAAATAAACCGTCGGTCAAAAGAAGTGTGGGAAGACCGACGAGGAGGCGACAGAGTCCGGGGAAGGCTCTGTTCCCATACCTGGAGTGGAAGGAGAAGAAGAAGAAATTATACAGCACTTAAATATGTAGATCTTCTTAGAATTACAGACGCTGCATAAAACATAATTTCCTGTCTCGCAACAACAAAACAGTAGAAAATGCCGGAGACTGGTTATAGCGGTCTTAGATGCGCGTTTCTTCGTGCGATTCTAAATTCGATCATTGGACTGAAGTACCGACTAGCAAATATCATGTGGTCATAGGAACGCTATCTCCAGGTAAAACACATTCCCTCTCCAGGACATGACATCAAGATAAGAAATGGAGTACGTTACACGATGAAATTTACGTACAGATTTCTGTGTGACATGTTGGACACGTGCTGAAGGATAATGTGTTGCACTTGAAAATCGTTCTAAAGTTGAAATTTTAGTAATGATCTTAGTAAACGCAAGTACTGTGGAACGGAAAAAATGTTGTTCTTTAGAAAATTTTGTATGGGCGTGGTACCCAATAAAGAAAAGATCATGTTAAGAAAAAATAGTGACTAGAAGCTTGTTTCGGAATTATCTTGGATTTATACCACATTTGGAGAGTTCAGCAATATGTACGTTGATAAGAGGCGCACAGATGACGCTTTAGGCGTTGCCAAATACGTAGCTGAAGCTTCCGGATTTGTGGGCTGTGGAGAAATTGTGTTTCTTCAGCCACTGTGCACTGTTCCTCAGAGCGCTGTGTTTTAGAGCGGTCAGCAACGTTGCAGAGCTCATCTCCGCTGTAAGAAATCGTGTCTCCCATAGCCGTATCTTCAGTGAAAAGTTGTCAGTGGATTGGTCGGTCCCAAGCCGCAGCAGCAAGCGGCCGCCAGCTGGACGAGTGACGGAGACGGCGGTCAGTCAGCACCCAAGCGACGCCCCAGTGCAATCGGCTATGCACGTATTCCGCCCCCCTCCGCCTCCCCCTCCGCCCCCGCTCCCCTCCCGCCCCCGCCACGACCTCCTCGACCTGGCACCACGGCCGCTACCGCCGCGGTGGGGGAGGGCTCCGGCCGCCGAGGGTGAGTACTCAGTGTGCTGTGTCGCATGCCACTCCGTTGTTTCTGCCCACTGACAGCTGGCGCTTGTCGCTATTAACCACAGGTGAGTGCTGCTCTTCTGTTCGCGCTGCTGCTACTGCTGCTGCTGCTGCTACCGGTTCGCTGCATCTGCCGACACGTTCGAAGCTTCCAGTTCAATGAACGAAGGCGGGAAACAGTTCTTTGACGGAGTTTGCCAGTTACTGTGCTTGTCTTTTAATTATGTAAAACCACTAGATAGGACAAAAGCTTATTCTTTGAATGTCGAAATTTTTATATTTCCCTACTGACTGACCTGGTTCTACTCTTCAGTGCATGTGCTATAGCGCACTGCACCACAAAGACGAAATGACAAAAAACGTTTGCCATTAACAGTTATTACGTAAAGCTTTCAAAGATATAGGCTGTTTAAAAAATAGTGTCACATATTCCTAAAGGAGCTTAGTTTTGGTCAACCTAGAACAGAAGTTCCTACAATGATGTCTCCGTAGCCAACACCTGTCGAGATACGGCCAATCTGTCATCTCATTCCCATCTCAGACGTACACACACCAGGCAGTGCTTCCTGCAGTTGCCACGTATCCTCACACATCGTTCAGCACTTCTTCACAGTGAATCGCGCACTCTTTCAAATACGCTCGGCTCCGTTGGGATTGCGTTAAAAATATCGGTGAGGCGCTGCTGCAACGTCTTCACATTGTCGACGGTTTGGGCATACAGCAGTGCCTTTAAATATCCCCATAGCTAGTAATGCAACGGATTCAGATGCGCTGAACAGGGTGGCATGTTATCGGGCCACCTCGAGCATTCTGTCGCCTATGAAACTGGAGTGCGGTACGTTCCCACGATCCGCACAAAGTGGGGTGGTGTCCCTTCTTGTGGTAATTTAAACGCCATCTCGTGTGAATCTTGCCTCATCTGTAAATAAAATGCAAGCTATGAACTTTTAATGTTCAGTCCAAATCTCAACAACTATTGCTTTCCGCAGATATAAGCACAGGAACTTTTCTTGTAGTTCTGTCCGATACTAGCTCCAGTAGAAATATTAGAGACTGTTTTTGAGCACCTTGTCTTCTAATAAGGAAAGTGAAGTTGTGTCAACATCAGACAGAATCAGATGCCAGCCTGATCACTTAGATTCGTTTCCTTCTTAAAACACTCGTGTCCAGTGGTGTGACAGTTGTTACAGTGGAGGTATTAATAACTCTCCTCCATCCTGCGTTCAGGTTGTAGCAATATTACTCTCCCACTGACCTCTGGAATGTCTTTGTTGGGGCCTAATCACACCAGGCCTCCACCTATACATAATACGTTGCCTCCGGCGTCATATTCACCCGTTCACTCCAACATTCTTATCACAAAAGACCACTGCCTTCTTTTCCTCAAGAATTTGGTTTTGGAACCCATCCCGTAGACTCGGTTTATAGATTCGAATTCTGATGAGACAACAAATTTTCACAGCCCATATTTGGCCGACTAGGGAAGAGAGGTGGTGGCATAAAGTTCCCCACCATAAAGGCTTTGAGCTCGTGTCCTAGAATAAATTGCAAACTTCTCTGCAGTGTCCAATAGGGACCCGTCCCTCGTTAAGCTCGGCGGTCGCCTCGGTGCTATTCGAGAGGATCAGCCCACGTGCTGGCACCATGTGTCCCCCTCTCTCTTCTCTCATAATCGTACAGTATACACATGACACTACACTACTATACACGCACACCCATTACAGTTACCTACACCTTTTTATTACTTCTCCGAGGAGGTGGGGAGATCAGAGGGGTGGTTGGCACTCGGGCCCATAAGTGAAGGGACCTCCGATTTTCACGAAATACTAAGTGGAATAGTGATTTTAGCCCTGGCAACATTTTGGTACGTTACAGTGTTATGTGGATATAATATACACCGGGAAACTGGTTGTGACGTGTGACTGGCACCACCCATCTGTGATGTCGCTCTGCCACCGCCATGCAGAATTCCAGTAAGGTGTGCGGCACCCGCGCATGCCAATGAAGAGAGCAGAGCAGCCCTCCGTTCTGTATATGAGTCAGTCCAGCACGACACTGGCAATGCTGGACAGACACCTTGGTGATCAGAGATTGTTCATAGTGGCGATGTTACTCCAGTTCTTCGGCCTAGACCTTCCCAAACATTTTCAATCGCATTCAATTCCGGCCAGTGACCTGCCACTTTAGATGCTTGATGCCCACCTTCCGTAGGTACCCGTCCTGTAAATTCCATATTTTCAACGCACCTGATGGGACACTGGTCCATATGCACCACGAAAAAGTCGCACATACTATTACAACACGCCATTCCCACGCACATATACTGTCGCACATGTTTAAAATAGTCTACATCTAAATGTAAACGTAGGCTTCCGCGGTCACAGTCAATAAAATGCTTCCGAGTTTGGGACCGCACTGTCAACTATAAAATTCCGACGTTTCGGCGACTATTACAAGACGCCTTCCTCATGTTGCAATACACACGATACAAAATGCCATGCAAAGGGGCCCGGGTTCGATTCCCGGCTGAGTCGGAGATTTTCTCCGCTCGGGGACTAGGTGTTGTGCTGTCTTCATCATCATTTCATCCTGACCGACGCGCAGGTAGCCGAAGTGGCTTCAACTCAAAAGACTTGCAGGAGCCGACCGACGGGAGGCCCTCGCCACACGACATTTCATGTCATTTCCGTAACACTTGCGTGTTATACGAGCATTCCGGCAACAAATTAGCAGCCTGCCTCTGAAATACTTCGATGTGTCCCTTTAATCTGAAATGGTAAAAATCCCAAGCACTCGAGCAGTACTCGAGAACAGGTTGCACTAGCGTGCTGTATGCCGTCTCCTTTACAGATGAACCAAGCTTTCCTGAAATTCTCAGAATAAACCGAAGTCGGCGATTCGCCTTCCCTACAACAGTCCTCATACGCTCGTCCCATTTCATATCGCTTTGCAACGTTACGCCCAGATATTTACGCGACGTAACTGCGTCAAGCAAGACACTACTAATTCTGTATCCGAACATTACGAGTGATCCCGTCCCAGACGGGTTTAATAGTGCCTGTACATAGTTCTTTTATCCACAATGATGACTGAGTCTTAAAGTGTTACAAGAGCGTATCAGGCGAACATGTAACCAGAAATACTCTCCATGTTAAACAGCGACCAGCCACTGAACAGTACGCTACACAGTTATTCAGGGATCCAACCACAGTGAAGTAGACAGTACTCCCTGTAAAACCTCGCGGTACCTCTGCGCGAGGGGAACGCATCTGGCGAGTCGCACGGCACCTGAAGCATCCTCTTTCAGCCTACAATGCGCAGTTAGACACGAGGAAGTGCGACTTATGGAGTGCCGCGAAGTTTTTAGTCCTTTATGCAGATGTTTTCGCGTGCGCTCCTCTGCTCCAGTGGGTAATTTCCCTTAGTACTGGCTGGCGCAGTCGAGCCAAGTGGTTTGCTCTGTCATTAAATTATTTCCTTTGTTGATTTTAGTTTATGGACCAAAACTAAAGTGGATTAGGGCCGAATAGATCTTATAAAGAATAGAACCAAATTTTATTTTCACCTACTTACAGATCGGTTTCTGAGTGAAATGTTATAAAACATGGTGGTAACAGAGAGCAGCTTCACAGTCTGCCTCTTCTCGTGTATTCTCCACACCTCCTTTCTGATCTTTTCTTCGCTGAGCTCTGCCAAAGCTCTGTAAGAACAATTGATGACATTTGTTATGTAGAGGATGTGGCCAACTACTCCCCGAGAATAATCATGAATTCCTATTAGTTTTTCTCACCGCTTTGTTTCTTCTACAGAACGTTTGCATCGAAGCCTAAAACGTCCAATAAATGGTGAAAAATCTTCTGACAATTTTTTTTTCAGTCTGTACCTGGCCACTTGGCTTTGCAATTGGGAGTAGCTCCTGTCTACACCTCCCATATTCTCTTCGTAATCCGTTACATCACTTGACTCTTCCGAGATGCCATTCGTAGATTTTAGTTTTTGAAATGTATCATCATGGATTGTGTTGATCTTCACGACATGTCTCTTCTCCTTACATTTCATCAAATCTGTTTATTTCTATATGCCGTTATGCATTCGTCTTTGCTCAGTTTTTCATTTTTCGTGAAGTCGGGGAACATCTTTCATTTTTGCCGCATTGTGCCGACAACTATGGGGTTCTTACTTCTTCATTTGTTACTCTAATTTGGACTAGGGTATCAGCTGTCGAGGTAAATGCAATATTTTCCAAGAAAATCATGCGCAAGCTCCAAAACAATTAGAGCAATTATTTTTTCCTCGGGATAATAACTGCTATAATTTTTCTCATTACCAGTACAAATAAAAAAAATTATAACTGGCCGAGAATGCCTTATATTGACTGACGAGAGGTACCATGTAGTGGACAAAGCATCAGCTAATAGCACTCTAACACCTGACCGCTTGAAACTCGCCATTTCAATTAGCCAAAAGCCACAGAATGCTGAAGGCGGATAAATTCGTCGAACCAACCAAGTACGAGCATGTCATGGACAGTATTATGCGTGATGCCAAAATCAAGGGATAGCCAGAGATGGTGCTCTCCTGGTTATATGTCTTCAGACACTTACGGAGAAATAATTATTCTATGCTGAGTTGTAACACGCGAACCCAGTCGCGTGTTATATCTTCGTAGAAACCTAATCCGTATCTATATGTGTACAATGATGATCTAAAAAGCACCGCACACTATTGTACAAGATTATATGACAAAATTGGTTGAAACTAGTATTTGCCGTGAATCGTCGATTCATTCGTCAAGAACGGGAATGCAGTATCGTGCACCGTTTAAAAGAATCGCAGCAGAAGCAACAGCCTATGAACTGCCTGCTTTTTGTGTTAGTTACAGCTGTGTAATTGCTGTGTGTTTTCTATTGCGTAATGTACGTGTTAAAACTGTTTCTATTTAGACATTGCCTGATGGAACTGGTAGTGTGCATCAAAGTAATAGTATTCTTCGTTTTAAAGGAATAATTTAGGATTAATTTTTCGCTGTAACACGTTAAATGTACTTTCTGTTTCACTGCCTCCTTCTGCAAGTTTGTCCTGCACTAAATGCATACTTAATTTCAAGAGATGTTTTTTGATTTGCTTAAAGCTAAAATGTATGTAATATTTTCATGTTGAGAGCAATCATTTGTCGATTCACTACAATTAAATGAAACAGCTTCATTATTTTTGTTGCTTCTGGAAATAATTTAAAAGTAAAGATACTGTTAAGTGATTTTTTTCCATCGCAGTTGACACTTTTTAAGAGTTTCTTGTGCGTCTGCTAATCCGCCGCAAATATTATTGTTGATATTGTCATGACACTATTAACGAAAAAAAGTTCTGATAATGTGCAGATCCTTCCAAACTAATAAATTCACTGTCCATGTAATATATCTAATATGAAAAAATTGGGTATACTCGAAAGAAGAGCCTGCTGCAGCGTATCAGTGGTTAACCGAGGTTCGTCGTTGGTAACTGCCTACAGTAATCACAAGACTGTAAAATTTAATTTACTTTACAAAGTCTCCTTTCATCTCTGATGAGCACGAAGACTGATATAACAATAAAATTAAACAACAGTAATAAACTAGCCGTGTATGAATGTTGTCACACAATCAAAATACTCCCATTAAAGGACAGTCAAAAGAAACAAAATTACAAGCAAAATACTTTTTTTAACACTCTCAAACAACTAAACGTCCCAAATGAGTCTCTAAATGCATAATTAGAATGGCGTACAGCAAGTCATTCAAGCTGGGAACCTCAGGTATTTCCGAAATCGTTTAAGATGTACTAACTCTGTTTCTGATTCTGTTTACAGTCAGACGAACTGTATAACATTGCTCAGTAAGAGGCTTACAGCCTATTGCCATAAAAATATATCGTTTCTTAGACTGGAATTACAACATATTCTGCTGCAGTACCTCACATATGAATGAGACATATTTCGGCATATCAATCTCCGAACTCCGACGAGTATATTTTAGAGGTCATTATAGTATCCCAAACTTGAGTGTTTTGTGCCATCAAACTATGAGGCGTCTTGTGCGGAAGTTCGTGAATTAAAAAAAATAAAAAATAAACAAATGCGTCGCGTCGAATAAGGAGGAAAAGATGCTGCACCTCTGCGATTCTAGTATACGAGGAAAACATGCAGTGAACTTTTAGACGCGACAGACTTTCTTATTTGGGCATAAACTTGTGAATTTTCATATATAATAGCAATCAGTTTAATGGACAAAACGTAGAAATCCTACAGTGTATATGATGTATTTTCTCTAACATTATTTTTCGCGTTTTGAGCGCGAGACGACGTGAATTTCAAATCTACGACAACAGCAACCAAAATTACTGAAGTTCCATTTAGAAAATATGTTGATACCGATATCTCTGGAACTAATGATGAGGGAACTAAAGCCGTTCAGTGAGGATATCCTTAAATTTACCTGGATGAAAACAGAATTGTAATATCTTAAACAGTTCATGAAATATTGGTGATCAACGGTGTAGATGACTCATCCTGTATATTTAACAAATAAACGATGATTCTGGTCAATAAGGACAAACAGAAGACTCGAGCAAGCGATCTACTTGAAAAATACTTTTTAATTATTCACAATTGTCGTATGACTTATCATCAGACTTGTCACAAAGTAACATGTCAAGTCATCTAGTGCCCAACCTGGTCACTTCACTACAAGACTCATAAGAGGCGGAAACAGTATTATGAGATCATCCGAAGCTATCAAGACAACTGTGAACATAAAAGTGGGTCCCTAATGAATATTATGTTCTGAAATATGTGGTTTCCATTCTGTAGGCAATTTTATTCACCCCAAGTAGCATCCTATATAGCACATGCCAGTGAATGATACAGTGCCCTGTGTCCTCTAGGAGGTGTTTAATGTGGTTCCCAAGGACTTTGAGGTGAATATGAACACACAACAACATGGAGAGCCGCATTCGTTCAGATAAACCAGCTCGCATTCGAATAGCATCAGTAGCAGCGTGAAAGCGTAGTTTCAGTTGTCGTATGTCCTTCACACAAAGCAATCCAAAAGATTGAGGTACTGCGATCGGAAGGGTCGTGCAACTGGACCAGCTCGACCTGTTTCATCAACTGGGGAAGACTGTGCCAACGTATCTTCACCTACCAGACTCTCTGTAACGCCAAAAACACTAGTGTCAGCAGGGGAGACAGTTCGTGAACAGAGAAATGAAAGACACGACTCTGCTGTAGCGCATCGTGGAAGAACGACCGTTCCCATGAAACGGCCGACAATTATTCCCGCTCACACGTTGAAGGTACACCGTTCTGATGTCTCGTGGACACAAAAACCACACAGATTATAGATGACGCTTATGACGATGAGCTCATCTGTGAATAGAAAGATTGTGGAAACTCGAAAAAGTTTGTGGCACGGTCAACAGAACTACTATTAAATTGTTCTCCTAGACGAAATTCATTCAGTAACAAACTGCATTCGTTGCGTGTGGCGCAAATACTGTAGTAACAGTTTACAGGGAGGATGGTCCATCGAGTCACCTAGTGTACGGCGGTCGTCCTCCACAGCGTGCATCACACGTCCCTCCGCTGTACCTGTACGCACATGGCGGAACCGTTCTTCATGCTTACCCAGCCCTGAATACGTAACTGCCTCACTCAGAGATCGAAACAAGGTGTTGAAGTCGCCGTTGACAGGACAGCTTACCACCTATCTGTCGCCTTCACCGGCCTGTTGGCCTATTACATTTTCGGATACTAGGCCATCGTTTAATATGCAAGTCCACTACAGCACAGTCGGCAACACAGCAAAAGAGGTGGCGCGTATTATGATACGAGGGAGTTGCGAGCTGTTGTTGTCTTCTTGAGAACATTAGTATCTGCTTAGTAGCTTATCATTAACTGGAATGTAAAGTACGGGTACTGAGTGGCCTGATTTAAATGGTCTCTAACATAGTATGCATTTGCGGACGTATATTTGTTAGGCCTTATTTTTTTCATTACCTTTTTCATAGATCGCCTCTCTCAGCTCCGTTTGCTTGCAGTCCCTCGTGTAGCCCAAGCATTGTTTCTGCATCCATTCCTGTCGTTATTACAAGAGGAGCCTCATAACGTCAGTGTGGTGTGTGTCTTTCCTCCACAACATGTTGACGCAATGTATAAATTGTAAAGCTTCGAGCAGAATCATTGCCCATGACTGCCTATGTAAACTGAACTTACTTCCGTCAGCATTTTCTTTGCGAAGAAAATTACCTTCCTCGAAGAGACATTGTTGCGAAATGGACAAAATATTTTACTTTGTACAATCGTCATATTTCCGAAAACCAGCGGATTTTCCACACGAGAGTTGCCACGCACAATCACATTAGTAAATCGCCCACATGGCCGTGAAGTAGGTTGCACGCCAGAAAGCGCATTTAAGTCACTCAGACTCCTGCAGGACTCAGTATCCGATACAGAGAAGAGACTGATAAATATAGATGTACCTAAAATGTGGATTAGCTGGGAAGTGAGGGGTTGATGGCGCGCTATCTGCAGCCAGTGAGCACTCTATTGCGAGCAGATCAGTAGTCAGTATGAATTGGAACGCGGAAGCAATGTTTTTACTACTGAATATTTACCTGTACCAGTAATATAGACTCTGTTATGACGGCTTCTCCATAAACAGTTCAGCAGACTATTGTATGAACTGCGGCGCTGCATTGTCGATACGTAGTACTCGGGTGCGCGGAGACACAAATGAGTAAATTATGAATCGAAAATGAACTGGCTGCCCCCATTTGAGACGAGAGTTTAATCGACATGATATGCCAACGCCCATACCGCAGTGGTTCCCGTCAGATCACCGAAGTTGAGCACAGTTGGGCTAGCACTCGGTCACTGTCTGTGTCTGCCGAGTGCTGTTGGCAAGTGGGGTCCACTCAGTCCTTGTGAGACCAATTGAGGAGCTACTTGACTGAAAGATAGCGGCATCTCTCACGAAAACTGCCAGCGGCCGGGACAGCCGTGTGCTGACCACGTGCCGCTACGTCTCCGCATCCCATGACGCCTATGGGCTGACGATGGTACGGTTGGGCCGTCAACGTCTGTTCGGACGGTGTTTTTTTTTTTTTTTTGTATGCAATTTATTGCGCTGCAGAGTTCGACGTTTGCTTACTTCGTCTCGCTGGTCTGGAATTAATAAAATATCCTCGATTTTTTTTTTAACTAAACTTCAAATCTTACAGTTTCAAGCCCCATCAAAGATGATGAAATGTAGAAGTCTTAAGTCCCATGCGGAACGATAAGGTTCTTCCGTAGGATGGTTTTTTAAACAATTCTCGACCGTTTCCTTCACTGTCGCTCCCAAATTTAGCAAGCGCTTCCCCTCAATGAGTCAACGTCGACAAAAAATTAAAAACTAATCTTCTTTCGTTCTTTTTCTCCCTTCCTTTCCCTCACCGCTGAGCTGAGCGTCTGCGTCAAGTATGTACGTCAGATAACAGTTCTAGCACCAAGTTTTCGAATTCTACTACTCTCTCCCATGAAAACGACTTAGTAGGTATCCCAGAGACTGTATTAAAGAATTGGGAGCGCGAGAGATTTCGTTCATCCGATTTCGCATGTCTTCCATAACATACCGGTATGAAGGAGACTGGACGTAAAATGAAACATGGTAGACTTTCCAGCAGGGAAGATTTTCAGGCCACTGCTCCCGCAAATTTACATGGATCTGCTGAAGCATTCTGTCTTGTACTAAGGCAACTACAGTAGCACTGAGAGGAATTACAACGATTTTCTAAAAGTCACTCATCTGTGGCGCCTCTGTAACATTAAATATTTTTGGTTGAACTAAAATTTTTCGCAGTTCGCCTCATATCGCATCTTCATAATAAATCAGCTATCTTGTCAATATTGGTCACAGCTACAGTATTACGATGCTTCGCATCTTATGAAATGGATACGATTTCAAGATACTTAACTGAGGAACGTACGTTTTCAGTACCTCTCGTTTGGTTACGCCCTAGATTAAATATAGTTTCTAATGAAAATATGAGGCTGATACTTAAAAATGGCATAGGTATCTGACGTGATCAAACGGTGCAGGAGGTGATCTATACGTTTCTACTGAAGTCGTCTTACGAAAACTGTCATTTACCTGCCAAGATCACTACGTTAACACGTTAGTGGATTACTAGTTTCTGCAATATGAATTGCCATCTTCACATCCGTAAAACCGTGCAGTGGTAGCTACAGCACACAATACAGTGTGGTTTAAATCATTGCCTGATGTAACTACCACTGCCCGATTCTATGGATCTGAAGATGGCAACTGATATTGCCTAAACTAGTAATCCGCTAATGTGTTAACATAACGATCTTGGCAAATAAATAAATTTTCCCCAGAAGACAACAGTTCAACTTCAAAATAATTTCTTAATATGGTAGGCAAGCGAAATCTTCACTACTCAAGACAAAATCGGTTATAGTTACTGCATACGACAGATACCACGTCATTCGCAATTCACTGACTTATTTGCTCTGAAGTTCCTATGTATACGCCTTGTCGAATCAGCTACAGTTAAAACAACAGCTCACATTTCACCAACAGTTACTATAATTTAGTTCAGTCTCATATAAGAGACTAAATAGCGTATTTATCTACTACCATACATTCGACCTTGTTGACTATAGTGGGAATGTTGCCCACGATTTCTCTTGGAAGACTAGCCGTTTTCTCGAATTGCTACTGTAATTGCTGATGTCGTTATCCCATACAACTTCACTGAACTAGGCGGATGCTTCGTTGAAAGCGTGCAAGCAACACCAATACTCTGGAAATTATGAACTTAGATTTTTGCGTTAAGCCTTGTGTTGCTGTAAATAACACTGCTTCCTTGAACAAGAGTTAACGAACCGTGGATTCGCGGTGATATCCTCTGGTAGTGCTGTGAGAATACAGAATTCCACGCGACTTAACATTAAGAAAGAAGGGGAAGAGAAATGAAATCGTTTGGTTAATAAGCTAACTTTAATTTTACGTGAGCGCCTGTTTTCGAAATTCATAATTCATAGTCATGCAAATTTAAGGAAATTTGCAAGAACTATGGGACTCCTTAGGCACTGACAGATTGCTCCCCATTCTCTGACCTACTTAGTGTTATCTGTTTCGAAGACGGGGTGCTGAGTTCCACAATGATGTGCTGAGTTAACATGAAAGGGTGCCAGAATTTGTAAACAGTATGTACCTAATGTTTCCTTAAAACTCTCTATTTTATCTGGTTAATATGAACAACAAAACGTCACCAGGTCTTGTTCAACCGGTAGGACCAAGGCAATGAACCAGACGACGAAAATCAGACTTTTTGGAGGGGAGGTCACTGGGGACTGTGTCTCGACGATGTGATTTCTCGTCAACCTCCAAACCGGTTTGCTACCCACAGCTCAGTCGCATCAAACGGATCTCAGCGGCGTTTCGGCATTTTTCCTATGAAAACAAATCTGAATTACTTTTCCAGGAACTAAAACTGGTTTTGTTCCACTTCCTGTCACATTGTGCTTTTACCTGAACAGAGGTGACTGCGTTCAGGGCATAAATGAAGACCAAACTAAGACACTTTTTGCTGTTTACACTCTTACCATCTACTATATACCAATGATAAACCGACAAATAGTCATTCACTACACCAGATAAGAATTATTTCTCCATCATTTTGGTTTTATTTGTAAGCTTCTGGCGTCGGTATGTTTCCTTCAGCAAACATTGTGAGAGGAGCGCTCACAGCGGCTCAGAAGAAGTGTAGATTTAGATTTACCATTGTTTTCCCCAGTGGTGTAAGTCAAATGTTGGAGTGTTTCCTCTGAAACTGGCACCGTTTATTTCCGAACCACATTCTGAGCTTGTGCTCAGCCGCTAATGATTTAGCCGTTGAGGAGACGGGAAATACTAACCTTTCTTCATTTTTGATTGGTGTGATCCTAGCTGCCTGTCTCACTGCACAGAACACAACATGGAAAATGCCACGTTGTAATGCGTGCATTGATAGTGGAGCTGTCGCTATGAGATGTAAATTATTTTTGTCAGTAAAAAATATATTTTTTTCCGACCATTAGTTCGTATCTCGAAATATTAATCGGCCCTCTCTCTCTTATGCGTATAATTTTGACTAAACGTTTGAGACACACTGCAAATAAAAAAATTGTCAACAGCACGAAGATTAGTTTGAACACCACAGTGCAACTGAAGATATACTACAGAACAGAAAGCTTTTACGAAATAGAGGACAGGTAGTGCGATATGTGCGAAAATGTACTCGAATAACTGACTTAGCGGTAGGAGGAATGTACTGTAGAAATAGTCACAGGGTACGATATTGCGAGCTAACATTCCAAAGATGTTCGGGCACACATGCGGTTCCTCTTCGTTGAAATGTCTTGGCTCAAACTCGTCTAGGGATTGAACCGCATGTGTCGCATTACACGCCCTAAATTAGACACTTGTGACCCTTTGGTTAAATTGTCTGGCTGATGGCAAGTTTGCGAAATAAGAAGTTAATATAACATATAATAACAGTAACAATAATATCTGGAACTAAATGAACGACCCATAAATGATGTAAGCCACACAGTTGCGCTTTGATTATTTAGACTTACTGTTACACTCGAGCGCATATCCATTTGACACACATCAATCATTCACAAACTCATCGCGAATTACAAGTCCAATACTCCACCTCGTTAACTACGCGAAAAGTTAAGAGTTCACACCAGGCGCGCGGCTGCTCACCTCTCAAGAGACCAAGTCCCGCGATACCACACAACTCGAAATTTTCCAAGTCGTTTCACTTCCTAGCTGCCTGAAGACCGACTGTCCGCTTTCGCGTCTCAGTCCGAACTGTCCACTTTGGTGTCTCCAGCCGAACTGTCCGCTTTCGCGTCTGCAACAGCACACTTCCCTTTGATACATAGACCAGAATTGTCCACCTTGGTGACTCCGCCAGCACCGTCCCTCTGGCCGTCCCCGGCCGCGTTTCCCGCCGCCGAATATCCCCGCTCAACTGACTAGTGCAGTTCCCTTTGCCGAAGCCGTCCATCTAACTAGCTACAGCTTCACGTTCTAGCTAAAGTAATAATAATATCCATTACATAATAAACGTTAAATTCTTTTACATAAAACCAAAACAATTTCCTTCTTAACTTCGAATGTCACGGCCAGCAGCCTTGGACCAATTTGCTTTCTATAAATAAGTAAAGAACCAAAGTAACTATTATGCACTAAGCTCCACAACAAATATTCTATTGGGTGAGGATTCGATAAGGTGTCATGCTGTCATCGTTCAATGTGTTTTGTGTGGAGCAAATGATGATCTGATATTTAACTGAAAATACAGAAAATTTAAATTTACTATATCTTTTAAACAAATAAAGTTTCGGAGTTGATATTTATGACATGTCATTTTAATGATGCGCTTCTATATGAAATGTCGATCGTTAACATCGACTACAAAGCGTTTAGATTTTAGCATTCAGGTCTTTGTTACAAAACTTGTTAATTTCACTTTAACAGTAAATCCTGAAGTATTATAGATACGATCAGTTTTATTGGGATCACCATGGAAATTTATGAAGGGTGGTAGTCTAAAATTACTGTAGCTTCATTCCTTGACTTATTACAGAATTAAATAGTTTCCATAAATGTTTCCGTTTATGGCCGATCTTACGTCGGCCACATTTAACACTGCTGCGTCTCCCTGGCCTATGAGGTAGGTTCTCGTCTGTCTCACTCGCACACTACAGCGCTTAGGCCTCATTCAGCACAATAGACGCCTGTGAATTTCCCCATCTCGTGGCGAATCTGCGCCCTTTGTGGCACACGGTCCTGGACGACAGGGTTCGTTTCGCAACTCCTGAAGGCTGACTCTTTCGGCCGTATACTTAAATGAGAGCGAAATGCTCGTTAATTCACAATATGTAACACAAATTAGTGAGGGAAATGGATGTAATAAACCTGCAGAAATGAATTAGTGCACGATAGTAAAAGGTAGGAGACAAAGTTAAATGAATCAAGACTGTCGACTATTAAAAGAGGTAAAACTGGCAACAGCGTGAAGGTAGATTAGGACACCACAGTGCTGTACTAGGCATGGTCCAATAGTATATGGTATAGCGTTGCCTCTCTCTAACCTACGAACCGACGTATCGAGCCACTTATAGGGGACCTACAGTGTACAGTGGAGTGCGAATCAGGTGCAACTCGACTTTTTTCCCCATTGACGGACGCTGCCGAAGGTGAAGGAAGTGATTAGTGACAGATACAAATCGTAGACCGACTGGTAATCGATCCCGAGTCCTTTGCATCCTTAGTCAGCCACTTCCCCACTGAAATACCGTTCTGCACTGTAAATGTAGACTGCAGAATGAAGTCAGCTGCGTTACAGGTCGCACGGCTTTACTTACTACTAGAGCAACTCACTGTCAAATAAGTAGGGAATAAGGACTGCAAACAGAGTATAAATGTAGACGAAAGCTGATACTCTCTTTCTCGTCTACACTCTCGTCATGCACCATTTATCCACGATAAATTAACAGTTAAGAGTGGGAAGTGGCCTCGTACAATAGACGTTTGGTGGCGGGCGGGTGCCTCGGTTAACGACTGGCGCGCGGCCTGGGGGGCTCTGGGAGGGGGGGGGGCCTCTGGGGGGCACGGGGGGGGCTCTGGGGGGGGGCTGTGGGGGGCTCTGGGGGGGCCCGGCGCCGCCGGCAGCCGCTGACGCCGCTCCCTGTGCGGACAGGCGAGGACTCGGACTCTGCGCGCCTGGCCAAGTCGACGCTGACGACGCCACCGGCGAAGGAGAAGCGCAAGCCGTTCTTCCGCAAGCAGGAGACGATGACGCCGTACGACGTGGTGCCCTCCATGCGGCCGGTCGTCCTCGTCGGGCCGTCGCTCAAGGGTTACGAGGTGACGGACATGATGCAGAAGGCGCTCTTCGACTTCCTCAAGCACCGCTTCGAAGGACGGTCAGTACACTCCAGCCGCGCACTCTGCCTATCTCACATGTGTATCCCAGTGCCCCACTTTTTTTCTTCTTTACGAAATTAAATAATCACGGTAATCGAAGAAACTTCACAAGTCAATATCGCTAAAAAAAAAAAAAGCATTTTATTGGACGAACATTTTAGACAGACGTACGCTAGCATCATCGGATCTTATACTTTCGAATTTTTACCATAACAACCGATGGTGATAGCACAGCTCTAACGAAACCAGTCATCCAGTAAAAGGCTTTTTTCTTTTAATTTCTTTAGTGACTTTTTAAAGTCTTTAATACAATGCAATAATGATACAAAATACAATACAATAATGATGCTGCAATACAATTCAGTATGATGATACAGAATAACCCACCACCTGAATTAATTAGTGGGTCTTTTTTGCTTAATTGACTAGCACAAAGCTATGGGCAAAGTTAATCTAATCTATTAATCTACTCTAATGCTAGTCTACTCAGCAGCGTTACAGTTGTGCCAGATGATCTACAATCCTACTTTTGTGGCCTGCTCACCGAGCTAACCCCAGTGAGCGTGCCCCTGGCACTGGGCTGGCCGAATTACTTAAAACCGCTGCAGTCCCTACCCATGTTAGTGGAGTTACTGTTCTAAGTTCTACCTACAACTACTAATAACTACTACCTAATTGGAAGTGCAGATGTCTATTACTGGGTGTATTTGATACACTTCCCTGCCTGATCCTGTAGTGCGGCGAATCCCGGTCGTAAGAGCGACCGGCCAGTTCCGCACCCGGCGATATTGGGCACTGTCTTCGTCGCTTCCTGTGTTGTTATCCATTTTGGTTTCTAATAAAATCCCTCGTGATCTTATGTGATATCCTGTTTGCCAAACTATTGAGGACATTAAAGGTGTCAGCACGTCGTATTAGTGCATACGTGTCGCTATTCGGTAATTGGATTCTTAATTCATGCGCCACCTCATCGTATAACGGGCAGTCACAGATGACGAATTCGGGTCTACCGTCCTGAGCACCACAGTCACACGCCGGCGTCGCCCGTTTACCAAATCGACATACCTAGGTATGTCGGATATGGTCCAAGTCCTGTGAGAAAGTGCAGCAGGCCCCTGCTAGGCTCAAAATAACTCGTCTCTAATCTCTCCTTGACATAGGGCAGCAATTGAAATACCCTTCTCCCCGTTTCCTGATTTTCCCATAATTGTTGCCATAACTCTTTCCCCCTTCTTCTAACAGCAAATTTATCCCTTACTTGTACCCCCATGATTCCCCTAGTCCTTTCTATCTTCCCCTTGGTGACCCAGTACCACGCTGCCTGCTGCCTTATCTTTATTTCTAATGGACATAGCTCCATTATTACCAGTAATCCCCCCCCCCCCCTCGGGAGTCGTTCGGTATGCTCCAACAGAACGCAATAACAAGTTCCGCTGCGCCCTTCTCACAGTCACGGCCGCCATCACCCTCGTGAGCCTGTGTGCCCAGATCACGCACGCATATCCTACTATTGACATCAGAATGCTGTTATGATAGAGTTTGATTAAATTGGGTGGTAAATAGAATCTTTTGTGACCTACTTTTATAAGATTATTTAGGACTTCTAGGGCTCATTGTGTTGTAGTATCTATGTGTGAGGTGTAGTTCCATTTCTCGTCAATTATCACTTCTAGCTATCTTGCCTCGCGCGCGCCGAAGAACTGGAGTTCCTTCTATTCTAACTGTTGGGTTTCTGCTTAGACTACCTTTCAACAAGAGGTATGTAGATTTATGAAGTGCGACCTTTATTTCTGCCGGCCGCGGTGGTCTCGCGGTTCTAGGCGCGCAGTCCGGAACCGTGCGACTGCTACGGTCGCAGGTTCGAATCCTGCCTCGGGCATGGATGTGTGTGATGTCCTTAGGTTAGTTAGGTTTAAGTAGTTCTAAGTTCTAGGGGACTAATGACCACAGCAGTTGAGTCCCATAGTGCTCAGAGCCATTTGAACCAACCTTTATTTCTGCTTCTTGGCACCACTCAACAAATGATGTTATTGCTCGTTCCACTTTTGGCTCAAGGTCTTTACGGCTACGGCCGCCAACCAACAGGAGGTGGTCTTCAGCGTAGGCTATCGCGTCTAGCACGTCCTCGCAAAGTTGTAATCTCTCTAGTTTACATCCCAAAAGAGTGGCCCCAGAACAGATCCCTGGGGGCACCCCTTCGTAATGGTTTTACATATCTTCCCGCTAGGCGATGATAACCAGACCTCCCTGTCCCTGCAATAGCTCCTCAGATAGCCATAGAAGGGCCCTGGGCACTCCTTCTTACAAAGCGGGAGAAGAGCGAGGGCCACCACAGGTTGTCAGCGGCGCCACTGATGTACACCATGATGCCCCTACCACATACTTGTGCGGGGCTGAGCTGCAGACCTCAGCCGCCAGGGCGATTGCGTCAGACGCCGATCGCCCCGGCCTGAAGCCGAACTGCCTGTCGCCCGTCCCGCGCAGTATCCTGTGTGATGTCAGTCTGTGAGCCAATAGCTCCTCTAATAATTTCCCCAAGATGTCCAGGGGACATACTGGCCTGTAGGACTTGGGTTCCGCAGGTTCCTTGTCTTTTCCCTTCTCTATAATGACCACGTTTGCCCTTTTCCAAATTTTTGGGAATTTACAAATCCTGAGGCATTCAGTAAATAATCCCGTGAGAGGTGCTATTAGCTGAGGGGCGAGGAACTGTACAACGTCCGCTACTATACCATCTGGTCCTGGTGCCTTCCCCCTTTTGAGTGATTTGATGTGTGCAGCAACTTCTTCCTCTGAGAAGAGGTACACCATGGTGTCGTTGGTGTACTCCTCCTGATCTTCCCTACGAATTTGCTGTTGGATTTCATTTTCCCCGTTTTCCTCGTCATCTGGCAACAGAGTGCGCAGGAGGACTTCAGCGGTCTCCTGCCAGGACTCTGTCATTCGGCCACCATCTCTGATTGTCGAGATGACCGCTGGAGATCTTATCTTCTCTTTGACCAGCTTGTAGGGGACTCCACAAGGGTCAGTGGCTAGTTGACTCAGTACGTACCTCTCCCAGCTGTTCACCCTGACCTCCTTCAGTTCCTTTTGAAATATTTCCCTCGGTTCTCTGTACTGCTGCATCCAATACTGTTTTTCTCGCCAGACGGCACTTCGCTGGTAGTACTTCGTTGCCCGTCTCACATACTGGCGCATACGTTCAAGGTCAGCAGTCCATGCTGGTGGAGAGGCCGCAACGGCCATTATCCTGGTTGCCACAGCAGCTTTTACCGCTCTAACAACTGGACAAAACAATTCTTCAGCGTACCTGTCAACGTCTAAGTCACCCTCAGGCAATGGAGGAGAGTAACACTCTCGAGCTAGGCAGTCCCAATCCGTTTTGTTGAAATTCTATTGGGTTCCCCAACCCAGGTCCCAGCGGCACTCCTCGTCACTAAGACGGAAAACAATTAGATTGTGATCACTTGTAGTGACCTGATCTAAAACTTTCCAGTTTTTGATATGGCTGATGGCACTACGTGTTACCAGGGTGACATCTATGTTAGTCCGTGGTCCGCCTCCTCCTTAAAAGTTTTTCTTAGCGATCTTGCTTTGAGGTTTTCTTCAGTTATCATATATTATAGATCGCGCCCAGACTGACCATGTCAGGAATATACAGGGTGTCGCGGAAGTCATGGTCAATATTCTGGGATAGGACAGGAATGATGATTCGAAACAAAAAAAGTCAAGTAAACGTGGACTCTAAAACGCATACCTTAAGAGCTATGAGCAATTGTTAATCTTCGATACTATGAAATAAATGTCTTCTACTGCAGGCTCTTTGCTTCCCGCATTTTGGAAGTGCTAGTATGGACCAAACCAAGAAAAAAAGTCCAGTAAACATGTGCTCTAACATGCATACCTCAAAAGTTATGGGCACTTGTTCACCGGAAGAGTTGTGTTCCAAAGTACCGAAGATGAAGAAGCACTCAAAACTCTCAAGGTATGCATTTTAGAGCACATGTTTACTGGAGTTTTTTTTCTTGGTTTCGTCCATACTAGCACTTCCAAAATGTGGAAAGCAAAGACCCTGCAGTGGAAGACATTTGTTTCACAGTATCGAAGATTAAGAATTGCTCGTAGCTCTTAAGGTATCCGTTTTAGAGTCCACGTTTAATTGACTTTTTTGTTTCGAATCATCGTTCCTGTCATATCCCTGAACAGTGACCATCACTTCTGAAACACCCTATATAATTAAATTGTCACGGCCATCTAATTCTGTAATGAAATGCTGTGCACCCTCCCCCTCTCTCCTTCCCCCTCTCTCCCTCCCTCCCTCCCTCCCTCCCTCCCCCCCCCCCCCCCCCCCTCTCTCTCTCTCTCTCTCTCTCTCTCTCTCTCTCTCTCTCTCTCTCTCTCTCTCTCTCTCTCACACACACACACACACACACACACACACACACACGAGTTGTAAACGATACCTGTTTACAGCGTAGCACATTGGTCTACGGGAAGTCGAGATTTACAGTTTCATACAACACACTTGCGGCCTACAGAAGCTACTTAAGCGATAACGCATTTGCACCGCGCGAGATTTTGTCTGAAATCGTCCTTGAATACTAAAAACCCCTTAATCTTGCACTTACAGAGTATAAAATTGATATTTGTGTAAATTTTACCCAACAATTTTGTGAATTGTAATAGCATAAAATAAACAACTAAATAGTTTCGTTTCTGTCCCATTGTTGGTACGAGTCAAATGTACTTGTAACGGTTATGCTTAGATCGAATTGGAAACATAATTAGTTTCTGTGAAACTTGCTACAAAATCTTTTCTATTCCATTGTTCTCACAAAAAAGAATATCTTACCAATGATAACGAAAACATGTGTCTTAAAAGGACGAAAGGATATTCAAAACATCGGTGTAGCTTAAATGGCTTTTGTAGACCAATCACAGGTTGTTTTCAGGCTTGACAGATCCCAAGTGTCTCGTATGAAATTGTTCGTTTCGACGTCCCGTAAAGCACCGTGACACGTTGTAAACAGTTAAAGTTTAAATACAGCGTGATTCCGTGATACTGTTAAAAACTTCCACGGGTGATGGAGAAGGGTAGGTCTATAAGTTTGAGGTAAAGGATTTTGGTCAGGAAACGATCTAGTCGAAAGTTCTAGGTGAAAATCGTTCTGATACCCCTGATCATTGACCTCTTCAACTGCAATCTCTTTGCTTTCCGTATGTTGGGAGGAGGCAATATGGACCAAAACAAGAAAAAAATTGGCAAGTAAACACGGACGCTGAAATAGATATGTTAAGAGCTATGAACACTTGTTCAGTAGAAGATATGTTTCAGAGTAGCGAAATGAACAAATGATCATAGCTCTTAAGGTATGAACTTTAGAGCGTACGTTTACTGAACATTTTTTCTTGGAAAACAAAGAGCTTACAGTATAAGAGGTTCACTGTCAAAGCTATCAGAACGATTCTCGACTCGGTCGTTTCCTGATCAGGATCCCTTACCTCAAATTCATTCCTTTCTCCCTGAAAGTTTCTAACGGAATCACCCCATACATATCTATGGTGTTTCAGGTAAGATGTTGACCTTAGTAACTTACAGAAAAAAAAAAAAACAGAAGCAACTTAAAGTCTCACCCGCAGGTCGTCTCGAAGGCACACTAAGTTGTGCATTCAGGAAAATAAACACTTGTTTGAACATCTCGCCACCAGAACATGCATTTCAACAGACATGTTGAGCATTTTTCATCCATCCCTAAAACTGCGGAAGTTAAACTGATTGTAATTTGATATTCATTGATTTGGATACTGTTCGTTCAAATGTATCATATAAAAATATTTTATTAAAAAATTATAACTACCTGGAAAATGAATAAATTGACAATGATCATAACCTTGCAGAAAAAGCAACGATTCTACGTATATAAATAAATATTCCTTTCATTTATTATTCTTTAAGTTACAGGGAAAAACGCTTTGCTGAAATACCCCTTTTATTCCGTGAACTGTTCACGACATGCTAAAGATATTACGCAGAGAGGAACAGCGCAGTATGCTTAATGCTTATGCAACCGAGATACTCAAGCTAATAGGGCTTTATTTTATTTGAACAGTATCCTCTGAACGTCTCCTTAGCCGTATAAGTACCTTCACTGATTTCGGTGCGGAACGACCCTTATTCGATTCCCGGTACCTTCCAGGATTTTTCTGATCGAGTAAGGTCTGGAACGGGGTGCACTTAAGGCTCGTAGGGGAAAGTAAGAAGCTGCTTGAAATAAGTAAGCAGCGGCGTCATCGGGCTTTATCTACTGGCAGTAAATGCTGGACATTTGGCGACGTCCTGATCACATGTTACACGATCACAGATCGCTTCTTGAACTGCCTTGTAGACAACCCTCACCCCAGTCGGAACAGGACTAAGGCAAGATACCTGAGGGTGTTTACATTACAAAATACTCTCTTTGCCTGCACTCTAAAGCTCTTGGAAAGACGAGTACAGTGATTATAAGGGTTGTTTATGTTGGCGCTAAAAAGTTTTCGGAAAAGTATCCAAGAAATGAGCCGAGCTTGAAAGAGAAGACTGCTGGAATCGGGTATTGCAGTGTAAACACCACCAGATACGGCCCTCATGCCAGGCCGCGTCGTTGTATCGAGGCTTTCGATCGTTTATTTGTTCGCACAAATCCTGTTCACTTAAATATGAGTAACTACACACTTCTGAAATAGTTTTTCTGCGTTACTCCTGATAAGCTAAGAGAGTACATGAAGTTCCATTTACTGAAACTGTAGCCTGCCTGTATCTGTGTCGTTGGGCCAAGGGGAAATACGTTTTCTCATCAACGTAGCTCATATCAGCGCACACTCCGCTGCAGAGTGAAAATCTCATTCCAGCTCAATCTTCTTGGTGCATATAACAACGCAGCCTGGCCTGCGAGCCGAACTTGGCGATGTTTTCAAAGCATTAGCACTCTCCTCGGATACTCATGCATAATGTTTCAATTACAATATCAATAAGCGTTATACCCCTGTAACTCCTCTTTTCAAAGGCTTTCGAACGCTGTTAAAAGGAAGTATATCGTTCCATTTTTTTTTAAAGCGTACTTGCTTCACTACCTTTGTTTATACAAGAGCAAAAGGATTAAACATCCATCGAAATCACGTGTCCCTCGTCGCTCTATCATTTGCTGAAAACCTCGTTTCGGTAACTTGAACTGCTCACGAAATATAGGGGTATTACGTCTTACATGACTCAAACTACAACCTGTCCCAGGAGGAATGATCAGTATTGAGAGACACGAGAGGAATGATGGTTCAAATGGCTCTGAGCACTATGAGACTTAACATTTGAGGTCATCAGTCCCCTAGAACTACTTAAACCTAAATAACCCAAGGACATCACACACAACCATGCCCGAGGCAGGATTCGAACCTGCGACCGTAGCGGTCGCGCGGTTCCAGACTGTAGCGCCTAGAACCGCTCGGCCACACCGGCCGGCAAAGGAATGACCATTCGCAGAAAAAAAGACCCTGTGAACATAGGCTCTGAAACAAACACCCTAAAAGCTGTGAGAACTTGTTCATCTTCGTTACTGTGATATACATCTTTTCTAATGAAAAAGTGTTCATAGCTCTTAAGGTATGCTTTTAGAGTCAATGTTTTCAAGATCTGTTCGCTTCTAATGACCGTTCTTGTGATATCCCTGGCCATTCCTCCTGGCACACGTTGTTTATATCCTCTATAAGCATAAAGACTGCATCGAATATTTTCTTGCTGTTAGGCTACTACATAAAGTTATTTAATTGGTTCCACCATACCCCTCATGTAACGTAGGCTGGGAAACTAGGGATGGATAGAACCTCAGTGATGTAGTCAGACACAAGGTTACCTTCCATACGTAGCATTTTAGCATCGAAAAGTCAACAAGTTCATTCATTTAAGCACCTAGAGAATGAATACAACAGATAAATGAAAAAAAATATAACAGATTCTAATTTTATTTTATCCATGCTTAATCTTGCTGAACAGCAGGGTTCTTACTCTGTTAGACATTTTTGATATGGAACCCCCTAGCCACACACAGTTTTAAGAAGCTTTACCTTTATGTGCCGCGACCGTTTCAGGCCATCATGCACACCTTGTTGCTGCTGACGAAACTGTTACTGTACTAAAACAAGTGTAGCCATGGAAATAGAATGAAATTACTTAAAAATATTTGTCCCTTACCAGTCCTTACTAACATGTTCTTGTTCACGTCACAACTCAGATATCACATGTAACTGCCTATCTACATCTACATCATACTCCGCAAGCCAATAATGGTGAGTGGCGAAGAGTACTTTCGGTACCATTATCTGATCGCTCCAACCCTGTTCCACTCGCGAATAGTGCGTAGGAAAAATGATTGTCGGTAAGCCTCTGTATTGGCCCTAATTTCTCGAATTTTCTCCTCGTAGTCAATACGCGAGATGTATGTGGGGGGGGGGGGGGAGTAATATGTTGTCTGACTCCTCCTGAAAAGTGCTGTCCCGAAGCTTCGACAGTAAACCTCCCCGTGATGCACAACGCCTGTCTTGTGACGCCTGCCAGTGGAGTCTGTTTAGCTCCGTAACGCTCTCTCGCCAGCTAAACGATCCCGTGACGAACGCGCCGCTCTTCGTTGGATCTTCTCTACCTCCTCTATCAGTCCTACATGATAGGGATCCGATATCGATGAACAATACTCAAGAATCGGGTGAACAAGTGCCTTATAAGCCACTTCTTTCGTGGATGAGTTACATTTCCTTAAGATTCTTCCGATGAACCTGGGTATGGTGTCTGTTTTTCCCACTATCTGGTTTATATGGTCATTGCACTTAAGATCGCTCTGGATAATTACGCCCAGATATTTTACGGCAGACGCTGCCTCCAGCTGTTTTTCATCAGTAGTGTAGCTGCAAAGTAGTGGATTTTTTTCCTATGTATGCGCAATATGTTATCCATGTGTGTAAGTACGAACGAAATAAACAGGAGGTTCCCAGTACCCAGGGAAGAAACAAAGAAACTAAAGTAGAGGCCCGGTTCTTCCACGATATTTATAGCCTCGCTTTATCACAAAGTGATACGTAGTTGATAGCTACTATTGCATTCATAACCACGTTGGACAGCGTGACCAGTATATGGGACACTCATTCTGCTTATATACCTGTAAGAACATATGGTGACACGAACTGCCGCCAGTCTATTGAGTTGTAACGAAAATACACTGAAGATGACTATTTATAGCCGAAACCTAGATTTGCAAGAATAATAACAACTAATGGGATTGCGACTGACTGCTGTGTGCCTCTCCTTAATTAGTAATTTTATAATCACTTCTTGGACCGAACGTGTCATCAGATTTTTTTTAATGTCGAGACTGTTCTGAGTCATTACTGTTTTATTCTTTCTTGACAATGAAATCTGCATTTTTTTCAACGTTTACCCTTGGTTTATCTTTGTGTGCAGTATATTTATTGCTTCCCAAAATGACGTGGTTAAGATCTGGCATCTTCTGGATTTTCACTGCATATGGAAGAGAGTCTGACACTCCAGTCCCATAGAGCAGCGCAGAAAGACATGCATATTCCAGATTTATTAGAATAATTGATATCCCATGTCTCCTCGGAACATTCTTCTGACAACTGCCACGGTTTTGTTACAATGGTGCGCTGGACTAAAGCGATCGTAAATGAATTTTCGATTTTTTTTCACTCTTCTTTCTCTCTTTTCTGGTCGAGGACGTGGGATATGAAAGCTGTTTTAATATTTGATTCCCTACTTTAAAGCTGGTTATTGAAGGTGCATCTACTGCTTCTGTGCACCGAGTATCTGAGTGCTCTCTCAGCCGCATTAGATGAACAATTTTTTTTCCTCTCTTTTGTTAATTCCACCAAGTGATAAATACAGCTGGCATCAGACTTCCACTTGCGATACAGCAGTTGTTCCAAAGCATTTCTAGGGTCAGTAAGAATTAATTTTGTGTTCCAATCATAATTGATCCTTTAATTGTGGTTACTTCCGCAATATAAACACTACATAATTAAGACAACGCAATTTTTTCGCTATTCGCAACGCAGGGCAATAATATGTTTTTTCTGTCCTTCAAAAAACTTGACCATCGGTCATCAGGTAATTAGTTGAAAAATTACTAACGCGAAACTGTTGACACATTCTGAGTGATAGGTAAAAGATTTCAGGTTGGTAGATTGTCCATGATTCATCAACAGAACACGATTGTTGCGGCGCGCTGGTCCACGGTGTTTCAAACCTCACCCGTGCTTCGGCAAGACAGCCGCTGCGGTCATCCACACTGGGGAGGCGCCTCTGTCCCTACTTCGTAGGTTGCTGACACTGTCACCCAACTTTCGATTATACCAGCCGAATCTTGTATTAATTCTTTCACATGCATCAATTCAATGTGTCTTCTCCCTGTAACAGCCGGCCGCTGGTGGCCGAGCGGTTCTGGCGCTACAGTCTGGAACCGCGCGACCGCTACGGTCGCAGGTTCGAATCCTGCCTCGGGCATGGATGTGTGTGTTGTCATTAGGTTAGTTAGGTTTAAGTAGTTCTAAGTTCTAGGGGACTTATGACCTCAGCAGTTGAGTCCCATAGTGCTCAGAGCCATTTGAACCATTTGAACCCTCTAACACGACACCATTAATTAAAGATCAGGTAGGTGTAACCCTGTTGGGATTCATTTTCTTTCATCTCCTGTATGCATAACGTACTTAAAATTCAATTCAAAGTTTTAAGTGACGTTAATTTCAGTCATGCCGATAAACGTGCCGTTTAATTGTCCGAGTGTCTGACTGTGACATCTCACACGTGGTGTGTTCGCCATCCTGTGAGATGTGACGTCACCTAGATATCTGTCGAATCCGCGCGTCATAAAAACATTCAGACTGGATATGGTTTTTAAGCGAATCTAAGGCTACGAGGTGAGACAATAAAGTAATTAGACTGATGTGAAAAAAAGATGTTCCTTACCGTTTTAGTCAAGTTTAGTGTTGTCTCCTTCAAAGTAGTACCCTTCTGATTGCACACACACTTTTTTCAGCACTTCTGCCATTGATGGTAACATTCCTGGAACTCATATTCCACAGCTTTTTGGACATCTTGTGTTGTTTGAAAATAGTGTCCCTTGACCGCCTTTTTGACTCTTGGAAATAGAAAAAAGTCGCACGGAGAGATATCTGGTGAATAAAGTGGCTGTGGTAGTACTGAAATTTGTTTAGAGGCTAAAAATTGCTGTACTGACAAGAGCAGTATGGGATGGCGCATTATCGTGATGCAGATTCCAATTATCAGCAATGTTGGCACGGACACGAAGTACTCTTTTACGAAGTCTTTCAAAAATTTCTTAGTAGTACGAGTAATATTGGTTAACTGTTTGTCCAGGAGGCATCCACTTTTTATGAACAATTCCCTTGGAATCAAAGAAGCACACAAGCATTCATTTCACTTTAGACTTTGACATGCGAGCTTTTTTTGGTCTGAGTGATCCCTTTGAGAACTATTGCGAACTTTGGCGTTTTGTCTCCGGATCGCACTGAAAAAAACAACTTTCATCACCAGTGATAACAAGGCTCAACAATTCTGGGTTGATTTCCGTTTGCTCTAACAGTTCGGCTGCCACATTTTTTCGTGTTTGTCGCTGTTGTGGCGTGAGATTTTTGGGGACCATTTTTGCACAAATCTTTCTCATACCAAGATCTTCAGTTATTATTAGACGAACGGTTTCTCGATTGATGTTCAGTTCTTCTGCAATCATTTTCACGTATAATATTCGATCAGATCCTTCGAGTTCATGCACCCTGGCCAAGTTGACATCCATCCGTGAGGTTGATGGTCGTCCACTGCCGTCTTTATCTTCAACATTCGTTCTGCCTTCACTAAACATTTTATGCCAACGAAAAACTTGAGCTCTTAACGTAACCTCCTCTACAAAAGCCTTCTGAAGCTTGCCGTAAGTTGTCATCAAGTTTTCACCCAATTTAACGCAAAAAGAAATGGCATACCGTTGCGCAATGTTATGCTGTTCCATTTCCGTGTGGAGAGACACAAACACGTGTTAACTTATTCCAGCACAACTCACGACTGAGCAGTTGCATCGACGTGCCACTTGGACTGGAAGCAGCTTATAGACCGAGGTCGAAGATATTGCGCCTACGCAGACCTGCACGGTTGCTACATCTTGTAAAGAAAATCAGTCTCATTACTTTATTGTCGCACCACGTAGACCCCGCTCGCCTCCAATAAATGCAAACTTTTAAAACTGGTTTCAATAAATAATAGCTCCATTTGCATAAAATACATTTTATTTTACGGCGTGATTCTGCCTCTAGACTTTCCTGAAGTGTCCAGAAATTATTTAACGTAATAGATGTCTTGTTGTGAATTCATTACTGCTCGGAAAACACTACCATTGCTGCATGGATACGAGGGCCACCGCAGTTGTCGCATTATCGTGATGTAAGATGGTATACTCTAAGACTCTTCTTAAGTGTGTTATCATCCAGTTGGTCATAGAGACTTGTCTAATGCGTTGTAAGATAAAAAAAAATACCACACACCATGAAAAGCTATCTGAATGAGGCGGAAATCGGTAAATGTGATGTACATGCATAGACAAACAAATGGTTACAATTTCAGAAAAATTAAACGTTTTATTCGAGAGAAAGAGCTTCAGAGATTGAGTAAGTCAGTAACGCGTTGCTCCTCCTCTGTCCCTTATGTAAGCAGTTATTCGGCTCGGTATTGATTGATAGTTGTTGGGTGTCATCCAGAGGGATACCGTGCAAAATTCTGTCCAATTGGCACGTTAGATCCTCAAAATACCGAGCTGGTTGGAGGGCCGCGCTTCTAACGTTCTCAGTGGGGGAGAGATCCGACAACCTTGCTGGACAAGAGAGGGTTTGACAAGCACGAAGACAAGCGATAGAAGCTCTCGCTATGTACAGCCGGGCGTTATCTTGATAACGTGTAAGCCCAAGTTTGCTTACCGCGAAGGGCAACAAACCAGGACGCAGAATATCGTCAACGTACAGCTGTGCTGTAAGGATGCCGCGGAAGACAACCAAAGGGGACCAGCTATGAAAAGAAATGACACCCAGAACATCACTCCTGTATGGCGGGCGACAGTCAGTTTGGTGTCCCACCACGGTCCTGGCCGTCTCCAGGCGCGTCTTCTCTGGTCGTGGGAGCTCAGTTGGAAGCAGGTCTCATCAGTGAAGACAGTTCCATTACAGTCAATGACGTTCCAGGCCGAAGAAGTGTGTTGAGCCGCCCCAGACAGCAGTGGTATCTCGACCTGACTGTCGCCAACCGTACAGCCCGACAACCGTGAGTGGTGGTGTGGGGTGCCATTTCTTTTGACAGCAGCACACGTTTGGTATTCATCCGCAGCACCGTTACAGCCCGGCGGTACGTTGACAATATTGTACGTCCCGTATTATTGCTCTTTATGGCAAGACAATCAGGGCTTACATTTCAGCAAGGTGATGTTGGCCCGCAAGTATCGAGAGTTTCTACCGCTTGTCTTCGTGCTTTGGCCAGCACGATCGGAGGATCTCTCGCTAGCTGAGAACGTTTGTAGCAGCGCCTTCCAACTAGCTCGGTATTTCGCCGATCTAGCGCGCCAGTTGGATAGAGTTTGACACGGTATCCCACAACTCTACCGATCAATGCCAGGCCGAATAATGCTTCCATATGGGCCAAAGGTTGGACCAAGGCGATATTGGCTTTCTCAGTTTGTGGAGCTCCATCTCCTGAATATATCATCCAAATTTTCTGAAGTAGTAATCGTTTGTCTGTACATGCACGTCACATCCAGCGATTTCCGTCTCCTTCGAATAATTCCTCCGTGCTGCGTCTTTTTTTTTTCTTAAAGTTCTTTGTCTATTATTGTTTCATTTTTTGCAAGGCATTCAGTAAAAAGAAACCTTTGCAGTTCATGAAGTACTGGAAATAACATCTCTGGAGACGAAATCGACGTAGTTTTTTGCAGTGCAGGATTGCATGCTCCTTCCCACTGCCGTGGTGGCTGTTTCGCTTGTGGGGTGGAGTAGTGGACACAGGCTCTCATCCACGTTACCAAATCGGTTACTAAAATACATTCGATACTTTTTAAAACTGTCTGGTCGTTGCCGATAAATTAGTTTTCTCGTTTGTGTTTCGTCACTATCCAACAAATGTGGCAGTCATCTTAAACAAAGCTACCGTCTAACAGCATATTGCGCACATTGCTCAAGTTACTGTTTTGCTACTTACCTCACGTGAACCTTCTCCAAGAGTGATATGTCCACGTTGGAATTCGTCCGCTTGGTTCCTAACGGAGCTGTGTCATAAAGTTTTATCACCTTATAATGGCGTTAATGATGTGAACTGCAGCCTTGGGTTCTGCATTACCCTCGTGGAATACACCATTTGGTAACCTGGTCACGCAGCGAATGAAGATATGGGTTACCATTCTTGCCACATACTGCCGAGCATTCAGCTTCATTTCAGTACTGACCTGTTCCACTATCCAGTTGGCCCACACATCGTGATTCCAGCAGTTGGACAGTTGTAGGCCTCAAGAATATTTGCTTCCTGCGACGTTCCCTAACATCGTCTATGGACACACTGAATTCAAACTGATCGCCACAAACAGAAGTATATATCATCGCTGAGAACCACAGAGCGCCACTCGATGTCCCAGTACACTCTACCTGTGCACCGTCCAAATCTCTCTTGTCTCTCATACGATATCAGTGATAAACGACGTGTGGCTGGTGGAAATCTCAACTCGTCTTCCACTAATCTGCTCCAGAGACGGTTCATGGTGACACACTGCCTGCAACCACTTCCCGAATTTCAGCTTTTGCCAGCCGAGCCAGTCGCGTGATCTCGTCTCCTTGTGGAAGGACCTGCGCCTACTCTTTTGCACTGCCGTGCTGACCCCACCGTCGCCACTCGTTCTGCTGTCGCTGCAGCAAAGCCAACTGTCTGTGCAGTTGCGGTACGATCATTCGATATTTCTGAAAGTCGGCATGCGAACGTTCTTCGAACATGCTGTGTTGCGATTCCCACCTAAAAAGTTTCAGTAACGTTAGCCACCATGTAGTCGCACCGTAGGAATGGATCTTTTCTGTACTGAAAATAAGCTGGCTGGCATACGGATCCGATTTTAATCAGCATATGGCACACACGCATAAAAATATTGCAGTATGTGTTCGGCAGTGTTTTTCGAGGCGTCCTTTGTGTAATGCTTTCCGTTTCTGTCATTTTATTCCTTTCCTACTGACACGTGGAAGACTTATTGTAAAAGCGCGTGTCGTCATGTCGTTAAGTTCTGTTTTCCTAGTTAACATCTGACTCGGAGTTTTCTTGTGGTCTTTAACATGTGGCTAACTGATCACCGAGGTCCGAGAATCTTTTTAATGCTTTTTTGTCTTCATTATAGCACACAAAAGTGTTACCTACTTAGGTGTTGGTGTGGTGCACAGTTCTTGTGGCGATCATCTCAGTGGCGGTGGACGAGATGATCAGTACCAAAGTGTCTTTGCGCTCTACGAGAAACGTAGTTTCCGACTCTGGTCAGGAAGAAACGAGACTGATGCTACAAATTTGTTTATTCGTTATATACGACCAATTAAAGATGTTGTTCTTCACAGTAGGTCCGGGTGAGTCCACGTGTCGTTCCTATCAGAGCTCAATACATTTCTGCGCGTCGCACTACGTGAGGCCACTCAGTAGTTTGGCCGTTTTAGTCTCGCGGCAGTGGACAAGAACACATTCTCTAATCTGACTTGTTCCACACCATTTTTCTATAAAAGTACCGCTAAAATTGTCTACGGAACATGTCACTAACTAACTAATCCGTAGCACACTGCTAAGTCCACTGCCACTGTCACATTTTTGGGGCTAAGAGAGGTTAGAGTGCCTGCCAAGGAATACAGGCCGACATTTTCCCCCCGTTCAATAGGCGAATCGAACAGCACAGAAAGTAGCTATTATTGGTACGCATTACCTTTCTCCATGCACTGGATGGTGATTTGTGTCATATATTATTTATTATTTTCGGCTGTTCCCTTTTAAGACAGCGACTGAATTTGAGCAGTCGTGATTTTTTTTTTTCCTTCTTCCTTCGCTCCTGCCTAATTCTCTTCGTATACTCGTTCTGTTCTCTCTTGCGCTCTTCCGGCCACTTATTTCCTGTTCTTTTTTCGTTGTGTTTTTGTTTAAGTGTATATCTCTTTATGATGTTGCTGAACTACTCCCCCCCCCCCTACCCTGGGACGTCTCATAGCAAGTCGAGTGTAGCCCCAAATGTTTGCGTGGTAGAGTAATTACGGTGTACGCGTACGTGGAGACAGTGTTTGCGCAGCAGTCGCCGACTTAGTGTAACTGAGGTGGAATAAGGGGAACCAGCCCGAATTCGCTGAGGCAGATGGAAAACCGCCTTAAAAACCATAAAAACCATCCACAAGCTGACCGACACACCGGACCTCGACACTAATTCAAAAAAGAACACGAAAGAGAGAGTGAATCAACAAAATAAAGTGATGATTTTACATTTATTATGTGACCGTGGCAGTCTGGTGCGTAGAGCGTTAGACTCCGGCCATTTTTTTTTTTTACTCATTTTGTTCGATTTTGTTCGTTGCATCTGCTCGGGGCGGACGTCGTAAGACATCCGTTTGAGTTCGTTGTTGATCGATTAACTAAGTTTTTTTTTTTTTTTATTACAGAGGGAGCTAACCCTCTGACCGAACACGCTGAGCTACCGTGCCGGCATTTTAAATGTTCAAATGTGTGTGAAATCTTATGGGACTTAACTGCTAAGATCATCAGTAACTAAGCTTACACACTACTTAACCTAAAGTAACCTAAGGACAAACACACACACCCATGCCCGAGGGAGGACTCGAACCTCCGCCGGGACCAGCCGCACAGACCATGACTGCTGCGCCTAAGACCGCTCGGCTAATCTCGCGCGGCGAATCATGGAGGACCCAGGTTCAATCCAGTTCCTCAGCTACGCTAACACTACTGCGCTGCCTATTGATCTTCAGATGGCGGCTTGATACCCTCCATACCGGCAATGTAAAGTATAAACTTGATTGTGTCAAGATGTAACAATAGTTTTAAGGAAATGAAATGGAAATAAATTATTATCGATTTTCTTAAACACCTAGATGCAATACCTATCAGCGAACGATGAACTGAAGGATCGGAAACAGTGTCACTAAACAGGACTATTTTGCATACCGGTATTTCATTTATAAATGTCGTCAGGAAATACAAAGATGGTGTGGCAACACAAACTTGGACACAAGGTGGCCACCACAGACGAAAGTGAGGGTGGAACATGGAAATTTCTTAATATTAGTCGTAAAAACACTAGGCGAAAGTTCAAGAGCTTCGAAAGATCATTCCTTTATGCTATTTTTGACAACCTATGACACTTCACAGTAGAAAGTGTCTTCAAAAGTCTGATACTTAGAATAACCTAACACCCACCACATTTCATACTCTGGCATCGAAAGGAGGATATCATGCGTCCATTAACATCTCTGGTCCAGTCTCCATCTTATGCGAATTAATGTGCTGCTATATTGACAGAAACAAAAAATTGTGTGTCTGTGTGTGGGGTGGGAGATTGTTAACCGACGCGATTCGTATCACAATAATCGAACTAATCTATAGAACATGCCGTAATGCGTGGCCAGTATGATGTGCATAGGAGGGACAGAAATAAGCTACTTGTGTTCTCAAGCAAGTCGCTTATTCTTAGTTCATTCCATCGTGGGCTGGCAACTGAACAGTACTCATCGCTTCAGCCAAAAGAGTTTCATATATACAAGGATGGAATAAACATTTTAACAGGACGATCTATATATAAATATTTTTAAAATAAATAAAAATACGGTTTTCGTTGATTATACTGGAAATAACATAGGAAAACGCCTGACATTTAAAAACGGTGATAATGAGGTCGGAGCAAATTAAAACATGTACTGCAGTGCATTACACTACGCCATCACTTGATTGGGGGAACTACATATCGTAGAAGTAATGAGGATAGAGAACATCGATTGGTCCATTGGAGTTGTGAAATTTTTGTGGAGATACTTGGTTCAGTTGGGATGGGTTGCGGAGATCGGTGTAAAGTGGGAGGATGACTGGTTGGTAAGCACGGGATATAGGATGCAGATACCTAGCAGAGAGGTCAGGACAAGCTCAACAGGAGGAAAAAGACGGATGGGGAAGGAGTGAGCTCTGAAATTGGGGAGTGGCAGGGAGTAACGGGTTGAATCTGATAGGGGCAATTGACGTCACGGAGGATTTCGTTGTCAGGCTGAGTGAGTCTGTTAAAATTGCGCTGGGAGGAGGTGAGAAAAAGTGGTGAGCTGGTAAGGGATTCTTGTTGGGGAGAAGCGAGAAACAAATGGAACCGTAATTATAGTCCCTCCCATTAAGAAACGCCAAGGAATATCAAATTAAAACGTTTAGGCTATGCTGAGAGGCGAATACTTACAATCTGTATCGTTTACCTACCCAAAAACATATCGCGCTTGATTGGGATATAAGTAACTTGTCGCCATTTATGAAATAGTGTTTCCATTCTTGAACAGTTGTTGTCTGTGGCGAGCGATCAAGTGAAGCGCCGCTGTCTGCCCGTTGCACAGCATCATCATAACGCGCGTCATGGCCGACATCTCGCTGGCGAAGCGGTCGCTGCTGAACAACCCGTCCAAGCGCGCCATCATGGAGCGGACCAACTCGCGGTCCACGTGCCTGGCCGAGGTGCAGGCCGAGATCGAGCGCATCTTCGAGCTGGCCCGCACCTTGCAGCTGGTCGTGCTCGACTGCGACACCATCAACCACCCGTCGCAGCTCGCCAAGACCTCTCTCGCCCCCACCATCGTCTACCTCAAGATCTCCTCGCCCAAGGTAAGCCCACTCTGACCAAAACTCACTGCATATTGCTGTGGTAGTACAGACAGTTACGAAGTTTGCGGTAATACACAGTGTTCGAAAGTCTGACGATTGGGGCTATACCTTATTGTCCTTAATCGGAAGGCACATGTCCATCTCTCTAACAGTACGGATCTACGTCTACCTATGTGTGAGAAAAGTACTAAGACTGACAACACTGCGAGCGATCTGGCAATGCTGCTTTGTTCTGCTTACGTAGACCGGTGTGATCACCCCTTCCAGGTGCTCAGTTCGAGTTTCAGCTCCGTACGGCCATCATGTGATTTTTGAGAGCACCATTAGCGAAGTCGTGTTATTTTGTGTTACGAAAATGGAGCAGCGGAATTTAAAGCAAAATTATGCCATCAAGTCTTGTGTTAAACTCGGGGAGTCTAAGAGAGTGACCTTTGAAGAAGTTGAAACAAGCCTATCGGAAACATCCCTTATCGAGAGCACAAGTTTTCGCTGGCATAAATGTTTTTGGAAGACCGGGAACACGTTGAAGATGAACTCACTCAGCGAGACTTTCAGCTTCAAAAACTGACGAAAACGTCGACCGTGTGCGTGCTCTTGCGAGATTAGATCTACGTTTAATAACAAGGATTATGGGTAACCAGTTTAACTTCAACATTTTCGCCGTACATTAAATTTTGACCTAATTTTTGCACATGCGAAAGGTTTGTGGCAAAATGATGCTGAGAAACCTCACAACTGAGCAGAAGGACAATCTTGATCTTCTTGAAAGGATTGCCAGTGACTACGAATGGTTCAGCCTGGAACCGTCAGGGCTAACTGTGGCTCGTAGATCAGCAGCTTCTCCTAGTTGGTGACACTGCTAGAAGATAAGAGAATAGCTTAACCGTAAAGTTCGACCGATGATTGGCACGGAGACAACTCTGGTCGAATGCACGACGCCGGAGGAATGATCTTATCAGCTAATGCGTGAGTACGTAGGTTGGAACTTAAATAGTGGCAACACTGCTGTGGGGACATTAGGCAATGGAATGTACCATTGTCGCTGATAGCACACGTTGCTGGCATACCTACTTTACCTCCGAGCAAATGGACTCGCCCGTCCCACGTCACCGGCGTGCGCACAATCGAGGGAAAGAGTCACTTGTGAGCGAGCGGTCTAACGTAACGGTGTCACTATGTTGTCCTGACGCATTACGTTCCTCCACGGCAGACCGTAAATGCACAGTATTACAGTTCGGTTTTTAGACCATCACCTAAGACCAGCTTAGCGAAAGAAGCGGCGACACTTTCTGCGTAACCCACTCATCATTTTGCACGACAATGCGCGGGCGCGTACAGCGCAAGCTGTTCGGTCGATGGGACTGGGAAGTACTGTAACATCCACGATACTTCCCCGACATAAGTCCTTTTCACTTTGATTTGATTCCGAAGATGAAGGAACCTCTTCGTGGCATTCGCTTCAGAACTGTTCCGTAGATTCGACAGGCAGTAGACCGTTCCATTCGCACCGTCAACAGAACAGGCTCTGCTAACGGTATACTATGCCTTCCACATCACTGGTAACGGGTTCTACACAACGCTGGTGACTACTTTGAAGGACAGTAACAGGTACAAACATGTCACTCTTTTGTATCGGTTGTGAATAAATAGTTGTCACTGTTTTAAGTTCCAACACTCGTATTCGTGCTTTCTGCGGCCGTTTGTGTTACGGCCGGTGGTAGGCTCTCGTCACGTACTCGTCTGTGGAATACCGTGCACTTACACAGTCGACCACTGACGACAAAGCAGCGTAACTGGATGCTGTGCATGTACTATTCCGGCTCCCAGTTCAGAATTGCGTCGGTGCGTAGCCAACAAATCACTCGGCTGGATGCGAAGGCCTGCTTCCAGCTCTGGCAGCAACAAAACAGA
Source organism: Schistocerca nitens (assembly GCF_023898315.1). Classification (NCBI taxonomy): domain Eukaryota; kingdom Metazoa; phylum Arthropoda; class Insecta; order Orthoptera; family Acrididae; genus Schistocerca; species Schistocerca nitens. The sequence goes on along the minus strand of NC_064619.1, from coordinate 4,728,654 downwards.
TTTCATATATTCAGCCAAAGCACTTCAAACAGAGGTACAGAACACGTGCTTGACGTCTTTGGAAGCGGGAAGTACTGAAAAGCACAGACACACAATTTAACGGCACCAGTCTTATATCTTCGTTCTCCTTCTTTATTTATTTGTTTCACAGAGAACCTATGGAGGAAGTTTGTCTGCACTGTAGTAGTTGCACTTGCAGAAACTTCGTTCCATGAAACAGTGAAAAGAGATGAGATTGCATGCGTGACAACGGGTTCCCACGTGGATCAGTCACGTTCCCTATACCTCAACTACAGTATCAGTAGTGTTTCTTATGCTGGAAATGTTTTTTCGAATGTTATATTTACCACGGTTTTTCTCAGAGATTATGTGCCACCATTGTAACTCCACTCCGAGATAAAGACGCGTTTTCACTGCATTCCCCAACCTCTTTCACACACAATGCAAACGAATACACTTGAATAAACGATTTTTAGAGCATAATGTGGAAAAGAAACAGTCATTGTCTCAACGTTCTATAGAAAACAGTTCGTGGGAGAACTGAGCTGCAGTTCCTGGAGATACGATGTCACAAACGGTTGCACCTTTAGCACCTGATAAACCTGGTGCATTTAAACTCTGTTGAAAATCGTATCGATGAGAAACAACCAGTTATTAATATAACGTGCAGCATAGCTAAATATTGATACATACCGCAAATGTCTGTAAGTACCAATAGTTTTGTCGTTGAATATCCCGTGCAATGTTATTCTACCTAACAACATATCAAAACGCAACTTGGAGAAGTACAAGTAGCTTTTGTATTAATTGTTAGTGAGAATTAAAAGAAAAGAAAAGCGATTCAGTATTTGGAGGAAGTATGCTGATGCGGTGAGTCAGGAATTTGATGCCACTCAGTGAGTGAGTGTATGTTTGTCAGCATCCGCCTTGCTGTTCACCATATCACAAGATTAGCCGAATCTGAAAATTCAGAGTAGTCTAACGCCTTGTCAATTGTTACTTCGCGGAAACTCTTACCACAGCTAGGCGATTCGGAGATCTAGTCACAGTTTCCCGCGCCTCTCGACGTTGTTTTCCTCACCTTTCAACAAAGAGCTCTCTTTTTTCCAAAAACCAGCACTAATGGGCGTTGTATCGCCATCTCCAATATTTTTCCTATTTTTTTCTTTTGACTCCATCTTTCCACGCTATAAATTACTCCTGATTGTGGTGTTCCACCATCAGTTAATTCTACTCCAGAAGGTGATAAGCTGAGCTTCATCGGAATACCATGACGTCCACTGCAGAATTCAACTGAACACAAACGACGGCCAACAGTAACGTTTTACTGCAGTTTCCACAGATAAAAACGGCGTAAATCCCGATTCTAGTGACAGTTATTTTTAAATGTGTGTGTGTGTGTGTGTGTGTGTGTGTGTGTGTGTGTGTGTGTGTGTGTGTGTGTGTGTGTGTGCGTGCGTGCGTGCGTGCGTGTGGTGTGGGGGCGGTGGGGGGGGGGGGGAGGACGGGCTTGCGCTTGCACGCCGACGACTGTCTCTGAACGGCATGAAACATTTGCTTAATGCATAATGTCTTGACAATCCTTGTCGTTTTTTGAGAAACTCGAGAGAGGCGTCTAATGACCGATCCTTGAACATGTCCTTTCCTGGAGCTCTTATAGCTTATAGTTCATGGTCATGTCTGAGATTTACGAAACAGGCGATACAGTAGGTACCCATACACTTCAGGGAAACGTAATACTCCCACTATGAAAGTAAACAAGTATTGACACACGTGAAAATTATCGCATCACCAGTTTAATAAGTGAAGGTTGCGAAATACTAACACAACGATTTAGAAAAGAATTGAACGACTGGTCGAAGCAGATATGCGGGCAGGGCGAGGGGGGTGGGGCGGAGGGTAGATCACTCCTGTTTCCAGGTAAATGTAGAGATGCGGGAGGCAATCTTGGAAGGCAGACTCGAAGAAAGTAAAACTACGTTTGTAGCACTTATAGTCATACAAAAAGTTGTTGACAGTGTTGACTCGAATATAGTCTGAAATTCTGTAGTCATCAGGCATAAAAACAGCAAACGAAAAGTTATCTGCAACTGTACAGGAATCAAACTGCAAGACTAAAAATCAAAGGACATGAAAGACAGGCTGGAACTGAGCAGGGAATGAAACAGGACTGTTGTGTAATTCATTCTGTGCATAGAGCAAGCACTAAAGGAAAGCAAAGAGAAATTTGGAAAAGGAGCAAGGAGAAAAATAAAAACATTCAGATTTGCCAGGGACGTGGTAATTTTGTCAGAGACGGTAAAGAATCAACTGAAAGATGTAGGTAGTGTCTTGAAAAGAGGTTGTAAGGCGAAGACAAGAGTAATGGAATATAATGAAATTAGATCAGGCTATCATGAGGGATAAGTGACAGTGGTAGTAATAAGAGAGAGATTAAATTCAAACTGGCAGAATGCGAGAGAATTTTTTGAAAAAACGATATATATGTAAACATTAAACACAAATTTTAATGTTTGGCAGTCTTTTCTGAAGCCTTGTATAGAAATTAAACGTGAAGATAAATAGTTGAGATGAAGAGAAAATAACAGCAACAACGTATTATGTCAACGTGACGCTATCCCATAACACTTTCCAAGTAATGTTACGAACCAATTTCATTAACGACTTCAGCAGCGACGTGTTGGTTACTAACGGTGATCCTGATATTTAGCTTGCTTTATTCATATGAACATGAAATGCATTCGCAATTGCGATTATGGATAACCATAATATCAATAATAGAATGATGACACTGAAAATTTCTGACGGTCCGACACTAGTACCCGTATTTCCCGTTTATCACGAGCGGTCGCCTTAAAATGGCTCTGAGCACTATGGGACTTAACATCTGAGGTTATCAGTCCCCTAGAACTTAGAACTACTTAAACCTAACTAACCTAAGGACATCACACACATCCTTGTCCGAGGCAGGATCCGAACCTGCGACCGTAGCGATCGCACAGTTCCAGACTGAAGCGCCTAGAACCGCTCGGCCACACCGGCCGGCGCGGTTGCCTTATAAATAGGCTATCCGAGCAAGCTTCAAGCCAGACCCGAACTTCTAGAAGAAATTTTATAACAAATGTAGTCCCAAGTACCTGTTTCTTCGGATATGCATGCATACCCGAAGGAACATTGCAGCACTTCCATGTTGTATATGCTCGTATATGAAGCCGATACCAACAATCTCGTAAACATGGTGGCAAGAATCGTCACTGCTTCTGAAGTGGGTCAGCAAACGATGGTGTGAGATGTTTATATTTTCCCAACTCCGCGTTGCAAATGTTTTGAGTGAAATGGCCATTCGATGCGCTGTTGTTTCCACGTCAATTCTACCAACATTGAGAGTTGTTTGGTTCTCAGTGTTTTGTAAAATTCCTGGATTCATGTCTCGTCGCTGTGCAACCTATGAAAAGGATTGCGGAAGACTCCCAAATAAATTGCAAAATACAGTGCAGTTTTAATACCAATATACACTCCTGGAAATGGAAAAAAGAACACATTGATACCGGTATGTCAGACCCACCATACTTGCTCCGGACACTGCGAGAGGGCTGTACAAGCAATGATCACACGCACGGCAAAGCGGACACACCAGGAACCGCGGTGTTGGCCGTCGAATGGCGCTAGCTGCGCAGCATTTGTGCACCGCCGCCGTCAGTGTCAGCCAGTTTGCCGTGGCATACGGAGCTCCATCGCAGTCTTTAACACTGGTAGCATGCCGCGACAGCGTGGACGTGAACCGTATGTGCAGTTGACGGACTTTGAGCGAGGGCGTATAGTGGGCATGCGGGAGGCCGGGTGGACGTACCGCCGAATTGCTCAACACGTGGGGCGTGAGGTCTCCACAGTACATCGATGTTGTCGCCAGTGGTCGGCGGAAGGTGCACGTGCCCGTCGACCTGGGACCGGACCGCAGCGACGCACGGATGCACGCCACGACCGTAGGATCCTACGCAGTGCCGTAGGGGACCGCACCGCCACTTCCCAGCAAATTAGGGACACTGTTGCTCCTGGGGTATCGGCGAGGACCATTCGCAACCGTCTCCATGAAGCTGGGCTACGGTCCCGCACACCGTTAGGCCGTCTTCCGCTCACGCCCCAACATCGTGCAGCCCGCCTCCAGTGGTGTCGCGACAGGCGTGAATGGAGGGACGAATGGAGACGTGTCGTCTTCAGCGATGAGAGTCGCTTCTGCCTTGGTGCCAATGATGGTCGTATGCGTGTTTGGCGCCGTGCAGGTGAGCGCCACAATCAGGACTGCATACGACCGAGGCACACAGGGCCAACACCCGGCATCATGGTGTGGGGAGCGATCTCCTACACTGGCCGTACACCACTGGTGATCGTCGAGGGTACACTGAATAGTGCACGGTACATCCAAACCGTCATCGATCCATCGTTCTACCATTCCTAGACCGGCAAGGGAACTTGCTGTTCCAACAGGACAATGCACGTCCGCATGTATCCCGTGCCACCCAACGTGCTCTAGAAGGTGTAAGTCAACTACCCTGGCCAGCAAGATCTCCGGATCTGTCCCCCATTGAGCATGTTTGGGACTGGATGAAGCGTTGTCTCACGCGGTCTGCACGTCCAGCACGAACGCTGGTCCAACTGAGGCGCCAGGTGGAAATGGCATGGCAAGCCGTTCCACAGGACTACATCCAGCATCTCTACGATCGTCTCCATGGGAGAATAGCAGCCTGCATTGCTGCGAAAGGTGGATATACACTGTACTAGTGCCGACATTGTGCATGCTCTGTTGCCTGTGTCTATGTGCCTGTGGTTCTGTCAGTGTGATCATGTGATGTATCTGACCCCAGGAATGTGTCAATAAAGTTTCCCCTTCCTGGGACAATGAATTCACGGTGTTCTTATTTCAATTTCCGGGAGTGTATTTCCAGGACTCTAGTGTCCAAGCCTGGTGAACTGTACCGGTTACATCACATGTACCCAAAGTTGACATCAAATGACACAGAGTTCACAACAATCGACAAACGAGTGACTCTACAATACATTTGCTCGCAACCCTAGCCAAAAAAGAGTGCCCCAAGGCACCTGCGTGACCTCTATTTATACTTTTGTTAACAATTACCTACAATGAAAATTACAATTTTATGTAAAATCACAATTAAAAGTTAAACCGAATATGAGATACACATTGCTAAAAATTTACAATCTTAGTGCTGAACAAGGTGAACCTATTTTCAACTTAGTTACGAGTTAATATAACATATTCTGACTAATTATGTTACAGGTAACAATTACATTTCTAAATTTGTTTATAACAAATCAACTAGTGCCTGAATTTTAGTGCTAACATATATCGGAGATTCAATTAACATGCTTTATTTATATGTTCTACTTAATTTGCTGTAGTAATTTTATAATGATAGGTTTACTGGTACATACTGACCATGTGCTACATTTCTTTCGATTAGTTACAGTATTAATTTCACATTTATATTTTGTTTTTCACATAAGAACAATGTTAATCAGCAAAGCATCATTTTCGAATTATATTTATACTGAAATAGTGGTTATTTTTGTATGTAATTTGGAAACAGGTCACTTCACAATTGGGCACTTGGGACTGGTGTTTATCTTTAATGCTCTCCAAGGGGTTCTGATCGGTAGCAATGAGATACAGTAATATTTCAATACCCCCTGAAGAGTTTTGCCGAGCCTGATAGACAAAACTCTTCTCACAGAAATATTAGTGTGATTGATGTGATACAGTACTAGTTGGACAAAATAACACAAACTGCCTATATTTTAAAAGGTACAAAATTGAATCATGAAACTTTACATGCAGATAAATTTTCCAAATAGCTACAAACATTTACATCAAGAAAACAAGAATTGGAAATATGAGATTACAAAGAAATTTCCAAACTTTTACAAAATCAATATTTACATCAAATTTTCTGAATGAATGTTTTTCCGAAACTATCACTTCTAGAGCGTCCTTGTTTTTGTCACTTCTAGAGTGTCCATTAATTTTCCCTCCTTCAAACACTCAAACACAACTAAGCTAACAAATCACAAATTTGATTGGATTGCTTATGTTGCACTTTTAAAGTGTCCATATGACATGTGCTAGAATAATATTATCATATAAAAAGAAAAAGAAAATTTATCCTAACAGTTTGCAATACCATAAAAGATTTTACAAATCTTATCAAACATGAATATTCAAAATTATATTTGTATATTTATATTGTGACAATATAGAAACTGTTCATTTATATCCAATCGGGGTTGTCACAAGTATCTGACTATACTATGTATAGCCAATATTTCTTGGCTTTGTACATCAAATGCAATAATGTTTCAAAATGTTTACCAGACATCCAGAAAATCAGATCAAATTAACACTGAGAAACAGCTTTAAGATTTTATAAATTGTGACAAAATAAGTATTACATCAATAAAACTCCTGAAAGTGGCAAGATACACTTAAGCAAGTGAAAATGTAATTATGCTATAGTTAGCAACCTTGCAGTAAGGAGATTCTGTAAAAAAAATCCAGAACCTTGTCACATAGCATCTTATATTTCATTTCGTCAAAGTCCTCAGTCTGTCTATTAAAGTTGTCATTTCCTACCCCTCAATACCAAACTAGTCTCCAGATTGTGTCTTGTGAGATGTGAGTAATGTAAAATAATAGTTTTTCAACGTGATTTGTGTGCTATGCGTTGTCATAGTTGTTCAAAATAACTCTCAAGTTTAATTTCACATTAGCATTTGCTTCAATCAAAATATATAAGAGTTCTACTTCATCCGATTCAAACAATTCGTAAGTTCTGTTATGTGTGACTGCAGAGTACCATCATCATCATCATAATCCTCTCAATTAAACGAATCATCAAAACCATTAATAAATGAATGTTGAATACCACCAACCACCTCAGCAGCATCGCATATCATATAACCTAAACCTATCATTGTCATCATCGTCATCATCATCATCATCATCATCATCATCATCATCATCCTCATCCAAATACCCATTTGAAAATGCAATATTATATCAAACCATCTTCCATCAATAAACCGTAAACATCAATTCATGTGAATCAGAAACAGGAATGAGTCGGCAACCTCAAATCCTTAATACAAATGCAAATCACAACATCACTTAGCTTATTTCAAGACAATCCTCAACAATTCATATCAATTTCAACATCTCTCTCATGTGTACATAACTGAGTGAAACATGTATATAGTATATCATGGTGATAATCCCTTCTTAACAGCATAAATCACTTCAACCCTTTCATAAATCATAACGTCTTTTAACATCTCATGCGTACTTATATATAGTAACACACAAATTCAGTTGTCAATCGTATAATGGCATGAGAAACAAAACATAGTAATTCCTTCCATGTGAATAATATATATATATATAAGATAAAAACAGTGAAAAGATGTATATAGTTCTTCTTACCTGCTCAAATGTACCATAAAATCTTTGAGTATGTATTAATAAGCTTAGAGTATCTTCACACAATCCACCTTTCATTTCTGCATAAGCAGATACAAATACAGTATGGTTTGTTGTCTGTAAACATGTGTAACTGTTCCTCACTATAAAATACATATTGGTTTTTCCTGGCAAATCATAGTCCTCACATATCAGTAATAGTCACAATCGATAGGATGTAAATGTCAAATTATCAATACATCTGATGATGCAGATTACTCAATCAAAACAAAATGTATCTTATACTACAAATTAAATCACATGAAAATATCTTACATAACAAATATAAGCAAACATAGGTACAAAAAATTAACATATGTATTGTCGGGAGTTTGTGTGTCAGCAAGGTATCGTTGAATGTGGCATCAGTGTTTTCGAGAAGAAAATGTCACATTATCTGGGGCACCTTGCATAAGCCACACGCATAGTACTCAAAGATTGTGTACCCCCTGAGGGATTGCAATTATTGCACATAAGGTTTCAACTGAGTGACATTTCTTAAACCAAATAGCTTTTTTGATTTGGGATAGATAAGTCGGTAGGCGTTTGGATGTGGTTTTTCATAAACTTCAAATGGACCAATGTAAATATCGAAAAATTTCTTGATCTCTCTATTGATTGCCTTGGATTTCTCATAACGTTTGGTTAAGACTAGATCACCTACATTGTACTGTGTAAACTTTCCTTTTGAATCATGTTTAAGCTTTCTCGTCAGGTGTTAACTCATAACAGACAGGAAAATTGATCAATTCATACAAGACGTTTGGTGGGTGTTTGTTAAAATGGACTTCATAAGGCGTAAAGCCAGTTGTTGTATGTTGTAAGGTGTTCAAAACATCTTCAAAATCACATATGTAACTTGACCAATTTGTATGATCTTTAGAGCAGTAAGTTCTACCAAGCCTGCCTATTTTACGCATATAGCGCTCAGTTGGGTTGCAAGATGGAGAATAAACGGAAATAAGAACATGCTTAATGTCTTCATCTTTCATGAAATCTTTTTAAATGTTAGATGTAAATTGGCTCCCATTGACTGAAAGTATGGCTTTTGGTTTTCCAATCTGTGTGAAGTAATCATTACAGAAACAGTTTAAAGTTTTCCTGCTTGTTGCCTTCTTTAGTGGATACAATTTTACTAGTTTAGTGAATAAATCAACAACTACAAACAAATATGTATAACCCTCTTTAGTTCTCGGCAACTGACCAAACAAATCAATTCCTATCAGTTTCAATTTGCCTTTGGCACAGTACTTTGTAAATAACCTTGGTATTTCTGATTTGTGACTTTTACTCTTTGACACCGATCACATTTTTGTATAACCTGTCTTACTCTTCTAAACATATTATTAAAATAGACATTTTCCTTAAGTTTGTCAGTGCATTTCATGATTCCACAGTGTCCATAGCTCTCATGTGTGTACTTAATTAAAACGTCAACACATCGTCTAGGCCAATAAACCTTCCAGATGTCAGAATCAGTGTTATGTCTCCTGAATAAAATACCTTTAAAGTTTTGATAATACATGCCAAACTTTTCATAACCCTTTTTACCAATAAGGCTTTTCACAAGTTTCAAATCATCATCCTGGTTCTGGTATCTCCTAAGCTGACTGCAAATGTTAGTAATTTCCTTTTCATCCTTAATCCCTCTCATGTACATTATTTTAAACACTTTGTTATCCAGTAGTTCTTCTCCCTGACCACCCCCCACAGGTAATCTAGACAAAGCATCAGCAATTATATTCCGATCCCCTTTTATATACTTAATGCTATAATCAAATTGTTGTAAAAATATGGCACACCTGGTTAATCTACTATTGAAAAGTTTACAGTCTTGAATATAACATAGAGCTTTGTGATCCATGAAAACTATGACTTTATGGCCTGCTGGATAGTTCCTGTATTTAGTGAAACCCCTTACAATGGCAAGTAGTTCCTTCTCAGTCACTGTGTAATTACGTTCATCTTTCTGCAGACCTTGGCTGGCAAAACTGATTGAAAGATGTTCTATTTTTCCATCAATTTCCGTCTGTTGAAACAAATGTACACCCAATCCGTAATCTGAACTATCTGTCATTAGGCAAAATGGTAGTGAAAGGTCAGGTCTGTGGAGTAATTGACTATTATTTAGTTGTTGTTTGATCTTGTTGAATGCTGCTTGACACTGATCTGTCCGTTCCCATATGGTGTTCTTTTTTAATAGCTCTCTCAAACACGGTGCATTTAAAGCTTTGGTGCTGACATACTTACGATAAAAATTACATAGACCATAAAATGACCTCAGTTGTTTCTTGTTCTTTGGACATGGAAACTGGACAATTGCAGAAATTTTATCACTGCCAGGTAGAATGCCTTCTCTGTTAATTATATGGCCTAAAAACTTCAAGTCTGATACTCCAAATTTGCATTTACTTAATTTAAGGGCCATACCGCCTTGTCTGAACTTATTGGCTAATTTGTACAAAGTATCAAGGTGTTCCTCCCAAGTTTTGCTGGTTATTAATATATCATCCACGTAAATAATTAGTTTAGATAGTAGTTCACTTCCAATCACATGATCCAAAGCTCGAATAAACTCGCCTACAGGCACATTCAGCCCAATCGGAACAACACAATAATGAAAACATTTACCATTATATAAAAAGGCTGTGTACTGCCTTGAATCCTGTGCTAATCTGATTTGATGAAAACCTGGGGTCAAATCCAGGCTAGAAAAATATTTTGTGTCATTGAATTTGTACAGGAGTTCCTACATGGATTCAGGATGATTTGTTTCTCTTTCTATAAACTTATTCAGGTGCCGTGAATCCAATACCAGCCTAACACCACCATCCTTTTTTGAAATACAGACCATCGGGCTGTTATATGGACTGTGACTTCTCTCTATTGTTCTCCATTTTTGCATTTTCTGGAGTTCTCTCTCCACTTCTTTCCTTTTACAGATGGGTTACCCCATAAGTCTTAATGAAAAAGGGTTCGTGTGGCTTTAACTTCAAATGACATTCATAATCTTTGACCCTACCAGGTTGATCACAAAAAATGTTATAGTTTTCCCAGAGAAAATTTTCTAATTCCTGCTTTTCAGACTCAGTCAAGTCATTTGCTTCTTTTACCTTTTCTTATATGGTTAGAGAGTAGCTATCATCAACCAAATTCTGGTTATTGTGATCCCTATTTTCCTCCTCCTCCATGTAATGGCTACACTCTGGATAAACTATTTCCCTAATATGGTTACTACTGCTTGTACTTGAATTTAACTGGATTACTACTTTTCCTTGAATACTGGTCTTTGATTCAGTGAACAGTAATTCTGAATTATGCCAATCAAAACTCACCTTTGCTTTAACTATCCAGTCCATCCCTAAAATCATTTGCTCATTGAGGTCTGGAATAACAAAGCAACCATGTTCAAAATTAATGTTGCCAACAGAAAATGTGATTAAAGCTTGTTTATTTATTAACTTACTAAACTTGCCAGTGGCACCTTTAATCCGTACACCTGTGATTGGAAATTGGATGTAACTTTCAGTGCCTTTTATCCTGTTCCTCAACTTGTCTGAGATACTACTAATGGGACTGCCAGTGTCAATCAAACAAAGTCCTGACCAATTGTTAATGCTCATTTCTACATAAGGGCTACCTAAGGTAATATTTGGGTCACTATTCACATTCTCTGCCAGCAAGTCACTTTCTAATTCAGTTGTATCGATGTTGTTACATACTTCTTCACTACAGGTTTCAATGTCAGAAACAACATAAGATTGAGTGTCATTATGACTGGAATCAAATACACATGAAACAGATACCTTACTTCCACTAGAATTAAAATTATCTTTCATGGATGGATCTGATTTGATGACTTCACTTTCCTTATTATATTCTAAACAAACTTCATTTTCACTGATAATAGATTCCAAAATCTTCTCACCTATCAACTTAGCTTGTTCCTTCTTATTAGTAGATTTACTTAAGATTTCTTTTATACAAATTGGTACCAATACATTTTTTGCACTCTTAATATCTTCACGTGAACCAACTTCGCATTCAGAGTTACTTTCAGCTGCAACACCATTATCAATAACTTCAACAAAAATAATGTCATCTAATTTCTCTTGTGTACATATACCATCAAATACATCGTCCTTCACAACACTATCTTAATCAAAATCATCATCAAAATAATCTGTGGGTGGTGCCTCTGCATGCACATCTGCCTTAACTACTAAGTGTTCAACATCTGAAGTTACACTACTGAAATCGCTACCTGTTTCATTATCTCAGTCAGGTGTTATTTCCTCATTTTGGCAACCAATTTCTACTAATATAGATACCTCATTATCCTTATCGTCATCAGAAAACAAGTTAGTGATACCATACATAAGTTCTGTCTACTTCAGTGTTAATGTGTCATCAATTAATGCTAAGTCATGTTCATTAAGTTCAAACTGTGGTCCTGCTCGAGTATGTGCATTATTCAATTCACTCAACATGTGATCCCAACAGTTTTGCTTATAACTAGTATCATCTAAGTAGTAGTCCCTATTTACATTACATTTATGATTGCCTTTACATTTCTGTCTCTTTAACCTCCTATCTGCCTGATTTGTGCCATAACTATTCACCTCAAATTGACAGGCTCCCAACGAGGTGGTTACCTGTTTCCCCGGTTGGAATTGCTGTTGTGAAAACTGGTTACTGTTTCTCTGTTCTTGTTGGTTTTCGTGTCTGTTGTAACTACTGTTTTGGTTACCACGTCAGTTATTATTTGTGTGTCCATTATACACTCCTGGAAATGGAAAAAAGAACACATTGACACCGGTGTGTCAGACCCAACATACTTGCTCCGGATACTGCGAGAGGGCTGTACAAGCAATGATCACACGCACGGCACAGCGGACACACCAGGAACCGCGGTGTTGGCCGTCGAATGGCGCTAGCTGCGCAGCATTTGTGCACCGCCGCCGTCAGTGTCAGCCAGTTTGCCGTGGCATACGGAGCTCCATCGCAGTCTTTAACACTGGTAGCATGCCGCGACAGCGTGGACGTGAACCGTATGTGCAGTTGACGGACTTTGAGCGAGGGCGTATAGTGGGCATGCGGGAGGCCGGGTGGACGTACCGCCGAATTGCTCAACACGTGGGGCGTGAGGTCTCCACAGTACATCGATGTTGTCGCCAGTGGTCGGCGGAAGGTGCACGTGCCCGTCGACCTGGGACCGGACCGCAGCGACGCACGGATGCACGCCAAGACCGTAGGATCCTACGCAGTGCCGTAGGGGACCGCACCGCCACTTCCCAGCAAATTAGGGACACTGTTGCTCCTGGGGTATCGGCGAGGACCATTCGCAACCGTCTCCATGAAGCTGGGCTACGGTCCCGCACACCGTTAGGCCGTCTTCCGCTCACGCCCCAACATCGTGCAGCCCGCCTCCAGTGGTGTCGCGACAGGCGTGAATGGAGGGACGAATGGAGACGTGTCGTCTTCAGCGATGAGAGTCGCTTCTGCCTCGGTGCCAATGATGGTCGTATGCGTGTTTGGCGCCGTGCAGGTGAGCGCCACAATCAGGACTGCATACGACCGAGGCACACAGGGCCAACACCCGGCATCATGGTGTGGGGAGCGATCTCCTACACTGGCCGTACACCACTGGTGATCGTCGAGGGGACACTGAATAGTGCACGGTACATCCAAACCGTCATCGAACCCATCGTTCTACCATTCCTAGACCGGCAAGGGAACTTGCTGTTCCAACAGGACAATGCACGTCCGCATGTATCCCGTGCCAGCCAACGTGCTCTAGAAGGTGTAAGTCAATTACCCTGGCCAGCAAGATCTCCGGATCTGTCCCCCATTGAGCATGTTTGGGACTGGATGAAGCGTCGTCTCACGCGGTCTGCACGTCCAGCACGAACGCTGGTCCAACTGAGGCGCCGGTGGAAATGCCATGGCAAGCCGTTCCACAGGACTACATGGAGCATCTCTACGATCGTCTCCATGGGAGAATAGCAGCCTGCATTGCTGCGAAAGGTGGATATACACTGTACTAGTGCCGACATTGTGCATGCTCTGTTGCCTGTGTCTATGTGCCTGTGGTTCTTTCAGTGTGATCATGTGATGTATCTGACCCCAGGAATGTGTCAATAAAGTTTCCCCTTCCTGGGACAATGAATTCACGGTGTTCTTATTTCAATTTCCAGGAGTGTATTTTTGTGACCCCCCAATTCCTATTGTGAGTGTTCCTGCGGTTTTGATTGTACTGTCTGTCATCATTCTGCCATGCACGGTCAATTTTGTCTACATAACGTAAAAATTCGTCAACACTGTCATCTGGTCCATATACAAGTCCCCACTGAAAACGTTGTGGTAGGCGCCGTTTCAGTGCGTCGATCTGTATCAGTTCGTCCAAAGGTTTGCTCAAATGTTAAATGTCTTTAATTGTTTTGCACAAAATTCTCGCATGCTAATTGCAAGACCTGTGTGATATTTGCTACCGTTAAGAAATTCAGATTTTATTCTTGCCTGTTTGTTTTCCGACCAAAACTTTGCCAAGAATTGGCGTTCAAAATCGGCAAAAGACGTAGTATTTGTATCAATGTTTTAGTTCGCCCATGTAAGGGCTTCACCATCCAAAAACGTTTCGCAGATTTAACTTTAGCAGACTCTGGCATGTTAGGTTGGAAACTGTCTTTGCACTGATGCACAAAGTCAACTGGATGCAATTTCGCATCACCTGGGTAACATTTTAAACTAACATTGTTACAACTATGCACAAACATCTGGTTTGAATCAAAATTGGGCATTATATTATTTTGCAATTTTGAAACTTCAGAGCTGACTGTTTGCAGTTCTATTGTTACACTTTCTACTTTCTCGTCAATACGAGATATCTTATCAGAAACTACTTCAGAATTTAATTTCAATCTTTCCCCTACCAATTCTTTTTCTGAAACAATGAGTTCCTGCAACATTTTTAACTCGTCTTTTCGGTTCACTAATTCATTTAAAACGACTACTTCCGTGTTTTTGACACGTTCGTTAACCAATTCAATGCTTTTGTTTGTTTCTTTAAATTCGGAGATTGTGAAAGCCTCGAAACAGTCAACTTTGGTTTCTACCCTTTCTATGTCACATGCAACAATTTGTACTTTGTTATTTGTTGCGTTGATTTCTTCTCTGAATGATTTTAAATTTTGGTCCAGCTTTTCTGTGACCTCTTTAATGTTGCTACCTAATTGGTTATTTTGAGTTACCAGTTGTTTTAGCTTATTATTCAACAATTGAGATATCTGATCAATTAAATTCGGTTGCTGATTTGCTCCCGAAAAACAATGAAAAGGCGAACAACTACTGCTCGCGGAATTTGCTTCACTGTTTAAGTGTACATTTGGAGTTGAAGCATGAAATTGACGGCCTGACCGCGTGGTCATGCCTATTTGATTTAACTGAGTTTCGCTCATTTTGATCAAAGTGGCTAGACACTAGACAAAACACTTTTCTGCCTATCAGGTGAAATTGTCACACGCACACAATAAAACAAAAACAGAAAATTGTAGGACACAATTAAAAAGGGGTACTTATCTGATTCATTCGCGATGTCATTCCAGAATATCACTTTTGCTCCTGGCGACGACCGTGGCGCAGTCTGCAACATACAAGATTATGGTTCCTGCCTCTTGTACATGGAATTCTTGCGTGTCGTCCTCTGCACAGTCTTCCACCTGATCCCAGCTGCTCCACCACATTGAGATGTTTATATTTTCCCACCTTCGCGTTGCAAATGTTTTGAGTGAAATACCCAGTCGATGCGCTGTTGTTTTCACGTCAATTCTACCAACATTGAGAGTTGTTTAGTTCTCGGGGTTTTGTAAAATTCCTGGATTCATGTCTCGTCGCTGTGCAACCTATGAAAAGGATTGCGGAAGACTCCCAAATAAATTGCAAAATACAGTGCAGTTTTAATACCAATATATTTCCAGGACTCTAGTGTCCAAGCCTGGTGAACTGTACCGGTTACATCACATGTACCCAAAGTTGACATCAAATGACACAGAGTTCACAACAATCAACAAACGAGTGACCCTACAATACATTTGCTCGCAACCCTAGCCAAAAAACGAGTGCCCCAAGGCGCCTGCGTGACCTCTATTTATACTTTTGTTAACAATTACCTACAATGAAAATTACAAATTTATGTAAAATCACAATTAAAAGTTAAACCGAATGTGAGATACACATTGCTAAAAATTTACAATCTTAGTGCTGAACAAGGTGAACCTAATTTCAACTTAGTTACGAGTTAATATAACATTTTCTGACTAATTATGTTGCAGGTAACAATTACATTTCTAAATTTGTTTATAACAAATCAACTAGTGCCTGAATTTTAGTGCTAATATATATCGGAGATTCAATTAACATGCTTTATTTATATGTTATATTTAATTTGCTGTAGTAATTTTATAATAATAGGTTCACTGGTACATCCTGACCATAGGCTACATTTCTTTCGATTAGTTACAGTATTAATTTCACATTTATATTTTGTTTTCACATAAGAACAATGTTAATCAGCAAAGAATCATTTTCGAATTATATGTATACTGAAATAGTGGTTATTTTTGTATGTAATTTGGAAACAGGTCACTTTACAATTGGGCAATTAGGACTGGTGTTTATATTTAATGCTCTCCGAGGGGTTCTGATCGGTAGCAATGAGATACAGTAATATTTCAAGTGCAAGTACGATATTCTGCGATGCGTTTCTGTGCAATTTATTCTGATAATGTGCCCGCCCAAGTGTTATTTTTATTTCCCAGTCGAACCAGCTATGGAACGTTATCAAACAGCACCTCAATATGGGCAGTTCGTTCGGGTACTCCTTGATCACAAACAGTTAGGTTCTTACTTTTATGTTGTATTTTGTTTCTAATATTGAGTATAGATTAGACATATTGGGAGATGCCTGAATTAATTACTGAGCTCGAAATTTAGCTCTAACTTCAGTGCGATGAAACTCTGTCTCGAAATGTGGCAAAAACACAGAGAGATTCTGGTCGTATGTAAAGTACACCGGCGGCAAGACACAGTCAATACTTCCACTACGTGATAGCAATAGTATTGTTACCAATGACGGTGCCACTAAAGAGGAGTTAAAAAATGTCTCTGAGCACTATGGGACTTAACATCTTAGGTCATCAGTCCCCTAGAACTTACAAGGGAACCTCCCCATCGCACCCCCCTCAGATTTAGTTATAACTTGGCACAGAGGATAGGCCTTGATAAACTGAACACAGATCAATTGAGAAAACAGGAAGAAGTTGTGTGGAACTGTGAAAAAATAAGCAAAATATACAAACTGAGTAGTCCATGGGACACATAGGCAACATCAAGGAGGACGTGAGCTCAGCAGTGCCGTGGTCCCGTGGTAGCGTGAGCAGCTGCGGAAAGAGAGGTCCTTGGTTCAAGTCTTCCCACGAGTGAAAATTTTACTTTCTTTATTTTTGCATAGTTATTATCTGTCCGTTCGTTCATTGACGTCTCTGTTCACTGTAATAAGTTTAGTGTCTGTGTTTTGCGACCGCATCGCAAAACCGTGCGATTAGTAGACGAAAGGACGTGTCTCTCCAATCGGAACCGAAAACATTTGATCGCAAGGTCATAGGTCAACCGATTCCTCCACAGGAAAACACATCTGATATATTCTATACGACACTGGTGACGGCATGTGCGTCACATGACAGGAATATGTTGTCGACCCACCTAACTTGTACACTTGGCGAATGGGTAAAAAGATTCTTCTACCTTGCCCGATTTAGGTTTTCTTGTGGATGTGATAATCACTCCCAAAAAAGAGATGAAAACATAAGAGTTTGTCACATAAACTGAAAATAAAAAATTAAAGTTTTCACTCGATGTAAGATTTGAACCAAGGACCTTTCGCTCCGCAACTGCTCACGTTACCACGAGACCACGGCGCTCCTGTGGTCTCTGTGTCCTAGATATTGCATATCTTCCCATGAACTACTCAGTTTGTATATTTTGCTTATTTTTTCACAGTTCCACACAACTTCTTCCTGTTTTCTCAATTGATCTGTGTTCGGTTTTTCAAGGCTATCCACTGTGCCAACTTATAACTAAATCTGAGGGGGTTGCGATGGGGAGGATCCCTTGTTAGAACTACTTAAACCTAACTAACCTAAGGATATCACACACATCCATGCCCGAGGCAGGATTCGAACCTGCGACCGTAGCGGTTCCGCGGTTCCGGACTGCAGCGCCTAGAACCGCAAGACCACCGCGACCGGCAAAGAGGAGTTACTAAACATGGTTTTCCTAAACGCCTTCACCTAAGAATACGTAGCAAATATTCCAGAATTCGAATCAAGAACTGCTGTCAACGTGAGTAACTTGAAAGTAGATGCCCTCAGTGCAGCGAAACTGCTCAAATCTCTCAATAAAAGCTAGTCCTCCGTTCCAGATTGTATACCAATTAGATTCCTTTCGGAGTACGCTGATGCATATGCTCCAGACTTAGCAATCATACACAACCGCTCAATCGATGAAAGTTCCATACCTAAAGAATGGAAAGTCGCACAGGTCACACAAATATTCAAGAAAGGAAATAGAAGTAATACGCTGAATTGCAGACCCGTATCACTAACGTCTATTTTCAGTAGGATTTTTGGAAGGTATACTGCCTTCTAACATTATTAATTGCCTCGAAGAAAACGATTTATTATCAGACAGCCAAGACGAATGCAGAAAATATCGTTCTTGTGAAACACAGCTGGCACTTTATTCGCACAAACTAATAAGTGGGGAATCTCAAATTGATTCCATATTTTTCGATTTCCAGAAGGTTTTTTACACCATTCCTCAAAAGCAGTTTGTAATTAAATTGTGTGTAATCAAAGTGCGTCTCAATTGCGCGACTGGTTTCTTGATTTTCTTCAGAAAGTAACAGACAGAAAGTCTTCAAGTAATACAGAAGTGACATCTGACGTTCCTCAAGGTAGTGTTAGAGGCCGTCTGCTATTCGCATTCTACATAAACAAGTTAGGAGACAATCTGGGCAACCATCTTAGATTGTTTTCAGATCATATTGTCATTTACCGCCTCGTAAAGTCATCAGATGATCAAAACCAATTGCAAAATGATATAATCAAGATATCTCTACTGTGCGAAAAGTGGCAATTTACTCTAAATAACGAAAAAGTGTGGAGTCATCTACATGAGTACGAAAAGGAATCTGCTAAATTTCGGTTACACGGCAGATCACACAAATCTAAAGGCTGTCAGTTCAACAAAAGAACTAGAGATTACGAACAACTTATACTGGAACGATCACGTAGGTAATGTCAGGAATGAGGAAACCGAACGAAAGACTGTGATTCGCTGGCAGAACCCTTAGAAGATGCAACAGGTCTATTTAAGAGACCGTCTACACTACGTTTGTTCGTTCTCTTCTGGAGTACTTCTGCGCGTTGTAGCATCCGTATGAGATATGATTGACGAAGGACACGGAAAATGTTCAAAGGAGGGCAGCTCGTTTTGTTTCATGACGAGGTAGGAGACGGTGTGTCAGAGATAAGATACGCGAATTGGAGTGGTAATCATTAAGACAAAAGCGTTTATCATTGCGACAGTATCTTTTCACGAAATTTCAATCGCCAACTTTCTCCTCCGAATGTGAAAATATTTTGCTGGCGTCTACCCACCCAGGGAGAAATGGCCATCGTAGTAAAATATGAGAAATTAGAGCTCGCACGAAGAGATTTAAGCATTGTAATATACTTCATTCCAATTTCACGTTTGTTGCACACCGCTTTGGTGGTGGTGTAATTGTAAAAGCTATTGGTGTAACAACCAGTGGTTCCCAACCTGGAGTTAATTACCCGCTGAGGGGTAAAATTTAATTTTCTGAGGGGTAAAACCAAAAGGGTTCAATTGTATCTCGATCACGAAAGTAAATTAGCCGGCCGGGGAGGCCGAGCGGTTCTAGGCACTACAGTCTCTAACCGTGCGACGCTACGGTCGCAGGTTCGAATCCTGCCTCGGGCATGGGTGTGTGTGATGTCCTTAGGTTAGTTAGGTTTAAGTAGTTCTCGGGGACTGATGACCTCAGAAGTTAAGTCCCATAGTGCTCAGAGCCATTTTTGAACGAAAGTAAATTATGTGTATAAGGTCATTATTATCACCACTGATTCGGAAGTTTGTAACCGACTGTATAAGTTACCAATAATTACCTTTTTTTTCAAATAGCAGCCTTAAAGCGTGGATCAATGTAGTGGAAGTTATAGTTTGTGGGACGAATGTATGAACATCAGCTTCCTCACATACGCTACCCACTACACACATACTTTGTCTTACGTATCTGTGACAGTAAAATAGAGATATTTTCGTAGTATATACTGAAATATCTCATTAAAATGCCTTCTACGCATCTAAGCGTTGTAGAGTGCCGACAATAGAGCAGAAACTGCTTCATTGTTCACTTCGCAACAGTAAATGACCTAATTGAAAGTACAACACAATAGTTACTATGTAACGCCTAATACACTGTTCTCAGGCTTACACTGTATCATCATTACTGTTGTTAATAATGTTATTATTATTATTTTATGAGTGTCACTGCTCACACAGCATTGACAGTCTGAAGTCTTCCAACTTGGGCCAGTTCAGGAGTCTAGCAGTCAAGAGATTCACTAATGCACAGCTCAAAAGAATTAGAGGAGCATGGCTCTCGGTGTCTGCCATACTACATTGAGCAATAATTGAGGACTGGGTATGTTACCTAATTATACCTTTATCTTTCAACAAGTGCACGATAAAACATCACATCCTCGATCGTTTTCGTGAAAAGTACTGAAATTCCCGACAGGTGCGGAAAACAAAGTGGAAATAATCATTCACTACGACATCCTGGGCGCTTTTTATTTGAAATTTATAAATCTGAGTAGTGATGCAGCTGGTGCATATATTTATAAGAATTAGAGAATGGGGACTTTGGGCTTTGAGAGCTTGTAAGAGGTCTATGACTACGGCATTTATTGCTAGCGCACTCGAGCAGATGTAATTTCGATGGATTGCTCACTCGCTGCCTGCGATATGTAAGCTGCAATAGAATCGCAGTAATAGTAGTAGTGGTAGCAGCTGGCAGTCGGGCGGTTGGAGAGCGACATAGTATAAGGTAAAAGCAGCCGCGCGCATATGTGATTTGTAACGACTGATTTTGTACTATTGTTATATCAAGTCCCATGTAAATGTTTTTAAAAATCTTTTAATAATAATCTTTCTCATATAACTTTTGACAATCATTCATTTGAATATAAAGATTTCACTAATTTCTCCTATCCTTGGTCGTCCCTATTATCGTAAAGAAAAATCAGTTGTTTCTTTTTATACATAACAAATCTAGTGGCCAGCATTGCACTGGGTTGTGCCAGAAAAATTTCTTCTAGGAGCAGATGTATACGCGTTATCCGGCGTCTTCATTGAGATAAGAATTTTCAATTCGTTCAGAATGATCTTTCAGGGCCATGACGCAGAACTGCTGACGTCCAAAATTTACAAGTTTAAATTCGCAGTCAGTTAATTATCGAAAGGTTATATGTGAGTCACAATTTTATTGAGAGGTTAGTCACGTTTTTATTCCGAGGTTACGGAAGTACACTGTTGGGAGGTTACACTAAATGTGAATGTTACAAAAATTTTAACTGTTGGGAGGTTACAAGCTTCAGTAACGTGTATGCCCTCTGTGTGCGTTTTATCAGTGCCTGACACCAACGAAGCATGCTCCCTGTAAGTTTGTGGAGGTCACCCCGTGCTATCCGTTCCTATTCTTCAATGAGAGCTCATCAGAGTTCTATGATGGAACAGGACGGGCAGGAACACATTTATAAAGAATGTCCCACATTCGCCCTTTGGGGTTTAGGTCCGGAATCACCACCGGTCATTCCAGTACTACAATGTCCAGGCTTCGCAAGGCATCCCTGCTGACGCCCGCCACATGGGCCCTGGCATTATCGTGCATGAGAAGGAATTTAGAGGAAAGCAGGGGCGACTACACGATCCAATAGGAACTGCTCGATGTACTGCCTGGCAGTAAGGCGACCGTGGACAACGACAAGATCCGCATGGCTGTCAACAGTGAATCTCGGAAACCTGTCGATTTCCTGGACAACAGTTGGCAAGTACGACTCGCCAGAGGTCTCCGCACACGAACAGAGCAATCACCCTGCAGCAGAGGATATTTGGACTCGTCTGTGAATAAAACGTTTCACCAGTGTCGAAGCTACCTGTTGACATGGGAACGACAGAACTGAAAGCGAGCTGCAAGATGATGTCGTGTCAAGCGGGGTACTGGAACAGGACGTATGGGTCGTAAGGTGCTTTCTCGTAACCTTCTCGAGCTCGCCTTGTGTGCTCACCTGTCTCCCTGTTGCATGTCCACAAAATATAGATGACACAGGGGGAGGGACTAGCATCTGCAACAACACGATCTAAAATCCGTCCTTTTTGGATCAAACAGACCGCCCTCGAAACTTGTACTGCATTAAGACGTCGCAGTGGCTGTGCTCGGCTGAATACAGCGTCCACAAATGACGACTGCCATCTAGAAAACATTGGGTTACCTTTACTCACTTGCTTCTGAGGGGTCACTTTGACACTGTAATGCGTAACACAGCCAATAGCTGGCGAATGATTTTAATCGTTGCCTACACTGAAAGTGGAGACCTCAAGCCACGCTGTAAGACTACAGTTTCCTTTCCGCGTGTATCAACATTGGTTTAACATACCGGACGTTGATAAAAGTGTCCCCCTAATTGTTCTGAACGGTGTATCAGGACTATGCACAGTGCACACATTTTAATTTGGTTTATTTTAAACTTAGCTGCTGAGCGAAGCAAGTGTCGCTACGTGGAGTGGCGCGGAGGCATCACGTTTCGTAGCAAGTGTCTCCCATCACTGCGCAGAATTAGTTTTTCTTTCCGTGGAGGAGTTGAAGGGAGCAGTCGCGATGCACTGAGAAATGCTTCATCATTCTGTAACGAAAGGCTCTCACAAATAAGCAGTGCCTGCTGTCGATTGACTCATAAGTAAGAACCTAAATGTCGTTTATCTTCCGTCAGTTTAAAAATGGAAGTGTTCAAAGAAAATACTTTTTCATTCTAAAGTTTTTATAGGCTCTACTGTTGACGATGGTGTGTTGCTGGGGAAGGGGGGAGGGGTATTGGTTAATAACGGGTCGCAGTTCGGAGTAAGAGAGGTTGGCAACCGCTGGTCTGTATTACAAAAGCGCGCGTCAGCGCACAGGTCCACTTTCTGGAAATTGAAGGGCTACATGGCGGATCACCTAACACTTGCACTGCATGCATTCGGACATGGAAGGCACTATCGATATACAGTTTCCACAGAACTAAATTCTAACCGAGGGCGCGTATTCGCAGCCAGTGCACAGATTTGCAGACGTTGACGAAAGCGCAATTATTTACAACAATTACAGATTTTTAAGTGACAATGGCTATTGACAGTAGAATCCAAAAAGTAGCGTAAATGAGTGTGTCAGTGGTGTTTGTTGCAGGAAGCTAGTACAAGTAGTTTACGAGTTGTCGTATTGTGAACACTGTTAACGCCGACAGCTGTTTGTTCCATCGTACTGCTTAGACGCTAGGTGATGACGTTATGTTTGTTTAAAATGTGTTGTGAGTACATTGCGATTGCATTGCGACGGTCCCTTCAGTTATTGTGCGATAGTGGACGTAGTAGTACGTACTTATAAGATGGTGTTTCCCAATGTGGAAAAAAGCAGATGTGCTCATGGTTTATGGTGAATGCAGGAAATATGCCGTTCGTTCGTGTACCATGCACACAGAAAGACAACCTCTTCAAACAATGTATATAATACCATACGGCGCATTACTGCTGCCTGCGCTGAAATTTCCGCTGAAATGCTAGAACGTGTTTAGCAATCGTTGCAAGCTTGTACTGACACTGGTAGTCGTCATTTTAAGCACAAGCTTTGACGTTAAATTGGTTGTTTGTCAGACACCACAGAGGTCCTGTATTCATCTTTGTTTTCCGTTTGGCCTACGGGACATCCCATTTAACAGTACGACGCCGGCCGCGGTGGTCTCGCGGTTCTAGGCGCGCAGTCCGGAACCGTGCGACTGCTACGGTCGCAGGTTCGAATCCTGCCTCGGGCATGGATGTGTGTGATGTCCTTAGGTTAGTTAGGTTTAAGTAGTTCTAAGTTCTAGGGGACTGATGACCACAGCAGTTGAGTCCCATAGTGCTCAGACCCATTTGAACCATTTGAACAGTACGACACCTATGGAAAAGTATTAACATCTGTGTAGGGCTACACATACGAATCAACGTGAAAGTCACATTCAAAAAAATGGTTCAAATGGCTCTGAGCACTATGGGACTTAACTTCTGAGATCATCAGTCCTCTAGAACTTAGAACTACGTAAACCTAACTAACCTAAGGACATCACACACATTCCAGTCTGTAGAGCCTGGAACCGCTCGGCCACTCCGGCCGGCAATTCACATTCGTTTGTGCTACTACATGGAAGAAACAACTGTCGGTGTTTACAATGTTCAGACTACGATATATCGTAAACTACTTGCACCAGACTGCTGCAACAAACACCACTGACATTCTAATTTAGTCTACTTTGATTGTGGTTCTGTCAGTAGGCATTGTTCCACTGACATATTTGCACCTGTTGCCAGTAAAAACACAGTTGAAACTCATAACACTTTGTGTACGGGCTGCAAAGGCGGGACCCTGCTGACCACTGCAATCTGTCAAGTCCGCATGTCAATTGCTTCTTCCATTATCTAAATAGTTGCAGTACAGGGTTCTGGTGATTCACTCTGTGCACTCGTAGGTGTCGAGCGCTTAGGCGGAACTGTACAATGGCCGTTGCGTAGCCGAGGCGTGGCGTCGCAGAGGGGTGGGTAGCCGTGAACCGACGCGGCGCGCTGGCGAATATCGCCGCAAGGCCGGCCGGAGGGAAGTGGGGCCGCCAGAATGTCCCGTAATGAGGACGCGCCTAAAAGCAAAGCGTAATTACCGACGGCGCAGCGGCGCCTGCCCCCTCCCCAAAAACCCCACCACCCCGCCGCTATCCCTGTCGAGCGTCCTTCCAGTCGTCTGCAAAAACTTCCAACTAGCGCCGAGGGCAAGTCGTCGAATGGTACAGGTTCCTCACGATTCTCATTGAGGTACGTCTGCCTACATCTGTTCTCCGCAAAACCAACATACCGTGTACTGTTCGTCCAGAACGCCCTCAACGACAACGAATCATCACAGCTCGTGCTGGTAAAAGTCGGTTGTCTTCGGGCCACAAGTGTTTTACATCCGGCCGCTGCCAAAAATTGCCCGGGGCTGCGTGTTTGTGTTGTCCTCATCACCTCATCATCATTCGGGAAGTGCCGAGACTGGAAATGGAAAGAATTGAAACTTTTACGAGCGCTAGTGACCACGTTGTTGAGCGCCCCACAAACCACCACCACCATCATCATCGCTGCCAACAGTGGCGATCTAAAAATACAGAACCCGTGCATACAGCAGCTGTTGGAAATGACTGTAGTGCCGCGCCGTATCAGCACGCACACGAGTAGCGCCAGAGATGCTCGAGGAAAGTACAACTTGTTCCTCCCCGCGCTGCGGCTGTCGACGCACTGGGCTTCAGCAGGCGGAGCTTGCTTCCTCCGCTCCTCGCATCTTCCCAAAAACCCGGTCAGGTCATAAATAAACTACAAATCTACCACTGTCATTTCCTCTCTTTCCGTTTCCAGGTGCGAACGGTGCGCAGGAAGAACGGCTGTTTTTAAATACACATATGAGCTAAAATCGCTCTGAATATCCTGCACGTTCTTTTCGCACGTGTAGACAACCTCCAAGATGGTGTACCCCGGGCAACGGACTGCTAAGGCAGGACGGCAAAAAGTCTGCACTACCGGCACCCGTACTGAATCAGTCTCTCGTGGCTACTCAAGACAACAGCATATATGCAGTGGTACAAATCAGTATACGGGCATAGATATTTGTAGGATAATTGACGTTATTGCTTGGAATAGTTACGCGCAGTGAGTATGCAATAGTATGAGATCAAGTATACTGAAAACTGCAGTCAAAAGGTATCTCATTTGATATCAGTAGTACAGTATATAACAAATGGTTCAAATGGCTCTAAGTACTACGGGTCTTAAAATCTGAGGTCATCGCCGGCCGCGGTGGCCAAGCGGTTCGAGGCGCTTCAGTCCGGAACCGCGCGACTGCTACGGTCGCAGGTTCGAATCCTGCCTCGGGCATGGATGTATGTGATGTCCGTAGGTTAGTTAGGTTTAAGTAGTTCTAAGTTGTAGGGGACTGATGACCTCAGATGTTATGTCCCATAGTGCTCAGAGCCATTTGAACCATCTGATAGAACTACTTAAACTTAACTAACCTAAGGACATCACACACATCCATGCCCGAGGCAGGATTGGAACCTGCGACCGTAGCAGCATCGCGGTTCCGGACTGAGTATATAACAAGACAATACCGATTCAGTTGGTAGATGGTGGAACTCTGTATAAAAGACAGTCGGTTCTCTCTCTCTCTCTCTCTCTCTCTCTGAGTGATATATAACTTCTCATATGTGATGTCTTTTCTTTCGTACATGTTCGATAGAACGGATACCATTTTGATCCTGCAGAAATGGTCAGTAAAGACGCAAAGGAATTACGGCATGTAGCTGTTACTGGGCATTGGTTTACATGTTTACATCAAGGGGGAAAGTTGAAAATTTGTGCAAAACTGGGATTCGAAACCAGGTATCCTGCTTACTGAGCAGATGCAGCGACCGCTGAGCCATCCAGACACAGAGATCGTCGCAACTGCACAGATTAACCAAGCTCGCTTTCCGTCACACCCACATTCTCAACTTATCCACACACTACTGACATACTGTCCCTGCTCACTGCCCCCGTTATTCGCGGCGTTTCGCCGATTCCCGTAAGACTTCGAGCATGGTGTACATCTGTACAGCAGGTATCATTACATTTATTAGGCAGCAATTTTTGTTTTGCCCGCTCCTTCGTCATCTTCTTTTTCCGTGCTCAAGAAGCGAGAAATGTAGTTATGTCTGTTGTATTTTGTTGAATCAGTTAAATGCCACGAGGTTGTTCAATGAGTAAGTTCAAACTCTGGTTTCTACTGGTATTACATCCCAGAGATATTTAAAATTATCATATTCTTTTCCCAGCGTAGATAAAATTCAACTGTCAAATATTCTTTCAGGCAAACGAATTCTCTTCATGTTTAGTTACTTCATCATTTAGATCTACAAATAACTTCTGCAGCTTAGCTATATGTAATATATCTTGTGTTTCATCACATTTGACCCAAAAAGTTTTAGATAATATAAAGCGTTGTGTGGTGCTGCTTCGTATTGTGCATGTAGCTTGCACAGCAACGGAAGTCCAACAGTTGCTTTGCTTGGCACGCTTGCTGTCCAAGTTGTTGCTTTACTGTCATTCTGCGTGCACTGCCTTCTACTCATTTGTTGTCGTGAGGTAACACACAGTTTCGCATGTAGTGATATTGCGTCTTTGAGTTCATAATCATGAATGGAGCACCATAGAGATGCGCATTTTCATTTTGCACAATCATCAGGTGCTTCAAGTTTAAGAATATTTACTTTATACTCTCTATTTGCAGCCATTTTCTTCCCTTACAGCTCCTTTTAGAAAAAAAAATCTTCTGCCAACACACACTGTATTGAATCAATCTTTTTTTTAAAAAAAAAATACCTGTATTTAGTTCAGTTAGACTTGGTCTGAACCGGCAATCTTGTCTGACTATGGAATACGATACCTACGAGGCGTGTTTTTAAGTAAGTACCGTTTTGAAATTTAAGAAAAGACGTGCTAAGATATCTCAATACTTTCATTTTTACATGAAAGCCTGTACTTAATCTACGCGCTGACGCCATTACAGTCTGATTCTTCCTTGTTTACGTTGTGTACTGAGTGTTTAAGATGCCTCCGATAATCGTGAGTCCCGCCGAGTATAAAGTACGGGCTGTTATAAGATTTCTTAGAGCTAAAGGCCTAAAAGCGATCGATATTCATTTTGAGATCTGTGCAGTTTACGGAGAAAACATTATGAGTGATGGATTGGTAAGAAAGTGGGTGAGAGCATTTAAAGATGGCCGCACAAATGTGCATGATGAACAACGGAGTGTGTGTCCTTCGGTCGTTAATGAGAGTTTGGTGCAGGAAGTGGACAATAAGGTGAGAGACAACAGACGCTTTACGATTTCCTCCTTGCGGGATGACATTTCCTAATGTTTCTCATAGTGTTTTGTGTGGCATTGTGACCGAGAACTTGAATTACCGAAAATTGTGCGCACGTTCGGTACCGAAAATGACGACGGATGTACGCAAAACCAAACGTTTAGACAGTGCATAGACTTTCCTTGAGCGGTAACACAACGACGGTGATGATTTCTTAAGCCAAATTGTTACGGGCCAGAATCAAAGCAACAGTCCGTGGAAGTTGAGCAAGGGCATCGTTTTGCTGCAAGACAATGCCCGTCCGCATGTAGCGAATCAGACCAAAGATCTCATCACATCTTCTCGATGGGAAACTCTAGATCATCCTCCGTACAGCCCCGATCCTGCACTTGAAGAAACACCTGGTCGGTCAGCGTCTTCAAGACGATGACGAAGTCAAAACAGTGGTGATGCAGTGGTTAATAAGTCAGGCGGCAGACTGCTATGAGGAGGGTATTCAAAAACTGGTACAACGTTAGAAGTGCCTCAATATTGACGGAAATTATATAGAAAAGTAAAATAAGGTACAGGCTTTCATGTAAAAATAAAATTATTGAGATATCTTAGCGCGTCTTTTTTTTAATTTCAAAACCGTACTTACTTAAAAAAAAAAAACACGCCTCGTACATTACTGAATGCTCGCTATGCGGGTAGCCGCGTGGTCTTGGCGCCTTGCCACTGTTCGCGCGGATTCCCCCGTCGGACATTTAAGTCCTCCCTTGTGTGTGTGTGTGTGTGTGTGTGTGTGTGATTTGTCCTTAGCGCAAGGTTGAAAGTAAGATTAAGTAGTGTGTCAGCCTAGGGACCGATGACCTCAACAGTGTGGTCCCACATAAACTTAACACAAACTTCCAAAATTTAATGAATGCTCCAAATAAACCATAACTGCAGACAAAGACAAAACTACACAGACATGATAACAACGAGCGTCAACAGTAATAAAACTCTTTTCCAACACAGAAGAAATTAGTTCTGCAATTCTTGTTCCCTCTAACAAGGGAAAGGCCTCAGACACGGCCAACCGATTCGGCTCAGATTTGGCAGGTCGCTTGTGTACAACCTAAAGCGAAGGACTCTAAGATATTTTGGGTCAACACCCACGCAATTTTGAGAAAATCACCCTTAAAGGTTATGACGAGCAATCGATTCAAAATTGGCGGGATCGATAGATAATTGTAAATAGAGCATTTTTCATCATCAGGTATGGGGCCCACAAACGCAAAATTTTCCAGAAATCGAGGAAAGAAACTTTTATAACTGCCGCTTCTGTACCCACAGTTACGCCTTTCACCGACAGCGCCGATAGTGCAATAGCCAAGGTAATTGGCTGGGAATCGGAAAACCCGGGTTCGTTTGTATTTTTCCATATCTCAGTTGATAGGTATAGGAGGGCTAATAAGGTAAGTAAATCAATAAGGAATGATAATAATACTTACCTTATTAACCCTCCTATCCCTATTAATTGGGATATGGAAAAATACAAACGAAAAGAACAACATCCGGTAGGTTTCTTCGAGATTCGAACCCGGGTTCCTAGCCAGTTACCTTCGCCGTAGCGCTATCGGTGCTGTCGGCGAAAAGCGTTTACCATGTGGGTACAGAAGCGGCAGTTGTAAAAGTTTCTTACCTCGATTTCTGGAAAAGTATGCATTTTCGGACCCTATACCTGGTGATGAAAAATGCTCTATTTACAATTATCTATCGATCCCGCCAATTTTGAGTCGATTGCTCGTCATAACCTTTAGGGGCAATTTTCTCACAATTTCGGGGGTGTTGACACAAAATAACTCAGTCCTTTGTTTTAGGTTGTACACAAGCGACCTGCCAAATCTGAGCCGAATCGGTTGGCCGTGTCTGAGGCCTTCCCCTTGTAAGCCACAAACTTCAAATATCTTCAGCACAGTTCTTTTTTGAAAAAAAAGTTCTTGTATTTACGAAAATATTCGGGTATTAGACAGTACAGTTAAACGTAAGGAAGTGCAAATCATTAGACTCCATACAAAATTGTTACACTACATTAATATTTGTTACATAGATCATGAATACGACATTTAGTAATGCTGTGGAATGTGTCACCTTAGCATAAGTTTTCTTTACACAACATAGTTTTTTTTTCCTACTTCATATCAACATTTCATCTAATGAGTACAAGAAGTTGTCATCCAGAAAATCTTTTAATTTGGGTTGGGCCGGCCGTTGTGGCCGAGCGGTTCTAGGCGCTTCAGTCTGGAACCGCGCGACCACTACGGTCGCAGGTTCGCATCCTGCCTCGGACATGGATGTGTGTGATGTCCTCAGGTTAGTTAGGGGACTAATGACCTCAGATGTTAAGTCCCATAGTGCTCAGAGCCAATTTGGGTTGGCTATCTGTCAAACTTTTAATGCTATTCGGTAGATGACCGAAGATTTTTGTGGCAGCATAATTAACTCATTTCTGAGCCAAACAGATTTAACCCAGAATAGTAAGAATCATCTTTTATTCTAGTGTTGTAGCTAAGCACTTTGATATTATTTTTGAATTAGGATGGGTTATTAATAACAAATTTCATAAGCGAATATATGTATTCCAAGGTACTATGAATATCCCAAGTTCATTAAATAAATGACTGCAAGGTGATCTTGGGAGGGCTCCAGCTATTATTATGGTTACACACTTTTCTTCGTGATGAATTACTCCAAGATATGATGCCATATGAAAGCAGTGAACAAAAATAGGCATATTAGGCTAATTTACTGACATACTTACCACCAAAATTTGTGGTAACCGTAATAGCATAAGTAACTGAGCTTAAAACGTTTCAGCAAATCATCAATGTGTTTTTCCAATTTAATTTCTCATCAATGCACACACTCACAAATTTTGAATATTCCATCTTAGCAACAGACTTCTGCTCAAAGTCAATATTTATCAGCCAGATTATGCCATTTACTGTACAGAACTATATATACCATGTTTCCTCAAATTTTAGTTATAGTCCATTTGTAAAGAACCACTTAATACTTTTCTCAGTGGCATTATTTGAAATTTTCTCAGCTAATTCTTATTTGTTGGTTGTGATTACTGTACATGTACAGGGTGGCGCAGGGGAACGGGAAATTTTGAACGTTACAGTTGGCAGCACTGTAGCGCCGGCAGATGTTCGAAACTTTGCACAATTGATGTGAACGCATTGCCATTTAGTAGTCATGGAGAATTGGATTGGTGTGGAACGTACAGTAGCTGTGAGAGCGTTTTACAAAAATGGTGATAGTGCGACTGCCGCGCAGAGAACATTTCGACAGCATTACCAGCTTGGACGTCATGGACGTGTCCCATCTGCGCATGCGATTACAACGTGGGTGCGTAATTTTGAAGAAACAGGATCCGCCTTGAAAAAGAAACCTCCAGGTGGCATTCCAACGGTACGTACCCCAGAGAACATTGCAGCTGCTAGAGCTGCAACCGAGAGAAGTCCTCGCCGCTCCGTTCGACAGCATGCATCTTCGCTAGGGATTAAGCGACGAAGCTTACAAAGAATACTGCACGAATTAGACTTCCATCCTTATAAGATGCAGATTTTGCAACACTTACATGAACGAGACCCAGCGTCACGTATGGAGTTTAGTATCCAGATATTGGCTAAAATCAACGAGGACGCGAATTTCCTTGGGAACTTATGGATATCAGACGAAGCCCATTTCCACCTGAATGGATTCGTGAACAAACAGAATTGTCGTTATTGGGCACAAGACAATCCTTGTGAGTTTCACCAGCGACCACTACATAGCGCCAAGGTCACAATATGGTGGGCTGTATCATGTCACGGTGTTATCGGGCCTTATTTTTTTGAACGTGAGGATGGTAGTGCAGTGACAGTAACATCCGCTCGATATGTGAAATGTTTCAAACATTCTTTACTCGGAGACTGTACGAGCTTAATCTTAACGTCGAAAACATGTGGTTTCAGCAGGACGGAGCCACGTCACACACTGCTCGACAATCGATGGCAGCAGTTCGTCAATTGTTTGGAAGACGCATTATTTCACGTAACGGTGACATTGCATGGCCTGCGAGATCCCCTGATCTTAGTGCGTGCGACTTCTTCCTGTGGGGATATCTTAAAGGCAAGGTGTACCGTACACGTCCTGCAACAATCCATGAACTGAAGGAGAACATTGAAAACGAAATCACTGCCATTCCCCAAGATTTGCTACACCGCGCATTCCAGAGTTTTCATAACAGGCTGTTAGAGTGTGAACGGCGAATGGGAGCACATCTTTCCGATGTCATCTTTAAAAAGTAAAGAGACACTTTTGGGCATTTTGATTGTAAAGACATCCTGAATAATGGCATACTGAATACATTCACTTTCGTTAATAAATTACTAGTTTTATGAATTTATTCATGGAAATGACGTTATTTCGAACTTTCCCGTTTCCCTGCGCCACCCTGTATAATCAGCAAAAATAACTGGCTTTGCATCTTTATGAATATAGCATCGCAAATAATTAATATACACTGAGCGAGGCGGCCCAGTGGTTAGCACACTGGACTCGCATTCGGGACGATGACGGTTCAATCCCACATCCGGCCATCCTGATTTAGGTTTTCCGTGATTTCCCTAAATCACTCCAGGCAAATGACTAGATGGTTCCTTTGAATTTTGATTTTTGCAGACTATCTGTATTGTTAATTTCAGCCTTTTGCATTCTTCCAATTAAATATGAAGTGAAGGATTTGTGCATTGTCTCACTCATACCACAATACTTAAGCTTATCTAGAAGAATTTCATGATTCATACTGTCAAAAGCCTCTGAGAGATCACAAAAAATCCCAATGGGTGATGTTCAGTTTTTCAGAGCATTTAATATTTAATCAGTGAAAGCATATATGGCATTTTTCTGTTGAAAAGCCTTTCTGAAAACCGAACTGACATTTCGTTAGCACTTCATTTTTACAAGTATATGAGGCTACTTTTGAATACATTACTTTTTTTCAAGAATTTCGGATAAAGCTGTGAGATTGGGTGGTAGTTGTTAGCATCAGACCTATCCCCTGTTTTATGCGATCGTTTAACAATAGCATATTGCAGTCTTACCTGAAAAAAAAATCCCCTATTATATACTTTCTACTTCTGACTTTTTGTTCACAAACTTTTCATTGACTTTCATAGAAATACAGTCTTCCTGTGCCCTCTGTTGCCCCTTTTCCCTTTTGATAATATTTCAAATTGTTTTAATTTTACTTCCAGAGGTGCTAATCTCACGCATAATGCACATACGTCTCGACATTACTTAATAAAGTGCTGTCGATTTTATAATGCTTGACTGTTCCTGGATCATTACTCCTTCTAGCTATCATGTACTTTCCCCTTTTCTGTTTACAGGGTACTTTTATCCCTTTACAAAGCCATAGCCTTTTAGATTATTTCTTATAATTATATTTCACTGTTTTCTTAGGCGAACTGTTTTCAAATATACTCACAAAGGTGTCACAAAATAAGTTAAATTTTAAATTAGCATCAGGTTCTCTGTACATCTCATCCCAGTCTAACCATTGCAAGCTTTCCCTAAAATTTGCAATTGTTAAAACATTAATTGAATACACTACTTTGTAGGACAGTTTTTCATTACTGTATGGAGCCATGTCTTAAACTGTAACTAGCTGTGCATCATGGTCTGTAAGAGTATTCCTAACAGGAAAAAAAATTATTTGATTAAATTTATGTTGATCTATAAAATCATTATCAGTGTGCTGCTTTTCCATACTACCCTAGTAGGAAAATCAATAACTGATGTCAAATTGAGAGAACAGTGTAATACTTCAAGGTCATGTTTTCTATCAGACTCTTTCGGAAAATCTACATTGAAGTCCCCACAAACAATAATTTGCTTCCCTCTATCTGACAGATAGCAAGGCTGAGAATCGAAGTTTTTTGAGAAACAGATAAAAATATCCTAGTGGGGACCTGTACACAGTAACAATTATAAAAGTACCATTATTTAGTTCAAGCTCACATGTCAAGGACAATGCCTACCATAACGAGAACAGAGAGCAGAAATATATGCTTCTCATTCATGAAATAATTGTTTATATTTTCTTGCTTTCAACAGAGTAAGATACAAATACACATACGTTTGAATTTATTTGTTCATGAATAAGTTGCAAGTTATTTCACTGAATCAGTGAGAAACGGCTCTTTTTACATTTAATTTGCGAACATAATTGTCTCTTGACAATTTAGTAATGCCCAGAATAGAAATATATAATAAGTATTTTCTTAATTAAGTAGAGCCGCCCGTTGTGGCCGAGCGGTTCTAGGCGCTTCAGTTTGGAACCGGGCGACCGCTACGGTCGCAGATTCGAATCCTGCCTCGAGCATGGATGTGTGTGATGTCCTTAGGTTAGTTAGTTCAAGCAGTTCTAAGTTCTAGGGGACTGATGACCACCGATCTTAAGTCCCATAGTGCTCAGAGCCATTTGAACCATTTTTTGAATTAAGTAGAAATATAATTGAAGACAAACATTAAGCTTACCGTGTTGGCTTCCTCACCAGAAGGGGCGCTAGTGTCGTTCTAATAGTCACAAGATAAAAACTTTCACAACAGTTGGTATCACGACCATGGAGGTAAAAAAAGAAGCGAGATGGCACTACAGACTTACATTGTACACTGTTTTGAAGCTAAAGAGGACGGGGTCTGTCGCCATTTTAAGTAGCCCAAAGCGTTTAGCAGACTGCTATTTGTGATTGGTTCATGTTCATTATTTCTGTCGTGTGCATGCAACAATACTAAAAATACTGAATGAATAACGCAGTGCCAGGAAGGTAATTTCGAACTTTTTTCTGTTCTTGCATGCGTATTTGCTCTAGTATTTAATACGACGCATTTGGTCTTGTCACTGTCATTTGTTTTTGATGATAGATTATATTAGATTAACTTTCATTCCATTTGATCCGTAGTGAGGAGGTCCTTCAGGATGTAGAACATGTCAGAAAAGCAACAATACATGACAAATATTTACAACTAATAAGCTAATGTACCATTCCACAGGTCCCAAGTGGAATGATCGTCATTTTTTAATGAACGCTATATGAAAGAATCATTTTACAAATACTAATGCACTGAATTTAAAATAAAAAAGTTTTTTCATTTATTTATAAGGTAATAAACGTGTAATACAACTACTATAATACTTATTTACAATGAACACATTACTGTACTGAAATGGTGCAGAAGTTAGATTGATATATATATATATATATATATATATATATATATATATATATATATATATATATATATATTTCGAGTAACCAAGAAGAGGAGGATGCGATGTGAAAAGTAGGCTTTTGTAACGCGTTTCATTCCACTCTTATCCACTTGCATCAATGGTATATGAATCTGGAACTCCAAAACCAATGCTTGTTTGCTTACTGGCACTGCCTGTTCGTCACATTTTCAACTTTAAGGTCGTATACACAACATTTTTAATGTTGACGTTAACAAAAAACTGACCAACGTGTGCTTTGTCAGCCTATAAACGTATGCATTGAGAAAAGAAGCAAGGCATGCTATCATGTCAAAAAGCGAACAATTATTGAAGTATCGGAGAAGCAGAGCTGCTTAGAGGCATACCTCCATGCAGGTCAGAGTTCTTGTTTTATTAGATTGTCAGTACACTAATCTCACTGCAGTTCCCACGTATTATCACTTTGAAATCTTACCTATGATGTGTCATTCATTGTGTGGCCAATAATAGTAATTTACAGGGTTAAAAAAGCGATATAATTTTTGAAACATCATCGTGGAATGCTTTAAATGTAATTAAGGGAATGGTCTCAAACGCTTAAGACCTCGTAAAATGGATATTTTGCTGTAACGTGTAGCTAAGTGTTTTTAGTAATGATAGCGTAACCCACAGTCGAACACGCTTAACCTGTGTAAGATGCAGACCTGCCTTTCCAAAGTAGTCTGTTTGCTTCTTTTCCCAGAATATTTCTCGTCAGTAACTGTCAGTTTTTCAGGAATCACCAAACACAGCACAACATTGCTTGAACGGCTCCATTTAAGAATGAAATGTGATTTCCTTAAATTTTCGATTACGATCGAATCGATTAGTACCCACGAAAACAATGCAAGCTGGCATTTTTTAATGAAAAAACTAAGTCTCCTTACAAATTAAAGCACCCAACATGGTCGAAATTGAGCCCGTCAGCTTGACGTTATGAGGAAGTATCACCGTGGTGAACCATGGAAATATGTATGCGGCGAACCCTATGTTTTGGGCTACTTCAGATGGTGGGCGTTGGCTTTAGGTTCGTGATGTAATGACAATTCCCTTCCTTTTGTTAACTCTATGGTAAAAATAGTCGCGAATGTTTTTCAGTCTGTGGCACTCGGAAATGTAGTTTACCTAGTCAAACAATCTATCTTCAGCTATTGTAGTTGCCGTCGTTGGCATCTGCACAATTAATTGATGGTACGTCTGCTCCACATCAGCCCATTTCAGACTATTTTTTAACTCAGTCCAGTCATATACTTCGAATTCATTGTACTGATGCATATACTTCTGTAGGTACTTGATGCAGCTATCATAGGCTAGAAGTTACGTATATGTTCCATAAAATATTTTTTGTCGATTTGCCCATTCTCCACAAGACTTCGTAACTCATTTCGTGTGAAATGTTTGAGAGCTTCTAAACGCACTGTGCATATATAAAAATACGAATAAATCTTCGTAACAATATATTCTACGTCCACTGGTAACAAATCTGCTGATGTTCGTATAACGTTGTGTGCAATATGCCCTGCACACCCCACGCAAACTATTTTTCTCCCTAATCCCTCTTGAAGTGTGAAGAATACATTGCGTGGTTCTTCACATTGAACTCGGTCAAACTTTGTATTGGCATTATTTGCACAAATTCCCCTGGCTTTCTTCTTAAGCCCATGTTATTCCAGAATGTCCCTTAAATAATCATATATAATAACTGCAGTTTCACCAGGTAAATTCAGGAAAGCTAATATTTTTACATTAATTCCAGTCATTAGATGAAAGTACCGCACTAGTATTGGAAATATTTTGAGGTCTTTGTGGTTTGAAACGTCGGTACAGATAAATGGAACGTCTTTAAGTTCTGTCTGTAGGTTATCTAAAGAAAAAGGTGCGATCACGTTCTTTATTATTGCTTCGCACTTAAGTTTTCCCGCAGCGAAACTTCTTTTGCAACACTATTTGAATCAATTTAGAAGTGCACTCCATCGATCTAAAACTCTCATTGTGACTTACCGTATGGAAAGTCAAGAAACCTTCGGCTCTTGCAAGCTCTTTGTTGTCAGCGAAGTTTTCCTGACGAATGTAAGTTGAGAGTGATGATGTACCTGCAGCAGACTGCGTCCTTTTATATTTGTTACATGTTAAATGACGTTGTATATAGTGTTTACCGCCATGAGCACCGGAGAACACCCCACTACACTTTTTGCACCGCACTTCTGAGGATGTTGTACACTTCTGTAAAAAAGTGAACTCCTTTTGCAAGTCCTTCGTTAATTGGCAATTTCGCTTCGTGACAGTCTGCGGCATTGCTAAGTGAAACAAGAAAATTCGTTTACCGATCTCGGCGAAGCACGCGAACACAAAGCAACAATGTCGACTCTCCAGGCGGACTAATTTACAACCTAAACAATCGCCCGTTCAACTTCGGCATCACCCGGAATGCTTCGTCTGGAACCCATTGTTTTTCAGATCGCTGCCAGCCTCAGAGAACGAAGAGTGGTCACCCTGGTTTCACCAAGTGGTACTATATATTTATATCTTTTTTATGCATACTAGACAATAAAAGGTACTACACATAATCACACTCATAAATCCTAGATCATATCCTTATTCGCAGTACTTAAGGGACAGCTGGTGGAATGTGAAAATTGCCGGAATGCGGGACAAATTAGGCATTTTGCGGGACACTTATATTAAGTTATAATGAAATCTAGATCTTTCGCTGCTTACAGGCGTTGATAAATATCAGCGGGGATAGTTGAAAAATGTGTGCTCCGGCCGGGACTCGAACCTGGAACCTCCTGCGTATATGGCCCGTAAGCAGCGAAAGGTCTAGATTTCATTATAACTTCATTCTTCGAGAGCTGCAAGATCATCAATGATATCTGTACAGATACCAGCTTCATACAATTATATTTAATTTCCAATGCGGGACTGCGCGGCAGAATCCGGGAAGGTCTCGCAGAATCCAGGACGGTTGGCTGCCTTACTCAGTGGGCTGGGACGCCTACAGTAATGGTATATGGGTGCTGGTTTGTATCCATGCATCTGATCAATTTTGGTGACTTCCAAATGATCTGTTACACTTTGCGTAATTGCATAAATACCTTACATTTTATTATTTCATGTACTGACATGAAAAACGTATCTTCATTGTTCAACAGTCGTTCCACCGGCATCGATTGCGTAAGTAGTACGTTTTGATGGAAAAGTGAAACGTGTTTTGATTGCAACTGCTCCTTGTTCAGGATGGCAGTTTTTTTTTTTTTTTTTTTTTTAGATCCAGGATGGAGTCTGTATGAAGATATAGGTCTACCCATCATCAGCTATCGAATAGAGGCTTCATCCTGTAGTGCAATTAGGATGTAGCACGTGTTGTCATACATGTGCGAAAAGAAAGAAAATGGAACACTGATGATGCCATATTTATTTTCTGGCTCTGTGAGTTTTTGGAAGTTAGGTTTTTTGACAAACTGATCAGTATCACAGTACGGGGTCTACGTTATCTTGGAACGTGGCAGTCGATTGTGATTTGGCAATGTCAATGAATGTTAATACGAAATCTTAGACGTGTTAACAACTTACCTGTAATGTAAATGGAGGTTTAGGTTAGGTTGAAAGGTGACTGATTGTGAGTTTATGAAGCAGCCTTGAATGCATCAGTTGATCTTTGATCTGCATGCATGTTACTTTTATTGTGAAAGACTGCTCTGCTGCTATTCGGCCCATCAGTGGCTGCTATATTCAGTGAACTACTCCATAATTTTGCATCATGTCTGTACTAATTTATAGTTCTTATACAAACAATAAAAAGCATTAGTCATTTCCATCATTTGTGTTTGACAAATTTCTACGTATCAGTGTGGAAATCTGTGACACACATGAAGTTGCAGTTACAAATGTGAATATAGCATTATCAGATCATAATGCACTAACCTTTAATCTCACTGCAACTCCCAAGGAGGAGGAAAATAAAAAGGAGTACAAACGATTTTTCTCTACTGAAAATTGTAATCAGTTCAAAAATAATTTAAAAAATGCAGTTTGGTCAGAGGTCCTGGCACAAACAAACACAAATGATGCTTACAATATATTTGCTTCCACTTTTATGACATACTTTGAAATGTGTTTCCCAAAAAAGCTTTTGAGTTATAGATCATCTGGATCCAAAGGGACCTGGATTACACCAGGAATTAAAAAGTCAAGTGAAACCATGAAATTACTAAGTTTAAAGTTAAAAACATGTCATGATCAGCAGTTTATTGAGTTTGTGAGAACATACAAAAAGACTTACGGCAAAGTAATAGCAAAAGCAAAATTATTAAGTAATGATAGATTAATAAGGCAGGCTAGTAACAAGTCCAGAATGATGTGGAAAATGGTAAAAAAAGAAATGGGGGGGGGGGGGGGGTCAAACTAAAGAACAGGAAATCAATCTTAAAAATAATGAAAATATTCCCATAGACAAAGATGCCATGGCAAACTATGTAAACAATTATTTTGTAAATATTCCCCTTACTTTAAGTAGTAAATTTAAGCAACAACCAACAGTGACAACTCCAATGGTAAATACCAGCATGATGGCAATGCCAACAGATGAGCATGAAGTTCTAAAAGTCATTAAATGCTTGAAATCCAAAATGTCCTC
Source organism: Schistocerca nitens (assembly GCF_023898315.1). NCBI lineage: Eukaryota > Metazoa > Arthropoda > Insecta > Orthoptera > Acrididae > Schistocerca > Schistocerca nitens. The sequence continues at coordinate 4,688,886 of NC_064619.1, read as the reverse complement.
TGGGTTGGATGATGTACCTGTATCAATAATTAAGAAAATTGCTCCATGTGTTGTCAAACCTATAGTGCACATAGCAAACTTGTCCCTTACTGAAGGGATATTTCCGGACAAACTTAAAATCTCCAAAGTGATACCTCTATACAAGAATGGTGACAGACATAAAATAGAAAATTACCGACCTATATCTCTCCTCCCAGCCTTCTCCAAAATACTTGAGGAATTAATGAAAATCAGGGTTACAAAATATCTAGAAAAACATAAACTAATAAATAACAGTCAACATGGCTTTCGAGCAGGGCACAGTACAGAAACAGCCATATTGGACTACACAACAGAAATAGTAAGAAATTTGGAGTCAAATAAACAGGTTGTTGGAATTAATCTAGATTTATCCAAAGCCTTCGATACTGTGAACCATGTAATATTACTAGAGAAACTCGAAGCAATAGGCATCAGGGGTACTGTTAAAAAATGGTTTGAATCTTATCTGCAAAACAGGTTACAAGTTGTTAAGCTGAGGTCATCCAACAATCTTCACAATTTTAAACTCATATCTGAACCAAAACAAATTGAAATAGGTGTTCCACAGGGCAGCATTCTGGGCCCATTGTTATTTCTAATTTATATCAATGATATACAGGCTCCAGACAGCTCAGCCAAAATTCTACTATTTGCAGATGACACGAGTATCATAATTAGTGATATAAAAGAATCCTTGTGTACTACAGCAGAGAAAACGCTCTCATACATACAGTCATGGTTTTATTCAAATAAGCTGACAGTAAATACAAAGAAAACAAACTTTATACAGTATGGAAGGAAGTGTCAAGGGGAAAATATGTGCCTTATGCTGGATAGCAAACAAATAGAAAAAGTGTGCACCACAAAGTTTCTGGGAATGCGAATTGACCAAGATTTAAACTGGAATGAACACAGTGTATATCTTACTCAGAAACTTAGCTCAGTATGTTTTGCCTTAAGAATAATATCCAAGGTATGTAGCAAAGAATGTATTAGAGTGGTGTACTTTAGTTATTTCCAATCAGTTGCAAGCTATGGCATAAGTTTTTGGGGAAAAACCAGGTCAAGACTAAATGACATTTTTATTATGCAAAAAAGAGCTATTCGTATCATGACACACAGCCCACCACAAACTCACTGTAGACCCTTATTCAGACAGCTAAAGATACTTACAATACCATCAATATGTATTTTTAAATGCCTGGAAATGATAAGTAAAAATAACTGCGATCTCCAGACCAACTCAAGCTACCATGATCACAATACAAGGCATTGTAAAGACTTCCACATTCCCTATGTAGCAAAAACTAGAAGTCAGAAACATGTTAGCCCTTAGGAATAAAGCTTTTAAATGCACTTCCATCTCAAATTAAAGAATTCAAAGGCAAAAATAATTTCAAGCATGAAGTAAAAAAATACTTGATGGAAAAATGCTACTACAGTGTAAATGAATACCTGTCTCAGACTGTGGATTGAAACCTGTAGCCTACTTATTTTTTTAAAAATTCAGACTAATTAAATGATGTTTTCAACTTTGTAATTATGATACTTAGGAAAAATCCGTTAAATATCTGTAACACGTTTTGTGTATATCCGTAACATGTTTTGTGTATAAGGCATAGTTCATTATCTAAAATTGTTTATCGTGAGCATGTACTTTTGTTTTTTGGGTAATAAGTTCTTGTACACTAAATGTACTATGTGTATGTAATTTGTTTGCTGTTTGTATATGTTTGTCAATTTATTATGTGTATGTGTTGTTATGTGTTACGTGTTATCAAATGACAAATCCTATATCACATGTGTGATCTACTGGATGCTAAATAAATAAATAAATAAAATAAATAAATAAAAATAAATATATGTGTTTTTGTTGTTGTTCAAGATATCTTCACTATGTTTGTGTTTTTTATATTTATTTGCAGGTGCTTCAGCGGTTGATAAAGTCTAGGGGAAAATCGCAAGCTCGACATCTCAATGTGCAAATGGTTGCTGCAGAGAAACTAGCACAGTGTCCACAGGAGATGTTTGATGTCATTTTAGATGAAAATCAACTAGATGATGCATGTGAACACATCGCCGAATATCTCGAGGTGAATTATACTTTCCATGTAGAAATTAAGTAGGTGTCTAAGTAGCCTGCATGCCCTATAATAATTCAGGAAAAATACTGACGGATGGTAAATATCCGCTGCTGCATTTTTCCTTTTAATGAATATGAGTTATAGAAAGTTGAAGTATGGAGAGAGCAATGATGGAAATATGCTTTTGTGAAAGCCATGAATGAGCATCACAGTGTTGACCATAACAGTGAGAACATCTTGTAAGATGTTTATGTGGATAAGTTAGTCAAAAAGCTCAGTTACGCATGCCTTGTGCTCTGAAATGTCTCGCAACATTTTAACCAGCAGACAGGTTTGCTAGCATACTTCCTCTCAGTTCTGTCGTGTAGCATAATCTTATGAAGAGTTGAAGTTAAGAAAAAAACTGTATGTATTCTATGTAAGTGTGCAATAAGAATAGTGTGTAGAGTAGACACCCAAATATCTTGCAGAAGCTTCTTCATGAACATAGAGACTCTTACACTTGCATGGAAATAAATATATTCCTTGATGGCATTTGTAGCTAATAATAAGAGTGCACTTAGAATGAACACAGTCATTTGCAAACCATAATACTAGAAGTAGAAGTAGACAATGCATCCCACTCTAAGGCTCAGAATAAAGTTTTGTATTATGCCTCAAAAGTTTACCACAGATTACCAATGGAAAAAAAGAATCAGTGAATATCTTATTAGATACTCCTACAACTTACAGAAATCTTGAATTTAATGTTATAAATTCTACATGATACTAATATTTGTACTATAATGCTTGTTACTTTTGCATGTATGTAGACAGATTTTAGTGGACTGTTCAAAGTTGCACAAGTGCTTTGTTTAAAGTATCAGGTTAAACAACAGCTGAACAGTATTGGAGGAGGTGCAGTGACTTTTTTTGCTAACATTCATCTATAAAGTAATCTAGAAGTAATTACTGAAACTATCAGTTTGAGTAAATTAGCAGTAGTTATAATATGTTGTTAATATGCTTTATGAAAGTAGCCACAGTGGTTGCCTCTGGCTGTTAATGTGTAACTTGTCTTAGTTCACATTACTGAAGGCTCTCCTTCGTGATGGGAATTGTGGAACATGATGTTTACAAAGAATGAACGGGTGAATGAATATTCAGGTAAAGAGCAAAAGGCACTTGCATAGTTTGTTGTCATCATAACAAGCTGTTTTTCAGTGAGTTGCATTTCCATGCCAGTCCCTTTATTTACACCCGCTATGCGTTTCCATAAAAGCTTCTACGGATTCTTTTGGCTAACATTACTATATTTGTCAATTAAAATAAGACATATCAAGTATCGGATGACCTCACATGCAGTACACACTAAGCACACTGAGAAAAAGTATAAAAATTAGAGAGGAAGAGAGGGAGAATGTAGGGGGTTACAGAATTAGTTAATGAGTGTTTTGTTCTGAATGAAGCTAGAAATATAACAAACACTCAGAAGTGTGCCTATGCTGTAATCATCAATCAAGATTACTATAGTTACTGGCTGACATGAAAAATGTTGGTCATACAGTGCAGTCATCTTAAGAGTCCCATCTTTCAGTAATGTAATTGGATGGATAAAAAAAATCTACTCTCAAAGTGGCAGCAGGAGAATGCACGTATAAGAAAAGGTTTTAGGAATGCAAGCTTTCAGAGCCAGTTGCTCCTTCTTCTGGCAGAAGCACTGAAGGGGAAGGAAGAGGGACGGAAATGGAACTGAGTGTTCGGCATCACGGCCGGGAGGCCCCGTACAGGGTAGGTCCGGCCGCCTCGGTGCAGGTCTTATTACATTCGACGCCACATGGGCGACCTGTGTGCCGGATGGGGATGAAATGATGATGAAGACAACACGACACCCAGTCCCTGAGCGAAGAAAATCCCCGATCCTGCCAGGAATTGAACCCGGGCCTGTAGGACGGCAATCCGTCATGCTGACCACTCGGCTATCGGGGCGGACAGGAAGAGGGATGAAGGAAAAGGACTGGAGAGGATTAGGGAAAGGGGTAGAGTTTGGAAAAGCCACCCAGAACCCCCGGGTCAGGGAAGACTTACCGGATAGGATGAGAAGGAAGATATTTTCCATTGTTATACTAGCCCATCTTTCAGTAATTTATACTATATGAATATTGGCATTGAAAGGCATCTATTGGTGTGACTTGGGTGAAATAATTTTTATATTGTTGATGTGACTGGAGCTGGAGCAGGAGGGCTGTTTGTTGGCTTCACACTCAAGTTGTGCCAGACACTGTTGAGCACTGGCTTTTGAACAGGGTTGCATCATCGTGTCTTGTTGTTCATTAAAATGTGCATAACTGCTGAAGAGCGTGTATTCGTGGCTGAAACTTATTTCATGACGACATCTCGTACGCGTGTCAGCAAAAGTTTACAGAAACATTTGAAAAAGAGCAAAGCGTGAAAAATGTTCAGAAGTTAGCTAAAAAATTTTGGAAATGGATTCGGTGTTAGACAAGAAACGTGCCAGACAGAGCTCAGTATGCAGTTCATTCAGGATATAATAGCAGTGGTGACAACTTCTCCTCATAAATCTTTGCAGGGATTAAGCCAGGAAAAGAACATTTCACTTGGTTCAACCTACATTGCAGTGAGAGGAATACTGAAATGTTACCTGTACTGCATGCAGGTTTTCCATCAGCTCGGTAATGCTGATTATGTCAGAAGGGTTCACTATTGTCAGTGGTTCAAAACCCTATTAGTGGCAACATTGGTATTTTAGAGCAAGTGTTTTTTCGCAGGTGAAGCTTGTTTTCATTTTGGTAATTGTGTTAATAGCCAGAACTACTGGACCTGCGGTACTGGCAACCCACACACTTTCACCGTCTCCCGTACACTCACAAAAAATTGGCGTACAGTTTATGGCTTCAATCTGCATCTACACCTACCTCTATACTCTGCAAACTGCTGTGAGGTGCGTGGCAGGGGCTATGTCCCACTGTACAATTTGTTAAGGTGCCTTCTCATTCCATTCACCTACTGAGTGCAGGAATAATAATTGTTTGAATGCCTCTATGCATTCAGTAATTATTCTAATCTTAGCCGCATGATCCCTATGTGAGTGATACATAGGGGATTGCAGTATATTCCTAGATTCATAATTTAAAATCGGTTCTCGAAATTTTGCTAATGGACTTTCTTGGGATAGTTAATGTCTATCTTTGAGAGTCTTCCAGTTCAATTCCTTCAACACTTTCCCACAGATCAAACAAACCTGTGACCATTCATGCTGCCCTTTTGTGTATACATTCAATATCCCCCGTTACTGCTATTTGGTACAGGCCCCACGCACTTGAGCAATATTCTAGAACTGGTTGCACAAGTGATTTGTAAGCAGTCTCCTTTGTAGACTAATTGCATTTCTCCAGTATTCTACCAATAAGCTGAAGTACACGACCTGTTTTAACCATGATTGAGCATTCCATTTCATATTCCTACCAAGTGTTACACCCAAGTATTTGTACGAGTTGGCTGATTCAGACTTAAATTATTATCATAGGATACTACATTTTTTCATTTTGTGAGGTCTCAGTCCAGTCCCAAATTTCACTCGATACTGTGTACGATTGTACATTTGACAATAAGTGTTGGTGTGGTACAGATTCAAATGCTTTCTGGAAATCGAGAAATACTGTGTCTATGTGACTGTCGTGATCCTAAGCTTTCAGTGTCATGTGAGAATAGTGCAAGTTGGGTTTCACATGATCAATGTTTTTGTAATCCATGCTGGTTGGCATTGAGGAGGTCATTCTCTTCAAGATATCTCATAATGTTTGAGCTCAGAATATGTTCTAAGAATCTACAACAAATCTTTGTCACGAATATTGGGCGGTAGTTTCGTGGATCACAAGTGATTTATAAGCAGTCTCCTTTGCAGACTGCAGTTTCCCGGTATTCTACCAATAATCTGAAGTATACCACCTGCTTCACCCGTGACTGAGCCTTCCATTTCATATCCCTACAAAGTATTACACCCAGGTATTTGTATGAATTGATAGATTCCAACAGTGACTCATTGATATTATTCTCAGAGGATACTAAATTTTTTCATTATGTTAAGTTTTTACCTTTCTTGTGGATGGATGTGACCTGTGTTTCTTTCCAAGAACTTTGCATGATTTTTTGTTTGAGGGCTCTATGGTAGATTACTGTCAGAAGAGGGGCCAACACAGCTGTAAGTTCAGTATAGAATCTGACAGGGATTCCATCGGGCCCTGGAGCTTTGTTTGGTTTCAGCAATTTCAGTTATTTCTCAACACCACTGACAGTAATACTTATTTCATTCACCTTTTCAGTGGTATGAGGATTAAATTGGGGCAATTCTACTGGGTATTCCTTTGTAAAGGAACATTTGAAAACAGAGTTAAGCATTTTAGCTTTTGTTTTGCTGCCCTCAGTTTGAGTTTCTGTCTCATTCACTAGGAACTGCATACTAATTGTGGTGCCGTGAATAGTCTTTACACACAACCAGAATTTCTTTGGATTTTGTGAAATATCATTTGACAGTATTCTACTACAGTAGTCACTGGAGGCATCACGCATTGCTCTCTTGACAGCCAATCGCATTTCGTTGAACGTCCCTCTGTCTATAGCCCTATCGTTAGTTTTACACCTGTTATGCAGTAATCTCTGTTTCCTTAGAAGTTTACAGTGATTGTACACAAAGGAGGATCTCTCCCATTATGAATTGTTCTACTGGGTACATGCCAGTCCAGTGCATGGTCACTTATTCATTTAAACTTGAGCCGTAGTTCCTCTACATGCTCCTGTCCTGTGCTGGAAGTTTCACATTCCTCATTGAGGTATGACATTACCAATTTTTTTATCTAGTGTACTGAACATGTATATCTTCCTGCTTGCTTTAGTTGTCCTTTGTACTTTGATAATCATTGTTGTCGTAACCACATTGTGGTCACTGATACCAGTTTTAATGTGGTCATCCTCAAATGTGTCAGGTGTACTTGTTGCCATTAGATCCAATATATTTCCATCATGAGTGCAGCTCCTAGCTATCTGTTCTAGGTAGTTGTCAGAGAAGGCATTTAGTAATGCTTCACAGGATGTCTTACCATGCCCACCACTAACAAAACTGTAATTTTCCCAGTTAACTGTTTGATGATTAAAGTCTGCACAGATAATTACAGTGTGATTTGGGAACTTACCTACAAATGAACTGAGGTTTTTTGGATACATCAGGAGTTGACTCCGGTAGGCGATAGACAGATCGAATTATCATTTTATGCCCATCGCCGATACTGAGTATTGCCAAAACAGTATCACGTGCAGCCTGAATTTCTATATTGGAGGGTTTGAGTTTCTTGTCTGCTGCAACAAATACACCACTTCTATTTCCCCTTTGCCTACCCTCTCAATATACACTTAAATTTTCCCCCAAAATTTCACTGCTATCAATTTCAGCTTTTAACCAGCTCTCTGAATGTAGTGGTGTGTGAGCTTCACTGCTTTTCATGAACACTTCAAACTGTGACACTTTGTTGCAAATGCTTCAACAGGTTACCATTATGATTTTAATACTTTCACCTGTGGGAGGCCTTGTTTTTGACCTTGCACTCGTGCTTTTGGGTTTCCTACAACTATCATTATCTGGATTGGATGGAGAATTGCCTAATCTATAAAACCCTTGTGTGCTCCCCATGCACAGTCAGCTACCTGAACAGCAGCCTCTGATGTGTAGTGCACACCTGACCCATTAGAGGTACCCTACAGCTCTGAACCCTGTGGTGCAAGTCCAGGAATTCACAGCCTAGCTTGTCAAAGAACCTTCGAAGTCTCTGGTTCAGTCCCTCCACTCGACTCGGAACCAAAGGGCCGTGATCAGTTCTGGGGACAATGCTGCGAATTGTGAGATTCATTAAAACTCCGTGTGTAAGGCTGGCCTTCTCAACCCTCTCTGCCAGTTGCCGGAATGACCCGAGAATGACCTTGCAGACCAGGTGACAGGCATCATTTTTTCCAATGTGCTGTTGGTTGCACCCTCTTCCCCCATTGGCTGCTGGAATACCTTCTTCAACATGTTGAGTGAGGCCCTCAGGCATACACACTGAGTGTGGCTGGTGTCCTTTCCTGTCCCTGGCTGCCACTTCGCTAAGGAGTGTCGTCATTCACCGTGCGTTTGAACTGGCAATGACTGATAGACCCCTATCATTTTGTGTTTGCCTCCTCTTGACACCAAATAAAACGTTTCCCCAAAACTAGGGAATCGAGTCCCACTGGCTCAGTTTGTTTCAGTGACCAGGTGAAACAAACCTGGTTTCAATGCAACAAGTAATAGGATCTTTGTTTTTTGAAACAACTGTGGATGCTGCCGTCTACCAAGACATTATCCGACAGTTGATAGCCTTACTCCAAGAGGATGAGTGTGGCTGCTGGTTGCTACAGAACAGCCCTTCATCTCACTCCACTTCTCTTTGAGAAGGACTCGTTTTGACAGGATTGTGGCCACCACAACCCCCTGATATTAATAGTCCAGACTTTTTTCTGTGGGGCTACTTAAAATATATTGTTTACAGAGGCGATCCACTTACCATGCAGGAATTGAAGACAAAGATTACAAAAATCATCAATGAAATAGATAGTGTAAAGCTAACAAGAGTAGCAGGAACAAGGTCAGACGTGTCAAGGGCTTAGAAATGGTTGGAGAACATTTCCAACACCTACTGTAATTTATAGCAACTTATGGTGTAAGTTTGCTAATACAATCATACTTAAAGTATAAATTAAATTACAGTGTCTCTTTTATGTTGAACACCCTGTATTTTACATTATTTATGTGTAATTTGTGTTTTAGTTGGAAGCAGAGTGAAAATAAGTTGAAAGACAGCCCACAGGCAATGTACTGTACAGGTGTAGGTTTTACGCAGTCTTCACATTTACTTACGCTATCCTCACTAAGCTGGGGTACGGTATAAGAAATTAGCTATCTGTGCTACAAATTCCCATGTGCATCCATTTACAATATGACTGTTTCAATAAAATTACAAAATTGTCAACGTTGCAGAGAAGTTTCAGACCATCACAGTCCATTATGAAGCCATCTGTGTAAGTCTTACACAACACCGTAACGTGTGTACATTGGTCACATTGCTTGTGTGAGTGGTTGAGTGCAAGTTACCCTTTTGTCTATGACTGCCTGGCACTCACCCACCTATACAAGCAATGTTGTCAGTGTACACACATTACGGTGTTATGTGGGAATTAAGCGGATGGCTTGATAATGGACTAAACAGGTCCAAAACTGGTCACCATTTAAATAAAAACAAACTTCTGTGCAACATCGAAGGTTTCATAATTTTATTTAGTCGTAGTAAGCTATTGTCTAGGCCATTCAGCATGCTGGAAGTAAGTAAATAGATCATTTCACTGGAGTTAATCGTAAGATCACTTACATGAAGTGTTTAAGTTTTTTCTCCATAATTAAAACATTTGGTACTAAGCTGTACATCTGAGATGAAAAACTGAACCAATCAATTATTCATTCATCCATTTATTCATTCTCTGAGTTCCGTATGTCCCATAAAGGAAAAATTTCATTCAGCGATGTGGAACGGGTAAAAGGGAACATTAACAAAAGACAATGAATTATAAAATCCTAACCTGTATACTATCTTGGTACTGATCACTGCTGTGCACACTTGTGCTATCAAAATTCAGTAGCCTGCAGTTAATTAGAAAGGAGGCCACTGCTTTGAAAAAAGTTGCTGCCTCATTTATGCTAGATATATGCCATCTTTCTGCTGTAGACTCCTTAATATTTTCTTGATTACGGCCATATTTTTCAAAGAAGATAGTTTACTAAATGTAAACACTGAGTCCTATTTACGGTTCATTACTAGTTGTCATGCAGCTTTACAATAAACATTGCTACTTGCCAAGTAGCTTACAAAAGTTTTCAGTCCTTTCATCTATATATTCAGGCAATTTGTAGAAAAAATATACTGACTAGACAGATACATAACATAGAAGAACAGTAGTGTAGTGCAGATTCTAAACTGTAGCTTATCATAGTGTTTAGAGATAAATTACTGTATGGGAAGGAAAATGGATGGGGGTATATAAAGCAAACAGTGAAGATGGAAAATTTAACTATTTGTTAAACATATTCCTATAACACTTCGACTCTTGTTTTTGCCCAAAAAAAGTAAAGGTAGAATTCAACAGAAGCAAGGAAGAGGGAGGGATAGGTTTTGGGATTAAAGCATCCTGTGCTTAGAAGAGAGAGCTCTATCTAATTCAGAGGACAAACTGTACTCATAGACTTGTTTGTACAGACACTGCATCCACTCCAGACATTAATTTCAAAAATACAACTCGTAAAGAGATTAGAAAATTCATAATGTCACTAAAAATAGTAAGTCTGATGGCTAGTATGGTGTTTCTAGCAAGATGTTAAAATCTTGTGCTGTCTTGATAGACCTGGCCTTTTGTTACCTTTGTAATCAGTAAATGACTTGGGGCATATTTCATGACAGATTTAAATAAAATAAGAAGCAAGCAAATCACCTCAAATTAGTGACCTATTTCAGTCCTCCTAGTCTTTCCAATAGTGTTTGATAAAGTGGCATATGGTATTACTACTAATTCATTTAACTGAGTAGAGGTTGTTTACTACAACATTTTAAAGTCCTACCCACGAATTTAGTATCATTAATTACATCAGTTTATGTGGAGAGAAAGTAAAAAGCCCAAAGCTCAGTCCTGCAGTGTAGAATAAAACAAACTGCCTGAAAAAGTAAGTGGAGGACTATCAGTGGCGTGTGACTGAATGACAGCACAGACCTGTCTTCATTTTCTGTGCACGCAAATCCAGCAGCACTAACGTGACCTCTTAATCTTACCTGCCCTTACCTAGTATGCAATCATTTAAATGCTGCACTCACATTTGTGGAACCTGATGAAGCTTTGCAATGAACTGAGGGAGAGCCTGGTACAGCATCAAATACATAAGAAGCTAATTTGGTACAACCACAATATATTGTAAAGACCCTACATCCTCCAGTTTGGATTGTGTCCTTCAGTGACAACCATTATGCAAAGATGCAAGTGCAGAATTCACAGAGCCTACAGGATAGAATCTACATCCGACTGACAAGACACTTCCACCTTTACCTAAATAGCTACTCTCATATAAAATTACAATAACACTGCTGCTGTCAAGTGAGACTCAGAAATGAAACGCCAGGATAGTTCTGGATCTGCTGGGCGATAGGTCACGTGATATTCTCCTAGACACAAAATAATCTACGCCCACAGTCACGGTCAGGTCTTCAGTGATGATCTACTTACAACACTATGACAGTACACAATTAGATAATTACCATCATCCAACTTACTGACAGTAGGTTGTGTGGTTGCATATGGTGTGACATCAGCTCTGTTCGTTTAAACTACCTCCATCAAAGACTGAAGACATTGTCATCATCAAAAATAACTTCTAAACACCAATTAAAAGCACTTCTTATATGACTTTATGTATTTAGACTTCGGCAACATAAAATGAACGAATATAAAGATTATTATGCAACTGAAGTGGGACTGCATTTGACACAGCTCCTGCCTCAGCTAATACCTAATGCATTCTCCCCTAACAATGATCTGTCAGCCATGTTTATAACTTCTTGTATATCAGGCAAGCCACTTTACTAATATTTTTGCTTTGAGTAATGTAGGGTCCTGCATTGGTTCCACCAGTGGAGACTCTTTCAGAACACTACTTGAAATAATTTTACCCTCTTGCTAATTCTTAAAAAATGTTATTTTCAAATGGACTATTTTTCTTTTTCCTGGGCTCAGGACTATGGATGAGTTCACATACTTGTTGCCAAAGGGTGTCTGTCCCCAAAAACTGCACCTACCTTGTAATTTTTTCCCATCAAAATCATACGGCCACCCTCCAAAAATTTTCCGATGCCACGCTGACTCCTGCCCCGATGACCTGCAAGTTCTGAGGCACTCGGCAGCCTACTGCACGGCAGTGGTTGCCTTCGGCCATTGAAAATTGCAGCAAATTCTGATTCCAGTGCTTAATCAAAATTGAAATATCTCATGGTCCATAGGTCAAATCACAATGCAGTTTGCACCAGTCAGTCTCATTCTCGTTGAAAGCCCACACGTGTACATTGTTACATTCCATCCTTCGTTCTTATCGTAGTCACCTATTGTGATTGCAAAATGTAATAAATCTGTAATGAGTGAGCACAGTGATGTAGCATATTACTTCCATAACTCAAACTGCCCTTCAGTTTGGTTTTCATACAGCAATCTCCAAGGAGAAACAATACAAGTTTTCACAAATACAAATGTAGTAGATCTAAAGAAGACAAATTTTCATTTTGGTATATTTTGTGACCTTGCCAAACCTTGTGATTGTGTAGGTCATAAAATTATATTTTTCAGGCTAAAGTATTATGTAATCATTTAGTTTTTGAAGCTCTAGCAGGTCAGTGGGAAAATTAGTCTGTGTATTATGCAAACTATGGGCAGTCCGTTATGGAAAAACAATAATATGGGAAGGATAAAGAAAAATCTTGATGTGTTGCAGGGGTGGGGTTGTGATGAGCAATAATTGTTAAGAAAAAAAATTGACATGCTGCACCATTTCCAAGTTATTTAGCATTGAAGTTGGCCAGTGAGGTCATCACACTTACACAAATTCTAGAAGCCTACTAGAGATGATGATGTCAGACACGTTCTTCATTCAGTTTCCTCAAACCAAACAAGAGAGCAATATGAACATTAAACAACTGACTGTAGGAGTGAAACCAAGTCAGTGACTCGGGAATCTCGTGCACTACGATAACAAATGGAATCAGCTTGTGTGGCAGGCTTCTATCTGTTAGTCATTCGATCATCTTCAGAATCGGTGGATGTTGGAAGTGTTTGTTCAGCTGCGAATGTACACAGATGAGATAACCGTGGGAACTAGCACTTCAATGAATATGCCAATGTGCACGTGGCACACTGTGCTGCATGTCAAAATGCACTGGAGGCCCACAAAGTTTACAGTGACAGATTTCTGAACCACATTATTCCATGTGTGAATAAGTTTATAGTAGTTGATAGACAATTAAGCGAGACCGGAAGTTTTGTTGTGAACAGAGTTCACACTGGACGACAGCAGCATGTGGACTGTTCAGTGTGAAGAAAACATTTTTAATATGATTTTTTTAATCCTGCTACCAGCTGTCACTATAAATTTCACACACTGTAGTACTGGGCATCCTATATGACTAAAACCTATTTCTGTACCGCCAACAGAAAGAACAAGATTTGGTACTTAAATCAGTGCATCAGAATTCCAAATTTCAAAATGAGGGTGTTGTGGACAGATGAAGCATGTTTCACAAGAGAAGGGCCATTCAGCTCTCGATACAGCCACATGTGGAACATTGAAATTACACATAGCATATATGCAAAGTCATATCACCCTAAGCTGGTGTGAACATTTGGGCAGGTATTGTAGACAACTATTTGTTGGGGCCTATTCTACTAACACCCCATTTAAATGAATGGGCATATTTAGCATTCCATGTAAATGACTTTCTGTTGTATTTAGATGATGTCCTTCTGGTAGTCCATCGAGTAAACCAAATGAGGTGGCGAAATGGTTAGCACACTGGACTCGCATTCGGGAGGATGATGGTTCAATCCCGCATCCGGCCATCCTGATTTAGCTTCACCGTGATTTCTCTAAATCGCTCCAGGCAAATTCCGGGATGGTTCCTTTGAAAAGGCACGGTCGACTTCCTTCCCCATCCTTCCCTAATCCGATGAGAGTGGTGACCTCGCTGTTTGGTCTCTTCCCCCACACAACCCAACCAATCCATCGGGTAATGTCACACCAAAATGATGGCACAACACCACACTTTGCTCTTGTGGGAACATTCAGATGATTCATATCCACAGAGTTAGATTCGCCAAAGTGATCTAGTTCCCTGGCCAGCTCATTTGCCGGATATTAGTCCTTTAGATTGTTATCTTTGGGGGCATGTGAAGTACATTTTCAATGCTACTCCAATAGACACCATCAACGAGCTTCTTGGGAGGATAATTTTAGTCTTTGATGAAAACAGGGAAACCTTTGACTTCAGAAAACTTGCAGACTCCATGACATAGCCTTGCAACAAGTGTGTTCATGCTGGAGGAGGTCACTTTGAGCAGCTGCTGCGAATAATTATTACTATTATTTTTCATTCTTGATTATTTTGTTGTTAAATGAATGACTTGAGTAATCATTGTATTTGTTGCTTGCACTTACGGCTGGTGACAAACAAGGAGAGGTTCCCAGCGGTGGGATTCCTGGTTTGAAACCACTGGAATTTCACATGATACGCTAGTGCCTTAAACACAGTACTGCATAAACTGGTGGTGTAGTTTAGTTGTAAAAGGATCTTGTTAACATGCAGAAGGTTGTAAGTTCAAATCTCATCAGATACTTTGACATTTAATATTTTCAAGTTCTTATTTAAATTACTTTGATAATCATGTTTATTTACTTACATGTCTTAAATGTATTTTTTTTTTATTTCTGTGCCATTGTCACGCCATTTTAATTGTTGTATGAAATTTCTCATTTGCTTTCATTGTTACTTCCTATCATTCTTTTTTTCATTTGCTGTATTTTTATTCCTCATTTTGCTTAAATTTTGGTTTTATACACAATCCCTTCTTACATTCACATCTTAACTTGTGTTATTTCTTTCCATAGTGCAACAAGAATTTATGTTTTGAATGTTTGTATGATGATTACCATCTACATAGGGTTACCATATGTTGGAATGAATAAAGTGACAGTTTCTATTTTTTATGGTGGAAAAAGAGGACACTTCACGTATTTTAAATTTATTACATAAGAAACAAAAAATACAAATAATTACAGGTACATACATTACACACACCCTGCATAACTTTAGAGCCCACCTCGTAGGTGTGTGTATTTTTAATAAATGAAAAGCACTAGTTTTCTTTTGTTCTGCAGTATTGCTTTTATTGTGTTAACCGGTTTTCGGCTTACAAGGCCATCTTCAGACATTTACTGAGTATTGTCACAAAAGAAATTACAATGTTTGTAAAAACATTGGAAGAGAAGTTGCACATCTACACCGAAGCAGAAACGTACAGTAAGAAACATCTTTGACAGTGTGGTGGTAATGCAGTGTAAAAAGTAAAAAATTTTTGAACAGTAAATAAATAAAAATAAAAACGGAGTAGACAGGAAAAAACTTTAACAAAAAGTAGGAACAGCATGTCTATATAACAGTTTCTGTTAACAAACAAAACTAAGAAAATAAAATAAAATTAGTACTTGACAAGCCTACTTCAGGAGGCATAAAACATGGAGAGTGATATAGTTAAAAGAAGAAAGAATTATCAGTGTAACTACAGAATATATAAGGAACTAAAGCAATATCAATAAGATAAACAGAAATGCATAAATGCAGGAAAATGGAGGAGTGTGAGGGAACATACTGTAATTGCAATCTTTGAGAGTGTGGTGGTACTGCATTTTAAAATGTAAAACATGCTGAACAATACACAAATACAAAAGGAGCAAACAGGGAAAACATTAACATTTTACTGAAAACTGTGATGTTGTAAGATTTTGCATTAAATAACTGAACCAAGTAAAATAAAAACAATATTTGATGAGACAACTACAAGAGGTTTCAAAACATGGAAAGTAATACAAGTATCAATTAGAAGAAAGCCTTAACAATTGAAACTACAGTTTATATGGATCACATAGACAATTTCAGTCAATGTTAATGAACACAGGAAAATGAGAATATGAAGGAGCAGACAATGTGGGAAGTAATGAAAAACAGAGATGATTATGTGAAGTTTAGAAGAGGGTATGTGTTGTGCTGTGTCTGATCATTTAGGATTAGATCAGGACTGTGAGCTAGATGTTTGTTAATTTCCAGGGCTTCCAGCAGGTTGAGTTTTTGGTCTTTATTTGCTAAGTGAAGGACATGGTACTGTGGCTGGTAGTTGTGACCCTCACTCACAAGAGAACCTCCCCATCGCACCCCCCTCAGATTTAGTTAAAAGTTGACACAGTGGATAGGCCTTGAAAAACTGAACACAGATCAATCGAGAAAACAGGAAGAAGTTGTGTGGAACTATGAAAAAATAAGCAAAATATACAAACCTAGTCCATGAGCAACATAGGCAACATCAAGGACAGTGTGAGCTAAGAAGCGCCGTGGTCCCGTGGTTAGCGTGAGCAGCTGCGGAACGAGAGGTCCTAGGTTCAAGTGTGAAAAGTTTACTTTCTTTATTTTCGCAAAGTTATGATCTGTCTGTTCGTTCATTGATGTCTCTGTTCACTGTAATAAGTTTAGTGTCTGTGTTTGACAACCGCACCGCACAACCGTGCGATTGTTATTGAAGTCGCTAGCTATATTTGTTGGATTCATATTGCCCACGGAATACATCTCACGTATTTAATGCACTCTCGTCCAAAGTAGCGAACAGTCAACTGCCAGCCAGGGAGCCTCGTTAGCAGGAATACTCTCTCTTCCGTGCGCTGTAGTCGACTGACGTCGTGTGTTTCGATGTTTGTTTAGGTGTAGCGTCCCCATACTACGGCGCAGTTACCTCGCATCGGACGGACGGACCGACCGATAATAATTGTCTGAAAATAAAAAATTACATTTTTCACTCCAGGGGTGACTTGAACCAATGACCTCTCCTTCTGCAGCTGCTCACGCTAACCACGGGACCACGGCACTCCTTAGCTCATACTATCCTTGATGTTGCATATGTTGCTCATGGAGTACTCAGTTTGTATATTTTGCTTATGTTTTTCATAGTTCCACACAACTTCTTCCTGTTTTCTCGATTGATCTGTGTTCAGTTTTTCAAGGCCTATCCACTGTCCCAACTTGTAACTAAATCTGAGGGGGGAGCGATGGGGAGGTTCCCTTGTCAGTACATGCTCAGCAAATGTGGAGTCAGAATTCTGCAACCTCCAGCTGTGTTCATGTTCAGCCAGCCTAGTTGATATACCTCTGCCTGACTGACCAATGTAAAATTTGTCACAATCAGAACAGGTAATTTTGTATACCCCACTGTTGGCTTATAATGGATCTTACCTTTGCTATTGAAAATACACTGGGCTGTCATGTTCTTAAAATAGTAGGAAAGCCTATACTTGCATGCTTTTAATTCTTTGGCTACAATTTGCGATACCTCTCCTAGATATGGTAATGTACACCATTTGTTGCAGACATTGGATGGGGAAACAGATGGGGCACAGAGGTGGGGGATAATTTTCCGTTTTTGTTTCCTATGCAAGATGTGGTCAATGAGGACTGGACTGTAGCCATTTGCTGTGGCAATAAATTTTATTGTATCTAACTCTGCTTTAAAATCATCTCTGGACATGGGGATGGATATGAGACGGTGTACCACTGAGTAAAAAGCTGCTTGTTTGTGAGCTATGGGGTGTTGTGAGCAAGAAGGTATTACAGTATTTTTCTATAAATTTTGAAATAGTGTGTCTGTGTACTAGTATCAATCATGAGCTCTAAGAAGTTTATGTATTTGTTGCCAATCTTCATTGTGAACTCAATAATTTTATGTTGACCATTCAGGTTTTTCAAAAATGTGTTAAGTTGTCTTGTAGTGCCAGTCCACGTACAGTGGACATCATCTACATATCTAAACCAGTATTTGATATTTGCACTCAAAAGGTTTTTTTTTTTCAGAAAATGTTGTTCAAAATGGTACATAAATATTTCAGCCAACAGTGGACTAAGAGGGGAACCCATAGCTAAACCATCTAATTGTTTATAAAGAGTCCCTTGGAACTGGAAATAGTTCTGTGCCAAGCATGTCTGAGTGGCCAGTTTCAAATCATTCAATTCCACAGCGTTATCATTAGACTTGTACATCAGCTCTGTCGGAATATCAATGCATTCCACTACAGGAATGTTGGAAAACAAACAGCAGACATCAAAGGATACTAATTTATCACTGTGTGAGACAGATATACCTTTTATCTTATTTCTAAGGTCTACAGATTTTGAAATACCATGCTCTGGTTTGAATTTAGTCTTGCTCTTAATGAAAGCATCCAGTTTACTAGCTAGTTTGTAAGAGGGAGCAGTAGATAATGATACAACTGGCTGAATAGGAACATCTTCTTTATGCAGTTTTTATTGGAGCAAATATTTTTTAAAGTTTGTTTTGTTGACACAAATATTTAAAGAATGCTTTGCAATTCAAATGTCTAAAATTAAATTTCAACATTGAAATCCACTTTACAGATTTAGTATCACTCTGTTTCCTGCTTTGCCCATTGTGCCTGCATTAAGTACAACCTCTCAACACAAATGTTATGGGTTGCCACTGCAAAGAACTGTGCAGCTTTAATTAATTCCCTAAATTGGTCCTCACTACTGAATGATTCAATGTGTTGCATCTTTTCTTCTGGGTTGGTTCAGATTTTCCATAACATATGGCTATGAATTATTATAAATTTGAAAATTGATCAAAACAGTTTTCATCATGATGGGCAAGGAATGTACACATCAAGCCATATCGAAGCTGTAAAGATTGAAATGTCACTTGCAAGCTATATGAATTAATATTTTTGGTTCTACTAGCATAACAAATTGATATGTAAAAATATAACAAATAATGTAATTCAGTAACTGAAGTACAAGATTTATAAATTGTTCACAATACAAGCTGAAAACAAAAATCAAAAGATCTTGATTCCCAAAAATAAAAAATTTGGGACATAAGCAGGTATCGTAAAGATGTATGTGGATGCTATATTAAACACAAAAAATGGGTACATGTCTGCTAAAATGTGGATGTGTTGTAACCTGACATCCACATCTTGTAATGAAAAAAAAAAAAACCGTTTTTGACACATCTGCACAGTCAGTATAAAAATATAGATATTTTTGTAACTGATAGATTGCCAATTTCAAATGTTGTGATATTATGGTGGACAAATAAAAATAATCCAAATTACTTGAATGAAGATTCCAGTAGGGAAAACAATGATAGGAAGAACAAATCAAGACAAATGCAATGTTACTAAGGTGATTAATGTGATGTTTCAAAGAAGAAATTTGAAACATTACCTTTAAAGCAATTAATAGCATTCAAATAACTACACCTACATCTACACTGTGCAAACAACTGTGAAGGGCATGAAAGGGGGGATGTCCCATTGTACCAGTTATTAGGATTTCTTCTGCTCCAATGATTCATGTAATTTCGATAATGAATTACAAATAAAAATTTCAAATCACCTGATTAGGCTTGAACCTAACAACTTTCTGCATGTTACAAATGTTTTTTAACCACTATGATATACCATTACTCTAGGCAGAACTATTATTTTTAAGGTGCTAGAGTATCATGCAGAATTCTAGAACCTTTTTTTTTTTTTTTTTTTTTTTTTTTTTTTTTTTTTTTTTGCCCGTAGACGAGGGCCCATGCTGTGAATTCAATCCTCGCTTCCGTCCAGTGATTTCCCATGGTTCTCCTGTTTCTGCCTCTCTCTCTCTCTCTCTCTCTCTCTCTCTCTCTCTCTCTCTCTCCTTTCCTCCACTTGCGTCTAACCAAATGAAGAACATGTTTGACAATACCGCCTGTGGAAGGCTATTTGAATGTATACTTGTGGTAATCTGAAAGGCTAACTTCATGGAGAAATAACTCAGAAACAGTGCAATGTATCGAATTTATTTTCTTGACTATTATTTCCCACCACAGCCTCCCCTGAAACACCTTTAGAAGATTTTCAGGCTGTTTCTGTCTGTTCTGTATAGAGGAGGCATTGATTCGCAGACAGGCACAATGAAAAAGACTGCTAGAATATTAAAGCTTTCAGACAAAGTCCTTCTGCAGTAGGAAACACACACACACACACACACACTCACACACTCACACAAGGACTTTAAGCTTTAATATTTCAGCAGTCTTTTTCATTGTGCCTATCTGTGACTCAACACTTCCTCTATTTGGTGAGTATATCCTTTCTATATTATATTTGGAAACAACTGTTGTTTGTAAATGCTCAAAAGTGTTTCAGCACCTTTGTGCCATCGTAAGAGTTCTTTTGTTCAGTTCTGTAAAACACAAAACGGGTTTTTGAGTATTCAACCTATTTTACTTTGTCTGTTGGGGTTATTATCTTATTTTCTACATTTTTTGATTCTACAAGAGTCTCCTTTACATGGTTATATACTGGTAGTTTGTGATCTGAAACTAAATGATGTTGCTGTAAGTTTGGTTGGCGAGTTTACAAAATATTCTACCTATAAAAATTGTGTTAAACAGAATGGTGCTCCCTCATATTCCGTTAAACCATCAGTAATGCTTTGGTTTATTATTAAAAGTTTTTCAACTTTCATGTAGGTTGTCAATATTTTTAGATGAGCAACTAATTTTCTGGTACTAAATCTCTTAAAATTTAGTCTTAAAATGCTTGTTTGGGATTCATTTCCACCACTGAAATATTTTGTCTGCCTAACAGATGACTGCTGAGAATGCCAGCAGGAAGCTGTTAAATTTGAAATAACAGGATTCTGCATAGTAACTACGAAATCACTGAATTCAGTAACATTGCAAGGAATAGGATTGGAATTCATTTGTTATAATGTCCCATAGACCCCACTATAAGGAAAATTGTATGTGGAAAATGGCTAGAAGTTCTAGAAACTATGGTATTTTTCCTGTGATGGTTTAGTCTTTGCCATGGCATTCATCACTTTTGTGAGTATAGCCCAGTTCGAAAGTTATTTGAAAATAGTATTACATATCACATACTGTCTGGTAACAAATAGGTAAAAGTGAAACAAGAATTTTAAGATAGTAAGATTACATTGTATAAAGTATTTAGGTATGTACTCACAACAAACATATAAAAGGTTTTGTTGTGTTATTCTGGTTACCGCGTAATAAAACTGTAACTAAAAGAAACTAATAGTAAGAGAAGAGCTCCTCTGTTGTTCAATTCCTCAGTGACTAGAATTCCTTCATACACAAGGTGGCAACAAGGTTGTTATTGCTGTGGTCTTCAGTCCTGAGACTGGTTTGATGCAGCTCTCCATGCTACTCTATCCTGTGCAAGCTTCTTCATCTCCCAGTACCTACTGCAACCTACATCCTTCTGAATCTGCTTAGTGCATTCATCTCTTGGTCTCCCCCTACGATTTTTACCCTCCACAATGCCCTCCAATACTAAATTGGTGATCCCTTGATGCCGCAGAACATGTCCTACCAACCGATCCCTTCTTCTGGTCAAGTTGTGCCACAAACTCCTCTTCTCCCCAATCCTATTCAGTACCTCCTCATTAGTTATGTGATCTACCCATCTAATCTTCAGCATTCTACTGTAGAACCACATTTCGAAAGCTTCTATTCTCTTCTTGTCCAAACTATTTACCGTCCATGTTTCACTTCCATACATGGCTACACTCCATACAAATACTTTCAGAAATGACTTCCTGACACTTAAATCTATACTCGATGTTAACAAATTTCTCTTCTTCAGAAACGCTTTCCTTGCCATTGCCAGTCTACATTTTATATCCTCTCTACTTCGACCATCATCAGTTATTTTGCTCCCCAAATAGCAAAACTCCTTTACTACTTTAAGTGTCTCATTTCCTAATCTAATACCCTCAACATCACCCGATTTAATTTGACTACATTCCATTATCCTCGTTTTGCTTTTGTTGATGTTCATCTTATATCCTCCCTTCAAGACACTATCCATTCCGTTCAACTGCTCTTCCAAGTCCTTTGCTGTCTCTGACAGAATTACAATGTCATCGGCGAACCTCAAAGTTTTTATTTCTTCTCCATGGATTTTAATACCTACTCCGAATTTTTCTTTTGTTTCCTTTACTGCTTGCTCAATATACAGATCGAATAACATCGGGGAGAGGCTACAACCCTGTCTTACTCCCTTCCCAACCGCTGCTTCCCTTTCATGTCCCTCGACTCTTATAACTGCCATCTGGTTTCTGTACAAATTGTAAATAGCCTTTCGCTCCCTGTATTTTACCCCTGCCACCTTTAGAATTTGAAAGAGAGTATTCCAGTCAACATTTTAGTTTATAATAAGATGATATCTAAAATATCAGATACTAAATTTATGTATATGGTAAAAAGCTTATTAATTTATGGAAATTAAACAGTAGTGTATGCTTGTAGACATTAAAATTACCCTTGATATAAATTGTATGCAGTGTTATTTCTAACCTCCCTGTAAATTCATTGTCACTCACATCAATTTATCAATACAGGTACTAATAATAAGACTCATTTGAAACACTTCTAAATTTTTATTTGACTGAATAGTGGTAAATTTCCTGTTACAATTGTTTCTTTGCACCTGTTTTTGTAAGGTCAAAAACCATCAACCAAGCACTGGTCTTGAATAACAGAAAAGCATACCTTACATGTGCTACAGGCTTACTGGCGAGCAACACACCCGCCAGCAATTCCACCACCATCACAGCAGCCACCAGTAGTGCCTGTCGGTTTACCCAGGCAGAGCCAGAATCAGGTTCCTGGTCAACAGAATCCCCAGCAGGCGCAAGCGCAGCAGTTGTCTCCTGGGGCAGTGCCTTCCACTTCTGACCACAACGTAACCACACCTCCCGGTAAGTACCACAGCATTCCAAAGTCATAAGTTACTTTTAAACAGCAGAGAATTAAGTCTAATATACTTTTTTTGATAACCATCATGCTGTGTCTCGTACAACATCAAACAGAGACAACTTCCAACAGAAATCGCCCCACCTACTTCACAGTGGTAGATGTTTTTCTTTTCATAATTAGTGTAATTTTTTTTAATCTCCATAGCCTGGCTGTGCCTAAGAATTCACCCTATTCTTATTAGGTATCACACTTAACATCTAAAAGGAGTGACCTACTGCAGAATAAAAGAGTAATGTTGTATGGAATACTTACTGATTTGGGAGACTATCTCTGCAATAAATGACTTGTCTTTTATACCCATAATGTAGTTTATGCAGCCATGTTAATGATCTCTGTTAAGGAAAAAAAAATCTCCCAGCAATACATCCATATGACAGGAAATAAATGTTTAATAGGTATCACTCCCTATGCTCAATAATGTTTATTCTGCCAGTATTAAAATGGAAGTAGTTTTCCTTGAACCTGGGTCCACAGTTGCTAAGAATTTTTGAGTGATTCCCAAGCTGCCTGCAGCTGTCAGTTTTTAGTTTCTTTTTAATACTGTTGCACAGTTTCACCCTTAGGTCATTTTCAAATACTATGTGTTTGCTGTTTGATTATGAAAAAAATCTGCAATGGAAAGTAATCTAGTGGCATGTTAAAAACTAAAATTAAAATCAGATCTTCCATAATAGGCTAAAATTAATGTCCTGCACAAGCCATTTAGTAAGTTCAAATAAGAAGTAAATATTTGTGACTTGGAAGAAAGCTATGACTCTAAAATAAAATTGCATGTACTGTCCAGGCAGGATGTGACAGCTGTACAGCAAATATTCTGCAGATTGAAAACTGCATGCTTTCACTTTCACAGTGGAGAAATCGAATCCAGCAGTGATACACTGAAGATGATCATCTTCTATATGGTTCCCGCCATATTCACTATCTAGAGGCAGCATATTTCCAACACATTGTAAAATATAGTACTATCTTATCACAATTATTAATAGTTTCTAATTATGATTTATTGGTACATCACTTGCTTTTGACATATGTGGCAAGAGGGCACACATACATCCAGGAAATAGTATTGATAAAAGCTAGAAAAGGTTCCTATAAGCACATGTGAAGAAACAAGAAAACTTCTTTGAGAAAGTGGACTATGTTAAGTGTGTTGAGAATGTTTTGTACTCAATGATATAGGTCATTTTCCTGTTGCAATTGATTACTGGATTTTTATTTTTTATGAATGGTTCTGTATGTAGTTCACTGAAAGTGCTGGTGATGTCAAAGCAACTAGAAGTGTCTCCCCAATCAGCCATCACCTACATACTTTTTTGTATATTGCTGTGGTTTCTGTAATGGCTCCACACAGTGTGAGAAACATGAACATTGACATAGAGACATATTGTTTCTCACAGGAAATGGCAGTCCTTATATTCTGCTATGGTTTAGGCTCATGTTATGGATGTCAAATGACATTCACAGCATTTGTTGTTGGTTACATCAGCAGCTTACAGATATCAGATTGGAATAAGGACAAGACGTCATGATGTCCTCACACAGTTTGCAAGCTGGATATGAAAGAGCTATAGTAGTAACAAGTATATGATGATCTTGAAACATACGTGCAAATGATTATAACTTCTGAAGGCCTTGACAACATGATGAATTGTGCATAAGCATTCACTTTATACATATGTTTTACATGGCCACTTTCGGGCCCCAAGACCATTATGCAGTATTACAGTTCTGCCAGTTGCTGCTAATTCAGTGCACTTAAGATCTGCAGTTCACCACGTCCATTTTCTTTTTAAGATTTGTCGGAGTGAGATTGTTCACACATGTGGGCAGCTGAAAATTCTCAGTTGATTATGGAAGTAAGGTGTCAGGTTCACTTCAGGATTAGAAACAGAACTTGGGGATGACTGCCTCAGACACATACCCTTTTTCTTGGAAACATTAACAGGTGATTTTGCCAATAATTTCTCTTCAACAACCACCCAGCCAGATTGCCAAACATTACAAACATTATCCTTTGTAATATTGCCAATATCCTCTCACAGTCAGATTGATTTGCACTGTGAATCTAACAGTCATGTTGGTGCCAAACACTATAAAATTATGTTGTTTGTTGTTGTGGTCTTCAGTCCTGAGACTGGTTTGATGCAGCTCTCCACGCTACTCTATCCTGTGCAAGCTTCTTCATCTCCCAGTACCTACTGCAACCTACATCCTTCTGAATCTGCTGAGTGTATTCATCTCTTGGTCTCCCCCTACGATTTTTACCCTCCACGCTGCCCTCCAATACTAAATTGGTGATCCCTTGATGCCTCAGAACATGTCCTACCAACCGATCCCTTCTTCTGGTCAAGTTGTGCCACAAACTTCACTTCTCCCCAATCCTATTCAATACTTCCTCATTAGTTATGTGATCTACCCATCTAATCTTCAGCATTCTTCTGTAGCACCACATTTCGAAAGCTTCAATTCTCTTCTTGTCTAAACTATTTACCGTCCATGTTTCACTTCCATACATGGCTACACTCCATACAAATACTTTCAGAAATGACTTCCTGACACTTAAATCTATACTCGATGTTAACAAATTTCTCTTCTTCAGAAACGCTTTCCTTGCCATTGCCAGTCTACATTTTATATCCTCTCTACTTCGACCATCATCAGTTATTTTGCTCCCCAAATAGCAAAACTCCTTTACTACTTTAAGTGTCTCATTTCCTAATCTAATACCCTCAACATCACCCGATTTAATTTGACTACATTCCATTATCCTCGTTTTGCTTTTGTTGATGTTCATCTTATATCCTCCCTTCAAGACACCATCCATTCCGTTCAACTGCTCTTCCAAGTCCTTTGCTGTCTCTGACAGAATTACAATGTCATCGGCGAACCTCAAAGTTTTTATTTCTTCTCCATGGATTTTAATACCTACTCCGAATTTTTCTTTTGTTTCCTTTACTGCTTGCTCAATATACAGATCGAATAACATCGGGGAGAGGCTACAACCCTGTCTTACTCCCTTCCCAACCGCTGCTTCCCTTTCATGTCCCTCGACTCTTATAACTGCCATCTGGTTTCTGTACAAATTGTAAATAGCCTTTCGCTCCCTGTATTTTACCCCTGCCACCTTTAGAATTTGAAAGACAGTATTCCAGTCAACATTGTCAAAAGCTTTCTCTACGTCTACAAATGCTAGAAACGTAGGTTTGCCTTTCCTTAATCTTTCTTCTAAGATAAGTCGTAAGGTCAGTATTGCCTCACGTGTTCCAGTATTTCTACGGAATCCAAACTGATCTTCCCCGAGGCCGGCTTCTACTAGTTTTTCCATTCGTCTGTAAAGAATTCGTGTTAGTATTTTGCAGCTGTGGCTTATTAAACTGATTGTCCGGTAATTTTCACATCTGTCAACACCTGCTTTCTTTGGGATTGGAATTATTATATTCTTCTTGAAGTCTGAGGGTATTTCACCTGTTTCATACATCTTGCTCACCAGATGGTAGAGTTTTGTCAGGACTGGCTCTCCCAAGGCCGTCAGTAGTTCCAATGGAATGTTGTCTACTCCGGGGGCCTTGTTTCGACTCGTGTCTTTCAGTGCTCTGTCAAACTCTTCACGCAGTATCATATCTCCCATTTCATCTTCATCTACATCCTCTTCCATTTCCATAATATTGTCTTCAAGTACATCGCCCTTGTATAGACCCTCTATATACTCCTTCCACCTTTCTGCTTTCCCTTCTTTGCTTAGAACTGGGTTTCCATCTGAGCTCTTGATGTTCATACAAGTGGTTCTCTTATCTCCAAAGGTCTCTTTAATTTTCCTGTAGGCAGTATCTATCTTACCCCTAGTGAGAAAAGCCTCTACATTCTTACATTTGGCCTCTAGCCATCCCTGCTTAGCCATTTTGCACTTCCTGTCGATCTCATTTCTGAGACGTTTGTATTCCTTTTTGCCTGCTTCATTTACTGCATTTTTATATTTTCTCCTTTCATCAATTAAATTCAATATTTCTTCTGTTACCCAAGGATTTCTACTAGCCCTCGTCTTTTTACCTATTTGATCCTCTGCTGCTTTCACTACTTCATCCCTCAAAGCTACCCATTCCTCTTCTACTGTATTTCTTTCCCCCATTCCTGTCAATTGTTCCCTTATGCTCTCCCTGAAACTCTCTACAACCTCTGGTTCTTTCAGTTTATCCAGGTCCCATCTCCTTATATTCCCACCTTTTTGCAGTTTCTTCAGTTTTAATCTACAGGTCATAACCAATAGATTGTGGTCAGAGTCCACATCTGCCCCTGGAAATGTCTTACAATTTAAAACCTGGTTCCTAAATCTCTGTCTTAACATTATATAATCTATCTGATACCTTTTAGTATCTCCAGGGTTCTTCCATGTATACAACCTTCTATCATGATTCTTAAACCAAGTGTTAAGAAAATTATGTAACAAGGAAAATTGCCAAACAGGTGTACAATTTGAGAACTTATTCTATGTTATTTTGACAACCAGTTTCGGCAGTTCACTATGCTATCTTCAGGCCCCTGTGCACCTCTTTGTAGACACTTGATCTTATCAATATTGGCATACTGGAGCCATCAGTATCTGTATGTTGTGAATTTGTATTTCAAGTGCTTCCTTTAGAGACTTGTCAAGTTTTCAAAAGAAGCACTTGAAATATAAATTAATGTCACCAAGGTACTCATGGCTCCAGAATGACAATATCAATACAATTGATTGTCTATACATAAGGAGAAAGAAAACTGGCGTTCTACGGTTCGGAGCGTGGAATGTCAGATCCCTTAATCGGGCAGGTAGGTTAGAAAATTTGAAAAGGGAAATGGGTAGGTTAAAGTTAGATATAGTGGGAATTAGTGAAGTTCAGTGGCAGGAGGAACAAGACTTTTGGTCAGGTGAATACAGAGTTATAAATACAAAATCAAATAGGGGTAATGCAGGAGTAGGTTTAATAATGAATAAGAAAATAGGAGTGCGGGTAAACTACTACAAACAGCATAGTGAACGCACTATTGTGGCCAAGATAGATATGAAGCCCACACCTACTACAGTAGTACAAGTTTATATGCCAACTAGCTCTGCAGATGATGAAGAAATAGATGAAATGTATGATGAGATAAAAGAAATTATTCAGGTAGTGAAGGGAGACGAAAATTTAATAGTCATGGGTGACTGGAATTCGTCAGTAGGAAAAGGGAGAGAAGGAAACATAGTAGGTGAATATGGATTGGGGGTAAGAAATGAAAGAAGAGGAAGCCGCCTGGTAGAATTTTGCACAGAGCATAACTTAATCATAGCTAACACTTGGTTCAAGAATCATAAAAGAAGGTTGTATACATGGAAGAATCCTGGAGATACTAAAAGGTATAAGATAGATTATATAATGGCAAGACAGAGATTTAGGAACCAGGTCTTAAATTGTAAGACATTTCCAGGGGCAGATGTGGACTCTGACCACAATCTATTGGTTATGAACTGTAGATTAAAACTGAAGAAACTACAAAAAGGTGCTAATTTAAGGAGATGGGACCTGGATAAACTGACTAAACCAGAGGTTGTACAGAGTTTCAGGGAGAGCATAAGGGAACAATTAACAGGAATGGGGGAAAGAAATACAGTAGAAGAAGAATGGGTAGCTCTGAGGGATGAAGTAGTGAAGGCAGCAGAGGATCAAGTAGGTAAAAAGACAAGGGCTAGTAGAAATCCTTGGGTAACAGAAGAAATATTGAATTTAATTGATGAAAGGAGAAAATATAAAAATGCAGTAAATGAAGCAGGCAAAAAGGAATACAAACGTCTCAAAAATGAGATTGACAGGAAGTGCAAAACGGCTAAGCAGGGATGGCTAGAAGACAAATGTAAGGGTGTAGAGGCTTATCTCACGAGGGGTAAGATAGATACTGTCTACAGGAAAATTAAAGAGACCTTTGGAGAGAAGAGAACCACTTGTATGAACATCAAGAGCTCAGATGGAAACCCAGTTCTAAGCAAAGAAGGGAAAGCAGAAAGGTGGAAGGAGTATATAGAGGGTTTATACAAGGGCGAAGTACTTGAGGACAATATTATGGAAATGGAAGAGAATGTAGATGAAGATGAAATGGGAGATACGATACTGCGTGAAGAGTTTGACAGAGCACTGAAAGACACGAGTCGAAACAAGGCCCCCGGAGTAGACAACATTCCATTGGAGCTACTGACGGCTTTGGGAGAGCCAGTCCTGACAAAACTCTACCATCTGATGAGCAAAATGTGTGAGACAGGCGAAATACCTTCAGACTTCAAGAAGAATATAATAATTCCAATCCCAAAGAAAGCAGGTGTTGACAGATGTGAAAATTGCCGAACTATCAGTTTAATAAGTCACAGCTGCAAAATACTAATGCGAATTCTTTACAGACGAATGGAAAAACTAGTAGAAGCCGACCTCGGGGAAGATCAGTTTGGATTCTGTAGAAATGTTGGAACACGTGAGGCAATACTGACCCTACGACTTCTCTTAGAAAATAGATTAAGGAAAGGCAAACCTACATTTCTAGCATTTGTAGACTTAGAGAAAGCTTTTGAGAATGTTGACTGGAATACTCTCTTTCAAATTCTAAAGGTGGCAGGGGTAAAATACAGGGAGCGAAAGGCTATTTACAATTTGTACAGAAACCAGATGGCAGTTATAAGAGTCGAGGGGCATGAAAGGGAAGCAGCGGTTGGGAAGGGAGTGAGACAGGGTTGTAACCTGTCCCCGATGTCATTCAATCTGTATATTGAGTAAGCAGTAAAGGAAACAAAAGAAAAATTACGAGTAGGTATTTAAGTCCACGGAGAAGAAATAAAAATGTTGAGGTTCGCCGATGACATTGTAATTCTGTCGGAGACAGCAAAGGACTTGAAGAGCAGTTGAATGGAGTGGATAGTGTCTTGAAAGGAGGATATAAGATGAACATCAACAAAAGCAAAATGAGGACAATGGAATGTAGTCAAATTAAATTGGATGATGCTGAGGGAATTAGATTAGGAAATGAGACACTTAAAGTAGTAAAGGAGTTTTGCTATTTGGGGAGTAAAATAACTGATGATGGTCGAAGTAGAGAGGATATAAAATGTAGACTGGCAATGGCAAGGAAAGCGTTTCTGAAGAAGAGAAATTTGTTAACATCAAGTATAGATTTAAGTGTTAGAAAGTCGTATTGTATGAAGTGTAGCCAGGTATGGAAGTGAAACATGGACAATAAATACTTTGGACAAGAAGTGAATAGAAGTTTTCGAAATGTGGTGCTACAGAAGAATGCTGAAGATTAGATGGGTAGATCACATAACTAATGAGGAGGTATTGAATAGAATTGGGGAGAAGAGGAGTTTGTGGCACAACTTGACAAAAAGAAGGGACTGGTTGGTAGGACATGTTTTGAGGCACCAAGGGATCACCAATTTAGCATTGGAGGGCAGCGTGGAGGGTAAAAATCGTAGAGGGAGACCAAGAGAAGAATATACTAAGCAGATTCAGAAGGATGTAGGTTGCAGTAAATACTGGGAGATGAAGAAGCTTGCACAGGATAGAGTAGCATGGAGAGCTGCATCAAACCAGTCTCAGGACTGAAGACCACAACAACAACAACAACAACAACATCATAAGGTGCATATGGGGCCTGAAAATGGCATATTAAATTGCGGAAACTGCTTTTGAAAATAAAATAAAATAACTTCTCAAATGGCAAGGCTGTTTGGTGATTTTCCTGTTTAATTAGACCAGCCACTGTCCTGCATCCACAGTAGAACAATAGAGATTATAAAATTATGTTAGCTGACATAATGGAATGACAGACCCTCCTTATCAGTGTACTGTTGTACACAACTCACTGTTACGGTAGGTGGCAGTTTACAGGGGTGCGTGGCACTAGGTTGGTACTTATTTGCTTGCCAGTACTGCATGACACTATGTTGATACTTACATACTTGCCAGTACTGCGACATTGCAAGCCAGCCACACTGCTCCAACCTGTGAAACTCACCTGACCTTAATTCTAGTGCAGTTATTAGTACACTGTGCTCCAACATGTGAATTCTGCCTAATTAAGTTTGTAACACAACCACATTTGAGGAATTAGAGTACAATTACTAATAGCAGGAAACAAATTCTGGTAGAACTGAGCTATATTCTGGAGGCTCAGTGCCCTCAAAGTAAGTGGTTGTATACTTGTCATTGGATCAAACCAAATTCAGAGATGGCACTTATCACAACTTACAGAACTTGCTCAAATGTAAGTGTGTCATTACTGTTGGTACAAAGGCCACCAAGAAATGTAACTCACATAAGAGTTTATGTCTTTTGAATACCATAACACAAATAATCTATATTGGGAAGATGCAGTTAATGCTCTTTGCCATGTGGGATGTCTCACAGCTCACTAGAATAGTTATGATGGCTCTAAATAAATTATTTTGTATCTTCCAAGTCAATGAATCTCACAAATTGATAGTTGCAACCAAAGGGTCATTGACGATGACAATACCAAAACACTTGAGTAGCTAACAGCTCACCAATATGTCGTGTTCACTTACCTTCACATATGGGTGGTGCTCTGTACCACATGCCATTAGCTTTCTTCGTGAACTATGCGTGTCTAAGCCTCAGCAATTTGTCCCCAGCAGTATTATACATCACACACATTCTTAAATTTCACTATGTGCGTGACTTAGGTACTGTTGTTAACACAGTATGGACCCGAAAAAAGCTTATTGTGCAATCAAGACGAAGTGACACTCATCACACATCTGTCCTTTTCAACTGTCGAACTGCGTTTCATGTAACAATGACTTGTCACCCTACTGCTCACAGTTCTTGGTGGTAGTGACATCAGACACCAACAGGCATCATATATTACCTCTGCTTGTTATTACATCATTCTCTCCAATTTAAGTACATGGAAACAAACTCTAAACACTGTTAATGGTTGTAAATACGGTGAATTCTCCACTGCCCACCACAGCAAAATGTACGGTGAACTATTTTCCTTTTTGGCTTGGCCCACTGACTGGCTCGTCCACAGGAACCAAAGTGAAGGGCTGCCCACTTTGAGAACTGTGTCTTAACTTTTACATTGAGCCCTTTTCGGTATCCTTGCTCTGCTCCTACCCTTTCCAGGCCCTGCTGGCTTTGCCGGCCATGCTGACTGGTGAAATTATGGGCCACCATCAGTGGCTGCCTTCAAACACACTAGCCCCAGTCTCCTGCCCTCCAGCCACCTCTGAGTAAATTCTGACAGATTCTTAAATAGCTCCGCTCTGTATCCTCTGATCATTATTATGTTTTTACCACTATCATCATACTAAAGTTCCATCGAGTTACGTGGTTTCCAACCAGTTGTCTCTTAGTTGTCATTCTTAATGGTTTAAATTGTTGATTACCAACTTGAGTGTGCACAGTGTTATGGTGGCACATTGCCATGTTTCATCTTTTAGATGGATGCTGTTAATGATTGATGGAGGCACCACCCCATTTTCGATACCGCATCTAGC
The DNA here is from genome assembly GCF_023898315.1 of Schistocerca nitens. Classification (NCBI taxonomy): domain Eukaryota; kingdom Metazoa; phylum Arthropoda; class Insecta; order Orthoptera; family Acrididae; genus Schistocerca; species Schistocerca nitens. Next base: position 4,656,525 of record NC_064619.1, on the reverse strand, counting down.
AGTATTTCACTGAAATATTATTGAGCAGTGAATTGGTTGAAGATGTCCAGTAGCTTGGCTTCTTCATTCACCAGGCCTGAAATCTTTGGCTTTTTCCTACAGGGGCATTTAAAGCAATTAGAATCTGCCATACTCATCAATAATCAGTAGTGTGCATCATACACGTCACCAAAACTGGAGGTGGTCAGATATGCGGTCACATGAATTTGTAATTCCTCAAGAAGTTAATCTAAAGAAAGTGTAAGAAAATTTAATAACCATATACATATATCACCTCCTCTTGTGTCAATAGGTTGATAACTGTCGTTGAATAGAATGGTCCATATCTCAACAGTATTTTATTTCCTGTCACTTGGTTATGGGACTTTTTCTACTTGTGAACATTGTTTCCTGTAGGAATATTGACCTCTTAAATACACACACACACACACACACACACACACACACACACATGACTTACCAAACAGGAAAGCGCTGGTAGATAGGCACAATAAAAAACACACAAACACACACACAAAATTTCGAGCTTTCGCAACCTCCGGTTGCTTCATCAGGAAAGAGGGAAGGAGAGGGAAAGATGAAAGGATGTGGGTTTTAAGGGAGAGGGTAAGGAGTCATTCCAATCCCGGGAGTGGAAAGACTTACCTTAGGGGGAAAAAAGGACAGGTATACACTCGCGCACACACACATCTATCCATCCACACATATACAGACACAAGCAGACATATTTAAAGACAAAGAGTTTGGGCAGAGATCTCAGTCGAGGTGGAAGTGCAGAGGCAAAGATGTTGTTGAATGGCAGGTGAGGTATGAGTGGCGGCAACTTGAAATCAGCGGAGATTGAGGCCTGGTGGATAATGGGAAGAGAGGATATATTGAAGGGCAAGTTCCCATCTCCGGAGTTCGGATAGGTTGGTGTTAGTGGGAAGTATCCAGATAACCCGGACGGTGTAACACTGTGCCAAGATGTGCTGGCCGTGCACCAAGGCATGTTTAGCCACAGGGTGATCCTCATTACCAACAAACACTGTCTGCCTGTGTCCATTCATGCGAATGGACAGTTTGTTGTTGGTCATTCCCACATAGAAAGTGTCACAGTGTAGGCAGGTCAGTTGGTAAATCACGTGGGTGCTTTCACACGTGGCTCTGCCTTTGATCGTGTACAACTTCCGGGTTACAGGACTGGAGTAGGTGGTGGTGGTGGTGGGAGGGTGCATGGGACAGGTTTTACACCAGGGGCGGTTACAAGGGTAGGAGCCAGAGGGTAGGGAAGGTGGTTTGGGGATTTCATAGGGATGAACCAAGAGGTTACGAAGGTTAGGTGGATGGCGGAAAGACACTCTTGGTGGAGTGGGGAGGATATCATGAAGGATGGATCTCATTTCGGGGCAGGATTTGAGGAAGTCGTATCCCTGCTGGAGAGCCACATTCAGAGTCTGATCCAGTCCCGGGAAGTATCCTGTCACAGGTGGGGCACTTTTGGAGAGGTTCTGGGTTTGAGGGGATGAGGAAGTGGCTCTCATTATTTGCTTCTGTACCAGGTCGGGAGGGTAGTTGCGGGATGCGAAAGCTGTTTTCAGGTTGTTGGTGTAATGGTTCAGGGATTCCGGACTGGAGCAGATTCGTTTGCCACGAAGGCCTGGCTGTAGGGAAGGGACCATTTGATATGGAATGGGGGCAGCTGTCATAATGGAGGTACTGTTGCTTGTTGGTGGGTTTGATGTGGACGTATGTGTGAAGCTGGCCATTGGACAGATGGAGGTCAACGTCAAGGAAAGTGGCATGGGATTTGGAGTGGACCAGGTGAATCTGATGGAACCAAAGGAGTTGAGGTTGGAGAGGAAATTCTGGAGTTCTTCTTCACTGTGAGTCCAGATCATGAAGATGAAATTACTAAATCTGTACCAAACTTTGGGTTGGCAGGCTTGGGTAACGAAGAAGGCTTCCTCTAAGCGACCCATAAATAGGTTGGCATACGAGGGGGCCATCCTGGTACCCATGGCTGTTCCCTTTAATTGTTGGTATGTCTGGCCTTCAAAAGTGAAGAAGTTGTGAGTCAGGATGAAGCTGGCTAAGGTGATGAGGAAAGAGGTTTTAGGTAGGGTGGCAGGTGATCGGCATGAAAGGAAGTGCTCCATTGCAGCGAGGCCCTGGACGTGCAGAATATTTGTGTATAAGGAAGTGGCATCAATGGTTACAAGGATGGTTTCCGGGGGTAACAGATTGGGTAAGGATTCCAGGCGTTCGAGAAAGTGGTTGGTGTCTTTGATGAAGGATGGGAGACTGCAAGTAATGGGTTGTAGGTGTTGATCTACGTAGGCAGAGATACGTTCTGTGGGGGCTTGGTAACCAGCTACAATGGGGCGGCCAGGATGATTGGGTTTGTGAATTTTAGGAAGAAGGTAGAAGGTAGGGGTGTGGGGTGTCGGTGGGGTCAGGAGGTTGATGGAGTCAGGTGAAAGGTTTTGTAGGGGGCCTAAGGTTCTGAGGATTCCTTGAAGCTCCGCCTGGACATCGGGAATGGGATTACCTTGGCAAACTTTGTATGTGGTGTTGTCTGAAAGCTGACGCAGTCCCCCAGCCACATACTCCCGACGATCAAGTACCACGGTCGTGGAACCCTTGTCCGCCGGAAGAATGACGATGGATCAGTCAGCCTTCAGATCACTGATCGCCTGGGCTTCAGCAGTGGCGATGTTGGGAGTAGGATTAAGGCTTTTTAAGAAGGATTGAGATGCAAGGCTGGAAGTCAGAAATTCCTGGAAGGTTTGGAGAGGGTGATTTTGAGGAAGAGGAGGTGGGTCCCGCTGCGACGGAGGACGGAACTGTTCCAGGCAGGGTTCAATTTGGATGGTGTCTAGGGGAGTTGGATCATTAGGAGTAGGATTAGGATCATTTTTCTTCGTGGCAAAGTGATATTTCCAGCAGAGAGTATGGGTGTAGGACAATAAATCTTTGACGAGGGCTGTTTGGTTGAATCTGGGAGTGGGGCTGAAGGTGAGGCCTTTGGACAGGACAGAGGTTTCGGATTGGGAGAGAGGTTTGGAGGAAAGGTTAACTGCTGAATTAGGGTGTTGTGGTACCAGATTGTGTTGATTGGAATTTTGAGGTTTTGGAGGGAGCGGAGCTGGAAGTGGGAGATTGAGTAGATGGGAGAGACTGGGTTTGTGTGCAATGAGAGGAGGTTGAGGTTTGCTGGAAAGGTTGTGAAGGGTGAGTGAGTTACCTTTCCGGAGGTGGGAAACCAGGAGATTGGATAGTTTTTTGAGGTGGAGGGTGGCATGCTGTTCTAATTTACGGTTGGCCTGTAGGAGGATGCTCTGAACAGCCGGTGTGGATGTGGGAGAGGAAAGATTAAGGACTTTTATTAAGGATAGGAGTTGACGGGTGTGTTCATTGGCTGAGTGGATGTGTAGGTGAAGGATTAGGTGGGTGAGGGCAATGGATTGTTCAGTTTGGAACTGGTATAGGGACTGATGGAAAGAAGGGATGCAGCCAGAGATGGGAACTTTGTGTGAGGCCTTTGGGGGTAATGCCAAATGTCAGACAAGCCTGAGAAAATAGAATATGGGAGCGTAATGTGGCTAGGGCGAAGGCATGTTTGTGGAGGGAATGTAAATAAAACTTAATGGGGTCGTTGTGGGGGTGTTGTGAGGGTGACATGGTATTAGAAGGTGAAAAGTGTAACATGAGGCTGAAATGAAAATGAAAATATATGGGGAGAGATAAAGGTGAACTGGAAAGTAACTGGAGATCTGGTGTGAAAAAAGGCGAGAAGGTGTTGGTTACAGCTGGGCTATGTTGGACTTGGGTTGGTAGAAAGGTTAGGTGGTTGTGTTGCCGCCAAAACACGTTAAAGGACAGAGAAATTCGGGAAAATTTCGAAAAAACTGCGTGTAATGTATTAAAAGGAGTTGTTTTGTGGTGGCAGATTATGAAAATGAGGCTAACAATTGTCTGACGAAGAAAAAATGATGTTAAAACCTGTGGGAAGCGGATAAAAATTATCAGTGATGTGGGAAAGAACGGAAATGGAAATAAAGCGAAAGTTATTAGAACTAGCCGAAATGGTTGTTTAAAAGGTGAAAGGAACTGTTTGTGAACTAGAAATGGTGGATTTTATAGCAGCGGTAGTGTTGAAAGTGGCAAAAAAAATTTTTTGGTTATGGTTTGGATGTGGGTTACGTATTATTGAGTATATATATAGGCGGGATAAAATTGTATAGCAGATTACGGTAAAAAGGAGAAGGTGGATACAAAGTGAAACTACTGGCAAAAACAGAAAGAGAAAATAAGACGACAGAAAAGATTTCGAAATGCAACAGTGACAGTAAAAAACGTAATTGTTGGGTTCAAATTACTGATATCAATATAATAGAGGGAAACATTCCACATGGGAAAAATATATCTAAAAACAAAGATGATGTGACTTACTGAACGAAAGCGCTGGCAGGTTGATAGACACACAAACAAACACAAACACACACACAAAACTCAAGCCCCCACAACAAACTGTTGCCTCATCAGGAAAGAGGGAAGGAGAGGGAAAGACGAAAGGATGTGGGTTTTAAGGGAGAGGGTAAGGAGTCATTCCAATCCCGGGAGCGGAAGGACTTACCTTAGGGGGAAAAAAGGACGGGTATACACTCGCGCACACACACACATATCCATCCACACATATACAGACACAAGCAGACATATTTAAAGACAAAGAGTTTGGGCAGAGATGTCAGTCGAGGCAGAAGTGCGGAGGCAAAGATGTTGTTGAATGACAGGTGAGGAATGAGTGGCGGCAACTTGAAATTAGCGGAGATTGAGGCCTGGTGGATAACGGGAAGAGAGGATATATTGAAGAGCAAGTTCCCATCTCCGGAGTTCGGATAGGTTGGTGTTAGTGGGAAGTATCCAGATAACCCGGACGGTGTAACACTGCGCCAAGATGTGCTGGCCGTGCACCAAGGCATGTTTAGCCACAGGGTGATCCTCATTACCAACAAACACTGTCTGCCTGTGTCCATTCATGCGAATGGACAGTTTGTTGCTGGTCATTCCCATATAGAATGCATCACAGTGTAGGCAGGTCAGTTGGTAAATCACGTGGGTGCTTTCACATGTGGCTCTGCCTTTGATTGTGTACACCTTCCGGGTTACAGGACTGGAGTAGGTGGTGGTGAGAGGGTGCATGGGACAGGTTTTACACCGGGGGCGGTTACAAGGATAGGAGCCAGAGGGTAGGGAAGGTGGTTTGGGGATTTCATAGGGATGAACTAACAGGTTACGAAGGTTAGGTGGACGGCGGAAAGACACTCTTGGTGGAGTGGGGAGGATTTCATGAAGGATGGATCTCATTTCAGGGCAGGATTTGAGGAAGTCGTATCCCTGCTGGAGAGCCACATTCAGAGTCTGATCCAGTCCCGGAAAGTATCCTGTCACAAGTGGGGCACTTTTGTGGTTCTTCTGTGGGGGATTCTGGGTTCGAGGGGATGAGGAAGTGGCTCTGGTTATTTGCTTCTGTACCAGGTCGGGAGGGTAGTTGCGAGATGCGAAAGCTGTTGTCAGGTTGTTGGTGTAATGGTTCAGGGATTCCGGACTGGAGCAGATTCGTTTGCCACGAAGACCTAGGCTGTAGGGAAGGGACCGTTTGATGTGGAATGGGTGGCAGCTGTCATAATGCAGGTACTGTTGCTTGTTGGTGGGTTTGATGTGGACGGACGTGTGAAGCTGGCCATTGGATATATATATATATATATATAAAAACAAAGATGATGTGACTTACCAAATGAAAGTCCTGGCAGGTCGACAGACACACAAACAAACACAAACATACACTCAAAATTCAAGCTTTCGCAACAAACTGTTGCCTCATCAGGAAAGAGGGAAGGAGAGGGAAAGACGAAAGGATGTGGGTTTTAAGGGAGAGGGTAAGGAGTCATTCCAATCCCGGGAGCGGAAAGACTTACCTTAGGGGGAAAAAAGGACGGGTATACACTCGCACACACACACACACACACATATCCATCCACACATATACAGACACAAGCAGACACATTTAAATGTTGGTCTTTAAATATGTCTGCTTGTATATATATATATATATATATATATATATATATATATATATATATATATATATATATATATATATATATAGCAGAGGGAAACATACCACGTGGAAAAAATATATCTAAAAAGAAAGATGATGAGACTTACCAAACAAAAGCGCTGGCAGGTCGATGGACACACAAACAAACACAAATATACACACAAAATTCAAGCTTTCGCAACAAACTGTTGCCTCATCAGGAAAGAGGGAAGGAGAGGGAAAGACGAAAGGATGTGGGTTTTAAGGGAGAGGGTAAGGAGTCATTCCAATCCCGGGAGCGGAAAGACTTACCTTAGGGGGAAAAAAAGGACAGGTATACACTCGCGCACACACACACATATCCATCCACACATACAGACACAAGCAGACATATTTAAAGACCTTCTTTGACGAGGGCTGTTTGGTTGAATCTGGGAGTGGGGCTGAAGGTGAGGCCTTTGGACAGGACAGAGGTTTCGGATTGGGAGAGAGGTTTGGAGGAAAGGTTAACTACTGAATTAGGGTGTTGTGGTTCCAGATTGTGTTGAAAGGAATTTTGAGGTTTTGGAGGGAGTGGAGCTGGAAGTGGGAGATTGAGTAGATGGGAGAGACTGGGTTTGTGTGTAATGAGAGGTGGTTGAGGTTTGCTGGAAAGGTTGTGAAGGGTGAGTGAGTTGCCTTTCCGGAGGTGGGAAACCAGGAGATTGGATAGTTTTTTGAGGTGGAGGGTGGCATGCTGTTCTAATTTACGGTTGGCCTGTAGGAGGATGCTCTGAACAGCCGGTGTGGATGTGGGAGAGGAAAGATTAAGGACTTTTATTAAGGATAGGAGTTGACGGGTGTGTTCATTGGCTGAGTTGATGTGTAGGTGAAGGATTAGGTGGGTGAGGGCAATGGATTGTTCAGTTTGGAACTGGTATAGGGACTGATGGAAAGAAGGGTTGCAGCCAGAGATGGGAACTTTAAGTGTGAGGCCTTTGGGGGTAATGCCAAATGTCAGACAAGCCTGAGAAAATAGAATATGGGAGCGTAATCTGGCTAGGGCGAAGGCATGTCTGCGGAGGGAATGTAAATAAAACTTAATGGGGTCGTTGTGGGGGTGTTGTGCGGGTGACATGGTACTAGAAGGTCGAAAGTGTAACGTGAGGCTGAAATGAAAATGAATATAAAAATATGTGGAGAGAGATAAAGCTGAAGTAGAAAGCAAATGGAGATCTGGTGTGAAAAGAGGCGAAAAGGGGTTGGTTGGAGCTGGGTTATGTTGATCCTGTGGTGAAATAGTGTAGGTAGAAAACGATGTGCATAAAGGTTAGGTGGTTGTGTTGCCGCCGAAACACGTTAAAGGGTGGAGAAATTCGGGAAAATTTCGAAAAAACTACGTGAGGATGTATTAAAAGTAGTGGTATGGTGGTGGCAGATTATGGAAATGAGGCTAACAATTGTCTGGTGGAGAAATAATAACGTTAAAACCTGTGGGAAGCGGCTAAAAATGATCGGTGATGTGAAAAAACGGAAATCGAAATAAAGCAAAAGTTATTAAAACTAGCCGAAAAGGTTGTTTAATAGCTGAAAGGAACTGTTTGTGAACTAGAAACGGTGGATTTTATAGCAGTAGCGGAAGAAAAAATTTTTTGGTTATGGTTTGGAAGTGGGTTATGTATTATTACGTATTGTTGAGTATATATCGGCGGGATAAAATTGTATAGTGGATTACGGTAAAAAGGAGAAGGTGAATACAAAGGGAAACTACTGGCAAAAACAGAAGGAGGAAATAAGACGACAGAAAAGACTTCGAAATGTAACAGTGACAATAACAAACGTCATTGTTGGGTTCAAATTAATGATATGAATATAGCAGAGGGAAACATTCCACGTGGAAAAAATATATCTAAAAAGAAAGATGATGAGACTTACCAAACAAAAGCGCTGGCAGGTCGATAGACACACAAACCAACACAAATATACACACAAAATTCAAGCTTTCGCAACAAACTGTTGCCTCATCAGGAAAGAGGGAGGAGAGGGAAAGACGAAAGGATGTGGGTTTTAAGGGAGAGGGTAAGGAGTCATTCCAATCCCGGGAGCGGAAAGACTTACCTTAGGGGGGAAAAAAGGACAGGTATACACTCGCGCGCACACACACACACACACACACATATCCATCCACACATACAGACACAAGCAGACATATTTAAAGACCAAAATATGGCTGCTTGTGTCTGTATGTGTGGATGGATATGTGTGTGTGTGTGCGAGTGTATACCTGTCCTTTTTTTCCCCCTAAGGTAAGACTTTCCGCTCCCGGGATTGGAATGACTCCTTACCCTCTCCCTTAAAACCCACATCCTTTCGTCTTTCCCTCTCCTCCCTCTTTCCTGATGAGGCAACAGTTTGTTGCGAAAGCTTGAATTTTGTGTGTATGTTTGTGTGTCTATCGACATGCCAGCGCTTTCGTTTGGTATATATATATATATATGTATTTTTCCGCGTGGGAAAAAGATATATAGAGGGAAACATTCCACGTGGGAAAAATATATCTAAAAACAAAGAAGCTGTAACTTACCAAACGAAAGTGTTGGTATGTTGATAGAGACAATAAAAACAATTAAAAACACACACACAAATTTCAAGCTTTCACAACCCGAGGTTTCTTCGTCAGGAAAGAGGGAAGGACAGGGAAAGACGAACGGATGTGGGTTTTAAGGGAGAGGGAAGGAGTCATTCCAATCCCGGTAGTGGATAGACTTACCTTAGTGGGAAAAAAGAACAGGTATACACTCGCGCGCGTGCACACACACACACACACACACACACACACACACACACACACACACACACACACACACACACACACACATATCCAACCGCACATATACACACACAGGCAGACATATGTAAATGCATTGGTGTCTCCCCCCAAATCAACCCAACCCAACACTATAAATTAGTGGTACCCTGTACATTGTGTACTATTGCACATACACAGGGACAAATTCAACTTTAAAAATCTGTTTCAAAAGATTAAAGACTACATAATTGTTACATAGTGGTTGTTTTGAATTATTGTAATTACACTGTCACTGTCACCAACAACTAACCTGGGCAGAACCGAAGGACCAACATTAGCAAAGTAATGTGTGAACATTGCATTGGTTGCTTTGTTGCTGGAATGAGGTTTTTGGAGAAAATGTGGATTCCATCATTTCATATGCATTGTTTAGCCACCAGCTCAAACTGGAGGCAATGCGTTTCATTTGTGGATCACAAAAAAATCTGTCTACTATTCATATGATAGTGTAGAGAATATAACATTAGTGCATTTGTTGGTGAATACTGTCGCTGACATTTTCTGCGTTCACCAGGAATGTTTCTGCTGTATTATATTGAATCATTCAGTTACTTATTTTACAAAACGGTCTGTGATGTCAATTACTTCCCTTTGATAGTCTTGTGCAATTGTGCAGGAGATCAGATGTGCTCTCTATGGACAATCACCCATTATGAAAATCTCTGCACCAAAAGAACACTATGTATTGTGATAGATAGCTTTACTATTTATATTCCACAAAATGATATATTGCCACCATCATCAGCAAGTGTAGAAACTTGGTGGAAATCTGCATATGTATATGTCTCTTATTTAACATCAGCATCATGTTTACACATATCTTCAGCACAAACTACTCTTTCCAGTGGTAATCATTGTACAGACTTGCAATACACATAACACCTTCTAGTGGTGCAAATTCAGAGTTCTAAGTTTTGATACAATGAAACTGTTGGGGGATTTACTTTCATTTGTACAACTCTTATGATATAGAGGCCATGGAGTCTCATCAGTTAAAGATACTGGGAATGACTTGTAATGAAAAAGGTAGTTGGTACTCACCATTCAGTGGAGATGCTGAGTCGCAGATAGACACAACAAAAAGGCTGTCAACCAAGCAAGCTTATGGTCAAAAAAGCCTTCATCAGAATTACACACACACACACACACACACACACACACACACACACACACACACACACACACACAGTCTCCGCTGCTGCCGAGCCATAGATTGTGGTCGTGTGTGTGTGTGTGTGTGTGTGTGTGTGTGTGTGTGTGTGTGTGTGTGTAATTCTGATGAAGGCTTTTTTGACCATAAGCTTGCTTGGTTGACAGCCTTTTTGTTGTGTCTATCTGCGACTCAGCATCTGCGCAATATGATGAGTACCAACTGCCTGTTTCATAATGAGTCAATATTCCATCCTGGCTTTCTTTCCCATTGTTCATTATAGGAAATAAATAACTTGTGATAAATGGAAAATTTTTTCCAGACCATGATTCATACCAAGCATTCATGTAACCATTTCAGCTACTCAAACGTGCCTCCAGCTTTTGCTCAACAATTAAAAATTCATTAGAAAATGCAAACTCCACATGGAAGACAGTACATGGGAATGTCAAAGATTCATCTGTCTGGCTGCTAAATGAGCTAATGTAAGATAATGTAAATACATTGAGAGAGAATGTAAGTGCTATCCTTCGCAGGAGAAGTATTCAGTGTAAGAAACCATTTGTTGAATTAATAAGGGACAGGGTAATACTTATGACCTGCTGGTCAGTGAAAATGTAAAAAGTGGCATAGAGTGAAAATGTAAAAAGTGGCATAGACGTGACCAAGCTTAAACATGTGAACAATGAGTAACTAAGATACAATGTATTCTAGAACAGTATCAAGGAATGTAATGGCATTGTTTGAGGTCATAGGTATATGTGGCAGGAAGAGAGGAGGCAGCTCACTATCAAATTTAGGAAAAATAAATGATTGTCAGCAACTACTAAATGATAAGGATTGAGAGGTTACACAGTAGTTTTGTGAGCATTTGCGCTACTTATTTCAGATAAATAACTGGGGTAAAATTGTGGTGCTATATCCAGTAAGAAATACAGTATAAGTGGTAACCTCAAAAATATGAAAGAACAAAAACTGTGAGCAAACCTTAAGATAGGCAACCACTCACTTGCAGCAGTTTGACAGATGACACATAGACACATGTGACAGACCGAGAAAATGCACTTGCCTTGTGCCAGCTAGAACCCATTTCACTCATTTGTATGGCAGTTCAGATATTGTTTTTGTTCTTATACGCCATTAGTGATGCCCAACATATCCTTACATGCAATTAAGTTTGGAAATGGTACACTGCAGTTTGTTTTGTGGCAACACACAGCATATTTTTCAGCATGATGATGCTTTTCCTATACTTATTTCACAAAAAAGGCCTCTGTTACACAAAACTCATCAGTTCCTCATCTCTTTAGTGTAAATATATCATGTTATCATTTTGAAAACACAACCATATGGTGCTAATGTAGAGTATTTTCTAATGTCTTGGACTGTAGACAATAAACACACAGAAACTTAATAAGTCAATGCGATTTAAAGTAGCATTTTGTAATTATCTCATTTACAACCTTCATGTCCAATGATATGCCTTATCCTGTCTTGTTACTGTCTCTTTCTTTACATTGTACATATTTACTGTTATGTACATTTACTGGCTTTTTTATTTTATTTTCTCTGTGAAGTGTTTATCTATTGAAAAATCCATTGTTTTCCTTCCCTTTCTGCTGTGCCTTATATTTAATTTCCCTTTCCTAATCCCACATTTACCTTCCTTTGGATACAGTTATTGTTGTTATTTTCTTTAAGAACAAATGATTAAGTTTTATATAATTCTATGTTGTAAGGAGAGCACATAAACATATATATTAGAATATCATCACACTATATATCATTTTTGCATGTACTGTCATGTGTTTTCATTGTCCAGTGTCGTTCTTTCATATGCATGATGGGCTCCTTCTCTTACGTCTTCACAAAAACTGTATCATTTCACAAATGGATCTAATTGCTTATGTGTGACATTGTCAAAGGTTTAGGCACATATTTGATTTTGTTATGCATGACTATAATTTCTTCATCTTGTTCAACTGTGCTTCTGCTTAACAGCATCAAACTTTATGTCTATCCTACAGGAATTCATCATGATCCGTATGGATATCCACATGCTCACAGAGGTACGAGCTGACACAAACATGTTGCAACAGATAGTTAATAACAGAAAACCTTCAATTAAGTATGTTTTGTGTTGTACCTCATACAGGTTGTGCTATATGGATAGAGATAAGCTGTGCGTTTCTTAGATATTTGCTCATTTAATTTTCACATAAGATGCTTCTTTTTTCTTTTTGTTGTATAACAAAATCTGTGCTTAGATATTTATAATTGTAAAAGCCATTGTTCTGGAGACTACCTATCTCGAAAGAAAACATACTTCTCTTTTCCATTTTTCTTTTAATTTCTTTTTATGTGGCATGCTCATTATCAAACTTAGTTTTCTTTCTTTTTAGCATGCAACTGATATTTTAATTTTTTTTATATTTCTTTTATTCTCTTCTCCTTTTGTCTTATGACTGGCAGAGCCTGTAGTTCCATCAACTGGTGTTGTGCGACAAACTTCTACAGTACCATTATTAGGCTGAGCACTGATGTATTTGGAATTGAAAACAGTAGTTGACCCAGATTTAATTATATTCAGTTGCCGTAAGTATAGTAGTAATGTGCATGTGATGTATCTTTGATGCATGTTTGAGTTTGTTAGTTTTGAAAGGTTGCCTTGATTTCTGCAAATCTTGTGGCATGTCAGACATGAGTTTATCTCTGTGATGAAAGTTTGTATGAGATTTTGGCTCACATTTTTAGCCTTATGTACTATAAAAAATTATGTTGCTCATTTAAATATTGCTGTAAATATATTCATTTTTCTCTCTGTTGAATAGTTTTTCAAGTCCCATTTCAGCTCCTCTTTAATCCTAAATCATCAAATAGATATTCTGGTTCAGAACACATAACATGATGACAAACATTATAACATTTCGACTGTTTGGGAGATTACTTGATGATTATGTATACTAAGATTTTAATTTTGTAAGGTACACATATTACAGAATGCGATTGTTTAGCTTAATATAATAACTGTTTAGGAAGAGAGTCTATACATACCAATACATCTCAACACCAAGAATGTAATTAATAAGTTACAAGAAATGCCAAAAAATTAATGTGTAAGATTCTCAACTGCCATCAGCTTAACACCACAATAGTGCACTGTAATGTACTATCGTGCAATGTTCAGACGTATGGTTATTAGAGAGGGGATTCCTTTGGTATTCTCTCTAATTAATTTATTTGACATAATTTCGACGTGACCTGGCACAACACTGACAGTTTCTGAACATACTAATTGAATGTCAAGTAAACCTGCAAATTTTGGCAGAATTGCCACTCTGAATAGACATTCTAGTGAAGTTTTCATTAGTTTGTTCCTTAGTCTGTTTCTTGTTTTGTATTTCTTTGTTGCAGCAATTGTTATAGCTACTGTGATTTTCATTTAAAATTCATTAATTTCTTTTAGCAAATCTTTATTTGGGAGAGGTGCAGCAGTCATTCTCCCCCTCTCCCACCCTTCCTCACCACCTCTCTCTCACCTCCTCATCCCCTCTCCCTGTCCTATCTCCATGCCCCCCTCATATCCTCTCCCCTCTCTCCCCCACTCTCTCTACCCCTCCTGCTCTCTTCCCTCCCTCTCTCTCTTCCACTTTCTCTCCCCTGTTCCCCTGCCCCCCCTCTCTCTCTCTCTCTCTCTCTCTCTCTCTCACACACACACACACACACACACACACACACACACACACACACAAACCAATTACACCATCTGTGCATGGGCATTGTGTTCCATTTTAGCATGATACTCTCAATTTGTATTTCCAAAGTGTTGCTTGCAGCTGAGTGCAATGTTGTCCAGGTTTATGCTTTCAGATACCTTGTATATTGAATTTTTCAAATCAATATTTAGTCTTTATACATAAATTAAGGCTTTTATATCTCTCCATGACATTTTACATCTGGTGTAGTTGCTTATGCAACGTCCATCTCCACAGTTTCTTTGCAGTCTTATATTTGTAAGAAACGTGCATAAAAAAATCAAGCATTTAGTGAACTAGTATTAAACTATTATCTAACTTGTGTGATAACATAATTTCAGGGAGTTTTGTTATTAGTGATGACACTATAGCTTCATTTAATTGAAGTTCACTAATTTCTCTGAATGCTAATAGTCAGGTTTCTTCCATATTACACACATCTACAGAATTTAAGTGTATTTTCAGAGCTTTTGTGATTTTCATTGTCATTACAGATCCTGAAGAATACCATTTTCTTGCTGCAAGAGTGTTATCACCTGAAGGTAACCCATTTGGAAAAGTATATGCTGAAGAATGTCAATATTTATTACTTTCTTTCCTTTTGTTATGCTCATGATCTGTGGTGTGGACACTTGACATTCACTATCGCTAATAGTGCGGCACGCACACGCACGCATACACACACACACACACACACACACACATATATGTAAAACACTAAAAACACACAAGACCGTGAACTACATTTATGAAAATACTTGATGTGGTAAAAAAGGAGAAACTTGCATAATCATAATAAATAAATGAATAGTACATGTAGAATAATTCATTCATTGATACCTCAACCTGCATTAAAGATTGTTAATAGCCTGAGTATGTTGGAGCAATAATATTAATTACCCTTTGATAATAGAATACTTATAATGCTAAAGTTCCATCAAATTCATTATTTTTTTACTCAGTAACTTTTTTATGGTGAAAACATTGCATAAAGAAACGTCTGTCTTACTACTAGACGTAAACTGTATTTTAATTTACTCCTAATTACTGTATTGTCCTTAAACTTTTCCTATTACCCACAAGACAGGATAATTGTGCTATTGTGACATAATTATTTGGATATATTTGACAGCAACAATCCAGTATTTCCATACATTGATAATCTATTGTAGTCTATTTGGGTCATAAGATGTTTTGTTTCTAAGGAAATAAGATTAGATTTTAAAAATATATGTCTCAGACTTCTAATGTCAGTGGCAAAAGATCAGATTTGGAATGCAGATACTGATTTTTGTGTGCTGTTAAAATGTGTGGTTTCTGGATATGAAGTTCACATAATACTTTCTAACTGAAAATGACTACAGACAGTAATATTAGAGTTGCTAATGATATAAATGACCATGAAATTAATTGTTAGAAAATATATTTCTTGGTGATGATTCAATGTGTCTACACAGTATTTCAATAGCTGGCGTCGTCATCTTCATCAGGTCTCATGAGTGGTGCTCTCAGATATGCTTAGTGTCTGGTCTATGCTTGGGATGATGAGAGTCTGGTTGAAGTCCAGACAGTAAGCACATTGAAAGTCAGCACTTTATGGGGATGAGTAAGTCAGTTGTCAAAATATTGTGCAGAAAGGAATACTTATCCTGAGCAGCACACTCAAAACATACCGTATTTGAACCATATCAGGGGAATCTCTGATATTACTGGGGAACAATAATTATTACTGGGGAACAATAATAATTATTATTAATACTTCACAAGTAAAAAAGTATCTTCCATGACTACACACTGATTGTTAGATCAAGGCAGTCTAGTAAAATTATATGCCACAGCATGAGTCAATGCATGACATAGGCATGTTGTCTGTATGCCTGGCAAAAACCCTATATCTATCAGAAATTGTGCTAAATGTACTATTTGTTTTTGCTACCTGTTTAGCTAACACCCAATGGTGATAAGAAAGAGATATTAGTCTATTTGTTTTAACTATATTTATTTCCAAGAAAATGTAGTGTATTGGAAACAATACCTTGTTTCAAGACTGTATCATACTTCATTTATTTTTTGTTTTTATGAAAGTAAGGACAGTCTTTCCTCCTCTTTCTGTAGATTTTTTGGTAGTCAGTTGCCTCAGATGATAGTATTTCTGGACAATTGTTGTTACAGAAGAAACTGTTCTGTGCTTAGAGTTTACAAATTACTTTCACAGATACCAGAAGAAGTGTGTACTGATGAGAGCAGTGGCATCTGTTGGTCACCGCTCACTTTATCATGTCTCACAATTACCAAAAGGGAAGGTAACAGTCTCAGATGATAAAAGCAAGGAAAATAACAGAGCACAGGCTTATGTGGCAAAGCTCCAAAGGCAAATTAACATGATATGTTAACTCAAATTTATGTGTTGCAAATATTTGACTACTTAAATAAATGCAGAAATATGCTTTTGTGTGCAATTTTTCATCAAATGCTTCATATATTTTGCATGTTGCAACTGTTTAACAGTGAACTGTGAGTTTCTTATGTGTTGTTATGTGGCATAATCTTACAAATATTTCACATATCTAGCACTATTCTTTGTTTATCTTCGGAGTACTATTGTGATATTAATAATTTTTTGTATTTGGTGTTACGTTCATTTGTGTCTAGTGTGGTTTCATGGCTTTATTAACATATTTTCTATAAGCTTATTGCATGAATGAGATTTGTCATTTTAGCTTTTTTTATATCATTATCAAGAAATCAAAATTAATTTTATCTTTCTTATTCAAGATAGTGTTGAAATATACGTAGAGTGAAACATTGTGTAGAAGAATAATATAAGACCTAACTGATAAATTTTATAACAAAAAGAAACAGAATATGATTTACTTAAGTGTAATTTGAAATCTGGAGAGGCAACAAAAAAAGAAATGTTAACAAAAATTTGTCCCAGTACTCAGATTTCTGTTTAATTTACATTTAACGCTATGTTACCCCACCATTCATAACAGCTTTGTTATTATTTGGAAAACTAAACTGCCCAGAAACTATAGGTGATGTTTAGGACATGATTTATAAATTGAAAATCTATGACATGATATTGTAAGTTGTTCATTGAAGAACCTAGTGGATTCCCATTTCTGCATTTCTTGATTTGTCTTCATAGAATATAGAAATCCCAAATGGATAGAGGAAGCTATATATAACTCTTAATATGTGCCAGATATTCTGACAGTGAAATGATGGAGTAGTTAGTAAGAATGTGTTGGAGTTAATATTTATGTGTCATAGAAGTGTGTACAACATTCCTAATTCAAATCTCCACATTTAGGAAAGGTCACAAACTACAAATCATTGCTATGTTTTCTAAGTTTTCAAAATTTTATGTATGAAAGTGCATCTGTGGCAAAGATACTGTAATCTTCCAGCAGTAGCAGCAGCATGCAAGATATGACAGCACCTTAGGTATTGCATTGTTGTGCCACTCGCAGTCTTGCTGTGGTCCAGAATGCTGGATACTTCAGAGACACTCAATAATTCTCACTTCTTTTTGTTCAGAGCTTTGGACAATAACTGTGTGCTTTATGATTATTTAGTTACATTCTTGTGTGATATGGTTTTGTTGTACAGACATACAAAAAAGATTAAAGAAGCGATATACTTATTATTTCACTTAAACAGGATAAAATCAAAATATTTACAGTTGGTGAGTTGTTTGTAGTACATCTCAAGGAACAGAAAAGCATAAAGAGTCACATTGCATTATTCACACAGTTGTTTTTCACATATGTTGGATATGTAACAAACACTAAAGTGTGCCAAGAGTCTATTAGTAGCAGTGATATTGAACTTGTAACACATTTGTGTGTTTTGCAACAAAACACATCCTCTGACTTTAAAGCAAATGAGATGAGAGCCTGCCAACAGTGCTAGCATCAAACTGATGCCAAAGTCCACTGCAGCCAAAATATAACCAAGTGTGTGTCACATTGTATGACAGTAAACTTGGTAGATATTCTAATGCATTAATGCAGAACTGATTTATGCTGCAAAAATAGGTAGTGCCAGTTTTGGCCATTAGGTGCAAATCTAGCAATCTGAATGCAAGAAAGATGTATAGAAATTTTACCATATGTAACAGATTAGGAATGGGATGTGGGCTAAAGGGTCAAACAAGTGCAAAAGGACTAATGTTTATATTATTATTAACTGCCACTTACACAATTTGTTCAGTATGAGCAATGAAGACATCAATGGGACATGTACATTGCCAGATTTGCACCTAGTGGCCAAAATTGGAACTAATTGTTTTCCATTGTAAATCTGTTCTCCATTAACACATTGGCAAATCTGCCAAGTTTTGCTGCCATATGATAATTACAACCCACACAGTACCTCCATGACTGGCTGCACTTTAATTATAACTGCCCGGTATATGACTAGTAGAGCTACAGTATCAGAAGATACTGTAAGGAATGAAATAATGCACATAAATAATTTAATTTGATAGGAATAAAAAGATGCACATCGTGTACATTGTGAATTACTGGAAGGAAGCTGAAGCTGTTTGTATGGAGGAAATAGGTGTTTGTGCATGTCAGATGCTTAACACCTTACCTATACAGTGAACAGTTTACCTTTCCTTCTTGCAATATTCATGTTCCACCAAGGATTTTTCAGTATCATTTCAGTGGCTAGTATTATTGTTTCATATGCATTTGTACAAGCAGTGGGGAGGGGTGGGGACAGTGTGAATAAACAGAGTGCTTCAAAAGCAATGAATCTGATCTTCAATCCCACGTTGTATGTCAGTTTATGATTGAGTGAAAGCTTATTAAAAAAGTTGCGTCACTGATGTAATGTTTTTAAATTCCAGTGTGCAGAACTACAGCACAGTTTTTAATAGTCTCTGTCAGATTTATAATCAATCTAATGTACTTAAGTGAAGTGGAAGTAGCCATCTGTGCAGGCTGAATGATATAAAAACTGGAGATACATGAAAATGTTTTGAAATTAAACTGTAAAGTGCATTTGCAGATGTTGAAAATTACAGTGTTCATAATGCCCAAAAAAACTGCAGTATTAAGCACTAGAGATGTCTGTTTCCTCTATCTTATTATTTATTTGAAGGCATTAGTGCTTGCAGGGCCTGCTTTAGCAGTTACGCCACCCTGGACAAAAAGGCAAATTGCCACCCCTTAAATTAAGTTGTTTTGTGTGTGTGTGTGTGTGTGTGTGTGTGTGTGTGTGTGTGTGTGTGTCTGTCTGTACAACATAGATACATAGTTATAATATTAGGAAAAGGACAGATTGCTACTCACAGTAGAGATGACCCATTGATTGCAGACAGGCACAATGAAAAGTGTGTTACACATTATAGCTTTTGGTCAAAGCCTTCTTCAGCAAAGAAAACACGCACATTCATACAAGCAAGCACACCTCATGAACACATGACCCACTCCGGATTGTTATTCACGTGACGGGCACATTCTGGTCAGTGGTGGTGGTGGTGGTGATGTGTGCATGAGGTGTGCTTGCTTGTGTGCTTTCTTTGCTGAAAAAGGCTTTGGCCAAAAGCTATATTATGTAACAGGCTTTTTATTGTGCCTGTCTGCAACTTTTCCTAATGTTGTTGATATAAGTTTCCATTGTTTGAAAGTAATATTTTTTTATTTTCAGTAAAAATCAAATCTTTTGTTTTAATTTTAGTAAAAGAATATATTTGGAAAGAAATGTATAAAATAAAATAACATTGATTATGAAGCAGTAAAAAACAGTGGAAATTAAGAAATATATGTACCTAACCACAAACTGATAACCATATAATTTTTTTTACATTTTTAAATACCATGATTTTCAAAATAAAAGAAGGTAACATTATCTATACCAAAATTACAAAAAACCCTTTTCTCTTTCTTTTCAGTTTACTTGATCAACAAAATCATGCTCAGTTGCCAAAATGGCCAAACCATTAAGACAATTTTGTGTAGTAGTTGAACGTAAAATGTTGTTAATTGATTTTAACTTAGAGAAACTCCTTTTGCCTCTTGTTAGTGTTATTGATATCATCAACAACATTCTTAAAGCAATAGTAAATTAATAGTAGGTAAGCAATTGTTTTTAGTAAATAACTTGAAAACTAATAGAGGTAGCTGACTGGTGTTACACACACAATGTTTGTACATGTACTGAGATAACATACAAATTTTTATCTTTCATAGTCTAATATTAAACACGTTCAAGTTTTCATAACAATTGCCCAAAATATTGCTCTGATCAAGTTGAATCTTGTAAATTTCAATTGTGACACACTTTTGCATTTTATGACCAATTTTTAGCTTTCTAGTTTTATTATTTAGTGACACTTTTTTCTTACGTTTGTATATTTTGTGTAACTTATTCATTTGATCATTTTGAGGCCTTACAATGTTAACATTAATATACTGAATCATACACTGATGAAGTTTGGAAAAGTTATTTTAATTTTTAATGTCACTCTTAGATTATTGTGAGTCCTTTGTATGTTGAGCACAGGCATGGTATGGTGACTTGGCAATGGTAGTGATGAAATGGGGTATGCCCCAGCACTTTCACTCACCTCTGTAACTATTACAGTGATACAGCACTTGTTTTGCCTCAGAAGGACAAATCCGACCAAAGATTGATAAGAAATGTTTTCCAGATTTGTAAAAGATCAAGTTCAGAGTCTAGATCAAAATCTTTTGTTTGCATCAAATTCCTTATTGGGTTAATGGAATTCAGTGTTTCATGCAAAATAACTGATGAACACACAAGTTTAAATTTCTTAATACAAGTCAATCTCTCTTGTTAAATAAGCAACTTCTCAGTTTCTGTAAATGTTTAGCAAGGTGTCACATATATCTCCCAATTGAAATATCTCTGTGCTACTCTCCCATCTAGTATCAATCAATGTTTTCAAAGTTCAATCTTGAACTCATTTTAAAAGCACTGCCCATTGCAAAGTAGATGGCAAAACACATTTTTTTTAAATGGACAATGTTGAAGAAATTACTACTTCCAAGGATGCTTTTGCCGTACCATTAACAACAAGAGTGAGAGAGTGGATACTACACAAAACATAGAATGCTCGTGAATTACATTGTTTGATTCTGGATTGCACTTTTGCTTTAGCGCAACCCATTATTGTATTACTGCCTTCTGATATTCGGCAAATGTAAACACAAGTCATCAAGTTTTACTATTGTAATATCAGACCTTTGTTTTCCTGTTGACCTTCTAACCAGTAAGAAGCCTAAAAAGCTCCCATTAATTTTAATTTCAATGCCAGTGTCAACTTTATTGACGGAAACATATCTAATTACAAGGGTCACCTGCTCTACCTTATTACTGTCAGGAGTAGAGTCTAAAAATGTGGAAAAATATTTTGTTTTTTAATTTCATCAATAATTGTCACTTTACACTTTGATGCAGTCAGTCTGATATCTTGTTTTGTATAAAAGGCACTCAAAATGTTTCTGTTTGAAGGCGCTACAGTCCAGAATCATTATGTTAATAAGGCAAAACTTCCGTGAACACTGAGGCAATGTACCCTACCAATGTAAAAGGCTGAAGATATCCATTTGGTAAAATACCACATTCTGCTGCATGAAGAATTATGTAATTACCTGCTGCACATCCTTGACTGACAGAAATCATTGACACTTCAGAGCCTTTTTTAAGGGAGCAAAGGTATGATAATTGCATGGGGACACATCAGGACTATAGGCTGGGTGCACAACAGTCTTCCATTTGAGTTGGTATAACTCCTGCAGTATGATGTTTGCAGTATGGGGACATGCTTTATCATGAAGCAGCAGCACCCCTTGTCACGCACCACTCCAAAACAATGGTTTCTGACAGGCATGCTGCCCCATACACATTCTTATTCTCCAGTGGATGTCTACCAGTGTTCATCTTTCAGCAGCCAAGGAAAAAATAACAGCACAGTTGTCCTGTCTGGACACATTTGCTAATAACATCACCATAGCTCACATTTACAACATGCATGTTTGAAAGACATGAATGCTCCTCTAATCACTTGTGTACAGTTTGATGCTCATGTACCCACATTGGAGTTGCACTACATTGCATATACGCTGCAGCAACACAATCGTGTGAAAACTTTTTGATCGTCCCTAAAACATTTTTCAACTGTTTGTAAGAAATTACTATTTTTATACTCGAACACTTTCTTGCTTGCACCCTGAGAAGCCAGGCCGCTTTTACCAAACATTTTAGTAATTGCTATGATTCTCAGAAGCACCTCGTTCCAATGATTTGTTTCAGCATTAATAATTCTTTGAGTAGCTGCATCTATAGTTTTAAACACTTTAACCTTTGGTTCATTTCTAGCCATGGTTTTTGGGGCTGAATAAGATTTTTGAAAATTTTGTGTTCTTTTGAAGTTTCATCAAGATGCTTCCAACTTTTAAAACCATCCTTTGAAAGAGAACTAACCACTCAGCTGAAAATTTTGCAACAGGAACGGTAAATGCAGTTTTGCAAAAGAGAGTACCCTAGCCTTCTCTTAAAACTTGCTCTCCATCGCTTGACCATTGTCATTGGAAGCAAATTTGTAATTATATAATGACATCTTGGGTTGTCGGGTGTTTTGCCGGATATCAGCGTCGCACCTGATGAAGGTTACGAGCTACGTGACCGAAATATCGTGCAAGTACGACGCTGATATCCGGCAGAACACCCAACAACCCAAGATGTCATTAGATCGCCGGGAAAGCCTGAAGAGTTACAATTATATAATGGTTTAAGTGGTTCTTGTGTTAGTAAAAAAACATATTTCAGCATCTCACAAAATTCTTGTCCACAATGCCAGATCTGTTCTCAAAGTTTATAGAACATTTTCTGTGGGTGTCACATTGGTGTCAGTTTTTTCAGTACTTTCATCTGGTGGTTATAGAGTCAAAGCGTCATTAGTTCCAATTGATTTAGAAATTTTGCACATTTGTTTGTCATTATCATCCTTTGATGATTCAATATTTTCTTTTATAACTATATTTGACGTTGAACTCTCAAAGTTGTCATTTGTGTTGGTATAACTCTGGATATAATTTTTAAGATATCAGCTTGTTTTGCCTTTCAGCTGCCTTTTCCAAACTTCTTTTTTTTGTGCTAGAAACCAAACAATTTTCTTTGACTGTTAGATGATCTGGAAAATTAAACAACATAAACTATAAAAAAATATTTAAAAAGTAAAGATTTGTCTTTGTTATAGCTTTTTTTAGCTTTAAAACTGTAATTAACATAAACTTGGAATTGTATTCTGCCAGTCAACATAAAAAATATTTATGCCCACACACAATATTTTTCATATCCTGCAAAAATAAAATCTAGTATTATCATATGTATTTTATACTAACAAATATTTCAGCAAATCATAGTCATGAAAGGCAGTTTTACAATTCTTGTTTTTGAGATTTCATTCAGTTCAGTTATATAAATATAGTATTGATTCAAAAAATTATTTTCATAAAATAAAAATATGAATAATAGTGTCTGTAGAATACATTTAAATTTGATATAATATTTTCTTGATTCAGTAAACAACCTTTTTATATAAAATAAATATTTATTTTATTTAAAAACACTTTCATTGTTTCAAATCAATAATCAACATACAATAAAGTAGTATCTTTAAAAAAAATGTCTTAATTACAAATGTACTTACATTTAAGAAAATCAGGCAAGTGTAAAAAGAACTCGTGCTCTAAGGATTCTGTACTGTTAATGGCACATGTCCGTCACCTGCTAATGCAGGAAGGCGTGTACATACATACATTAATACTTGTTCTGTAGATCATGAATACAACATTTCATAATGATGTGGAATGTGTCACTTTAACATAAGTTTTCTTTACACAAAATACTACTACTACGTGATCAGGTCCAGTGGACTGCAGGCATCTACAAGTTTCCTCCTCCACTGTATTCTGTCCATTGCTGCTATCCGCCACCCGTTCACATCTATTGACAGTTGGTTTAAATCTTCATGGATTCCATCCCTCCAATGCTTCTTGGGTCTCCCTGGCGGTCTCTTTCCTGTAGGTGCAAAATCCAAGAGCTTCTGAGGCCATCTGTGATCCTTCATCTGGGCCACATAGCCGGCCCACTGCATTCGTTTGGCTTTGACAGTTCCTGTTATGTTGGACTGCTGGTATAGTTCCTCAAGCTCTTGGTTGTATCTGATCCTCCATTCCCCTGTATCTGCATCCAGAACTGGACTGAAGATCCTCCAAAGCACTTTTCTCTCAAAAACAAGGAGCTAATGGAAGTCCTGTTTCTGGATACTCCATGTCTCACAGCCATATAGAACAACGGGCTGGATCAGGGTTTTGTACAGTCGAATCTTGAACTGTCTAGAGAGAGATCTGGACTGAAGCAGTTGTGCTAGGCTGTGGTAAGATCAGTTTCCTGCTTGTATTCTGGATCTCTGCTTCACATGATGAGTTCTCAGTGAAAAGTGCCCCTAGGTATTTGAATTCTTGCACTCTCTTGTAGGACAGGTCCCAAACCTGAAATATTATTATTAATAATTTTTTTTATTTTTTACAGTTACTATTTCATATCTAAAACTTCATCTATTGGTTAGGAGTTGTCATTCAGAAATTATTTTAATTTGCTTTTAAATGTTGGTTGGTTATCTGTCAGGCTAAATGACCAGGGATTTTTGTGGAAGCATAATTCACCCCTTTCTGTGCCAAAGTCAGATTAAACCCAGAACAGTGTTGTAGCTATGCACCCCACTGTTTTATCCTTTTAGTAAGCCATGGCTTTTTAGATGGTTTCTTACAATTACATTTCATGCACCCCACTGTTTTATCCTTTTAGTAAGCCATGGCTTTTTAGATGGTTTCTTACAATTACATTTCACTTTTTTCTTAGGGAAACTGTTTCCAAATATACTCACAAAGGTACCATGAAATAGGTTAAATTTTAAATTAGTATCAAGTTCCCTCTACACTGATCCCAGTTTAACTGTTGCAAGCTATACCTAAAATTTTCAGTTGTTAAATCGTTAATTGAACGCACTATTTTGGAGGACTGTTTTGCATTACTGTAGGAAGCTATGTCATGTACTGTAACTAGCTGTGTATCGTGATCAGACAGACCATTCTTTAACAGGAAAAGTTTTTATTTGAATAAATTTATCTGGGTCTATAAAAACATTATCAAACAGTGTGCTGCTTTCCTGTACCACACGAGTAGGAAAATCAATAACTGACATCAAATTGAAAGAACCAAGCAATACTTCAAGGTCAAGCTTTCTGTTGAACTCTTTCAGGAGGAAATCTACATTGAAATGGCCTCAAGCAATAATTTGCTTCCCTCTGTCTGACAGATAGCACAACAAAGAATCTCAGTTTTAAAAAATAGTTGAAAATTTCCCAATGGAGACCTATACAAGGATACTATTATAAAAATACCATTATTTAGTTTAAGCTCACGTGCACATACTTCTTTATGTTGCTCTACACAACATTTTTTGGTTTCCAAATTTTTCACACCATGACAGATTTTAACATATATGGCAACTCCTCCTTTCTCCAAAGTGTGTCTAGTTACATGTGCTGGAAGCTTATATTCGCCTACATTTACCATTCCATACCTGTGTCTATATGATGATCATAGAGGCATAGTATATCTATTCCATCCTCAGTTTCTAAATCTCGTAAACAAACAGAAGCTCATTTACTTTGTTATTTAATTCCCTGATATTCTGATGCAATATACTAACATTATTTTTCACTGTGCTTTTATGAGAATCTTATGACATACTAACATTATTTTTCACTGTACTGTTATGTGAATTTTGGGTTATTTTAACATCTCTAGTACCTGCCTGTCAGAGCTTCTCATTAAGCTTAACTTCAATCAATGTTGGATGTTTGGACACTGATCTTAGCCTAAAAAGGAAGTACTCCCATGAGTTTCAGTGCCACCTTAAAGATTTTGCTATCAACTCACTCTTTCCTATTGAGATGCAGGCCATAGATTGTGAAGTCCCACCTACCAATATCATCAATAGGAACCAAACCTATGCCTGACAAAGTAGCCACCTGAAGCAGCTGATCTAGGTCCATATTGACCCTCCTGACAGAACTGTTCAATTGGGGCCAACATACTGCATGAAAGCAGGAACCAAGCCAACATTTGTACGTTTCATCGCAGATGCTATTTTTACTGGGTCACACTCAATATTGGAGCCCTGACCCTATCAATACTGTTTCCCGCTCCACCCAGTACCACATGATCCTGCTGTGTAAAACCCTTGCAAAATGATCCTATATCCTCTATCAGTTGCCTAAGACATGCTCTAGGCTTGAAAATACTTGTGACCTGGTATCTGTCACCTAATTTTTCCTACAAGATCTGGCCCACACCTCTTCCATGGCTACTACCTAACAACAGAACTTTCCTCCTACTTTCTACTTTTTTTTAAACAGTTGGTTTCCTAGTGAAAGTCTGCTAGGTGCTGACTACACTTCCACGTACTTGAGCCACTTCCTTAGTTGACTGAGGTAGCAAGGCAAATCTGTTGTTTGGGCCAATGATGAAACTGTCAGACACTGTTCTCTTTCTGTGGCCCCTGTTCTTTGCTACCACTTCCCATCTGTCTTCACCCTTCTTCCCCCTTAACCTCATCAGTTCCTCCCTAGTATGATCCAGTTCAACATTACGGGCTCTAATCTTCTCTCCCTGTTCAGCTGCCTTCCTATTCCTTGAACATACTCTCAATACCATGGAAGAGACCCACTTACGTCCCCAGTTCCCATGCTACAACATTCCCCCCAATGTAACCATCTGTCACACCAGCTGCACAGAACCCCAGAACTAACTTTCCTACATCAGCTCAAACACTTCTCACTCAAAGTTGTTTACAATATTTTAACAAAATTTATCATGGCAATTACAGTAATATTCTATTAACTACAGATCTCAAGAGTCACTGAAGTTACGTGGAACACGAATAAACATGTATAATATTAATATAATAATGTAATGCATTTAAACTAACTGTTAAAAATCAAAACTTGTATACCCAAAAAAATTAGGCATAAGATCGTGTAGGCACGATATGCACTTTACACGTTTTGAAATGAAATAAAAGATAGAACCTTTAATTCCCCAAGTAGATATGGCACTACTAAATATATGTGTAATGAAGACAATGTAAATTCCTCAATAAATACTGTACTTAAGCAAATGTCTTAAATTTGTAAGTAAACTTATGTCGGAAGTATGTGGAAACCGCTCCTTAGGTTATGTTTTTTTTTTTTTTTTTTTTTTTTTTTTTTTTTTTTTTTTTTTGAGAAATACTTTGAAATGAGTGAAACCTTCAATAAATAAAATGAAACAGACTCTAATTAATGTCCTTACAATGTAATATTAAATTAATTGACAGTTATTATAGAATTAACTATTTATCTTCATGAGCTCAATATCCAAGCATGTGCAGTCTGCGCCAGAGCTGCCAACATAATAATGAAAGTGCAGATAGCTAACATGATGTAAACCACTCACATGACTACAAATTATATTTTATGCTTGCATGCACCAATATTTTTCTATTTTGGAGTATTTAAAACAGCAAAATTTTTTTCATAGTTACAGTCAATATGGTACCCTTAAATTTTTGAACCCTGGACAAATGTTCAGTTTGCCCAGTCCTAGAGCAGGCCCTGGTGCCAGCCAGTCATGATAGCTAGTTGTGCTGTGATGCACATATATTGCTAAATGGAGACAAGCCATTGTCAATACACTTTGGCAACATATTTGCTACAAGGCTTTCTGGATGACTCCTGTGAGTGCCTGTGTGGATACACAGTTTCACTGGATATATAACAACAATGCTGCATCAAATATTGACAGAAAATTTTTCTTGGTTATTTCTTCTTATTTAGGAATTTGGGGCATCTTTTGTCCATGAATGTAAATTTTGCATTTTTTTCATCTAATATAGAAACACAGATAAAGTAATCTAGAGTCAATTCCCATGATAATCTTTGTGAACAGATTTGCTCTAGTCCTATTAATTATTAATATACTTTGGCCTGCAGTGGCTGCCTCCGCCTGCTGACTTATTCCCTATATCTGAATGCTCTTTTTCCTAATGATACTTACAGAACATGGTGTGAGAATGAGTGAATGAATTAATTAAGTACTTAGAAGTTCATGATGCGTGTCATCACAAGCAGTGGCTGAAGAGAGTGAGTGAGTATATCAGGGCTCTAAACATGTAATTCATACATAAGAGAAGATGAAAGTCTAATAACCATTGGTGACTGGAACACTGAAGTGGGGTAAGGAATATTGAGAATATTGAGTTACAGGAGAGTATGGGTCCGATAATAGGAATGAGAGAAGAAAAAGACTTCTTTAGGTCTGCAGTAAATTGCTTCTTGTCCGCTACAGTCGCAGGTTCGAATCCTGCCTGGGGCATGGATGTGTGTGATGTCCTTAGGTTAGTTAGATTTAAATAGTTCTAAGTTCTAGGTGACTGATGACCTCAGAAGTTAAGTCGCATAGTGCTCAGAGCCATTTGAACCATTTTTGCTTCTTGTCATAACAGACAGTCCCCCTCAGTAGCTAAGCAGTCAGCATGTCTGATGGCTATACAGGGGACTTGCATTCAATGTCTGTTACTGCCAGTTCTTTTTTTGGGAAGGGGGAGGAGACTGGAACAGGGCACTTTCAGCCTCATGATTGCCAATAAAGGAGCTACTTGAGTGAGAAGTAGTTATGCCAATGTTTGGGGAAACTGAAAAAGGTTGGGAGAGCGGGAGCAGACCCTGTCTCCTGCCCCCCTCCCCCTCCCCCTCCCCCTCCGCCAGGGGGCTCACCACTCTTTGGCAAGTTCATGCTTGGCAACCATGGGGCCCCAGCCTCTGCAGCACTTTTTCCCTTCCATGCTGCCTGTCTATCCTCCTGCTATTCTTTTTTCCCTCCCTTGGGGAACATGTCTGGGTTATTATTGGGAATGTTCTGCATTCTGTTGCTGACCTGTGTACAGTCTCAACTTTCTTTTTGGCTCCTTTTTCCTTTCTTTGTTTCCCTTCTCCTCTCATTCCCCCGCTTCGGCGTTTGAGGATCCTCTTTTTTTCTTCTTCCTTCTTGTGTGCTCCTGAAGGCCGGCCCATGCATCTGATGTGTAAAAAGTGACTGGGTAACGCGTAATTCCCAACCCTGGGTAGACAGGTAGCATTTGCACGTACCCCTTGGTACAGGCCAGACCCAGCGAGCAGTGACTGGCTGAGCTGTAACCTTCCCAGATTGCCCATTAGTCCCTTCGTCAGGTGTTCGGCAGGTGTGACCGGAGGTGAGAACAATCACTTAAGACGGGTGCGCCTCCTTGCATAACGGGCCACCAGTTGGAAGGAGCATGCCATCGGAGATGCTGGCAATCGTGGGGGGTTTCCTCGTGATGAGTCACTCATTCTCTCCATCAACATCGACAAAACGAAAACATAATGAGGCTACTGATTTAGAGGCCCTTCCCACTGCACCGTGGTTCCTTGTGGTATCACGTACTGAAGACGGTCAGTCCTTCACCACGATCAATCTGTTTATTATTCAGAAAGATGTTGATGCCCTGTTAAGTCCTGCTCTCGATTACGGAATCGCACTTAGCTTTTGGAGGTGGCTTCTGATGCTCA
Source organism: Schistocerca nitens (assembly GCF_023898315.1). Classification (NCBI taxonomy): domain Eukaryota; kingdom Metazoa; phylum Arthropoda; class Insecta; order Orthoptera; family Acrididae; genus Schistocerca; species Schistocerca nitens. Next base: position 4,627,013 of record NC_064619.1, on the reverse strand, counting down.
ACCACAACAACTACTTGCTGCCTCGCTTCTCCACGGCTACCCTGTTTGTGTCGAGGCACATAACACTTCGAATTCTTCCCTTGGTGGAATTTACACCAAGCTGCTTGATGGTTTAACCTAGGCTGAAATACAATCTTACCTCTCTGATCAGGGTGTCAATTCCCTTCATCGTTTCATGAAAAAGGTCGATTCCTCCTGGGTGCCCATCCGCACTCTTTTCCTCACCTTTGATAGGGTGGTGCTGCTGTCCAAGATTAAAGTAGGCTACGAAATCATCACAGTCTGGCCATACATTCCGTATCCGATGTGCTGTCATTGGTTCAGTCACACCAGAATGTCTTGTCGATAACCGGTCCAATGCGTAACCTGTTGCAGGGATGCACACGACGGCGAATGTCTGCCTCCTCCTCCCCGCTGTATCAAATGCAATGGCAGCCGTGCTGCCTCCTCCTGGGATTGCCCCGTGTATCTAGATGAGCGGGCTGTTCAAGAGATTCGGGTAAAGGAAAAAGTGCCTAACCCAATAGCTCGCAAGTTAGTGGCTATTTGCAAACCCTGTGTTCTCCCGTCTGGCACTTTAGTTCAGTTCTTGTTACCCCTCAGAAGGACATGGCTACGCAGACATGCGATCTCAGATTTGGCTCTGAGGTTGTGAAGTCACCCAGTGTCAAGGTAACATCGCTGTCCTCCCACCCTCCTCCCCCGCCCGCTGTGCAAAAAAATTCTGACTAACTCTTGCCTCAAGGAGAGAAGCTACCCACTACACAACCGGCAGGCAGGAAAGGCCAGAAGGAGTACTCCCGAGAAGACTTCCTCTGTCCCTCCAGCCAAACAACACCCAAGTGTTCCTCTAAGCAGAAGGGCTCGAAGAAGTCCGTTAAAGACGAACAGTCTTCCCCTTGACCAACTCGAAGATCCTGCTCGGCAGTGTCACTGTGTGGTTGCTGAGCCCGGCCGGCCTCTGTCTTGCCGGTGTGCTCCACCAACAATTTTTCGGTGGTGGACTCTACCGACCGACTGCACAAGCACGCCGATGCTTGTGTGGAAGCCATGGAGCGGGATCCTCCTGCTTCTATGGCCTGTAGTAGCGACTCTCCACTGGCTGTCCCTCAGTGGACACTGAGTTGATGCCCCTACATCTCTTCCTCCTCATGACTGTCCTCCAATGGAACGTTCGCGGGCTTCGGTCTCACAAAGAGGATTTATGGCTGCTTCTAACATCACAGCATCCCCTTGTACTTTGTCTTCAGGAAACGAAATTGTGCCCTCAAGACCACTTTGCACTTACAGATTACTTACCGATTCTTTTTGACCTTCCCCCTGAGGTCAGCATCCCATCTCATGGGGGCGTCATGCTGCTTATACGGGATGACCTTCATAGTCAACACATCTCTCTGACTACCCGTCTTCAAGCTATTGCCATTCGCCTCTTCCTTCCCCCACCTGAATTTGCTCCCTCTGTGCCATTTCTGCACCACCGTCCTTCAGTGTCACCTGGGCTGACTTCCTTCATCTTATTGGGCAGCTACCTCCACTGCTTTTGATACTCGGTGACTTCAATATGCATCATCCCCTTTGCGGTTCTCCCAGAACCTGCCAGAGAGGTGCCCTCTTGGCCAACATTCTTAACCAACTTACCTGCTTCTGCCTTCACACAGGTGCACCCACTTTTCTTTCTGACTCCTCACACACCCATTTGGACCTATCCTTTTGCACTGCCCAGCTTGTTCATCATCTTGAGTGGTCCATTCTTTCTGATGCCTACTTGAGCGACATTTTCCCGTGTGCTGTCAGTCTGCTGACTCCTACCCCACCCCCCTACATGCCCAAATCGCAGCTTACTAAGACTGACTGGCAGCTTTACTCTTCCCTGGCGACCTTCACAGAACAAGATTTCCTCAGCTGTGATAACCAGGTGGACTATCTCTCAAACGTTATCCTAACTGTAACTCTTCAGGCTTTCCCGGCGATCTGATGACATCTTGGGTTGTCGGGTGTTCTGCCGGATAAATACTGGACCAGGTCCACTCGAGGAGCAGTCTCAGGTCGCACCTGATGAAGGTTACAAGCTACGTGACCGAAATATCGTGCAAGTACGACACTGATATCCGGCAGAACACCCGACAACCCAAGATGTCGTAATCCTAACTGCTGCAGAATGTTCCATTCCTCACACTTCCTCTTTACCATGTCATGTCCCAGTCCCCTTGATGGACTGTGGCATGCCACAATGCAATTTGCGCACGGAGACGTGCTCTCTGCATTTTTAGCTGCCACCTTACGCTGGAAAACTGCATTCATTATAAACAGATGCATGCAAAATGTCGTAGAGTTCTTCAGGATAGGAAAAGTGCTAGTCGGATTTCGTTCACTAGTTCTTTTAACAGTTCCAAACCTTCCTCTCTTCTGTGGGCCAACCTCTGACGGCTCTCTGGAACTAAGATCCAGTCCCCCATTTCCGGCCTGACAGTAGGTGCCGATGTCATCGTGGATCCTGTTGCTATCTCCAACACCTTGGGCCGCCATTTTGCAGAAGTTTTGTGCTCTTCCCACTATCACCCTGCCTTTATCCATAGGAAACGAGTGGAGGAGGCTCGGGCGATACCATTCTCTTCTCCGAATCGTGAGTGCTGCAATGAGGGAGCTCTCAGTTCATCCCGGTCCTCCACCCCAGAGCCAGATGCTATGTTGCAGCACTTCTCTCTTGTGGGCAAGCACTTTCTGCTTAACACATACAACTGCATCTAGGCTGAGGGGACATTTCCTGGTCCCCGGTGTGAAGCCACAGTCATACCCACATCTAAGCCCGGTAAGGACATAAACCTTCCTTCTAGCTACCGCCCCATCTCTCTTACCAGCTGCATTTGCAAAGTGATGGAATGTACGATTCATGCCCGGCTGGTGTGGTGACTCGAATCTTGCCATTTACTCATGAATGCACAGTGTGGATTTCGAGCGTGGCATTTTGCAGTTGACAATCTCGTTACTTTGTCCACCCGTGTCATGAATGGTTTTCTGCAGAAATCCCAGACTGTGGCCACGTTTTTCGATTTGGAGTAGGCCTACGACACCTGCTGGAGAACTGGTATCCTTCGTACACTTTACACGTGTGGCTTCCGTGGATGCCTGCCTTGTTTTCTTTGGGAATTTTTACAAGACCAAGTTTTTAAGGTGCATGTGGGTTCTGCTTTGTCGGACATCTTTATTCAGGAAAATTGTGTGCCTCAGGGTTCCATCTTGAGTGTCATCCTCTTTGCTATCGCCATTAACCCTATCGTGGCGTGTCTCCCACCGGGTGTCTCCGGCTCCCTAATTGTCGATGATTTTGCCATCTATTGGAGTTCTCCACGGTCCTGTCTCACTGAGTGGCGTCTTCAGCACTGTCTTGATCACCTTCACTCCTGGAGCATCACCAATGGCTTTTGCTTTTTCAATGACAAAACCGTCTGTATGCATTTCTGGTGGTGCAAGTGGTTTCTCCCACCATCTCGAGTACCTCTCTTTCCTCCAATGATCTCTGTGTTGCCATCTGTCAGGAGGTACCGTATTTACTCGAATCTAAGCCGCACTTTTTTTCCGGTTTTTGTAATCCAAAAAACCGCTGGTGGCTTAGAATCGAATGCAAAGTAAGTGGAACTTCTGTAAAATGTTGGTAGGTGCTGCCACAACTAACTTCTGCCATTGAACATATGTAGCGCTACAGAGGCGTGCTTTACAGGCACAAAGATAAATACAGGCGCCGAAACCTCTGCGTCAGTAAATAAATTTAAAAAAAAGGTGGAAGACGAGATTTTTTTCTCCGCCCCGAGTTTCGACCACTGCATTTTCATACATTATCCAACGTAGTAAATACAAATTCCGTATTGTTCATCTTTGAATGTAGCAGCCTTTCAATGTACTACGAAAATCCGACTGGCAAGACTGTTTGGATGTTTGTCAATAAGGCCAACTCTACGTTCTGAATTTTTTCCTACCTGTGACAAGAGATGGTTGCTAATAGGAACTTTTATGAATTGTGAATCACATGCAGTATTCTCTTCACCATAAGAATAATACGAATATAAACATTTTGCCATGTATTCTTTCGTGTTTGCTGTTATCTCATTTAAATCATGTCTGCCTAATAAACTACAAAACTAGAATGAGACAACAGGAAACGCGGAAGAAAATACATATCATGCCATGTTTATATTCATATTATTCTAACGCCGAATGGTGATACAGTCAGAAATGAAGCACGACAACTGACTAGATTTTTAAATCTAAGATGACTCTAATTTCTGTGCAGAATGTACTGTACTAAAGAGGTGTCTGCAAAGATTTTCAAACGGAGAAAAATTTTCGCTAAATTCTCCTTCACAACATCTTCTATCACACACAGTCTATTATTTGGTTCTTGTTGATTATTATCAAAGAAAGCAGCAGTTTAAGTAACAACAAACAGCAGTCTCTTGCCATTGTTTCATTAATGAGACGATTCCTCTCTTTTTTTTAATTGGAAGCAGCAGTAGCGCGCACAAAAGCAAGCCATGCCGCGAGCGGCGACAGGTCGTAAACAAATGCGACAAACAATGCATGACACATGACAATAATGCATTTTCTGCTTAGAGTGATGTAAACACCTATAACAAAAAGAACGACACTGATCAGATCAAAGAAAACTAAGCAATCAATTCAAACCAGATGAAGGATGTGAAAAAGGAAGGGTACCCATATAAATACAGACCGAGCGCCTGATGCATAGCAATGGCTACCTGGTAAAGCTTAACTACTAAGCTTACAACTCGAACCAAACTACTGTAGTTGTATCATCATTCATTCGACCTACATTGTGTCTCATATTACAATGGACCAACTTTGTTTCGATTTGGAGGTGCGGCCTAAAACTTCTCTCTCGCCTTGAATTTAGAGTCTCAAATTTCAGGTGCGGCTTAGATTCGGGAAAACTTTTTTCCTTGATTTCGAGTCTCATTTTTCAGGTGCGCCTTAGATTCGAGTAAATATGGTAGTGACCCTTTGGCACCACCAACGGTCCTCCCTCGACGGCAATAAGCTTCGGCTTATGAAGCCTCTCCCGGCACCTTGGACAACCTCCTCTCAGGCCTCCCGCTGGGAGGATATTATTTTAATTCGGCTGTGTATTGGGCACTGCCTTTTTAACCATCATCATTTGCTCAGTGACGCTGTCCCACCTCTTTGTACACAATGTGCCCAAATTTTAACTGTCCGCCATTACCTGCTGGAATGCCCATTTTTACTAATTTACATTCCATCTTGGATTTGCCATCTGATTTATTAGCTGTTTTAGCAAATGATATGCAGGCTGTCACCCACGTTTTACTTTTATCCTCTGAAGCAATGTGGTGAAGGCTATTTAATTTTTAGTTTTGGATCTCCATTTTTTTATGGTGTCTTTTTTAGCCCCTTTTTCCACGGCCTTGTTTAGATGTCTCCTATTCTTTCCATTGGGACTGACATATAGTCGTATCCCTTGTCTCTGTGATTGCGTTCTGTAGTTTCGACTTGGGCGCGTATGACCTCAGTTGTTTTTTGCGCCCCAAAACAAAACAAACAAGACTCTGTCCCACAATACTGCTTCTGAATGTTGCCATTGGCATCAGGTGACATGGCAACTTGCAAAAGACCCAGAAACATGGAAAGCTACCAGTTAGATTACATCATAGTGAGACAGAGACTCTGAAATCAGGTAATGGGTTGTAAGGCATTCCCAGATGCAAATATAGCTTTGTATCACACTTTAGTAATGATGAGGAGCAGGTAGAAATTTAAGAGAATCATCAGAAAAAATCAATGTTTAAAGAAGTGGTATACTTCATTATTGAGGAATGATGACTTGTGTTTGAAATTCTCTAAGGCTGCAGATGCAGCTGTAATGAATACCACTATAAATAATTCAGGTGAACTAGAATAGACATCCCCAAAAATTGCAATGACAGAAGTTGAACAGACAAATATAAGCACACAGAATCAGTGATGCAGCGCTCCACCCCTCCTCCACCCCTCCCTGCAAATAAATTTTGGGGGCTTTGTTTCCTAAAAACCTTCGAAGAACAAACATGAAAACATTAGACATTCACACACCATAATTCAGGTTAAAACTGTAATAAACTTACTATTTGATGCAATTGATGCACTTTTTGTGGAACGAACAACACTTTCAGTTTAGTAACTTGAGGCTACCCGCTAAAGCAAACGTCTTTCCAGTTCTCCTACATTTATCGCTCAATAACTTCTCGACAAAGTTATACAAGTTAAGAGAATAACATGTTTTGTGTTCAGTGCATAAAACTGTTAAAGCTTTTAATCTGGACTCGTGACATTGAGTTTCTAACAAATATTTTGATTTGTTTCAATTTAGAAAATGATCCTTCTGCTATTGCAGAAGTAAGTGTCAGAGTCAAGCATAGATGAAGACTATGTATACATCACCTGGACTACTTGCAAGAAAAATATTTTCAACAAACAAAAATTTGTCAAGCTCTTTAATTGACAACATTTCCTTTCTTTTCAGTTCTTTTGACAAAAGTGTTTTCGTGTTAATAAGTACATGTGAAAGATTTATGGTTAAATCTGATCTGTACATTTCTAAACAGCTTTTCTGCTCTTTTATGAATATCTTCATTTTATGACTGACAAAGATGAATGGGACATAAGAAAGAAAATAATTATTAACATTCTGTATGCTGATAAAATGTTTAATTCTCAAATTGCAATATCAGTGGAAGCATTGAAAACTTTGATTTGAAAAGACTCTAGTGAATCCACAACACTACGATCTGTAGAAAGCTCATCCAAAAAATCCTGCACTTTACGAGAATGTTTTGAGATCAACACTCCGCACTTCCAGTAGTACTTCTTCTTCTTCTATTTCAAATTCAGAATTGTTGTTCTGAGTGACTAGGTTGTTTTTTGCAGTTTGAAGAAGTTGAGTCATTATCTATATCAGCATTAGGGGACTGCAGCAGTTTGGAAACTAGGGCAGCATTTCCAAAATATTACTTTGAAATACGGGAGGCAGGAAAAAATTGAAAGTTTCCTCATTTTTTATCAGGTTAGAAACTACTTCCCTCTCCGCTTTATTTTTACTCTGTAAAATGATACTGGGTATACACTGCAAAATTTATTTGATATTCTGTTTCATTGACAACAATGAATCAAATCTGGAAGACAATCTAATTGGGCACAGTAAGCTTCAGAGTCATTGTAACACTTCTGTCAGTTGCAACAGTTTCATTTGTTTGTTACCATTGAACCATAGAAGCACTGAAGAAAGCATAAATGGATTGTACTTCCTCATAAAACTGTTGTAGTTCCACAACATCTGTGATGGAATCATTTAATACCAGATATAAGTAATGCATTGAACAATGTACAAACTTGACATTTGGAACAAATTCCTTTAATTCTCAACTTCAAACCTTAGTATTTGCCTCTCATAGATGCAACATCATCATATGCTTGACCTCTGCACTTACCAGTTGCATGTTCACCTCTTCTAAGTTAGTTTTTATTTCTTTTTAAAAACTCTCAGCATCATTGCACCTTACCTTATAGAATCCTAAGAGTGATTCCTTTATTTCAAACTGCTTTTATTTGGTTTGCTTAAATCTAAGTGCAAATATCTTACAACAGAATGAAGTTTTTCTTTTCTTGATACATCAAGTGAAGAGAACAACTCCTATTTAATTTCATCAATGATCCCTCTAAAACACAACCCTTTAACAGTCATGTAATCTCGTTTTGAATTTGTGGGGTCAGATATTTTGTCTCAGTTTTTATTTCACTTGAAAGATATACTCTGAGAAGAGCATCATATATGGAGAGAAGTTCTGTTATATTTAAGAAATTGCCACTCTGTTTCCCTATATCAGATTTATAATGGCTGCGGAAAGCTGTTTGACATAAAGCTAATGTACTTGTTACATCCAGTACTCTAGATATTATAGCTTTCATTTGGTAATGCTCTTCACTGACAGGCATGTTAATTGTTTTGCCATGTTTCCATGTACTGTAACTAATTCATGCATTTAAATGTGTGGATCTAGTTTCTTGCTTAGATGTTACCAGTCATTAATATCTATATCCACCATCCCACATCTTGAAACTTCCCTGTGTGCCCTGTGCCATTCTCATGCAAACCCTGGGAGAATGGGCATCTCAGTGAGGCAGGGGAGGGGAATCATCACAACCGACCACTGAATGGTTGATGGGTGTAGGCTCAACTCACACGAGATCTGATTGGCACATGAGAGGTGGTAAGTGCAGGTTTGGTGCCATCACGCAGTCGTGGAGAACTCGACTCAGGTGGTTGTGGGATGCATTCCTCAACTGTCCCAGCTGGTTTATCCCACTGAGTGAAACTGTCTGATGCTGGACACTGCCGACGATGTCCATACTATTGGCCACGCATGCCAGTACCCGGTGTGGGCCAGAATAGGGTGGCTGTAGAGCTAGGTTGGCTCTGGCATGCTGTAACATAATAAAATCACACGAGTCCAGAGCAGAATGCAAGAAAACTTGGGACAGGTATGCGGTTGTGGAGGAGGCATACGGATAACAGCTATGTGTGACTGGACAGGCTCGACAAGAGTGGGGAGGACAGATAGGTTGACAGTTGTAGCATAGTCCACAAACTCAGCTGGGAGGACTAAAGTTTCACTATATAGGACCTTAGCAAGATAAATGATGATGTCTACCTTATAAGTTGCGCATATTCCTAATATGACCCACGGAAGGGCGTCAAACCCACTGACCACTGTGGAACAAGAGGGCAACTTTCAGAGTCCTGTGCCGACACTCGACGAGCCCATTCCCTGAGGGTGGTACACTGTGGTATGGAATTTATCCACACCAAAGAGCTTGCAGAGTTTGTTAAACAATAGTGATTTGAACTGCCTACTGTGATTGGTGGCAATGGATGTAGGACACCTGAATCTAGTTGTCCATGGATAAACAAATCCTCAGGCTACAGAGAGTAACACAGTCGAAGATGGACAAGATATATCTGAAACCATCAGTTGTGGGTGATGGCCCTACGAGGTTTAGGTGCACGTGTCAGAAATGGCCTCTTGGGATGTCATATTTGTCTAAAGTGGGCTGTGTATGCCTGCCAGGTTTGCTGTGATGAAATGGCACACAGGTGCGAGGCCACACACAGCAATCCTTCTTCATGCCTGGTCACAAAAACGATTCTGTGACAAGACGCATAGTAGCCTTAGCACCAGGGTGTGAAATATTATGCAAAGCAGCAAAAACTTTGTGACATAAAGCAACTGGGAAAATTGGCCGAGTGACACCCGTGGACATATCCCACCATAATGGCCGACCGTGCCCAGTAGGTTGCAAGGAACTGTCTGTAGGGAAATGGAAGAAGCCTCACATAGGTTCTCAGGTTCGATATGATTGTCTTGTAAGCAGGCCAGTTTGTCGAAATTAAACAGGAGACAAAATAGCGTTGACCCTTGACAGATAATCAGCCACATTTTCTGAGCCATAGATATATCAGATGTCCGTTATGAGCTGAAAGATGAGCTCCAGCTGCCAAAACCTGTGTGGAGAAAGGTAAATGGCAGGATTGAGAGTAGTGCCCATGAGGGGACAGTGCTCTGTAAAAATTGTTATGTTCCTTCCTTTGATGTCCGTGCACCACAAGAAGTTCCCAGTCAAAAGGCGACCACCTCAATTGAGCAGTAAATAGCGTTTTGGAAAAAGCAGAGTGGCTGAGTTGCATCACCAATGTGCTGTTGAAGAACTGCATCTATTGCAAAATCATTTGTCTCTGTCCTGTAAGATGCAAGTGTCTGGCATGGGGTGTGCAGGAGTGACTGCATGTTCAAAGGTGTTTTGAGATGAAACTTCCTGGCAGATTAAAACTGTGTGCCCGACCGAGACTCGAACTCGGAAACTTTGCCTTTCGCGGGCAAGTGCTCTACTATCTGAGCTACTGAAACTTCTGCCAGTATCTCGTCTCCTACTTTCCAGACTTTACAGAAGCTCTCCTGAGAACCTTGCAGAACTAGCACTCCTGAAAGAAAGGATACTGCGGAGACATGGCTTAGCCACAGCCTGGGGGACGTTTCCAGAATGAGATTTTCACTCTGCAGCAGAGTGTGCACTGATATTTCTGGTGTTTTGAGATTCTCAAAAGCTTGCAGCCTATTGTCAGACCGCTCTTTCTGCTGATTACTGGCAGTTTGTTTGCCAGCAAATGCATCAGTAACAGGGGCTTGAATGGCTGCCACCATCAGCAGATTGCATCTGTAAAAATTGATGGTCTCCAAAAACCAGCACAATTCATGAAAATTCACTGGGACTGGTAAATTGCAAATTCAGTCAACCTGATCTTATGGAGGATTTGCACCATCACAAGAGAGGTGTACCCAAGAATGGTAACAGAGATGCATCAAAGTTGTGATTTATCGTGATTAATCTCATCTCCATTACATGCTACCAAGTCCTGTACCATGGGCAGGTGTAGCTTATGTTCTTCATCATAGGAGGAGACAATGAGAGTGTCATCTAGGTATGTTTAGGAGTTGTTGTTGTGATCTTCATTCTGGAGACTGGTTTGATGCAGCTCTCCACGCTACTCTATCCTGTGCAAGCTTCTTCATCTCCCTGTACTTACTGCAACCTACATCCTTCTGAACCTGCTTAGTGTATTCATCTCTTGGTCTCCCTCTACAATTTTTACCCTCAACACTGCCCTCCAATGCTAAATTTGTGATCCCTTGATGCCTCAGAACATATCCTACCAACCGGTCCCTTCTTCTTGTCAAGTTGTGCCACAAACTTCTCTTCTCCCCAATTCTATTCAATACCTCCTCATTAGTTATGTGATCTACCCATCTAATCTTCAGCATTCCTCTGTAGCACCACATTTCGAAAACTTCTATTCTCTTCTTGTCCAAACTATTTATCGTCCACATTTCACTTCCATACATGGCTACACTCCATACAAATACTTTCAGAAACGACTTCCTGACACTTAAATCTATACTCAATGTTAACAAATTTCTCTTCTTCAGAAACGATTTCCTTGCCATTGCCAGTCTACATTTTATATCCTCTCTACTTCGACCATCATCAGTTATTTTGCTCCCCAAATAGCAAAACTCCTTTACTACTTTAAGTGTCTCATTTCCTAATCTAATTCCCTCAGCATCACCCAATTTAATTCGACTACATTCCATTATCCTCGTTTTGCTTTTGTTGTTGTTCATCTTATACCCTCCTTTCATGACACTGTCCATTCCGTTCAGCTGCTCTTCCAAGTCCTTTGCTGTCTCTGACAGAATTACAATGTCATCGGCGAACCTCAAAGTTTTTATTTCTTCTCCATGGATTTTAATACCTACTCCAAATTTTTCTTTTGTTTCCTTTAGTGCTTGCTCAATATACAGATTGAATAACATCTGGGAGAGGCTACAACCCTGTCTCACTCCCTTCCCAACCGCTGCTTCCCTTTCATGCCCCTCGACTCTTATAACTGCCATCTGGTTTCTGTACAAATTGTAAATAGCCTTTCACTCTCTGTATTTTACCTCTGCCACCTTTAGAATTTGAAAGAGAGTATTCCAGTCAACATTGTCAAAAGCTTTCTCTAAGTCTACAAATGCTAGAAACGTAGGTTTGCCTTTCCTTAATCTTTCTTCTAAGATAAGTTGTAAGGTCAGTATTGCCTTGCGTGTTCCAATACTTCTACAGAATCCAAACTGATCTTCCCCGAGGTCGGCTTCTACCAGTTTTTCCATTCGTCTGTAAAGAATTCGTGTTAGTATCTTGCAGGTGTGACTTATTAATCTGATAGTTCGGTAATTTTCACATCTGTCAACACCTGCTTTCTTTGGGATTGGAATTATTATATTCTTCTTGAATCTGAGGGTATATCGCCTGTCTCATACATCTTGCTCACCAGATAGTAGAGTTTTGTCAGGACTGGCTGTCCCAAGGCCGTAAGTAGTATATTTAGCAGTAAGAGCTGTTAAAGAGAAGTGAGTCTACAGAATGTTGGCAAGTGTGTGCTATGTTTTTGAGACCATAAGGCATGTAAGAAAATTTGTGAAGGCCAAAGGGAATGGTCAAGGCTGTTTTTGCTATTTCGCTCTGTTCCATAGATATTTGTAAATATGCCTAGCTGCAGTCTAAAACACTGAAAATGTGTGCTCCACTAAGTATTTGGGCGAAGTTTTCAATGTGGGTGATATGGTCATAGTCTATTACAGTACACACATTGAGACAACGATAGTCACCGCAGAGGTGCACAGTGCCGTCCTTCTTGGGTACTAAGTCTATGGAGTAAACCAATTACTTGGCTGAACAATGCATTCGTGCAGTTCATCGACAGCAGTCTTAGCAAGGCGCAGTTTGTGTGGAGGGAGGTGGGGCGTGCTTCATGATGCACTTCAAGGGGGTGGAGGGGGGGGGGGGTTCTTTTGTGACATTTTTGTGTGTCATTACATTTGTAATAGCATTAATTTGAACAAGCAAAGATGACAAGAGGACATCTCGAGCAGGAGATGATAGCACACAAGAGTCGCTAACCTGAGATGCCGTCTCTGCTGGTGAAAGCGGGCGTGCCAGAGTCACACGAGGTGCGTCACTAGTGTTGCAATATGGCAGCTTAGACAGGTGCCATATGAGGTGTTTCACATCAGTGAGGGCCTGTGTAGCTGTCAACACAGTGCCGTTCAGTTCTGTAATCTGAGCACGAAGGTCGTCGACAGCTGAGCCAAGTGACAGAAGCGGTGAGGCAATTTGCCAGAAAAGAACACTCGGTGAAAGCTGTGTCAGTATTGTTGCGGGGCTGAGGGGGAGAGGGAGCTGATGCAGTGGCTGAACATGCAATTGTGTACCCAAAGTATGGTGCAATAAAGGAGACAACAGAAGGTCAGGTAACAAGCCCAAGTGAATCAGAAATAAGTTCCAAGTACTGGGTCTTTGATGTTGGTGACATGAATGGTTCACCAGGGATGAGATTAATATCTAAAATGTCCATACTATCGATGCAAAGTTCAGATTTATTTTCCGTTTGAAGGAAAAGTTTGGTTGGTATCATGTCCGCCATAGTGCATGAGAGCAGAAATTGGTGGTAAGGTTCTATGGGACCAAACTGCTGAGGTCATTGGTCCCTGGGCTTACACACTAATTAAACTAACTTATGCTAAGGACAACACACACCCGCACCCTAGAGAGGACTCTCGACCTCTGATGGGGGAAGCCACTCGAACCGTGGCAAGGCACCACAGACCGCGCGGCTACCTCGCGTGGCCATGAGAATGGAACGACACTAACGTCAGCTCCAGTGTCAACAAGAAAATGGCAACATGAGCATAAATCCAAGGCATACAGACACTGTCATGGAGTAGAGGATAGAACAGAATGCAATTTCTGTAGGTGCTTTACGTCATCCTCGTGAGCCATAGCTTCTTCTATGGTCCACGTGAAGCATTTGGAAATGTACAGGGTGCTTGGCAGTTGTGAGCAGTGTCCCTGAAAGTTTTGTGGAACAAGCATAGAGGATATACTGGGTAGTGTGCTGCAAGTGAGTCAGCTAGAACCACTACACCCCTTGCGATGGTGTGAGTGGGGAGCGGAGGAAGGGCACCCGCTAGCTCTGTCGTAGTCAGGGAAGTTTGATGAGAAGCAGCTGACGGTCTCATTGCTAGCCACTAGGTGAGTACGGTTCATTGCATTACCCAAGGTGTGCCCGCCCCCAACATCTGCCAGCTGACAGCGGAAGTATGTGCGCTGGCATTATGCACTACACCGAGGAAGTTGGCAGCAGTGCTGAATAATGGCATGTGCTTGGACAGCCAACCATTATTTATCCTCATGTGATGATGAGGTGTGAGGAAGCAATTGTAAGTGTTGTTCCTGTGGCAGCTTAACTAATCACAATGCCCTGAGCCCTAACTCTGACATGAGCTCTGTTATGACCTGACAGCTGGGTAGGGGTTCTGTCATGTAAACTCTTGTCTGCTGGCATATGTGAAAGACGCTCAATGAGGAGTGCACGTACAGAAGTGTGTTTGTTATGCTCGGGTGGGTTTTTCAAAATCACTTAATAAGATCAGGGTACTCTTGCAGATGGTTCCCCAAACAAACAAAACTAATGCCATTGTCTACGATAATGTGTATGCCCAACAAGTTGTCCACTAAGGTAACCATATCATGGGGTTATCCATTTGTATTGGCAGTTGCTTTAGAAAATGACCTGGAGGCAGAGCTTGTGGCAGAGTTGGCAGGGCACAGACAGCGCAAGGGTTTGGTGATGAGCGCAATGTTCTGATGAAAGTCCGGGACGTGTGTTGGCGCTATATGATGCCCAGCACTGACAGTTCGTGTGAAGAAGGTGCCTGCGTGGCCACACAATGAACACGGCATGGCCGGCCTAGAAGAATCGTGAAGCAAGATTGGTGAAACGAAAGCATCAGTGCCGACTTGGGTTTCCAGAGATCTTCGTCTGTGGTCTGCATAGGAGGGAGCAGAACAAGACAACGAGCAAAACGTGACACCGATGCCACAGAAGTATCGACAATGGATGCGGATGGATTCCCAGAGGCAGGCATGAAATTAAGATTGAGTGCTGAGTAGTGGGACAGAAATGTGGCTGGTTCATTGCTTGATGTCTGCGTGGTACAGTAGGTCAGATAGATGTAGGAGTATCCTGGCATTGTTGACTGGAGTGTTCCATCGGCTGGTGCAGAAGTGGGCACATTAAACAGCAGAGTGCAATCAGCAAGAAAGTAGGCATTGAAGGTGTGTGACACATATAACTGTGGACCATACTGGGGAGAGGAGAACTGTGCATGTGGACCCTGAAATTGTACAGCTGAATGGTCTGTAGTGGAGTGAGCTAGTAACTACAGAGACAGGAAACCAGAATCTCATAGTGAAGCAACTTCCTGGCAAAATAGAATCCAGTAGCAGGCAGGTGTATGTTGCATCCAGTGTGGCATGACAAAGGAGGTGAGAGTTGTCTGTTCTGGCAGAGTAAACATTGGAGAAATGGGCATTCTAATTGTATTGGTAGCACCCATGGAAAAACATTGCACTTCACAGTTGACAGCCAGTTCTGTGATAGTGACATCCTACACTGTCAACAATGTTAGAGGTTTTAGTCACTGTTTGAGCTGGCACGAAACCAGTAATAAGTAATGCACAAATTGAAGCACATTCACAGAACTCAAGGTTACCAGTGTCTGTTTTCTATCGACGCTGATGAAATCCACTGATATAAATAACCAATCTTTTACTGTCAAATGCACTTTATTAATGTACAATCACACAAGACATAGCAAAGGATTCAAAACAACAACAAGAAACATGCCAATTCCATGACTCACTGACTCAGAAGATAGAGCATTATTCGTTCCAGAGTCATTGGCATCAGTGATCACCACGACGTTAAAGTAGGGGAGTGGCATAGCCAAAGCCATTCAGTTTTCTGATCTGTTTTTGTGTAGTTATAATAGTAATTTCAGCTAAACAATGTTTTGGTCATAGTGTGTCTAGGGAAAGGTGCCCAAGGTTGTCATGAGCTGCTGTTTATAGCTTCTAGTTTAGTTTCTTCATTTAGTTTACCTTGGAATAATCCTCTAACAGTGCTGAAAGGTGCATTTTGCCAGTTGTCTTGAAATTGAGAATTACAGTCTGTTGGTGGCAAATCTGCATCTGTTGCTCTTGGCCCATTTTCAAACTGTGCTTCACTAGAATTTACATCCAATTCATTTCCACAGCTTGTAACACGTCTTTTATGAACTTCCAGACTGTTAGAATCATCCCCCATTCTTTTTTGCCGTTTTATTAACTTACACTTTCAACTTTTAAACTGTCAAACTTTTCTCCATTTTCACTTTCATTACTAATTTTAATACATATCCATTCTGGGCATGTTGCTGATCACTGGAAGATTGTACCTATCTCCATTGTCTTTCTAACTTCTTCATCCTAGCAGGTTTTTAATACTCTCTTTTCAGCACCACATAAATATGACTTATTTTTAGACATTGTGGTTCCAACTTGATGCAAACATTTAAGAGCAGCCCAGCAAAACATTTTACACTGATGCTTGCACAACTGAAATGAAGAGGGAATAAATTGCATTATACAGATAACTGATACACCATTCTACTGTAAGAGTCACTTTCTGTTAGCTGTTAACTTGCACTGTAACACACACCATTGCCCTGTTAGAGTCACTTTCTATTAGCAGATCACTTGCACTGTAACACTGAATGCATTACAAACATGCAATAAATAAATAAATAAATTGCAAGTCATTATTTGTAGGAGAGCCAATTGTTCTCAATAACAATTGAAGAAAATGCACACTGGAGGAGGTAGCGCATTCCTGACTGCTAGCTGGTGTACAGGCCACTGCTTGAGTAGAAAAATAGCATAGGTAGAATCTGTGCACTGTGTGCAGTGCTGGTGTTTACTAGCACACTCCATTTCTCCTTAATGAGTTTCCATGGTTAAACTGAATATAAGAATATATATAAAAATATAATAGAGGGAAACATTCCACGTGGGAATGTGGATAGATATGTGTGTGTGTGCGAGTGTATACCTGTCCTTTTTTCCCCCTAAGGTAAGTCTTTCCACTCCTGGGATTGGAATGACTCCTTACCCTCTCCCTTAAAACCCACATCCTTTCGTCTTTCCCTCTCCTTCCCTCTTTCCTGATGAGGCAACAGTTTGTTGCGAAAGCTTGAATTTTGTCTGTGTGTTTGTGTTTGTTTGTGTGTCTATCGACCTGCCAGCGCTTTCGTTCGGTAAGTCACAATATATATAAAAACAAAGATGATGTGACTTACCAAACGAAAGCACTGGCAGGTCAATAGACACACAAACAAACACAAACATACACACAAAATTCTAGCTTTCGCAACCAACGATTGCCTCGTCAGGAAAGAGAGAAGGAGAGGGAAAGATGAAAGGATGTGGGTTTTAAGGGAGAGGGTAAGGAGTCATTCCAATCCCGGGAGCGGAAAGACACCTTAGGGGGAAAAAAGGACGGGTATACACTCGTGCGCACACACACACATATACACACACACATATCCATCCACACATATACAGACACAAGCAGACATATTCAAAGACGAAGAGTGCAGAATATAAGAATACATTTTTAAATAAACCACTAAAGACAGTTGAGCCCCCCCCCCCCACCCAAAATAAGAGGCTCCCTTAGTATACTCTCTTATGAAATTTGTTATTAACAACCAAACCCAATTCAAAAGTAATAGCAGTGTGCATAACTACAATACTAGGAGAAAGGATGATCTTCACTATTCAAGATTAAATCTAACTTTGGCACAGAAAGGGGTGAATTATACTGGCACTAAAGTCTTTGGTCACTTACCAAATAGTATCAAAAGTCTGACAGATAACCAACAAGTATTTAAGAAGAAATTAAAAGAATTTCTGAATGACAACTCCTTCTACTCCATAGAGGAATTTTTAGATATAAATTAAGAAAAAAAGAAAAAAACCAAAAAAAATATTTAAAAAATAAAAATAAATAAATAAAAAACACAAAAAATAAAAAAAGTTGTTATATTAACTTAAGTATGTTGTTAAATTAACTTAATTATGTCATGTATTGGAAAATTTGACTCGTTCCACATCATTACGAAATATCGTATTCATGATCCATGGCACTAGTATTAATCTAATCTAATCTAATCTGAGGGTCTGCCTGCACTGCAGGATCTGTGGGACCTTATTTACACCAGTGCAGGAAAGGCAAAGGCAAAGAAACCTTGTATTCTGATAAGAGAAGAAATAATTCAATTGAGTGACAAAAAAGAAGACAAAAATTTTCAGGAAAAGGTAGATATACAGCAATATAAATCACTTGGGAATGAAATTAATAAAAAATGTGAGGAAGCAAAAGCAAAATAGCTACAGGAAAAAGGTGAAGAAATCCAAAAGGAAACAGTCATCAGGAAGACACATTCAGCATATAAGAAACTCGAGATAACTTTCACTGAAATTTAAAGCAGCTCATCAACATTAAGAGTGCTCACAGATACTAGAGCAAATAGGTGGAAGGAGTACATTGAAAGTCTCTATGAGAGAGAACAACTATCTGATGGTGTGCTAAACCAGAAATTGGAGTTGGTACGGAGTTCCAGTATTTGAATCAGAGGTTGAAGTGTTTTCAAAGACTTGCAATCAAATGAAGCAGAAGGCATATATAACATTTCTTTGGAATTTCTAAAATTATTGATGGAAGTGGCAACCAAATAACTCTTCAAGTTAGTGTGTACAGTCTAAGAGGCTGGAGCTAAATAATTGGACTTTCAGAAAACACACACTGTTTAAAATATAGCAAAGGCAGGTAAATTTAATAATTAATCCACAGTCAGCTCAACAACTTGCGCATAAAGTTGTTGTAAAGAAATATATTGTCAAAGTGGTTTTTATGTGAGATATCTGTAAAGTTTAATTAATTGCTTTGAAGTTAGATCACTATATTGTATCTGAAACTTGAGATGCCAACTCTAGCTCAACGCAGAGTTATTTCCACTTAATCACATGACACTGCCCCATCTTTTGCCAGGATGAATATATTCTTGTTCAAAGTTATATTAATTTTTAAGTTAAGTTCCAGAAAAGGGGATTACAGTGAGCTTGGCATTCCTTTTATAATTCTCACCCATTCTGTTGGACTTTTTGATCTTGTCATGAACTCCAGCCTCCAAGCCAGACTACAGTACCTCATTTAAACAATAAATACCCCATGTACATCTGAGTATTAACTAATCCTATTAAGGACAACCCATTCAACACTCTTGCAAAAGGCAGTTGCAATAAATGTTTTGGCTGACCATTTCTCTCTCATGTGTATTAACTACTGATGTAATCAGAAGAACATTAGATATGTAGAGGTTTCACGTGTAACAGTTCCTCGTTCATAAGTTACAAAAATTACTGTGTGTGCCTTAGAAGAACAAATGAGGATTTCAAAGATAACAGTTAAAAATATTTCATTCATTCTTTACAGACTTTCCTGTGTGTGAGGTGACTCTTTTCTGTCTCTCTTCTTTGAGATATAATGACACACTGATAAATGAAAGACTCACTTTAATATCATTTAAGTAATCATGTGTACTGTTATATAAGCAAAATGCACAAATAATGATTTTATTTGTAAAGACTTGTGGAGGAGAAAGAGAAGGAAAAAAACATTATTAAAGATTATTGCAAGCAAACACCACAACCAACATGCTTTATATCTACTTCTGTGCTGCAGTATGATGGTAATTCATTTATTGATTCATTTATCCGTCGTGTTTTGCAGATCCTGTGACAAAGGAAAACCTAGTGGGTGTGATAAGAGGCAGTTTATACATTAACATTACATTATGTTAGTTGTATTCCATGGATCCAGTGGAGCAAGGTCCCTGTGATATAGAAAGATTTCAATGATATACATTTTATTTAAATGCAATACATTGAAATGATCTCACATTATTAAATATTACATATTACAGTTATAATATTAATTATAAAATATCAATTTTAAGAGTTTCTGTGAAGTAACTCTTCTATGAAGTAGGAGTTGCCCAAAAGAAGGTCCTTCTGTTCAGTCTTAAATTCCATCACATTACCCACAAGACACTTGAAAGTGGCTGTGATGTTGATTACATGTCCCCATATATCTAGTTCCTGTCTATACTACCACTGAAGTCATTGTAGACATCATTTTTAGACCTTGTATGCTTTTCACTATTTTTGAGAGAATTATTGATAATGAGAAGAAGAAAAGGTGTTTGTAGAACTTTCTGGAACTAACACCATATATAATTATTACAATCCAATTCTGAATTCAGAAAATACTATCCATGTAAGTTGAAGTTTCTTAAAACATGATTCTGTAACTCATTTATTGAACATAACCATGCAGACCAAAATAGTTCCCTCATTTTTTAAATTACCTACAGCACTAATCATGCCTATTGCAAGTAACTGAACTAAGACATTTAATTAATTCTAAGGTGTGGGGTTTACATTTAGGGAATGATCTATATAGTCCTAAAAAGTTTAACACTTTGTACTACGTGAATTTCATAGCTTGTGGAGTTCTATGAAATGCACTGAACTGTATCTTCTTGCTCTTCTCCAAAATTTAATGATAATCTGTTTGTCCCTAACTATTTGTTGATGTTCTCAAATATTCAATTAGTTGTCTTTTCAGTAAGGAGACTGGTACTATTTTTTATTCATATCCTTGTATGAAAGGAGAAAATGGACATCAACTAGAATACAAGCAAAATATCATTTTTGTAGAGTGTAAATAACACAAAAGCCAAAATATAAACCTGTGGTTCACTATGTTTGATTGATTCGAGTTCCTGTTGCAATGTGACTGGTATGGAACTGCTACATACACCTCCCTGCCATGCAGATAAAATTTCTTCATTTTTCTGACATTGTACATTTTTTCTGTCACTTTTTTGCTATGCTTGCAGTAGGGCTTGTCTTTTTCCTGGAAGAGAATATGTTTGTTTAAAAAGTGCAAACATTTCTATATTTTGATGACTTTGCTTATAATTTTACTATACATTTTGTAATGTGATTCATGGCCCTTGATGCTATGTAGAGCCTTCTTTTAGTTTTACATGTAATTCTTTATCCATTTGTAAACTGGTTTTGGGAGCATTTGATCTACTTACGCAGGTTACGTTTTGTGGACAACTGTTTTCAAAGCAGTCTATGGTTGTGCTACAGATATGTATAACTTCCATTAACATCAAATGTATTCTGAAAATTTTGTTAGTCTGTCTTCATAAATATTTCTTGAATTTCTCAATTTCTTTTTCATTTATTACTCTTATAGTTTTACATTCGTTTTCAATTATGTCATGCACCCTCATAGCAAATGTGGACACACACACACACACACACACACACAAACTACAAAAATTGAAACTTGTGTGGCTTGAAGGGGGAAACCAGATGGCGCTATGGTTGGCCCGCTAGATGGCGCTGCCATAGGTCAAACGGATATCAACTGCATTTTTTTAAAATAGGAACCATAATTTTTTATTACATATTCGTGTAGTTCGTAAAGAAATAGGAATGTTTTAGTTGGATTACTTTTTTCGCTTTGTGATAGATGGCACTGTAATAGTCACAAACATATGGCTCACAATTTTAGACGAACAGTTGGTAACAGGTAGGTTTTTTAAATTAAAATACAGAAATTGAGACGTTTGAACATTTTATTTCGGGTGCTCCAATGTGACACATGTACCTTTGTGAACTTATCATTTCTGAGAACGCATGCTGTTACAGCATGATTACCTGTAAATGCCACATTAATGCAAGAAATGCTCAAAATTATGTCCGTCAGCCTCAATGCATTTGGCAATACATGTAACGACATTCCTCTCAACAGTGAGTAGTTCGCCTTCCGTAATGTTTGCACATGCATTGACAATACACTGATGCATGTTGTCAGGCATTGTCAGTGGATCACGATAGCAAATATCCTCCAACTTTCCCCACAGAAAGAAATCTGGGGATATCAGATCCGGTGAACGTGCGGGCCATGGTATAGTGCTTCGACGACCAATCCACCTGTCATGAAATACGCTATTCAATACCGCTTCAACCGTACGCAAGCTATGTGCCGGACATCCATCATGTTGGAAGTACACCGCCGTTCTGTCATGCAGTGAAACATCTTGTAGTAACATTGGTAGAACATTACATAGGAAATCAGCATACATTGCACCATTTAGATTGACATTGATATAATGGGGGCCAATTATCCTTCCTCTCATAATGCTGCACCAAGCATTAACCCACCAAGGTCGCTGATGTTCCACTTGTCGCAGCCATTGTGGATTTTACGTTGCCCAATAGTGCATATTATGCCGATTTACGTTACTGCTGTTGGTGAATAATGCTTCATTGCTAAATAGAACGCGTGCAAAAAATCTATCATCGTCCCATAATTTCTCTTGTGCCCAGTGGCAGAACTGTAAACAATGTTCAAAGTCATCGCCATGCAATTCCTGGTGCATAGAAATATGGTACGGGTGCCATCAATGTTCATGCAGCATTCTCAACACCGATGTTTTTGAGATTTCCGATTCTTGCGCAATTTGTCTGCTACTGATGTGCGGATTAGCCGTGACAGCAGCTAAAACACCTACTTGGGCATCATCATTTGTTGCAGGTCATGGTTGACGTTTCACATGTGGCTGTACACTTCCTGTTTCCTTAAATAACATAACTATCCGGTAAATGGTCCGGACACTTGGATGATGTTGTCCAGGATACCGAGCAGCATACATAGCACACGCCCATTGGGCATTTTGATCACAATAGCCATACATCAACATGATATTGACCTTTTCTGCAATTGGTAAATGGTCCGTTTTAACACGGGTAATGTATCACAATTGAAATGCCGTCCGCACTGGCAGAATGTTACGTGATACCACGTACTTATATGTTTGTGACTATTACAGCGCCATCTATCACAAAGTGAAAAAAGTGGTCCAACTAAAACATTCACATTTCTTTATGTACTACATGAATATGTAATAAAGAATGGGGGTTCCTATTTTAAAAATCCTATATCCCTTACTACTTGTTAAGACTTGCACTAGGCATGAAGAAGTTTGGCACTTGGTTGTTGTTTCCTAAATCTTCCTGTAACAACTAGCCCTCTCCATATCCATAACTGTTACCTTACAGGAGAACTTTCCTCCTCTTTGAAAAGGAGAAGCAGTTGTAGGAAGTTTATTAATAATTATGTTTAAGTAACCTACTAAAATTAGCAGGAAACTCAATACTTTAGGGGGAAAACAGAAGAACAGCTGTTATTTCCTCAATTATTTTACATAGCTGTTGTTTCTCTTCCATTTCTAATGCAATGTTTGCATATCAGAGGAGCAGTTACCAAAGAATGACAACTACAGGCATTTGTGCCCGAAACTGAGACTTCTCGAGTCAAATATGAATGAAACTGGTATGATTGTTTTATTTTTATCTTTTGTAGTCTCTTATGCTGTTTCATACTTCGCAAAGCACATCAGGGTGAGCCGAACTTATTAACTTGAAATCAACCTATCCTCTCTATCTTTCATTTCTCATCTCTGTTCTTTAGAACTGGAAGAGAGGACAAGCTTTACATTGGGCTGTAGTATGTGGTATAAATAAAACAGTTTTCTGCATCGGTCACTTATATATTTTGCCACTAAGCATTTCAGTAGTTCTAACCATCAGTTTCAGGATTCTTTGTTTACATAGCTGATGTTAGTAAAGAGTACAGATGCCTTTCCACACCAGCAGACCAAGATTATGTTGCATTTTTTGCTGATGATAAAAACTACACAAATAAATTTTTTTTATTTTTTATTTCTTTATAGAAAAGGGGCACTTTTAAAGTTAAGAAACATGAATTTTTGAGAATAATTTATACTTACATGGGAAGTAGAGTCGTAAAAAAGTCTGTATGCTGCTGCTTGTAAAAATATTGCAACTTGTAACAGTACACTGACTTTCTACATCTCTGCTTCCTTTGTAAGTACAATTTACTCTTACAAATTCTTGTTTTTAACTTTGATAGTGCCTTTCCTACAAAACAGTTTTTATCGTCAACAAAAGACTCAACATACCATACATTATGCTCGGTCTGCTGCTGTGGAAAGGTGTCTGTGCTCTTCACTAACACCAATTATGTAAGTAAACAATTCTCCACCTGAGGAGGATGGTGTGAATTGTCGAAACACATAGTGACCAAATAAATAAGTGACTGATGCAGAAAACTGTTCTGTTTATATTGATCAACAGTTGCAGGTCTCAAGATGCTGCCTTTTATGGAAAAAGTGTTCTTTAGTATTTGGGTCCCAAACTAGTATCTGAATATTATTGAGCTGTCAATAAATACTATATTCATAATGCCAGAACAAATATTTAACACCTGAGTGATTACCTACATTATGTGTGTATATAACTCAAATATATTTATTCTGTTTACTCACAATAGAACAATTTTAAAGTATTTCATTCTGTCCTTAAGCTGAATTATTTTATAATATTGTTTAATGACTTGATTTTCTTTTCACGTGTGCAGGAGCAGTAGTGTACCACCAGCACCAACACGGCCGATCGAGGCTGGAGCGGGACCGTTCCGAGTACGACGAGTACGACGAGTATGATGATGGAATAGCACCACTTCCATTGGCAGCAGCATACCACCACACCCATTCCCACCACGAACGTGACCTCCACGACCTCCTCGAAATACCGCTGCAGAGTGTCCGTCTGGAAGACCCACACCGTGATCGTACACATTTCCATCCTGGACACCTCGAACGTGTGGTGCACCACGAACAATCCCATCACAACCATCCACGTGTGGGACACGAACTGCGCGATCATACTCACCGTCGTCCGGTGCGTCGACCCGACCCTACTTTTGTGCCACACGTGCAGTACGGGCCGTCGATGGCCAGAAATGCGGCCATTGCTGGACCTTCAGGCCTGTCTCTGGGGCCGCCTCTAGGTCGTGAGGAGAGGTACCGGCAACACCATTCCATGCGAGACCCGGCAGATGATTACCACTCCCCTCACCACTCTTCCTCACGCCGACCTCTCAACGCTATCTAGCTAGAGCTTCTCTCACCAGAGTCCCGAGAAGACGATGACGACTAGCGGTGCTAGTCGGGGCTCTGTTGTGAGGTGGCAACATAGGAACCATTGCTGAGTGGTGGTTGCAAACAGACTGTCTGTGACAGACAATTTATTTAAAATTCTGTCGATTACCTGGTCGCAGTGTGACTTTTTGAACAATTTTTCATACGGATTCAGTGAAATCATTTGGTGCCACATACTGCTGATTATAAGAGTACTTTATCGGTGGTGACAAAATTGTTTTACCAATTTTGTCCCTGCAGATTATGTAGGTGTACATTGATTTTACTGTTGGTACATGTAGAATGGAAGAGCAGTTTGAGTTTTACGTTTAAGTTTTTCCTCTCTCCTAAACACGAAGCACAAATACTTACTCCATAGGTTAATATTGATATATATTTGACAATTTGCACAAAATTTGTTTACGAAGGACATTTAAATAGTTCACTGTTGTAGACAGGTATGTATCCAGAAGTTAATTCCCAGCATTAGATCAGATGTTTTTGTTAAAGGCACCTAAAACTTGATCCATTTCTTTCCAGCTGACATAGACTAAATTACATTTGCAGTGCATCATAATCCATTCCTTTTGCAATGCAATTTGATAGTGCACCAGTGCAGTTGTTTTCAGATATTTTTTATGTTTCCTGGATACATACCTTCTACTACTAATGACAGAATATATACTCAAAATTTAACATTTCTCTTGACATCGAATTCAAAATGCTGGTGTTTATAACAAAGTTATTACTAAAAAATCATTCAGCATGTCTCAGTAAATGCAGAATTTCTTCCATTTTTGGTAGTGGAAACTTTCAGATTTTTAGGTTTCCATGGAACATGAGGATCATACAGCACTGTGTAAGATACTGGTGCCTAGGTAATGGCTGAGATACAGGTATTAATTTGTTTACTTCTCATCACTGTTTTTTTTCTGTGATACAGAGAAGTGAACATCTTTACCTTCTTATTTTAAGGAATGTGATGTTCTGTCACTATTCAGTATCTGGGAAGAATTAGTTTTCCTCTCGAGACTTAAACCTAAATTTCACCTACCATATTGAAAGTGTAGCTCATTCATTGTACTAGGAATTTTCTAATTTCATTAAGATCTATTTTCACTACACATCTGCTGGAAAAGACTGTATACTTTTATTAAAATTTCTAATAATTAAAATGTAAGTGCTTTTTTGTCTAATTCATGCTTCAGTGTATAAGTACATGCTGCTAATAGTAAGAACAGTGTAATAGTTATGGGAAATGTAATTATACTGTGCCATTTTAAGAATCTTTTTAGCTTTCTATAGATGTTTCTTTTCAAAAATTTGATTGCTGTAGAGAAAATATTAGTACAAAAATCAGTTTCAGCCATTGTCAGTAAATTGTTTCAGAATGTAGATCAATTTAAAAGAGTTAGTTTGTAGTTGGTCTTTGTTCAATTTATAATGAGTAGCTGTATAAAAAAGCTCTGGAATATCATTAAGAGTTATACTGGGTATGAATGGAATTCAAGTGTAATAGCTGTGACTGTGATACTTTTTTTTAATCAAACAAGAGCAACCGTAACTACAAAGTCAATATGGCTGGTGAAAGGCAGATGGGAGGATTGCCTAACAGCAGCTTCGTGCATAATAAAGGGAGCAAGACAGTCATAGGTTTTCAGTTTTGTATCCAAGTCGTGTGGTATGTGCCCTTGGTTCTTACAGTTTTTAGTCAGTTTAAGATAAAGCAGGAGTGGCAGTAGTTTCAGTGAAACACCTGCCTTTTTACAGCAGAAGCAAAAGTTTCAATAAAAGTTCATCATTTACAAAGATTGAAACACAAGATACTTGCCTTATTTCTAGGAGAAATATTAAGAGAGTTTGCTGTTGGCACTATCATAATTGAATATTATGTATACATAAGAAAATACATTATATAACTGCATTTAATCTGTCACAGTATATGCTATTTGATACAAGAATTCATTGCATATTAAGCTGTGCATTAATGTCATTAACATATAAATTTTATCACAGAAGTAATAAGTTTGTTTTCTATCATTGTCTACTGTTTTCCTGTGTCTCATTTGAAATGAAATACAGCTGCATGCAGCAATATAAATGTTGTTTGTTCTTTCATCTGAGATTGCCCTAGACTCATTGCACAGTAAAATAACACCACTTAATAAAAATCCTTGGCTAAAGTGTACTTCATTACTATTAAGTTTGGGAGAACATTAGTTGTTTTATCAGTTACTGAACAGCGTGTGCCCAACTATTCATGCAAACATTCTTTATCTTCTATTATTTTATGGCATAATTTCTCATTATGCCCACAGCTGTTAATTTGTGACTAACTAATTAGACAGATGTAACTTGAATAACCCATATATTTTGTTTGCAACATTACCCAGAGTTAAGATTATTTCATTATTTTCCTGCAGTTTTCTCATAGATGTATGTTACATACTTTTACACCATCCTGATTAAATCCCGCTGAAAAGAAAGTATTTTTCACATATTAACTCAGTAGAATAAAAATGGACCATTCATTCAAAAAAAAGAGGATGAAATTATATGAAATTATATACTTTTAGTGTCTTATTCTGTTAAGACATTTTAACTCTGATAAACAGTGAAGTATTTAGGCTAACTGTCAGTGAGTTACATTTTCGTGTGTCATATTTTAGTCCTGTAGAATCAATTAATTTATGAATAATTTAGCGAAGTTAATTATTATATATCACTATGTGCTACCCATAAACAGATGAAAATTTAGAAAACGAAAACATCTCTTAATGACTGCAGTAAGTAGCACTGCTGAAAATCTCTTGTTATACACATTATGTCTGTGTATGTACTTTGGTGACATGAAAAATTTGAAAGGAAATGGAGGATGATCCATGCTGCAGAGCAAAAACCAGTGAGAGATTAAGAGGGGGTGGCCTGCCCCGGGCTTCTGATCATTGGGGGGCCTCAAGATCTAGAGGCCCCCTCCAGGACCACACCATTTTTAATCATCTCTCAAACAAGGCCAAAATATGTTCAGAAAGTAAGAGGCAGTTTGGAGTTTGAGGTCCCATACATATGCAAAATAGAGTGTGTCTGGGTTAAACATATAATAATAGGAAATGTAGTAATACACAAAGTAATTGAGATACTTATTGCCAGTAGGTTTCTACAAGTACAGTAACTCAAAATTTATTTTTACACACCTAATACTCATTTATATGCATACTGTTAGTTGTGTAACAGCCATCTAATGTGTGTTCCACTTCTCTCCAAGCATTTCACATCATTGCATATCTTCATGAATGCAATGGCACAGATCTGGTAGATTATGAACTGGTGTCTGGTACACCTGATTCTTGCTAAACACCCACAGAAAAAAATCAAGTTGTGTAATATCTGGGCTTCTAGGGGACCAAGCAATGGATGGACTACCTGTTTCAATCCTGTGGTCTGGGAACTTCTGATCTAAGAAATCCCTCACATTGTTCACAAAATGGCATTGTGCACCATCTTGTTGAGAAATCATGTCACAATGTTGCACCAGTGTAACAGATTTTAGCTATATGGCGGAAAGCACAGAGAACATGACCTGCTAAGGCGTCCACATGGCTACCGAGGCACATTTTTGTGCAGGAACGGAAATAATGCGGAATGTAAAGTGACCCCACCATGCTGTATAAGCTCTAGCCAAGTGACCAATGGAAAGTCAGAACCCGAAGGCAAATCAAAAAGTGGTGTTTTTCATCCCTGTGCAGGTTATTAATGTTTTGGCTGCTCTGAAGAGATATCACAAACATGTCACCCTCGGTATGATTTCTTATTATTAATTGTCAGTGACCAACATATCAGTGGTGAAAGCCTTCAGGAGACTCTAACATAAACAACATGATAATAGTAGCCACGCTACCATGCTATTCAGTGTGGCCATGCCGTTGAAGGCGTCTGGTTAGGACATGATGCAGCAGAAATACGCCAGTCAGAAATGTCACTCATTGCAACATTTGAGTTATTTGTCTCTTTATGATCTTCATATATACAGATATAAACATCCAAATGTATGTGACAAGGAAGATTGTGAATGTTATTGCCCCTTGTTTCACTCACAGAAATTTAAGCTCTCCTCTTAGCTGTCTGCCTGACATAGGGTTGCCAGACAATCCATCTTTTTGCTTTGATTAAACCCCTCCATTACTTCTGTACTCAGTCACCAGTTTTTTGTTTTCTTTTAATGTTGTGAAAAATGTCAGATTTAACATGGCCCATAAGAGAAGATATTTTTCAAATTTAAAAATTTGTAAATGGTTGTACAAAATTGTTTAAAGATACCCAGTTATCAACAAAATACAACTGAAGAAAAATTGGATAAAAAT
This sequence comes from Schistocerca nitens, assembly GCF_023898315.1. NCBI lineage: Eukaryota > Metazoa > Arthropoda > Insecta > Orthoptera > Acrididae > Schistocerca > Schistocerca nitens. The sequence goes on along the minus strand of NC_064619.1, from coordinate 4,597,963 downwards.
ACAACAAGATTTACTCCTGTGCAGAAGAACTAAATATCTAAAGGTAATATTTTGTTCTTTTAGTATATGAAATCATAATAACTACAATATGTATTTAGTATTTTATAATACTTTGCTTTTCACTTAGTTATTTATTGAAAAAATGTAGAGAACCTTGTGGATGGGGCAACCAAAGCTATGAGTAGTCATCTTGGATATTAACAACCACTTCAGCAGTATTTAGTCCTTTATTATTGGATCATTACTGGTTTCGTGCCACTGAAAGCCACATCTTCAAGTGAAGATATGCCTAAAACATTAGAGCGGAAAAGCTCAAAATCTTTTTACCCAACTTTTGTTTTCCGTCAGTGCCATGAAACTGGTACTGATCCAATAATAAAGGACTATTTACAGCTGAAGCAGTCATTAATACCCAAGATGAAAAACATGTGTCTTGTGTTGAGGTGACACTCAAAGAACAAAGTCACAAAAGTATCTGCTTTAGTTTATGTGTAACTGTATCAATATGAGCTGGAAAAGATGATCTTTAAAAATGGTAAGGGAACACTTAGTTTTTTATTTTTGAAAATCTGGCAACCCTGGTTTAACCACACACTCAGAAATCACCACATATTCACAAATCATCATCATCATCATCATTTAAGACTGATTATGCCTTTCAGTGTTCAGTCTGGAGCATAGTCCCCCTTATAAAATTCCTCCATGATCCCCTATTCAGTGCTAACACTGATGCCTCTTCTGATGTTAAGCCTATTACTTCAAAACCATTCTTAACCGAATCCAGGTACCTTCTCCTTGGTCTGCCCCGACTCCTCCTACCCTCTACTGCTGAACCCATGAGTCTCTTGGGTAACCTTGTTTCTCCCATGCGTGTAACATGACCCCACCATCTAAGCCGGTTCGCCCTGACTGCTGCATCTATAGAGTTCATTCCCAGTTTTTCTTTGATTTCCTCATTGTGTACACCCTCCTGCCATTGTTCCCATCTACTAGTACCTGCAATCATCCTAGCTACTTTCATATCCGTAACCTCAACCTTGTTGATAAGGTAACCTGAATCCACCCAGCTTTTGCTCCCATACAACAAAGTTGGTTGAAAGATTGAAAAGTGCACAGATATTTTAGTCTTGGTACTGACTTCCTTCTTGTAGAAGAGAGTAGATCGTAGCTGAGCGCTCACTGCATTAGCTTTTCTACACCTCGCTTCCAGTTCTTTCACTATGTTGCGATCCTGTGAGAATATGCATCCTAAGTACTTGAAACCATCCACCTGTTCTAGTTTTGTTCCTCCTATTTGGCACTCAATCCGTTTATATCTCTTTCCCACTGACATTACTTTTGTTTTGGAGATGCTAATCTTCATACCATAGTCCTTACATTTCTGATCTAGCTCTGAAATATTACTTTGCAAACTTTCAATCGAATCTGCCATCACAACTAAGTCATCGGCATATGCAAGACTGCTTATTTTGTGTTCACATATCTTAATCTCACCCAGCCAGTCTATTGTTTTCAACATATGATCCATAAATAATATGAACAACAGTGGAGACAGGTTGCAGCCTTGTCTTACCCCTGAAACTACTCTGAACCATGAACTCAATTTACCGTCAACTCTAATTGCTGCCTGACTATCCATGTAAAGACCTTTAATTGCTTGCAAAAGTTTGCCTCCTATTCCATAATCTCATAGAACGGACAATAACTTCCTCCTAGTTACCCGGTCATATGCCTTTTCTAGATCTATAAAGCATAGATACAGTTCCCTGTTCCACTCATAGCAATTCTCCATTATTTGCCGTAAGCTAAAGATCTGGTCCTGACAACCTCTAAGAGGCCTAAACCCACACAGATTTTCATCCAATTTGTCCTCAACTAATACTCGCACTTTCCTTTCAACAATACCTGAGAAGATTTTACCCACAACGCTGACTAAAGAGATACCTCTGTAGTTGTTACAATCTTTTCTGTTTCCATGTTTAAAGATTGGTGTGATTACTGCTTTTGTCCAGTCTGATGGAACCTGTCCCGACTCCCAGGCCATTTCAGTTATCCTGTGTAGCCATTTAAGGCCTGACATTCCAATGTATTTGATGAGTTCCGACTTAATTTCATCCACCCCAGCTGCTTTATTGCACTGCAATCACTGACCATTTTCTCCACTTCCTCAAATGTGATCCTATTTCCATCATCATTCCTATCCCATTGTACCTCGAAATCTGAAACATTACTGATCGTATTTTCACCTACATTGAGCAACTCTTCAAAATATTCCCTCCATCTGGCCAAGAAATCCACAGGATTCACCAGCAGTTTTCCTGACCTGTCCAAAATACTTGTCATTTCCTTCTTACCTCCCTTTTGAAGACTGCTAATTACACTCTAGAATGGTTTTCCAGCAGCTTGACCCAAAGTCTCCAACCTGTTTCCAAAGTCTTCCCAAGATTTCTTCTTGGATGCTGCAATTATCTGTTTGGCTTTGTTTCTTTCTTCAACATAACTTTCTCTGTCTACCTGAGTTCTATTATGTAGCTATTTTTGATACGCCTTCTTTTTCCTTTCACAGGCTGCCTTGACTGTGTCATTCCACCAAGCTGTTTTCTTCATCCTACTTTTACACACTACTGTTCCAAGACATTCTTTAGCCATTTCTAGTACTGTGTCCCTGTACCTTGTCCATTCCTTTTCCAATGACTGTAATTGACTACATTCAACTAACTGGTACCTTTCTGAGATCGCTGTTATGTACTTGTGCCTGATTTCCTTATCCTGAAGTTTCTCCACTCTTATCCTCCTACATATTGACCTGACCTCCTGCATTTTTGGCCTCACAATCCCTATTTCACTGCAGATTAAATAATGATCAGTGTCATCAAAGAATCCCCTGAATACAAGTGTGTCCCTCACAGCCTTCCTGAATTCCTGATCTGTTATTATATAGTCAATGACAGATCTGGCTCCCCTGCCTTCCCAAGTATACCAGTGAATGTTCTTATGTTTAAAAAAGGAGTTTGTGATTACTAAGCCCATACTGGCACAGAAATCCAAGAGTTGTTTCCCGTTCCTGTTGGCCTCCATATCCTCTCCAAATTTACCCATAACCTTTTCATAGCCTTCTGTTCGATTTCCAATCCTGGCATTAAAATCACCCATGAGCAGAACACTGTCCTTGTCCTTTACTCTAACAACTATATCACTGAGTGCCTCATAAAAACTATCCATCTTATCTTGATCTGTCCCTTCACAATGCGAATATACTGACACAATCCTAATTTTCTTGCTAGACACTGTCAAATCTATCCACATCAGTCGTTCGTTTACATACCGTATTGCAACTACACTGGGTTCCCTTTCTTTTCCGATGTAAAGCCCTGCACCCCATTGTGCTATTCCTGCTTTGACTCCTGACAGGTAGACCTTGTATTCTCCCACTTCCTCTTCTTTCTCACCCCTTACCCGAATGTCACTAACAGCTAAAACGTCCAGCCCCATCTTGCTTGCAGCCCCTGCCAGCTCTACCTTCTTCCCAGAGTAGCCCCCATTTATATTAATAGCTCCCCATCTCATTACCATTTGTTTGCCAAGTCGTACCTTAGGAGTCCCTGGTTTGTCAATTAGAGGTGGGACTCCGTCACCTCCAAAGGTCCAAGGCATTTTGCTCTGATTGTTGCCAGCATAATATTTAAAGTACCGGTGAAGCAGGTTGCTAGCCTTACTTGCCCTAAGTCCCATTGAGTTTTACCCCTAACGGTTGAGGGACTAAACGGTGGATTTGGTAGTCTTTGCCGTATGAGCACAAAGGTGACCACACCTCAGAATATGTCCGAGATGCCCAGCCTTATTCCAAAGTAACTGGTATCCCGACTGTCGGGACCATGGTATCCCGACTGTCGGGACCACTTACTTGGTCACTCATACGTTGCCCGTGGTTCATGAACTAGGACATGACTACAGGAACCCACACCATGAACCACAAATAAACAGCCAAATTTGTATTTCATCCTTTTTTTCGTCTAATCAGATAGAAATGCAAATAACTCAGAATATTTTGGAACATACTTGTATTACATTCATGAGAAAGTCCTATAATTGGTCAAAAATGTTAAGATAGAAAAAAAAATCAGCAAATAATGGGTCACAAACCTTCATCCTGCACCTCCATAATACATAATCTTATTCATTATGCTAAGTGTGTATTGTGACTCTTTCGCTTCCTGCCTTGGATATCATAGTATCTCTTGAAAGCTAATATTGTTGATGCATTAATAACTAACATTTAATGATAATGGTGATATGTTTGTGATAAAATTTCAGTATGCAGTTACACTGAAACGACATACTGCAAGTTGTTATACAAAATAGGTAAATACACCGCATCAAGTCGAAGATTTTACCAGAACAGAGTAATAATCTCTGGTCGTAAATGAAAGTTGTAAAATTGTGCTGCTAACGCCTGCTTTTGGTTTGGGAGTGAAAGGAAGTATGTTTGTATCTTGCTGTATGCTAATATTTTTTCCCCTTTTTTCATGTTTTTAACAGATTCTCAGACCATCAATGACATATGTATTCTTTCCTGTCACAAATATTTGTCCTTTTTTTCTAATATGTCACATATTCTTAGGGTGTGTACCTCAGTTAAAGTGCATGTATGTGGGCCATAAAAATTGCATACAGCCAACAATACATCTCAACAATGTTATCCTGCAACATTGCCACATGAATTGCAGGCACATTTACCACCACACTAAAGGCCACTATTGCCTGGCAATGTTTCCAGCAACACATTTCTGAGCCAGAAGTGTTTGCAAAGGGCCACACTACTGCCACAAAATGGATGAACATGAGCTATTGCAAGACAGTGCAGCACTATTACATTTACATTACACAACCAAGTTACAAACTGGGTGACAATCACCCTTTTGTTTTTAGCTACTGGTGATCCATATAGAAGTTAAATGTACACTGTTTGACATAAAACCTAGTCAGTGGTCAGGCACTGAGTCTTAAGTGCACGCTAATCATGGCATGGAATAAATAAACAGGCCACACCGATAATACACTAAGTCCACCTATCTGCACAATCTGGTAACACTGTGGTCTGCAGCATTTTCTGGAGTCAGTCTTGTGTTTTGTGTGAGTTGTTATACTATGTTGCACCCGTGATCTAGCAGTAAACAGTGCGTTGTCTGAATGCAGCATCTTACAGTTGAAACCACTCATTGCATAAATTTTTGTAGCACCTTTCATCTTCAGTGAAATGGTAGCACAGCTATAACATATTTCACTTTCTGACACACCGGCAATAACAGTTTCAACCAATTACATTTTTTAAATGATTCGTTGGCAGACTATCTGCTTCTGGATGCTACATGCATCAGGCCTCTCTGGGGACCACTAGCAGTGCCCTGCAGTGGCTGCTGCAGTGGTGCTGTGATTGCTTGCACTTTCCAGAAAGTGTCAGCTACTGCTCATTGGGGTGTATTTTTCCTCCTTTTCCTGCTGCTGTTGCTTATTTTGTAAGATTTGTGGTGGGTCTTAAACCATGCAGGAAGCTGCGTCCCTGGCCGATATAACAGGACAATATTTTGACGACCCCAATACACTGCCAGATGAAAGTAGTATTACCTTCCTCCTCTTGGTGGTCCGGATCCTTCCGTGCCACCTCCCTACTGTTTACAACACAACTCACAGTTGCTGTGGTAATACCACTCTCTTGAGTATATTCAAATGTCCATACATGCATACTGTGGGACCTGACAGGGAAAAAAAAAAAACAGAAAAACAACTACCACTCATAAATTGTTCATTACGCCCTTGTTGGTGGGTCATTTACGCCATGGTTCTTGGATTCAGGCACTTGCTGCACCATGGCACAAATGACTCCTGGATGACCAGTGGTTGTAATACCATTTTTTACTAGTCCCCTTCTTGCCAGCTCCACCACTGCTCCACATTCACTGCGTACAAGAAAGGAAACCACACAGTTTCTCTTTCCCACTACATTTATCCTTATTCAATTTACTCATGAGCATCTCTTTTACACTCTCACCTACGAGAGTGTAAAATGCTTTGTTGTTCTTGAGTGATGCTCTAAAAAAATGGCTTTGATATGCATTTCATACCCAATAGCAACAGAGGGAGGTGGTTTGTTTTTATATGATGATTATTGTAGTACACTAATATGCAAGATGCGAGTATTGCTCAAAATTAATTTTGTAGTTCGTGATCCAACTGGACTACCTTACCATTTTGTTTAACGTTGTTCTTAATGCTTTATATCTCGCTTCTTTCCCTTTTAGAAGCAATTCCTTATGCAATTTTTTCATCAGAAATTTGTATGTTTTTGTCAAGCTACAGTTAATAACTGTGCAGTAATGTTTACTGTGATGTTTTGATTTCTTGTTGAACATGTATGCAATAAACAGTGTGAATGCCTTGTAGTGCAAGCTCTATAGCAACATGGGCATAATGCACATTTTCAGGTCCACGTACGGGTTCATGGACAACTTAATATTGGTCAATTGATTGAAAGCGATATTCAAGGCACTATACCGTATTTACTCGAATCTAAGCCACACTCGAATCTAAGCCGCACCTGAAAAATGAGACTCGAAATTAAGGAAAATAAATTTTCCCGAATCTAAGCCGCACCTGAAATTTGAGACTCGAAATTCAAGGGGGGAGAAAAGTTTTAGGCCGCACCTCCAAATCGAAACAAAGTTGGTCCACTGTAATATGAGACACAATTTAGGTTGAATGAATGACGATACAGCTACAGCAGTTTGGTTCGAGTCTTAGCTTAGCAGTTAAGCTTTACCATGTAGCCATTGCTATGCGTAAGGTGCTTTTTCACGTGCTTCGTCTGGTTTGAATTGATTGCTTATTTTTCTTTGATCTGATAAGTGCCGTTCTCTTTGCTATAGGTGTTTACGTCACTCTAAGCTGAAAATGCAATACTGTACTGTGTCATGCATTGTTTGTCGCATTCTGATAATGAGTGTTTATGACCTGTCGCCGCTCGCGGCATGGCTTGCTTTTGTACGCGCTTCCGCCGCTTACAATTAAAAAGGAATCGTCTCATTAGTGAAACAATGGCAAGAGACTGCTATTTGTTGTTACTTACACTGCTGCTTTCTTTGATAATGATCAACAAGAACAAAATAATAGACTGCATATGATAGAAGATGTTCTGAACGAGAGTTTAGCGAAAATTTTTCTCCGTTTGAAAATCTTTGCAGAAGCCTCTGTAGTATTCAATTCAATTCAATTTATTAGCGTCCTTGTAGTACATCATCGAAATGACATAGGACTTGTCAATAAACATTACAATTTAAAATACATATACATGAAAATTTGTAATTGAATTTACTTGTCACTTAGACATTACAATTTTAATAGAACTTTTAGAACATTAACATAAAAATATACAAGTAGGATAACAACGTACAAAAAAAAAAAAGTTAGTTATTCTCACATCAAAGATTATTTACATTCTTACATTAACACTGTTTCACACTTTCATAGAAACAGCAAGTATAAATGTGAGCAATTACACATATTTATTATGTCAGGGAAATATTAACTGCGCTTTTATTGTCAACGATTCATAAACTCTTCAATACTGTAAAAAGTATTGCTCAATAACATGTTTTTTAATTCTCTTTTAAATATGTACAGTTTTGGTATTATTTTTAGTTCTTTGGGGAGAGCACTGTAGAGGATTTTGGGTTGGTATAGTACACTTTTGTGATACATAGCTGTTTTATGAATTTCTCTGTGGAAATCATTCCTATTCCTTGATTCGTAGTTGTGAAATTCTCTGTTTAATGTAGAAAATTCCTCGTGTTATTTTAAGAAACATATGCTGTCATATATGTATAAAGATGGTAGTGTCATGATTTTTAATTCTTTGAAAGCTTGCCTACAAGAGTCTCTATATCCTATACCTTTTATTATTCTGACTGCCTTCTTTTGTAGTCTAAATGAGTGTTTTGTTAGACTGATGTTCCCCCAAAACTGTACGCCGTATCTTAATAAACTGTGCGTGAATGAGAAATAAACACATAACACTGTTTTAATATTACTTGTGCTTTTAAGCATTCTAAGTATATAACATGAATATAATAGAGGGAAACATTCCACGTGGGAAAAATATATCTAAAAACACAGATGATGTGACTTACCGAACGAAAGTGCTGGCAGGTCGATAGACACACAAACATACACACGAAATTCAAGCTTTCGCAACAAACTGTTGCCTCATCAGGAAAGAGGGAAGGAGAGGGAAAGACGAAAGGATGTGGGTTTTAAGGGAGAGGGTAAGGAGTCATTCCAATCCCGGGAGTGGAAAGACTTACCTTAGGGGGAAAAAAGGACAGGTATACACTCGCACACACACACATATCCATCCACAAATACACTGACACAAACAGACATTTGTAAAGGCCAAATGTCTGCTTGTGTCTGTGTATTTGCGGATGGATATGTGTGTGTGTGCGAGTGTATACCTATCCTTTTTTCCCCCTAAGGTAAGTCTTTCCACTCCCGGGATTGGAATGACTCCTTACCCTCTCCCTTAAAACCCACATCCTTTCGTCTTTCCCTCTCCTTCCCTCTTCCCTGATGAGGCAACAGTTTGTTGCGAAAGCTTGAATTTCGTGTGTATGTTTGTGTTTGTTTGTGTGTCTATCGACCTGCCAGCGCTTTCGTTCGGTAAGTCACATCATCTGTGTTTTTAGATATATAAGTATATAACATGTTTGACTTAATTTTTTGTTCAATGATATTACATGCTTTTCCCATCTTAAGTGTTCATCAAACCATACTCCCAAGAATTTAGTGTAAGATGCTTGTTCAATCTTACACTTACCCAGTTCTACTGTAAGGTTAGTTTTTATTTTATTTGTAATATGCCTGAAGTGGATCCACGTTGTTTTTTGGGCATTCACAATGAGTCTGTTTTCATTAAACCATCTGTCTGCTTCGTCTGTTGCTAATGTGACTTTTTCCTGTAAGTCAGCTTCACTATTTGCTTTAACAAACAAACTTGTATCATCAGCAAACAGTACTGCCTCTGCTTCAGATAGTTGACTTGGTAGATCATTGATAAATATTAAAAACAGTAATGGCCCTAATACAGATCCCTGGGGTACTCCATACAAAACTCTCTCGAATCTTGATGAATATGTCCTATCTGCCTGGCTTATCTCCACCTTCTGATACCTGTCTGACAGATATGATTCAAATCATTTGTGGGCAACTCCACGTATCCCATAGGCATATAACTTCCTAAGCAGTAACTTATGGTCGATGACATCAAAGGCCTTTGATAAGTCTAAAAACAATCCACAATTTAATTCCTTTCTGTTTATGGAATTTAGAACAAGTTGCAAAAAATTGAAGATAGCTGTTTCAGTTGATTTATTTTTACGGAAACCATTTTGCACATTAACCAATATTCTATTCTTAATAATAAATTTGAATAGTCTCTGATACATTATCCTTTCTATTATTTTTGAGAAACCTGATAACATTGATAAATGCCTAAAGTTACTAACATCATATTTATCACCATTCTTGTAAAGTGGCTTTATAGTTGATATTTTAAGTTTTGATGGAAACATCCCTGTCTTAAAAGATTCATTTATAATTTCAGTGAGATGCGAGGCTATGTTTCTTGCACTTTGCTTAATGACTTTGTCAGGAATCCCATCACACTCACATGACATTTTATTTTTTAACTTATTTATAGCATTTAGTACCTCTGAATCAGTTACTGGATAAAGGAACATTGTCATGTCATTCATGGGGATTTTTTCCTTGCTATTGGAATTGCATTTAGTTTTAATTAAATTTATGGCTATATTTGTGAAATGTTCATTAAATATGTTGGCAATCTGAAGTAGGTCCTTAACAGTTTTACCCCCACTTTTAATGACAAAGCTGTTATCTTTTCTTTTGTGTCTACCTATATTTTTATTTATTACCTCCCAAGTTGACTTCATTTTTTTGTTTCTCAATATAGGTATCATTATCAAGCTTCTTAGCTGCAATTATTACTTTCTTGTACAGGCTTCTATAACATTTCACATGTGCTTTCAGTACTACATTCTTCCTGGCTGATTTATTTAACTTTCTGAGAGTGTCTGATGACTTTCTAATCCCCTGTGTAACCCATTTTTTGGTTTTATGTTTAGTTTTGACTGTTTTTTATAGGAAAGGCAACATCGAAGCAGTGTTTGTAGCTTTCAAGGAATGAGTCAAACTTTCTGTTGACATCACCACTTGATTCAGAACCCCAGTTGTTATTTTCCAGAATGTAATTAAAAATTCTTATGCTGTCATCATTTATAAATCTCCTTTCTCTGTAATTGTTATTGATAACAGGGTCCTTGTAAGATGTGACATTTAAACTCAATTTGATACCCTTGAGTTCCGAGAAACCAGTGTTATATTCACACTTGTCCTTGTTTATAAATACTTGATCTATTATAGTTTCAGGCATGTTTCCGCATCTGGTAACTTCATTTACAGTTGCCATCATATTATGACACAAAAACAGATTGCACAGTTGTTGTTGTTTGCTACAATCATTCTTAAAGTTAACATTAAAATCACCAAGAACAATTACATTATGTTGAAGTTCATTCAGCAGTCCCTCAAGGTTTTCCATAAAAATGGCAAAGTTGTCCAGTGGTGATCGGTACAAACACACAATAGTAATTTTTAATTTGGTTAGCTCACATATACTGTATTCAAAATCTTTTTCTATGCATTTTAGTTTACATTTAATTTCTTTTGATTCTACCCCTGTCCTAACATAAATACATGTCCCACCCCCTTTATGGTTGATTACATTCTGCACAGAAATTAGTGATCTTAGATTTAAAAATCTAGTCAATTGTCGTGCTTCATTTCTGACTGTATCACTATTAGGCATAAGAATAATACGAATATAAACATGACATGATGTGTATATTATTCCGCGTTTACTGTTTTCTCACTCTAGTTTCGTAGTTTATTAGGCAGACAGGATTTAAATGAGATAGCAGCCAACACGAAAGAATACATGGCAAAATGTTTATATTCATATTATTCTTATGGTGAAGAGAATACTGCATGTGATTCACAATTCATAAAAGTTCTTATTAGCAACGATCTCTTGTCACCGGTAGGAAAAAATTTAGAACGTAGAGTTGGCCATATTGACAAAAATCCCAAACAGTCTTGCCAGTCGGATTTTTGTGGTATGTTGAAATGCTGCTACATTCGAAGATGAACAATACGGAATTTGTATTTACTTCGTTGGATAACGTATGAAAATGCAGTGGTCGAAACTCGCGGCGGAGAAAAAAAAGATCCACTTCCGCTTTTTTTTCCGACGCAGAGGTTTTGTCACCATTATTTATCTTTGTGCCTGCAAAGCATGCCTGTGTGTAGCACTACATAATTCGACGGCAGAAGTTAGTTGTGGCAGTACCTACCAACATTTTTCAGAACTTCCGCTTACTTTGCACTCGATTCTAAGCCGCAGGCGGGTTTTTGGGTTACAAGAATCGGGAAAAAAGTGCGGCTTATTTTCGAGTAAATACGGTATTAGTTTTGAATCAACAAAATAGCCTAATTTTGGAAGCTGCCCAGAGTGGAAGGAAGTTCCTAACATCAGTGTCAGGAAACATTTATGGGGGTGCCGAATTGCTACTTCACAATTTAGCATAGACGAACGACATTCGCTTCACAACTATTCCCCTCACACATGGGTGCAATGTGACAAATGAAAGTCAAATTCGTAAGTTGACAGTTTAGTCAAAGTACTTCAGAGACGTTTGTGTAGTGAAGGAACTTGTTATTCTCAAAGCAGAAATACACTGATGAATCAAAACATTATGACCTCGCCCTTAGCAAGGCTGTATGCTGCCTTGTGGCACCGAGGGTACGTGATGTGGTAAGAGAAGTATATGAGCAGAGAAGAGGCGAATGGAGAATCATTCCAGTGATGATAAGTGATGAAAATGCAGAAATCCAACGACTTACACAACTTTGACAAAAGCCTAATTTTTGTGTCTGGGAGTGAGCGATCAGAAACAGCGATGCTGGTCACCTGTTCATGTGCTACTGTCGTGAGCATCTATGGAAAGTGGTTGAAGAATACTGAAACCATGAGCAGGCAAAAAAAGTTGGATGTCCATACTTCATCACGAAATATAGGAATCAGAGATTTTCCAACTCTCTGAAGCTGGATAGGCAGTGATCTGTGGCACATAGCACGGTCTGGTGCAGGAACAAGCATTTTGGAGCACTGTCGAGTGCGGTGTTCTGCAGCAGAGGATGCCTACATGTTCCCATGTTGACTCAACAGTATCATCAGTTATGATTACAGTCAGCACAGGATCATAGAGATTGGACTGCAGACCAATGGAGTCGTGTTGCCTGGTTGGACAATTCCCATTTATTGTTAAACCAGTTCGACGGCTGTGTCCAGATAGGCCATCATCCAGGCGAACGGCTGCTCGACCCGTGCAGCACACCGTGGACACAGACCAGTGGTAGCAGTATTATGTTATGCGGCACATTCACTGGGCTTCCATGGGACTTGCAGTAATAATCAAAGGCAATATGACAGCTGTGGACTACGTGAACATTGTTAGGGACCACCTGGAACCCTTATGCTTGATGTCTTCCTCAACACTGATGGAATCATGTTGCAATGGTTCAAGGAGCATGATAGTGAACTCACACTGATGTCTTGGCCATCCAGTTTAACTTATCTGAATCTAATGAAAACCATCTGGGACGCTATTGGGAGCCAGCTCAGCGCCCATAAACCAGCCACCCGTAAATTACGTGAAGTGTGTAGGCATCTGGTGCCACAAACATCTGTAAACCTATCAAATACTTGTTTAGACCGTGGCACACAAAATCACTGCTGAATTTTGTTTCAGAAGTGGACCAGTAAGCTTTTAAGTAGGTGGTCGTAATGTTTTGGGTCATCAGTGTATGTGACAGCTTACTGAGATGAGCTTGTCAAAAGACTTAACGTGTAAAGATTTACTTCAGATTTGTTAAAGAATTTCTTCTAGCAATTTGCAGCTGCTTTAAATAAAATGGAAAAATAATAATCTAGACTGCACTGATCTGCACAGTGAATAGAACTGCGAACTCGCACTTCCACTACATCACAAGACAGTTGTGGGACAACTGATTTAATAAGATACTGGTGGGAACAGGTCTCTCTCATCTCAGTATTGAGCACCAAGCCTCATAGTGCAACATCAAAGATAAAAAAAGTTGCTACTTGTGTGAAGTACGGCATTCCTTGAGTCTGAATTTAAATTTTCTGTCTCATTGTCTCATCGTACATGTGGATTATGTAGCAAAAATTATTGAAATGTAAAGGAATTCCAGCTGAATTTAGTGGAATGATTCAGGACCACGTGTGGAAGTAAATGCACTATCACAGGATTGCCAAATATTTGCAACAATGTTACCAATTCTTAGCTGTACTAGGGACAACTATGTAGTGAAACTTGTGTCATGCTCATCTTTTACAACTGCTCAGAGGGCGCGCATGAGCACATTCAGCTATTATGCAGCATTATCTACTGATAATTTCTGGAATCGCGTTTTCTGCATGGCAGAACATCAAACATTCCATTCTTCCAAATTCACTGGCATGTGCATCAGTACCAGATAGGGATAGGAAAGCTCTTGTGACTAAACAACAGTAATAATAATAACAACAAACTAACAATGAATGAAATTTATAGAATTAAAGAAGAATGTTCACAATTAAATCGATTTTCAAAGCAAAGGTCTTCTTAGCATTTTCTTGCAGTTCTGTTATGGTTATTTCCAGAGAAAAGAGCAAAAACTGAAGTGATACACATCAGTAGTCCATCTCCATCTGAATCAGCAACTACTCTCAACTTGGGTCATGAGATGAGCATGATGCTATGGAGCAAACATGACATTGCTTTGTTTAGCACTCTGCCATTGCTCTTTTGGTAGGTAATGCAGAAAGTTCCCATCATTAAATACAAAACCAGTTGGAATTGAAGCATGGAATTACCTTCCTACAGTCTAGAATTTAATTTACAATCTTTATCTAATATAAACAACTACTCAGATTATTCATCATATGAGAATAGGGGTAGCTTATGGATGAAATGACCATTTTGAAATCAAAAAAGTTTACTTCACTAACTCAAATTGATATCTTAAGTGGGAATTATTCAGAATATTTCATTGGATTGACAAAATAGAAGACAATAAACTGTAGTTGAATTAAGTCAGGTGATGCAGAGCAAGTTTTGCTATGTAGGCATCAAAATATCTAATCGTGGTAGAAGTAAAATAGGTATACATTGTAGACTTGCAAATCAAGAACAGCTTTTCTCAAAAGATAAACATTGTAACATCAAAGATAAATTTGTAGCTTGTTTTTCAGTTCCCATAAACAGTACCCCTAGATAAGTGTTACCCATGATTAGAATCACAAAAATGGGGGAAAAAAAGTACTCATTGGGGTGTTATTCAATTTTCTACTCTTCTTAGACAGCTGGCCACATCGTGTATTTGAAATCTGGAGTGCACAGTGTCTCATGCTAGATTAGAGGGCTTTAGTGTCTGTCAACACAGTACAATATGTAAGAAGATGAAGCACTGCCAACATTTTGTCCAGAGATGTGAAGATGAAAAAGTATCCTAGCATTGTCATATTGTTTTAGATAATGGGGAAGAGTATATTGCTGCTGATATATTAATCTCTCATATTTGTCTGCCATGTTCAACAAAATAATGAAAAGCAAACAATGGAAAATCCAGGATGGAATATAACAATACCAGAGAAGGAAAGTTGCTACTCACCATATAGCAGAGATGCTGGGTCACTACAGGCACAACAAAAAGTTTCACACAATCATAGCTTTTGGCAATTAAGGCCTTTGTCAGCAGTAGACACACATACACACAGGCACACATACACTCACGCAAATGCAACTTGCACACACATCTGCAGTCTCAGTATCACGACTCAGCATCTCCACTATACGGTGAGTAGCAACTTTTCTTCTCTGGTATTGTTAAAATAGTGAAAAGATACTATTTAGTATGCACTGCACTAATATAAATGTATTAGCTAAGCACCTGCTGCTTTGCTCACATAGACTTTATGGCCTGCAGAGTTTTTTTCTTTTCATTTAATTGAATTTTTATGTTGTTCATAAATTGCAACACCTTCTGAACTTTTCACACTAATTAAGGTGATATAAGCATGGTTCTTTTCTGAAAGTACTTCTGACCAAAAAATACTTCTGGTAGCTGGAGTCCAAAGATTTTGTTGATCATGTCTGTTGAGTTCTTGTGGAGATAATGTATTTCCTTAGCAACTTTAATCCCCTAACAAATATTTCTTCATATCTAACGGGGAAGTGAAATACCAGTTTTCATAAATTTAGCTTTAAATTTTGTAAATGTAACAAAATATTTTGTTAAAAATTTTCATCGGTATTACACTCCCTTAGGGGTTGAATTTCCAGAAATACTGAAACACATTTTTTTAAAAATTTCTAACTGTGAAGTCAAATACCAGTTTTCATAGATGTAGCCTTAAAAATCCTTAGTAATTCTTTAGTAATTATTTATTTCAAAAAGACTTTCACCCACTTTTTACTCCCTTATGGGTTGGATTTTAAAAGATGATGAAAGACAATTTTTTTTTTTTTTTTTTTTTTTTTTTTTTTTTTTTTTTTTTTTTTTTTTTTTTTTTTTGGCAGAGAAACCAAATACCAATTTTCGTAGCTCTAGCTTCAAAATTCCCTTAATAGTGACAGACTTCCAAAACGCCTTCCATCCCCTATTTTACTCTTTTAGGAGTGAAATTTTGGACAATCCCTTCTTAAATGATGCCTATAGTAAAACATCCACACCCTCTCCAAACTTCAAGTTTCTGTTCGCACCAGTTTGGGCTGGGCTATGGTGAGTCAGTGAATCAGTCTGACACTGTTTCCGCCCCTTTGGGGTTTAATTTCCAAAACAGTGAAGCATGTATTTTTTCATCTCTAATCGAGAAGCCAAATACCAGGTTTCAAAGATTCAGCTTTAAAAATGCTTTTGCAATGAAATATTTCCATAAAAGTTTCACCCTTATTTCACCCCATTGGAGGTTGAATTTCCAAAAGTACTGACATATGCACGTCTTATTTCCATCAGAGAAGCCAAATACAAATTTTCATAGATTTAGCTTCAAAAATGCTTGCACAGTGAAATATTTCCACGAAAACTTCCATTCCCTATTTCTCCGCATTAAGGGTTCAGTTTCCAAAAGCACTGAAACATGTATTTTTTTTTTTTAATTTGTAAAGGAGAATTCAAATACCAATGTTCATAGAGTAGCTTTAAAAATACTTAAGTAGTTCTTTAATAATGACATATTAAAAAAAAATTTCACCCCCGCCCTACCCCATAGGGTTAAATTTCCAAAAATGCTGTAACATATATCTTTTGTTATTTCTGACAGAGAAACTAAATGACAGTTTTCATACGTCTAGCTTCAAAATTGCCTCAATAGCAGCATAAAAAAAACCTTCATCCCCTATTTCACCATTCGGGAGGATGATAGTTCAATCCCACGTTTGGCCATCCTGATTTATGTTTTTTGTGATTTCCCTAAATCGCTGCAGGCAAATGCCAGGATGGTTCCTTTGAAAGGGCACGGCCAACTTACTTCCCCATCCTTCCCTAATCCGATGAGACTGATGACCTGGTTGTCTGGTCACCTACCCCTAATGGGGTGAAATAGGGTAGGGTTCTTTTGGGGGAGAATTTCAAAAAATCCCCTCTAAAATGACACCTACAATATAAGATCGACACCTCCAGATTTCAAGTTCTTATCCTTAGTGTTTTGGACTGGTTAATGATGAATCAATCAGGACATTGCCTTTTATACATAGAGATTACACCTCATTATGGTAATATTACAAAAAAAAGTATTTTGTAATAAAACAAACTATCCCAAATTGTCACAAATTAGCAGGATAATATGCACTTCCTGCTTCGAAATGGTCTCTCTCTACATTGAGTTGGTGGCAGCAGAAGTGTTCTACAGTCAGCTTCAAATGCTGGTTCTGTAAATTTCCTTGGTGGTGTTCATGAAATAGAGCATTGCCTTTCCTCCTAGGATATCCATTTGAGTTCCCAAAACATATCTGTAATGGTTGCATGTTGTTTTAACCTACTGGTAACAGATCTAACAGACCACCTCTGAATTGCTTTGATTTCCTCCTTTAAGCTGACCTTGTGCACATCTGAAAGACTCAAGCAATACTCAAGAATAGGTCACACCAACAATCTATTTCAATCTATTTGTTGTCTCCTTTACAGAGGAACCACAGTTTCCCATAATTCTCCCAAAAAACTGAAGTTGACTAATGCTGTATCCAAACATTATGGTTTCGTTTTTCCTACTTACCTGCATTAAACTACATTTATCTATGCTTAGAGCTAGCCGCCGTTCATTACACCAACTACAAATTTGGTCTAAGTCACCTTGCAAGTTCTAGGCACTCCAGTCCCTAACAGTGCGCCTGCTATGGTTGCAGGTTTGAATCCTGCCCCAGGCATGGATGTGTTTGATGTCCTTACGTTAGTTAGGCTTAAGTAGTTTCTAAGTCTAGAGGACTGATGACCTCAGATGTTAAGTCCCATAGTGCTCAGAGCCATTTGAACCATCACCTTGTAAACTCCTACAGTCAATCAGCCTCAACACCTTGCCATATATCACAGCATCATCATCAAACAACTGCAGATTGCTGCCCATGCTGTCCACCAAATCATTTATGTAAATAGAAAATAATAGCGGTCCTATTAAACTACCCTGGGACACTCCTGATGATACCCTTGTCTCTCATGAACAGTCGCTGTTGAGGACAACATACTGGGTTTTATTACTTAAGAAGCCTTCGAAGCACTCGCATATCTGGGAACCTATTCCATTTGCTCGTACCTTTTAACAGTCTGCATTGGGACAATGTGTTTCAGATGACGGTATGTTTGTATGATTCTGCTGCATGAACAATTTCCTAAACACAAATTTTAAAATTTTGGTTTTTGTTTTGCTACCTTCTACTGCCATGCCAGACTAGTCGACCAGTGACTGTATGGAAGCCTTAGACACACTTTGTGATTTTACATAGGACCAGAATCACTTTGTGATTTTACATAGGACCAGAATTTCCATGTGTTCTCAGCCAGATCTTTTGCTAATGTATGACAGTGGAAGTTGTATTCTTCATGCATAAATATTTTCACAGACATAAGAATCTCTACTAACCTTTTCTTCCTCAAAAATTTTCGAATTTCATTGTTAATCCATGATAGGTCTATTCCATCCTTAATCCACGTACTAGGCAAATTTTGTCCAGAGCACAGTTTACAATCAATTTAAACTTAGCCTATAATTCTTCTGTGTCCATCGTACTGGAACTAAATGATATCAGTTCATTGTCTAAGTGAGTTGCTGACAACTGCTTATCTGTTCTTTATAGCAGAAATACTCTCTTAGCCTTCTTGATTGACTTATTGTAACCCTAACTACATTGATGACATCATGATCACTAATCCTCATCTCTATGCTGGTGCCACGATAAGGCACAGACAGTTTGTAGCCACCAGGTCTAAGATATTTCCATTGCATGTGGGCTGTCAAACTACCATAGCTGCTCAAGGCAGTTTTCAGTAAATGTGTTCAAAAGTACTTTGCAAGACTGTAAGCCTGCATGCCCTGCAATGAATCCATAGATTTCCCAGTCTATACTAGTATGTTACAGTTGCCTCCAACCAGTATTGCATGATCTTTGTATTTACGTACTACTGAACAAAGACTTCCTTTGAATGACTCTAGAACTATCACAGTGGAACTGAGTGTCCAGTAAAAACATCCAACAATTAACTTTGGTTTGCCTAGACCCGTTATACACAATGTGAACACTTCCTCTTTCCCTCTTATGCCCCCCCCCCCCCCCCCTCTTTTCCCTCTTATGGCAAGCTCTCAGTCCCAAGAGTGATTTGAGAGAGAGAACTTTTCTGAAGGGCAGTTAATTCAGGAACTTTGTTATGAATACTTCAAAAATTTACTAACAAAACTTTTTGACACTTGAAGTGTCTTTACTTCGAACAGAACCTAACTTCGCTAACTGAATATAAACTGGCAAGTTTTCATCAGAGTACCTCAAACTATGGCCTAGCCTAAAAAAGAAAACTCATAATCTCTCCACAAGTACTTTGTTACCCGTGTAGCTCCTTTGTTTGTGGGGTGCACACCTGACTTGTCAAGGGGAGTCCTACAATTCCCTACTTAGTAACACAAGTCCTGGAACTTGCAGCCAAGACTGTCACCGTGTCAACGAAGTCTTCCATTGAGACCCTCCACTCGGCCCCAGACTAAAGGATCACAATCAACTCTGGGAACAATACTGTGAATTATGATCTCTGCACCACATGAACAAGAACAGCAGCCTTCAACACCTCTGCCAGTTGCCTGTATGAACTGAGGATGGCCTCAGAACAAATGCAATAGTTGTTGGAGCTAAACTTGAACCACAATTTGCAGACAATTGCATCCTGCACACTTGATAGCCCCAAGCAAGGCTTACTCCACATCTTGAATGAGGCCCCCCAGCAGATGTATTGAGTGCACATTGGTTTTCCTTCTAGCCCTGAACACTATCTTTCTAAAGTGCTCCATAATGTGATTAACATTGGAGCTTCCAATAACTAGCAAACCCCTGCCCATGTGTGCCTGCTTGGTCCCTGAAGGAGTGGCAATCTGTTCACTCATGCGGGAAACAGACAGACAGCCTCTACATTGGCCCTCTACCTTGAGCCACACGAAGGCATTACCATCTGCAAATCACCCCACTGTGAAGGTGGATCCACCATGTTGGATACACTCGGAGGTGTGTCTGCAGCAGAGACTGTGGGTGAAACAAGTTACACATGAGGTGTCTACTATGTAATAACACTGTTTGAGGATGTTAGCATTTGGTAAAGAAATTTCATATGCTGCAAGTAACATATAGTTGCAAACAGAAAAAGCAAATCATCCAATAAAATTTTTTTTCAGTTACCAAAAACATAAGACTCAAAAGCCATACACGTAATTAAATAGGTGAATAACTGCAGTGCAAGTTTGATTCCAGATTCCAATAACATGAAAGGAGAAGCAAGTGTGAAACAAAAAATGTTGACAGTAATGTGTCAAGTATATCATTCTTAAGCGAAACTGTCATTCGTTCCATAAAAACCTACAAGAGAAAAAAGATCAGCTACTTACAATGTAACTGCTGGTGATCCTTTGTGAGTGACAGTGATAAGTGCCTGATGAATGAGTTTTCAATTTTCAGATAGCTTAAGACAGAGAGGAACCAAAGTAACAGGAAGAGGCTACCGAGAGTGTGGGATTAAATTTCTATGCAGTATGTCGCAGTTGCCAATTTTGTTAGTAATTTATTTCTTTATTGCTTTACACCAACAACACCTCTAGGTTACCCCAACAATCATATATGAATTATTGAACCATACTGCTATTTTAAATGTTGCACTTGTGACTGGATCTGACTCAGTGGACAATGCTACTTAGAATTTCATTTTGCCTTGGAGACTACTAAAATGCTTAATAACACATTCTGGATAATAACTGTATCTCCTGAGACAATTATTCATTGGCTGTTGCTTAAGTAAAAAGTTCAGGGTCACATAAGTAGAGTGAAACCAGGAGCACAAATATATATGGAAACTAGACACATCACTCTTTCACATCACTGTGGAATAACTTGAAAAAGTTAAGCATTGGTAAGGCAATGAATTTAGATGAAGTGAGGTTGGTGAAATAAATTAAATTTTTCGAGATGAAACCTAAGTCATCCTAACAACACAGGTTTGAATTTTTGTGCTCCATGTGCATCTTAGGATACATTTATTAATTTTTTTTTCCTTTTGTTGTCATGGAAGTATAAGAGATCAATGGCATCAATATGTTCTGACATTAAGAAATACAATGGGATTACTTTAAAAAATAAGCATTTCAAATATAATCAAAATTATATTTTACATCTAAAAACAAAGATGATGTAACTTACCAAACGAAAGCGTTGGTATGTTGATAGACGCACAAACAAACGCAAACACACACACAAAATTCAGACTTCGCAACCAACGGTTGCTTCATCAGGCAAGAGGGAAGGAGAGGGAAAGACGAAAGGATGTGGGTTTTAAGGGAGAGGGTAAGGAGTCATTCCAATCCTGGGAGCGGAAAGACTTCCCTTAGGGGGGGAAGAAGGACAGGTGTACACTCAAAAACAGAAAGAGAAAGTAATTTTGTGTGTGTTTGTGTTTGTTTGTGTGTCTATCAACATAACAATGCTTTCGTTTGGTAAGTTACATCATCTTTGTTTTTAGATATATTTTTCCCACGAGGAATGTTTCCCTCTATTATATTCATATCATTAATTTGAACCCAACAATTATGTTTGTTATTGTCACTGTTGCATTTCGAAATCTTTTCTGTCATCTTACTTTCTGTTTCTGTTTTTGAGTGTATAACTGTCCTTTTTTCCCCCCTAAGGTAAGTCTTTCCGCTCCCGGGACTGGAATGACTCCTTACTCTCTCCCTTAAAACCCACATCCTTTCGTCTTTCCGTCTCCTTCCCTCTTTCCTGATGAAGCAACCGTTGGTTGCAAAAGTCTGAATTTTGGGTGTATGTTTGTGTTCATTTGTGTGTCTATCAACATACCAACACTTTCGTTTGGTAAGTTACATCATCTTTGTTTTTAGATATATTTTTCCCACATGGAATGTTTCCCTCTATTATATTCAAAATAATATTTTATGATATTAAATCCTGTATAACCTTATGTAACTGACAGTAATTGAAAATGAAAAAATTATAAGTTCTATTACTTTTGTTTTAGCTTTAGTTTTTACTTTTATGCTTCAAGAGAACCACTATATTTTCCAGATGATATCTATCACAAAAATGTTCAAATCACAAAAAGTTGAAGCACCACCACCAAAATATGAAGGCACGTATGCCGCAGTCACATTCTTTAATGTGATTATCTTGAGGAAAAGCATCTTTGGTAACTCTAAATACCTGGCAGTCAGGAAATAATTTCGTAGCAAAACTAAGCATATCAAAGCATTTTGTCGAAAGCTGGAGCTTGCAATTGATTATGGATATAGAAGTATGTTTTATTAAGTTCCTTGCTTCAACTTGTGACTTCTGTTTGATGTGTGATGAGAACAGGCAACTTTTATATAACCTGTTAATGTAATTTTTCGCCTGTCAGTAAAAAAATATATTGCATAGTGCTAATAGAATGGTGTTTCCAATTTCAACTGCCAGGCCATTATAAAAGGAAAGATAGCTTTGCCCATCCCTCCATTTTTATGTATAGTCACAAGCTTTGTCCAGAAACTGATGGTAAGTATCTTTTGTGAGTGCTCCAGAATTTGTAACTGTTGTGTATGCATTATGATGCCATTCCATTGGCTGGTTTTTGTGTTGTTGGACTCAAGTAAGAAATTTGGCACTGACTTCTTGGAGACAAACAAAAACTGTTAGTAATAGTCTTTTGGAAAGTGGCAATCTGGTAATCTCTACTGGTCTATGTATGAGTGCACAAGCTCACAAGTACAAAACAGTTATCCTGATGAAGTGCCTAAATGACAGATGGAGGACAGACTCTACATAAACAAAACATGATCGATTCATGGATGTTCGATTATTTTGCAGAGGCTAGAAGTAATGGACAGTGGTTACTACACGGGCATTGTAGCAATTGGTAATGACTACATCAGTCTCATTGCTGTCATAAAGCATTGAATTCAAAGCCTCAAACACCTGGTGCATTTCATTCAAGGGAAAACAGAATTCAGCAGTGTTGTGTCTTCAAATACATGATACCAATGACAAGGTTACATTTGATGAATTATTGGAAACAGCAACATTCTTTCAACTTCAGACCTCTGCAATAGTTCCTGAAGTCAATCATATTTAGTTATAAGTATGGATCAAACAGAATGTATCACATCTCTAGTAAGAGAATGCTACCATTTTGAGGTGAGAAAGTTACAGAAATAGATTTTGGCCAATTGAAACAAAGAAATCTATCATCAACTTTCGGACCAAGTTTTGCAACCTTACATAAAAACCAGACGAGTGCAAGGATGTAAGGAGTCCCCCCATGTAGAGGTTTTCACACAAACTTAATTGTGTAAATACATAATAATATTTTTGTGTGGCTCAATGGCCTGATGCCACTTCAGTGACTTGTGTGTCCCTAACCTTCCCCAGTCACCCATGTGGAGGAAGGGAACTTATGGTTTAACATGGAAACTGAACCACATGTTGTTTTTTGATGACTCTTCACTAAGTTAGAATTAAGACTGAAAAATCTGTGGTCTCATCAAAATTTGATCCTGCACTCTCCAGATTTGCAGACATGCACTTTACCACTTCTTTTTTTAAGAAAGTGACACAATTGTCGTTGGTGGTAGCAGGGCAAAGTGGGCAGGGGTCATAACTCGAGACCTGACCTCACCACCTGTTGTGACTGCTCAGTCAAGTTAGGAAATGTGTAGAAGTGGCCTAGAATAGGAACCATCAATTTCTTTTATTCCTTTCCTTTAATCCCCCCCACGGATTTGATCAAAAGGGATATACTTCCCTAACAGCTCAAGACCCACAAACACTGGGAAGCATGGCAAGAAACAGAAATAAAATGAGGAGTAAAGGCGAAATCATAGAAATGTAAGGTGGGAGGTAAAGTGTGCACTTCTTCGAGCACATCTCCCATTCACTGTCCAGGTCTAGGGTAGTATGCTGTACCAGTCTGAAAAAGGGTGTTTATCAGGCCCTTGAACCATATGATAGCATGGTGCTTGGTGAGTGGAAAATGCGTGTCCTCCAAAAGGAGAAGGAATTGTGGGCTGATTGTCATTGACGGGACACAGAGGTAACATGCCAGCATCCATTGCATGTGTTCCCAGACATCACATGATGGACATGTCAGTACCTCACTGTGGCAATGAACATATAACACTGATTCGGCTATCCCAAACGATGAAGTCGCTGGTTTGATGGTATGATAGGTATGTTCAGTAAATGCGATACCCAGGTATTGAAGTTTGTCTACCGCAGGCAGCAACAGTATCTCTTCATCGTGGAGGCCACAAGCAATGTTTATAACCACTGGTCTGGGCACACTGAGGATGCTTCCTGGTAGTTTTACATACTGTCAGATCCATGTGATGGTGTTATGTATTTCCAAAGGTGTATGTGCCAAGAGCAGGAGGTCATCTGCACATGCCTGGTAGCAGAAGATATGGCTACTCAGGGTGAGTCCTGTAAGGCCTTTGATAACAGATTCAAGGGTGACTGTGAACAGTACAATGGACAGGGAACAATCCTGTCTCACGGAATGCTGTATTGAAATCGGTCCCACTTGTGTCCGTTGACTCGAATACTTGATGTGGCATTGGTAAATAGGCATTGCAGGGTGTCAACGAATGGTGGAGGGAAACCTTACGCATCACCACCAATAGAAGGAACTGGTGTAGGACCCTATCAAAGGCAATATTGAAGTCGATTGATTCCAGTGCTGCACAGAGGTGGCAGGACGAGGCAAGGTGACAAGATCCTGACATTCGCCCTTGGCAATTTGTAGGTTGTCACCGTGACCAAGCAATATCTGCTCTACCAAAATGATTGAGAGCAATACTGAGTTTGTTTATGCTGCATTGAGAAGAGTAAGTGAGTGAAAGTTTGGTGATATCCAGATCAGGGGATAGTTTATGTACTGGAATTAAAATTCTGGCCACAAAGGCTGTTGACACATCTAAGTTGGGACTGAGCATCTTCTGGATCATCCTGGTCCAACTCTGGAAAACCCATTAGAATTCAACCAAGAGGCCACCTGGGCCTGGCAATTTGTTCATCATACCTTTGGCGATAGTGTTTGCCACCTCATCCACAATGACTGCCTCTGCCAAGGATGTTGCCTTCTTAGCACCAAGAGTACATGTGACATGCTGGATATCACCCTCAGATGTTGCATCATCCATAATCCTGTCATGGTAAAATTGTTGAAAGTGGTCAGCAAAAGCAGAGACAATAGTCACCTGTGTGCTGACACAATTACTGTCTTGCTTTAGGAGGATGGAAATAAGCTGTTGACAATGACAACAATGATCAAACACGGTATGGAGTGTAGATGGTAGTTCTTCAGCCACGATATCCTGTCTGCACGATCTCACGACCAGACCCTGAAGCTTATTGTATGTCAATGAAAGGAGCTTGGCCTTAATGTGCTGCCATTTCCTCTGCATTTTGAGTGACACAGGTAGCTCATAGAGTTCTCATCACATGGTGCTGTAGTAGCTCATGGTGGCTCATGGTGTCTCAATGACACACAGCTGGTTCTTTCCCACATTGGACCAATTCCCTCCCGATCATTTGTTTGGCGCAGTTGAGCCATCACGTTACTGTAGAGGACTATGTGGGAAGACATTCACAGGAATTCCGTGTTGCTGTGATAAGCTGTCAACGAACTGGGTCATTTAGGAGGCAGATGTTAAGCTTCTGTGGCCCACGGCTGCAGCAGGCTGACTGCGGCAGAAGTAGGAGGGAGCTGATGAGTGTACAGTGGTCAGAAAAGGGAGTGGCAATTTCTGTGTGGTGATCGCTCTGGACTGGACAGTGTTGGGAACCTAAATGTGATCTATTCTGCTTGTACAATGGCTTGTAAGATGTGTGTGACTTTGGGTATTACCATGAACCTTCTCCCACACATTAACAAAGCCGTGTTTTCCACCATTCTATGTAGCGCTGGAAATGGAGAGTAGCTGGGATGTTGGTCTATTGATGCAATACATAATTAAAGTCACCTCCAACTATAGAGTGGTTGAAACAACAAAGGAATAGGGGGTTGAAGTCTATGGAGTAAAAAAACAGAATATTGATGTTGGTTTGATATGCCTGACAGAGTATAGATGATGATACACATTCCAGATATGGCGAGGGCATTTCCCATGCAGATAGGAGTATGGTCACACTTAGATTTGCTACCCCTCACTCCAACAGAGTGGTACAAGTTGTATCCATCAAAATCTGGATTTTTTTAAAAATATGCACCTCTAACCCTTTAACTGCTCTGGACGTGTTAATGTGCACGCCTTTGTACCTCTCCCTGTGTGCTCTGAAAGTGCTTACGTGCACCACCATTCCTTCTGCCTGGTACTCTGAATGTGTCTGTGCATAGACACGTTCAGAGTACCAGGCAGAAGAACCGGTGGTGCACGTAAACACGTTCAGAGCACACACGGACAGGTACAAAGGTGTGCGTATTAACACGTCCATAGCAGTTAAAGGGTTAATAGGGTTATATTGTCATCCAACACGTGAATCATTGTTTCGGAATTATTGTATCTGTGCTGCACTGTCAATCACATTGACATCGACTGTGACCGAGCAACGTGGCACAGTGGTTAGCACACTGGACTCGCATTCGGGGGGACGATGGTTCAATCCTGCATCCAGCCATCCCGATTTAGGTTTTTCGCAATTTCCCTAAATTGCTCCAGGCAAATGCCGGGATGGTTCCTTTGAAAGGGCATCCATAGAGGAACAGGTGCTAGAATGACAGCTCTATGAGGTTGTCCGCCACTGTCACTGTTACTGTCTGATGACATCAGTTGGTGGGTGTTGTCCACATGTGAGATGCTATCGTTCTAGTGCATAAGATTGTCACTAGTTCCTGGTATCAACCTTACAACCTTTCTTCCATTTGGATTGCTATGGTGAATGTTCTTTGCAGACATGTCCTTCTTCATAAGATGACAGCAGCGAGTCTCACTGTCTGGGTTTATAGCTTCCATTGGCACCACAAGGGAGCCAAGTGTTGACATGATAGTGAATCTGATAGTGGTGATGGGTGGAGTAGGATACTGTGTAGCAGCCTCCCTGTCTATTGGTCTCTCCACATCCTCCAAACAGTTGCTTTGTGCTGGCTGTTGTGGGTTGTGGTGGCTAATTGGCAGGCTTTGTACAGTCATTGTGGCAGTAAGCGCAGCTGCATGTGTCACTGGCAGAGCGGACAGATTGGGTGGGGGCTTTGCGTCCTTAGCTGGTTATTGTGTGATCCGACACTGTATACATTCTAACTGAAGATGTCCTTCCTTTCCTCATCACAATCACGTGTGGGGTTAGTCATACACGGTAACGGGTCTGCAGCCCCCCAATGTGGAGGTAGGAACGCACGTGGCCACAGAGATCAATAAACACATGTTCAACACTATCCGAGACAGGATATGTCTTCAGCTGTGCCCATTTCTCAGCAATGTTGTCAAGAAACATGCCATGGTGGCAGAGGACAGTTATCACAGCTTCAGCAGGTAGTTCAAAGGCCAGCTAAAATTGTTCAGACACCCAAATCCACATTATTGAGAGTCGGAGTGCCTTAATTGCCGTCCTCTTCCCAGAAGCAGAGTCCTTGTCTCACCTCCCTGATGATCTTGTAGCGTGTGACATCATTGATAATGTTCAGTACACTGTGCTGCTGATGGTGGAATCATGTGTACCTGTGATGTACAATACTGATATCTTTACCTCGTCTCTTAAGAACCATTCCACATCGAGTGTTTTGTGCCGCACAAAGTTGGAGCAAAAGGTGAACTGTAATATTGCTTTATGATATTGGTTCAACCATAGGTCCTGCTAGTACAGCTAGTGCACATGTAACAGCCTGTATGATCACAAACACAGGCAAATGTTGTCCCATGCACAGAACACAGTCATGCGTCCACACTGTAGCAATCCCAAAGGCAGACTGAAGAATCACTTCTTCTTCTTCTTCTTCTTCTTCTTCTTCTTCTTCTTCTTCTTTTTGACTCCTCGTCACAACAGTGAGAGGAGAAGGCTAGGTTAAAGTGAAGACTGCAAAATCTGTGGTCTCACTATGATTATATCCCGCACTCTCCAGGTTTACAGGCACACACTTTACTGCTAGGCCACAACATCTGGTATATATGAAGATAATTCATCTATGGGTTTCAATATAAGAGTTTGCGAGTATCTAAATATTTGACATATATCACCGTGTCTTTTGATTGCATTTAGCTTAGAAACTTATATTTTTACATTTCCAAGGGACCATAGTCATTAGAACCTTAGATAGAATTCAAATTGTTACCTCTACCAGTTCCTGAAAATAGTAGTCTTGACAGACAGCCAGACAGATAAATGGATGGACACATGGACAACAAAGTGATCCTATAAGGGTACGGACAACAAAGTGATCCTATAAGGGTTTAGTTTTTACTGATTGAGGTACAGAGCTGTTTCTGTACATTATTCTCTTGTTGGATGGGCAAAGTTATTCCTCCTTGTACAATGATCTGGTTGTTGATGAAATTGGAATATTAACATGTTCATTAAAAGTGATTCCACCAATGTACACAGTTCTCTCAACCTTTTACTGACGGATAAAAATTACATTCACCTGTTACAAAAGTGCCCTATTCTCATCATGCAGCAAACTGAAATCACAGCAGAAGCTATGAAATTAATAAAATATACACCTGGGTCCATAATCAACTGAAGGTTCTATCTTCCAAGAAAATGCTTTGATGTGCTTGGTTTGCCACGGAATTATCACCAAATCGCATGGTGTTTAGAATATGACCAAAGTTGTTTTTCCTTGAGATAATCACATTAAAGAATGTGAGTGTGGCGTATGTGCTTTTACATGTTGCTAGTAGTGCTTTGATTGTTTATGCTTTGAATGTTTTTATGGTGGATTATCACCCTAGGAAATAAACTGGTTCTCTTGAAGCACAAAGGTAAAAATCAAAGCTAAAACTGAAACACTAAAATTTACATGTTTTCATGTTCAATTACTGTTAGTTACATAAGGTTTATAACATTTATGATGATAAAATATAATTTAGTAATATTTGAAATGCTTCTTTATTTTGAAAGTAATTCTATTGTGTTTCTCAATGTCAGAAAAATATTGAGGATATTGACCTCTCTTACTTCCATGACAACAGAAGAAAAAAGTTACATCATAAGATAAAATTTGAGCATGCAGCACAAAATTTTGAACCTGTGTTGCTAGGATGGTTTAGGTTTCATCTCAAAAAGTTTAATTTATTTTACCAATCTCATTTCATCTAAATCCATTGCCTTATCATTGCTTAACTTTTCCAAGTTATTACACAGTGATATGAAGAGTGAAGTGTCTAGTCCCCATGTATATTTGCTCTCCTGGTTTCAACCTACTTATGTGACCCTCAACATTATACTTAAGCAAGAGCCAATGAACAATTGTCTCAGGAGACAATTTGATATGCACAGTGAATGTCTTGAAAGTGTTATTAAACCTTTTCAGTAGTTTCCAAGATGAAACAAAATTCCAAGTAGCATTGTCCACTGAGTGAGATCTAGTCACAACCGTTTAAAAGAACAGACACCAAGCATTCATATAATTGATTCACTTAGTTCGGCAATGCAGATGCACAAATATGTTCACTTCCTGTGGGAATCTCAGAGTAGCGAACACAGTGTACACAGACAGGGACTGTGGATAGGTGGTGATTGATGGGAATGTGGATCAGCCATGAGGCATGCCAAGATAGTTAATGCACTTGCCTAGTAAGTAGGAGATCCCAGGTTTGAATCCCAGTTCAGTACAAATTTTCACTCATTGCCACTGATTCCACCTAATGCCCCAATGCAGCTGACAGCAGCAATTGCCTTCCTTTCTCCCCATCTCCACCTTCAGTTTACACATAATTTAAAACAGCAGTATGTTTCACCACTTCACCTCAAGAAATCATGTACAAATGTTGGGATAGCTAGAGGGGCTGTTGGTGTGAAACAACCAAGAAATAGATTATGAGAAAAGTGCACCACCTGGGAGAAATTGCATAGAAATTTGTTCCTACACTCACCTAGGATAGCCTCTTCTTGTTACTTTGGTTTCTCTCTGTCTTAAGCAGTCTGAAAATTGAAAAACTCATTCATCACTTGCTTTATTGGCAAAGCATCACCAGCAGTTATATTCTAAACATTATATGCAGTCAGTACTTTTCACCTCTTTGGTTTTTATGGAATGAATAACAGTGTTGCTTAAGAATGACATACTTGACACATTACTGTTCACACTTTTTTTTCCTTGTTTCATCTTCTCATCTCACTTGCCTTTCCTTTTGTGTTATTGGAATCTGGAATCAAACTTGCACTGCAGTGATTCTCTTATCTAATTATGTTCATGGCTTTTGAGTCCTATTTTCCAGTAATTTCAAAAAATTCCCTTGTATGATTTGCATTTTTTGTCTGAAGCTATATGTTATTCACAGCATATGATATTTGTTTACCAAATGCCAACATCTTCAAACAGTGGCATGTTGTCTTTTCATTGGAGTTATTATATACAAGAGGTGGCGTTAATGCAAGCATTCATAACAACTTCCCGGATTGGTTAAAATGATCCCCGTAAATTTAGTTGATATTTTCTTGTTATTTAGATTAAATTTTCTGAAATTATACTCATTTATGGGATGACATAGAGATAACAAATTTATGGTTTTGAGTTGAGGAAGCTCGTTCCAACAGAAACTGCAGTTAACTTCACCAATCATGTTGCAAATTCTTTAGCTCGGTAATAATCGGGACAACAAGGGAGGGTTGTAAATTGCAATTGTGCACTGGATAAGCGGTAAAGTGTTCAGCCTTCAGACAGAATAGTGCATTAGGTTTCAGTTTTAATCTCACTGGAGACAAGATTTCCACCTCTTCTCTGAAAGAGCCACTAGCAGGCAGATGGTCAATCAGCAAAGAAATTCTAAAATAACTTCTCTCCCATACAGCTGGTCGCCACTTTGATTCTGCACCTTTTAGATCTAAAAGTGAAAAAATAGCTGAATTGCACACTTGTTAGGGCCTGCTTCTGTCAATTGCATTGACCTAACTATGGCACTGGATGATTTGCTAGCGAGATGTTACATATATACCCATATCTGCTACATTTGCGTACTTTCTTCATAGTGCTTTAAACCTACATCAGTATGAATATGGACTGAATGTAAAGACAGACTATTTCAAAGCAGAAAGTGTGTATTATTCTGTTAATTCACATAATTTGCAATACCATACTTTAAAATAAAATAAAATAAAAAAATTTAAAAAAATTTCATGACATTATCAAGATAAGTTGTAATTCATTTATATTAGTACAGTGCATACTGAATAGTGTCATTTCATTAGTTTGTTGATCATAGAAGATAAATGTATGAGATTAATAAATTAGCAGCAACATAGTCTCCCCCATTATGTAAAACAATCTGATAATGAAACTTCCTGGCAGATTAAAACTGTGTGCCCGACTGAGACTCAAACTCGGTTAGAGCACTTGCCCGCAAAAGGCAAAGGTCCCGAGTTCGAGACTCGGTCGGGCACACAGTTTTAATCTGCTAGGAAGTTTCATATCAGCGCACACTCCGCTGCAGAGTGAAAGTCTCAATCTGATAATGTCAGACAGTTTTTTGACTTCACACAGGGCTTCATCTTCTTGCGTGTTGTGCTGTGTTAAGAGACAGAAGCTATACAATCTAGCACAAGACACTATGCTGTCCAGATTTATGATAAATGGTGTGGTCAGCTGTCTAAAACGAGTAGAAAACTGGATAACACTGCAACAAGTGGCTTTTTCATCTCTGTGCTTCTGATCATGGGTAATACTTATCTAGGGATAATGTTTATGCGCACTGACAACAACCTACACCATTGAACAAGAACAGAAAGGCTGACAAATATTTTTAAGAAGACTTCCTAACATTCAAATTTATCTTAGCATGTTTATCTTTTGAGAAAAGCTGTTCTTGATTGTGCCAGTCTACATTGTACATCCCTTTTACTTCTGCCGCCATCAGGTATTTTGCTGCTTACATAACAAACCTCAATCTGCATCGCCAGAGTTAATTCAACCACAGTTTATTGATTTCTATTTTTGTCTATCCATCAAAAGAACAATAAATGTCATCTACATGTAATG
The DNA here is from genome assembly GCF_023898315.1 of Schistocerca nitens. Taxonomy (NCBI): domain Eukaryota; kingdom Metazoa; phylum Arthropoda; class Insecta; order Orthoptera; family Acrididae; genus Schistocerca; species Schistocerca nitens. The sequence goes on along the minus strand of NC_064619.1, from coordinate 4,565,854 downwards.
TTTACTGCATGGTCACTCAGGAAACTTTGCCAATAAATGCAAACAGAGACTGGTGAATGAGCTTTTCAATTTGCAATATATTTCAGGTTGAAAGAAATAAAATAATAATAACAGCAGCATGTTTACCAGTTTGAGTGTGGGCAGGATTGATATAGTGTCCTGAAGATGGTACAGTTTCCTCTCAGTTTACTACCTGATTGATACTAAAGGCATTGGGCTATTCATAAGGGAATTACTGTCAAGCTGTAATCAATAAAATACCTTGCTATGTTAAGCCCATTCAGTTTATGGCTAATCTTAGTTTCGCCCCATTTCTTGAAGACATGCTGAATGTATTCCAAACTTCTCTCACTGTTCCCTGCCTTGTTGACTTCAGAAAGTGGATTAGTTTGACAGTCAGGACTCAATGCAGAAGCCCTTCATTGTTGTACACCATAAAATTGGTTGAGTTGTTATTTTCTTCATACAGTGATTCAAAAATAAAAAATATCTGAAATTTGTAGAGCACAGCATCTCACACTAGACTGGATTTCCGAATCTGATCTTGCATGATTCCATCTAGGAAACTGTATTATTCTTGCCACAAGTGTAGTCAAAACTTTGCAATACTGTAGGCATTGTTTGGCAACTCCATTGCTTAAAAATGATTTTTATGTGTGGGAATGATTGATCCTGCAAAATTAACTGAACTGTTTCTTGTCAACTCGATGAAATAATTTGAATGATTCTCACCTAAGATATGAATTTGAGTTAGTAAACCAAATGTTTTGATTTCAAAATAGTCGTTTCATGTGTGAGTGAGCTACCCCTACTGTCATCTATCACATTATGAGCCATCTACGTCAGTTCCAGTTCTAGCAATGAGAGAGTGTTTGCTACAGAAGTGTTTTTTTATCTGCATTGTTGTAAAGTGCTGCCTTTCTAAAACTGTAACTGTTTTCAAAATGTTGTTGTTGTTGTTGTTTTGGTCTTCAGTCCTGAGACTGGTTTGATGCACCTCTCCATGCTACGCTATCCTGTGCAAGCTTCTTCATCTCCCAGTACCTACTGCAACCTACATCCCTCTGAATCTGCTTAGTGTATTCATCTCTTGGTCTCCCTCTACGATTTTTACCCTCCACACTGCCCTCCAATACTAAATTGGTGATCCCTTGATGCCTCAGAACATGTCCTACCAACCGATCCCTTCTTCTGGTCAAGCTGTGCCACAAACTTCTCTTCTCCCCAATCCTATTCAATACTTCTTCATTAGTTATGTGATCTACCCATCTAATCTTCAGCATTCTTCTGTAGCACCACATTTCAAAAGCTTCTATTCTCTTCTTGTCCAAACTATTTATCGTCCATGTTTCACTTCCATACACGGCTACACTCCATACAAATACTTTCAGAAACGACTTCCTGACACTTAAATCTATACTTGATGTTAACAAATTTCTCTTCTTCAGAAACGCTTTCCTTGGCATTGCCAGTCTACATTTTATATGTTCTCTACTTCGACCATCATCAGTTATTTTGCTCCCCAAATAGCGAAACTCCTTTACTACTTTAAGTGTCTCATTTCCTAATCTAATACCCTCAACATCACCTGACTTAATTCGACTACATTCCATTATCCTCGTTTTGCTTTTGTTGATGTTCAACTTATATCCTCCTTTCAAGACACTCTCCATCCTGTTCAGCTGCTCTTCCAGGTCCTTTGCTGTCTCTAACATAATTACAATGTCATCAGCAAACCTCAAAGTTTTTATTTCTTCTCCATGGATTTTAATACCTACTCCGAATTTTTCTTTTGTTTCCTTCACTGCTTGCTCAATATACAGATGGAATAACATGGGGGAGAGGCTACAACCCTGTCTCACTCCCTTCCCAACCACTGCTTCACTTTCAAGTCCCTTGACTCTTATAACTACCATCTGGTTTCTGTACAAATTGTAAATAGCCTTTCGCTCTCTGTATTTTACCCCTGCCACCTTTAGAATTTGAAAGAGAGTATTCCAGTCAACATTGTCAAAAGCTTTCTCTAAGTCTACAAATGCTAGAAACGTAGGTTTGCCTTTCCTTAATCTTTCTTCTAAGATAAGTCGTAAGGTCAGTATTGCCTTGCGTGTTCCAATACTTCTACAGAATCCAAACTGATCTTCCCCGTGGTCGGCTTCTACCAGTTTTTCCATTCGTCTGTAAAGAATTCGCATTAGTATTTTGCAGCTGTGACTTATTAAACTGATAGTTCGGCAATTTTCACATCTGTCAACACCTGCTTTCTTTGGGATTGGGATTATTATATTCTTCTTGAAGTCTGAGGGTATTTCGCCTGTCTCATACATCTTGCTCACCAGATGGTAGAGTTTTGTCAGGACTGGCTCTCCCAAGGTTGTCAGTAGTTCTAATGGAATGTTGTCTACTCCCGGGGCCTTGTTTCGACTCAGGTTTTCAAAATAAGTTCCAATAGTTCTGCAAAAACTGTATCTTATCACTTCCTTTCATTTCACTTTAATTGAGCTGCTAACTATCACAAGTTAAGTGATGAATCTTAGCACACCATGTCATGTGTTTCCTGGCAGCATCACAGGAACAGCCACAGTCATCTGCATCACATATGCAATATTACATCACCAACAAAATGAGAGAAAGTCTCTGAACAGATACAAAGCAACTGCTAGTGACGCAAATTTGTATTTTGTTCATCATATTGATATCAAACAAGGATAAGTCACAGAAGCAATGAATAAACTTGGTAGTATGCATTACCTATGGCAGATCTGTAGTTGAAAAACGTATCAAACTGCACATTTGCTTGGTTTGTTTTTGCATAGTAGTCATGTGTCTAGTTTTTCTCGATGAATCCACAATTTGATTTATTTCTCTGCGGCATTGATGTATTACTGTATTATCCATAATACCTCCACATTTTGGCAGTATTCCTTATATTATACTTACGTATGACTCTAGGTTGGTTGTAGATACAGTTCAATTGAGATCAGCAGTGCATAGCACTTTACTGTTTAGTGACATTTTGGAAAATGTCATTTTGCACACATTTTTAGTTTTGTTACAAAATAAGTTTCACCACAAGCCAAACAGGATAAGCATGCATTTATATTTTTCAATATTGTAATCTACTGTTGACTTGAAGATGTCCATTAGATTAGCATCTGTTATCACAGCTCCACTGAGAGTTGTCTGGAGCAGGCTGTGGATAGTAATGAAGACATTGTGCTCTGTCAGTGGAGTTCATCATTTTGCTAATACAGCTGAGACTTGGCAATATTGCTGATGATGTTTGGCATCTCATGATCGTTCACTCACTTTTGGGATTGGTGCTCAGTAATCCTGCCAAATTGTTGTAATATTCTCTTTCCTTACTGATGAAGTAATTCGAATAGTCATCATGTTTATAGGAAATCAAGATAGTAAATTAAATATCTAGACCCTAGGAAGGTAATTCCTTGCTTACATTCCAACTGTGTGAATTGTCTACATTAACAAACACAAGAGCAGTGGGAGAGAGCTAAACGAAGCAATATCAAGTTTGCTGTGTGGCGCCATGCCTATCTTGTGGTCTAAGACAAGGGTAGAGCTGGTTCAGTACTCATGCATGTTGCTTTGGTTTTATTATTATTATTATTATTTTATCTTATGAAATAGCCAGTGCAGAATTCAGTAACAAAATGCTAAGAAATTCTTTGCTTTGAACATTAGCTGATTTTTATTTATTTTTAATTCTCAACAACCTCGTGTTATGTAATAAACTTAATTCATTATTAGTTTTTTTACTGTTATTATAGTTGTTCATTCAGTTGCGAGAGCTTTCCCGTTCTTATTTGGTACTGGAGTACTTGGTCAGTGAGTTTGGGAGAATGGAATGTTGAATGTTTTGCCATGTAGAATACATGATGATAGAAGGTATCAAGTGATAATGCTGAATAAAAACCAATTATGCTCATGCCTCCCCTTTGAGCACCAATATGAGATGAGCATGACAAGAATTTTGCCACATATCTGTCCCTATCACAACTAAGAACTGGCAACCCTGTGAGAGTCCACTTACTTCCACATGCAGTCCTAAATCATTCTACTAAATTCAATTGGAATTCCCTTTACAAATCAATGACCTCTGCTGCATAATCCTCATGTAAGATGAGGCACTGAGACAGAAAATTTAAATTTGGACTTGACGAATGCCATAGTTCTTGTAAGTAACAGCTTTTCTCATGTTTAATGCTGGATTAAATCTAATTCTCCACGAATACTCTAAAACTGCCTAGAACACATAGCTCAGAACCACCACTCATGATGGAAATATACAGGATTGAATGGCAACAACTAGACCTGACCTCTTTGAGGATGCCCACATCAAAAATGTTATCAGTGACCGTGACATGATTGTGGCAACAGTGATTACCAAAGTACAAAGGGCAACTAAAACAAGTGGAAAAATATATATGTTCAGTAACAATATTATGAAAACAATGGTTGCTACTCTCCATATAGTGGAGATGCTGAGTCACAGATAGGCACAACAAAAAGACTGTCACAAAATAAGCTTCTGGCAAACAGTGCCTTTATCAAAATTAGATGACAGACACACTCACATAAACTCATGCAAATGCAACTCTCACGCACACGACTGCAGTCTCCGGCAGCTGAAGCAACGCTGCGAGCAGCAGCAGCGGCAGTGCATGAAGGGAGCAGCAAGTGGGTGGGGGTAAGGAGGAAGCTGGGGCAGGGAGGGGGAGGGATAGAAGGTTAGGTATGGGGGACAGTGAATTGCTACCGGGGAGTGAGAAGGGACGAGGAGGAAAGAGGGTGGGGCAGCTAGCTGCAGTCAGGTGGGTGAGGAGGGGGATAGCAGAAAAGGAGAGACATAAAAAGACTGGCTGCATTGGTGAAATAGAGGGCTGTGAAGTGCTGGAATGGGAACAGGGAAGGGCTGGATGGATGAGGACAATGACTAACAAAGGTTGAGGCCAGGTGGGTTATGGGAACGTAGGATATACTGCATGGGGAGTTCCCACCTGTGCAATTCAGAAAAGCTGATGTTGGTGGAAAGGATCCATATGGCACAGGGTGTGAAGCAGTCATTGAAATGAAGAATCTTGTGTTGGACAGCGTGTTCAGCAACAGGGTGGTCCAGTTGTTTCTTGGCCACAGTTTGTTGATGGCCATTCATATGAACAAATAGCTTGTTGGTTGTCATACCCACATAGAATGCAGCACAGTGGTTACAGCTTAGCTTGTAGACCACATGACTGGTTTCACAGGGAGCCCTGCCTCTGATAGGATAGTGATGTTTGTGACTGGACTTGAGTAAGTGGTGATGGGCAGATGTATGGGACAGGTCTTGCATCTAGGTCTATTGTAGGGATGGGAGCCACGAGGTAACGGGTTGGGAGCAGGGGTTGTGTGGGTACGGACTAGTATATTGTGTAGGTTCAGTGGATGGTGGAATACCACTGTGGAAAAGGTGGGAAGGATAGTGGGCAGGACGTTTCTCATTTCAAGAGAAGATGAGAGGTAGTTGAAACCCTGTTGGAGCATGTAATTCAGTTACTCCAGTCCTGGGAGGTACTGAGTTGCAAGGGGAATTCTCCTCTGTGGCCAGATGGTGAGACTCTGGGAGATGGTGGGAGACTGGAAAGATACAGCCCAGGGGATTTGTTTTTGTTCAAGGTTGGGAGGATAATTACAGTCTGTGAAGGGCCCAGTGAGACCCTCGGTATATTTTTAGAGGGGCCGCTCACCACTGCAGGTGTGACGACCACAGGTGGCTAGGCAATATGGAAGGGACTTCTTGGTATGGAACGGGTGGCAGCTGTTGAAGAGGAGGTATTGCTGATGGTTGATAGGTTTGATATGGACAGAGGTACTGATGTAAGTATCTTTGAGGTGGAGGTCAACATCTAGGAAGATATCTTTTTGGTTTGAGTAGGACCAGGTGAAGCAAATGGGGGAGAAGTTGTTGAGGTTCTAGAGAAATGAGGACAGGGTGTACTCACCCTGGATCTGGATCACAGAGGTGTCATCAGTGAATCTGAACCATGCGAGAGGTTCAGGATTCTGGGTGTTTAGGACCTATTCCTCTAGATGGCATTTGAATAGGTTGGTATTGGATGGTGACATGTGGGTGCCTGTTACCATACCCTGGATTTGTTTGTAGGTAATGCCTTCAAAGGAGAAGTAATTGTGGGTGTGGATATAGTTGGTCATGGTGACTAGGGAAGAGGCTGTTGGTTTGGAATCTTTCAGGCACTGGGAAAGGTTGTGTTCAATAGTGGTAAGGCCATGGGCATTAGTGTAAAGGGAGGTGGAATCAATAGTGACAAGCAGGGCACTGTGCGGTAAAGGGACAATGGTTGGTATCTTTTATATAGAAAGGTAGGTTCTTGGTAATAGGCTGAAAGTGTTGGTCTACAAGAGCAGAGATTCTCCAAGTGGGAGCTCAGTAACCAGCCACTATGGGGCATCCACGGTGGCTGGACATGTGGTCTCCAGAAAGCATGTTGAAGGTATGAGTGCGGGGACCATTAGGGTTGAGCAGAGAGGTGGACTCCAGGGAGAGGTTCTGTGATGGGTGTAAGGATTTGAGGAGATCCTGCTGGATTTCTGAAATGTTGTCACTGTGGTAAGGTTTATAAGTGCATGTATCTGACAGCTGGCAGAGTCTTTCTGCCAGGTAATCCTTGCAGTTCAAAATACCAGAGGTGAAGCCTTTGTTTGCAGATAGGATTATAATGTCAGGATCAGTTCTTAGATGGTGAACTGTGGTTATTTCTGTGGATGTAAGGTTAGTTTGCATGTTGAGGAATTCTGGAAAGTTGACAAAGGGTGATTGGGGGCAGTGGGGGCAGATCATGATTGGATGGAGGAGTGAACTGAGTCAGGCAGGGTTCAACATTGGTCTTTGGTTGAGTCTGATTGGTAGGTTTGGTGTCAATAAAGTGTTTCAACTGTAGGGACCGGGAAGCTGGAGGAATCCTTTCTAAACACCCAGAACCCTAAACTCCTTACCTGGTTCAGATTCATTGATGACATCTTTGTGATCTGGATTGAGGGGGAGGACCGCCTATTCACATTCCTCCAGAACCTCAACAACTTCTCCCCCATTTGCTTCACCTGGTTCTACTCAAACCAACAAGACATCTTCCTAGATGTTGACCTCGACCTCAAAGATGGCTAATCAGTACCTCTGTCCATATCAAACCTATCAACCACCAGCAATACCTCCCATTTGTCAGCTGCCACCCATTCTATACCAAAAAGTCCCTTCCATACTGCTAGTCACCTGTGGTCATCATGTCTGCAGTGATGAGTGATCTCTCTCAAAATATATTGAGGGTCTCACTGAGGCCTTCACAGACCATAATTACCCTCCCAACCTTGTACAAAAACAAATCTCCTGGGCCTTATCTTTCCAGTCTCCCATCATCTCACAGAGTCTCACCATCTGGCCACAGAGGAGCATTCCCCTTGCAATTCAGTACCACCTGGGGCTGGAGCAACTGAATTACATTCTCCTGTTGAGTGGTACTTAAGTAAATAAATTAGTGAAATCAAAGTGAACTAGAAATTAGAATATAAATGAAAAACTTGGTTTAGTTTAGAGAGTTACATACTGGCACACAGCGGGCACAACAGCAGAGCAGAAGAGACAATGACCGTGAAGTCAGCAAGTTCCACATAAGCGGGCGCTGTCGATTCAGCCGTCAGGGCATCGCCCGACCGGCTCACGTGTTTCTCAGTTGTCGGATGTGAGCGAAGGCCCTCGCCTACATCCCAAGAGCCAATGACCGATGTTAAGAAGATTCTTCGAGAAGCTTTTCAACGTGACAGCAGAGGCAATGACCGGCTCACGTGTTTCTCAGTCGTCGTGTGTGAGCAAAGGCCCTCGCCTACATTCCAAGAGCCAATGACCGACGTTAAGAAGATTCTTCGAGGAGCTTCTCAACGTGACAGAAGAGCCAATGACCGTAAAGTCGTTCACCTCCAGTAAATTGAAGTGAATAAATATGCAAGACGCAGTGGGGCAGGGAGATGAAGACGAGGACGGAGACGGAGACGAAGAGGGAGTCGAAGACGAAGACGGAGATGGGGACGGAGACGAAGACGAGAGACGAAGGAAGAAAAGAAGAGTAGCAGTAGTTTTCAGTCAGTTTCGGTGCTGAAGACCGTCATGCAAGAAGAGTCTGCATCATGCATAGACGAACCAAGTCCGCCGCTGTAATGGAATAGCAAGCAGCAGCCGCGGCGCCAGAAGACAGAAGTTAAAAGGTATTTGAAGTCTGATTTTTACGTACCCGTGTGACTCGTGAGGACGGGAAGGAGACGGCCTCACCTCAGCAGTCACCTGTGAGCTGGGATGAAGACCTGACAGCCGAAGACTGGCAAGCGGGAGTCCGTGGTTCGAGTCCACCACACTGGCCTTCCCCCCGCAGCGCCGCTCCACTGGCCGACGCAGAACACACGCGGCCGCTTAGAGAAGAGAAACACTGGGACGCGACACCCAAGGTATCATCCGATGCACGATTTCGCTCGCAATAATTAAACGGGCCACCTCATGCTGCACGCCTCCAGTCAACTGGGCGAGACGGCGACACGAGATACACACCGCTACGCGTAATCAGACGCCGCCGCCGCTGCCACAGCAGAAGACTTCACAAACGACACAGCTGCCGCTCTCCGAACCAGAACATTCCGTAAGATACAGTTGTACAAATCTTCAATAAAAGTTATGTTATGTAAAAATGATGTTTCATTCGACCTCATATCCGAGCCAAGGAAGAACCCAGCCTGCCCACATGTTGTTAAGAGAGAAAAGTTAATTTATTTAATATTTTCACCCTGACAGAATGCTTTAGAATGCTCATCCTGACAATTGACAGCATCGAAAGAGAAAACCCCGTTACATTTAGTGAAAGAAGTGTCACATTTAGTATCACAACTGTTACACTCCATCTGTTGTTGTCTCCCGAGAAACGTCCTGCCCACTATCCTTCCCACCTTTCCCACGTTGTTATTCCACCATCCACTGAACGTACACAAAGTACTTGTCCATACCTATGCAGTCCCTAATCCAAACCTCTTCCTTCGAGGCTCACATCCTTGTAATACACTTGGATGCAATACCTGCCCCATACATCCTCCCAACACCAACTCCAGTCCAGTCAGTAACATCACCTATCACATCAAAGGCAGGGCTACATGTGAAACCAGTCGTGTGATCTACAAGCTAAGCTGCAACCACTGTGATGCATTCTATGTGGGCATGACAACCAACAAGCTATCTGCCTGCACGAATGGCCACCAATAAACTGTTGCCAAGACGTAACTGGACCACCCTGTTGCTGAGCACACTGCCCAACACAAGATTCTTCATTTCAATGATCGCTTCACAGCCTAAGCCATATGGATCCTTCCCACCGACACCAGCTTTTCTGAATTGCACAGGTGGAAACTCTCTCTGCAGTTATGTCCTACCTGGCCTCAAGCTTTGTTAGTCATTGTCATCATCCATCCAGATGCTTTCCTGTTCCCGTTCCAGCACTTCACTACACAGCCCTCTATTTCACCAATGCAGCCAGTCTTTTTACTTCTTTCCTTCTACTCCCCTTCCTCGCCCACCGCTGCCCTGTCCCTTGTCTAACCACCCGACTGCAGGAAGCTGCCCTACCCTCTTTGCACACTCCCCAGCAGTTCACTGTCTCCCAACCTCTACCCTGCTATCCCTCACCCTTCCTGACCCATCCTCCTCCTCACCCCCCCCCCCCTCACCCCCCTTTCACTTGCCTCTCCCATCACGCAGTGCTGTTGCTGCTGCTAGCTGTGTGACTTCAGCCACCAGAGACTGTAGTCATGCGTGTATTGCTTCATCAGGAAAGAGGGAAGGAGAGGGAAAGACGAAAGGATGTGGGTTTTAAGGGAGAGGGTAAAGAGTCATTCCTCATTCCTATCTCGGGAGCGGAAAGACTTTAGGGGGAAAAAAGGACAGGCATACACTCGCACACGCACACACATATCCATCCGCACATATACAGACACAAGCAGACATATGTAAATGCAAAGAGGTTGGGCAGAGATGTCAGTCGGGGCGGAGGTGCAGAGGCAAAGATGTTGTTGAATGACAGGTGATGTTCGAGGGGCAGCAACTTGAAATTAGCGGAGGTTGAGGCCTGGTAGGTAATGGGAAGTGAGAATGTATTGAAGGGCAAGTTCCCATCTCCGGAGTCCTGACAGGTCGGTGTTAGTGGGAAGTATCCAGATAACCCGGACGGTGTAACACTGCGCCGAGATCTGCTGGCCGTGCACCGAGGCATGTTTAGCCACAGGGTGATCCTCATTACCAACAAACACTGTCTGCCTGTGTCTGTTCATGCGAATGGACAGTTTGTTGCTGGTCATTCCCACATAGAAAGCTTCACAGTGTAGGCATGTCAGTTGGTAAATCATGTGGGTGCTTTCACACTTGGCTCTGCCTTTGATCATGTACACCTTCTGGGTTACAGGACTGGAGTAGGTCCATCTGTCCAATGGCCAGCTTCACACATCCGTCCACATCAAACTCACCAACAAGCAACACTACCTCCATTATGACAGCTGCCACCCATTCCACATCAAACGGTCCCTTCCCTACAGCCTAGGTCTTTGTGGCAAACGAATCTGCTCCAGTCCTGAAGCCCTGAACCATTACACCAATAACCTGAAAACAGCTTTTGCATCCTGAAATTACCCTCCCGACTTGGTACAGAAGCAAATAACCAGAGCCACTTCCTCATTCCCTCAAACCCAGAACCTCCCACAGAAGAACCCCAAAAGTGCCCCACTTGTATCAGGATACTTTCCGGGACTGGATCAAACTCTGAATGTGGCTCTCCAGCAGGGATACGACTTCCTCAAATCCTGCCCTGAAATGAGATCCATCCTTCATGAAATCCTCCCCACTCCAACAAGAGTGTCTTCCACCATCCACCTAACCTTCGTAACCTCTTGGTTCATCCCTATGAAATCCCCAAACCTCCTTCCCTACCCTCTGGCTCCTACCCTTGTAACTGCCCCCAGTGTAAAACATGTCCCGTGCACACTCCCACCACCACCTACTTCAGTCCTGTAACCCGGAATGTGTACACGATCAAAGGCAGAGCCACGTGTGAAAGCACCACGAGATTTACCAAATGACCTGCCTACACTGTGAAGCTTTCTATGTGGGAATGACCAGCAACAAACTGTCCATTCGCATGAACGCACACAGGCAGACATTGTTTGTTGGTAATGAGGATCACCCTGTGGCTAAACATTCCTTGGTGCACGGCCAGCACATCTTGGCACAGTGTTACACCAATCGGGTTATCTGGATACTTCCCACTGACACCAACCTATCAGAACTCTGGAGATGGGAACTTGCCCTTCAATACATTCTCTCTTCCCATTACCCACCAGGCCTCAACCTCCGCTAATTTCAAGTTGCAGCCCCTCGTACATCACCTGTCATTCAACAACATCTTTGCCTCTGTACTTCCGCCCCGACTGACATCTCTGCCCAACTTCTTGGCATTTACATATGTCTGCCTGTGCCTGTATATGTGCGGATGGATATGTGTGTGTGTGCGAGTGTAAAAATGGTTCAAATGGTTCTGAGCACTATGTGACTTAACTTCTGAGGTCATCAGTCACCTAGAACATAGAACTAATTAAACCTAACTAACCTAAGGATATCACATACATCCATGACCAAGGCAGGATTCGAACCTGCGACCGTAGTGGTCATGCGGTTCCAGACTGTAGCGCCTAGAACCGCATGGCCACTCCGGCCGGCTGAGCGAGTGTATACCTGTCCTTTTTAACTTCTAAGGTAAGTCTTTCCGCTCCCAGGATTGGAATGACTCCTTACCCTCTCCCTTAAAACCCACATCCTTTCGTCTTTCCCTCTCCTTCCTTCTTTCCTGATGAAGCAACCTTGGGTTGTGAAAGCTTGAATTCTGTGTGTGTGTGTTTGTGTGTTTATTATTGCATCTATCTGCCAGCACTTTCTCGTTTGGTAAGTCACAGCATTTTTGTTTTTTATTTATATTTTTTTCCCACGTGGTATGTCTCCCTCTATTATATTTTTCCATTACATTAGATTAAAAAATTCATAGTGTCTTATCTCAATGAGGAACATGAAACTTTCAGCATGATGCAGGAGAATTTAGAGGAACTATGCCTTAACTTTAAAATAATAGTTGACCATGTACTGGCTTGATTTGTACCCAGTAGAACAGTTCATAATGGGAGGGATCCTCCATGGTGTACTGTCACTGTAAAGAAACTTCTAAGCAAACAGAGATTACTGCATAATAGGTGTAAAACAAACCAAAGGACCAAGGGTATAGATAGAGAGATGCTGAATGAAACACATTTGGCTCTCAAGAGAGCAATGTGTGATACCTTCAATGACTACTGTAGCAGAATATTATCAAATGGTATTTCACAAAACTGAAAGAAGTTCTTGTGATACGTAATGAGTGTCAATGGTACCAAAGTTAGTGTCTAGTCCATTACAAATGAGACAGGAACTGAAATACAGGGAAGCAAAGCAAAAGCTCAAGTGCTTAACTCCATTTTCAGAAGTTCCTTTACAAAGGAAAGTCCAGGAAGATTGCCCCAATTTAACCCTTATACCACTGAAAATATGAGGAATGTAAGTATTAGTGTCAGAGGTTTTGAGAAACAGCTGAAATCGTTGAAATTGAACAAAGCTCCAGGACCTGATGGAATCCCTATAAGATATTATGCTGAATTTGTGGCTGAGTTTCCCCTCCTCTAACCACAATCTATCATAGATCCGTCGAACAAAAAACTATGCCTAGTTCCTGGAAAAAAGCACATGTCACATTCTTCTTACAGAAGGATTGTAGAAGTGATCTTCATAAAAACCGTTCAGTATCCTTGACATCGATTTGTTGTACAACCTTAGAAAATATTCTGAGCTGAAACAAAATGAGGTATCTTGAACAGAATGACTTCCTCCATGCCAACCAGTGTAGAGTCTGAAAACATCAATCATGTGAAACCCAAGTAGCACTTTTCTGACATGACATACTGGAAACTTTGGATCAAGGCATGCAGGTAGATATAGTATTCCTTAACTTCCGAAAAGCATTTGACTTAGTACCACATCTATGCTTATTGTCAAAATTATAATCAAATGGGGTATCAAGTGAAAATTGTGACTCAACTGAGGACTTTTGTGTAGAGAGGATGCAGCTCGCTACTTGGATGGGGGGTCATCATTGTAGAAGTAACTTAGGGTGTGCCCTAGGGAAGTGTGTCGGTACCCTTGCTGCTTATGTTGTATATTAATGATGTGGCAGACAATATTAATAGTAACCTCAGGCTTTCTGCAGATGATGGAGTTATCTATAATGAAGTACTATCTGAAAGGATGTGCATAAATATTCAGTCAAATCTTGATAAGATTTTAAAGTGGTGCAAAGATTGGAAACTTGCTTTAAATGTTCAGTGCACTTCACAAAATGAAAAAAACATAGTATCCAGTGAATATAATATCACTGAGTCAGTGTTGGAATTGGCCAACTCATACAAATATCTGGGTGTAACATTTTGTCGGGATGAGAAATGGAATGATCATGTAGGCTCAGCTGTAGGTAAAGCAGATGGTAGACTTCACTTTATTGGCAGAATACAGGGGAATTGCAATCAGTCAATAAAGGAGATTGATTGACAATCACTTGTGCAATTGGTTCTAGAATATTCCTCAAGTACATGGGACCCATACCAAATAAGATTAACAGGGGATGTTGAATGTATACGGAGAAGGGCGCATGAATCGTCACAGGTTTGTTTGATCTGTGGGAAAGTTTCTCAGAGATACTGAAGAAACTGAACTGGCAGACTCTTGGAGATAGACATAAATTATCCCAAGAAAGTCTACTGACAAAGTTTTAAGAACTGGTTTTAAATGATGATTAGAATAATTATAGCATGCACAGAGGCATTCAATCAGTTATTCTTCCCACACTCCATATGTGAATGGAATGCGAAGCAACCCCAATAACTAGTGCAATAGGACATATAACTCCTCAGAATACAAATAGACCTTTGCAAAGGTCCGAGTTCGAGTCTCAGTCCAGCACACAGTTTTAATCTGCCAGGAAACTTTCATAGCAGTGCACACTCCACTGCAGAGTGAAAATCTCATTCTCAAAACATCCCCCAGGCTGTGGCTAAGCCATGTCTTTGCAATATCCATTCTTTCAGGAGTGCTAGTTCTGCAAGGTTCGCAGGAGAGCTTCTGTAAAGTTTGGAAGGTAGGAGACGAGGTATTGGCAGAAGTACAGCTGTGAGACGGGGCGTGAGTCGTGCTTGGGTAGCTCACATGGTAGAGCACTTGCCCGCGAAAGGCAAAGGTCCCAAGTTCGAGCCTTGGTCCAGCACACAGTTTTAATCTGCCAGGAAGTTCCATAACAGCGCACACTCCACTGCAGAGTGAAAATCTCATTCTGGAAACATCCCCTAGGCTGTGGCTGAGCCATGTCTCCGCAATATCCTCTCTTCCAGGAATGCTAGATCTTCAAGGTTCACAGGAGAGCTTCTGTGAAAGTTGGAAGGTAGGAGACGAGGTACTGGTGGAAGTAAAGCTGTGAGGACGGGGCTTGAGACATGCTTGGGTAGAGCACTTGCCCACGAAAGGCAAAGGTCCCCGAGTTCGAGTCTCGGTCTGGCACACAGTTTTAATCTGCCAGGAAAGTTTCATAAAAGCAAACACTCCACTGCAGAGTGAAAACTCGTTGTGGATACTAGATTCTTCCTTAACCATAACTATCTTACCCACTCCAGTACTGTTTTTGTCCATTCCGCACTTTACAATAGGACTTTTGTCCTCAGTCCTTAAAGTTACATTCATGTCTGATTTATAATTGGTTACAGAACCAGTCTCACTTAGGTCCTTCTGTTCGCTTAAAAACTTAACATCTACATATTTGTTCTCATTCACACTGTCTTGTTTGTTAAAGTCACTCATTATGTATCACTAAATACAAAACAGCTTTTGCTATGAAATAACCTTATTCTCATTCACTCTTCTTCCACTGCTCTGCTGTTGTGGGGTGCCATTGGTTTCTGTCCTGGTATAACTTTTCCCTCTTCACTACATCCCATGTTACTCCTCTCCTCTTGAGATCTTTCTTAACCCGGTCTGCCCATCTCTTTCTAGGTCACCCAATTGGTCTTCTTCCTGGTACCTCCATCACCAAATACTTGCATGGAGTTCGAGTCAGGTGCATTTGCTTCACATGACCGAACCACTCCAGTCTCAACCACTCGTCCTCTCCTCTGTAGTCAATGTCACCTGCAGGTCTGTCCTTACATAATCATTCCTACTCTGTCACTCCTAGTTTTTGTAGAGCGGACCTAAGGAACTTCATTTCACATGCTTGTATTTGACTCTCTTCTCTCTTATTTATGACAAGGCCTCTAGACTATACATCATGATTGGCAAGAGATAAGTTTTATACATGGTCTGTCTGGCTCTTTGAGGGACATCCTTGTCCCATATTAGATTTTGCACTTGGTGGAAGAAGCTAGGTCCTTTTGTTATTCTGTTTAAGACTTATAGTTTGGAACTTCCATCGCATTATATGATGCTACCCAGATAATTGAAGCTTTTCAGACATTCAACCTTCTCCCCCTCCAGTATGATGTGACAAGGTGTGGTGTCCCGCTCATCTTCGTTGCCACTCTCTTGTTCCTACTCATAGTTAACGTGAATTTTTTAAATTTTATGTTCTAGTAATCTAGTCTCCTCTGAACCTCCATTTCATCTCTCCCCAAATGGCGACATCATCAGCAAAAACAAAAGTGTTGATATCTTCATTTTCTTCTTCCTTGATTTCTTTCATGATTGTGTCCATAAGTGTAATGAAGAGTAAAGTGGAGAGCGAACTGCCTTGCTGAACACCTCTCTTCATCTTAAACCATTTTGATCTTCCACCTCCTACTTGTGCACTGCTCTCGCAAACATTGTGCAGCATCTGGACCTTTTTAATTAATGAATCAGGAACATTATGTTTTCTCAAGCATTCCCATATTTTGTCCCTTGGTACACTGCCATATGCTTTTTCCAAATCCACAAATACTACTGTCAAGCCCTTTCCTTTTTCCCAATACTTCTCCATTAACTGATGGAGGGAGAAAATGAAATCTATTGTTCCCTTATTACTTCTGAACCCATGCAGTTGTTCCTCTAATTGGTGTTCTAGAATGTTCCGCAATCTGTTTTCTATAACCTTTTCCATTATCTTAAGGCAGTGTGATAACAGTGTGATTCCTCAGTAGTTGGTGCATTTCTTTCGACTACCTTTCTTGAACAGTGGTATTATAATTCCTTTTTTCCATTCATCTGGCACTTTGTTTTCTTTCCATATCAGCCCCAGCACCTGGTGTAACCATTGTATTCCATGGAATCCTGCAGCTTTAATCATATCCACTGTCAGCTCATCTACTCCAGCCACCTTTCCACTTTTCATCTATTTCAGGAAATTCTCAGTTTCTAACCAAGAGATTGGATCCTGCTCCTCCTCTAATTCAATGACTTTGGTGTCACTTTCTTGTGCACCTTCCCCATTCAGTAAGATTTCAAAATAATTCTTCATCTCTTCTCTGATACTTTCCATGTTCCCGATAATATCCCCATCCTCTGTTTCTATCACTTTTATGTCTTCTCTATCAGATCTTTTACTTTTCAATAACTCCTATAGCAGTTTTTGGTTTCCTTTGCTATCCTGCTCTAGTTTCTGGGCGAATATTTCCCAACTCTTCTTTCAAAATTCTCTTTGTTTGGAGTTTCTTTTGTCAGTATTCCTTCTCCACTGTTATTATCTTGTGTTCATCCTTTGCTACCAGCCCCTAGTTCTGATTTCTTTTTTCAAACTCCATGTTTTTTTTGCCATATTACATTTTTTAATTGCAACTTTTACTGTATCATTCCACCAACTGGTTTCTTTGTCCTTCACTTTTACCCTTTGTTTTGCTGCATATCTGCACACCCCTGTTAACTATTGATGTTTTAAATATGTTCCACTCTTCCTCTACACTACCCCTTTCAGTTTTGGCAATTTTTGTGCTACTAGATTTTGGAAACTTTTCTTTTCTTCTTCTTCTTTCAACTTCCACTCCTTAAATTTTGGCATTCTTTGTACACCATTCAAACTTTTCATCTTATAATTTAGATCAGCTACTAGTAACCTGTGGTCACTATCCAAGTGCTCACTTGGTATGACTTTAGTGTTGCTTACTTTTCCTCCAATTAATTTGTCCATTAAGGGGCTCCGGAATGCCCTATACTTGCAATGTTAAAATAACGCTTATAAATTACATCTTTCCTCACAAAGTATTTGAGGTAGGAAGTTGAACTTTTTACAGATTATTTATTGGAATATGGGCTACAACTTAACACAGGGATTTTACAAAATTTTAGTTCAGTTATTAAAGATGATTTTTTTCAATTGTAATGAAAATTCACAACATTTTTTTGCAATTTTTTATTTATATATTCAAAAATATACAGTTTTTTGGAAAAAGGCTGTGTTAAATTATGCAGAAGGTACTGTGTAACATTTACTGAAAGTTTGAAACAAATATGTTTGGAAGATCCTTAGAAAACATGTAATTAGTATGAGAAAATAAAAATTTTGCGAATCGAGCGACAAAGATTGGATTAACTTTTTAGTGCATTCCAGGTCCATAGGATGGATTATCTTCATCCTCTGCAAACTCCTCCTCCAGCTTCCTCTTGTTCCTCCTCCTGTTTACTCTTGCTTGTATTTCTAGACTCTTTACAGCCCTGTCTGCAGCCCGAAGGCGTTCCTTGTCTAAAGCAAGCATCGCTCGTACCATGTTAGAACCTATCTTCATTCCCATATTTCTAAATACCTTGCACCTTACAATGTTGCCATCATTGAAAGTCGCAACAGCATCATACACACCAAAGTGAAGTGTTTCTATTCCAACAAATACAGTCTTGGGGATTCTCGACCATATAACACTATTTACACTTTCATTGGGGTTTTGAGTTTTTCCGTGAATACACTTATTCAACAGTTCAGGTGCTGCTAAGTCTCTGAAAATAGGTTTTATCACCTCCATTATTGCATGAGGCAGACTATGCTTATGAGTGTACACTTCACCAGTTAGCAATCCTTTGTTATATTTACACCAACTGTCTTCTTCTTTGGGACACAAGCTATGTTGGGGATTTTCATTGGTTGAAGAAGTATGAAAAAAAAAGAGCCCAAACAGCCTTCTTCATTTCGTCGACACTTTGTGTATTTTGCCTAATAGCCATTCCATAATAGTTCTGTATTTTGTCAATTACACTGTCAGTTAACCTACCCTTCCCATCCAACCCTTTACCGTCACTGAGTTTTTGTTTTTTGTACGAAGCTTTCAGTCGCCGAAGTCTTGTTCCCATTCGCTTCTGTACGTGTCCAATACACTCAAATTTCTGCACTACAACATCATCACCATAGGGCTTCAGTCCTTGAACATGTTTGAAACTTTTAGAATCACCGTCACCAAGATAATTAACATATCGCACTTTATCACACGCCTCAGAACGCTGGAATATACTGGCAACACCAGCCACTTCCATTCCTCCACTACTGCCACTATAGTTAGCTTTGCAATTATTTTCATGTGTACCTTTATATTTTTGTGGACATCTACAATACTTTGATATTACTGCTACATCTAAAACTTTCCCTGTATACATACTGGTGGCAGATACTACACCATGAAGAGATGTGTGTCCCCGTTTATGCCAGGTACCATCGAACGCTGCAGTCAAATCTCTGTTACCATTATTTTCCATTGCTGCCTCTTCCACAGCGTTCTTCATAGATTCTATACAGACATCTTCTACTTTAGACCCTATTAATTTATTATAGGTCGTAAACTTGGTTGGGGGATTTGGAAGATTCATGATGCCACAGAAAATTGCACCTGCAGTAGCACCCTTACCAACTGAACGCAAGGAATAAACAAATCTAATGTTGTGTTCGTAGATTTTGCTACCATTTTCTTCAGTTGCAGTTACTGCAACACTGTTCCAAAAGGTGGTCATGTATGAACACTTATCACATTTCAGTTGTATTTCACTAGCAAGTCCTACGTGCTTTATTATGGAGAGTTCCAGACCAACTTCACTACAATGAATACATCTTACACAGTTTGAAAAAATTTCTTTGAGAACCGACATATCAAATATTTCATTCACATCTGATTCACCCATAAAACATTCATAGTTTTCACTCATTGAACCAAGCTTCTTCTGTGAAGTATTTTCTTTCCCACTTTGACTGCTATGGGCAGGTGTACTTGAGAGGTTAGGTTCACTCACTTGGTTATCGTCTTTATTGTTTACAGTAATAACACATACCTTTGGCTTTCCAACATTTCTCCTTTTCTTAAAAGCCTTCAGAGGATTTCTAATAACTTTACTTTTACTCATTATTATACTTCAACAAAACAGAAACTCAAGAAACAGAATTAATTACGAATATTTTCGAGATAACGACAGAGTAAATAAACATGAAACAATCGACAATCACACCAGCGATATATATTGAACCATCACAGGTTAGCCACAACACATACTTTATCTCACATCACTAAAATGTACCTGATGAACATGGACGTTAATAATAACACCATTTGACAGCAGTTTAACAGCGCCACAGTGGGTCACGCCCATGTAGAACACATTTCAAAAAAAATTTAAAAATAGTTGTAGTCTTCGGAATTGAATAAATTATATATCTATTAAAAGGTAATAGTCTGCAGATTCAGAAAGCGCAAAAAAGTAAAAATTGAACTTTTCATGATTTTGAGCCTTTCCAGAGCCCCTTAATATATAGTCTATAACTGTCTTAGATCTGCCATCCCAGCCATATCTAGTAATCTTATGGCTATCTTGTTTCTTGAAGAATGTATTTTTCATTAAAAGATGATTCCTTATGCACAGATTTAGAATTTCTTCACCCTCAACATTTTGTCTTCCATATCCAAAAGGGCCCATCACCTCCTCATATCCATTTCTACCTGTGCCGATCTAAGCATTCAGATCCCCAATTATCATCATGTTATCTTCTCTTACTTGGTCTTCCAGTTATTCAAGGAATTTCGTTTTTTCTTCCTCACTGCACCCTTGCTGAGATGCGTACATTTGGAGTATAGTAAAACTATTCTTTCCCGAGTTCACTCTTGCTCTAATTATCCCTTCACTTACAAAGCTCACATCTGTAACTGGGTCAATATCTTCGTGAAACACAAACCCCACTCCATTTTTTGCCTCTTTATTGTGACCCTGCCAGTATAGTTTGTACCCACCTCTCAGAAATTTAGAGTTTTTTTTCCCTTCCACTTGGTCTCACTCGATCCAAGGATATGAATCTTTCTCCTCTCCATCATGTCTACAATCTCTTCAGTCTTTCCTGTCAATGTTATTACATTTCATGTTCCCACTCTCAGCTTGTTTTTTGGATTTATGTTGGGTAGGGCTGCTGTCCTAATGCAGCCATGAAACCCCAGTGCTGATTGGCTATATCATCACTACACTGTAAACCGCTCTCGATTTCACTTTTCAAACTTTGTGAGTCCTTGTTTATTGTGGTTACGTACAATACTCCTCACCCGCAAGGGCACCACACGTAGCGGTTCCACCCGCTTTCATTATTCAGTGATTGTCCTCAGTGTCAACGTACTGCGTTGCTACTATGGCTGAAAAATGGGGTTTGTAATTTTGACACTGACTACTGTTAATAATATAGTTGACAGATGCTCAGTTGCATTTCACTGTCTTTTACTTTCACTTTGGTCAACCCCCCAATACTGCACAGTTATACATATATGGCCAGTGCACTATTGTTCAACTTTCCATAAGCCTCATTAATAGTTTGCAGGCAAACCTACACATACTGCTACAGTCAAAATAAATTAAAAAATCAATTACATATCTAAAACTAAGCACAAAATTAGATCTGGTGTTATATTCTTTAAAACTGAGGGCCAATCTTTCTCTTTTATGAAAATGCAGATTATATTCAAGTATGCTAATGGTACATAGTTAAACATAAAAAATGAATTTAAGGAGGCAGATGGCAAAACAAGAGGAGAATTAAAAATATCCCAGCTTACTTTGTCATAACCTCTCCAGTCCTTTGCCTTCAGCCCTCTTCCTTCCCCTTCAACCCTTCTGCCCAAAGAAAGAGCCACTGGCTCCAAAAGCTTGCTTAATTATAACCTTCTGTTATATGTGTGTTCTGCGCCACCTGGTGAGTAGGTTGTTTATATATTTTTTGTTGCATTCTCCAGAAAGTATATCAACAATCCCTGAGCCCAAAAAGTGTTGTTTGATTAGTCGCAGATACATAATTTTTACTTCATCCTGGACATGACTCCCCATATTCTGATCTCTCACCCTATAATTACTAATTCAAATTCAAATTAATTATTTAAATTCTGTCTCTGCTGACTTTCAAGACATATACTTTGTCCTTTGTAACAGCACACTGAGCAAACATGGTGGATAGCTCAGACTTGTCAGTTGATCAAAATAATTGGTAATTAGCTGGAAAAACCTTCATTTTTTTTCTCATGTTTATGTCTAGGGGTCTCCTTTCTCATTTTCCTGTAGAATATTAACAAAATATTTGAACCTGTAGAAGTTAACAGGTCTGATCTTGTTGTATCAGTTCTAATCAAAACATTGAACACGTTTCAGTTTTCACTTTGTTGATACTCTCTTGAAATCATTTCACAAATTTTAAACAATTCTTTTTCTTAGAGCGTTGTTATATAGACATAATGGACAACACTTGTCCAACTTTGACCACACTACTTTTGTCGGCAAACTATTCCACATCAACTAATTTACTTTACCGTTTGATAATCCATCAATTGTTAAATGCAAAGGTAACAACACATTGGTCAAAGATTATTAAATTCCTCCATGCTTAAAATTCTCTCTGACATTTACATTCATCAAAAAAATCAAGACAGTTTTTTTATATAAGAATTATTTAGCAAATTTATGACAATCAAAAAAAAGAGTATTGCAAAATGTGTGATAAAACATCTTGTATTTGAAATTACACTTGTTGCATAGAATATGATGTAGTCAGACCAGTTTCATTGCGCTATCACATCTTGAGTGATGAGCAGTCCTTATGCAAATATGCTGACGATCTCATTCAGGCCATCACAGACCAAAATTATCTCGCTACCTTGTACAGAAACAGATCTTCCTCACCTTGGCTCCCCATTCATCTTCCATATGCACTGACCAAACACAAATGAGCACCCCCCTCGTGACTCAGTACCAACTATGACTAGGTCAAATGAATCACATTCTCCACAAGGTCTTGGACTTCCTCCCATAGTGCATGTAACTGAGAAATAACCTCTCCATCAACCTCCCCACCCCCTCCCACAGTGGTATTCCACTGTCCACTCAATCTACACAATGTCTTTGTATATGTCCCCCCCCCCCCCTCCCCCCTTGTCAGCACAGCTCTCCTGATTCTGCATCTCTTCACACTTCAACAAGCGGCACTACATCATCTTC
The DNA here is from genome assembly GCF_023898315.1 of Schistocerca nitens. Classification (NCBI taxonomy): domain Eukaryota; kingdom Metazoa; phylum Arthropoda; class Insecta; order Orthoptera; family Acrididae; genus Schistocerca; species Schistocerca nitens. Next base: position 4,543,239 of record NC_064619.1, on the reverse strand, counting down.
CCTCCTCACCCCTACCCTGCTATTCTGCCTCTCTTTCTGTACTCACTGAGTGAGGCAGCACAGTGCTTAGCACACAGGATCCCAATTTGGATGATTGGTGGTTCAAATACCCATCTGACCATCTAGATTTAGGTTTCCATGCTTTCCCTTAATTGCTCCAGGCAAATACCAGGATGGTTTCTTTTGTATTAGCAGAAGAGCCAACACCGTGTTACGAGTGGAGGCCGAAATGCACGCGTTTTAGCTCACGCAGGCTGGCGTGAGGGGGGAAGAACTATACTGACGTGAGGTCTGGAACATAACAAGGAATGAGAATTCAGAAAGCGGACGTAATTAGTTTGATACTTAACTTTAATCCATTAATGATGAACGTCGCTATTGACGGTACACGAGTCACAATATTATCTGTTCAGAATACATTCTTGAAGATAGTACTTATAGTAACTGAATATGATGCCTTGCTAGGTCGTAGCAAATGACGTAGCTGAAGGCTATGCTAAACTGTCGTCTCTGCAAATGAGAGCGTATTTAGACAGTGAACCGAGCTAGCAAAGTCGGCTGTACAACTGGGGCGAGTGCTAGGGAGTCTCTCTAGACTAGGCCTGCCGTGTGGCAGCACTCGGTCTCCAACCACTGATAGTGGCGACACGCGGGTCCGACGTATACTAACGGACCGCGGCCGATTTAAAGGCTACCACCTCGCAAGTGTGGTGTCTGGCGGTGACACCACAGTTTCTTTCAAAATGGCAAGGCTGATTTCGTTTCCCATCCTTTCATAATCCGAGCTTCTGTTCCATCTCTAATGACCTTGCTGTCTTCTTTACCTCCACTATCCACCCCAGCAAAGATCGAAAATCACTACTCACCGCAATGGGGTCACAAAGCCTGGAGATGACAGTGGCTGCATACATGTGATGACAGTGGCTGCATATGTGTGTGTGTGTGTGTGTGTGTGTGTGTGTGTGTGTGTGTGTGTGTGTGTTTGCGCACACTTCTTCATCTGATGCACACTTCTTCATCTGATGAAGGCCTTTGTCCAATTTCTGAATAAATTTCAACAGTCTACTTTTAAATATAGCAGTCTGCAACGCACCACAAAGAGAGGACATTGGGTGTCAATCTATCCAGAAAAAAGACATTCATGAAGAACTATTGAACATTTCCCCAACACAATGGCAATAGATCAACATTTATCAGCATCATGTTTCTGTATAAAACTAGTTGGTTGTAAAGCAGTCTGAACAGGATTTAATTACTTAAATAACATACTACCAGCCATAACATTTCTGAAATGGGATTGAGCAATTTTAGAGTGCTTGGTGTATTACACACACTTTGCAGCAATACAAATGAAAAGGATTTTGTCACCAGTAAGTAGAGGTTAATGCAGAGGCTGCCAAAAAGTGTAAGTGCTCCCTTACGAGAAAGATATTATGCAGAACCTATTAATTACACTTTTGCCGACTTAAAAATTAGCAACAGTTAGTAAACTGTGACATTTTGTTGCACAATGCACACTTATGAGTGGTTGAGACATATGTGACTATTTGCGAATGGCCACTCATTTTGCTGAGATGATGGGGGTAACACACTATAGTTTGGATTTCATGAAACAGTGAAAGCATTGCGGGGAGGATCCTAGTCCAAGCATCATTCACTGATGAGAGACAGTGGCAGATGATTCGAGAGCCTCATTTCATCTCACATAAATATTTTCCACACAATAATACCTCAAATACCTGCTTTAGGCATACCTTGTTGCCAAGCTAGATGCATTGATTCATATAGTTTTTGATGAACTTGTACTGATGTACAATGTTCCTATGCTTTTGCTAGTCTCTGTGCCCTGGCACATGTTGTGAATGAAGGTATACAGGCTGTCCCATTTATCGTGACCACCTTAAATAACTGTTTGTCCACATGAAAATTACAAAATGTTTCAAAGAAATGTTATTTAGCTGTCAGGGGGACATCAATCAGCATGATTGCCTTCATTGTAGCTTCACTTTTTACAAATATTCGAACAGCGGTATGACTTTTTTAAATGGAACCCTGTATTTTTTATTCAGTAATTTATTTCCTTTCCTAAATATCTGTTCAAAAATGTATCACAGTATACCATTCACTGAAACACAATGTTATTAATTACATAACACAACATTGACGTTGACACTCCCAGTGGATAGTACTCGGGGTAATGGAACACATCCACATGCTGATGTTGACAGAGGACAAATGTAAACATAAGTAAAATGCACACCCGTCATCCCGTCAATCGTCATCAGTTGAAGAGTTGTGTGAGTAGAATGTACACCAACGAAGAGAAGGTAGAAATGCTACTCATCTATGGGGAATGTAAGTTAGCATCACAGTAATTGCAATACTTTTTTCTTATGTATGGGTACATTTAGTACAGTAGTTTAGTCCTTTTAAATATTGTTGTGTAGAGTAAGCATGCAGTAAAGGCTGTCCTTCCTACAAACTGCATCGACATAACATTTCTTTTATTGTTGTTGTTGTTGTTGTTGTTGAAGGTAGGTGAAATGCTACGCAGGCAGTGGAACTGTACAGAGAGCGATATCCTGGCAAGAACCCACCTTCCCAATGGATGTTTTCTCGTCTTGTTGTGATGCTTCAGGAAATGGGAAGTTTCAACCCACAACAATGCAATTGTTGTAGCAGACACACAGACGAAGCTGCCAAAGTTACTGTTCTTGCTTTCGTTGCTATGAACCCACATGTGAGCACACGACACCTTGAACACGAGATTGGCATTCCTAAAACCAGTGTACATTGTATTCTTACACGTCACCAGTTCCGTCCTTACCATGTACACCCACATCAAGAACTGCATGGCAATGATTTCCAGAATCATGTACGGTTCTGTCAGTGGGCACAGCAGCAAATCCTCACCAACCCAAACTTCTTCTCCAATGTTCTACTTACCAATGAATGTTCCTTCTCAAACAAAGGACAGGTAAATAAAAGGAACTTGCATTATTGGTCCAGTGACAATCCACGATGACTTAGACAGGAGGAATATCAGCGTCGATGGAGAGTTAACGTCTGGTGTGGGATGCTTGATACTACAATTATTGGCGGTTATTTCATCAATGGTAGTCTAATTGGCACAGTGTATGCCAACTTTCTCAGATGATTTGGCTCTGAGCACTATGGGACTCAACTTCTGAGGTCATTAGTCCCCTAGGACTTGGAACTAGTTAAACCTAACTAACCTAAGGACATCACAAACATCCATGCCCGAGGCAGGATTCGAACCTGCAACTGTAGCGGTCTTACGGTTCCAGACTGCAGCGCCTTTAACCGCACGGCCACTTCGGCCGGCCCTCAGATGATTTCTTCCTCTTCTTCTAGATGAAATGCCACTAAGAACCAGAATGCTTATGTGGTATCAACACGATGGGTGTCCAGCATATAATGCCTTGCGTGCACGTCATGTTCTGAACCAAAGGTATCCTGCCAGATGGATTGGTCGAGGAGGAACAGTTACTTGGCCTGCTAGGTCTCCTGATTTAAATCCTCTGGACTTTTTTCTTTGGGGATGCATCAAAGACATTGTCTATTGCGATATTCCAACAACTCCAGAGGACATCCAGGAACACTGGAAGCAGTAAATAACTCTTTCATTCAATGAGTGCACCAGTGTGTTGGTATCCAGGTTCACCACTTTGAGCATCTTTGAATGTTCTACTCCTGGGCAATGGTATAGGAGAGTCAAAGTCAACTTTGTGTTATTTTTTACTTGGTTTTCATTTGTTTTCTGACAACTACAGCAAGTGGATGAGTTTGTGATCCCAGGCTCAAAGTCAGTGTTGTGTTATGTAATTAATAACATTGTATTTCAGTGAATGGTATACTGTGATACATTTTTGAATAGGTCCTTAGGAGAGGATGGCTAAAGAACATCTGCTTGAAACATTTTGTAATTTGCACCTGGACAAACAGTTATTTAGGGTGGTCAAGATAAATGGGACGCCCTGTATACACAGGGCTTTGACCCCCGCATAGTATAGCGTGAAGATGGTTCTGGATGGTATGAATACTCAATAGTTGTTATTGCAGACATATAGAATTGTATTTGGGAGTTATTAGCTACTCTATGTCTTTCTGTCAGTTGTACTACCCATGATAGTTAACACTGAATCTTGCAGTCAACATGTGTCTGTTTAGTCTGGTAATGGTAGTTTTTTCCCAAGCAGATACTTCTGGAACATTCCTGTTGGCATATCAACCTATATGACCATGGTAATAAAGTTTTCCATGTGCCACTTACGCACCATTAGATCACAGTCAATGCACAGATATTGCATATGTTGCTCATCCGGCAATCAGCCCACACATACACACATGACCACTACCTCTCCCTCAGTGGCCAGGAATAGTGGTCATGTGTGCATGAGATGTGCTTGTGTGAATCTCTGTGTATGTTTTCTATTTCGGAAGAAAGCCTTTTGGCTGAAAGCTTAATGCATAGCACTTTTTTCATTGTGCCTGTGTCTCAACTATGTAGTGAGCAGAAATATATCTTTTTCATAATAAAGAAGCTTTTTATTTGTTTCTATTTTCCCTACATGTTCTGAATTTATATTACCTTTATTACACAATGTTTTATTTTCTTTAGTTGCTGTTTTCTTCTCTTCACCCATTTCAAATTTCATTTCTTTCTCTTTCACTTGTTTATATCACAATGAACTTCAGAAAAGAAGTGCTTCCTGGACTGATATCACCACTCTCAGATGCACTTGTATCTCTGTTTCTTCCTGCTAAAACAATGTGACTTGTAGGTTTTGAGGAATCTGACCCGACACTGTCATAGTGCTTTCCTCCCCTTAAGATGAAACCTGTGGTTCCATAAGGAGTACAATTTTGTTCATTTTTATGTGTGCCTACCGGCTCTACATTTCCTGAAGGTAAGTACAGACCAACAAAACTGTCTGTGAATTTAACAAATTTATTAATGGAATTTTGCTTTAAGTTTTTTACTACTATATTGGTTTATGTTGTGCAGTAATGTAAGTCATATGTCAACTTGATCTGAAACTCAATTGCTTTTTTTATGTGGCTTTTCAATAAAGATGTTATGAAGATTTTTTGTGTGTATTTCATTCAAATGGATAAAGGGGAGTACTCTACTACAAAATATTTTCTGTTTTGTATCGTTAATTGATAACAGAAAATTGCACAAAGTTGGTGACAGTTTATAAGGAATTAGTACTTTGATTCTGAATATTTAAGGGATGGATTGATTCTGAATATTTAAGGGATGGATGACTAAATTCAAAGATTATCCATGTGAATAACACCACACATCCGCAAGTGTTAGTTTAAGGACCCAGAAAGTGCACAATAAGATATGAGAAAAAACTTGTAACCATGAAAGTGCTTTTGCATTTAAAAATTAAAAAGTTCTTGTTCACTAGATTTGGCACCTTCTAACGTTCACCTGTTTCCATCTCTAAACAGATTTGAGGCTAGAAAACATTTTGGCAGATGTAAATGGTTGTTTTGCAGAGCTCTGAAAATTCCACTTGAAGGAAGGAATTCACACGCAAATTGTGTTAACGCAAAAAGACGACAAGCAAGAGCATTTTTCACCTGAAACAAGCAGCTAAACATTGTGATTGCAAGAAATTTTCTCCTTGGTCTCTTGTGTCAGAAGAAAGCATGCAAGCTAACATCCATGAATACCATCAGTATAAATGTTTTTTGTTTGTCTATGCGTTCTGAGAAAAGGAAGAGTAAAAACAGAAACGCACAGAAAATAGAAGAAAAAGCACACAATAGACTCAAGATACAATAAATCTACATCTACACCTTTACATCTATATACATATCTGGAAACTACTGTGAAGTGTATGCCTAGGATACTTCCGATTGTACTACCACATTAGGATTCCTTCCTGTTCTATTCGTATATGGAATGTGGAGAGAATTAGTGCTTCAATGCTTCTTTGTTGCTGTAATTTGTCAAATACTGTCTTCACAGTATGTATGGGAGAGGTACATAGAAGATATAGTACATTCCAGGATCTCTCATTTGGCACTCAGTCCTGAAACTTTGTAAGGAAGGTTTCATGGGATAAGTGACAAGTTTTTAAATAATTGCTTACCTCTCTCATGTGAATCAAACAAACCTATGACCACTTGGGCTGACCTCCTTTGTATATATTCAGTGTGCCTAGTTAGTTGGATCTTGGTATGGGTCCTACACACTCGACCAACATGAGTATTTTGTAAGCAGTCTCCTTTACAGACTGGCTCCATTTTCCAAATAGCCTAATAGTGAACCAAAGTCTGCCATCTGAGCAGTCTGATCATTCCTGTTCACATCTCCATAAATTGTTAAACCAAGTATTTGTAAGTGTTGACTGATTCTGATGACACATTCATATTGAAGCTGTCAGATTCAAAACTAATTTTAAAATCATTAGCTGACAAATTTCATTGTATGTCCTCTCCAGCAACCACCACTTCAAACTGATCTTCGTGAATGATTACAGATGGTTAAAAAAAGCAAGCAAGGAGATTACACTGTGCATAAATGCAGATACTGCAAAAACTGGATGCTTCCAGGACTGAGGGGTAATCTCTCAATGACATCTCAGTGACGATTAGAGAAACTGACCAGAGTAAATTCAAATGACCAAGCCATACATTCAAATCATACAGCTGTTAGTACCTATAAAATAAAAATCATGATGGCTTGATTTATGGTGAAAAAACTGCTCATTGAACCTCACTTAGGGCAGCACAGAGGGTCAAAATCTGCCACCCTCTGTACTAAGTGTATTACAACCGGCATTAGAACTCACTGACCACTAAATAAAAATACTGATTGTACACTTGATGTTCCTGCAGGTACATGATCTGCATGAAAATTGCTTGTGTTGATCCTAGGCTCTAAGATTTAGAAGCATTATGAACTGGTATTAGACTGCTGTAACTGTAGCTCTGCTAAGGTTTAACACTGTTAAAGTGGCTCACCAATCTCTTTAGGCACTGGTTGGACTATGAGAGGCCCTGCAGCCTCCTGCAAGTTTCTGGGACATTGATATTCCATTGCAAGGGGAATAATATTGAATGTAGAGGACTGAGGATTCTCAGGTAATGGCTTCAGGTGGTGGATACTGACATCTCGATACATGAATTTTCACTAAATATGCAACAATATGGCCTTAAAAACTCTATTACTTTTTAATTAGGGACAACAGATTGCAGAGCTTTAAGATCTGAAACAGGTTAGTGGAGCTGAATGCAGCTAATTGCCAGAAGAATAATGGCGTGTGACGAGGGCCTCCCGTCGGGTAGACCACTCGCCTGGTGCAAGTCTTTCGATTTGATGCCACGTCGGCGACTTGTGCGTCAATGGGGATGAAATGATGATGATTAGGACAACACAACACCCAGTCCCTGAGCGGAGAAAATCTCCGACCCAGCCGGGAATCGAACCCGTGCCCTTTGGCTTGACAGTCTGTTGCGCTGACCTCGCAGCTACCGGGGGCCAGAAGAAGTCATTACAACCACAGAAATATCCATCCTATCTCAGTGACTTACAATGTGTTCATTGGGTCTTTTTTAGGATAATTTCATCTGAAAGACAGAGTTGCAGATTAAACATAAATACATTTGAAATGGCTACTGGTACCACAAAATACACCAGTTTCCACAAAGGCAAGGATATTAAAGAAAATATATTGAGTGTCTTTCAACAAAAACATAAGAAGCTGTATACATAAAAAAGAATTTCTCATATCCATTCAGGAAAATAAGAAAGATAGGTGGAATTCTAGTAAATTTTTGTTGCACGTATCAATATATCACATGGCAATCACTGAAAATGAACAGATGAATACAAGCTGTTATCATTCTACTATACAATTGATAAAAAGAAAGGAGGAGTGGCTATAAATGTAAAAAAATGAAGTTCAGACCCAAGCCCTTCAAGTTAATGAATACTGTATTGAACAGCTTTCTGAATGTTGTGCCATAATAATGGATCAGGAAACGTGTAAGCTTGTAGTACTGACAGTATGCAAACCACCAGTAGGAAGTATCATAAGCTTCATAAAACAGCTACAATCAGTTTAAGCACTATATACAGGGTGTCCACCTAACTCTGCCATCTCAAATATCTCTGGAATAACAATAGATATTCAAAAACAGTTTTCATCAGCATGAACGTACAGCAGGGGCTTAGGAAACCAAATATTATGCAAAATTTTAAAACATAAACAAATACTATTTTCAACACAAAAATGTATTTTTAAATGGACAACCCCTATTATTTTTTTATGCAATCAACAGCATGAAAAATCACAAAAATAATGGCGCTGGTTGCATTGCAATAAGTCAATTACATCCCGAGAAATTACGAAGCGAAAATGATGCTTGAAATAAATGAAGCACTAAACTAGTGCACGTCCTGAGCGTGCATCTCACGCTGCCTGTGTCAGGGGCTCACACACTCGGGAAGGTATGCACAATCCACAAACATAAACAACTAACACATCCAATGCAAAGTTACATTTTTCAAATTGTAAATGTATGTTTATTCTAGCAAAATCACAACTAGAGTGACAATTAGAGATAACACACTTGAATTCACTTTGTTAAACACATTTATTAGTGCCCCGTCACCCACAGGAACTGTATTGTTGTGCATTGCATCGAGCATAGAAAATACACCCACATCTTGACCAATGAAACTGTGTCACGTCAACATATGTTCGAAGTGCCCTCCGTTTGCATCAATAAACATTAGCAGATGGGTAACGAGAGAGTGTTGCACATATTGTACAGTTTCTACAGATATTGCCACACATGCTGCAGTAATACTATGTTGCATATCCTCTACTGTCATTGGGGGTTCTTGAACACTCTTGTTCCTCACTGTGCCCCAGAGAAAGAAGTCTAACGGCATCAAGTCGGGGGCCGTGCTGGCCATCACACAGTACCTTCCCGTCCCATCCACCTATTTGGAAATGTCACATCTAGAACATCTCTGGCAACTTTTGCACTGTGTGCGGGACACCGATCATGTCGGAACCACACTGATAGACAAGTTTCCAATCCTAGATCCTCCATGAGGAACGCTAGTGTGTGTTGAAGAAATGATACATATCGCTGTCTATTCAATGTTCCACAGTAAAAATAGGGACCTACAATACAGTTAGCAATGATACCACACCAAACATAGACACTCGACTGTCGTTGATGAGCAACTTGTCAAATCCAGTTGGGATTTTGCATGGACCAGTAGTGCATGTTTCGCAATTCACATTACCACGATTTGTAAATGAAGCCTCATCTGTGAACAACGTACTGATTAGGAATACTGGATAACCTTGCAACTGCCGAAGTGCTAAATGACAGAATGCAATGCGGGATTCAAAGTCATTCCCATACAGTTCTTGTGGCAGTGAGATACGGAACGGATGAAACTGATGCCGATGCAAGATTCTGCACACACTACTGTGGCTTATACCTACACCTCGTGAAATTTCTCAAACACCCACCTGACGATTATGTACTACAGCAGCCAGAAGAGCAATTTCATTTCCACTGCCAATCACTGGCGTCGTACGTCGACGTTTTGTGGGAGCCCAGCTTCCTGTATCTGTGAGTGTCTTGCAGATGTTGCCAATGGGTCGACGTGATGGACACCGCCAATCTGGGTAGTGTTCAGCATACAGTGTCACAGCTGTGGTTGCATTTCTGTGAGATTTGCCATAAATTAAAATAATATCTAGTTTTCCTTCGTTACTGATAGCCAGCATATCGATTAGATGACGGCAAATGTAACAAGCCACAAGGAAACAGGTTTTAATGTGGCAACGTATGTGTATTACGTTACAATATGACAGTTGTTCAGCAGACCAGATTAGGAGACACTCGTACACTGAAGGTAGAGCATGCCACGGTGATATTGGTATGTTTACGGCAGGACACAGGCGCCAGTGCTGGCAACGTCAGAAACTGTGACGCCATTGCTATCCTTTACAAGCCACATATTTCAAAACTTATGAGGTTTAGAAACGTGAAAACAAGTGTGTTACCACTAATTGTACCTCTAGTTGTCATATTGCAACAATAAACGTTATGTGCAAGACATCCATCATTCTGATACTGCATTATTTGACACATTATAAGAGGTGGACCAGTTCAAGTAAGGTATAGCTAAAGAAGGGGCTAAACTATCCACCTTTAGGAGTGCCATCAATGAAGTATAGGGCCAATGATGTGTTGTCGTACAATAGCACACCATACATTAACACTTGACTGACATAGCACGTCAATCACATCATGATTACCGGCAGCATGAGGTGCACGCTTGAGTCTCAGGATGTGTGCTAGCTGTGTGCTTTATTTATTTCAAGCATCAACTTCTCTTCACAACTTCTGGGGATGGTGGTGGTGGTGGTTAGTGTTTAACGTCCCGTCGACAACGAGGTCATTAGAGACGGAGCGCAAGCTCGGGTTAGGGAAGGATTGGGAAGGAAATCGGCCATGCCCTTTCAAAGGAACCATCCCGGCATTGGCCTGAAACGATTTAGGGAAATCACGGAAAACCTAAGTCACGATGGCTGGAGACGGGATTGAACCGTCGTCCTCCCGAATTCTGGGGATGTAATTGATGTATTATGATGCAACCGATGCTATTATTTTTGTGATTTTTCATGTTATTGATTGCATGTGAAATAACAGGAGATGTCCATTTAAAAATACACAAGTTTGTGTTGAAAATACTATTTGTTTACATTTTAAAATTTTGCATAGTATTTCGTTTCCTAAACCTCTACTGTGTGTTCGTGCTGCTGAAAACCATTTTTGAATATCTATTGTTGTTCCAGAGATATTTGAGATGGCAGAGCTAGGAAAATAATTGTTTGTGCAGAATTTAATGTTGATTTTTTGTCAGATAATACTGACCAAGTGCACCTAGAGATGTTGATGTCCAGCTTTGCACTATTTTCCACAGTAAAATTCCCCATAATGACTTAAGGATGTAGTGCATTGGCTTTGACAATGTGTTTTTAGACCACGCAACATGCAGTGATTTAGGTGCCAGACCAATAGTCAGTCATCTTGTTCAGGTTGTAAGCTATTAACATTTTTTCCATATCTGCAAAGTAAATTTTGGTTTTTAAATTCTGCCTTATGTGAAATGCAACATATTTCTTTTTCTATTTGCCCAGACATGTTTTGACAATTGTGTGTCATCTTCCACATTACTTGTGAAAATGGATTTCTACAGGTTGGTTTGTTTTTATGCCTTTTTACTGCTTTGACGACATGTCATCTGCCGAGCAGTCATAAAAAACTTGCTTATTTTTTAAACACTTTTTTGAGAGAAGTGGTTGTGTATGTCACTATACTTACACACTCAAAAAATATATATATATATTACAAAAATAAGCAAATTTCTTTATGACTACTTTGCAAAAGATATGCTGTGAAAATGATAAAAAAAGGCAAAATACAAGCCAACCTGTAGACATCAATTTTGAAAAGTAATGTAGTTTCAGGAAAGGGATGAAAACAAATTAGAGAAAATGCACGATATAGTTTTTAGGCCAAAAATAGAAAAACAACCATCACCTTTGTATGATATTTTACAGGCTTAAATAAAAATCCATGATGATGACACAGAGGTGTCCAAATATTTTTGGGTAAATAGAAAAGAAATACACTATGTTTTGCATAAGATAGAGTTTAAAAACTCAAACCCAAAAGTCAATGGTATATTTGACCAACGTGGTCAAATGTCAACATTAAAATTTAATGACCAGTTAAGTGCAAGTCATAGAAGAACAATACTGTGTTACAGAATCATAAACAATATTTTGCAGGTCTCTTTTGTACAACCTGAAATGAAAGACATTAAGATATTTTTGGCTCCCCCCACTTTCCTTATCATCGATTTTTGAGAAAACTACCCATAAAGGTCATAATGCGTAATCAAGTCCAAATTGATCAGATTGATAGATAATTGAAAATTGAGCAGTTTTCAACATCACATATAGGGTCTGCAAATGCATAGTTTCCCAGAAATCAAGAAAAGAAACAAACAAATATAGATTTGTTAGATTTATTTGTGCAGTCACTGTTTTTATTACCAACAGACACTGGTTTCAAAACTACAACCTCTTAAAGGGATTGCAGAATTCATCGGTCACTAAAAAGTAGTAATTCTACTGGCTATGATGGTGTTTCTAGTAGAATATTAAAATCTTATGTTGACTTGATGGGATTACCTTTAAGCTGTTGCAAAACCCAGGCAGTTTACCTTAATTCCTTTTGTTTTTCTTTCCACAATTATTGGTTCAGTTTTGTGATTTTTAGCTCCAGATCCTTATATTTTTTCTAAAACACAGTTAAAGAAGAAAGGTGATAAGCCATCTCTCTGTCTAACACCAGTTTTTATTTCAAATGGTTGAGGTATTTCTCCTATAAATTTAACTTTAGATACCAGAACCATATTTGTTAAAGATTCATAAATTATGTTTGGTAATTTTGCTTTAACACCAAATTCTATAATGACTCTTATCTACTGCTTCTCCAATCAAATGCTTTATTGAAATCAATAAATTAAACTGTTATAGGTTTGCTGATTCACATTCTGTGACAACCTGTTCTATGCAGGAACCACTCTGACATTCTCTCAATTGTTTGCCCAAAGTTTCTTCAGCTTTGAGCAGGAGAATCTTTGATAATATTTTCATGACATTCCTTTGTAATTGTTGACATTTCGGTTGTTTTCATTTCTATGTAGTATATGGATTAACGCTATTTCCCACTCTTCTGGAGTCTTTTCTGCTTTCAAATTGTTCTCAAAAAACAAGTGTGGATCATTTACAATATTTGGTTCTAACCATTTCAGTAATTCTTCTGTAATGGAGTCTTCACCATTGCTTTATTTTTTTCTGTGTTTTGATAGTTTCATGAATTTCTAGTTCTGTTAGTGGAAACTCTTCCTCAAGATTATCTTATATTGATAGAAATTCTAATTTAACTGTTTCAACTGAATGGTTGAAGAGCTTGTAAAAAAAAAATTTCGATCCCTGTTAGATGAAATTTCTCAAGGGTTCTTTTATTTTTAATCATTTTTGATGTTTTTTTCCTTTTTTGTATGGCTTGTTCTAGGTGTTGTTCTTGCTGTGAACATCTCCATTTTTGAGCTCTTAGTATCATTGCTCCTTCACACTTCTCATTTCACCATATTTTCTTTTTACTCTTGGCTAATTCTAAAGTTATTTCAACCACTTTAGTAATTTGTACCTGGAGTTCATGCCAACCACCAGCCGGCCGAAGTGGCCGTGCGGTTAAAGGCGCTGCAGTCTGGAACCGCAAGACCGCTACGGTCGCAGGTTCGAATCCTGCCTCGGGCATGGATGTTTGTGATGTCCTTAGGTTAGTTAGGTTTAACTAGTTCTAAGTTCTAGGGGACTAGTGACCTCTGCAGTTGAGTCCCATAGTGCTCAGAGCCATTTGAACCATTTGAACCATGCCAACCACCTTTTTCAGTTTTCTCATTTTCTTCTCTGCTGATTTGTATCTGATTACTTTCTGCTTTTTTATATGAAAGAAATCACATTTTAACCTTAGAGAGACAATAATCTGAATGAAATTCCCCATTCTTGATCACTTTTAACATATTTTCCTCGACATTCCTTTTTGATATGACTATGTGATTCAGATGAAATTCTCCTAGGTTTGGATTTAGAGATATCCAAGTTTTGGCTTTTTTTGGTAGTTTGTGAAAATTAGTGGGGAACAGTTTTAACAGGAACATTTTACACATATGATCAGTCTTTTGCCGTTTCTGTTTGTGTTTAATTGTGCTGAATATTCACCTGCAATATTCTTAAGTTTCTTTACTTAAGCACTGAAGTTGCTGAGAAGTAGTAGGTTAACATTGTTTTTATGTATATTGCAGATTTCATGTTCTAAAAGATCACAAAATGGATTTACTTTCTGCAGATTTCTTCTGCTATCTTCCTTTGCAAATTATAAAAGTATAACCTTTGGTCTTGTACCTTATTGTTATAAATAACACATTAAATGAAAGAGAAACGCAGTTTTGGTTGAACACCTGTGTACATGCACCATTTCCGGTGTCTTCAATTGGAAAGTGCTACTAGCAAACATGGTGTTTAGAGAACAAAAAACTTTTTGGGTTTTACAGTTTGCAAAGACTGCTGTTGTTACAGTGCAATATGCATTCCATATTACGTTCCATTGTAATCCTCCCAGGGATAACAACATCAGTACAAGCAATCATCAGTTTGAAGACAGGTCTTTGCAAAAGGAAGAGTATGGGACAACCAAAAGTGACTCAAGAACATATTGAACAAACAAAAGAGTCTTTCATGCTTAGGGCCAAGAAATCAGTTCGTAAAGATTTGTGAATTAGGAGCTCCAGTGACATCCATGTGGAGACTTTTGGGGAGACACAACTGCATGCTTATAATTTGCAGTTGTTAAAACTTCTAAAGCCTATAGACTGTGTTTTACTTGACAACTATGCAAACAAAATGCTGTTGCATGATGAAGATTTTCTGGATCATGTCACCTTCAGTGATGAATTGACATTCCACCCAACTGGAAATTTGAACACACATAATGTGCACATTTGAGGATCAGGAAATCACCACAAGATGGTACAGTTGCAATGAGACAATGAGAGTTTATGCACCTTTCCTTTCTGGTGAAGCAACTGCAACTGGTGTTTCTTATCTTGGTTTTCTAGAACTATGTCTTTTTCTGCAACTGCAGGAAGCTTAGTCACAGAAATTAATTTGGCAGCAATACAGTGTACTGCCTGACTGGCATAACTCAGTATGTGATTGGTTAAACAGTGGTGTCCCTGACTGCTGGATTGGCCACTAAGGGCCAGATGGCAGAGCTTATTTTGCATTGCCTCCACGTTCACCCTGTCTGATGCCATATGATTTTTAGCTGTGGGATTTCATAAAGGAGCACGTGTATCTCCACTACCAGCTGATCTACCCAACTTAAAAGACAGGATTGAAGCAGTTGTTGCAACAATTACTCCAGACATAGGTCCAGCAAGAACTTGCCTGTCAACTTCATGTGTGCCGTGTGATGAATGGTGGCATATTAAACAATTGTATGACAAACTGTTTGAGTTCTTCTTTCATTTGATGTGTTATTTATAATTGTGAGTTGAACATAATAAACGTTAAAAAGCTTTGAAACTGTGATATTCATTATGAAACACCTGGTGTCATCTTGTCTAATAATTTCCCATGCTGCCATCCACTCATTTGGAGCACCTTTTATGTACCTCCCACAAGCTACTTCTTTGGCTTGTATGGGCTTAGCTTTACAATTCTTACTTATAAGGTCAGCACAGTAAACCATCTGCCTCTGCTCAGTCCCTCAAATATTGTCACTTAATATAACTGACACAAGTGCTTGGTGTGCAACTCCTTCCTTCTTCCAAAGCCATAGGCACCTCTGTCCTGCACTATGATATTCACTGTAGCATGCTTTCCCATGCACTCGCTGTGATTGCACCTCAGGATCCTTCTTTACTACTCTTCTGCACTGAACTCATGGCCACCACAATAGCTAGGCCATGACTGACATGGTGTTTGACAGGTTGCAGCCATCTCCTTGCATAATCTTTATAGTTGTTTTGCTCCCACGGCTGGAAGCACAGGGTGATAAGTAATAAATGGCATGTCTTGCGCAGTGGGTCTCACTAATTATAGTTCAAGACAGCCATATAGTTATTTAATTGTAACACTGACGTTTTTGAAATGGTTAGCATTTCTTTCTGAGCTGAATCAGTGCCACACAGCATGCCTGAGTTGCAACACAGAGACATAACACGAGTCTGATTGGCCATAACATCTTCATATTTCAAACCACACTAATCCGGTCGTGCATGTGACGCTAACTTCACTCCCGATGCCAGCTCATCCTGAGCTCCAATATCAAACTGCCGACAAGACGGTGCCTACACCCACTTATAAAAGTTTAATACATTTTTTGTTAAACTAAACATCTATTTTCAGTTAAACTTCCCCATTGGTCTTAGCACATTAGTTTACTTAATTACTGGTTTAGCTAGCCAGTTTACTTGTCTCCAAGGCTGTGCAGCACCATCCAGCCTCTTGCCCACGAAGAAAGCCTGTGGTTAAATTTAGTGTGGGGTTTAATCAAACACATCACAGAGTGTTTACAGAGCTCTTAATCTATACAAACAAATTAATTTTATTGTTCTAAACCATGTGTTCATTTTTATTTACCTACTGTACTAAAGTAACCATTTCATGAACGCATATTTTTATTTATATACTAAATTGTGAGGATCCTCCTGAACTTCTTGAAATAAACACAGAAACTCCAATAATAACCCCACCAGAAAATATAAACCCACTGACAATTCAGGAAGTCTACAAAGCTTTGAGCGAGCTCAAAAACTACAAAGCAAATGGAGAAGATCAAACATTTGCAGAACTCTGGAAATATGCAGCAGAACCCCTGAAGATATCATTACATCAATGCATAGTTAAAATCTGTAATGAACAAGAGCTACCAGAACATTTGACTACAGCTATCATATACTCATCACACAAGAAAGGAGAAAAATCAAATCCGGGAAACTATAGAGGGATTTCCATATTGGACTGCACATATAAAATATTATCAAGAATTCTCTACAGTCGCTGTAAAGATCAACTTGAAAAGGAGCTAGGAGAATATCAAGGAGAATTTAGATTTCAGAAAAGCTGCCCAGAACAGATCATCAGATTAAAATTAATAACAGACGCCTACAAAAGGAGACAGAAGAAAGTAGACTTCGAAAAAACTTGTGATTGCATCCACAAATCTTCTATGCTGGACATATTAAGAAATTTTGGACTTCATCCCAAATTAATAAAAACTATATAATTAGCCCTTACAAACACCAAGTCCAAAGTAAAATTCAGAGGAGAACTATCTGAGTCATTTATGATTAAAACAGGGTTAAGACAAGGAGATGGTCTATCACCACTGCTCTTCAACTATGCTCTTGAATACTTGATGAGAGAACGGTACAAAGAGAATCCTAAAAACATAACAACTGGAACCAAGAAAGATGATATAAACCTAAATTGTTTGGAATTTGCAGATGACTTGGCATTACTAGCTAACAATGTACAGCATGCTAGAAATCAAATAATGAGCCTGAAAAATATAGCGCAAAAAGTAGGACTCCAGATAGGTTTCAAAAAGACCGAGATGATTTAACAGACCTGCTAGTAATAAACCACATAACAATAGACAACAGAAAACTTAAAATAGTGAAGCAATATCTTGGAGGGATTATAACACACAACTTGGATGAAAAACCTGCTGGGCAAGAAAGAACCAATAAAATGATAAAAGCTCAAAAACTAACATAATCTACATACAATAAGAAATGTCTATCAATTCAAACAAAATTAAAATACTACAAGACGGTGGTTCAGCCAGAGGTAACATATGCAAGCGAGACTCTTCTTAAAGACACTCAGAGAAACAGTGTCGACAAAATACTAAAAGTAGAGAGAAGAATAGCTAGAACGTGCATAAATAAAAAATACCAGAAGGAAGGACAATGGCAGATAGTGCCGAATGAAGTAGTGTGCAGGGAACTGGAGCCCATCACAGATACTATCCGTAAAAAGAGGATTTCTTTCTTTGGCCACACAATGACGACACCAGAAACCAGATTAGCAAGAAAAATTATGCAGAATCTGTGGAATCTGAAGCAACAAGGAGGATGGATCAAGGAAATTAAAGAGGATGTGGAAGAACTAGATATAACCTTGTATAATCTGCAAAACAAGACAGAAAATCTCAAGAAACTGAAAGACAAGAAAATAAGATTTAAACCAGAAGCACACAAATGACACACAATGAAAAGGGTATTTACATATGAGAAAAGACAGGAAAGATCAGAAAAAATGAAATATATTGAGCAGTTAAGAAAGAATGAAACACGTGTTTACCGAAGAAGAGGGCCAGGAAATAATTGGCTAAAGTGGTCCAATGAGGTCATAAAAGCAAATAATAATAATAAAGGATAGAATGCTACACACTATATAGAAGAGGTGTTGAGTCGCAGAAAGGCACAATGAAAGAAGAAAGACTGCTAAACTATTTAAGATTTTGGACAAAGTTCTGTTCCGACATGGAAAAGACATATACATTCACACAAGCACAGCTCACACACACATGGCCACTGTCTCAGGGCACTCAGGTCTGAATGAAGCCAAGTCTGACCTGAGCAGCCATCTAGCTGGGGTGGGTAGTGGGGGTAAGGAAGAGGTTTCAGGTGTGGAGTCAATGCCTCTGCCCTTTTATTTGCTATTAAGCTCGAACATGTAGCAGCAGATTATGGGCCGCAGCATAAGCAGGTAATGACTGAACAGTATTATTACTAATGCTCAGCTATCACACAGTAATTTATAAATGGAAATAATTTAATGGACAATAATGCAGACTGGTGGTGAATTACAGCTTGAATAGTCACTTTGAAGTGACTGAACAATGAGAGAAACCTCAGTGGTTTTCACACACAAATACATTTTGTAAGTCAATACTCATGAGAATATCAAATCATAAAACTTATAATACACATATTAATATTGGAGGAAATACTGATAAATATTGTATTGTCAATAAAGTTTGAAATAGTATTTGGTTTGTAATGTACAATCTGTAGTTTTACTGAAAGTACTTTTCACAAAACTATTACTAAATGAGTTTAAGTGAGCTGAGTGCAACATTCAAACTGAATGAAAAAGTAATTAATTATCCTACATTGTATTGAAGACACAATGCGCACTGTGGTGACTATAAACAAGTGTAAAAATGACATCATTAAACATTATGCTTCCTATCATTGCAATGATATTATATGCTGATTAAGTGATGGTTGACTTAACTGAAAAGCCACTATGCCAATTCTGAATAGTATAAGTAGTGACATAATACCTGTAGTCTTTAATATGCAACGATGCAGCTTGATTATATATGATCTCATTGACAGCACAGGAGTTCTTAAATAGAATTTATGGTATTGCCTCGTTTTACTTTTCATATGTCCATCCATACCACGACAGCCATTAGTAACACTCTAAATTAGGTACACATTAGTACATCTTATAACACAGGAACAGTATAGACTCACTTTGAATGACATGATAAGACAACATTAATTCATCTTTCAGAACCAAATTATTATCTAGTAAGATAAATAACATGAAAACTGAGTAAACTTGCTGCACAGTTTTAAATAATACTTTCCCAAATTATCTTGTAAATATGGCACCTCAGTTATGTCCGTTCTTTCACTAACACAACTGAAAATAATACTTAGGCTGTTGCTATTTTCATGAGCATTACTGTTTGCCTCACTGAAAACTGCTAACTCTTCTAAAACTGAAATGTGTAGTTTGGGTTCACACACATAACTTGTTGTAATCACACACAATTACTGAGCGAGGTGGCGCAGTGGTTAGCACACTGGCCTCATATTTGGGAGGTTAATGGTTCAAACCCACGTCCAACCATCCCGATTTAAATCACTTCAGGCAAATGCCAGGATGGCTCTTTTGAAGGGGTACGGTCGACTTCCTTCCCCATCCTCCCATAATCTGATGGCACCGATGACCTTGCTTTTTGGTCTCCTCCCCCCAAATCACAAGCAGTTGTTCATCCACAAAAGCAAAGCTTACATGAAAACCATGTGTTGTTCATGTTGCATAACAGCATAGAAACTGCACGATTAGCTGAGAATGAACCCGATATTATCTGAGTCATGGTTAGGTACTAGTACCAATGATGATAACATCACCTGAGTCACTTTGGTTTTTTGCTCACTAAAATTAACTTCCAAGCAGCACTGTTTCACATCACTGTTCTGATTACCATGTCTGCACTGTAAGTGTCGTCTTTGCACTGAAACATGTGCACTAACACCTAATGGCCATTGAATGAATGGGATTCCCATCGAGATGCACTAACTTTACTTAAAGCCAAGCTTCTTGAATACATTTTTCCACATTCTTAATTTCATAACCAGTATAAATATTCTTTCGACATATTTAATCAGTAATGCGATTGATTATTCATATGACATTTAGATAAGAAATAATTTACTAGCTTCAAGTTTTGTTGCCAGTTGGCACCATGCTGCAGTTGCTACCCCTAAACTGGTACAGGGTGTATATGTGGACAAGGAAAACAAATTCCCAGATTTTCCAGTTAAAAATACACTTTCTCCAGGGTGAAAATACAACATATCAATCCTTTGAATGGTTATGGTTTTATACACCGGCACAGAATTTCCCAGCCCTCTAGAAAACGAAACTCAGGGAAATAAACACGTTTGGAAAGAGCTTTGATGTACAGAAACATGTTCACAGCATATTTTCGTGTTACGAAAGTATAAATTCGAGATTGCGATGCACTTTTGTAAGCCTGTCATAGCTCACGTCATGTGATGTCGCCAGCTGATAACAGCAGATATTCGGAGGATAGGACATGAGATTAGTCAGCCAACAGCAAACACTTTTAAGTAGCATGAACACACAAATAGGAAAAGGTAATGGTTTAAATTAATATACATAGTGTTGCTAAAAGAACAGAAAAGCTTTCACATATAACATTGGTCTCAAAAATTAATAAGCTGCCAGAGAAGCTACGCTTTCACATATGTTGATCTTTTCTGAGTGTGTTACTCTTCAAGACACATCACACAAAAGTGACAGTAAAATTTTTAACGACACCAATGTCTGATCTGGGCTCGAAATTCTACTGTATTATCTCATGTTTGGTTCTTTATTACAGCATAATGCCATACATGCTAGAAGACGAAAATGTACAGTGAACAGTTGAAACAGGCCAATAGTGTAGAATTAAACACTTCATTTCAAATTAATTGACTGCCTCAGCCAAATTTCTTTAGCAAACTGACTAAAATAACTTTATTGTTCTGCAAGGTGATTAATGCTTGACTGTCAGAAAGGAGGAAATAAAATGAAATCTCAAACTAATAACATATTTTAGCCTTCCGTAATTATGTGAATGTATTTTAATTCGCTTGATAGATCCCGGCCACAGAAATCCATTTTGTTTTCATTTGACGTGAGAGCAATAAACAAAGAGGAAGCAGCAAAATCACTAAACATAAACACGGGTCATGTGGAGACTAGCCGCCTCCCCACTACAACTGTCACTGCTCTGTGCATCAGCCCAGGATCTACGATCCCTCCCTCGAGCATTTGAGGTAGGACGAGGGGGAGGATATCGACTTGTCAAAAATATGTTCATTTTGTAGCGCACATGTTTCTGAAGAGTCTGATACATAAAACATATGTGTTCGAGGAAATGTAAGACAAGTTATTTGTTCTTAAGTGTGTCAAAGTGCAGTGCCACACTTCTTCACACAGCATTCTCTATCTTACATCATTGTACTTAGCTCTGCAAATTCAAACATGTAATATTTTGTAATGGATGCCATCAAACTATATTCAGGACAGTGGAAATTAAAACGTCCTGTGGTGCCTCTCCTGCTCCCAGTCGGCCGGTTTGAACCCCCCCCCCCCCAAAAAAAAAAAAAAAAAAAAAAAAAAAAACACCACACACACCACTACTCACAATTAATACTGGATGGGATTATTTGTAACTGGGACAGCAAGAACTCTTCAGAAAATTTGCACTATTTATTACCGATTGGGTCCACCACTCGTGGTCTCGCAATAGCGTTCTCGCTTCCCGAGCGTGGGGTCCCGGGTTCAGTTCCTGGCATGATCAGGGATTTTGACCTGCCTTGAGATGACTGGGTGTTGTGTCTTCATCATCATTATTCATCCCCATTATGGTTGGAGGAAGGCAATGGCAAACCACCTCCAGTACGACCTTGGTTAGTATGGCGATGCGGGTCTACCGCATTGTTCCCCAATGCACTGTCGAGAAGCATGGGACTTCATTTCCATTTCCATTACCTACTAGCTAATAACTCGCTGTTTTGTGTTACATAAAATTAAATATAGCATACATAAAACCAGTAAAAACAAGAGACAAGCAAGACAACACAGATTTCTTCAATCCTTAAGTCCTAGCATTTTTTTTCTCTCTAATATTGCTACAGCTTTACATGGCGTAAAGTTCATGAAAGTTTTTGCTACATGAAAAAACGAAATGTCGCTGTCTAATACTGAAAAAATCTGTTAGTACAAATAGTGCCAAAGACTGGTATGGTTTCTCGATCTGATTAGGTGTGGTTTGTCACTGTCAGCTAGATAAAAAGAAATAGGCCTGCCTAATATTGTAGCAATTGTAACGCACACTAAATAAACAAGACTGTTTTGGCACAAATGGTAATTTTTATAAGACGACAGAATATAATTCATGAAGTACCAATATCAAATGCATATTAGGCCTACTACAAGTAAAAAGCTTTATATTAGGAAATAGTTTCACATTTCATTCATACGCTGCAGCTTCTCAGACATGAGATTGAAAAGTGGTAGTATGAAATTTTTATATAAATTTGGAATCATATTCTTCCATAATTTGTGTGATGTCCACGTTTCTGCTCCTTCCTCGTTCTAACAAACAATCTGGTCATCACTAATTCTGTAACTATTCCTGCCAGTGTCAAAACTTATTCTCCGGTTGATTTCACTAACCCTGGCACAGTCACCACTTTAGTTATCCTCCGTTTATTCTCTGGTTAGCGATTATCATAATGCATTTTCCATGCTACTCCCAGAATAGAACTTAAGTGGCTGCTCAGCGGGGACTGTATAACTGGCCCTTACTAGTGTAACAGTCTGGCCAAAAGTTTTGTGTCAAAATTTCATTTTCTTGGTACAAGAAGATAATATGTAATCTTTCTTACCTGTTATTCCTGTTAGTCATTTATTTCCACTCTGATAGACTGAATCTATGGCCTTCCCTAGTAATTATAACAATGCTGATCATTTGCAAGCCCAGTAAACCACATGAACAGCGACTGGTAGTCACCCGTTCGGCTTTATTAATCTTAGCTCGTACAGCCCAGTCCCCTTTTGTCTGCGGGAAAGTTTATTTCAAGTTGTGATGCATTCAAAAACCAACTTATGACTCATTCAGAAATCAACTTAGAATGTGTTCAAAAACCAACAGGGATGCATTTCAAAATCATACGAATAATTGATAGGCCACCGTGTGCTGGATGCTAGGTGCTTTGTAAAACAAGGTTTATTTCTTCTAGAATATGATTGTCTTTGGTTGCAATATTTTGACCAGCAGTTTTGTATCCAATGTGCTTAATCATCATTATCATCAGCAGCAGTAGCCATTTGGTATCCACTGCTTGATAACGGCCTCCTATAGATTTTTCCATGCACTGAAATCTTTAGCTGCACACATACAAGTAATTCCTGCATATTTCTAATGTAATTTGCTCATAATTCAACAATATAGTCAAGATGCTGAGTCGCAGATAGGCACAACAAAAAGATTATCACCAATAAGCTTTCGGCCAGCGAGGCACACTGCAGTGTGGCTTCAGTTCCCAGAGACTGCAGTTGTAAGTGTGTGTGTGTGTGTGTGTGTGTGTGTGTGTGTGTGTGTGTGTGAGAGAGAGAGAGAGAGAGAGAGAGTGTCTGTGTGTGTGTGTGTGTGTGTGTGTGTGTGTGTGTGTGTGTGCGCGCGCACCTGTCACCTATTTTTGACTAAGGCTTGCTGGCCGAAAGCTTATTTGTGACAGTCTTTTTGTTGTGTCTATCTGTGACTCAGTGTCCAGCGTCTCCACTATATGGTGAGTGGCAACTTTCCTTTTCATAATAGTGTTACATTCCATCCTGGATTTTCCACTGTTTGATTACTCATAATTCATTCACTCACATATTGTGTTCCATAAAGCCCATCACAAAGCAGAGCCTCCATGGAATGAGTCAAATTATACATTCACAGGCAAAGCAACCATTGCAGCCTATGTAAAAGTACACTAACAATGATTTACAATTACTGCTTATTTATTCATGTTGTCTATTATGAAAATTACTTCTCAATTACATTATTACATATTTTAACAAGAAAGCAGCTCCATTGGAAAAAAGTCTCTGCTCTTCCTCTCACATCATTTAGATGATTCTTTCATCTAACAATTCAGACTAAATAGATCACATGTGACTTTGCTAAGAAGAGTCAGGCACATTTTCTCTGTCATTTCGTAGATATTTAAAATTTTGTCTTTTCAGTGTGTAAATGGAGATAGCCCTAAAAATACTGCTCATCACA
Source organism: Schistocerca nitens (assembly GCF_023898315.1). Lineage (NCBI taxonomy): Eukaryota > Metazoa > Arthropoda > Insecta > Orthoptera > Acrididae > Schistocerca > Schistocerca nitens. The sequence goes on along the minus strand of NC_064619.1, from coordinate 4,518,927 downwards.
TCTCATAGGATGCTTGGTACAGATAGAAACTGTCAGTTTGTTTCTATTAGCATTGTGAGCTCCTCTTCCTAACGGCAAGCGCACAACCAGTCTGTTTGTGTTGCTATGATTTTCGCTATGTCACACACACACACACAAACAAATATTTATTTGGTGTTGCAGCATAGTATATGAAAAATAGTATGAACTAATGTATGGTTATTAATCACGAAGCCTGAATATTTATATTTCCTATTAGACAGGATACGTTGTTTTTCTTTCCCAGTTCAAAATGACTTCGTATAAACAGAAGCCACTGTGACATTTTGTTGTTAAAGGTTAATAAACTTAACTCTTAGAAACCCAGTTACTCTGCCTCAGGAACGAGAAGTAAGAAATATAAAAAGAACTTAATGCTTTTAATAGTTAATAATTTCTTTTCAGGGTTCACCATTTATTTGTTTTTAGCAAATTATATGTGTGTGAATTCAAATATGCAATAAAACAATTTTTCACTGTTAATTACAATAATAATGTACATACAACAGTAATTTGTGAATTATGGTACTGCAAGTAAATGACAGTGAGGACCAGCATAGGTTAAGCATTCATTTCATCATTATCTAATTTTGCTTCTCTTAATGTCAATGACCAATACAGCCTTTCTAGGCCAACCATTTTGTACAGTCAAATGAAAATTTTCTGTAGATATCATAATTTTAGTATCTTAAATCCCTTAAAAGGATAACTGAACTAGTATGCGAGTGCATAACCCAAAATCTATGTTATAAATCTGTCACTTCAACCTTGGTGACTCACAGTCACTCACTTGAATGTTTCACATTATAAATGAGTTACATACATCTGTACAAACAGTTGATTAAACCAATATGATGCCACAGAGCTACAGAGCTCAAAACCCTTTACATGCTAGTAATTTATCTATAAATTTCCAAAATAATTTTTAATCTGAGCATACTTCATATCAGCTGCCTAATGATGAGTTAATGAGGTGCTATCTTATATAATGAGGTCACATATAACAAAACAAAATATAGCTTAGCAATCACAGTTAAACGACTATACAGGAAGAAAAAATGAAATGTGTGACTTGTATGAGTGACACTAAATGATTTACTTTCTCTACAACACATAAGCGATACGAATAAAGACAAATAAAAAACCATATTACTCAATTATCATCATATAATCACACATTGTACTGCAGGGACTGGATTTTCTCCATATGTGAGTTATTAGCATAATTAACATTTGAATCTTTTTCATAGAAAGTCTGACCACATTTTCCTGGGATTATACATGATCCCTGCCTTTATCATGTGCAGCAGACATGTTTTAAGAAGGTATCTTTTGCCCCTAAGATTTGAGAGTCACTCTTTACTTTTCTGTTTTGTCAACTGCAGTACAATCACCAATTTTACAAGTATAATTTCTGATCCGACCTTTTTTTTTTCTTTTTTTTTTGGGTTGCAACATGTTACATTTAACTTTGTTAATGTACAGAAAACAAATACATGAAAACACACACACACACACACATACAAACCAATATATACAAGTTATGTTTCACAAATAAATACATGATCATTGAGTAATGCTTTCTCACTATTGTACGTATCAAAAATATATACTAATTTACACAGTCAATGCTAAAATTATTGATAAATTAATACTGATTTTCACCATCCACAACCTTAATTACTACAGTACTTTAATGCAACAAAATTGAGCCAAATATGAATTCTTGATTGGCACTTTAAACACTATTATTACAATGGAAAAACCTAGCATAACAAATGAATCTACTGTTAAGAATAAATTATTACATTCTTTCAAGACAACAAATAAGTTAATAACAACAAAGATTGGAATTCATCACCATTCATTATTTTCAATTGTTCAGTATGTTTAAGACATACCTTTGATCAACTGAAATGTCATTCACACCACTTTCTCACAGGAATTACTTATGGCAGTGTTATAATATCAGTCTTCTGTTGCTTTTCCCATTCTCTTTTGAGCAAGAGGCATTGCAGTGGGAACACTAAAACATAGTTATGGCAAGTTAAGTTGACATATGTAAACTATACTTTATGAACTGATTGGGCAAGAGTTAAGTAGAATATTATGCAAGGATGCCATGTCAGTCCAGTCTCTCCTAATGTTCCCAATTTTCACATTTCTGATGCAACCTTTAAAGCTGTCTCTTGTCTCCAAAATAGTACCAGATCCATTATCTGTAAAAGAGCAGTTAAATATTAAATTTAACCACTGAGCCTTATAGTATTGTAAGTAAATATCTCAGACTCAAATTTTACTTACCTGGTAATCCACCAATGTACAGTGGTATACCAACACTGGCCTTTATAAATGAACCATTTCCGGAAAGGCCATATTTGTTTGGTAACTGGTCAACTTTAAGAGCAAGTTCATCTTTTGTAAAAAATGCTGTAATCCTATGCCATTTATTATCGCAGATTGTATACTGTGATGGAAATTCTTGTTCTACACGAAAAGGTTTCCTGTCTCCCATATCAACTTTCATTATGACCTGTAAATAGACACGGTCATAAAAAAAGAGACATTTTAGAGAAATATTTCAACATATGACATTACCATTCATTGAGAAATGAGTTGTATTCTTGTGGGGATGGTAGGAAGATATTGGTGTTTAGAAGAAAATAATGACTGTCATTGTCTATTAATGGTAAAAGAAAAAGGTAAATCTCTTTTCAGTCTGAAAGTTAGTCTGAACATTATGGTGCTCTGATTGGCATGGCCCTGTCTGCCTCCAACATTTGAACTGCACTTACCTAGCTAGTTACTAAGTGACCAACAGTTCATTATGGACTTTCCAGAAGACCTAGCTAGTTACTAAGTGACCAATAGTTCATTATGGACTTTCCAGAAGTGAAAGAAGCAATAAGTGATAGAAAAAATCCTAGGACTAACGGGGCTTGAAACCTGGACACCATGGCTCAAATTCCTTTATGGCCTTACAATGAAGTTGTGTTATGTTTGATGACAGAATTTCTTTGCTTCATACAAGATTATTCAACAGCATGTTCTATATGATGGATATTTAGAGCTTTTAACAAATACATAGTTAACTGTGGCTTTATTATCCTTACAATATATTTTCTGTTCAACTTAGAGCATTGCATGATCTAATAGATTGTAAAGTTTCAACAAACAAGTGTGTAAAAAATCAACTGGAGATGAATTTTCAAATTTCAAAACAAGTCAGAGTCCAGCTTTAAATAAATATTTACAGCAAATTAGCAGTTTTTTTAAAGGTTTTAATGTTTTATGTATCTCAGTAATTTTCAAACTGGGACTGGTTGCCAATAATGACACAATGTATAAAGGGACAAATACACTGTGAGGCTGTTACCAGTGTGGCTTAGTAACCTTCTACCAGTAATGTGAAATACAACACGACAGATTATCTTTGGCAATGTTCACTACACACCGTGACATAGAATTATTGGGTGTATAAGTGTAAGATTGCTCTGAAACATTACACGGGAGACTATAATGCATGAAAATGAAGGGGGTACATCTGGGAGAATTTTATACAATTATAATGTAAAATGTATCACTCAATGCATTTTTGTCCCAGCAGACTGTATCACAAGAGCACAGCAGCTCAATTGAGGTAAGAGATTGTAATGGGTGGAGTAGACAAGGGGGAAAAATGAAGCAGGGAGGGGCAGAAACAGTTGGAGGAAATGGCAGCTGGTGGCTAGAAGAGAAAGGTAGACTCCTCCTCCTGGCACTATCCCTCTTCCTCTCTTCCTCCATGTCACTGTGTGTGAGCTGTGCAGGTGTGTGTGTGTGTGAGAGAGAGAGAGAGAGAGAGAGAGAGAGAGAGAGAGAGAGATTCAGGAGGACAACAGTTCAAACTCACATCTGGCCATCCTGATTTAGGTTACCTGCGATTTCCATAGATAGCTCCAGATAAATGCTAGGAGGGTTCCTTTACAAGGGACTGGCCAGTTTCCTTCCCTGGCCTTCCCTACTCTGAGCTTGTGCTTAGTCTCTAATGACCTCATTGTAAAACACTTAATCTCCTCCTCCTCCTCTGTACCATTTAACTCCAAACAAGATCATTATACATGAAGCGCAACATCAGATTAGAGAAGAACGAGGAAGGAAATCAACTGTGGCTACTCAAAGGAACCATCGTGGCATTTGCCTTAAGAAAATCTAGGGAAATCAGGGGAAATCTGAATCTGATGGATGGACAGTGATTTGCAATGTGAGTGTGCTACCCAGTGCCCTCTTCGCTTGGTGGTAATTTCTTAAAGCTTAGCAATGTTTTCAGTCATATTTGTGTGCATTTCAACTTCTGAATGCCTCTTTAGCCCTTTCATTATTCTTATTCCATTCAGAAGATTCCCTCATCATATTTACACACTAGGAAGAAACTGACACTGTAAACCTGACATATAAAATGAAGCTACTATCCAATGCATCCACAGAAAAGTTAGTTTTATGTCATGATGTTGCGTGAAGACATAAAAATAAATGTATAAATTGAAATCAAATTTACTTATTTCTGTATTTTTTTGAAGTCCTGAAATATTTATTGCAATTAAGCAGGATATTCTTGGCACTATACTTGCAATAATTGGGTAAATGTTCAAGGGAAAAAAAGCTGATTATCTCTATGTTAATAACTAAGCTATACTAAACACCTGCTGCATGTCTCCCACTGCTAGCTTTGACTTATTCATTGATTACAAATATACCTCAAGGGTGGTACTATAAAGTCAGACTCTTCTTTTGTGGTGATCAATCTGAGGACTGCATGGCAGCAATTAAGTTGGCAGCATATCTCCACTCTTAATGTGTTTCTGATTTCTTCTTCAGAAGTACACTAAATGATCATTTTGAAAAGCCTCACAAAAAAGTCTGACATTGTCTACTAAGTTGTTTACATACATCATGAAATGAAATGCTCCTATAACACTTCATTGGGGCATGCCCAAAGTTACTTTTATGACTGAAGATTTCTCTCCATTAAGAATGACATGCTGTGCCCTATTTGTTGGGAGCTGTTTGCTCCAGTCACAAAGCTGGCCTTAAGCCTGTATTACACAATGCGCCTGAACCGTGCAACATATGCACCAGCATCCCTAACGTGCATACCTGTAACTACAGGCTGGTTCACTTCCAACTTATTACACAATTCATGCGAGATATACCAAGCACGCATGTACAGCAGCAGATGAGACGCGTGAAAAGAAAATAGAACTGTCTGATGTCTTGTAAAGTCGTTTGTTCTACCGCGTGCAACTCAAGGGCGACTGTATGATATACTGGGGTGTCATAAGCCCAAATTATTTCTGTGAGCTCAAGGTTCCTATTTAACAAGAAATTGTTTTTTACCATTATTGATTAAGTAATTGTTTTTCTCTTATGTAGGTTAGTACTGTTCTGAATTACAGACTGAACAGTTTTATATTACGACACTTGGTTGCACAGGTACATGTATATCGAAATTTACATTTATACAGCATATTACACATGGAGGATCCACTTGGAAAACCAAATGTCAGACTTTGTTGGGTTCGACCTTGGGTGAAAAGAAGGGATGAAGACAGGGGAATATATTCACTGTTAATGAAAGAACTGAGGCCCGAAGATCCACATGTATTTTGGAACTTAATTAGGATGGACATGGCCAATTTCGAGAAGCTGGTGTTTGTGATAGAAGACAGATTTGGCAAGTGTGACACAGTCATGAGGGAGGCTATCTCACAATCTTGAAAGAAAAATTAAATCATATGTTTATACGTTTTGTGATTGTATCAGCCTACATCACTGATAAAATACCGGTAAACGCCCTGCTATGTTGCAGGCTGGTTTGCAACATTACATTTCCTGCGAATGGGGAATCTTTTAAGAGCCTGGCTTTTAGCCATAGAATAGCACAGCTCACCAATTCAAACATTGTTGTGGATGTATGCAATGCAATTTGCAGCACTTGAAAGGGCCAATACTTAAAAGGTGTACTTGTGTTATTTGTCCAAGTTTTGAATATACATTATAGAAATAATGCTTTCACAAACAGCTAGCATAAAAGAAAGTCCACTGGCAAAAAAATATAAAAATGTTTTCTCTGCATTAATGAAAATTTACTTACTGAAAAAAACACTCCGAAAATCCCCTACACGAAAATCTGAAATGAGCTACTAGCCTCCAAGCAGTAAGCAAATAACAAGCAGAAAACACTGCGGTAGCCCCTTCTGCACATGTGCGCATTCTCACTGCCTAGTGCACGGTCATGGATTGACAACAGTTTAGAACTGTCTCTATTCTGGCACGCGGATAATGTGTCTGCTAATTTTCATAGTTTCACCTGTTCTACCACTAGAGGGCCGTCGCGGTAGAAAAGTACCATTTGCAGCAGATCGTTGTGTAATACCTGCTTTAGTGGCCCAACATAGCATCCGGCAGTGTCCCTTGCTGTCAGCCAAAAGACCATGCCTAAAGAGCAATCCCATGAGGAAAGTGCAGATGGGCATGTGAATCAGGCAACAAATCCAAAAGACTCTGTAACTGGCACACATGCCAAAGTTCCTCTGGATTGCACCCTTAACGGGTGTCACCCAGTGCATGGTGAGAAAACTACACAGAGGATCATCAGCGGATGAGGCAGACATGAATTTTTTTCATTTATGTCTTGAAAACTTGTATGGAGTGCTCCACCTTGGGGTTAGTAGACAGGTGAAATGGGGTGGTAGTCAGATGCTGGGTACCATTGCGAATGCAAAAATCGTCAAGCTCCTGTGATACAAATTGCTGACCTTTATCTGATATGAGGGTCCAGGAGGGAGGTGGGAGGAATGTTGACAGAAAAAATGATGCAAAACACTCAAACAGCAGCTGTTGATGTTGTGGAAGACAGTTCGACAACACACTGGAAAGTGGACAATGCATCAACTACAAACATCTACAGGCTTTTCCAAAAGGGACCTACTGAGTTGGTGTGGACTGCATTCCGAGGGGGCTTCAGGACTGGCCAAGGGGAAAACTTATATGGCAGTGTGGCCTGGTTCTGTGCACAGGCCGTGCAAGGCCTCACAGGATGTTCAGTATCACTACCAATTGCTGGCCAGTATACACGATGCCATACCGAAGCTATCATATGAGACATACCACAATGTTATGCATGCAGCAGCTGGAGTACGCACGGACGTAATGCTGACAGGATGATCACTTAACAGCTTAGCTCTTCCATTGCAGTCGTGAGGACTTTCTGGACCACAGAGGCTGTCATGGAGGAGGAAAATCGTACATAATGCTGACTCCGTTCCCGAAGGAATGCGTTTGGATCATCCAATCTCAACTGCTGAAATGATTTTCTGAAAAAAGTGGGTCTTCAGCCATGGCAGCCACAACCTTCCATGCCATCAAAGGAAAACTGAGCAATGTCTGCTGCAAGATATTGTCCAATGTGAAAACAAGAGCCTTTTGTCTGCTGAACTCCAGCTCTGGTCCCACTGACAACTGTGGTAATGCATCTGCATTAGTATGTTGTGTGGTGGACTGCTAACTAATGGTATAACAGTAATTACTGAGAAAGAGTGCTGATCTCTCTGCAATCGGTGGGCAGTGCTATCTGATGGTTGCGAACAAGGACCAAATAAGATGATTTGTGGTCGGTGCTGAGTAGGACCTTCGCTCCATACAAGAAAAAATGAAACTTTTTAATGTTGAAAACAAAAGCACTGTAGCGCTACTTCATTTTTCATCTGTGAATAATTATGTTGCTTTGCTGGAAGAGTCTTCAATGCATAGGAAAGAGAGGCACAGTGCCATCCATGTTCTGTTGTGACAGGACGGCAACAATGCCATACTGGTATGTAGCAGCTACAGTTAATGGTTTACCTGGTGTAAAAGAAGGCAACTAGGGAGTGGAGTAAGAACTCATGACCCAAAAAATGCATACTTGGGGAAGGAGGCGATGGGGGGAACTACATTGTTTTGCAATTTGCAATAAAAGCCATTCCTTGGAAGGCTTTGGAAAACCAGTTGCAGATTTCGTAAATGCTCCTCTCACGTGACACGCATGAACCAGATGTCATTGAGGTAGATGACAACAGGGAATGTTCCGAATCAACTGCTCTACGTATCATTGATAAATTCCTGGCACAGTTGAAATTCGAAAGGGCAAGCAATTAAACTGGCAAAGCCCAAAGGAGTGTTGAGCATTAATAAACGTCAATGGCAACTGCAGTTGTGCGTCACACGGGTCAATGCATAGAGAATACTGGACCTCAGTAATTTTGGCCAATCTCTTCTCCAACTGCAGACCTGGATACCAGTCTGTGACACATTGCATGTTAACCATCTGTTTAAAATCACTGCAGTGGCACAGAGCACCTTCTGTCTTCTGAATCACCACCAAAGAAGTGATCCATTGGCTCAATGAAACAGAAGAAACAACACAAAGGTCCTGCCAATGCTGCAACTCGGCCTTGACATTGTCGCTTATGGTGAAAGTGATGGGGCAGTGTTGACAAAATTTAGGTACTGCAGATGGTACAAAGGAGGCATGGCCCTCAAAATTTTCTGCCTGCCCCAAAGCATTTTCAAACAGCTGGTCACGTGACCACATTAGTGAGTCTCAAGCTTGAAAAGTGACCAACTGAAACACTAAATGTACTTTTTCTACTACATGGAAGCCAAAAACTGAAAAGGCGTCTAAATCTAACAAACCACAGCTGATATAGATTGTTTTTATTAGCGAGAGACAGGACAAGGAGCTATTGCCATTTTGGAAATTTAAAGAAAAGTGGCCTCAGCATCAGGCAGATTATAAAAAAGTGAGGAATTCAAGTTACACATAATTCTTGAAAGTATAAAGCAGATAGGAAAAGGGAGAATGTATTTCAACATGTCAGAGAGTCATGTTAAACATTGCTACTGTGCAGGGGAGGGGAGAGGGAGTGGGGGATGTTTCCAGAAAAGACACTCATTACTTCATCATCTTCAAAAGATTCCACAATGAAGGACAGCAAGCAACTCATAAAAACTTAATTTGTACACATATTAATAGTATATCACTATACTACTTAGTGCTATTCTAGCTTGAGCCAGCTAAATTTAACATCGTAAATTAGAAAGAAAACCACTAACTTGAAATAAATAAATAAGAATAAAAAAGGCTAGTGCTTCCTCAGTAATATTAAATATCTGCTGTTCATTTCCACATGGTAGATTAACATATTTTTATTATGAGTACATTGGTACTTTTCGAAGAATAGAGTTTCCTACATTTATAACAACATAGGTCAGTTCATAATAAATAACCCTTAACCATTCAGTTGCACAATGAACACACCCTCTTGTCATGTAGCTAGTAAGAGGAATTTTCTATAATTGAATTTAGATAATCAGATGGTTTATAGATGTGCATAACGAGGCATGTATTTAATTTTCTTTGGAATTGTCCATGATTCCCAATTTATTGCTTTTTGTTGGATGGGAGCTTGTTGAACACTTTTGAACTAGAGTGCATAACTCCACTCTGAACTTAAGATATGAATGCATAGCCTAAGTGAAAATTATTTTTGTGTTTAATATGACTCTGTATCACAGTTCAGCTGAGACTGATTTTTATTACCAGCAACAAAATTTTGATCTGCCTTCTTCCCGGTATTGCAGCCATGATTCATGAAAGTATAGGGGATGGATCTCGGGCCACACATGGTCAAATACCTGTTGTCATAGGTAGGAAAAGTGGGTCTTTTTTAGGATAAATTCAGACAACAGGTTCCCCTGCCTAAAGAGTACTCCAGCACTTTAAAAAATACTGAAAAAATCACTCACAAGACAGATTAAACACCTCAAATATTACATATATCAGATATCACAAAGAAAAACAAACCATTGGAAAGAGTAACATGGGGCATTTCACACACCTAACAATCCTCCATCAAAACATGCAATCAATAAAAAATAAAATACAACTATTAGAAGTTGAGCTCCAATCATTGAACTACACAGTAGTTTGTATTAATGAGCACTGGTGTAGTGACACAGAAATTCAACATGTAGTATTATCATTGTATGAAAAGGCAAACTCTTACTGCAGAACTACTGCAAGGGGTGGAGGATCATGCATTTATATCAGAAAAGGAACACAGTTCAAATCAAGACATAACCTCAGTACCATTAAGTGAAGACAAACACTTTGAAATATCAGCTATTGTATTAACAGGGCTTGATATCACCAAGAAATTAATCACTTTTTGTGTGTATAGAACTCCCAGTGGAAGTGTGGACACTTTTTTCAATAAGTTAACAGAAGTTCCAGATAAAGTCTCAAGTACAAAGGTCAACATAATTCTGTGTGCAGACATTAACATCAACACTAACATCACAAATGAATCCAGCAGCACCATCATAAACATCCTTCAAAGTTTTGGCATGTCCCTATTGGTCAACAGTGCAACAAGGGTTACCGCAATAACTTCATCAGTAATTGACCATGTGGCCACAAATATGGACAGGGAAAAATGTGATGTAGCTGTAAAAGATCTTGGACTATCAGACCATCTCTGTCAAATAACATCAGTAAAGTCAGGCATCGAATCATTCCCTAAACTACAAGACTACGAACTACATCTATCAGAAATCAAAATAAAAGATTTTTCCAAAGAACTAGAAAAACAAAGCTGGGATGAAGTGTATAAGGAAACCAATGTGAATATGAAATTCTCAAAATTCTGCACATTGTTTAAATTGAACTTTGAAAAGGCATTTCCAAAAGTATGCATGTCTGTATCAACATCTCACAAAACAGATGGATAACAGCAGGTATTAAGAAGCTCTCCCAATCACTTAAACACCTCAGTTCCATGAAAAAGATTTGCAATGATCCAGAATTCTTAAATTTATATCACAGATACAAAAAGACCTATAGGAAGGTGCCGATTGCTGCAAAAAAGTCATTTAATAACAAAATCATATATAATGCAGAGAATAAATGCAAAGCAGTCCGGGATGTTATAAAAAAGGAAACAGGGAGAGGCAAACAAACACAGAATAACGTACTGCTAAGGGAGGGGGATACAGTAACCAATTGTCCACAGCACTTAGCAAACTATGTAAACGAGCATTTTTTAAGTATTGCAGAGAAGTTACAGCAAAAATTAAATGTAGATGGCACATCTATTGATTGTGTAACAGATGCAAAATTTCTAGGAATGAATATTGATTCTCAGTTGAAGTGGTGTGAACACACAGAGGTACTTGCAATCAGAATGTCATCGGCATGTTATGCCCTTAGAATCCTATCATCATTGTGTAACATGCAGTGTCTATTAGTTATATATTATTCATATTTACACTCAATTCTTAGCTATGGCATTCTTAACTGCTCCATGTGAATACACTTAGCAGTCAGTTGTACACATCAAAAATAATATTGGTAATTGCGGTACAAAAACTCTGTCCATGACCATGCAACAAGAGATAGAATCCACTTACATTTACCAAGAAAAAATAAACATAAAACTCAAAACAGCATTTTATACCAAGGGATAAAACTGTACAATAAATTACCAAAACAGATTAAAGAAATTGCAAAAATACACTTATTTAAAAGGCAGCTAAAAAGTACCTGTTATGCAATACATTTTATACATTGAAGGATTACATAGCTAAAACAGAGTAGGGGTTTGATAAAAATGTTATACAAATGAATAATAATAATAATTATAAAATATCCAACATTCCACATAACACCTTCACATTATGTATTTTTCCTTCTGTTTTCTCCTTTCTAGAAATACTCACCTCCAAACTATGCATGGCACAATACTAACACCTCTTCCTCTTTCTGAGCTCAACATCTCACTCATTATGGAGGGATGCTGAGTCAGTGTTTCAGGATAGCAAATGGGAAGTTGCGGTACAGAAAATGGCCCAGAGGTCACCAGTGTGTGTGTGTGTGTGCGTAGTGAGTGAAGTGTTATGAAAAAATGTGTGTATAGTGTGTGCAGTGACAGATAGTGAGGTATGAGTGAACAATGTGGCATTACATTATTTAATAAGTTATTTGTAAAAAAGTATTGTATACCAGGAGTAAATATAATGATTGTCTCTAACTAGAAGTCTGTAAATATATGTGTATACAAATTAGTTATAATAGAGGGAAACATTCCACGTAGGAAAAATATATCTAAAAACAAAGATGATGTGACTTACCAAATGAAAGTGCTGGCAGGTCGACAGACACACAAAAAAACACAAACATACACACAGAATTCAAGCTTTCGCAACAAACTGTTGCCTTATCAGGAAAGAGGGAAGGAGAGGGGAAGACGAAAGGATGTGGGTTTTAAGGGAGAGGGTAAGGAGTCATTCCAATCCCGGGAGCGGAAAGACTTACCTTAGGGGGAAAAAAGGACGGGTATACACTCGCACACACACACACACACATATCCAGCCACACATATACAGACACAAGCAGACATATTTTAAGACAAAGAGTTTAGGCAGAGATGTCAGTCGAGGCAGAAGTGCAGGGGCAAAGATGTTGAATGACAGGTGAGGTATGAGTGGCGGCAACTTGAAATTAGTGGAGATTGAGGCCTGGTGGATAACGGGAAGAGAGGATATATTGAAGAGCAAGTTCCCATCTCCGGAGTTCGAATAGGTTGGTGTTAGTGGGAAGTTTCCAGATAACCCGGACGGTGTAACACTGTGCCAAGATGTGCTGGCCATGCACCAAGGCATGTTTAGCCACAGGGTGATCCTCATTACCAACAAATACTGTCTGCCTGTGTCCATTCATGCGAATGGACAGTTTGTTGCTGGTCATTCCCACATAGAATGCGTCACAGTGTAGGCAGGTCAGTTGGTAGATCACGTGGGTGCTTTCACACGTGGCTCTGCCTTTGATCGTGTACACCTTCCGGGTTACAGGACTGGAGTAGGTGGTGGTGGGAGGGTGCATGGGACAGGTTTTACACCGGGGGCGGTTACAAGGGTTGGAGCCAGAGGGTAGGGACGGTGGTTTGGGGATTTCATAGGGATGAACTAAGAGGTTACAAAGGTTAGGTTGACGGCGGAAAGACACTCTTGGTGGAGTGGGGAGGATTTCATGAAGGATGGATCTCATTTCAGGGCAGGATTTGAGGAAGTCGTATCCCTGCTGGAGAGCCACATTCACAATCTGATCCAGTCCCGGAAAGTATCCTGTCACAAGTGGGGCACTTTTGTGGTTCTTCTGTGGGGGGTTCTGGGTTTGAGAGGATGAGGAAGTGGCTCTGGTTATTTGCTTCTGTACCAGGTCGAGAGGGTAGTTGCGGGATGCGAAAGCTGTTGTCAGGTTGTTGGTGTAATGCTTCAGGGATTCCGGACTGGAGCAGATTCGTTTGCCACGAAGACCTAGGCTGTAGGGAAGGGACCGTTTGATGTGGAGTGGGTGGCAGCTGTCGTAATGGAGGTACTGTTGCTTGTTGGTGGGTTTGATGTGGACGGACGTGTGAAGCTGGCCATTGGACAGGTGGAGGTCAATATCAAGGAAAGTGGCATGGGATTTGGAGTAGGACCAGGTGAATCTGATGGAACCAAAGGAGTTGAGGTTGGAGAGGAAATTCTGGATTTCTTCACTGTGAGTCCAGATCATGAAGATGTCATCAATAAATCTGTACCAAACTTTGGGTTGGTAGGCCTGGGTAACCAAGAAGGCTTCCTCTAAGCGACCCATGAATAGGTTGGCGTACGAAGGGGCCATCCTGGTACCCATGGCTGTTTCCTTTAATTGTTGGTATGTCTGGTCTTCAAAAGTGAAGAAGTTGTGGGTCAGGATGAAGCTGGCTAAGGTAATGAGGAAAGAGGTTTTAGGTAGGGTGGCAGGTGATCGGCGTGAAAGGAAGTGCTCCATCGCAGCGAAGCCCTGGACGTGTGGGATATTTGTGTATAAGGAAGTGGCATCAATGGTTACAAGGATGGTTTCTGAGGGTAACGGATTGGGTAAGGATTCCAGGCGTTCGAGAAAGTTACCCCCAGAAACCATCCTTGTAACCATTGATGCCACTTCCTTATACACAAATATCCCGCACGTCCAGGGCCTCGCTCGATGGAGCACTTCCTTTCACGCCGATCACCTGCCACCCTACCTAAAACGTCTTTCCTCATTACCTTAGCCAGCTTCATCCTGACCCACAACTTCTTCACTTTTGAAGACCAGACATACCAACAATTAAAGGGAACAGCCATGGGTACCAGGATGGCCCCTTCGTACGCCAACCTATTCATGGGTCGCTTAGAGGAAGCCTTCTTGGTTACCCAGGCCGGCCAACCCAAAGTTTGGTACAGATTTATTGATGACATCTTCATGATCTGGACTCACAGTGAAGAAGAACTCCAGAATTTCCTCTCCAACCTCAACTCCTTTGGTTCCATCAGATTCACCTGGTCCTACTCCAAATCCCATGCCACTTTCCTTGATGTTGACCTCCACCTGTCCAATGGCCAGCTTCACACGTCCGTCCACATCAAACCCACCAACAAGCAACAGTACCTCCATTACGACAGCTGCCACCCATTCCACATCAAATGGTCCCTTCCCTACAGCCTAGGTCTTCGTGGCAAACGAATCTGCTCCAGTCCGGAATCCCTGAAGCATTACACCAACAACCTGACAACAGCTTTCGAATCCCGCATCTACCCTCCTGTCCTGGTACAGAAGCAAATAACCAGAGCCACTTCCTCATCCTCTCAAACCCAGAACCTCCCACAGAAGAACCACACAAGTGCCCCACTTGTGACAGGATACTTTCCGGGACTGGACCAGACTCTGATTGTGGCTCTCCAGCAGGGATACGACTTCCTCAAATCCTGCCCTGAAATGAGATCCATCCTTCATGAAATCCTCCCCACTCCACCAAGAGTGTCTTTCCGCTGTCCACCTAACCTTCGTAACCTCTTAGTTCATCCCTATGAAATCCCCAAACCACCTTCCCTACCCTCTGGCTCCAACCCTTGTAACCGCCCCCGGTGTAAAACCTGTCCCATGCACCCTCCCACCACCACCTACTCCAGTCCTGTAACCCGGAAGGTGTACACGATCAAAGGCAGAGCCACGTGTGAAAGCACCCACGTGATCTACCAACTGACCTGCCTACACTGTGACGCATTCTATGTGGGAATGACCAACAACAAACTGTCCATTCGCATGAATGGACACAGGCAGACAGTATTTGTTGGTAATGAGGATCACCCTGTGGCTAAACATGCCTTGGTGCATGGCCAGCACATCTTGGCACAGTGTTACACCGTCCGGGTTATCTGGATACTTCCCACCAACACCAACCTATCTGAACTCCGGAGATGGGAACTTGCTCTTCAATATATCCTCTCTTCCCGTTATCCACCAGGCCTCAATCTCCGCTAATTTCAAGTTGCCGCCACTCATACCTCACCTGTCATTCAACATCTTTGCCTCTGCACTTCTGCCTCGACTGACATCTCTGCCCAAACTCTTTGTCTTTAAATATGTCAGCTTCTGTCTGTATATGTGTGGATGGATATGTGTGTGTGTGTGTGCGAGTGTATACCCGTCCTTTTTTCCCCCTAAGGTAAGTCTTTCCGCTCCCGGGATTGGAATGACTCCTTACCCTCTCCCATAAAACCCACATCCTTTCGTCTTTCCCTCTCCTTCCCTCTTTCCTGATGAGGCAACAGTTTGTTGTGAAAGCTTGAATTTTGTGTGTATGTTTGTGTTTGTTTGTGTGTCTATCGACGTGCCAGCGCTTTCGTTTGGTAAGTCACATCATCTTTGTTTTTAGATATATTTTTCCCACGTGGAATGTTTCCCTCTATTAATTTATATCATAAATTTGTAAATACTTTGACATGTCCTATATCCTTGTAAAAAGAGATCTACAAGTGAATAAAGCTACTACTACTACTACTACTGTGACAAGAAGCTTCATCACAGTTTCTGACAAAAAGTACACACATATAAATGAACAGATTTACAAGTTAGTAGCCAACCTACTAAGGACAATGTGACAGTGCTCCCTACAACTACTTTTATAAGTCATACACTATTTTTGTATTTTTTTTTTTTTTTTTTTTTTTTTTACATGTTGGCAATGTGAGAAATATGTCCCCAGATGAGAAGGCCATATGAGACACGTGACTGGAAGAGTTCGAAAGTATCGAGACTCATGAAATCTCTTTGCAGATAAGGCTGACATGTTCTTCTCAATTAAGTTTGGGATCAATATGTATTCAAACAGTTTAAAAGATTTATTTTCTGTGCTTGGTCAACCCTAAAAGAAGATGCTGTGTTTCCCATGGATTGCGGATTAGCTTATTTGATGAGGAACGGTGTAGCGCAGATTCAGGGGATTTCTGTGTAATATTACCTGGAGCAGAACTGTCCTGATGTAAGTAGAATTGTGTCATTAGCATACACATATAGCTGTCTGATCCATGTGATGAGGTAGGTCACTGACAGCAATGACGAAAATGAAGAGTGCATGGAAAGTGCTAATTTCTGTACACAGGACACTGTTCCAAAGTCAAGTGCATTATGGAGCCCCTATGGGAAATAGTGCCAAGGGCTGCAAAGAAATCCAGTGTGCACTCCACATGTCTGCCACGTTGTCTCATCTTAGATATGGAGGAGGCCCTGTCTGCAGCTAGCAAGCATACACGGTCCAGTCACTGGCAAGATGTAGCTCATGTCAGCACCAGTGACGATGTTGCTTGGGTGTGAGACCATCCTCAGCTCCAGGTGCAAGCACAGTTCACAATTTGCAGAATCATTCCCACAACTGATTGGGGTTCTTTGGTTTGGAGCCAAGTGGAGGGTCTCAAACAAAGGCTCTACCAATCATTGATGGTCTTGGCTCCATACTTCTGGACCTGTGTTTTATGGTGGATAATTGTAAGACAGCCCTTGATAGGCTAGAGGTGCTCTACACAAAAGCAGCAGCTACCCATATTGCAGAGCAGTTGTGAAGTGCCCATGGCAGTTTTTTAGGCTAGGTGGTAGTTTGAAGTCCTCTGATCAAGCATCACCAATCAGTATGCAGAGAGCAAACTAAAACTGCATAGGAAGTAAAGACACTTTGAATGTCAAAATTTTAATAGAGAACTGTCAAAATATTTGTAACAAGGTTCCTGAATTTACTGCCCACCAGGAAAGTTATGCCCAAATTACTCTTGGAACCGAGAGATGGCTGAAACCTGAAGTAGAAAGCTCTGAAATATTTTACAAGGCATGGACCATACATCAAAAAGACATATTGACAAAAATACAGTGTCTATTAAGGTAAAACCTAAGTCTGACTGTGACGTTACCTGGACACATGTGAAAGGTCTAGGCGATCTCAAATTAATTACTAGATGTTAGTACCAGCCACCTAATTCTGCCATGGCAGTTTTAGAATCATTCAAAGACAGTCTACACTCCACAGTGCGGAATAACTCAAGATCACATAATACTGGTTGACTCATTGCTGGTAGTACGGACATAAAGTCTTGTGAAGTAGTTTTGAACACATTTTCCAAAAACTGTCTTGAGCAATTAGTTTAACAGCACACATGCAATGGAAGTATTTTAGACCTTGTAGCAACAAAGAGGGATTGCTCAGAGAGAATTTTTACTAGAAACAGCAGACAAGTTGTTGTTAGCATCCCACTAAGAAAATGAGTGGACATCATTTGGCTCCAGTATGATGGACATAGAGAAATTATGGACAAAGATTAAATGGACTGTAAATCAAGCTCAGGAGAAATATGTGCTGAATAAGTGGATTAAGGATGAAAAACATACACCATGGTTTAATAACAAATTTCAGAAATTCTGAGGCAGCAGAGATTGTTGCACTTTCGGTTCAAAGAAGAACATGCTAATGATGACAGGTGTAAGTAGTAGAAATCTGCGCATCAGTAAAAATATGGATGCGCAAATCATACAACAAACTCCATCATACCTTGGCAATAAATCTTGGCAAGAAACCGAGAAAATTCTGGTCCTATGTAAAATCGCTAAGGAGGTTCAAAGCTTCTGTCCAGTCACTCACTGACCAATCTGATGTGCCAATGGCACACAGCAAAAGGAAAGCTGGAGTTTTGAATCTCGCATTTAAAAAATCATTCAAGCAGTAGGATAGTAGAAAAATATTGTCATTTGAGCATCCCACACTCTCCCATATGGAGTACACAGTAATAGGCATCCTTGGCATAAAAAAAGCAACTGAAAGAGTTGAAAAGAAATAATTTGTCACATTTGAATATACACCCACTTCAGTTTTATAGACAGTACTCTACAGCGTTGGCCCCTTACTGAGGTTACATTTATTGCATATCTCTTGTCCATTGCCAGGACCCAACTGAATGGAAAAAGCACAGGTGATTCCCATACCTAAGAATGGTAAAAGAATGGACCCACAAAATTACAGACCAATATCCTTAACTTCGGTTTGTTGTAGAATTCTTGAACAGATTCTGAGTATGAATATAATAAATTCCTGTAAGAAGGAAAAGCTTGTGTCCATAAATCAGCATGGATTTAGAAAGCATAACTCAGCTTTGCCTGTTCTCACATGATATATGGGATATTGGTGAATATTTTCTCTTCTTTCACATTGTCTTACTTTTGTCTCTTTGTCTGTTTAAATTGTCAATTATTTTGTCTGTGTAACTTTTGGCGAGCTCTGACAGTGATCTGTCTCTCTCTCTCTCTCTTTTGGCGAGCTCTGACTGATCTCTCTCTCTCTCTCTCTCTCTCTGACACACACACACACACAAACAAACAAACAAACAAACAAACAAACACACACACACACACACACACACACACAAGCGAAAGATGCTCTCTGCAGGCAACACAATACTGCCACACACCTGGCCTATCTGCTCCAACACAGATTCTTTGAACATAATTTTAGTCATGCTGTTTCATTTATTTACATTCTGTAAAGCATAAGGGAATTGCTACCTGTGCCAGAGTTTGTGAAGTGCTATAAAATTAACATCACTGGAAAACATACATTATTTATGTACGTACTGATTTATATTATATCTATTATTTGAAAAAATAATACGTATCACACTGCAAAACTGACATGTGCTATTTACAAATTGTTATAACTTCAAGTTTAACAAGTATATTTAGGAACGACACAACAACACATATATGTCACAGAGTAAGTTGACATGTGTACACGTTAGCGGTCAGATAAGCACTGAGTGTCGGTCTAGCGGCCGCTGCTCGGCTGGCCACTTAGGTGGCGCAGCTGCTGCATGGCTGGCAGACAGACAGCGCCGCACGTAGAGGCCGTGCGTAATTGCGCGGCGGCACTTTAAATGATCGGCGAGTCACAACACTTTTCCCCCCTTTGAAATTGTTGCACCGGTCTTGATGGATGTGTCCTGGAGATGGCTGACGTCCATAGGCGTTGTTTGGCTCGTCGTAAAGTCTCGAGGAGGCGGCTTCCCGTACGGGCGGAAGTGTCCCCGATGATAACGGGTCGCGATGACAGGAGACGTAGGGGTCGACTCTGTTGGGGCCCCACGCACCAATCTGCCCGTTGCGGCAAGTCCAGTTGATATGACAGGAGACACGGGCGATGTGTCAACGTCTGTTGGAGGAGGAGGTGAGTAGATGTACTCTGACACTGGATGGTCCTCCGGTTCCCGCATGGGCACGTCTTCTGGTGGCATCCGTTCTGGTGCTGGCATCGCGATGACGGGTAGAGGGCGGCGTTGTGAGTATGGAGATGTGCCAAGATCCCGAGCATCAGGGAGAGTCAAGAGTGGTGTGGCGGCATTCGGAACAGGTGTTGCTGGCACCCGAGGCCGAAGCTGGTCCGAATGACGCACTGCAACACCTGTGTCCGTCTGGATTTCATACAGGCGTCTGCCACGGTGTCTTAAGATGTGGCCCGGGCTCCATTTTGGCCGCCTGCCATATCCCCGTACCCAGACGAGGTCGTCGGTGGTGAACCGGCCAAGTGAAGGCACCCGCGGCCGGGAGGTGGGAGGCCGCAGAAGATGAAGTAGAGTGCGGGGCTGTCGGCCATGTAAGAGCTCAGCCGGGCTGTGATCGCCCATGGGGGTGAAACGGTAAGACGCCAGGAACTGGAGAAGCGCCTCATCAGCAGCAGAAGTCAGAAGTTTCCGCATCTGAGCCTTAAACGTGCGGACCAGTCGTTCAGCCTCACCGTTGGATTGGGGATGGAACGGCGGGGCCGTGACATGCGTAACACCGTGACGAGCACAAAAATCCGCAAAGTCAGAAGAGGCAAATTGCGGACCATTATCAGTAACAAGTGTAGAGGGGAGGCCTTCCAAAGAAAAAATGCGGGCGAGAGCACTGGTGGTTGCCGCGGTGGTAGGTGACGTGCAACGGACGATGAAAGGAAAGTTAGAGTAAGCGTCAATTACGAGGAGCCAATAAGTACCTAAAAAGGGTCCCGCAAAATCAGCATGAATGCGCTCCCAGGGCTTCTCAGGTGAAGGCCACGGTGACAAAGATGACTTCGGGGCAGCGGCCTGTGACGCACAAGGGCCGCAGGCAGCGACCATGTGTACTATTTCAGAGTCGATGCCAGGCCAGTACACATGACGGTGCGCCAGAGATTTGGTGCGAGACACACCCCAGTGCCCCTGGTGAAGGAGGCGCAAGACCGAAGCACGCAAAGACGCGGGGACCACAACACGTGGCGAAACATTGTCAGTGGAGAGGAGGATAACACCATCCCTAGCCGTGAGGCAGTAGCGCAAAGGATAGTAGTTCCGCAATGGATCAGAAGTCTTAGCGGGCGGGCGATCGGGCCAACCCGTCTGAATACAGCGTAAAACCCGGGAGAGGGTAGGGTCAGAACCCGTAGCAGCCGCCAGCCTGTCCCCAGTGATGGGGAACCCATCCACAACCCGCTGCTCGGCAACATCCAGGTGGAAACACAAAAGTTCGTCCCTATCGAATGCCTGATCAGAGCCCAGGGGGAGGCGAGACAAAGCATCAGCATTCTCATGTTGAGCCGTTGGCCGGAAATGAATCTCATAGTTGAAACGGGACAAGTAAAGAGCCCAACGCTGGAGGCGGTGTGCAGCCTTGTCAGGAAGTGACGTCGATGGGTTAAACAAGGAAACAAGCGGTTTGTGATCCGTAACAAGATGAAATTTTGTGCCATAGAGAAAAACACCAAACTTATGAAGAGCATAAATGATGGCCAAAGCTTCTTTCTCAATCTGAGAATACTTTTGTTGGGCATCCGTGAGCGTTTTGGAGGCATAAGCAATGGGTTGTTCCGAACCGTCAGAAAAACGGTGCGCAAGGACTGCCCCAACCCCATATTGAGAGGCGTCTGTTGCAAGGACAAGATGTTGGCCAGGTCGATAAGTAGCTAGGCACGGGGCCTGTATCAGCATAGTCTTCAATTTCTGGAAAGCCGCGTCACATGACGCGGACCAGTGAAAAGGCACGTTTTTATGCAACAGGCGATGCAACGGCTGAGCCACCGACGCTGCAGACGGTAAAAACTTGTGATAGTATGCTATTTTCCCCAAGAAGGCCTGCAGTTCCTTAACAGACGTAGGGCGAGGAAGGGCATCGATCGCAGCGACAGTTTGTTGAAGCGGACAAATACCATCCCGAGAGAGTTGAAACCCCAAGTACGTGATAGATGCCTGAAAAAATTGTGATTTCTGAAGATTACACTTAAGACCTGCAGTCTGTAAGACATTAAAAAGTGTGTGGAGATTTTGAAGATGTTCGTTAGTGGTGGAGCCCGTGACAACAATGTCGTCCATGTAATTGATACAGCCAGGGACGGGGAGCAATAATTGTTCCAAGAATCGCTGAAAGAGAGCAGGGGCGCTAGCAACCCCGAAAGGCAAGCGTTGGTATTGATAGAGGCCGAAAGGCGTGTTAAGGACCAGAAACTGCCGGGAAGCAGCGTCGAGAGGAAGTTGATGATAAGCTTCTGACAGGTCAATTTTAGAAAAATACTGCCCCCCAGCGAGTTTAGTGAACAGTTCTTCAGGACGGGGCATAGGGTAAGTGTCGATGAGGCATTGAGCATTTACTGTGGCCTTGAAATCGCCACAGAGACGAATAGCACCATTGGGCTTGGCAACTACAACGACAGGAGAGGACCACTCACTGGAAGTGACAGGAAGCAAGACCCCTGAAGTAGTGAGACGATCCAACTCCTGTTTGACCCGATCACGAAGGGCCACAGGAATGGGCCGAGCCCGAAAAAACTTAGGCCGAGCAGTGGGTTTGAGCGTGATATGAGCTTCAAAGTCGTGTGCACAGCCTAACCCAGGAGAAAAAATGGACGAAAAGGTCGTCGACAAAGAATCCAGTTGAGCATAAGGAATAGCGTCAGAGACAATATTGACGAGTCATCTATGGAGAACCCAAAAACGCGGAAGGCATCGAAACCAAAAAGATTTTCTGCGTTGCCCTGGTCGACCACAAAAATGGGAACAGTGCGAACGACGGATTTGTAAGATACCTCCGCATTAAACTGTCCCAAGAGAGAAATCTTCTGTTTATTGTACGTCCGTAATTGCCGAGTGACAGGGGACAGGAGTGGAGAACCCAGCTGAAGATACGTCTGAGAATTAATTATAGTGGCGGCAGAACCGGTATCCACTTGCATGCGAACATCTCGACCAAGGATTTGGACAGTGAGGAATAACTTCCCTGAAAGGGAAGAAGTGCAATTGACAGACAACACAGAATCAGAATCAGCGTCATGTTCATGAACGTCATATATGCGGTCGGATTTACAAACGCAAGACACATGACCTTTCTTTTTGCAATTGTGACACACAGCCCAACGTTGTGGACAATCCTCGCGTGAATGTTTCGTAAAACACCTTGGACATGAAGGAAGTTGCTGGGGATTTTGCTGCAGTTTCTTAGGGGTTTGTTTACGGCTTGGCCGAGGCTGCGCGTGGGAGCGCACTGCGGCCACGTCGACCGGCGGGGACGCGCCGCGCGCGTCGTCAACAGCGCACAGACGTTGTATCTCCCCGACGTCACCCCACGCTTCTATTTGTGCCCCAGCGGCGCGAGAAATTTCTAAAGACTGCGCAATGGAGAGAACTTCATCTAGAGTCGGATTCGCCAACTGAAGGGCCCGTTGCCGAACTTCTTTGTCGGGTGCTGACCGGATAATAGCATCCCGTACCATGGAATCGGCATAGGATTCTTTGTGAACTTCAGTAACAAAGTGACACTTTCGACTGAGGCCGTGTAGTTCAGCAGCCCAAGCGCGATAAGATTGATTGGGTTGTTTGTGACAACGATAAAAGGCAACACGAGAGGCTACCACATGCGTTTGCTTTTGAAAATAGACCGACAGAAGTGAACACATTTCAGCAAAGGACAAAGACGCAGGATCCTTCAAAGGAGCCAATTGCGACAATAACCGATACATTTGAGGCGAAATCCAGGAAAGGAACAGAGACTTACATGTTTGTTCGTCCGAGACATAAAATGCCAAGAAGTGCTGTCGAAGACGTTTTTCATAATCAGACCAGTCTTCCGCCCTCTCGTCGTAAGGAGGAAAAGGAGGTACAGCCAACGACGAGAAACGGCCCGCATTTGACGCCGCGACGAAATCGCGAATCGCCGCTGTTAGAAGCGTTTGCTGTTCAAGAAGATTTTGCAAGAGTTGCTCGACAGTAGCCATGGAATCCTGTGAGTCAACGGTGAAAAGGAAAAATCCACTACCTCGTCGCCAATTGTTATAACTTCAAGTTTAACAAGTATATTTAGGAACGACACAACAACACATATATGTCACAGAGTAAGTTGACATGTGTACACGTTAGCGGTCAGATAAGCACTGAGTGTCGGTCTAGCGGCCGCTGCTCGGCTGGCCGCTTAGGTGGCGCAGCTGCTGCATGGCTGGCAGACAGACAGTGCCGCACGTAGAGGCCGTGCGTAATTGCGCGGCGGCACTTTAAATGATCGGCGAGTCACAACACAAATCTATCAAACTAAGAATTTAGAATATTTCTTCTACAATTTTAGTATTGAAATTAAGTCTGACACATTTCTTTTTGCATAGTGAACATTGCTTATGAATGAAGTGTGTGTGTGTGTGTGTGTGTGTGTGTGTGTGTGTGTGTGTTCGTGTGTGTGTGGGCATGTGCACACATGTGAACAAACACCACATATTCATATAATTGATTTGCCTTGAGGGGCAATAAATAAACCAACTTCACTACATACACACAATTACATTCTACCTTCAGCAGGTATCTCAAAGTAGCGAACATGGAGGACATAGATGGGGCTGTGGATAGTGGTGCTAGGTGGGAGTGTGGATCAGCCAAGAGGTATGCCAAGACAGTCAGTGCAATTGCAGTAAACACATTATGTCCAGGTGGTGCAGAGGTTCATAAGCAGCAGATCCTGGGTGCAAATCCCAGTCCAGCACACATTTTTGCGTATCATCCCTTATTCTGCATAACATTCTGATGCAGCTGACATTGACAGTCTCTTCCCATTCCTTTTCTTTCTCCCCTCCACCCCCACTGCGGTGCAACTATTTCAATGGCACTAATTTCCAGATGCGCCCTCTGACAGCACCACACCAGATTATGCAATGTGTGCAAATGATCTTTCAGGCAACAGCCAGTGACAGACTCGAGTTTCAATCTCTCGATCAATGGACTCGAGCAAGGAGAAAAATTATGTTGGAACTGCCACCTCCTTGGAAATGGTGCTCAACACTGCACCAAATGCACACTGTGGTCTTCTACAACTCCCTCTGGGATGTTTTGCATTCACCATTGCCACTAGTAATTGATGATGTTTTTTTCCAGGTAGGCACTTCGACACGGGACCAGGAGCTCGAATGTCACCCAGTCTGCATGCCCAGGATGATCTCTACATGCCACAGGTCAGTGATGTATACTGGGGCCTCTGCCCACGGACTTATTTGGTGGTCCCACCAGAACCAACTTTCCCTCCACAATTCTGGTAAGCAGCTGTCAGTTTCTCTGGTTTTGGGGCAAATCGTGCAACACCCATCAAGTATTGTCCTGCATTGGGCATCTCTTATGGACAATGTGCTGCCTACAAGCTCCCCCTCCCAGCAAATGCTGCTAGGGAGAAGAGGGCATAGCGACGCCACCCAAAGTTGCTGTGGAAACTGAGTAGCTGGCACAACACTAGTGTTGATCACTGTGTTGCCACCGCTTAGTTGGCACTGGTCAACAGGGGCCTCCTCTGATGGAACTGCACCAGGCTCTAGCACATAAGCCAGCACTGGGCCGGTTCCTCTCTGTGAGGTGGTGATGTGAGCGGTGGAGTGCATGCCATGAGCGTTATCATACTGGCTATGGCATTATTCTGGTGGACTCTATTTGTAATTATAGAACTCTGATAGAGCTCCAGTTGCAGCTTGCTTGGGAATACAGACTTACTTACTGTTCCTAGTAGCATCTTGTACATATAGCTCTTGTGAATAAACTTTGTTGTTTGTATAAGTTGACTGCCTTTTACAAAAACATAATTTTTAAATTTGGTTGTAATAAAGGAATGAATGAGAAAAAGTGATGGAAGACAAACATTTAGGGTTTACATCTGTGATATTTTTTTACTATGATGGGATGGCTGTATTGTACAAATTAACAGATCTGAGTGGGGGGGATAATGCATTGTTTTTTCTCTGTCAAGAAAAAACTTGTAAATAATTTTGCCAAAATTTTATATCAGTTTGAGACAGTAAAAGAAAACAATAACTGATTACCTTCCCACTATTTAGCTCCAGGGAGAATGCTGGTGAGTTGTTTGGTGTAGCAGCACTGAGGAGGACTCCAGTAATTTCTGATGTTCGGAATTCCAGCTCCAGCTCCAGTGGATCCACAATCTCAAAATTCTCTTCTACAAGAAAAAAAAATACAATTATCACCATTTATTTTCACAGATTATGCACTAAAAGTTTATAGCAAAGAGATTGTTACAGTGTCTACTGCTGTTATAATCTCTGAGCTGTAATGGAAGCTGCAGCATTAATATTTCTCAACACACTTTTTCATCAGTCTTTTCTGTGTCAATGTTTCAAACACTTATAGCCAATTTACAGCAATGTTAACAAAATTTCATTTTCTTAATTACAAAGTAATCACAAATTATGTGGTAGGAAAGAAAATAAGCAACTTATTGACTAAAGTATAGGTTGCCACATGTACAATAAAAATCAATTATGCTGACTGCAGCCAAATTTTTACTTGCAGAAATTGGTGAGCTTCTGGCTTATGTGATGAAAATTGCACTACAACAGTGCACATATGACCTCTATAAAAAAAATCATACAAATTCTTGGAAGATTAAAACTGTGTGTCGAATTAGGACTTGGAACCTGAGACCTTTGCCTCTTGTGGGCAAGGTAATTACCTTAGCCAGCTTCATCCTGACTCGCAACTTCTTCACTTTTGAAGGCCACACATACCAACAATTAAAGGGAACAGCCATGGGTACCAGGATGGCCCCCTCGTACGCCAACCTATTTATGGGTCACTTAGAGGAAGCCTTCTTGGTTACACAGGCCTGCCAACCCAAAGTTTGGTACAGATTTATTGATGATGTCTTCATGATCTGGACTCACAGTGAAGAATAACTCCAGAATTTCCTCTCCAACCTCAACTCCCATACCACTTTCCTTGACGTTGACCTCCATCTGCCCAATGGCCAGCTTCACACATCCGTCCACATCAAACCCACCAACAAGCAACAGTACCTCCATTATGACAGCTGCCACCCATTCCACATCAAACGGTCCCTTCCCTACAGCCTAGGACTTCGTGGCAAATGAATCTGCTCCAGTCCGGTATCCCTGAACCATTACACCAACAACCTGAAGACAGCTCTCGCATCCCGCAACTACCCTCCCGACCTCGTACAGAAGCAAATTACCAGAGCCACTTCCTCATCCCCTCAAACCCAGAACCTCTCACAGAAGAACCCCAGAAGTGCCCCACTTGTGACAAGATACTTTCCGGGACTGGACCAGACTCTGAATGTGGCTCTCCAGCAGGGATACGATTTCCTCAAATCCTGCCCTGAAATGAGATCCATCCTTCATGAAATCCTCCCCACTCCACCAAGAGTGTCTTTCCGCCGTCCACCTAACCTTCGTAACCTCTTGGTTCATCGCTATGAAATCCCCAAACCACCTTCCCTACCCTCTGGCTCCTACTCTTCTAACCGCCCCCGGTGTAAAACCTGTCCCATGCACCCTCCCACCACCACCTACTCCAGTCCTGTAACCCGGAAGGTGTACACGATCAAAGGCAGAGCCACGTGTGAAAGCACCCACGTGATTTACCAACTGACCTGCCTACACTGTGAAGCTTTCTATGTGGGAATGACCAGCAACAAACTGTCCATTCGCATGAACGGACACAGGCAGACAGTGTTTGTTGGCAATAAGGATCACCCTGTGGCTAAACATGCCTTGGCGCACGGCCAGCACATCTTGGCACAGTGTTACACCGTCCGGGTTATCTGGATACTTCCCACTAACACCAACCTGTCAGAACTCCGAGGATGGGAACTTGCCCTTCAGTATATCCTCTCTTCCCGTTATCCACCAGGCCTCAATCTCCGCTAATTTCAAGTTGCCGCCGCTCATACCTCACCTGTCATTCAACAACATCTTTGCCTCTGTTCTTCCGACTCGACTGACATCTCTGCCCAAACTCTTTGCCTTTAGAAATGTCTGCTTGTGTGTGTGTATGTGCGGATGGAAATGTGTGTGTGTGCGGGTGTATACCTGTCCTTTTTTCCCCCTAAGGTAAGTCTTTCTGCTCCCGGGATTGGAATGACTCCTTACCCTCTCCCTTAAAACGCACATCCTTTCGTCTTTCCCTCTCCTTCCCTCTTTCCTGATGAAGCAACTGTTGGTTGCGAAAGCTTGAATTTTGTGTGTGTGTTTGTTTGTGTGCCTATCAACATGCCAGCGCTTTCGTTTGGTAAGTTACATCATCTTTGTTTTTAGATATATTTTTCCCACGTGGAATGTTTCCCTCTATTATATATATATACACTCTGTTTTGCGCTCACATTATAGTGTAATTTGCTGTTAGTCTTGTCCTCCTGTATCTCTCTGAATTCAATGGTGCTGATTGATTCTAATGTAATCCCATCCGCTCTGAATGAAATATATACCGTGGTACTTTTCATTTGTATTTGTATCTTGTCACCTGGTAATTAGAGGCTTTTTATGTACACTCCTGGAAATTGAAATAAGAACACCGTGAATTCATTGTCCCAGGAAGGGGAAACTTTATTGACACATTCCTGGGGTCAGATACATCACATGATCACACTGACAGAACCACAGGCACATAGACACAGGCAACAGAGCATGCACAATGTCGGCACTAGTACAGTGTATATCCACCTTTCGCAGCAATGCAGGCTGCTATTCTCCCATGGAGACGATCGTAGAGATGCTGGATGTAGTCCTGTGGAACGGCTTGCCATGCCATTTCCACCTGGCGCCTCAGTTGGACCAGCGTTCGTGCCGGACGTGCAGACCACGTGAGACGACGCTTCATCCAGTCCCAAACATGCTCAATGGGGGACAGATCCGGAGATCTTGCTGGCCAGGGTAGTTGACTTACACCTTCTAGAGCACGTTGGGTGGCACGGGATACATGCGGACGTGCATTGTCCTGTTGGAACAGCAAGTTCCCTTGCCGGTCTAGGAATGGTAGAACGATGGGTTCGATGACGGTTTGGATGTACCGTGCACTATTCAGTGTACCCTCGACGATCACCAGTGGTGTACGGCCAGTGTAGGAGATCGCTCCCCACACCATGATGCCGGGTGTTGGCCCTGTGTGCCTCGGTCGTATGCAGTCCTGATTGTGGCGCTCACCTGCACGGCGCCAAACACGCATACGACCATCATTGGCACCAAGGCAGAAGCGACTCTCATCGCTGAAGACGACATGTCTCCATTCGTCCCTCCATTCACGCCTGTCGCGACACCACTGGAGGCGGGCTGCACGATGTTGGGGCGTGAGCGGAAGACAGCCTAACGGTGTGCGGGACCGTAGCCCAGCTTCATGGAGACGGTTGCGAATGGTCCTCGCCGATACCCCAGGAGCAACAGTGTCCCTAATTTGCTGGGAAGTGGCGGTGCGGTCCCCTACGGCACTGCGTAGGATCCTACGGTCTTGGCGTGCATCCGTGCGTCGCTGTGGTCCGGTCCCAGGTCGACGGGCACGTGCACCTTCCGCCGACCACTGGCGACAACATTGATGTACTGTGGAGACCTCACGCCCCACGTGTTGAGCAATTCGGCGGTACGTCCACCCGGCCTCCCGCATGCCCACTATACGCCCTCGCTCAAAGTCCGTCAACTGCACATACGGTTCACGTCCACGCTGTCGCGGCATGCTACCAGTGTTAAAGACTGCGATGGAGCTCCGTATGCCACAGCAAACTGGCTGACACTGACGGCGGCGGTGCACAAATGCTGCACAGCTAGCGCCATTCGACGGCCAACACCGCGGTTCCTGGTGTGTCCGCTGTGCCGTGCGTGTGATCATTGCTTGTACAGCCCTCTCGCAGTGTCCGGAGCAAGTATGGTGGGTCTGACACACCGGTGTCAATGTGTTCTTTTTTCCATTTCCAGGAGTGTATTTTGTTGGTTGTAGTTAATTTGGACATCATTTCTCTTGTAAATATTCTAGCAGTTTTAAGCACAAACACACATCTGTGTGCTTTGGTGGTTTAGTTTTCGAATCTCTGTGTGTTAATCTAATTTACTAGACACAGTTCTTGCGTTTTTGTCAGTGTCTACAGTAGAATTTCACAGCATGTGTCGACAGTCATTTGTTTGTCTGTGTACTATAGTTTTCCACTGTCTGCAATAAGGATAGTGACTATGACTGCAGCATGCAGATGCAAGCTGAGTGTGAGACACTTTGCTCTCAGCTCCAGGATGTGTTGACTTCAGTTACACAGATTGAGGCTGCAATCGATGGGCATCACTGTTTTGGACCGGCTGTGGGGATGCAATCGACGTTCAGCACAATCCACAAGTCCGCCTATCAGTCCGTATGGGTGGCCAGCCCAGTTACTGCTCGCACTGAGGTTGACCCCTAACCTATGTTCAAGTGGGGGGGGGGGGGGGTCACCTTGCGGTGTGGCAGGCTGTGAAGGACTTCCCAGGGGCTAAATGTGAAACATCCGTGGTTAGTCTGAAAAACAGGTTCCAGGTACTACTTGTGGCTGACAAATGTCTCTCAGCCACGTGCTACCTGTGGCTGATAATGTCACTCAGTGAGATACAGTTGCTTGTCCCATTTCAGAATAAACCTCTCAGCCTGCGAGATCCTGGCACTCACAAACGGTGGGATATTGATAGCTGGGAGTTCCAATGTTAGGAACATTATGGGATTCCTTAGGGACATGGCTGCCATGGAGGGGAAGAAAGCCAATGTGCACTCCATGTGCATAGTGGGTGGATGCCGTGAAGAGCACAGGGGCAGCCAATTGCAGGTGGTGGCTCATGTCAGTACCAATGATATGCGTCATTTTGGATTGGAAGAGATTCTCTCTGGCTTCAAGTGGCTATCAGAAATGCTAAAGGCTTCCAGTCTTACTTGTGAGATGATACCAGGGCTCACCATTTGTAACATAGTCGAAAGGACCAGTTGTGGAACTCTGGTATGGAGCTGACTGGAGAGTCTGAATCAGAGGATCAGACAGTTCTGCAACCATGTAGACTGCAGACTCGTCAACTTGTACCACAGGATGGTGGGGTTTTGGTTTCCACTAAATAGGTCAAGAATCCATTATGCACAGGAAGTGGCCACACAGGTAATGGGGGCATGTAGTGTGGACTGGGCTGTTTTTTAGGTTAGAAAGCCTTGAGGAAGCACAGAAAGAGCTTCAGTCTCAAAGGGTGTAAGACAAACACAGAAAAAACATAGATCATAGGTATAACAGTTGTGAATTGTCATTATTGTGTTGGGGAAGTACCAGAGCTCCAAGCACTAATAGAAAGCATGATGCTCAAATCATTACAGGTGATGGAAGCTGGCTAAAGCCAGAAATAGGTTCAGCTGACATTTTTTGAAGGACTTCACGGTGTTCAGAAAGAGTAGGGCTAAATACAGTTGGTGGTGGTGTGCTTGTTGCAGTCAGAAATAGTTTATCTTGTAGTGAAGATGGGCAGAGATCATTCTTTGCAACAACAATAAAATAATGATTGGATCCTCTCACTGACCTCCCAACTCAGATGATAAAATTGCTAATAGGTTCAAACAAAACTTTTGTCTAATTTGAAAAATGCACCTGTCTCATACAATTACAGTTAGTGGTAACTTCAATTTATCCAGGATATGTTGGCAAAAACACATGTTTAAATCTGGAGGTATGCATAAAAAATCATCAAAAATTGTGATAAACACATTCTCTGAAAATTATTTTGAGCAATTAGTTAATGAGCCCCTTGAACAGTAACTGTTGTGAAAACACACTTGACCTCTTAGCAACAAATATCTCTGAGCTAATAACGAGCATCAAAACAGATACAGAGATTAGTGAACACAGGGTTGTCATAGTGAGACTGAATACCACAACTCCAAAATACACCAAAAATAAACAAAACATACATCTATTCAGAAAACCAGATAATAATTTGCTTGACACCTTCCTGAGAGACAATCTCCACTGCTTCCAAATTAACAATGTAAGTGTAGACCAGATATGGCTTGAATTCAAAGAAATAATATCAACAGCAATTGAGAGACTTATACCAAATAAATTAACAAACAACAATGCTGATCTCCCATGATATGCAAAACACGTCAAAACACTGCTGCAGAAACAATGAAAAAAGCATTCTAAATTTAAATGATTGTAAACCTGCGAAGGTTGGCAGTCTTTTACAGAGGCTCGAAATTTAGCACGGACTCAATGAGAGATGCTTATAAAAGTTTTCAATATAAAACTTTGTCTCAAAGACAACAGAGTAAGGGTGGAAGGTGCTACACCTGGCATTAAAACAAATATAAAACCATAGAAGAGCTAAAAGAGAAAATATATATATATATATATATATATATATATATATATATATATATATATATATAAAAACAAAGATATATCCATCCACACATATACAGACACAAGCAGACATATTTTAAGACAAAGAGTTTGGGCAGAGATGTCGGTCGAGGCGGAAGTGCAGAGGCAAAGATGTTGTTGAATGACAGGTGAGGTATGAGTGGCGGCAACTTGAAATTAGCGGAGATTGAGGCCTGGTGGATAACGGGAAGAGAGGATATATTGAAGAGCAAGTTCCCATCTCTGGAGTTCGGATAGGTTGGTGTGGATGGGAAGTATCCAGATAACCCGGGCGGTGTAACACTGTGCCAAGATGTGCTGGCCGTGCACCAAGGCATGTTTAGCCACAGGGTGATCCTCATTACCAACAAACACTGTCTGCCTGTGTCCATTCATGCGAATGGACAGTTTGTTGCTGGTCATTCCCACATAGAATGCATCACAGTGTAGGCAGGTCAGTTGGTAAATCACGTGGTTGCTTTCACACGTGGCTCTGCCTTTGATCGTGTACACCTTCCGGGTTACAGGACTGGAGTAGGTGGTGGTGGGAGGGTGCATGGGACAGGTTTCACCCCGGGGGCGGTTACAAGGATAGGAGCCAGAGGGTAGGGAATGTGGTTTGGGGATTTCATAGGGATGAACTAACAGGTCACGAAGGTTAGGTGGATGGTGGAAAGACACTCTTGGTGGAGTGGGGAGGATTTCATGAAGGATGGATCTCATTTCAGGGCAGGATTTGAGGAAGTCATATCCCTGCTGGAGAGCCACATTCAGAGTCTGGTCCAGTCGCGGAAAGTATCCTGCCACAAGTGGGGCACTTTTGTGGTTCTTCTGTGGAAGGTTCTGGGTTTGAGGGGATGAGGAAGTGGCTCTGGTTATTTGCTTCTGTACCCGGCCAGGAGGGTAGTTACGGGATGCGAAAGCTGTTGTCAGGTTGTTGGTGTAATGGTTCAGGTATTCTGGACTGGAGCAGATTCGTTTGCCACGAAGACCTAGGCTGTAGGGAAGGGACCGTTTGATGTGGAATGGGTGGCAGCTGTCATAATGCAGGTACTTTTGCTTGTTGGTGGGTTTGATGTGGACGGACGTGTGAAGCTGGCCATTGGACAGATGGAGGTCAACGTCAAGGAAAGTGGCGTGGGATTTGGAGTAGGCCCAGGTGAATCTGATGGAACCAAAGGAGTTGAGGTTGGAGAGGAAATTCTGGAGTTCTTCTTCACTGTGAGTCCAGATCATGAAGATGTCATCAATAAATCTGTACCAAACTTTGGATTGGCAGGCCTGGGTAACCAAGAAGGCTTCCTCTAGGCGACCCACGAATAGGTTGGCGTACGAGGGGGCCATCCTGGTACCCATGGCTGTTCCCTTTAATTGTTGGTATGTCTGGCCTTCAAAAGTGAAGAAGTTGTGGGTCAGGATGAAGTTGGCTAAGGTAATGAGGAAAGAGGTTTTAGGTAGGGTGGCAGGTGATCGGCGTGAAAGGAAGTGATCCATCGCAGAGAGGCCCTGGACGTGCGGAATATTTGTGTATAAGGAAGTGGCATCAATGGTTACAAGGATGGTTTCCGGGGGTAACAGATTGGGTAAGGATTCCAGGCGTTCGAGAAAGTGGTTGGTGTCTTTGATGAAGGATGGGAGACTGCATGTAATGGGTTGAAGGTGTTGATCTACGTAGGCAGAGATACGCTCTGTGGGGGCTTGGTAACCAGCTACAATGGGGCGGCCGGGATGATTGGGTTTATGAATTTTGGGAAGAAGGTAGAAGGTAGGGGTGCGAAGTGTCGGTGGGGTCAGGAGGTTGATGGAGTTAGGTGAAAGGTTTTGTAGGGGGCCTAAGGTTCTGAGAATTCCTTGAAGCTCCGCCTGGACATCAGGAATGGGATTACCATGATAAAACTTATGTGGTGTTGTCTGAAAGCTGACGCAGTCCCTCAGCCACACACTCCCGATGATCAAGTACCACGGTCGTGGAACCCTTGTCCGCCGGAAGAATGACGATGGATCGGTCAGTCTTCAGATCACGGATAGCTTGGGCTTCAGCAGTGGTGATGTTGGGAGTAGGATTAAGGTTTTTTAAGAAGGATTGAGAGGCAAGGCTGGAAGTCAGAAATTCCTGGAAGGTTTGGAGAGGGTGATTTTGAGGAAGAGGAGGTGGGTCCCGCTGTGAAGGAGGACGGAACTGTTCCAGGCAGGGTTCAATTTGGATAGTGTCTTGGGGAGTTGGGTCATTAGGAGTAGGATTAGGATTATTATTCTTCGTGGCAAAGTGATACTTCCAGCAGAGAGTACGAGTGTAGGACAGTAAATCTTTGACGAGGGCTGTTTGGTTGAATCTGGGAGTGGGGCTGAAGGTGAGGCCTTTGGATAGGACAGAGATTTCGGATTGGGAGAGAGGTTTGGAGGAAAGGTTAACTACTGAATTAGGGTGTTGTGGTTCCAGATTGCGTTGATCTTCATGATCTGGACTCACAGTGAAGAAGAACTCCAGAATTTCCTCTCCAACCTCAACTCCTTTGGTTCCATCAGATTCACCTGGGCCTACTCCAAATCCCACGCCACTTTCCTTGACGTTGACCTCCATCTGTCCAATGGCCAGCTTCACACGTCCATCCACATCAAACCCACCAACAAGCAACAGTACCTCCATTATGACAGCTGCCACCCATTCCACATCAAACGGTCCCTTCCCTAAAGCCTAGGTCTTCGTGGCAAACGAATCTGCTCCAGTCCGGAATCCCTGAACCATTACACCAACAACCTGACAACAGCTTTCGCATCCCATGACTACCCTCCCGACCTGGTACAGAAGCAAATAACCAGAGCCACTTCCTCATCCCCTCAAACCCAGAACCTCCCACAGAAGAACCACAAAAGTGCCCCACTTGTGGCAGGATACTTTCCGGGACTGGACCAGACTCTGAATGTGGCTCTCCAGCAGGGATATGACTTCCTCAAATCCTGCCCTGAAATGAGATCCACCCTTCATGAAATCCTCCCCACTCCACCAAGAGTGTCTTTCCACCATCCACCTAACCTTCGTGACCTGTTAGTTCATCCCTATGAAATCCCCAAACCACATTCCCTACCCTCTGGCTCCTATCCTTGTAACCGCCCCCGGTGTAAAACCTGTCCCATGCACCCTCCCACCACCACCTACTCCAGTCCTGTAACCCGGAAGGTGTACACGATCAAAGGCAGAGCCACGTGTGAAAGCAACCACGTGATCTACCAACTGACCTGCCTACACTGTGATGCATTCTATGTGGGAATGACCAGCAACAAACTGTCCATTCGCATGAATGGACACAGGCAGACAGTGTTTGTTGGTAATGAGGATCACCCTGTGGCTAAACATGCCTTGGTGCACGGCCAGCACATCTTGGCACAGTGTTACACCGTCCGGGTTATCTGGATACTTCCCACTAACACCAACCTATCCGAACTCCGGAGATGGGAACTTGCTCTTCAATATATCCTCTCTTCCCGTTACCCACCAGGCCTCAATCTCTGCTAATTTCAAGTTGCCGCCACTCACACCACCTGTCATTCAACAACATCTTTGCCTCTGCACTTCTGCCTCGACTGACATCTCTGCCCAAACTCTTTGTCTTTAAACATGTCTGCTTGTGTCTGTATATGTGTGGATGCATATGTGTGTGTGTGTGAGTGTATACCTGTCCTTTTTTCCCCCTAAGGTAAGTCTTTCCGCTCCCGGGTTTGGAATGACTCCTTACCCTCTCCCTTAAAACCCACATCCTTTCGTCTTTCCCTCTCCTTCCCCTCTTTCCTGATGAGGCAACAGTTTGTTGCAAAAGCTTGTGTTTGTTTGTGTTAGTTTGTGTGTCTATCGACCTGCCAGCGCTTCGTTTGGTAAGTCACATCATCCTTGATGATGTGACTTACCAAATGAAAGTGCTGGCAGGTCGACAGACACACAAACGAACACAAACATACACACAAAATTCAGGCTTTCGCAACAAACTGTTGCCTCATCAGGAAAGAGGGAAGGAGAGGGAAAGACGAAAGGATGTGGGTTTTAAGGGAGAGGGTAAGGAGTCATTCCAATCCCGGGAGCGGAAGGACTTACCTTAGGGGGAAAAAAGGATGGGTATACACTTGCACACACACACATATCCATGTTTCCCTCTATATATATATAGAGAGAGAGAGAGAGAGAGAGAGAGAGAGGCCAGTCACCCTGTTAACACATTAAAAACATTTCCCTAAAATTTTTGGAATCAAGTTGGACACAACACAAAACCCTAAAAGCTGCCCCACACTCATCTGAACATCAGTTAAAACAGAGGTCAGATCTGCTGGCAAATCTGCCGCTGTCCTCTTGTCCGAAAATAAAACACAGTCTAGTAGAATATGGGGCTCAGTGATCTGAAGCCACAAGCACCACACATTGAACAGCTGTTGTGACAGAGCAAGAAGCTGTGCATCAGAGGACTCTAGACTATCCGAAGACGTTTTCGTGGCTGGAAGGAGGTATGCCGTGGCCGCGTAGTGGGCTTTACTAGATGCAGCTTATTATTAATCACTTCCAGCCCTTGGCTTCCCCTTGACACATAACTCTGTACTGCAACAGCGAGGTGATAGCATGCAGTGGAATAGCACACTGAAATAACTGAGGATCACTACACACCTCCTCGGCTGCCCTATCTGCCCTTTTGTTCCCTGCAACATCCATGTGTTCTGGTACCCAGCAGGAAGACAACTCCTTCCCCACCCACTGTAGTTGAAGGAGGGCATCCTGGATATTCTAAGACTACTTTACCTGCTGGGTAAAAGCATTGCAGAAAGGGAAGGGTACTCAAAGAATTGGAACAAACAAGGAATTTACCATTTGAAGTACACCTCATCTGTTCCAGTGCCTGCAGTAAAGTCTTGATGCAGTGGGACCTTGAGGACATGATCAAGGAAGATAACAGAGCAACCACAAGGTCCCCCTGTTTCAGCCCACCCGTAGAGACAGCTATAGAGCTTTGATGATCAGATATAATGGCAGAAAAGAAAGTATTAAAAACATATGCAGGAGTGTGATATCTCCTGTAATGCACCAAATCTAAAATTACTCTGGCCCTCTGCAGTAACCAGGGCAGCAGATGGTTTAAACCTTGAATTTGGAGTTTTACATGCTCCACACCAAGTGACTCCAGCACAAGCTGCACATGGATCCCAAATGGCATTGTTGTTCATGGACAACTGAAGAAAAGGTGTCCCAGAGGTGGACGAGAAACAGTAAGCACTTGTGGCCAGCCTAATCCCCTCATGATGGACAGCATCAATGATCTTCAAATAGGAAGGCCTCACCGATCCATACACAGTACATCCATAGTCTAGCCCCAAATGCATGAAAACCCTATAAACCTGGAGCAGATGTGTTCTGTCTGTTTCCCAATACCTGTGGCTAAGGGACTTTATGATATTCAATGCCTTCAAGGTCCTGGCTTTCAGGCAACCATGAAAATTGGGAGTAAATAGTGAGGCCCAGACCTTCACTGGGTCTTTGAAATATAGAATGGTGTACTTTGCATACATGTCAGGTAAATTAAAAATATGATGAGAATGAGTTACACAAGTATATTGTCTCTCCAGTAGTGTTGTAAGCCTTATGGATATCAAAGAATGTACCAAGAGAGTGACATTTACATACAGAAGCTTGCTGAACGGCTGCCTCTAATAGGGTCATGTTGTCAACAGTGGACGGAAATTTCCGAGAGAGCAGCTAAGGAGTTGCCTGGTCTCTAACAAGCAGACTAGGCGACTACTAACAATGTGCTCCAGGGTCTTTCCCACATAGTTGTTAAGGTGACACGCCGGTAACTATTGGGACATGTGCGGCCCTTTCCTGGTCTGAGCAGAGGTATCAGAATTGCTTCTCCATGAGTTGCCTGTCTACGATGTAAGATTGAAACCTTCAAGGAGGATTTCATTTGATGCTGCTGGTAAATGTTGAAGCATACAGTACCAGATTTGATCGTGACCTGGAGCAGTATCACAAGTCTCAGACAGTGCCAACTGTGGCTGCCATATGGAGAGAGGTTAGTTGTAAGACTCGGAATTGTGGGATCTGAAGTCCAACTTGTAGTCGCACGGTAGCAGCAAAATGCTGGATGGTTAGTTGTAAGACTCGGAATTGTGGGATCTGAAGTCCAACTTGTAGTCGCACGGTAGCAGCAAAATGCTGGATCTTGGCTGATATTGGCTGTACTTGCTGCAAAATGCTCTTCCGTCACCTTAGCGATGTCTATGGGCATTGTTTGGAGACACACCTCTTTCAGGCACTGCTGCTATTGGTAAACGACTGCGTTTACTGTAAATCCTCCGGAAGGCTTCCAATACTGTTGTAGAACAAGTGGAACGGTGGATAGAATCCAGGAACGCTTGGCACGATCTTTTCTTGTTCTCGTTAATTATGCATCAAGCTTTTGCTCTCGCAACTCGAAAGGTGGTGAGGTTGTCTGCTGTCGGGTGGCATTTAAAGCGTTGAAGAGCCTCATGTCTGTCCCGATTGCTGAATGGAACTCATCGGTCCATCAAGGTACAAGTCGCCTCCTAAGATGTCCTGAAGACTTTGGGATCAGTAGGTCAGTGGTGTAAAGGATCACTTGGGTGATGTGGTCCACTCTTTACTGTACACTGTCATAGTGTTCAAATATAGCCACCTGACTGAACAGCGTCCAGTAAGCCCTGCTGACCATCCATTTTGGTAGCTTCTTTTCAGGGAATGCTCCATCCAAATGGTGAATGCCGAGTGGGAAGTGGTCACTAGAATGAAGATCATCAATGACCTCACATTGAATGGGGTCTGCAAGGGCTGGAGACCAGAAAGAGAAGTTGATGGCTGAGAATGACCCAGCAGCAGTACAGAAATGAGTGTGAATATTTATGATGAGGATGCACAGCTCGTGAGACATCATGACATTCTCCAAAACCCGACCCAGAGGGCCAGTAGAGGTCAAGCCCAACAAGAAACGATGAGCATTGAAGTCTCCCAGCAGGAGAAATGGCTGCAGGAATTGTTCCATAATATCTATGAAAGCCTCAGAGTCTATTGCATCTTGTGGAAGTAACAAACAATGATCTTCCAACACACATGAGTATCAACAGCAACTGCTTGCAGATCAGCAGCCAGAGGGAGAGCAGAGGAGTGATGCACACTATTGACAAACACAGCGTTTCAGTTCCTCCACATGTGTCTTGAACTCATAGATGTTCCACTGTAATATAGGAGCCATCTATCATGGGAGTTGCACATTCATCCTGTCTTTCTGCTGGGGAGGGGAGCCCTAATGGGTGGGGGCTCAGTCTCGGTGAGAGATGATTGCCCCAGTCTGACATCAAGGTCCATCAGCTGCACCAAAGGGTCACGAGAGACATCAGCAGGTAAAACAGTGCATTGGGTTAGGAAAATATGGTCACCTACTGAGGTGAAGGAAACCAGCCTTAACGTGCTCTGGAAGTTTCGTGCTACTGAAACTCAGTATAAATGAGTCTTATTTCATGAGATCACCATCCACCCATCTCATTGTGTTCTGTACATCAATGATGCCTTCCTGGGATCACTCAGCTTTCAGTTCTTCTCGGGGAATGTCCACCAGATCCCTGCCGTCACAACACTTTTTATGTAGTTCGAGGTGTTGTGCATACTCCCTGTGACATTGAGCTTTCTAGATGTTCTTCACATGCTAGGAATTAGATGTTTCTAGCAACAGGGTCCTGTTTCAGAAGCACTTGACAGATTTTAAACTTCCAGTGATTCCCTCTAAATCTTTTTGTATGTACAAAGATGAAACTGTCTCGAAGCTCCCCACTTTTGATTTAATTATAAAAAACACGTTCTGGCCACCTGCACGTGTTCTGTTATTCGATACTGAAAGAGTCTGTGTGATCCCCAAGAGTGGAGAACTGGCTACACGAGCTCTCTTGTTTCATTGGGTGTTAGTAGCTACCACTGGCCCACCCTTTCCACTAGGAGGAGGCAAATAAATTTTCGAAGGACCCATCCCAGTCCTACAAACAGTTAGGGAAATAGAAGTCCACCTAGACAGGGCCCCGCATACCTAGGTAAGCCTTGTACAACAGAGGTGTGACAGATTCGCTAGAGGTTGTCCACTAATGACTGTTCCAAACCAACAGCCACGCATCGCATCAGTACGCAGCACATCAGTGCAGCAGTATGAGGGGTTTTTCATAGAGTTTTTTTACCACCCTGGAGACCTGGGCAGTCAAGCCAAGATCCCCATTCCGCGTGACACACAATGTTCCACTGCCATGCTGCACAGTGGCCACTGAAGCATGCCCAGAGCTCACAGTGACAGAGGCCTCGCGACAACTACCGGGCCCCAGCTCAGGAATGCTGAACCCTTGTGGGCATATGCGATTGGATTCGTGTTTTCCTGTCATAGAGGTCACAGTCCACAGTAACTGATGGAAACTCATTGAGTAAAACAGAAGCAATTTCTGCTGTTCTCCAAGATAACGTTATAGGTGCTCTGTTGTTCTTTATGTATATCAATCATTTGGAGACAATATGAGCAGCCATCTTAGATCGTTTGCCGATGATCTAGTAAAGTGATCAAAAGATCAAAATCAATTGCAAAACGATTTATGTAAGATATGTGTATGGTGAGAAAATTGTCAATCAACACTAATTAATAAAAAGTTTGAGATCATCCATATGACTGCTAAGAGTAATACCTAGGAATTAGAACCAACTTAAATTGGAAAGAATACATAGAAAATGTTGTGGAGAAGGTGAACGCTTAGAAGATGCAACAGAGCTACTAAAGATACAGCCTCCCCTATGTTTGTTCATCCTCTTTTGGAGTACTGCTGCACAGTACGGGATCCCTACCAGATAGGATTAACATTAAGAAAGTTCAAAGGGCAGCACATTTTATTTTATTGAGAAATAGGGGAGAGAGTGTCTTGGATATGATGCAGGATCTGAGGTGCACATAATTTTAAAAAAAAAAAAAAAAAACGGGGGGGGGGGGGGTTGCTCATTGTGGCGAGATCTTCTCATGAATTTTCTATCACCATCATTCTCTTCTGAATGTGAAAGTACTTTGTTGACGGTGACCTACAAAGGGTGAAATGATCATCATAATAAAGATTAGATTAGATTAGTACTTGTTCCATAGATCATGAATATGACACTTTGTAATGATGTGGGACGTGTCAGGTTAATTAAAGGTGTCTATACAAGATATTACTTTACACAAAATAGTACATGACACAGAATTAGGGAAATCGGAGCTCACACAGAAAGATATAGGTGTTCGTTTTTTTCCATGTGCTGTTCGAGAGTGGAATAACAGAGAACTATTGGGAAGGTCATTTGATGAACTCTCTGTCAAGCACCTGAGTGTGATTTGCAGAATAGCCATGTAGGTGTAGATTTAATATTATCTTTTGCTTATACATCATATTTCATCATTTCTTATTTACTATTTTTGTAATGTCTCACTGATTTATCACACTGCATAGAAACACTGATTATGAAGGAGAGACTTAACAGGTGTGGACTGAGACTCACTCTTCATGCAATCTGTGATTGTTTTCACTCAGTTTTTCTTTGATCATGATTAGTTTTCAATCTCTTATTGCATAATTTTGATGCTTTCTGAGTTACTATTTTCAACTTGTTTCAGTTTTCTTGCTTTTACCTACACTGTCTCAGTTTTTGTCATGATATGATCTCTCTCAATTTCTCACATGACCCTTCTGTCTTTTATTATGCTGTTTCAAAACCCCACTTCAGAGCATTTGTAACTGTAATTTAACTCTCCCACTTAACTACTGCATGAACATTTTTGCCCTTGTTCTCACTTTGAACCACAGTCATTTATTAAAAACTTTAAACTACAGTATAGAACTATATCTTTTTTCCCCTGTGTGATAATATTTATGTTAGCAAAATAAGTCTGAGAAAACTAAGATTTGCTTGAGTTGCCCACTCAAGGTCTTGATCTGAACACCATGGAACATTTTTGAAATGAGCTAGAATGTTAGATGAATGCCATATCAATTCATGCTAAATTCCAGAAATAATAATTTGGCATCATTATGAAGAATGGAAATAAACTTCGCCTTCACTGTATCATAACTTAACATAAAAATCTCATTAAAATTAAACACTGCATTAGCACAGAAAAAGTTGTCCCACATGCTGCACACGATAGGCAAAATAAAATTAGTTGCAAAAATATGTACAATATGACTAACTGAGAACTGACCCTGGTGAATGAACATGTCATTTTGTGTCATTTTGCCAGTAAGTTTTGCACTGCAGACTTTGCTGGAGGTTTTACCAAACCAGTCTTAAACTCTCATGCAAACAGTTCTGCATAAGCTTTCCATGAGTGTAACATTTGCCAAAGAACACAAGCTGTTTTATCTTGAGCACTTTTCTGTGGTTCATTCAGATGGTCATTAGACATGTCTACTTCCCTCACTTATTCAAATGTAATGACAAAGTAAAAGGACAAAAAAATATTGGAGATGCAAATGTGTAAACATGTGATAGCAACCGATTCACATGTCGAAACTGAGGTTTCAAGCAATTTATATAATGGACAGCTCTCTTCATTAAAAAGCATCAATTCCATATTAGTCTTATAAACTGTTGAATTGTTGATAAATTTTGTATTCCTTAATAAATATATAAAATGCAACATAATTTGTTTTTACGATTGTATGGTCGGTTTTACATTAGTTGCTTTTTGGAGAGAGTTCAGTACACATTACCTGTGAATGCTTTTAAACCTTTTATGAACTGCAATAAGCATGTTTATAAACAAGCTCAGAAAACTTTTGAAAGCAGTGTAACAAAATCTATGGTCATACCAAAACATGTTTTGTCTCTCTCCATTTTTTAAGGAAGAAACTATGCCACAGTTAATTATCACCCGCAAAATGATAAAATATTATAAGCTGGTAACAACTTTTCATCTACTCTACAAATACTGCACATACTGTAAATAGCATAGGCATCTCCAGAAAAATAAGACCCGGCTTCCACACGAGGAAAGCACTGTCCAACTTTGTGATGGGTTGCTTTAGGTCCAACAAGATCTTCTGTTTGCCCATTAATTGTCAGATGGCGTATACACCCTTTGAATGTCTCATACCTCTTAACCTGGAATAAGAAAATGAAATGGAATATTTCTAGTATTTGTTGGCAAAGAAAGAACTGTTACTCACTAAAAGTAAAATAAGATTAAAGAAATTAACTCAAGGACAGCTAACAACATTATGTAAAGGATAGTTGCAGCTCACGATACAGTGGAGTTGCCGGTCACAGATAGGCACAAAAAAGACTGTCAGATAGTGAGCTTTAGGTCAACTAGGCCTTCATCGGAACTAGACATCATACACATACACACACACATGCAAAAGCAGCTCAATGCATATGACCACAGTCTCTGGCTTCTGAAGCCAGACTGTTAGCAGCAGCACATGATGGGGGAAGCAGTCA
Source organism: Schistocerca nitens (assembly GCF_023898315.1). NCBI lineage: Eukaryota > Metazoa > Arthropoda > Insecta > Orthoptera > Acrididae > Schistocerca > Schistocerca nitens. The sequence goes on along the minus strand of NC_064619.1, from coordinate 4,475,338 downwards.
GGTGGGGGGCTAAGGAGGAGGTTGGGGCAGGGAAGAGGAGGGATAGCAGGGTAGGGATGGGTGACAGTCAAGTGCTGCTTATGGGAGCATACAGGGACGAGGTGGAGGGGGATAGGGCAGCTAGGTGCATTTGGGAGGGGAAGGGAGGTAGGGAGTAGTGGAAAAGGAGAGAAGTAAAATGCTGTGGGCGCATTGGTGGGATAGAGGGCCAGGGAGTGCTGGAATGGGAAAAGGGATGGGGCTAGATGGGTAAAGACAATGACTAACGAAGATTGAGGCCAGGAACATACGATAAATAGCAGGAAGAGTTTTCACCGGTGCAATTCAGAAAAGCTGGTGTTGGTGGGGAGGATTCAGATGGCACAGGCTGTTAAGCAGTCACTGAAATGAAGAACATAGTGTCGGGTGGCATGCTCCGCAATGGGGTGGTCAAGTTGTTTTTTGGCCACAGTTTGACGCTGGCCATTCATAAGGACAGACAGCTTGTTGGTTGTCATACAGATGTAAAATGAAGCACAGTAGTTGCAGCTTAGCTCATAGATCGTGTGACTCGTTTCACAGGTAGCCCTGCCTTTGATGGAATGGGTGACACTTGCGACTGGACTGGAGTAGGTGGTGGTGGGAGGATGTATGGGACTGGTCTTGCATGTAGGTCAATTACAGGGATATGAACCATAAAACAAGGGGCTGGGAGCAGGGGTTTTGTAGGGATGAACGAGGAAATTGTGTAGGTTTGGTGGGCAGTGGAATACCACAGTGGTAGGGGGGGATAAAGGGAAGGACATTCCTCATTTTATGGTGTGACAAGCGGTAGTTACAAAACCATGCAGAGAATGTGATTCATATGCTCCATTTCTGGATGGTACTGAGTCATGAGGGGAATGCACCTCTGTGGCTGGACAGTGGGACTTTGGAGGGGGGGGGGGATATGGGGGACTGGAGAGTTATGGCACAGGAGATCTATTTTTGTACAAGGTTGGGAGGGTAATTATTGTCTGTGAAGGCCTCAGTGAGGCCCTTGGTATATTGTGAGAATGAGCACTCATCACTACAGATGCAACGGCCATGGGTGGCTAGGAAAGGTACTTCTTACCACAGAATGGGTGCAGCTGTCTAAGTGGAGGTACTGCTGGTGGTTGGTAGGTTTTATATGGTTGGAATTACTGATGTAGCCATCTTTCAGATGGAGGTCAACATTGAGGAAGGTGGCTTGATGGGTTGAGTAGGACCAGGTGGAGCAAATTGGGGGGGGGATTGGGGTTCTGGAAGAATATGGAAAGCGTCTCCTCACAATCCAAATCATGAGGATGTCATCAGTGAATCAGAACCAAGTGATGGGTTTGGGAGTCTGGGTGTTTAGGAAGAATTCCTCTAGTTGTTGTTGTTGTTGTTGTTGTGGTCTTCAGTCCTGAGACTGGTTTGATGCAGCTCTCCATGCTACTCTATCCTGTGCAGGCTTCTTCATCTCCCAGTACCTACTGCAACCTACATCCTTCTGAATCTGCTTAGTGTATTCATCTCTTGGTCTCCCTCTACGATTTTTACCCTCCACGCTGCCCTCCAATACTAAATTGGTGATCCCTTGATGCCTCAGAACATGTCCTACCAACCGATCCCTTCTTCTGGTCAAGCTGTGCCACAAAATTCTCTTCTCCCCAATCCTATTCAATTATACTTCCTCATTAGTTATGTGATCTACCCATCTAATCTTCAGCATTCTTCTGTAGCACCACATTTCAAAAGCTTCGATTCTCTTCTTGTCCAAACTATTTATTGTCCATGTTTCACTTCCATACATGGCTACACTCCATACAAATACTTTCAGAAATGACTTCCTGACACTTAAATCTATACTCGATGTTAAATTTCTCTTCTTCAGAAATGCTTTCCTTGCCATTGCCAGTCTACATTTTATATCCTCTCTACTTTGACCATCATCAGTTCTTTTGCTCCCCAAATAGCAAAACTCCTGTACTACTTTAAGTGTCTCATTTCCTAATCTAATTCCCTCGGCATCACCCGACTTAATTCGACTACATTCCATTATCCTCGTTTTGCTTTTGTTGATGTTCATCTTATATCCTCCTTTCAAGACGCTATCCATTCCGTTCAATTGCTCTTCCAAGTCCTTTGCTGTCTCTGACAGAATTACAATGTCATCGGCGAACCTCAAAGTTTTTACTTCTTCTCCATGAATTTTAATACCTAATCCGAATTTTTCTTTTGTTTCCTTTACTGCTTGCTCAATATACAGATTGAATAACATCGGGGAGAGGCTACAACCCTGTCTCACTCCTTTCCCAACCACTGCTTCCCTTTCATGCCCCTCGACTCTTATAACTGCCATCTGGTTTCTGTACAAATTGTAAATAGCCTTTCGCTCCCTGTATTTTACCCCTGCCACCTTCATAATTTGAAAGAGAGTATTCCAGTCAACATTGTCAAAAGCTTTCTCTAAGTCTACAAATGCTAGAAACGTAGGTTTGTCTTTCCTTAATCTTTCTTCTAAGATAAGTCGTAAGGTCAGTATTGCCTCATGTGTTCCAGTATTTCTACAGAATCCAAACTGATCTTCCCCGTGGTCAGCTTCTACCAGTTTTTCCATTCGTCTGTAAAGAATTCGTGTTAGTATTTTGCAGCTGTGGCTTATTAAACTGATTGTTCGGTAATTTTCACATCTGTCTACACCTGCTTTCTTTGGGATTGGAATTATTATATTCTTCTTGAAGTCTGAGGGTATTTTGCCTGTCTTGTACATCTTGCTCACCAGATGGTAGAGTTTTGTCAGGACTGGCTCTCCCAAGGCCATCAGTAGTTCCAATGGAATGTTGTCTACTCCGGGGGCCTTGTTTCGACTCAGGTCTTTCAGTGCTCTGTCAAACTCTTCACGCAGTATCGTATCTCCCATTTCATCTTCATCTACATCCTCTTCCATTTCCATAATATTGTCCTCAAGTACATTGCCGTTGTATAGACCCTCTACATACTCCTTCCACCTTTCTGCTTTCCCTTCTTTGCTTAGAACTGGGTTTCCATCTGAGCTCTTGATGTTCATACAAGTGGTTCTCTTCTCTCCAAAGGTCTCTTTAATTTTGCTGTAGGCAGTATCTATCTTACCCCTAGTGAGATAAGCCTCTACATCCTTACATTTGTCCTCTAGCCATCCCTGCTTAGCCATTTTGCACTTCCTGTCGATCTCATTTTTGAGACGTTTGTATTCCTTTTTGCCTGCTTCATTTACTGCATTTTTATATTTTCTCCTTTCATCAATTAAATTCAATATTTCTTCTGTTACCCAAGGATTTCTACTAGCCCTCGTCTTTTTACCTACTTGATCCTCTGCTGCCTTCACTACTTCTTCCCTCAAAGCTACCCATTCTTCTTCTACTGTATTTCTTTCCCCCATTCCTGTCAGTTGTTCCATTATGCTCTCCCTGAAACTCTGTACAACCTCTGGTTTAGTCAGTTTATCCAGGTCCCATCTCCTTAAGTTCCCACCTTTTTGCAGTTTCTTCTGTTTTAATCTACAGGTCATAACCAATAGATTGTGGTCAGAGTCCACATCTGCCCCTGGAAATGTCTTACAATTTAAAACCTGGTTCCTAAATCTCTGTCTTACCATTATATAATCTATCTGATACCTTTTAGTATCTCCAGGGTTCTTCCATGTATACAACCTTCTTTCATGGTTCTTAAACCAAGTGTTAGCTATGATTAAGTTGTGCTCTGTGGAAAATTCTACCAGGCGGCTTCCTCTTTCATTTCTTAGCCCCAATCCATATTCACCTACTACGTTTCCTTCTCTCCCTTTTCCTACTACCGAATTCCAGTCACCCATGACTATTAAATTTTCATCACCCTTCACTATCTGAATAATTTCTTTTATTTCATCATACATTTCTTCAATTTCTTCGTCATCAGCAGAGCTAGTTGGCATATAAACTTGTACTACTGTAGTAGATGTGGGCTTCGTATATATCTTGGCCACAATAATGCGTTCACTATGCTGTTCGTAGTAGCATACCCGCATTCCTATTCATTATTAAACCTACTCCTGCATTACCCCTATTTGATTTTGTGTTTATAACCCTGTAGTCACCTGACCAGAAGTCTTGTTCCTCCTGCTACCGAACTTCACTAATTCCCACTATATCTAACTTTAACCTATCCATTTCCCTTTTTAAATTTTCTAACCTACCTGCCCGATTAAGTGATCTGACATTCCACACTCCGATCCGTAGAACGCCAGTTTTCTTTCTCCTGATAACGATATCCTCTTGAGTAGTCCCCGCCCGGAGATCCGAATGGGGGACTATTTTACCTCCGGAATATTTTACCCAAGAGGACGCCATCATCATTTAATCATACAGTAAAGCTGCATGCCCTCAGGAAAAATTACGGCCGTAGTTTCCCCTTGCTTTCAGCCGTTCGCAGTACCAGCACAGCAAGGCCGTTTTGGTTAGTGTTACAAGGCCAGATCAGTCAATCATCCAGACTGTTGCCCTTGCAACTACTGAAAAGGCTGCTGCCCCTCTTCAGGAACCACACGTTTGTCTGGCCTCTCAACAGATACCCCTCCGTTGTGGTTGCACCTACGGTACGGCTATCTGTATCGCTGAGGCATGCAAGCCTCCCCACCAACGGCAAGGTCCATGGTTCATGGGGGGAGGATGGTCCATGAATAGGTTGGCATAGGATGGTGCCACACGGATGCCCACAACCATACCCCGGATTCGTTTGTAGGTAATGCCTTCAAAGGAAAAGTATTTGTTGGTGAGGATATAGTTGGTCATGGCGATTAGGAAGGAGATTGCAGGTTTGGAAATCATTGAGCATTGGGAAAGGTAGTGTTCAAAAGCAGTAAGGTCATAGGCATTAGGGATGTTAGTGAAAAGGAAGTTATTGGTCTACAAGAGCAAAGATTCTCTCAGTGGGGACATAGAAACTGGCCACAATGTGGTGTCCTAGGAGACTGAGTTTATGGAGTTAGGAAACATGTAGAAGGAAGGACTGCAGGGAATGGTAGGGGTAAGGAGAGAGATGGACTCGGTGGAGATGTTCTGGAAAAGGCCTAAGGATTTGAGGAGAGAGTGGAGATATTGCTGGATTTCTGGAATGAGGTCATTGTGGCAGATTTTGTAGGTGGAGGAATCTAACAGCTGGTGGAGTCTTTCTGGCAGATAATCCTTGCAGTTGGAAACAATGGTGATGGAGCCTTTGTCAGCAGGTAGGATTATAAGTTCAGGATCATTTTTTAGGTGGTGGATTGTGGTTCTTTCTGTGGATGTAAGGTTAGTTTGCATGTTGAGGGATTTGGGAAATGATGATGAGGCAAGGTTTGAGGTTAAAAAATCCTGTAAAGTTAACATGGGGTGATTTGGGGCAGTTGGGGTGGGTCATGTTTGACTGGAGCAATGAATTAAGTCAGGCAGGGTTCAGAATTGGTCTTTTGTTGAGTCTGATTGGTAGGGTTAGTGGTAAGTATTGCTTCCGCCACAGGGATCGGGAGATGGAGAGAAGGTCTTTAACAAGCCCTGCATGATTGAATTTGGGACTGGGGCAAAGGGTGAGGCCTTTGGAAATGACTGATACTTCTGTGGGGCTAAGGCTTTTTGAGGAAAGGTTCATGACTAATTCAGGTCAGTTTAGGCTCTGGATTCTGTATGGTGGTGGAAGAGAGTTTTTGATGGTAGGGTAAATGTAGTAGGTCTGCAAGGCAGGGATTGTCAGCTATGAGGTTGTGTGGGGGAGGTTTGGACATTGTTGTAGAGGTGGTGGATAGTGGTAGTCCAAGGCAGAAGTAGGAAGTGAACAGGGTGGAGCGGAGGTACTGAAAGAAAGTTTGGGCCTGATTGATATGGTTTTGCACGAATATGTTGGTGGCGGTTAAGGATTGGCAGAAACTGAACAGATGGAAGTCACTGTGGAAGGACGGGTTATAGCCAGAGATGCGTAATTTGATGGTAAGGTCATCTGGGGAGATTCCACAAGCCGAGCAACAATGCAGGAACAATATGTGGGACCTGGTTCAGGCTAGGGATAAGGAAACTGTTCTGTAGTGGCACAGATGGAAGGAGTGAGGCTCCATGGTGGTGGATAAAAACGTGTGAAAATGCATAAATAACCTACAAATACGTCCGAAAAAATTCACAAAAATGCACCCAAACACATGGGAAAAAACATGAAAAGGATGAAATGGATTAAGCAAGGGAAAACAAGATGAAATCTGAGGAAGTAGGACGATATGAAAAAAGCGAAAACAAACTGAAATTAGTGAGAAGACACAATGAGATCAAAAAATGAATAATGTAATGTGGATTGCAGGACTGTGGGTGGACAAGTGTGAACAAGGGGGACAGAAGGTGTGACTAGATTAGGTGAAGTTGTTGGTGCAAACTGGAATAGAGAAGAGAAGTAGTGGGGGGTGGGGAAGGGTTGGTGGATGAGATATAAGTTCGTGCGGCTCAGGAATGTATGGGAAATAACATGGGAAAATAAGTTAAAGTGATGCAGGAAGAGTGATCAATTTGACATGCGGGACATGAGATGCTGCTCCAACAATCAGCACAGTCTTGTAGCTGTATGTTGTGCACAGCCGAGATGGTTGATACAGTGTGGCTCGTTAGTAGAGTCTGCAATGTGGTTTGTAAGGAAAGAAGGATGGATACCGAGTATTATAATAATGCATTAGAAAGTAGTAACACAGGAAAATAGCACTGTGTTAAAGGATGAAAGAAAAGTTATAAGTCAGCCCCACTGCCCAAAATCATCCCATCAACTTTCCAGAATTTCTTAAACTAGAACATTGCTTCACCATCATTCCCCAAATCCCACAATATGCAAACTAACCTTACATCCACAGAAAGAACTGCAATCCACCAGATAAAAATTGATTCTGAACTTATAAATAATTCTATCTGCTGACAAAGGCTCCATCACTATTGTTTTGAACTGCAAGGATTACCTGGCAGAAGGACTCCTCCAGATGTCGGATTCCTCTACCTACAAACCCTGTCACAGTGACCCCATTCCAGAAATCCAGCAATATCTCCAGTCACTCCTCAAATCCTTAGGCATATCCCAGAAATTTTTCCCAGAGTCCATCTCTCTCCTCACCCCCACCACGTCTGCGCCCTGTAGCTGAGTGGTCAGCATGACAGAATGTCAATCTTACGGGCCCGGGCTCAGTTCCCAGCTGGGTAAGAGATTTTCTCAGCTCAGAGACTGGGTGTTGTGTTGTCCTCATCATCACCATTTCATCCCCATCGACGCGCAAATTGCCGAAGTGGTGTCAAATTGAAAGACTTGCACCCGGCGAATGGTCTACCCGACAGGAGGCCCTAGTTAGAAGACATTTTATTTACCCCTACCACAACCCACACTCTTATATGTTTCCTACAGATCATAAACCCAACAATATAAGACACCCCATTGTGGCATGTTTCTGTGCCCGCACTGAGAAAATCTCTGTTCTTGTAGACCCAACATCTTCAGCATATTACTCACAACCTATCCTCCTGTATAAAAGACACCCGCCATTCCCTCCACTGACTCTCCACAATTCCTGTTCCTTTACCACATAATTCCTGCTCATCATTATTGATGGCACCTGCCTTTACACTAACATCATTAATGCCCATGGCCTTATCACTACTGAACATTATCTTTCCCAAAGCCTGACAGATTCCAAACCAACAACCTCTTTCCTAGTCACCATGGCCAACTACATCCTCATTCACAATTACTTCTCCTTTGAAGGCATTACCTATAAACACATCTGGGGTATGGTTATGGGCAGCCGCATGGCACCATCCAATACCAATCTATTCATGTCCACATTCCTTCAGAACCTCAATACCTTCTCCCCCATTTGCTTCACCTGGTCCTACTCAACCTAACGTTCACCTCAAAGATGGCGACATCAGTATCTCTCACTATACCAAATCTACCAACCACCAGCTATAACTCCACTTCGACAGCTGCACCCATAGTATGCCAAGAAGTCCCTTCCATACAGCCGAACCACACATGGCTGTCGCATCTGTAGTGACAAGTGCTCCCTATCAAAATATACCAAGGGTCTCACTGACGCTTTCACAGACCGTAATTAGCATCCCAGCCTTGTGCAAAAACAGATCTCCCACATCTTATCTCTCCAGTTCCCCATACCTCCCACCTCACCCTCCGGCCCAGAGGAGCATTCCCCTCATGACTCAGGCCCTGCAGGACTGGAGCAACTGAATCACTTTCTCTGCCAGGGTTTTGACTATCTCTTTGTCATCATCCTCGTCCATCCCTACATAACTCCTGCTGCCAACATTTTGTCTCATTGCTCATATCCCTGCAATAGACCTAGATGCAAGACAGTCCCACACAACCTCCCATCGCCACCTACTCCAGTCCAGTCACAAACATCACCTATCCCATCAAAGGCAGGGCTACCTGTGAAACCAGTTATGTGATCTACAAGCTAAGCTGAAACCACTGTGCTTCATTTTATGTCGGCATGACAACCAAAAAGCTGTCTGTCTGTATGAATGCCCACTGACAAACAGTGGCTAAGAAACAACTCAACCACCCCATTTCTAAACACACCACCCAAACCATGTTCTATATTTCAATGACTGCTTCACAGCCTGTGCCATCTGGATCCTCCCCACCAACGCCAGATTTCCTGAACTGTGCAGGTGGGAAATCTCCATCCAATATATCCTGTGTTCGTATAACCCTCCTGGCCTCAATCTTCATTAGTCATTGTCCTTACCCATTTAGACCTGCCCCTTTTCCCATTCCAGCACTCCGCAAACATCTATCCCGCCAATGCACCCTTAGCCTTTTTACTCCTCTCCTTTTCTGCACTCTCCAACCCGCCACCCCCTGCACCTGTCTAACCACCCAACTGCACCTAGCTGCCCTACCCTCTCTCCAGCTCATCCCTGTATGTCCCCACAAGCAGCACTTTACCGGAAGGCCTAGTTGGTCGAAATCTCACTTTCTGACAGTCTTTTTGTTGTGTCTATCTATGGCTCAGCATCTTTGCTATATGGTCAGAGACATACAGACTTTTTCACTAGAGCACTTACAGACAAAGTAGAGAACTATTCAAAATATTTGTAGTCTTTACTAAATCAAGTGACAGGAAAATTGACTAAATGGACAGTTAATGCATTTCCCCTGAAAACTGGTGTATGTCCTCCAGATATAGCAAACACTTTCAACAGATATTTTTTAACTGTGGCAGTTAAATCAATAATACAAAATAAAACAGATGAAGTGACTAAAATGATAAAAATCTCAAGTATTAGTTGTAACATTGTTATCATCATAGCAATCAATAAGCAACTTTTGAACAGAATAAAACAAGTTAACCGCTTTACATATTATTATGTCACATCCCATAAAGAAGAATAATGAGACTCTGCTAAAGTTGCTGTCAAGTTCTGTCTCTCACTTTTGCAACTTTCAGTATCATCTAGTATAGTCTTTGCAACTGGGCAAGTCAGTCTGTCCAAAATAGCTTGCAACCTAGTGGCAACTTTACAACTGCATTTGTGTCCATCTACCTGTCCATTTGCTTAGGGCGAACAGGTAGTTCCAAAATACTGCACTGAGCACATGCATTTCTCAGCCTGCCAAACTCTGCAGGAAGTGCAAAGTATCATGTATCTTGCTATTTATTAAAATAAAGGCGATTTGTTTTCTAGTATCATTTGTGTGGAAATTAGGGGAGGGCAGAGAGCACTTATGCACTATACGCTCAGAACTTAACAGTACAAATGGTGAAGTCAGAGGTCTGCAATTGAACAAGTTATTTACAGTCACTAACGACTGTATAGATTGCTACACTAAGGGACAATAGTTTTCCCAATGAGAAGCAAGTGAAGTAAATCCAGTTGTGATGAAGCAAGCTAGGATCTCTTTACTTCCTCTCTTGTTTTGCCATCTGCCTCCTTAAATTCATTTTTGACTAACTAACATTGACATAAACGAGTATGATCTGCATTTTCAAAAAAGAGAAAGGGTGGGTCTCATTCTTAAGAAATATAGCACCAGATCTTATTTTGTGCTTAGTTTTGTGTATGTAATCAATTTACTAATTTATTTTGACTATTACTAGTTAACATCTTTTGTTAAAGGGTGAAATCAGTAATCGTTTCATGACATAAATTCTATTGTTGACTTATAAACAAATATAAATTCTGTGCTAATTATAAACATTTGAAAGAATAACTACTACGATTCTTTAAGTATTTATATGGCTCTATATGAAAAAATGTTAGCAAAGCCAGCTCTTATTTAATTCCAAAATAATTACCAGATTTGTCAAAAGCATTGTTTGCGTAACTATATCTGTTAATGTCATTATTTAAACAAATAATTTGGCCTAACCTTTGTGGTTGATGAAAGTGTTAAAAAGAATGAAGTTTTCGATGCATTCAGTTGAAGGAATGTTTTAATTGTAATTTCTGTAACTTAAACATCGAACAATGTATAGTTTCAGGTGCCTATTATTAAGAGGATATATAAAGGCCCAATTCTTGATCCCGAGACAGTCAGCCCACAGCCGTTTCTCAGTGGGAAACTATGTACTGTTTCAAGTAACAACAATGTATCAACTTAACAGTGGAATCAGTTTAACACAAAGAGGTCGTGGGTTAAAACAATGACAGTGTCCGTTAAATTTATTTGAGAAATAGTGTCACACATAGCTTATTATTCTGCAAGAACTGTGAACTGTGTGGTTAGGTCTTTACTGCTCATAGGTGTTCAACAGCAGAAACTATTGTAGCAGTATGCTGATGTTTGCCTGCAACCTATTAATGAGGCTTATCAAAGTTTACCAATAGTGAACTGGCCATATAACAGTGTAATATTGGGGGGTTGTGAACAGTGAAAGTAAAGAACTGTGAAATGCAACTGTGCAACTTTTGGCTACATCATTTCCAGTAGTCAGTGTTGAACTTCGACACTCCCCCCCCCATTTTTCAGCCAGTATAAAAGTGCACAGTACATCAACACTGAGGACTATCAATGAAGAAATAAAGCAGGCGAATGTCACACAGTCTTTAAGCTAGGAATCTGAGGTGAATTAGGAAACTAAAGGGCAATATTATTCATTCCTACTTTTGCAGAAAACTGTAAATACAACGTTCATCATAACATGGTCCAATTGAGAAACAGTCAACACATATGCGAACAACAGTGTTGGTCATCTTTTTAGCTCCCTTGGCAAACATGAGAAGACTTGATTTTTGCTAGTGCACTTCTGAAGCATTCAGCTGAGTGAACCATTTCAAATGTGTAGAGAAACTGTATCAGCACGGGATTCGAAGGAAATTCTATGTCAAAAAGGCAACAGTGCACTGTTCCCAGATTTACTAATGCTAGAAATATAATCAAATAAAAAAATCTACTAACCAAGTAATGGAAGGAGAACACACACAAACAAAAGGATTTACCTTTCACAAACTTTCAGAGCCAATGGCTCCTTCTTGTGGTGGAAGAGTTGAAGGGGAAGGAAGAGGGGTGAAGGAAAAGACTGCATAGGATTAGGGAAAGGGGTAAAGATTAGAAGTCACCTAGAACACGGGTCAGGGGAGACTTAGCGGATGGGATGAGAAGGAAACACTGATTGTTGAGCACTGCACCAGACGAGAGTTGAAAACCTGAGAGCTTAAAGGTGGAAGACAGGGTAATATGCAAGACAGAGATTACTACTAAAACATTGTGCAGGAGTTAATAATAGTGAAAAGCTAAGTGCATTTTACGTAACAGAGGTGGGAGGGGAGACAGTGTAAAATAGATAAGTAAGAAAATGAAAGATGTAGAAAACTGAAATGGAGTGAAGAAAGTAGTAGTTACTGAGAATATATGCCGAGACGAAAGGAATTAATGTATATTAAGGACAGGTGGGTGGCGAGAAGGACATGATGTAGTGTTAGTTGCCACCTGCAGAGTTATGAGAAACTGGTGTTTGGGGGAAGAAGGGAAGAATCCAGATCTGGTCATGAGGTCATGATTGGGTGCAGAACGAGCATAGGGTCTGACAAGGATATTGCAAAGATTGGGAGGGCGACGGAAAACTATTCTAGGTGTGGTGGGAAAAATCTCAGACAGAATGGATCTCATTTCAGCTCATGATTATAGGAAGTTATGGTCTTGTTGAAGTAACTGATTGATTCATTTAAGACCAGGATGATACTGGGTGACAAGTGATGTGCTCCGAAATTGTTTTTTGAAGGGAACAGCAATACCAGGCTTGAAGGTGATGGTCCAGGAAATCTGATTTTTAACTAGGCTGTTGGGATAATTATGTCCATTGAAAGCTGAAGTGAGAGTAGTGACGAATGCTTTAAAGAGTCTGCATCTGAACAAATATGTTTGTCTCGAATTCCAAAGCAGTATGAGATGGAACGTTTGACATGAAAAGGATGGAAACTGTAAAAATGTAAGTACTGTTGTTTGTTAGTGGGTTTGATGTGGACAGAAGTTTGTAGCTGGCCTTTGGTAAGAACGAGATCAACGTCAAGGAAAGTGGCATGGGATTTGGATTAGTACCATGTGAAATTTAATTGGGAGAAAGTATTTAGAGATTCCAGGAATTTTAACAGGTCAGCCTCATCATAAGTCCATACAGAAAAGGTGTCATCAATGTATCTAAACCAAATCAGGGCTGAAGACTTATGGATCCCAGGAAAGCCCCCTCCAAGCGACCTATAGAAAGGTTGGCATAAGAAGGAGCCATCCTGGTTCCCACGGCCATACCCCTGATCTGTTTGTATGTCTGCTCTCGAAGGTGAAGTAATTGATGGTAGGTGTAAAGTTGATTAAGATGATCAAGGATGTCATAGGCTTGGAATGAGGTGGGTGTTGACTGAGGAAATGTTCAGTAGCTGATAGATCATGTACGTGTGGGGTGTTGCTATAGAGGGAGATGGCATCAATGGTGACAAGCAAGGTGTGTGGTGGGAGTGGGACGGGCACGCATTTCAGACAATCTAGGAAATGGTCGGTATCTTTAATATAGGAGGGAAGCAACTAGAAGGAAGAATTAGGTGAATACCAAGGAGGCTTCAGACTTTGGAGAAGCTGTGCAGAACAATCATCACTTTAAAATTAGCCTAGCATATTACAAGAAACGAAATAAACCTCTTGTAAAAACCTTCGTGGACTTTAAAAAAGCATATGACTGTATCCATAGACCTTCAATGTTAAAAATCTTAAGAAATTTTGGGCTCCATACAAAATTAAACAAATTGATAGAACTCACCTTACCCAACACAGTATCAAAAGTCAAGTTCATGGGGGAACTCTCTGGGCCAATCATCATAAAAACAGGTTGAAGACAAGGAGATTGCTTGGCACCCCTGCTATTCAACTGCACTTTAGAATACATGATGAGGGAATGGTACAAGATTAACCCAAAGAAGATCCAAATTGGAGGACCCAAAGAAAACATAAGTTTAAATTGTCTAGGACTTGCTGATGACCTTGCTCTCTTGTCCAACAGTATCCAGGAAACCAAACAACAGGTTATCTAAATATACAGGAAATAGCACAGAAAATTGGTCTTGGCATATCCTTTGAAAAAACAGTCATCATGTTAAATGACCCACCACTCATAAACAAAGTTGCCACAGGAAACCAAGAAATGACAATTGTAGATAAATTTAAATATCTGGGAGAATTCATAACATATAACCTCAATGAAAAGCCAACATGGCAAAACAGAATAAACAATTGACTTGAGCACAATATATCACCAAGAAAACCTACAACAAAAAGAGCCTGTCAATAGCAACAAAATTAAAACACTACAAACCAGTCACTCAACCAGAAATAACATATGCAAGTGAAACAATCTTCAAAACAACTAACACTGCACAAATAGACAAAATACTCAAAATAGAGAGAAGAATCATCAGAATGTGCATCAACAAATCGTACCAGAAAGATGGACACTGGAGAGTAGCTACAAATGAAACAGCCTACACGGAAATAGAACCAGTAATGAGTACAATCAGAAGAAATGCATTTCATTTTTCAGACATCTAATCAGAACAAGAGAGAACAGGATTATCAGGAGAATAAAAGAAAAATTGTGGAACAGTAAGTGCAACATTAAGTGGATTACAGAAATCAAGGGAGATATGGATGAGCTACAGATTACATCGGAAGACCCAAGAAACAAAACTTACTAAATCAGGAAACTCACAGACAAACAAACCAGAATGCAAACGAGATTCAACAAACAGACAATAGGAAGGGTGATTTCCGATGAAGAAAGAAGGATGAGGTCCGAGAGAATGAAGAAGTACTGGGCTGACAGGAAACTGAAAAATTCTTTGTATAAAGTTGGCTAGAGTGGTCCAATGAAGGCCAAAAATTGTAAATACTAATAATAGGAGGGTAGTCTTTGTACTATGGGTTGCAGGTGTTCACCAACTAAGGCATATATACATTTAGTGAGTGCTTTGAAACCAGCAACTATAGGACAACCAGGATGATTGGGTCTGCAGATCTTAGGAAGAAGGTGTGTGGTTTGGGTGAGGTAAGAAGTTCTATGGACTGAGTTGTAAGTCCTGGTGAGGGGCCTGAGGTTTTCCTGGATTGTATAATCTGCCAAGTCAAATTCAGACTGCAACAACATGCCAGGCTTCACCTCAAAAAGCTATCCCACCTTCTCCTAAACTACCTCAACAGTGGTGTTTCCCTTCCTGTCCCTCTGCAGCTCCCCAGACAGCCATGCCATCAACCACCACTCCTCTCCTAAAAAGCTTGGCCAACCTCCTTAACATCCCAACATCCCACAGCCTTCACCACTGCCCCACAGACCTGTAATAACTCATAATCACGAGCACCAGTCACAACAGTACAGTATTCTTAACCCTCTCATCCAATGCACTCTCCTTGCCTGAATTATCTTTATTATCCAAGGGTCTCACTTTCAGCCTTAAACCTGCATTTAACCATGCTGCTTTGGTGAAAGAGCTACTTTCCTTTATGAGTAATGTCAACTGGAGATATCACTTTACAACCCAAACCGAAAACCTTCCCAACAAGAAACGTGGCATTGAACCCTGCCTTGAACAGTCCCGACCATGATCCTAACTTGATCCATCCCAATACCTCAGAATCATCCCTTATCAACTTTCCAAGAATTCCTCACATCCAGCATTGCTTCACAACCTTTCTTCATGTCCCTAAAACACGGCCCTATCCTGCCCTCTAAAGAATTCCACGCACTACGTTCCCTAAAAGCTGATGACTCCATCATTACCCCCCCCCCCCCCCTCTGTCCACAGCAGCAGACAAAGGATCTGCCACTGTGGTACTTGAGTGACAGGAGCATCTTAATGAAGGTCTATGCCGGCTGTCTGACACCTCTACATACAGCACTTGTCACCAAGATCCCATTCCAGTGATTCAAACTGACCTGCAGCCCCTCCTAAAAATCTCAGGCCCTTCGCAAGGACTTACACCTCAGCCCATAGAACTTCTTACCCCCTCCACCACCTTTCACCTTCTTCCTAAGATCCACAAACCCAATCACCCTGGTTGTCCTATAGTTGATGGCTTCAAAGCATCCACCGTACGTATACCTGCCTTAGTTGATCAACACCTGCAACCCATAGTACAAAGACTTCCCTACTATATTAAAGATACCAATCATTTCCCGGATCACCTGAAATCTGTGCCTATCCCACTCCCAACCACCATGTGCCTCGCTTGTCACCACTGACGCCAGCTCCCTCTATACCGACACCCCCAAGTGCATGGTCTGTCTGCTACTGAACATTTCCTCAGTCAATGCCCACCTGAATCCGAGCCAATGGCATCCTTCTTGCTCGTCTTAATCAACTTTATACTTACCAAAAATTACTTCACCTTTGAGGGGCACACACACAAACAGATCAGGGGTATGGCCATGGGAACCAGGATGGTTCCTTCCTATGCCAATCTTTCTGTAGGTCACTTGGAAGGAGTTTTCATGGGATCTATAAGTCTTCAGCCCCTTATATAGTTTACATACAGTGATGACATTTTCGACGTATGGACTCGTGGTGAGGCCGACCTGTTAAAATTCCTGGAATCTCTAAATACCTTCTCCCAATTAAATTTCACATTGTCCTATTCCAGATCCCATGCCACTTTCCTTGATGTTGATCCCATCCTTACCAAAGCCCAGCTACACACTTCTGTCCCTATCAAACTTACTAACAAACAACAGTACTATTCACATTAGGACAGCTGCCATCCTTTCCGTGTCAAACGTTCTCTCCCATACAGCCTCGGCATTCGAGGCAAACATATTTGTTCGGATGCAGACTCTTTCCAGCAATAAATCACCACTCTCACTTCCGCCTCAGTGGACGTAATTATTCCAACAGCCTAGTTCAAAAGCAGATTTCCTGGGTCATCACATCCACTCCTGCTACTGCTGATCCCTCCAAAACACAATTTCGGAGCACATCACTTGTCACTAAGTATTATCCTGGTCAGGTATATCGACATGGCCATAACTTCCTAAAATCATACCCTGAAATTAGATCCATTCTGTCTGAGATTTTTCCCACCACACCTAGAATAGCTTTTAGTCGCCCTCCCAATCTCCGCAATATCCTCATCAGACCCTGTGCTCCTTCTGCACCCATCTCCCTACCCTACGGCTCCTATCCCTGTGACTGTCCTCGGTGCAAGACTGGCACTGTGCACCCACTTACTACCACCTATTCCAGCCCTGTAACTGGAAAAACTTTTTACTATCAAAGGGAGAGCCACCTATGAAAGAACACATGTCATATACCAGCTGTTAGGTAAACACTGTTCAGCCTTTTACATCAATACGACTAACACCCAGTTATCAGTCTGGATGAATGGGCATAGGCAGAGGGTGAATACAAGCAAAACACAACATCCTGTAGCAAAGCATGCTGTACAATATGACATTCACGACCTTGGTGCCTGTTTCACCACACGGATCATCTGGATTCTCCCCCAGACACCGGTTTCAAAACTCCACAGGTGGGAACTAGCACTACATTATGTCCTCAGTTCTCGCCACTCACCTGGCCTTAATTTACGTTAATTCCTTCGTCTCAGCATATATTCACAGTAACTACTCCTTTCTTCACTCCATTTCAGTTTTCCACATCTTTCATTTTCTGACTTGTCTATTTTTTGCTGTCCCCCCTTCCACCTCTGTTACATACAATGCACTTAGCTTTTCACAATTATTAACTCGTGCACGATGTTTAAGTAGTAATCTCTATCTCGCACGTTACCCTGTCTTCCACCTCTAAGCTCTCAGGTTTTCAAATCTCACACAGTGCAGTCTCCACCAATCAGTCTTCCTTTCTTATCTTGTCCATTAAGTCATCCCTGACCCGGGGTTCTGGGTGAAATCTTTACTACACACACAAAATTCAAGTTGGTTAACCTTTCCTCCAAACCTCTCTCCCAGTCCGAAACCTCTGTCCTATCCAAAGGTCTCACCTTCAGCCCCACTCCCACATTCAACCAAACAGCCCTCGTCAAAGATTTACTGTCCTACACTCGTACCCTCTGCTGGAAGTATCACTTTGCCACGAAGAAAAATGATCTTAATCCTACCCCTAATGATCCAACTCCCCAAGACACTATCCAAATTGAACCCTGCCTGGAACAGTTCCGTCCTCCGTCACAGCGGGACCCACCTCCTCTTCCTCAAAATCACCCTCTCCAAACCTTCCAGGAATTTCTGACTTCCAGCCTTGCCTCTCAATCCTTCTTAAAAAACCTTAATCTTACTCCCAACATCACCACTGCTGAAGCCCAGGCTATCCGTGATCTGAAGGCTGACCGGTCCATCGTCATTCTTCCGGCGGACAAGGGTTCCACGACCGTGGTACTTGATCGTCGGGAGTATCTGGCTGGGGGACTGCGTCAGCTTTCAGACAACACCACATACAAAGTTTGCCATGGTAATCCCATTCCTGATGTCCAGGCAGAGCTTCAAGGAATCCTCAGAACCTTAGGCCCCCTACAAAACATTTCACCTGACTCCATCAACCTCCTGACCCCACCGACACCCCGCACCCCTACCCTCTACCTTCTTCCTAAAATTCACAAACCCAATCATCCCGGCCGCCCCATTGTAGCTGGTTACCAAGCCCCCACAGAACGTATCTCTGCCTACGTAGATCAACACCTTCAACCCATTACGTGCAGTCTCCCATCCTTCATCAAAGACACCAACCACTTTCTCGAACGCCTGGAATCCTTACCCAATCCGTTACCCCCAGAAACCATCCTTGTAACCATTGATGCCACTTCCTTATACACAAATATCCTGCACGTCCAGGGCCTCGCTGCGATGGAGCACTTCCTTTCACGCCGATCACCTGCCACCCTACCTAAAACCTCTTTCCTCATTACCTTAGCCAGCTTCATCCTGACCCACAACTTCTTCACTTTTGAAGACCAGACATACCAATAATTAAAGGGAACAGCCATGGGTACCAGGATGGCCCCTTCGTACGCCAACCTATTCATGGGTCGCTTAGAGGAAGCCTTCTTGGTTACCCAGGCCTGCCAACCCAAAGTTTGGTACAGATTTATTGATGACATCTTCATGATCTGGACTCACAGTGAAGAAGAACTCCAGAATTTCCTCTCCAACCTCAACTCCTTTGATTCCATCAGATTCACCTGGTCCTACTCCAAATCCCATGCCACTTTCCTTGATGTTGACCTCCACCTGTCCAATGGCCAGCTTCACACGTCCGTCCACATCAAACCCACCAACAAGCAACAGTACCTCCATTACGACAGCTGCCACCCATTCCACATCAATCAGTCCCTTCCCTACAGCCTAGGTCTTCGTGGCAAACGAATCTGCTCCAGTCTGGAATCCCTGAAGCATTACACCAACAACCTGACATCAGCTTTCGCATCCCGCAACTACCCTCCCGACCTGGTACAGAAGCAAATAACCAGAGCCACTTCCTCATCCCCTCAAACCCAGAACCTCCCACAGAAGAACCACAAAAGTGCCCCACTTGTGACAGGATACTTTCCGGGACTGGATCAGACTCTGAATGTGGCTCTCCAGCAGGGATACGACTTCCTCAAATCCTGCCCTGAAATGAGATCCATCCTTCATGAAATCCTCCCCACTCCACCAAGAGTGTCTTTCCGCCGTCCACCTAACCTTCGTAACCTCTTAGTTCATCCCTATGAAATCCCCAAACCACCTTCCCTACCCTCTGGCTCCTACCCTTGTAACCGCCCCCGGTGTAAAACCTGTCCCATGCACCCTCCCACCACCACCTACTCCAGTCCTGTAACCCGGAAGGTGTACACGATCAAAGGCAGAGCCACGTGTGAAAGCACCCACGTGATCTACCAACTGACCTGCCTACACTGTGACGCATTCTATGTGGGAATGACCAGCAACAAACTGTCCATTCGCATGAATGGACACAGGCAGACAGTGTTTGTTGGTAATGAGGATCACCCTGTGGCTAAACATGCCTCGGTGCACGGCCAGCACATCTTGGCACAGTGTTACACCGTCCGGGTTATCTGGATACTTCCCACTAACACCAACCTATCCGAACTCCGGAGATGGGAACTTGCTCTTCAATATATCCTCTCTTCCCGTTATCCACCAGGCCTCAATCTCCGCTAATTTCAAGTTGCCGCCACTCATACCTCACCTGTCATTCAACAACATCTTTGCCTCTGCACTTCCGCCTCGACCGACATCTCTGCCCAAACTCTTTGTCTTTAAATATGTCTGCTTGTGTCTGTATATTTGTGGGTGAATATGTGTGTGTGTGTGCGAGTGTATACCCGTCCTTTTTTCCCCCTAAGGTAAGTCTTTCCGCTCCCGGGATTGGAATGACTCCTTACCCTCTCCCTTAAAACCCACATCCTTTTGTCTTTCCCTCTCCTTCCCTCTTTCCTGATGAGGCAACAGTTTGTTGCGAAAGCTTGAATTCTGTGTGTATGTTTGTGTTTGTTTGTGTGTCTGTCGACCTGCCAGCACTTTCATTTGGTAAGTCACATCATCTTTGTTTTTAGATATATTTTTCCTACGTGGAATGTTTCCCTATATATATATATATATATATGAATATAACAGAGGGAAACATTCCACGTGGAAAAAATATATCTAAAAAGAAAGATGATGAGACTTACCAAACAAAAGCGCTGGCAGGTCGATAGACACACAAACAAACACAAATATACACACAAAATTCAAGCTTTCGCAACAAACTGTTGCCTCATCAGGAAAGAGGGAAGGAGAGGGAAAGACGAAAGGATGTGGGTTTTAAGGGAGAGGGTAAGGAGTCATTCCAATCCCGGGAGCGGAAAGACTTACCTTAGGGGGAAAAAAGGACAGGTATACACTCGCACACACACACATATCAATCCACACATACAGACACAAGCAGACATATATTGGTCTTTAAATATGTCTGCTTGTGTCTGTATGTGTGGATTGATATGTGTGTGTGTGCGAGTGTATACCTGTCCTTTTTTCCCCCTAAGGTAAGTCTTTCCGCTCCCGGGATTGGAATGACTCCTTACCCTCTCCCTTAAAACCCACATCCTTTCGTCTTTCCCTCTCCTTCCCTCTTTCCTGATGAGGCAACAGTTTGTTGCGAAAGCTTGAATTTTGTGTGTATATTTGTGTTTGTTTGTGTGTCTATCGACCTGCCAGCGCTTTTGTTTGGTAAGTCTCATCATCTTTCTTTATATATATATATATATATATATATATATATATATATATATATATATATATATATATATATATATATATATGGTTATAATAAAGGGAAACATTCCACGTAGGAGAGGCAACAGTTTGTTGCAAAAGCTTGAATTTTATATATATATATATATATGTTGATAGACACACAAACAAACACAAACACACACACAAAATTCAAGCTTTTGCAACAAACTGTTGCCTCTCCTACGTGGAATGTTTCCCTTTATTATAACCATATATATATATATATATATATATATATATATATATATATATATATATATATATAACAGAGGGAAACATTCCACGTGGAAAAAATATATCTAAAAAGAAAGAAAGTGATGAGACTTACCAAACAAAAGCGCTGGCAGGTCGATAGATGGATGCGGATGGATATGTGTGTGTGTGTGCGCGAGTGTATACCCGTCCTTTTTTCCCCCTAAGGTAAGTCTTTCCGCTCCCGGGATTGGAATGACTCCTTACCCTCTCCCTTAAAACCCACTTCCTTTCATCTTTCCCTCTCCTTCCCTCTTTCCTGACGAAGCAACCGTTTGTTGCGAAAGCTATATATATATATATATATATATATATATATATAGTTCAAATGGCTCTGAGCACTATGAGACTTAACATCTGAGGTCATCAGTCCCCAAGAACTTAGAACTACTTAAACCTAACTAACCTAAGGACATCACACACATCTATGCCCGAGGCAGGATTCGAACCTGCGACCATAGTGGTCGCGCGGTTCCAGACTGAGGCGCCTAGAACCATACGGCCACACCGGCCAGCCCACTTCCTTCCCCTTCAACTTTTCCACCAGAAGAAGGGGCCACTGGCTCCAAAAGCTTGTGAAAGTTAAATCCATTTGTGTGTGTGTGTGTGTGTGTGTGTGTGTTCCACTGCGCCGCTTGGTGAGTACATTTTTTATCTGTCCATTTACATTATATTAACAATAATTGATTATTTTTGTTGTTATAGAAATATAATTAGTTACAGCTCTGTGCGGACATTTGTTAAATATGGTACTTGGGCTGTACTTGGGTTTCTAACTATACATTCTTGAATGATTTCCTGCAAAATGTTAATCAGTCACTTTTAATGAATAAGTATAACATTGCAATTATCAGCACAAGTATGACATAGGAGCAAATTGAAAGCAAAGCAGTCCTGATTACTGAAAATTAAAATACATATCTACTACAAAACAATGTTTTAACAAGGCACCAAAACAACTTATGTAGTATTCCAAACCACTCAGTGTGAAATGCATTAAATATACAGGATGTGTAAATAAAGTTTCAAGACTGATCTCAAAGCACAAAATTTATTGAATACTTTCATACATTGGACTAAAATTCTTCAAAATAGGTGCCTTCAGAATTCACACACCTCTACCAATGAGATTTCCACTGCTGGTAAGCTCCCCGGAACTCCTTAAACAGAATGCTTTTCTAAACCTTTGTGAAAGCCTTTTGGACCGCTGCAGTGCTGTCAAACTGCTTCCCTTTCAGGTATCTCTTCATCCGAGGGACAAAAAGAAGCCACTGGGGGCGAGATTGGAACTACAGCGTGGCTGCGGCAGTACTGCCTTGTTGAACCGGGTCAAAACTTCAGTGATGGCGAAGCAGGTGTGAATGGTCACATTGTCACGGTGGAGCATCCAGTTGTCTTTCTTCTCTGGGTGGACTCGATCCCTCAAATGGCAAAGCTCTCAAGTATAATACTGACCCAAAATTGTTAAGGCTTTCGTGGGCACTTGTTGACAAACTGCCTATTGGCTTCTGTCTCAGGTTCTTCGGCCGACGTTCATCTAATGATTTTTCTGACGTTTCGCCAGCACGAGTGGCTGGCATTGTCAAAGTTTCACCCTCCATTGCCGGTGGTGAACTGGAGGCGAGCTCGCGGCCGCAGACTATATGTACCTGGCGCGCCAACGTCCGAGGGCTTCTCCGCGGTCATTTCCGGTGCGGTTCTCCTCTTGCTACCTGCGACGGTCGTTCGCTGCAGTACGGGAAGCCCGGATCCGTTTACCTTAAGGCTTTCCTCTTTCTTGTTGAAACTGTTCGCGTGTTTTTGGATTTCTACAGCTTCTCTGAACAAGCGCGTGTGATAGTGCTTCTCTACAGCCAGAACTTCCGTGTCGGCGAATTGTATTACGTGGTCGGTCTCATTCAGTGCGTGCTCTGCCACGGCCGATTTCTCCACCTGCCCCAACCTGCAATGTCGCTTATGCTCTTTGATCCTGGTGTTAATGGATCGTCCAGTCATTCCGACAGAGCACGCACTGAATGAGACCGACCACGTAATAAAATTCGCCGACACGGAAGTTCTGGCTGTAGAGAAGCACTATCACACGCGCTTGTTCAGAGAAGCTGTAGAAATCCAAAAACACGCGAACAGTTTCAACAAGAAAGAGGAAAGCCTTAAGGTAAACGGATCCTGGCTTCCCGTACTGCAGCGAACGACCGTCGCAGGTAGCAAGAGGAGAACCGCACCGGAAATGACCGTGGAGAAGCCCTCGGACGTTGGCGCGCCAGGTACATATAGTCTGCGGCCGCGAGCTCGCCTCCAGTTCACCACCGGCAATGGAGGGTGAAGCTTTGACAATGCCAGCCACTCGTGCTGGCGAAACGTCAGAAAAATCATTAGATGAACGTCGGCCGAAGAACCCGAGACAGAAGCCAATAGGCAGTTTGTCATAATACTGACCACTATCAGTCTGTCCAAAAGGCACAAACTCAGCTTTGGTGATGCGGAGGAGTGCCACTTGAAGCTTTGCCTCTTCAACTCTGGATCGTATTCGAAGACCCAGGTCTCATCACCAGTCACCACTTTGTACAAAAAATCAGGTACGGTTTGTAAACGTTCAAGCATTTCCTGTGAAACAACCAGGTGTCACTCCTTCTGTTCATCCAAGATCATTTTAGGGACAAGTTTTGTACACACTTTTCTCATCATTAGATCTTCTGCCACTAGGTGAAACACAGTTTGGTGATTCATACCCACTTCATCTGCAATCATTCTGATGCTGAATTGTCGGTCACCTTTAAAACTTGATGCACTTTGGCCACATTTTTGTCAGTTCTGCTCGTTGAAGGTCTTCCAGTGTGTTCATCGTCCTCCAAGTTTCCACAGCCCTCTTTGTACCTCTTGTGCCACATGAAAACCACGGCATGTGACATGGTGTACTCTGGCCTCTTGAATCATTTCGAACGTTTCCGTACCAGTCTTGTTCAGTTTTACGCAAAATTTGCTCAAACACTGCTGCTCCAAGAGGTGCTGCATTTTGGACACACTGATTTCTCAACGACGTTTTGAAACGGACACTCCCTGCACTTGCAATGTTTTCACTCCAGAGTTTCGCTGGCGAATGTCGATGCTTGGCTCACTTAGCCAACACCCCTGACAATCTGGTGCAGGTGGTGAGACCGGTCTGCACATGCACCACTACTCAGGAAAAAATCATTTTATTTACACACCCTTTGTATATTAAAATAAATACGCAGACTACTGTGTTGTTTTGAATGACTTGTAAAAACACTGTTTTGAAGTAGATATGTATCTGAATGTTCAATAGAGAGGATTGGTTCTCTTTCAAGCTGCTCCTTTGTCTTACCTGTGCTGATAATAGCAATGCTATCAGGATTAAATAAAAGTGACTGATTAACACTCTGTGGAAAATCATTAAAGAATGTTTAGCTGTTGGTCCAACTACATAACTGTCTTGTATACCATATTTAATAATTACCGGCCTGTAGTTTCCTAATTCACCTTAGATTTCTCATTTAGTGACTGGGTTTTCTTTGCTTGCTTTTGACTGGGAAAAATATCTTCCCCTAGTGCAGCAGTCAATACAACCATTAGTGACTGTACATAACTTGTTCAACTGCAGACCTCTGACTTCTGCATTTGTTCATTTAAGCTCTCAGTGTATAGTGCAGTACACTCTGCCCTACCCTAATTTCCACTCAAATGATAAGAGAAATCAAGGTATTTGACATATAAATTGCATTTATTGTAACAAATGACAAGATACACAATACATTCCACTCATTGTAGAGTTTGCTAGGCTGATACACACATCCATTCAATGCAGGATCTCAGAACTACCTGCCTGCTCTAAGTATACAGACAGACGGGCATACCCAAATGCAGTTATACAATTGCCGGCAAAATGGACTGACAGATTTGTCCAGATGCAAACACTATGCCAGATGACATTACAAGTTGCAACACTGATAGAGACAACTTGACAGCAATTTTAGCTGATCTTCACTGCTCTTCTTTATGGGATATGATGCAACACCATGTTAAGTAGATAACTTGTTTTATTGCATTTGCTATAGCAGTGGTTTGAGCTGTATGAATTGTAGTACTCATATCACAGATTCTAA
The DNA here is from genome assembly GCF_023898315.1 of Schistocerca nitens. Lineage (NCBI taxonomy): Eukaryota > Metazoa > Arthropoda > Insecta > Orthoptera > Acrididae > Schistocerca > Schistocerca nitens. The sequence continues at coordinate 4,450,177 of NC_064619.1, read as the reverse complement.
AGACCACACCGACAATGAAATGTATGCCTTAAACATACTACAACGGGCTATTGTATGAGGTTCTTTCAAAAGAAAACTGGTCAGTGCGTATACAGTGTGTCTACGTGGAAATTCCCGGATTTGTCCTGGATTTCCCGGTTAAAAATACACTTTCTCCCGGGCGAAAATATACTTTTTCCGTGTTAAGTGACCGTAAACTATTCCTTGGCACTCCTTTAAATGTTTATGGTTTTATATATCGATGTAGAATTTCCCGCCACTTTAGAAAACGAAACTCAGGGGGGGGGGGAAACACGTTTTGAAACACCTTTGATGTGCAGCAATATGTACGCTAGATATTTTCGTATTAAGAAGGTATAAATTCAAATTTCACCAAATACCGCATGTTACTTTCCGAAGCATTGAAATCGAGATTGCGATGAGCTTTTGTAAGCCAGTCATAGCTCATGTTACTTGATCTCGCCCGCTGATGACAGCATAGGACATGTGATGTAGTCAGCCAATAGCAAGATCACTCTTAAGTAGCGCGAACACACAAATAAGAAAAGGAGGAGGAGATTAGTGTTTAACGTCCTGCCGACAACGAGATCATTAGAGACGGAGCACAAGCTCGAATTAGGGAAGGATGGGGAAGGAATTCGGCCATGCCCTTTCGAAGGAATCATCCCGGCATTTGCCTGAAGTGATCTAGGGAAATCACGGAAAACCTAAATCAGGATGGCCGGACGCGGGATTGACAAATAAAAAAAGTTAATGGTTTAAATTAATATACATAGCATTCACATATAATATTGGTCTCCAAGATTAATAAGCTGGAAGAGAAGCTAACCTTCCACATAGAATATTGATCTTTTCTGCGTGTGATACACTTCAAGATACATCACACAAATGTGCCAGTAAAATTTTTAATAACGATGTAAATGTGTGATGATCTGAGCTCTAAATTCTTCTAAATGGCCGTCCTCAAAGAGTTGATTTTTAAATGAGAGTCAAATGCTTTGTTATTTAATGTATGTAACGCTTTTCAAACCACCGTTCGCAATATTTTCCCGCTACCTGTTAGAAATAGGTTCGTTTCAGCAGTTGCAAGAGAACGCCAGATAACAGTAGTCACCGCGCGATGACGCAGGAAGCCCATATGTTCGTACGTGTAAAACATTAAAAGATCTTACATTATGTCATAAAAGAAACAAGACATCAAAGGATACTCCAAGAGCATCGGAATTTCCTGAACCATACTAAAATGCATAATTCGGGTTAAAGTGCACATTCGTATGTCCAGATACGGATGTAAATTTTCTTGGAGTACCAGTATTGTATTATCTCATGTTTGGTTCTTTATCATGACATACGTGCACTTGAAATGAGCGAACAGTTGAAACCAGCCAACAGTGTGAAATTAAACAGTTCATTTCAAATAAACTGACTGCCTCAGCAGAAAAGATTAATAAAAGCCGAATCTCTTTAGCAAAGCGACAAAGATAACTTCATTGTTCTGCAAAGTGATTAATGCTTGACTGTCAGAAAGGTGGAAATAAAATCTGAAACTAATGACATATTTTAGCCATCCGTAATTATGTGACCGTATTTTAATTAATTTGATATCTCCCGGTCACAAAAATCCATTTTATCATTTAACGTGAGAGCAATAAACGAAGACGAAACAACAAAATCACTAAACGTAAACACAGGTCACGTGGAGACGACCCACCTCCGCACCACAACCCAGACCCTCTGTGCATCAGGCCCGGATTTACTATGTGTCCGAACCGGGGCAATATTAGGTAGTGGCGCCCAGCCACACTTCCGTGACCAGAAGCACGAGAAGGTACTACTCATATGCGACTCAACTACGCCCACAACTGCTCAGAGGAATCTAATTTAAACAGTTGTCACGTCACGCTCATCGGAGGCAATTTGTTGTTATGAAGCACTGCATAGTCTTCCAAAAGCCTTTGGCACATTTTACTATTGGCAGACGCTTGTATGAGCACTGTGTTTTGTTGTTGTATACGGCGCATTTCCTATGCAACTCAAGTTCTTAAGATTATTTTACATTTTTTTTCCTCTCTCGTTCATGTTTTGTTGCTGCAGGGTTATTCTGCAGTAGTGGGGTACAGTAATATCCTTTACTAGAGTATTGGTTCTTAGCACTCAAAATGATAAAAATTTAACTGAAAACTAAAACAATGAAAAATTCTCGGAACTGTTAACAATTCCCCTGAGTACCTCTACCTCGACCTCTTTCGAAAAATCTATGAGCAGTGGGTTCCCCACCAACTGACTGCGGTGAAGAGGACATTGGAGCAGTTTCGATGGGAAATGCTGGAACATCCATCATATAGTACCAACCTTTCACCACGTGACTTTCAAGTGTTTGGACCTCTGAAACAAGTCATTCGCAGACATCTATTCACAACGGATGATGGAGTGTGGGCTGGGTCCAGGCCTGGATCCGACAGCAGCCTACTAGCTTCTTCAAAGATGAAATTGACCAGCTAGTGTCGCAATGGGATAAATGTGCCAATAGTTTTGGTGACTATTTTTGAGTATGTGTATTGTGTATAACTACATTTTTGAGTTAATAAAATTGTTACCATTACTTTCTTTACACTAGTGACCAGGTTTCATTCGAATGCCCCTTATATCTTGTCTTTGGCAAGTGCTGGTGACATGCTTTGTAACTCAATGGGTGGGAGGACGACAAGTAATTGCTAGACACTGCAGGGTGGCGTAGCACATGTTTTTGAAATGGTTCTCAAAGGGGCATTGTCTCCTCAAATGCTCCAGATGGTCACATGCTTTCTCAGTCCAAGAGTGGAAAGCCAGATGACACTGTGTATTAGATACCTAGGCTACCGCAAGCGTGTATGCAAAGTCTACAGAAGGGACAGCCACCAGTGATTCGGCCTGCCTCGTGTTGCTTTCAAGACATCCTCTGTGTATATTATTGGCTCTCATCAATACCAATCACCTATATAAGGTTAAAAAATGCCAGCACAAACAGTATCAAACTGGAGTTCCCCTTTAGTCTCAATCAACTACCACATCAAATCAAAATATGAATGGTTTCTTAACAGTGAAACCGGAAAAGATTTATATATCGAATACTATGACAAAATTAATACATGCTAATGGAATCATCCAAGTAAACACATATTTTATGAGAGATTGTGTTGTGATCTTCAATCTGAAGATTGGTCTCCAACCTACTATATCCTGTGCAAACCTCTTCATCGCCAAATAATTACTTCAACTAAATCTCTTTGTATCTGCTTACTGTATTCATCCCTCGGTCTCCCTCTATGATGATTTTTAGCCCCCCCCCCCCGCCCCAAACACAACTTTCCTCGAATACTAAACTGGTGAACCCTTGATTACTCATAATGCGTCCTATTAACCAATCCCTTCTTTTAATTTCTCCCCCAATTCTATTCAGTATCTCCTCATTTGTTACGTGATCTACCTATCTAATCCTCAGTATTCTTCTGTAGCACCACACTTCAAAAACTTCTATTGTCTTCTTGAATAAAATGTTTACCACCCGTGTTTCAATTGTGTACATGGCTACATTCCAGATAAATACCTTGAGAAAAAACTTTCTAACACTAAAGTCTAAATTTGATGTTAACGAATCTCTCTTCTTTAGAAGTGCTTTTCTTGCCGTTGCCAGTCTACATTTTATATCCTCTCCACTTTGGCCATCATGAGTTATTTTGCTGCCAAAGTATCAAAACTCAACTACTACTTTAAGTGTCTCGTTTCCTAATTTAATTTCCTCACCATCACTTGATTTAATTTGACTACACTCTATTATTCTAGTTTCATTCTCTCATATTAAGTGTAGTAAATACACAGTGTTTGGTGTCATTAAAATCAAACTTTTAAGTGTGATTTAGAATATAACTTCTGTTTGGTTGTAGTTGTTGAGATTAGCCAATTGGTTCACAGCTGTGTAACTTTGTCTATCTTATTGCATGACAATACAATCAACTTATATGGTGGGAGAGGAACAGTTGCAGTCAGCCAAGGTCAGCCAAACTGAATGGTATTGGGGGTGGTATTTTCAAAGTTTAGCTGAGGATTGACGTTGAGAGGATGAGGGGACTTCAGGTTGAGACTCCAGACAGTTGTAAACTGTTTCAGATTATTAGCAGACTTCGGTGTGGGACTTCATCGAATCGAAACATTTTTCAATGTGTTTGAGGACTTCTGTTGGGAGTCAGGAGAGTCCAGACATATCAGTGTTGGAAGGTGCTATGTTTCCTTAACTGTGTTAGTTCCAAACTTCACCTTTTTATCGATAGTATACTGTGATTTCATAGATTTCCATGTAGTTGGACAGAGCTTTGAGCTCTCACTGGGTTTATCTGAGCTTGGAATGCTTACACCAGTGGTATTAGTTCAGAGCAGCAAAGTTGTATTGGAAAGTGTTGTCAGGCTAAGGAACAGTTAGAACATTATTTCTGCAAATTGTGAATGAGAGTTTAAGTCTCTCTGGTACAGTGTTTAACTGCTGAAGTGACTGAGATAATTAGTGCAACTCATATATTGTTATTATTAGATAAATAAGAGCAATTTAAACAAGTTTTTTGTGTCACCCAGTTTCATTGGTAAAATCAAGTTCCAGCTACTTGAATTTAAATAGCACACAGTTAGCAGGTCTACTAGGGCATTACAAACACAAGATCATTACAAAGTTTTGCAGAGGTGTGTGTTTGTGTTTGGTCTGTAGACAAAACCTGATGAGCAAATTTCAGATAAAATCCAGTCCCAAGGAGGAATAGTATTTCTGAACAGGGATAGAACACAAGATGTAAGTATAAATTTTCAGAAAAAGAGAACTATGGAGTTCTTACCTCTTCATCAGCTGATGCAAACTGAAGTCCTGCTTCTGGCAGAGCTCCAAAGTACATTATATTTCGGATATTTAGCTTTTTTGGGTATTTCATTGTCCCATTTCTGATTGTATCGATGAATAATCTAAGATTCTGTTTCTCTCTTTGGAGGGATACATGGTGCCACAAACCATCATTCAGGTCAGAATGAGTTACAATTTTGTTTTGCCGTTTTCCTTTTTTAATTACTACTTTCATTTTCTTGTTAAATAATGTTCCTACAATGTAATGCCTCTGTTTCCGTCTTGAATCCTGTAACGGAAAAAAAATGTCATCCTGAACAGTGAAATTGATGTTATGCACATTTACATAATAAAAATAGATTTATAAATCTTCAATTAGCTATTTATAAATAGAATGTTCTAATGTAAAAAGCAATAGCAAAATCCTTTGCTAACCTAATAGTCTCCGCTTCAATTTCATAAACTCTGTTGATTTTTTGTCACTGCAATTTCTGTTTTTCCCTTTTTCTTTCTTTTTTGTTTTTCTTTCCTTTTTTTAATTACATCTGAACAAATTTTAGAAGATGTTGTGAAACTGTTATATTCACAAAATATTGAAGAGTCAATTGATTTCTTAAACTTCTAACTCACTTCCTAAGTGGTTAATCACGAGAGAAGACTGGATTAAATAAATCACAAGAGTCAAGTTTTTGTAGCTATCCTGGAGTTATGAAATATTGTTTAATTGACTTCGTACAAAATCTTTCCTAGTGTTAATCCTGTTCTATGGTGTCTGCTGTTTATCTCAACCTGGCAAACTTATTTTATTTTATTCTTCTTTTATTTTAATTTACTCCCTTAACATTACAATGTAGTCAGTTGATTTCTTTGTTCATCATATAAATCTTTCCAGATTGTGGGATACAGAACGGACACCCACCCACCCACCCACCCACCCACCCACACACACACACACACACACACACACACACACACCACACACACACCTATATACAGTAGTTATTTCAGCAGACAGCAGATACGTGAATTTTAGCTTTATCGACAAAGGTTCTTGCAGTAGTTGCACTGTCTTGTTTCAAGTCTTTTGTATCTTAAATGATCTAGAAATTCTTCTACTGAATAGAAGCAATTATCCAATAAGAATGCCCTTAGGGCTTTACAAAAAAGTAAGAATGATGGTATGTCTTTTACTTTATACATAAAAAAAAAAAAAAGCTCCGTCTTTAGGCCACAAGTGGCCCTTCCGGGACCGTCCGGCCGCCGTGTCATCTTCCGAGGAGGATGCGGATAAGGAGGGGCGTGTGGTCAGCACACCACACTCCCGACCGTTAGGACGGTATTCTTTGACCGAAGCCGCTACTATTCGGTCGAGTAGCTCCTCAATTGGCATCACGAGGCTGAGTGCACCCCGAAAAATGGCAACAGCACATGGCGGCAGGATGGTGACCCATCCAAGCGCCGGCCACGCCCGACAGCGCTTAACTTCGGTGATCTCACGGGAACCGGTGTAGCCACTGCGGCAAGGCCGTACTTTATACATAAGACTATTGTAAATTTGTATAGTGCTGTTTCCTGTGGTGGTTTTATAGGCTGATGTCCTTATTGACTGGACATGAAACTTTTCCTTTTGCCATGTATCTTGTTTATGGACATCAAAATTTTCATTTACATCTTTTTAATTCTTTCTAATATATTTACAGATTTCCAGTATATACATACAGGGAAGAGGAAGAACTGATGACTTTTGAAAGAGGGGTTTGCAAGAATCTGTTTGTCGACCATGTTGCATTGCTCTTACAGTTCTTTTTTGAGTTAAGAAGATGGCTGAACTAGGTGCTGTATTACCCCAGAATATAATTCCGTACAGTAAGATGGTGTGGAATTGGACACAGTAGGCAGTTCGGACAGTGCTATAAGTTGGTTTGACAGAGAGTAAATGCCGACTGTAACATATTTTATTTAGTGTTCCGTTAATTTTGTTTATATGTGTGTGCCATTTGAAGTTATTTTGAAACCAAAGCCTAAAAACTTTGTTTCCACAGAAGATGAAATTTTGTTGGAATTTATTGTCACACTGGTGCATCATGCATCACCTTTTAAACAGAAATTTAGGAATGTTGTTTAGCTGTTCTGTAACCTTATTAACAGCTGTCTGAAGCTGACTTGCGGTATTTCCTGTAGTTAGGATGCTTGTATCATCTGCAAAAAGTGTTTGTTTGTGACTCAATTTTCAGGTCTAGATCACTTACATACAGCAGAAAGAGGATTGGCCCAAGAAAGGATCCCTGAGGGACTCCTTTATTTAGCACATCTGCATCTGAGAAGATAATGGCATTCTTTACTGTTTTGTTACACTTTCGACACTTTTTGCCAGTTAGATACAATTATTCACTTAAGAGAGGGAAGCCACGAATTGCGTAAACTTCGTTGTATGTGTTATCATGTTATAAATGTTCATCTGCCATATTTTTTGAGGTGTAAATTTGAGAAAAGCCAAGCATGTACCTAAATAAGCACGGAGAACTGCCTAAACACCACACTCAAGCTGCCTGGTATAGTAGACCGATGGTCATTAATCCACCATGCAGATTCAATTCAGGTCTGTCTCAACCCTCCGTCACACCAGCTAGTGCACTGAGCATAAAGCTATATGAATGGGTCACTTCATACAAAATCTAGTTGTATGGTAAATAGTTTAAAACCTGATACAAATTGGCTGTTCTCTCAACAAGGTACAAGATAAAGAATCATACACACATTCATGTCACGTTCAGAACAAACAAACATACTCTCTCAAAACAAAGGTACTTCTCTATCACTTTATTATGTTTGTGCAACATACTTACTGGAATGAAGAACAGAAGCCCATTTGGGTAAAATGTCCTAAAATCAAATTCTAAAGCAAAGTTCTTCTGCAAGATGCTCCGGACACCAAGATCCATTTTTATGTGGCTCTGGTGAGAATCTCCAAATTTCACTGCACCCTGCTCCACCGAATAACTGGCAACCTGACACTTATTCATTTTATGCCAAATACTTCCTTGTGGTATAAACTGGATGTTGTTCCGATCAGGAATACTTCTGCTTGAGCGTCCAATGGCTGCATGTTTAAAAGAAACTGGGTCATCAAACTGAAGCAGTCTGCAACAAGAAGGGCATTTTACTTTAACAATGAAAATGTGGAATAATAAAAGCAACACATAATGTAAATAAATTCAAAGTCAGAAGACTTACAGTTCATTATTTCCACAAAAGAAGACCAACAGACAGTCTCAATATGTTTTGGAGAAGATGATGTACAATAGAATTTATTAAGATATCTTGTTGGAAAAACATTACAATCAAAATTGTTGGTAATTGAATTGTACAGTAAAATACAATGCAATTTTAAACAATTTGAATTTTAAGATGGTCTATGATCTTAACATGCTGTGTTTCCCTATAAAAATTATATGACAGAATAAAAATAATAATCACGATCAGGATATTATGTACTTACAGTCACTGACTATTTAATCAAGATATTCTCAGACAAATGTTAAAATACTATGAAATAACTGACAAAGTAGGTTCACAGTTTTCATATTACTCATATGATAGGAAGTGGTATGTGTCAATGCTGGGTCCATTACAGTACATTCGCATACCCAGTTTGAAACAATGAAGCATGGTGTACCCCATAGTCCTCTGCACGGTTCTTCATTGTTTCTAATATATATTAATCATAATATAATAGAAGGAAACATTCCACGTGGGTAAAATATATGTAAAAACAAAGATGATGTGACTTACCAAACGAAAGCGCTGGCAGGTCGATAGACACACAAACAAACACAAACATACACACAAAATTCAAGCTTTCGCAACCAACGGTTGCCTCGTCAGGAAAGAGGGAAGGAGAGGGAAAGACGAAAAGATGTGGGTTTTAAGGGAGAGGGTAAGGAGTCATTCCAATCCTGGGAGCGGAAAGACTTACCTTAGGGGGAAAAAGGACGGGTATACACTCGCACACACACACATATCCATCCACATATATACAGACACAAGCAGACATATTCTTTGAATATGTCTGCTTGTGTCTGTATATATGTGGATGGATATGTGTGTGTGTGAATATGTCAGCTTGTGTCTGTATATATGTGGATGGATATGTGTATGTGTGAATATGTCTGCTTGTGTCTGTATATATGTGGATGGATATGTGTGTGTGGGAATATGTCTGCTTGTGTCTGTATATATGTGGATGGATATGTGTGTGTGTGAATATGTCTGCTTGTGTCTGTATATATGTGGATGGATATGTGTGTGTGTGCGAGTGTGTACCCGTCATTTTTTCCCCCTAAGGTAAGTCTTTCCGCTCCCGGGATTGGAATGACTCCTTACCCTCTCCCTTAAAACCCACATCCTTTCGTCTTTCCCTCTCCTTCCCTCTTTCCTGACGAGGCAACCGTTGGTTGCGAAAGCTAGAATTTTGTGTGTATGCTTGTGTTTGTGTGTCTATCGACCTGCCAGCGCTTTTGTTTGGTAAGTCAGATCATCTTTGTTTTTACATATATTAATCATAATATATATTAACCACCCCGAACTTGCAATGTAACAATATGTAAATTTTTTGGAAAGGATAGACAGCTACTCACTGTACAGAGGAGATGTTAAGTTGCACATAGACACAAGAAGAAGACTGCTATATATGTGAGTTTTCGACCAAAAGGCCTTCTCCTTATGCATAAACCACACACACATTTATGCAAGCATAACTCACACACACACACACACACACACACACACACACACACACACACACACACACAAACAGTCTCTGATATTTTGTATTTAAGGTCATTGACGAATCATGAAATTCTCGTACCACACTTAAAATTCTATGAAATGTTTGACATAGTAGGTTAAGAAACTGTGAGAGAAATGAGTTTGTGTGTGTAAGCTGGATTGGTGGATTAAAGAAAAAAGTAGATTCTCACAAAAGTAAAGTAAAAAATAATGTTACCATTTTTCACCAAAATATTCCGGGATTGAAGAATAAAGTAGATGAGCTCCTGGTTTGTTTAGATGACATTGAATCTAATAATGTAATAGATATACTATGCCTGTCTGAGCATCACATTGTGTCTGATATGGAAAAGGTAAATATTAGTGGTTATAAACTAGCTGCACATATGAGTAGAGAGAATAAGATGGGAGGAGGAGTTGCCACATATGTCAAAAGTTATCACTGTGTAGAAAGCTTAGATACAAAAAAGTTTTGTCTAGAGCAACATATAGAAGCATTTGCCTGTCAACTTAAACTGAAGGAGGGCTATTTTGTAATTGTAACAGTATATAGGTCCCCTATACACGAAGCCCATGCCTACTACAGTAGTACAACTTTATATGCCAACTAGCTCTGCAGATGACGAAGAAATTGAAGAAATGTATGAAGAGATAAAAGAAATTATTCAGGTAGTGAAGGGAGACGAAAATTTAATAGTCATGGGTGACTGGAATTCGACAGTAGGAAAAGGGAGAGAAGGAAACATAGTAGGTGAATATGGATTGGGGCTAAGAAATGAAAGAGGAAGCCGTCTGGTAGAATTTTCCACAGAGCATAACTTAATCATAGCTAACACTTGGTTCAAGAATCATAAAAGAAGGTTGTATACATGGAAGAACCCTGGAGATACTAAAAGGTATCAGATTATATAATGGTAAGACAGAGATTAGGGAACCAGGTTTTAAGATGTAGGACATTTCCAGGGGCAGATGTGTACTTTGACCACTATCTATTGGTTATGAACTGTAGATTAAAACTGAAGAAATTGCAAAAAGGTGGGAATTTAAGGAGATGGGACCTGGATAAACTGACTAAACCAGAGGTTGTACAGAGTTTCAGGGAGAGCATAAGGGAACAACTGACAGGAATGGGGGAAAGAAATACAGTAGAAGACGAATGGGTAGCTCTGAGTGATGAAGTAGTGAAGGCAGCAGAGGATCAAGTAGGTAAAAAGACGAGGGCTAGTAGAAATCCTTGGGTAACAGAAGAAATATTGAATTTAATTGATGAAAGGAGAAAATATAAAAATGCAGTAAATGAAGCAGGCAAAAAGGAATACAAACGTCTCAAAAATGAGATCAACAGGAAGTGCAAAATGGCTAAGCAGGCATGGCTAGAGGACAAATGTAAGGATGTGGAGGCTTATCTCACTAGGGGTAAGATAGATACAGCCTACAGGAAAATTAAAGAGACCTTTGGAGAAAAGAGAGCCACTTGTAGGAATATCAAGAGCTCAGATGGAAACCCTGTTCTAAGCAAAGAGGGGAAAGCAGAAAGGTGGAAGGAGTATATAGAGGGTCTATACAAGGGCGATGTTCTTGAGGACAATATTATGGAAATGGAAGAGCATGTAGATGAAGATGAAATGGGAGATACGATACTGCGTGAAGAGTTTGACAGAGCACTGAAAGACCTCAGTCGAAACAAGGCCCCGGGAGTAGACAACAGTCCATTAGAACTACTGACGGTGTTGGGAGAGCCAGTCCTGACAAAACTCTACCATCTGGTGAGCAAGATGTACAAGACAGGCGAAATACCCTCAGACTTCAAGAAGAATATAATAATTCCAATCCCAAAGAAAGCAGGTGTTGACAGATGTGAAAAATACCGAACTATCAGTTTAATAAGCCACAGCTGCAAAATACTAACACGATTTATTTACAGACAAATGGAAAAACTGGTAGAAGCCAACCTCGGGGAAGATCAGTTTGGATTCCGTAGAAATGTTGGAACACGTGAGGCAATACTGACCTTACGACTTATCTTAGAAGAAAGATTAAGGAAGGGCAAACTTACGATCCTAGCATTTGTTGACTTAGAGAAAGCTTTTGACAATGTTGACTGGAATACTCTCTTTCAAATTCTAAAGGTGGCAGGGGTAAAATATAGGGAGCGAAAGGCTATTTACAATTTGTACAGAAACCAGATGGCAGTTATAAGAGTCGAGGGGCATGAAAGGGAAGCAGCGGTTGGGAAGGGAGTGAGACAGGGTTGTAGCCTCTCCCAGATGTTATTCAATCTGTATATTGAGCAAGCACTAAAGGAAACAAAAGAAAAATTTGGAGTAGGTATTAAAATCCAGGGAGAAGAAATAAAAACTTTAAGTTTCGCCGATGACATTGTAATTCTGTCAGAGACAGCAAAGGACTTGAAGAGCAGTTGAATGGAATGGACAGTGTCTTGAAAGAAGGATATAAGATGAACATAATCAAAAGCAAAACGAGGATAATGGAATGTAGTCGAATTAAGTCGGGTGATGCTGAAGGAATTAGATTAGGAAATGAGACACTTAAAGTAGTAAAGGAGTTTTGCTATTTGGGAAGCAAAATAACTGATGAAACTTCCTGGCAGATTAAAACTGTGTGCCCGACCGAGACTCGAACTCGGGACCTTTGCCTTTCGCGGGCAAGTGCTCTACCATCTGAGCTACCGAAGCACGACACACGCCCGGTCCTCACAGCTTTACTTCTGCCAGTATCTCGTCTCCTACCTTCCTTTCTTTCAGGAGTGCTAGTTCTGCAAGGTTCGCAGAAGAACTTCTGTAAAGTTTGGAAGGTAGGAAACGAGATACCTGAAGAAGAGAAATTTGTTGACATCAAGTATAGATTTAAGTGTCTGGAAGTCGTTTCTGAAAGTATTTGTATGGAGTGTAGCCATGTATGGAAGTGAAACATGGACAATAAATAGTGTGGACAAGAAGAGAATAGAAGCTTTTGAAATGTGGTGCTACAGAAGAATGTTGAAGATTAGGTGGGTAGCTCACGTAACTAATGAGGAGGTATTGAATAGGATTCGGGAGAAGAGAAGTTTGTGGCACAACTTGACTAGAAGAAGGGATCGGTTGGTAGGACATGTCCTGAGGCATCAAGGGATCACAAATTTAGCATTGGAGGGCAGCGTGGAGGGTAAAAATCGTAGAGGGAGACCAAGAGATGAATACACTAAACAGATTCAGAAGGATGTAGGTTGCAGTAGGTACTGGGAGATGAAGGAGCTTGCACAGGATAGATTAGCATAGAGAGCTGCATCAAACCAGTCTCAGGACTTAAGACCACAACAACAACAACATAGGTCCCCTTCAGGAAACTTTCATTTATTCCTGGAAAACTTGGATGCCTTGTTGTGCTATCTGTCAGATAAGGGAAAGCAAATTATTATTTGTGGGGACTTCAATGTTGATTCACTGAAAGAGTGTAATAGGAAGAATGACCTGGAAGTCTTGCTCGGTTCTTTCAATTTGACATCTGTCATTAATTTTCCTACTCGGGTAGTAAAGGACAGTAGCACATTGATAGATAACACTTTTATAGACCAAGATAGGTTTAAAAATATAAATTCTTGTCCTGTTGAGAATGGGATTTCTGATCATGATGCTCAGCTAGTTACAATATATGACATAGCTCCATTCAGTAATTCAAAACTACCCTCCAAAGTTGTGCATTGAGTTAATGACGCAACAATTACAAATTTCAGAGAAAATCTTCAGCAGTTAGACTGGGATGAGGTGAACAAGGAACCCGATGCTAATTTAAAATATAACTTATTTCATGATACACTTGTAAGAGAATTTGAAAATTGTTTCCCCAAGAAAGTAGTTAAATCTAATTATAAGAACCATGCAAAAAACATTGGCTTACTAAAGGAATAAAAATATCTTGTAACCACAAAAGGGAACTGTATCTAACAACAAGAAAGAGTAATGACCCAGAAACAGCCAAATATTATAAAAACTACTGTGCTACATTAAGAAAGTCCTGAAGCATGTGCATCATGTCTGAGATTAATACCTCTGATAACAAAATCAAAACAATTTGGAATATTATTACAAGGGAGACAGGACAACCAAGAGTACAGGATGACGGTATCACCATCAAAGCGAATGGAAACTTGATAAACAACAAGCCAGAAGTCGAAAACATTTTGATTAATCATTTTTTAAATGTTGTAGAGAAAATAGGATCTAAATGTTCATTAGAAGAAGCAAGGCAGTTAATGGAAGAAGCCTTACCCACACCATTTGATACAATTGAAATTCCACCCACCTCTCCTTCTGAAATTAGAAAGATAATAAACTCTCTCAAGAATAAAAGCTCACATGGAATTGATGGAATTTCCAGCAGGATAACAAAAGCTTGTTCCCAAGAAATAAGTGGGATTCTTAACCACATATGTAATAGCTCTCTGAAGCAGGACATTTTCCCAGATAGACTGAAGTATGCCATTGTTAAACCACTGCATAAAAATGGGGATACGACTGATGTCAACAAATACCGCCCCATCTCTCTTCTGACTGCCTTATCCAAAATTCTTGAAAAAGTAATGTATTGTAGAGTAGCTTCACACCTTTGTAAAAATAAAGTTTTAACAAAATGTCAGTTCGATTTCCATAAGGGTTTATCAATAGAAAATGCTATATATACTTTCACTAATGAAATATTAAATGCTCTGAGTAACCGGAAGCCACCTGTTGGGATTTTCTGTGACCTATCAAAGGCTTTTGGTTGTGTAAATCATGGAATACTTTTAGATAAGCTCAAGTACTGTGGTATGAATGGGCCAGGGCTCAAATGGTTTAAATCATACCTAACTGGAAGAGTGCAGAAAGTTGAAATAAACAGTTCACATAATATGCAAAAAAACTGGTGATTTCTCAAACTGGGGAACAATCAAGAATGGGGTGCTGCAAGGCTCGGTCTTGGGTCCTCTGCTGTTCTTAATACATATTAATGACTTGCCATTCTATATTCACAAAGATGCAAACCTGGTACTTTTTGCGATGATACAAGTATAGCTATCACACACCCAACAGACAAGAATTAACTGGGGAAATTGTAAACGATGTTTTACAGAAAATCATTAAGTGGTTCTCTGGAAATGGGCTCTCATTAAACTTTGACAAAACACAGTATATACAGTTCCACACAGTAAATGGAATGACCTCATTAATAAATATAGACTTCCATCAGAAATCGGTAGCTAAGGTAGAATATTCAATATTTCGAGGTGTATGCATTGATGAGGGGTTGCACTGGAAAAAAACACACTGAGGATCTGCTGAAACGTTTGAGTTCAGCTACTTATGCTATTAGGGTCATTGCAAATTTTCGCGATATACATCTGAGTAAATTAGCTTACCACACCTATTTTCATTCTCTGCTTTCGTATGGCATCATATTCTGGGGTAACTCATCATTGAGTAAAAGAGTGTTCATTGCACAAAAGCGTGTAATCAGAATAATTGCTGAGACTCACCCAAGATCATCCTGCAGACACTTATTTAAAGAGCTAGAAATCTTCACTGTAACCTCACAAAAATATATATATATATTTATAGAGGGAAACATTCCACATGGGAATATATATCGACCTGCCAGCGCTTTTGTTTGGTAAGTCTCATCATCTTTCTTATGAAATTTGTTATTAACAGTCCGAACGAATTCAAAAGTAATAGCAATGTACATGGCTACAACAATAGGAGAAAGGATGGTCTTCACTACTCAAGGTTAAATCTAACTTTGGCTCAGAAGGGGGTAAATTATGCTGCCACAAAAGTCTTTGGTCACTTACCTAATAGCATCAAAAGTCTGACAGATAGCCATATAGCATTTAAAAGGAAATTAAAAGAATTTTTTAATGGCAACTTCTTCTACTCATCAGATGAATTTTTGGATATAGTAAGTGGGTAATTTCCCAACCCCACAAAAAAGTGTCATGTAATATTTTGTCTAATGTAATATCTTGTATAGACACCTTTTATTAACCTGACATGTTCCCCATCATTATGAAGTGTCGTATTCATGATCTATGAAACAAGTACTAATCTAATGTAATCTAATATAATCTGTATTGCAAGTTTGCTATGTTAGAATAAGACATCTCACTTGTATAGCAGTGTTTTAGTAATGCCTGTTTGCGATTCAACATCTCCTCTATATGGTGAGTAGCAATTGGTCCTTCTCATAATATTGATGTTATTCCATTGTTTAAAATGTAAATATTGCTCTTTACACAGATCATACAAGTAAAGGAATAAAAAATTAGAAAACATCAACACTTGACAACTCAGCTGAGTAGCTCCATAGAAAAATTATCCATCTTAAATTGAGCTAGTTAAAGAAAGAGTTTTAATAATTTCAGTTTTTAGTAGATAACTATAAGAGAATTTATTTTTTTGCATAACTTTATGAATTACGTGTGACATTTGTGAAATTATTCACAATTTATAGTTGCCTTTCAAATCACGTTCAGACACACAGACAAATACTATAGCATATGAGAGTTTATCAACTGAAAATTATTTCTTGTGACTATAATTATTTAATTTTATTGTACAATGAAATAAAGGAAGCTTGAAAAATGAAAATCAGGAAACAGTCAAGTTTAAACATCACTTTCTAAGTCCCTGTCACAACTTACATCCTCAGTGTCGACAGTTTGAATTACAACCACCTCATTTCAATACACAATTTTTCTTTTATTTATTTATTTTAATTTACTTAATTTTAATGTTTCAAAACATAACCACTGCCCTTACTCTTAGTTAAACAGTAGAATAGCGTTTTTTTAAATTACTCACTCATTATTGAAGTTTGCATCCTTGATTGTGCCAACCATTGGATTTGCACTTGCTGCCATACTGTGCCAATTTATATCCTGAGGTACACCACCAAAGTAAAGTCCACCAGTTTTTCCTGGAGCTTTAATAACAACAGCACTTCCTGGTAAAACAGCTGTGCTCTGCCATGCATCATCAACTCTCAGTTCCAGCTTCCTTGATTGCTTTATTACTGACACAACATGAAACTGCCCATCATTGAAAGAGGTGGCTGAAGTGAGCACAGCCTTTCCAAATCCAGCATCTAACCATACAATAATTCTACCATTCTTGAGTGATACGGAATAATAATGTGACACATTGTGAGACTTTTCAGTTCTCTCTTCGTCCAATGAATCAGTTTTCGCTGATGTGGTAAGCATAAGCAGAGCATCATTCTGCAAACTACGAAAAACAAATTCAAAAGAGGATTTTCTTTTGAGTGTGTGTGACGGTAATTCCAGATATCCATTCCCTTCAAAACTAACTACTCTGAGTGACAGGGAGCACGAAGCTTCTACACCATAAAATTTTCCTTGAAGAGGATTAATTCCCTCATTTACTACTTGTATACCTGACATGCAACCTAAAAACGGTTTTGTAAAGCCGATGTTATTCTGAGCCAAGTCAAACCCTGGAGGCAGACCACCAATCAGGTAATAAGCCTCAGACAAATCTGGAATAGTGTCAGAACTTTGAGGTGAGATGGGGGATGCTTCATGTTCATCATTCCCGATCTTGAGTTTTGCTGAAATATAAAATAATTAAATTTACTTTCAGCCATTAGAAGAATCAAGTTTGCAAATATAACAAAAGTCACGAATTAAAGTATAAATTTACACACAATCTGTACTTTAACTGTAAAATGTTTTCTTATCTAATGACTCCTTTCTTTTAAATAATTGAAACCCCAGCTAGGAATATCAACAATGTAGGAAAAGACAGATTGCTACTTACGATAAAGAGGATGTGTGAAGTTGCTGACAGGCACAAATGGCCACAAGACACTTACATAAAGCTTTCGGCTACAGCCTTCAGCAGGAAAAGAGACACACACACCATTCACACACACAAGCAAACACTCCTCAAGCACGCATGACTGGCAAGTCCAGCATCTCGGGCCCGAATGCAGCTATCACGTGGGATGCAAGCAGCAATCTGGAGGGGGCGGGGAAGGGAAAGGGATAGTAGTGTACGGGTAGGGAGAGAGATGAATGCTGTCTGGTGGAGTGTGCAGGGACAAGACTGCCACCGGGCAGGAGGTTGTGGGCAGGGATGAAATTCTTATGAGCTCCAGAAGCATCAGACTCTTTTTGCCTTTTTCCTTTGAAAGATAATTTTATGTTTAACTTCTAACTAACAATAGTCAACGCACTGAAATGAAAAGAACTGGACAACAGAGTTGAAATCAATGGCGGGGGTGGGGGGGAAGGCAACGATATGAAATGATATCAGTGAAAATTGTTCAGAAACACTGAAACTTCAATGTAATAAAAATGTTGTGATGACTGAAAATTTGTGGTATTCATAGACTCAAACACAGGTTTCCTGCTTTTTTTCAAAGACTCATCTTATCTATCTATACCATTTGGCTCTCTCACGACACCTCTGGACCTGACAACTTTCGCTGTCACTGATGTTTCTCCATGTGATTTCCTAACACTACTACCACAGGTTCTACCAATGCCACTGTCACACACCCTATGGGAGAACTGATGGTAGTGTTTGGAGATCACACACAGCAGCTTGAGTGACAATAAACGTTTGAATCAGGCCTAGAGGCGCACTCTGAGAACCTAATGGTTACTGTGAAAGCTAGTGAAAAACTAAGAAATCAGGTTTTCTAAACAAACCTGGCACAAACTGACTTATGTTTTAAGGTGGTGTGTGTGTGTGTGTGTCCACACCACAAGTTAATTGGCTTGAGGTGAATGGTTGTTTTTCCTCATTTTTGTTTTTTGTTTCTACTCTGAAACTACTGCAATCGTAATATTTATCTGATTAAACACTGGTACGTTAAAGTACGATCTTTTCTTTTTTGAAGAGGAAGGGAATCCAAGTAGCTTAAATTTTCACGAAATTTACATGCATATCCATTATCAATAATCTGAACAAGTAATTAAAATTAGGATTGCAATATATAAAGAGAGATCAAAAAGTTTCCACTCGAAGACGGTGCGGTCCAGAATTGGTATGCCTATCAAACAAAATCACCGTGAGCACCGAGGCATCCAAAGGCATGATAATCATGTGGGGAAAGATCAGGACTATATGGTGGGTGCTCGACATTTGTGATATGGGGAATAAGAACTGTATATAAAGCTATGCTCATATACAGTGAGTATTAGTGTTGTTATAACAGGCATGTGAAGATTGTTTTTGAACTAAAAGTGAGTTGTAAAGAAAGTGATACCTGGAGGTAATGGAGTGCTGATCTCATTAAAAGAGCAAACCAAAAATTGACAGAAAGTTGAGTTAACAGAAGTCATGCGGGATATAGTGTCAAGAAGTAAAGGAGACCCCTCAGCAAATATCAGAAGCATTGAGTCTCTGAAGGAGCACAGAGAAAGAATAAAAACTTTGATAGGAGGGATAGGTGGCAGGGATAGGAATGTGGGAAAAAGAGGGAGTACCTGCATGAACACTGGAGTCAATGAGTTCATGCAGTGTATGATGACAATGACATGGAGGCATGGTTTGGGAGGGAGTGGCAGGTAAGATGAAGGGGAGACTCTTGTGTATAGGGTGTGGGGTTGTGGGTTAGAAGAGATTAACGCCACAAGGACTGTGGAAGTGAATACTGAATTATAAGGCTAATTTCCATGTCTATAGATCAGAGAAACTTCTGCTGGAGGTAGAGGGGGTGTCCAGATGGCACAGGTTGCGAAACACCCATTGAACTAGAGGGTATTGTGCTCAGCAGTGTGTTCCACCACTGAGTGGTCAACTCCACTTGTGGCCACACTTTGGCAGTGGCCATTCATTCAGGTGGGCAGCTGGTTGGTGATCAAACCCACATAAAATGCTGTGCAGAAATTGCAGTAGATCTTGTGTATTACGTTGCTGCTTTCACAGGTAGTCCTGCCTTTTGTGAAACAGATTAAGCTTGTGATGGGACCTGAGTAAGATGCACAAGGATGGGTAAATCACACAGATCTTGCATATGGGCCTTCCATAGTGATATGACCTCTATGGCATGAGATTGGGAGTGGGAGTGGTATATGAATGGACCAGCATGCTGTGCAGGTAGGAGAGTTGGGAAGGATCATTGGTTAAGATGTCATTTATTTCTGAGTGTGACTATAGATAGTCAAAGCCCTCATGAAGAACATAGTTGGTTAAGTTGTTCCAGTCTGGAATGAAGTCATTAGAGATGGAGCACAAGCTCAGACTATGGAAAGATGGGGGAAGGAAATCAGCCACTCCTTCAGAATGGGGAACCATTCACAAATTTGTCTTAAGTGATGCAGGGAAATCACAGGAAACTTAAATCTGGATGCCAGAAAGGGGATTTGAAACATCACCCTCCCAAATGTGAGCCCAGTGTGCTAACAACTGTGTCACTGCACTCTGTCTCCAGTCTGTGACGATATTGGGTGATGAAAAGGGCTCTTCTTAACAGCTGGTTCTTGGGGGTTGTGGGAAGGTTAAGGTTATGTGAGGATATGGTGCAGAAAATCTGTATGAAGACTAGGTTTTCGGGACAGCACCTGTCTGTGGAGGCCTTTGTGAGACCTCCCCAGCATATTGGGCAAACAAATTCTTATCACTGTAGATATACCATCCATGGGTGACCAGGCTTTAATAGGGGTGATTTTTTGGTGTAGAAGGGGTGACAGCTGCCAAAATATAGGCACTGTTGGTGTTAGTGGGTTTAATATGGACAAAGGCATAGATTGTATAAAAATTTGTCCTGTTCAAAGGCCTCAACTTCAGCCCATACCCAAGTTCAACCATGCTAAACTCATCAAAGACCTACTTTCCTTCTCCTGATCTCAATGTTGAAAACACTTCTTTGCTTGCAATTCCTCCAATCAAAGCCAATATAATCCTCATACTGAATGTCATTTCTTGCAATTCATATCATTGTCCAAATGAGATCTCCTCCCCCAACCACCTCCTGGTCACCTTATAGGAATTTCTTACCTTCAACTTGGCCTCTCCTTCCTTTTCCAGGTCCCTTTCCAAGACTACAAACCTTGCAATGGAACAAAGAACAGACATTTGCAACCTCATGATAGTCTCTGACTTAGCTATCCTCTCTGCAAACAAAGGCCTCATCACAGTCATAATGAACTGAAGTGACTACCCAACAATACATACTCAAATCCTTAGACCCATCCCAGAATCTTCCCCCTGAATCCATTACCCTCCTCACCCCCATGACCCCCCCCCCCCCCCCACACACACACTCAACTTCTACATGCTTTCCAAAATCCATAAATCCAACAATCCTGACTGCATCATCATAGCTGGTTACTGTGCTCCCACTGAAAGAATCTTCACTCGTGTTGAGGAATGCCACCAATGAATTGTTCATAGCCTAGCCACTGATATCAAAGACGAAAATCACTTCCTTCACCAAACCTTGATCATCCCCACCCCATTACCACCAGGATCCCTACTTGTCAATGTTAATGCCACCTCCCCATACACCAACAACACTCAAGCTCATGGCCTTGCTGCTATCAAACACTAACTCTTCCAACACCCTTTGAACTCCAAATCCACTACATTATATGTTATACATCGAACTAAGTACATCCTGACACACAACTACTACTTCTATGCAGAGAAGATATATAAAAAGAAGTCCATGACCTGGTTGTGGCCACCTACATGGCACCCTTCTGTACCAATCTGCTTATATGCCACCTAGAGGAAACATTTGTAGCCTTCCATGATCCAAAACCCCTTGTCTGTTTCACATTCAATGATGATGTCTTAATTATCTGGACCCAGGACCAAAGCCTATCCACATTTCTCCACAACCTCAATAGCTTCTCTCCCATTCTCTTCACTGGACCTCCTCAGCCCATCATGTCACTTCCCAGATGGTGACCTCCACCTCCCTGATGGATCCATCCATGGCTCTGTCCATATCAAGCCCAGTAACCATCATCAGTACCTGTATTTTGACAACTGTCACTCCTTTCACACCATGAAATTGTTCCCATTTGCTCTGGCCACACACAGACAGTGTACTTGCACTGATGAGATTTCCTTTGCCCAAGATGCTGGAGGCCTCACAAAGGCCTCCACAGACAGGTGCTATCCCAAAAACTTGGTCTTCAAACAGATTTTCTCCACCATATTCCACATACCCTTAACCTTCCCACAACCCCCAAGAACCAGCTGCAAAGAAGAAACCTTTTCATCGCCCAGTATTGTCACAGACTGGAGACAGAGTGAAATGGCACAGTGGTTTGCACACTGAACTTGCATTCGGGAGGGTGATGGTTCAAATCGCCATTTCACCATCCCAATTTAGGTTTCCTATGACTTCCCTGTATCACTTAAGACAAGCACCTGGTTGGTTCCTTTGTAATGGGATGGCTGATTTCCTTCCATAGTCTAAGCTTGTGCTCTGTCTCTACTGACTTCATTGTTGATGGGATGTTAAACCCTAGCCAATGATCCCTACCACCCCTCCTAAAGCAGTATTCTGCTGCCCACCAACCTACACAACATCCTGGTCTATTCATATCCCTGTAGAAGACCCAGGTGCAAGACCTGCCAAATTCACCAACCTCTGCACATTCTATGCAAGTCCCATCACAGGCTTATTGTATCCCATGAAAGGCAGAACCACCTGTGAGAGCAGCAGTGTCATATACCAGCTCTGCTGCAATTTTCTGAACAGCATTTTATGTGGGCATGATCACCAATCATCTGTCCAAAGAATAAATGGCCACCATCAAACTGTGGCCAAGAGCAGAGTTGACCACCCAATGGTGCACTGCTGAGTGCAACATGCTCAAGTTTGAAGGCTGCTGCACAAGCCACGCTGTCTGGATCGTTTCCCACCAGCAACAGCTTCCCTGAACTACACAATTATGAGCTAGTCTCGCAACATATCGTCCGCTCCTGCAATTCTCCTGGTCTCAGACTCCAATAACCCATTGCACTCACATCCTCTACCCCAGTCTCACTTTCCTTTGTCCTGCCACCCCGTTCAATCCACACCTGCACATCATCTTCACCATAAGTTGCACTAACTCACTGACTCTAATGTTCATGCACCTGCTGCACTCCCTTCATCATTCCTATGCCACACCATTGCTGCCTCCCTCCTAGCTGACTGCTACCTTCCCCACCCCTCCTCTTGCTTCATGCCTCTCTACCCGTCCCACGTGATGCAATCTCTCAGCCCAAGCCCATCTGCCGACCTGTGCTTTGTGTTTGGTCAACACAGTGTTGCTACAGAGAGAGAGAGAGAGAGAGAGAGAGAGAGAGTCCTCTACCTCATTAGTGAAGTTTTCATTCTTTTTATGTGCCTGTCAATGACTTAATGCTTCTACTGATCAGTGAATGGTCTCCTTCACTTCTACATCTTTTACAGTCTTCCTGGACTTTCCTAACCATATTTTAAGAGTCCAGAAGATATTGCCGATACAATATTATTAATAAGTATTAAAAATTATCAATAATAAAAAATAACAAAAGGAACAAAAAGCCATTCTGATCACTTATAAGTAGGGCCCGGATTTTAATTACCTAAAAAACAGTGAAACATGCAAGCATTTATGGCCTAAGACTTACATAAATATAACCTTAAAAATAAAATATGACTTAAAAGAAGTATATTTAAAGCATTCTTGTGTGTTTATTTAATTTTTTATTCGCCATAAAGTAAAACAAAATTCACTTCTCAAAATATTGTAAGTATAGTTCTTTCTTTCTGTCGGGTTTGTGGGTAATTTGCACCTATTTTTTGAATGTCTCAATGTTTTATTTTCTCAACACAAAGTACAGTGAAAAGATCATCTATCAAAACAGTAAAACAACGTTTTTATTTCTACATAATATTTAAAGCCACCTAAAGGTAGCAGGGGTAAAATACAGGGAGCGAAACTAGATGGCAGTTATAAGATCAAGGGGCATGAAAGGGAAGCAGTGGTGGGGAAGGGAGTGAGACAGGGTTGTAGCCTCTCACCGATGTTATTCAATCTGTATATTGAGCAAGCAGTCAAGGAAACAAAAGAAAAATTCAGAGTAGGTATTAAAATCCATGGAGAAGAAATAAAAACTTTGAGGTTCGCCAATGACATTGTAATTCTGTCAGAGACAGCAAAGGACTTGGAAGAGCAGTTGAATGGAATGGACAGTGTCTTGAAAGGAGGATATAAGATGAACATCAACAAAAGCAAAACGAGGATAATGGAATGTAGTCGAATTAAGTCGGGTGATGCTGAGGGAATTAGATTAGGAAATGAGACACTTAAAGAAGTAAAGGAGTTTTGCTATTTGGGGAGCAAACTAACTAATGATGGTCAAAGTAGAGAGGATATAAAATGTAGACTGGCAATGGCAAGGAAAGCATTTCTGAAGAAGAGGCATTTATTCACATCGAGTATAGATTTAAGTGTCAGGATGTCGTTTCTGAAAGTATTTGTACGGAGTGTAGCCATCTATGGAAGTGAAACATGGACGATAAATAGTTTGGACAAGAAGAGAATAGAAGCTTTCGAAATGTGGTGCAACAGAAGAATGCTGAAGATTAGATGGGTAGATCACGTAACTAATGAGGAGGTATTGAATAAAATAGGGGAGAAGAGGAGTTTGTGGCACAACTTGACAAGAAGAAGGGACCACTTGGTAGGGCATGTTCTGAGGCACCAAGGGATCACAAATTGAGCATTGGAGGGCAGCGTGGAGGGTAAAAATCATAGAGGGAGACCAAGAGATGAATACACTAAGCAGATTCAGAAGGATGTAGGTTGCAGTAAGTACTGGCAGATGAAGAAGCTTGCACAGGATAGAGTAGAATGGAGAGCTGCATCAAACCAGTCTCAGGACTGAAGATCACAATAACAGCAACAACAGTATTTCAAGCATTTCACATTATTTAATACCGTATGTGAATCTTCAGTATCTGCAAAGTTGCACTGGATCACAAGGTGCATTTTCAGATTTTCCATTGTCAAAGATCTACAGTTGTCACTGAGGATAGTTTTGTACCTGGAAAAGCTCCTCTCCACTTCACAAGACGTCACTGGAGCGTATTTGAAGGCAGCCAGGTCACTGGAATTCAGCTTTGTTTCAGTATCTTCAAATGTTGCGGCATTCCATGAAAGACTGTCACTAATTTTGCACAGTGTAGAATATCCAGGATTCCGTTGGAGAACACTTTGCAGTTTGGTTTTCACTTTGTCAGCCACATGACGACAAGCTCGACCCAACTCACTCTGCATATATTGCACAATACTCAGGGCCTCATATAGCTGAGTGCCAACAGCTTCCAGTCGTTTGATGGCTTTTAATATCACTGAAAAATTGCTAAGAACTGGTATAGGTGGGAGGAGCGCTGAAGGTGCTTGTTCCTTGAATTTCTGCACCTGTAGCGGAGCCTTCACATAGATTTTCTTGCCACGGGAAATTAATTTGTCCACGTCAGGGTAATTTGGTACCACCTCTTCGGCAACTCTGTGCAACGCATGTACAAGGCAAGTGGCGTACACCATACTGGGGTAGAGAATCTGAAGCCCTTTGGCTGCTTTTGCCATATATGAAGCACCATCTGTTACAACCAGCAAAACATTGTCTCTTTTCACACATCCAGCCACAATAGCTTCAGAGAGTTGTCAAACAAAATAGCAATCGTCATATTGTTTACTCTATCGAGAGCTTCACACATTAGTAGAAACATATCTCTGGGGCCATCAACTTTTAGAACACCAACAACATCTGCAATATATTGCCCACTAATATCTGTAGTTTCATCTATTGACAGCCAGATCTTTTGCTCACTAATAATAATTCATATTTTGTTGAGCACATCATTGTAGCATACGGATAAATAGTTCTTCCTCAGTGTAGATTCATCCAGAACTGGATGTGTTGCGTACTTCTCCAAGAACCATCTGAAGTGGAGATTCTTCTGCTTTTCCAATGGGATGTTGCAGGACACCATCATCCCTCACAAATCCTTGCAGAATGATTGCACAGTTGACGATTGACCTGTCTGTTCAAATAACAGCGTTTGCCTGCTGTTATTTTCAGCACTTTGTTTCACACAGCTACTGTGTATAGCGGTATTACAGTGTTGTTGCACATTAAAGCGCTTTTCTGCACAAACTTTAACTTCACAAATTTACAAAATAATATTTTCCCATCAGTACTAAAGAACTTCTCTCCAAATTCTGAAACATATCCTCGCAACTTCATGCTGTTGGAGCACTTTGCTTTAGGCGCGTTGAACAAGGCTAAGGCTGCATTCAAACTGGTTAATGGGAACACCTGTGCGACTGCGATGATTATTACGGCAGAAGCCGCCTTTGTTGGCTCTGAGAGCGTATTGTCGTCTCTGCACAACAATGTTTTATGTTCGCGAAACGACTGTTGTGGTACACCGATTTTCTGCTACAGTCCAGAGAAATAAAGCTGCGTGCTAATTTATCTGTTTATCTTTCATAATAGCACGTTAAATATTGTCTCGTAAGCAACATATTCATTTTCTTATTCATGTGTCCCGTAAGATATGAGAAAAACAGTATATACATTTTTGGCAAAAGTTGACGGAAATATGACCTATTATATTAAAAGTTAGCCGCAATATGACCTATTACTAAAATTTGTTGAAATATGACTTTATATGCACAATCAAAATACATTTTTCGACACTAAAATGCCTAGATTTGTGTATAAATTGTTCTAAAATTCACCCTATAGTTCAGAAAAAAATATGGCTTGTCATTAAAATCTGGGCCCTACTTATAAGCTTGCTTGTTGGCACTCCATACACTCTGTTTTTGTAGTCTGACTTACAGTCTCACAAACGTACAATTATTAGTGCTGTCTTTGTCAACGAGATAAGAATCGCAAAAATGTAGGAAAAGACAGACTGCTACTTACTGTGAAGAAGACATGTGAATTTGCAGACAGGCACTATTAAAAGACACTCACATAAAGCTTTCTGTCACAGCATTCCAGCCAGAGATGCTGGAGTTGGTGGTCCTGTATGCGTGAGGTGTGCTTGCTTCTTGCTTGCTTGTGTGTGTGTATGTGTGTGTGTGTGTGTGTGTGTGTGTGTGTGTGTGTGTGTGTTTTCCTGATGAAGGCTGTGGCCAAAAGCTTTATGGAAGTGTCTTTTAATTGTGCCTGTCTGCAACTTGACGTGTCTTCTTTGCGGCAAATAGCAATCTGTCATTCCCTACACTGTTGATATTCCTACTGGGAGTTTCCATTGTCTGAGATGAGAATCTCGATTTTGCAATGGTCTATGTATTACAAACTTCTAAATTCAGGTTTATAACTATAATATTTATAACATGAGGAAAATAAAGAAAATATAACAATACTGAATTGTGGATGATAATAAATAGAATTATAAAGTTAATGTATTACCAGCATTTTTTTTGGGGGCGGGGGGTTGCTATAATTCATCTATACATCTACCTATAAAATGAAGTATGAAATAAGTTTGTAATAAGAGTAAGACTGAAACTTATAGACATAGATAGCTCTATATCCTTTCTTCAAGAGATTGGAGAAATACTTACTACGATACGATATCTTAAGTCACTTGCAACATGATATTACCTACGAATGTGATAGACGTACTATTAATTTTGCAACTAACCTGTTTCATGATTTGATCTTCGGTCAAAAAATCTAATGGCATCTATGTGAAACCATTTTCCAGTGTTGTAAAAATTGGAAGTTGATATTTCCAGTCGATTTCCATCACCATAGAGTATTATAAAAATAACTTTCCCTTCCCTCATTACTACTGCTACAAACTGGTCCTGTTAAGAAAGACATAAAATATAAAAATAAAAGCTATATGACATGCAGTAGCAGTTTCTCTAATGTTTAACATATTATGACTCATTTCTCTAATATTTAAGTGCAAAATGAATCTCATAATAACACTAAAATGCTGAGACTAGAGGCATGTGTAACACAGTTTGGATAATTAATGATCACGAATGGAACTACTGAAAGATGGAACGTGCAAACTTCATGACTTGGCTATGATTACATACGGCGAGAACATTATATGTCACAACAGATAAATAAATGCAAATCTTAATGTTACTGGGGTACAAACTGATGTTAACCTGTCACTTTAAATACAATCATTTGGGACTTGTGTACCAAATGTATCTGAGACAAACAGCACAATCAACAAACCTCGTGGGGCTGAAATTTTGCTAGCAAAAATGCAATTACATTGTTTAAAATAACATTTTTTTTTATTATTCATTGTCACTAATGCTAAGATGTGGATGCATTACAGTGTCACTGATACTGAAACACCAAAAATCTTGCAAGGCACACAATTAAAAGACATGGTGACATTACTATAATTCCTATTTTTAGTTACATGGCACTTGCAAAATTGTTTTGGTATCACCTCCAGACATTTCTTATTCTAAAGATGCAAATGCTTGCAAGTAAACTAGTAAAATGATAACAAGAAGTTCACAACTTTCACACATGTCTAATGTTGAACAATGTGGACTTCACTCTGCTGAAGTTCTTGAATTACAACACAGAACAACAGGAAGTATGTGCAAAATAGCAGGAGGAGCACAACTATCAACAACGACAATTGATGGCACAGAAAATCAAATTTCTTAGTCATTAAAATTGCCTCAGCCATTGGTGCCACAGTTCCACTGGTTGCCTACCTGCCACTATCTTAGTTCCTGTCCTTTAACAAGACCAAAGATGATTGAGATTTGCTCATTATTGGCTGTGCCAAAACTTCATCACAGTTCACGTAAAGAACATCAGTCTTTAGAGGGAATTTTTTAAATATTGTCTGGGCTATAATTTTTTTCGGTTACTCCATAAACTTTGCTCCATGACTAGATCCAGGAAAATTGCATGCCTGAAATTTGTACCCTGCTAGAGACCTATGTTAGGCAAAAGTGTCATTTAATATAAGAATGTATACAGCTTAACCAGCATATAAAGCTTCAGGGGAGTTGAATTTAGAATGGGGTATTAAAATGAACATAGGGAAGAAACTTATACCATCTCAGGTGCAAGCACACTGATGTGCCAAAACATTATGACCACCTGCTTAATAGCTTGTTGACCCAGCTTTGTGAGAAATACATCACTGATTCTGCACATCAGAGATCTGATAGTTTGGTGGTAGGTCTGTGGAGGTATGTGGCATGTCATGTAATCCATGTAAATAATGGGATGCTGATTTGTGTACACAGTAATGGTGCTTGAGAGCAACCCAGATGGGTTTCACAGGATTTACATCAGGTGAATATGGTCACAGACATCAACAAAAGTTCACTGTAATGTTCCTCAAACAAATGTAGCATTGTTCTGGCTCCAAGTCAGACAATTATGCTGATGAAAGATGAAATTGCCACTGAGAAAGACAAAGGGTGAAGGGATGCACGTGGTTTGCAGTTGCCAGCTTGTCTTCGATTACTACCACAAGTCCCTTGCATATGCAGGAGAATGTCTCCCATAGCATAATTATGCTCCCATCAGCCTGCACCCATGGCACACTGCATGTTTCAAGCCACCACTTACATTGATGACGTGTTTGTGGAGACGACCATTGACATGTTGTTGTTGTTGTTGTTGTGGTCTTCAGTCCTGAGACTGGTTTGATGCAGCTCTCCATGCTACTCTATCCTGTGCAAGCTTCTTCATCTCCCAGTACCTACTGCAACCTACATCCTTCTGAATCTGCTTGGTGTATCCATCTCTTGGTCTCCCTCTACGATTTTTACCCTCCATGCTGCCTTCCAATACTAAATTTGTGATCCCTTGATGCCTCAGAACATGTCCTACCAACCAGTCCCTTCTTCTTGTCAAGTTGTGCCACAAACTCCTCTTCTGCCCAATCCTATTCAATACCTCCTCATCAGTTATGTGATCTACCCATCTAATCTTCAGCATTCTTCTGTAGCACCACATTTCGAAAGCTTCTATTCTCTTCTTGTCCAAACTATTTATTGTCCATGTTTCACTTGCGTACATGGCTACACTCCATACAAATACTTTCAGAAATGACTTCCTGACACTTAAATCTATACTCGATGTTAACAAATTTCACATCTTCAGAAACGCTTTTCTTGCCGCTGCCAGTCTACATTTTATATCCTCTCTACTTCGACCATCATCAGTTATTTTGCTCCCCAAATAGCAAAACTCCTTTACTACTTTAAGTGTCTCATTTCCTAATCTAATTCCCTCAGCATCACCCGACTTAATTCGACTACATTCCATTATCCTCGTTTTGCTTTTGTTGATGTTCATCTTATATCCTCCTTTCAAGACACTGTCCATTCCATTCAACTGCTCTTCCAAGTCCTTTGCTGTCTCTGACAGAATTACAATGTCATTGGCGAACCTCAAAGTTTTTATTTCTTCTCCGTGGATTATAATACCTACTCTGAATTTTTCTTTTGTTTCCTTGACTGCTTGCTCAATATACAGATTGAATAACATCGGAGAGAGGCTACAACCCTGTCTCACTCCCTTCCCAACCGCTGCTTCCCTTTCATGTCCCTCGACACTTATAACTGCCACTTGTTTTCTGTACAAATTGTAAATAGCCTTTTGCTCCCTGTATTTTACCCCTGCCACCTTTAGGATTTGAAAGAGAGTATTAATCTTTCTTCAAGATAAGTTGTAAGGTCAGTATTGCCTCACGTGTTCCAATATTTCTACGGAATCCAAACCGATCTTCCCCAAGGTTGGCTTCTACTTGTTTTTCCATTCGTCTGTAAAGAGTTCGCGTTAGTATTTTGCAGCTGTGTCTTATTAAACTGCTTTCTTTGGGATTGGAATTATTATATTCTTCTTGAAGTCTGAGGGTATTTCGCCTGTCTCATACATCTTGCTCACAAGATGGTAGAGTTTTGTCAGGACTGGCTCTCCCAAGGCCGTCAGTAGCTCTAATGGAATGTTGTCTACTCCGGGGGCCTTGTTTCGACTCAGGTCTTTCAGTGATCTGTCAACTCTTCATGCAGTATTGTATCTCCCATTCCGTCTTCATCTACATTCTCTTCCATTTCCAGAATATTGTCCTCAAGTACGTCACCCTTGTATAGACCCTCTATATACTCCTTCCACCTTTCTGCTTTCCCTTCTTTGCTTAGAACTGGGTTTCCATCTGAGCTCTTGATATTCATGCAAGTGGTTCCCTTTTCTCCAAAGGTCTCTTTAATTTTCCTGTAGGCAGTATCTATCTTACCCTTAGTGAGATAAGCCTCTACATCCTTACATTTGTCCTCTAGCCATCCCTGCTTAGCCATTTTGCACTTCCTGTCGATCTCATTTTTGAGACATTTGTATTCCTTTTTGCCTGCTTCATTCACTGCATTTTTATATTTTCTCCTTTCATCAATTAAATTCAATATTTCTTCTGTTACCCAAGGATTTCTACTAGCCCTCGTCTTTTTACCTACTTGATCCTCTGCTGCCTTCACTACTTCATCCCACAGAGCTACCCATTGTTCTTCTACTGTATTTCTTTCCCCCATTTGTGACAATTGTTCCCTTAGGCTTTCCCTGAAACTCTGTACAACCTCTGGTTTAATCAGTTTGTCCACATCCCATATCCTTAAATTCCCACCTTTTTGCAGTTTCTTCAGTTTTAATCTACAGCTCATAACCAATAGATTGTGGTCAGAGTCCACATCTGCCCCTGGAAATGTCTTACAATTTAATACCTGGTTCCTAAATCTCTGTCTTACCATTATATAATCTATCTGATACCTTTTAGTATTTCCAGGATTCTTCCATGTGTACAGTACAACCTTCTTTTATGATTCTTGAACCAAGTTTTAGCTATGATTAAGTTATGCTCTGTGCAAAATTCTACCAGATGGCTTCCTCTTTCATTTCTTTCCCCCAATCCATATTCACCTACTATGTTTCCTTCTCTCCCTTTTGCTACTCTCGAATTCCATTGACGTAGTGTAGCAAAAATGTGATTCACCCTAAGAGCCAACACATTTCCATTTATCGACAGTTGAATTCCAATGGTCCCATGTCGACTGCAATCATAATCGACAGTGTCGTTGGGTCAACATGTATGGTCTGCTGCGGAGCTCCATGTTCAAGAATGTACGATGAACAATGTGCTCCAAAACACTTGCGTCAGCACCAACATTGTGCTCTTTTGACAGATATGCCATAGATCAACATCCATCCTTCTTTACAGAGCAGACAAGGTTTCAAACCCCATCTAGTGGTAGTTTTACTGTCTTTCTGCCTCTTTCCGTAGATGTTCACAAGAGCAGCACATGATCATTCGACCAGATTCAACATTTTCAAGATACTTGTTCAGAGGCTCTGCGTAATAATAATCTGTACTTTGCTGAAGTCACTTATCTCAATGGATTGCCCCATTTGCAGCTCATATCTTCATTAGGGTGATCCCCTGACCATGTCTGCTCCACTAACATACTTTTGTTACTGTGTCGCAAGCCCACTTACTGCATCACATGCCCACAATGCCACCAAGTGGCATCGAACATCACGGTGGGCAGTGGTCATAACATTTTGGCTCGTCGGTGTATAATTTCATGTGTCAAACACGCAATGTAAACACTACTATGCTGACTCCTTTATTTGCGATGTAGTTATTCTTTTGCCAGACAAGGAAGTACACTGCCGAGCACACAAACATGTAAACCTCACTATTATGAAAGTTCTGTCAATAGTAAATTAATCATTTGTATGAACTCCAACCCCCACTCAGCAGTACAAGTTAAGTCCTCATAGAGATGGTGCTCAGTTCTTTTTGAGGTAGCAGGCTCTGATTTTTTTATTGTTAATGTCCTTGTATCACACACAGCTTTATGCCAAAACTCCTACAAACCCCATGACAGGTGTCACTGCTTCTACTATTGAATGAAATGCACTTCCAGAGTATGCCAACACAGCCAAAAGTGCTCCAAATCATCACCCTCCACCGAGATAAACACTGCCTTTCTTCAGTCAATGGTTATAAATACTGCAATCTTGCATCTCCCCATCATATTCCAGACTGATACCCAGGACGTCATTTTTCAAGCTGACACCAATTTCACCTATATCATTACATTCTACAGTGCTGTAACTTCACTATGTCAACCACTTGATTTCAAAATCCATTCAGTCATGATAAAAGGATTTCTTACCACTTCTGTAGCCTCTAACAATTGTTTTGCGCTTATAAATATGGACTGCAGTATATTAAATGAATCCACAGGATTTTTGTTTACAATTTCCTAACTATTCAATCTCATTTTAGCTGTTCTACAGTAATCTAGACCATGGTGCAACCATCACAAGTATTAATTTTTTTAAACATAGGTCACATCTAAGCAAAGAAAGCACATATCCAACTAAGCACATTCATTGGCCATTGATAATTTGCCTGTGATGAATACCTCGAAATAATTTCAGATAACATAAATTTTTATACCATATTCCTATCATGCTGACATGCTGTGACAGTCACCGATCTCCTAAATCAGTTACAAAAAATATCCTATTTAAATGCACAACTTGTGCAGTGCATATGTATTCTTGAAGTAGCAGCTTTGCCCATATGCTGCTCAGGAAACTACACACTTGGAAGGCCATCAATTTGGCAGCCAGTGCTTTCCAATAGTGTCATTCCATCAGAATGAATTCCCAATGTCTCCAAAAAAACTCAGTAGTGCAGTGTCTTAAAAAAAAAGGGAAGGAAGTAAAAGTTCTGCATTCAGACCCACACGGTTAAAATTTGGACAAAGATCACCATTCTCCCTGCAGTTGTTGGATACTTGACATTGCAGCCACTACACGTCACTCGAGTAGCTCCTCAGTTGGCATTACAAGGCTGAGTGCACCCCTTTCCAGTCCCCCACCAAGGAAAAATCTCTAGCAGTCGAAACCAGGTCGTCTGCATGTCAGTCAGACGTGTTGACCACTGAGCTACAGAGGCGGACTAATGGATCTGTCACCTAACTATTTTCTGGCATTTTGCAAAATACGAGGAGAACTGTGCATTGCATGTAATGGTGGGTATTATGTCTGAGTGTCTGCAACCACAAGATTTACTTCACCAGCAGGCTGATGCTGAAGCACTGTCACACTACTCTTATTGGCACAGGCCCATTATTGACCTTATATGACACAGTCTGTTTCTATATCAACACACATTACATAGATTTCCCATCAGTGCAGCAATGGCACTAAAATGGGTCAAGCAGGATCTCACTCCCCAGCAGGTCTTACAGTGCCTACAACAAGGATGGTCTATATAGATGCCACAAAGTATCACTAGTAACCTGTGAACATTCCTTATGCTGGCTGCCATCTTTCCTAAAGGGTGGTGTCATTAAGCTGAGCACAGAATGAAAGACAATGAGCTGCAACATTATTTCAGGAGACACCTTTCCAATGTCTACTACGAAAGTAGTTGCAAAAATATTAAATTCAAATTCAAACTGATTTACATCACTAAATCCATTGTCAAAGCAAGCATTCTCTCATAGCCTGTAGCACAGTAACAAATCCATAAAAACGTTTATTCAGTGTCTCCTTTAGCATATTTTTTCCATTTACAATTAATCTAATGTTTGGAAATCTCACACATGAATATTCTGAAAGTTTCTTTGTCTTCAATGCAAATTTACTGGGCAAACATGAGGTAATTATCAAAGTGCTTGACACCATTTTGATTTCAAGAGAAAATTAGTATTGTGTGTGCTTGGTCACTTAAATTAGAAATTCAATATCTTACCCCCACTAAGAGGTAATTCTTTTACTATCTTTTCTTTCATGTCCCTGAAAAGTGTTCCGTCTTTACACACCTTGGAAATACATAGGAAAACAACACCTTTACTCAACCAGCATACTTCCGAAAAATAAGGCACATTACTACACTCCTGGAAATGGAAAAAAGAACACATTGACACCGGTATGTCAGACCCACCATACTTGCTCCGGACACTGCGAGAGGGCTGTACAAGCAATGATCACACGCACGGCACAGCGGACACACCAGGAACCGCGGTGTTGGCCGTCGAATGGCGCTAGCTGCGCAGCATTTGTGCACCGCCGCCGTCAGTGTCAGCCAGTTTGCCGTGGCATATGGAGCTCCATCGCAGTCTTTAACACTGGTAGCATGCCGCGACAGCGTGGACATGAACCGTATGTGCAGTTGACGGACTTTGAGCGAGGGCGTATAGTGGGCATGCGGGAGGCCGGGTGGACGTACCGCCGAATTGCTCAACACGTGGGGCGTGAGGTCTCCACAGTACATTGATGTTGTCGCCAGTGGTCGGCGGAAGGTGCACGTGCCCGTCGACCTGGGACCGGACCGCAGCGACGCACAGATGCACGCCAAGACCGTAGGATCCTACGCAGTGCCGTAGGGGACCGCACCGCCACTTCCCAGCAAATTAGGGACACTGTTGCTCCTGGGGTATCGGCGTCCTGGGGTATCGGCGAGGACCATTCGCAACCGTCTCCATGAAGCTGGGCTACGGTCCCGCACACCGTTAGGCCGGCTTCCGCTCACGCCCCAACATCGTGCAGCCCGCCTCCAGTGGTGTCGCAACAGGCGTGAATGGAGGGACGAATGGAGACGTGTCGTCTTCAGCGATGAGAGTCGCTTCTGCCTTGGTGCCAATGATGGTCGTATGCGTGTTTGGCGCCGTGCAGGTGAGCGCCACAATCAGGACTGCATATGACCGAGGCACACAGGGCCAACACCCGGCATCATGGTGTGGGGAGCGATCTCCTACACTGGCCGTACACCACTGGTGATCGTCGAGGGGACACTGAATAGTGCACGGTACATCCAAACCGTCATCGAACCCATCGTTCTACCATTCCTAGACCGGCAAGGGAACTTGCTGTTCCAACAGGACAATGCACGTCCGCATGTATCCCGTGCCACCCAACGTGCTCTAGAAGGTGTAAGTCAACTACCCTGGCCAGCAAGATCTCCGGATCTGTCCCCCATTGAGCATGTTTGGGACTGGATGAAGTGTCGTCTCACGCGGTCTGCACGTCCAGCACGAACGCTGGTCCAACTGAGGTGCCAGGTGGAAATGGCATGGCAAGCCGTTCCACAGGACTACATCCAGCATCTCTACGATCGTCTCCATGGGAGAATAGCAGCCTGCATTGCTGCGAAAGGTGGATATGCACTGTACTAGTGCCGACATTGTGCATGCTCTGTTGCCTGTGTCTATGTGCCTGTGGTTCTGTCAGTGTGATCATGTGATGTATCTGACCCCAGGAATGTTTCAATAAAGTTTCCCCTTCCTGGGACAATGAATTCACGGTGTTCTTATTTCAATTTCCAGGAGTGTCTTTTCACAATCAAGTTCTTCCAGGAAAGATGTAAACTGCCAATGCCTCAAACTGTGAGCTCTCAATATATTACTTGTGGTTTACAACATAACATAGTATACTCCTGGTATTTCCTGGCATATATCATTTTTTTTAACTTTTTTCTCATTAAATCAAAAAAGGGGGAGTACAGGTTGGAATATCAAAAATGTTATGAAAAGGATAGACTGCTAATCATCATAAAGATGACATGATGAGTTGCAGACAGGCACAATGAAAAGACTGTTACTCACTTAGCTTTCAGCCAAAGCCTTCAACAGAAAAGAAAAGCAAACACACACATTCCCACAAGCAAGCACACCTCACACATATATGACAACTCTCTCTAATCAGTGTGGCCAGAATGCAATGGAGAGTGGGGCATGGAAAGGGAACGGATAGCAGTAGAAGAGCCAGCATTACCTGACAGAGTGTGCAGGCACTACATTGTGATTAGACAAAGCAGCTTCACATGGCATCTGGCAGATTGTGAGGGCAGAAGGGGGAGGCAGGGAAAAGGAGAGCAGCAAAGAGGGGGAAAAGGCTGGTGGCATTGGGAGAGTGTAGGGCACAATAGGGACGGGAAACTTGACATGGGAGGAGGTGATAGAACAAAGGAGGGCAGAAACTGTTGGATGAAGGGTGTGAGGACAATAAGTTATTGTACGTGAAGGCAGAGATAATTTCGGGAGAGGAGAATGTGATGTAAGGATAGCTACCATCTGCACAGATCAGAAAAGCTAGTGGTGGAGGGGAGAATCCAGATGGCTCAGCTTGTGAAGCAGCCACTAAAATCAAGCGTGTTATGTTCCGCTGTGTGCTGTGCCACAGGGTGGTCCACTTTGTTCTTGGCTACAGTTAGGTGGTGGCAATTCATCATGTTATACAGATGGATGGTAGTCATACTAATATAAAAAGCTCTGCAATTATTGCACCAGAAGTGGTATATGGCATGGCTGCCTTCACAGGTGCCCTAGCCTCTGATGGGGTAGGATAAGTCTGCGACTAGAAAGTGCTGCGTGTGGTGGATTGGGCAGGTACTGCACCTGGGTCTTCCACAGGAATGATCCCTGTGGGCAGGGGTTGGGGCTGGAGGTGGCATAAGGATAGACTACGAAGCTCCACAACATCCCAGTCTAGTAATTTTATATTACAAAGCAGACACTGGGTGCTGCTTTATTTTTCAGTAACAAGTAATTTTCTTTCTACTGTGATTTAAAGTGGAAAGCTTTATTATATTTTTGTTTTGAGCATCTTAACTACTTCTTGGCCATTTTCTTCTCACTAACTCTCATTTTACTACAAAGAAGACTTCAACATACACAATTACAACACACAAAGTCACCAGCAGACCTCATTGCTGAGTGCATTTCCGTTTGGAAAGAGTGGTGATAGAAGGGTATGGGAGTTGGAAAGGGGACTCATAACTGGGTTGGAATGGGTGGGTGGGGTTGAAACTGGCAGCCACTGCAAACAACTGAGAGTGCCCACATCCACATTCTTGCTTTTGCCCGCCATATTCTGGCAGATAAAATTAAAGAAAGAGTGAGATATCACAATTACAAGAGATAACATGGCAGCAATAAATTGAGTTCACCAACCAAAATGCAGTAAATTTTCGTCTAAGAAAGGCACAGAGATAGGGTTAATTGTTGTCATTATTATTTTTATGATGAGCACTTAATGGTACCTTATTTTTGTTAACAGCCATGAATATCAGTGCATTTTCATCCAACGTCCGGATTTTCAGTGATATACTGAAAGCATATTTATCATACAAAGTAGCATCTCGTATTGCATATCCATCACCAGTGAACCTGTATGACTGCTCATCTCGTGATTCTTCAACCCTGTGAAACAAAAAGAATGAAAATTTTTAAAAAGAATTATCTTTCATTAATTCATTATTTATTAAACTGGATAAAATTACACCGTGTCCACCAAAATCCAACTAACCCTTCAATGCAAGCTGTACAACTTCCTTTGATTTCACTGTTAAAGTTCCACAATCCTATTGGTCTTCCATCAAGAACAACTCGATGCAAACACCCGACAAACTTTTTTCTTGCACTGAGCAACTGTGGTGGAACAGGAATGTATGGTGGTAAGCCTCCAATCCAAACAACATCATCTGCTCCAACATCTAAACGTCCAAATCCTGGAGCAGTACTGTTTGTTTGAGGATCACCACTGTATTCTGGTGATCCATCAGGTAAAACTTGATGCCTAACAGCAAGTTTTGCTATGTTGCTAGTCCTGTAAGGAACACAATATTTAATGTCATATGACACTGTTTCAAATGAATGGAATTCAACAACAGTGAATGTAAGTTGTACCTCTCCACCTCTATGCGATACCAGTTCTTGTCTTCCTTGAGAACAGCTGTTTCTATTTTTCTGGGATGTGTGATAATTCCCACTCCACCTCCAACATCCCAAAGAAAACGAATTTTTCTGTTTACCATCTCAAGTGCTATGAAATCTTTCTAGAATTGAAATTAAAAAGTATTTTTATACAAATTACTCTGGATTACAATATGCAAGTGTATATCATTCTGACTTACTGATGAGGAATTACTGCTTGACAGGTAGAACAGCAATGCATCCTTCTCATCTGAATCAACAGCATAATTTAAAATAATTGATGTTGTAATAGTAGGAACCAGAGTCTTAGGTTTATAAGATCGCACACAACCATTATTAGCATTGCTAGTAATAGAGAGACGGATCTGCAACAGAGATTTCAAAATGCATTAAAAATGAAAGTGAAAAGTACCAACACAATTATAGCCTGCAATTTTATGACCTTTCATACAGCAACTAAATTAATGACATTGAAGCCACTGATAGAAGCAAAATTCACATACTTAAAGTCATATTTCATGAAATAATTTTCATTTTGAGGTACATTTCATTTGCTGCATTACTTATTATATCTGCATTAGGTTATGTACATTTTCTATTCCAGTGCTGCATGACCCAAAATTCTCAGAGAAATAGATCAAAATTTTTTCCTCTAAATACTTCTGTTTCTTATATAAATCCACATTTTTGCAGCTGCAACAGCATATGACTTAATAGTGCTGTATTTTTCAGTTGTAACAATTACTCAAATATATCAATGATGCAGCATGAAATATGCACAATAAATATGAACCCAGAAAAATTCAACAATTATATATAAGCAAGCCAAGAAGAAAATACAAAACCACAGCAGGCTTACTACATTTCTTTCTTTTTTTGTATGAAAACTGCATAACATTTTTCAGAACTTTACAGGAACTCATTAAATAAATGCACTTCTGAAAACTTTACAGTAAACTGAAAGCAGCCAAAGAAATGAATTTAAATAATTCTGAGTCACAAGGAACTACAACAAACAATGGAAAATCTGGGACAGAATAATAGCAATATTAAAGGGACAGTTTGATACTCATCACATAGAGGAGGCATTGAGTGGCAGAGAGGTGGACTGAATAAAGATTCCTTATGTATTTAGCTAAATAATATCCAGCAGTGTGTATTCAATGTGCCTGTCTGCCACTCAATGTCTCCTCTACGTGGTGTATAGCAATTCATATTGGAGCTATAACAAAAAGTAATAACACAAACAGAATGGGATAACCACAACAGTGAATATGTAGACAAATTCAAAATAATAATATTCATATTTTTACATAATTCAAATATGATTCCTACATCAATGTAATCCAGCTAAATGATTTCAGAAACATAGTGAAAACATGATAACTAAAACCAGACTCCTTGTTTTACAGTGCTTTAGCTATTTGAAAAACCATTTGAGTAAATATATGGATGATGAAAATCTACTCTGGTTGGCCAGGAGAGGTTTTTACAATAGATCACCCTTGCCTCTGAGTATGAAACAAAAATCATTACTTTCATCACAATAGTTGGTTAACAGGTACCATACAAATGAGGTGATCAAGACAAACTGGAGAAGAAAGAAAGGAAAACACTCAGAAAAATTTTAGAATCACAAAAGAACGAAGATAACAACTGGATAAAGAGGAGAAATGAAGATCTACAAAGATTAGATTAGATTAGATTTACTTTCATTCCAATTGATCTGTAGTGAGGAGGTCCTCCAGGATGTGGAACATGTCAGAAAAACAACAATACATGACAAATATTTACAACTAAAACAAATAATAATAAATGAAAAGCACCAGTTTGCTTTTGTTCTACAATATTATTTTTATTGCTAATCGGTTTTCGGCTTACAAGGCCATCTTCAGGCATTTACTGAGTATTATCACCAAAGAAGTTAAATGTTAGCAGACAACATTGGAAGAGAAGTAACACATCTAGAGTGAAGTAGAAACATACAGTGAGTAACATCTTTGCAATGAAATAGTAAAAACTGAACAGTACATAAATAACAATGGAGTTGACAGGAAAACCTTTAGCACAAAATAAGAATAGCATGCCTACATAACAGTTTCTATTGATAAACAAAACTATTGAAATAAGATAAAATTAGTACTAGGCAAGGCTGCATCAAGAGGTATGAAACATGGAGAGTGATACACAACCAATTAAAAAAGAAGAGACAGTTGTCAATGTAAATACAGAATACTGTTGAATTTATTATCAAGCTGTAATCCCAAGAATTTAACACTGTCCACTTCTTCTATCTTCTTGTCATCGTATGTTAGACATATACTCTTGGGACACCCCTTACAAGTTCTGAACTGCATGTAGTGTGTTTTTTCAAAGTTTAGTGACAAAGAATTGGCTAGGAACCAGTGATTAATGTCCACAAATATTTTATTGGCTGATCTTTCTAAGACTACACTTGATTTGCTATTTATTGCAATGTTTGTATCATCGGCAAACAAAACAAACTTGGCATCTGGTAATGTTACTGATGAAAGGTCATTGATATACACAAGAAAAGAAACATAGGAACAATCACAAACACAATAAGAAAGACGAAATTAAAATTTTGTGGTCTTATGTACAGGATGAATGAATGAAGAACATTTCTAACTTTATTTTAAAATTTAAAAACACCTTGAGATGGTTGGAAAAGAAAAGAAAGACTTGAGAAAACTTAATGTTGCAGAAAGACCTTACACAACAGAGGTATAATGCAGAATCGATTCAATTGAAACTTTTAATTTGCTGCTACGATACATCATACCATTACATATCAGTACCATTATTGCTACAAAAGGTGTCCAGAAGAGTCTGAAAGTGCAGGATTGCATTCTGCACAGCAGAACAAAGCATGTCCGTAGGTATGTTGGTTACCTCTGTTAATATTCTGCGCTTTAGATCAGCACATATGTGATGTTCCACTGGTAAATCTTGTACTTCAGTTACCCTCAGAACCAGAAATCACAGGGAGTGAGATCAGGTGATTGTGCTGGTCAAGCATTTCAAAATGACTGGCTGATAATTCAATCGTTTCCAAATGTGTTTCCGAAAAGCAGATGAACTTCACGAGCGATTTGCAGTAGGGCCTCATCTTGCATAAAAACTGTCGAGTTCAATGCATCTCTCTCCTGTAGGTTGGGCGCGACATGCTGGCAATGCATATTGCAGTAACACTAGCCACTCACACTGCACATCTTTGGATCTTGAGCGTCAATGTGTTCAAAATATGGTGACCATAGCCGTGAAGCCACACCGTATGGTGACACATTCACCATACAGAGGAACTGCATGCACAATGACAGTATATTAAGATCCTTCCACTCAGCAATTGTGTATGTGTTCACCTCATTCGTCAGAGAAAAATGAGCCTCATCTGTCCATAAGATGGTCCAGGGCCAGCCCTCATCAACTTCAGTCCTTGTGAGAAAGTAGAGAGTGAAGTCAACATATCATTGTGCATCCTAGTCCAAGCAGCTGTACGATATGGATCTTGTACGGATACCATTTGAGAATGGTTCGAAGTACCTTCCACACAGAGACCACGGGACGTTCAACTGTCATGACACAGCACGCACACTGCCTGATGATTGAGAACTGCATGCAGTGTTATCTGCTGTAGCAACAGCAATTTCATCAAACTACCTGTGGTGCAACCGCTCGTCGACCTCTTCCCAGAGCCAAGCCCAATTCCTCAGTTGATTCCAACTTCTTCATAGTGATCCGCAGAGCAAGTGGAGAAAGAGGACCCTTCTATAATCCTTTCAGCCAGCGATATTCTTGCAGCTGCATTTTTGCACTAAAATATCTGATGGATAAGAAGTAAAATTAATGAAGTACTTATCTGCATTGATGAGTTGTGAGTAGTCAGCCCCAGTTGACACAATCTGCCTCTCTGAACATCATGTGACCACAGGTATAGATGTGTTAATTGTGGCAGGATTGAGGTTACATCTCATTTCTCCAGAACAGAATTGGAGAAAGGGGGAAATATAACATTCATCAGAAATTGTCATAAATTTATGAACATAAGAGATTCAAACAACGGAAAATTCAGGATGGAATGTAACAATATTATCACCATATAGCAGAGATGCTGAGTCGGAGACAG
The DNA here is from genome assembly GCF_023898315.1 of Schistocerca nitens. NCBI lineage: Eukaryota > Metazoa > Arthropoda > Insecta > Orthoptera > Acrididae > Schistocerca > Schistocerca nitens. Next base: position 4,407,643 of record NC_064619.1, on the reverse strand, counting down.
GCACAACAAAAAGACTCTTGCAATTAAAGCTTTCGGGCATCAAAGCCTTCGTCAATGACACACACACACACACACACACACACACACACACACACACGAGTGGTGACTGGGTGGGGGTAAGGAGGAGGCTGGGGCGGGGAGGGGGAGGGATAGTGTGGTGGGGGTGGCAGACAGTGAAGTGCTGCAGGTTAGATAGAGGGCAGGAGTGAGGTGGGGAGGGGGTAGTGGGGCTAGGGGGGAGAGGGGAGAAGTTGCAGAAAAGGAGAGAAATAAAAAGACTGGGTGTGGTGGTGGAATGATGGCTGTGTAGTGCTGGACTGGGAACAGGAAAGGGGCTGCATGAGTGAGGACAGAGACTAACAAAGGTTGAGGCCAGGAGGGTTACGGTACTTAGAATGTATTGCAGGGAAAGGTTCCACCTGTGCAATTTAGAAAAGCTGGTGTTTGTGGGAAGGATCCATATGGCACAGGCTGTGAAGCAGCGATTGAAATGAAGGATATCATGTTTGGCAGCATGTTCAGCAACAGAGTGGTCCACTTGTTTCTCGGCCACAGTTTGATGGTGGGCATTCATGCAGACAGACAGCTTGTTGGTTGTCATGCCTACATAGAATGCAGCACAGTGGTTGCAGCTTAGCTTGTAGACCACATGACTGGTTTCACAGTTAGCCCTGCCTTTGATGGGATAGGTAATGTTAGTGACCGGACTGTAGTAGCTGGTGGTGGGAGGACGCATGAGACAGGTCTTGCATCTAGGTCTATTACAGGGGTACGGGCCATGAGGTAAGAGATGGGAGCAGAGGTTGTGTAAGGATGGACAAGTATATTGTGTAGGTTCAGTGGATGGCGGAATACCACTGTGGGAGGGGTGGGAAGGATAGTGGGCAGGACATTCCTCATTTCAGGGCACAACGAGAGGTAATCGAAACCCTGACGGAGAATGTAATTAGTTGTTCCAGTCCTGGGTGGCACTGAGTTACAAGGGGATTGCTCCTCTGTGGCCAGACACTGGGACTTTGGGAGGTAGTTGGAGACTGGAAAAGTAAGGCGAGAGAGATTTGCTTTTGTACAAGGTTGGGAGATAATTACACTCAGTGAAGGCTTCAGTGAGGCCATCAGTATATTTTGAGAGGGACCGTTTGTCACTGCAGATGTGATGACCACTGGTGACTACGCTGTACGGAAGGGACTTCTCGGTATGGAATGGGTGGCAGCTGTCAAAGTGGAGGAATTTCTGGTGGTTAGTAGGTTTGATATGAACGGAGGTACTGATGTAGCAATCTTTGAGGTGGAGGTCAGTGTCTAGGAAGATGGCTTGTTGGGTTCAGTAGGACCAGGTGAAGCAAATGGGGGAGAAGTAGTTGAGGTTCTGGAGGAATGTGAATAGGGTGTCCACACCTTTGATCCAGATAGCAAAGATGTCATCTTTGAATATGAACCAGGTGACAAGTTTAGGGTTTGGGTTTTTAGGAAGGATTCCTCTACAAGGCCCACGAATAGGTAGGCATAGGGTAATGCCATTCAGGTGCCCGTAACAGTACCCTGCATTTGTTTGTAAGTAATGCCTTCAAAGGAGAAGTAGTTGTGGATGAGGATATAGTTGGTCACGGTGACTAGGAAGGAGGTTGTCGGTTTGGAATCTGTCGGGCGTTGGGAAAGATAGTGTTCAGTAGCGGTAATGTCACGGACATTAGGACTGTTAGTGTACAGGGTGGTGGCTTCAATAATGATGAGCAGGGCACCGTGTGGTAAAGGGCAGGAACTGTGGAGAGTCAGTGGAGGAAATGTTTGGTATCTTTTCTATACGGTGGTAGGTTCCAGGTAATAGGTTGAAGGTACTGGCCTACGAGAGCAGAGATTCTCTCAGTGGGGGCACAGTAACCGGCCACAATGTGGCATCCTGGGCAGTTAAGTTTATGGACTTTAGGAAGCCTGTAGAAGGTACGAGTGCAGGGAGTGGTAGTGGTAAGTAGAGAGGTAGACACTGGGGAGAGGTTCTGGGATGGGCCTAAGAATTTGAGTAGTGACTGGAGATCCTGCTGGATTGCTGGAATGGGGTCACTGTGGCAAGGTTTGTATGTGGAAGTGTCTGACAGCTGGCGTTGTCCTTCTGCCAGGTAATCCTTGTGGTTCAAAACAACAGTGGTGGAGCCTTTGTCCACAGGTAGGATTATAAGGTTGGGATTAGTTTCTAGATGGTGGACTGCAGTCCATTCTGCAGATGTAAGCTAACCTTACATCTGCAGAAAGAACTGCAGTCCACCATCTAAAAGCTGATCCTGACCTTATAATCCATTGCCCAGCCTAGGTATTAAACCAGTACTTGGCTTTAGTGATAACCTTCATTGAACTGGAGGTAAATGATTGTGACTTGTGATTTATTAGTCTCATAACATACAATTCACAATATAATGCTAATTTGCAGTTGGATTCTGCTCAAATTATCAGTTCATCTTCCATGAACTCTTCTAATGAGTAGTAACATTTGTGTATAAGAATTTCATGTAACTTCTTTTTTAGTAGCCCTAGTTCCATGTTTAGGATGTTTTTGCCTTCAAGTTTGTTGTAGACTTTCATGCCCATATATTGGGGGTCTGAGCATATAATTTCAATCTATGGGCAGGAAGCATAAAATTATCTTTATTCCTTGTACTGTATGGATGATCAAATTGGTTTTTAATGAACAATTCCAGTTTGTTGTGTAAAAATATCATTAGCTCGTATATGTATAGGGAGGGGACAGTCAAAATTTTTAGTTTCTGTAATAATGGACGACACGATTCTCTTTGCTGTGCAGTGCACATATTTCTGATAATTTTCTTCTGGAGCTACAGTACACGAGATATATTATTGGAGCTCCCCCAGAAAATAATGCCATATCTTATCACTGATTCAAAGTAACTTAGATATGCTACTTTGCGAGTGGACATGTTAGTAGTACTTGATAATACAGGGTGGCGCACGAAATGTGTTACCAATTGTTTCTTTCACCATTTACGACGCACATTAGTTATCCCGCTGGAATCTCTACAGCAGTACCAGCAGAGCTTGGAAAAACAAATGAGTTACGAAATGACGTGTAATTCACGATACTGCCGCTAGGAGACTAGTAAGCAGCAATAGCTGACAATGGAAGACTGATGACACAGCAACGATCGGCAATTGTGTTACTTTTTCATGAAATGAAAAGCCTTGTTGTGACTCAGAGGTGTTTTCGACAACAGTCTAACAGACAATGGGTCCCATGCAAGAAGACCATCCACAGGTTGTATGATAAATTTGTACAGGAAGGAACAGTATTGGAAGCGAAGCGACCTCGGCCTAAGCCTGTTTGTTCGCCAGAGAATATTGAAGCGGTACGAGTTGCTGTACAGACAAGTCCCTGGAAATCGTGTAGAAAGGCAGCAGTGCAACTGGGAATATCCAGACGTTCCGTTCAACGCATTCTTAAAAGTGACTTCCATATGTACCCATACAAGATGACCTGTGCACAGAAGCTCACTGAAGAACACAAGCAGCAGAGACTACTGTTTGCTCAGTGAGCGGAGGATAGGGAAGAAACTTTCAACATTTGGTTTTCAGATGAGGTGCATTTTCATTTAGATGGTGTGGTTAACAAACAAAATGTACGCTTTTGGGCCACTGAAAACCCACAAGTGCTTCATGAATGACAACATTACACTCCAAGGATTACAACGTGGGCAGCAATTTCCAGTCACGGACTTATTGGACCCTTTTTCTTTGAAGAAACTGAGAAAAGCGAGCGTTATTTGAGCATGTTTCGCAATAGCTTCATTCCACAGCTTCTTGCTACTGCCTTGCCCTTCAACACGCAGTGGTTCATGCAAGATGGAGCAACGCCACATACTGCAAACACTGTGTTGGAGTTTTTACACGAGCATTTCAACATGTGGATTATTTCACTCAGGTTTCCAGATTGCTTCAATGACGGACAAAATTGGCCCCACAATATTCCAGACCTCAATCCATTTGACTTTTCTCTTTGGGGGTACCTAAAGGAAAAAAATTTTCCGAAATGCCCACGTGATTTAATGGAGCTCAGAAGACTTATTCTTCAAGCTTGCAGTGAAATTACAGAAGACATGTGCCATAGGGTAATCACTAACTTCAGTGTTCGTTTGAAGGGAGTTAGGAAACAAAATGGTGGACATATTGAGCATGTGTTGAGTTAGAACAAATCTCCATGGACGGCTCTTCATTGTAGTATATGTTCCTTTCAGATTGTATTGACAATAAAGTTTATATTCAAAAACAAAATGGTAACTCATTTCATGTGCCACCCTGTATATCCGTGGCATATGCAAAGCTACCCAGTTTGCTGCACAGGTACTCAATATGTGTGTTCCAGTTTAAATTCTTATCGATGTGTAGGCCTAGAAATTTGGCAGAATGCACTTCTGTTAATTCTTCATTTTTATGATTTATACTAATTTCCTGGTCTTTTGACTGTTTGGTTCTGAATTGAATCAAGTTTGTTTTTGATATGTTACGCTTCAGATCATTTAACTGGAACCATGGCTCTAATCTAATTTACCAGTGACTCTACCAGGAATCGCTTCTGTTTCTTCGCTTTCTATCAAGACAGACATGTCATCTGCAAACAGAACGGATGGTGAATTTATGTTTAATGGTGAGTTGTTGACATACAATAAAAAGAGAACTGGACTGAGGATCAAACCTTGCAGAACACCCTGTGTTATTGTTTTCCAGTCTGAATGGTAGTTTACACAATTTGAAGGGATTATTGTTCTTTGTTTTCTATTAGATAAGTAATAAGTAAGCAATTGAAGTACTGCAACCTTAATCCCATATTTTTCTAGTTTGTGGATTAGCAAGGAATGATTTACAGAATCAAAAGCCTTTGTCAGGTCGTAGAAAATTCCGGCTACTTTACTGTTTTTGTCTAGAGCTGTGCTAATTTTTTCAATGAAATTATTTATGAAATGTGATAGCTGCAAAAAATTCTTTCTTGAGATGACAACGCCATCAAAAAATTCTTCAGCTCAGCATTTACTATACAGGACGGCATTGCAGCCCAAACGATCAAGCTTATTGTTTACCCACTACTGCTCATAGTAACTAATGCTCCCTAGACCTTGAAGCTCTTGCCTGGACAAAACAGCAGAAACAGTTGTTCCCATCAGAATACAAGCACTAGAGATCCGATTGCTAAGAAGAATAGCTGGGTATATTCTGTCTGACAGGAGAGTGAATGTAGACAATATAAAAGAACTGATAGCATGAAACTTAATGAGCAGTTTATGGAATACAGAAACAACTGAAAGTATTATGTCATAAGAATGGAAGACAACAGAGTACTAAACTTGGTGATAATTATTAAACAGTGAGCAGAAGATGTTTAGAAAGACCAAGGAAAATCATCAATTTCAGCCGTGAGGCCATAACAGGCAGAGAGATGAAGAAGATACCGTATTTACTTGAATCTAAGCTGCAGTCGAATCTAAGTTGCACCTGAAAAATGAGACTTGAAATAAAGGAAAAAAAAATTTCCCACATCTAAGCCGCACCTGAAATTTGAGACTCAAAATTCAAGGGGAGAGAAAAGTTTTAGGCCGCACCTCCAAATCGAAACACAGTTGGTCCATTGTAATATGAGACACAATTTAGGTCGAATGAATAACGATACAGCTACAGTAGTTTGGTTTAAGTCATAAGCTTAGCAGTTAAGCTTTACCAGGTAGCCATTGCTATGCGTCAGGCACTCCGTCCGTATTTATACGGGTACCCTTCCTTGTTCACGTGCTTCGTCTGGTTTGAATCAATTGCTTATTTTGCTTTGATCTGATAAGTGCCGTTTTCTTTGTTATAGGTGTTTACGTCACTCTAAGAAAAAAAAAGAAAAAAAAAAAGTAGAGAGGAATTGTCTCATTAGCGAAACAATGGCAAGAGACAGCTATTTGTTATTACTTACACTGCTGCTTTCTTTGATAATGATCAACAAGAACCAAATAATAGACTGCATATGATAGAACATGTTCTGAGCGAGAGTTAGGCAAAAATTTTTCTCCGTTTCAAAATCCTTGAAGCTGCTTCTTTAGTACATCAAATTCTGCACAGAAATTAGAGTCATCTTAGATTTAAAAATCTAGTCAGTTGCCGTGCTTCATTTCTGACTGTATCACTATTAGGCATAAGAATAATACGAATATAAACATGACATGATACGAATATTCTTCCGTGTTTGCTGTTTTTCACTCTAGTTTCGTAGTTTATTAGGCAGACAGGATTTAAATGAGATAGCAGCAAACACAAAAGAATACATGGCAAAATGTTTATATTCGTATTATTCTTATGGTGAAGAGAATACTGCATGTGATTCACTTTTCATCAGGTTCCTATTAGCAACCATCTCTTCTCACAGGTAGGAAAAAATTCAGAACATAAAGTTGGCCATATTGACAAACATCCCAAACAGTCTTGCCAGTCGGATTTTCATAGTACATTGAAATTCTGCTACACTCAAAGATGAAGAATACGGAATTTGTATTTACTTCGTTGGATAATGTATGAAAATGCAATGGTCGAAACTCGGGCCAGAGAAAAAAAGCTCGTCTTCCACCTTTTTTTTAAAATTTATTTACTGACACAGAGGTTTTGGCGCCAGTATTTATCTTTGTGCCTACAAAGCTTGCCTGTGTAGCGCTACATATATTCGACGGCAGAAATTTGTGGCGGTACCTACCAACATTTTTCAGAACTTCCGCTTGCTTTGCACTCGATTCTAAGCTGCAGGTGGTTATTTGGATTACAAAAACCGGAAAAAAAGTGCGGCTTAGATTCGAGTAAATACGGTATATCATATCGAAAACATTCTGATTCTTTTAGTAACTGTGACTTTAATCAGTTTTGTAATTACATACCAAACTCTGGTGTGGTGTAGAAGACTCCTGAAGGCATTAATCTGTTCAGGTTAAGCAAATAAATAAAAAATTAAACATAATATAGAGGTTGTCCTAGGATGAATGGTCAATATTCATGGATATGAAAGGAATGATGAATTGCATGAATGGTTTCTGAGATAGAACATATTTAATGTAAATTGTTACTTTTTTCCTTTATTGTTCAGTACATCGTCATTGTTTACAACATACCATAATTGTGTGCACAAAGTCGGGACGAATAATTTGATATAGGACACATGGTCTATCAAGTCAAGAAACTACCACGAACTGTCTTATATACACCTCAATGCATGCACTTTGCACAAGATTTTCTGTATTCTCTCATTCTCTTTATGAATCAGTAAGCCCTTGAGAAAAAATGAGTAAGACCTTTTTAAGGGAAATTTAACTTAGCTTCAGTTTATTCTGCAACAAGTTTTCACTAGAGGCCATGGATTTTGTGTTATTCAAGAAAAACGTACAAAATTAATTTTTAATGTGTTCCTTCTCAGAAACCATTTAGAATGGGGCATTGTCCATATTTTGTTTTTTGCTTCAGATGATCATTCTTGTCATATGTGAATATTGACCATTTCTCCTAAGACAACCTTTGTAGGCAGACTATTGAGTATGTTACAATAATTATGTGTTATACATACCATTAAATTTAATATTCTACCCACCCAAAGTAATTAAGACCTGCATTAAGGCTACCAACACACTAACAACAGAAACTTAAAATGCAACAGACATAGAAGAAGACATAATAGTACAGCTAACAAGAATGCTCACACAACAAGAAAACAGAAGAGCAACAACACATGAAAATGACAACTAGAACAAATCAAATAGGATACAAAGAATAAAGAGCTGAACTCAGATGGCAAGACTCTCAGTCAAGAAAGCGACTTGCAAGCTGTATCACTGTGCCAAGAGTGCAGTGAACAGAGTGACGAGTCAAGTCGCCACGTGGTCTGCTCTGTGCGATCTCGTCCACGAGAGCGGCAGGAAGCAGTGAGCTAGCTTGCAATCTAATCCGTAAGAGTGGTGGGGAGTAGTGATGTTAGCGAGCTACCTTGCAATTCGATCCCTGAGAGTGGTGGGGAGCAGTGAGCTAGAGAGACATCCTACTCTGATGGGGAGTCTGAGCTGCTGGGAGGGAGTTATGCCTGGATTACTTTGCAGCATGCTCCGACCACACGGTGGCTGAAGATTGTAGCTTTTATGATCACTGGCAACGCATTCCAAGTGTAATGCCAAGTCAAAGGATGAGATGTAACAACACACTCAAAAGTATGTAAACATTTACTGAGATTCTGAAATTTGAGATATCCTTTTGAAATCAAGAGAGGAAACATGATGCTGATAGTGTTTTCTGCATTAGTGTATTGGCCTGAAGCACTTTATATCATCATAATTAGTTATTATTATAACAGAGGGAAACATTCCACGTGGGAAAAATATATCTATAAACAAAGATGATGTGACTTACCGAACGACAGTGCTGACAGGTCGACAGACACACAAACAAACACGAACATACACACAAAATTCAAGCTTTCACAACAAACTGTTGCCTCATCAGGAAAGAGGGAAGGAGAGGGAAAGACGAAAGGATGTGGGTTTTAAGGGAGAGGGTAAGGAGTCATTGTGTCTGTATATGTGTGGATGGATATGTGTGTGTGTGTGTGCGAGTGTATACCCGTCCTTTTTTCCCCCTAAGGTAAGTCTTTCCGCTCCCGGGATTGGAATGACTCCTTACCCTCTCCCTTAAAACCCACATCCTTTCGTCTTTCCCTCTCCTTCCCTCTTTCCTGATGAGGCAACAGTTTGTTGCGAAAGCTTGAATTTTGTGTGTATGTTTGTGTTTGTTTGTGTGTCTATCGACCTGCCAGTGCTTTCGTTCGGTAAGTCACATCATCTTTGTTTTTAGATATAATTAGTTATTATGTTTTAAAAGAAAACACGTTTAAAGACAATACATTGAAGGAAAAAAGAATGGAGGTTTCTTTATTTTCTATTTTTATAGATGAGAAAAGCTTCATGTACTAAATAACATATGCAAATCCACATGGTCTTATAACACTTTTTTTAGCTTGGGAAATATTTCTTAAGGATGTGTTTTGGGATGCTGTTGCAGCAGCCTAGCGCAGAATTTTTATCCCGCGCTTTACAGCCACCAGAGATGCATTTTTAAATCAGATGAGCTACCATTCATTTTTTCCAAATCATCCATCACCTACTCTTCAGAAAGATCTGGCTCTTTGGATCAATTCAGGAGTGGACTGCCCATTTCTAATCTATAGGATGCAGCCTTGCAGATTGACCAGCCAGTTTCTCACATACTGGCAAATGGGGAAAACCATATCACCATTGCTAATGGAAGTGATAAAAAAATCTGCAGAAAATGAGAGGTACAGACAGAGACTTAAAAGACTAGACATCTCTCAGGAGAATGCTTAAGCATGTACGGTTACAGGAAAAACCACCAAGAAAGAAGACAGGTGTCCTATGGACAAATGAGAGGAAGGTAAAACACAGCCAGAGGATACACAACTACTGGGGAAAAAAAACAAAACCCATTCCAAATACAATATTTGAATGTTATGGTCCTTAGCTGGCCTATTAAAATGACAACAAGAAGAATATCAAGTAATGTCAGCATTACACAAATTCTGACTTCCATACATGTTCAGTGCAGTAATGGAATCAATGTGAATAAAGACTGTAAACTGTGATGCATGGCTACAATAGCCTAACAATTATCTTATGAACTTCAGTATATTATACATTTCATGTTTTGTGACAATTTTGTTATTATGTTTAAAAGAAAACCAATTTAAAGTTTTTTGATTTATTCCATATCCACTAGGACTGTTTCTGTTGATTTCCATAGAATGTACATTAGCACATTTCTTTTCCTTTATAAATACTTATTTTTCATTTTTAAGGTGAAATCAAATAATGGAAACTCCAGGTCGGAATATCAACAATGTGAAGAAAAGATAGATTGCTACTTACTGTAAAGATGACATGTTAAGTCGCAGACACGCACAACTAAAAGACAAAGACACATTAGCTATCAGCCACAATCTTCATCAGAAAAAGAAACAAAAATACACACCATTCATTCATGCAAGCACACCTCATGCGCACGTGGCTGACATCCCCGGCATCTCAGACCAGAATGTATTCTGGTCTGAGCTACCAGAAACGGCAGTCATGTGTGTGTGAAGTGTGCTTGCTTGTGTGAATGAACGTGTGTGTATTTCTTTTTCTGATGAAGACTGTAGCCGAAAGCTAATGTGTGAATGTCTTTTAGTTGTGCCTGTCTGCAACTTAACGTGTTATCTTCACGGCATTTAGGAATATATCTTTTCCTTACATTATTATTATTATTATTTTCTGACATGTTCCACATCCTCGAGGATTTCCTCACTAAGAGCCATGTAATGAAATCCAATCTACATCAACAGTATGCATGACTGTATATAGAAATTGTTCCCAAGCCAAGAAACTGATTTATTGAGATGTTTCCATTCAGGTGAGACTCAACTTTAGAAGCAGCATTTTCAGAACACAGAAGCACATTATAAGAATTGTACCTGATACGAGTCCTAGAACATCCTGCAGATACATACATTCAAACTTGGTATTTTGATAACTTTGTCACAATGTAATTGATGACATTCCTCTTACCTCAAAAATAGTACAAAGCAAACCCAGGACAAATTAAAAAAAAAAAAAAAAAAGGAAATCTACAGTTCAGATATCTCAAAAGTTTAACTTTAGTTCAGAAATGAGCCAGAGACATGAGTAAACATGTGTTTCTGCATCTGCCAGAACATTTCAAATGTCTTGTGCATAACACAGTGGTGTTCAGGAGAGAATTAATAATATTTATATTGGACAACTGGTTCTATGCTATTGAACAGTATCATCCCAGGGCTCTTTAACATTTATGGTTTAGGATTACAATGTAATTCATTTTAGAACAGTAATACCACAATATTTTCATAACGTAAGTCCATCTAGCGTATTTTTCTGAAATGAAAGTTACTTCTTTGACTTCTTTATACACCCCAGAGACTTCTGTTTGTTCAACCTGAATTGCAATAATTTGGCGTCCTCTTGGGTAAAATATTCCAGAGGTAAAATAGTCCCCATTCGGATCTCCGGGCGGGGACTACTCAAGAAGATGTCACTATCAGGAGAAAGAAAACTGGCGTTCTACGGATCGGAGCGTGGAATGTCAGATCCCTTAATTGGGCAGGTAGGTTAGAAAATTTAAAAAGGGAAATGGATAGGTTAAAGTTAGATATAGTGGGAATTAGTGAAGTTCGGTGGCAGGAGGAACAAGACTTCTGGTCAGGTGACTACAGGGTTATAAACACAAAGTCAAATAGGGGTAATGCAGGAGTAGCTTTAATAATGAATACGAAAATAGGAATGCGGGTAAGCTATTACAAACAGCATAGTGAACGCATTATTGTGGCCAAGATAGATACGAAGCCCACACCTACTACAGTAGTACAACTTTATATGCCAACTAGCTCTGCAGATGACGAAGAAATTGAAGAAATGTATGATGAAATAAAAGAAATTATTCAGATAGAGAAGGGAGACGAAAATTTAATAGTCATGGGTGACTGGAATTCGAGTGTAGGAAAAGGGAGAGAAGGAAACATAGTAGGTGAATATGGATTGGGGCTAAGAAATGAAAGAGGAAGCCGTCTGGTAGAATTTTGCACAGAGCATAACTTAATCATAGCTAACACTTGGTTTAAGAATCATGATAGAAGGTTGTATACATGGAAGAACCCTGGAGATACTTAAAGGTATCAGATAGATTATATAATGGTAAGACAGAGATTTAGGAACCAGGTTTTAAATTGTAAGACATTTCCAGGGGCAGATGTGGACTCTGACCACAATCTATTAGTTATGACCTGTAGATTAAAACTGAAGAAACTGCAAAAAGGTGGGAATTTAAGGAGATGGGACCTCGATAAACCGAAAGAACCAGAGGTTGTACAGAGTTTCAGGGAGAGCATAAGAGAACAATTGACAGGAATGGGGGAAAGAAATACAGTAGAAGAAGAATGGGTAGCTTTGAGGGATGAAGTAGAGAAGGCAGCAGAGGATCAAGTAGGTAAAAAGACGAGGGCTAGTAGAAATCCTTGGGTAACAGAAGAAATATTGAATTTAATTGATGAAAGGAGAAAATATAAAAATGCAGTAAATGAAGCAGGCAAAAAGGAATACAAACGTCTCAAAAATGAGATCGACAGGAAGTGCAAAATGGCTAAGCAGGGATGGCTAGAGGACAAATGTAAGGATGTAGAGGCTTATCTCACTAGGGGTAAGATAGATACTGCCTACAGGAAAATTAAAGAGACCCTTGGTGATAAGAGAACCACTTGTATGAACATCAAGAGCTCAGATGGAAACCCAGTTCTAAGCAAAAAAGGGAAAGCAGAAAGGTGGAAGGAGTATATAGAGGGTCTATACAAGGGTGATGCACTTGAGGACAATATTATGGAAATGGAAGAGGATGTAGATGAAGATGAAATGGGAGATACGATACTGCGTGAAGAGTTTGACAGAGCACTGAAAGACCTGAGTCGAAACAAGGCCCCCGGAGTAGACAACATTCCATCGGAACTACTGATGGCCTTGGGAGAGCCAGTCCTGACAAAACTCTACCATCTGGTGAGCAAGATGTACGAGACAGGCAAAATACCCTCAGACTTCAAGAAGAATATAATAATTCCAATCCCAAAGAAAGCAGGTGTTGACAGATGTGAAAATTACCGAACAATCAGTTCAATAAGCCACAGCCGCAAAATACTAACACAAGTTCTTTACAGACGAATGGAAAAAGTAGTAGAAGCCAACCTCGGGGAAGATCAGTTTGGATTCCGTAGAAATACTGGAACACGTGAGGCAATACTGACCTTACGACTTATCTTAGAAGAAAGATTAAGGAAAGGCAAACCTACGTTTCTAGCATTTGTAGACTTAGAGAAAGTTTTTGACAATGTTGACTGGAATACTCTCTTTCAAATTCTAAAGGTGGCAGGGGTAAAATACAGGGAGCGAAAGGCTATTTACAATTTGTATAGAAACCAGATGGCAGTTATAAGAGTCGAGGGATATGAAAGGGAAGCAGTGGTTGGGAAGGGAGTAAGACAGGGTTGTAGCCTCTCCCCGATGTTATTCAATCTGTATATTGAGCTAGCAGTAAAGGAAACAAAAGAAAAAATTCGGAGTAGATATTAAAATCCATGGAGAAGAAATAAAAACTTTGAGGTTCGCCAATGACATTGTAATTCTGTCAGAGACAGCAAAGGACTTGGAAGAGCAGCTGAACGGAATGGATGGTGTCTTGAAGGGAGGATATAAGATGAACATCAACAAAAGCAAAACGAGGATAATGGAATGTAGTCGAATTAAGTCGGGTGATGTTGAGGGTATTAGATTAGGAAATGAGACACTTAAAGTAGTACAGGAGTTTTGCTATTTGGGGAGCAAAATAACTGATGATGGACGAAGTAGAGAGGATATAAAATGTAGACTGGCAATGGCAAGGAAAGCGTTTCTGAAGAAGAGAAATTTGTTAACATCGAGTATAGATTTAAGTGTCAGGAAGTCATTTCTGAAAGTATTTGTATGGAGTGTAGCCATGTATGGAAGTGAAACATGGATGGTAAATAGTTTGGACAAGAAGAGAATAGAAACTTTTGAAATGTGATGCTACAGAAGAAAGCTGAAGATTGGATGGGTAGATCACATAACTAATGAGGAAGTATTGAACAGGATTGGGGAGAAGAGAAGTTTGTGGCACAACTTGACCAGAAGAAGGGATCGGTTGGTAGGACATGTTCTGAGGCATCAAGGGATCACCAATTTAGTATTGGAGGGCAGCGTGGAGGGTAAAAATCGTAGGGGGAGACCAAGAGATGAATACACGAAGCAGATTCAGAAGGATGTAGGTTGCAGTAGGTACTGGGAGATGAAGAAGCTTGCACAGGATAGAGTAGCATGGAGAGCTGCATCAAACCAGTCTCAGGACTGAAGACCACCACAACAACAACAAACACCTAGTTTACATGCCTTTACTATAGTGTGATCAATCGTTTTCCTCATAACATAATTTGTATTTTCTGCAAGATTTAAGATACTTAACAGCACGGTCATCAGCATCTTTGCTGGATCTCAACACAATACATTTCAACATCTGAACAATGTCTGCATTCACAAGCAAAATTGCTGTGATGCTGCACAAGGAACACATGTCAGCAGATTTCTTCACAATATATGGCTATGCCAACACACACAATGTGGTTTGCATCTATTAAAATCCTTTAATAATTTGGAAAAAAACATTTAAGTGACACACAGCACATTCTATGGATGTTGTTGTTGTTGTTGTTGTTGTTGTTGGTGGTGGTGGTGGTGTAGTCTTCAGTCTTGAGACTGGTTTGATGCAGCTCTCCATACTACTCTATCCTGTGCAAGCTTCTTCATCTCCCAGTACCTACTGCAACCTACATCCTTCTGAATTTGCTTGGTGTATTCATCTCTTGGTCTCCCTCTACAATTTTTACCCTCCACACTGCCCTCCAATGCTAAATTAATGATCCCTCGATGCCTCAGAACATGTCCTACCAACCAATCCCTTCTTCTAGTCAAGTTGTGCCACGAACTTCTCTTCTGCTCAATCCTATTCAATACCTCCTCATTAGTTATGCGATCTACCCATCTAATCTTCAGCATTCTTCTGTAGCACCACATTTCAAAAGCTTCTATTCTCTTCTTGTCCAAACTATTTATCGTCCATGTTTCACTTCAATACATGGCTACACTCCATACAAATACTTTCAGAAACGACTTCCTGACACTTAAATCTATACTCGATGTTAACAAATTTCTCTTCTTCTGAAATGCTTTCCTTGCTATTGCCAGTCTACATTTTATATCCTCTCTACTTCGACCATCATCAGTTATTTTGCTCCCCAAATAGCAAAACTCCTTTACTACTTTAAGTGTCTTATTTCCTAATCTAATTCCCTCAGCATCACCCACCTTAATTCGACTACATTCCATTATCTTCGTTTTGCTTTTGTTGATATTCACCTTATATCCTCCTTTCAAGACACTATCCATTCCATTCAACTGCTCTTCCTAGTCCTTTGCTGTCTCTGACAGAATTACAACGTCATCGGCAAATCTCAAAGTTTTTATTTCTTCTCCATGGATTTTGTTTCCTCTACTGCTTGCTCAATATACAGATTGAATAACATTGGGGAGAGGCTACAACCGTGTCTCACTCCCTTCGCAACCACTGCTTCCGTTTCACGCCCCTCGACTCTTATAACTGCCATCTGGTTTCTGTACAAATTGTAAACAGCATTTCGCTCCCTGTATTTTACCCTATTTTACCCCTGCCACCTTCAGAATTTGAAAGAGAGTATTCCAGTCAACATTGTCAAAAGCTTTCTCTAAGTCTACAAATGCTAGAAACGTAGTTTTCACTTTCCTTAATCTAGCTTCTAAGATAAGTCGTAGGGTCAGTATTGTCTCACGTGTTCCAATATTTCTACGGAATACAAACTGATCTTCCCCAAGGTCGGCTTCCACTACTTTTTCCATTCGTCTGTAAAGAGTTCGCGTTAGTATTTTGCAACCATGACTTATGGTTCGGTAATTTTCACATCTGTCAACACCTGCTTTCTTTGGGATTGGAATTATTATATTCTTCTTGAAGTCTGAGGGTATTTCGCCTGTCTCATACATCTTGCTCACCAGATGGTAGAGTTTTGTCAGGACTGGCTCTCCCAAGGCTGTCAGTAGTTCTAATGGAATGTTGTCTACTTCCGGGGCCTTGTTTCGACTCAGGTCTTTCAGTGCTCTGTCAAACTCTTCAGGCAGTATCATATCTCCCATTTCATCTTCATCTGCATGCTCTTCCATTTCCATAATATTGTCCTATTCTATGGATAGCTGGTACTTAAATGAAAAACAGGGGCTGAGCTATCCACTCAGAGCTCATTGACTCCCTCTCCTGCACATGTTAGATAGGAGGCCAGACACTGCAAAAGTTTGAAATGCATGTTACACAGTTACTGTTATAGGATAGGTTGGTGGGTGGACTTATTATTAGCATACTGAACAAACTCAAAACATGAGAACAAGAAGCTCAAATAAAATAAACATTTTGGCCTCATGATTTCAGATAGGGAAAACTGTTTCTCAGTGGTAATAATTTTATGATGTGTCAACTGTTATCATCAGTTGCTTTCCATATACCTATCCACAAAATGACAAATAATCTTTCCATTGGTTTTCCTGAAACTTTACTGAAATGGCGACGGCGCTGTAGGCGCTCAACGCCAGGGCGGAGGCAAGCACATCTGAACGCAGTGTGTAGGTGCTGCTAGGGCTGTATTGCGTAACTAGAAGCAGAAATGACATCTGTTGAAAAAACTGCCCTTTAATTTACAGCAGCGTGATTAAAGAAATATTTAATGTGACGTACTTACTGACGATACTCCATAAGACTGTTACTGTATGCCAGTCATTTTACAAATAGCGCACTGTTTTTGAAGACAGAAAGAAGAGAGAAGCATAGATGTTATTAATGATTTGTTTTCTTGCCATTTTACTTTTATACCACTTCTGTCACTACTTTCCACTCTATATGCAGTCTGATACATTCAGAGGTTAAAAAGACCAAAGAACCATATGCATTTGGTTACACTAGATTACAAGCATTCTATGTGTGATCAATTACATATACTGAAAATATGCATGTTCTCCACTGTAGTGTCCCTCTGTCCTGCTGCCCATAATATATTCCAGGAATAATGCAACAAGAGATGTAAGAGTTTAATAACCTGTTGATGTCATTAGACATCTAATAATAGCTCAGCTGGTCAGGGACAGCTATGGAAATACCTGAGTCTTATTGAAGGGTCATTCCAGTATTTACCTGATGTGATTCACGAAAACCATGAAAAAAATAAAAATCAGGCTAGCTGTATGAGGATCATAATCATACTCCTTTCAAATTTAAGTACTATACCTTCAACACTGTTCCGGCTACCTCGGGGTTATAATGCTGGAGGACTTGTATACAGACCAAACTGTAATGGAAAAATTAACATACAAGCCTGAAGCTCACAGTTACAATGCATATAACTTACACCATCAGCAGCATGTCGAGCTTTTGTTATACTATCACGTAGCCTCTGTAGTTTTTCTGCAAAAGTATCGTTCCATTGTTGAAACTTACGCCGCTTCTGATTTGCCTCTTCAGTCAACTTTAGGAGCACATCATCAGCCTGCTTTACCGTACTTCTAGTCTGTGATACTGAAATATAAGCAGAACAGAGTGAGTGCATAAAGGACATAAATCAGAAATATATGTATAATATGTAATACTAACAATACTGAAAATTTTGCTAGCTTTTGGACAAATTCTTTTTCAGAAGACTCTTTCCTTCCCATCCCATCCTGTCCAGTAAGTCTCCCCTGACCTTGGGTTCTAGGTGACTTTCCTAAGCTGTATCCCTCTCCCTAAACCTCCCCAGTCCTTTTTCTTCACCCTCTTGGCTCCTCTTAACTCTACTGCCAGAAGATGCCACTGGCTGCAAAAGTTTGTAAAAGTTAAATCCTTTTGTGTGTGTGTTCCCCTGCTGCTGCTTGATGAGTAGATTTCTTTTATCTATCCATTTACATTACATTATCAATAACTGATTCTCTTCGTTGTTATATATTTTGTATTAAGATAGCTGTTATGCATTATTTAGTAGTTTTGGTAAGATGAATTGAACATTGGCACCCCAATGATGGGAGCCTAGAATCTTGAAAGGCATTCCTACATTATGGAAATATTACCATAAAGTGTGTTGGCAGGTACTAAGCTGTAACTGTTGAATATTCAATCTCCTAATAATAATACTGAAACATAAGTTTCATTATGAAGCTAGAATGGTTGTATGTTGGAATAACATTGACTATTAATGATGTTTATAAACAGTGAACTACAGAACAAGGTTATTAAAATAGATTATGTGAATTAATATACTACAACAAGCACGACCAGTTACACTTAATATATATCTAAATTTGCATGTCATACTGCAGTACACAATCACACAAGAAATGTTTGAGCAACCAAAGTGTCTTCTGTGTAACCAAGGAGGAAATATAAGTCAGGAGTGTATGGAAAGGACAGTTCAAACAAATGACCAGGCAGTGGCAGATGTATACACGCATTATGAGACAAATTATAATTATGTGAACATAAGTGGTATGGTTAGATAGAGGAAATATGATGGACACTGAAAATGATATGACAAAACAAAAAGACATTAGAAGACTTAGGCTTAAACTGGGGAATTAGCAATGCGAAAATGGAAGAAACACAATCAGTTCAAGTTAGTACTTTCTCTACAGAAGTGAAAAAAATGAAAAGGAAATGAAGTGAGTAGGGGAAGGGGGGTGGGGGAGAGAGAAATTAATTTACATCAGTATTCTCCATGTGTATTAGAATAAAAGATCCTATACTTACTATTTTCTTCAATCTTTGACAATTGTAGGTCTGTGTCAATTTGTTCAAGTTGAGGTCTCAGTTCAGACCTCACTTTAAATGCCACCTTTTCAGCTTTGGATTGTGCACCATTGACAGTTTTCATTACTTTCCCTAGTTTTTCCACAGTATTGTTCACAGAAACAGCAACTGAAACATACGGCAATATCAACTATAAAAGATGCTCAAAATGAATGCACAGTTAATGATTTGCAGCTAGCTCAAACATTATTATTATTATTATTATTTTACCTATGATAGGACACAGGGAGGAATGTCACAAATACCACAGCAAAAATTTCCATTTGAAATCACAACTCAAGTATTTATAAAACAATGATATCATTATGTCACTGGTGGTTCCTCACTACAGAATAAACATGTACACAATCATTATGATAGATTGTCACTCATTGTAAAGATGACACACTGAGCTGCAGACAGGCACAATGAGAAGACTGTTACACACAGAGCTTTCAGCCAAGGCCTTCTTCAGAAAAGCAATGAAAACACACACACACACACACACACACACACACACACACACACACACATTCACACAAGCAGGCGTATCTCACGTACATGACTGCTACCCCCAGTTGCTGCAGCCAGGATGCAACTGTTGCACTGAACAAAAGCAGGAATCTGGAGTGGGGTGGGGAAGGGAGAGGGGAAGGGGAGGAAGGGATAGCACGGTACCCATGGAGGGAGAGAAAAACGCTGTCTAGCGGAGTATCCAGGGACCAGATGGAAGCGAGACAATGCTGCCAGGCACAGCACTGGTAGGCTCTGGGGGAGGAGAAAAGGAGAGGAGAAGAGAAGGAGAAAAGACCAGTGAATGTGTTGGCAGACAGTGAGGCACAATGATAGTAAGGGGACATGAATTAGGAGGAGGTGATAGGATAGAGGGGGCAGAAAGTAGTAGAGGGTGTGAGAACAGTAGGTTACCGTAGGTTGAGACCAGAGTAATTTCAGTAGCAGAGAATGTTTCCTGAGGATAACTCCCATCTGCACAGTTCAGGGAAGCTGGTGGAGGAGGGGAGTGTCCAGATAGATTGCAGATTTATGATATTCAAACTTAGGATATGTTCAAGAATTCTGCAGCATACTGTGTTTAAGAATTCTGCAACATACCGATGTTTAGACTATTGGTCTGTAATTTTGCAGGTCTATTCTTTTACCCTTCCTATAGTCCGCCCCCATAGCTGAGTGGTCAGTGCAACAGAATGTCAATCCTAAGGGCCCGGGTTCGATTCCCAGTCGTGCCGGAGATTTTCTCCATTCAGGAACTGGGTGTTGTGTTGTCCTAATCATCATCATTTCAATCCCATCGACGCGCAAGTTGCCGAAGTGGCGTCAAATCTAAAGACTTGCACCGAGCGAATAGTCTCCTCAACAGGAGACCTTAGTCACTTCCTTCCTATGCACAGGAGTTACCTGCACTTTTTTCCATTTGGTTGGAACTCTGTGGTGGGCAAGAGATTTGCTACAAATGCAGACTAAGTAAGTGGCCAATGCCATAGACTGCCCTCAGTGAAATTTAATTGGGATTCCTTTCAATTCTGGTGACTTATTTGTTTTCTCATCTCTTTCAGTCGCTTCTCAGTGCCAGGGATGCCTGTTTCTATATCCTTCATAGGGAAATCTGTGTGATGATCAAACAGAGGAATGCCTGTACAACACTCCTAAGTCCATGATTAAAACTTCAGTTTTCCTTTTCTGTTTTCTACTGCTGTGCCAGACTGATCAACAAGTGTTTTCTGTTTTCTACTGCTGTGCCAGACTGATCAACAAGTGTTTGGGTAGAAATTTTTGATCAGCTTATGATTTTACACATGAGCAGATTTTTTTTTGGGATTCTCAACAAGGTCCTTTGATAATGTATGATGGTGGAAGTTGTACATTTCAAGCATCTATCTTTTGGGGGATGCACAGATTTCTAGTAACTTTGTCAGTTGACATTTCCACGTTATTTCTTGATCTGAAAGCACAACAATCTCTGCTTCCCAAGCATTTTGTTATTAAACCATGGCAGATCATTTCCATCCTTAATCCACTTACTTGGTGCATACTTCTCCAGAGCGCAGTTAACAATTAGCTTAAACTTTGTCCATAGTTTCTCTCATACTGGAGTTAAATGATTTCCATACACCATCTAAGTAGGATGCTAACAACTGTATATCTGCTCTTTCCAGAATAAACAGTCTCCTAGCCTTCTTGATAATGAATTTATTAAAACTGATAAAGACTGTCACTATGATGATATCATGAGCACTAATCCCTAGCTCTATACAGACACTCTCAATAAGGTCAAGTCCATTTGTAGCTACACAGTTTAAAATATTTCCATTTCATGTGGACTGTCGAACTAACTGTTCATGAGAACTTTTTGGAAAATGTTTTCAGAACTAAATCACAAGACTGTCTGTCCATATGACCTGCAATGAATCTGTAGATGTCTCAGTCTATACTTGATAGGTTTAAGTCACCTCTGACTAATACTGAACGATCAAAGTACTTCGATGTTACTGAGTTAGACTTCCCTCAAATGATTCCACAACTGCTACAGGGTTACCCATGACTAGATAACTTCACAGTTAAATTCAATAGAGGTGATATTTTTGTTGACAGCAATGAACACTCCTCCTTCTAAGGTGTCTAACCTATCTTTCCAATATACATTCCATGCATCATTAAATATTTTGAAGCTTTCTACTTTGGGTTTCATCCAGCTCTTGGTTCTGAGAATAATTTGAGTGCGACAACTTTGATGCAAGCATTGAATTCAGGAACTTTGTTATAAATGCTTTCGAAATCTACTGTTAAAATTTTGATAGCCAAAATGTCTACACTTTGCAT
Source organism: Schistocerca nitens (assembly GCF_023898315.1). NCBI lineage: Eukaryota > Metazoa > Arthropoda > Insecta > Orthoptera > Acrididae > Schistocerca > Schistocerca nitens. Next base: position 4,386,265 of record NC_064619.1, on the reverse strand, counting down.
GTGATCTGATTTCGCTCTCTGTGCTTCGACTGGTGACTGTTCATCAGAGGACCTCAGACTATTGCCTAGCTTAAAAAATGCTACCCAGGTAGCTGCTTCCTCTGTGTGTGCTTCATTAATATTTACATTAGTAAGCATTTCAGTAAACAGTGATGATTGGCTTTTTCTATCTTGACCACTGTTGGAATTTTGGCTTCGCAAGGTAGTTGTCTGTGTTTATACTGCTGCTTCTATATACAGAGTGTGTATTATCTTTGGAACTAACATTTGGTTAATTATTACACAATATATTAGTAAACAGTAACTTCATGCCAACCAAGTACATTTGTGAATGCTTCTCTTCTTAAAGAATGTATTTGTTACCTTCAATTTGTTAAATATGATGTATTCCCTGGATTTTGCTCCATTCTGATTCATAGTGTCTTTCGCATTAGTACCTATTAAATAGGGAAATGGTACTTTTCCAGTTCTAGCATTTTAATCCTCAGCTAAAATTACATGGTCCTTATTGTTTGTTTTATATGGCTGTTTATGAAATGATTCATAATATAGGTCTGTTTCTTCAATCAATTGACCACTTCAGTTTTTATACCAACTGGACATTGAAACAATGTGTGCAGCAGCAACAACAGTAAAATAGCAGCTACAGAAATGGGCACAGCAACCAAAACTGCACAATAACAAGCAACATCACCATCCCAATACTTTCACCACCATTACAACCATAACAAAAGAGCTATAGCAGACAGTGCAACAGCTGGTGCCTCAGTAGCAACTGTAACAAGCACCATCACTGTTACCACAGCAGAAAGACATTTCACCAGCAGCATAACTAGGGGTGTCCCTTTTCCCAGAGCCGCCTATGATGACTGGGACTCTTACTGTCATGGCTGTCCCAAAGTTATCGAGCTCAGAAAGTACTTGATGAGCATCTACACCACACTTTTTTTCTGTTCATGGAGATGATTGGGACTATTTGGGTATCAAACGAGAGTGATATAAAGTCTTTCAACTGGATGCCATATGCATGTACCTAACCTACTCCAGAGAGCCAACCGAGGAAAGGGGACCTACCATTTAATGTGGAATCTGAAACACACGCTGTTTCTACTGCATATGCACATCACTGGGAGGTGGATGCCAGGAATCAATTCTGTGACCTTTCAGTTTCCAGGTAAGTGCTTCACCACTAGACCACAAGGTCTGAAGTGAATAAGCATACAAGTGGACAATATGTTTTAAAGCTAGATTTAGCAGATGCATATCAACAGCTGTGAGAGTGTGACACTTTCCAACATGATGCTGTTGTCATTACACCATCTGGCCCTTATCAATCCAAATACTTGCAAGCGCTACAGTAACTTTCCAGAAATTCGCCATATTCCTCCAGCCTATGCAAACAATGTAGATGTCATCATGAACACAAGTGTCACAAAATAAGGCCATATACTGAATAGCTGCTCCACACTTTGCAAGAAGCCAGGCTTAAGTGTAACTATTGTTAACATAAACACGTTTTTTACCATAAGCTGACTACTGGGAACATAAGAAAACATCTCTGCAACAAAAGTACTACGATCAGCTACAATATCTAGTTTATTCAAGACATCGCAATAGCATCTGCACCAGTAATAAACCAAATCTGCCAGATTGGAATCTCTTACTGTATCTTCATACTGCAAAGAGAGATGTAACTGACCTAAACAATTATTCCTGTAACCACCATGCCTTGTTCATTTCACATCAGTGAAGTTACATCTGGTTCACATGAATGCACTGAAAATTAACAATGAAGCAGTCCTAAAAAAATTGAATATTTTCAGTAAAAACAAACAGTGCACAAATACTAAGGAAGAAATTGGGGAGAAACAACCACATATCCAGTCTACAATTTATAATCAGTGTGTTAACAATGGATATTAATAAATTTCAAACAGCAAAGTATCAATGAAGAATCTGTGTTATTATGTGAGTGAAAACACACACACTCTAACCACTATTAAAGAGACTGACAAACAAGATATAATACACAATAAGTTTGACACACTAAATCATTTGTGTAATGAACCTGAATTAAATCATTAACTTATTATTGGAAAACAAAGTGTATTGCACTGGCAACAAATAATCAACGAGACAAATTTCTTATCATGATAGTCGAGGAACAAACTGTGAGAAGTAACTAAAGGAAAAATTAGGTAATCATTTCATTGTGTAAAGTGTTGAAAAACCTGGTGCACCTATCAATAAGTTATATAAAGAAAAGTAGTCAAATTAACTGAGAACTTCTCATTGAACGATATATTAATCGTTTTTGGGGGCTCAAATAACACTGAAAAACTTCTGTAAGAATTTCAGAGCAACGTAGCAGATTTACTGGAATGCATATAGAAACTAACGCACAAAATGAACACAATAATTCATTCAGTGCCGTTTAGGAATAAAGCCCAGGGTCTGGTTGAAAAAATCAAGTCTCTGAATCATGTCATGATAGAATAAATCAATATTACTTCAAATTTGTATTGAAAAGATTTCTGAGAATTTCGACATTGAACAATTGCAAAGAAACATAAATGCAGCTCATGGTCCACATTTAAACAGATGAGGAAAGATTCACAGCTCACTTCTTTCATACATATGGTGGAAACAGAAAACCAAGTACAGTAATAAAGTATACACAAACAGACAAACAGGTAAAAAAATGACTATGCTGAAGTGGAAGAAATAAAAAACAACTGTCCTGAAGTGAACGAAAAGGTAAAGTGAAAGTACCAATCAAGAACAGAGAGACAATTGTGGACCTCTATGTGAGGAGAAACTAGCAAAAAGGAAGGAACAGCAATACAACTACAGAACTAAATTTCAAACCAACAAGTACAACAATGTAAGAAAAGATACATTGCTACTAACCGTAAAGAAGACATGCTAAGCACACATGACTGCCACCTCCAGCATCTCGGGCTGGAACTATTGTGTGATAGTTGCATTCCGGCCTGAGATACTGCAGATGTCAGTCGTGTGTATGAAGTGTGCTTGCTAGTGTTTATGAATGATGTGTGTTTCTCTTTTGCTGATGAAAGCTGTGGCCAAAAGCTCTATGTATGTGTCATTTAATTGTGCCTGTCTGCAGCTTAACGTGTTTTTTTTTTTAATGGTAAATAGCAATCTATCTTTTTCTACATTGTTGATATTCCTACCTGGAGCTTCCATTGTTCATAAACCGACAAATACACCACCACTAGGCAGTCATTAGCTGTGTAAAAAAGGAGTATAATAAAGTGGGATTCGGAAACATATCAACAGAAGGAAGGCAGAAAAATTCTAACCCCCAGAAATAACCAGATTTTTTTCCACTGGAGAGACTACCTCAAAAAGTGAAGTGGTCAAGCAATAAATAATACATTTCCTGTGCTTAATTTTAAGTTGCTCCATCAGAATGTTCAATTGCTGTCCAATAAACATAATGAAATAGAAACAATAGCAAATGATCTGAAAAACAGTTCTACCCTAGGCTTTACTGAACTGTGGCTTAGTCAAGATATGTTAGTGCTGATATACCTTCCTCAGTTCAAACTTGACAACACATTTTAAAAGAAAATATTTAGTCATGAGCGTAGCTGTGTATGTGTTAGAGAAAAATATTGATTTTAGCTGTGTAATTAAATATAATGGTCTGAACAGTGAAAAAGGTGTAGTAGAGCTCTCTATGGTCAAATTACCAAGGCAAAATATAATTATTATACACATGGAAACAAAAAAGTTTTTTATAATACCAGAGGAATTTTGGGAAGAAATGAACTCTCCCAAGAAAAATATAATTTGGTTTGGTGACTTCAATAGCAATTTCTCAAAATTCAATAAATTCAAAGACAGTATTATAAATTTTACTACTGTCATTCAACAAATGTCAAATTGTTACTGAATCCAACTCCGCATCTATCACTGATCAGGTTTTGACAAATACCTGTCAATATGCCTATAGCATGTAAGTAGTGAACACAGGTTTTAGTGATCACTATGCTCAAATTCTGTTGCATGAGACTCAAAACTCCATGGAATAAGACACACTGTTGGAACTTCAATATTGAAAATGTGGAATATTTTTGTTTCCTCCTGAAGGGAGAAAAGTGAAATCATGTATATAACTGTTAAGGTATCAATGACAAATATGATAATTTTATGGCCACACACAATATTTTTTAATGAGTTTTCTAAGGAAATGAACTAGATGTAACTCTGTTCAAAAAACAGACAAATGCATCACAAAAGGGATCAAGATATGTCAAAATAAAAGGAGCTTGTATGAATACTCCAAACAAAATACTAATCACAGTTTTATTAACTATATCATAACATCCAAACGAAGAATAATAAAAGTTATCCCGAAAGCAAAACAACCAGAAAATTACAAACTAATATGTAATTCTAGGAACAAAACTTAAGCATCATGACAACTTCTAAAACGAAAAATAGGTGCAAGGTCAGTTAATAGCAGTAATGTAAAGCTGATTAAGAATAACAACAAATCTAACTCATCCCAGACAAGTGACTAGTGCTCCAACTGATATTCATCAAAAATAGCAAAGCATCTGATAAATACACAACATAACAAGCAGCCAGACACTACTCAAGTACAGTCAGGCCAAAAGCTTCATGCAAATACATTATTTATGCATCCAGCATGTAGTCCAGTTCAGAACAAAACAGTCAACATTCCAGGAAATTAAAATAAATCATAAAAGTTAAAATCTAGAAGAAGTGGATTCTGTGAAATTTTTAGATTAAGCCTAGACAAGAATTTAAACTGGAATAAACACATTGAATATCTATTAAACAAACTATGTACCTTTGCATTTGCAATGAATATTAACTAATGCCACTGACATGGACACAAGGAAAATTGCATACTATAGCTACTTCCAGTCAGTTGTAACATATGGTATTGTTTCTTGGCAAAATTCGAGCAACTTAATGTGCATACTGATAACTACAGAAAAGAATTGTTAGAAACATGTGCACCCTACATACAAGAAAATCATGTCACACATTATATGAAATCTGAAATTATTAACAATTCCCTTCCTATATATCTATGATATTACAATTTTTTTACATAACAATTTAGAATTATGCCAGGGGAACTGCTTTGATCACAATTAGAATACAAGAAATTAAGAAAATTTTATGTTGTCTGCTCTTTTTTTTAAAATTATATGCTCAAACTCTCCAGTATCTGGGAATGAAAATTTCAAACAAACTAAAAGCCAAGATCATTCTGAGTATCAAACTAGATTCACTGAAAAGAAAGCTGCATGATACTCTACTTCAGTGATGCTACTACTCAGTTGAAGAATTCATGAATGATGAATTGAATATTTGAGCAGGATGTAGTTCATCTTATTACGTAAATATGTGAAGGTATATTTACACTAAAAGTTAAATTAATGTTTAAATCATCTTTTCAACCATAGTTTTAGTTTATGAAATTGTATAAACCATATCTTGATGTGTCTCCTGTACTCCAATCAAATGATTATCTTATGTACAAGGTGTACAACTTTGCTTCCGCCGTTTGACAATATGTGGCGACAACGGTAAGTAGCGGTTGAAAGAAACAGATGGCAGATGTCAGGCAGTTAGCTTGGACCTCGGTCAACATAACCACATTCAAACATTAGTTGATTTGTGCCGGCATCATGAAGTTTTTCTTGATTGAAAATGTCAGTTTACGAGCCTAATTCTTGTTATTTGTGGGAGGTGTTACTGTTTCGTTTCAATGTGAAGAAAACAGCGGCTGAGTCTCATCAAATGTTCTCAGGTATGTATGGTAAGGACGCTATTAGTGAAAGAACGTGTCATGAGTGGTTTCAACGCTTCAAGAACGGTGATTTTAACATCATAGACTGGCATAGTGGTGAAAGAGAGAATGTTTTTGATGATGCAGAATTGGAGACATTGCTGAGTGAAGACTCGCGCCAAACTCAAGAAGAATTGGCACGATTAGTGAGAGTGACACAGCAAGCCATTTCAAAATGTCTCAAGGCTATGAGCATTATTCAAAAAGAAGTAACTTGGGTCCCGTGTGAGCTGGAACCAGGAGACTTTGAACGGCATTTGTGTGATTGTGAACAGTCACTTCAGACGTAAAAATGGAGAGGATTTCTGCATCGCATTGCGACCGGGGACAAAAAATGCTTTCATTACGATAATTCTAAATGCAAAAAATCATGGGGGTATCCCAGCATGCTTCCACGTCGACGTTCAAACCGAATATTCATGGCTCCAAGATCATGCTCTGCATTTGGTGGGACCAGCTCAGCGTTGTGTACTATGAGGTGTTAAACCCAAGTGAAACAATCACTGGTGCTCATTATCGAACGCAATTAATGCATTTGAGTGGAGCATTAAAAGACAAACGGCCACAATACAGCGAGAGGCACGATAGAGTGATTTTGCAGCTCGGCAATGCTCGACCCCAAGTTGCGAAAGAGGTCAAAACGTGCTTGGAAACGTTAAAATGGGAAGTCCTTCCCCACCCGCCGTACTCTCCAGACACTGCTCCCTCTGACTTTCACCTGTTTAGATCAATGGCGCATGGCCTGGCTGACCAACACTTCCAATCTCATGAAGAAGTCACAAATTGGATCGATTCGTGGATCGCTTCAAAAGATGAACAATTTTTTTGACGCAGAATTCATACACTGCCCAAAAGATGGGAGCAAGTAGTGGCAATCGATGGAAAATACTTTGGAATGATACATGTATAACCAATTTGTTTCATTAAAGCCTCAAATGTGGGGAAAAAACGGCACAAGCAAAGTTGTACACCTTGTATGTTATGAGGCGAATAAATCACAACACAACAACCTTCATTGGCATCAAGAAGCTAACTGCAACCTGTACTAGCCCTCTCACCAAAAACAGTACCGGGAACTGAGCTCAAGACCTGCGCATGGCAGTTATCTACCTTGACCACTCAGCTACAGAGGTTAACAGTGAATGTCAATGCATTGCTGAAAATGCTTTATGAGCTGATCTATACACATTTGTCTTAATGGTAATGTATTACAGGTATGAGATTGGTAAATTTACATAGGCTATACTGTCAGGGCATTTTCAAGACAATTGTACATGACATTTCTGTACGAAAATTGCTTATTTGAAATGAGCACTCTACAGACATTTCACAGTGAACTGAATGATTGTTTATAAATCTTTATTTTTTTATAAGACTGCTCTATAACTGTAGTTCCTTAATGCTTTTAAAGAAATTAGTATGCCACGTATGAGTTATATGTCAGTTCCCATTGCATGAGAAGGATTGTAAGTGAACTGTCTGACTTTCAGAGAGAACTGAGTTAATATGGGTGCAGTTGACTGGAGCATATATGCCAAAGGCTGCAAGTGTGTTAGTTGTATCAGTACTGAATGGTGGTGAAAGTACAAACATTTCATAAACTTACAAAAATAGCAACAGTGGATGAAAATCAATCCTTGGTGATTAAGATTAGGGGACATTAAGTCAAGCTCAAACCTCTACTTCCTCACTTATTGCACTGCCAACTACACTTTAGTATGTGTTAAGCGTTGCTTGATGTTTTCTTTTCTTATTTTGAAATGGGTGAAGAGTGTTATAACTTCCCTGCACAAAGTGTGGTCCTTTAGTGGATACAGGAGAGAGGAACAGATGATGTTCATGAACAAAGAATTCAGATATTAATTTATTCTACATCTAACATCAAATAGTAAAAATAATACATAACTTTGTTGCTGTAGTTGGAACGTCAGCTGCTAACAGCAGATGAATGTACAAATTTATAAATCTGTGATGTGTGGGTAAAAGGATGTAGGAATGAGGCCTTTGATTGAATTGCATTACATTAGAACAACTTTTCATTTCAACAGTCCGTAGTGAGGAGATCTCCAGTATAAAGAACATGTCAGGAAAACAAGAACACACAATAAATATTTACATAGAAATACCATAAATATTTATATAGAAAAACAAAAATTTATACACTAAATGCTACCACTTTACAATGACAGATGATGTGAATGTGACGAGGCCTTAGCAGAAGAGTTTCAAACATTGTTAAGAGAAATCTGAAAATGTTCTGTTTTTGTGCAGCTGTGCTTATAACATTGAAAAACACTGGGCAAGTAAGTGTAGTAAGCTACTACTAGCAGAAGCCTACTACAGCGAACTACAGTTTGTAGATGTGCACAATCAAAGGATTAAGGGAACAAATAAGAATGTTACAAAAAATGAATAACAACATCAAACACAAAAGAATAATTGTTACAAAAGAAAAAAGAGTAACAAAGGGAAACAGCAATGGATCATTATTGAAGAAAAACTATCAGATAAAAATCAAATAAAGGAAAAATCCAGCATGGAATGTAACAATATGGTGTAAAGGAAAGTTGCTACTCACCATATAGCAGAGATGCTGAGTTGCAGATAGGCACAACAAAAAGACCTTCACAAATATAGCTTTGGCCAGTAAGGCCTTCCTCAAAATTCGACGACAAACACACACGCAAATGCAACTCTCACACACTCACAGAATAAAGAGGATTTACAAATGGGACTTCAAAAGAAATGAAACAATTTTAAAGCTCTGACAATATAAAGATGGTTAGTTATGGGACACTAACTCAGTTGGACAAGGAGAGAGAAGGAAATCATTGTCGGTCTTGTAGAAGGAACCATTACAGCATTTGCCTAAAGTGATTCACATAAATCAGGGAAACACTGCATCAGGATGCCTGTATGGGGATGTGAGCCATTTTCCTCCCAAATACAAGTCCACTGCACCAGCTCATTCAGTACAATATTGAGAAGAAAATGGAGAGAGAAAGATACAAATATTGACTTTTATACAGACAGCAAGTAACAGACAAAAATCACTTCACATGAAGAATATAAGTAGATAATGAATTAGTATACAGAAATGAAGTTATATATAAACAGTAGAAGTAATAAGCAACATCCACTGTATATCTGCAAAAGGAAGGATAGCATTAATTTCTGTTCAATGTAATCACAATGCTCAAACAAGGAAAAATTTCGATATTACACGTGAAAAGTAGTCTTTGTTATCTATCATGTAAAGCAGAATCAGAATGACAATCAGTTTAATCTCAGATGCAAGTAAGATACTGGAGTGGACACTGACAATCTCAATTGTTCCAAAACAAGTTGTAAAAAATATGTAGCTCAGAACGGTATCTGCTGCCTTCAATAGAAATCTTCCTCCTGACCTCTTCTTGAACAAGATGAGCCAATTAAAAATAATTTCAGGTGGATGTACCAGTTTAATAAGGCAGCCAATGAAATTCTTACAGAAATTGTTCATGTAAGTACATTAGAGTTGCTAAAACACTTAAATTATGCAACAAAAATTGTCTGTGTTATTACTTTAAAAACAGTGCATTTAACATTGTGAATTAAATTTATTATTTCAAGACTAAAATAATGAGATGAAATAGTAGCCTTTATCAGTCATAAATTTTTGCAGTTGACAAGAAATTACTTCAAGTGTGAAATAATAATGAAATACAGTGATTACCTTTATCAGTATTAAATTTTTGCAGTTCCCGGGAAATGGCATTATCTTCCTCTGCTGCTGATCTTACAGTTTCCCTCAGTAGATCAACTGCTTTATTTTCATCATCAAACTTTCTTTGCAGTTCTCCAACACGTTTTAGCTGTTGACTTGCTCGACTGATTAAACGAGTTGAATCAGCCTTAGCAATGTTTGATTGTTCAAGAAGTGAGTCTTCAAGTATTCCAGGATAAACCTTTCAATAATGCATGACACATGAGAAATGGTAACTATAAACAGAAAGATACTGATGTGTGTGTGTGTGTGTGTGTGTGTGTGTGTGTGTGTACAGAAACATATAATTGTTCCTTTTCTGGTAAGAGTACACACATTCACACTCACAACTGCACAGACACCCTAACGTATACGTCATGGTAGTGGTTACCACAAGCATGTACATTTGAGTGTCTGTATGGATGTGTATGTGACTGTGTGTGCTCTTACTAGAAAAGGAGAAAGAGCTTGAAAGTTAATGTTACCCATTTTCTGTTATGTATTTCTGTGCCCCACACACCAGTTCACAACAATAATGGTTGCCTTTCCATTATTTCATGAATTTGTGACAAAGATGATGGAATGTCCTGTTCATTACAGATGTATGACGATTATTTAGGCTGTGCCTGCGATACACAAACCAACATCAGGCATGGAAATAATATGTGCACTAAAATACATCCTGCAATTTTGTGTAACATGAAAAATGGGTACCATGTATATTAAAGAATGTCAGGGGGTATTTAAGACAGATAATGATCATGGTGTTAGAGTGTTGCAGATGGTTGACCTTGAATACATTGTTGTCAAATAGTTCTTTCCTCCTGAAATCTTGCCCACCGCTCTTAAATGACACCACTGGTGACATCTTGTACTGGTCGTGACTACCCTCTCATTTGCCAATTAATATAATATCTCATACTGGTTGATTGGCCTCTAATTTTCCAATGATTATGCCTAACATAATGTCATCCAAAAGATGTCTTTAAATATGTCTGCTTGTGTCTGTATATGTGTGGATGGATATGTGTGTGTGTGCGAGTGTATACCCGTCCTTTTTTCCCCCTAAGGTAAGTCTTTCCGCTCCCGGGATTGGAATGACTCCTTACCCTCTCCCTTAAAACCCACATCCTTTCGTCTTTCCCTCTCCTTCCCTCTTTCCTGATGAGGCAACAGTTTGTTGCGAAAGCTTGAATTTTGTGTGTATGTTTGTGTTTGTTTGTGTGTCTATCGACGTGCCAGTGCTTTCGTTTGGTAAGTCACATCATCTTTGTTTTTAGATATATTTTTCCCACGTGGAATGTTTCCCTCTATTAATTTATATCAATGTATTTAGAATATAGTTGTAAGCTCTGGAGTGAACTGAGTGAACAAAAACAGGACAAAGCACCAGGTTTTCTTGCAAAGGAAGAAGAACCTTCAAATAAACTCATTTTTTGTCTTTTTGTGTTTGCTGAAGTAAAAATGTAGATAGAAGAGTATGTGAGGCATTACAATGGTTGTTACAGCTCAAGTGTGCAGGCTGATCAGTGAACAAAAAACAATAGGAAAAAACAATAGGGAAAGTATTTGACACACTAAAAGAGAACGTGGGAGGAATTTTAAATACATCATTATTTACATCTGTCTCAAAAACAAGGGAAACATATAAAACATACCTTTCCATAAGCTGCATCTGCTGCAATTGTTGCATTCACTGCAGCTTCTTCTGCTCTTTTCAGTGCAGTAACAATATCCCTGTACGCGTTACTTGCCCTAAGAGCGAAACTGGCATCTTCCAGTGTGGCATTCAACATTCTATAAGAATGGACAATGATAAGAACACAGGTGATCAAATTGGTTTATTCTGTAATAAGTATCCAGAATTATTTAAAACATATTCCACAAACTAATTGATGAATATTTTTTCAGCAAGCATGGATAACATCAGCCAGAATGGATGTATTGACTTGACTTCTACAACAATAACTGGGCATGTTTTCTCTTTATTCCACAAAACATAACTACACTGATTCTACTTCATGGTGAAAGTATCAAAAACTACATTAAAAGAATATCATTGGATGCTGTACTTATTCAACAGTCCATGAGCAAGTACAGACTACCACCAAAATATAAAGAACTTAGCAGCAAAGTAGATAAGTTATCAGAAAACATAAGCAAAAGAAATCACATAAATAATGCTAAAGTATTATGCTTTTCAGAACACCATACTACAAATGGCATTGACTTATTACATTACAACATAACTACTACTACTGTGGTACAACAAGAGAAGAAGTGGTGTAGCTACATTTATTAAAAATAATGAAATGTTTAGATCTTTAGATGTAAGGAAATACAGTTTAGAGCAACAGTTTGCAGCATGTGCAGTAGAAGTAACAGATGGTTGTGCAACAGTAATGTTAGTAACAATTTACAGGGCACCTGGAGCTAACTTTACGGTCTTTCTGGTTCAAATAGAATTATTGTTTCCTGCTTTATTTTCTAAAAATAATGAAATTATTGTACTTGAGGATTTCGGTGTAAACTTTTCAGCTGAAAGCAACAACAAAATAGAGCTTCAACATCTGATGAATTCATATTATCTTAGATTAGTAGCCAAATATCCTACTAGGATCATATCTGCATGTCAGACTTTGATAGACAATATATTTATAGATGCAACTATGTGCCATTTTTGATAGACAATATATTTATACATGCAACTATGTGCCATAGCTTCACTATCATCCCTGTCTTGAATGGGATATCTAACCATGATGGACAACTCCTCACTCTGCATAACATAACGCCTCTCAAGAAAGCAATCCCCACCTGGAAATCTATAAGATTAATGACCAGAGACTCACTGGAAATCTTTAAATGTAAAGTAGAGAAGGTGGACTGGAGCCCAGTACACAGAGTGGATGAGGCTAACACTAAATTTAACATACTCATAAATGTACAATTGTAAACCTGAATGTGCAAACACACTTTTTTCAAAATACTTAAGAACCATGAATGGTCACTTAAGAAAAGTTTTATATTCATAAATGAATTCTCATCCTTCTTTGAAGAAACTTTTTCAAAAAAGTTTGTTAGAAACAAACCCTGGATCACTAGGGAATTAAACAGTTGTGCAAAATAAAGGGAAAATTTTAGACTTTAGTCAGAATGTCTAAGGACACAACAAAAATTGGTCATTATAAAATGTATAAAGATCGTAAAGAAGTTGATACAAAAATCACCAACATTACATTATGAACGAGAAACGAGTATCTCTAATAATAAGATGAACACTGTTTGGAATATTGTCAGAAGGAAAACAGGGAAGACGAAAAGAACTTGTGAAGGCTATAAAATCAAACATGAAGTAAATCTTTTATGCCATCCTTAAAAGAGCCAATATTTTCAATAAACACTTCTTGTCAGTATTAGAACAAATAGCCTGCAAGAGCTCTGTTAATGAAGCCTTGAGTCTTATGGAAAATACTATCCTCAGAAATATTGATAAAAACCCCGTCACAGTACCTGAAATTGAATGAACAATCATCTCTCCTACGAATAAAAATTTTACTGAAGTAAATATTATCTTTAACAATTTGTTGAAACAGTGCTGTGATTCTATATATTATGTACTAAGCCACATTTTCATTACATCATTACAACAAGGATCTGTGTCTGACAGTCTCAAACATGTTGTTGTGAAGCCCCTCTGCTAAAAAGGTAAAAACATCAAAGTTACAAATTACAGGCCAGTTTCTCTCCCGACTGCTTTTTCGAAGATACTAGAAAACCTCCAATATACAAGAATTTTGGAACAGCCAGCTAGACTTAATATTCTCAGCAAAAGAAAGTTTGGATTCTGAAACGGTCTGTCAACTGATTCTACGTTTTGAAAAATAAAGTTCTAGTCTCTAAATGACTAATGGTGACAACAGGACTATTTTTTATTTCAATCATTATGGGCAGGGCCCTCCAGCTACCTTGGAATTTTGACAATCTAATTTAATAATTGGACAGAACTGGTACAACATCCCTCAGGAGGGCATCCAACAACTCAATCAATGCCAAGCCGAATAACTGCTTGCATAAGGGTCGGAGTTGTACCAACGCATTACTAGCTTCCTCAATTTGTGAAGCTCTTTTCTCTTGGATACACCATCAATTTTTTTTCTGAAACTATTACATTTGTTTGCCTGATGTACATCACATCTACTGATTTCATCCCATTCAGATAATTCCTTCATGGTGTACCACTTTTAATAGAATTTTTTAATTTTTTAATCTCAGTGGCTTTAAACATCCAATTTTCAATTTTTTTTATCTTGTTGGTACACTTGTAGCTTATGTATGTTTGGATTTTCAGCTGTTTTGAATATTTAGTTTATTGTTGACAGTCAAAAAGGTTTTATTTGTTTTCAAGTTCTCAGTAAATTTTTACTTCTGAAAAAGATGGATCACAGAATTTGCATTAAATTTAGCTAGAAAAATGGAATAAAAGTGTGGCACGACAATCGTAATATTAATTGTGGCTTCTGGTGAATCTATTATGGATAAGACAAAAGTTTGCGAGTGGTATAAACATCTCAAAGAGGGTCAAGACGACACTGAAGATGACGACTGTCCTGGACACCCTAGCACATCAATTACTGATGACAATGTGGAAGATGTAAAGAAAATGGTTCTGGAAAATTGCTGAATCACCGTCAGAGAGGCTGCTGATGGTGTCAGCATATCCTTTGGCTCAGGACACAGACATTGCTAAGGAATTGCTGAATCAAGTTGACAATGATCCAGAGCATCTAAAGAAGACTGTAAAAGATGATGAAACATGGGTGTACAAGTATGTCATCAAAACCAAGACCCAATCATCCCAATAGAAACTGGCTGAAGAGTCAAGATCGAAAAAAATTCAACAAGTTCGATCACATGTGATGTTTCTTCTCACTGCTTTCTTCAATTACAATGAGATGTGAATGATGAGTTCCTGCCCTATAGTTGTACAGTTAATAAGGAAGTTATGCACCATTTGCATGAAGCAATCCAAAGAAAGCGAACAGAATCGTTGTGAGACTACTCACTGAAATTGCATGATGATAAAGCTTGTTCATGATTTCTTGACAAAAAACAAAACTTTTATGTTGCCTCTGGCACCATATTCACCAGATATGTCCCCTGTGCCTTCTATCTATTCCCGAGGCCGAGGAGAACCACGAAAGGACATAATTTTGCCACCATTGATGAGATAAAAACAGAATCGGTGAAGCAGCTGAAAACAATAACAGGAAATGAGTTCCAGAAGTGTTTCTAAGATTGGAGTAAATGTTGGCACGAGTGTGTTATATCTGAAAGGGAGTACTTTGAAGGGGACAAAGTTGATGTTGATGAATAAATAAAGATTCTTTAAGAACAATAAAAACTTCCGTTAATTTTTGATCACACCTCGTATGTATGATTTAATACAATGTAACAATGAAAACAATCAATTACAGACAAAATAATTTAACTGGATGGATAAAAAATCTACTCACCAAGTGGCGGCAGAACACACACATAAAAGACGGTTGTACTTGGCAAGCCAGTGGCTCCTCCTTCAGGCAGAATGGTTGAAGGCGAAGGAAGAGGGGGGGGGTGAAGAAAAAGGACTGGACAGGCCTAGGAAAAAGGGTACATTTCGGGACAGTCACCCAGAACTGCGTGTCACGGGAGGCTTACTGCATGGGATGAGAAGGAAAAACTGATTATCTAATGCAGTCCTCAACACTTGGCAAGTAGATTTTTTATCTGTCCAGTTAAATTATTAATAGAATGTAAGATTGAACAATTATGTAAATACTTTATTTTCAAATTCTTTTTGTTGCTCAGGGTCTAGCTTTTGAGGTCTTTGGTGGGTATATTTGGTGAGAAACACATCATCAGCAAATTACATGGTCCGAGGCTGGGATGTCTGAATGTCTGCACCGCCTTGCCCATAAACAGAATGAGTAAGAGAGATGACATAGACACTTGATGCATACCAACATTAATTGAATAGGAAGTAAAATATCACCTAGGTAGCAAATGGTACTTGGAATTTTACAGTAGAGATTTTGGATACAGTGCACACAGTCATCATGAATGTGTAACATGTTTTATATAAACAGCCAAGCTGCATCTGTTGCACTGAAGCCTTTGACAAAACCACACTTATTTGATGATATATGTACACGACATTTTAGGCAATTACCATAAATCTGCACAATAATTTTGTCATATGTAAGACCTGCACATTTTCCATCTGTTGCATTGAGGCCTCTGACAAAACTATATCCATCTGAGAAAATGAGGACACTACAGCATAAGCAATTATTATAAATATGCACAAGAATTTTTGTCATATGTAAGAGCAAGTAGATAGGGTGGTAGATGGAGTTTCACCCACATTTCCTTTAGTTTTTTAGATAAGAATGTTAATGGTAGTTAGTTAGATTGTGGGAAACTGCCACGATAAATTATTATCAATAAAAAAATCAATTTTTGAAAATATACTGTAACTGAATTTTAGGAAATAGGGAGGATTTGAAAAAGTCACCCAGAATCCCAGGTTAGGGGAGACTTACCGGACTGGATGAGAAAGAAAGACTGGTTGTTAGAGACTGCACCAGATGAGATTTGTAAACCTGAGAGCTTGATGCTGGAAGACAGCGTAATATCCAAGACAGAGATTACAGACATAACATCGCGCACGAGTTAGTAAGAGGGGTTAGAGATGTGGAGCGAGAAAAAATACACAGGTCAGAAAATAATAGATATAGAAAATTACAGAGAGTAAAGAAAGGATTACTGAGACCAAAGAACCTAAATTCAGTCTCAGTATTCCTTTCTTTCCTTTCCATCCTGCACTGCTAGCCATACAAAACCATCCTTGTTCAGGAGTTGCTTCCTTCTGACCTGTCAGCACAGCAGATACTCGTTCTGGAATTTTTTGCTGACATAGTTGTGGACAATGAATGGCCATGGAAGATTCTGTGGGCAGGCAAAGACCATTTCCCTCTCCAAGGACAAGTAAATATACAGAACTGCAGATATGGGCAATGGAAAAGCCACACGCACATCAACCCGTACCACTTCATTCTGCAAAAGTGACTGTGTGGTGCAGGTTGAAGGTACTGGTTATCATATGGCCATATCTGTTCAAGGAGATGAGTCCTGTAGGTTCTGTTACCTGTACCGTCACTAGCAAATGCTATGAGTCTTTATTGCACCAACATTATTCCAACCTTCCAACATGTAGATCTATGGGTAGGATCATTTTTATGCAAGATGGCAATTCTCCACATCCTGGACAGCCAGTACAGTGGCTGCTGCTCAGAATTATCAGCCATCATTTCCCTGCAGCCTGGCCATCCAGATCACATGATCTTAATCTGTGTGACTTACAGTTGTGGGGTTATCTGAAAGATGTGTTCAGTGCTCCAATTATGAATGTAGCTTAACTGAAGGCCCACACTGTGTAATGCATTCAGAATGTGACCTCCAACACACACTGATCTATTGTGGAATATGCTGTTCCCCAATTTCAACTTGTGGCAGAAAACGGTGGACAGCATACTGAAGATGTCTTGTGCCAGTTTCATGACAATTAGAAATTGATGTCATTTTGCTTTTTATGCTGTTTTCGGACTCAGACAATTAAACACTAATGTGATTTTGCTTTTGATGCCATCCTGGCATCAGGACAATTAAAAACCAATTTTTCCCATCCAATGTGGTACAGCTTTGCTGTGGTGGATGAGCTTACACACCAACAGCACCACAACTGTTGACTGCCGAACTTGTGTAGTCTTGCAGATTGAACAGTCCTCCGACCACAGCCATCATATTACGATTCATGTGTCATTTGTAGCCAACCACATTTACATTAAAACACCATCTATTGGTAAACTTTGCATTTTTTTTCTGGCATTTCTGTGGCTTGATGTGCTTCCTCTTATTTAAATACCACATTCCATAGTAATGAGCAATCAGCATGAAAATGTTATAGCTACATAATGTGTACTAGCAGAAATGGCCTGAAATTTGCTTACATGAAAAAAGAAATAGCTCCCTACCTCCTACCCCCCCCCCTTTCCAATGTAACAAGGTAACCTATACTCTGCACACAATTAAGTGCCCTGTTGCATTTAAGAAAAAGGAGCACTTCCTTTTGTCATGGCCACAACTTTTTCCTAAAACAAATGGCCGCCTCGCTCTCTGTCAAACAAAGTAACAAATGCCTCTGTCTTCTTACAGTTACGCTTCTTCCTAATTTTGTCTCTCTATTAAGTCATGCCACTTCCTCCCCTCACCCCCCACGCACTCTCACCATTACTTGTGGTTTGATCACATTCCCTTTCCCTTCCACTCCCAGTCTCTGCCTTATAACCACCTTTGGTGTAAATCCACTTGTTCTACTTTTCATGAACTAACAGAGATTCTGCTTATTTCTGCTGTAACTGTTCTGCCTTCCACTATTTTATGTTTTACTTACTTCTGAATGTTGCATCCCCTATTACATATAAATCTTTTTATAAGGCCTGTCTGTTGTGAGACCGTGATGTAAAATATATATAATGCCTGGTAAAATGTAAATGAGGAGCTAATGGTCCTGTTTTGCCAGGATAAATAAATCAGTAAAAAATAAAATAATTTCTTTCTGTTGCATTGTCTTAGCCTCCATTAATGTTGAACATCTCATCACCTTAAGTTAGAAGCAAGTTCATACTGAATCAAAGTAATGTACTGGATGCCAGTTCAAAAGACGTAAAAATCTATAAATGCAAAAACTACAAGGACTGTAATTTTTTTTTAAAGAGATTCGTGTAATTGGTGTGACAGTGATTTTTATTTAACAGTTTTGTTTTAGTTCCATTAAAGCTTAGTCTTAACACACTTGCAAAATAATGGTAATGATACACTCACCGTCTCATGTTTTTCACTCTTTCATACAATTTGTGGGCATGCTCTTGAGCTGGGATGACGTATTTATCTCTGTATGCTGGATTTAGCCTGCTAAGTTTGTTTTCCGTTTCTTGAAGCCGCTCTGTTAGATTTGACAATTCCCTTTGCGTATTTCGAAGAATCTATAAAAGCAAAATAGTTCTAAGGAGATTGATTTGGTAAAGTTTTCCTATGTTGTTACACAAATTCAGGTATCAAAACACAAAAATGAAACGAGATATTCTTACCCTCCATAACACGAATAACTATTTAAATGAATATGAATTTTTAATAAACAATGTTTTTAAATCAGATTATTCCTAACCTCATACAGATAGTCCTGAAATATTTGTGATTGTGAATTTTTAACAGCTATGAAAATACTTGTGAAAAATGTGGGGTGCATGCAATAAATAATATCAAGAACATGGCCTATTCATGCTTACATTAGTAAGTAGTGTAGTGGTAAGGAGGTGCACTATTCATGCCTCAATTATGTATTGTATGCACCCACATTTTTCATTTTAAATCCCACAAGTTTTTTCATGGCTGTTAATAATTCACCATCACAAATTTTTAGGACTATCTATTTGGGGCTAAGAGAAATTATTTTATACTATTTAGACCTATTTCAAAATGTGGTATATTAATAACTTTTACTTAAATAATTATTTTCTGCCTTTTAGTCTAATGTGTGTGAAATTTTTCAGTCAATTTCAAACATTTTAATGAGATTATAACTGAAACTTGTGGTAAATTTCAGGTCTATTTCACCTTTTTCTTCACCCGATTCAGCCAGTATATTGATACCTCCTATGTGTACCTTGTGAAAAGGCTGGAAAGGTAAAAGTTAGAGAGATCTGAGCTCACATGCGGGCTTACCAGCAATCATTCTTTCAGTGAACCATTCACAACTGAAACGGGAAAAGGGAAGGATGGCAGTGGTATACAAAGTACCCTCTGCCACACACCATACAAGGAAGCAGGTTAATAATGCACTGTCATCCAATTCTGAGCTACGTTGAAAATTTTACATCTCTAGCTCATTGAGAAGTTAGTTTAAAATCAACTATAAGACTTAAAATGAATTGACAGACAAACAAGAATGTGATCTAATGAAACATGGTAAAATGAGAAATAACAAGAGAGTTATGTGACCACCAATACATTTAATATAAGAGATTATGTCTGACTTGGACATTGGGACCCATACTCTTTGGTTTCTTTAATCCTCCGTAAGATGTAATGAAGACATATTGTCAATATCGACTTGAGGTCTAGGTGGCATATGATCAGTACTGGCTGTACTGATCCTAGGATCTGAGTTTCAGAGCCAGCCAAGATTGAGACAGCTCTGAGTATAGATCTCCTAAGGTTTATCACTGTTCACATGGCAGACCAGTGTGTCATGGCTACAGTTATTGGAGCCCATACTTCCAGGTGCAAGTTACTGGAATTTTATATTCTTACCTGAGTGAAAGAACATTGGGAGTCATTAACTGAGGAAATTCAAGTAATGGATTTAGCCCATGGAGTATACCTAGCTCCTTATATGTCAACAACTGACAAGATGAAGTTTTGTTAAATAATAACTAACTTCTTACACTAGTCTTCATTTATGGATAGTAAAATGCAAAACTTTAGGATCTGAAAATACGTTAATACACTTGGAAAGGGACTTAAGTAACACTGAATTCAGTACAGTCAGTTTTTTAAAAGGAAAGCTGAGAACAATATTATAGATACTGCAAGACTGTCAGACATATAAGCAAGATTATTTTAAAAACAGACAAAACATTGTTGTTGCTGTTGTGGTCTTCAGTCCTGAGACTGGTTCGATGCAGCTCTCCATGCTACTCTATCCCGTGCAAACTTCTTCATCTCCCAGTACTTACTGCAACCTACATCCTTCTGAATCTGCTTAGTGTATTCATCTCTTGGTCTCCCTCTATGATTTTTACCCTCCACACTGCCCTCAAATGCTAAATTTGTGATCCCTTGATGCCTCAGAACATATCATATCAACCAATCCCTTCTTCTAGTCAAGTTGTGCCACAAACTCCTCTTCTCCCCAATTCTATTCAATACCTCCTCATCAGTTATGTGATCTACCCATCTAATCTTCTGTAGCACCATATTTCAAAAGCTTCTATTCTCTTCTTGTCCAAACTATTTATCGTCCATGTTTCACTTCCGTACATGGCTACACTCCATACAAATACTTTCAGAAACGACTTCCTGACACTTAAATCTATACTCGATGTTAACAAATTTCTATTCTTCAGTAACACTTTCCTTGCCATTGCCAGTCTACATTTTATATCCTCTTTACTTCGACCATCATCAGTTATTTTGCTCCCCAAATAGCAAAACTCCTTTACTACTTTAAGTGTCTCATTTCCTAATCAATTCCCTCAGCATTACGGCTACATTCCATTATCCTCGTTTTGCTTTTGATGATATGCATCTTATATCCCCCTTTCAAGACACTTTCCATTCTGTTCAACTGCTCTTCCAGGTCCTTTGCTGTCTCTGACAGAATTACAGTGTCATCGGCAAACCTCAAAGTTTTTATTTCTTCTTCATGGACTTTAATACCCACTCCGAATTTTTCTTTTGTTTCCTTTACTGCTTGGTCAATATACAGATTGAATAACATCGGGGAGAAGCTACAACCCTGTCTCACTCCCTTCCCAACCACTGCTTCCCTTTCATGTCCCTCGACTCTTATAACTGCCATCTGGTATCTGTACAAATTGTAAATAGCCTTTCGCTCCCTGTATTTTACCCCTGCCACCTTTAGAATTTGAAAGAGAGTATTCCAGTCAACATTGTCAAAAGCTTTCTCTAAGTCTACAAATGCTAGAAACGTAGGTTTGCCTTTCCTTAATCTTTCTTCTAAGATAAGTCGTAAGGTCAGTATTGCCTCACATGTTCCAATATTTCTACGGAATCCAAACTGATCTTCCCTGAGGTTGGCTTCTATTACTTTTTCCATTCGTCTGTAAAGAATTCATGTTAGTATTTTGCAGCTGTGACATTAAACTGATAGTTCAGTAATTTTCACATCTGTCAACACCTGCTTTCTTTGGGATTGGAATTATTATATTCTTCTTGAAGTCTGAGGGTATTTCGCCTGTCTCATACATCTTGCTCACCAGATGGTAGAGTTTTGTCAGGACTGGCTCTCCCAAGGCCGTCAGTAGTTCTAATGGAATGTTGTCTACTCCCGGGGCCTTGTTTCGACTCAGGTCTTTCAGTGCTCTGTCAAACTCTTCACGCAGTATCGTATCTCCCATTTCATCTTCATCTACATCCTCTTCCATTTCCATAATATTGTCCTCAAGTACATCGCCCCTGTGTAGACCCTCTATATACTCCTTCCACCTTTCTGCTTTCCCTTCTTTGCTTAGAACAGGGTTCCCATCTGAGCTCTTGATATTCATACAAGTGGTTCTCTTTTCTCCCAAGGTCTCTTTAATTTTCCTGTAGGCAGTATCTATCTTATCCTTAGTGAGATAAGCCACTACGTCCTTACATTTGTCCTCTAGCCATCCCTGCTTAGCCATTTTGCACTTCCTGTCATTCTCATTTTTGGGACGTTTGTATTCCTTTTTGCCTGCTTCATTTACTGCATTTTTATATTTTCTCCTTTCATCAATTAAATTCAATATTTCTTCTGTTACCCAAGGATTTCTACTAGCCCTCGTCTTTTTACCTACTTGATCCTCTGCTGCTTTTATTACTTCATCCCTGAGAGCTACACATTCTTCTTCTACTGTATTTCTTTCCCCCATTCCTGTCAATTGTTCCCTTATGCTCTTCCTGAAACTCTGTATAACCTCTGGTTCTTTCAGTTTATCCAGGTCCCATCTCCTTAAAGTCCCACCTTTTTGCAGTTTCTTCAGTTTCAATCTACAGTTCATAACCAATAGATTGTGGTCAGAGTCCACATCTGCCCCTGGAAATGTCTTACAATTTCAAACGTGGTTCCTAAATCTCTGTTTTACCATTATATAATCTATCTGATACCTTCTAGTATCTCCAGGATGCTTCCATGTGTACAACCTTCTTTTATGATTCTTGAACCAAGTGTTAGCTATGATTAAGTTATGCTCTGTGCAAAATTCTACCAGACGGCTTCCATAATTCTATGGAAACAATCCAGTTCTATGTGCCAATCTACCTACATTCTAGCCATTTTACAGAAGACCTCTCAGATAGTTGCAGAATCTGATAAATAATCATTATCAGAGGAATGGAAAACTATGACAAAACTAACGGTTGATTCATCAGAGGAGAACTTTAGCTACAGTGCACTATATGTCTCAAGAGGAGCAAAGCTAACTTGTTTCCAAGGGCTGAGGCAGAGTTCCTGAAAAAGAACACTGAGGATTTCGCTCATGACGTTGAAGAATAAAATCCCAAGGAGTGGCTAGACCTCTGCAACTTACTACAAACATCAACCATGAAATTAGAACAGCCACCCACGAAATATAAACATATATGTGTGTAGTTAAGCCATCGATGGGAAAATCAAAGCATGGAATCACTGAAAAGGACACCAAACAGTTGAAAGATGGTGGTACTTCCTGAAGCTTCAAAAATCAACTTAAAAAGCAATGTGCCACAGAAAAACCATGGTAACAACAAAAGCAGGCTCATAGAAATACAGCAGGGGTTCCAGAAAAAACAACGCCTGAAATATCTAAAAGACATACTCTGCAGATTTATCTTGATTTAAACCACCAACACTGTGTTCTCATTAAATTATTTATATTTATTTATTTATTTATTTAGTCCAAGAATCATTTTTAGTACATTGTTTGTAAGCATGATATAGGACAAGGGTTAACACAATTAATTTATGATTAATTTCTGAATTAATTTATAAAATAATGCTATATTTTACTTGATGATTCAGCTTTTGTTTTGTAAACTCTTTTGCTTTATTAAGTGTCTGGAATATTGAGAATAACGCAGAATGTAAAGAGTGGTGGGCATGCCTCTGATGGAAGTAGACATTTTCTAAGTTTGTCACCAAATATGTACTTATTGGTTTTTTTGAATGTGGAAAAGTAAAAAATGGTGTGATGTTGAAAGATGTGACAAAGAATAAAATTCAAGAATAATACAGCCAAATCTTCATCATCAGTTATTTAGTCATCAAGAGCCTAAGAAATCGAAATTTCAGCTGCAAGAATGAACCTCTAGACAAGACTTTGAGCCATCTACAACAACAATAGGATAATGAAGATATGTAAAAAGTTATTATTTTTTATATCTTACACATCTTGAAGCTTTTGAAAATAGTGAAGATACTAAAACAATGAATTTAATAGTGATGTGTAGGAGGGTAAGATTACAACCAGGAGAGGATGACATAACAGCAGAAATTTCGGAAATAGGGGGAAATGAACCTCATAATAAGAATTCATGCACTCTTAATGGAAGTAGGGAAAAAAATGAAATGGTTACAAAGAACTGGAAAAAGATTTTGTATCAGGTGTATCAAAAAGAAACATACAATTATGAAAACTCATACTGATTCACTTATTTAACTTACAGACATGGTTTCAGTGTCATTTTACAACAAAATAATTAAGTTTTCTACCTTATATCTACACAAGTTCAATGTGACTTGCACTGAATAAGCAGCATACATCTCATTTGAAATTGATTTCTTGCCAAACTTGCTGCAGCATGTGAAGCATGACTTGCTCAGTTGCGATGTAGACTGTAGCTCTGAGCTCTGGTGGAGAAGCCAGTAAGAATGGACGAAACATGGTATCCTTGATGAATCCCTACAAGAAAATGGCTAGAGATGTCAGGTCCTGTGAAAGTGGGGGACCATGTAATTGGTGAACCTTGGCTCATTCACTTACCTGGAAAGCGGACATTTAGGAAATGCCAGACATCAAAGAGATAATGTGGCAGTGAACCAACTTGCATGAACTGTACACAATGATCTTAAGTCATCAGCATTGGTGGGGGGGTCAGACGTTTCCAGCATATCTAAGGACACTACTCTGTTGACAGTTTTCTCTTGGAAAAATAAAGGTCTGTAAACTTTGCTCTTGCTAAAAGCACAAAACATTCAGTTTTTGGTTATCACATTCATGTACCAGAGATTTTCATGGATTTTCACTGCTCCAAATCCTACAGTTGTGTTTATTAACTTTCCCACTCAAGTAAAAAGCCAAATCAGCACTAAACATTAACATTACGATCCAATATTAATCTTCATTGAATTTACTTAACACTTCCACATAAAAGTCTTACAAGCCATCCTATCAGCATCTTTTAGTTCTTGCATTAGTGTCAACTTGTATAGTTTTAGATGTAACTGTTTTATTAACACATGCCAAACAGTCATATGTGTGACTCCGGCTCTCGAGAAGCATGTTCAGTCAATTTTGTAGGATTGTTTTCAAAGCTTTGTCTCACTTGCTCTGCAATGTTGTCAGACACAATGGGAACAATCTGAGAATTTATTATGTCCTGCCAAACACCCAGTTTCAATAAAACATTTATGCCACTCATAAACAGTGAGTAACCAAGATGACTACTCACAGCTGTGGCTGCTCCACCTACAAGGTTGTCTGCATAAATATTGAGCCTACAGGGAACATCTTTATCATTCCATGTACAAAATTACACTGCACAGACTTTGACTCTTCCAACCAAACCACACAGCGAGCATACTCGGAACTGGTAAAGACAGCCATCTGCACTGTAACTGCTGCTGTGGCATGATTCTGTACTACTGTACCACATGAGTCAAAATTTGATCTATTTTCCATCTAGACAATACCAAGACTAAATAAGTCACATTAATAAGTCTGCATGAAATTTCAAAATTTTAAAATCCCTTTTGGTACACCCTGTACATCTGTTGCATAAAAAGGTAATAGAGCTGACCCAAATGACTAAAGAGGCCTCTCTCTTCTTGCAGTTACATACAAGGTTCTATCCAAAGCTCTCTTAAACACAGCTGAACAGCAAACACATAATTTGGTTGGTGAATATCAAGCAGGCTTCAGGAAAGGCAGATATGTGCTGAGCAGATTTGGAAGGAATATGACTCTGTTGACAGGCAAACCAATGTGGGCACTTAGAAGAGCTCGGAGTAGACATGAAGATAGAGAATTAATCTGTCAGACCCTCAAAAACAACATTTCAAGTGAAGTTTCTTGGCGAAATATTTGATCATTTTGAAGTAGATACAGGAGGTTGACAAGGAGATGGTCTCTCCCTACTTCTGTTGAATACTGCATCACACAAAGTCATCATCAGAAGACTGGGGAAATAAATTGAGGGTATAAATATTGATAATAATAATAGTAATAATAATAATAAATTGAAAAATACATCCAACTGGCTGAGGAAGTCAAAGACATGTGGCATCAGGATAAAGTTGACATCATAACAATTATACTATCAACTAAAGGAGTCATACCACACAATATCCACCAGTACATCAATGCAATACAGCTACATCCAAACATATATATACAACTACAGACATCCGTAATTATTGATACATGTTCAATTACCCGAAAGTTCCTAAATGCAATATAACACAAACCGTACAGTTAATAAGAAGTGACGCTTGATCAAGGTCCGCGTCACTTTCCATTCTTAACCAGACTTAACGTCTGAGAAAGTAAAGAAATAATAATAATAATAATAATAAATCCCGTGGAGGCCTGGGAAAAGAATAGGCCTCCGGTATGTTCTGCCAGTCGTAAAAGGCGACGAAAAGAACAAACCACTAATAGGGCACTAATGGGGCCTTTTAGTGTGATTAGTTGGTTCAGGACAGAACTAAAGAAGCCTCGGACAAGCGCCGTCATGGTCGGGGACGAGGCTTGAACCCTATGCCGGCCCACAATGGTAACGTCACTGCTAGCCAACTGGTTAATGATTCAAATCCAAATAGAGGTGTTTTGCAGGATATGCTTCCTGCAACCACCCTAGAAGGAATACAAAGACAGAGGATGAGATGGTCAGATGAAGTTAATCGACACCTCATGGTCTGTTATTACCAAGCAACAAATCTAGGAACCAACACAACTGGATACAGATCACAAGTATACACAACATTTATCACCAGATACCCAGAATTAAAATTTTTAACAGAACAACGACTAGCTGATCAGGTCCGTGTAATAATCAAAAATAACAGGATACCCCAGTCAGAATTAGAAAACATCAAACAACAAGTTCAACAAATACTGGAACAAAATAATGTGCAATCAGAAGAAGAAGAAAATACAGTAATGGACTCAAACATCCCAGAGCAAACAAACAAAGAACAACACGCATCAATTAAACAGTCAGCGGAAAACGAAATCTTAAGACAGCCACCAGAACAAGCACAAATAGAACACGAAGTGACACACATGTTAGATATAGAAGAAAAATTTCAGCTAACATATATAGAATACAAAGACACAAACACAGACATTAGACCATTCTTGCATAGACCGCCAAATAACCCACAAGTTGAAACAACAATAAAAACTATCAACACAATCATACACAACAAAATAAATGAAAACACAACTATGGAAGAGTTACAACTACTGGTTTATATAGGAGCACTCACTACACTAAATATACACACTAGGCAGAGATCAGAACCAACTAACACACAGAAGAGGCCCACAAAACCAGCATGGCAACACAGGCTACAGATCAGAATAGAAAAACTGAGAAAAGACATCGGACAGCTAACACAATTTATAAGAAATGAAATGTCATAAAAAAAAATGAAAAAGGTTAGGTAAAATCTCACAACAAGAAGTGATAGAGCAATTAGATGAAAAGAAGCAGAAATTACAAGCATTGGCCAAACAACTTAGAAGATACAAAAAAAGTGAAAATAGAAGGAAACAAAACCAAACATTCAACACAAACCAAAAGAAATTTTACCAGACAACAGATAACACACACATTAAAATAGACAATCCACCAAACATAACAGACATGGAACACTTCTGGAGCAACATATGGTCAAACCCGGTACAACATAATAGGCATGCACGGTGGATACAAGCAGAAACAGATATGTATAAGATGATACCACAAATGCCTGAAGTGATAATTTTGCAACATGAATGTCACCCAAGCAATTAATTCTACTCACAATTGGAAAGCCCCTGGAAAAGATAAAACAGCAAATTTCTGGCTAAAGAAATTCACCTCAACACATTCACATCTAACTAAATTATTTAACATAATGATATAAATTAATAGAGGGAAACATTCCACGTGGGAAAAATATATCTAAAAACAAAGATGATGTGACTTACCAAATGAAAGCGCTGGCACGTCGATAGACACACAAACAAACACAAACATACACACAAAATTCAAGCTTTCGCAACAAACTGTTGCCTCATCAGGAAAGAGGGAAGGAGAGGGAAAGACGAAAGGATGTGGGTTTTAAGGGAGAGGGTAAGGAGTCATTCCAATCCCGGGAGCGGAAAGACTTACGTTAGGGGGAAAAAAGGACGGGTATACACTCGCACACACACACATATCCACCCACACATATACAGACACAAGCAGACATATTTAAAGACAAAGAGTTTGGGCAGAGATGTCGGTCGAGGCGGAAGTGCAGAGGCAAAGATGTTGTTGAATGACAGGTGAGGTATGAGTGGCGGCAACTTGAAATTAGCGGAGATTGAGGCCTGGTGGGTAACGGGAAGAGAGGATATATTGAAGAGCAAGTTCCCATCTCTGGAGTTCGGATAGGTTGGTGTTAGTGGGAAGTATCCAGATAACCCGGACGGTGTAACACTGTGCCAAGATGTGCTGGCCGTGCACCGAGGCATGTTTAGCCACAGGGTGATCCTCATTACCAACAAACACTGTCTGCCTGTGTCCATTCATGCGAATGGACAGTTTGTTGCAGAGGCCACTGCACTTCTGCCTCGACTGACATCTCTGCCCAAACTCTTTGTCTTTAAATATGTCTGCTTGTGTCTGTATATGTGTGGATGGATATGTGTGTGTGTGTGCGAGTGTATACCCGTCCTTTTTTCCCCCTAAGGTAAGTCTTTCCGCTCCCGGGATTGGAATGACTCCTTACCCTCTCCCTTAAAACCCACATCCTTTCGTCTTTCCCTCTCCTTCCCTCTTTCCTGATGAGGCAACAGTTTGTTGCGAAAGCTTGAATTTTGTGTGTATGTTTGTGTTTGTTTGTGTGTCTATCGACGTGCCAGCGCTTTCATTTGGTAAGTCACATCATCTTTGTTTTTAGATATAAATTATTTAACAGTTACATT
This sequence comes from Schistocerca nitens, assembly GCF_023898315.1. Classification (NCBI taxonomy): domain Eukaryota; kingdom Metazoa; phylum Arthropoda; class Insecta; order Orthoptera; family Acrididae; genus Schistocerca; species Schistocerca nitens. The sequence goes on along the minus strand of NC_064619.1, from coordinate 4,357,422 downwards.
GCAGACCCATACACATTCCCTGATACACTTACACAAGGAATAACTTATCTGAAACCTAAAGATCAAGCAGACACAGCAAACCCAGCTAAATATCGCCCCATAACATGCCTACCAACAATATACAAAATATTAACTTCAGTCATTACACAGAAATTAATGACACATACGACACAGAACAAAATTATAAATGAAGAACAAAAAGGCTGTTGCAAAGGAGCACGAGGATGTAAAGAGCAACTGATAATAGATGCAGAGGTGACATATCAAGCTAAAACGAAACAAAGGTCGCTACACTACGCATACATTGATTACCAAAAAGCTTTTGATAGTGTACCCCACTCATGGTTGCTACAAATATTGGAAATATACAAAGTAGATCCTAAATTGATACAGTTCCTAAACATAGTAATGAAAAATTGGAAAACCACACTTAATATCCAAACAAATTCAAATAATATCACATCACAGCCAATACAGATTAAGCGTGGAATATACTAAGGAGACTCATTAAGTCCTTTCTGGTTCTGCCTTGCTCTGAACCCACTATCCAACATGCTAAATAATACAAATTATGGATACAATATTACTGGAACATACCCACACAAAATCACACATCTGCTATACATGGATGATCTAAAACTACTGGCAGCAACAAATCAACAACTCAACCAATTACTAAAGATAACAGAAGTATTCAGCAATGATATAAATATGGCTTTTGGAACAGACAAATGTAAGAAAAATAGCATAGTCAAGGGAAAACACACTAAACAAGAAGATTACAAATTGGATAACCACAGCGACTGCATAGAAGCGATGGAAAAAACAGATGCCTATAAATATCTAGGATACAGACAAAAAATAGGAATAGATAATACAAATATTAAAGAAGAACTAAAAGAAAAATATAGACAAAGACTAACAAAAATACTGAAAACAGAATTGACAGCAAGAAACAAGACAAAAGCTATAAATACTTATGCTATACCAATATTGACCTACTCATTTGAAGTAGTGAAATGGAGTAACACAGACCTAGAAGCACTCAATACACTTACACGATCACAATGCCACAAATATAGAATACATCACATACATTCAGCAACTGAAAGATTCACATTAAGCAGAAAGGAAGGATGGAAGGGGATTTATCGACATAAAAAACCTACATTATGGACAGGTAGACAATTTAAGAAAATTCTTTATAGAACGAGCAGAAACTAGCAAAATACACAAAGCAATCACTCATATAAATACATCGGCTACACCACTGCAATTTCATAACCACTTCTACAACCCTTTAGATCACATAACATCAACAGATACGAAGAAAGTAAATTGGAAAAAGAAAACACTACATGGCAAGCACCCGTATCATCTAACACAGCCACACATCGATCAAGACGCATCCAACACATGGCTAAGAAAAGGCAATATATACAGTGAGACGGAAGGATTCATGATTGCAATACAGAATCAAACAATAAACACCAGATATTACAGCAAGCATATTATTAAAGATCCCAATACCACAACAGATAAATGCAGACTTTGCAAACAACAAATAGAAACAGTAGATCACATCACAAGTGGATGTACAATACTAGCAAATACAGAATACCCCAGAAGACATGACAATGTAGCAAAAATAACACATCAACAGCTTGCCTTACAACATAAACTTATAAAACAACATGTTCCCACATACAAGTATGCACCACAAAATGTACTGGAGAACGATGAATACAAATTATACTGGAACAGAACCATTATAACAGATAAAACAACACCACATAATAAACCTGACATCATACTCACCAATAAAAAGAAGAAATTAACACAACTAATCGAAATATCCATACCCAATACAACAAATATACAAAAGAAAACAGGAGAAAAAATTGAAAATACATCCAACTGGCTGAGGAAGTCAAGGACATGTGGCATCAGGATAAAGTTGACATTATACCAATTATACTATCAACTACAGGAGTCATACCGCACAATATCCACCAGTACATCAATGCAATACAGCTACATCCAAACTTATATATACAACTACAGAAATCTGTAATTATTGACACTTGTTCAATTACCCGAAAGTTCCTAAATGCAATGTAACATATACCGTACAGTTAAAAGGAAGTCACGCTTGATCAAGGTCCGCATCACCTTCCATTTTTAACCAGACATAACGTCTGAGACAAGAAAGAAATAACAATAATAATAATAATATATAGTAATAAACTGTTGCTATTCAGATAATCTGCAAATGAGATTGAACTGACCTCAATATCTATCAATCTGCCACAGTCTCAGATGGCTGTCATGAGGGGGCAGGAGAATATATGAGGAAGTCTGATTGGGAAAGGTTGAGATTCACCTCACAACGGAAGTTTAAGCTGCAAAAGAATCTTAATACAGGCAAAGAACATGCACCTCATTCTGGATAAAAAGGATGTATGACCTAACTGCCACTGTCCCCTTAAATGTTTGCAGAAAGTAAGGACCATTTCTTGCAAATAAGGTACTTGAAAGAGGCATTTGTCTTCTTTCTGAAGACTGTTGATAGACTGGCAGTCAACCTACGGAATGTATGTGGTTGGAAGGTTACTTCTGAATACCTATCATCTTTATTCATTAGCGAGACATTTGGTTATGACATCTGGTGCGACTTAAGTTCTATGAAATGTGGGAGGCAATCTTTAGTTCTTATTCTTTGATTACAATAAGAAGGACACAGACTCACTGACAAAAAGAATGTTGCTGACAATCTGTCCCTCTTTAACTACATTCCTCTTGTTCACAATGAATTTTTCTTGTCACTAAAACCAACACATTTGGACAACAGACACGAGAGTGATGAATGATTAAGTACCTTCAAGCAATGAACTTAAGTCTTTTGGCAATTTTCCGTAAATGTTTTCATATGATTATCTATCATTGTGTTTTGTTATTAGAGTATGAGATATAGATAACATAACAGTACCTCCACTACACTAATGTGTTTATTCTTGTATATTTCATGTGTTATATTCTGTTTGTTGCTGTTTTGTGTCTGTGTACAATAATATAGATGTTAACAAAATGGATGTTAGAATAAAATTATCCATATTTGTGAATCAATTGCAAGCTTTACTCCACTGTATCTCTAAACTACTGTTTTGCCACTTACCATTTTGTTCCCTCACACTATATATAAAACAGAAATTCTTAAATACAATAACTTTCTTAATTCAGGTACATCATTACCACATAATCTTTTAGTTATGTTTCAAAAGAGCAGATTGTATCTATACCTTTTATATGTTGTGGTAATTCATTTAATAATTTGATGGCATGATGGGGAGAGACAAAAATAGAACCATCAACATAAAATGTCTGGCCTTTGCCGATGATATAGCCACTGTAACAAATAACGGTAAAGAAGCCCTAGAGAGACCACATGAAATCGCAGCCAGAACTACAAATTTCGTATGAAAAAACCCAGTACATGGACACAAAATCCACAGACAGAAACCCATTGGTAACAAAGTATGGAAAGATAGCACAAGTAGAAAGTTTCAAATACCTGGGAGAGATTATACAGAAAACAGGACTAATTTCAACAGCCAATGAAGAGAGAGTTGCAAAGATACAAAAAGCTTACAGACTTACATGGAACCATTACAACAAAAGAAGTATTTCAGTTAATGCCAAATTAAGACATTACAAACCAGTAGTCTTAACCGAAGCCTTGTATGCCTCAGAAACAACAGTAATCAGGGGAGGAGCGAAATTAAAGGAACTGGAAAATCAAGAGGAAAATTCTGAGAAAGATCTATGGGCCAGTTCAGAGACAGGGGATCTGGATAAAACCACCAACAAAAGAGCTGTACAAACAGACAGAGACAATTACAAACAACATCAGAGAAAGAAGTGCTAAATTCTGTGGGCACAATTATAGGATGAACGAAAATAGGCTGAGCAAGAAGATTTTTAACATAGTGATGAGTAATACGATGAAAACTTAACTAGGCAAAGAAAACCATGGAAGGCCTCAAGAAACTAAATATCTCCACAGAAGAAATAACAAACAGAGAAAAATACAGAGAAAAAAATCAGAAAACAGAAATTTGAGGAAACACCAAAAGAAAAGAAACCAGGAAAGAAGTAGACAGAAGAGAGGAAGAAGAAACACAGTGTGCCATGAAAATTGATTCTGTTTTAACGCTCTCCTAAATGGGGAATTAACGATGATGATGATAATAATAATAATAATTTGATGGCATTGTATAATGAACTCTGCTGAATTTTAGCTTTATTTTTTCTGTCCAGATGCAAATTATAGCTGTTCCTTGTTTCATAGTCAAGTATTAAACAATTTTTCATATAGTAGTATATATTTTTTACATACATAACATTCTGAAAAAAAAACATATTCCCAAGGGACAGTTAAGACATACAGCATTTCAAAAAGTTCAAGGCAGTGGGACTTGCCGCCACTCTTGGTTATTATATGTACTGCTCTTTTCTGCGGTCTGAATACAGCTTGTTAGACAATTTTTCCTATTCATTCCCCAAAAATCTATTCCATAACTAATGACAGTATAATTATAAGCAAAACATACTGATCTGATACATGTAATATCACATTTACTGATGTAAGAATTCAGAGAGTGTAACATGATGTAGAGATTCTCTTACTAAGTATTTTCTACATCCTCTTCCCTCTTTGACAGTCAACATGCATTCCAACAAATTCTGTGGTTTTCACACAATGTGTGGATTCATTGTTAATTTTAAGGTTATTATAATCTGGGTTTCTATTTTTGGTGGTAGTAGTTCATAGTGCTTCTTTTCTTTACATGAAGTGTGACTGTACTGTTTGTCACCCTTTTATATACATTGCTAATAATAATAATAATAATGCCAATAATGAGAAAATGAAGAAGAATACAGAACATGATGAAGGCAATGAAACCTTAGTTGAAAAATGATTGATCTATGTGATAACATCTGTCATGAGACACCTAAAAAAAAGGCTTAAATGATTAGTTATATTATATGTACGCACCGATGCTCTTCTGGAAGCCTCATCCAAGAATAAACTTGCATTACTTATAAGAAATTTATTTGTATCTGATAAAATATTAATATCATCTTCCCATTTGAGTACTTCCTGCACATCATTATCAGTCTCCTTTAGTTTCCTGTTATTTTGGTGATTAATGTTTTCAACCTGCAACATATAACAATAATTTTGCAGCAGCTGTTCTTGTTTTCATGCATTTCACACAATGTTGATAAACTGAGTGAAATAATACGAAATGCAGAAGTTCAAACCCTAGTTTACATTTCATAAAAGGTTAAAGGTCTGAGAGGAAGCCAAAAGCAATTTTTTGAACTTAGCAAATGTAATTTATCCTGTTAACAAAACTATGATTTCTGTCGTTCATCTGTCAAAATTTTCATTATGATTTTTTAAAGTCTCTTCATGTTTTCTTGCTCTCTATATGTGGGGTTGCCTCCTTCTATCCTCATTTGGAATATTAAATAATGCCTTGTATATTTCCTAATCGTGAATTGTTCCACCCAAATGTCTCTCATCATTCAACTTCTCAAAACTTATTTCATTTCGATATTGCACTGCATGTGTTGTTAAGAAGAATATTGCAATGTTCATTCTGTCATGCGTGCATGTACAAGCACAGGCTTTTCTGCAGGAATGACAACATTTGGAAAGTTGGGTCTGGCCATGGATTGTGCATGGACTGCAAAAGTGGTTAAGGCAGCTGCTCACTTAAAGTGGGAATTCCGGGTTAGAGTCCTGGTGTGCCACAGATTTTCACTGTCATCGTTTCCTTATAGAGCTGATGGTTGTTTGTATTCGGAACTGCAAATACATTTCATTTTCTTCATCTATTTCAGTTCATTATTCCTTTTCTCTTTGTTTTTTTGTTAGTACCATTTCATCATTACTCTGCCCTCTAATGATTCAAATTCATTTCAACAAGTAGTTTGTACCATCTGATTTTCCAACACTGGTGAACTGCTCTATGACTCTCGTCAGTTATGTTTGCATTATGGTATGTCTGTCAAGTGCTTATATACTTCATAAAATCCTCATTCTCTTCCTTCTCTCTCTGTGTGTGTCTGTGTGAGCTATTTATTTGTTTAAATGAATGACAAAATTAAATACATTTAAATAATAGAAACAAATCACAAACAGAAACACAGAGTGAGTCAAAATGAACTTTACAGCTTTGGAATGATACAGAAATTTATTGAGATAACCTACAGAATCAGTAGACGTGACTACTGGGAGCACTAGCGTAGTGCACACATAAAATGGCTACTTTCACTTTCACTGTTGCAGTGTATCTGAGTATGCTTGAAAACTTTTTAACTCCACTGATCGATGATGACCAAGACGGGATGGTTTACTACCAGCAAGATGGTGCACCACCTCATTTCCTCATGAGAGTTTGGGTTTCCTTGATAATCGCTTCCCAGATCAATGGACTGACAGTGAAGCATCAATTGCAAGGCCATCTCACTCCCCGAACTTGACACCACTGGGCTACTTCCTCTAGGATTCCATTAAAGACTATGTATAAGGGAGGAACATGTGCATGTTCTTCCCCTATCAAACAATTTTCCAACCTGAAAAATTGAATCTACGCTGCCACTGCACAAGTTATGGCCAATTTGCTGGAATGAGTGTGGGGAAAAATTGATTACTGGTGGGATGTTTGCAGCATCACAAATGGTGGTCACGCCAAATCAAAATGACACTCTTATGCAAAACTTGAAGGTGTTTGCTTCAAAAGACACATATTCTGTAAGTTATGTCAATAAATTTCTTTATGGTCCCAAAGTCGTTGAAATCTTTTCTGGTTCACCCTGTGTTAATACACAGTTATAACTATAGCAAGCACACGCGTCACATAAAGGGGGAATAGTGATTGTTAGAAATTAAAATTGCAGAGCAGCTACAAGTCACTATTTAATTTCTGAATTAAGTTTCTTCAGGACAGCCACAAGTTGCACTCAGTATGTTTTATTGACAGGTTTTGCTCAGTTTAAGAAGAGCACCATCAAATATTCTGGAATATATAGTTTGAAGTACAGTAGTTGTCTGATTACTATGCAATGTCAAGGACAATCTCTGAAAATGGCAATGTAATTAGCCAATTACTGTACTTTAAAGTACAGGGTTTCTGGTAATGCTCCTGTTAAAGTGAGCAAAGCCAGTCAATAAAACAAACTGAGAGCTACTTGTGGCTGTAATGAAAAATTTAATTTCAACAATTGTCATTTCTTCTGCAGGCAAAGTCTGCTCTCACTTAATATCTGAAGATGCTCGCACTGGTTGAGTAAAACATGTCAATAAAGAAATGTTACATGAGACTGCTCTACAGTTTCAATTATAACACTTTGGACTGAAGTCAGTAACTGTACTAACTACATACAGCTGTTTTAAAATCATATTAAAATGCACAGACATCCAGAAATGTAATATATACTGACATTAGCACAAAATATGTATGTCAGAAGGAAATATGTGTACAATGATGTAGCAGCAACATTTAAAGACTGTTGCATTAATCTACATTGCTTACACAGCATTATAAATAAAAAAGCATAAATCACTGGGATCAATTTAAAGAAAGCTTACATGTTATCTTCTGTGTAAATCTGATGAGATAGTAACAATTCTGTTATTAGTAAAAATTAAATTCCTGAAAACAACAAAAACATGTGAATTAAAATGTCATGAATTAGTTAAAAGTAGGTTCAATTCATACGCTGCATTATACCAGTACCTTATTCAAAGTATGTGTCATATTTTGAAGGATGGCATTTAAGTCATTTAACTTCTCGTGAAAACTGTTCAACTTCTGCTTGAGTTTTTGTGTACTTGGTGCAGACTGTATTAAATTCTTGATATTCTTCAATAGTTTTTCACACCCTCTTGAAAACAAATAAATAAGCCATATAGTATTATCAAAATACAGGACATGAGACTCTTACTAATGCTACAGCTTAATTACTCTACATGTAGATATGTACATGCATAATCATGATCAGTCTGTTAACACTTAAGAACAGCACTTTCTTTAATTTGAGCTTAGAAAAATCCTGATACTGCATCCTTACTCGGTGAACAGCTGTCTCAAAGATGTAAATCAAACAGTGGAAACTCGAAGTGGAGTATCAACAATATAAGGAGAAGGATAGATTGCTACTCACTGTAAAAGTGGCATGTCGAGTTGCAGACAGGCACAACGATAAGATTGTTGCACATTTAGATGTTGGCCAAAGCCTTCTTCAGAAAAAGAAACACACACACACACACACACACACACACACACATTCATTCTCACAAGCAAGCACACTTCACGCACATACGAATGCCATCTCCAGCAGCTCAGACCAGAATGCTACTGTCATGTGAATGAAAGCAGCAAACTGGAGGGGTCAGGGAAGGGGAAGGGGCACCAGAGTATGGGTGGAGGGAGAGAGGAGTGCTGACTGGCAGAGTGTGCAGGCACTAGATGGAGGCATTACAAGGCTGCTACCAGGAGCAGTGTCAAGAGGCTGTGGTACCAGGAGGTCTCTCAATGTGTGCTGCCCTCTGTCAACACACCAACCCATCTTTCCACTTCCCTGCTCATCTCCTATTCCACCCCCCCCCCTGCCCATTCCAACCTACTTACCCCATGCCTCCCGACAGTTCACCTGATGGCAGTCTTTTCACGCCTCCCCTTCACCTGTACCCTGATATCCGTTCCTCTTCCTTCCTCCCTCCAGATTGCTGCTTTCGTTCACGTGACAGATGCATTCCTGTCCAAGTTGCCAGAGATGGCAGTCATTTGTGCATGAGGTATGATTACTTGTGAAAATGTGTGTGTGTGTGTGTGTGTGTGTGTGTGTGTGTGTGTGTGTGTGTGTGTGTGTGTGTGGGCGCGCGCGCTCCTTTTTCTGAAGAAGGGTTGATTTCGTTGTGCCTATCTGCAACTCAACAAGTTATCTTTTCTTGATATTGACAATAAAAGATATGTTGTCCCAGGGGCGGATACATATGGGGGGACGCATGGCCGCCCTTGCAGGGCCGCCCATATTGCCACCTGCGCTGCCCCTGCCAGTCAGCCCACATGCTATTCGTTCATTTCTTTCGTCAGTCAACTCAACTGAATCGAGTTATTGAGTAGTTGTACTTTCCTATGTAGCAAGCACGTCCACGTCATCGTATTTTATATATAGATACACTCCTGGAAATGGAAAAAAGAACACATTGACACCGGTGTGTCGGACCCACCATACTTGCTCCGGACACTGCGAGAGGGCTGTACAAGCAATGATCACACGCACGGCACAGCGGACACACCAGGAACCGCGGTGTTGGCCGTCGAATGGCGCTAGCTGCGCAGCATTTGTGCACCGCCGCCGTCAGTGTCAGCCAGTTTGCCGTGGCATACGGAGCTCCATCGCAGTCTTTAACACTGGTAGCATGCCGCGACAGCGTGGACGTGAACCGTATGTGCAGTTGACGGACTTTGAGCGAGGGCGTATAGTGGGCATGCGGGAGGCCAGGTGGACGTACCGCTGAATTGCTCAACACGTGGGGCGTGAGGTCTCCACAGTACATCGATGTTGTCGCCAGTGGTCGGCGGAAGGTGCACGTGCCCGTCGACCTGGGACCGGACCGCAGCGACGCACGGATGCACGCCAAGACCGTAGGATCCTACGTAGTGCCGTAGGGGACCGCACCGCCACTTCCCAGCAAATTAGGGACACTGTTGCTCCTGGGGTACCGGCGAGGACCATTCGCAACCGTCTCCATGAAGCTGGGCTACGGTCCCGCACACCGTTAGGCCGTCTTCCGCTCACGCCCCAACATCGTGCAGCCCGCCTCCAGTGGTGTCGCGACAGGCGTGAATGGAGGGACGAATGGAGACGTGTCGTCTTCAGCGATGAGAGTCGCTTCTGCCTTGGTGCCAATGATGGTCGTATGCGTGTTTGGCGCCGTGCAGGTGAGCGCCACAATCAGGACTGCATACGACCGAGGCACACAGGGCCAACACGCGGCATCATGGTGTGGGGAGTGATCTCCTACACTGGCCGTACACCACTGGTGATCGTCGAGGGGACACTGAATAGTGCACGGTACATCCAAACCGTCATCGAACCCATCGTTCTACCATTCCTAGACCGGCAAGGGAACTTGCTGTTCCAACAGGACAATGCACGTCCGCATGTATCCCGTGCCACCCAACGTGCTCTAGAAGGTGTAAGTCAACTACCCTGGCCAGCAAGATCTCCGGATCTGTCCCCCATTGAGCATGTTTGGGACTGGATGAAGCATCGTCTCACGCGGTCTGCACGTCCAGCACGAACGCTGGTCCAACTGAGGCGCCAGGTGGAAATGGCATGGCAAGCCGTTCCACAGGACTACATCCAGCATCTCTACGATCGTCTCCATGGGAGAATAGCAGCCTGCATTGCTGCGAAAGGTGGATATACACTGTACTAGTGCCGACATTGTGCATGCTCTGTTGCCTGTGTCTATGTGCCTGTGGTTCTGTCAGTGTGATCATGTGATGTATCTGACCCCAGGAATGTGTCAATAAAGTTTCCCCTTCCTGGGACAATGAATTCACGGTGTTCTTATTTCAATTTCCAGGAGTGTAGCTAACACATAACTACGAGGAAAGTCATGGACATTCTAGTGATCTCGATACATTGTTCTGTCTGGCATTTGTTTGAGAAAAGCTTTGAATATTCTACTGTTTCCTTGTACAGAGAATCTTCAATACATAGTGTTATAAATGTGGACTATTTTTGCCGAATAGGAAGCTAGTTTTTTTTATTAAGGTAAAAGTAAAGGTAGTTCAAGGTATCTTTAGTGCCCCCTCCTTGAGGTGTTTCTGTACCTGCCACTGCCTCAACCTGAAAGCTGGTTGGAAACTGCAATCCTTACTAGGCATGGTCCTATGGGAGGTGGTAGGCCATTGCTTTCCCATGACAATTCAACTGAGATACTCAGCCAATTAAGTGTAACCCACAATTTAGTCACATATTTCACACTGCAGTGTAACTTGGCACTTTACACACACACACACACACACACACACCAGTGGTGGAAGACACAGTAAGTAACAGAAAAAAAGAAATGATTCCTTGAACCAAATTTAAATGGCACATGAGAAGCATGAAACTTCCAAACAAACCTGAGGAAAAGTGAGTAATTAAAAACATAATTAATATAAGAATAAAACTTTTGGGTATTTGTATGATTTCCAATCACAATATTTTATTGTTAGACTCAACAAAACCTTCACAATTTACTTACGTAACTCTTGATCACATCTATTTCTGCATATTCACAACTCCAAATTTAGTACTACACATAAATGTGAAAAGCTATGCATATTTTACCACCGCACATGAATACACCTTTCCATTCTCTAAACCAATCCCTAAACCAGTTCTCCCAAGTTTCTGTACAAAATATGGCACACTCGTTGACCCAAGCCCTCAGGAGGTCCTCATCACTCGAAAGTTGCACTCCTTTCAGCTTCATCTTCACACGCAGGAACAGTGAAAAGTCACAAGGAACAAAGTCTGGACTGTAAGGAGGGTACTCAAGAAGTTTCAGTCCTGTATTCCACAAATACCCAGTGCATGCTTTGATGCAGTGAGCTGCAGCGATGTCGTGATGGAGGAACCAAGGGTCCATTCTTGACTTCGGTCAGAGGTTTAAAGATTGGATGACTTTGCGTGGGCACTGCTCAGTGTACCACTTAGTTATGACTAGAGACCGGACTGTATGCATCATGAAAACCTTAAAATATGCATGCAAAATGCTTAAAAGAGTATGAAAAGTGTCGAAATATGCAAGATAAAATAAGAAAAAAACGTGGTAGTTACTGCATGCATTATACTTCAAAGTCGAACCTGTGCATATCAGTTACGAGGAAGAGCACTGGCCACAAAAAATTGGTATGTTTGGAATGCTGATTTCATTTTCTGAATACTTTCTAACAGAGAGATAGAGGGGCTGGCCAGTACTTACCTCATCTCAGTACAGCTGATAGATACACAAAACAGAACAGAAAATTTACATTCCTAACTTTCGGAACTTTGTTCCTTCATCAGGGAGGAGAGAGGAGAAAAAAAGGGAAGAAGGGGAAGTGGATTCAGTTACTCACAACCCAGGTTATGAAGCAACAGGGAAAGGTACACAGGAAGGGTAGTAAGGATGGAGGCATGGTCGTCAGAGGGAACCCAAAGATATTCTACTGTAAGTACTGTGCCAGCTTCAAACCAAAGAGGATGCATACAGAAGTAAAGAGGTATATAGTATAAAGATAAACACAACTATGTAGGAAGAAAAGATGCGTGAATGGCTAAAGAGGAGAGGGAAAAAGGAGAAGCCTGAAGAGTAAATGGAAGTGAGGTTGGTTAACGTAGGTTCAGTCCAGGGGGATGGTGGGATGAAAGGATGTGTTGGAAAGCAAGTTCCCATCTCCGCAGTTCCGAGGGACTGGTGTTGGGTGGAAGAAGCCAAATGGCACGTACAGTGTAGCAGGTTCCTAGGTCTCTAGAATTACGCTGGAGGGCATGCTCTGCTACTGGGTATTGGACATCTCCTTTGCGGACAGTTTTGTGCCCGTTCATGTGCTCAGCCAGTTTAGTTGTCGTCATACTGATGTAAAAGGCTGTGCAGTGCATGCATGCCAGCTGATAAATGACGTGTTGTTTCACATGTGGCCCGTCTTGAATTGTGTATGTTTTACCAGTAGCGGGGCTGGAGTAGGTGGTTGTGGGGGGATGCATGGGGCAGGTTTAGCAGCGGGGTTGGTTACAGGGATAGGAACCGCTGGGTAGAGAAGGTGGTCTGGGAATATTGTAAGGTTTGACAAGGATGTTACGGAGGTTAGGGGGCGACGAAAGGCAACTCTGGGTGGTGTGGGGAGAATATTGTCAAGGGATGATCTCATTTCAGGGCTTGACTTGAGAAAGTCATATCCCTGGCGGAGTAATTTGTTGATGTATTCGAGGCCAGGATAATATTGGGTGACAAGGGGGATGCTTCTGTGTGGTCTGGGTGTAGGAACATTGTTGTTGGACGGGGAGGAATGTATTGCTCGGGAGATCTGTTTGTGGACAAGGTCTGCAGGATAGTTGTGGGAGAGGAAAGCACTGTTCAGGTTATTGGTGTAATTGTTGAGGGGTTCGTCACTGAAGTAGATGCGTTTTCCATGAATACCTAGGCTGTAGGGAAGGGAGCGTTTGATGTGGAATGGATGGCAGCTGTCAAAGTGAAAGTACTGTTGTTTGTTTGTGGCTTTGATGTGGACAGAGGTGTGGATGTGAGCTTCAACAAGATGAAGGTCAACATCCAGGAAGATGGCTTGGGTTTTGGAGAAGGACCAGGTGAAATTCAGATTCAAAAATGAGTTGAGGTTATTGAGGAAATTAAGGAGTGTTTCTTCACCATGAGTACAGACCACAAAGATGACATCTATAAACCTATACCAGGCCAGAGGAAGCAGCTATTGGGTCTTCAGGAAAACCTCCTCCATGCGGCCCATGAAGAGGTTGGCATAGGACACAGCCATCCTGGTTCCCATGGCCGTTCCCATGATTTGTTTGAAGGTCTGGCCTTCAAAAGTGAAGTAATTATGGGTGAGGGTGAAGTTGGTAAGTGTGATAAGGAACAAGGTTTTTGGAAGATCTTCGGGTGGGCATTGGGAGAGGTAGTGTTCAAGGGCAGAGAGACCATGGGTATGTGGGATGTTTGTGTAAAGGGATGTAGCATCTATGGTGACAAGAAAGGTTTCCTAATAACCCTGCTAGTGAATGACTGCACCCACAGACTTGGCACAGTGGCTACAATGCAGGTATGAAGTAGTTTCAGAACACAGCAACAATCAGCATCTTGTGATATATTCTTGCACTGCATTGCAAAACCTTCCTAGTACCCTTTGTATGATCTCCTCAAGGAAAAAGCAAATTGCCATTTCCATTATTTCTTCCTCTTTTAATACTGTACAGACCAAGAATTATTTTTGGGCACTTAACATATCTATTACCTTTGGCAGGATTCTATATGTATGAAAAATACACAGTTACTGTACGGTTCAATCTTCATGTTAAAATGAAGAGGTAGCCGATCCAAATGATTCATGCATAGTAAACCACAGTAATGTCCAAACTGCCCTTTAGATTTATGATAGCTTTACTTTATGACAACAGCAGTAACAGCAAAAAGTATTTCGTGTCATTTAATGCAGCACCTTTATGAAGGTCATTATATGTCTTCCAATGCACCAAGAAGGGAAAAAAGAAATACTGCAGAGCTGATGTACACCATGTCAGAATACTGTTTATATATATACACACACACACACACAAGCAGACATATAAATATGTCTGCTTGTATATATATATATATATAAACAAAGATGATGTGACTTACCAAATGAAAGTGCTGGCAGGTCGACAGACACACAAACAAACATAAACATACACACAAAATTCAAGCTTTCGCAACAAACTGTTGCCTCATCAGGAAAGAGGGAAGGAGAGGGAAAGACGAAAGGATATGGGTTTTAAGGGAGAAGGTAAGGAGTCATTCCAATCCCGGGAGCGGAAAGACTTACCTTAGGGGGAAAAAAGGAAAAAAGGACGGGTATACACTCGCACACACACACATATCCATCCACACATATACAGACACAAGCAGACATCTCACAAGCAGACATATTTAAAGACAAAGAGTTTGGGCAGAGATGTCAGTCGAGGCAGAAGTGCAGAGGCAAAGATATTGTTGAATGACAGGTGAGGTATGAGTGGCGGCAACTTGAAATTAGTGGAGATTGAGGCCTGGTGGATAACGAGAAGAGAGGATATATTGAAGAGCAAGTTCCCATCTCCGGAGCTCGGATAGGTTGGTGTTCGTGGGAAGTATCCAGATAACCCGGACGGTGTAACACTGCGCCAAGATGTGCTGGCCGTGCACTAAGGCATGTTTAGCCACAGGGTGATCCTCATTACCAACAAACACTGTCTGCCTGTGCCCATTCATGCGAATGGACAGTTTGTTGCTGGTCATTCCCACATAGAATGCATCACAGTGTAGGCAGGTCAGTTGGTAGATCACGTGGGTGCTTTCACACGTGGCTCTGCCTTTGATCGTGTACACCCTCCGGGTTACAGGACTGGAGTAGGTGGTGGTGGGAGGGTGCATGGGACAGGTTTTACACCGGGGGCGGTTACAAGGGTAGGAGCCAGAGGGTAGGGAAGGTGGTTTGGGGATTTCATAGGGATGAACTAAGAGGTTACGAAGGTTAGGTGGACGGCGGAAAGACACTCTTGGTGGAGTGGGGAGGATTTCATGAAGGATGGATCTCATTTCAGGGCAGGATTTGAGGAAGTCGTATCCCTGCTGGAGAGCCACATTCAGAATCTGATCCAGTCCCGGAAAGTATCCTGTCACAAGTGGGGCACTTTTGTGGTTCTTCTGTGTGAGGTTCTGGGTTTGAGAGGATGAGGAAGTGGCTCTGGTTATTTGCTTCTGTACCAGGTCGGGAGGGTAGTTGCGGGATGCGAAAGCTGTTGTCAGGTTGTTGGTGTAATGCTTCAGGGATTCCGGACTGGAGCAGATTCGTTTGCCACGAAGACCTAGGCTGTAGGGGAGGGACCGTTTGATGTGGAATGGGTGGCAGCTGTCGTAATGGAGGTATCCACCAGGCCTCAATCTCCGCTAATTTCAAGTTGCCGCCACTCATACCTCACCTGTCATTCAACAATATCTTTGCCTCTGCACTTCTGCCTCGACTGACATCTCTGCCCAAACTCTTTGTCTTTAAATATGTCTGCTTGTGAGATGTCTGCTTGTGTCTGTATATGTGTGGATGGATATGTGTGTGTGTGCGAGTGTATACCCGTCCTTTTTTCCTTTTTTCCCCCTAAGGTAAGTCTTTCCGCTCCCGGGATTGGAATGACTCCTTACCCTCGCCCTTAAAACCCACATCCTTTCGTCTTTCCCTCTCCTTCCCTCTTTCCTGATGAGGCAACAGTTTGTTACGAAAGCTTGAATTTTGTGTGTATGTTTGTGTTTGTTTGTGTGTCTGTCGACCTGCCAGCACTTTCATTTGGTAAGTCACATCATCTTTGTTTTTAGATATATTTTTCCTACGTGGAATGTTTCCCTCTATTATAACTATATATATGGGTTATCTGGATACTTCCCACTAACACCAACCTATCCGAACTCCGGAGATGGGAACTTGCTCTTCAATATATCCTCTCTTCCCGTTATCCACCAGGCCTCAATCTCCGCTAATTTCAAGTTGCCGCCACTCATACCTCACCTGTCATTCTACATCTTTGCCTCTGCACTTCTGCCTCGACTGACATCTCTGCCCAAACTCTTTGTCTTTAAATATGTCTGCTTGTGTCTGTATATGTGTGGATGGATATGTGTGTGTGTGCGAGTGTATACCCGTCCTTTTTTCCCCCTAAGGTAGGTCTTTCCGCTCCCGGGATTGGAATGACTCCTTACCCTCGCCCTTAAAACCCACATCCTTTCGTCTTTCCCTCTCCTTCCCTCTTTCCTGATGAGGCAACAGTTTGTTGTGAAAGTTTGAATTCTGTGTGTATGTTTGTGTTTGTTTGTGTGTCTGTCGACCTGCCAGCACCTTCATTTGGTAAGTCACATCATCTTGTTTTTAGATATATTTTTCCTACGTGGAATGTTTCCCTCTATTATAACCATATCATTAATTTGAACCCAACAATTACATTTGTTATTGTCGCTGTTGCATTTCGAAATCTTTCCTGTCGTCTTATTTTCTCTTTATTTTCTCTTTCTGTTTTTACCAGTAGTCTCACTTTGTATTCACCTTCCCCTTTTTACCGTAATCTACTATACAATTTTATCCTGCCTATATATACTCAATAATACGTAACCCACTTACAAACCATAACCAAATAATTTTATTTTCCGCTTTCAACACTACCGCTGCTATAAAATCCACCGTTTCTAGTTCAATAACAGCTGCTTTCACGTATAAAACAACCATTTCGGCTAGTTCTAATAACTTTCACTATATTTCCACTTCCGTTTTTTCACACATCACTGATCATTTTTAGCCGCGCCCCACAGGTTTTAACGTCATTATTTCTTCGTCAGACAATTGTTAGCCCCATTTTCGTAATCTTTCACCACAACACCACTCCTTTTAATACATTTACACGTTTTTTCGAAATTTTCCCGAATTTCTCCGTCCTTTAACGTGTTTTAGCGGCAACACAACCACCTAACCTTTATGCACATCGCTGTCTACCAACCCAAGTTCACCACAGGATCAACTTAACCAACACTTTTTCGCCTTTTTCCATACCAGATCTCCAGTTGCTTTCTAGTTCACCTTTATCTCTCCCCATATATTTTTATCTTTCATTTTCATTTCAACCTCATGTTACACTTTCCACCTTCTAATACCATGTCACCCTCACAACACTCCCACAATGACCCCATTAAGTTTTATTTACATTCCCTCCGCAAACATGCCTTCACCCTAGCCAGATTACGCTCGCATATTTTGTTTTCTCAGGCTTGTCTGACATTTCGCATAACCCCCAAAGGCCTCACACTTAAAGTTCCCATCTCTGGCTGCAACCCTTCTTTCCATCAGTCCCTATACCAGTTCCAAACTGAACAATCCATTGCCCTCACCCACCTAATCCTTCACCTACACATCAACTCAGCCAATGAACACACCCGTCAACTCCTATCCTTAATAAAAGTCGTCAATCTTTCCTCTCCCACATTCACACCGGCTATTCAGAGCATCCTCCTACAGGCCAACCGCAAATTAGAACAGCATGCCACCCTTCACCTCTTGTGACAGCCAGAGCGAAAGCACCAGCAGCAGCAAGTACTGTTTGTATAAAGCATTTATTTTGCATTTTGTTTACGACCTTCCACTAAGGAAGGGATTCTATTAGTGTTTATCTGCTCTGCATAGTAACTAACAGTTCTTGATAAAACTTTACGTAGTTTTCGTGTTAGATTTCGTAGTGTTTTCTTGATCGTGTAGAACAGAAAGCGCCCAAAAACCGTCTTTTGTTTGTTTCGTGGCCGTTAGCCACTAGTCACTTGAATCAGCAGTTGTCTTGTGACAGCCAGAGCGAGAGCACCAGCAGCAGCGAGTACTGTTTGTATAAAGCGTTTATTTTGCATTTTGTTTACGACCTTCCACTAAGGAAGGGATTCTATTAGTGTTTATCTGCTCTGCATAGTAACTAACAGTTCTTGATAAAACTTTACGTAGTTTTCATGTTAGATTTCTTAGTGTTTTCTTGATCGTTTAGAACAGAAAGCGCCCTAAAACCGTCTTTTGTTTGTTTCGCGGCCGTTAGCCACTAGGCACTTGAATCAGCAGTTGTCTTGTGACAGCCAGAGCGAGAGCACCAGCAGCAGCGAGTACTGTTTGTATAAAGCGTTTATTTTGCATTTTGTTTACGACCTTCCACTAAGGAAGGGATTCTATTTGTGTTTATCTGCTCTGCATAGAAACTAACAGTTCTTGATCGTTAGGAGAGAAATTTATTTTGTACTTATTTGCTGCACTTAGCTTTTAAATAGTTTTTCTGGGAAAACCTAGCGTAGTTTTCGCGTCTCGTATTTCAGTGAGTGTTTCTTGATTATCAGAGTAGCTCATCAGAAGATTATCTTGGGAATTTGTCACCGTATAGAGTAGGGTAAACATAGTCATGTGTAGGGACTGTGGTTGTTGTGAGCGGACGCAAGGAGAATTGGCCACTCTTCGGGGGCAGGTGGAGGCTTTGTCTGTTAGGCTCATCGAGCTCGAGGCGCAGGCGTCGGCTCGTAGAGGCGTTGGGGCAACTGTGGTGAGACCTATGCCTACTTCGGTGGCCTTGGAATCACATGGAACCCCTGATGTCGCTGCGTCTTCCGGCAGTGAGCATCTTACCGGTCAGCCATCACTCCAGGGTGAATGGCGGACAGTGGTGGGCTCGCGCGTGCCTGGCCGAAAGGCGAAGGTGGGATCTGGCCGCGTGGCAGCTGCCTTACCCCTTTCCAACAGGTACGGGGTGCTTCCTAGTGGTGATGACATCGTTTCCGAGCCACCACAGGATGCCTCGCCTGTTGGGCCAGTGGCCGATTCTCCGGCAAGGTCCCGACAGTCACAGAGGGCGGGCCTATTAGTTATAGGGAGCTCCAACGTTAGGCGGGTTATGGAGCCCCTCAGGAAAATAGCGGGTAGGTCGGGGAAGAATGCCAGTGTGCACTCGGTGTGCTTGCCGGGGGGTCTCGTCCGTAATGTGGAGGAGGCCCTTCCGGCAGCTATTGAACGCACTGGGTGTGACCAGCTGCAGATAGTAGCACATGTCGGAACGAATGACGCCTGCCGCTTGGGTTCCGAGGCCATCCTTGGTTCCTTCCGGCGGCTGGCTGATTTGGTGAAGACAACCAGCATCGCACGCGGAGTGCAAGCTGAGCTTAATATCTGCAGCATAGTGCCCAGAGTCGATCGCGGTCCTCTGGTTTGGAGCCGTGTGGAGGGTCTAAACCAGAGGCTCAGACGACTCTGCGACTATAATGGTTGCAAATTCATCGACCTCCGTTATTGGGTGGAGAACTGTAGGGCCCCCCTAGACAGGTCAGGCATGCACTACACACCGGAAGCAGCTACTAGGGTAGCAGAGTACGTGTGGCGTGCACACGGGGGTTTTTTAGGTTAGAGGGACCCCCCCTTGGGCGAAACGATAAAATACCTGACGGCTTACCAGAGAGAACATCAGCATCGTTGATAAAGAACGTCCGTCCTCAGAGACCAAAAACAGGAAAAGTTAACATAATATTGGTAAACTGCAGGAGTATCCAGGGCAAGGTTCCTGAATTAGTATCGCTTATTGAAGGAAATAGTGCGCATATAGTATTAGGAACGGAAAGTTGGTTAAAACCGGAAGTGAACAGTAACGAAATCCTAGACACAGAATGGAATATATACCGCAAGGATAGGATAAACGCCAATGGTGGAGGAGTATTTATAGCAGTAAAGAATTCAATAATATCCAGTGAAGTTATTAGCGAATGCGAATGTGAAATAATCTGGGTTAAGTTAAGTATCAAAGGTGGGTCAGATATGATAGTCGGATGCTTCTATAGACCACCTGCATCAGCAACCGTAGTAGTTGAGCGCCTCAGAGAGAACCTGCAGAACGTCGTGAAGAAGTTTCGTGATCATACTATTGTAATAGGGGGAGACTTCAATCTACCAGGTATAGACTGGGATAGTCACACAATCAGAACTGGAGCCAGGGACAGAGACTCTTGTGACATTATCCTGACTGCCTTGTCCGAGAATTACTTCGAGCAGATAGTTAGAGAACCAACTCGTGAAGCTAACGTTTTAGACCTCATAGCAACAAATAGACCGGAACTTTTCGACTCCGTGAATGTAGAAGAGGGTATCAGTGATCATAAGTCAGTGGTTGCATCAATGACTACAAGTGTAATAAGAAATGCCAAGAAAGGAAGGAAAATATATTTGCTTAACAAGAGTGATAGGGCACAAATCGCAGAATATCTGAGTGACCACCATCAAACGTTCATTTCTGAGGAAGAGGATGTGGAACAAAAATGGAAAAAATTCAGAAACATCGTCCAGTACGCCTTAGATAAGTTCGTACCGACTAAGGTCCAAAGCGAGGGGAAAGATCCACCGTGGTATAACAATCATGTACGAAAGGTACTACGGAAACAAAGAAAGCTTCATCATAGGTTTAAGAGTAGTCGAATCATAGCTGATAAGGAAAAGCTGAACGAAGCGAAAAAGAGCGTAAAGAGAGCAATGAGAGAAGCATTCAACGAATTCGAACATAAAACATTGGCAAACAATCTAAACAAGAACCCTAAAAAGTTTTGGTCATATGTAAAATCGGTAAGCGGATCTAAATCCCCTATTCAGTCACTCGTTGACCACGATGGCACCGAAACAGAGGACGACCGAAGAAAGGCAGAAATACTGAATTCAGTGTTCCGAAACTGTTTCACTGCGGAAAATCGTAACACGGTCCCTGACTTCAGCCGTCGCACGGACGCCAAAATGGAAAATATTGAAATAAATGATATCGGAATTGAAAAACAACTGCTATCACTTAGTAGCGGAAAAGCATCCGGACCAGACGAGATACCCGTAAGATTCTACAGTGATTATGCTAAAGAACTTGCCCCCTTTCTATCAGCAATTTATCGTAGATCTCTGGAAGAACGTAAAGTACCTAGCGACTGGAAGAAAGCGCAGGTCGTTCCCATTTTCAAGAAGGGTCATAAATCAGATGCGAATAATTATAGGCCTATTTCGCTTACGTCAATCTGTTGTAGAATAATGGAACATGTTTTATGTTCTCGTATTATGACGTTCTTAGATAATACAAATCTCCTTCATCATAACCAACATGGATTCCGCAAACAGAGATCATGTGAAACTCAGCTCGCCCTATTTGTCCAAGAAATTCACAGTGCCGTAGACACTGGCGAGCAGATTGATGCCGTATTCCTGGACTTCAGGAAGGCATTTGATACGGTTCCGCACTTACGTTTAGTGAAAAAAATACGAGCTTACGGAATATCGGACCAGGTTTGTGATTGGATTCAGGATTTCCTAGAAGAAAGAACACAACATGTCATTCTTAACGGTTCAAAATCTGCAGATGTAGAGGTAATTTCGGGAGTACCGCAAGGAAGCGTGATGGGACCTTTATTGTTTACAATATACATAAATGACTTAGTTGACAACATCGGTAGCTCCGTGAGGCTATTTACAGATGACACGGTTGTCTACAAGAAAGTAGCAACATCAGAAGACTCGTACGTACTCCAGGAAGACCTGCAGAGGATTAATGAATGGTGCGACAGCTGGCAGCTTTCCCTAAACGTAGATAAATGTAATATAATGCGCATACATAGAGGCAGAAATCCATTCCAGTACGATTATGCCATAGGTGGTAAATCATTGGAAGCGGTAACGACCGTAAAATACTTAGGAGTTACTATCCGGAGCGATCTGAAGTGGAATGATCACATAAAACAAATAGTGGAAAAAGCAGGCGCCAGGTTGAGATTCATAGGAAGAATTCTAAGAAAATGTGACTCATCGACGAAAGAAGTAGCTTACAAAATGCTTGTTCGTCCGATTCTTGAGTATTGCTCATCAGTATGGGACCCTTACCAGGTTGGATTAATAGAAGAGATAGACATGATCCAGCGAAAAGCAGCGCGATTCGTCATGGGGACATTTAGTCAGCGCGAGAGCGTTACAGAGATGCTGAACAAGCTCCAGTGGCGGACACTTCAAGAAAGGCGTTACGCAATACGGAGAGGTTTATTATCGAAATTACGAGAGAGCACATTCCGGGAAGAGATGGGCAACATATTACTACCGCCCACATATATCTCGCGTAATGATCACAACGAAAAGATCCGAGAAATTAGAGCAAATACGGAGACTTACAAGCAGTCGTTCTTCCCACGCACAATTCGTGAATGGAACAGGGAAGGGGGGATCAGATAGTGGTACAATAAGTACCCTCCGCCACACACCGTAAGGTGGCTCGCGGAGTATAGATGTAGATGTAGATGTAGAAAAAACTATCCAATCTCCTGGTTTCCCACCTCCGGAAAGGCAACTCACTCACCTTTCACAACCTTTCCAGCAAACCTCAACCACCTCTCATTGCACACAAACCCAGTCTCTCCCATCTACTCAATCTCCCACTTCCAGCTCCACTCCCTCCAAAACCTCAAAATTCCAATCAACACAATCTGGTACCACAACACCCTAATTCAGTAGTTAACCTTTCCTCCAAACCTCTCTCCCAATCCGAAACCTCTGTCCTATCCAAAGGCCTCACCTTCAGCCCCACTCCCACATTCAACCAAACATCCCTCGTCAAAGATTTACTGTCCTACACTCGTACTCTCTGCTGGAGGTATCACTTTGCCATGAAGAAAAATGATCCTAATCCTACCCCTAATGATCCAACTCCCCAAAACACTATCCAAATTGAACCCTGCCTGGAAAAGTTCCGTCCTCCGTCACAGCGGGACCCACCTCCTCTTCCTCAAAATCACCCTCTCCAAACCTTCCAGGAATTTCTGACTTCCAGCCTTGCCTCTCAATCCTTCTTAAAAAACCTTAATCCTACTCCCAACATCACCACTGCTGAAGCCCAGGCTATCCGTGATCTGAAGGCTGACCGGTCCATCGTCATTCTTCCAGCGGACAAGGGTTCCACGACCGTGGTACTTGATCATCGGGAGTATGTGGCTGAGGGACTGCGTCAGCTTTCAGACAACACCACATACAAAGTTTGCCAAGGTAATCCCATTCCTGATGTCCAGGCGGAGCTTCAAGGAATCCTCAGAACCTTAGGCCCCCTACAAAACCTTTCACCTGACTCCATCAACCTCCTGACCCCACCGACACCCCGCACCCCTACCTTCTACCTTCTTCCTAAAATTCACAAACCCAATCATCCCGGCCGCCCCATTGTAGCTGGTTACCAAGCCCCCACAGAACGTATCTCTGCCTACGTAGATCAACACCTTCAACCCATTACATGCAGTCTCCCATCCTCCATCAAAGACACCCGGACGGTGTAACACTGTGCCAAGAAGTGCTGGCCGTGCACCAAGGCATGTTTAGCCACAGGGTGATCCTGGTAACAAACACTGTCTGCCTGTGTCCATTCATGCGAATGGACAGTTTGTTGCTGGTCATTCCCACATAGAATGCATCACAGTGTAGGCAGGTCAGTTGGTAAATCACGTGGGTGCTTTCACACGTGGCTCTGCCTTTGATCGTGTACACCTTCCGGGTTACAGGACTGGAGTAGGTGGTGGTGGGAGGGTGCATGGGACAGGTTTTACACCGGGGGCGGTTACAAGGATAGGAGCCAGAGGGTAGGGAAGGTGGTTTGGGGATTTCATAGGGATGAACTAACAGGTTACGAAGGTTAGGTGGACGGCGGAAAGACACTCTTGGTGGAGTGGGGAGGATTTCATGAAGGATGGATCTCATTTCAGGGCAGGATTTGAGGAAGTCGTATCCCTGCTGGAGAGCCACATTCAGAGTCTGGTCCAGTCCCGGAAAGTATCCTGTCACAAGTGGGGCACTTTTGTGGTTCTTCTGTGGGGGATTCTGGGTTCGAGGGGATGAGGAAGTGGCTCTGGTTATTTGCTTCTGTACCAGGTCGGGAGGGTAGTTGCGAGATGCGAAAGCTGTTGTCAGGTTGTTGGCGTAATGGTTCAGGGATTCCGGACTGGAGCAGATTCATTTGCCACGAAGACCTAGGCTGTAGGGAAGGGACCGTTTGATGTGGAATGGGTGGCAGCTGTCATAATGCAGGTACTGTTGCTTGTTGGTGGGTTTGATGTGGACGGACGTGTGAAGCTGGCCATTGGACAGGTGGAGGTCAACGTCAAGGAAAGTGGCATGGGATTTGGAGTAGGACCAGGTGAATCTGATGGAACCAAAGGAATTGAGGTTGGAGAGGAAATTCTGAAGTTCTTCTTCACTGTGAGTCCAGATCATGAAGATGTCATCAATAAATCTGTACCAAACTTTGGGTTGGCAGGCCTGGGTAACCAAGAAGGCTTCCTCTAAGCGACCCATGAATACGTTGGCGTACGAGGGGGCCATCCTGGTACCCATGGCTGTTCCCTTTAATTGTTGGTATGTCTGGCATTCAAAAGTGAAGAAGTTGTGGGTCAAGATGAAGCTGGCTAAGGTGATGAGGAAAGAGGTTTTAGGTAGGGTGGCAGGTGATCGGCGTGAAAGGAAGTGCTCCATCGCAGCGAGGCCCTGGACGTGCGGAATATTTGTGTATAAGGAAGTGGCATCAATGGTTACAAGGATGGTTTCTGGGGGTAACAGATTGGGTAAGGATTCCAGGCGTTCGAGAAAGTGGTTGGTGTCTTTGATGAAGGATGGGAGACTGCATGTAATGGGTTGAAGGTGTTGATCTACGTAGGCAGAGAAACGTTCTGTGGGGGCTTGGTAACCAGCTACAATGGGGCGGACGGGATGATTGGGTTTGTGGATTTTAGGAAGAAGGTAGAAGGTAGGGGTGCGGGGTGTCGGTGGGGTCAGGAGGTTGATGGAGTCAGGTGAAAGGTTTTGCAGGGGGCCTAAGGTTCTGAGGATTCCTTGAAGCTCCGCCTGGACATCGGGAATGGGGTTACCTTGGCAAACTTTGTATGTGGTGTTGTCTGAAAGCTGACGCAGTCCCTCAGCCACATACTCCCGACGATCAAGTACCACGGTCGTGGAACCCTTGTCCGCTGGAAGAATGACGATGGATCGGTCAGCCTGCAGATCACGGATAGCCTGGGCTTCAGCAGTGGTGATGTTGGGAGTAGGATTAAGGTTTTTTAAGAAGGATTGAGATGCAAGGCTGGAAGTCAGAAATTCCTGGGTGTGACATATGTCTGCTTGTGAGATGTCTGCTTGTGTCTGTATATGTGTGGATGGATATGTGTGTGTGTGCGAGTGTATACCCGTCCTTTTTTCCCCCTAAGGTAGGTCTTTCCGCTCCCGGGATTGGAATGACTCCTTACCTTCTCCCTTAAAACCCACATCCTTTCGTCTTTCCCTCTCCTTCCCCTCTTTCCTGATGAGGCAACAGTTTGTTGCGAAAGCTTGAATTTTGTGTGTATGTTTGTGTTTGTTTGTGTGTCTGTCGACCTGCCAGCACTTTCATTTGGTAAGTCACATCATCTTTGTTTTTAGATATATTTTTCCTACGTGGAATGTTTCCCTCTATTATAACTATATATGCATAAGAATATCTATAAGTTTTGAGAAATTAACTGAAATTCCTGCGTGCAGCAGAAGTAGCTTTCTTATTCATTAGTGAATCTTTTGAAGTCACTTAGTAATATGACATCTAAGGAAAGTTGTTTATAAAATTTTTGAAAGGCAGTCATAGCAACTAATTCTGAAGACCAAAGACAATCACTAAATGTGTCAGGTTTTTACAAGATGTGGTCTTAAACTGGAATGGACTTTTTAAAAAATGCTTGTGGTTGGACCACCCTCTGAAAAAGCCTTTTGATGCAGTGGAACAACATCCCATACAAGATCGCATTTAGCTGCTTCTCCTGATTTCTTTCAAAATGCCAATCCAGAGCTACTATCCTGTTGTCTTAAGTGTAATTGTGAATAAGTCTACTTGTAATTTTAAAAAAGCCAATTCCTTTCAAATTTTACGATTAAGAGTTTAGACCTATCACACATAATAAACAGAGTAAATACTACTGACATAAACTCATACCAACTGTATGGTGCCATAAATTTTAGAATACATCACTAAATCAGTGTAGAGGGGTCAATAGCATGCTCACATGAAATATGGCAGCACAAACACTGCACAAGATACACCGAGAGGCCTGAAGCAATAACTGGAGGAAGTGGAGAAACAATTCCTAGTCAGAAGCCAAAATGAAGCTTTAAAATTAACTGTATGAGAAAGGAAATTTGGACATTGTATACTTCTGTTACAGTGAAGTAACTAGTTCAGAAATGGGTGCAAAGTAAATACTCTACAAAGTAACATAACACTTCAATTTCAGTAACTGTCCAGAGGCTGTGAGGGAACCAAATTCCCTGCCACATCCATACTTCGAGAGGTTGTATTCACTTATCATAGAGTGAAAAGCACTGTGGTGTTTGGAAGTAATGGCAGAAATGCTGCAGCACACTGAAGCTGTAAGTCAATTAATGAGACATCCCCAAGGCAGATAATAAGGCTTGAGTTCTATTCCAGCATATCATTTTAACTTGTCACACACAAACAATGTACACTGCTATTGGCTCTTTCAGCAAGAGCTATATCAAGCATACCCTTTGTGTGCAAATTTTTTGTTGTTGTTGATTTAAGACTAGGCAGATAAAACACAAAGGACAAGTGTGCAAATAATACCATATGCTAACAAATTTTCTGTTTTCCCTCTGCTTTCACCACCTCCATACATAAACTAATCATTGCTTCTCCACCTTCATCTGTCTCTGTGGTCCTTCTGAGGATATAAAGCCTGTATTTTTATTACTTGCAAATTTATACCTTCATCTTGAACTATTAAATAATATAAACAAATGTCTATTTTTGATTAAAAACTTCTCAGTGCATACAAATTGTTCTAATACTGAAATTTAATTGACAGATTCTGTACTATTTACTAATCTAGCACTTACTTCCAGATCAAATACTCACCTAAGTATATTAAGTGCATTTTGTCCTCTCTTTCCTAGGTCATTTTTCCTTATCTTATCAAGTAATATGTGAGATTCTTGAAGTGCTAGATCAATATTTACTGCTGTCCCATCTTTACCAAAATTCTGCAGCTTCTTAATTATATCTGAAGGAAAATAAATGACAAACTACATTGTTTAATCATGACAAGGATGCTGTAGCTGAAGCAATTAATAGCTGAATCACAGAAAGATGTTAATGAATCTGTATTTATGAATATGCTTCTTGCTCTTCATATTGCACCCGTGGCTGAACTGGGGCATAGTACAGTATTTCCAGTATAACGCATAAATCAAAAGTCTGGTCAGAGTAAATAACAGTAAAATGGAAAGTGATACACAATGGAAAAATGCATATAATGACACCTGCCACCATCTTGGATGCAACTCTGCAATATAATATCAAAAGAGTTTGTACACTGCATTATTTTAGGCCAGATTTTTACACAGAATGTAATACTAAAGCACGTTTTTCCATAGTTGGAACAATTTTTGTGTATTGTATATTTGAAATTTCCACTATGCTTCAAAATCTGCAAATGTTCTTGTCCTCAGAATGTCTTGTTGTTACATTATCTGTGGCATAAATCTGCAAATATTCAACATTCTTGTCCTCAGAAAGTTTGTTGTTACACTTTTATGTTCTATGATCCTCACGTTTTATGCAACTGCATTTAATTTTACAAATCAGTGGGAAAATCAACATTAGCTTGTTAAAAAATATTTCAAGTAAGCGGTGAAGCTTTTCAGGTGCCCCCCAACCATAAAGGAATTTAACAAGTGGAAACTAGATAGACCACAAAGACAGTGATTCAGAAATTTCATGCCACTGACAGAATACAGTATGAAGTATAAAGTGTCTATGAACTGGGTAGTATGTGACGACAGTGATCTGCCCAAAAATATACTATTGTTGTTTCCACAAGCCTGCAACAGAAGTTAGTTCAAGCACTTTAGCCCATTTAAGGTAATTTGTCAGGCATACAGTAACCACCAACCCCATTAAATCTGACTGAGTTGTCACCATGATACAATTAACTAGTCATTAGGTGTGAGAATTGATATGGACCTTCAGTAATAATTCTACAACAGATATCATAAAGTGATCAGGTTGCAATGAAATAATACTCGGTTATTAAAATATAGTAAAAATTAGTGCTGAGTCATGGACAACTAAAGTACTGTGGTGGAGTCCCTTGACTTTCTTCGGCGTAGCAAGTACATTCAGCAGCCTTCACTTACATGCAGTGCCCATTGTACTGCTGCTTTGCACTCTATAATGTCGAGATTGTCTTTCTGTGGATGATTATGGAAAATAAAAGAGGGTAAAATACAATAGAAATATATACAAATTCTGCTTGAATGCCACCTCAAAGGTGCCCATATTAACATCCCCACAAAACAATGTAGTGTAACATCTCTGCATAAGACCCTGAAGTAAAGTCTGGAATTTAATTTATGACACTGGAGCACAGTATGATGATCTGGAACAGTATGCCACCATCTTTCCAGCACTTGAAAAACTTACAGCGGATGCAAATTTCTTCCACCGTCATGCGGTGAACCAGTTCCTCGCAAGTTAGCTGCCACAGCTCTAGAATGCTTTAACAGCCTTGCAGTCAGGTATTTGCTTGGGAATACAAAATAAATAACACTTAGGACCATTAAAATTGCAACACAAGGAAAGATAGCAAATAACAAAATTTTACTTCTTAAGTGTATACAGTACAGTAGGAAGGATACATTATTAAATTTATACTTGATTTGGGCACATACAAAGTGCAAAATTTAGTACATAGAGCTACCAGCTCCGGCAACAGCCATGGCACTAACCTAGCCGGACAGAGAGTCAAACTGTGCTTCAATGACAGATGCAGGTATGTCACCCCATGCTGCTTGATGGTGATCTGTGCAGTTTAACAACAATAGCCCATCTCAGAATCTCCACATTCTGATACAGCCATAATGACACTGTATGCAGGGAGACTTGGAAACAACTGCTAGGGCACTTGTTTGAAGTGCTGGGCCAAGAATAAGAGTTCTGTATCAGAGTTTCCCCTTGGGAGAGTTCTGTATCAGAGTTTCCCCTTGGGAAACAATGGC
Source organism: Schistocerca nitens (assembly GCF_023898315.1). Lineage (NCBI taxonomy): Eukaryota > Metazoa > Arthropoda > Insecta > Orthoptera > Acrididae > Schistocerca > Schistocerca nitens. The sequence continues at coordinate 4,327,978 of NC_064619.1, read as the reverse complement.
ACCCCTTAGTAAACCACAGTGGTTATCCATAAAACAGTGTGAAACTACTCTATCCCTGGCCTTGCAACCTCAGGATAATGGGCATTTTGAAGCAGTGTAAGATGTGGGACAGAGACAATGCACTAGTGTCCTTTATGACTGATCATCAAGCATAGTGAAAGAAGTGATACCAGCTGAGAAGTAATGTATTTGTAGGATCAATGATCAAGAATTCGGGGGAAACTAGGTATACTGGGCTAAGACCTGGGAAGTCTAAGGGAATGCGGCCATGACAGAGGGCGGGTCTGGCCAAGTACATTCAGCAGCCTTCACTTACATGCAGTGACCATTGTACAGATACCATTACTGAGCCCAACAAGGCAATAGTGCAGTGCGACTTGGTCAAAGTGGCACACCTATACACTGGTTCCCAGTGGACACCGGTCACAAGCACAATTAAGGTCAATGGCTAAGAGTGCTCCTATAACTGGGCATAGCTTTTTCTTACACTAGTAACAACTGGCAGTGTGTAATGCTGGTGGCAGATACATAGTAGTGACTCTATTTCAACTACCAAAAGTATATGTTGTGGGTGCCAGTGTAACGTAGCAAGTTATTACAAGATGACATTCGTTGCAGTAAGGCACGCAGCACAGTGGCTGCACGACGACTATGTTTTTTTCTTTTGCTTCGCTAACAGTACAGCTGACGCTGCCTGCCGTGAGAACTGAATACGTAACATTCAGTCGATACGAAGATTCATACCCTCCATGAATCTACATAATCCATATTAGTTATTATCTGATTTTGTTCACATTTGGTACAAAGCCTTTTGTTATTAACGGAATGATGCTGTCAAAATTTCAGATTTTTATTTATTATAGTTCTGGAGATGAAGAGAATTACTTAAAACTCCTAAAACCTACGCTTGTTTTTTAAAACCAAGTTAGGAACAATAACAGAGTGACTTTCATTATCATTTGAAGCCATTCCAAAGTTATCAGTGCATAAAAATCAATTAATTAGAATTTTATTTTTAAAACTTTAGCCACTGTGCATTACATAATACAAAAATTGGTCAAAATTATTATTTGATTATATTTTGCAGTGTGCGTGCGTGAGAATGATTGAGAGAGTGTTTGTGGGACATACATTACAATTTAATATTTCATTTTATGTAAAACGTTGTACAAACGAACCGTGGGAAAGTTATGTTGCAACAACAATTCAGGAGACGTATGTTGTAATATATAGAGGTAATGCAGCAGTAGGTTTAATAATGAATAGGAAAATAAGAATGCGGGTAAGCTACTACAAACAGCATAGTGAACGCATTATTGTGGCCAAGATATATACGAAGCCCACACCTACTACAGTAGTACAAGTTTATATGCCAACTAGCTCTGCAGATGACGAAGAAATTGAAGAAATGTATGATGAAATAAAAGAAATTATTCAGATAGTGAAGGGAGACGAAAATTTAATAGTCATGGGTGACTGGAATTCGAGTGTAGGAAAAGGGAGAGAAGGAAACGTAGTAGGTGAATATGGATTGGGGGGAAGAAATGAAAGAGGAAGCCGTCTGGTAGAATTTTGCACAGAGCACAACTTAATCATAGCTAACACTTGGTTTAAGAATCATGATAGAAGGTTGTATACATGCAAGAACCCTGGAGATACTAAAAGGTATCAGATAGATTATATAATGGTAAGACAGAGATTTAGGAACCAGGTTTTAAATTGTAAGACATTTCCAGGGGCAGATGTGGACTCTGACCACAATCTATTAGTTATGACCTGTAGATTAAAACTGAAGAAACTGCAAAAAGGTGGGAATTTAAGGAGATGGGACCTGGATAAACTGAAAGAACCAGAGGTTGTACAGAGTTTCAGGGAGAGCATAAGGGAACAATTGACAGGAATGGGGGAAAGAAATACAGTAGAAGAGGAATGGGTAGCTTTGAGGCATGAAGTAGTGAAGGCAGCAGAGGATCAAGTAGGTAAAAAGACGAGGGCTAGTAGAAATCCTTGGGTAACAGAAGATATATTGAATTTAATTGATGAAAGGAGAAAATATAAAAATGCAGTAGATGAAGCAGGCAAAAAGGAATACAAACGTCTCAAAAATGAGATCGACAGGAAGTGCAAAATGGCTAAGCAGGGATGGCTAGAGGACAAATGTAAGGATGTAGAGGCTTTTCTCACTAGGGGTAAGATAGATACTGCCTACAGGAAAATTAAAGAGACCTTTGGAGATAAGAGAACCACTTGTATGAACATCAAGAGCTCAGATGGAAACCCAGTTCTAAGCAAAGAAGGGAAAGCAGAAAGGTGGAAGGAGTATATAGAGGGTCTATACAAGGGTGATGTACTTGAGGACAATATTATGGAAATGGAAGAGGATGTAGATGAAGATGAAATGGGAGATACGATACTGCGTGAAGAGTTTGACAGAGCACTGAAAGACCTGAGTCGAAACAAGGCCCCCGGAGTAGACAACATTCCATTGGAACTACTGACGGCCTTGGGAGAGCCAGTCCTGACAAAACTCTACCATCTTGTGAGCAAGATGTATGAAACAGGTGAAATACCCTCAGACTTCAAGAAGAATATAATAATTCCAATCCCAAAGAAAGCAGGTGTTGACAGATGTGAAAATTACCGGACAATCAGTTTAATAAGCCACAGCTGCAAAATACTAACACGAATTCTTTACAGACGAATGGAAAAACTAGTAGAAGCCGGCCTCGGGGAAGATCAGTTTGGATTCCGTAGAAATACTGGAACACATGAGGCAATACTGACCTTACGACTTACCTTAGAAGAAAAGTAGACTTAGAGAAAGCTTTTGACAATGTTGACTGGAATACTCTCTTTCAAATTCTAAAGGTGGCAGTGGTAAAATACAGGGAGCGAAAGGCTATTTACAATGTGTACAGAAACTAGATGGCAGTTATAAGAGTCGAGGGACATGAAAGGGAAGCAGCGGTTGGGAAGGGAGTAAGACAGGGTTTTAGCCTCTCCCCGATGTTATTCAATCTGTATATTGAGCAAGCAGTCAAGGAAACAAAAGAAAAATTCAGAGTAGGTATTAAAATCCATGGAGAAGAAATAAAAACTTTGAGGTTCGCCGATGACATTGTAATTCTGTCAGAGACAGCAAAGGACTTGGAAGAGCAGTTGAACGGAATGGATGGTGTCTTGAAGGGAGGATATAAGATGAACATCAACAAAAGCAAAACGAGGATAATGGAATGTAGTCGAATTAAGTCGGGTGATGTTGAGGGTATTAGATTAGGAAATGAGACACTTAAAGTAGTAAAGGAGTTTTGCTATTTGGGAAGCAAAATAACCGATGATGGTCGAAGTAGAGAGGATATAAAATGTAGACTGGCAATGGCAAGGAAAGCGTTTCTGAAGAAGAGAAATTTGTTAACATCGAGTATAGATTTAAGTGTCAGGAAGTCATTTCTGAAAGTATTTGTATGGAGTGTAGCCATGTATGGAAGTGAAACAGGGACGGTAAATAGTTTGGACAAGAAGAGAATAGAAGCTTTCGAAATGTGGTGCTACAGAAGAATGCTGAAGATTAGATGGGTAGATCACATAACTAATGAGTAGGTACTGAATTGATTGGGGAGAAGAGGAGTTTGTGGCACAACTTGACCAGAAGAAGGGATCGGTTGGTAGGACATGTTCTGAGGCATCAAGGGATCACCAATTTAGTATTGGAGGGCATCGTGGAGGGTAAAAATCGTAGGGGGAGACCAAGAGATGAATACACTAAGCAGACTCAGAAGGATGTAGGTTGCAGTAGGTACTGGGAGATGAAGAAGCTTGCACAGGATAGAGTAGCATGGAGAGCTGCATCAAACCAGTCTCAGGACTGAAGACCACAACAACAACATGTTGTTGTGAGCTTGCTTTTGTATAAAAGTAGCCAGAATGAAAGTTAGAGGCAGAATAAGTTTATTTATCAATTTGAAGAAAATTTTACACTTTGTTTACTTTGATTAAACAAAATTCAAGAAATTGAAGTTTTGCTGACATTAATTACGATCAAATTAGTGATTGGCTAAGGCAAGATTTGCTGTGGGAATGATCTGGAAGGAACATTCTGATTGGTCATTTAGATCAACAGCCAGTCAGAATTAAGCTGTTCCTGCACAAAAAGATGAGTGGGCATATAGGAGAGTACCTCAAGAGGAGTAGCTTGCTAGCCGGTCTACGGATAACACGCTGTTAGATTGCCCCTTAAAATACTCTGTAAGATGAGGAAATAGTGGCTTATTTCGGTTTGAGCATATCATGACTGGAGTTGCAAACTTTTTAAACAATATTCGGTGTTTCTAAATTAAATAGTTTGAGATATATGGGTGTGTGAACTTTTTGATCATAGTAACAACTCCGCATGACATGTTTTGTGTTCTGTACAAATATTTTGGAGAGCACCTCTTACGAAGAAGACCACTGAAATGACTAAATGTTTAACTTGTGAATAGTTGTGGGTCTGTGACTGGTAGAACATGAAAATTAGTTGGGTCGGACTTACTAAAATTCTGGCTGCGTTTTGAGTGAATATTTGTTAGACAGACAATGAACTTTGAATGATAATGTGTTACCATATTAAATACGGACTTGATATCCATTTCATGTGTTTCAGTATGAATAAAAAGCAGAGTTAATCTAATTTTGATCGCTTTTCTGCACATAAACTGAAGGTCCCGAATGTCCGATTTTTTAATCATGAACTTTCAGGAGCTGACTTTCAACTAGAGTTATTCAGCCTCTGTGTGGTAGGTATCAGGTGGTGGTTTCATCAACACTACTTTACATTGCCTAGCACGTATCTGCTACGGCAGAATGAAGGGGACATTGGCAAGAATCCTATCGAGGTAGGTGGACTGAACAATAGCGTTAACAAAAACGGACGACCAATCCCGCCCCGCCGCACCAGGTGCTGTTTGTAGCTGAGGCAGACACGCAGGCTCCAGTATGCTTATCAATTTGTACACAGAACAAAGACTCTGGAAGGAAGACATGGTGCCATTCCTGTGTCCAGAGTTGTCATTGGGACCACCACTGTTAGTGTACCTCTTTCTGTTGCTACATCAAAGGAAGCTAGAATAACAGTTTCCATGCTTATAGTCTGTAGTGTTCCTGACTTCTTCACACTGTCCTTGTAAATACTTGTCTTGTAGCAAACAAGTGCATTTACTGACTCAGGGTACGTGGTGGGGCTGTACAATACTGTATGGCTGAGCAAACAAAATGTTTGTCCTCTTGGCAACTAACTGTGCACAGCTACTCATATCCTGTCTGGTGTTGAGTATGATTCTCATGTAGCCATCAATTCCATATTATAATCCAATTCACAAACAAAAGCGATTCGTGCAGGTCAAGGCATGGATGGAAGTTGCATTGCTGGCAGTTCCAAGCGACATTTGCGATACATGCATGCACATGCTTTGTGCTTGAACAAAGCATGTGTAACGAAGCAGGGTTGCCCACTGCTATCCTGTTTTGGTTTTACACTCCTTCAGTAACTTAGTTAAGCAATGAACTTTTATTTTTTTTTCATTTTCACAACTCAGATTCCGACTACAGATTCTGTGGCCTTCAGCCTCATAGTACAGAATTCAGAAATAGTTTTAAAAAAATCCCCCTAGTAAAATCTATTATTTCAGTACATTCTAATGTCTATTCTAAAAGTAATGAGCTAATCAGTTTTATTGGAAATGCATAATATTAACAGTTATGGACAATGACGTATATTGTGCAATACATATTAAGTAATATTCGAGTGAGCTAATAGATCAAATTCAGCTATAAGAGTGCATCCAAAAGAAAGCCTAAATTTTACTGATTCCACTGAAGTATTTAAATTAACCTAAAGTCTATTAGTTAAATAGATATTAAGACTTAAAATCTGTAGCCTGTATGACTTTCAGTGCCAATTGTGACCAAACTACCAAATAATTCCGAGATCTGTTTCGATACTTTTGCTACCTTTATTTTTCTACGTAAAATAACTCCAGTCTCAACTTTGTAAGTGCATTAATTAAGAATCAAGTAAATTTGAATATGTAAAAATTATTGTTCAAAAGGGCTGCCATGGTTATAAGTTGGGAATTCCCACGGCGGATGCATAAGTTAGTTCCGCGTATTTAAATTGATACAGCTCACTTATTTTATTTAAATAATAAAACCCAATAGTTAACTTCAAAACCAGTTACAAAGGATCATTTTAACCCTGGGAAATTATAAACTATAATATATTAACAGAAATAGTCAAATATTCAAGCGCTCGTCTATATAAGGTCCGAGCTGGTGCAGCTCTAGTAGTTCTCTGTCAGATTCTCTTGGAGCAAAAGTGCAGCAAGTTGGTTAATTTTTCGGTAACTGTAATTGTGAACTTTGTTAAAGACTCGAAGTTTTTGACCTACCTAATGTGACAATTAAGTGTAAGAGGCCTGGTCACATGAATATTGTGTGTGCGAGTGATAACAAATAAATCGCACTGTGGTTGACATAAATGTTCAACAATGAATACGATCTTGACTTTTGATTTTGGAAAACTTAACCTAGGATCCTGGCTTCTTAATTTCAGTGTGATTTAGGTGAGACGGACGCAGCTACCGGGAAGACAATATTGAATAAGCAAAGCAAGGTAGGTTGAGAACACTGCGCACTACCTACGGGTGAGCAAATGTTTCAGTACCGGTACATCTGGTTGTGACGTGAACTGGTAGGAGGCACTAATAAAAGGACATGTCCCGGCACGTTACACATGTATCTCGCAAATTATGTCTCTTGCTTTCTTCTGCAGGATTTGTCACTTACCACCACCATAAGTGATGAAAACTTGTAACAAATGGAATAAAAATTCAATAAATAATTTGCTAAGATCAAGCCTAATGCTTGCATTGGCTGAAAAACACAACAGATTGGTCAGAGCAATGCTGAAGACTCACTGGCTGTCAGAGAATGTGTGATATAGGTGTGCGGAACAAGCCTAAACTCAACCGCCTTGTTTATTACTTCAGGTATAGCATGACAGGTTATGGGATCCTGACCAATATGAGCAGCAATACTGTGAAATGATGAATCATAATCTCAATAGCCCATGATCCTGTTGCTGTCAAATTCTGACATGCTGGTAGCCATTTCTCATTTAGTCTCAATAGCCCATGATCCCGTTACTGTCAAATTCCGACATGCAGCTAGTTACTTCTCCTTTTTACACAAGGCATAACACAATCTTCTCACTAACAAACAACATTCAAATGCAATTTCTGAATGACACATCCTCTGCATAATCTTACCTCACATACAGAATGTAGATAGTGTTACCTACCTACTTTGTGTAGCTGCAGTGAAATGCTAATGATTTGTATATCTATATTTTGATGTTTGTTGCATGCATCTTTCATGGTGTTGCAATTTTAATGATCAGTAGTGTGTAATATGAATTATTTATCTGTTCCAAAACTGACAATAATTGAACTATGTTTAAACCACTCCAGACCTGAATTTTTTCTGGGGGATGGAAAATAACAATATCAATATTCAATTATACAGTGGAATATAGTAAACTGACCACTTTCATGAATTCTAGTGGTCACAAGCTGCTGCGCAGTGCTATACTGACTTGCCGATATTTTCATAGTGACACCCAACAGTTGGAACCAGCTACACGTGACGAAAAGCTTGTACATTCACAAACGTGTAACTCAGGATTCCATTGGGAAAAAAACACTTCTGTTGCAACTAGGACACAGTAATAGTAAATGTACACAATTGTAGCCAGAGGGTCTGAAAGGGTTAATATGACTCTCACTGTTAATCCATACATCACAGATGTCAGTGGATTTTCATAGGTTCTGAAAATTATAGCTTGATATGTCTTGTTACTTTTTGAGATCATAGCCTATTAAAGAAACTAGAATATCAGCTGTCCAGTTACAGCTAATAATGGATCTGAATTAATCCAAAATTTGTGGCAGATGGATTATGTGATATAAACTAAGAATGAATACTCATCTCATCCAGAAGACATCCAGTATTAACAACAGTATTACTACAATTGTTGCAAAAATATATACATTTTAAAGCACTACTGACACATCAGAAAATATAGTTCAGTCGTGTATTGTTCTGTTGTCCATTTCCTACTTACATCATTCAATTTCTTTGTACAATAATCAGCTGTTCATTCAATTACGAACCTTTACTTTCTGTCCGTTGCTGTAAAATTTCTTTCTGGATAGCTGTAGCCTCAGTTCTAACATCTACCGCACTTTCCACTGCATGTTTTGAATTCCTCTCAAGTTTCTTTACCTGAAAATTGACTAAAGATAATTTCACAAACAGTTCTTCGGAGTAAAATGTTATTACTCTACTTCAAGTTACAAAGCAAAAATGCATCTTCTTAGTAAAACAAATTTAATTAGTCATTGCGAGTACAAAATAGTCACAATGCCGACGTCCTATAAGTCTATAATACTATTATTCCATAGTTATCTGATTAGTATTAAAACAGTATCTGCACAGAAGTTTTGGCAAGAAATGAGTTACTCATTCTTCAATTTTTTATTCTACTTGTTATATAATGTGAGCCAAAATTATATAAGTGATACTCATATAGGAACAACTGAGGTAAATTACTGAAACTTAGAGCTAATGATAAAATGTGCTGAAATGAAGCATTCGTCATTGATGTCTAAATGAAATGCTGTGGGTGTCGACAAGAATGATGGGCAAGTGGCTCTCTGCTGGAGCTAGGTGGATGTGCAGACAACTAACTTGTTGCTTAAATTCTTTATTTCAAATCACAAATCAATATAGAGCTGTGAGCCTGTAGCTGGCAGATGGCAGGCAGCAGGATGGTGGAACAGTAACATGGTGACTGATAACTGGAGCCAGGCAGAACGGCTCAGCTGGAACTGACCCGGGTGCTGAACATGGGACTGCAGTCTAGGAAAGTGCCACAGCTGCTGTCAGACCCCCAAGCGGAGGAACAGGCTAGCACTCACTTTGTACCTCGGACTATGAGGTGGTAGCACAGTGAAGAGTGCCAAGCAACTGACAGTCAGGTAGCAGTCGGCAGTTTAAGGCTCAGTGACGGCAGTGGTGGCCGAGTCTTAAGGACAGTGTCGACTGACACAGACTGAGAATCACAGCACAGCACAGCTGTACCACTTAGACTGTGTCAGTGGATCTTGTCGTGACAAATGACAAACGGTGGATGTCACAACATAGCCCTGCCATATCAAGGACCTGCTCGGCTAGTCTGGGTGTTTAAGTACTGTTCTTTGGAGCTGATCATACAGGAGAAGTATTTCTGTCAAGTTCCAGTATCATGCAGAAGATTCCCAAAAGACGGTCAGTGCGCTCAGCATAGGCATTGCCTTGTGAGAGCAGCCTGAACTGCGGAAATATCTTGCTGCTGCTTGGGAGTTGTTGTGTCGGCAGGCCACTGATTACAGATGTCAGTGTACAAAACTTGGGTCTCTGGCTATGGCGGTGAGCACTAACTGTAGTCTGTGTTGTTACAGAAAGTATGTATGACTTTTTTTAAAAAAAGAAACTGAATGCAACGTTCTAAATAAAGGTTTCTTTTTATTGTAGTAAATGTCACATTTGGCTTCTTCTTTTTCTTCTTCTTCTTCTTTTTGTTCCAACTGGGATCGTCTCACCTACTTCCTTTTATCATTACAGGCAGCGTTTCTGATTTCTAATGATGAACAGATGAAAAATGTAACATTAACATTTTACGGGCAACAAAATCAATTATTCAGCAGCTATTATTATTTTGGAGGAATTGTGGTATTACAAACCTAACTGTAGGGAATAATTAAATACATTTAGCAATAGCTACATAGATTTTATGTTAATGCCTAATGGTTGAACATGCTGTCACAGGTATTATGATATAAGGAAAAGGATATATATGCCTCTGTGGTTCAGATAATAAAAAAGGTCTGGAGAGCACAGCCATGACAAACCTAGAAATTGGCCCCATGTCCTGGAAAGTGGAGCTGGATTATCTGAGTCCTTAAATCTCATACACACATCCCAGAAGCTATATGAGAAAGACTTGTTTACGTACACTGTGCTTGTGAATAAGTGTTGTCAGATAAGTACATGTAGATCCAATGATAACATGAGATAGAACAGCAAGTACATCTTTCCTGAATCAAAGCATTTGAGAACTGATCTATTATACAAACTCACAAGCAATGATTAATTATTGGTGCTAATTAATCTTCAAAGTGTATTTGAGAACTGATCTATTATACAAACTCACAAGCAATGATGAATTATTGGTGCTAATTAATCTTCAAAGTGCATGGTGGTTAAATTATAGAGAGCAGGCCTACAGTTGTATTTGTGACCTTTTATGTCTCAGAAACATGTATTCCTTTGTCACAAGTCTCAAATCTCATACAACTATACCTATAAAGCATCAGTTATTATTACACAATTACAGGCCAGAAGAAGGTGAAGAATTGCAGTATTGTTGTTTACATCATGCAGGTGAAAACTGTGTTCTGCCAAAACCTGTAATCTAATTTCACTGACTCCGTGAACTCAAAGAAAAACTAATCAAAGTCAGAATACTTAGAAACAAGATGATCACTGGACATTGTTCAGTATTAAAAGATGCAAATAGCAGAATGGCTGAATTAGTGACAAAATAAAGCAAATTTATGCACAGCTTAAACTCATTCATCTGAAGAATTTGAGTCAGTTTACTAAACATTTGGAAATCCATGCAAAAGGAAGAGACAGTCACAATGAAGAAGCAATCAGCAGTTCTAATGTGACAGTTGACACTTTTAAAAAAAGACATAGGAAAGTTGATCATAAGACCAAAGTGTGGAAATACTGGTTCAGTTTGCACACTACTCAAACATGCTGATTACGAAAACATTCAAGAGGCTTCTGCATTGAAAGAACATGGAAATCTGCCATATTATGAGGGTGTGCGGAAAAGTAATTCCTCCAATTTTTATGTGTAAACTCTTAATGCTTTTGAAATAAAACAAATGTTATTAACATTCAACATCTTTATTCTTCATGTCTACATATCTGCAGCCCTCTGCCACTAGAGAGCTCCAAATTGTAGTGAGTAACATAACTACGTCGGTGCGTGAGAAACAGATGCTGTAATCAAGTTTTAAATTCAGTGAGTTCATCCGCACATGGAGCACCCTCCCTTTTAGCGTGACAATGTCAGACCACACACAAGCGCTGCAACATGTGCTACAATCTGATGCCTTGGGTTCAGTGTCATAAATCATCTGTCGTACAGTCTTGACTTGGCCCCATCCGATTTCCAAAACTTAAAAACAACTTTAGGACTTATCTTTGATAATGATGAAGTTGTGCAAGCAGAGGCAGGTTGTGACTTCGTCAACAAAGTCAGACATTGTACAGGGACAGTATCAACAAAGTGGTCTCAGAGATTTCAGAATTGCAGCCAGTCGTCAACTTCACTCCACATTATTTCCAGTTGAAATATCATGGAGTGAGGTTTGCGATAACTGGCTGCAATCCCAAAATCTCTTCAAACATTTAATTCACCAGGAAAATTTTAAATTTAACATCAAACTGGTCTCTTATTGGGAGAAATGTGTTTGTCACCAGGGTAACTCTGGTGAGAAATAAATGCGTAGAAACACAGAATAAAGATGCAGAATGTTAGTAATGTTTGTTTTATTTAAAAAGCTTTAAGAGTTTTCACTTTAAAAAATTCAGAGGCATTACATTTCAAAACTGGGTGTAAATAGTATTCTGAGCCAACACGGCGTGTCATATGTTGGACAGGCTACAAAAAATCTCAAGCAAAGAGGCAAAGAATATCTGTGATATAACTGACTGAAGCAGGATCCCACAAGGTAAGAACTACAGCTGTGGAGATGTGGAATTGTTATTATTTTGAAACTTGTCATTTGTCACTGTTTAAATAATGGCAGATCAGAAAGCAGCAAGTAGATTGTTTACACTGTATGTTTAAGGAAACACTTTTGTGAAAATTATGGTGATTTAACATTAAGGTTTTTGTTGGATTATTATTTGTGATTTCTGTAAAGGCCTCTTCAAATCACTTCATTCAACTTTTGATATTCAACCACTGTCCAAAAAGGGTGTCTGCAATTGGTTTGCAGAAATCTGTTACAGTGGTGCTTCCATCAGTGATGAAATCATAAAGATCAACCAAAATCAGCTGTTCCAGAAAATATTAATGCTTAATGCAAAACAACTGAACAGTAGCATGATACTATCTGTGAAATAGAGCCTGCTGTGGGCATATCAAAGACTGCAGTACATTTGATTTTGTATGAACATGTGGCTATGTTTTAAAGATCTATTCCCATTGGATTCTGCATAACATAAACGAATCTCACAAAGAGGCTGTGTCACTGGGTGTAAGGAAATGCTAAAAAAATTCAAGTGAGGAATTGCAAAGTCTGAATATGATTCTGTAACAGGAGACGAAACTTGGAGATATTTGTATGAGCCAGAATAAAAGTAGCAGTCAAGATGCTCTACGATGAATAAACAGAACAAAAGTGGTTCATTTGCAAAGCACTTCCAAGAAAATGACAACTCATTTCTCTGGCTACACTGGATGCTTTGTTATCATTGTTTTAGAAGATCAAAGAATAATTAATGCAAGAGTCTTCCTTGAAATCAGTAAAAACAGCCAAAAATCACATCATTTTTCAATGTGGCAACACCAGCTGTCACACAGCCCACCAGACAAAACATCAAATTAACAACTTGTTCTCCTTATTTATTACCTTATGACGTCGTTCTGTTCTTACAACCAAATAAAAAATGTGTGGACACTGATTTTCAACAACTCAAGAAGTTGTTACTCCTTCCAAAACCACATTTATGAGGTAGGGGAAGGTGTAGTACAGTAGCCAGGGAATAAAAAGTGGCTATTGCATTTTTTTAAAAAAAAAAATAAAAATAAAAAAAAGAGAGAGAGAGAGAGAGAAAGAGAGAGAGAGAGAGAGAGAGAGAGAGGGAGAGAGGGAGAGAGAAAAGAGAAGAGAAGAAGAAGCCTAAACACTGCTGTTGCTCATTAATAAGTGGTCAAACTAGTTCTAACATACACCATTTATATTATTCACGTTACCTCACTTATATGCAGAGTAATCCTTTTTTACAATATCAATGTCTTTTGAGCTACAAATGTAGTTCTTTGTCACTTTCAGTTTGATAGTTTCATCTAAGGACCACTAATGCTTACATGTCATCTGATTGGGCAAAATGCCCACACTACTCATTAGGAAAGTGGCCAAGTTCTTTATACCCCAGTAAGAGTTAATTACTTCCATATATCATGCATAATGCCGCTGATCAGATTGACTTCTAAACCCTTCCATAAACACAGCTTTCATTTTCATTCTATCCTTTCATGATGATTTTGACTCAATTTACATTATTTATAATAGTACCCGTTCGTTAAATTGGGTCTGGGAAAAAAAAAAAAAAAATCTGCCACAGCTGTTGGCATTCTTTCAGATGTTAGGGCTTCAAGATGCCTAGAAATATGTTGTGAGGGGATGGGGTGGGGGGTAAAACACACACACACACACACACACACACATACATCGTTTATTTCCTAAACATTCATTTCATTTAACAAATACAATTATAACAACGTATTTTTACAGAAACATGTCATTCCTCCTTCCTGTAGATTCACGTACAGCTATTGTTGTCATAGCTACATTTCTGCACGAGTTAACACATATTCCAAATTTGAAATACTTTGCCTCAGTACCAGCTAGACTGGCGCAGCTTAAAAGAACTAAATTCTACAATGGCTGGGTCTCTCCCCTTCTGGGAAGAAACGAAATATGAGTTTTAAAAAAATTACAAGAATGAGAGGTGAGGGGCATGCCACCAACAGCAGGCTCTATGCGGCTCTCAAGCCATGGTCTGTGCATCCCTGCTTTAATGTCATTTTATGGTCATTAACATAAATTAAGTACAGGAAAAGATCTGAATCTGATCTCTGTTGGGCTACACACTTGATGTTCCCCCACTCTGCATTTCAGTTTACTACTATGGTTAATTTAGTAAATGCGACCCTCTGCTGGATAAGTTGTGTTATTATGAAGATAAGTCTCCATGCATACAAGAGACCAGAACATTTAAGTATCCAAAGTGGAATTTTATACCACACACTTTCACACAGTCACAGAATATAACAGGGTAGTGTTTCTCGTTTACTTCTCCTGAACAGAAATAAAACCTAATGTGTTGATCTAAGATAAATTGGTAGAAAATCAACACTGCTTAACAGCACTTAAAACCAAAGTGATTACCTATTTAATTCTGCATACCTCCCTGAAAAATTTTTCAAGGGAAAAATCCTGGGCAAAAATGGAAAGATGGATCCACAACATCAATGATCAGTGTAGCAAAGTACGGCTACAGTAGAGAAAATGGCAGAAAGCTGAAAAGTAATGCAGCATCTATGGGACATCACAAATTGTTTATGATGAAGGCAATAATTTGTGGCAGAAATTGCTACTGAAGTATTTTTAAATGAATATGGTGTATTTTAGATAACAAATCATTCATTTCATCATACTTTCCTACATTTCCAGGAAGAATATTGTTGTATGAACATGTCATGCACAGAGGTACAGCCATTACATAATGTTTTAGGGTTCACTTACACAATTTAATAACACACAACCTTACTCCGAAATCTTTTTGTGATAGTTACAAATGTCATATGTATTTTCGTACCCTGTTCATGAGAGCTTTTGCTTTTTTCCTTAGCTCTTCTCCAAAACCAGCCGGAAGTGATCTCACTTTTTCTATTACAGTGATCCATTCGTCAAGTTCTTGTTTAAGGCTGTCAGAATTATTTTGAATTGTACTTAAGGCAGTCCAAGGTGGTGGTACAAAACCAGCCGAAAGGTGCTCTGTATTTGTTGATAAAATAAAACTTAGATTCTCCAGTTCATCAAGAAGTACACCAGTACATTTATCATCACATGCTGCAACAAACAAGGAAACAGTAAAAAATTTAGCAAAAACAAGAAGGGATAGTAACAGTAGCAATATCCTTACTTCCACAACTGTACTTCACTAAAAGGCAAGGACTATCTTGTATCTGTTATAATTAAATGGTAAAAAATTAAATAACTTTGCCTATGGTGGGCTACTACATATCATTAATTAGTGGAGAAAACACACTGAATGAAACAAAAGACTGTTTTGTGTTACAGATTAAGCAGTAATTTTATATTATTCTTTCTAATTGCAAATTAAATCAGAAATTACAAGTGAGTTCACTTCTCACTTACTAATTTAGGTGTGACTGTATAATTATTCAAGATTTCTCTCCCTCATACCACTATGCCAACTATTTAGATGACATTAGGTTCCAGGCAGTCCAGCCAAAATTCCAATTACCTGAATGGATAATATTCTGCTCTCACTCCTAATAGTGGATAGTGAAACAAATCCAGAACTGACAGTAAAAAATAAACAGTAGTGTCCACTATCCCATCGCTAAGAAAACTCATCCCCACAAAATAAGTAACTACATATCCACTCATTACTAGTCTAGGCCTGTCAGATGTTTATCTTATGACAGGGCCGGCCAAACGCTGCACAGTGTGCAGACGTGCAGAAGTGCTGCGCATGTGCGACAGCGACATCTGTTTTTAGTCATGTGTCCTAAATGAACGGCAGTGGCTCCACTTCCCTCTTTATGTGGTGCAAGCAAGAGCGCAACATACCCAATCTCGTTTACCCCTGGTGATCGTAACCTTAACAGAGAAGTACTGAGAAATGGCAGGTACTGTGAAAAAGCAAAGGATGGGAGATCTATGTTCTCAGACATTTAAGAATGACTGGGAACTGCAATTCTTTTTTGTCGCCATTGGCGAAAACTCACAGTGTTTGCTGTGCCGTCGAATAATAGGTGACCAGTGTAAGTTTTCAATTGAAAGACACTACAATACATATCACAAAGATGAGTGTAGTGTACTCAACAGTGAAGAACGGCAAGCAAAATTAAATGTCCTTAAAAAAATGGATAACACACATCAACTCGATTTTACTGTATGTTAAAGTAACTATACTTCTTGAACTCTTAGTTTCTTGTGTTACATTTATGTCTATTTTACTGTACACTGTACAATGTACTGTTTTTAATTTTCCAGAATGACAACCACACTAAATCTTCACCGTGAGCAAGTTTTAAAATCACACTAAGAATTGCACATTCTAGGAAACCCTTTTCCGAAGGGAAGTTTGTGAAAGGGTGTCTGATTGATGCTGCAGAACTTGTGTGTCCCACGAACATTAGCAGGTTTCAAGAAATCAGTCCATCCAAACAAACAGCGACAAGGCGTATCAGTGCTATGGCCAGCGATGTGCACAGGCAGCTAATAAATAAGGCTAAAGACCTTGTTGCTTTCTCTGTTGTGCTCGATGAAGCAACAGATCTTACAGGTACAGCCCAAGTTGTGATATACGTACGTGGTGTCGATAACGCACTTTGTGTAACAGAGGACGTTTTGGACTTGGTACCTTTGAAAGGGACTACCACAGGTGCGGAATTACTCCAAGCTGTCGAGCAAGCGATTGATGGTGTCGGTATGGACTGGAATCGGTTAGTCTCAGTGACCACATATGGAGCACAACCAATGCAAGGCCATCAGAGAGGACTCATAGCACGAAAGCGCAAAAAGCTAGGGCGCACAGACAAGATGTTGTATGGGTTTCACTGCATTCTGCATCGAGAGGCGCTTTGTGCAAAATCAGTAACGTTAGCAAACTTCATGCTCATTGTTGTGTGTACTGTAAACTATCTGAAGACACATGGGCTTACGCATCGCCAGTTTCGGCGGTTCTTGTAGGAATTAGGAGCGGAGTACAGCGACATACCTTACTATACCGAAGTACGCTGGCTCAGTTGAGGTAAAATGTTGAAAATATTTTTTGATTTACATTTGGTCATAGTAACATTCTTACATGAGAAGGGAAAAAGTGAACCTATATTGGAAGACCCTTGTTGGATATCAGACCTTGCATTTCTCGTGGACATTACGTCTCACATGAACAGCCTGAACGTCAGTTTGCAAGGTGAAAATAATTTAATTTTTGACATGTTGGAAAAAGTAAATGTCTTTGAAAGGAAGCTTGCGCATAGGGAGAGCCAGCTATTGACAGAAAACACTGCACATTTCCCGACTCTTGGACTGGTCCATGAAAGTGCTAGATTTCAAGAATACATGTCAATAAAATTAAGGAACAATTTCGAGCACGATTTGCAGATGTAACGAGTTTGTCTCCTGTCATTTGCCTCTTCACTCGGCCATTCTTGTCATCAGTTGAAGATGCTCCGAATGATCTACAGATAGAACTAATTGATCTACAGTGCAATACAAGACTGAAGGACAAGTTCTTTGCAGTGTGAAGTACAAAAGAATTCTATAAAAAAATTTCACAACAAGAATTTCCACATCTGCACCGAGAAGCCGCGAGAGTTATGTCCATGTTCGGGTCGACTTATGTTTGTGAAAGATTTTTCTCGGTGATGAAAATGAATAAATCAAGGTTTCGATCAAGCATTAGTGATGAAAATCTTTGCAACTGCTTGCGTTTGTCAGTGAGCCTTGCTTTTGTGCCCGATATTAAACATAACATTCATCTAATTGTCGGTTATTATGCAGATTTCAGACGGAACTGATGAAAGATATAGCAATAATGATATTGAAATAACAGGTGATCATCGAGAGGTCTCCGGTTATCATTCTGTACAGAGGTCAGTGAGACAGAAATTATGTGGGTGTAACTGAAGGCACCGAGAATTAGTTATAGGGAACCTTGCATTAGTTTAATGTTATTTGAAATCATGAATAAGGTTTGTTGGAAGTCGCTAAGTGCTCTCTTTCTTAAATATTAGATCAAAAACATTACACGTATTTACGTGGTGTCAGTCAAGCTGCCTTAATAAAAACTGACAGTTGTTAACCTTATTAATTGTCTTACTGGGTTAAACTGTTAACATAAAAGTAGACGTCTCAATGAGTAGACTGTGACAGTATTTTAAATGTTTAATACGCGAAATACCTTCTTCCCACGGTTGGCTTGCAAGCTGTGGAAAGAGCACTAGAATGCGCCGGTACAGAGTATCCCAGCAAGTGGATAAAGCGACATCTGTGCGTAGAAACATGCACTACGTGAACGCTGACGGCTGCGTCGTGCACGCTGTGACCCGGAATTCTGCACCGCATGCTTGCAGAATTTCTGGCCAGCCCTGTCTTATGACATCGCCTAGCAGACACATACAGCTTGTGTGAAACTATAGGGAAAAGGACACTGTATTCTGAGGAACCTAAAGTTCATAGGGAAAAAACAGACCAGTAATCTGGAGATTATTCCCCCTGTAAGAGAAACTGGACTTTGGCTCTCACTGCTAATTCATGAAGATAGCAGCGTGGGTTCCAGAAATAGGTCCTCTACATTTTAGGTGATGGAAAATTAAAATTCTAGGAAAGTGTGTTAAAAAAGAGTGAGGTAACACATTAATTTTTTTGCACATAAACATTTCAAAATCTGAGCACACATGGAAGCTTGCTAAGTTTTTTCCTTCTGATTCTCTGTTCTCTACTGGATCAGGGATGTGGGTAAATCACAGTGATACAAAAAGTAACAAAACATCTCTGTGGTACCACCAGAAGATGATGTAATAATAATTTACTTCCAGACAACTAGTTTTGGTCAAGTGATGATCTTCCAGTCACTAAATCATATTTAAAGGAGGCCCCTTGCTGTCAAATACACAACTTTTTTTTAGTTGTACCATCTATCGCATACACACGTCATGAGAGAAATGCTACGGTTAAGAAACACATATCTGATGTCAAGGAATCTTCCTTTCACTTGTAATGTTAATTCATGGCTTGAAGATGGCCAGTGGTTCCATAACACTGTTCTTTAAATACACTATCTACAGAAACATTTTTGACCAAAAGTACAACACACACACACACAAGAGAGAGAGAGAGAGAGAGAGAGAGAGAGAGAGAGAGAGAGAGAGATATTCTACTTTTTTGGGAGAGGTGGGGGTGTGGTTGCTCAGAAATATGTGATTTTGATACTTACACATGCAGCCACGTTGGGTCAGAATGTTGCGCCTTTCCTGACACAAACTGCAGTCCCTGCCAGTTATATCAGTACGACAGTTACACTGACCTGTCTCTTCGTCACATTCATCACTTACACTTCCATATTTATTACAATTACAAGGAACACATGAACCACCCTTTGTCAGTGGGAACCCATACCAACCATAGCTGCATCTGTAATCAGGAAAATACTTAAGCCATAAATGAGTAATTTTCTAAAGCACATATTTCCTATGAATGAATGATAGTCCCCAATAATTATTTTGCTTCACTGATGAAAAGAACACAAATGTACACAGGATGAAGCACTTTTATATTATTTTCATTCTACATAGAACATACAGCAATTTAGTGCAAGAATATCTATTAATACTATGCTTATTTGAGCTATCTAATTCATGTGAGTCAATGTAAAACAGACATTGTCAAGTTCTTTACACCTACTCACTCACCCCTTTGACCCACCTGAAATAATCATGAGCTTCTTTCCATGCCCCTCACACCCCCTTCTCCTTCCCTTTTATTGACTCATTAATTCTCTTATCTTTGATTTCATGATAATGAGTTCTTTGAATGATAATATCTTTTTCCAAATACAGATGAGTAATTTTACTTCTATACTGACCACTTAACTCACCCGTGGTCTAGGGGTAGCGTCTTTGATTCATAATCAAAACATTTTCGGTCCCGGGTTCGATCCCCGCCACTGCCTAAATTTTGATAAATAATCAGCATTGGCGGCCGAAGACTTCCAGCATAAGAAATCAGCCTCATTCTGCCAATGGCCTTGTCAAAGAGGGCAGAGGAGTGGATAGAGGTTCAGGGCACTCTCTTGTCCTAGGGGTGGGAAATTGCCCCTAAAGGCGGAAGAATCAGCAATGATCAACAACATGAGGATGCAGAAGGCAATGGAAACCACTGCATTAAAGACACGTAACATGTATCCACAGGACATGTGGCCTGTAATTGAAGAAGTGTCATGATGATCTCTCCATTGGCAAAAGATTCCGGAATAGTCCCCCATTCGGATCTCCGAGAGGGGACTGCCAAGGGGGAGGTTACCATGAGAAAAAGATTGAATAATCAACGAAAGGATAACGTTCTACGAGTTGGGGCATGGAATGTCAGAAGCTTGAACGTGGTAGGGAAACTAGAAAATCTGAAAAGGGAAATGCAAAGGCTCAATCTAGATATAGTAGGGGTCAGTGAAGTGAAGTGGAAGGAAGACAAGGATTTCTGGGCAGATGAGTATCGGGTAATATCAACAGCAGCAGAAAATGGTATAACAGGTGTAGGATTCGTTATGAATAGGAAGGTAGGGCAGAGGGTGTGTTACTGTGAACAGTTCAGTGACCGGGTTGTTCTAATCAGAATCGACAGCAGACCAACAGCGACAACGATAGTTCAGGTATACATGCCGACATCGCAAGCTGAAGATGAACAAATAGAGAAAGTGTATGAGGATATTGAAAGGGTAACGCAGTATGTAAAGGGGGACGAAAATCTACTAGTCATGGGTGACTGGAATGCAGTTGTAGGGGAAGGAGTAGAAGAAAACGTTACAGGAGAATATGGGCTTGGGACAAGGAATGAAAGAGGAGAAAGACTAATTGAGTTCTGTAACAAGTTTCAGCTAGTAATAGCGAATACCGTGTTCAAGAATCACAAGAGGAGGTATACTTGGAAAAGGCCGGGAGATACGGGAAGATTTCAATTAGATTACATCATGGTCAGACAGAGATTCCGAAATCAGATACTGGACTGTAAGGCGTACCCAGGAGCAGATATAGACTCAGATCACAATATAGTAGTGATGAAGAGTAGGCTGAAGTTCAAGACATTAGTCAGGAAGAATCAATACGCAAAGAAGTGGGATACGGAAGTACTAACGAATGACGAGATACGTTTGAAGTTCTCTAACGTTATAGATACAGCAATAAGGAATAGCACAGTAGGCAGTACAGTTGAAGAGGAATGGACATCTCTAAAAAGGCCCATCACAGAAGTTGGGAAGGAAAACATAGGTACAAAGAAGGTAACTGCGAAGAAACCATGGGTAACAGAAGAAATACTTCAGTTGATTGATGAAAGGAGGAAGTACAAACATGTTCCAGGAAAATCAGGAATACAGAAATACAAGTCGCTGAGGAATGAAATAAATAGGAAGTGCAGGGAAGCTAAGACGAAATGGATGCAGGAAAAATGTGAAGACATCGAAAAAGATATGATTGTTGGAAGGACATACTCAGCATACAGGAAAGTCAAAACAACCTTTGGTGACATTAAAAGCAACGGTGGTAACATTAAGAGTGCAATGGGAATTCCACTGTTAAATGCAGAGGAGAGAGCAGATAGGTGGAAAGAATACATTGAAAGCCTCTATGAGGGTGAAGATTT
The DNA here is from genome assembly GCF_023898315.1 of Schistocerca nitens. Lineage (NCBI taxonomy): Eukaryota > Metazoa > Arthropoda > Insecta > Orthoptera > Acrididae > Schistocerca > Schistocerca nitens. The sequence goes on along the minus strand of NC_064619.1, from coordinate 4,306,421 downwards.
GTCTGACGTGATAGAAGAAGAAACAGGAGTCGATTTAGAAGAAATAGGGGATCCAGTATTAGAATCGGAATTTAAAAGAGCTTTGGAGGACTTACGGTCAAATAAGGCAGAAGGGATAGATAACATTCCATCAGAATTTCTAAAATCATTGGGGGAAGTGGCAACAAAACGACTATTCACGTTGGTGTGTAGAATATATGAGTCTGGCGACATACCATCTGACTTTCGGAAAAGCATCATCCACACAATTCTGAAGACGGCAAGAGCTGACAAGTGCGAGAATTATCGCACAATCAGCTTAACAGCTCATGCATCGAAGCTGCTTACAAGAATAATATACAGAAGAATGGAAAAGAAAATTGAGAATGCGCTAGGTGACGATCAGTTTGGCTTTAGGAAAAGTAAAGGGACGAGAGAGGCAATTCTGATGTTTCGGCTAATAATGGAAGCAAGGCTAAAGAAAAATCAAGACACTTTCATAGGATTTGTCGACCTGGAAAAAGCGTTCGACAATATAAAATGGTGCAAGCTGTTCGAGATTCTGAAAAAAGTAGGGGTAAGCTATAGGGAGAGACGGGTCATATACAATATGTACAACAACCAAGAGGGAATAATAAGAGTGGACGATCAAGAACGAAGTGCTCGTATGAGAAACTTAACATCAGGATTGATGGTCACGAAGTCAATGAAGTTAAGGAATTCTGCTACCTAGGCAGAAAAATAACCAATGACGGACGGAGCAAGGAGGACATCAAAAGCAGACTCGCTATGGCAAAAAAGGCATTTCTGGCCAAGAGAAGTCTACTAATATCAAATAGCGGCCTTAATTTGAGGAAGAAATTTCTGAGGATGTATGTCTGGAGTACAGCATTGTATGGTAGTGAAACATGGACTGTGGGAAAACCGGAACAGAAGAGAATCGAAGCATTTGAGATGTGGTGCTATAGACGAATGTTGAAAATTAGGTGGACTGATAAGGTAAGGAATGAGGAGGTTCTATGCAGAATCGGAGAGGAAAGGAATATGTGGAAAACACTGATAAGGAGAAGGGACAGGATGATAGGACACCTGCTAAGACGTGAGGGAATGATTTCCATGGTACTAGAGGGAGCTGTAGAGGGCAAAAACTGTAGAGGAAGACAGAGATTGGAATACGTCAAGCAAATAATTGAGGATGTAGGTTGCAAGTGCTACTCTGAGATGAAGAGGTTAGCACAGGAAAGGAATTCGTGGCGGGCCGCATCAAACCCATCAGTAGACTGATGGGGGGCAAAAAAACGAACTGACCACTATCGAGCAGACCATTTTAGTACATTTGTACATCATGGCCGAACACAGGGTCACAACGATTAATGCATCAGAAAGAAAACGTTGTCTTAAAATTGTAGAGTGGTGTGCCCAACTAAATCAAAATGAAATAATTCAAGTTGTGTGTTTGTTCTTCAAATTTTAATCAAAATCAATGGCTTTTCAGTACTGTAGATCACGAATTTATTTCAAAATAAAAGCATGCTTTGTTTTAAAAAGTTAAGCACAAATGTGTTGTTTAAAACTATTGCCTTATTGATTTTCATTATTCTTTTTAATTTGAATTATTTGCAAACCACTTTATGAGTAAGTACTGCATCCCTAGCCAATTGGTTAGCATGGCTGCCTTCAGAGCAGATCTGGCTCTGATTCCCGGTACCTCGTCATATTTTTTTCTGAGGTAGAATGGTCTGGAATTGGATTCATTTAGCCTCATGAGGACAAATGAAGAGCTGCTTTAATAAAAGAGCAATGGCACCATCAGGATTCAACTACTAGCAATAACGGCTGGCAGGATTAGTGACATAACTATCACATTTCCCACAACATAGATCGTTTCTCCTACTGCTTTGTAGGCAGCAGTTGGCCAGTTGGAACAGGCCTAAAGCCTAACCCCCGAGTGGTGCTCACATTTTACAATTTTATGATTAAGAGTACAAGTAAAAACACTACCACAAATATTTCATCAATATCTATTCTTAGGTAATGAGAATATATGTCAGAATGAATATCTGTTGCTTCATCCATTTTGATGGAAATACAGTAGCTGCGCAACTCCTAAATTATCTGTTGCTTCATCCATTTTGATGGACATACAATAGCTGCACAACTCCTAAATTAACTATTGATACCAATATTTCACGGGCACTAAAATTTTTATACAAACTGCATATTAGAAAATGGAATACTATTTAATTGTTGAGGAGAGGATTCAACAAATCATGACAGTAACTTTAAACACAACATATGTTTCTCCAGTTTCATAAGTTTTTTGCATTTAGCAGTGCTGTAAGAAGTCTGGCAAAAGTATAACAGTACCTTTATCATGTTCTTTATTAGCAAGCTTTCCATGTGGACCTCAAGTTAGCAAAATTACTAGAAAAATAATTTTGGATTATTTGTGAAATGAGGAAGTCATGTTTCAAAATTATTTTCTGACTTGTTAGGCTTTCAACTGTCTACCTAAAATGCCTAAACAAACCACACATATGAATGTTCTTCACCATTGATTGCTGTATTTGTGAACCACAACAGTTGATTAGTCTTCAGTCTGAAAAATCTCTTTCCAGTCACTAATTGAAAGAGAAGAGTACTGATGTAGCTGTTGGCATGACAAAGCAGAAAGTGTTTTATGTAACAGTTCACAGGAATTTCAGCATCAAAGCACAAACCAATTAATAACACTATACACAAAAATCACAACTGAACCAAAAATGTAAAAGAATGCAAACTCAGCTGAAGGTATGTGTGAGCATGCAAACCCAGTCAGCAGCAAACTGCTGTCAAGTCATTGTTGTTCTGTTATTATTTGATAAGTACTGTGAGTATTTAAATGCAGGAAAAGAACTGAAATATGCATTTTTGATACTGGAATACAATTTGACAAACACTATTCTCAAAGCCACAGACTCCCATTACATATTATTTGTTTGAGGGATTCAATAAAATATCACTTTTATTTGCATATCTGGCATGAAATAGTTTACTTAGTCAGTATGGACTGTATTACAACCATCATATGCAGATCACAATCAGGAGCCAAATGATTTTTACATGCTCCTCTACGACAATATTCGTAATCTGTGTATTAAGTCTGCATAAAAAAAAAAATTCACTTGAGAAAACTGCAAAATTATAAGAAGATATCAACTTTCCTATTTTCATACATATCTGTTGGTAGCATCTGGACTCACACTTCCCTACGAATTTTTTACACACATTTCATAGTGCCGTGAAAAAGAAATGAAATTCTAAATCCTACAAATGACTTCTGTGACTTCCTTCTTCTGTCAGGCATGTCCAGAGTTTTTACACTTGAAGGATCTCTGATGTGTAAGGTTTCGCTTCTTTCTTAATTACACAATAATCCCCAACAAAAAATTTATTTCTTACACAAAAACTGTTGATTTGTTTTACCTTTCGCATCTTTTGCCAGTGTATCCCGGGCGACAATGGCAGTGAACATGTCCTGGTGTTACTCTGCATCTGACTGCAAAATTGCCTCCTGGTACTGGGTGTGGGCAAGGGCATGGCAGGCATGAACCTCTCTCTGGATCTCCATAAAAGCCTTCTGCACACCGATCACAGTGTGGACCACTGGTATTTTCGCTGCAGTTCTACCTCACAATTAAAAACATTAATTATTAATATGACTAATGTATCTATCTACAATAGAAGAATAAACAGTCACTATACATAAATTGTGTTGGGGAGAAAGGTCAGGGGTGTTCCACCTATGGTAATATTACAATGTATTGCAGATGATAGAAGAAGACACTGAAAATGGCAAAATGAAGACCTCTGTTTAAGAAAGAATTATGGATAGACCTAAAATATATACAAGGGTGGAACTTTAATAGTAGCAACATTGCTGTGGAGACACAACACAATGGTATCAAATAACACGGCTTATACAAAACTTCCCTGCAACAACCATTCCATGGAGATCACACTCGAAATTCGCTCTTTGGTTTTAACTGATTTTTACATATTATTTTGGTTTTGAGGTGACAAATTTAAAAGTGTGTTAAGCCGTTTTTCATCTGTCCACTCTTTCATGGGTGTGGAATGCACAGTGGCCAGAACAGTGAAGGTGGAGAACCGCCAACCTCTCAATCGTTTGTCTGTAGCACCATGAAGAGTGTCCAACGCTGTTTATAGTGCTTTTCAGTTCCTGAATACTAAAGAAGACAGTATGGATGAATCCACTGCTGAAGTCAACTTAGCCACCAACCAAGAGATGCCTGTCACCAAACTACCTATGAAACAGCAAAATTCGAAGGACCTACAACTGCTCAATAAGGCCAATATACTTCCCTACGTGACAGACGGCCCTGGACAGTTGCACAAGTAGCAAGCACAGCAATGGTTACATCCATCACTGAAAATCAACAATACTAGCTAAAGGTAGTGTGCTCCCTGCCGCCGTTGGATAAGCAGCTGCAGCAGCAAGTCGTATACTCCTAGCTCACTCATTTCTTACATAGTTTAATTCTTAATTTCTTTGCGTGTTTTTGGTACTTGCATTGTTTGATACATAAATTTCGGGCGTATTATAGTATTTGAGAGTTGTAGCATCGCGTTTTAGTACCTGAATAGTGTAAATTCGTGTAGTCGTTTGTCTTTTGTTTTTGTTTTGAACGGCCAGTGTCGGTTGGTCAGTCAGTGTGCTCCCTGCCGCCGTTGGATAAGCAGCTGCAGCAGCAAGTCGTATACTCCTAGCTCACTCATTTCTTACATAGTTTAATTCTTAATTTCTTTGAGTGGTTTTGGTACTTGCATTGTTTGATACATAAATTTCGGGCGTATTATAGTATTTGCGAGTTGTAGCATCGCGTTTTAGTACCTGAATAGTGTAAAATCGCGTAGTCTCCTTCCGCTGCCGAGCAGTGTGTCAGCAGTGCGTTAGTAGCAGCATTACTGCATTTACTACGCAATCTTGTATTTTAATAACCGTTTAAATTTTGTCGATTTGTTTGCGCTCTCTGTAGATTAGTTCAGACGTTCTTTGCAAAACAGTTTTTAGCATGGATAGGGACTGCAACTGCTGTGTTCGGATGCAGGCTGAGTTGGCATCCCTTCGCTCCCAGCTTCAGGCAGTGTTGGCTTCGGTCACACAGCTTGAGGCTGTTGCCAATGGGCATCACTGTGGGGGTCCGGATGGGGGTTTGTCGGGGACGGCCAGCTCGTCCCACGCATCCCCCGATCGGACTAAGACTGTGGTTGCCCGGGATACTGCCCGCATTGAGGCCTATCCCTCACCTGTGGTAGAGTGGGAGGTAGTCTCAAGGTGTGGCAGGGGGCGAAAGACATTCTGGAGGGCTGAACGGAAGGCCTCTCCAGTTTGTCTGACGAACCGGTTTCAGGTTCTGTCTCAGGCTGATACTGATCTTCGGCCTGACATGGCTGCTTGTCGTGTTCCAGAGGTTGCCCCTCAGTCTGCAAGATCCGGGCGGTCGCAGAGGGTGGGCTTACTGGTAGTTGGGAGCTCCAACGTCAGGCGCGTAATGGGGCCCCTTAGAGAAATGGCAGCAAGAGAGGGGAAGAAAACCAATGTGCACTCCGTGTGCATACCGGGGGGAGTCATTCCAGATGTGGAAAGGGTCCTTCCGGATGCCATGAAGGGTACAGGGTGCACCCATCTGCAGGTGGTCGCTCATGTCGGCACCAATGATGTGTGTCGCTATGGGTCGGAGGAAATCCTCTCTGGCTTCCGACGGCTATCTGATTTGGTGAAGACTGCCAGTCTCGCTAGCGGGATGAAAGCAGAGCTCACCATCTGCAGCATCGTCGACAGGACTGACTGCGGACCTTTGGTACAGAGCCGAGTGGAGGGTCTGAATCAGAGGCTGAGACGGTTCTGCGACCATGTGGGCTGCAGATTCCTCGACTTGCGCCATAGGGTGGTGGGGTTTCGGGTTCCGCTGGATAGGTCAGGAGTCCACTACACGCAGCAAGCGGCTACACGGGTAGCAGGGGTTGTGTGGCGTGGACTGGGCGGTTTTTTAGGTTTGATGGCCTCGGGCAAGTACAGAAAGGGCAACAGCCTCAAAGGGTGCGGAGCAAAGTCAGGACATGCGGGGACCAAGCAGCAATCGGGATTGTAATTGTAAACTGTCGAAGCTGCGTTGGTAAAGTACCGGAACTTCAAGTGCTGATAGAAAGCACCGAAGCTGAAATCGTTATAGGTACAGAGAGCTGGCTTAAGCCAGAGATAAATTCTGCCGAAATTTTTACAGAGGTACAGACGGTGTTTAGGAAGGATAGATTGCATGCAACCGGTGGTGGAGTGTTTGTCGCTGTTAGTAGTAGTTTATCCTGTAGTGAAGTAGAAGTGGATAGTTCCTGTGAATTATTATGGGTGGAGGTTACACTCAACAACCGAGCTGGGTTAATAATTGGCTCCTTTTACCGACCTCCCGACTCAGCAGCGTTAGTGGCAGAACAACTGAGAGAAAATTTGGAATACATTTCGCATAAATTTCCTCAGCATGTTATAGTCTTAGGTGGAGATTTCAATTTACCAGATATAGACTGGGACACTCAGATGTTTAGGACGGGTGGTAGGGACAGAGCATCGAGTGACATTATACTGAGTGCACTATCCGAAAATTACCTCGAGCAATTAAACAGAGAACTGACTCGTGGAGATAACATCTTGGACCTACTGATAACAAACAGACCCGAACTTTTCGACTCTGTAAGTGCAGAACAGGGAATCAGTGATCATAAGGCCGTTGTAGCATCCCTGAATATGGAAGTTAATAGGAATATAAAAAAAGGGAGGAAGGTTTATCTGTTTAGCAAGAGTAATAGAAGGCAGATTTCAGACCACCTAACAGATCAAAACGAAAATTTCTGTTCCGACGCTGACAATGTTGAGTGTTTATGGAAAAAGTTCAAGGCAATCGTAAAATGCGTTTTAGACAGGTACGTGCCCAGTAAAACTGTGAGGGACGGGAAAAACCCACCGTGGTACAACAACAAAGTTAGAAAACTACTGCGAAAGCAAAGAGAGCTTCACTCCAAGTTTAAACGCAGCCAAAACCTCTCAGACAAACAGAAGCTAAGCGATGTCAAAGTTAGCGTAAGGAGGGCTATGCGAGAAGCGTTCAGTGAATTCGAAAGTAAAATTCTATGTACAGACTTGACAGAAAATCCTAGGAAGTTCTGGTCTTACGTTAAATCAGTAAGTGGCTCGAAACAGCATATCCTGACACTCCGGGATGATGATGGCATTGAAACAGAGGATGACACGCGTAAAGCTGAAATACTAAACACCTTTTTCCAAAGCTGTTTCACAGAGGAAGACCGCACTGCAGTTCCTTCTCTAAATCCTCGCACAAACGAAAAAATGGCTGACATCGAAATAAGTGTCCAAGGAATAGAAAAGCAACTGGAATCACTCAACAGAGGAAAGTCCACTGGACCTGACGGGATACCAATTCGATTCTACACAGAGTACGCGAAAGAACTTGCCCCCCTTCTAACAGCCGTGTACCGCAAGTCTCTAGAGGAACGGAGGGTTCCAAATGATTGGAAAAGAGCACAGGTAGTCCCAGTCTTCAAGAAGGGTCGTCGAGCAGATGCGCAAAACTATAGACCTATATCTCTGACGTCGATCTGTTGTAGAATTTTAGAACATGTTTTTTGCTCGAGTATCATGTCGTTTTTGGAAACCCAGAATCTACTATGTAGGAATCAACATGGATTCCGGAAACAGCGATCGTGTGAGACCCAACTCGCGTTATTTGTTCATGAGACCCAGAAAATATTAGATACAGGCTCCCAGGTAGATGCTATTTTTCTTGACTTCCGGAAGGCGTTCGATACAGTTCTGCACTGTCGCCTGATAAACAAAGTAAGAGCCTACGGAATATCAGACCAGCTGTGTGGCTGGATTGAAGATTTTTTAGCAAACAGAACACAGCATGTTGTTATCAATGGAGAGACGTCTACAGACGTTAAGGTAACCTCTGGCGTGCCACAGGGGAGTGTTATGGGACCATTGCTTTTCACAATATATATAAATGACCTAGTAGATAGTGTCGGAAGTTCCATGCGGCTTTTCGCGGATGATGCTGTAGTATACAGAGAAGTTGCAGCATTAGAAAATTGTAGCGAAATGCAGGAAGATCTGCAGCGGATAGGCACTTGGTGCAGGGAGTGGCAACTGTCCCTTAACATAGACAAATGTAATGTATTGCGAATACATAGAAAGAAGGAGCCTTTATTGTATGATTATATGATAGCGGAACAAACACTGGTAGCAGTTACTTCTGTAAAATATCTGGGAGTATGCGTGCAGAACGATTTGAAGTGGAATGATCATATAAAATTAATTGTTGGTAAGGCGGGTACCAGGTTGAGATTCATTGGGAGAGTGCTTAGAAAATGTAGTCCAGCAACAAAGGAGGTGGCTTACAAAACACTCGTTCGACCTATACTTGAGTATTGCTCATCAGTGTGGGATCCGTACCAGATCGGGTTGACGGAGGAGATAGAGAAGATCCAAAGAAGAGCGGCGCGTTTCGTCACAGGGTTATTTGGTAACCGTGATAGCGTTACGGAGATGTTTAATAAACTCAAGTGGCAGACTCTGCAAGAGAGGCGCTCTGCATCGCGGTGTAGCTTGCTCGCCAGGTTTCGAGAGGATGCGTTTCTGGATGAGGTATCGAGTATATTGCTTCCCCCTACTTATACCTCCCGAGGAGATCACGAATGTAAAATTAGAGAGATTAGAGCGCGCACGGAGGCTTTCAGACAGTCGTTCTTCCCGCGAACCATACGCGACTGGAACAGGAAAGGGAGGTAATGACAGTGGCACGTAAAGTGCCCTCCGCCACACACCGTTGGGTGGCTTGCGGAGTATGAATGTAGATGTAGATGTAGAAGACACTGATGAAAATTTCTATGAACAATATAATATTGGCCCTTACACTGTATTCACTGAAGGTGTGCACAAGAGAGATGCAATGGGAGATTACACCCAAAGGCTATAAGTCAACTGATATATATGACGGATCTACAGATCTCTAAAGTGTTAGGCAAAATCTGCCCACAACCATGACAAAATCAAATTAAAGACCACAGCAGTTACTAATTATATGGTTCAAAATCCTGTTTTCATACATGAGGGTCTTTTAAGCACAGATATATACTTTCCTTACCAAATACATGGAATAATAGAAGATCTAATGGCTGAATAGTCAGAAAAAGAAATAATGGCTGTCATCCAATGTCAATATTCATGAAAATTATCAATTTTTGGAAACACAATATAATTGGATGGATATAAAAAATCTACTTGGCACGCTGTACTAGGAGAAAACATATGAAAGTTATAAAACTACGCAAGCTTTTGGAGCCAGTGGCTCCTTCCTGTGACAGAAGGGTTGAAGAGGAACGAAGAGGGATCAAGAAAAAGGACTGGCAAAGTTTAGGAAATGGAGAGTGTTACAGGAAAGTCACCCAAAACCCCAGGTGCGGGGAGACTAGCTGGACACTTTCACAACTTTCATGTGTGTTTTCTCCGACAACATTGCGGTCCGAGCTGCTAAAGATGGCGGTCATGTGTGTGTGTGAAGTGTGGTTGCTTGTATGAATGAATGTGTGTGTGTGTGTTTCCTTTGCTGAAGAAGGCTTTGGTCAAAAGCTAAATGTGTAACAGACTTTTTGTTGTGCCTGTATGCAATTCAACGTGTTATCTTTAAGTAGAAATCTATTTTTTTTTTCATTATATGAACAAGTTTTTATCATATTACACTCCGATTAATCAAACAATGGAAAATCGAGGATGGAGTGTAACAATAGTATGAAAAGGACTGTTGCCACTCACCAAACAGCAAGTGGTTCAAGTGGCTCTGAGCACTATGGGACTCAACTGCTGAGGTCATTAGTCCCCTAGAACTTAGAACTAGTTAAACCTAACTAACCTAAGGACATCACAAACATCCATGCCCGAGGCAGGATTCGAACCTGCGACCGTAGCGGTCTTGCGGTTCCAGACTGCAGCGCCTTTAACCGCACGGCCACTTCGGCTGGCCCACCAAACAGCAGAATGCTGAGTTGCAGATGCATGTGCCTATCTGCAACTCAGCATTTCCGCTACATGATGAGTGGCAACTTTCCTTTTCATAGTATTGTTACACTCTGAATAAAATTACTTGGTGATAGACAGATGGCAGTGGAGGGGAGCAGAGTTGCTGGCTCATACACAATATGCCACGTGCTCATGAGATGGTGAGACGCGCGCGCGCGCGCACACACACACACACACACACACACACACACACACACAAAATAAACACATCACCTCCTTACTGGCTGTTGCCCATATTTTTGTAGGTAGACCCACTGCTGCTGCACAGATGTGGTGCGTAAGATACAGTAATCACACATTCCAGGTGAATAATAGCAATAAGATGGGTATCCAGTCACACAGATGTAGCAAAGTAACAAATTACCTAAAAAAGCAGAGAAAATTGTGGGGAATGAACACAACTGAATTTTGCTAACAATTATACTACTAAAAGACGTATACTATTATATCTTTGCTGTTGTCTCTGTGGCCACAAGAAACATCAGAATGTAATAAAATAATAATTTGTTTAATGTTATTGACCACTACCTATTCATTACAACTTCTTTCAAGTGTCTTACAACATTATGCCAATCTGATGACGAAGTTTGGTTTATAGCATTCTTTGTCAGTCTTTCCATTTGTGTCAGAGTACATTTTTTGTTGTTCCTTAGAACATCATCCTTATCTTGAGCCCATAAGAGTTCGATGAAGTTGAACTGGCTGTGGTATTGTGGCAAACTGAGGTCCCTATGGCCATATTTTTTGCCATTTCATATACAACATATTCAGTACCTGTGTGTGGCATTATTTTATCTCCTGATCCTTTTGTAGACTGATTACAAAAATTCAGATAAACTAATCATTTCTATTTCTTACATGCTAACTTATCTGTTGTAACACAATATCCAGGCAACGAAATGTTTTTTTGTTGTCATGATCAGACAGGCTCTTTTGCTATCCTGTATTTATACTTCACAATAATGCTCATCGCAGAAACGGATCACTGGCAGCAATTTCAATGGAGTCTGCTACTACTGTTGGAAACATAACTGTTAATCATACGTGTGTGTGTGTGTGTGTGTGTGTGTGTGTGATGAAGGGTTTGGCTGAAAGATTAATGTATAAAAGTCTTTCTATTGCGCCTGTCTGCAACTCGACATATCCTAATGGTGAACAGTCTTTCTATTGCGCCTGCCTGCAACTCGACATATCCTAATGGTGAACAGTCTTTCTATTGCACCTGCCTGCAACTCGACATATCCTAATGGTGAACAGTCTTTCTATTGCACCTACCTGCAACTCGACATATCCTAATTGTGAACAGTCTTTCTATTGCACCTGCCTGCAACTCGACATATCCCAATGGTGAACAGTCTTTCTATTGCGCCTGTCTGCAACTCGACATATCCTAATGGTGAACAGTCTTTCTATTGCACCTGTCTGCAACTCGACATATCCTAATGGTGAACAGTCTTTCTATTGCACCTGTCTGCAACTCGACATATCCTAATGGTGAACAGTCTTTCTATTGCACCTGTCTGCAACTCGACATATCCTAATGGTGAACAGTCTTTCTATTGCACCTGCCTGCAACTCGACATATCCCAATGGTGAACAGTCTTTCTATTGCACCTGTCTGCAACTCGACATATCCCAATGGTGAACAGTCTTTCTATTGCACCTGCCTGCAACTCGACATATCCCAATGGTGAACAGTCTTTCTATTGCACCTGTCTGCAACTCGACATATCCTAATGGTGAACAGTCTTTCTATTGCACCTGTCTGCAACTCGACATATCCTAATGGTGAGTAGTAATCTATCCTTTACATAATTGTATGAATGAAATCAGTTATGCCACGAGATGCCTAGGACTAGCAACGCTTAGGGAACAAATGAAAAGAATCCATAAATTCAGATGTGGGTACAGGAAGAAGCAGCTTTTGATTTCAGGATATGATGTCATAAAACTGCAACCTGACTACATAGGACATTGCCTCATGGCTTACAACAAAATAATATTTGAATATGTATTATCAATACAAGAGTGTACTTACTAGCACCAAACATAGAAAACAAACAAAAAAGGTTAATATTCCATATTTGACTTAGTGAACGAAGTTGACTACTATCTCACAAAAACCCATTTAACAGCTAAAAAATGTGTTCATGGAGTACTTCCTTCCACCTACAAAAATACTGACATAATTTATTCCCCATGATCCAGAAAAAAAAAGAGAGACTGTGCCAATTTCAAGACCTCACGTTCTGTTTTCTATTCCTTTCCATACAGTATTCCTTCATCCCTTTAATATGTTTCAGTTCATTTGAATCTTATTTATTTTCCTTCCTGCCTTGAAGGCCTTCCATCTGTAATGATTTTCTTCTAAAACTGTGTTTGGGATTCTTCATAAGCCTTTTTTGACCTCTAGAATCCAGTTTATAGTTGACTGTTGACTTCTTTTACCAAAGACCTCTTGAATCCAGCTTGTTGCTGACTTCTTTTAGCAAACATACCTGAGGACCTGTTTAGTTAACATGTTTTCATCTATTCTGTATAAATGTCTTAAGAGTATTACTCTCCACATTGTTGTTCTCTCCATTATACATTATGGGCCATTAAGGTTGCAGCACTGTGAAGGCAGCATGCAACAAGTATCACATTGACATAAAGTGTACTAGATGCTTGGATATGCAAATGATTAGCATTTCAGAACCAAAAAGAAGGTACGAGCAACAGAACATAAGAAAAGATTACACAATGGGTTTTCATCCAGAAATAGCATTTGAATGCTGTATTGTTTGTAAGATCATGTTATGCTTTGTGTATGATGGAGAACCCCTAGCATGTGTCAGAATATGATAGACACAGGAAATTGATCTATCAAGATTGTTGTTTATCATACCACGATATTGCTGCTTGTGGTGGTCAGTATCTCACGAGTGTCTTGCAAATAATTTATCAATGGGTTCAAGAGGGTCACAGTCAATACCATGCAGGATCTCAGCAGCCCCACTGTATAACCATGTGACAGCCACATAATAGGCTTGCCCTTAGTAAGGCAAAAATATGTGTGGTCAGTACAATTACATTTGTAACACCACGGACTGTCAGCATGATGACCACCGTTGTGACTTCCCTTGATGTGGTAGCAGAAAAAGTAGTACTGACAGTAGTGGACCCACGACAACACTGGACACAGGGGCGGCATCTAGTCATATCTTCAAATGAATCTCAGTACTGCATATAGCGCCACAATGATTGTATCAATTTGTGTACACTCCAAGGAGAACAAATAATGGCAGATTGGCATTGCAGTCCAAGTTGCTAGAGATGGCAATCATGTGTGTGTGAGGTGTGCTTGCCTGTGCGAATGAGTGTGTGTGTGTTTTCTTTTCTGAAGAAAGCGTTGGCCAAAAGCTAACGTGTAACTGTCTTTTCGCTGTGCCTGTCTGCTTTTTCGTCTTTATGGTGAGTATCAATCTATCTTTTTCTTATATTGCTTTAAACATTGTCAGACTGCATTTCACATTGCCACAGGCCCAGAATCTGGCCTGGGTTGTGTTAAGGTTTTGGGGATATATTTAGATGATAAATTATCTTGGGGTCAACACTTACAATATATTAGTGGCAAGCTGTCAAAATAAATTTACTTGTTAAGGTGACGTATCGATTGAGCACCTGAAGTATATGTTAAACATATAATTTTTTTATTTTGCTAAAGCATATTATATGGTATTACCTTATGGGGTAACTCTAGTTGTGTGCATGACATCTTAATACTGCACAAGAAAGCTATTACGGTTATTACTCTTTTCATATAAGGCACACTGTTAACATTTGTTTTGTGAACAAAAAATCTCAACAGAAATAAACTTATATATACTATGTTTTAATTTATACAAGGAAGTTACCAGCATTGAAACACAGATAAAATATACATTGCTACAACACAAGAAACAATAGACGCATTTATACTCCATACTACAGATTGTGAAAAATCACTTAACAGCTATGAACTCATGGGGCACAGATTATTTAATAAGCTTTCACAAACAGTAGAAGTTTTATCAGAACAAGCAATCAAACAAATTGCGCCTCACTGGTTAGTTATCCATCCAATCTGTGGTGTAAAGGAATTTACCAAATGTAACATAAAACTGTAATGTTAATAACTAGCATGTTGTTTCTTTTAAATTATCATCTATATTCTATTATGTGAGTGATGCTGTGGGTTGCTGTGAAAGCTGAATGACAAAAAATTGTTATTATTATCATTATTTTATTATTATTGTGTGCACAGCAAAATCAACTCTGGTTTGCACAGCTGGTAATCTGGACAGAAACCACTACATTTCTCATATGGTAAGGTCAGTGCCCCCCCCCCCCCCCCCCCATGAACCACGGACCTTGCCGTTGGTGGGGAGGCTTGCGTGCCTCAGCGATACAGATGGCCGTACTGTAGGTGCAACCACAACGGAGGGGTATCTGTTGAGAGGCCAGACAAACATGTGGTTCCTGAAGAGGGGCAGCAGCCTTTTCAGTAGTTGCAGGGGCAACAGTCTGGATGATTGACTGATCTGGCCTTGTAACATTAACCAAAACGGCCTTGCTGTGCTGGTACTGCGAACGGCTGAAAGCAAGGGGAAACTACAGCCGTAATTTTTCCCGAGGACATGCAGCTTTACTGTATGATTAAATGATGATGGCATCCTCTTGGGTAAAATATTCCGGAGGTAAAATAGTCCCCCATTCGGATCTCCGGGCGGGGACTACTCAAAGAGGACGTCGTTATCAGGAGAAAGAAAACTGGCGTTCTACGGATCGGAGCGTGGAATGTCACATCCCTTAATCGGGCAGGTAGGTTAGAAAATTTAAAAAGGGAAATGGATAGGTTAAAGTTAGATATAGTGGGAATTAGTGAAGTTCGGTGGCAGGAGGAACAAGACTTTTGGACAGGTGATTACAGGGTTATAAATACAAAATCAATAAGGGGTAATGCAGGAGTAGGTTTAATAATGAATAAAAAAATAGGAGTGCGGGTTAGCTACTACAAACAGCATAGTGAACGCATTATTGTGGCCAAGATAGACACAAAGCCCATGCCTACTACAGTAGTACAAGTTTATATGCCAACTAGCTCTGCAAATGATGAAGAAATTGATGAAATGTATGACAAGATAAAAGAAATTATTCAGGTAGTGAAGGGAGACGAAAATTTAATAGTCATGGGTGACTGGAATTCGTCAGTAGGAAAAGGGAGAGAAGGAAACACAGTAGGTGAATATGGATTGGGGGGAAGAAATGAAAGAGGAAGCCGCCTTGTAGAATTTTGCACAGAGCATAACTTAATCATAGCTAACACTTGGTTCAAGAATCATAACAGAAGGTTGTATACCTGGAAGAATCCTGGAGATACTAAAAGGTATCAGACAGATTATATAATGGTAAGACAGAGATTTAGGAACAAGGTTTTAAATTGTAAGACATTTCCAGGGGCAGATGTGGATTCTGACCACAATATATTGGTTATGAACTGCAGATTGAAACTGAAGAAACTGCAAAAAGGTGGGAATTTAAGGAGATGGGACCTGGATAAACTGAAAGAACCAGAGGTTGTAGAGAGTTTCAGGGAGAGCATAAGGCAACAATTGACAGGAATGGGGGAAAGAAATACAGTAGAAGAAGAATGGGTAGCTCTGAGGGATGAAGTAGTGAAGGCAGCAGAGGATCAAGTAGGTAAAAAGACGAGGACTAATAGAAATCCTTGGGTAACAGAAGAAATATTGAATTTAATTGACGAAAGGAGAAAATATAAAAATGCAGCAAATGAAGCAGGCAAAAAGGAATACAAACGTCTCAAAAATGAGATCGACAGGAAGTGCAAAATGGCTAAGCAGGGATGGCTAGAGGACAAATGTAAGGATGTAGAGGCTTGTCTCACTAGGGGTAAGATAGATACTGCCTACAGGAAAATTAAAGAGACCTTTGGAGAGAAGAGAACCACTTGTATGAATATCAAGAGCTCAGATGGCAACCCAGTTCTAAGCAAAGAAGGGAAGGCAGAAAGGTGGAAGGAGTATATAGAGGGTTTATACAAGGGCGATGTACTTGAGGACAATATTATGGAAATGGAAGAGGATGTAGATGAAGATGAAATGGGAGATACGATACTGCGTGAAGAGTTTGACAGAGCACTGAAAGACCTGAGTCGAAACAAGGCCCCGGGAGTAGACAACATTCCATTAGAACTACTGATGGCCTTGGGAGAGCCAGTCATGACAAAACTCTACCATCTGATGAGCAAGATGTATGAGACAGGCGAAATACCCACAGACTTCAAGAAGAATATAATAATTCCAATCCCAAAGAAAGCAGGTGTTGACAGATGTGAAAATTACCGAACTATCAGTTTAATAAGTCACAGCTGCAAAATACTAACGCGAATTCTTTACAGACAAATGGAAAAACTGGTAGAAGCGGACCTCGGGGAAGATCAGTTTGGATTCCGTAGAAATGTTGGAACACGTGAGGCAATACTAACCTTACGACTTATCTTAGAAGAAAGATTAAGAAAAGACAAACCTACGTTTCTAGCATTTGTAGACTTAGAGAAAGCTTTTGACAACGTTAACTGGAATACTCTCTTTCAAGTTCTGAAGGTGGCAGGGGTAAAATACAGGGAGCGAAAGGCTATTTACAATTTGTACAGAAACCATATCGCAGTTATAAGAGTCGAGGGGCATGAAAGGGAAGCAGTGGTTGGGAAAGGAGTGAGACAGGGTTTTAGCCTATCCCCGATCTTATTCAATTTGTATATTGAGCAAGCAGTAAAGGAAACAAAAGAATAATTTGGAGTAGGTATTAAAATTCATGGAGAAGAAGTAAAAACTTTGAGGTTCGCCGATGACATTGTAATTCTGTCAGAGACAGCAAAGGACTTGGAAGAGCAGTTGAACGGAATGGACAGTGTCTTGAAAGGAGGATAGAAGATGAACATCAACAAAAGCAAAACGAGGATAATGGAATGTAGTCAAATTAAATCGGGTGATGCTGAGGGGATTAGATTAGGAAATGAGACACTTAAAGTAGTAAAGGAGTTTTGCTATTTAGGGAGCAAAATAACTGATGATGGTCGAAGTAGAGAGGACATAAAATGTAGACTGGCAATGGCAAGGAAAGCGTTTCTGAAGAAAAGAAATTTGTTAACATCGAGTATAGATTTAAGTGTCAGGAAGTCGTTTCTGAAAGTATTTGTATGGAGTGTAGCCATGTATGGAAGTGAAACATGGACAATAACCAGTTTGGACAAGAAGAGAATAGAAGCTTTTGAAATGTGGTGCTACAGAAGAATGCTGAAGATAAGGTGGGTAGATCACGTAACTTATGAGGAGGTATTGAATAGGATTGGGGAGAAGAGAAGTTTGTGGCACAACTTGACTAGAAGAAGGGATCGGTTGGTAGGACATGTTTTGAGGCATCAAGGGATCACACATTTAGCACTGGAGGGCAGCGTGGAGGGTAAAAATCGTAGAGGGAGACCAAGAGGTCAATACACTAAGCAGATTCAGAAGGATGTAGGTTGCAGTAGGTACTGGGAAATGAAGAAGCTTGCACAGGATAGAGTAGCATG
This sequence comes from Schistocerca nitens, assembly GCF_023898315.1. Lineage (NCBI taxonomy): Eukaryota > Metazoa > Arthropoda > Insecta > Orthoptera > Acrididae > Schistocerca > Schistocerca nitens. Next base: position 4,288,677 of record NC_064619.1, on the reverse strand, counting down.
GAGAGCTGCATCAAACCAGTCTCAGGACTGAAGACCACAACAACAACAACAAGGTCAGTGGCTGTGGCATATCTTCAAGCTCTTCGTGGCATTATCTTTCATCAAATAATGCATGACTCCACATTGCCCATGCCATCCTGACCTACCTAGATACAGACAGTGCTTGACTGTTGTCCTAGCTAGCACTTTCTCCAGATCTCTTGTCCACTGAAGACTTCTGGTCATGGGCTGCTGAGAGACTGGCATAAATCCACTCCTTTCTGGTGTTGCAATTGTAATGGTAAGCAGCACATTTTCTACATTCTGATATATTTCAGCATTATTTCTAAATTGATAGGAGTGTGTGTTTTCCTTTTCCCATCATATTCTTTACAAGTCTTCTCTCCAATGTTTCTGATTTATTCAAGTTGTAATTCAATTAGGCATTCACTGGCATATAGGTATTTTGGTTTCACCATTCTATAGTAGAACTTTATTTTATGGTTCTTAGGTAACCAATTTTTTTCTTATATACATTCTTCATTATATCATAAGCTCTCTCCATCTTGTGGATCATTTCCTCTATAGAAAATTTCTCTCAGCAATTTTTTGGGCTAATTTCTCCCAAATATTGGAATATTTTTACTTTATAACTTTCTTTCTACTGAGATTCTTAAAATTTTATGTTATGGATTTATCTTCTAATTATTTATGTCAGACACAACTGTCTACTTTATGAAAAGACATTTACTTTTTTCTTTCTCAAATGAATGCAACAGTATAATATAGATGCAATAAAAAGAGAAATTAATTGTCACTGAGAACAATCTCAAGTTTAGAAAAAGTTTTGAGATAACTGTATAAAATGGAATGTTCACTTGAGAGAACCTCAAACCTTTAAAGAAAATTTGACAAAGACCTCATATACACATTAGCACGCTACAAAATAGATAAAAGTCATCAAGAAAAATTCAAGGTTTGTAAAACATACTTCAATAGCTATCTACGACCTGGAAATGTGAGACATGAAAGAACTTATTAAAAAATATGTGGATGTGCTGAAAAGCAATGCCTCCCATTTTTAGGTGAAATTTCTTAAAGCTTTTTAAATAAAATAAATGTTAATAATATTCTACATCTTTATTCTTCACGTCTACATATTTATTTTTCAACATAGTCAACCTTGTGACGAACATATTTCTCCCAACAAGAGACGAGTTTACAGATACCACCACTATAGAATGTTAGACTTTGTTGACAGGTCTACAAGCTCATGCCTGCTTGCACCACTTCACCATTATCAAAATGAAGTTCTCAAAAGTGTTCTCTAAGTTTTGGAAACAGTTGGAAGTCAGTTGGGGCCAAATCGAGACTGTGTGGAGAATGATCGATGACAGTGTACCGAATGCATCTGACTGTATCAGATGTCACAGTGCTCATGTGTGACCTGACATTGTCATGTTGGAGAAGAGGGTGTCCATGTGTGGATGAACTCTCCAAATTAGAAACTTGATAACAGTATGCTGTTTCTCATGCACCAACATAGTTACATGGTGCACCACCATGTTACATGCTACAATTCAGAGCCCTCTAGTAGCAGAAGGCTGGAAATATTTAGACATGACAAGATGTAGAATGTAAATAACATTTGCATTATTTAAAAAGCTTTAAAAGTTTTCACATAACAAATATGAAAGCATTACTTTTCAGCACATATTTGTATAAATGACAAGACTGATCTTTCTTACATATAATTTTCTCTATGTAATAGGATTAATGAGTTTACAGAAATTCCCAGCCCCTAAGAGCAGATACAAAATTAACCTAAGCATACTCACAAGACAATAGCCTGTTTCAATATCACAGATGGAAGATCTGTTGTTGCACTGACACGGACGTGCTTCACCAACAAGTTTGATGATTATGGTCGACGTTATCTGATTGTTGTCATACCATCGATAAAAGCCAATGCTTGGATCCTGACATGAAGTTGAGTTATATTCAGGTGGACAAGCACAGAGTTCTACTCCTTTTGCAAGAGGTGGGGGCTGCCCAGGAACAGCCACAGCAGTATCTAGTGTTACATCTCTTAGGCTGAAAAAAATATATATTTCCATTAAATTTAAGTACCTCAGATATGTAAAAAAAGTCAAAGTTAAAACAATATGTCAATGCCATGGCACTTTCAAGGTATTACTCAAATATTTTCTACTTTTAAGTCATTAGTAATTGATGTCACCTTTCTTTATTTGGCTGTAATTACTAAAGAACGCTACACAAACAGCAATATCAAGAGGCCGAAACATTCAGATAACTCAGCGAAATGCAGGTTAACTCTATTTTACACCTATATCTGCACAGAAAGGAATCAGAGTTCAGCACAGGTTCTGTAATTGATTCAGAGTGTGCTTGTATACTGAATCAATTGTACCCCTCAGTGTTTACGAGGTATCATTCAAATAGTCGTAAAAGTTTAAATCAGTTGATTGTGTCTACTAATTACAGTCAAATAAAGGATAAATGACATCACTTAATCTCTATTAATATATAAAGACAAGACTATTTAAAGCTTTTTATAAAAAAGTCTCAAAAATTTCTAGACCAATTTACTTCAGATTTTTACATGATACTCTAATAAACTTTCAGGTGGACATAGCCTGTATATGTTTTTAAGCAAGCATATACGCGACTTTTGTTACAACCAGCTGAGAGAAAGAAAATGCTGTGCTGTGAAAATGGGCAGTTTTATTTTCTTCCTTGAAGCTTTTAATTAGAATAGCAGGGCATTTAAACCATTAAACAAACTCTTTCTAACTAAACTAAACTCCATCCAAACAGGCCTTGGAAGGCCCAACTGTATTGACCAGCCACCATGTCATCCTCAGCCGAGAGGTGTCACTGGATGCGGATATGGAGAAGCATGTGGTCAGCACACCACTCTCCTGGCCATATGTCAGTTTGCGAGACTGAAGACAAACATTTTCTCCCATAAACAGAAAAGTGACCTGTTTTGTTTTCTTCCTTGCAGTCGGTTTCAACGGAAAACAGTAAAGTCATATTTATGACTTGAATATTTATGACTTATCGGATTATATTTATAATAATACTACTATGGAATCTGAATTGTCCAAACCTTTGCAATTCTATCGTTTTGCATATTAAAACTATGTGCCGCTACTATCCTCACAGATTCACCAGCTGGAGATGTTTCTCCTACCCCATTTACAAATGGTACGAACTGATTTACCCATTATTTATGTGTATTCAATTCCCAATCCATGTTTTCTTTGCACTAAGAATAAAAGAAGACTCAAGGCCACAGAAAGCAGAAGAAAGGAGGTGGGTAGAGGAGCGGAGAGGGGTGGACAGAGAGGGGGAGAGAAGATGGAAATGGGGGAAGGAGGTAGACAGATAGGGGAGAAGGTGATGGGCAGTGAGACAGGAGATGTGCAGAAAGAAGAGAGGATTAGGATGTATATCCAATTCCCATACATATTTAGTAATTGTGAAATATTGTCCGGTTCACCAGTAATTTTGTACTGACAGTAGATCCCATTTATACGAAATTCTCAAAACATATAATTAGTATTTTAATTTGATTGTGTTTGTATACATATGCGAATACATAAATAGATACACTTTATTGTAACAAAGTGTTAATTTTATGTTCACAGTATTTAGCATGCAGCTTTACTGTATGGTTAAATGATGATGGCGTCCTCTTGGGTAAAATATTCCGGAGGTAAAATAGTCCCCCATTCGGATCTCCGGGCGGGGACTACTCAAGAGGATGTCGTTATCAGGAGAAAGAAAATTGGCGTTCTACGGATCGGAGCGTGGAATGTCAGATCCCTTAATCGGGCAGGTAGGTTAGAAAATTTAAAAAGGGAAATGGATAGGTTAAAGTTAGATATAGTGGGAATTAGTGAAGTTCGGAGGCAGGAGGAACAAGACTTTTGGACAGGTGATTACAGGGTTATAAATACAAAATCAAATAGGGGTAATGCAGGAGTAGGTTTAATAATAAATAGGAATGCGGGTATGCTTCTACAAACAGCATAGTGAACGCATTATTGTGGCCAAGATATATACGAAGCCCACACCTACTACAGTAGTACAAGTTTATATGCCAACTAGCTCTGCAGATGACGAAGAAATTGAAGAAATGTATGATGAAATAAAAGAAATTATTCAGATAGTGAAGGGTGATGAAAATTTAATAGTCATGGGTGACAGGAATTCGTCAGTAGGAAAAGGGAGAGAAGGAAACATAATAGGTGAATATGGATTGGGGGGAAGAAATGAAAGAGGAAGCCGCCTTGTAGAATTTTGCACAGAGCATAACTTAATCATAGCTAACACTTGGTTCAAGAATCATAAAAGAAGGTTGTATACCTGGAAGAATCCTGGAGATACTAAAAGGTATCAGATAGATTATATAATGGTAAGACAGAGATTTAGGAACCAGGTTTTAAATTGTAAGACATTTCCCGGGGCAGATGTGGATTCTGACCACAATATATTGGTTATGAACTGCAGATTGAAACTGAAGAAACTGCAAAAAGGTGGGAATTTAAGGAGATGGGACCTGGATAAACTGAAAGAACCAGAGGTTGTAGAGAGTTTCAGGGAGAGCATAAGGGAACAATTGACAGGAATGGGAGAAAGAAATACAGTAGAAGAAGAATGGGTAGCTCTAAGGGATGAAGTAGTGAAGGCAGCAGAGGATCAAGTAGGTAAAAAGACGAGGGCTAATAGAAATCCTTGGGTAACAGAAGAAATATTGAATTTAATTGATGAAAGGAGAAAATATAAAAATGCAGTAAATGAAGCAGCAAAAAGGAATACAAACGTCTCAAAAATGAGATCGACAGGAAGTGCAAAATGGCTAAGCAGGGATGGCTAGAGGACAAATGTAAGGATGTAGAGGCTTGTCTCACTAGGGGTAAGATAGATACTGCTTACAGGAAAATTAAAGAGACCTTTGGAGAGAAGAGAACCACTTGTATGAATATCAAGAGCTCAGATGGCAACCCAGTTCTAAGCAAAGAAGGGAAGGCAGAAAGGTGGAAGGAGTATATAGAGGGTTTATACAAGGGCGATGTACTTGAGGACAATATTAGGAAATGGAAGAGGATGTAGATGAAGATGAAATGGGAGATAAGATACTGCGTGAAGAGTTTGACAGAGCACTGAAAGACCTGAGTCGAAACAAGGCCCCGGGAGTAGACAACATTCCATTAGAACTACTGATGACCTTGGGAGAGCCAGTCATGACAAAACTCTACCATCTGGTGAGCAAGATGTATGAGACAGGCGAAATACCCACAGACTTCAAGAAGAATATAATAATTCCAATCCCAAAGAAAGCAGGTGTTGACAGATGTGAAAATTACCGAACTATCAGTTTAATAAGTCACAGCTGCAAAATACTAACGCGAATTCTTTACAGACAAATGGAAAAACTGGTAGAAGCGGACCTCGGGGAAGATCAGTTTGGATTCCGTAGAAATGTTGGAACACGTGAGGCAATACTAACCTTACGACTTATCTTAGAAGAAAGATTAAGAAAAGGCAAACCTACGTTTCTAGCATTTGTAGACTTAGAGAAAGCTTTTGACAACGTTAACTGGAATACTCTCTTTCAAGTTCTGAAGGTGGCAGGGGTAAAATACAGGGAGCGAAAGGCTATTTACAATTTGTACAGAAACCATATGGCAATTATAAGAGTCGAGGGGCATGAAAGGGAAGCAGTGGTTGGGAAAGGAGTGAGACAGGGTTGTAGCCTCTCCCCAATGTTATTCAATCTGTATATTGAGCAAGCAGTAAAGGAAACAAAAGAAAAATTCGGAGTAGGTATTAAAATTCATGGAGAAGAAGTAAAAACTTTGAGGTTCACCGATGACATTGTAATTCTGTCAGAGACAGCAAAGGACTTGGAAGAGCAGTTGAACGGAATGGACAGTGTCTTGAAAGGAGGATAGAAGATGAACATCAACAAAAGCAAAACGAGGATAATGGAATGTAGTCAAATTAAATCGGGTGATGCTGAGGGGATTAGATTAGGAAATGAGACACTTAAAGTAGTAAAGGAGTTTTGCTATTTAGGGAGTAAAATAACTGATGATGGTCGAAGTAGAGAGGATATTAAATGTAGACTGGCAATGGCAAGGAAATCGTTTCTGAAGAAGAGAAATTTGTTAACATCGAGTACAGATTTAAGTGTCAGGAAGTCGTTTCTGAAAGTATTTGTATGGAGTGTAGCCATGTATGGAATTGAAACATGGACGATAACCAGTTTGGACAAGAAGAGAATAGAAGCTTTCGAAATGTGGTGCTACAGAAGAATGCTGAAGATAAGGTGGGTAGATCACGTAACTAATGAGGAGGTATTGAATAGGATTGGGCAGAAGAGAAGTTTGTGGCACAACTTGACTAGAAGAAGGGATCGGTTGGTAGGACATGTTTTGAGGCATCAAGGGATCACAATTTAGCATTGGAGGGCAGCGTGGAGGGTAAAAATCGTAGAGGGAGACCAAGAGATCAATACACTAAGCAGATTCAGAAGGATGTAGGTTGCAGTAGGTACTGGGAGTTGAAGAAGCTTTCACAGGATAGAGTAGCATGGAGAGCTGCATCAAACCAGTCTCAGGACTGAAGACCACAACAACAACAGTATTTAGTGTTTCATAAGCAAACATTTTCCCCAATAAACTGTGTTTGAGTTTTTGCAATATGTCTCAAGTGTATCAAATGAAGGATATAGTGACGATCAAACAATGGAAAATCCATGATGGAATGTAACAATATTAGAGCACAATAAGCACAACAAAAAGATTCACACAATTATAGCTTTCAGCCAATAAGGCCTTTGTCAGCAATATACACACACATACTCACACGCACACATACACTCATGCAAACGCAACTTGTACACACGTCTGCAGTCTCACATAACTGAAACCACACTGGGACTGCAGACGTGTGAATCTTTTTGTTGTGCCTATTGCGACTCAGCATCTCTGCTATATGGTGAGTAGCAACTTTCCTTCTCTAATATAGTTAATATAGTGATGATCTGCTGATACCATTGTGTGTGTGTGGGGGGGGGGGGCGCACACAAAAAACCCTTTGCAAAATCATACTTAAAATGCAGTGACATGCACATCAGCATCATATATTTGAAAATAGATAAAGGAGCTCACAATTACACAAATTTCTATCATTTTCTGTTGAACGTTTAGACGTGCAACATAGCACAATGTTGAATGAACAGATTACAATTTGAAAAATAGTTTTGCATACGAATTTGATGTAAAATGAGGCTATACCTACACAACCTTTGAGAAATCTAGTGAGTCTGTTGCACGTATCAGTATATGTTGAATGTTTTGCAAAGCAATCATTAATATCTCCCGTGTTACTTTTTCTCCCAGCTTCCCTTTCTGTCTCCACAAAGACTCATGGAACCTGAAACATTACGAACTGAATGAAATTACACCCTGGTTACCAAGCATATAAAACATACAGAAATTCCAGTCATTCAGTAAGAGAGCTTATGTTAATTCAAAATAAAAAACAATTATTTCAGTGAAAAACACAACTGATACTAAAATAAGTAGTTTTACCTGATTTCATAATGTCCATGAGGATTTGATGCAACAGGATAATACTCCAAAATTATTCTTCCATTTCCCTGTAATTGTACCAGGGGATATGATGGCACTGTCTTCACAGGAAAAATTCTGTTGCTGTTTTCAGATTGGATTGTAAATCGTAGATAACCACCATAAGACAATATCTAGAAAGAGCACCAAATACAAGGAATGTAATCTACAGTTTTCTATATGTTTGCAATCATCAAACTGGCAACTATTGCAAATATCACAGCTCTAAATGAAACTTTCACAATACTTGAACTTAATAAACACAGCCTTTGTTAAAGAGTTGATATATCACAAATCATCTAGTAGAAAAACAACTAGTTTTATATCAGCACATGTATCCCTTCTGTCTTAACCTTGTGCCACCCATCCTTTGTTGCTGACTTGTGCTCTACATCTGTTTTCTCTCTCTCTTATCATCCATTTGCAGCTTTTCCCACATTTTTCCTAGCCTTTCTCAAGTGATGGAGGATTTGTCTGAAAACTCAACAACAGTCTCAATCTTGTTGCGTCTACTGATGATTCAAGGCCTGAACTATAGGATGAATTGTTATCTTTACTTCTTCAATTACTGAAGATGTATTTTCCTATTTGATGCTAATGTGCTAATGAATCAGCAGGAATATTAAGCAATATTTTTCCACACCTTCAGCACTATGCCAGTTCAGTTTTGAACACAGTGTATCACAAAAATTCGAAGGAAGGTCTTGTAAAAAAATAATTTTGATGTTTTTAATGTTTGAATATGGAATTATCCATAGAAGACTGTTTTTCGGTAGGGCGGACGGGAGGGGTGGGGAGAGAAGAGGAGGAGGAAGAGGAGGAAGTGAGAAAGAGAGAGAGAGAGAGAGAGAGAGAGAGAGAGAGAGAGAAATATCAGTGACAGGCATAGTATAAAATTATGAGGAATCAACAGATGAAAATTTACTGTTACTTCACAGGTTTGTTCTTAGTACAATCTTCCATTATGGAAAAAAATGTTCACAAAAAAGAAAGTGGAACCACACTTATCAATTTATTTATAATCACAGTCATCTGCAGCATATTGTACATGATCTTGCATTTCTTTGTTTGTTCACTCTCTGTACTCATCACTAGCTCTCAGACTACTGTATAATTATACCTAGCTGTTAAACGGCATCAATAAATCTTAATTCTGTGCAAACAGAGATTTCTGCAAAACTATCATTATCTGTAACATTATTAATGTATATGAAAATAACAATAAGAAGTTAACATCCATACGGTCACAAATTGAATAAGCTGTCAAGTTTTCATTGCAATTTTTCCTACAAGCACACAATAGCAAAACTATGGATTAATGCACTGCTTTACTTATTGTAATCTAGAACAGGGACACAAGAATGTTCCAATATTATTTTCAGTATAAATACCTTGTCACCAAGAAACTGTTTTGGTAGCTGCCAGTACAGTGGAGTTCCAAAAAGATAGCTGCTTCCAATTTTAATGTCTCCTGCTTCACCTGGTATGATTAGGAGACTGTTAGTTACGTTTAAATTACCTCCTGAGGTGTTAAAAAGGATGTTTTTTCCTGGAATTTGAACCTGTGAACAATCGAGAGATGTGCTGTACAAGAAACTTCTAGTTCCAGTCCAAGATGCTGGAGTTTGGAAGGCGGGTATGAGTGAGGCTTGGTTGCTTTTGCGTGTGAATCATATGTGTTTCTCTTTACTGATGAAGGCTGTGGTCAAACGCTCTATGTAAGTGTCTTAATTGTGCCTGTCTGCAACTTAACATGTCTTCTTTATCGTAAATAGCAATCTGTCAAACCTACATTGTTGATATTCCGACCTGGAGTTTCCATTGTTTGATTTTAAACTTTTGGGTTGTTAACTTTCCTATTTCTCAGCATGTATAATCATAAAAGTGAGTGTGACCTTAAGAAGACATTTTATGTTTAGTTTAAATCATGCAACTTAATTTATGCTCTTCGCTCATAGTAGGCCATTTAAAAATTTCCAACAGAGGTGAATTAGGTCTAGAAGTATATTCCCAAAGGCTACACTGTGTCACAAGATCATCAGGAAGACAGTCTCATGAATATCTCCTCAAAGTCACCAACATAAAGTTTCAAAACATAAATTTTATCAAACTGCCACTGTTTTGGACTTTTTTCGTTCACTATTTCCATAATTCCAAGATTTCAGCAAGCTAGGTGTGTTTCTGTATGAAATCCCTGTACTGTGTTTTGTCCATCTTATAGTTTTTATTATAATTACTGACAATTCACAAATCTAGTTTTGAGATCCTTGAAGATATTCTTCCCAAATATCAAGAAGTCTTCCTTTTGGTCCTGTACAAGGAACATTTCAATTAAAATAATCCTGAAGGGGTCCTTTGGTGATCCATTCTCTTTCTATGACAATACCAAAGTAATTCTTTGACTTCAACAATGTCCAGACTCCCTGTGCCTGCTTGGTTTAACATACCACATTGTATCACATTTGGACCATGAACTAAACTGTACAAATTGAGGACCATTTTCACAAAACTCAACTGCTATATAATTTGCAAAAATGAATTATGAGGGCTAATCAGAGAGTAGGGAACATTTTGGCATTAAAAAAAACTAAGTACAAGAAATACATTTTATTATATACATCTGAAAGAGCGACTGACGTATTACTTTTCCACATAGTCACCAAGTACATTGAGGCACTTATCATAGTGGTGGACAAGCTTTGAAAGACCTTCGTCATAAAATTCTGCCACCTGAGACTTCAGCCAGTGAGTCACACCCACCTGGAGTTCCGCGTCGTCATCAAAGCACTGCGTTGCAAGCCAGTTCTTCATCTTGGGAAACAAGTGGAAGCCGATTGATGCAAGATCGGGGCTGTAGGGCAGATGAGGGAAAATTTACCATTTGAACGAATTAAGGAGTTCTTTAGTGCAGTTTGCCATGTGAGGTCGTGCATTGTTGTGCAAAAACAAAATTTTGGATGTCAGCTTTCCTCGGCGTTTGTTTTGAACTGCTCTTCTAAGGCTGTGCAAAGTTTGGCAGTACCAGGCAGAATTTATGGTTGCTCCACATTCGAGAAAATCAATAAGAAGCACACCTTGCCTATCCCAAAACACTGTCGCCATCAACTTCCTTGCTGACAAGGTTTGCAAACATTTTCTTGGTTTTCGGGGAGCCCTTGTGTGCCACCAGTCCATGGCACTGTAATTTTGTCTCGCAATTGAGGTGTTTCACTCAAGTCTCATCACCAGTTACGATTTGATCCAGTAATGAATCACCATGTTTGTGGTAGGCCTCCAGAAATGTCAACGTTGCCCCCATTCGCTGTTCTTATGGTGCTCTGTAAGCATTTTGGGCACCTATCGTGCGCAAAATTTGTGGTAGCCTAGCTTTTCAGTGACGATTTCATACAACAAAGTCCGTGAAAGTTGTGGAAAAGAAATCGAAGGCTCCATTATTGTGAAGCAACAGTTTTCACGAATCGTTTCATCAACTTTAGTGACAAGATCATCAGTCACAATGCTCAGGCGTCCACTCTTCTCTTCATCATGAACGTTGGTTCGGCCATTTTTTAACCAAATGCACCATTTCTGGATGGAACAGTCACTCTTTACATTGTTTCCGTACACTCTGCGCAGTTCACGATAAATTTTTTATGGGTTTTAGGTTTTTTTGCAAACAAAAACCATACCACAGACCGCACCTCACAACTGGCGGGATTTGCAACTGCGGCGCACATTTCAAATTCGAATATCGAAAAAACCAGATGCGCAGAGACATTCGTGCTGTCACGGATGGATGCCGACTGAGCAGTCGAGCACGCACATCCCAAAATATATGCAATCGGCGCGCGCCTAGCAGCGTCAGACGGAAACGTTCCCTACTTTCTGAACAGCCCTCCTATATATGCATCAGTGTATTTCTAAATGAGACGAATCCATTGCAGTACATTGATTTTATCAGAATTTGTTATTTTCGTTTGGTCTTGCAAAAAAAAAAAAAAAAAAAAAACAAAACTTATATTTTTCTAAACTCGACATTTATAAAAAATGAGTTTTGCCAAATGTGAACATATATTGCTTATGGTAAAAATATTACTGTTAGTTTACTACAAAGTAGCTCACTACTTCCCAATCAGTGGTCACAGTTACATACCCCTGGCAGGGTCGTTGGCACTATTGAAAAGGAACTGAGAAAACTTAAAACCATAATCTTGCCACCAAACTATTATGAGATTCTCAGCCACGAAAAGGAAGCTACCATTAAAACAAAATGTATAGCTTCAGGGGGGATTTCTTTTTTTTTTCCTTCTTTAAAAAAAATCTGCCTAGCCAAAACAACATTCTGTTCCTCTCCGATCATTGATGAAGTGATGAAAACTAACATAGTTTCACAGACATTGACTGATCAGGTGAAATGAAACCTAGAAACGTGTGAGTGTCAAAATAGCTGACGATGTAAAGAAACTAATGAGATTTTTTGATACATTGTCACAAGAAGCCCATGAGTTCTATGGGAAGGCCCCAGAGTGTTATGATAAACAGGACAATGAAAATAATGAAGTGCAGTGCCTTAATGAGTCAGTTTACTAAATTATTATTTGTTCAGTAAATTAAAATAAACTAACACATTACTGATATAAAATAATTAATCTACAGAAGTTCAGTTTTGGAAAAAAATTCATGACTTTTATATATTTTTTATCTGCAATGGAAAGCTGACAGAAAGATCTTCTGCTACTGTATTACAGATATAGAGTTTATCTGTGAAATATAATTTTGTAAGACATCAGCAAAGTATACTGTTCAAATAATTCAATAAAATGAGTTTCTTGTTGTTTTTTACTTTCTTTTTAACTTTTGTGAAAGCACTCCTCAATTACAGCTCCCACACAAAAAACGAGTAATTATGAACAACTGAGTTGTTAGGAAAAAGATGTAATCATTCTGCTTTCCTAAACTCCTGAGACCTCAATATACATTGTGAGAAAAAGTAAAGCTTAATTTGACCATATCGGTTAGTTATAAGGCAAACATGGCCACACAGAAACAGGTTGTCAAATTTATTCCCAACAATAAATGCTTGACATAAGTGGTTTTAAACTGTAATAGTGTACCATCCTGGATTAAGAAAAGCTTCCAGTAACCAATACAGGAAATCCAGCCAAAAGTCATCTGAGAAGATAAAAGGTTTATTACGAGATAACAGATATAAATTTTCATTTTACACTTTTAATTAACATTGACAATCATGGTCCATAGCTGTAACAGTCTTACCTGTATATAATTGATGTCCTGTGACTCGAATGGGAATACTGATGGCAGTCCTTTAAACTGGGGAGGATCTGTAGTGTACATTACTTCAAGAGTCCTTGACCTGGGCATCATAATTTGACTCCAGGTCAGCCCAGCCTGGGTGCAAGCTGTGGTACGACCAAAGCAGAAACACTGAGTGCATCCATCTGGATTATCTGCTTGCAGACCAAACGTACCTTCCTTGCACTCATTACATTTTTTTCCAACAACATTTGCCTATAAAAAAAGTTTTTGACAATTTACAACAATGTATTCACATTTGAGCATGTTTCATAAATTGATTATGGAAATGTATCTTCATGGCACTGTGAGTGAGATGTCAAAAGAGTACAAAATCTTAAATAAATATTGAGCTTTATTGTGTCAACAACTCTTCTTACGATATGTTACAGAAAAGGAGCATGTATTGTGAACAGTCATATTTGATATTCATATTATAAATTTCAAACACTCTCAATATCACAATGTAGCTCCACTGTTTTATGTTGCTATGTGGCGAGTGGCAGATATAAATGTTAAGGAATCTGAATTATTCTTTTGGCATTTGAATAAGGTGATGCTTTTCACTGTCACTGTTTCGTTTATACAGGACAACTCAAACAATATGTCACAACTCCAGAAATATACAGCAGGCATCTGTATCTTCATTTCCAAAAATGTGGAACATCAAACTTCAGATAAAACTTTCAGGATTTGATCGATATTTGATTCCACGTCATTGGACTGGTTTTGAGTAATCTTCCAAGTGGCTTACACACTCACCTGATTAAAAACTGTTAAATTCATTCTTTCGGTGTCACATGAAGAAGAGGTTATTCCTTATATTGTTACCCAATGGTTTCAAGTTTCAACATCACACTTACATCACACCTGTCAGAGTAACACCTACTCTAACTGTTCAAGCATTGGGTCAAACTGACTTTACACAGGAAGTCTGCTAAAACATACATAATGAAAATATCAAAACAAATTAAAAATTCATGGGGGAAGGTGGGGGGGAGGGGGGAGAGGAGGAGCTGCATGGAGACAAGAAGTATAGGACAATTCCTATCTACTTAATTAAAAGATGCTTGTATTACGAGATGGAGGGAGAGGGGGATCGAGATGACACAGATTCTGAGATACAAAGCACATTTTAAGCTGAGCATGTTGTACTCAACAGCACATTCTCCCACTCGGTGGTACACTCCGCTCTTTGCCAGTTTGACGATGGCTGTTCACTCGAGCTGACAGTTGATTGGAAGTCATGTTCACAGAAATAGCTGTGTAAAAGCTACATAAAAGAGCTGGTATTAACACAACTGCCCTTCCAGGTGGCTCTGACTTACACAACAGGATATGCTTGTTATTGTCTTAGTATGTGACGGTTGGGTGTATAGGTCAGGTATTTTCCCAAGTCATTCACAAGGATATGACCATTGTGGTAACAGGTTGAGGTAGGAGTTTCATTAGGATGGGCCACAATATTTTATAGATTTATTGGGTTGTGGAATTACATTTTGGAAAAGTTGGAAAGGATTTTGGATAGAATGTTCCCCATTTCCAGGTGTAATGGTAGGTAGTTGAAGCCAGTGGCGGATACATATGGGGGGCATGCACCCCCGCCCCCCAACCCCCGTGGGGCCACTCACATTGCACGTTGCCACCCGCACCGTCCCAAACAGTCAGCCCACATGCTATTCGTTCGTTTCCTTTGTCAGTCGACTATAGACTGAATCGAGTTATCGAGCAGTTGTACTTTTCTATGTAGCATGCATGTCTGCATCATCGTATTTTATACATTTCTGTTGGGCATGTAGATAGAGACCCTTCGATATGTAGCACTATAAATATGGACTATTCGCCAAATAGGAAGCTAGTTTACATTCAGAAGCAGAAATATTAAGACTGAAGAATGAATAAGTAAAAAGTCCTAGTTGTAGCAAGTGCAAGTGTGAAGATTAGTCAAGAGTGAGAGTGATCAGTTGATTGTGAAGTATTAATAATAGTAATTCTTAGTAATTTCTCAGTAATAAAATTTTTACTAATAACGTAACAATAGTTTAAATAAAACTTTTATTAAACTTTACATGTGACTTGATTATTTTTTATTACGGTAAAAGTAAAGGTTGTTTGTTGTTGTTGTTGTGGTCTTCAGTCCTGAGACTGGTTTGATGCAGCTCTCCATGCTACTCTATCCTGTGCAAACTTCATCATCTCCCAGTACCTACTGCAGCCTACATCCTTCTGAATGTGCTTAGTGTATTCATCTCTTGGTCTCCCTCTACGATTTTTACCCTCCACACTGCCCTCCAATGCTAAATTTGTGATCCCTTGATGCCTCAGAACATGTCCTACCAACCGATCCCTTCTTCTAGTCAAGTTGTGCCACAAACTTCTCTTCTCCCCAATCCTATTCAATACCTCCTCATTAGTTACGTGATCTACCCACCTTATCTTCAGCATTCTTCTGTAGCACCACATTTCGAAAGCTTCTATTCTCTTCTTGTCCAAACTATTTATCGTCCACGTTTCACTTCCATACATGGCTACACTCCATACAAATACTTTCAGAAACGACTTCCTGACACTTAAATCTGTACTCGATGTTAACAAATTTCTCTTCTTCAGAAACGATTTCCTTGCCATTGCCAGTCTACATTTTATATCCTCTCTACTTCGACCATCATCAGTTATTTTACTCCCTAAATAGCAAAACTCCTTTACTACTTTAAGTGTCTCATTTCCTAATCTAATCCCCTCAGCATCACCCGATTTAATTTGACTACATTCCATTATCCTCGTTTTGCTTTTGTTGATGTTCATCTTATATCCTCCTTTCAAGACACTGTCCATTCCGTTCAACTGCTCTTCCAAGTCCTTTGCTGTCTCTGACAGAATTACAATGTCATCGGCGAACCTCAAAGTTTTTACTTCTTCTCCATGAATTTTAATAACTACTCCGAATTTTTCTTTTGTTTCCTTTACTGCTTGCTCAATATACAGATTGAATAACATCGGGGACAGGCTACAACCCTGTCTCACTCCTTTCCCAACCACTGCTTCCCTTTCATGCCCCCCAACTCTTATAACTGCCATCTGGTTTCTGTACAAATTGTAAATAGCCTTTCGCTCCCTGTATTTTACCCCTGCCACCTTCAGAATTTGAAAGAGAGTATTCCAGTTAACGTTGTCAAAAGCTTTCTCTAAGTCTACAAATGCTAGAAACGTAGGTTTGCCTTTTCTTAATCTTTCTTCTAAGATAAGTCGTAAGGTTAGTATTGCCTCACGTGTTCCAACATTTCTACGGAATCCAAACTGATCTTCCCCGAGGTCCGCTTCTACCAGTTTTTCCATTTGTCTGTAAAGAATTCGCGTTAGTATTTTGCAGCTGTGACTTATTAAACTGATAGTTCGGTAATTTTCACATCTGTCAACACCTGCTTTCTTTGGGATTGGAATTATTATATTCTTCTTGAAGTCTGTGGGTATTTCGCCTGTCTCATACATCTTGCTCATCAGATGGTAGAGTTTTGTCATGACTGGCTCTCCCAAGGCCATCAGTAGTTCTAATGGAATGTTGTCTACTCCCGGGGCCTTGTTTCGACTCAGGTCTTTCAGTGCTCTGTCAAACTCTTCACGCAGTATCTTATCTCCCATTTCATCTTCATCTACATCCTCTTCCATTTCCATAATATTGTCCTCAAGTACATCGCCCTTGTATAAACCCTCTATATACTCCTTCCACCTTTCTGCCTTCCCTTCTTTGCTTAGAACTGGGTTGCCATCTGAGCTCTTGATATTCATGCAAGTGGTTCTCTTCTCTCCAAAGGTCTCTTTAATTTTCCTGTAGGCAGTATCTATCTTACCCCTAGTGAGACAAGCCTCTACATCCTTACATTTGTCCTCTAGCCATCCCTGCTTAGCCATTTTGCACTTCCTGTCGATCTCATTTTTGAGACGTTTGTATTCCTTTTTGCCTGCTTCATTTACTGCATTTTTATATTTTCTCCTTTCATCAATTAAATTCAATATTTCTTCTGTTACCCAAGGATTTCTATTAGCCCTCGTATTTTTACCTACTTGATCCTCTGCTGCCTTCACTACTTCATCCCTCAGAGCTACCCATTCTTCATCTACTGTATTTCTTTCCCCCATTCCTGTCAATTGTTCCCTTATGCTCTTCCTGAAACTCTCTACAACCTCTGGTTTTTTCAATTTATCCAGGTCCCATCTGCTTAAATTCCCACCTTTTTGCAGTTTCTTCAGTTTCAATCTGCAGTTCATAACCAATATATTGTGGTCAGAATCCACATCTGCCCCTGGAAATGTCTTACAATTTAAAACCTGGTTCCTAAATCTCTGTCTTACCATTATACACTCCTGGAAATTGAAATAAGAACACCGTGAATTCATTGTCCCAGGAAGGGGAAACTTTATTGACACATTCCTGGGGTCAGATACATCACATGATCACACTGACAGAACCACAGGCACATAGACACAGGCAACAGAGCATGCACAATGTCGGCACTAGTATAGTGTATATCCACCTTTCGCAGCAATGCAGGCTGCTATTCTCCCATGGAGACGATCGTAGAGATGCTGGATGTAGTCCTGTGGAACGGCTTGCCATGCCATTTCCACCTGGTGCCTCAGTTGGACCAGCGTTCGTGCTGGACGTGCAGACCGCGTGAGACGACGCTTCATCCAGTCCCAAACATGCTCAATGGGGGACAGATCCGGAGATCTTGCTGGCCAGGGTAGTTGACTTACACCTTCTAGAGCACGTTGGGTGGCACGGGATACATGCGGACGTGCATTGTCCTGTTGGAACAGCAAGTTCCCTTGCCGGTCTAGGAATGGTAGAACGATGGGTTCGATGACGGTTTGGATGTACCGTGCACTATTCAGTGTCCCCTCGACGATCACCAGTGGTGTACGGCCAGTTTAGGAGATCGCTCCCCACACCATGATGCCGGGTGTTGGCCCTGTGTGCCTCGGTCGTATGCAGTCCTGATTGTGGCGCTCACCTGCACGGCGCGAAACACGCATACGACCATCATTGGCACCAAGGCAGAAGCGACTCTCACCGCTGAAGACGACACGTCTCCATTCGTCCCTCCATTCACGCCTGTCGCGACACCACTGGAGGCGGGCTGCACGATGTTGGGGCGTGAGCGGAAGATGGCCTAACGGTGTGCGGGACCGTAGCCCAGCTTCATGGAGACGGTTGTGAATGGTCCTCGCCGATAGCCCAGGAGCAACAGTGTCCCTAATTTGCTGGGAAGTGGCGGTGCGGTCCCCTACGGCACTGCGTAGGATCCTACGGTCTTGGCGTGCATCCGTGCGTCGCTGCGGTCCGGTCCCAGGTCGACGGGCACGTGCACCTTCCGCCGACCACTGGCGACAACATCGATGTACTGTGGAGACCTCACGCCCCACGTGTTGAGCAATTCGGCGGTACGTCCACCCGGCCTCCCGCATGCCCACTATACGCCCTCGCTCAAAGTCCGTCAACTGCACATACGGTTCACGTCCACGCTGTCGCGGCATGCTACCAGTGTTAAAGACTGCGATGGAGCTCCGTATGCCACGGCAAACTGGCTGACACTGACGGCGGTGGTGCACAAACGCTGCGCAGCTAGCGCCATTCGTCGGCCACCACCGTGGTTCCTGGTGTGTCCGCTGTGCCGTGCGTGTGATCATTGCTTGTACAGCCCTCTCGCAGTGTCCGGAGCAAGTATGGTGGGTCTGACACACCGGTGTCAATGTGTTCTTTTTTCCATTTCCAGGAGTGTATAATCTGTCTGATACCTTTTAGTATCTCCAGGATTCTTCCAGGTATACAACCTTCTTTTATGATTCTTGAACCAAGTGTTAGCTATGATTAAGTTATGCTCTGTGCAAAATTCTACAAGGCGGCTTCCTCTTTCATTTCTTCCCCCCAATCCATATTCACCTACTATGTTTCCTTCTCTCCCTTTTCCTACTGACGAATTCCAGTCACCCATGACTATTAAATTTTCGTCTCCCTTCACTACCTGAATAACTTCTTTTATCTCGTCATACATTTCATCAATTTCTTCATCATCTGCAGAGCTAGTTGGCATATAAACTTGTACTATTGTAGTAGGCGTGGGCTTCGGTCTATCTTGGCCACAATAATGCGTTCACTATGCTGTTTGTAGTAGCTAACCCGCACTCCTATTTTTTTTATTCATTATTAAACCTACTCCTGCATTACCCCTATTTGATTTTGTATTTATAACCCTGTAATCACCTGATCAAAAGTCTTGTTCCTCCTGCCACCGAACTTCACTAATTCCCACTATATCTAACTTTAACCTATCCATTTCCCTTTTTAAATTTTCTACCCTACCTGCCCGAATAAGGGATGTGACATTCCACGCTCCGATCCGTAGAACGCGTTTTCTTTCTCCAAATAACGACGTCCTCTTGAGTAGTCCCCGCCCGGAGATCCGAATGGGGGACTATTTTACCTCCGGAATATTTTACCCAAGAGGACGCCATCATCATTTAATCATACAGTAAAGCTGCATGTAAAGTAAAGGTAGCTCAAGATATCTTTAGTGCCCTCGCCTTGAGGTTTTTCTGTATCCGCCACTAGTTGAAGCCCTAGCTTCTGTTTCCACTATATCCTATCCCATACCAACCACCGCCACTGCCTCCACACCCTCCATTTCATCCTTTTAGCACAATCCCTCTCCCATCCCCCCACCCAACCAATCCACTCCAGCACTTTATTGTGTGCCACAAGAACCCCCACTGCCTACTCTACGATAAGCTCACTGGTGAGGTACTCTGATGAATACTCGCCAGTCAATACACAGATAGGGACATCAAATAACATTCAGAGTAAAGACACTTTGACTGTCACAATTTATTCAGTAAATTGTCAAAGTATTCATAACAAAGTTCTTGAATTTACTGCCCTCCAGAAAGTTGTAATGCTCGAATTATTCTTGGGACTGAGAGCTGGCTAAAACCCAAAGTAGAAAGTTCTGAAATATTTAGTGAGTTATGGAATATTTATCAGAAGAACAGATTAGATGCTGTAGGAGGAAGTGTTCAATGCAGTTGACAAAAATGTTGTCTCCAATTTTATTCCTAGGAATTTGACCGAGTTATGTTCTACCATTCTTTATTATTATGAATAATACAGATTTCCTTATTTTTGACTGTTTGGTCATACACAATGGAAATATCTTAGGCCTTGTAGCTATATACAGGCCGGACTTTATCGTGGCGTCCTTACAGAGATGATGATTACTGATCATGTTGTCATCACAGCGAGAATGGTTACAAAGGTTAATAACTCAGTTAAGAAGGCTAGGAGAGCATTTCTGCCAGAGAGAGCAAATAAGTAGCTGTTAGCATCTCACTTAGCCAATGGACTGAAATCATTTAGTTCCCGTATGATGGACATAAAGGAACTACGGGCAAAATTCAACCAGATTGTAAATCAAGCTCTGAACAAGTATATGTCTAGCAAGTGGATTAAGGGCAGAAAAGACCCTACATGGTTTAGCCAAAAACTTCCAAAAATGCTACAAAAGCAAAGGCTGTTGCACTCTAAGTTCAAAGGACAACATGAAAAAGTTAATAGAGATCCATGTGTCAAAAGAACTATGCACAAAGCATAAAATAACTACTACCACCATATCTTAGCACAAGATCTGGCTAAGAATCTGATAAAATCCTGGTCCTACGTAAAATCACTAAGCAGGTTTAAGGCTTCATTTGAGTCACTCATTGAGCAGTCTGGTGTGACAGTATAAGATAGCACAACCAAAGCCGAAGTTTTGAATTTCACATTTAGGAAATCATTCATGCAGGAGAATTGCACAAACATACTATTGTTTCACCGTCTCTCAGAGTCCTGTATGGACAATTGAGTAATAAGCATCCCTGGTGTACAGAAACAACTGAAAGAATTGAAAACAAGCAAGTCACCCGGTCCAGATGGAATCCCACTACAGTTTTACAAAGAGTTCTTTACAGCTAAGTAAGAACTTAGCTTACATTTATCATGAATCTTTCACCTAGCGCTAAGTTCCAAGCAACTGGAAAACAGTATACAAGAAAGGCAATAAGAATGGGCCCACAAAATTACAGACCAATATTCTTAATGTCGGTTTACTGCACAACTCTTCAACATATTTTGAGTTTGCATATCATAAGTTTCCCAGAGACCAAAAAACTTATGTCCACAAATCAGCACTATTTTAGAAAGCATCGCTCAAGTGGAACTGTGTATGAAAGGCAAAAGGCAGATTCCCTATTTCTATATTTCCAAAAATTATTTGACTTGGCCACCAACTGTAGACTGTTAATGGAGGTATGACCATACTGAATAGGTTCCCAGATATGCAAGTGGCTCAAATATTTCTTAGGTAGTAACCAACATGTTGTCCCCAATGATAAGTGTTCATCAGAGACAAGGGTATCGTCAGGAGTGCCCCAGGAAAGTTTGATAGGACTACTATTATTTTCTATACATAAATGATCTGTCACACAGGGTTGGAAGCAACCTATGGTTGTTTGCTGATGAGGCTCTGATGTCAGAGATGAGTAGCTGTAGGATGATACAAGATGACTTAGACCAAATTTGTAGCTGGTTTGTCTCTAAGTGAAGAAAAATGTAACTTAAAGTTGAAAAGCAATGTGAAATGGAATGAGCACGTGAGGATTGTGGTAGGGGGGATGAATAGTCACCTTCAGTGTATTGGGAGAATTTTAGGAATGTGTGGTTCAACTGTAAAGGAGACCACATATGGCACACTTTGTTGTTGTGGTCTTCAGTCCTGAGACTGGTTTGATGCAGCTCTCCATGCTACTCTATCCTGTGCAAGCTTCTTCATCTCCCAGTACCTACTGCAGCCTACATCCTTCTGAATGTGCTTAGTGTATTCATCTCTTGGTCTCCCTCTACGATTTTTACCCTCCACACTGCCCTCCAATGCTAAATTTGTGATCCCTTGATGCCTCAGAACATGTCCTACCAACCGATCCCTTCTTCTAGTCAAGTTGTGCCACAAACTTCTCTTCTCCCCAATCCTATTCAATACCTCCTCATTAGTTACGTGATCTACCCACCTTATCTTCAGCATTCTTCTGTAGCACCACATTTCGAAAGCTTCTATTCTCTTCTTGTCCAAACTGGTTATCGTCCATGTTTCACTTCCATACATGGCTACACTCCATACAAATACTTTCAGAAACGACTTCCTGACACTTAAATCTGTACTCGATGTTAACAAATTTCTCTTCTTCAGAAACGATTTCCTTGCCATTGCCAGTCTACATTTTATATCCTCTCTACTTCGACCATCATCAGTTATTTTACTCCCTAAATAGCAAAACTCCTTTACTACTTTAAGTGTCTCATTTCCTAATCTAATCCCCTCAGCATCACCCGATTTAATTTGACTACATTCCATTATCCTCGTTTTGCTTTTGTTGATGTTCATCTTATATCCTCCTTTCAAGACACTGTCCATTCCGTTCAACTGCTCTTCCAAGTCCTTTGCTGTCTCTGACAGAATTACAATGTCATCGGCGAACCTCAAAGTTTTTACTTCTTCTCCATGAATTTTAATAACTACTCCGAATTTTTCTTTTGTTTCCTTTACTGCTTGCTCAATATACAGATTGAATAACATCGGGGACAGGCTACAACCCTGTCTCACTCCTTTCCCAACCACTGCTTCCCTTTCATGCCCCCCAACTCTTATAACTGCCATCTGGTTTCTGTACAAATTGTAAATAGCCTTTCGCTCCCTGTATTTTACCCCTGCCACCTTCAGAATTTGAAAGAGAGTATTCCAGTTAACGTTGTCAAAAGCTTTCTCTAAGTCTACAAATGCTAGAAACGTAGGTTTGCCTTTTCTTAATCTTTCTTCTAAGATAAGTCGTAAGGTTAGTATTGCCTCACGTGTTCCAACATTTCTACGGAATCCAAACTGATCTTCCCCGAGGTCCGCTTCTACCAGTTTTTCCATTTGTCTGTAAAGAATTCGCGTTAGTATTTTGCAGCTGTGACTTATTAAACTGATAGTTCGGTAATTTTCACATCTGTCAACACCTGCTTTCTTTGGGATTGGAATTATTATATTCTTCTTGAAGTCTGTGGGTATTTCGCCTGTCTCATACATCTTGCTCATCAGATGGTAGAGTTTTGTCATGACTGGCTCTCCCAAGGCCATCAGTAGTTCTAATGGAATGTTGTCTACTCCCGGGGCCTTGTTTCGACTCAGGTCTTTCAGTGCTCTGTCAAACTCTTCACGCAGTATCTTATCTCCCATTTCATCTTCATCTACATCCTCTTCCATTTCCATAATATTGTCCTCAAGTACATCGCCCTTGTATAAACCCTCTATATACTCCTTCCACCTTTCTGCCTTCCCTTCTTTGCTTAGAACTGGGTTGCCATCTGAGCTCTTGATATTCATGCAAGTGGTTCTCTTCTCTCCAAAGGTCTCTTTAATTTTCCTGTAGGCAGTATCTATCTTACCCCTAGTGAGACAAGCCTCTACATCCTTACATTTGTCCTCTAGCCATCCCTGCTTAGCCATTTTGCACTTCCTGTCGATCTCATTTTTGAGACGTTTGTATTCCTTTTTGCCTGCTTCATTTACTGCATTTTTATATTTTCTCCTTTCATCAATTAAATTCAATATTTCTTCTGTTACCCAAGGATTTCTATTAGCCCTCGTATTTTTACCTACTTGATCCTCTGCTGCCTTCACTACTTCATCCCTCAGAGCTACCCATTCTTCATCTACTGTATTTCTTTCCCCCATTCCTGTCAATTGTTCCCTTATGCTCTTCCTGAAACTCTCTACAACCTCTGGTTTTTTCAATTTATCCAGGTCCCATCTGCTTAAATTCCCACCTTTTTGCAGTTTCTTCAGTTTCAATCTGCAGTTCATAACCAATATATTGTGGTCAGAATCCACATCTGCCCCTGGAAATGTCTTACAATTTAAAACCTGGTTCCTAAATCTCTGTCTTACCATTATACACTCCTGGAAATTGAAATAAGAACACCGTGAATTCATTGTCCCAGGAAGGGGAAACTTTATTGACACATTCCTGGGGTCAGATACATCACATGATCACACTGACAGAACCACAGGCACATAGACACAGGCAACAGAGCATGCACAATGTCGGCACTAGTACAGTGTATATCCACCTTTCGCAGCAATGCAGGCTGCTATTCTCCCATGGAGACGATCGTAGAGATGCTGGATGTAGTCCTGTGGAACGGCTTGCCATGCCATTTCCACCTGGTGCCTCAGTTGGACCAGCGTTCGTGCTGGACGTGCAGACCGCGTGAGACGACGCTTCATCCAGTCCCAAACATGCTCAATGGGGGACAGATCCGGAGATCTTGCTGGCCAGGGTAGTTGACTTACACCTTCTAGAGCACGTTGGGTGGCACGGGATACATGCGGACGTGCATTGTCCTGTTGGAACAGCAAGTTCCCTTGCCGGTCTAGGAATGGTAGAACGATGGGTTCGATGACGGTTTGGATGTACCGTGCACTATTCAGTGTCCCCTCGACGATCACCAGTGGTGTACGGCCAGTTTAGGAGATCGCTCCCCACACCATGATGCCGGGTGTTGGCCCTGTGTGCCTCGGTCGTATGCAGTCCTGATTGTGGCGCTCACCTGCACGGCGCGAAACACGCATACGACCATCATTGGCACCAAGGCAGAAGCGACTCTCACCGCTGAAGACGACACGTCTCCATTCGTCCCTCCATTCACGCCTGTCGCGACACCACTGGAGGCGGGCTGCACGATGTTGGGGCGTGAGCGGAAGATGGCCTAACGGTGTGCGGGACCGTAGCCCAGCTTCATGGAGACGGTTGTGAATGGTCCTCGCCGATACCCCAGGAGCAACAGTGTCCCTAATTTGCTGGGAAGTGGCGGTGCGGTCCCCTACGGCACTGCGTAGGATCCTACGGTCTTGGCGTGCATCCGTGCGTCGCTGAGGTCCGGTCACAGGTCGACGGGCACGTGCACCTTCCGCCGACCACTGGCGACATCGATGTACTGTGGAGACCTCACGCCCCACGTGTTGAGCAATTCGGCGGTACGTCCACCCGGCCTCCCGCATGCCCACTATACGCCCTCGCTCAAAGTCCGTCAACTGCACATACGGTTCACGTCCACGCTGTCGCGGCATGCTACCAGTGTTAAAGACTGCGATGGAGCTCCGTATGCCACGGCAAACTGGCTGACACTGACGGCGGTGGTGCACAAATGCTGCGCAGCTAGCGCCATTCGACGGCCACCACCGCCACCACCGCGGTTCCTGGTGTGTCCGCTGTGCCGTGCGTGTGATCATTGCTTGTACAGCCCTCTCGCAGTGTCCGGAGCAAGTATGGTGGGTCTGACACACCGGTGTCAATGTGTTCTTTTTTCCATTTCCAGGAGTGTATAATCTGTCTGATACCTTTTAGTATCTCCAGGATTCTTCCAGGTATACAACCTTCTTTTATGATTCTTGAACCAAGTGTTAGCTATGATTAAGTTATGCTCTGTGCAAAATTCTACAAGGCGGCTTCCTCTTTCATTTCTTCCCCCCAATCCATATTCACCTACTATGTTTCCTTCTCTCCCTTTTCCTACTGACGAATTCCAGTCACCCATGACTATTAAATTTTCGTCTCCCTTCACTACCTGAATAACTTCTTTTATCTCGTCATACATTTCATCAATTTCTTCATCATCTGCAGAGCTAGTTGGCATATAAACTTGTACTATTGTAGTAGGCGTGGGCTTCGGTCTATCTTGGCCACAATAATGCGTTCACTATGCTGTTTGTAGTAGCTAACCCGCACTCCTATTTTTTTTATTCATTATTAAACCTACTCCTGCATTACCCCTATTTGATTTTGTATTTATAACCCTGTAATCACCTGATCAAAAGTCTTGTTCCTCCTGCCACCGAACTTCACTAATTCCCACTATATCTAACTTTAACCTATCCATTTCCCTTTTTAAATTTTCTACCCTACCTGCCCGAATAAGGGATGTGACATTCCACGCTCCGATCCGTAGAACGCGTTTTCTTTCTCCAAATAACGACGTCCTCTTGAGTAGTCCCCGCCCGGAGATCCGAATGGGGGACTATTTTACCTCCGGAATATTTTACCCAAGAGGACGCCATCATCATTTAATCATACAGTAAAGCTGCATGTAAAGTAAAGGTAGCTCAAGATATCTTTAGTGCCCTCGCCTTGAGGTTTTTCTGTATCCGCCACTAGTTGAAGCCCTAGCTTCTGTTTCCACTATATCCTATCCCATACCAACCACCGCCACTGCCTCCACACCCTCCATTTCATCCTTTTAGCACAATCCCTCTCCCATCCCCCCACCCAACCAATCCACTCCAGCACTTTATTGTGTGCCACAAGAACCCCCACTGCCTACTCTACGATAAGCTCACTGGTGAGGTACTCTGATGAATACTCGCCAGTCAATACACAGATAGGGACATCAAATAACATTCAGAGTAAAGACACTTTGACTGTCACAATTTATTCAGTAAATTGTCAAAGTATTCATAACAAAGTTCTTGAATTTACTGCCCTCCAGAAAGTTGTAATGCTCGAATTATTCTTGGGACTGAGAGCTGGCTAAAACCCAAAGTAGAAAGTTCTGAAATATTTAGTGAGTTATGGAATATTTATCAGAAGAACAGATTAGATGCTGTAGGAGGAAGTGTTCAATGCAGTTGACAAAAATGTTGTCTCCAATTTTATTCCTAGGAATTTGACCGAGTTATGTTCTACCATTCTTTATTATTATGAATAATACAGATTTCCTTATTTCTGACTGTTTGGTCATACACAATGGAAATATCTTAGGCCTTGTAGCTATATACAGGCCGGACTTTATCGTGGCGTCCTTACAGAGATGATGATTACTGATCATGTTGTCATCACAGCGAGAATGGTTACAAAGGTTAATAACTCAGTTAAGAAGGCTAGGAGAGCATTTCTGCCAGAGAGAGCAAATAAGTAGCTGTTAGCATCTCACTTAGCCAATGGACTGAAATCATTTAGTTCCCGTATGATGGACATAAAGGAACTACGGGCAAAATTCAACCAGATTGTAAATCAAGCTCTGAACAAGTATATGTCTAGCAAGTGGATTAAGGGCAGAAAAGACCCTACATGGTTTAGCCAAAAACTTCCAAAAATGCTACAAAAGCAAAGGCTGTTGCACTCTAAGTTCAAAGGACAACATGAAAAAGTTAATAGAGATCCATGTGTCAAAAGAACTATGCACAAAGCATAAAATAACTACTACCACCATATCTTAGCACAAGATCTGGCTAAGAATCTGATAAAATCCTGGTCCTACGTAAAATCACTAAGCAGGTTTAAGGCTTCATTTGAGTCACTCATTGAGCAGTCTGGTGTGACAGTATAAGATAGCACAACCAAAGCCGAAGTTTTGAATTTCACATTTAGGAAATCATTCATGCAGGAGAATTGCACAAACATACTATTGTTTCACCGTCTCTCAGAGTCCTGTATGGACAATTGAGTAATAAGCATCCCTGGTGTACAGAAACAACTGAAAGAATTGAAAACAAGCAAGTCACCCGGTCCAGATGGAATCCCACTACAGTTTTACAAAGAGTTCTTTACAGCTAAGTAAGAACTTAGCTTACATTTATCATGAATCTTTCACCTAGCGCTAAGTTCCAAGCAACTGGAAAACAGTATACAAGAAAGGCAATAAGAATGGGCCCACAAAATTACAGACCAATATTCTTAATGTCGGTTTACTGCACAACTCTTCAACATATTTTGAGTTTGCATATCATAAGTTTCCCAGAGACCAAAAAACTTATGTCCACAAATCAGCACTATTTTAGAAAGCATCGCTCAAGTGGAACGGTGTATGAAAGGCAAAAAGCAGATTCCCTATTTATATATTTCCAAAAATTATTTGACTTGGCCACCAACTGTAGACTGTTAATGGAGGTATGACCATACTGAATAGGTTCCCAGATATGCAAGTGGCTCAAATATTTCTTAGGTAGTAACCAACATGTTGTCCCCAATGATAAGTGTTCATCAGAGACAAGGGTATCGTCAGGAGTGCCCCAGGAAAGTTTGATAGGACTACTATTATTTTCTATACATAAATGATCTGTCACACAGGGTTGGAAGCAATCTATGGTTGTTTGCTGATGAGGCTCTGATGTCAGAGATGAGTAGCTGTAGGATGATACAAGATGACTTAGACCAAATTTGTAGCTGGTTTGTCTCTAAGTGAAGAAAAATGTAACTTAAAGTTGAAAAGCAATGTGAAATGGAATGAGCACGTGAGGATTGTGGTAGGGGGGATGAATAGTCACCTTCAGTGTATTGGGAGAATTTTAGGAATGTGTGGTTCAACTGTAAAGGAGACCACATATGGCACACTTTGTTGTTGTGGTCTTCAGTCCTGAGACTGGTTTGATGCAGCTCTCCATGCTACTCTATCCTGTGCAAGCTTCTTCATCTCCCAATACCTACTGCAACCTACATCCTTCTGAATCTGCTTAGTGTATCATCTCTTGGTCTCCCTCTACGATTTTTACCCTCCACGCTGCCCTCCAATGCTAAATTTGTGATCCCTTGATGCCTCAAAACATGTCCTACCAACCGATCCCTTCTTCTAGTCAAGTTGTGCCACAAACTTCTCTTCTCCCCAATCCTATTCAATACCTCCTCATTAGTTACGTGATCTACCCACCTTATCTTCAGCATTCTTCTGTAGCACCACATTTCGAAAGCTTCTATTCTCTTCTTGTCCAAACTATTTATCGTCCACGTTTCACTTCCATACATGGCTACACTCCATACAAATACTTTCAGAAACGACTTCCTGACACTTAAATCTGTACTCGATGTTAACAAATTTCTCTTCTTCAGAAACGATTTCCTTGCCATTGCCAGTCTACATTTTATATCCTCTCTACTTCGACCATCATCAGTTATTTTACTCCCTAAATAGCAAAACTCCTTTACTACTTTAAGTGTCTCATTTCCTAATCTAATCCCCTCAGCATCACCCGATTTAATTTGACTACATTCCATTATCCTCGTTTTGCTTTTGTTGATGTTCATCTTATATCCTCCTTTCAAGACACTGTCCATTCCGTTCAACTGCTCTTCCAAGTCCTTTGCTGTCTCTGACAGAATTACAATGTCATCGGCGAACCTCAAAGTTTTTACTTCTTCTCCATGAATTTTAATAACTACTCCGAATTTTTCTTTTGTTTCCTTTACTGCTTGCTCAATATACAGATTGAATAACATCGGGGACAGGCTACAACCCTGTCTCACTCCTTTCCCAACCACTGCTTCCCTTTCATGCCCCCCAACTCTTATAACTGCCATCTGGTTTCTGTACAAATTGTAAATAGCCTTTCGCTCCCTGTATTTTACCCCTGCCACCTTCAGAATTTGAAAGAGAGTATTCCAGTTAACGTTGTCAAAAGCTTTCTCTAAGTCTACAAATGCTAGAAACGTAGGTTTGCCTTTTCTTAATCTTTCTTCTAAGATAAGTCGTAAGGTTAGTATTGCCTCACGTGTTCCAACATTTCTACGGAATCCAAACTGATCTTCCCCGAGGTCCGCTTCTACCAGTTTTTCCATTTGTCTGTAAAGAATTCGCGTTAGTATTTTGCAGCTGTGACTTATTAAACTGATAGTTCGGTAATTTTCACATCTGTCAACACCTGCTTTCTTTGGGATTGGAATTATTATATTCTTCTTGAAGTCTGTGGGTATTTCGCCTGTCTCATACATCTTGCTCATCAGATGGTAGAGTTTTGTCATGACTGGCTCTCCCAAGGCCATCAGTAGTTCTAATGGAATGTTGTCTACTCCCGGGGCCTTGTTTCGACTCAGGTCTTTCAGTGCTCTGTCAAACTCTTCACGCAGTATCTTATCTCCCATTTCATCTTCATCTACATCCTCTTCCATTTCCATAATATTGTCCTCAAGTACATCGCCCTTGTATAAACCCTCTATATACTCCTTCCACCTTTCTGCCTTCCCTTCTTTGCTTAGAACTGGGTTGCCATCTGAGCTCTTGATATTCATGCAAGTGGTTCTCTTCTCTCCAAAGGTCTCTTTAATTTTCCTGTAGGCAGTATCTATCTTACCCCTAGTGAGACAAGCCTCTACATCCTTACATTTGTCCTCTAGCCATCCCTGCTTAGCCATTTTGCACTTCCTGTCGATCTCATTTTTGAGACGTTTGTATTCCTTTTTGCCTGCTTCATTTACTGCATTTTTATATTTTCTCCTTTCATCAATTAAATTCAATATTTCTTCTGTTACCCAAGGATTTCTATTAGCCCTCGTATTTTTACCTACTTGATCCTCTGCTGCCTTCACTACTTCATCCCTCAGAGCTACCCATTCTTCATCTACTGTATTTCTTTCCCCCATTCCTGTCAATTGTTCCCTTATGCTCTTCCTGAAACTCTCTACAACCTCTGGTTTTTTCAATTTATCCAGGTCCCATCTGCTTAAATTCCCACCTTTTTGCAGTTTCTTCAGTTTCAATCTGCAGTTCATAACCAATATATTGTGGTCAGAATCCACATCTGCCCCTGGAAATGTCTTACAATTTAAAACCTGGTTCCTAAATCTCTGTCTTACCATTATACACTCCTGGAAATTGAAATAAGAACACCGTGAATTCATTGTCCCAGGAAGGGGAAACTTTATTGACACATTCCTGGGGTCAGATACATCACATGATCACACTGACAGAACCACAGGCACATAGACACAGGCAACAGAGCATGCACAATGTCGGCACTAGTACAGTGTATATCCACCTTTCGCAGCAATGCAGGCTGCTATTCTCCCATGGAGACGATCGTAGAGATGCTGGATGTAGTCCTGTGGAACGGCTTGCCATGCCATTTCCACCTGGTGCCTCAGTTGGACCAGCGTTCGTGCTGGACGTGCAGACCGCGTGAGACGACGCTTCATCCAGTCCCAAACATGCTCAATGGGGGACAGATCCGGAGATCTTGCTGGCCAGGGTAGTTGACTTACACCTTCTAGAGCACGTTGGGTGGCACGGGATACATGCGGACGTGCATTGTCCTGTTGGAACAGCAAGTTCCCTTGCCGGTCTAGGAATGGTAGAACGATGGGTTCGATGACGGTTTGGATGTACCGTGCACTATTCAGTGTCCCCTCGACGATCACCAGTGGTGTACGGCCAGTTTAGGAGATCGCTCCCCACACCATGATGCCGGGTGTTGGCCCTGTGTGCCTCGGTCGTATGCAGTCCTGATTGTGGCGCTCACCTGCACGGCGCGAAACACGCATACGACCATCATTGGCACCAAGGCAGAAGCGACTCTCACCGCTGAAGACGACACGTCTCCATTCGTCCCTCCATTCACGCCTGTCGCGACACCACTGGAGGCGGGCTGCACGATGTTGGGGCGTGAGCGGAAGATGGCCTAACGGTGTGCGGGACCGTAGCCCAGCTTCATGGAGACGGTTGTGAATGGTCCTCGCCGATACCCCAGGAGCAACAGTGTCCCTAATTTGCTGGGAAGTGGCGGTGCGGTCCCCTACGGCACTGCGTAGGATCCTACGGTCTTGGCGTGCATCCGTGCGTCGCTGAGGTCCGGTCACAGGTCGACGGGCACGTGCACCTTCCGCCGACCACTGGCGACATCGATGTACTGTGGAGACCTCACGCCCCACGTGTTGAGCAATTCGGCGGTACGTCCACCCGGCCTCCCGCATGCCCACTATACGCCCTCGCTCAAAGTCCGTCAACTGCACATACGGTTCACGTCCACGCTGTCGCGGCATGCTACCAGTGTTAAAGACTGCGATGGAGCTCCGTATGCCACGGCAAACTGGCTGACACTGACGGCGGTGGTGCACAAATGCTGCGCAGCTAGCGCCATTCGACGGCCACCACCGCCACCACCGCGGTTCCTGGTGTGTCCGCTGTGCCGTGCGTGTGATCATTGCTTGTACAGCCCTCTCGCAGTGTCCGGAGCAAGTATGGTGGGTCTGACACACCGGTGTCAATGTGTTCTTTTTTCCATTTCCAGGAGTGTATAATCTGTCTGATACCTTTTAGTATCTCCAGGATTCTTCCAGGTATACAACCTTCTTTTATGATTCTTGAACCAAGTGTTAGCTATGATTAAGTTATGCTCTGTGCAAAATTCTACAAGGCGGCTTCCTCTTTCATTTCTTCCCCCCAATCCATATTCACCTACTATGTTTCCTTCTCTCCCTTTTCCTACTGACGAATTCCAGTCACCCATGACTATTAAATTTTCGTCTCCCTTCACTACCTGAATAACTTCTTTTATCTCGTCATACATTTCATCAATTTCTTCATCATCTGCAGAGCTAGTTGGCATATAAACTTGTACTATTGTAGTAGGCGTGGGCTTCGGTCTATCTTGGCCACAATAATGCGTTCACTATGCTGTTTGTAGTAGCTAACCCGCACTCCTATTTTTTTTATTCATTATTAAACCTACTCCTGCATTACCCCTATTTGATTTTGTATTTATAACCCTGTAATCACCTGATCAAAAGTCTTGTTCCTCCTGCCACCGAACTTCACTAATTCCCACTATATCTAACTTTAACCTATCCATTTCCCTTTTTAAATTTTCTACCCTACCTGCCCGAATAAGGGATGTGACATTCCACGCTCCGATCCGTAGAACGCGTTTTCTTTCTCCAAATAACGACGTCCTCTTGAGTAGTCCCCGCCCGGAGATCCGAATGGGGGACTATTTTACCTCCGGAATATTTTACCCAAGAGGACGCCATCATCATTTAATCATACAGTAAAGCTGCATGTAAAGTAAAGGTAGCTCAAGATATCTTTAGTGCCCTCGCCTTGAGGTTTTTCTGTATCCGCCACTAGTTGAAGCCCTAGCTTCTGTTTCCACTATATCCTATCCCATACCAACCACCGCCACTGCCTCCACACCCTCCATTTCATCCTTTTAGCACAATCCCTCTCCCATCCCCCCACCCAACCAATCCACTCCAGCACTTTATTGTGTGCCACAAGAACCCCCACTGCCTACTCTACGATAAGCTCACTGGTGAGGTACTCTGATGAATACTCGCCAGTCAATACACAGATAGGGACATCAAATAACATTCAGAGTAAAGACACTTTGACTGTCACAATTTATTCAGTAAATTGTCAAAGTATTCATAACAAAGTTCTTGAATTTACTGCCCTCCAGAAAGTTGTAATGCTCGAATTATTCTTGGGACTGAGAGCTGGCTAAAACCCAAAGTAGAAAGTTCTGAAATATTTAGTGAGTTATGGAATATTTATCAGAAGAACAGATTAGATGCTGTAGGAGGAAGTGTTCAATGCAGTTGACAAAAATGTTGTCTCCAATTTTATTCCTAGGAATTTGACCGAGTTATGTTCTACCATTCTTTATTATTATGAATAATACAGATTTCCTTATTTCTGACTGTTTGGTCATACACAATGGAAATATCTTAGGCCTTGTAGCTATATACAGGCCGGACTTTATCGTGGCGTCCTTACAGAGATGATGATTACTGATCATGTTGTCATCACAGCGAGAATGGTTACAAAGGTTAATAACTCAGTTAAGAAGGCTAGGAGAGCATTTCTGCCAGAGAGAGCAAATAAGTAGCTGTTAGCATCTCACTTAGCCAATGGACTGAAATCATTTAGTTCCCGTATGATGGACATAAAGGAACTACGGGCAAAATTCAACCAGATTGTAAATCAAGCTCTGAACAAGTATATGTCTAGCAAGTGGATTAAGGGCAGAAAAGACCCTACATGGTTTAGCCAAAAACTTCCAAAAATGCTACAAAAGCAAAGGCTGTTGCACTCTAAGTTCAAAGGACAACATGAAAAAGTTAATAGAGATCCATGTGTCAAAAGAACTATGCACAAAGCATAAAATAACTACTACCACCATATCTTAGCACAAGATCTGGCTAAGAATCTGATAAAATCCTGGTCCTACGTAAAATCACTAAGCAGGTTTAAGGCTTCATTTGAGTCACTCATTGAGCAGTCTGGTGTGACAGTATAAGATAGCACAACCAAAGCCGAAGTTTTGAATTTCACATTTAGGAAATCATTCATGCAGGAGAATTGCACAAACATACTATTGTTTCACCGTCTCTCAGAGTCCTGTATGGACAATTGAGTAATAAGCATCCCTGGTGTACAGAAACAACTGAAAGAATTGAAAACAAGCAAGTCACCCGGTCCAGATGGAATCCCACTACAGTTTTACAAAGAGTTCTTTACAGCTAAGTAAGAACTTAGCTTACATTTATCATGAATCTTTCACCTAGCGCTAAGTTCCAAGCAACTGGAAAACAGTATACAAGAAAGGCAATAAGAATGGGCCCACAAAATTACAGACCAATATTCTTAATGTCGGTTTACTGCACAACTCTTCAACATATTTTGAGTTTGCATATCATAAGTTTCCCAGAGACCAAAAAACTTATGTCCACAAATCAGCACTATTTTAGAAAGCATCGCTCAAGTGGAACGGTGTATGAAAGGCAAAAAGCAGATTCCCTATTTATATATTTCCAAAAATTATTTGACTTGGCCACCAACTGTAGACTGTTAATGGAGGTATGACCATACTGAATAGGTTCCCAGATATGCAAGTGGCTCAAATATTTCTTAGGTAGTAACCAACATGTTGTCCCCAATGATAAGTGTTCATCAGAGACAAGGGTATCGTCAGGAGTGCCCCAGGAAAGTTTGATAGGACTACTATTATTTTCTATACATAAATGATCTGTCACACAGGGTTGGAAGCAATCTATGGTTGTTTGCTGATGAGGCTCTGATGTCAGAGATGAGTAGCTGTAGGATGATACAAGATGACTTAGACCAAATTTGTAGCTGGTTTGTCTCTAAGTGAAGAAAAATGTAACTTAAAGTTGAAAAGCAATGTGAAATGGAATGAGCACGTGAGGATTGTGGTAGGGGGGATGAATAGTCACCTTCAGTGTATTGGGAGAATTTTAGGAATGTGTGGTTCAACTGTAAAGGAGACCACATATGGCACACTTTGTTGTTGTGGTCTTCAGTCCTGAGACTGGTTTGATGCAGCTCTCCATGCTACTCTATCCTGTGCAAGCTTCTTCATCTCCCAGTACCTACTGCAACCTACATCCTTCTGAATCTGCTTAGTGTATCATCTCTTGGTCTCCCTCTACGATTTTTACCCTCCACGCTGCCCTCCAATGCTAAATTTGTGATCCCTTGATGCCTCAAAACATGTCCTACCAACCGATCCCTTCTTCTAGTCAAGTTGTGCCACAAACTTCTCTTCTCCCCAATCCTATTCAATACCTCCTCATTAGTTACGTGATCTACCCACCTTATCTTCAGCATTCTTCTGTAGCACCACATTTCGAAAGCTTCTATTCTCTTCTTGTCCAAACTGGTTATCGTCCATGTTTCACTTCCATACATGGCTACACTCCATACAAATACTTTCAGAAACGACTTCCTGACACTTAAATCTGTACTCGATGTTAACAAATTTCTCTTCTTCAGAAACGATTTCCTTGCCATTGCCAGTCTACATTTTATATCCTCTCTACTTCGACCATCATCAGTTATTTTACTCCCTAAATAGCAAAACTCCTTTACTACTTTAAGTGTCTCATTTCCTAATCTAATCCCCTCAGCATCACCCGATTTAATTTGACTACATTCCATTATCCTCGTTTTGCTTTTGTTGATGTTCATCTTATATCCTCCTTTCAAGACACTGTCCATTCCGTTCAACTGCTCTTCCAAGTCCTTTGCTGTCTCTGACAGAATTACAATGTCATCGGCGAACCTCAAAGTTTTTACTTCTTCTCCATGAATTTTAATAACTACTCCGAATTTTTCTTTTGTTTCCTTTACTGCTTGCTCAATATACAGATTGAATAACATCGGGGACAGGCTACAACCCTGTCTCACTCCTTTCCCAACCACTGCTTCCCTTTCATGCCCCCCAACTCTTATAACTGCCATCTGGTTTCTGTACAAATTGTAAATAGCCTTTCGCTCCTTGTATTTTACCCCTGCCACCATCAGAATTTGAAAGAGAGTATTCCAGTTAACGTTGTCAAAAGCTTTCTCTAAGTCTACAAATGCTAGAAACGTAGGTTTGTCTTCTCTTAATCTTTCTTCTAAGATAAGTCGTAAGGTTAGTATTGCCTCACGTGTTCCAACATTTCTACGGAATCCAAACTGATCTTCCCCGAGGTCCGCTTCTACCAGTTTTTCCATTTGTCTGTAAAGAATTCGCGTTAGTATTTTGCAGCTGTGACTTATTAAACAGATAGTTCGGTAATTTTCACATCTGTCAACACCTGCTTTCTTTGGGATTGGAATTATTATATTCTTCTTGAAGTCTGTGGGTATTTCGCCTGTCTCATACATCTTGCTCACCAGATGGTAGAGTTATGTCATGACTGGCTCTCCCAAGGCCATCAGTAGTTCTAATGGAATGTTGTCTACTCCCGGGGCCTTGTTTCGACTCAGGTCTTTCAGTGCTCTGTCAAACTCTTCACGCAGTATCTTATCTCCCATTTCATCTTCATCTACATCCTCTTCCATTTCCATAATATTGTCCTCAAGTACATCGCCCTTGTATAAACCCTCTATATATTCCTTCCACCTTTCTGCCTTCCCTTCTTTGCTTAGAACTGGGTTGCCATCTGAGCTCTTGATATTCATACAAGTGGTTCTCTTCTCTCCAAAGGTCTCTTTAATTTTCCTGTAGGCAGTATCTATCTTACCCCTAGTGAGACAAGCCTCTACATCCTTACATTTGTCCTCTAGCCATCCCTGCTTAGCCATTTTGCACTTTCTGTCGATCTCATTTTTGAGACGTTTGTATTCCCTTTTGCATGCTTCATTTACTGCATTTTTATATTTTCTCCTTTCATCAATTAAATTCAATATTTCTTCTGTTACCCAAGGATTTCTATTAGCCCTTGTCTTTTTACCTACTTGATCCTCTGCTGCCTTCAGTACTACATCCCTCAGAGCTACCCATTCTTCTTCTACTGTATTTCTTTCCCCCATTCCTGTCAATTGTTCCCTTATGCTCTCCCTGAAACTCTCTACAACCTCTGGTTCTTTCAGTTTATCCAGGTCCCATCTCCTTAAATTCCCACCTTCTTGCAGTTTCTTCACTTTCAATCTGCAGTTCATAACCAATAGATTGTGGTCAGAATCCACATCTGCCCCTGGAAATAACTTACAATTTAAAACCTGGTTCCTAAACCTCTGTCTTACCATTATATAATCTATCTGATACCTTTTAGTATCTCCAGGATTCTTCCAGGTATACAACCTTCTTTTATGATTCTTGAACCAAGTGTTAGCTATGATTAAGTTATGCTCTGTGCAAAATTCTACAAGGCGGCTTCCTCTTTCATTTCTTCCCCCCAATCCATATTCACCTACTATGTTTCCTTCTCTCCCTTTTCCTACTGATGAATTCCAGTCACCCATGACTATTAAATTTTCGTCTCCCTTCACTACCTGGCACACTAGTGCAAACCTATTCTTGAGTGCTGCTAGATTTGTTACCAGTAGGCTCTAACAATATGCAAGTATTACGGAAATGCTTTGGGAACTCAAATGGGAATCCCTGATGAGAAGGTGACATTCTTTTCAAGGAACACTACTAAGGAAATTTTAAGAACCAGTATTTAAAGCTGACTGCAGAATGATCTTACTGCCATCAACATAAGTTTCGCCTAGGGACAATGAAGATAAGATAAGAGAAAGCAGTGCTCATATAGAGGAAATGGCTAGTAGTGGCGCAGGGTAACCTCCAACATGCACCGTACAGTTGCTTGTGGAGCATGTATGTACATGTAGATGTGGATGCCACAATTCTATTGCA
The DNA here is from genome assembly GCF_023898315.1 of Schistocerca nitens. Lineage (NCBI taxonomy): Eukaryota > Metazoa > Arthropoda > Insecta > Orthoptera > Acrididae > Schistocerca > Schistocerca nitens. Next base: position 4,250,759 of record NC_064619.1, on the reverse strand, counting down.
TCGCCTTCCTAGCCATTAGCTTAATGCCAGTGGAACGTAATCAGCGAGGACAATGCGTGCGAGTGTGTGGTGTGTGTGTGTGTGTGTGTGTGTGTGTGTGTTTCCTGTATTAGATTGTACGAAAGCTTAACATTGTTTCCAATCTTGTTTATGTGCTATCAACATCTAAGAACCTGAACTATATGAAGACATATTGCCTTTACTCCTCCATCAATTACATTCCACCCTAGACTTTCCGTTACCGTATCATGGCAGCAGGTTTGTCCACATCTCCAGAGAGAAGATTTTTACACATTTTGTGTTATCACCTGTGTATGTTGCACCCAAAGGCCAATCAGTGCCCTACCAATGTTCTCTTTTCTGCATGTTTTTTCTTGTGAGGTCGCTGCTGCATTTATCGACAAAAAGCAATCAAATTTCTTAATACTCAGATTTGAATTAGTTCATGTTCCAACGTTTTGGTTGAAGTCCATCTCATGCTTATTTATTTGATATTTTGTTGTGAAATAACTGCACCAGGTTGCTAAAGATTTATGTTTTATCATTCCGCAACTAGTTTCGAACTGGTGTTCAGTATCTGACAGATGAATACCACATGTCTACAATGTCAAAATGTAATCCGTGATTGCTAATCACTTTGTGAATGTGTGTTCCAAACTTGAGTATGTCACATCATAAGTGAGAGTCACATATTCACACAGTGATAAATAATTTGGATTAAATTTTATGTTTCAGAAAAAAATGTCTTTTACAAAAACAGAGCTGTGCAGTTTTAAGAATAGCCTATTTGTTAACTCCAAACTAAAGAAATGAAAAAGATCAATAACTGTAAAAGAAGCAGAGGAGGAAAAGAATGAAGAAAATACTGAGTAATCTTAGCACATTATTTGTAAGCCACATTAGATTTACAATATATGTGCTGCTGCTGTAATACACCAGAAACAAAGAGTTTACGTTGGTACATTCCTGCAGCCATAGCAAATATTACTTTAATCCTACATCTAGCATATTTAAGTTTTAATCCTTTTTGAAGTGAGATAAATTACAAATATACTATTACAGAATATGTCATTTTATTTTATGGAGTATTTGCTTCCTGCAGTTGCCTTGATGAAACCTGCAATATTGCTTGTAAACATATTTATAGTGCCATTTTCCATCTAAAAAATAGCAGATCTTTATCTGAATGTTGGGAGGAGAGATGACTGACTAATCCCAGTATTGTGAATTTTTATTATAAGTGGGAGCATATGCCTGAATAGTATAAAATTGATGTGTGGCAGAGGGCACTTCATATCAATGTTACAGGCGAGGAAGGTGCATCGCACCAATGTTATGTGGAGAAGGATTCTTCGTATCACTGCTGCGTGATGGAAGGTGCTTCATACCAATGTTAAGTGGCAGAGGGTGCTTTGCATTGATGTCGCATGGCAAAACATGCTCTGCTCCGATGTTGCACGGCAGATGTGCTTCGTAGCAATGTGACTTGGTTGCTTCATACTGATGTTAAATGGCAGAGGTTACTTCATACCATCTTACAAGGTGAAGGATGCATTTAATGATGTTGCACTGGCAGAGGGTGCTTCATAACAATGTTAAGTGGCAGAGGGTGCTTTGTTCTGATGTTGAATGGCAGAGGATACTCTGTACTGGTAGAGGACACTTTGCACTGATGTTTCAAGGCCACCCGACTGCAGCTACTGACGTAAACTACCACTACCAGGAGGCCAGTGCCAGCCAGATATCGTCAACTTCCTCAATGATGTGCATTGCAGGACACATCAGATATTAAGCTAATAGGAAGATTTTTGTAGTGTTATGTTTAAGGTGGGTGAGGGCAATGTGGGAACAGGTCACACAGAGAATGTAGCTTGGACTGAACTGGTGCCGCAGGTGGGCAGACTGGTGCTGCAGGTGGGCAGACTGGGTGGTGTGATAGTTTGCAGCTTCCATCACTGCTACAACATGTCACTCCAAATGCCAATTAAATGTGGAACAGATAACATTTGTGTGTCCTAAGAACTTTCTGGGGTGTGCTGCTTAAAGCCTGTAAGTTATATGAAAGTGATAACATTCAATTAAGTAACACTGTTCTTTGAACTTTAATTTTAATTCTAGGCAGTGGCCAGTAAACAAAATTACTGCTACACCAGATAAGTCATCCAGCCACAGTAAAAGTACTGAGACACTTAAATCTCATGGCGCATGTACAAATTAATAAGCCTAAGTTCTATATTTAAACTATTATTACAATTATATAACATTCAGTGACCCCCCCAAATGAACCATGGACCTTGCCATTTTGGTGGCATAGTTTGCATGGCGCAATGATCTAGATAACCGTGTCGTAGATGCAACCACTACAGAGGGGTATCTACTGGGAGGCCAGACAAATGCGTGGTTCCTGAAGAAGGGCTGTAGCCTTTTCCATAGTTGCAGGGGCAACAGCCTGGATGATTGACTGATCTGGCCTTGTAACATAAACCAAAATGGGCTTTCTGGGCTTGCACTGCAAATGGCTGCAAACAAGGAGATACTACACCCGTATTTTTTTCCCAAGGGCATGCAACTCTACTGTATGGTTAAATGATGATGGTATCCTCTTAGGTAAACTGTTCAGGTTGGGGACTACTCAGGTGAAGGTCGTTCTCAGGAGAAATGAAACTGGTGTTCTATGGAATGCATGGAATGGCAGATCCCTTAATCAGGTACATTGGTGAGAAAATTTACAAAGGGAAATGGATAGGTTGAAGTTAGATATAGTGGGAATTAGTGAAGTTTGGTGGCATGATGAGCATGACTTCTGATGAATACAGTGTTATAAATACATTAAATACATAATCAAATACGGGTAATGTAGGTGTGGGTTTAATAATGAGTAAAAAAGTAGTGTGGATAAGCTACTATGAACAGCATAGTGAATGCATTATTGTAGCCAAGACAGAGAAGAAGTGCGCACCCACCACCGTAGTACAAGTTTATATGTCAACTAGCTCCAAAGACGAGGAGGAAATTTAGAAAATGTATGTATGATGAGATAAAAGAAATTACACAGATAGTTAAGGGAGCCGAAAATTTAATAGCCGTGGAGGACTGGAATTCGACAGTAGGAAAAGAAAGAAAAGGAAAAGTAGTAGGTGAATACGAACTGGGAATGGGGAGAAGGAATGAAAAAGGAATCCGCCTGTTAGAATTTAATCATAGCCAACACTTGGTTTAAGGATCATGAGAGAAGGTTGTATATAGAGACCTGGAGTCACCAGAAGGTTTCTGATTGATTATATAATGGTTAGACAGAGATTTATGAACCAGATTTTAAGTTGTAAGACATTTCCAGTGGCAGATGTGGACTCCAACCACAATTTATTGATTATGATCTGCAAATTAAAACTGAAGAAACTGCAAAAAGTGAGGAATTTAATGAGATGGGGCTGGTTAAACTGAAAGAACCAGAGACTGCAGATGGTTTCAGAGGGAGCATTAGGGAATGATTAACAAGAACAGGAGAAAGAAATACAGTAGAAGAAGAGTGAGTAGTTTTGAGAGGTGAAATATAGAAGGCAGCAGAGGATAAAGTAGGCAAAAAGACCAAGGCTAGTAGAAATCCTTTGGCAACACAGAGATATTGAATTTAATCGATGAAAGGAGAAAGTATAAAATCACAATAGATGAAGTGGGCAATGGGAATACAAATGTCTAAACAATGAGATTGACAGGAAGTGCAAATGGCTAAGCAGGAATGGCTAGAGGAGAAATGTAAGGGTGTGTGTGTGTGTTTATATATATATATATATATATATATATATATATATATATATATATATATATATATATATATATATATATATATATATATATATATATATATATATATATATATCAGAGGGAAACATTCCACGTGGAAAAAATATATCTAAAAAGAAAGATGATGAGACTTACCAAACAAAAGCGCTGGCAGGTCGATAGACACACAAACAAACACAAATATACACACAAAATTCAAGCTTTCGCAACAAACTGTTGCCTCATCAGGAAAGAGGGAAGGAGAGGGAAAGACGAAAGGATGTGGGTTTTAAGGGAGAGGGTAAGGAGTCATTCCAATCCCGGGAGCAGAAAGACTTACCTTAGGGGGAAAAAAGGACAGGTATACACTCGCACACACACACATATCCATCCACACATACAGACACAAGCAGACATATTTAAAGACAAAGAGTTTGGGCAGAGATGTCAGTCGAGGTGGAAGAGTAGAGGCAAAGAAGTTGTTGAGAGACAGGTGAGGTATGAGTGGCGGCAACTGGAAATTAGCGGAGATTGAGGCCTGGCGGATAACGAGAAGAGAGGATATACTGAAGGGCAAGTTCCCATCTCCGGAGTTCGGATAGGTTGGTGTTGGTGGGAAGTATCCAGATAACCCGGACGGTGTAACACTGTGCCAAGATGTGCTGGCTGTGCACCAAGGCATGTTTAGCCACAGGGTGATCCTCATTACCAACAAACACTGTCTGCCTGTGTCCATTCATGCGAATGGACAGTTTGTTGCTGGTCATTCCCACATAGAATGCATCACAGTGTAGGCAGGTCAGTTGGTAAATCACGTGGGTGCTTTCACACGTGGCTCTGCCTTTGATCGTGTACACCTTCCGGGTTACAGGACTGGAGTAGGTGGTGGTGGGAGGGTGCATGGGGCAGGTTTTGCACCGGGGGCGGTTACAAGGATAGGAGCCAGAGGGTAGGGAAGGTGGTTTGGGGATTTCATAGGGATGAACTAACAGGTTACGAAGGTTAGGTGGACGGCGGAAAGACACTCTTGGCGGAGTGGGGAGGATTTCATGAAGGATGGATCTCATTTCAGGGCAGGATTTGAGGAAGTCGTATCCCTGCTGGAGAGCCACATTCAGAGTCTGGTCCAGTCCCGGAAAGTATCCTGTCACAAGTGGGGCACTTTTGTGGTTCTTCTGTGGGGGATTCTGGGTTTGAGGGGATGAGGAAGTGGCTCTGGTTATTTGCTTCTGTACCAGGCCGGGAGGGTAGTTGCGGGATCCCGCAACTACCCTCCCGGCCTGGTACAGAAGCAAATAACCAGAGCCACTTCCTCATCCCCTCAAACCCAGAATCCCCCACAGAAGAACCACAAAAGTGCCCCACTTGTGACAGGATACTTTCCGGGACTGGACCAGACTCTGAATGTGGCTCTCCAGCAGGGATACGACTTCCTCAAATCCTGCCCTGAAATGAGATCCATCCTTCATGAAATCCTCCCCACTCCGCCAAGAGTGTCTTTCCGCCGTCCACCTAACCTTCGTAACCTGTTAGTTCATCCCTATGAAATCCCCAAACCACCTTCCCTACCCTCTGGCTCCTATCCTTGTAACCGCCCCCGGTGCAAAACCTGCCCCATGCACCCTCCCACCACCACCTACTCCAGTCCTGTAACCCGGAAGGTGTACACGATCAAAGGCAGAGCCACGTGTGAAAGCACCCACGTGATTTACCAACTGACCTGCCTACACTGTGATGCATTCTATGTGGGAATGACCAGCAACAAACTGTCCATTCGCATGAATGGACACAGGCAGACAGTGTTTGTTGGTAATGAGGATCACCCTGTGGCTAAACATGCCTTGGTGCACAGCCAGCACATCTTGGCACAGTGTTATACCGTCCGGGTTATCTGGATACTTCCCACCAACACCAACCTATCCGAACTCCGGAGATGGGAACTTGCCCTTCAGTATATCCTCTCTTCTCGTTATCCGCCAGGCCTCAATCTCCGCTAATTTCCAGTTGCCGCCACTCATACCTCACCTGTCTCTCAACAACTTCTTTGCCTCTACTCTTCCACCTCGACTGACATCTCTGCCCAAACTCTTTGTCTTTAAATATGTCTGCTTGTGTCTGTATGTGTGGATGGATATGTGTGTGTGTGCGAGTGTATACCCGTCCTTTTTTCCCCCTAAGGTAAGTCTTTCCGCTCCCGGGATTGGAATGACTCCTTACCCTCTCCCTTAAAATCCACATCCTTTCGTCTTTCCCTTTCCTTCCCTCTTTCCTGATGAGGCAACAGTTTGTTGTGAAAGCTTGAATTTTGTGTGTATGTTTGTGTTTGTTTGTGTGTCTATCGACGTGCCAGCGCTTTTGTTTGGTAAGTCTCATCATCTTTCTTTTTATATATATATATATATATATATATATATATATATATATATATATATATATATATATATATAAAAAACAAAGATGATGTGACTTACCAAACGAAAGCGCTGGCACGTCGATAGACACACAAACAAACACAAACATACACACAAAATTCAAGCTTTCACAACAAACTGTTGCCTCATCAGGAAAGAGGGAAGGAAAGGGAAAGACGAAAGGATGTGGATTTTAAGGGAGAGGGTAAGGAGTCATTCCAATCCCGGGAGCGGAAAGACTTACCTTAGGGGGAAAAAAGGACGGGTATACACTCACACACACACACATATCCATCCACACATACAGACACAAGCAGACTCCATCCACACATACAGACACAAGCAGACATATTTAAAGACAAAGAGTTTGGGCAGAGATGTCAGTCGAGGTGGAAGAGTAGAGGCAAAGAAGTTGTTGAAAGACAGGTGAGGTATGAGTGGCGGCAACTTGAAATTAGCGGAGATTGAGGCCTGGCGGATAACGAGAAGAGAGGATATACTGAAGGGCAAGTTCCCATCTCCGGAGTTCGGATAGGTTGGTGTTGGTGGAAAGTATCCAGATAACCCGGACGGTGTAACACTGTGCCAAGATGTGCTGGCTGTGCACCAAGGCATGTTTAGCCACAGGGTGATCCTCATTACCAACAAACACTGTCTGCCTGTGTCCATTCATGCGAATGGACAGTTTGTTGCTGGTCATTCCCACATAGAATGCATCACAGTGTAGGCAGGTCAGTTGGTAAATCACGTGGGTGCTTTCACACGTGGCTCTGCCTTTGATCGTGTACACCTTCCGGGTTACAGGACTGGAGTAGGTGGTGGTGGGAGGGTGCATGGGACAGGTTTTGCACCAGGGGCGGTTACAAGGATAGGAGCCAGAGGGTAGGGAAGGTGGTTTGGGGATTTCATAGGGATGAACTAACAGGTTACGAAGGTTAGGTGGACGGCGGAAAGACACTCTTGGCGGAGTGGGGAGGATTTCATGAAGGATGGATCTCATTTCAGGGCAGGATTTGAGGAAGTCGTATCCCTGCTGGAGAGCCACATTCAGAGTCTGGTCCAGTCCCGGAAAGTATCCTGTCACAAGTGGGGCACTTTTGTGGTTCTTCTGTGGGGGATTCTGGGTTTGAGGGGATGAGGAAGTGGCTCTGGTTATTTGCTTCTGTACCAGGCCGGGAGGGTAGTTGCGGGATGCGAAAGCTGTTGTCAGGTTGTTGGTGTAATGTTTCAGGGATTCCGGACTGGAGCAGATTCGTTTGCCACGAAGACCTAGGCTGTAGGGAAGGGACCGTTTGATGTGGAATGGGTGGCAGCTGTCATAATGGAGGTACTGTTGCTTGTTGGTGGGTTTGATGTGGACGGACGTGTGAAGTTGGCCATTGGACAGGTGGAGGTCAACGTCAAGGAAAGTGGCATGGGATTTGGAGTAGGACCAGGTGAATCTGATGGAACCAAAGGAGTTGAGGTTGGAAATGAATGGACACAGGCAGACAGTGTTTGTTGGTAATGAGGATCACCCTGTGGCTAAACATGCCTTGGTGCACAGCCAGCACATCTTGGCACAGTGTTACACCGTCCGGGTTATCTGGATACTTCCCACCAACACCAACCTATCCGAACTCCGGAGATGGGAACTTGCCCTTCAGTATATCCTCTCTTCTCGTTATCCGCCAGGCCTCAATCTCCGCTAATTTCAAGTTGCCGCCACTCATACCTCACCTGTCTTTCAACAACTTCTTTGCCTCTACTCTTCCACCTCGACTGACATCTCTGCCCAAACTCTTTGTCTTTAAATATGTCTGCTTGTGTCTGTATGTGTGGATGGATATGTGTGTGTGTGCGAGTGTATACCTGTCCTTTTTTCCCCCTAAGGTAAGTCTTTCCGCTCCCGGGATTGGAATGACTCCTTACCCTCTCCCTTAAAACCCACATCCTTTCGTCTTTCCCTCTCCTTCCCTCTTTCCTGATGAGGCAACAGTTTGTTGCGAAAGCTTGAATTTTGTGTGTATATTTGTGTTTGTTTGTGTGTCTATCGACCTGCCAGCGCTTTTGTTTGGTAAGTCTCATCATCTTTCTTTATATATATATATATATATATATATATATATATATATATATATATATATATATATATCGACCTGCCAGCGCTTTTGTTTGGTAAGTCTCATCATCTTTCTTTTTAGATATATTTTTTCCACGTGGAATGTTTCCCTCTGTTATGAACGAAAGCGCTGGCAGGTCGATAGACACACAAACAAACACAAACACACACACAAAATTCAAGCTTTCGCAACAAACTGTTGCCTCATCAGGAAAGAGGGAAGGAGAGGGAAAGACGAAAGGATGTGGGTTTTAGGGGAGAGGGTAAGGAGTCATTCCTATCCCGGGAGCGGAAAGACTTACCTTAGGAGGAAAAAAGGACGGGTATACACTCGCGCACACACACACATATCCATCCACACATATACAGACACAAGCAGACATCTCACAAGCAGACATATTCCCTTGTGGAATGTTTCCCTCTATTACATACATATATATATATATATATATATATATATATATATATATATATATATATATATATATATATATATATAACAGAGGGAAACATTCCACGTGGAAAAAATATATCTAAAAAGAAAGAAAGTGATGAGACTTACCAAACAAAAGCGCTGGCAGGTCGATAGACACACAAACATACACACAAAATTCTAGCTTTCGCAACAAACGGTTGCTTCGTCAGGAAAGAGGGAAGGAGAGGGAAAGATGAAAGGAAGTGGGTTTTAAGGGAGAGGGTAAGGAGTCATTCCGATCCCGGGAGCGGAAAGACTTACCTTAGGGGGAAAAAAGGACTGCTTGTGTCTGTGTATATGCGGATGGATATGTGTGTGTGTGCGAGAGTATACCCGTCCTTTTTTCCCCCTAAGGTAAGTCTTTCCGCTCCCGGGATTGGAATGACTCCTTACCCTCTCCCTTAAAACCCACATCCTTTCGTCTTTCACTCTCCTTCCCTCTTTCCTGATGAGGCAACAGTTTGGTGCGAAAGCTTGAATTTTGTGTGTATGTTTGTGTTCGTTTGTGTGTCTGTCGACCTGCCAGCACTTTCATTTGGTAAGTGACATCATCTTTATTTATATTTCGTTTGGTAAGCAGGCTTGTGTCTGTATATGTGTGGATGGATATGTGTGTGTGTGCGAGTGTATACCCGTCCTTTTTTCCTTTTTTCCCCCTAAGGTAAGTCTTTCCGCTCCTGGGATTGGAATGACTCCTTACCCTCTCCCTTAAAACCCACATCCTTTCGTCTTTCCCTCTCCTTCCCTCTTTCGTGAAGAGGCAACAGTTTGTTGCGAAAGCTTGAATTTTGTGTGTATGTTTGTGTGTCTATCGACATTCCAGCGCTTTCGTTTGGTAAGTCACATCATCTTTGTTTTTAGATATATTTTTCCCACGTGGAATGTTTCCCTCTATTAATTTTTATATATATATATATATATATATATATATATATATATATATATATATATATATATATATATATATATATATATAAAAAGATGATGTGACTTACCAAATGAAAGTGCTGGCAGGTCGACAGACACACAAACGAACACAAACATACACACAAAATTCAAGCTTTCGCAACAAACTGTTGCCTCATCAGGAAAGAGGGAAGGAGAGTGAAAGACGAAAGGATGTGGGTTTTAAGGGAGAGGGTAAGGAGTCATTCCAGTCCCGGGAGCGGAAAGATTTACCTTAGGGGGAAAAAAGGACGGGTATACACTCGCACACACACACATGTCCATCCACACATATACAGACACAAGCAGACATGTCTGCTTGTGTCTGTATATGTGTGGATGGATATGTGTGGATGGATACGTGTGTGTGTGTGAGTGTATACCCGTCCTTTTTTCCCCCTAAGGTAAGTCTTTCCGCTCCCGGGATTGGAATGACTCCTTACCCTCTCCCTTAAAACCCACATCCTTTCGTCTTTCCCTCTCCTTCCCTCTTTCCTGATGAGGGAACAGTTTGTTGCGAAAGCTTGAATTTTGTGTGTATGTTTGTGTTTGTTTGTGTGTCTATCGACATTCCAGCGCTTTCGTTTGGTAAGTCACATCATCTTATGAGACTTACCAAACAAAAGCGCTGGCAGGTCGATAGACACACAAACAAACACACAAAATTCTAGCTTTCGCAACAAACGGTTGCTTCGTCAGGAAAGAGGGAAGGAGAGGGAAAGATGAAAGGAGGTGGGTTCCACGTGGAATGTTTCCCTCTGTTATATATATATATATATATATATATATATATATATATATATATATATATATATCTATCAATATGAAATATGTCTGCTTGTGTCTGTATGTGTGGATGGATATGTGTGTGTGTGCGAGTGTATACCTGTCCTTTTTTCCCCCTAAGGTAAGTCTTTCCGCTCCCGGGATTGGAATGACTCCTTACCCTCTCCCTTAAAACCCACATCCTTTCGTCTTTCCCTCTCCTTCCCTCTTTCCTGATGAGGCAACAGTTTGTTGCGAAAGCTTGAATTTTGTGTGTATATTTGTGTTTGTTTGTGTGTCTATCGACCTGCCAGCGCTTTTGTTTGGTAAGTCTCATCATCTTTCTTTAGATATATTTTTTTCCAGACACCTTTGGAGAAAAGAGAACCACCTGTATGAATATCAAGAGCTCAGGTGGAAAACCAGTCCTAAACGAAGAAGGGAAACCAGAAAGGTGGAAGGAGTATATGGAGGGTCTATACAAGGGAGATGTACTTGAGGGCAATATTATGGAAATTGAAGAGGACGTATAGAGGAAGATGAGGATGGAGATATGATACTGTGTGAAGAATTTGACAAAGCACTGGAAGACTTAAGTTGAAACAAGGCCCCAGGAATAGACAACATTCCGTTAGAGCTACTGATACCCTTGGGAGAGCCAGCCATGACACAACTCTTCCATCTGGTGAGCAAGATGTATGAGACAAGCGAAATACTCTCAGACTTCTTCAAGAAGAATATAATAATCCCGATTCCAAAGAAAACAGGTGCTGACAGGTGTGAAAAGTACCAGACTATCAAACAATGGAAAATCCAGGATGGAATGTAACAATATTCTGAAAAGGGAAAATGCTACTCACCATACAGCAGAGATGCTGAGTCGCAGATAGGCACAACAAAAGCTGTGGCTTCAGCTGCCAGAGACTACAGTCGTGTGTGTGTGTGTGTGTGTGTGTGTGTGTGTGTGTGTGTGTGTGTCTATTTTTGACAAAAGTCTTGTTGGCCGCAAGCTTATTTGTGACAGTCTATCTGCGACTCAGCATCTCCACTGTATGATGAGTAGCAACTTTCCTTTTCATAATATTGTCACTGAACCATCAGTTTAATAAGGTGTGTTTGCAAAATACTAACACGAATCCTTCACAGAAGAATGGAAGAACTGGTAGATGCCGACCTCGGGGAGGAACTGTTTGGATTCTGGAGAAATGTAGGAACACGTGAGGCAATGCTGACCCTACAACTTCTCATACAAGATAGGTTAAGGAAAGGGAAACCTACATTTATAGCATTTGTAGACTTAGTTAAAGCTTTTGACAGTGTTGACTGGAACATACTCTTTCAAATTCTTAAGCTGTCAGGGGTAAAATACAGGGAGCAAAAGGCTATTTACAATTTATAGAGAAACCAGATGGCAGTTATAAGAGTCCAGGGGCAGGAAAGGGAAGCAGTTGTTGAGAAGGGAGTGAGACAGGGTTGTAGCCTATCCCTGATGTTATTCAATCTGTATTTCCCAATGTTATTCAATCTGTATTTTGAGCAAGCAGTAAAGGAAACAAAAGATAAATTTCTAGTAGAAATTAAAGTCTAGGGAGAAGAAATAAAAACTTTGAGGGCTGCCGATGACATTGTAATTCCATCAGAGACAGAAAAGGACTAGTAAGAGCAGTTAAATGGAATGGACAGTGTCTTGAAACGAGGATATAAGATGAGCACCAACAAAAGCAAAACAAGGATAATGGAATGTTGTCAAATTAAATCAGGTGATGCTGAGGGAATTAGATTAGGAAATGAGACACTTAAAGCAGTAAAGAAGTGTTGCTATTTGGGAAGCAAAATAATGGCTGATGGTCAAAGTAGGGAGGTTATAAAATGTAGTAGACTGGTGATGGCAAGAAAAGTGTTTCTGAAGAAGAGAAATTTGTTAATATCGAGTATAGATTTAAGTGTTAGAATATCCTTTCTGGAAGTAATTGTATGGAGTGTAGCCATGTATGGAAGTGAAACATGAATGATGGACAGTTTAGATAAGAACAGAATAGAAGCTTTTGAAATGTAGTGCTACAGAAGAATGCATAAGATTAGATGAGTAGATCACGTAACTAATGAAAAGGTACTGAATAGAATTGGAGAGAACAGAAATTTGTGGTACGAGGGTGGGGAGTAAAAATGGTACAGAGAGACCAAGGGATGAATATAGGAAGCAGACTCAGAAGGATGTAGGTTGCAGCAGTTACTCTGAGATGAAGATACTTGCGCAGGATAGAGAAGCATGGAGAGCTGCATCAACGCAGTCTTTGGAATGAAGACCACAACAACAACATCCAGTGAGCATGAATGAAAAACACCATAATTCCCCTGTACAACCAGCTTGGTAATCTACCAAAAACAATTTGTTTCTGTGTTTTTGTTTCACCAACTATGTTACAAGAATATTGCCTCTTGAAAATGATTCTTAAAAATCATTAATGGCGACAGGAGTTTGATGTCACCAGCTTTGATCACACATGGCAGCAACATCATTTACTTTTGATTAATTACTGTTCCCTAATTTTCAGGCCCTCTTCTTCATTTCAGTTCTTTCTGCCATCTCTTTTTTCCATCATTAGAGTTTTTAGATCTTCCCTTTGAGATCTACCCAACCAGTGCAACCTCCACAGGCTAGCAAACTTCATTCTATTTTACAGTGTAACAACCCTTCCTAACTGTATCCTTATGGTCATTCTTGTGGATGTCACAGCCAGTTTCTGGAAGTAAGAGGAAGGGAAAGTGTAAATTCCTGCAGTAATTTGTTATCTGCATTATAAGGAGAACTGCTGCAACATTCTGCACTGAACTGATGGAAGCATATGACAAAAGTGCACCATCTTATGACACAGTGGTTAGATGATGCAGATGTGTGGCCAAACAAGAGTGAATGACAAAAAAGAGGGGGCAGACCATTTTGCTGTGATGAACTGGCAATCATATGAGAAGTGAAGGATCTGGTTCCTGTATGGGGCAAACTGTCACACAAGCATAATATCAAATATCCTGATTATGTTATGGGAATCTGTCAAGATGTAACAGGAAGCTGCCTAAGGGGATTTTTTTTTTTTTTTGCTTCATGACAATGCCCCAGCTCATTCTGCACAGAATGCAGTGTCACATTGTGTCTCTTCACACTATCAAATTTTACCTCAGCTCCTGCATTCTCCTGACAAGACTCCCAGTTATTTCTTCCTCATACCTCAGATGAAGAAACCATTGTCAGGTACGCATTTCCAGGATAGCAATTAGTTGATTTTGGAGTTGAAAGATCTCCTGAATAGTCAAAGTGAATATTTTTATAGCCAAGGTGTCTTCAAAGTCATTCATCACTGGGAAAAATGTGTTGCATTGCAGGTGGTTTCCCAGCACCAGTTGACGTAAATTTCTGAAAAGCTCTGGCAGAAAGCAGCTATCTGGTATGAAATGCTATTAGTAGGAGCAGGAAATGGCCAATGATCATGCCTGCAGTATGCTCCTGATGTTGACTGACTTAAAGACATGGATGTTGCAACTTAACACTTATGTGGAGTGATTTTGGAGTGTCTTAAATCAGAAATTGTAGCCCTCCTGGGTGTAAGAGGTGAGTTGTGGGCATTTTGGAACAGATATGACATTTTAAAAGATTGTGTAAGTCCAGCTGGAAATAAGTAATTCCCATATATCATTATAGTTTTTCTACCAGCATGGAAAGTTTTTCAGTGTTTCTTAGAGCATAAACTGTATGTGTCCATGAAATTTTGCTTGCTCTGCCAGTTTTCTAGGCAAGTGTTGTGGTTTATTGGGCATGCATATGATTGGTAAGAAAAAGCCTGACAGTACTGAATTGTGCCATTAGCTAGCTGGATCGTGGTGTTTTAATGTATCAGACAGGCTTGGCATGGTCTAATTGAATCCAATGAATTCCATTTGTTTTCCTGGTCATCTGAAGTGTAGTATTTTTGTGTGACTTTTAACCTGTTAATTCTGAACTATAATTATTTTTGACCTTTGTGGAGGTTATTGGCAGAAATTGCTCGGAACCAGCTGGAAGCATTGTATGAACCATAACAGCATAAAATTTCCAGTCTAATAGTCAGGTCTTGGACTCTTCATGGCACAACACTAAGATTGTGTGGATTCTGGGCACATCAATGAGTAGAACTTCAAGTGGCCCATGAAAGATCTGCTGAAGAGTCTAAGGAATGTTTCAATAGCAGTTTAATAACAGATTAGGTTTAGTATAAAATACACTGTTGAGCCAAAGCATAATCACCATGTGGTTAATAGTGCTGGGATCGGGATGTGAGCCCAGGGCAGCAATGGACTTGGTTGTTTGTAGGTCATGTGAAGGTGCCTCTTTCTCACTGGGACATGTGTTGTAGAGGTGGTGGTGGTGGTGGTAGGTGAAACCACTGGTGAGTCATTAATGAAACATCCCTGTTTACAATATTCCTTTATTCATTTTAGTAAAAACAGGGGATTACAGCAGGCAGAATGTTGTTGCCTCTGAATGATGTTGGTGGCTGCTGGCACATCAAGTGCTGTAGTCAACAACTGCCAGCTCAGGAGCCAGCACAGTGTGTGGCAGCAGTAATGGACATGGCATCAGCGAAGCTGTCCCTGAAGTGTGTCAGGCACAGCTCTTGGCAGCCTGACTAACTAGTGGTTGCTATGTATCACTCCGGAACAGACACTGTCCGAATCATAACATCTTGCATGGCTGAAGCTGAAGGTGGGTGCCCTCACTGGGTGGTGATCAATGATAATGGAACCCTTCAGGAACTGATGTACAGCAACAGAGAGACAGGGCCATGTCCAGTCCAGCCTTGAACAGTCATCCCACCAGGGAAGTGGCCTCTTGCAGGAGGTAATCACCCAGCAGGTGACCCAGTGGTGAGAAGGTGCCAAGTGATCTGCATACAGTCCCAAGCTGAGACGAATGCCTGCCACTACTAGAGACGAAGACTTTGGTAGCTGACTGGATACTTCATGTGGCACTGCAGTGGCTGGAAGTTAGTACTGCCTTTCAGAAGCACTGGCTACCTCTTTCTGCTTTGTGAGCTTCCTGAAAAAGCATTCTTTGCTTCTGTGTACACTTTCTTGTGAAATAGTGACTGGGCTTCAGGTTGACGCCATTTTGCTTAGCATCTCAAGGGCAGTTCATCACACCTGATGGAGTCCCATTGGAAGTCGCCCTCCTTGGAGAAATTCGGTCTCTGTATTTGTACCTGGACACAAATACCTTAACATATGTTTTATAAAGTGGTATAAAAACACAAAGTTTTCTCATCTTCTTACTATAATTCTTAGCATAAACCAAATGGTTCATTGGCTGTTCCTTGATACTTATCATTATTCACTGTGGTTAGTTCAGTCCATTGGCAAGTGGTGCACTAGGAGCTCATCAACATGGAAGGGTTTCCTCTCAAAGCAGACATAGATTACGCAAAGCAAGGTCAAAACCATAGTAGTACAAAAAACTGAGACACTTGCGTGATGCTTATTCAAGAAATCCATTCCCAGGATCATGCAGTACCTCTCACCAAGGAAGAGACAAGAGGTTGTAGTAGTTGGGTCGTAATCATTGGGCCACAATGACTTAATTTGTTCTGTTATTGTTGTTTAGTCAGATCTGAAGGAGTCTAGCCAGAGCTGTAGTATTACCCAGCATCACCATTCATAGGCACTGGCTACTTTCTTCTGCATAACTGATTAAGTGTGCTTTGGTTCTGAGTATATCTAATTCCGAAACAGTGTCTGAGCTTCAGGCTGATGCTCACTTACCTCTGTACAGCATCATTTTGCAGAGCATCACAAGTGCAGTTCACCACACCTGATGGAGTTGTGGTTCAACAAGAATATGTTGGGTCATCTTTGGAACACAATACAGTAGCAATTCTGCATGGCTTGGATTCAACAAGTCCTTGGTAGGTTTGCAGAGGTTTGTGGCACGAAATGTCTATGCATGTCACATACTTCCCATAAACTACATGCCAGTGGTTTTTGGACACAGAGATGGCACCAAATAGCATTCATAATGTGTTCCACTGGGTCCAAATCGGGCAAATTTGGTGGCCAAAACAGCAGCACGAGTTCAGCATCATGTTCCTCAAACCACTATAGCATGATTGTGACCTTGTGGCATGGACAATTATCATGCTGGAAGGTGCCGTCACCTTGAGGAATGACATGAAGGATGTAGTGATGCAGATGGCCCACAATAATGTTCACATATTTATTGAACACTTTTACATGGGCCCTGAGTGGAGAATGCTGAGAGCAGAAACTTGCTGAACACCTCATAGCAAAATCACTTTTGAGACAAGCCCTGCATCCTCCTCCCAGAGCAGCCAGCTTACAGCTTATAAAATAAATGAACATGTAATGGATCAATGTGTCACAGAAGTGACATGAAAGTAGATGGTGAGTTACAAGAAGGACCACAATAGCCTCCTTGCTCATTTTTGTCCATATTATTAACAATCACTACACACAACACTGTTATAACCTTTAATCACTAATAATTTGCGTGGATCTGCAAAAGTAGAAACACTAGCGGGTTACATACTACTAACTCCGTATCTGTCCTTCGACTGCCGTGCCGTGACTTGCGGCCGGCGCCGTTCATAGCCAGGTGGCGCTCCTGCGCTCGGCCGAGCTGCGGAGCGCCTCTATCGCCGTGTTCGCGTACTGACGTAGCGGCACTTTTAAATGTCGTGGCACTGTCACAACAAACACTGCTCACAGATCAACACTATATTCACAACGACCACTTATTGCTATAGTGCACCACACTGTTACGTAACTAAAATTGGCAACAAGCATCATCATTCCAGGCTGGCAAAAAGTCAGCCAAATTCTGCTGATCACATATGGGCCAAGATAAAGTGTGTGACCAATAGTTCACAACTGCCATGTAGCCTTCAATTATTGCAACAGGGCCTGTGGAAGCTCTTGATTTTGTTCATAAAATTATAAAACAAGATCACCAACTCTCCTGCAGCATAATGCCATAAAATTTTCTATGCCTATCCAGGAATTTCCTTTGCTGAAATACGATTTCCTGTTTCTCATTTCATATGTCCAGTGTTTTCAAGTTCCATTTCCAAATATTAATTAAATGACTAGTACACACCAATGACCAGAACAAATATTTTTTTGCTGGTAAATTATATAATGCTCATTTTATCAATATTAAGGTAATGAAGCTCAATCATCGTTCTCAGGGTTACAAAGCATAAAATTAATAAGCCAACTTTTCCTAAGTTGTTATTCTTGGTACCAAGGAACATTGTGTAACATTTTTCACTGTTTAACATCTGCCAGAAAATAATCATCACAATATTTAAAGACCATAATATAATTTCTCTTACTACAAATTTACACAATGAAATAAAACTATTGATAAACATGAAGTTAACTTACTTTACAGGGACACTGTCCCGATTCATCGCACAGACACTGCCCAGTCTTTGTGTCACATTTATCCTGTTGTGTTCCAGGCAGATGACAATCACACAGTCTGCACACTGGGTAACCATAGTAGCCAACAGCACATGATGAACATCTGTCACCGTGAAAACCTCTACGACACATGCAACGGCCACTTGTACTGTCACATCTCTGCTGTAAAGAGCCAGCAACATCACAGTTGCATGCCTGTTGAGAAATCAAATGTTATGTTTCTCTTTCTGATATATCACAGAGATAAAGGCAGTAAATATGGCTAAATAAGAATGAGAATATATGCACTGACTCAGGGAAAAGTACAAGAAAATCTTTGTAGGTATAGTCTTTTAAAACACTTTACTTCTAAATATATTTTCACAAAGTAAATAGTAATGTTTGTCTGCAAATCCTTTGGATCTTTCAGATTTATCATCGCCATCAGTTTGCAGGATAAATCTACTCTCATTTAACACAAAGGATAAATACACAAAATAATCCATCACCTAAAATACAGATAACTTCATTATATCTCAAGAAAATGTATACCTTACAGCCTCTTCCCGATATGAAACCCCAAGCATTTGGCTGACAGCGCTCACATAAGTTTCCTTCTGTGAAAGGTGGGCAAACACATCGACCAGTATCTGGATCACAAATATGCCCAACATTGCTGCAAGATTCACATCCTGTAATATGCAAGGTAATCTCTTACACAAAATCAGTATTTTGCATGTTTAAACACGCACACACAAATAACTCTAAAAACATCTAGACATTGCGTTGATAGCCTGAGTTGGTTAACGTCATGCATCTCTGATAGTGGTGACTCGTCCTGTGAGCAATGAAGCAATGAATACCCACAAAATATTCATGTATGAGAAATTTTTAATGTGCATAAAGATGCCAAATTTAAAATCGCCCTTTCTCATGCCTCTGTGTGTGTGTGTGTGTGTGTGTGTGTGTGTGTGTGTGTGTGTGTGTGTGTGTGGTCGCGCATGTGTGTTTAGTTCTTACAAGTTTGGGACAACCTGTAGGAAAATCCATTTCTATGGCCCAAATACCACATTCCAGCCTGGCAAAGGGCAGATAATATAGTGGGGATATGACGTTCCTCCTATTGTGAGCACTGAAGCAATACTCTGGTGTGTGCTTACCGGAGCCTCTGCTTCCCCTCCTGCTGCTGAACCTCATCAATGCACAGTTCCTATACCTCACCAACTGTTTAGTCAACACGACACATAGATAGCAGATTTAGAAACTACTTCATATCTGCACTTTTCCATGACTTAATAATGTCTGTTATGTCTCTGTTCCCTGTGAGAAATTATATTTCTCTCCCTGAAACATAAACAAGAGTCCAGTAAGGAGTTAATTAACCAGTGCTGCAACCATATTTTATTGTTTGTCATGTGAGAGCATTCAATATGCAGTTGCTAGTTCAGACATGAGTTCTCCGATGTGCAGTGTCTACAGTGTGAAGTCAAAATGTGTGATAATTCAGTGCAGAGACTACAGGAAACTTAACTTCTCCTCCCTGTCACTTGAAGCTAAGCTCTGTATTGAGCAGCTAGGAAGACAGACACTGGAAGCAACTGTGTTAACAATGACGCTGTTTGTAGTGAATTTGCTGTTGTTGATGTGGGCATCTTATCTGCTCTGATAAAGGAAGTGGCAAAATGTAAACAATGTGTTGGTGTAGGCTGTCTGGAAATAACTGAACAACAAAGTAGCAGGAAGGGTTTAGCATCAAAATTAGTTGTTCTGTGTAGGTCCTGCAATATATCTACCTCAAAAATGAGTTCGAACATTGTACATAATTCATATGATGTGAATTTCAAGTTAGTGTACGCAATGCATGCAATAGGAAAAGGAAAAAAGGCTGCTCAAACGTTTTGTGGTTCGATGGGCCTTCCTCCTCCTCCCAGTAGGTTCAGCAAGTACATAAAAATACTTTTAGGTGCCTTGACAGATGTGTCTAAAGCATCTATGAAATGTGCAGTAGAAGAAACTGTAAATATTAATGGAATCAGGGATATTGCTGTTGCACTTGACAGGATATAGCAACATCGAGGACATCGTTCGTTGAATGGTGTTGTAAGTGCTACTTCTCTGGAGAATGGAAAAGTTGTTGGTGTTGAGTGCTTATCTAAGTACTGCTACACCTGCCATGGTAACACTGAAGAACATATTGAACATCAGTGTTCTAAGAATTATGATGGTTACAGTGGAGGTGTGGAGTGTGATGGAGCTCTACAAATATTTCAGAGGTCGGTGCCCTTTTATAACGTTAGATGTACGAAGTACCTAGGCGATGGGGAGTCTAAAGCTTTCAATAAAATTAATGAGTTCAGTGTTTATAGTGGAGTGTTGTGGACATGTGCAAAAGAGGATGGGAGCTAGATTCAGGAAGCTACAAAGAGAAATTAAAGGAAAGTTGCTATCTGATGGAAAATCTCTGTCTGGCCAAGGCAGATTGACAGAAACTGAAATAGACCTTCTTAAGGGTTATTATGGACTGGCCATTAGATGAACTGCACCTCTGAATGATGTTACAGCAATGAGAAAAGCTGTATGGGCCACCTACTTTCATAAGTTGTCCACAGATGACCACCCTGTTTACGGACTTTGTCCTAAAGGAGCAGATTCTTGGTGTGAATGTAGCTCCATCTGGTGGAGTATGGGACTACAGCTGCTGTGATTCTTGGTGTGGTTACCGAAAAGCAAACGAAAGTGGTCAAAGATACCATCATAAGCATTCTCTTCCTGAGCCTGTTATGAACAGAATAAAACCAATTTTTTGAGACCTGAGTGACCCTGTTTTGCTTAGTAAATGTCTTCATGGGGGCACTCAGAATACAAATGAAAGTTTCAACGATTGCATATGGGAGAGATTACCCAAGAATGTTTTTGTAGGACTAAATACATTAAAAGTTGGTGTACTAGATGCAGTGATATGTAGTAGACCTAAGCTTTATTGCAGAATCAACTAAATTACAGAAAAAATAACATTTTTATTAGGAAAAAAATTATAAAAATTAAAATGTATGATGTGATATTTTTTATCCCTGTAATATACATAGTAGGTGGAATTAAATAGGTCTAGTACATCAGCCACCATGTCATGCATATCTGGTAAAAATTTGGTCTCCTCCAAATGTATAACATTGAATTGAATGGTACCTCAATTTGAGGAAGCATTTTGGACAAAAATTTGCATCAATTTCTTTGTAATTTTTTTAACAACTATAAGCAGGTTCAAAAATATTCAAAATATTTCTAATTTGTTTAGAAAGTGTGCTGCATTACCTGATATCAACAAAAAGTCTGTAAAACATGTACATTATAAACAGTGCCTGAAAGAAATAGGTGTTGATTTTTACATAATCTTGAGCCAGAAAAGTACTCTGTATCCTTAAATAATGACTATAGGAATATACAACCACTGCCTATGTATCACACACCTACAGATCGTAAGGACAAGATTAGATTAATTACAGCGCACACAGAGGCACTGATACAATCATCGTTCCCTTGCTCCATTTGTGAAACGAACTCAAAGAAATGCTGCAATCAGAACTACCCTCTGCCTTGAATGTCACAGAGGTCTGTGGAGTACGGATGCAAAGTCCTGATTCTAGACATTTGGATAATTTGTAGTATAAGTGGTCAATGAGATATGTTTTTAATTTATTTTTAAATGAATAGAGATTCCCAGTGCTTTACTTTATATTAGCTGGAAAATTGTTAAATTTCTTTCCTAACTCTATTCTGAACCCTAGATATGGATGCAAAGTCTTCATGAAAATTATTTTTGTCTTCTGTACTGTGATCATGTAAATCACAGCTCAGCTGGAACTGATCTTTATTATAAACAACAAAAAACATTAATGAGTATATTTATTGGGAAGTGAGTGTAAGGTGTCAAGGTATTTGAAAAAGTTTCTGTAAGATGGCTGGTTGTCTACTTTACATAATATTGTTACAGTCCAGTCTGGCTTTATTTACTTTAGGTGCACTGCCCCAGAAGAGAGGTCCATGTTGAACTGAGCTTCTTAATTAGTTTATCTAGGTGCACTTAATTTTAACTTGTTATCCATCTGGATTCCAAGCAATTTTACACACAGTTTTTAATATAGTGTATCACCAATGAGTCTACTTCTGGAGCTAACAGTTATCAATGCTTGTTTACAATTCCCATAATCTGAGTGTGAAATTATAAGCTGTTAGATGTGAATCTCTTGTAGGTCTGTTCAGCTGTCATCTGGGCTGTGCAGGCCTGCTAAGGTTGATTTTGGCCTTTTATTGGTATGCTTGTAACTTAAGGAATGTGATGAAATTGAAGAACTGGACAGGAAGGGAAGATACGACTTACTATACAACAGAGTAAAGACTATGACATGGGAACAAAACAGAGCAGGAAGTGCTACTATGGAAATTTTGAGTAAAGACGAAGAGGTAGTGTACAAAGATCGTGACGATGTCCTCCAGAGATAGGAAGAATATATAAAAGAGCTATATGACACAAATAGCAAACCAGAAACTCTGGAACTTGAATCACACAACAGTGTAAGTGATGAAGAGAAAGGACCGACCATCATAATGGAAGAAGTAAAGTCTGCCATTGCTGCAATGAAAAATGGCAAAGCAGTAGGTACAGATACAATACCGGGAGAAATACTAAAATGCTTGAACCACAATGGAATAAGAGAAATATTGAGGTTATGTAATAAAATATATGACAGTGGTGAATGGCCTGAGGACTTTTTGACAACAGTAATGATTCCATTACCGAAAAAACAAGGAACCAAGAAATGCAGCGAGCACAGGACAATCAGCCTCATTTCACATGCAGCCAAAGTGATGTTAAGAATAATTAATAAAAGACTTGAAAAAGTAATAGAGGAGAATCTCGGCGAGGAGCAGTTTGGCTTTAGACGGAATACGGGCACCAGAGATGCAATAGGGCTCCTACGAATCTTGGGAGAAAGGTTTATTGAAAAAGGAAGAGACCTATATATGTGCTTCATCGATTTAGAAAAGGCATTTGACAATGTGGGATGGGACAAGCTGGCGACTATTATGAGGGAAAAGAGAGTGGACTGGAAAACCAGAAGACTTATAAACTCATTATACCTTAATCAAAAAGTTTCAGTTAAAGTGAGAGGAGAAAGTACACACTGGATCAGACTAGGGAAAGGAGTAAGACAAGGATGCTGTTTATCACATACTCTTTTCAACCTGTACTTGGAAAATATGATTGACCAATGCTCATTAGATGACAAAGGAGTAGAAATTGGAGGAAGAAGAGTAGGATGCTTGAGATTTGCTGATGACATGGTCCTTCTAGCCACAGGGGAAAAAGAATTACAGGATTTGGTGGACACCATTGCAACTAATGGAAAAAAATATGGAATGAAAATTAACACAAATAAAACAAAAGTATTGGCAATAGGAGGAAATAAGGAAATAAAAATTGTGCTGAATGGAGAAACACTAGAACAGGTGCAAAATTTTAAGTATCTTGGAAGCAGGATAGACACCGACTGGAAGTGCACCACAGAAATTAAAACAAGGATAGCAATGGCAAAAGAGGCGTTTTATAAGAAAAGGAGAATCTTCTGCAGCGGTCTGGACAGAGAACTCAGAAAGAGACTCACAAAATGTCTTGTATGGAGTGTTCTTCCATATGGCGCTGAAACATGGACTATGAGGAAAAAAGACAGAGAAAGGCTGGAGGCTTTTGAGATCTGGACATGGCGAAAGATGGAAAGAATAAGTTGGATGGACAGAGTAAAAAATGAAGAGGTACTGAGAAGAGTGGGAGAGAAAAGACAGTTACTAGATGTAATAAAGAGAAGAAAAAGAAATTGGATTGGGCATATATTAAGAAAGAATGACGGACTGATAAAAACAGTTTTAGAAGGTTATGCAGAAGGGAAAAGGAAGCGAGGAAGGAAGAGATTCCAGATATTGGATGACATGATGGACGGCACAACATACAGCAGCCTTAAGAAGGAAGCAATGGATCGCAGAAAATGGAGAGGCAAAGGACCTGCTAATATAGCAGTTAACTGATGATGATGATGCAACTTAAGAAAACATTACAGTTTTTGGATGCCCATTTAAGTCGTATTGATCCTTGTAACACTGTATATGTTATGTTCCCTCATTCTGAGCTTGGTGTCATGCCTGTGACACCAATAGATTAGATTAGATTAGATTAATACTAGTTCCATGGATCATGAATACAATATTTCGTAATGATGTGGAATGAGTCGAATTTTCCAATACATGACATAATTAGGTTAATTTAACAACATACTTAAGTTAATATAACAACTTTATTTTATTGTGTTTTTTTTGTTTTTCTTTATTTTTTATTTTTATTTCTTTTTTTTAATTTTTTTAATATTTTTTTTGTTTTTTTTTCTTAATTTATATCTAAAAATTCCTCTATGGAGTAGAAGGAGTTGTCATTCAGAAATTCTTTTAATTTCTTCTTAAATACTTGTTGGTTATCTGTCAGACTTTTGATACTATTTGGTAAGTGACCAAAGACTTTAGTGCCAGTATAATTCACCCCTTTCTGTGCCAAAGTTAGATTTAATCTTGAATAGTGAAGATCATCCTTTCTCCTAGTATTGTAGTTATGCACACTGCTATTACTTTTGAATTGGGTTTGGTTGTTAATAACAAATTTCATAAGAGAGTATATATACTGAGAAGCTACTGTGAATATCCCTAGATCCTTAAATAAATGTCTGCAGGATGATCTTGGGTGGACTCCAGCTATTATTCTGATTACACGCTTTTGTGCAATAAATACTTTATTCCTCAGTGATGAATTACCCCAAAATATGATGCCATATGAAAGCAATGAGTGAAAATAGGCGTAGTAAGCTAATTTACTAAGATGTTTATCACCAAAATTTGCAATGACCCTTATTGCATAAGTAGCTGAACTCAAACGTTTCAGCAGATCATCAATGTGTTTCTTCCAATTTAATCTCTCATCAATGGACACACCTAAAAATTTGCAATATTCTACCTTAGCTATATGCTTCTGATTAAGGTCTATATTTATTAATGGTGTCATACCATTCACTGTACGGAACTGTATGTACTGTGTCTTATCAAAATTCAGTGAGAGTCCGTTTACAAGGAACCACTTAGTAATTTTCTGAAAGACAGTATTGACAATTTCATCAGTTAATTCTTGTTTGTCAGGTGTGATTACTATACTTGTATCATCAGCAAAGAGAACTAACTTTGCCTCTTCATGAATATAGAATGGCAAGTCATTAATATATAATAAGAACAACAAAGGACCCAAGACTGACCCTTGTGGAACCCCATTCTTGATAGTTCCCCAGTTTGAGGAATGTGCTGATCTTTGCATGTTACGAGAACTACTTATTTCAACTTCCTGCACTCTTCCAGTTAGGTACGAATTAAACCATTTGTGCACTGTCCCACTCATGCCACAATACTTGAGCTTGTCTAGCAGAATTTCATGATTTACACAATCAAAAGCCTTTGAGAGATCACAAAAAATCCCAATGGGTGGTGTTCGGTTATTCAGATCATTCAAAATTTGACTGGTGAAAGCATATATGGCATTTTCTGTTGAAAAACCTTTCTGGAAACCAAACTGACATTTTGTTAGTACTTCATTTTTACAGGTATGTGAAGCTACTCTTGAATACATTACTTTCTCAAAAATTTTGGATAAAGCTGTTAGAAGGGAGATTGGACGGTAATTGTTGACATCAGATCTATCCCCCTTTTTATGCAAAGGTATAACAATAGCATATTTCAGTCTATCAGGGAAAATGCCCTGTTCCAGAGAGCTATTACACAGGTGGCTGAGAATCTTACTTATCTGTTGAGAACAAGCTTTTAGTATTTTGCTGGCAATGCCATCAATTCCATGTGAGTTTTTGCTTTTAAGCAAGTTTATTAATTTCCTAATTTCAGAGGGAGAAGTGGGTGAGATTTCAATTGTATCAAATTGGATAGGTATGGCCTCTTCCATTAACAGCCTAGCATCTTCTAATGAATACCTGGATCCTACTATATCCACAACATTTAGAAAATGATTATTAAAAATATTTTCAACTTCTGACTTTTTGTTCGTAAAGTTTTCATTCAATTTGATGGTAATACTGTCTTCCTCTGCTCTTGGTTGACCTGTTTCTCTTTTAATAATATTCCAAATTGTTTTAATTTTATTATCAGAGTTGCTGATTTCAGACATGATACACATACTCCTGGATTTTTTAATAACTTTTCTTAATATAACACAGTAGTTTTTATAATTTTTGATAGTTTCTGGGTCACTACTCTTTCTTGCTGTCAGATACATTTCCCTTTTCCGGTTACAAGATATTTTTATACCCTTAGTAAGCCATGGTTTGTTACAAGGTTTCTTACGAGTATATTTAACTATTTTCTTGGGGAAGCAGTTTTCAAATGCATTTACAAAAATGTCATGAAATAAATTATATTTTAAATTGGCATCAGGTTCACGGTACACCTCATCCCAGTCTAACTGCTGTAGGCTTTCCCTGAAATTTGCAATTGTTAAATCGTTGACTGGACGTACTACTTTGGAGGACTGTTTAGTATTGCTGAATGGAGCTATGTCATATATTGTAACTAGCTGTGCACCATGATCAGAAAGACCATTCTCAACAGGCTGAGCATTTATCTGGTTAAACTTATCTTGGTCTATAAAGAAGTTATCTATCAGTGAGCTGCTATCCTTTACCACCCGAGTAGGAAAATCAATAACGGGTGTCAAATTGAAAGAACCGAGTAATACTTCAAGGTCATTTTTCCTATTACCTTCTTTCAGAGAATCTACATTGAAGTCCCCACAAATAATAATTTGCTTCCCCCTGTCTGACAGATAGCACAACAAGGAGTCCAAATTTTTCAGAAATAGATGAAAATTTCCTGATGGGGACCTATATACAGTTACAATTATAAATGTGCCTTTATTTAATTTAAGCTCACAGGCACATGCTTCTATATGTTTCTCTACACAAAACTTTTTTGTTTCTATACTTTTTGCACAATGATAACTTTTGACATATATGGCAACTCCTCCTTTCTCCATATTTTCTCTCATTACATGTGCAGAGAGCTTATATCCACTTACATTTACCTTTTCCATATCAGTAACAATGTGATGCTCAGACAGGCAGAGTATATCTATTTCATTCTCAGCTTCTGAATCTTCTAAACAAACCAGAAGCTCATCTACTTTATTCTTTAAACTCCCAATATTTTGATGAAATATACTTACATTATTTTTGATTATACTTTTATGAGAACCTTTCCTTATTCTAACATTTGCAGTACTCTCCTGTCTGAGTTTCTCATTGTGCTTAGGCCTAGTTCCTATACCAGTGGTCACACGGTGTTCAGAGAGGCAGATTATGTCAACTGGGTTGGGTGACTTTAATTCATCAATGCAATTACCTAGGACTGAGATACAACTTGGTGGAGATAAAATTTCTGGTGATTGGTGAAAATTTATAATTGATAGCTGTGATTGGTGATCCAATGTGCTAGAATTGTGCTGTTTAATTTCTTTCCTAAACTGAAGATTTGTTTCAATCCTGACCTCTCGTAGAACTTGACATCTTTCTGTCTTACCTATCCTAAAAAAGGTGCTGCTCCAACACCTGTAACCACTGGTAGTTTACCATTCATGGCAGTGCCAGGATCATCTCCTTTCTATTATGATGGTAAGACTCAACCCATGCAAGTGGGATGCCATTAATGGCACAACACTTATTGTTAGAATAATTTCTATTTTAAATGCCTCTGTTTATCTGTTATAAAACACCCTTGTGAATTGATACTTTATAAATAATTTTTTCTGAAAAGTGAAGACTTTTATCCTTTTGCAACCCAGGTCTCTTCAAATGTATTTTTCAAGCAGTAGGTCCCAAATGCATGTGTAATATTTGCCAGTTACTGTTTTGCCATTGCAATGCTGTGAATAAGAAAAATTCCTTTAACATTTCAGAAAATGCTGACTGTAATATTTCTGGCAGATGAAATCAAGTTCACTTGTTTTGGTACGGGGCCACAGCTTTCACATAATGCTACGACTGCCATTACGTTTCTAATGGGAAGTGGTGGACCCACATTTCATCCACATTAACAACTCAGATCAAACAACTTGTTGGATTCTTTCATAAAAGGTCCTAACATAGACGATATTTTTTTTGCGATTGTTTTTGGTCAGCATTCAAAAAATGTGGCATCTACCTTGTAAAATGTTTTCTCATAAGAATTCTCCATGGAAAATGTCCATACCCTTTTTCCTTATGTGCCTATGGACTCAGGCATTTCACATCTGTATGAATTTTCATTAGGGGATAAATCAATCAAAACAATTGTACCACAGCAGGGTGTTCCTCGTTATTGATCTGAATGAACAAATCCAACATGACTATTGGAAAAACCTTATAAAAAGATCTATTCTGCATATAGAGCTAACACTTTACTTGTAGTATTATGCAAAAAAATCATAAATACCAGATAATTTCCTGTATTACACCTATAAATTTTCTGTTGCACTCATGCAGGCAATTATGTAAAGGAAAGCTGCTGCAATTTTTTTCATTAACCATATTACAGTCATCACTCACAACTAAAAAAAGGACAATATTTAATGATTTGGCTTTATCTATAATTTTCTAATGCTGTAGCATTTTATTAGCATAGAAGAGGATCTTAAGCCTCTTTAATCATTTACTGGCTAGATCCAGTGTACTGCATTTCACTCCAGCACATTAAAAGTTCACTAGTGTTTATAAGCTAAGAAATATTAAGTTATAAATTCAACCTAGGAGTAATTTATTCAAATGAAGACTTCACTGTAATAAGTTTATCATTCTTGTGAAAGGTGAAATGGTTACAAAGTAATAACTTTTCCATAACATTGTCATAAATTCTAAAATAGAGGAATTCTGGAAAGAATGACAGGTATGGCATACATGAAATTTCAGGGTAATGAAAGAAGAGGAGCAGAGATTTAATTATAAGTGAAAAATTTGACAGATGCCCAATAGAGTGCTAGTACAATAAATCATTTTAAAGGTGAACTTACTTGAACAGCCAGAAACAGAAAAGCCATAATAATGTGGAAGGCAAGTATCACAAATCCTCCCTCCGATTCCAGATTTACAATGGCACTGACCAGTAACTTGATCACAGGAAGTGTTAATAGAACCTATACGATCACAGCCACAAGGTTCACAAGGGGTCGTTGCTGAAAGTCCCCAATAACCATCCTACAAGGCCAAATAAAAACATTAGACAATCTTCATTAAATCTTCATAAATTATCAAGAATTGAAGCACAATCCATAAATAAATCAACACAGTTCTTTTTATGGCATAGTCC
This sequence comes from Schistocerca nitens, assembly GCF_023898315.1. NCBI lineage: Eukaryota > Metazoa > Arthropoda > Insecta > Orthoptera > Acrididae > Schistocerca > Schistocerca nitens. Next base: position 4,221,400 of record NC_064619.1, on the reverse strand, counting down.
ATATCAATTTAGGCAGGTTAGGAAAAAAATCTTACCTTGAAAGTCTCAGATGTTATTGAATTAAGCATATGTTAAAATGAAGGACTAAGTAAGGAACACATATTATTTTGTTTCTTCCCAAGAAAATTCTGCTCCGAGATACAGCCCTCCAAAGATGACACTGTGCATACCATTTTGAAGATGCGAATTTTGGAAAAAAATTTTAAAATGCTGTATCTCTGGAACAGTTTTAGATATTTTGTTGGTATTTTTTTTATTTTAAAGATAATTGCTTTATGATTACAAAGAAATCCTGCATTTGGACTTATCTGCCTTTCTTTCACTATAGCATTCTGAACTTTTTTTTATAATTTACAGAAAATTTTTTTTCTTTCAAAAATGCCAATCCTTAAAATTATGATTTTTTTCCGTTGGTTAGTACTATATAGGTCTATATTCCCTGAAAAGGAGAGCTTCCACTTTTAGCTTGAACAGGTTTTATAAACAATTGAAATTTTTGCCATTCATAAAACCTGTTTTATTACCACATTATCACATAACAGGCTCATAAAAATCAAAACCTAACCTTATTTAACATAATTTTAATTTTGAAAGATGAGTAAGACACTCATTTTTCAAGCATTTTAAATGGTTCCAAAATGCATGCGAAAGGTCCGAAGACTTAAAGGTTTCAATTTATACAACTTCTGTGCACTCTGTTTTGTACTGAAATTTGCCAGTCAATTAACTAAAAATGAGCTCAACTGGTTCAGTATCTTCCTTTGATATAGAGTGATACCTTCCTGTTGAACCAATATGAGGAACAATATTCAAAACATCGTGAACGGGAAGTGAGCACTGATGGCATTGTTGTGTCTTTCAGCTGGAAAGCTATACCCACCATCTGCTGCATGTGGTAGCACAAAGTTCACTACAATTTCGTTTAACTCATAACTGGTGTCTACAATCTCTGTAGTTCATTAGTCACAGTCCTACACACATGCCAGAAACATCCATCTTCTCAGATTGTGAATCTGAATATTATCCTACTGTTTCTGACACACTTGTAGTTCTTGTGGGGGAATTACAGACCCGTTCTCAACAAAATCACGGTGAAGCACTAAACATAGTTCTTCAGCCTGTACACACTCTTTCACTTCTGCAATGTGTTGTTGCAAATTCTTCAGGTGCTGGTGTGTTGCTGCTTTCACTGATCTTTTACCAAGTTCATCAATGAAGCTGTCAAACACAACAGTTTTCTTAATTAGTTTATTTTTCTCCCACGTCGCATATGTAATTTCTGCAGAGTTATCTGCAGGCCAAGTGTCTGTAAAGACAATCCTCCCTTTCCAGGGCAGTCACCAAATTCTTGAAACAAACAAGTCTCTCACTTTACGTCACAGACTACCAATGACTTCATACACCCAACCAAGTTGTCATATGTCATGTGCTCCATTAAGTTCTTCAAAGTTACCACACAGAGTTCAAAATTCGCGAAGTACACAGATAAACAGACATCTCTAGGTGGGTGTAGAAATACCCACTAAGGTCATAGTGCATAAAATTTTGATCTTCCAATATGTGAAGTTGTATAGTTGCTCTTATAAATTGCAAAAGTTTCTTTAATACTAAGAGTCATGTACCTCTTCACTTTCACAACTTTTTGACCTTCAACTTTTGTAGTGTCTTTTGTGCTAGCACTCTGGCAAGAACAGTCTCGTTTATCTTCCAGGCAAAATGACTGCACTATTTGAACTTGAGCTGCCTCTATAGGATGACTAAAGGCTCCTTTTACAGACCTTACATTTCTTGATTTGTCCAACATGTAATTTGATACTGATGGGACGTGGTTCAAAATTGTTTTCTTCAAAAATGTCTATGGAATAAGAGTTAACACTTGCATCTTTTCACTGTAGGATGCACAATATTCAACAGCTGAATTGATATTTGCGAAAAATTCCTGGCAGGAGGTGCAAGAGTGCTTTGGTTCAGTTTCTTCTGAAGGTTGAATTTCTACTTTGAAGGGTGTGGTCAGTTTTGCTGTAGTGTATTCATCCATAGCTTTAGGAATTTCTCTGCACTTTCTTGATGCATAGTACTTATGACTCGACTTCACTGACCATGGTTTCTTAACAGGACTAAAACCTACCTCCGTAGTTGACTGATTCAGGGTATTTAATTCTTCCTCTACAGATGCAAAATCTGCATCATCTGCACCATGGGAGGCTTCACTTTGTTCAAATACAATCATTGTTGTTATTCTGTCAAATAATTTATAACACAAAAAGTCATCACTGGAAACATGTTCACTTTGAAACAGAGTCTTCAAATGAGAACACCTATTCCCAAACTGAACGAAGTCCGTTTTTTTGTTTGTCATATAAATCACTCTTTTATTGATATGCAAATAGTCAGCACATTTCACTCTCCAGTGGCCCCAGTCAGAAGATATTTCAAACAGTTCTTTTCACAAAACACAAAGCAACTGTGTCAACTGGCAAATTCCTCGAAAAACACAGAACTCATTGGATGGTCTCAGATTTCTTAGAAGCCTCTTTAGTAAACAAATTAGCACTGAACAACTACAATACAGAAACCTGCAATGAACAACCATGACAAAGAAACTGACAAGAAACTACAACACAGTGTAAGAAATATCTGTAACAATGAAAGTGAAAAGAAATAACTGCAAAGAACAAAGAGATAAGAAATAATGCAACAAAGACAATAGAAATATATGTTTAAATGTGTGTGAATTCCTAAGGGACCAAACTTCTAAGGTCACCGATCCCTAAACTTACACACTACTTAAACTAACTTACGCTAAGGACAATACACACACCCGTGCTTGAAGGAGGACTCGAACCTCTCATGGGATAAAAAGAAATATTGTAACAAAGAAATTAATAAGAAACAACTTCAGTGAAGACATACATTACCCTCGAAAGTTAAAAAATGATTTTTTTAAAAATTAAAACCATTCCAATTTAAAAGTTGAAGCTCTCCTTTACAGAATACAGTACTACATGGTACCGTACTAACCAACAGAAAAATTTTCTGGATTGGCATTTTCGAGAAATTTTTTTTCTGTAAATTATAAAATAATTCAAAAGGTGACAGTAGAAGAACTTTGACTGACACGTCCAAACGGAGGATACCACTGTAATCATAAAGCAATTATCTTTCAAATAAAAAAAATCTAACAAAATATCTAGAACTGCTACAGAGATACAGCATTTTAAAAAAAATTCTGGAATCCACATCTGCAAAATAGTGTTCGCAGTGTCATCTTTGGAGGCCTATATCTTGGGGCACGAATTTTTTTGGAGAAAATGAAAAAAATAAATGTCATACTTATTTCTGAATTTTAACATGTGCTTGATTCAGTAACATCTGAGACTATGAAGGTAACCCCCCTGCCTGAAGTAATCATAATAATAATAATAATAATAATTTTATTGTCGTTCAGCTGATTACAGCAATAGACAAAGTCAAGAGCATATGTTTCTACATAAACTACTATATCGATGTAAATTGGTTTACATAAAATAGGTACACATTAGAATACAGTATTTTCATCTTCAAAGAATTCATCAATGGTGTAAAACAGATTGTTCACTAGTAGCTTTAAAGATATTTACAGGCAGTTCTTTAACGTCAGCACTTAGTCTATTGAACATCCTTAGTCCAAGAACTAGGTAAGAGTTATGCGATTTTGATAATCTATGATATGGTACATCTACAGATGTTCTGTTTCTAGTATTATGGCTATGAATATCACTTGTCAACACAAAATTAGACACATTGTTTCTAATGTACATTAAAACATTGTAGATGAATAAGTTTACTACCGTAAGACACTGCAATTTAATAAACAGAGGTTTACAATGTTCTGTTTTATCAGAATCAGTTATTATTCTTATTACTTTCTTCTGTAAAAGTAAAATGTCACTTACATGACAGCTACTACCCCACAGTAAAATTCCATAAGAGATGATGCTTTGGAAGAAGGCAAAATATGCTGATCTCACATAGTCATTGGGAACATGTCTTTTTAAATTTCTAATTAGATAAATAACTCTTGAAAGCCTAGCCAATATATTTTTAATGTGTGGTTCCCACATCAATTTATTGTCAATAGTAACACCTAAAAATTTAACAGTTTCTAATTCCTGGTAGTTAGGAATCTCTTTGAGGCTAAAGTAAAGTGTCTGGGTTTTGTTTTCATTTAGCAAGAAGCCATTAGGTTTGAACCATAATGAGGACTGAGCAAGGGTATTTTCGGTCAGTGTTTTCAGTGTACCTAGATCAGAGTGATACCGTACAGATTACGCCTTTTTACGTGCACAGCTTTAGGAAAATAGATCTGTTAAAAAGAAGTGTTTTCATGTTAACTGGTTCTTCCGTTGCTTCATGTTAGTACAACATAATAATAAATGAAAAGCACTATATTGCTTATGTTCTACATGATCTGAGTTACTGTACTTCCACATGAATTCTGTTTCAAGAATGTCATTTACATATTTTAAGGACCATATTTAGGGTGTGTGATGCCCCTGTGAATAATTTATTTTATGCCCCCTGTTCCTGAACTTCAGCATTGCTGTTTATTTACAGATTACCAACAATAAAGCTGCATAATCATTAACTTCAATTATAAACATTACTTAAGGTTTTAAATAACATACAACACAAAGCACACGTGGAAGACATATATATTCAAAAATTATAAAATAACTACCACAGTTCAGTAGCCCCTTTTACTGAAAAATTATCACATAAGTATCAAACTTGAACATACTATATGGAAAAAAAGAAACCATGATACTTTAACACCCTATATGAAAATTACTTCACTTAAATCTGAAATTTCATCACTCCCAAATACACAGTACAATACCATTTAACTAACCTTTTCCAAATTATGGTGAATTTAGTGAAATGACTTTCTTCTTACTTTCGTATTTGCAAATTCATTCATCACGTCCTGAAGATCAGACTGACTGGCTCATGGCTGATTTTATGCGTATTGCTACAAGACTGATCAGGTGTTCTTACTTTTTATTGTTGTTGAGGATAGTTCTTAATACTTTTAAAACAGAAAAGAGCCTTTACAACTGAACTGTTTGTTGCTGGAGTACAGTTGTAGTCTTAAGTGCTGTCTGGCCTACACATTTAGAGTCTTGAGCGCTGCCAACACAATTAGATAGACTTCCCCATTTAAAAAAAAAAAAAAAAAAAAAAAAAAAAAAAAAAAAAAAAAATTCTACAGAGAAATGGAAGAGAAGACCACATATCAGCATCTCCTTTCTTCATACACAACCTATAGCTTTTGAACTTCATCAAAGTTGTTCTCTATGTCAGAATCAGACTTGGAGACTGCTCTAAGCTTCTCTGCAGCATCATAAATTTGAACAGTTTCTAGTTCAGCAATATTTGAGAGGGAGGAAAACCTTAAGTTAGATTCTCTGTAAACATTGACTCTCTTCTGCAACTTATCTTGAAGAATTTGTATACGATATTTTCATTCTTTTCCAGGTTTCAACACAATCTGATCCTGTTTCTTCTTCAGGACATTTGTGTTTGCCTTCTGAGTCAGATAATTCATCAAAGAATCTTTTGTGTTTAATTTTAAGTTTCCTTTCCTTATTCTCAGCAGCTAGTGGAGGTGGAACTGATTCCAAATTCCTGGTCTCCGTAAGTTTCTTTTCATCTGGATCCCTATGAATTGAAAAAGATGTCTGAAGCTCAGCTAAAAAAATACACTGTAAGAGTGTCAGCATTTCAACAGAAGTGGAAATGTCAACATCCTCGGCTCGCAGTTTTTCACAGCTTGGACAAACTGTTGCAGCAAACAAACCCACACTGATTAAAGCTACCTTAATGCTACTTAACTTTCTAAGACCAACTTCAGCTTCACATCTAACTATACGACTCCCATTCTCTAAAATTGTTCTTAAGAAAACATAGCTTTCCAAAGTGCATTCAAACTCTTTCTTGCACCCCGACATACACAGCATCATGCTGTATGCTGTGTCACACTCACAGAATCAAAAAATGTTTCCAAATGTTCCATCTGCCTTTAGAATCTGAAAAGAAGTTTATAAACTTTGAATCGTCTCAAACAACAACAAAATAAAAAAAAAAAAAAAAAAAACGGGCTGCTGCTGTACAGCATCAAGCAGTTCGTGAGCCAACTAGATTCAGCAGCCAAGCCAAACATGGAACGAAGAAAATTACGAGTTTCGATCCTTGAGTCTTGCTTGTAAACACATGTAGGTTGCGTTATCGTGTGATTGACCTCTACGGTTGACAAATTTCAGTCGAAGTAATTTTAAGGTAGGCTATTCAAAACTTATTCAGAAAGCTTCTCTCCATCGTGACCTAGACTTTTTAAAAAAACGCAAACATCTTTCAACTGAGAACCCACCTTCATTTTCGTGTCTAATTATTATACTTAACTGGTCATGAAGCGATATATCTTGTGTAGAAATTATTGTGATTTTTTTAAAAAAAATAACTTCATTAGATAATTTTTTCGGTCACTGATGCTCCCTTAGGGCATACTAAATCTTCATCTGTTGCTGACAAGTACGAAGTAAATCCTTTTCCACGGTTACCAAAACTAGTCATGGGTGACTGGAATTCGTCAGTAGGAAAAGGGAGAGAAGGAAACATAGTAGGTGAATATGGATTGGGGGGAAGAAATGAAAGAGGAAGCCGCCTTGTAGAATTTTGCACAGAGCATGACTTAATCATAGCTAACACTTGGTTCAAGAATCATAAAAGAAGGTTGTATACCTGGAAGAATCCTGGAGATACTAAGAGGTATCAGATAGATTATATAATGGTAAGACAGAGATTTAGGAACCAGGTTTTAAATTGTAAGACATTTCCAGGAGCAGATGTGGATTCTGACCACAATATATTGGTTATGAACTGCAGATTGAAACTGAAGAAACTGCAAAAAGGTGGGAATTTAAGGAGATGGGACCTGGATAAACTGAAAGAACCAGAGGTTGTAGAGAGTTTCAGGGAGAGCATAAGGCAACAATTGACAGGAATGGGGGAAAGAAATACAGTAGAAGAAGAATGGGTAGCTCTGAGGGATGAAGTAGTGAAGGCAGCAGACGATCAAGTAGGTAAAAAGACGAGGGCTAATAGAAATCCTTGGGTAACAGAAGAAATATTGAATTTAATTGATGAAAGGAGAAAATATAAAAATGCAGTAAATGAAGCAGGCAAAAAGGAATACAAACGTCTCAAAAATGAGATCGACAGGAAGTGCAAAATGACTAAGCAGGTGTGGCTAGAGGACAAATGTAAGGATGTAGAGGCTTGTCTCACTAGGGGAAAGATAGATACTGCCTACAGGAAAATTAAAGAGACCTTTGGAGAGAAGAGAACCACTTGTATGAATATCAAGAACTCAGATGGCAACCCAGTTCTAAGCAAAGAAGGGAAGGCAGAAAGGTGGAAGGAGTATATAGAGGGTTTATACAAGGGCGATGTGCTTGAGGACAATATTATGGAAATGGAAGAGGATGTAGATGAAGACAAAATGGGAGATAACATACTGCGTGAAGAGTTTGACAGAGCACTGAAAGACCTGAGTCGAAACAAGGCCCCGGGAGTAGACAACATTCCATTAGAACTACTGATGGCCTTGGGAGAGCCAGTCATGACAAAACTCTACCATCTGGTGAGCAAGATGTATGAGACAGGCGAAATACCCACAGACTTCAAGAAGAATATAATAATTCCAATCCCAAAGAAAGCAGGTGTTGACAGATGTGAAAATTACCGAACTATCAGTTTAATAAGTCACAGCTGCAAAATACTAACGCGAATTCTTTACAGACAAATGGAAAAACTGGTAGAAGCGGACCTCGGGGAAGATCAGTTTGGATTCCGTAGAAATGTTGGAACACGTGAGGCAATACTAACCTTACGACTTATCTTAGAAGAAAGATTAAGAAAAGGCAAACCTACGTTTCTAGCATTTGTAGACTTAACTGGAATACTCTCTTTCAAATTCTGAAGGTGGCAGGGGTAAAATACAGGGAGCGAAAGGCTATTTACAATTTGTACAGAAACCAGATGGCAGTTGTAAGAGTTGGGGGCCATGAAAGGGAAGCAGTGGTTGGGAAAGGAGTGAGACAGGGTTGTAGCCTGTCCCCGATGTTATTCAATCTGTATATTGAGCAAGCAGTAAAGGAAACAAAAGAAAAATTCGGAGTAGGTATTAAAATTCATGGAGAAGAAGTAAAAACTTTGAGGTTCGCCGATGACATTGTAATTCTGTCAGAGACAGCAAAGGACTTGGAAGAGCAGTTGAACGGAATGGACAGTGTCTTGAAAGGAGGATATAAGATGAACATCAACAAAAAGCAAAACGAGGATAATGGAATGTAGTCAAATTAAATCGGGTGATGCTGAGGGAATTAGATTAGGAAATGAGACACTTAAAGTAGTAAAGGAGTTTTGCTATTTGGGGAGTAAAATAACTGATGATGGTTGAAGTAGAGAGGATATAAAATGTAGACTGGCAATGGCAAGGAAATCGTTTCTGAAGAAGAGAAATTTGTTAACGTCGAGTATAGATTTAAGTGTCAGGAAGTCGTTTCTGAAAGTATTTGTATGGAGTGTAGCCATGTATGGAAGTGAAACATGGACGATAACTAGTTTGGACAAGAAGAGAATAGAAGCTTTCGAAATGTGGTGCTACAGAAGAATGCTGAAGATAAGGTGGGTAGATCACGTAACTTATGAGGAGGTATTGAATAGGAATGGGGAGAAGAGAAGTTTGTGGCACAACTTGACTAGAAGAAGGGATCGGTTGGTAGGACATGTTTTGAGGCATCAAGGGATCACAAATTTAGCATTGGAGGGCAGCGTGGAGGGTAAAAATCGTAGAGGGAGACCAAGAGATGAATACACTAAGCACATTCAGAAGGATGTAGGTTGCAGTAGGTACTGGGAGATGAAGAAGCTTGCACAGGATAGAGTAGCATGGAGAGCTGCATCAAACCAGTCTCAGGACTGAAGACCACAACAACAACAACAACAACCAAAACTAGCTTTATGGTCAGCCAAAACAGAATCATATTCCACAATTAATTCCAAAAACATCAGGAAATTTGCATTTTTCACAAAGCCAAATGCCTCTTCACCTTCACGAAATGCTAGATGTGCTAAGATGTGCACCAATCACTGAAACCAGATATTGAAAATTGAGATGCGTCATTGAATAATTTAGGACAGTGCACAGAACTAAGACCCTCGGCTAGGAAAATATGTAAAATATTCACGTTTGATAATTTCCCCAATCACCAAAACCCTCTGAAACAATTTTCTGCTACATAGTACATAATCGCTGAGAGCCGTTGGTGTGTCGCCTAAAGACACAGAAAATTAAGCATTTTTGTTTTGGTTAATACAATTTTTAACTAAATAAACCAGTGTCTGGTCATTGTTTTCCCAATAAAGTGGGTCATTACTGGGAATAGGATTTAGGGCATGCAGATTCTTGATATCCTTACAGAACTCCTAAAGTTAGAACTTCTGTATTCTCTAAATTTCATCTGCACTTACAGAGCTTCATTTTTCACTGTTACTGTTTTGAACGGTAACTTCAACTGTATCTTCAAAGCCACACGGTTCAGTTTCACTTTTACCACTAAAATATGAGGCCAGTCGCGGTATTTTCTGTAAAAGTTTACTATCCTTCTGTCTTTTTTCTTCAGCTTTCTTTCGATATGCAGCGCCTCTTAACCTAGATCACCCATCCACGCTGTTCCCGTGAACTTAAGGAAAAAAATTTTTGATGTAGAATGTTAGAAACTGAACATTCAGTAGCCTCCGGATTATCCGGCCTAATGTGGCGAAAAGTAAAGCTGGACAACAGATAAAACGGTTCATCACCCATTTCGGACTCTTTAATTAAAGCACAAAGGACCTTACAAACAAACTTTAACAACTCACGCACTTCGGCCGTCGGATATGCAACTGAAAGAACAAAGAACACAGGGTTGTCAAGAAATCTGCATCATACGTGTTTTCATTGTTGCTTATGAACGCTTCTAGGTATCGTTTTTTGCAAGGTCCGGAGAGTGATCTCGTAATTTATACAATATTACAATTATGACTGCAGATGTGTTAGAAACAAAGAAAGATGTATAAAACATTTTGAAAGGCCACGCAGCATTGTTGCCGGCGCCTGCTTGCTAGAACATGGGGAAAAATACAGTCTGTTCAATAAATGAATCATTTTCCTATAGAGAAGTATTATTATGTTGTTTTCTAAGTAAGTCGGACAGTACGGATACCGGATAGTCACGAGTCAGGTAGTTGAGTGTCCACTGTACTTTGATTATATCAAATTCAATGGAACCAACTGCACCATGACCAGGTAGTACTCGAATTACATACCGTAATTTTGAGTTGAGAACCAAGTGAAACGTTGTGCTGTGTTTGGCGGCAACATAACATGAATGGATGAAGAAATGAGCAACGCGCCACAACAAAGCTCTCGTAGACCACGTGATTATGTAGAGGGTAAGGCTCGATTCACACGTTGGGAAACGTCACGTCAACGTCAACGCGGGTTACGTGACGTCAAAATGTTCGTTCAATGCTTTCAAATGGCAAAGTTCACACGGTGGGCAACGTCACGTCAACGTCAGTTTGCTTGCCGGCCGGTATACTTCGAAAGAATAGTTTGACGTTGACGGTGGGGGTCACGTGGTTGGCGAACTGATTACGATTGGCTGTTACTTTTCTGTCTGTTGTGCGGCTGCTCGCATGGCACGAGTTTGATTCTGTTAGCAGTGTTCACCACATCGAAAATATCTACTGAGTTTTTAGTTATAAAATGTTTTTATATAAACATGAACGACGAGAAGTTAATTGAACTTGTTCGACAAAATGTGGAGTCGTATGACATGAGCTGCAAAAAATACAGCGACACTTTTTTTAAAGAAGAAATATGGAAGAAAATTGAATTGGTTATCGGTCGCCCAGGTAAATAACTGTGTGACTATTGTAGGCCTACTGCAGATTATATTTATTTTTTATGTAATGTATTTAGATGTATAACATCGCACCTGCATCTATTTATGTATTATGTATTCACGATTAGGAGGCGAATACGCTTAGCAGAGGTTAGAGCCTTCCTGCTTTCCAATTTCACAATCATTCGCGAGTCGTGAAAGTTTATTTCGACCATGTTTATATGTAATACTTATCATTCCGAAGCAAATATAAGTATCCTACGCCACATAGTCATTTTGGCTAGTAGTTTACTTATGTATAGTATTTATTTACATACTTTCTGGTACTGAGTCTCACTCAACATTTCGTATGGATACAGCTTATTTAAGTACAACTACAATAAAAGTTCGATGTTCCACATTCATATACAGTGTGCAGTTGGTTCTCTGCAGTGCCAAAGTTTAGCCAATAGATCAATTTGTTGATAGTGTCCAGTATTACAATAAATATTCTGTTCTATAAAATACGTAGAGGTACAGAACAGGAACCCTCCAAGCTGAAGCATCAGACTCACCTCAAACAAACCATTAGTTTTTCTCGTGGAGAAATTGCACGGCGCGTGTTTGTGTCTGCTTTCTTGATGCTGCTGCTTGTCAAAGACAGCAAATTAAAAAATTGCTGTCTCGACATTCGTAAATATTTATAAAATGACGTCTCCTCTTCTTCCAGCTCTCTATACAATGTGTGATATTCGCCTTCACACATTCTCTTCAAAATCATTTTCTTCACCCACGTTCGTTTTGATTGCCTTGCCAGTTTCCGCAGCAAGTTCATCAAGACTAAATATAATGTCCGCCATTCTCTCTCGTAAACACTTCTGCGAGTTTCCAGTAACGCGCCAAAACGTGGTTGAAGTTTTGCCGTCGCTTGACGGTCTGTCCAGTGTGAATGCAAGTGGATTTTTGACGGTGTGTGCGTCACTGACGTTAACGTCACGTTGCCCACCGTGTGAATCGAGCCTAAAGCTGTGTCAAACTGAGAGCAGGCTGTCCGTGAGCTCGGTTGTCTGCTATAGAGATGGACAAACTCGTTCATCCTTGGGAACTAGTTCACTGGTGATCGCTCTTGTTTGGGAACCGTTCATTTTTACTCGTTCACTGTTCATTTGTGCTTGGTATATGGTTCTTATGAAAAATTGAAATTAGTAGTATAGTTGACTGAAGATGGAGGGCGCCAAGAGGGGGCACTTGCCTCCCTCCTGGATTAGTGTTTTCATTCATAACAGAATTCTCACAAACTCGTTCATCCTTGGGAACTAGTTCACTGGTGATCGCTCTTGTTTGGGAACCGTTCATTTTTACTCGTTCACTGTTCATTTGTGCTTGGTATATGGTTCTTATGAAAAATTGAAATTAGTAGTATAGTTGACTGAAGATGGAGGGCGCCAAGAGGGGGCACTTGCCTCCCTCCTGGATTAGTGTTTTCATTCATAACAGAATTCTCACACACTTGTAATTTTCGTGATTCTGCAAAACCTCTCGTTTAGCGAACTGTAGCATTATGTGGCTGATCGCAGTGAAATAATATAAAGTGGTGCACGAAAAACCGAGCGAGAGTACAGACTGCTCACCAGTTACGCACGATTTGTTGACCGTTTCGAGCAGAATAGCTAAACATGTAATAATTAGGCAGTGAAGAAAAAACAAATAAGCTAATGCAAACAGTAACTTCGAAACAATAGATGACGGTTGTTCGCCGACAATGAGCAGTATAAAACAATTAATCATAAGAATAAACCTGATGTAAACAAAGACAAACGCGATGGTTGGTCAGAAGCCGTAGCACACGTACACTGGTGTTGTTACGCTCTTGGAAGTAGGTCCTACTTATGTATAAGATATCTTATTACTAAGTTACGTTAAATGAAGCGTTAAGATATTCAAATGTATTAACAGCCATCATTGTATTTCGTAATCACGCTTTAGCTACGTAGCTTTTATTTGAAAAATCTTGTACAGTCACGGCCTCTGCAGCGTTGTGTTCTGATTGTCGCGCTGTTAATGTGCAGTCTGAAACTGGCTGAGGCTGCTCTATGTTCCGTGTTGAAACAGTCGAGTGGAACACGGTTAATAAGTGCCGAGAAATAGGCTGTTCTTTATGTTTTTCATAAATTTACAGAGATAACCGGCTTTGAAGTTTTCCTAGCGTTGTAGCCTATACAATGCAGTTGACTAGCAACAAGGATTGAACGTGTAGCGCAGTCGGTAGCGCAATTGTACGAGCAGCGATGGTAATCATTCGTGCGTGGGATCAGGTTTCCCCAATAAAACTTTTTTTTTCATTTAATTTGAAATACCTACATCTCGTAATTATAAAACTCATCAACATTTGTTATGAATAATGCACGTCTTCTTGTTTCTAATTACATATTGGACGCGAAATTCCTGTTTCCATTTCAAATACAAATTCTTAATTATCGATATTTTATGAAAGACTATTCATAAAAGTTGTTTAAATTCAGAGAACATAACGATTTAATTTTTTAATGCAAAAATGAAAAACCAAATCCTCTTTATTTGGACTATGTCCATCGCTTTATATCACAGAGGTAGATAAGTATCGTAGAAACAGCCATCAACGTATTTCGTAATCACGATTTCGCTATGTATTTTTTATTTCAAAAATCGCGTACAGCCGCGATCTCTTTAGTGCTGTGCTCTAATCGTCGCACTGTTAATACGTAGTGTGAAAAGGCTGAGGCTGGTTCCAGCTCCGTCGTGAAACACGCGCTTGGAACACCATTAAAGAGTGGCGAGGAACAGATTGTTCTGAATATTTTCAACAAGTTTACAGAAAAGTATTCGTTGCCAGCGATACGGCAGATTGCGGAAATGACGTCTGAATATACTGGTATCTTTTGTGTCAAGTGTTCTGAGTGCGCGGAAAGAAAAACAATACCGGCAACTTTCCACACCAGGGAAGACGCGGAAACGTCAATCGTGTACCTTCCGAATATGTGATGATTTTGTTAAAAGTGCTGTGCGGTCAAAGGTGCACGCGTTATTCTTGAGAAGCGAGCCCACAATAGATAAGGTTCTTAAGCTTGGTAAATGACGATGATGATTTGCCCACTTTTAAAAGGTACATTGGTTTCCAGTTCGAAAAAAGGAAACGAAATAGTATAGTAAGACACAACAGTTACCGATACGAGGCAAGCTTTTGTTGCAGACCTGTCACAGCCGGCCGCGGTGATCTCGCGGTTCTAGGCGCGCAGTCCGGAACCGTGCGACTGCTACGGTCGCAGGTTCGAATCCTGCCTCGGGCATGGATGTGTGTGATGTCCTTAGGTTAGTTAGGTTTAAGTAGTTCTAAGTTCTAGGGGACTGATGACCACAGCAGTTGAGTCCCATAGTGCTCAGAGCCATTTGAACCATTTTTTAGATCTGTCACAAGAGATAAAGAACCCGACGGGAAAAGGAAAGAGGTTAATTATTGTTCATACTGGTAGCAACTGCGGTTTTGTGGAAGGTAGTAATTTAATTTTTGAATCTGCGAAAACAGGAGACTATCACGAAGAACTGAATGGTGAAGTGTTTCTTAAGTGGTTTACAGATGTTCTGCCCAAATTAGAGCCCTCCAGCGTTATTGTGATGGACAAAGCACCTTATCACAGCGTTAAAATTGAGCGTAGGCCGCTAAAATCTTGGAAAAAGCAAGACATTGTAAAGTGGTTGGTAGAAAACGAAGCCAACGTCGATCCTACCGCAATTAAGGTTGAATTGCTGCAACAGGCTGAACGTTATACTGTTGACCAATACATTGCTGATGCAGCTGCCAAATCGGCAGGTCACATTGTCGTTAGGTTACCACCGAAATCTGAACCCGATAGAACTGATTTGGAGCCAGGTGAAGGGGTTTGTCGTCAGAAATAACAAGACATTTAAGCTGCCAGTCGTACTTAAACTAATGCGCGAAGGTTTGCCACACGTCACTGGCGGGATGCAGAACAGCGAGCGGTTCTAGGCGCTACAGTCTGGAACCGAGCGATTGCTACGGTCGCAGGTTCGAATCCTGCCTCGGGCATAGATGTGTGTGATGTCCTTAGGTTAGTTAGGTTTAAGTAGTTCTAAGTTCTAGGGGACTGATGACCTCAGAAGTTAAGTCCCCGAGTGCTCAGAGCTATTTGAACCATTTCTGATGCAGAACAGCATGTCGTTAAAGAAGAGGAGAAACTGTGGCGCTTGGATGGTTTCGTGGGTGCTGTTGTTGATAGCCTCGTCATCAACGCAGCAGATGACAGTTCGAGTACGGATATGTATTCTTCGGATTCAGATATGGAAGGAGTTCAACGATTACCAGACGAATGACTGTAAGTAATACCTTCAGTGGATTCTATATTTAACTATACGGTGAAATCCTTCAGTACCCTCTTACGTTACACGCAGCTTATGCAGAAAAATTACTCTGTGGTTAAGTCAGGAATTTTCATCCTTCTTGTTTTTAATTACAGTAGTACATTAGCTGAAAACGATAACATGTTGGGTTTCCGTCTAATCGTCTAAGAGGCGTGTTGTGGGGGATTTGCACTGTATTATTTCATTCTGCTTAAAAATTAAATGACACTGGAAGCTTTATTGCTCCTCTGCTCGTCTCTTTTTACGTGTGAACTGCAGCTGGCCACGTCACTGCAGCCTAGCTGTACCAGCTGACCGGCCACTGCTGTCCTAGTTAGATGCGCCGGTAAAGCTGTTGTCCCTTGTTATCGCTAAGTCGATGTGCCCGTCAACGCATAGCACAAAACGTACCCTTATTATCGTACTTGACAGTACCCGAGACAGCGTGGCTGCAGTCCCACGTGAAACGGAAATCCAATGAGGTTCCAGCAAACGCGGAAGAATACATAGTGCAATGTTTACATCAGGTTTATTCTTATGGTGAATAGTACTCGGGGCCGATTTCTGTGCGTCACCCTGTACCACTGAAATATATTGTAGAAGTTATCGTATTCTCTTTGCAAAATGGGACACCAGAAACTCGATTATGGAGCGCGGGCTTTATTCGGTTGTACGTCGGTCTGCCTTCCATAACAATGAACATGCCCTTTTACCTTGGATCAAAAATGGCCACTCGTGTGTGCCGTGCCGACTCCCTTTGCATGTGTGATAACAAAAAAAATCATACCTTTTTATAAGTATTTCTTCTGCTGTTTATCGAAATAGTGAAGTAAGCTGACATGCTGTTTTGTTACCTGAAAAGATGTATGTATTACATACCAGGTAATATTTATGTAATTTACTTCGTCATAAAATACATTTTAATTACCTGTCGTGGACGCTGAATAGAATACGAAAAGAACTAGAAGTTCAGAGTTCAAAAAAAGTTTGAAACAGATCTAGAATGGGCGTGCGCAGCGAACGAAACGAACAACAAATCGATACTGAATTAAAGATGAGCAGTCGGCTGTGGAACTGCGACGAGTGGCCACGCGAAGGAGGACAAGACCGGCCCAGTGAGACCGAGACAGACGGGAACAGGACCAAGGTTGGAACGAGACCGGCCGATGTGCCGTTGCGGAAACGAGATCGACCGTTTCCCGTTCCCGGGACCTGTAAGTAGAAAGCCGCGGCCGAAGTGAACCATGAAAGGCCGTTCCTTAGAATTCGTTCCTCGCTCGTTCCGTTCATCTTACTGAACCGTTCCTTTGGACAGTTAGTTCCCGAACGACCCATCTCTAGTCCGCTGCGATCGGCTGCTGTCAAACAGAGCGCGAGAAGGACGCAGCGATCCAGCTGTCGAATGGAGCTCGTTGCGAGCGAGTCAGCTGCTGTCCAGTAAACACGACTAGCAGTTCTCACGACGATCAATTGTTGCCTTTATTTGCACCCGCGTCGAGGAAACGAAGAAACATGAAATATGAAATTAACACTAAACGACAAGATGACGGGGAATTTCATCGTCGTCGTCGCAAGTAACTGTGGTCTTGTGAAGACCGTTAATTCAGTTATTTTCGAATGGCTCGCGAACAACTGGAAACGTCACACAAAATGATTTAACCGAAAATCTCAAAAACTGAAACGGACTAGAGAAAGCCCATAGATTTAAAGGAAAGACTTATCAATTTATTTGAGGCAAGCAGGTTATTTATGATGTTAACTGAATCTTCCGTCGCGGCTCGGTAGAACATTATTTCTGATAGAAACCATTTATTTTATTTTACTATTTCCTGTAACTATGTATTTTCCAAAATAGTAATACTCATACAATTTGGAACTATGTAAATAAAATATAAATTGAAAAAACAGCGACAATAGTACTTTATTGTACAAACAAATGTCAGCTACAGGTCGATCATCTACAATGAAACAAAATTTTGCCTCCTCTGGAGCTACAAAAGTTTTTGGAAGATTCCCTTGATTCCAAAATTGGAATGGTGACTTCATTTTATGATACAGTGACACCACCGAGTCGGGTGATAGAAGGACTGCGGGATATAGCTGTGGTGGTGTTTCATCGTCTAATTTCGCAGGTTCAATCTATCGAAATACTGCGCCAGCTGAATTTTTAAATGAGTCCGTGCTCGAGCTGGGAAAGCCTCAAACGAATGTGCGTAACTCAAAAAGAAGTTGCCATGTGGTCGAACTCGCGCTTTTCTCTCCTGTTACAGAATCACGTATGTTGATAATTTCTGACTGCAGCTACAGCTTCGTTTATTTCTTTGGGTGTTGACTGACATTATGGATTCCATTATGCCCATAGTCAGGAAATGGTTCCTCTCACTCTTCAGCATTTGGTGATGTATGATGTGACGACAGTGTGTCAGGAAGAAACTCCAAATGACCTACCCATGGCCAATTCTGATACTTCTTGGCAGAACCTATGCCTCCCTTTATGAATTTAAGGTGTTTGTTATGGGAATCTCGTAGATGTTCCCGTTTTACACAAACAGTCTCAACTGTTGGTCAGGCCATAAGCAAATTATTTTATTTCATATGATGCGTTTATTAGTAACAAATAGTACAATTTGTTCCAGATATTTGGCCACTGGTGATCCACACCTCATCATTGAATTTAATTTCGCATGGGAAAGATGTCACTTGTACTCAGGTGACACATGCGAAAAGGTTTCCGATGTGAGTGTGGCCGCACGACGAGAATTAACAAACACTGAACGCGGAATGTTAGATGGAGCTAGACGTACGAGACATTCTGTCCAGGAAATCGTCAGGCAATTCAATATTCCGAGATCCACAGTGTGCCGAGAATACTAAATTTCAGGCATTACCTCTCACCACGAACAACGCAGTATCCGACGACCTTCACTTAACGACCGAGAGCAGCGGCATTTGCGTAGAATTGTCAGTGCTAACACACAAGAAACAATGCGTGAAATAACTGCAGAAAACTGTGGGACGTACGACGAACTTCCGTTAGGACAGTGCGGCGAAATTTGGCGTTAATGAGGTATAGCAGCAGACGACCGACGCGAGTGCCTTTGCTAATCCCACGACATTACCTGCAGCGCCTCCCTGGGCTTGGACCCTAGTCGACTAGAAAACAATGGCCTGGTCAGATAAGTCCCGATTTCAGATGGTAGGAGCTGATGGTAGGATTCGAGTGTGGCGCAGACTCCACGAAGCCATGGGCCTCAGTTGTCAACAAAGCACTGCGCAAACCGGTAGTGGCTCCATAATGGTATGGGCTGTAGTTACTTGGAATACACTGAGTCCTCCGGAAACCATTTACAGCCATTGATGGACTTCATGTTCCCAAAAACTGATGTCATGTCACTGGGCCACAACAGACCACGATTGGTTTGAAGAACATTCTGGAAATTTCGAGCGAAGAGTTTGGCCACCCGATCACCTGACACGAATCTCACGAACATTTATGGTCCGTAATCGAAATTTCAGTCCGTGCACAAAATCCTGCACCGGTAACACTTTTACAGTTATGGACACGGCACTAGAAGCAGCAACGTTTCTGCAGGGGACGTCCAACTACTTGTTGGGACCATGCCACGTGGAGCTGCTGCACTGCGTCGGGCAGAAAGAGGTCCGGCACGATGTTAGGAGGTATCCTGCGACTTTTGTCACCTCAGAGGTATGTGTGTGTGTGTGTGTCAAGAACTGTATTTACCTCAACCAGCAGAGGAAATCTGGAAAAAACTGAGAGGGGATTGATGAGACGCGATTGATAGAACCGTGGCAATTTCCTGAAAGAATAGTCAGCATAGATGGGAAGCATGTTAAAAGTGAAGTGTCCTAAAAGCAGTGATTCAAATTATGTTTGTTACAAAAACTTGTTTTCAATTGTCCTGCTTGCAGTTACTGATTACGATTACAACTCCGTGGTTATCGACATGGGCAACTGTGGCAGACTCTGTGACAGAACAAGTTCTGAAAACTGTATTTATTCCGAGAAATTAAACGAGGAAAATGTCTTCTTCCTCCGAAACCACTGCCAGGCACAAACATACCCGTCCCTCATGAGCTGATAGGTGATGCAGGATTTAAATTACAAACCATGAGATGACCCCTTTTCCCAAATCAGCTGCATTGGAAGAGCCATCAAAAGCAGTTTAAATAAATAGGCAGGAGTCGTCGCGTGGTGGAAAATGTCTTCGGTACACTCGCTCAAGACTAATGAGTCTCTTTAAGGCCTATAGATTTAATCAGGCTCGGATCTGGGGGGTGTGGAGCAAACTGGGATATGTGACCGGGTGGCAGTTTCAGGGGGCGCCAAATTCATATTCTTGAAGAAAAAAAATCTTGTTTCACAAAGTGCCTAGCATCCGGTGCACGTTGGTCTTTCGATTATTTATATGATTTCGAAACGGATCCCTGTTAGTTTTTGAATATATTTGAAAACAGTCCAAGCTTATTTCTGAAAGAATCAGTTGACTTTTGAATGCGTGCGTAGTGTACATGAGGTCTCTGCCAGGGGAATCCCCGTCGCATCTAGAAATAAAAAGTTTTCCTGCAGACAAAAAGGGGCGGTGCTATATATGCTGAGACAAATAAACCAGAAGTGGTGAATGCCGATCGATGTTTGTTTATATGGTTGATTGGGTGTGCGAATGATAAGCGTTATATTCAGACTACCAGAGTGGAAATAAACGGCTAACAGGAATAATATGTAAGAAAGATTATGTTTTATCTTCTCGGTGTATCCAAGAAAACGAAATTTCGACAGAAAGTTTGTGCCAGATTGCTACACTACTAAGGGCCAGTTATACAGTCCCCGGATAGTAGCCGCTTAAGTTATATTCTCAGAACATCCCGGAAAATGCGTTGTACCAACACGTAATAATACCTAACCTGAGAATAAACGCGTGATAACTGAAACGGTGATGCTGGCAGGGTTAGTGAAGTTGGCCGGAGATTAAGTTGTCATGGCAGGAATAGTTATAGAATTAGTGATGACAAGATTGTTTTCTAGACTGAGGAAGGAGAAAAACGGGAACATCACAAAAACTATATAGAAGAAAATGACGATTCCAAATACATATAAAAATTTCTTACTACTACTACTACTACTACTACAACTACTACTTTTCGATCTCATGCTCGAGATATTAGGGCATATCAATGCAATGTGAAACTATTTGCCGGCCGAAGTGGCCGTGCGGTTAAAGGCGCTGCAGTCTGGAACCGCAAGACCGCTACGGTCGCAGGTTCGAATCCTGCCTCGGGCATGGATGTTTGTGATGTCCTTAGGTTAGTTAGGTTTAACTAGTTCTAAGTTCTAGGGGACTAATGACCTCAGCAGTTGAGTCCCATAGTGCTCAGAGCCATTTGAACCATTTTTTTTGAAACTATTTCCTAACATAAAAGTTTTTGTTTGTAGTAGGCCTACTAGGCATTTGATATTGGTACTCCGTGAGTTATATTCTGTCGTATTATTTATGTAAATGAGTTAGACAAAAACGACCATTTGTGCCAAAACAGTCTCGCTTATTTGGTGTGTGTTACAACTGGTGCAATATTAGAAAGGCCTATTTCCTTTTATCTAGCAGACAGTAACATAACAGACGTATTGAAATCGAGAAAGCACGTCAGTCTTGGGTACTATTCGTATTAACAGCCTTTTCAGTATTAGACAACGACATTTTGATTTTTCGTGTAGCAAAATGTCTGACTAACTTTGATGATGTAATAGATTCTTTCGCAGACAGGAAAGCACGCCGTATAAAGATGTAGCAAGATTAGAGAGGAAAAAACAATACTCGGACCTAAGGATTGAAGAAATATGTACTGTCATGCTTGTCTCTTGTCTTGACTGGTTTTATGTTTCCTATTTTTAATTTTATGTCACATAAAAAAGAAAGTTATTGACTAATAGACAATAAAGAGTGCAACTTTTCTGAAGAGTTCTTATTCTCCCAGTCTCAATCCTCCCCCCCCCCCCCCCCACTATTAATTGTGAGCTTTTTTTAAGAAGGAGGGGGGGGGGATGTTGGATGTCAAACCGGCCGACAGGGAACAGGAGAGGCACCACAGGACAGCCTAATTTCCACTGTCTTGAATGTAGGCTTGATGGCTCCCATTACACAACATATACGTTTGAATTCTACAGAGCGAAATACAGTGACGTGCGACAGAAGAATGCTCTGTGAAGAGCACTTCGGCACACTTAACACCAAATAACAAGTCTTTCATTTCGTTGAACATATACGTTTTATACAGGGTGGTCCATTGATCGTGACCGGGCCAAATATCTCACGAAATAAGCGTCAAACGAAAAAACTACAAAGAAAGAAACTTGTCTAGCTTGAAGGGGGAAACCAGATGGCACTATGGTTGGCCCGCTAGATGGCGCTGCCATAGGTCAAACGGATATCAACTGCGTTTTTTAAAATAGGAACCCCCATTTTTTATGACATATTCGTGTAGTACGTAAAGATGTATGAATGTTTTAGTTGGACGGCTTTTTTCGCTTTGTGATAGATGGCGCTGTAATAGTCACAAACATATGGCTCACAATTTTAGACGAACAGTTGGTAACAGGTAGGTTTTTTAAATTAATATACAGAACGTAGGTACGTTTGAAAATTTTCTTTCGGTTGTTCCAATGTGATACATGTACCTTTGTGAACATACCATTTCTGAGAACGCATGCTGTTACAGCGTGATTACCTGTAAATACCACATTAATGCAATAAATGCTCAAAATTATGTCCGTCATCCTCAATGCATTTGGCAATACGTGTAACGACATTCCTCTCAACAGCGAGTAGTTCGCCTTCCGTAATGTTCGCACATGCATTGACAATGCACTGACGCATGTCGTCAGGCGTTGTCGGTGGATCACGATAGCAAATATCCTTCAACTTCCCCCACAGAAAGAAATCCGGGGACGTCAGATCCGGTGAACGTGCGGGCCATGATATGGTGCTTCGACGACCAATCCATCTGTCATGAAATATGCTACTCAATACCGCTTCAACCGCACGCGAGCTACGTGCCGGACATCCATCATGTTGGAAGTACATCGCCATTCTGTCATGCAGTGAAACATCTTGTGGTAACATCGGTAGAACATTGCGTAGGTAATCAGCATACATTGCACCATTTAGATCGCCATCGATACAATGGGGGCCAATT
Organism: Schistocerca nitens; assembly: GCF_023898315.1. Lineage (NCBI taxonomy): Eukaryota > Metazoa > Arthropoda > Insecta > Orthoptera > Acrididae > Schistocerca > Schistocerca nitens. The sequence goes on along the minus strand of NC_064619.1, from coordinate 4,198,826 downwards.
ATCCTTCCTCCCATAATGCCGCACCATACATTAACCCGTCAAGGTCGCTGATGTTCCACTTGTCGCAGCCATTGTGGATTTTCCGTTGCCCAATAGTGCATATTATGCCGCTTTACGTTACCGCTGTTGGTGAATGACGCTTCGTCGCTAAATAGAACGCGTGCAAAGAATCTGTCATAGCGTGCAAAGAATCTGTCATAGTCCCGTAATTTCTCTTGTGCGCAGTGGCAGAACTGTACACGACGTTCAAAGTCGTCGCCATGCAATTCCTGGAGCATAGAAATCTGGTACGGGTGCAAGCGATGCTGATGTAGCATTCTCAACACCGACGTTTTTGAGATTCCCGATTCTCGAGCAATTTGTGTGCTACTGATGTGCGGATTAGCCGCGACAGCAGCTAAAACACCTACTTGGGCATCATTATTCGTTGCAGTTCGTGGTTGACGTTTCACATGTGGCTGAACACTTCCTGTTCCCTTAAATAACGTAACTATCCGGCGAACGGGTCCGGACACTTGGATGATGTCGTCCAGGATACCGAGCAGCGTACATAGCACACGCCCGTTCGGCATTATGATCACAATAGCCATACATCAACACGATATCGACCTTTTCTGCAATTGGTAAACGTTCCATTTTAACACGGGTAATGTATCACGAAGTAAACACCGTCAACACTGGCGGAATGTTACGTGATACCACGTACTTATACGTTTGTGACTATTACAGCGCCATCTATCACAATGCGAAAAAAGTGGTCAAACTAAAACAGTCATATTTCTTTACATACTACACGAATGTGTAATAAAAATGGGTGTTCATATTTACAAAAAACGCAGTTAATATCCGTTTGACCTATGGCACCGCCGCCTAGCGGGCCAACCATAGCGCCATCTGGTTTCCCCCTTCAAGTTAGACGAGTTTCGTTCTGTGTAGTTTTTCGTTCTGTGTAGTTTTTTCGTTTGATGCTTATTTCTTGAGATATTTGGCACGGTCACTATCAATGGACCACAAAGATGCGCGTTACAAAATGATCATATTTTTGAAAAATCGATTTTTTAAAGTTTTGACGTCCTATTTCAAACTCCCGAGAGAGATTGGGGCGGGGGCGGAGGGGGGTGGGCTCAGCTATCAAGTTTTAGCCCCGGTTCGGCAATATCGTAGCTCCGGAACTGGACTTATCAATCGATTCTGCAGACGCTGTTGTCATAGCGGCATATTTGCAGCTTAAATTGTGCTATAGTGACACCACTAGTTTGTGCAAGCACACTAGTATTTCAGCTGAACTGTATGTGCACAACAATATTCATTTGGTACTATATCATGCAATTGCGCATTTATTTATAAACAAAGAAAACGCGTGTTTGATGTAAACTTGCGTCAATTTTTCTCCCTTGTTGCCGCCTTTTGCATCACACTTTTACCGTCATTGTGTCGTATATCGTACAAAAATACATTTGCGCTCACAAACACAATCAGTCTTTCTGTTGCCGCCCCCGTCTTGCGCACACTTGCCCGCCACGAGTCTTGTAGAAAATCGCAGCTGCGCGCCGCAGGCAAGGCTGGCCTAGCGGCTTGAGCGCTTACCGTTTGACAGAGCCTTAAGCCCTCGCACATGGATGACGTTATACTTGGTTAAAGAACCACGAACGACGGTTGTGGGTTGGACAAATATATGGAAGGACCTTGTAATTGCATGCTTGAACATAAATGACAGGTACAAATATTTGTCAACACTTGGTCAATAAATTATTGTATGCCCGAATGCTGATGCAATGAACATTAAAATACACTAAACAATTTTTTTTTCGATAGAAACATTTTGCCGCCCCCAAAATTTTGCCACCCTGTGCAGTCATAGCGTTGCGCCTGCTTAAATACGGACCTGCATATTTTTTTCCAAAAATGACGTTATAACCTACATGAATCCCACTATAAATTTTCCCAGTTCATTAAAAATTGAAGTCATTATACTTTTATGTTCGTTTCTTAGCTGTCATTTTTGCTTCATACAGGGAGGATTCACGTTTGCCACTTCTGTATCACTTTTGCCGAAGGAAATATAATTCCATATTTTGCTCTTTCTCATGATACGTTCGTACACAAGGTGGCTCGGTCTCATCCGCATGAACAGTCAGCACTGCGCCTGTTTCAGATAAAAATGTCCTGTACTAATGTGTAGAAAATTCGTGGTCTGAACACATCATGTTTGTAATGGGGCCAGCTGCTTGCTTGTCTCATGATCATCACACGATCTCCATGTGAATCATCACAAGAGCCATATTTTCATTAAACACTAAGACATGTTTGTTTCATATTGCGTCATGAATGTTACAACCACACTGACAACAAATGTATCACCATAATATGTTGTGGTAGGGGTACATTCACTCCATTAATCATGGACGTTGACAAGGTGGGTGATTTCTGAGCCTCACTGATGCAGACACGGGTACAGTAATGCAACCACAATGGAAGGGTGTCTGTAGAGACGCTAGACAAAGATATGGTTCCTGAAGAGGAGCAGCAGCCTTTTCAGCAGTGGCAGCAGCGTGGGTGATTGGCTGATCTGAACTTTTAACGTTGGCCACCATGGTTTTGCTGTGTTACCACTGCAAACAGCTGAAATCATGGGAAAACTACAGCCGTTATTTCTCCCGAGGGCATTCAGCTCTGCTAAAGGTTAAGTCATGATGCTATCCTCTCGGGTAAAGTATTTCAAAGGGCAAATAGGCCCCTATTCGGATCTCCGGCGCCGAATATTCAGGAGGATGTGATCAACAGAGCACAACTGATCCTCTACTGATTGGAGCGTGGAATGTTAGACCCGGTAACAGTGATAGGTTGAAGTTAGGTTCAGTGGGAATTAATGAAGTGCAGCAGCAGAAAGAATAGGACTTCTCGTCAGGTTAGTAGAGAGTTATCAACACAAAATAAAATAGAGGTAATGATTAAATAGGTCTGATAATCAATAAGAAAATAGGAATGCGGATAAGCACAGTGAATGCATTATCAAGCCGAGACAAACAAGGAGCCAACACACTCCACAGTATTACAAGTTTATATGTGAACTATCTCCACATATGGTGAAGAGAGTGAAAGAATGTACGATGAGATAATATAAATTATTCAGGCTGTTAAGGGAGAAGAAAATTTAATTGTGATAGGTACTGGAGTTTGGTTATAGGAAAAAGTAGAGAAGGAAAAATAGGAGGAGAATATGGACTGGGCCAAAGGAATGAGAGGGGAATCATCTGGTAGAATTTTGCACAGAGAATACGTTAATAATCACCTGATCACCAACACTTCGTTAAAGACAGAAATATGGAAGCGCCGTGTTAATGGATACTTGAACATAAATGCAGACTCCTGCCAAGCCTGAACGCTGTGCTGTGCAATATCCTCAGTACGTCGTGTGTAGTTGCGAGTGCATTATGTCTGAGCTAAGTGAATCTGAACGTGAGAAAATTATTGGTACTCGTATGGTAGATGTTTCTGTAACCACAGGAGCTGAAGTGTTTGGTGGTTTCAGGAGACACGATATGGTAGATTTATAGTGTATACAGGAAAGCTGAAAAACATGATTAGCTAGGTTACAACGCGGATGAAAGTGTACATTTAATGATGACACAGGATAGCTGAAGAAGTTTGTGAAGAAAAATAAGAGGACGCAGTTGCAGAAGTCACTGTGGAACTGAATACCGCACTCAAGACCCCAGTCAGTACAAAAACAACATGGAGGGAGCTTCAACAGCAGGAAATTGCAGGGCGAGCTGGAATTCCAAAACCACTCGTCAGTGATGGAAATGCTCATAACAGGAGATCGTGGTGCCTACCTGTTAAAGAGGCGGTCATGAAAAACAAGTGTAGGCCAGATTTTATGCATCCAGCATTCGAGAACCAGAGCATTCAGTGGCTTGCAACAAACTCAGCACATACTTTGAAATCTTTATGAAAAGTTTTCCTGCCGACAACCCCCACAAAATGATGAAAGGGAAAAAGTTTATCGCTTACTACATTTTCGCTGTCCACACAAAAAACTGTCGCAGTAGGCATGACGTCATGACGCTTACATTTATTGCTTCTTTGCTATAATTCTATTCGCAACACATTTAGCAGACAGTATCCACATATGGTGCTGAATGTACTTAAAAGCGGCAAGTTAAGTGTTTATCTTTTTCTGTGTTTCCACGCAGTATATTTATTAAATTTCGTGCATGTTTCTCTGTTTAAGAGGTTTGATCCCGCGTTTCTGTAAGTGTAAATTCATGAAGTCTGTAGCGCAGTAGTTGCTCATTTGTTTTGTTTTGAAAGCGACGATCCGTCTGTTTAGTGAGCCAATCGGCCTCCAGCTCTCGGCTGATACACGCCTACTAGTTATTGAGAGCTCCAATGATAGGGGCGCTGTGGAGCCCCTAAGGCAGATAGCTTTGAGGGCTGGAAAGAAAGCCAGCGAGCACTCGGTATGTCTGCCGATGGCCTCATCAGAGACGTGGAGGCGGCCTTGCCCGTGGCTATCGAGCGTGCAGAGGGCAGTCGTCTGGATGTTGTGCCTCACGCCGGTACCAACGACGCCTGACGCGCGGGTTCTGAGGTGATTTTCAGTTCGTACAGACCGCTGGCGGTGGCGGTGAAGTCTGCTAGCCTCACGCGCGTGGTGCAAGCACAAAATTCTGGTCGTATGTAAAATCGCTAAGCGGGTCTAAGGCTTCCATTCAGTCCCTTGTTGACCAGTCTGGTGTGGCAACTGAAGACAGCAAAACGAAAGCCGAAGTTTTAAATTTCACGTTCAAGAAATCGTTCACACAGGAGAATCGTACAAAGATACCGTCATTTGAACATCGGGCAGACTCCCGTATAGACGATATAGCAATAGGCACACCTGGCGTAGAGAAACAGCTGAAAGATTTCAAAGCAAATAAATCATCAGGTCCGGATGGAATTCCAGAGATTCATCTACGACATTGGCCCTTTACCTATCTTGCATTTATCGTGAGTCTCTCGTCCAGCACAAAGTCCCAAGCGACTGGAAAAAACCGCAGGTGACTCCAGTACATAAGAAGGGTAAAAGAAGGGACCCGCAAAATTTCAGACCAATATCGCTAACTTCTGTTTAGTGCAGAATCCTTGAACATATTCTCAGTTCGAATATAATAAACTTTCTTGAGACTGAGAACCTTGTGTCCACGAATCAGCACGGTTTTAGAAAGCATCGCTCGATCGAAACTCAGCTTGCCCTTCTCCCACATGATGTACTGGGAACTACTGATGAAGGGCAACTGGAAGACTCCATATTTCTAGATTTACGGAAAGCATTTGACACGGTGCCCCGTTGCAGGCTGTTAGCGAAGGTACGAGCATATGGAGTGAGTTGACAGATATGTGAGTGGCTCGAAGACTCCTTAAATAACAGAATCCAGTAGGTTGTCCTCGAAGGCGCGTGTTCATCAGAGACAAGGGTAGCGTAAGGAGTGCCCCAGGGAAGTGTGATAGGGCCGCCAGCAATCTGCCGTTGTCTGCTGTTGATGCCGTGGTGTACGGCAGGGTGTCGAAGTTGAGTGGCTGTAGGAAGATACAAGACGACTTTGACAAAATTTCCTGTTGGTGTGATGTATGTCAGCAAGTCCTAAATGTGGTAAAATGTAAGTTAATGCGGATGAGTAGGAAGATCAAACCTGTAAAGTTTGAATACAGTATTACAAGTGTCCTGCTCGACACAGTGAAGTCGTTTAAATATCTGGGCGTAACGTTGCAAAGCGATACGAGGCGAACGTGCATGTGAGAAATGTGGTAGAGAAAACGAGTGGTCGACTTCGGTTTACTGGGGGAATTTTAGGAAAGAGAGGTTCACCTGTAACTAGACCGCATGTAGGACGCTGGTGCGAACCATTCTTGAGTACGGCTCGAGTGCTTGGGGTCCGTACCAGGTCGGATTCAAGCAAGACATCGAAGCAATTCAGAGGCCGGCTGCTAGATTTATCACCAGTAGGTTCGAACAACACGTGAGTGTTACGGAGATGCTATGGCAACTCAAATGGGAATCCCTAGAGGGAAGGCGACGTTCGGGGAGCACTTGAGAGGAAATTTAGAGACTCGGCATTTTAAGCTGGGTGCCGATCGATTCTACTGCCGCCAACATACACTGTGCATATGGACCACGAAGATGAGATACGAGAAACTAGGGCTCACACGGAGGCATGTAGAGCGTCGTTTTTCTCTCGCTCAATTTGCGAGTGGATCACGAAAGGAAACGAGTAGTAGTGGTGTAGTGTACCGTCCGCCAGGCACCGTGCGCTGGCTTGCGGAGTATCTATGTAGATGTAGAAAATCGTATCGTTGTACGATACGTAGTTCAGGAGATACGAGGGAAGGAGGAGATGGACAGAGAGAGAGAGAGAAAGAGAGAGAGATGGGGGGAGGGAGGGAGCAGGACACGCACAGGAAGAGTGGCGAGGAGGAGATGGGCATAGAAAGGAAAGAGGAGGACATGGCCAGAGAATGGGTGAGGGGAGTGGAGGACGTGGGCAGAGAGAAGGGGGAGTAGGAGGTGGTCAGGGAGGGGGGCAGACGAGATGGACAGAGGGAGGGGGAAGGAAGCGATGGACTATGTAAATGAAATAAGTACACACATCAAAAAACGTTTCGCGTCACCTCGGTTCCGTGAGCTCCGGAACTTCTACAGAAAATTGGAATGGAGATCAACAAAACATCATTTCCGCCCTTTTTATTGCTCACGAAAACCACACATTGCATATTGTACCACCGTACAGCGAGACCATCAGAGGTGGTGGTCCAGATTGCTGTACACGCCGGTACCTCTAATACCCAGTAGGACGTCCTCTAGCATTGATGCGTGTCTGTATCGTCTGGCATACTATCCACACGTTCATCGAGGCACTGTTGGTCCAGATTGCCCCCCTCCTCAACGGCGATTCGGCGTAGATCGTTCAGAGTGGTTGATGAGTCACGTCGTTCATAAACAGCCCTTTTCAATCTATCCCAGGCATGGTCGATAGGGTTCATGTCTGGAGAACATGCAGGCCACTATATTCGAGCGATGTCGTTATCCTGAGGAAGTCATTCACAAGATGTGAACTATAAGGGCGCATATTTTCGTCCATGAAGACTAATGCCTCGCCAATATGGTTGCACTATCGGTCGGAGAACGGCATTCACTATCGTATAGCCGTTATGGTGCCTTCCATGATCACCAGTGGCGTACGTCTGCCCCACATAATGCCAGCCCAAAACAGCAGGGAACCTCCACCTTTCTGCACACGCTGGACAGTGTTGAGACTGACTGGGTTGCCTCCAAACACGTCTCCGACGATTGTCTGGTTGAAGGCATATGTGACACTCACCAGTGAAGAGAACGTGATGCCAAACCTGAGCGGTCCATCCGACATGTTGTTGGGCCCATCTGCACCGCTCTGTATGGTGTCGTGGTTGCAAAGATGGAGCTTGCCATAGACGTCGGGAGTGAATATGCGCATCATGCAGCCTATTGCGCACAGTTTGAGTGGTAACACAACGTCTTGTGGCTGCACGAAAAGCATTATTCAACATGAAGGCCTTGCTTTCAGGGTTCTTCCGAGCCATAATCCGTAGGTAACGGTCATCCACTGCAATAGTATCCCTTGGGCGGCTGAGCGAGACATGTCATCGAAAGTTCCTGTCTCTCTGTATCTCCTCCATGGCCAAACAACATCGCCTTGGTTCACTCCCAGACTCCTGGACACTTCCCTTGCGTGGGAGCCCTTCCTGGAACAAAGTAACTTTGCGGACGAGATCGAACCGCGGTATTGACCGTCTAGGCGTGGTTGAACTACAGACAACGTGAGCCGTGTACCTCCTTCCTGGTGGAATGACTGCAAGTGATCGGCTGTCGGGCCCCCTCCGTCCAATGGGCGCTACTCATGCCTGGTTGTTTACATCTTGGTGCAGGTTTAGTGACTCCTCTGAACAATTAAAGGAACTGTGCCTATGATACAATAACCAGTTAATGTCTGTCTTCAGGAGTTTTGGGAACTGGGGTGATGCAAAACTTTTTTTTTGATGTGTGTACATATCAGAGCAACGCAGGTACTCAGCTAGTATATACACGCGAATCCGGCAATAGGATATACGTACTACTCTTCTTGTCCCCTCTATCTTTGTCCATCTCCTCTCCCCCTTCCTCTCCCCACCTCGTCCTGCCCCAACTTTCTGTCCATTCCCTCCTTCCCTCTCTCTTTATCTATTTCCTGCTCTGTTTATCTCCTCTTCCCCTCTCTGAGCTTTGTTTATTGTTACTGCCAACGGAACCTTGAGTAGGAACTGAAGTCTTAAAATGATGGGTAAATCGGCTGGGAACATTGGTACACGGGATGTGAGATAACTCTCCTGCTGCTGAATCTGTAAGGATAAGCTTCATTGACAGTATTTTGCATAGTTTTAATCTGCAGAGGGGTCGGATTACAAAGTTTCGGACGATTCAGATTCCATAGTATAATTCTAACCATAAACGTGTAAGTCATAAACAAAGCTTTCCTGTTTTCTATTAAAACGGAAGGAAGAAAACAAAACAGTACATAGTTGTGAGTACAGTTTTGTTTAAAACTGTGTAGAAGGCGTATATAACAAGATTTCAGATGACAAGCCAATATCAAGCACCCTTATTTACTGTGTAATGTTAATTCAATGCATGTGTGTAATTTCGTTGCAGTTTTAGGAGCTTCGGCCCTTTAGGAAACTTAATATGTCGGTATAATGTTACGAAGAGACATATTACGAGTGAAACGGACTGTCCACGTTTGGAGCGGTGAGCTATCTGTGGACTGGTTTGGTATTTTCAAAACTGTATTGGAGTCTGTGGGAGGGCCGAGTTCCAGAACGGCTTAAATCAAAAAATAAATGGGCGGACAACGCGTCGGGAATAATGCTCGTGCTGCTGTGCACTGTTTTTTCTGGTAATTACGTCACTGTTATTAAATTAACTCGATTGAGCTTGTCCCGCTCTGCTTTTGGACTGATAGGGTTTTATTTTTGGTGTATTTTGACGGACCGGCCATCGGCGAGACAACGGAGCGTCGGTCCCAGGGATCGTGCAGCAGTTGTCTCAGGTAGGAAGCTCTGAAATCACACTGTCGACCGACATTTCGTTGCTGCTGTGCACCAGTACAAATAAACTCCTACAGAAAAATATCAGTAAATTGTGGTACATAGATTCAAGTCAGTTTTCAGTTTACTTTGTACCACTTCTCCTTCGTTAACACCTCAAATTAAAATTAAAATTGTGCTGTTAAGGGCAATTTCAATGTCAGAACTTTACATAGGTTCATATAACAAGTGTGTTGACCTAACGGTTGTATAATTTTAAAAACACTAGGGACAAATAGTAAACAATTTTGTTCTATAGATGTTGTGAACTCACATTATTAAAGACAGTGCTGATGAAACAGTACAGGCATTTATAATCAGTTAACAGCGTCTTGAAGTGGAAAGTGTTTACAGCTGCGTCATTTCTATTGACTGCACTGTTTAATAATTAAAGTTTCCCACCAAGGATATTCTGAATTGGTTCAAATGGCTCTGAGCACTATGGGACTTAACATCTGAGGTCATCAGTCCCCTAGACTTATAACCACTTAAACGTAACTAACCTAAGGACACCACACACATCCATGCCCGAGGCAGGGTTGGAACCTGCGACCGTAGTAGCAGAGCGGTTCCGGACTGTAGCGCCTAGAACCGCGCGGCCACTCCGGCCGGCCAGAGCAGCAGACGCAGCGCCGGTGGTGGCAGGGCAGGTTACCTGGCAGCGGTCGCAGGCGCGGCCGGTCGTGTGGGGTCGGCAGGGGCACTGTCCAGTCACGATGTCGCACACCGCGCTCGTCGCGCCCACGGAGTGGCAGCCGCAGCCTGCAAGACAGAGAGGGCCGCACTGGTCACACCGGCAAAACACGCCACCACTGGTACACATCGACGAATTTCTTGCCTGTTGAGGTAATGAAACTTTGGTAGCCTAGATCGTCACTCTCATATATTACACAAGCTTAGCTGAACACCAGTTTGGCTTCCGAGATAACAGAGGCGGAAGAGAAGCTGTCCTACGCCTTCACAGTATAGTATTGTATTGTATGTTAACCGGGGGCCTAGAAACGACGGAGAGGCTCCGTCCCCGCCGCAGCCGCAGTGGTCCACAATCCCACGACGACTACCATAGTCCACTTTACCCCTCCACAGCCCCACAACACCGAACCACTCTTTCAGGATTACTGTTCCGTTCGCCCCCCCCCCCCCCCCCCCCCCGCCGTCCACAGGGAACGTCTCACACCAGACGAGTGTAGCCCCAATGTTTGCGTGGTAGAGTAATGGTGGTGTACGTGTAAGTGGAGAACTTGTTTGCGCAGCAATCGCCGACATAGTGTGTGTAGCTGAGGCGGAAAAAGGGGAAACAGCCCGCATTCGCCGATGCAGGTGGAAAACCGCCTAAAAACCATCCACAGACTGGCTGGCTCACCGGACCTCGACACAAGTCCTCCGGGCGGATTCGTGCCGGGGACCAAGCGCTCCTTCCCGATCCGGAAAGCCGTGCGTTAGATCGCTCGGCTAACCGGGAGGGCTTCACAGTATAGTAACTGAAGAAAGTTTTAGAAGCAACAGAAAAATTTTCATGGCTTTCGTGGATTTCAGGAAATTGTTCGACAACGTCTACTGGAACAAATTAATAGAAATTCTAAAGGTTATTGAACTAGACTATAGATAAAAAATAATTAAAAAGCTGTACAATTGTACTAACGAGGAAACCCTTGAGTGTGACGTCGCAGGTTCAGTGTTTAGTTAAGGCTCATTTGAAAGTGACTGAGCATGTCCATCAGGAGGGTGACAATTTACGGGATGTTCAGAAATCAGCCCTCTATGGTATGTGTGTGTTATTCTTCATAAAATGGAAATCGTCGACATTCGAGAAATGTTCAAAACAAACCATTAACTTGCACCATGAACACCGAATGTAAAATGGAGAGCCATAGTAATCACCATCGAGATCGAAGGCGAGCTCCTTGCAAGATACAAACCGGCTGGACGTTCAGCTAGGTATCCACTCTTAAAGAATGCATATAGAATCATACTGGTGTAACGGGGAGATGAGAACTGAGGCAATATGATGACATGCAACCGAATGCGAAACAGTCTGCCGTGGAGGTTATGACGAAATTCGCTATTTTTAAGGCGTAGCTCCAGATAGTACGATGATATGTTTTACAGGCACGAAAAAAACAAACATTCAGAGGCTGGGTTTGTCCGGTGGTTGCAGGCGGTATGAACTGCTATGTGACACACTTTTCAGGATGGATGGTTTGCTCTTGAGGAGTATGATTTTTATACGCAGACCGGGAATCAAGCGAATGCAAGTTACTTTGACCTGATATGGGCCAAAATCAGTTCTTATACTACAGTTGTAGTTCTCTGACGCCCATTTTTCCACTCTTACCTGTTATGTAAATATTCCCTACTGCCCTTGCAAGATCACACACACGAGAAAGAATCGTAGGGGGCCAGAGCACCTCCAGCTCGTCGCAGCACAATAAACGACTTTCCACCCAACTTTACTATACAGATTAACAGTCGACATAAGCTTATACGAATGCGTTACGGCATTGGTGTTAGTTGATCTTGGTACAACACTCCTGGTACCTCTAATTTCCAGGGTTCCTTTCGTGTGCATTTCCTTTTCAAATCCCGACTGGTCAGAGTTGAAAATAAATTCCTTACTGAACGATGACATGAATTTTTTTATCTCATCTACAAATTTTCGGACCAATCTGCTGTTTGCTGTGCATCGTCAACTTGACGCATTGTTTGAACTCTCTTTATTTTACGTCTTCCACTTCTGTAGCACTTTTTAAGTTATGCAACCGTCTACTGCTTCTCTTGAAATCACTGTAATCCATGTCGCGCGCAATTTGATGTGCACAACGTACTAGGTCACTATGATGCACGTACCGTAAACCGTATCGAGCATCTTTAAAACGCGCAAACACCAGTTCGAAATCTGTTCATAATTTTTTCAGTATAAAGCGGATGATGTTTCATGTACGTAATTATGTTTACTATCCGCTCCTTAGACAATGATTCTCCTTTACTATGGAATTTGTGGCTCCCTGTCCCACAAGGATGATGAAGTTCATTGCTTGACACGTGTTTCAGTATCACTTTCACCTGTGAAGCATATATCGTCATCACTGTACTCCTCATGTACGTTGTCCGCACAACCGAGCGTATACGACACCAAACATTCCATTGACTCATCTTGCAGAAACGCTAATATTTCATTTGCCACTTCTTTCTCACTCTGCGAAATTCCCTGGGCTTCTTTCTGACGAAATGTCAACTTCGGCAACTGTTGTTGTAGATATAATTCAATATCAGCTTTGTTTATCGCTGCCACTGCTCTGCTTTGTATCAACACCACTAGCATTGTAAAACTGTTAGTGAGTTATTCGTCGACTAAGTAGTTCAACTACGCTCCGTAGCCTCATGTTGTGTTCGCCAATGGACATCTTCAGTCCTGCCCCCTGTTGCCGTGAGGAGCCAATGTTGTGGTTGCATGGTAGACAATATGTGGGGCATCGAAAGCAGTAAACATCCCTGGCCTTTCGCGACGTCGCACTCAAGAGGTTCCTTGTAAGTACAAAAATAGTAAAGACGAGAAATACAAAAAGGAAGCTAGACTTCTTAAAGGCGTTAGATGAAGATGCCATCTGTCCCCATCCCTATATGACACCTACATAGAACATGCAATAAACGAGTGAAAGAGTACTGTATATGTATCAGAATAAATAGAGAAAGACTACAGATGCTCAGGTTTGCAGATATCATAGCTGTGATAGTTTCAGATGAAAAAATCTCCAAACAATCCTAGAAGTTATGGATGCAATACTAACGGATGAGTACGGCATGGAAATGAAGTGAAAAATACAGAGATATTCGTGTCGTCTAAGTAAGCAATAGACATAAACATTAAAACTAAGGAAATAAAATAAAAGAAACAAGATAATACAGATATTTAGGAAGTAAGGTAACTGAAGACGGAAGACGCAATGAAGTCATAAGACAAAGAATTTGAGAAGCAAAAGCAATGTTCATGTATGTAAGAAAAATGATTTGTTCAAACAAGATAAATTCTGAAATGAATAAAAGAATAGTTAAGAGCTGTATAATCGGAGTGTAGCGCTGTATGGCTGTGAAATAATGCACAATAGTTGATAACGAAATCTCTAATTACTTGAGGGATGGTGCGGAGACATGTGTTAACGATAAAGAGGACAGATAAACCACCAACCAGGAAGTCTCGCAAATAATTAGCGAAGAGAGGTCATTTTGGGGAACAACAGATCAAAGAAGACCAGATTGATCACATAATACGACGCAGCAGGTGTCCTCTTAAGTGTTCTCAAGCTGACCTAACGACATCGTCAGTTGGCCACTGTATGAGCGAACCTGGACTGTGGATCAGTGGTTATAGACTCTTCTTTACCATTAAACCCATACAAAAATGACATTACAATGCACGCAACACTGTCACACATATGACACTTCATCCGCAGATCGAATGAAGACAGTTTCAAGTCACCTCTATAAATTTCTGACAACAGCAGTGTGAGGTATCTCAATTGTCACTGAGAATTCTGGTAATAATTACTACTATATCTGTTAGCTTCTATATTTCATACGGAGAAAAATTCTATAAATATCGAAACAAGCAAAATAACGACAGGAAAACTTCAGCATATAAATATTTCTTCTTGCTAAGCACCTTTGACATACTAATTCCTTGTTCGTGGCTTATATTCAAAACTTGTTTATTGTTCGTATTTACATATTTGAGTATTAAAGACACTTTGCAAGCTTCTTGTATCTTTGGATGCTCTGTTATTTATTATAATACGTATTTTGTGCGAGTCGTTGACAAGAGTATTAAATTCTCAGCTTTTTACGACACAAATTATCAACGATACACGACATGTATTTATTAATGTTCTTTAATTTAAAAGATTAACCAATAAGTTTTAAATACTCGAGGCATTGGCGCAGATTTTGCATTGAGGTGTACACTCATTATCTCGCACAACTTTTATCTACATGGTATCCGCTGGAGCGCATCGAAAACACCTCATAATTCCATATTGCTATTAAGAGACTGTAATGATATTATTTTCTTACTGTGCTAGGTTAAAGATTTCTCGCCCCTGTGGGATATGCGTGAAAGCTTTGCACCAACAGTCACACTACCAAACCAGCGGGAACGTTATGCGGGCAGTCTGTATAGAAGGCGAAATGGGCATGTCCCACGCTACTGGGTGTGCAGTTACGGGGGATATTATTTTAATTGAGGAAATTATGGTTTTATGTGAGTGTAGTGCAGTCACACAAAATATTCTCTCTCAGCACGCAATTAAGGTAGTGTGTCAGCGGGTAGGTACTTTCCAAAATTGGGTTTCGTCTCGGGAAGGAAACTGAAACCAGAATCACAAAAAGCAAATACGTTGCCACGTGTCTGTATATTACATTATAAATGTACTTTCCACTTCACTTGGACGTTAGATTAGATTAGATTAGATTAATACTAGTTCCATGGATCATGAATACGATATTTCGTAATGATGTGGAACGAGTCGAATTTTCCAATACATAACATAATTAGGTTAATTTAACAACATACTTAAGTTAATATAACAACTTTATTTTATTGTGTTTTTTGTTTTTCTTTATTTTTTATTTTTATTTTTTAATTTTTTTTATATTTTTTGTTTTTTTTTCTTAATTTATATCTAAAAATTCCTCTATGGAGTAGAAGGAGTTATCATTCAGAAATTCTTTTAATTTCTTCTTAAATACTTGTTGGTTATCTGTCAGACTTTTGATACTATTTGGTAAGTGACCAAAGACTTTAGTGCCAGTATAATTCACCCCTTTCTGTGCCAAAGTTAGATTTAATCTTGAATAGTGAAGATCATCCTTTCTCCTAGTATTGTAGTTATGCACACTGCTATTACTTTTGATTTGGGTTTGGTTGTTAATAACAAATTTCATAAGAGAGTATATATACTGAGAAGCTACTGTGAATATCCCTAGATCCTTAAATAAATGTCTGCAGGATGATCTTGGGTGGACTCCAGCTATTATTCTGATTACACGCTTTTGTGCAATAAATACTTTATTCCTCAGTGATGAATTACCCCAAAATATGATGCCATATGAAAGCAATGAGTGAAAATAGGCGTAGTAAGCTAATTTACTAAGATGTTTATCACCAAAATTTGCAATGACCCTTATTGCATAAGTAGCTGAACTCAAACGTTTCAGCAGATCATCAATGTGTTTCTTCCAATTTAATCTCTCATCAATGGACACACCTAAAAATTTGCAATATTCTACCTTAGCTATATGCTTCTGATTAAGGTCTATATTTATTAATGGCGTCATACCATTCACTGTACGGAACTGTATGTACTGTGTCTTATCAAAATTCAGTGAGAGTCCGTTTACAAGGAACCACTTAGTAATTTTCTGAAAGACAGTATTGACAATTTCATCAGTTAATTCTTGTTTGTCAGGTGTGATTACTATACTTGTATCATCAGCACAGAGAACTAACTTTGCCTCTTCATGAATATAGAATGGCAAGTCATTAATATATAATAAGAACAACAAAGGACCCAAGACTGACCCTTGTGGAACCCCATTCTTGATAGTTCCCCAGTTTGAGGAATGTGCTGATCTTTGCATGTTACGAGAACTACTTATTTCAACTTTCTGCACTCTTCCAGTTAGGTACGAATTAAACCATTTGTGCACTGTCCCACTCATGCCACAATACTTGAGCTTGTCTAGCAGAATTTCATGATTTACACAATCAAAAGCCTTTGAGAGATCACAAAAAATCCCAATGGGTGGTGTTCGGTTATTCAGATCATTCAAAATTTGACTGGTGAAAGCATATATGGCATTTTCTGTTGAAAAACCTTTCTGGAAACCAAACTGACATTTTGTTAGTACTTCATTTTTACAGATATGTGAAGCTACTCTTGAATACATTACTTTCTCAAAAATTTTGGATAATCAAAACAAAAGAGATGACCCAAAGAATTTCCTGTAGGAAATTTAGCGTCGTCGATACAAGACAGGAAAGATTGCTGTAGCATTAGAAAGTACAATCCGTTGTGAAATATTAATGCAACTGAATAAAAGAGTTACGTTTATTTTTTTAATGTTCATTCTTCAGATCCTACACCATTTTTGAAACGTGGGCTTGTTGATAGCACTACAATATACCTTAGGATACTTCTCCCTTTTAGTCAAATAGTGTCATAAATTTATTTTATCCCCAATTCGATACAGTCTGTCTTTTGAATTATCCGATTTACCCACACAATCTTCATTTTTTTCTGCAGCGTCACATTTCAAAATCTTCTATTTTCTTCTTGTCTGTACTGTTTATTGTCCATGTTTCACTTCCATACAAAGCTCTGCTGACGACTAATACGCTCAGCAAAGAATTTCTAACGCTTTCTTTTACATGTTAAAATATCTCCCTTTTTCAGAAAAGCTTTCCTTGCTATTGCAATTCTGCATCTTATACAACCTTTACCCCTGTCATCATCACTTATTTTGCTCCCAAAGTAGGAATTTCGCTACTATTTTTAGTGTCTTCAATCTAAATCTAACTCCCTTAGCATCAACTGATTTCATTCGACTACATTTCGCTAGTCATGTTTTACTTTTGTTGATGTTTATCTTATAACCTCTTTAGAAGACACTTTCGTTCAACTGCTCTTCCACGTTATTTGTCGTCTGCGATAGAATTACAATGTCGTCGCCAAACCTCACAGTTTTTGGTTGTTCTCCCTGAACTTTAATTGATCTCCAAATTTCTCCTTAGTTTCCTTTACTGCTTGCTCAATGTTCAGATCGGGGAAACGCTACGACCCTGTATGACTCCCTTCTGAGCTAAAGCATCCTTTTCATGTCGTTCGAATCTTGTAGCTGATGTCTGTTTTCTGTAAAAGTGATAAATAACCTTTCCGTTCTTGTATTTTATCCCTTTTACAATCGGGATTTTGAGAGAGCATATTCCAGTCAGCATTGTCAAAAGCCTACTGTAGGTCTAAGCTGCTATAAACGTACGTTAGAATTTTTTCAATCTTCTAAGATGATGTCTTCTAATATGGCTAATTGATTTGCTAAATCAAATTAAGGTTTTGTTGCTTCTCACTCATCGCACTGGTAAGTATGTATCATCTCTTAACAGTTGCTCGTTTGTTGAACAATTTTCGCATGTTTACTTTTGATGATTCACACTTAAGCAGATGCATGTTTACGAGTATGTGTATCAAATTGTGTGTTTTCTGTCCATAGGAATGTAGCGTGATCATTATTTAGACAGCAGAATTTGCTAATTTTGATGGGCTCTTTCATTGTACGTATTACTGAAGTTCACTTTCTGAGCAGATTATCTGCAGGCTTGTTGTACAGAAGTTCCTTGACACATAAAAGCACATAGAGTAAATATTTATGGGATTCATTTGTAAATATTTTTTTTATTTTGTCATTATCTTCAAACGAAATAATGCTTACGACTCCTTGAACTTTATTAGAGACGGTGCACAAGTTTGGCTTGTGTTAACGACGGAGAAGGAAATCGGCCGCACCCTTTCAAAGGAACAATCGAGGCGTTTGCCTGGAGTAATTTAGGGAAATCACGCAGAAGCTAAATCTGGATGGGCGGACGCGGATTTCAACTGTCGTTCTCCCGAATAGTACCCATCTTAATACTTTTTTAAGTCGTATACATTCCTCCATCTTCCTGTAGTCGCTATGATGACCCTGAACTTCGGTCGATCCTCTTTTTCAGATCCGTATTCAACCATGCCTGATGTGTTTCACCCACCAGAAAATTTCTTTTATGAATTAAAAGTCCTCAAAAACTAACCGTTGTTAATAAATAAGTAAGCAGCTCCTTAATGGTGCGAAATGTCTGTGACTGCTGAGGAGCATCTATTCAGAATGCGATATTACTTAATATTGACTCTACGTCCAAACGACGATGACGTAACGTCAGATTTAAGATTGGTTTGAATTAACTTATTCCTGGGGCTGCTTCGCTGGCATTGTTACGGTGATGGACACAGTGGTGATTTGTCAATCTCTCAACAACTTGTTTAGCCGCCAAAATCTTATGCGTAGTCTTCTAGACGAATCCCGCCGACGACCATCTGCGTGTCACTTGGTGGGATCAGATTAAGGTCCTACTTCCTCGCCGAACTGCTTTATTATGCAGTCATAACCGTTGATTTGTATCTCCTAAAGAACCAGTCTCATTTGTTGGAGCTGTACCGCCGGAAAATCAGCTCTTTATGTTCCTCCTCCAGAGATCGTCTTCAAGTCATTATCTCTTACCACATGTCCTAAGTATTCCGTAGGGGTTCGATATCATCCATTTCATTTCCATCAAGTACGCCGCTTACAGATATTCATCGTAACGTCAAAAGTTATTGTCGATACGTCAGTAAAACAGTACGTTTCCGAAAGTCTGTCAGTACTTTCCTCTGCAGGAATATGGAATACATTATAATAATCGTTGTCTGTTCATCTATGAAAGAAGTAAACTACATTCCTCATTGCTATAACTGATATTTATCTTTTAGCGTTATACAAAGGCTGAAATAACAAGTGTTTCAGTTTCGATAAAGGTCTTTCAAAATGTGGTCAGTTAGAGGAAAAAAAAGATTACGGTTATCGTCCTGTCGACGACATTAGGGTTTAAGGGAAGAAAAATTAGTTTGATTACGTGTTACTCCATTGAGCTCCACTTTAGGAACTGCATTTTCATATTATTCGTGACTTTCCTTTAGCGAATTATTCATACCTGTGATAAACGTCCTACTAAAGCAAGGTGTCACATGCGTAAAACATTAAGGGCTCTTGGAGGGAACTGGTGAAATTCAGTGTCAGTTGTACGTATATTTTATATGTCATTTTAGAGAGCTGAAATGCGATCAACAAATGCCACATTGAAGAATCTACCAGCACCTCATAAAATTCTGATGGGGAACTTCAGTCAGAGATGAATTGTAGCCATCAACAAACTCGCCAGACCCTTGCAGCGTCTTGGCTATTTTAAAGTCTTCCAATTTTGCTCTAACATTTCGCTTGTATTCGTCAGGCGACAAAAGAAATTTCTTGTTTGATACGGCTTTGAGATTCTTAACAGCAGGAAATGTTCAAATATTGTCGCTTCAGTTAACGGTATTATTTAAAAAGCGCTTCTAGAGCTTGTCTCTCTTTTACAGAAGTACTTTGCTTGCACTGCGTGTTCTTGATGGCGTGTAGAGGTGTAAAAGGTGATACAAGGCTATTCTAAATTCGGAGAATGTGGGATCCGTTATGCACACGAAATAATAACTCGTTCTACAATAAAAGAATGAAAATGCGGAACAGCCTTTGGATAAAGGTTTGAACTTAGTGCGGTGTTACTTTCCTGCTGTCATGGTGAATGACATCTTTGGATAAGGCGACAAATGATTAATCACGTATAAAAAGTATCCTTTGAGGTCTAGGAGACAGCTGTTAGTCATGAGTAGAAGGGATTAGTAAGGTAGGAAATTAGTGACATTTTGACTGAAATGTGGAAGCAAGTTACCATTTATTAAATCGAAATCTGCAATTTCTACATAAAAATATAAATGTATCGGTAAAAGTTTTTCCTAAAACGTCAGCAGATGCTTCTGTACCTACTTTGTACGTAACAGTTTACAACAATAACCGTTTATAAGAGATGTTGTAGACGAAATAGTTCGTGCACCAGAAACACA
The DNA here is from genome assembly GCF_023898315.1 of Schistocerca nitens. NCBI lineage: Eukaryota > Metazoa > Arthropoda > Insecta > Orthoptera > Acrididae > Schistocerca > Schistocerca nitens. The sequence continues at coordinate 4,178,970 of NC_064619.1, read as the reverse complement.
TATTTAAAAAACTCCTTTGCTTTGTAACAGCAAAACCGTTAACGGTGCAACTTACAAGACCGATTTCAGCTATAGTATCGGTTTTCATTACAACGCTAGGCAGGTGTGCTACGACATAACTTCTGTTGTGCGAGATGTCGCAGTGGTTCACACACTGGACTCGCATGGCAGTTCGCGCCCCTCTCCGCTCATAAGCATTTATGTTTACTATGGGTTTCCTAAACCATTTGTCCGCAGCTCGTGGTCGTGCGGTAGCGTTCTCGCTTCCCACGCCCGGGTTCCCGGGTTCGATTCCCGGCGGGGTCAGGGATTTTCTCTGCCTCGTGATGACTGGGTGTTGTGTGATGGTTCAAATGGTTCAAATGGCTCTGAGCACTATGGGGCTTAACATCTGTGGTCATCAGTCCCCTAGAACTTAGAACTAATTAAACCTAACTAACCTAAGGAAATCACACACATCCATGCCCGAGGCAGGATTCGAACCTGCGACCGTAGCAGTCGCGCGGTTCCGGACTGAGCGCCTAGCACCGCGAGACCACCGCGGCCGGTCGTTGTGTGATGTCCTTAGGTTAGTTAGGTTTAAGTAGTTCTGAGTTCTAGGGGACTGATGACCATAGATGTTAAGTCCCATAGTGCTCAGAGCCATTTGAACCATCCTAAACCATTTAAGTCAAACGACGTGATGGTTCCCTCGAAAATAAAGCGGTCACATTTCCTTCCAGTCCAAACTCCGGCCCTAACGCTTAGTCATTTGATTCCTAGTCCACTGTCTAATCTGATCAATTGCACAGAACGATGATTTTATAAGCTATTGATTTACTGTTGCATAGCGATAAGGTCCCCGGTTAATACGGGTTTGTGAAGGAGGCACGGTGAAATTAATGAATCTGGTTTTGTAATCTGGCATCATTGGTTTGATGGACCACAAAGTGGTAGATGCTGAGGGAGCGGATCTGTACTGGTGAATGTTTTATCAGACAATGATTCTTCACGAAACACAAAGAATATTTTGGCGTCAACGGAATTACTCAAACGAGGGAGCGTGCTGTGCGTTGTGCAGGAAGAATTATCTACTCCTCCCTATTTTTTTTTTTAAAGGCCCAAAGTCTAACATCCGAAAGAACAGTTCAGAATCCCAAATTAAAATATAATATCTTCCGAGATCAACAAAATAATTATATCGCAGAGTTTGGCTCATCAAGATCTACTATTATCATTTTTTAAAAAGAAAGTTGATGCCGATAACTCGGTGACTAATCGAGCGAGGTGGCTATAAGGGTAGCTTATGGGTCGTATCAGGATAGGTCAGTCGGCAGAGCACTCGTCCGGGAAAGTCAAAGGTCCCAAGTTCAAGTCCCAGTCCGGCATACAGTTTTAATCTACCAGGGCGTTACAGATCAGCGCACACGAGGCTGCAGAGTGGAAGTTCATAGTGAAAACATACATACATGTGAATACGGCTAGCAGTTTTATCCCTCTTCCTTTCGACATATAGGACCTAATGTAGGATCTGATGTGTGTTTGTAGCGAACATCCGTAACTCACATTTTCATTTTGGGGATCGAGGAATATTCCAGGATGAGCATAGTGGCCTTCTGTGTATCTTGTACACATGACAGCAGAAAAACTGACCGGCGGAAATCGCAGCCAGTGTTCAAGTCCTATACAGCACTGACGCGAATGAAACGCAACATGCCATATATTTCAACCTACCTCGGGAACATGCAGGTGACGGAATATTAGGTCAAAAATTAAAGGAAACTGACCTTTTCAGTATTCCAGATCTGTTCCAAGAAGGCACAAAATATTTTCTGCAAATAGGTTATGCTGGTATCATCCATAGTATAGTACAAGTTAACTGAAAGTTCTTAAATGGTCACTGTGCAGAGTAAACAACATGCAGGCTTTAAATGTAAAGAGTCTCATGTTCGAGTCGATGTGATGTTTTTTTTTTTTTCGCCATGAGAAATATATTTGTTGTCTACAAAGCCCTCGACTGTATTACACGAAACACATTTCTATGATGAGCAGCTACTTTGCCACATAAGATGCGACGGGATCTTCGCTATAAATCAATGGGAGTCATTTCTGGCGGAGACTGACCTCCCTGTAATCGCAGACTTTAATTTGCTACCTCTGTTTGGCATAATACGTGAAAATTACTCGTACAGTTTCATTGATATTGCGCGGTAACAAGCAGACAGTCTGTCGAGTCGAGTTGGTTTTGCAAGGACACGAGTCGTTCTATAACAGCCAATGAAAAGTAGCAGAGCAGGTCAGGTACGTGCGTCCATCACTTTCTGCCGAGTAACATTATTCGTGCGCCGTGCCTCATCGTGAACAAGCTATTTGTGAGCGCGTCATTACTCTTGTGGACTTTGACAGCGTCCTAAGTGCACTACGCGACGATGGATAAAACGTTATCGAAGTATTAGAGAATCCATCTGACATGTGTTAACTGCGCTTTCGCATGTAACAGCACCTGTCAAGGATAATGAACTTGTCAACACGTTACGGCAAATTCGTTTCTTACACGCAATGTAGTTGAAACACACTGTAGACTGCGTTTGCCCGGTCGGTGGATTCCGTTCAGGAGGCCAGAATACTTAGGAAACGTGCCGCGACAGAGGTGAGGCTCCGTGATGATCATCGACTCCACCAATTAGCGTTTACTCAAGACAATGTCAATCGCGATTGGCGGAACGTGATATTTTCCGACGAATCGGTACTGTCGTCAGTGAATGATTGTCCAGTGCGAGTGTACAGGCCGCATGGTGTCCGTTTCAGCGCCAAATACATCCATGAGTTATCTCATAGTGATCGTGTGTATCAGTTTGACAGTGGATGTGTTCCTATGGACTTGGAATGGTTCACAAGACACATGGTCGACTTGATACCGCCCATGAGTAATAATACTATTGTCCCACCAGTGCGACAACGAGATGCTGAGGGAGTAATCTGTTTGCACCAAGACCACTCTGCTACATACACGTCAGCGATGGCGCAGCAGCGTATTTCAAAACAGAATGAGATTTCTTTTCCCTATTGGCCTTCTTCTGCACCAGCCAAAAACACTTTCGAAAATGTATGGGCAGAGATGAAACGTACGATGCGAGCAAACTGGGCTGCCCCGCGCCGTGAATTCGTGATGACCTTTGGAACGTCGTCCAAGCTGACTCGGAGGAAGTGGCAGAAAACGAAAGATTTTTTACTCACCTCGTAGGTTACTGGCAGTCAACTGAAAATTAACGCCTCTGGACTGAATATTAAGTGGTATAGAAGCTACTTCTGTGCCCTTTTGAGGACCGAAAAATCGTATTAAGAACTGTAAACTTTTCGTTTTGTTAATATTATGAAAGTGTCTTGAAAGGAGGGTTAAGATGAACATCAACAAAAGCAAAACGAGGATAATGGAATGTAGTCGAATAAAGTCGGCCGATGCTGAGGGAATTCGATTAGGAAATGAGACAAAGTAGTAAAGAAGTTTTGCTATTCGGGGAGCAAAATAACTGATGATGGTCGAAGTAGAGAGGATATAAAATGTAGACTGGCAATGGCAAGGAAAGCGTTTCTGAAGAAGAGAAATTTGTTAACATCGAGTATAGATTTAAGTGTCAGGAAGACGTTTCTGAAAGTACTTGTATGGAGTGTAGCCATGTATGGAAGTGAAACATAGTCGATAAATAGTTTGGACAGGAAGAGATTAGAAGCTTTCGAAATGTGGTTCTACAGAAAATGCTGAAGATTAGATGGGTAGATCACGTAACTAATGATGAGGTATTGAATAGAATTGGGGAGAAGAGGAGCTTGTGGCACAACTTGACTAGAAAAGGGGATCGGTTGACAGGACATGTTCTGAGGCTTCAAGGGATCACCAGTTTAGTATTGGAGAGCAGCGTGGAGGTTAAAAATCGTAGAGGGAGAACAAGAGATGAATACACTAAGGAGATTCAGAAGGATGTAGGTTGCGATAGGTACTGGGAGATGAAGAAGCTTGCACAGGATAGAGTAGCATGAAGAGCTACATCAAAATAGTCTGAGAACTGAAGACCACAACAACAACAATATTATGATTTCTGCGGACTAAACGAATTAGCAGAGTAACGCAAAAAATACTGCTCTAAGCCACATATGAACCAATTTTTTGTCGCCAAGTAGTTGGTAACTAGACAGCCGACTACGGCACTGAGCTATGAAAGTAATGTTTAAACAGCTGCTGACATTTACACGCTTCTTACCTCTGTGCCTCGATTAGGTCTGAAAGGCTACGAATGTCACAGCAGCTCTATTTTCTTGCGTGTTTTTAGTGCGCACGTCCTTACGCTGTCAAAAGGGTGTTAGTCCTTCTAATACATTCACGATTACAAGTGTTATTCACTTTCATGAACATATCTATACACCCTGTGATGCGACCGGCACCTTCGTAACATGGCGGGTAATTCAAATTTAAGCCAAGCGTCAAGTGTATCTCTTATACTATTAGGAAACTTAAAGCGTAAAATAAAAAATTGGGATCTAACACTATTAAACAGGTAGTCGCTACAGAGAGGTGAACCCCTTTCTCGCTCTGGTAACATACGTTTCCTCAGGAATACGTCGGCTACTGTACAGTTAAGCGATCGTTGGCTGGCACCGGCAACCGGTGGTTGCTCTTTCTGAAGCGGATACGGTAGTGGGGTACGAGACAGAGGTTTAGCGTGGAGAGGCTGCCGGAGGCGCCGGGCGACCATCTGGCGCTGCGTTATCGGCAGGCCGGCCACAGAATGGCACGGCAGGCGGGAGATAGCGCCTGCCCCGGGCTGCAGCTGCCGCCGCTTCTTGCTGAAGCGGCGGGCGCTCTGGAGGCGAAGACACCCCCAAGTACGATGCGTATAAATGTCAAGCTTCCCTATTCTTGTAGCTACAATGTGACCATTACACTGAGGTGACAGAAGTCGTGGAATAGTCATGTGCCGTATACAGATGGCGGTAGTACCGCGTACATAAGGTGTAAAAGGGCACTGCATTGGCGGAGCAGTCACTTGTACTAAGGTGGTTCAAGTGAAAAGGTTTCCAACGTGATTATGCCCGTACGACTGGAATTAAGAGACTTTGATCGCGGAACAGACGCACGGGACATTCCATATCGGGAATCGTTAGGGACTTCAATATTTCGCGATTCACAGTGTCAAGAGTGTGCCGAGAATACCAGATTTCAGGCATTACCTCTCACCAAACACAGCACAGTGGCCAACGGTCTTCACTTAACGACCGAGAGCAGCGGCTTGAGTTGTCAGTGCTAACAGACAAGCAACAAACAGTGCATGAAATAACTGCAGGAATCATTGTCGAAGTACGACAGACGTATCGGTAGGGCAGTCCGGCGAAATATAGCGGTAATGGGCTACGGCAGAGAACGATCAACGCGAATGCCTTTGCTAAAAGCACAGTACGGCTGCGGCACCTCGGTTGCACCCTATACAACTGGAAAACCGTGGCCTAGTGAGATGAGTTAGACTGCGCCGCAAACCCCACGAGGCCATGGACCCAAGTTTTCAACAAGGCTGTGTGCAAGCCGGTGGTGGCTACATAATCGTGTGGGTTGTGTTCACATGGAATAAACCTGGGTTCTCTAGTCCAACTAAACCGATCATTGTCTGAAAATCGATATGTTGGGCTACTTGGAGAGCATATGCAGCTATTCATCCATTTCATGTTCCCAAACAACGATTGAATGTTTATTGATGACAACGCGCTATGTCACCGGACCAGAATTGTTGGCGATTGGTTTGAAGAAAATTCTAGACAGTTGAAGCGAATGATCTGGCCACCCAGATTTCCCTACATAAAGCCCATCCAACATTTATAGGACGTAATCGAGAGGTCAGTTCGTGTACAAAATTCTGCACCCGCAACACTTTCGCAATTAAGGACTGGTATAGAGATAGCATGGTCCAGTATTTCTTCTGGGGACTTCCAACGACTTGTTGAGTCCATGTCACGCCGGGCTGCTGCACTACGTGGGCAAAAGGAGCCCCTACACAACATTAGCAGGTATCTCATGATTTTTGTGACCTCAGTGCAAATTTGCATCAAGTGTATTTCATGCTTGAATATGCAAATCATTTCCATTTCTCCTTCTCACCATACATAAATCCAAGTCCGCTGCTCGCTTCTTTCTATATATTTGGGCTAATCTCAAGGACTACTCAAGGGATTTTGATGCGGTTTTTACTAACAGATTGACTGATGCATGAGGAAAGTTTGTGTATGTTTAATTTATAAATATATCGAGCAAATTGTCTGAACTGGGATGAATGTGTCACTCCCCAACGCCGAAACGAAGCGGTGAAGGACAGAATTCTTTGGATCTACATCTATACGCTGCGCAATGCAGCCACCGCCAAGCTGTATGCCCGTGCAAACGCTCTGCTTCATTTGATGTACCGGCAACAGGAGGAACAAATGGTTCAAATGGCTCTAAGCACTGTGGCACGCAACATCTGAGGTCATCAGTCCCCTAGACTTAGAACTACTTAAACCTAACTAACCTAAGGACATCACACACATCCATGCCCGAGGCAGGATACGAACCTGCGACCGTAGCAATCGCGCGGTTCTGGACTGAAGCGCCTACAACCGCTCGGCCACCACGGCCGGCACTATGGTTTACAAGAGGGATGCTGTCACGGGCTAAGCATCTAGATCAGGTATATTTTCTTCTGGTTCATTTTATTTTATTTATGGCCTTCGATCATAATTCATCTAGGCAGTTTCCAATAGATATCCTACAAATTCAAAGACACATTCAGTTGCACCTACACAGACCTCCCATGATTCATACAGAATACTTACATTGGTTGTAAACATATTAGTTCAGTCATAATGTGCTCCATCATTTCCACGTGACGTCACTCCAAACGTGAATGACATATGGAACAGATAACATGGTCCCTAAGAAGTTTCCTATCGTGCACTGCTTCAATCGTTTCAGTTATATGAAATTGATGATGTTCAATAACCTAACATTGTTCTCAGAATTTTAAGCATACCTCTACGCAGTGACCAATACTCAAATCTAACGCTAAGCCAGACAAGTCACCCGGCCATAGATACTCAGTGCTAACCGTGTGATGTCACATCGGATTACTAGTTGTGTACGTAAGAAAAAATTTCGCGATGGGTTCTTCATTCAAAAACAACATTTCAGTGTTGTTTGTATGTGAGAAATCGTGTTATGTGTCGTGTAAGGAGGGGAAACGTCTGCCACACGCTTGGAAATTTAAGAGCGGTAAGATCATGGCCTATCGAAGCTGCTGTGGTTTATCGTCCCGTGCTATTGCTGGACGAGTTGGTCGCGATCACACGACCGTCATACGGATATGAAATTGGAGGCTACATAAGGCCCATATCCAACGCAATTGGGATCTCACTGAGTCCATGCGACTAGGGCCCGAGAGGACAGACATACACTACGTGATCAAAAGTATCCGAACACCCGGCTGAAAATGACTTACAAGTTCATGGCGTTCTCCATCGGTAATGCTGGAATTCAATATGGTGTTGGCCCATCCTTAGACTTGATGACAGCTTCCACTCTCGCAGGCATACGTTCAAATCAGTTGATGGAGGGTTTCTTGGGGAATGGCAGCCCATTCTTCACGGAGTGCTACGCTGAGGAGAGGTATCGATGTCGGTCGGTGAGGCCTGGCAGGAAGTCGGCGTTCCAAAGCATCCCAAATTTATTCTATAGGATTCAGGTCAGGACTCTGTGCAGGCCAGTCCATTACAGGGATGTTATTGTCGTGTAACCACTCTACCACAGGCCGTGAATCATGAACAGGTGTTCGATCGTGTTGAAAGATGCAATCGTCAACCCCGAATTGCTCTTCAACAGTGGTAAGCAGGACGGTGCTTAAAACATCAGTGTAGACCCGTGCTGTGATAGTGCGACGCAAAACAACAAGGGGTGCAAGCCCCCTCCATGAAAAACACGTCCACACCATAACACCACCGCCTCAGTATTTTACTGCTGGCACTACACACGCTGGAAGATGACGTTCACAGGGCATTCGCCATACCCACACCCTGCCATCGCATCGCCACATTGTGCAACGTGAATTGTCACTCACACAACGTTTTTCCACTGTTCAATCGTCCAATGTTTAAGCTCCTTACACCAAGCGAGGCATCGTTTGGCCTATACCGGCGTGATGTGTGGCTTATGAGCAGCCGCTCGACCATGAAATCTCACCTCCCACCTTACTGTCATGGTACTTGCTGTGGATCCTTATGCAGTTGTGATGGTCTGGATAGATGTTTGCCTATTACACATTGCGAGCCTCTTCAACTGTCGGCAGTCTCTGTCAGTCAACAGACGAGGTCGACCTGTACGCTTTTGTGGTGTACGTGTCCCTTCACGTTTCCACTTCACCATCACATCGGAACCAGTGGACCAAGAGATATTTAGGAGTGTGGAAATCTCGCGTACATATGTATGACACAAGTGACACCCAATCACCTGACCACGTTCGAAGTCCGTTAGTTCCGCGGAGCACCCCATTCTGATCTCTCACGATGTCGACTGACTACTGAGGTCGCTGATATGGAGCACCTCGCAGTAGGTGGCAGCACAATGTACCTATTATGAAAAATGTATGTTTTTGGGGATGTCCGGATACTTTGGGTCACATAGTGTATTGTTCGCAGGATCGTACAATGAGTCACGAATTGACCTTGACTGCGATAAGACAAGTGTACACTAGGTCAGTGGAGCACTACTGTCAGTTCGGTGAACACTGTGGTGCCTTCCCTTCATATGGTATCAGGAAAAGGCACGCCAACTGGCACGTGCATAACGACAATATTATACACATTGTGTTTTCAGATGAACTCTGTTTCTGGGTGCAACATCGCGATGGACGTATCCATGTGTGTAGGCTTCAAAGAGGACGAACACTGCATTTTCATCGTCATTAACCAGAACCCGGCGTGTATGAGTATCGGGGATGCATAAACAATAATTTGTACAGCAGTCGTTGCATTTCTGACTTTCTAATCTGACGGTTTTGTCTCATCCTCGAGGTACGACGTCATAATGCATGGTTGCATCTTCCCCGTGTTGCGCTGACCTACTTCGAAAGAGAAGATATGCCACTGTTGCTCTGGCCAGTAAGATCTCAACCATTGAAGACCTCTGGTCATGGTTTCCGTATACCACTTTCCAACTACTACGACAGATGAACACTTTGCACAGAGATGAACCAGCATAGAATGGTATACCCGTATTCGTCATCCAGGCTCAGTCAAACTCGATGCCCAACCGGTTTAAAACCATGTCACGGCCACAGCTGACAGCCTTGTGGACTAAATTTGTGTTATATTACAAATGTAACCATGTATTGTTCTTACTATACCGTCTATTTCTACAATTATACTCCGCAACTGTGCGTGGTGGGGGGTACGTCTGGTTACAGAATAATTTTCCCGGTCCATTCGTGAATGGTGCATGGAAAGAATAGTAGTATACAAACTTCCGTAAGAGCTCTAATTTCTCCGATGTCCCGGTTGTATTTATTTCGCAAGACACATTTCGCAGGAAATAATATGTTGCCCGATTCTTCATCGAACGAACGGTCTCGAAATTTCAGCAGGAACCGTGTCCATGATACACAATGTCTCTCTCGTAGCGATAGTCACTGGTGTTTGTTGAGCATCCCCGCAACAATCTCGCTGAGAGTAAACGATCCCGTGACGGAATGTCCAACGGAGTAACGGTTTCAGCATGGTGGACAATACTCAACAATCTATCGAACAAGTGTGTTGCAAAATGGTTCAAATGGCTCTGAGCACTATGGGACTCAACTGCTGAGGTTATTAGTCCCCTAGAACTTAGAACTAGTTAAACCTAACTAACCTAAGGACATCACAAACATCCATGCCCGAGGCAGGATTCGAACCTGCGACCGTAGCGGTCTTGCGGTTCCAGACTGCAGCGCCTTTAACCGCACGGCCACTTCGGCCGGCCAAGTGTGTTACAAACAACTTCTTTGTGAATGATTTACTTTTCCTTAAGATTCTTCCAGTGATTCTCAGTACGAATGATGGGACACAGCATCTCCAAGGTAGCGATGAAGTTGGGATTTTCCCGTACGACCATCTTACGAGTGCACCGTGAATATAAAAATTCGGTAAAACATTAAATCTCTGACATTGCTTCGACTGGAAAAAGATCCTAGAACAATGGGATCAACGACGACTGAAGAGAATCGTTCAAAGTGACAGAAGTGCAACCCTTCCGCAGATTGCTGCAGATTTCAATGCTGGGCCATCAACATGTGTCAGCGTACGAACCATTCAACCAGACATAATCGATACGGGCTTTCGCAGCCGACAGCGTACGTGTACCCTTGATGACTGCACGACACAAAGTTTTAATCCTCGTATGGGCCCGTCAACACGACATTGGACTGTTGATGACTGGAAACATGTTGCCCGGTCGGTAGAGTCTCGTTTCAAATTGTATCGAGCGGATGGACGAGTACGGGTACGGAGACAACCTCATGAATCCGGCATGTCAGCAGGGGACTGTTCAGGCTGATGGCAGCTCTCTAATGGTGTGGGGCGTGTGGAGCCCTGATGCGACTGACAGGTGACTCGTACGTAAGCATCCCAATCATCTGCATTCCAACGGACTTGGGCAATTCCAGCAGGACAATGCGACACACCACACGTCCAGAATTGCTACAGAGTGGCTCCAGGAACACACTTCTGAGTTTAAACATTTCTTCTTGCCACCAGACTCCCCAGACATGAACATTATTGAGCATATCTGGGATGCCGTACAATGTGCTGTTCAGAAGCGTTTCCACCCCCTCCTACTCTTACGGATTTATGGACAGCCCTTGAGGATCCATGCTGTCATTTACCTCCAGCACTATTTCAGACATTAGTCCCGTTGCGGCGCATCTGCGTGCTCGCGGACGCCCTACACGATATTAGGCAGGTGTACCAGTTTCTTTGGCCTTTCAGTGGATGTGCTGCTTCAGCAGCCCGTACCTGTGGGTTTTATACAACCCGCAACGCCTTCCAACACTACGAGCGAGATGTCCATCTTCTCTCGCTCGCTATGCGCAAACTATTAGTCCAACAGAAAAAATGAACTGGATCTTTCAGTGGGAAATTTAATGTAGTTAAATTGTATACCAGGATACGTTTACACTGGAGACCGTGGTATCGTGTTATTCACGAAATACGCCTCTGGAGGTCACTTTTGTACATTTTTCTTGAATAACTCGAAAACTACGGCCTCTAGCTGTGTTGCGGAAGATCTCTATTCGCGGAATCCATGTACGCGCTATAAGTAAAACTTTGTTGTTTGGTATCATTTCTAATGATACAATTTCAATGGCCAGAAGTGCAGAGCCATACGCATCCGCAACAGCGTTGTTAAGCACTTTCCCGTAGATATTTCCACAGTTTCTTTTACATTTCGTCGCCGTTGCTGATTGAGACACTGGGACGAGCCAGCCACACGGCGCTTCCGAAAGCAGGGAGACGGAGGCTCCGGCGATCCCCGCGCCCGCCAGGAACGCCGGCCACGCATAAATCTGTGCCGTAATTTAGAAGGCGCCCCCTGTAACGAGCGCCGCGGCCGGCCGGCTCGCACGCGCCCATTATTCGGGCAGGCCGCGGGATCACAGCCACCTCTCGCCGGGAAATTTATGTGACACTCCGAGGGTCGACAGTGTCTCGCGCACGTCGGGCCATTGTGTGGCGCCGCGCCTCTTAGCGCGCCGGCGCCCGCCGCTGAATAAAAAGCAATTAAAGCCCGCCTCCGGCCAGTAAATCATACTTCAGGCGATAACCACGTCCACTCCTACGGCAGGTATCGGCAGCTTTTCACTCCACCAACAGTGTGTAATTAATTTCTGTCGGTATTCAGGGGCAGTGCGGCAAGGCCCGTGTAAAGACAGTCAGGTGAACAGAGGCGAAGTTTATTAATGTCGAGGCTAAACAAAGTGCAATTTGCAGTCAAGGTAAGCACTGTGAAATTAAGCCTTTCATCAGGGCAGGCTACAGAACTGTTACAAGCTTTAAATGTAATCTATAGGCCATCTACGTTTGTGAGTGTGTTGTACCTTTACGATATGTACCTACAACACATGATGTTCCCTGCTCGGTGCTTGAATCTAGCTACCGATTTTAGAATCACATGAACGAATGCGCACTGCACGTCACCATCAGCACTTTCTTTATTATCTCTTTATTGTTGGACCTGCAGCATATATTATGCCACAGTAGGACGTTACGCAGATAATTGGATAACAGTATGCAGCTTCATTTTTTGTTTTAGTAGTATGATAGATACGAAGCCCACGCCTCCTGCAGTAGTACAAGTTTATATTCCAACTAGCTCTGCAGATGACGAAGAAATTGAAGAAATGTATGATGAAATAAAAGAAATTATTCAGATAGTGAAGGGTGACGAAAATTTAATAGTCATGGGTGACTGGAATTCGAGTGTAGGAAAAGGGAGAGAAGGAAACGTAGTAGGTGAATATGGATTGGGGAATATGGATTGGGGCTAAGAAATGAAAGAGGAAGCCGCCTGGTAGAATTTTGCACAGAGCATAACTTAATCATAGCTAACACTTGGTTCAAGAATCATGAAAGAAGGTTGTATACATGGAAGAATCCTGGAGATACTAAAAGGTTTCATATAGATTATAAAATGGTAAGACAGAGATTTAGGAACCAGGTTTTAAATTCTAAGACATTTCCAGGGGCAGATGTGGACTCTGACCACAATCTATTGGTTATGACCTGTAGATTAAAACTAAGAAACTGCAAAAAGGTGGGAATTTAAGGAGATGGGACCTGGATAAACTGACTAAACCAGAGGTTGTACAGAGTTTCACGGTGAGCATAAGGAACAATTGACAGGAATGGGGGAAAGAAATACAGTAGAAGAAGAGTGGGTAGCTCTGAGAGATGTAGTGAAGGCAGCAGAGCGTCAAGTAGGTAAAACGACGAGGGCTAGTAGAAATCCTTGGGTAACAGAAGATATATTGAATTTAATTGATGAAAGGAGAAAATATAAAAATAAAGTAAATGAAGCAGGCAAAAAGGAATACAAACGTCTCAAAAATGAGATCGACAGGAAGTGCAAAATGGCTAAGCAGGGATGGCTAGAGGACAAATGTAAGGATGTAGAGGCTTATCTCACTAGGTGTAAGATAGATACTGCCTACAGGAAAGTTAAAGAGACCTTTGGAGATAAGAGAACCACTTGTATGAATATCAAGAGCTCAGATGGAAACCCAGTTCTAAGCAAAGAAGGGAGAGCAGAAAGGTGGAAGGAGTATATACAGGGTCTATACAAGGGCGAAGTACTTGAGGACAATATTATGGAAATGGAACAGGATGTAGATGAAGATGAAATGGGAGATATGATACTGCGTGAAGAGTTTGACAGAGCACTGAAAGACCTGAGTCGAAACAAGGCCCCCGGAGTAGACAACATTCCATTAGATCTACTGACGGCCTTGGGAGAGCCAGTCCTGACAAAACTCTACCATCTGGTGAGCAAGATGTATGAAACAGGCGAAATACCTTCAGACTTCAACAAGAATATAATAATTCCAATCCCAAAGAAAGCAGGTGTTGACAGATGTGAAAATTATCAAACTATCAGTTTTATAAGTCACAGCTGCAAAATACTAACGCGAATTCTTTACAGACGAACGGAAAAACTGGTAGAAGCGGACCTCGGGGTAGATCAGTTTGGATTCCGTAGAAATGTTGGAACACGTGAGGCAATACTGACCCTACGACTTCTCTTAGAAAATGGATTAAGGAAAGGCAAACCTACATTTCTAGCATTTGTAGACTTAGAGAAAGCTTTTGAGAATGTTGACTGGAATACTCTCTTTCAAATTCTAAAGGTGGCAGGGGTAAAATACAGGGAGCGAAAGGCTATTTACAATTTGTACAGAAACCAGATGGCAGTTATAAGAGTCGAGGGGCATGAAAGGGAAGCAGCGGTTGGGAAGGGAGTGAGACAGGGTTGTAGCCTGTCCCCGATGTCATTCAATCTGTATATTGAGCAAGCAGTAAAGGAAACAAAAGAAAAATTACGAGTAGGTATTTAAGTCCACGGAGAAGAAATAAAAATGTTGAGGTTCGCCGATGACATTGTAATTCTGTCGGAGACAGCAAAGGACTTGAAGAGCAGTTGAATGGAGTGGATAGTGTCTTGAAAGGTGGATATAAGATGAAAATCAACAGAAGCAAAACAAGGATAATGGAGTGTAGTCGAATTAAGTCGGGTGATGGTGAGGGAATTAGATTAGGAAATGAGACACTTACAGTAGTAAAGGAGTTTTGCTATTTGGGGAGCAAAATAACTGATGATGGTCGAAGTAGACAGGATATAAAATGTAGACTGGCAATGGCAAGGAAAGCGTTTCTGAAGAAGAGAAATTTGTTAACATTGAGTATAGATTTAAGTGTCAGGAAATCATTTCTGAAGGTATTTGCATGGAGTGTAGCCAAGTATGGAAGTGAAACATGGACGATAAATAGTTTGGACAAGAAGAGAATAGAAGCTTTTGAAATGTGGTGCTACAGAAGAATGCTGAAGATTAGATGGGTAGATCACATAACTAATAAGGAAGTATTCAAGTGCTTCAAATGGCTCTGAGCACTATGCGACTTAACTGCTGTGGTCATCAGTCCCTAGAACTTAGAACTACTTAAACCTAACTAACCTAAGGACATCACTCACATCCATGCCCGAGGCAGGATTCGAACCTGCGACCGTAGCGGTCACGCGGTTCCAGACTGTAGCGCCTAGAACCGCACGGCCACTCCGGCCGGCTGAGGAAGTATTGAATAGGATTGGGGAGAAGAGACGTTTGTGGCACAACTTGACTAGAAGAAGGGATCGGTTGGTAGGAGATGTTCTGAGGCATCAAGGGATCATCAATTTAGTACTGGAGGGCAGCGTGGAGGGTAAAAATCGTAGAGGGAGACCAAGAGATGAATACACTAAGCAGATTCAGAAGGATGTAGATTGCGGTAGGTACTGGGAGATGAAGAAGCTTGCACAGGATAGAGTGGCGTGGAGAGCTGCATCAAACCAGTCTCAGGACTGAAGACCACAACAACAACAACATGTAAGATTATTTACGCTTTATTGCCTACATCAGTACGTGTCCTGACTTTGTAGAGGGACGTATGTCAACTACGAGTAAACCGTTATTGCTGTCTGTAGGTGCTGATTGTAACATTATTATCAGCAACGTTTTAAAGCAGTTCGATAATTTTCTGTTCCACATAAATTATAATACGTTTTTTACTATCTGACGATTGTAGAAAATTGATGTTGACAGCTAGTTTTTTTACTCAAAGATATAAATTCAATTTTGACAGGAAGCTGTCTGCTCAAAGACATATCAAACTTGAATTTCTACAAATATCAGATGTACAGAACTCACGGACTTCGAACGTGGTCAGGTGATTGGGTGTCGCTTGTGTCATACGTCTGTACGCGAGATTTCCACACTCCTAAATATCCCTAGGTCCACTGGTTCCGATGTGATGGTGAAGTGGAAACGTGAAGGGACACGTACACCACAAAAGCGTACAGGCGACCTCGTCTGTTGACTGACAGAGACTGCCGACAGTTGAAGAGGCTCGCAATGTGTAATAGGCAAACATCTATCCAGACCATCACAACTGCATAAGGATCCACTGCAAGTACCATGACAGTAAGGTGGGAGGTGAGATTTCATGGTCGAGCGGCTGCTCATAAGCCACACATCACGCCGGTATAGGCCAAACAATGCCTCGCTTGGTGTAAGGAGCTTAAACATTGGACGATTGAACAGTGGAAAAACGTTGTGTGAGTGACATTTCACGTTGCACAATGTGGCGATGCGATGGCAGGGTGTGGGTATGGCGAATGCCCTGTGAACGTCATCTTCCAGCGTGTGTAGTGCCAGCAGTAAAATACTGAGGCGGTGGTGTTATGGTGTGGACGTGTTTTTCATGGAGGGGGCTTGCACCCCTTGTTGTTTTGCGTCGCACTATCACAGCACGGGTCTACACTGATGTTTTAAGCACCGTCCTGCTTACCACTGTTGAAGAGCAATTCGGGGATGACGATTGCATCTTTCAACACGATCGAACACCTGTTCATGATTCACGGCCTGTGGTAGAGTGGTTACACGACAATAACATCCCTGTAATGGACTGGCCTGCACAGAGTCCTGACCTGAATCCTATAGAATAAATTTGGGATGCTTTGGAACGCCGACTTCCTGCCAGGCCTCACCGACCGACATCGATACCTCTCCTCAGCGTAGCACTCCGTGAAGAATGGGCTGCCATTCCCCAAGAAACCCTCCATCAACTGATTGAACGTATGCCTGCGAGAGTGGAAGCTGTCATTAAGGCTAAGGATGAGCCAAATCCATATTGAATTCCAGCATTACCGATGGAGGGCGCCACGAACTTGTAAGTCAGTTTCAGCCAATTGTCCGGATAATTTTGATCACGTAGTGTATGTTGAGTAATGGTGACAGACAGATATTGACGAAAGTTTTGACGAAAAATAAGAGGACGTAGGCTGCAAAAGTCGCTGCTAAACTGATTTTAGCTCTTGTGAACTCTTCTCAGCACCAAAAGAACAGGAAGAGAAGCAGGGAATTGCAAGAAGTGCTGGTACTGCAAAACCATTCATCAGTGACGCAGATGCCAGTAACAGGTAAGCGTGGTGTCGAAGCCATAGATTCTGGGCTACGGGGCAATGAAAGAATGTCATTTGGTCGGATCAGTCTTGTTTCACACTGATGGTAACTTCTGACCATTTTACGTCCCAATAGTGAAACACGCCGGCTGTTCGATGATGCCTCGGGCAGCCGTATCGCGGTATTCCACGAGCACCACGGTTACGCTGCAAACCCGAATTCCTGCCAAGCATTACGTTACCATTTTGACTGATCAGGTCCGTCCCACAGTACAGTATTTTTTTCCCAGAAGTGAAGCTGTGTTCGAAGACAGCAGGGCACTTGTTCACACAGCTCGCACCGTCCAGGATCGGCTTTCTGAAAACGAGGAGGAACTGTAGCATCTCCTCTGGTTGTCAAAATCACCAGATCTCAATATTATTGAGCTTCTGTGGGTTACTTTGAGAGAAGGATGCGTGATCGCTATCCACCTCCATCATTGTTACGTGAACTTGCCACTAATTTCATTCCCATGAGAAGCATACAGGACTTGTGTTTAGCCATTCCGTGGCAACTGGAAGCTGTTTAGAATGCCATCCGT
Source organism: Schistocerca nitens (assembly GCF_023898315.1). Classification (NCBI taxonomy): domain Eukaryota; kingdom Metazoa; phylum Arthropoda; class Insecta; order Orthoptera; family Acrididae; genus Schistocerca; species Schistocerca nitens. Next base: position 4,161,657 of record NC_064619.1, on the reverse strand, counting down.
TTTTCTAAACGTATTTGGCAGGGTAATGTGTTGTGTTTGTCGTGTTTCCATGTTTTTGTCTATCCCTTGAAGATTTATAATCTGGCAGCGTCTCGTACCTTGAAGAAGAATGTGTTCTACAATGAAACATGTGATGTTTGTAAATGACCTGAGGTTTTTTTATGTCGTAGCAGCTTCCCTCGTCTTAAAAATGTAAATTTGTGCTCATAATGAATTTAATTTTTAGGTTAATGTAGATAATACTTCTGCTTAGTTTCATTCCACTTACTGATTATCAGTGTGTAGTACAGTAATAATATAACAGATGTATTATTAATTTCGGTATTGACAAGGTTTTGTGAGCTGCAGCGCTTTTCTGATTCAGTACAATATTTGTTCCTATGTACATGCCCATGTTGTACCTTGGAAAAAATCTTCAGATTCGGACCGCAGTAATTCTTGTACTTTCAGGAAAAGGTTGAAGCACGGAGAAAGTGAATGCTATCACTTCGAAATGGAAAAAGTAAATGTGTTAAACTCTTGTTACAAACTTAGAAGAGAGCGCCGTCATCGATCGTTGTTGTAATTATGACATCACATGGCAATTAGTGAAGTTCGGTGGCAGGAGGAACAAGACTTTTGGTCAGGTGATTACAGGGTTATAAATACAAAATCAAATAGGGGTAATGCAGGAGTAGGTTTAATAATGAATAAAAAAATAGGAGTGCGGGTTAGCTACTACAAACAGCATAGTGAACGCATTATTGTGGCCAAGATAGACACAAAGCCCATGCCTACTACAGTAGTACAAGTTTATATGCCAACGAGCTCTGCAGATGATGAAGAAATTGATGAAATGTATGACGAGATAAAAGAAATTATTCAGGTAGTGAAGGGAGACGAAAATTTAATAGTCATGGGTGACTGGAATTCGTCAGTAGGAAAAGGGAGAGAAGGAAATATAGTAGGTGAATATGGAGTGGGGGGAAGAAATGAAAGAGGAAGCCGCCTTGTAGAATTTTGCACAGAGCATAACTTAATCATAGCTAACACTTGGTTCAAGAATCATAAAAGAAGGTTGTATACCTGGAAGAATCCTGGAGATACTAATAGGTATCAGATAGATTATATAATGGTAAGACAGAGATTTAGGAACCAGGTTTTAAATTGTAAGACATTTCCAGGGGCAGATGTGGATTCTGACCACAATCTATTGGTTATGAACTGCAGATTGAAACTGAAGAAACTGCAAAAAGGTGGGAATTTAAGGAGATGGGACCTGGATAAACTGAAAGAACCAGAGGTTGTAGAGAGTTTCAGGGAGAGCATAAGGGAACAATTGACAGGAATGGGGGAAAGAAATACAGTAGAAGAAGAATGGGTAGCTCTGAGGGATGAAGTAGTGAAGGCAGCAGAGGATCAAGTAGGTAAAAAGACGAGGGCTAATAGAAATCCTTGGGTAACAGAAGAAATATTGAATTTAATTGATGAAAGGAGAAAATATAAAAATGCAGTAAATGAAGCAGGCAAAAGGGAATACAAACGTCTCAAAAATGAGATCGACAGGAAGTGCAAAATGGCTAAGCAGGGATGGCTAGAGGACAAATGTAAGGATGTAGAGGCTTGTCTCACTAGGGGTAAGATAGATACTGCCTACAGGAAAATTAAAGAGACCTTTGGAGAGAAGAGAACCATTTGTATGAATATCAAGAGCTCAGATGGCAACCCAGTTCTAAGCAAAGAAGGGAAGGCAGAAAGGTGGAAGGAGTATATAGAGGGTTTATACAAGGGCGATGTACTTGAGGACAGTATTATTGAAATGGAAGAGGATGTAGATGAAGATGAAATGGGAGATAAGATACTGCGTGAAGAGTTTGACAGAGCACTGAAAGACCTGAGTCGAAACAAGGCCCCGGGAGTAGACAACATTCCATTAGAACTACTGATGGCCTTGGGAGAGCCAGTCATGACAAAACTCTACCATCTGGTGAGCAAGATGTATGAGACAGGCGAAATACCCACAGACTTCAAGAAGAATATAATAATTCCAATACCAAAGAAAGCAGGTGTTGACAGATGTGAAAATTACCGAACTATCAGTTTAATAAGTCACAGCTGCAAAATACTAACGCGAATTCTTTACAGACGAATGGAAAAACTGGTAGAAGCAGACCTCGGGGAAGATCAGTTTGGATTCCGTAGAAATGTTGGAACACGTGAGGCAATACTAACCTTACGACTTATCTTAGAAGAAAGATTAAGAAAAGGCAAACCTACGTTTCTAGCATTTGTAGACTTAGAGAAAGCTTTTGACAACGTTAACTGGAATACTCTCTTTCAAATTCTGAAGGTGGCAGGGGTAAAATACAGGGAGCGAAAGGCTATTTACAATTTGTACAGAAACCAGATGGCAGTTATAAGAGTCGAGGGGCATGAAAGGGAAGCAGTGGTTGGGAAAGGAGTGAGACAGGGTTGTAGCCTCTCCCCGATGTTATTCAATCTGTATATTGAGCAAGCAGTAAAGGAAACAAAAGAAAAATTCGGAGTAGGTATTAAAATTCATGGAAAAGAAGTAAAAACTTTGAGGTTTGCCGATGACATTGTAATTCTGTCAGAGACAGCAAAGGACTTGGAAGAGCAGTTGAACGGAATGGACAGTGTCTTGAAAGGAGGATATAAGATGAACATCAACAAAAGCAAAACGAGGATAATGGAATGTAGTCAGATTAAATCGGGTGATGCTGAGGGGATTAGATTAGGAAATGAGACACTTAAAGTAGTAAAGGAGTTTTGCTATTTAGGGAGTAAAATAACTGATGATGGTCGAAGTAGAGAGGATATAAAATGTAGACTGGCAATGGCAAGGAAATCGTTTCTGAAGAAGAGAAATTTGTTAACATCGAGTATAGATTTAAGTGTCAGGAAGTCGTTTCTGAAAGTATTTGTATGGAGTGTAGCCATGTATGGAAGTGAAACATGGACGATAACCAGTTTGGACAAGAAGAGAATAGAAGCTTTCGAAATGTGGTGCTACAGAAGAATGCTGAAGATAAGGTGGGTAGATCACGTAACTAATGAGGAGGTATTGAATAGGATTGGGGAGAAGAGAAGTTTGTGGCACAACTTGACTAGAAGAAGGGATCGGTTGGTAGGACATGTTTTGAGGCATCAAGGGATCACAAATTTAGCATTGGAGGGCAGCGTGGAGGGTAAAAATCGTAGAGGGAGACCAAGAGATCAATACACTAAGCAGATTCAGAAGGATGTAGGTTGCAGTAGGTACTGGGAGATGAAGAAGCTTGCACAGGATAGAGTAGCATGGAGAGCTGCATCAAACCAGTCTCAGGACTGAAGACCACAACAACAACAACATGGCATTTTCTTCCGTCTACAACGGCGGCTGCGAGAAACTGGTTCGCTCGCAACTAAGATTGACTGTGGTGCTCCACTGAGGCGCCGCTCTCTCGACTTTTAAGAGCACGTCCTCCGTCACGTAGAAAAGTAGCAGACGGCGAGTACTCAAAAACATTTCGCATGCCACGAGCTCCCAGCGTACGTTGAAGCAGAAGATTTGAAAGCGATTCGATCTTCAAACTCATTTTACATCAAAACCTTATCTACTAAGTCCCTTCTACAATCACTGGAAGGCTGTAACAGGAATTATGAAATGTATTTGGTGCTTTCGTTTATCCACTTGCATTATTTTAAACCTCCCCCCACCTCTCCCTTCCTATTCAGTTAGTGAATGAAGGGCGTCTGCAAGACCCCGTATGAGCTCCGATTTCTGTAATATTCCTGCCCTGATCATATTGGAAGAGGTACAGAGGAGTAATTACTATGTTACCTGACTCCTCCTGTAACGCAGGTTTTCGAAATTTTAATAATGAAATCCTTCTTGATTCCTATTGCCCCCTTTATAGCGTCTGCTGCTGAAGTTGGATGAGAATAACGGTGACGTTATCATTCAAAACTGAAGGAAATTGTGATGAAAAGCGTTTTTCTACTTTCAGTATATCCTGTATTACTCATACTTAGCTAGGGTTCCGAACTGTGATCAGCACTCAAGAATTTGTCGAAGGACAGTTTTGTAAGATACATCTTTTACGAATGAATTACCTTGCGATAAAACTTTTCCTATGAATTTCAATTTTACGTTTCATGCAGCTACATTTACGCAGTATTTCGAGCTTGAATCCCACTGCTACGTATTTTCCAGGGAACGAAAGTTATCTGTAGCTTATTCAGAGACCAGTCGAAGGACATGAAAGGGAGGCAGTGGTTGAAAAAGGAGTGAGTCAGCGGTGTAGACTACATCCCATGTTGTTCAGGGTAAAGGAACTGAAGTAAAGATTTGGAAAAGGAGTTAAAAGTTCTGGGAAAAACACAAAAAAATAGTTTGTCGATATATAGTAATGCTGTCAGAGACGGCAAAGGATTTAGAAGAGTAGTTGAATAACATGGCCAGTGACTTGAAATGGTTAAAATAAACAAAAATAAAACAAGAGTGATGCACTGTTGTCGAAACAGATCATATGATGCTTGGGAAATTCGGTTAGGAAATAAGAAACTGAGAAGAGCAGACGAGTTTTGCTATTGGGCATTAAAACAAATGTTGATGGCAGAAGTAGAAAGGATGTAAACTGAAAACAGAGTACAAAAAGAAAACCCTATCTGAAAAGAGAAATATGTTAACAATGAATATAAATTCAAGTGTTAGGAAGTATTTTCTGAAAGTATTTGTCAAAAGTGTAGTCTCATATGGAAATGATGAGAAGTACAGACAATACGAGAATAGAAGTATTCTGAAATGTGGCCCTAAGAACAGCAGTCGTGTATGCGTGGTTTCTGCTGTTTATTTTGAGGCAGTGTCCGTTGGCGACAATTGCATGTGCCATGTGTAAATGAAACGCACTTGCTAGGAGGCTGTGTTTACATCCACATCAGTTTCGATGTTACCTTCTTCCGATTTCTATTTATGTTGAATGAAATGTGTAGCTTTAACGTGGATGATCATTTCGTCGTTGAAGCTCAGTTGATAGGAATTTAGTTTCTGGTCGTCTTGAGCAAAATACGTTTCCCACGGGGTTCATACTTAATAAAATCAGTGTTCTGCTATTTTTACAAGTGGCATGCTGTGTTAACCCAAGTATGTACAGGTTATAATGTGGTCATTCCACTTTTTGTGGTGAGTAATTTTAAATACGTATCTTAGCTCTACATTTAGCTGTATGTGTGACTGGCTTTCTTATTTGGTATAGTGTGTTTTAGTGACAGAAACATTTTTTAAATTTTAGTTTGATAGTTTGTTACTTATAGTTTGTTCATTGAAATTCTTTTTCCGGTTGCAAGCATTTACGCCTAGGTTTTTAGGATATCTTCATTTCGTAGTAATAGACGGCAAATCATCGAGTAAAACTGAAGTGATTTCAGGTGTTCCCCAGGGAAGCGTCCTGGGACCTCTGCTGTTCCTGATCTATATAAATGACCTGGGTGACAATCTGAGCAGTTCTCTTAGGTTGTTCGCAGATGATGCTGTAATTTACCGTCTAGTAAGGTCATCCGAAGACCAGTATCAGTTGCAAAGCGATTTAGAAAAGATTGCTATATGGTGAGGCAGGTGGCAGTTGACGCTAAATAACGAAAAGTGTGAGGTGATCCACATGAGTTCCAAAAGAAATCCGTTGGAATTCGATTACTCGATAAATAGTACAATTCTCAAGGCTGTCAATTCAACTAAGTACCTGGGTGTTAAAATTACGAACAACTTCAGTTGGAAAGACCACATAGATAATATTGTTGGGAAGACGAGCCAAAGGTTGCGTTTCATTGGCAGGACACTTAGAAGATGCAACAAGTCCACTAAAGAGACAGCTTACACTACACTCGTTCGTCCTCTGTTGGAATACTGCTGCGCGGTGTGGGCTCCTTACCAGGTGGGATTGACGGAGGACATCGAAAGGGTGCAAAAAAGGGCAGCTCGTTTTGTATTATCACGTAGTAGGGGAGAGAGTGTGGCAGATATGATACGCGAGTTGGGATGGAAGTCATTAAAGCAAAGATGTTTTTCGTCGCGGCGAGATCTATTTACGAAATTTCAGTCACCAACTTTCTCTTCCGAATGCGAAAATATATTGTTGAGCCCAACCTACATAGGTAGGAATGATCATCAAAATAAAATAAGAGAAATCAGAGCTCGAACAGAAAGGTTTAGGTGTTTGTTTTTCCCGCGCGCTGTTCGGGAGTGGAATGGGAGAGAGATAGTATGATTGTGGTTCGACGAACCCTCTGCCAAGCACTTAAATGTGAATTGCAGAGTAGTCATGTAGATGTACCTGTTTATACTGACAAAACTTATTTAATACTGAGTCTATGCAATTTGGGAAGCGTAAAATCATTTGTAGCGTACGCTTCGACACATTTTTCATTGTATTTGTTGTGGCGACTACAACGAATTCAATGTCGGTGCATATTATAATCCTTTAGAAGGGTAGAATATGATTGCCCAACTTCATGTCAGAATGTGGCGTATGGATCACCACGGCAGCTCTATAGTTCCCACTCCAGGACACGTATGTATTTGTTGTTGTTGCTCTCCCTACCTCCGTTCCCCTCTCTGTTTCACTCCTTTCAAAAGATGATGAACATTTTTACTCCAGCGCAGCTACTTATGGTCAAGCTGATCGTCGTCGTAGAGAGAGAACAATTTCGGACAGGGGGATTATTTTCAGAAACTTTCGTTTCGACATAACTTGTTTTCATTTTCCTGAGTTGCTCGATGTGAATAGTTATGAGATATACGCTCTGCAACTCACCCAGTCTGCAAACGTTTGCCAATTGAAATCCGGATATTTTGGAAATTATATATTTGAAGTATATATAAAAGTAAATTTCATCTTCCATACACTTACAATTCATTAATAAGGATGTGCAATCACCTGATGTTGTTTAGATGATTAATTCCAAGATGAAAAGATAAAGTAGGGACACAGTTAGGGTGTTGCTTTCACTTGTACTATCAAAGTGCACCCTCAAAGAGGAGGAGGAAATGATCGTAATTGTAGGTGATGTGTGACTACGTGGAGGAAAACCACACTCGTGCTCTGAACGGCGTTTTTGCGCTTTATGATTAAAGACTATCTAGAAGAAACACTGTGTATAAGAGAGGCCACTGCTTCACCGTGATTATAACAGGTTTTTACTCAGAATTTATACAGTGAATTAATATGAGAAACAAGTCGATAAAATTCTGAAAAGAGGTGGCTGGAAAGCCACATACAGGGTGTATCATAATTAATGGCGTAAACGCATACAGTTGAAAGTACACGATACTAGAAGCAAACAAGTATCAGTAAAAATAGGGTCGAAAATGCATACCTTAAGAGCTGCGAGCAATTTTTCATCTTCGATACTGTAAAGCAAATCTCTTCTACTGCAAGCTCTTTGCTTTCCATATTTTGGGAGATGGTAATGTGGACCAAAACAAGAAAAAAATGTCCCGTAAACATGTGCTCTAAAATTAATACCTTAAGAGCTATGAGCACGAGCTCATCTTCGCTACTTGGAAACGCATCAATTGCTCATAACTTTTAAGGTATGCATTTTAGAGCAAATGTTTACTGGACATTTTTTCTTGTTTTGGTCCATAGTACTACTTCCAAAAATGTGAAAAGCAAAGAGCTTGCATTAGAAGAGATTTGCTTTACAGTATCGAAGATGAAAAATTGCTCGTAGCTCTTAAATTATGCATTTACGACCCTATGTTTCCGGAGACTTTTTTGCTTCTAGTATCGTGAACTTTCAACTGTATGTGTTTACACCATTAATTATGATACACCCTGTATATTTTTATCTGCTTCGCAAACGATGTGACAATTAATGGGCGCAATTAAAAATATAGTACACAGTGAAACTTACGGAGAAACGAAACATGAAGCTGGTCTCTTAAAGTAAAATTACCGTAGAACAGAAAAAAAATGATTTAGTATTTTTGGCTGTGTATGTGAAACATCGGCGCTGGTAAAGAAAATGAGAAGCTTGAAGATCTGTTAAAATGATACTTATCGAATGTAATTATCAGAGCCGTCACAGTAGCGAAACGTGACGATGTGAGGCAAAGAATGGAATGGCATTACGACGCATCAATACTTGACACGTAATGGAACGTTGCTTTACTGGAACACGTGCCACTGGTTATGTTGGACAGACCAGTGAATGAGTCTAAAAGCAAAGGGGGGTCAGTTAAAAACAATGCATGAAATGAACTTTGTAAATAGCTTACATCTAGTTTTAACTGAGGACAATATAAAACGTTTCCCGTTTCAAGTGTTTAAATTGAGAGACAGTAGACATTTGCAACTGAACGACTTGACGAGAGCGGTCGGCCGTATTGCTGAGGATGGAAAAGGGACACCCCTAGCAAGAGGGGTCCCATGGCCACCAGAGGTGTCCGTCCCACGCAAGCTGGACTCTCCCCTCCACCGCCGCCACTGTAATTTTGGGGCTGCGTGACTCCTCCCTCGCGCAACGCACCCACGCGGTTTTGTGATCTCAATAATCGTTTTTCATTCTCCACGCATGACATCCTGAAGACGGTACGTCCAGACGTGACCGCACCGCCACGAACCAGTGCAGCATCTCAGCTGTAGGCCATGGCAAAGAACTCTACGCAACGAGCAAAGACACTAGTGGTGGCAACTGTCCTACTGCGTTACTGGAGACGCAAAATGCGTCACGGCCGTCCGATTTTGCTGTGTCGTATAACGCTTCTTCTGCACCAGTGGTCAAGAACTGTCACCACGATTGCGAACAAATAGCGCCACGACGAGCAGTGCTTCGACTGCCGATTAGGAGGCAAAGTAAGTTGGTGAGTCGTGTGAGTTGTAGAACAGCAGCGGTAGGCTTTCTGACTCTTTCAAAGAGTGCTGAAGTGAAATGGAATATAGAAAAATCGGCAGCATTTCTTGCGCAACAGAGAAGACCTAGAGAGACAAATAAAACGCAAAACTCAATCACAATGTGCTACTGAAGTTCGTACTACGAATGTCCGAGACACCAAACCTGGCGTTGCTTTTACTTGCATGGGGAATGTTAAGTTACAATCAGCCGCCGCCACAATTATTATTTTGCTCTCTTCTGCCTCTCTGTCTAATGCTTAGAGTGGCTGAATGCTACTGATAAGACACACATTCCATTCCCAAGGGCGTTCCATTTATTTCCGAGCTTCGGAAGGACCCTTCTTCTGAAGAGGTATCGATCATCATTACTTCAGATGCTGCTTATGACTGAGTTGTTACTGAAATTGTATTCCTAACATAGACAGGCGTATAGATGCTGTCATCCACAGCCCGGAACAAAGCCGATTACTGAAAAAAAAATCACAGAAAAATCTTTGTCAAGAATGAAGCTTGCGTTGTCAGCAGTCTGAAATCATACACCAGGTTCAAGCAAACTTGAAACTGTAGTTTACACAAAAAATGGGAAACGAGAACTACCTTCTACGTCAACAGGTGGTCAGTAAGGTTCGTATCGAAGGATATTTGTATAGTCGCATACGAGAATTAATCAGCAGTATTATCACGAAAATCTACGATATTAGGGTCAGAAGGCTCCTTCGTGAAGACCTAGGAGTTACATACGCGTAGTTTAAGGAGCGACAGTGACTCTTTCTTCAAGAGCACTCATATAATCAAATTTTTGGGACGTAAAGTATTACATAATGTGTTAATTCGATTAAATTAATCTGTGTGTCCTTTACAGACGACGATTACTTGCATCCTCTACGCGGATAATGTTTTAGGATAAATTTGTGATTGAGTACTCTTAGTTAAAATGTAAAAGTCATGAGCACCTTATGTAGAATTTATATCTGAACCTAGCTTTCTTAGAGATTCACTAAGGTCCGGAGACCGCATTGAACAGTAGGTCCGGCAATAACTGTCTGGGTAAGTCTGCATAAGGGTCGGAAGAAGGTAAGGATGCACCACCTCCGTGCGTTGCTTTGTAGTGTTCGTACCAACCTTCGCGTTAAACACAGTTTCAGTATATCTTTCCAGGCGACAAAACAGTCTCCGTCGTGTTCGAGCATTCTCACCAGCCTTACAAAATTGTTTTACTTGTTGCTTCAAGTTGTGTGTGTGTTAATTTACCCAAGTGCTAACCACGGTCACGGATCTGGAAATAAGTCCTACAGTCTGCTCTTTGACAGTTCAGAATTGTGCGTCTGAATGTATGCCCGTGTTCTAATATTGATATTCCATGTTTTTCGCACCAAGATTTAATGTTCTGTTTCATTTGAGACCCTGCAGTATCAGGTGCTTCATGTACTTCCATTCTCTGCACTCCAGACAATTAACCATTTATCTTTTAAATATTTTTGTATGTAAGTTCTTCAAGTGGCTAGTGTTAATATGTGCTGCTGTAATCATGTTCCTTGAGAGTCCGCGTGAATTTCATAAAATAAGTCTACGGAACTGTCCAACCATTGAAGTAATTTTTTTAAAAAAATCACATTTCATCAACACCATTTGTATCACTGGCCTCTTCAAATAGCTGTCATCAAACTACTGAGTACAGCAATGGTTTGAAGTTTCAGTTAAAGAGTTAGAATATTCTTACTCACCAACATTTACGATGTTTAACAAAATATTTCATTCATTATAGAATTTTACTCAAATTATTCTATTAAAAATTGCGATACCTAGAATGGAAAGTCTAACGAGCACACTAGATTGAGAGTAAACTAAAGAAAGACGAAATTAATGTGGCGTAGCAAGACTTAGAGTAACGGTTAACTAAACTTCAAAGTTTGGGACCACGAAGTAAACGACGTAAGGAATTCTGCTATCTTGCAAGCAAAATAACACACGAGGCAACAAAGACATAAAAAGCGCAGGTAAGGAGGGCATCCCTGGCCAAATGAAGTGTACTAATATCAAAATGGTTCAAATCGCTCTGAGCACTATGGGACTTAACATCTGAGGTCATCAGTCCCCTAGAACTTAGAACTACTTACACCTAACTAACCTAAGGACAGCACACACATCCATGCCCGAGGCAGGATTCGAACCTGCGACCGGAGCGGTCGCGCGGTTCCAGACTGAAGTGCCTAGAACCGTTCGGCCACATCGGCCAGCACTAATATCAAACACTGGTCGTAATAGAAGGAAGACATTTCCGGGAATGTAAGTTCGGAGCACCGCATTGCATGGAAGTGAATCAAGGACTACGGAAAACAGAAGGGAACAGGAAATGGAAATTTGTGGTAAGTTTCTGTGGGACCAAACTGCTGATGACATTGGTCCCTAGGCTTACACACTACTTAATATAACTTAAATTAACTTACGCTAAGGACAAAACACACACCCATGGCCGAGGGAGGACTCGAGCCACCGACGGGGGAAGCCGCGCGAATCGTGGCAAGGCGCTGTAGACCGCGCGACTACCACGCGCGGCAAGGAAAGAAGAGAATTGAAGTGTTTAAGATGTAATGTTAGAGAAGGATGTTGGCGATTAGGTGGACCGATGAGAAATGAGGTTTTCTGCAGAAACGACGAGACAAGTAGGGGCGACAGGACGACAAAACACATGTTGAGACATCAAGGAATAAAGTCCGTGGTATTGAGGAAGCTATAGACGATACAAACTCTAAGGGCAGACAGAGATTGGAGTATATCCGATAAATAATTGAGGGCGTAAGGTGCAAGTTCTACTCTGAGATGAAGAAGTTGGCACAGGAGAGGAATTCGTGGCGGAGCGCATCTATCCTGTCATAAGACGGCTGGGAAAATTTCTCAAATTATCGAACTGCCCTCGTTGACTTCATATACTTTTCTGGAGCACCACAGTTTCAAGATATTCGGTGGAATTTATTGCTTCTTCGTTGGGCCAGTTATCTTCATTACTCTCTGTGTATATCTCGTGGCTCCTTGAAAATGTTACATATTTACTATGAGACAAGACTCGTCCCTGAATGGCCCCTTTCCGAGGGTCAAATGCTGTAGACTCTTCGTCCTTTACTTATATTACTCGCTGTATCTCAGATGAACGTTATCCATTTCCAAGTATCCTAGAGTGGTGGCTACAACATTTTGTCGTCTGGTACAGCGGCGTCTGGTAATAGGATAAATGAATTCTGGCTTGCGCTCCTAAATCTGGGCACCGTTCAAACCTTGTTACCTGCAAGCTACGAGCAAGTCGCTGCATATTCATCGAGACAGGCGGCGTTGCGCCCCAGAATGTGACGGCGGCAGCAGCGGCGCCGGCAGGGCGTGGAGCAGGGAGGCCCGCAGACTGACTACCTGCTGCGGCGCCGGCGCCGGCGCCGGGCTGGTGGGGCGTCGCAGCCCAGGGCGGCGGCGCCTTCCATTCAGCGAGGGACTCGAGCCGCACTGGTTATTTCGGTATAAGGAAAACATTTATATGTTATTATTACACCGTGGGGTCTGGGTAAATAAAATTAGACGGCCGTGCCAGTTGTTAGGTAAATGTGAGGCATAATAACACGGACGCGAAGCCACAATGAATATTAATGTGGGGACGGACGCACAGCGCGGGGAAAGCGATGCTTTCTACGGCACGGCACAGCAGTCATCCATTAACGGGCGCGTCACAACTCAGTTAGAGAACGAGAAAGCAATTAACACGGCTCGAGAGCAAACCAGTTCGGGAGGAGGAGCCACGGGTAACGGCCAAGGCGCGCCTGCGTTGTGGAGGTCGCTCGTCTTAAAACCCGAAGATCGAAATTTGCTGAAACTATTAAGCAGTATACTCCTAGTTTCAGCGATTTGCGGTACTGATAACGACCCGGATAGGAAATTTATTTCAAGAATTCGTTAAGTAGAAGGTCTTCATAGGGATTATATAAAGAAAGTGGTTTCGACTGAGTTCCTTACAAACCTACCGCCTTATTGCTCCTAATGGTGTATGTATCACTGGAGAAGGGCAGCGTGCTGTTTTTGACTAACTGCGTAAACAGGGTGTTCTGACCCAGAAGACGCAACTGATTTCGCACTGTGAGAGTGCCAAAGCATTTAAGACGCTGGGCAATCACCAGGTAGAAGCAGGCCTCTCCTCATCGTAATGCTATCCATTTTTAGGGTTCCGGGACTCAGTCTGTAAAAAGGGAACCTTTATAGGATTGCAGTGTTGCCCGTTCTCAAGAACGCGTAAATATATCAAGTTCAGATTTATGAACTCTTTTTCTCAGGATCGGGCGGACGCATCAAGTTCAAATTCGTGTTATACATTAAGGTCTGTGATCCCTTGGAAGTGTAATAATTTGAAGCTTCTAAGTTTCTTCAGTCAAAAAGTACGGTCATTTATGTCAAATATTTTGATACTTTAAAACTCACTCATCAAAAGCTATTGTTTACTTCCTGTTGACCTAAAATCATGGAATTTGGCAAGAAGCGATGTTCAGTACAAGTAAAATAAAACTTGTTAAATTGTAACTATATCACATAATGAATGTCTTTTGCCATTTGAACATACATTACATTGCATCCGTCAAAAACATAAAAGACGAATATTACTGCATGCAAACATAAAATGTAAGTTGTAGTCAAGTTTTAAAAAGTAAGCAAAAATATTTTATTAAATCTTCTCTCCCTGCATATATATATATATATATATATATATATATATATATATATATATATATATATATATATATACATATATATATATAAACTGAAGTCCCCCGCTCGTTTCTTTTTGTGTGTTCGGGGTAGTCTGAAGAACTAGTGTAGAGATTTTGATACGGACTTGGAATTTGCGAGACCGATATCTTGACAGTATCGATGTATATGGATAATTAAGTGCGCGAATCTTAAGGGCACTTGGATAATTTTTAACTGTCCCGTGGATTCCTGGTCATTTCACTGAACGAAGTGAAGCAGTGGTAACGACGACAGTAGTTCAGTTCGCCATCCGGCCATACAAATTTGAATTCTCCATGGTTCCCCTATATCACGTAAGTTTCCTTGAAAAGCATTCGGCCGAGCTTGTGTCCCGTCTCTAATGACCTCGACGTCAATGGGACGTTAAACACCAGTGTTCTTTGCTTCTTGGATCATCTCAACCAAATGCCGAGGAAGCTCATGTGAGAAGGCCTCAACAGAATTCTTGCACCATATTTGTCCAACCCGAGCTTAAAATCCGTGTCTAATTATGTTGTTACGACGTCGACAGTACATGAGAATAAATAGGAATCTTTTTGAAGGAATCAGCCTTGCATTCTTCTTGAACGTTTTAAGCATACCACGAAAAACCTAAGTCGGAATAACTGGACAGAGGCGTGACGGCCATTCCTCTTGCATTTCAACCACTGCACAGCGTCGCTCGGATGTGGATTGCATTCAGGTATGGCTCATTTACTTGTCTCGTAAGCTAGCATGGTATAAAAGAAACTCAGTCTCTTTCCCTCTCTCGTGTTACTTTCTCAGACAAGTTAAATGCAACTTTTCCCCGTTTTCTGAGAAGTATTCGAAGATGTGAACAAATCATGTAGCGAGACTAGTACGTACGGCTATCGTTTACAGATAGGTTTTACTGCACCCGCATACATAATAAAAAATGTGAGTTATGCGGCAATTTTCTGTCACTTGGGATGCAGTATATGCATTAATGTAGACCGCTTCACAACGTAACCACCTTAATAGGTTGTAACGTGGAATATTCATGCTGCCACTGACCCGCCTTATTTATTTTATGAGGTAATGCACAGTGGCACCGGTCTTACGGCATAATAATGAGAAAAATGGGTCCTTAGCCGCCAGAAAGTATTACCAAAATTACATTATTTCAGCATTCACTGGAGACTTAAACGTGACTAGGAAATATTTTCATAGTCATTTTGGGATCTGATATTTGAAGAGTGGTAGCAGAAAGCGTTATAAGTGCCAAACCTCACATTTTTCAGGAAATCAGAAAACTCTGTAACTCTTTTTGTACATAATTTATTTGTATCCAAAAAATTGAAAAGGTGTTCTGATGCCACAGAATTACGCTATCCACCTCATTGCTGTGAAAAGAAAATTAGACGAATTAGAAAATAAAAAATAATTAAGAGCGTTATAAGTGCAATTTGAGGAAACTGACTGCTTCTAAGCGCCAATAAGAGTTTTCATTCTAACACTAAGTGCCATTAACACAGAGGCACTACGTTTAATTTGGGATAAAACAAGTACAGAAGTAATAAATAACTAGTAGAATATCGTGTACAAACCATTTCTCTCTCATATATATATATATATATATATATATATATATATATATATATATATATATATATATATTAGTACTGTTCTGTTTCTTATACTACTCCATTATTGGGATCAGATGTTTCAAAGTTTACTGTAGAGCTCCCTAAGCTGTTGAAGAGGGAACAGGAACATCGTCAACGAATCTTTGTGTTTTGCAACTGTTAAACAGGGCCAGTCCTTCAAATAAAGTACGGCAAGGCATATATGAGACATGATCTTTCCTCTTTTGAATAAACTGACATTTTTTTGTTCCTCTGTTTCAGAGAAATAATTTTTAATAGCTATTTGAGACTGATGTGTATGAGACACTTTGATCACACTGCATTTGGAGACCTTACACGCCTCCATTGACAGCAGTGTCCCAGCAAAATCTTTAAAATCAGACGAGTCAGTGATACGCATTGGGTATGCACTGGAATTACACGGAATGGGTTTATAGCCTCAGCTGACGGAACTGCTAAGGGTAGCACCGCTTGGAACAAAGACTACGCACCTTCCAGTAATGAATGTCTGGAACATTTTCTCCATGATTTGACACTTGGAACAAATCTAGGGTCGAGCAACAGAGTACCGAGAACACAGTAACACTGAAAACGCTCTTCCTTTTCTTTCTAAACGAAAAAGAAAAGAAGCACGTAGAACTTATTCCATTTCCAATCTCCATTTGTTATATTGCTAATATGCAAAGAATAGTGGTGTTCTTCCTAAATGACAATGCACATTTGCGCTTTCCGGACGCCTTTATTTGTGATGGGCAATAATTAATTGCTGTCTTACACGAATGGTGCAGGAGGAAACAAGATAGTTATCCGCTTCTACATCCTCTCTGTAGTGTTATCGCCAAGATACTCTTGTCGAATACAGAAAAGAGCCTAATATTTACGGGATCATCACTGCATACAAACTACTAATATAGGTCAGAGACTTTTGAAGAGGGACATCAATCATACTTCTCTTTGAAGAACCGAAAGCGTTCTTAAAACACTTTTTTAGAAAAGTATCAAGCACCGATCAGACTCATCACTGCCTTCCCATGTATTTCCGCATAATACAAAGTAGGCAATATTCGCGCATTAGGTACCTTTCACTAGTAAACTCTTAAATTTTCCCTACACCCTCCTCCTTAATTATCGTTAAGATCTGCATAAACATTTTACGATATACTATGGAATCTTTGAGTAGTGTAGGTTGTACAATAATTATTAAAGGATATTGTCATTTTTCCCTGTATTCGAGGGACTGTAAATTTTTTTAACGCTCAGTCATCACTTGCTGCCTCGAGAACTTATCAAACAGTTTCGCTCAATATCATACTTGTCTCCATTAGAAAATCGTGTACAAATGGACTTGAAGGAAAGCAGTTTAGGGCTTAAAGTCCCACCGACGACGGCGCCATTAGAGACGGAATACAAATACTAACTGAGGAAGGAAATCCGTCGTGTCCTTTTCAGTGCAACCATCCCGTCATTTGCATTAACCGATCTTGGGGAACCAAAGAAAACCTATATCTGAATGGAGTGAAGAGTAACTCAAGTTCTCTTCTGCGGAATGCGAATCTCGTTTCTTTATCACATTTCCACCTCGATCGGTAAATAGCTTGAAGCAGCTGCATATACGAGATTCTCACGTTTTTCCTAAAAATACTATAGCCTTCCATTAACTGGCGAGAAGTGATGCTTGCAGGTGGGGTTATGTTAGCAAGGTAAATTTTAAAACAGTTACTATCTGCACAGAAAGTACATTCAAGCGTATTTTGTAGATTACATAAAACGTTTATAAATTCGAAATGGTGGCATCTGCTTTTCAATTTCACTTCATCTCTTTCGGTATCTTTTCCTTGTATCTCATCATTGTATTTAAAGTTCTTGATGTTTGTGTTTAAAGATGCAAATTTTTTGAAAGGGTTCTTTATTTTACTGCGCAATTTTCGAGTGAAACGTCCATGGTTTCCGAAGTTCGAGTATAACGTGAATGATTTAATGTTGACGCAACTAGGGCAGATGTGATTTAGTGTCTCACTTCATTCATTCCTGTGGTGCGGTGCCCAGTACCAGGCTTCCTGATGGACAGCACTTAAGCAGTTTGCGAGGCAAGTGTGTTTAAGTGTTACTGTTTTGTGTGGACGAAAAATAATATCATGTTTGTGTTCGTGACGATGATGAGAAAGAAGAGGGTGGAACTTCCCTACAACGGAAGGAAATTTCGTAGTAACGGACAATTTTTATCTACTCCCGACTGCTTGTTTCTACAATGAGAGGCCGCAATAAACACTGAATCACAAACCACTTTATCATATTCAGGCTCGATTGTTTTTACCACTTTCAAGCTCTTTGGAGAGCGCACTCATCACATTTAAAATTCACAACTGCTACCAGTGAGGGGCCCGAACCCGTGACCTCCTTTTAACAACGCAGCGAGACGAAACTGAAACTCCGCAAGGCGATAACATACTATACCCTGAGAAGCAGTCCACCCTTGTTTAATTTAGTCTATTGGCTAGTAAGCAGGTGAGACGAAGAAGAACATCGATGTTCAAGTTTTGGCTGAATTTGTTTTCTTACTGTTCTACATGACAGAGGGGTTTCGACTAAGGAGATTGCAGCGGAAGAAAGGAAGATTAGGGTTTAAAATCCCGCCGCCTAAGGGGTCATCAGAGACAAAGCACAAACTCTGATTTTGTAATAACTGGTAAGAAAATTGGCCGTGTCGTTCACCAGGAAACCATCTTGGCATTTTCCTTGCACGATTTAGGGAACTATGCAACACTTAAATGGTGTTTGAACCTCCGACCTCTACGAACGGCAGTCTAATGTCTTAACTATCGCGCCATCTCGGGAAAGCTGTGCCACGGATTGGTTACTTCCAAATACGGTGTTAGCTGAAAAGCATGATAACGATAAAAGTACAATGCTAGTCACCTTCAAGAATGCACAGTATGCATTTACTCATTACGGCTTGAATAAATTCATTTGGAGAACAACACAAATTGTCTCCGTTGCTATTTCATTGTAAAGAACCTCAGCATTCATCAAGATGCTGAACCGAAACAATTTTTTCATAATACGTAAGGTAATCTTTAATATATCTTTTACGAATGTATATTCTCCAAGAAGTGGGACCGAAATTACGAATATAACCAAATCAAAACCACTTCAATATTTTAATACCATCTGGGTGCAAAAGGGGTTCGAATATCCATATTGCTTATCCAGAAGCTATGAAGATGCGAATTTAAACTTTCCCCTGTATTTCATCTATTTAATGAAGAATAAAAACGAAACGTTTCAACATACATCTCTTGTATTACCTTTCCAGAATTTTTTTTTTCCAGAAATGAGGGTTCTCGTTGCTCTGCTTAGTTTATTGCCCGGCCAAGTAAAGCACGGGCCTGGAAAGTTTATTTTAGAAGCAACTGAGTATCAGTATGAATCTATCCATTCGTAGATCAGTGATGATCACCATGAAATGTTGCGGTTGGTGACTGAATTTCTCTCCATCAGAGCGCTAAACTGTCAAGTCTCGCGTTCAAAACGAGACAAACAACGCGACCAGCAAACATGTCTTAAACTTAAACACCACGGTGCTTCGTTAGACACGGTACTATTAGCGACGGGTTATCTCTGCCTTTCCCAGATCTCACAATTATTTCAATCAACCAGTTATTCAAGGCGTTACAGCTGTAAGTGCAAATTTGGAAGCTGATTTTCTGCCACAGGCAGACCATTTGCAGTGGTGGAAGTACCGTCGGCTGTCAGAATAGATCCTGGCACTAACCTGTGATCGAAACCTAGAGGTTTGGATGTGCTGTCTGTCAGCTAGCGCACTTCACCGCCTTCTTCATTGCGACAGCCGGTGTCCATCGCCCCTGGCTGGAGCGTCAACCCGCACAGCTCCGGTGAGCCAAACACTCATCAGCAGGAGCAACAAACAACACGCGGCGCCTGGACCGGGCGCCGCTTCAGATGTGGTTTCAACGGGCGGCATTCATGAGTATCACTTGCGCTAGGCTCAGAGGCTCCGTGCCTGCCTTCCGACCGCTGACCCCGCACAAATTTTCCTATAACCACGACGTGGGCTTCACATTTTGTTTCTGCCGTATTTTCTCCACTGTTGGCTTTCCTTATGAACTGGCGTCATTACGATCCTGAACTCTCAACTCTGATGTCCTTAGGTTAGTTAGGTTTAAGTAGTTCTGGGGGACTGATAACCACAGCAGTTAAGTCCCAAAGTGCTCAGAGCCATTCGAACCACACACACACAATGGTTCGCACGGTAAATCCTTCCTCCACTCCAGTATTCTGGTTTAAATTATTTGGTTCGGTGGCTTACCTGCAGAATTCTCGACTACCGATCCAAAGACCTCGGCTTCGATAGGGGGTCGGTCGGTCCTACAACGTTTTTTTTTTTTTTTTTTTTGTATTTTTGATGCGAACGTTTGTTAACGTGACAAATTCCGAGTTGGACAGCGATTTGGAGTCAACATCAAACTGTTGATATTCACGTAACTGTCTGGGAAAGTCAGTTCACAGTCGGATGAAGGTAACGGCGTACCACCTCCCTATTATCCATGATTAGTAAGGCACTATGGTGTTCGTATTGATACGAGCTTCCCTTTTTCATTTGTATTTAGTAGTCCTTAGTCTCATTCCTCGAAATTCCAAGAAGTCCTCCAAAGCAAGTTCCACGTAACTAAAGATGGTGATTTGGCGGAAATGATTGTTTCAAGTGCACAAGAAGTCGGTGGCCTATGCCAAAAAAATAAACAACCAAAGAAATTCAGTGCCAAAACTGAAACCCTTTTACAACAGAGGAGAGAAATGAAAATCCAAACCGATCGTGACATGGTTGCGTATTCCGAACTATATAAGGCAGTGCGAAGAGAAATGAAAACTGACTTACAGAAATTCACTGAAGACACCTTACGAGCAAGCTTGGAGAACAAGACAAGTTTAAAGTCAGCCAAACGAAAAATGGTTCAAATGGCTCTGAGCACTATGGGACTCAACTGCTGAGGTCATTAGTCCCCTAGAACTTAGAACTAGTTAAACCTAACTAACCTAAGGACATCACAAACATCCATGCCCGAGGCAGGATTCGAACCTGCGACCGTAGTGGTCTTGCGGTTCCAGACTGCAGCGCCTTTAACCGCACGGCCACTGCGGCCGGCTCAGCCAAACGCAAACTCACAATCTGTAAAAAGCAGATTATCGCACTCGATGGAAATGACTGTCGAATCACTGAAAAGGAGGCGGTTTTGAAGTTCATCAGAGACTTTTATAGCAATTTGTATAGCAATCCAGGGGAAAATATGAGTGTATCTAATTTAAAATGATATACCTAGTGTTCCAGATATACTCCCATCGGAAGTCGAGTGTGCTCTAGATACCATGGAGAAGGGAACAGTGCCGGGTGATGATGAGCTCAGTGTTGACATCCTCAGACTGGCAGGAGAGGTAACAATAAATCACTTGGCAAAAGTATTTACTTCCTGCCTGCACTATGCTTCAATCCCACTATCGTGGAACAAGGCTAAGATTATTTTGATACACAAGAAAGGAAGTATTCACAATATTAAAAACTACCGTCCTATCAGCTTGCTCTCAATTTTGTACAAAATTTTCACAAAGATCTTGTTAAACCGAATTAGTTCCACCCTAGACTCAGCCCAACCTATAGAACTAGCAGGATTCTGAAGAAATTTTAGCACTATTGATCACATTCTGACCGTTAGTGAAGTGATAAGCAGAGTGAATGAATACCAACTGCCTCTCTGCATTGCCTTTGTTGACTTTGAAAAGGCATTTGACTCCGTTAGCCACGTAGCTGTCCTCCAAGCTTTGAGTGACCAAGGGGTGGGAGCAGCATACATTGAAGTGCTCAGGAAAATCTGCGAGAATTCTTCAGCTTATGTTAACATCGGCGAATCAACTCAAGAATTCCGCATGATGAGGGGTGTCAAGCAAGGCGATCCCATCTCCCCAAAACTGTTCTCTGCTGTATTGGAAATGGCTATGTCAAAGCTGAGCTGGGAAGGTAAGGGAATTAGAATTAATGGAAGAAGGCTTACCAACTTGAGATTTGCTGATGATATTGCCTTACTGGCCAAAGACTTCGCAGAGCTCCAAAACTTAGTTACAGATCTTGCGTCGGAATGTCAGCTGGTTGGCTTGAAAATGAACCTTTCCAAAACAAAAGTAATATCCAACAAATGGGTCCCAGCTGGGGATGTGAAAGTCAAGGACAGTCTACTAGAAGAGGTCAGTGAATATGTCTACCTTGGCCAGATTATAAATATGAAGGGAGACATAAGGCCAGAAATCTATCGACGCATCAAGCTTGGCTGGCAAGCATTTGGGAAGAATTCAAAAGTATTCAGATCAAAAATGCCAGTAAATCTGAAGAAAGCAGTATTTGATCAATGCATTCTTCCTGTGATGACGTATGGCTGCGAGACATGGACACTGAACTGATTTACAAAAGAGAAACTTAGGACAGCACAGAGAGCCATGGAGAGATCAATGCTGGGCTATACAAGAAAGGACAAGAAAAGGGCAGATGACATCCGGTCTGTGACGAAGGTTAATGACATCTAGAGAGAGTGGCAGTGGGCTGGCCACGTCGCAAGAAGAAAAGACAACATATGGAACGAAGCTAGCACTGGAGTGGAGTCCGAGAGAGCACCGGAGGCCTAGAGGAAGACCACCAGACAGATGGGACAAAGACATCAAGAAGATCGCTGGTAACACCTGGCACAGAACTGCCCAAGACCATCCCACTTGGAGAAGACTCCTGAAAGCCTACCTGAATCCATGACTCGAAGAGGCCACATCATCTAATGATTGAATTGGCTGATGATGATGATGATGACGATGATTATGATGATGAGTCTTTAGTCTCCTTTGACATGGTCTTCCATCTTTTCCTATCGTATACTAACCTTTTCGTTTCTGCTAGTTTGCCATGTCCGATGTTCGTGATAATCTGTTTTACATGTCGTAGCCTTTCACTATTTTTGCAATGTATTTCCTCCACTACATGTTGTACTATCAAATCAGTTATTTGAGCACACATTCGCACATATCGCAGTAGCTTGCTCCTTATTTTTGTAATGCTCTCTGTTCTCGTCTACATATTTCTAATGCCTGAAATTTCCATTTTTTCAGGTTCCCCTAAGGCGCCCGTTTCAATTCCATACATTGATAGCTGTAGACGTAGATTTTAGAAACTTCTCAATTTATGTCAATATTTGGAATCGCGAACCTCTGCCGGTGAGAGAGCTCTCTTCCCCCAAGCGAATCTGCTTCTGCGACCTAACTGATTCGGTTTCCTCCTGTTCACTTGGTTCTCAAATAACAGAATTCTTTTATCTTTTCGAATAAGTCCTCCCGATAGGTTGTCATTAGCTAATTATTCTTTCCGCCATTTTCGTCTTTGCTCATTGTTAACACAAACTCTGTCTGTCTATTCCACTAAACAGTAATTAGCCCTCCTCCTTGTTGCCCAGAATAGCAGTGGTATGAAATATTTAAAACTGGCATCTGCTCTTCTTAGATCGTGGCCTACAACAGTGGAATATTAACATAAAAAACAAAATAATGAGCTTTCACCCCCAGCAAACACCAAGGATCAGCTACTTTTGCCATAAGAGTAATTGCTTATTTTCATTCACTGATCCTTACTGGGTAGCATCCAGGGGTAGTTCTTCCCTTTCGCAAGCAGTATTTATTCTATAAAAGGAAGCAATTATAATTGTGTGGTTCACATTTGTACATCTTGCAGACACCTGTTTAAGCAAGTGAATATTTGCCACAGCCAGATGGTATATTTATTGACTGATTAAATTTGTTGTCAACAATCCATTACGTTTTGAGAGTAATAAAAGGAAAAATGATATATAGTTCACTCTAGTTATTCTAATTTTGACATAGTATGAAGTTAGGTACATAGCTATAAAACTGTGACCATATGTTCGTGCAAATAAAATGTCACACACATAGAAACGTTTTAGAATATAGTTTAAAGTTGTTTCTCCATAACACCTACTCCAGGAACACAGAGCGATTCTTCAACAGAAATAAGTACACGGTTACAAACTTGTAAAAGGCTTCGTGTATCCGTATACACTGGTGGAAGTGGAAAGTATTACACCATGAAGATTAAATTGATATTACTCCAATATTTCTATGCCTGTGGGAGATCTTCATTAATATACCACCCTTACGCGACCTTATTTTCTATATTTTCAATACTTTAAAAAGCATTCTTGCAGGCGAAGAATGGTGTAAGTGCACGATGGATGGCTATTGGGTGAATCTTACATTGCTGTATCTTTGAGCCAGCGATCACATCACAATAAGCCGTGAGGACTATCACGTGCAGCCCATTTTTCGGACATTGAGAAAGGCTGAAATATTGATGTGAGGCACATGGGAGGATCATACCGACAGATTTCAGAGATCTGCATTGGCTGCAGAACCAGAGGTAAAGGGGAAGGACTCAGGACGACAGTACGGTAAAAAGAGTAGGTACGGGCGCTTCCAGAAGAATCACACCATGAGAACATCAGAGCATTTTTTGATTCGCTCTGACAAATAAATGTGAGACAACAGCTGAAATCTGGGCAAGGGCTACAGCCGGAGTGTCACGACTAATTGCCGGGAACAGATTAGTGAAAACTGGGTGCAGATATCTAGTTACCACGAGTCGTTTACCACTGACGCCACATCAATGACAACAGAAACTTGCACGGTGAACAGCCAGAGTCAACTGGAACACTGAATGGCATTCTGTGATGTTCACAGAGGAGTCTCGCTTCTGTTTGTGGCGTTTTGATCAACGGCAGTGTATTCGTAGACGATTTGTTGAACGGTCACAGGACGCACAGATTCTCGAGCCCCTTACGTTTCCAACCGTTTCCAACTCATGGAATCATGGTGCGGGGAGCTACTGCATATGGCAAAAGCACTGATTTATGGTTGTTGTAAGGATGCTGAACGCTCGCCAGTAAGTGGCAAGAATAATAAACCCTGTTGTCATATACTTCATGACCCGGTTACCGAATGTGATACTCCAGAAAAATAATCCAAGATCCCCGTGCTGCAGTTCACACCACAAATGACTGGAAGAATATATGGTTAGTTCAGTGGCCTGCCAGGTCCTCTGAATTTGTCATCCACAGAGCACACCTGGAGTGCGAAGGGAAGATGTATACCTTTATACAATCCTCTTGCCAACAATCTTTGTGAACTGACGCAGCATGTGTTTAAGGCACGGGCAAGAAATTCCTCAAGACGATATTCGCAGGTTCTTTGCTTCCATGCCACAGAAAATACAAGAGTTTACTCGTGACTGTTGGAAAGCCTCACCTTATGCTAATGCCGCTGATGGACGTCAGTTCCGAATGGAATTAAAGTTTAATCATTTAATATCCGTTATGCGATGAGCATCTACAGGAAGTACAGGGCAAGGAAAGAGTGATGCCTGTTTGTATGAATGGGGGCCATGATGCGACTATAGGACTGCTGCGCAAACTACGCAACACCTGACTGAAAAGTTATTATTACGAAATTTCCTGGTGGATTCAGTGAGTTGAATTTGGTGACACCAAGACCTGTGAACCTGCTAAGAGACTTCGATATTCAGTTACAAAATTGTTGGGTGTGTTTGTTTATTTTATGTATTTTTTGTGTATTTAACCATTTATATGTAAAGTCCTTAAATAAGAATGTAAGAATGTAAAATCACAATGCATCCAATATGAAGAATAATAGCCCAATAGTAATATCCAGAAAGTTTTTTTTAAATATTGGACTAATGTTTCATGTTGTAAAACTTTCAATTTTCGTCACTGTATCAATGGTTCTACAACACTTTTTACAATTGACACGTTCCATATTATAACAATTACCGTAAATATTATCGACGGAACACCGAACCATCTAGTTGTCTCACGAACGCCGTACAGTTACAGAGGCCATAGTCATTGTCTGTTGTAAAAAGCTTTTTCACGCTCCTCGATGTAAGAAACTCGGCAGGAAATCAATGTTTTAATCCATAGGACTGACATCCATGTAGTACGACATGAGCGACCTTAATGAACGCCCCACAGTATGACAGCTGGGGCTCGGCCGCGGGGAAATAGAGGCCAAAGGGTTGCCGATCTGAGTCTGCGGGCGCAGCGCATCTGGAAAAGCACCAACAGGCTGCGATTTATTTGAGCCCGCTGCTCCCCGACCCGTCTTAAGAGGTCGCGCAGGGATACAGAGTAAACAAACCGAGGCGCTACCGATTTAGAATTTGGTGGCAGCAGCAGGGGAGCTGTCCAAGGATGGGCGAGATGAAGAAGGCTTCCAAATGAACATGCTTCCCGGAACTGTCTGTACCAAAAGGAATGAGCCACCTAAACTCAGGGCTACTTTGTTTATAATTGTGTTTACTTTCATCAAAACCGTTACAAAATTCACTTCACTTCAAAGACAAATTTTCCGGTCGATGTGTATTTTAAGTGCGAGTTAGTTCTCAACTCCTGGCATCTGCATCATTCCCAATGGAAGATCCCGTAGTATTTAATTTGAGAAAACATTAACGACGAGGAATTACATTATCAGAGTAGAAAATAAGCTATTCTATCTCCATCAACGCTTAAACCTATGCTTCAGCTGAAGACATATATTATGGAATACTCTAATAGAATGTGAACAGTATAGCATTTTCAAGAATAACAGTGAGTAAAGATTATAACCTATATTTACAAAAACGCTGGCGGAAACTGCAGAAAAGAAGCAAGTGATGTTAAATTCGTCTAGACTTTAATGTAAGTTCTTGGTTCGTAATCATTTGCAGTACATAATAGCAAAATATCAATCATCGCGTTGGTGGTGCACCTCAGCTATATAAAAAAAAAGGAAGAATAGGTATAGTGGACCAGTATATTTACACTATAGTAATGTAGGCTGGATAAAAATTTTATCTAACCAATGACAGCCACTGGCTGCGGACTCAACTGCAACTAAAATCATAGTAATCCTTGCCAGGTAGGGAGTAATGATGCATTCGGAAGTATAAATATATTTTTAGATGTCCTCCCCAGTTTTTGTAGCTGACACTATTAGTTACTACCCTTTGATATCAATTTTCTGTTCCCAGGCAGAAGTGCATTTTATATTCCAGTAGTTTTTTTCCTCTCCGTTCTAAAAATATCCATTTTCCGTACCCTAACGAACGTAACATAAGGGGAAGAAGAAGGTGGTGAACAAAACATTCCTGAAAATATTCCGATGATGGTTCAGATGGCTCTAAGCACTATGGGACTTAACATCTGAGGTCATCAGTCCCCTAGACTTAGAACAACTTAAACCTAACTAACCTAAGGACATCACACACATCCAAGCCAGAGGCAGGATCCGAACCTGCGACCTTAGCAGCAGCAGCAGCGCGGTTCCGGACTGAAACGCCTAGAACCGCTCAGCCACAGCGGCCGGCTTAATCCGATGCGCTATGTTCTTATAACAGAAATAAGAAATGAGAAATTGTACACTTAAACAGGTAATATTAAACTCGTGAAATTATTTGATTGTTGCAAAACTAAATGTATGCTCCTAAAACACGGCACAGTGTAAAGAGGGAAAGTGTCTTCCGCTTAAAACAGAGCTTAACTTTTCACTGGCACGTTTTCTCCTTCTCTGTAAGAATAATTTATTGCTTTTTAAATCATACGACTATGTACTCCACAGTGAACACAAATAAAAATTAGCCCATTCTAGAATTATGAAAGGCAACGATGGCAGAGTCCAAATGAAGTTGTCCGCAGCTCGTGGTCTCGCGGTCGCGTTCTCGCTTCCCGAGCACAGGGTCCCGGGTTCGATTCCCGGCGGGTTCAGGGATTTTCACCTGCCTCAAGATGACTGGGTGTTTGTGTTGTCCTCATCATTTCATCATCATTCATGTAAGTGGCGAGATTGGACTGAGCAAAGGTTGGGAATTTGTACAGGCGCTGATAACCGCGCAGTTGAGCGCCTCACAAACCAAACATCATCATCATCATCATCATCGTCATCCAAATGAAGTTCGTTTAAATCCGCGGCTGAGGTACAAACACTTTCCATGTTCGTTCCCCCTTATTCATTTCATTCGACTGTGGATAAGACTCCTTGGCACTGTTGAGTCTGAAAAAAATCAAAGAAAGGACTCCAAGACGACTACTGGTATACTAATACTGTGCATTTATCCTGGTGGATATTATTCTGACATTAGCCAGGATTGGCCAAATAATTACTTCCGATTTGTCTCCCAGCGGACGATAACCGTAAACTTTTCCTCGAGCGCTATTTTTTCCCCCTTCAGTTTATTGGATTTTGGGACGTGCCGATTCACCCATCTCAAGAGTGTACTGTTAATTATGACGATACGAGCGCAGGGCCAACACAACACCCTCGGGCGCCATTAGAGACCAGAGGAAGCAAGCTTCGTCCAGCACACTGCCGTGGGGCGAAGAGGGACGTGTAGGGGACAGGCCGCAGCTGCTTGGCAGTGTAGCCGCTGCACCACCTGTCTTCTGCTCACTGTGGACGAAGAGCTGTCTGTAGCGAGACGCCGTGGTACTGCGCGACAGTGCCGGAGTAGGGCGTGCTCTATCACATACCGACATCGTTTGATGTCCAGAGGTGACAGGGACCAGCACAAACGATTAAAGTTTCAAACCTCAAGTCCGGACATAGGGAGCCGAGTGCAAAAGAAAATATCTACAAACTGTATTCAGTCACGTGAGACATCACGTTCTATTCACGTCGTTGTCTTTTCGGCTGAATGCAATGTTCAAAAGAAATTCACAAGTCCAGTGTATCCATGCACAATAGTCTTTTGCGTCAGTAGTTAGAACTTCTTGGAAAACGGGAGGTTAGAGTAGGCTATAACGTTCCGCTGATTACGAAGCGCCCGCATCTCGTGGTAGTGTGGTAGCGTTCTCGCTTCCCACGCCCGGGTTCCCGGGTTCGATTCCCGGCGGGGTCAGTGATTTTCTCTGCCTCGTGATGGCTGGGTGTTGTGTGCTGTCCTTAGGTTAGTTAGGTTTAAGTAGTTCTAAGCTCTAGGGGACTGATGACCATAGATGTTAAGTCCCATAGTGCTCAGAGCCATTTGAACCATTTTTTGATTACGAAGCGATTCAGAGAGTGCACAGTTGAAGATGGCCATAGCAGGAAATTGTCGACGTTCTTCAGAAAACCGCCCTGACATGTGTCTGAAGTGATTACAGAAACCACAGGAAACCGCGATCGAGGTGGCTGTACTGACATACTTCCTGAAGTCCACTGTCATCTCGGTCGGCCGAGCAACCAGTCTCTACCGTTGCTACAATGTCCTGCGTGGCTGAGAATATAAAATGTAGAAAATAGTTTATTCAATAGCATCACACTCAGCGGTCGTACGAAGGCCCTGTCCGCCATACTGTCGTGCGATCCACTTTAAAACCTTTTTTTACGGTCATTTTCTTCCCAATGCTTCTCCTGTCGCTCTCTGCTATTTACACTCGCTGCAGAGCACGCTACAAACCTCTTATTCACCGAAAACATCTGTCCTGTGTGCATAATCATTTTGTTCTTCATTTAGGCACCAGGTTTTTATTTGTCGCTCCACCTTCCCGTCCAAAAATAGTACATTTTTTGTGTAGTTTTGCTTCTGCTATAGTTTTTAACTTTTGAATTTCTTCTGTTATCACTTGTCTACTTTTCATCTTGAAGTGTGTTAAATAATTATATCAGTAATTTATACAGCTGCTACTCAAACAAGTTTTTTTCCCCAAATAGCAGATCTCCATAGAGGAAGCGAAACGTAGCATATTGTCCTAATTTGTAGTCCGCATGAACGAAGAGTCTACTCGACAGAAATAAATGTGTGGTGACCAGTGACTCGACTGACGACATTAATACAAGTAATCAGTGCCACCACAATGTACAGGAGTGAACTGCAAGGAGCACTGGAGGGGCGGCAATGCAGCGATAGCTAGCAGGCAAACCGTAACGTAGTAAACCTTGGCCGTGATGAGTTGGAAGTGGAGTGATCAGTTTACAGTTACCTGTGGATTAGTATGTGGAACGGAAACGAATTGTTAAAGAAGGGTCAAAGGTAACAACTCTTTTATTAATCACAACCGCAGACATGTGGTACACAATCGTGGCTATATCGGTCAAGATTTCTTAATGGTGGAAAACGCAACTGAATAATAGCAGCAGTGTTACGAAGGAAAAATTACTGAACTGCAGCCCACGCAACTGCTTCGCAAGATAATTTAGAGCAAATTTGCTTAAGTATGACAGACACACACTCTAAGATAAAAAGAAAGACACACCACGAAGGAATTTTGTGAATGTAACGGAAACTGGTAGATGTGATATACACGTACAGGAAAACAAATGAACACATTTTTTCAGAAACAAATCTGATGATTTATTCCAGAGAAACAGCTTCACAAATTGATCAAGTTAGTGACGCGTTGATCCGTCTCTGACCCTTACGCCAGCAGTTATTCGACTTGGCATTGATTGACAGAGTTACTGGATGTCCTCTTGAGGCATATAGCGCCACATTCTGTCCAACTGGCGAGTTGGTGGGCGGCCCTGCCCGTAATGCTCCAAACGTTCTCAATTGGGGAGAGATCCAGTGACCATGCTGGTCAAGATACAGTATGGTAAGCACAAAGGCAAACAGTAGAAACTCTCTCCGTGAGCGAGCGGTTATTATCTTGCCGAAATGTAATCCCAGGAAGTCTCGCTTTGAAGGGCAACAAAAAAACGGGACGTAGAATATCGAAGAAGTACGGTTGCGCTGTAACGGTAATTAGCATGAATACCAAAAGGGTGCTGTTACGAAATGGAATGCCATCCCAGACTAATCACACCAGGTTGCCGGCATCCCACCACTGTCTGGGGCGTCTCTGCACACGTCTTCGCTAATCGTCGGGGCTCAGTTCGAAGCGGGACTCATCACCAAAGAAAATTCTGCTTCAGTCACTGACATTGCAGCTCCAAGATGTGTCTGGAGACGCCCTGGATAGCGATAGCATACAAGCTCACTGTCCCCCGCCATACGGACCAACTACCACGAGTCTTGGCCTCGGGTGCCATTTCTTTTCAAACGGGACTTCTTCGGTTGCCCGCGGCACCCTTAAGCACAGTGGTGCGTCGGCGATGTTCTACGCCCCGCTGCGTTTCCCTTCATAGTAAGCCATCCTGGGCTTATATTTCAGCAAGATAATGCCCGCCCGCACACGACGAGAGTTTCCGCCGCTTGTCTTCGTGCTTCTCAAACCCTACCTTAGCCAGCATGGTCGCCGAAACTCTCCCCAGTTGAGAATGTTTGGAGTATTATGGGCAGGGCCCTCAAAGCAACTCCGGATTCTGACGATCTAATGTATCCTCAGAAGGAGATACAACAACTCTATCAACCAATGCCAAGCCGAATAACTGCTTGCATAAGGGCTAGAGCTGGACCAACGCATTATTGCCTCGTTGAATTCGTGAATCTCTTTCTCTTGAATAATACAATTTTTTCTGAAATTGTAATAATTTGTTTGTCGGTATATGAACATCAATCGATTTTCGTCCCATTTGGATAATTTTTTCGTGGTGTGTCTTTTTTTTTTTTTACCCTAAGGGTGTAGTACAAGAGCGATGGCAATTCACGCGTGATTGTAGCCACCATATAGAAGAGTCTCCACTCTTCATGTATGGAAGGATACTTACTGCGTGAGATTTATTTTCTTGACTAAAAACTTCCAACACCGACATCACCACCACAACCTATAGGAATTCCACAGACAACAACGGTTTTTTTTTTACTTATTCGAAAGGTTAATAATCAATATATTAGTAGCTTTGCTTCGTCAGTAACTTTAATCAAAGGATATGCTTTCTGGCGTGTTGGTTTAAGTACAAATTCCATAGGCTACCAGGGATTATATCCACAGAAGTGGAAGCCGGCTCTTGATGAAATAATATTTTGCAGAACGTTAGGAAAATGTTTCCTATTTAATGTTAATGTCATATCCTGTCAAGCACAGACAGAAAATTCAGTTAGTGTCTAAAGTCCCTAACGAGGAAAATCCTGGAATTTTTTGATTTAGTACCACATTTTGCATACTGTCATTGTCGCATCCAAGCTTAGATCTTGCAAAACAAGGTGCGGCATCACTTTCAATAAAACCTACGGCTTTGCGTGTCTTATGTAGGTTTTAGTGAAGCTGACAATGAACTTCGATTTACAGCAACCGAAATGTCGTAATAAATAAAATAAAAATATATTAAGGGACATAGGCGCATCTGCTCACAGAAATCCACAATGACTGCAGACTCTTATTGTTTGCAGGTTTCACCCACAGGGCCTATTAAATCTGTCATTGTTGAACATCGATCCGCCTGTCATGACTTCGTTCTCGCCGACAGAACGTTAAAGGTTAATCTTCCTTCCTTCCTTTCTTTTCTTCTTTTTTTTCTTACTTTTTTCCTTTCATCCATAGTGTCTATTTTAAATTTCTTGCTTATAACATCTTTTGCAACTGTTTTAAATCTTTATTTCAATCGTTGTAAAATATATATCTAAAATGAGATTCGCCTGCCTTCGATTTCGTCCACTAAAATACTTGCTGCAAATACGGAGTACCTACTATGTTGCACACTACACAGCTAATGTAAGCATTTATAAGCGTGCGGGATAGCTGTAAAGCTGTCAAATAACAATTAGTCGTAAGTAATTAACAAATAAGGGAACAGATTTAGCAGAAGAGAAATGATTATTTGTGTGTAAACGTTCGTAAACTTTTGCCTCTACCGTGTTTGGCACAGTGAAAAGTTCACACGTTCGTTAAGTGGTGTGTCGGGTTCAACGAACATCCGTAGCTGAAGTTGATGGCTAGACGTCTGAAACTGTCACAACAAAGAATCAGGCATCTACGCACACCGACGAGATTTAGATTAACGGAATGTGAAATAGTGCAGAAGTCTCGAGTATCCAATAACGCCCTACAAGCGCCGGCGTCCAAGTCGCGTGGCCTTCGCCCCAAAGAAGGATGGACCGAGACACGCCGAAACTCGATACCCCAGGCCGCTCCTGAGCATCGCGACCCGTACTCACACACGCGCGCGCGCACACGCACACACACACACACACACACACACACACACACACACAGAGAGAGAGAGAGAGAGAGAGAGAGAGAGAGAGAGAGAGACCGCTCTCGTCGTTAACACACGTCGCGTGAGATGACTCGCCTGGCACCCGACTCCTCATATCTCAGGACAGAACTTGCGCTATGACGACATCAAGGGAACGAGCCGCCTTCGGCAAAGCTGTATCGGGTGTCCGATAGGAAACTAACTGTACATGTGTGACTGACAGACTGTTGATATCTGAATGACTTCTGATCACAGCCAATGGGACATGACCAAAATCAGATATCAGATGGGTAATCACTAGCTCAAATTAGGCGTCCTTGCGTAGGTTATCTTGCTAACAGTATTATTGCACGGCTGCATTTCGCAAGACTACCGTAAGTAGTACCATTCAAAGGTTATTGCGGTCAGTACTCTGTTCACACATCATGACTCGTTCATGGAGAAGCAATTTTTCATCAAGCAATATCAGAGGCTTGACCCAAAAATACTTTGTCACAAAAAACTTTTTTTCAGAATAAAGCGCATCTCATTTAGCCAGCGTTACTCCACAAGCGCTCATCCTATAACACATACCTAGAAAGCTGCATCTGAGAGCGTCAAGGATCCTACGAAACCTCAATACACTACGGCACACTAAAAGTAAATTGTAAATAACATAGGTAATCACAGTGCGTCTCTGCAACGCGATATACAAAGGACTTAGATCACGACTTCAGGAGAGGAACAGCGAAATGGACACTACAGGCAGCGATGTGCTGAATATTTCTCTCTACAGGAGTCCCCAGCGGCGTCCTGAGGTACATTACACTATGTCCTGCAACGATATATGTAGGTCGTTGACGTTTGATACTGCGACTGAATATGGAAGAGCACAATACACGTATGTTCAGCCTGTCCGAAGTCTGGAGACCTTGCATGCCAGAAAACGATGTAAGTCTCTTTTACAGCTAGCTGCCGGCCGCGGTGGTCTAGCGGTTCAGGCGCTCAGTCCGGAACCGCGCGACTACTACGGTCGCAGGTTCGAATCCTGCCTCGGGCATGGATGTGTGTGATGTCCTTAGGTTAGTTAGGTTTAAGTAGTTCTAAGTTCTAGGGGACTGATGACCACAAATGTTAAGTCCCATAGTGCTCAGAGCCATTTTACAGCTAGCACGTCATAATACTGTTTGTCATCCTATGCAGAAATGCTAGAATGTCGGGCAGTTGAAATCCACATAGCTGTTGTTGCTGGCATCTTCTTCGGTCCATAATGTTTTCTTTAAATGTGACGATAGAACATTTCATTTTTCTTCAGCGTGAAATGCACCGACGTGAAACTTCAGATTTAGATTTATCGTAGCGAGCCCACATGTCTGACTCATTTTGCAGTGACCCGAAGTTAGACTATATGTATTACCCCAAACCATAGCGATATCTTGAATTTTTGTGTCTACAGATTGTTCATGAGGTGTCAAATTCGATACTTATACGCGAACCCAAGCTTTCAAAATGCTGTTTTTCGCAATTGTAATTGCTGACCTAACTGGTATCTGTCCTTTCGGACATGTCCGAAAGTTTTTCATGTTATTAGTAAGTTGTCTGGCAATTCAAAACGTAACAAAGAGACTGTTTCCTAGTTTATACTGGAAAGTTGTGCCAGATAACGGGAGAAAGTCAAGGGACGTTCTCAGTTGCGTTGTTCGTGTGGATTCACTGCAGACACCTGGATGATTTTGACATGGAAGCAAAATTGCGTGCCGAAATAGCAAGAAAATATTTGTGATAGTTAAAATCTCATGAAGTAGCGCGTCTGAGGTGACGAGAAAACGAAAGGTATGAATTGTGAAGCTCAAGTGACAGAGGGGGCATGTCGCTTTCGGCTGTCAATGGCCGCAGAGGTGCACCGCGGGCGTTGTTCTGCCCTCACCTTGGCGACCCGCCAGCTAAGCTATTGAGGTGCTAATGACGACGCAGTTCCTTGCGGCGTCGCCCCGTGTCCTTCGATTTCTAAAGGCGAATTGTACCAGTGGGCCTTGGATGAGAGGTCGACGCGAAATCGAATGTGGTCTTTGATAACGAGAAAGCAGAACACAAGTTAATTATTTCACGTTCCAAAACGAAATGCAAGTTACAGATATAACGGCACTTCTTTACTTTCACAGACGCATACTACATATAGTGTAGTTCGTCGGTCACTTTTGTTCTTTCAGTTACGATTAAGAACGTAAAAAAATATAACTGCGAATCATGAAGAAAGCGTCGTGCTCACAAAGCTGGTATTAGCACTACGATAATATCTGTTGATTCAATAGTGTGCTGAAAGAAACATCAGGAAAAACTGACGCTTCGCACTTCCGTTAAATATCTAATCTTATTCAGATGTGGAAAGGAAAGAGAGTGCAAGAAGTTCTTTAAATAATTAATTTGCTAAATTCATGATTGACGTAAAATACTGACTGAAATTCCTAGGTAGGACTGATCGAAAAGGCCAAAAAGATCACATACGTTAGTGACACTACATAGAACGAATTAGAAAATGTCCCAGTTTGAAACCGAATCTCACAAGTGAAAAGAGTACATGGATTGTCGAAAGTACCTACAGAAAAAATTGCAAAGGTTTCAGCCTGATGTCAGAACTGGGAGTTAAGTCTCCGAAATACAGATTTTGCTGGAGCAACACTCCAGGACTCTTTTACACGTTCTAATTTATTTAGCACGACATTGCAAGCATTCTCCAAAATCCAATGGCTCTAGAAAGTCAGTATCTGTGAACCGTGCTGGCAGATGCCGAAAACCATGCAACTTGATTGTATCGCGAGCGCACAGTCTGTACCGCAAAATTCGTAAGGAGTATTCACACGAATCATTACCATCATGCGTTAGGCCTGTTCGACAACATTAATTGCATTTCCAGACATGAAGAAGTGTACAACTTGGTAATGTCCACTTATAAATAAATAACTCCCCCCTAAAAAAAAAGACGAATATACATTCTGCTCTAATATCAAAACAATGAAACACTTTTATGAAATGGCTAATATGCAGGATTTTACAAATTTGGCTTTATAGATTCCTTTCAGCATCTTGTGATATTATGTTGTTATGCCAGGTAAACCAGTAAATAAATCCGAATGCTACTGCTAGATCAATTATCGGGATGACATACTGCTGTAGGTATTTCACTTTACTCGTATCTACAACAGCGTTATTTAAACAATGTGAACATGTTGAGAGTTTTATTGTACCCATGTACTTAACCATTTTTAATTCGACTCTACAAAGAATTTATATCTAATTTATAAGTAAACGATTGTACATAGAGAGGAAAATAAATAGAATTAATGAGTCCTTCAATCAACTTATACCAAAGCTTCACTGGTTGAGTAAAGAGCACTACTTGCCTCCAAATATCATTATCGGTGGCAATTTTGATTTTGGCTGGAGCCACAATCATGGTAAATTTTTTGAATGATGCTGCCGCCATTTGATTGTAATAATTTGTATTTTATTCCTATATAAGAATAAAACAAAAAATTATTGTAGTCAAACGTCGGCAGTGTCATTCAAAAAATGTCGGTAGTCTGCTTCTTCTTCTTCTTCTCCTTCTCCTTCTTTCTTCGTGTATTGAGTTGTGTAAGCTGCTACGTCTTGTGACAGTTTTGGCCATTCGAGCTTTTCACAGACCTTTCCATTCGGCCTTCTTTTCTTTTCTTTCTTTCTTTTGCTACCGCCTGTACCCCGCATTGTGCGCAGGGTCGGCAGGGTTAAGTACGAATTTGGCATGGTTAATGTTA
Source organism: Schistocerca nitens (assembly GCF_023898315.1). NCBI lineage: Eukaryota > Metazoa > Arthropoda > Insecta > Orthoptera > Acrididae > Schistocerca > Schistocerca nitens. Next base: position 4,125,480 of record NC_064619.1, on the reverse strand, counting down.
AGGGGTGGCCGGATGCCCTTCCTGCCGCCACAGACCCTTCCATTCGGTGAGGCGTCTTCTTCTTTCTGAAAATAATATTTATCAATTTTTCTCTATGAGCCTGTTTGCGATGTCATTTGCAAATTTATTTCATGTTCCCTCTTAGTTTCGTTGCCGTTCCACTCAAAAACATTTACACTGTCTGTAATCGTCATTCTGTAGATTTGATTCCATAATTCTTATAGCGGGGCAGGAACTCAGGATTTTATTAAAAACCATCATCAGTCAATGTTCTTACTTGATATTTTAATTTTCTGTTAAGTTTGTGATTGACACAATTGACTCACAATAGTAATTTAGTAATGGTTTCACAGTCATACTTTGTCAGCATGATTTTAGATAAAATATCATAAAAGACGACAATTCGTTTTGAAAAACCCATATAAAACAGACAGACTGTGTATCGGATAAACGAAGTCGCAATGGATGCGCCCTTATTGCTCATATTAGGATTACAACTGGGTTAGTACGGAGTTATCAAAATAATCTGTATGATAGCAGATCGTATGTTGAGAAAGTTCAGCCCCGCGATCAGACTATGAGATGCTACACTGCTGATTAGGGCCAAATATGAAATCATCCATCCACCCTTCTCAATGTTCTACGCTCAACGAGCATCACGTAACTTTCACATTACACAGAATCGACAGAAGTCATGGGACACCTCCTTATATCGTGTCGGACCTCCTATTGCAGCAGCTCGAGATGCTATGGACTCAACAAGTCGCTGGAAGTCCCCTGCAGAAATACTAAGCCACGCCGCCTCTATAGACGTACCTAACTGCTAAACTGTTGCTGGCGGACGATTCTGTCCACGAGCTGACCTCTCAGTTATGTCCGATAAATGTTCGATGGGATTCGTGTCGGGCAATCTGGGTGGCCAAATCGTTTGCTCGAATTGTCCAAAACGTTCTTCAAACCAATAGCTGCATACGGTCTCCAAGTAGCGGAACAAACCATTTCCAGCCAATGATCGGTTAAGTTACACCAGAGACCCACAACATTATGGAGCCACCACCAGTGTGCACAGTGCCTTGTTGCCAACTTGGCCCATGGCTTCGTGGGTCTGCACCAGACTCGAACCCTATCATCAGCTCTTACCAACTGAAATCTGGGCTCATCTGGCATGGCCAAGGTTTTTCAGTCGTCTACGGACCAACCGATACGGCCACGAACCCAGGAGACGCGCTGCAGGCGATGTCGTGCCGTTAGCAAAGGCACCCGCGTCGGTCGTCTGCTGCCACAGCCCAGATTTCACCGCACTGTCCCAACGAATACGTTCGTCGTACGTCCCACATTGATTTCCGCTCTTATTTCCTGTATTGTTGGTTGTCAGTTAGCACTGAAAATTCTACTCAAACGCCGCTGCCCTCGGTCGTTAAATGAAGGCCGTCGGCCACTGTGGTGGCGGTGGTGAGAAGCGATACCTGAAATTTGGTATTCTCGGCACACTCTTGACTCTGTAGATCTCTGAATTTTGAATTCTCTAACGATTTCTGAAATGGAATGTCCCATACGTCTAGCTCCAACTACCATATCCCGTTCAAAGACTGTTAATGCACACAGTGCGGCCATGCAATGGAGATACCGTCGTAGACGGTGCTAAACACAGCCTTCCGAAATGCCTTCCGAAAAGAAGACGAAGTAAATATTACAGAATTCGAATCGAGAAGAGCTGCCACCGTGAGTAACATACAAGTAAATATCCTCGGAGTAGTGAAGCAACTTTAATCACTTAATAAAAGCAAGTCTTCTGGTCCAGACTGTATACCAATTAGGTTCCTTTCGGAGTATACTGATGCATTAGCTCCATACTTAACAATCATATACAACCGTTCGCTCGACGAAAGATCCGTACCCAAAGACTGGAAAGTTGCACAGGTCACACCAATATTCAAGAAAAGTAGCAGGAGTAATCCACTAAATTACAGGCCCATATCGTTAACGTCGATATGCAGCAGGATTTTAGAACATATATTTTGTTCGAACATAATGAATTACCTCGAAGATGGTTCAAATGGCTCTGAGCACTATGGGACTTAACATCTATGGTCATCAGTCCCCTAGAACTTAGAACTACTTAAACCTAACTAACCTAAGGACATCACACAAAACCCAGTCATCACGAGGCAGAGAAAATCCCTGACCCCGCCGGGAATCGAACCCTAGAACCCGGGCGTGGGAAGCGAGAAGGCCACCGCACGACCACGAGCTGCGGACTACCTCGAAGAAATGGGTCTATTGACACACAGTCAACATGGGTTTAGAAAACATCGTTCTTATGAAACACAATTAACTCTTTATTCACATGAAGTGCTGAGTGCTATTGACAATTCTGGATTTCCGGAAGGCTTTTGACACTGTACCACACAAGCGGCTCGTAGTGAAATTGCGTGCTTATGGAATATCGTCTCAGTTATGTGACTGGATCTGTGATTTCCTGTCAGAGAGGTCACAGTTCGTTGTAACTGACGGAAAGTCATCGAATAAAACAGAAGCGATTTCTGGCGTTCCCCTCGCTAGTGTTATAGGCCCTTTGCTGTTCCTTATCTATATAAACGATTTAGGAGACAATCTGAGCAGCCGTCTTTGGTTGTTTCCAGATGACGCTCTCGTTTATCGACTAATAAAGTCATCAGAAGATCAGAACAAACTGCAAAACGATTTAGAAGAAATATCGGAATGGTGCGAAAAGTGGCAGTTGACCTTAAATAACGAAAAGTGTGAGGTCACCCACATGAGTGCTAACAGGAACTCGTTAAACTTCGGTTACACGATAAATCAGTCTAATCTAAAATCCGTAAGTTCAACTAAATCCCAAGGTATTACAATTACGAACAATTTAAATTGAAAGAACACGCAGAAATGTGGGGAAGGCTAACCAAAGACTGCGTTTTATTGGCAGGACACTTATAAAATGTAACAGACCTACTAACGAGACTACTTGCACTACGCTTGTCCGTCCACTTTTAGAATACTGTTGCGCGGTGTGGGATCCTTACGAGATACGACTGACGCACGTTTTGTATTATCGCGAAATATGGGAGAGAGTGTCGCAGAAATGATACAGCATTTGGGATGGACATCATTAAAAGGAAGGCGTTTTTCGTTGCGACGGAATCTTCTCACGAAATTCCAATCATCAAATTTCTCCTCCGAATGCGAAAATATTTTGTTGACACCGACTTACATACGGAGGAACGATTACCAAGATAAAATAAGGGAAATCAGAGCTCGTACGGAAAGATATAGGTGTTCATTCTTCCCGCGCGCTATACGAGATTGGAATAATAGAGAATTGTTCGATGAACCCTCTGCCAGGCACTTAAATGTGATTTGCAGAGTATCCATGTAGACGTAAATGTAGATGTAATCGCTCGGAAACCTTTTCACAAGGATCAACTGAACACAAATGACAGCTCCGCCAATGCACTGCCCTTTTATACCTTGTGCACGCGATAATAGTCCCATCTGCAAATGTGCTATCGCTATCCTGTGACGTTCGTCACCTCAGTGCACGTCGTTCTTCTTAATTTTTCAGCACTACCTAATTCTGCTGTCATCGTTATACAGTGCGCGTAAGGACCACGAGGATAAGATGCGAGAAATTAGGCCTCATACGGAGGCACACAGACAGTCGTTTTTACACTACTGGTCATTTAAAATTGCTACACCAAGAAGAAATGCAGATGATAAAAGGGTATTAATTGGACAAATATATTATACTAGAACTGACATGTGATTACATTTTCACGCAATTTGGGTGCATAGATCCTGAGAAATCAGTACCCAGAACAACCACCTCTGGCCGTAATAACGACCTTGATACGCCTGGGCATTGAGTCAAACAGAGCTTGGATGGCGTGTACAGGTACAGCTGCCCATGCAGCTTCAACATGATCCCATAGTTCATCAAGAATAGTGACTGGCGTGTTGTGACGACCCAGTTGCTCGGCGACCATTGACCGGACGTTTTCAATTGGTGAGAGATCTGGAAAATGTGATGGCCAGGGCAGCAGTCGAACATTTTCTGTATCCAGAAAGGCCCGTACAGGACCTGCAACACGCGCTCGTTCATTATCCTGCTGAAATGTAGGGTTTCGCAGGGATCGAATGAAGGGTAGAGCCACGGTTCGGAACACATCTGAAATGTAACGTCCACTGTTCAAAGTGCCGTCAATGCGAACAAGAGGTGACTGAGACGTGTAACCAATGGCAACCCATACCATCACGCCGCGTGAGACGCCAGTACGGTGATGACGAATACACGCTTCCAATGTGCGTTCACCGCGATGTTGCCAAACACGGATGCGACCATCACGATGCTGTAAATAGAACCTGGATTCATCCGAAAAAATGACGTTTTCCCATTCGTGCACCCAGGTTCGACGTTGAGTACACCATCGGAGGCGCTCCTGTCTGTGATGCAGCGTCAAGGGTAACCGCAGCCATGGTCTCCGAGCTGATAGTCCATGCTGCTACAAACGTCGTCGAACTGTTCGTGCAGATGGTTGTTGTCTTGCAAACGTCCCCATCTGTTGACTCAGGGATCGAGACGTGGCTCCACGATCCGTTACAGCCATGCGGATAAGATGCCTGTCATCTCGACTGCTAGTGATACGAGGCCGTTGGGATCCAGCACGGCGTTCCGTATTAGCCTCCTAAACCCATCGATTCCATATTCTGCCAACAGTCATTGGATCTCGACCAACGCGAGCAGCAATGTCGCGATACGATAAACCGCAATCGCGATAGGCTACAATCCGACCTTTATCAATGTCGGAAACGTGATGGTACGCATTTCTCCTCCTCACACGAGGCATCACAACGTTTTCAGCAGGCAACGCCGGTCAACTGCTGTTTGTGTATGCGAAATCGGTTGGAAACTTTCCTGATGTCAGCACGTTGTAGGTGTCGCCACCGGCGCCAACCTTGTGTGAATGCTCTGAAAAGCTAATCATTTGCATATCACAGCATCTTCTTCCTGTCGGTTAAATTTAGCCTCTGTAGCACGTCATCTTCGTGGTTTAGCAATTTTAATGGCCAGTAGTGTACCTCGCCCTATTTGCGAGCGGAAAATGAAAAGAAATGACAAGTAGTGGTACGTGGTACCCTGCACTACGCATCATACAGTGGCTTGCGGAGTATCTAAGTAGATGTAGATGGGTAATATTTTTTCTTCTGTGCCTCCTCAAACACGGAGAGAGGGCTTATCGTTGTGCGAAGTGATCGACGCCGTTTTGAACCTGGCAGCATTCGCACTAGCATTAAGAGCAAATTCACACGATCAAATTATTGCTCCCGTGACAGGGGGCAGCGGTGCCCGGTTATTTATGACTTATTAAACGCAAGATACGCGGACATAAATTTACCTAACTCGCCTCGTTTAGAGGACTCCACTAGTCAGTGGGGGGTGGGGGAGGAGAAAGGCAAGTGGGATTCAGGGGGAGGGGGGAAAGAGGACTGGGAGGAGCCGGAGATTTATCGATATGAGTGGAGTGGGCCGCTTAATTGGCCGTAAGGTCAAAATTGAGCCGTATCGGAGCCACGATCTGCCGCGCAGGTTGGCGCGCGCGCGGATTCTGCGTCTGGTGCGGGCCGGTCGTGCGGCACGCAGCGGGGGCTTCCACAGTGCTGGTGCCTTCCTACTCAGAGACCGCGCTCACCCGCGGCTCTCAGCACGTCGCGCCCTTCGATCTCAGATAAAATTGCCGCGGAGAAGCCCCCAACGCCCGCCGAGCCACTGCCTCGCTATTTAAAGATATTTCTGCGTAGCAAGGTAAATTAAGAATGATCTTTTCGCCCCGCAGCGGAGGATGCGCTGTCTGGTAGATTATATAGGAAAACAACTGCTAGCCTGTGGCTAAGCCATTCCTCCTACCCTGGGATTTCGAGCCCAGCAAGGTATCCATAATCACTCGGAAACCTCTTCACACGAATCACCTGAATACGACGGGTACTGGCAGGTCTGTAAGGCGAGTCGTGAAACGTGCGTCGACAGCTGTTTCTGGTTCTGTGTACAAAAGGGCAGGGTCAGGGTTCGCGTCCGCGTACGAAGTACAGTTTTAATCTTTCAGTAAGATTTAGGTTAAATTAAGTTTCACAACTGAAATCAGTAGACGTGTTGCTGAGTGTCTTTTCTTTTAGTGTTCAACCCTGAGGTTGGTTTGCAGCAAAGCGCCATTCCTCTCTTCTGTCTGCCTTCCTCTTCATTTCCACGTATGTGTTACATCCACCGTCACTCATGATTTGTTGCATGTATGATATCCTTGGTCGCCCCCGCCGATTCCTTCCCTCAATAGCTCGCTCATTCTGCTATTGTTCCAATGATGTTGTTGTGTCGTAGAATGTGCCCTACACGTTTGTCTCTTCTTGTTTGGATGTGCCTCCACAGAGATCTGGTTTCCTGTACTCTTCTAAGCACCTCATCATTTGTTACTTTGTCTCTCCAGCTGATCTTCATCATCCTTCTATAGCACCACATCTCCAGGGCCTCTAGCCGTCTTCTCTCTTCTCTTCCAACTGTCCAAGTTTCACATCCGTATAGGGCCACACTCCAAACGAAACCTTTCATGATACGTTTCTTTATTTTCAGACTGATGTTGTTGCTGGTGAGTAAGTTCCTTCTCCAATTAAATGCAATGTATGTTTATTATATACAAATTCCTGGAAAACTACTGCGACTTTCCTGCTCAGAACGTTATTTAAATATTCCAAAAAGTTGAATTTCCAAATGAGCAGGAAGTAAATGATTTTTCAGTTTAGACAATTGTGCAACTGTTTCTGTGCCGGTTGATATTATATTGACTGAAAATAGTATTTCACGGACAACTTTTGTTAACGAAATCCATGTCAGGCACTACGCCGCGATTCAATGGTTTATATATTCTGCAGAAAGGGACAGGAAACGGTGTGGAATCGCCAGTTTGAGTACATGTTAGGTTTTCAGTGCTGTTTAAAACTACAGCCATGGATTTTGATTTTTATTAATAATCACACAAGCCCTGTGTGAACTGTTGCTTTATTATACATTTCCAGCTATCTACGCATGTACAACTGTACGCCACTTATGGTGGGTATTACATCACAGACCATTCACAGAAATGACGTAGTCAGTAAATGACTGTATTTTATTCATGATGGGCTGGAAACTTTTGCAGCTGTATAAGTGTTTAACAATAAGAATCAACAGCAAACTGTGACTATTAATTCGAATGACTGCTGCAGCCAGACAGAAGTCTTGGTTAACATGAACTGCACTATCAACCATAATACGCGCGTACCAGTGAACTGTGTACTACCACTGACAAGGACGTATCCGCCATATTCTTCTCAAGAGACCCTAAGAGTGAACACGGCACGTTCAAAGCTTTAAGTACTGTGTTATTTTCGGTAAAGAAAACTTTCTTTTCATTTGAGTGCCATGATTTTTCAGTAAATATAGCAAATATTTATGGTGCGCCATTTTTCCACAGTACAGAAGACACATGTAAAATTGCACAAGTAATAAATCGTTCATTTAACGACGCTGTGGCTGGTTGCAGTATTCTCTTATTGTTGTAAGAAATTAATGGCTGCTGCCAGCATCGCCTGACTTGAAAAAATACTGGCCATATTTTTATTTATCACGGCATGAAAGGACATTCAGCAACATTACTGAAATATGATTGTACGATCAATGTGTGCCACTGAACTATCACTCCATCAGAAAAAGAATTGGTAAGCTTAAGAGTTAGTTGAAAAGTATTTGAACTATCAAGGAGTGCAAGAATACAACAGTATTCTCTATAACAGAATGTGTACTGGAGAGGTTTACCGTGAACTGAAATGTAACAGAAGGGCAACGGTGTGCAAGAACTGTCCGTGGAATTTACCTGACAAATGCATCCTAAAAGACGTTCAAATATTTCTTGTTTCCTGAAGTTACGAATTACACTTACAGAAGTAAGAAACAGCCGGTCTCACATTGCTTTCATACCTCTACGCATTAAGTCATTACAATTTACTGGATGTGTCGACAACATTCCGAAACTATATAACTGTCTTCCGCAAACTAATTCTGGAGAACAAAAGGACAGAAGGGAGAGAGGGGGGGAGGGGGGAGAGAGAGGGGTAGAGAGTGAGAGGGGGGCGGAAATGTAAGAAAAAAAAATCAATGTTCTTTTAAGTCAAAGACGTATGGGGTGTGTGGTTTTTCTAGATGCTTTAAAAAGAAGCGGGAGATGACTAGCTTCACTTAAGAGGATCCTCGATTTAAAAATGAACGTTTATTTTCAGTTCGTCCATAAATACAGTTACCACAAACCTTTGTCTTAGAGCGCGGTGTTTAAGTGACAGGATTAACAGCAGGCAAAGGGAAGTTCGTTTCAAAGGCACGGTCATGCGCTGGAATTTTTATGGTAGGTACAATCCTGCTCACGCTAAATACTGAAAAGAGTATGCCGCCACAAGGAATCCAAGGATCAAGAATTTCCCTGTGATTATTCCGTTTCGTCCGGTCCAAATTTGACCAAATAATTGCAAAGAGCGAAATCATAAGTGAAACAACGTACCGCCAAGGCGTAATAAGGTGTTCGTTTTCCTTATCCAAATGTGTTTCGAATAAAAGTTACCGCTAGAACTGGCCCTTTACACCGATTAGATTTCATCAGTGGAATATTCGGAGAACGCCTGCGTTCTAATATTTCGAAAGTTTCTGTCCCTCACGTAGAAATTCTTTTCATTTTCTAAATGCAGCTAATTGCCAGATGTACACTTACCATAATTGTTAATCGACGTTTGAACTACCAATGTATTTGGGTTTTTAAACGTTAGCGTGATAGAAAACTACGTGTCTTCTTCAAGAGGACTGTGGATAGATTTACGTGAACATAGTACGAAATATTATGCGCAACCTGTAAGTACATGGCAGTCTTCAGCACCAGACGTGCAACGGCGCCAGATCTGCTAGCCTAGACTTAGAAATAAGACCTATACCAATCCCAGTTCGTGGCATACAAAATATTCTCGTTTGACGAAAGAATGGCGACATTTGTTCTTAAACCGAGGTAGTATGCCGCCAACAAAAAGCCAAGACTATATAAAAGTGACTGTTATTTGTGGTAGCATTTCAGCAACGATGCACATCTCGTAACGAAGTAGGCCACGAGTGGTCGGCGTTTGCCGTTCGCAGACCATAACATCGACTGCAAGTGCGCCTGCGTTCCGTGCGGATGCCTGCACGTGGTTCCGGGTGTTTGTCGACCCAGTGCGGCGCCTCTGATGTGCCGCCCACGACAGACGGTGCCCCCCCCCCTCCATCTACACCTAACAAACGTGCACGTGTGCCGCCTTTAAATCGCCTCCGAGCTGTGAGCGCTTAGCTGAAGATTTCCGCATGTCGCAAATTTGTGCGCCAAAAGGGCCACTGCTCTCTCAGGGTTAGGAGGGAAGAGTGTGTGGGAAGAGGGGGCGGGGGGAGGGGGATCATGTAGACAAAATACTAACTGACCCTGTAACTACAAATTCTAGGCAGCAATTGCTGATTATTTCATAACCATAGCTGTATTATTTATGCATGATTCCAAAATCAACAGGATACTGTCAGGGTACATAACGAAAATCGCCATCTCAAAAAAGGTTTACGAATGTAGATCAACAGTCTGAAAGATTCAGATTCGTATAGCAGCTTCTGCACTGGAGATGTGGAAAACTGACATCGTAAGACCGCTAGGGAGAATGGTAAGAAAGAAAATTAGGCTTTAACGTACTGTCAACGACGTGCAGACGGAGCACTAGGTCGAGATGCGGGAGGGAAAGTCATCCGTTCCCATTTCGAAGAAATCATCGAGGCATTTCCCTTACGCGATCTAGCGAAACGTCGGAAAAACTAATTTTTTTTCTGTTTGGACGGGGATCTACGTCTATATACAAACTCCGCCAGCCACTGTACGGCGCGCGGCGGAGGGTATCCTGCACCACTACTTGCCATTTCCTTTCCTGTTCCACTTACAAATAAAGCGAGGGAAAAACGACTGTCTGTATGTCTCCGTATGAGATCTAATTTCTAGTATATCTTAGTGGTCCTTACGCGAAATGTTTGTTGGCAGCATTACAATCGTTCTGCAGTCAGCTTCAAATGCCAGTTTTTTCATAGTGTTTCTTGAAAAGAACGTCGCCTTTCCTCCAGGGATTCCCATTTGAATTCCCAAAGCATCTCCGCAATACCTGCGTGTTACTGGACCTACCGGTTACAAATGTAGCAGCCCGCCTTTGAACTGCATCGATGTATTGTTTTAATAAGATAAGTTGCGGATCCGAAACACTCGAGCAGTACTCAAGAACAGATCGCACTAATTCTCTACATGTGGTCTCCTATACAGATGAACCACACTTTTCTAAAATTCTCCAGATTATCCGAAGTCGACCATTCGTCTTCACTGCCACAACCCTCAAATACTCATTCCATTTCACACTGCATTGCAACGTTACGCTCAAATACACAAACGACGTGTCTGTGTCAGACAGGACGTTACTAATCTGAACTTCTGTTCTCGCAAGGCTGAGTCGACTACCTTGCCACTGGGCTGCGTCACTCTGTATTGAAGAGACACGAAATTTCTTACTGAAAATAAAAATAAATGCTACCAGACACTATTAATTAGTTTATTATTTCAAAACAAAAGTTACCAGCTTCGTTTATTAATCTGTGCAAAACGAAGCATTTCCATGCCAAACGTCAGACGTACCATGACACAACATTCTCCACGTTTGTAGAACACAAAAGAATTTCTTGGGCCTCTTAAAAGAGTGATATGGTATTATAGTTCGCCAGTGGTTGTAATATAAAATATATTTTTGTTTTGCAAGTCCTCGCTGCAGAACACCAGTACTTTAAGGACCATTGATGACCACAGAAAACTATCGACATACAATTGTCAGTATTTCATTGTGAACACCATACTAAAGGCGTTAAAAATGTAGACTACCGCCTGTAAAAGAACCAGCAGACTCGTAATCGGTAAAGCCTGTATTTTAATTAAACAAATTAATAATGGCTGGTTACTGTTTTTATTTTAAGAATGAACTGACATCTTCTAATTTTGTGCTTTGTTGTGTTTGCCCACAAAAGTCTTATTCACTGACAAGCTATTTCTAACAGCTGTGCTACCAGATTTGTTATGACAGTCTTTTTGCTGGGGATCATTCGTCTGAAATGCCGGTTTCAAGATGCTGGCTCGCTCTTAAAATATAAAACGCAAAACAGCGAGACAAAGCGAAACGGCTGCCATCTGCCACGCCAAGTGACAGCAATGTGCCGTGCTCCAGTTTCCTAAGATGTAACGAGCGGCTGTTCTGGTACTCTGGGAAAATAAGAGGTAATAAGATGCGGGCTGTATAATACGTACATCAAATACTAATAACATTAAAATTAATAGTGTAACGCTACGAGTAAAATATATAACTGTTTGTGGTCCACATTCTTCTCTTCTCCGGACATTGCGCAAACTGTGTTTCAAGCAGCTTCCAGATGCACGCGTGTTGCTTCGTCGTTGTGTTTCCGTTTGTCAGACATTTTCACGGACAATATTTTGAAACAAAGATGATGAACATGTTGCTATGTCAATCATAAATATCACCATAGCAACATAAAGTATGTCAGTTTGATACGTCAGCAGCATATCACGATATTAGCTGGAGTGATATCCCACTGAAAAAAAAATTGCAGTAAACAGTGCACTACTCAGGATAAGGTCCAACGACACGTGTTTGATACGATAAAACTTTCTTGCAAGTGCATAGTATGTGAGTTGACATCCAAGACAGCACCACCGGGTCCAGCAGGTCATTTTAGTTGTTATAATAATAAAGCAATGCTTCAAAGATAGAGACGGGTGTTCAATGTGACCCTATCTCGACAAGTCGTGATTCATGAGAGGCATATTAATCGTCAAGTGTGTCCTAAAGTTAGTGGCACTGAGACATCAGCTTTATCATATAATGCTGACCGGTTCACTGATTCTGATTTTACTGCGGGGTCTGGTGTTAGCCAAGAACTCGACACAACGAGCCATGTACTGAAACTTCCAGAGAAGAATGGCTTTGTTGTCTTAGCGTAATGAAAGAGCAGCGTGTTTCACGAGAGAGCGATGCACAAGCAGGGAGCGTCTCACGACGGATCTAAGAGTTCACGCACTTCACACTCAGATAACTACAGTTTTGATTTATAGTGTGGAAGTGAAAACTGATATATGATATGGAGAGCATTCACAACAGAGGAACATTTTAAAGGAATAAAAATCCGATTCAGTTGAAATTTGTCTTTTTCACTACACGATCGGTTTCGGTAGCTTGAAGCTCAATCATGAGGTGTAACCAAATAATTATAACTATTTCTCACCTTCTTTTTATACCGAAGAGATTGCCTCTCATGATACCTAGTGGTCAGTTCCGCGTTACATAGGGGTGTCCAGATAGTGTGGTAGGAATTTGCATCCATGTCACATCGAAATTGTAACAAATTGCCCTGATCCGTACGAACTTAATCATGTATATAGACAGTTCCCTAATTCCGGGAATGGAGAATCTCGACCATATGTGCCTGTTATCCTCAATGATACTGGCAAGATACCGGTCCCAGGAATTCTAAGATTTTCGAGAACGTCTTTTCAGTAATATAAATCTGACATAAAGCCATGTAGGATGCAGACGAGAGTTATTATAATAATCAGCAGTTCTCCATTCAGGCTGCCTTGGTCGCAATGGTAGAAGCCAAAGTCAGGCAAGGAATGACTATTGCTCATATGACGCGTTTCGTAATTTGCCCATCATCAGAAATCCAGGAGAGATTATTGGGCCTAGATATGGAGTTTCAAATTGTGTGTGAAACAAGCATTTCCAGACTGCAATGAAGTCATTCCTTCCCCGAAGTTCGACTTTTATCACTGCGACTAGTCAGCCTGAATGCAGAGCTACTGACTGTTTTAATTTCAGGTCGGACGTCGGATAACAAGTGATAAAAGAAATATTTTTTCGTATGATATATTTACAAATTAACAATTTTCGGATTTTTTTTCCTTTATTTGTATTTTGAAACATGGGTTCTTGCCAAATTTCACGATTATAGATCAACGGGAAATATGCTATACGTTTTGACGAGTCAGTTTCGAAATATACACTAAAGTAGAAGCTAACGTTTATTATATCGTCAAGGAACCATAGACCTTAATATTTGACATAAATTTCAACTTGATTCGTCAATTCGTTCATGAGAAAAACGATTTTTAGCAGACAGGCAGGCAGGCAGGCAGACAAACAACAAAGCGACCCGTTTTTATCGACTGAGGTACGCGACGCTAAAAATCATGACTGTGTAGTGGTCGAGGCAGGCAGCCAATCACGGGGGATCATACCCAAGCCAGACAAAGCTAGGACGCTCACGTACAGCAGCCGTAGGGGCACGCCTCGACAGCCGACTCCCATATACTCGTGATTTTTTAATTAATTGGAGCATCTGATGACGGAGTCTTAAGATTCCGAAACCGGTCTTGCAGTAAAAACGTCAAATTACTTACAGCTGAAGCGAAGTTTTATTCCATTAAAATGAAATAACTAGTTCATCATTGCTATGAAGACATATATCATCACAAATAAATAAATGACAACGCCTATAGACAGAAAAAATTGCTGAAACTCACGGCTACACTTTCTGCGAGGCACCTTTCGTGTAGACACACATTTTTCAAGCAACGAACTTGCTTTACAAGTTTTCCTAAGTGACTTAATTTTTGTGCTTCACAGCCGCATAAGAAAACAGCTAATGAGCAACATGTTTTACGAGAGAGCAATACATAAACAAGCAGCCGTAGAAAATGTGTGATTATTCACCGTATTACATAAAGAAAGTACAATTTTTAATATTATACCATCATGACACAAATTCCACCAAAGATTGCTATCGCTGACGGAATGTTTTCGATAAGGCATTCAAATGTTTAGAGGCATCTTTTTTTTTCTTTATTTCTTAAGGATTAATCTCTAACAGCACAGCGTATCTACTTTAGATTTTTGACATACCTAAGGTGAAAGTAATGGTAGGATAATGCTAGAGAAGGATAAAGGGGGGAGGGGGGGGCGGCAGCGGTGGCCGAGCGGTTCTAGGCGCTTCAGTCCGGAACCAAGCGGCTGCTACGGTCGCAGGTTCGAATCCTGCCTCGGGCATGGATGTGTGTGATGTCCTTAGGTTAGTTAGGTTTAAGTAGTTCTAAGTTCTAGGGGACTGACGATCTCAGCTGTTCAGTCCCATAGTGCTTCGAGCCATTTGATAAAGGGAGGTCACGCACCACTGCATGTGGAAACTAAAAGCCTGTACATCGATCTGATATTTACAGTCACAGGAACTCCCAAGAAAGCAACAAAGATGCGAGGGCGGTTCCTACATAAGAGAGTAAAACTACAGTTTTTGCGTAGTTGGTAAGAAATTAAAAAAAAAAAAACCTGAAGCAATACCAGTGGAAATATGGCACGCAAATTATTATGGGATGACCTGAGGACCGTGGAACCGAGTCCTGACCAAAGTCTATCGTCGGAGAAATGTGACAGAGAGAGGAATGTTGAATCCATATTATTGTGAATGGAAGAAGATCCCGTTATCTGTCGTAGCCAAATGTCGTCGCTTTCCATGAGTATAGGTTCGTCAAGCTCGCATTTGTCGTTAATAAGCTGGTCGCACAAAACTTCTGGAGTTGACAACTGAAATACTTCGATGTGCCCATCTGTGGTTGTGAGATGTCTTCTTCATTAGACCATACACGGAGCGGTGTGTGAGAATGGTGGAAATGTTCGTTCAACCTTTGTTGCAATATGGTATGAGTTGGAAGACGTTGGAATTATCATGCGCTGCGGAAATGTTTATCATCAATCAGTGCTGATTCCTTAAAAAAGAAAATAAATTCCCTAAATGAGTCTACGATCGATGTGAATGTTTTTGAATTCTGCTGTCTAAATGGGTTAATTAATTGTCATTCTTACATTCGGCTAATTCTGTCGTCAGATTAAAAATCAGGGCTCATAAAACAAAACCGAGCGGGGTAGTGCAGTGGTTAGCACACCGGACCTGCATTCGGGAGGACGCAGGTTCCATCCCGCGTCCGGCCATTCTGATTTAGGTTTTCCATAATTTCCATAAATCGAATAAGGCAAATACCGGGATGGTTTCTTCGAAAGGGCACTGCCGCTTTCCTTCCCCATTCTTAAACACTAATCTCCTCCTCCCCCTCTCCCCCCTCATCTTCCTCGTGGAACGAAGTTCAAAGTCAGTTTTAATAAAATCGATGCCTAAGCGGAGCGTTGATTGCCTGACAATCAACTTTGTTTTACGAGTTGTATGTCGTGATCTGATGATAGCAGAAGCCGAAATATCTTAATAAATGAAAGTGTGTTAAGCGATCTAGAAGGCTTAATTCGCAGAAGTCCTGATTTAATCTTATGGAAAGCCTTCGTCTCGAGATTCCTAAAAGGAAATCTAAAGGCCAGAGAATCCTGTGACTTTGACTCATGGGAATCTGTGATCGCGAAAGAAAGTTTGAATGTGCTAGGTCAGTGGTTCGCAATCCAAGGGCCGTGGTCCACTTGTGTGGCGTAAGCAGCATGGCAATGGGCTGTGAGCGCTGGCCGAGAGTCCAGGACAGAGATAAAGAGTGCCGGGAAGTTCAGGAATTTCACTCACCTGCTGTACAGAATGAAATAAAACTTAAATTCCTTACCAGAATATTTTTTTTAATGTTTAAAATGACCAACATTGTGTGCCACCAGGCAGCTGGAAGTCTGTGAGTGCTCCCCTACAGACTGAGCTACAGGGATGGTGCGCCTTCTTGACTGGCTGCTCACGGAGTAAACACGTAATGTGCCGCAACCCCGTCGTAATTAATCGAATTGGTAGCTTCTATGTCACATATGTTCACAATAACAACTCACCTGAATTTTGCTCGTTTAATGTCCTGACACAAGAAGGAAGGAAGACGGTTGTTGTTTTACGTGCCATCCACGACTAAGGTTGTGAGAGACGGAGATTTGCTTGCACTTCTCACTACTGGAGGGGAAGGAAGCAACCAATCCGGCATTTGCATTCGAGTGACCTGGGTGACAGCAGAAAACCGATATCTGGATGGTCGACCCCAGAAATGAACCCGGATATTTAGAATGCGGGTTAAGGGCGTCAGCCAGTACACCTCTTCACTCAGTCCCCTTGGAGATATTGGTGAATTATTGTTAACTGAGAAACTTGACGGGCTTTTCGACACGCTATCTATGTGAACGAGCCCTTTCAGCGGTATTTTTTTGAAAAACAAGTACAAGAATAGATTGAATGTTGATACTGATATGACACTAAAATTAACCAGCTCTAATCCAGATATTGATTCCCTCATGGGTGAAAAACAATGTCGATGAGTTCTTTTTAACACTGATCATTCGATTTTCAGTTGTCATCTGGTTGTGACGGCTAAGTGAATATAGTAACAATCCTTTCTTTATCAAAAAATATAAATATTTTTGAATTGTGTACACAAGAATTGTGTAGTATGTTTTCGTAATTAGGGATAGTTTTATATTTAGTCACTGAATCTCTAAGATTTTTTTAAATAAAATACTTGGTCCGCACAGCTGAAAAGATTGGGAACCGCTGTGCTAGGCGATATTCTCAGAAAGTGCTTCGACTGTTGGTGCTTCCTTATAACAGTTGAAAAGATCTTCAACAATAGCAGGCGTTGTAAGAAAGTTTTGAGTTTTTGACATTTGATAGGAAGAATGTGTTCTCAAATGATAACGTACCATTTCACCGCCTATACCAGGGAAAAAAAGATGGAGTATCGAATAGGTTTATCTACATTTAACAATGGAATTTTGCTGGTAGTTTCAAGTAAGAGCATCAGAATGTGAGGAATGCTAAGCTTTCGTTTGGAGGAAGTGAGCTCACAATATGAATCGACTGATAATGTGTAGCCAACGCAGCCGAGAATCTTCAGTTAGTGATGTAACACTTTTTATCGCTGTTACGCTACTTTTCCACGTGTCTACCGAACGTCAGCTACTTGTGATGTATTTAAATGCCGGGGGTGGGAGCTGTGGTCCCCCTATCTGCATCTGACAAATATTCCGAGGCGTGGCAGCCACGGTTGCTGCCCGCCCGCAGTAAATCAACGGCTGTCGACCAATATGGAAGACTTCAATTTGGCGCGACCAGTTTCAAAAGCCAGCGCCAGTGTCCGCAACACACTGACTGGCTGTCAGTCGACATCTGCTGGAAGCTAACTCGCCATTCAAGTCGGCCGCGCTCCGGTCTGCGAGGCTCCGCAGTAATTCAATGTGACCGCAGCTTAGAGTGCTCTGACGAAACTCAAACACTTCTAATGCTCCAACGTGTTTCATACCGAACCGACGTACGTGAGTATATTACTAAGATAAGGAATACAATTCAATACGATCACGGCTTACTGTGTTGCAACACAAATCATATATCTTGGCGGATTTCACACCAGATTAAGTTGAAGGACGTTTGTTTAGCTTCAGCGCAAACGAGAACATTAGAAAAACATTCAAAATGTATAGTGTCTAGTGGCCAGACTGTTTAGAGAACAGGAGCGATGAACATAAAAGGAGTTGTTCAAAAATAAATTGAGAGATTAAAATAAAACCTGCGTCCCTAGCTGAAAATACGAAAGATTAAAATTCAGTGTCCAAACACAAGGTCATTAGAGACAGAACACTAGTTCAGATATGAAAGAACTGCGAAGTAAACTGGTCGTGCCTTTCTGAAAGCAACCGTCCCGGTACTAGCCAACTGGATTAAGGGTACAGGAAAG
Organism: Schistocerca nitens; assembly: GCF_023898315.1. NCBI lineage: Eukaryota > Metazoa > Arthropoda > Insecta > Orthoptera > Acrididae > Schistocerca > Schistocerca nitens. The sequence goes on along the minus strand of NC_064619.1, from coordinate 4,107,601 downwards.
CTAAGTCTGGGTGATGAGAAGACGAGAATTTAAACTCCTGAACTAGCTTTTTGCGCCATTTCGTTCCACTCGAGCAAAACGCATATAATTAAACATACAACACTGAACATCAGTATCTCTCGGTTCTGCACTAATAAACATGCACTGTATAAACAAAACTATAGTGACCCCTCCCCTACTTTGCATTGTCCCCACGTTTCCATAACAGAGGTCATTAAAAGTAGTGGTATGTGACAGGACTTATCTCGGAGTGGCTAGTAGCGGAGGAACCATTTTTATCCTTATTTTGGCGTTTCACAATTAAGATACTCATTCAGCATTAAGAGACTTTTTTTGGTATGTAGTTATGTAAGTAATTTACGCTTATCGCTCTTCGAGGCCCAAAGACACAACAGCCTAGCTCCCTAAAAGTATGCTCATCATCGTCTTATTCTTTTGTGGTGGGCACACACCGTAATAGTACCTTCAAAGTCCACTGTCATGCCGGAAGCGGGAAACGAACACACGACCTCATCCTTACGAGATATTACCCCGAGACCACGAAGACAGGGTGGAAGAAATTTTCATCTAACTGTCGCAAAGATGCGATGTACACATAAACAGTGCCAGATTAGGCTTCAGCCTTCTACACTCCTGGAAATTGAAATAAGAACACCGTGAATTCATTGTCCCAGGAAGGGGAAACTTTATTGACACATTCCTGGGGTCAGATACATCACATGATCACACTGACAGAACCACAGGCACATAGACACAGGCAACAGAGCATGCACAATGTCGGCACTAGTACAGTGTATATCCACCTTTCGCAGCAATGCAGGCTGCTATTCTCCCATGGAGACGATCGTAGAGATGCTGGATGTACTCCTGTTGAACGGCTTGCCATGCCATTTCCACCTGGCGCCTCAGTTGGACCAGCGTTCGTGCTGGACGTGCAGACCGCGTGAGACGACGCTTCATCCAGTCCCAAACATGCTCAATGGGGGACAGATCCGGAGATCTTGCTGACCAGGGTAGTTGACTTACACCTTCTAGAGCACGTTGGGTGGCACGGGATACATGCGGACGTGCATTGTCCTGTTGGAACAGCAAGTTCCCTTGCCGGTCTAGGAATGGTAGAACGATGGGTTCGATGACGGTTTGGGTGTACCGTGCACTATTCAGTGTCCCCTCGACGATCACCAGTGGTGTACGGCCAGTGTAGGAGATCGCTCCCCACACCATGATGCCGGGTGTTGGCCCTGTGTGCCTCGGTCGTATGCAGTCCTGATTGTGGCGCTCACCTGCACGGCGCCAAACACGCATACGACCATCATTGGCACCAAGGCAGAAGCGACTCTCATCGCTGAAGACGACACGTCTCCATTCGTCCCTCCATTCACGCCTGTCGCGACACCACTGGAGGCGGGCTGCACGATGTTGGGGCGTGAGCGGAAGACGGCCTAACGGTGTGCGGGACCGTAGCCCAGCTTCACGGAGACGGTTGCGAATGGTCTTCGCCGATACCCCAGGAGCAACAGTGTCCCTAATTTGCTGGGAAGTGCCGGTGAGGTCCCCTACGGCACTGCGTAGGATCCTACGGTCTAGGCGTGCATCCGTGCGTCGCTGCGGTCCGGTCCCAGGTCGACGGGCACGTGCACCTTCCGCCGACCACTGGCGACAACATCGATGTACTGTGGAGACCTCACGCCCCACGTGTTGAGCAATTCGGCGGTACGTCCACCCGGCCTCCCGCATGCCCACTATACGCCCTCGCTCAAAGTCCGTCAACTGCACATACGGTTCACGTCCACGCTGTCGCGGCATGCTACCAGTGTTAAAGACTGCGATGGAGCTCCGTATGCCACGGCAAACTGGCTGACACTGACGGCGGCGGTGCACAAATGCTGCGCAGCTAGCGCCATTCGACGGCCAACACCGCGGTTCCTGGTGTGTCCGCTGTGCCGTGCGTGTGATCATTGCTTGTACAGCCCTCTCGCAGTGTCCGGAGCAAGTATGGTGGGTCTGACACACCGGTGTCAATGTGTTCTTTTTTCCATTTCCAGGAGTGTATATTAGATCCAGTTCCAACCATTTTCACGCTTGTGAGTGACGGCTTACATCACTGCTGAAGTACTTGCAATGCACAGATAAATTAATCTTCCTGGCAGTTTCCTTGTTGCTTTCTGAATGAAACAGGACGTATGAAAGCATCAAATTTCACCATCTTCGTGTACTCATTTTCATCATCAGCACAAACGCAGCCCCGTACAGCCACAATTCACATTCATCGTCTTCTCGAAGGTCACACTTAATAAACGGCAGTGTGCTCAGGAACAAAACACTTTTTAATTGTTAGGCAGAAATACCTTTCAGGGGCTTTTAGCGGAAATGAATATACTCCGAGAGTTCTACACTCTTGCCTAAGTCTCTACTGTTCACACAGAGTAAACTAAAATACATTCTTTTTTTATGCTTTTAGTTCCTTAACCTAAAGGAAGATAAGGCTGTTGGAGTAATGATCCAGTGGAGAGTGAGGCACTTTTCAGCCAAAATAAAGAGGAGCTGGTACTGGGACACAGTGGTCCAAATTGGAAATGTCTGAGAGGCGACGTCTATTTTCAGCATTTTCTACACCGAGCCTTGGGAACAAGTTTTCATTCACTTCTGAGACAGGATGTCTCAGACTAAAAGTACGTAAGCCTAGTGTGCGTTGAGGTGTCCCAAGAGGAATGGCTAATATTTCAGAATGTGAGAGGAACGATCATTCGATGCAAAAATGCGTCTAGTAAACGTGCTCTCTAAAAAGGGTTCACTTGTTCATCGTCGCTTCTGTGAAATACATCTCTTCCCCTGAACAAGTGCCCGTAACTTTTCTGGTATGCGTTTTAGAACCCATGTTTACTAGACAAGTTTTTTTTGTTTTCATCCTACTACCTCGTCCCAAAATATGGAAAGCAAAGAGCTTCGAGTAGAAGAGATCTGTTGCACAGAATCGAAGATGAATAAGTGCTCATAGCCCTTAAGGTATGCATTTTAGAGCTCACATTTAGTAGAATTTTTTGCTTCCATTGATCGTTCCTGTCATATTCCTGAATACTGACGATTGCTCCCGGGACACCTCGTATCGGTATTTTTTTTTTTTTTTTCACTTTGCGTGAATGTTAATTTTTGTTTCCATTTCTACGTACACTCCTAACTACGCCATGTTTTTAGCTTCTTTGGACAACACTATTTTCTTAGGATTTGGCGTTCCTTCAAGAAGGAAATTTTTCCGTAAGCAAAATTCTCATGGGTAAATAATAATTAGCGAAGAACTGGATGGAATTATCAGAAAAAAAATAGTTTTACGAATAGCCTGTTGCGATTATGTGAATGTCGCAAGAAAACCTAACGGATGGTGGGTGAGGGGGAAAAAAACCACGGCTCTTCAGATAACAGATGAAACATGTAAGTGCTACACCTTATGGATAGCGTCGTACGAATATTCGTTGTTGCTGGAGTACGGATTAGAGTGAGGTTTGATTTCCAGTCAGACGATGTCAAATAAGGTGAGGGAAGGAGGAGAGAGGAACGCAAAAGGAGTTTCAAGTCTAATTAATGCAGTGGATGATTTTTGAATTCAGTTATTTACAACAGACCAGTAAGTGAAGAAAAATTCTCTCAGATGTTCTTTTTCCTCCTCTCTATTCGTTTCGTAGAATCTATATTGAAGGCATAATAATATTTTATGGCTCGATTACATGGTGTTGGAACTGGAAACGCGCCACAGAAACAAGATTTAAGGAGTGTCCACTAATGGTGACTGCTACTGAACACACGAGAAAACATCCAGACACTATCTGCACACAGAATAAACGAGAGCCCAGGATGCAGACATCGACACAGGGGGCGCAGCCTGAGAGCTCGCTCACGTTCACGTCGCACTAGGCAAGCGTGGAGTGAGAGGGCGCTGTGGCCGGGGTGCGGCGCGCCTGCTGGTTATAGGACGGGCACCCGGGCACACCTAGGTGTCGGCTTAAAAGGAGCCTGGCGCGCCTGCCTCCGATGAAAAGCGTGCACGGCTCCTGCGAAATGCGTCGCCACTCCCGTCACGTCATTAAAGTGGAGATGGCGAAACATTGTGTCACGTAGTTCCGTGTGTAATTTGTACGTCATCTGGACAGGCGCTGCGTTGAAAGGTCTCCTTTATTCACGGTTCTCACGGTAGAAGAAATGGGGAGGTACACACATGGGCACAAAAATGCATACAAAAGGACCAGTTTTGAATCTTTCTGCATTTATGAAACCTCAGGAACCTTGGCTGAAAAGGAATAATTCCACAGATATACGTTCCAGCAGAGCAAGAGGATTGAATTAAGCATTATAATACTAAGAAAAGTTTGTATAATTTACTTGTTGTCTGGTATTAAATATATATTTATTCAAGTAACTAAAAAGTGAAAAAAACTCTAGCCACATTGTTCATTTGCGTCTCCAGCACGGAGCGCATAAGTAAGAGACACGGTCAGCCCAATATCCCTGCTTCATTTATGAAGCACTTTTTCTAGTTATGTCGTACTTCTTATGTCGTGATTACTGATATGCGTGTCGAGTTCATATAAAATGCTTGAGGAAGGCTGTGTAGATCTTGGTGACGTTATGGGCTCTAGAATGTAGCCACAGAATGGAAACATTAGCCGTGCGTTTCTTGTATTGGTCTTGATAAAGTACACATTTTCTGTACTTCCGGCGCTCATCTGTAATTTCTCTTGCCTTATCTTCACGAACCAGAAAAGATGCTTTGTTCCCCATGACAGCGGCTGATTTTCGTCTCCGTAGCATTATAACATTACTTGCATGCTTTCTTGGACATTTTTATTACTGTGTAAATGTCCAGTCATCTCAAGCCCAAAAATCTATAATCGATATAAAACAGGTTTAACTTGCTGTCAACTGCAAATAGAACCTTGTAGAAAAAGAGAAAATATAATCTTACATCCTTTTGATCTTACTGATGTTTGCCTTTTCGGCTGCCCTAGAATTCTGCACAGCATGTTTGAGTACTCATCTGAGATTCCAGCAAGACATGAATAACTTGTAGTAATTCGTGCACCAATTTCATTTTCATATACTTTTATACTACGGTTTTCCATTCGACATTATTCTATGCAACTTAGTTTTCGCGGCAGCGACGCCATTCTAAAGTTAAGTTTTACCTTGTACCTGTTTGACAAAGTCCAGCGCTGTTACTGGACATCTTACCGCCCATGTTTCCATTTTCCATAGATATTCTCCACCTCTAGTGCCGGCATACATAATCTCCTTCTGTTCACTATTATCTCTTTTCTTTAACCCACATCCGCCCTTCAATTCTAAACGTCCAGCAAGCGTCTCGTAAGGACGAAAACCGCGCTATTTCTCTAGTTCGGTCCTTGTGTCGGGAACGCAGGAGAGGAAAAACCTGTCAATTTGAACCAGCTGTACTTGATGCAAATAATAACTGTCTCCAATGTATCAGAGTGGTCTAGAGGAAGTCGAGACGAACAATTTGATGTAAAACAATTCTGGTCTGTCAAGACGGGGAGCAACCTCTAACTGGCCGATAAACACTACCTAAGCTACAGCGCATGCGCGTAGCACGAGTTTTCCATTATTCTGTCGCTCTCTTCGAGCAAACTGTTAGTCGTAGAGAAAAAATGAATGGGACGTTGTTGTAGGAAATTTAAAGTAGTTTAATGTTTTAGCGGGAAAAGTTTTTACAAGAGCCACTGGTTTTCAAATTATTCACGAAAAACGTGCAGAAGTGATCTTCAAACATAGCACACCCCACCCCCCACACTCATCCCCCTTCAGTCAGGACTTTTGGTATGTTGTTCACAGCACTCCCTCCTACCACTATACGAATCATTTCTCACATTCGACCACTTTTGGTTTTCATTGACTGGACTATTAAAACACTGGCTTGGTCATGCCCTTACAAATTGTAAAATTAACGTTTGTGTAAATTTTACCTCACAGTTTTGTGAATTTTAACAGCATAAAATTAGGAATTAAATCTTTTTTTGTATGGTCTTGCGACAACGAAACTACTGCACTTGTAAGGGTTATGTTTAGATCGAATTGTAACTGTAATTACTTCTTATATAGTTCAAAAAATCCTTTTTTTCTTTCGTAAACCCTTTGCTGAAGTATAAATTAGTAAAGGTAATGAAATAACGATTTAGCTGGCGGCGTAATAGTTCAGTCAGTCAAGATAAAGAAACATGTAATAAGTGAGTGGGAAAGGGTTGCGTTTGAAACTCATTATGTTTTTTCTTAACAACTCTATAACCGTGGCTTCTATCGGAAAGGTATCCCAGTATGAAATTAAACTACATTAAAATTGAAACTTCCTGGCAGATTAAAACTGTGTTCCCTACCGAGACTCGAACTCGGGACCTTTGCCTTTCGCGGTCAAGTGCTCAGTGCTCTACCGACTTTGATTTTTTTTATTTTTATATAAGTGCTCTACAAATTTTTTTTAGATAAACAAATAAAAACCTCTTGGGTATGAAAATAAAAGACAACGTTCTTCATAAAATAACAGAATATCCTTTGAAAACGTAAAACATAAAAGGTAGCTATATTTCCGCAACGGCCTTCTTTTGTATTTTTTTGTTTTTTTTTGTTAACATAAATGAGTATACAGTCTCACCATCAGCAGCAAATTTTTTGAGCACAAGAGAAAGAGAACAAATAGGCTGCAGATAGAGAGCTAAGTGTGAAAAGGATAAACATGTGTAAGGAGAAAAAAAAAACTTAGAAGAGGAGGAGAAAAGAGAAGTGAAATAAATAGGAATACTTTCCGCGCCATGCTCCACTTTGGCGCGCCAGTAGAACAAAATGCATTCTATCATTGATCATTGAAGGGGAACGTGGGATCGTCCAGTCTGGGCTGGCACGGTTCGTTGAGATTCCAGCTTTGAGGCGGGTTGGTGAAAATGCTCTGTAAATAGTTCGCGAAAGTGGCCCGATAGTGTCGATGCCGGCGAAGGGTGTGGTGATGTACTTGGAGGCGTGTCTAAAAGTCCGCCGGATCGACGATGTCGTCCCGGAAGAGGTAGTTGACAGCCATGCCACTGATCCATGTAATGGCGTGCCACTTAGCCGATGGAAAGTAGGTCGTGTCGGGATGTATCAACATAGTGGGAGAAACGTGATGTGGTGGTAACGGAGGTAGAAAGCCACAATCTTCTGTACGAGGGTCCAGACAGCTGCTGCTGGCCCACACTCAAAACGATGTAAATCTGTATCTTCGACATTGCACTTGAGGCACAGGGGTGAGTCCACCAGTGCGATGCGATGCAGTTTCTGTCTTGTAGTATACTTGCCGTTGACTAGAAGGTACCACATAGAGGTGGTGTCAGTGGTGTGATATGGTTGGTGGATCGTTTTCCAAACTGTAGGCCATGAAACCTGGGGGTGACGTGTTTCGACGGGGTTGCGGGGTGGAGACTTTCGGAGAAGGCGGTAGATGTCGCGGGTGGTCGTCTTCCTGGTCCTGGGGAGCTCGGTGCATATGTAGCTGTACTCCAAAAAGAAACGGCCGATATGTGACATCGGAGGTGGGATGTGTGCCAAAGACGTCGGTGGGCGTCTCGAAACAGGTGCGAGCTCGGTGGTCAACATTCCAGTAAAACTAGCATTTTGGCTTTTCCATAACCGGAGCATAGTATTGGTGTAAAGTGCCGTAGTCCTGGCTCTCACATTAACCAGCTCGAGGCCACCATCCCGCTTCGGTAAGGTGAGAGCTTCATACTGGACTTTGAAGATGTGTCCAGAACAAATGAAATAGCCGAATGCCGCCTGTAACCTGGCCGCCATTGTCGCAGTGATGGGCAGAATCTGCGCTATATGGGGTATCCGAGCTGCCAGATGGGTATTGACGAAGGTGACCCTCTGGCACATATTCAGCGGGCGTAGTATGTGATTTTGTATGTTGGCCCGGATGCGTTGCAGCAGCGCCCGAAAATTGATCGCCGAGGTGCGGCGAATGTCTCGCGTGTACACCAATCCGAGACAACGAAGGGTGTCCACCAGTTGAAATGGAACTACGCTGTCTGCGGGAAGGCCGCGGCCGATCTTCATGGCGCATGATTTTGCCACGTTCATAACGCTTCCTGCCCCTGCACTGTAACGGGTAATCCACTGCATCGCAGCTTGGACGTCAGCCGCTGAACGTACGACGAGGGCCAAGTCGTCCGCGTAAGCTCGGCAGCGGAACATATGATCCCGGAGTGGAATACCTGTCAAACGTCGCCGTAATCCGCAAATGAGTGGTTCCATCGCAATGGCATAAAGCACCGTCGACAAAGGGCAACCCTATCGTACTGAGCGTTCAATCCGTATAGGTTCTGTAAGTCTGCCGTTGACGAGAAGTCTGGACGTTGCTCCACGAAGGAGCCGCATAATCACTTGCGTGAACGTCGGGGGAATTGCCATTCGGTCCATCACTGCGTTGAGGAATGCATGATTGACGCGGTCAAACGCTTGTTGGAAGTCGATGGAGATTAAAGCGCCTGGCAGTCGCGAGTGTGTTGCCACAGCGATCACATCTCGATATTCACTGAGGGCCGTCTGTATATTACGATCGCCGCCTAAGGATGTTTGTTCGTAGGAAACAATGTCCCGTAAGACACGTTTGAGTCGCACTGCTAGAAGGCGTGTAAAAATCTTGAAGTCCGAATTAAGTAACGTGATCGGCCGATAACTGTCGAGTCGTGTTCCTCCTGCGGGTTTCGGGACTGGTACAAGTAAGCCTTCCATGAACATTGGTGGCGGGTTCGCCGCGCCGGACAAAAGTTCCCAGTACATGTCTCTCCATCGTGGCATCATCAAATCTTGGAAGGTTCTGTAAAATTCGAGAGGTAAACCATCCGGGCCGGGAGATCGATTCAGAGACCCCTTGGCCACAGCGCCTTGGACGTCGTCGGTGCTCACTTCAGCAGTCAGGAGGGTTGCAGCTGCTGCGTTTAGAGTACCAAGTGTCTCCTGGGCAACCTCAGCAATGGCCTCTGCACCGGCAGGTACTTCTTGGTAGAAAAGTCTATAGTGCGTTGTGAATGCATCCGCAATGGTAGCTTGCGAAGTCAGCCGTCGTCCATCAGGTAAGTCTAAAGTTGTCATTAAAGCCTGTCGGCGTCGACGAACATTTTGAACAATATGATGCATAGAAGGGTCTTCACCGTTAATCCTGTCTTGGCTGCGGGCTCGTACAATGGCTCCCTCTAGACGGCATCTGGTCAAGGATAAAATCTTTGCCTTGATGCGTTGAGCTTCTTTGAGGCGATCCGGGGATGGAGGATGATCCATGAGTTCACGTAGAGCGCTATAGTAGAAATCAGTTGTATGGTGATTCCACCTGGCTTTGGCTCTGCCATAGTGTGTCAATGTGCGTCGGATGGCCGGTTTGGCGCACAGCAACCACCACTGCAGTGTGGTCTCGTAACGCATAATGCGTTGAACACAGGTGTGCCACGTGTCGGTGACCTGTTGTCGACATTCTGGGTCCCGCAGTAGCGCGACATTGAGTTTCCAAGGTCCTGCACTGCGCCATATAGATTGTCGACGTAGGTTCATGGTACAGATATAGATGTCATGATCCGAAAAGGCAGACGGCCAACGTTCTGCGTCGAGGAGAACTGATTTTAGAGCGTTAGAGATGTATATTCTATCAAGTCGGCTGGCGGAGTGGTTCGTGATGTGTGTATACCCCGGGCGGACGCCGTGTACCACTCGCCATGTGTCGAGGAGACAAAGGCGGCGGACGAGGAAGCGAAGTTCGGGACATGTGGTGAAATGGGAGTATTGGTCTGTGCGCTCGAGAACACAGTTGAAATCTCCACCTACGATGAGATGATCGTATCGACCGAGGAATAAAGGCGTGATATCTTCTGCGTAGAACTGGGAGCGATCCCTCCGTTTATCAGTGCCCGATGGGGCGTAGAGATTTATGATTTTGAGTCCTTTAACTGTTATGGCCACCCCTCGCGCTGTTGGGAGGTATGCGACATCGGAAACTGCAATTCCTTCTCGGAGGAGGATGGCTGCGCCTGAGTGTTCCATAGCTGCAGGGGTGGCGTACGTCTCATATCCTTAACACCCAGTCCAAGTCGCTGTCCTCAGTGCTTGTAACAGGGCGATGTCGATGTCCGCTGCTCTTAGCGTGTCACGGAGCAGTTGAAGTTTAGCGTGGGAGCCGATATTATTAGTACTGATAGTAGCTATTCGGTACGCCTGATGGGAGATCCGTGCTGCCGATAGGTTCGTAGCTGGTGAAGATTGTTGTGGTGGATAATGGAAGTCCATAGAAGTCGCAGGAGTCGCCGTAGAAACTTCCCCCGTTTTAGTGTTGGTCTAACGGAGAAACAGATCTCATTTCCGCATCAGATGGAGGTGGAAAATCCGTGTTATCCGCCCATGAAAGGTGTCCGACAGGTTTGACATCGGCGAGAGGTGGCAGCGCTGGCCGAGTCGCCTCAATGGCGTCGGTGACAACAGGCGTGCTATGTTCCATGGCTTCTGGGCGCGGGGTTTGCGCACTATCTCTGTTGGACGGTTCACCGTCTTGTGGATGACGCGTCTCCGTGGCAGACGAGAAAGTGTTATCGTGTTCTCCGTCGGAGTGATGTGGCATCTCTTCGTCCTGCGGAGGGGGCTCAATGGTCGAGTCTGATGTCTTGCGGCGTTTTTTTCGTCGTTTGGGCGACTTCTGCTTTCGGCAATGAGTTTCGGTGTCTGAGGAAGGAAGAGAGTCACGTCGTTCCGGTACAAAAGCCGTATCCTTGTGATCTTCTATCGGGGGTGTGTCCGGCTGTTGGACATGTTCACGGGTGGCATCGCCGGTGTCAAGGTGCTGGGACGCCTCCGGGTGTATCGGACCAGAGAGACGCTCATGAACGGCGTCTTGTGAGGGCTGGACGTGCAGTGTCGCCGCATAGGAGACTGGAAGGGTGGTCGTGATTCTGTCGGTGTTCGTATCGTCGGGCCTTAGTTGTGTGATGCGGCGTTGCAGGCATTCATTACGGACGTGGTCTTCTTTGCCACAACCGGAACATGTTCGAGGTTGTCCGTCGTAAATGACCACCGCACGGCAGCCGCCGATAGAAATGTACGATGGAACGTGCCGTTTGAGATCGATTCGGACTTGTCTCACACCATTAACCACCGGATACGTCGTAAACTGTGCCCGTGTCTCGGCTACGTGGCTCTGGACTTTTCCGAACGGGCTTAGCGCCGCGATGACTTAATCTTCATTCACCTCGAAAGGCAGTTCGAATACACGGACCGTCCGAAGGCCAAGTCCTGCACGGTCGACATCCACAGGCCCGACGTTTCCGTCGGAGTGCCGAAATTTTAGTCCGTGTCGCGTCCTTTGAATGATCTCGTTGCAGGCAGCGTCGGAAGTCATCTTAACATAAACGACGCTGCTAATGATCGATAGGTGTATGCCGATGAGTTCGTCACGCGGGATCTTCACGTCTTCGCGTAGGAAGCGTTCGACGGCCAGTGCTTTGGGTCGTGCGTATTCGTTTGAGAAGGTGAACTTAAGAGTGTTCTTCCTGTAAGAGTTGGCCATTACAGCTTGTTCGACTGAGAAGCGCTGTGACGAGGAAGTAAACAAAACACTCCGCGCGCGCAGCGGCGTGGACGGCCGAGCGCGGTGCGCACTGCTGCCCTGTCGAACGCAGACTGACGTCCATCTGAGCTACCCAGGCACGACTCAGGACCCCTCCTCACAGCTTTACTTCTGCCAGTACCTTTGCACTTGCCCGCGAAAGGCAAAGGTCCCGAATTCGAGTCTCGGTCGGGCACACAGTTTTAATCTGCCAGGAAGTTTCATATCAGCGCACACTCCGCTGCAGAGTGAAAATTTAATTCTGGAAACATCCCCCAGGCTGTGGCTAAGCCATGTCTCCGCAATATCCGTTCTTTCAGGAGTGCTAGTTCTGCAAGGTTCGCAGGAGAGCTTCTGTAAAGTTTGGAAGGTAGGAGACGAGGTACTGGCAGAAGTAAAGCTGTGAGTACCGGGCGTGAGTCGTGCTTTGGTAGCTCAGATGGGAGAGCACTTGCCCGCGAAAGGCAAAGATCCCGAGTTCGAGTCTCGGTCGGGCACACAGTTTTAATCTGCCAGGAAGTTTCATATCAGCGCACACTCCGCTGCAGAGTGAAAATCTCATTCTGGAAACATCCCCCAGGCTGTGGCTAAGCCATGTCTCCGCTATATCCTTTCTTTCAGGAGTGCTAGTTCTGCAAGGTTCGCAGGAGAGCTTCTGTAAAGTTTGGAAGGTAGGGGACGAGGTACTGGCAGAAGTAAAGGTGTGAGTACCGGGCATGAGTCGTGCTTCGGTAGCTCAGATGGTAGAGCACTTGCCCTCGAAAGGCAAAGGTCCCGAGTTCGAGTCTCGGTCGGGCAGACAGCTTTAATTTGCCAGGAAGTTTCATATCAGCGCATACTCCGCTGCAGAGTGAAAATCTCATTCTACATTAAAATTCCTACAAAAAAGGGCCCTATTTATTTTTCTCTGGGATTAATACCCTGAAGAGAGCGATAGAATACTGAAAACCTCGTGCTATGCGCATGCGTTGTGATTTAGACCGAATTGAGGTAGTTTCCCGACTTGATAGACGACGAGTGTCGTCTCGACACCCTCTACACCACTGCGGTACGTTCTAAATAGTTATGGCGCACACCCTGTGTACTGTCATTCTAAAATATGTTTTCAGTCGTTGAAGAACACAGTTGGAAATTAAGTGTTATTTGCTTATTAATCGCGTACTAGCAATTTTAGCGAGGCTGTGGAAAGCAAAGTTGTCACGCGTGCACTTTGCAGAGCCTACGACAGTTGCTTCGCGTTCTGAGCTGAGCCATCACCGACCCTCTGCTTGGCGGCTCGCTAACACATTCCACACCGTCCAGCTAGAGACCGCAGTCATCGTCTGCGGAGACAGAGGAGGCCGCTGTATTCCCGAGTTGACGTCCACAACGCACTGTCTGCAATCTCTTTGACACAGTGGAGAACGCCCTTCGCTGTCTTTCTTCCAGAGAAATACTCAGTTAGGAAAGGATGTACTACTGTTTAAAGTGTACTGGGACATACCGAGATATTTAATGGACGAAGCCTACTAACCGAAAGTCTAAATGAATCCGGACATGTGCGATATTTTCACAATTACAGAAATTTTAGACGTATCCATGGCAAGGGGTGTAGCACTCTTTTAAAAGTATGATGAGACTCTTACGAGGCGACCCAAACTGCATAATGCAAAGCTTCAGTGTTCCAATACCTGAAATTTTCTGACCTATTGAAGTTGTGTGCTAGAATGCCTTCCATTTCGAGGGCAATGATGTTGCCAACTCTAGGGGCATCTTCCATGCACCAGAAACTCTCTCGTACATCCCAAACTCCACAGATGCTTTCCTGCGTGCTTTCAAAAAATGGTTCAAATGGCTCTGAGCACTATGGGACTTAACTTCTGAGGTCATCAGTCCGCTAGAACTTAGATCTACTTAAGCCTAACTAACCTAAGGACATCACACACATCCATGCCCGAAGCAGGATTCGAACCTGCGACCGTAGCAGTCGCGCGGTTCCAGACTGTAGCGCCTACAACCGACCGGCCACCCCGGCCGGCCCTGCGTGCTTTGCTGGCCTGTCATAACACTCGTGGGAGAAGGGATAGTACAGATGTCTTAGACGCAGCCTATAGTTCATTTTCAGCAATGACGCGGACGTCAAGGTTTACACCTCTGTGCTTCAGCCTTTCGGGGCTATGACGTTCACATCAATGCTGATCGCATAGCGATCGCAGATCAGATTACCAGTATAATCTGCAGTCACAGAAACTGTTTGCAAGGAAATGGCATCAGAGCAAGCATCCTGTCCGCGAAGCTGCACCTCGCAACTCATCAGTGGATAATCTGCTGCTGACAGTGGCAGAGTTCTAAAGCGACAAGAACGTGGCCAATCAATAGTGCTGTTTATCTTCTGCAATATTGCTGTTCGCGTTGGTCACAATTGCCTTGCGAATATGGACTAGATGTGTTCAAGAGGGCCATACTCATACAGGATCTGAGCGGCCCCGTGCAAGTGCTCGACAGAACAGGCATGTTGCTCGCTCGCTCGTCCACAACTTGCAGGCACGGTGCTGTGAATGGCCTGTACGCCGTACAAACCAGCAACCTTTCTAACAGCAGTGCTTTACCAGCGCTTAACCTTGAAGGAGTTATACAATAAGCAGACGATAGAGCTTCAATCACGCCCGCTGCCCAGGCCAGCAGGCGGCAGGGCGATCGCAGCCAGAGGTCGCTGGCCCAGAGCACCTGTTCGCCTCCGCGGAGTATACGGTCGCAAATACACACTCATCAAAAAAAGTTTTGCATCTTCCCGGTTCCCAGAACTCCTGAAGGTAGACGTTGAATGTGGATATTGTATCACAGACACAGTCCCTTTGACTGTTCAGAGATGTCACTAAACCCCATCCAAAGATGTAAACAACCATGCATGAGCAGCGCCTATTAGACGGAGGGGGTCCGACAGCCGGTCTGTTCCAGTCACTCCACCAGAAAGGAGGTACAGGGCTCGTGTTGTCTGTAGTTCAACCATGTCCAGACGGTCAATACCGCGGTTCTATCGCGTCCGCATTGTTACTTTGTGCCAGGAAGGGCTCTCAACGAGGGAAGTGTCCAGGCGTCTCGGAGTGAACCAAAGCGATGTTGTTCGGACATGGAGGAGATAGAGAGTGACAGGAACTGTCGATGACATGCCTCGCTCAGGCCACCCAAAGGATACTACTGCAGTGGATGACCGCTAACTACGGATTTTGGCTCGGAGGAACCCTAAGAGCAACGTCATCGTGTTGAATAATGCTTTTCGTGCAGGACGTCGTGTCATGACTGAAACTGTGCGCAATAGGCTGCATTATGAGCAACTTCACTCCCGACGTCCATGGCATCACTTTCTCTTCACCGATGAGTGTCGCATATGCCTTCAACCAGACAATCGTCGGAGACGTGTTTGGAGGCAGCCCGTTCGGGCTGAATGCCTTAGACACATTGTCCAGCGAGTGCAGCAAGGTGGAGATTCCCTGCTGTTTTGGGGTGGAATTATGTGGGACCGACGTTCGCCGCTGGTGGTCATGGAAGGCGCGTAACGGCTGTACGACACTGCCATCCTGCGACCGAAAGTGCAAGCATATCGGCAGCATATTGGCGAGGCATTCTTCTTCATGGACGACAATTCGCGCCCTCATCGTGCACATCTTGTGAATGAATTCCTTTAGGGTAACGAAATCGCTCGACTAGAGTGGCCAACATGTTCTCCAGACATGAACCCTATCGAACATGTCTGGGATAGATTGAAAAGATGCTGTTTATGGATAACGTGACCCATCAACCACTCTGAGGGATAGTTGGCCGGTTTGGCCGAGTGGTTCTAGGCGCTTCAGTCTGGAACCGCGCTACCGCTACGGTCGCAGGTTCTAATCCTGCTTCGGGCATTGATGTGTGTGATGTCCTTAGGTTAGTTAGGTTTAAGTAGTTCTAAGTTCTAGGGGACTGATGACCTCAGATGTTAAGTCCCATAGTGCTCAGAGCCATTTGAACCAACTGTGAGGGATCTACGCCGAATCGCCGTTGAGGAGTGGGACAATCTGGAGCAACAGTGCCTAATGAACTTGTGGATAGTATGCCACGATGAATACAGACATGCATCAATGCAACAGGACGTGCTACTGGGGATTAGAGGTACCGGTGAGTACAGCAATCTGGACCACCACCTATGAAGGTCTCGCTTTATGGTGGTACAACATGCAATGTGTTGTTTTCATGAGCAATAAAAAGGGCGGAAATGATGTTTATGTTGATCTCTATTCCAATTTTCTGTACGGGTTCCGGAACTCTCGGAATCGAGGTGAGGCAAAACTTTTTTACATGTGTGTAGTTCCCTTAGTATCTCTACGAGGCTGGGTATTTACTGCAGCGTAACGCCACTCCGAGGCGTATTTCGTAGAGCTTCGGGCCAGGAGACCATTGCACCTGGAGTTCTCCTGTCAGAGTCTCGACCGGAGCCTTCTGTACGTACGACGCCGTACCACACCAACCGCTGCCGACTGAGGGAGCCCCAGGATTTCGGTTCTTCATCGGAGACGATCAGAAACTTGGTATCGGCCGTCGACCTTCAACATGTTATTTTATTCTGCTTTCAGGTGAATATTAAATTGTGACTGATTCGTCATTGTAATTTTCAGCCTAAGTCCAGACTTGTGTAAATTCATTGCAATCACGAACTTCCGCAAACTATTATAGTGCCTAACTTTTCTCCAAAGGAGGAGTATTTTGGTTTACATACCTTCCAATAAAACTATTCTACATTGTTTACGTTGGATGCGTTCTCATTGTACCTCAGCTGCGAGAAGAGGTAGCACAGGTCATGTACATGACCTGGAGTCAGGAAATGAGCTTGTTTGCAAGAAGACAACTAACCGGACAGATTGTGCGATGACGTTAAAAGCATCACCGACGGGCAAGACGGCGATCATAGCTGGCGGTTTCCCTTGACGTGGCAGCTGAGTTGCACCGACAGTGGTGGCACACAGCAACGATACTGGACGCCACGCCTTATTTTCAGTTCTGTCCACGTCGTCACCATGGAAGTACCCGAGCGCGTAGGCCTCCGAGCAGAACAACATCGACAGATTGTATTCGAAATCGGTATGATGGTATGGAGGTACCGCTGAGTACACAACACGGTTTAAGGCTACAGTTATGTAATGCTTTGTAAATGAAAGTTCCGCCATTTGACTGTATGCATTGTTTATTCTACTGTAAAATCATGATTTCGGTCTGTGGCGATTTTCAAGAACTACAATGTTGGGTGTGATCAGACTTCTATGAAAGAAGTCATAGTCGAAATATATTATATACTAGTATAACCAAGTTTAATATATTTTGACGGTGATTTCGTTTATAGAGATCTGATCATGCTCAACACTGTGGTTCTCGAAAATGGCCAGAGGCCGAAATCGTGATTGTACAATAGACTGAACGATGTATACACTCAAATGGCGGAACAAAAGGGAAAAAAAAGCCGATCACCTCTGATTCAAGTAGCCAGTAATTTGGTAAGCAGCCGGTACGTGTCTGACGTGACCAAGATGGTGGCTGTGACCTATCCTCGAGTTCTCCATGACGCTACCTTGCAACAGGATAACCCAAAACCGCACGTTTCCCACACTGTCTAGACCTGCCTTGATGCAGAGGCCGTACCCTGAATCTCTGACCCAGTGAAAATATATGATTATGCTTCGCCGGGAAACTGGCACGCCACCGCTCGCCATGCATTACGATTGATGAATTCTGGCCCTGAGTTAAAGCATCATGTGATCCGAGCTCAGGTCAGTGGCCAGCTTGACTAGAGCCGTTGGTGTAGCTAGAGGTGGCAGCTCTATGTTCTAAATTTCACATCCCGTATTCCTCCAAATCTTCTATAAAATTATTTCGCGTTATTCCTACTATACGGTTTGAATTTTCTTATTTTAGGACAGAACGAGCGATTTGTTTTACTTGATGAAGGCATCCTAAATCCAAGATCGCATAAATATTTCTCTACTTAAAATACCCGGTTTCGACAGACTTTGCTGTCATCTTCAGGTATTAAAAAATCTTTTTTTTATGAAAGATTTTCATTTTAAGATAGACCTTTCCCCAAGGTATCATGCTGTTTTTTTATCCTCATGACAGCTTGGCGTGACATCCATCTTAAAATAAACACGTTTCATAACAAAAAGGTTTTTGTAAGACCTGAAGATGACAGCAAAGTATGTCGAAATCGGCTGTTTTAAATTTAAAAAAAACATTTATACAATCTTGGCTTTAGAATGTTTTCAGTTACTATTCTGTATCCGCACGACTAGTAAAATCTTGTTATTTGCTGCCCTACCTGGTGTTGTAATTATATTGGCCAGCAGTGCCCAATGACGGTGTGACGCTCCTTGAAACCAGAAAAAAGGCGTGTTACTTGTCTCATTATTTGCAACGACACGTAGGCGTCATCAGGCGCAGACAGGCCGGCTTGCCTCGGAGCGCGCCCGGTAGACTTAGGAGGAGGCGGTGCCGGGACAGGCTGGCTGGCTGGCTCGGCTGCCGCCGCCCGGGCGGTCCGCGGCCAGAGAGATTACCGCCGCGCCGGCTCATGAATCATTCATTGCGCGCACGCATCAGCGGCCGCGCGGGGCTGCCGGCCGCGCGGCTCTGTTTATTTGCGAGCCCTGCCCTCCACAAGGGGGCCCCGCGGCTCGGCAGCCGGGCGCCGCGTGAAATACTCTGCTTTACGGCCGTGTCGGCAGCGTTATTTACTAATTCCGGGGTGAATTGGAGTCAGCGAGAGCGATAACCTCTAGAACAGTGTGTAATCTCTGCCTCCGAGTCTCATAAAAGCGAAGATATCTTTGGCTTCCGACCGCTTGCTGCTCTTCGAAGTACTCCTAATATTTACTGAGCTCACAGTGTGTGTGTGTGTGTGTGTGTGTGTGTGTGTGTGTGTGTGTGTGTGTAAATGTAAACAGCTTTTCCTGGACTAGCACTTTCGGGAGAAGTGAACTGAAATGGCATTTAACTCCCGATGGGAATCTGTAACTCCTGATAATGCCTGTTAGTTTTCTCTTTCAAAAGTTAGCATTGAACTAATATTTACGAACATTTTGCTTTCGAATAATCGTGTGTAGCAAACTATTTGCTTTATCAGTTAACACATAACGTAAGTTATGATACGTAAAGTATCACTTCAACTAAAGTTATACCTATTAAAATGCATGGTGTCCACGTACAGGTTTGTGTCGCCTACTTTTTTATATCCAGGAATCGTTTATGATACAATTTTCAATGAGAAACTTCTATGACTGCATCAGGAAACAATAATGTTGTATAATTTTACGTGGGTTGGGTCCTCAACGTTCATATACGAGGTGCGTTTGAAAATTCCGTGCAAAAATAAAAACTACTTACGTGTTTGGGGTAAATCTTTTTTATTTTTCGACACACTCTCCTTTTAGACTTATACACTTCGTCCAACGCTGTTGTAATTTTTTGATCCCTTCCGAATAATAGGAACTGTCGAAGTCTGCAAAATAGCTATTAGTTGCTGCAATGACCTCCTCGTTTGAATAAAATCTTTGTGCCCCCAACCATTTCTTCAAATTGGGGAACAAATAGTAGTCCGAGGGAGCCAACTCTGGAGAGCAGGGGAGATGTGAAACGAGTTGGAATCCTATTACCATTAATTTTGCGACAAAAACTGCTGAGGTATGTGCTGGTGCATTGTCGTGATGGAAAAGGACTTTTTTGAGGTCCAATCGCCGGCGTTTTCCTTGCAGCTCGGTTTTCAAACGGTCCAATAACGATGAATAATATTCACCTGTAATAGTTTTACCCTTTTTCAGATAGTCGATGAGGATTATACCTTGCGAATCCCAAAAATACAGTCGCCATAACCTTTCCGGCCGAAGGAATGGTCTTGGCCTTTTTTTGTGCAGATTCTACCTTGGTAACCCATTGTTTAGATTTTTGTTTGGTTTCAGGAGTATAGTAATGCATCCACAGTGTCGAGAGGACTCTTAGAGTCCTGCGGATTCTTCCTGAACAGCTGCAAACCATCCTTGCAACACTTTACACGATTCCGTTTTTGGTCAAGCGTGAGCAATCGCGGAACCCATCTTACGGATAGCTTTCTCATGTCCAAATGTTTATGCAAAATATGATGTACCCGTTGATTCGAGATGACCACAGCACTAGCAATCATACGCACCTTAACTCTTCTGTCATCCATCACCATATCATGGATTTTATCAATGATTTCTAGAGTCGTAACCTCCACAGGGCGTCCAGAACGTTCACCATCACTTGTGCCCATATCACCACAACGAAAATTTTGAAACCACTTATAAACTGTTCTAATCGAAGGTGCAAAGTCACCGTAATGTTCAACAAGCTTCTCTTTAGTCTCCTGAGGCGTTGTGCCTTTCATAAAGTAATGTTTAATCACCACACGAAATTCTTTTTCGTCCAGTTTTTGACAATCACTCTACTACTAACTAAACATGACCTCAATACGCGTCGGTGGTGCCATCTCTAGGACTTTGCACGGACTTTTCAAACGCCCCTCGTAATTAATGAACACTATCGTTCCCCATTACGGCTGTCAAGGAATTTACTTTTTATTTATCACTATTGTAATCTGGAGTAATACAACAGATCGTAAGAAGTATATTACTACGGTGGTTTTTATCTGATTGTGTGGACACCGTTCGTTTTCGCTTGATACTTGGGCTAGGGGCTGCATTTATGGTTGTGTAGTATTTGTATTTGAGACTTTTGCCTGAGACTGAGTACTATTACTTGTTATTGCAGTCGCAATAAATGAAAAATAAATCATTTGATAGCCGTAAATGGAAACAATCATGTTTAATAATTACTGCTGTGTGGTGAACATTTTACTGTTTTGGGAGTGGATCCGGTAGCGGCGAGGAACCTCAGCCACTGTGTGGACATTTCACTAAAGTTCGGTAGTGAACCGTGCCACCATCACGAGGGCGATCTACCACTCAACACCGAACACTTGGACAACCCGTCAACTCGGCTACTCAGCCTCGTGTGATTCTGACTTGATGTAAGCATTACGAGGTGCTCAGAATGCAAGTATTACGACGGTATATCATTACGCTGCGTTGTTCCTGAAATGGATACTTCAGGCTGAAACAGGTAGCAAGCCTAGTACTTGTCAGACTGGCATTACGAAATAACACCTGAAAAACCGTACGTCGTAATTGTTCTTCTGGAAACTGTGAGTTATAAGACCGCATTCGGAGAACAGGGAACATTCTCTGTGCACTCA
Organism: Schistocerca nitens; assembly: GCF_023898315.1. Classification (NCBI taxonomy): domain Eukaryota; kingdom Metazoa; phylum Arthropoda; class Insecta; order Orthoptera; family Acrididae; genus Schistocerca; species Schistocerca nitens. The sequence continues at coordinate 4,086,713 of NC_064619.1, read as the reverse complement.
GTGGCGAGAACGGCGCCGCCGTGACCAGAATTTCACCGACGGCGCCTCCGCAAAGGTTACTGCTCGACGCGTAGGACTGCGAAACGGGAGTTTAAAATCGAATATACGGTATTTGGTTAGTAACACGTGTATGTAGGTACCTGATTTGCCTCCACATTGTAAATGACTTCTTTAGTTTTTGGTGCTGTCCTAGAACAACAGAGGAAACTGAAAGCAATTTTCGGAAACGTGATTTACTTTCAGCTTCATACATAGTTCAGATCTTTAGCATTCGAAATCATTCGATTTGTCGTGATTCCGTTAGTTTATGATCGTGAAATTTCTGAGACCTTTCAGATGCATTTCCTGAAACATGAGGGTATTTTATGCATGAATAGCTGCCGGTCTTGAACATTTCTTCAGTGGCTACTAGCGAAACAGGCGATACCACAGTTAAGGCACTAGACTGGTATTCGATAGCACTGAGACTGAAATGCCCTCCCGACTGACTCGTATTTTTTTCCAAATCGTTTTAGGAAACGCATTCTTGCCCATCTTAAGTTTCTTGTCTCCGCCGGCCCTACTGATGAGAAGCTTAACTCAAACTCTACTTTTCTTCCTTCCCTCATCCAATGGTTGTTCTATGAAACGTTCAAAACTCACTTGTTTATCTTAATTACTTGGGCCAGTCTCTTGATCTCTACATAGCTGCTGCAGCTAGTTACTTCGATAATTTTCATTTTACAACGACTCGGTGGATAAGTGGGTAACTTTCAGTACAGAAATTGGAAAGGCCAGTATTCAATGCTGGATCGGCCCTAGTACTTTCTCTGCCACTTACCGCTTCTTCCACGTACGGTAAGATATGGTAATGTGAAAAATGCAAAGTTGCACCGTGGTGTGGAATCCACTTCCCTATGAGTTTCTGGGTGTGGCAGTTCAGATACCGCAGGAGCATAATTGAATACTATTAGCAATGGCTCTGCACCTGATAGAGTAATAGAGTACAGTAATGTTCAAACCAATCTGCAGGCTGACGACAGCTTTGCCTTTCTTAATGATGTATTTCTGTCCATATGCGTTCTTGCTCTCTTGCTTTCACATTTAGCTAATATTTTCCATTAGCGTAAACTGCAGAGGGCAACGGCCTTGCTGCAGTGGATACACCGGTTCCCGTCGGATCACCGAAGGTAAGCGCCTGTCGGGCGTGGCCGGCATTTGGATGGGTGACCATCCGGGCCGCCATATGCTGTCGCCATTTTTCGGGGTGCACTCAGCCTCGTGATGCCAATTGAGGAGCTCCTCGACCGAATAGTAGCGGCTCTGGTCAAAAAAATAAATAAATAAACCATCATAACGACGGGGAGAGCGGTGTGCTGACCACACGCCCCTCCCATCCACATCCTCAGCTGAGGAAGATACGGCGGTCGGATGGTCCCGATGGACCACCTGTGGCCTGAGGACGGAGTGCTTGCTTGCTTGCTAAACTGCAGAAAGGCTCTAGTTAAGTTTTCGAATGATATACAGCTTTGAGCCGGCCGGTGTGCACGAGCGGTTCTAGGCGCTTCAGTCTGGAACCACGCCGCTGCTACGGTCGGAGGTTCGAATCCGGCCTCGGGCATGGATGTGTGTGATGTCCATAGGTTAGTTAGCTTTAAGTAGTTCTAGGTCTAGGGGACTTATGACCTCGGATGTTAAGTCTCAGAGTGCTCAGAGCCATTTTTGGTACACAGGTTTTTTTCGTCGAAGTGGCTTGCTGTTGAGAGCCACATGGAATAGTGATAATTCTATTACAAATAACTAGTTACAAATGTTTTGATGGTGGTATAGAGAATGTAAGTCCTGTGGGCTTACAACAGCGACGTACATCCAAACAGTGCAGAGTTTATTGGCTCACAAGGCGCTGGCACACAAGACCCATAGTAGTACTTCCACTAGAGACACAGCGCAGGAGGTTTGGGGTAAGTCACTGGCTCCCATCTCCCATCCGTCAGCATGACACACTGCGAGCTCAAGTTGATGCCATACGCTTCTCGAGTGTGTTGCTGCCTTACTAGGTTGGACTACAGAGTTTCCTGCATAATTCAGCCCGTGATGGTCACCAGGAGTAACTTTCGTGGGACCTTTTGAACCCTTACAAGCATTTTATGTAGTCTATAACCTAACGGGATATCCAGCAGTGAAATGCTACAGGTTCTACAGTAAGACATGTAGTTACATTAACGTTGTGAATAATGTCATATTCGTAGTAATGTTTTTTGGTAGTCGTATTTTTTATAATAACTGACTGGAAAATCCCAGTCGCTTTGCGTGAAAACTAGATGGACAATTGCGACATTTTACGGACACCACCTAATCTCGTGAGTAACTCGTCGTTGTCGCATATGCATATATCTGCGCACATTTGCTTAATGCTTGTATCGTTCAGAGTAAAAAGTATGTAGTTCGCTCTGTATGATGCAAATACTGAGCAAATTATTGGAGATACGTGCACAAATGATTACGGCGAATAGCGCATACAAAAAACATGAACGTCGATTACTGTATGTCTTCATTCGGTGTGATCGAGATTGTTAAATAAATGAGTATTATATTCTCCTTGCTTTGAGTGAGCTGATAACCATCTTCATAGCGTATGAAATCAAAGGAGTACAATAAAGAATGCGGCTAAGAGACTTTATGCCCTCCAGAACTCGACATACATGAGAAAGGAGCCGGTCTCATATTCTGCCACGACGTAGGTCACTATTGACTTAGGAAGAATAGATTTCCCAGTCAGCAATCGCCTCTCCATGTTGGCTGCTTATAAGGTCATGCTATGTCTTGTGTAAGAAGCAGACATGTCTACCAGCTGTTGTCAAATTTTGGCAGCGGCAGGATCATGGCCTTTCGAGACTGGGTTTCATCGTTCCTCGCTATTGCTGATCGCGATCTCACGACAGTCTTGCGAATATGGAATTGATGGGTACAGGAGAGCCGTACAAAGTGCCGTGAAGAATCTCGAAGACTGCACGTGACTAGCACCCGAGAGGACGGACGTATCGTTCGCTCGGCCGTCCAGGATCGTGCAGCCCCGTCATGCAGCTCGAATAAGGAAGTATATTTGTTTGAAGCAAGGCAATTATCCGTACTTACAGTACACTAACAATAGGAGAACCACGGACTGTCAATAAGGCGACCATTTTTACGGCAGCAGAGTGAGGCACGCTATGTTCGACTGTCGCCCTGGCCAGCGCCTTCTCCGGATCTCTCACTCATTGAAATATCTGGTCATCGGTTTCCGAGAAACTGGCTGCCCAGCCACTATGACTGATAGGTTGAAGCGCTATGGAATGACATATACCGGAATCTGGAGTCAAAGCTCAGTTCGATCCAAGCCAGCCGCATTAGAGCCATTATTTGTGCCAGAAATGCCCTCTCAGTGCAGTCAGTTTCGCACCCTGTGTTCCCCCAAATCACGTAAAAATGTAACCACACATTCTTCCGACTGTATTGTGCCCGTAGAATATTTAAAATTGCATTATCTGGTGTTATAACTTTAATGCTAGACAGAGGCCCTGGGCGGAGAAGAGGTCCGCAGAGGAGGAATCTGAAATTTGTTGACTCGGGCCGGACTGTCAATAAGGCGACCATTTTTACGGCAGCAGAGTGAGGCACGCTATGTTCGACTGTCGCCCTGGCCAGCGCCTTCTCCAGATCTCTCACTCATTGAAATATCTGGTCATCGGTTTCCGAGAAACTGGCTGCCCAGCCACTATGACTGATAGGTTGAAGCGCTATGGAATGACATATACCGGAATCTGGAGTCAAAGCTCAGTTCGATCCAAGCCAGCCGCATTAGAGCCATTATTTGTGCCAGAAATGCCCTCTCAGTGCAGTCAGTTTCGCACCCTGTGTTCCCCCAAATCACGTAAAAATGTAACCACACATTCTTCCGACTGTATTGTGCCCGTAGAATATTTAAAATTGCATTATCTGGTGTTATAACTTTAATGCTAGACAGAGGCCCTGGGCGGAGAAGAGGTCCGCAGAGGAGGAATCTGAAATTTGTTGACTCGGGCAGTCCGAGGCGGAATGCGGGCGAGCGCGGGGCCTGATTCGCCATGTGGGCGCGCCTTGTGCGCCGCCGGCCCAGTTTCGCACCGCTTCGGCTGCGACGAGCGCCGCCGCCGCGCCGGCCTCGGCCACAAAGCGCGCCTTGTGCCGCCCGCGGCCAGCTACCGCCACCAGCCACCAGCTGCCTCTGGCCGCGCGCCCCGGCCGCTGCTGCAGTATCGGGTGGCCGGCGTCCTCGTGCCGCAGCCACTACACCCCATCCACACGACAAAAGGAAGATTCTACGGGTGTGATCTGTCAGGTTATCTCGGCGCGACTCGTTAATAATGTACTTCCGGGTGGTCAGCCGAGTTATTGTATCCGTATTATGCCCGACAATTCGTTGACAGACCTAGTCATCTTCTTCAGACGCTGCAAAGTTGTGCTGTTATGTGTAGCCCACTCGCTGCCTGGAGTCCAACCAGACTACGAACTATTGCTAGTCCTGCCCCGCTATTTATGATGGCTAATTGTGACCTCGACTCCGACTACACCCTTCGATTCCCTTTTGTTTTTCAGAGCCCGCATTGATATTCTGTAAAAAGCACATTCTCTCAGTCTTTCCCAGTTCTGGTGTATTGAAGGCCGGCGAGATATTAATACATTGAATGCCAGACAATAAACCTCGCTTGTACTGTGACCCCCATCTTTGCTGGAGGGCCACAAAATGTCTTGCGGAATATCGACGTCCCCATATGACTAGCGCCCGAGAGGACGCGCATTTCGTTCGCTCCGTCGTGCTGGATCGTACAGGCCCGTAACGTACTTTGAATCAGGAAATGGGTTTGTTTGCAGCAAGACAATGCAATAACTTTAGCAGAATCTCGGACTGTTAGTATGGCGACCATTGTACGTCTAAAGGTCTATAGTTACGCTGTACCAGAAATTCGACGTTTGCACCACAATATTGCATTCATATTTATCTTGAGGTTTCTTTCCATTGGCAACGGGGTCACCAGCACCGAATTAATCAGATACAAGATAGCAGGAAGGGCAGCATCGCTCAAAAATTTTTAATCTTTTTATATCTACGTCATGATGACTCATCGTAAATAAAATCGCACATGTTACCGCAACTACATTACAGGGTAACAAGCAGTTGTCATCTGTAATGTCAATGTGGTAACATGTGCGGTTTTATTTACGATGAGTCATCATGACTTGGATATAACTGCACATAGCTACACAGTAGCTGAAATAGATCTGCAATAAACAGATTAAAAATTTACGAGCGATCCTGACCTTCCTCCAATCTTGGATTCGTGATCATATTCGATCCAGTGCTCGGCGACAGATGACTTGCTTTATTGTTTTAGTCGCGTGTATCGCTGACGTTCGCTGCATCTCTCCTCAACCTGTTCACCCGACTTAAGACAAGATACATTTGCAAGGAATACGCTACACACACAGTTTTCAGAAATCTAGATAGTCTTTGACATTACAAATAAGATTTTTATCTTAGTTGACGAGGATGAAATACACTGCATGCCATGTTTCCGCATGAATCTGTGAATCTGCTACCAGCATAAAGTAGCACCTCTCTACGTCTTTCTCAGGTTCTTGATTCTGACTACAATACCGGCTCAGTTGGAGAATCTGAGTATCCATTCCTTCGGAACACTATTTGTAGGTGTTGTAATTCTTCGGCGAGGCTCCCCTTCTCTCAAAGTGTTGCAGCTCTGTCTGTAGTAAAGATTTATCTTTTATTCTGGCGGGTAATATTGGGTTGGGACGTGGAAATAGAGTCAAGTGTGGGTGTGTCAGCCATCGTTACCACGCACGGTACAGTACGCGGACGAGAAGAATGACATCGAGAGCAAAAGGCGGCCATTGGGGATATTTTAACTGAACGAAACTAAATGTGTATCGTGACGAAAAAAATGTATTGCAGTATCTGCATGCACACTACCACTGTTATTAGAATATTGACACAGTAGTTACTCATAACACGTACACACAGATAGATAATGACAAATCCAACAGATTTCTACATGAAAACGTGGTGGTTTTTCATAGGTGGAGAAAACGAAGATTTTGGCTAGAAAAACAAGTAACTACAAAACAAGTGAAGATCCTTTTAATATAAAAAATGAAATGCGTCTGGAAGGAAAATAAACATAAGTGCAGCAAGAAAAAGAAATTATTATTTATAAAGCGAATATGTATCTAATCACTCATAAATTATGTGAGCTTTTTAGCGTTGCTGTATTCTATTTGGTTATTAATCGGTTCGTGTGGCACACTCACGGTTAACATTAGCAGCGAACATTAAGATCAGCAAGAAACTGTTTTGTGGATTACAGTATTTAAGTTTCACGGTACTAATGAACGAACAAATCCACAATAAGTTTAGTCAATTTTAAGAATTTTATCGTTTTATGAAACCCAAACAGCTGAGGAAATTATTGCTTTCAAAGTGATATTTATGTACACGTATCTGATATTCAAAATTTAAACTGTTGTAGTACTTGACGGAACATAAAGTGATGGAATGTGATACTCGACAAAAAAGGCTTGTCAGAAAGCTATATGGTTGTTGCTTTTTTTTTCCGGCTGTAACTCGGCGATCAGGCCCCCAGCCACGCGATGCCAGCAGGTTGCCGTGTCGTCGTTCTGGAGGGACACGGGTTCAGCACACCGCTCTCCGTTGGAGCCGCCACGCCGCTTCCCACCCTACTTGCTTCTCTTTTGGTCTCACAGGGCTGAGTGCACCACGTTCCACTTCTTCCATCAAAGGAAACTCTGGCAGTACCGGGAACTATACCCGGGTGTTCCGCGTGCCTGATACTGACCGCCCAGTTACTGAGGTTGATGTATCATACAATTTAGTAATTTCTCGAATGTTTTTGAAAATTAGAGCGCTTACAGCGGCGATTTTAGTGATGTAAAACAATGAGTGATGATCATATGTTGCTGAGAGAGGAGTAAATAATCGAAATGTAAGCAAGTAGTTGTGTGTTATTCTCGCCAGCATGCGAATAAGTTACCAATAAGCAATGAATTTTGGAGCCCAATAAACGAGGCATCAGAGACGACTGAAATGGTGTCATGCAAGAGATACCAATAGCGTATGCAAATGGTGTGTGTTATTGCCGCTACATATATGGACGGAACTGGAACGCGAAAATTCGCTCGGAAAGCTTAATAAGAGCAGTTTGAAATGCAAACAGGGAACGTATCAGAGTTTATTTCTCGGACAGCGAAAGTACTTCGCACATAAGGGGCGCGTTAGATTGATCGTTGAAAATAAAGAACTGACAAGTTGGTAGGCGGATCAGGGAGAGCACGTGCTGAATTTAGAGATACGGGATAAGTAAGAGCAGTTGTTAAATACGTGAATGTTACACGGACTCGTCTTGCTCGTCCATACACCCATAAAAATACGGTTAGAGACTAAAAGGTACAACTTTGGTGCAAATGATGAAATTGGAAACTGTGTGTCACGGATTTCGGAGGCCACGTCCATCCAAGTTAGTTAGGACAGAAGTAATCTAGTTTACTTTCTTGCTTATTGGACAGGAACATAAAAATGTAAGCCGCATTTATAATGCAATACGCTTCAGCAATGTTCTCATGTTGCCTGCCCGCGTGTATTTTATTCTTAGTCCCATTACCCCGCTCGAAACAGCTACTGGACAATTCATCTATGGCCATTTTTAACTTAAAGAATGTTTGGAGTGAAGTAAATCTTTGAGCATTGTATTCAAAAATTATGTATCCAGATTGGATAAAAAAAAGTCTGTGCTGTGAAGTATAAAGATTTCTTCAAGAATTATCGGAAATAATCGGTGACATCTCACTTTCTATACTAACTTGCTGTTTTAAGTCGTGGACGCACGAAACGCCAGAGCGACGAAGACTGCTCCTGGGCAACTACTGTTCTGGAGACAACTGATTCGGTGATTTGCTGGGACATGCCAGTAGCCATTTCCCAAGACCTTAAAGTAAGTAATGAATAGACAGAACAATCAGTATTTTCCAAATTACATTTATATGTATGTTTTGACTTTACATGTTTAAAAGTACAGCTACGCGTAGTCTGACGTTGAATTTTGCTATAAACCGGCTATGAATTATAATGACACTATGGCGATATGCTAAGTACTTGGGCTCAAAAATAATAGACAAGCAGACCCTCCCAAGACCTTAAAGTAAGTAATGAATAGACAGAACAATCAGTATTTTCCAAATTACATTTATATGTATGTTTTGACTTTACATGTTTAAAAGTACAGCTACGCGTAGTCTGATGTTGAATTTTGGTATAAACCGGCTATGAATTATAATGACACTATGGCGATATGCTAAGTACTTGGGCTCAAAAATAAATAGACAAGCAGACCCTCCCCATCGAATAACAAACACGAGAAAAATGGTTCAAATGGCTCTGAGCACTATGGGACATAACATCTATGGTCATCAGTCCCCTAGAACTTAGAACTACTTAAACCTAACTAACCTAAGGACATCACACAACACCCAGTCATCACGAGGCAGAGAAAATCCCTGACCCCGCCGGGAATCGAACACGGGAACCCGGGCGTGGGAAGCGAGAACGCTACCGCACGATCACGAGCTGCGGACAACACGAGAAAATATCTGTGACAAGCACACAGGGTTAGTTGAAGTTCCGGCGCATTCGTACACCCATTTCTAAATACAACGCCAATTTCCGCTTCAGATTTACCTATAAGCGTACGGAAGTAATAGATCGAACAAAACAAAGCGTCTTAAACGCGATTGACACTTACTGCCCTTTATGCATCTTTTCTAGGTTACGGCCTTACAAATTTCGAATCCTCATCATTCCTGGAAACCTATCAGTAAACATACATACTGCAACAACGGCAGAAAGTCCTCTTTTGGAAGATGCGAGAAAATACCTGATATGCGCTTATTGTACATGGAACCCTAATTTCCTCCTCCTACACAAGAAAATAATTATCCAGGAGCTATCTAGTTACCTAGGTGATTTTACGTTTCTCTTTCTGTGATCGAAAGGAAAAACGATCCCCTACTACAGAGGCTGTTTGTGAAAGCCAGCTCTTGGAAGGATCGGGGACGCAGTCCAGAAGCAGCTGGGTCAGACTGTGGGGGCTCCGGGGCCTTGTTTATAAACCTATTTGTTCTCCAGAGTAAACAGTCCGCCTTTCCAGCGGGAGCACCTTTGCTGACACATCTTCACAGAGCTTCCTCTCTCACTATAACCTTATTATCCGTCAAACCCACAACGTCACGCACTATATATAGAATTCCCGTGTCCTAAGAGGCATATTCTGAAGGCATGAGCTCATAGCGGTATCAAGTTACTATCGTTTGGCTTTCAAATATGTCTTCAACATGAAGAGAGAAACTGAAGTGGTTGTTTTTTAGCAAAAAGAACTGCTGACTACAGCGAATTTCACACGCCCCACGTTTTGCGCAAAAAATGGTTCAAATGGCTCTGAGCACTATGGGACTTAACATCTATGGTCATCAGTCCCCTAGAACTTAGAACTACTTAAACCTAACTAACCTAAGGACATCACACAACACCCAGTCATCACGAGGCAGAGAAAATCCCTGACCCCGCCAGGAATCGAACCCGGGAACCCGGGCGTGGGGAGCGAGAACGCTACCGCACGACTACGAGCTGCGGACACGTTTTGCGCAAAGATGAGAGGAAAAGCTGTCACGAACTCCAAGGTTAACATAAACACTACTTTACTGTTGGAGGTGGCGTTCCCTTGCCTTCATCCCATCTTAGCCAGTCTTGATCTTGCGAAATCTTCTGGCGGATTAAAACTTTTTCGCTGGAAAGGGGCTTGTAACAGTCAGCTTACTTTTCGTGGACAGTACTGTTGGCGACTGAGTTATCACTGTCCGCAAAAGCATTTTGTCGGTAGAGAGGCAAATACGCTCATAAATTCTAACTACGCAGCTGTGGCATCGTGAATCGCTGCATATGTAGCTAACTATACTTTGTTGTTTGATGATCGATCGGCTCTATGATTTTCTCCAGCTACGTAACGCTCTGTCAGTGCTATACGAGTATTTATGGAGGTAACACCATTTGCGGTAACACGGTGCCTCACGTTTTTGACAGCATTCTAACCAAAACTTGAATACGTGTCAAACATCAGAACGATATCTGGACAGTGATACCGCATTCCTTTTTCTGAGTGTTAAAGGCGCTGCTCTGTGTCGGGCACGGTAAGGTACACCATACAGCTCACGCGTCTAAAACCGCCTGTTAACGTTATTCACCTTCAGAACGAAGTGATATGTGCATTGTTGCGCTGTACATTGACGAGCCTAACATTATGACCACCTGCGTGTACCGTGTCAGTTCATGGACAGAGCGGGAAAGCCTCAGACCCCCGCGTTCTGTGTCCAACACCTTGTCGCCTACTTGTGGTTTCACAGTCCTTCATCTACTATCCACACACGCTCGCGACACTACCGCGCGAACGGCAGCCCGGCTTCGCCGTTTCCGATGCCCTGGTTACCAAGCGTCGGGACATAACTATGTGCCTTCTGTGAAAGACGATTATGTCAGTGGATTTACCATTTGCGACCCGTATCGTCACTAGAGTGATTCTCCGTTCGTCTCTGACCCCCTCACATGCTTTCCTTGCCACGTCATATCCTCGCAACGGCAACAGGCGGCAGTCACTCTCGTGGAGTGCAGTAATCTTCAGGTTTTAGTGTGTATTATGATAATTGTAGAGTAAAGCGTATACCAGCAGAAAAATGCTCCTATCGGAGCACAAAATATGTGAATATGTTCCTGTATATTTAAAAGACTCGACTGAAAAGTGGGGTACCACCTGTCTCGGTTTACCACCCTCAGCACCTTTAAAAATTTTCGCAACAATTTTGGCATACGAACATACTCGGGCATTTTTAACACGCGACTCACCTCAGACTCCCCCAAGCTGCTCTAATTGTAACTCACTCACGCGCACTGGTCCATCGCTGAAATTCGCTGATACCCATCCACTGCCCGTTGCCCTGTACCACTCACTCATCCGCGCCAACTCATTGTCACTATCTCTTTGTCTGTCTCTCTCTCTCTCTGTCACTGTCCCCTGTACCACAGCCACAGCCCCATTTGTTCTGTCCTACTACTGCAGTCGCCTCTCACTGTCGTTGCCTCCCTCTTGCTCTCTCTTACTGCCAATATTTCATTCCTCCCCACAGCGTGACGGACTGCCGTCCTAAGGGGCCCGTGTTCGATTCCTGGCTGGGTCGGGGATTTTCTCCGCTCAGGGACTGGGTGTTGTGTTGTCTACATCATCATTTCATCCCCACCCGGCGCGCAGATCGCCCAATGTGGCTTCGAATGTAATAAGACCTGCACCATGGCGGCCGGACCTGCCCCGTAAGGGGCCTCCCGGTCAATGACACCAAACGCTCATTTCCATTTCCATTCCTTCCTACTGCTGCTGTCTCTTCTCACTGTCACTCTCTCTCTCCTCCTCGTTGCCATTGTCATATACTCTGTCTCTCATTATCAGTGGCTCTCATCCACTTTCTCTTTATTCCTCCCTCCTGGCACTGCCTGCTTGACCCTTTTCCTAGCACTGTTCTATCAGTGTCAAAACTTTCCTGCTGCCACTGTGTCCCTCTCTTCCTCTCATACTGCCATTGTTTCCTTCGCTGTTTCTGTAACAGAACCATTGTCTACTATCTTCCAGTATCTATTATCTTTTCGTCTCTTTGCCATGGCCTCTGTGTTATTCTCTCTCATCGTCAAAAGCGCGAATATGTTCCCATGCCAAGAATTTTGTGAAAATTTTTAAAGATGCTGACTAAGATAGAGTGAGGCAGCTGGTACCCCATTTTTCTGTTAGGGTCTCTCAAAGAGAAGCATATTGGCCTTTTTGTGCCCCGACAGGAGCATTTTTCAGCTTTTTTACCTGCTACAGCAGGGCATGTAATTCATACGAAAAGAAATGTATTGCCCAATTAAATTTAGATAGTTTACTTGTGTGAAATTGAAATATCGCAAAACTGACTTTACACCTCAGACCAAAAAAAAATCTGCATGTGATTCAGTACTACAAAATGGGGTTCCCTGATGATAACGGAGACAATTTACAGCATATTTCTCAGTGCTACGTCACTTTATAAACTACGTTTTCGCCTCACACCGGATTTTATGTGCACATGTAGGGTAACTTTTAACATGCAGAAAATTTTCAAGGTCGTTCGAGATCATGAGCTTAGGAATTCATCGTGCAAATTACAGTCATTTGTTGTGAATGGCCGTCTCGAAATCCGCGGCGCGACGGCGAAAATGTAGCAAAAAACAAAGTTTTTGGGGTTTTTCTGGATAACCGATAAAGATTTTTGAAAACTGGGATATGGTTCTTCTAAATAAATGCCTAGAGATTATACCGTTAAGAAGTGAGCAATTTACTGCGCTAGGTTATCACTTAGATTTCGCCTCATACCGAATTTACGAGTAGACATAGAGTAACTCTGAACAGGTATCTTGGAAACTAACATAAAAATCAAGAAAATTTTCAAGGTTGTTCGAGATCGGTATTTCAGGAATATATCATAAGACTTTCAACCATTTGGTGTCCATAGTCGTCTTGGAATAATCGTCTGGATTTTGGTTCGCTAGCGACGGCGAAAATATAGCAAAAAACGTTTTTGTCGGATTTTCAGAGGACCCGTCCGTGAACTAATGCTGCCTCCGCAAGTTCGATCAAGTCCACCGTAGACCACATCAGAAGCAAAAAGAACCAATCGATTCTCCCCATTTGCCTAAGCAGGAAGAAGTGTGTAATATTCATACTTTGACCCTGTGCTGTAGGATAGGGAGACTGAGGCGATCCTTCTGTTGGGCATGCAAATGGTCCCTAACCCAAGGGCCACCCAAAACACTTTATCCTATCTTTCTATCAGGAATATGAGCACCGGAGAATCCTGTTTTTTTTTGCGCGGCGTTTTGGAAGATATTAGAAACGCATGCTGACGCATGCGTACTGATGGATAGTATCAAATGCTCTCTCTGTCTAGAGCCTTGAAGACATGCTTCGAGATTACTATCGAAATGTATTACGTTCTCGTGGAAAGAGTGTTCGAACTATTTCCATCTCTGATTATAACTTGTTCAGAGATGTAACCGGTAGTGCAGAAAGACCCTAGTCCATAAAATTCCTTGAGCGATCGACAAGGGACAGGTACGGTCATATGGTAACCTGGCGAGTTGATGACCGTCTTGGACAATGCCTTTAACGCGATAAACAATTGGTGTTCAAAAAAATGGTTCAAATGGCTCTGAGCACTATGGGACTTAACATCTTAGGTCATCAGTCCCCTAGAACTTAGAACTACTTAAACCTAACTAACCTAAGGACATCACACACATCCATGCCCGAGGCAGGACTCGAACCTGCGACCGTAGCAGTCGCGCGGTTCCGGACTGAGCGCCTAGAACCGCGAGACCACCGCGGCCGGCCAAACAATTGGTGTAAGAGGTACCAGTCGGTACTATAAAACAGCTCCTCACGTCATCTGGAGGCTTGGTTTGAGGGTGGTCTTACAAAGCGAAACCGGTAACCAGAATTAACATGAAAAATAAAACGTTATTGCGAACTGGAGCTTTACATTAAAAAAAAAATTCTAACGAACTTTATTAGCCAATGGAAGATGAGAAGGAATTCGTTGAAACTACAGTTCGGTTACAATTTCTTTATATGTAATGTGATACGAAGTAAAGTATTTCCATTTATATGTGTTAGTAATGGAATCGAGCTAACACACCAAATGTTGTATTGTGTCGAGTTCCGTAACATATAAAGATGATATAAAGCTCCAAAAGTTACTATGTCACTGACTGCGTGAATTTTGACGCAGATAAAACCTAGGCGTAGTATGTCCAAGGTAAGTTTGCTACCAACTTGAGCAGGACTATATCTTGTACTGTCACAATTGAACACGCATCCAGCTGGACCAGTGTTCAAACCCCATCCGGCCTTCCGATTTAGATATTCCGAGGATTCGGTGCATCGTTACGGCAAATGGCGGGATGGTTCCATTGAAAACGACACGTCCGAATTCTCTCCCTGTCCTTTACTATCATAGTTTGAATTCTGTTTCTAACGAACTTGTCGTTGACGGGACGTTAAACTCTAAACTCCCTCTGTTGCTTGGTTCTTTAAATTAGTGGATATCCTTCGAAGTATCCGAAAGTATAAATAATGAACTCCGTAATACAACTGTCGGCAAGCGATACCAGACTTCACGAAATGTGTGATGTGGAATACGACCTCCACTTGGCAGTCTGCTCCCTGGTCCGGCCATGACGTGCGAAGAGGCCGAGCCAATCAATCCCGCCCATATGCACACGCGGCCCAAACACTAGACCTAGAGCGTGGCTCAGGCGGCGGCGGCGGCGGCGGCAGTATTTAGCTCGCGCGGCTGCTATTCCGAGCCGGCCGTAAGAACGTGCCATGTTTTCATTCCCCGGCCGGCTGACGCTGCCCAGAGACGTGCGTCCCTAAAACGACGCGAGTGACACTTGGGCAAACAGTGGCGTCCGAAACAGGCGTACAAACCATGTCGTAAGCTCCGCTGTCGTCTGAAGTCAACAACAATCCACTTGGAGTTGGTCAATTAAGCGTCTGCACCATTTCTGTGCGAATTTGACCGATGAAATCTTCTCGGGTTATCAGTCAAGTGGCGGCATCTTCTCGAATCAGCATTTACATTCCTCCTCCCCCCCTCCCCCCCAAATGAACTATGGACCTTGCCGAGGTGGGATGGCTTGCGTTCCTCAAGGGTCGAGGATGCAATAGCCGTACCGGAGGTGTGCCCACAAAGAGGAGGTATCTGTGGAGAGGCCACACCAGCCTATGGCTCCTCAGAATGGGCACGAGCCTCTTCAGTAGTTGTAGAGGCAACAGTGTTAATGATTGAGCGGTTCCAGAAGAAGAACAAGAGGAAGAAGAAGGTACAAGATATAGCCAGAGGAGCTTGCTTCGAGCCGTAAGCGAATCAAAAATCGACGTTCAGCATCGTAACTTGTGGCGAAAAGGGGTTGCACTAGTTTTATCCAGAGAAAGCGGCAGTAATGTTTCTGGACCTCCCTGAGTGATGCTGCACTAACTGCTTGGCGCGATGTTGATTTAAATGGAATGACACATCAAATGATCAATCCCGCGTCCGGCCATCCTGAATTAGGTTTTCCGTGATTTCCCTAAGTCGTTCCAGGAAAATGCCGGGATGGTTCTTTTGAAAGGGCACGGCCGACTTCCTTCCCCACCCTTCCATAATCCGATGAGACCGATGACCTCGCTGTTTGGTCCCTTCCCCCAAACGATCCAACCCAACCCATTACATCAAAGGAGAGCCCAGATAAGGATCATTTACACCACCCACCTTTCTCAAAATTCATTAAAGTGCATTAGATTCGGCATGAGCCACAGTGCCGGATGTGTAATGCACTTCATTCACAAACAGGCAGTAACATCCATTTGCAGAGACACCCGAAATATATGTCGACATAGCTGGGTACTGTAAACAAAAGCCGGCCGCGGTGGTCTCGCGGTTCTAGGCGCGCAGTCCGGAACCGCGCGACTGCTACGGTCGCAGGTTCGAATCCTGCCTCGGGCATGGCTGTGTGTGATGTCCTTAGTAGTTAGGTTTAACTAGTTCTAAGTTCTAGGGGACTGATGACCTAAGATGTTAAGTCCCATAGGGCTCAGAGCCATTTGAACCATTTTGTAAACAAAAAAAACCTTATGAGCAGAGATGAGGGATAATGAATGTAGGACAGCTCCTAATGTGCATTTGTTGCTGTTCTCGATGAGTTGTTGGCTTCGAACCGACACTATTTCCTCACACCACTGCCCGCGTCCTATAAACAGCATACTGTACCAAGACCAGCGCTTCAAGTTGGGGTTTCCGCTCACTCCTGATCGCTGTCCTGCCGTAATACACAGGATAGAAAAAAATGGTTCAAATGGCTCTGAGCACTATGGGACTTAACATCTGAGGTCATCAGTCCGCTAGGCTCAGAACTACTTAAACCTAACTAACCTAAGGACATCACACACATCCATGCCCGAGGCAGGATTCCAACCTGCGATCGCAGCAGCAGCGCGGTTCCGGAGTGAAGCGCCTAGAACCGCACGGCCACACCGGCCGGCACACAAGACAGAAATAAATGGTTCAAATGGCTCTGAGCACTATGGGACTCAACTGCTGAGGTCATTAGTCCCCTAGAACTTAGAACTAGTTAAACCTAACTAACCTAAGGACATCACAAACATCCATGCCCGAGGCAGGATTCGAACCTGCGACCGTAGCGGTCTTGCGGTTCCAGACTGCAGCGCCTTTAACCACACGGCCACTTCGGCCGGCACACAAGACAGAACTTGCAGTCGGCTATTTGCTTACTTCTCTACACGCTCTGAAAACATCTCTACTTCATTCCATATCATCTGTAGTCGATTGAGACTGACAGAATTTATTACAAGCATGTGACGAATTCATGTTCAGCTCCTGAACAGAATGTGGGTCTCTCACACATTTCGTTTCCAGTACTGAAGTAAGTTCAGTTTTATTTCGATAAACGATAGCATTGTGGTAAACAAAAATTTGTAAACATTATTTTTTTAAGCGGTAGGGAACGATACTAAAATATACGTTCGGCACACTTTCGGTATTTTTGTTAACAGCAGGACTGTTGAAAACAGCAACGAATTTGATAAGAATCACATCTGAAATCATTCATCATGACAATCGAAGATGCATCAGTATCATGGTGCCAGGACAGGAATGCTACCAAGGGGACATGTGTCTCCGTCCCACAACTAAGTCCCGACCACCTTTGTCGCGGCTGCTATCTCTGCTTTCCAGTTTTATTTTTTTAAATTTTGTTCCCCAACACTGCTGGCCTGACAGACTTATACGCTACAGCCCGCCTTGCCGCGAACTGTATTATTATCGTCCGCTGGCTTGTGTAGCGACCAGCTGTTCCCAAGATTCGCTTTTTATGCGACCCATTACTCACGCGACATAACGATTGTGGCTCTCTACAGGAGCCATAATTCCAGAGGCTCGGCTTGTAAAGGTCTCAAAATATGACCATTAAACCCGAGCGGCAGATAAACTCGCAGCGCGAGAAAACGTGGAAAGCGAATAGCTCATTAACACTGATACGGACCGTGTTATTCAGAGAGGGAATATCTGAAAAGAAGCGTACCACAGCAGTAAACTCCAACAATTCTTTCCCTTGCAACGTTTAAGTCAGCTGATTTATATCAACAGGTCTAAAGAAGGAATATTCTATGCCGTAACAGCCGATTTTTCAGCGTAATGAGAGAAAGTAAGAGCGAGAAAATCAAAGCATGATCCTAATTTCTATCAAATATCCTTTGGTACATATTGTAGCGATTAAATTGCCCGCCTCATTTCTACACTATAGAAATCATTCAATACCACATACTCTCTCATTAAATACTGGCCTTCCCCAAATATACAGGAGACTTTCTCGTCTGCTTACTTCCTAGGATCGTTCGTTATCAAGTTAATTGCTGTATTGACAGAGTGACATAATTGAATACCTTTTGTGGAAACTGAAGTTCACCAAAAAACACATAAATCGTTCCACAACAGAAAAACACAATAAACATTAACATTTGGTGCTGGTTTTCCCATGTAAAAAGGGTTATCAACTTAATAAGCCAATAATTTACGTAGTTATTCTCTTTTAGACCATTCGAATATTTTTATCGCTAGTGGGCACTGGACTGGTGAGACACAGTTTAAATTAGATTCGAGACGTTTACGACGACGTCAACGCCTGAAGCGGAAAGCTTCTGTACATTTGCAGTATTTGTAATTTGATTACTTTGCTACTAAGATGCCAGCCTCAACTACTGTGTTAAGCCTGCAAAAATAAGTACTAGAAGTTACCACAGAGCTCAGCAGCTTACAGCAATGGTCAAACTGCTCAGTAATATTTCACCACCTTGATAAATCCGTGTTTAATAAAATGACTTCAGTGTTCTCGCCGAGTACGTGTATCGGAAACATGAGTCAAGGCAAAGAGAACACAATAGATATTGGTTTTAAGCGAAAATTACTTACGTTTCAGAGGCTAATGACCTAAATAGGAGAATTTTGCATCGAAATCTTGGGTTAAATCATAAACCTCCCAAAAGTTTCTACAGCGTGAGGGTATACAGCAATTCGTGGCGACCTTAAACCCAACTGCCCAATTAATATTATTCGAGTGAAGCAGACTATTTGCTCCGTCTTAATTACGTAGTTGACCACATTAACACTACACTACATTGCACAAGCACTCATGGGAGCTGTTTACATGGTAAAGATATTCACGGAAATCTAATTAAAATATCAGACGGAAATCAATATTAAACCACCTCGATTAGTAACGCGCCTAAAAAACATGCATTCAGTTGCAGAACCTCGCTGCTGAGTGTGGGACGAACTGACCGAAGTCCCTGAACTCAGACTCGAATGAATTTACAGTTTATGAAATTATTATTGCTCTATTTTACAACCTAGTGCATGCCCTGGCGTTAAAAGAAAAGACTTGCACAATGATCTCCTGTTCTACACCTTAAAATAACTTGACTTTCTGGCAGTGCTTTGTATAGGTCAAAAATACCTCACTTGCATGTGTTTTCTAATTCAATTATGAACTGCAGTTGCTTCTCATAACTAACAAAACGACTACTTATGAGATCGCAGGAAACCCAGTGTAGGCCACTCAAAGAAACTAGACATAACGAGGCACTGCAGTTTTCAAAACAATCTTCCGCTTGATGAGCCCTTCATTTTTACAGCGCACTTGACCTGTTATTCACAGCACATTTTAGTCAAGTAAAATCGAAGAAAATTTCCTATGTGGAGAAATGTAACGTGCTGTTTATTTAGTACGAAGCAAGACAACACCCAAATTTTAGATAAGGAGCGGCGTTGAGATAAAAAAGGGAGACGTCAGAGAACGCAGCTTCCTCTGCAAACATGCATGTATCTGCCGCAAAACGCGTCGATTGCCCGCAACTCGCATACGTAATACCCGCTTCTCTTCCAAGGCGTCTTTAGCTGGACTGTCCCACGGGATGTCGGGAGATTACACTGAGAGAGCAGAGGATTCCCATTTCAGTTCACGAAGCACCTCCGTAATACTCGCGTGCTGATTGAACCTACCGGTAACAAATCTGGCAGACCGCTTCTGAACTGCTTCGATGTCTTCGTTTCCTCCGACCTGGTTGGCTTCCCAAACACTCAAGCAATACTTAAGGATGGATCTCACTAGTGTTTCATACGCGGTTCCTTTCACGAATGTGTCACACTTTTCTAAAATTCTCCCAATGAACCAAAGTGGGCCACTCGCCTTCCATGCTACTGTCCTTACCTGCTCCCTCCATATCACATCGCTTTGCATTGTTATGTCTCGATATTTAATCGACGTGACTGCGTCAAACAGCAAACTAGTAACGCTGTATTCCAACATTGCCGATTTTCTACATTTTGAGCAAGCTGTCATTCATCACACCAACTATAAAGTTTTTCTAAGTCATCTTCTCTCTTTCTACGACACCCTCCCGTCCGCTACAGCGTCGTCAGCAAATAACCGCAAATTGCTGCTCAACCTATCCGTGAGACGAGTATTACGAAGATGCTTCGTGAACTCAAATGGGAATTGCTGGAGAGAAGACAAGGTTCAAATGGATCTGAGCACTATGGGACGTATCATCTGAGGTCATCAGACCCCTAGACTTAGAACTACTTAAAGCTACCTAACCTAAAGACATCACACACATCCATGCCCGAGGCAGGATTTGAACCTACGACCGTAGCAGCTGGGCGGTTCCGGACTGAAGCACCTAGAACCGCTCGGCAACAACGGCCGGCGGAAGACAAGGTTATTTTTGCAAAACACTATTGAGAAAATTTAGAGTACTCGCATTTCAGGTTGACTGAGGAAAGATTCTACCGCCGCCAACGTATATTTCGCTTAAGGACCAGGAAGATAAGAAAAGAGAAATTTGGGCGGGCGTGCACGTAGGTGTATACACAGTCTTTGTTTTGGCAGGCAAGTAGTGGTACAAGGTACCCTCCACCATGCACCACATAGTGGCTTGTCGATTATTTATTTAGAAGTACAGAATTTCGTGGAGTATAGGCGATACTTTTCGAGTGTCTACCAGAGTTTTTTTTTCTTTTGAAACGCCTACACATTCGCACTCCTCAATACGTCTTGCTCTTCTTCGCGTTCGCTCTGTGTCGTCTACTGGTTCTTCTGTCAAGAGTACCATTCCGCTGCGCCAGCGGTCAGCCGGCGTTAAAACTTCAAACCTTTAACGTGAACGCTAAACAAGAAACAGTTTTAGCACGGTGACGTATTTCAACTGCACTACCTCTATGCTGTGTCTCTTTCTGCCACTTATTTTCTGGAATGGTGGGTAGAAGACCAGCATCAACATTCTTCTCAATCTATTGACACTAAAACTGTCCCTACCTACACTTTTATAGTACGGAGTGTCAGGTTCTGTTTTAAAACAGCTACTATCTATAACACAACATTGCGAAGAATACCATTAATCTCGTTAAGGAAGACTCACAGTTGTTGTAGGTCTTCCAACAGCAGCAGCAGCGGCAGCAGCACAGAAAAAACAACCTGCCACTGCTTCCAGATCCCGCTCTTCATCGACAATTTCCCGCCCCATGCGGTTGTTTTTTATGGCACACATAAACTGAGCACAACGACTGTCTCCAGTCCGGTCAGAACATTACAAAGAAATACTGTTTGGAGAAGTTATTTTGGAACCCCTTCTGCAAGCAGCGCACAAATAGACGTGTTTTCCATGCCGCATTTTTTTACCTCTACGCATTTCACTATCAATACACCACGTTGCCAGTTTTCTGACTACAGAAATAAGATGGTGCACCTTGTATTAAATCACGTATAAGTACCGATTCATTCCCATGTTGTTCGACTATATGTACGGGTACTAGCGTGTAATTCTACCGAGAGATACGATCATTTAAACAATGAATATGTGTGGCAGCGGACGGGAATGTCTACGAGTGTTATTGCCCTCACTTGATAGAAGCTGTAAGACGTGTGGCGCTATTCTCACACCAACAGCCTCTTTCACGTATTGTTCTGCATGCTAGAAGATTTGTTTTCCAGAAGACTGATCAGTCTGAAGAGCAGCGGGCCTTTTGGATCGGAAACACGTACAATTCGAACCACGATCCTCCCGGTTATTTTATTTATTTATTTTTAATTATTTTACACGTCTCCGAGATCATGGAACGTGTCAGTAGATAAAATTACGATAAAACAGTAATACAAGATAAAATGAAATGTTGATGAATCGTAAAAAGACGACAAGCTACAAGTTCATATAAAGGCAATGAACAATAAACCACACTGAACAATGTAATACAGGATTTAGCTCAATTTTTCAAGAAACTCCTCAACAGAATAGAAGAAGTGACCCATGAGGAAACTCTTCAGTTTGGATTTGAAAGCGCGTGGATTATGGCAATTTTTTTAAATTCTTGTGGTAGCTTATTCAAAATGGATACAGCAGAATACTGCACGCCTTTCTGCACGAGTCAAGGAGGTGCGATCGAAATGCAGATTCGATTTCTGCCTAGTATTAACTGAGTGAAAGCTGCTAATTCTTGGGAATAAGCTGATACTGTTAACCAGAAACGACATTAAAGTATATACAGATATTCGGACATTCGCCTCCCAATATTTATAAGATAGGCTAATGAACACAGGTCGACAAGAGGTTCGCGAACTTACACCACATACTGCCCGAACCTCCCCGTTTCTGAGTATGTGCCGGTTTGCATGTGCTGCGATTCGTGGCTAAACCACACAGAAATCTTTTGAAGCATATCTTTTTGCACATTCACTTAGAAAATCTTTGGAGGTTGCGTAACTTACTTTCCTCGGTAACGAAGTGCCCTGTACAGTTTTAAGTTGCGGAAATGACAGCCCCATTAGCCACTGTAAGCTGATGAACGGAGAGGAGTCGAAAGATCAGAGCACGGCTGCCAAGAGCTGTGCAATGCTTTCATTATTATTATTATTATTATTATTATTATTATTATTATTTCACCAGCTGAATGAGACAGTGGCTCACCCTAGAAACCCTTGCCATATGGCACTGAAATAGATTTCCTCAAGTCTCTTCTGTATATTGCTCACGGGATTACAGAAACATATACCATTTTCCTTTTCTCTTCTTCTGTCTTGATCTGAGGTGGTACCGGCGATCTGTGGAATATTCAGTCTTAACTACAAATTGGAGAGGGCGAGAAGGAACAGGCACACCTCGAGCAACTTCAAAGTGGTCTTTTCCGTCTCCTTTCTTCCATGAAGTAAAGAACTGCTCATCTCCTTTGTCTCCATGTGATCAAGCTGGTGACTCGATTACCTATTCGCAGAGAGATATGCTACAGTGATTCAAGTACTTTACCTTTATTCGTGATGAGCAAGATTCAGATCTCTGTACAGTTTCCTAAATTGACTGAGCAGACGGCCGGGATAGTTTATTTGAAGGTCTTTGATGATTCCTTCCCAAATTCCTACACCAGCTAATCTTCCGCTGCGTTATAATTATCTCACGACACACTGAATTCTAACCTTCCTTCGCTCTTGTCTTCGCCCGTCAAGGGCTACTCTTTCTTGCTATCAGACAGGTTTAAATCTAGACTGACAGGGTAATTTGAAACACTCGACATGTAATTTTGACTAAAAAATATTTAAACATTTCAACTTGGTTGAAGTTACATTTCAAGACCCGTATCTACAACTACATACAGGGGTTGAACAAAAATATGGAAATGCATATCATAAACGCTGATGATAGCCAAAACTGCAGATTGGGCTGTTGTATTTGATCGCGAACTGCAATGGCCTTAATACGTTGCAAGTGCAGACCTTGACCAGGTCTTAGGTAGGTTATGAGTGTAGTTATGAGTGCATTAGGTGCTCGTATGGTGCGTCCTTCCGTAATCAGTGTTGTGTTTGGTCTTTCAAGGTACACCGTATCGAACATTTATACCGCATACAAGAAAAGCGGAAATCATCATCTGCTAAGTCACAACGCAGAAGGAAGCGTGAGTTAGGTGATCGTGGAGGACGGTTATTGAAGAGAATAATGACGCAAAATTGGACGACACTTGCGAAAGTCACTACAGAGCTGAATGTCGCATTCACGAACCCTGTCTGTACCAAAACAACACGAAGGGAAGGAATTGTAGGACGAGTTCGAATTCCAAAAACACTCACCAGTGGCGTAAATGCCCGTAATAGGAAACCGTAGTGCCAAAGCCATAAAACCTGGACTGTGGAGCAATGGAAGACAGTCATTTGCTTGGATGGGTCTTGTATCACTCTGTTTCCAACGTCGGGCCGAGTTTACGTCCCCAAAAGTGAAACAAGATGAAAGTTCTGTGATGATTTGGGCAGCTACATCGTCTACATGGGTGTACGGGGTTACGTTGCTGCCACTTGGGCTAATCAGGTCCATCCTATAGTACAATGTTCGTTCCATAATGGAGATGCTGTGGACTGGGTCCCTGTTAACAGAACTCGTATCTTGTGGGACTGGTTTTGTGAGGACGAAGACGAATTATCGCATCTCGCCTTTCCACCACAAGTAACAGATTTCAATATTAATGAGCATTTATGGTCTACTTTGGAAAGAATGGTGAGTGATGCTGTCCGTCTCCACCATCGTTAGCTGAACTCGCCAGTATTTTGCACTTGTAAATTACAAAAGACATGTATTTATCGATTCTGAGCTGGAAGCTGTTTCGATTGCCAACAGTTTTCCTACGCCGTGTTAGGGATGGCAATGTGTTGTGTTTTGGACGTTTCCATAATTTTGTCCAGCCCCGTATATATAAGCAGCAAGACACTGCGCGGTGCGTGTGCAGTGTATTTCGTGCCGGTGTTAATGATTTTCTGGCCTATTTCATTCCCGGAATGAGCGAGCGAGAAATAACTGCTGCCTTTGCAAGCGTACTGATCTATCGTGTGTTCTCTTAGTCTGGTTGTCCCTACGCGAGACAGACGGTGGAGGCAGCAGAATTACTGTAAATATCTAAGACAATACATTCTGCACCGACAAAAGGTCAATGTAGAAAGGCAATGGGCATTTATCCCGGTGATAATGAATCACTGGAGCCGCATACCAGAACACCATTAAGGTAACTATCCCAGCTATGCAGCGCAGTGCTGACGTGCAAATTCCAGAGTCTTTCCGTTTATGGGTAGGGCAAGGAGAACTCAGGCCTCGGGCGCTGTATAAGTTCCGTATTCTTTGATCTCTGTACGTGTGTTAAAGAAGAGGTCTTCAAATTAGTGAGAGGCCGCTGTAAAATGTCTTCTGGATTCACGGCGTTTTTATCTGGCATCAAGATTACAGGCCACTAACCTCCTGTTTATCAACTATCAGTGAGACTTCTAGAATTTTAACTAGGATTTTGATATAGCTGTCAGGTTTATCTGCATGTTTGTCGTTTTCACGTCGAAGTTCAGATGTACATCCGCAAATCAATTTCTAAGATCCCAGTACGTGCTGCCACCTAACATGTAACGAATTAAAATAAGCAGTGTGATACAACAATTTATTTCTTTTTCCTTAAATTCCTTGGAACTAGGAATATACCTCACTATTATTTGTCACCATGTCAATGGAGTCCCGCACTATTTCCTGATAAATGCTCAATATCTCATGAATTTCTTTTTCAAAATTTTCAATGCACTAGTGGATTTTATGATACTAATGTTACCTGAGAAAGGTCAAATGTCTCATTTTGACTTTTCATCCTTGACTTATGCTAGACGATGAAGTCTAACAACAGTTCACCTTAGTCCTGCTTGCTGTCAGCAGATAGCATTTAAGCTCAACTAGCCAGTGCTGATTGGGGATGGCTTGCGTGTCACCAGAGTGGCAAACGACAATGTGTCTTAAGGGTTTGGGTATTTTAATTACATCTCTGAGTTGGAAATCGAGAGCCAACGATTTTAAGGAATACATTCGACTGCCTCAGAACTACGCTCTGCTAAGTGCTCTATCAGAGCATCAGCCGGCAAACTGTATCGAGAAAGTGATCTCAGTCTTGTCCCATCTTAATATCTCGGTAAAACGCACATACATACATAAAATATTTTAACACGTCACAAGAACCACAAGCGAATCGATTCCAGCTAACGGGGCCCACTTTGCTGGAGCTTCCAATCGAATTTCAGCCAGGTTTGAGGAATGTTAAGCTCCTGCTCTGTTTCTGTTTCTATTGATCTTCACAGTCTTACCCAAGAAAACCTGAATAAAAATTGTGTAATTGAAATAAAATGAGAAGGTACATGCATTATTAAATATCCTGTGGATACTGTCTTCTGCAGGAAATACCGGATTTATCGTTACTCGTCGTAAGTGGAGAATCGGTGGAAGGTCTAGGTGTCCTGAATAGAGGGAGGACCAGCGATAACACAGATTGTTACATCCATCCCAGTAACCATTACGGCCATCACCCTAATCAATAACTTCAAGAAGCTGTCTTCCACTGAAACAGAAACTCAACAAGTTAGACTCACTTCATCTGTTGGGAAACCTGTTGTGTCCTCCGTTAATAGGAAGGAAATACGCAGAAGGGTCCGAGTCTGTTAATGATTGGCTGTTCAAATGCATCGCGAGTAATGGTTCCCCTCAGGGAAATGGCAGCAAGGGGTGCGAAGGAACACCATGTTTACTCAGTGTGTATACCTGTGAGCCTCATTTCACATGTTGAAGAGGCTATTACAGGTGCCACTGAGGAATGGGGTGTAACCACATGTTGGGACAAACAATGTCTGTCGTCTGGGTGATGAGATCATACTTGGATCATTTCAGTAATCAGCAGAAAAGTTTGAGAATAGCGGCCTTGCTCACGAAGTTCCGAGATTCTGAGTCGGCCGGAAGAAGTGAACCAGGGTCTATGACGGTACTGTAACAACTCGGCTGTGACTTCCTACACTAAAGCCATAGGGTTGAGAACTATAGGGTCCCCTAAATGAGTCAGTCGTGCACATCAGAGGCTGGTACCCAGATGAAGGACTGTGTGTGAAATGCACACAAGTATTTTTTTTTAGGTTAGGTGACTATCCATCCAATACAGGTAGCGACAACTGTAGGAAAATACCAGTAGTTAAATGCCGAAGCATTTAACAAAGCTGCTTGAAAGCTGAAGATGACAGCAATCAGATTTTTGGGGAAATTTTAAGCATACATCGAAAGGATAGGCTGTTGGGAAATCTAGGTGGTGTACTTGTTACAGTGGAAGAAACTCAAATCCACTGAGATAGAATAAGGGGCTACATGCGAAATTGCTTGGGCAAGACTCAGTATCGTGGGTGAGCACAAAACTGTAACAGGATCTTTCTACTGACCACCAGACTCTACTCATGATGTAACCGAAAACTCTGGAGAAAACCGCAGTTCGCTTGTACGTTAAGTTTCACAATCATACTGTAATCATCGGAGGAGATTTTAATCCTAAAATAAACAAATGGAATACTTACAGTTTTGTTAGTGGTGTGAATGCAAGATATCCTGTGAAGCATTACTAGGTGCGTTCTGTGAAAACTAATTCTTCGGGACCCCGCTCATGACGGAATTTATTAGATCTAATGGCAACAAATACACCTGGCCTCTTTAATGGTGTCCGCATCGGAAGTGGTATCACCGACACTGAGGCAGTTGTGGCAGCTATGATCACCGAAGTACTAAAATTAGATTAGACAAAAAGCAGTAGTGTCATATCCCACGAGGAACTTGAAACTTCTGGCAAACGACATGAGCCTGAAGCGGAACTATGTATGAAGTTTAAAAGAATAGTTCACTTTGCGCTGGACAGATATGTACCCAGTAGAACAGTTCACGATTGAAGAAACCCTCCGCGGTATACAGTCACTGTAAAGAAAGTTCTACAGAGACTACTGTATAATACGTGTTAGGCAAAACATGGGGCTAAGGATAGATGCTGAATGAAACGCTTGTGGCTTTCAATGCTTGAAGCCTTCGACGGCTATCGTAGCAGAATATTATCGAAAGACTTCTCAGAAAACCTACATAAATTCTAGTCATATGTGAAGGCGTTAGCAGTACCATAGTTAGTGTCCAGACATTCATAGACAAGAAGAGATTGAAATTGAGGGTATCAAAACAAAAGAACAAACGCTATACTTCCTTTACAAATGAAAATCCTGGGGCTCTACCCAATTTTAATCCTCGCACCACTGTAAAGATGAGTAATACGGATGTTAGTGTCAGCGGCATTAAGAAACAACTGAAATCCCTAAAAACTCAAGAAAGTTGTGTTGCTCGACGGAATCCTTGTCAGATTCCATAGCGACTTTCCGGAAAAGTTAACCTCTCTTTTAACCGCAATCGACGTACGTCCCTCGAACAAAAGCCCTTGTCCAGTAGCTCAAACTGATTAATTTGTGCTAAGGATATGGGACCAAAATGCTGAGGTCATCGGTCCCTAGGCTTAAGCACTACTTAATCTAACTGAAACTAACTTACGCTAAGGACAACACACACACCCATGCCAGAGGGAGGACTCGAACCTCCGATGAGGGGAAGTAGTTAGAAGAAAGCACATGTCACACCTGCCTACAAGAAGGGTAGTAGAAGTGATCCACAAAACTACCGTCCATTTGTCGTAGAATTTGGAAAATATTCTGAGCTGAAACGTGATGAGGTATCTCGAGAAGAATGACCTCCCCGTGCCAACCAGCATGGATTCCAGAAACATCGATCATGTGAAACTCAACTTGCGCTTTTCTCAATGACACTGAAAGCTTTGGATCAAAACATTCAGGTACACGCAGTATTTCTTGGTTTCCGAAAAGCATTTGACCCAGTACCACATCTACGCTTATTGTCAAAACTACGATCATATGGGGTATTATGTGAAATTTGTGACTGGACTGAGGACTTTTTGATTGGGAAGACGCAGCATGTTAACTTGAATGGAGAGTCATTGACCTATATAGAAGTAATTTCGGGTGTGCATAGAAAAGTATGTTGGAACATTTATTGCTCATGTTGTATATTACTTACGTTGTAGAGAATATTAATAGTAACCTCAGACATTTCGTAGACGATCCAGTTATATATAACGAAGTACTGTCTGAAAACAGCTGCGCAAATGTTCATTTGTATCTTGATAAGATTTCAAAGTGGTGCGAAGATTGACAGCTTGCTTTGAATGTTCAGAAATGCAAAACTGTGCACTTTAACAAAACGAAAACGCGTAGTATCATATGACTGCAGTACCAACGCGTGATAACTAGACATGAAACAGAATGATCACATAGGTTCAGTCGTGGGTAAAGCAGGTGGCAGACTTCAGATTGTTGGCAGAATACTAGTGAAATACAATTAGGGTACATACGGAATTGCTTACAAATCACTAATATGTTCTATCCTAGAAAATTGCTCATGTCTATGGGATCTGTGCAAAGTAAAATTGACAGAGGATATTGAACTATACAGTGAAAGGCGAAGTCACAGATTTCTTTGATGCGTGGGAGAGTGTTGCAGAAATGCTGAAGACACTGAACAACCAGTCTCTTGAAGATAGACGTATACTATCCCTACTTTCAAAGTTCCAAGAACCGGCTTTAAATGACGACTGTTCGAATATAATAATCCCCTAGGCATCGTGAGGACAAGATTAAATTAATTGTAACACCCAAGAATTTGAACAATCATTCTTCTCTCGCTCCTGGAACGGGAGAAAACGCTAATAATTGGTAGAATGGGAGTACTCTCTGCCATACATCTCACAGTGGATTGCAGAGTTTATATATAGATGTATATATGCCGAAAGGAATGTAATAATTTGAAGGATGGAAAGAAAAAGTTAAGTATGAACGTGATGTGACAATTTGATTTAAAAATAGTGGTTCCTACTAACTACTTCATCTATAACCAGAAAGAAACAAGAGTCGGTATTCAAAAAACGATAGTTGAAACGTATCATACTGAAAGCAAGTAAGTTTTCTGGTTCGTTGGTACGAGTTTCATAATTTAATTCACATCAGTAACAAAAAGGTATCACCGATTTCCTTATGGTAATGTAAGACTTATTACTTTGTATTATTTTCGTATTAAGGTTCAGTCGAGAAGAAGGGCCTGTCTGAAGAGTGGCGACAGAGTTAGCTTGTATAGATACGACGTACGTATGTTTATGCGATTCAAGGGAATAAATAAGAAGGCGTTGCATCAGAATCTCTAGACTTTGTCAGTGACTCGAGTACAACTACTTTCCGCGTCGACCAGGAAACATTCCGCAGGTGGTGGTAGGATAAAAGAGGCATCTACTCACCCACTGAAGTCACGAGGTAGGACAGTCCTCATATACTAACAATACGTTACACAGTGCCTCTGAATAATTATGCGCTCTTGCTATGCCGTTATGTCCACACTTTCGTGCTAAAAAGAGGACATTCTTCATTCTGAAAAGGAACTTGTAAAAGTAACAATCGTTCCCCGTAAATAGTGTAATACAGAGCCAGAACCAATACTTTTTCCTGAACAGCCCGTCGATCTTAAGACGAGTGTAGTCTTTCGTGCGACATTTTCTTCCAATGTATTGTAACACTGTCGATCGCAATTGCTATTACTATATACTGTAGTATAAGAGTGACAGCTCAATAAATCATTATCATTTTGACACTTCAATTCTGTAGAATCATGATTGGCTTCGGGGTATCTTTTAGCTGCAAGCACTTTTGCTCGATTTGGACTATCACCATTAAAAAAAATCAGCTGGCGTGGAGAATTTGAAAAATTAGGTTGGCAGCTTCGTACTGGATGCAGTATTCGAATTTCTTTTACTGTTAATTACAACGATGTCATCAGTGGCTTATCATACTTTAAAAAAAGACGTGCAGCTGCTCCTCGACGTAAGGAAATGCAGTGTAATGCACGAAAATAGAAGGAAAAATCCACATTGTTTGGCACCGCTATCAGCGAGCAGTCACAACTGTTAATTGACAAAAAGTGTCCGTTCGGGGCGAAGTACGGCGAAAGCCGGTGTCAGTCTAGCCGTAAGGAAGGCGGATTCCACAGAGTTATTGCAAAAAGAAAATTCTAGAAAGTACGATACCTTCAGCTGAAAGGTCTGTTGCAAAAGCTTCGTCCGACCAATTCTTGAATATTGTCCGTAGTTCTTTGACCATTACTAAGATGGATTAACAGAAACGGAAAGATAGAGACAGAGTGGTGGAGGGGAGGGGGGAGGGGGGAGAAGGAAGGGAGGGAGTGAGAAGAAGGAGAGGGTTCCGAAGAACAGATGGACGATTGGGTAAGGGTTTGTTTATCAACAGGAGAACGTCATCTATATACATCTATATATAAACTCTGCAATTCTCTGATACTCTCAGCGAACTACAAAGGAAGACACTATAAGAAAGACTTTGAACATCGTGTAGAGCCTTAGTCCTTTAGTACTCTACAAAGGATTTTTGTAAGAGATGTTTTAGAAAGAACATTTTAGAATCTTTGACAGAATGCTGTGGTTCCTTAAAAAGATTTTAATAAAAGTTACAGGGTAGTTGTCGGTTCGACAAAAATTGCCAAAGCTCGTTTAGGGTGTCTCGACTCAAGAAACATTATTATTTGCAACATATGTCTTTCGTCGCGACCATGAGGGTAAAAAAATCCGGGAGCATAGATATGGCTACTGACAAAGTTTCTTCCCGAGAAGTATTTCCGAACGGAACGGGAAAAAGGCGGGAGAACTGGAACGCTATGTGACTGCCGCCATGCACGGTGACTTGTATAGTGCTCATGCGCACGTAGGATACGACGCAAACGATATTACTCGTGAATGCAGTACCTGCCGTACAGAGCTCGTAGATACGTTAAAACGATCCTTTTGTCCGTCCTCGGAGCTTCCTTGGTGTCTCGCGGCGCTCCAAACGCGGCGCGTTCGCAGATTTACACTGAATGTTTATTAGCGTGCCCTGAGTAATCCTCTATGCTGGTACATTGTTAGATCAGTCCACTTAAGTATCGTAGACTTCGCTTTCTACCGTGAGAATAGGTTAGAATTGTCATTACTCTTATGTCACTAATAAATGTCCTGCAGCAGTCTACCTACACTGCTTGACAAACGCTAAGGAATAACTGCCAATTGCTACGGAAGAACCGAAAATTTGTATGGAGTACCCGACCAGTGATAGCAAACGGAAATGTAGAGGGCGGGACGTCGAACAACAGCGAACGTTATGCAGTACAGTGTTTGACGAAGGTTGCTGTGGAACAGATCGCTGCGGCAGTCCGTGTGTTACGGTAACACGTCTGCAAGGCATCTTCTGAGTGCTCACGATAGCAAGCGAGCAACTGGACGTCTCAGAGCCAGTGATAGAGTCATTATTGTGGCCACAGTAGTAGTGGGTGTCCAGAGGTGTCACCTCGCCATAAAAAACGGCTGCTTAAGGTGAAAATACTATGCGAAGCGTGCCGGTGATGGTAGACTACCAGGATAACGCAAGAGGATTGACACGTAGCCCCAGTGACGAAGAAGAACAGACGTCTCACTTCTAGGCAGATGGCTGCAGACCTTGCCACTGCTTGTCTCTGCCAAAACAATTTTGCGGCGATTAAATCAGGCTGTATGCTCGAAAGCCTGTTAAATGCATCCAAGTTCAACCACGCCGTCGTCAAAGATTTCATTGCAGTAGAGAGCACGTCGCTTGGGGTCAGCAACAGTTCCAAAAATGGTTAAAATGGTTCTGAGCTCTATGGGACTTAACATCTGAGGTCATCAATCCCCTAGACTTAGAACTACTTAAACCTAACTAACCTAAGGACATCACACACATCCACGCCCGAGACAGGATTCGAACCTGCGACCGTAGCAGTCGCGCGGCTCCTGACTGAAGCGCCTAGAACCGCTCGGCTACAACGACCGGCTCAGCAGCAGTTGTCCAGAGTGTGATGCTCTCCGACGAACCCTGCTTCACAATGGCTGATGATTCTGGGCATCAGTTAGTAACACATGAGTGAACGGGAAATGTTACACACCACAGAATGTTCTCGGACATCTTCCCTATGGCCTAGAGGTTGTGCTGTGGCGTGCATATCGTTGCGCGAGGTACCGCTGCAGCACACCGGTAATGCAGGGAGATTCTTTGGATCACGTTCGTCTGTTCAGGAGTGCGGTAGATCCCGAATTTATGTTTACGGACGACAATGCCCACACATACAGGACCGCTGAGGTGTCAGACATACTGGAAAGTGAAGATACTGAACGTATGGAACGACCAGCATACCGCGCGGACCTAATCCCTGCTCTTAGCACACTTCTTTGTCAACAAACATCCAGTCTTCGAACCGTGCAGGAATTGACAACTGTCGAGAGAGGATTGGGACAATTCCCTAATGACTCCTCACCAGTATGGTAGCCACCATAAATAACCGATGCAAAATATGTCAAATATGAACATTATTTATGTCTTGTTATCCTGCTTACCCATGCGATGAGATCTGTAGCATTTTTCGTTATAAGTACGAGTTGCGTTCAAGAAGTAAGCTGAATATATTTTTATTAAAAAATATTTATTTATTCATCAATATCGATGTTGTCCCCTTCACAGTAATCCCCCTCAGATACAATACGCTTGCACCGACACTTCTTCGAATACTCGAATCACTTCTGATAAGCACTTTTTGCTACAGCCTTGAGTACTTCCAGCGATGCAGTTTTTAATTCCTCAATCGTTGAAAATCTTTGTCCTTCATAGATCTCTTCGGCTTTGGGAACAGGAAAAAGTCGCAGGAGGCCAAATCTGGTGCATATGGTGGCTGAGGTGAGATTATCGTGCTGTTTTTGGCCAAAAAATCTTTCACAAGCAACGAGGAAAGAGCAGGTGCATTGTCGTGATGAAAAAGCCATGAATTGTTTTTCCAGAATTCCGGAAGTTTTTTGCGTATTGCTTCTCAGAAATTGCGCGTGACGTCAAGGTGATACTCCTTATTGGCCGTACGACCTTGAGGCAAAAATTCAAGATGCATTACGCCATGCTAATTGAGAAAAACAGTAAGGAAGACTTTGACACTTGATCGAACTTGGCGTGGTTTTATCGGTCGCGGCTCTCCGGGAGGCTTCCATTGGGACGATTGGGCTTTGGTTTCGACGTCATAACCGTAAACCCTTGTTTCGTCACCAGTTATGACCCTTTTGAGCAAATCACGATTATCATTGATGTCATTCAAGAGCTCCTGACCGATGCTCATGCGACAGTTCTTCTGATCAAAATTGAGAAATTTTGGAGCAAACTTCGCTGACACACCTCTCATCCAAAAAAAAAAAAAATTCCATGACACGGGCCGACCGACATGCCAACATCCTCAGCAACGTCTCTTCCTGTATTTCCAAAACAATTTTCTTCACAACTTCGACGTTGTCATTACGTTGTTGATGTGCTGGGGCGTCAAGAGCAAGGTTCGTCATTGATATCTTCTCGGCCATTTTGGAAGAGCTTGTATCACTTGTAAACAGTTTTTTTTTACTTAGAGCAGACTCACCGTATGCGACTATCCACATTTCAAGTGTTTTGGAGCACTTGATTCCATTTTTGAACAAAATTTGATGCAAATTCTTTGCTCCATTTTTTTTATAATAATCGAAAATCGCCGAGCACACTGAAACACGTCTAACCTTTCTGTCTGTCAAAAGCAAATGAAGTATGCTGTACAGTTGGAAGTGTGAACATATGTTCGGAATATGTGTGCCAACATAACAAAAAACAAGATCGATAATCGAATGTTCGTTGCCCGCGCAATTTGAAAAGTCGCCTTACTTTTTGAACAGCGCTCGTATACTGTTCTACCTCTATTACATATGTACTGCGTTTCGTGTCGTCCACCACTGCCTGTGATTATTACTGCCGAACAATGCAAGCAGTACGAATGCGTAAGCGCTTCAGGATGCTCATACGCATTACGTTGTACGCGATTTAATTGGTCGCACGGCGACACGCTTGTAGTCCTCGGCGCGCTCGTCGCGGTGATTGGAATGTAAACGCGAGAGCCCGCCGGCAGCATGCAGAGTCGGTCCGCGGCAGTGTCGCTGGGAAGCAGATGGGCAGCGGCGGCGCTCCGCCGTGCAGCTCACGTCCCGCGGGGACCGGCCGGAGCGTCGTGGGCCGGCGGCCGCTGCCGCTCCTCGGCGTGCTGACGACTGCGACGGCAGCGTGCGATGCTGCGCGCCCACCATCTGGCACCGGCCGGGAAGCTGTAGTACTGCTGCCCTCGCCGGCTGCATTCGTATTCCTCAGGCAGCAGCCAACAACACGCTGCGCCAGTGCGCTTCAGTGAGTCGTCACACATACCTCTGGACGTACGAATAGTGCTTCCTTTGATCTCGTTGTCTTTCCCGGCGAGTTGGACGAACAGAGTTCTCGGTTTTTCCAGCCGAGAGAGAGCTTGCTCAAAACGTGCGACGCTTCAATGAGTGTCACCCTGATAATTTTCTTGTGAACGTACGAGACCACCAAAAGTTTATGGAGTGACATTCGCCTAAATGTAGAGCCCTTATGACAGACTTAGCCACCAAATTCGCCTGGTCTCAACTGTAGCCTTTGTGATTTACTGTAAAGGTTCAAATGGCTCTGAGCACTATGGGACTTAACTTCTGAGGTCATCAGTCCCCTAGAACTTAGAACTACTTAAACCTAACTAACCTAAGAACATCACACACACCCATGCCCGAGGCAGTATTCGAACCTGCGACCGTAGCGGTCGCGCGGTTCCAGACTGAAGCGCCTAGAACCGCTCGGCCACCCCGCCCGGCTTACTGTAAAGCCCGCAGAAATTTGCAGGTGGTCCGCAGGACGTCACGGAGACAGAGGCGCGAGACGGCGACGCTTTCGTGAAATCCGGGTGTAGTCTTGCAAGTTTCGCACGCTATAGGCGACTCCTGATCCCATAGCCTACAGCCACTGGATGCACACTCATTACTTGGGAAACTTTATCATTGTACAGAAAGCTTCAGGTTCGAAATTTTTAAGGCCTTGATCGCATTTCGGTACACTGGATTACTAGTTTCGGTTTGTTTTTGTACCATCGTAAAGGACTCATAAAGAAAAGCGACCAAAATATTTTAAAAAAATATAGCTGTGTCGTCACGGCAATACAGGTATGGCACATTAAGAAATGCCACATGCGTCTGCGTCGACTGCCGGCTACAGCTCTCGTTTAATCATGAGTGCGTTATGACTGTAGAAAAACAAACGTGTGGTGTATCGCACAGGATTTCATAGCCTGTGCACTGAAGTTCTGAGGATATCAGTTTAGCCCTGCCGAAACTACTTATCCAGTGTAACTACATGCTACGAAGGTAACGAAAACTTCATGATAGCTCTCCGGCTAACACTGTCAGGTATTCATAAAATTTATCAGGTCATACTGAGTGGAAAAGTTTACCAGTATCTGTACCTTCCTCTAAACACACTGCAAAAATTGCATCCTTATTGTTTTCTCTTTTCTGCAAATGACAACCGCAATTACTCATTTAATCGTTAAGCAGCTTTGTCAGTTGCAGATATTTCTTAATAGGTAAGTTAGAGACAGATGTCTTAGAGAACGTATTTGGTCGCTATCTGTGACGCGTGTCTTAGACTCTAAAAAGAAACTGAAAATAATGAATGTATTCGAAAGCAAATGTGATTTCTATTGTTTGGAGTTTCTGTGAAAAACATGACATCGAATTACGCAGGACAAATGTGTATTAAGAGTTTGGAGCACGTTCGTCAAGGTACAAGTCAAACCCAAACCTCTCAGAGTGGCTAGCGTATTGTTCCACACAGAAGGTTATATACCAGTATCACATAGTTTGTTAAAATTCATAAATGGATGTTATAAATGTAACGTATTTTTTGCCACTGATGATAAACTCACTGCAAGTGGGATACGCAGAGACTTGTGACATTTACTACATATTTGTAGTTGCGCTTTAAACGAGCTGCCCCGTTACTGTTGAAGGTTGCCAACTATTTCAAACACTTATATCACGACTTCGGAAGCTTGTTCCTAGGCAGTGCAAATCACAGAAAAGCATCTGAACGGCTCCTGAAAATAATAATTCTGTATTGTATAATGTATTAAACGGGGACCTAGAGAGGCTTCGTCCCGCCGTAGCCCACAGTGTTTCACAACCCCACAACAGGCCACGGCAGTCCACCCACACCACCGCCGCCCCATACCGAACCCAGGGTTACTGTGCTGTTCGGCCCGCAGTGTACCCCCCCCCCCCCCACCCCCCTCCCCTCACCGGAAACGTCTTATATCAGACGAGTGTAACACCAAATGTTTGTGTGGTAGAGTAATTATGGCGTACCCGTACGTGGAGACAATGCTTGCGCAGCAATCGCCGACATAGTGTAACCGAGGCGTAATGAGGGGAACCAGCCCGCATTCACCGAGGTCGATGGAAAACCGCCTTAAAAACCATCCACAGGCTGGCCAGCACACCGGACCTGTACACCAATCCGCCGGGCGGATTCGTGCCGGGGACCGGCACGCCTTCACGAGCGCGTTAGACCGAGCGGCTAGCCGGGCGTACAAAATAATAATTGTCTGGTCTACTTTTCTGAGACGTAGAACTTACTTGTGGTAAGTATTTGAAAGAAATCACTTCAAAAACGTGTCAGAACTTCGGAAATATATTTATAAATAATTCTTCTAAGATAAGGAACAACTATCTTATAAACAACAATATGTGGAAGTTATTTAAATGTCTAAAGCACACTTTGTGATCAAAAATATCCGGATACGTATTAGTGTCCATTAATATGGGATGTGTCCACCATTCGCCTTTATGACGGCTTGATCTCTGCTGGGAACACTGTCAATGAGGTGTCTGAGTGTCTGAGGAGGTGTGGCTGCCCATTCTTCCTGAAGAAAAGAAGTAACAGAAGGTAGTGATGTTGGACGCTGGGGTCTGGAGTGCAGTCGACGTTGTAAGTCGTTCCAAAGGTGTCCAATGGGTTCAGGTAAGGACTTTGGCGAGGCTGGTCCATGTCAGGAATGTTATTATTCTCCGCAAAGCATTTCCCCATAAATGCTGTTAGGGCAGGGTGCGTTGTCATTCTGATACAAAGAATAAACGTCTCCGAACTGTTCCCGTACTGCACGCAGCACAAGATAGTGTAAGACGTGTTCAACTTCTTCCGCATTTAGTTTTTCTAAAGGGCAGTAAAGGGTCACACTTTAACTACGAAAAATATCCCTATACCCTAACAGCATCTCCTAAGTACTTCACTGTTGGCAGCTGACGTTCTCCAGTCATTCGCCAAACTCCAACCCTTCCATCGGATTGCCACAGGTTCACCATTTCGTCACTCCAGATCACTCGTGTCCACTCATCCAGCTACCACTGCCTCCCAGTATCGTGAAGTCTGCCTGCTCCTTATTTATCTGTGGTCGTTTCTTCACGTTTCCGCTTCACAGTGACGTCACCAACAGTCGACTTGGACAGAATTAGGAGAGTCGAAAAGTCCCTGCTGTATCTGTTACTCGGGTGACATCGAATGGCCGGTCTGCGTTCGGAGTTCCTGAACTCTTCTGACCAACTCATTGTGCTGTTGTTGCTTCTCTACTGACAATACAATACTCTCCACCTTCTTTTACACTGGCGATTCCACATCTCGTTGTATCTAGTGGTCAATTCCGCATTTTGTTTCTGTGTACCACGACTACAAATGTTACAAATGCTCGAAAATGGAGCAAGTACAGTAATCACTTTGCAGGTATGTTGTCTTCAAAATAATATTGCTGAAGAGTGTTTATAGTTTTTATTCTCCCTTCTCAGTTCCTCTACAGCTTAATATGCTAGAAATGCACAACACGGGAACGACGGTTTATACGCTATCATTGGCGCTGACGCCTATGCCAGTGCTTTGCACTCAGGCTGTGACGTCACGACAGGCAGTGAAAGGCCTCCTTTTACGTAGGACTCGTGTGAACCCGATGGAACACATGTGGAACGCTATCGGGTGCCAGCTTTGCGCCCACGAACCACCGGATCGCAGTTTATGGCCTGTGCTTGGATATATGGTGCTACATGGCTCCGGAAAAATACCGAGGAAATTCCGAATCCGGGCAATGTGGAATCGCTGCCGCATTGCTATCTAAACGTGAACCAACACACTGCCTAGCAGGTTGTCACTACGTTTTGCCACATCAGTGTATGTTTTACGAGGAACACATCTTAGTACAACTGATTCTCCACCGATATAAAAGTTGTAAGTAAGAATCAGGTTCTACATCTGTACTTCGCAAGCAACTTTAATTGTGTGGCAGTAAGTACTCTGTGTACCTCTGTCACTTCCCCTTTTCTCTTTCCAGTCGATAATGGTGAGCAGAAAGATTGATTTTTGCTACGTTTTCGTGTGAACTTGAATGTCTTTACTTTTGCCTTCATGGCCTTTTTCGCGCGATATACATGTACACCGAAATGCCCTATCTTTTCAGTCAGTTTTAAAATACTAAATCACTCTTTATTTCAGGTCTGACTTGTCCGTTGGACGCGGAATGAAGTAAAGTTGTTGCGTAATTGTTGTCATAGTTTGGAGAGTTTTCTTCGTTTCACTGTTGCCCGTCCAAGAGAAAAAGGCGTCATTTGAGGAGTTTAACTCCATTGTTAAGGCTGTTTCGTAATGTTTGCAAGCAAACAGTACCAGACGCTAAGGGGAGAAGAGCATGGCGTAGGCAGTTTCTGGACACTGACAGCGCTATCAAGCGGCATGCAGGGGATCGGCGTGTCTCTGAAGAGCAAGTTGAGAAATCCACAAAGCGTTCCAACAAAGTCCACGCGAGACACCTAGTCACGCTTCACGGGAACTACAGATGCCTCGTGCAACTGGTCATAAGATCCTCAAAAAGCGGGTGCGTCTGTATACATACAAGGTGCAGATCCTGCAAACCATAGAGCCGAATGACAATATGGATTTGTCTGTGGAATGCTTAACCGAATCGACCGGAATACTGCTTTCTTCTCAAGTGTAACGTCTCCGGAACTACGCATACGCACAACTTTCGCACTCTGGAATCACGGGA
The DNA here is from genome assembly GCF_023898315.1 of Schistocerca nitens. NCBI lineage: Eukaryota > Metazoa > Arthropoda > Insecta > Orthoptera > Acrididae > Schistocerca > Schistocerca nitens. The sequence goes on along the minus strand of NC_064619.1, from coordinate 4,047,516 downwards.
CCTACGCAGTACCGGGGAAAAGATGCGAGATAGCCCGAAGGTGAATGTTTGGTGTGGCCTCATGCACAACGAGACAATTGGACCGTTTTCGTTTACTGGTGGGACTGTCACAAGAGTGACGTATCTAGACACGTTGGAGATGTTTGATTTCTGTAGGTTGAAGATCTGCAACAAAACCTTTGCTTTCAACAAGATGGAGCTGCATCTCTTTGGTCGCTGGATGTTCGAACAACTCTGAAGCGAACATTTCTAGACGCTGAACTGGACGAGATGGACCCCTGAATTGGCCTCCGCGTTCTTTTGACGTAATGCCGTGGAATCTTTTTCTCTGAGAATACGTGAAGGACAGGGTGTTCACCGCTGTAGTACAGAATCTACAAGATTCAGGTACTGCTATTGTGAGAGTCATCGGTACCATTTCTCCGGACATGGTACAGCGGACATGCAACACAGACATTCTTCGCCTCACCACAGGGACTCATGTGGAAGTACACTACTGGCCATTTAAATTGCTACACCACGAAGATGACGTGCTACAGACGCTAAATTTAACCGACAGGAAGAAGATGCTGTGATATCCAAATGCTTAGCTTTTCAGAGTATCCACACAAGGTTGGCGCCGGTGGCGACACCTACAACGTGCTGACATGAGGAAAGTTTCCAACCGATTTCTCACACACAAACAGCAGTTGACAGGCATTGCCTGGTGAAACGTTGTTGTGGTGCCTCGTGTAAGGAGGAGAAATGCACACCATCACGTTTCCGACTTTGATAGAAGGTGGGATTGTAGCCTATCGCGATTGCGGTTTATCGTATCGCGACATTGCTGCTCCGTTGGTCGAGATCCAATGACTGTCAGCAGGATATGGAATCGGTGGGTTGAGGAGGGTAATACGGAACGCCGTGCTGGATCCCAACGGCCTCGTGTCACTAGCAGTCGAGATGACAGGCATCTTATCCGCATGGCTGTAACGGATCGCGCAACCACGTCTCGATCCCTGAGTCAACAGATGGGGACATTTGCAAGACAACAACCATCTGCACGAACAGTTCGACGACGTTTGCAGCAGCATGGACTATCAGCTCGGAGACCGTGGCTGCGGTTACCCTTACGCAGCATCACAGACAGGAGCGCCTGCGATGGTGTACTCAACGACGAACCTGGGTGCACGAATGGCAAAACGTCATTTTTTCGGATGAATCCAGGTTCTGTTTACAGCATCATGATGGTCGCATCCGTGTTTGGCGACATCGCGGTGAACGCACATTGGAAGCGTGTATTCGTCATCGCCATACTGGCGTATCACTCGGCGTGATGGTATGGGGTGCCATTGGTTACACGTCTCGGTCACCTCTTTTTCACATTGACGGCACTTTGGACAGTGGACGTTAGATTTCAGATATGTTACGATCCGTGGCTCATTCATTCGATCCTTGCGAAACCCTACATTTCAGCAGGATAATGCACGAGCGCATGTTGCAGGTCCTGTACGGACCTTTCTGGATACAGAAAATGTTCGACTGCTGCCCTGGCCATCACATTTTCCAGATCTCTCACCAACTGATAACGTCTGGTCAATGGTGGCCGAGCAACTGGCTCGTCACAATACACCAGACACTATCGTGTTGAAGCTGCATGTGCAGCTGCACCTGTACACGCCAACCAAGCTCTGTTTGACTCAATGCCCAGGCGTATCAAGGCCGTTATTACGGCCAGAAGTGGTTGTTCTGGGTAGTGATTTCTCAGAATCTATGCACCCAAATTGCGTGGAAATGTAATCACATGGAAGTTCTAGTATAATATATTTGTCCAATAAATACCCGTTATCATCTGCATTTCTTCTTGGTGTAGCAATTTTAATGGCCAGTAGTGTATTTTGATTTGATGTATTTTTTTAACTTGACATACAACTTAGTTTTGAGAAGGAAATAAATATATTTCTTTTAATATTGTGTTGGGAGCAAATTAAAAGTAGGACATTTCGGTGCAGACAGCTTGCACGCAAGGAAGAAGCAATATACTGGTTCACTCTTGTAGTAACCTACTCCCGCGGAGTTTTAACAGCAAAACCTCAACGTGATGCACAACACCTCTCTTGTAGCGTCTGCTACTAGAACGGGACGAACGACTCTCTGGCGCATTCACTCTTACTAACCGAACCTGTGATGGAACGCACTGCTCTTCTTTGGATCTTCTCTTCTTCCTGTATGAACCTTAGCTGATAAGTGTCCCAGACTGACGAGCAGTACTCAAGTAACAGTCGTACGAGTGACTGTAAGGATCTGAACAACACATTCTGAGGATTCTTCCAATTCATTTCAGCCTGGTCTCTGCTTTTACTAAGAGCGACTAACGTAGATTCGCGCCTACTTATGGACTATACGGTACATTCGTTTATCTCCGGGGTAAACTGCCCATTTCTGCACCAAGAGGCGAACCAGGTCTTCCTACAATTCGCTGTAATTTTCTTAGCGTACAACTTCTCTGCATACAGCAGCATCATTCGCGACCAATCTCGTGGAGCTTCAGACATTACCCGCTGAGAAATTTATACATTCTTTAACTGCCTTCGGACGCTCACTTTGCGGCAGCAAAGTACCGAGGGCACTGTGCACCGTGCAGCTGACAAACAGGCAGGCGGGCGGGCTGCCCTGTTGACGGCACACGCTCGGCTGGTGACGGGCAGCAGGGGCGGCGGCCCGGCACCCCGCGTCCCCCGCCACGTCGCGGTATGCAGATGAGGCAGTGCGCCCCCGCGTGCCTCTCGTCAGCTGCCGCCGACTTCGGAAGCGACGGCTCGTTGGCTCGCTCGTCGGCCGGACCAGCAATCCGATAAAGCTCTCTCTGCCTGATTGATCGCTGCTGCCTGCACCCTACTTGAATTTAAATGAAGAAGGTATGTGTCTGGGGGTATGGAGAGGGGGGAGGGGAGGGGAGGTGAGGCGACACACTCAGAGAAAGAGGGTGGAGGTATGAGGTGAGATGAGAGGAAAGATTAACAAAAGGGAAAAGAGGACCCATCATTCTACTTATCGACTGGCTTTTGAACTACAACTTAAGCAGAAAACTGAAACGACCTCTTGGGGCATATACTTGATGGTAATAGGCAGTGATGGTGAGCTGAATATTACGAAACACTGCGGCAAGTTCGAGATGTATGTCTCGGTAGATTTAAGTTTCAAAATAAACTGTTCAGGAGGACTGCATCCCGCTCCCTGTAAAGACTGTATTGAACCACTTTCATTCGCCTAGAATTTTGCGTGAGCTTATATTACATTTGGCCTACTCACCGCATACAAGATCAATAACCTTCACTGTGTTACAGGTCCTCCTACCTCATCAGTCAGTAAGTTACATGTTCCATAGATCGCCTGAACGATTTTATATATCGAAATGATGTGGAACCAGTCAGTTTACGGGATTTGTATACATGATTAATCTTAACATTAATCTACACTTAAAAACTATTTTTTTAAAGATACTAAATTTAAAAAAATAATTCGTCTATAGAATAGAGGGAGTAATCCAGTAGATACGATTTTTTTATTGGATTTGAAAGTTATTTTCCCACCTTTCAGACATTTTGTGTTATTGGTCAAATGATCAAACATTTTTGTTGATCCACATTGAACTGCTTTCTGAGCCACTGATAGCTTTCATAATGGCTAAAGAAATCAGTTTTTCTTGTATTGTTGTAGGTATGGACATCACTATTCTCCTCTACTTGTGGTTGATGATTTATGACGAATTTCATTCGTGAATGTATTGTGCAGCTGTAGTTAAAATGCCTAACTCTGCCGGCCCCAGTGGCCGCGCGGTTCTGGCGCTGCAGTCTGGAACCGCGAGACCGCTACGGTCGCAGGTTCGAATCCTGCCTGGGGCATGGATGTGTGTGATGTCCTTAGGTTAGTTAGGTTTAACTAGTTCTAAGTTCTAGGGGACTAATGACCTCAGCAGTTGAGTCCCATAGTGCTCAGAGCCATTTGAACCATTTTGCCTAACTCTGTTCACCTCAGAGGGTCACGCATTATTCTTTCTGCTCGTTTTTGTACAATCAGCACATTCGTACTAAGTGAGTAGTTACCCCAGGAAATAATTACATAAGACATTGAGTGGAAATATGCAAAATACGTTAGGTGGCTGATACCTCTGTTTCCGTGACTACCACTAATACGAAAAGCAAAAGTAACTGAATTTAATTGTTTGAGCAGCTCAATAATACGCTTCTTCCAGTTCAAGTTTTCATCAATATGTACACCCAAAAATTGAGCATTTTATCTCGTTCGTAGACTCGTGTTCATGTGACGCATCAATCGTTGGTACTACTATGTTTGTTGTACAGAACTGAATATACTGTGTTTTCTCAAAAAATAGGGAGAGGCGCAAAAAACAATTAATAATTCTTTGAAAAACATAGTTAAGACATTACTCTGCAGTTTTCTCGCTAATGGGAATTATTATAACATTAGTACTGTCTGCAGAAAGTATCATTTCTGTCTGATGAATGTCTTTAGGAATACCAAAACGAAAGTTCGTCTTAGGCAATGATGAGGAAATGAAATTATTAATTTGTGGGGAAAGTAGCAGCATTTACACTTGTCGATGTTTCGTCATGCCTGCCTCTGAGAATTGATTTGTATTCTTATTTTATGTCTCCAAGAACTGAATAAAGTTCACCTGATCCCGTGTGGTGATGTGGATGAAGAACGAAATAAAACGCAGGCACAGTGTGCTAGCTTGTATCATTATGTCCACTCTTCTCAGTAAACCTCAGCGTTACCACCGGCACAATAGATCTCAAACTGCAGGGCGGTCATCCTCATTCTGTGGTACGGTGAATACCGTTGTTCGGTATTACAGATACAATATGTTGTTGGAGACTGTGATGATCTGAGGGTTAACACTGCCTTTTCTCCTCTCCGTGCTGACATTCTGCTGCCGAAAATTCTTTCACTGACCGGATTCGAACCAGCTACCTCTGGATAGAACGAGGTTGCGTAATCGCTATTTAGGAATCCCAGGCACACCTATTTAACAAAGTATCGACGGTGAAATTACCAAACATGTGGGAGCCGCACGCCAGCTGACCGTGTCAGGCTTCCACGCTGCTTCCCGCTCTGGCCGCAGTACAGTGACCGAGCGGCGGGCGCGCCGCAGCACAGGTGTTGACAACTTTACGGCGCCTAACTGCCGCCCGACACGCGTCCAGCCGCGTTCCTCTGGAAGACGCCTGCTTTCTGGAGCGGCCCGCGCCTCCAGCTCGGCGCCCAGCGGGGATTCCGCTCCTTACGCACTGAAATACACCGCACAGCTGGAGCCTCCTGTTCACTGTTAGGAGCGTCCGTGACTTTTGCAGAGGTCGAAAAGATTTTGCTCCGTGTCTGCCGAAGGTTAATTATCGTAAAGGACCAACTGGAACTTTGAGGCACGTCGTACATCAGATTCGAAGCTCGCTCTCTTTTATTCATGTGTATTGCGCCTTTTAAACATACTGCGTGAGATTTATTAACTCCCAAAACTTCTCCCATATCTATTGCGAAGTCCACACCTGACGAAACTATACGATCTATACGACGATTTGGCTCTTGTTTCCGTGAAGAGATGCCGTTTTTGCGGCCATGAATGTATGCCATGGATCGTGTAAACTTTATACAATTCACAGGCACATAAAACACGAGTGTATGTGGATTACCTGGGACAGACTCGCTGTAACCGACGTTACACTCCTGGGACAATGCGGTAGTTTAAAACCACACGCAGGTGACCAGGATTCCTGAACGTTTATTAATTCGGTTACGATCCCGGCCTAACTCCCCTCCTCGTGCCATTAGCTAATATTTGCGTTGAAACGTAATTATCCCCTTCCAAAAGCAAGGAAGGAGGGAAGCAATGATTTAACGGCCCGTCGACGAAGATATATTGGAGACTGAGTACAAACTCGGATTGAATTGGAAAGAGGGTGGGTGTGGGGATTGTCGCGCCCTTTCCAAATGAACCATCCAGTCAAACGCTTTGCGTGAATTACGGGATGCATGGAAAAAAAACTAAATGACGATGGTGGGAGCGGGATTTAAATCTCGTTGCTCATGAGTCCAGAGCTCTCACCACAACGGCATCCCGCTAGGTATTCCTGCAGCAGGTGGATGCGACAAGACCATTCTCGCAAGACAACGAAATTTTATATACGCACTTGTTAACAACGGAGTTAATTTCTGTCAGAATTCGGATAAATATTTCTGTGGCTAGATCGGTTGAGATTTGATAGTCAGCCCATGCAGTGAGTGGACTGGCGGAATCTTTGCACGGGTTGTAACGCTGGACATACGACGCAGCCTTACGTAGGACTTTTTGCACATGACTGTCAACTCGAAAGCGACACAACGACAGGATTTTTTTACGCGAGTTTCAACTATGCTTCCTAAGAAGGTAAACATGAAGAAATGTTAGCACTTGATCATGGGCACTTTACTGCGTAGGCATAGAACACGCGAAGAGCTCCAGAATTTCGTCAGACTAGTCAGTAAAACTCTCTCTGCTGATCGTGGCAAACAGGGAAACGACCGAAAATATTCCTAATAACCTTATAAAGAAATGCAGATAGCTATACGTAATATTGCAGTGGGTGGCATGAGCTGCATGTGGTTCTCTCCTATTATTTTGGAATATCGTAGCTGGATAGCAAGGATATTATTTGTGATTTCCTAAACTTAGCAGTCGGACGCCATGGTTGGAGAAAGAGTGCTACATAGCTGTCCATTGCAAAAATTTGATTTGATGGAGACGTAAGATGGGCCTTGTTTTAAAATAATGTTGATAACACAGACAAATTAAGTCTGCAACTTGCAGGTAAGTGAATAAAAGGAATATTAAGAATTGAACTCCACCAGCGCGTTAACCCCTAATGCTCCTTCGCAGTATCAACTTCAATCACGTTAGAGACGGAGGAAAAACTGAGACTGGACACGGGAAACGTGGAATGACATGGCCAGTCAAATTATACACGCCACTCCCTACGGGCCAGAGCATCTACTTCTGACCCCTCTTTGGTGCTGAAGAGTTATGTATGTAAATTTCAAGTAATACAGAGCAGAAATGTTGCTAACATGTCCAAAGAGTACGCCTTTCGTATTTCAAGAGATATAATGCTGCTGGAGTCCGTAGCTCGTGGCGTTCTCCCTTCTCGCGCACGGGGTCCCGGTTTCGATTCCCGGCGGGGTCAGGGATTTTTCCTGCCTCGAGATGACTGGGTGTTTGTTGTTGTGTCCTCTTCACCATCATCGTTCATGCCCATTACGGTCGGAGGAAGGCAATGGCAAACCACCTCCGCTAGGACCTTGCCTAGTACGGCGGTGCGGGTCTCCCGCATCGTCCCCTACGCTCCTCGGAGTATGGAACCTCATCATCAACATCATCAATGCTGCTGGAGGGAGGCATGATGGGGAGGAGGGGGGCACTTCTAAAAATTGTAGAAGCAGACCAAGGGATGAACAGGCAATCAGGTTGCACTAGTCATGCAGACATGAAGAGACTTACTGAAGATAAACTGGCGTTGAAAGCTGTCTCAAATCAGTTTTCGGACAAAACCACAACGACATATCACTGCTGACATATATCATATAGAAAAGTCAAAAGCGGATATTTTTATTTTATACGCAGCTGATATCTTTTTCAATACATCAACAATTATACCATAATCACGCTTAAACGTGTCAACTTCGAAATTTAGACATAAAATTCCTGTATTAATAGTGCAGATTTTTACTTAAGTGAGAATGACGTCTTATCTGGTTGACTTTAGTCTATTCATTAAAATAGTAGTATGCGAAATAGAGATCTCGGTTTCAGAACTTATCAGATGTCTTGTGCTGTTTCCACCCTCACTCGTGGTGCATACTAATTTTTTGAGCGAAGACAGAGACGTTGTTCGTTCAGTGTCACACCACATATGAAAAAATGGTTCAAATGGCTCTGAGCACTATGGGACTTAACATCTATGGTCATCAGTCCCCTAGAACTTAGAACTACGTAAACCTAACTAACCTAAGGACATCACACAACACCCAGTCATCACGAGGCAGAGAAAATCCCTGACCCCGCCGGGAATCGAACGCGGGAACCCGGGCGTGGGAAGCGAGAACGCTACCGCACGACCACGAGATGCGGGCACACCACATATGAGGCTACACTCTTATCACTAGTGATCATTGTACTGAGATCGATAGCTATACGGAACACGATATACATCCAGTTAACTTGTGGAGCTGGTGATGCAACTATCTGAAATATCACAGAAACATGTGGTCCATGTCACATTCGGAAGCAACAAATTTAGGAAAACTGCAGCATCGCGTTGGGTGATTGACGGTTTAACAATATTAGCGCGTACTTTCTTTTCCAAGGTCTTGGTGACCACGCTGTGAGGAAACTGTCGTGCTTTTGATCTCCGAAGGCCGCTGTCACTTCTCTTTGAAAGCTGGAAGCATCCACCAACCTGTTAGAAGCAACTATAGGCAATACACAATAACTCGGATTATTTTTCAGACTAGCTGCATAGCCAAAGCGCTATGTTTCTACACATAACGTTAAAAGTGAGGGGCTTAAGTCAAATTTCGCTGGGGGAATTCTTGGTTGTTCAGTTACATAACTCAATATGTACTCAACTGGTTACGTCCTTGGTATCCGACTGAGCGAGGCGACGCAGTGGTTAGCTCGCTGGACCCACATTCCGGAGGACGACGGTTCAAATCCGCGTTCGGCTATCCATATTCAGGTTATCCGTGATTTACCTAAGATCGCTCTAGACATATGCCGGGATGATGCCTTTGGAAGGATACGACCTTCTCCATCTTTGAGTTACGTTGAACTTGCGCTCTCTCCCTAATGACCACGATGTTGACTGGACGTTAAACCCTAATCGTCCATCTGTCCTTTCCTTGGTATCTGTTTGATTGATCTGTCAATATTTTGGAACGGTGACTGCATGAAGATGACTGTATGAAATACGTATTTTCTAGAATGTTACGTCTGCGTTGACAATGGAGCCGAACCAGTCTCGCTCCAAACTCGCTAATCACCTTCAAATACGAGCTCCTGGGTAATTTTATGTAACAGCGGGCTGTTTTTCCATTTTGTTGTCAAGTACCTGCGGTATCAGAGCAACTCACCGGTTGTTGTTATATGCGTTGTTTTTGGTTATGACAATATAGGATTTTTGGGAAGCGTGTGTGTACGCGAGGGGTAAGGTGGCTAAAATTCAAGACTCGTGTTTGGATTCGTCACTCCTCTACTACAGCACAAACAAATGTCAGATCTTACGCTTACACACAGATTTGTCCAAGCGACTTGAAAGCTAGCCGATCATCACACCACTTTGATGTGCGTGAGTATATTTTCGTAAGCGCTCGTGCAGTAGACGAAACGCTCCAGAGAGAGTGTTGCCCAAACTCTTGTCACACTCACGTAGCCAGCAAGTTTACTCTTGCAGGAAACACTGGTTCGAACAGTACAGTGAAACGCTTACAGTTTGACACATGTTTTCATTATATAGACAGGTTGTAAAAGAAATCTACGTATACAAAATTTTATTGCGTTCAGAGAAGATAAAAAGACACACTTTTTTGTGACAAAAATGGCACAGCTGCACCGATTTTCTCTCTAGGAGTTTACGAAGGTTTTGACCCTCGTGATGTTCAGAAACGATGTTCAAACTGCCATGTGATAAACAATGTTTTAAAGATGTTACTGAAAAAGTCGTCCGCTTTCGTTAATGTACAAATGGCATCTGCGTTCTAAAGATCGTCTAAACTGCAGAAAACAGCCAGGTATTTCGTGAATAATGGCTGAAACTTCACCCAAGTGGACTACCACCTGTCCGCAGCTCGTGGTCGTGCGGTAGCGTTCTCGCTTCCCACGCCCGGGTTCCCGGGTTCGATTCCCGGCGGGGTCAGGGATTTTCTCTGCCTCGTGATGACTGGGTGTTGTGTGATGTCCTTAGGTTAGTTAGGTTTAAGTAGTTCTAAGTTCTAGGGGACTGATGACCATAGATGTTAAGTCCCATAGTGCTCAGAGCCATTTGGACTACCACCGTCTCGCGCAACTCGCAGACGCGAGCTGTGCATGAATGTGAACGAACGTTTGCAGCAAAATCTCTAAAACAATATTCACCATATGAGAGTTTGAACACCGTATCTGAACATCACTAGCGTCAAAACCTTCATGGACCCTTAGCGGGGAAACGGTGCACCTGTGATATTTCTATCGTATAAAAAGTGTTTTTTTTACCTCAACTAATGCACAAAAATTTTGTGTAAGTAGTTCTTTTACATCCTGTGTACGTCGACTGTATAGTTCCTTTCTAAAAGCATCAGTTAGAGCCGCATTGCCGCTAAATGCAGGACATCAGTGTAAGTACACACGTAGAGATAAGATGCTTGCAACGAACTACGGCCTGATGGGTGGCAGTGGGTAACTGATCTCAGTAGATACAGAGTAACGCCTCACTGGGCACATCGCGAAGTGCCATGGCCAGTAAGTCAGGTTAAGGAATTTGACGTCGCAAGTGATTGGCAGAATGAAGACACTGGCATACTATTTCCAATAAGACCATGATGAAGCACTACAGTTTCAACGTGATCCATTCCAGTCCGTGGCACAGGTCGTAACCAGTATTCGCAAGCCGTTCAGACATACCTTCTCCGCTTTGGCCTGGTTAAGTTTTTCACCAGAGCAGACTGCAATCCCTGTTTTCCTTCGACGCATTCGAGAAAAGAGCTTGCGTGGAAGACGTGCAGCTCGAAGACCGCCGAGCTACGCAACATCTGACCTCTGGCTGTTAGTTACGCACTGCCCACTGCCAGCCTCGTCAACAGAATATGAGTAGCATATGCACAGATTCGTTGATGCTAATGCGTTCATCCCATGTGGTCGAACAACAAACCGTGCTGTGGCGTGACCGACGCGAGCTGCCTGCCGTCACGATGTGTCTTCACCCGCATCGTCCCCACACTCGTCAGAGCTGTCGCCGTGAGGAGGGAGTGCGGTGTGTACTGGACTGTAGAAACTGTCATTTGTCTCATGCAACACAGTTTCCATACCTATGGGACGAGAGTGAAAAACCGTGATGTTACGGTAAAGTACAATGAGATGACAAAATTCGTTTGACAGCCATGTGCACATACACAGAAGGCAGTAGTATCGCGTTCACAAGGTATAAAACGACAGTGTACTGCCGGAGCTGTCATTTTTACTCAGAAGATTCATATGAAAAGGTCTACGGCGTGATTATAGCCTCACGACTGGAACTGACAAACTTTTGAAAGTGGTATCGTAGTTGTATCTAAACGTATGAGACATTCCATTTCGGAAATCGTTAGAGAATTCGACATTCCGAGATCCACAGTGTCACGACTTTGCCGAGATTACAACGTTTCAGGTATTACTTCCCACCACAGACAACACAGTGGCCGACGGCCTTCACTTAACGACCGAAAGCAGTGGCGTTTGCGTAGATTTGGCAGGGCTAACAGACAAGCAACACTGCTTGGAATACTGCAGATATCAGAGGACGTACGATGAACGTATGCGTTAGGAGAGTGGGGCGAAATTTTGTATTAATCGGCTGTGGCAACAGACGACAGACGCGAGTGCAGTTGATAACAGCACGACATCGCTTGGGCTCGTGACCGTTTTGGTTCGACCCTAGAAACTGGAAAACTGTGGCCTGCTAGGGTAAGTCCGACTTCAGTTTCTAGGAGCTGACTGTAGGGTTCGAGTGTGGCGTAGGCCCCACGAAGCCACGGACCCAACTTGTCACCGAGGCACTGTGCAAGCTGCTGGTGGTTCCGTAATGGTGTGGGCTGTGTTTTCAAGGCATGGGGACTGGGTCCTCTGGTCCAACTGAACCGATTATTGACTTGAAGTTGTTATGTTCGGCTACTTGGAAACCATTTGCAGCCATTCATGGACTTCGTGTTCCTGAACCACTGTTTGATGTCAGCGGACCACAATTGTTCGCGATTGGTTTGAAGAACATTTTGGACAACTCGAGCGAGTGGTTTGACAACCCAGATAGCCCGACATGAATCCCATCGAACATCTATAAGACATAATCTAAAGGTCAGTTCGTGGACAAAATCCTGCAGTTATGAACGGCTAGAGAGGCAACACGGCTCTGTATTTCTGCAGGGGACATCCAACGACTTGCTGAGTCCGTGCCACGTCGAGCTGCTGCACCACTCCGGGCGACATGAGGTTCTACACGGTATTACGAGGTATCCCACGACTTTTGTCACCTCAGTAGTACACAGTTCGTGTTCTCTCACAGCGCGGCTTCATCATGATGATCGAATCACAACCGCGTATCCATACATCTGAAGGATTCGAGAAGATTTATATCACGGTAGTCCGAGACAGAACAGCTAATGTCCTCCGTACTGAGGTCACTGCCGACCACGTCGACCCTGTGTGACTGCGATCTGATTGCCTACTGTGACAAAATGTCTTTCTCAAGGTGCAAGATACCTGTATAACGGCTTCGTCCATAATCAACTGGAAGGTAGTCAGTCAGAACATGTTGTGCTACGTACGCCTTAATACTCAGTACTGGCCGACACGCGTACTCGTGGGTTCTGTTGCATCGATTTTCGATCGCCCGCCATCTACACTCCTGGAAATTGAAATAAGAACACCGTGAATTCATTGTCCCAGGAAGGGGAAACTTTATTGACACATTCCTGGGGTCAGATACATCACATGATCACACTGACAGAACCACAGGCACATAGACACAGGCAACAGAGCATGCACAATGTCGGCACTAGTACAGTGTATATCCACCTTTCGCAGCAATGCAGGCTGCTATTCTCCCATGGAGACGATCGTAGAGATGCTGGATGTAGTCCTGTGGAACGGCTTGCCATGCCATTTCCACCTGGCGCCTCAGTTGGACCAGCGTTCGTGCTGGACGTGCAGACCGCGTGAGACGACGCTTCATCCAGTCCCAAACATGCTCAATGGGGGACAGATCCGGAGATCTTGCTGGCCAGGGTAGTTGACTTACACCTTCTAGAGCACGTTGGGTGGCACGGGATACATGCGGACGTGCATTGTCCTGTTGGAACAGCAAGTTCCCTTGCCGGTCTAGGAATGGTAGAACGATGGGTTCGATGACGGTTTGGATGTACCGTGCACTATTCAGTGTCCCCTCGACGATCACTAGTGGTGTACGGCCAGTGTAGGAGATCGCTCCCCACACCATGATGCCGGGTGTTGGCCCTGTGTGCCTCGGTCGTATGCAGTCCTGATTGTGGCGCTCACCTGCACGGCGCCAAACACGCATACGACCATCATTGGCACCAAGGCAGAAGCGACTCTCATCGCTGAAGACGACACGTCTCCATTCGTCCCTCCATTCACGCCTGTCGCGACACCACTGGAGGCGGGCTGCACGATGTTGGGGCGTGAGCGGAAGACGGCCTAACGGTGTGCGGGACCGTAGCCCAGCTTCATGGAGACGGTTGCGAATGGTCCTCGCCGATACCCCAGGAGCAACAGTGTCCCTAATTTGCTGGGAAGTGGCGGTGCGGTCCCCTACGGCACTGCGTGGGATCCTACGGTCTTGGCGTGCATCCGTGCGTCGCTGCGGTCCGGTCCCAGGTCGACGGGCACGTGCACCTTCCGCCGACCACTGGCGACAACATCGATGTACTGTGGAGACCTCACGCCCCACGTGTTGAGCAATTCGGCGGTACGTCCACCCGGCCTCCCGCATGCCCACTATACGCCCTCGCTCAAAGTCCGTCAACTGCACATACGGTTCACGTCCACGCTGTCGCGGCATGCTACCAGTGTTAAAGACTGCGATGGAGCTCCGTATGCCACGGCAAACTGGCTGACACTGACGGCGGCGGTGCACAAATGCTGCGCAGCTAGCGCCATTCGACGGCCAACACCGCGGTTCCTGGCGTGTCCGCTGTGCCGTGCGTGTGATCATTGCTTGTACAGCCCTCTCGCAGTGTCCGGAGCAAGTATGGTGGGTCTGACACACCGGTGTCAATGTGTTCTTTTTTCCATTTCCAGGAGTGTATTACGCAGTATAGCCAGTTGACTGAGTCGATGTCTGACAGAGCGCTGGAGTGTTGCTAGCAGCGTACAGCATTTGTGCCCCAACTCTTCTCGAATATCTTTCCTTAATGTGCATTGTGTTAAATATGTACTTTGATGACGCACCAATTTTCACCCTATTTGCTCTTCTGTATACCTTGCGAGAGTTAGACAATAAGCAGAAAATTGAAGATCACTTCAAGAAGGTGCGTATTCTGATCTACCCTGAGACACTTGTTTGTGGGATTAATATTGTCTGCTATGATATTAATATGCAATAGGAACAATAGGGGTCCGAACACACTTCCCTGCAGCACGCTTGACATTCCTTTTACTTCAGTAGATGACTCTCCATCCAACATCCAACGTCCTCCATACCAAGACATCCCTTTACCTAGTCACATATTCCGTATGGTACTATTTGATCGCACAATTCTTAATAAAGGCATATCGAGTCAAGAAATAATGTATCCATCTTGCTGACTTGAGCTAAGATTTTCAGGATTTCGTGTGAAAAGAGCGCGAGTAGAATTTCCCATGACCGACGCTTTGGGATCCGTTGGCAAGAAAAAGGTTATTCTATATGTGATACTTGACTGTGTTTGAGCTCAAAATATGAACTGGAGTTCTACTAGAGATGGATGTCAGTGAGAGTGGATGGTAGTTTGCGGATCACTTCTGCTCCCCTTCTTATAGACGAAAGTGGGCACAGGGACATTGGACCATCTCTTCTACGACTCCAGGGACGATGGAGCCGCGTGCGTCAGGGTATCCTTTTGAGCCAGTACTAGTCGTCTTGCACAAATGTGACATCGTTGCGAGGGTGGATTCAGCTCCCATCTCTCTCGCGTTACGGCGATGACGCTCCGGTGGCACTTGGTTCATTTTTTATTTTCCCCTCTAATGCATCGAGCAGTCCTCATCTGGCTGATGACGGCTCATGTGTATGCACTAGTTCCCAAGTTCATCGGTGTACGTTAATAAACTTAGGAACGTACGATGTAAACAGCCTGTTGGCGGGGTTGTGGCTGATGCGGAGTGGCCAGGAGGGGAGGGTGCAGGCATAAACACGGGCACGGCCCTACTCGTTGTCGTCCTTGCAGCGGCCGGGGCTGCCGCCTTTAACATACTCGAGGAGTGCGTTACGCAGAGAAGATGCCTCGGCAGTCGCGTCACAGCGGCTTATCTCGCGGGCTTGCGTAACTCTCCTCTGCAGGCCGTCTCTCCCACATCACGCAGAGTCTCTTTACGCCGCTGCGAGCGAAGCAGCAGCATGGCGGCTCGGTTCCCAGTGACATGGCGAGTTTCGCCGGGCTGATGTTGTCGCCGTAAATACGGGGTCACAAATTTAATCTCTGGCGACTTCTGAAGTTATCGATAGTTCACTGACCTGTTACGAGCTGCGAACACGATCGTCATTGCAAAAGATTGTCCGCAAAATGGATGCACCACCACGAGACGAATTACAGAGAGAACTTTGAAGTAATTTCTCCGGATGCTGCATACATCTTTAATGCCAGATTTAAATTTTCTCCGAATCACAAGTAATTCGAATAACTTATCACTCTAATGTCACAGGAAGAAGATGAATTAGTGCTGCCTGAATTCTGTCGAAGCGAAATATGGACAAGAATTAATCGCATTCAAATGGAACGTTGTAGCTTCGAACTGTATTAAAATCTTCGTAGATACGCAGTATATGAAACGAGAAGAGGTGATAGCTACATCCGTGACCCAAAGCATTCTTAGTACTGCCCGTCGCAAGACTGATTGGCGCCCTGGGACGTTGTACGCGGAGACATTCAAAGAACTCTGTAAAAGGGTGAACTGTTTACGGTGCATGGGAGCGAACATTTCGGAAACGGCGAAGCTGGCTGGTTTCCCGTGTGCTGCTGTAGTGAGCATCTGCGGAAAGCGGTTGAAGGACGGCGAAACAGAGTACGCGACAAGTTACTGGGCCGGCCGGGGTGGCTGAGCGGTTCTAGGCGCTACAGTGTGGAACCGCGCGACTGCTACGGTCGCAGGTTCGAATCCTGCCTCGGACATGGGTGTGTGTGATGTCCTTAGGTTAGTTAGGTTTAAGTAGTTCTAAGATCTGTGGGACTGATGACCTCAGAAGTTAAGTCCCATAGTGCTCAGAGCCATTTTGAACAAGGTACTGGACAGCCACCTCACTTGGGAAAATCTACATCTATACCACTACTCTGCAATGCATTTCACACGTAACTGCCTGGCAGATGGTTCTGCGAACCACTATTTCTCTACCTTTCAACTCTGTAATAGCGCGTGGCAAAGATGAACATTTAAATCTTTCTGTACTAGCTTTTATTTCTCTTACTTTGTTATCATCATCATTTCTGTCTATGTAGGTTGGCGACAACAGAATATTTTGAAATTTAGAGGAGAATGGTGCTAGAAAATTCGTGGAAAGATCTCGCCGCAACGAAAATCCCATCGTTTCAATGGTTGCCACCCCAATTCGCTTATCATATCCGTGACACTACCTCCCCTATTTCCCGGAAGTAAAAAACGAGCTGCCCTTCTTTGATCTTTTTCCAAGTCCTCCGTCAATCCTATATGGTAAAGATCCCATACTACACAACAGTACTCTAGCAGAGGACGAGAAAGCGCACTGTAGGCAGTCCCTTTTGAAGACCTGTTGCATCTTCAAAATGTTCTGCCAATAATTACAATGAAATGAATAGCCCTAGCTGCATACAGGCGTTGGTATATAAGTCAACGGGAACAGTTGAAAATGTGTGCCTCCAACCGGAACACGAACCCGGAATCTCCTGCTTACATGGCAGACGCTCTATCCATCTGTGCCACCGAGGACACAGAGGATAGTGCGTCTGCAGGGACTTATCTCCGGCACGACTCCAGTGAGACTGACATTCCCATCTTATTGTCCCACACTATATTCATAGTGTCCCTGCCCGTTATACTCATTACTCGCGGCTTTTTGCCGATTCCCGTAAGAGTTCGGGCACTGTTTGTGCATCCGCACAGAAGAAGATGGTCAAAGGGCCGTTGAGCCTTATATATATGAAGATGGTATCCGTTCTTTCGGACATAGATACCATCTTCATATATATATTCTGCCAATAAAACGTAGTCTTGGTTTGCCTCTCCCACAACATTGTTTATGTGCTCGTTCCAATTTAAGTCGTTCGTAATTGTAATTCTTAAGTATTTACTCATGTGGATTACCTTACACTTTACTTTATTGAGAGACAATCGACACTTTTCGCACCATTCAGATTCCGTGTCAAAGTAATTTTGCGATTGGTTTTGATCTTCTGATGACTTTACTAGGCGGTAAATGACAGCATCATCTGCAAACAATCTAAGAGGGCAGCTCGGATTATCTCCTAAATCGAATGTGTAGGTTGGAGGCCTGCCCGCTCTGGAAAGCAGAGTGGGCGGCGACCTGTGGCTGATCTGAAGACACAGTTCAGCGCACACGGCTCGTGGAGCTCCGCAAGAGACGACTGCTACGTGTTCCTGCGTAGGATAAACACAGGCATCGTCAATTCCGATTTCAGTGGGCATGGGATCATCGAGACTGGATCGTGGATTAATGGAAACAAGTCGTCTGGTCGGAAGAATCACGTTTCTTGCTACACTGGGTTTATGTTCGTGTCCGGATCCGGCTTTAGCCGGGCGAACACCTGCTTGAATTTCTCTGCCTCGTGATGACTGGGTGTTGTGTGATGTCCTTAGGTTAGTTAGGTTTAAGTAGTTCTAAGTTCTAGGGGCCTTATGACCATAGCCGTTGAGTCCCATAGTGCTGAGAGCCATTTTGAACCTGCTTGAAACATGCAGCGCGCCACGGACTCTGGCGCATGGGGCCAGTATTATGCTACGGCGGACATTCGCCTGGGCCTCCGTGGGACCTATGGTAGTAACGGAAGGCACCACGTCAGCTGTGGACGAGGTGAACAATATTCCGGTCCACCTGCGTCCCTTACTGCTTGATTTCTTCCCCGACGCCTATGGCATCTTTCAACAAGATAATTGCCCATGTCTTTAGGACGGACGTAATCGGGCTGCAGTGGTTTGAGTAGCGTGATACCGAAGCCACTTTGGTGTCTTGGCCAGCAGATTCGCCTCACCTGAACATGACTGAGCGATTAATTTACGAGGATAGCGTGAGACGTGCCACAGAACTCCTGAGACCTGACAAGGTGTTGTCGAATCCATGTCGCACCAAACAGTCTATATGATTGACTGATATGGGCTTGCGACATTAGCCGTCGTCGTCTTGCAATGTTGGTACTGCGACCAGCTGAAAGTAAGTGAAACTGCAAATGGCTCTAGCACTATGGGACTTAACATTTGAGGTCATCAGTCCCCTAGACTTGGAACTACTTAAACCTAACTAACCTAAGGACATCTCACACGGGATTCGAACCTGCGACCGTAGCAACAGAGCGGTTCCCGACTGAAACGCCTACAACCGCTCGGCCACAGCGGCCGGCAGGAAACTGCAGCCGTTAATTTTTTCCCGTGAACATACAGCTCTAATGGACGTCTGAAAGATATGCCATTCTCTTCCGTAAAATATCTCAGAGGTAAAATAATCCCCCATTCGGATCTCTGGGCGGGGCAACTCAAAGAGGACCATCAAACATGGTATCCAATGGGTTGAGGCGCGGAATATTAGATCCCTTAAACGGGTAGGCAGTTTTGTGAATTTAAAAAGGGAAATGTAGAAAATAGGAATGCGGGTAAGCTACTATCAACCGAGTAGTGAACATCTTATCGTAGCCAAGACAGACACGAAGCCATGGCCCACCACAGTAGCAATAATTTTATGCCAACATGTTCCACAGCTGATGATGCAACTGAAAGAGGCAATGTTATAGCCTACCGCGACGTTATTGAGCAACCTTGCGCGGAAACCAAGGACGCATTTGGAAAGAGTATTAGAGATCAGAGAGAAGAAATAAAAACTTTAAGGTTTGATGATGACTTTGTAATTCTGTCAGAGGAGGCTAAGGATGTGGAAGACCTGTTGAACGGAGTGGATAGTTTCTTGACAAGGGTCTAAAAGATTTAAGTCAACGAATGTAAACAAGGGTTATTGGAATATAGAGTCGAATTTTATATTAGCTGATGCTTAAAGAATTAGCGTAGAAACTGAGACACTAAAAGAAGTGGATAAGTCTTGCTATTTCAGTAGCAAAGTAAGTGATGATGGCCGAAGTTGAGAGCAAATAAACACCTGATTGTCAACAACAAGAAATATATTCCTGATTAAGAGTAATTTGTTAAAATATAACAGCAATTTAATTGTTAGAATGTCTTTTTTGAAGGCATTTGTCTGAAGTGCACCTTTGTATGGAAGTCGAACGTGAACGACAAACAGTGCAGACAAGAAGAGAATAGAAGTTTTTGAAATAGTGTGTTACCGAAGAATACTAACGACTGGATGGTTAGATCGAATGACGAATGAGGAGGTACTGAATCTAACTGGGGAGAAAAGAAATTGATGGCACAACTTGACTAAAAGAAGGGATCACATACTGAGACAGCAAGGAGTTGCCAGTTTGTCTATAGAAAGAAGTGTGGAGGGTAAAAAATGTTAGATGGAGACTACACCCTGAATACAGTAAGCTGATTCAAATGGACAGAGATAGCGTTAGTTCCGCAGAGATCAAATTAGCATGAAGAGCTGCATCAAACCATTCTTCGGACTGAAGGTCAGCGCAACAACAAATAAAATTTCTAAATGAAAGCCTCAATTTTTCACCATTGTTTCTATAGATTATAAGATAAAATATCAAAATTGTGAAAGAAGCTGATGAGAAGTACAGCACAACACAGATTCATGATAAGGGCTGTCTTTCCGATGGCTACTTCAGCAGTCTGCCGTATCAACGGAATCCATTCAGCTGACAATGTTGTGGTTGTAGTTTTATCACGTAGTTAAGGAATATAATTGGAAAATGTCATACCTTTATGTTACCAATAGGTATCAAAGAAATTATTAACTTCGACATATAGCTAACAAAGATGAGTTTATGAGTTTTCCACTACGGAACAAAACACACTGAAAAACCTGCTTTCTACGGCTCGGTGTGGTGTTGTAAGAGTTTGGTACGGAAGATCAATAATCACTCCGGTACTGTTAAGTCTTAGTAAAACACTGGTTTCAAACGTGTAAAGAGTAAATGCGATAAAAATGATCTGCACTTGTGTGATCTATAAGCTTGCAGCCTGCGATGGGTGTAAGGAATTATGACTCAGTCGAAGCCAGTGTCTGAAGTACAAGGCCAAACCGCTGAACGAGAACGTGATGGCTTTCTGGAAACGTTATAATGAACATAATTGCTGTTCTGTAATTATATGGAATAGCTCTGTTGGTCACTTCAAATAGCTGATGTATGCGGCGGAGAAGTTGTTTCGTTACATAAAAAAAAATCCTCCGAACATATTCTGAAAAAATAACGTAATTCCGATTATCGCAAAAATCTGAAGAACGTAATTTTCAGAAGTTTATCTTTCAATCGTATTGCTAGAATTTAGGTCCATTTACGTGGCTTTCCTGTTTCGAGAGCCTTGGTACCGGTTTATGCTTATTTCGCAAGTCACGTATATGAATTTTAATAAATGTGTTCCCAGAAAACAAAGAATTGTTATTTTTGACATCCCAGGGTCGCTGGTAGCAAGAAAACAACCTTTAGTTACAGTAAATCGTGCGAACGAAACAAAATGATGGTTAATTTTTAACGTGCCTACTTGTAAGTAATAAAGTAGCCAGATACGAAGTAATTAAAAAGTGTAAATGCAAGAGCAGGTAGAATTTGGTACAATATTTCTGAGAGAATGTAAAACGATAGTTTTAATTGCTGTGGGTTCACAGTCACTTAAAAGTGTTTGAAAGACTTCATTTTCGCAATTGACAGTACGTTTATTAAAAATCCACGATTGAAATTTCGACCTTGTGCTCATCTTCAAGTGGTTGACAGGTGCCGTAAGCACAGCAGTAGTCGTCAATAAAAAGCAATAAAAATGACGTCACCCTGAAGCGCCCGTGTCCCCCTTAGTCACGTGGTGCTGTCTGTCTGTCACTGGCGCCAGCACTTGAGGTCAACGCCATTTTTATTGCTTTTTATTGACGACTACTGCAGTGCTTAGAGCACCTGTCAACCACTTGAAAATGAGCACAAGGTCGAAATTTCAATCGTGGATTTTTAATAAACGTACAGTCAATGGCGAAAATAAGGTCTTTCAAAATAAAACGATATTGTTAATTTCATGGTGGTTGGGGCGCTGCATTCGTGTTGAAGTGAATCATGGTCGCAGTATCATTCTGGCTAACTAGATCTCCAGGCAGATCTTTTGCTGTCATTAGGCTTTCTACGGTTTATCCGTAAAGAGTTGAGGTGGGTTTTTGGATAGTCCTTCGAAAAAGTCAGGGTTGGTACACTACGACTTAGACAAAATTTCTAGTTCGTGTGCTGAATGGCAGCTAGCTGAAGATGTAGAGAAATGTATGTTAATGCGGATGAGTAGGAAAAATAAACCATTAATATTCGCATACGGCCTTAGTAGTGTCCTGCTTGTCACAGTCAAGTCGTTTAAATATCTAGGCGCAACGTTGCTAAGCAATCTGAGATTGAATGAGCGTGTAAGGACTGTAGTAGGAAAGGCGGATGGTCGCCTTCGGTTTATTGGGAGAACTGCAGAAAAGGGGGGTTCATTGCAAAGGAGACGGGGCTGTTCGAGTGTTTCGGATCCTCATCAGGTCAGATTAAAGGCATAGAGTTGTTATCGGTAGGTTCAAAGAACACGCAAGTATTACGGAGACGCTTCTGGAACTCAAATGGATATCGCTGGAGGGAAGCTGACGTTCATTCTGAAGAGCACTGTTGAGAAAATTTAGAGAGGCGGCATTTGAGGTCGACTGCAGAACGCAGAACTGCAGAACGATTCGTGTAGGGACCATGAAGATAAGATATGAGAAATTAGAGCTCATACTGAGGCATATAGACAGTCACTTTTCCCCTCACTCTATTTGCGAATGGAGCAGGAAAAGACGTGGCTAGCAGCGGTACAGGGTGTCACTCCACCGCACGGACGCTTGGGGAGGGGGGGGGGGGGGGAGGAGACCAAACTGCGAGGTCATCGGTCTCATAGGATTGTGGTTCAATTGGCTCGAAGCACTATGGGACTTAACACCTGAGGTCATCAGTCTCCTAGAACTTAGAACTACTTAAACCTAACTAACCTAAGGACATCCCACACATCCATGCCCGAGGCAGGATTCGAACCTGCAACCGCAGCAGCAGCGCGGTTCCGGACTGAAGCGCCTAGAACCGCTCGGCCACAGCGGCCGGCCGTGGGATTATGGAAGAATGGGGAAGGAAGTCGGCCGTGCCCTTTCAAAGGAACCACCCCGGCATTTGCCTGAAGCGATTTAGGGAAATCGCGGAAAACCTAAATGAGGATGGCCGGACGCGGGACTGAACCGTCGTCGTCCCGAATGCGAGTCCAGTGTGCTAACCACTGCGACACCTCGCTCGGTACGGTGGCTTGCGGAGGACGTATGTAGATATGTAGATGAAGATGTATCCTAAGCAATTTTGTTTGGTTACATGTTTAACTGGAATTATAAAAAGACAAATTTGGAGGTAGCTCTGACAACTGAGGTGTGGATGTCCAGATGTAGCTTCTAACTACATTTCTTCCGGTTATGATCGTAAAGTCTTTCGAGGATGGAACTGTTCTGCGCTCATAGGTAGCAAACCACACCTAGTACACGTCCACCGCGGCGCTCGGGGGCCACAGCATAGTTGCGACGCCTGAGAATGGGCTTGTGAGAGCTCGAAACCGGTCGTGATAATAAAACAAATTTACAACTGAAGCGGTATTTGCTACCTCTAGTGATAGTAGTATAATTTATAAAACCATTAGGTGAAATGGCAAAGAAACGGATATTCACATTGGTGTGTAGAATGTATGAGACAGCCGATATAGCGTCAGACATTCGGAAAAACACCATCCACACAATTCCGAAGATCACAAGATCATACAAGTGGGAAAATTATCGACAATCACTTTAAAGTATCGAAATTGCTGACAATAATAATTACAGAAAAATGGAAAAGAAAATTGAGGAGCTGTTAGATGTCGATCAGTTAGACTTTAAGAGGGGTAAAGGCACTGGAGAGAGTCAGTCCTGACATTGCGGTTGATAACAGAAGTAAAAATGAAGAAAAATCAAGACAAGTTCACAGGATTTGTCGACATGGAGAAAGCATTCGACAATGTAAAATGGTATGACATGTCCGAAATCCTGAGAAAAATAGGGGTAAGCTGCAGGAAAAGAAGGCAATATACAATATGTACAAGAACGAAGAGCGGAGAACCAAGAACGAAGCGCACGGCTTAAGAAGGGTGTGAGACAGGGATGCAGTCTTTCGCCTCTTCTGTTAGATATATACATCAAACAAACAATGACGGATACAAAAGAAAGTTTGACTAGTGAGATTAATATTCAGGGTGAAAGGATATCAATGATACGATTCCCTGATGACATTGATATCCTCAGTGAAACTGAAGAAGGATTACAGAATCTTCTGAATGGAATGAACAGTCTAATGAACACAGCATATGGATTGTGAGTAGGTCGAAGAAAGATGAAATTAATGACAAGTAGCAGGAATGAAAAAAATGGTTCAAATGGCTCTGAGCACTATGGGACTCAACTGCTGTGGTCATAAGTCCCCTAGAACTTAGAACTACCTAAACCTAACTAACCTAAGGACAACACACAACACCCAGCCATCACGAGGCAGAGAAAATCCCTGACCCCGC
Organism: Schistocerca nitens; assembly: GCF_023898315.1. Taxonomy (NCBI): domain Eukaryota; kingdom Metazoa; phylum Arthropoda; class Insecta; order Orthoptera; family Acrididae; genus Schistocerca; species Schistocerca nitens. The sequence continues at coordinate 4,023,590 of NC_064619.1, read as the reverse complement.
CGGGAATCGAACCCGGGAACCCGGGCGTGGGAAGCGAGAACGCTACCGCACGACCACGAGACGCGGGCAGCAGGAATGAGAACAGCGAGAAACTTAAAATCAGGATTGATGGTCACAAAGTAGATGACGTTAAGGAATTCTGCTACCTAGGCAGCAAAATAACCAATGACGGATGGAGCATGGTGGACAAAAAAGACAGACTGTCCCTGGCGAAAAGGGCATTCCTGGGCAGTAATTATCAAACACAGATCTTAATTTGAGGAAGAAATGTGAAACTGTACGTTTGGAGCACGGTACTGCATAGCAGTGAGACACGGACAGTGGGAAAACTAGAACAGAAAAGAATAGAATAATTTGAGGTGTGGTGCTACAGAAGAATCTTGAAAATTAGGTGGACTGATAAGGTGAGGAATGAGGACGTTCTCCGCAGAATGGTCGAGGAAAGGAATAGACGGAAAACACTGACAAGAATAACAGACAGGACGATAGGACATCTGTTGAGGCATTAGGGATAACTACCTCGATAGTAGAGGGTAAAAGCTGTAGAGGGAAAAACTGTAGAGGGAGACAAATTGCGATACATCGAGCAAATAATAGAGGACGTGGGTTGCAAGTGCTACTCTGATGAAGAGCTTGACACAAGACTCGAATTGTTGCCGAATCGGATCAAACGAGTCACAAGACTGATGAGTCTGGGTTGCAAGTGCTACTCTGGTGAAGAGCTTGACACGGGACAAGAATTGTTGGCGAATCGGATCGAACGAGTCAGAAGACTGATGAGTCAAAAGAAAGTGGTAAAATTTAAGTTGAATATTTTAGTCTTATTAGGTCTGGCCAAGGCGCTTTTATCATTTCTCTGGACGTTCTCAGGTCATACGAAGTGGCGCGGTGGTTCAGTCTTACACATCTACATCTACATAGATACTGCGCAATCCACCGTACGGAGCACGTGGTGGAGGGTACACTGTACTACTTCTAGTCATTTCCTTTCAAGTTCCACTCGCAAACATGCCGAAGGAAAAACGCCTATATGCCTCCGTAAGAGCCCTATAAGTTACCTTCGTGGTGGTTACGCGCGGTGTATATTGCAGGCAGCAGAATAGTTCTGCAGTCAGTCGCCTTCCCTCCAGGAATTCCCATTTGAGTTCCCGAAGCATCTTCCACTTGCGTGTTGTTCGACCTACCAGTAACAAATATAACAGCCCGTCTCTGAATTCCTTCAATGTCTTCATTTCATCTGAGGTGGTGCGTATCCCAAACACTCGAGCAGTACTCAAGAATAGGTCGTAATAGCGTCCTATATGCGATCTCTTCTACAGATGCACCACACTTTCCCAGAAGTCTCCCAATAAATCGACCATCCACCTTACCCACCACAATCTTCAGACGCTCATTCCATTTCATATCACGTTGCAGTGTTACGCCTAACTATTGAATCGACCTGACCGTATCAACTGCTAATACTATATACGAAAATTAATACACATATGTATCAACTTACATTTGTATGCATTTAGAGCAAGATGCCACTCATCACACCAAGTAAAAATTTTGTGTAAGTCTTGTTGTATCCTCCTAGAGGCACTGAACTTCGACACCTTACCGTACACCACGGCATCATCAGCAAACACCCTGTCCGCCAAATGATTTTAGTACACTTCCAGTGCGCGCGCTGCCAGTAGTGCCTTACCGTGCCGGGGTCCCCACCAGCCGCGCGCCGCGTCGGGGTACTTGGGCCTGTGGCGCGGGTGCGTCTGGTACCCGTGCGGGGGGCGGTCGCTGCACGCGGGGGCGGTGGCGGGCAGGCAGGTGCCGGGGCAGCGCTGCACCGTCACGTGGCACAGCACGGCCACGCAGGGCGGGCAGAAGGCGGCGGGCGCAGGCGGCGGCGCCAGCGCCAGGGAGCACGCGGCGGCCAGGGCGAAGGCGGCGGCGGCGGCGGGGGCCAGCAGAGGCAGCGGCGGCGGCGGCAGCCGTGGGCGGCGCGAGGCGGCCGCGGCCATGGCTGAGCGCGCACTGCCGCCGCCGCCGCCGCCGCTCCGCCTCCAGCGCGCTCTGCCGCCCGCCACGCGCGCCGCCCAGCGGCCCATTCACCGGCCAGATACGCACGCCGATAACGACGCCCACAACTTCCGACGGAACACACGCCGCACTTTGCTTCCGCCCGCCCCTAACCTCGTTTTTGCGGAGGCTTTGGCCTATTTAGTGGCGGCCGCGGCCCGGACGTCGAGTCGAAGAAGACACTCCACTGACGAGTCGCATCGCTGCGTCCCCCCCGTGGCTTCCATAACAACCACCGTTTGTAGCAAACGCAGCAGCCAAAAACATCTGCAGTGATTAAATCAGGGCAGCACGTATGTCAGTGGCTGGGGGGCGGGGGGGGGGGGGGGGCTGAGACGTGATACAGCCGTCGAAAAAATACCGCAAAAAAAGTAGAGGAATGAAATTTAGGGAATATATTTGTGTAGGTAACATATTTAAGTGACTGACTTCTAAGATCACAGGTTAATATAAGCGTGAGATAAGCGATAACAAATTTGAAATGCTGGTACATTAATAACCGATATAAACGCTAGAATGTTGAATGCAAGCACGCAAACTTGCATGCGTAATCTTTTACAGGTCCAAGATGTCAGTTTGTGGAATTGAGTTCCACGCCTGTCGCACTGCACTCGGTCGGTCAGCACAAGGACGGTTAGTGCTGGTTGTGGATGACACTGGAATTGTCGCCCGATGATGTCCCGTATGTGCTCGATTGGAGACAGATCTTGTGATCGAGTAGGCCAAGACAACATGTCGAAACTCTGTAGAGCTGAGTTACAGCAGCTGTATGCGGGCGAGTGTTATCCTGTTGGGAAAAAAAACCTGGAACGCTGTTCGTGAACGGCAGCTCAGCATGTCTGATCACCAGACTGATGAACACATTTTTGTCACGATGCGTGGGATAACCACGAGAACGCTTCTGCTGTCATGCGAAATCGCACCCGAAACCATAACTCTACTTTTGGGCCCAGTGTGTCCAGCACGCAGACCAGTTGGCTGTGGGCCCTCAACTGACCTCCTTCTTTCATCGAACACTGAGTTCGGCCCGTTACATTGGTAACATTTTGTAACGATTTGTGGCAGCATTAACGGAGGAGGGTAAGATCTATAGTTACTTCCAACAGGATGGAGCAACTGCCCATGCAGCTGGCCGAACCTTGGAGCACATAAACACAGCCTGAAAGAGTCGGTGACACACGTCAGTCTGGTCGCCGCCTTAGCTGGTCACTCAGGTCAGTCTGTCAGTGTGTGTGAGGCGCCTTCAAGTCTAAGGCGTAGAACATTTCGCACGAGATTGCACTAATTCCAGCAGTCCAGCTTCGATCCGCCTTCAGCAGCTTGCTGACCAGGGTGCAAAAGTGCCAAGAGATGAGTGGTGGTCACTTTCAACATTGCTGTAGTGAGGCTAGTATTGTATTTCCCTTTCTCTCCTGTGTTTCTTTGTACCCTGGAATTCTGTTCTCCGGCCCACCTTTATTTGCCCCACTCTGTAGTATAGACCAATTCGAATGAAGCATGCCATGTAACATTTGTCCAATTTTGATTGGTTAGAGAGATACAGATGTTAAAATCTAACTCATGGAAATACAAAAGGAGTTAGGCAAAGGTAAATAAAGTTCAAAGTTCATTTTCATAAGTTCAACCGTTGGCTTGAATGCACTTTAGAATTCTCTTGTCAGCTCCACGTGCAGCTCTTCTTGGGTCGTCCTTTTAGGGGAGCAACAATATTCACAGTCCGAACTCTCAGTTCATCTCTTTCGTTTACTTTTCAGTTGTATAATTTGCCTTACAACCAACCTCACAGACGAAAAAAAGGGATAAGGCCTGGGGATTTGCGTGACCAAGGAACGTGACCATTTCTGCCGATTCATCTTCTGGCGAATGTTAGTTTTAGGAGACGTGACACCTGACGACTAGAATGTGCAGGGGACCCCTCGTGCTGGAAGGACATTACAGCCTGAGGAACCTGTCGATGTTCGTTTTCAAGAAAGTCTAGATTACGGGGCCATGGAAGATTATGCGCCAGTCTCAAGCAGTTTAATGAACACACGAGTAAATAATCTTTAATCTGGTCCTCTGCGCTTAGGAGAGCGTCCACCACATTCTCTAGAAACAGCACAAGCCTTTTCATCACAAAATCCGTACACAAGTATCATATCAGCACACTCACTACTATACATGTGGCACGCTTAAACGAGGCAGCAGAATTGGCTAACAAATAGTAGTCACTGTTCAAACCTTCAGTTCTCCTAATTCAAGTAAAATTTCACAATTTGAACTTGTAAAACATTGTGACAAGTGATAAATAAAGCCCACAGCAACCGGAGTACAAAATGGTTCAAATGGCTCTGAGCACTATGGGACTTAACATCTTAGGTCATCAGTCCCCTAGAACTTAGAACTACTTAAACCTAACTAACCTAAGGACATCACAAACATCCATGCCCGAGGCAGGATTCGAACCTGCGACCGTAGCATCCCGCGGTTCCGGACTGCAGCGTCTAGAACCGCGGCCGGCAACCGGAGTACCACCACGCAAAAATGAGAAAAGGTGTCTCTCTCGCCAGATGTATCTACGAAACCAACAGAAATAGGAGACACGTTATATGAAATTTTTTATTCCAATTAGCATATAGTACGACCTCCTAAAATACTTACTCTTCCTCCTGAAACACGTTGTATGTGCAAAGTTAAAGTATGGGGAAGGGCCGGCCGTTGTGGCCGAACGTTTCTAGGCGCTTCGGTGTGGAACCGCGAGACCGCTACGGTCGCAGGCTCGAATCCTGCCTCGGGCATGGATGTGTGTGATGTCCTTACGTTAGATAGATTTAAGTAGTTCTAAGTTGTAGGGGACTGATGACCTCAGATGTCAACTCCCATAGTGCTCAGAGCCATTTGAACCATTTTTCAAAGTTTGGGGAAGGTAATCGCCGCGTCATTTTCAAAGGAACAAACACAACATGCGCCTTAAGCCATCTAACGTTCGAGTCTGAGTGAGACATAGAGTTTAATTTGTCACAGTCATCGCACATATACTCAAATGTAAGTGAAATCAACCTGACCAAGGAACATGAGAGCGTGGATGAACCAAAAGATCCCGGAGATGTTAGCTGGAAAGAATCATGTACACCGCCTGACAAAAGAAGTGAGGCATCCATTAGGCGATCAGAAAACGAAATGGAACATCACTAGTTCAGAGGGTATGTGATATTTCGATGATTACAAAAGCGAATCAAATTTACTTGACAATGTAATGCCACTTATCAGTATGAAGTTGAACCGCGTCTGCCTCGGATGTGGAATGGAGTTATAAAGCCACTGTATCCTGAGGAAAGCTGGTCCCCAATTGTAGTAACTGGTCACTGACATCCTGGATACTGGTAATGGGACAGAGTTGACGTCAGAAGTGATCCCACACGTAGTGTACCAGGGACAGACCTGGGGAGTAACCTCACCAACATGCAGACAGTTTAAAGAGACACGTGCCATGAGTGGACGAACGCTGTCTGACTGAAAAATAGCGCAACGATACTGTGGCATGGCAGGTAACACAGGAGGGTGCAGGACGTCCGTGACGTATGACTGTGGCACCAGAGTTACCAGTCGTGACCTGAAGTCAGAGACGATGGTTCCCCGCATTATGAAGACTGGACTAACGCTGGAAGAATGGGACTTTTCTCCAGGTCACCACCATAATCGTCGATGATAGTCATTAGGGGTAGTGCAGATGCGCGATTCAACGTTTGAACACAATGCGTTGCTATTGGTCAGCAGTTCATGTTTGCCGGTCACGGGACCATTTCAAATGCAGTGTATCAGACTCCGTAACAATTAAACTAAATGGCAATGTTGTGACTGATAATTCACAATTTGCAAGTAATTTTAACAATCACTTTCTAAATGTAGCAGCAAATATAGGATTAAATGGTCCTGTTTAAGAGGCATGGGAGTATATTAGAAACGTCATTCCACAAAACGTTTAGCAACGAGAAGTAGTACCGACATCCTTCACTGAAATAAACACAATTATAAAATTTCTAAATAACTATACCTCATGTGGGGTTGATGAAATTTCAAACAATATCCTGAAAAGCTGTTCAAACTTAACAAGTAATGGCCTCAGTGATACAGTAGGCCTATATGCAGCGCATTTCCAGACAAGTTAAAATAGGCAGTTATTAAACCGCTTCATATGAGAGGTGACGAGACAGACTTATACATTTACCGTCGAATTTCCTTAAGGACATCTTTTTCCAAAATATTCGAAAAAATAATGCACTCAAGAATTGAATGGCAACAATTTGCTTAGCATATCGCACTTTGAATTCGAGAAGGGTTGCTCCACTGAGAATTCTGTTAATACTTTCACTCATCAAATACTGATAATATATCGCCAGTTAGTATTTTTGTTATCTTTCCAAGGCGTTTGATTATGTAGATCATGTTACTCTCTAATAAAAATGCAAGTTTTAAGGAACTGGTGCCCTTAAACACACCTAGTTTGAATAGGTAGAAAATTTTAGTGAGTGTGAAAAAAAGAAAATAAAATCACAAAAGGAGTTCCACAGGGTTCACTTTTGGGTCCTCACCTGTTCCTTATATACGTGAATGACCTTCCCTAAATTTTGAAAAAATGCACAACATTCAGTTCCGTACGACGATCAGTCATACCAACAATTGATGTAGCACATAATCAGAAGTCACTAAATGGGGAAGAATTCTTGAGATTTTTGGGTATAAGTGTTGATGAAAACTTCAAGCGGAAGAAGCATATTACTGAGCTTCTCAAACAGTTAAGTTCAGATATTTTTGTTCATCGTATAGTTGCTAATCTTGGAAACAAACATTCAACCTCTTGACATATTTTGCGTATTTCCACTCAGTAATATCTTACTCAATAAATTTCTGGGGTAACGCATCACTTATATAGAAAGTATTGATTGCACAAAAGCGAACAGTAAGAATAATATGTGGTGTCCACCCACGGACTTCATGTAGGTACTTCTTCAAGGAGCCAGGCGTTTTAACTGCGGCGTCTTAGTATGTATATTCACTAATGAAATCCGTCATAAATAATACATCACAGTTCGAGAAAAAACAGTGCTGTCCATACTTATAGCCCCAGAGAGACAAATCAGCTTTATTACCCATTGATGAAGCTCTCTTTGGCTCAGAAAGGAGTTCAATATGCAAACACAAAAAGTTTTGATCGTTTTCCCAGAAACATAAAATGTCTGACAAGTAGCAAACCAAGTTTTAAATCTCTCCTTCTATTCTGTTGATGAATTTCTACTTAAAACCTGGTAACCAGTAGAAAGAAATTAAATGCAATTGCCTGAATAGGACTAAAAATAATAGCGTATTTATTGATGTTGACGCTAATTATGTATAGATATCCTGTAAACTCACTCGTTCTACATCATTTACATAAATAATCTTTCAAATCATTTATGGAGCACGTAACTAACTAACTAACTAACTATTACTTCGTACAGCTGTAGTTCATGTACGTAGAAATTGTACATTTTGATAACTCTAAATACACCATAAGAAGAATTATATAACATGTAACCACACACATACAGCAAAAAGTGCAGAAAACATTGAAACAGATGCAACCGTGTGACCGAAGCGAATGTGATAAGACCAATAACCGGAATTTGCGGCTCATGGTAGACGCAGAAACAGACACAAATAGCGAATGATTTCAACAAAACATAGGAAGACGATTTGGAGCTGTCAGTGAGTCAATAGATAGGAAACAATTTTGGCTAAATGCACAAAGGAACCGAAGAGAGTCATTTGTCACCACGTGCGCTGTGCGATTAACAATACTATAATTCTCAGTTAACAACATGCACAAAGGCGGCATTTAACCCATCTTATGAAAAAAGAAGCCGGTAAATTTACGGTAGATTATAGACATTCAACTTGACGATCGGTGATGGAGTCTGAGATGTTGAGACCCGTTCTCCTACGCTAATCACTGCATGCCGAACACAACCAGTATTTATCTTTAACTCCTGCTTCGAATGACTGAAAGCGTCTGTATAGTTGAACGACATTAGCAGGCTGTTAACTCCGATGTCTGGCACTGCTTTTCTGAAACATGAATTGCCAATGCAACTTTAACGTTGAATATACTGAAATATTTGCTTATCGCAAGTAGCCATAGAAAGACGAAATCGCCGCGTTTGATACATTAACTGAGCCCATTACTTTATTGGAACTGTCACCTTTTTACTGCATCAACGTGTGAGATATTAAGCCGGGATTCAGGCGTCTGCTGCTATGTACCTCAATGTATTGTAAACTCCTCTAGATGCTAACACACCGCCGGCCGGAGTGGCCGTGCGGTTCTAGGCACTACAGCCTGGAGCCGAGCGACCGCTGCGGTCGCAGGTTCGAATCCTGCCTCGGGCATGGATGTGTGTGATGTCCTTAGGTTAGGTCGGTTTAATTAGTTCTAAGTTCTAGGCGACTGATGACCTCAGAAGTTAAGTCGCATAGTGCTCAGAGCCATTTTGCTAACACATCAATTCGCATGATGCTATTGTAAATAGAAGCTGACCTCACACAGACATGCCACATACTGATTAAAAAATGTTGACACCTCCGTAGCTGAAATGTCACCGGTACTGTAGCACAGCGTTTTCAGTCAGGTACTGACCACCAGCTGAAAAAAAAAAAAAAAAGAAAAAAGAAAGAAGAAAAACACCCTCTGAGAGGAGTTCTCAACGACAGAATTTGCACAAAATCGGTAAAGAACCACTGACCAAAAAAACTGCGGAACGACCTGGGCTTGATTCTTGGTATCTGTATCTGCTCATTTTTTTCTGACAAGGGAACTGCCCATCGCACCGCCCTCAGATTTAGTGGTAAGATGGCCCAATGGATAGCAAGTCAAAAACTGAACACGTATCAAGCATGAGAACACGAAGGTGTACCGAACTCAGAAAAAGGAGGCATAAGAAAAACAATGACCGGTCCATGCTCAAGATGGGCGACATCCAGCGAACATCAATGGCCACAAAAAATGGTTCAAATGGCTCTGAGCACTATGGGACTTAACATCTATGGTCATCAGTCCCCTAGAACTTAGAACTACTTAAACCTAACTAACCGATGGACAGCACAGAACACCCAGTCATCACGAGGCAGAGAAAATCCCTGACCCCGCCGGGAATCGAACCCGGGAACCCGGGCGTGGGAAGCGAGAACGCTACCGCATCAATGGCCACAGCGTGGTGGTTATGTGATCACGGAGTTTTGACTATTAAATAACACATCCGTTCACATCCGTTTATTTGATGTTTTCATTTCGATGAGAGGCCTATGCAGCATCTCGCCTGCTCTCACTATTCATCACATCTACTTGTGGTGGTAGTATATTCTTACCACATGACTCGAATTCTATAACCAGAGTACAGTATTAGAGTTGCGTAGACTACAAAAGGAGAACAAACACGTCAATGACCGGACGGAAAGTTAATAATTTTGTGAACCCGGATGTCCCCCGCAGTCCAACTTTGTTGAGGTATTACATGTCATGCACACTAGTCGTTCGGCTTTGCCACTTCTCTCACTAAAGTTTCAATCCTCTGCCGGTAGAGGACGAATTGTAGCGTGTAACATAGCGGTATACAACGTAACTAAGCCGGTACGGTAATGTGAGACCATCAGAAAACTGAAAGCACAAATTGGAAAGATTCGTCCACACATGGAGCGCCTTCTCCTTCAGCATGATAATGCCAGACCACATACGAGCGCCGCGACATCTGCAACAAGCCGACCCTTTGAGTTCTGTCGTCGACCATCTTCCATACAGTCCCAGCTTGACCCCATGCGATTTTCATCTCTTTTCAGAACCTAAAGAATGCCTTCGAGGACTTCACTTTAATAGTGATGAAGTGGTGCAAGCACAGGGGAGGTTTTGGCTCCGTAAACAAAGTCAGGCATTCTGCAGTGACGGTGTCAACAATGCGTTCCTCGCCAGGGTGACTAGGTTCGGAAATAATGTGTAGAAATGAAGAACAAAGACGTAGAATGTTAATAACGTCCGCTTCCATAACAACATAAAACGTTTCACATTTCAAATAAGAACACTTCCTTAATGGTTTCCATGTAAATATCTGTTTCCATTACATCCTAGATGCTTTACCATGCTTGCCTCGTCTCCTGTTTCCCAGCATGAGTGATTCCGGAACGCAGGGCTAGGGCTGCTGCCTGTGATGACGACCTCTGCTATCTCAAGGTTGCTTTAATGTCTGTTCCGTGAATGAGTGGCAGGTGTTTCATCCGCTGCTATCAAGATAGCGCTCGTGGAAACCGCACGCCACAGAGTTTGACGGAATGCCCTACGTCGATAAAGTGAGGTTGCACGAGCATTGTTTGTGTCTACTGCGACGAAGTTAACACAGTATCGCGATACTGTACGAGTGTGATGCATGAACACTTTGCTTCTTTCCTTTTATAGGAAATATTTTTTCCCCGTTTTTTGGTCACCACTTTTCTGACTGGCTTGACGTGGCCCACCACCACTTCCTATTCTGTGCAAACCTCTTCATTTCAGAACAGCACTTGCACCCAACGTCCTCCATTATCTGTGGAATAAATTTCAACGTATGTCTTCCCTCACAATTTTTACCCTCCAAAGTTCTCTCTAGAACCGTGGAAGTCATTCCATGATGTCCCCACATGTCCTATCATCCTGTCCCCTCTTCTTGTCAGTGTTTTCCACATGTTTCGTCCCGCCGATTCTGAGGAGAACCCCCTAATTCCTTATCTTTTCAATCCACTTTATTTTCGACACTGTTCTATAGCACCGCAGTCCAGACGCTTCGATTCTCTTCATTTCCGGTTTACCCACAGTCCATGTTTCACAGCCATACACTGCTTCCATCTCAGCAGAATTCCTTCACTTCGTCTACTTGTTGGTCGCCATTTTTGATAAGTTTTTCCCTGATCGCATTTCTGCTACTTCTCATTATTTTCATGTTTCTTCAGTCCATATTCGATATTCGTTAGACTGTTCGTTCCAGATCCTGTAATTCTTCGTCACTTTCACTGAGGATAGCAATGTCGTCAGAGAATCTTATCACTGACAGGTTTTCACCCTTAATTTTAAAACCTCTCCTCAATCGTTTCTTTTATATTCGTCATTGCTTCTTCGATGTACAGATTGAACAGTTATGGCGAAATATTGCATTCCTGTCTTGCATCCTTTTTAATACGGGCACTTTGTTCTTGATCTTCCAGTTTCATCGTACCTTCTTGATTACTGTACATATTGTATATTAACCTGTCTTCCCCTATAATTTACACCTATTTTCCTCAGAATATTTACCATCTTGCACCATTTTACACTGTCAAACGCTTTTCATACGCTCAGGAATCCTACGAACGTGCCTGGATTTTTCTTAAATCTTGCTTTCATCATCAAGCACAATGTCAGACTCCGCCTCTCTGGGGCCTTTACCATTCCCAAAGCCAAACTCTTTGACATCCTTCAGTATATTATCCCAACTAGCATAACAAACGTCGAACAGCCAAGTACAGATGCAGGTACAAAATCAGTGACTCGATATTGTAGCAATTATCGGTTAACAAGGAGAGCGTTAACGTCATCTCCGTAAAAAGTTTTGGTAAGCGGAGGACATTTCTTCTATTTGTTCCATATTGCGAGAAGAAGGCACCATGAATATAAGGTGCTAGATATTTAATCGTACCTGTGATTGAGATCCATTTTTTTTGCAAACCATCTTCACAATGAATGAGACATTGCTTTACTAGTACACTCCTGGAAATTGAAATAAGAACACCGTGAATTCATTGTCCCAGGAAGGGGAAACTTTATTGACACATTCCTGGGGTCAGATACATCACATGATCACACTGACAGAACCACAGGCACATAGACACAGGCAACAGAGCATGCACAATGTCGGCACTAGTACAGTGTATATCCACCTTTCGCAGCAATGCAGGCTGCTATTCTCCCATGGAGACGATCGTAGAGATGCTGGATGTAGTCCTGTGGAACGGCTTGCCATGCCATTTCCACCTGGCGCCTCAGTTGGACCAGCCTTCGTGCCGGACGTGCAGACCGCGTGAGACGACGCTTCATCCAGTCCCAAACATGCTCAATGGGGGACAGATCCGGAGATCTTGCTGGCCAGGGTAGTTGACTTACACCTTCTAGAGCACGTTGGGTGGCACGGGATACATGCGGACGTGCATTGTCCTGTTGGAACAGCAAGTTCCCTTGCCGGTCTAGGAATGGTAGAACGATGGGTTCGATGACGGTTTGGATGTACCGTGCACTATTCAGTGTCCGCTCGACGATCACCAGTGGTGTACGGCCAGTGTAGGAGATCGTTCCCCACACCATGATGCCGGGTGTTGGCCCTGTGTGCCTCGGTCGTATGCAGTCCTGATTGTGGCGCTCACCTGCACGGCGCCAAACACGCATACGACCATCATTGGCACCAAGGCAGAAGCGACTCTCATCGCTGAAGACGACACGTCTCCATTCGTCCCTCCATTCACGCCTGTCGCGACACCACTGGAGGCGGGCTGCACGATGTTGGGGCGTGAGCGGAAGACGGCCTAACGGTGTGCGGGACCGTAGCCCAGCTTCATGGAGACGGTTGCGAATGGTCCTCGCCGATACCCCAGGAGCAACAGTGTCCCTAATTTGCTGGGAAGTGGCGGTGCGGTCCCCTACGGCACTGCGTAGGATCCTACGGTCTTGGCGTGCATCCGTGCGTCGCTGCGGTCCGGTCCCAGGTCGACGGGCACGTGCACCTTCCGCCGACCACTGGCGACAACATCGATGTACTGTGGAGACCTCACGCCCCACGTGTTGAGCAATTCGGCGGTACGTCCACCCGGCCTCCCGCATGCCCACTATACGCCCTCGCTCAAAGTCCGTCAACTGCACATAAGGTTCACGTCCACGCTGTCGCGGCATGCTACCAGTGTTAAAGACTGCGATGGAGCTCCGTATGCCACGGCAAACTGGCTGACACTGACGGCGGCGGTGCACAAATGCTGCGCAGCTAGCGCCATTCGACGGCCAACACCGCGGTTCCTGGTGTGTCCGCTGTGCCGTGCGTGTGATCATTGCTTGTACAGCCCTCTCGCAGTGTCCGGAGCAAGTATGGTGGGTCTGACACACCGGTGTCAATGTGTTCTTTTTTCCATTTCCAGGAGTGTAGAGATGGTAACGATCAATTCAGATTGAAGTGTCGTTGTTTCCTATAGCAATTCAGATTGAAGTGTCGTTGTTTCCTATAGCTAGAGTGACGTTCAGCGTCTCATCAATGATGATAAAACCTTCGAAATTCCGTAACTGACACCATGCCTTATGAACTGTAACCTCATTTCTAGAAAAATGAAGAAACACCTCTTGGACTGTGCGGCTGATCCCGGCGGAGGTTCGAATCCCCCCTCGGACATGGGTGTGTGTATTTGTCCTTAGGATAATTTATGTTAAGTAGTGTGTAAGCTTAGGGACTGATGACCTTAGCAGTTGAGTCCCGTAAGATTTCACACACATTTGAACATTTTTGAAGAAACACCATCTGATCTCAGGTTCTATTATTACCGACTACCGTCTTCAGGTCAAACAAACTGCACCTTGCGGCACCAGACCTGAAGATGATCTACAGCGCAGATCGAAAGCAGTAGTCGGTAATAACAGAAACTGAGATCCAGATGGTGTTTTTTCAATTTATTGTAAGCTCTAAATTGTTAAGAACATGTAGGAAATCGGATATGGTGTTTACTGTGAAACCATTCCGCCATCCCCCTCAATCGATGTCGGGGATCGATGGAATATCTAAATCTATATGGCGGAACAAGGAACGAACCCCGGTTCTTTCGAATACGAATCCTAGGTCTTAGCCTTTGCACCCTAGTGCTCAGTTCAAGTTTTATAAACATCGCCAAAAGTGTTTTATAGCCAACCTACATTACTTTGAAAAAGAATAGTTTTATGATATGTCACGCTACATTTTGCGCACAAAGTGTCTGAAGATATTCTGAAAATGATTATCAGCATTATGAAACGCTGCATTTATATTCGGAAGAACTCAATCACTCCCAGAGTCGTAATCTGAATTCTTGCTATTGGAATTCCAGCGAGAAAGTTGAACAAGTACTTAAAGGTATACTGCTGGTGCTGATGACGGGTTTAAGGAAGGAGACTAAATATCTAAGGTCATCAGTCTGCCGGGACAGAATGAGTGTACCCCATCTGTATGACTCTAGAGTAAATTCTATGTGCAAGTGTGAGAAACTTTTCTAAATGTTTAGGTTGCGTGTATCTTTGGTGGGACGTAGGCAACAGAGAAGCTGTGGAAAATCGCCTAAAAATCACATCCAGATGGATTCAAACCGGGAACACCGCGCCTCCCTGTCCCGAAAGCAGGAGATTTGAAGCGCAGGGTTGTTTAATAGAAAAATCCACCGAATACGGGAATAATTTGTAAATTAACTAGACGACATAAATTTTCTACGTCACGCGGTTCTGCCGAAACTGACGTTCACTGCAACCTTTCCTTCGCCCACCATCTCATACGTTCAGTATATTATCTGTTACTTTACTATCATCTGCCAGCGCGTATTCTATTTCTCTGGATCCTTTGTTTATTCGAATTCACCGAGTCGCCAAGCTCTGTTTTTTTTACTTCCGATGCATTATAGTATTTCACTTTTTTTTCATTTACTAGTTTTTATCCGCCCACAATTCCTATTATGTCTTTCAATACTGCACGCTACGTACTTCCCAAACTATCATTTCAAAATATTTCAATAAATGATCTCGTCTTTGTATTGCACTATACGTGTCTCACCACTTAAAACGATTACACTCAACGTGAAATATTTAGGTGACGCATTCTATAACCGTTTGTCTACCAAATCCCAAATACTTGAAATCATACCCAACTATTTGAGAGCAGCTAGCCTTTGTAATTTCCGGAGGACGATCAAATTAAATCTTCCTTCTAGGTTACATTCCGTCAACGAATATAATACCGAAACCTATGCCTTGAAGGTCTTTTCTGTTCCTTGGTTTTTTCGTTGTTTTTGTATTCTCTTTTCTTGTTCTTGCATCATTAGGGGAATGATGGTGGGGACGGTGAGTAAAAAAGTTTAATCTCGTGTGTACAATTAGACATATAGAGGCGAATCAGTATCTCATTTGGGCAAGCTTCGTTGGAAACCAGCCGTAGCTGCATTAAAGAAATCTCCACGGTACTCATTTGAAGCTACAAAAATTAATGGATACGCTAACAGATATTTCCTTATTGGAACTGGAGCCAATTTTCTCCCTAAATTCTACATTTTTTTCCCCAATGTATTGGCTTTCGGACAGTGTGTCTCATTCAGCTACCTCAGCAGTGTAAGGTCAGTTACGACAAAATAACGTAAGGACAACAAAACACCGACTCCCCGAGCGGAGAAAATCTCCGACCCGGCAGAGAATCGAACCCAGGCCCCTTCGCTTAGCGATCCGTCGCCGTGACCGCGCAGCTACCGAGGTGGTCATTCTATATTGTCGGCGATGATCTTGAGGAACCTTCTGGATACATCACATTCTTCCCTTTTCCTGTTTAATATTATGATTAAACCCCAAAGCTCCACACATCGCAGTCATGCGTGAACAGCCACTAGTGCCAAGTCTTTAAGGTGTTAGTTGTCCGTAATCTTTGTCTCAAATACATTCGAGTGAAAGTAATGCCTGAGGCGACTGAGGAAGCCAGAACGGATATGAATGATACTGCGAGCCATCGGAATGTTTAAGGAGGATTCGGCACGTGATAGGAAAGTAACATTTGCCACAAGAATGCAATTTTAGATGTCGAAAGTAGGATCAGTTTGAATTTTGTAAACATGTTTGGTTCTGATGAATGATTCTCTTCGCGCGAGTCTGTTGTGAGGATTTCAGAACGATGCATTATGTTAAGCAGACAAATAAGGATACGCATGTTTCAAAACTGGAAATGGAGACGACAAATCTCACCTTAACTGTATACTGCTGCACGTAACACAATTCGTCTTATGAGTTTCTAGACCTCACTTTATATCAGATTTGTGACGCGTATGTCTAAAAAACGCTGTAACTCTACGCACTAAGAGGTTAATATAAAACTGACTGAGCGTTGCTTGGAAATTTAGCAGGTGTGTTATAACTGCAGTATGCACTGCTTTACAATATACATTCCAAACTGACATCTCCTACTGTTAGGAATGTTGTTTCGAGAACGACTTCCGTGGTTGAGTTGTCCAGATGTTTCACAACATGGGACGGCCTACATATGGGAAACATTAAAAGTGAATCACTCACCAGCAGTTGCTTCCTAGGTGAATGTTCCCGCAGTACTTGGAATCGATGACTATACACCAAACGGAAGAACGCTTGACTCATAAGCCATATCTTTTTTATGGTCAGGGGTTACACAATTCACATTCTGACGTCAAGGATGTAGTAAAATTCGCTCACAGAACTTGAACGGATATCATTTCCCTTATTTTATGGAGTTGATAAAGTGATATTTTGTTGGGTAAGTTATCATTTTTCCTTTTAGCAGCTTGTTACTTCTGACTGAGGTATTGTCATTCGTTTCTCGATCATAATTTTCTTGCAAATGTGAATGTAATAATAAGCATTTTTTTCTGCTATGCTAAATTGCAAGAAACGCTGCCTTTACCTCTACACCCGTAAAGAAAATGTATTATGTAAATTCTCTGTTTTACGACGCATAGAGCATAGTGTCTCAGCTGTAAATATTTGTCAAAGTATCTAGTAGAAAAGAATAAAAGCTAAACGCCCAGTAGGATTGTGGTTGTTAGAGACCAATATCGCGGACTGGTCAAGACAGAGAAGTGAAATTAACGGTGAAACTGCCTGCCATTCGCCTCTCGTGATTTAGAGGAACCAGGATGACCACATAGGTATTTGAAGCCTGCTGTTCCCCAAGATAGACACAGCGTTTTAACTATCGTGATCCGAGAGTTACTACTGACGATGAAGTCTCAGTACCATTTTATTTATTTATTTGTGTTGGGAAGCCCTAGAACGCATGCCACTCATTCTCCTGATGGAAAATGAAAAGTTGCGACACAAATTCACAAGCCACGCATTGGCATCAAATTGAAAAAGTTTTGCAGAGGGTCGGGATGGTTACAACGTGAGGTATGTAGTGCTTTAACCACTGCTTGCCCTCGCTGAGTTCGCATTTGGTAAGGTATAGTCAAGATCGCGAAAACAAGCCTCAGTTAAGTTCTCATGCTTCAATACATCTGTAGTAATTTAAGGAAAACAACGTAAATCGAGTCACTGTGGGCGATTTGACTCCGATTGCAGTCTCTTCCAGACTCCAGAGCCGGAGCTACTTCGATCTGTCTACATTTATTGTGTTTTATGTATGTGGAAATGGCTGTCTAAAAGTTCGTTTTGAAGCTGATTACTTAAAAAGTGCTTTCGTCTTAGTTAGAGTGGAAGCGAAGACTCTGAATGGGAGTCATTCTCATGATGGGTTAGCACATGACCTAGTTCAGATGCTAGCTGTAGTTGCTACGTACTTAACACACACGTACTGGACAGTGAACAGGTCATACGTTAGTGTTTATTTATGTTAAGAGATATACTGGGTATCCCAGGAGGAATGGCCAGAATTCAAAGACAAGACAATCATTCGAAGCAAAAGAGTCTAGAAAACATGGGCTCTCAAATGCATACCTCAAGAGTTATGAACACTCCTTCATCTTCGACACTGTGAAACACATCTCTTCTACTGGACAAGTGCTCATAGCTATGCAGTTTAGAGACCATGTTCACCAAACTTTTTTGCTTCGAATGGTTGTTCGTGTCATAACCCTAAATAATGACAACTCCTGCAGGAATCCCCTGTGTAGCAGCAATGACATTTGATGTCAGTTCTTAAGTGGATGGTCTAAAGTTAGCGTAGTTGTTCAAATTGTTAAGAGTGACGGATGTAACATTCAACTCACTGGAGTCGAATTTGGGAGGACCAATGTTCGAATCCCTATCATGTCATCTAGATTTATATTTTACTGGTCTCCCTACATAACTCTAGGCGAATACCTGAATATTTCCGCGGCCGACTTCCATGTCCATTCTGGTTAAGTGAATTAGTGTACTTAATAAAATGTAATCCTGAATACATGAACGAATATTTAATTTGTAGCTGCGGTAGATGACTATGGTAACATCAAGATGCGAGCACTTGTGTAATTAATGAATTGTTTACTAGAATATATGAATGTACAGTATGTTACTTCGTAGGTTCGAAGGATGGCTCTAAAGGCTACAAAAGTCTCTACGAGACGTGAAATACCGTAACAACATTCAAGTGGAGTTATTTAGAGAACTCCCAGGAAATGCTTTCGACATTGGTTGGATCGGACTCTGCAGATCGTTCGCACTTTTACTAATTCAGCTTTTTATCAGATCCTTCGAACATCGTCCATCTTCGCACGGTGACTAAAGCGCTTTTTGCTTTAATGACAATATTTTGTAAACAGCCAACAGCACAGTAAGGACCGCGTGCTTTTTAAGCAGTGTTGAGTCTCTGTGACGACGCAGACAGCACCATTGCCGTGAAACGATAAGTTGTGCTGTATTTCTCCATTCGTTTACAACTGAATCTGCAATGTGTCGCTTAATGACCAGTATCCAACAGCTGCTTACAGAGTGCAGTTCTGTAGCAATTAACGTTAACAACGCAATTTAGACCTTAAAATTGAAGATTTAGATTTATTACCCGAACCGTTACCCCTTTATCGAGAAAGTTGAACAAACAGTGTATGGAAAATGTCTGTTCCATAAGTATTCGATGTTTGCTCTTTCCTCATCTTCCGAAAATTAAGAAAGAGAAGACGAGTCACTGACCGCTGCGTTCCTCGAATAGAAAGTTTTTAAGACGTTACTGATTCACGTTTCTTCCGTGGCTACTACCGACGGTACTGCCACGTTGGTAACACCAGTTTCCGCCCGATCACCGAAATGAAGCAATGTTGGGCCCGGCTAGTACCTGGATGGGTGACCATCCGGCGAACACCTGGTGCCTTGGTATCAAGGACACGCAATCGCCGAAGTGGCGTCCAATTGAAAGACTTGCACCAGGCTGTGGTGCCACGCGACATTTATTTATTTTTATATGTGGCACTGCTACCGCCCAATGGAAGATGACCCGCGCGCAGCGCTTAATGGGCAGCACATTAGCTGACTATACAGCGCGAACCAGAATTCCACCGACAAAATTTCGGAGACGGTTCGGGGGCCTTTACTGAGAATTTTTGTATATGGGACTCGTGGTCTCATGGCTCGTTACACAGTGGGTGCATTTCGTTTGATACCTTACACCCGTATCGCCGTTGTTTATAAAATATCTGCACATTTCAAATGCGGACGGTACGCGCTGTGTGTCTTGTTCAGAAAGAAACTTGTTGCATTCACTCACGATACTTGCTGTTAACAACAGTAATGCCTATTAAGTTCCTGGTCGTCAAACTTGCATTCAGTACTGTTCGGTCCAGTCTCAGGTATGTTAGTTGTACGTCAACAGCCGTACGTTGACCGATCTGCATCTCGTGTACGGGTTTGCTGAGTTCAATGGAAAAGCGACACGACGACGTTATGCCCCGGACAGTAGTGCGCCGTTTTGATGATTGCATACTACAGGCTTTTTCACTGTTTTGAAAGAAGGAATTTTTTCAAAGAGACAGTCATAATAGCCGGTAACAAACCGAATAAATTATAATTACATTATTACCCTTTACCGAGCTACCGAACACCACAGGTTGGTTATACCAAAATACTCAGAAGATATCCCTGAACAACCAGCGACATTTTGTTGCTGGACTTCTGCATTTCCCTCTGCTTACCTTTATATATAGTGTGTGTAACGCTAGTAAAGCCGGCCGACATATATATGCCAGTCATGCCATACATGTCGGCCGGCTTTTATGGGAGGCATTTACTAGCGTTAAGAATTCCGAACTCTATGGCCATAGTCGATATATAAAACTTGGCGGTTGAACTTTTATCGCAGAAGATGACTCCCGCAGTTGGAGAGAAAATCAGACAATAATCTGAATAGTGTTTTTTATCGACCATGGCTTCTCAGCCCATAAAACAGTAACAAAGATTTTATGCGACACATGGGCAGACGATTCGACTACAAAGTAAAAGTAAAAATACACACATCAACAAAAGTTTTGCATCACCCCGACTATGTCATGCAGGTATGATGCTGTTTTGAGTGTTCATGTATTGATCGGAAGGTCACCCCTGATGTTGTTTGTCTACATACACACAGTTACCATGACCGCTACCTACGCTTAGAACCGCGCGCTGGAATAGGTTGCGACACATCAGCTGAAAGTAAAGCACCAATAGAAACACATCAGAGACATCTGTAGAACAGTAGAGTGAACATCAGTCATGCCACGAAGTGTAATCGCGACCAATCGGGTCTGTGTCATCACGTTAGCTCAGAAGGGTTGTGTGAAGTTCATCTGCACCGGAGTCAACGTGATGCAGTGCGGACGTGGAATAGGTTCCAGCTGACAGGTAATGTTGAGGACTTCCACGGCACAGCCCGTCCGCGTTCCACAGGTGCACAGGATGGTCGATTTTGAGTCAAAAGATTCGTGGGCTGAGCGCTCCAGAATTGAAATTCGCCATTAGAAAAAGCTACAGGACGCCCCGTATAGCATCAAACTATTACGAGACGATAATGGCTCTGAGCACTATGGGACTTAACATCTATGGTCATCAGTCCCCTAGAACTTAGAACTACTTAAACCTAACTAACCTAAGGACAGCACACAACACCCAGCCATCACGAGGCAGAGAAAATCCCTGACCCCGCCGGGAATCGAACCCGGGAACCCGGGCGTGGGAATACGAGACGATAGCTTGATGCGAATCTCCAATTCGCGAGGGCCATGGAGAGCGCAATGTCATACACCACAACACAATAGACGCCTCTAGAGATGGAGAAGAAATCATGCAGACGGAGGCCCTAGAGCTGGCGTCGTATGTTGTTTACACACGAAACTAGGATCTGTTTGTATTCTGATAATTGGAGACAACGTGTTTGGAGACAACCTGGTATTATCGAACACCTCCAAAAAATTGGGCCACAAGTGCAACAAGGTGATG
This sequence comes from Schistocerca nitens, assembly GCF_023898315.1. Classification (NCBI taxonomy): domain Eukaryota; kingdom Metazoa; phylum Arthropoda; class Insecta; order Orthoptera; family Acrididae; genus Schistocerca; species Schistocerca nitens. Next base: position 4,002,349 of record NC_064619.1, on the reverse strand, counting down.
GTGGAGTGATGTTCTGGGGTGGCACTAGTTGGGGCCACTCTACGGTACAGGGACGAGATTGTGCATCCAATAGTGAGACATCATGCCGCACATTTTGGTGATAACTTCATCTTGATGGAAGAGACATGTTCCTACAGCATGGTAGGATCACCAGAACGGAGTGGCCTGCCTATTACTCGGATATGAACGCAATCGAACATGGGTGGAATACACTAAAACAAGTTGTTTCTGGACATTGACAGTGGCCACGTATTCAGCGCTACTTACACAGGATCGCCACTGAAGGGTGTGACTTTTGGAAAATTGCAGGCTTTAACTCATGGATGGTAAGCTGTGACCGATTCAAATCTTCATTCGAGTACGGGGACTTCGCATTTTTTTTTTTTTTTTTTTTGCATTTTGACGTTGCTCAGGAGTGCTGTGGCACGCTTCCCCTCCCCCCCCCCCCCCTTCCCCTCTCGTCGTAGGAAACAGGCGATTCGATTTTGTCGTCACACAAATGCTTTATCTGCACACATTGCAAATGAATATATTCTCATGTCTCAGTGCTAATATTTGTTTTCTCTCCCTTGAATTTCGAAATAAAGGGTCGATGGAGAGTTGGTGTGCATACGAGTAGTTGTCAAACCGTCGAGAGGTGATAGCTCATCATTAAGAGACCGTTCACAATGGAGATCAACTCTGAAGAAAAAATCATCTGATAGAAAATATGGAATACGCATACTACGCAACTTTAAGGATGCGGACAGCTGCAAATTATGTGATACGTATTTCTGTGAGTGGGTGAAAACATACTACGAATTTCTGTGTACCATTAGGTAGCCCAAGAATACAATTTTTTCCCCAGAGTTTAGTTCTTGTATATAGGTGCACCTGATCGATTTCCTAGTTCCTCCCTATAGGGCAGCTTATAAGATGAACAGGGTATGAAGAGACTTTTTAGACCGAAATGTACGTCTATACCTACACTGTGCAAACCGCTGTGAAGTACATGACAGAGGATACTTCTCATTGTTTAAATTATTAGGACTTGTAGCCTTTCCATTCACGTATGGAGAGCGTGAAGAATGATTTAACTAAATGCCTCTGATTGCATTTTTCCAGTATCGAATCGAAGTCTGCCGCCTGCTTTGATCTAAGACTGAACCCATGCGATCGTCCCATTTCATGTCCCCACAACTTTTTTCCACCTAGACATTTCCAGGACTTGACTGATTCTGACTGCGACGCATTAATACTGTAGTTGTGCGATACTGCGGTTTTCAGTCACTGAAGAAGAAAAGAAAATACGTAGCTCTAACAAGATGCAAAAATTATCGCTAACTTTAGGGTTACGTGCACCAGGCCTTCTTTCAGAATCTAGTTCGTACGGGCGAGACGATTCCAGCACCTCCACAAGAGTTATAATCTGCAGCGACAGCCAGTAAATTGCTTCATTACGGCCGGCTGCGGAGGCGACCTGCAGCGGAGCGGCACGCACTGTAATTCAGAGAGATTCGGCGAGCCGGCGCGCAGGTCAGGGCTGCCTGCACGCCTCGTGGCCTGCAGGAGTCAGCCAGCACGGGTGCGGCGGAGGGCGCGGGCGGGTGCGCGCGTGGCGTGTGTGGCCAGCCAGCCAGCCTCCAGCGTGCGGGCGGGCTCCAGGGGCTCCAACGCTGACCTCGGACTGCGGCACACCCGAGAATGTACGCGGACATCGACTTTTCAGAGTTTTGCAACGATACTTCCATTTCACTCTTGTAGAGACAAATGCTAGTCTCACCTACGAGGAGCGCAATGAAACACGTTTCTTTTTTCCTGAACGCAGGATTCCAATACTCCATATTATTCCCCACTATTCTGGCTACAACGCCCTATTTTTCAACATAATCTTCGTTCAATGTGACGACCTCACACCACCTCACTGGGAGGGCCTTTATGTCCACATGGAACCACTCTACTGCTCGACGTTGGAGCGAACGTCTTGCTGCACCGATGACCTCCCCATCATCCACGTACTGATTCCCGCAAAGTGCGTTCCATTGGGCGAAACAGATGGGAGCCGTAAGGTGCAAGACCCGGGCTGTAGGGTGGCTGAGGAAGTACGGTCCAATTAATTTCTGTGAGCTCCTCTCGGGATGCGTATACTAAGTGAGACCTTGTGTTGGCATGGAGAAGGTGAAATTAGTTTGCTTGTTTATGGCGACGAACATGCTGCAGTTGTTTCTTAAATCTACTGAGGGTAGCGCAATACACTTGCGAGTTGACAGTTGAACCATGAGGGAGGACATCAAACTGAATAACCCCTTCATAGTCACAGAAGACAGTCCCCATGACTTTAACGGCTGAGGATGCGGCTTTGAACTTTTTATTCCGGGGAGAGGTGGTGTCGCGCCACAGCATGGACTGCCATTTTGTTTCCGGTCCGTAGTGATGAAGCCATGTTTCATTCCCCGCGACAATGTTCGAGAAAAAAAATGTCACCATTAGCCTCACAGAGCGCAAGCAGTTCGACACAGAAGGCCCTTTCTTAGTTCTTTATGCTCTTCTGCCGGGCGGCGAGGTGCCCAGCGGGGTGAAAGAGTGTTCCAGTACTACCAAAAGATATGTCCATTTCAGCCGCGAGGTGTTTGATTGTGATCCATCGATCATGTCTAATGAGAGTGTCCGCACGTTCCAAAACTGTAAGAGTCAGTAGTGTCTGTGGCCGGTCGGCATGCAAGAGATCGGACCTCGCTGCGATCACGGCAGACACGTCACCCAACGACTCGCCGTGCTTTTGTTCGCTGTCAGGTCTCCTCAGACTTTTGCAAGCGCCTATGAATGTCTGCGATGCTCTGAAATTAATGACGGCTCCCTGCTTGGAGCGCACCTCCGTTACTGGCGCCCTCTGAAGGCTACATATAAAACCGCCATCCATCGGAACTTTATGAAATTACGGGGGCTGACGCGAGAATATTCCGCTATGTCCCACAAGAAATTCCTCATTTTTTTCAACCGGAATTTATCCGCGAGAAAAAATGCGTTAAATTACTTTTTGAACGCCCCTCGTACTACCACCTCCTAAAATATTTACCGTTCCTCCTGAAATGCGCTGAATGTGCAAAGTTAAAACATGGGGAACGGGATCGTCCGCGTAATTTTCAACTCAACAGCCCCGAAGAAAATGGTCCAAATGGCTCTGAGCATTGTGGGACTTAACATCTCAGGTCATCAGTCCCCTAGAACTTAGAACTACTTAAACCTAACCAACCTAAGGACAGCACACACATCGACGCCCGAGGCAGGATTCGAACCTGCGACCGTAGCGGTCGCACGGTTCCAGACTGAAGCGCCTAGAACCACACCAGCCGGCAACAGACCCGACATTCGCCTTATACCATCCAACGGTCAGGTCTCACTCAGACACACAGTTTAATTTATCGTTTACAGTCAGCGCAGCAAATACTCCTGTGTAACTGAAATCAGTTTCAGCAGTGAACCTGAGGACACGTGTAAACTAAAACCACCAGGAGATGTTAGATGAGAAGAATCATGTACACTGCCTGACAAAAAAAGGTGAAGCACCCACAAGGGAGCCGGCCATTGCTGGCTGAGAGGTTCTAGGCGCATCAGTCCGGAACCGCGCGACCGCTACGGTCGCAGGTTCGAATACTGCCTCGGGCATGGATGTGTATGATGTGCTTGGGTTAGTTAGGTTTAAGTACTAAGTTCTAGGGGACTGATGACCTCAGATGTTAAGTCCCATAGTGCTCAGAGCCATTTTTGAACCCACAAGAGAGGAGAAAACGAAATGGAACATCAGAGGTTAAGAACATATGTCGTGTTTCAGTGACTACAAAATGCACACAAATTTACAAAGAACTTAGCAATTTATCCGCAATTATCAGTAAGAAGTTGCATCCCACGCACTGATTCGGATGCGATGGTGTCATAAAGCGTTTGTATCCTGAGGAAAGCTCGCCCACGATTGTTGTCATTGGTCGTTGATATATCATGGGACAGAGTTGACGTCAGAAACTGATCTAAGGATCTTTTTGGTCACGGAAGTAACCTCAGCTCCAAGAAGAGACACGTGCACGTGTGGAGGAGCGTTGTCCTGTTGAAAAGCGGCACAACGATAATGTATGAGAGGTGACGCCTGAGGATGCAGGACGTGCATGACACAGCAGAGTTCCTCCAGACACTACCATCCGTGACCCGAAGTCATATCGATGGTTCTCCACACTCTGACGACAACGGTAGCACTGTCGTGCCTCTCCAAAACAAAGGAAGAACGGGATCTTCCCCAGGTCATCGGCATATTCGCCGACGACGGTGAACAGTAATCTCGAACAACTCTGGTGCTCAGAACCTGTCACAGAGAGCTGGAACTTTGATCATTTACACACTCGCCGATGGTGTGAACGTAAAATTAAAGAGATTTGAGCTTACATGAAAGATTACTAACAGTTGTTCCTCCTGCGCACACTTCGCGTGTGTACAGGAAGGGGGGAGGAGAGGGGGGATGGAAGTGACACTGGTACACAAATTATCGGTCCCCATACACCATAAGATAGTTTGTGCAGCGTAGACGTAGATGTAGAAATGCCATCCAACAAAGGGACAATACGCAGTGTATTCTCTGTGAAACCAAACTGGAATTCCAAAATGTTCAAATGTGTGTGAAATCTTACGGGACTTAACTGCTAAAGTCATCAGTCCCTAGACTTACACACTACTTAACCTAAATTATCCTAATGACAAACACATACACCGATGCCCGAGGGAGGACTCGAACCTCCGCCGGGACCAGCCGCACAATCTGTTCGTTTTTCTGTTCTGCGATTATTTCTACTATATTTCATTAGAGCTGTGGGAAAAATTACCACAAATACACGTAATTACACATAGAGAAAGATACTGGAGAAAACATAGGAAAATGTGAGAACAACTTCTCTTTCCAAAACGCAGCGCCACTCGAATGCAAGACAATATATTCAGATACTATTTACGGATTTACGTTTCCACACATTTTTGAGTTACGTAAGAAAACAAGATTGGAGAAATGTGGTTAATAAACGCAGCTGTAAACAAGTAACGTAAATAGGAATAATAATGAGGCTTATGTGAATGGTGACGCAGTTTGCCGAGAGAGAATGCTGGAAGCCTGAAGCGTCCACCGTTGCGCAAGGAAAGATAGTAACATGGCAGGGGCCGGTTTAGCTACCAGCGAGTAAAGATTAGAGAGAAAGATGAAGTACATAACCACACACAGATATTATAATGCCCTGTCTGGTAAAGCACCCGAAGATGGCAAATTATTGCCCCCGCATGCTGCGGCGCAGGTAGTGGGATCTGTATAGTGGAGACACCTGTTATGCTGCATTCTTTTCTTTTCGTGAAAAAATTTCTCAGTTTGTTGTTCACGGATCAAAAGATGCTAAATCAGGGTCAGATGTTGGTGCAAGTCGTTGACACTCAGTAACACAGGAATTAAATGACTGTCGACAGGTTCTAACGTACGAGTCGAGTTGTAACAGCAAACGTAGGCTGGCCGAAGATTTCTCATATCTCCCGATTCCATCAGCGGCTGACGCCCGCATCAGGTGAGACACGGAGCGTGTGGGAAGGCAGCGCCGACGCGTCGGGAGGAATGCGCGCACAGCGGCTGCGAACGCGGAGACAAATGGCGGGCCCGCAGCCGCCAAATACGGAACACAAATTGTGATTAGGGCCGTGGGCCTCCCTCCCCCTTCCCTATTTGGCGGCAGGGCCGGGCCAGCAACGCGCGCCAAAAGGACGCAGAGGCGCGCACGCGTGAGCAATTGTCTGCGGCACTCCCGGCGTGACGTCAGCATTGCGACGAACGCCCATCCACCCGAGGGTTGTCATTAAACGCGTGCGCCACTGCCAACGTGAGTGACTGGCGCCAGTTTTGCATATGCAGATGCTCCTCGACAGACGGGCCGTATATGTGACAACCAGCGACGTGACATAATCGTTCAGGCTAGAGATGATACACACTATCTTACGATAAGTATTGATCGGTTGGTTGATTTGGGCAAGGGGATCAAACAGCGAGACCATCGGTCAATCGTATTAGAGAAGGATGGACAGGGAGGTCCGCCGTGACCTTTCAAATGAAACATCGCGGCATTTGCCTGAAGCGATTTAGGGAAATCAAGGAAAACCTAACCCAGGATGGCCGGAGGCGGGTTTGAACCGTCCTCCCGAATGCCAGTCCAGTGTGCTAACCACTGCGCCAACTCGGTCGGTATCAGAAGTTTCGGGACGTCTGTTAGTGGCCTTTATAACGGCTTAACTCTGCTGCGTACACTTCCACTGAATCAATGTCCGTGGAGGAATGGCCCCTTCTTCCTCGAGAACTCAAACCACAGAAGTTGGACGATGGTGCCTGTAGCAAAATCGCCGTTACAAGTTATCCCAAAGGTGTTTCACTGTGTCCAGCTCGCGACTCTGAACAGGGCAGACTATTTCATGTAAGTTATTTTAAACTGCGGGCAAAGTTCCACATTATGAGTACTGCCTTGCCTGCTGCCGCTCAACCACCTTTCTGCTTTTGGCACGGTTCTGTTATCCCTTAGTTTCAATACCGCTTTTAGCAACACGACGCGAATGATGGGGTGTGGCTCAATGGCAGTTACCTTTCGGCGATTTCCTACTAAAAGGAATGTTTCTGACTTGAGGATGCGTCTTCCAGTGGCACGAGACCGGTTGTGGCTTTGAATAAAAAGTATTCTACAGTCAATGTGGATTATTTCTTTCAACGTTTCACGAATGTTGGTGTCCACAAAGCATTACCTCAAAAATGCTGCTTTTATGACAAGGTCCATTGTAATACCAACACAATCAAATGGTTCAAATGGCTCGAGGCACTATGGGACCTAACTTCTGAAGCCATCAGTCCCCTAGAACTACTTAAACCTAACTAACCTAAGGACATCACAATGCCCGAGGCAGGATTCGAACCTGCGACCGTAGCGGGTGCGCGGTTCCAGACTGAAAGGCCTACAAACGCTCGGCCACAGCGGCCGGCCACTGACGTAGTCAGCGGCTCCGAACTGTTCCTCTACTATACGCAGTGCAAAATGCTGTAAAATGTGGTCATAAACTTCCGCATTCATAGTTTCTCACGCTCAATAAGGGGACCATATCCCAGCCAAGTAAAACATCCCCATATCGTAACACTATGTCCTCCGTACTTCACTGTTGGCGCTATACATGATAGCAGGTAACCTTGTCCAGGCATTTGCCAGACAGAAACCCTTCCATCGGACTGACAAAGGGTGTAGCGTGACTGATCACTGCAATTCACTCGTTTGCATGTAGCCACTGCCCAGTGGCGCCACCCCTTGCACCACCTCAAGCGTCGCTTACCACTAACTAGGAGAGGACTGTCACACTTACGACGAACAGCTGCACCATCGCACCCCATTATCTTTTCCCTCTCTACGCACAGTCATTGTGCTAGCTTAACTTTCTAACTCACGAGTGATTCCTTCTCCTGAACTACTGCGATTTTTTACCATCACCCTCCGCAATGCTCGACGATTCCTACCCATCAGTATATGAAATCTGCCTGGTCTTGATTAGCTATGGCCGTTCTTTAGCTCTTCCACTTCACAGTCACATCACCAAAAGTCAACTTGAGGAGCTTTAGAAGGACTGAAATGTCCCCAGTGGATTTGTTAGATGACGTCCAATGGCAAGGTTATAGCCAAAGTCAGTGAGCCCTCCTGACCCACCCATTCCGCTGCTCCTGCTACTCCACCAACAACATACGAGATGCGACAATAAAGTAATGAGACTGATTTTCTTTGCAAAATGTGGCCACCCTGCAGGTTTGCGTAGGCACAGTATCTTTGGCCTTGATCTATATGCTGCTTCTAGTCCAAGCAGAACATTGATGCAAGTGCCCAGTCGTGAGTTGTGCTGTAATAAGTTAACACGTGTTTGTGTCTCTCGTCATGGAAATGGAACCGCATAATATTGACCAACGGTATGCCATTTTTTTGCGTTAAATTGGGTGAATACGTGACGACAGCTTACGGTAAGCTTCAGAAGGCTTTTGGAGAGGAGGTTATGTCAAGAGCTCAAGTTTTTCGTTGGCATAAAATGTTTAGTGAAGGCAGAACGAATGTTGAAGATGAAGACCACAGTGGACGACCATCAACCTCACGGACGCCATGTCAACTTTGCCGGGATGCGTGAACTCGTACGATCTGATCGAAGAATATCCGTGAAAATGAGTGCACAAGAACGAACATCAATCGAAAAACGGTTCGTCTAATAATAACTGAAGATCTTGGTATGAGAAAGATTTGTGCAGAAATGGTCCCCAAAAATCTCACACCACAACAGCGAGAAACAAAGAAAAATGTGGCAGCCGATCTGTTAGAACAAACTGAAATCAATCCAGAATTGTTGAGCCGTGTTATCACTGGTACTGAAAGTTGTTTTTTTCAGTACGATCCAGAGACAAAACGCCAAAGTTCGCAATGGTGCTCAAACGGATCACCCAGACCAAAAACCGCTCGCATGTCAAAGTCAAAAGTGAAATCCATGCTTGTGTGCTTTCTTTGATTCCAAGGGAATTGTTCCGCACTACATAGGGCATTCGGAGACTTTTGATGAAATAGTATAGATAGGTAACAGAAGATAAATAATTTGATACACAGTGAGGTGACAAGCGTCATGGGATAGCAACGTGCACGTATACAAATGACGTTAGTATTGTGTACACAAGATATAAAAGGGCAATGTATTGGCGGATCTGTCATTTATACTCAGATGATTCATATGGAAAGGTACACGACGTGATTATGATCGCGTGACTGTAATAAACAGACTTCGAACGCGGAATGGTACGAGGTGTGGCTAGAAAAAAACCGGACTAATACTGGTGAAACAATAAAACGAATGCAATAAGGCTGAAAGTCGGGTGGCCTGTCACGTGACTCTCGCTCCGCCTACTGCTCGAGTTTCATCTGCCTCCTGCACTCAGTCTGCCCGTGGCGCCTGTTTTAAGTAGTTGACGTTTTGTCTGTGCGTCGGAAAATGTTGAGTGTACAGAAAGAACAGCGTGTTAACATCAAATTTTGTTTCAAACTAGGAAAATCTGCAAGTGAAACGTTTGTAATGTTACAACAAGTGTACGGCGATGATTGTTTATCGCGAACACAAGTGTTTGAGTGGTTTAAACGATTTAAAGATGGCCGCGAAGACACCAGTGATGACACTCGCACTGGCAGACCATTGTCAGCAAAAACTGATGCAAACATTGAAAAAATCGGTAAACTTGTTCGACAAGATCGCTGTTTAACAATCAGAGCAGTGTCTGAGTTAACAGGAGTTGACAAGGAAAGTGTCGAACAAGTTTACCGATTTTTTCAATGTTTGCATCAGTTTTTGCTGACAATGGTCTGCCAGTGCGAGTGTCATCACTGGTGTCTTCGCGGCCATCTTTAAATCGTTTAAACCACTCAAACACTTGTGTTCGCGATAAACAATCATCGCCGTACACTTGTTGTAACATTACAAACGTTTCACTTGCAGATTTTCCTAGTTTGAAACAAAATTTGATGTTAACACGCTGTTCTTTCTGTACACTCAACATTTTCCGATGCACAGACAAAACGTCAACTACTTAAAACAGACGCCACGGGCAGACTGAGTGCAGGAGGCAGATGAAACTCGAGCAGTAGGCGGAGCGAGAGTCACGTGACAGGCCACGCGACTTTCAGCCTTATTGCATTCGTTTTATTGTTTCACCAGTACTAGTCCGGTTTTTTTTCTAGCCACACCTCGTAGTTGGAACTAGACGCATGGGCCATTCCATTTCGGAAATAGTTAGAGAATTCAATATTCCGAGATCCACAGTAACACGAGTGTGTCGAGAATACAAAATTTCAGGCATTACCTCTCACCACGCACAACGCAGTGGCCGGCGGCCTTCATTTAACGACCCAGAGGAACGGTGTATGCGTGGAATTAGCCGTGCTAACAGACAAGCAACGCTGCGTAAACAGCCGCGGAAATCAATAAGGGACAAACGCGTCCGTTAGGACAGTGCAGCGAAGGGCTGTGGCAGCAGACGACAGACGCGAGCGCCTTTGCTAACAGCACGCAGTCGCCTGCAGCGTTTCTCCTGGGCTCGTGGCGGTGTCAGTTGGACGCTAGGCGACTGGAAAACTGTGGTCCGGTCAGATGTGTCCCGACTTCAGTTGGTAAGAGCTGATGGTAGGGTTCGAGTGTGGCGCAGACCTCACGCAGCCGTGGGCCCAAGTTGTCAACGAGGCACTGGGCAAGCTGGTGGTCGCTCCATAAGACGTCGGCTGTGTTTACATGAGATGGACTGGGACTCTTGGTCTCACTGACCCTATCATTGATTGGAAATGTTTATGTTCGGCTGCTTGGAGACGATTTGCAGCCCTTCGTGGACTTCATATTCCCAAACAACGATTGAATTTTTATGGATGACAAAGGGCCATGTCACCAGGCCACAGTTGCTTGTGACTGGTTTGAAGAACATTCTGGGCAGTTCGAGCGAATTATTTGGCCACAGAGATCGGCTGACATGATTCTAATCCAACATTTACGTGATATAATCGTGAGGTCTGTTGGTGCACAAAAATCCTGCACCGGCAACACTTGCGCAATTATGGACGGCTACTGATGCAGCATGGCTCAATATTTCTGCAGGCGACTTCCAACGACTTGAGGAGTGCATGCCATATCGAGTTGCAGCAATGTGCCGGGCAAAAGGAGGTCCGACACGATGTTAGGAGGTATCGCGTGAATTTTGTCACATCCGTGTGATATAAATGGCACTTCGTCTTTGACTCGCAGTGGATGGTAGAAGACAAAAAAAAAAAAAAAAAACCCGAATTCGATCTTTCGAGGTCGTTTCACGGCGGACGTCGTATTACGGTTCCTCCGTTCATTATTCGCACGAACACCAAAGAGGCAGACACTGAGATAAGTGATCGCGAATTAGAATATCGACTAAAATCCATCAATAGTGAAAGAGTGTCCGGAGCGGACAGAAATTTTGCGAAAGAAGTTGCTTCCCTTCTAGGAGCATTTTATCGCAGGGCGTTGGAACAACGAAGGGCATACCCAGTAATTGATAAAAGAAAGCCCGCATCTCGTGGTCGTGCGGTAGCGTTCTCGCTTCCCACGCCCGGGTTCCCGGGTTCGATTCCCGGCGGGGTCAGGGATTTTCTCTGCCTCGTGATGGCTGGGTGTTGTGTGCTGTCCTTACGTTAGGTTTAAGTAGTTCTAAGTTCTAGGGGACTTATAACCACAGCAGTTGAGTCCCATAGTGCTCAGAGCCATAAAAGAAAGGTGCTGATTGTGGTGTCACCGCTAGACACCACACTTGCTAGGTGGTAACTTAAATCGGCCGCGGTCCTGTAGTACATGTCGGACCCGCGTGTCGCCACTGTGGGATCGCAAACCTAGCGCCACCACAAGGCAGGTCTCGAGAGACTGAGGAGACCTCGTCCCCAGTTGTACGGACAACATAGCTAGCGATTGGACGTGCTAAGCCTTGCTCTCATTTGCCGAGAGATAGACAGTAGAATAGCCCTCTGCTAAGTTAAATGGCGACCACCTAGCAAGGCGCCATTTGTATCAGTGCCAATAGCTTACGAGTATGCAGGAGAGATGTATTCCAACAAGAGAATAAAGTTAAGTATTAAAAAAGCTACGTATTTTTCTTTAGTGCATTTATAAGTCTCATGTTCCAGACTTCACGCCCGTCTGCGTTAGCCTTGCGTGCCCTATCGGCTACAGCATTGTGTCTGGGCTGTATGGTCTAGACACAACACTGATTATTCCCGTTCTCAAGAAGGGTCGTCGTACAGATGCACATAATTACAGGCTTATATCGCTGACTTCACTCAGTAGCAGAATTTTGGAACATGTTTTACACACAGGCATTTTGACATTTTTGGAGAACGAAAATCTCCTGCATAAATACGATTGTGGATTTCACAAGAAAACATACTGCTAAGCGTCGCTCGCTGCGTTTAGCCGTCCTAGGCGAAGGCACCCATGTTTATGCCGTGTTCCTTCACTTCCTCACGGCATTCCATCGATACGTGTAAAGGTGATTTCAGGAGTACCGCAGAGTGTGCTAGAGGGCCATTATTGTCTACGCGAGAAGTCCCATGAGGCTGCTCGCAGATCATGGTATTTTCTACGGGGAGTTTGCAACACCACGGAACTGTAAGGAAACCAAGAGAGACTTGCGGAGGATCGATGATTAGTTCAGGAGCTGGCAGTTGATCCTCCATGTAAATAAATGTAACGCATTAGTCATAAATAGACAAAGAGACCCATACCTATTCACTCTGTTGGCGATAAACTATAGGAAACAGTGACAACTGTAAGGCATTTAACAGCAACCGTTCACAGCGGAGTAAAATGGAATGGTCACATAAAACTAATTGTAAGAAAAACGGATGCCAGGGTGAGATTCGTAGAAGGAATATTAGTGAAATATCTTCATCCACGAAGGAAGTGACTTACAAAACACTTTAATGCCCTTGTCGTTGTGCTGCCTTTGTACTTGGATTTCTGAAGACGGAAATAACTCCTAAAGGCGGCATGCATAATTTGTTATCAATAATGTCATTCTTCAGTTGATGCGACCTAGGCAGCTTAACTACAGATCTACGCATATTTACTGGAATGATCCCTAGCGTCCTATGTGACTTTATGCCACACCTGAAGCCCGATTCTTGAGTCTGCTCATCAGTCTGGGACCCTTATGAGAGTGAACTGCTGGAGGAAACAGAGGAGATCCAACGAAGAATGGTGCGTTTCGTGACTGGGTCGTTTAGTATGAGCGAGAGCGTTACGTAATTGGTCAACAATCGCCGGAAAAAGTTTGTGGTAAGGACTATGGGACCAAACTGCTGAAGTGATCGGTCCCTAGGCTTACGCTAAATCGAACCTCCGACGGGGGGAGCCGCGCCAACCGTGACAAGGCGCCCCCGACCGCACGGCTTCTCCGCCAACAGTCGCCGGTGAAAGACGCTAATAGAGAGGCGTCGTGCGTGACGAAGGGATTTTCTGCAGAAATTCCGAGAGAGTACGTTCGACGAACAGTCCAACAGCGTATTACTTCCTCACAATTATGTCTCCCTAAATGACAACTACGAGAAAATCAGGGAAATTAGAACTCATACGGAAGGTTATCGGCAATAGTGCTTCTCTCGCACCATTCGCAAATGGAACAAAAGTGTGATACCAGAAGTATCCTCCGCCACACACCCTAAGGTAGCTAACGGAATATAGGCATAGCTGTACGTCGTATGTTCCGATTCTAGTTGCACTTCCATCTCCGGTAGGTTTGAAACGGAGGCTATACCGAAGGCGAAGCTTCGAGGTTTTGAGTGTCGTACGTAACAATTAAATCATCAAACGGCTGCAGCCACGTAATGAACTTCGAAATAAGTAGGGAATCCTGGCTGCAGTCCCGTTCTGGCATAAAATTTCAATTGTCGCTACAGTTTCATTCCAATGGAGCTTCAGCGTATGTGAATAGTTTGCACAAATCATTTCACGAATCTGAATCCTCACTGATTTCCTGTCTTTCAGTGTTACACTCTAAGACCCATACACACACACTGTAAGTAGGCTGTTTATGTTTTCTTATTGGCGGCGTTACGTGGCGCTCTGTGTGAGTCGCTGGCTGTGCTGTGTGCAGTCTGTGGCTGGTTTGCATTGTTGTCTGCCATTGTAGTGTTGGGCAGCTGGATGTGAGCGGCGCGTGGCGTTGCGCAGTTGGAGGTGAGCCGCCAGGAGTGGTGGATGTGGGGAGAGAAATGACGGAGTTTTGAAATTTGTAAGACTGGATGTCATGAACTGCTATGTATATTATGATTTTTCAACACTATTGAGGTAAATACATTGTTTGTTCTCTATTGAAATCTTTCATTTGCTAACTATGGCTATCAGTAGTTAGTGCCTTTAATAGTTTGAATCTTTTATTTAGCTGGCAGTAGTGGCGCTCGCTGTATTGCAGTAGTTCGAGTAACGAAGATTTTTGTGAGGTAAGTGATCTGTGAAACGTATAGGTTAAGGTTAGTCAGGGCCATTCTTTTGTAGGGATTATTGAAAGTCAGATTGCGTTGCGCTAAAAATATTGTGTGTCCGTTTAAGCACAGTCCTGTATAATTGTTCAAAGGGGACGTTTCAACACACACACACACACACACACACACACACACACACACTACGAACATCACGGAAATCGGTAATTGTGATGTACATGTATAGACAACGAAATGATTTCTATTTCGGAAACATTGTATGATTTATTAAAGAGAAAGAGCTTCACAAATGGAGCAAGACAATAATGCGTTCGTCATCGGATCTGAGTTCGGATCCGTCACTGAAGACAATTCTACTCCAGTCAATGAGATTCCACGCCGAAGACGTGTCTGCAGACCGGTGGTGTATCTCACCTCACCGTCGCCCCCCAAACGGCCCGACAGCCAGGAGTAAGGGTCTGGCGTGACATTCTTTTCATAGCAGCACTCCTTTGGTTGTCATCCACTGCACCTTTACAGCACGAAGCCACGTCAACGATATACTACGCCCTGATTTGTTGCTTTTCATGGCACGCCATCCTAGCCTTACATTTCGGCAAGATAATGTCGGCCCGCGCTCGATGAGAGTTTCTACTGCTCGTCTTCGTGCTTGCCAAAAACTACCCAGCAAGATCGCCAGATCTCTCCCCAATTGAGGACGTTTGGAACATTACGGGCAGGACCCTGCAGCCAGCTCGGGATTTTGACGACCTGACGCGCCCGCTGGACTGAACTTGGCACGACATCCCTCAGGAGGAGATCCAAAAAGTCTGTCAGTCAATGCCGAGCCGACCGAATAACTGCTTACGTACGGGCCAGAAACAGACCAAAGCGTTATTGCCTTGCTCACTTTGCGAAGTTTTTTTCTCTTGGATAAATCATTCAATTTTTCTGAAATTGTAATCATTTGTTTGTATATATACATCACATCTACCGATTTCCTTTTTATTTGGATAATTCCTTCGTGGTGCGTCGTTTTTCTTTTTTTCTTAGACTGTCCATTTAGTACACTTCGTAAGCTGCAAAAATGTTCTCGGCCACTTATCCTGGGGCACCAAGGAACTTTGCTGTCTCTTCGTGGTGGCTTCGCCGATCACAAACAACAGCTGTTTACAGAACGCCTCAGATACGTCCACTGTGTGGAAAGTTATTAACATTTTTTAAGAAGCATCTGTTACAGAGGAGAATATTCGAGGTGTAGAAACACACAAAATAGTTTCACAGAACACGGCTGGAGGTCCGAACTGCCTGTAAGTGAAATGCGATCTTCAAGTGCACCTTTTAGGTTTTTGAACTGCGTCACTGAAGTCTGCGAAATGTCAAATGTAAAATATGCGAGAAAAGCTATTCAAGAAAATGTGGCACTTCTTTAAAATTACATTTTAAAATTCATAAACACAAGAAACATGAGCATGAAGAAACTATTACTTGACCACCCTCCAAATCAGCTCCGCTACAAAAAACTGAGTATCAAGTAACTTTGAAGTAAGTCGAAAGATACTGACGTGTTTATTTGTGAAATAACAGCCCCTCACGATCTCCGTTTACTTTCATGGTTTCGGTTTAACGACTAGTGCGATTATTCCGTAAAACTATGAGTTAAAGGAACGACATCTCTTGCTATTTTCAATTCATATGTTTTCATAATCCTTTGTAACCCTTAATTACATGAGTAATTTTTGATAAAATTATTTATCTGGCATAAATAAATAAACTGACATTTTAAAAGTGTTATTGTTATACAGAAATGATTATTACGTAAATACCAACCCCTGCCACCGACTGCTAGAAAATAATTTCGCGGCTTCCGAATCCGACTGCGGTTGCAATAAAAAGACCTACGTCACATGACTAGTTCAGGCGTGGGACTCTTATACGAAGATCGACAAAAGTGGTGCAGAATGAACGGTTGGACTCGTAGTCACGGGTGGTATTGAAATCCCCCTCCGGCTATTTAGATTTGTTGCACTTACAGAATGTCAAATCAAACACCTTTCAGCCGTCTTATTTTATTTAGCAACCAGTTTCGGCGATTTACTACGCCATCTGGTAGCTCAAAATAGTTCAAATGGCTCTGAGCACTATGGGACTTAACTTCTGAGGTCATCAGTCCCCTAGAACTTAGAACTACTTAAACCTAACTAACCTAAGGACATCACACACATCCATGCCCGAGGCAGGATTCGAACCTGCGACCGTAGCGGTCGCACGGTTCCAAACTGAAGCTTCTAGAAGCGCTCGGCCACTGCGGTCGGCCATCTGGTAGCCAAATAAAATAAATTTGTCAATTAGACAGCTGAAAAGTGTTTGATTCGACATGCTGTAGTGAACAGCCGAGTCCCGCAACCATCTCTGAAAAGATGGGCATACAGAGACTTTTTTCACTTAGTCCTTTTATGTACATCAAATACCTGAACGGTTTCTCTCGAAAAAATATGACGATATCCTGCTCCATCGTTGCCAAGTACAAATTCGTTTCCCGTCACTATTGACCTTGACATCCACAGGACTTTACACTGGATGGTTATAATTAGCGTGTTTCTACTCGTGGACGTCCAATGTGGGCCGTAATTATCGTGTGGCAGCGAAACTTGATAGATACGCTAATGCGTTATCACGGAACCGATTTAAGCTGGGAAAAAAGCTCCAGTTTTAGCCATCAGGTGCAAACCTCGCGCTGTACAGCTTCTGGCCGACGTCTCCGGTGCTCATATTGAACAAATTGTGTAAGCAACGGTTAATAATAAAATCAACATCGTTTCTCGCTTGTTTGACGTTTTCTGCCCACTTTCCGTTTCCAGTCAATTATATATCGAAACATTTCTGTACGTCTTTCTTGCACACGCAGCGCCAGATTTGCACCTGGTGGCCAAAGTTAAAACTAACTTTTCCCAGCCTAGCTCGGTTCCGCATCGACGCGTTCGAATATTTAGCATGTTTCGCTGCCATACGATGATTACAGCACTCACTGGAGCTGTGCGAGTAGCTGCACCTTACTTACAACCACCCGGTACTGCGATTTCAATTTACTTCGTTCCCCTTACTTGCTTCTGCCCTTTTCTGATTTAACGACGAGCGAGGTGACCCAGTTGTAAGACAATGAATTCGTATTTGGTAGGAAGACGGCTCAAATTCCCCTCCGGCCATCCAGATTTACGTTTCCGTGGTTTCCGTAAATCGCTGAAGGCAAATGCCAGAATAGTTTATCAGAAAACATATTTCGTCCCCAATCCGAGGTTGAGCCGTGTCTCTAATAATTTCATCGTCGACTGCATGTCAAACCCTAATCTTCCTTCCCTCCTTCCTTCATTTTGGCCTTAGAGTTTAGACAGTTGAGGGCTTTACGCGCAGAGCGGCCTTATGATTGTACCTCTGAAGATTGGGGAGGAAGTCAGTATTTCATAGTTCATCTGTTTGGTCTTCATGCACAGCGTAGGTTTCTTTTTTGTACAGTGACTGTAAAACGGTGATACCTTTTTTGTAAACCCTTTCGCCAGTTTTTAAAGGGCTCGTCGCTACTGCAGTGGAGGCCGAGTTACCACTGTTGTTACGGTAGGCCGAGTTTGTGAGTTCGTGAAACGGCTTCTGGTGCCGTACACCGCTAAGACAATTTCTCGCTGCCACTATTACACGGCTATGACCCAAGGTTGGGTAATAGGATAGGAGAACGAAGGTTCTACAACTCTCCAACAAATCAGTAACAATGTCACACAAATGAGTTAAAAAGATTTACTTATCTTTGTCACTTGTTGAAGGCCCTCAATGGCTAAGTGCAAATAATCGTACATAAACTTCAAGTTACATAGCAAATGCAATTTATAACTGTCTGTTTCACTTCTAAGAGTTCACTAAACGACGTTCCCTGTATAAGTCAGCCCTGGGCGATGATCTGTAAGCAAGTGGGCGAGTGCTGCTTTTCTATCTTCCGAGTAGGCTTCTGTCCGCTGTCGTCCTGTCATCGACGGATTTTACTCAGCCGGCAGTTGGCTGAGGCCAAGTCGATATCTTCATCCTCAGCGTCGTCCGTGGCACTGGTGGAACACGGACAAGTGGCGAGTCTCTGTGGCGCTGTCACATGTCAGCTCGCATCTCTGCGCCTGTGGTATTTCTGCACTGGCTGTGTCTTGTTCGGACGACACAGCAACCTTGATTTAAGATATTTTGTCTCTCTTTTGAGGGAACACAAGTAGGAAAAAATCAGGCCCTTGTGAAACCTTTGCACAATGTGTAAAGAAAACAAAGTCAAACACACACACACACAAACACACACACACACACACACACACACACACACACATACACACACACACACACATACACACACACACACACACACACACATACATACATACATACACACACAAAGATTACGAAGACATAAAGGCTCAAAATCCCTACTACACTATCAGTGAGACCGGCGAACTTCCGATGTTAGCAGACGACGCCACAGCCAAACGTTTCTGCCCTTGCGCATTCTGCAACATCCTCAAGATTTTAAAGCCCCACCGTTGGCGCAGTCAAATTGATCATTGACGCCACTTACCTACCTGCGGCACGGTTGCCGGATGATTTACAGGCAAGCACGTGACGCACACCCACAACGAGTAGGCGATTTTGACAAGAAAGTCACTCTTGTAAAACGGGCTGCACGCGGAACGAACCTTAAAGAGCGGTGATCAGTATCTGGAAGTCTAGGAACAGCTCAGGAGAGACCTTTATGCCGTGTTGGCGGCACCTGCCGTGTTTATCGGAGGCAGCCCTTACGTGACCTGAAACACTTGTCGCCGCCATCGCGCTACGCCGCGGACAGATGGGCACAAGCAGGACACTCCACTCTCTCCGCGGTCGCCCACCCATGGGGGCCAAGGACGTGCGATTGTGCTAATACGTCACCAGCCCGTCTGATTTCTTCTCGTCACATTGTTTCTCGTACGTAGTCGTTCTTGAAGCTCCAACACCGGTATTACTGCGAACGTGCAAGTGCTCATTTCACCTTCCGACACCATACACAGAACATGTCTAGCGTCGAGAACTATATGAACGAAGTTCTCCTTGCACTCCTAGTAATTGGGAAAACACAAGAGACGTGGATACACTAGCAAAATGTCCACAAACGGAGACCATCAAGTTTGTGCCGCGCATGTAGTCTCATTCATAGTTTATTCACTGGTAACAGTGCTGTATCGCTTTCTATGGTGCACAGCCTCGAAAGAGATTGAAACTTTACTTAAAGTTACAAAAAGTTTGGTAGCATTTAAAAGTAGAGAATACAGGAGCTATCTTACTCATGTCATAAAACCCCAAGAACAATTTCCAAAATTGTTCCATATTGACAGCAACATTTCACTATTAATCATTGTGTGATTGATTTAAATGTTCAGATGTTTGTGAATTCGTAAGACACCAAACTGCTGAGGTCATCGGTCTGTAGACTTACAAACTACTGAAACTAACTTATGCTAAGAACAACACACACACCAATGCCCGAGGGAGGACTCGAACCTCCGGCGGGAGGGACCGCGCAATCCGTGACATGGCGCCTCAAACCGCGCGGCCACTCCGCGCGGCTCTCATAGATTTAATTTTATTTTTCTGTTGTGTTGGGCTATGTAAGACATAATTAACAACCAACACTACCCCATGGAAATTCACGAAAATATCTTACAACTATTCACCACACAAAATATCCACGGGTTGCAATAGTAATATTGTTATCGTACTTCACAAACCAAGTCTTTTCTGTCATAATCGATACATCTAGTTTGAACACATTTTCCATTTTCCTACGTTGTGTTGTCCGCCCCGATAGCGTGACGGATTGCCGTCCTACGGGCCCGGGTTCGATTCCCGGCTCGGTCGGAGATTTTCTCCGCTCAGGGACTGGGTGTTGTGCTGTCTTCATCATCATGTCATCCCCATCTGGCGCGCAGATCGCCCAATGTGGCGTCGAATGTAATAAGACCTGCACCAAGGCGGCCGGAGCTGCCCGGCAAGGGGCCTCCCGGCCAATGACGCCAAACGCTCATTTTTCATTACGTTGTGTTAATCTTTTCATGGCTACATAGCTAGTAGACGTTACAGGATAGATCATCTGTTTTACGACTCATTGTTCTACGAATATTGTTTATCCTTCCAGAGACACGTTAAGGCCCGAGTGTTTCAAAAATATTCCTCCGATTTCACAAGACTTTATCTTCTACGTGAATGTAGAAAAAAACTAATTATACGTTTCATCTTACTCAGCGAAACTAAAAGTCCACGCTGGGGACAGCTACAATTTGCCAGTTTATGTGGTCGATGGTAGGAGAAGGGATCTTCCTGATGTCGCTAGCTAGCTGCTCGCTTGTTCGTTACTCAGTGCGCATCCACTCCGAGATGGAGACAATAGAGCTGTAAAAGGCGTTTCGTGTGCTCCGATACAACAGTACACCTGCACGTTGTAGCAGTTCTAAACAGTCAGCTGCGTGAATGATGACTCAGTTCATATCAGCTGTCCACTGCCGACTAAGCCCTCACAGACTAAGCCCTCACATCACAATTCTGTGTGCGCCCTTTACGATTAAAACAGGGCCCGCACCACAGCATTAAAACAAAATATTTTATTTTAATTTTCTTACGGCTCTGGGCTGCAGTCTAGCCTGCGCCTCAATGCGGCCCTTCGTGTTAAGTCACCTGTAAATAGTCAAACGTGTTTGTCAGATTCGCTGTTTCCAATCGACGGGTTTGTCAAGCAAGCGCGCAGACGTAACAATAGCGTCTGTCAAATTTAGCCTCATTTTTGAAGCAGCTGTCACACAGCCTCTAAGTATTTTGACGTTAGTGCTCATGGCTACCAATACAGACAAACCACTTTTTGCATTGGCTTTAGCACTGTGGATAGCACTGATCCTAGAAATGGTGAAATTGAGAGGTAAATATACACAAGAAAATCTAACGAAAGTTGGTTAAAATATCAGACAGTGGGAACATACACTACACAGCCACTTGAATTGTTGTGAGTAGAACATCGATTTGCTTCTTAACATACGTGGGCGGATCAAAAAGTAAAGCCTCCACCGTCATAAAAATTTAATAATGGAGATATAACAGCAGAATTAGTATACAACAGTACCTTTCAATATTGTCACCATGCATTTATACACGTTTGCGCCATTTAAGGTGAAAGGATATCAATAATACGATTCGCTGAAGACACTGCTAATCTGAGTGAAAGTGAAGAAGAATTACATAATCTGCTGAATGGAATGAACAGTCTAATGAACACAGAATATGGATTGACAGTAAATCGAAGAAAGATGAAAGTAATGAGAAGTAGTACAAATGAGAACATCGAAAAACTTAGCATCAAGATTGACGGTCATGAAGTAGATGGAATTAAGGAATTCTACCATCTAGGCAGCAAAAAACCAAATACAGACGGAACAAGGAGCACATCAAAAGCAAACTAGCACTGGCAAAAAGGGCATTCAAGGCCATGAGAAGACTACTGGTATCAAACATAGACCTTAATTTGAAGAAGAAATTTCTGAGAATGTACGTTTGGAGCACAGCATTGTATGATAGTGAAACATGGATTGCGGAAAAACCTGAAAAGAAAAGAATCGAAGCTTTTGAGATGTGGTGCTACAGACGAATGTTAAAAATTTGGTGTACTGATAAGGTAAAAATCGAGGAGGTTCTGTGCAGAATCAGAGAGGAAAGGAATATGTGGGGCACACGGACAAGGAGAAGGGACAGGATGATAAAACATCTGCTAAGACATCAGGGAGTGGCTTACATGGTACTAGAGGGAGCTGTAGAGGGCAAAAACTGTAGAGGAAGACAGAGATTGGAACACATCCAGCAAATAATTGAGGACGCAGGTTGCAAGTGCTACTCTTAGATGAAGAGGTTGCACAGGAGAGGAATTCGGGAGGGGGAGGGGCTGCATCAAACCAGTCGGAAGAAAGAATGATTCCCCCCCCCCTCCCAAAAAAAACAAAAATCGCCGGCGAGTATGGGCACCACCTGGGGAAAGGTACTACTCTTCTGTTGTTTTGTAGAGGTACGGTGACACTTTTGAACGGTGTTGTTGTTGAGGACAGTTCAGGCTATGATGTGTACTAATTCCGTTGTTATATGTGCAGTATTATTTTTTTTTATGAGACGGGGGGCTGAGGTGACAAAAGTCATGGAATACCTTTTAATATCGCGTCGGACCTCCTTTTGGCCGGCGTTTGGCAGCAGTTCGACATAGCATGGACTCAACAAGTCGCTGGAAGTCCCCTGCAGAAATATTCAGCCATGCTGCCACTATAGCCGTTTGTGCACGACCTGACATCTCGACTGCGCCCCATGTTCGATGGGATTCCTGTCGGGTGATCTGGGTGGCCAAATCATTCGCTCGAATTGTCCAGAAAGTTCTTCCAGCCAATCGTGAACAATTGTGGTCCGATGACATGGCGCATTGTCACCCATAAAAATTCCATCGTTGCTTGGACGGGGGCGTTGGGCGTGGAGGTGCCCTATCTCTTAAAAAAACAAAATGGGAACATGGAGTCCACGAACGGCTGCAAATGGTCTCCAAGTAGCCGAACATAACCGTGTCCAGTGAATGATCCAATCCATTCCATGTAAACACAGCTCTCACCATTATGTAGCCACCATCAGCTTGCACAGTGCCTCGTTGACAACTTGGGTCCGTGGCTACATGAGGTCCGCGCCAAACTCGATCCCTACCATCAGCTCTTACCACTCATCTGACCAGCCCACGTGTTGCCAGTCGTCTAGCGTCCAACCGATACCGTCACGAGCCCAGGAGAGGCGCAGCAGGCGACGTGTTACTAGCAGAGGCACTCGCGTCGATTGTCTGCTGCCATAACCCATTAACGCCAAATTTCGCCGCTCTGTGTTAATGGATAGTTCGTCGTTGTCCCACATAGATTTCTGCGATTACTTCGCGCAGTGTTGCTCATCTGCTAACACTGGTAATTCTACGCAAACGCCGCTGCTCTCGGTCGTCAAGCGACCGCCGTCGGCCACTGTGTTGTCCACGATGACAGGTAACGTCTGGAATTTGGTATTCTCGGCACACTCTTGATACTGTGGATCTCGGAATACTAAATTCCCAAACGGTTTCCGAAATGGAATGTCTCTTCCATCTAGCTCCAGCTACTACTCCGCGTTCAAAGCCCGTTAATTCCCTTCCTGAGGCCATAATGACTACGCAAGCCTTTTCACGTGACTCACCTGAGTGCAAATGATACCTTCGCCAAAGCGCTGCCCTTGCATACCTGATGTATGCGTTACTACCGCTATCCGTATATGTGCATGTTGCGATACCATCACTTTGGTCTGTCAGTGTAGTTTTTGATACACTGTCCTGTACCGCTAAGAAAGTCGCAACGTCTCTACCATTCATAAAATGCCTATCCTTTTCTGTGTTTATCCATACCCTCTTTCGACCGCAGTTTCAATGATTGGAGAAACTCACGACACCCTGAGAAAATTCGTTTCTCCACTGTCCTGTACCGCTAAGAAAGTCGCAACGTCTCTACCATCCATAAAATGCCTACGCTTTTCTGTGTTTATCCATATCCTCTTTCGACCGCAGTTTCAATGATTGGAGAAACTCACGACACCCTGAGAAAATTCGTTTCTCGCTAAACTTACGCGGCGATACATCGACACAAACGACGTTCGACATTTTGTCTAATCAGCCGTCAATCAAAGTTTGCCTCAAATATGTCAAACACAGTTTACGTTTTACAAACACGTCAAGCAAAGCCCAACGTTGACAAACAGTTTGACAAACTGGCCAGAGCAGGGCGCGCAGACCTGGCGTGGTGAGCGCCGGGCAGGCGCCGGCCGGCGGCGCCCGCGACCTCGCCTGCCATAGCGGGAGGGCCTCTCAAATCAGGCGGCCAGCGGCCAGCGGCCACCGGCCAGCCCGGCCGCGTCCTTGGGCTCGGTCGTTAGATATTACGGCGATAGCCACACATGGCGCTCGAGGAGTATTTTACGCCTCGGCTCTTGCCACGGGCGCTCTCACGCCGGGCCCCAACCTGCTGCCCTCTGAGCCCGGTTACCGCCGCCGTGCAGCCGCGGTCACAACTTGTTACCGAGTCCACGGTCAGAGAGCAAGCGCAGCGAGTGACGTCTCTTCGACTCCCAGATCATACACGACGTCCACCAGCTACTTTGGAGGAGGACGGAGCTATAAAGCAGTCGTGGACTTGATAAAGAAGCCGTCCTGGCTTTCGCGCTACATCATTTGGCATCTCCCGTGTGAAACACAGCTGGCCCCTTATTTCGCACAGTGTCTCGTCAGCCATGGATGAAACAGATTCCATGTTTCTAGGTCTCCAGAGAACTTTGGACACTACTACATTCTGGACTTTCAGCTGAGGTCTGAGAGGCTGGAAAAATGAGGACTGGAAAACTTCTTAAGTAATAGAATCCATGACGTCGTCCTGGACGGCGAGTGTTTATCACAGGCAAGGATATGGTCAGGAGTGATCCAGGAAAGCGTAACAGGACCGCTTTTGATCTCTACATAAGTAAGTGATGGCGGATAGGGTGGGTAACAATCTCCGACTGTTTGCTGATGACGCTTTGGTGTACTATGAAGTGTTATCGTCAAGTGCCTTTAGGAGGATGTACGATGACTTGCACAGAATTTCCATTTGTTTGGATGAAAGGCAACTTACTTTAAATGCGGAAAAGTGCAAGTTAATGCAGATGAACAGCAAAAGTAATTCTGTGACGTTCGTGACAATATTATTAGTGTGCTGATGGCTCAGTCACGTTGATTAAATATGGAGGCTTAAAGTGGCAAGCAATATGAAATGGAATGAGCACGTAAGTAGACATGGTTTATTGTGGGAACCCTACGAAAGCGTAGCTCATCTATAAAGATTCTTGTGTAACCCCCTCCTCATACTGCTTCACTGATTGGGGTCACCAGCAGATCCAATTAAAGGAAGACATCGAAGCAATTCAGAGGTGTGCTGCCAGATTTGTTACCGGTAGGTTCGATCGGTACACTACCATTACGCAAACACTACGTGAACTCAGACAATCCATGGCGGGAAGAAATAGTACTATTCCAGAAAGCATACTGAATAAGTTTAGACATTTGATATTTGCGAAACACTGCAGAAAGTCCCTACTGCTGCCAACTTTCATCTCGCGTAAGGACCTTGAACACGAGATTAGAGGAATTAGGGCTCCTGTGGAGGAATCAGATAACCATTTTTCCCTCGCTTTGTTTGCGAGTGGAACAGGAAAGTAATCGACTAGCAGTAATACAACGTACCCAAAGCATGCACCGTATAGTGGCTTATGAAGTTTTTTTTTTTTTTGACTCATCAGTCTTCTGACTGGTTTTCATGTGCCAACCTTTTCATCTCAGACTAACACTTGCAACCTACGTCCCCAATTATTTTCGAGTTTTATTCCAGTCTATAGCATCAGAGAAGTTATTCCTTCCCTTACCAGTCCACCTAATTTTCAACTTTCTTCTGTAGCATCACATCTCAAATGCTTCGATTCTCTTCTGTTCCGAAATTTCCATAGTCAGTGCTTCGCTACCATACAATGCTGTGCTCCAAACGTACGTTCTCAGAAATTTCTTCCTCAAATTAAGGTCTGTGTTTGATATCAGTAGACTTCTCTTAGTCAGTAATACCCTTTTACCCGGTGCTAGTCTGCTTTTTGTGGCATTGCTCCGTCAGTCATGGGTTATTTTGCTGCCTAAGTAGTGACCATCAATACTGATGTTAAGTTTGTCGCTGTTCTCATTTCTGCTACTTCTCTTTACTTTCGTCTTTCTTCGATTTACCCTCAATACATATTTTGTACTCGTTAGGCGGTTCATTCCATTCAACAAATCCTGTAAATCTTCTTCACTTTCACTGAGGATAACAATGTCATCTTTTCACCTTAAAAGTTAATCCCACTCTTCAATCTTTCTTTTATTTCCGTCATTGTTTCTTCGATGTGTGGGTTTAACAGTAAGGCCGTAAGACTATATCCCTGTCTTACCCCCTTTTTAATCCAAGCAGTTCTTGGTCTTTCAGTATCATTTTTCCATCTTGGTTCCTTTACATACTGTGTATTACCCGTCTTTCCCTGTAGCTTAGACCTATTTTTCCCATAATTTTGAATATCGTCCACACTTTTACCAGTCGAACGCTTTTTCCAGGTTGACACATCATATGAAAGTGTCTTGATTTTTCTTCAGTCTTGCTTCCATTATCGATCGTAACCTCAGAGCGGCCTCTCTGGCGCCTTTACCTTTCGTAAAGCCAAACTGATTGTCAATATCACATCCTCAATTTTCTTTCCCATTCTTCTGTTTATTATTCTTGTCCGAGCTTGTCCTATGTCAGTAATGACCGCGCTTTCGACGGGACGCTATACTTTAATCTTCGTTCTTCGTTTTTCCTTTTCTTTTCTTGTCCTTCGACTCTTATAAATGCAGTCTGGTTTCTGTACAAATGGTAGATAACGTTTCTCTCTGTGTATTTTATCCCTACTACCTTTAGAATTTCAAAAAATCTATCCGAAAATATGACTCCGTGCTACACGGAATGGACGCTTGGGAAAGGGAGGAAATCAAAAGCATGCTGTTAAAATGAATTCGGCATACTTTCACATGCACACGTTTTGTCGCTTTAACTAACAGCCGCAAATAAAACTATCGTTCCATGTTTTCACTATATCGTTCTACGTTTTCACTATCAGAAACATAATCATTGTGTCACTAGAAACATACAGTAATTTAATAGTGGAATTATTCATGAAACTGTGAATTGGGTTAACTTATTGGCACTAAGTCATCTCAGCTCTTCTTCAAGCAGAGATGAATATAAGTAGTGGAATAATGATATTTTATTCCTTGGTAAGAAGCAAATAAAAACATGTGTAACATGAAAGGCCTTAGGGAGATGATGTTTGGTTTGTAGGACGTTACTCTGCGCGGTCATCAGCACCCGTACCAAGTCCCAATTTTTTCAAAGTCTAATTTTTCACGCAATCCAATCGAGCCACTGCCGCGAATGATGACGATGAGTAGGAGGAGGACAACACAAACATCCAGTTCTCGGGCAGAGAAAATCCCCAACTGGACCGGGAATCGAACCCGGGACACCGTGAAAATATGGAAAGACTAAAAACACAAAAAATTACCGTGTCTAATACTGTGTAGGAAACACGCTGGCATTCAAAATGGCTTCCACTCGTCTCAGAATGGATAAATACAGGTGCTTTACGGTTTTCATGGGAATCTCATACGATTCTTCCTGCAAAACGGTCGCAAGTTCAGATAACACTGGTGGAGGTGAACAGCGATCACGCGTCATTCTCTCCAAAGCAGACCACAAAGAGTAATGTTGAGATCTGGTAACTGGTGGCCAGGGGAAGTGCGACAATTCATCTTAGTGCTCACCAAACCACTCCTGTGCGATGCGAGCTGTGTGAGCTTCAGCCCTGTCGTCGTGGGGAACACACCATCACCATTGGTGAACAAACACCGTACCACGGGACGGACCTAATCACAGAGAAACCATAGGGCTCGTGGAATGTCACGGTATGGCTACCCAAATCATCAGTGAAGCTCCACCATGTTTCACAGTTGGGATGAGAACTCGGCCAAAAGTTGTAAACAATGTGAAACAAGCCTCATCTGTCCAAATGACTTCCTTCCATTCATCCAGTCCAAGATTTGTGACTTTGGCACCACGTTTTCCTGTTACGGGCGTCACTGATGCGTAGTTTTGGGAATTCCAGCTCGCCCTGTAATTCCCTACTTATGGAGCTCTCTTCGTGTTGTCTTGGTGCTGACAGAGTTCACAAGTGCGACATTCAGTTTTGCAGTGACCTTTACAGTTGTCGTCCTTTGATTTTTCACAATCCTCTTTAATTACCGTCTTTCACAATCACCCAAACACTTTTTCCGTGATGTGAATTAGCGGCAATGACGTTTTTCCGCCTTCCTTGTATGCGGTATAAATCTTGGATACGCGGCCTCTTGGAACACCACACACTTCGGCTACCTTGGTTTACTGAAGCACCCACCAAACGACCACCAACAACTTGCACACGTTCGAATTTTCTTAGCTCCAACGTAACTCACAACCACTGCACAGAACACTATCCTAACCAAGACTGCCAGTTTCAATGTACTGAGGACATTACAAGGGTGCCGTTCGGGGTGAAATACATGAGCCTAACACACAGGCTTTTCTAACACTTGCATGTATGTTCTAGCCTGCACTTCTCGCAGTGCTTCCACATTTTTCTCCAGGTTGCGTCTCAACTTCCAAAAACGTGGTTAGCACACCAAAATGCTTTACTGCGTATAGTTCTAATGGAGCTGATACGTCGTTGCTTTCATGTAACTTCGAAAGAGATCCTGTATAATATTTGTAATTGTAAATGATATAGATTACTAGCCCTTTTTTCTGTTCCCTTTTTTTTACCCCAACAGTCGTTCAAGAAACTGTTATCATCATTTAGATGAAATATTGCAATTCAATGCCACAAAACGTTGTATTCTGCACCTATGTCATCATATATCGAATCTCTGCAACCTTTCGCCGCCCTGGGTAGCCGCGCGGTCTACGCCCCTTGCCACGGTTCGCTCGGTTCCCCCCATCGGAGGTTCGAGTCCTCCCTCGGGCCTGGGTGTGTGTGTGTGTTGTCCTTCACGTAAGTTAGTTTAAGCCTAGGGACCGACGACCTCAGCAGTTTAGTCCCATAGGGACTTATCACGAATTTCCAAATTTTCTGTAGCCTTTCGACATATGTCATATTGTCCATTCTGGAGCTATCATATCTCAGCTAAATTCTCACTTATGTAATTTGCCAAATATAAGATTCGTGATAATTTACAGCAAAGTGCTATATCTCCTTCAAGTAGCTAATGATAAATTAGTGTTACTTTGGGATTGGAACCATATTCTCCTGCTTATCATGAGCCGTCGCCTTTAACACTTTGGTCACCAAAGCATTCGTCACACTACTCAGACTACAGATTCAGCTCGCCGAAAATGTCACATTGATATCATCGCATTCCATTGTATTTTCATTGATTTAGGCTGGCAGTTAAATTCAGTTAATATGATATATCCCTACGGCAGACTAGACCACTGTCACTTACCAAATTCGTTCCTCTAATGGAGCTATTCCCATGTAGGCCTAGCCACGCAAGAAAGTGGGTTTGTGATTTTCGGAAGTAAGAGGATGAAAAAATATTGAAAATTTGAGATAGTCGTAGGGGTGTACTCGAATGGCCTAACTAGTTAAGGCTGCAGGTCACGATAAGCAGGGTATCCGGATGAAACCTCACCTGGCGCGAGCTTCTGTATATATTGCAGCTCCAGCATTTCTGAACAGATTTCGCATATATAATTTCATTTCTGTGAAATTAGTTCATTTGATTCTCAGCTGTCTTCACGAAACCGAGTGCGCGCCATTCTGGTCCTGGTGAGCAAACGTTCATCATAGGCGAAGAATTTCTGAGGGGAAGACAAAATATTGCAGTTATTAAAATAGTTTCAACAGAATCATTTCGTACATATCCTAGCATTGCACGATTTGCGAGTGGTGCAGATGTAACAAATGTCGCTGAATATCTTGGTTTTAGGGACGTATCGCATGTTTCAAGACTAAATTACTTTTTAGGGGAAAAAAGCTTTTTGTGATGTAATGCTGGATTAATGTTTTCGTGTCCCCTGTGCTTTCACAACAATCGCATCACTGTGCTCACTGCCGTCAGCTAACAGCTGCACCACTGCGCACGTGGCGTGGCTGGGACTGGTAAGTGGGCCACATATGACTTACACCGTGCTACATGATTACTCCCACCCAGCTAGTCCTATTCACAAAGCACGTTCGCGATAAGCAAACGCTCGTGTTTGGTTACCGCCGCAGACATGTGCGTGGATTTATTTCTGCATTTTCGTTCTATTAGTGATATCCTGTGTTGTCTTCAGGCGACGATCAAAAATGTTGCTGGCCCCACTGAAGTCTACGTTGTCCCACTGCCAAGTTCGGACTAGAGAGGATTTTGTACTTGCAGGAAACGGAAGGAGGCCTTGATAACTCCTAACATACGGCTGTTATTCGAAACAAAACATGCGAGTAAAACAGAAACTGAAGAGAACTTACTTTTTCACTGTTGACCAGTGACACTTCCTCTGCTGACTTTTTGATGTGGCACAATTCACAAGATCCCATTTAAAAGACTGTTCGACCACAAAAGTGAGGTCACAATACGTCTGTCGGTTCCAACTGCCAAAAGGCGCTAGAAAAAATTCTCATCGACAAAAAAGGTTTCCAGCGTTTCCTTCTCTCTGTCATTATTTGATTACCGTGAGCTCACGACCACCACTTACCACCACCACCACAACTGCCACCACCACTCAACAAAAGCAAAAACACAACACGCACACGTCGGATTCACAGCCCGCCGAAATAGGGTTCAGATGATATCTTGCATCAGTCAACGCGCCTCAGGGAAAGTAAGTTGCAGAGAATAAACAACAATCAAAGCGATGACTCCACACGCATCATCTTTTGAGTTATACAAAACATCAATGTCATGCCAACTGGAGGTCATATTACAAGGTGATGTCTGCTGTGAAAAGTTATAAAAGTTACGACGTTCTGTGCAAAACAAACAGTAGGAAATGCGTCTAAGAGAATTTGTTTGCGAGATTTGGTCCAATCACTGTATATGTTTTATATTTTTTAATTTTTATTTTTATTTATTTGTTTATTTATTTTTCCATCGAAGCATCCTAGTGAAGCACTGTTGGCACCGCTGTATCCATCTCAAAACTCAGTAATCTCATTGAATATGAGCCACTTGGTTTCCCAGTTATTGGTATTTAAGTGAAATATGGTATAGTGCTAGTAGTGACTTTTGTAGTAATCTGATTCACTGAGAAACAATGCAGCGTAAAAAGCGTTGAGGGCATTTGAAATTTTGACCTATGAAGGCGCAGTATGAAAAGCACAGTGTTACCAATGGTTCTCCCGATTGAAAAGTGAAGATGACCTTCAACGAGGAAGGGCTTCTACTGGTGGCGTTCATATTCAGAAAATAAACGATCCTGCGTGCGCCAACTGTCGTATGTCAGAGATCTTGAAAAATAGGTTCTGTTCTCAGCTGATTCGTTTTACGCTAGTTTAACCAAAAAGTTGTACATGTAACGTGTTGCAGCAAAATGTGTTATTCGTTTTATGAAAGATTAGAGGCAACATGGAGTGAAGGTTTACAAGGCACTCCTTGAACAAGCTAATGATAGCGCTACATTCATACAAAAAGACCATCGCAGGACATAAATGTTGGGAGCTGTGACGTTTAGACAAGATCCAGTCATAACAGTAAACTACCAAAGATCTCCGAAATAAAACAAAAGCACAACACTGTCGATTCAGTGTGGAAGCTATGCTCATATTTATTTTTGATGTCGATTTAATTGTGAACTGCGAATGTTTGCTTGGAGGTATGGTTGACCGTCATTACTATGCAAGCGTTCTGAAACGGTTGCACTAGAAAATTCGTAAAAAGAGGCCACAATTGTAGCTTTATCTTGTTTCTGAAATTAAGAAGAATGCTGATATGACATAGTTTCGACACTAACGATAACACAAGAGAAAATTCGTCTAGGGTACTAAAGAAAGCAGGATGTCGAGGACGGATTGGCGAGTTGGAAACACTTCTAGAAAAGATGTTTAGATACGGTACGAGCGCACGGACGGTTTTAATGGCTGTTACACGAGGCGTGCGCAGTGCACGGTCTGAGCTGTTGGCTTGACCCTTTATGATGTCATAGGGGTCAGTAATGGACTGTCGCTTTCAGATCCATATGTTTAAGACAGAAACGTCGATCGAGCGAGGTGGGGCAGTGGTCAGCACGCTGGACTCGCACTCGGGAGCATGACGGTTCAATTCCGCGTCCGGCCATCCTGATTTAGGTTTCCCGTGATTTTCCTAAATCGCTTCAGGCAAATGGCTGGACGGTTCCTTTGAAAGGGCACGACCGACTTCCTTCCCATCCTTCCCTATGATGACCTCGCTGTTTAGTCTCCGCCACCCCTCCCTCAATCCGACCTCCCCCCTTCGAAACAACCGGCCAGAAACATCGTGTTTAATTGAGTTTGAAACCATCTTAAATACCGACATGATGGACGCGTTAAACGCTGGGTCCTCACTGTGTAGAAAAGACAGAGTATGAAAGGGGCCTCATTGTGGGTCTGCATTTGGCAGCTGATCGAACAGCGCAATACCCAACTCCGTGGGGCATCAGATATGACAGTGACCGAGTGTTGGACTGCATGCGAGCGTGACGGCGGGCATTCTCGTCTTCAAGTTTCTGTTCCCCCCACGTAACTACCACAAAACAGGGCGCCATATTGTGCACCAAGCATATCTTAACCCTTTAACATCTGCGTCTACCATCCGAGGACAATTAATGGACTCTCGGTATTATTCTGTGTCATTCCGCAAGATTAGTCGGAGGCTAGCAGCAGCGGAACGAGGCATTTACCGTCCAACGTGTAGGCTGACTGCGACACCAGAACACGTACGGTTGCGTTTGGAGTGGTGGCGTGACCGGAAAGCATAGGCTGCTGATAAATTTCGTCGCATTGTATCCAAAGTTGAATCGCGGATCAGCACTACCGCGGATGGCCATAGTCAGTGACTATGGCGACTATGAGACAAGCATATATCACTAGGGGTAAGATAGATACTGCCTACAGGAAAATTAAATAGACCTTTGGAGAAAAGAGAACCATCTGTATGAATATCAAGAGCTCAGGTGGAAAAGCAGTCCTAAGCAAAGAAGGAGTATATAGAGGGTCTATATAAGGGCGATGTACTTGAGGGTATTATTATGGAAGAGGATATACATGAAAATGAAACGGGAGATATGATAATGCGTGAGGCATTTGACTGAGCACTGAAAGACTAAGTCGAAACAAGGCCCCGGGAGTAGACAACATTCCATTAGAACTACTGATAGCCTTGGGTGAGCCAGCATGACAAAACTCTTCCATTTCGTGAGCAAGATGTGTGAGACACGCGAAATACCCTCAGAGTTTAAGAAGAATATAATAATTCCAATCCCAAAGAAAGCAGGTGTTGACAGATGTGAAAATTACCGAACTATCAGTTTAATAAGTCACAGCTGCAAAATACTAACGCGAATTCTTTACAGACGAATGGAAAAACTAGTAGAAGCGGACCTCGGGGAAGATCAGTTTGGATTCCGTAGAAATGTTGGAACACGTGAGGCAATACTAACCTTATGACTTATCTTAGAAGAAAGATTAAGAAAAGGGAAACCTACGTTTCTAGCATTTGTAGACTTAGAGAAAGCTTTTGACAATGATGACTGGAATACTCTCTTTCAAATTCTGAAGGTGGCAGGGGTAAAATACAGAGAGCGAAAGGCTATTTACAATTTGTACAGAAACCAAATGGCAGTTATAAGAGTGGAGGGGCATGAAAGCGAAGCAGTGGTTGGGAAGGGAGTGAGACAGGGTTGTAGCCTCTCCCCGATGTTATTCAATCTGTATATTGAGCAATCAGTAAAGGAAAAAAAATTAAAATCCATGGATAAGAAAGAAAACCTTTGAGGTTCACCGATGACATTGCAATTCTGTCAGAGACAGCAAAGGACCTGGAAGAGCAGCTGAACGGAATGGACAGTGTCTTGAAAGGAGGATATAAGATGAACATCAACAAAAGCAAAACGAGGATAATGGAATGTAGTCAAATTAAATCGGGTGATGCTGAGGGGATTAGATTAGGAAATGAGACACTTAAAGTAGTAAAGGAGTTTTGCTATTTAGGGAGCAAAATAACTGATGATGGTCGAAGTAGAGAGGATATAAAATGTAGACTGGCAATGGCAAGGAAAACTTTTTTGAAGAGAAATTTGTTAACATGGAGTATAGATTTGAGTTTCAGGAAGTCTTTTCTGAACATCTACATATACATGGTTACTCTGCAATTCACACTTAAATGCCTGGCAGAGGGTTCATCGAACCAGTTTTCATACTTCTCTACCATTACACTCTTGAATGGCGCGTGGGAAAAAGGGACACGTAAATCTTTCCGTTCGAGCTCTGATTTCTCATATTTTATTATGATGATCATTTCTCCCTACGTAGTTGGCTGTGAACAAAATATTTTCTCATTCGGAAGAGAAAGTTGGAGATTGAAATTTTGTAAATAGATCTCGCCACAAAGAAAGCCGCCTTTGTTTCAGTGACTGCCACCCCAACTCACGCATCATATCAGTGACACTCTCACCCCTATTGCGGCATTACACGAAACGAGCTGCCCTTCTTTGCACTTTCTCGATGTTTGTAGGGAGTGTAGCCATGTATGGATGTAAAATAGGGACGATTAATAGTTTGGACAAGAAGAGAATAGAAGCTGTCGAAACGTGGTGCTACAGGAGAATTCTGAAGATTAGATGGGTGGATCACATAACTAATGAGGAGGTACTGAATAGAATTCGGGAGGAGAGGAATTTGTGGCACAACTTGACTAGAAGATGGAATCGGTTGCTAGGACATGTTCTGAGGCATCAAGGGATCACCAATATAGTACTGGAGGGCAGCGTGGAGGGTAAAAATCGTAGCGGGAGACCAAGAGATGAATACAATAAGCAGATTCAGAAGGATGTAAGTCGCAGTAGTTACAGGACGAGGATCCTCCACCCGTGGCACGTGTGTCTATGAACTGCCTGCATCATGTTGAGGTTACTCCTGTGGCCAGCGAGACCCACAGACCTGTCCGCGTTAGACCAGCTCTGCTAGGACGTCTGCTCTGTCCCAGGGCCAGTATGTGGGACATCAGGGAGGAGCTACGACAGTTGTGGGCCGGCTTTCTTCAGGAGAAGATGCATCGGCTTTATGGCACGCTCTCAACCAAAAAAAGTGGATGCATCCAGTGATGCGTGGGGTTGTATTGTTGCGTTCTTTGTAAATTTGACTGGATTTTGTAATCACTGAAATAACATCATATCCCTTTCAACCCGTGAAGCTACGTTTCTTCTGGTTGCTTCAAGTTCATTGTCAGACAGTACTTTTCCTTCATTGTGCTCTCTTCCCCTTTTCAAACACCTTTCGCAGAGGCGTTCCCACTTCGCAAAATAGTTAATGAAAACTTCATTTGGAATGTTTCTCGCTGTGCAGTATTAAGTCTCTCTCTTCTTATCGATGATGTAAAAATGGCGATATATCAGCACTGATTTTATTTTTAGAGAGAAAAAAAGAAAGGCACATGTAGATACTTAAAATAATTATCATTTACTGTTTCGCCTCAGTTATACGCTTTTTTAAATTCGATTACATGTTTTGATCGCACTGGATCATGTAATTAATTGCATCGGCAATCCGTCTTGCCTTCTCAGGACAACAAACTGTCAGTACAACACTCTGACACGTTGTGCTGAGTAGACAGCATGGGCTGCTGATTCATTTACTTAGATCTGATGACCATCCAGTGTGATCGAAACACGTAATCGAATTCGAGAAGTGTGCAACTCAGACGAAACAATAAATAAGAGTTATCTTAAATATCTACTCGCATGCACTTGCTGAATTCCCTCTAGACGATTATATCGACTATAGCGAAAGACACATTTAAAAAGAGGTCTATTTAGACGAGGATGTGACAAGCATTCGGCCTCGGCGTTATGGTAGGAACCATCTCGGCACGTGTCTGAAGTAAGAGGAAGAGAGAAAAACCGAAATCGAGATTGTCATGTGGAGATGAGAGCCTCTATCTTCCAGAATACAAGGCCAGTCTGTTTAAAACAAAGCAACCTCATTAGGCATATCAGTGTTTTGTTTATACAGTCTAGCAAAATGGGTAATAACGTAAGAAATTTGCGCTACACTATTCATTCAATTCTCACTGAACACTGTTCACTGTAAAAGATTATTTCATAATGTATAGGCCGGCCGTTGTGGTCGAGCGGTTCTAGGCTCTTCAGTCTGGAACCGCGCGACCGCTACGGTCGCAGGTTCGAATCCTGCCTCGGGCATGGATGTGTGTGATGTCCTTAGATTAGTTAGGTTTTAGTACTTCTAAGTTCTAGAAGACTGATGACCTCAGATGTTAAGTCCCATAGTGCTCAGAGCCATTTGAACCATAAAGTATAAGGGGCGATCAAAATGTTTCCGTTCAGAGGCCGTAAAGTCCGGAATCGTTACGCGAATCAGGCAAAATCGCCGTGGGCACTGAGACCATCATGACACAGCACCAGGTCCAAAAGATACACGTAGTGCCAACCGTGAACAAGTCCGTAACTGTCTGCTGCACCATCATCATCGTCCGACAGGAAACGTCGACCCTTTCAAGGCCTTTTTTAAGGGACTGCTGGCGAGAAAATTGCATGGAGATATATCAAGACAGTACGCCGTATGCTCGAGTGTCTCACACTTGATTTGGCCTAACTTCTGCGTTACG
This sequence comes from Schistocerca nitens, assembly GCF_023898315.1. Classification (NCBI taxonomy): domain Eukaryota; kingdom Metazoa; phylum Arthropoda; class Insecta; order Orthoptera; family Acrididae; genus Schistocerca; species Schistocerca nitens. Next base: position 3,965,785 of record NC_064619.1, on the reverse strand, counting down.
ATACGACATTTGTCATATGGGGACTTGGTTCAAATGGTTCTGAGCACTATGGCACTCAACTGCTGGGGTCATAAGTCCCCTAGAACTTAGAACTACTTAAACCTAACTAACCTAAAGACAACACACACATCCATGCCCGAGGCCGGATTCGAACCTGCGACCGTAGCGGTCGCGCGGTTTCGGACTGAAGCACCTAGAACCGCTCTGCCACAGCGGCCGGCTCGGAAAGACACAAATACCGCGCCAATCCTTTCTTACATGTCGGTGCTTATATACCCGCATCGACGTCACGCTACGTCGCATCCATCCTGCTGCAACGCCCTCGAAAGGAAACTTTCTGTTCACTCCTTATAGCACCACCTAAACTGTCAGCTGTCGTCAGGACTATGACGACGATGTTTGATTTCCATTTCGAGTAACACAAATTCTGATTTTCATGCCTTAAAAACTGAGTCAGTGTCTCTCCGAAATGAGTGACGTAGATCTCAGAAAGAGGGAAAAACGAAACAGCGTACGAGTAAACCGTATAGCTGAGGAAGACAGTGTCTACTACACATGAAACAGGGAAATTGTTTAATAACCAGCTGCACAATGAAACTGTCTGTGAAAATAGTAGTGCTGAGCAAACGATATTCGCTTTCGGAAGGGGTCGAGATTTGCCGAGTTCGATACGGTATCGAGCGCTACTCGAGCAAAAATGTAACATTTGACTCGCGCAGTGCATGTAGATGCAATATGTGACAATCTAGTAACTATTCACAAAACAAGCTATAGCTCTGCTTAAAATGTGTCAATTTTGTGAACACAGGAGGAAATAGCATCAAATTCTGTCACCGTAAATACTTCTGTTGTATTTTAGCTAATTGTTAATAGGAGTTCACATACAATACGATATGTATGCATGTTCAAACTTTTATGGTGATTTTTAAGTAAAGCAAAGACTCAAAAGCGAAAAACGCCCCACAAAGGAATAGTGCTTCACTCTGAACCAAGTACAATATTTTATTTTGTTGGTAGAGACCACAGTGCTTTACCAACTCAGTTGCAATTGAGCATTTCGATCCCTGTGCTCACACTGGAATAATCGTAAAAAGCTTATCACCTTTCTGCTCAGGTTGATAACAAGATGGCAACGAGGAAGCAAATTGATTAAGAATAAATTGCCTAAAAAGGAAATTAATCATATTACAGCGACCGTAATTACAGTTGCGAGAATAAATTACAGTGGAAAAGTCCCGTCGTGGGAATAGTACCAAGAGACGCCACGAGACCGCGAGTCGAGCGAAACTCGAAAATTTGTGTGAATCCTGTTTAATATCTTTTATTTATCTGTTAGTTGCTGTTTTTACAAATGACTAGTATCCTATCAGACATTACTGAGAGTGTATCACTATTGTTTTTATTACTATAAGTCATGTTGCTGTTGTTGTTATTATTATTATTGTTGTTGTTGTTGTTTTCTTCAGCTCTGCAATTGGTTTGATGCAGTTCTTCACGCTAGTTTGTTCTATACAAACCTCTTCATCGTTGCGTAACTACTGCTGCCTACACCAATTCGATCATGCTAATTGTGCTCTAGTCTCTGTCTCTTTGTATCATTTTTACCATTCACACTGCCATTCATTACCAAAGTAACTATTTCTCCATATCTCAGAATCTGTCCTATCACCCGATCCCTACTTTTAATCAAGTTATGCCACAAATTTTCCTTCTCCCAATTCTACTCAGTACCACTTCATTAGTTATGTGATCTACCCATTTAATTTTCAGCATTCTTCTAGAGTATCACATTTCGAAAGCTTCTGCCCTCTTATTGTCTGAATTGTTTATAACCCACGTTAATTTGCGAAGAAGACTGCACTCCATACACAAACCTTCAGTAAAGACTTGCTAACACTTAGTCATATTCGATGTTAACAGATTTATCTTTTTTCAGAAACGATTTTCTTGCTGTTACTAGTCTGCATTTGTATCATTTCTGCTTCGTCCATCGTCAGTAACTTCGTTGCCCAAATAGCAAAACTCATCGACTGTTTTAGTGACTCATTTCCAAATATAACTCTATCAGCATCATCTAATTTAATTCGACTACATTCAGTTTCCCTTGTTTTACTTTTATTGATGTTCATCTCATAATCTCTTTTCAAGACACTTCCATTCCCTTCAACTAATCTGCCATCTCAAAACCTCTTTTCAAGAAAGTTTCGATTCCGTTCAATTAATCTTGCAAGTTCTGTATCATTTTTGACTGTATAACAAGGCACTGGCAATCCAAGATATTTTTATTCCTTCTCCCTGACCTTAATCCCCTTACTACATTTCTCCTTCGTTTCCTTTAATGCTTGCTCAATGTACAGATTGAATAACATCGTGTACAGGCTACAACCCTGTATCACTGTCTCTTCAAACAACCCTTTAAGTTCATGCCCTTCGAGTCATATAACTGGAGTTCCTGTACAAATTATAGACAGCATTTCGTTCTCTGTGTTTTATACCTGCTATCTTCAGAATTTCGAACAGTGTTTCCTAGTAAACGTTGTCAAAAGGTTTCTCTAAATCTAGAAATGTTATAAATGTAAGTTTGCCTTTCTTCAGTCAGGCTTCTGAGATAAGTCGTATGGTCAGTATTGCTTCGCGCGTTCCTAAATTTCCTTGGAATGCAAATAGATCTTTCCCGAGGTCAGTCTCTACCAGTTTCTTCTATTTTGTTTGTTCTGCCAGGAGCGCGATTTCTTTAATTTCTTTAATTCCCTTTATGTTTTGTTTGTTACTGACGTTAATTACATATCATTATTTTTCGCCTGGAGAGCGTCCTATGTGATCTCAACAAATATAAAGAAGTAATAACAATTTGGTATCATACATGATCTGGAAAAAAAACGGATGTTGAAAAAGTATGCTTATTTACGTTTTCAAGATATATTTTTATTTTCTAAAGAAGACCGCCATTTATTTTGTAGCACCAGAGATTTTTATTCGATTTGTCATTATCTAAGTTAGTTTATTCATGAAGCAGGTGTAAAAAAAATGTGGTTGAGGTAACCACTCGCAAAAAACCCCTCCCTCATGTCACTTTTTTTTTGCCTTAGAAAATTGTGAATTGTCCTAAAAAAACCGCTGGACTGTGCCGTGTGTCAGCATTGAAGTTTCGTCCCTAGGCGCGAATTTTAGGAGTATTCAAAGGGTGGACGAATAGCCTTTGAAGAAGCTTTGGTGTGAAATTTTCTATTTTGTTAACCGTGTTATCGCTACGGATATATTTTGTTTCTTATTTTCAGTAAAAATGGTTCACTGAGGTACCTTCCACAGAAATGGCGCTTGAGATTTTGTATTCGCTTCTTTTCACGTGGCCTCCCATATATATATATGTAGTGTCTTTCAGAAGTGATGGTCAATATTGATATATATGACAGGAATGATGATTCGAAACAGAAAAGTCAATTAAACATGTGCTCCAAATCGCATACCTTAAGAGGTATGAGCTCTTCTTCATCTTCGCTACTTTGTTGAGTGATGATGCGGTCTCGGTTTTGCAGGAGGTCTCAACTTCGCTCCCACCCCCAAGTTCACTCCGGTCGCAGAAATTGTTAGTGCTGTTGAACAGGTTGCAGCTCGACTTCCGCCAGAATCAGCCGAGGAAATACGTCGTGAAACTTGTCGTGCTTTGACGAAATCCAAGCCGATGAAGTCAAATATCAGCAGTAAAGAGAGGGCGGCCATTCGTGATCTGAGGGAGCGTTCTGAAATTGTTGTCTTACCGGCTGACAAAGGCAATGCTACAGTTGTTGTCTCCGGACTACACTGATAAGATGCAGAGCCTGCTAAATGACGATTCCTACCGGAAGATCAGCGTTGACCCTACAAAGAAGGTGGAGAACAAGACGAGGGCGCTTCTCAAGGACGCAGATTTACCGGAGGGTGACGCTAAGAAATTGTTACCCCAAGGTCCGGTACCGCCTAGACTATATGGACTCCCGAAGGTTCACAAAGAGGGGGTACCATTACGCCCCATTGTCAGCAACATCAGGGCACCTACATATTTGTTGGCCAAATACCTGACGGGAATATTAAGTTCTTATGTGGGTAAATGCCCTCATCACATCCGTAATTCCGTGGATTTTGTTAAACGCCTTGATAGCTTCAGGTTGAATGAGTCAGATATCATGGTTAGTTTTGACGTCGTTTCCTTGTTTACGAGGGTACCCCTGCGAGAGTCACTAGAATTGATTAGTCAGAAGTTTGACGAGAAGACCACTGAACTTTTTAGGCATGTCTTGACTTCCACGTATTTTCTTTTTAATGGAGAATACTACGAACAAACGGAGGGAGTCGCCATGGGTAGCCCACTCTCACCGGTGGTAGCGAATTTGTACATGGAGAACTTCGAGGAGGAAGCCCTGTCGTCATCCGTATGGAAACCTACTTGCTTTTTCCGTTACGTGGGCGACACGTTCGTCATCTGGCCACATGGTATGGATAAACTCCTTGACTTCCTTACACATCTAGACTCCATACACCCCAACATCAAATTCACTATGGAGACTGAAACGGAGGGTAAATTACCTTTCCTTGACGTCTTGGTCAAGAGAAGGGCTGACGGCACCCTAGGTCATGGGGTGTATCGGAAGACAACGCATACTGATCTGTATTTGCACGCAGACAGCTGCCACCACCCTTCACAGAGGAATGGGGTACTTAAAACTCTAGTACATAGGGCGCGCACTATCTCTGACGCAGAGAGTCTACCCCAGGAATTGGAACATCTGAGAACTGTATTTCGAAAAAATGGGTACTCAGAGTGGCAGATTCAACGTATTCTCCGCCCAACCACTGCAGCACAACCTGTTGAGATGGATGAAGTCACGAGGGAGGAGGTAGGCACTGCATTTATTCCATACACAGGCGCACTCTCGGGGAAAATCGCCCGCATTCTGAAGAAACACCGGGTCGGAACTGTGTTTTGTCCTCCGAATAAAACCCGTGCACTGGTGGGGAGCGCCAAAGATGACCTCGGTTTGAGGAACGCCGGCGTGTACCAGATTCCGTGTCAATGTGGCAAGTCGTATATTGGTCAGACGATGCGTACCGTCGAGGATCGATGCCGTGAACACCAGAGGCACACTCGACTGATTTATCCGAGAAAGTCGGCGGTCGCTGAACATTGTTTGTCGGAAAATCACGCTATGGAGTATGACCGCACGAGGATTCTGGTACAGACGTCGAGATACTGGGACAGCGTTGTTAGAGAGGCCATCGAAATTCGCACCAATGACGACCTCATAAACAGTGACTGTGGCTATAATCTTAACAAGGCTTGGGAACCAGCAATTGGGTTAATCGAGAGTAAATCGAGCAAACGTATAGTTATGACGACCACGGCGGACAGAGCCATCTCACCGACGTCATCTCAGACGCCGTCGCAATCTGTTCCACCGCGCGACCGTGGCGCGGGGAGCGGACGGCGGAGGGAGCACGCCGCGGGCGGAGGGTATTTAAATCGGCCGCCGCCGCGACCGAACCCAGTTCCCTCTGAGCAACCATAGCGTACGGATCTCCGTGCCGGCACGTTCACAGGAGCTCAGTCCGTCAGTTCCCCTGATGATGGCGACATGTATGATCGCCGAAATATTGTGCCCGTTGGACACTATAGACCGGCAGCACACCCGTGGATATTTTGATTATCAAATACGCCGGGAGAAACTCAAGAATCACATCATACTACCACTTCCCAAAATGTGGAAAGCAAAGAGCTTGGAGTAGAAGAGATTTGTTTCACAGTATCGAAGATCAAGAATTGCTCATGGCTCTTAAGGTATGCGTTTTGGAGCCCACGTTCACTTGACTTTTTTGTTTCGAATCATCATTCCTGTCATATCCCTGAATATTGGCCGTCACTTCTGGAACACCCTGTACATGTATCAAAATTTGCAAGTAGTAAGGCGTACTACTTAGGCACTCTCAAGAAAATCGCTGTGCGTAGCGACTCTGAGCACGACGATCCAGAAGTCCAGTGGTTAGTGTTCGAGTTCCATTAACGGTGGCTCGTTGGATCGAGTCTTGATCATCTTTTCTTTTTGAATATTTTTTTCAAAATTGGTCACATTATTTGAAATATGCGACATTTGAAAGGTAATAAAATAAAAAAGAACGTGTATTTGTATGAACTTTTATTGACTTTCCATTGGCAATTTTATTATTAAAGCAAACGTATTATTTTTAAAGAAATCGACGAGTAAACGACCCAAGACATAAAGTTTCCCTGAAAAATTATACCTGTTGTGATTTGCGAAACTGTTGTCCTGTAATCGGGTATCGAACCCAGAAATGCTTGCACCTCAATGTTTCGACCTGCAGACACTGTTCGGCAGTTAACTTGCGTAGCAGGTGGGCTCGAACTACTGTACAAAGAACGAATAGTGTACGTGCGAATTTTTTAAAAATCACAAAATTAACGACTACTGCGGATGAAGAATGTCACGCAGATTCAATGCATCGCCTAATGCAGTTGACAAACATCGGTTAAAAGACGCGTTCGTGGACTGTGATAGTCTTCTTCAAACAGTCGATCTTATTGATACAGAATCATCAGCAACGATTTTTATAGATTTGTGGCGACTGGAGAAAAACTTTATCGGTCTACCGTCGAAATGGTAGGACAAAAGAAACTGATTACCGACGAGGACATCATTCATTTCGACGAAGTAGATGAAGGAGGTCTGTTCCATGAAGCTGAAGATTTTTCCAATGGTGAGGATAATGAGCTAGCCGAAAAGAAGGCAAAAGCCGGATATACTCCGTTGGAGAGAAAAATAAAATTAGTAAAAGTGTCAAAAGAACACGGCACGTGGTGTCTACAAACTATACAAAGTTCATTGAAAGAAACGTATTTCTTTTTTCATTCTTGTACCTTACAAATGTCATATATGTGAAATAATATGACCATTGCTGATAAAAATATGCATTTAAAAAAACTGACAGGGGTTCGATCCAGCGATTCACCGATTGCGGAGCTTGAACGCTAAACACTTGACTGTCGCCATCTCATGTTGAAAGACGCAAAGCAGGGTATTCAGGGCGAACGTCAATGAAACCGACAAACTGCAGGCACAGATTCCGGGCTGAAAATGGAGGAAAAAAGGTCCTATGAACATATGTCCGTAAATGCGTCGTTGCCAGGGTAGGCGGCGTTGACGAATGACAGATCCTTTGAACACGTGCCGCATGTTCCTTGTGTGTTACAGATGATAGGGATAGTACCTGCTGTCACTCACGATACACATAACCGTACTTTGGCTTACACTATGTTGGCGGGCCACTTGCCTGGAGCTTATACTAGGGTTCGTCTCAATATCCTGCGGAACACTCTCCACAAAATTAGGTGTACACACAGTACGCCGCCTCCCTGCACGTTCGTCTGCCTCACAGGACACACGAGCACACAAACGCCCCAAGAGGGCTTGAAATAATGTGTGATGTGGTTGGTGTCCGTGAGGGTGCTTGTTTTAACACAGCCATGTTTCCTCTCGACCGTTTCAGTCTACTTGGCCTTAGACATGCACCATCTCCGCTTGTTTCCAACACGAATACCCGACCACTCTGCTGCTCACAGTACGCTGAGTCAATTACACAGCCTGCAACACGCGAGGAGCACACAGCGAGTGGTCAGAGGAACTGTATTCGTCAGCGCCATCTATCTTAGCAACGATGCATTTCCGGACACGTGTTCATAGGACCTTTAGTCCTCCATTTACATACAGCAATCCGTCCCTGCAGTTTGTCCATTTCACTAATGTTCACCCTGTATATTCACTGCAAATTTTTTTTGCGATTTTATGAAAAGTGTCTACGTAGAACCCTTACTACTTGCATATTATGTAATCCTAATGGGCTACTAAAACTGTACAAAGTTCGAAGTCGTGGCGTCCCGTCGGAAGTGGAAACGTCCCGGAGGCGGGAGGAAAGCAGGAACTGGTACGGTACGCGCGAGCCGGACTGCTGAGGTACACACGCGGGAGATTTACGCGCGCGGCCGTGGAATCGGACCCGGATAAACAGCTGGGCCGGGCGAGCACAAGTACGGGCTTATCTGGCGCGGTGTGGCGGCCGGGCGCCGCGGTACCAAAGCAAACAAATTCCCGGAGGAGCGGCCGCGGGTGTTTGTGTACGGCGGGCGACCACCGGGCCAGCGGCGGCCGTCCGATAAATTGTGGCGGCACGTGCGTGGTGCGTGGTGCGTGCGGCGCCCTTCCGCCACTTCTCACGGGGTGGCTGACGCCTCCAGCGAACAAATAGGCCCTCGTCGTCCAGGACCCTCCACGGAGGCGCGTCAGCCGACGGCGGTAACAGCAGACAATCTAGACCCGCCTCAAGTCAGGGGGCTGTCCAATCCTACATGAAGGTAGACCTCGGATTACACGCCCGATTTCAATGAACAATGGCGGAGGCGAGCAGTCGATCAAAAAAGGTATGGAGAAGACAAATGTTGGTGTTGGGAATGCAACCCAAGACCAACATTTGTCTTCAAATAACAGCACGGTCTCCAACCATATCATCATATGACAAAATTGCAGTATGGAGAAGATGCTTCGAACAGCCAGGGGACCGCCCATGCAGATCGTACTCCGTCGGTCAAAAAGTTTCGCGACTGGATTAATAAAAGGTAGAAACAAGTGGGTGATTTTAATGCTTCAGTTGTTCTACCTCCTTCAGGTATCCTCTATAGTTGAATAGAACGCACAGAACATTGACAGAACTGTGTGAAACAGTCAAAAAAAGTCCTCCTTTGGCATGTTGTTCAAGTAGCATGTGCTATTTCGCTTGAATGTCAGTTACGTTGTCAAACCGTCAACCCTTCATGTGAATTTCTGCACTTTGTCGTATTCTGATGGGTTCGTATTGATAACACAAAATTTCGTCACACGTGATGATATTTTGCAGAATAGAAGTGTGTGCGTTATGGATTTCGCAACAGGCGACCGTGCGTCGTTGTTTTTATTCGGGAGACAAGTTATGAGGGACAAACTTTCCACACAATTTTCTGTTCTTCAAAACACTCTGCAGAATGTCTTGCTCCATTGTGATTTGTGACACAATAACGCTGGCACGGAACGACAGCGTGTCCTCTACCCTGTGGTTCACGCGTCCGATGCTTTGTAGACAGTTGGTAATGGTCGCTTGTTTGGCGTTTACAGTCAATCCTGAGGCAGCAAATGCATGCAGTCCACTCCGGTGTGCACGCAGAGCATAGAACCAGTAAGGAGTGTCCCCTGGAGTGGACTACGTGCATTTGTAGCCTCAGGACTGATTGAAACGTCATAGAAGCGACCACTACCAACTGTCCACTGCAGCGAACACGTGCACAGGGATAACACTGGCCACTCACAGTTGATTGGTGGAATGAATTCTGTTGTTTGCAGTTGTTAATTCAAGCTGCCAATGTGGGTTTTGCGCTGACGTCGCTTGTACGCCAGGACGGGCGATGTACGACGTACAGCAAGCTCCCCATTATCCGTCAGCACATTTGTAACGGGCACTTTATCCGTGGACAGTTCGGCAATTTCTGAAAAATTAAAAACCAAGTCTAAAGTTTTCTAGTATAATCGGAACAAATACTTTCGTTTAGCATACAAATTTGCTGATTGTGAAGACGCTGATTACGAAACCTCAGTGAGTTGTTAAACAGCCATGTCTGCGGTATCAGTTCGCCAGCTTGATGAAGGCGTGTCTGAATTCTCGCTCGGCCGCCCCTGTACATATATTGCATAATGGCATGTCTTGTTGACACTACCGACTGAGTCGAAGAAAATGCAACTTTTATTCAGTGAACAACAGGGGGAAGAAGCGAAGAAACGGTATGTTCTTGGACAACACTCCCTTAAACATGATACAGAGATGTCTGTAATATTAAGTAGATTTCATTTTCAATCAAGATCCAACAGAACTGAAAAAAAACTGAGTGATAAACCGTATGTATTCAAATACAAGGTGAAAGGTTTTCTTGTGCCACACTCGTTCTGTTCTCTACAAGAGTTCCTCGCAGTAGTTAGAACTTTTCTCCGTATAGTGTTTATTATTCATGTACTCGGTTTTTCGTGTTTATAAATTTTCTAATCAGCGATTTGTAAACTATCCACTGAATCGATCAATGATCTTTAAGTCTCAGGGAACCTGATAAATAAATTAATAAAATAAATTAACAGGGATTTGAATAGCTGAGCGAGGCGGATATAATGAACGAAGTATGTTTGCTAATATCGAGGAATCGGAAAGAAAAGAAGAAACTTTTTGGTTTAATGTCCGATCCCATACGAGGTCACCATAGACCAAACACAAACTCGTCTGCAACGAGGACGAGAAGGGAACTGTCCCAGCATTCTCTTTAATCTGAATGGGCTGACGGAGATTTGAATCTTATTCCATCAAAACGTGAGACCTGTATCTCAACTGCGCCATCACTCTCCGCACGGGCCTTCGTGAACACAGTGCAGTAGTGTATAGATGAAGCAATTTTTGACTGACTAAGGGGCGTATTCCTTTGCGCCGGTACAGGTGTCTTCCCTGCCTCCAGAATGTGCATATTTTGCTTTTACATCGCATTTGCAATGTTCTCTCACAACCTAAAGCGTCGCTTAGTCTTCATGACGGAGATGTGGCTGAGAGGGGCAGCCCGACTATTGTACCCCATTCTTTTTAACTTCCTACACACTGTCACTGTGCTAGATGGACTTCCGGCAAAACTTTGAAATTCGCGACTGATGGCTTCCGCTGATTTCATCCTCCGCAATACATCTACATCTATGTGATTACTCTGCTATTCACCATAAAGTGCCTGGCAGAGGGTTCAATGAACCACTTTCAAGTTGTCTCTCTACCGTTCCACTCCCGGCCGGTCGTTTCGGCTGAGCGGTTCTAGGCGCTTTTGTCTGGAACCGCGCGACCGCTACGGTCGCAGCTTCGAATCCTGCCTGGGGGTTGGATGTGTGTGATGTCCTTAGGTTAGTTACGTTTAAGTAGTTCTACGTTCTAGGGGACTGATGGCTTCAGATGTTAAATCCCATAGTGCTCAGAGCCATTTGAACCATTTCGTTCCACTCTCGAACGGCGCGCGGGAAAAACGAGCACTTAAATTTTTCCAAGCGAGCACTAATTTCTCTTATTTTCTCGTGATAATCATTTCTCCCTTAGTAGGTGGGTGCCAACAGAATGTTTTCGCAATTGGAAGAGAAAACTGGTGATTGAAATTTTCATAAGAAGATCCCGTCGCAACGAAAAACGCCTTTGTTTTATGACTACCACTCCAATTCTCGTGTCATGTCTGTGACACTATCTCCCCTATTTCGCGATAATAAAAAACGAGCTGCCCTTCTTTGAACTTTCTCGACGTCATCCGTCACTCCCTCCCGATGCGGATCCCACACCACACAGCAATACTCCAGAATAGGACGGAAAAACCTGGTGTAAGATAAGCAGTCTCTTTAGTAGACCTGTTGCACCTTCTAAGTGTTCTGCCAACGAATCGCAGTCTTTGGTTTGCTCTATCCACCCCTGTGATCGTTCCAATTTAGGTTATTTGTATTTGTAACCCCTAAGTATTTAGTTGAATTTACAGCCTTCAGATTTGTGTGACTTATCGCGTAATCGAAATTTAGCTGATTTCTTTTAGTACTCATGTGAATAGCTACACACTTTTCTTTATTCAGGGTCAATTGCCACTTTTCGCACCACACAGATATCTAAATCATTTTGCGTCCGCAGCTCGTGATCGTGCGGTAGCGTTCTCGCTTCCCACGCCCGGGTTCCCGGGTTCGATTCCCGGCGGGGTCAGGGATTTTCTCTGCCTCGTGATGACTGGGTGTTGTGTGATGTCCTTAGGTTAGTTAGGTTTAAGTAGTTCTAACAAGGGAACCTCCCCATCGCATCCCCCTCAGATTTAGTTATAATTTGGCACAGTGGATAAGCCTTGAAAAACTGAACATAGATCAATCGAGAAAACAGGAAGAAGTTGTGTGGAACTATGAAATAATAAGCAAAATACACAAACTGAGTAGTTCATGGGCAACATAGGCAACATAAAGGGTAATGTCAGCACAGGGGCGCCGTGGTCCCGTGGTTAGCGTGAGGAGCTGCGGAGCGAGAGGTCCTTCGTTCAAGTCTTTCCTTCAGCAAAAAGTTTATCTACTTTATTTTAGCAAAGTTATGATCTGTCCGTTCGTTCATTGACGTCTCTGTTCACTGTAATAAGTTTAGTGTCTGTGTTTTGCGACCGCGCCGCAAAACCGTGCGATTAGTAGACGAAAGGACGTGCCTCTCCAATGGGAACCGAAAACATTTGATCCAGGAAAACACGTCTGATATACTCTATACGACACTGGTGACAGCACGTGCGTCACATGATAGGAATATGTTGTCGACCCACCTAACTTGTACACTTGGCGAATGGGTAAAAAGATTCTTCTACCTTGCCCGATTTAGGTTTTCTTGTGGATATGATAATCACTCCCAAAAAAGTGATGAAAACATAACAGTGTGTCACATAAACTGCAACAAATGAATGCAACAGTTTCACAGTCGCACAGTTTTCTCTGTGCTCTGTCAAAACATATGTTTTTAACGTTTTCAAATTTTTCCGTGTGTAGACCGTCAAATCCTGCATATGTCCAAGCAAATCTGAACATGTCCTGGAATTTTGGAGAGCGAAGTTGATTATGTGTGAGTGCCTGAACTCTGATAATTGTCTGAAAATAAAAATTTAAACTTTTCACTCGAGAGAAGACTTGAACCAAGAACCTCTCGCTCCGCAGCTGCTCACGCTAACCACGGGACCACGGCGCTCTAGAGCTCACATCATCCTTGATGTGGCCTATGTTGCCCATGGACTACTCAGTTTGTATATTTTGCTTATTTTTTCATAGTTCCACGCAACTTCTTTCTGTTTTCTCGATTGATCTGTGTTCAGTTTTTCAAGGCCTATCCACTGTGCCAACTTATAACTAAATCTGAGGGTGGTGCGATGGGGAGGTTCCCTTGTAAGTTCTAGCGGACTGATGACCACAGATGTTAAGTCCCATAGTGCTCAGAGCCATTTTTTTTTAAATCATTTTGCAATTCGTTTTGGTCATCGGATGACTTTACAAGACGGTAAATGACAGCATCATCTGCAAACAATCTGAGACGGCTACTCAGTTTGTCTCCTATGTCGTTAATGTAGATCAGGAACAGTAGAGGGCCTATAACACTTCGTTGGGGAACGCCGGATATTACTTCTGTTTAACTCGATGACTTTCCGTCTATTACTACGAACTGCGACCTTTCTGACAGGAAATCACGAACCCAGTCGCACAACTGAGGCGATATTACACAGGCACGCAGTTTGGTTAGAAGACGCTTGTGAGGAACGGTGTCGAAAGTCTTCTGGAAATCTAAAAATATGGAATCAATTTGACATCCCCAGTCGATAGCGTTCATTACTTCATGAGTATATAGAGCTAGTTGTGTTTCGCAAGAAATCCGTGTTGTGTACGTGCCAATAAATCGTTTTCTTCGAGGTACTTCATAATGTTCGAACACAGCATATGTTCTAAAACCCTACTCCAAATCGACGTTAGTGATATGGGCCTGTAATTCAGCGGATTGCTCCTATTTCTCTTTTTGGGTATTGGTGTGACTTGAGCAATTTTCCGGTCTTTAGGTACAGATCTTTCTGTAAGCGAGCGGTTGTGCATAATTGCTAAATATGGAGCTATTGGTTCAGCGTATTCTGAAAGCAACCTGACTGGTATGCAATCTGGACTGGAGGCCTTGTCTTTATTGACGGTGGCCGGCCGGGGTGGCCGAGCGGTTCTAGGCGCTACAGTCTGGAACCGCGCGACCGCTACGTCGCAGGTCCGAATCCTGCCTCGGGCATGGCTGTGTGTGATGTCCTTAGGTTCGTTAGGTTTAAGTAGTTCTAAGTTCTAGGGGACTGATGACCTCAGAAGTTAAGTCCCATAGTGCTCAGAGCCATTTGAACCATTTTTTATTGACGGTCCCTGTTCTGGTTTACCTGTGACGGTTCCATCGAGTTTACGCTTCACAATCACATCACCAACAGTCGTCCTGGTCACCTTCAGAACGGTTGAAAGGTCCCTGATAGATCGCTTACTCAAGTGACATCCAATGATTGGTCCACGTTCGAAGTCACGCAGCTCTGCTGCTACTGGTTCTCTACTGACAACACAACACTCCTCGCCTCCTTTTGTAGTGGCAGGCCCCTCCTGACATCTAGTGGTCAATTTCGCCTTACGAGTTAGTGAACGAATACTTTTGACTAGATAGTGTACTTGAAAAAGAGGCACATGGGAGAATTCATAGAAATCTATACCATACGTTAATTTAAGAATTTATACGCATTTTTGCATGAGATAGAAATTGTGAACTTCATACAGGCTTAACACAGACAAAGAGCAAATACAATTCCACAGGCAACCGACTGAGGTATCCTGGTAATAAAAAAAATGTTTCCTGGTCACAAAAATTTCTCCATTTCAAAATAATAATGACAACAATAATAATAAATTATTATTATTTAAAACTTTGAACATAGCTGCTAAGGTTCAGTGACCGTGTCAGAATTATATTGTAACAAGTAAGCCCTCGGTCACAAATATTAAGTCAAAATTGACCTGGTTTCGACGCTACTATGAGCGTCGTCTTCAGAATTAGACTGACTGTACTAAAACATTAGGTATATAGTACATTAATAAAATTAAAGTTTGTACTGATTCGAAAAGATGCAGTACTTACAAGTCACATATTAAAAAAGATCTAAGCCGGAAAGGCGACGTCATGAACACTTGGTCAGATGGCTAAGGGCTGCTCGTACTGTGGACAGGGGTTGCAACCCCTGTCCACAGTACGAGCAACAACCCCCGTCCACAGTACGAGCAGCCCTTAGCGGCTCGCCATCTGACCAAGTGTTCATCACGTCGCCTTTCCGGCTTAGATCTTTTTTAATATGTGACTTGTAAGTACTGCATCTTTTCGAATCAGTACAAACTTTAATTTTATTAATGTACTATATACCTAATGTTTTAGTACAGTCAGTCTAATTCTGAAGACGACGCTCATAGTAGCGTCGAAACCAGGTCAATTTTGACTTAATATTTGTGACCGAGGGCTTATTTGTTACAATATAATTCTGACACGGTCACTGAACCTTAGCAGCTATGTTCAAAGTTTTAAATAATAATAATGAAGAACAGATGTTCGACATTGGTAGAGACACTACAAAGATCCATATTGTACCCGATTTTCATATTTTTTACATGATGTTTGGAGACAGAGAATTTAAAACGATTTGTTACCGTCGCGGAGAGCTGTGGTTGCTGCCTACAATGTCCCAACTTTGTACCCCGAAAGCCAGAAACCAACTAATTCTGAGACTATAATGTCAATCCCCATTACCATTAACTTCGTGTAGGCAAATCGGTGCAGCATTTCGAAATAGCATTGTTCTATAGCAACTGTCGACCATTCCGATTTATTCTCCAACGTACAGTTCCACGCTTCGGCATCAAAGAACTCTGATTCAGTTAGTGTGTGTTTTTATAATATAATAACCATATATGCAATATGAATATTACAACAGATCTTGCACAAAATATTAGCGTATCGTTTCATGTGCTGTGTACCCAGTTCGAGGAGTGTAGTAGAGTTGTGTACGACTACGGAACTGAGAGAACGCCTGGCGAAGAAACTAGACTCTAGTATGAAGTCTGCTTCGTAAAATTTAGTTACGGACTTTGAAAGTACAGATGAATAGAAGTGAGGATCTAACTATCGTCTGAGTTTGGGAATGATCACACTTGGTAATGCTACAGGTGAAAATTTATAGGTTAATCGAAGAAAAAAGAAATGTTTCCAACAAAGGAATTAAAAGTCACGCACACGTGTTACACAGTGTTTAAGCGAATATAAGCGTTACACCGCACCCTCTCGAGTAAAAGCGGCATGTAATGACAGTTAAGTGTTTTACGGAATTATTCATTCTCATATTGCTCCTAACGTAGTTGTACATCGCTGTTTTTGACGTCGTAGAATTGTACCACTGTTTTCCCTTTTGTGTCATTCATAATTCTAAAATACTTCTGACACAGGAGGCCATGATTAGAAACTAACAGGCATGCGTTGACGTTTGCCCCCAGTAATTTTCTGTACTGTGCAAAAAGCGAAATAAAAATAAAAAAGACCTACAAACACTTTTTTTTTCTGACAATCCTGGAAACCAGGAAGCAACTTGCAACGAAAAAAAGACCTGTCAAGTGTGTGTCACTAGTGAAATTAATAACAAGCTTTCTTTTCTGTAGTTTGTGTCACCAAATTGAATCAAACTGTATCTCTGATGTTGCTACTGGACACAAAGAGGGCTCTCGGACTGAAGATGCTGACTCCCAGAAAGGAGCTATGCCATAATAACTCATCCAAAATTTTCCCAAAAGCAGACCATGAAGGTCGAGCTAATGAATCTGGAAGAGTTGCCTATTAAGGAAATACAAAAGGTTCCGCCGTGGCAGCAAGTTTCGGAAGCCGAAAAGGGGAACCAAAAACGTGCTACATACTGAGGTAGTCAGTCATGTGGTCGCGTCTGTTCTCAGGATCGCCTTGTGGGAGGTCGCAGAACTTTTCACTCCTTCATTGAAGATGTCACCACAAGTCCTCCATTATAATGTATATTCCAGACATCCTTGCTTCTTAATTCAAATTTTGTCCATACCTTGGAATCTCGGAATTTTGTCGTCTGTATCAGTGACCAACATCATGCAGAAGCAAATTTTCAGTACCAGATGGCAGCGCAAATATTGCTATTATTGTAAAACGAAATAATGTTTTACCTATATCCCCGTATTCTGGTTAGGGTGTTCAATATTGCTTAATAAAATATTTCTTCTTGTAGCAGCCAAGAGTAACTACTGGTTGCAAAGATTTTGCAACGGTTTTATACTGTCTATTCCTGTATCCGTTTATTTGTCTTTGTTTCAGTCGACAAAAGCATGGAAACCATCCATTCTTAAGCTCTGCATTAATTTAGTTGATTTAATCCAAATACGATCAGAAAGGGTGAAGTGATGTCCTCTCTTTGGGTTAAAATTCTACTTTAGATATCTATAGACGATATAATTCCAATCCCAAAGAAAGCAGGTGTTGACAGGTGTGAAGATTATCTAATTATCAGTTTAATAAATCACGGCTTAAAAATATTAACCCGAATTATTTACAGACGAATGGAAAAACTGGTAGAAGCCGACCTCGGGGATGATCCGTTTGGATTCCGTAGAAATGTTGGAATACTAACCTTACGACTTATCTTAGAAGAAAGATTAAGGAAAGGCAAACCTACGTTTCTAGCACTTGTAGACTTAGAGAAAGCTTTTGACAACGTTAACTGGAATACTCTCTTTCTAATTCTGAAGGTGGCAGGTGTCAAATACATGGCTATTTACAATTTGTACAGGAACCAGATGGCAGATAAAGAGTCGAGGGGCAGGAAGGGAAAGCAGTGGTTGAGAATGGAGTGAGACAGGGTTTTCTCCAATCTCCGATGTTATTCAATCTGTATATTGATGTTATTCAATCTGTATATTGAGCTAGCAGTAAAAGTACCAAAAGAAAAATTTGGACTAGGAATTATATTCCATGGGGGAGAAATTAAAACTTTGCGGTTTGCCGATGACATTGTAATTCTGGCAGAGACGGCAAACGACCTGGAAGAGCAGTTGAACGGAATGGACTGTGTCTTGAAAGTAGAATATAAGATGAACATCAACAAAAGCAAAACGAGGATAATGGAATGTAGTCGAATTAAATCTAGTGATGCTGGTGGAATTAGATTAGGAAACGAGACACTTAAAGTGCAAAATAACTGAGGATGGTCGAAGTAAAGAGGACATAAAATATAGACTGGCAATGGCGAGGAAGGCGTTTATGAAAAAGAGAAATTTGTTAACATCGAGTATAGATTTAAGTGTCAGGATGTCTTTTCTGAAAGTATTTGTGTGGAGTGTCGCCATGTATGGAAGTGAAACATGGACGATAAACAGACAAGAAGAGAATAGAAGCTTTCGAAATGTGGTCCTAAAGAAGAATGCTAAAGATTAGATGGGTAAATCACGTAGTAATGAGGAGGTACTGAATAGAATTGGGGAGAAGAGGAATTTGTGGCACAACTTGACTAGAAAAAGGGATCACCAATTTAGTATTCGAGGGCAGCGTGGAGGGTAAAAATCGTAGAGGGAGACCAAGAGATGAACTACACTAAGCAGATTCAGAAGGATGTAGGTTGCAATAGGTACTGGGAGATGAAGAATCTTGCAGAGGATAGAGTAGCATGGAGAGCTGCATCAAACCATTCTCTGGACTGAAGAACACAACAACAACATATGATATCAGGAATCATTTAACGAAGTATGCATTCCGTTACCTAACCTAGTTAGAAATGTTGTTTTTAGTGAATCCTGTGTTGACCTACGGAAAAAATTACGAATAATCCGTACTCCCCTATTACATTTAAAATTCTTAATTGTTCAGACGCTAATCAGTGAATCTGGTTTCTACCTTGTATGACTGTACAATATTCGGATTTGTGGCGCAGTCGGGTGTGACAGTGGCCCGAAGCTGGACTGTACGAGAACGTGAAGGCAGGCGTACAGAGATTCCCGTCGACCACGTCTGATCACCACAAGGGAGGACCGCCGTGCTGTGCAGCAGACACACCGTAACCGCTTCACTTCTGCAACCGTCATCCGACAACAAGTAGTGGACTCCCTGCAATATTCTGTGTCAACTCGCAACACTGATCGGAGACTAGCAGTAACCTGTCTAGGCAATTATTGTCCCAGGCGTAGACTGCCGGTAATACCGAAACACAAACCACCGCGACCGACGAGCATGGACTGCTGACGAACGGCGTCGCATTGTGTTCAGGGTATGCCCCGCCACGCACCATACGCTTGTGTAGTATCTATGTAGATGTAGATATAGAACGATGAATCGCAGTTCGGCACTACCGCGGAAGACCATCGCTGCCGAGTACGACGGCGGCCTGAGCAGAGGCACTCTTCTTCCAGTGTTTTGGAGAGGCACCATCTGATTTTCGGAAAAGCATCATCCACACAATTCCGAAGACGGCAAGAGCTGACAAGTGCGAGAATTATCGCACAATCAGCTTAACAGTTCATGCATCGAAGCTGCTGACAAGAATAATATACAGAAGAATGGAAAAGAAAATTGAGGATGCGCTAGATGGTGATCAGTTTGGCTTTAGGAAAAGTAAAGGAACGAGAGAGGCAATTTTGATGTTTCGGTTAATAATGGAAGCAAGACTAAAGAAAAAGCAAGACACGTTCATAGGATTTGTCGACCTGGAAAAAGCGTTCGACAATGTAAAATGGTGCAAGCTGTTCGAAATTCTGAGAAAAATAGAGGTAAGCTATAGGGAGAGATGGGTCATATACAGCATGTACAACAGCCAAGAGGGAACAATAAGAGCGGATGACCAAGAACGAAGTGCTCGTATTAAGAAGGGTGTAAGACAAGGCTGTAGCCTTTCGCTCCTACTGTTCAATCTCTACATCGAGGAAGCAATGATGGAAATAAAAGAAAGGTTCAGGAGTGGAATTTAAATTCAAGGCGAAAGGATATCAATGATACGATTCGCTGATGACATTGCTATCCTAAGTGAAAGTGAAGAAGAATTAAATGATCTGCTGAACGGAATGAACAGTCTAATGAGTACACAGTATGGTTTGAGAGTAAATCGAAGAAAGACGAAGGTAATGAGAAGTAGTAGAAATGAGAACAGAGAGAAACTTAACATCAGGATTGATGGTCACGAAGTCAATGAAGTTAAGGAATTCAGCTACCTAGGGATTAAAATAACCAATAACGGACGGAGCAAGGAGCATACTAGCTATGGCAAAAAAGGCATTCCTGGCTAATAGAAATCAACAAATATTAAATATCGGCCTTAATTTGAGGAAGAAATTTCTGAGATTGTAAGTCTGGAGTACAGCATTGTATGGTAGTGAAACATGGACTGTGGGAAAACCGGAACAGAAGAGAATCGAAGCATTTGAGATGTGGTGCTACAAACGAATGTTGAAAATTAGGTGGACTGGCAAGGTAAGGAATGAGGGGGTTCTACGCAGAATCGCAGAGGAAAGGAATATGCGGAAAACACTGATAAGGAGAAGGGACAGGATGATAGGACATCTGCTAAGACATGAGGGAATGACTTCCAGAGGGAGCTGTAGAGTGTAAAAACTGTAGAGGAAGACAGAAGTTAGCACATGAGAGGAGTTCGTGGCGGGCCGCATCAAACCAGTCAGAAAACTGATGACAAAAAAGGCATATATCACCATTACTGTGGAACCGATGCGCGGTAAGAAAATTTTATTACTAACAGCGATAAAAAAGTGGAATGTAGTTATAAAATGTTGACTATCCCTGATATAGACCGTATGACAGGTGCAACAATCACTAAAACCATAAGTCAATATTAGCCAAGAGGCAAAAGATCTTTAGAAAGACCAACGAAGAGATGACTTAACCAATTTTGAAGGAGATGGATCGGACCCTCATGTAGATGGTGATGAAAACGTCTAACCTTCCACGTAACACTCTGACAATACAAGTTTTCTTTCTATTTCTGGAAAAGCTTACTACCAAACTTATACAGTTTGTAATACTAGCGGCTTATCCTATTTCTGAACATCTCACGTGTTAATAGGCGGATGCTGACTCATTTTTCAGCCTAGCAAATGCACAAAACGGTCCTGACATCAGCTGGTAGTGTTTGTAGTGTTATGAAACAATGTGTGCGCAGTGTGTGTACTGACTGGGAAGGGGAAACAAATGAACAGTTTAGCACCAGCCATTTATCATTATTAAATAATATGAAACTTCCTGGCAGATTAAAACTGTATGCCGGAGCAAGCCTCGAAATCGGTACGTTTGCCTTTCGCAGTCAAGTGCTATACCGTCTGAGCTACCTATGCACGACTCCGAAGCCTTCCTTGCAGCTTTTAATTCCGCCAGTAACTCGTCTCCTATTTATAAAACAGTACTGTACACTAGGGAAAAAGCGAATGAGGTAGCACTTTTAACAGACTGGTCGTGTATTCAGGAGGTCATCTTGACTTAGATTTTCCGTGTTTTCCCCAAATTACGCCAGGAAAACGCCGGGGCGGTTCCTACTATAAGACCAAGGCCGACTACATATCCCATTTCTGTCATTCTAGACCTGTAGGCCTGTAAATGATTTTCTACGTGAATTATTTTTTTTCTTAAATTGTAATAATAAGACATGTCTAATTACATTAAAATAAAACTACTATTTCTAATACTATTAACTGATAGAGCACCGGGATCCGTGTATGACGGTTAGCTGAATTTAAATTTAATGATTGCCGTCATCGATTGTTGCCACTGTTTATGTACTGTACAGTTCACTAAGATAAATATCCTGACGAACCGGGGATCCGGATTAACGGGGCCCGATTACGAGATTCCACTGTAGGGACCTACATACCAAAATAAAGATTATCAGTGTCATCACATTACTCTCCAAAGGTACGAATCTGAACATGGAGCTATTTAAAGGACTTTCGAACGAAGGAAATCGAGTGTCTGTCTGGAGACACTACTGAAAAACGAAATAGCTTTCATTATTCAGCATTACCACTTACATTTTACTTACGGCACCCTTTGCACGCTACTGCATGCGGCAGATCGACATAGTATTACTAGCTCGTCACTTCATAAGATCATGTTGCATAGCTCCACAAATCAATGACGAGGCGGCATGCAGTACCCTGAGGAGGCGCCGGGCATTCATTCACCCTCGTGAACAGTGGCTTCTGAGCACCAGTTAAAAACACAAAAACCCAAGTTTATCGCCTCTCGTCACATTGTTACGTCAGTGAACCCCGCCCCTGAGCTGCAACGTACGTTTGTAGAGTCCGACAAGTTTTCTCCAAGTACGATTCACCTGCAGTGATTGTTGATTTACGAAAGCTACGCACCAAATAATACCAAGACAGTGTAAAAGGGCTGGTTTCGGAGGAGTCCGCCGAAATATCGATAAGTACAAGTGAAAAATATTTTAGATATTTTTTTAATTTTTTTTTTTTACAACCTGAGATCGCAAAAAACTAAAGGTAAACATGATTTAGTTTTACACTTATAAGAAGTTCTGTAATATGTGCATCATATGTAGGTTTAAGACGTTCTTCTCAATGCTTTCTATAGATGAAACTAAACAACCGAAGCGTCTGGAGTTCGGTGCTAACGAGTTTGTGTTTACTGCTCATTAAGAGAAGTTTAAACAGAATACCAGCTCACTTGGAGGTGGGTTCAGAGTGTTCGACTGCTTGGAAACGTCAACAGCAGTGACGCAAACTTTAAGTGGAGGCGAGTAAAGCGAGTCATTAGACACTGTAAATAATGACGCAACTGCGCATGTTGAATAATGGAGAAGGTTGGCATTTCTTCCTAATCCGCGTTCCCGCGTCGTCCCTTCAGTTCTCCGCGTTCGGTAGTCCTTTGAACACTCCACATTGAAATCTGAATTACGTTTTATGCCTTTTAACAGTACTGGACTGGCGTTTATATTAAGACAGGTCTAAAGGTGATGGAGTGCAGTATGCAACAGGACAAGAAAAACAAACTGCAAAGACAGTTACCATTACATTTAGTACAAAGATATATGCTCACATAGACGTATATATCTCTGGAGGTGAATGATACTTGAAAATATTGCTGTTTTCCTGCAGTCAACTGGAATGATTTAGGACGAAAAGTTTGTTTCGTTCTCTCTTAATAGTTTCGCCATGATGACGTCGGACTAATATATGTAAAGGATGATGGCATACGACAGAGAATCTTTCCACCAGGCACTTTACTGCCGCAGCTCTCCGCTGCAATCGACTCGTTAGAATTCAGATAGCTGTAGATGGGGGAAAGGTGGAGGGAGAGGTGATACGGTAGCTCACTAGCCGGGCTGTCAAGGGATGTCTTTATTCTGAAAGAAAGCCACGCGGAACAGTGCTAAACAAATACAACACAAATAGAAAAATAAAACAACGAATAACAACAGAACAGATTTAACAGCAGTTTTCAGTGATCTAGGCGGACAAGGCAAAACTAAATTGGCGAATTAGATAGATATTATCCATTTGTTGGAAAAAATAATATGTGCTAAGGGAGTTTTCGAGGCTATTACTATTTGTTTATCACTTTTTTTCAGTGTAAAGTCGGCCGACACGTCTAATACAGACGATTCTCGCTAGTTAGACAGTGCAATAGGAGCATGTTTGGAGAAGAGATGTCTGCTTACGTTGACTAACGGTTACAGCCTCAGTTTAACTGCCAGTGTACGGATATATCCCCACATGATTTTCTGAACAATCTTGTTGAATCGTTGTTACGAATTCTCATTGAAGAAATGGATAGTTAAAAGAAACGCAATACCTAGACAAATCAGTTATGGAATACACGGAGAATCCTGAAAGTAATTTCTGCACGTAAATCAGAGTAACGAATTGCTTGTGATGAATTTCAAGTTTGAGTTAGACAGATTCACATATATTGTATAAGCTATTTATATGTGTATTTATCAACCAGAACATTACGGCTACGAAAACAGTAGCGTCAGAACAACTGTCCCGTAAAACATTTTTTGGCTATTAGAGAGGAAATAAGCCACGAACGAAGAGAAATGGACGGAAATAACATGAGCGTAATCCCATTAAGATAGTGCTGAATATTTCCAATTTGATGACACTGGCACTATCGGCGCTATACATCCCGAAGATCTGTCAAGGAGGGAAGATTAGGGTTTAATGTCCCGTCGACATCGAGGTCATTAGGGGCGGAGTACAAGGAAGGGGGAGGAAAAGGGCTGTGCACATTAAAAGAAAACCATCCGGTCATTTGGCTAGAGTGATTTAGGGATATCACGAAAAACCTGAGTCATCCTCCAGGATGCGAGTCCAGTGTGCTTAACCATTGCGCCCTCTCGTTCAGTGCGCATCTGCCAAGCCAGCGTTCTTTTTTTATTTTTTTTTATTTTTTGAAATACCGCAAACTTCGACACCACCATCGAGATGATGTAGCAAGAACATTGAGTCATTTCGGCATGTAGCTTGTTTCCACTGTCTGACAATCGAGTGATGCAGTGCCTCTCTAACCAAAACGGTTCAAACACAGTGTCCTGTTCTGCTTTGTAAGCTCCGAGCTTCAGAATTAAATGATTTTACTAACACCCAACAGCTTTAAGGTACTTTAGGGTCTCGAAGTCATTCGCTAATTTTCAATAGTGTGGTTCAACATTTTGTTGTAGTTCTTTGGTAAGACGTTTCGTGCTCTCCACATTATCTATACGTGCTTATTACAATGGCAGGAAGATGTTCGTATGTTCTGTTTGATTAGTTTATATGTAGAACATGACAGCATATACACTCCTGGAAATGGAAAAAAGAACACATTGACACCGGTGTGTCAGACCCACCATACTTGCTCCGGACACTGCGAGAGGGCTGTACAAGCAATGATCACACGCACGGCACAGCGGACACACCAGGAACCGCGGTGTTGGCCGCGAATGGCGCTAGCTGCGCAGCATTTGTGCACCGCCGCCGTCAGTGTCAGCCAGTTTGCCGTGGCATACGGAGCTCCATCGCAGTCTTTAACACTGGTAGCATGCCGCGACAGCGTGGACGTGAACCGTATGTGCAGTTGACAACTTTGAGCGAGGGCGTATAGTGGGCATGCGGGAGGCCGGGTGGACGTACCGCCGAATTGCTCAACACGTGGGGCGTGAGGTCTCCACAGTACATCGATGTTGTCGCCAGTGGTCGGCGGAAGGTGCACGTGCCCGTCGACCTGGGACCGGACCGCAGCGACGCACGGATGCACGCCAAGACCGTAGGATCCTACGCAGTGCCGTAGGGGACCGCACCGCCACTTCCCAGCAAATTAGGGACACTGTTGCTCCTGGGGTATCGGCGAGGACCATTCGCAACCGTCTCCATGAAGCTGGGCTACGGTCCCGCACACCGTTAGGCCGTCTTCCGCTCACGCCCCAACATCGTGCAGCCCGCCTCCAGTGGTGTCGCGACAGGCGTGAATGGAGAGACGAATGGAGACGTGTCGTCTTCAGCGATGAGAGTCGCTTCTGCCTTGGTGCCAATGATGGTCGTATGCGTGTTTGGCGCCGTGCAGGTGAGCGCCACAATCAGGACTGCATACGACCGAGGCACACAGGGCCAACACCCGGCATCATGGTGTGGGGAGCGATCTCCTACACTGGCCGTACACCACTGGTGATCGTCGAGGGGACACTGAATAGTGCACGGTACATCCAAACCGTCATCGAACCCATCGTTCTACCATTCCTAGACCGGCAAGGGAACTTGCTGTTCCAACAGGACAATGCACGTCCGCATGTATCCCGTGCCACCCAACGTGCTCTAGAAGGTGTAAGTCAACTACCCTGGCCAGCAAGATCTCCGGATCTGTCCCCCATTGAGCATGTTTGGGACTGGATGAAGCGTCGTCTCACGCGGTCTGCACGTCCGGCACGAACGCTGGTCCAACTGAGGCGCCAGGTGGAAATGGCATGGCAAGCCGTTCCACAGGACTACATCCAGCATCTCTACGATCGTCTCCATGGGAGAATAGCAGCCTGCATTGCTGCGAAAGGTGGATATACACTGTACTAGTGCCGACATTGTGCATGCTCTGTTGCCTGTGTCTATGTGCCTGTGGTTCTGTCAGTGTGATCATGTGATGTATCTGACCCCAGGAATGTGTCAATAAAGTTTCCCCTTCCTGGGACAATGAATTCACGGTGTTCTTATTTCAATTTCCAGGAGTGTACCTTTTACTGTAATGGATTACTCACTCCAAAACCACAAAATGATATCAGACATGATAAACTAAATAGCTATGCATCAGTTACTGTGTTCATCTATGGTCACTTTTCTGAGGACTGAAGACGTCTTTAGTGGGAATGA
This sequence comes from Schistocerca nitens, assembly GCF_023898315.1. Taxonomy (NCBI): domain Eukaryota; kingdom Metazoa; phylum Arthropoda; class Insecta; order Orthoptera; family Acrididae; genus Schistocerca; species Schistocerca nitens. The sequence goes on along the minus strand of NC_064619.1, from coordinate 3,939,737 downwards.
ATAAGATTGTGCAACCACTAGTCGTGTGAACTTGCTCCGTTCATACATGAGGTCCAGAAGATTTTAAGTAGATCTCGTAAAAATGCCTTGATTTCTACATCAGCGAAAGCATCCCACGCGTTGACAAGCAACTGAAAGAGTCGGAAACAAATAAGTCACTAGGTCCGGATGGATTACCAACTCGGTTTTACAGAGTGTGTCCTTCATTGGCCCCCTACATAGTTTGCATTTATTGCGAATCTCTCGCCCAGCGCAAATTCCCAAGCCACTAGGAAAAAAGCGCAGATGACTCTGTACTTCTTCTTACAGAAATTTATTCGCCCATATCGCACAAAAATACACAGTGATTACTAGTTTCGACGAAATTAAATCGCCATCTTCAGATCATTTGTACAGAAAAAAAATTATATAGAGCCACTCCGACGACTGTTCACGTTAACTGGACGCAACTGTAATGTACACAATGGTACAATTATGGCAAATTTTAACGTGAAACTAGCGTGAAATACATACAAATTCAGGGTAAACACATCTTATAGAATGAGATTTTCACTCTGCAGCGGAGTGTGCGCTGATATGAAACTTCCTGGCAGATTGAAACTGTGTGCCGGACCGAGACTCGAACTCGGGACCTTTGCCTTTCGCGGGCAAGTGCTCTACCAACTGAGCTACCCAAGCACGATTCACATCCCGTCCTCACAGCTTTACTTCTGCCAGTACCTCGCCTCCTACCTTCCAAACTTTACAGAAGCTCACCTGCGAACCTTGCAGAACTAGCACTCCTGAAAGATAGGATATTGCGGAGACATGGCTTTGCCACAGCCTGGGGGATGTTTCCAGAATGAGTTTTAATCTGCCAGGAAGTTTCATATCAGCGCACACTCCGCTGCAGAGTGAAAATCTCATTCTGGAAACATCCCCCAGGCTGTGGCTAAGCCATGTCTCCGCAATATCCTTTCTTTCAGGAGTGCTAGTTCTGCAAGGTTCGCAGGAGAGCTTCTGTAAAGTTTGGAAGGTAGGAGACGAGGTACTGGCAGAAGTAAAGCTGTGAGGACGGGGCGTGAGTCGTGCTTGGGTAGTTCAGTTGGTAGAACACTTGCCCGCGAAAGGCAAAGGTCCCGAGTTCGAGTCTCGGTCCGGCACACATTTTTAATCTGACAGGGAGTTTCACATCTTATAGAGACGACATACCAGCGTATCGTCACTGGTAGTACAATAAGAGAATAGGGTAAAAGAACGGACTCTCAAAATTACACCAGGAAGCCTTAACATAGGTTTGCTGCAGAAAGCGAATGATTAACAGTGGTACAAGGTTCCCTCCGCCATGCACCGTATGGTGGCCTGAGAAGTATAGACGTAGATATAGACTATACTTTCGCACTACTGGCTGGTTAAACCCACAGTCTTCCTATAAAATAGATGTTAGTACGTCGTTTTTAGTGAGAAGAAACTGTTAGAAGCGAAAGAACGGGTAACTTCCGACGTGGCTTGCTGGACTAGTTTTCTGAACTGTTTGCGTACGGCATAGTCTGTACGGAGCTTAAATGAACAAAAGGAAACCTCGGTACTGTCTGAGCATTCGATCAGCGATCTGCCTTTGGGGTCTCGCCCACCGCATATCTAGGGGTACATGCGTGGAGCGGTTTCGGGTGGAACGGCAGCGCAAATGTATCCGTGTGGAGGCCTCGCAACTGGGCCGACACACTGTGGCCTAGTGAGCTAGCTAGCATCCCGACTCTGCTCACAATCCCAGGGACTCTGCGTGCTCTAACAGTTCGCCGAAGTAGGCCACGCGGATGTTTTGCAAGCGCTCTGCCGCAGATAAGCCGCAACTTCTCTCAATGAACCGCAGCCTTTCCTGTACTGTTAACGGCAGTCTATCCGTTAACGCTCTAGGTTAGTCACCAGCCCTTCTGCGTATAGCATCGAAATGTGAAGCACAATCACGTGTTTGTTATTTACTTTTCTCAAGTCTCTTAGTAGCCTCACAGTATAGCGTAAGCGCTCAGTGCAGGAAAACTGGGCTGCTCAGAACCACCGGCGCGCTGGATTAATGACACATAAGTCTTGCATACAGGTCGATCGAATTACAATTTTTATGCGACGCGTTTTTTTTTAAATATACACATCAAAAAAGTTTTGCATCACCTCGGTTCCGAGAGTTCCGGAACCTGTACAGAAAATTGGGATAGAGATCAACATAAACACCATTTCCGCCCTTTTTATTGCTCATGAAAACCACACATTGCATGTTGTACCACCATAAAGCGAGATATTCAGAGGTGGTGGTCCAGATTGCTGTACGCAACGGTACCTCTAAAACCCAGTAACATGTCCTCTTGCAATGATGCATGCCTGTATTCACAAGTTCATCGAGGCACTGTTGGTCCAGATTGCCCCACTCCTCAACGGCGATGCGGCGTAGATCCCTCAGAGTGGTTGATAGGTCATGTCGTCCATAAACAGCCCTTTTCAATCCATCCCAGCCATGTTTGATAGGGTTCATGTCTAGAGAACATGCTGGCCACTCTAGTCGAGCGATGTCGTTATCCTGAAGGAAGTCATTCACAAGATGTGCACGATGGGGGCGTGTTTTGTCGTCCATGAAGACGAATGCCTCGCCAATATGCTGCCGATATGATTGCACTATCGGTCGGAGGATGGCATTCACGCATCGTACAGCCGTTACGGCGCCTGTCATGGCCAGCGGCGTACGTCGGCTCCACATAATGCCACCCCAAAACAGCAGGGAACTTCCACCGTGTTGCACTGGCTGGACAGTGTGTCTAAGGCGTTCAGCCTGACCGGGTTGCCTCCAAACACGTCTCCGACGATTGTCTGGTTGAAGGCAAATGCGGCACTCATCGGTGAAGGGAACGTGATGCCAATCCTGAGCGGTCCATTTGGCATGTTGTTGGACGCATCTGTATCGTGCTGCATGGTGCCGTGGTTGCAAGCATGGACCTCGCCATGGACGTCGGGAGTGAAGTTGTGCATCAAGCAGCTTATTGCGCACAGTTTGAGTCGTAACACGACGTTCCGTGGCTGCACGAAAAATATTATTCAACATGGTGGCGTTGCTGACAGGGTTCCTCCGAGCCATAATCCGTAGCTAGCGGTCTTCCACTGCTGTAGTAGCCCTTGGGCGCCCTGAGCGAGGCATGTCATCGATAGTTTCAGTCTCTCTGTATCTCCTCCATGTTCGAGCAACATCGCTTTGGTTCACTTCGAGACGCCTGGACACTTCCGTTGTTGAGAGCCCTTCCTGGTACAAAGTAACGATGCGGACGCGATCGAACCGCGGTATTGACCGTGTAGGCATGGTTGAACTATAAACACGAGCCGTGTACCTCCTTCCGTCTAATAGGCGCTGCTCGATCATGGTTGTTTACATTTTTGGATTGTTTTACTGACATCTCTGAGCAGTCAAAGGGACTGTGTCTGTGATACAACATCCACAGACAACGTATATCTTCAGGAGTTCTGGGAACGGGGTGATGCAAAACTTTTTTTTTATGTGTGTATTTATCTTGGCTTCGAATGACTGCTGCTGCTAGGATCATAGCGATGGCACCAAATCTCCTTGATATCGCGAAGAAGACACCGAATAACAATAGGGCTCTGAATCAGCGGGAGTAAAAATTCCTTTTTTCTGCCGGGTATACAGCGAGGAAGCAAGTAATTTCTCCTACTTTGCAGCAGAGGTGCCTCCGTTTCAGCGCGAGGTTATCAGAGTTCCAGTCGTTGAAAACCGTCACACCCTGTCACCACCGCCATATCCTCTTTGCTTGTCGTCCACAACGAGCATTACTTTTAAATAATCATCTTTGTGGCGTTGTAAGCTCCTGTTGACGTTTTTCCCTGTGTTTGTGAATTTGGCTTTCTGAACTCCGCCCTCTGCAAAACATAATTTATTTCTTATAACATGTTTTTTGATACCTATGTGTCGTCTTCTGTCGGTCACGGTTCATTTCTGAAACTACATTAATTGTGAAAAGTGATTTGTGCTGGTTGGCTTGTTTTTATACTTTTTAATGGTTTGACAGCCTGTCACGAATTTCGTTCGGTTGTGAATCACTGGTGTGTTTTTCTTTTTTGGTTGTCATTACACACACTATTTTCAGACATTTCACTCTCTCGTGCAATCATAAGATTTTTTGCGTAAAATCGAGACTTGGGAGAACACTTATTCGCCATACTCACGAGAGATGAGTCGAGACCTACAGAAGATGTCACATAGTTGTCGAAACATATTTGGACGAATAGAAAAGGAAATTCACTGTCTTTTGCAGTTGGCGGAGTTTAAAAAATAAAATTACTTCGACAAAATCATAGTATTCTCGGAGGCAGGGCACAAATGTAATTGATTTCATATTATTGGATAAGTTGCGATCGACCAGAAATTTCCCTGTTACTTGCCAACAATACCTGTTATCACCCTAAGACACTCTTAAGGCATATGCCGTACGTCCATTTTTTTTCCAGTCACATTTCCATTTTGACCAGCAGAGTAATGTGATACGACGAGATCCTTTCCATCTTCAGATGCGCATCTTGAAAGCAAAAGACTAGACCTCACGTAACTATTCGACAATCTCCGTTGCAGCTTTCGTCTTTTACATTGAGTTCTGTACAGCTGCAGCAGATGACACGAGACAAAAACTCAAAACAAGTCTAATTGGATATGCACGGTAAATGTGGAACAGATGTTTCTCTGATAGTTCGCGCGCGTCGAAACTGGTGGTCAAGGCACGATCGCCCCTCACGAACCTGCTCATAAACATTCATAATCGCTGGTCCGGCGTCTGTGGTGGTGTTGGGTCATGCGGTCGTCGCCGCTCCCCCGGATTGTGCACGAGACGAGACGAGGCGGACTCGACAAACAAATCGGCCGTAATTGGGGGCAGGGGAAGCGGGTGTATCATCACGCGGACCATTAGGCGCCGGCTGCGCCGGCCCCCGCCGGACCGCGCCGCCCGCCACGCACTGCGCCATCAGGATTCCTGCCGCGACTTCCTCTGCGTGGCGCCAGCGCGGCTCACCCCCACCACATCTTCCACTGTCGCCGATTTCGCAAACTCCTTGCGTCGAGCGCGCGCCCAGAATCGCGAATTTCGCCTTTCCGGTCGTGCGCAATCGCGGGAGTCTACATTTGAATCGTGACACAGACAATATAGGACAAATGCATAGTGGCAATTCTAATTGACACAGCTGGTGCTTTCGACAACCTTTGGTAGGTGGCGCTGTTTGCAAGACTTAGAGACGAATGCTCCACAGGCTCTATAAAACAGCCTCAGAGGTTATTGTAAAAAGAGGATGTGGAATGGAAGACTGGCCGCCAAAAGGTTATAAAGAGGGTAACAAAAGGGTTGTCCGCAAGGATCAATATGCGGACCGATTTTGTGGGACATAGCCACAGAACTGGAAGACAATGGCCTGGCTAACGGGGTGATTGCGTCCGCTGATGACCTTATGGTCACGGTATCTGCAAACTCCAGGTCCCAATTAGAGAATAAAGCCACGCGGCTCCTCGAGTTCGTCGCAGAATTGTGCACGAACAACAAACTCAGAATAGCAACAAACAAAACTGTTTACTTACTTCTAAGAAGCACGCCGAAAAGAAATCCAATTATGAAGTTGAACAACACATCTGTAAAAAGGAAAGCTGTTGATACGATACCTTGGCATTTATAATGACGAACATTTACGCTTTCACGAACATGCCCGACTGACACTTAACAAAGTAACGAAACTGATGCACAGACAATGAGGATGTATTACACAGCAGTGTTTGAGTCAATAACTTGTTTCGCTGCTAGTGCTAGGGCACATCGATTATGCTAATGTACGCATAAAACCATTGTGAGGCGCGGCCAGAGGAGCGTTTTACTCAGAATCCCCGGGGGCCTTTGCCACGACCTCGATTGAGGCCTGTGCGTGGTACCAAATTTTTTTAAGCCGTTTCAAGTGGCAAGTATGGTTGAATGTGGACATTTTAATTGAGAAGGAGCATATTTTCCATCATACAGATCAAAACTAGCCAGTATCTATAGCACTGGTGTGATACGCTCATAAAAAGGGGGGGGGGGTCTGCTCCGCTTACATACTTTCGTTACTTGGTCACTTGCCCGCAATGCCACCAGGCGGCGTCCATCGTCGCGGTGGGCAGTGGTCAAGTGTTTTGGCCTGTCAGTTTTATAATATCAGTCAGAAGTCCGCCTGCTTAGCTGGGTGATAACGTGCTCGCGTCTCATACAAATGGGCCCGGGTTCGATTCTCGGCCTGGTGGAGATTTTCTGGGTGGACTGGGTGTTGTCTTGTCCTCATCACCTGCGCGCAAGTCGCCCAGTGTGGCGGCTTGCACTTGGCGGTCAAACTTGCCCGGATGGGGCCTCCCGGGCAACGATGCCATGCGCTCGTTTCATTTTTATCATTCACAAGACTGGTGAGTCTACCCGTCTTTCAAGAAATTATGTCAATATAAGGCAGATAAGCGTTTCTTGCCTTCTCTTTCTGTGTCTCAGTCTCAACCCGTTTCTCAGGAGTTCTCGATTGTGACTACGACGTCGCTCAAATTGACGATATGAGTACCTGCTAATTCGGAACACTATTGGTAGGTCTAAACATTCTTCAGCGAGGCTCTCCTTGTCTGAAGACGTTTGAGCTCTGTGGAATAGAGTCCTTAACACATTAAGGCCTTCGTGACGAATGGTGATGGCTCAATGCGTGGAAATAGAGGTCAATGTGTATTTAGTTTCTTATACACACCGTAACCTAGGGGTCCGTTCGTTTTCTCTTAACTAACACGACGAGGAAATGCAGGTTGTCCTCTTTTACAAAACTGACTGCATGATCGGTATGAATTTTCTTCGAGTATACATTTGTTTACTGTCAACTTGAGCGTGTTGACGAGTTACGTTACCCCAGTTGCCTCAACTGTGAACCAGTGCACGACAGTCAAAGTCAGTTTCGTGTCACGTTTTTAATATCGCGAAGTTTATGTGAATGATACACTGTGATATATTTTTGAACGTTTCTTGAGAAGAGGAAGTAGATTACCGAATAAAAAATATAGCGCGTTATTTAAAAGTTTGTATCTTCGTGACGTACAAAATCACAAGAAAGGCAGTCATGCTGATTAGTGTGCACCTGCCTGCTAAATAATACTTAATTGATAAATGTTCAAATGTCTGTGAAATCTTATGGGACTTAACTGCTAAGGTCATCAGTCCCTAAGTTTACACACTACTTAACCTAAACTATCCTAAGGACAAACACACACACCCATGCCCTAGGGAGGACTCGAACCTCCACTGGGACCACTTAATTGATACATTTTCTATTTTGTCTCTGGACAGAAAGCGATTTAGGGTGGTCAAGACAAATGGGACATCTTGCAGAGAAAACCTCAAAAGTAACGGCAAAGCCAGTTTTAATATTTTCTGAGCAGCTCTGCCGAATCAATGAGAACAAGCTAAATAAACAAATATTCTTGTATTCCTGGAAAAGGGAGGCAATAAAAGATCATAGAATCAAGAAAATTATTAGAAAGAAACGATATCTAAAATTCGGAAATAACAGCAACAAATTTTTTATGTCTAAAATACTAAATTTAGGATGCTTTCACGCAAGAGAAAATAAAAAATCAGGAACAAGGTAAGATGAGGAGAAGGTGAAGGAGTGCCGGAAAAATAGGATCAATAAATAAAGCAGAGAGAGTCGTTACATGCCCGGAATTGGTCACTACGAAGATTAAAAAGAAAAACTTAATTTCGGGACGAACTCCAAATGTAGTGTCAACGACGATGCGCCTTTTGAGTTACGAGAGTTGAGGAAAGGTGCCACCTGCAACAGGCAAACAATTTCACTGTATGATTCAAAAAAACTGATAGAGAACCTAGCCAGCACGCTAAGATATTCTCTTGTGGGTGATCCAAGATCAGACCTCTGTGCGGACACTGTTTGTCAAAGTCCACTGACAAAGTTATTCAGTGCCCAAAAAGCAATGATGGATGTCTGTGTGGTCGTCTGATCAGAGTGTGAGAAAGCACATCGCCACGAGACACGGAAATGAACGGGCGACACTCAGCCGTATTGTCAGAAATAACGAATGCCGCACGGTACGCTCGATTTATTACCACGGCATACTGTCGGATATTTGTCGTAGAACGGACGTAGATAAACCTCACGAAAAGCAAATGCGTCGTGGCAGCGCAGAGAGATCCTAGAAAGCGACGACAGCGGGTGAGCATTATTCTGTCACGTCGGCGCCGTGTCGTATCGGCCGGACTCTGGAAGGACAGCGAGAATCGATATTCCGCGCGGCTGCGGCTCTCTGCCTTGAAAGGCGCGCTACTGCCTCGCCAGATCGCGTATCGGCGCTTCGTTTGCGTACCGCCAGGCAGCAAGCAGTCCCAGGGCGTCCCGTGTCGGGCCGTGCGACAGAGTGACGTGTGTCAGCCGACTGCAGGGGTCTCATCTGTATGCCAGCACGCAAATTGTCTGCTGTTACGTTTCGCTTGCAATACCTGTAATGTCAGGCGGTTCACAGCCTGATGGAAGCCTTTCGTTGTAGTAACATTTCGCCGGCATGCGAGTCACCGTGATAAATATGTCTCACACAACACCATCCACCGATAAATTTTCTCTGTACAATAGCAGCATAAAAGTGTCGCTCAAGGTCCCGAGTGTCATTACCATTGTACTGCTTGATAGAAGATAAAATTGAACTGCCGGATTACAAATCGTCTACCGCATCCGCTGCGCTAACGCAGGGTCTTGCTGCAATAGCCGATTGCAGGACCTAGATTCAGAGGGACACTGCTGACTACACTGTCTCTCTTCAGTAAGTCTACAGTACTTCACCTACCGCCGCCAACGAAGGACCTAGTAGGTCCCAAATGCTCAGCTGACATATTCTTTCGTATATCTGATTTTACTTTCAGCGATGATGTTCGTTCTGGCACTCTTCTTCTCAATTATTCCTAGAGATGGTCACCAAAGTAGACAACCTAAGGTCGCACCCACTAAGTGACATCTACAGACGTGAAGCGCTGCGATTTTTCTCGCTTGATAGTTTTGTTGCCATATACACACTGTGGCAGTGAAGGGTAACCGTCAGCGCTGCCGCGCGGTATCGTGTGTTTATGTGTAGTTTTAGTCTTCCGTGGAAGAGGTGTTTTGAATTGTATTTTGTAGTGAGCGTAACGCAGGAGCAAGGGCCAACGTATAGTGCTACACCGGTCGGTGTGGGCAAAGGGCGACAAGACATTCGAAACTTACTTTACTGATGTCGCCAACCAGTAAAGAAACCAGCAATAACATAAATACTACCCTAATTCAAAAATTGACAGCAAAAAATTGTGGTATTTCGGAATCGACTTATGCAGCAATAACAGTATTCTGACATAGGCAGCATCTCCAGATTTTGTATTTATTTATTTATACGTGTCCAGAACATAACATATTAAATATGATTTATCATACATAGCATATCATACATAGCATATCATACACATATATTACAATTATTACAGAGAATATGTGCATATTTATATTCCATGTGCTGCCCAGAATTCCGCTGCACGGACTGCCTTATCATTGGCGATAATCAGATCGTCCATGGACACAGGTTCCGACAGTTTCCTGCAGTTGAGTAGGTGCTGATGGTCTTGAGGTTCACCACACTCACATAGTTCGTCCCCTGAGGTGTATCCCCATTTCTTCAAGTTCTCCTTACACCGAGATACTCCAGTTCTCAGTCTATTGAGTACCACGGGCGCTAAAGACTGCACTGTTGAGCGCCCATAACACCATATCCATCCATCCTATTGAGTACCTTCCATGCCGTGTATGGGAGATGATGGCCTGTAGCAAGTTCTTCCTTGGGGTTGTCCCAATATTTCTCTGATGATGAGCTACGCCAGAGTTGTATCCAAAGGTCTGCTGGTGATGTCTGGATTGGTTGCGTTGTTCGGAGGCAACTTTTTCTCGACTTGAGTCTTGGTGTTTGATGTTCGCATCCACACAAGGGGTGTCTCTGATCCATCTCCTGCTTCTTTCTTTCCACTTCAGCTGCTGTTCTTCTTCGAATGTATGGAGGTGCCACGCCCATGAGGTGGTAGATTTTGTCAACAGGAGTTGCCCGCAACCAGCCGGTTACAATTCGTCCTGTTCCATTTAGGGCAATGTTTACCTGTTTAGCATGGCTGGAGTTCTGCTATACAGGTGCTGCATATTCAGCAGCGGAGAAGCACAAAGCGAGGGCAGAGGTGCGGGGGACCTGTGGGTGTGCTCCCCAGTTGTTGCCGGTCAGTTTCCTGATAACGTTGTTCCTCGCACTGACTTTCATGTTTGTATGTGCACAGTGGTCCTTTAAGGTGAGGAACCCGTCCAACTTCACTCCGAGGTACTTTGGGTGTCACAGTGGGTCAGCTGTTGACCTCTCGAGGTTATTCTCAGTTTCCTCCGTGCCTCATAACATTACACCAGATTATAAATCTCCAGTGGTCCTTTAAGGTGAGGAACCGGCCCAACTTCACTCCGAGGTACTTTGGGTGTCACAGTGGATCAGCTGTTGACCTGTCGACGTTATTCTCAGTTTCCTCCGTGCCTCATAACATTACACCAGATTATAAATCTCCAGTGGTCCTTTAAGGTGAGGAACCGGCCCAACTTCACTCCGAGCTACTTGGTAGTGTCACAGTGGATCAGCTGTTGACCTGTCGAGGTTATTCTCAGTTTCCTCCGTGCATCATAACATTACACCAGATTATAAATCTCCAGTGGTCCTTTAAGGTGAGGAACCGGTCCAACTTCACTCCGAGGTACTTTGGGTGTCACAGTGGGTCAGCTGTTGACCTCTCGAGGTTATTCTCAGTTTCCTCCGTGCCTCATAACATTACACCAGATTATAAATCTCCAGTGGTCCTTTAAGGTGAGGAACGCGGCCAACTTCACTCCGAGGTACTTTGGGTGTCACAGTGGGTCAGCTGTTGACCTCTCGAGGTTATTCTCAGTTTCCTCCGTGCCTCATAACATTACACCAGATTATAAATCTCCAGTGGTCCTTTAAGGTGAGGAACGCGGCCAACTTCACTCCGAGGTACTTGGTAGTGTCACAGTGGATCAGCTGTTGACCTGTCGACGTTATTCTCAGTTTCCTCCGTGCCTCATAACATTACACCAGATTATAAATCTCCAGTGGTCCTTTAAGGTGAGGAACGCGGCCAACTTCACTCCGAGGTACTTTGGGTGTCACAGTGGGTCAGCTGTTGACCTCTCGAGGTTATTCTCAGTTTCCTCCGTGCCTCATAACATTACACCAGATTATAAATCTCCAGTGGTCCTTTAAGGTGAGGAACGCGGCCAACTTTACTCCGAGGTACTTGGTAGTGTCACAGTGGATCAGCTGTTGACCTCTCGAGGTTATTCTCAGTTTCCTCCGTGCCTCATAACATTACACCAGATTATAAATCTCCAGTGGTCCTTTAAGGTGAGGAACGCGGCCAACTTCACTCCGAGGTACTTTGGGTGTCACAGTGGGTCAGCTGTTGACCTCTCGAGGTTATTCTCAGTTTCCTCCGTGCCTCATAACATTACACCAGATTATAAATCTCCAGTGGTCCTTTAAGGTGAGGAACCGGCCCAACTTCACTCCGAGGTACTTTGGGTGTCACAGTGGGTCAGCTGTTGACCTCTCGAGGTTATTCTCAGTTTCCTCCGTGCCTCATAACATTACACCAGATTATAAATCTCCAGTGGTCCTTTAAGGTGAGGAACGCGGCCAACTTTACTCCGAGGTACTTGGTAGTGTCACAGTGGATCAGCTGTTGACCTGTCGACGTTATTCTCAGTTTCCTCCGTGCCTCATAACATTACACCAGATTATAAATCTCCAGTGGTCCTTTAAGGTGAGGAACGCGGCCAACTTCACTCCGAGGTACTTTGGGTGTCACAGTGGGTCAGCTGTTGACCTCTCGAGGTTATTCTCAGTTTCCTCCGTGCCTCATAACATTACACCAGATTATAAATCTCCAGTGGTCCTTTAAGGTGACGAACGCGGCCAACTTCACTCCGAGGTACTTTGGGTGTCACAGTGGATCACCTGTTGACATGTCGACGTTATTCTCAGTTTCCTCCGTGCCTCATAACATTACACCAGATTATAAATCTCCAGTGGTCCTTTAAGGTGAGGAACCGGTCCAACTTCACGCCGAGGTACTTGGGGGTGTCACAGTGGGTCAGTTGTTGATCTCTCGAGGTTATTCTCAGTTTCCTCCGTGCATCATAACATTACACCAGATTATAAATCTCCAGTGGTCCTTTAAGGTGAGGAACCGATCCAACTTCACTCCGAGGCACTTGGGGGTGTCACAGTGGGTCAGTTGTTGACCTCTCGAGGTTATTCTCAGTTTCCTCCGTGCCTCATAACATTACACCAGATTATAAATCTCCAGTGGTCCTTTAAGTTGAGGAACCGGCCCAACTTCACTCCGAGGTACTTGGGGGTGTCACAGTGGGTCAGTTGTTGACCTGTCGACGTTATTCTCAGTTTCCTCCGTGCCTCATAACATTACACCAGATTATAAATCTCCAGTGGTCCTTTAAGGTGAGGAACCGGTCCAACTTCACGCCGAGGTACTTGGGGGTGTCACAGTGGGTCAGTTGTTGATCTCTCGAGGTTATTCTCAGTTTCCTCCGTGCATCATAACATTACACCAGATTATAAATCTCCAGTGGTCCTTTAAGGTGAGGAACCGATCCAACTTCACTCCGAGGCACTTGGGGGTGTCACAGTGGGTCAGTTGTTGACCTCTCGAGGTTATTCTCAGTTTCCTCCGTGCCTCATAACATTACACCAGATTATAAATCTCCAGTGGTCCTTTAAGGTGAGGAACCGGCCCAACTTCACTCCGAGGTACTTGGTAGTGTCACAGTGGATCAGCTGTTGACCTGTCGACGTTATTCTCAGTTTCCTCCGTGCCTCATAACATTACACCAGATTATAAATCTCCAGTGGTCCTTTAAGGTGAGGAACCGGTCCAACTTCACGCCGAGGTACTTGGGGGTGTCACAGTGGGTCAGTTGTTGATCTCTCGAGGTTATTCTCAGTTTCCTCCGTGCATCATAACATTACACCAGATTATAAATCTCCAGTGGTCCTTTAAGGTGAGGAACCGATCCAACTTCACTCCGAGGCACTTGGGGGTGTCACAGTGGGTCAGTTGTTGACCTCTCGAGGTTATTCTCAGTTTCCTCCGTGCCTCATAACATTACACCAGATTATAAATCTCCAGTGGTCCTTTAAGGTGAGGAACCGGCCAAACTTCACTCCGAGGTACTTTGGGTGTCACAGTGGGTCAGCTGTTGACCTCTCGAGTTTATTCTCAGTTTCCTCCGTGCCTCATAACATTACACCAGATTATAAATCTCCAGTGGTCCTTTAAGGTGAGGAACCGGTCCAACTTCACTCCGAGGTACTTGGGGGTGTCATAGTGGGTCAGTTGTTGACCTCTCGACGTTATCCTCACTTTCCTCCGTGCCTCAGAACATTACACCAGATTATAAATCTCCAGTGGTCCTTTAAGGTGAGGAACCGGCCCAACTTCACTCCGAGGTACTTTGGGTTTCACAGTGGGTCAGCTGTTGACCTCTCGAGGTTATTCTCAGTTTCCTCCGTGCCTCATAACATTACACCAGATTATAAATCTCCAGTGGTCCTTTAAGGTGCGGAACCGGTCCAACTTCACTCCGAGGTACTTGGGGGTGTCACAGTGGGTCAGTTGTTGACCTCTCGAGGTTATTCTCAGTTTCCTCCGTGCCTCATAACAGTACACCAGATTATAAATCTCCAGTGGTCCTTTAAGGTGAGGAACCGGTCCAACTTCACGCCGAGGTACTTGGGGGTGTCACAGTGGGTCAGTTGTTGATCTCTCGAGGTTATTCTCAGTTTCCTCCGTGCATCATAACATTACACCAGATTATAAATCTCCAGTGGTCCTTTAAGGTGAGGAACCGATCCAACTTCACTCCGAGGCACTTGGGGGTGTCACAGTGGGTCAGTTGTTGACCTCTCGAGGTTATTCTCAGTTTCCTCCGTGCCTCATAACATTACACCAGATTATAAATCTCCAGTGGTCCTTTAAGGTGAGGAACCGATCCAACTTCACTCCGAGGTACTTGGGGGTGTCACAGTGGGTCAGTTGTTGACCTCTCGAGGTTATTCTCAGTTTCCTCCGTGCCTCATAACATTACACCAGATTATAAATCTCCAGTGGTCCTTTAAGGTGAGGAACCGATTCAACTTCACTCTGAGGCACTTGGGGGTGTCACAGTGGGTCAGTTGTTGACCTCTCGAGGTTATTCTCAGTTTCCTCCGTGCCTCATAACATTACACCAGATTATAAATCTCCAGTGGTCCTTTAAGGTGAGGAACCGGCCCAACTTCACTCCGAGCTACTTGGTAGTGTCACAGTGGATCAGCTGTTGACCTGTCGAGGTTATTCTCAGTTTCCTCCGTGCATCATAACATTACACCAGATTATAAATCTCCAGTGGTCCTTTAAGGTGAGGAACCGGTCCAACTTCACTCCGAGGTACTTTGGGTGTCACAGTGGGTCAGCTGTTGACCTCTCGAGGTTATTCTCAGTTTCCTCCGTGCCTCATAACATTACACCAGATTATAAATCTCCAGTGGTCCTTTAAGGTGAGGAACGCGGCCAACTTCACTCCGAGGTACTTTGGGTGTCACAGTGGGTCAGCTGTTGACCTCTCGAGGTTATTCTCAGTTTCCTCCGTGCCTCATAACATTACACCAGATTATAAATCTCCAGTGGTCCTTTAAGGTGAGGAACGCGGCCAACTTCACTCCGAGGTACTTGGTAGTGTCACAGTGGATCAGCTGTTGACCTGTCGACGTTATTCTCAGTTTCCTCCGTGCCTCATAACATTACACCAGATTATAAATCTCCAGTGGTCCTTTAAGGTGAGGAACGCGGCCAACTTCACTCCGAGGTACTTTGGGTGTCACAGTGGGTCAGCTGTTGACCTCTCGAGGTTATTCTCAGTTTCCTCCGTGCCTCATAACATTACACCAGATTATAAATCTCCAGTGGTCCTTTAAGGTGAGGAACGCGGCCAACTTTACTCCGAGGTACTTGGTAGTGTCACAGTGGATCAGCTGTTGACCTCTCGAGGTTATTCTCAGTTTCCTCCGTGCCTCATAACATTACACCAGATTATAAATCTCCAGTGGTCCTTTAAGGTGAGGAACGCGGCCAACTTCACTCCGAGGTACTTTGGGTGTCACAGTGGGTCAGCTGTTGACCTCTCGAGGTTATTCTCAGTTTCCTCCGTGCCTCATAACATTACACCAGATTATAAATCTCCAGTGGTCCTTTAAGGTGAGGAACCGGCCCAACTTCACTCCGAGGTACTTTGGGTGTCACAGTGGGTCAGCTGTTGACCTCTCGAGGTTATTCTCAGTTTCCTCCGTGCCTCATAACATTACACCAGATTATAAATCTCCAGTGGTCCTTTAAGGTGAGGAACGCGGCCAACTTTACTCCGAGGTACTTGGTAGTGTCACAGTGGATCAGCTGTTGACCTGTCGACGTTATTCTCAGTTTCCTCCGTGCCTCATAACATTACACCAGATTATAAATCTCCAGTGGTCCTTTAAGGTGAGGAACGCGGCCAACTTCACTCCGAGGTACTTTGGGTGTCACAGTGGGTCAGCTGTTGACCTCTCGAGGTTATTCTCAGTTTCCTCCGTGCCTCATAACATTACACCAGATTATAAATCTCCAGTGGTCCTTTAAGGTGACGAACGCGGCCAACTTCACTCCGAGGTACTTTGGGTGTCACAGTGGATCACCTGTTGACATGTCGACGTTATTCTCAGTTTCCTCCGTGCCTCATAACATTACACCAGATTATAAATCTCCAGTGGTCCTTTAAGGTGAGGAACCGGTCCAACTTCACGCCGAGGTACTTGGGGGTGTCACAGTGGGTCAGTTGTTGATCTCTCGAGGTTATTCTCAGTTTCCTCCGTGCATCATAACATTACACCAGATTATAAATCTCCAGTGGTCCTTTAAGGTGAGGAACCGATCCAACTTCACTCCGAGGCACTTGGGGGTGTCACAGTGGGTCAGTTGTTGACCTCTCGAGGTTATTCTCAGTTTCCTCCGTGCCTCATAACATTACACCAGATTATAAATCTCCAGTGGTCCTTTAAGTTGAGGAACCGGCCCAACTTCACTCCGAGGTACTTGGGGGTGTCACAGTGGGTCAGTTGTTGACCTGTCGACGTTATTCTCAGTTTCCTCCGTGCCTCATAACATTACACCAGATTATAAATCTCCAGTGGTCCTTTAAGGTGAGGAACCGGTCCAACTTCACGCCGAGGTACTTGGGGGTGTCACAGTGGGTCAGTTGTTGATCTCTCGAGGTTATTCTCAGTTTCCTCCGTGCATCATAACATTACACCAGATTATAAATCTCCAGTGGTCCTTTAAGGTGAGGAACCGATCCAACTTCACTCCGAGGCACTTGGGGGTGTCACAGTGGGTCAGTTGTTGACCTCTCGAGGTTATTCTCAGTTTCCTCCGTGCCTCATAACATTACACCAGATTATAAATCTCCAGTGGTCCTTTAAGGTGAGGAACCGGCCCAACTTCACTCCGAGGTACTTGGTAGTGTCACAGTGGATCAGCTGTTGACCTGTCGACGTTATTCTCAGTTTCCTCCGTGCCTCATAACATTACACCAGATTATAAATCTCCAGTGGTCCTTTAAGGTGAGGAACCGGTCCAACTTCACGCCGAGGTACTTGGGGGTGTCACAGTGGGTCAGTTGTTGATCTCTCGAGGTTATTCTCAGTTTCCTCCGTGCATCATAACATTACACCAGATTATAAATCTCCAGTGGTCCTTTAAGGTGAGGAACCGATCCAACTTCACTCCGAGGCACCTGGGGGTGTCACAGTGGGTCAGTTGTTGACCTCTCGAGGTTATTCTCAGTTTCCTCCGTGCCTCATAACATTACACCAGATTATAAATCTCCAGTGGTCCTTTAAGGTGAGGAACCGGCCAAACTTCACTCCGAGGTACTTTGGGTGTCACAGTGGGTCAGCTGTTGACCTCTCGAGTTTATTCTCAGTTTCCTCCGTGCCTCATAACATTACACCAGATTATAAATCTCCAGTGGTCCTTTAAGGTGAGGAACCGGTCCAACTTCACTCCGAGGTACTTGGGGGTGTCATAGTGGGTCAGTTGTTGACCTCTCGACGTTATCCTCACTTTCCTCCGTGCCTCAGAACATTACACCAGATTATAAATCTCCAGTGGTCCTTTAAGGTGAGGAACCGGCCCAACTTCACTCCGAGGTACTTTGGGTTTCACAGTGGGTCAGCTGTTGACCTCTCGAGGTTATTCTCAGTTTCCTCCGTGCCTCATAACATTACACCAGATTATAAATCTCCAGTGGTCCTTTAAGGTGCGGAACCGGTCCAACTTCACTCCGAGGTACTTGGGGGTGTCACAGTGGGTCAGTTGTTGACCTCTCGAGGTTATTCTCAGTTTCCTCCGTGCCTCATAACAGTACACCAGATTATAAATCTCCAGTGGTCCTTTAAGGTGAGGAACCGGTCCAACTTCACGCCGAGGTACTTGGGGGTGTCACAGTGGGTCAGTTGTTGATCTCTCGAGGTTATTCTCAGTTTCCTCCGTGCATCATAACATTACACCAGATTATAAATCTCCAGTGGTCCTTTAAGGTGAGGAACCGATCCAACTTCACTCCGAGGCACTTGGGGGTGTCACAGTGGGTCAGTTGTTGACCTCTCGAGGTTATTCTCAGTTTCCTCCGTGCCTCATAACATTACACCAGATTATAAATCTCCAGTGGTCCTTTAAGGTGAGGAACCGATCCAACTTCACTCCGAGGTACTTGGGGGTGTCACAGTGGGTCAGTTGTTGACCTCTCGAGGTTATTCTCAGTTTCCTCCGTGCCTCATAACATTACACCAGATTATAAATCTCCAGTGGTCCTTTAAGGTGAGGAACCGATTCAACTTCACTCTGAGGCACTTGGGGGTGTCACAGTGGGTCAGTTGTTGACCTCTCGAGGTTATTCTCAGTTTCCTCCGTGCCTCATAACATTACACCAGATTATAAATCTCCAGTGGTCCTTTAAGGTGAGGAACCGGCCCAACTTCACTCCGAGGTACTTTGGGTGTCACAGTGGGTCAGCTGTTGACCTCTCGAGGTTATTCTCAGTTTCCTCCGTGCCTCATAACATTACACCAGATTATAAATCTCCAGTGGTCCTTTAAGGTGAGGAACCGGCCCAACTTCACTCCGAGGTACTTTGGGTGTCACAGTGGGTCAGTTGTTGACCTCTCGAGGTTATTCTCAGTTTCCTCCGTGCCTCATAACATTACACCCGATTATAAATCTCCAGTGGTCCTTTAAGGTGAGGAACCGACCCAACTTCACCCCGAGGTACTTGGGGGTGTCACAGTGGGTCAGCTGTTGACCTCTCGAGGTTATTCTCAGTTTCCTCCGTGCCTCATAACATTACACCAGATTATAAATCTCCAGTGGTCCTTTAAGGTGAGGAACCGGCCCAACTTCACTCCGAGGTACTTTGGGTGTCACAGTGGGTCAGTTGTTGACCTCTCGAGGTTATTCTCAGTTTCCTCCGTGCCTCATAACATTACACCAGATTATAAATCTCCAGTGGTCCTTTAAGGTGAGGAACCGATCCAACTTCACTCCGAGGTACTTGGGGGTGTCACAGTGGGTCAGTTGTTGACCGCTCGAGGTTATTCTCAGTTTCCTCCGTGCCTCATAACATTACACCAGATTATAAATCTCCAGTGGTCCTTTAAGGTGAGGAACCGGCCCAACTTCACTCCGAGGTACTTTGGGTGTCACAGTGGGTCAGCTGTTGACCTCTCGAGGTTATTCTCAGTTTCCTCCGTGCCTCATAACATTACACCAGATTATAAATCTCCAGTGGTCCTTTAAGGTGAGGAACCGGCCCAACTTCACTCCGAGGTACTTTGGGTGTCACAGTGGGTCAGCTGTTGACCTCTCGAGGTTATTCTCAGTTTCCTCCGTGCCTCATAACATTACACCAGATTATAAATCTCCAGTGGTCCTTTAAGGTGAGGAACCGGCCCAACTTCACTCCGAGGTACTTTGGGTGTCACAGTGGGTCAGTTGTTGACCTCTCGAGGTTATTCTCAGTTTCCTCCGTGCCTCATAACATTACACCAGATTATAAATCTCCAGTGGTCCTTTAAGGTGAGGAACCGATCCAACTTCACTCCGAGGTACTTGGGGGTGTCACAGTGGGTCAGTTGTTGACCTCTCGAGGTTATTCTCAGTTTCCTCCGTGCCTCATAACATTACACCAGATTATAAATCTCCAGTGGTCCTTTAAGGTGAGGAACCGGCCCAACTTCACTCCGAGGTACTTTGGGTGTCACAGTGGGTCAGCTGTTGACCTCTCGAGGTTATTCTCAGTTTCCTCCGTGCCTCATAACATTACACCAGATTATAAATCTCCAGTGGTCCTTTAAGGTGAGGAACCGGCCCAACTTCACTCCGAGGTACTTTGGGTGTCACAGTGGGTCAGTTGTTGACCTCTCGAGGTTATTCTCAGTTTCCTCCGTGTCTCATAACATTACACCAGATTATAAATCTCCACCCCCCCTGAACCATGGACCTTGCCGTTGGTGGGGAGGCTTGCGTGCCTCAGCGATACAGATGGCCGTATCGTAGGTGCAACCACAACGGAGGGGTATCTGTTGAGAGGCCAGACAAACATGTGGTTCCTGAAGAGGGGCAGCAGCCTTTTCAGTAGTTGCAGGGGCAACAGTCTGGATGATTGACTGATCTGGCCTTGTAACATTAACCAAAACGGCCTTGCTGTGCTGGTACTGCGAACGGCTGAAAGCAAGGGGAAACTACAGCCGTAATTTTTCCCGAGGACATGCAGCTTTACTGTGTGATTAAATGATGATGGCGTCCTCTTGGGTAAAATATTCCGGAGGTAAAATAGTCCCCCATTCGGATCTCCGGGCGGGGACTACTCAAGAGGACGTCGTTATCAGGAGAAAGAAAACTGGCGTTCTACGGATCGGAGCGTGGAATGTCAGATCACTTAATCGGGCAGGTAGGTTAGAAAATTTAAAAAGGGAAATGGATAGGTTAAAGTTAGATATAGTGGGAATTAGTGAAGTTCGGTGGCAGGAGGAACAAGACTTTTGGTCAGGTGATTACAGGGTTATAAATACAAAATCAAATAGGGGTAATGCAGGAGTAGGTTTAATAATGAATAAAAAAATAGGAGTGCGGGTTAGCTACTACAAACAGCATAGTGAACGCATTATTGTGGCCAAGATAGACACAAAGCCCATGCCTACTACAGTAGTACAAGTTTATATGCCAACTAGCTCTGCAGATGATGAAGAAATAGATGAAATGTATGACGAGATAAAAGAAATTATTCAGGTAGTGAAGGGAGACGAAAATTTAATAGTCATGGGTGACTGGAATTCGTCAGTAGGAAAAGGGAGTGAAGGAAACATAGTAGGTGAATATGGATTGGGGGGAAGGAATGAAAGAGGAAGCCGCCTTGTAGAATTTTGCACAGAGCATAACTTAATCATAGCTAACACTTGGTTCAAGAATCATGAAAGGAGGCTGTATACATGGAAGAAGCCAGGAGATACTGACAGGTTTCAGATAGATTATATAATGGTAAGACAGAGATTTAGGAACCAGGTTTTAAATTGTAAGACATTTCCTGGGGCAGATGTGGATTCTGACCACAATCTATTGGTTATGAACTGCAGATTGAAACTGAAGAAACTGCAAAAAGGTGGGAATTTAAGGAGATGGGACCTGGATAAACTGAAAGAACCAGAGGTTGTAGAGAGTTTCAGGGAGAGCATAAGGGAACAATTGACAGGAATGGGGGAAAGAAATACAGTAGAAGAAGAATGGGTAGCTCTGAGGGATGAAGTGGTGAAGGCAGCAGAGGATCAAGTAGGTAAAAAGACGAGGGCTAATAGAAATCCTTGGGTAACAGAAGAAATATTGAATTTAATTGATGAAAGGAGAAAATATAAAAATGCAGTAAATGAAGCAGGCAAAAAGGAATACAAACGTCTCAAAAATGAGATCGACAGGAAGTGCAAAATGGCTAAGCAGGGATGGCTAGAGGACAAATGTAAGGATGTAGAGGCTTGTCTCACTAGGGGTAAGATAGATACTGCCTACAGGAAAATTAAAGAGACCTTTGGAGAGAAGAGAACCACTTGTATGAATATCAAGAGCTCAGATGGAAACCCAGTTCTAAGCAAAGAAGGGAAGGTAGAAAGGTGGAAGGAGTATATAGAGGGTTTATACAAGGGTGATGTACTTGAGGACAATATTATAGAAATGGAAGAGGATGTAGATGAAGACGAAATGGGAGATAAGATACTGCGTGAAGAGTTTGACAGAGCACTGAAAGACCTGAGTCGAAACAAGGCCCCGGGAGTAGACAACATTCCACTAGAACTACTGATGGCTTCGGGAGAGCCAGTCATGACAAAACTCTACCATCTGGTGAGCACGATGTATGAGACAGGCGAAATACCCTCAGACTTCAAGAAGAATATAATAATTCCAATCCCAAAGAAAGCAGGTGTTGACAGATGTGAAAATTACCGAACTATCAGTTTAATAAGTCACAGCTGCAAAATACTAACGCGAATTCTTTACAGACGAATGGAAAAACTGGTAGAAGCTGACCTCGGGGAAGATCAGTTTGGATTCCGTAGGAATGTTGGAACACGTGAGGCAATACTGACCTTACGACTTATCTTGGAAGAAAGATTAAGAAAAGGCAAACCTACATTTCTAGCATTTGTAGACTTGGAGAAAGCTTTTGACAATGTTGACTGGAATACTCTCTTTCAAATTCTGAAGGTGGCAGGGGTAAAATACAGGGAGCGAAAGGCTATTTACAATTTGTACAGGAACCAGATGGCAGTTATAAGAGTCGAGGGGCATGAAAGGGAAGCAGTGGTTGGGAAAGGAGTGAGACAGGGTTGTAGCCTCTCCCCGATGTTATTCAATCTGTATATTGAGCAAGCAGTAAAGGAAACAAAAGAAAAATTCGGAGTAGGTATTAAAATTCATGGAGAAGAAGTAAAAACTTTGAGGTTCGCCGATGACATTGTAATTCTGTCAGAGACAGCAAAGGACTTGGAAGAGCAGTTGAACGGAATGGACAGTGTCTTGAAAGGAGGATATAAGATGAACATCAACAAAAGCAAAACGAGGATAATGGAATGTAGTCAAATTAAGTCGGGTGATGCTGAGGGAATTAGACTAGGAAATGAGACACTTAAAGTAGTAAAAGAGTTTTGCTATTTAGGGAGTAAAATAACCGATGATGGTCGAAGTAGAGAGGATATAAAATGTAGACTGGCAATGGCAAGGAAAGCGTTTCTCAAGAAGAGAAATTTGTTAACATCGAGTATAGATTTAGGTGTCAGGAAGTCGTTTCTGAAAGTATTTGTATGGAGTGTAGCCATGTATGGAAGTGAGACATGGACGATAACTAGTTTGGACAAGAAGAGAATAGAAGCTTTCGAAATGTGGTGCTACAGAAGAATGCTGAAGATAAGGTGGGTAGATCACGTAACTAATGAGGAGGTATTGAATAGGATTGGAGAGAAGAGAAGTTTGTGGCACAACTTGACTAGCAGAAGGGATCGGTTGGTAGGACATGTTTTGAGGCATCAAGGGATCACAAATTTAGCATTGGAGGGCAGCGTGGAGGGTAAAAATCGTAGAGGGAGACCAAGAGATCAATACACTAAGCAGATTCAGAAGGATGTAGGTTGCAGTAGGTACTGGGAGATGAAGAAGCTTGCACAGGATAGAGTAGCATGGAGAGCTGCATCAAACCAGTCTGAGGACTGAAGACCACAACAACAACATAAATCTCCAGTGGTCCTTTAAGGTGAGGAACCGATCCAACTTCACTCCGAGGTACTTGGGGGTGTCACAGTGGGTCAGTTGTTGACCTCTCGAGGTTATTCTCAGTTTCCTCCGTGCCTCATAACATTACACCAGATTATAAATCTCCAGTGGTCCTTTAAGGTGAGGAACCGGCCCAACTTCACTCCGAGGTACTTTGGGTGTCACAGTGGGTCAGCTGTTGACCTCTCGAGGTTATTCTCAGTTTCCTCCGTGCCTCATAACATTACACCAGATTATAAATCTCCAGTGGTCCTTTAAGGTGAGGAACCGGCCCAACTTCACTCCGAGGTACTTTGGGTGTCACAGTGGGTCAGCTGTTGACCTCTCGAGGTTATTCTCAGTTTCCTCCGTGCCTCATAACATTACACCAGATTATAAATCTCCAGTGGTCCTTTAAGGTGAGGAACCGATCTAACTTCACTCCGAGGTACTTGGGGGTGTCACAGTGGGTCAGTTGTTGACCTCTCGAGGTTATTCTCAGTTTCCTCCGTGCCTCATAACATTACACCAGATTATAAATCTCCAGTGGTCCTTTAAGGTGAGGAACCGATTCAACTTCACTCCGAGGCACTTGGGGGTGTCACAGTGGGTCAGTTGTTGACCTCTCGAGGTTATTCTCAGTTTCCTCCGTGCCTCATAACATTACACACGATTATAAATCTCCAGTGGTCCTTTAAGGTGAGGAACCGGCCCAACTTCACTCCGAGGTACTTTGGGTGTCACAGTGGGTCAGCTGTTGACCTCTCGAGGTTATTCTCAGTTTCCTCCGTGCCTCATAACATTACACCAGATTATAAATCTCCAGTGGTCCTTTAAGGTGAGGAACCGGCCCAACTTCACTCCGAGGTACTTGGTAGTGTCACAGTGGATCAGCTGTTGACCTGTCGACGTTATTCTCAGTTTCCTCCGTGCCTCATAACATTACACCAGATTATAAATCTCCAGTGGTCCTTTAAGGTGAGGAACCGATCCAACTTCACTCCGAGGCACTTGGGGGTGTCACAGTGGGTCAGTTGTTGACCTCTCGAGGTTATTCTCAGTTTCCTCCGTGCCTCATAACATTACACCAGATTATAAATCTCCAGTGGTCCTTTAAGGTGAGGAACCGGTCCAACTTCACTCCGAGGTACTTGGGGGTGTCACAGTGGGTCAGTTGTTGACCTCTCGACGTTATCCTCACTTTCCTCCGTGCCTCAGAACATTACAACAGATTATAAATCTCCAGATGTAACCATGTGTGTGATTCTCCAAGAATGGGATATGAACGTGAACAGAGATTTACGGAATCTGACAATTTTAACAAGAAGTTAGTGCTCAGAACTGTAATTCGTTATAAGAGCAGAGAAAAGCACGAGACAGCCAGAAAAATACAGAGTGATCTCTGGGAAAAGTTATTCTGGCACAGAGACCTCAATTCTTCGTCTCCTTTGCTCATTTGGTTGTCAAAAAATGGTTCAAATGGCTTTGAGCACTATGGGACTTAAGATCTGTGGTCATCAGTCCACTAGAACTTAGAACTACTTAAACCTAACTAACCTAAGGACATCACACACATCCACGGCCGAGGCAGGATTCTAACCTGCGACCGTAGCGGTTCCGCGGTTCCAGACTGTAGCGCCTAGAACCGCTCGGCCACCCCGGCCGCCATTTGATTTTCAATTCGGAAAGTGTAGCGATGGACAAAAACTTCTAATGTAGAGGCATTGCAGCAGCAAGAGTGAAGTTTTTGGTTACAATGCACTTATTGGGTGCTGAGGAGAACAGGCCTCTAGTGCACTTAGATGAAACTTGCGTTTTACAAAACCATACGAACAAAATAATATATTTTATTCGGCTTCAACTGAATGTCTTTCCAAAACCTATGGTTACTTTTGTACAGGTTATAGCGGCATTTTGGCTGATGGGTATAGTGATGGAAGGTCTGTAACAGTTGCAAATTTTGGGAGTTAGGGATATTCTCTTCTCTGTCCTAATAAGTCAAGCCGCCGAATGAGAAACCCTGGTGCGGCATGGAAGTGGCTGTCGCAAATGGAACGATCAGCCAGAACAGTATGACCACCTACGAAACAGCCGATGTGTCCACTTTGGTCACGGATAACAGAGGCTACGAGTCGTGGCACGGAAACAATGGGGCCTCGGCGTGTCACTGCAGGGAGTTGGCACCACTTCTGCACACTCAAGCCACATAATGCTCTTAAATTACGGGGAGATGGGCGGTGAGCTGTGATGCAACGTTCAAATCCCATCCCAAACGTATTCTATCGGGTTGAGACCTGGCAATACACTCCTGGTCTGTGAAGTGGCGCATTATCTTGCTGAAAAATGCCACTGCTGTCGAGAAACATGGCCGTCGTGAAGGGGCGTACGCGGTGTGCAACCGGCGTATGATACGTCTTGGCTGCCACGGTGCATACACGTGCTTCCGCTGGACGCACGGATGCCCACGTGAGTACTCCCCGGAGCATAATGGTGCCGCCGCCAGCTCGTCTCCGTCCCCTACCAAAGGTGTCAAGGAGCTGTTCCCCTGGAAGACGAAGGATTCGCGCTCTCCCATAGGCACGATGAAGAAGGTATCGGTGTTCATCAGACCGTGCCACTGCACCTACGTCCAGTGTCGACGGTCACGTCCCCATCTCAGTCGTGGTGTTAACACTGGCACGTGCAAGGGTCGCCGGCTGCGGAGGGCCGTCGTTACAAGTGTTTGGTGCACTCTGTGTCCATACACACTTTTACTCCGCCTAGCCAGTTCCATGTTAGTTCCGTGACAGCTCGCTACCTGTCCTGTTTTACCAGTCTGCCCAGCCAACGACGTCCAACATCTGTAATGAGCGGTGGCCGCCCAACCGAAGACGTCTGAGCGTGGTTTCACCTTTGTTGCGCCATGTATTGAAGACACTCACGTCACTCCTCGAACAGCCGACAAGTCGTGGAGCTTCCGAAATGCCCGTGTCGAGCCTCCTGGCCATCACGATCTGCCTTCGGTCAAACTCAGACAGATGGCGCGCCGTCCGCCGTCCCCATTCCACACAAGAACAGCGCACTCACTGGTACTACGTGCACCGCACGTGTGCCTGACTAGCAGCCATTCCTCGCCAGGTGACGCTGCTATCGTCGCCTGGACGGCTTTATATCGACAGTAGGCCGGCGGTCATAATTTTCTCGCTGATCACCGTAATTCTGTGTCCATAGCTGACACAATACAGCAACGATGTCCCAGACGTTACCAAAATTAATTTTACGGTTTTCTCATTGGACGTTTCTAAGAGGTCCGACAGAACGCAAATTCACCACTGACGATATTTTTCGTTACACAGACGAAATGGTTTCACACCTCTTACGGCATTTTATTTTTTATCTCGGAATATTTTCATGTTTTCACGATAAAATGCGTATGACATGCGTCTATAAACTTTGAGAATATATATATATATATATATATATATATATATATATATATATATATATATATATATATATATATGTTAGAGCTTCTGTTCCTTTCCACAGGGTCCCGTACAAAATTATTTTTCTTGAAAATTTATTGCAACCAGTATTTTTTTCATCGTTACAACTGACAAGAATTTTGTTTTGGAAAGTGCTGCATCATATTCTAGACTAAAGATAGAGATGTCTAATATTCTTTTCTTGGAATTTTTACTAACATTTGAAATGATCAATAACTGGCAATGATGTAAGATGGTGGATGAGCTTGATTTACCTTTTTTGTTCAAAAAAATGGCTCTGAGCACTATGGGACTTAACATCTATGGTCATCAGTCCCCTAGAACTTAGAACTACTTAAACCTAACTAACCTAAGGACATCACACACATCCATGCCCGAGGCAGGATTCGAACCTGCGACCGTAGCAGTCGCGCGGTTCCGGACTGACCGCCTTAACCGCGAGACCACCGCGGCCGGCTACCTTTTTTGTGACGGCTTCTTTGTACTGCCTTATACTCAGAGAAAATGCAGCGGGAGTATCGTCGGCTGGAGAGGAGTGAGTTTTTCTGACATGGGGAGGGTCGGGGGTCTTGTGATGTGGAAAGAAAGAACGTCTCATCAACAACGAGAGAGACGATAAGACAGCTCAGTTGGCCAAGCACTACAGGGAGTTTGCTCCTAGCATTGTTCTGAAATAAACTAGGTGGTTCTGTTAGAGTGTCTTTACCACTATTCTACATCGCTCGGTCTGTGTGTCTGCAAATGTAGCGGTATGGTGGAGTCCTGCCGATCTGGTATACTGGCTAAGCAGAAATGTGTATGTGTGTGAATTCCTAAGGGACCAAACTGCTGAGGTCATCGGTCCCTAGACGTACACACTACTTAAACCAACTTATGCTAAGGTCAGCACACACACCTATGCTCGAGGGAGGACTCGACCCTCCGACGGAAGGGGGCGCGCAGTCCGTGACATGACGCCTAAAACCACGCGGCGGCTAAGCAGAGCGTCGCCTTCTAACAATCAGTAAACTCCTCCCTTCCTTTCCTCTCGCTGGATAAAATTCTGGTTCTGCTTCTAACGGGTGGGTTCCATACGGCTAGAGAACCAAACTTTAACCGATAGTATGATTCTGTTCTACCGGGTTCAGGAGAGGCTTGTGACGGTAACAAAGCAATCGTCAAATATGTAACAAACAATATGTTTATTTTAACGGTTCCATCTCATTAGCACAAAACATCGAGGCAGACATTAGGACACGTGCCCTACACATAATACAAATAATACTAGCTAACGAAGATGTCAGACAAGTGCAGCCTGCTACCAAACACAAACAAACAGCTGCGCGTCCGAATAGCGACTACTCGTACATCTCAAGCCTACGCCAGCACCAACACTCTCTGCGCGTTGGTGAACGCCAGACAGAGAAGCCAGGAACAAACAGTAATGTTCTTCTGAAGTTACACATAATACGTGATGCAGGAAACTGATCAAAATATTAGATACATAAGTACATTATGCAATAAACTGATATAAAAACGAGACAGCACACAAGTCTCAACAGTCTACGCTAATTCCGGGGTGGTTCTCTACCTCCGCTTCAGAAAACACAACATATAATTGACTGAATGTGGGAGAAAGGTGTACACGTGTCACATATGGATGATGCAGCCGGCCGCTGGTGGCCGAAAGCTTCTAGGCGCTTCAGTCTGGAACCGCGCGACCGCTACGGTCGCAGGTTCGAATCCTGCCTCGGACATGGATGTGTGTGATGTCCTTAGGTTAGTTAGGTTTAAGTAGTTCTAAGTTCTAGGGGACTGATGACCTCAGATGTTAAGTCCCATAGTGCTCAGAGCCATTTGAACATTTTTTTGATGATGCACACGACATTTCTTCTGTGGGATTAACGTGTGGTGACATTAATGGTGGCTCATAACATATTTCAAGATCCAGGATAATAGAAATAAGTCCAGCACATGTACATCCCTGTTTAGCTGTATTTTGAGAGAAAAATAAATCTTCGATACTACTTAGCCCATAAGGGCTTCAATAAATGGCAACAATCTGCAACAGAGTAAACTGTTAGAGCACAAAATATGTTAATCACCAAATATTTATTTCAAAGAATAAATCAAGTAGAGAGTGCAGGAAATGGAGAAATAACGAAGTACATCAGACCACGTAGCGAATGGTATTCCTTACGTGTAACATTTCTTGTTTCTATACGAATAATGTAACATTATTTCTTTTGTTCAGTTTTACTGGCACTTGGAAATAGTTCGGCTACTAATCCTCAAAGAAGTGTTAACATCTACATCTACACTCCGCAGGACACCTTGTCGTGTGAAGTGGAGGTCAGTCTAAGGTACGAAATGGTCTAAGGCATGTTTTAAGCATTTGAAAAAAATCTTGCTTTTCTGCAAGGCTTTCGATGCGCGCCACTTCTACTTTAAACTTGTATTAACCGGTCCAAAATTTGCAGGAAGGTAGATAAATGGTTAAAGTCAAAACAATTTTTTTATACAGTAATCGTTATCCGTTGTTGAGATACAATTGCTTTAAGTCGAGCTACGCGTAGCACGTAAAATTCGTTATTACGTGAATTGAATGCGCGGGAATGGTTTAATGTGAATGAAACAAAGAAAAATATTTCTTTCAAAAATCTAACTTCATTCGTATTTTACGTGCAAAAACATATTTTCAGTCAATTTTCCTTTTTTTTGCGTACCAATTTTGTAAGAAGGTAGACAATTACATGTAAATAGTGGTCATCCTGTTGTTTTGTGTAATCTTCATCACACAAGCGACATGGTTCGAAAGCCAATAAGAAACCTGTAGTACCGGGTCAGTCGTCGCCCTAGTCAACAAAAATCTGCATCGGTTACCGAGCTATGGCGATCTGATAACAAACTTATGTTAGAATGGAAGTTGTGAATCAGTATGAAAAACGCTCCTGTCATAGCCCAAAAGAAGGCGAATATGTTCCGGGCAGAGTTACGATGTAAAAGAAAGGAACCAGCTCTTCGACTTATCTGTCAGCTTCGAAGACATTTAAATCAAAACGTCTCCAAATATTCGCGCTTTTTTACGAGTTAACCCTACGTCCCCAGCACAGAGCTCTCTTAGATCCACACCCTGCTGTAAGTATGGTTAGAGGTGTGAACTAATACACACACACTTAAGTACTTCTAGAGAGTGGGACGCGTCTTCAAAAGGACGTATCTGAAAGTGGGGGAGCGTCTATAACAGGAAGTGCTGCAGAGTGGAAATGCCTACATCCAGAACTTTAATTACATGTGTGTTGTATTGCTCGAAATGATAAATACCATGCTGGACGACACGATGACGTGTCATGTTACACGACATGACATGTATCATGTTACTTTACTTGACACGATACGTTATATTGCATAAAATGGGCACTAATACTAACAAGTAAAATGCGCGAATAGGTAAAGCGTTTTATTTAAATGTCTTTGAAGCTTCCAGGTAAGTCGAAAATCTACTTCCCTTCTTTTACATCCCTAACTCTGCCCAAGACATATTCGCGTTTTTTGTGCTACGATTGGAGCATTTTTTTTATTCTGTTGTAACAATATGTGATACAGTTCCTAGGAAAAATTTCATATTTCATATGCCAGAAATGTAAACACTTTCTTAAGACTCAAAAAATCGCAAGTTATGCTTCACAAACCTAGAATTAACTTTCAGCGGTGTAAGAATGCAAACGTTTTTAAATTGTTATCGAACGGGACCAAGTCAGCAGCAAGTACACAGACACAAGCTCAGTGCGTTCAGCAAAAACATAATTAATGAAGAGGGGATGGTTACAGACGACACATTCGTCCTCGAAATGTATTGGGCACCAGATCGAGAGAAGTCACAGAGCTGAATCACGACGGCGTAATCTAGATTAACCACCCCGTTGATCAAGCTGAGCCTGCAGTCGGACTAACGTTCGGGGCTTTGTGGCGACCCAGACTAAGTGGTACTCTCAAGACATACTAATTCGCTCCACTTATTTATTGCTCCCCGGAGTACGATCAACCGCAACCGCCCTCGCGCGAGTGAGCTGTAGCAACCGAACCCGCAGGGAATAAATCTGTGGAAATTGGTAGCTTGCGCGGCCGATCGTTTGCTCTGGTCCGTGCTGAGATGACGGGGCAGGGCTCGGCTGTTGGTTTTTGAGCAGCTGCCGGAGAATGTTCCGTCTGTGGGCGAGCGACTGAGAGTTGGAGGTACGGTCTTGAACGATGACTGTCACTAGAGCGTAGCTCGGAACTTCCGCCAGTCTTCAATAATATACAGAAAGCCGGGCGATCTTTCTAGAAGTCGACTAACGCTGTCAACCGTGTCTTTCATTCAGCACCGGCATTGGTTCCCTTTATTGCTCTCCCTTTAAGCACATCAGTGGACAGATAGTAGAGGTGAAAACTGCAACACTCTTTTACACTATTTCTTCTTTTAATCAGATCTTTACTCTCTAATTTCGTTGCCCAACCTTTGTCTTGCAAATGTTGGCTGACAGTGCTTCCGTTTCTCTTATGTGAGCGGCATTGTTACATGCAACGTAACCTGACATCAAAACTACACTGCTTCAAACAACCACCAAAATAAAGTTAGGCCTTTCAAGAAGCGACTGCACTCGATGGAGACTGGAAATCACAGCCCATCACGAAGAGAATGATAAATGAAACTTCCTGGAAGACTAAAATGAAGTGCTGGTTCGGGACTGGAAACTGGAACCCATGCCTTTCGCAGGTAAATGTTCTACCAGGTGAGCTATGCAAGCACGACACACGACCCGACCTCGGAGCTTTACTTCCGCTGGTACCTCATCTCCCACCTTCCAAACTTCACTGAACATCTCCTGCACACCTTGCGGGCCTAGCGCTCCTGGAAGAAAGGATAATGCGGAGATACGGCCTAGCCACAGCCTGGGGGGTTGTCCCCAGAACGAATTTTCACTCTGCTGTGACGGCGGGTCGTGGGTCGTGTTAGGACAGTTCAGTCGGCACAGCACTTGCCCTCTGAAAGCAATCGTCCCGCATCCGACTTCTGGTCCGGCACACAGTTTTAATCTACTAGAACGTTTCAAATCAGTGCAAACTCTGCCGCAGACGGAAAATTCATTCTATAACGGTAAATGGTTTCTACGAAATAAGTAGTGTCTTGAAAATCGTAGTTGTCAGCACTCAAAAATCGGTTACTGCGAGCTTTTAAGTGAAACAAAGCAAGACACAAGTCGCAGAAACGGTTAAAGCCACCTTTCCAAGTCGGAGACTGAAAGAACATCGGTTCGATATTTGTGCCGACAACTTGACGACAGTAATCCTTGAGCACTCACAAAACAGTCCTCGTTTTGGTCCCTGTGACTTTGCCTTGTTTTAACAACTGACAATCTGGCAGAAGGGACATTTTTTGCATATGTGATAGAATGCAATTGTGGGACGCTGATTTTACGAGTGGTCAGAAGATACTTGGACGGAATGCTTTGATAAGTGGTACCTAAGGGTGATGAGCTGCACTAAGTGCAGTAGTAAGAAGAAGAACAAGTGAGAAAAAACATTGGAAGAAAAATCAGAAACATACATTGTTGGCTTGTACAGTTGCATGCGCCACTAGCAGTCAAAGATCGAAATTTCTTTTGTTGTTGTGAACAGGAATAGAAATACGAGTAACTCATGAAAT
Organism: Schistocerca nitens; assembly: GCF_023898315.1. Taxonomy (NCBI): domain Eukaryota; kingdom Metazoa; phylum Arthropoda; class Insecta; order Orthoptera; family Acrididae; genus Schistocerca; species Schistocerca nitens. The sequence goes on along the minus strand of NC_064619.1, from coordinate 3,907,554 downwards.
ACCACATCAGTCTTCGCGAGAGACGTTGCGCTAACAAAATAAAGATTACACATTTCGTAAGTCGGCGTGAAATGCTTAATTCAGTGTCGGAAAAACCAGGTGAAATCAGCCGAAGAATTTAATTTTAGTATCTCCGTGCAAAAAGCAGCATTACTCGTGTATTACTATAGGGTGCACAGTTACACGTGGCCTTGTAACGATATTATACTCTCAGATACCGGATCGACGACATCTGAGAAACTACGCTTCATGGAAACTCTAATCCAGCGTATATAACAGTAGGTTAAATTGTTTTCAGTAGTTTTCTATTGTACTAGTGCTGTGAGAGGATTCGAGGAAATCCAAAGAGGCGCCGTTGTCTTCACTGAAGTTGTCATTCGCCACTTAGGTGTCTCGTAAGTGGTGAGCTAGTTACTTTTATGTTCCCCGTATTATATGTACGATTAATCGTAACGATGTGGAACGGATCATCTTACATTCATATTACACATTCATGTGAAAATATAACTGCTTGCTGACCAATCAAGGTCCTTTTTTAAAAAACTGGACAAGTGAATTAGTAATTCCTACTCTTCACTTTTTACATATTGCATAAATAGGAATTCTTCCACGGAATAGGATTTCTCGAAATTTTTTCAGGTTGTTTTTGAATTTAACTTTGCTATCAGTAATATATTCTATTTCACTAGGTAAGTGGCAGCATTGCGCACCCCTTTTTGTCCAAAGGCAAACTTAATGTGAAATAATGAAACTCATTTTTTCTTCTGGTATTGCAATGATGAACATCATTATTTCTTTTGAACTGTAGAATGTTATTTACAGAAAACATATGAGGAAATAAATGTACTGTGAAGCAACAGTCAAATAACATAACTCCTTCAAATAGATGCATACAAGCTGATCGTGGGTGAGCATCACATATTACTCTTACAGCACGTTTTTGAGGAGTACAAACTCTGTTTATTAAATATGAGTTACCCCAAGCATTATTCCATATAGCATTACTGAATCAAAATACAGGAGAAAAAAGTTATTTTGGTGATTTGGCTTTCCCCAACACTAGCAATGACTGAATGTGCAAATTTGGCTGAAGTGAGTTGTTTTAAGAGTTCAAAACTGTGTGTGTGTTTCTTTTTTTCAATTTAAATTCTCATCAATATGAACATCTAAAATTTTTAAGTCCACCCTAATTATTATTTATAATTTGTGTAGTACCTCTAAATGTGCAGAACTGAACATGTGGTGTCTTTTTGATACAGAGAGTGAGACCATTTGCACAAAAGCTCTCAACAGTAGTTTGAAGAACATTATTTACCATTTCTTTTGTTACTGTATGTACTTGAGAACAGAGTACAGCAACTGAGTACATCAGCAAAAAGAACCAATTCTACTTGTTGTGTATTAAACGGAAAGTCGTTTACATATTTGAGAAACAGTAGTGGACTTAAGATTGATGCTTCTGGAACTTCAACAGTGATTTCTTCCCTCTCCGGAGAATCTACCCTGCAACGTTATCAAGAACTTCCACATTCTATAAGATATGACAATCAAATCCTTAAAACGGCAGTTTATCTAAGAGGATGTGGTGTTTCTCATAGTCAAGTGCCTCAGACAGGTCACAGAAAATACCAACAGTTGCTGTTTTGTTATTTAATACTTGTAAAATTTCGTGAGCGAGCCATGAAGAGAATGCCTGAAAGGCTATATGCCTCTTGTATATTATTTCTCGTTAAATAATTAACTGGAATTCTGGAAATATTTTTGCTGTGTTCACTGTGCCTTCTTTATCGTCGGTAATGAGGGTGGTGGTATAGGTCACCTACAGTCAATCGCTTTCTCGTGCCTTCCATACTTAATGAAACGAAAAAAAGGCTTATGCTGCGGTGTCAGATGCGCTATGCTTTGTGCGAAATTGTTTCAGTGGGTTATACACGAGATGACCGATCTGGGCGTAAACGTACTCCAGTGTTCTGAAAGCTGTACGAAGTATGAACGATTCTGAAGCTTCATCGGGCAATCAGCCTCACATATATGCAGCTACATTGCAGTGAAAGATGAAACCGTGGAAATGTGGCTCCCTCTGCTCGAGCACCGCGACGGACGCTGACGGGTCGTTGTGCCAGTTACCTAGGACCAGCGCAGCGCGAGGCCGGCGGATCCCTGCCTCAGGATGTCCGCCTCCTACAGGCCGGATACGCCTCTGCTGATACGCGGATTCCGCCAGCTGGTCGGGGCAGGCGTCTCGTGCACACGTTCTGACGAAGCCGCTCAGGCCAAAATAATGTATAGGGTCTAGACAGGATACCCTGAGACGAGTGAAGTCACTCATGATTTAAAAAAGGGAACTACTGTTCGAGAGGAGCGTTCAAATGTCCGCGCGGCCACTCAGAGTTAGGTTTCCTGTAGGTTCGCAAAATCACTTAAGGTTAAGAATAGTACGGTTTCCTTTGAAAGGCCATTCCGATCTCGTCCCACCCTTCTGAATCGGGTGGAAGTTCAAGGAGCGTAAAAAGCGTACTTTCCTTCCCTTCATCGTTGACACCTGGGCATCACGTACAAAGTTTCAATCGAATCCTGCTGTGTTTTGCGACAACGCTAAACTCTTTAGTCATAGCAGGCAAACGAACATTTCAAAATCAAAGAAAATCATAATTTCAATGTTTTACGTTAAGCAAAAAAAAAAAAAGAAAAAGAAAAAGAAAAAGGCGATGAAATGAAAAACCAACGGAGGATTGTACGCCCCGCGCCTTTCCACGTAACATACATTGCTTTACTTTCATTTAATTGAAATAATGTCGAATTAAAATAAACTGGACTGTATAGAGAACAGTCCCAGTATGTTAAGAAAATTGATCATGCGAACACAGTAATAGATTTCAGAGTGTCAGACTGAACATATTTCGCACTGGGATACACAGGATGACATATAAGAAAAGTACGAGGTACTTTAGTACTAGTCATCACATTTACTTCAGCGTGCTCTTACAAAACTCAGTGTGACGGATTTTAATGACTGTTAGCCATTTCTATCCAAATTGTACAATAACTGTAGAAAGACGGATAAAGAATATGCCAACTCAAACATTCATCGTAGCCGACGTCTTGAATAGCAAACGTATAGACACAGCAGTCCATCTAGCATGCAGACAACTTTCTCACGAACATGCTTTGCGTGCTGCATGGCAATGTAAGCAGTAAAAATATATAACGCATGTGACAGTATACCTGTCCTTGACTTGCGCCTTACAGCACCAAAAAATATTTTCCTTGTGGCAGACGGTAGGTCTCAGGGACGGGCATGCACAACAAGCTTATCCACATAAGCAGAAAAGAAGAAAAAACATTGTTGGATGATCAGAGGTTTAAGTTTCTGTTTCAAAGAAAATCACAGTAGTAATATGGTCCTAATCAACCAGTTCTGCGAAGCAATGGCAAACAGGAGTCTAGAAAAGCGCACCGCTGTGCTTAATGAGGCGTGACCGGCTGAACACAAAAAGCAAAAGAACTCCCGCGGCATTTCGCTACCTTAAGGCTTCTTCAGTGAACTGTGCACCATATTTCACATTAAAATATGGATTCAAGAGACACGTATGACGATTTATAACATTTCTTAATAATAGAGATATACTGTGAATATGGAGCCATTAAGTATAGTCATGTTCATCTGTAGGTGAGCGAGTTATCTATTTACGTTACTGGACAAGAGAACTGTATCACTATAAAGGAATTACAGACTTCTTTTTATTTTAGACACAATAACAGAACATGATTACAATGATTAACGGTTTTGGCCGCAGATTGGACATCTGCAGAATACGCAAACGTGAAAATGAGAAAATGTTTCCATTACAGTCTTCAAATTTTAGCCATTTCTACTTGTAAACGTAAAGTAAAAAGAAAAATATATGTGGTTCATACTTATTGGTCTTACACCTCTATATCGAACAAAGCAGCATCTAAAACTTCGTACTCCAGTTAGGAGAAACTGTTATTTGTGGTTGTATAGACATCACCGGAGGCATATCGCGGAATCGCTTTTGACATTCATGTAATACGACGCTCCAAAGCGTAGGCTACATAGTAGATATCGCGTTCTATACATTCCAGCATTGTGAGTCAACGTTTTGATTTTTGTTTTTCGAAAACGCTGACTGCCCAGTGAAGCGTGCGGCGTCGAGAGCCATTATGCATGCCCGACCACGCATTTTGGAACGTCACACAGTTGGTACGCAAGGGATGATGAATATACTACCTCATGGAGAATACAAACATCATTTTTCTGTGGTTCGTTCAGCTTACTATATGCAATTCGACTGAATGCAAACCCGTCCAGCTACATGACACACAGAATGTCCACGTATTCTTTGGAGCACGGCTGAATTATTCCTTGTTCTGTTCATGAGGCACACTTGTCGCTGTTGGGGCATGCCTGAGTTACACCTACTCGGAAAACGCACCACCCGACCGACCACCGTGTCATCCTCTGCCAACGGGTGTTGGATGCGGTATGGAGGGGCGAGTGGCCAGCACTCCGCTCTTCCTTTCGTTGTCAGCTTCCTTGACCTTGGAGCCACTACTGATCGGTCGAGTAGCTCCTTAGTTGCCCTCCTTCCACCGAAGAAAAACCGCTGTCAGTACCGAGAACCGAAGCCTGGTCCTCTGCATGGCAGTCAGCCGCGCTGCCCACTCGACAGGCGGAGGTCAGAAACTTTGGCCCACATATGATGTTCCGGGTGGATTACTTGAGAGCTCGGATCCTACTTGTGTGCGGTGTATTACTGCGCAGTGTTGCTTTTAGACGCATCCCTCTGCCTTCTATATGACACGTGATGTGTAAATGCACAACTCACATCATTAACACAGCAAACAAAAGAATTGTTGAATAGAACATTCAGGCTCTTCGGAAATCTATACAATGAATAAGAGAAGAAGAGAATTTTTTAACCAAAAGAAACTGATCTGGTTCGGATCAAGGTATTTTCATTGTTAGTAACGTCACAACAACAATATGGAAGGGCATCATAAAGTTCGCAACGACTGTGCAACATTTAAGAAGCGGTTGGGACTCCTCAGTATGAGATTTAATCGTATTGATTAAAATTAAGCTTTTAAACAATTGTAACAGCTGTTATACGTTTAAACAATTGTAACAGCCATTTTATGGACTATAATGAGGAAAATTGAAATAAATTATTTGCAATAATTAGCGTAGTATGAAAATGAAACATTAGAAAGTGAAATGAAATAATTTCCCCATACGAATGAGCAATCACGGTCGACATCATCCAGATCATATGAGGCTGTGGCGGTGCCTGGAATTTAATGCAGAACATTTACGAAAATAAGTGTACACATTAAAAATAGATGCACAATTTTCCGTCCACTGACAGTACATACAAATATCAAGTTGATGCATAAGTTCGTAACGTTTTTGTTTTGGATATCGGTATTGCGGTTGCTATGGGTTTATTTATGGATTGTGATTTTTTATTTGTGGTTCACTGTTGCTGTTTGACTTTACATATTGTCATTTTGTCCATTTGGAGATAATGACACGAGCTATGGACACTAGAAAATGGAAGGCCCAGTGGAGATATCGGAACGTTTCCGACATATTCTTCTGTTTGACTTCAGTAGAGGGGTGACAGCAGCGGAGGCAGCCGGAAACATTTGCGCCGTATATGGGGATAGTGCCAGTGGACAGAGCAAGGCAAGGAAATGGTTTCCCCGTTTTAAGGAGTAGCGTTTTGGCGTTTCCATATTCAGGGAGACCTTCAGGGTTTGAGTGTCGTTTAAACGCAGTAATCCACAATAATCCACGTCAGTGTACTCGAGGTTGGCTCCATCGTGCGACATTTGCATGGAATGGCCGAGGTTCAAAAATCGGGTGCTCTACACCAAAAACACAAAAATCAGAGGGTGGTCATACATGTGGCAGTTATTGAACTGCATGAAATAAAATCATGATAACTTCTTAACGGTTTGCGTTAGGACATTCAAACTGCACGGCCGGCCGCTAGCCATGATGGGAATTAGTATGTTGGCTTAGCGGCGAAGCCCACTTTCATTTGGACGGGTTCGTCAACATGTAACACTGGTGCGTTTGAGGTACTGAGAAGCCGCATTTCGCGATCGAGAAATCTGTTCGTCCTCATCGGGTGACGGTGTTGTGCGCAATGTCCAGTCACGGCCTAATCGTTGCGATACTCCTTGATGGCGCGGTGACTACCGAACGGTACGTGAAGGTTTTGGAAAATGATTTCATCCCCATCATCCAAAGTGACCCTGATCTACACAAGATGTGGTTCATGCAAGACGGAGTTCGACCCCATGATAGCAGGAGAGTGTCTGACGTACTGGAGGAGCGCTCTGGGGACCGCATTCTGGTTCTGGGGTACCCATAGGCCACTGGCATGGGTCTCGGTTGTCTGTGATATTCTTTGGACCCTAACACGTGTGACTCCTTTTTGTGGGGCTATGTTAAAAGACAAGGTGTACAGCAATGACCCCAAAACCATTGCTGAGCTGAGAACAGCCATTCAGGAGGTCATCGACAGTACCGATTTTCCGACACTTCAGCGGGTCATGCAGAACTTCGCTATTCGTCTGCGCCACATCATCGCCAATGATGGCAGACATATCGAACATGTCATGACCTAAATCCGAATATCTGTAGTGATGTTTACATGTTGAGTAAAGTGTGTGCACCCTGTAGTTTGTAACTGATTTACGTTTTTTTTATATAGTTCAGTAATTGTCACCCCGTATGTGCATCTCTGCATGCTCGTCATCAACTGACTCCTGAGCAATACCGACCATTCCTATCCCGTATCGTTACTGGTGACGAGGGGAGGTGCCTTTAAGCTAACATTAGAGAAAGAAAGGAACGGTTAAGCCTAAGTCAAGTAGCAACTCCTAGTCCAAAGACCTGCGTGCCTTGACGAAAGATAAAGTTATGCATCTCTTGGAAGAGTGACGGTGTGGTGTATTACGAACTGGTAACCATCACTGCTGACATTCAACGTCAGTAACTGAGACGACTTGCAGGTGCAGTCCAAGAACAACGCTCAGAAAGACTGCGGGAAGTGATGCTGCTTGAGTGTCAAAAAACGATATGTAGGAGTTGGGTTGGGAAGTCTTCCTCACCCACCTTGTTCACCTGATCTCGCGCCTTCATATTTTCATCTTTTCCTCTCTCTATCGAACAACCTTCAAGGAATTTTCTTTCCAGACGAAAATGCGCTCCAGACGTGACTCGACAAGTTGTTCGCCTCAAAACTACGTGGATAATGGGAAAGTTACCCCAGCGTTGGCAAACTGTTGCAAATAGTGAAGGAGACTAAAGACCCTGTTACGTACATCTGTTGTGTTTATTAAACTTATGGAAAGACGCTACAGACGTAGGCACCTCCCCAATATTTAAGAGCTCATTTTGTAGAGATTTATTTACGATGAAATCATTATTTTTATAGAAGATGAGGGCCCAGAAATGAATTAGGCAAACACAAGGTGTCATTCAGCGAGGTATAATTTATTTTGCAAAGCACTCGAGATGCACTTTGGGTTCTGTGAGCCCCTTCAAGAGCAGTGTAGAATCGGTATTCTGGTTGATTATTGACTTTAACGAGTGAGCGTCAGCTACGCCCGGGCCCAGAAGGAACACAGAGCGGGCAGAGAGGCAGTCGCGGCGGCGGCGGCGGCGGCGGCTGTGAAGGCGCGTGGCCTGGGGCGGGCCGTGGCCGTGTCTGTCCGGCAGGGACCACACGCAGGGCGCCCGCGTAGGCGGCGGACGCCGTGAGACACCTAAGAAAACACCGGCGACACTCCTGCAGCCGTAAGCTGCAGCCAGCGCCGCTGCTTCCAAAGCCTCAGCACAGGCGCTGCCACTCTGGTGCCATTAAGCATCCAACCGCCCATGCGGCACATTTACCCGACGGAGTGTTCAACAATACGCTACTCCTCATCCCCTCCATTCGCAGAGACGAAGAGTAATCATATAGTTTTAACTATCACCTAGCAGCCACAAATCTGCAGTCCTGGTGCACACTGAAATCCAGCAGTATCGTGCGGGGATTGTTCTACTTTAAAGGGGGACAACGCAGTGAAAATACACGCTCGGTTGGTAACAGTATATGACGACAGTGCACCGTCATCTGACCCAGTTCTCAGGTGGCGCAGACGCTCCCGCTGTGGTCAGACAAGTCAGAAAGACGAAGAATCAAGTGGCAGGTGTTCGTGCGCCAAAATATTTTCATTGGGGCATCGCGGTTCCTCTGTTCGCCTTTCCTTATCACGTACTAGCTGTTCACCGCCACGCTTTGCTATGACTCAGTCTGTTGAAGTGGACGAGAAAGAAAAGTGAAAGAACAGGTTTCTAATACGTACTGTCTGTCCATCTTCTCCTCGATGTCTCTTTTCCACCTTCTCCTCCACCTTTCTCTCCATCACATTCTCCCCCTTTCTCTGTCCTGCTTCTCCTCCCTCTCTCTCTTCCACTCCTCCTGCTCCTTTTCTTTCTCTCCCCCCCCCCCTCTGCTCACCTCCTCCTTTCCGCTTTCTGTATGTGTATCCGAACGTTTCTCGCACTAACGTGTAAATATCTGAAGTAAGTCGGTCGAGTACTTTTTGAGACTTTTGGTAACAATCTTTCCCGTTCACATATTACATATATACTTATATATATTAAAATATATAGCACTGTCCGTCCGAATGTTCACTAGAGTATTGTGTAGATCATTGAAGTAAATCGATCAAAACGTTTTCGAGAATTTTAATAATAGTGTTTCCCCTTTATACGTTAAACAATTATCTACATACTATATATACGTAAGAAATAGGTATATAAATCATGCCCGTATTCTAATGCAATGTTGAGTCAAAATTTCGAAACAACCGGTGAAGAACTTTTCGAAATTTCAGATTCAGAATAAAGGAACACGTACATTTTTATATACATTTGCCCCATAATTATTACATATATGTATGTTGTATTGGGCTCTCCAGTGGTGTATAAAATCACCCTCATATTCAATTGTAATTTCAAAGCAATCGGTGAAGAACTTTCGTAGATTTATAATTTTCAATCAACGAACATTTATAGTTTTATTTATGCACACCTTAATGTTCGTTTGTACATAATCTTAAAATTTCCGAAAGTTATTCGCCGATTCCCGTGAAATTTTACAGAACGTCGCACTCAAACATGCCCGTGTTTTTATGTACCTACTGGACCGTTTACCATGGTTTCAGCGTTTTTAAAAACGTCTTCTTCAGGAGGAAATATGGAGAGCTCGATTACGTGTTGTGGCAGAGGTGCGACACAAATGGTCAAAAGGCGTCAGTCAAATAGACAATTTCACTTCCATATTAAAACACGCACAACACGGTTGTCACAGGTACTTCCTCACCAGTGTACAGCTAATGCACATTGGCGAGGAAGTTCCTATGACAACAACCATGTTGTGCGTGTTTCTAATTTAATATGGATGTGAAATTTTATATTTGACTGGCGCGTTTCAGCTATATTTTAACGTACCTCACCCACTACGTATAATCCTTCTGAAGAGGACCTTTTTATAAATGTTGAAACCATGGTAAAGAGGTTTTAATATAGTTTCTGATTTGCAGTAATTGGCCGATTTCTAGAAAATTTCATTCTACGGTTGATGATCCAACCGTGGATGAAATTTCAAATTCATCAAAAAGTGAGCTATTATGGCGCTGCCGCTGCAATGCCAGAATCAGTTAAATGTTTATTTCTACATTTTAATATTTCCTTTGAAGCCATCACAGAAAATGTTTTGTATCGTTGACCAGTATCGGCCACAATTGACCGTCTTCAGAAAAGACTGAAAACGATGGATACCAATTAATATTTTGTCACACTGGGAGAAGCACTGAGTGATGTTCGTCTTTGCAAAAACAGACATAATGTCTTACGGGATAACCGCAATCAGTGATTTTATAATGTTACTTAAAATCCGTCTTGATTGCAAATTTTTTTTTTATTATTCATATGACCGGTTTCGGTTCATTCAGAACCATCTTCAGATGTGTGAAAGCTGCTGGATTTGGACGGGTTACTCCTGTAACTGAAATATCAGATCTGAAGATGGTTCTGAATGAACCGAAACCGGTCATATGAATAATAAAAAAAAAAAAATTGCAATCAAGACGGATTTTAAGTAACATGATGTTCGTCTGATGTTGCCGCGCGGGGTAGTCGTTCGGTCTTAGGTGTCTTGTCACGATTCGCGTGACTCCCCCTGTCGGAGGTTCGAGTCCTCCCTCGGGCATGAGTGTGTGTGTGTGTGTGTGTGTGTGTGTGTGTGTGTTGTCCTTAGCGTAAGTTAGTTTACGTTAGTTTAATTAGTGTGTGACCCTAAGGAACGATGGCCACAGCAGTTTGGTCGCACAGAACCTTACCACAAATTTCCAAATTTCAATCTTTGCCATGATGAGCAACAGTTGCCAACAACGGTTAACGATCCAAAATAATTTCAGTGATTGCGTCAAAGGAAATTTTAAATGTACAAATAAAAAGGTCAATAACTGTCTCCACAGCAAAACTTAATTTTTTTTAGAAACTCAATTATTTGTCGTGCTATCATACGAGAGTTATCAGAATCACGTTGACTGCATAAATCATCAGCTGGCCCGTGACTGTAAACTTTGTTATGCCAACACACGAGTAATTTATGATACGAGCTTTGTGTATAACACGACGACGAAGTCTGTTCTTAGTCTTTGAAACACTGTATACTATTCCGCGCAAACACATGCATAATACCAAAAGTGGAGATAAGGGCTACTGCAAGTCCTAAACCACACCGTTTCGTAAACTGCTCGCCCTTTGCACTGAGGTGACAAAAGTCATGGCACAACCATGTGCACATATACAGATGGCGGGTATAAAAGAGCAGTGGATTGGCGGAGCTGTCATTTGTATTGGGGTGATTCGTGTGAACAGGTCTCCGATGTGATCGTGGCCTCACGACGGGACTTAACAGATTTTGAATGTGGAATGGTAGTTGGAGCAAGATGCAGGGCAAATATCATTTGGGAAAACCGTTGGGAAGTGAATACTCCGAGATCCGCAGTATCAAGAGTGTGCCGGGAATACCACATTTAAGGCATTACCTCTCACCACGGACGACGCATTGGCCAATGGCCTTCACTTAACCCTTTCAGACGATGTAGTTCCCTTTGCAGCCACTTACGATTTTTTATTCCATGGCGTATGCACAGTAGCTATATCTGTAGCCACCCTGTACGTAACCAGTGAACAACTACATATTTTTCGAATCTTAATAGGCAGAGCCATTTTTAATGCTGCACTGTCTGTGTTTCCAAACTGTAATTGGTCTCTGTAGGCCATGTTTTCCGCATGGATTAGGTACAGAAAATTGTCGTGTTCAAATTTATACTCTGTGTATTGTGATGGTAGTTAAATTTATGTATTAATTTTCATAATTACTGAGGTCGTTCCTTTTGAAAGGATTGCGGCTCTACAGGCAATATGAGTACAAAACCATGTTGTTGTATTTCCAGTTCAACACGATGTACTCAAGCAGAATAAAGGAAGAGAACATTTTGGCGCTCTTTTTGCAAGGAATTTCTTTTGATGCACACTCAGACAGACAGTCGCAATGAAAGTGAAGCTGTTGTCTTAGCTGAAGACAGTGTTGTCGATTTTCGAACTACAACAGAAGCTAAGCATCTACGAATACATGGCACCTCAAGGCACTGTCTACACTGTAGCACAAAGAAGGTGCGTCACAAAAGCAGATGGAAGAGTCCTCTCCGTCTGCCTAACTGCAGAAAGAAACCGTATTTTACCTTATCACCAAAAGAAACGACATTTCACGCACAGTGGCTCCATACGAAACCTCCTCATGTGTGTTCAATTAATGCATGTAACACTTGTTTTTCACAATGTCTGTCTCAAAATATGTCTAATAAACTAATAAAAACAACGAAATTCGATAAATTTAATTCCTGATGTTTCGATTCTGAAAGGGATAACGACCGAAAGCAACGGTGTTTTCGTAGAGTTCTCAGCGCTGACGTACACGCATCACTGAGTGAAGTAACCGCAGAAACCAATGCGGGTCGTACGACGAACGTGTCCGGTAGGGAGGTGTGGCGAAATTTGACGTTAACGGGCTAAAATTTTGAAGAAGAGAATGCAAAGGTTCAATCTAGATATAGTAGGGGTCAGTGATGTGAAATGGGAAGAAGACAAGAATTCCTGCTCAGATGAGTATAGGGTAATATCAACAGCAGCAGAAAATGGTATAACGGGAGTAGGATTCTTTATGAATACCAAGGTAGCGCTAAGAGAGCGTTAATGTTGTTCTTATCATAATCGACAGCAAACCACCGACAATGATGGTTCAGGTATACATGCCGACATCGCAAGCTACAGATGAAGAGATAGAAATCGAAAAAGAAATGATTGTCGGAAGGACTGACTCAGCATGTAGCAAATTTATCTGAACAGCTTTTGGTAAAATCAAAAGCAAGAGTGGTAACTTTAAGAGCCCAGCGGGAATTCCACTGTTACATGCAGAGGAGAGAGCGGATAGGTGGAAAGAGTACATTCAACGCCTCTATGAGGGAAAAGATTTGTCTGATGTGACAGAAGAAGAAACAGGAGTCGATGTCGAAGGGGATCCAGTAATAGAATCAGAATTTCAAATAGCTTTGGAGTACTTAAGATCAAATACGGCAGACGAGATAGATAACACTCCATCATAATGTGGGGAAAGTGGCAACAAAACGACTATTAACGTTGTGTGTAGAATGTGTCAGTATGGCGACATACCATCTGACACTCGGAAAAATATTACCCACACAATTACGAAGACTGCAAGGGCTTACAAGTGCGAGAATTATCGCACAAACAGCTTAACAGCTGATGCACCCAAGTCGCCGTCAAGAATAATACACAGAACAATAGAAAAGAAAACTGAGGGTGTGTTAGATGACGACCAGTTTGGCTTTAAGGAAGGTAAAGGCACGAGAGGGGCAGTTCCGACGTTGGATTTCGTAATGGGAGCAAGACTACAGGAAAATCAAGAGGCGTTCACAGGATTTGTCGACCTGGAAAAAGGGTTCGACATTATAAAACGGTGCAAGATGTTCGACATTCTTAGAAAAGTAGGGGTAAACTATAGGGAGAGACGGGTAATATACAATATATATAAGAGCCAAGAAGGAATAATAAGAGTAGGCGACTAAGAACGAAGTGCTCAGATTAGAAGGAATGTAAGACAGGGCTGTAATCTTTCGCCCTTACTGTTCAATCTGTACATCGAAGGAGCAATGATGGAAATAAAAGAGAGGTTCAGGAGTGGGATTAAAATTCAAGGTGAAAGGATATCAATGATGCGATTCGCTGATGACTGATAGACGGAGAAAGGAGAACATTAGAAGCAGACTAGCACTGGAAGAAACGTCATTCTTGGCCAAGAGAAGGATATTAGTACCAAACATAGGCTTTAATTCGAGCAAGACATTTCTGAAAATGTACGTCTTGAGCACAGCGTCGTATGGTAGTGAAATGTGGATTGTGAGAAAACCGGAACAGAAGAGAATTGAAGCATTTGAGATGTGGTGCTACAGACGAATGTTGAAAATTCAGTGGACAGTTAAGGTAAGGAATGAGGAGTGTCTGCGCAGAATCGGAGAGGAAAAGAATATGTGGAACACACTGACAAGGAGAACGGAGAGGGTGATAGGACATCTGTTAAGACATCAGGGAGAGACTTGTTTGGTACCAGAAGGAGCTGTAGATGGCAAAAACGGCAGCAGAAAACAGATATTAAAATAGACCCAGCAAATAACTGAGGACGTAGGTTGCATTGCAGGTGCTACTTTGAGATGAAGAGGGTGGCAGCGGACAGGGATTCGTGGCGGGCCGCATCAAAGCAGACAGAAGACTGACGAGTCAAAAGAAAGGAAAGGCGGGTCTATGGCGGCAGACGACCGACGCGACTGCCTTTGCTAACAGCACGACATCGCCTGCAGCGCCTCTCCTGGGGTCGTGACCGTATCGGTTGGACGATGGACGACTGGAAAACTGTGGCCTGTTCAGATGAGTCCCGATCTAATTTGGTAAAAGCTGATGGTAGAGTTCGAGTTGGAGTAGACCCCACGAAGCCATAGACCCACGTTGTCAACAAGGCACCGGGCAAGGTGGTGACGGCTCCATAATGGTGTGATCTGCCTTTACATGCAATGGAATGGGTACTCTGGATGTTGGGCTAGTGGAGACCATTTGCAGCCATTCGTGGGCTTCATGTTCCGAAACAACGATAGAATTTTTATGGATGACAGTGCGCCATGTCATCATGCAACAACTGTTCGCTATTGGTTTGAAGAACATTCTGGACAATTTGATGGAATGATTTGGTCTCCCAGTTCACCCGAGATGAATCCCATCGAACATTTATCGGGCATAGTCGAGAGGTCAGTCCTTGCACAAAACGATGCATCGGCAGCACTTCCCCAATTACGGACGGCTATATGTGTGCAGGGGACCTCAGTCGACTTGTTGGTCGACGCGACGTCGAGCTGCTGCACTAGAGCGGGCTAGAGGAGGTCCAACACGACATTAGGAGGTTTGCCGTGACGTTTGCCACCACAGTTTATGATGGAGAGTCTCCGTGGAGTCTGCACCGTCACAGGTGCGGCAGCGACAGAGGGGGGCCCCGGCTTCACGCGCAGGTCGCTCACGCCGCGGTGTCCACGGGCGCCCAGCCCGTACCACGACCTCCGCGGCGATTATGCTAAGCGCGAGCCACCGTCACTAATTTCCAACTGTAAGAGTTATTACGGGCTATACAGCCGAGCGATGTTAATAGTGCCATCCATCTACTTCCTACGTCGTGTTGCGGAAGTCAGCCGGCTTCAAACGACCAGCTGAAGCGGTAGATCTGATACCTTTATTAACTGTCGATAAAACCAAATTCGTACACTCGTCTGCAGATTGAGCACGATCCCTGTTACTGAAGTTCATCGTCTGTAGGTTTAGCAAGATCCCTGCTACTGAGCTGCATCTTGTGTTTCATTACAATATCATTGGAGGTGAAACTCAAGTAACGCTTCTGTATTACCTGCCTCCAAAGAGACCAGTAACGCACGCTAGATCGGTTGCTCTTGACCTGGAACCGTGTGCTTCGATTCTCGCTAGCCGAAGAAATTCTTATCATCATTATTTAGCCGGCATGTGGAGGAGAGGTAGTAGCAGAAAATGTCTAGCGAATGTATAGAGCACCGAAGTCCTAGATATGAAACCTTTCCATGTATAGCAATGGAGGACACAATAGAGTAGTGGCGAGTCTCTCACTAGGTGGCCATTGTTAGAGAACAATTAAGTGTGTTCTACGGTGTATTAGCTCCACCAATTAATCATAACAAACACAGCACTACTTACTCAAGCACCCGAAATGTAAGGAGTCTCAGCTACAGGAAACCAATTTTTTGTTGTTTTGTTTTCAACTCGTAGGGCAGTCACTGACGCTGCATCGAGATAGTGACTTATGCAGGCTTTTCGAACGTACCACATTCTCTAGATGTAATGAAATAATTTAAGAATCGTTTTCATTAATTTCAACTGTTATAATCACGTATGTTGGGACTATAGTTCGATAAAGACAATTTGCTTCCTCTTTATTAAAATTTACAAACGGATTTTTTCAGAGACCACTAAGTTTTTTTGTTAACGTGCTTAAATTATTTAATATTTCAACATGGTTTGACGTATAAAACTGCATTTTCTAACTTTTTATACCGATAATGGTATCTGCTACCCCATGAACCGTGGGCGTTGTCCAAGTCTGGACACCTGCGTGCCTTGTGGATCCAGATAACCATACCGTAGATGCAACCACAACGGATGGGGATCTGTGAAGAGCACTGACTAACCCGTGGCTCCTAAAAAGGGCAACAGCCTTTTCACTAGTATCAGTGGCAAGTTTGGATGATTGATTGATCTGGCCTTGTAACATTATCCAACATGGTCTTGCTATGCTGATACTGCGAACTGCTGAAAGCAAGTGGAAACTACAGTCGTCATACTTCCCCGTTGGCATACAGCTCTGCTATATGGCGTAATGATGACGGCATCCTTTCTAGTAAATATTCCGGAGGTAAAATAGGCCCCCATTCGGATCTCTGGGCGGGGAATTCTCAGGAGGATGTCGTCATCAGGAAAGACGAGACTGGCATTCTACAGGCCGGTGCACGGGATGTTAGATCCCTTAATAGGGTACAGAATTTACACAATTTAAAATCGTAAATAATAAACTGAAGTCTAATGTACTGAGAACTAGTGAAGTAAGGTGGCAGAAAGAATAAGGTTTCTGGTCAGGCTAGTACAGGGTTGTCAACACAAAATGAAATAGGGATAATGAAGGAATACGCCTAATAATGAATGAAAAATGGGAATGCGGGTAAGCTGATATAAACTGCATAATGAACGCATTATCGTAACAAAGATAGACACGAAACTAGCAGCTTCCACAGCAGTACAAGTTTATACGCCAACTAGTTGCGCGAGACTGAAAGAATGTATGATGATATAAAGGAAATTATTCAGATAGTTAAGGGAGACAAAGAGTTGATTGTAATAATGTACTGAAATTCTGGATTAAAAACGATGAGAAGGAAAAATAGTAGGAGAACATTGAGTGGGGGAAAGTAATGATAGAGGAAACCTCTTTGGTGGAATTTTACACAGAACGTTAGCATTTTGTTTAAGAAACATGCAAAACGGTTGGACATGTGGAAGCTGGAGCCACTGGAAGATTTCGGATTGACTATTTAATGGTAAGACGCATTTCGAAAACAGATTTCCAGGGGCACATGTGGACCCTGAGCACAGTTTATTGATTGTGGAATGTAGATTAAAACCGAATAAACTGCAAAAAGGAGGAAATTATTGAGAGGGGACGTGTATAAATTGAATAAACCAGAGGTGATTGCGATTTCCAGAGGGAGCAGTTGACTACTCTGGACTGAAACAGGGGAAAGGAATACAACAGAAGACGAATGGCTGGCTTTGAGAAATGAAGTAGTGAAGACAACAAAGTATCACACAGGCGAAGAGACAAGGCCAAGTGGAAATCCCTGGATAACTCAGGAGATTTTGAATTTAACTGACGAAAGGCGAAAATATACAAATGCAGCGTATAAACCAGGCGACAGGGAATACAGACGTTTAAAAAAATTCTTATTCACAGAAAGCTCAAAATGTCTAAGCGGCAATGGCTAGAGGACAAATGCAAGGCTGAAGAAGAGTGGATCACTAGGGGAAAGAATAATGCCGCCTATAGGAAAATTAAAGAGACCTTTAGAGACAACAGAAGTAGCTGTATGAATATCAGGTGCTCTGGTGGCAAGCCGGAACCAGGGAAAGGTGGCAGTCGAAAGGAACATACAGAAACGCTATACAAGAGAAATGAAACTGAAGGCAATATTATAGAAAGGGAAGAGGAAGTACGTGAAGATGAGATGAGAGATACGATACTGCAAGAAGGAACTGATAAAGCACTGTAAGAGGTAAGTGGAAACAAAGTCACTAGTGCAGTCGACATTTCCTCAGAATTATTGACATCTTGGGACATCGAGCCACGACAAAATTATTTCCAGGTGGTGCACAAAATATAGGTATGAGATAGGAAGGAAACAATAATTTGAATCCGATTCATATTCAGAAGTATCACCAAGGGGTAGATTTGTTTAAATCATTTCGTACTAGGAAGGAAAGAAAACAAGGTAAGAGTAAGGAATAGTAGTTACAATCAATATTGGAGCGGAAAGTTTCGACGCTGCTCTGTCTGTTTGTTCTCTTTGCTCTTAACAGGAATATTTAATAATTTTTCTAGTGGCCAAGGGAGGGTCATTAGAAGGCCCATCCAGAAAAATTTAGTAACACTCTAGGCGATACTGACCTTACGACTTCTCTTAGATGATAGATTGAAGATAGACATACTGCGTTTATAGCATTTTTTTGATTTAGAGAAAACTTTTGGCAATGTAGCCTGGACTACACCATGAAATTTTGAAGATAGCAGGAATAAAATAAAGGGAGCAAAAGGTTGTTAACAATTTGTACAGAAATCAGACTGCAGTTGAAGGGCCCGCATCTCGTGGTCGTGCGGTAGCGTTCTCGCTTCCCACGCCCGGGTTCCCGGGTTCGATTCCCGGCGGGGTCAGGGATTTTCTCTGCCTCGTGATGGCTGCGTGTTGTGTGCTGTCCTTAGGTTAGTTAGGTTTAAGTAGTTCTAAGTTCTAGGGGACTTATGACCACAGCAGTTGAGTCCCATAGTGCTCAGAGCCATTTGAACCATTTTTTTGCAGTTGAAGGGCTTATTTCAATAGTGGTACAAATTCATTTTTGTTCATTGTGAGATACAGAGTCCTAAAGTTAAATGACCGCTGAAAAATCTGCAGCTGAGATACCAGAAATATCCAAGCATATGGATTCTTGCTAGGGATGAACCTTTATTTGTTTGTTTGGATCATTAATTGCAGAAGCATTACAGGCAGAAAAGTGGAGTTAATAGACTTGTACCACTATTGAAATAAGCCCTTCAGTTATGAGAGTCGAGTTGACATGAAGGGGATGTTATAGTTGAGAAGGGAGTGAGACAGGGTTGTAGTCTATTCGCCATGTCGTTGAATCTGCATATTGACAAAGCTGCGAAAAAAAGGAGAAATTCTGAAAGAAAATCAAAGTTCAATGAGAAGAAGTAGAAACTTTGCGGTTTGTTAACGACACTGTAAATCTGCCAGAGACTGCAAAGCACTTGGAAGAGCACTTGAACGGAATGTAAAGTGTCTTGTAAAGAAATTATAAGATGAACATAAAAAAGTAGATCAAGTGTATTGAATGTAGTCAAATTAAGTGGGGCGGTGATGTAAGAATTAGAGCAGGAAATAAGACAACAAATGTAGTAGATATTTGAGCAGCAACATAACTGATAACGGTCGACGTAGAGAAAATATAAAGTGCAAACTGGCAGTAGCAAGAAAAGAATTTTAGAAAAAGTGTTAATTGTTAGGAAGCCTTTTCTGAAGGAATTTGTCTCGAGTATACCCTTGTATGGAACTAAACGTGGACAAGAAGAGAATAGAAGATTCTGAAATGTGATTCCATAGAGCAGTCCTGAAGATTAGATGGATACATTGAATAACAAGTGAGGAACTACTGACGAGCACTGGAGAAAAAAGAAATTTGTGGCGCGTAAGGGACCGGTTGATAAGACAGAGACTGGGTGTTGTGTGATGTCCTTAGGTTAGTTAGGTTTAAGTAGTTCTAAGTCCTAGGGGACTGATGACCATAGATGTTAAGTCCCATAGTGCTCAGAGCCATTTGAACCTTTTTTTTTTTTTTTTTTGATAAGACAGATCTAGAAGGATCAAGGAATTGTCAATCTGCCAATGGAAGGAAGTGTGGGGAGTAAAGATTGTAAAGGTAGACCTAGGCATGAATAAGTGGGAAGATTATAGTGGACAGAAGTTGCGGTACTTGTGCAGAGATGAAAGGGCTTGCACTGGATAGAGTAACACAGAGAGCTGTTTCGAACTAGTTTTTGGACTGAAGACCACTACACTAACAGTCACTGAGAAAACCTGTGCATAAAAAATCCTTCGAAGTAATCGGACTGAACGTGACGTTCGGAATATGTCAGTTTATTTTTGTTTTGTGCAAATGGACTACAGTAAATATGTGCGATCATCGTGGTAACAAATAATTGGAAAAGCTACGAGTGAAAAATATTTCATATCATCCAGAATATAAATAAAAACAGAAGCGTAAATCACTAACTGTTCAGGTTTACGTTACAGTGAAGTCACCAATTAGTGTACAGGAGCTCACAGACAGCACATTTAGGAGACGCAAAATAATAAGAATTATATGAAGATAGGTATTATTTTCCGAAACGAAGGCTTGTAAATAAATTACAGAAATGAAACTCATTACTGGTAGCGGGATGACTTTCGTTAGAATACATAGGGTCAAATGAAAACTTATGCTACACTGGGATTTGCAGCGGGATTCGTACCTATCCGTGCACGCTCCCAAAACAGATCCAAACGTTCCAAGTCATTTTGTTCCTGTAAGAAAATAACCTATTGTCTCTTCACACCTGCCTGCTAATAAACAACAGTTCTGTAATAAATAAAATAAGAATAATAAAATACAGAACTGTGAAATAAATGGCTGGCCACATTTTCTACATTCAGAAGAGAAATCTAACTTCTAAAAAGAATCTTTAGTAAGTTTCAGTGTTGGAGCCTGTCAGCGCGCAGATTACCTGACAAAAGAAGCTCGCTGCATTTAGTCGTAAACCGTGACGTGGTTTCTCTCCTCGGGACTTGAGCCCTGTGAGATGCCAAGCACAGAATGGGGCAGTGGAGCGTTAACGCAGCAACAGCGTGAGCAGAGCGGCACGACGGCGAGGGGATCCCCACTGGCCATCAGCGGCACCTGCAGGCGTGACCGCCGACTTCTGAGGACCTCAGCAGCGCTCACGTAGGACTCGTGACCCCTCGCGCGCTAAGCGCTGCGTTCTGCAGGACGACCAGAGGAGAAGGGTCGCCCGTCTCTCATATCTCCGCGCCACCCTTCGGCTTGGATGATTAGGTACTACAAGCTGTTGTCAAAGACCCAGCCACCGACGTGAATTATTGCGATGTGAATATTCTTACAGTTAGAAACGATGTTTTTCGATCAGCATACAGTTTACCTGACACGCATTATAATGTTCCGGCTTCATATGCTGACTTATCTCCCGTTGCAGGCGATCCAGAAAGATAAACATAGCGTGGATGAAGTACATATATCGTCTTTTAACGTTACAAAATTATGCAGTACCACAGTGGACATTCAGGAACATAGTTACATAACTATATAGAAGTACTGATATCCAAACAAAATGGTTAAATTAAAGACTCAATAAGAATATGTCATAACAAACTGAGTTGTCTGTCTATCAGTGCAGCCGGCCGCGGTGGCCGAGAGGTTCTAGGCGCTTCAGTCTGGAACCGCGCGACCGCTACGGTCGCAGGTTCGAATCCTGCCTCGGACATCGATGTGTGTGATGTCCTTAGGTTAGTTAGGTTCACATAGTTTTAAGTTCTAGGGGACTGATGACCTCCGAAGTTAAGTCCCATAGTGCTCAGAGCCATTTGAACCATCCCTGGAGGGGAGAAAACGTCTGTTTTTGCGAAAGACAACTGAGGAAGTATAGAGAGCGGTCATTTGCGACAGACTGCAGGACGATCCTCGTGTAAGGACTGCGAAGGCAAGGTAACAGAAGTCAGGCTCCTACGGAAACAAAAAAAACAGTCGTTTCTCCTCCACTGGATTTGCGAGAGGAACGGGAAGGGGGCATTACTCTCATTAATACAAGATACCCTCCGCATTGTACTGTGTGTCGGTTCGTGCAGTACATATGTACATGCACATGTAGCCTGAAAATCCAGTGTGTCATTTACACGTATTGGCGGGAATACTTCGGAAGGCCCGCAGGCGTCTTTTCCTCTCCACTTAACTGTCCTTCGATCACGACAACTAAACCAATATAGATTTACTGCCTCGAGCACTTATCTGGGGGAAATACGCGGACACATTCTCAGATAAGGGTTTCTATTTCTTTTTTTTTTTTTTCCGCGATGTTCCTCCCGTGCTCTGCATAATCCCGCAGGACGGGAGGCTGTACAACGCGATTTAGTGGCCGATCCAGCTGCGATGCGGGCCGATAACGCAGCCGAGGTCTTAATTAGGACCGCTTGGACTGGTCGCTCGGGCCATTAGAGGCCGCAGGCAGCGCCGGCTGTCACGGTGGAAAGTGCCCGGCAGCTGGCGCTTGCGCTTTTCAATCTGGAGCCCGTTTGCCTTTTCGCTTGTTCAAAAGGTTGCCAGAAGACGATGCGAATCTCGAACTGATCAGCTAAGCTGGTGAAGTAACACTAGTAAGGCGATCAGATCACAAAAAAAAACCTGCACTCACGTGAGGCATCATCTGTTTAAAGGATCGCACATCAAGACGAAAATCGATGATCACTCAGGACTTCACAATGACAGCCTCGAACTGGCAAACACTGAGGACTATGAGGACTACTCGAAATTTGCATAGAGCCAAAGAGCGTTCCTGTAACATTCAGTTCCAGGAAGGAAATGACCGTCAAGACGCACAAGAAACAGACTACGATGCACTGTTCGATGACAGGTAGTCTGCCCGGATCTGAGTGCCAGTGCTGTTCGATAGTACTGTATTACATTTCGTAACATCCTTGGAGCCTGCGATGTAAGGAAGAACTGTAGTGTCACATCGTGTGTTACTCCACAAATAACCTCGTGGTGTTTAACAGTATTAACCCATCAGAAAGGCACAGCTGGTGGATCTGAGAAGATGCTAATTTTGCACATATTTCATTTTCTTACACAATCATGTCTACTGCAGTCTCCTTAAATGTGTGTTTCTCTTCAACCCTGTGCTCAATCGCTTTAGCAAGATGCACTTTCCTAGAAAATAGAACGCCATTTTTCCAGATCTAATGTATTTTGTAGACTGGGGTAAAATTCTTCATATTTCTCTAAGAAACATTCTACCATCTGTGTTCAACTCATTCCGTCAACGCCATCATTTGCCGTTAACTTCCAGCTTGTACACGGATGTGGTCGCACTACACGATGAACGAAACGTGTCTGTGTTAGGAAAGCCAGCTTCCTGTCGCTTGCTCTGCAACAGGAAATGTAAAGGAAAATGCCAGATACCGTCGTTGGTGACATGATCAGTTACGAAAATTTACACTGTACAAAGGAGCATGCCGCATTTCCCTGCCACGGAGATGCCTTTCGGAAGTCGCTTCCATGTGCAGCTCTCAGAACCACATGATGTTTGAGGCTAAAGACTGTATTATGTATCTTGATCTTTAGATGTGTTATCTTATTGTTTTCTGGAACAGGAAACCTTCCCGGTTCCGAAAATCATCCAGGATGCTTCGATCTCTCATCATTACTTCAGTTGCAATCAGTTTGAAAGTATGGCTAAAGGTAATGGAACAAGACCACCTCCCAAAACTTTTATCCTTTAGTGTGGGGCTTTCCCTAGTTAGAAAAAGTTTTCGTTAGCCTAGTTTGTGATATAACCAATCGGAGTTTCTCCCGACAGAAATGACTGGCGATTTTTACAGAATCTCGATATTTAGCTCGAACTTCAATGCGAGACACTTACAAGAGTTTCCTCAACGAAACTTTGTCTCGAAACCTGGCAGAAAATCCAAAGAGATTCGGTCGTATGTAAAGTATGCTTGCTGCACGACACAATCAACGCCTTCTCTGTGCAATAGCAGTGAAATACTATCGACGACAGTGCTGCGAAAGCAGAGTTACTAAACACCTCCTTCCCAAATTCCTTCACCAAAGAAGACGAAGTAAATATTTTAATATTCGAATCAAGAACTGCTGCCACCATGTGTAACATAGAAGCAGATATTCTCGGAGTATTGAAGCAACTTAAATCACATATTAAAAGCAAGTCTTCCGGTCCAGATTGTATACCAATTACATTCCTTTCAGAGTATGCTGATGCAATAGCTACATGTTTAACAATCATATACAACTTCTCGCCCGACGAAAAATTCGTACCCAAAGAATGGAAGTTGCACAGGTCACACCAATATTCAAGACAGGCAATACGAGTAATCCACTAAATTACAGGCCCGTATCATTAACGTCAACATGTAGCAGAATTTTGGAACATATATTGTGTTCGAACATAATGAGTTATCCCGAAGACATCGTCCTATTGACACATAGTCAACACGGATTTAGGCAACATCCTTCTTGAAAACACAACTAGCACTTTACTCTCATGAAGTGTTGACGGCTATTCACAAGGAATTTCAAATTGATTCCGTAAGTCTAGATTTCCAGAAGGCTTTTGACACTGTACCTCACAGACGGCTTGTAATCAAATTGCGTGCTTATAGAATATCGTCTCACTTACGCGACTGGATTCGTGATTTCCTGTCAGAGAGGTTAGACTTTGTAGTAAATGACGGATGTCATTGAATAAAACGGAACTGATTTCTGGCGTTCCCCAAGGTAGTATTATAGGCCCTCTGCTGTTCCTTACTGAATAAGCGATTTAGGAGACAGTGTGTTGTGTGATGTCCTTAGGTTACCTTAGGTTAGTTAGGTTTAAGTAGTTCTAAGTTCTAGGGGACTGATGACCATAGATGTTAAGTCCCATAGTGCTCAGAGCGATTTGAACCATTAGGAGACAGTCTCAGCAGCCGTCTTAGGTTATTTGCAGATTATGCTGTCGTTTATCGTCTAATAAAGTCATCAGAAGTTCAAAACAAATTGGAAAACTATTTAGAAAAGGTATCTGTATGGTGCGAAAGTTGGTAACTGACCCTAAATAAAGAAAAGTATGATGTAATCCACATCAGTTCTTAAAGGAATTGGTTAAACTTCGGTTACAAGATAAATTCAACTAGATACCTAGGAATTACAACTCAAATTACGAAGAACATTTACAAAATGTTGTGGGGAAGGCGAGCCAAAGACTGCGTTTTACTGGCAAAAGACTTAGATGATGCAAGTCTACTGAAGAGAGTGCCTACATTACGATTGTCTGCCCTCTTTTGGAGTACTTCTACGCGGTGTGGGATCCTTACCAGATTCGGATTAACGGAATACATAGAGAAAGTTGAAAGAAGAGCGGCGCGTTTTGTATTATTGAGAAGCAGAGGAGCGAACGGACATGATACGGGATCTGTTGTAATCATCATTAAAAGGAAGGCGTTTCTCATTGCGGCTGGATCTTCTCACGAAATTTCAATCAACAGATTTCTCCTCCAAATTTCAAAACATTTTGTTGAGGCCGACTTACATAGGGAGAAACGATCATCATAAAGTAAGATAAATTAGAGCTCGCACGGAAAGATATAGGTGTTAGATTTTCCCGTGCTGTGTTCGAGAGTGGAATAACAGAGAATTATTGTGAAGGTGGTTCGATCGATCTCTGCAAGGCACTTAATCATTCGCAGAGCTGCCATGTGGATGTAGAAGTGAACGGAGATGTAGACTGTGTGAAGGTTGTGCCAGGCTAAGACAAAAGTGGTTATAACTGGCTTATTAATTTACAGAGATGGTTCAAATTTCACAACTGTCTATTCAGATTGCCCGCAGCTCGTGGTCGTGCGGTAGCGTTCTCGCTTCCCACGCCCGGGTTCCCGGGTTCGATTCCCGGCGGGGTCAGGGATTTTCTCTGCCTCGTGATGGCTGGGTGTTGTGTGATGTCCTTAGGTTGGTTAGGTTTAATTAGTTCTAAGTTCTAGGGGACTGATGACCATAGATGTTAAGTCCCATAGTGCTCAGAGCCATTTGAACCATATTCAGATAATTTTTAGTCCGAGTGGGTGATTTCCAAGCAGACTCAAAATACTTGGATTTGATTTTCAGTAAAAAGGCAGGGGGAGGGGGAAGCAGAAAACGGAAGCTATCCAACATCCACAGAAGACCTAAAATTCAAAAATGTTTACGTGCAAATGCGCATGTGACGCCACTTACAAGAACGTTGCGTACAGGTACCTGAACTATACTGAAAGGAAATTAGAATTACTAGCATTACAAATAAACAACGCAGGGAGAGTGTCAGCTGCCACCATTGATGAATTGTCAGCTGTTGACCGAGATGATTGTGTGGACAGTCCTGTCACAAGCCATAAGTTTGTTGTGAAACTTATACGCCGTCACAGTATCATACAGGAGATTGTGGGAAACTGGGATTGTGGGGATGTGTGTGCGAAATGGGTTATCTCGGCAGCTGAGACTCGTTTTGAGGGAAAAAGAAAACCTGGAACCGAACTCTCGTCTATTTATGTCTTCAAACTCAATAAAGATATTTCTTTTAGGAAAAAAAAACATTTTTTTCAGTGGAGATACTGAGTAATTTATTACATTATTTTATTTTGTCATTGCCACAATCATAAGAACATTTCACAGTGTAATCGGTTTGAACCACACAGTTGTCAATTTCAGGCAATACCAGAGACTAGAAAAACTGAAAATGACAACAAAAACTATCAAGTCTTCAATTCTTGTATCATAAAATTGGAGACTTGGCAGATTATAATGGTTAAACATGAATGCTGCTGGCCGAAACCGGTTACATTATAAGATATTATTTGGCGTCAAAACAGAATGAAAGAAGACAAAGACACATTTATTCTAAAACGACAGCAGGTGAAATGCCAGCGTATATTTACGATATGAAAACTTATATTCAGCCCACTAAATGGCGTTACACTTTTTGCTCTAAGGCCCTAGAAAGAAGGAACGAAGGAAACAACTTCCCGTCGACATCGAGGTTATTAGACACGTAAAAGCTCTGATTAGGGAAGGATGGGGAAGGAAATCGGTCGCACCCTTTAGAAATAATAATCCTGGCATTTGCGTTAAGAAATTCACGAAAATCACAGAAAACCTAAATCAGGATGGTCGGACGAGGATTTGAACCGTCGTCCTCCAGAATGTGAGTCCAGAGTACTAACGACTGCGCCATCTCGCCCAGCGAAGATCTCAGAAGTTTGAAACTTATTCACGTCTCGGTGACTGATTCTGAGATGCCAAGGAAGTCACTCGGCCGGAGTTTGAGGTTCGCGTCTATACTATTAACAACGACTGGGACACTCCATAAATTTGGAAAACACCACACGAATCTAAAAAGGGACACAAGTTCTCTCCGACAATGGGCGACCGCACACCTTTTCCGGCGACAGAAGGTGCGTTTTGGTTCCCTCATCCACCGTATAGCCCGAATTTCTTCTACGTGTTTGGTATACTGAAGAAAAGTACACTGGGAAGACAATTTGATGAGACACGTGCCCTTCCGTATCCAGCTCCGGTGTCGCCTAAGGGCTGAAGACGCCACGGCAATAGGTCGGTACCGCTGGGCCTTGAAGGCCTGTAAGGGTGGTGTTTATTTTTATATGATGTAAAACTAGTTGTGAAGTAGTAGATAACACAGTCCTCCTAACACACACACACACACACACACACACAAAACCTCCGCGCACACATACATACATACGGAGACAGACGTTGGTACATATACTCAAAATTTTAATTTTTGTCTGGGACAATGGACGAGGCATTCCTAATAATAAATAAATTAAAATCTGGGAAATGCCACACCTGAATTCAATACCAAAGATTCCTCATTGGGGTTCCCCCTGCCCCACTCCCAGACGGCTGGGGTATCCACCTGAAAATAATGGCGTTCTGCAAAAGGCCGTTAGAGTTGGAAAAATGCACATCTGAAATTTATGAGAGATTTCGACAGGTGTGCTCAGTGATGGTGACGGGGCAAGTACGTCACTTTTGACTGAGACCACTTTGAGCAGCAGCTTCTTCCGGCGGAAAAGTAATTCCTGCTACGTGGGAAGTTTCAAAGATCAGTACAAGTTAATATACACTGAGGTCACAAACAGCAACTCTTCGTGGCATGGACTCAACAAGTAGAAGGAAATCCTCTGCAAAAATATTGAGTCATGCTGATTCTACAGCCATCAGTAATTGCGAAAGTGTTGCCGGTGAAGAATTTTGTCCACGAATTGAGCTACTCATTACGTCCCATAAATGATCTATGGGATTCATGTCGAACGATCTGAGTGGCCGAATCATTCGCTCGAACTGTCCAGAATGTTCTTAAAACCAGTTGGTAACAACTGTGTGCCGGTCATATCGCACATTGTCATCCATAAAAATTCCAAGTAGCCGAACGTAACCATTTCTAATTAATGATTGCTTCAGTTAGACCAGAGGACGCAGTCCAGCCCACATAAACACAACCCTCACCATTATGGACGCCACCAGCTTGCGCAGTGCCTTTCGTGGGGCCTGCCTGCGCAACACTCGAACCATACCATCAGCTCTTACCAAAAGGAAACAGGACTCATCTGAACAGACCAGAGTTTCCCAGTTGTCAGGGGTCCAACCGATATGGTCACTAGCCAGGGGCAGGCGCTGCAGGCGATGTAGTACTGTCACCGAGGGCAGTCGCGCCGGTCGTCCGTTATCATAGCCAATTAACGCCGTATTTCACCGCATCGACCTAAAGAATACGTTCTCGCACATCCCACTCGATTTATGCGATTATTTCAAACAGTGCTGCTTGTCTGTTAGCACTGACAACTCTACGGAAACGCCGCTGCTCTCGGTCGTTAAGTGGAGGCCGTCGGCCACTGCGTTGTCCGCGGTGAAAGGTAAGGCCCGAAATATGACGTTCTCGGAATACTGTTGACACATCTCGGAATACTGAATTCGCTAACGATCTCCGAAATGGAATGTCTCATGCATCTAATAGAGTACGCCAAGGAACTTGCTCCCCTTCTTGCAGCGGTGTACCGTAGGTCTCTAGAAGAGCATAGCGTTCCAAAAGATTGGAAAAGGGCACAGGTCATCCCCGTTTTCAAGAAGGGACGTCGAACAGATGTGCAGAACTATAGATCTATATCTGTAACGTCGATCAGTTGTAGATTTTTGGAACACGTTTATGTTCGAGAGTATAATGACTTTTCTGGAGACTAGAAATCTACTCTGTAGGAATCAGCATGGGTTTCGAAAAAGTCGATCGTGTGAAACCCAGCTCGCCCTATTCGTCCACGAGTCTCAGAGGGCCATAGACACGGGTTCCCACCAGGTAGACGTCGCGTTTCTTGACTTCTGCAAGGCGTTCGGTACAGTTACCCACAGTCGTTTAATGAACAAAGTAAGAGCATATGGAATATCAGACCAATTGTGTGATTGGATTGAAGAGTTCCTAGATAAGAGAACGCAGCATGTCATTCTCAATGGAGAGAAGTCTTCCGAAGTAAGAGTGATTTCAGGGCGGCAGGGGAGTGTCGTAGGACCGTTGCTATTCACAATATATATAAATGACCTTGTGGATGACATCGGAAGTTGACCGGCTTTTTGCGGATGATGCTGTGGTATATCGGAAGGTTGTAACAATGGAAAATTGTACTGAAATGCAGGAGGATCTGCAGCGAATTGACGCATCGTGCAGGGAATGGCAATTGAATCTCAATGTAGACAAGTGTAATGTGCTGCGAATACATAGAAAGATAGATCCCTTATCATTTAGCTGCAAAATAGCAGGTCAGCAACTGAGCAGTTAACTCCATAAATTATCTGGGAGTACGAATTAGGAGTGATTTAAAATGGAATGATCATATAAAGTTGATCGACGGTAAGGCAGATGCCAGACTGAGATTCATTGGAAGAATCCAAAGGAAATGCAATCAAAAATCAAAGGAAGTAGGTTACAGTACACTTGTTCGCCCACTGCTTGAATATTGCTCACCAGTGTGGGATCTGTACCAGATAGGGTTGATAGAAAAGATAGAGAAGATCCAACGGAGAGCAGCGCGCTTCGTTACAGGATCATTTAGTAATCGCGAAAAGCGTTACGGAGATGATAGATAATCTCCAGTGGAAGACTCTGCAGCAGAGACGCTCAGTAGCTCGGTACGGGCTTCTGTTGAAGTTTCGAGAACATACCTTCACCGAGGAGTCAAGCAGTATATTGCTCCCTCCTACGTACATCTCGCGAAGACACCATGAGGATAAAATCAGAGAGATTAGAGCCCACACAGAGGCATACCGACAATCCTTCTTTCCACGAACAATACGAGACTGGAATAGAAGGGAGAACCGATAGAGATACTCAAGGTACCCTCTGCCACACACCGTCAGGTGGCTTGCGGAGTATGGATGTAGATGTAACTCCAACTACCATTCCGCGTTTAAAGTGTATTAATTGCAGTCGTGTGACAATAATCACATCGGAAACCTTATCACTTGAATCTCGTGAGTAGAAATGACAGCTGTGCCAAAGCACCGCCCTTTTATACCTGGTGTACGCGATACCACCGCCATCTGCATACGTGCATATCGCTATGCTCTGACTTTCACACTATTTTTGGTATGGCCCTTGTACGCTGTATAGATGAGCTGCATCTAGGAATTAGTGTTGGTGAGCCAGAGAAAGATATCAGCCTGGTAATGGCTTACATCTTACTTCAGTTTTGTATGTGAATAACTGTACAATTATATCGTTCTTACGAGACAGTTGATGCTTCCTGATGAGGTTAACAAGCACGCATGAGAGCACAGTAATGAATGAGTCCGGTCGTAGAGTGAATTAGCGATATTTACGGGATGAGTGCCAGTACACGGGGAGAGGGTACCAGAGAGACAGGCGGCCGCTGCCGTGGCGATTACAGCGGCTCGGCTTCCGTGAGCAGCGAGAGCCGCGGCGGCGTGGAGGGGCGTGGCCCGCCGCCGGCGGACCAGCAGCCGCGCCTAATGATGCGCGCCGCGCCGCCGTATCGGCCGCCGCCTCATTACCGGCCGCTCTGCTCTGCGGTAGGCCGGCGCTTATCGCCTCGCAGCTCCGTCATTTCTGCCGCACAGCTGCCGCCGCGGGCACGCCCGAGACTCTGAACATTGCAGCCCTGGGTCGGAGCAGTTTTCGCATCTCTTATCTACGACGCTAACATACACCACTGGCCGTTAAAATTGCTACACCAAGAACAAATGCAGATGATAAACGGGTATTCATGGGACAAATATACTAGAACTGACATGTGATTACATTTTCACGCAATCTGGGTGCATAGATGCTGAGAAATCAGTACCCAGAACGACCACCTCTGGCCGTAATAACGGCCTCGATACGATTGGGCATGGAGTCGAACAGAGCTTGGATCAACACGATACCACAGTTCATCGAGAGTAGTGAATGGCGTATTGTGACGAACTAGTTGCTCGGCCACCTTTGACGAGACGTTCTCAGTTGGTGAGAGATCTGGAGAATGTGCTGGCCAGAGCAGCAGTCGAACATTTTCTGTATCCAGAAAGGCCCGTACAGGACCTGCAACATGCGCTCGTGCATTATCCTGCTGAAATGTAGGGTTTCGCAGGGATCGAATGAAGGTTAGAGCCACGGGTCGTAACACATCTGAAATGTAACGTCCACTGTTCAAAGTGCCGTCAATGTGAACAAGAGGTGACCGAGACGTGTAACCAATGGCACCCCATACCATCACGCCGGGTGATACGCCAGTATGGCGAAGACGAATACACGCTTCCAATGTGCGTTCACCGCGATGTCGCCAAACACGGATGCGACCAACATGATGTTGTAAACAGAACCTGGATTCATCCGAAAAAATGACTTTTGCCATTCGTGCACCCAGGTTCGTTGTCGAGTACACCATCGCAGGTGCTCCTGTCTGTGACGCAGCGTCAAGGGTAACCGCAGCCATGGTTTCCGAGCTGATAGTCCATGCTGCTGCAAAAGTCGTCGAACTGTTCGTGCAGATGGTTGTTGTCTTGCAAACGTCGCCAACTGTTGACTGAGGGATCGAGACGTGGCTGCACGATCGTTACAGCCTTGCGGATAAGATGCATGTCATCTCGACTGCTAGTGATACGAGGCAGGTGGGATCCAGCACGGCGTTCCGTATTACCCTCCTGAACCGACCGATTCCATATTCTGCTAACAGCCATTGGATCTCGACCAACGCGAGCAGCAATGTCGCGATACGATAATCCGCAATCTCGATAGGCTACAATCCGACCTTTATCAAAGTCGGAAACGTGATGGTACGCATTTCTCCTCCTTACACGAGGCATCACAACAACGTTTCACCAGGCAACGCCGGTCAACTGCTGTTTGTGTATGCGAAATCGGTTGGAAACTTTCCTGATGTCAGCACGTTGTAGGTGTCGCCACCGGCGCCATCCTTGTGTGAACGCTCTGAAAAGATGATCATTTGCATATCACAGCATCTTCTTCCTGTCGGTTAAATTTCGCGTCTGTAGCACGTTATCTTCGTGGTGTAGCAATTTTAATGGCGAGTAGTGTACAGAAGAAGGAAAAAGAAAATCGACGTTCTGTTATATGACGATCAGTTTGGCTTTCGGAAAGCTGAAGACACGAGAGAGTCAGTTCTGACGTTGCGAATTAGACCAAGGTGACAGAAGTCATGGGACAGCGATATGCAGTTATACAGATGGCGGCAGTATCGCTTAAACGAGGTATAAAAGGGCACTGCATTGACGGAACAGTCATTGCTACACAGGTCATTCATGTGAAAAGATTTCCGACGTGATTGTGTCAGCATGACCGGAATTAACTAACTCTGAACGCCGAACGGTAGCTTGAGCTAGACACGTGGGACATTCCATATCGGAAAGTCAATATTCCGAGATCCGCAGTGTCAACAGAATGCCGAGAATACCAAATTTCAAGTGTTACCTCTTATCACGGAGAACGCAGTGGCCGATGGCCTTCACTTAACGACCGAGAGCAGCGGCATTTGCGTAAAGTTGTCAGTGCTTCAAATGACCGCAGAAATTAGTGTGGGACGTGAGACTAAGGTATCCGTCCGAACAGTGCGCTGAAGTATGGCGTTAATGGGCTGTGGCAACAGCACTACATCGCATGCAGCTCCTGTCCTTGGCTCGTGACCGCATCGGTTGGACCCTAGACGACTGGAAAAGCGTGGTCTGTTCAGATGAGTCCTGATTTCGGTTGGTAAGAGCTGATGGTAGGATCTGAGTGTGGCACACCATAATGATGTGGGCTTTGCTTACATGGAATGGATGGGTCCTCTGGTCCAATTCAACTGATCATTTACCAGAAATGGTTATGTTCAGCTACATGGAGACCATTTGCAGCTATTCGTGGACTTAATGTTCTCAGACAAAGATGGAATCGTTATGGATGACAATGCGCCATTTCACCGGCCATAGGTTTGAAGAACATTCTGGACAGTTCGAGCGAATGATTTGGGCACCTATCGAAAATTTATGGAGCACGATCGAGAGGTCAATTTGCTCACGAAATCCTGCACCGGCAACACTTTCGCTGTTATGGACGGCTGTAGAGGCGGCAGGGCTCAATATTTCTGCAAGGGACTTCCAGCGCCTTGTTGAGTCCATGCCACGTAGAGTCGCTGCGCTACGCCGGGCAAAAGCAGGTGCGACACGGTGTCACGAGGTATTCCGTGACTTTTGTCACCTCAGTGTAGACTGTAATCAAGTCTTAAGAAAAACCAGCACACGCTCAGAGGATTTGCCGACAGTGAAATGATGCAATACATTCGAGATTCTGAGAAGAATAGCATTAACCTGTAGGGAAAGATGAGTGATATGCAATATCTACAAGAACCAAGAGGGGACAATAGGAATGGAAGACTACGAACCTAGTACTCGCATTCAAAAGGGTAATACAGAGGTATGCAGTCTTTCCCACATACTGTCGAATCTGTACATCAAAGAAGCAATGATGGAAATGAGAGGAAGGTTTAAGACCGGGATAAAAAGTCAGTGTGAAAGGATATTAATGATAAGATTAATTGATGACAGAGCTATCCTCTGTGAAACTGAAAAAGGATTACATGATTTGTTAAATGGAATGAACAGTCCACTGAGTACACAATGTGGATAGAGAGTAAATTTGAGGAAGACAAAGGTATTGAGAAGTACCAGAAATGAGAATAACAAAACGCTTAATATCGACATTGGTGATCAAGAGGTAGACGAAGTAAAGGAATTCTGCTACCTTCGAAGCAAAATACACATGACGGACGAAGCAAGAATCACAAGAGAAGCACACAAGCACAGACGAAAAGGGCATTTCTGCCTAAAGAAATATAGTAGTGCGAAATTTCGACCTTCGCTTAACAAGTTCTGGGGACTGCACGTTTGGAGTAGAGTACTGTAGGGAAAAAACGGAAAGAAGAGAATCGATACGGTACTATACAAGGATGTTGAAAATTATGTGGCGTGATGAGAGATGAAGAAATTCCAGGCTGAAACTTCCTGGCAGATTAAAACTGTGTGCCAGACCGAGATTCGAACTCGGGACCTATGCCTTTCGCGGGCAACTGCTCTACCATCTGAGCTACCGAAGCACGACTCACGCCCGGTACTCACAGCTTTAGTTCTGCCAGTACCTCGTCTCCTACCTTCCAAACTTTACAGAAGCTCTCCTGCGAACCTTCCAGAACTAGCACTCCTGAAAGAAAGGGTACTGCGGAGACATGGCTTAGCCACAGCCTGGGGGATGTTTCCAGAATGAGATTTTCACTCTGCAGCGGAGTGTGCGCTGATATGAAACTTCCTGGCAGATTAAAACTGTGTGCCCGACCGAGCGTGAGTCGTGCTTCGGTAGCTCAGTTGGTAGAGCACTTGCCCGCGAAAGGCAAAGGTCCCGAGTTCGAGTCTCTGTCGGGCACACAGTTTTAATCTGCCAGGAAGTTTCATATCAGTGCACACTCCGCTGCAGAGTGAAAATCTCATTCTGGAAATTCCAGACTAATCGGCAAAAAAAAAAAAAGAGTATCAGGAAAACATTGACAAGAGAAGGGACGGGAAGATAGCATGTCCGTTGAGATATCAGGGACTAACTTTTGTTATGCTTGAGGGTAAAAACTGTAGGAGAGGACAGAGTTAGATTTGTATCCAACAAATAGTTGACGACATAGGGTGCATTTCTTACTCTGAGATGAAGACGTTGGCACAAGACCGATGATTAAAAAATAATAATATAGAATAAACTTTGTACTTTTCAGAAGTACATCGGAAAAAATTAGTCACCTCCAGGAAACATCATGGTAGTATCGCGTAGCCTTGACAAGGGCCTTAACTCGGGGAGGAAGACAGTCTGCAAGTTTCTTCAGGTACGCCACATACAGCTGCAACCACTTGTTGATGACCTGATTTCGTAGGACTACCACGTCGTGGGTATGTTGACTGCTAAGTTTCACCCGCTGTTGCAAACACTCCCACACACATTCCACGTGATTAAATTAGGATAATTTAGCGGGCCTTTCGCCGTGCGGTCGGATGGCTGAATCTTCGTCAAAGCAAAAACGTCTACGTGCTGACTTGTGAGTAAGGCTATTTCATTTTGGAAGCAGGTGTCCACAATAAGCTCAGCTTGGAGATGTAAAATAAAGTACAAGAGTAGGCAAAAATCATGGCACTGAAACAGTCCCAAAATACGACAGCTCTGTGTCCGACGTGAAACACATCGACCACGCACTGCGGATTAAAAGCGTCATTGGGTTGCCGGTGCATTCGACGCCTTACATGTTTTCAAGACAAGCGAAACTACGACTCGACGGGCAAACTACACGTCATCAGTAAGCTACTGTGCACTTACTATGTGTCTGGCCTACTGAAGACGCGCGGCTTTGGTTCTGCTGTGAATAATGGCCTTTTGAGAGGTACCCGACTGCAAGAGGTCCGTTGCATGCAGTTCCCTTCGTAAATCTCGCTCAGTAATTGGTTGAGATGGATTTAGAGCAACAACGCCTCTAGGGTTTGAAACCGACTGTCATTCGTAACGACTGTCATTCGTAACGCATGACACTCGCGTCCGTTTTCTGTAGGTTAGGATCTTTCTTACCACCACTGTTCTACTGCCTTGTTCATGGCTGTGAGTGGTACTGTACATGTTGGACAGTCTGCGCTGATGCACCAACAAATTGGGCAGATTCCTTTACGGGGCACGTCCAAACACTATAGTTCATTTCTGCCACTCTGCCTCCTCGTCGACCCATCTCACCGTCTCGTTTCCATACCACTGACTGGCACATACACATCACTTCACTGCCATGACTGACGTACCCCTGTAAGGGAATGACTTATACGAGAGGCTTCGATAAGTAATGCAACACTTTTCTTCTCGGCCAGTATTGATTGAAAAATGCGGGAATTTGTTGACGGACATCGTGGAATATTCCCGCTTCAGCTCTTACAGTTTCATGAAGTTCCGATTAGTGGCACCACTATACGTAGCCTTCAAAACGGCATCTGTAACGGTGAAGTGCGTTCCAAGCATAGGACTGTCATCGAGTTTCTTTTGGCGGATATTAATAGGCGCTCGTAGAATGTCTACAGAGACCTGGCAGTGAATAAAAACATAAAGCACTGTGAGTCGATGGGCAAGCGTCTGTCACCATAGCAACAAGGTCGCGCATACCTGACCGATCTTCCGAGTGCAGGCCGGCCGCTAACAGCTGTGACCCCGGCAATGTTGAAACGTTCAGATACTCTCATTCTAAGTGATCGACGGACCACAATCAAACAACTCGCTGCACAACTGGACGTCTCCGGTGGTAGTGCTGACACACTCATCCACTGGTTGGGATACTCACAGGTATGTGCCTGCTGGGTTCATCGCCACAAGACAGAAAATCACAAAGAGCAACGAAGGACCATTCGTGCGGAGTTGCTTGCGCATTACAAACTGATCGTAACAATTTTTTGTCGAACATCGTCACAGGCTATGAAATATGGGTTCATCACTTCGAACCGGAAACGAAACGGCAATCCACGGAGTGGTGCCACACCACCTCTCATCCGAAGAAAAAGTTCTAAGCTGGACGCTCAGCTAGTTAAGTCCTGCCTCATGGTGCAGCGATCAACTCTGAAGGTATTGTGCTACCCTCAGAAAACTGAAGAAACGTTACCAGCTTGTTCGTCTCCACAGAAATGCAAACGAACTCCTCCGTGACAACGCAAGCCCTCATACAAGTGTGCGCACCAGAGAGGAACTCACCAAACTTCACTGGACTGTTCTTCATCATCCAACCTGCAGCCTGGATCTCTCACCTTCCGACTTTCATCTACGTATTTGGCCCAATGAAGGATGCACTCCGCGGAGAGCAGAAAGTGCATGGTGGGGGAGGTTACTGATGGAGCAAGATTTTGGCTCCGACGTCGACCAGTAGAACGACACCATCTGGGCATACAAAAATGGTTCAAATGGCTCTAAGCACTACGAGACTTAACAGCTGAGGTCATCAGTCCCCTAGACTTAAAACTACTTAAACCGAACTAACCTAAGGACATCATACACATCCATACCCAATGGAGGATTCGAGCCTGCGACAGTAGCAGCAGCGCGGTTCCGGACTGAAGCGCCTAGAACCGCTCTGCCACAGCGGCCGGCTCCAGGCATACAGGCCCTCCCAGTAAGGTGGCGTGAGGCCGGCACATTGAACAGAGTTTATGTTGAAAAGTAGTGTTTTGTAGACAAAAGAGTGGAGAATAATATGGTATGTTATAAGCCTGAGCAAGACCAACCTGCTTCCAGAAAAGAAATGTGCTGCGTTACGTATTCAACGCCCCTCGTATTTTGTTCAGTAGTCTTGTATCTCTCGACGTTGTCAGCTGGCAGCCTACGGGCGACATGTTCAGCCATTTAAATGGAAAGTTTTTCTTTCTTCGCGTAAATTTGCACCTTCCTTCGCGAAACATGACCATTGCGTATGCGTACACGCTGAGTGTATGGGGGCACTGGCGAGGGGGATCTCGAGTTTCAGTACCCTGTTTGTATTACTAATGGCCATAAGACTGAAGGGAAAGAGTGAAACCCGGTGCCGGCACATGCCATGTAGAAAAACACGAAACCAGCCGACGAGGTTAACGGTGCGCTCTGAATGACGGATCACCGCCGACAATGTGAGATGCCCAGACTACACGAGACACTACACTCTGGATTTCAACCTGACGTTCTAACAGAATGCCTGGTGGTCAAGACCTATAGGTGAGTCCCTCTCTTCCCCTCGCCGGCTGAGTACTGGCGATCTTCCACCACCAGAATTCGAACCGGCTATCTCCGAATCGTTGCCAGCGTATAAGCGTGCTTATATCGGCCTCGGCTATGAAGGTCGGTATTGGATACAGCATTGAAACACGATGCGACGTCTTCGTCTTACACCTGGTGCATTCTCCGCGGAACCTTGGGTCGAGAGAAGTCGCACTCGGTTCACGGACTCGCGATGCTCTTCTGGTGCGAGTTTTCAATCAGTCAATCAATCGCTTAACTGTCTTGATCGGTTCTCATCTCGCTCCAGGAACCTTTCATCGATGCTGTGCTTTTTTGATCACGCCTTGCTGCACTTCCTACAGGTATTACGTCTGAAATAAGATTCTTCAAAAAATGGTTCAAATGGCTCTAAGCACTATGAGACTTAACATCTGAGGTCATCAGTCCCCTAGACTTAGAACTACTTAAACCTAACTAACTTAAAGTCATCACGCACATCCATGCCCGAGTCAGGATTCGAACCTGCGACCGTAGCAGCAGCGCTGTTACGGACTGAAGTGCCTAGAGCCGCTCGACCACAGCGGCCGGCTGTGATTCTTCAATCGGGAAATGGTCAGAGACTTGTTTGTTCACAAAAAATCTGGAATAGCAAATAAAGCCATTTTTCACTGATCAGTTCACAAGAGTATTCATAACTGTAGAATAAGGCAACTTTGTGAACAAATTTTACTGTTTTAGTTCGTCCACATAGCTGTATATCGCGTAAATCAGTATTTGAAACAACGATAGTATTTTATGTTACACATTATACAGGATGTATCAAACAGAATCTTCCGATTTAAAAAAAAAAAATCATAAATATTGTGTTAGTTGAGATATGTGCGTGAAAAACGTACTGTTGGAAAGAACAAACTGTCGAGTTTTACACGGTTCCCGCTAGATAACAGCAGCGTGCGCCCACTTCAGTTCTAGTGAAAATGGTGTCGGGACAACAGAAAGCGTTTTGTGTTCCACGTTTTGCGCAGTGTGTGTCAGTAATAACCGGCCAGCGTGACTTTCGAACTAGGTATGGTGCGGATCCTTCTACAGAACAGAGCATTAGACGATAGCATGAACAGTTCCGAGAAACATGTTGCTCTTGTAAAAGCAAAACGCCATGCCGTCACTGAGCATTTCCGCCATAGTTTCACAAGGAGTCCGCAAAAAATCCGTTCGCCGTGCAGTTCAACAGCTCCTCATGCTCCCTAAGTCCGTCTGGCATGTGCTGCGTCGACGTTTACACATGGAAACATACAAAATTCAGCCACTGCAAGCTCTTCGTGAAGGCCACAAATAACAACGTATAGAGTTCTGTGATTTCGTTCTTGACAAGATGGAGGATGACAGTTTCCTTCCACGCTTAGTGTTCAGTGACGAGGCAACATTGCATTTAAATGGAAAGGTGAAACGTCATAATGTGAGAATATGGGGCACACAACAACCACATGAAGTTGTACAGCATGAGAGGGGCTCTCCAAAGTTTAATGTGTTTTGTACAGTTTCACGGGAAAAGGTATATGGTCCATTTTTCTTTGCCGAAAACACTGTGTATTACAGGAAGCACATATCTCTATATACTTGAGAACTTTCCTTTCGCACACTGGAGACTGATTTTAACGACTTCGATTATCAACGGGATGGGGCACCGCCACACAGGCATCAGCAAGTGCGGGAATTTTTAAATCAAAGGGTTACTGAACCATGGCTGGGCCGCACTGGTCCAAATGATTCAGTCCTACATTACTGGCCTCCAAGGTCACCGGACCTGACTGTATGTGATTATTTCTTGTTTGGGTTTATAAAACACTGTATTTATGTGTCTCCGTTACCAACAACAATGAATGAACTGAGACATCACACAACAACAGCTGTGGAAGCTCTAACTCAAGACATGGTCGCTGGAGTGTGGGAGTAATTTGAATACCGCGTTGACATATGCCGTACATCTCAAAGGGGGTATACTGAACAACTATGAAAAGGTATGAAAAGAATTTTTTTGGGTTTCCCGTTCATCAAAAATTAAAAAAAAAATCACTGTATATGTTTACTAGCTTCAGAAATATAGACGTGCCAAATCAGATGATTCTTTTTGATACACCCTTTAACTTAACACCAAAGTTTAGGCATCTATGGAGATAATCTGTAGCAATTTTCCTCAGGTGCACATGTTCAAAGTTTCATAGAGAGTGATTTACGTTCTTTGAAACTTGCCATTTGAGTATATAATCTCATCTGGATAAGCCGGCAATTAACAGTAAATTTTTGAATGTACCATTACGCTAACCATGCATCCGTGTCTGTGGTATTCTTGACCTTCCAGGAGAAAAGCTGATCTCATAGTTTGCCACGACAAAAAATTCATTTTGAAATTATACGGCGACACCGGTATTTTGACAGAAGACTCTTTGTCTGCTGCTGTCGGATCCTCTTTAAACCATTAGGTACCGCCGTGAGGTTGTCAAAGAGAATGGACATACTCTTGTTTGTCTCTTGCTGTGCCGTTTCCCTAAAGGGGGACATCTCACCTACGGACATTGCTCGAAAGTTTTGTTTACAATTTCAGTCATTTGCCAATATGTTGGTCACCATCTAATGTATGGCATGACTGCCATCACAAACAAGTTCAAAATGGTTCAAATGGCTCTGGGCACTATGGGACTAAACATCTGAGGTCATCAGTCCCCTAGACTTAGAACTACTTAATCTTAAGGACATCACACGTATCCATGCCCGAGGCAGGATTCGAACCTGCGACCGTAGCAGCAGCGCGGTTCCGGACTGGAGCGCCTAGAATCGCTCGGCCACCACGGCCGGCACACAAACAAGTCATTTTCCTCTAAAATACAACCAACACACAAACAATGAAAAATCGCTTCGTGTGCTCCGTGGATGTGCAAGTCGAAAGAACACATTTTCCAGGGATCGATTTAATAGGGAGAGAATTTTTTTAGCAAAATCAACGTCCAGCGATAGCAAACAGGGCGCGACAACTTCTTGATGCAGCAGACAGGCGATGCTGTGCTTTTGAAGTATTCACGCCACTAGTGACGCAAGCATGGGAACATCCACAAAATACAGCAGTTAACGAGAACCAATGAGGCAACGAGGAAAGAACGAAAAGCATGCCAATATTGTAGTTGTTCCCTACATCAGCAATGGATCCTAGCGTTAACGTCACATCCTAGAATGGCGGTATGCCGTCAGAAATCAAGTTGGTTCACGAAACGTTTATCACCATCATCAATGCCCATCCACCGCTACCAAAGAAAAGTTACGCCTGCATTTATTTCGTAAGACTTGTACTTTCTGGAAAGCGCGTTTTATTTTAAATAAAAATGCTTCTGTGAGGAAACTGGCGCTCTGGGCCCGCGCCTACATTGCCTGTTCTTATATACGATATGTCTGCAGAGCAACGGACCAAGCGTAAAGTTTTTGCCTGCGTACATAGTTTCCTCTGCTTCCGAGGATGTGACTGTGCAATCACCGTGACAGGCAGCGCCCGAGCGAGAACTGTAATTCTGGCAGTTGCCAGTGTTTTATCTTTGACGGAGACAAAACGTTAGAGAATAGTTTCACATATCGATTACTGCCTCTCAGCGTGGATATTTTAACAGAAGTAAACGACGGGCGTTATTACTCTTTGTAGAGAGGTAATCTGTCCAGTTTCTTTTGCAAAATTGATTTTAATTAACTGCATTTGGCTATCAGAGGCTGGAAATTTGTCCACTGACAGCTTCCACAGCTTGTGCGCCACCTGCTGTGACGTTGGCGTCTGAATGGCAGGGTGGTCAGAGTTCAATGACCCTTCAACGAGGCAAGAGGCTGGGCACGGACGCGGAGCCACGGAGTGGGGTTGAAAAACATCCGCTAGCGACCATTACACTCTTGTGTCTTGTGAGGAACAGTATTTCCTGTGGTAGGCCGGGACAGGACGAGATGAATGGTCTGGTGCGTGATGAATGGAAAACAGCAGGATATCACGGGCTGAATTTAAATACTTCCCCAGCCGTTTCGTTAGCGCTGGCCGCCCTTACAGATGCAGCTAACGTGTGTACTGAAGGATGTTCACGAGAACGTGGTCGTAATCTCTCATTTTTCTAACTAGTGCCGAAATACACTCCTGGAAATTGAAATAAGAACACCGTGAATTCATTGTCCCAGGAAGGGGAAACTTTATTGACACATTCCTGGGGTCAGATACATCACATGATCACACTGACAGAACCACAGGCACATAGACACAGGCAACAGAGCATGCACAATGTCGGCACTAGTACAGTGTATATCCACCTTTCGCAGCAATGCAGGCTGCTATTCTCCCATGGAGACGATCGTAAAGATGCTGGATGTAGTCCTGTGGAACGGCTTGCCATGCCATTTCCACCTGGCGCCTCAGTTGGACCAGCGTTCGTGCTGGACGTGCAGACCGCGTGAGACGACGCTTCATCCAGTCCCAAACATGCTCAATGGGGGACAGGTCCGGAGATCTTGCTGGCCAGGGTAGTTGACTTACACCTTCTAGAGCACGTTGGGTGGCACGGGATACATGCGGACGTGCATTGTCCTGTTGGAACAGCAAGTTCCCTTGCCGGTCTAGGAATGGTAGAACGATGGGTTCGATGACGGTTTGGATGTACCGTGCACTATTCAGTGTCCCCTCGACGATCACCAGTGGTGTACGGCCAGTGTAGGAGATCGCTCCCCACACCATGATGCCGCGTGTTGGCCCTGTGTGCCTCGGTCGTATGCAGTCCTGATTGTGGCGCTCACCTGCACGGCGCCAAACACGCATACGACCATCATTGGCACCAAGGCAGAAGCGACTCTCATCGCTGAAGACGACACGTCTCCATTCGTCCCTCCATTCACGCATGTCGCGACACCACTGGAGGCGGGCTGCACGATGTTGGGGCGTGAGCGGAAGACGGCCTAACGGTGTGCGGGACCGTAGCCCAGCTTCATGGAGACGGTTGCGAATGGTCCTCGCCGATACCCCAGGAGCAACAGTGTCCCTAATTTGCTGGGAAGTGGCGGTGCGGTCCCCTACGGCACTGCGTAGGATCCTATGGTCTTGGCGTGCATCCGTGCGTCGCTGCGGTCCGGTCCCAGGTCGACGGGCACCTGCACCTTCCGCCGACCACTGGCGACAACATCGATGTACTGTGGAGACCTCACGCCCAAGTGTTGACCAATTCAGCGGTACGTCCACCCGGCCTCCTGTATGCCCACTATACGCCCTCGCTCAAAGTCCGTCAACTGCA
Source organism: Schistocerca nitens (assembly GCF_023898315.1). NCBI lineage: Eukaryota > Metazoa > Arthropoda > Insecta > Orthoptera > Acrididae > Schistocerca > Schistocerca nitens. Next base: position 3,864,593 of record NC_064619.1, on the reverse strand, counting down.
CATACGGTTCACGTCCACGCTGTCGCGGAATGCTACCAGTGTTAAAGACTGCGATGGAGCTCCGTATGCCACGGCAAACTGGCTGACACTGACGGCGGCGGTGCACAAATGCTGCGCAGCTAGCGCCATTCGACGGCCAACACCGCGGTTCCTGGTGTGTCCGCTGTGCCATGCGTGTGATCATTGCTTGTACAGCCCTCTCGCAGTGTCCGGAGCAAGTATGGTGGGTCTGACACACCGGTGTCAATGTGTTCTTTTTTCCATTTCCAGGAGTGTATTTTTTTCATTCACTCCACACCAAAAGCATAAATTTTGGAGGCTTCACGGATGAAGCACATTTCTTTGGGAAAGAATTCGGCGAGAAACGTTAAACTAAATCACCGGACGAGTTTCCAAGGTGATTAAAAAACTAGACCTGTCTGCTTCAAACTTCATCTGCCAGTCCAGTTTTCGGCGATTTTCCTTAATATCTTTATGGAAATAATGGGATGCTTTCTTTAAATCGGCCTCGGCCGGTCTCATTCTCATTGTTCGTCCAGCTGAACCAGAGCGCACCTTTCGATGTTGCGGTACGCTAAAGAACTATACTTCTTTGCCATCTAATGCGGTGTATCGTGTCAACATTGTGTACGATTACCCTGTGCAGATTTCATAATGATCTTAAAAGATAAACTTGGGTAAGAATTTTTTGTTCAAAGAGCAACTTCAGCACTCATATCGGGCCAGTTGGTGATATAGCTAACACACTGGATTCCGTTCGGGAGGGCAGATGATCATATCACCGTCGTTCCATCCCGATTTAAGTTTTCCGTCGATTCCCGAAATAGCTTACACAAATGAAGAAACAATTCCTTTGAAAAGACACCGCCGGTTTCCTTTCCTATACTCCCCCAATTTGAGCTTGTTCTACGGCAGTAATGACCTTATGCATGGGGCGATAGATTCTAAACGACCTTCCTTTAGCAGCACTGTTAGTGGGGATTTTCTTTTCCTGCTTTCTAGGACGTTTCCACCGATAAACATAAGTGGTTAAAAACATGTCATTCTCTTTCAGTCATCTTGCACACTGCGTCTTTAACCAGTATTACAGAAAACACATGGGCTATGAGAATGGTATTTTTTTATCGCATTAAGAAGCGTGTCAGCTAATATTGGCTGACATTAAAAACAGTGATTGCTATACTACGGTGTTTCAATTTCTAAATGAATGAATAGCAATGATGACGAAATTTACAAACAACGCGGTTTTACAGTTGCTTCTGTATTTTTATCTTTTCCCTGGTAAAAGTTGATGAAAGTCGATGCTGGTAAGCAAATATAGAGAACCAGCAACCAGTCACGTACTTTTATCTTGAAATGTTTCTCTGTAAGTTAGCTTTCAACTGCCAGCAGGCATAGCTGTGTGCTGTTACAAGTGCTTGAAATGTGGGTATCATATTTCGCTCGTCGCACGCTGTCTGCAGTTTCCACTGTCGCAGCTGCATCGAGGTACAGTTTCAAACGCTGGGCAATAAACGTCTCTTTCCATGTAGAAGTGACGGTGAAATGCGTACAAAGTTAAACACACTGTCAGTTACATCCACAGTTTAAAATTTATTTTTAAGCTGTTTCAGGTTCAGGACTCCACATAATGAAATTGTCGTAAACTGTTTGAATATATGACCCTAGGCTTCTCAAGCATTCAAACAGTGTTTTATTGAAGACGTAGCCTTTTATGACCGTAGAGGTGCGCCACAGAAAAGGCCAGGATGCTGTCAGAGAATAGTTTCCGGTTCGCTCAGTAATAATGAAGACACGGAGAATGGAATATGTATTTTCATAGAGCACAGCTGAAATAGATGACATTCTTGACAGTTAAACATTGTTGTATCTTTATGGTCTCGTTTGAAATCTAAACCTTTGACCAGGGCTTGTCATGCTTCTTTGTTGGTGACCCCCTTCGTACAGGCGCATTTTTTCGCGATCTCCATTCACTGTTATAATTGTAGTAATTACTAACAGCTTATACGGTCAACCTATGTGCTAGTTTCAACGCACATTTTTCTGTGTGGATGCTGTCATAACGATATTTTTTGCTCAAACCCGGATAGAGGAAATTCGTACACGCGATCAGTATTAAGAGAAGAAAAACATTTGAACTAGATAAGTATGTCGATAAAGAACCACGATTAAAATAGTGGTTTGTTTTCTTGATATTTGACTGATGCATCTAGTTATCCACCACTAGAATACTTCGGTTTAGTTTTGGCTCTGAAAGAATGCTGAACTCAAGTCACTCGTTTTCGACTTGGTACGCTGAAGCACTGTATCAACACTGGGCTGCGTTATAATAGGATTTGAAAGTTTGTCATTACTGACGAGTACAACTGTTTTGAATAAAATGTGAGAAACTGCAGCCAGTGGCTGTACCCAGCTAGCGGCTGCGGTTCTTCTTTCACCGCACAACAAACGATGTTAATGCCGCCGATGAAAGCAGCTTCTTCCAGATTATTTCCCGACCCTCAAAAGTGTTTACGTAGCCTCCAGGAGATTAGCGATTTCGTTTAAGATTCTTTGCTGTAGAGTTTTGATCGTAGGTTTGTAACGCAGGTAGCTGTGGGTGTTTTCTGACTGGTGCAGGAGATATTTAAGTAACTCGTAATTATTATTCTCACTGCTCCTTTTAAAAAATGTATTCGTAAAAATGATACATGCTCAGAGCAGAACTTCTGTCGGGACCAACCGTAATTCCTTACATTGACGTCACGCATGATCTTAAAAACATACTACGGTATACGTACTATGGTAAAAAAATGACTACTTTGAACTCTTTTTCTCTACATTTAACATTCGATAATATTATAGATGCAATTAAGATTCTTTAATAAAAAAACGCATTTTAAGTACTTCAGCATTGGTTCACTCACGTAATAATTTTGGTAGCGTCTAAGAAATGAAATTGTAGCTAAATAAAATTAACTGAATTTACCGTCGGTGCTTGGCAGAATATAATTATAATATTAAAAAGAAAACACATTCTAATGTTCTGCAAAACTGTATTTATTGCGTCACGAATCAGCTTTAGACTTTTTAGGCCATCTTCAGGTGACAACAGAAGGTTGCGAACGTGGATAAAATGACGTACGACTTACCACAGATATTTACACAGATGACAAAAGAAACAAAAATGGTGACAGGTAGAGTGTTTTTGTCACACAGAAATAATTACATGAACTGAAAAAAAGAAACAGACTTTTTTTTTCCTTTTCCCCCCCTCTTTCAAATTAAGGTTTAGTTGCAAATAACAGATTGAAATTGTAAATTCAGAATTATTTTTCATCAGTTTCTAAATGTATATCCTCATAAAAAACTTTGTTCCCTTTTTAGATGATATATTTTTGTGTGTGGCGAAATCTGTAAAACTTTCCTATTTAAACACCCTACATGTCACCATTTTTGTATCTTTTGTCTTCTGTGTAATAAGTCACACCTTATTTTATCTGTGTTTATGACATTCAGTTGTCACCTGAAGATGGCCGAAGAAGCCGAAAAACGGTTCGTGACCGACTAAATATAATTTTGCAGAACATTAGGAAATTTTTCTCTTTTTGATACGGTATTGTTACCAAACTAGTTGTTTTACTAGTTTCCGAACGATAAAATTTTTGTGATTCACTCAGATTAAAATGAACAAAGAAAATCGAAACATATTTGTATTTTTTTTAGAAACTTTTATTTTTGAATACTCGAATTCAATATTTGCGAATCTCAAAAAGCCATTAATACTGATATTGACTAACATCGGAACGTAAATACTAAAATTCTTTCTCCATTTTAAAGCCACTGTTAAAAATTTCGGTTGTATTGAAGCATAATATTGCGAAGCCACAAATTTTGTACATGAATGCGAAATTTTAATTTAATTGAAAAATAGAAGGAGGAATCAATTATTATTAAACGTTACGAAGAACGTGGAGTTTGACGGGAGGTAGTGTAACTCCATCAGATTAAAAGGAGTTTACAAATCCAAAAAGTTGTGAATCGTGTTTCCCTTAAGTGTGTTCCGCGGAAAGTCGGTGTTCCGCGGGTAGTGAATAACTGCTCCCAGAAAAAAAAAAAAAAAACTATTAATAACATGCCGATTTCTTCGACAGTTTGAAGATATAAATCATTTAAAAAAATTATATTATGATTTCTGTGTTGCTAGTTACGATATAAAATGGAACTAATCATTAAATAAATCGAGTTTTTCTCATTTTTAAAAATTTTATTAACCTTCAAGGTGCTGGGATTCTCAAAGTTTTCCGACAGAGGGAAGTTTGAGAACCCCTGATTTAGACATTGCGCTTAAATGTTAGTTTAACTGTTTACGAATGTTCCCAATTGCTTTTGCTTTCTTCTCACACGATTAATATTTGCCAAGGACAGGGCAACACAGCCGCAACGTCCTACGACCTTGCACTCTAGTGGCTGCGATCCTGGCTGAACTCACGCAATGCGAAAGCGCCTGAGCAATGTTAGGATGCACGTTCCTACTCATTGTCCCAATAAGCACGCGAGCCGGTGCAGTCAGACCAGACGGCAGCTGCATCGTGACTCACTGCTTACGTCTGATCGTCAACTTACGAGCGGATCCTTATGTTACGGATATAACCTCATATTTCAGATAATCTGGTTGACTGTAGTTGTCAGAAATACGCCTTTCAAATAAAAATTGTTGTGGCAATAATGTTAACGAAACGCCTGGCTTATTGTTCCCGTTAGATGCTTCGGTATTACAGCTTTATTTCCTCAGCTGTAGATATTCAGCTGCCGAATTAGCACGAGCCTAACTTAACGATTTAAGCGCTACAACCGAATACCTCTGTGAGGCATTAAATAAATTGCTATAGAAATTATGGGTCATTACACGGGTGAGTGCTGCAACAATCTGTTTCCTTTCACTATAGTTTATATGTATTTATAGTAACATGCTAAGTCTCTTAAATGACTTTGACATTTTACTTATCTTGTTCCCGTACGCAAATTAAACATAACACCAACTCACCGGTAGATACAGGTCCAAATGAAACAGTGACCCGATACTTGTCGCAAGTACTCACGAGCTTGGTTTGTTTCTTTCACGGCCAACAGCCTTACCCAGCAAAGTGGTAGCTGAGCTTGTGGCAGAGTAGTTTTATCTTTTTCATTACTCTTCTGACTGGTTTGATGCGGTCCGCCATGGTTCCCCCACCTGCATCAATCTCTTCGTCTCAGAGTACTATTTCCACTCAACGTCTTCAATTATTTGCTCTCTATATTCAACCACTTTTCCTAGGCACAACTCCGTCGTGTCTTAACAGATGTCCTATCATCCTGTCCTTCCTTCTAGTTAGTGCGTTACTCGCCCATTTCGCAGAGAACATCTTCACTTCTTATTTTATCGGTGCACTTAATTTGCAGCGTCCTTCTGTAATGCCATTCAGTAGGCCCTATAACCCAATTGTTCTCTCAACGTCCTGGCTTATAATCACAGTTAGCCCGTACGGTTTTTGGTGTCCAGTGGTTTCCTTACATCTCTCGATACTAATACCTGGATCGCCTCAAAGCTACTGCCGATTTCTTCCTTCGGCTCTGCCTCTGATGACTGCAGTAAGACATGTAATTAAACTTCAACAAAGGAAGAAGAAAGAAACTGCTTCACCAAGTTACGACAGAACTTTGTCATCAGGACATTAAATTCAGATTTCTTACTTTGCACCGCTTGTCACTTTCGTTGCATCAAAAGCTCATACTGAATGAGGTTTGACCTATTGCTCTGTCTCTAACGACAACGAAGTCGACGAAACGTTAAATTCTAAGCAACCGTATCATTGTTCCATAAACAGTACGCCGGGAAAGCTTTAAACATCACAACAGCCGTATCATTATTTCACAAAATAATCGTCAAATCTTGCATGGTTCTCGAGCTATCTTCTGACTTCATAAATCGATGTTAACATAGTAAGGAAAGCGGTGGTTATCCCTTCGTTCGATAATCGTAACTCCCACTCTTCATGCGCTGACACTAAATTGTCGGCGTGCTATTACATAATTTCAAGTATAAGTAGGAAACAACCCCAGGAATTTGCTATATAAACCTCTCTGACCCCCAATTCACCCCCACTCCCTTCCCCCCCCCCCTCTCTCTCTCTCTCTCTCTCTCTCTCTCACACACACACACACACACACACACACACACACACATAAGCGCGCTCGCGCACACACACACGCTGTAACGTTCTTTATATATTATAGCTTTACGATTACGTTCAATGAAGTCTGAACTGTGGAATGGATACAGAACTCGAATTGTCGTGCTGCGTGTTGTAACTGCAAGTGGTGTGCTTACTTTGTGTTATTGTTAGCAAAGCTTTACGAATCGATTGGGCAATGCAACTCCCAATACCAATAACGAAATACAGTCACTGCAAAATACATTCAGCACCTTAGGCACTGTATGATCTGGCCCTGTTAAAAACTAATAACTTTGGTCCTTGTGCACATAACAAATAAATTAAATTGTTTTACCTCTAGAGCAGCAATGGAGTAACGCGATATATTCTGGTCTCTCATTAAAAAAATGCAAATGCTGATTACAGGCTCAGCAGTGTGCAATGCTGGCCATAATACTTGAAATGCACATAAAATGAATTTGGCTGATAAGCTAGAACATTTAAGAAAATTCAACTTCTTTAAACAATATATGACCTGAACTGGGAGGCGGTACTGATTGTGGTGAATTACTAACACTCATTTTTGTTTAGCAAAGTTATAATGCTAGTTGAGTTAGTCTTTTCAAAAACATCTGACAATTGAAGCTACATTAGTCACGATTGCTTCAGAAACAATGAGATTTAAACAGTAAGTATTATCTAAATTCATGTTTCTAACGTAAATGCAGATCATCAAATTGCACCTAGGACTGTTAACGAATGTTAAAAGCATTAGAAAAATGAAATATTTAACTATCCTTTTCCTCAAAATCGTTTACGTACATTCTGGGGTTACTCAACAACTATAAATTATCACCAACTCATCTATACTAACGCGCTGGCAAAAACAGAAATCATAATTATTGAACATCTTTACCTTGGTTGCATGAAGACTTCTGCTTCCATGCTCAACAGTACTGACATACCTACATTACATCTAACTCTTGGTGGCTTCACACAGCACACCACAGAAACTGCCTCCTCCATCGTCTTTCCCTCACAGACAGCTACCTGCGACTGTGCGCCCAGCTCTCTCTTACTCCAACAAAGCAGTATCTTTGGCTCTGCGGTCGCGCGCAGTCAGCGATCCGCATTATCGAGCCTATCAGAGACATTCATTGTTTATAGTATACTAGTTTCAGTTTAATTTATTGATATTCTTATCTTATTCTGGTGCCATATACAAGTGTGCCCCAGTATACTCCTTTCGACGCAGACGCACAAAAAATGAACTGCTCCGCAAAACGTAAGGACGAGCTAGATAAAGTAACATAACACGTTAATTACGTGGTGGAAATTAATGAAAATCCGGAAGCCTGTTGCGACAGGTCTCCCAGTCGTGGACAGAAAGCTGGACGCGACATGGCGTGAGGTCAGCGAGATTACATAGCCAAATGGGGCCGGCTCCGCAACACGAAGCGGTTGAAGGAACGAGAGAAGACAGTGCGTGTCAGTCAGCGAACAGTTACAGTGTACTATGGTGCTGTTCTTCATTACAACATGACCCTGATACGGCTTCTGGATGACTTCATTTGGGGGAGAACTAGCGGGAAACTGGGAGGAGTGTAGCCCCGGAGTTTGGTATTGCTCACAGTATTGTTGCATGTACATGGACCGCCGACACTGCTCCCCGTAGGGCAGAAGATGGTCGACCGCGGTAAACTACGGCAGCAGATGACCGCCACATTGTGCACCAAGCAAGGAGGACCCCGCGTCGAACAGCGGCTGCAGTTCAGCAGGACTGCAAGGCGCTCAACGTCACGCTCCACAATTGCACGACCACTGCGAGCAGGTGGTCCCTTATACCGGACGACCAGTCGGCTTGACGACCAGTCGGCTGCGTTCCGTTGACACCCGCACATCAGCGGAACCGTCTGCGACACTGTCAAGAGCATACGGACTGGACCACCGAGGAGTGAGTTTGCGTGCTCTTCTCGGATAAGAGCAGATTCAGTCTGAGCAGTGATCCTGGACGTAGCCTCTTACGGCGAGAGGTGGGGACACGAAATGCATCCAGCACTGTCGAACACGATCGTTTTGGAGGTGCAGGTGTTATGGTGTCCTGCGAAACGCAACTCGACCTTTTTTCACATCATATCTTGCGAACCGTGGATGAAGGGTATAAGACGGATGCCATATTCCTTGACTTCCGGAAAGCGTTTGACTCGGTGCCCCACTGCAGACTCTTAACTAAGGTACGAACATATGGGATTGGTTCCCAAATATGTGAGTGGCTCGAAGACTTCTTAAGTAATAGAATCCAGTACGTTGTCCTCGATGGTGAGTGTTCATCGGAGGTGAGGGTATCATCTGGAGTGCCCCAGGGAAGTGTGGTAGGTCCGCTGTTGTTTTCTATCTACATAAATGATCTTTTGGATAGGGTGGATAGCAATGTGCGGCTGTTTACTGATGATGCTGTGGTGTACGGGAAGGTGTCGTCGTTGAGTGACTGTAGGAGGATACAAGATGACTTGGACAGGATTTGTGACTGGTATAATGAATGGCAGCTAACTCTAAATATAGATAAATGTAAATTAATGCAGATGAATAGGAAAAAGAATCCCGTAATGTTTGAATACTCCATTAGTAGTGTAGGGCTTGACACAGTCACGTCGATTAAATATTTGGGCGTAACATTGCAGAGCGATATGAAGTGGGACAAGCATGTAATGGAAGTTGTGGGGAAGGCGGATAGTCGTCTTCGTTCCATTGGTAGAAGTTTGGGAAGATGTGGTTCATCTGTAAAGGAGAACGCTTATAGAACACTTACACGACCTATTCTTGAGTACTGCTCGAGCGTTTGGGATCCCTACCAGGTCGGATTGAGGGAGGACATAGAGGCAACTCAGAGGCGAGCTCCTAGATTTGTTACTGGTAGGTTTGATCATCACGCGAGTGTTACGGAAATGCTTCAGGAACTCGGGTGGGAGTCTCTAGAGGAGAGGAGGCGTTCTTTTCGTGAATCGCTACTGAGGAAATTTAGAGAACCAGCATTTGAGGCTGACTGCAGTACAATTTTACTGAAGCCAACTTACATTTCGCGGAGAGACCACAAAGATGAGATAAGAGAGATTAGGGCTCGTACGGAGGCATATAGGCACTCATTTTTCCCTCGTTCTGTTTGGGATTGGAAGAGGGAGAGAAGACGCTAGTTGTGGCATGAGGTAACCTCCCCCGCACCGTGTGGTGGATTGCGGAGTATGTATGTAGATGTACATGTAAGTGTCTGAAGACATGAGGGAACTGACCTTAAAATCTTTGAACACCATGCACTCACCGGCCATCCTTACTGTGACTGTAGCCCTTCCCCGTGGGAGTGAATTCGCTCTTGACTTCACTGTTATGGATGAAAATGAGCGACATATCGAATTGGGCAAGTAGAGGAGCTCTTGGATCGAGAGGATCTTCGGTGAATGGAGTGGTCTGCTTGTTCTCCTGCAACTTCAATCCCACCGAGCACGTGTGGGATGCAGTGGGGAGACGTACTGCACACGTCCACATGCTCTAAAAGACCATCCAGCAGGTGTCAACCGCTCTGGTGGAGGAATGGAACGCCCTGCCAGGAGAACTCCTTAGCACCTTGTGGCCAGAATGGGAGCACGTTACAAATCATTCGATGCTGTCCGTGGTAATTGTACACCGTGTTATGAACCATGTCCCGCCTTTTGTAATGTCCAAGGGACGATCATAAACTGCCATAACCTCAGTGTAATTATTGTCTTCGAATAAGAGTGTTGTTTTTCTTCATATTATTACGTATTTCGTTCAGTTACTTCCTGTACTATACTGAAGCAGTTATTTGTGTTTATTGTCCAAGTTTCATCGAGCTACGTTACTGGAAGTGACACATCATGCGAAAGCTACTTTCGTCCTTAAGTTTTGCACACAACTGTATAATATTTCATTTTGTGTCGGTGTTTGTTATTGATAATAACTATAAATGATTAAATGGAGACGAAACAGACTTGTTTCCATATACGTCAGTCGCACATCTGTCTTACTTGTACGACGCAAACTCTGTTTCTCCATATAAATCCTGGCTATGGTAGTGCTAAGCACAGTCACATTTCCACTACATCTCGATTGCTAAAATTTACCAGAGCAGTACAACCTTACTGACAAGGTATATTTTGTGTAGTTTTTCATTTTTTGTTTGTTTTCCATCGGTGTCTGGATATTTTATTCTAGATACGTCAACATAGTCTACCTTGTATTTGAAGAATAACACGCTTTTAGCTAGCGAAAAATGTAAGCGTCCGTGAAATGGAGTACATAATAAGGTTTCTGAGCAGAGGAGAAGCTATCAGCAACACAATGTGCGTTCCTCCGAGAAGCGCTACTATTCTCCCGAAAATCTCTTTAACTTTTTTCCTTCGTATTGGCACCCAGGAGTCTGAAACTTCCTTATCTGCAACACTACATCAGCGCGCATGAATAACACTAACTGTTCGATGAACCCTTTCTATTCCCGCAACTCTTACATTTATATATCAGTTTCATACTGTTACAGACTAAACTCGTCCGTAGGCAGCTTCATGGAATTTAACTGCAGTTCTTAGTATTCTGCCTTTACAAGTACTGACTGATACTTTCCATATCTTTTTTGAAGTCCTCCAAATCATCGATAACAGCGAGTCATTTAACCACAGATTCCTCCCACATTAGGAACATGATCAACATAAAACAAAGAAGCACTTCACTGAATATTGGCAGAAGTACCACAGTAAAAATTTCAAGGTACTTAAATCAGCTGGAAATAATGTACGATCAAGTATTCGCAGTGCAAACATTGTTGATCTTTTTTTTAAACATGTAGCAACAATTGCTTTGACAGTTGCTGATTTGGGAAGACATTTAAGGAGAATTTTAAGACACGTGGGGAATGTATTGTTGCTGGATGACAACGGCACATACGCTCCACAGCTCCATACAAAACAGACCAGACCAATTCTGACACTTTTAGCTTTTCGTCAGTGATGACATTCCCTGAGGTAGCTGTGACGTCAGTGATCAAACTGAGATTAGGCCTCGGCGCGTGCTTGCCGAAAAAAACTGAGTCCATTACGGAATCACTATACAAGTTCGTCAAGAGGAGAAATGCATTCAGTTTTTGTCAGACGTTATTGACCCTTACGTGCCGTGGCCTCATTTCCAGGCCATGCCAAACATGCCATTCAGTTTCTGGTGCATGTTCATGTCAGCTAAGCGTCCTGCGGTCGACGTGCTGATCAGGTTAGGTTATTTTTACGGTACTTAAAATCCGCGATTACAAGTACAAATAACTCCTGTTGATTTTAGCATACGCGTTTCGTTTCATTCACTTAGGACGTCGCCAGTGGCCTAGAATCGAAAATATTTACAAAGTTTAGCTTCGGAATATAAAAACTGTTCATTCCAAACAGAGCATCGTAGATATTCAGAGGCGTTTGCAGAATGGCTACGGAGACCTGGCAGTGAACAACAGCAAGGTGAGTCGTCCGGTGAACCGTCTGTCACCGTCGCAGCAAGGTCGCGCAAACCTGTCCCATCTCCCGTGTGCCTGCCGGCCGCACACATTTGCGACTCCTGCAGTGCTGCAACGTGCGGTGATGGACGGAAGGACGGATCACAATAAAAGCCCTCGTTGCTCCACTGGACTTCGCTGATGGTAGTGTAGACACACTCATCCTTTAGTCGGGGCACTCAAAGGTGTGAGCCCGCCGGGTTCCAACCTACAGCACGGATCTCGCACCTTCCGACTTGCATTTGTTTGGCCCAACGAATGATGGGGAGGCGGACGATGGGGAGGTTCTTGATGCATCACGACGTTGGCTGCGACGTCGGCCAATTGTGTAGTACCATGCGGGCATGAAGACCCTCCCAGTAACATCACATTGAAAGGAGATTATGTTGAAAAATAGGTTTTTGTAGCCGAAAGAGTCGTGAATAATATGGTGTACTTGAATCCCGAATAAAGCCGAGTTGCTTCCTCGTACATATATTCTTGACCACGAGCATCCGTTCGTGCTTGATGTGTCCCCTAATGCGTGGCATCCTCTAGCAGAATAAATGCCCGCGTCACAAGACCAGAATCGTGCTACAGTGGCTTGAGGAGTAAGACAGTGAAACGACGTTGGTGTCTTGGTCCGCAAATTCGCCTGAACTGAATCCAGTGGAACATGTCTGGGACACTATTGGGCGCTAGCTCTGCAGCAACAAACGACCAACCCGTAATCTAAGGGAATTGCGTGAACAGTGCATAAATATTTTGTGCCATGTACGTCCAGGAGCCTACCAAGGAATGTCATGTGGAATCGCTGCTGTTTTGCATTCGAAAGGTGGACCAACTTTCGATTAATCAGGTGGTCTCATCAGTCTTACGTTTCATACACTTATTCTCAATCGGTTACGAGTAATGCCGTTGAGCTCTATCGATTTAAAAATGTCCATTTATTCCCAATATGATTCTCATTCCTTTGTCGTTCTGCGACCAAATTACACGCGCTTCTGTATGCGGATGGTTTACTGGACCTCTTCTAGCAGCCGCCCTAGAGGATCTCAGTTTCCGTCTTGTGTCCTCAGCACGTGAGCCTGACGTCCGCAGCGAAATCAGCCTGTCTTTCGGGATGTAAACGAGCAGCTCCCCTGCTTTCCTGTTTCGTGCTGTATCGCCAGCGGACGCTCCGCGGGATCATTCGCACGTAGTTAGGCGGCGAGATCGCGGCGATTTCCGGACCGGGAGCGCCTGGCTCTCGACTCTCCATTGTTCTGCTGCCGTGCTGGCTTGGCGGCGCTCCCAGAGAGCTGCCGGCCCGACACGTTGTTATTCGACCGCCGTCGCCCTCCTGATGTATCGCCACCGCCACCGCACCGCCGCAGCTTTCACGAGGCCGCTTCTGCTCTGAGGAACATCGCAACCGAAGCATGTTGGAGCACACATAATGTCAATGTTGGTTTCTCCGCTGACAGCTGTCATAGCAGTGAAATTAATCTACACACTTGTCGACGTTAGATGTTATCTCTCTAATGAATTCATTACGTTGTTTTGGACTTATCGGTTGCTTAGGAGTTTTTAATATACAGGGTCGTCCATTGATAGTGACAGGGCCAAATATCTCACGAAATAAGCATCAAACGAGAAAACTACAAAGAACGAAACTCGTCTAGCTTGAAGGGGGAAACCAGATGGCGCTATGGTTGGCCGTCTAGATGGCGCTCCCATAGGTCAAACGGATGTCAAATGCGTTTTTTTAAAATAAGAGCCCCCATTTTTATTACATATTCATGTAGTACGTAAAGAAATATGAATGTTTTAGTTGGACCACATTTTTCGCTTTGTGAGAGATGGCGCTGTAACAGTCACAAACGTATAAGTACGTGGTATCACGTAACATTCCGCCAATCGTGTTGATGTATGGGTATTGTGATCAAAATACCCAACGGGCGTGTGCTATGTATGCTGCTCGGTATCCTGGACGACATCATCCAAGTTCAAAAATGGTTCAAATGGCTCTGAGCACTATGGGACTTAACTTCTAAGGTCATCAGTCCCGTAGAACTTAGAACTACTTAAACCCAACTAACCTAAGGACATCACACACATCCATGCCCGAGGCATGATTCGAACCTGCGACCGTAACGGTCGCGCGGTTCTAGACTGTAGTGCCTAGAACCGCTCGGCCACCCCGGCCGGCCATCATCCAAGTGTCCGGACCGTTCGCCGGGTAGTTACGTTATTTAAGGAAACAGGAAGTGTTCAGCCACATGTGAAACGTCAACCACGACCTGCAACAAATTATGATGCCCAAGTAGGTGTTTTAGCTGCTGTCGCGGCTAATCCGCACATCAGTAGTAGACAAATTGCGCGAGAATCGGGAATCTCATAAACGTCGGTGTTGAGAATGCTACATCAACATCGATTGCACCCGTACCGCATTTCTATGCACCAGGAATGGCATTGCGATGACTTTGAACGTCGTGTACAGTTCTGCCACTGGGCACAAGAGAAATTACGGGACGATGACAGATTTTTTGCACGCGTTCTATTTAGCGACGAAACGTCATTCACCAACAGCAGTAACGTAAACCGGCATAATATGCACTATTGGGCAACGGAAAATCCACGATGGCTGCGACAAGTGGAACATCAGTGACCTTGGCGGGTTAATGTATGGTGCGGCATTATGGGAAGAAGGATAATTGGCCCCCATTTTATCGATGGCAATCTAAATGGTGCAATGTATGCTGATTTCCTACGTAATGTTCTACCGATGTTACTACAAGATGTTTCACTGCATGACAGAATGGCGATGTACTTCCAACATCATGGATGTCCGGCACATAGCTCACGTGCGGTTGAAGTGGTATTGAATAGCATATTTCAAGACAGCTGGATTGGTCGTCGAAGCACCGTACCATGGCCCGCACGTTCACCGGATCTGACGTCCCCGGATTTCTTTCTGTGGGGAAAGTTGAAGGATATTTGCTATCGTGATCCACCGACAACGCCTGACAACATGCGTCAGCGCATTGTCAATGCATGTGCGAATATTACGGAAGGCGAGTGCGAATATTACGGAAGGCGAACTACTCGCTGTTGAGAGGAATGTCGTTACACGTATTGCCAAATGCATTGAGGTTGACGGACATCATTTTGAGCACTTGTTGTATTAATGTGGTATTTACAGAAATGATAAGTTCAGAAAGTTATATGTATCACATTGGAACAACCAAAATAAAATGTTCAAACGTACCTACGTTCTGTATTTTAATTTAAAAAACCTACCTGTTACCAACTGTTCGTCTAAAATTGTGAGCCATATGTCTGTGACTATTACAGCGCCATCTATCACAAAGCGAAAAAAGTGGTCCAACTAAAACATTCATATTTCTTAACGTACTACACGAATATGTGATAAAAATGGAGGTCCCTATTTAAAAATAAATGCAGTTGATATCCGTTTGACCTATGGCAGCGCCATCTAGTGGGCCAACCATAGCACCATCTGGTTTCCCCCTTCAAGCTAGACAAGTTTCGTTCTTTGTACTTTTTTCGTTTCACGCTTATTTCGTGAGATATTTGGCCCGGTCACGATCAATGGACCACCCTGTATACCACAGTGTGGTACTTAGGTTGATCAAAACCCAGTAAATTTTCTAATTATTGACGTGGAAAAATCTTTCTCTGTTCTTCTAATGAAATTGGATTGGTTAACCTTAGAGAATATGCTGCTTTCGTAAAGAGTGTTTCATAAGTATCGCCGCTAGTCGTTGTGAATACAGAGTGGACTGGCCTCTGGTCATTTTTTTATAGTAAGCAATAAGTTAATCACACGTCGAACCACGACCAGAAGTTGCACGCCATCCTTATTGCTACAAACGACTCAGCTGAGTACGTATCATGGACTGACTCGAGGATTCCGCTCGTCACTGGCTCAGCTGTACTGCTGGAAAATACTGAGCACTGGCTGCGATTAAGAGGACCTCTCCCTTACCACCATTCTCCCGACGGTGTGAATCCACTCCCTCGTAGGACAGCTGCAGTGGAATTTGGCAGTAAGGTAGGGGAGGCATTCAGTCGGTCTGTGAGACGTGTCCCGGTGGCTCTGCTTCCGCATATACTGCAGAAAGCAAGTAACGGGGTTCGCGTCCCGTATCGCATCTTAATTATCCCACACAAACCATACGACGCCCACTCCGTTCTCTGTAAAAGTTTCCGTCCCACTATTCTTTGCCTCTGCTCTTTGGAGCGTCTGTTTACTAGGAACAATATTCCCGCACAGAATCGGGCGCTAGCCTTTCTTTCCGTACTGCCCTAAAAAAGGATGTGTCACTGTAGCCGTGTGTCGGGAAGTGTGGCGCTTACGACACAGTGAACGCCCTTGACGCGAACAGAGCGATAAAGTCGTCCTTCGCCGAGTCCTGAAGGTTCGCTAACCCCTCCGTGGCGTCCGTGTGTCGGCCACTTAGCCCTAATGGTGGGTGCAGCTCGATATGCAGATCCCTCTGGATGCCTCAATCGCGGCCACCATTCGCTTCCACCTTCAGCTGGTACCTGCTTTAGAGTTCGGATGTCCATAAATTTTCGACCACACCTTCCGTTCTCAGCACGTAAATAAATGAGTTTATTGGTACACATTTACCTCGGTACGATAGCGAGGAAAGATTCCGGGCACTAAACAGCCGATACAGGGTAAAGTGTCCACATTTTCGCCTTCGTAACTATTGAACCATTTACATAAAAGAAAATTTAGTCGTGAAAATTGTGAAACTCAACGACGATGTTTTCTTTGTATGGTAGGCAAGTACTTTCCTACTAGCACGTGCGCGCGTGCGTGCGTGTGTGTGTGTGTGTGTGTGTGTGTGTGTGAATTCCTAAGGGACCAAACTGCTAAGGTCATCGGTCCCTAGACTTACACACTACATAACTAACTTATGCTAAGAACAACACACACCTATGCCCGAGGGAGGACTCGAATCTCCGGCGGGAGGGGCAGCGCAATCGGTGACATGGCGCCTCAAACCGCGCGGCCACTCCGCGCCGCTACTTTCCGACCTTGCCCAGTGAACGTAGTTGGAAAAATCAGCAAGTGATAGCTATGTACCTACATACAATTTTTATTTTTATCTTGTGGTTGGAACTCACTTTCATATGTGTTTGCTTCCTAATGTATAATTATGGAGGTACGGTTCTGCCTAGAGCAAACACAAGTTATTCTCGTTTAACACCCAAACATGTTTCGGTGAAGTTTCACTATCGCCAGTGGGTTTACTTTTTTATGTCAAATAATATGTAAAGAATTTTTGTATGATAATAGTGTTAACAGATTTGTAAATGTAAACATAATAATCTCAAAATTATGTACACGAGATTGTTCTGAAAAGTAATATCTCCGAATTTTTTATGTGAGAACTCTTAAAACTGTTTAAATAACACAAACAGTATTAACATTAAAAATAATTCAACAACCTAGATCGCATAAAATATTTCTTTATTTAAGACGACCGGTTTCGATAAAATTTGCTGTTACCTTCAGGTCTGTAACAAAGTCCATGTACATGGAATATGTCTAATAACATGAGTTAAGACGTAATATTTTAGATAAAAGTTTTACTTTAGCAGTACAAAAATGGGAAATCCAACTGTACATTTACGTACTTTAAAAACCTTTTTGTTATTAAAAGTGTTCATTTCATGTTGAAACTCACGGAAAGTTGTCAAGTGGACAAAAATTAGCATTGTATGTGCTGATTTTAAGATATGTACAGTTTAACCTCCGTTGTGGTTGCACCTACGGTACGACTAGAACCTATCTGTATCGCTTGGCACGCAAGCCTCCCCACCAGCGGCAAGGTCCATGGTTCATGGGGTGTTATTTGACAGAAAATAAATGAACTAACTGACGATGCTGAAACTTCACCGAAACATATTAGGTGTTAAAAGAATTCGTATTTGCTCAAGACTGAACCGTATTGCCGTAACTACGTAAAGATAATTATTGCCTAACGTATTAACATATCTTCTGAAGATGTTCTTATTAACGCTGAGGAATAAGGATTCCTTCCCTTTTTTACCGTTTGTAAACTACACCTCACTTTTCCTCAGAAATTGGTACATTATTAAAGAAAAGCATCAGTAGTAAATTACTGCAAGGAAACGTAATTGAGATACACGTTTGGCACTTACCTCCAACGTAAAGACTGAGAAAAACTACTATATTCATTTCAAATTTATTCGCTTCAAACACTGAGATTTATACTATGAGCAATTTTACTTGAATTATAGTGAAACACTATGATTGATGAGTGAATCGAAACAAGTATTACTTAGCTGCAAAAGACTTCGAGTCGTAGACGATTCATATGGCCGTATCCCTCAGATTTTGATCGAAATTAAGGCATCATCGGAAGACGTTGCAAAAGTATCTTATATCATTAAGAACACTCGTTAAATTTTGTAGAAAATTAGAAAATAAATGACATTGATATGTTCTGAAATTTTCTACGATAATTTATCTCTTTGATTATTTCATGTCTATTGATGGACGTACGGCTTTAAATGAAGACATCTGCACTCTGCCAGCAAAGCTCGCAGAGGAAACTGTGGAATCTAGACTACGGTGACCGCGGTTTGATTCATTAATCGGACATCGGAAGCATTTTCATATTTTTCATAAACAAACGTAGGCGAATGCTGCTAAAGGACTTTTAGCCCGAGTTTTCAACAAAACGGAGACGCACTACACGATAAACCTGACCTCCAGTGATAAAATTTCGGAGGTTTTTCAGAGATTTATTCTGAGTATTTTGTTATAAAGGACCAGAGGCCTCCGGTGGTTCTTTGCAGAAAAATTGTATTTCGTTTGATTTCTTATCCTCATTTACCTTTGTATGTATAGTGCACTGAAAATATTTGTACATCAGTGTTAATATCGACGGTGTGGGCCGTGTGTATTGTTTGGAAACACACACGTTCCATTCATCCACGGTTCTTGCTGTTCAGAACAGTAAAGTCTACTTCATTCTTCATCCTTCAGCTTGTATTCAGTAGTTCCGTTTCGGATTTACTTATCGGACAGTGTTCGCTGTAATTCAGCAGTGATTCACAACAGTACGGATAAGTTTATCGATGAGGAGTTTACCGATATGCACCTCGTGTTTGCCGTCACCGAATAATACGGAAGAGTGGCACAACGACGCTATGATACTATGAGTGTCGTAATAAAATAAGAACATCAGAGCTCGCACGAAATGATTTAGGGGTTCATTTTTCTCACATACTATCCGAGACTGGAACGATGGAGAAACAGTCTAAAGTGTTTCAATGAACACTCTGCCAAACACGTAAGTTCGAATTGCAGAGTAGTCTCGTAGATGTAGTTGCTCAGATGTTCCTGCAGCAACTGAACACAAAGGCAAAAGAGAAATGAGATCCTTCCGTATTAGAATTGCATATTAAAGGCTTTTTAACTGTGATGAAGGTATTTTCAACAACAATTAAGGTAATTGAGACAAGAAACCGAACAGATCATGATTACATTATTACTCTGCAACGGGTCACCTGAACCTACAGGTCCCTTGCATAAAAATACCCGAAAAACATCCCTGAACAACCTCTGAACTGTCGATGGAGTTGTTTCGCCCCGTATATAGTGGTTGATACTGGCAGGCACCACAGTCTCCAATTTCACACTGTGACAGTTTTCTTCCTCTTCTTCATCTTTCTTGTTCGTCAACTTTAGTGTTCAACCCTCAGGTTGGTTTTGCAGCAGTACGCCATTCCACTCTTCTCTCTGCCTTCCGCTTCATTTCCACATACTTACCACACCCTATATCACTCATTATCTGTCGCATATGTGACAGCTTTGGTCATTCCCGGCGGTTCCTTCCCTCAGTAGATCCACCTGCTATTGTTCCAATGATGTTTTTGTGTGTTAAGATGTCTGCTACGAGTTTTTCTCTTCTTGTGTGAATACGCAGAGATATCTGGTTTCTCTATTCTTCTCAGCACTTCTTCAGCGGTACCTCTGTCGGCCTAGCCGATCTTTCATCATTCTGTAGTACTAAATCTCCAGGACTTCTAGCCGTTTCCTCTGTTGTTTTCCTTCTGTCCAAGTTTCACACAAACAAATACCTTTGTGATCCGTTTCCTTATATCAAGACAGATTTTCTTCCTAGTGAGTAAGTCCTTTCTCAAATTAAATGCAATTTTGACCTGCTGTATTTTGCTCATAATTTATTTGCGGCTTCTACCGTCCCTTGTGAGCTTTCTTCCTGAATAGGCAAACTGCCCTGTCACTTCCGCCTCTTCTTTTTTAATTCTCATTCTTAGAGGTTCGTCACCTTAGCCTTTCTATTATTTATTCTCCAACCATACTTGTTACAGAACATTAATCTCTTCAGAACCCCGAAGGGGAAGGGCAAGACATTTGAAAAGGAGTGAGGCGCGTGGCGCCGCGAGTGAGTCACGGCCGGATTAACCCGGCAGACCTTCCCCAGTTGGCCCCCGGCCTCGACACCGTAAAGCAGAGT
Source organism: Schistocerca nitens (assembly GCF_023898315.1). Classification (NCBI taxonomy): domain Eukaryota; kingdom Metazoa; phylum Arthropoda; class Insecta; order Orthoptera; family Acrididae; genus Schistocerca; species Schistocerca nitens. Next base: position 3,844,371 of record NC_064619.1, on the reverse strand, counting down.
AGCGGCACCCTCCGAAATGACGCACGGGGTCGCCTCACGCCGCTCAGGGGCAACTGACGGGTCTCGGGACCTTATTAGATGGCTGCAGACGTCTTCACTTCCGGTCAAATTGCCTCGCCTCGTTCATTCTACTGTTTACTGTCACCACACGTGCTGTAAGTGAATAAGTTCGTAGAACGAGGTATCAGGAAGACAGAGCTATTCTCAAAGATATACAACATATGCATCAAGCCTTTCTTCTGTGTGAATATAAAATGTGTACGGTTTTCTGTTATTATGGAAGTTTCAACTAGCAGAGAGAAGTTCTAGAGCATTGCGCATCAGTGTCGGGAGGCAAATCTCGCATTGCGTAAAGGTGGTCCCCACCACGAAACTTTCCCCGAGAGGCTGTTTCGCTGGGAGCCAGACCCCTTTCAGCATTTGGGCGCAAAAGACGGTCTCTGACTTGTCTTGTTTCACGTAAAGTGAATTTCGTTACTTTTTGCGCACGAGACGAGGGCGAACGCGGTTGCAGCAGCCAGAGGTACGACAGAGCAAGGCGACGTGGTTGTCTACCTCAAACCGGCGACTCACCTCGTTCTTCCTGCTCCGCGCAACGTTTCGCTCTTTTTGAGTGAAAGGGCGAGACAGCTGTCTCACGAAACAGTCTCGCGCAAGCTTACCGCGGGGCGATGTAAACACATCATAAGGCACTCTCAGTTTTGCTTCCATCGCCTATAGAAGGAGTTTGTTAAGGGTCATGTTGAACCAATATGTTATTAGTACAGCTGATGAGTTTTTTGGGCTGGTCTGTTGTTTATGAAAAGAAAAAAAGGCACTCTGGTCAATTTCACTTAATTCTGTCGAGTGACTCATGCAAAGTCGAATAAAAGAAGAATATCTAGAAATGAATTGTCGTCATTAAAAGACACACTGCACTCCCTCTTTCGCATAAATATTCTTCTTTCCTCTGCTGTTCATGTCGTAGTATATCTGCCCGACTGCGAGATGACAGACTCGCCTCAGAAAAGTGTGAAATACATGATATCCAATTAGCAAAATTTATGAGAAAGACAACAGAATAAAATCTGATGAAAACATTTATATTCTTAAGATCTACGGTAACCGGCATTCTGAAACTTGCACCGTACCAATTCATATAGAGGTAACAGAAATCATCAGTCACAATACTAAGGGCTCAAGCTAATCATTTGGAGCTAGACATGTAAAACGGTTTGACGCTCATACACGAAAAATGAATTGGCAAGTACACCATCAGAGACGGAAATGAAAGCAACGTTAAACGTCACAAAACAAAACAAAACAAAAAGGCAACTTTGGCGGACTGAACTCAGAGCTTCTGTATTTGTAGTCTGACACTCCGGGAGCCATCAAGCTACATGTAACTTCGCAGATCGTAACAAGAAAAACGCTCGTAATCGTTACATCCTGACAAAGATCTCATTGAATTCTAAAACAGTTTTCGCTATCGTATCGATTTTGAATCTTGTTATCTGTGCGTTGGCGTGAATAGCACACACTTTCTTGGGGAGGTCCTAGTAGAGGTGGTAGAACAGTGTCTATCTCCTTTTACAGTTCGGCCGCTGGGTTGCAAGTCTTATGTCAGGTGACGCCACATTGGGTGACTTGCGCGTCGCTGAAGATTTGATGATGAGGACAACACAACAGCCAGTCCACGGGCGGAGAAAATATCCAACACAGCCGGGAATCGAACCCAGGCCCGCCGCGTAGGAGGCAAGCACGTAACCACCTTCTTTTTAATCTCATTTTGTTCGTAATTGTTCACTGCATTTGTTCGGGGGCAGAAGTCCCATGACACCCGTTCAAGTTTATAGTTGTTCAATTCACTCAGTTTTTTCAGTACAGATGTCAGCTTACCTCCTGACCTAAGCCACTCAACTAACCAGGCGAACTCCTTTTACAGATCTGGGGTAGGGATCAGTATCGAGTGGATAAGCATAAGCAGAGAAAGTGGCTTAAAATTTCTGATCGCTGGCGTCCACTGTGAAGTCTGGGATTAAATCCCAAACCTGTCAATCGTATCTCGTTGCATACTGACACATGACGCTGTATGCTGTTGAATAGCCTGTTTGCGTCGGATGGAGGCCCAAACATTGGCCTTAGGTCGTGTGCCTGCCTCCGGGTTAATCCCATCTCTGTCATTCATGCCATCAATAACTACAAACCTAACAGACCACTGAACTGCACAATCTCTCGCCATCGTTATCTACTCGAACTGATCGCTACCCCACATCTCTAAAAGGAGTTCGCCTGCCTAGTTGAGTGGCTTAGGGCATATGTAAATACTGTTTGTGGTGTTGAGGTGACTGCCAGACATTCATAGACAAGACAAACGGCGATATTGAGGAGAGTTAAGCAAAATTAGAAACGCTTAAATCCGTTTTTAAATGTTCCTTTACAAATCAAAATCCAGGAGTTTGCCCCAATTTAATTCTCGCTCTCCTGGAAAGATGAGTGAAGTGATATCAGTGTCCGATGTGCGGAGAAACAGTTGAAATCTCTAGAATTGAACAAAGCTCCGGGGCTCGGTGGAATCCGTATCAGATTCTTTGCTGAATTTACGATTGAATTAGCACCTCTTTTAATAATTATATACCGTAGTTCCCACGGACGTAAAGCTGTGCCTAACAACCGGCTACAGGAAAAGTAGTAGAACGAATCCACAGAACTACCGTCCAATACCCGTGACATCCAGTTGCTGTAGAATAACAGAACATATTGTGAGCTCAAACGTAATGAAGTTCCTCGAACTGAACAAACTCCTCCGTGCCATGCACCATTCCGAAAACACCGATCAAGTGAAATTCAACTCACTTTTTTCACATAACATCCTGAAAGCCATGGAGCAAGGTAGTCAAGAAGATGCAGTATTTCTCGATTTCAAAAAAAGTGTTTGACTTAGCAAAAGTGCGAAAATACAGGTACAAGCGAAATTTGTGACTGGAGTGAAGATTTCCTAGGAGGGAGGACGCAGCATGTTACCTAGGACTGGAGTCTCAGACAGATTTAGAAGTAAAATCGGGAGTTCCGCAGGAAAGTGTGTTGGGACGATTGCTGTTCATGATGTTCAGTAATGACATTGCAGACAATAGCAGCCTCAGGCTTTTCTCATATGATAAGCTATATATAATAAAGTAATGTCCGAAAATATTCAACCGGATCTCGATAAGATTTCAAAGTGTAGCAAAGACTGGCTACATGCTTTAAATGTTAGGAAATATAAAAATTGTGCACTTCACAAACGAAAAACCATGCTATTCTATGACTGCAGCACCAGCAAATCACAACTGGAATCCGTCAACCCACACATATAATTGGGTATAGCACTCTTTAGGGATATGAAGTGGAACTATCGCATATGAACAGTCGTAAGTAAAGCCGTTGGCAGGCTTTGGTTCATTGGTAGAACACTAACGAAATGTTACCTGTCTACAAAGCAGACTGGTTACAGATCACTCGTATGACCCATCCTAGAACATTGCTGAAGGGTATAGGACCCGTCTCAAATATAACTAACAGGGGATGTTGAACCTATACAGAGAAGAGCAGCACGAATGGTCAAAGATTTGTTTCACGAGTTGGAAAGTGTCACAGAGATGGTCCAGAAACTGAACTGGCACATACTTGAAGAGAGATGCAGACTTACTGGCGGATATAACCATAGGCCGGAACGGGACTCGCACCTGGTACCTTTGCCAGTTGTAAGCAAGTTCTCTGCCGAGTGAGTTAGGCTTGAATAACTCAGTTGGTAAAGAAATTGCCCGCGAATGGTGAAAATTCATTTCGTATTCTGAGTAAGCCTTGACGCAAAGGTTCCAGGACCAGCTGTAAATAATGAAGAATCTAGGAATGCGCTACAAACCCTTATGTACGGTTCCCCGAGGGGATCGTGAGGATAAAATAGGATTAATTACAACGCGCACACAGGCATTTAAACACTCAATCTTCCCGCGCAACGTATGCGGATGGAACGGAAAGAAGGGGTAATAACTGGTACAATGGGAAGTTCCCTCTACGATGCACTTCACAACTGTTTGCAGAGTATAGATGTAGACGTAGTTACGTGAATTCAGTTCGTTGTAATTCTGTTGATGAGTCGGAGCACGTCTTTGGTGATAGTCTAAACACAGATGGATGCGAAAAATTTAGTCTAAACACAGATGGATGCGAAAAATTTGTTAAGTCTTTATTTAATGATTGTCTAACGGGTTTCTTGTTTGATCAGTATTTGAGGGGGCCTGATTGGTGTTGTTCAGTTTCTCGTTGGTTGGTATGTTTTGACTGGCAAGTTTATGCAATGTGGTTTGTACTTCTGGTGGTACGTGTGGTGCATTTACATTGATGAGCCAGAACATGATGACCACAGACCTAGTATCGACATCAAACCGTGCGGGCGACGATAGCAGCGTCACCTGGCGAGGAGTGACTGCTACTCAGACACACGTGCGGTGCACCTAGTATCAGTACGCGTGCTGTCCGTTTGTAGAATGGGAGGCCGACCGCTGTGACCGAGCGGTTGTAGGCGGTTCAGTCCGGAACCGCGCTGCTGCCTCAGGTACAGATGTGTGTGATGTCCTTAGGTTAGTTGGGTTTAAGTAGTTCTAGGTTCTAGGGGACTGATGACCTCAGCTGTTAAGTCCCGTAGTGCTCAGAGCCATTTGGACCATTTGTAGACCGAGGGCAGATCGTGATGGCCCGGAGGCTTAACGACTTGTCGGCTGTTGGAGGAGTGCTGTGGGGAGTGTCTTCAACATGTGGCGAAACCAAAGGTGAAACGAGGCTCAGGCGTCGTAGGCTGGGCAGACCGGTAAAACAGGACAGGGGGCGAACTGTGGCGGAACTAACATCAGACTTTAGTGCTGGGGAGAATACACCCAACACTCCTAACGACGGGCCGCCGCAGCCAACGACCCGTGCACGTGCCAATGTTAACGCCACATCGGCAACTGCGACTGAAATGCGCACGTGACCGTCGGCACTGGACGGTGGCGCAGTGGCAGAGCGTCGATTGATCTGATGAATCCAGATACCTTCTTCATCGTGTCGGTCAGTAGGCTCGAACCGATCGTGCAAGGCACCAAGATGGCCAAGGACTATCTTACACTGATTGCAGACCCTTCAGGACGATCACGTTTCCCGACGGCAGTGGCATTTTTCAGTAAGATAACGGGCAACGTCACAAGGCCAGGAGTGTGATCGAGTGGTTCGAGGAATAGTGTGGCGAGTTCCAATTGATGTTTTGGCCCCCAAACTCGCCAGATCTGAACCCGACCGAACACATCTGGGATGTAAGCGGACGTGGCGTGAGAGCTCGCAGCCCCCCTCGCGCCAGAACTTTGCGGGTATTAGGTGACTCGTGTCTGCAGAATACTGCCAGCTCCCTCCTGCGACCTACCTAGGCCTCATCGCTTCCAGGCCACGACGCGTCACCGCTGTTATCCGTGGCGAAAATGGACACAGCGGCTATTAGACAGGTGGTCATAAAGTTCTGGCTGATCTCTCTATGTTAACTGAGATAACCTTCCAATGAAATTAAGGAAGTTTATTTTCCATTTTGTTTCGTTCTTGCTATGGATAAGCAGATACGGCGATATAATGCGCGAATACGTTTCCTTCCATATAATAAAAACAAGAAGTGTTGAAAAAATTAGTGCAACACTAAATTCGCAGCGTGAGATCCCTTAATTCGAACGAGGAGAGCGCTTTTCTAACAGACTTGAGTTAGGGATACAGTGGTGAGGATTTAGAGGACAGGCTGCGTGAAGTTACACGGCGCAAGGCTGGTCCGTCCACTCCTGAAGCTCCATCAACGTCCGCAGCAGTCCAGTGGGGCGGAGTAACGGCGCGAATCACTGGAACGGCCCAATTCATCGACACTGGACAGTGTCGCCAGGCGCCTCGGCCGGCTGGTCCGTGTATTCCGCTCGGCCCTAACTCTAACTCGGCTCCATTTCCCCCAGCGCGAGACACGTGTGGCCGGAGAAGCCGTTATCTGTCGGCCGCTGACAGATGGGCCGCAACACATAGCTGCCTTTCACCTGCTCCTCCCGTCAAATATTTGAGCTGGCGTATGACTGATAGCGCAGTACTCGCCCACTTTAATCTACTTCCGTTTCGTGATCTGGAAAGGAAGTAGTAGTTTCGAGCAAACAGCCGCTCTGCCCGCGTGGACTAATCGCAGGGAGCGTGTGGGATTTTCTCGAGAGTGATGCCACGATGATGGCTCAAGTTAACAGTTAACTCCCCAGAAACACGCGGAGGGTAGCTGGGTTTGGAGGCATCAAAGAATCTGTCAGCCGGCAAGATCACAGCTACACTTCTGGCACACATCAGCCGTGGCGAATACGCCTCGTTTATCGGTTTAGCACGTTCATTTTTCAGAGTATTTTGCCAGTCTTCAAGATTAGTTTTTAGGAAAACAGGTAATTACGAAGTAAACGTATGGCAGCAGATCAAAAAGACTATGCATAAAATCAAACTGGCAATAACAAGGAAAGTGTTCCTGAAAAAGACAAATTTGTTAACATACAACATAAATTTGTGTGTTAGGAAGACTATTCCGAAGGTATCTGTCTGGAGTATATACTTCCACGAAAGTGAAACGGTAAGAAATTATGACAAGAAGTGAATATAAAATTTTGAAATGAGGCGCTACGGAAGAATGGTGAGGATCAGACAGGTATATCATAAAATTAATGAATTGGTAGTGAATCGAATTGGTGACAAAAGTAATGGATGGTAGAATTTGAATAAAATAAAGGATCGGTCGATGTGACACATCCTGAAGCATCAAGGAATACTTATAGTTTAGTATTGGGGAAAAGCGCGCGCGCGCGCGCGCGCGCGCGCGCGCGCGTGTGTGTGTGTGTGTGTGTGTGTGTGTGTGTGTGTGTGTGTGTGTGTGTGTGTGTGTGTGTGGGTGGGTGGGTGGGTGGGTGTGGGTCGGTGGGAAGGGGGGCGCCCCAAGGGTTGACTACGGTGAAATAGTTCAACAGGTTTGTACATTCCTGCAGTTATGAGAGATGGAGGGACTTGCGCTAGTATGGATTGGTTTGGAGAGTTACATCAAAACAATCTTCGGAATGAAGAGCACAAAAACATATATGAAGTGCAGAGACGGACTCCTTACATCACAGGAATTAAAGCACATGATTACTGACATAGAGCAAAACCGTCTCACGCTAGTCGATCCAGAGTTTGGTACAACGAAAAGAAACGATAGAAATACTTTGTCAAGGCAGTGAGGGGCTCTAGAAGATGGATCCAGTGTGGTTAATCACACGCTGGCCGAGAGAGGCGATCATTACAAACACATTACGGGCTCAACGGGAAAAAAATATGGCTGAAAGAATTGGTCATAGCATGCTTCAATGAATATACACTAGATGTAGCTAGACTTCGGAAAATCACAGCGAGCAGGGCTAGTAAATGTTACTATGCGTACTCTTTACGACCTAGAATTTGATTTACTAACTTGGCTGCTTGCAGATTTCGACTCATAGTCTACAACCTATGGACAAAAGCTTTTTTCAGGTATTTATTGAGCATAAAATGCTAGTCGCTCAGATGCTGTGACAGAAGGCTGGATTCATTAATTGCTATTTGTCGAGCTGCCATGATCGCTTACTTCTCTTGTTCTAAATAGGTAAAAGTTGTCAGATATCGGGCTGCTAATGTTGCTTTTCTGCCAGTCACTGTCAGCTGTACAAATGTAGCAATAATGATAGTATGTTTAAATTGCTGTAACCATGGTATTCAAGAAACTTTTCGATACCAAGCACAAACCACATGCATTGCACCAGCCATAGGCATTCTCAAGCAGGCGCAGGGGTGGGGTGGGAGGGTTGGAGTGCAAGAGGGGTTGGGGGACAGGGTACATCACCTTCAATAGGAGCACAATTTTTAAAGCCCTGCTGCATTCAAAACAAGATATGAGCTCATGAGTGCTTTACTTTATGGTCAACTGCTTTCGTCTGGCTATGCATACATTACCTGTTAAATTTCTTATGCTGTTTTTTAGTCATTCTGTTTTGATTAAAATGGAGGACAATATCGTAGTTAAATTTTCATAACTGGGATTCATAGTTATGTGAAATTTCTTGAAAGACATCATGTTTACACCAGTGACTGTTAAACTTTTTATTTCCACTATTGCAATTTGGCCAAATGTCAAAATACACAACGATTTTTGTAAAATATTTTATAAACATTTTGTATTTCATCTGCACTTGATAATGGCCTAAGGCCGAAATTTCAATAGTGGAAATAAAATGTTCAACAGTCACTGGTGTAAACATGATGTCTTTCAAAAAAAATTATAGTTGTCATCTTCTAAAAGATTTGATTGTCAGTAGCATTCAGCAGCAAATAAACTATTTATATTTAAGCTGTCAGAGCAGCATAATGTTGGTTCTGCTTATCTGTTATATATCTAAAATAGTGTATATATGTATATCTGGAATCTTCTCCCAAACCCCAGGATCAATTTCAAAGAAGTTTGGTACAGAAACAGTAGGCCTCACGAGTATCGGCAATGTGGCATTTATAACCTCTTAGCTTGAGCACGAGTGAAAAAGCAAAAATGTGTTTTTCCCAGCCCCTGGTGTACAGGCTGCTCTGCATCACAGGCCTGTTGTGTAGGAACTGTATCAGCCTGCCAAATCAACCTGCGTTTCAGGGCAGTCTATGTGTCAGGGGTGACAGCAGATTTCATTGTATGATAGGTGTGTTGTGTTGGGGTAGCATTAGCCTGCTTTATCAACCTGCTTTGCGTTGCGTCCTGCACATCAGGGGCAAGTAAATTAATTTGAAGTCCTAGATGTGTAGCCCACTCTGCATGACAGGCGTGTTGTGGGAACAGTATCAGCCTGCTTTATTGGACAGGCTACAAGTGCCGATGAGCATGGCTGCAGACAGAATGAGATGAATAGAGGAGGGGATGGACAGAATGAGGGGGAGGAGGAAATGGACAGAAAGGGGGGAGGGGCAGGTGGAAGGTGCAGAGATGTAGCGGACAGATAAAAATGAAATGAAATGATCGTATGGCATTGTTGGCCGGGATGTCGGCCGCCAAGTGCAAGTCTTATTTTATTCGGCGCCACGTTGGGCGACTTGCGGCCGAAGATGAGGATGAAATGGTGATGAGAATGACACAACACCCAGTCCACGAGCGGAGAAAATCGAACTTGGGCCCAGTGCATGGGGGGAAGCACGTTACCACTCAGCTAAGCAGGCGGACAGCGGACAGATAGAAAAAGAAGAGGGAAAGTCGGAGATAGAAACAGAGAGTAACTAGAGGATATGGTTATAAGGACAGGGAAGAAGATATTGCCAGAGAGAGGGGATGGAACAAATGGACAAAGAGGGGTAGGGGAGGAGATAGACAGAGGTAGTAGGATGAGGCGGGCAGACCGAAGGAGCAGGAGGTGGACACAGAGAGGGGGATCAGGGCATGTGTTCAGTATAAGCAAAAGGCTGGGTAGAGCCATACATCCAAATCAGCTCTGAAATAATCAGTGGTTCAAGTTATGAGGTGTGTTAGAAAGAAATGATACAGATTTTTGCGACTGAATTTTATCCTTTTTACGCAAATATTTCACTCTGGCAGTTACTTTGCGACAGAGGCGTCGTTTCCAATAATCGTAGCAGTTCTGGAAAGAATCTGCTGAAATGACTTTCAGCTATTTGTTTGCGACCTTCTGGGCGCCTTTCCAAGCGCTTGTTGACCGAGAAAAATGTCGTAGGAACTGAGATCTAGCGAATTTGGAGGCTATTTATTTGGAAAAAATCCATTGACGCAAACTGCTGTCTGACAAAGTGACAAAGTGCATATTCGTACTGTACATCCACGTGTGTGGAACGCCTGGTCGTACACGTGTATCATTTTCCTGAGTCCTTTACTGGCTTCCCAATAGCAAATTTGCCTGACAACTTCTCCTGGAGACACACATTCTTTGCGGAGGAGCCCCTGACTGTCAAAAACAAGAAGGGGCATCGTTTTCTTTTAAATTTGCTTTCTCTCGTGTTCTTCAGACGAGAAGAGTTTGTAGTGTGCCATTCCTGACTTTGACGTTTGTCTTGGGATGGTATTCGAAATACTACGATTCATCACCTAAGACAAAGCGACTGGAGAATTATGCTCTCTCTTGAAGGCGGTCCCGAAGATTAACGGACCCATCCTTCCAGTTGTTGCTGTGCTCCGTGGTTAGGTTCTTTGGAATTACCATTCTGCACGTTTTTCACATGTCCTAATTCTGAATATTGATGAGTGCTACAGTCGTTCAAATTTAACTCACTACAGATCACTCTCACCACCTGTCGAATGTATGCTCTCACAAGATTCACTTTTTCCACATTGTCGTCTGATCTTGGGTTGAAGGTCTTCTAACACGAGCTTCGCTACCACTGTTTTTCGTCCCTCTAAAAAGGGTGAGGATCATTTGAACACTTGTGTTCTGGATAGGGAATGTTCTCCATAAGCCCTTCGTAACTTTTCGTAAAACACCCTATGGCGCAGCTTTGCTCATATTTCCTCAGTTCTTTGTCCTGTGTTTGCCAAACACTGCGTCATTTCAGTCGCTCTTAATATCAGCGTTTCAGCTGCACCATGTTCAGACTGGTACTGCGACAAGGACACGATTTAACCAAACTCTCACGCCATGGGGGTCGCAACAGCGTTGTCGGTGCATGCAGTGTTACCATCCTCAGTACTTTTCTACCACATCTCCTGGCCAAAGGCACCACAGAAATGTTGCTGCGATCTTGAAGCTAACAAAATGCAAATTTTCAGTACAGAATCTCTAATGTGAAAATAACGGGTAACAATAAAATAGTACTCTATGTTAATGGCCCTGTTTTAATAGTGCAGACACCTCCGCCAAAGTCTTAATTTAAAGCAAGTGGTTCTTAGGACCACCAGTAACATGATAACCGTTTTGTGCTTTTGAAAGCACATTTTGCGTTGCTTCAGGAAGTTCAAGAATTCATCCCAACCTTCAGAAAATTTCAGTTTTGTTTTAATTTCTCTTTTCACTGCGGCCATGGACGTCCGATTTCTTTCTTCTACCCATCGTACTGACGATTCTTTCAGCGAATGAGTTACTGGTAGGAATTGAAAATATGTATGATATGAGTCTAAGCAATTGGATATGGGTCTCCTGCGTATAGAAATCTATCCAAATCTGGTCTTCTACTTTACTTTTATCAAGTTCAGCACATGCATTCCGAAATCGCAGAATTCAGTGTAAAACCGAGCTTCATCCAGCTTGAGATTTTATTTGTTCGTAACATTTAAAATAGGCTGCCACTACAGATGAAAATCTTCTTTAATCGAAAAAGCTTGTAAGAAGTTTGAATACCTTCTGCTTTGAAAACTCATATTTCTGCGACAAATAATCGCTGCAACGTGACAAGAAAGATTGTGCATCATTTTCAAAACTCAACCTTTGTGATTGTGTTGTTTCTTCTAGGATTTCATGAACTTTGTTTCCTAAGAATTTATCTTGTTTCCTGCTCTCTAGCTTGCTCTCATGCTCCGTTATTATTCTGTCCAACTCAGCAGAAGTAACTAAGGTGTTTTCCACTTTTCTAACAGAGGTTTAAAACAGGAGCAAAACATGCTGCAGAAAACGTAGATAGCATTGAGGAAGTGAATATTCAGTTTCTTCTTACGTCTCAAACCTCCAAATCAGTCTTGAACAAGCTTCCTCGCTGTTTGAAATAAAATATGACTTGATGGCAGGCCAACAGTATACAAGTCTGTCAATTCCAGGAAGTAGCGAGAACCGTCTCGTACGAATGTGTCGTAATATTTCGTTAAACTATGTTTCCACAAACTCTAAAAATTCTTTCAGTAACTGAAAAGTTGATGCAGAGGAACCAAATTCGGTAAAGGTTTTGAGAATTAATGCCTGTACTTCATAATGAAATATTTTAAGACTATGTTCTACAACATTTTTATGATATGGCAGTTGCAATTAGCTCTCAGAATGGATAGATTTTATGTTTTCAGTAAGACAGAATCCGAAATGTTTTTGCCATAGTTCACTGTAGCATTATCAGCACTGTATGTACTTACTTGCTCGGATGAAATCCATTAGATTCTGTAATGTTCTTTATTGCAAGGAAAATGCCTTTGTGGGTTTCTTTGGAACCTTAAAAAAATTTTGCATTGTCTGAAGTACCCTGTAGTTAACATCAAAGTACTGAACTGCATAAGGAAGAGTTTTTATATTTCCTCGATTTGAAAGATCTGAGGTCACCGAAAAATAAAAGGCTTTATGAAGCTCGCCTACGACTACATCTTAACTGTATAGACCAAGGACATTTTTCGATATAGCCGTTACCTAAGTTCGGAATTTTAAATGCAATATTATTCTCTGGAAACAAGGAACTATGCAGTTTCATTTGGCAATCCAATTACCTTGAGCTAAAGCAGCATCTTACGTTGTAATAAACAAACTCAACCTGAGCACGTACCACGACATCTTTTTCAGACTTACGTTTCTTCACATAGGAAGTTGTTATTTTTTTTATTTTTACGACGCTTCTGATCCGCCAGAATGTGTTTTTGTATCCTCTGATGATCCAATACAGCTCTTATTCCTTCAAATTTTGTCGAAAACGTGTTGGAGCAAATCAAATACTTTGCCGTGAAGTCATTTTCTTTCATAAACCGCGTGGAAAAATCTTTGTTTGCTAAAAACTCTTCGTTGAAAGCCGTATGTCTTTTAACTCTCTTCTTCAAAACAGACGAACTTTCATCATCATTAGAGAAAGGACGAAACATCTTTTCCGAATGCCGATCCTTTCTAATTCTAAAATGCTCAACAGGACGTGAAACACGCTGGCAACTTAACTACCCAATAATAAATATTTTAACAGACAAAAATGTATTTTGAATCATGTATAATGATTTGGGGAGGAAATTCACACATCATTCCTTCTCTTCGTTTTCGTGATCCACAAGTTCGGTACAAAGCGGAATAAAAGTATGTCCCGAGCCCCGTTACTCTGGATCCTGGACAGTAGTTTAAATTCCGAGACGATACGCCGAATACTGGACATACAGGACATACGATCTGTACATAGTGTAACCAAACAAAAGACACCTTATTTCAGCAATGACTAGTATGTCCCTACTGTATCGTTTGTTCGTATAGGTTAGCTGCGGCCGAAAAACAAGAAAAAAACACTAGCGACAAACAGTCTTTTGATTTGTTCCGAATGAAGGCCATGGGGGAAAACTGCGTTTTGCGACTAACCCACACTCCTACTGCTGGTACATACTGCTTGTTGTCTGGGGAATTTAGTTGTTCTTGCGAAGTTCCACTTACATTCGGTATTTTAGAGACGCAGCTTTCTTCGTATCAGTGCAATGATTCCCTTTACAGCGGGTCATATAATCGCCGGCCGCAGGAAGTAGTTTCGAGCAAACGGCAACAAATAACACGAACTGCTTTGAATTGTGTAGTTATGTTACTCTGGCCCGGAGACGAACACGTTACTTACTGCTGTCATATTCACATGTTTGTGCTTCCATAATGGTAAGGCACTTAGATCTGCTGCTATAACATTACAAATTGAACCCATTCCTCAGTTGCAAAATAAATCTTACCTATCATCCTTCGAAACAAATTTAGTTCATCGTGAAAAACTGGGATCAGCTTAGAACTATGCTGTAATGGTTTTTATGGTAGGATAAGCGGTAAATAAACATTACTTAGTGGAATTGTGGGGACGCTTTAACGTGGCAGTTATAAGTTTGGAAGTGTTTGAACTGCAGTTGCCTAAGATACCGGTTTGTTTGTACATAGCTCATTCCTTTTTTTCCATATTTTGAAATAAATGAAGACACTAACCCAGTCCATCACGGATTTCCAATACGGCTCTCACAACACCAGAATGGATCGACGATACCTATGATCATTGCCAGTTTCGCAGAAACATAGAAACGTGTGTATATTGCCAGAATGCGACATGGAAGCGGATCTCGTTCCTCCGTACCGCTCCTAAGCCCTCGGGCGGCCTAAGTTCACGTTTATTTGCACTTGCGGCCGACTGCCACGTTATATGTATGCATTGATGATAGTAATACAACACTCTGAACAACAGTGCGGAGTAGAAACAATCTTGCGATCCACATTCAAAATGTGCCGATTGTCGATTGGAAGTCGTCTTGTTAATATGGCAACAGAACTGCTTTCGTCATGTTTTAAGAGTTCATATTTCAGCTGCAAAGGTGTCTCTGTCTGCTCTTATTTCCATGCTTAGTTCTGCTTCTATTCGGTATAACAGATGATTTATGGCAGTTGTAAAAGAAGTAAAATCTTCGGTAGCTGGAATCCTAGTGTGGCTGTAGAATTTTTACGATGCCACGTAACGGCGCCGCCAGTAACTAACTGTTTTATAGCGCTGAACCGAGACCAATTTCAGACACGGCCTGTTTCACACCAAGTTTTTTCGATACGGATGAGTCACTTATTTAGGAGCCAATGGGCACGACGCCGCCCATTATCCTCTTGCAGTAAGGCTGTTTGTCCAGCAGGTGAAATGGATAGCCTCTCACGGAAACGTATTGTGCCGTGTAAATCAGACTTGTCAACAACAAAAGAGGAGTCTTTCCGCGTATCCAATGGCAAGTCAGGCGACTTGAAAGCCACGCTGCTTGTTATACAAAGAATCCACAAAGGGATTATGCCAATTTTGGAATGCCCTATTTGTCCAAGAAATTCACAGTGCCGTAGACACTGGCGAGCAGATTGATGCCGTATTCCTGGACTTCAGGAAGGCATTTGATACGGTTCCGCACTTACGTTTAGTGAAAAAAATACGAGCTTACGGAATATCGGACCAGGTTTGTGATTGGATTCAGGATTTCCTAGAAGAAAGAACACAACATGTCATTCTTAACGGTTCAAAATCTGCAGATGTAGAGGTAATTTCGGGAGTACCGCAAGGAAGCGTGATAGGACCTTTATTGTTTACAATATACATAAATGACTTAGTTGACAACATCGGTAGCTCCGTGAGGCTATTTGCAGATGACACGGTTGTCTACAAGAAAGTAGCAACATCAGAAGACTCGTACGTACTCCAGGAAGACCTGCAGAGGATTAATGAATGGTGCAACAGCTGGCAGCTTTCCCTAAACGTAGATAAATGTAATATAATGCGCATACATAGGGGCAGAAATCCATTCCAGTACGATTATGCCATAGGTGGTAAATCATTGGAAGCGGTAACGACCGTAAAATACTTAGGAGTTACTATCCGGAGCGATCTGAAGTGGAATGATCACATAAAACAAATAGTGGGAAAAGCAGGCGCCAGGTTGAGATTCATAGGAAGAATTCTAAGAAAATGTGACTCATCGACGAAAGAAGTAGCTTACAAAACGCTTGTTCGTCCGATTCTTGAGTATTGCTCATCAGTATGGGACCCTTACCAGGTTGGATTAATAGAAGAGATAGACATGATCCAGCGAAAAGCAGCGCGATTCGTCATGGGGACATTTAGTCAGCGCGAGAGCGTTACGGAGATGCTGAACAAGCTCCAGTGGCGGACACTTCAAGAAAGGCGTTACGCAATACGGAGAGGTTTATTATCGAAATTACGAGAGAGCACATTCCGGGAAGAGATGGGCAACATATTACTATCGCCCACATACATCTCGCGTAATGATCACAACGAAAAGATCCGAGAAATTAGAGCAAATACGGAGACTTACAAGCAGTCGTTCTTCCCACGCACAATTCGTGAATGGAACAGGGAAGGGGGGATCAGATAGTGGTACAACAAGTACCCTCCGCCACACACCGTAAGGTGGCTCGCGGAGTATAGATGTAGATGTAGATGTAAACTCGTACGAAGAACCTTATAGATACGAAATGGAAACTTGGTTTTATTGGTGATTTAAAAAAAAAATTATTGAAAATAAATCTTAAAAGATCTTTCTACATAAATATCCAGTAATATTTAGCTAATCGAGCTGTAGTTGTGTGATTCGCGACATTCTTCTGTTGTGTACACATTTCACAGGAACGGCTGATTTTGATCGAGAAGTGCTGCGGGGAACAGATATGTTGGAGAGTCGGGTTCTGTCTTCCTCACACAGTGCTAGTAGCGCATCGACATATATACACATGCACACCCACACACACACACACACACACACACACATACATTCATACATACTCCGCGTACCAGTGTGAAGTGCATGACTGAAAGTGTTCAGCATTGCACCAAATGTTAGGGTTCCTTGCCGATCTAACCGCCTGAGGACTGCGGGAAGAAAAACTGCTTAAATGCCTCTGCGCAAGCTGTATTTAGTCTAATACTGTCTTCGCGGTCGGACCAAGCAGGGTAACGCAGTGGTTAGCACACTGGACACACATTCGGGAGGACGACGGTTCAAACCCGCATCCGTCATTCTGGTTTCCCTTGATTTCCCTAAATGGCCAAAGGCAAATGCCGGAATGGTTCCCTCTAAAGGGCACAGCCGCATTTGTACTCAATCTTTTCCTAGTCCCGAGCCCGTGCTCCGTCTCTAATGACCTCGTTGTCGACGGGACGTTGATCTCCTCCTCCTGCTCCTCCTCTTGGGGGTCGTACTTCAGATACAGGGGTCTGAAGCATATTTCTAGGTTCTTCGCTTGATGATGGTTTTTGAAAATTTGTATGTACAGTATAGTGTGTGTGTGTGTGTGTGTGTGTGTGTGTGAGACTGACGAGTGATGTGATACAAATGAAACGCGTAAATAAGATAACATAATACTGCTGTAGGCATGAATCTGTTACACTGAGACGAGTATTTTGATGTAGGACACATGGGGATGCAAATGTCGAGAAATACCGCGTAAGTGTATGACAAATGTTGAGCATGTTGGTTGGTTGGTTGATTCGGGGGAGGGTGCCAAAGAGCGAGGTCATCGGTCCCATCGCATTAGGGAAGGATGGGGAAGGTAGCGGGCCGTGCCCTTTCAAGGGAAACACCTGAAGCGATTTAGGGAAATTACGGAAAACCTAAGCCAGGATGGCCGGACGCGGGTTTGAACCGTCGTCCTCCCGACTGCAAGTCCAGTTTGTTGAACATGTGACGTCACCGTATGACTTAGCGCTTGGGGCTCAAGTTTCGAGCCTTGCATCTGGAAAGCAGTATTTTTTCGCACTGCGTTAGACCATTACGAGTTTACATTGAGGTTCAAAATGGTTCAAATGGCTCTGTGCACTATGGGACTTAACATTTGAGGTCATCAGTCCCCTAGAACTTAGAGCCACTTAAACCTAACTAACCTAAGGACGTCACACACATCCATGCCCGAGGCAGGATTCGAACCAGCGACCGTAGCGGTCGCGCGGTTCCAGACTGATGCAAAAAAAAAAAGAGGAAACACAAAATAACAACAGCATTTGCTTGGTTACAGCGAGGGCAATAATTTTGTAACTTCTTCTTTTACAACAGACTACATTTACAAAAGGTGTTCGAAAAAGAGTAGCCTAGCGGAGATGTGTGCAGCACTGCCCGCTACCGGCGGGGGTGGGTGGGATCGGCAAGGCGATGTACGTCATCTGGTGACGTCACGTATTCACCATCCGTCCTCTACTTTTGAGGTATTTCCCGACGTTTGCGATCCCATTTATCTTGTATTAAGTTAACTTGTCTCAGCGTCATTCAAGTCGCTTTGGGGTTTTTTAAACGTTAATTAGAATCGCCATATATATATATATATATATATATATATATATATATATATATATATATATAGAGAGAGAGAGAGAGAGAGAGAGAGAGGGGGGGGGGGGGATGAGAGAGGTCCGTAAACATACTGACACTCTTTGAGAGTCAATATTAACAATTCTTGCACGGGGGGAAGTATATTTTGTATGTTCAAACTGCCATCCCTTAGCACCCAAACAACACTGAACTGTTGACCGAACTACGGTTGTCAGTGGTGCATATGTGGTAGCCGCACAGGACGCCTCGACGGTTTCTCGTAGCTCTTCTGTTGATAAACCCCATTTTCAAGGTCCCCTGTAGGTACAAGTGAAGAGGTGTAAGGTCTGGAGACCGTAGTGAGTAGTCAATAGCTCATCTTCGACCTATCCATCGTCCAGGTAGATTTTCATCCAACTAGGCTCTGACATCTATGTGGTGTTGAGGCGGAGCGCCAGCACACGGAAGATCTGACAGGTTTGTGCGACCTTACTGCGATGACACAGTCGCCTCGCCCAACGACTCGCCATGCTTTTGTTCACCGCCAGGTCTCCGTGGACAGTCTGCAAGCGCTTATGAGTATCTGCGATGCTCTGGTTTTAGACCAAGAAAAACAAAATTACATCTGTCTGTCTCCGTTACAGACGCCATTTTGAAGGGTTCACGTAGCGCCGCCACCTAACGGGGCTGAAGCGGTAATGTTCTGCGATGTCCCACAGCAAATTCCATATTCTTCCAACCGAAACGGGCCGAGAAAAAAGTGTCTTGCATTACTTACTGAACGCCCCTCGTCGATTAGGAGGCGTCCTGAGTAGCGCCTCGTTTACAGCGGACAGTAATGCTTTTTTCTTGTATAATAAACGTTTTCCAAGCAGTGACGCAGCGCGAGGCTGAGAGCGAGGACCTTGTTGTTTGCAGGAAGCGCCCGGTGCCGACATTCCCGCAGGCCGCGCGACGGAAGGTGTCGCAACGGACGCTGACCACAAGCGTCTGCAATGGCTACACACAAGTCTCCTGTGGCGCTGAAATTTATGTCGCAGCTTCCTGCGCACGTCCATAATTCACACATCTCTACGAGTCTTCCGTGTCGACTGCCTACACTAGACTCATTACGGGAGACACGAAATTATAGGTATCCAACAACGGCACAAAACCAGTTCCATTTTATAACGCAGGAATGTGGAGTGTAAAGTTAGCGATGGGAAATCTAGTTTCGACGAAAATCTTAAGAGATCAGGACGGGACATTTGTGTTCAAGAATGTAGCTACGTGTAACTACTAGCACCATGACAAGGCGGATAAGTGGGCGAGTTTGACGTGAATTGAAAATATTGTACTGAGTACCACAACACTAGCTCCTTGGAGCTGGTAGTCAGAGACGAGACATACTGACAGTCGAAATGTTGCCTGTACGCGTGTTCCGACGTGGATGAAGAAGCTCCTGAAGTTTGAACTTCAGCTGTCTACAATACGAAAGTCAGTGCACCATATATCAACAATTAAGAGACATGACGGAAGTTTCACGTGATGGTGGGGCAAAAGACTGCAGCGCTGCCCAGTATCCAAATGCTTAGTAGTTATGCAGGGTATCACTTCGAGCTTCAAATACATCTCTAAAAATACTAGGACAAAACTCGTAATAACAACCGTAAGGCGCTTAGTAGCGCCTAGGTTGTGTGTGTGTGGGGGGGGGGGGGCAGATCTTCATTTGCTCAGACCTTCGGTATTGGCGTTAAATGTATTTCTTACTGAATATGTTGCTCCAGAGTGGAATAGATCCTCACATGCAAAGCAGTTGGACGTTGAGAGTAGCCTCACATCTCCGAGCGTATATTATAAGCAGTCGTCACCTCATGTTTGTAGAGAGTCTCTTCCATTACGGAAGGAACCAACATTAATGATCCCCACTATCTCATGCATGAGACTATCTACAGCAAGAGGATATGATATAGGTAAAAAAATTTGCAAAACACCAACATATGAAGGCAATACAGTTTAAGAGCCACGTTTGGCGACACGGGAAACCCAGACATCTTTTCCCTCCTCCTTCACACACAGAACACTGGTAACAATATACACAAATTTTGTACCAAAAGCTCTGTGGTTTCACGAGTTACTGGTTTCGTTGTGACTGTTTTCTAATTTATGGAAATAATTAGATATGACTGATAATACGTGAGTGTACTGCCTTGTCGAATACAATGCGCAGATACAATTGTAAATGGCTCTGAGCACTATGGGACTTAACTGCTATGGTCAACAGTCCCCTAGAACTTAGAACTACTTAAACCTAACTAACATAAGGACATCACACACATCCATGCCCGAGGCAGGATTCGAACCTGCGACCGTAGCGGTCAGATACAATTGTAAACTGTAAATCTGTGGTAATGTCTTATGGGACGAAACTGCTGAGGTCATCGGTCCCTAAGCTTACACACTATTTAATATAACTTAAACTAACTTACGCTAAGGACGTCACACACACACATCCCGAGGGAGGATCGAACCTCCGACAGGGGGGAGAGGGGGAGGGGGGGGGGAGCCGCACGCACGGACCGTGACAAGACGCCTCAGGCCGCGCGGCTATAGTTGTAGGGCAGCTTCCCACACTGGGACGTGTGTCGTAAACAAATCGAGCTTTGTGACAAGCTGATATACATCGGTCAAGGGTTAATGTGGGATCAATTAATTGGACTGTTGTTCTGCAGACAAACTAATCTATCAGTGCCACAATGCATTTCCCACGGGCTATATTAAGAACTGATGAGTTTCCTGAACGAAGTGTCACGGTTCTCTTTTCCTTACTTTGCAACGCGACTGATTGCACGCACTGTTACTCGCACAATAAACAGATGAGAGAGCAATCAATAGAAAGAATTTAAACAGCGCAGATTAACATTCAGGTATCCTACTGGAGAAAACAGGTACATTTGCAACGTTCTATGGCATAAAGAGTCTGCTATGTCAACTCTTGTTCACTAGCACTAACACATAGAACATTTGGCATTTGTCAAGTGTTAACTACTTCCCGCACTCGAGTACTGACGGCAGTTTCGTGGACTGTACCACGTGTTTCTGTTAGGATAGTGTAACATATTAGGCTAATATAACATTTTACTTTAGCGTATTTTCTTTATTTGCATGTTTTTAATTACAGTGACATAATCCCCCCTGAGTTGAGGCATTTACTGTATACTCGATTCTTTTAATCTAAAGCAGTTTGTTAGGAGCAACACAATTAAACAGACAATATGAATCGAAAAATGGTGGATTAAATGATTCGCTCACGAGTTTCTGCAGTATCACTGTATCGTTAACGATAAAATATGATGCCGCACCTCACTTATGCGTAGGACGATTCCAGAATTTGCAGAAATACCTCAGTTATTTCGAACGATTGAGGATGAGGTTAGGTTAGGTTAGACTGACTTTACGTTAGAGATCAGCGATCGATCAGAAACATCTCTGCGAAAAATGGCGAGCAGAGCATCACCTAAGTCAAATGAGAAATCCACGACGGAACTTCCTAGCAGCAAATATTCAACGAAATATGTTTCCGATTTCATGCTAAGGCTGCTCGACCGTCTCGCTTTAATGACCGTAAGAACAAAAGATTTTATGGTCAACTTTTATCGTAGATATAAGCATTCACAAAGTGCACAGTAACGTAGCGGACAATACAAGATTAAACATCGTTCGAAACGAATACATTTTCACGTCAACCAACTCATCGATTATACTCGGTATATACATTATATGAATAAATACACGTTCCAACGTGCCAGGTTCACTTTTTTTGTCTGGGACATACCGTCCCCTAAATAAATTAAAAATTGCTCCGATCCCCTGGTTGTGAGTAAGGTTTCCATTGGTTGTAAGCCAAATATCGGAACTGGAAATCCCCTCCTAAATATTCGCAACTCGCACTCCCTCTATCCCAGAATTTTCCCTCACTCT
This sequence comes from Schistocerca nitens, assembly GCF_023898315.1. Classification (NCBI taxonomy): domain Eukaryota; kingdom Metazoa; phylum Arthropoda; class Insecta; order Orthoptera; family Acrididae; genus Schistocerca; species Schistocerca nitens. Next base: position 3,822,677 of record NC_064619.1, on the reverse strand, counting down.
ACACTGGGTCGTTAACTTGAAAAGCCCGCTCTCCCTTTACGGACAAGCAATGAGAAGTAATAAAAAGTCGATATTAAATACATTTGACGTAACTAACATACTAGGCATACCAGAAATAAAAGTTCTGTATATTTTACGTGAAGAATTAGCTATGAGAAAGTTCTGTGAAGGATAGTTGTCCCTTTTGTTGAATGCTGGCTAAAATCGAATGTGGGAACGTATTCCTCTGCAAACATCATTCTAGGCTATGATAGCAGTCGTATATCCTGCCCTAGGATAGCAGTAGTTTTTACAGACTCAGTTAAACCATTAAGCTTCAAAAACACGACCATTTGTAGTTCAGTAGCTTCAGTTCTGAGTACTGTTCACTAATATTACATGTGCAGTGCTTTTGTGCCTCAGCTTGCAAAAGAGAAACACGCAGATGACGATGAGGACAACAAAGACAAACTATGAGAAGCTATCCAACCAGTGAATGAAGATCTTAAAAAGCCCAGTCCTCAACAGTCTAAGACCTTAATGAAATATGACCAGCTGATGATTCCGCCAACATGCCGAAACGTGTTAGGGCGATAAGATTTTTGTGGTTTGCATAGTCAGGCGGAACCCAGCGCTCATAATTTCTCAGAAATGTTTGGACCGATTAAACTGTATCTTACTGTAGTTTTGCGCATATTTGTTACCGTGCGCGAGGGACGGCCCGAACATTTCACGTTAGAGACGAAAAAAGGACGAAATCGATTTCATCTGCTGGATAGGTTACAACTGTCTTTTTCTGGGATGCGATAGGGATTCTTCTTTATGATTATCTTGAAAGTATAAAACAACAGACGGAGGACATCATTCGAGTCTTTTGAAACAATTCGACGAAATGTACACGTGAAGAGACATAGATTGTAAAACAAACAGAAATCGTCTTCCATCAACTCAACGCACTTGCTCACAGTGTCTTGGAAATGGAAAACCAAGGGGTTTGGGGTACGCTCTGTTGGAGATTCCAGTTTACTAGACTTCGCACATCTTCAAACTATAGCAATATCCAAACAAATTTGTAGCGGGGAAACGTTTTGAGCCCAGTGGAGAAGTTATAGAAGCCGTATACAAACGTTTTTTAGACATCCCGGAACAACACTCTCATGGATGTAGTCTACTCATTGTAAAACCGTTGGACAAAGCACATTGATATGCAAAGGGACTTCGTCGAGAAACATGTGAGCGCGTGTTTTACTATCTTTTGGTTAAAAAAATCGATTTTTTAAATTGCATTTTTGGATCCATAAAAGTGTTTAGAAGGCACCCCTGAAACGGTTTTCCGAATACGGAACGGACATGTTTATTCGCGGTTGAACAAAAAAATGCACCTGCCTGAAATAGGCCTTTTCCACGCACCAATTTTTTTCTTTCGGCGTTATTGTACCGGTGCTTGGGAGGAAACACACAAAATTCAAATGAAAGTTTGAACGCGTGTGTTTGGAAGTTAGCCCCCAAGCATTTGCATTCTGGTGCGAAGACTGTGGAGATTGCGACTTTCCTGGCAGTGAGCAGCTTCAACGAAGGGTATTCAGCAATTCTGAAGACCATGACAACGATGGACTTCACCCTGGGACTCTATTCGACGCAGTTCCCCAAGCATCCGGACGACCACCGAATTCAAGCGGCCGCAAACCGCTTGTCAACGGCCGTACGAGCGGCTGTGGGGCAGCGCAGGATGACCTATATCGAGCAGAACGCCCTCTATGAGGAAGAGGAAGGACTAGTTTATGTACCCGAAATAGCAGATTGAACGCACGTTGCATAATATTGCATTTATATGTAGTCAAAACTTCAAACGCTATTTTCTCGAAATGGCGTTTTTTTTATCGCGTGGTATGCTAACTTCAAATCTACTGAACCGATTGGCATGCTTCTTTGTTTCCGACGAAGCTAACTAAATTGTCTGGGAGTTGTACCACTTTTATTCCGATCCATCAACTATAAATATTTTTACTTGGCCGACGAAGCCGACAAATCGATGAAAAAAAAAACAATTTGTTTTCAAATGGCCGCCATTTTGTTTCCTATGGTCCAAATAACTTAAGCCAGGTACAACTCCTGAAGAATCTTATATACTTCGCTAACGTCAACTCAATTTTGATTTCAGACGAGCCGGCTGACCTGTGACATACCGCACGTGGAGGTCTACATCGAAATTTTGTTTCCTTCCGACGGCACTTCCGCCTGTACTTTTCGACATTTACGGTCGAAAAAATTCCAGTTTTTAGAGGAAATATTAATAAACATTTTGACCAAATTTGACATTGATATATATAACACATCCCGAGAAAAAAATTCTCCAAAGAACATGCTTTTTTCGGGCCAAAGATAGTAAACCTCCCCTTAAGAAACACATTTCACTGCCACCTCAAGAAATTTCTCGATCGCAACCGCATGAACACGTATAACAGTAAAAGAATGAATGGCCTTACTTACTTATTACTAAATCTGTCAGAGCCCAGTAAGGGCTATAATAAGAGGCTGCAAAAAGTTTTGATCATTTTCTCAGTCTGAGAAATAGCAAAATAAATTTTAGAACTAATCTACAATCATTTACTCCGATCAACTTCTTCAGTTCTGTAGATGAAAATTCAATTGAACGCAGGTAGCGTATGTAGTATAGTAGACAAGAATGTTTACTTTGTTGTTAATTTTCTGCTTCACTTGTAACACCAATAGTGACAAACTGTAATATGTTAAATTTTTATTATTTAATTTATGCAACCAGGCTATCCGATGATGATGACGAAGATGATGATACGTTCTCCCCATAAGGTAAGTACCTCCATGCAGGTTGGGCATTTTCCACTCATAATCCTGGAGGAATGGCAGCCCATTCTTCCTCAGGAGCCGAAACCAGAGAAGGTAGTGATGCTGGATGCTAGAGTCTGGAGCGAAGTCAACGTTATAACTCATCCCCAGAGACCTTCCACTGGGTCCAGGTCGGAACTCTGGGCAGACCAGACTACGTCAGCAATCTTATGATCCACAAACAATCGTGTCGCAGGAGCTGCTTTATGACAGGATGCATTGTCGTGCTAACACAAACATTCAACATCTCCGGACAGTTCCTCCTCCTTAAAATGTGTTCATATCCTTCTCCATTTAGCGTTGTCTCGAGCGCAATAAGGGAACCACATCCTAACCACGAGAAACTTCCTCCTACCGTTAACATTAACTACTCAGAACTTCATTGTTGGCACTCCACATGATGGCAGGTGACGTCGCCCAGACGTTAGCCATACCCGAACCCTTCCATGGGATTGACACAGGGTACAGCGTGATTCATCATTCTAAGTGACTCTTTTCCAGTCATCCACTGTTCAGTAACGTCACTCTTGACAGGTGACGTCGCCCAGACGTTAGCCATACCCGAACCCTTCCATGGGATTGACACAGGGTACAGCGTGATTCATCATTCTAAGTGACTCTTTTCCAGTCATCCACTGTTCAGTAACGTCACTCTTGGCAGTTGACGTCGCCCAGACGTTAGCCACACCCGAACCCTTCCATGGGATTGACACAGGGTACAGCGTGATTCATCATTCTAAGTGACTCTTTTCCAGTCATCCACTGTTCAGTAACGTCACTCTTGGCAGTTGACGTCGCCCAGACGTTAGCCACACCCGAACCCTTCCATGGGATTGACACAGGGTACAGCGTGATTCATCATTCTAAGTGACTCTTTTCCAGTCATCCACTGTTCAGTAACGTCACTCTTGCCAGGTGACGTCGCCCAGACGTTAGCCACACCCGAACCCTTCCATGGGATTGACACAGGGTACAGCGTGATTCATCATTCTAAGTGACTCTTTTCCAGTCATCCACTGTTCAGTAACGTCACTCTTGGCAGGTGACGTCGCCCAGACGTTAGCCACACCCGAACCCTTCCATGGGATTGACACAGGGTACAGCGTGATTCATCATTCTAAGTGACTCTTTTCCAGTCATCCACTGTTCAGTAACGTCACTCTTGCCAGGTGACGTCGCCCAGACGTTAGCCACACCCGAACCCTTCCATGGGATTGACACAGGGTACAGCGTGATTCATCATTCTAAGTGACTCTTTTCCAGTCATCCACTGTTCAGTAACGTCACTCTTGGCAGGTGACGTCGCCCAGACGTTAGCCACACCCGAACCCTTCCATGGGATTGACACAGGGTACAGCGTGATTCATCATTCTAAGTGACTCTTTTCCAGTCATCCACTGTTCAGTAACGTCACTCTTGGCAGGTGACGTCGCCCAGACGTTAGCCACACCCGAACCCTTCCATGGGATTGACACAGGGTACAGCGTGATTCATCATTCTAAGTGACTCTTTTCCAGTCATCCACTGTTCAGTAACGTCACTCTTGGCAGGTGACGTCGCCCAGACGTTAGCCACACCCGAACCCTTCCATGGGATTGACACAGGGTACAGCGTGATTCATCATTCTAAGTGACTCTTTTCCAGTCATCCACTGTTCAGTAACGTCACTCTTGCCAGGTGACGTCGCCCAGACGTTAGCCACACCCGAACCCTTCCATGGGATTGACACAGGGTACAGTGTGATTCATCATTCTAAGTGACTCTTTTCCAGTCATCCACTGTTCAGTAACGTCACTCTTGGCAGGTGACGTCGCCCAGACGTTAGCCACACCCGAACCCTTCCATGGGATTGACACAGGGTACAGCGTGATTCGTCATTCTAAGTGACTCTTTTCCAGTCATCCACTGTTCAGTAACGTCACTCTTGGCAGGTGACGTCGCCCAGACGTTAGCCACACCCGAACCCTTCCATGGGATTGACACAGGGTACAACGTGATTCATCATTCTAAGTGACTCTTTTCCAGTCATCCACTGTTCAGTAACGTCACTCTTGGCAGGTGACGTCGCCCAGACGTTAGCCACACCCGAACCCTTCCATGGGATTGACACAGGGTACAGCGTGATTCATCATTCTAAGTGACTCTTTTCCAGTCATCCACTGTTCAGTAACGTCACTCTTGGCAGGTGACGTCGCCCAGACGTTAGCCACACCCGAACCCTTCCATGGGATTGACACAGGGTACAACGTGATTCATCATTCTAAGTGACTCTTTTCCAGTCATCCACTGTTCAGTAACGTCACTCTTGCCAGGTGACGTCGCCCAGACGTTAGCCACACCCGAACCCTTCCATGGGATTGACACAGGGTACAGCGTGATTCATCATTCTAAGTGACTCTTTTCCAGTCATCCACTGTTCAGTAACGTCACTCTTGGCAGGTGACGTCGCCCAGACGTTAGCCACACCCGAACCCTTCCATGGGATTGACACAGGGTACAGCGTGATTCATCATTCTAAGTGACTCTTTTCCAGTCATCCACTGTTCAGTAACGTCACTCTTGGCAGGTGACGTCGCCCAGACGTTAGCCACACCCGAACCCTTCCATGGGATTGACACAGGGTACAGCGTGATTCATCATTCTAAGTGACTCTTTTCCAGTCATCCACTGTTCAGTAACGTCACTCTTGGCAGGTGACGTCGCCCAGACGTTAGCCACACCCGAACCCTTCCATGGGATTGACACAGGGTACAGCGTGATTCATCATTCTAAGTGACTCTTTTCCAGTCATCCACTGTTCAGTAACGTCACTCTTGCCAGGTGACGTCGCCCAGACGTTAGCCACACCCGAACCCTTCCATGGGATTGACACAGGGTACAGTGTGATTCATCATTCTAAGTGACTCTTTTCCAGTCATCCACTGTTCAGTAACGTCACTCTTGGCAGGTGACGTCGCCCAGACGTTAGCCACACCCGAACCCTTCCATGGGATTGACACAGGGTACAGCGTGATTCGTCATTCTAAGTGACTCTTTTCCAGTCATCCACTGTTCAGTAACGTCACTCTTGGCAGGTGACGTCGCCCAGACGTTAGCCACACCCGAACCCTTCCATGGGATTGACACAGGGTACAACGTGATTCATCATTCTAAGTGACTCTTTTCCAGTCATCCACTGTTCAGTAACGTCACTCTTGGCAGGTGACGTCGCCCAGACGTTAGCCACACCCGAACCCTTCCATGGGATTGACACAGGGTATAGCGTGATTCATCATTCTAAGTGACTCTTTTCCAGTCATCCACTGTTCAGTAACGTCACTCTTGGCAGGTGACGTCGCCCAGACGTTAGCCACACCCGAACCCTTCCATGGGATTGACACAGGGTACAGCGTGATTCATCATTCTAAGTGACTCTTTTCCAGTCATCCACTGTTCAGTAACGTCACTCTTGCCAGGTGACGTCGCCCAGACGTTAGCCACACCCGAACCCTTCCATGGGATTGACACAGGGTACAGCGTGATTCATCATTCTAAGTGACTCTTTTCCAGTCATCCACTGTTCAGTAACGTCACTCTTGGCAGGTGACGTCGCCCAGACGTTAGCCACACCCGAACCCTTCCATGGGATTGACAAAGGGTACAGCGTGATTCGTCATTCTAAGTGACTCTTTTCCAGTCATCCACTGTTCAGTAACGTCACTCTTGGCAGGTGACGTCGCCCAGACGTTAGCCACACCCGAACCCTTCCATGGGATTGACACAGGGTACAACGTGATTCATCATTCTAAGTGACTCTTTTCCAGTCATCCACTGTTCAGTAACGTCACTCTTGCCAGGTGACGTCGCCCAGACGTTAGCCACACCCGAACCCTTCCATGGGATTGACACAGGGTATAGCGTGATTCATCATTCTAAGTGACTCTTTTCCAGTCATCCACTGTTCAGTAACGTCACTCTTGGCAGGTGACGTCGCCCAGACGTTAGCCACACCCGAACCCTTCCATGGGATTGACACAGGGTACAGCGTGATTCATCATTCTAAGTGACTCTTTTCCAGTCATCCACTGTTCAGTAACGTCACTCTTGCCAGGTGACGTCGCCCAGACGTTAGCCACACCCGAACCCTTCCATGGGATTGACACAGGGTACAGCGTGATTCATCATTCTAAGTGACTCTTTTCCAGTCATCCACTGTTCAGTAACGTCACTCTTGGCAGGTGACGTCGCCCAGACGTTAGCCACACCCGAACCCTTCCATGGGATTGACACAGGGTATAGCGTGATTCATCATTCTAAGTGACTCTTTTCCAGTCATCCACTGTTCAGTAACGTCACTCTTGGCAGGTGACGTCGCCCAGACGTTAGCCACACCCGAACCCTTCCATGGGATTGACACAGGGTACAGCGTGATTCATCATTCTAAGTGACTCTTTTCCAGTCATCCACTGTTCAGTAACGTCACTCTTGATACGTGAGAGAGCTACTCTAGTTTACTACACAGCATTCGAATATTACGAGAGCTATTCGGAAAGTAAGGAACGATAGGTCGTGAAATAGAAACCACAGTGAAAATCAAAACTGTTTTATTTGCAACAGTTAGCTACAACTTCCAGCCACTTATCTCCATAGTCGCCGATCCGACTTAGACGTTTGTCGTAGCGTTGTGCCAACTTTCCAATACCCCCGTTATAGAAGGCAGCCGCCGCCAGTGATTTTCGTCAATTTTTCTACGCTGGCCTATAGATGGTTGTCTGTGCCAAAATTTTGTCTTCATAACCAGCAGTTCATGTGAGCAGATATGAAACTCAGAGGGAGACAATTAAGGGCTGTATTGTGGGTAACCAAACATTTCCAATTGAAAACGATGCGGGAGCATCTTCATTGCCCCTGCAGAATGCGGCTGAGTAATGTCTTGAAGAAGAAAACGCATGAGAGTTATGTAATGTTCGCTGCATAGCTTCAGGCGAAATTTCTCACCAAGCTGTCGTACTTGGCGGAAGACACTATTGTTGTAGGTGTCTTTGTGTGCTCCCTGTGCGCTCAGAACTAGAACGAACGACGTAATGCGCTCGACGGGCATACTACAGGCACTGCCCAACACACTCGTGCAAAACTTCATCGGATTTTTCGCTGTGGTTTCCATTTCGCGACCGATCGTTCCTTACTTTCCGAACAATCCTCGTTCATTGCACTTTAACTAAAATAATTCCAGAAACGTGTGAAGCGATTTATAAAGCTGTGAAGGGGGAATATGTGAAGGTAAATAAATGTTGAGTACTCTATATGGGCAATAAGAACTATTTTTATTAATTTAATTAATGGAATTAGTGTTCCAAGAACTGCAAAATTAATAGAAAGTACGAAACACATGAAGCGCTTTTTAACTTGTTGCGTCCAGAGTTCTAAAATAGGCAAAGTAGAATGGAAAGCTAATAAAGATTTTTTAATTTTAGAGTGTGACAGCATCGTTTATTCCGACTTGCTGAAAAGCTACCTGGATGTTTCCAGATGTAGAGGTGGACGGCTGTAGCTGTGATTGTGGACATGACGTCGCCTACAGCATATTCCACCTGCTCATCAACACACAATTAATAGCATGCACTGTGCCCATTGCTCAACCCCCCCCCCCCCCCCCACACCGTCATAGTCGAAGCAACTTTATTAAAAAAATAATAGTCGAAGGAACAAACTAACTTTGAAGCCATGTTTACAAACACACTGCAGAGACGTCAAATAACTGTAGCGATGCCAGCGCTCAAAGCGGTTACATTTCACACTGCAGTGAAACAGAAGACGTACGACTTTTATGATCAAATCTACGGCGAGGCCCTAGATTTGACAGTATTTATTTGACGACATGCGAGATTTGACAAAGTTCCCAAGTACACAATCAAATTTATTTATCAACTTTGACAAAGAAATATGATAGGTAATACCGGCCTTAGCACTGATTACAGAAATGTGTGACTTATGAGGAGCTGCTCGAACACTGCACCCCATTCTTAGTAACTCCCTACGCACGGCCACTGTGCTAGCTGGATTCCTGGTAGCGTGAGTTCCACGACGGGTGCCTCCCTGTGACTTCAAGGTGCCTCAGATAGCGCGGCTAGCCCGCGCGGCCCTGTCCGTCACTAGATCAGGTCTGCCTGGTCTCGGTTTACTGTGGTTATTCCTTCACTATTCCACTTCAAAGTCACGTCACCAAAAGTCGCCTTAGGCAATTTTAAAAGGGTTGAAATGTACCTGATGGAGTTTTTACTCAGCTGACATACAATGGATAGTTTACCTTGAAAATCAATGAGCTCTTCTGACTGACACATTCCGCTGAAATGAAATGATATGATCTAATGGCACTGTTGGCCCGGATGTGCCATTCGCGTCCGGCCGCCAAGGGCACGACTTCTTTCATTCGGCTCCACGTTGGGCGACTTGCGGCCGTGCTGCTTCTCTATTGACAACTCAACACTCCCAGCCTCCTTTGATACTGGCGGGCCCGTCTCTTGTGACGTCTAGTGGTCATTTCCGCACGACATCGAGGTGTCCGGTTGCTTTTGATCAGATAGTGTGCTCGATTTGCCCGCGAAAGGAAATTTATGCCACAAATCCGTAAATGTTTCCAAAAGATTAAAAGTATATGAAACACTGCATCGGAAAGTATAGGCGAGTTGGACCCGAGGTGTGGCGTCGTTTTGTGGGATTCGGAACGTCCGTCGGCCTGTGCGGCGGTACTGCGCCTGCGCACTCAGTCGCGGTCGCCGTCGCCGCCGCACGTAGCTGGAGCAGGCGCCGTAATGGGGGGCCAGTGGGCAATCACAGGGACCAGGGGCCGGTGCCGCCTCGTCATTACGACACGCGCACCTGTCCTTGCCGCCGCTACGCCGTCCTTGTGCGGCTCGGTAAGGAAGAGCTGCTTCTGTGCAGGTGCGAAAACTCCTCTGCCGAGCCGGGCACAAACTCTGTACACGAGGTGCGTTCAAAAAATAGCGGGAATTTAGTAATTTTGCGTGTTGCGTTTGTCCCATTGGCGCAAGTTTTTCATTGTGGTGTTGGTAAAAATGTCTGCAAAGTATCAGCCATATAGGATGTCTAGTCTCTTATCAGCTGTTCAAAAAATGGTTCAAAATGGCTCTAAGTACTATGGGACTCAACATCTGAGGTCATCAGTCCCATAGACTTAGAACTACTTAAAGCTAACTAACCAAAGGACATCACACACATCCACGCCCGAGGCAGGATTCGAACCTGCGACCGTAGCAGCAGCGCGCTTCCGGACTGAAGCGCCTAGAACCACTCGGTCACAGGGACCGGCCTTATCAGCTGTCAAAAAGAATATCTATATTTTTTTAGCATCGGTAATTATTTGTTTTGCATAAAAATAGATAAGAGAATTTGTATTAAATGTGTTGTTAAATTGATGAACTTCGAACAAAAACTGCGGAAAGTGACAGTGGCTCAGGAGTCGCCGGATGAAGTCAACAACGATGCAAAACTACCGAGACGTGTCGTAACAGATGAATGAAACATGGGTTTATGGATGTAAGGCGCAATCTTAGTAGAAGCATTCTGTATCAGCAACACCGAAAAAAAAACGGTCAAATGTGAAGTTTATGCTGTGTTCTTCGGTATTAACGGCGTACTGCACCACGAGTTCCTGCCGTAAGGCTACTATAAATCGAGTCGCTGTAAGAAAATCATTGCGAGTTGCAGTGGGTTGGGCGCAGCAGCCCCGCGTAGCTATTGCAACCAATCCCGTTACGTGTTTTTGAATACGTCTCTATGACAACGCCTCGGTGTTGCCGGAGCTCTCAAGATGGCTATCGTTTACCCCTGCAACCGTTTGCACTTCGTAGTCGGAAGTTAGCAACAGCGTTTCCAGCAGTCAGGGATCAACTTACGCAGGCTCATCTTGTAGCCTATTTTTTGGGATTCAATAAAAGTGACGTGAGGACTTTTTTTTTCCAAGTGTCATACTTCATATTTTTCGGACGGAAGCCTTCAATAGTTGAGAGGTTCTGAGTACAAGCAATGTGAACCTTGGTTGTCAGTAGCATTGTCGTTGCCAGTAAGAAGTAAGTCAGGGGGTCGGGTGCTGACGCAGTTGTGAGAGCACAGAGATACGAATGCTGAGGACACTGAATTTGAAAATATGATTTGAGAACTGTGAAGATTTTCAGGTAATATTGTCCTGCATTGCTTTCTCGCGCGTAATTTATGATGTTTGTGAAAGGCAAATTTTTGGTCATTTTTCTCTTTATTGGTTCTAGCTACTTAGTTTGATTGTCGAGACGACATCAATTAAAATGATTTGTTCGCATGGCTTGCAGACTTATAGATGCATCACTCATTTACCATTCTTTTAGCTAATTTCATGGCGGAGCAATATATTTTAATAAGAAGGAATTTTTCTGAAGATGATTGCAATTGTTAAGGAGTCAGAGTTTCGCAATACAGTTTTCGAACACTAGTGTCTTCCAATCATTTAATAAGTCAAGTCTCTACCACCATCACCGCACTGCACCGAACAGAACAGTCATCAAAAATTAAAGCGTGGTTTGCCTAACACAGGTGCTCGATCTCGTATTGCACTTGCCCGAGGCTTTCTTTTCTTTAGATGGGTTGCTTCTGCGGTGTGCTTTTATTTCCTTCACTTTCGAACAAAACAATGTTTCCGTTGTCACAGGGAAGTCATCGAAAATTTGTTGGGACTAACAGCATTAAAGTCAGGCCACAATACAATCGTTTACAGTTGAGCTTTGGATTTCAAAATTACCTTGAGGGTCATTTAGGTAAAGTTTAGTTCAGGTTTCTTTTCTTGGTCAGACGCTCGTGTTCTTACAGTGCAGTGTTGCATTTGCGTATGTATCATTTAATGTTTGGAGTTTTATTCAGTCAGTATGCTTACGTCAATTGACAGAACATTTTTACATAAAAATTTTGGACAGATATTCTTCCAAAATTCGTTTTGTAATTTCATGTAGAATTTTTACTCAGTCAGTTTTTGCGTGTTGAAACTGCAAGTCAAATACTGTGACGTCACGCATTGGAGGGCTGTTCACTGCACAGAATTTCACAGGACAGTTTTCTTAGCATAAGTTTTTGGGTTTTCCGACTATTTTAGTGAAAATTAATTCAAATACAGTTATACAGTACCAGACAGATTTTGGAGTACTCATTTCATCAGGTAGCGTTTACGTAAGCACATCACTTGTATTGTACAGGATTACAGCACAGGCACATACGAACAGGAAACCAGTCCGGTTTAGTTTACAAAACATGACGACAAATTCAGCAGTCGCACTGCCGCAAGATTAAATGATCAGTAAGGTGTGCTGCTTATAACTTCAACGCTATTTATGGCCTTTCCATTACGATAAGTATCTCCTTACACTTCGTTACTTGTTTGGGATTTTTTAGTCAAAAGTAATACTGTAATAATGCTTCAGACTCCATAATCGTCAGACATGATCCCATGTGACGTTTTCTGTGCCCATCGTTATTTATTGACCACACCTCGTATACCATAAATACCGTACAATCCCCGCTAATTTCACTATTTTTCGTCGCGCAAAGCAGAAATCCCAAATGAATTAACAGCAGTCATCATAATCATCACGAACATCGTCATCATGGCACTTTCATGACAGATAGCCAAGCGAGGTGGCGCACTGGTCGAGTGCTAAACTCGTACGAGGGAGAAATGTGGTTCAGATCCACCGCCAATTTTCCGTGTTTTCCGTAAATCGCTTACGACGAATGCTGCAGTGGATCCTTGGAAAAGTATACGGTCTATTTCCCTGCCCGTCCCCGTCCAATCTGAGTATATGCTCCGCAGATAATGACCCTGTTACCGACAGGACTTTAAACCCTAGTGGCTCTTCCGCCATAGTAAGTTCTCTCCATACTGCCGATCTCCAACCCCCCTATGGTCCCTAAATGGTACAGGTCTTTTTTTCGAAATGATCCAGCCAACGTAGTCACTCTGGTAACAGAATACTCTTCATGTACTATCATGTGGCTTGATGATTCAGTGTGTAAGCATTAGTCGGGATATCAGAGAAGCTTTGTTGCTCACTTCCCAGCTGCTTCTAGGGATATTTTACGGTGACCAGTATGCCAACCCTGCTTCTGCTTGAAAAATATGAAGCTGCTCCGAGCACGGAATGTCATATTTAATTTCAGCTCACCATACAATTAGCTTTGTGAGCTTTTTCATAGGTCGCAGGGAGGCACATAACCTCGAACGAGATGGAGCTGTGATTAACACAGTGGGCTCGTAGAGCCCCGTCACACTACTCAACATTTAAGTTTTCCGTCGTTTCCCTCCATCGATTAAGACGTGTGCCGGTCCCATTCCATTGAAAAGAACACAGCCGATTACCTTCCGTGACGAGCTTCTGCTTCGTCTCTAATGACACCGTTACTAACGAGACGTTAAAACCAAAATCTCCTCCTCTTTTTTGCCAAGGGGGAAGGTAGCACAGTTTTTATAAAAATGATGGTTCTGGAGAAAACCCAGGTTCTTCTCAATGTGAATCCATGCCTTAACCACTCCGCCATCTCGCTCGTTGAACTTACTATGTGTGCACGGCTAAGGGTACGTCTGCCCCCATTTTTCAGTCACTTTCCTGCTCGACAGAGCAAATTGCTGTCTAGCTGCGCGCATGAACACCCAACGTTGGCTCGTCCTTGTGGTGAAAAACGATATCAACTCATAGTATCTCAAATACCGATTCTCCCGGCGTATTAGGCCACAAAACTGTCATCTTTCATCCAAAAACTGCTAAATAAGTTTGCTTAAGATAGCTGTACTACTCTCGTACCGGCTAGTTACTTTCTACAGCTACATACATATGCCGCAATCCACCATACGGTACGTGGCGGAGGGTACCTCGTACCACAACTAGCATCTTCTCTCCCTGTTCCACTCCCAAACAGAATGAGGGAAAAATGACTGCCTATACGCCTCTGTACGAGTCCTAATCTCTCTTATCTCATCTTTGGCGGCAGTAAAATTGTACTGCAGTCAGCCTCAAATGCTGGTTCTCTAAATTTCCTCAGTAGCGATTCACGAAAAGAACGCCTCCTTTCCTCTAGAGACTTCCACCCGGGTTCCTGAAGCATTTCCGTAACACTCGCGTGATGATCAAACCTACCAGTAACAAATCTAGTAGCCCGCCTCTGAATTGCTTCTATGTCCTCCCTCAATCCGACCTGATAGGGATCCCAAACGCTCGAGCAGTACTCAAGAATAGGTCGTATTAGTGTTTTATAAGCGGTTTCCTTTACAGATGAACCACATCTTCCCAAAATTCTACCAATGAACCGAAGAAGACTATCCGCCTTCCCCACAACTGCTAAGCACTGAAAGACCTATGTCGAAACAAGGCCACGGGAGTAGACAACATTCCGTTAGAGCTACTGATAGCCTTGGGGAGCCAGCCATGACAAAACTCTTCCATTTGGTGAGAAAGATGTACGATACAGGCGAAATACCCTCAGACTTCAAGAAGAATATAATAATCCTAGTTCCAAAGAAAGCAGGTGGTGACAGTTGTGAAAATTACGGAACTATCAGTTTAATAAGTCACCGCTGCAAAATACTAACCCGAATCATTTACAGAAGAATGGAAAAGCATGTAGAAATCTACCTCAGGGAAGATCAGTTTGGATTCTGGAGAAATATAGGAACACGCGCGAGGCAATACTGACCCTACGACTTCTCATAGAAGACAGGCAAACATACGTTTATAGTATTTGCAGACTTAGAGAAAGCTTTTGACAATGTTGACCAGGATACTCTCTTTCAAATTCTAAAGGTGGCAGGGGTAAAATACAGGGAGCAAAAGGCTATTTACAATTCTTACAGAAACCAGAGGGTAGTCATAATTGTCGAGGGGCACGAAAGGAAATCAGTAGTTGAAAAGGAAGTGAGACAGGGTTGTATCCTATTCCCGATGTTATTCAGTCTGTATATTGAGCAAGCAGTAAAGGAAACAAAAGAAAAATTTGGAGTAGGAATTAAAGCCCAGGGAGAAGAAATAAAAACTTTGAGGTTTGCCGATAACATTGTAGTTCCGTCAGAGACAGCAAAGGACTTGGAAGAGCAGTTGAACGGAATGGACAGTATCTTGAAAGGAGTATATAAGACGAACGTCAACAAAAACAAACCGAGGATAATGGAATGTAGTCGAATTAAATCTGATGACGCTGAGGGAATTAGAGTAGGAAATGAGACACTTAAAGTAGTAAATGAGTTTTGCTATTTGGGAAGCAAAGTAACTGATGATGGCCGGATTAGGGAGGATATAAAATGCAGACTGACAATGGCGAGAAAAGCGTTTCTGAAGATGAGAAATTTGTTAACGTCGAGTATAGATTTGACAGGAAGTCCTTTCTGAAAGTACTTGTATAGAGTGTAGCCATGTATGGAAGTGAAACATAGACAATGAACAGTTTAGACAAGAAGAGAATAGAAGCTTTTGAAATATGGTGCTTCAGAAGAATGCTGAAGATTAGATGGGCAGATAACGTAGCTAATTAAGGAGGTACTGGATAGAATTGGGAAGAAGAGAAATTTGTGGTACAACCTGACCAAAAGAAGGGATCGGTTGGTAGGATATACTGAGACATCAAGGGATCGTCAGTTTAGTACTGAAGGGAAGTTCGTGGGATAAAAATCGTAGAGGAAGACCAAGTGATGAATACAGTAAGCAGATTCAGAGGGATGTAGGTTGCAGTAGTTACTCGGAGATGAAGAGGCTTTCACAGGAAAGAGTATCACGGAGAGCTGCATCAAACCGGCCTTCGGACTGAAGACAACAACAACAACAACAACAACAACAACAACTTCTTTAATTCTGCCTGTTGAGTATTCCCAAAATAATGACCTACTCAAAAATACGAAGTGTAAAAATCTTGCACACTGTCTCATTTACTCATACACTATTCCAGAATCCTTCCAATGAATCTGACAATAAGTAGTTCATTTGCTTCCGCTGACACTGATTTTCTTTCTGCTTCGTGTAGTACGACAGACATTTAAATGGCGGGTCCAGTGGCGTGTTACTACCGGAGATTTTCTCCCACTCATGAGAAGTACCCCTTGCAATTTTTCACGCAGAAAGTAATTTGCCATTCATTACGATTACAGAATATTTTGACTGATCATGCGAGTCGATTATATATATTATATGGCGCTCCAGTACATACATGCAAACACGGGAATATTCGAATGCAAGTTGCGTTAAAATTTCGAAGGAATCTGTGAACAATTTTCAGAGATCTAAGATTCTGTGCGAACGAAGCCAGGGGTTTTGCTAACAACGCATTCCTTCATGTATTATAAATATATTGATGTAACATATGGCGCACCATTAGGTACATACAAACACGCTCGTATTCAAATGCAACGTTGTGTCAAAATTTCAAATCAGTCGGTGAGGAACTTTCTGAGATGTACGATTTTGAACAAACGAACATTTACATTTTATGCATACAGTGTGTTTCTGTAACAGCGTGCAAAAATTTAACACGGGACATAGAGGATGCTCCACTGAACCATCTGAGGTAGGGAACCTGGGGTCGGAGAAGCCAGCTTAAGGAGATAATAGGAATAAAGTCACAGTACTGTGTACTATTTATTTACATTAGTTACAGTTAACTGCAAGTACCATCATTGACACAATGAAAGTACGTATCTTACAAAATGTGCTGAAGCTGACAGCCATCAACATCGATGCAAGCATGTCATCGACGAACAAGATTTTGACGCAACTTGAAAAATATTTCTGATGTGTTCCGAATCACATCACAGGCAGCTACAATTCTGGCAAATAATTTCATCCCCGAATCCACTGGGGTCTCATACGTAAGTGACTTTAGATACCCCCATAGGGAATATTCAAGAGGATTCCGGTCAGGTGACCTCGCAGGTCAAGGAATAGGACCTCCCATTCCAATCCAGCGACCGGGAAATGCAGCACTGAGATGGTTGACATCCACACTGGAGTGAGGCGGTGCACATCCTCTCACCAACAGCCAAGGGTACTTTGCACGAACCTCAAATACAGTTGGCCATTCAGACGGCCAGTTAGAAAATATGGCCAAATGAGATCGTCGCCTACAATACCGGCCCAGATATTCACAGCAAAACGTAGTTGATGGTGTGACTCTACTCCAGATTGATGGTTTTCCTCATCCCACACATGGCTATTCCTGCTATTCGAACACCATCACGTTCAAATGAGGCTGCGTCAGAAAACATCATCACGATTTGGAGGAAATTTAGTCGATCAATCCATTATTGGAGCAACACTGACACAATGCGACCCTCGGTGCAAAGTCAGTCACAAGCATTGCATGGACTCGTTGTGGGTGGTATGGGTGCAATTGTTGTTCGTGGAGTACTCGCCGCACGGAAGTATGTGCAATACGACGGGTACTTGCACTGGTCCGCTGCAACACGTTCAAGCATTCGTCGACCGAGAGAAATAAACACTCGTCATGACGGATGATGCCTGTTAGGAAATCGTTCCCTGTACACTGCTACCACTTTATTTCCGAAACCAAACAGGGGGAAACACACAATGCAGTCACAATATTTACGTTGTTAAAAGCGCAGTATTCGAACAGATAGCTATGACTAGTGGCAAAATAATAATAGTGCACCACAAAAAACCTCCTCCAGCCCAGACGAGAGAAAACACAGATGTCAACAAACTGTAAGTAATTACTTATTTACGTAAAAAACGAGATGTGAACTATTTGATAATCTAAAAATAACGAAACTCTGATGTTCTAGATCCCACTGCAGATGCCTTAGAGTAAGAAAAAGGCGGAACGCACCTGGGAAAAATAAATTAATGAGCAACAAGAAAAGGCGGTTTTATTTACAAAACAACGATTTGGAAAGCTCGGTTGTCTTCGGCCAATGTTGGTCGTCGGCGGAATTCACCGATATCGGTGGCCCTACGACCGCAGCCAAGCGGCGTCGCCTTATACAGGACGTTGCTAATCTTCCCTCCTTTCATAAGCAAGAATCATTGGATGGAAGGTGACATTTGATCTCATGCAATGCGCTTGCGTAAATTTACAGAACTGGTACTGAAGGAAAAATTCCTTGGCTTATATAAAGACTCTCTGACTATGGAGTTTCGCCAGTGACAAATGAAATGCATTTTTAGTCAGTGCTTTTCCTCCTTTGGCTACGTACGATAATTGTAATTTCAGCGATAAAGTAATGTAAACCCTACATTTTGATTTCCAACATGAATGACGCAACAACGATGCTTTGCTCGTTGCCACAGACTATTTCTCTCTCTCTCTCTCTCTCTCTCTCTCTCGCTCCGTTCCGTATGGAATGGGACACAAAGTTCGTATTAAAGGAACAAAGTACATTCCGACGTGTACTATACCAAGGCTTCGGGAGAATTCTTTGTGGTGGTCTTCGTAAGGTGTGCAGGTATTTATTTTAAATAATTTTCTTGCTGTTGTATGTTCTCCGAAGAGCTGCTAATAGTAGTAACATTGACTAGTATATGTAACAAAAATGTTGAGTTTTGATACAAACTGTATGTTCTCCGAAGAGCTGCTAATAGTAGTAACATTGACTAGTATATGTAACAAAAATGTTGAGTTTTGATACAAACAGAAAGAAGTTGGTTTGTTAATTTCTTCGGTTTGGTTCTTATTCGAAAAGATGGCGTCGGGTGTGGAGAGGAAGGTAAGAAGCTTATGCAGTAAAGAAACGGTGTTAATTTTCGATTGCCTGGAGATTGATTACAAAATGGTTCAGAAATCCTCCTTTCCACTGTGGCGTTGCAACCATGGAGGTTCATAACTTTCAGATTTACTTTGAACATTACTAACAAAATATTTATCTTTGAGCAACATCAATAGTAACGTAAAATGACATCATTTGACTTACTGTGTGTACGAGATTAGGTAAGTAATCAACGTTTATATCATAGTTATTTATGACTGACTATTTTGAAGTTACAATTTTGATAAGAAGAAATTTCCGCCGCATAAATTGGTTTGTTTTTCTAACGAAGAGATAAAATAATTAATGATACTCGGCTTGCGGTAGAATTTGTTCTTAATTATATAAAATGAGTTTTTCCTTTTTGTCTAGCTACACATTATCCATTCACCAGCGTTACATTCCGTTCGTGAAAACTTTCTAAATATTAAGCAATAAGTCATTTTTCACGTAATGTGGTCATTAGGCCTAGTAGTTTTTAAGGCTTACAAAACAGCGAACGATTAAGAGTGATGGGCCATATGTCATAATTTATAGTCTCCAATAGGTGGCTCGAGGTGTTGGAAGCGACGGCGTCGGATCCTTTCAAGGAAGCGCAGAGACCTTACCGCGTTAAAGCGACACCGGCGTGCGGCCATCATTGATGAACGATGGCTTGTTTCTCGGACGAAGGGTAATAACGTATTGCCCAGGGCAAGCTATAAAAATTAAAAAGCTAACTGTACTCCAGCGTAACGGGTAGCGTTACAAAAAGCGATTCAATTACGGCGCGCGATGGCCTCGGAGTTAGGGCGCGAAGAGGCAGACGCCGTAACGAGAGCTACATTCCCCCGCATACGCACCTGCCACACCGCCGCTGGATTCCCACGCCACGGACAAGTCTAGTCCCCCTCGTCTTCTGCAGTACAAGGCTCTAAACAAAAGCCCCGCAGGATACAGCCGCGTCATACTCGATGCTCAGCGCCATACACTTGTCACCCTGTTTTCACCTGACGTCTACAGCAACTGTCGTTTGCAGCATCCGTAGACGCAGACGATGAGTAATGTGCTGCTATGTGTCTGTCGATGTTACTGAATGCTGCATGACAAACAAATTTACGATTTCGTTGTGACACTCTCGTGTTTTCCTTCAATAGACAGTTTTGAATAAATTGAATCTGAATCTCACCTGCAGCCTGTGGTGAAGAATTTCGCTCGCAATGTGGCACAGTGATTAATATTCTGAACTCATATCCAGGAAGATCGTGGTTTACATTCAGTCCTTCCATCCTCGTTTAGGTTTCCTGCGGCTTAAATAAATAATGTTGGGTAAATGCTGGGATGAATCCTTTGAAAACAATATGGCCCAATTTGTTCTACAACTTCGTTTAAAGTGCTTTACATGTTGACATGAGGTTAAATTTACCTTATTTCACTTCCTTTTCAAAGCATATCTTGAGCCACGATGCTCCTGTTGCTCGCAATAGAAAGCGAAGTAGTCACAGTAGGAAATTCACAAACAAGGGGACCAGAGTACTGTGAAGTCTTTATTGTGCACTGTAGTCATTTTAAGACACCAGACTTACGGGAGCCTTCACAGAATATCGCTGAAGTATGTGAGACTCGTGGCAGATAGGCCTAACTGAGATAATTGGATGTATATAAAGAAAGACAATAGGAATATCGTAAGTTTTTTGACCCGTGGGAGGGCCTATCACAGAGGTAGGCACTGATAAACCTGAACTGGCAGATGCATTAATTTAGGTATCCAGCAATATACTACAGCCTTCTTATCATTCTAATGGGACAGTGACAACAAGATTATATTAATTACAGTGAGCACACTCATATTAAAGCATTAATTCCCCCTTTGATCCATATGGCCTCCACTACGCACTTTGCTATAGTTTATGGGGAACAGATGTAGATGTAAACCAGTGGCATGTACTGAACTTTCCATTGAGGTAAGCAGATACAAAAGAATAAAATGTTATTTTTAAATATTAAACTACCTCTTTGGTGAGTTCTTTGATATCCACAATAAGACCTCGGATGCAACAGGAGATCCTCTTCATTTGATATTAGAGGTAAATTTGTGAGCCATTCATGAGTTAGTGTACGACATCAAAGTTTTTTTATCATTTTTATGGGTGTAGAGTTTCTCACAAATGAGGAACTGAATGCAACAGTAATCAAAACTAACTCAAAGAATTTTACCATTGCCTAGTATGCTGTCTGGAACCCATTTAACAAACATGTTTGTGCCACATTTCTTTGAAAATACATAGACAACAGCCAACTGTGATCTAAAATAGGAAAAAACAAACAGAAAACATCCATAAAACTTTTTAGTGATAATGTGCAACTCCTGGGTAACACTGTTTATGTTGATGAAAATTGTGCACATTTAAAATTCCAAAAACTACAGAGTCAGAGTTACTGAATCTCTGTTATAACTGCCCCATCTCTGTGTCCAACATCTTACAGTAGAGTCTTACAATGTTTGTTTCCAAAGTGACTGCAGCACCATGCCTAGGATGTTTAGTTACTGGGTCATCCATATGTTGGACATGATGACTTCTATATTCTTTCAAATCCGTCACATTTGGTTTTCAACATTTCTGGGAATTCATTGAATATCATACATTTTCAATATGGTTATTTATTAATTGTGATAGATATTACAGGCCAAATGACCAAAACAAGGATAATACTAATGTTGAACGAGTTTGAGTTATTAACCCAGTTGCTGGAATCCAGATAAGCTGCGAGAAACGGGGGCATAGACATTGCAGCATATGGAGATCTGGATTATTCCTACAAGCTTTCACGGATAGTGGAGATGGTTAACTGCTCACAATCACTGGGAAATACAGGTTCAAGTCCCCGTCCTGCCAAATTTACATGTGTCACCAGTTTCCATGGCTAATGCAACTGTTGTCAAAAATATTTGCAACTGCAACAACATATCACAGACAATGTCATAATAATCATTACTTTGTGTTACACATTGGCTTGCAATATATTGAATAAGGTTTCAGTAGGAGGGGGAAAGTCTGCTAAATTATATAAAATGAAACTGATTTGCATTCTGATTTCAAATCCACAAGCAACTGTAGAAGCTTCATTATCCCACTTAATATGTAGCTATTATATTGGTGAAAAGTAAAACCAGTTGACTGCAATACAAGGTTTTCACCAAACTATATGCAGAACTCCAATGTGTGGCAACTTTAGGCGGCAGTCATTTATTTACTTCGTCATACAGAGCCCAGGTACTTCTGGTATCTTTGGATGAAAAAGTAGCAAGACCATTGAAAGTGAAGGAAAAATCCTGCATTTCTTTTTCTTTGACATAACTTGCGAAAGCACTGGACTCAGTAGACAAGTAGAACAGTGAACAAATATTACAATAGAAAAGTATTTATCCCTCTTGATTACAATGCATCCAAATGACCAGTCATAACTACAGCTCCACTGTGAACACGTTCATGTATTGTAAAAGTGTTTCATTGAGTTCACTAACAGGTGTGACATAGCAAAATGCCTTCTAACCTCACGAGTTGACCTGTAATCAGCTTACTACACAGAGAACACCTCTCTGTGCTTGAATCATAACTTTATTGCACCAACTTTCATATTTAGCTGAGAATCATGAAGAATCAGCAGTGCTAATCTGCTTTTGTGCATAGTATTGTTTTTGTCATCCTTGTAAGGAATGCTAATAAAAATAAATGTTTCCATTAGTTTTTCCTCTGTTCGCAGTATAAGCAGTGCTTACTATGTACCCATTGAGGTAGACGATTGTACAAAGGATTGACCCTCCCCAGGGAAGAAGGTTATGTCTGTGCTTCGAGTGGAGTAGCAGAAGTAAGTTACTCGGAAAGACTACCTCTCATCAGAAAAAGTCCAATTTAAATTGTGAAGAACAAATTTAAGCTCTTACCAGTGATGCACTGTTGTTAGCATGATAATCGACAACATCTAAAATTTTCAGAATCCCATCTATAGGCAGGTTTTGCTGAACTGTAGTAATGAATGTGGATCCAGTTGTTCCCACTTTATTTGGTGGTTGAGCTATTCCACTGTAGTCTTTGACTGGCCTTTATGCATCACTGTAGTCAATACTCTACTTGGATGTCAATGATTCAGTTTTTCTTTTGGTGTTGTTAGTGTGCTATGTGTATTTTAACAGAAGAGCCATATGAACAGTTCACAAACTCCATTGTGTGTCCCCATGGCCCAAGAGCTGATAAATAACATTTTCTTTTACAATTTCGATAAATGTTTCCTTCGTCTATGTAGGTACTTTTTGTAGGCAATAGTTATAGAGTTAAAGAATAATACCTATAAAAATTGGTTTTCATAATTGGTAACTGTCCATGACTTCAAGCTGTTTACAGTTGAGTGCAAAAGGTTCCTGAAATGCACTCTAATATCAAAGTGAACACAGCATCTACTCATTGTAAAGATGACAATTTGAGTTGCAGACAGGCACATCAAAAAGAATGTTATGCATTGAGCTTTGCCAAAGGCTTCTTCTGAAAGGAAAACACACACACACACATATATTGACACAAGCAAATGTGCATGAAATGTGCTTGTTTGTGCGATATATATATATATATATATATATATATATATATATATATATATATATATATATATATATATAAAAAGAAAGATGATGAGACTTACCAAACAAAAGCGCTGGCAGGTCGATAGACACACAAACAAACACAAATATACACACAAAATTCAAGCTTTCGCAACAAACTGTTGCCTCATCAGGAAAGAGGGAAGGAGAGGGAAAGACGAAAGGATGTGGGTTTTAAGGGAGAGGGTAAGGAGTCATTCCAATCCCGGGAGCGGAAAGACTTACCTTAGGGGGAAAAAAGGACAGGTATACACTCGCACACACACACATATCCATCCACACATACAGACACAAGCAGACATATTTAAAGACAAAGAGTTTGGGCAGAGATGTCAGTCGCGGTGGAAGAGTAGAGGCAAAGAAGTTGTTGAGAGACAGGTGAGGTATGAGTGGCGGCAACTTGAAATTAGCGGAGATTGAGGCCCGGCGGATAACGAGAAGAGAGGATATACTGAAGGGCAAGTTCCCATCTCCGGAGTTCGGATAGGTTGGTGTTGGTGGGAAGTATCCAGATAACCCGGACGGTGTAACACTGTGCCAAGATGTGCTGGCTGTGCACCAAGGCATGTTTAGCCACAGGGTGATCCTCATTACCAACAAACACTGTCTGCCTGTGTCCATTCATGCGAATGGACAGTTTGTTGCTGGTCATTCCCACATAGAATGCATCACAGTGTAGGCAGGTCAGTTGGTAAATCACGTGGGTGCTTTCACACGTGGCTCTGCCTTTGATCGACTGACATCTCTGCCCAAACTCTTTGTCTTTAAATATGTCTGCTTGTGTCTGTATGTGTGGATGGATATGTGTGTGTGTGCGAGTGTATACCTGTCCTTTTTTCCCCCTAAGGTAAGTCTTTCCGCTCCCGGGATTGGAATGACTCCTTACCCTCTCCCTTAAAACCCACATCCTTTCGTCTTTCCCTCTCCTTCCCTCTTTCCTGATGAGGCAACAGTTTGTTGCGAAAGCTTGAATTTTGTGTGTATATTTGTGTTTGTTTGTGTGTCTATCGACCTGCCAGCGCTTTTGTTTGGTAAGTCTCATCATCTTTCTTTTTAGATATATTTTTTCCACGTGGAATGTTTCCCTCTGTTGTATATATATATATATATATATATATATATATATATATATATATATATATATATAGAGAGAGAGAGAGAGAGAGAGAGAGAGAGAGAGAGTGTGTGTGTGTGTGGTTTTTGTTGAGTACCAAACAATCTATCATTTTCATTATATTGTTGATATTCCAAACTGCCATTGTTTGAACACACTGTCTGACTCCCAACATAGATTGCCACAAAGGCGAATGTGGCATGCTCTGAGCAATTAATACCAGCGGTCTGAAGAGTGACAATAGACAAATAGCCTCTTCCGTTGGTTGACTGCCTGAAAAGCCACCACCTAATTCATGACTAGTTTTAGTCTTAAACCCTTCACAGTGGGTATCACACATGCTGAGTTCACATCACAAAATGGAAAGAATGACTCGCACCATCTCTCCTCCTTTCTAAACTTCCCCAATCTGTCCCTTAGGGAGGAACTATTACTTACGAAGTTATGATAGCTTCGTGCACTTTAGTAAATGCCTCTCAGTTGCACTGAAAATTTCATCTCCTGGAGGTAAGCACTGTTCAGCAAACTCTGTCTCATAATTTTGTATTTCTCTGTACCGAATTTTTCTATTGAAGCAGTTAACCAAATCACCCTACATCATCTCAGTGAGCATTATAATGAAAAAAAAAGTGTTTGTTAATGCAATGAAAACATTGCAAATTTAAGGTGAGATTATGCAGTAGGAAAGTGATGTTGATAATTGTCTAAGACCATGAGCGTACACTGCATTCCAGCCTCATGAATAACCTGTAAATGTAAAGTCAAGGTCATTTAACAGAAGTGTCTTGACTTCTAACCAAGGGCTTCATGCCCTTGCATGACAATGTGTGTTCTCCTATTGTCAACAAGTCACACGAGACATAGTCCTCAAAGATGCATAGGTGGTTTTCTTTCTGTGAAAGTTTAGTTCTACTTCTGATTAAATTATTATCTGAAGCTCCACAATTATTTTGAAAACAGCTAATACCAACTGTCTTTTCTAGCACTATACCCAACATGAAGTACAGAGGTACCCAACCATGCATTTTGTGTTTTATAGGAATGAGTTACATGCAGGTTCAGCACTCACCTATGCAGCCCGAAGATGAGAAGTTGTAATGCAGCTCAGCACAGGTATCACAATATGGGCCTTGAATGCCATTGTGACACATACATTCTCCTGTAAATGGATTACAGGCTGGTAATTTTGAACCGATAGGATGACAGTTGCATGGAATGCATCCTGCCGTGACATTCCCCAGACCTTCCTGTACAGAAGAAAGAAATTAAATTCAATATTTAAATGCTGATTTAAAACTGATCATTGTGAATGTTGCCTTACTGTAGATATAAATAACAGCCCAGTGGAAAAATACGTTAAAAAGAATAAGGGCTTCGCAATAAATAATTTTTGTTGATGGAGATGGCACAAAGTGTAGCTGGCTGGACAATCATGAAGAAATTCCTTAGGAATGAGTCTCTGTAAATTGGTCTGTACCTTCTCCAGGTAGTAGGATTATGATCTCTGTTAACCACAAAAAAATTTATCGTTGTTGATAATTGTACCAGCAAGATTTTTTTTTAACTCTTACCAATTTTGTAGTGTCAAAGACAGCTGTGAACACTGAATATCCTAAGTACCCTTTCATTATTTTCTGTAATGGAATACTTAAGTTCATAAATGAGTTTAATTTGGGGAGAAACAGAATAGTATGGAGACTAGAACAGTGACTCAACAAATATTTCTTTCATTAATACCTGTAATAGGTTAGCAGGTTTACTAATTGGGAGCATGTGCTGGAGGGTAGTGCCAGTCTTTAACAACAGCTAGACTATCCCCATAAATTTTGATGCCTCTGCATCAGTTTCTTATGCTGAGTGCATGACGCTAATTTTTATCACATATATTTTGGAACTGATAGTTCAGATAGATAGCATGTTTCCGGAAGACGAGATACTGGTGGAATTAAAGCTGTGAGGACGGGTCATGAGTCGTGCATGAGTAGCTCAGATGTAAGAGCACTTGCCCACAAAAGGCAAAGGTCCTGAGTTCAAGTCTCAGTCCGGCACACAGTTTTAATCTGCCAGGAAGTTTCAGATAGCATGTTTGTTCCCTTTTTGTGTGTAACTATGGCAGATGCAAAAATATCAAACTCCTACAGGGTTTTGCAGCAGATATGTTCAGTATATGGCTCTTGGGTTTGCTGCTGGACAATGTTTTCTAAAACCCATTTCTTAGAGGCAATTGCTTGACATTGCTGCTGCTGAGTGTCACTGTGGCTGAGAACAAACCCAAAATTGGTAGTTAGATGCATCCTATACTATGTTGCAGTTCTTCTGTCATTGGAAATTCTTATTTTCTGTATATCTAATGATAGTAATCCTAGAACCCTGCATTTACCTCAGTCAGATATACAGAAAAACAAGTGTTTCCAACAGCAGTAGCCGTGTGACTCATTGGAGGATCCCCCTAGCTATCAATTTTGGTTTGGCTTCTGGCCACAGAAACACTTGGCTACAGCACCAGTAACTTGGTATATGCAAGGCCACAATTTGACTCCTGGTAATGGGTTGAGAACATGTTACCATCATCCGTAAGCAAGCAACTAGATCACAGATGCACGATTTTCAAATGAGGCTTTCATAACAAGGCCATCACAGAGTTGACAGTGGTAGTTGATACTTGCCAGCAATAAACACCAGCCACAATCTGACTATGTCTAACATTTGCTTTGGAGCAATGTTGTGGGATTTATAAAACATGGTCTGACGGCAGACCTGAGAGTCATATATCGATTAACCACAATTTCTTTTACACCAAAGAAGTATCTGTTACAGTGGTCTCCCTGAGAACTTAGGAGACTAATGAGATTCACTGTTTCATCCAGTCAGTAAATCTTGTGTGCTAGTTTAATACCATAAAATGTTGTTCTGTAAAGTAATAGGATGAACACATAAAAGCCATGATGACAGGAATAGTTCCAGACTTTACTGATCCAGGTGGAATGGTTTCCAGTCAAGTGAGTTCATCGAAATAGTGTGACATTTCTGTGAATGTCACTCCCATCATCTTTTGGCAAAAATGATTTCAGTCACATTTGTTTGCTGGGAAACCAAGAGGTTTATATTGGTTAAACTCTACCAAAACAGTTACATTTTAATAAAACTTTTATTTGTAGCCAGTTACTAGACTTTCTTCTGTGCATTAACTTTGGATAAACTGGCTACAAAATGAATGTGAAAGTAGGCTGTTTAGGCAGCTGGCTGTGAACAGCGCGTAGCGTTGCGCAGTTGGAGGTGAGCCGCCAGCAGTGGTGGATGTGGGGAGAGAGATGGCGGAGTTTTGTAATTTGTCATGAACTGCTCTATATATATATATATGATGATATCAAGGTAAATACATTGTTTGTTCTCTATTAATATCTTTCATTTGCTAACTACCCCTATCAGTAGTTAGTGCCTTCCATAGTTTGAATCTTTTATTTAGCTGGCAGTAGTGGCGCTCGCTGTATTGCAGTAGCTTGAGCAGCGAGCGCCACTACTGCCAGCTAAATAAAAGATTCAAACTATGGAAGGCACTAACTACTGATAGGGATAGTTAGCAAATGAAAGATATTAATAGAGAACAAACAATGTATTTACCTTGATATCATCATATATATAGCAGTTCATGACAAATTACAAAACTCCGCCATCTCTCTCCCCAAATCCACCACTGCTGGCGGCTCACCTCCAACTGCGCAACGCTACGCGCTGTTCACAGCCAGCTGCCTAACACTACAATGGCGAGTATTACAACAATGCAAAGCAGCCACAGACTGCACACAGCACAGCCAGTGATTTTCATACAGAGGTGGCGTTACCAACCAAAAAAAAACCTAAACAGCCTACTTACAAATGTTACATGTTTTTCTGGTTTATTTACTTACATTTAATTATAGTGTATTAATTAACATTATACCTCCATGATAGGATACTAAAAATTTTATTCATTATTTTCCACTTACAATGGTAATTGCAAATTTTCTGCACAACTATATAAAAAAAATTTACATGTGTAATGTAGACTTACTCACCTGACAACGATCACATCTTTGTCCAGAAAACCTTTCTCGGCATTCACATTGACCTGTAACTGCATCACATCTATCTGTCTGTAGGGACCCTTCCTCACTGCAGTCACATGCTGTAGCAAAAATTTAATACAAATCACAAAAAGGAGCATGTATTTTGAAATATTAGTAATCATAGCAGATGTATCAATGATAGGGAATTTTCTGAGGTACCATTTGTTACACAATTTAGTAAATGCATTGACCTTTTTCTTTCTCTGTGTGGACAATGGTTTGATTGTCAGTCTGCCATGAGGTATTTAATGAAATATGTTTTTTTTAACTAACTTACATATAATTGAGAATTTTCATATCTAGGATTCATTGTATAAATTCTAAGGGATGAAATTCATGATCCACCATTGAAATAAGCACTTACAAATAAAATACCTCCTTTTCCTCACAATTAAATTAACAAAAAGCCTTTACTGAACTCCAATATTTATGCAGTTCCTAGTCTTTTGTAGTGCTAATCAATAATTAATAATCTTTCTCTAGACAAACCCACAAACATTTTCAATTACAGCAAATTGTATATTATTAGTTTAGCTGTTACAATCATAAATCAGTGCATCATATGAAATCAAAGTATTTACAGCAATTGCAATATTAAAAAACAAAATGTTTAAAGTATTGCTGTCAAATTATTTCCTCTCTCCAGTGCATTCATAATGGAACCACCTCAGATGATTTATTGAACAACCCTAGCTAAATATAACACAGCTGTCACTATTAATAGACATTTTATATCTAGACAGAAAGTAATAACAACGCACGATGGCAGTCAGCTCTCATTGGGTCTCCATAATGTGCTGGTAAACATTTGTCACATCTCCATCCCTCAGTGTTCCCTTTACATTCCAGACATTGTCCAGTGTATGAATCACAAGGGCCACCATTGCAATTGCAGGACTGACATGTGGAACCAATTTCCAATGGATTGCCAAAGTAGTCACTCGCACACCTGGAAGAAAATTAATGACTGCAATATTTACACTTGCTGCTTTTTATTATTCTTTGCTTTCAAAATTGAAAATATGAAGACAGTAAAAAAAAATTGTTTCTTCGCTTCCATGTGGTTAATTGTTCCCTTTCATCTTTGATTTGTCATCTTCATTAACATAAAGAAAACATTCAGTAATTTTATTTTGTTAATATTTATTTATTTCCTCCTATCATGCGTTATCAATAACAGCCTATAAAAAGGAGATACCAAAATGAAATTTTTGTAACATAAAAAATGCTGAAATTCCAGTTTTCAATTAAGTGATTAAAACTTAGCAGAACTTAATGGTATCCACACTTGACATGGGCAATATATAGACATACTACATTCTTTTCAGTGTATCTCAACTGTAGTAGTCCAATTTGAAAATCCACAGTGATTACATTATTCAGATCTTTACCACAAGCTATTCAATTCTGTTGTGTTTTAATTACTTATAGAAACTCCAGATTTGCACTTGAACAATGGATAAATAGTTAGTTTTTTTGGCAAATAATACCTCATTTACGACTCTCATGAATCTGCTGGTCATAACTGTTTTTCACACACCATTGTTTAGTAAGTGACTAATGGTTCTGTAGCCTTTAGATTTGTTAGCCGTGAAACATATACTGTACACAAATGCAGGGAGTTTTACAGATAGGTAGAGCAGATACAGCTCCATACTTTAAAATAATTTTTATTTGATTTTGGATACTGAAGCTGGAGGAGCAGTGCTTCAAATCATACTGTGTCCAAAAAACTAATTTTTTATAGGAGAAGCAAAAAAACACCTGCACTGGAAAATTTTACACAAATTCTACAATATGAAGTTATTTTCTGTGAGGCTTACTTCTAGAAACGTGAAAAAGTGAAATCAACTGGTAATTGTGTTCATCAAATTTAAGGAGAATGTGTTGAACTTAATACATTTTGATCCAATAGTTGTAAAATATACAAATAAAAATGATCATTAAGGTAAATACATACCTAACCAATTATTTTGCTATTATTATAGAAGAACATTATCCTTTAATACAATATTAAATTTTTCACAATAAACATTCTAATATGTCGAGTGTTTGTAATGTCCTCCTTGCTGCCAATTGACTTTAATAGGATTTATATTAAAATATTATTGAAAACCATGTTATTACAGAACAAAAATATTCACATTTACGATTTTGATATACAATTCGCAATGTCATTCTGCTGCAATTCTTTAATGATATACTAATTTAATTTGATACATAAAAAATCTACTCACCAAGCAGCGGCAGAACACACACATAAAAGAGGGTTGTAATTAGGCAAACTTTCAGAGCCAGTGGCTCCTTCTTCAGGTAGAAGGGTTGAAGGGGAAGGAAGAGGGGTGAAGGAAAAGGACTGGAGAGGTCTAGGAAAAGTGGGAGATTTCAGGAAAGTCACCCAGAACCACAGGTCAGGGGAGACTTATGAGAAGGAATGACTTGATTGCCTTTTATGGTATACTATATTATTGAAATGCATGTTTTTGTTATTATTTAAAAAATGTTAAACCAAAATCTAAATCTTCTGGTTAAACATTTGGATTTGCAGAATGTTAATAATGGCCATCCTGTTGGTTTCTCTTCAAATTTGATCCAGTCCTCCTCCTTTTCCCAAGCAACTACAAGCTGACATGGGTACTAACTTCTGCCTCATTGCCATTTACCATAGCAACTGAACAGATGATGCTGGCATTGAAATGTAAATCTCTTATGATCTTCTGATCATTCCCAAAACTTTTATGTAGCAAATTATGCACATCAGTCTTTTTGGCTTCACTCACTCTGTTGTATGGTGATTTAGATTGATGGGCATGTTTGATTTTGTCCATTGCTGGGCATAATATGATTTGAAATTATGCTCCTTATGCATCCATATCTATGGTTCAGAATAAAATGTTCAAAAACAAAGTAATAGACAAACTTAATAACCACTCATATAATTATCATATTTGGACATAGGGGTGTAAATTCTGCTTAACTCCAGTGGTTGTATTAAAGAAATCTAGACTTTTCCAGTATTTAGGCAGCAGATTGTGTTCTGTGTAAAAGTACAGAAATGCTTTGTTTGAAGTATTAAACAAAGACAGCAGCTGCGTGATCTATGAAGAATAGGGCTTTTTCCAAAGTAGCTGCTTTTCTTGTAACATTCAAATCCATCTATAAAGTAATCTAGAAGTAATCTCCATAATTACTGATATGAATTGTTAAGCATTAGTCATAATTTGGTGCTAGTGTGCTTTCCCTACAGTGGTTCCTTTTCCCTGTTTACACATAACTTCACTTGTTCACGTCATTGAAGGGTCCCCTTTATTGTGGAATTTGTGGAACACAATGTGTGATTGAATAAATGAATGTAGACATCACTGATTGACTGTCTCTTCTCTTTGTCAGTGTTTTTCACTTCCTCCCCGATTCTGTGCAGGACCTCCTTATCAGTCCACCTAATTTTCAACATTTGTCTGTTGCACCACATCTCAAATGCTTAGATTCCCTTCTGTTCTGGTTTTACCACAGTCCATGTTTCACCACCATACATTACTGTGCTCCAAACATACATTCTCAAAAATTTCTTCTTCAAATGAAGGCCTATATTTGATACTACTAGACTCCTCTTGGCCAGGAACACCCGTTTTTTCCAGTGCTAGCCTGCCTTTGATGTCCTCCTTGCTCTGTCCATCATTGGTTATTTTGCTGCCTCGGTTGTAGAATTCCTTAATTTCTTCTACTTCTTGACCATCAATGCTGATGTTAAATTTCTCGCTGTTCTCATTTCTGCTATTTCCCGTTACTTTAGTCTTTCTTTTATTAATTCTCCATCCATATTCTGTACTCATTGGACTGTTCATTCCATTCAGCAGATCCTGGAATTATTCTTCCCTTTCACTCAGGATAGCAATGTCATCAGTGAATCGTATCATTGATATCCTTTCACTGTGAATTTTAATTCCACTCCTGAACCCTTCTTTTATTTCCATCTTTGCTTCTTTGATATAGAGATTGAACAGTAGGGGCAAAAGACTACATTCGTGTCTTACACCCTAATTAATCCAAGCACTTTGTTCTTGCCATCCACTCATATTGTATATTTCCCATCTCTTCCTATAGCTTATCCCTGTTTCTCTCAGAATTTCAAATGTCTTGCACTATTTTATGTTGTTGAACTCTTTCTCCAGTTCGACAAATCCTATGAACATGTCTTGACTTTTTCTTTAGTCTTGCTTCCATCATCAACCACAATGCCAGAATTGCCTCTCTCATGCCTTTACCTTTCCTAAAGCCAAATTTATCATCATCTAAGCCATCCTCTATTTTCTTTTCCATTCTTCTGTATATTATTCTTGTCAGCAACTTGGATGCATGAGCTGTAAGCTGATTGTGCAACAATTCTCGGATTTTCCAGCTCTTGCAGTCTTCACAATTGTGTGGATGATACTTTTCTGAAAGTCAGATGGTATGTCACCAGACTCTTAATCTACACAATGATTGTTTTGTTGCCACTTCCCCCAATGATTTTAGAAATCCTGATGGAATCTTATCTGTCCCTTCTGCCTCTGAAGCTCTCTTAAATTCTGATTCTAATACTGGATCCCGTGTCTCTTCTGAACCAACTTCTGTTTGTTCTTCTATCATATCAGACAAATCTTCCCCTTCATAGAGGTCATCAGTGTACTTTTTCCACCTATCCGCTCTCTCTTCTGCATTTAAGAGTGGAATTACTATTGCACTCTTAATGTTACCACCCTTGCTTTTAATTCCACTGAAGGTTGTTTTGACTTTCCTATGTGATGAGTCAGTCCTTCTGACAATCACTTCTTTTTCGATTTTTTCACATTTTTCATGATCCATTTTATCTTAGCTTCCCAGCACCTCCTGTTTATTCATTCCTCAGCGGCTCGTATTTCTGTATTTCTTCATTTCCCTAAGCATTTTTGTACTTCCTTCTTTCATCAATCGACTGAATTATTTCTTCTGTTGCCCAGGGTTTTTAGCAGTTACCTTCTTTGTACCTAAATTTTTCTTTTCAGCTACGTGATTGTCCTTTTTAGAGATGTCCATTTCTCTTCAACTGTACTGCCTACTGTGCTATTCCTTATTGCTGTATCTGCAGCCTTAAAGAACTTCAAGTGTATCTCGCAATTCCTTAGTGCTTCTGTATCCCACTTCTTTGTGTATTGCTTCTTCCTGGTTAATCTCTTAAAATTGAACCTACTCTTCATCACTACTACATTGTGGTCTGAATCTATATCTGCTCCTGGGTATGCCTTACAACACAGTGTCTGATTTTGATATCTCTTGTCTGACCATGATGTAATACAAATGAAATGTTCCAGTATCACCCCAGAATTTTCCAAGTATACATCCTCCTCTTGTGATTCTTGAGCAGAGTATTCACTATTATTAGGTGAAATTTATTACAGAACTCAATTAGCCTTTCTCCTCTACGATTGCTTGTCCCAAGACTATATTCTCCTGTAACCATTTCTTCTTCTCCCTCCCCTATAACTGCATTCCAGTCTTCCATGACTATTAGATTTTCATCTTCCTTTATGTACCATATTACTCTTTCAGTATCCTCGTATATTTTCTCTATCTCTTCATCTTCAGCTTGTGATGTCTTGTTGTCAGTGTTGGTATACTGTTGATTCTGATAAGAATAACCCTATCACTTAACTGTTCACAGTAACACACTCTCTGCCCTACCCTCCTATTTGTAACGAATCCTACTCCAGTTATACAATTTTCTGCTGCTGTTTATATTACCCAATACTCATCTGACCAGAAATCCTTGTCTTCTTTCCACTTTACTTCACTGACCCCTACTATATCTAGATTGAGCCTTTGCATTTCCCTTTCCAGATTTTCTAGTTTCCCTACCTCGTTCAACCTGCTGACATTCCACGCCACAACTCGTAGAATGTTATCCTTTCTTTGATTAATTAATCTTTTTCCCACGGTAACCTCCCCCTCAGCACTCCTCCCCAGGGATCCAAATGGGGGACTATTCTGGAATCTTTTGCCAATGGAGAGATCGTCACGACATTTCTTCAATTACAGGCCACGTCCTGTGGATACACGTTACGTGTCTTTAATGCAGAGGTTTCCATTGCCTTCTGCATCCTCATCTCGTTGATTGCTGCTGATTCTTCTGCCTTTAGGTGTAATATCCTAGCCCAAAGACGAGAGACTGCGCTGAACCTCTGTTCTGCTCTTCCGACCTCTTTTACGAGGCCGGCGGCAGACTGAGGGTGACTTCTTATGGCGGAAGTCTCGGGCCACCTGTGCCGATTATTAATCAAAATTTCAGCGGTGGTGAGTTTCGAACCCAGGACTGAGGATGGTTTGATTAATAATCAGAGAGACTACCCCTAGACCGTCAGTGCAACCGACTACAAGAATAACGGATACAAAATACGTGGAAAGGTGATGAACAGAGTCTCGGTAAGTCACTCAAAAGCTTAGCTCAAAATGATACGGTAGAAATGAGAAAAAGGTGTTCATCAAAAACTGTAATAAAGCACATTAGGAATAAAATTAAAATACTCCATCTACATATATTTTTCATTTTTATGTTTTCTATGTAGCACCATTACTAGCCTTTTAAGCTGTATAATACAAAGATAAACTAACATCTCACAATGCTTGCCAGCATATCCAACGGGACAACTGGTACAAACATAATCATCTCTGCCATGTGCTTCACATGTAGGACTGAAGTTATTGCTTGGTTGCAGAAGTGGACATGCACATGGTTGACAATCAGCAGGTGTTCCTTGTTCTGGATTTCCATAGTAACCAGCAGCACATATCTCACAGTGACCTCCTGTTGTATTGTGTTCACATGCCTACAACAACAAACAAAACAACTGACTGTAAGTTTTATTCATTTTTTTTGTTTACAAACAGTGATACACACAAAAAATAAATGTTAATGAATTGCAAAGACATCTTACGGCAAGAAAAATCCGTAATAGTATTTATGTTCTTATTGCACATGTAAGTATCGTGAAATAATTAATGCTATCTTTACTGTGCAAGTAACTACTTATTAGATCCAGTAACTTTGTTGGAACATAAATACTATTTTCCCTTTTAGGAGTGCAAATAGAAACATTAACATAAATTTGATTGTCAATATATATCTTTCCTGTCCTGCAACTGGAGATGCTCTTGTAAAGCAGATGTTTTGCTTTGCTTTGAGTACATTGTACAAAATAAGTGAATGCTGGAAGCACCTACTGGTCTACGAAACATATAACAAAGATGTAGAGCTCATTTCTGTTGAACAATTTTTGAATGTAATTTATAAATTAAAAATATCTATTCCCCTGCATTCAGTGCAAGCTACAAGGAGATACGCAAATACAAAATGTTCCATCTCAACTGATGACTTTTCCATCAGTCTTCTTCACAGATTTGACCTCAGTAGGAGACACATTTGGAGTGATGTATAGTCCTTTACAGTATAAGGTGCATGCCAAATCAGGTAGTTGGCACACTGATACTCAAACGTACTTATTATATAGAGATAAGCAAAATTCATTTGAATGATGAAAAATAAAAATATTTGTTCTTATAATTATTCATTTATGTAAATAAAATACGTAATCACTATTCATGAATGAAAAGGTGTATCAACAGGAGATAATTTTTATATCCATAAATATATACTGGTTCATTTTTTTGTCATGTATAACACACAAATACATTTTGTTGCTTTTATGTTATTTTTCTCAACAATTCTTTCTTCAAATATTTCATCAGAACATATTTGACTTTGGAAGCTTTGCCATTGTGGCATATGTAAAAACACTTTCAACAGACACTGAAGAGGGTAGTGGTTACATCTTCTGAAAATCGTGTTAATTTCATGATAGTAATGTAAGACCTTCAAATCATGAACTTCTTCAGCCAAAAAATTCAGAAATTATGAATCATGTTCTAGTTTTTGATGAATAACCCAGGTTCCACGTTAGCCTCACCTCCTGAATCTGATTCAGAACTTCTTCAGCCAAAAAATTCAGAAATTATGAATCATGTTCTAGTTTTTGATGAATAACCCAGGTTCCACGTTAGCCTCACCTCCTGAATCTGATTCAAAATCGATCTGGTGAGAGTCCCCATTCTTCCAATGTTTTTAAAGGGCACAGCAGTGTTACTCCTGGCAGCACTGTGTGGAGAGCTATTGGATAAGTTTTTAGATCATGGCTGGTAGTGATTGTGGAAACTCTGATTGAGTAAACATCACAGATATCCTGTGTTGCCATGTGTTACTCCTCGTGCAACAGAATCGTGGTGCAATTTCTCAAATGGACAATGCTCATCCATACATAACACAAATATGGCTTTATTCGTAAGCCTCTAACCAAGCCTCTAAACATGTAACAAGACACAGAACAACTGATGTGAGCAGTACAACTGGATGCACATAGAGAGTGTGTGTCCTTGCTGTTCCGTGCATGTATATGTACGAGTTGCCAGCAGATGATGTGGCAGAGGCTACACTGTGTTAACCACTCCAGCAGGTGGCCTCTAATGGCTGGTGCATGCCGATTCAGTAGGCGACCAATTAAAGCACGTGTGCACGGCGACACCACACTCTGCACACTCACTCTCAAGCGTGCTGGTAGCAGGATACAGCACACTCCTCCCTCATGTAAAGTGGGCACCTAGGTGACGGAGGAGACGCCAGCAGCCCAACGAGATGGACATCCGTCACATTTGGAGCGGGATTAGCTAGTGCTGATGGAGGGGGGAGGGGGCAGGGGACAATGTAGGGACAATGTGGCGGGTGTAAACTGGAGGATAGGGCTGTAACGTGCAGGGATGCCCAGGGGTGGTGGGCCCAAGTGGTGGCCAATGACAGCATCAGGGAGGAGGTACCGTTGCCATCTCTGCATTGCCATCAGCAGGCACATCCCACTGTGGAGGAGATGGTACTGGGCCCACAAGTAATGATGATTAAAATGATGATCGTGAGGGTGCTTGTGGAGGTGGCCCAAACAGAACAGCAGGCTGAAGCAATGGAGCCGAAGCTGGAGATGGACTGGCACCCAGTGCCAGGAAACTGGAACCGTAGGGCACTGCACGTGGAGGAGGCAGCCTCTACAGCAGGCAATGACAGGCTCGAGACAGAGGGTGGCACGGTGGGCTGCGATGTTTGCAGCTGCATCTGTGAACCGGTAACTTCCAGCGGTGTGTGGGCACGCGACAGATCAAAGCCGTGCACTACATGCACACTGGTGTTCGTCACGACAGCATCCGTGGTGGTAGATAACAGTGACTGGTATCCACTTGGGCCAGTGATCAAAATCTCGTGCCCACACTGACACTCCTGGTGCAAAGTGGCCAGACAAACCAAACTGTGGCAGGTGTGCTGCAGATCACAGACAGTGGAGGATCGTGTGTGGTTGCAGCTTGTAGAGCTCTACACCCCCATAGGCGTGAAATGATAGGTGCTCAGGAAATGGAGAAAAGTTTCATCCAGTGAAGAATCCACAACAAACTTTTTCATTTGGGAGTTGAACATATGCTCTAGTCGTTCTGCCTTGCCACTTGGCTGAGGGTGGAATGGTGGAGTTGTAACATGATGAATGCTGTGAAGGGAACAAAACAGTTGAAAGGCCTGAGAAATGAACTGAGGCCCATTATCGGAAACTCATTATCAGAAACTAAGGTACTAGACAACACCTCAATAGAACACACCCTCAAAAGCGTACGAGTTGCGATCTCGGCAGATGTCGACACACGCAGGAGAATGTAAGGAAACTCGGAAAATGCCTCCGAAACCGAGACACAATAGGAATTCGAGAAGGGACCCACGAGGTCTACATGAGTGCATTCCCATTGTTGACAGGGAAGTGGACAAGAGGGGCAGGGATGCCCTGGGAGCTGCCTGTTGTTGGACACACTGCTCACAAGCTGATACAAAATGGATAATTTTGCCATCAGTCCATGGGCAGAAAACATGTCTCCTAGCTAACAGTTTAGTGCATGAAACTCCCCCAATGGCTGTGGTGGAAAAGTTGTAGAAACTCACGGTGGGAATGATTACTCTGGGACAGACGTCTTCTGTTGACAGCAGCAAAACACTGTCAAAAACATAGATGTGATACTGTAAGGAAAAAAAAAGTTGCACTGAGGGTCTGGAAGCCTGACCTGGCAGTTTATCTGGCCAACCCTGCTGAACAAACCAAACCACCTGGTAGAGAAATGCGTCAGCAGCAACGGCAGCTGCTATGTGTGAGCTCGTAATTAGGAAACACTAGGTTGCTCGTAATTGGGAAACACTAGATTGCTCGTAATTGGGAAACACTAGACTGTGGACTGTGATTCAGTATCAAGAATGAATCAAAGCAATTCTTCACGATAAAAGTCAGGATCAGGACCCACAGAAAGCTGTAACAGGGCATCTGCTTTGGCATGTTTAGACATAGGTCAAAAGTGGATTTCGTAATTGTAACGAGACGTGAACTGTGCCCAGAATTGTAGGCAGCTTACTGCCTTGTCAGGTAAGGAAGTGTAAGGGTTACACAAGGAAACCAAGATTTACGGTCAGCAATAAGGTGAAACTTGGAGCCATAATAAAAATAATGAAATTTCCGGAGAGAATAGACTACGACAAGAGCCTCTTTTTTCCAACAGAGAGTAATGCTTCTGGGCTGGAGTGAGCGATTGAGAGGTGAGAACAACAGGTTGTTTGGAGCCGTCAGCATATCCGAGCACTAGGACTGCACTGTGGCTATACTGTGAAGCATCAGTCACCAAAACTATGTGCTTGTCCAGAGAGAACACAGCTAATGCGACCCGGGATAGGCATAGTCAATTGCTCCAAAAATCATGGGAAAATAGCAGGGGCACTAGCCACACCAAAAGGAAGGTGCAATAGAGATAGAGACCAAAAGCAATGTTCAAAATCAGAACTCACCGAGGCTCTTTGTCCACAGAAACATGCAGATACACTTCAAATGAATTAATTTTAGAAAAGTACTGGCCATACAGAATTTTTGCCAACAGTTCCTCTTGGCATGGAAAAGGATATGTATCAACAATTGACAGCATGTTGACAGTAGTATTGAAATTGCCACAGAGGCAAAGTTTCTCTGATAGTGAACTGTGTCAATGATAGAAAAGCCAAATGCATGAAATGTATCCATCCCGAAAAGTTGTAGACACCAGCATCAGCAACCAAAAAAAACATAATGGAATGAACCACTGACTTGAAAGAAGAAGACGTTACAAATTGTCCCAACAGTGCAATGTTCTGTTCATTTCAACTGACATATTTCCCTGTGACGAGTGTCAATGACGGCAAGCCTACAGTCATAGAGGTTTCAGAATTCTATAATGGCACTGCAGCACCTGAATCAGTCTGTGGCTGGAGCACTTGGCGAAAAAAAACAATGAACTCGATAAATAACTTGGGAGAAGTTACAAGCATTAGAGTCATGCAGTTTATGTTCTTCTCCATGTCCTGAGCAACCTTTGGAGAATGACCCGCAGAGGTTATGTAGCATTTCTTCTGGCAACCACTATGAGTAGCCCAATGCTTAGGGCATGCGAAACATTCATGCTGGACAAAAAAGAAAGGACAAGATGGAAACAGAAAACGCTGATGGCCCTGTGGTGGTCGTGACTGCTGGTGCCAGCGGCGCTGGGCCTGCACGTTTACTGCCACCGCTGCAGCTTCCTTGTGCAAGCCATCTGTCGGCTTAGTGAGCACATCTTATGACATTACTGCTACATTGCCTCATGCTTCAGTTTGGTTACCTGTTGTCTGAGAAACTTCAGAATATTGTGCTATTTGAAAAACTTCTGCAAACAGAGTGTCTGCATAAAAATCATTATGGGTATCAGTAAAGAATTGACACTTAAAGCTAAGGCTATGAAGTTCAGCTGCCCGTGTACTGTATGACTGGTCTGATTTCTTGCCGTATCGGTAGAATTCAATTTGTGCTACATTGACGTGTGTTTGTTTGCGATGGTATTTGGACAGTAAACAGCACATGTGATCAAAATTAAGTGCAGCCGGTTCTTGTAAAGGGGCCAGATGTCACAGAAAGTGATAGATTTTATGTGGAATCCAGGAGAGGAAGAAGGCTTTGCCCAAATATGAATCTGTCACATCAAAAGCCAAAAAATGCTGTCTCAGTCTTTTTTCATAAGTTTCCCAATCCTTGACTGAGTCATCATATGGAGGAAAAGTGGGTGGATGGACTGGTGGAACAGTACCCTGTCTGTTAATGGAAGCCAACATAGTGGTCAGTGCCAAGGTAAGCTATTCAATCGGAGCAGGAAGCACAGCGTACATAATGACTAACTTGGTGAAACTGCACGTAGAGACTGCACACGCGGAAACCATCCCAGGCATATCGCCAATCATGTAGTAACCAAGTAATACACGAAACCAATCCAAGTAACACGAATATGGCTTTATTCGTAAACCTCTGAACAATAATGGAAATAAGCCTCTCATGAATCCCCGTCAAGCAAGACTCGGAACAACTGATGTGAGCAGGACAACTGAATAAACACAGAGGGAGTCAGTCAGTGCTGCTCTGCACATACATATGCACAAGTCATCAGCAGATGGCACGGCTGAGAAAGCGCTGCGCGCACGTGGCCCTAGCGGCTGGCTCACACTGATACAGCTGGCAACCAATTCGAGCAAACATGCACAGCAACACCAGACTCAGGGCACACACATGCACTAGTACAGGATAAGCACTCTTTCTCAGGGGAGGATACTAATATGGTACACAAAAATGAGGTATACCATTTTTACCCCTAGCAAGCAACAAATTCCCAGATGCCCTGGTACTTTGTGATTCATGTAGAGGATAGAGGGATTGTGCATTCAGCAGAACACGGAAGTCACGGTTTGTATCCAAGGAAAATAATTCATATCATATCAGTCATGAACAAGGGTCACTGTAATTGTGCCATAGCACAGCACATTGATATTGTTCGAAAGATGACAAACCTTACTGATCAGTTTTACCAAAGATGAGCACTTTGCAACTACAGTGGATACTACAGTGCAAATGTGTGGAGAAAGTGAATGTGAAAACTGCACAGTTGTGTTCAGTTCATTTTCAGCCTGAATATTATGAACGAGAATTAAGAAATGAAGTACCAGAGTTCTACCAAGAAAGAAGCTACTACCCATTCCTCAGTGTAAACATTGCAAGTTGGAATGTGAAAGAAATTAAGAAAACAGGGATGCATGCAAAAAGGTAAGAAATCAGCACGTAAAGAATTAAATGCTCAAAATAAAGAAAACTTAAACAATACTGTAACATAAATTAATTCTGGTAAATGTAATGGTTGCCTGTTACTGTATTACTTTATTACAGTGAATGACTCGCTATATTGTGTATGGAATAAAAAAAATTATGTTGCTCAGGTTTATTAGCTCTTTTTCATATTCTCAAGATGCAACTATTGCATTGTGAGAATGCAGTGCAACTTGTGATTGAAGTCTTATAGCTGCACATTTTATATGTAATCTACTCTGATCTTTGGTCAAAATCAACATGGAAAATTCAGGATGGAATGTTACAGTATCATGAAAAGGATAGTTACTACTCACCACATAACGGAGGTGCTGTCGCAGATAGGTAAAACGAAAAGACTGCCAGAAAGTGAGCTTTCGGTAAGTAAACAAAAACACGGGCACACACACACACACACACACACGCATGTGCATGTGCAAATGCAATTCACACACTTGTGATCGCAGTCTCTGGCAGCTAAAGCCAGACTGCGAACAGCAGCACATGATGAGAGAGAGAACCGTGTGGTAGGGGTAAGGATGAGGCTGAGGTGGGGATCTTAGGTCATACGAAAAATAGTTTGTTTTGTACTTTCTTTTACTGTGTAAAAAAAGAAAAAGTTTAAAAATCATAGTTGCACACAGATGTGTCATAGTTGACTGTCAAGTGCTTTGCCACAGAGTTAGGGGATGCAATACATGGTCATGTTTTACAGTCAAATGGAGATGCTGGCTTGAGCCATGATGGTTCATTATAGTTATAAGTTGTCTCACTTCTGATTATGATATTAATACACCTGAAGATGCTCTGTTAATGATTGAAACTGAATCAAAATTGGGTAATACAGGTGTGTTCAACCATGATGTTTCAACTGTTCACACCAGATAGATTAGAGATTCATCAGTCAACAAGCTTGACTTGGAGAAACATGCTATTGTGTCAATAAATGACAAAGGCCACATAATATATGTAAGAAAATGTGAGATAAAACATGCCACCATACCCAGTTAATGGAACAGTCTTTAATGGAATGGATTTGTCGAAGAGAAGCTGTTCTGTACTGAACAATGCATGACCACATTAAAAACATATTTTAATGCGAAAGAATTCAGACTGAAGTTTCTGAATGAATTACCCGGAATTACATGCAGCAGCATGTTGCAGCCTAACAATCACCCCTTCTCCTGCCCCCAAATTCTGTGTCTCACTCAAGATCGTTATTTTCAGAAGAATGTGCACTCTGTCACACTTCACAAACAACAAGTG
Organism: Schistocerca nitens; assembly: GCF_023898315.1. Lineage (NCBI taxonomy): Eukaryota > Metazoa > Arthropoda > Insecta > Orthoptera > Acrididae > Schistocerca > Schistocerca nitens. The sequence goes on along the minus strand of NC_064619.1, from coordinate 3,779,680 downwards.
TGGTTTTTTGGTCTAAGAAATGCAAGAGTTGAAAAGGAGCTTGCCGCATGTTATGATATTGGTTTGGATGTCATCACAATATCTGTCCTAACCATAATTTTTGAAGGGTAGGTGAATGAAAATTCTTATTTGGACATGTTACAAAGGTGGTTAACCTCAGCTTGAAAACAAGGGACTTGTGGATCATGGGCAATTAAAGTTCCTCCATACACAATTTCGTGGCTGCTGAATTGAGTATGGTTTAGCATATCTAACACTGTTAAAAGGGTCACCATAAAGCCCAGACCATTCCATGGCAGACAGTTCATTATGGGGTATAATTGGACCCCTTGTGGCTCAATGTCTGTGCAACACTAACAAAGAATTGTGCAAAAGTGTTGAGGAAATGTTTTGAAGTATAACTTCTCTGATGATACACAAGATGTCAAGGAAGACATGAAGCTGCATAGATCTCTGTGAAAGGCATGGTAGTGCAAAAACAAATTGACTGAATACATAGTTTTTATGCGTAAGCAGAACTTTTGTGATGCTCAAGAATATGTCGAGGAGGATATGAAGGTGCAAAGATGCCAGTATTTGGCTGGCTGGATGAGGAGAGGTGACATAAAATTCCTGGTCATTATATTTTGAACTTAGGTCTTGTGCTAAATCTTACATCTCTCTACAATGTCTCATGGAATACATGAAACTTGGTGTTATCTGAGAGGAATAGGCTGTGTAGGCAGAGTGGAGAACATGCAGATTACTGGACACACAGTTTTTAGATGTAAGTTCACTAATATACCCATTTTGAAAGACTCTGACAAACCAGCTGCCTCAGTCCTCATTCTGCCTTCTTCACAAAAAATTTTGACTCGTGGACATATTCACACTCTTTTTCACACACAGCATTCTAAATCATGTTATCCAGTTTATCTTGCCTCGCCCTCTCATTGCCACTATATATATATCCCACTGTCTACTTTTTCTCCCATTTATTGCAGTACATCCCACTAACAGTGTCTCCTCTCTCTTCCACTATCACTGTCTCTTTGTGCACATTAAAGTGCGAATATGTTTGCATGGCAAAATTTTTGGTGAGGAATGTGGAATAAGGGTTGGGCAGCTGGTTCCCCACTTTTCTGCCAGAGTCTTTTTAAAGAGGAGCATATCTGCCGTATTTGTGTTCGAGCAGGACCATTTCTCTTCTTTTCCCTTCTACAGCAGGGTGTGCTGCCTATATAGGTCAGTAAAGTTGACAGTTCATTTATATACTTTGACACAATCATATATTTTGACACATACATGTACTTTGACACTTATAAGCAACAAATAAGTATTCATAATATAAGGTTGCCACAAAATCGTTTGCTTTATATTTTTTCTGGATACTTTGTTCATTGATCACAATTATTGAGAATAGCAAGCTTACGGGTTGTATCCTAAAGGAATAAAAATTTTATTAGAAATATTTTACTGAATTTAACTGATTTGACCTAGGGGTTTGTGTATGTACCAGACGAACTGTATACCCACCTCTGCAGCCAAAGTTGCTAACATACTGTTGCGCAGCACATCCAATTCCCAGATGTGCTTATAAATTTGTAAAATTATTACTTGGCGCAGATGGTAGAGAACCGGGTCTGGTTCATACAGTATGTCACTATCAGTATCTGCAGCACGCAAAGCTTGCCGATGTCGCAGAAGGCAGGGCTCCACTCGTAACATATTGCCACACTGAGCCGAGCCGTGAGTGAGGAGTGCAAATGGCACAGTACGACAGCATCCAATACGTCATTCCGTGAGCCGAGCGATACCGAATAATAACACGTAACATCCGTGCTCGGCCACTCCACTGTATCCTAGCAGTGACGGAAAGTGTGAAGGTAAGGAGAACTGACAATAACTGAGACACCACGGTGGGTACAAATCCTGTGACACTGCCAGATAATCAGGGCAGATGACTACATTCGCACCCACAATGACACTATGTCCGACATAAATCCCCTGTTTCAGAAGCCCCAGTCTCAGTGTCTGGTCATCTCATCTGCATCTCTGATTCCTACGGAATGACAGTCTCGCTAGTTACAGGATAACTTGCTTGGTAAATCATGATATGCTACCTGCTGCCTGAGTGAAGACTTCACCTCCAAGACCACACCCAGCTGGCAGTAGTGGGACTGAACCATACAAGCTGCCACTGCTGTTTGGTCACATCTGTGACTGATAAAAGCTGCAGATGAACCTCGGCCATTCTGTCGAAGGGCCGTACCGAGCAGACCACCCCCTTAAACTTCTCGGGTGAGGCACTCGAGTACTGCCTCCACGGCTGCACCTCCCTTACTGTACTGTCGAGGTGATTTGTATCTCGGGCTTCTGACTTCATAGCACTCGTCATCCTCGATATGTCATTTGCATACACCTAAGTGCACATCCGTCTTCAAGACGCCGAGGCTAGATATTCGTGAGCCACTGTAGGCTTGTGCCTGCAGACCCCCAACCTGGCTAGCTGCACGAAATTGTTGTTGGGTCCTGACCTGTGCAATGCTGCAGCCTCCGCAGTTCTGTGTCCACATTCCTTGTCCCTTTCAGATGTGTGATGCAGTTCATCTTTCGCATGCCACCGGCAAGAGGCAGCAGCAGCAGCAGCAGGCACCTAAGGTGCCGACACTGTACAGCACGTGTGCTGTGCAGGGTGGACTGTGCACGGCCCACTGTGCGCGATTTGCCCGAGCGTCAGCATGCTGCCACGTCCTCTGGCAGACCAAACCCCGACACTGCGGCACGCCTGACTGCACCTGCCCGTCAGTGCGTCGCCAAGCCCTGGCCCAACTGGCAGTGCAGTAGGGTGTTACCACTATGCTGAGCTTGTGACACGACACTCGAGAGACTGTCGCATGCCGTGCTGCTGCCTTCACCGTCGTCAGTGATCGCAGCTTCACTTACACTGCATTGCCACTTTGACAGTCTGCCGATTAGTGCCAGGAGTCACTACTGCCTCCTGCGACCTATCCTCTCCTTCTCGCACGGGGGCACGGGAACTGTGTGGCGACACTCTACTACGCATTTGTGCCCGCCACCCATCTGCTCTAGCAGATGATCTTGCGCTGTAGTAGATGACAACTTGTCGTCTGACAAAAATCCGCATCACAAAATGTATGCATCTGAGGACAGGAGTTTCCTCTGCTGCATGCTTCTTTGCCACAGTGCGTGGGGTCCTGCCGTAAAACGTGTGACGAGGTTGTCTCGCCAACACTGAACTGTCCACAGGAAAAGCGCAGTCCATTTAATGTTCCTCTCATGTTACGTCTCTGTTCAAGTTATCTCATTATCAGGACTTAAAGAGCTTTCTGTAGTGCTACCAGATTGAGACACAACCCATGAAAGACATCAGTGGTGCTTCAGTTTTGTGTGTCTATGAAGTGAATAACACTGCACGCTCCTGTGATGCCAATGGAGAACTAGCAGGCAAGACTGATACCGTACTTCAGGGAAACATTATTCAACACCCACCTTACGAACTCATGTTCTGAGCATAAAGTATCCACTTCATGGAGCCTGTTAAATTATAACGAGTGTGGCAAGATCGCACAAGTTTTTATTATTATTTCTTTCTTTTCTCAGATGTTATATCTGGTCAAAAATGGAAAGTGACGCGGACCTCGATCGAGCGTGACTTCCTTTTAACTGTACGGTATATGTTATATTGCATTTAGGAACTTTCGGGTAATTGAACATGTATCAATAATTACGGATTTCTGTAGCTGTATATATAAGTTTGGATGTAGCTGTATTGCATTGATGTACTGGTGGATATTGTGTGGTATGACTCCTGTAGTTGATAGTATAATTGGTATAATGTCAACTTTATCCTGATGCCACATGTCCTTGACTTCCTCAGCCAGTTGGATGTATTTTTCAATTTTTTCTCCTGTTTTCTTTTGTATATTTGTTGTATTGGGTATGGATATTTCGATTTGTTGTGTTAATTTCTTCTTTTTATTGGTGAGTATGATGTCAGGTTTGTTATGTGGTGTTGTTTTATCTGTTATAATGGTTCTGTTCCAGTATAATTTGTATTCATTGTTCTCCAGTACATTTTGTGGTGCATACTTGTATGTGGGAATGTGTTGTTTTATAAGTGTATGTTGTAAGGCAAGCTGTTGATGTATTATTTTTGCTACATTGTCATGTCTTCTGGTGTATTCTGTATTTGCTAGTATTGTACATCCGCTTGTGATGTGATCTACTGTTTCTATTTGTTGTTTGCAAAGTCTGCATTTATCTGTTGTGGTATTGGGATCTTTAATAATATGCTTGCTGTAATATCTGGTGTTTATTGTTTGATCCTGTATTGCAATCATGAATCCTTCCGTCTCACTGTATATATTGCCTTTTCTTAGCCATGTGTTGGATGCGTCTTGATCGCTGTGTGGCTGTGTTAGATGATACGGGTGCTTGCCATGTAATGTTTTCTTTTTCCAATTTACTTTCTTCGTATCTGTTGATGTTATGTGATCTAAAGGGTTGTAGAGGTGGTTATGAAATTGTAGTGGTGTAGCCGATGTATTTATATGAGTGATTGCTTTGTGTAATTTGCTAGTTTCTGCTCGTTCTATAAAGAATTTTCTTAAATTGTCTACCTGTCCATAATGTAGGTTTTTTATGTCGATAAATCCCCTTCCTCCTTCCTTTCTGCTTAATGTGAATCTTTCTGTTGCTGAATGTATGTGATGTATTCTATATTTGTAGCATTGTGATCATGTAAGTGTATTGAGTGCTTCTAGGTCTGTGTTACTCCATTTCACAACCCCAAATGAGTAGGTCAATATTGGTATAGCATAAGTATTTATAGCTTTTGTCTTGTTTCTTGCTGTCAATTCTGTTTTCAGTATTTTTGTTAGTCTTTGTCTATATTTTTCTTTAAGTTCTTCTTTAATATTTGTATTATCTATTCCTATTTTTTGTCTGTATCCTAGATATTTATAGGCATCTGTTTTTTCCATCGCTTCTATGCAGTCGCTGTGGTTATCCAATATGTAATCTTCTTATTTAGTGTGTTTTCCCTTGACTATGCTATTTTTCTTACATTTGTCTGTTCCAAAAGCCATATTTATATCATTGCTGAATACTTCTGTTATCTTTAGTAATTGGTTGAGTTGTCGATTTGTTGCTGCCAGTAGTTTTAGATCATCCATGTATAGCAAATGTGTGATTTTGTGTGGGTATGTTCCAGTAATATTGTATCCATAATTTGTATTATTTAGCATGTTGGATAGTGGGTTCAGAGCAAGGCAGAACCAGAAAGGACTTAATGAGTCTACTTGGTATATTCCACGCTTAATCTGTATTGGCTGTGATGTGATATTATTTGAATTTGTTTGGATATTAAGTGTGGTTTTCCAATTTTTCATTACTATATTTAGGAACTGTATCAATTTAGGGTCTACTTTGTATATTTTCAATATTTGTAGTAACCATGAGTGGGGTACACTATCAAAAGCTTTTTGGTAATCAATGTATGCGTAGTGTAGCGACCTTTGTTTAGTTTTAGCTTGATATGTCACCTCTGCATCTATTATCAGTTGCTCTTTACATCCTTGTGCTCCTTTGCAACAGTCTTTTTGTTCTTCATTTATAATTTTGTTCTGTGTTGTATGTGTCATTAATTTTTGTGTAATGACTGAAGTTAATATTTTGTATATTGTTGGTAGGCATGTGATGGGGCTATATTTAGCTGGTTTTGCTGTGTCTGCTTGATCTTTAGGTTTCAGATAAGTTATTCCTTGTGTAAGTGTATCAGGGAATGTGTATGAGTCTGCAATGTAACTGTTAAATAATTTAGTTAGATGTGAATGTGCTGAGGTGAACTTCTTTAGCCAGAAATTTGCTATTTTATCCTTTCCTGGGGCTTTCCAATTGTGTGTAGAATTAATTGCTTGGGTGACTTCATGTTGCAAAATTATCACTTCAGGCATTTGTGGTATCATCTTGTATGTGTCTGTTTCTGCTTGTATCCACCGTGCATGCCTGTTATGTTGTACCGGGTTTGACCATATGTTGCCCCATGTCTGTTATGTTTGGTGGATTGTCTATTTTAATGTGTGTGTTATCTATTTTCTGGTGAAATTTCTTTTGGTTTGTGTTGAATGTTTGGTTTTTGTTTCCTTCTATTTTAACTTTTTTTGTGTCTTCTAAGTCGTTTGGCCAATGCTTGTAATTTCTGCTTCTTTTCATCTAATTGCTCTATCGCTTCTTGTTGTGAGATTTTACCTAACCTTTTTCGTTTTTCTTCTGACATTTCATTTCTTATAAATTGTGTTAGCTGTCCGATGTCTTTTCTCAGTTTTTCTATTCTGATCTGTAGCCTGTGTTGCCATGCTGGTTTTGTGCGTTTCTTCTGTGTGTTGGTTGGTTCTGATCTCTGCCTAGTGTGTATATTTAGTGTGGTGAGTGCTCCTATATAAACCAGTAGTTGTAACTCTTCCATAGTTGTGTTTTCATTTATTTTGTTGTGTATGATTGTGTTGATAGTTTTTATTGTTGTTTTGACTTGTGGGTTATTTGGCGGTCTATGCAAGAATGGTCTAATGCAGGGCTTAACAACTGGCCGGTTTTGAGCGCGAGTACTCGCGTCTGCTCAGGCACTTGCTCGCGAGCAGGCGCAAGGTGGCAGAGTAGGGAGGGAGGGGAGGGAGGGGAAATGTGCGCGCATGTTTGAATAGGGCCTATTGAAATCGCGCCGACTGTGTAACGTTTAAAGTACTACGATCAGCTCTAACAGTCACTTCGCTGGTTAAGAATCATGTCAAGTCGCCGTTGTGTAACCCCAACCATGCTTTCGCAGTTGGGAGGAATTGTATCTGTTTACAGAAAAAGATGGTGTTTGCAAAATGTTTAGTATGTCACAAAACGCTGAATTCTTTTAGGAGATTTAATTTGCAGCGACATTATATGTCGTACCACGCGAAAGACTACGGAAGTGGAAACTGTGATGGACCAGATCTTGCATAGGAAGTTATTAAACTTAAAAGAAAGCTATCTGAAGAAGATCTGGACGACGAAGAAAAACCAACTGAGGCAGCTCTCAGAGTGTTACAAAATTGCTTTGCTTTTAGCAAAATCCCTGCGTCCCTTCACTGATGGCGATTTAATAAAAGAATGTTTGGTAGTTGCAGCGGAACATTTGTGTCCATCTCAAGTTGAACAGTTTCGGATTGTGCCATTATCGAACATGACCATTATGCGTCGCATACAGGACATGGCATACGACGTCCAGAGCCAGCTTGCAAATATCTGTAAAGATTTTATGGCTTATTCTCTAGCTCTGGACGAAAAGTGTTGATATCACTGGAACAGCGCAGCTTGCCATATTTATTAGAGATGTTAAAAGAGATCTTCAGGTGAGGGAGGAGCTCCTCGATGTAGTAGCCATGAAGAACACTACAACCGGAGGTGATATTTTAAGTAGTGTTGAAGAAAGTGTTGAAAATATAGAATTGTCGTGGAATTCTGTAGTTTCAGTGTCTACAGACGGTGCACCAGTGATGACACGGAAAAAATCAGGTTTCGTTGCGCTGTTGAAGGAGAAAACGCAAAAACTGACCGTGCCGAATGAAATATGGGGCGTTTACTGTGTGATCCACCAGGAAAACTTATGTGCAAAGAGTATCACTCTAAAAAATGTGATGAGTGTTGTTGTTTGTACAACCAATTATAGAAGGAAGCATGGGCTACAACACAGACAATTTAAAAGCTTTCTTGAGGATGTAGAAAGTCAGTGTGGTAGCCTGCCTTATTACAGCGAGGTCCGCTGGCTTAGTCGTGGCGAATTATTAAATCGATTTTTTTGCCTATTAGATGAGATAAATATGTTCATGGAAATAAATAACATGTGTGTTCCTGAATTGAAAGAGCCTTCATGGCTTTGAACATTTCACTACAAGGTAAAGATCTGCTAATTACTCATTTCATAGATCGAGTACGAGCTTTTAAAATGAAATTGACACTTTGGGTGAGTCAGCTGGAAACAGGAAATCTAGCTCATTTTCCTAAATTATCATCCATGCAAGATGTTCACAAAGACTGTGAACATTATTCACATAGTTTAGCTGCCCTTAAGGAAGAATTTGATCAACGCTTTCAAGATCTGACAGCACTAGACAGTGATTTTGATCTGTTCTCCTCTCCATATTCAGCTAATATTGAAGAGATTCGTCCTGAGCTGCAACTAGAAATTATTGACCTGCAGTGTGACAGAGAATACAGAGACAAATTTCAGAACAAGAAAAAAATTTTGGAATTGTACAGACACTTCCCTCAGGATAGATATCCTCGTTTGCACAAACTGGCGGCTACAATAATATCAATGTTCGGTTCCACGTATGTTTGTGAACAACTGTTCTCTGCAATGAAATGTAACAAGACGCGCCTGAGAAACGCATTGTCTGATCGAAATTTAAACTGCACGCTGCGCCTACGTTGCACAAGAACAATTACTCCGAACATAGACGCAATTATAAAGGGCAATAAGTACAAGATAACCGAGAATCCCACACTTAAGTGACACCTTTTATTGTGTAATAGTTCACAAATTAATACGAATGTAGAGGCATACCCTAAGCTAATAAAATTGTGTGGCACGTGTACATTCTCCTTTATTTGTTTCATTTGTCGCAGTAATAATTCGTGAGTGATATCCCTGCAGGTGGCCGCGGATCTACATTGACTGGCGGCAGCTGTTGTGTGCACCACGTGACTCTCCCCACTCTCCGCTCTGGTCCGGTAGTGGGGGTAGCGTGCTTGCGCTGCTCCGTGCTCGCGCCTTGCTGCTCACAGCTTGCTCTGCGAGCACGTATGTTGTGAAGCCCTGGTCTAATGTCTGTATTTGTGTCTTTGTATTCTATATATGTCAGCTGAAATTTTTCTTCTATATCTAACATGTGTGTCACTTCGTGTTCTATTTGTGCTTGTTCTGATGGCTGTCTTAAGATTTCGTTTCCTCTGATTGTTTAATTGATGCGTGTTGTTCTTTGTTTGTTTGCTCTGGGATGTTTGAGTCCATTACTGTATTTTCTTCTTCTTCTGATTGCACATTATTTTGTTCCAGTATTTGTTGTACTTGTTGTTTGATGTTTTCTAATTCTGACTGGGGTATCCTGTTATTTTTGATTATTACACGGATCTGATCAGCTAGTCGTTGTTCTGTTAAAAATTTTAATTCTGGGTATCTGGTAATAAATGTTGTGTATAATTGTGATCTGTATCCAGTTGTGTTGGTTCCTAGGTTTGTTGCTTGGTAATAACAGAACATGAGGTGTCGTTTAACTTCATCTGACCATCTCATCCTCTGTCTTTGTTTTCCTTCTAGGGTGGTTGCAGGAAGCATATTCTGCAAAACACCTCTATTTGGATTTAAAAAATTTCCAGTTGGCTAGCAGTGTCGTTACCATTGTGGGCGGGCATAGGGTTCAAGCGTCGTCCCCGACCATGACGGCGCTTGTCCGAGGATTCTTTAGTTCTGTCCTGAACCAACTAATCACACTAGAAGGGGGGTTAGCCCTATTAGTGGTTTGTTCTTTTCGTCGCCTTTTACGACTGGCAGAACATACCGGAGGCCTATTCTTTTCCCGGGCCTCCACGGGGTTTATTATTATTATTATTATTATTATTATTATTATTCTTTCTCTTCTCAGACGTTATGTGTGGTCAAAAATGGAAAGTGACGCGGACCTTGATCAAGCGTAACTTCCTTTTAACTGTACGGTATATGTTACATTGCATTTAGGAACTTTCGGGTAATTGAACATGTATCAGTAATTACAGATTTCTGTAGTTGTATATATATGTTCGGATGTAGCTGTATTGTGTTGATGTACAGGTGGATATTGTGTTATTATTGTATTATTATTATTATTATTATTATTATTATTATTATTATATACAGACCACTGCAGCACAGCAGCATGCATGAATCCATTATAGACTGAAATCTCCAACTGTGTTGGATAAGCTATGGCACCTCAAGTTCATTTATTTGTATTTTGCATTTTCTTTAGCCACTATGCTAGATTAGCTTTGCCTTATGGTACATTAAGTGTGTTTATTTGTATATTGCATATTGCATTTTGCTTTGATCACTGTGTTAGATTAGCTTTGCCCACTGTACATCACGTTTATTTGTGATTGGTAACTGTGTTAGATTAGATACACTTAAGGTACCTCAAATTTCATTTATTTGTATTTGCATATTTGGTCTTTCTCTTGTTGTCTTGAAAAATTGTGTGAACTGATTCCCCGTACATGGACGGTGGGGATTACTGGACCGACTAGATTGAGAGCTTTAGTTCGTAAACACTTTTGTGGCATCTTACAAAGTAAATGGGTTCTGCAGTTAATTGTGCCTGTTAACACACCAGTAAAGGATTTCTTTAGTATTTGGACATCTTTTGTTACATTGTTACCGTGCTTTACCCCACCGTTTCATGTTCCAAGCCTGGCTAACACATGGTAACCGTGTGCTACATTCAGTGAGTAGCACAGTTCCCACTCAGTTATTGTTGTTTCATTTTCCATTGTTGTGTATCAGTCCAAAAATATTTGATGAAAATGGAAAAGAAAGCTAGACAGAGCATTAATCAATGTGAAGGAAGCCTATGGGTAATTTAAGAGCTATAATATTTCATAGACTTACCAAACATTCTCCTGTAACAGGATTGCACGTAGCTGCATGTCCATTACAATTACATTTCCTGCATTCATATCCAAATTCATCATAAGGTAATGTTGACCCAATCTTAACATACCCATACTGGCAGTTTTCACAGGATAATCCCGTGTAGCCTGGCGGGCAAAGACACCTTTCCACTTGACGTGCCACTGCTCCATCTGCACTTGGTAAGCCAGTTTTCAGTGACACAGCTTTCAATCTGTGAAATACAGATGAATGCAACAAATGAATTTTCAGTCATCTGCATCATAATGTAATGCCTGGAGTAAAAACTTGTCCCCTTCCTCATAGTTAATGGCTTAACAGAACAAAAAACCCTCTTCAAAATACCTTTCTGAAAGAAAGTAGTGTACCAAAATTAATCCTCTTAGTGGTAACACCTTAGCCAACACCATAGGTGTCTGTCAGTAGTGATATGCTATTGACTAGGAAACTGGTAGAATGATGTGAATTGTAAAGTGTACTAAGTGAGATGCAACAGTTCCTATGAGAATCAGGTATCACTGCTTAAATTTTGGTTCAGGACTATTTTCACATTTAATGTATACTTTGCTACTAATGAAAATGTTATACAAAGAAACAATCACCAATTATTTGATTGCCCTATCGAACTTATCTATGAAGGCATGCTGAAAAGTAACACCTCAGAATTTGAAGCTATATAAATGAAATGACTGTTGTTAACAATCTACAACTTTAATGTTCATCTCTACATATTTATTCCTCAATACAGTCACCCAGACAATGAACACATTTCTTCCAGTGAGAGACAACTTTGTTGATACCACCACTGTAGAATGTTTGACTTTGTTGATGGAGCACAGCTTCACATCTGCTTGCATTGATTCATTACTATAAGTGAAGTTTTCGGATGTGTTGTTTGAGTTTTAGAGACAGATGAAAATCAGATGGGGCTAACTTGGGACTGTATGGAGGATGATCAATGACAGTGAACCCAAGGCATTGGATTGTTGCAGATGTCACAGCAGTCATGTGTGGTCTGGCATTATTATGCTGAAGGAAAGGTTTCACCATGTGAAGATGAACTCTTCAAATCCAAAACGTTATTAGAGCACACTGTTTCTCACACACCAACATAGTTAATGTTACACACCGCCATGTTACATGCTACAGTTCAGAGACCTGTAGTGGCAGAGGGCTGTAAATATTTAGATGTGAAGAATATAGTTGTAGAATGTTAATAACATTTGTTATATTTAAAAGTTGTAAAAGACTCTCACAAATAGTTTGCAGGCATTACTTTTCAGCATATGCCCTCATATATTATCATTTCATAATGTCTTAGATAACAAGGGAAAAATAGTCAAGCTGTACAGCCAAGAGCATGATGTGGTATCAAAGCTCAGTAAGAGATCACCAGCTACAACAGTGCCACACAGAGATTTTGTGTGTTATCAATATTTAATGTAGCATGAAATTTGTTAGGAGTTATCTCCCACTATAGTTGGTGCCATGATTTAGCAGCACACAGCACAGTTAAAGTCGTACTCTGCTTGGCAGTTGTCATCAGGGTTGATGGTGAGTTGCTGCTGCAGCAGAGTGTGCAAAGCATAAATGCAGCCAGTCATAGCCCCACCACAAGTCTGTGGGCAGAAGTAAGCTGTGTGGTTTCTGGAAGTGGAGGATCCACTACAGCTGGTATCTGCAATACTGGAAGCACAAATAATTCCTCGATGGACTATACATCCGTCCCTATCTAAGGTTGGGAATGATTTATACTCCGAGGCATAAGTCTGACTGGTTGCTGATGGACATTAGACAGGAAACTGAAAAACCACAAGTATTCAAAAACTCTTTCACAATTTATCAGAATAAATGGGCTCAAGGTTGAAATTCCACATCACTCTCATATCTGTATTAAAGAGATCTTGATTTATCCAGCATATAGACAGCCAATAGTGGTTTGTGCAATGTATATGCTTTGTTTGAAGTATGACATAAAACTGTTAGCTGAGGAGCATAAGAGAAGGAGCAGTGGCTTTTCTCTCTCAAACTGATTGTTTTTCTTCTAATACACATATGGAAAGTAATATAGAAGTAATTCCCACAGTTGTCAGTGTTCATAGATTAGCACCAATCACAACATGCCATCACGATTAATGTACCAAAGATTCTTGTGATTTTCATAATAATTGGGGTTCAAAGCAGAACTCATTGAAGACAATTCTACTCCAGTCAGTGAGATTCCAGGCCTAAAACATGTCTCACACCACTCTGGACTGTGGTGGGATACCAACCTGACTGATTGCCACAATATAGCCCTGCAACTAGAAGTGATGATCTGGGGTGCCATTACTTTTCACCGCAAGATGACTTTGTTGTCATCTGCAGCACACTTACAGCACAGTGGTATGTCAGTGATATTCTATGCTCCATTTTGTTGCACTTTGTTGCAAGCCATCCCAGACTTACATTTCAGCAAGATAACACCCGCCCGCACATAGCGAGAGTTTGCTTGTCATCAAGCTTGCCAAACTCTACCTTGGCCAGCAAGGTTGTCAGATCTCTCCCCAGTTGAGAACATTTGAAGCTTTATGGGCAGGGCCCTCTAACCAACTCAGGTTTTTGATGATCTAACATCCAATTGGATGGAATTGCATACTCTATGCCTCAGGAGGACATCCAACAACACTGCCAATCAATGCCAAGCTGAATAACTGCATATGGACCAGAGGTGAATAAACATGTTAATGACTGCTCAGTTTGTGAAGCTCTTTCTCTTGAATAAATGGTCCAATTTTTCTGAAATTGTCATCATTTCTTTGACTGTGCATGAGCATCATATTTACCAATTTGCCTGCAACTAATTATGAATATTCTGTAACGGGGAGCTTTTGTGTTATTTTTCTTTATCACTGGTTCTTATTATATGCTTTTCACATTTTTATTGAGCCAAAGGTATGACTGATGCCTCTGTCTGTATATTAAGTAACCAACTTTCGAATATTTTTAGAGGAATGAGTAAAAAAAATCACATATTGTATAATGCAAGTATCGAGTAAATGGTTGGCATCTAAACGAGAACTGGAACATGGTAACACTGCTTATCTACATACACATGGCAATAGTGTACTAGTGCTACAGCCCGGTTGGGCTGAGAGGTTGTTTTGGCTGACTATAGTGAGATATATGAAGAACAGGGGACAGGAAGTGAGAGGCAATATGAAACTAAGACCAAAGGCTAGGTCAGAAAGAAACTGCAGGGATAATTCCTGTTGTGTTCTTAACTTCAACCCTTCCCTTTAAAACGCTGTGGAATCTGAAATAACTGTTTACTGTTTTATGAGGTCATTTGAGGTGCTGTCAACAACAGGACAAATGGGAACCAACGATTGACTACTTTGAACAATAGTAAAAGGTCACTTTTAACTTTCATATTTGGATTTTACTTTCTTGGTGCACATGGTGATTCATTAGTAGCTAATATTTTTCCTGTCATAATTGCTACACAACACTTTCAAATGAGCCTTACTAAAGATTGAACATGCTACCTCGACTCAAGGAGTTCCCTGTAAGCCATTTGTAATCCCATCACAGTGTTTATGCAATGGAAATGTGTGCTGGTTGGTCTATTAATTTGGTTATCACTATGGACTTAGTTTATAGGTGTTTACTCTTCAGACTCTGTTACTAACTAGCTGGACTCTGACACTGTAGAAACTGGACTTCGGTCGGATTGCTTACTTATAGATAGCTTGTATTGCTCCAATGAGCATTATGTCAATTTGTTAAATAAACTGGGATGAGGCTTTATTAATTTTGAGTGTAGATTGTCTTTATGTGTTTAGCATCTGTGGCACATGCAAATCAGACTTTGAACATTTTCTGATTAGGCGAGACTGTGGCCCTTCAACCATGGAGCAACTAAAACTACTACTACTTGTAATGCAAACAATGTAGAACTATGAAGAACTACCAGCAGTAACTTTACAGGGAGAGCAAGCATTAGTGAATGGGGCAGGTATGTCTTCTGTACCACTCATTTTTACAACTTTTTCATCCCCTAATGAACAAAGTGAAGAGCAGAGCTCTTATTTCCACTGATTGCAGTTACACATTGTGGCTTGCCAAGTTTCTGATGAATCTGACAGAACTTGAGTTACCTAGCATATTTTCTTTATTAGAAGAACATTTTTTGATGAAGAGACATGTTAACTGCAGCCTTGTTAGAATTTTGACAGCAAAAATAGAACTTCAATCAATCTCATGTGGTCTGGCCACAGACCTTTATGACTTAAGTAGGAATTGCAATTTTGAATGTCTGTACTGGACCCTATTCTGACGAAAGTAGTGCAAATAGTTCAAGCCTGCGAAATTTCCCACACAGCCCAGAGTTTATTAATGCTGGAAGAAGATGTGGCAGTCAGTACTCGGACAAAGGCTGTGTGGGATGTCATGCCACCTGTGGTGTGGCCCTCACCTTCTCCATGGCCCAGATGCCGCTATCAACAACCACACCAGTGGCGATGGACCACATTAATGGCAGTACCATTGCCTAGTTGTAAAGAATTGCTTCTTTCACCATGCCCACAACACATGCTTCCTTCGGTGTGTAACATGTCAAGGATGTGGCAAAAAAGGAATGCTTGTAAGAGATAGGTTTCAGCAGCTCTCCTGCAAACATGCCCCAATCTGTGGAGATGAAACAAGTTTAGGTTCGCCACCCTTAAAGGTAGCCAAGCCAGACCTTTGGGCCTATAATGTCATCAGGTATCCTTGCTAGGAGACTTTCAGTTTTACACACTTAAAACAACCAAGTCACTCATCCAGGAAATTTTCGTGTGGTAACTGATCTCAAAGTGGACAGTGTCTTTAGGGTAGACTTTCCACACATTGGAGTTTATGGTTCATGAAGCATTATGTGGCATGTGATCCAAAGGACCTTAAACCATGCACCATCACTCTTTGTGATAAATATGCTCAAAACTTCTCATCTGGGTTAGGCAATGCAACTGGCTTTGAATATCAAGCCACTCGTAAGGCGACACCTAACCGACACCTCTTCAAAACTCGCACGGTGCCACTGGCTCTAAAGGATGCCCTCAGAACAGAACTAGACAGACTTACTTGTGAAGATGTCATTGCCCATTCAGTTATTCTCTACGGTCAATGGGCCACCGCACTGGTAACAGTACAGAAACCCAGTAGAACTTTGACAATACAGTCACTTCAAAGTCATGATAAATGCACAAACTGAAGTGGAAGCTTACCTCCTACTAACCTCAGATGACGTTGCAAAATGAGGCCACAGTAAGTTATTCAAATTCCCTCAGATGCAGCATCACAAGCTTACTGAATGCTTAGTAGGGCATACAGCCTTACCATGATGATATCTTGGATACAGTAAGACTCCAGAGGGATACGTTCACAACTTCAAACTCTTGTTCCAGAGACTGACAGCAAATGGACTCAAATGGAATCTGCAAGTATGCTTTAATGCAGTGTCCTTGATGTATTTGGGGTTCAAACTCTCCGCCTATGAACTTAAGCCAACAATAGATTATGTTGCGATTGACAACATGCAGCCACCCAGGTAAAAGCCCTACAAGTTTTCCTGGATAAGATCAACTATTAAGACTGCTTCTTTGAAACCTAACTGAAATTGAACCAATTATGATGCCAAGATGCACGTTTTGAATGTTGACCTTGCTGCCAACAAGCTTCCTAGGCTTGGAAAGAATGCCTTCAGTGGGCACTGTGCTTGACAACATATACCCCTCACCTGCCATGTTAGTAGCATCCAGTGTGTGTCCACTCCCTTCCCTCCATGGTATAGGCACAGTCCTGTTCCATAAGTACCCCAATGACACCGAATGTCCTATTGCATAGGCTTCTAAGATCTTATACACCTCCCAGAAACTCTACTGCAAAATCTAAAATTGAAAGAGCCCTCAATATCACCTATGTAGTCCAGAAATTTAAATTATTCTTTTATTGACAGAAATATCACCTTTTCAAGAACAGTTAACCTTTACTCACCATCTTTGGCTCTAAGCATTGGTTACCAGACTGACCCACCCATCTTCTCCAGTACTGCATGCTGTACTTGTTCCATTTTCATTATTCTATACAGTGTTGGCAGTGATGTTACACATTGAAGGGGGATACACTGTCCCGATTCCCCATGAGACTCAGCACAGCTTTTTACTAACACAAATTGGTGTGTTTCCATCTTGATTCAGATATGCATACATCCATTTCAATTTTCCCCTTAACACCATGTAACTTCATTACTGCCACTGATCAGGGCCTGGTCTTACACCACTTCACTCACTTTGTACAAAACGGTTGGCTAGACACATCACCCAGCCCTGATTTTTGCCCTTACCGGCAATGGTGAAATCAAATGTACCTAAACCAAGGGGTTCTGTTTGAGTCTCAGAAGAGGACCATAGCCATGTCCTCATTCCTTCCTCTCTTTCATGGCATGCACTGTGCCTCTTGCACATTGCCCACTGGTGCATGTCCCAAATGAGAAGTTTGACATAATGGCACTTGTTATGGCCTAATACTGGCTCCGTCATAATGGACCTTATCCTCCAATATTCCACCTGTAAGACACATCAAACTGCACCTCCCAGCAGTTCTCTCTGTGGCCTGACACTGTGGAGTCATGGGAGCATATTCACCTTGATTTCGCAGGACTGTGGCTGGTTGTGATTGATTCTTCTCCTCACTTCCTTTTGTGTTCCAAATGCCCAAGGTCTGTTGTGCTGCTCCTATCATGGATCTGCAAAAGATCTTTGCCCTCAAAGGTACACTACACACTTTGGTTTCCTATAACGGAATGGCATTCATATCCTGTGACTTCAAATAGTTTTGTGCCTGCAACATTCATGTGGAATGTTTTGCCTGGACTGTCAGGACCCAGATCTGCAACAAAATGATGCTTAACACTGCACCCAATTCCCTCTGTAGTTGTCTGGTAACTTACTAGTCCACCATGATCAAAGGCTGCAGCCTGGAGGAGTGGATTCAGGGCCACCATCATCACACCCACTTGGACACACTGCACCCATTGGCGGCTTGTTTCATTGCCAAGACCTCTTCCTTCCATTGGTGCCCTGTGTGGGCCTGTGAATTAAGATTCCACTCAAACTGGATCCATGCAATGATCTTTGCCCACAATGGGCCCATAATATATATGGTGGCTTTTGCCTACAAACTTTTGTGATGCCATCAAAGTCAACCTTGTCTTTGCTTTGTCAGTAGCCACCTGTTTCTCCACGCCTGGTGGCTCACACAACTCCTACCAGGATGCATCTTGCCCCCAGACTTACATATGGATGTGTATCCATTGTCTTATTCCAGTGGCAGTTCCACTGGATCACACACCACCTGCTCCTTCTCACCTGGTGGTCATGGCGTGGTTGGAGGAGGGAGGGTGATGGGAGGGATTTGTAGTGGTGCTACCTGATATCACTTTGGAAACTGAGTAATTAACACAACATTACTGTTGATT
Source organism: Schistocerca nitens (assembly GCF_023898315.1). Classification (NCBI taxonomy): domain Eukaryota; kingdom Metazoa; phylum Arthropoda; class Insecta; order Orthoptera; family Acrididae; genus Schistocerca; species Schistocerca nitens. Next base: position 3,761,489 of record NC_064619.1, on the reverse strand, counting down.
GCTGTGGTACTTGTCACCAGGAGCATTCTCTGATGAGGCCATGCCTACCAGAATGCAACATATAAGTCAGTCCAGGGCTGGTCTGAGCCACTTGTAATTCTGTCCCAGTGTTGATGCAGTGTAAGCGCACACTGGTTAGCATGTTGGTTTGGTTTTCTCTATGGGCTTGGTTTATGGGTGTTTACTATTCAGACTATTTCAGTCACTGGCTGTACATTGGCACTATGCTAACAGGACTTTGATTGGATTGCTTGCTTAAAGATAGCTCTGCTCTGGTGGAGCATTCTATAACATATCTCAAATTGTTGTATAAACTGGGGTGAGTCTACATTAGTTCTTAGTGCAGATTGCTTTTACAAAAGTACCATCTGTGGCAAAGATTTAAGACATTTCAATTATATTTCTTTGTTTACAAAACACATTTCTAAAAATTTGTAAAGCTATTAACTATTTTGTTAGAAAGAAGAAGTTAATTTTATTTACATACTTTTTCCACGTGATGATAAAATTTGAGAAAACTGAGGAAAGGTGTAACAGAGTACAAAAATATTTAAAATTCCTGGAAGGTTATCTAAAACTGTAGTGCCATATAAAACTTCAGGGGAACAAGTATCATCAAAAAAGTAAGATATTTTTATACCTTCCTTTCTGTTGATCTGTGTTGTATTTTGCTCTCAGCATTAAATGCTTGAGATCTGAAAGAACACTCATAAACTGATATCGAGTGACATCAGCCCCTTGATATTCTGTAGGGGCTGTGTGAGCTTTAATATCTTTCAGTTCCTCTGGGATAAGGTACCATCCGTTTTCATGTAATGGAATGCTAATTGTCACATTTGTTTCATAGAATTCTTCATATCCGTAACCAATCTTCAAACCATTGTTTCCCTGTAACAAAATAATACCACTGTGATAATCAAAGAACTAGAACTGAGTGATAAGTATAACAAGCACGCAAATTGTGAATGGCGTAAAGATTCATCAGATGTATCAAATACATTTGTCAAACCTCTCTGTATAAGGGCTGCTGCCTTTCTGACAAATGATGTCATCATGGTGCTCAGCAGTTTTTCTTTTGAGATGAAACACAGACCTTTCAACTACTTCTTTATATGTGAAACAATATGAAAGTCACTTGGTGCCAAATTCAGACTTTATAGAGGGTGCTCCATTTCACATTTGTATACAGAGGAAATTGATGAGTTAGTGCAGCTGTAGGTTGTAGAGGTTTGCCACACAGCAGAACATGAGATTAGAGTGTCCCTCTTTGGTCTGGATATCACTTGCCTTCTCAGTCTCCCCCATAATATGCAGCTGCATTGAGTGTTCAAATGAGGGGCTGCAGGGCATTGTTGTGACTTGGCCCAACAAAGAGGAGGCAGATTTCTTTTCAGGGAAGGTAGTACATACCATTATGACATAAATCTCAATTGCCCTGGTGACGGTATTGACAAATAGACGAGGAACACCTTGTAGTGTGTGTATACAAACCCTTTCTGAAATTCACATTTATTGTAATTTCTGGTCGCTGTCAGAGACAGAAAACCACAAATATTCTCTCACATGAGAAATTTTCATTATATCAAGATACTAGCCATGTCAAACGCTGATCCTGTTAACAGATGCTTACACAGTAATATTACTGTAATATCTGGATTAACAGTTATCCACTGTCAGGTTTTGGTTTGGTATTCACTGATTTGAAGCTTTTACTGGCGTTTTAGGAAGTCTGTGTAATATATTGCAATTCCATAGTGTATGACTGGTTTTGTGTTGTACAGGTTACTTTCAGTCATTTAATGAGCAACACACAAACTTACCAAGTCTGGATTTACAATGTAAGTGGATATATATATAAAAATCTACTCACTGAGTGGCGGCAGGAAAACACACATACAAAAACGTTTAACTTGTACAAGCTTTTGTAGCCAGTGGTTCCTCCTTCTGGCAGAAGAGTTGAAGGGGAAGGAAAAGGGGTGAAGGAAAAGGACTGGAGAGATTTAGGGAAAGGTGTACAGTTCATAAGTCACCCAGAACCCCAGGTCAGGGAGACATACCAGACAGGATGAGAAGGAAAGACTCTATACTTAGGACTTTCTAGCTAAATCAACTCAAGATGTTCTTAACAGGATGAAATCAACAGAGTTAAAGGTAAAGGGAATGTTAAAGGGCCATAACTTTTTTCTAGGCATTTTGGTACAAGGAACATATGGTGTATGGTGCCTCATTACAGAATAATTACATTTTGTTTGATGCCTTATCTCTTGTAACAGTACTGCATTGAACATATCTGAAAAACGGTGCAAATCAATGGTATGTGGTGTGGCGCTTGTTTGGGAATTAACTTGTTCCGTTCACTCATGGTACTTGCTGTTGGCTACAATGAGGCCTACTTTACTCTTAGTTCTCAAGCTAGCATTCAGTACTGCTCGGTCCTGTTTTGGATTTGTTTTTCTGGCAGCGTTAGTTGTCCGTTAACAGCAATCTGTGGCAATTTGAATGGGTTTACTGATGAAAAAACAGCTGATATGCATCTAGTATATGGGTTCACTGAATGCAGTGGCACAGGGGTGCAACAATGCTATGCTCTGCTGTTCCCACAGTGACAGCAACCACATCACAGTAGTTTTGCATGTTATCATAGGTGCCCCCAAATAATATCCTTTTGTTTTACTATGTTTTTGGTGATTTTGTATTATGAGCCATTGGAGACAACATGTCTCTTATATCCAAACAGTCAAAAAATATGCCTGAACAACTGCCCCAATTTTGTCGGTGGATTTAAGTTGTCTATGAATATAAGTGCAATGTGTTACACATAAAGAGATGTAGAGACCTATTACTATTCGATTAGAAAGTTGGTGACAAACCACTGGAAACAGTAATAACCTAAGATATGTATGCGTAACCTGCTGAAATGATTGAAAGTGCAATGACCGCATAAAAAAATATGCAAAAAGCAGATGCTGAGAGTCAATGGAAGAATATTAAGGAAATGTAATTCATCCATGCAAGAGGAGATTACAAAATACTTGTTTTATTGAATATCAAGTTTTGTTCATTAGTCTGAAACACTTACCAGATTGGATTGGTGGAGGAGATGAAGGAGATCCAATGAAGAGAGGTGTGGTTAATCAGTGGATTATTAAGTTATTGTGGTGGATGCTACAAGAGAGGTGTTCTGCATCATAGAGAGGTTTGCTGCTGAAATTCTGAGAGCATGCATTCCAAAAAGAGTTGGACAGTTTGTTGCCTCCTCTCAAATTTTTCTCACAGAAAGACCAAAGTGAAAAAATCAGAGCCGGCAAATTAGAGCATATATAGAGATTTTTCAACAGTCATTCTTCTCATGCACAATTTGTGAATGACAAAAGAGGGAAGGGAACAACAGTGGTATTAAACGTATCCTCTGCCACACACTGTAAGCTGGCTTTAAAAGACTATAGATGTAGATGTAAATGTAGACCTCCCCTTGGGAATGGGCAGTCAGTTATACATGCAGTTTACAATCTCTTAGAGTCCATGCCTCTTTTAAGTTTTCATTGTAGTCAATGCAAAGTTAATCTGAAAATATTAATATAATAATTAAATCAGCATTTCAGTTTGATTAGTTTCTTGCGCAATGTGACATGCTGGTTGTGATAATGCTCACATGGAAAAAATATTTAATTTAAATGACCTTCTGATGTTGCATCATGTGAACAAATTTAGAGTCTCTGACATCTATCCCAGGGTGACTGGGGAAACTGTCATACTGAATGTCCTGACGATGGAAAGTGCTATCTACTGTATATAAACCAACATCTTGAGGGAACTAAGAGGCAGCCTCCTCTGAGCTACTCTGTTTGTTTCAACACTTCTCTCTGTGTCTTAAATTCCCTCCTTTTCAATTCAGGTATGTGGTTGAATGAAATCGAATCAGATAGTTCGTTGCATGGCTGCTTCACTGTTGCAATCTGTATAGTGATCCCTCGGTTTGATGCTGGTTGGCTGATGGTTGTCTCAGTCAGCTCAGGTATTCCGTTCTAGGGAAAATGTTTTTGACTGTCAATAATTTCATAATTACACCTAGTAACTTATGCTGGATGTTGCTGCATCATTAACTGCAAAAAGGAAACTATGTAAGTCATGGATCACAGCTCAGTTCAGCCAGATGTTTCATTAATAACAACATTGACCAGATGTTCTGTGTCTCATTTATGGAATGTGCATTCATGAACCCAATACATAAGACACTACTATGTGCTCATTAATTCATTGAGTTCTGAAAATTTCCATTGTGGAGGAGAACACTCAGGGTTTTGAAACAAGCCACTTCTTGATGACAAAAACAAGCTTTTCTAAATTGTGCTGTTAATTAACTACCATTCATCTTCTGTAAATATTTTACCACTCCAGCAATGAAAGTTCACTTCATTCTATGATAATGTGGAAATGTTTATATGGAAACTTCTCATAGTTTATTTAATACTAAGATTATGAAATTTAAATATCTCAGGCAGACAGCTAAACTGGCCTTCTCTGAGCATGCAGCTGTATGGTATTAATAAACTTAGTAAAATTGCTTGACAAATTACCTTATTCATTTCTAATAGCTTCAACATAAAGAAGAAAGGACCAGAATGGATGGAGCATTAATTTCTTCTTTGTACTGGATCTCATTGTCATGTTACCAGTAGAAATCAAAGTAGTAATGGTCTGATTAAGATCCTGGGCTGCATAACAGGTCCAGCAAAGGACTTGATTGCAGTTCAGAGACAGTATAAGTGAGAGACCTTAATTCCTTGAAAATATTGGCCTTTCATGCTTGTGAAACCAACAAAGCAACATTAACTGAAGAACCAAAAGATGAAAATAAGCAACATGATACCACACTCAGAGAAAAGTTAAACCGCTATCACATGTTATAAGATCACTAATATGTTCCTCTTCAGTGTTGAACAGTTACTGCTTTAATGCTCAGGCAGAAAATTAAGCTGTACTGACATTACACAAGTATTCAAATCAATCAATGCTTCTTATTGGTTGTGCATTAAGATAAACTGAGAAGGAAAGCTTACTGTGGATCATCTGGATTGGATTAGAAAAATAATAGGGAGAGGCTAGTAAAGAGCTGGAACAGGAGAAGAGGAGTGGAAGCAGGAGGCTTACAGTGACTGGTGGAGATTGAGGGCAGAGTACTTGTGGTGTTGAAGTACACAGGGTAATTCACGAAGATATGCAAATATTTTAATATGTTATTCTACAAGTGAAACAGGTCTGCAAATGTTTAGTTACAGAGTTATGGCTAATAAAAGCTTTCACCTGAAATTTAGCAACTTTGCTAATATGAAGCCATTGCAAAACTGTACGAGGTTAAAGTAAAGCACGATTTCCATTTATTTGGTTGTTATTGACCTGGTGAATCTAATAAAATATGTCCCAGGCGTGTATCTGCAGTAGTTTTCCAGAACATCCAGAGAAGTAAAGACACAATTTTTGTAAAATTTTTAATTTATTATATACTTGGCCCAATTTGTTTCTTAAATTCCAGACAATTGCACAAAGTTTTCAACAGATTTTGTAGAGAATTTAATTTTGGAAAAATGATCGTAATAACATTAACTGAAATTGCATGAATATGTCGGATAATCTGCTTTTGTTAATGTCATAGCACACATGAATTCATGTTGAACTGGAGAAAACAAAGCTCAGTGCTAAGGAAGTTGTACATTGCATGTACAATTTCACAATACATTCACAATATATTTTCAAAAATGTCTTCACCAAGTTCAATGCATTTAGCTGCAGGCGTTTGAACAGATTTTGTTGCTCATTTCAGTTTCAGAGGGTTACTCATAATTTTGTCTATTGCATTCATAATGCAAGTACATAATGTGGATACAAGTCTGGGACCTCTTTTATTACCGTATTTACTCGAATCTAAGCCGCACTCGAATCTAAGCCGCACCTGAAAAATGAGACTCGAAATCAAGGAAAAAAAATTTTCTCGAATCTAAGCCGCACCAGAAATTAGAGACTCGAAATTCAAGGGGAGAGAAAAGTTTTAGGCCGCACCTCCAAATCGAAACAAAGTTGGTCCATTGTAATATGAGAAACAATTTAGGTCGAATGAATGACGATACAGCTACAGTATTATAGTTTGGTTCGAGTCGTAAGCTTAGCAGTTAAGCTCTACCAGGTAGCCATTGCTAAGCGCCAGGCGCTCCGTCCGTATTTATATGGGTAACCTTCCTTTTTCACATGCTTCATCTGGTTTGAACTGATTGCTTATTTTTCTTTGATCTGATAAATGCCGTTCTCTTTGTTACAGGTGTTTCCGTCACTCTAAGCTGAAAATGCATTACTGTACTGTGTCATGCATTGTTTGTCGCATTCTGATAATGAGTGTTTACGGCCTGTCGTCGCTCGCGGCATGGCTTGCTTTTGTGCACGCTACCGCCGCCTACAATTACAAGGAGAGAGAGGAATCGTCTCATTAGCGAGACAATGGCAAGAGACTGCTATTTGTTGTTACTTACACTGCTGCTTTCTTTGATAATGATCAACAAGAACCAAATAATAGACTGCGTATGATAGAAGATGTTCTGAACGAGAGTTTAGCAAAAATTTTTCTCCGTTTGAAAATCTTTGCAGACGCCTCTTTAGTACAATACATTCTGCACAGAAATTAGTCATCTTAGATTAAAAATCTAGTCAATTGCCGTGCTTCATTTCTGACTGTATCACTATAAGGCATAAGAATAATACAAATACAAACATGACATAATATGTATATTCTTCCGCGTTTGCTGTTGTCTCACTCTAGTTTCGTAGTTTATTAGGCAGACAGGATTTAAACGAGATAGCAGCAAACACGAAAGAATACATGGAAAAATGTTTATATTCGTATTATTCTTATGGTGAAGAGAATACTGCATGTGATTCACAATTCATAAAAGTTCCTATTAGCAACCATCTCTTCTCACAGGTAGGAAAAAATTCGGAACGTAGAGTTGGCCATATTGACAAACATCTCAAACAGTCTTGCCAGTCGGATTTTCGTAGTAGTTTGAAATGCTGCTACATTCGAAGATGAACAATACGGCATTTGTATTTACTTCATTGGATAATGTATGAAAATGCAGTGGTCGAAAATCGGGGCGGAGAAAAAAAAGCTCGTCTTCCACCTTTTTTTTATTTATTTACTGACGCAGAGATTTTGGCACCAGTATTTGGCTTGGTGCTTGCAAAGCATGCCTGTGTAGTGTTACATATATTCAACAGCAGAAGTTAGTTGTACCGGCACCTACCAACATTTTTCAGAACTTCCGCTTACTTTGCACTCGATTCTAAGCCGCAGGAGGTTTTTTGGATTACAAAAACCGGAAAAAATGTGCGGCTTAGATTCGAGTAAATATGGTTGATTCACCAGACCAATAACAACAAAAGAAATGGAAATCGTGCTTTACTTTAACCTCGCACAGTTTTGCAATGGCTTCATGTTACCGAAGCTGCTAAACTGCAGGCAAAATCTTTTATTAGCCATAACTCCGTAACTAAACATTTGTGGACCTATGTTTATATGAACTTTTTTCTTTAGTTTTACTTTTAGAATAACATATTAAAATATATGCATACCTTCATGAATCACCCTGTATATTGCAGTGACTTCTCAGCTGCACAATTCACAAAAGCTAGAACTGAGATTGGTAGTGGAGGAACATCCAGCAAGCAAGGACTGTGAAAACTGTCGAAGTTATCTTGTATTGTATGCTCCACAGTTGGGTGGTTGCCTGGCCCACAACCTCAGTTGGCCAGTGGCTGTGCATTCGAATGATTAGCTTGCTCATGGTCATAAATTTGTTAAATGCCATACAGTGATAGCTCGGAAGTTGCTCTGTAGTAGTGAAATAACTGTGCGTTTTTCTGTGTGGGTGTGACCACCAACAGACTACCCTGGATGAATGTTCACTGCCAGTGTGTGGCAAAGTGCAAGTAGATCATTCAGTTGTGGAACATTCAGAAGAACATAATGTAGTCATCTTTAATGCCTGCTTCACAAAGTGTGCCATCTTGATCCTCACCCTCCAACACCTACTTTTTCTGAAGTGCACAAGGAACCGCTCTTGCAACATCTTCTTGTTAAACAGTGTTTTATCAGTGTGTTTTCATTCATTCGTCATATTCTGTAGGTTTGTAGCAGGAACTAGAGCATTGGGGCATTTGTAAAAATTCAGTTTTCACGTTATGAAAGACAACAACTGTTAAAAACTGCATCATTGTGCTGCTACATACTACATGTAGTAACAAAGGCTAAATTTAACATAGTAAAATGCCATTGCAGCTGCTGCTTTTGAAAGGTACTGCTGATTCATCAATTACATTGAAGAACTGTAGTTTATTTCTGACAATTTTTTGAATATTTACATGACAACATTGATACTAGCCAGAGAATGACAGCAATGGTTTTAGTAATAGTAACCTTGTATGATGAGTATCAGGAAAAAGAAAACTGGCATTCTACGGATCGGAGCGTGGAATGTCAGATCCCTTAACCGGGCAGGTAGATTAGAAAATTTAAAACCAGAAATGGATAGGTTAAAGTTAGATATAGTGGGAATTAGTGAAGTTCGGTGGCAGGAGGAACAAGACTTTTGGTCAGGTGAATACAGGGTTATAAATACAAAGTCAAATAGGGGTAATGCAGGAGTAGGTTTAATAATGAATAAAAAAATAGGAGTGCGGGTTAGCTACTACAAACAGCATAGTGAACGCATTATTGTGGCCAAGATAGACACAAAGCCCACACCTACTACAGTAGTACAAGTTTATATGCCAACTAGCTCTGCAGATGATGGAGAAATTGAAGAAATGTATGATGAGATAAAAGAAATTATTCAGGTAGTGAAGGGAGATGAATATTTCATAGTCATGGGTGACTGGAATTCAAGTGTAGGAAAAGGGAGAGAAGGAAACATAGCAAGTGAATATAGATTGGAGCTAAGAAATGAAAGAGGAAGCCGCCTGGTAGAGTTTTGCACAGAGCATAACTTAATCATAGCTAACACTTGGTTCAAGAATCATGAAAGAAGGTTGTATACATGGAAGAATCCTGGAGATATTAGAAGGTATCAGATAGATTATATAATGGTAAGACAGAGATTTAGGAACCAGGTTTTAAATTGTAAGACATTTCCACGGGCAGATGTGGACTCTGACCACAATCTATTGGTTATGAAGTGTAGATTTAAACTGAAGAAACTGCAAAAAGGTGGGAATTTAAGGAGATGGGACCTGGATAAACTGAAAGAACCAGAGGTTGTAGAGAGTTTCAGGAAGAGCATAAGAGAACAATTGACAGGAATGGGGGAAAGAAATACAGTAGAAGAACAATGGGTAGCTCTGAGGGATGAAGTAGTGAAGGCAGCAGAGGACCAAGTAGGTAAAAAGACGAGGGCTAGTAGAAATCCTTGGGTAACAGAAGAAATATTGAATTTAATTGATGAAAGGAGAAAATATAAAAATGCAGTAAATGAAGCAGGCAAAAAGGAATACAAACGTCTCAAAAATGAGATCAACAGGAAGTGCAAAATGGTTAAGGAGGGATGGCTGGAGGATAAATGTAAGGATGTAGAGGTTTATCTCACTAGGGGTAAGATAGATACTGCCTACAGGAAAATTAAAGAGACCTTTGGAGAAAAGAGAACCACTTGTATGAATATCAAGAGCTCAGATGGAAACCCAGTTGTAAGCAAAGAAGGGAAAGCAGAAAGGTGGAAGGAGTATATAGAGGGTCTATACAAGGGCGATGTACTTGAGGACAATATTATGGAAATCAAAGAGGATGTAGATGAAGATGAAATGGGAGATACGATATTGCGTGAAGAGTTTGACAGAGCACTGAAAGACCTGAGTCGAAACAAGACCCCGGGAGTAGACAACATTCCATTAGAACTACTGATGGCCTTGAGAGAGCCAGTCCTAACAAAACTCTACCATCTGGTGAGCAAGATGTATGAGACAGGCGAAATGCCCTCAGACTTCAAGAAGAATATAATAATTCCAATCCCAAAGAAAGCAGGTGTTGACAGATGTGAAAATTACTGAACTATCAGTTTAATAAGTCACAGCTGCAAAATACTAACGCGAATTCTTTACAGACGAATGGAAAAACTGGTAGAAGCGGACCTCGGGGAAGATCAGTTTGGATTCCGTAGAAATATTGGAACACATGAGGCAATGCTGACCTTACGACTTACCTTAGTAGAAACATTAAGGAAAGGCAAACATACATTTCTAGCGTTTGTAGACTTAGAGAAAGCATTTGACATTGTTGACTGGAATACTCTCTTTCAAATTCTGAAGGTGGCAGGGGTAAAATACAGGGAGCGAAAGGCTATTTACAATTTGTACAGAAATCAAATGTAGATAATTTTAGAGCTATTTCTATGCCATCAGTATTTGCAAAAGTTATCGAAAAGGCTGTGTTGTTGTTGTGGTCTTCAGTCCTGAGACTGGTTTGATGCAGCTCTCCATGCTACTCTATCCTGTGCAAGCTTCTTCATCTCCCAGTACCTACTGCAACCTACATCCTTCTGGATCTGCTTAGTGTATTGATCTCTTGGTCTCCCTCTACGATATTTACCCTCCACGCTGCCCTCCAATGCTAAATTTGTGATCCCTTGATGCCTCAAAACATGTCCTACCAACCGATCCCTTCTTCTAGTCAAGTTGTGCCACAAACTTCTCTTCTCCCCAATCCTATTCAATACCTCCTCATTAGTTACATGATCTATCCACCTTATCTTCAGCATTCTTCTGTAGCACCACATTTCGAAAGCTTCTATTCTCTTCCTGTCCAAACTATTTATCGTCCATGTTTCACTTCCATACATGGCTACACTCCATACAAATACTTTCAGAAACGACTTCCTGACACTTAAATCTATACTCGATGTTAACAAATTTCTCATCTTCAGAAATGATTTCCTTGCCATTGCCAGTCTACATTTTATATCCTCTCTACTTCGACCATCATCAGTTATTTTACTCCCTAAATAGCAAAACTCCTTTACTACTTTAAGTGTCTCATTTCCTAATCTAATCCCCTCAGCATCACCCGATTTAATTTGACTACATTCCATTATCCTCGTTTTGCTTTTGTTGATGTTCATCTTATATCCTCCTTTCAAGACACTGTCCATTCCGTTCAACTGCTCTTCCAAGTCCTTTGCTGTCTCTGACAGAATTACAATGTCATCGGCGAACCTCAAAGTTTTTACTTCTTCTCCATGAATTTTAATACCTACTCCGAATTTTTCTTTTGTTTCCTTTACTGCTTGCTCAATATACAGATTGAATAACTTCGGGGAGAGGCTACAACCCTGTCTCACTCCTTTCCCAACCACTGCTTCCCTTTCATGCCCCTCGACTCTTATAACTGCCATCTGGTTTCTGTACAAATTGTAAATAGCCTTTCGTTCCTTGTATTTTACCCCTGCCACCTTCAGAATTTGAAAGAGAACGTTGTCAAAAGCTTTCTCTAAGTCTACAAATGCTAGAAACGAAGGTTTGCCTTTTCTTAATCTTTCTTCTAAGATAAGTCGTAAGGTTAGTATTGCCTCATGTGTTCCAACATTTCTACGGAATCCAAACTGATCTTCCCCGAGGTCCGCTTCTACCAGTTTTTCCATTCGTCTGTAAAGAATTCGCGTTAGTATTTTGCAGCTGTGACTTATTAAACTGATAGTTCAGTAATTTTCACATCTGTCAACACCTGCCTTCTTTGGGATTGGAATTATTATATTATTCTTGAAGTCTGTGGGTATTTCGCCTGTCTCATACATCTTGCTCACCAGATGGTAGAATTTGGCATGACTGGCTCTCCCAAGGCCATCAGTAGTTCTAATGGAATGTTGTCTACTCCCGGGGCCTTGTTTCGACTCAGGTCTTTCAGTGCTCTGTCAAACTCTTCACGCAGTATCTTATCTCCCATTTCATCTTCATCTACATCCTCTTTGATTTCCATAATATTGTCCTCAAGTACATCGCCCTTGTATAAACCCTCTATATACTCCTTCCACCTTTCTGCCTTCCCTTCTTTGCTTAGAACTGGGTTGCCATCTGAGCTCTTGATATTCATACAAGTGGTTCTCTTCTCTCCAAAGGTCTCTTTAATTTTCCTGTTGGCAGTATCTATCTTACCCCTAGTGAGACAAACCTCTACATCCGTACATTTGTCCTCTAGCCATCCCTGCTTAGCCATTTTGCACTTCCTGTCAATCTCATTTTTTGGACGTTTGTATTCCCTTTTTGCCTGCTTCATTTACTGCATTTTTATATTTTCTCCTTTCATCAATTAAATTCAATATTTCTTCTGTTACCCAAGGACTTCTATTAGCCCTCGTCTTTTTACCTACTTGATCCTCTGCTGCCTTCACTACTTCATCCCTCAGAGCTACCCATTGTTCTTCTACTGCATTTCTTTCCCCCATTCCTGTCAATTGTTCCCTTATGCTCTCCCTGAAACTCTCTACAACCTCTGGTTCTTTCAGTTATCCAGGTCCCATCTCCTTAAATTCCCACCTTTTTGCAGTTTCTTCAGTTTCAATCTGCAGTTCATAACCAATAGATTGTGGTCAGAATCCACATCTGCCCCTGGAAATGTCTTACAATTTAAAACCTGGTTCCTAAATCTCTGTCTTACCATTATATAATCTATCTGATACCTTTTAGTATCTCCAGGGTTCTTCCAGGTATACAACCTTCTTTTATGATTCTTGAACCAAGTGTTAGCTATGATTAAGTTATGCTCTGTGCAAAATTCTACAAGGCGGCTTCCTCTTTCATTTCTTCCCCCCAATCCATATTCACCTACTATGTTTCCTTCTCTCCCTTTTCCTACTGACGAATTCCAGTCACCCATGACTAATAAATTTTCATCTCCCTTCACTACCTGAATAATTTCTTTTATCTCGTCATACATTTCATCAATTTCTTTATCATCTGCAGAGCTAGTTGGCATATAAACTTGTACTGCTGTAGTAGGCGTGGGCTTTGTGTCTATCCTGACCACAATAATGCGTTCACTATGCTGTTTGTAGTAGCTAACCCGCACTCCTATTTTTTTATTCATTATTAAACCTACTCCTGCATTACCCCTATTTGATTTTGTATTTATAACCCTGTAATCACGTGACCAAAAGTCTTGTTCCTCCTGCCACCGAACTTCACTAATTCCCACTATATCTAACTTTATCCTATCCATTTCCCTTTTCAAATTTTCTAACCTACCTCCCCGATTAAGGGATCTGACATTCCACGCTCCGATCCGTAGAATGCCAGTTTTCTTTCTCCTGATAACGATGTCCTCTCGAGTAGTCCCCGCCCGGAGATCCGAATGGGGGACTATTTTACCTCCGGAATATTTTACCCAAGAGGACGCCATCATCATTTAATCATACAGTAAAGCTGCATGTCCTCGGGAAAAATTACGGCTGTAGTTTCCCCTTGCTTTCAGCCGTTCGCAGTACCAGCACAGCAAGGCCGTTTTGGTTAATGTTACATGGCCAGATCAGTCAATCATCCAGACTGTTGCCCCTGCAACTACTGAAAAGGCTGCTGCCCCTCTTCAGGAACCACGTTTGTCTGGCCTCTCAACAGATACCCCTCCGTTGTGGTTGCACCTACGGTACGGCCATCTGTATGGCTGAGGCACGCATGCCTCCCCACCAACGGCAAGGTCCATGGTTCATGGGGGAAGAAGGTTGTGTATGTAAGGTTAATTGATCATTTTATAGCACACGATTTGCTATCAAATGTACAGTTCGGCTTTAGAAGTCGTTTGACAACTGAAAATGCTATATTCTCTTTTCTCTGTGAGGTACTGGATGGGCTAAACAAAAAGTTTCGAACGCTTGGCGTATTTTTTGATTTAACAAAGGCATTTGACTGTGTTGGTCACACAATATTGCTCCAGAAGTTGGACCATTACGGAATAAGGGGAGTAGCTCACAATTGGTTCACCTCTTACTTTAGCAAAAGGCAGCAAAAGGTCATTATTCACAATGTTGATAATGGCTGTGATGTGGGATCTGAGTGGGGTACTGTCAAGTGGGGGGTGCCCCAGGGATCAGTGTTGGGGCTGCTCCTGTTCCTTATTTATATAAATGATATGCCCTCTAGTATTATGTGTAACAAGAAGAGAATAGAAGCTTTCGAAATGTGGTGCTGCAGAAGAATGCTGAAGATTAGATGGGTAGATCACATAACTAATGATGAAGTTTTGAATATAATTGGGGAGAAGAGGAGTATGTGGCACAACTTGACAAAAAGAAGGGACCAGTTAGTAGGACATGTTCTGAGGCATAAAGGGATCACAAATTTAGCATTGGAGGGCAGCGTGGAGGGTAAAAATCGTAGAGGGAGACCAAGAGATGAATACACTAAGCAGATTCAGAAGGATGTGGGTTGCAGTAAGTACTGGGAGATGAAGAAGCTTACACAGGATAGGGTAGCATGGAGAGCTGCATCAAAACAGTCTCAGGACTGAAGACCACAACAACAACAACATGATGAGTATTAACACTTTTAATACAGCTGATGCAAGTCTTCAATTCTTGAACTGAGGTAATCAGATGAATGAGTTTGTGTCCAGTGAAAAACGTTTTTAGATTTTTATGGATCTGCATTGTCCCAGTGTCTTTCCATGTATTAGATAGTACAGTAGTTTGTTGAAGACATCTAATCAGAATATAGGACCCAACTCTAGACAAGTGTAAATGGAAATTATATTTAAATCTTTTGTTGAAGCTGCATAAATCACACTTCAGATGAACCTGGTTTTTATTGTTAGTAAAATATACCACTAACATGCAAGCTCTTTGAAGAAGCCTCTTATGATCAGTGCAGTTATTTGTTTTATGCAGTATTCACACTGGTGACTTTTGCTGAATAAATGCTCTATTTGGTGTAAACAAACTGCTTCATAAGATGATTTTGTATGACAATAAGGAGTGGAAGTATGCCAAATAAGCAGAGACCGTTTTCTTCATTTGAGCATAATGAGATAGTCTTCTAAGAGCAAAACTTACCAGACTGAACTTCTCGATTAATTTATTTGAACACTGACTGAATTTTAGCTTGTTAACCAGCTGAACACTAAGGAAACTGCTAAATGTAGAATATCATTTTGTATATGATAATTAAAGTTTATTTCTGATATCATCTGTTGTACTTATTTATTTGCTGTTGCATATTATCAGTGTTTGTGAGTTTAACATTGTTTTCTGTAACCAATTGTAGATCTGTTTGCCTACCAGCTGGCCTATATCTGGTACGAGTGAGTCTGGTCGTTTTATTAATAATGTTGCATCACAAACATTACTGCTTTTATAAAATTCTCTAATGTGTGTGAAAGATTGTTTACGAGGTTAAGAAAGAAAGCAGACACTGTGAAAAACATGATGAGAGTCAACACTTAATGTTTGTTCTCGTCTGGGTTTATTTTTATTCCAGTTGTGCAGTTTGTTACTGGAACTGTCTGCATTCTGTTGTAGATGTAAGGCTCCAACCTTTCCAGAGAGAAATCAGTAGTGCCACAATGTTTTAGTACATTGAGTAGATTTTTATAGTCTAAACAATCAAGAGTGTTAGCAAGACCAGAACATGTATCACTAATGGATCCACAGATTCAGATCTATAAAAAAGCAAGAAATAAATAACAAGATAAATACCATCAAAATGAGCAGTGGTCCTGCAATAGGCTGACCGCTGGTGTCTCCTCTCATGACCACCCAGCTTATTTCAAAAGTTATATTGTTACCATAGCTTGTCAAAATGCTGTTGCTGTATTCCTTTGGAGCAAGCCAATAGTACATGTCCACACCAGATAAATCATAATTTCCAACATACAAGTTCATTGTCATTTTCTCAACTGAGGGAACAACTGTTCGGCTCACCAAGAAATCACTAACCAACCATCCAGAGAGTGATGAAACCTGTGAATAAATTGAAAAAAAGGTGTCACATTATAGACAGGCTGATATAACCATTCATTTGATGACTATAAACTCTATTAGAATAGCAATAAAATGTATAATTTGAGCATAAGGTACCTTCCGCCACACACCGTCAGGTGGCTTGCGGAGTATGGATGTAGATGTAGATAATGATTCCATTCAGCGCAAAAAATGCAATAATAGATGTCTACTGTTTCACGGCCATAGAGAACCACATAAATAAAAAACAAAGAGATACTTACCTAATTTGCACAAAAATTTCATGTGACTTACAGAGCTTATTATGAACTTTAACACGGACACCCATTTTTCATCTACCAGCTCTGGTGTTCTCCACGATTTCGATTTGTACACTGATGAGACAAAGCATTATGGCCGCTGCCCACCATGAGTCTGGTGGTGCAGCAAGCGTGTGATGTAAGAAAAAGATGTAAGTGAAATAAAGATGAAAGAGGAATCTTTCTAGTGACAATACTGGCTGCAAATTGGGGAAATCCACTGACATTTAAGCAACTTTAACGAAGGGCAGATTGCTATGGCCAGGAACATGGGAACAAGCAAGTTGGAAACAGCAAAACTTGTTGGCTGTAAAAGTGCTTTTGTCAGGAACATCTGTGGAAAATGGTTGGAGAAACCATGAGCACATGACAAGGTATTGGACATTCAAGCCTCATCACAAAACTTGAACTTTGGAGGTGTTTCCCTCTGTAATGCAAGATAAGGGCAGATCTGATGACTTAAGTACAATGCTGGTGCAGGCAGTAATGTAACAGCCTTAGATTTTCATATACAACCTGTTGATACATACTTTTAGTGAAGAACAGAGTAGCCCATAATATTTCTTGCATAGTTATATACTTATAATGGTGTCTCAGTTTTCAACTTATACTAGTATTTCAACAACATTTGAAGCAATTTAGAGTCTACAACAATATTTGAAACAATATATAGTCTACAGTAGAAAATAATTTAATCAAATTTATGACCACGTCCTGTAAAACAATGCAATCAGTTATTCAGAATATAACTACTTAACACGTTGTTAGTCTTCTCAATATCTTGAAATACTGGTCTTTGTATGAAATGATGAAACTTTTGTATTAGTCACTTCTATTGTAGGCATCCAAAATACGCAGTTCACTTTAATGAAATTTACATATTTCAATATTAAATGCTAAAACTAATCTTTTACAAAATTACGCATAGAAAAGCTGTAGATTTTACAAGAACATTTATTTAAATTATATTATTAGTTTCTGCTTAACATGTTGCCACTTTTAAATTGATTTGATGAAAATTTTCTCCAGTGTAAGTCATGCCATTACAACTACTTGGAACAGTCTGTTGTCATGTTGTGAGTGAAAATTATTAATAAATGAAAAAAATGTGAAACTGGGAAGTCAAAACTCATTTGAAAAGTATACGAGGTGTAAGCAAAAATTGTTTTCTCTTTGGGCTTTATACATCTAATTTTCAATTTTTTTTTATCTTGTTGGTACACCTGATATTTTCAGCTGATCGGAATATTTAGTTAATGTTGACAGTCGAAAAGGTTATACATGTTTCAGAGTGCTTGGCAAATATTTACTTTCGAAAAAAGGAAAAAGTGCAACACTGCATTTGAGATGTTGACTAGCTTTTGACAAATCAACTATGAGAAAGACAAGAGTTTAAAAGTGATATAATCATTTCAGTTTCGACCAAAAACTATGTCGCATAGACATTGAACCATTGTGTGATTGATAGGTCATGCAACAGTCTCTAGTAGAACATCTTTACCTTAGGCGGGTGTGATTTGCATGGTGATTGGAGGGGCATTGACAATGAGGCTGGGAAGGTGAAATGGTTCACTGGGAGTGAGGCGCAGTGTTGAAACATGGTAGTGAGGCTAGTAGTGTGCTGGCAGTTGATGTCTGGTACAAGTTTGGCAGTTAACAGTTACAGGCACTGAGCATAATAGTGACACCAGGAAGAGAGACTCAGGCAGGTTCCTGGACTGTGAACCATTATTACCTCAGTTGTGCCCAGCTGCAAACCTTTGGATATGTGGGGCACATGCCGAGGGAAGGTGCATGTTTTGCGCTTCAGCGACAGAGTGGTCTTGGAGATGGACAGTGGACTGCCTCTGTGTGGAAGCTGTGTGTTGGCTTCACACTATCCTTGCTGGATTGTAGTACGGATATGTTTGATGAGCTTTGGTTTATCGGATGCGAGTGAGTCAAGCATTGGCAGTACCCACAGCTATAATTGCCATTTCCTGTACCGGTACTGTTATTGTTTATTGATGCCACTTCCATCTCTAGACAGGAAAGTTGTATGTGCTACCCTATAAAACTGCTGAATGTATTTCTTTATTTAGTGCTCCAATCTGAGTGTTATTTGCTGTAAGGTATCAACTTTGTGGTGGTGCACATTTATATTTGAAGTGGATTCATTTCATGTGCTACATCCTGCATATACCACTACTGGAGTTCACAATTCCATCTGTTGTCTCATTGGATGTTTATACAACCAAGTTTGACTGAGTTTTTTATTGTTTATAAGGGTGGTGTGTCTTAATCATAATAATTAAGTCTCTCTCAGTGAGGACTTTACTCTATATTTTGTTACTACTGTCTTATATGTGGCTGTAATGTTATTCAAAAGGTTATGTTCTGTTCTATCTGCTGTTAGTCAGAGGTTCTCTAAGCCAACTGAATGTGTTAGCTTGGAGTTTGGTACTCCGTTCCACACGATGGTTAATTGTTTACACTCGCCCACATGGTGCAAGTTTGGAATAATTTGTAGTTGGCAGTCAAACTTCCCGCTCAGTAATTGTATTTAGATTTTGGACGCCTTACAAGTTTAGTTGCTTTGACTCCATTAACTCATTGAAAAATTATTTACTTGTTTTTGTTGTTGCTGTGCTGACCCCACGCCCCTCCTATCCACATCCTCCTCTGAGGATGACACGGCGGTTGGATGGTCCCAGTAGGCCACTCATGGCCTGGAGACGAAGTGAGTGTAATTTTGACTGTCATGTGGCTGTGTTCTGTCTATAGTCAAGGTCTGGCCCAATTCCTGTACTAAATTCCATATTTCTCTGTTAATTAGGCTACCATTTGTGATCGTTTTGGTAGGACTAGGGTGGAATGTGCCTGGTTGATAGAGCAAAGCGGAACCAGGCCCACGCCTGACCAAACGGCCAGCCAGGTGCAGGTGGTCCTGCACCACTTAATCTTTCTGAGCCCACTGTGCCTTTCCAAGAAGGGGTTGTATAGCATCTCAATGTATTTGTTTGTGTCTTAATAATTGTGCACCTACTACACTCATCTTTTATTTTATTTTATTTTTTTAATTTCTAGCTGAAGTGTTAACTGGCTAATTTGCCAATTTAGTAATTACTAGATTTATTTACTTAGGCCTAAATGTGTTTATGCATGTGTGGTTTGGCCAAATGAGTGGTTGTTAACCTTAGCCCTTGTATGCACTGTTGGTCTTTGGACTGGCCAAACACTAGAAGATTTAAGATCTGTAAATTTCATGAAGATTCTCACTGACTATTTGTACCATTCGGATGTAATATTTTACATCAATTTCATCTGGTTCTTTCTTTTGCATGCCTTGCGCACCTCTGCTATGTGGTGGTACAGTAATTTTCTTATATAGTGCTTTTCTGTGGAGTATACTTCTACTTTGGATTGCAAATCTTAAAGTTTCTTTCAAGAAATAATTTTTACCTCTTTTATTGTACAGCTACAGTTTTTATTATTGGATTTTGTTATTAATCAATGTGGTACAGTTTTTTGATTGTAAATTATTCTTTTTCTTAGTAGTCAATACAATTGGAAGAATTTCTCCAATAGGTGTTTAATAAATCTTATTTAGTGTGTTCTGTTAAAATAAAGAAAAAATTCGCAACATGAATGATGTTCAGTGTCCCTTTGGCCTTGTACTTCCTACCAGACAGTGTGACATGGGTACTTCACACTAGACATCACGCAGGAATTGCTGTGTATTGTAATAGATGACATGCGTACAAGGGTGTGATGTTGAAGCCAAGGCCCAAAGTCCCAATGGAAACTGTCTGAAGAGCCAAGACTGAAAAATATCCAACAAGTTGGATCGCATGTGGAGGTTCTTCTCACCGTTTTCTATGACTGCAGTGGGATAGTGCCTCATGAGTTCCTGCATTATGGTGTACGGTCAATAAGGCATACTATCTGAGGGTTATGCAACATTTGCATGAAACAATCCAGAGAAAAGAAACAGAGTTGTGACAAAACCACTCATGGAAGCTGCATCACAATAATCCTCACACTCACACCTCAATGTTTTTTCATGATTTTTTGGCAAAAAACAACACCGTCATGTTGCCTGTGCAACATAAATACTGGACATAGCCCCCTGCGATTTCTTTCTGTTCCCAAGGCAGAAGAGAACCATGAAAGCACATCGGTTTGCCACCATTGATGAGATAGAAACAGAATCACTGCAGGAACTGAACATTATAATGAAAAGTCAGTTGCAAAAGTGCTTCCAAGATTGTAAAAAGTGCTGAGACTAGTGTATTGTACCTGAGGGGGATTACTTTGAAGGGGACAAAGTTGATGTTGATGAGTAAATAGTGATTCTATAAGAAAAACAAAAATTTCTATTACTTTTTGATCGTATCTTGTAAATGCCATTTCCACATCACAGATATATGAGGGGCCTTCAATAAGTAATGCAATTTATAACTAAAATTTTGAGTAAGTTTTTGACAATATTGAGAGCTGGAACTTTACAAGACACAAGGATTTTGGAATACACTGTTCAGCACATATTGTTGAAAATGGGGCTCTGCTGCAGATGACTCATACACATTCAAATGTTGACGTGACAGTGTTATCATTTATGATCTCAGTGGACATGGGATCATCAAGATTAAATTGTGGATCACTGGAAATGTGTCACCAGGTCACATGAATAACAACTATCATTACACCAGGTAGATACCTGCGTCCAGATACACCTTCATCCTGGTGAACAACTATGCAAAAAATGCACTGTGCCATCGTTTCAGCCCATTGGAAGCAGTATTACGCTATAGCGCTTTCGTGGGACCTGCAGTAGTAATCGAAGGCACCAACAACAACTGTGGACTGTGTGAATGTTACTGCAAACCATCTGCACCCTCCCGTACTTGATGTTTTCCCTAACAGTAGAATAACCATCCATGTCACAAGTCCATGATTGTGCTACAGTGGAACGAGGACCGTGATAAGGAACTCACCTTCATGTCTTGGCCACTAAATCTGCCTAATTTGAACTTGGTGGAATATATCTCACACACTATAGGGGGCAAGCTCGCTACCAGCAAGTCACTGGCCTGTAATTACATACTGGAATTACATGACCTATGCATGGATGACTTGTGCCCTATATCTCCAGAAACCTACCAAGGAATTTCTGAATCTGTGCCATGCAGATTCAGTGCCATATTGCTTTCCAAAGATGGACCAACACATCATTAAGCAGAGGATCATAAAGTTTTGAGTCATGAGTGTATTATACAGGATTCTTACTATCTTTCAGGAGAGTAATAACAGTATGGACTACATTTCTTATATAGATTGATCTGATCATATGTCAACCTGTCTTCTACCTGTTGAAAGATGGATTGTTAATTCCAGGTTTGGAGCTGGGTTTTCATAATTTACTACTGAAATAAAACAAAAAGAGCAAATAAAAGGACAGGATGTAGCTGTTAGTCGGTCTGTGAATTGTGCCTAAATGACACTATTAGGAGAGCACTCCTCACAAACGGCAGGTGTCCTGGCGTGAGACACTATTTGATGCACTGTTTTAATCTGAAATGTATGTTCAGCATATCTACATTGTTTGTGACTTCACAAGTTTTTCTGGCAGGTTAACTTGTGGTACTCTTTCCTATTTTTCAGCATATGTTCAAGTCAAGTTAATGTTACTTGAAGATCTGGATGCAAACCTGAGAAGAGTATCACATATTAAACACATTTTTGTGGAAATGGGTTGCACAGAGATTGCAGCAAATACAAAGATGTTTCACACTAGAAACATATAGTTTCCGTACTTTGTTTCAGGTGCTTTCAATTCATTTAAACCTACATCTGATCCTCACTCGTGTCTGCCGATATCAACTAAAATTAAACTTCACAGTCAACTTGTGGCAAAAATTTGACCAATCTCTCTTTGCATATTTTTTGGAACAGTTCACTGTTATTTTCTTTGATGGTATTCTAATACATTTTTTTTGGCCTGCTAGTTATATAGTGTCTGTGAGTTTGCTAGTCTTATGTAGATGTCTTCCCCTTCTCTGTTTGTCCTAATGACTGCTTAAAATGTGAAGTAAAATATAATTTTAGAAGTAAGTGATGCTGTTTCCCATAATTCCTCTTCACGTTAATGAAGAGTTTACTTTCCTTCTTTGTCTGCTAGATTATTATTATTGTTTCTTTATTTATTTATTTACATGTCAAGTTCCGTAGGACCAAACTGAGGAGTAAATTTCCAAGGTCATGGAACGTGTCAGTACATGAACTTACAACATAAAAGTAATAACAGATAAAAATAAATGTTCATGAACCTGAAAGAAAATCAGTCCATAAGTTTAAGCAAACGCTATCAGCAATACAATGAGAATCAGCTTAATTTTTCAAGGAACTCCTCGACAGAATAGAAGGAGTGACCCATTGAGGAAACTCTTCAGTTTCAATTTGAAAGCGCGTGGCTTACTGCTAAGATTTTTGAATTCGAGTGACAGCTTATTGAAAATGGATGCAGCAGTATACTGCACACCTTTTCGCACAAGAGTTAAGGAAGTCCGATCCAAATTGAGGTTTGATTTCTGCCGAGTATTAACCGAGTGAAAGCTGCTTATTGTTGGAAATAAACTAATATTGGTAACAAGAAATGACAATAAGGAATATACATATTGAGAGGCCAATGTCAAAATACCCAGACTCGTGAACAGAGGTCGACAAGAGGTTTGTGAACTCACACCACTATTGCCCGAACCACCCGTTTCTGAGCCAAAAATATCCTTCTAGAATGGGAAGAGTTACCCCAAAACATAATACCATATGACAAGTGAATGAAAATAAGCAAAGTAGACTAATTTACGTGTCGAAGTATCACTCACTTTGGATACCGTTCAAATAGTGAAAATGGCAGTATTAAGTCTTTGAACAAGATCCTGAACGTGGGGTTTCCACGACAGCTTACTATCTATCTGAACACCTAGGAATTTGAACTGTACAGTTTTGCTAATCATATGCCCGTTCTGTGAGACTAAAACGTCAGGTTTTGTTGAATTGTTTGTTAGGAACTGTAAAAACCGAGTCTTACTGTGATTTAACGTTAGTTTATTTTCTACAAGGCATGAACTGAGGTCATGTACTGCACTACTTGAAACCGAGTCAATGTTGCACACAACATCCTTTACTACCAAGCTAGTGTCATCCGCAAACAGAAATATTTTAGAGTTACCCATAATACTAGAGGGCATATCATTTATATAAATAAGGAACAGGAGCGGCCCCAACACTGATCCCTGGGGCACCCCCCACTTGACAGTACCCCACTCAGATCCCACATCACAGCCGTTATCAACATTGTGAATAATGACCTTTTGCTGCCTGTTGCTAAAGTAAGAGGTGAACCAATTGTGAGCTACTCCCCTTATTCCGTAATGGTCCAACTTCTGGAGCAATATTGTGAGATCAACACAGTCAAATGCCTTTGTTAAATCAAAAAATACGCCAAGCGTTCGAAACTTTTTGTTTAGCCCATCCAGTACCTCACAGAGAAAAGAGAATATAGCATTTTCAGTTGTCAAACAACTTCTAAAGCCGAACTGTACATTTGATAGCAAATCGTGTGCTATAAAATGATCAATTAACCTTACATACACAGCCTTTTCGATAACTTTTTCAAATACTGATGGCATAGAAATAGGTCTAAAATTATCTACATTATCCCTTTCTCCCTTTTTATAAA
The DNA here is from genome assembly GCF_023898315.1 of Schistocerca nitens. Taxonomy (NCBI): domain Eukaryota; kingdom Metazoa; phylum Arthropoda; class Insecta; order Orthoptera; family Acrididae; genus Schistocerca; species Schistocerca nitens. Next base: position 3,737,490 of record NC_064619.1, on the reverse strand, counting down.
GCGGCTTTACTACTGAGTACTTTAATCGCTCAGGAAACTGACCATTCCTAAAGGAAAAATTACAAATATGGCTAAATACAGGGCTAACATGTGCAGCACAGTACTTTAATATTCTACTAGACACTCCATCATAACCATGAGAGTCCTTAGTCTTCAGTGATTTAATTATTGACTCAATCTGCCTCTTGGCTGTATCACAGAGGAGTATTTCAGACGCCAATCTCGGAAAGGCATTTGCTAAGAAATTTATGTGATTTCCTGTAGAAACTAAATTTTTATTTAATTCACCAGCAATGCTCAGAAAATGGTTGTTAAATACTGTACATATATCTGATTTATCAGTAACAGAAATATTATTACTGCGAACTGACTTTATATCATCAACCTTGTGCTGCTGACCAGACACTTCCTTCACAACTGACCATATGGCTTTAATTTTATCCTGTGAATTAGCTATTCTATTTGCATACCACATACTTTTTGCCTTGCTAATAACATTTTAAGCACCTTACAATAGTGTTTGTAATGGGCTACTGTAGCTTGATTGTGACTACTTCTAACATTTTGATATAATTCTCGCTTTGTTCTACATGATATCCTTATCCCACTAGTCAGCCAACCGGGCTGTCCATTACTGCTAGTACCCCGTTTAGAATGTTCTAATGGAAAGCAACTCTCAAAGAGCATGAGAAATGTGTTATGGAAAGCATTCTATTTATCATCTATATTATCGGCACTATAAACATCTTGCCACTCTTGTTCCTTGACAAGTTTTGAAAAACTCTCTATTGCTATTGGATTAACTTTCCTACGTAGTTTGTAATTAAATACGACATTGGTTTGAGTACAAAAACCTTTTAGTGTTAAAATTTGTGCATCATGGTCTGAAAGGCCATTCACCCTTTCACTAACAGAATGCCCATCTAGTAATGAAGAATGAATAAAAATATTGTCTATGACTGTGCTACTGTTCCCCTGCACCCTAGTTGGAAAAAACAAAGTTTGCATCAGATCATATGAATTTAGGAGATCTACCAACATCTTTTTTTTTTTTTTTTTTTTTTTTTTTTTTTTTTTTTTTTTGCACAATCATGTACAAAATTAATATTGAAGTCACCATATATAACTACTTTCTGGTACTTCCTACAAAGTGAATCAAGAACCCTCTCTAGCTTAAGCAAAAATGCTCTGAAGTCGGAGTTAGGGTACCTATAAACAACAGCAATTAGAAGTTTAGTTTCACTAAATATAACTAATGCTGCACAACTTTCAAATATCTGTTCAGTGCAGTGTCGTGATACGTCTACGGACTCAAATGAAATACTGTTTTATACGTACAGAGTCACTCCCCCATCCCGCAAGGAACTCCTTGAGAAACAGCCAGCTAATCTGTAGCCTGGTAAAGGAAGCCTCTGAATTATCAAATTATTTAAGTGGTGCTCTGATATACCAATAATTTCAGAGTTAACATCTATTAGCAGTTCACTAACTTTGTCTCTAATACCTCTTACATTTTGATGAAATATGCTAATTCCTTCTCTACTTGGAAACATTACATCCTCTGGAGATGAGCCCTTAGAGGCACTTCCTTTAAGCAGATATACCTATCAGCTGACTTCAGTCTAAAAAAGGCGCAGCTCTAACACCAACTACTACAGGAATTTTTCCATGAGTGATTATTATTATTGTTATTATTATTTTCTTGTGATATAATTTATTTTCCACAGATATGTGAGCATGTTCAAGGAGAGAACAGAATGCACCTTCACTTCTTTTGATGAGCTATTGTGGACACCAAAGATATGGGGTTTACATATTCATTACTCCCTGATAAATGACAAAGAATTTTGACGAATAATTAAAACCTCGTCAAGCAAACATAGTTTTTGTGTGTGTGTGTGTGTGTGTGTGTGTGTGTGTGTTGGCTTGTGCACATATGCATGCATGCATAGGAAACAGGTAAATTGTACTCACATAATCATAATACAGTGTCGCTTTTTCACAGATTGTGCTCACTCCTGAGCAATAGCATTCATTGCAACCATCAGGATTGTTCTCATCTAATCCAAAGAAACCAGGTTTGCAGTGGTCACACTGTTGGCCGTCAACATTCTTTTTACAAATGCACTCCTTTTCACAGGCACCTGCAATGGATCCTCGTGGGTCACAGAGGCACGGTGTGCACTGAGGAAATCCACGGTACCATATATCACAGCGATCACAGTGGTATCCAGAATAGCCTGGTTTACATTCACATGCTCCAGCAACCTGTTACAGTTTATATTCATACAGGACACTCTTTTTATATGTTTGTGATGTAATTAAGCAAAACAAAACCAAATTAGATAAGCATTTGGAACAGTAAGTAATAGACATAGTTCTTAATACAAAGAGAAAAGTTAAATTAGTAATTTCTCATGCTATGGATGCTTAACTAGATGGATTTACTTGCCAAGAATACACACAAATTAATTAAAAATATATGGATCTGAATAAATTTGAGCATATGGTATAAGACTGTGAAACTATATAACTACAGTGCATGTTAGCTTGTTTGCCACAGCAATGTCCAAAATTTTGTAGTGTCATTGGGGTGGCCTTTTTTATTTTATTTATTTTTAAGCTTGTTGACATACAAGTTGTGGAACTAATACATCAAAGACTAAAAAGTTAATATGTTACATTCACTCCTTGCTGGCCAGGTGGTGTATGCATTTTAGTGAACTCTAGTTACCAATTATTCCTCTATAAACAGTGTAGTAGTGCTTTAAATTTGTATTTGTCTCCTTGAAATTTAAGCATGTTGACACACAGTCCCACCTGTTCAGCGACACAGTTTTTCCTGCCACCCCAGACACCTCTCTGTGCTACTGCTGTTTTCACACTTAGTTTGGACATGCAGCGCATAACTGTTGACCACCATATACATTCCCAAACTCCAACAGCAGCCTGCAGTAGGTCCACCGGGTCTCTCTCAGCAGTCAAGCTGCCTCCGTGCACAGAATGTGCACGATGTATGAGCATCACAGTCACGAACGTGTGACTCTCATCACCTCTACATGTTTGACCACACCACATAACACAAAACTACCTACTTGTCGATTCAGGTGCCGATGTCAGCATCGCGCCCCAGACTGGCACATTCTTTCTTGCTGTTACATCTCACATTCAGCTTCATGTGAAAATGACACTACAATTTCTGTATACAACTCAATCACCATCAACATCGATCTTGGTTTCAGTGACCCACTACCTAGAACTTCCTCATTGCCAGTGTCACAGAACGGGTGCTTAGTGCAGAATTATTACAACACTCCCAGCTCCTACCAGAGCTGGTCCATGGTGTTTTACTTCAACAAAATGGTGGTTGACCGATCAGAAGCGTCATCAGCGACAAACTCCCCTCAGTCAAGGATCTGTACCAATCTCTTCAAGCCCACTCAGTGTCGATTCTCGCAAACCCTTCACCCAGTGCCTGACTATTCTCGACGAGATTTAGTCACCCCGGACTCAGTATTTTAACATATGCCTCTCTAACAGTTATATGCATTATGAAAATTATGACCTTTGCCAGCATCCCACTATAGCGATGGCCGTACTGCAAGATGTGGTGTGATCTGGCCAATTTACTTTGACATCATGTGCCCCTACCTACATCGAGTTCAACGTATGAGGCATCAACGTTGTGTCCCTCCTGACAGAGCCATGGTGCACCTTGCAGACCAACTCAGCTTGCTCACCTGATTTAATAAACAAGGTTAATGAATTGTCGCTACCATACATTGTGTACGAATGTGCCGGTGCAACCAGCATGCCATCCTTGTGTATCCCATGACCCTAGTGCACAGTGATATCCATAGTGGAACTGTGCACCAGATTGTCACCACCCCAGGTCCGCCTGTCTGAAGCCGACCAGGCTACCTACCTCCACCACACACACACACACACACACACACACACACACACACACACTACCTGCAGAAAAAGCTGCCATAGATGAACTGTTAAAAGCAAGGATTGTCTGCCCCTCTAGTAGTTCTTGGACATCACCCATCATATTAAAGACAGATGGTACTTGGCATTCATGTGGTGATTGCAAAGCTTTAAATTCGTGCATTGTAATTGACAGCTGTCTGATTCATAACGTGCTAGACTTCACATACTCTCTCCTGGGTGCATTGATATTCAGTGTGGTAGGCTACAAAAAAGTGTGCTTACGAATTCCTATTAATTCGGAGACCATTGCAAAGACCGCTATCGTTAAATCGTTTGGCCTTTTTTAATTTCCATCATGCCACATGGACACAAAAAAGAAAGCTTGGTAGTGTTTTATTGACAGCAATATGTTGAAATTGCCCTTCTGTTGTTCATATCTTGACGATATCATCATTTTCTCCACCACAGCTCCCCCCTGCGGGTTCGGGGGTAAGAATAGGCCCGTGGTATTCCTGCCTGTCGTAAGAGGCGACTAAAAGGAGTCTCAAACTTTTCAGCCTTATGTGATGGTCCCCTGTTGGGTCTGACCTCCATCTCTCAAAATTTTTCCGAAGAGTGAGCCGATTGGGAAAGAGCACCTTACTTGGTGCATTGTGTCCATCTTGCGTTGCGATCTTTCGCCAGCTTATTCGTTGATGCATTGCAGTTCTGCCTGCTCTCCATCTCTTGGGCACGGATACGTTTCTGCGTGCAGCTTCCACCACGCAATGTGCAATGCCACTTTCTGCACTGATGGCGACAATGGACTACATGTCACCTAAAATCCAGCACGGTAGCCAGTCCGTTGTGGTGGGGCCGCCATGTACCCTGTCGGTTGTAGCCCCCTGACCGCACAGGGATCGCTCTGCCGATGCCTGTGCCGTTTACTCCCCACGTATGCCAAGGAGTAGATGCCCGTCTCCCTGGGGCATCAGGACTCCCGGCAATGGCCATCCTGCCAGGTGGCCCTCGCTGTGGCTGGGTGGCGCCCGTGGGGAGGGCCCTTGGTCGGAGTGGGTGGCATCAGAGTGGATGACACGCAATGAAGTGTGGCACATCATTTCTTGCTGGTGGCCAGCCACCAGCAGTCTCTAAGTGTTCCAAAGCTCACTTTAAGGCTAATGTGTATGACCTCAAATCGTTCCCCTCCATGGACACACCATGGGAGGAATGAAAGGCTATGAATGACAGTGAAAGGTATTCGCCCTGGTATCTCGTCTGTACCAGAGCTGACGGGGAATCGTTTGTGTCTGTGAAGCCTCAGTTCTTTGTAGAACATTTAGAGGACAAGTTCGGGGAGGTGGGGGGCTTGTCCAAAATGCGGTCAGGGTCAGTCTTAATAAAAACAGCATCCTCTGCCCAGTCACGAGCCTTGCTCGCTTGTACGAAGCTGAGGGATGTTTCTGTTACTATCACCCCGCATGAAAGCTTAAATATGGTCCAGGGCATTATTTTTCACAGAGATCTCCTTTTACAGTCCGATGACGAGCTGCGCGCCGACTTAGAGCGACGAGGGGTCCATTTCGTCTGGCGCGTCAACCGGTGTCCGAGGGATCACTAAGTTGCCACCGGTGCCTTCATCTTGGCCTTCGAGGGTGACACGTTACCTGAGAAGGTCAAGGTGATGGTGCACCGTTGTGATGTCAAGCCATATATCCCTCCCCCCATGCGGTGCTTCAAGTGTTGGAAGTTCGGCCATATGTCTTCTCGCTGTGCTTCCAGCCTCATCTGTCGCGATTGTGGTCGACCGTCCCATCCTGCTACTCCATGTGCCCCGCCTCCCATCTGTGTCAACTGCGGGGATCACCATCCCCCTTGCTCGCCGGACTGTAAGATTCCACAGAAGGAGCGGAAAATAATGGAATACAAGACCCTGGATAGGCTGATCTACACTGAGGCTAAGCGTAAGTTTGAACGACTGCATCCGGTACGAATGACGTCCACTTATGCCGCCACTGTCGCTCCTGTTACAGTTCCCGTAGCTGCACCACACACCGTTAGCTCTCAGAGCTAGAGAACCACACCTGCCCCCTTGATGGTTGGGGGCACTTCGCTCCCTGTTGCTCCTGCTCCATCTACTTCAGGAGCAACGCCACCCCCCCCCCCCTAGCCATCGGGGACATCAGTTCCCCCTTCCCAGCTGGAGAAGCGTAAGACTTCTTCGGCTCCTCTCGCCAGGAACGGGTCCCTTGGGGAGCTCCCTTCGCAAGTTCCGACCGGTACAAAAGCGGACACCTGCAAGTGGCTCGAACAACCACCGGTCCCTGGTCGTAGGGCCTCACGGTCGTCGTCCGTCCCTGAGATTGACCCCGTGAAGCCCTCCCAGCCTGAACCACCGAAGCCACAGCGAGATAAGCCGAAAAAGGAAAAGGTACCCAAGAATCTCGACATTGCGGTGGCACCCGTCCCACAGCTTCCTACAAGCTCAGTGTCTGAGGACGAGGTCGAGATTCTGGCGTCTGCTGAAGACCTGGATCTCGCCTGTCCCTAAGGCGCCATGGATGTCACTCGCGCGGGTACTGAATCGGTGGCAGCTAGTGAACAAGCGGCATAAATTGCCTTCCCAGTCCCTTCACGCCTTTCTCAGCCGTGGACAATATCATCCTCAAGTGGAACTGCATCGGTTTCTTCCACCATCTAACCGAGCTCCGACTACTTATCAGCCTTCACCCTTTCTTCTGCATTGCTCTTCAGGAAACTTGGTTTCTCGCAATGCAAACCCCCGCCCTCCGTGGCTATTGGGGTTATTATAAGAACCGGGCAGCTTATGAAAGGGTGTCTGGTGGCGTCTGCATCTATGTCCTTAACTCTCTTCACAGCGAGTCTGTCCCTCTACAGACAGCTTTAGAGGCTGTCGCTGTTTGGGTGTGGACGCCACAGGCTGTTATCGTCTGCAGTCTTTACCTTCCACCGGATGGTGATGTTGCGCAACATGTCCTGGCTGCGCTGATAGCCCAATTGCCACCACCTTTCTTGTTACTGGGCGACTTCAACACACATAACCCTCTGTGGGGTGGGTCAGTGGCAACAGGTCGAGGCGCCACCGTTGAGCATTTGTTGGCGCAGCTCGATCTTTCGATTTTAAATGATGGTGCCTTCACACACTTCAGTGTGGCGCATGGCACATACTCCGCCATTGACCTTTCGATGTGCAGCCCTAGCCTCTTACCGTCTGTCCAATGGAGTGTGCATGACGACCTGTGTGGTAGTGACCACTTTCCAATCATTCTGTCACTGCCACGGCGTCACTCTTCTGGGCGCCCCAGCAGATGGGCTATGAATAAGGTTGACTGGGACTTGTTCTCCTCCATTGCCGCTATTGAGCCTCTGTCTAATGACGACATTGATGCGGTGGTTCACTCAGTCACCACCAGCATCGTTACTGCCGCAGAATCTGCCATTCCCCGTTCCTCTGGATCCCCTCGGCGGAGGACTGTGCCTTGGTGGTCACCTGAGATCGCTGCAGCGATTAAAGATCGCCGGCGGGCGCTCCAGCGTCACAAGCGACATCCCTTCACAGAACACCTCATCGCCTTCAAATGGCTGCGTGCGAGGGCCCGCCGCCTTATCCGCCAACGCAAGCAGGAGTGCTGGGAGTGGTATGTTTCCACCATTGGCCTCCATGTCTCTCCATCGCAGGTCTGGGCCAAGATTCGACGCCTCTATGGGTATCGAACCCCTGTCAGCGTCCCAGCGCTCTCACTGAATGGAGCAATTTGTACTGACTCCGACGTCATTGCAAACCGCTTGGCAGAGCATTTTGCTCTTGAGTTCCGCTTCTGCGAATTACCCCCTGGCCTTCCGCTCCATTAAAGAGCGGATGGAACGTCGGAGACTTTCGTTTCGCACCCACCATCCAGAATCGTACAATGTTCCATTCAGTGAGTGGGAATTTCACAGTGCCCTAGCCGTTTGCCCTGATACCGCTCCTGGGCCAGATCGCATCCACTGTCAGATGCTGAAACGCCTTTCAGTGGGCTCCCAGCGATGGCTCCTCGACCTTTACAACTGTCTCTGGGTCGAGGGTGAGTTTCCGTTGCAATGGCGGGAAAGTATTGTTATCCCCATTCTGCGACCTGGCAAGAACCCTTTGGAGGTGGACAGCTGCCGTCCCATTAGCCTCACCAACGTTCTTTGCAAGTTGCTTGAACGGATGGTGAGCCGGCGCTTGAATTGGGTACTGGAGACTCGGGGCCTTCTGGTTCCGTCTCAGGGTGGGTTCTGTAAAGGCCGCTCCGCCGCCGACAATCTGGTGAGCCTGGAGTCAGCCATCCGTACTGCCTTTGCCCGCCGCCAGCACCTGGTCGCTGTCTTTTTCGACATGCGGAAGGCGTACGATACAACATGCCGTCATCACATCCTTTCTATGCTTCATGGATGGGGTCTTCGGGGCCCTCTGCCGATCTTTATCCGAAATTTTCTGTCGTATCGTGACTTCCATAGTTCCTCCCGAGTCCAGGAGAATGGGGTACCACAGGGATCTGTCCTCAGTGTCTGCCTGTTTTTAATCGCAATAAACGGGCTCGCTGCAGTGGTGGGAAATTCTGTCTCTGCTTCCCCGTATGCTGACGACTTCTGCCTTTACTATAGCTCTATTGGCATTGCAGCTGCTGAACATCAGCTACAGGGCGCTATCCGTAAGGCGCAGTCTTGGGCTGTAGCTCATGGGTTCCAGTTCGGCAGCCAAGACCTGCGTTATGCATTTCTGCCGGCAACGCACTGTTCACCCGGAGCCGCGGCTTTATCTTGACGGCGAACTTCTTGCTGTGGTAGAGTCACATAGGTTTTTGGGTGTGGTTTTTGATGCCCGGTTGACGTGGCTGCCTCATATTCGGCAGCTTAAACAGAAGTGTTGGTGGCATCTTAATGCTCTGCGATGCTTGAGCCACACCAGCTGGGGCGCCGACCGATCTACACTCTTGCAGCTTTACCAGGCGTTAATCCAGCCTCGTCTGGATTATGGGAGCATGGCTTATGGCTCAGCATCCCCATCTGCGTTGCGGGTGCTGGACCCAATTCTCCACAGCGGGATACACCTTACCACTGGTGCTTTCCGGACCAGCCCTGTCGACAGCATACTTGTGGAGGCAGGTGTCCCTCCACTGCGGTTAAGGCGCCAACGTTTGCTGGCCGCTTATGCTATGCATGTTTGTAGCATGCCCGGGCATCCTAACTATCGCCTACTATTCCCACAGTTGCATGTCCATCTGCCAGAACGTCGGCCCCGGGCTGGATGTACGATCAAGGTCCGTGTCAAGAGAGCTTCTCTCCAGGCTTGGGGCTTTACCTCTTCCGCCTCCTTTCCGGGCACCTCTGCGTACACCCCCGTGGTGGGTGCCTCGCCCTTGCCTTCGGCTGGAATTGGCACAGGGCCCGAAGGACTCAGTACCTCCGGAGGCCTTCCACCACCGCTTTCTTTCCATCCTCGCAACGTATCAGGGCTCTGGCATTGTTTACACTGATGGCTCGATGGTTGCTGGTTGTGTCAGTTATGCTGTGACTCTAGGGGACCACTATGAACAACATACATTGCCAGCTGGCTGCAGCATTTACACTCCTGAGCTGGTCGCCATCTTTCGAGCCCTAGAGTATATCCGCTCCTGCTCAGGTGAGTCCTTCGTTATCTGTAGCGATTCCCTGAGCGGTTTACGAGCTATCGACCAGTGTTTCCCTTGTTCTCATCTGGTGATAGCTATCCAGGAGTCCCTGCATACTCTTGCCCATTGCGGCTGCTCTGTGGTCTTTGTGTGGACCCCCGGTCATGTCGGTAACCCAGGCAATGAACATGTTGACCGCCTGGCGAAAGATGCCACCAGTAAACCATCTCTGGACGTTGGCCTCCCGGAGACTGATTTGAGGGCAGTCTTACGCCGCAAAGTTTTTGCGCTATGGGATGATGAATGGCGCGAACTGACCACACGTAATAAACTCTGTGCTGTCAAGGAGACGACAGCTGTGTGGCGGTCATCCCTGTGAGTGACTCGCACGGACTCAATAGTCTTTTGCCGGCTCCGCATTGGTCACTCCCGGCTGACGCACAGCTATTTACTGCGAAGGGGGGACCCTCCTCTATGTCGCTGCGGGGCGGCTTTGGCAGCGGCCCACATTTTGTTGGCCTGCCCCCTTTTAGCTGTGGTCAGGAAGACATTTGCGCTGCCTGATACACTCCCTGCCCTTTGAACTGATGACCCCACTATGGCTGGCTTAGTTTTACATTTTATTCGGGCAGGGGTTTTTTATCGTTTAATCTGAGTGTTTGTTACGTTATTTTGTTGATTCTGGCCTTTGGCCTACGATTTTAGACTGAGTTTTTAATGTGTCTATCGGTGGTTGGCTTTTCCCTTTTTTTTTCTCTACGGTCGGCCAACCACCGCCACACTCTGTGTGATTTTACTTTGTTTTGTCTGTTCATTGTCTGAGTTTTTCTTGTACTGGTCGTCTGTTGTCTCTCTTTTCCATTTTTTTACTCTATGTGGGTGTTCTTAAGTTTTGGAACACGGGACTTATGACCGTTGCAGTCTGGTCCCTTTAATCCCACAAACCAACCAATCCACCACAGCTAAAGGGCACAAGCACCACCTCAGACTAGATTTCATCATCCTAGCACCGAACAGTGAGATCATTGACACCTTCAGTTGCAACAATGTGAGGTAATCTTTGTCGGCCACCTTGTCGACACCAACGTATCTACCGCACGCCACCTTGTCGACACCAACATATCTACCTCACTCCTGAAAAAACAGACGAAATCAGACTTTTATCACCACCTGCGGGCTATCACGAATTACGTAATTTTTTAGGGATGATAAACTTTTACCACTGTCACCTCCCTAATGCTGCCACCACCTTTCTACCAGTAACCGAGATACTGTCGGGAAAAAATAAAACTGGCAAGCACTGGCTCAAGTGAACTCTGCGCATGCAACATTTCCGAGGCTACTACTCTAGCTCACCCTTCTCCTATTGCCCACCTTTCATTCATCATTGATGCAAGTGACTATGCTATCGTGGCAATTCTGCAATAGGAGCATGGGGGTGTTACATAACCCTTGCACTTCTCCTCACTGAAACTTTGTAAATCCCAACGAAAATGGTCTACCTTTGGCCATGAGCTGCTCGCAGTGTATGAAGCCCTATATTGCTTTCAGGATGACATCAAAGGCTGATGCCTCACAATTGACACTGACTGCCATCAAAAACCTGTCAACTGGTTCTGTCCCCCAGTGCTTCTGTCACCTGGACTATGTCACCCAATTTACTACCAATGTCAGACACCTTAAGGGTACAGAAAATGTCATTGCAGACTACTAGTCTAGAATATACATGACCACATCACACAACCAGCTCGCCAACACACAGTCTCGTGGCCAGCATATTATCAACCTTCTCCGTGACTTAACACCAGAACTGTCTTCGACCCCCTGCACAATCTTTGATATCCCAGGATTTGACCACAGGTCAAACTTGTAACAATTGTCAATGTCAATTAAATTCAGCAACAGCTGTGTAATTTAAGACATTATTTTATTTTATTCTGAAGGCAACCAGTTTTGGCATTTCATTATGCCAAAACTGGTTGCCCTCAGAATAAAATAAAATAATATCTTAAAGTACATGGCTGTTGGTGAATTTAATTGACATTGACAATTACTTAACCAGCTTATGTCCCCTAGCCACGATGGACTGACAGAGATTATAGTAGAATGGTCGGTCTGGCCTAACGTAAGAAAAACTGTTAAGACCTGGGCTCTTGCCTGCACGGCCTGCCAAAGAAGTAAAGTCAGCCTCCATGTGCACATGACGGGTGAAAGCCACAACCGTCAGAGTCACCACCACATAAACAGCCACCAATGCGTTCATCAATATCTGGATCTTTTGTTTTGGTTTCCCAGTTTCTAATACGAGTGATCAGGGACATCAATTTGATTCCATCTTATTCGTGGAACTGTGTAACCTATGTGGCACCTGTAGATACCACCCCACAGCATACCGATCCCAATGACAAAACAACGTGCCGGTCAAATGCTAGCACTGGACCCTCAAAGCTGCTCTTACGTGCCACGATAACTCGTGGACAGAGGCCCTTCCGTGGATGTCGGTGTGGGTACACGCAGCCTACAAAGAGGACCTTCACGCCTCCCTCGCAGTGCTCCTCCGTGGCGAGCCTATATCCCTCCCTGGCAATTCTGTCACTCAACCTCCCATCCCCCCCCTCCCCCACGACTTTGACCTTCCGACGCTAGATGCACATGTGCACCAACATATAGCCCGCCTGCTGCACATTTCCTCCTCCCTATCCACACTCCATGCCTCGTGTGTTCATTCACACGTCATTAGTCTCGTGGTCCCTTGTCATGCTCCATGACAATACCATCAGGCCCACTCTAAACCCCCCCCCCCTCCAGTTCTGGTCTCTATATAGTGGCAAGAAGATACTTGACACTATGCTTAACAGTAAACACTCCACCTCTGTTAACAGATTAAAGCCTGCACAGACGTCAATGGTGCTGACCTCATGCCTGACATGCCTTGTTCCCCTCTCCCACCCCGGACAGTTAGTCTTATGTCTATGAACAATGATTGAATCAATCCTGACAGCCCTAGTGTTATGATGGAACATACACACAAACACCCATAAATATATATGTTGTACAAATGGCATTTATCTGCCACCATTTTTCTTTCCTTTTTTAGGGATTCAATCCAGGATAGAAGACTCAAGACTGAATGTGTGAGTGAGAGTGCTTTTCTTTCTTTTTTCCGCACTTTTGATTAATGTCGTGATTCCCCCCCCCCCTCCCCCTTTTGAGTGCATGATTTCTGTTGTCAACAGTAGATTACAAATCAGGTTTATCATCCTGGAATAAATATCTGTGAGCTGAATAGCAAATCCATCTGCAGGAAAAATATATTGTCTACTTTCAGTAACATCACTGTCAGTAAACAATGATATAAAGTCAGTAACTGTGAAAATACTTTGGAACTGTATTCAGTATCTTACTGAAAGATCAAGAGAGAGATTACTGTTGGTGATAAATGGGAAGAATTTCATATTACTTGAATGTGGCTACAAGATTAAGGTATTCAATTACAAGGACGAATCAAGTATATGAATAAACCAGATTTTTTCATGTAAGTTTATTTATGCTTCATATAGATTCATACACACAAACTTATTTTTCTATAAAGTCTCCCGAATGGGAAACACATTTTTTGCAGTGGATAGGCAGTTTCTTGATCCCATTTCCATAAAATGAATGTGCCTGTGGCAGCAGCAAGCTGCACACGAACACTTTAACAGTGCCATTGTCATTAAATCTGTGTCCTCTGACTGTTTTCTTTAGTGTTCCAAACTAATGAAAATCATATGGCGATGAGTCTGGACAGCAGGGAGGCTCTTCTAGTGTGGTTCAGAATAATTCCTGAATTTTTTGTTGAGTTCAAGCAGCTGCTGGGATGGAGCGACATCACGAAGCATGATCACATCCTGGATTGGAAATGCATGCCTTTTCTGATGATATGCATGTTTTGTTTGGTCCAAACGTTGGCAGCAGTGTTCACTGTATGATGTTTGTGGTGAAAATTGATGACAAGAATTCCTTTAAAATCAAAGAAAGACTTTTGCAGAATTTTCCACGTGGAGAGGTGGTTTTTTTCTTTGATGGGTGCACATTCACTCTTTTGACTCCATTCCCTGTAGCTTTTTTCGATTCCAGGGTGTAATGGTGCACCCACATTTCTTTACAGGTGACAATCGAGTGCAAAGAATGTTCCGCTCGAGTTTGGCAGCTTGTCAGTAGCCATTTGCATACCCCGAGACAATGAAGCTTGTGATCTACACTGAGAAGATGAGGCACACAGCTTGTGAACACTTCCCAAAATCCAAGATTGTCAGTCGTCAGTGAGCTGCATTCTCAACTGTTTCTTGTCCTTGTAAAACCTGTATGTGCAATATATAAACTTGAGTCCCTTCTTACAGTGTTATCCCCAAACAGTGCATCTAGTCTTTTCAATATTTTGGTTGGGTTTTAAGCTCTCTGTTGTGTTAAACTTTATCATAACGCATTTCACAACAACTGACTGTACCTCTTGCTCTGACATTGCAGTTCTGACTATAGAAGTGGTACGGCAGTGTTCTAGCTGTGGAGAACAATCACTAGGAATGAAAGCAAAAATGAGCAGAGATTGTGCATCTCTCCATTAACAAAAAGGTGCCTAAAACAAAAATTTGGGTTTATACTTGATTCACCCTCATCCTAAAACAGTCATTACAGTCGTCACATTTCAGTTTTGAAATAAGGACATCAACTGAAGAAGAGGCATGATAAAAACTGTTTTAAAAAATTGCAACATTTTGTGATTGCCACTATACCTTTCCATTGGTGTCATCTTTAGCACAATTTCCTGTTGCACCAGAAGAGTTGCAGTCACACGGTACACACGGATTTGGGTTATCTGGACTCACCCCTGAAGGCCGATACCAACCATCTACACACTGCTCACAGTTGTTCCCTGTAGTATGGGCCTAAAATGAAGACAAACAAAATACATAGATTACATACAAGATAAACTGCCAAAATGCACAGACTCAATAAATGACTTAATAAAATTCTAAATTATAACATATATGGACCGTCCCTCCTGTGAGTTGTCAGCTGTATTTTGCTGGCATTTTGGCAGGTATTTGCAATTCTGTTTCTGAAATGTGTACCTAAAGTCAGCCCAAACAAATACTGCTCATCACTTCTTTCATGCAATGCCCAATGTCAGTGGGAAACACCAGTTTTGCATTACAAACAAACTGATTTATAAAGAGGACTTTTACATGCCCTTCTGATAGAGTGATCCCAAATTAGTATGGTGTGATAGTCATTTTATAAATATGTAATAACAGGGACAGTAAAACAAAGAATAAGCTGCACTCCAGCAGCTGCAGCACCATCCTATCCTGCACCGAGTGCTACCGCCGTGCGGCAGAGCTGCTCCGTCACTGCTGGAGTAATGGTTATACTTTGTGTTTAACTGTCCCTGTTAATACGTGTAGATAAAAAAATATTGCACTAAACTAATTTGGGACTGCTCTATCAAATGGTCACATAAAATTCCACATTAAAAATAATTTTGTTTGTAACAGGAAACAAACCAGTATTTTCTGTCGACACTGGGAGTCGCTTGAAATAAGTGGTGCACAGTATTGTTTGAGAATATTCCAGCTGCACGTTGCTGAAACAAAATTGTAAATATCTGTTGAAAATGTGCCTGTTGAAAATAAGCCTGATGACTCTTACGAGGGACACACAATATATAAGAGTCATTCGTTACTTGTGAGTTCATGTGAACCCAACAAGAGTAGATTTTTTAAGAGAGAAGATATGTGGCAATGTTATGGTAGTAGTATTTGTAGCACAGAGAATAATTTCCATATGCATATCCTCCAGACTAATATCATAATTATTTTATGACAATATCTATTTAAATTGTGATATTCCAGGCTGTGCATTATTTTTTTTAAAAAACATTACACTGAGAATTAACATGGTGAGAACTGAAGTATAGTAAACGTGAAATGTAAGTATGGTACAGACATTTTTTTATAATAAACACTCACAGAAAAAAAATAACTTTGTAAGTAAGAAGTTATTTACATAGTCTTGAGTTGCAATTCGTCATTCTTTATGGCATATTTAGTGATTCATATTCAAAATGTGCACCTTGAAAATACAATGCTGATAGTAATATGTCAGTTGAGTGCTTTTTGAGAGGAAGAAGATATGTTCTGGCATCCTCTTCTGCTTCCACGACAAACACCAGCAATACAGTTTTGGTACCTCTACACATCAGTTTTTATTCATTATGTTAATATACTCTGAGTGATTAGAATAGAGGCATGTGACACACATCTCATTAAAAACTGGTACCACTAGTGTGAGTGATGGAAAACCTTTCCAGTACAGTAGCGAATAACTCCCAAGGACTTCCCAGTCATCAAATACAAATGATTTTCTTTCAGTTTTCAGATGGTTTTCTGATGGTGAAGATGTACTGTTAGAATTTGTTCCATTTAGTAGTGCCGAATCACTGTATAAAATAGACACTCTTAGTCACTGGGACTTAAAGGAAAGAAAAGAAGAAGAACATGGAGAATGAGATGGATGTATAATGAAAGAGACTGGAGCACAAATAACAAAAGAGGAACACAGTAGAGTAACAAGGTGCAGATGGCACTATGTAATAGTATGGAATAGTGCCCCCTTCTATCTTATTACATAGGTTCATCCATTCTTTATTGCTATCTCAGGTTTTACCCTCTAATTTTTCTCTTTCTTACTATTCTTCCAGACCTTCCTATATTGTTAAATACATAACACCTGAACTGCACGTGAACAGTTACCTTTCATCCTTCCATTGTTTGCCTTTGCCAGCTGTAGTAACCCAATGTGAGCTACGTGCTAGGTTACATATAAGCCTGCCCTCAACTCACTTCAAAGAATTGCCTCACATTCCACAGCACATGATCTATCTAATACTTTGTCAGTAGTGTGAAGACAGGAATGGAACATCTCAGATAAACTCCTAAGCCACTGCTTGAAACAATCCTATGAGAATATTTCCAATACATTGTAGGTGTGCTGCCTAAATGTATTTGGTCACAGCTATCAATTTAATAGTGGCTATTGATTCTAATTACCCATTTGGGATATGCAGTGGCGTAGATAAAATCTGTACACTACAAATATAAGTGTTTAAATTAAACAGTGGAAACTCCAGGTTGAAATATCTGCAATGTAAGTTAAAGAAAGATTGCTACTTATCATAAAGAAGACACATTAAGTTTCAGATAGGCACAGTTAAAAGGCACTTGCACATTAACTTTCGGCCCCATGCTTCACCAGAAAAGAAACAGAAGCTCCATTCATTCAGACGAGCAAGCACTCCTCAGTGCACACATGACCGCCAATTGGAGTTGGCGAATGAAACTTTCATCCTTCATTGGTGTGCACATTCTCATGAACTTCTGCTGATATTAAGAGGTGTTCAGGATTTGGTGTCAAATCTAGTCTTCCTGTTTCATGGGCAACGCTAAGCAAAAGAGCCATCAGAGGTTGGCAAAACGCCACAGCTACTTGACTAGGCCTGTTAATATTGGGGATGCTCTTAACCTTGGTCTTTTGATTTGATCTCATTTATTTATTCACCCAACAATCGCCGCAAAATCGTACAGGATTTGTCAACATAAAATGATGAATAGAAATAGCTAAAAATATACATATACAGAGAATATACAAGTACATTTTCATGAGGATATGACAGATGGTCAACCATGGTCTCCCTGAAAGAACTATCCTGATATTTGTCTAACATTGTTTAGAAAAAAGTACAAAAACCTAAATCAGGATGGCTGGACAGAACAAAACCCGTTCTCCCAAATATGAGACTGGTGTCGTACGAACTGCATTACATCATTCGGTTGGTCCCTATTGTACAATGTTATTTGACTTATACACAATCCGCACCAGATAATTATAAATTAAAACATTAATTTTCGGTATCGTTGACTCCCGCAGATTTCATCTTGTTTCCCCCTTTTGCCTCCATTTCATCCTTCTCGTGATTTTTCACATGTAACTAGGTGTTTTTTGCGATTTTCTTGAATGTAATTGTACATTATTTACATAATTTCTTGCATTTTTACCACCACCATGGATCCTTGCTCCTTCCATCTGTGTTTCCTTATCCCTAGCCAGAACCCAGTCCCACATATTGTTCCTGTGTTGTTGCTTGGCTCATGGAATCCCGCCAAATGGCCTTACCGTGAAGTTACCCATCTCCTGCTGTCATCCCTCATTCCACAATGACCTCCACCTATTCAGACTCTGCCAATCCTTAGCCCTCACCAACATACTCCTGGAAAACCATATCAACCAAGCCGAAACCTCCTTGCAGTACCTTCTCTCCATCCACAAAATTCTCCTGCTATGCAATCCCAAATTCCTGGAACCCATAACATACATGGAAACTCTTGCCTTCCAGGAACTAGAGCAACATGCACAATGCCACCTCAAAAAGCTCTCCACCCTGCTCACTTCCTATTCCCACCTTGGAGAACCACTGTCCACCCCCTCCACGACGACCTCCAAACCTCCTCCACGTCCCCTCATACCTGACAAACTCAGTCTCACAGACCTACAACATTTACTCCACCCTCCAAAACTCCCTCTCACCACCACACAGAATCCAGAACCTAAACAGACACGAAACACAGTTATGAACCTTTCTTCCAGAAGCCTTAGCCCCACAGAAATATCAGTCCTTTCCAAAGGCCTCACTTTTTGCCCCACTCCCAAATACAATTGTGCAGGAGTTGTATAATACCATCTCTCCTTCTTCCGGTCCCTACAGTGGAAATACTTCATTGCCCCCAACCCTACCAATCAGACTTGACCAAAGACCAATGTTGAGCTCTTCCTATCTCAGTTCACTCCTCCATCCAAGTGTGATCCACCGCCACTACCCCCAAATCATCCTCTGTTAACTTTCCAGAATTTCTTAACTCGAACATCACCTCACAACCATTCCTCAAATCCCTCGACATTCAAACTAACCTTACATCCACAGAAAGAACTGCAGTCCACCATCTTAAAACTGATCCTGATCTACCTGCAGAAAAAGGCTCCACCAATGTTGTTTTGAACCCCAAGGATTATCTGGTAGAAGGACTGTCAGCTGTCAGACACATCCCCCTAAAAACCTTGCCACAGTGACCCCATTCCAGAAATCCAGCAGGATCTCCAGTATCTCCGCAAATCCTTAGGCCCATCACAGAACCTCTCCCCAGAGTCCACCTCTCTGCTCGCCCCTAATAGTCCCCATACTCATACCTTCAACATGGTTCCTAAAATCCATAAACCCAACCACCCAGAATGCCCCATTGTGGCCGGTTACTGTGCCCCCAGCGAGAGAATCTCTGTTCTCGTAGACCAACACCCCCAACCTATCACCCGAAACCTACCCTCCTGTTGTTGTTGTGGTCTTCAGTCCTGAGACTGGTTTGATGCAGCTCTCCATGTTACTCTATCCTGTGCAAGCTTCTTCATCTCCCAGTACCTACTGCAACCTACATCCTTCTGAATCTGCTTAGTGTATTGATCTCTTGGTCTCCCTCTACGATTTTTACCCTCCACGCTGCCCTCCAATGCTAAATTTGTGATCCCTTGATGCCTTAAAACATGTCCTACCAACCGATCCCTTCTTCTAGTCAAGT
This sequence comes from Schistocerca nitens, assembly GCF_023898315.1. Classification (NCBI taxonomy): domain Eukaryota; kingdom Metazoa; phylum Arthropoda; class Insecta; order Orthoptera; family Acrididae; genus Schistocerca; species Schistocerca nitens. The sequence continues at coordinate 3,718,253 of NC_064619.1, read as the reverse complement.
TGTGCCACAGACTTCTCTTCTCCCCAATCCTATTCAATACCTCCTCATTAGTTACGTGATCTACCCACCTTATCTTCAGCATTCTTCTGTAGCACCACATTTCGAAAGCTTCTATTCTCTTCTTGTCCAAACTGGTTATCGTCCATGTTTCACTTCCATACATGGCTACACTCCATACAAATATTTTTAGAAACGACTTCCTGACACTTAAATCTATACTCGATGTTAACAAATTTCTCTTTTTCAGAAACGATTTCCTTGCCATTGCCAGTCTACATTTTATATCCTCTCTACTTCGACCATCATCAGTTATTTTACTCCCTAAATAGCAAAACTCCTTTACTACTTTAAGTGTCTCATTTCCTAATCTAATCCCCTCAGCATCACCCGATTTAATTTGACTACATTCCATTATCCTCGTTTTGCTTTTGTTGATATTCATCTTATATCCTCCTTTCAAGACACTGTCCATTCCGTTCAACTGCTCTTCCAAGTCCTTTGCTGTCTCTGACAGAATTACAATGTCATCGGCGAACCTCAAAGTTTTTACTTCTTCTCCATGAATTTTAATACCTACTCCGAATTTTTCTTTTGTTTCCTTTACTGCTTGCTCAATATACAGATTGAATAACATCGGGGAGAGGCTACAACCCTGTCTCACTCCTTTCCCAACCACTGCTTCCCTTTCATGCCCCTCGACTCTTATAACTGCCATCTGGTTTCTGTACAAATTGTAAATAGCCTTTCGCTCCCTGTATTTTACCCCTGCCACCTTCAGAATTTGAAAGAGAGTATTCCAGTTAACGTTGTCAAAAGCTTTCTCTAAGTCTACAAATGCTAGAAATGTAGGTTTGCCTTTTCTTAATCTTTCTTCTAAGATAAGTCGTAAGGTTAGTATTGCCTCTCGTGTTCCAACATTTCTACGGAATCCAAACTGATCTTCCCCGAGGTCCGCTTCTACCAGTTTTTCCATTCGTCTGTAAAGAATTCGCGTTAGTATTTTGCAGCTGTGACTTATTAAACTGATAGTTCGGTAATTTTCACATCTGTCAACACCTGCCTTCTTTGGGATTGGAATTATTATATTCTTCTTGAAGTCTGTGGATATTTCGCCTGTCTCATACATCTTGCTCACCAGATGGTAGAGTTTTGTCATGACTGGCTCTCCCAAGGCCATCAGTAGTTCTAATGGAATGTTGTCTACTCCCGGGGCCTTGTTTCGACTCAGGTCTTTCAGTGCTCTGTCAAACTCTTCACGCAGTATCTTATCTCCCATTTCATCTTCATCTACATCCTCTTCCATTTCCATAATATTGTCCTCAAGTACATCACCCTTGTATAAACCCTCTATATACTCCTTCCACCTTTCTGCCTTCCCTTCTTTGCTTAGAACTGGGTTGCCATCTGAGCTCTTGATATTCATACAAGTGGTTCTCTTCTCTCCAAAGGTCTCTTTAATTTTCCTGTAGGCAGTATCTATCTTACCCCTAGTGAGACAAGCCTCTACATCCTTACATTTGTCCTCTAGCCATCCCTGCTTAGCCATTTTGCACTTTCTGTCGATCTCATTTTTGAGACGTTTGTATTCCCTTTTGCCTGCTTCATTTACTGCATTTTTGTATTTTCTCCTTTCATCAATTAAATTCAATATTTCTTCTGTTACCCAAGGATTTCTATTAGCCCTCGTCTTTTTACCTACTTGATCCTCTGCTGCCTTCACCACTTCATCCCTCAGAGCTACCCATTCTTCTTCTACTGTATTTCTTTCCCCCATTCCTGTCAATTGTTCCCTTATGCTCTCCCTGAAACTCTCTACAACCTCTGGTTCTTTCAGTTTATCCAGGTCCCATCTCCTTAAATTCCCACCTTTTTGCAGTTTCTTCAGTTTCAATCTGCAGTTCATAACCAATAGATTGTGGTCAGAATCCACATCTGCCCCTGGAAATGTCTTACAATTTAAAACCTGGTTCCTAAATCTCTGTCTTACCATTATATAATCTATCTGATACCTATTAGTATCTCCAGGATTCTTCCAGGTATACAACCTTCTCACCCTCCTATATAAAAGATACCAACCATTTCCTCAAATGGCTCTGAGCACTATGCGACTTAACTTCTGAGGTCATCAGTCGCCTAGAACTTAGAACTAATTAAACCTAACTAACCTAAGGACATCACACACATCCATGCCCGAGGCAGGATTCGAACCTGCGACCGTAGCGGTCACGCGGTTCCAGACTGAAGCGCCTTTAACCGCACGGCCACACCGGCCGGCACCATTTCCTCCACCGACTCTCCACAGTTCCTGTTCCTTTGCAACACAGTGCCCTGCTTGTTACTGTTGATGCCACCTCCATTTACATTAACATCCCTAATGACCATGGCCTTACCGCTGTTGAACACTACCTTTCCCAATGCCCGACAGACTCCAAACCAACTACCTCCTTCCTAGTCGCCATGACCAACTATATCCTCACCCACAATTACTTCTCCTTTGAAGGCATTACCTACAAACAAATCTGCGAGCGGCTACGGGCACCTACGTGGCACCATCCTATGCCAACCTATTCGTGGGCCATCTAGAGGAATCTTTCCTAAATACCCAGAATCCTAAACCCCTCACACGGTTCAGATTCATTGACGTCATCTTTGCGATCTGGATCAAGGGTGAGGACACCCTATCCACATTCCTCCAAAACTTCAACAACTTCTCCTCCTATTCCTTCACCTGGTCCTACTCAACTTGACAAGCTACCTCCCTAGATGTTGACCTTCACCTCAAAAATGGCTCCATGAATACCTCTGTCCATATCAAACCTACTAACCATCAACAATACCTCCACTTTGACAGCTGCCACCCATTCCATACCAAGAAGTCCCTTCCATACAGCCTAGCTACCCACAGTTGTCGCACCTGCAGTCACAAGTGGTCCCTCTCGAAATATACTTTGGGTCTCACTGAAGTCTTCCCAACCGTAATTATTCTCCTAACCTTGTACAAAAACAAATCTCCTGTGCCTTATCTTTCCAGTCTCCCACCACCTTACAAAGTCCGATCATCCGTTCACGGAGGAGCATTCCCCTCATAACTCAGTGCCACCCAGGACTGGAGCAATTGAATTACATTCTCTGTCAGGGTTTCAAATACCTCTCGCCATACCCTGAAATGAGAAATGTCCTGTGCACTATCCTTCCCACCCCTCCTACCGTGGTATCCTGCCATCCACCGAACCTACACAGTCCCTGCTCCCAACCCCTTACCTCAAGGCTCGTACCCCCGTACCCGACCTAGATGCGAGATCTGTCCTACGCATTCTCCCACCACCGACTACTCAGTCTGGTCACAAATATCACGTATCCCATCAGAGGCAGGACTACCTGTGAAACCAGTTACGTGATCTACAAGCTAAGCTGCAACCGCTAAGCTGCATTCTTTGTGGGCATGACAACCGACAAGCTGTCCGCCCGCATAAATGGCCACCGACAAACTGTGTCCGAGAAACAAGTGGACCACCCTGTTGCTGAGCACGATTCTCAACATGACATCCTTCATTTCAGTGACTGCTTCACACCCTGTGCCATTTGGAGCCTTGCCTGCAATATATTCTACTTTCCCATAACCCCCCCCCCCCCCCCCGGCCTCAGCCTTCGTTAGTCATGGTCCTCTCCCATCCTACCCCTTATTTGTTCCCATTCCAGCACTACACAGCCCTCATTCCTCCCCTTTTCCACTATCCCCCCACCTCTCCACTCCCTCTGTGTAGCCTCCTGACTGCACATAGCCACCCTACCCTCTTTCCACTTCATCCTTCCGCACTCACCAACAGCGTGTCACTGTCCGCCACACGTACTCTACTATCCCTTCCCCTTTCCCACCCCACTCTCCTCCTTACCCCCCCCCCCTCCATAGTCACCACTCCCATCACACTGCTGCTCGTAGTGTGGTGTCAGTTGCTCGAGACCGCTGTCGTGTGTGAGTTGCATTTGCGTGAGTGCGTATGTGTGTGTTTGTCATCTAATTCTGACGAAGACCTTCTGGCCGAAAGCTATATTTGTGACAGTCTTTTTGTTGTGCCTATCTGTGACCCAGCAGCCCTGCTATATGGTGAGTGGCAACTTCCCTTTCCACAAAATTGTTACATTTCATCCTCGATTTTCCATTGTTTGAAAACATAAATTTACATCACTGCACACAGTAGTGGCACCTGCAGGTGACTTCTGGAGCGTGAACATGCTGCTACACCCCTTGCACTCCCTCCAATCTGCTCAGGGTACTGGTTCCAGTTCTGTAGACATGTAACTAAGCCATACGCATATCTTCATGCCCTCCACAGTCTTCCTGAAAAACTAAGTCAGCATCCGCCTATGCTGAGTGAGATGTTGAGCTCAGGAGGACGAGACATTACTATCGTGCACCATAGATTCTGACTCGTGATTTTCTTGTAAAAGAATTACATTGTGACCAGATATTGCGAGGTAACAGGGTGTTGCACTTGTCTCCTTTTATTATTAACCATTACTTTGAGTCCTATAAGCAATCTTTAATTGGATAGTGTGCATTACTTAGGAAGAGTGTCTTAGCTGTCTTTTTGAACAGATGTATTTTAGTAATCTTTTTCATGTCCTTAGGCAGTTTATTATACAATTTTATTCCTTGATGTAAAATGCTGTTTTGAGTTTTCTGTTTGTTTTTTCTTGTATAGGACTGTAATGTTTATACCTGATTTGCACAACAGATTGGTAGATGTACTCACTGTTCTGTACGTTGACCCCTACTTCTTTTTGCCTACTTCCAAACACTGAGTCAGCTCACTTGTGATTTAAATCTGAATTAAAAGTGTGAAAGAATTGTGGATGATGAATAGATGACCATAGTAACACTCTCTAGCTTATAAAAATATCATTACCATGCAGCTCTTAGGAAGATCTAAGTAACTGCCTAGTCCATCAATCTGCCCACTATATGTACTGTGCAGCTATTGGCTACCCCATTCTCACTCACTCACTGATTGTGTACCACGGGTTCCAAAGAGGCATCTGAATTTGGCACGAAATCCAATCAACGCTAACAGGTGACATTATTCACATACACTAATAACTGCCCAAACAGCTGCCCTAACCTAGATTGGTAACTGACAGCAGTGTTCTTTTGCTCATTTCTTTACTGAAAGAACTTGCCTCCTTTCACTGTGAGAAATGTATTTTCTTTAATTGTAGCCTCATGAAGTGGAACTAGTGATTTGAAATGATCTCAATGTGAATAGAGCATCAAACGATACCTTTTCTTTTGAGTCTACAAACATGTTTTAATCAGTAGATAATTAAATCTGTTGTTCAGTAATGTTTGTGTCATTACAGTTTAGAAGAGAATCTAAATTTTATTAGACACACACTTAGAGAAAAACAAACAAATTACATTTTTAAAACTTCATGACAAATCAAAACTGTGTGGGAGACTAGGACTTGAACCTGGAACCTTTGCCTTTAATGGGAGATCCTGTACCAACTAGCTATCCAAGCAGAATTCACTATTCCCCATCACAGCTACTATACTTCTGCCAGTACCTCACCTCTCTTCGTGGACCAATTGAAATAAGCACCCCCTGGTACAACTTGCCCATGATGAGCCAGACGCTGCCCCAGAAGACAAACAGCTATGCTGCTGTTCTTGGGTGCAATGTTTTGTTGTACACAGCTGCCACACTCACTGACACAAACCCCACTGCTGTCACTCTGCAGCCCGAGCCAGCAGCTGGACTGTGTCTTACTGAGGACCATAATAGTGACTCAGAGGAAGATATAGTGATGAAAGGGATGGTTGCACCCCAGGCCCTGCTCAAGGTGTGTTCAATGCTGCAATGATTACATCTGCCACTCATTCTGGCATCACAGTTCCTGTTGAAACAAATAGTGCCACTCAGGTTGTAAAATGTAAATAATGACATCCTCTCATTTTTGCACTCACTGTCACCTGGTTATATATACTGCATTGACAAAATGCAGACTGAAAAGCAATGTAACAAGAACACAAAAGGCACAGGGAAGGGAGACATACTAGATCTGATACCCAATAAGAAAAAAATTCAAGTGGCACATTCAGGGGCACAGAACAAAGCTAAACAACTAATGCCAGCTGTATTGAAAATGGCTGCATCCATTAATGGAGTCGCAACCTCTTTAGAACCTACACCTGATGTCACTGCTGGTGCTACAGCTATGGAACCACCTGCAGCATCTAAAACATTGTGCTTGCTGTCCAGTCAATAAAGGAAAATTCAAGGAAAAAATTGTTTAGTAACAAATTTTTGTACAGTGGTGGGAGAGAATGTCAAACAACACCAGTGAGGTGTGAGCATGGGGTTGGGAGGAGGGGTACTTAAAGTCACTTTTTTATGCTTTTCTTGAATAACTAAAAATTGTGCTTTTAGCAGTAGTGTTTCCCAGTACAGAATTAAATGGCATTAGATTTCCAATAAAATAGGAATGTATTAATTTTTTGTGTCCACTGCATGCAGCAGAACCGTATTGCTGGATAAATGTTGTTCTGGGGGTGTAACAAGGTGAGGGGGATGGGGGTGGAGGGTAGAAGCATGAGGGGAGGTTCATTGCTGGAATGTGGTCACGTACTTCTCTTTGAAGAGTGAGAAGGCGATTCTCTACCCTGTCTACCGCACTGTGCCACAAGAAAGAATTACAGGGTGTTTCACAAAGTTATACTAGCCCTTTGTAGCATTCCTTATGAATCACTGGTGACACAGTTTACAGACTGGCCCATGTCATCATAGAGTGGTGGTAGCGTTCTTGTTTCAAGTTTTCTCAGTTCCTTTCTAACAGTATCAAGTACCATATCAGGTGGCCTGCAACTGTGGCTCCTGTTGGAAAGTAGTGAGCTACTTTGTCAGAACTTCCAATAAACACCTACCACAAGCAATAGATGTTCACATTGGGCAAAACTTGTTTTTTGTAGATGTCATATTCAGAAAAAAAAAATTCAACGTTTTGTGTGCGAGATTTAACAGACAAATAGTAAGTCTTAATAAAATCAGTGTACTGCATAGTTCATATCATTTAAAAGTCACGAATACATATGAGGGGCATTCCATAAGTAATGCAGCATATTTTTTTCTGATTTTATTCAGTATTTCAATACACAATATTATTTCCCACACTTTTGGCTTCAAAACCCAATTTTGCAACATATTTTCTGTTCAATGTGACGCCCTTATGACACCTTACCGGGAGGACCTTTATGCCTGCACGGTACCGCCCTACTGCTCAGTGTCGGAGCCAACATCTTGCTGCATTAATAATCTCCCCATCGTCCACATACTGTTTCTCACAGAGGGCATAAAAAAATGGTTCAAATGGCTCTGAGCACTATGGGACTAAACTTCTATGGTCATTAGTCCCCTAGAACTTAGAACTACTTAAACCTAACTAACCTAAGGACATCACACAACACCCAGCCATCACGAGGCAGAGAAAATCCCTGACCCCGCCGGGAATCGAACCCGGGAACCCGAGCGTGGGAAGCGAGAACGCTACTGCACGACCACGAGATGCGGGCACAGAGGGCATCCTTCATTGAGCCAAACAGATGGAAGTCCAAAGGTGTGAGATCCTGGCTTCACGGTGAATGAAGAAGAACAGTCCAATGAAATTCTGTGAGTTCCTGTCGAGTGTGCAAACTTGCGTGAGGCCTCGTGTTGTCACGGAGAAAGAAAAGTTTGTTTGCATTTTTGTAGAGATGAAAATGCTGAAGTTGCTTCTTCTATTTCCTCGTGTTGTCACGGAGAAAGAAAAGTTTGTTTGCATTTTTGTAGAGATGAACATGCTGAAGTTGCTTCTTCTATTTCCTGAGGGTAGCACAGTATACTTCAGAGTTGGTTGTTGCACCATAAGAGAGGACATCAAACAGAAAAATACCTTCAGTGTCCCAGAAGACTGTTACCGTGACTTTACCAGCTGAGGGTGTGGCTTGAGGTTGTGTGGCACCATTCCATACACTACTGTTTTGTTTTCGGTTTGAAGTGATGAACCCATTTCGTCACCTGTGATGACACTGACGAAAAATTGTCACGATCAGCCTCACGATAAGCGAGCAATTCTGCACAGATGTCCTTCGTCGCTCTTTACGGTCTTCTGTTAGGCGACAAGGAATCCGGTGAGCACACACCTCTGAGTACCTCAACTGACGGACGAGTGTGTCAGCACTACCGACAGAGACGTCCAGTCGAGCAGCGATCACCTCGGATGAGAGTGTCCGCACATTCCGACATTGAAGGAATCACAGCTGTGTGCGGCCGGCCAGCACGAGGGAGATCAGGCAGGTTTGCTCGACCTCGTTGCGATGATGACAGACACCTCGTCCGACAACTCACCGTGTTGTTCTCTTCCAGGTCTCCTCAGACATTCGGCAAATGCCTACGAATATCTGCGATGCTCTGTTTTTCTGACACGAGAAACTCGATGACAGCTCTCTGTTTGGAATGCACCTCCATTACAGACGGCATTTTGTAGGCTACGTATAGTGCAGCCACCTATCAGAGCTTCGTGAAACTAATGGGGCTGAAGCGGCAATATTTCATTACATCCCAAATAAATTCCTCCTTTTTTCAACTGAAATTGACTAAGAAAAAAACTGTGTTGCATTACTCGTCGAATGCCCCTCGTATATAACTCAGTTTTGCAAATTGTGTTGTAGTCACTTGTTGGTGAATTAATGGATGACCAGAAAGTTACTGCACTTGACTCACTGTTAACTGCGTTACCAGTAAACTGTAAGAACCAGTTTCTGGCACTTGTAGAGTGGGCTGCACTGAGTGGAGCCACTTACCACACATCCACAGTGTGGAATGGGGCTGATTATGTTCAAGTCTAGAACAGTAATCTGTGATAATGTGTTGCTTCACTTGTGTTGAAATATCTTAAGTTCTATAGTACCCAGGTGATCTACTTCTTTTGCAGAAGGAAACAATTTAAGCCTCTGGACCACTCCAGATGTTCAGAGAGCTAATGCTGATGTAACGAATTAGATACCCCTCCTGCTGTGGGAAGTATTCCAGCCAGTGATAGTGAAGACAGTGAATACACATTGACAGCATGTTACACTTGGGACAGGCTATTCGGTATAGTAGACAGCTAAAAGCTACAGCTGTTTTATCTTTTTACGTAATATCTGATTTAACAACTGCAAACAAGTACACATTCAGTAAACTGAAAATAATTATGCTGTAGAAATATGAGCTCAGTGAAGTTATTTTGTCTACTTACAGAAGAGAACTGGACGGGAAATGCTTGGAGGGGGTCGGTTGGGGGAAGAGACCAAACTGCGAGGTCATCGGTCTCGTCGGATTAGGGAAGGACGGGGAAGGAAGCCGGCCGTGCCCTTTCAGAGGAACCATCCCGGCATTTGCCTGGAGCGATTTAGGGAAATCACGGAAAACCTAAATCGGGGTGGCCGGACGCGGGATTGAACCGTCGTCCTCCTGAATGCGAGTCCAGTGCGGTAAAATGCTTGGAAGATATAGTCTGCAAACTGAAAACTGAGCAACGTTCGTGGAGGCGGAAGTTGCCTTTCCCAGAGGAATGCTACATCTACCGTAGAGTATGCCTAAGAATCACCACCCCCGCACTCACACCCCACTGGTGGGGATTTTTAGTGTTGTTAATGGCTCTACCTCCTAGCACTGTACCAAACTGGTAACTAAACAATTTTCCCCTATTCAACCTTTTTTGGGATTAGTTGTTTGGGCTGTTGTGGTTGGAAGTCGAAATGGGAATGCCACCTGATGCTGCAGTACATCTACAATCCCCTGATGCAGCACAAAACTTATAGTATCACTACGATAAATATTAATTGAATCACTTGTGGCGATAAGATCCATGCTTTTGCAGACACTTTGTTAGTACTTTTGGTAGATAGTGCTCTTTCTCAGGAAGTTACCACTGCTGATATTGTTGCTGCAGGTTATACGGCCATTTTTAACGTGATTAGTGAAGATTCTAATGGCACCACAGTTCTGATGTGTGATGGCATTCCCTTTGCAAATGTGCAGCGTCTTCTTGGCGGTTGAAGTATCTGGTACAATCAACGGAATACAGGTAAGAAACCTCTATGCACCCAGAGGGTTAATCAAATGACATAAGCATTTTCCTTTTTATTTATTTATTTATTTTCGAAGACCTAGCCAGTCTTATAGGCACAAACAATGGTCTGCTACTCACTGCTGGAAACATTAGCTGCATCCTCCATTCTAAGGAACAGATGCCAAACTTCAATAAGTATCACAAACTGGAAAATATGGTCACTGGTCTTCACTTTGCTGACCTTTGGGAAGAGACACAGGTCCCGTGTTGTATTTACAGATCTTTCACACTGTGCAGCAAGCAGACTGAATAGGATATACATGTCTTCTGCTCTGCAACCACATGTCACAAGTGATGATATAGTACCAGTCAGTTTTTATGACCACTGTGCCAACTCGTGTTTTGTAAATCTTCAATGTCAACAGGTTTCTCATAATTTTGGCTACTTTAAGCTGGTTACTAGCTTCCTGCAGGACCCCAAGCTTAAAACTGAAGTAATACTCAAATGGGAGCATATTCTTTTATGTAGGCATCCCTATCCCAAGACTCTGACGTGGTTGATTATCTACATCTACATCTACATCTACATCTACATGGTTACTCTGCAACTCACACTTAAGTGCCTGGCAGTGGCTTCAGTCTATAGGGAAACACTATACCATACGTAAATGCTTCTGGCGAAGATCGAGCATAAATTTTTACTATCGATGCATCAGGGACCTGTACCAAATAACTACTGTCCTAGACACTGTGACATATGCCAAGCCGAAGTATTTTGAAGCTAAAATCACTGACAGGGCATAAGCAGTTCTCTGGAGTCTCTGTTCAGTCTCGGCCAAAGGACTTCGCGACCGAAGATAGGTTATCGCTGTTCGATGTTTTGTTCCTTGCACGCCTACGAAATGCTCATATAATCCCCGAAGCTGTTAACGACTCTGAACAATGAGTAAATACCCAGAGGGGGTTTATGGACTGCGTCCGTGCTTGCCACACAGCACTCAGAACCGTCCACGCACACCTGCAAGACGCAGTTACAGTACCTCTGGAAGCCCCATTCACAGTCTATGAAATTGAGGAAGCAACTGCCTGTGCAGCTAAGGGAGAGTTACCCTGGCCTAATGCCCTCTGCACAGAAATTTACTGATACTACTGGAACATCCTCCAAGACTTCCTTCAACCTGTGGCTACTGATGTGTGGAGACGTGCAATGCTACTCGACCCGCTGAAAGAAGTGAAATAGTTCTTTTCCGGAAAAAAGGTTGTAGCATACATGTGTGCAACCTCTATCCTGTCACACTGCTTAATGCAGAATTAAAAATCATTACACATGCGGCCAAGATTCGTATGGAGTCACTCTTGGTGAAGACTTCAGGCAGCTATTAACTTTGTGCCGCCCCAGCATGCGGACTACAGGGCCTGATATGCCCCGCAGAAGCGCATCGAACTGAAAAAGCAATTGTGTTTTTAGACTTTTCAAATTTGTTTGACCATGTGAGCCATGAGCTCGCAACAGGAGGGATGAAGAGGATGACCTGTGGCTGTATCACGACTGTCCTCCACGGCATATTATCCGATGCTTCCTCTCGGATTTTAATGAATGGTCACTTCACAAAACCACTACACATTGGTTATTCTGTCCGCCAAGGATGCCTGCTATCAGTAGTCCACAGCCACATCCAGGATTAGGATTAGTACCTCAGAACACGGGGACATGCTGCACAGAAAACGCAGATGACGTATCCACCTTCACATCAAGGCCTGGCATGCCTGGAAGATATAATTAAAATCTAAGTGAAGGCGTCCGAGAGTCAGATCAACAGCAGAAACCAATCGTACTTTCCCTTAGGGAAGGGGGCTTCGGGGAAGCACCTGAAGTGATGTGGGCCGAGTAACCAGACCTCACATAGTTCTCTCAGCATCTACTGGGAGACCCACCTGGTACCTGGCCACATGATAACTAAGAATTGGGGCGAACATCCTTAAATGCATCAGGGCCACTCTAAATCAGCAGTCTGACAGACACGTGAACCTCCTGGAAAAGGTGTGAACAATTCATGTATCAGTCACAAGGAAAATGTACTACAAGGCTCAAATACTGCGTCTCCCTGAAGTTTTTGCGGCGAATATTCAGTGGGCGTTCAGCTGGGTTCTTCTCTGTGATAACATCTTCAATTTAAAATTCACAGCACTCACTCTACTGCCTCGGATAATAAGCCTTGCAGACGAATGCGCAGTGCTCCTCATCAATTACATGACAGAAGAAATACAGCGTCAGGCCACATTCCTTCTTCGCAATGTTTGAACCGACGAGCCTAGTGCCACCAGTACACTTCGTGACGACGTCCCCTCAATACCGGCACATCCACAATTACTTTCAGCCATTTAGTTATGCACGTGCCAGTGTATCAAACACAACTAAACGATATACAAGATCGTGACAAAGACTGCACCTGGAAACGCCAATGAAGAAAGGGAAGCACAAGTGAACTGGACGGTACTATGGCAAAATATTCACCAAATATTATTGCTCTCACGGTTTCACTTGCGAACGAAACGAGAAATATTGATTCGCTCGCGCACAGGTTTTTTTTTTTTTTTTTTTTTTTTGGAGCAGTGCAGAACATGTGGACTTTTCTTAACCACCGACTAGCCATCACCGATAGGACAAACGTATGCTGTCTGAACGTTTGGGAAGTGATGCGGGCTTACAGAGCACGATACCCAATTACTAAACAAAGGCCGAGAGGTTCTAGGCGTTACAGTCTGGAACCGCGCGACCGATACGGTCGCAGGTTCGAATCCTGCCTCGGGCATGGATGTGTGTGATGTCCTTGGGTTAGTTTGGTTTAAGTAGTTCTAAGTTCTAGTGGACTGATGACCTCAGAAGTTAAGTCCCATAGTGCTCAGAGCCATTTGAACCATTTTTTACTAAGCAAAATGTCACTCTATAGATTATCGGACATATACAGCCACCGGCATTATTGAGAACCAAGATGCTACATATTCGGAACTACTGTCTTACATTGAAGAAAATTATTTTAATTCTGCACAATGATAATCACAGGCAAACATTTGGCAACAAGTTGCGAATCATGATCACTCAATCCCTGCAAGTGATGTCCATCACGGCTGACGTAAGAGATCAGTGCCAAACTTGACGAGTGCATGGTGTGCGGGCCGCATACGTGCCAAGGCGCAGCCTGTATCGCCTTTCCTCGGTCCTTCTCGTAAGTACCCGGAACTGCGCGATGCTTCATTTAGTATTGGCTGCAGTATTTTTCGGCCCACACAAATCTCTCCTATATTTGTCCGTGGTATGAAGGACGTTCAGAGGTCCAATGGGTGTTTGCACAAAAAGATGTATATAGCGTTCTATCGTCACAAGAATTTAAAAATGAATGGGAATGACAGAAGAGAGGGATCAGTATCCTCAAATTATACAGTCGTACAAGTGACGGGTACTCCATCTTCGCTAGTAAACTACATTGCAATATGATGCAGAAAGAATTTAGATACACTACTGGCCATTAAAACTGCTTCACCAAGAAGAAATGCAGATGATAAACGGGTATTCATTGGACAAATATATTATACTAGGACTGACATGTGATTACAATTTCTCGCAATTTGGGTGCATAGATCCTGAGAAATCAGTACCCAGAACAACCACCTCTGGCCCGTAATAACGGCCTCGATACGCCTGGGCATTGAGTCAAACAGAGCTTGAATGGCGTGTGCAGGTACAGCTGCCCTTGCAGCTTCAACACGATACCACAGTTCGTCAAGAGTAGTGACTGGTGTATTGTGACGAGCCAGTTGCTCGGCCACCATTGACCAGACGTTTTCAATTTGTGAGAGATCTGGAGAATGTGCTGGCCAGGGCAGCAGTCGAACATTTTACGTATCCAGAAAGGCCCGTACAGGACCTGCAACATGCGGTCGTTCATTATCCTGTTGAAATGTAGGGTTTCGCAGGGATCGAATGAAGGGTAGAGGCCGGCCGGGGTGGCCGAGCGGTTCTAGGTGCTACAGTCTGGAACCGCGCGACCGCTACGGTCGCAGGTTCGAATCCTGCCTCGGGCATGGGCGTGTGTGATGTCCTTAGGTTACTTAGGTTTAAGTAGTTCTAAGTTCTAGGCGACTGATGACCTCAGAAGTTAAGTCCCATAGTGCTCATAGCCGTTTCAACCATTTGAAGGGTAGAGCCACGGGTCGTAACACATCTGAAATATAACGTCCACTGTTCAAAGTGCCGTCAGTGCCAACAAGAGGTAACCGAGACGTGTAACCAATGGCACCCCATACCATCACGCCGGGTGATACGCCAGTATGGCGATGACGAATACACGCTTCCAATGTGCGTTCACCGCGATGTCGCCAAACACGGATGCGACCATCATGATGGATTCATCTGAAAAATTGACGTTTTGCTATTCGTGCATCCAGGTTCGTCGTTGAGTACACCATCGCAGGTGCTCCTGTCTGTGATGCAGCGTCAAGGGTAACAGCAGCCATGGTCTCCGAGCTGATAGTCCATGCTGCTGCAAACGTCGTCGAACTGTTCGTGCAGATGGTTGTTGTCTTGCAAACGTCCCCACCTGTTGACTCAGGGATCGAGACGTGGCTGCACGATCCGTTACAGCCATGCGGATAAGATGCCTGTCATCTCGACTGCTAATGATACGAGGCCGTTGGATCCAGCACGTCGTTCCGTATTACCCTCCTGAACCAACAGATTCCATATTCTGCTAACTGTCATTGAATCTCGACCAACCCGAGCAGCAATGTCGTGATACGATAAACCGCAATCGCGATAGGCTAGAATCCGACCTTTATCAAAGTCTCAAACGTGATGGTACGCATTTCTCCTCCTTACACGAGGCATCACAACAACGTTTCACCAGGCAACGCCGGTCAACTGCTGTTTGTGTGTGAGAAATCGGTTGGAAACTTTCCTCATGTCAGCACGTTGTAGGTGTCGCCACCGGCGCCAACCTTGTGTGAATGCTCTGAAAAGCTAATCATTTGCATATCACAGCATCTTCTTCCTGTCGGTTAAATATCGCGTCTGTAGCACGTCATCTTCGTGGTGTAGCAATTTTAATGGCCAGTATTGCATTTAGGTGACAATGAAATTACTACGATCGACAGACGGGATTCATTGTTCAGTACATCAAGGAGCACTGTGCGCTAAATTTCCAGGCTCGGAGCACGTGACGAAACTGGTGGTCCGATAGCAAAACGTCAGCTTTTGCAAGCTTATCCACTGTCAGTTGCAACAGTTTTCAATGGAATTAAACGAAGAGTATGGAGGCGTTATATATTACTACAAAGTACTATGGCTAAGTCAGGGAGTATGTCTAGAACAATTTTTCGATTTGAAACTCGCTATTATTGAATTTATGAAGGACAAAGGAGTGCAAGAGGGAAAATTAGAACATCTCGCATTTTAAGTGGACTTGACTGCCCACATTCATTGCAAGGAGTGAATCAATTCCTTTCTGATTTGAAGGAGATGCATTTAAAAAGGGACTCGTGTTGTAGAATGAACACATTCGGACAAATACAGTCTAGTTCCCCGGCATTAAAGAAAATGTGGGATTTAAAGAACTCATTCTGACCTTGAAAGAGATACTACCCAAGCAACCTTTTGAGGCCACAGCCAATCTTACATCTGTTTCTAAGCTATTTTCGAGACTGTTTGCTGTTGCAGCGTAAAGCGCCAATGTGAATGGGCTGATCTGCAGGGTAATTTCCGTACAGGCAAATCCCTTTAATGTTAAAACTGTCCAGGACGTCTGCATTTTTTTCTCAGGCTGCGTTTCCACGCCTGCGTAAGTA
Organism: Schistocerca nitens; assembly: GCF_023898315.1. Lineage (NCBI taxonomy): Eukaryota > Metazoa > Arthropoda > Insecta > Orthoptera > Acrididae > Schistocerca > Schistocerca nitens. The sequence continues at coordinate 3,702,323 of NC_064619.1, read as the reverse complement.
AGTTGCAAAAGTGTCACAATATTGTGACAAACATATGTGCGTGAAAGCCGTTTTTGTCGATTATGAAACTAAACTCACGATTACGTGGCAACTTAAGTGCGTAAATCTGTGAAACTGTCTTTGTCTGTCTGTAGGCTGATAAACTGTACCAGATATACGTTATATTATGTCTTCACCATGCGAGAAACAAATAATACTGAAAATTTATTTTGTTTTTAAGCTATGTTGTTAAGTTATGTGAAGTTGTGTGCAGTGCTGCTGCACTGACATTTAAATGCGCCGCATTCGCAGTTTCCCCTTCTTTCGCTCCTCGTGCTAAGACAACGCGGCGTGATGGTGGGGGAAGTATGCCCAGCTGCCATGCTGAGTGGTATGGCATTCGTTACAGGGCACAGCTCGTGGGCCGTATTCTTGGTCACCCCTGCCCTAGATGATCGACACAGTGTGAAAGCAAAAATAGCAGAAGAGTCTCTTAAGTTATTATAGCCATTTCATGTGAGCACTATAGCTATTTGTTGAGAAACAGAACATGGCAAGACAAAAAAATAATTGTTCAAAAGACAACACAACCTCTTCAATCGTGGAGTTTTGTGTTCTGGTGCTTCTGTGTCTGCTATTGTAAACAGCAGGTCACATATTTTATCTGGTCAGAGGAAGCACTCCATTTTTAATCTCAAGAACTTCTAAATTTCCTCAAAAAAGAAGATTAAGTTTTCTTCATTTGGAAGATGAACCGTGTATAGTTTCATGGTAGTCAACTACAGAAGACTGCTTTTATTTAGTTAGAAGAAATAATTTTTGTTGTATATACACTTCATTTTTTTGTATTCTCCAGAAAAGACTTCGTTTTCTTTTCAAGTGTGAAGACATGCATTTTATTAAGCTCAGGGGAAAAAAGGCTCAGTCAGCACAGCACTTGCCCCCTGAAAGAAAATGGTCCTGGGTTTTAAATCGGCGCACACTCCGCTGCAGAGTGAGAATTCATTCTGCAACAACATGTTTTTCTGCTAACATTTGTTTATTTCGAACGTGTTTTTGTTTTATTGAGTCCTCGTCATGAAACAGACTGCCTAGCATTCATATGAGGTGCTAGTGTTTAGGTAGTGAAACATTAGACACACAGATGCTATCAACACACACAGAATCTTTGGTCATGACACTAGGTGAGAAATGTCAAATCGAGCATAATCCACTCTAGTTGTGCACCAAGAATTTTAATTTGCAGTGTGGAATAGCAATTTACAATCGGTATAGCATCAAGCACAGCACATACGCCAACCACCTCTTGTGACTTTCCGGGTCAAAGATAAGTTGATTGAGGAGCCTCATATTATTATTTTATGTCCGCATACTATCTAGGAGCTACTAATTGGAGGAAATGCTGCTCATATAAACGGACTTGGGAAGATTCATTAAGGTGGGAAGAAACTGTATACTTTCCACAGACGTTGCAATGCTTGATTTTGGTTTGACATTTCTTACTTTCGTTTTTTTTTAATTATTATATCGCGTCTGTTTATTTAATGAAATTGCTGAGGACAGTGTAAAGAAATAGTTGGATGTTAAACAGAGACTGTTAACACTGTATGTTTCGTCCATTGACAGAATTCTTCGTTTTCTCTGAATGCGATCGGACTGCTTCTGGGGGCTGACAAAAGGTGTCAGAGTTTCGACTTTAAATCTTGCCTCGCGGGTTAAAGCATGATTGGTGACCCTTATCAAAAAACCATTCCAATGCAGAGAGTTGAGCCACGTCCGCCGATCAGCAGTTCCTAGAGCAACACTAATGCAGTGAAGTCGAAAAGCGGGATCACATGTGTCGCAAAGACAAGCCATCCGTGTCCAAAGTTAATGTACTGGGCGAATTACTTGCACCACAAATATTGTGGAAATGGAAAGTGCTATTGACGTGCGGTTTTCACATAATGGGTTGGTAGACAGGGACTCATATTATCAGCCAATAAACTAAAAGAAGTCTTTTAAAGTGTGTTTTTTGTCAAACATGCACTTTTTTAAATTTAACAATGCCTATTGAAATTGACATGACGCAAAGTAAAAGTAGAGTAAATTAGGTTGACACTGGTATTTGTTGAGGAGTCTAGTGCGAGTCGTTTACGAGATATCGTATTTTGAAAAGTTTCTACACTGACACTTGTTTGTGGCATTCGGTCTGCGCAGTCGCTAGGTACGATATTGTTATGTTTGCTTACAATGTGCTTGCATGTTCTCTGAGTGCATTGCGATTTGCTAATCTGTGTGTGACAGTCCCATGCAGTAGGTCGCGAGTGGACGGTGGGATTTACAAATGCAGAAAAAGCCGACATGCTCATGGTTTATGGAGAGTGTAGGAAGAATGCAGTTCTGTCTCGTACGTTTCGTTCTTTTACGGCGTACGCGGCAAGATATCCCAATAGACGTCAACCATCACGGCAATCATTTATCAACCTCTTCAATCAGTTACGTGTAAAACGTAGACGACGAAACAGAAGGAAATACCAGACGACATGGCGAAATTAATGTACTTGCTGCTGTTGCAGATGATGTGTACATTAGCTTCCGCGCAATAATAGCACGAGGAAGTGGCATGAGTCAGGAAAGTGTCCAATGCTTTCTCCGTCGACATAGGTTCCATCCCTATCACGTCCCTCTCCATCAAGAGCTACAGGGAAACGATTATGAGAATCATGTTAACTTCCATGCATGGCCATTAAGATACTCCAGATGTACCGTGTATCTTGTTAAGTGATGAAGCTACTTTCACCAGTCATGGCCAGGTAAACCAACAATGCCCATTGGCTTCGTCAGTGTGTAAACGCGTGGTGTGGGATAGTGAACCATCAGCTCATACACCTGTGTTTCATAGACGGAACACTGAACGCGTCCGAGTATCGTATCCTCCTAACAGACCATCTTCCACAGATGATAGAAGAGGTTCCTTTGCAGACTAGTACCTGGGGTACCAACATGACGGTTGTTCAGCCCAAAACGCACGAAATATACAGGATGACTTCGGGAATTATTTCCAAATCGTTGGACTGGACGCAGGGCAAGCTGAAAGATGCTGTCTACAAGGACATGTAAACTGTGCTCGATGATAAGCAAAGGCCTGCTCGGTCATCTCTGCTGAAATGCTCTCACTTGTGCACCAGTCGTTCCATACGAGACCGGAAGCGTGTTTTGCCGCTGCCGGGTATCGTTTTGAATACAACCAGTGATAGTTTCTCGATACTGGATAGAAACCACATAACTAGTGTATGAACTTGTGTTGTAACTTTGAAAATACGGTATCTCGCGAATGACTCGTACTAGAATCGTGCAACAAACATCACTGGGCCGGCCGCGGTGGTCTAGTGGTTCTAGGCGCTCAGTCCGGAACCACGCGACTGCTACGGTCGCAAGTTCGAATCCTGCCTCGGGCATGGATGTGTGTGATGTCCTTAGGTTAGTCAGGTTTAAGTAGTTCTAAGTTCTAGGCGACTGATGACCTTAGAAGTTAAGTCACATAGTGTTCAGAGCCATTTGAACCATTTGTGTTCTGGCTAAGCCCCTGACTGCCAATCCATTCTGTGGCGACCGCACATTTTGTGCATATGAAATTATTGTTATGCACTCTATTTACACGATTGCTTCTGACGCACTTTGCGGTTGCTGTCAATTGGAAACGCCGCATTCAGCTGTGATTGTTTAGCAGTTAGTTAATATAATTAGCAGTAATTAACTTTAATTATGGAGCGTTACTAATAACGGTCAGCACAAGGTTGTGTACCCTCGTCTTCATTCGACCTTCGAACAACTTTCTCAATCTGATATAAGGAGATCTGAAGTTTAACGTGGACCCCAAACCGAGTTTCAGCTGGGAATTCCTCACAATAGCCAATTATTACGAGAGGTGAAAGAAGCAGTGAGCGACAGAGAATTGAATGGCAGGGCTCTGTACTCGGTACTCACCGAGCAGTTGACGCAGACGCCGCCGCCGCTGTAGCGCCCCCTGGTGTCTAGGCTGCGCTGGGCGAGCGCGACGGCGGGGTCGTAGCGGCAGCTGGCGGCGTGCCCGAAGCACTGGCACGGCTGGCAGGGGGCGGCGTCGCGGGCCGTGCCGGCGCGCCACGGCTGCTGGTTGTGCAGCGGGCAGCAGCGCTCGCAGCTCGCGCCGCACGTGTTGTGCCGGCACTCGCACTGCGGGTTCTGCCACAAACGGAGTAGAAGGAACCGTATTACTAACCGACTAACACAGTTCGAGGTTCGCGTGATTTTTTATTATTTCATATAGTTACTGACCAAATTCGAAACTTTAAAATGCTGTCGTCATCTGCTCGTTAACCCGTTAACCTACAACCACGTGTGAGGCTTGTGGTCTCGTATCGGGCCAAATGTCATTACCGCGAGTCTGGCACGTGATACGCCGGTCGAGCTCGGCTTTTGTTATCTCTCTGCGTCACACTCAGTTTCGTGTTATTCTCGGTCTCGTTCACAAGTCGATATACATGTTCTCACGTATTAGGGATGTGTCCCCGCAAAATGTTTCAGAATGTAAATGTTGTGATGAGAACAGTGAGCTTTGTGTTGAAACTAATGTTACCGGCAGTGACAACAGTCAGGTCATACGTTCTATACGACAAAAACGCGGGCGATTAGTTATTGAGGATTATATCGCTGACGGAGACCGGCTACCAGAGCCCTTCATTTGGAAAGGAATACTAAATGGACCAAAAATCTGGCTGCTATACAATGAGCCTTGGCATACAAGACGCAACCTTACGTCAAGTAGGAGAAAATAAAAGAGAAGTGGATATTTTTAATATAATATTTGTTATAATGTGTTGTGGGAATATTGTAACCGAGGATAACCGATATGTAGGACAAATACGAACCAATCGAAACAGACTACGAAGAATCGACAAGAATTAGCTTCCTGTGTACTGCAATGAAATTAAAACGTATTTTGCATTATCCGTAATAACGGCACCGGTGAAAATACCAAGAGTTCGAATGAATTGGTAGACTTGCTGTGATACAGGCCAGGATATCATAAATTGCGATCGCCTCCGAAAGTGTTGGCGAAGAGCTATCGTGGTCGGTGATACACACTGGACACATTTTATACCTAGAGAATTGGTACTCTTCACCAAAAACTATTCCTCACACTGTCGCACAATTATAAAAGAAATATCATTGGCACAATGTGTGCGAATAGAAAGACTGCGCCAATAGATTCCTGCAAAGTAAAATTAAAAGGGAGAATTACAGAATTAGAAGCTGCAATCGAACTTCGCTGTAAAATGGAAAGATAAGTGAGATGTCGATATTATGATGACAAAACAAGATACAGTGAAAATGATTACATAAGGATCCAATCGTACTTCGAAACCAAGTTGCGTTATTTGGTACAACAAGGGAACAATTAGAATTGTTCTTCAAGACCAAATGCTAGCTTGTTTCCCAATTATGGGAAAATATATGAAAGGATATCGAAAAATTTTCTGTTATCTGGTCGATATTGGTCTTTTCATTTCGTGCATTTTGTTCAGAAAAATAAATAAGGGGAAAAAACGTAATTACGTTGATTGTAGGATTGAAATAGGCGAATAATTAGAGAAGAATATACAAAAACCGGATTATAAAGGACAGGACGAGTATCGTACGGAGATTTACCAGAGAGAGAGAGTGGACGCGAAACATTCGGCCTATTTTCATAAGCATACAGACACAACGGCGTCAAAGTCAAGGCCATCAAGAATCTGTAAAGTTTATCCGAAAAATAAAAAGCGTAGTGAAACAACGTGGGAATGCAAGAGTTGCGAAGTTTCATTTCATGTACCCGTATGTTTAGAGCGACATCACACCTACGAATATTACCGATTTGTGTAGTTGCTTTTTGTAAAAGTGCTAATTGTGTGAGCTGTGATTGTATTCGGGAATTGGAGATAAATGGTATGGATTTATATTATATTGTTAGGAGGTATGTTCTTATGTTGACGATTTAACACAGTAAGGCAAGTACTGCAATGAGAAAATATGTATCTTGGGGCAGCGTAGCTTATTATGCTCAAATTGCCCCGACTATATCCAGCCTTTATTTGAGAGTGAAAGCACTTAGCGATCCCACAAACCTTTCAAATGAATTCAAGCCTTTTATAAACTTATTCTCGCTTACATGCTTAATTTTTAATAAAGTATTCAGACGTTTGAAGCTCTTTTACACACGAGAGTCCGATTTTTTAAGGAATGGGGGGTTCACTGGTATAGATTACCGTCGTAATCACTGCAGCTCATTGGCCTGCAGTGCTCCACATGTCTCGAATGTCTTCCCTCTCAAAATCTGTTCAATGGCCCAAGCAAATAATATCCACATGAACGAGTTCTGGATTGTAAGAAATGCGATGGCAAGTGTTATGAGAAAACAAGGGAGAGCCGTCCACCAACCAGACTTAACGTTACGTATTAACACACTGCAGTGAGATTTGGTGCAGCCACATGACGTACATTACCACACTCCGGCAACAGTCACCTTTGTTTAAAGCGACACGTGTGTGCCAGCAGGGCTCCGATTTGTCTCTCATTCGCTATACAAAGCCGTCATGTCCGAAGAGATTAGGTAGAGGGAAATCGAACCTGCCACTCGAATTCATTTCATTTGCAGGCATCATAAAAATGAAATGATCTTAACATTAACTAGAAACGCACTGAAATGTCGTCTTTCGGAAGAAACTGTATTTGGAGCAGTGGGTATCTTGTCATAAGCGGAAACGGCTCTCTAATATTTCTATGCGCAAGAGACGCGGAAGCAGATATTTTCTGCTGCAATAAGCAGCTGCGATCAGTGACTCGATAGCAATTTGAGGTCGGTTGCGTTATATTTCTACATATAGACTCAGCAAAACGCTGTAAGTGCGAGATGGAGAGCACTTCAAACTAGTATTAGCAAGTTCTCTCCTATTTCAATCATTTATAGGGAATTGGGAAAATGGCTGCTATATGCTTCTAATGCATACTAATTTCTCTTCTCTTTTTCGCATGGGCCCTAAGCGGAAAATCGTATGAAGATATGAGAACTGTTCTACACGCATTCTCGAATATCGTTTATCTAAATTTACCCAACAGGATTTCGCGGAAGTAACGTCGCTTTTCTTACGCAGATTCCCATTTCGGTTCCATCAGCATCTCCGATAAAAAAAAATTTTATGAGCAGAACGTCTCTTTAAGTTCGATATCTGCTGAAGCGCCTACTTGACTTGGTAAGGACTCCAAATAATGAAGCAGTCTTACATACTTTACAAAAAAAGTAAGCGCTCAGAAGACACTGTCACATATGAATGTAACTTTCCACACGTGCATACTATCGGCGAGTATGTAAATGATTAGAGTTACGGTTCTCTGTGGCGAGTAGAGTGGCCATCAGTGTACATTAGTGTCGTGACCACGATTTGTATGGTATATAAGGGGCGTGGACAGCGTCACATGTTGAGTGATCACTGAAGGACACGGAAATACAGCGAACTGAGTAACTCGTACAATATCCAGTTTTTTTGGAGGCATTCGGATGTGCACTATCCCGGATGACCGTCGTCGGTGGTATGGCAGCGAGATGGACAGGGAAGCCATTCTTCCAAAGTTTCGCACAGTCACAGCGGTATTACTCCTAGCGTCATGGAGTGGGCAGCCATCGGGTATGACTTCAAGTCACGGCCGGTATTGATTGAGGAAACTCTGGTGGCACAAAGGGTGTCGTGGATGATAGCCAAAGGGGTCGTGCTACGAAAAGAAATGGCACCCCAGACCAGCACTCCTGGTTGTCGGGCCACGTGGCGGCTGTCAGTCAGATTGGTATCCCACCTCTCTCTGGGCCATCTCCAGGCACGTCTTGGTGGGTCATCAGGGCTCAGTTCGAAGCAGGACTCATCACAAAAGACAGTTGTACACATTCAATGAAATTCCAGGCCGAAGACGCGTCTGTAGACTCCCCGAACAGCGCTGGTATACAAACCTAACTGTCCTCCTCCATATGGCCCGACAACCGGAAGTGAAGGCTGGAGGTGCCTTCGTTTCACAGCTGGACCCCGTGGTTGTCATCCGCGGCACCCTTACACCACAGCGGTACGTCGACGACGTTACACGCCCCTTTTTGTTGCCCTCCATCGACAACCACCCGAGTTACATTTCATCTAGATAGTGCCCGCCCGCACACGGCGAGATTTCCTACAGCTTGTCTTAGTGCTTGCCAAACCCTGCCTTGCCCAGCAAGGTTGCCGGATCGCTCCCCAATTGAGATTTGGCAAGATGCTCCAGCCATCTGGGGACTTTGACGATCTGGCACAGTATCCCTCAGGGGGGCACCCAACAACTCTGTTAATCAGTGCCATGCCGAATAACTACTTGCATAAGGGCCACAGGTGGACCAACGCGCTACTGACAAAATTGGAAATTTGTGGTAAGTTCCTATGGGACCAAACTGCTGAGGTCATCGGCCCCTAGGCTTACACACTACTTAGTCTAACTTATGCTAGGGACAACACACACACCCATTCCCGATGGAGAACTCGAAACTCCGACGGGAAGACTGTGGCAAGGCGCCTTAGCCAGCCGTTGTGGCCGAGCGGTTCTAGGCGCTTCAGTCCGGAACCGTGTTGCTGCTACGGTCGCAGGTCCGAATCCTGCCTCGGGCACGGATGTATGTGATGTTCTTAGGTTAGTTAGATTTAAGTAGTTCTAAGTCTAGGGGACTGATGACCTCAGATGTTAAGTCCCATAGTGCTCGGAGCCATTTGAACCATTTTTGAACCAAGGCGCCATAGACCACGCGGCTACTCCGCGCGGCAACGCGTTATTGACTTACTCGGTTTATGAAGCTCTTTCTCTTGAATAAACGATGCAATTTTTGTGAAATTGTAATCATTTATCAGTAAATGTACATCACTCTACCAATTTCCGTCCCATTCTGATATTTTCTTCGTGGTGTGTCTTTATTTTTAATTTTTTATTTTTATTTATTTATTTATTGTTTGAATCTATACCAGTCAGTACGAGAGGCGCTTACCTACTTCCTTTATTAATTCACAAAAATCCTCCTGATGATGGAGGTATAATCCCGCGAAAGGCGATGTTTAAGTCATAATATAATAAATGTGGCCGGTTACAGAAGCTCGTATTTCCAGTTGCTGTGAATAGGTTCGCAGAAGACGGTGTGCCTTACCCCGTCCTGGCCGGCCTGCAGACAGCGGCTGGCGTGCCCCGAGCAGACGCACTGTCCGCCGATGCTGATGTCCTTGATGGAGTAGAAGAGGCGGCGGGTGACGGAGGCGTCGGGCCTGGCCGCGGCGGCCGACAGCTGCTCGTCGGGCGCGCGCACCTTCTGCAGGCGCAGCCGCACGTAGCGCGCCAGCGTGAACTCTCGCAGCTCCGCGCTCCACTCGTTGGCGCCCGGCCGGCCGCTCACCAGCGACGTGTGGATCTGCAAACCCCACCGTTACCTGCCGCATGCTGTAAGTTCAGTCTTACGGAGGAGTTACTCACTGTAAACAGAAAGACTCTAATCATTGGCGCTCCGTCCAGAGTCAATGCCTTTTTCATCTGGTTCGCCTGGTTCGCGCTATCATGTCCGTTATTCCCTAATCTGATCTTGTTTTCTGATCCATATTGGGGCCGTTACTTTTTCTTGTGTTTATCAATGACCTTTCATCAGCAAACTCATCAAATGCCAAGTTTATTTTGCCTGCAGATTATACAAATATTCCAATTAATGAAATTTGTATAGACGGTAATAAATTATTACTACCCAATTCATGTCGCTAAACTTTGAAAAAACACATTATATGCAGTTCACGGCTTGTAAGAGGTGTTTTTCACCAGTTGTGCCCAGAGTATGAGAATAAGCCGATAGAAGAGGTCGGCCGTGTTAAATTCTTGGGATTACAATTTGACAATAAATGCAACTGGGAGGAGTATACCACAAAACTGCTGAAGCATCTAAACAAATCTTTACCTGTAATGCGAAAGTTGCCAGACATTTGTGATATCACATTCGTTTCGTTTAATTCCATATGGTCGTACAGGATTATTTTTTTTGGGTAACACATCAAGCCGAGCTAAAGTTTTCCAAGTTTGAAAACGTGTAATACGAATTATATACGATACGAACTCGAAAAGGTCCCGCAGAAGCCTTTTAAAGGAAATACTAACCACTGTGTCCCACTATATTTCTTCATGAAATTTGTCAATAATAATATATAAAGTACACAGATCAATAGCTCAGTTCATGTGATCAACATTAGACTTAAAAAAATAAAAATAATCTTCATCATAAAGCTTTAAAGTCAATTACTTTGCTCCAGAAAGAAGTCCGTTAACAAGGAACCTACATTTTCAATATACCTGCACGGAGCCGTGACAAGTTTTACTACTAATAAAGTTCAGTTTAAGAGGAATGCAAAGAATTTATTGATAGCCAGCTTCTACGCCAGTGACGAATTTCTTACGAAACGCGACTGATGTGTATATCAAATAATCTGATTATTACGTAAAATATTTTCACGTCTTCAGCACTGTAATGCGATGAATGTGAATGAGTTTTGTAAATCGATTTTTTCTCTCTGGTGCTGCATGGCTACAACACCCTGAGAACTATCAAACGCACCTCATTGTACAGTTACATATCTTGTGACACATCCGTTATTACCCTTTAAATGAAAATATAAGACTTTTTGATTTATTCCGCATCCGTGAGCACCATTTTGGATTTGCGTAAGATACATTGGCATATCTTTCTTTACTGCATACATGTAGGGTTTATTCTGATTTTCCGACTTGTTCTACATCCTTGAGAATGTTCCCACTTGCACTAGTGGAGCGGAAAGTGCTGCTAACCAGGACTAATCTAATCTTGAAGGCAGTGACGATTGTTCTGGATTGAGTTTCACTTCCACATATCTAGCGCAGTGTAAGCAGCTTTGCACCCTCATCGTACTTGCGAGTCTTTTCCACTGGAAAAACCTTACTTATAACAGGAGTGCGATTTGAGAGCAGAAGAAAGAAAAGAACATAGCTTGGGGTTTTACATCCCGTCGACGAGGACTTCATTAGACATGGAGCACAGCGTCAGATTTTAGTAGGATATGGAAGGAATCACCTCGGGATTTAGGAAAACCGTTGAACACCTGAATTTGGATGATCGGATGAAGATTTAAACAGTTGTCTTCCCAAATGCAACCAGTGGAGAAGTCTTACTTGGTAGTGAGAAGCGCAGTTTTAACTACCCGCTTAGCATGCGTGTGCTCTGGTGTGTGTATGGCGAAGTGGGGGGGGGGGGGCGGGGGCGGGAGAAGGGGCAAGAGAAAATATATCACACGACAGTAGGGCCATTCTGCTGTTTCTAACTCAGTATCCTGGCCAGACAACCCGTTCAAATGGTTCAAATGGCTCTGAGCACTATGGGACTCAACTGCTGTGGTCATCAGTCCTCTAGAACTTAGAACTACTTAAACCTAACCAACCTAAGGACAGCACACAACACCCAGCCATCACGAGGCAGAGAAAATCGCTGACCCCGCCGGGAATCGAACCCGGGAACCCGGGCGTGGGAAGCGAGAACGCTACCGCACGACCACGACATGGGCATTGTTTTTAAAAGATCATTATTATAATCATTAGTAAGACTGTTGTTGTTGCTGTTGTGGTCTTCAGTCCTGAGACTGGTTTGATGCAGCTGTCCATGCTACTCTATCCTGTGCAAGCTTCTTCATCTCCCAGTACCTACTGCAACCTACATCCTTCTGAATCTGCTTAGTGTATTGATCTCTTGCTCTCCCTCTACGATTTTTACCCTCCACGCTGCCCTCCAATGCTAAATTTGTGATCCCTTGATGCCTCAAAACATGTCCTACCAACCGATCCCTTCTTCTAGTCAAGTTGTGCCACAAACTTCTCTTCTCCCCAATCCTATTCAACACCTCCTCATTAGTTACGTGATCTACCCACCTTATCTTCAGCATTCTTCTGTAGCACCACATTTCGAAAGCTTCTATTCTCTTCTTGTCCAAACTAGTTATCGTCCATGTTTCACTTCCATACATGGCTACACTCAATACAAATACTTTCAGAAACGACTTCCTGACACTTAAATCTATACTCGATGTTAACAAATTTCTCTTCTTCAGAAACGATTTCCTTGCCATTGCCAGTCTACATTTTATATCCTCTCTACTTCGACCATCATCAGTTATTTTACTCCCTAAATAGCAAAACTCCTTTACTACTTTAAGTGTCTCATTTCCTAATCTAATCCCCTCAGCATCACCCGATTTAATTTGACTACATTCCATTATCCTCGTTTTGCTTTTGTTGATGTTCATCTTATATCCTCCTTTCAAGACACTGTCCATTCCGTTCAACTGCTCTTCCAAGTCCTTTGCTGTCTCTGACAGAATTACAATGTCATCGGCGAACCTCAAAGTGTTTACTTCTTCTCCATGAATTTTAATACCTACTCCGAATTTTTCTTTCGTTTCCTTTACTGCTTGCTCAATATACAGATTGAATAACATCGGGGAGAGGCTACAACCCTGTCTCACTCCTTTCCCAACCACTGCTTCCCTTTCATGCCCCTCGACTCTTATAACTGCCATCTGGTTTCTGTACAAATTGTAAATAGCCTTTCGCTCCCTGTATTTTACCCCTGCCACCTTCAGAATTTGAAAGAGAGTATTCCAGTTAACTTTATCAAAAGCTTTCTCTAAGTCTACAAATGCTAGAAACGTAGGTTTGCCTTTTCTTAATCTTTCTTCTAAGATAAGTCGTAAGGTTAGTATTGCCTCACGTGTTCCAACATTTCTACGGAATCCAAACTGATCTTCCCCGAGGTCGGCTTCTACTAGTTTTTCCATTCGTCTGTAAAGAATTCGCGTTAGTATTTTGCAGCTGTGACTTATTAAACTGATAGTTCGGTAATTTTCACATCTGTCAACACCTGCTTTCTTTGGGATTGGAATTATTATATTCTTCTTGAAGTCTGTGGGTATTTCGCCTGTCTCATACATCTTGCTCACCAGATGGTAGAGTTTTGTCATGACTGGCTCTCCCAAGTCCATCAGTAGTTCTAATGGAATGTTGTCTACTCCCGGGGCCTTGTTTCGACTCAGGTCTTTCAGTGCTCTGTCAAACTCTTCACGCAGTATCTTATCTCATCTCCCATTTCATCTTCATCTACATCCTCTTCCATTTCCATAATATTGTCCTCAAGTACATCGCCCTTGTATAAACCCTCTATATAGTCCTTCCACCTTTCTGCCTTCCCTTCTTTGCTTAGAACTGGGTTGCCATCTGAGCTCTTGATATTCATACAAGTGGTTCTCTTCTCTCCAAAGGTCTCTTTAATTTTCCTGTAAGCAGTATCTATCTTACCCCTAGTGAGACAAGCCTCTACATCCTTACATTTGTCCTCTAGCCATCCCTGCTTAGCCATTTTGCACTTTCTGTCGATCTCATTTTTGAGACGTTTGTATTCCCTTTTGCCTGCTTCATTTACTGCATTTTTATATTTTCTCCTTTCATCAATTAAATTCAATATTTCTTCTGTTACCCAAGGATTTCTATTAGCCCTTGTCTTTTTACCTACTTGATCCTCTGCTGCCTTCACTACTTCATCCCTCAGAGCTACCCATTCTTCTTCTACTGTATTTCTTTCCCCCATTCCTGTCAATTGTTCCCTTATGCTCTCCCTGAAACTCTCTACAACCTCTGGTTCTTTCAGTTTATCCAGGTCCCATCTCCTTAAACTCCCACCTTTTTGCAGTTTCTTCAGTTTCAATCTGCAGTTCATAACCAATAGATTGTGGTCAGAATCCACATCTGCCCCTGGAAATGTCTTGCAATTTCAAACGTGGTTCCTAAATCTCTGTCTTACCATTATATAATCTATCTGATACCTATTAGTATCTCCAGGATTCTTCCAGGTATACAACCTTCTTTTGTGATTCTTGAACCAAGTGTTAGCTATGATTAAGTTATGCTCTGTGCAAAATTCTACAAGGCGGCTTCCTCTTTCATTTCTTCCCCCCAATCCATATTCACCTACTATGTTTCCTTCTCTCCCTTTTCCTACTGACGAATTCCAGTCACCCATGACTATTAAATTTTCGTCTCCCTTCACTACCTGAATAATTTCTTTTATCTCGTCATACATTTCATCAATTTCTTCACCATCTGCAGAGCTAGTTGGCATATAAACTTGTACTACTGTAGTAGGCATGGGCTTTGTGTCTATCTTGGCCACAATAATGCGTTCACTAAGCTGTTTGTAGTAGCTTACCCGCGTTCCTATTTTCCTATTCATTATTAAACCTACTCCTGCATTACCCCTATTTGACTTTGTGTTTATAACCCTGTGGTCACCTGACCAGAAGTCTTGTTCCTCCTGCCACCGAACTTCACTAATTCCCACTATATCTAACTTTAACCTACCCATTTCCCTTTTGAAATTTTCTAACCTACCTGCCCGATTAAGGGATCTGACATTCCACGCTCCGATCCGTAGGACGCCAGTTTTCTTTCTCCTGATAACGACATCCTCTTGAGTAGTCCCCGCCCGGAGATCCGAATGGGGGACTATTTTACCTCCGGAATATTTTACCCAAGAGGACGCCATCATCATTTAATCATACAGTAAAGCTGCATGCCCTCGGGAAAAATTACGGCCGTAGTTTCCCCTTGCTTTCAGCCGTTCGCAGTACCAGCACAGCAAGGCCGTTTTGGTTATTGTTCCAAGGCCAGATCAGTCAATCATCCAGACTGTTGCCCTTGCAACTACTGAAAAGGCTGCTGCCCCTCTTCAGGAACCACATGTTTGTCTGGCCTCTCAACAGATACCCCTCCGTTGTGGTTGCACCTACGGTACGGCCATCTGTATCGCTGAGGCACGCAAGCCTCCCCACCAACGGCGAGGTCCATGGTTCATGGGGGAAAGTAGTAAGACTATAATACTGATTATATAAGTTACCAATAATTACTTTATTTAAAATGCTAACATTAACGTGTGACACAATGTGGTGGATGTTACAGCTTGTGAAACGAATGTATGAACAACATTTTCCTTACATAGTCCAGCCACTACACACGTACTCTGCATTTTGTACCGTCCATCCGTGACAGTAAACTTGACACATATACGTCACACATGGATAAATACCTCATGGAAATATCTTTTCCGGGTTGTAAATAGTTCCCACAATAGACTAGAAGCTTCTTTGTTATTCAGCTCGCAACATCAAAGAACTAACTGACAGCACAACACAACAGCAACTGTGTAGTGGTTACTACGCTGCTGGGGGCCCTACACTGTAACATCTTTATTATCATTATTATTATAGTTCTTGTTGTTATTGTTAGTGGCAGTGTCAAATACAAATCATTGTCAGCCAGAAGTCTTCCAGTTTCTGCGAGCTCAGAAGCAAGGAGTCCAACAGTTAAGTAATTCTCATACAGTATGCCCAAATATAGTGTACACATTTTAACGTGGTTGATTTTTAATGGGGTTGCAGGGTGCGTATGAGGCAAGTTCCGCTACGTAGAGGTGCCGCTGTGGAAGCATATTTTGTAACAAGTGTCTAACACCACTGTGGATCGTTAGCTTTCTTCTGAGGAGCAATTTTAGGTAGCACTCGCGGTGTACTGAAAATTGCTTAATCAGCAGTACCAACTGTCACACTGAGTACCAACTGTCACATTGATTCAAAAGCCCGAGGCTTAATAAAACACCTACAGACACTAAATATCCTTTAGCATTCGTCATTTTACAAATGAAAGTGTTCAAAGCCAGTTCTTTTTATTCTAACGTTTAATTAGGCCCTAATTTTGGTGATGGTAGAGGGAGGGGCGGGGGTAGTAACTAATATCTGATTACACTAAAGGGCAACGGTCTCAAAAAGGTTGGGAATCATTAGGATAGAGCCACAACTGGATGTCCAACTTCTATAGAAATATCTTTGCCCTTCGAAATTGCGAATGCAGTGTGTTGAGCATTTTCTGTCTCTATCAGATTTCTTTGCAGTTAGGTGGTAAGTTGTTATTTGATGGTGTGCAGTCAGAAATAATTTCTAACTGGAAACCCTAACATACGAGGGTTGAATGAAAAGTAATGCCGCCACCTTCGTTAATTATGTTTGGGTGGGAATATTTTAATAAATCAAACGCAGAAATAATCCTTAGAATGCGATCTTTAATTACCAATATTCACTTTTCCACATAACCACCAGCCAGTTGGCTACATTTCTGTCAACGATGAAAAAATTTTCTGAAGCCGTCACGGGAGAAGTCGACACTCTGTTTCCGCAACCACAATCGCACAGTTCTCTCAACGTCTTCCTCAGAAGCATAATGATGTCCCCGCAGATCGTCTTTCATTATCGGGAACAGATGGATGTTAGACGATGCTAAATCTGGACTGTATGGAGGTGAGATTCAGTCTCTGAAGTTCTGCAGTGGTGGCACGTGAAGTGTGTGGTTTGGTATTGTCATGCTGCAGGAAAACATTTCCCTTTTCCTTTCGGACCCTTGTTAGCTGTTGTTTCAGAGTTCGCAGTGTTGTGATGTGTAACGCTCTGAATTTATTGTTGCTCCACGATCAAGGAAATCAACATGGATAACACCATCTGCGTCCCAGAACACTGTGGCCGTGACTTTTCCAGCTGAGGGCTGCGTCTTGAATTTCTTTTTTTGGGGCGAGTCTTTGTGTCGATATTCCATAGACTGACGTTTCGTCTCCGGGTCGTAATCGTGTACCTATGTTTCGTCTCCTGTCATAATTGAATGAGAAAGGCGTCACCTTCATTCACGTAAAGCGAGAGAAGTTCCTGGTAAATTTCAAGTATGTGCGCTTTCATTCCAGGAGTCAGCATCCAGGGTACCCATCGTGCACAGATCTTCCGATAGCCAAGCAACGCAATAATTTGACTCGCACGTTCTTGTGACATGACGATTGTGCTTGCAGTTTCTCTCTGGGTGATACGACTATCGTCGTGAATCAATCTGTCAACATTTTCCTTGTGAAACTCGGTGGTTGCTGTCACAGGACGTCCAACTCTTTGTTTGTCAGGCAGATCAGATGTTCCCGCCTCAACATATTCAAACTTACTCGCCCAACGACGCACAGTACTCACATCACAATCACCATGAACTGCTTTCATTCTCTGATGAATCTCCTTTGGGGTGACACCTTCTGCTGTCAAGAATTCAGTGACTGCACGTTTCTTAAATCGTATGGACCCACCGTCTGCGCAGGGTTCCATACTTTACACCGTAAGAACACAACCGTTCAGTGCTGAGGCTTCCCGCCAACTGGATCTGTAGAGAAGAGGCTACGGAACAAGCCAGTACCTGCCGCATACCAATGCTGCCAACTGTTGAAGAGTTACGAAGGTGGAGCATTACTTTTCTGTCAACCCTCGTGTAAGTCTGAAACTCTTGAGATGTTCCCTTCGGGCTGTTTGGGGAGCAAAAAGAGAATCTCTAAGATCTGTAAGCAAATATACATATAGTGGACGTACCCCAAATTCTGTTGCCTTGGATATTTATTGGTGAGCATCTGGAGTTTGAAGGAGAGATTCTTGATAGACATAAAGCTTTCTCCACAGATATAGGTCTCATACAGCCTGTGGCCACTCAGTAGGTCCGAGAATGCAATGCAAGCTGAGCGGCCTTACCTCTCCGCCCTCCAGAGGGTTCAGCTTTGAGAAGTAGGAGGTGCAGATGACCTCCGAGTCGGAGCGGTAGGTGGGTCGGCCGGGGGTCGGCGGTATGCCGTAGCGGCTCCAGCACTCGTCGTCCGTCTGCGCGTAGTACTGCCACGGCAGGAACGTCTCGCCGTCCAGAGAACGCTCCAGGATCCAGCTGGCCGGCCGCGGAGAGATGGCCGCCTTCACAATCACGTAAGACACCTGGTACACCTGCGGAACAAACAAAGGCCAGCTTAAGACAGGTCGCTTTATTTGCCGATTGCAATAATACCTAGTCGACGAACACCACAGCCTGGAGCAATACACGAGGTTTTCGAAAAGTAATTACTGCTGTCGACTTTTTAAATGACAGACTTACGGACTGTACGAGGGCTATTCGGAAAGTAAGATCCGATCGGGCGCGAAATGGAAACAACAGTGAAAATCCGATGAAGTTTTACACAAACGTGTTGGGCAGCGTCTCTAGCATGCCCATCAATCGAGAAGCCATGTCGCTCTTTGCGATCTAACATCCCAAAGATGTTCGGGCTCACATGCGGTTCCTCTTCGTCGAAATGTCTTGGCTCAAACTCGTCTAGGGATTGAACCGCACATGTCGCATTACACTCCCAAAATTAGACACTTGTGACCCTTTGATTAAATTGTCTGGCTGATGGCAAGTTTGCGAAATACAAAGTTAATGTAGCATATAATAACAGTAATAATAATATCGGGAACTAAATTAACGACCCATCAATGATGTAGGCCACACAGTTGCGATTTGGTTAGAATAATGTTTATTCAGAAAGCAAACTAATAGCGAAAATGGTCGTGTTTATAATTACTATTACACTCGAGCGCATATCCATATGACGCAGTTCGATCATTCGCAATCTCATCGCGAAATGCAAGTCATCTACGCGAAAAGTTAAGAGTTCGCACCAGGCGCGCGGCTGCTCACCGCTCACAGACTAAATCCCTAGATACCACACAACGCGAAATTTTGTAAGTCGTTTCACTTCCTAGCTACCTAAAGACCGACCGTCCGCTTTCGCGTCTCCACCAGCACTGCCCCTCTGCCCGCCCCCGGCCGCGCTTCCCCCGCGCCGAACATACTCGCTCTACTGACTAGCGCAGTTCCCTTTCCTGAAGCCGTCCATCTGATTGGCTACAACTTATTCTACATTATTTTAAATTTTAACATACTTAAATAATCAAAGCTGGACCACTTTCACGTTCTAAATAAAGTAACAATAATATCCATTACATTATAAAAGTTAATTTTTTTTACATAAAACCAATACAATTTCCTTCTTAGCTTTGAATGCCACGGCCAATAGTCTTGCACCAATGTGCTTTCTAATAAATAAATAAATAAAGAACAAAAGTAACTATTATGCACTAAACGATACAACAAATATCCTGTTACCTAATGATTCACACCTTCTGGACCATACTATGATTTTATTGGTGGAACGTAAAATACAGTAATAATCCTTGGAAAATTGCCAACTAGAGTCCAATATTTTAGTATGTAAAGCGGAACTGTGTTCAAAACACCCGGGAGCAAGAAAACAACGCTCAACGGTGGACGAAATGATGCAGACTTTGGATGATGCAGAGAAAATCTACTGACCGGAACATGCTGCAGGGAAAAAAGGAGGCAACGGTTGACGTCCCAACAACGATGGGGTCATTAAGGATAGAGAACTGGCTCGTATTGGACAATGGATGAGTAAGAGATTGCCAGTTTTCATTTCAAACTAACGATTTAGGCATTCGCCCGAAGAGAAAAAAAAAAAAAAAAAAAAACGCTGGAGGGAAGCCGTGGATAACTAATGAAGATGGCCAGACTTAGATTTGAATCCCGTTCCTCCCGAAACACTAGTCCACTGTTTTAACAATGCGCCATCACGCCCACTGATGTGAACGAGACGTTTTATGGAGTCTGTGCGTTCCATTGGGAATTAGAGAACTCAATAAATAAGCGAACGGCGGGCTACCGCCGCTAGATAGATCACTGGGATGGACATTGTTCAACTTCATGAGAATTAGTACAGGCTAAGTGTAAGAAGTCATAGTGGTGGGGCTCTAACCGATACCACATTCCTCCCCGATTTGTACAACCAAAACGCACGCCTGAAAACATTCAGTCAGTGCATGTGCCTTAAAGTGTCCACACATTATCCAAGAGTTCTTGCAATCAGCATCAGATGTCACCGCTATATTTTGGTAATCTGCAGGGGAAATTGATAACGTGTATCTCTAGGAAGAGCAAGATTTGCCTAATACAGAGGTTAAATCTGGCTGTAATGACTGATTTCTTGGAAAATAGTCCGGCCTTTGCTGTTGTAGCGGTAAAGCGCATACCTGGAAACAGAGAATTCACGTTATCTAATCCCGGTCGGCCCACGGATTTTTCAGTCTTGTTTTAACCTAACCTTTATCTTCAACGACGTTAAGATTCGTCAGTAACGTCCCGTGGTTTGGATTTCACGTTAAATTTCAGATCTCCCTTCTCCCAGTAGGAGTTACTGGGATGCATTAGGGACGCGCAAGTCGCTTGTTTGGCGTCCAATTGAAAGTCTTGCACCAGGCCGTTGAGTCACACGAAATTATTATTATTTACTTGGAAACCTATCCTTTATAGCCCAATTACATCTACTAATTTCATGTCTAAAAACAAAACACTTTTTGTGATTCTCCCTGAAACTGAATAAAAAACACTCTAAGGGAAAAAAGGCACGACGCACCACTAAGGAATTAACTGAATGGAGCGGAACTCGATAGATGTGATGTACATGTCCAGACAAACAAATGATTACTGTTTCAGGAAAACTGGATCATTTATTCAAGAGAAAGAGTGTCACAAATTGATGAAGTCAGTAACATGTTGGCCTACATCCGGCCATTACGCAAGCAGTTATTTGGCTTGGCAGAGTTGCTGGATGTCCTCCTGAGGGAAAATGTGCCAAATTCGTTCCAACTGGCGCGTTAGATCCGAGATGGTTGGGGGACCTTGTCGGGGAGAGAACCGACGATTTTGCTGGCCATGGGAGGGTTTGGCAAGGACGAAGACAAGCAATAGGAACCCTCGGCGTGTGCGGACAGGCATTATCTTGCTGAAAGGTAAGCACAGGATGGCCTGCCTTCAAGGGCAAATGTAGAATATTGTCGACGTACAACTGTGTTGTAAGGAGGAGGCCGCGGATGACAACCAAAGGGGTTCTACTACGAAAAGAAATCGCTGCTCAGACCATCCTGTTGGTTCTTGGGCCGTATGGCGACAGGCAGGTTGGAATCCCATCGCTGTCAGGGGTGTCTCTAGAGTCCACACACGACTCCGGCCTGAAAACTTATTGACTGGAGTGGAATTGTCTTCGGTAATGAGTACCACTTTGAATTGAGCCAAGATCACCAGCAAAGACGATGCAAGATCTTACACTGCAGTTTACACCACAAACGCTTTGAGGCATGTACAGTTCTTGACTTACTTGCGCAATCATAGAGCCACTCATAAAGCATATCTGGACTGCGATGAGCAGATATATACTTTGATACCAACCTCGGCCAACAACCAATCTTCAGGAAGTGGCACAGCATGTGTTTCAGGCACGGCAAGAAATTTCTATAGACAACATTCGGAGGCCGTTTACTTCTTTGCCACAACGAATGTGTTCATTCCTGTTCGCAGAACTTACAGCTCATACAGGTGATGATGTTGGACATCAGGCCGAAACAGAGTAAAGGTTTAATCATTTAATACACGTTATGTGACGAACATTTTCACACAGTATGATAAATACTGGACCGGTCTTTCGTGATGCAGCACTTCCCATTTCTGTTAGTGTATTTAGGACGAAATGCTCCGATTACTTTATAGTGGGAGTCGTTCGTGGTAATGAATGTTTTCGTTTGGCCGCAGCTGCGGTAGTAGGCGATCCGATCGCAGTGCAGTGTTTCCCTCACATTACCCGCATTTCTGATCTCGGCCGATTTGGTTGCGCTGCTTCCCTTTCAAGCGCGACCCGCACTACGCGCCGGGACATTCCTTAGCGGAGCCGCAGCGCGATGTAAACACGTGAGTTACGCGCGTGCCGCAGATAATTCGCGCGCGCCGGATTCCGGCTGACAAATAGGCGGCGCGCCTGCCGCCCCCTCCCTCGGGCGCCCCCGCGTGCTCGCGGAATGAAAACTCGCAGCGTCTCATTCATTATGCATGCGCCCGTGCGATGCTAACGAGAGCCGGCCGCCTCTCCGTGTTTGTGGAATAATGGCCCGCAGATTGCTGCTTAGCCGTCAGGGGTCATCGCGCTGCGCTGCCGGGCAGCCTGGCCGGTCGCTCGCGGCCCCGCAACTGTTGTGTTTTTGTGAACGAGTTTGTGACGCTCCGTTAACCAAGTGTGTATTGTGATTCTCTCTGAAGCGCTCTGTTTTGTCTCTTCTGCGTGTGGCGTACGAAAACAAAGCATAGGCATTGTAGAATGTGTGTAAACTGAAGAACAGCCGGCGAATCCCTGCGCTATCTACCCATCTCCGTTACAAGGAGAAGCTACAGGCAGTTGCACAAGTTTATACCGACCCTACCACAGCGCGACTTTTGAATCAGTGGCGAAGCAGTGAGGAAACACGCCCGGGTAATGTTTATTTGTTACTAAATGCGTTAACGTTATGGAATACAGAAATTAGTAACTAATACAATAAAAGCACACAGAGGCCACGTAAAGCGCAGTACACTAACTGCAGTGGTAGACGGGAAATTGGATCTTTAATCGTAGTGTACGTTAGTTGTAGCTGTAGTTCGGGAAGGCATCCTCTCTACACCAAAAGCGCTGTTCGCTTCGTCCTCAAATTCACATATTATACATTGTCAGTCTCTTTGTCGTCGACTCCCAGACACCTCCCCACACTCCAGACACACCACGCTCACATATAACGTTCGTTCGAGATACGGTTGCAACCGTTGGAACGCAGGGGATGCTTTCGACGCAGGCGTTCTCCCAGTTCCCGTGGATTGTGACCGTGTGGAAGCTCTTCCGAGTGACGGCCAATGGACGGTTGCAAATGGACGGTTACAACTAGTTTCAACTTATAAAAGGAAAATCTTCTGACTGCTTCCAAAGTGTTTAATAACCCTGCTCCAAAGAGATCAGCGCGCCCATGCGCATAGATTTTTGTATTCAGTCTCGTAACATTCTCGTTGAAGAAGAAAATAAAGTACTAGGTACCTCTGCTAACCTTTTAAAGGAACGGTACATCTCAGCCTTGTGAAAATGTAACACATCCTGCGCTCCACCCAGCATCGTTGGTGCCCACATGTGCAACTACCTGCAGCTGGCTGCACCCCGCACACTCGATAGCCGCCGGATGGGCCTCTTCCACATCCTAGACGAGGCCCTCCGGCAAGCACACCGAGTCAACGTTGGACTTCTTCCCCGCCCTAGCCGCTATGTTGCCCCTTCGCCAAGTAGCTTGCCTTCGCCAGGTAGCTTGAGTAGCGATCCCTCAGGTAAGGGACGCCCTTCCCCGCACTACCTCTGTCCGCTTTCAAACCGCCGTCTCCACATCTTACTCGATACAACCAGTACGTAAGGGACCTTCTTCTTCGACATCTTGGCCAAATACAGAGCTTCTTTTCCGAAATTGAAATATTTATAACTTTTGGGAAACGAAAGCAATACCGACGATTATGTCAGTATGTAATTAGTTCTGCCAAGTATAAATATAGATTCCTCTGTCTATACGGTAGCTTCCTTTCACGATGAAACGAGAATGCGAATGTACGCTAATCATTTCTTTCTGATCACTGCATTTGTGCATACTTTAATTAGTACAACTGCATACCCAAAAGACAATAGGGAAAGAATAAATGGGTTTGTGAATGTTTGAAAAGAAGAACGACGTACTCCATATTAATTTACTCTCTAAAAACATTAGTTAATGAAGTGTAGCGGGACAATGTTCAAAACGTAACTGAAAACACGTTCACTAAATACAGATAAGAACATCTATGATTGACATGTCATATAAAGTCGACTTACAATTTTAAAATGTTAGAAATAAGGAAATGAAGTAATACAGAATTCTACGCTTGTAACGTATATTGTTGTTCTACATTGTTTAGCTCTGGTATTCACAGGGTCACAGAGAAAGCATCTTAGGTTCTGGAGGGAAAGGCCGTAATTGTAATTATCTGCACTACAACAGAAACAAGATGGACAACTTAAGGAAAAATAATGTAAGCTCACAATCGATTTTGAAGCAGATAGTTCCTGTGACTTAGTATGGGCAGAGGTTATATTCGACAACCGGAATAAATTAATAACTGGCTCCTTTTACCGACCCACTGTCTCACATGAAACACTTGCTGAACAGTTCAAAGAAAGGAAAACTTGAGTCTCATCACAAATGCCGGCCGCGGTGGTCTCGCGGTTCTAGGCGCGCAGTCCGGAACGTGCGACTGCTACGGTCGCAGGTTCGAATCCTGCCTCGGGCATGGATGTGTGTGATGTCCTTAGGTTAGTTAGGTTTAAGTAGTTCTAAGTTCTAGGGGACTGATGACCACAGCAGTTGAGTCCCACAGTGCTCAGAGCCATTTGAACCATTTTTCTCATCACAAATAGGTACCCTACTCATACAATTATAGTTGACAGTTACTTCAATCTACCTTCCGCATGTTGACAAAAATACAAAATGGCTCTGAGCACTATGGGACTTAACATCTATGGTCATCAGTCCCCTAGAACTTAGAACTATTTAAACCTAACTAACCTAAGGACATCACACAACAACCAGTCATCACGAGGCAGAGGAAATCCCTGACCCCGCCGGGAATCGAACCCGGGCACGTGAAGCGAGAACGCTACCGCACGACCACGAGCTGCGGACCGACAAAAATACATTTTCATACCCTATTGTAAATAGAAAACAACTTCCGTAATTGTTCTAAATGCTTCTTTTAAAATTATTTTTAACAATTAGTTGACGAGGCCATTCAAATTGTAAATGGTTACGCCGGCGGCGGTGGTCTCGCGGTTCTAGGCACTCAGTCCGGAACCGCGCGACTGCTACGGTCGCAGGTTCGAATCCTGCCTCGGGCATGGATGTGTGTGATGTCCTTAGGTTAGTTAGGTTTAAGTAGTTCTAAGTTCTAGGGGACTGATGACCACAGATGTTAAGTCCCATAGTGCTCAGAGCCATTTGAACCATTTGTAAATGGTTACGAAAACACACTTGAACTCTTAGCCACAAATAATCCTGAGCATCACGACGGATACAGGAATTAGTGAACACGCAGTCGTAGCGAGGCTCACTTCCGTAACAAAAAAATTCACAGCAGCTAAACATTCGGGTGACGTCTTTCCAAGAGGTAGTCTCCAATCCTTCCAAACTATGTAAATTAAGACCATATGTGGCTTAAGTTCAAAGAAATAGTATCAACAGCACTCGAGATATTCATACCAAATAAATTAATAAGAGACAGAACTGATCCCCCATGGTACACAAAACACGACAGAAAGCTGTTGCAGGAGCACCGCAAAAGGTACGTATAATTTAGACGAACGCAAAATCTCCAAGATTGGTGAAGATTTACTGAGGCTCGAAATTTGGTGCGGATTTCAATGCGAGATGCATTTAATAGCTTCCACAACGAAACTCGCTCTAGAAATGTGGCGGAAAATCTGAAGAGATACTGGTCCCATGTCAAGTAAACCAGCGGAAAGGCTCAGTAAGTACCTTTACTGCGCGACAGCGATGGTAATGTTACTGTAGACAGTGCCACTAAAGTGGAGTTAGTAAATGCATTTTCCGAAATTCCTTCACCAAAGAAGACGAAGTAAATATTCCAGAATTCGAAATGAGAACAGCTGGAAACATAATTTAGGAGTAGATATCCCTGGTGTTGCAAAGCAACTGAAATTACACTGTCAGTGACAGAGGAAATGATCAAATATCTTTTCAAAAAGTCTGTAATGTATAAGAAAAGTACGTCTAATACATCTGATTCTGATGTTCTTTAGTAACAATTAATTTTCAGTAGTAAGCTCCTTGCTTTTCTGAGCTGTTTAAAGATAATCAACAATTTAGTAAGAAATTTTAATTTTTAAAGGACTATATTTAAAAGTACTTAAGTAGATTTACATCTACTATAAATGTTTGCAGCTAAACTTAAATAAAAAATATTTGAGGTGCCAAAATTGTCAACCTTAGGATCAGATCAGTTTTGGGATGTCAATTTTAGGTGCAATTCAAAGGTTAAGTTCCCATTTTCTTTCACAAAAGCGTATACTATCAGTTTAACAAACCATGATATTTTAGGTGATAGTTGCGATTCTGAAGCTTCAGAAAATTATTTTAGAACTCACAATTATTTAATAGTATGGCCATAATATTGGAAGGTAGAAAAAAGTTATCTTAACGTGACAACAATAGGGATACTTTTGTGAGGCTTGAAACACTTTTTAATTTTTACATTAAAGGCCGATTCGCATCACACTTTGCACAGGCTTTGGACCGTGAAAATGATAAATGACGATCTACCATTCTGGCGTGTGTAAAATCAGCCTAAACACGCTGAACTAATGTACACTCTATTTACAATTACAACTTAATATTAGCTCCGATAATGCTGCTTCAATGTTTTAATAATTTTATCTTAGTAATCTGCGAGGACTCAGTGGTCTTCATAGCTTTTAATACATTTTTAACGTATTTTAGTCCAGTTTCTGAATATGGGCAATGGCTTTCAAGCAAGGCCTAATGTTGCCAGTCTCTTCATAATTCTTTACGATTCTCTCTATCCTGTCGTCCAGCTCCAAGTACTTCTTCTTCCTCTTCTTACCTTCAAGATTCATTTCCAATTTCATGTACATGCAGTTTGTGAGCTCTGCTTCCTTTTTCAAGCACTCCACCAAATAGTTGATTCTAGGGTGAGGGTTTCCAATAATACTATTTATTTTGTTTTGCCACCCTTCAACAGCATTCGTCGTTCGGTGCCTTTTGCCGTAACAGTCCCACATTTCTATTGCGATATCCTCATTCTCTAGCCAGTTATCCACAAAGTAGTCAAGAAAATGAGAGAACTTTCCGTTATCAGGAGCTTCTGCATGAATCTCGATCCATCCATTGCTTATGTCCTCCGGTTTTACAACTGCCAGCGCTGCACACACGCTGACGTGAAGTCTTAAATCCTCGTTCTAGCGGTACTCCTCAGTTAGACCGAGAACTTTAATTCTTCTCCATAAACTCTTCTTCATATGGAAATAGAATCCATATTTTTCAGTTGTGGGAAAAACTTGACGAATGGTCGATATCGCAGCTGCCTCGAAGTCCACCTTTACTTGTTTAGGACACCGCTCAGATACTGCCTGTTTCATCAGACGAAACAGACGAACATATGTGTCTTTCTTCTTATTAGGGAGCAGTGCAAATACAATAGGAAGAATGTTTGTTTCTTTAATCGGGCCTCCTAAGTCTACGTGTATGGTGAAGGTCTGTACAAACTGCTTGCTGCATCTCTTAAATGTTCCATCCATAAAAAAATGGGCACATGTTTTTAAAATTTCTTTTCCTTTGCTTCCACTAAAAATCATTATTCTCGCCTCTAATCGATCGTCTTCCGGTAGAAAACTACTACCATCTCCCATTTTTAATAGATCTTCATGAAGATCAATTTCATAACAGTTCTTAGGCTGTTGTTGGTTCCCCCGCTCTTGACTCCGTCGACGACGCATGGTTCTCTTCATAGATTCTGAATTAGGCATCACTGTAACAAAGTCACAAACTGTATTATGTAGACTTCCCATTTCATCCGCGTATATCTCCGATAACTGTGTAGTTTCTTCTCGAGACCTTCTCTCCGCCCTTTCCACTTGCTTTCTCACTTTCAGAGCTGCATCGTCAGGTGGTCCACAGAGATGTTCTAATACGCTCAACACTTCTGCGTTCCTCGAAAGCAGCTTTCCCTTGCAATGATCCGCTTTTTGGGGTAAACACATCCATGTAACAACACTTTCTTTAGATTCCCTCTGTTTAAGATACGCGTAACCTTTGTAATGATCAGGAGGCCTGCCCTTGTTTGTTGTAATAACTTCCATACTGATGGTCACGTTCGGAACTTCGAAAGCAAACTGGGCGGCTGGGTGAGGAGGAGGAGGAGGAGGAGGGGGGGGGGGGGGGGACAAGGGACCCGACCCTTCGGAGCAGGTGAAACCGTGGCAAATGTCCGGTGTGGCAGATGTCCGGACACAATGTTCCTGAGGGGCTAACATTGGAGCTCGCAATGACTAACAAATCCCTACCCCCACGTGCCTGTCCGGACCTTGCTGAGGGAACGGCCACTATCCTGGCAGAAGGGGCATTCTGATCCCGCTCAGCCTCCCCCCAAGCATCAGATAGCACACTCAATCTATTAGCAGCGCATGGGATTTGACAGGAGTCTGCGTCCTTCGGCTTGAGGCTCGAGACGTCGACACAGTCCGCCACCCACACTGAGATGAGAGTGGGCCGGCCGGTCAGTGGCAGAGAGCTGTGACATTCCCCCCCCCCCCCCCCCCCCCCTGCACACCTAGTACAGCAGAGGCTGCCCCAGGCACCCCATCCCACAGCACCTCGAGGTGACAGTCTGGAGCCTGTTGATTGTGGCCAACAAACCTTCCAGCTGCGTTTGGACTGTGGCCAACTCCCCTTGCATCCGCACACAACAGACACAGTCCCTATTCTTCTAGCTAATATGTGATTTACTATAAGAAACTTGGAAACCTACTGCCACACAACGGCTACACTCTAGTTGGAAGAAAGGACACTCAGCCGGCCGAGGTGGCCGAGCGGTTCTAGGCGCTACAGACTGGAACCGCGCGACCGCTACGGTCGCAGGTTCGAATCCTGTGTCGGGCATGGATGTGTGTGATGTCCTTAGGTTATTTAGGTTTAAGTAGTTCTAAGTTCTAGGGGACTGATGTCCTCAGAAGTTAAGTCCCATAGTGCTCAGAGCCATTTGAACCATTTGAAAGGACACTCAACAACGAAAAACAATAAAAACGTATGGTAGAAGCTAGATCTGTGCAGAAAGGACACTCAACAATGAAAAACAATAAAAATGTATGGTAGAAACTAGATCTGGTGCTTATCTTCCTGCTAGGGGCAATCTACAGTAAACTACTAGGGGCTAGCTAGAGAATATTAATTAAACAGTAACTTACGGTAAGCTACACCTACTGATTATCCCTCGTATTTATAATGTGAACAAACGTTTACGTACACGCGAATATGACCTAATGAAAATGAAATGAAATGTCGTGTGGCTAGGACCTCCCGTCGGGTAGACCGTTCGCCTGGAGCAGGTCTTTCGAGTTGACGCCACTTAGGCGACCTGCGCGTCGATGGGGATGAAATGATGATGATTAGGACAACACAACACCCAGTCCCTGAGCGGAGAAAATCTCCGACCCAGCCGGGAATCGAACCCGGGACCTTAGGATTGACAGTCCGTCACGCTGACCACTTTTTTTTTCCTATTTTTTTTTTCTATCGGTGTGTCACAAAGCGAAATAGATTGAATCTGCGCTACCATTACATTCACGTCTTCAGCATTCAGACAGAAGAGGCTATAAAAATATTTTATGCCAGCTGCTCTCGATCCACTGACATTATGAACAGAAACAATGCACGCTACCGCTTTTTTTTACGCTACACCTTTTTTTTTTTTTATTAGAGTAGGTCAGGGGGCAGAGTGGGCAGGGGTCGTACTTGGAGGCCTGGCCACGGTGTCCCCGTCTCCTGACAGGATAAGGGAGAGGCAGCAGGAAGGAAACATTGATATTGTATTTTTTTTTATATAACAATAATATTTTATTTATTCATTTAATTTTAATGTCCCAAAAGAAAAATCATATATAAAAAAGAAGGGAAATAAATATAGGGCCGAAGTGACATCCTCGTCACTTCACTGGGAGTAAATCCTATCCCTCGAAACAACGTAAACCTGGGACTCCCCACCGCTTCGGGGGGTTATGAAACATGCTGCCTAGAAAGTTCGCAAAATGCGTTTTATATTTAGAGTGGCGTCTGATGATTTCGTGTTGTTCTAGTAGATAATGCCAATAGTCCATGACCGATATCAAGGTCCGCGAGAGCACGTAGTGCGATGCGTGTCCTCCAATCCATCGGATTGCCGATGTTTTTTGTGAGGGGAAAAAGACAGGGTCAGGGAAAAATAAAGCGTCCGTCGTGATCGTTGATTCGTCGGTGTGTCGGAGGAGGGCCATGATGCGTTGCGTCAGCCGCCAAACATCCTTTGCCTCACCGCACTGCAGAGAGTGTTCGTCGGTGTCCTGCATGCCACATCTAAGGCAGAGTGGGGAATCCACCATGCGAATGTCGTACAATCGTTGGCGGTTGACCGTCTTTCGGTTGATTAATGTATACCATGACGATCGCGCTGCTGTGGTGAGGAGTGGTGTATGGACAGCTCGCCAAATCTGTCGCCAGTTTCGTGTTGGGTATTTAAGTTCGACAACATTGCTGCCATGATGACGCCGCAAGTATCGATATATCTCACGGGTAGTGGGGATTCTGGTAGAAGGTATCTGTAACTGAACATAACTATAATCAACAAAAAATCGCGCGACGTGAGAAAACGAGGGCGAGATGGTGCCTACTGCTACCGGTGGTTCAAAGGACGTTGGAAGAAGCACATCCAGGATGGCCGACGTGATGGCGTGTTGCCGCTGGTTCCAAGTTCGTAGCGTCGCTCGCAGGTATAGAGCTAGAGCCTTGTTCCGCACATCCGTGAGGTTAAGTCCTCCAGAATGGTGTGGGAGAGTTAAAGTCTCGTATTTGATCTTAAACAACATTCCTTGGCTGACATAGTATCCAAAGGCCGCCATTAATCTGTCAGCGATACCATGTGGCATTGGCAGTACCTGTGCCAAGTGCGGCAGTCGCGAGGCCAGGTGAACATTAGTGTAGTCCACCCTTTGGAGCAGGTCATGCGTTCGGAGTGAATTGTTGCGTATGTGCAGTCGGACGTTCTGGAGGAGACGTCGATAGCTCGCCGCCGCTGATTGCCGTAGCGATCGGGTGAACAAGACACCTAAACATCGCAAGATGTCCACCGTCGTAAACGGACTTCGCAGAGCGTCCAGCCCTCGACCGATGTGCATGATCTTGGTTTTATTCGTGTTGACCCTGCTTCCCGCAGCTACCCCGTACGTAGTAAGAAGGGTAACCACCTGAATGACTTCGTTCTCCGACCGGACGAGTATCATCAAGTCGTCGGCATATGCACGACACGTGAAGGAGCTCGCACGGAGTCGGACGCCTGTTAGAGTCCGTCTAAGAGTCTGCATCAATGGTTCGAGCGCTATTGTAAACAGTATCATCGACAAGGGACATCCTTGCCTAACTGAGCTGCGAACAGGAATCGTTCCTACCTCCCTGCCATTGACTCTCACCGTCGAAGAAGCGCCGCGAAGGAGGCGCATGAGGACGGTAATAAAATCCTGTGGTATCGCCATGCGTCTCATGGTCGAGTCAAGGAAATCATGGTTGATCCTGTCAAAGGCACGATCAAAATCCACCGATACGAACGCCGCTCGCATGCGACAAGCTTCCGTCAGGGAAATTACGTCACGGTATTCGCCGAGGATAGAATGTATGTTGCTCCGAACCCCTAGACAAGCCTGGTCTGGTAGTATTGTCTTGGATATTACAATCTTGAGCCTTGCCGCCAACATTCGCGCAAAGATCTTATAGTCAGTATTGAGCATCGTGAGCGGTCTAAATTGATGGGCGCTGTCACTCGCTGTCGATTTCGGTATTGGTATAAGCAGTCCCGCCATGAACTGCGACGGAACGTCCGTGTCAGGGCTCAATAACTCGTTATACATCAATACCAACTGGGACATCATTAAATCCGCAAATGCGCGGTAAAATTCGAGTGTCAACCCATCTGGCCCAGGGGATTTATGCACCGCACCCTTCGCGAGTGCGCCCCGGATGTCATCTTCCGTTAGGGGTTCCAATAGCGCCTCTGCATCCGGACCATCCACCTCCGTTTGCATCTGTCGCAAAATTTCTTCTTCTGTCCGATTGTCCGTCGGCGTCCCAGTGAAAAGGAGGCGGTAATGCTCCAGAAACTCAGCAGCAATGGCCTGTTGTGACGTCAAGGGCCGACCATCGTCATCATGGAGGACTGTGATTAGGGATCGGCGATTACGCGCATGTCCCTTGGACACATGATGCATGCCAATACGTTCTCCATCGACGTTGTCCAAGCACCGAGCACGGATCGAAAGTCCCTCCAGTCGACGTCTCGTGATCGATAAAATGCAGGCCTGAATGCGATGGACTTCCGCTTGACGTTCGGGCGATGGGGCCCTGGAGGACAGGTCGCGGAGCACCATGTAGTAATAGTCAAGTGTATCTCGGAGCCATTTCGCTTTTTCCTTGCCATACGTTATGAGAGCTCTTCGTATCGCCGGTTTTGCACACTGCAGCCACCACGAAAGAACCGTACGGTGCAGCGGCAGACGGCGAGTGCAAGTCTGCCATGTTTCTTCGATCCGCTGGCGACATTCGAGATCCACCAATAAGGAGGAATTAAGTTTCCAGGAACTACGACTCCGCCAGACCTGCTGCCGTGGGAGGGTTAACGTGCATAAATACGCAAGGTGATCCGTAAAAGCTGTGGGCCAACGTTCAGCAGCCAACACGTGATCTCTTAATCCGTCAGAAACATAAATCCGATCCAGCCTGCTCGCCGAGTGGCTAGTAAAATACGTGTAGCCCTCTCGCTGCCCATGGATCTTTTCCCACGTGTCCATAAGGGCCATGTCCCGGCAGATCGTGTTCAATGCGTGGCAGGAGCTGAAATTAGGAGTTTGATCCTTCGGTGTGAGTACACAGTTAAAATCCCCCCCTACCAAGATGTGGTCATACCTCCCATGGAATAGGGGGGCAATCTCCTCCGAATAGAATCGTGCACGCGCCTGTCGATTGTCAGATCCGGAGGGTGCATATATGTTGACGATACGAATGCCGTTCACGGTCATAGCCAAACCCCGAGCCAAAGGAAGGTAATCGAGGTCACACATCGGAATCCCTTCCCGGACTAGTATCGCTGTGCCACGTCCTCCATCTGGAGTCGGCGCTAGATAAGTGGTGTATCCATGCACGTCGGGAAAAGCAGCATTGAAGGTTTCCTGCATCAGCAGAATATCAACGTCTGTGGCGTAAATCATGTCCCGGAGAAGTTGCATCTTTGCAAGCGAACGTGCGGTGTTAATGTTCACTGTGCCCACCTTATATGCTTGGTTCGTTGTTGTTGTCATGCTCGTGTCATGTCATTGAGAACTCCAAGGGCTTTAGTCCACTATTCGTGCTCAGAGGGGTGCCTGCCAACGGGCTGCCCTCCTTCGTTGTTCCGTGGTGTGCATCCTGTAGGTGAGTGGTCATCATTTGGGGGCGGCAATTCCTGTAGGTCTTCGACTGGTTCCGCCCAGTCGCAGTGGTCATCCATCCGAGAAACGTCCTCCGATGTATTTCGACGTGGCTGCCGGGACATTGGTGTCCCTGACTCCTTCGTCGGCAGCGCTGGGTCAGTCGGTGTCAATGAAGAGGGACCATCTGAAGGGCAGGACATCCGGTCACCATCGGACGGAATCCTGTCAGCGTCCTCTAAAGGTACGTGTTCTGTGTCAGACAGTTCTTCCGCTAGGATACCTTCCGTGTCCCCTAGGCTAGAGGGGGACGTGTCACCCGAACTATGGCGACGCTTTTTGCGACGCTTCGGCGATCGCTGTTTGCGTGCCCTGCCCTCTGCTGCCTCACTGTGTTCGTCGGTCGTTCGTTGGTCCGTTGCCGGCGCCACCGTCTGGACCTCCACTTCCAAGTCGCGTGCTACATGTGAGTTTTCGGAAGGTTCCTCCCTCAACTGTCGTGACATGGGTGTAGGGACATTCTCCGAGTCACCTCCATGCTCCCGTAACTCGGTCTGCTCTTGCATAAACACGTCCTTGTCACGCTCCGAACTTGGCAACACTTCCCGGCGGGCCACCGACACGTACGTCATCGGCAGTTGCGTGGGAACTTCTCGCTGTGACGCGTCTCCATGTGGCAGTTGCACGACGCGTCGTTGTATGCACTCCGAGCGGATATGTCCTTCTCCACCACAGCCAGAACAGGTGCGTGGCTGGCCATCGTAGATCACAATAGCTCGACATCCGCCAATGTATAAATAAGACGGGATATGTTTAGTAAGGACGATCCGCACCTGTCGCACGCCGTTTAGCACAGGATAGGTATTAAAACTAGCCCAGCGTTCAGGCGTATGACTAAGTACCGTTCCATATGGTCGCAGCGATTCAGTAACCATCGATTCTGGCACCTCAAACGGCAATTCAAAGATCCGAACGACCCTCACACCCAATCCTGAAGGAGCTACTGTTACATCGCTGATATGGCCATCAGAGTGTCGAAATTTAAATCCTCTTTGAGCAGCGGAGAGAGTTCTTTCACACGCAGCTTCATCGGTCATCTTTACGTACATTGTACTGCTTACAATGGACAGGTGTATTCCAATTATGTCTGCAGCAGGTAAACGAACTTCGTCCCTCAAAAAACGCTCTATTTCGAAAGCTTTGGGTCTGGCATATTCGTTGTCAAACGTAAATTGGAGCGTAGTCTTTCGAAAATTGTGTGCCATGGCGATCGAGTCAGACAACAACACGCGCGAGTACCGGCGGTGTAAACACTTCCTCGTTCACGCGCGCCCGCGGCCGGGACAGCAGGTCCGTGCCGCGCCACTGCCTAAAGCAGACTAACTGAGTATTGTACACTGACAGATGCAGTTACAAAACAAAACCATTAGCTAACAATAAGAGTTCAGAATCTAAAGCACAAATACGAACTCTACTTTATAGGAACCGATTGGCTTACAGTACACGATCACTAAAGCCCACTACAAGCTAAGGAATTTAAGCAGACGGCGAGGTGAGTTTTAGCTTTCCTCTAACTAAACCGTATGCAAGAAGGACTGAGAAGTTGTATTATAACACTTATTTACTCAGATATTGTAATGTAACATTAATTTATCTCGTATTTTACGTTTGCTTAACTGTTAACGCTCGCAGGTTGCGCTAGTCCAAAGTATACAAGTGAGATTAGAATTCACGGTCAGTATCACTTTCCTTAATAAAACGTATAAAAACTGCTACATTCAATGTATCGAGTCTAAATGACACCAATAGACGTAAATACTGAGTATTGTATACTGACTTAATTGATAATCCCGCGTATTTAACGTGTTAAGAATGCAAACAAACGTTTGCGTACACGCGAAACTGTCCTAAACAGAAACTTCGCT
The DNA here is from genome assembly GCF_023898315.1 of Schistocerca nitens. Taxonomy (NCBI): domain Eukaryota; kingdom Metazoa; phylum Arthropoda; class Insecta; order Orthoptera; family Acrididae; genus Schistocerca; species Schistocerca nitens. Next base: position 3,667,259 of record NC_064619.1, on the reverse strand, counting down.
TTTCCTATTCAGACGCAAATAAAGACTGAAACCTTCAATTTACCAGGTCTAACTGACACTAATGCATGTAAATGCTATAGAATATACAGCAAAAACAATTAATTACTAGCTAAATTACTTATCTAGTAACACAGCAAGCGAAAAGCGCTCGTAGCCGGGGCGTCAGGCGAGTAAGCAGGAACAACGAGGAGAGATTCGATTTCTGGCGGCGGAGTGAGTTGGAGGCCGTAAAATGTATCGGTGAAGTCGACATTGCAGCAGTTTCGGTGGGAAACGCTGGAAGATCACCGTACAGTCCCGACTTTCAGTACGGTACCTGACAACCTCAAAAAAACGACACAGTACAGTACAAGAGAGACGCAGCATACATACAAACAGCACGCAAAACACTTATGTAAATATTTCCACTTGACAATGAGAATAAATTCCCAAAACGCGTAGTGCTAAGCGTGATAAAAAGTACGTACCGGGTGCACTGTTTCATTATTTAAATTAGAAAACAATTGAGCAACGCGAAGAGGCCAAAGGGGTCCACTAGCGCTACAGGTGGTCAAGCAACGAAAAACACGAAAAATGCATTCTATTAAGGAGAGAGGGATACGCTGGAAGAAAGATCTAGGAGTGGAGGAAAAGAGATGGGGACAGCGAAGTAGTGGAGTGAGTGGGGGCGGGGGGGGGGGGGAGGTGGTGAGGAGTCGGACTCAGTTCGTCAGTCTGTTAAATTAAGTATAGTTGAAGGAGACCGCAAATACTGTGAAGGAGCTTTATTGTAATGTAATGATCATTTCTATGCCGTTATGCCCGTCTTGAGAGAACTCCACTTGTTTTAGTACAGTATCAACGTCCTGTGCCATGTAACAATATTTGAGTAGTTAGCGTCACTTTATATGCTGTATGGATGACTTGTATACTATAGAAATAGATGCTAATGGGCAACTAATTGAAAACATATGAAGTGAGTGATTGCACATTAGCATATTTTGTGAAAATGTGCTACAAAACGAGGACAGTTGCTCTACCAACACAACACATACATCCAGTAAGCCACCGGCACAGCAATACCAAAAACATTTAATGACAGCGCCCTTTTGTAAAAAAATACGTGTTGTTCATTTCTGTGTAGAGAAGCATGTGCTCTGGACCTAACCGAGTTCCAAGACTCACAAGAAACAGCAATAATCTAGTTAATGCCAAACGATTAATAATTTAAAAACAGTGTCTGGTTGCGGTAGATACATGTACTGTTTATCGTTCTTCTCACTAAGTAATGGTTTCTATTACTGAAAGAATGCAGAGCATCACGGCAGTTACAATGAATGAAATGTTCTCGGGCCTCTAGGAGCGTCAAGTGGTTTAAAAGTAACGGCAGGTCGCAACTAGTTGTAGACAACAGATTTACGCCTAAATACAGATTTACTTATAAGCCTCCCGCTGAAGACAGACAAAATCAACTCGACGTACTCACCCCCGTCAAAAATTCGGCAGTTGCTGTGACCAGATAGAGACGCGGCTGCTCTCAGAACTCCTGGGATCTACAAAATTCCCAGTGAATGAGGCCAGTCTGAAGTCGGACAAACAGGACGCACTCTGGAATAACGCCTGAAGGAACATGAGATTTTTTATCGCTTACGCTACCCCGAAAAATCCGCTTTAGTTGAGCGTGCGTGGAAGACGGTCACCGGATCAAATTTGACAAATTCTCTGTCGTGGTTCTTATTAACGGCTTTTGGGACCGTGTAATTAACCCAAGCAATACCAAGGGGGCGGGTTACTTTATGCTCACCTTAAGAAAATATTGTTATTATTCATTTACTTTGTATTTTAAAATTCTTAAAAAATAATTATTGTTTTTCATGAATTCTTCTAACGGCTTCTCACTTTTCCCGTGAATGACGTATTTAATATTTCCAGTTCATGGCCTTACTTACACTTCAGTATCTTCTTAAAAATTGTATTAAGAGGGAAACTCAACAACAGTGAACAAACTGCATTTCTTTAAATTTTTTTGTGGTGGTCATGAAGTCGGTAGTATAATTATTGAAAATGAGTTGATGTTGCTAAGAGCGTGCTAAAGGCATTTTCAGGTCGTGGTCGCTACTGACATACGTCAGTACTACTTGAAACAGTATGTTGTTAATATAATCCAATAACAATTAACAAATTATGTTTTTAAACTTTAGGGTGGGCGTAAGTACGCACCATCCCCCAGTGACTTCACAGCCGGCAGTTAGGATGCGCAAGGGTGTGTCAGCAGTCACCCTAGCAGAATGGGTGGAAAAGTGTCGCATGCGCCCAGATCTGTCCGTGTCACAATTTGTGGTCTTTGTACATGGAAGCTCGGCCCAGTATACAACACAAAAAAAAACCCTCAAAATGCAACAGTGGAACTACGGGGGGGGGGGGGAAGGGGGAGGGGGGGCACAAGAATAATAGCTCAGATAGCGTCAGCAAACAACAAACCAGCTAAGACCGTGCTAATACTCGTACAGCGTTGAAAGTTGGGGTGGGGCAGTGGCACCAGCAACATTAGTAATATGAGCCCACAGACAGACGACTGCTGCGAGTTGCATTAAAACTGCAATATGAGCCGACAGCACCCCTACACGTAACGCTAAACGTCGAACGTATCGTCGATAGACCGATCGACTAAGCTGAGAAATATGGGATAAAAAAAGCAGACGGGTAAGCAATGAAACAGTAACTATGCTTCTAACGTAGTCTCTATTGCAAATATCAATACTTGATTTCAAATGCAAATATCGGCCGCATATCATTTGCTAAATAACAAATCATAAGGAAACAGGAAAAAAATGAACAAATCACGTGAATTGCCAACACTACAAATATGCCAGCACACTTACAACAGAAATAGCGATATTAATAGCAGGAAGAACAAAGTATACAAAGAATAAAATGAGGTAATACGTTTATCTCCAGCTGAGGTTTTAAACGGGTTTCCCTCTGCTGTCAGGCGAATGCGGGTTATGGTTTTCCCCTCACGACGCAACGTACGATAACCCATCCGTAACAACCTCCGCAGCAGGAAAATAGTTTAGAAACAGGAAAAAGGTAAATAAGGTTGGTTCGTTGATTGATTTGGGGGAGGTGGTCAGACAGCGAAGTCATCGGTCCGATCGTATTAGCGAAGGATGGGGAAGGAAGTCGGCCGTGTCCTTTGCCTGAAGAGATTTAGGGAAACGGACAACCTAAATGAGGGCGGCCGGACGCGGGTTTGAACCGTTGTTCTCCCGAACGCGATTCCAGTGTGATAACCACAGCGCCATTCCGCTCGTAAGTAAGCCGAAGGCTCCTAAGATTATTAGCTCCTCCACGAGCCCACCTCCTCCTTCCGAAGACGGAGTAAAAGGTAACACTTGACAATGGGCAAGGAATATTTGGCCAAAATCTCGTGGGATTATAACCACTTGCCGCTACTGAAAGCTGGAGAACATTTTATCTAATAGTTTCTATTACTCTTTCAAGTTTAGTCCTGAGCTTAATGTGGACAGAAGTCGTAGGGATGGAGGTGCGAAACTAATTTACTCGAATCGGTTTTCTGACCTTCCCGCTGTCCCTGTGTCCAGAACTATTTTACCCAGGCAGCTCGTGCCGGAGATTTCTTTGTGAAGCGGCAGGCAATCTGTCTCGCTAGAGCGCGGCCCTCGCCGGGTTTTCCGCCCCTGGCCGGCCGGCGCAGTGCGCTGCGCTGGAACAAAGGCTGGAAGATTAGCGCAGGCTGAGGGATGGGGCTGGAGCTGGAGCGCTCGCACATTGTGCGCGGGCCGCCGCACACAGGAAGGCCCCCTTTGTCCTGCGAGGCGCCGCCGTGGCCCAGGGGACGTGCGCGGCCGGGGCCACACCGCCCGCGAGCTGCAGCCAGCCCGGGGATGGCCCAAGAAACAAGAAGGACTTGTCCTCTGTCTCTTCCAACCTGTCCATATCCTATCATCTCTACGCACGTGCTGCAACCGAACATCTTTCACGATCTGTTTTACATATTATTAGACTTTCCTAGCTTTAAAAGTGTTTCCTCTCTTGTGATTCTCGCAACTTTCCCCTCGTAAAGAGTATTCCCTGGCACAACGGCTTCGTACGCAAACTAAACGATGCTGGTTTCCTCGTACGTCTCATATATTCGTACATCACGAGCAGATGTTTCAGAACTGACGTTAGGGCAAACAATCGCCACAACACGGGATCCAAGCTGGAGTACCTCAGGGAAGCATATCGGGCCCATCTTGTTCAACCTCTACATTAATAATCTCCCAGAAACCGTGGAACATAAATTCACGATTACAGACAGCACTGAAAACTGTCGAGCTTTGGTTGGAACGATGGCGTATTAAAAGTAAACGTTGACAAGTGCGAAGCAGTTCTATTCAGATGCCGACCGAAGCTACTGCGCCAACATCAACATTGTAGACAGCTAACATTACACGCTCGCCCAATACGTTTCCGAGGGAAAGGAAGATACCTCGATGTCAGGTGGGACCGGAAACTTACATGAGGGGACCACTTAGAATACGATGCCAGCAGAGCGCACACGAGGTTCAGACAATTCTACCCTATGCTCAACAGGGAAAGCACACTAAACAGGAGGTTGTCGAGGTCCCTATAGCTAGGGAATAACCATCTGTGACGAGCTAACACACATTCACAAGCGATAACATCGGCAAGCCCCTGCATATCAGCAATACTGACTGGATATGCCAGCTTCTATCACAGCCGACCAACAGGAAACAGCAGGGAAGCCGACAGCTCGCACACTAACGCACAAACAAATCGCCAACACTAACGTACACTACGAATCAGGTATATGACCTATCGGACACTAACCGATGATAAACCCAGCTGTTACAGGTATGCTGTCGCTGGCCGAGAAGCCGACGCCGACACCCAGCCGTAGCCGCCGACTAACAAAGCCTCACAACGTCAAAAGTATCCGCCTGCATCATACCCAACTGTAGCTTACCTAACCCTTGCGTGATCTGTCTCCGATAGCGAGCAGTCCGCTACTGCTCTTACTACCCGACTCGACTATCGCAGAGTTTACGTCCCTCGACTCTTGCCTTGACACTTTTTTTCCTCTGCCCTTCAAACAGCTACCCTTCGTTCAACTTTCGACCCAATCTATCTCCAGATGAGCGCATATTAATGGTTAACCGTAACCAGACGTACGCAAACATCGCAGTACCCACATCCTGCGAGACCTCACTTAGTGAAAACTAACCATAATGTAGATATGACAGTAGACCTTTTGTGTTGGCCATCATGCCGGTGTGGGCGTGCAGGGGCTCCACCCTATAAAAATGAAGTTACGGGATTGCAGCCGGATAATGTCAACTTCTTGCCACGACATTTCGGCTGAAAGCCATTCAGCCATCTTCAGGTGAGACTGCTGGTTCACAGCCCTAACTTTATACCAGAAACTGGAGCGGAGACGCATGCGCGAAGGCAACCACTACGTGAGCGACCTTTGTCGAGTTTCGCGCCCTCTTCGAATATTGCTCCATCTATGGCGTGCAGGCGCATGTGTAATGGGGTTACTACATGCGCGCTCTCTGTTGGAGTGCGCTCTCGCGGAGATAAAATTCACATGTCGAAAGTAATAACATCAACTGTCGTTAGACGTGTTGGTTGTGAAATGTTTTCTTTCTGAAGAACTTAAGGGAATCACCGAGTCTCACGCCTTATCCTGCTGGAAGCTGCCACCACGATTGATAAGATCTTGCGCTAAATGTATTTGCACCGATTCCTTAATAACTGAATCCCAGAAAGGTCTCGACGACACCAAAGTTTCTGTGGCAGAATAACCCAAGGAATGTCCTGTGGAGATACAATGCTCGGCTATGACTGACTTACTGGGCTGCGAAAGGCGAGTGTAGCGGTTACGTTCAACGCGTCTGTCACGTATTATGCGCGTTGTGTGACCAATGTGGGCTTTGCCACGTTGACAGGGTATGGTGTAAATTGCAGCCGTCCGCAAGCCCAGATCGTCCTTTGCCGAACCGAGAAGGCCACAAGTCTTCGCAGGTGGGCAGAAGATTACTCTGACGTCTTCCTTAAGAATCTGTCAAATTTCGACGAAATATTGCCAACACAGGGATAAACGCCCTGAACTTGAACCGCTCCTTCTCCTCTTGATCTTGTGGTAGTCGCGTTTTTTTCTTCCTTAAAGCTGTGATGATCTGATATGGGGGATACAAATTATCTCCGAATATTGATTGTAGGTGTTCCAGCGAGTGCGCATTGCGACGATATTTCATGCCTGCTTCGGCTTGATCATGATTACTGATCGATTCCGGCATCATTGAGCATAAAAATATACAGCTGACGGTCATCCACAATGATAATGCCAGATTTTCATCCAAAACGTGAAAGATGTGATTCGCGTATAAACCAGTGATTTCCTCAAGAAATGCTTCGGTTGGACAATTCACCTGTCCTGTGGAGGTTCTCCCAGGTGTTAGGAGAGAGGTAATTAGTATGTACAGCTAAGCAGTTGCGAGTCGTGCAGATATGCATCTCGTCAGCTTGTCACTCAAGTGCGCGCAACACTCATACATTTCTGCAAGGCCTGACTTTCGTGGAACAGTTGTTTCCCCGCTGTGACATAAACTGACCGTGTTAACCGCCGTGATCATATCTGCGCTTAAACAGGGAAAGATTGAACTGTAATCTTCAGTCCGAAGACTGATTTGACGCATCTCTCCACTGTAGTTTATCCTGAGACAGCCTCATCTCCGAATAATTAGTGCGAACTATATCCATTTAATTTTGCTTTCAATGAGGAATCGCCTCAGGAGACAATGGCAGCGCACCAGGCGTCCGTACTTCAAACGGCACATTAACAGACTACAGGGCATCATACACGATAAAATACAAACACATAGAACACAACAGTGGAACCAAAAACTCGAAGGGCTGGACACCACACGACCTGGCGTGTGGCAACTAGCCCGACACTTCACCAGGGAGAAAATATACACCCCAACGCTTCAAGGGCCCGACGGACCTGCATACTCAGCGGAAGAGAAAGCAGAACTAATGGCCCGAACACTTGCAGCGTCATTCACACCGAACCTGGTACCATCAGATCCAGTGTTCACACTTGCTTCTGACCAAGAGGTTACACGCATTCTAGCCCAACCATCGCGCGACGACATTCGACATGCTAGCACAGCCGAAGTCTCCTGGGCTATAATGCATTCCGCTGCTAGGAAAGCCCCTGGTCATGATGGCATTCAAAACCGTATCCTCCAGGAGTTCACGGATAAAGCAACTGAGTACCTAACACACATAACGAATGCCATACTAAAACACCAACACTTCCCCGCCTTTTGGAAGACGGCCAAGGTCCTGATGTTCAGGAAGCCGGGGAAAGACCACAGCCTCCCACAAAATTACCGACCCATCAGCCTTCTGAGCTCGCTCAGTAAGATTGTTGAGAAGGTGATTCTCAAACGCATCACTAGGCACTGCATAACAAATGACATCCTGAGACCGGAGCAATTCGGCTTCAGGAATCACCACTCCACAACACAACAACTCCTACGGGTCGTTGAACATATAACACATGGCTTCAACATAAACAAAGCTACAGGGGCAGTGTTCCTGGACATCGAAAAGGCTTTCGACCGTCTATGGCACAACGGCCTCATCCGCAAACTCAGCGACGCGGGATTCCCCGACGGGCTGCTGCGTCTAATACACTCATACCTCACAGACAGGAGTTTCAACACTGACGTGCAGGGAAAACAATCAACACGACACGGTATACACGCGGGAGTACCCCAGGGAAGCATCCTAGGGCCCCTACTGTTTAACCTCTACATAAACGATCTCCCAACCACACACAACACAATGATGGCAATCTACGCGGATGACACAGCCATCCTTGCGCAAGATTGGAAACCATCAAACATTACGTCACGCCTACAGACTGCACTCAGAGTGGCCGAGCCTTGGTTGGAGAAATGGCGTGTTAGAGTAAACGTCGACAAGTGCGAAGCCGTTCTGTTCACTAGAAGACCGAAGCAACTGCGCAAACACCGCTACTGCAGACCAATAACCCTACATGCACGTCCAATACGTTTCCGCGAGAAAGTCAAATACCTCGGTGTCTGGCTGGACCGGAAATTACTCTGGGGGGACCACATACAACACATGACCAACCGAGCTAGCGCGAGGCTCAAACAGCTCTATCCTATGCTCAACAGGCGTAGCACACTGAACAGAAGGGTGTCGAGGTCCATGTACATGACACTTATCCGACCCCTGATGACGTACGCGGCTCCTGTCTGGGGATACGCTGCGCCTACACGCCTGCGCCGTCTGCAGCTCATACAAAACAAAGTACTCAAAATCATAAGCAATGCTCCACGATACACACGCATCGCGGACCTTCACCGGGAATACCGACTTGAGACTCTCACGGAGGTAATCCACAAACTCACCACAAGACTATACAGAAACTCCAGACATTCGCAGAACCCGTTTATTCTGAATCTGGGGAACTACGACCACAATCATAGATGGAAACATAAAAGACCAAAAGACATACTTGTAAGGGCATAACATCTATGGCCAAGCATACGCAAACATAACGGCACAGGCGAACCCCTGTTAATCAGACGCCATTACTGGATATCCAGCTGAAATATACTGCCGAATAACTGGCACCACACAGGGAAGCCGTACCGTACACTGCATGCAAACAAGCTCCACACATCCCCCACACAGTGAGACGATCTATGGCCGATCTCCCACTACTGTATAACGATCTTGATTGTTCCAGGAATGTAGCAGCTGCAGCCACTGGGACACATCGCCATCAATTGTCACGGTAATGATGCATGATACCCATACTAACAAATCCAACCTTGCATGAGCTATCGCAGCTAGTAAGCCACTACTGCTCTTACTACCCATCCCACTGTCGCAGAGGTTTTTTTTTTCCCACGGCACGAGCCATGGCACTTTTTTCCCTCTGCTCTTCAAATCGCTACCCTCACTCGCGTTTCGTCCATTATCTATCACCTGATGGACCGTGTTAATGCGTAGTCTTACCCAGACGCACGGACAACATCACAGCCCAGCATCCTGTGATCCACTTACTAGATAACTAACATGTTTACGGAGGTGACAGTAGAACTTTTGGTTTGGTCACCACGTTGGTGCGGGCGTGGAGGGGCCCCATCTCTATTTAGCTTACTGTATTCGAGCCTTGGTCTTCATCTATAATTTTTATACTCCGTACTTCCCTCCATTACCAAACTAACTATTACTTGATGCCCCAGGAAGTGTCCCGCCAATCAATCCGCTCTCTTCAAGATATGCCATAAATTTCTTTTTTCCTGTTTCGATTCATTACCTCCACATTAGTTACTCGATCTACCAACCTAATCTTCAACATCAAATGTTCAAAATGTGCGCCGGCCGGGGAGGCCAAGCGGTTAAAGGCGCTACAGTCTGGAACCGCGCGACCGCTACGGTCGCAGGTTCGAATCCTGCCTCGGGCATGGATGTGTGTGTTGTCCTTAGGTTAGTTAGGTTTAACTAGTTCTAAGTTCTAGGGGACTAATGACCTTAGAAGTTAAGTCCCATAGTGCTCAGAGCCATTTGAACCAAAATGTGCAAATGTGTGTGAAATCTTATGGGACTTAACTGCTAAGGTCATCAGTCCCTAAGCTTACACACTACTTAACCTAAATTATCCCAAGGACACACACACACCCATGCCCGAGGGAAGACTCGAACCTCCGCCGAGATCAGCTGCACAGTCCATGACTGCAGCGCCCTAGACCGCTCGGCTAATCCCGCGCGGCAATCTTCAACATCCTTCAGTAGCACCACATTTCAAAAACTTCTGTTCACTTCTTGTCTGAACTACTTATCGCACACGTTTGACTTCTATAGAATGCTACACTTCAGTCAAATACCCGGAGAAAAGTCTTTCTAGCATTTAGATTTATATTCACTGTTAATAAATTCCTCCCTTTCCAGAAATGCTTTCCTCGCTACAGCCGGCCTACATTTTATGTTCTCTCTCCTCCGGACATAATCAGTTATTTTGCTGTCCAAATAGAAATTCTCATGTTCAGCTTTCAGCCTCTCATTTCCCAAACTTCTCTCAACATCACTTGATTTAATTCGACTACATTCCATCACTCATGTTTTATTGTTCTTCATATTCATATTGTAACCTCTTTTCAAAACACTATCCTTTCCGTTCAACCATTCTTCCAAGTCGTTTGCTGTTACTGATAGAATTACAATAACATCGACATACCTCGAAGTTTTATTTCTCGGAATAGCTCAAAGTTTTTATTTATTCTCCCTGAAGTTTAATTCACTCTCCAATTTTATTATTTCCTCTACTGCTTGCTCAATGTACAGACTGAATATCAGGGTTAGGCTACAACACTGCCTCACTCTGTTCTCAACGACTTCTTCCCTTTCGTGTCCTTTGTCTCTTATAAAATGCACTCTGGTTTCTGCACAGGATGTAACTAAACTTTCGCTCCTCGCTCCCTGTGTTTTTTATCTGATACCTTCAAAATATCAACAGTGTTCCAGTCGACATTGTCAAAAATTTTCTCTAAATCTACAGATGCCATAAACGCAGGTTTCCCTTTCTCTAACATGTCTTCTAACATAATTCGTAGGGTTACTATAGCCTCGAGTGTTCCCACATTTTCCCGGTACACAAATTAATCTTCCCCGAGGTCGGCTCCTACTAGTTTTTTCCATTTTTCTACAAAAAAAATTCGTGGCAATATTTTGCAGCCATGACTTATTAAACTGATGGTTTGATTGTATTCACCCCTGTCTGCATGTGCCTTCTTTGGAACTGGAATTACTAAATTAAAGTACAGATGATTCTCTTTTTTGCAAAATTCTTAATTCGCCTGTAGGCGGCATGTATCCTACCCCTAGATATGATGCTCTACAGGCTTGCATTTGTCCTCTGTTCGTTCCTGTTTAGCCATTTTGCATGTGCAGTCTACCTCACTTCCTAGACATCTGCATTCCCTTTCGCCTGCTTTATTTACTGCAGTTTTACATTTTCTCCTTTCGTCAAGCAAAAATTCAATTATAAATCTGAAACTTTTGTTACAAATAACTGCCGAGCGTGTAGAGAAGCGGTTCTCGACCTGGGGTAATTACTCCCTGAGGGGTAAAATGTAATTTTCTGAGAAAAAAAAAGGGTTCGATTGTGTTTTGGTCACGAAACTAAATTATTTTAAAAGATCACTGTTTCATAAGACCGCAGCACTAATTACATAAGATACCAATGATTAACTCAAATGCTAATATTAACGCATGAGACAGTGTAGTGGATGTTACCCAGCTTGTGAAACGAATGTATGAAAACCTTCCTCACGTAGTCCACCCACTAAACCCGCTTTCTCACCCAGTTTTCCATCGAAGCACACCAAAGTATGCTCCAGACTTTTGCGGCACTTAGTTGCAATTATTATGATACATGTATAAATACGTATAATCACTTAAAATGATTAGCGGTTTCTTGCAAAATGGGATACTGCCGGTCGGTGTGGCCAAGCAGTTCTAGGCGCTTCAGTCTGGAACCGAGCCACCGCTACGAATCCTGCCTCGGGCATGGATGTGTGTGATGTCCTTAGGTTAGTTAGGTTTAAGTAGTTCTAAGTTCTAGGGGACTGATGACCTCAGATGTTAAGTCCCATAGTGCTCAGAGCCATTTGAACCATTTTGAATGGGATACTCCAAGAAGCGATTTGGCGATAAATTTTTTGCGTTGTAGACACTTTTGCTGCGGAAGACTAGGAGACATAAAAATCTTGCGACACATCTGAAATGTATTCGCGACACGCCAACGTGTTGTGACACGGTGGTTTAGAAGCACATGTAGTTTGTACCATGCATGTATGATAGTAAAACTGATTTCATATATATACCTACAGGTCGTAGGTAGTTATCACAATACACCAGTAATTACTTCGTTATTGACTTCGCAACAATAAATAAAATAATTGTTAGCACAACAGTAACTATATAATGTCTACTACAGTGCAGTCGGACTTATACTTTATTATTATTATCATTCTTAATAATTTTATTATTATTATGTGGTAGTGGTCAGATACAAAGCACTGGCAGCGCTAAGTGTTCTAATTTCTGTTATTTCAGGTGTAAGGAGTTCAGGAATAAAATGGTTTACAATCATCAGATGTAGTGCTCACATTTTAACTAGGTTCATTTCAAATAGGGATGCAGGGTGTGGGTGAAGCAAGTGTCGCTAGGAAGACGAGTGGTGCAGACGAAACATTTTTTGTAGCAAGTGTTTACCCTCAATGTGTATAATTAGCTCGATTTTCTAAGGAGAATGCGTCATGATTCTATGAAAGAAGGTTGTTAGAAATAAGCACTGCCGATTGCGTCACTTGCTCATCAGTTCGTGGTTACAAAAACTAAATATCAATCATTTTTATCATTTCAAAAATAATTGTTCGCAGAATTTTTTTCCTTCCTTAAGTTTAGATAGGTGCTAATGTTGATGATGGTGGTTCAAATGGCTCTGAGCAGTATGGGACTTCACTTCTAAGGTCGTCAGTCCCCTAGAAGTTGGAACTAATTAAACCTAACTAACCTAAGGACATCACACACATCCATGCCCGAAGCAGGATTCGAACCTGCGACCGTAGCGGTCGCGCGGTTGCAGACTGTAGCGCCTAGAACCGCTCGACCATCCCTGCCGGCAGATGATGGTGGTGGTGGTGGTTGTGGTTTTACTAGTTAATGCCTGATTTCACTCAGTGAAAAAGATTGGGAGCAACTGCTGTGGAGACTAGGGTTAGAAAATCATCCGATTTGGATTTTAACTACGGCGAGGTTTTTATTGTGGACGTAGACATCACGATGTGGAAGTATGCGAAGTAAACTAGTTCCTGAGTGGGCAGTCTTTTTAGTAGTGGAGGATTATTCCTACTGAAGCCAGTGAGACGTTGGGAGCAGTGTGCCGACTGCCGTGTCAGCCCTAGTTACGGGGTGAGGGGAGCCCGGCACGAGCGGAGCGTCGGCGTGCACGAGCAGAGGCAGAGGCGTGGCCTCCCAGCGTCGGGGCCGGCAGCGGCAGCGGCGAGGCGGACCCAGCCGTCCCGATAAGGCAGCGCCGGCTATTGTGTGGACGCGGCATTCCTGGCCGTGCGGACGGCCCATTCTCATGCAAAGTGCGCTGTCCCTCCGCGGCGGCGGCGGCGACTGCTTCTTGCGAGCGCCGACCCGCCACCCCTTAACATGCTGAGGGAGATGGCGAACTGCTTTCCGTGGGAAGCCGATACCATCTGGCTGCCACCATTATTTACAGGCGGCGGCTGCGGCTGCGGCGCTATCGGCCGAAATCGGTCGCGGCCGGGACAGTCGCGTGTGCCGCCCGTCGCGTCCACGCCCACGCTGCCGCCGACCCGCTGCTGTACGTGCGTCATATTCTCCCCCCCCCCCCCCCTCCCCCCGAGAAATCTGTAGCTTGTGTGTTTCTAAAAACTATAATTCGCGTCGTAGCTGCAGGCCCTGCATCATTGTACACTCGAGTTCGTAGGTTAAGGGATCTCTAAGATCTGTGAAACAACATGACGCAAGCCAGTAACGCGTGCATGAAAAGGTACCCTGGCAACATTGAGCATCCTCCCCAGGGCCTTCCGTCGGCGCGGACGCGTGGGTTTCGCTGTGTTCACTCGGATCAAATCCGTTGCCGCTAGGTATTGGAACCATCACACAGAAAATATTGTAGGTGAGGCAAACCAAAGATTCCATTTTATTTGAAGAACACTCAGAATACGCAACAAATCTCCTAAACAGATTGCCTACACTATGCTTGTCTGGTATATTCTAGGGCCTCTCTGCCGGGGACTTACGTGTGATTTGCAGAGTATCCGTATAGATAAGGATGTATGTCTAGGGTATCGCTGTGGGGTACGGGGTCCTTATCGGACAGAATTGACGGAGAACAGTGGAAAAGTTCAAAGGAGGGGAACTCGTTTTGTGTTGTCGCAAAATAGGTGAGAGGTAGTCACGGATATGATAAGCGAGCTAGGATGGCAATCATTAAGAAAAAGGCGTTTTTCATAACGGTGGGATCTTCTAACGAAATTTCAATCACCAACACTGTCAGTTCAAAATTATTTTGTTGATACCCGCCTACATAGATAGAACACGAGCGGCTTCCATGTCAACGCTCGTAAGTTTAAGTGTCTCATGCAGGTAACTGTAATGACAGTTACTAAAATGTAGACTTTCACGGTCGCAAATATCATGTCCATTATAATTATCCGGGCTGTTATGCCGTGGTCGGTTGATGAATTCTGTGTCAATCCCCAACGTTTCGTCTCCACTGCGGGAGACATCTTCGAGGGGGTCCGTAGCTCGATGGAAGGTCCAACACACCCACTGGCTCGCGCATAGCACCCCTCAAGCGCGCTAGGATTCGTCAGGAACATCTCGAACAGTTAGACGACAATTTCCGCAGATCACAGGACGATGTGGAAGGTCGTCCAAGCTTAGGATCGTCACCGACGAACTTTATGGCCTGTTGTAAACACTTAAACCACTTATAGCACTGCACGAGACTCTTACAGTCCTTTCCGTATGCTTGGCTGAGCTTGTTTTGCCAAGTTTGTTGCCGAATTTCACAAACACACACACACGCACACACAAACTTTATTCTTCAAGCTGTTTCATTGTCACTTTGGCACGAATCCGACGAGCGGCTTGGTGCACATGCTCACATTAGCGGCTGTAGCTAAACACAGCAAGCGGCAATTTGTTGTCTAAACCTGCCACTAGGTATTCTCAGTAACCGCAGCACGCCCCTCCTGCCAGCTAGCGCGCTATTTCAAAAGTTCGTTTCCTACAGAGCACATCTCGTATAGTCTGCTCTTCTCAAAAAGTTCCAAGAAGACTACCGTGCTTAATTTTTACAACCGACTAACGACCACTGTTAATATTCCACAAGACATTGCGGAGAGATTTGAAATTTAGTCCAGGACTTGTTGGTGATCAGGAACCTTAGAATACAACACCTCCTGCTCTAGCCGGCCGAATACTAGCGATGAAGATCTTTTTCGCCACCAGGATTACGATCGACTACCTTCATTCCAGCGCTACCGACCAAGTGTCCGCTAGCGACCTCGGTTTCTGAGGCAGTTAGTGAACGCAGATAGAAGATACACTGAAAATCGAATAGTGGGCTGTAGGTGGAATTTACAGAGTGCATCTTTCCTTCAGTGGCCCAGAAAACGTTATGCCTGTGCACAATACTAGATGCATAACGACTGTGGACGAGGTCGCCAAGAATGGTTTCCAATAGAGCTTTCCATTGGTGAACAGTAGCTCTCCGGAGGTGAATCACAGTATTTGTTGGTTATAGCATAATATCAAAACTGCAATCCTTCTGCCTAGAGTGTAACATGTAAGTTCAATCCAACTTAAAACCAGGGAGTGAAATGATCATTATTACATCGTCCCACAGTCTGTTTTCCCACCCTCCCCTCCCCCTCCTCTCTCTCATATAACCATTCGCGTTGTTATGAAAGTGTTTGTTCTGCAACATTAGGGCGCTATTGTTTATCGCCCTTTTCCCTGCACTGTGTCAAATTTCATCAAAATTGATCAGCTTAGTACCAGAGGACGAGCAGTTTACCACAGCCGCATTGTTGCGCACCGCCGAAAAATGCCGTATAATACGAGATATGACAAATAAGGGACAAGACTGTTGTTTTTGTCAATTGGTGAGAATAGCAAATATGTTCAGTTGGTGCTAGTCACCTTCAAAGTAGGACCAATTTAAGTTAACGCGCGCCAGCAGCGCCCCTTCCTCAGCCAAAATACACTCCTGGAAATGGAAAAAAGAACACATTGACACCGGTGTGTCAGACCCACCATACTTGCTCCGGACACTGCGAGAGGGCTGTACAAGCAATGATCACACGCACGGCACAGCGGACACACCAGGAACCGCGGTGTTGGCCGTCGAATGGCGCTAGCTGCGCAGCATTTGTGCACCGCCGCCGTCAGTGTCAGCCAGTTTGCCGTGGCATACGGAGCTCCATCGCAGTCTTTAACAATGGTAGCATGCCGCGACAGCGTGGACGTGAACCGTTTGTGCAGTTGACGGACTTTGAGCGAGGGCGTATAGTGGGCATGCGGGAGGCCGGGTGGACGTACCGCCGAATTGCTCAACACGTGGGGCGTGAGGTCTCCACAGTACATCGATGTTGTCGCCAGTGGTCGGCGGAAGGTGCACGTGCCCGTCGACCTGGGACCGGACCGCAGCGACGCACGGATGCACGCCAAGACCGTAGGATCCTACGCAGTGCCGTAGGGGACCGCACCGCCACTTCCCAGCAAATTAGGGACACTGTTGCTCCTGGGGTATCGGCGAGGACCATTCGCAACCGTCTCCATGAAGCTGGGCTACGGTCCCGCACACCGTTAGGCCGTCTTCCGCTCACGCCCCAACATCGTGCAGCCCGCCTCCAGTGGTGTCGCGACAGGCGTGAATGGAGGGACGAATGGAGACGTGTCGTCTTCAGCGATGAGAGTCGCTTCTGCCTTGGTGCCAATGATGGTCGTATGCGTGTTTGGCGCCGTGCAGGTGAGCGCCACAATCAGGACTGCATACGACCGAGGCACACAGGGCCAACACCCGGCATCATGGTGTGGGGAGCGATCTCCTACACTGGCCGTACACCACTGGTGATCGTCGAGGGGACACTGAATAGTGCACGGTACATCCAAACCGTCATCGAACCCCTCGTTCTACCATTCCTAGACCGGCAAGGGAACTTGCTGTTCCAACAGGACAATGCACGTCCGCATGTATCCCGTGCCACCCAACGTGCTCTAGAAGGTGTAAGTCAACTACCCTGGCCAGCAAGATCTCCGGATCTGTCCCCCATTGAGCATGTCTGGGACTGGATGAAGCGTCGTCTCACGCGGTCTGCACGTCCGGCACGAACGCTGGTCCAACTGAGGCGCCAGGTGGAAATGGCATGGCAAGCCGTTCCACAGGACTACATCCAGCATCTCTACGATCGTCTCCATGGGAGAATAGCAGCCTGCATTGCTGCGAAAGGTGGATATACACTGTACTAGTGCCGACATTGTGCATGCTCTGTTGCCTGTGTCTATGTGCCTGTGGTTCTGTCAGTGTGATCATGTGATGTATCTGACCCCAGGAATGTGTCAATAAAGTTTCCCCTTCCTGGGACAATGAATTCACGGTGTTCTTATTTCAATTTCCAGGAGTGTATTTTTACACGTTGTTTTCCGTGAGCTTCAGCAGGAATTGTTGAAACGCCTGTAGCAAACTGTTCGTCAGTTACCAGCGAGTTATTCCATTTTGATGGAACGTGCCACACTGTGAGGACACCGTGCAAGATGAAGACACAGTTCCTCCTTAGTCTTCCACAGCAAATAGATGTTTAGTAATGCGAGATCCGTCAGATGTAAGTTAGGTATTGTGCGCAGTGAAAAAGACATAGATACTGTTACAGGATTATACCCTCTATAGATTGCTGCCCTACCAGTACCTCTTGGTAAAACATGCATTGGCATGTCCAAACACAGACAGACAAATGACAAACAGACACGGAGAAAAACGGAGAGAGAGAGAGAATGAACCGCTCTCACTCAGGATAATTTGCTAAGTTGTATGCTCTACTGTGTGCGAAATAATAGGCGAAGCCTTGCTAAGTTGATACCACTTTATATTGTTCACAGTAATGCAGAAATTGCTACATAACTGCATACATATTAACCACGAGTGGAATACCTACTGGGAACACCTTTGTTCTTCTTCTTCTCCTTCTCCTCCTCCTCCTCTTCCTCCTCCTTTCAAGAAGTCGCTCTAATCCTATTCCTCTCCGCATCGTGTCCCGTTTTTGAACCTTTTGCTAAAAAAGTTCTGCAGTCTTTTTTGACACTGTCATGTTCTTTTTCTAATTGTCACAGAGATTAATGATGTCATCTGCAAGTCCTTGCATCTGTTCTGTGGGACCAGTTTCAGCGATCACTTTTTGTTTGCACACCGAGTCGCCGATGCAGCAACGCTGCTACACTTTCTGCTCCCGCTACAGCCAACAACACAGTGGATTCAGTTGTGTAAAAACTGCACCTGCTGCTAACTGGAAATTTATGACACATACAATTCCTCCATAACTCTGAGCAATTCATGTAGCGCGCTCTGCGATTCGTGACCTCACTGTCCGCCTCAGGAAGGCGAACATAGTTCGGAAGCAGTCTATATCAGTTCGTATCGGAAATATGTAATTTCACTTCCATCTGTTGATTGGTGATTAACGGAACGTAGAACCTAAGGCACTTTCACTAAGAAGGGAAGCAATTTTAAAGCTTGGCGAGTATAAGGTAGCGACCTTAAGGGGAGAAGAACCCGTCATTCACGTTCTATAATATACAGTGGTCAACAGAAACCTACATCATGATGATCGTACGCTGATTGGAGCCCCTTTACTTCTACCAAAGCACGCGAGTTGATGCAGTGGTAAAGACAGAAGACTGGTGCTCAGGTACCCTTCTGAGCACCCAAAATGCATGAATCACATAGGTGCCTCCAACAGAACTAAAAAACTCTTCAGCAGCAAGATGTTCGTTGCCGGGCGGTCGCTTGCGAGTCGTTGGCGGAAGCTGGCCGCCGTCGCGCAGCACGTGCGCGCCGGGTGGCTGCTGGCAACAAGACTGCACGTGCACCGCAGGCCGCGCCGCCCAACACCGCGGCCACTGTGCGACTGCGGCAGGCAGTGCTGGCTGCCTCCTGCCCAGGCGCTTCCGTCCGCGCAGGTTTCGCCGTGTTCACTCGGTTCAAACCCGTTGGCGCTACGTATTGGAACCCTCACACAGAGGATGTTACCGGTGAGGCAAACCAAAGATTCCGTTTTATTGGAGGAACACTTAGAATATGCAAAAAATCTTCTAAAGAGATTGCCTACACTATGCTTGTCTTATCTCTTCTAGGGCCTCTCTGCCTGCCGGCCGAAGTGGCCGTGCGGTTAAAGGCGCTGCAGTCTGGAACCGCAAGACCGCTACGGTCGCAGGTTCGAATCCTGCCTCGGGCATGGATGTTTGTGCTGTCCTTATGTTAGTTACGTTTAACTAGTTCTAAGTTCTAGGGGACTAATGACCTCAGCAGTTGAGTCCCATAGTGCTCAGAGCCATTTTTTGAGCCTCTCTGCCAGGCAATTATGTGTGATTTGCAGAGTATCCGTGTAGATGTGGATGTGGATGTATGGTACTGCTGTGTGGTATGGGGCCCTTATCAGACAGAATTTGCGGAGATCAATGGAAAAGTTGAAAGGAGGGGAACTCGTTTTGTATTATCGCAAAATAGGTGGGAGAAAGTCACGTATACGATAAGCGAGTTGGGGTGGCACTCATTAAAACAAAGGCGTTTTTCATAACGGTGGGATCTTTTCACAAAATTTCAATCACCAACACTGTCAGTGCAAAATTATTTTGTCGATTCCCAACTAAATGGGTAGAAATGACCATAGTAATAAAATAAATCAGAGCTCACACGATACGATTTACTTGCTCATTATTTCCAGCACGCTTTAGAGAATTGAACGGCCGAGAAATTAATTGCTGAATAATCATGTAGATGTAGATTCAGAAAGGAATACTAAGGTGCCTGCCAGTGTGCTAGGTAAATCTCGCTACATTGCTTACTAAACAAAATACGAGTTTGCGGATTATTGGACCAGCTTTGTTACTGAATTCCGGAGTTTCTAGTAGATAGAGCTTAACACGCCGAACATAACATGGCGAAATCGAATCATTTAAAAGTAGAGACTGTGCTTTATACATATGCGATCTGGTGCGTAATGATGGAAGCTTCGTAAGGACGCTCTCGAATGATGCTGTTGTGTTTAGAAACGTAGCAATGATGGAAAATTGTAGTCAGATCCTGGAAGACGTGAAGCAGAGGATCAATATGTGGTGCAGGGACTGGCAGTGATCCGTCAATGTAGATACGAGATTTGTAACGTACTGGGTACAAATAGTCTGAAAGCCCCTTTATTGTTTAATAAAACTGTTAGCGTAAACTAAGTAGGAGTAACTCTCTGGAGTCATAAAGTGGAATGACCACATAAAACTAGTTACAGGGAAAGTACATGCGAGGTTGAGATTCATTGGAAGAATCCTAAGAGAACGTACTTCATCCGCGCAAGAGGTATCTTACAAAACGTCTGTTTGTGCGATACTTGATATTGCTCGTCAGTGTGGGACTCTTATCTACACTATCGCTGTATGATCTCTTCTAGTATACTGCTGTGGGATGTCGAGTCCTTATCAGATAGAATTATTCTAGTTCTTCTCTCGTACTGCCTGGGAATGGAACGGAAAGTAATTTGTGTCACACTCCGTTAGGTGACTTGTGGAATGTATATGTAAACATAAATGTTGTGAATGTCTTGTGGAGGGGCAATGCATCCTAATCCTTTCGTCAACAGCGAGGTCATTTCAACAGTCGTTTTGGTAGTGAATATGACACCTAATTTAGGGCATTTCATCACAGAATCGTCATGAAGTACAAATATATTCGCATGTTATAGTTTCCCAGGGCTAATGTGTTATATTACCTTAGCGTCAACTCAGACGGGTGTAAAAGGGCATTAACCAAATTGGAGATTGAATCGATTGTCCTTATTCTTTATCTAAGGTTAGGCTTCATACTGGACTGGCTTCAGGAGGGTAATCCAGGTCGTTACCCTTCCGGAAATACCAAACACATAAGGGCGAGAGGAGTTACGGGGAAATCTCAAGTAGCGATTCAGTCGCGAGGCAAATGAGAGGGGGGGAGGGCGATGAATTACCGATTGCGCATCAAATTTTCATAATAAATTTGAATATTTTATCAAAACATAGGAAAACACACTATCGTCAATCGGGCAGGATTTAGAGTATCCGTAACACTGCCCATCCGATACCATGATACAATACGCTGGTAGTGTCACAATTATTGTTACCGATCGTATATAGCCCAAGTAGATGAAAATCTTTTAACTGTTAACCACAAAGTAATTATTACTGAGGACATCCGGACAGACTAACAGCCACTATCACCAGAACGGAAACTCCATTTATAACTATACGTTGCTTTCCGGCATTCATTCCTACACTGCGTCTTTAGCTATACCATCGGATGCAGACTGCACCAAGATCAGGTATAAGTGGATGCCTGGCGAGAAGACCATTGCTCGTTTCCCGACTCCTGATGTCCCTCGCTGACACTCTACCAGCTGACACTCTTTTCTAATAAATGACGTAGTCGATGTGCGACCAGTAACGGATGCTCGTCTGATGGGAAGGTCAGACGATAATTTGAAACCAGGGTCCGAGCAACTGGGCTTCCACTGGCAGCAGCACTGTAATGGTGTGTAAGCAAGAGTGATGCATAAGCAAACTGCAGTGTACCACGCGACGCTCCAGTCAACACCGTCATTCTGCCACACCTGGCAGTAGTGACCGCTTCGAGGGGTGTGTACAACATTCAGCCATGACTTTCACATTACTCTGGGTATGGTGAAGGTACTCAGCCACTATAGTGTTCATAATTGCTGGCATAAAGCAAATACGACGAGTATGCACTAAGATACGACGACGGTAGTTTAGTCAGCAAGAGTCAGAATAAGGAACAGTGGCATTTATCCTAGCGATGCCAGGAAACGGCTGGAGAGTGTGACGTTGGACAGAGATAAGAGTATACACTGGCGACGTGGCAAAGTAGGCTGCGTCCTTCTCCACGCAACCGCTTTCTTACTTGCACACCACGGTACCATTGACACAGACCTGATGG
The DNA here is from genome assembly GCF_023898315.1 of Schistocerca nitens. NCBI lineage: Eukaryota > Metazoa > Arthropoda > Insecta > Orthoptera > Acrididae > Schistocerca > Schistocerca nitens. The sequence goes on along the minus strand of NC_064619.1, from coordinate 3,645,406 downwards.
CTCTGGTTCAGTGCGTTATCCGGAACGATCGACGAGTCTTTTGGAGACCCACAATGCGACCTCTCTGAAATCCAGCTCATTGTCGAGCCTTTATGACATATCAACAATGTTTAAAATGACGGTACGATGCTCGAAACAATAGACTAACACTACAGCAAGCAAAGTAAAGTTGTTATTGTCGTAGGATCTCCCTGTTCAGCACACGATTACTGCAACGTGCGCAGAACGGCTCTTTGGATAGTGTACCAGCTGCTTCAGCTCTCATTACCGAGTCAGCCATTAACTAGCCTTAGCTGAACTTCTGTTCCCTCCAGTTTCGTTACTCGGACATTGTTTTCGCAGCTACTATGTATAACTTGTTTGCATCCTGACTGCACCCTGAGGTTTTCTGTCATTGTATCTTGGAACACGTAATTAGTACTGTCTCTTACGATGGATGCGAGACTATACTAATCATATGGATCCCATGTTTCAAAGTTGGAGAGGAATGAGAATAAGGTAGAGACAGCGACAGACGCATTATCTACAACAGCAAAAATATGTAAACAATTAGCACCATCAGGGGCCATTTGAAATGCAGTGTCACAGAAAAATATGAAACATTAATTTGGCTGATAAAGTATTAAATGAAAAGTTAATAGAAAGAGCAGATGGTGAGAGAAAGAAAAGAAGAAAGTCTTATCAAAGGAAGAGACGGGTTACTGCAGCAACTGCAAATCTATCTATAACTACGTCTACACTTACACCTACAAGGCATATAAAAACGCAGACTCAAAAATCACTTAGAGATTCTCTAGTAATTAAAAAAGTGGCGGAGTGGCGCTAAATGAGAAAGATGAAAAAGCTTCTGAAAATTTTTATGTGAATCTGTACTTAAATGAAGACGTTGACCAGTGTAAGTGCATTAAATCTTTAGTGTGGAGATACTTCTTGGGAACGAAACTGCAAATATATCCTTGTATGACTAACATCATTTAGCAACAACTTGCAGATATCTGGCAAATATTGTGTGCGTATTAATAGTTTTGTATTGAATGCACACACTCGAATGACACGGTATTGTCTAAGTGTTCCATGTTGTTTTGCTTTTTTCCATATAATTTACTAACAAACAGTAATACCGACACTGAGCTATACAAAGGGTGGTTGAAACAGCTGTAAACATCCTCAGCCTTGGCAAAATATTGAAAGAGAAGTGAAATGTTGACACACTAACTTACACGTAGTTACTCTCATGTAACTGTGTTTCGATATCTGCGTACTGAAGGAGGCACAGTACCCATATGCAGTTACAGCAAAAAAATCTAACATTAGCTTCCAGAGTTTCCAAGATAGGTATATTTTCCGAGTTACTTAAGACCACAGAAAGGCGAATGCAGGGCAAGAGAAACGAAACAACACACATGCGGATATCACTGCTGTTAACTATCACAGCATTTCAAAATAGGAAGAAATTCCTAAAACGCGCCGTGTTGCAAATGGAAAACGTTATCTTATGCAGTACTTTATTATATAAATCATTAACAACACCATTGCCAACGAACGTAAATCCTTCCACAACAAATGAAGCCCATTTATTTTTTAACGCTTCGTGATTACCTGAGGCCAATGGTAATAATAAGGCCAACACAATAAATTTTAAATATGCCGATAATGTGGTGAGTGCAATGTGGTAATGGACAAACAACAGATAAAACTTATTCCTACGTAACGCTCTTTCAGCAGTTGTGCTGAACAGATACTGAAAGTGCGTTCTCTTCTTTTATAATCTAAGTAGTTGTTGTAGTGCTTATACGATTACATACAAGCAAAAACGTTTGGTTGTGACTTTTACAGATCGTATTTCTTGCTTACAACGATGTTCGTAATTCATGTTGACGAGAACCTGATTTTACGAGACACGATTCTTTCTGACAAATTATTGAACATTAGAAATGCATGTCATTTGCCAACCAAATTACTCATATAATTGCTGTGTTTGTTAAGTCATTGCCATATTCGTGAATAGTATTTTCCTACGACGTTTCATAAATTTAATATTGCGTGTGAAGTGCTTAAAACAGTGATGCATAAGTTACTGCACGTGGTTGCCATGGTCGGTGGTAGATTCGTACCTGCATAGAGTCTCTTTTATCTAGCAAAACCCGAGTTGAAGTTAAATACATTGAAACGCTCATTTCGTCAGCTCTCGTACCTTCAGTGGCGTAGCGGGAAGTCAGAACTCGGCGATGTGTGGCGCACGAAAAAAATTATGCTCCGCAGGTTTAATCGGAAACGTTTATTGACTGAGCAAGATTAAGTTTTTGCATTGTTACAGATGTGAAATCAGTTTAAATGAGAGTCGCTATCTTTACTTTGACATGAGAGCCTCACTACTCCAAAGACAAAATTAATACCCATAGCACTCCAACTTCTTTCAGAAAAATTCCGAGATCCAACCATTGGACTGAAAAATAGCACCATTAACAGTTTATACACCATCTCTGACTCCTAGCAACTTTCGCCAATTATATGGACGTAACAAAACACAGTTCAACGTCAAGGAGTCAAAAAGATATGCACCAAGCTCAATTTCCCTGTAAATAAATGGAATTTATTTGCCTCTATTAACTCTCGCAAAGTCCGCTTCATTGAGTTGAGTAAACAGTACCTCCAACTAGCTAATGGCTCCGTGTTACGATATACGAGCTCTCTTCTCATCGAGTATTTGCACGCTCTCTTCAGGGCAAAAGTCCTTGGAAAACTGAAAAAGAACTAAACAGAATGTGATTACCACATCTGTTCAAGGAAATACACTTCCTATTAGTGTAGGATCTTCGTATTTGAAAACAAATGTTGTTCATCACAAATTCCCGACGTCAGTAAAGCACTTTGAAACACCACCTGCGCCTACAACTTGCCACCCGCACGAGTGCTTTGGGCTGACTCCTCGATTTCGTGTCCTCGATATCGCTCCACGAAGTTATTTCGACATTCAGCGTCAGCATTTCGGCGGATCAGATTCCGTGGCTGCATCCATGTTATTTCCATTTCCGGCTTGTGCCACAAAGAGTCGACTACAATATACTCTGTTTCTTATCTGAGGTTTCCAAGGTGCTGGGAAACAGTTGTCATCCTGGGAAAATCATGCGCCCTTGAGCTCGTCTCCTAGGCCTCCACCGTAACCGATTTAGCTAGTTGAGTGAAAGATCAGCCTATTATCCCCAGGCTGAGCAAATTTGGCTAGTGGAAACTTGCTCTTGCGTCCACAGTAGTCAACAAAACGAGCAGACGGGTGTGGTAAAGAAGTAGTTTATCACACAGTTCTCCACACTCCCCCCCCCCCCCCCACCTATTTTTTGGGAACAGGTGAAAATATTCCCCAAAAATAATGAACAATAGTTATTAATTTGTTGCAAATTACAGCTTCACGGGTGGTATCTTGTTGTCCGTATTCGTAGTAATACTATCGTGATGTTTTCTATGGTCACAGGGTTAATTAGATTGTTTAGTTCGAAAATACTGCAATGTTTTCTGAAGGAGGGGCGGAGAGGAAGAGATAGAAATGGGTCACCAGAGAACTGCCGTGTGCTGCTAAATCACGCCTTGCTAATTTAACTAGCAAATACATGCAAACAGTAAACTGCAAGTTGTCATAAAAGCTCTAGTCCTTACAGTAACATCCACTTCGATCACAGTATTTTGTTAATACCGAGCTAAAGACTGGTCTCGATGTTTCGATTTATACTTGACCTGTCCTTTCAAGCCGTGTGAGTACTGAAGCTGGCAGTTTTCATATTGAGTTTCCGCGCCTTTAATGCATCTCTGTCACAGTTTCCCAAAGAAATCTGAATGGTGTCCAAATACAAGTAGTACAAATACAAGTATAGTGACCCAGCTTTAATGTTGCAGTAAATAGCCGGTGACAGTAATTGCGTAGAGTTTTATCTGGTACCGTTTGCGCGACCCGATCGGCGTCAGGCAGCGGGTGGGCGGGGTGAGTTGGCGGCGGGCACCTGCGCCGCAGTTAATTACGGCCCGTGACTGCTTAATGAACGGCGCCGCAGAGCCCCAACCCCGCGATCACCAGCTGCGATTGGCCGCATACGTAATGGCACCCGGACGGCGCTAACTGGTTCTAAAGGCATGTTTCCCATCCTGTTCACTGACCGTGTCTCTTCTTTCACGAACAGTGCGTGTACACAGCTAAGGAACGAGCATAAGCTCAACGGACAGAATAAGTCTGTCACCTGCAGTTTCGAAGCGACTAGCAACCTCGGGCATCTGTACATCGCTAGACAGTAAAATTGCAACTCCGGGAATGATAGAAAAAACGAAATTGCAGCTACGTGCGTATCCAATATAGCACGGGAATACATGATTAAATCTAAGGTAATCTGAAGATATACTGGGTGCGAAATATAATACACGTTTCTGGATATCGAGTCGAACTGAGCTTGGAGGACGGATACGGTAGCAGCTTATCTACCGAGTACCCCGCCCGGTACCTAAGTCGTCTGCAGACGATTCCACGTCCCAGGGTCGGCCAGTAGGGGCACGGCGGTGCCGGTAACAGATTGCAGGCAGCGTCGTCCGAGTACTCCCTTCCGGCAAGCGAGCTGGGCCCGTACTTTTCAGCCTTTCGACCCTCGGGCTCCTTAGCGATATCGTTGACAACGATGGCTAGATGGGATTCGGCCATAGAAGCGTTCAGGCTAATTCGAATAGATGGTAGATTCGACTACTGGCAGCTCGGCCGAGTGCGTCAACCTAATGTCCTAATCTGCGGTTCCTCTCGTACTGAGCAGCATTGCTGTCGGAACGACAGAGACAACAGTAGGGTAAAACTACCCTGTCTCACGTCGTCTAAACGCAACTCAGCTGCGTGTCAGAGCTCATCAATCGCAATGGTGGCGTGCCATTCCCCGACAACGTATGACCCGTTTTCAGTGGGTGAGATGTCTGGAGAACGGGTTGGACATATCGACAGTCGAACACCTTATGTGTCGAGATAGCCGTCTTGTTGAACATCAGGTAGATCTACAAGATCGGGCATGACCACCGACTGCTGCCCAAATTAACGGCACCCTATACCATCGCGCCAGGTGTCTGACCCGAGTGACGATAACGTATGCAAACTTGCAACATTCGTCTCCCCGTAGCATTCACACGTGGATACGTCTATCGTCGTGCTACACACCTTACTGGGACTCTGAAAAGACGGCTCGGTGCCACTCCAGTGTACGTTGTTGCCGTTGTCGTACTGACAGATCACGGTTTTCCATACTTCGTCGTCCGCAGCTCGTGGCCGTGCGGTAGCGTTCTCGCTTCCCGCGCCCGGGTTCCCGGGTTCGATTCTCGGCGGGGTCAGGTATTTTCTCTGCCTCGTGATGACTGGGTGTTGTGTGATGTCCTTAGGTTAGTTAGGTTTAAGTAGTTCTAAGTTCTAGGGGACTGATGACCATAGATATTAAGTCCCATAGTGCTCAGAGCCATTTGAACCATACATCGTCGCACTGTCCGTGTGTGTACTTGGCTTGCCGGTAACAAGCCCATTTACAGGCTCAAGACAAATGACGCGGCTGTACGAACCTGCACGGCCGGGCGAAAAAGATGTCTCGCTCTCGCGCGCTGGTCGCACAGGACCTCTGAGATCCTGCTTCACATTGAGTATGGTTCTCCTGGACCCATTCCCACATTTGGATAACATTCGGGGGATCCCAGTCAACGCAAGCAGCAACGTCGCGAAACTGCAAACCATAGTCTTTAACGGTCGTGCTGCTGTCGAATTTCGAGACGTGCTGGTATGCGTTTCTTCGTACACGGGGCATAACAAAATCTTCTCAAAAACAACTTATACGATCTATAATGAGGTACTTGCTTCGCAAGCTTTTCTTTCAAACGGAATATAGATGGCGTTATTCGTACCTGCTTTACGCTCTTGTACTGAGTAACTAATCGTGTGCAAATTCAAATATGTTGTGCTGATTTGGGGTTTGTCGTTGTAGCTTGATGGTTTTCAGTTGTAATGACCAGCAGCGTACGCAGAGTGGAAAAAATGGATTGGATGGAAGCTGTGTGCTTAGTGTGTAGTAAGCTGCTCAGAGTCCCTACAAACGTGGTACAGCGCCAGGCGTATATCCCGTACGCCATGTGTAACACTGGTCAAAACAGCGATGTGATGGGGTGGCATAAAGATGACGTCCGGCCTCAGTAAGATATAGGCGATACCTTTATGTGTGTATTGGCAGCCTGTCCTCCATATTTCTGGTTTTCCTAAAATTAGGTTTTTCACACACTAGCCATAGAAATCATAACGTCAATTTGAATCTTCTTGGTTCGATTTCCACTGACGCATGGAATCTTTTCTAAAAACCGGTTATGATAGCGTAACTGACACGTGATACGGCATCTCCTTCAGGCCGCCAACGATTTTCTAAGAGGGATGGAGGATTGGGTGCGCATGAAGTAGCTTTCAGCTCTTGCCATCGTGCCGACTGCTCAACGTGCAAGAATCAGCAGTGATCAGTATTATACGTGTACGAAAGGAAATGGACGATAATGTGTTGATAACAGGATTTGTATCACGATGGTTAACTGCCATCTAGCCCCACACCCAGGTGGACACTACTACGACGGGCATTAGCAGAAGGAAAGCGTACGATGCAAAGACGATGCAGATCAGGGCGTGAAATGTCATCAATCTGAACGTTGCAGTAAACGGGAAAGAATATCGAAGAGAGACGGGCAGTTTGAAGTTATATGTAGGGTTAGTATTGAACAGTTGAAGGAAAGAAACACCTTTAGAACCGTATGATTACCGAGTAACAACAACTTTATCAATAAATGGCGCAATTACCGTAAGAATTTTCCTGAAGAACATACTGCAAAAGACTCATAACGAAATGACGAGCGTAGCTAGGCCACTTTGTTCATAAACAGTAAAGTTCAGTTACGATTACTGTCCTTCCACTACGCAGTGAAGGAGTGTGCAAATATCTGAAGTATCCGAGGAATATTGACTGTGTATAAAAATACCAGACTAACCCCCATACTGTCCTTGTAGACAGAGTATTTAATTTTTCACTTTTTCTCATCAACCGTCCACTGAAGGCCTTTTTAAAGAGCTGCCGAGTTACTGTCTCCTACTAGGTTTCGGAGGAGCCCTACTATAACGATCAGATGGTGTTCCATTTAGGTGGGCTATTCTTAGAGCCATGGCTTGTCCCTTCCCTACATCACAACTCTTGAAACACAGGTAAGGCCTTACTGGTCTGACGTATGTCAGTTCTTGCCACGGTAGGCTCTGATGACTACAATCTTGTCGCCCGTCTTCATAATCTATGTGCGTAACTGTCTGACAGATGCATTCGAATAAGTAAATATTTTATTTGTTCAACACAGTATCCCTACCATATGAGTTACCCACGAACAAAATGAAGACGGCTGTACCATTCAGTACGTGTGTTAAATATTCTTGAGGCATGATGACTTTGCAGTACCAACGGAACATACAGTTATAATTATATAGCGTCCAAGCATTTTAGCTGAAACTTTTAAGACCCAGTTAGACATGTAGTGACAAGTACTGCTGAAAGGAGTCTATTTTCTTCTCCCTCCTTTCATCATCACTCACATCGTTCCATCATGCACGAATTAAAGCTCAATAAATTTCTACCTATCTAAGTCTCTGGCAAGTAGGCTGTTGGCGCACTAAGTTTTTTATGCGAGAGGACTTGGCAGTTGTGAGTTGTTCTGCACGGCGAGTGTTCACCGGAGACAGGGGTGTCGCTGGAGTGACCCTGTGAAGCGTGTTAGAACCGCTCTTCTTCCACGTATACATAAACTAGGAACAGCAGCAGTCTGTTTTCTGATGACGTAGCGTACGGGACAGTTTCATCTGTAAGTGAGTGTACCAGGATACAGGATGACGTGGATGGCAGCTTGCTCTAAGCGTGGAGACACGTCACGAGTAGGATAAACAATTATGATATGGAGTGAGCACGTGCAGAGGTTGTAGGGAAGGCGAATACTGGACTGCAGTTTCTTGGGCAAATTCTACGCAACTGTAGTTTGTATATAAAGACGAAACGAACAGAACACTTGTCAACCTATTCTTAAGTACTCCTCTCGTGTGTTCGAGATCCTCGCCAGGTCGGATTAAAGGAAGACATCAAAGCAATTTAGAGGCGGGATGTTGTATTTGTTACCTGTAGGTTCGATCAACGCACGAGGGTCACGGAAAGGCTGCGTCGACTCAGACGGGAGTCCCTGGAAACGCTAATGAGAAATCAGAGACTTATCCCACTGCCGCCAACACACGTCTCGGCTAAGGATCGAGAAACAAGATAATAGGAATCGTACGGAAACATGAAGTCACTCGTTTTCTCGTTCCTCCATGTGCGAATGGAACAGGGAACCTTACGCCATGTACCATCCGGTAGCTTGCGAAGTATATATTCCATTCGTCCGAAAAGTTCCACGGCAGTTTTTTTTTAAATAGAAAATTGCACTTACCAAGTAATGATACTAGGCTCTTATCGAAGAAGTCCCCTCGGCTATCTACACACATTTTCCAATGATCCTGGAGGTCTTGGAAGCAGTCAGGGAAATTTTCACCTGCGATGCTTGTAAGCTCATTTGTCATAGACCATTGGATGTCTGCGATATCTTGATGATGCTTTCCTTTCAGGCGCGTTTTCACTCGAGGAAACAAGAAAAAATCGCAAGGCGAGAGGCCGGGCGAATATGGCAGATTTGCGATGGCAATAACAGAATGTCTGGCCAGATAATCTGTAACAGATAAAGCAGTAAGGGGCCGTGTATTGTCATGCAGTAAGGACCAGTCCTGAAAACGCCACAAATCAGGGCGGCGACGTCGAATTGCTTCTCGCAAACGTTTCAAGACTTCGACGTGAAGAGTTTCGTTCACTGTTTGACCTGGAGCAATATACTCATTGTGAACTAATCCTTTACTAACAAAGAATGCGTTCAACATTGTCTTCGTTCTCAAGGTTATCGTTTGACTTTTTTCGAGGCTGGTAATCCAGGACTCCGCCATTCAGCACTTTGATTATTCGTGTGAGGGCTATACTTGTAGCATCATCTTTGATTCCCAGCAATAATCTTTGACAGAAATCACGTCTGGCTCTCTCCAGTAGCTCAGCAGAAATTCGTATTTCCTCTTTCTGTTCGACTGTTAGTATGGTGTGTGAGGGACGAGTTTTGGATTAAGTTTCCATTTGCCTAAATCCTCGCGCAAAATCTTATGATACACATCACTATTCAAATTAAGTTCTTCTGATATTGCACGTAAGGTTACACGACGGTCTTCTTACAATAACTGCCTTACACGCTCCACGTTCCCATCGGTATGTGTTGCAGCCCGATGACCAGCTCTGGGATCGCCTTGCACTGAACCTCTGCCTTCACGAAACCTTTTGCGACACTCGAAAACACGACTTGTTTTTAAAAGTACCTCGCCTGCATATATTTGCTTAATCATTGTCCACGTTTCATTAGGGTATTCCCGAGGTTAACGCAGAACTTTATGTTCAGTCTTTGTTCACAATCAGCATCCATTGTGTCACCGTAACTAATGCACCAGGAACCCAAAACATGTGTAGCTAAGCATAGCCCCGCTACCAAGGGAGCTTATGTGGAAACATGGGCAAGGTCATTTCAAGGACGTACACTGCCATGTAACATAAAAACAACATTTATTCCTTTTTTGTATTGCAGACTGATAAATTTAAAAACCTGTCCTGGAACTTTCGTGACAAATGGAGTATATTGTTACTTTTGACGTAAGCTCCAGGAACACATGTGGTTTGTTAACATTCGTTTCTGGAGTCAGATGGAGTCCGCAGACCTGCTGCGTACTAAACTGAATGGCAAGTATCGCGCAGAAAGCTATTTCACTTTATTGTTTCCAAGCTCTGACATTACAACCAAATCAAACAGCCAGCTATTACTCGAGTGTTACGTGGGAATGACCATGGCCGTGTAGTGTGACTGTGGGAAAAATTCAAGTATTTTGGGTTGATGGACTATCTTGTCTAAGTCGCATTATTTACTTTGAACCAATCCAGGCGCTTCATGCTACTGTTACAAAGGCAACATTTTTTTTTTTTTTTTTTTTTGCTGGAACTTATTTCCTTAGACTGATAAAATACATGGCCTACATTTGTGGTTTACAGACTGAATTTTGATCAACATTTGTTTTTATAAGATTTGTAGTTTGCACTTGTACATTTTTCGTGTTCTAATAGGGATACTTTCTCCATGTAATTTTTCTTGGTATCTGTGATTTTTGTTGTGTCCAACAAGGTCTGGTATTAATTGGGATTAGTAGACTAAATTTACTTATAGTATTCGCTAGACTGATTTATAGCAATCTAACATACTTCTATTTCTTACATTCTCCAATCACTGCACATGTAGCAACGTTAAAGGCAGTGCCCCCACCTTACCCACATCCGATAAGGCATTGCCAGTGCAGGCAACTGCACGGTTCACGTAATAAATTCCGAAAGACAGATAACAGCACCATATGAAACGTCTTAAGTAACCACAAATGTGCGTGTTGCTTCCAGAATTGGACGTGGGAAATAAGAAAGTCTAATCACCACATTGACGATGTAGACGAAAATTAGATTCGTTGTTACTGGAAGCGCCCCTCTGTTGGCCTACAATGATTTAGGGATTCTACGAAGAACATTTCCTCAGAATTATTGAGATGGCTGGAAAAGCCAGGCACGATAACACTATTCTGCTTGGAGTGCAAGATACAGGGAGTGGGCAAAAAATGGAAACAGCAAAAATTCAACGCATTACGCTGCATTATAATGTGTAGGAAAACAGCTTCCAGTCGTTTCGGAATGTGTAAACGTAGATCCTGTGCGGTTTTAAAGCGAATCTTATACCATTCTTCCTGCAAAATCGTCGCATGTTGAGGTAACGATGAGCAGGTGAATAGCGATCACGAACCATTCTCTGCAAAGGCTGAACAATATCGAGGTCTGCTGCCTGTGGTGACCGCTCGAGATGCGACAACTCATCCTCGTACTCACAAAACCGAGCTGTGGGAATAGGGGCGTTATCTTGGAACAAGGGAGCGCCATTGGCGAACAAACAGTATACGTGGGATGGACCTGAGCAGCCAAAATGGTCACGTAATCCTTGACAATAACGCGAACTTGTACAGTACCCAATACCACAATACGGCTGCCCAAATCATCAGCGAACCCCAGCCATATTTCACTGACCGAGCGAGGTGGTGAAGTGGTTAGCACACGGGACTCGCATTCGAGAAGACGACGGTTTAAACCCGCGTCTGGCCATCCTGATTTAGGTTTTCCGTAATTTCCCTAAATCGCTTCAGGCAAACGCTGGAATGGTTCCTTTGAAAGGGCACGGCCGCTTTCCTTCCCCACCCTTCCCTAATCCAATGGGACCGATGACCTCGCTGTTTGGTACCCTCCCTCAAACCAACTCTTGGCACTTACACTCTACTAAAAGTTGGAAACAGTGTGAAACAAGTCATCCGACCAAACTTTCATTGCTCTAGAATCCATGTTTTATGGCGTCGGCACCACGTTTTCCTGTCACGGTCATTTACATCATTAATGAGTTGTTTTTGAAATCCAATTCGCCTTACACTTCCCAACTTACGGAGCGCTCCCATGGCGTTTTTTTGGTCCTGACAGTGCGACATTCGGCTCTGCAGTGACCACTGGGTCCTCTATTTTTCGTCACACTGCTCTTTGTCACGATCACTCAGCACACATTTTCGTTCGCGTTGTGATTTAGATGACGATGTTTTACCAGTTTCCCTGTTACGGTATAAATTTTTGACACGGTGCCTCTTGAAACATCAAACACATCTTTTCCCTCGGTTGCGGAAGCACCCACCATAGGAGCACCGACAATTTGCCCGCTTTAGAATTCACTTAGCTTCGACACAATGCACTCACAGATACACAAAACACATCGATCTGACCACGAATAATACTTTCAATGTACTGAGGACATTGCACAGGTACTGTTCGTGGTCAAACACAACAGCGTAACCTGCAGGCTTGATTAGCGTGTGCATTTATATTCAAACACGCATTTCTCGCGGTGCTTCCATATTTTTGTGTCAATATTTGTGTCCAGTCCCTATATATGAGACAGGCGATTAGTTAGTTGGTTTGGAGAGTAAAGAGACCAACCTACAGGACCATCAGTCCCTGAGACAGGCGAAATACCCCATTTTTCAAGAAGAGTGGCATAATTCCAATTGAAAGAAAGCACGTACTGACATGTGTATTACCGAACTGTAACTTAATAAGTCATGTTTGCGAAGTACTGTCACGAATTACTGGCAGAAGAATGGGAAATCTGGTAGAACCTGACCTCGAGGAAGACCAGTTTGTGCTCTTGAGAAATGTAGTCAGTGTTGATGCCACCACTTATCTTAGAAGATAGGTTAAACAATGGTACTGTTAACTTACTTTTGTAGTATTTGTAGATTCGGAGAAGGCTTTGATATTTTGAAGGTCACAAGGATAAAATATCGGGGGAGCGAAATGTTAAAACTTGCACAGAAACCAGACTGCAGCTGTAAGAGTTGAAGAAGATGAAAGAGAAGAGCTGGTTGAGAAGGAAGTGAGACAGGTTGTAACCTGTCCACGATGTTATTCACTCCGTACACTGAGCAAGCGGTAAAGGAAGCCGCAAATAAATTAGGTAGGAGAATTAAAGTTCATGGAGAAGAAATAAAAACTTTTAAATTTTCCGATAGCACTGTAATTCCGTCGCAGACAGTGAAGGACTTGAAAGAACAGTCGAGTCGAATAGATATTGCTTTGCAAAGACGAACATCAAGAACAGTAAAAGAAGAGTAATGGAATGCAATCGAATTAAGCCAGGCGATGCTGAGGTAATTAGATTAGAAAATGGTAGGGTAAATGTCGTAGATGACTTTTACTATCTGAGCAACAAAATAAGTGTACGTGGCCAAAGTAGAGGGGGCATAAAATGCAGACTAGATATACCGAGAACAGAATTTAGTAAAAGAGGAATTTGTTAATAGGTAATATACAGAAGTTATTTGGAGATGAAGAGACTTGCAGAGGATAGAGCAGCGTGGAGAGATGCACCAAACCAGTCTTGGCAATAAAGACCACAACCACAAAAGCACGGAAATCTCAATCAGGAGGCCGGAGGGAGACCTGAAGCCCTACACCAGATAGCTCGGTAACGGGGTGGAGTGAGAAAGGAAGCCGCTTGGCGGCGTGCGGCAGGTCAGGGAAGGTTCGCCGTGTGTGGGCCATTCCCACGGCTGCCCCTCCTGGCGCCAGACAGAAATCACCCGCTACCTGCCACAGGGCGGGCGATCCGCCGCCGCTCCTTAGAAAGTGCTCTCCAGGCGTGGGTGGAATTCCACAGCAGCCAGCTGGCTGGCCATCTTCTTCGTGTACACTTGCGAGCATCCCTTCTCGAGCACAGCCTGAGCATCTCATCAAAAGCGGTCAGTGTTATATGCAGTGCTAAGATTGTAGGTGCAAAAAAGTATTTGAGACACAGATGAACTGAGTAAAGCACAAAAAGCGATAAGAAAACTTACAAGAGTTGTGAAGACTAAACTTCATATTAATTTTTCGATACAGTACACTTCTGCATCAACCTACTGCAGCAGACTGAAAACATTATCTACTGTATTTACACAATTCTTTAATTATTGGCGTACGTGGGTGTCAGAGAAAGCAAAATATGGTGAATACCGTCTACGAGTTTTGTCGAAGTTTTAATTATCACCTACGAAAAGTAAAATTACGTCTTTTTTTGACTAAAGGTAGGAGAATGCAGTCCTGGTACGCATTGAAATCCCCGTACCAAAGTTCCGTAGTAAACCGCTAGGTGAACCAAAACAAAATATCGCAGTCCATTGATAAAGTGGAGAATCGTGCGGCAATACGTTTTCGGCATCAGCGATAACGCTGCGGCTGTATGACACAGATCCGGCTTGCTAAAGAAGCCATCTGGATTGGCATGACACAGCAGCGTCATATCCGCTGTACCGAAAAACGAATTACCGCACGGTAGTCCAACTTATCGCTGGTCTGTGGAGTTTTGGCTCATCTAGCGTAATTATTGAGTCTATCAAAATAAAAATAGCAGGTAATTTTACAAACAAGCGTTTTTTTCCTTTAAGGAGGGCTTCATATTCGGCACCAATCTTTTTAAGATCCTTTCTACCATCTCTTCCACGAGAACAGGAAAACACAGAATCGAAGTGTGTTTCGAGGAATAACGGAATGGTGCGGAAAAAGTAGATACATGTAGAGTGCAATGACACCAGGAGTTGAACTTGACTGTAAACAGGCGTGCGATACCAACAGCACCTTGCAGTCTAGTTGGAGCTCACGCAGCGAGCACACCATACCTCGCTATATCTGATGAACATGGCTACGTCATTGTCGAAATACTGTCCGCAAGAATGACATTTTATTTCTATTACTGCGCAGTAACTACAAAAAAATTACAAAATAAAAATAAAAGTCATTCAAGTCAACTGAATCTCCGTGTAAGCTGAGAAATTCTCTCGTATCCCCCTGTTTCCAAAAAATAATACTGGAATAAAAAAAGTGTAAACTCAAGAAATAAAAGTTCTTGACTAGAAGGTGGACGGCAAGGATTGGCACTTATCGACATTTTTATGTAATTCGTGTGTCTAAAATGGAACTGAGTGAACAAAAGGAAGTTCCGGAATAAAAATAAAAATGCATCTGAAAAAATACCAACGTTACAGTTTCACTTTTCTGGCCTCAAAAAAGGAGACGTAGGAGTACTGTTGAACCGAAAGGGAAGCTTTACATATAATACGAGTTAAGGATAAACTGAACTGAGACGAAAATAATGCAGAGTTGTAGAAAGTGCAATAACGAATATGGGGAAAACCTAGTAGTAATGTGAGTGTTCTACTATGTAGAAAGCTAGACTAGAAAAGATGGCTGAGGGAGTGATGCATCAAAAGCAGAAAAAGAAAGCACTCTTCAACAAAAAAGTGAACCCATAACTATGGGAACGCCTGACGCAAAAGAAGTGGGTGAAATGTGAAGCTGAAGAAGGATATTAAAAATAAGTGGACAGATAAATATCAATATAAATGGCGGATGAGATACGTATTGGAAAAGCTCTTTGCAGAAGGAATGACAAAGTAGTAGGACATTAAAAACGGCATCATGAAATGTCTAACATTGCACGAAAAGCTGCAGCTAATGGGAGACACTACAGGCGTAGGCAGAGGTTAGAACATGTAAAAGAGATATCTACATTCGGATGCAGTTGATACGCAGGTGGAAAAATTAGTTGAAAACTTGAAGAGATGGAAGACTGCGTCAAACCAATCGAAGGCCAAATGATCATAAAATTTGGAGCTGAAGTTACTTGAATTTATAATTTCTGAACCATGGACCTTGCCGTTGGTGGGGAGGCTTGCGTGCCTCAGCGATACAGATAGCCGTACCGTAGGTACAGGGTGTTTCAAAAATGACCGGTATATTTGAAACGGCAATAAAACCTAAACGAGCAGCGATAGAAATACACCGTTTGTTGCAATATGCTTGGGACAACAGTACATTTTCAGGCGGACAAACTTTCGAAATTACAGTAGTTACAATTTTCAACAACAGATGGCGCTGCAAGTGATGTGAAAGATATAGAAGACAACGCAGTCTGTGGGTGCGCCATTTTGTACGTCGTCTTCCTACTGTAGGCGTGTGCTGTTCACAACGTGCACGTGTGCTGTAGACAACATGGTTTATTCCTTAGAACAGAGGATTTTTCTGGTGTTGGAATTCCACCGCCTAGAACACAGTGATGTTGCAACAACACGAAGTTTTCAACGGAGGTTTAATGTAACCAAAGGACCGAAAAGCGATACAATAAAGGATCTGTTTGAAAAATTCCAACGGACTGGGAACGTGACGGATGAACGTGCTGGAAAGGTAGGGCGACCGCGTACGGCAACCACAGAGGGCAACGCGCAGCTAGTGCAGCAGGTGATCCAACAGCGGCCTCGGGTTTCCGTTCGCCGTGTTGCAGATGCGGTCCAAATGACGCCAACGTCCACGTATCGTCTCATGCGCCAGAGTTTACACCTCTATCCATACAAAATTCAAACGCGGCAACCCCTCAGCGCCGCTACCATTGCTGCACGAGAGACATTCGCTAACGATATAGTGCACAGGATTGATGACGGCGATATGCATGTGGGCAGCATTTGGTTTACTGACGAAGCTTATTTTTACCTGGACGGCTTCGTCAATAAACAGAACTGGCGCATATGGGGAACCGAAAAGCCCCATGTTGCAGTCCCATCGTCCCTGCATCCTCAAAAAGTACTGGTCTGGGCCGCCATGTCTTCCAAAGGAATCATTGGCCCATTTTTCAGATCCGAAACGATTACTGCATCACGCTATCTGGACATTCTTCGTGAATTTGTGGCGGTACAAACTGCCTTAGACGACACTGCGAACACCTCGTGGTTTATGCAAGATGGTGCCCGGCCACATCGCACGGCCGACGTCTTTAATGTCCTGAATGAATATTTCGATGATCGTGTGATTGCTTTGGGCTATCCGAAACATACAGGAGGCGGCGTGGATTGGCCTCCCTATTCGCCAGACATGAACTCCTGTGACTTCTTTCTGTGGGGACACTTGGAAGACCAGGTGTACCGCCAGAATCCAGAAACAATTGAACAGCTGAAGCAGTACATCTCATCTGCATGTGAAGCCATTCCGCCAGACACGTTGTCAAAGGTTTCGGGTAATTTCATTCAGAGACTACGCCATATTATTGCTACGCATGGTGGATATGTGGAAAATATCGTACTATAGTTTCCCAGACCGCAGCGCCATCTGTTGTTGAAAATTGTAACTACTGTAATTTCGAAAGTTTGTCTGCCTGAAAATGTACTGTTGTCCCAAGCATATTGCAACAAACGGTGTATTTCTATCGCTGCTCGTTTAGTTTTTATTGCCGTTTCAAATATACCGGTCATTTTTGAAACACCCTGTACAACCACAACGGAGGGGTATCTGTTGAGAGGCCAGACAAACGTGTGGCTCCTGAAGAGGGGCAGCAGCCTTTTCAGTAGTTGCAAGGGCAACAGTCTGGATGATTGACTGATCTGGCCTTGTAACAATAACCAAAACGGCCTTGCTGTGCTGGTACTGCGAACGGCTGAAAGCAAGGGGAAACTACGGCCGTAATTTTTCCCAAGGACATGCGGCTTTACTGTATGATTAAATGATGATGGCGTCCTCTTGGGTAAAATATTCCGGAGGTAAAATAGTCTCCCATTCGGATCTCTGGGCGGGGACTACTCAAGAGGATGTCGTTATCAGGAGAAAGAAAACTGGCGTTCTACGGATCGGAGCGTGGAATGTCAGATCCCCTAATCGGGCAGGTAGGTTAGAAAATTTGAAAAGGGAAATGGATAGGTTAAAGTTAGATATAGTGGGAATTAGTGAAGTTCGGTGGCAGGAGGAACAAGACTTCTGGTCAGGTGACCACAGGGTTATAAACACAAAGTCAAATAGGGGTAATGCAGGAGTAGGTTTAATAATGAATAGGAAAATAGGAACGCGGGTAAGCTACTACAAACAGCTTAGTGAACGCATTATTGTGGCCAAGATAGATACGAAGCCCACACCTACTACAGTAGTACAAGTTTATATGCCAACTAGCTCTGCAGATGACGAAGAAATTGAAGAAATGTATGATGAAACAAAAGAAATTATTCAGATAGTGAAGGGAGACGAAAATTTAATAGTCATGGGTGACTGGAATTCGAGTGTAGGAAAAGGGAGAGAAGGAAACGTAGTAGGTAAATATGGATTGGGGCTAAGAAATGAAAGAGCAAGCCGCCTGGTAGAATTTTGCACAGAGCAATTGACAGGAATGGGGGAAAGAAATACAGTAGAAGAAGAATGGGTAGCTTTGAGGGATGAAGTAGTGAAGGCAGCAGAGGATCAAGTAGGTAAAAAGACGAGGGCTAGTAGAAATCCTTGGGTAACAGAAGAAATATTGAATTTAATTGATGAAAGGAGAAAATATAAAAAAGCAGTAAATGAAGCAGGCAAAAAGGAATACAATCGTCTCAAAAATGAGATCGATAGGAAGTGCAAAATGGCTAAGCAGGGATGGCTAGAGGACAAATGTAAGGATGTAGAGGCTTGTCTCACTAGGGGTAAGATAGATACTGCCTACAGGAAAATTAAAGAGACCCTTGGAGAGAAGAGAACCACTTGTATGAATATCAAGAGCTCAGATGGCAACCCAGTTCTAAGCAAAGAAGGGAAGGCAGAAAGGTGGAAGGAGTATATAGAGGGTCTATACAAGGGCGATGTACTTGAGGACAGTATTATGGAAATGGAAGAGGATGCAGATGAAGATGAAATGGGAGATACGATACTGCGTGAAGAGTTTGACAGAGCACTGAAAGACCTGAGTCGAAACAAGGCCCCCGGAGTAGACAACATTCCATTGGAACTACTGACGGCCTTGGGAGAGCCAGTCCTGACAAAACTCTACCATCTGGTGAGCAAGATGTATGAAACAGGCGAAATACCCTCAGACTTCAAGAAGAATATAATAATTCCAAACCCAAAGAAAGCAGGTGTTGACAGATGTGAGAATTACCGAACAATCAGTTTAATAAGCCACAGCTGCAAAATACTAACACGAATTCTTTACAGACGAATGGAAAAACTAGTAGAAGCCGACCTCGGGGAAGATCAGTTTGGATTCCGTAGAAATACTGGAACACGTGAGGCAATACTGACCTTACGACTTATCTTAGAAGAAAGATTAAGGAAAGACAAACCTACGTTTCTAGCATTTGTAGACTTAGAGAAAGCTTTTGACAATGTTGACTGGAATACTCTCTTTCAAATTCTAAAGGTGGCAGGGGTAAAATACAGGGAGCGAAAGGCTATTTACAATTTGTACAGAAACCAGATGGCAGTTATAAGAGTTGAGGGGCATGAAAGGGAAGCAGTGGTTGGTAAGGGAGTAAGACAGGGTTCTAGCCTCTCCCCGATGTTATTCAATCTGTATATTGAGCAAGCAGTAAAGGAAACAAAAGAAAAATTCGGAGTACGTTTTAAAATCCATGGAGAAGAAATAAAAACTTCGAGGTTCGCCGATGACATTGTAATTCTGTCAGACACAGCAAAGGACTTGGAAGAGCAGTTGAACGGAATGGATGGTGTCTTGAAGGGAGGATATAAGATGAACATCAACAAAAGCAAAACGAGGATAATGGAATGTAGTCGAATTAAGTCGGGTGGTGTTGAGGGTATTGGATTAGGAAATGAGACACTTAAAGTAGTAAAGGAGTTTTGCTATTTGGGGAGCAAAATAACTGATGATGGTCGAAGTAGAGAGGATATAAAATGTTGACTGGCAATGGCAAGGAAAGCGTTTCTGAAGAAGAGAAATTTGTTAACATCGAGTATAGATTTAAGTGTCAGGAAGTCATTTCTGAAAGTATTTGTATGGAGTGTAGCCATGTATGGAAGTCAAACATGGACGGTAAATAGTTTGGACAAGAAGAGAATAGAAGCTTTCGAAATGTGGTGCTACAGAAGAATGCTGAAGATTAGATGGGTAGATCACATAACTAATGAGGAGGTACTGAATAGGATTGGGGAGAAGAGGAGTTTGTGGCACAACTTGACCAGAAGAAGGGATCGGTTGGTAGGACATGTTCTGAGGCATCAAGGGATCACCAATTTAGTATTAGAGGGCAGTGTGGAGGGTAAAAATCGTAGAGGGAGACCAAGAGATGGATACACCAAGCAGATTCAGAAGGATGTAGGTTGCAGTAGGTACTGGGAGATGAAGAAGCTTGCACAGGATAGAGTAGCATGGAGAGCTGCATCAAACCAGTCTCAGGACTGAAGACCACACAACAACGTATTGAAATGTAGAGAAGTTCGGGTAGCAGCTTCGAAATATTTGTTAAAGGTAGTCATAGTAAGCGGTCTAATAAATTATATTTAGAAACTGCGAGTTGAATTGTTTTTGCAGGAATGACTACGCTAACCGACACACATTTATCATGAGTGAGCAGTGCGTACTGGAAGATCACACAGAAGTACCCACAATATCACGTTAGCAATGTTCGAAAACACATGAATTCCGTTTTCCCATTTTATGACTGGAAACATGGGAAAGCACATTGCACTGTACAATTAGTATAATTCAGTAAAAATCGCTGTATCATAAGTAAGTTCTGCTGTCATAAAATGGGTGGTGAAACAGAAAAAAGACGAATTGTATAGGTGTACTACGGAAAAGGAAGTGAGAATGGCTCCGGTAAATGTTGGGAAGTAATATTTAGTTGAATACTTTCATCATAATACAAGGAAGGAGTTCTTTTATTAGTCATACCGCGCTGTTAACATCAGACTTTCATTGCCGTCATAAAGATAGCGAAAGAGGGGCGCACCTCGCCGCCTTTGATGTAGGCAACACCCATTACTTTTGTGCCTAGATGTATTCGCCATCTCCTCTGTTAACGCTTACAGTAAATCGTTACTCAACGGAAAACGTATCATAGTATGAGTCTTTCTATGGAAACGAACATAGTATTCTTGAGTAATGTTGGTCTGTTCACATGAGCTAATACCATTCAGAATACGTAAATATGCGTACCGTAAAAGTACACTGCATATGGTGTGCACTTCGTAGAAACCTTAATGCCTCTTCGTATCAACTAACTTAATGATTTGTTGGACAAACACGGGTGTTTCAATCTGATCATCTCTTTGGTGGCACCTATCTGACATTAAGTTGTTGCCTTTTTTCAGTCGTACTTAGCTTTAATACCAAATCATCATCAGGAGTTTGAAGAGACAAAGGAATCACGTTTCCTATAATCATTAGTGTAGGCAACTGATAGCTTTTTATCAGAATTGAGTTCCTTTAAAGACTTTAAATTAAAATTTGGTAGTCACCAAGAAGAGCGGAGCAGCTCAATAGAAATATGGATTATCCCTTAAGTAAATATACTCCGGGTGACAATAATATGTTGTCTAATAGGTCTTTCTTGTACACTTTGTACCGAATCAGTGTAGTCTGGCTGCTGAGTGGGTAAATGTTGGACTACCCATTCGACCGTCCGAGGTTCACTCCCAGGTCTGTTATCAGATTTCTGTTTATCGCTCCTTTCACTTTTTATAGTCTTCCGTCCGCCTTTGATGCAGCTCTCCATACTAGTCTATCGTATCCCTCTACAACCCTCCCCTCCCCCCCTTTCAAAAAAACCACAATTTTTAGTCCCCGATGCTTCAGGATGTGTAGCACCAAATTTCGAAACCTATCCTCATTTTGTCTCTATCGTCCCTGTAGAGAATACGCAACAGGCAAATACGTTGAGAGAACACTTTTTATCACTTAAATTTACATTCGATTGATAGGTTGTTGTAGCCACATGGATACACAACAATTATACGAGAAGGAATTCTCCTCTGCAGAGTTCAACGGCTGTTAGCTTAGCAGGAAACTGCTTCTGTCTCTTTATCCAGTCCGTAAAACTAACACTGATTTACCATGCGTTGGATGCAGAAACAGGGTCTTGCTAAGTTGTATCAAACGCTATATTCCGTAGCGCACAGGGCAAAAGATGCAAACGATAGAGATTTAGCATTTCTTGAAGAATGGTATCTGTGTGTTTTACGATTAATTAACAATGAATTCTAGCATTTCGTGGTGATTTGTTTAATTTATTGACCGACTTCATACAGTGTAAACAAAACACAAGGAACACAGTTACAAATTATTTAATTATAACGGATGTCTACCCCAAGACCCCAGGGGCAGATGTGGACTCTGACCACAATCTATTGGTTATGAACTGTAGATTAAAACTGAAGAAACTGCAAAAAGGTGGGAATTTAAGGAGATGGGACCTGGATAAACTGACTAAACCAGAGGTTGTACAGAGTTTCAGGGAGAGCGTAAGGGAACAAATGGCCGGAATGGGGGAAAGAAATACAGTAGAAGAAGAATGGGTAGCTTTGAGGGATGAAGTAGTGAAGGCAGCAGAGGATCAAGTAGGTAAAAAGACGAGGGCTAGTAGAAATCCTTGGGTAACAGAAGAAATATTGAATTTAATTGATGAAAGGAGAAAATATAAAAATGCAGTAAATGAAGCAGGCAAAATGGAATACAAACGTCTCAAAAATGAGATCGACAGGAAGTGCAAAATGGCTAAGGTGGGATGGCTGGAGGATAAATGTAAGGATGTAGAGGCTTATCTCACTAGGGGTAAGATAGATACTGCCTACAGGAAAATTAAAGAGATCTTTGGAGAAAAGAGAACCACTTGTATGAATATCAAGAGCTCAGATGGAAACCCAGTTCTAAGCAAAGAAGGGAAAGCAGAAAGGTGGAAGGAGTATATAGAGGGTCTATACAAGGGCGATGTACTTGAGGACAATATTATGGAAATGGAAGAGGATGCAGATGAAGATGAAATGGGAGATATGATATTGCGTGAAGAGTTCGACAGAGCACTGAAAGACCTGAGTCGAAACAAGGCCCCGGGAGTAGAGAACATTCCATTAGAACTACTGATGGCCTTGGGAGAGCCAGTCCTGACAAAACTGTACCGTCTGGTGAGCAAGATGTATGAGACAGGCGAAATACCCTCAGACTTCAAGAAGAATATAATAATCCCAATCCCAAAGAAAGCAGGTGTTGACAGATGTGAGAATTACCGAACTATCAGTTTAATAAGTCACGGCTGCAAAATACTAACGCGAATTCTTTACAGGCGAATGGAAAAACTAATAGAAGTCGACCTTGGGGAAGATCAGTTTGGATTCCGTAGAAATATTGGAACACGTGAGGCAATACTGACCATACGGCTTGTCTTAGAAGCTAGATTAAGGAAAGGCAAACCTACGTTTCTAGCATTTGTAGACTTAGAGAAAGCTTTTGACAACGTTGACTGGAATACTCTCTTTCAAATTCTGAAGGTGGCAGGGATAAAATATAGGGAGCGAAAGGCTATTTACAATTTGTATAGAAACCAAATGGCAGTTATAAGAGTTGAGGGGCATGAAAGGGAAGCAGTGGTTGGGAAGGGAGTGAGACAGGGTTGTAGCCTCTCCCCGATGTTATTCAATCTGTATATTGAGCAAGCAGTAAAGGAAACAAAAGAAAAATTCGGAGTACGTTTTAAAATCCATGGAGAAGAAATAAAAACTTTGAGGTTCGCCGATGACATTGTAATTCTGTCAGAGACAGGAAAGGACTTGGAAGAGCAGTTGAACGGAATGGATGGTGTCTTGAAGGGAGGATATATGATGAACATCAGCAAAAGCAAAACGAGGATAATGGAGTGTAGTCGAATTAAGACGGGTGATGCTGAGGGAATTAAATTAGGAAATGAGACGCTTAAAGTAGTAAAGGAGTTTTGCTATTTGGGGAGCAAAATAACTGATGATGGTCGAAGTAGAGAGGATATAAAATGTAGATTGGCAATGGCAAGGAAAACGTTTCTGAAGAAGAGAAATTTGTTAACGTCGAGTGTTGATTTAAGTGTTAGGAAGTCGTTTCTGAAAGTATTTGTATGGAGTGTAGCCATGTATGGAAGTGAAACATGGACTATAAATAGTTTAGACAAGAAGAGAATAGAAGCTTTCGAAATGTGGTGCTACAGAAGAATGCTGAAGATTAGATGGGTAGATCACATAACTAATGAGGAGGTATTGGATAGGACTGGGGAGAAGACAAGTTTGTGGCACAACTTGACTAGAAGAAGGGATCGGTTGGTAGGACATGTTTTGAGGCATCAAGGGATCACCAATTTAGTATTGGAAGGCAGCATGGAGGGTAAAAATCGTAGAGGGAGACCAAGAGATGGATACACCAAGCAGATTCAGAAGGATGTAGGTTGCAGTAGGTACTGGGAGATGAAGAAGCTTGCACAGGATAGAGTAGTATGGAGAGCTGCATCAAACCAGTCTCAGGACTGAAGACCACAACAACAACAACACCCCTAGACCCGTCACATGCATCTTCACTGGTGTTTCGTCAGGTACCCGCAATACCATCTTTGCAATTAGCTAATGGAGTCGAGCAAATAAATATTGCTCATCACATATCTCATACAACGACCAGCGTCGACTCAAAACCTCGATTTGCTCTCATAACAAAGAAAATTTCGTACCCATTCGATAGAGTAGTCTCAAATTGGTCTACAGTAATATTTATTGGATTACCACTCACGTGCCCATTTGATAGAGCAGCCCCAAATTAGTGAAGTGCATTATTCAGCAGTCTATCGCTCACCTCGTCTAGCAATGGAAGAAACTGTGGCGTTTAGGTCATGGATTAAGTGCACTAGTACGGCTGGCGAAAAAAACCGTCAACCACCACCATTTATTTCAACACACCTAACGTGACATAGCTTCAAGGTCTTAATTTTTTCGGAAATACAGAAATATGGAATCTACCTGTTAGCCTTCAACCATAGCTACGTATATCACGTGGGAAAAGGGAGAGCTCAGGTTCGCACCAGCGATGCTTTCTAAAACTGAGCTGATTCGTGGACATGAGCTTTTCCATCCCTAGGCAGTTAATTATATTCGAACTGAGAATTTTTTGAAAAATTCTGCAGCAAATAGGCTTTGAGGATATTGGTCTGTAATTTTGCACATACGTTCTTTTACCGAGCTCATATACATGAATCATCTGCGCTTTTTCCAGTCGCTTGGGACTTTGCGCTGAGCGCGAGATTTCGAGATAATTGCAAACTAAGTAAGGGGTCAATGACGTAGAGCACTCTTTATGAAACGTGATTGGGATTCCATCCGAACCTGTCGACTTATTTGTTTTCAACTGCCAAGGATACTTATTACTATGTGCAAACAAATCGGTCGTATGAACATTGTGACAGTACCGCCAAGAAAATTTTAATTAAAAAGAAAACATCAATCTGTGACCGTGTAACTTGCGAGTTAGTATTTCTCTACGTATTAATTCCTAACGCCACACATTTTTCCGTCGATGGATGACTTGGCAGACAGCTTGGTTGTAGAAGTGTAGATTCTGGCTCTTCAGGAAAAGTTCCAATTCGAAAATTGCCGTTTCGCTATTCTTAGAATGCCTGCCAAGCAGTGGTCTTTTCATCCGAAGAAAGAGGAATAAGTCACTGTTTGCCGCGCCAAAAAACGCTTCCCGCGATGGTGCGTCTTGACTGTAGGGATGCGGAAAACCGTCCGGCTAAAATCGATACCGGTGTTTTAGTTCCGCGTAATCAGTATGAAATTCGGTATTTGTTCGATCTATACTATAACAGGTGTTTTTATTTTCTGCTAATAACTGGGTAAAAAACCGAAGTAGCAATTATCCATAGCAGCAGTACTAAAATCTTACATTTTTAAATAAATATTTTTTAAAGAACGAGTACTTTTTACTCGTAAAATTTGCATTGTTTTGAAATTTTGCGTTATTATAGAAAATTGGAAAAGCGATCAGTGCAATTCTAATAACAATGCGAACAGATACGAGCAACAAACGCATGGCATAAAAATTGGCACAGCATTAGATGGTACGCTTGTACACACAGTGTGCAGGACTTGCCCTGTCTGGTCTATATAGTTATTTCTCATTGTCGTCGTCAGACATCAGTTGGATTACAGAATGGCGCCATTCCTAGTCTGAAAGTATTTACAAAGTATTGCGTCAATAAAGTACATTGCTCCATTTGCTTTGAAAGATTATATACGGGTGAAGCCACAATAAACTTGTCATATTGTAAGGAGAAACCTTATAACTTAACATTTGATTCCTAGTTTATAAAAAAAAGAAGTAGCTGATTTACTTTCTATTTTTACATAATATGAGTTTATCTGCTCGTAGTCCTTGAAAACGGACAATTAACACTAAAAACAGACTTCTTCAACCCTTTAGCGCTGACAATACGTACTGCCCACATAGTGGTATGATCCTCGGTTACATGACTTTTGAGCAGAGTTTCAAAAAATTACAGTCAGTAGGAGAATCCTTTTTTTTTGTAGTATTAAACCACATCACTTCACTTTGGAGAAAAACAGCGAACTGCAGACGGACGAAATATTCCTTTTATTTGCCTGTATTATAAATTGACTATGTATCTTGAATCTGAAATAGTCAAAATTTTTCAATCTTTGCTGGAAATCTATGTTTAATACAGGAAATAATTGAAAAAAAAAGCGAAAACTGGTCATCTCAGAAACCGGTTGTTTTGAGCGGTTTTAACAGTCACGTTAAACGGAAGTGGAAAAACATCGATACGACCGATAATCGGTTGTTTCGACGATAACCGCCATCCCTACCTCCACTTCTCTCGAAGAGTTCCAATTCTTCACATAGGGAGGTGATCTGCCATTTCGTTCTTCGTCATTCAGACACGTGTGAGCTCGCGGCGTCTGTGCCAGCTAACCACATACGTGGTGCATCGTTGTCGTACACTTCCACCAAATCAGTACGGATTGTTGTAGCGTTGTGCCCGAACTACAGTCGATGCTCTCTGCTTTATCAATAAGCTGAGTCATTTTGTTCTGGGTCAAGCAGTGACGTGCTGCAGTCTTGTGATGCGGCTGTTTCCATGTGTACTGGGGGCTGCAGACATTTATCTGCAAGCAAACAATAACTGAATTACGGAACTGTATTTTTTTGGAGGTGGTAATTAAAACTTAATATCCCCTTGCTAATGCAAAAGTGAAGAAATCCGGTTGCAGCGCAGTGAAATACACTCGCTCCTTTCCGCAGATTCTTGAAGTTGCGGTTCCGAGAGCGAGGTGGCGCGTCCCACGTGAGGGAGGAACTGCGGGCCCGCAGATTACAGGAGTCGTTAGGCAGTGATTTAGAAATGGGACCGGTTCCGGCGCGCCGGGGGCGGCCTAATTAATTTACGTGCGCGCCGCGCCGCCGTGTGTGAGATGCTATCACGGGCCGCCCGACGTGGCAGTCGTGCCCGGCCTTCACACGGCGGCTCACTGCCCGCCGCGGAGGGCCGTGTAAACACTTACCTGTGCAACTGCCGACTCAGGCCTAGAACATGCTGGTCACGTATGTCATCTTTCTAACGGCGAATTATGAGCGCTGTTCGGAAAGTAGCGTTCGATCGGGGGTGGAGGGGAGGATGGAAACCACAGTGAAAATCCGATGAAGCCTTACACAGATGTGTCGGGCAGTGTCTCTAGTACGCCCGTCGATCGCGTCCCGTCGCTCTTTCCAGTTCTGAGCGCGCAGCGAGCACTTAAATGTGCCTATAAACTAGTGTGGGAGATTTCGCCTGATGTCATGCAGCCCACATAACATAACTGCCATACGGTTCTTGGCAAGCCTTTTCAATAAGAAATGTTTGATCACCCACGATACAGCCCATAATTGGCTCCCTCTGAGTTTCATCTCTGCTCATATGAACCGCTGGCTACGAAGACAACATCTTGGCACAGACAACGAGTTGTAGACCAGAACTGAGAACTGGCGGAAAGCACAAGTGGCTGCCTTCTGTGAGGAGGGTATTGGAATGTTGGTACAATGCCACGACAAACGTCTACGTCTGAGCGGCGACTGTGTAGAGGAGTAGCTGGAAGGTGAGGCTAACTGTTGCAAGTAAAACAGTTTAGATTTTCATAGGGGCTTCCATTTCGCGACTGGTCGCACCTTAGTTTTCGAATAGACAGATGAAATCAGGAAATAGAAAAATGTTCGGGAAAAGAAAGTAATACGTCAATACGTTCTTCATCATCAGTCTCCCGATTGGTTGTCAGCTACCCCCTGGATCATTTATAGGATAATTTCTTCATTTCTGTATGATTATGTAGAGGTTATTTTGAAAGTCATCCGCGACCTTTCTTGGGCTGTCTTCCATTGTAACGTTCCTTACAGGATACTCACAAGCAATGTAGCAGATCCAAAAGTCTCTTCTTGCTCTGTTGTTCTCCTAAACGTTCCTTCTTCGCCAGTTTGTTGGGGGACTTTCAGTTGGTAGTCTTATTTGTGCGGTTTATCTTTAACAGGCGTCTCCAGTACCATACTTCAAATGCTTCAAGAGATTTCATTTCACAGCTCGAGGTACAGCTTTCACTAGCCAATTCGTTGCGGGACTTTCCAGTTGGTAGTTTTATTTGTGCGCTTTATCTTTAACAGGCGTCTCCAGTACCATATTTCAAATGCTTCAAGAGATTTCATTTCACAGCTCGAGGTACAGTTTTGACCCATCCTTTTCCTCACTCCATTATTTATGTTGTTTGTACAAAGCATTTTCGTTTGCGTGTGTATACTGGTTTGGCGCCTCTGATTCTTTGTTTTGTGTCTTCTTCGCTTCTTCCCGCTTCAGTTATCTTCAGTAAATGTAAGTCACTTAGGAATGCAATCAAAAGGAACTGCAGACAAGCCAAAGGCAAATGGTTGCAGCAAAAATGTGAAGAAATCGAAAAAGATAATGTTTACGGGCGTGAAATGTGGCATAAAAAAATCTTTCAATGAAATTAAAAGCAAATCCGTCCACTTTAAGAGTAAAAAAAGGATCTCACTGTTAAATGCAGAGGAAATAGCGGACAGATGGAAACAGCATACAGAGGGTTTCTACCAAGCAGAAGAACTGTCTCTGAAGTGACAGAAGAAGAAATACATGTCGATTTAGAGGACGTATTTTTCTCCCCTCTTCTTCAGTCTGTACATCGAAGAAGCAATGACGGAAGTAAAAGAAACGTTCAAGAGTAGGATTAAAATACTCGTATAGGGTGAAAGGATATCAGAAACAAGTTTCAGTGATGACATTCCTACCCTCAGTAAAAATAAAGAAGAATTACAGGCAATGGTGAATGACGTGAATAGTCTATAGTGAGCCGAAATATTGAGCGACAATAAGCCAAACAAAGACGGAATTAATGGGGAGCAGCCGAATTAAGATTAGCGATAAACTTAACACCGACTTTGGGAACCATGCAGTACACAAAATCAAGATATTCCGTTACCATGGAAGCAAACGACCACACCATGGACGGAGCAAGGGCGATATAAACAGCGAAAGTCTATTAGTATCAAATGTAGATCTTAATTCTAGGAAGAAATTTCTGAGAATGTACGCCTTGAGCACATCATTGTGTGGAAGTGAATCTTGGACAGTTGCCAAACCAGAAAAGAGAATCGATGCGTTTGACATGTTATGTCACAGAAGGATGCTGAAAATTTGGTGGACTGGTAAGGTAAAGAATGAGGTTTCCCGCAGGTTGGACAGTTGGAAAACCAGAAAAGAAGAGAATCGAAGCCTTTGACATGTTATGTCACAGAAGGATGCTGAAAATCAGGTGGACTGGTAAGGTAAAGACTGAGGTTTCCCGCAGGTTGGACAGTTGGCAAACCAGAAAAGAAGAGACTCGAAGCGTTTGACATGTTATGTCAGAGAAGGATACTGAAAATCTGGTGGACTGGTAAGGTAAAGAATGAGGTTTCCCGCGGGTTCATTGAGGATGGGATTATGTGAAAAGCACTGACAAGAAGAAGGGACAGGATGGCAGGCTATCTGATAAGAGTAACTTCCATGGTACTTGAGGGAGCTGGGTAAAAACTATACGGGATGACCGAGCACGTTGTGTGTAACTGCTTACTGAGACGTAAAAGCTGGCACGGGGAGAAAGTCTTGTGCGTCACATCAAAGGGACCGAAATCAGGAAGACATGCATAGTATCGACATTTCGTGTAAGAACTAACATTCGATAGCACATACAACATTTGACAAACGAATAAAACGTAACACGTGTAAAATGGAGGAAATACTCATTATCGATTGATGACACCATCGACGAGCAAACACTGGGAACAGTTACAGACGAAAAATATCTAGCAGTATGCCTCCAAAAAGATAGTGAGAAATCCAAAACTGAAGGAAATGGGCTTACATGTAACCAAAATTACTACCAGTCCTTGAGGAACTTTCTAAATCCTTAAAGTGGGAAAATTAGGCAGGATGATGTACACACATCAAAAAAAGTTTTGCATCGCCTCGGTCCCGAGAGTTCCAGAACCTGTACAGAAAATTGGAATGGATATCAACATAAACATCATTTCCGCCCCTTTTATTGCTCATGAAAACCACACATTGCGTGTTGTACTACCATACAGCAAGACCTTCAGAGGTGGTGGTGGTCCAGATTGCTGTACACACCGGTACCTCTAATCCCCGGTAGCACGTCCTCTTGCATCGATGCATGCCTGTATTCGTCGTGGCATACTATCCATCAAGGCACTGTCGGTCCAGATTGTCCCACTCCTCAACGGTGATTCGGCGTAGATCCCTCAGAGTGGTTGGTGGGTCACGTGGTCCATAAACAGCCCTTTTCAATCTAACCCAGGCATGTTCGATAGGGTTCATGTCTGGAGAACAATGCTGACCACTCTAGTCGAGCGATGTCGTTATCCAGAAGGAAGTCACTCACAAGATGTGCACTTCTGTGACCACCAGCGGCGTACGTCGGCTCCACATAATGCCACCCGAAAACAGCAGGGAACCTCCACCTTGCTGCACTCGCTGGACAGCGTGTCTAAGGCGTTAAGCCTGACCAGGTTACCTCCAAACACGTCTCCGACGATTTTCTGGTTGAAGGCATATTCGACACTCATTGGTGAAGAGAATGTGATGCCAATCCTGAGCGGTCCATTCGCACGTTGTTGGGCCCATCTGTACCGCGCTGCATGGTGTCGTGGTTCTAAAGATGGACCTCGCCATGGTCGTCGGCAGAGAAGTTGCTCATCATGCAGCCTATTGCGCACAGTTTGAGTCGTAACACGACGTCCTGTGGCTGCACAAAAAGCGTTATTCAATATGGTGGCGTTGCTGTCAGGGTTCCTCCGAGCCATAATCCTTAGGCAGCGGTCATCCACTGCAGTAGTAGCCCTTGGGCGGCCTTAGCAACGCACGCCATCGACAGTTCCTGTCTCTCCATATCCCCTCCATGTCCGTACAACGTCGCTTTGTTTCACTGCGGGACACCTGGACACTTCCCTTGTTGAGAGCCTTTCATGGCACAAAGCAACAATGCGGACGAGATCGAACCGCGGTATGGACCGTCCAGGCATGGTTGTACTACAGACTACACGAGCCATGTACTTCCTTCCTGGTGGAATGACTGGAACTGATCGGCTGTCGGACCCCCTCCGTCTAATAGGCACTGCTCATGCATGGTTGTTTACATCTTTTGGCGCGTTAAGTTCAAATGGTTCAAATGGCTCTGAGCACTATGGGACTCAACTGCTGAGGTCATTAGTCCCCTAGAACTTAGAACTAGTTAAACCTAACTAACCTAAGGACATCACAAACATCCATGCCCGAGGCAGGATTCGAACCTGCGACCGTAGCGGTCTTGCGGTTCCAGACTGCAGCGCCTTTAACCGCACGGCCACTTCGGCCGGCGCGCGTTAAGTGACATCTCTGAATAGTCAAAGGGACTGTGCCTATGATACAATATCAACAGTCAAAAAAATGTGTGTGAAATCTTATGGGACTTTTACTTTTTTGCGTTTTCTGAATCTGCAGACTATTACCTTTTAATAGATATATAATTTATTCAATTCCGAAGACTACAACTATTTTTAAAGTTTTTTAGAAATGTGTTCTACATGGGCGTGACCCACTGTGGCGCTGTTAAACTGCTGTCAAATGGTGTTATTATTAACGTCCGTGTTCATCAGGTACATTTTAATGATGTGAGATAAAGTATGTGTTGTGGCTAACCTGTGATGGTTCAATATATATCGCTGGTGTGATTGTCGATTGTTTCATGTTTATTTACTCTGTCATTATCTCTAAAATATTCGTAATTAATTCTGTTTCTTGAGTCTCTGTTTTGTTGAAGTATAATAATGAGTAAAAGTAAAGTTATTAGAAATCCTCTGAAGGCTTTTAAGAAAAGGAGAAATGTTGGAAAGCCAAAGGTATGTGTTATTACTGTAAACAATAAAGACGATAACCAAGTGAGTGAACCTAACCTCTCAAGTACACCTGCCCATAGCAGTCAAAGTGGGAAAGAAAATACTTCACAGAAGAAGCTTGGTTCAATGAGTGAAAACTATGAATGTTTTATGGGCGAATCGGATGTGAATGAAATATTTGATATGTCGGTTCTCAAAGGAATTTTTTCAAACTGTGTAAGATGTATTCATTGTAGTGAAGTTGGTCTGGAACTCTCCATAATAAAGCACGTAGGACTTGCTAGTGAAATACAACTGAAATGTGATAAGTGTTCATACATGACCACCTTTTGGAACAGTGTTGCAGTAACTGCAACTGAAGAAAATGGTAGCAAAATCTACGAACACAACATTAGATTTGTTTATTCCTTGCGTTCAGTTGGTAAGGGTGCTACTGCAGGTGCAATTTTCTGTGGCATCATGAATCTTCCAAATCCCCCAACCAAGTTTACGACCTATAATAAATTAATAGGGTCTAAAGTAGAAGATGTCTGTATAGAATCTATGAAGAACGCTGTGGAAGAGGCAGTAATGGGAAATAATGGTAACAGAGATTTGACTGCAGCGTTCGATGGTACCTGGCATAAACGGGGACACACATCTGTTCATGGTGTAGTATCTGCCACCAGTATGTATACAGGGAAAGTTTTAGATGTAGCAGTAATATCAAAGTATTGTAGATGTCCACAAAAATATAAAGGTACACATGAAAATAATTGCAAAGCTAACTATAGTGGCAGTAGTGGAGGAATGGAAGTGGCTGGTGTTGCCAGTATATTCCAGCGTTCTGAGGCGTGTGATAAAGTGCGATATGTTAATTACCTTGGTGACGGTGATTCTAAAAGTTTCAAACATGTTCAAGGACTGAAGCCCTATGGTGATGATTTTGTAGTGCAGAAATTTGAGTGTATTGGACACGTACAGAAGCGAATGGGAACAAGACTTCGGCGACTGAAAGCTTCGTACAAAAAACAAAAACTCAGTGATGGTAAAGGGTTGGATGGGAAGGGAAGGTTAACTGACAGTGTAATTGACAAAATACAGAACTATTATGGAATGGCTATTAGGCAAAATACACAAAGTGTCGACTAAATGAAGAAGGCTGTTTGGGCTCTTTTTTTTCATACTTCTTCAACCGATGAAAATCCCCAACATAGCTTGTGTCCCAAAGAAGAAGACAGTTGGTGTAAATATAACAAAGGATTGCTAACTGGTGAAGTGTACACTCATAAGCATAGTCTGCCTCATGCAATAATGGAGGTGATAAAACCTATTTTCAGATACTTAGCAGCACCTGAACTGTTGAAAAAGTGTATTCACGGAAAAACTCAAAACCCCAATGAAAGTGTAAATAGTGTTACATGGTCGAGAATCCCCAAGACTGTATTTGTTGGAATAGAAACACTTCACTTTGGTGTGTATGATGCTGTTGCGACTTTCAATGATGGCAACATTGTAAGGTGCAAGGTATTTAGAAATATGGGAATGAAGATAGGTTCTAACATGGTATGAGCGATGCTTGCTTTAGACAAGGAACGCCTTCGGGCTGCAGACAGGGCTGTAAAGAGTAGAAATACAAGCAAGAGCAAACAGGAGGAGGAACAAGAGGAAGCTGGAGGAGGAGTTTGCAGAGGATGAAGATAATCCATCCTATGGACCTGGAATGCACTAAAAAGTTAATCCAATCTTTGTCGCTCGATTCCCAAAACTTTTAATTTCTCATACTAATTACATGTTTTCTAAGGATCTTCCAAACATATTTGTTTCAAACTTTCAGTAAATGTTACATAGTACCTTCTGCATAATTTAACACAGCCTTTTTCGAAAAAAACTGTATATTTTTGAATATATAAATAAAAAATTGCAAAAAATGTTGTGAATTTTCATTACAATTGAAAAAAAATCATCTTTAATAACTGAACTAAAATTTTGTAAAATCCCTGTGTTAAGTTGTAGCCCATATTCCAATAAATAATCTGTAAAAAGTTCAACTTCCTACCTCAAATACTTTGTGAGGAAAGATGTAATTTATAAGCGTTATTTTAACATTGCAAGTATAGGGCGTTCCGGAGCCCCTTAACTGCTGAGGTCATCAGTCCCTAAACTTACACACTACTTAACCTAAATTATCCTAAGGACAACCACACACACCCTTGCCCGAGGGAGGACTCGAACCTCCGCCGGGACCAGCCGCACAGTCCATGACTGCAGCGCCTCAGACCGCTCGGCTAATCCCGCGCGGCTATCCACAGTCAACGTCTATCCACAATCAACGTCTATCTTCAGGAGTGCTGGGAACCGGGGTGACGCAAACCTATTTTTGATATGTGTGTTAGGGAACATGAACAATCTCCGTTTTGCTAATGATACTAGTGCAGATAAACTGCAACGACTAATGGAAAAGTAAGCGCGATTTTGAAAGAAGATCAGAAAAGCAACTATAACAAGAATTAAATAATGCTTAACCAACATATCGAAAAGAAAACAGTACAAATTAAGAATGGAGTGGTAGAACTAGTTGATGAGTCTTTGTAAACAGGGTAGTTGAAGAGTACGATTGGAAAGAGAGAAAAAGAAGTTCAGAGAAGGTTAAGAATTTGAGTGATTTTGGCGATCAAAATAAATTTTTCCAAACCATGCTACGTATCTAAACAGAAAAATTTGCTACAGTGTTTTGTTAGTTTTGACTTTTGGTAGCGAAAAGTGATCCGCTGGTGCAAAAACCATTCAAAAAATGCATATTTGCTCAGCGAGCTTGGAGAGGTCCCGTAGTAGAAACGACGAGAAGAAGAAAGAAGTATCAGAGAACAGGCTGGAATGCAAGACTTATTTGTGGCTGTAACGAAAGTGAAATGGAGGTGAACGATACATTTAGCCAGGTGGATGGATGGTGGATGACCGAGGAAATTATTTGCTGCATTGCACTACAGAAGGAAAGCGAACCTACTAAAGGTTAGCAGCTGATTTTAGAAATGCAGAAGAAACACTGGTGTGTATAACGTAAGACCGTAATGCATAGAAAAGTCTAACGTGTCCTGCAAATGATGATGGGTCCGGGGTTATGTGAGATGGGACGATTATGTATACAGTACATACTGAGGTTCAGTGATAGAATCTTAAAGAATTATAAGACATTCACAAGAGTGGTAGCGTACAGAACACACAGTTCGACCGGTTACTTAGTATTGATTGTTAATCTGGGAGCCGTAACATGCAGGATAAATGGAAAAGATGGGGAGAATAGCCGTGTGTTTGGTTACATGTTCGTGTAAGGGCTACAAGAGCGTCTCTGAAGCGCTCAGCATACACAGCCTGCTCCACGACAGGGTAAGCTGGCGGGCGGACTTGTGTATCAGTTGAGGGAGAAGTTGAGGGCAGCTACGTGAGCACCAACTCCATCAGTGGGAACTACTTGTGGTTGGCTCTTGGCTGGACCAGATTCTGCCGTTCGTTGTTTTGCTAGCGAGCACTCGCAAGGCGTCGCTGCGACCGCTGCAGTGAAATGCAAACCTGAGCAATTTAGCAGAAAATATTGTTAAATCTATTTTGCTGAAATAATTTCGATATAGCTACGGAGGAACGTCAATCCGAATTCATAGCACTTCCTTCTTTCTAACGCACTGTTAGAACAGTAAGTTAACTTACGTTCTGAATTTTCTCCCTCCGAATTATTTCTTACCGTGCGCTCTTACACACAAAAACCCTTTTTTTAAGGAAGAAACCTGCTTGTTATTGCTATGCTCTTGTGTTTCCACTCTTACTGAGAGCGATTAGTTGCCGGCCGCGGTGGCCGTGCGGTTCTGGCGCTGCAGTCCGGAACCGCGGGGCTGCTACGGTCGCAGGTTCGAATCCTGCCTCGGGCATGGGTGTGTGTGATGTCCTTAGGTTAGTTAGGTTTAAGTAGTTCTAACTTCTAGGGGACTTATGACCTAAGATGTTGAGTCCCATAGTGCTCAGAGCCATTTGAACCATTTAGAGCGATTAGTTAAGTTCTGAATTAACATATGAGAAAAATGAACTGTAGGCTATAATCCAGAAGGAAAAAAAAGGTGTCTGGGCAGGGGTGATCGTGAATAACAAACGAAGAAAGGAGTCGGGTTTGCTAAGAGTCTGTGCTGGTTATCTACAATCTACACCCAAGATCACACGAGAGAAAATACCCGGTTCGAAAGAACGATGTACATGCGAAAGGTATCATACTCCTAATCCCAGATATTGATTATGGCTGTATTTGTAAGTTTACTCACGCTAATAAAGAAGACAGCCTACAGCATCAAGAAGGACAAAACAGTGCACACAAATTGAGGATTCTCGTAGTATATGCCCGAAGTTTTATCACGAAGTTCATGAGTGAGTCCGAGAACACCAAAAATAACAATAATACAATAAACAATAATTTGATGCATGGATAGAGTTCAGTTGGTGGTTACCTTCTATACTTTTCTCAGCTCTCATCTTAATTTGTTATGATTTCTATAGACACACTGGAGTAATAATTCATCTATTCCGGATCTAGATTAATTCCCCAACATAACCTGCTTATGGATGGCTGCGATAGTCCGACTTTGCAGCTTCTGTTGTAGAAACTGAAAACCGTTTGAGGCAACTCTAATCACACATACTAGAAATAGGTTAAAAGAAATCACAAAACCGTTTGGCCCATGATACTGAGACACTGTTTTATGGGCAACTTAACCGTTATTAGGTTATGTAGCACATCTTCTTAGACGCTTTGCGTGAAATATTCTCCAAACATTTTTTACTCTTTTTCACTTAGTTCCTCCTGACACAGCTTCTGCTCATTATACATTCAGGCAGGGTTGCATATGACTAGAGGTCTTTGTTAATGTAAAACATTGATCTTTGCATTATAGGTATGGAAAACTATCAGGTATGTCAATTCTCATTGTATCGTGAAAGCAGCGCCGTTTGGTTTCTGTTGAAAATTGTTTTCCCATTGTTTGGCAGTGAAAATGGCGAATGAGTACAGAAAACCACTGAAATACCATAGCACGATTGGTTAGTGCGCTAGGCGATAGTCATTGACTTATATCGTGGAATCTGTCCGTCGTTGTTGACATTTTCGCATATAAATATCTACGTCAGGCACTCGCCTGAAACAATAAGACAGAAATTTATTTAGGTACGACACTACTTGCGTGTTTTTATGACTTCGGCACTATAAGCTTAAGAATTCATTCTGCACTTTTAAGACGAACAGTTATAAATGCATGAAACTTGTTAAAAATCCGTAACGCAAAGAGTGCTGCGAATGTTCTTTATGAAAGCTGTAAGTGACTGTGAAGAAAATGAGGACATCGATTTCCATTTAGTTTGAGTTGCTAATGGGTATGATATTCTTTTATACCTGTTACTGCTGATAGCAACTTCTGTGCAATAGAAATGACTTGCATCCTGCGCTGTTGAATACTGGAGATTCAATTTGTTTTTGATCATAGGTGGAGAAACTTGTCATTCCTCTCTCAATATGGACAGAAAAAATAAGTAAGGGTCGTATGTTGAGTAACCACAAGGTAATGAAGATCTTTATAACGAAGACAACTCATCGGTTGGTAGAAAAGTAAGGTTTTGCACTGTTGCACTTCGGCTGGGATTCAAGCACCGATGTTCACATGCGTCATGTCATGTACTGTTGTTTCTATGGCGATTGTTCACGATGTTCCATTAGTTCCATTCACCGCAGACGAACTAATATTTCTCAAATTTAGATGTCTTAGAATCTTTTCTTCCCGCTGTCTCCTTACACAAGCCTGGTCGTCTAAGTTGTAAGTATACCCCTTTCTAATACTTGTGCGAATACCTGTCTTTGTCAATGAAATTTGTGAGAGGGTGGGTACAACAGTCTGTCAGTTCCTTTTATACCTCCGAGAGCGTAAAAATGTCTTAGAGTGACAATGAAAGATGGCTTTTTGCAATAAAAAGATAGTAGGTTAAAAGTTTTTCCATTGAGTATATTCCATGACTGAAGAGTTATTGTCGGCAGTCTACTTAATTCCTCTGTGTAGCTACAACAACCTTCACGTTGACTGACAACTTTTTCACTCAAAAATCTCTTAAATGTAGGCATAGAGGAGAGTATGCTAAATAAATATGACCAACGGAGTGACTGATCCAACAATGCATGTTTTAAATTCCTCATTTTTCCCATGACAAATAGTCTTTGGGGAGAGGTGCCTTATCATGATGAAAAATGATTTTTTTCTTCAGCAATTCAAGCCTCTTCAAATATATTCTCGAATTCAGTACTTGTAACCAAGAAGACTTCGAATATTTAAGTCTTCAAGCATAGAGGATAGTGTACATTTCATTTGATATGAGAGTGGCGTCAGATATTTAATCCACGTTTAACTGCCGACCGTCTTGTGTTGTACAGTAGAAGGGAGGTGAATGGTCTATTTCGGTTTATTGGGAGTATTTTAGGAAAGTGTGGCTCATCTGTAAATGATACCGCGTGTAGAACACTAGTGCGATCCACTGTTCAGTACTCTTCGAGTGTTTGGGATCCGCACAAGCTTGGATTAAAGGAAGATATCGAAGCAATTCAGAAGGGGGCTGACAGATTTGTTACCGACAGGTTCGAACAACGCGGAAGTATTATGGAGATGCTTCGGGAACTCACAT
The DNA here is from genome assembly GCF_023898315.1 of Schistocerca nitens. Lineage (NCBI taxonomy): Eukaryota > Metazoa > Arthropoda > Insecta > Orthoptera > Acrididae > Schistocerca > Schistocerca nitens. The sequence goes on along the minus strand of NC_064619.1, from coordinate 3,606,754 downwards.
GGAAATCAGTGGAGGGAAGGCGACGTTATTTTCGAGGAGCACTACTAAGAAAATTTAGAGAACCGGCATTTGAGGCTGACTGCCAAACTATTCCACTGCCGCCAACGTACATTTCAGATAAGGAAAAGGAAGATACACGAAATTACGGCTCATGCGGAGGCATATAGACAGTCGTTTTTCGCTCGCCCTATTTGCGAATAAAAAAGGAAAGGAAATGACTAGTAGTGGCATTGGGTAACCTCCGGAACGCACAATACGTTGGCTCGCGGTGTATGTTTGAACATGTAGATGTAAGTACTCTGTCTGCCTCCGTAGCTGAGCGCTCAGCGTAAGGGTTGCCATACGGCGGACCCGGGTTCGATTCCTGACACTGTGAAGGGTTTTCCCCGTTGGAAGGGTGGTACAGGGTGTATTCAACGTCCTGATGGCAATTGAGAAGCTACTTGGCGGAATAGTGGTGGCTCCACTATCTGTAAACTATGCAAAACGGCCGGGAGAGCAGTGTGCTGACCAGATGGCCCTCCACACGCCATCAGCATGACGAAGCAAGGGGGACGATGACACGGTAGCTGGTAGAAGTCCCTTGGACCTTCAGAGGACTGGACAAGAAGCCTTTTCTTCCACTCCCATAATCTGCACTTGTTCAATGTTTCGTATGTGACTGCAGCATTTCGATGACCTGTACGTGGATGTTATTGAAGAAGAATACGGTTGTACTTAAATCCAGTCATCAGTTCCTTTACTACCGGAACTCGAAGAGCAGACTCCTTATAGACCTTCGACAACGTTGGATGAATTTGCATCGGAGATAAACTATCTTTCCTGGCGTTTATCGCGTCGTACAGAGTCCACCACGATTTGGCAAATTTCTTTAATTTTGTGTGCGGATGTCCTTCCTATGCCACGGCCGCAGATGACCTGAGAGATGAAAGCCCTGTGTGTCATCTACCTTCGAATTACGTAAACTTTGTTCTGTGTGATCATATTTTAACTGTGTGTATCGCGCTTTCCGAGGCGTAAACTGTGCACTTGTCCAGTATTTGCCTAAATGAACGCGCAAGACCGTCTAAAAACCACTGACTGTCTGGATGAGCTACGGTCGCAGGTTCGAATCCTGCCTCGGGCATGGATGTGTGTGATGTCCTTAGGTTAGTTAGGTTTAACTAGTTCTAAGTTCTAGGGGACTAATGACCTCAGCAGTTGAGTCCCATAGTTCTCAGAGCCATTTTGTCTGGATGATGTACCGTACCAATGGACGCGCGGATTTTGTCTGGGTCTGACTCACCTCCCTGTCGCGAAACGCTCTAAGCTACACGAGTGGGTGAAGAGATTGTCTGTCCATCGCAAGAAATTTTATGTCAACACATACTCCGGTAAACCCATCTGAGTAAAGTCCTGCACGCTACGCGTAATTTAAAAAGCAGTGTCAATCTGTTCTGAAGAAATCTACGCTTGCGATAGCGAAAGACGCACCGACATACCAAAATCGAGTAATCATTCAGCGTCGTATGTGTGTGAAGGCGAGTGATGCTGGCGTTATTCACGTAGCGCGGCACCTGCTAGACGTCGCAGTGACGGAGGTTCCCTAATGGCGCCTGCTGCGGCGGCCATTAGCCGCCGTGAAGTGAGCGGCGAGGTGGCGGCCCGGCGCGCCGGTGCATTAGCGCCCGCTGCGGTATCTGGGCTCGCCTCGCCTCGCCTCACCACCGGTCGGGCCCGATTAATAGCGCGGCCCTGCGTGTGCGTCTTTCGGCAGAGCACGGGCGCCCGTCGCCGCTGCTTCACTATCCTCAGAGACGCCGTGTACTGCCCCCAACTTGCAGGCACCGCTGTTAAGACTAGTTAGGACGTCGTGTGCGGTTGGGAAGTGCCGGGAAGTCTTTTTAAGAAAGTACTTGTTTGGATTGTAGCCTTATATGGAATACGAATTTGGACGATGAGCAGTACACACAAGAAGAGAATATGTGCTGTGACACTGTAATACAGATGTGCTATATAAAATTTTTGCCCATTATGTTTATTGTAAATAAGGCCTACTTATCTTATTTTGTAAATCTTTAGATGCTGAGGGGCAATTATAAATGTGATATGTAGTGTAAGCTGTATAAATTACACTAACGAAGCAAAAACCGAAACACCAAGACGGACTTGGGAAGCATAAACGAACGTTGGTAGGCGTGTTTCTACACACATCGAAAAATTTTTGCGTCACCCCGGTTCCCAGAACTCCTGAAGATTACGTTGACTGTGGATATTGTATCACAGGCACAGTCCCTTTGACAGTGTCACTAAACCCACCCAAAAATGTAAACAACCATGCATGAGCAGCGCCTATTAGACGGAAGGGGTCCGATAGCCGATCAGTTCCAGTCATTCCACCAGGAAGGAGGTACACGCCTCGTGTTGTCTGTAGTTCAACCATGCCTAGACGGTCAATACCGCGGTTCCATAGCGTCCGCATTGTTACTTTGTGCCAGGAAGGGCTCTCAACAAGGGAAGTGTCCAGGCGTCCCGGAGTGAACCAAAGCGATGTTGTGGACGTGGAGGAGATACAGAGAGACAGGAACTGTCAATGCCGTGCTTCAGTAAGGCCGCCCAAGGGCTACTACTGCAGTGGATGACCGCTACCTACGGATTATGGCTCGGAGGAACCCTGACAGCAACGTCACCACGTTGAATAATGCTTTTCGTGCAGCCACAGGACGTCGTGTTACGACTCAAACAGTGCGCAATAGGCTGCATGATGTGAAACTTCACTCCCGACGTCCATGGCGAGGTCCATCTTTACAACCACGACAGGATGCAGCGCGTTACAGTTGGGCCCCACAACATGCCGAATGGACCCCTCAGGATTTGCAATACGTTCTCTTCACTGTGAGTGTCGCACATGCCTTCAACCAGACACTCGTCGGAAACGTGTTTGGAGGAAACCCGGAAAAGCTGAAAGCCTTAGACACATTGCTTCAAATGGTTCAAATGGCTCTGAGCACTATGGGACTCAACTGCTGTGGTCATTAGTCCCCTAGAACTTAGAACTACTTAAACCTAACTAACCTAAGGACATCACACACATCCATGCCCGAGGCAGGATTCGAACCTGCGACCGTAGCAGTCGCACTAGACACATTGTACAGCGAGTGCAGCAAGGTCGAGGTTCGCTGCTGTTTTGGGGTGGCATTATGTGGGGGCGACGTACGCGGCTGCTGGTCATGGAAGGCGCCGTAATGGCTGTACGACACGTGAAGGCCATCCTCCGACTGATAGTCCAACCATATCGGCAGAATATTCGCGAGGCATTCGTGTTCATGGACGACAATTCGCGCCCCCATCATGCACGTCTTGTGAATGACTTCCTTCAGGATAACGACATCGCTCGACTAGAGTGGCCAGCATGTTCTCCAGACATGAACCCTATCGAACATGCCTGGGATAGATTGAAAAGGGCTGTTTGTGGACGACGTGACCCACCAACCACTCTAAGGGATCTACGCCGAATCGCCGTTGAGGAGTGGGGCAAATGGTTCAAATGGCTCTGAGCACTATGGGACTTAACATCTGATGTCATCAGTCCCCTAGAACTTAGAACTACTGAAACCTAACTAACCTAAGGACGACACACACATCCATGCCCGAGGCAGGATTCGAACCTGCGACCGTAGCGGTCGCGTGGTTCCAGACTCTAGCGTCTAGAACCGCTCGGCCAGATGAGTGGGACAATCTGGACCAACAGTGCCTTGATGAACTTGTGGATAGTATGCCACGACGAATGCAGGCATGCATCAATGCAAGAGGACGTGCTACTGGGTATTAGAGGTACCGGTGTGTACAGCAATCTGGACCACCATCTCTGAAGGTCTTGCTGTATGGTGGTACAGCATGCAATGTGTGGTTTTCATGAACAATAAAAAGGGTGGAAATTATGTTTATGTCGATCTCTATTCAAATTTTCTGTACAGGCTGAAAAATGGTTCAAATGGCTGTGAGCAGTATGGGACTCAACATCTGAGGTCATCAGTCTCCTAGAACTTAGGACTACTTAAACCTAACGAACCTAAGGACATCACACACATCCATGCCCGAGGCAGAATGTGAACTAGCGACCTTAGCGGTCGCGCGGTTCCTGACTGTAGCGCCTAGAACCTCTCGGCCACCCCGGCCGGCTTCTGTGCAGGTTCCGGAACTCTCGGAACCGAGGTAATGCAAAACCTTTTTTTTTTTTTTTTGGTGTGTGTACATTTGAAAGATGATGTCTACTCGCCAGTCGCATAACAATGGCGCTAGTAGCGCCAGTATGAGGACGCATATCAGGTTTGGTTTAAATACATGCTGTAACGGTCGCGAGCGTTAGTTACCTTTCAGAATGGACGTGGTGAGTTGATGTTATTAAGGTCTTTAAGGGGACATAGATGCCACTATCGGCACCTCACTGCGTTTGAACGAGGTCGTGTGATAGGGCTAGGAGAAGCTGGATGTTCCTTCTGCGATACTGCAGAAGTATTTGGCAGGAATGCAGCCACTGTACGTGACTGCTGGCACCGGATGTCTCCGAACTAGACGCCCTGCAGCGTGCATTCCACTGATCCCAAATCACTGCCGTTTGCGACTTCGGTATGTCGGGCGACAGCTCAGGGCAGGGTGGAGGTCTGTTGTGTTTTCTGATGAAAGCTGGTCCTGTCTCGGTGCCTGTGATGTCCACGTGTTGCTTAGGTGGCCACTACTGGACCTGCGGCTAACCTGCCTATGCACCGTGACTGCCAATTTGTACGTCAGTCTGGTGATTCCACCTGTTGCACTGCCATTCATGAACAGCGCTCTAAGGGATGCTATCCAGCTGGATAACGCTCGTCCACATTCCGCTGCTGTAACACAACATGCTCTACAGGGTGTCCACATGTTGCCCTGGCCTGCTCGATCACTGGATCTGTCTTCAGTCGAGCGTATAAAACCGATTAGTAAGGGGGGAGGTTACGAAGCTTTCTAAATATCGTAGTACAGAAGAACGATGAACATTCGATGGGTAAATCGAGTGACTAATGAAGACGTGCCGAATCGAATTGGGGACAAAAAGAATTGACTAAAAGAGGGGATCAATAGGCAGGACACATACTGGGGCACCAAGTAATTGTCAGTTTGGTTGCAGAGGAAAGTGTTGGGAGTTAGAATTGTAGCGGGAGACCAAGACTTAAGTGGATGTAGGCTGCAGGTGTTAGGCAGAGATGTACAGGCTTGTACAGATCGGCACGGAGAGTTGAATCAAACCGAACTTCAGACTAAAGACCACAACAACAGGAACATAAGCTGGGATGTTTTCGCTCGAAATACTAGCGATTCAACAAGTACACATCGACAGCGCTGCACTCTCTGAACAACCATGTGAAAATACTCAACGACTAAGCATATTGCAGTCCGGAACCGCGCGACTGCTACGGTCGCAGGTTCGAATCCTGCCTCGGGCATGGATGTGTGTGATGTCCTTAGGTTAGTTAGGTTTAAGTAGTTCTAAGTTCTAGGGGACTGATGACCACAGATGTTAAGTCCCATAGTGCTCAGAACCATTTGAACCATTTTTTAAGACGAGCCTCCAGATCCGCCCCTTCTGTTTAATACCCAGAGATGTTTCGGTGCATGAGTATCATCATCAGTGGATACTTCTAGCAGGTCTGTAAAGTGCAAACATCTTGTAACTGACAGTTAAGCCTTTTTTTTTACATTATTAAGACGGAGTGCTGAAAAGTAATGCCTCCGAATTTTTTATGTGAAAACTCTCAAAGCTTTTTAAATGAAACTTTTTTAGAGTTCTACATCTTTATTCGTTGTGTCTGGATATTTATTTCTCGACATAATCACCCTGGCGACGCACATATTTTAACTAGTTTGTTGGTACTCTCACTGTAGAATGTTTGATTTTGTTGGCCCAGCCACATCATCATCTCTGTCCGCACCTTTTCATCAGTATCAAAGTGAGTCCTCGAAGATGTTCTTTAAGTTTTGGAAACGATGAGAATGAGATGGTGTTAAGTAGGGACTGTGTGGAGGATCATCGCTGAGAGTGAACCGAAGGCGTCGGGTTACTGCAGATGTGTGGTATGGCATGGCCACGCAGAAGGAGACGGTCCTCCCAGTGTGTGGACGAACCCTTCGAACTGGGAACTCGATTGCAGCACGCCGTTTCTCTTGCACCGACATAGTTGCGTTGCACACAGCCACGGTACGCGCTACAATTCTGAGCCCTTTAGAGGCAGAGGGCTGCAAATATGTAGAAACGAACAAGAAATATGTGTTATGTCGATGGGAATGACATTCATCGAAGCATCGCGCCCTTTGAACGAATTCACTCGCCTGAAAACCCGAGTGCTTCATATTTGTACACTGGCACAGCCACACACCATGTCACGACTTGCGGACAGCAGGAAGCAGCAAACCACTGCCAGTCAAAATTCATCGACTGACACTCTGTTCACCATCTGTCGCATTTTTAGGAGAGAGTCCATGGCCATTTCCAGGTATTGTTTGTGAAAGATCTGTATTTTACACCCCCTGACAAAAAAAAAAGTGATGGCATGGCTGATTGTCAGTGTGACATCGTACACGTACACTCCATTGGAGGGCATAGAAATGATCTGAGATTGAATTCTGTGTGACAAGTGGAACAGCCACCAGAGTGCATCAGTATGGTAGGATTTACAAGGCACGTGAAGAGCTCCAGATGCTGAGCCATCACTGTGATGGACACGCAGATGCCACGTACTCGTATTAGACAGAGTTCTCAGCAACCGCCACAGACCTCACGGTGGGTCTCCATTTGGCCAGCAGTATTGACATTTGTGGGGTATTCGGATGTGACAATGGCTCGATGTTGGACTGCATAGGAACGAGGGGACACGCCTACTCGTCTGGACACCACAACCAGGGAATTAGCATTCCACGCGCAGACCGCCGTTCACACCACAACACAAACGAGTGCCTTTGGAGCAGTGCCGTGACCGGGAATCGTGGACTGTCGATAAATGGCGTCGCATTGTGTTCAGCGACGAATCGTGCTACTGCACTGTACTGTCCCGAATGACGAGCGCCGGCAAGTATGGCGACGACCTGGAGAGGAGTCCCATTCTTCCAACACGTGAAATACGCACATCCACCCTGATTTCCCGCTTTCCGCGTGGAGTCGCCCTACCATTAGGCTATCCGAGCACGTCTCTCGACCAGACCCAAATTCCCACACTTGGTCAACCGCGTGTTTACGATCTGCCTACAGCCTGTATTCGTACATTCATTACGTTTATTCCCGTACAGGGAGAAATTTTAATTGAAAATAGCTTGCCCGGTCTCGGCGAACAAATACGATATGGCAGTGTTGTTCAGGACGACGCGAACTCCCTTCGCATATGCATGTCTGTCCGAGGGGAATTTGCATCGTCCTGAACAACACAGGCCCTTCAATATGGCATTCTACAAACGTTTTTGAGAAGAACAGCAGTGTTACGTCTGTCGTCATGGCGTGGGGGGCCATCGAGTATGATTGAGGTCGCGGCTGGTAGTGGCTGAGACAACTCTGATGGCACAAAGGTACGTCATGGACTGTGGTCTCAAGTGTTTCCTCTTTTTTGACAATATTGTGTTGCCACTTTTCAGCAGGACAATGCTCTTTCAGGCACGTCAGGTGTGTTTATGAACTGTCTGCGTGACGTTGGGATATTCCCCCGGCCAGCAAGATCCCCAGATTGGTTCCCGGCAGGACACGTGTGGGACCAGCGTCAACACTTTCCAGTACGACTACCAGGATGCTGAGGACCTCTTGCAACAGTTTTGCCGCAGCTTGCCTCAGGCACAATTAAACGGATTTGTAACACATTTCCCAACCGAATCAGAGCAAGAGACCACGCCAGAGTGGGTGCATCGTCATACTGATGAGTGGGCTCATACTGCGAAGTTCTTCGTTAATTTGTCTCAATGTTGCAGTTACTGAAAATAACACGGCGTTTCTTCTTCACCCGTGTAGTTTCATTTCGGTTTCTCTTCCCCTTCTCGGCGCTTCACTTTTTTGTCAGGCAGTGAATGTTATCTTAAAGGAAAACGATTGTTTACCCAAAGACATTTAGATACTGAAGCCCGAGCTGAGACGAGTCCAACAGTCCGCCAGATCTTACCGAAAAATAAAATGAAAAGCAAACGTTCATCTTATAGCTGCACATTATGGTGACAGGCTCATCGAGTCATGAAAAATGGATTACTTTCCATTAGGGGAAGATTAAGTACCTTACTGCTGTTATATGCAAAGCGTAAGGAGAGGAGCCTGACGCCTCAGACACTGCCGGCCTCTGGTAGCGCACGCCTCAGACGGGGCAATTAGCGGAGGTGAGGCAGCAGCAGGCTCCGCCACGGGGCTGCAGCGCCGCGCCCTTTCAAGGCCGGTTCACACTAGGGCTGCCGCGCGTCAAAACCGCGCGTCAGCGGCATGGTTGCCATGGAAACGGCGTCAGCGGCACGGCGCGGCGGGCTCTGCGTCGCGGTTTGACCATGTCGAACCGCTTCCGCTGCCGCGTGCCGCGCTCCAGGTGCGCGCCGCCAATCACAGAACGCGCTGAGCGTGACGTCAGGTACGGAATCCCGGGCCACACGAACTTTCGCCGAACCGCTGGCGCGGACGCGGCGGCAGCCATGAAATACTTATCATCCGATTCCAAGGAAACTATTCAGTAGAAAAATTTGATTCTTGGGCATGTTACAGCCTGATATCTTCTCTCGATAAAGGATCGAATTTCTTTTCGTTATTCGTCGTAGTTACTTGCTGTATCGCATTTACGTAAACCTTTACACGAAATTTTAATGAGTGTGCAGAGGTAAAAACGCATTGCGTGGACTTTGCGTACAGTTCATTTTAGGTAATACATTATTGCGTATGAAATTTAGTCAACATATCGAAATTGTTTTTAAAGCTGAGAGCAGAACGATAGCTATCACCGTTCTCGAGATATTGAATGATATGTCGGCGGATGGGCTGTGCGGTGACCGCGCGCGGGTCGCTCGCGACACGACCGATACTTCGTCCTGCTCGTCGTAAACCATGTGGTTGTATCAACTGCAAATTTCGTAAACGGTTTAAGAAATCAAAAAGTGTTTTTTTGCAAACGATAACTTGTAAAAAGTCATGTATTTCGTCACATGATAAATATCCTAAATCTGTTTATCTACCGAGATATGAAAGAAACTACAGTTTTTCGGAAGGGATAGATGAATTTTTGTAAACGGCATTAAATAGCATGTGGATTGAGAAGTTAAACCGAGACTAATTTACTGGTATGTCATAAGATGTAATTTGCTAAGTATCTACAGCTATTGATTATTTCCTTTGGAAGTAACAAACGTTTTTTTCTGTATCCAGTGTACTTTATTGGTTCAAGACGCGTTTCGCCTTTTACTTTAAGGCATCTTCAGTGGAATCTAGAATGATTCAGTTTGTTTTGATATGTGATACTTGCAGACCATAAAACAGTTCACATCTTTTTTTAAGTGAATAACTGATTACTTACAGTGAATCGAGTTTTTGGCGGACATCTGCGATTCCCCTCACCTGGTCACATGCTGGAGGTTGAACTAAAACTTAGATTATGAAACATAAGCATATTTTCATGTTCTTTTTTTTTCTTCTGTCACTAGCTGTAGACATTTTACCGAAAACAGTGATTTGAAGTCGTAACTACAGTGTTTTCACCTTATGTCCCTTCCTGTCTGGTTTGTTTATGTACATGTTGCAAACCTGCAGAATTATTGCTGAAAACTAATGTTTGTTTATTTTTGTTCTCCTTATATCTGTATGTGTGTGTGGCTAGCCAGTGTTAGTTATAGAAAGTTGAAAGTGAACCCAGTAGTCAGACAGTGGTTGAAAGATTTGGTGTTCAGCTGATTTCAGTTTTGTGGAGGAGTGCATGGAAGAGTAAATTCACTACTTACATTAATAGATAAAATAGTAGAATAGTATTTCAACAGATTATTATCAGAATACTATCACCCAACCCCTTTGTCCTCACTCTTTGACGCCCCATAATACGTCCTGTCAAGTAACCCCTATTGTTGTCAAAGTTGTGCCGTAATTTCCTCTTCCTCCTCTATTTAATTCCGTACCTCTTCTTTAGTCACACGATCCTCCTATCTAATCTTCAGCATTCTTATTGATCACCACATTTTGAAAGCGTCCATTGTCTTCTTGACAGAACTGTTCATCGTCCATGTTTCACTTACATACAAGGCTGCAGTCCACACAAATACCTTTGTAAAATAGTATCCAACCATTAGAATTTATATTCGATGTGAACAAATTTTCTTTTTCAGAACGCTTTTCTTGCTATTGACAGTCTTCAGTCAGGTTTGCGTCTGCACCAGGAAATGCCTTACAATTTAAAATCTGGTTCCGAAAACTCTGTTCCAAATATATATTATTCTTTTGTGATTCTTAAGCAAGGTGCTGGCGATGATTACTATGCTCTGTGGGAAATTCTATCAGGTGGCTTCCACTTTCATCCCTTCCACCTAGCCTTTGTGTTCTTACTGTTTTCGTGTACCCACTACCGTATCACATTTTAAATTTTTGTCTCGATTAACTATCCGAATAATCTCTTTTATCGTACATTGTTTCAATGTGTTAGGAGATAGTGAGCAATCATGAACGGTAGTCATGAAATCTGTTTATGCTGAAATGAGAAAACACGAAGAATGAAATATGTGAAAGAGTACATTGTACAGAAAATGAAAAATTGGTATGTCTTCACCCAACTTCGTCTTTCCTTCACGTAGGTGTAAGATATAGTTATTCAAACACACCGGTCGTTTCGGTGGGTCCCACCCCGTACCTCAGTGGCTGTCCGTCATTGGCTACCGCTAGCGTCTGCCGCTTCCAGATGGGAACGCCAATTCCGCGAGCCGCCGCGTCAAAGCAGAAAACGCTTGCCGCTGCCGTTGCCGCACGCCGCGCTCTAGTGGGAACCGGCCGACGCCGCCACCGCCTGAGGCGGCTTCTTCGCGTCATTAAGGTGGGCGGTAATGCGCCAGGCGCCACGCCACGGCACACGTAATGACGACAGCGATTACCGCACCACCGCCTCACCTCTGCCGGAAAATTTGTTTTCCGCGAGCGACGACGCGCCACTGACGTAGCGGTCGGCGGTTCTGGGCGCCACAAATACGGCGGAGCACAATACGCGAGGCGTAGGCAGAACTGCAGACGTCACAAGTAGACTATTAGCATGAGCAGTTCACACGTGCAGGCAAGGCGATAACTTTTCGGCCTGGGAGTGCACAGATGTGTTTTAGGTGAAATCCATTTCCAGTGATGGAAACTATTACACCAGCAAGCTCTAGTCTGGTATTTATAAAACTTTGTGGACATTTTCGTTCAATTACTAAAGCTTCATTCCATTCGGAAATGACGTTCACCACTAACATCAATAAGAGGTGTGACCACGTGACCACCACGGGCACGAACACACTCTTGTATTCATTGTGGCATGGAAGCTAGCAGCTTCCGAATGTCAGCATGAGGAATACATTAAAGTGCGTTAAACATATACTGTGTCATTTTTTGAATATAGCTGGCTAGAGTCTGATATGAAAACATACGTCTTCCCACCGCATGTCTGACACGGTCTAAGGGTGACAAATGAGGGCACAGCCAGGCCAGTCAAGAATCCGTAAGGTCCTCAAGCTGCTTGTGGTGTGAACTATAACGTAGGGGCTTCCATAATCTTGCTGGAATATGCCATTTCGTACCTCGGTCATTACGGTTATGACCGCAGAATTTACCGTTCTTGCCACATACTGCCCATCAATCAGCCTCCCCTCAACTATTGTCAAATAGTTCTGATGTCATATCCAACAATTTCCCACAATATTCCAGGAGTTGTATAAGTATCGAGCATCGATACTTCTTGAGAGGAAATCGCTGCTTCCTGAGAAAAACGGAATGCTATTGAATCTCCAATTTGACGCTTGATCTACACCGTGCCATTTTCTGTTGTATATGCAATGGTGTCAGCAGTAAACAACACATGTCAACTCGAGAGACAACCGACTGAGTTGTCTGTGCGATCTCTCGGTATGATGTTGCCTGGTCCCTCATGCCAATATTTCGATCTTTACCAAAGTACTGACTATGGCGATAAGCGTCATCTGCACATCCTCTGTCCATGCTGAGTTGCGATGTCCACCTGAAAACTTCCCGTAACTTTAGACACGTCCACTATAATTAAACCGTTCTCTGTCTGTAGGAGTGGCTAATTTTGTACTGAAAATAAGCTCTCATAAGGATAAAATTTCAATCAACATCCCCCCAGAGATGGAAATATTAAAGTGTCAATTTGGTAGCGAGGTAGTCCCTTTTCTGGTCAAAGTTTTTCCAGCACACTCCAATCTCTGAAATGCAATTCTTGGGAATCGAAAACTCACCCATCTACAACCGCCGTAACGTCTCCAGTACAGAGCACGCTTTCCGGATCGAGAATATGTGCACGTCTGAGGGTGACAAAGCTGGTGGATAGGACAGACATTTCGTACTGCAGATCCCGCTAAAAAGTCATTTTTGAGTCATGTCTCAATTCACGTATTTCTTCATTCATTTCGCCCTAAAGAGTCGCAAAGATTGGTTTTGGTCAGTATCCAACCAATGTTTCACCCATCTTGCACAAAGTCTTCCCATATTAATTCGTGACATATAACTTAATGTCCGCTTTCTTCTCATACAGAATATACGTAGAAGGTGCGCGCAGTGTGTTAGAGCTGTGTAATACATGTAGCAGCAAAACACGACAACCCTTAATTCTCGTGAAGCCATCAGCGACGACAGAAACATGAGGTGAAAACTGAGCTACTGGAGGTCTTGTCGGGGATGGCTGCGTTTCTCGGGGACAGTAGGGTGGAGAGACATCGTTACGGCAACCAGATCTCATCCAGGCGAACACTGCCAACAGAATAACTGCAAGAAAATACTTGTTCTGCAACAGATGTGAACTAAGCCAAACATTTCAATATAACAGTGTTGGCCGCGCGCCTGCTACGGTCGCAGGTTCGAATCCTGCCTCGGGCACGGATGTGCGTGATGTCCTTAGGTTAGTTAGGTTTACGTAGTTCTAAGTTCTAGGGGACTGATGACCACAGATGTTAAGTCCCATAGTGCTCAGAGCCATTTGAACAGTGTGTTGTACTTACGGTGCTCATCATATACAAAATCCTGCAAAGTTTCAAGTATTTAAAAATGTGTCTCATAATAGACTGTGTTCGGCTACTATGCGATGAAGTATTTCATTCATGTGCTGTGCCAGCGTCGTTGCCACGTGCAACATGATCTAACAACTTCGTTACTGCGACTTACGTAAGGTAACCGAATATAACCTGAAGGCGCTTAAATTCATATTACCTCGAGGGCAACAGTACTTCTCGATTGGGGGCTTCAATACGGGTGCTCGCCAAAATCTATAAATTACGAAGCTATTTTATGCCGAAGAATCATGTTTGTTCAGCGTGAGTATTGTCTCCCGTAATATGTTCATTCCTGATAGGAAGACCACCTTCTAAAGTGACTGACATAAAAGCGTTGTTGGACATTCACAGGCAACAAATTCGAGCATCTCTGCTCAAAATGCGTATTCAGCGCAAGGTTACTAGGTGGTAAATAGCATACGGAACATTGTAAATGATGTACAGGGTTATATATCATACTTTGTCGAAGATTTGATATGAGTGATCTTATACATAATGTTGTGGGGAAGCGAACCAAAGACTGCGGTTTATTGGCAGAAAACTCAGAAAATGCAACAGGTATGCTAAAGAGACTGCCTACAATACGGCTGCCCTGCCCGTTATGGAGCACTGTTGTGTCGTGCGGGATCCGTATCAGATAGGATCGACGGAGGACATCGAAAAAGTTCAAAGAAGGGGAGCTCGTTTTGTATTATCACGAAATAATGCGGATATGATAACGCGAATTGGGGTTTTTCGTTGCGGCAGAATCTTCTCATGATATTTCAGTTACCAACTTTCTGCTCAGAGTGTAAAAATCTTTTGTCGACGCCCACCTACAAAGGGAGAAATGATGATCATACTAAAATAAGAGAAATCAGAGGTCGCGCGGAAAGATTTAAGTGTTCGCTTTTCTCGCGCGCTCTTCATGAGTGGAAAGTTAGAAAAATAGCTTGAAGGTGTTTCTTGACCCTCTGCCAGCCACTTATTTGTGAATTGCAGAGTAACCATGTAGATGTAGATACCAATGATGTTCGGTTAGGGGTGAAACATTTGAACATCCTCTCATAATAATCTACGAGGAAAGCAATCCATATAGTCATGAATCAGTCTTCAGAGATCACTTTTACCTGCTGGGACTGTCCATTCTGCGGATGATTGGATCCTTCAACAAGATTAAGCATCTGCCTACAGTATTAGAAACGTCTATAAATAGCTGGAAGAGCACATTAACGATTTCGAAGTATTTTACTGGCCTCGAATACCTGCGAGAAAGTTGCGCCGCGCATTCTTCAAAAGCTGTGGGAAGTACCCGAGGAATGACTCCCCATATCTCTGGAAAAGTGACACTGAGTTACAGCTCCTCTAACTACTCAGAATGGTGAAAATGAGGGCTTTGTAACAATATGTTTCCACTGTGTGTACTTTATTACGTACTACGAGGAATACCAACAACCGATGTTATTTCTGACAGCTAATATTGTGCTACGATAATCTTCGTACGGTATCATTAATATCAAGAAGTTAATATTCGCGAAGACCTAACTCTTGACTATCTGAGTATTTCTACATACGACCAGTGGGAATGGTAATTTTTAATGTGCAGAACGTGGTATCCTGCGTAGCGCGAGAAGAGATGGCTATTTCCAGAAACAGAAAATATCTCTATGGACTGGGAATGCAAAAGTCGTCATAGGTGGAAATTGAAATGTCTGAAAATTCTTTAATTTCCTATTATTCGATGCGGATCTACTTTCTCGCTCGAATATCAAATAGTGAGAAAAAACGGTGGGTAGGTATTCCCATTCGGGTTCTTAAATTCTTGAGTTTTCGCTTATAAATTATTACGCGCTGGCCTTATGTGTCCGTCGTCTTGTAAAAGACTTACGAAAAATTATATTAATTCCTGCACTGCAAGCACAGTCTTTTTTTTAGTCACGTGTTCAGTATCTCAGTCCATTTGACACGATAAAGCACGTCGTGCCAAATCTAAATGTCTTTACCTCATTGCCCTGTCATCTAATATAATTTGAATTTAACTTTGAATGCATCTAATTTCCAATCGGGTTATTAAAATGTGATGACTATATAAAGAGAACCATTTTAGTTGGCAGAGTGAAGACTGTTCCTGCTTGTACTCACGAACGTTGATCGTCCAATATGGCAGGGAATCGTGGACAAATGGCGAGCTGACTGGGAATTTATCGTTCTGGAGACTTTTCTGGAGCCTCCAGGAGGATGGACACAAACTCTGCCAGGACTCGCTCAGCGAAGGCAATGATTGTTTAAATGCCTCCGTGCGTGCCGTGATTAATTTATCCTAGTCCCCCCCGCCCCCGGTTCCCAAGAGAACGATACCTACGGAGTTGTAGCATATTCCTAGAGTTATCATTTAAGCCCGTTCTTGCAACTTTGTGAGAAGACTTTCTCGGAATATTTTACGCCTATCTTCAAGAGTGGCTAACTCAGTTTCTTCAGCACCTGTGTTATCCACGGGTCAAACAAACCTGTGACCATTCGTGTTGCCCTCCTCTGTATTTGTTCAGTAGCCCCTGTTAGTCCTATTTGTTACACGTCCCACACACTTGAGCATTATTCTAAGGCTGGTCGCACGACTGATCTGTAAGCAATTTCCTTTGTAGACTAATTTCATTTCCGCGTATTCTGCCAATAAACCGAAGTCTGCCATCTGCTTTACTTACGGCTGAGCCTATACATGGAGGAGGTCATTCTATTCGAGACACCTCGTCACATTTCAGCTCAGAGTATATTCAAAGATTTTACAAAAAATCGATGTCAAGGGAACTGGGCGATAGTTTTGTGGATCATTTGTACTACACTTCTTGTAAACGGGTGTGACCTGTGGTTTCTTCCAGCCACTGTACACGGTTTTTGTTCGAGGGATTCACGCTTGATTATACACTACCCAGTCAGATTAATGCCACCGCCTGTCAAAAGCCTGAATAATCACTTTTGCTGCGCGGACACTGCGAGACGTGCAGGAAGACAGTCACTGAGGTTATGGAGATGTGGAACCGTGGTCATCTCAGTGCCGTATCCAGGATCCATGACACGTACAACCCGATCGAGGTTGTCCTACAGTTTCTCGATTGGGTTTAAATGCGGGGTGTTTGGGGGATAGGGGAGTACGGTAAACTTATCCTGGTGCTCTTAGAACCGCGCACGTGTACTGCGTGCTGTGCGACGCGTTGCATTGGTCTGCTGGTAGGTGCCATTGTGCCAAGGAAAAACACATACGGGTGAACATGGTCACAAAGGCTAGATGCGTACTTGTTTAGTCCATTATGCTTCCCAGTATGAGGAGATCACCCAGAGAATTCCCCAGACCATAAAGCTCCCCCCTCCGGCCTGGAACAATCCTACGATTGTTGCAGGGTGTTTGGTTTCAGGCGTTTACAGGCCGCCTACCGCCACTCAACGGAATTACTGCTGTGGCAGTGACACGTGAATTCCAGCCTTCGTCGGCGATGAACAGCAGTAAGCAGTGGTGCGTGAAGCAGGCGTCTGCTGCCAAGGCCAATACGCAGTAACGTTCGCCGAACGGTCGTTGGGGTGGCCTCTTGGTTGATGTGGGCGGTCAGTTGCTCAACAGTTGCACGTCTCTTCGCTCGAACACATTTCCTCAGCCCTCTTTCACCCCTGTAATCCATGACCCGTGGTGCACCACTGTTGTCCCGGCGCTGGTTTTGGATAGCGCAAATTTGCCATGCGCGGTATACCTTAACCGCTGCAGCGCGTGAAATTTTTACAAACTTATCTGTCTCGGATATCTTTCCACCCTTCGCCCGAAAGCTAATAATCGTGCCCTTTTTGAAGTTAGATAAATCGCTCCGTTTCCGTCTTACTACAACTACTACACTGTTTTCGGCGTCTGCCCGTCACGCTTTATGTAGCTACCTCAGTTACTGCTGCAACCTTCTGTCTTTGAGCGGTTATTGCACATTGACGTTAACATAGGTCGTGCTCACAGTAATGTGACTGGACCGTGTAAAGAATAGGATGCCGTAATAATGGACGTGAAATAACGCTGCAATCAAGCGTACAGGCTTGATGTCAAGTACCTTAAGTGCCAAGAGCCAGGTTAAGCGCTGACCTTCACTCTTGTTACGAGTCGCTTACTTGGAACTAATCACACTTCGGCTTGCTCGAGTAGCCTAAACAGCTGCAACGGCTCTCGGCAATGCCAGACAACTGCGGCGATACAGGATTACCGGTGGACGACGTATTACCACTCGCTTAATAAGGCGACTCGAGAGGCTGCAAGAAAACGGCGCAAGAAAACCTAATAAAACCGCACCGAACTGGTTTCTCCAATCAGCCATTTTGCCCGATTTCCTATTTAGGAAATGCGGTCGACACTTGTTTCCATTTGTCTTGACTTGCAAACACTGATACCAAAGGCAGTTGGACTGTAATAAGTCGGCTACCTTTGAAAAGTTTCAGATCTTGCTTTAATGAAAATAAAATACTACGAGAAATGTTTGCCACCGCCAATTCTTTTGGCTGCTGGAACAAATGTCGTAGCGGACAGACAAATGAGCCGAACGTGTTCCTGAGAGGACAGTGGTTCAACGAAGTTAATAATGCACTGAATAACTATGTCGGGTAATTTCTGAGACAGACAAGAGAGTTTTACTCTTTCAGGACGTATAGAAGTTCTTACTGAAAGTCGCAGCTGCTTCAAGACAACCAGTTTTGTGACTATAAATAGTCTGTATTTTCAATTTTTGCTTCCATTAGTGTATTTGGTGCCAATTATATGTATTTCCTTCTTGATACAGTACATTTCTTTTCGTTGCATGATCTGGAGATTGGCTTCTAAAAGGCGCAGCGCTCCGACTTTCAAGACGGGGAGGTGAACCAGGCTCGGATCGAATCCATGTAGCGCACTGGCGACCCCTGGTCTGGGACACGGGTCAGACTGAGTGTGGTTGTAGGCGACGTTCCGCGCTCGTTGGGTTGGGTTTGGGGGAAGAGACCAAACAGTGAGGTCATCGGTCTCATCGTATTAGGGAAGGACGGGGAAGGGAGTCGGCCGTGCCCTTTCAAAGGAACCATCGCGGAATTTGTCTGGAGCGATTTAGGGAAATCACGGAAAACCTACATCTGGATGGCCGGACACGGGATTGAACCACCGCCCTCTCGAATGAGTGACCTGTGTGCTAACCACTGCACCACCACGCTCGGTTCCCGCGCTCGAATAGGCAAACGCTAGGCTGGTCCCCAATCTCCGCCTCCGTAAGTAAAGCACGATACATGAACAATTAAAACGCGATTACGCACACAACGAAGTTCACAAGATTTACAACGAAATGACGTATATGACTTTCCTCCCGTCGGTTTATTGACCATTCTCGCGAAAGGAAGGGCATCCGGAAACAAAATTAAAAGAAATTTGCCTGCCGTGAAAACAGCGGACCCCGTAGAGTGGGATTACCTCTGGAAATGAAGAGACTATGTATCTTTATGTTTCTAGCACTTTGTATTCTTTTCTTGAATCGTTTCATACTACACAGAATAGTGACATCTTGTTCTACATCTACGTCAACACTCCGCAAGCCACGGCAGAGGGTGCTTCCGGTACCACTAACTGATCCCCTTTCCCCTGTTCCACTCGCGAATGGCACGTGGGAAGAATGGTGGTGGGTAAGCCTCTGTATTACTCCTAATTTATCAAATTTTCTCGTCGTGGTCATGTCGCGAGATGTATGTGGGAGGAAATAATATGTTCTCCGGCTCTTACCGGAGAGTTTCTCTTGTAGTGTCTGGCAATACAGTTTGTTGAACATTTCTGTAGCGCTCTCGTGACGACTAAACGAGCCCGTGACTATACGCGCAGCTCCACCTTGGATCTTCTCTGTCTCTTCTATCAGTCCAACCGGTTAGGGCCCCAGATTGATGAACAGTACTCAAGAATTTGTCGAACAATCGCCTTATAAGCGACTTCTTTAGTGGATGATTTACATTTTCTTAAGATTCTTCCTATGAATCTCAGTCTGGCATCTGCTTTTCCTACTATTTGTTTTTGTGTGGTCATAAGGTCGCTCTACATAGTTTCGCCTAAGTGTTTTACGGCAGACGCTGTCTCCAGCTGTTTGTCATCAATAGTGTAGCTGTACAGTAGTGGATTTCTTTTCCTCCGTATGCGCAATATGTTATATTTGTTTACGTTTAGGGTCAACTGCCAGAGCCTGCACCATTCATCAATTCTCTGCAGGTCTTTCTGCAAATGGTTACTATCTTCTGGTGTTGCTACTTTCTTAGAAACATTCGCATCATCTGCGAACAGCCTTAATAGAGCTTCCGACGCTTTGTACCAGATCGTTTATATACACTGTAAACAACAACTATCCCATCACACTCCCTTGGGGTACGCCGGAAATTACATTTGTCCCTTTAAGAGCGGCGTGTTGAGTCCTATCTGCAGCGAAATCTTGAATCCAGTTGACAAACGTGTTTTTTCTTTTTCTTTTTTCACTAAACGGCAGTGAGGGACGCTGAAGTCAAGCACTACGGCATCAACCTGGGCGCCGTTATCTACAGTGCTGTGAATCTCGCAGAGCAACAGAGCGAGCTGAATTTCGCAGGATCTCTGTTTTTGGAATCAATGCTGAGTTTTATAGAGGAGATTTTCGTTCTCCAAAAACTGCATAATTCTTGAGCATAAGACATGTTCCATAACTCTACAACAGACTGGAGTTAACGATATAGTCCTGCAAGAATGTGAATTTTTTCTAACAACCTTCTTCCCACCGCTCCTACAAGGGCTGCAAGTTCTTTCGCGTAATCTCTGTAGAATCTGACAGGTACATCATCTGCATCAGAAGGCCTTCCACCACTAACTGATTATAGTTGTTTTTCTGTTCCGTGATCTCTCATCTCGATATCTGCCATTTCAATCTTCTTACAATGATTCAAAGAAGGGACCATACTACGACTTTCCGCGGTGAAACGATATCGGAAGACCGAATTTATTATTCCGGTCTTCTCTCTGTTATCTTCTGTTTCGGTGCCAGTGTGGTTACTGAGTATTGAACATATGATTTTACTTAACACCAAAACTTCTCAGATCGGCTGACAAAATTTTACTTTTTAAGTCATTGAACGCTTGTCTCATTCCTCTTCTTACGTTTATCTACGCTTCGTTCATGTTTCGTTTGTCAGCTCGTTTTTGACTTCCCTTGAATCTGTGATGAAGCTCTTTTTGTTTACGTAGCATTTTTTAACACTGCTGTTAAACCACGGAAAGTCTTTCTCATCTCTTAGACGTTGCTCGGCGTACTCGCCTAAGGTATACTGAACGATGCTTTTGCCTGGTCATCGCCCGTGTAGCATCTAGTTATCAGAACAAATACTGTATACTGTTTATGTCCTGGTCTAAGTACCATTATTTTATGGAAGAAGTTGTGGCTAAAACTTCAAGATAATTGGGCAGAAGGTCCGCCTATTACGGTTACAACTTTCTTTTCACATAAACCCAAACATGTTTCAGCACTTTTGTGCCATCGTCAATGACTATTTTTTACCTCTTTCTGTAAAATGCAAACATGTTTTAAGTAATAGTCGTTCTAACGAACATTAGGCCAAAAACAGTTTTTGTTTATTGTCATTACCTTAATTTTTGTAGATTGTTGTGTTGTAGGAGATCCTCTGTACGTTATTGGAAGTCAAATGTACTATTTATACTAGAAAAACAGATGACTGAAAGTAAGTAATGGTCTCTTATACTGTGAATTTAGTCGGCACATTAATAAATCGCTTTATTTCTAAACGTATTTTGTTATGCAGAAGAAAGTACGTTTAAAGATAAAGTGGTTTGTTAACATGTCAACCAAATTCACACTAACATCACTTAATTGAAGATAACAGGCTACCAATATCCAGGAATGTACAGATATCTCACATTACCCAATAAAGTGGAAAAATTAATGTAATAACAACAGACAAAAAATGTTTTTAGGTCCAATTTTGTGAGAATGATTGTTACTTAAAACATATTTACTTTTTACAGAAAGGAATAAAGAGTACTCATTGACGATGGGACAAAGGTGCTGAAAGCTGTTTGTGAATGAAAAAAACAATAGTTTGCAAACTTTCGGAGATTTGCGATAAGGAACATCTACATTTTCTATATAAGTAGAAACGTAGATGTTCGTTTCTTCAAAACCTCAAATCTCCGAAAGTTCTTCAGGGATTGCTTTGAAATAACATTGCATTCGAATACTCAAGCTGTAACACATCGATTAGGAGTAGGTTTATTTTATGTAACTATGTATTCGCAATTTATGAAGTGTGTATTCTGTGTTGTTTAAACTCCTTGAAGTATGGTAAGAAAATTAAGAGTTTTGTAACGTATATAAGAAAAAAAGCAAAATAATATATTGAAGATTTTAGTTCTTATAATATGAATATGTTTATGAAAAAGAGTATGTTTGTTAAAAGCTGGTTCATGCTTAGGGAATTTCTATTTGTAACATGTAAACGCTGTAGGGTAGTCCCTCCGCAACGTAAGTGACATGGCGCGATGTAAAAGGTGTATTTGGCGGTCGAACTGAGCGGCTGCTTTGTGGGAACGACACGCAGTATGTGGCTAGCCTTCGAACGGTTCACTTTGACGGTGCTAAGAACGGCAATTGGAAGCCGCATTAGAAGCGATTTGCCTCGGATGTGGATCTGGCTATTATTTGGTATTCACGGAATAATAGAACAGTTCTAATATGTTGAAATTCCGACACCAAGAAGAGAATTTATAGTGCATTCGCACATCACGAGCCGTGAGTACAGTTAGCCGTCATTGCGCCTGCCATCAATCTTCGCCACTGCTTCACAAACTTCATACATTCAGTTAAGTACTGTATATGGGCATGGACCAGTTAATTTGTGTGTTGCTGCAGTAATAATCACATAAAACATTAAATTCGTGTCTGGAACCATATTTTCAATCCTAACCACGAACCTATGCAGGGTCCTCGCCTAAGTGCTACTAAAACCGAATATTCTGATTTAAATGAACAATTCTTGCATTCATATGTTTAAAAATGATTTTTTTGTCTAAAGTAAAAGGAGTAGTAAAAGTTAAAGTAAGAGTAACATTTGGATGCTTTGTTAATGAACTACTCCAAGTGAAATTGTTAAGGTAGGAAGTTTAAGTACAAAAATTCAAAGATCAATTAATAAGAAAGTCAAGTTGGATAGGCTTTTGCTAAAGTATCCTTAGTTTATTATAAAATATAGTTTTGCAGGATTAGAGTGCAAGATTGCTTCAAAGGTAATTAAAGTTCAAGTACATATACATCTTTAATGAGCAGATTTACGATGGTATTGTTAGAAGAAAAATTATGCACATTTTTAAAGAAAGTGTACTTTTGGTACCCATCGTGAAAAGTTCCTTTTTTGAAGTTAATTGAGCCCAGTGTTGTATTTTACTGTCTTGCAAAGTGATTTAAGTGAATGATTAGCTTTTAGAGTTAGTCTTTACTATTGTAATAATCAAAGAGGTTTGACTAATGAAACTATACTAGTTTATGTGTACCCATCATATTCTCCACCTATTGATAAAAATTGAACTATTACTGTTACTAAGCAAAACTGCTAAATGTAGAGGAGCTTAAACAGTGTATTTATAATGTTACTCATCGTTATTTGTGTTTATCATGTCAATCAGGATAGAAGCCGCTCATGTCTAATAATGCTATTGAGTGTGGCTGTCATTAGTATGAGCTTGGTACAAATTTGCTCCCCTTGATTTACTGGTGTGCGTGTGTGTGTGTGTGTCTTATTCGTAACTGCTGCTACGCACAGTACAAAGTGCACTGTGTCAGTTTGTATCATGTTTGCTATTCAAAGGGAAATCGCAACAAAAGTAACTTCAATAACCATTATATTCCAAATTAATGTGCCTAATTGAGCTGGCGGCCGTTCATTCATTTATGATTTTACCACTTTCGTTAACTAAAGGCCGTTTGGCTTTTCTCTTATTTCACCAAATTCGAAATCATAGTTCGATGCACTTGTCCATTAGACACACGTGCGGTCTAACTTCGAAATCCTCTCAAAGGATAACATTAGTGTGTTTCACGGAACGTTAGTGTTATTAAGTGTTTTTTAAATAACTACTGGAAACGCCATCTGGCGTATATGTAATATATATGTAATAAGGACACGTTATAAAAACGTAACCCTTGCTTCGTTCAAAATCATAAATCTCCGAAAGTTCTTGACCGTCTTCTTTGAAATTTTGAAACAACGTTGAATTTTGTTACGGGCGTCTTTTTTAGAAAGAATTAGACACCTTTTATAGAAGCGACGAAGAAACTGGTACACGCATGCTTATTCAAATGTAGAGATATGTAAACAGGTAGAATACGGTGCTGCGATCGGTAACGCCTTTATAAGACAACCAGTGTCTGGTGCAGTTGTTAGATTGGTTACTGCAGCTACAGTGGCAGGTTATCAAGATTTAAATGAGTCGAACGTGGTGTTATAGTCGGGGCACGAGCGATGGGACACAGCATCCACGACCGAGCGAGGTGGCGCAGTGGCTAG
This sequence comes from Schistocerca nitens, assembly GCF_023898315.1. Taxonomy (NCBI): domain Eukaryota; kingdom Metazoa; phylum Arthropoda; class Insecta; order Orthoptera; family Acrididae; genus Schistocerca; species Schistocerca nitens. Next base: position 3,582,961 of record NC_064619.1, on the reverse strand, counting down.
CACACTGGACTCGCATTCGGGAGGACGACGGTTCAATCCCGTCTCCGGCCATCCTGATTTAGGTTTTCCGTGATTTCCCTAAATCGTTTCAGGCAAATGCCGGGATGGTTCCTTTGAAAGGGCACGGCCGATTTCCTTCCCCATCCTTCCCTAACCCGAGCTTGCGCTCCGTCTCTAATGACCTCGTTGTCGACGGGACGTTAAACACCACTAACCTAACCTAACCTAACCAGCATCCACGGGGAAGCCATGAAGTGGGGATTTTCCCGTACGACCATTTCACAAGTGTACCGAGAATATCAGGAATCCGGTAAAACATCAAATCTCCGATATCGCTGCGGCTGGAAAAAAATGGTTCAAATGGCTCTGAGCACTATGGGACTCAACTGCTGAGGTCATTAGTCCCCTAGAACTTAGAACTAGTTAAACCTAACTAACCTAAGGACATCACAAACACCCATGCCCGAGGCAGGATTCGAACCTGCGACCGTAGCGGTCCTGCGGTTCCAGACTGCAGCGCCCTTAACCGCACGGCTACTTCGGCCGGCAACTGCGGCTGGAGAAAGATCCTGCAAGAACGGGAATAACGAAGACTAAAGAGAATCGTTTAACGTGACAAAGTGCAACCCTTCCACACATTGCTGCAAATTTCAATAGTGGACCACGAACAAGTGTCAGCGTGCGAACTATTCAACGAAACATGATCGATATGGGCTTCTGGAGCCGAAGGCCCACTCTTGAACCCTTGATGACTGCACGACACAAAGCTTTACGCCTCGCCTGGGCCCGTAAACACCGGCTTTGTACTGTTGATGAATGGAAACATGTTGTCTGGTCGGACGAGACTCGTTTCAAATTGTAACGAGCGGACGGAGACAACCCCATGAATCCATGGAGCCTGCGTGTCAGTAGGTGGTGCAGGCTCTGTAATGGTGTGGGGGGTGTGTAGTTGGAGTGATATGAGACCTCTGACACGTCTAGATACGACTCTGAGAGGGGACACGTACGTAAGCATCCTGTCTGATCACCTGCATCCATTCGTGTCCATTGTGCATTCCGGCGGACTTGGGTAATTCCACCAGGACAATGCGACACCCCACACGTCCAGAACTACTACAGAGTGGCTCCAGGAACATTCGTTTGAGTTTATACACTTCCGGTGGCCACCAAACTCCCCAGACATGAACATTATTGAGCATATCTGGGACGCCTTGCTAAGTGCCGTTCAGAAGATACCTCGACCCCCTCGTATTTTTACGAAATTATGGACAGCCCTGCAGGATTCACGGTGTCAGTTCCCTCCAGCACTACTTCAGACATTAGTCGAGCCCACGCCACGTCTTGGTGCGGCATTTCTGCGCGGTCATATGATATATGTGAGTATATAGTTTATGATCAGAATACTACTACAGACTCTGAACTTGCAATAACAGTAAACAAGGTTCAAGATCAGAGAGGGAGGTGGGAAGACGAGACAGATAGTAGATAGAAGGGTTGGGAGGAAATGAACGGAGAAAACAGGAAGGAGGAGATGGACAGAGAGGGGCGGAGGAGAAGATGGACAGAGGAAGAGGTGAAAGACAGGAGGAGGGGGAAGGAGGAGGGGATGGACAGAGACGTGGGAGAGAAGGAGATGAGAACGTATATCCAATTCCCATACATATCAGAGATGTGCGCTTTCTTTTCCATTTAAGCAGACAGAGCCACAACAATGCGTGGCCGGGTACAGTTAGTGATGAATTAATTCCTTTCCTAAAGAAATGTGAAAAACCGCAGCTATAATTCTTTGTATAAAATTCGATCGTGGTACTCCCGAAAAGGAGATTTGTTCTTATGGAATCGACGTATGTGTCGTACAAAATTAGCAAGTGGAGCAAAAAATTACAAGTTATAAAAGTACAAATTGTTCTTGGGAAGTAATTTAAAGTTGCATATGAAGAGACAAACATAGAGGTGCGCATAATCTAGAAACAAAAAAGTGTCGTGAGTAGTAGTTTCCCACTTATGTTGCTAAGAAATTTACATTATTCTCAGTAATGTGAGTTGTTTTCTTTTTTTTTGTCAGATATTAGCTATATGACGACACTCGACCGTGTCTGATTGTCATACGCGCGTACTGTGAGCTACAACAATACCATCGTAAGCTGAGTGGAGCAGCCCTAACAGCAACAATCTGCTTCTTGCGTCCTCAGCTGCTTTACATAACCAGAAACTAAATCAAGATGCGAGCCTGCCTACGGAGTCGTTATTTACATACCAACTAATGCCGGGTGTCGCCTGTTTCTGTAAAGAAACGTTATGCGAAAATTATGCCACCACGCCCAGAAAACTTTTGTTATGGTAATGGGCAATGCACTTGTTGGACAGGGCATACTTTAGCCGATGGTTTCCGCCGATAAGCGGAGCTCACGAGCAGCCTTTTCTCATGTCCATACGCGGCCCGAAGCGGTGTAATAGGCGCAGATGCCGGCTCTGTACGCAGCATTGTTCGCGGGACGTAAATAACACCTATAAATTGTCGTACGGAGACACGTGGCCTTAGCGGAAGAAGCGAGCTCTGTCCGGTCACAATAGCCAATAAACGCGGCCGACTGTATGAAGAAACATCCTCGCTCAGAGCCATTTGTTCTCGGCGGCTTGTCGGCGGGTATGGAAACAAATTGCTGAATAGTTCCAGGCAGCGATAAATATCGTCTGTACTAGCGCCTTACATGCACAGTCCAGATGGTGGAACAAGTTAGTGACAAAACAGTACTACGCAATTTAACGAACCTCGATTTGTATCGCCTGCAAAGGCACGAGCGTCCTATAACCACACTGATTATTAGCTAGTGCTACATTTATTTGAAATGGAGTGGGAACTTTCGTTTCATATCGAAAATTCAAGGATTCGTCATGCGACGATACTATACCTTTTCTGCCGCAATTTCTGCTATGCATTCACGGCATAAATAGCTAAGATAAGATTGCGGCCATGCTTGACGTTCACATAAGCTTCTTTACACTCATATGATATCTTTTTGGGGGCGAGACAGCACCTGTTTTGGACGTAAATAGTTTCAACTTTATTGTGATACAGAGTACAATAACACAAATGCGAAGAGAGATTTAATAGACTCCATATCGTTAACCTGCGTGTAATTCAGTACAGTCGTGGCACGCTGGTAAGAATTTCACGAACATTAAATTCATTCATCCGGTAGATACTGTACCTAAGCTTATAGTGTTTTTTCCAGGATGTCTCTCATTAAATTCATTAAGGCTTTTACTGTGAGAGCACTTTTTTGTTTGTTTGTTAATACCTAGAGGAGGATGCATGAGCAAAGGAACTCTCTCTGCTCTGGACGTAGACTACCGTGTTTCGGTGCGGAGGAAGTTAAGCTCCTCCTCCTTATGTGAAGTTATTAACGAGAGGAGTGGCATGCAGATGTATTGAAAGCTTAACTGTTTAATGTTGTTGAAAGGATGTACATTGAGTTAGCAAATGTCATGGGATAGGAGGCACCTGATATCGTGTGGAACCTCCTCTGGCCCTGCCGACTGTGGTGAGACGCCGTGGAAGTGAGTCTACGAGTCCCTGGTACCCCCCTGGAAGCAACTGACACCACACCTTTTGCAGAGTGGCAGCCAACCTCTGGTCTGTTCGTGGGTGCAGGATCCATGGGCACGGAGCATGCGTTCCATGACATTTCAGATACGCTCGATAGCGTTCAAGTGTGGGCTCCGGAGTGGCGACCTCAGTCTTCGGATCTGCCCTGCGGCACCTGGAACCTTTCTCGGGCGACGTGAGAGCGATGAGGCGGCGGCGTTATCATTTTGAAACACTGCAGAACGTCAGGATGTTGCAAGGCCCAAAATGGGGGAGATGGTCCCCGAGCAGCTCAACATATCGCGGACCATTCAAAGTTCCTTCCAGAACAGCTAGTGGGCCCATTCCACACCAGAAAAATGCACCCCAGACGATATGAGAGACACCGCAGCCTTGGACCACACCTTCCTGGGAGGCGGGATGCATCGATTCTTGTGGTCTGCGCCACACACGGCGCCTCCTGCCGGCTTGGTGCAGCTGGAATCGTGACTCGTCCGCCTACATCATGTTACGCCATTGTTCCAGTGTCCATTCCTGGTGATTGGCGACAAAGGCAAGACGTTGGGTTGTTAGCGGCACCCGTGTGCGGCCATGGCTCCCTTTACCCACGAATCCATTTTCCTACGGACTGTCCACTGGGAGGCGCGTCTAGCACGTCCTGTGTTGAAATGGGCCGTGATATGTTGCAATGTTGACCTTCTGTCACATATTGACGGTCCGCCTCAGATATCGCCGGCCACGGTCATTGAGTGTGGCTGGACGGGCGGTAGTTCGTCTGTTGTGGACTGCGACAGCCTCCTTCAACCCCTTACGGTATACGCTGGACATGGACGTTCGGCCATAGCCTGTCATCGTGGTTGTGTCACAAACCACAAAGGAGCAACAGCTCTAAAGCAAGTGTTCAAGACACTCTCCAAAACGTTTTGAAGAAGGGAAAAGAATGTCCCAAGTTTGTTTCGCACACTTACCGGCGCTGCCGTCGATAAGTAATGTATTAAGTTGTTCTAACGCACGGCTTTCCGGAGTGGGAAGGAGCGCTTGGTCCTCGGCACGAATCCGCCCGGCGGATTTGTGTCGAGGTCCGGTGAGCCGGCCAGTCTGTGGATGGTTTTTAGGCGGTTTTCCATCTGCCTCGGCGAATGCGGGCTGGTTCCCCTTATTCCGCCTCAGCTACACTACACTACAAAGTAGGAGCCTCCTAGAATATTGTGAGCCTAGAGACTGAAGACAGGCACAATCGGGCGTACCCTGGAAACGGTGAAAGATTTCACCGGATAATCCTTCTAACACCAGATCAAGTTAAAGTCCGAAACCAAATTAATATCAAGATGCAACGGCCTTTATCAAGGCCACCCCTTGTGACGATCTCGAAAAATATTGAGGGATTCTCTAGTCATAAGAGTGTTTTATCAGCAGACATGTGCCATAAGCATAAATGCGACGTATTGTTGGTGCAGGAAACACACCGGGGAGCCACCAGCCACAGACCTAAAATAGCAGGAATGGATTTGGCCATTGAAAGACCTCACGACAAATATGGGAGTGCGATTTTCATCAGACCCGGGCTCAACGTAACATCAGCCGCAATGACAGAAGTAAATAACATTGAAGTACTTACCATTCGCGCTCAGAAGTTCTCTGTGACGTCTGTGTACAAACCACCAGATGTGGTCTTTGTTTTCCATGAACCAAACAATTTTACATATGACCATAATAATTTTGTCATGGGCGATTTCAACTGCCATGGTGAAGCATGGGGATGTAATGAGACTGATGAGAATGGTGTACAGCTTAAATCCTGGGCTGACACTAACGACCTACAACTCATTCATGACCCAAAACAGCCAGCATCGTTCAACAGCAGAAGATGGAGAAGGGGATATAATCCTGACAACATCTTTGTGAGTAGGAAGTTGGCAGCACAGTGTACGAAGCTTGTTGAAGAACCTATCCCAAGTACGCAACACAGACCCGTCATTTGTGTTGTGAATGCCATGGTTAAACCAGAGCAGGTGCCTTTCCGAAGACGGTTTAATTTCAAAACGGCAGACTGGCAGAAATTTAAAGAGCAATTGGATGAAGAAATTGAGAAAATCCCTCCTCGACCAGATGAGTATGGTAGATTTATCGATCTTGTGAAAAGGATCTCAAGGAAAAACATCCCAAGGGGTTGCCGTACCCAGTACACCCAGGGTCTGACCGCCAGCAGCAAGGTCTTACTTGACAGGTACAAAAAGCTTTTCACTCGGGACCCCTTCAGCGAAGATACGATGGAGGCTGGGGAGGAACTAATGCAGGCTATTGCTGAGGATAAGAGATGACGGTGGTGCAGACTAGTCGAGAATCTTGACATGAAACAAAACAGCAGACGTGCATGGAAATTACTGAAAAACTTAAGTGGGGACCCAACTGACAACCAGCAGAAGAACAACGGGGTAGCAGCAAACCAGATTGCTAGCCAACTTCTGAAGAATGGGAAAACCAAAGGGAAAAGAGAAAGGGAAAGAGTTATACCCCAAGAACAAAAAGATTACGGACTCCTCAATGCTTTATTCACAGCAACCGAACTGGAAGACGCCATTCAGAGTATGAAACTGAATAAGGCCGCTGGAACTGATGACCTGAGAACGGAGCAGATAAAACGGTCTGGGCCCAAAGCTGGAAACTGGTTACTACAAATGATGAACACCTGTATTAAAGAGCTGAATATTCCAGAATTATGGCGACAGGCGAGAGTGGTGGCTTTACTCAAACCTGGCAAGGAGATAAAGGACCCCAAAAGTTACAGACCAGTGTCACTTCTGTGCCATCTCTATAAGATACTGGAGCGGATGATTCTCAACCGGGTGGCAGAAACTATAGATGAAAAGCTGATAAAGGAACAAGCCGTTTCAGAGCGGGAAGATCTTGTTGTGGGCAAATACTTAATCTGACGCAACATATAGAAGATGGGTTTGAAAAAAAATTAATAACTAGAGAAGCTTTCATAGATCTTACTGCTGCATACGATACGGTAAACCACAGAAAGCTATTGCGCAAATTATATCACCTCACAGGGGACTGTAGGTTGACGATGGTTATTGGTAGTCTTCTGCAGAATCGAAGATTTTATGTATCCCTAAATGGTAAAAACAGTAGATGGCGACTGCAGAAGAATGGCTTACCACAAGGAAGTGTACTTTCTCCCATCCTTTATAATAACATCATCCGCAGGCTGACAAACTATGAATGGGGAGCTCAACCATCAGTACTGAGAACATCAGCACTTGCTCTGTGTGTTTCTGCAGCAGACTATGCAGCGCCAGTATGGGAAGCATCTGCACATGCTAAACAGGTCGATGTTAGTGTAAATGAGACAATGCGAATTGTTACAGGCTGCCTCAGACCCACACCAACGGGTAATTTGTACCTACTTGCTGGAATTGCCCCATCCAAGATCAGAAGGCAGGTGGCAGCAGACGCTGAGGGAACAAAGAAAGAAACAGATTCTCGACACCACTGAATGGGCACGTCACTCAGGCTCGGAGGCTTAAGTCTAGAAATAGCTTTATTGCAAGAACCAGGATCCTTGACGGTTGACAGGAAGATAATAGAGTCCGTAAATGGGAGAATGAACAAACCGCACTGCAGATAATACCAAAAGAGCAAATGACACCTGGAAACAAACTTCCTTATACAGTGTGGAGAACACTAAATAGGCTGAGGGCTGGTGTACCCAGATGCAAAACCAATCTGTGCAAGTGGGGACTGCTGACTAACGATGACGACGTTCTTTGCGGATGTGGAGAGGTACAAGACGAGGCACGTCTGCTCACGTGCCGACTACTGCCGGAGCCCTGCAGCTTTAGTGACCTGCTACAAGCCAACGACAAAGCCGTAGAGGTGGCTAACTATTGGAAAAATAAAATTTGATCTGGACACCGAAAAGTAAAGTAAAGCTACACTATGTCGCCGATTGCTGCGCAAACATGTTCTCCAAGTACGCGTACACCAGCATTACTCTATCACGCAAACATGGGGGTTACACTCGTCTGGTGTGAGACGTTCCCTGGGGGGGAGGGGGGGGGGTCCACCGGGGGCCGAACCGCACAATAACCCTGGGTTCGGTGTGGGGCGGCGGAGGGGTGAAGTGGACTGCGGTAGTCGTCATGGGGTTGTGGACCACTGCGGCTGCGGCGGGGACGGAGCCTCTTCGTCGTTTCTAGGTCGCCGGTTAACATACAATACAATACAATGCATTAAGTTACTTTGAAGTCGCTTTCTGTTGCTCTCTCTCAGATGACGTGTTACAAATGTGTAGTGAGATTCTGGTTCGCATCGCGTAGCTTGGCTGACATTTTCTGCAGCATTTCGGTATCTTTAACGAGTATTTATCCGTATTCAGACTCAACATTCGTTACTAGGCTAGGTGGTCAGTTTTCGAGGCATGGTACAGACTCGGCTTTCTAGCAAAAAGTTTACAGCATTTTGTAATGCATATAGAATTCTTGCTGTTCACTTCGTTCTTTTGTGGTGATAATAATTCCGTGCTGCTGCTAAATTCACGTTTAAATGGTTCAAATGGCTCTGAGCACTATGGGACTTAACATCTATGGTCATCAGTCCCCTAGAACTTAGAACTACTTAAACCTAACTAACCGAAGGACAGCACACAACACCCAGCCATCACGAGGCAGAGAAAATCCCTGACCCCGCCAATTCACGTTTAAAAAATCTAGTATTTTCACGATATTGTGTGCATGTGTCAACTTGCATCGTACTACAACACCGAACTTTACAGACTTTCTGCATTAAGTGGGTATAGTGAGCCATTATTGTAATAGCGTATACGTTTCTCAAAAACAACAGTCAGCGGTACGCATCTGGCATTTCTTTGAAGGCTTTTACGGTCACAAGGTAAGTCGTCATATGGAGATTCAGAAAGAGCTTGGAAGTACATTACTTTATATACGACGTGATTACTGTGTAGCTTTAGATTTTAGATTGTTGAACGGAACAGGCTAGGTTAACAGATTTAGCCACGTATGCTCTTAGCATATAACAGCCTATAAGGGGGTTACCTATACATTCTTCGAACCAGATTATGAACGGTGAGTGTGATCATAAAATCCATTCCAAGGTCCGTTTTTACTCGCTGTCCTTCGTTGCGCAAAGTAAGTTTTATCTGACCTTCAATTTGTTCATTTACTTTTAAAATTCCAGCCATATAGCGTTACGAGTTATTTATTGGTGGTGGTGGTGGTGGTGGTTAGTGTTTAACGTCCCGTCGACAACGAGGTCATTAGAGACGGAGCGCAAGCTCGGGTTAGGGAAGGATTGGGAAGGAAATCGGCCGTGCCCTTTTCAAAGGAACCATCCCGGCATTTGCCTGAAACGATTTAGGGAAATCACGGAAAACCTAAATCAGGATGGCCGGAGACGGGATTGAACCGTCGTCCTCCCGAATGCGAGTCCAGTGTGCTAACCACTGCGCCACCTCGCTCGGTAGTTATTTATTGGGTCTAAACTTTATGTAGGAGACGGAATTTATTTAGGGCCAGGTTCAGGATACATATTTACATGTCATCCGTAGACATTCAGAAGGGAGGGAGTGTTAACGTATTTTGACGATTTAGAATGCGAAGCACCTGCAAATGGACAAAAAACGATCAGAATATTATTATACAGAATTGAAAACACAATTACTTTTAATGAAGGTGCCGTTAAGTTATTTGTGAATGTAGGAGGAATTTATACGCAATTTGCTTTACGTCATAGGCCTGCTTCGTGGGTCATACGACGGTCCTCTGAGATTAAATCTCAGAACGTTGTTTGGCACTCTGGATATGAGCAATTGTACACCGCCATAACGCCTACTATTTTGATCAAATACTATCACGAAACCCGAAACCTACACCTATTTGTTTTGCTTTGTGACGCTCGCTTGTGCGGTAACAACTGGAAGGCACGTACCTCGAACCCAGGTGCTAGAAGAGACTGCGATCACCAGCGTTTGATGTACACTAGTTGACAGAGCACCGATGTTCTGGGTTAACTTTCAGTTCTCTCCGCGATGTCTAATGAACCAGTCTTCCATCTGTTAAGCAGACATTAAGCTCGATGTTCTCCTCAGCACTTAGAAGTTACCGAAGTCATGTCAGCTACAAAGGTGTAGAGCAGGTAATCGGCCGCACAAAACATAAAGTCGATACAGCAACAGTAATAATTACACTGAGAGTAATAAAGTTATCCGTTAATGAGATACTTCTAAACACTATTTTTAGGTATTTTTCACTATTTTTTTAAACATGGTGGCCGTGGGACACCAACTCTAGTTTTTCTGTTAAACCAAACTGCACACAATTCATTTTTTAGCATAGAACCGAACTAGGTTAGCGCACGGAAAAACTTCGGTTTGAAAAGCAACAGCTACCATATTTCCGCACCGCGACTGGATGCCAGACAACCGTCTCAGTACGGATACATTGCTGGCATGTCGTGAACGCTGTGAAGTAATGTGGCGTATGAACTGTAATAGGCTTCTCGTCACGTATTAGAAGAAGAGATCGCAGGCAGCGGCGGGAGGCAACGCTAGAGGATTATACGAGTTCCAGTTGCGCGTCGGACACATCCTCGGATGTTATGATACTCGCCTCGCCCGCCTGCAGCGAGGCCTCGCATTTTAGTGCGGGCAATTAGCGACGGCTCTGCTGTCGTAAATTTCAATCACGGCGCAATTCTCGTCCGCTCGCCAGATGCCTCCCCGTGGGACGGCTGCGCCGCTGAAATCCGGGCAGGCCGGCGGCCGCGCGGCGCGTGGGCAGAGTCCGGCAGCGCTGGCGTCTCCCACGCGGCCGGCAGCTGCCTGCCTGCATGTGCTAATGGCGACCCACCCGCGCCTCCAGGGGGCCACGCCCTCGCCGACTTCAACTCACTTGCCGATAGCGTTTCTCTGACGACGATCGAATTTCCAGGTACAATATACGTTCGGCAATCAACTTTAGTTTTTACACTGCTGGTCATTAAATTTGCAACACCTGGAAAAATAGCAAATAACTTTGACGGCGTATACAGTATATTAGGAAGAGTGCATGATCAGATTTTGTGGGTGATTACTGCGAAATTTGGTACACATCTCTGCCGTATCTGGCAGCAACAATGATTCTAACCTGCTTGGGAATCGAGTGGGACTGGCTCGAATGACAGATTTGGGGGGAGGGAGGACGTCTCTCGACAAGCCATGACGAAATGTTTTCAGTGGATGAGATATCTCAACAACGTGATGTCCAGGGCAACAGCTGAACACCCTCTGTGTCGAGGTAGATCAGGGTAGCGCGGGAAATATCCGGTCTTGCGTTATCGTGTTGGAAGACAACGTCATAGAACACAGCCAATAGCCTTAGCATGTGAGGAACGTAGTGCCTGCTGTTTAGATTACTGCCTATCCGAGTCAAAAGTGTCAGTGCGCTCTCTCTCTCTCTCTCTCTCTCTCTCACTCTCTCTGTTGCAGCGTCAAGGGTAGCCGCAATAATGGTCGCCGTGGTTACAGTCCGCGGTGCTCCAGACGCCGTCCCACTGTCGCTTTGAGTGCTTGTCTTGCAGTAAAATAGCACGTTTCATGGTATGCTCTGTGGTTCAGCGAATAATGCGTCTGTTCTCTCGGGAGATAGTCGCGTGACGCCCTTGAGATCGAGCACAGCGTGAACCCATCGATTCCACATTCGCATGACAGTCGTGGAATTCCGACCAATGCGAGCAGCAATAGCGCGGAACGGTACATCACAATTTCAGGAGACGAAGTTCCTGCAGCTGTCGTATTCCGACAATTGCTGGTAGCGTTTTCTGGTCTGGTATTGGCGTCCATCACTTGTATTGCGCTAATATTTTCGTATCTACATACCTATCAGATTAAGCAATCTCAAAAAACATTTTTAGATATGTTTTGTGTGCCCGTTTGCCTTAGAAATTATACCGCAGTAAATATCTTACTGTTATGGTTCTCATGATATACAAACAATTCCATGTACTCCTTTCGCCGTCTTTAGTTCCAGCAGACACTGTCCAATTCATCAGTAGTGATACATATCAGACGCTTTGTGTTTCCCCTTAGACCGTGTTCTGTATTAGACAGGCTGTTTTTATATAAAACTTTCTCGGTACTCAAAGCAGTGTCATGTCAGGAGTGAAACTCAAACAGGATGGCAGGACGCCTCTGCGGTGCACTAAGCTGACAAGAGTCATGGTATAGCGACGTGGACAGGTAGTGAAGGGCAGTGTACTGGGGGAGCTGTCACTTGATTTCAGGCGGATACTGTGAAAAGTTTTCCGGCGTGGTTGTGGCTGCACGACGAGAATTAACAGACTTTGGACGCGAAATGGTAGTTGGAGCTACACACATGATACATTCCATTTCGGAAATCGTTAAGGAATTCAATATTCGGAGATCCACAGTGTCAAGAGTGTACCGAGAATACCGAATGTGATGCATTACCTCTCACGGCGCACAATGCAGTGGCCGACGGCCTTCACTTAACGACCGAGCACAGCGACTGCTCAGAGTTGTCAATGCTAACAGACAAGCAACACTGCGCGAAGCCATGAACCCAAGTAGTCAACAAGGAACTGTGCAAGCTTATGATGGCACTTGGAGACCATTTGCAGCCACTTACGGACTTCGTGGAATTTTTGTGAACTACAGTTTGCCATGTCACCGGGCCATAGGTGTTCGCGATTGGTTTGAAAAGCATTCTGGACATGTCGACCGTACGATACGGCCACCCAACATGAATCCCATCGAACATTTATGGGGCATAATCTAGAGATGAATTCGTGCAAAAATCCTACAGCTGTGGACTGTTATGGAGGTAGCATGGCTCAGTATTTGTGCATTGGGCTTCCATCAACTTGTTGACCCATGCCACGTCGAGTTGTTGCACTATGCCGGGCAAAAGGGGGTCCGACAAGGTATTACGAGGTATCGCATGACTTTTGTCACCTCAGTGCATAACGTCTCAACGTCCCGTCGTAGCACAGGGAAAAACGGGAAATCTACTGTACCTTTTCAAAGGAACCATCGAGAAATGCGCCTTAAGCGATTTACAGGAATTCCGGTAGCCCTAGATCTTGGTTGCCGTACGAGAATTTGAACCGTCGTCCCTCATTACACGAGTCGACTGTCTTTATTATTGTACCGCTTCTCTTCGTGCTAAAACTCTAGTTTTCCAAGAAGTTCATCAATTTTTTCTCAGGAGTCGCTTCGATTAGAGTTTTATCTTAGTCACGACGCGGTCTGAAAACTGAGAAAATTCAAGGACGCACCATCGGAAATTTGCCAAGGCTAAGTAGTCTCTTCAAACCGTCCCATTAATTCTTCTGCCCTAACAATGGCGAGAAAATATGTAGAACTAATAAAACTTACAAATCAGACAAACTGGAACGAATTGATGTTTATAACTAGAGGTCCTCGCGGATACGGATACACACCCGCAGTAACAATTATTTTGCCTGCACCTATGCCGATATACACAGCCGTATCGCGTGAATATCTGCAGTGTTAATTACTTGGGGCTAAATGTTAAAGGGCAGTGATAATACTACGATTTTTACGTATCAGCATTGTTGTCGTTGTTGTGGTCTTCGGTCCAGATACTGGTCTGATGTAGCTCTCCATGCTACTCTATCCTGTGCAAGCTTCATCGTCTCCGAGTAACTACTGCAACCTACATCTTTCTGAATCTGCTTATTGTATTCATCTCTTGGTCTCCCTCTACGATTTTTACCCTCCACGCTTCCCTTCAGTACTAAATTGGTGATCCCTTCTTTTAGTCAGATTGTACCACAAATTCCTCTTCTCCCCAATTCTATTCAACACCTCATCATTAGTTACGTGATCTACCCACCTAATCTTCCTTCTGTAACACCACATTTTGAAAGCTTCTATTCTCATCTTGTCTAAACTATTTATCGTCCATGTTTCACTTACATGCGCACAAACAAAGCTTGGTATAAAATCAGCGAATCTCCGTTTCTCTCGACACATTTACAAGTACAGTGTTTCATACTTTGAGAGGCGTACCACTTTAAAATGGTTTAAGATTATTCTGTATTCCGACATAATTGTCGTAAAGAAGTGTGACTTTAATATTAGTTAAATGTTTATAAGACACTACAGTAGTGAAGCCATAGACACATTACATAAAATTTTTCTTTAAAAAGAAAAAAAAGGGTTACATTACCGGTTTCAACGAACTACGTCGTCATTTTCAAATGTAAAACATCAGTTGGAGGATATATGATGGGATTGTAACCATACATCTGACAACAATTACGAAAAATAATGAGACAAGGCAACCGAGGCAATGGTGACTCGTCCAAGTCACTACAAGTTAGGCCTATGGTTGCCCAACCATTCTTCCCATGTCCTAATGTAGAATAGATACAAACTACACCAGGATAAAAATTGTCAAAGATTCTTGCATTGTGTCCTGCTGTGACCCAACAATCATATGGCTGACATAAATTCACAAGTCTGTATATTAGACATGTATATGTACATTTAATCATTATCACAGCGAAAACTCCCATGAAATAAACACATATAATAACCTCACCATAAATGCATCAAAAACAGCAAGCTTCCTATGGAACGCAGCACATAATTTTACTACATTCTATGTTCCGAAAGAAGAATCTCAAAAGCACGCTGTACTCTCATGTTGGAGTGACACACTGCTATCTTGCTAACATAACATTGCTCCATCTGCCTGGTAACCCATTCTGTCACAAGAGGGCTTGAACGTAGTACAGGAGCACAAGAAACAAGATGTGACCTACACAATGTACAATAACAGGCGCTAGATGGCGCCACTGTCAAGTTTTTAACGAAACTAGCCTCTAGATGAAATATAAACCAAACCAAACATTGATATACAAACCAAAACACTGGTACCCATTGTTTATAGCTTTAAAATTAGATAGAATCGCATAGTCGATAAGATATGATAACAAAGAAACGAAGTTTCGTCTCAGTACAGCATTATAACAACGAAAATATTGTTGTACACACGTTACAAACTTTTACAGTCTTTTACACAGACAATTACAAAAACAAATTAAATTGCTATTTACTAGATATAATAAGTATGTATCGCGACAAAACACTGTGTATCACAAGCGTAAAGGGCAGGATTATGTGTTGTGTAGTTGATGGCCGACGGGGGGCGGATGTAAGGGGCGGCGAGTAACCTATACTTCTTGTATGGAAAGGTAAGAAGGGGGGGGGGGGGCGTTTTCGGTTGTAAGAAAAACATGTGGGTGGGGGGGGGGGAGGGAGAGGAAGTGGAGAAGAGCTACAAAAATCTGTATTTTTTATGTTAATATATATCCATAAAAAACTAATATTAAGGAACTGAAAGCCTATACTAATATATATGTAACTGTACACATACAATTGTGAAATAGCTCTTTTTATATACGAGCCACCGAAGCACCGGGGGGGGGGGGGGGGCAGTAACAGTGGACAAATAAACATTTAACTTTTTGGTGAATTAAAGTACGTTTTCTGAACGAACTATACGACTGACATTTCACAGTATGCAAAATGTCACAGTTTGTGTCACGACTTCATCTGAGTTTCAGCTGTTACTGATACGTAGCACGTACATTTCTCTTAATTCGTTTCAGTAATTACTACAAGTGCGCCTTGTTAGTTGAGTGATCAGCACGCCTGGCTGCCATGCAAAGAGCCCGGGATCGATTTCCTGTTAAGTCGAAGATTTTCTACGCTCAGGGTGTGGCTGTTGTGTTGTTCTCATCATCATTTCATCATCATCGACACGCAAGTCGCCCAATGTGGCGTCAACTGAAAAGATACAATTTATTGTACCAGTAACTAGTTTTAGAGCCACTGCAGGCGTTACAGGAATGTTATTTTCAGCAGTATGTGCACCTAAACGCAGGGAGGTGGGAGGGGGGGAAAGGGGGGAGGGGGAGGCTAGTGCGCACACACACACACACACACACACACACACACACACACACACACACACACACACACACACACACAGAGTATTTAGGTGCACTATATTTAGCAGTAAACGAACATTAACGTATACATAAAGAATATCAAGATGCTAGATATCATCCTAGACAACATTGTGGTGTTTGGCATGAGATGCGTTAAACTGCAGTACAAAATATTTACAGTCATTATAAAGGAGGTAAGTCAACAATGCAAGCTGCAGGTGTTTCCACAGATTGGTAACATACACGTAATGTAAATTAAGATATTTATATTCCCATGGTTCAAAAAACAAAATCTCAATTCATGTACGTACCTACATGTTTCTGTCGTCGCCCACGTCTGTCACATTTACTAAAAACTAATTCTTTTTAACTATGTAGTAGGCCTAAATATATCTCGTTACTTGTTTATCTTTAACTTCTTTGATCTATATTACTTGCATATAGTCAACGTATGTAAAAATAAGCAGCTTGTCTCGTTCACTTGCTTGTAAATATTTTACTTTGTAGTTTAATGCATTTCATCGCAAAGATCACGATGTGGTAAAGTGTAGTATCTAGTATCACAGACTCTTAATATTTACGTTCAGTGTTAGTTTACTGCCAAACCAAGTGCAACATACAACTGTATGTGTGTGTTTGTGTGTCTGTACGCATCTAGCTGAACATGGTCCAGAAGATAATGTTACTGTATAATCACCAGATAATGAACCTACAGTAACTTGAAAACTACTTAATGGAACCATAAATCGTATCAAATTCAAAAAAGAATGGATGCATATTATGATTACGTAAACCGCCAATCACAAACACTATGTAGTTTTGAAAACGGCGTCCATTACAGAGTGTTAACACCACTGAGATAAAGAACTGCAGTACGACGTCAGGGAGCAGGCGCGGTGTGAGAGGGTGAACAGACAGAGAGGCCGGGCTGGTGGCCAGCCTGTGCAGCGCACTGCCGGTGGCCACGCGAGCGCCGCACGCTGCAGACACAGGCGTTCCACGGCGGCCGGGCCGTGCGTGTCTGAGGGACGCGCCTTCTTCCACAGCCCGTTTAACGTCGGTCCGAAACTTTCTCCGCGGGCTCCTCCCTTCCCTTTATTACGTCCACTGCCGACGCTTAATGGCGCTCTCCGTAATAACTCTATCTCAGAGGACGTTAACTCAGATTACGAAGCGCTTATTACGACTTTTTGTTTTACGCATTAACGTATACTAGCCGAAAACACTAGTTACTAGAGCTCCGCCAGGCTGCTAACGAGCCAGTCAGTTACGTAAATGTGCGTGGCATTAAAAATAAAAAAAGTAAATAAACAAACCTTTGTTTCCGACCGAGACGAGTTATTCTTCTGGTACTTAATAGATCGTTATTTGCGTGTCAAATCACAATCATTTTAGAGACGATTCGGCAATCTCTCAGACAACAGGGAGAACAGAGGACAGCAGGTAATGGTTCACGGTCGTCTTTGCGTGGATAATGAACTGCGGCATGCATATCATGCTAGGGGATTTCCCAGACCGTAACAGATTAGCCGAGGAAAGCAAAACGGTAGTGACGTTATGTTTGATACAGTCTACGTCGTCGTTAGGTAGAACGCGAACATTACGATCCGTTTTTATGTACGTTTGTTGGACGCACTGAAGTTCGGGTTGTTTCAAAAAACTAGTCCGATTTCACAAAGCTACATCTCCAACATTACCGAATATAAAAAAACTGGGTTGAATTTTAACGTACGTGTCGAAGCTAAAAGTTTATCTTGTCGGCCGCTTGTGGGTACCGGTAGGACACAACCTGTTACAGCTATCTCGCTCGCTCGTTCCTTCACTATCCTATGTGCATCGAGTAGCGATGGTGAATTGCCTTCGTTTCAGCATGTACGATTCGGTTACAACTGTGCGGCACGATATTTGTGCAGAGAATGACTCTGCACCTTCTCAGTGCCTCATCGATGGGTCCGCCGTAAGAGCGTACGATTCTCGCACTTCACCGCTGGCAGCGTCGCCTGACGTCACGGAGTATGTTTTTTTGTGGGCGTTTGTGTAAGACTGCGTCTATGTGCCTCCCCTTTTAAGCAACTCTCGATGAAATGCGCCGCCGCATGGCAACAGCAGCGAATGAAATAGCTGTAGACGTGATCACAAATGTATAGGGCGATTCTGACTATCGTCTGGATGTTTGTCGTCCGTTCTTTGTAGGTTACAGTGAAAGTTCGTGAAAGGTAAATGAAAACGTTAAATACTAAATGTAACTGTAAAATGTATCGCACGGTTGTGTATGGAGGCAGGTACAAGACATACCCTTGAAAACAAAAACTTTGTAATACTAAGCGTAAGTTAAAATTTTTCCCAAAATATGTTCATTCGCTGAGGCACGTACTGTCTTGTGGGACAGGATTAAACTTTTTCAGACGGCCCCTTCGTCAGGGTAAAGCGTGAACTGCCAAACAGTGATTTGTGACGACTGGTATGTCAACATATAAATTTTATCTGTGCGAAGCCCCGCATCATGTGTAGCATAATGTACATATTACGGAACAAATATTTTTCCTACTTGCTCACAGCATGTGGGGAAAATGTGTCGGTACTCCCCTGTACACACCATATATTTCTGCATATGGCTGGCTTGAAACACTGATCGCCACTCTAATGTTCAAACTATACTGCGTCTTTTCGTCAATTTACAGGTTACATTACATTTAGAGTCAGCTTCCAGTCATCGAACCGCTGTAAATCTCTCTGCATTTGTTAACAACTTTTTAATTAGCACGTGCGACGATCTGATTGGCTAAATTCAACGGTAAATAACTGGGAAAGGCGCAGCGTATCGAATTTTTTGTTTACCAGGTATTTCTCAGCACTATCCCTCCTGTAACATCCTCAGAAGCGTTTCAGACTGGTTCTGACCATCCTGTATACTTATATCGTCTGTTCGAGCGTCGAAAAATCTTACGTACCTTATGGGAAGCCACGTGTGTATTTCATGAAGAGAATCACGCGACGAGCACTTCGACGTACGTAGGACGCTACTCCCACTCCTGATGAAGTTTCCCTATTTCAAGTGTTCTGCCCGCTCGTGTCTGTAGAATTCTGTTTTTATAGCTATATAAAAGTGTCAGTATGAGGGGAAGGGAGAGGGTGTTAGCAAGCGATGATGGTATTCATCTGGAATGGCGTCACAGGGGCCACCGATGTTAATGCTCTGTCCGAAGGACTTGGTCGATCTACGGTCTGGCCGGTCCGATAGATTGGCGCCTGGCGCGCGGCTCTACAGTTGAATGGATCAAGTTGCAAGCGCGTATCTTCCACTGTTTTTGTATCTGCTGCAGAAATACACAGATAGCAGAAAGGCTTGAACAATCAAGGGAAAATGAAATAGTATTCGTATACCAAAAAGTTCGCTCTGTCTCTATCGCTCAAGCAAACAACAGCATATTAAAGGTACTATGTATTGTTTACGTATGAAGTTAAATGAACTTAACCGTGTCAGAATAAATAATTGCGTATAACCCAGTCACTCATATTAAAGATAAAAGAATAAATATACGATTTATAATAATTTGAAAAAGGGCCAGGGTAGGAAGCATAGTCGATCTTATGGTGTGTGACGCATTCTAATTATATCTGGTGGGTTTAAAAATTAATCAGTATATAACAGTTAATTTTATTTTGAGACTTGGAATCTGAAATTAGGAGTGGAACTTTTTTCGAAAGATTCATTTCATTTTTACGATGTTGCAATGCTTGTGTTGTTCAGAAGTACGATGGAATGTTCATTCGGACACACAGGCGACTACAGCCATTCTGAAATACGTAAAACGTGTTTCTGGACGGCCACAGTTGCCGCAGTGCTTGCATCGTATTCGTGAACAACGCTGGCACTGCAATATCGCATTTATGCGCGGGCACTGGGCAAGTGACTTTCAGTTAAAATATCTCTCCTGTAAAGGAATAAACATAATGGATGTACGAGTGCAGCTTGTGGACACATGACTGGCGACATATGGAAGCTTAGGTCTGGCCGTAAAGCGTGGGCGGATCGTCAAATAGTAAGGCGACCGCTCGCGACTGACGGGAATTCTGGGTCCGAGTCCCGGTCCAGCAAAAATTTTCATCTTGTCATTCGATTATAGAGGTGGCTGTTGTCGATATTCGCAACTGGGAGGAGGAGGAGATTAGTGTTTAACGTCCCGTCGACAACGATGTCATTAGAGGCGGAACGCAAGCTCGGGTGAGGGAAGGATGGGGAAGGAAACCGGCCGTGCCCTTTCAAAGGAACCATCCCGGCATTTGCCTGAAGCGATTTAGGGAAATCACGGAAAACCTAAATCAGGATGGCCGGAGACGGGATTGAACCGTCGTCCTCCCGAATGCGAGTCCAGTGTGCTAACCACTGCGCCACCTCGCTCGGTATTCGCAACTGGGGATACATTTCATGAACTTCGGTTTTGGTTTATTTATCAATACTGCCACCAGAGAGGACAAGCAGCAAATAAACGAGGGTTTCTGATTGGTTAATGAGCGGCACAATGAAGCTACTAATAAGACGTACAAGGTGCAATAGGCTAAGAGTGGGAGACAGCGACACCCTAAGTATCGAAAAACAGACTGGTGGCCGTTAGCGAAGACGCAATAAGTCGAAGGCTGGCTGCCGACTTACCAAACCTGTAAAAAGATAGTGTACACTTAACACAGACACCCAGGAGTGAGAATATAGTTTATGGTGTTTGTAACTAGTTCCAGAGTTGACTTACTTAGAAATGTTAGGTCAGTGATAATGATGTAAATACACTACTGGCCATTGAAATTGCTACACCAAGAAGAAATGCAGATGATAAACGGGTATTCATTGGACTAATATATTATACTAGAACTGACATGTGATTACGTTTTCACGCAGTTTGGGTGCTTAGATCCTGAGTAATCAGTACCCAGAACAACCACCTCTGGTCGTAATAACGGCCTTGATACGCCTGGGCATTGAGTCAAACAGAGCTTGGATGGCGTGTACATGTACACCTGCCCGTGCAGCTTCAACACGATACCACAGTTCATGAAGAGTAGTAACTGGTGTATTGTGACCAGCCAGTTGCTCGGCCACCATTGACCAGACGTTTTCAATTGGAGAGAGATCTGGAGAATGTGCTGGCCAGGGCAGCAGTCGAACATTTTCTGTATCCAGAAAGGGTCGTACAGGACCTGCAACATGCGGTCGTGCATTATCCCGCTGAAATGTAGGGTTTCGCAGGGATCGAATTAAGGGTAGAGCAACGGGTCGTAACACATCTGAAATGTAACGTCCACTGTTCAAATTGCCGTCAATGCGATGACGAATACACGCTTCCAATGTGCGTTCACCGCGATGTCGCCAGACACGGATGCGACCATCATGGTGGTGTAAACAGAACCTGCATTCATCCGAAACAGTGACGTTTTGCCATTCGTGCACCCAGGTTAGTCGTTGAGTACACCATCGCAGGCGCTGCCGTCTGTGATGCAGCGTCAAGGGTAACCGCAGCCAGGTCTCCGAGCTGATAGTCCATACTGCTGCAAACGTCGTCGAACTGTTCGTGCAGATGGTTGTTGTGTTGCGAACGTCCCCATCTGTTGACTCAGGGATCGAGAAGTGGCTGCACGATCCGTTACAGCCATGCAGATAAGATGCCTGTCATCTCGACTGCTAGTGATACGAGGCCGCTGGTATCCAGCACGGCGTTCCGTATTACCTTCCTGAACCGACCGATTCCATATTCTGCTAACAGTCACTGGATCTCGACCAACGCGAGCAGCAATGTCGCGATACGATAAACCGCAATCACGATAGGCTACAATCCAGCCTTTATCAAAGTAGGAAACGTGATGGTACGCATTTCTGCTCCTTACACGAGGCATCACAACAACGTTTCACCAGGCAACGCCGGTGAACTGCTGTGTTGTGTATGACAAATCGGTTGGAATCTTTCCTCATGTCAGCACGTTGTAGGTGTCGCCACCGGCGCCAACCTTGTGTGAATGCTCTGAAAAGCTAATCGTCTGCATATCACAGCATCTTCTTCCTGTCGGTTAAATTTCGCGTCTGTAGCACGTCATCTTCGTGGTGTAGCAATTTTAATGTCCTGTAGTGTAGTTTCGCACACAGTAGTCCTCCCAAACTCTGTGCGGAACGGACAGGTACTCCCCATCAGGCGTGTTAAGATGCGCGAAACCTAACAATAATGCAATAACAAAAACAATAATAAAGATGTGAAAAAGCGATGAACAATAAAAGTAATTAAGTAACTATTGTGGCCGTGCGGTTCTAGGCGCTACAGTCTGGAACCGAGCGACTGCTACGGTCGCAGTTTCGAATCCTGCCTCGGGCATGGATGTGTGTGATGTCCTTAGGTTAGTTAGGTTTAATTAGTTCTAAGTTCTAGGCGACTGATGACTTCAGAAGTTAAATCGCATAGTGCTCAGAGCCATTTGAACCAGTAACTATTGTTTACATGATTACGACGACCTCTCATATCTTTGCTCAAAGGGGGTTAACGATGTACAAATAAAGCTGCCAAAATCCTCATTATATGTTGTTAGCGTACTCCACATGACGATCATCAACGTGTGGGCGGTTTCCCGGTACTGCTCCCATCCACATTCACTAGCATCTTTGTACGTACTCGGTACTTATAATTCTACGTACTAAAAACGATTCATTGACGAGTATGGCTGGAAAGTATTGTGCAAATATTTCTGTTGCTTTGCAGTTGAGTGGGTTATTTCTCACTGTAGAGATGGGAAGCCACCGACACCTGCTGCGGCTGAAGAGACGGCAGAGGAGGACAGAAGTAAATGAAAGTGAGAACTCCACTCCAAACGCACGGCGTGCGCGGCTGGCGTGTGCCAGTGTAAATGTTGACACAGAGACAATGCCGGACGGCCGTCGTTACGCTGGCCGCGTAACGGCAGTTTGACGGCTGTAAACGCAGTCTGGCCGCGATGACGGCGCGCTTCTGCCGCCGCGCCGCGCACCTGGGCGAGCCGACAGCCTCCGGGAGGCGTGGGAAGCCGAGGCGGCGGAGGCGCGAGACCTGCTGCAGCTGCCGCACGTCACAGGCCGCCGCGTAATCAATCAAGACTAATGCAAGGTATTTACTTTCTGATACTGCAGGGTATCGATAATTTCACTTATAAGACAATCTAATTTCGGCAAAGAAAACGGTCAATTACGCTGCCGCAAAAATCTTTGGTCACTTAACAAAGTGCATCAAAAGCCTGACAGATAGCCAACCAACATTTAAAAACAAATTAAAACAATTTCTGAATGACAGCTCCTTCTACTCAATATAAGAGTTTTGATAAATGAACTAGTAATCTCCCAAAACAAAAGCATCTAAAGAAACATTTTGTTTTACTGACACGTTCCACGTCATTATGAAGTGTCACATTCATGATCTGAGTATTAATGTCATCTGATCTAAATTAATCTAACTCCATACAAAAGTATTTGTACATACATTTCATACTTTTTGCACTACTGCTTCAATTCGGTGTGAAAAGAAACATAACTGTAAATTTTATAAAGTTATTTACAACAATTGCAATGACCTTTGTTACTCGTTACGTAAAGAATATAAGCTAATTTATATACTGGCTTTTCCAGCGATATAAATAATTACCTTCTTTGTATACAAATGCAGTCACCGTTCTTTATCACTTAGTGGCAAGCACAGTTCTAAAATGGTTCAAATGGCTCTGAGCACTATGGGACTTAACTTCTAAGGTCATCAGTCCCCTAGACTTGGAACTACTTAAACCTAACTGACCTAAGGACATCACACACATCCATGCCCGAGGCAGGAATCGAACCTTCGACCGTAGCGGTCGCGCGGTTCCAGACTGAAGCGCCTAGAACCGCTCGACCACTCCGGCCGGCGCACCGTTCTAAACAGGGGACATACTTTGTATTTATTTTGCCCGCATCTCGTGGTCGTGCGGTAGCGTTCTCGCTTCCTACGCCCGGGTTCCCGGGTTCGATTCCCGGCGGGGTCAGGGATTTTCTCTGCCTCGTGATGGCTGGGTGTTGTGTGCTGTCCTTAGGTTAGTTAGGTTTAAGTAGTTCTGAGTTCTAGGGGACTTATGACCACAGCAGTTGAGTCCCATAGTGCTCAGAGCCATTTCAACCATACTTTGTATTTACACTGAAGAGGCAAAGAAACTCGTACACCTACCTAATATCGAACAGGGCCCCCGCCAGCGCGCAGAAGTGCCGCAAGAAGACATGGCATGGACTCGACTAATGTATGAAGTAGAGCTCGAGAGAACTGGCACCACGAATCCTACAGGCCATCCGTAAGAGTACGAGAGGATGGAGATTTGTTGTGAACATCACGTTGCAGCACATCCTAGATATGCTCAATAATGTTCGTATCAGACGAGTTTGGTGCACAGCGGAAGTGCTTTAATTCAGAACAGTATTCCTGGAGCCACTCTGCAGCAATACTGGATTTGTGGGGTGTCGCATTGTCATGCTGGAATTGGAGTCCGTCGGAATGCACAATGGACATGAATGGATGCAGGTGATCAGACAGGATGCTTACGTAGTGTCACCTGTCAGAGACGCATCTAGACATATGAGGGGTCCCATGTCACTCCACTTGGATTCATGAGGTTGTATCCATACCCGAACACGTCCATCCGCTCGATACAATTTGAAACGAAACTCGTCCGACCAGGCAACATGTTTCCAGTCATCAATAGTCCAATGTCTGTGTTGACGGGCCCAGGCGAAGCATCGAGCTTGGTGTCGTGCAGTCATCAAGGGTACACTAGTGGGCCTTCGGCTCCGAAAGCCCATATCGATGATGAATGGTTGGCACGCTGACGCTTCTTGATGGTGCAGCGTTGAAATCTGCAGCAATGTGCAGAACTGCTGCACTTCCGTCACGTTGAACGATTCTCTTCAGTGGTCGATGGTCCCGTTCTTGCACTATCTTTTTCCGGCCGCAGTGATGTCGGAGATTAGATGTTTTACCGGATTCGTGATATTCACGATATACTCGTAAAATGGTCATACGAGAAAATCCCCAGTTCATCGCTACCTCGGAGATGCTGTGTCACATTGCTTATGTACCGACTACAACACCACGTTCAAACTCACTTAAATCTTGATAACCTGCCGTTGTAGCAGCAGTGACAGATCTAACAACTGCACCAGACACTTGTAGTCTAAAATAGGCGTTGTCGATCACAGTGCCGTCTTCTGCCTGTTTGCGTATCTCTATATTTGAATACGCATGCCTATTCCAGTTCGTTTGACATTTCATTGCAGTTGTAGTTTGTTGCTCACGGGAGCAGATGTAAGTTATTTTTGTCAGTCAGTTGCTTGGTATGTTTAAGATTGCAAAAGTTAAAAGTGTGAAGATTTATTATTTCGTAGTTAGTGACCCATACAATTCTGCAAATTTTCCGATTTCTTCCTACACGAAAATCTGGAGACAAAAATCATACACTGAGGACAACGAGGCCAACCAATTAAGTACCAGACACCAAAACTTTTTAATGTGAGCATATCCTCTTTTAAAATTCCGCAAATTGATATATGCATTGTGTAGTTGGATTTGTCACTGGTGATTTGACCTTTCATGGAAAGTGGCATATTTCATGGTAAAACTCTCTCTCTCTCTCTCTCTCTCTCTCTCTCTCTCTCTCTCACACACACACACACACACACACACAGACACATGCCGGCGCGGTGGCCAAGCGGTTCTAGGCGCTTCAGTCCGGAACCGCGCGATTGCTACGGTCGCAGGTTCGAATCCTGCCTCGGACATGGATGTTTGTGATGTTCTTAGGTTTAAGTAGTTCTAAGTTCTAGGCGACTGATGACCTCAGATGTTAAGTCCCATAGTGCTCAGAGCCATTTGAACCAACACACACACACACACACACACACGGTATTGTGTTTCTGTTGACGTAGGCATTTTTCTTAGTGTTGCAGATAGCTCAATAATCAACATAAACTAGTCATTTCTGGGGTCGAAGCAGAAAAGACAAAACCTAACTGACAAACAAAAACTGAACGAAGTGCAAAAGAGTGGAAGGAGAACAACGAGAGATGCTTCCATGAATTTTAAGTCAGAATTTTTTCAACCAGTCTGACTAAAAGCCCTAAGAAGATAGGTCTTACGTAAAATCAGTAAGCAGTCGAAATCATCTGCTCAGTCGCTCAGTCAGCATACTGGCAGCGAAACGTAACATGGCAGAGAGAAAGCCGAAATACTGAAACCAGTCTTCCGAAATTGTTTCACCGTCGAAGATTCCTCGCTTCAGTCATGGTTCGAACGTCGAAACGGCAGATATAGAGATAAGTGATCGCCAAATAGAGAAACAATTACAGTCGCTCAGTAGTGGAAAGACATAAGATCCAGATGAGATAGCTGTAAGATTCTGCAAAGATTATGCGAAAGAACTTGCTCTCCTTACAGCAGCAGTTTACCGTGTTTCACTGGTGCAACTAAATAGTACCTAGCGACTGGAAAAGAAAAGCATAGGTCATTCCCGTTTTCAAGAAGGTTCGTAGGACAGGTGCACATCATTATAGGCCTGTATCATTGACGTCAGTCTGTTGTAGAATTATGGAACATGTTTTATGCTCAAGAACATTTTTGGAGAACTAACATCTCCTATATAATAACAAAGAAAGATTCCACAGACAGAGATCTTACGAAACTCAGCTCGCTCTGTTCCTCAGTGAGAGCCATAGCACTGCAGACAGCAGACAAAACCGCTCAGTTCGACGCCGTGCCCGTTGACTTCAGGAAGGCATTTGACACCATTCCGCGCCAGGAAACATTCCTCACACACAAAGAAAGAAAATATGTTATGTGGACATGTGTCCGGAAACGCTTACTTTCCATGTTAGAGCTCATTTTATTACTTCTCTTCAAAGCACATTAATCATGGAATGGAAACACACAGCAAAAAAATGGTTCAAATGGCTCTGAGCACTATGGGACTTAACATCTATGGTCATCAGTCCCCTAGAACTTAGAACTACTTAAATCTAACTAACCTAAGGACATCACACAACACCCAGCAACAGAACGTATCAGCGTGACTTCAAACACTTTGATAAAGGAAATGTTCAAAATGTCCTCCGTTAGCGAGGATACATGCATCCACCCTCCGTCGCATGGAATCCCTGACGCGCTGATGCAGCCCTGGAGAATGGCGTATTGTATCACAGCCGTCCACAACACGAGCACGAAGAGTCTCTACATTTGGTACCGGGGTTGCGTAGACAAGAGCTTTCAAATGCCCCCATAAATGAAAGTCAAGAGGGTTGAGGTCAGGATAGCGTGGAGGCCATGGAATTGGTCCGCCTCTACCAATCCATCGGTCACCGAATCTGTTGTTGAGAAGCGTACGAACACTTAGACTGAAATGTGCAGGAGCTCCATCGTGCATGAACAACATGTTGTGTCGTACTTGTAAAGGCACATGTTCTAGCAGCACAGGTAGAGTATCCCGCTTGAAATCATGATAACGTGCTCCACTGAGCGTAGGTGGAAGAACATGGGGCCCAATCACGACATCACCAACAATGCCTGCCCAAACGTTCACAGAAAATCTGTGTTGATGACGTGATTGCACAATTGCGTGCAGATTCTCGTCAGCCAACACATGTTGATTGTGAAAATTTACAATTTGATCACGTTGGAATGAAGCCTCATCCGTAAAGAGAACATTTGCACTGAAATGAGGATTTACACATTGTTGGATGAACCATTCGCAGAAGTGTACCCGTGGAGGCCAATCAGCTGCTGATAGTGCCTGCACACGCTGTACATGGTACGGAAACAACTGGTTCTCCCGTAGCACTCTCCATACAGTGACGTGGTCAACGTTACCTTGTACAGCAGCAATTTCTCTGACGCTGACATTAGGGTTATCGTCAAGTGCACGAAGAATTGCCTCGTCCATTACAGGTGTCCTCGTCGTTCTAGGTCTTCCCCAGTCGCGAGCCATAGGCTGGAATGTTCCGTGCTCCCTAAGAATTGCTTCTAACGTCTTCCTGTCGGGACACCTTCGTTCTGGAAATCTGTCTCGATACAAACGTACCGCGCCATGGCTATTGCCCCGTGCTAATCCATACATCAAATGGGCATCTGCCAACTCCGCATTTGTAAACATTGCACTGACTGCAAAACCACGTTCGTGATGAACACTAACCTGTAGATGCTACGTACTGATGTGCTTGATGCTAGTACTGTAGAGAAATGAGTCGCATGTTAACACAAGCACCGAAGTCAACATTACCTTCCTTCAGTTGTGCCAACTGGCGGTGAATCGAGAAACTACAGTACATACTGACGAAACTGAAATGAGCTCTAACATGGAAATTAGGCGTTTCCGGACACATGCCCACATAACATCTTTTCTTTATTTGTGTGTGAGGAATGTTTCCTGAACGTTTGGCCGTACCTTTTTGTAACACCCTATATATTGGTCCACTAATCGTGACCGGGCCAAATATCTCACGAAATAACCGTCAAACGAAAAAACTACGAAGAACGAAACTTATCTAGCTTGAAGGGGTACACCAGATGGCGCTATGGTTGGCCCGCTAGATGGCGCTGCCATAGGTCAAACGGATATCAACTGCTTTTTTTAAAAATAGGAACCCACATTTTTATTACATATTCGTGTAGTACGTAAAGAAATGTGAATGTTTTAGTAGGACCACTTTTTTCGCTTTGTGATAGATGGCGCTGTAGTAGTTAAAAATATATGGCTCACAATTTTAGACGAACAGTTGGTAATAGGTAGGTTTTTAAATTAAAATACAGAACGTAGGTACGTTTGGACATTTTATTTCGGTTGTTCCAATGTGATACACGTACCTTTGCGAACTTATCATTTCTGAGAACGCATGCTGTTACAGCGTGATTACCTGTAAATACCACACTAATGCAGTAAATGCTCAAAATGATGTTCGTCAACCTCAATGCAATTGGCAATACGTGTAACGACATTCCTCTCAACAGCGAGTAGTTCGCCTTCCGTAATGTTCGCACATGCATTAATAATGCGCTGACGCATGTTGTCAGGCGTTGTCGGTGGATCACGATAGCCAATATCCTTCAACTTTCCCCACAGAAAGAAATCCGGGAACGTCAGATCCGGCGAACGTGCGGGCCACGGTATGGTGGTTCGACGACCAATCCACCTGTCATGAAATATGCTATTCAGTACCGCTTCGACCGCACGTGAGCTATGTGCCGGACATCCATCATGTTGGAAGTACATCGCCATTCTGTCATGCAGTGAAACATCTTGTAGTAAAATCGGTAGAACATTACGTAGGAAACCAGTATACATTGCACCATTTAGATTGCCATTGATGAAATGGGGACCAATTATCCTTCCTCCCATAATGCCGCACCATACATTAACCCGCAAGGTCGCTGTTGTTCCACTTGTCGCAGCCATCGTGGATTTTCCGTTGCCCAATAGTGCATATTATGCCGGCTTACGTTACCGCTGTTGGTGAATCATACTTCGTCGCTTTATAGAACGCGTGCAAAAAATCTGGCATCGTCCCGTAATTTATCTTGTACCCGGTGGCAGAACTGTTACACGACGTTCAGAGTCGTAGCGATGTAATTCCTTGTTCATAGAAATATGGTACGGGTGCAATCGATGTTGATGTAGCATTCTCGACACCGACGTATTTGAGACTCCTGATTCTCGCGCAATTTGTCTGCTACTGATGTGCGGATTAGCCGCGACAGGAGCTAAAACAACTACTTGGGCATCATCATTTGTTGCAGGTCGTGGTTGACGTTTCACATGTGGCTGAACACTTCCTGTTTCCTTAAATAACGTAACTATCCGGCGTACGTCCGGACACTTGGATGGTGTCGTCCAGGATACCGAGCAGCATACATAGCACACGCCCGTTGAGCATTTTGATCACAATAGCCATACATCAACATGACATCGACATTTACCGCAATTGGTAAACGGTTCATTTTAACACGGGTAGTGCAACACGAAGCAAATACCGCCCGCACTGGCGGAATGTTACGTGATACCACGTACTTATACGTTTGTGACTATTACAACGCCATCTATCACAAGGCGAAAAAAGTGGTCCAACTGAAACATTCATATTTCTTTAGGTAGTACAAGAATGTGTAATAAAAATGGGGGTTCATATTTACAAAAAACCCAGTTGAAATCCGTTTGACCTATGGCAGCACCATCATACGGGGCAAACATAGCGCCATCAGGCTTCCCCATTCAAGTTAGACGAGTTTCGTTCTTTGTAGTTTTTTTCGTTTGGTGCTTATTTCGTGTTTAATTTAACAATACACTGGTCTGTGAAACTGGAGGACCAAAGTAATTTTCGCATGAGGTGTCACCGCCAAGCACCATAGCTCAGTGAAATTTTGTTCCGTACATACAAAGAACGAAAGCTAACTGAAAGAAATACGCAAAGAGACGAACATAAATGAGTCTTTAATTGAAAGAAAACAATTACACTGAAGTCAGTACGATGTATGCTGTTTTTTTTTTACTTTATTGTTATTTTAAAACCTGTACAACAGGCAGGCTGTCAGCAGCATTCTACGCTGCTCTTCAGCCATAGAATACACAATGAGAAAAAACAGTAAGAATACACATAAGTTACAGAACGGGGGGCAATAAAACAGTAGACACGTAAAGACAAACACGGAGCCGTTCACACTCGACGATAATCCACACGGCAAACTGTTGAAACGACGCACAAACACTGAAGGTGGCGATGGCACAGGTGAACGATGGAGTGCGACGGTGAACACTGAACACTAAACACTAAACACTAAACACGACGGCACACACGAGACACGGAGGGCGATGATCTCTGGCGCGCGAAAGTCCACGTAGCGTGTGCGAGTCCGGGGACCTGCCAAGAAAGGAGGAGGGGGGGGTGGGAGAGGGAGAGGGGAGAGCAGAGATGCCATGGGCAGAGGAGATAGGAGGAAAGGAGGAAGGGGGAGGGGAAGGCCGGGGGAAGAGTGATGGAGGAAGGGGGATGGGGGGGAAAGGAGAGAAGAGAGGGAGGGTGCCTAAAGGAAAGGACACCAGAAGTGGGGGGGGGGGGCAGGATCAAAGTTGATACGAGGGGTAGATGGAGGGGAGGAGGACATAATCAGGGAGGAGGAGCTGGCGAAAGCCACCTTGGTAAGTAGGGTGGAGAGATGGAGACTGGGTGGGACGTGGGAATACAGGCGCGGCAGCAGGCGGGGGTGGGAGGGGATGGGCGAGACAAGTGGGTGAGGAGGATCGAGTTTGCGGGTGGTGTACAGGATCCGTATCCTTTCAAGGAGAAGGAGGAGGTGGGGGAACGGAATGAGATCGTACAGGATCCGCATGGGGGAGGGGAGACGGATGCGATAGGCGAGGCGGAGAGCATGGCGTTCAAGGATTTGGAGGGATGTATAAAAGGTAGGAGGGGCGGAGATCCAGGCCGGATGGGCGTAACAAAGGATAGGGCGGATGAGGGATTTATAGGTGTGGAGAATGGTGGAGGGGTCCAGACCCCACGTACGGCCGGAAAGGAGCTTGAGGAGACAGAGTCGGGAGCGTGCCTTGGCTCGGATTGTCCGGAGATGGGGAGTCCAGGACGGTCGAGGGTGACGCCAAGGTACTTAAGGTTGGGAGTGAGAGCAATAGGACGGCCATAGACGGTGAGATAGAAATCGAGGAGGCGGAAGGAATGGGTGGTTTTGCCTACAATGATCACCTGGGTTTTGGAGGGATTGACCTTGAGCAACCACTGGTTGCACCAAGCGGTGAACCGGTCAAGATGGGATTGGAGAAGGTGTTGGGAGCGCTGCAGGGTGGGGGCAATGGCAAGGAAGGCGGTGTCATCGGCAAACTGGAGAAGGTGGAAGGGGGGTGACGGCGGCAGCATGTCCGCCGTGTACAAAAGGTACAGAAGGGGGGAGAGGACGGAGCCTTGGGGCACACCGGCGGAGGGGAAAAAGGTGTAGGAATCCGTGTTATGGATGGTGACGTAGGAAGGACGGTGGGAGAGAAAGGAGCCGATCAGACAGATGTAGTTAATGGGATGGGCGAAGGTTTGGAGCTTGAAGAGGAGACCGGAAGGCCATACGCGGTCATAAGCACATTCAAGGTCCAGGGAGAGGAAGATTGCGAAGTGACGGGAATTAAGCTGGTCGGAAAGGAGATGAGTGAGGTGAAGGAGAAGGTCGTCGGAAGAGAAGGACGGCCGAAAGCCACACTGGGTAACGGGAAGGAGGCGGTGCTGGCGTAGATGTTGGTGGATGCGTCGGGTGAGGATAGAATCCAGGACCTTGCTGAAGACCGAGGTAAGGCTGATGGGATGGTAGGAGGAGACAGCGGACGGCGGTTTGCCAGGTTTAAGGAACATCAGGATACGGGAGGTTTTCCACAGGTCGGGGTAGTAACCGGTGGACAGGACTACATTGTAGAGCCTGGCCAGAGTGGACACGAAAGCGACAGGAGCTTCACGATGGTGACTGTAGGTGACACGATCGTGACCAGGAGCGGTGTTGCGTTTTGTGCAGAGTGTAGCAATGAGATCCTGTGTAGTGATAGGGGCATTGAGTTCCGTGTGTGCAATGTTGTCCAAGTACTGGAAACCAGGTGCGAGGGGAGGGACAGAGGTGTCAGTTCGATCGCGGACATCCGGGAAGAGGGAGTAATCGAACTGGGGATCATCAGGGATGGAAAACACATCAGAGAGGTAGGAGGCAAAGTGATTGGCCTTACTAAGGATGTCAGGGAAGGGGTGATCATCATGGAGAAGAGGATAGTAGGGGGAGGGTTTAGTTCCGGTAAGGCGACGGAAGGCTGATCAGAACTTGGACGAGTTGATTGGTAGGGTAGCATTGAAACGGGTGCATGTCTGTCGCCAGTCCCGGCGTTTCTTAGCCGCGAGCAAATTACGAATGTGTCGCTGGAGTTTCCGGTGGCGTCGTAGTGTGTCCGGGTCACGCGTGCGGAGGAAGGCACGGTAGAGACGGCGGGATTCACGGAGGAGGAGGACGGCCTGTGGGGTAAGGTAGGACGGTGGGGGTGGATGGCGACAGTAGGGACGTGGGCCTCCACGGCCTCAGAGAAGGTCTGCTGGAGAAAGGAAGTGGCATGGGTTACATCGTCAGGGTGGTGGTAGGTGAGGGGGTGGCTATCGACCTGGGTGGAGAGGGTATACCGGTAGGCATTTCAGTTGGCACGGGAATAGTCATGGACGTACTTAGGAGGAGGGTCATGACGAGGGTCGGGGCGGGGGCGACGACCGTCTGAAATGGTGAGGACAGGGAGATGGTCGCTACCAATAGGCTCCAGGACATCCACCGTTATGTGGCCAAGGAGGTTGGGGGAGGAAAGGATAACATCGGGAGTGGAGTTGGATTTGGGACGGGTGTGCTGGGGGATGGGGAGGAGGTCGCCTTGAAGGGAGGAGAGGAACCGATGCCACCGCTGTAAGTGGGCGGCGGAACGACTATGGATGTTGAGGTCGGCGGCGATCACGTAGGAGGAGAAGGTACGGTCAATTTGGGAGAGGAAGTCGAAGGGAATAGGGGCGTTAGGGCGGACATAAATGGTGGCGCAGGTAACGGTAAGGCCGGGGAAGAAGAGACTAAGGATCAGGTGTTCGGTGGGGTCGGGAAGGAGAGGTTGGAGCCGAACAGGGAGCTGGCGGTGGTGACCAATGGCAACTCCGCCACGCGCAATCGGGAGGGGATTATCGGAGCGGTGGAGGAGATAGGGCGAAGTGTGGTCCGTGTGGTGGGGCTGGAGGAAGGTTTCATTGAGGAAGAAGGCATCCACGCAGTGGGTGGCAAGGGTGTGTAGGAAGAGGTTCTTGTTGGTGGGAAGGGACGGATATTGTTGAAAAGGATACGGTGCTGTCGCGCCATGTCAGGGATTTAGACAAGGGTGTCAAGACGGGAGAAGGTGAAATGGGCCTGGTTGTTGGAGTAGGTGGCGTACATTTTGAGTTGGAAAATGGAACGGGCGACGAGGGATATCTGTTGGAGAGTGTGGGGGGCGCTGAAGAGGATGGTGAGGAATCTGATGATGTCCTCAGCGGTAGGGGGTGGGCGAAGGCGAAGGGCCCGCATCTCGTGGTCGTGCGGTAGCGTTCTCGCTTCCCGCGCCCGGGTTCCCGGGTTCGATTCCCGGCGGGGTCGGGGATTTTCTCTGCCTCGTGATGGCTGGGTGTTGTGTGCTGTCCTTAGGTTAGTTAGGTTTAAGTAGTTCTAAGTTCTAGGGGACTGATGACCATAGATGTTAAGTCCCATAGTGCTCAGAGCCATTTGAACCATTTTTGAAGGCGAAGGGAATTGCCGGGAGGGGTGGGGGCGACCAGAGGACGGACAGGGATGGTGAGTTCAGGAGTGGTCGGAGGGGGTCGGGCTTTACACTTTTAGGAGTAGGTGGGATGGGGGAGATTGCAGGTATTGCAGGAGGGAGGGGATTGAAGGTTAGGGCACTGCTGGAGGAAGTGCGCTTGCCTACAATGCGGGCAGGTGGGGGCCTCGCGGCACTCGGCTGTTGGGTGTGCGTTATAGCGCAGACACCTCTGGCAGCGCAGGGATTGAGGAGGGGAACGCGAGGGGTCGACCTTGTAGCGGTGGTTGAAGAGGGCACCCTCCTTCAGGAGACGGTCAATGGAGGGGGCGTCCTCGGAGACAACCCGCATAAGGCGGGTGGGGCCGGCCGAGTTTAAAATGCGGCGGACTGCCCGCATCTCCGGCGTGGGATGCGCCTCGAGCTCCGCCAACACCTCCTCCTCCGTGATCGACGGACTGAGCCGTGTGATAACGGCGGTGAGGGTCGGCGGGCGACGCGGGGGTTGGGGTGGGCGGGTAGGAGACGGAGAAGGAGCAGGGGTGAGGGAGGCGTTGGGGCCAAAACGGGTGATGGGGAGGCGGGAGAGGATGTCAGTATGGAGGGTTTGGCTGGGGGAGGAGATGAGAACGGAATCCCGTCTGGGAGTGAGGAGAGAGATGGGGGCACCAGGGAAGTGTTGGCGGAGGAGGAGGGAGAGATTCCGGGCCTCGAGAAGGGAAGGATCGGGATGGGAGAGGAGGCATTTGTATAAAGAGGGGGGCAGGAGGAGGAGGAGGCGGAGGGAGCAGGGGCAGGCAGGGAGACATCCATGGCATCCTGGGGGGGGGGGGGGGGTGAAGGAGGACGGGATGGGGCCTTTTTGGGAGCGGAGCAGGTGGTGGTGCCACTAGGGCGTTTAACGGCGGCAGAAGGGTGGGAGGTGATATGACGGACGGGAGCTATAGGGTGGTGGCGGGAAGGGGCAGGTCTCAGCGTGGACGCAGCAGTCGGTGCCGGAGATGGTGACGGTGAAGGCGACAGCGACGGTGGTGGCGGTGATGGCCAAGGCGATGGGGAGAGTTGGGCACGGGCAGTGGCCACCACCCTAACTGGAGCTGCAGTGACAGGCTGGGGGAGTGGGGGGAAGGGATCAGAGGGAGAGGAGTGGGAGGAAAAAGCTGGAGAGGGGGCGACAAAGAGCGAGGGCGAAGGGAGAGTGAGAAGAGGCGGGATGGAAGGAGGGGGGTGTGACTGGGCACACCATGTTATGGTGGTGGTGGCGGCGGAGGGGGAAGTATAAACTACGGCTGTGGTGATAGTGGTGGTAGTGGTGGTGGGGGCTGACATGACAGGGAGAAACAAAAACGCACAGG
This sequence comes from Schistocerca nitens, assembly GCF_023898315.1. Lineage (NCBI taxonomy): Eukaryota > Metazoa > Arthropoda > Insecta > Orthoptera > Acrididae > Schistocerca > Schistocerca nitens. The sequence continues at coordinate 3,547,654 of NC_064619.1, read as the reverse complement.
ACGAAAAAGAAAGGACAAAAACTGGGGACAGACGAAGACGGAGGAAGACGAAGACCAGAGTCCCACGCTGCTGGCGCTGACGGCGACGACGGGCGGCAGGAATGCCGAAGCTGCTGCTGCTGCTGCTGCAGGAGGGCTGGCTGGCTGCTGCCGGCTGGACCGCTGCTGCTGGCCGGGACCGCTGCTGCTGCTGGCTGGCTGGCGGGCTGGCACCTGAAAAACCTAGCACTTCGATTAGTGCTGGAATGGCACAATCGAAGGGCGGTAACCTTGCGGAGGACCGCCGGAGATGTATGCTGGTCTCCTGGACGTTACAAAAGGAGCGGCATGATTCTTAACGGAGTGAGTGGTCAGCAGCGGCCTCTTAAGAGAGCCACTAGGTTGGTAAGCAGTTCACGTTGCACGGCGTTGCATTCCACCACTGGCTCTGTTGACAGCTGATGGGTGGTCACCGGTGCATGTGGATGTGTTGATATACGTCTCCCCAGCGCATCCCGCACGAGCTCTATGTGATTTAAGTCAGGGTAATTAAAGTGACCTGCCCCTTTTTTTGCCTTCACCGTAACCGCTAATTCTAGGACTACTGTAGGAATTTTGATACTGTTTTCATTAACAGACAGACTGACTCACGAGGAAATTTGTGTAAATAATTTATTACAGCTATGCCAGACAAATCGAACGGTCGTAGATACTTATTTGTTAATGGTACCCGTGGGAAACCGGGGCACGGTTCTAGTTATACACCGTTCGCGCGAAAGAGTTCCGAGACTGAGCATGCCCCTGTCGTACCAGTGACGTCAGGGCAGCTTGACCTGTAAACAAGAGACGTGCATTCGACCGTCAGCAGTCGGTGTTAAGTATTGGAAGTGCGGACCCGTAGTGCGGCACAAATCGTAATGGAGTAGCATTTCGAATTCAGGTGTTCAAGACATTCTCCAGAATATTTCGAAGAGGAGAAATGTGTGTGTGCAAAGCTTATCCCTTAGCCACTGACCCCTGAACAAAAACAACTGCTCGTGGATACCTGCCACGACTTGACTGAAATGCAAAATGAGGATAACTCATTTCTGGAAAAAATGACCATGTGTGGTGTAACATGACGTTATCAGAACATATCACAAAACGTTTAAGTGCAGAGTGCACATGAAGACTCAACACGTTGACGATTTAATCAACATTCAAATGAATGTGAAGCGGAGTTGAACAACATCCCAAAAACGGGCAGATTCACATGATTGTATGAGCGTTCTGCGCTTGTACTCAAGCAGGGGACGCTGTGTCGAACAACTGAAGCACTAAAATCACCATCTAAACTTTGTTTTTATTAACGGAGTCTGCAGACTTTTTGGACTGGCAGGGTCATCTACAGTGACTGCCACTTTAAATGGCCGGCCTGTGTGGCCGAGCGGTTCTAGGCGCTTCAGTCCGGAACCGCGCTGCTGCTACGGTCGCAGGTTCGAATCCTGCCTCGGGCATAGATGTGTGTGATGTCCTTAGGCTAGTTAGGTTTAAGTAGGGGACTGCTGACCTCAGATGTTAAGTCCCATAGTGATTAGAGCCATTTGAACCACTTTAAATCAAAGTTGCAGTTCGTGATCTACAATGGCCGTAATGAATTTAAGAAATGTCAGTCATATTAAGGCTGTGTTACCAATTTTCTCATTACATTCTTGTCGAGAGTTGAGTAGTAAAGTCTAACAGGAACGTGTGGTAGCACTGCAGTAGGAACCAACGTGAATAACAAGTAGACTGACCAGGGGAAGAGCGCGAAATAATGGAAGGAAGAAAACAGAAACAGGATGGGGTGCGAAAAGCAAATATGATTTACTGTAGGAACACTGGTCCCCAACTGGACAGCAAAAATATTGGAGAAAAGAGAAAGGAAGAAATGAGAAGAAACTGAAATTGCCACGTCGTCCTCTTCTCGTCCAAAACTGATCAGGGGGGGAGGGGGGGAGATGATATTAAGATTTTCTTCAAAAAGCAGAAGAGATGACTGTGTTGGAGTATTATCATATTCGAGTACAATAAGTGCAGCAAAATATCGTAAAATTTTAGTTTTTTGGCGGTAAGGTTAGGGTGGCGGTAGGGAACCACGGTTAGAAGGGCCCCGAGCCGTTGGCACGTGCGAGGGCGCGTTTAGCACTGGCTGTGCTCCGGCCTGCGCGGGTTCCCACGGGCCGGCGGCGGCTGAGCGCTCGGCCGCTCGGCTGCGCGGGCGGCGCCGCGGGGCCCGTTCTGGGCGTTACTGAGGGCGCCGTAAACGCAGCCCGCGGCTGCTAAAGACCGCCATTAGGGCCGGGCCGCTATTTCTGGCTCCAGCAGGTGTTCCGGTCCAGCGAGCGGCCGGCCACTAACCTGTCAAGGGCAGCGGAACCGCCCGCCCGCGTACCACGCCTCAGCGTGGCCGAGTCTGCTCTGTTTCCAAACTTCCCGGCAGATTAATACTGTATGCCACACCGGGTCACGATCCAGAACCTTGCCTATCCCGCCTAAGGTCTTACCGACTGAGCTATGTAGACGCGACATGCAACCTGCGTTTCTTCCTCCAGTATCTACATCTACCTACGTACTCCGCAAGCCGGACCACTACTAGCCATTTCCTTTCCTGTTCCACTCGCACATAGAGCGAGGGAAAAGGCCTGCCTATATGCCTCCGTATCAGTGTCTGCGGCCAACTTCAAATGCCGGTTCTCGATGGCGTTCCTCAAAAAGAACGTCTTCTTCCCTCCAGTGATTTCCAGTTGAATTCCCGAACCATGTCCGTAATACTTCCGTGTTGTTCGAAGCCTACCTGTAACAAATCTATCGGCCACCTTTTGAATTACTGCGATGTCTTCCTTTAATCCGACCTTGTACCGATCCCAAACACTCGAGCGGTAATCGAAAATGGGTCGCACTTGCACCCTATATGCGGACTCCTTTATAGATGAACCACGCTTTTCCAAAATTCTCCCAACAAACCATTCGCCTTCCCTGCCACATCCCTAACACCCTCGCTGCACTTCATATCGCTTTGCAACATAACTTCTTAGGTATTTAGACGACGTGACTATGTCAAGGAGTAGTGTTGCTATATAAGAAAATTATGAGTTTGTTGTTTTTTTTTTCTTATTCATCAGCATTTAACTTAGATTTTTCTACATTTAGAGCTAGCTGCCATTCGTCACACCAACTAGAAATTTTATGTAACTCAGCTTGTACCCTCCTTCTGTCAACCAACCTCGACACCTTCTCGTACACCACAGTATCGTCGGCAAATAACCGCAGATTGTTGCCCGTCCTGTCTGCCATATTATTTATGTATACAGAAAATAGCAGCGGTCGTAACACACTTCAATGGGGCAATCCTGACGAAACCCTTGTTTCTGGGGAAGACTTCCCGTCGAGGATAACTTTCTGGGCTCTATTACTTAAGAAGTCTTTGAGACACTCATATACTTGCGAAGCCGTTGTGACCGAGCGGTTCTAGGCGCTTCAGTCTGGAACCGCGCGACCGCTACGGTCGCAGGTTCGAATACTGTCTCGGGCGTGGATGTGTGTGCTGTCCTTAGGTTGGTTAGGTTTAAGTAGTTTAAAGTTCTAGGGGACTGATGACCCCAGATGTTAAGTCCCGTAGTACTCAGACCCATTTGAACCATATATCTGCGAACCTATTTCATACTCTCGTACCCTCGTTAATAGTCTGCCGTGGGGCACCGTGTCAAATGCTTTCCGGAAATCTAGAAATATCGAATCTGTCTGTTGCCCCTCATCCATAGTTCTCAATGTATCATGCGAGAAAAGGGCAAGCTGGTTTCGCAAAGAGCGATACAAAACCGTGCTGATTCGTAAAGATAAGCTTCTCGGCCTCGAGAACATTTATTATATTCTAACTGAGGATATGTTCAACGATTCTGCAGGAATAATGATCCGTAATTTTACCCTTATTATATACAGGAGTCACCTGTGATTTTATTTCTCTACGCTAGGGATGCTTATTGCTCTGCTGTCCATACAGGAGTCTTCAAATTCAAATAGCTCTGAGCACTATGGGACTTCACAGCTGTGGTCATCAGTCCCCTAGAGCTTAGAACTACTTAAACCTAACTAACCTAAGGACATCACACACATCCATGCCCGAGGCAGGATTCGAACCTGCGACCGTAGCAGTTGCGTACAGGAGTCTGTTCCATGCTCAAACGACGGTACGTTTGTACGATTCTCCTGCGTGAACGATATCTTAAACGCAAGATTTCATGGCTGCTATACATGGGAATTGATATGGAAATACCCGATGAATCTACATCTGTAGCCCACAAGCGACTCTATGTTAACTGGGGACCGAGAAACGACGGAGAGGCTCCGTCCCCGCCGCAGCCGCATTGGTCCGCAACCCCACGACGACTACCGCCGTCCACTTCACCCCTCCGCCGCCCCACACTGAACCCAGGGTTATTGTGCGGTTCCGCCGGGCGGATTCGTGCCGGAGACCAGGCGCTCCTTCCCGCCCGGGAAGCCGTGCGTCAGACCGCACGGCCAATCGGGCGGGCTCCTTTGGTGAGGTTTCTGTCTGTACCATTGTCGCTCAACTGCTTCCCCTGTTCCAGTCGCTAATGGTGCACAGAAAGAGCGGCAGGTGCTGTACGTCAGATCGCTCCTTAAGCAGACTTACAGATATTTTATGAATGTGACTGCTTACAGCGATTGTCCGGGAATGGTGAATGATAGCGAGCAGGAAAATAGGATTAAGTGGTAAGGTGCCAGGCCATGAAAAGCACAATTTGCAATCAGCATTTTATCTTACTCTTTTCCAAAAATAAAATTTGACAAGATAATTTTTCAAGAAAGAAATCCCACCATTAGGAAAGACAAGAATATTTCACAAGCAATGAACACCTTCAGGTAACTGAATTAACTACATAGATTTTACTTGTTAGCTTAACCTTCTGCAGAAATTAAATTTCACAACGTAGAATTTCTTTAAAAAAATCAGTTTCAACACTTAATAAAAGTACAATATTTAATAAGCAATGAAGCCTACAATAACTAATTGAAGTAATTAAATAAGTTTTACTTCAGCGGAGTTCTGAGGTGTTCACGTATCAGGTCCACTGGAGCCTTGAATCACTAATAACAGTCAGAATATCAAATGATGCCTAACTATAACTGAGCGAGAAACGCAATTAGAAAAATTACACAACCAGTAAAATTTGCTACAAAAACAACAGGAAGGCGCTATAATAGATCCCCCACAGGAGATGGTAAATTAAAACATTTAATATTGTCCCCAACTGTTAGCGGCCGACACAGAGGAAGATGATCACACAAGTAAAATGTTAACCGGGACAGGCAGAAAGGGTAAATGTTCAGTGTCAATTTTCGGTAGAGACCTGAAGCAACTTTAACATAAAGTTCCCACCGAATAATTATTCTCGAGCGATCGTCCTGGGGTAACAGACTCATGCCCTTCAGTATCATGTGCTTGACTTACTGCGCTTAGATTAACTTCTTTCTCAAGGCGCTCCACTAAGTTAATAGGCAGGCCTGGACAGCAGAAACGCAGTACAAGTAGAAAGGCGCCACGACGAACTTCCTCACTCGGGCACTACATAGTCACGCGGCAATGTACCACGGCTAGCCCATCACCGGTGACAGGCCACAAGTCACTCTTGGACACGACGACTGTTCAGGTGAGCTGGAGCGATGCGCTGAAGTCGGCAATGGGCCGGCTGCCACTTGTGGGCGGGGCAGGTAGATACTTTCTCGCCAGTTAAGACAAGATATACTCGCACGTATCTTCCATTCCGCGGACTTACGCGTGTCAGTGTAATAATGCAGTAACTGATCTTTCCACCTATTTATCCCCAATATGCTACACGTTTTTATGTTGAGGGCTAACTGCAAATCCTTGCACCTAACGTCGATCCCCTGCAAGTCTGTCTGCATTTCGCTTTAATTTTCTACTGCCGCGACTTCTCTAAATACTGTAGAGCAACATCAAACGTGAACGGTCTCACGAAGATTTCGACGTCATCGGCCAGCTCATTTAAACAGACTGTTTGGCCACCGGGGTAGCCGCGCGGTCTGGGGCGCTTAGCCACGGTTCGCGCGATTCCTCCCCGTCGGAGGTTCGAGTCCTCCCTCGAGAATGGGGGTGTGTGTTGTCCGTAGCGTAAGTTAGCTTAACTTAAATTAAGTAGTGTGTAAGCCTATGGACCATGATCTCAGCAGTTTGGTCCCATAGGAACTTACCACCACCAGACTGTCTGACTAATGTAGGTACAAACGAAAGGGTCGAGTATGGGACCATAAAACATGGAAATAAGCCTAATAAACGTAAGTCTGGAAACTAATGGTTTCCCCTCTACGACGTATTACGTATACCTTATAACAGAGTGCTTGTGGAGCCAAACTGCAGGAGACACATATTACATCTAATGTTGGTGTGGCCACCATTCATGTGAAGGCAAGCTGCAGCTCGTCTACTCATCGATGACTGTACACGTTGAAGCGTCTTTTGAATGCATTTTAACCATCCACAATGCGTGCTCTGTGTTCAGCGATGCTCTCAATAGGGCCGGAATACACAAAAGCTTTTAAGTGAAGTCGTATGACATCGTTGGCTGAGAGACCCCGAGTGGCAGATCCAGCCACCTAATCGAAAAGGATTTTTTGTCCTTCGCCCACAACGGCACCTTCCCTTCACGAAGAGTGAGTTTTGTTGGTTGCTTGGTTCATTTGGCGGAGGGGACCAAACAGGGAGGTCAAATGGTTCAAATGGCTCTGAGCACTATGCGACTTAACTTCTGAGGTCATCAGTCGCCTAGAACTTAGAACTGATTAAACCTAACTAACCTAAGGACATCACACACATCCATGCCCGAGGCAGGATTCGAACCTGCGACCGTAGCAGCCGCTCGGTTCCAGACTGTAGCGCCTAGAACCGCACGGCCACTCCGGCCGGCCAGGGAGGTCATCGGCCCCATTGGATTAGGGAAGGATGGGGAAGGAAGTCGCATGTGCTCTTTCAAAGGAACCATTCCGGCATTTGCCTGAACCTATTTAGGGAAATCGTGGAAAATCTAAATCAGGATGGCCGGACACAGGTTTGAACCGTTATCATCCCGAACGCGAGTCCAGTGTGCTAACCACTGCGCCCCCTCACTCGGTGTGAGTTTTGTGCTTAAATGTATCTGACAAGAGTAGGTGACTAACGGCTGTGCGTAGCGTGGTATCATGTTAGTGTTGCATGATTATGAGAGAAAGGAGAGGGTGAAACCCGGTGCCGACACATTAGCTGCTCATCTCGAATAGCACCAAAAGGGCCCCAGGGCTCAACTTCGTTATCCACCGGACGGTTCGTCATCAACAGTGTCACTTGTCCTCTCTTCAAGAGTCACTGCGCAGAGAGATTTCAGATTTAATCCGGGACACTGGTGCAAAGTCTGTTTGTCAGAAACCTTACGCCACCACATCACCTCTCGTTTACGACGAAAGCAAAGGGAAAACTTGGAAATTTGTGGTAAGGACTTATGGGACCAAACTGCTGAGGTCATCGGTCCCTAAGCTTACACACTACTGAATCTTAAACTAACTTACGCTAAGGACGACACACACACCCAAGCCCGAGGGAGGACTCGAGCCTCCGACGGGGGAGCCACGCGGACCGTGACAAGACGCCGTAGACCGCGCGGTGAAAACAAAGGGAAAGCAGCCAACAGCACGTGGCGCACCCAGGCGGTTACCCATCCAAGAACTGGCAATTTTCGTTTGTACCTACAATAGCGAAAAAATACTGTACATATTGTCAACAGTAATGGACCTGTAACACACACTTGGCATACGCTCGAAGTTACTTTTACGTCACAAGATTTCTCTGCCTTAAGAATGACATCCTGTGCTCTATTTGCTAGAAACTCTTCAAGCAAATGGAAGTTCAAAAATTGAGAAAGTTGTTAGGCAATATTTGCTGCGGCTTTGTATACGAGGTCTTTAAATAATCAAACTGTGAAGAAGAAGAAATACACGTAATCATATCTCATCTAAAACACCTTCGATTTGCAGGTCGCTTATGCAAATGTTGGAGAAACTGACGGGAGCACCTATCACGGTAGATCTGAAGATTTATTACTGCGAGAACAAAGTAAAGTACAGTCAGTGCGCCGATATAAAAATAGTAAGATTAGTACAGGAGTTATAGAAAAGTTGTCGAATTTGTGTACTTGGACACCTGTAAACCACAAGCAAGTTGACACATTAAGAAGCAAAATGGTTCAAATGTCTCTGAGCACTATGGGACTTAACTTCTGAGGTCATCAGTCCCTTAGAACGTAGAACTACTTAAACCTAACTAACCTAAGGACATCACACACATCCATGACCGAGGCAGGATTCGAACCTGCGACCGTAGCGGCAGCGCGGTTCCAGACTGTAGCGACTAGAAGCGCACGGCCATTCCGGCCGGCCATAAAGAAGCAGGAAGGTAGAAATCATTTGGATTTAATTTGGGAAAACCGATCCCGGTCCGCCGAATAACATTTCCTTCATCGTCGATGGCGTAACTGCGTCGCGTAGTGAATCGGCAAACGTCGTGTACTGCTTGGACAAAGTGTACGGCGGCAGAGGTCGTTTCCTTCGCATCGAGATACAAAGAAAGGTGACGTACTGTTGAGTTTTCTGTCTGAACTGGACATTTGTTTACTTCGGGGTGATTCGAATTGCCTACCTCCGAACGCAGCGGCAACACTATTCAGCAACCTTAGCTGTTCAGGCAGATTACTGTGCCTAAAATTATAACAGCAATGTCGGATTACTGTAAACTACAATTCTTGTAAGAAGTGGAAGTGTTAGACGGAGTTATTCCTGATAAACATAAACGAGCAACCATTTGTAACTAACGGAACTGATGTAATTCGAGGACTCGAAAAATTACTGACGATTTAGGAAACGCGGATGAAATATTGATGCGGCTCTTTTCACTCGAAAGAGCTCGTCACGTCCAAGCGGTTGCGAGCCTGAAAAACGTTTCGCCTGTCCGCCGTCAGTAAATATTTCAGCAGCGCCAAACGTTCCGCGAAAGAGAGCGTGTCGGTGGCGGCGTGTTTTGCGGCGCTACGTGAGCAGACTGGCCAACGCGCGGTCGGCTGCTCGCGCGTTCCGGATATGGAACGGCACGCACCTACACCTGGGCACCGGGCACCGCGCTTTATTATCTATCCCAGCCTCTGAGCTGGCCATATCTGGCGTCGCGTCGCGGCTACAGCTGGCGAGGGAAGCGCCTAGCCGAGCTCATCTCTTTCGCACTTAGGTGTGTGCGAGAAGCCATTGTAGTACGACACACTCTGCCTGCGGCGAAATTTATTAAATAACAAATAATTAAGATAATTAAAACCAAGAAAGCTTCTGAGGCAAGAACTAACATAGCAACTACAATTTGTTAACGAGTGTTTAATTTTTGTATTTGTTTTATGACAGATGCAAGTTTCAGGCGAGAGATACTGAACTGCTAGTAACGAACATAGGTATAGAACATAGGTGATCGTCAAAATACTGTGCGTAAGAGCCAACATTGACATTGTAAGGCAACACCTCGGACCGCATAGGAAGTGGGTGGGGGGACGGGGACGGGGAGGGTAAAGTGAACACTCACAGAGAAATCCAGTTTTCACCAAACCATGGTTACTGATAGAAGCTTTTCATTTATGCCCTTTGAATCTATATATTACAAGGTATTGCACCAAATATTTTCATGTGAAAAAGAAAATATATTTCTCGAACAGTCCACGGGTATACTTCCGATTCATAGTGTCCAACGGATATATATATATATATATATATATATATATATATATATATATATATATATATATATATATATATATCTTCATTCATTCATTTCATTGTTGCCCTTATGGACAGTGTTTGAACTCGAAAATCACATGATGACACAGTTTTCACTTCTTTCCTCTCTTCCTCTTCTCTTCCCAAAATCTCTTCATCCTTTGGCTGTGCTCCTGTTTCCTTTGCTCTGTCCATAATGTTCCTGTCTTCTTTCTCTCCTTTACAATAAATTTTGCACTCCTAACTTTGTTTCTGAAGTATTTCCTGTCTCCTATCATTTGCCTGTTGATCCCTATCTGCCTTAAGTCTTCGTCTATTTCATGATACCAATTTGTTTTCTTGCTTGAGCTGTTTACTACATCAAAAATTTTCTTTGTAAGTCGGTTGTTGTCCATTCTCTGTATGTGCCCATAGAAAGTTAATCTGCGTTTTCTGATCGCGTCTGTTGGTCTGTCAGTGTGCTGGTACAGCTCTTTGGTAGGTCGCTTCATCCATATGCCATCTCTGTGAATTGGTCCAAATATTTTTCTGAGAATTTTGCGTTCTATTTTTTCTGTGTCTATGATGCCTGATGCTCCAATTGTGGTTGTTTCTGACGCGTACAATGCTTCTGGTAATACAACTGTTTTGTAGTGCCTAAGTTTGGCCTGCCTCGATATGCTTTTCTTATTATAATGTGACCATGTGAGTTTGTATGCCTTCTGGAGTTTCTTCGTTCGTTCCATGTTAGCCGCCTTGTTTGATCCTCCCATTTGTATGTACTCCCCTAAATACTTAAATTTTTCGACTCTTTCTACGGATCCATATACAGTATGCATGGTGTGTACATTGTTGGTCTGTCGTTCCATATATTGTGTCTTCTCGTAAGATACCTGCAGACCTGTTTTGGCAGCTATTTCATGCAAGCATTCCAGTGCTTCCTTTGCCTCCTGTGTATTATTTCTGAGTATGGCTATATCATCTGCAAATGCCAGACATTTTATGATTGTTTTGGTTTCACGTGTTCTTCCCAGCTGTATTCCTTTAACTTGTTCCTCCCACTGCTTGATAATTTTGTCTAACACCATGTTGAACAGGATTGGTGAGAGCCCGTCTCCTTGTCGGACACCTGTGTGTATGTGGAAGGGTTCCGAAATTTCTCCCATGAACTTAATCTTGGAGGTAGTGTCTGTAAGCGTCTGTTGTATAAGTGTCCTGGTTTTTCTGTCGATACCATATTCTTCCAGTACGTCAAAGAGTGTCTGTCTGTCTGTCTATGGAATCATATGCTTTTTTAAAGTCCACAAAGGTAACTACAGTGTTTCTTGCCTGTCTGACTTTCAAAAGTGTTCTCAAGTTCCAGATCTGTTCGATGCATGATCTCCCTTTTCTGAAGCCCGCCTGGTATTCCCCAATTTGCAGATCTGCTTGTGGTTCTAGTCTGTTTAATAGCACCTTAGAGAAAATTTTGTATGTAACTGGTACTAGCGAAATGCCTCTGTAATTGTTTGGATCTGACTTATCACCCTTTTTATGTAACGGATGGATCAATGCACATTTCCATTCCTCTGGCACTTTCTCTGTGATCCAAATTTCGGAAATAATCTTATGGATTTTTTTGGTGATGTTTTCATCTTGGAGTTTCCAGATCTCGGCGATAATACTATCTTCTCCGGCAGCTCTGTTATTTTTCATTTGTTTTATGATTTCCTCTATCTCTTCTATTGTGGGTGGATCAGAATCGGCATTAGATGTGGTCTCTTGGAATGTTAATTTTCCTGTAGGTTTTTTGCAATTAAGAAGTTTATCAAAGTAATGTTTGAGAATTTTACAGTTTTCTTTTGTGTTTGTTTCCAGGGATCCATCTGTTCTTCGGAAGCAGAGGCTAGGGGGTTGATAGCCCTTAATATTTTCTTTGAAAGTTCTGTAAAAATTTCTTGTGTTATTTCTTTTGAAATCTTCCTCAATTTCTTTTAGTCTGTTATTGTCATATGCTCGTTTTTCCCTTCTGATTTCCTTCGATGCTAGTTTCTGAACTTCGTGAAATTCTTTCTATGTTTCTGAATTTCTGTAGCTACTGAACTTGTCCCATGCTTGCTTTCTTCTCTCAATGGCTTCATCACAATTTGCGTTCCACCACCTATGTTTGCGTTTTCTAGGTGGTTGTCCCCAGCACATAGTCTTCTGAACTGCCTTCGCCAGATCTGTCCATGTGTCTATTGAATGCCTATTAATTTCTTCAACGATTTTATCCCTGTTTATCTTCAAGTATTCCGGATCAGGTTTGACTATTTTGTTTTGCGCTGTCTGTTTCAGTCTTGGGATTGGCCTAATCTTAACTTGTAGCAAATAATGATCAGACTCGAAGACTCCTTTACGTGTTCTGACATTTAGAATTTCCCGCGAATTTTTCTTGGATATGGCCACATGATCAATCTGAAATTCTCCCCACACTGTGTTGGGTGCTTTCCATGTTGTAAGTTTTCGTCTTGGTTTTTGAAATTGTGTTGACATTATATATATATATATATATATATATATATATATATATATATGTGTGTGTGTGTGTGTGTGTGTGTGTGTGTGTGTGTGTGTTTATACTGCTACTGGGAATTCTGGTAGTGGTTGGTTTACAACGGCCATTGTTCGTTGTAAAAACGCTTCCCTTCCTGGACTTGAATCTTTTGCCGACCGAGATGTGATCGCCTATAAAGCTGGGCATTGTGGTATCGACCCGCAGACTCAAAGTAGACCTAGTTTTTATATATATATACACTCCTGGTTCAAATGGTTCAAATGGCTCTGAGCACTATGGGACTCAACTGCTGAGGTCATTAGTCCCCTAGAACTTAGAACTAGTTAAACCTAACTAACCTAAGGACATCACAAACATCCATGCCCGAGGCAGGATTCGAACCTGCGACCGTAGCGGTCTTGCGGTTCCAGACTGCAGCGCCTTTAACCGCACGGCCACTTCGGCCGGCCTATACACTCCTGAAAATTGAAATAAGAACACCGTGAATTCATTGTCCCAGGAAGGGGAAACTTTATTGACACATTCCTGGGGTCAGATACATCACATGATCACACTGACAGAACCACAGGCACATAGACACAGGCAACAGAGCATGCACAATGTCGGCACTAGTACAGTGTATATCCACCTTTCGCAGCAATGCAGGCTGCTATTCTCCCATGGAGACGATCGTAGAGATGCTGGATGTAGTCCTGTGGAACGGCTTGCCATGCCATTTCCACCTGGCGCCTCAGTTGGACCAGCGTTCGTGCTGGACGTGCAGACCGCGTGAGACGACGCTTCATCCAGTCCCAAACATGCTCAATGGGGGACAGATCCGGAGATCTTGCTGGCCAGGGTAGTTGACTTACACCTTCTAGAGCACGTTGGGTGGCACGGGATACATGCGGACGTGCATTGTCCTGTTGGAACAGCAAGTTCCCTTGCCGGTCTAGGAATGGTAGAACGATGGGTTCGATGACGGTTTGGATGTACCGTGCACTATTCAGTGTCCCCTCGACGATCACCAGTGGTGTACGGCCAGTGTAGGAGATCGCTCCCCACACCATGATGCCGGGTGTTGGCCCTGTGTGCCTCGGTCGTATGCAGTCCTGATTGTGGCGCTCACCTGCACGGCGCCAAACACGCATACGACCATCATTGGCACCAAGGCAGAAGCGACTCTCATCGCTGAAGACGACACGTTTCCATTCGTCCCTCCATTCACGCCTGTCGCGACACCACTGGAGGCGGGCTGCACGATGTTGGGGCGTGAGCGGAAGACGGCCTAACGGTGTGCGGGACCGTAGCCCAGCTCCATGGAGACGGTTGCGAATGGTCCTCGCCGATACCCCAGGAGCAACAGTGTCCCTAATTTGCTGGGAAGTGGCGGTGCGGTCCCCTACGGCACTGCGTAGGATCCTACGGTCTTGGCGTGCATCCGTGCGTCGCTGCGGTCCGGTCCCAGGTCGACGGGCACGTGCACCTTCCGCCGACCACTGGCGACAACATCGATGTACTGTGGAGACCTCACGCCCCACGCGTTGAGCAATTCGGCGGTACGTCCACCCGGCGTCCCGCATGCCCACTATACGCCCTCGCTCAAAGTCCGTCAACTGCACATACGGTTCACGTCCACGCTGTCGCGGCATGCTACCAGTGTTAAAGACTGCGATGGAGGTCCGTATGCCACGGCAAACTGGCTGACACTGACGGCGGCGGTGCACAAATGCTGCGCAGCTAGCGCCATTCGACGGCCAACACCGCGGTCCCTGGTGTGTTCGCTGTGCCGTGCGTGTGATCATTGCTTGTACAGCCCTCTCGCAGTGTCCGGAGCAAGTATGGTGGGTCTGACACACCGGTGTCAATGTGTTCTTTTTTCCATTTCAAGGATATATATATATATATATATATATATATATATATATATAAACTAGGTCTATATATATAGGGTGTTTCAAAAATGACCGGTCTATTTGAAACGGCAATAAAAATTAAACGAGCAGCGATTGAAATACACCGTTTGTTGCAATATGCTTGGGACAACAGTACATTTTCAGGCGGACAAACTTTCGAAATTACAGTAGTTACAATTTTCAACAACAGATGGCGCTGCAAGTGATGTGAAAGATATAGAAGACAACGCAATCTGTGGGTGCGCCATTCTGTACGTCGTCTTTCTGCTGTAAGCGTGTGCTGTTCACAACGTGCAAGAGTGCTGTAGACAACGTGGTTTATTCCGTAGAACAGAGGATTTTCCTGGTGTTGGAATTCCACCGCCTAGAACACAGTGTTGTTGCAACAAGACGAAGTTTTCAACGGAGGTTTAATGTAACCAAAGGACCGAAAAGCGATACAATAAAGGATCTGTTTGAAAAATTTCAACGGACTGGGAACGTGACGGATGAACGTGCTGGAAAGGTAGGGCGACCGCGTACGGCAACCACAGAGGGCAACGCGCAGCTAGTGCAGCAGGTGATCCAACAGCGGCCTCGGGTTTCCGTTCGCCGTGTTGCAGCTGCGGTCCAAATGACGCCAACGTCCACGTATCGTCTCATGCGCCAGAGTTTACACCTCTATCCATACAAAATTCAAACGCGGCAACCCCTCAGCGCCGCTACCATTGCTGCACGAGAGACATTCGCTAACGATATAGTGCACAGGATTGATGACGGCGATATGCATGTGGGCAGCATTTGGTTTACTGACGAAGCTTATTTTTACCTGGACGGCTTCGTCAATAAACAGAACTGGCGCATATGGGGAACTGAAAAGCCCCATGTTGCAGTCCCATCGTCCCTGCATCCTCAAAAAGTACTGGTCTGGGCCGCCATTTCTTCCAAAGGAATCATTGGCCCATTTTTCAGATCCGAAACGATTACTGCATCACGCTATCTGGACATTCTTCGTGAATTTGTGGCGGTACAAACTGCCTTAGACGACACTGCGAACACCTCGTGGTTTATGCAAGATGGTGCCCGGCCACATCGCACGGCCGACGTCTTTAATTTCCTGAATGAGTATTTCGATGATCGTGTGATTGCTTTGGGCTATCCGAAACATACAGAAGGCGGCGTGGATTGGCCTCCCTATTCGCCAGACATGAACCCCTGTGACTTCTTTCTGTGGGGACACTTGAAAGACCAGGTGTACCGCCAGAATCCAGAAACAATTGAACAGCTGAAGCAGTACATCTCATCTGCATGTGAAGCCATTCCGCCAGACACGTTGTCAAAGGTTTCGGGTAATTTCATTCAGAGACTACGCCATATTATTGCTACGCATGGTGGATATGTGGAAAATATCGTACTATAGAGTTTCCCAGACCGCAGCGCCATCTGTTGTTGAAAATTGTAACTACTGTAATTTCGAAAGTTTGTCTGCCTGAAAATGTACTGTTGTCCCAAGCATATTGCAACAAACGGTGTATTTCTATCGCTGCTCGTTTAGTTTTTATTGCCGTTTCAAATATACCGGTCATTTTTGAAACACCCTGTATATATATATATATTGGAAATATATGCATTTTTGCTGAAGGCTTACATAGTGACTAATTTTCCATAAATAAGCGGGCACTGTGGCCAGTGCCATCGCAATAGGATCCCATGCTTCTTTTTCTAATTTCCTATACATTTTCGACACATCTCTTCGCTCTAGTTTTTGAAAGAATACCAAGCGGCTGCAGCAGACATTTTTCAATCGAACTTTTGTATGAGGCAAAATATAACAGAACAGAGACGGTTGTAAATTATGTAAGTTCACTAATTCGAAACGCCAACGGCCTTCCCGCAGTGGTAACACCGGTTCCCGTCAGATCACCGAAGTTAAGCGTTGTCGGGCTGGGCTAGCACTTGGATGAGTGACCATCCGGCCTGCCGAACGCTGTTGGCAAGTGGGGTGCACTCAGCCCTTCTGAGGGCAACTGAGGAACTATTTGAATGAGAAGTAGCGGCTCCGGTCTCTTAAACTGACATACGGCCGGGAGAGCGGTGTGCTGACCATATGCCCCTCCACATCCGCATCCAGTGACGCCTATGGGCTGAGGATGACACGGCGTCCGGTCGGTGCCGTTGGGCATTCCAGGGCCTGTTCGGACGGACTTTAGTATTAATTAGAAATTGTCACTAAGGGATAGAATGGCGGATGACAGCTTTGTACGTAAAAGGGTTTAGAAGACAGTTTTATCTGTTGCATTATGCAAGTAATTTGGAAGTAACTAACTGTTACTTCCGTAAAGGCGATGGCTTTTCCTGGCGAGTAGTGTCGTCACTTTTCCCGATCGGACGTCATGTCGGCATTAGTGGTGCACAGAAATGAACCATGGAACTGAAATAAATAACATGGAATATTTATGATAACTCTCCACACAAGTGAGATCACAACATTAATTTAAATGACTTATCTGACATCACATGATTGAAGAAACAAAAAAAAGTTCTTACTAAAAATAACGGAACAAGCTTCTTCTCTAAGCACTGTGGGACTTAACATCTGAGGTCATCAGTCCCCTAGACTTAGAACTACTTAAACCCAACTAACCTAAGGACAGCACACACACCCATGCCCGAGGCAGGATTCGAACCTGTGACATTAGCAGCAGCGCGGTTCCAGACTGAAGCGTCTAGGACAGCTCGGCCACAGCGGCCGGCTGATCGGAACTAGTTGCGCCTGTTCGTGAGTTGTCAGCATTGGAAGACTAACAAAATATTCCCCCTCTCACTTCTCTTAATCCCGCAGTGACCATACTACATACATGTATACTCCTGACGTACGCGGCAAACTTTACTTACCTCAAGGCCGAATTTACCAACGTCAGTTAAGATATCTCTGTAAATATTATTGTTTGTTACTGAGAAAGAAAAATACACTCCTAACAAGATTTAACGTTGGGTGACGTTTTTTGATTCTGCTGTTACTTGCTACAAGCATATTACACTACTGGCCAATAAAACTGCTACACCACGAAGATGTGCTACAGACGCGAAATTTAACCGACAGGAAGAAGATGCTCTGATATGCAAATTATTAGCTTTTCAGAGCATACACACAACGTTGGCGCCGGTGGCGACATCTACAACGTGCTGACATGAGGAAAGTTTTCAACCGATTTCTCATACACAAACAGCAGTTGACCGGCGTTGCCTGGTGAAATCTTATTGTGATGCCTCGCGTAAGGAGGAGAAATGCGTACGATCACGTTTCCCACTTTGATAAAGGTCGGATAGTAGCCTATCGCGATTGCGGTTTATCGTATCGCGACATTGCTGCTCGCGTTGGTCGAGATCCAATGGCTGTTAGCAGAATATGGAATCTGTGGGTTCAGGAGAGTAATACGGAACGCCGTGCTGGATCCCAACGGCCCCTTATTACTAGCAGTCGAGATGACAGGCATCTTATCCGCCTGAGTCAACAGTTGGGGACGTTTGCAAGACAACAACCATCTGCACGAACAGTTCGACGACATTTGCAGCAGCACGGACTATCAGCTCGGAGACCGTGGCTGCGGTTACCCTTGACGCTGCATCGTAGACGGGAGCGCCTGCGATGATGTACTCAACGACGAACCTGGGTGCACGAATGGTAAAACGTCGTTTTTTCGGATGAATGCAGGTTCTGTTTACAGCATCATGATGGTGCATCCGTGTTTGGCGACATCGCAGTGAACGCACATTGGAAGCGTGTATTCGTCATCGCCATACTGGCGCATCACCCGGCGTGATAGTATGGGGTGCCATTGGTTACACGTCTCAGTCACCTCTTGTTCGCATTGACGGCACTTTGAACAGTGGACGTTACATTTCAGATGTGTTACGACTCGTGGCTCTACCCTTCATTCCATCCCTGCGAAACCCTACATTTGAGCAGGATAATTCAATACCGCATGTTGCAGGTCCTTCTGGATACAGAAAATGTTCGACTGCTGCCCTGGCCAGCACATTCTCCAGATCTCTCACCAATTGAAAACGTCTGGTCAATGGTGGCCGAGCAACTGGTCGTCACAATACGCCAGTGACTACTCTTGATGAACTGTGGTATCGTGTTGAAGGTGCGTGGTCAGCTGTACCTGTACACGCCATCCAAGTTCTGTTTGACTCAATTCCCAGGCGTATCAAGGCCGTTATTACGACCAGAGGTGGTTGTTCTGGGTACTGACTTCTCAGGATCTAAGCACCCAAACTGCGTGAAAACGTAATCACATGTCAGTTCTAGTATAATATATTTGTCCGCTGGATACCCGTTTATCATCTGCATTTCTTCTTGGTGCAGCAATTTTAATGGCCAGTAGTGTATTGTAAAATACAGCTGGCAACCGCGTGCAGCACAAACACTTGAGCCCGTAAGCCGCACATTGATGACGCTTGCTATAGAGGGTTCGTTCTTCAGAACGATATTCCATTTCGTTAAGAAGTTAGTAATTTTCTCTAAGCTAGTATCTTTTTTTAACAGTAAGTCCTTTTGTGGGAACTTGAATACTACCTCCCAATTTGCTTCTTGAAAAGGGGTTCTTGAAATTTTCCAAGTGTTTTCAGGATGTTAGTGACTTTTCAAGTGTCTGCCTGACTTTCCAGTAGCTCTATTGCATTCTCCGGCAAGCCAAACCCAAACAAGCACGGAACCAGTTGCGTTGTCCTCTTTTGTGTGCTCCTGATGTTTTCTGTAGAACCAATGCGCTAAGGAACAATACACATGGGCAGTAGACTATTTTACACACCTCAGAAGTAAATCAACATACCAAAAAAATTTTGCGTCAAGTCTTTATTTAGAAAATCATGAGACAGAAAACAAAAATTAACTCTCAGGCATGGATATACACTGAAGCGCCAAAGAAACTAGCATAGGCGTGCGTATTCAAATACAGAGATACGTAAACAGGCAGAATACGGCGCTGCGGTCGGCAACGCCTTTATAAGACAACACATGTCTAGCGCAGTTGTTAGATCGGTTACTGCCGCTACAATGGCAGGTTATCAAGATTTAAGTGAGTTTGAACGTGGTGTTATAGTCGGTCAACGAGCGATGGGACGCAGAATCTCCGACGTAGCAATGAAGTGGGGATTTTCCCTTACGACCATTTCACGAGTGTTCCGTGAATATCAGGAATCCAGTAAACAATCAAATCTCCGACATCGATGTGGCCGGAAAAAGAACCTGGAACAACGGGACCAACGACTACTGAAGAGAATCGTTCAACGAGACAGAAGCGCAGCTCTTCCGCAAATCGCTGCACATTTCAGTGCTGGCCATCAACAAGTGTCGGCGTGCGAACCATTCAACGAAATATCTTACCCCGTCAACACCGAAATTCGACTGCTGATGACTGGAAACATGTTGCCTGGTCTGACTTGTTTCAAATTGCATCGAGTGGACGGACGTGTACGGGCATGGAGACAACCTCATGAATCCAAGGTCCCTGCGTGTGAGCAAGGGACTGTTCAAGCTGGTGGAGGCTATGCAGTGGTGTGGGGCAAGTGCAGTTGCAGTGATATGGGACCCCCGATACGTCTAGATGCGACTCTGAGAGGTGAACCTTATGTAAGCATCCTGTCTGATCATCTGCATCCACTCATGTCCATTGTGCACTACGACGGACCTGGACAATTCCGGCAAGACAATGCGACACCCCATACGTCCAGAATTGCTACAGAGTGGCTCCAGGAAAACTCTTTTGAGTTTAAACACTTACGTTGCCCACCAAACTCCCCAGAGATGAACATTATTGAGCGTATCTCGGATGCCTTGCGACGTGCTGTTCAGAAGAGGTCTCCATCCCTTCGTACTCTTACTACTACTACTACTACTAATAATAATAACAATATTAAACATTTGTGTAACGTCAAAATCTGATGCACATGCCGCGCGGGATTAGCCGAGCGGTCTCAGGCGCTGCAGTCATGGACTGTGCGGCTGGTCCGCGGAGGTTCCAGTACTCCCTCGTGCATGGGTGTGCGTGTTTGTCCTTAGGATAATTTAGGTTAAGTAGTGTGTAAGCTTATGGACTGATGATCTTAGCAATTAAGTCCCATAAGATTTCACACACATTTTTTTGTTGCCCATGTTTTTTTTTCTTCCCCCACAGCACTTCTGAGTGACATTAGTACGTTGGTGTAATGTCCTCTTACCCGGATGCAGGCTTATGGCATACCATCAATGACATTATCAAGGCAGTCTTGGTCCATATTGTCCCACTGTTCAACGGCAACTCTAGGTAAGTCGTGCAGAGCATCTGGCCATTGTCTATGCCCAAAAACTGTTCGTTTCAATCGATCCCGCTCACGTTCGGTTTGCGTTCACGGCCGGCGAACAGGTAGGCCACTCTGTTCTGGTGTTCTTAGGATGCTGAATGAACATCACGATGAGCAGGCTATTTTTCATCCCTCAGGATAAAGTCATCACCAAAATGTTGGCGTTACAGTACCACATTTTGTGGATATTAACATTAATACGGGGATTCTAAAATATACTCACAACGTTAAAAGGTCGTGGGCATACCCATCGCTCCCAGTCAACAACTGCTTTTCAGAGAGTATTGTCGGTACTAAGGCGAGCGAAAGGCAAAGAAGACGTGCTCCATTCTTCAAAATTTGCCTGCAACTAAAAAGAAAATATTTTATAGTGAGAGGATGCTCAAATTTTTTAAAAAAGAGGCCGGATTTGCGATAAGGAATTGTCACTGCTAACATGATTAGTTGCGGCGCATGCAAATTATTATGTGGAAAGTATTAGGTGGCCGTGTCTTCTCAGTGTGACAGCAGGGCATGGCAAAAGCGGCCCGCACGAACGGCAGAGAGAGACTTGGCTGGCCGGCGGAATGGACGCTATCCACGTGAGCAGTGTGACGTCATACAATTATGGCGAGGAGCGCTGGGTCATTACCTTTACAAAAATGGTTCAAATGGCTCTGAGCACTATGGGACTCAACTGCTGTGGTTATCAGTCCCCTAGAACTTAGAACTACTTAAACCTAACTAACCTAAGGACATCACACACATCCATGCCCGAGGCAGGATTCGAACCTGCGACCGTAGCAGTCCCACGGTTCCGGACTGCGCGCCTAGAACCGCGAGACCACCGCGGCCGGCTTACCTTTACAAGCGAGAATAATACAGAATTTTATTACATACTAGGACCTAGTCATACAATCAATCAAAATTTCCAGAATACTTGGCGCTTTGATTCCAGTTGGTTATTCAACGTGAACCGTGCGTTTTCTTTTTTAATGTCTAAAAATTTCCACTTCCTCTAATATAATCAAAATACGTTTTTTTCTTTTTTTGTGAGGTATTTTTAAATTTTATGAATGTCTTGCAATGTTGTGGCCCTCATCGCGTATGAGCGCTGTTAATGCAGGTCTCAAGTTATTTAAGTTAACGTGTTCCTGAAATGATTCGAAGGGACTTACCGGTTTGTCCTATATATTTCTTTTGGCAATCATTCCATTCCAGTTTCCATCCGCTTCATTATGTTTATTTACCACAGATTTCTCCTCATGCGCCGGCCGGAGTGACCACGCGGTTCTAGGCGCTACAGTCAGGAACCGCGCGACCGCTACGGTCGCAGGTTCGAATCCTGCCTCGGGCATGGATGTGTGTGATGTCCTTAGGATAGTTAGGTTTAAGTAGTTCTAAGTTCTAGGGAACTTATAACCTCAGCAGTTGAGTCCCATAGTGCTCAGAGCGATTTGAACCATTATTTTTCTCCGCATGCCTGAGTTTTCCGCCTGGATCTGAAAATGTAAAATACGCTGGAATAATGTTTTCGGATCTAATACGTTTACCATTTTTCCCGGTATTGCACCCAGATATGGTATTTTGCAAAAAATGGAGCGTTCGTTTGTCTGCTCGGCTGGTCTAAGCGTTACCGCCAATCCGTCCTCTTTTTTAAAAAAATTTAGCGTCCGCTCACTATAAAACATTTTCTGCTCTCTTTTTAGATGTAGGCAAATTTTAAAGAAAGGAGCGCGTATTCTTTGCCTTTCACTCACCATAGTACTGACGTTATTCTCTGAATGCTAAATTTTGACTGGCAGCGATAGGTATGCCTATGATCTACTTCTTCCTAACATTATGTCTCTCAACAGCTGCGGTTGACCCGAGTATAAAACAGTTTGTGATTGGCTGCACAGTCTCGTCCCTGTAAGGCACCACTACACAGCGCCTTGTTACACATGTGCGACACAGTATTGGAAGCATTCGATATTATCAGATTGTCTCCAGACAGGCTGTCTTCCATTATCGGAGCACAAACAGATCCGAAACAGTTTCGTCCGTAAACAACAAAAAATGGTTCAAATGGCTCTGAGCACTATGGGACTTAACAGCTATGGTCATCAGTCCCCTAGAACTCAGAACTACTTAAAACTAACTAACCTAAGGACATCACACAACACCCAGTCATCACGAGGCAGCGTAAACAACAACCGACGTCAATCCGTTCCGTATTATTAGGTGCCCATCTGTAACGAAATCCATGGTGTTGTGCTGCTCGCCATGATCGTCGGGAAAGAATATTTGCATAATGCAATCTCCCCTAAGAGTTTGATGTGATTCGTGAAGTCCTGTAGCCTCCTCGAACACCGAATTCATTTCCGGAGGGCCACCCCCTAGTTGCTCTGACTCAAAAGCCATAGATATCGATCATCTTCTGTTCCTGTCGCACTTAGAAGGCCTGTGTGGTGCTGTCTGCATATTGGAGTCGATTCCACGTCCGCACCGCATCACCTCGAGGCCGGTGCGCATGTCGAGCAGCTTCCCTGGTTGCCAAGCCTTCCGTGCGTAAAGGGACGATGCGAACCCGATCACTGGTCGTGATTGTTCTTCCTGGCAAGGTGGATGTTCGCTCTGCTGTTCCACAGACGTGTCTAAAGCTTTCCTACTGGTGATTTACTTTCATCTTAAAAGCTGTAATCCATTCGAGTGCGGCTTTATACCCGTAGGCAGCGTTGACGGTAACTGCGTGTATGGACAACGTCAGGGGTGACCTCACGATCGGTTTAGGAACAGTCACGATAGCAACACATTTGTTCGACATAACAGGACGATGAAAAACTGTTATTGATGTTTGTAGAAAGAAAGGTTCGAATAGTATTGTTAGTTGGGAAACGTCGAAGGGTAGGTTCAATCACGTAATCGGAGATTCCTCCCTTCGCTAGCAGTGGCTCCTTTCCTCGCGGTGTTGAGCATTAAGTGTACTTGCAAAACCTGAAATAGTGAGGGGCAGGTGACACAGCGATCTGTGTTATTTATTACTAAATTTTGTAGTCTTGATCACAGCCTAGTCCAGTAGTACGTAATTAGATAATCGGTTTAGGATGACCTACAAATATCCTCAGAAAGTGCTGGTCAGTCGAAACCTGTTATCTAGTCACTACTGGATAGTTTGCGAACTAGGTAATTAAACTTGTAATTAAATTTTTTCGGTGCAGAAAACTGTGATAGATGCGTGCACAGTTTGGTGTCATGTTTATGACGATCCCTTTGATCCAGAGTATTTGTATTTCAGTCCAGGTGAGCAGTTGCTATTTCAGAGGAACAGATGAATAACATTAAACTGGTGACGATTTTAGTCAGTTACTTCAACTAACTATACAGGCCAAGTCCGTCGAAGTAATCAATGAGCCATGAGAAATTAATCAGTCTCAGAGATCAAAAGAGAGTTATTGCCACAAGACGTGTAAATATGAACTATAATTTGATAACTGGATCGGCAAAAGAGCCTCAGCAGTTCATCCCAGGCCATTATAAGATGCTTCCTTGATCAATTTAACGAGCAGTCTGCAGCTGAACTGCTGATTCAACTCTCGCTAGACGATTAACTAAGAAACTGACCAATTATAAACCACGGTAACACTACGTGAACATACCGCCAGTAAACCCTGTCTTTTTTTGTAAAGCTCTGCAGATTCCTGATCTTTAACACTACAGCTCGCATTTCTTCACTCCTTCTCATCTTCCTCTAGCGGCTTTTCCACGTGTTCGTCTTCACGATGTGAGTTCCCATCTTTCTCTTCGCCTTTATGATAACTGTCAAATTCCAACTTTCTGGTTTTGTATACAAATTACAAAAAAAATCACAGATGCTGTAAGAGTTTCTACGTTCTCCAAACACGAGGAAACATTCTCATCCATGTATCTCTCCACATGTTTTCCTCCACATTGTCGACGCAGAAATAGAACAGAGATTTTTTCTGTAGTTTCTTACAAAAAAAGTGACATAAAACTAACAGAAGAATCTATAAAATTCTGATTCAACGAAGTAGAAACGGAACGAAAGAACAAGATGCTAATACTTTTAGCTTATAGCTAAATGTCATTGGATGTGATTCAACAGGTCTGATAAAAACCATGAGTAAATAAATGGAGAGAGAGAGAGAGAGAGAGAGAGAGAGAGAGAAAGAGAAAGTGGCCGATCTTTAATCCTCAGAAATGACCCTGCAGCCCCTGAAAAGAAAGCTGTTTATAACAGACCTCAAGAGAGCGATGTCATGCGGTCTTTTCACTTCAGTTGTTTCGTAACTTACAGAGGATCGATTTCGAGGTCACACGTACTCGGCTTAATTTCAGTCAATACACAGACGACGTGCAACACCTGGTAGAACTGATAAGACAGCAGTGCGGTTACTTTAGCTCAAAAGTTACAAGGATCAATACAGTAACAATTTGGAGAATAATTTTAAGTAATATCTACGGGAAAATGTTGGTCTCGATCGGGTTATACATGCATAAGTGTGCAATACTTAAGGACGAAAGTAACGTTCGCATGGTGTCACATAAAGGGATATAGTTGGATGGAACTCAAGAAAGAACCGCTACTACATACTACAAAAGATAATTGAAACAAATGTGCAGTATAAGCAATGAGACGAACAGAAATGACACTTTTATTTAAAGACGATAATTACACTGAAGTCACGCGATAAATGATTGAGCTCAGGACATTACAAAAGACAGGCTAATCACCACAGACGTCAACGTACGCTCTGCGACCTGCTCCTATGCTGACCATAAGGTTGATAAGTAGTTACTGTGGTAGGTCGCTCCATTCCTCTACCAGCGCGGCTGACATCTGTTGGAGTGTCGTTGGTGAATGTGGCCGTGCTACAATCCACAAAACAGCTCACATGTTCTGGATGAGATTTAAGTCGGGAGAACGAGAAGGCCAGACCATTCGCCGAATAGTCTCTCGTCCCATGAACTACACCACTTGCATCGTTCAATGTGGCCGCGCATTGCCATGCATAAAAATGAACTCTGCAACGGACGCAACCCTGAAAAGATGCACGATGGGAAGGAGTACAGTGTCACCATAACGTTGACCGAGGAGTTACGGGGTTCAAAGATTTGGAGGTCAGTAGGCCCGTGCAACATTATGCCTCCCCACACCGCAATACCTGGACACTGTTCAACAATGGCGGACATACCCTCAAATGGAGAGAGATAGGAACACGTAACGCACAGAGTAACACTGTTGAATATGATCACTACTGCAGGGGCTTTAGTAGCATGAGAGTGAACTCGCTTTGGTGTTTTGGCCACTAAATTCGCCTGTTCTGAACCCGATGGAATACATCTGGGACGCTATAGGGCAAAGGCTCTTTGCCTACAAACCCTCGGCCCACGATTTACTGTTATTGTGTGATCTTTGGGTAGACATCCGTTGCCACATATCTCCCGTATCCTACCAAGGATTTGTCGAGTCCATGTCACGCAGAATCTGCTGTATTGTTCCAAAAGTGGACCAACACTCTGTTAAGATGAAGGTTTTGTGGCTACTTCGCAAGATATTTGACATCAGTTATTAACTAAAACGGGAAAGTTATCGATCCGCTATGCCATAGAGTGTGATTACAGGTACCTCTGGTTTAGCCGAGACCGGAGGAACAAAATAATCTGTGATCGCTGACAACGTTGGCGCTTGACGCGAGCACGGACGTAGTTGCAGCGGAGAGTCTGGGAGCTGAGTCAGAGCAGTGCACCGGCCAGTGCTGTTAGGCTGTTTTGCTAATCAGGTCTTAAAATGGTTATTCGTACCGCGCTCGATTACTGTACCAAGTCTCAGTGTGACCACGATCGGTAACACATAGTGGCTCGTGGATTGTGGCTTAGCTGTGGGTAATTAAAAGTGTTCACAATTCTCGAGTATCCGTAATAAAACCTACAGTTCGTGATTTATTAACAGTCGTTGTTCTCAGTCAATTGTGTCATCATCCGCTTCCTATCATCATCATCATCATCACTTGCAGTCCGTTAATTATTAAATTCATGAAGAAAAGTGAACCAGAAAGTCGTGACATAGCAGCCCAATTATGTTATAAGGCTATAATGGTTTGGCTCATCAGGCTGTAGAACTACGTATAGCTAATTTGAAACACATTAATACGTTTCAGCCAATTGAGAGGAGCCCATTCGAATGACTGAGGCAGATATGAGAATGGCACCTCCATCAACAAGAAATCGTAACAGGCAACGCAAACTCCATACACAGTGAGAGGTGGCGTAGATGAGCTGCAAAGAATAAATGTTGTTGTGGTTTGATGAAGAAGTACCTACATTAGCGAATTGTCCCGTACCTATTAGTGTAGCGCGTCATTCTTCTGCCTCCACACACGAGAAATCATTCTACGCACAACAGTGGCTACCGGCACGCAGCACCACTTTTTCGGGTGTGGAATTCTACGCAGAAGGCGCTGAGCGGAGGCGCGGAGCGTTAAAACGTCCTTATCTGCCGGTAGCGGCTCCAGGGCTCCAGAGAGGGAGAGGAGGTAAGAGCGGAGAGCTGCCTGTTGCCACCGGCAGATTAAAGGGCGACGCGCGGTCCGGCCTCTCCAGATAGGCGGCGACCGTGGGAGCGTAATCTCCATGCGCTCCAGCTCCAGCGGCCGGCCTCCGCCAATCACCTGCGCCGCGGCCCGACCGCTTTTGATGTGCCGCGGCGCCGCAGATGGCTGCGCTCCGTTTCGGCTGAGCCCGCCGCGCATTCCGATGCCCGCTCGCCGGCTCTTGTTTACATCAGCTGCAGAAATCCTAATATGTCATCTGACACACACACACACACACAGAATTCATTTTCTGGATCTCTAGGGCAGCCACGAATTTACGTTCCTCTCAACGTAAATTGTGCATTGAAATCTTGCACGCTGTTTTTACACGATTTCTCCGTTTGCAAATTCTTTTGTATGACCAACCCCAGATTGTGTGTTGCTACCCCCAAGCATATTACAGCTCTGGATTCAGGACAGGGCCACAATATTTCTGTTCAACCCTGTACTTAGAATCGAACCAATGACCTTTGATCCAAAGCGTTTCTATTTCGATTCATGATCCGTTTGGAGAAAGCGATGAGTCACCTTAATCTAGTGACAGTATTTTATTCAGTTACTTCAGCTAGCTATACGGGTGCAATAGACAGAAGTAATCAATGAGCCACGGGCAATTAACCAGTGTCAGACAGAGACCAAAGGAAAGATACTATCAGAAGACGTGTAAACCTGATACAACCAGAAGACGTGTAGACCAGAACGTATAATTTGATAAGTGGATCGCCAAAGAAACCTCTACAGTTTTCAGCTTTACATTCTGTGTAAGGTGTGGCGAGCTTAAAGAAATGAAAGAGGAAGAGTGCAGTAAGCCCTGTTGCTGTTGTGATTCGTCCCAAGCTGCAACACTAATACAACTTCGAGGCGACTGACACGTCGTGAAACGTCAGCGAAAGAGTCATCTGCAGATGGAGACAGTTCCCAGTCCATCAGTCCTCATCCAGATCAGTAAAACAGCACGTAACGCTACCTGTCTCTTTTCAAAATTATGCAAATTCCTGTTCTTTAACATTGAAGCTTACATTTATTCACTCCTTTTTTTCCTCCTCCAGTCGCTCTTGTACAACACTCTTCTTCTGCACGATGTCAATTTTCATCTTCTAACCACCCAATAAAAAAGTCACTCATATACAACCTTCCAAAAAAATTTTTCGTAATGTAACCTTTCAATAATTAACTGACTGTGAATCTAAACCGGTAAATCTAGACGTCAGCAGTGCTGCGTCATGGCCCTGAAAAATCATTCTGAATAAACTGACAATTCTTATCTCAATGATGTCGCCGGACAACGCGTATATATCTGCTCCTACAAGAAATTTTTCTGGCGTAGCCCAGTGCAATGCTGGCCACTAGATTTTGTTATATATCAAAAACAACTGATTTTCTTTACGATAATCGGCTTGACTATGGATACGAGAAATAAGTAAAAACTTTAAATTCACATGAATGACTGTCAAAAGTTATCTTTATAAGAAAGTTTATTATTGAAAGATTTTTGAAAACATTTACATGGGACTTCGATATAACAATAGTACAAAAATCAGTTGAAGCAATTAACATATGCGCGCGGCAATAAAGAACAATAATATATTGCTTTTACCTTATACTACATCGCTGAGGCAGCGCCATCGTTCTCCACGGCCGGCCTTGGTAATTCCATAACTCTACTGCTCTTCTCGAGCTACAAAACACCACTACTGGACTGCATTGTCCAGTCTCGAGGACGCAAGCGCTCTCTGTGAGCTACACAACGCGACAACTGCTCTCTACGAGCGACCTGCCCCAACCACCCGACTGCGAGCTACTACTGCTCTGTGGTCTGCGATTCTATTGCAGGCAGTGCGTGAGCAGTCCATCCAAGTTACATCTGCTCGAGTGTGCTAGCAATAAATTCCTTTGTCATGGATCCCTTACAATCTCCCTCTTTGCCTTTATGATAGTTGCCACATTCCAATTTCGTAGTGCTGTATACAAATCACAAAGAACTACGTATCTTATGAGTCTCTTCGTTCTGGAAAAATTGAAAACATGGTCATCCATAAACAGAAATAAAACGAAAGGCGGTTTCTTAGATCCGATCATTTCGTTGGAAATGTTTGCGAGTAATCGAAATTACGAAGTTCATCAACTAAATGTTGGCGAAGAGAAAGGAGTGCATTTGACGTATCAAACTTTTCTTATAACCCGAAACCTAGTTGCGCAATAACATTAATAATAAATTGTGAAACAAGGCTAAAATAGTGTTTTTTTAGTTAATTTACAATGTTTCACCATGAACCCACAGTTGATTCAATAATAATAAAAATTGAAACGTTTTGAAACTGGAGGTACACAGTTCTTAAAAAATTAATAAACCGGCAAATTCCTCCCAAAGCTAGAGCAAATCAGTTAATAAATAGTGCCGTAAACCAAGTGCTTGACATCAACGTGAAGTATTCTGTTTGCGGTACTTCGAAAGTTCTAATGGCTGTCGCTCTCTTTCTAAGGAGGAGCCATGTGATGGCATACGGAAGTCCACCTAGGCGATTGTCAGGGTGCAGTTCCTTTATTCACTGCATTCCGCTGGAGAGTTTACGCGCTGTATATTTACAACTGCGATAAATTTATCCACCAGAGGAGCGTGGTGTGGACGGACATTATTCTACATGAAGAGGAAGTCTGGATTAATTTGACTTCCAGTTAAGTCCCTGGCTACATGCTTGTTTCTTTGGTCGTCAACAGCAATCCTCCGACAACCAGCGTCGCTGTGAAGGTCTGTACACACACCCAACCTGCCAGGACTCCACCACCACAAATCTGCCCTCTTTCTAGAATGTTCTGCTGATTTTAGCGACTACTATTTCCCGTCCAGGCTTATATACGACGAAATTTTCTGTGCATACTGACACTGTGAACTACACATTCCTCCATTCTTTCATTTATAGTCGTATCTCGATGGTAGTCACTCCACAGTAAGTGCTGCAGTTGGAACATGTACTTCCGCATAGGTGGTTCAAATGGCTCTGAGCACTATGGGACTCAACATCTGTGGTCATAAGTCCCCTAGAGCTTAGAGCTACTTAAACCTAACTAACCTAAGGACATCACACACATCCATGCCCGAGGCAGGATTCGAACCTGCGACCGTAGCAGTCGCACGGTTCCGGACTGCGCGCCTAGAACCGCGAGACCACCGCGGCCGGCCCGCATAGGTGGCATACGGACTAATTACTCTGAGGCACTGATACATAGTTTCTAGGAGAACGGCAAAAAGTAAACATGTTTTTCTGCTTTGAAACCGCCGTCAAAGTTTAAAAATCGATTGCGGAGTACGTCTGACCTATAAGTAATGAATTTCGTTCGAACGGAATTTCACTCGTGTGCTCTAAACGACATTTTTATACAATAATATTTTTTATTCCTTGCTTATGAAGTGACGTGATGCAATGGTTTGTCACTGAAATCATATATGAAACTAGATGGAGCTATTCGCTGCCAGTCCTCTTGATTTATATTTTTGTTAACCATTTAAGGCCAACGTGCCATTACTGACACTTCTCCTATTGAGAAAAATAAATCCCTACTCTTGTTTCGCTCAGTAAACTACGTTTCGTCTCAAGTGATCACGTTGCATTCGGAAGTTAATCATTTGCTATCACCGAGCGGGATGGCGAAGTGGTTAGCACAGCTGCCTCGCATTCGGTAGGACGACGGTTCACATTCGCGTCCAGCCATCCGGATTTAGGTTTTCCACGATTTCCCTACATCGCTTCAGGAAAATGCTGGGATGGTTCCTTCGAAAGGGCACGACCGACTTCCTTCCCAATCCGATGGGACTGATGACCTCCTTCCCCCAAATCAACCAATCACCAACATTTGCTATTTTTGTTACCGTTAAGTTAGAATCAACCAAAATGTTGCCTTGAGCACCGCAGAGTTTTACTAGACATCGTACTATTGCACGTGGAATACCTGTGCCATTCTCCTCCAAGAAAAGTGATTTTACAAATCAGTTTTTGAGTCCGAACTACAGTGTAATTTGTTGTCCGAACAAAGTATTACCAGAGATGAAAGTCATGTTAAGTTGTGAAAAGTCTTGGTGGCACGAGTGGTCGAAACCAGAGCCTTTAGCTTAGAATTCTGACAGTTAATCACCCAGGGAACAAGCCACATAAAACTAATGCACGCGTCTAATGGTTCCAACACGAGCGCGTTGTTCGTGCCTCAAGAACCTACCGTATAAATACACTTGTTGTAGCTGGGATTCACAGTCATAAAAAACTTTTGAAGCACATCATCTTTACGCCAGTGTCTGTTATAAGTTTTTATTACACACTACTGCAATTTCGGCCTTAGGCCATTATCAAGTGCTGATATTACGGCTTTAAGCCATGTCAACATACAAATGTGTCAGCTTTCATTACGTTGACTTGCCTTAAAGCCGTAATATCAGCATATGATCATGGCCTAAGGCCGAAATTACAATAGTGTGTAATAAAAACTTATAACAGTCACTGGCGTAAAGATGATGTGCTTCATACTGTATATTTAGCTTACTGCACTTTTAACCTAGTATCAAATAAGAAACGTAGTCAAAGTTTGAATAGTAATATCGAATAAATACAGTTAGATACTTAATTTTTGATTTTTTTCATGGAGATGTCTGCAGTCCTGGACACAGCAAAGGCACCTGAATCTCAGTACTGTAACAAGCTTCGCCATCTTGTTTTGGATCCAGTAGCAGCGTCTTACCGTACTCAGGCTCGGGGACGCTTTAATGTGTTACGTGACTGCAGCAACGAACACCTAAATCTCTCCGTGCGAGCTCGAATTTGTCTTATTTATTTCGATCATAGTTCCTGCTCAAGTAGGTCGTAATCAAAAATATTTTGACATTCGAAAGAGAAAGTTGATGATCGTAATTTTGTGAAAAGACAAAGGCAACGAGAATTTAAATGATTGCCACCCCAACTCGCTTATCATATCCGTGACACTGTCTTCTTTATTTCGCGATAGTACAAAACAAGCTGATCTTCTTTGAACTTTTACGATGTCCTCCGTCAACTATATCTGGTGACGATCCCGTACCGCGCTACAATACTGTAACAGAAGACGAAAAACCATAGTGTACACAGTCTCTGTAGTGGATCTCTTGCACCTTGAAGAGCTCGCCTTCTCTTCGACATTTTCTACGTGGTTCCAACTATAAGTTCTTCGTCGGTGTGATACGTAGGTATTTAGTTGCACCTTCAACCTTTAAATGTCTGTTACTTTGTGACCGAAACTGAGAGCTTTTTTTTTATTGCTCATGTGGAGAATCTCACATTTTTTATTCTTTAAGATCAAACGCGACGTGGCCGAGCGGTTCTAGGCACTTCAGTCTGGAACCGCGCGACTGCTACGGTCGCAGGTTCAAATCCTGCCTCGGGCATGGATGTGTGTGATGTCCTTAGGTTAATTAAGTTTAAGATGTTCTAAGTTCTAGGGGACCGATGCCCTCAGATGTTAAGTTCCATAGTGTTCAGAGCCATTTGAACCATTTGAAGCATCAAACGCCACTTTCGGTACCATTGAGATATCTTTTCTAAAGT
Organism: Schistocerca nitens; assembly: GCF_023898315.1. Taxonomy (NCBI): domain Eukaryota; kingdom Metazoa; phylum Arthropoda; class Insecta; order Orthoptera; family Acrididae; genus Schistocerca; species Schistocerca nitens. The sequence goes on along the minus strand of NC_064619.1, from coordinate 3,514,956 downwards.
ATTTTGTAATTGGTTTTGGTCTTATGATGTCATTACTAGACGGTAAACGACAGCATATTCCTGAAACGATCTAAGAGAGCTAGTCGGATTCTCTCCTAAATCTTTTATGTACAGGGTGTTTCAAAATTAAACGGCCAACCTCCGAATGGATGTAGAAGGTGTCTTGGGGAACAAAACGAAAATAGGATCCTGTATTCAGAAAAGTCATCCAACGACGCTACAGAGCGTCGAAACTATTGGCGCCGGCGTCTGTGTATATGTATGTATTCTTCCGTGATGACGTTAAAATCTTTTAGGGGTGATGGAGAAGGAGATAAATGTATAAATTTGGGGTAAGGGACCCTGGTCCGGAAACGAACTAGTCGACAGTTATATGCGAAAATCGTTCTGATACCTCTGACAGTGGAATACACGTACCGGTACTGTTGTAGGGTGGGCAACTTTCACAGGTGGAAGTATCGACCAAAACAAGAAAAAGGTTTCCACTAAACATGGGCTCTAAAATGCACACCTGAGAAGCTATGAGCACTTGTTCATCTTAGACACTGTGAACTACATCCACTTCTCTTTTGTTGAGCAAATACACGTTGGTCTTAAGGTAGGCATTTTAGAACCAATGTTTACCAGACCACGTTTTTCTTATTTTGGTCTATACTACCACCTCCGAAAGTTGACTACTGAACAACACTACCGGTAAATGTATTCCACTGTCAGAGGCATCAAAAAGATTTTCGCTTGTAATTTTGTACTGGGTCGTTCCCGGATACTTTGATCCTTCTCAGTCATCGTGAAGGTTTGTAATATCATCACAGAACGACACTGTATATACATACAGTACACGTACAGGCGCCGGCGCCTGTAACTTTGACGCTCTGTATCGTCGCTGGCTGACGTTTCCAGACCCTGGTTCCTGACCTCATTCTGTTCCTCAAGACAGCTTCTACAACCCCTCCAAGTTTGTCGGTGTAATTTCGAAACGCGCTGTAGGTTAGGAATACAGAAGGTCTATAACACTTCCTTGGAGCACCTCAGATATCTCTTCTGTTTCACTAGATGATTTCCTGACCTTTGACCTTTCCGTCAGATCGCTGTTCTCAGCTGACAGTACGTTGTGCTGCACACGCGCTGCACTCGGTATACCCGGTGCATTATTCGGGAAGCGAGGGGCCTGACAGCGGCAGCAGCAAGGCTGGCGAGGGACGCAGCTGGAGGCCAGCGCTGGAGCGGGTCAAGGACCTGGAGGCGCGCTCCGCTCCGTCGGACACGGGACGGGAATAGCAGAGCCGTCCAGCAGCAGCGGCGGCGGCGGCGGCGGAGGCGGCGGAGGCGCGCACCTGCGCTGCCGACCGCGGACGGAGCTGCCTCAGCCTGCACTGCCCATACCTCAGGGCGTTGTTCAAACTGCGTACAGCAACGTAGCCGACAACCGCCGATATTGCGGCAACTGAACATGCCGCCATTTTCAAGTCAGAAACGCACGGGAAGATCGTTGTGCATATTAATTTAAACCCTCGGTAGGCGGGGCTACGCCGACCGAGAACCATATTGCGGCACACACACACACATTCCGTAAACAAATAGACAGCACCACCACAAACCAAAGGTGTGAACGTCAGGAGTTATCGAGAGTGAAAATTATTGGATCGCTGCATAAGTTCGTATAATTTTTCCATAAACACAACGGGTAAGAATAGACACAGCGGGTAAGAATAGCGAATTACCAAGCTGCCTGTTTCCAGAAGTCGTTGTTCGACACGTAAGAACGTAATGGCTGCCGGAGCTCTTCGCCTGGGATATCTCATGGCGCACGCCATGGCCGCTTCAGTGGGCGGCATCGTGTCGGCACTCGCCGAGCATGAGCAACATGTCATTGTACTCGTTGTTCGTGTATTCCATCTTCATCCGATGTCAGTAACTGTGGTATACTGAGCCCCGTTTGTTTGTGTGGCTCGAACTGTCGGGTATACGGCCGTGTGCGGAGACAGTCGGCGGTGTAACAGCGCATCGAGGATGCTTCTCGCTCCGTGAAACCGGCGACGTTACAACTCGGCCGCACCACATTTAGAAGGCGCATTGCGTTATGCGAAGCGTGTGTGGTATCTGTCCCTGAAACTCTGAAGGGTTGTAGCTCCCAAACTAAAAGTGCTAGGAATGTAATTTAAATTGATGTATACACAGCTGGCGTTACTGATTCCAGTCCATGATAGAAACAACTGTTGTTCCATTTAAAAAATTGTATCTTTTTGCTGCAACTCTTTGGATAGTAACACAAACTATGTTCATAGCTTCGCAGACAGTGTAACGTTTCTTATGGTGACCTACCGCAATAAATATTTCCGTCGCCTATTACTTCGTAAGTTACAGAGGCAAACACATTTAGTGAAACACCCCATATATTGCCACACCTAGCAAACCTAATACCAGGGCAATGTTCTGCAGTTAATCTACATAAATACTTCGCAAGCCACCGTACGGTGCGTGGCGGAGGGTACCCTGTATCACTACTTGTTATTTCCTTTCCTGTTCCACTCGCAAATAGAGCCATCGTATGAGCCCTAATTTCTCGTATCTTATCTTCGTGCCCTTACGCGCAATGTATGGCGGCAGTAGGATCGTTCTGCAGCCAGCTTCAAATGCCGATTCTCTACATTTTCTCAGCAGCGTTCCTCGAAAGAACGTCACCTTCCCTCCAGCGATTCCCATTTGAGTTCCTGAAGCATCTCCCTAACACTTACGTGTTGTTTGAACTTACCGGAAGCAAATCTAGCAGCTGGCCTCTGACTCGTTTCGAAGTCTTCCTTCAATCCCAAACACTCGGTCAGTACTCAAGAATAGGTCGTACGAGCGTCCCATATGCGGTCTCCTCTACAGGTGAACCACTCTCTCCTAAAACTCGACCATTCGCCTTCCCCACCACACTCCTCACGGGCTCGTTCTATTTCATCTCGCTTTACAACGTTACGCTCAGATATTTAAACGACTTGACTGTGTCAAGCAGGACACTTGTAACACTGTATTCGAACTTTACAGGTTTGATCTTCCTACTCATCCGCATTAACTTACATTTTTCCACATTTAGGGTTAGCTGCCATTCATCACACCAATTGGAACTTTGTCTAAGTCGTTTTATATCTTCCCACTGTCGCTCAACTTCGACACCTTACCGTACACTATGGCATCATCACCAAAAAATCGCAGATTCCTCCCCACCTGTCCGCCAAATCATTTATAACAGCGCTCCTATCACACTTCCCTGACGATGCCGTTATCTCTGATGAACACTCGCCGTCGAGGGCGACATACTAGGTTTTATTACTTAAGACGTCTTCGAGCAGGAGATCTGCTCGGTTGTTGGGTGTGACGCTTATTCTGAGTGCACCGATCCTCCACGGTATGATATGCCACAACAGCGGGGGATACGGTACACACTCGCCTTACGCCAACCGAGATAATCCTTTAAAAACACTATTCTTAGATAGTGATCGACAAACTCACTTCACACTGTATTTCCGCAGAATACGACTGATACTTTTGGAAATGATCACTGAGTAAGATAAAAAGGCTGTCGACTATTCATCACTCACCCGATTCGTGGTTGGTCGATAGCGAAGACTTTTGAAAAAAACAACTTCGTTATCAACCCTAGAGGACTACACGATGGCTATGAGTCACTGTGTCATCCTCTTCTATAAGGTGCCGTTAGGATGCCACACTGCGTCAGGGATTTACTGCTGATGTGGTCAAGAAGAAATCGATGTTTATTTGGGAGACCTAGGGGATGCAGTATCAGAATTTGACAGCGTTTTGGAAAACTTTGTAACAAACAAGACGGAGGGAACAGATAAAATTCCATTGGAATTTATAAAATCTTTGGGGGAACGGCAACGGAACGATTATTGAAGTTATTGAAGTGTGCAGAATCAAAGAGAGTTGGGACACACCATCGCCTTTTCGTAATAATATCAGCCACACAACCCCGACGAGAGCAACATCAGATGAATGCGGAAATTGTCACGCAGTCGTCTTAATAGCTCATGCCTCTGCTTTGCTGACAAGAATAATATGCAGGAAAATCGGAAATAAAATTTGGGATCGGTTAGATTACCGTCAATTTGGCTTTATGAAGAGTAATGTCTCGAGAGAGACAGCTTGACGCCACATTTGATGATAGAAGCAAGACATAATAAAAGTTACGACACATAGGATTTGACGACCTAGAAAAAGCATTTGACAGGGTGTTTGAAATTCTCAGGAAAATAGATACAAACTAGACGGATAAGACGTGTAATATACAATATGCACAAGAACCAAAGGGGAATACTAAGGATGGAAGACCAAGGGCAATGTGCATGGATTAAAAAGGGTGTGAGGTGTGGCTGAAGTCTTTGTCTTATATTGTTCTATATGTACTTCGATGAAGCAATGACTGAAATAAAAGAAGTTTTTAGGAGTGGCATAAACATTCGAGCTGAAAGCATATCATTGTGGCTGGTGTCATTGATACTATCCTCAGGGAGTGGGGAATATTTACAGGACCTGTTGAATGAAATGAACAGAATAATGATTAAAAAATACGGACTTTGAGTAAATCGAGGAAAGATGAAAGTAATGACGAATAACAGAACTGAGATTAGCGATACACTTAACGTCAAAAATAGTGACCAAGAAGTATGTGAAGTGAAGCAGAGTACCTTGTAAATACAACAAATGACGGACGAAGCCAGGAGACTGCGAAATTACTGAGATTATTCGTTTGGAACACAGCGATGTATGGAAGCCAATCATGTTCTCTAGGAAAACCGAAAAAGAAGTGAATCAAGCGTTGGAGATGTGGCGTTACAGAAAGAGGCTGTAAATTAAGCGGACTTACAAAGAATAATAAGGTCTCTCGCAGAAAAGGTATATGTTGAAAACACTGCTAGATGAAGGTTCAGAATGACATGACAGTCGTTAAGACATCCAGGAATAATTTTCATGCTACTAGACGGAGCAGTGTAACGCAGAAATTGTAGTGAAGGCAGAGATTAGGACACGTACAACAAATAATTAACGACATTGGCACAGAAGAGAAAGTATTGGCTGGTCGCCACATCAAGCTTGTCAGCAACCAAGACGGACGGTGTATAAAGAGATACAATCCATATCTTATTTTCTGTAATCAGTTGTGCCGTCTGTCTTTCAGTTGAGGTATAGTGGTCGTATCTTACTGTTATGTTTGTTTCTATACTTCTGTACTGTGGTGCTGATTTCAACCGTAGCAGTTGGAATTGATTCTCACATCAGCCTTTCATTACTGGCGTACAGTACTGAGAGCTAAAGATCCGCGATCCATGACTCCCACTTTATTTATGTATGAAGTTGGATTCACAAAGACTGGAATAACAGATTATCAGCGTAACCACATACTGACAAATGGCCGAGCTATCGTTCATGTTAAACATCGCGAAAATTGTCGGCGTCAGACCACAGGGGCCATCAAATTTACCAGGCTAATTAACAGGCTTCGCTTATCATGAGATTCTGCGTGAGAAATTACCCGAGCTATTCGACAATGTTCCTCTTTGCAGAATGAAAATCAGACTCAATCTTGCGCGACGTGCACTATCCCTTTATATACACATCGTATAAAATGTTTTACCGAAATTTCTGATGAGCGATGGATTGATCTGAAAGGTTCATGAATATGTCCTATCCTTTATTCGAGATTGATCGAATTTATGATTATGGAGATATTTAAAAACACTGGTGGACAACTGGTGCCAGCTGAAGATGTCTGTGGAGGTAACAAATTTAATGTAGATGGCAGGTTCTCAGAGATGGTGCACCACCTCAAACTGGGAACGACTAAGGCATAAATCAGGCACAGTCTCATTGAAGGTTCATCTCTCTCTCTCTCTCTCTCTCTCTTTCTCTCTCTCATAAAAGGTATCGGTTTGTTACTTTTGAAATCGTGGATGAAAGTATAAGTCTTGACGTCCGTGTATTTTGCACACTCGTAGTAGCAGCTAAAATATATGCTAAAAATCGTCAATGTTGCTACGTAGCAAAATAATTCTGGGTAAAGGTACTAGATTGGCCTGTAACAATTTGCTTACGTTGTCAACACATACGGCTAGCTGAAAAATATGGATGGGTTGTTTAAAACTGTAGTAGTTAATGCGCGATAAATAAATATTGTTGCAAAGAGGTAAACGATACGATCACCTACGTAGCTGCATTGTTATTCTCAATGTTACTTAAATTCTTTGTTAAACACTGACCTTTTATAGTGTTAATTATAATTTAAAATAAAATAAAATTTTTATCAGTCTGTGATTTACTCATAAGCAAGCCTGGGCCTCGTATTATTATTTAATATCTTTGCGTTCGTCATGTACATTTAATGAAAACTTTTGTGCAAGAAATATTTTCTTTCCCTGATAGCAAAAAATTTTAAATATTATTTCCTGTGGGTGAAGCCCGAAAATCATACGGTTATTTGTATTTCACGTAATGGCTGCCAGTGCGCCATTACGACTAAAGAATGGCAGACGGCCAATGATAAAACTTGAATTCCAGCAGTAATTAATTATTTCTACTTAATTATATTCACATGGTGGGAGGGATATGAAATGAGATTACAAAGATAAACACTTTTTACACATATGTTCTGAACAAAAGTTACATACAATTAACAAAATCGTGCGTTCAGAAGCAACATCGTACTAAAGCGTCTAGTGGATTCGAGAGCTGACACCGGAGCGATCTTTTTACCCATCCAAGTATTTTATCACACAACTACATAGAAAAGCCGTGACATGATATTACACTCATAGTCTTTGTTATTCTTAGTATTTGTTACACAGAAATATATTTATTATTAATATTTTTATGTTCAAAACAAGTAAAAGTGGAGAGGTTTTCTCGTTCAGAAATAATATTTCATCACTGATAGGAAATTTACATACACGAACAAGCATAGTTTTGTTCGTTATTGACACAGTTCAGTTGTGGTTATCGTAACATTTTACTGCGGTTTTTCGTGTGCTTGCCAGGAGGCGGTACACTATCGACTGCCGTAGTGTGGACCCTTTAGAGGAGGGATGGCCAGGACCTCTGCTTGTACACGCGTGCCAATCTCTCTCATCCGACGGCACACTTCTCCCTCTACGTCGCCACGCTGTCTGACCAGGAAGAGGGGAATGGAAGCTGTGAAAGGCACGCAGCAGACGCCGGAAAGCACGGAAGAATGCGACAGTCCAGCATTCGACGTGTGAACGCGTGCGCTGTATCCCTGGCAGGCCACTCTGAATATCTGCTGTGACGTGGATACGATGCAGCTGTGTACTGCGTTCCATGACGATTTGTTGTCACTGGACGCACACCGTCCATTCCCGGACACAAGTTCATAGGCCCTCTTTGCCTCCATTTCCAGTTAGGAATCCGTCCGTGCAGTTTGTCGATTTTATTAATGTTCACCCTGTATAATATCCCAATACGGGGTATAGATTGTGGGTTCACCTGAATTACACAGATATTTATATCGTTCATTATTACATTTATAGCTTATTTACACATGTAGATGTATTTTCTTGTCGAAGGCGCCAATACTGACACAGTTCCTACACGTCCAGAATCACGAACGAATTATACCGACGACAATGCCGTGAAGATATTGTGTAGTGTCAGTTGGCTAACACGTACTTGCTAGACTGTGTCGAAACTGGTCATTGAAGAAATGAAAATATTTCAACACGCTATCTTGGCTGCAAAAATTCTTATTTGTCACCAAATATCAGATCGCGCCCAGCAATATAAGCAACTTTTATTATATACAAACAAGTGAAAGCTTTGAGTCCCGTCAGGATATAATCATCAGGTGAAATAGTTAGTAGCACTTATGGAAATAGGTACGAAAAAGTTGGCGCTTCAAAATCCTCACAATAATGTCCTTTCATGTTAGCATGGGTCCTAAACTCTTACGATGTAGCGAACAACACAGCGACATGACAGTCTGTGTTTTACTGCCATCTGTGGACACATCTGTTAAAATATCGCAGCCAAGGAGTTTCCTGTGCTACAGCTAGAGAGGTCCCGAGAGGACGCAAATGCCGAATACAACTCCATGCTGTTTTATGACACTATGAAGAGGAGGGGACTTTGAAATTACCTGGGGGTATGAAAGGGTTGATGGGTTAACTAACATATTTCATCAAATGTATTCGCAGTTGCGAATACTAACAACCATCAGCTGCGTAAGGGAATGACGATAGTGAAAATTTGTGCCGGACCGAAACTCGAACCCCGGTTTGCGCATTACGCAAGCGGCCGCGTAAACCGCTTTTTTTTATCTCATTTTGTTCTGTACTGTTCGTTGAGTTCGTTCGGGTCGGACGTCCGACGACACCCGTTCAGGTTCTCCGTTGATCCGTTCACTCAGGCTTTTTTTTAATTTTTTTATTGCAGAGGGTAGCTAACCCTTTGACCGAACACGCTGAGCTACCGTGCCGGCTACCGCTTTGCTATCCGCGCACGACCCACGGCCATGCCCAGACTTCAGTATGTCGTCGTTCTTACGTCACGACGTGTGGTCGTACACACATTACGTCATTCCTGTACAGGGGAGGGCCTTTAATTGAAATTCACTACTACATATCAGCGGATAGATACGATATTGCAGCCGGCCGTTGTGGCCGAGCGGTTCTATGCGCTTCAGTCCGGAACCGCGCTGCTGCTACGGTCGCAGGTTCGAATCCTGCCTCGGGCATGGATGTGTGTGATGTTAGGTTTAAGTAGTTCTAAGTCTAGGGGACTGGTGACCTCAGCAGTTAAGTCCCACAGTGCTCAGAGCCATTTGAAGCATACGATATTGCAGTGCCTGTGTTGTCAGGAAGGACAATGCAATGTTCCTTTGGACACGCATGCATGTATGGGAGTTACATAATTTCTGTAGGAGTACAAGTTGTGAAACAGGAACCACGACATGTGGAAGTTTGGGTCACGCACCGATAGCCAAACGTGTTAAAACGACCGCTCGTGTAATGCGGGAGATGCAGGTTTGAGTCCGGGTCCGGCACACGTTTTCACTGTCGTCTTTCCACTATACACCTGATGGTCGTCGATCCTCGCTACTGCGAATACATTTCGTGTAATTCAAAACGGCTGTAGTCGCCGCGGTGCCTGTTCGTTCAGGCACGCATGCGAGTCCGAAGAAACGTTGCACCGTACGTCTCAACAACTGAGGCACTGCAATATCGTATAACATTAAGGCATTTCTCATTTACTGTACCTTCTCAGTTGCACATTTTTAATTACATTAATGTTTCGATTACTCTGGATCATCTTCAGATCTAAGTAGTTGCGTAAGCAGCTCGTCTAGTCTACTCCTGAAGCACGTATCGATTACAGTGATCACATAATATTGTTTCCTTTGAGCAGCTCTGGAAACGCTCCCTAAGTTTACTAATTACACTCCTGGAAATTGAAATAAGAACACCGTGAATTCATTGTCCCGGGAAGGGGAAACTTTATTGACACATTCCTGGGGTCAGATACATCACATGATCACACTAACAGAACCACAGGCACATAGACACAGGCAACAGAGCATGCAAGATGTCGGCACTAGTACAGTGCATATCCACCTTTCGCAGCAATGCAGGCTGCTATTCTCCCATGGAGACGATCGTAGAGATGCTGGATGTAGTCCTGTGGAACGGCTTGCCATGCCATTTCCACCTGGCGCCTCAGTTGGACCAGCGTTCGTGCTGGACGTGCAGACCGCGTGAGACGACGCTTCATCCAGTCCCAAACATGCTCAATGGGGGACAGATCCGGAGATCTTGCTGGCCAGGGTAGTTGACTTACACCTTCTAGAGCACGTTGGGTGGCACGGGATACATGCGGACGTGCATTGTCCTGTTGGAACAGCAAGTTCCCTTGCCGGTCTAGGAATGGTAGAACGATGGGTTCGATGACGGTTTGGATGTACCGTGCACTATTCAGTGTCCCCTCGACGATCACCAGTGGTGTACGGCCAGTGTAGGAGATCGCTCCCCACACCATGATGCCGGGTGTTGGCCCTGTGTGCCTCGGTCGTATGCAGTCCTGATTGTGGCGCTCACCTGCACGGCGCCAAACACGCATACGACCATCATTGGCACCAAGGCAGAAGCGACTCTCATCGCTGAAGACGACACGTCTCCATTCGTCCCTCCATTCACGCCTGTCGCGACACCACTGGAGGCGGGCTGCACGATGTTGGGGCGTGAGCGGAAGACGGCCTAACGGTGTGCGGGACCGTAGCCCAGCTTCATGGAGACGGTTGCGAATGGTCCTCGCCGATACCCCAGGAGCAACAGTGTCCCTAATTTGCTGGGAAGTGGCGGTGCGGTCCCCTACGGCACTGCGTAGGATCCTACGGTCTTGGCGTGCATCCGTGCGTCGCTGCGGTCCGGTCCCAGGTCGACGGGCACGTGCACCTTCCGCCGACCACTGGCGACAACATCGATGTACTGTGGAGACCTCACGCCCCACGTGTTGAGCAATTCGGCGGTACGTCCACCCGGCGTCCCGCATGCCCACTATACGCCCTCGCTCAAAGTCCGTCAACTGCACATACGGTTCACGTCCACGCTGTCGCGGCATGCTACCAGTGTTAAAGACTGCGATGGAGGTCCGTATGCCACGGCAAACTGGCTGACACTGACGGCGGCGGTGCACAAATGCTGCGCAGCTAGCGCCATTCGACGGCCAACACCGCGGTTCCTGGTGTGTCCGCTGTGCCGTGCGTGTGATCATTGCTTGTACAGCCCTCTCGCAGTGTCCGGAGCAAGTATGGTGGGTCTGACACACCGGTGTCAATGTGTTCTTTTTTCCATTTCCAGGAGTGTATTTCAGATTTTCTCGTTTCCCTGTGGCACCCTGTACATTGCGACTACAAGAAAATGAAGTCTATCGCGTGCAGGCGTCCACTGCAAATCTCTGGGCGAGCCTCCGCGGTCGCAGACTCGTCCGCATGCGTCCAGCCGGCCTGGGTTGCGATTTGACCGCAAGCCGTGCATCTGCTGCCGGCCACGCTCCAGTGGCCACTGACAGGAACGGGGCGGAGTGGAGCGGACGCTCTCGTAACTCGCCGCTGCATCCCACGCGGCGTGCGCGGCACCTGCGCTGCCACCGTAACGGCCAGACACCTGCGGTTTCGCGACCTGAGGCCGAGGCCGCAGCCGCAGCCCTCCGAGGCGACGGCGGAAACGGCGGCGGTGGGCGGTGGGCGGCCAGCCTCTTATGTAAATCAGCGCCGGCCCGCGTGGGCGCGGTCGTTGCCTTGCGCCAGTGAGCGCGGGGGCTCGTCCCGTGTTCCCGTCTTCCCTCCTCTCCCGTACATCAACGCCCGACACCGCGGATAAGGCAGGCCCAGCACCGGCTCTCACTCCTGCCGCCTGTCGTTCCGTCCTCACAAGTGGTCGTAGATTACGACCCCGCCGTAACTTTAGGCGGGGAACGTCCTCGTCGACTTCCAGCGATCAAGTATTGAGTATCAGGCAAGTTCCGTATCGACAGCGTGTTTGTTAAAAACATAGATACAACTGTCAACTGTCCACTGGGGCGGCATTGCGGGTAAGGAAAATAAATTTATATAAGCGGTAAGGAAAGTACACTACCTGACATAAACAGTCAAGCACCCGGAATGAGAGGAAGAAACGAAATAGAACTTCATAGCTTTAAAGGGTATGTGACATTATTTCAGTGATCACAAAATCTATCCAAATTTACGAAGAACTTGGCAGTATGAGCCCCCTTATGACTGTGACGTTGCAACCCTTCTGGTCTGGATTCATACATGGATTCGGTTGGGAGGCTATGATAAAGCCGTTGTACCCTCTTCTGAAGCAACCTGGCACACAGCTGTATTAATAATCCTTAATACCATGCATACTGGAACGGATTTAACTACCGAGGTTGCCTCAACGTGTTCTGTCGAAGCAAGATCCAGAGATCTTGCTGGCCACCGGAGTACCAGTTCATAGAGACAGCATTGTTCTGTTGAAAACTGGCAGCACAATATTGTCGTACGAGAGGTAATGCGCGAGGGTCCAGGATGTGTCTGATGTTTTGTTCCGTCACTCATTATCAGCCATGAGCTGAAGTCATACTCAATCGCTTCCCACACCGTGACTCCAGAAGTAGCAGCTCCGTGCCACTCCGAAATATTGGAAGAATGAGAGCTCTCCTAGACCATCACCACACTCTACGACGATGGTCGTCGGGGATAGCGCAGAACGACAATTCACTGTTCAACACTATGCGATGCCATTCATCGGCAGTGCATGCTTCTCCGTTCCCATATCACTCCAAACGCAGCTGTCTGTGTTAACGGCAACCTGCGCATGGGGTGGTTGTTCCCTGCTCTAGCTGCTACTAGACTATGACCGACGGTGCAAGATGACAAAGACTGTTGGAAGGCGTCCATCATCTGTTTTCGTACGGCAGTTGCGGATGTGAAGGGTTACGATGTGCTTGGTGCACAATAAGGCAATGTGAAGGGTTACGATGTGCTTGGTGCAACTCTACTCACTTACATAGCCATCGATGGTGTTTACATATACCAAGTTACATTAACATCCGTTTTCTGTATGCCTCACTTTTATTGTCATGCAGTGTGTAGCAGCGGAAAAATGCTCCTGTCGAAGCACAAAAAAGGCGAATACGCTCCTGTTTAAAAGACAGTGACAGTAAAGTGGGGAACCAGCTGCGTCATTCTACCTTCCTCCGTACCTTTCAAAATTTTCCCAAAAATATTAGCTTGCGGACATATTCGTCATTTTTTGTGCTGAGAGAGTGAAATGAGAGGCAGAGTGTCTGACAACGAGGAAGACAGAGAGAGTGACGGTGAGAAGAGACAGCAACAGTGATCTTTTTAATATCCAGCTCACCTAAAACGCCTACAAGATCCCCTAAGCGTAACTCGCTCACACCAACTAGTCCATCGCTATAGGCTGTTCATACCCAGTAACTCCCAGTCTCTTGTCTCACTGCCACAGTCGACAACGTTCTGTCCAACTACTGCTGTCTCCTGTTACTGTCTTCCTCCCTGTTGCTCCCTCTTACTGCTGCTGTCTCATTCATTCCTTCCCACTGCTGCTCTCTCTTCTCACTGTCTCCATCTCTCTCTCCCTCATTGTCAGTCACAGGCTCTGTCTCTCATTACCACTGGCTGTCGCCTACTTCCACCTTCTTCTCCTCCCCTTTATTCCTCTCCCAGCGGCACTGTCTCCTACACTCTTTTTGTAGAACTGTTCAACTACTAGCCTATTCCTCTCGCTCACACTGTCATTGTCTCTTTCGCTCTGTCTGTATTACAACCACTGTCTACTATCTTCCGGTACTTATTAGTTTTCCGTCTCTTTTCCACTGTCAATGTCTCCTTCTCTCTCAGCAAAAAAAAAGCGCGAATATGTTTGCACCCCAAAATTTGTGGGAAAATTTTTATACGTGCTGAGGAAGGTCGACTGGGGCAGCTGGTACCCCACCTTCAAACAGGAGAATATTCGCCTTCTTTCATGGTCCGGAAGAAGCATTTTCCGCTGGTCCTCTTCTCCCTGCTACAGCAGCGCATATCAGCCATATGAAAAGAATTTTATGGATCAGTAAAATTTTGGTACTTTACTTATGTGAGAATACTTCGTGCTATCTCACTTTATAAATTACGTTTTCACCTCCCACTGGATTTTAAGTGCGTATTTTACTTGTACAAGTAGGGTAAGTTTGAACCTCCGTATCTCCGAAATGGTTAGAAATATGAAGCAAATTTTCAAGGTTGTTCGAGATCGGGATCTTAGGAATATGTCATAAAAGTTTCAGCCATTTGCTGTGCAGAGCCGTCTTGGAAAACGCGGCTCGGTTTTGGTATCCAAAAACCATGTTTCTGTGGAGTTTCTCAATAACAAAAGTTTTGAAAACGGGAAGATGGCGCTTCTAGATAAATGTCAGGAGCATACCTTTAAAATCTAAGCCATTTGCTGCGGTTAGTTATTTGGGTATCCTTAGCTGACGGCAAAAAAAAGAAAAAAGTGAGAAATGTAATTTTCTCAGGAGCCGTCCATGAGCTAAATGGCGCCTCCATGAGCCACTTAAGGTGCACCGTAGACTACATCTATGGCAAAAAGAACCGACTGATTTTCTCCGTTTGCCTAAGCTGGTAGAAGGTTGGTCGATTGCTTGGTTGATTTGGGGGAAGGACCGAACAGCGGGGTCATCGATCCCATCGGATTAGAAAAGGAAGTCGGCCGTGCCCTTTCAAAGGAACCATCCTGGCATTTGCCTGGAGCGATTTAGGGAAATCACGGAAAACCTAAATCAGGATGGCCGCACCCGGGTTTGAACAGCTAACCATTGCGCCACCTCCCTCGATGCTGGTAAAGGTGTGTGATATTCAGACTCTGACCTTGTACTGTAGGGTATTGGTCGTTGCTCTTAAAGTGTAATGGCCAAGTGTAAAAGATTCACTGAAAGTCATGTGGTGTGGTACCACTAAACTGATTCGTTGCTCTCTCTAATGAACTCAATTGGGAAAAATGGCGTACTAGTTGAGACAATAGAGCCTCGTTGGTGGAGTAGCGGGATTCAAATCAACATCAAGCCTCCCTGATTTGTATTTTCTGTTGTTTTCTTAAATCACCCGCGGTGATTGCAGAAGTGTTTATTACAACAAAGTGATTGTCAGTTTCCTAGCTCCTCCCGTCCAACAAAATTAGCACATCTAAAATATCCTACATGTCGGAGGAGCTTTCATCACAACATCCCGTCCTTTCCGTGACCAGAGCCTCAACAGAGCGTTTATCTCTAATCTTTCGCCCCATTTTCCTTCAAATGATTCATTTGTTTCCTTTAAGAATACGACATAGCTCCTCTGAGACACACTTGATCTATATGGAAGCCATGTGAACACCCAAGCAGCATTGTTTATTTCGAACGCAAAAATTGTCAACCATTTTCATGTGAATTCGTGACCGTACTGGAATACTGATGTTACTTTTTCTCTCTTCAGTATATTGGGTGAAGTGCACAATACAAATGACTGCGATGAATGTCAATGGAGCGCATTACATGTTTTAGTAGCTATGACTGTTTACGGAAGAGGAACGAAGAAAATACGTGAAACGTAGTTCCTTCACCACTACTAAATATATATCGCGAAAAGACCACGAAGACAAGGCAGGAGAGATTAGAATTCGACGAAGGCTTACAAACAACCTCCCTTCTCGCGCACCATTCGCGACTGGAACAGGGAAAAGGTGGCCGGGGGGGGGGGGGGGGAGGCAGGGAGAGTGACAGCAGCACACAAAGCACCCTCCCACCACACACTATGACGCTGCTTGCGGAGTACAGACGTAGATGTTCAAGTTTGTCACACAGAATAACGTCCCCATTTGATTGAGTGAACACCACACAAAACTTCACATGGCCGCACTCTGATATTGGTCGGGCCGAGAGCGTAGGCTGGTGGTTAGACAACTACTGCTGACCAATTACTCAGGATGGAAATGTCTCACACCAGCAAGAACTGAGTCGGCTAAGTGTGGGGCGAGTGTCACTGTACGTTAGCGACAACCACCATGTAGGCAAGTTATTGAGATCTAAAGTGAGTGTAGTTATCGCAACAACTTCATATCTGGACACGAAGCTTGGCAGCATGCTTCTAATGGATTGACTGGATGCGAGAAATCGTTAAGGTTGTGGTACGATTGTCCTCAGCATTCGAAACAGTTCTGTGCCGGCTGGATTGGTTGGTTGGTTGTTTTGGGGAAGGAGACCAGACAGCGAGGTCATCGGTCTCATCGGATTAGGGAAGGACGGGGAAGGAAGTCGGCCTTGCCCTGTGAAAGGTACCATCCCGGCATTTGCCTGGAGCAATTTAGGGAAATCACGGAAAACCTAAATCAGGATGGCCGGACGCGGAATTGAACCGTCGTCCTCCCGAATGCGAGTCCAGTGTTTAACCACTGCGCCACCTCGCTCGGTGCCGGCTGGAATGCAGAGGGAACAGATTATCGAATCATTTGTTCTGCTTAGTGCCGTTGCCAGTTATACAGATGACAGTGCCCTTCGACAAGGAGCTCAGTTGGTGTGACTCGAATGCTCTGCCAGCGCGCTTCCCGAATTCTATTGAACATGTCTGGAACTTGGCGTACTGCAAATGCGTGAGCATCGCTTAGGACTGTTGGAGAGCTGGAAATGGCTCCTCTTTAGCAGTGATAAAATGCACCTGGAGCATTCGTGATGGATCACAGTTTATCGATATCACACGCGTACTAAATTGTGTTAGCTGTTTACAGGGGCCCCAAAGTATTACAGACCACTTTCATCAGTGTTCCAGTACATCACATGGCGACTGGAGTTCTGTTTTTCTGCTATGGTGTCAGACTAATGTAACATCGAGTTTGTCATTACGATCCTCTGACAGTTTCCACCAATATAAAAAAGCGAAACTGTGTATGTGAAAGATACTGAAACGTCACTCGTGTACGCGGCAGAAGCAGGAGAGAACGTGCAAGAGAAGTGTATATAGGTAGCTTTGAACTGGTACATGACTTGGATTATTAGTCATTGGAAATTAACGTTAAATCCTAAATCACTGTTAAAACAGTATTGCAGTAGTCAGTAAGAATTTGGACAAACAAGAGATTGGAAGTCCAGGCAGGTGGGTCGCTGTTGCCTTCCTCTGAACTCTTATGAGGTATCTAGTGTGTATCTCTAAGGGGTGAATGAGTTCGTAATAACTGCTTGCACAGTGTAAGGTTGCATTGTGCTGGCTATTGATGAATTTAGAACTAAAGGAGAAGATGAGCCCTGGTGTCGGCATGTAGCCTGCTGGTCTCGAACATTCCAGACGGGCTGTCGAACCCACGAGTAAGTTGATTCACCTTCATAGGCGACTACTGGCTGCATTCCATGAAGTAATGTAGAGAGCTTTTAGAGTGAAGTCTGAAACGTTAGCGCACGGGGGCAGCAGAGAGGCGTGCCTCGACAATAGCGCTTACCTAACGACACCAATGGACTTTGAGACGACTCCCGATTCTGCACCCGTGTCCGAAGATTTCTAGAAGAACGAACTTTGCTATATTGCGTTCGTCATGATCATAAGGGCACAACACATAGCGTGATACTGTGGCCTCATTGGGTACACAATACGAGCAGCTCTGATTCGCACAGTCGATAACGTTGACAGCCAGAGTTACTTTTCTGACTTGTTAAGGTTTGTGTCTGCGTGTAGGTCTCAATGACATTATCTTCCAGCAAAATAATGCAAGACCGCACGATGTTCGTTCTGTCGTGCATCGATACAGTTGCCCAGACCAGGACATTCCTCAGATCCCTTACCATGGAAACATCTGGCCCTGAATCGCCGAGAGATGGCACGACACATCGCTAGCCACTAAGATTTATGAACTGTGGCATAGAGAGCAGCGTGGGATGACGTACTACTCAACCACGATATTATGTATATGGCCGCAAGCGGAAACACTTGGTGTCGATACAGTAAACAAGTACAGTGGTGACCAAGGAAATGAAATGAACGTATGGCATTGTGGGCTGGGAGGCCCGATCCGGGAAAGTTCGAACGCCGAGTGCAAGTCTTACTACAGTCGACGCCACATTGGGCGAGTTGCGTGCCGGTGATGAGCATAAAATGTTGATGAGGACAACACAACACCCAGTCCACAAGCGGAGAAAATCTCCAAACCCGTCCGGGAATCGAACCCGCGACCGCTGCATGGGAGGCAATGACGTTAACACTCGGCTAAGCAGGAGGACGGTGACAAGGAAAACGCATCGCACTATAAATGCTTTCAAGTCAGCTGTGCATATACTATGAACCCCGACCGCGCGCTGACTCATGATAAGCTGACCGAAACGCACTCACTCACAGGTGCAGTAATATTGTGGTTGACTAGTACCAGTACCTGGCATGCAAGCTCAGCTCCATTTAATGCCCAGCCGTGTTGTGGCCATTGTTGATGGTAGAGATGGCCATTCTCTATACTAAGCTTCACATGCTTCACACCGACAAATCAGCCACAAATTTGGTAACGTACTCTTCTTACTGCATCATCTGCAGCACAATATGTAATATTACCTCGTCTCCAGCCTTTCCTGAAGTTGAAGTTTTAATGGTTGTCAGTGTTAATGGAACAGCCTGAAAGCCGCAGTGACGTTTTCTAAATTTCGGCTCCTGTTTCGGCCTACCCACAGAGTGAGGAGTGGGGGGTGCAGAAACACGCGCTCCTCCCGCGCCTGCGTGGCGCGGCCCTTCCCTCCTCGGCCCACGCCGCGCCACGCACCCACCGCCCACGCACACAAGACGCGGCGTCCGCTGCGCGGTGCGTGGGCAGACCGGCTGGGCACAGCTGTACAGCTGCAGCTGCAGCTGGCTGCACGCCCGAGCGTGAGCTTTTCGGAGGAGGGAATCACATAGATACGTACAGTACCGCAACGAGTTAACGCCGAGACGGTAGAGAAGCAAACTGAGCAACGCTGCGCAAATTTTTAAGCTGTCAAAACCAATGGGCGTGATATAAGACAGAGGCAGATAACGTGTCAAGTAACTACGAAATATGATCCAGCTGTTGAAGTTTAGCGGTTACAGCCTGAAGCGACATTAACTCTGATTATGATGGTATAAATCGTCTTTCAGGGATAACTGTAACACATACTTGCGAATATATCTGCCCAGGACCACCAATTGCGTCACATTCAGAATACGAAGACAGCGTCTGGTAAATTCAGTGTAGGATTAGCCTTCGTGTCGTTTAATACACCCTTCACTATTCGTCAGAAAATACAACCCAGAAAAATGGCAAAATCAGTTGGAGATATGTGTTACGCACAGGTTCCGGAGAACAGAGTTGACAAGGACACGTCCTAAAAAACTTTCCTTTTATATAAACTGTACGTAGCAAAAAAAATTTGTAATTAAATTTTAAAAAAGTGAAATGAACTGTGTGTTACATGGATCAAATACATAAACTCCGACCGCCGGCCGGAGTGGTCGTGTGGTTCTAGGCGCTGCAGTCTGGAACCGGACAGCCCCTACGGTCGCAGGTTCGAATCCTGCCTCGGGCATGGATGTGTGTGATGTCCTTAGGTTAGTTAGGTTTAATTAGTTCTAAGTTCTAGGCGACTGATGACCTCAGAAGTTAAGTCGCATAGTGCTCAGAGCCATTTGAACCATAAACTCCGACCCACCCATCGGGTATATTACCACCGTTCCCAGAGAGTCAGTCAAGATATACAACCAAATTGTTGGATGATCGTAAGTTTGTGAAATTAATACTTAACGTACTCACTAGCTAAGCACCACAACACAAGCGGCTGAGGTTGGAGAGGTGCCGCGACCGGGAAGCACAGACTCTCATTGTATTCAGCGATGAGTCGTGGTTCCGCACCACCCCAGATGACCATCGACGGCGACCTGGGGAGAGGTCCGTTCTTGCAGTATTTTGTAGAGGTGTGGCGTTTTTACCTCTGACCTCACGATGTGCAGAGCCATCGTGTATGACTTCAGGCCACGACTGGTTGTGATTGACGGAACTCTGACAGCACAACGGTACGTCGCAGACATCCTGCGTCCTCACGTGTCACCTATCATGCGACAGTGTCGTGGCACCATTTTCCAACAGGACAATACTTGTCCACATATGAGACGTGCCTCTATGAACTGACTGCGTGATGGTGAGGTACTCACGTTGCCACGTCAGTCCCCGTATCCGTCCCCGATCCAACATGTGAGCCAACAGCTCGCACGTCAATTTCGTCCCAGTGCCAGTATCCACGACATCAGGGACCAGTTACAACAGTTGTGTCCCAGCATGTCTCAGCAGAAGATACACGGATTTGTGACACTCTTCCCAACCCAATCAGTGCACTCGTCCAAACCAGAGGGGGTGCAACGTCATCATGTGGTAAGCTCTTAGTGCCAAGTTCTTTGGACACTGCACTCGATTTTTCAATCATTGAAACTACACCACAACCCTCTCAACCCGTGAAGCTTCATTTCATTTCTTCCTCCTCTTCTAGGTGCTTCACATTTTTTGTTAGTCAGTGAATTTTCTTTTAAAAGAATGAAATCAACTTAAATGAAAGCAATGAAATTCATTTATAAACTCTGAACCTGCGTGAATATGTCGTGATAAATACAAATATACGTCAGACTGGAATTTGAACTCGAATCTCCTGCTTATCGCCCTAACCAGTGATGTGATTCGAGCACGCAATCAGGACAGACTCAGTGAGCTGAGTTGTTTGAGATAAAATAAATAAAATTCGTGTCTAACAGTTAAAACCAGCCACAGCGAAGAAAATAAGTATTTCAACTGGAATTACGACATCAGCATCAGGAAACAGTGACAAGCTGTAGTTACAAAAATACCAGCATAAAATAACTGATGTGAGACTGTCAGGGTAAAGCATAACTGAACAGGGTCTTGCTTAATGCAGAATTTATCTCCAAATTTTGTGTCACTGATATCTCCCTTCTGTTGCTTTACAACTCTATAACCACAGGTTCTCTTATGGGATGTTTGTTAATAACTTCACAGAGAGAATAATCTGTGGAACAGCCCAGCCATTCCTCCCAATGTTCTTCCCACGGGAGAACCCCTGGCTGTGTTGTTGGGCTGTAACAGAAGGAAATCGGAATTAACAAATGAAAAATCGGGCAGTCCTGCAAGCGCGTCCGGATATCCTCAATTTGTATCAGCTGTTTATGGTATAGTGTCTGGGCACGAAATCTGACCTGGTTCAAGTTTTCATTTGTCACGAGATTATTAAGATTTTAAGGCCTTGTACTGTTCATGGAATAAATGGCATTCTGAATGAGAAGTGCCCACTTCACTGCTACAAGAAAAGCAAGACTACACATAGTGTTTCATTATTCCTCCTTTGCTGAGTTAAACAGTATCCCATTGCTGCACGCATCTTCCACTCAGTACAAATAACTAAACGACGCTGACCACTCGATGCCGTGTGCTTGTCACCAGTCTAGCCCTCCCGCCAGCTGCTTCGAGCTGTCATTTCGTATCACTTTCCGTATGAACATCGGTGAATACACGTTTGAAGAGTAAGCCGATGTGCTCTTATTGTCCTACGACGGTAAATGTAACGTCATCCGGAATGCACTGCGAGGCTGAATTTTGGACTCAGTTACACCAAAACATGGGATCCATCTTCTAACTTAACATCTCGTTTACAACAGGGCTCATAAGGATGCAGTACTTGTTAGGGACCCAGCAAGACTGAAAGAATGAATCAGGCGTGGCGCTGTTGAAGGAATTATCGTGGCATTTCACTGAACTGATGTAAACCAGTCACGAGGAGCGTGACGCAGAAATTTCTGGACGGGAATTTGAATTCGTTTGTTCCCAATGCGAATAAACCGTTTCAAACAGTCTGTGGTCTCGTTCTGTAGACCTTCCAAAAATGCACACTCCAACCGACTCGGCGCCATATATTCCTCGGGATGACCACAGCCGGCCGCACTGGCCGAGCGGCTCTAGGCGCTTCAGTCTAGGGGACTGATGACCTCAGATGTTAAGTCGCATAGTGTTCAGAGCCATTTGAACCATTTTTGGATGACCACACTGTTGTATTGATGAATCCCCGTTTCAATTGCACACTCCATTGACCGGTTAAGCTAAACTTACCGGAAAAATTATTATCATTCAGAAGGCTGTAGGTTTGAGTAGTTATTCCGAGATGAAGAGGATCACACAAAATAGAGTAGTATGGAGAGCTGTACCAAACCAGTCTTCGGACTGAAGACAACAACAGTTATAGGTGATGTGAGCCAACTCACATATTTCCATTTCAGCAAAATTTCCGATGTTTCGAGGCTCATTCGTAGTTGCATTTAAGCTGGCTCTCATCACACACACACACACACACACACACACACACACACACACACACACTGACACTGGGAAGGATGCGGTGTTCGTGTGAAAATACTTCGCGTTTGTTGCTCTTTCTATAATATTTCTCTAACACGGAATGTCAGTACTCAATCGTCTACACATAAATTATGCCGCTTCCTAGGTGACATGACAGCAATCGACTACAAATCTAGTACAAATGCAACTCGAAAATTCCACTAAAAGTTAGAAAGATTAGAGTGTGATGCTCAATAGAAAATATGTCATTAGAGCTGGAATACAAGTTAGTGCAGCACAAGCATGACAACGGAAATCGGCCATATACTTCGCTTTGATCGATTTAAGGAATCCAGGGAGAATATAGATACGAATGAACGAGCTGGGATTTGAACCCCACTTTGCCGAACGTGAGTCCCACGTTTCAACAACTGTACCACAAGCGTCCATGGTACATTTCTATCAAATATCCAGGAACAGTTTATAAAGTGTGACCGTCTAATTATTTCGGCAATACCAAAAATTCTGAAGTGATTTTATGAACGTCTTAGTAATCACGTCTTAAGGTGATTCGGCGCTAATGCCTTAATCACTATCATGAGACAACAATCAATAAACTTATCGTCTTTTTTTTTCAGTCACCAGTCTTTGACTATTTTGATGCGACCCGCCACAATCCTCTCCTGTGCCAATCTCCTCATCTCAGAGTAGCAACTGCACCAAACGTTCTCATTTCTTTGTTTTGTATTCCAATCTCTGCCTTCCCCTACAGTTTTGCCCTCTAAATGTCCCTCTAGTACTGAGGAAATTATTTCTTCATTAACAAATGACCTATCATCTTGTCACTCCTCCTTGACAGTGTCTTCGATATGTCCCTTTCTTCCTCATTCCTTTAGTCCACATAATTTTCAACATCCCTCTATAGCATCACATGTCAAACGCTGCAATCCTCTTGTGCTACGAATTTTCCACAGTCCATGACACACTATCACACACCGCTGTGCTCCTGCCGTACATTTTTAGAAGCTTCTTCCTCAAATTAAGCCCAGAGTTTGACTCTAGTTCACTTCTTTTTACCACGAATTCCCTCTCAATCTGCGTTAGTCTGCTGTTTATGTCGTCCTAGCTTCGCCCGGTATGCTTTATTTAGCTTCCAAGGTAGCAGTATTCTTTCTACTTCGTGGTCACCAATTTTGATGTTAACTTTATCGCTAATTTCATTCTGCTACTCCTCACTATTTTTGTATTTCTTCGACTTACTCCCAATTCATATTCTGATCTCATTAAACCGTTTATTCCATTCAACAATTCCTGTGGTTCTCCTTCACCTCCGCTGAGGACAGGAAGGCCATCAGCGAATCTTATCACTGATTTTCCGTCACACTGAATTTTAATCACACTTGTAACTCTTTCTTTTATTTCCGTCGTTGCTTCTTCGATGTACATATTGAAGAGTGCTTTCACGTGCTTTAGCCAGGAGATCCGAGGATTGTCTGGCAAACTACTGAACAGCAGAGGTGAAAGATTGCATTCTTGTCTTACATCCTTTTTTTCTGTCAGCAATTAGTTCTTGGTCTTTCATTTTTAACGTTCTCTCTTGGTTCTTGTACATATTGTTGATTACTCGTATTTTCCTGTAGCTTGTTCCTATTTTTTCTCATAATTTCGAATATGTTGCACCATTTTACGTTGCCGAAGACTATTTCTAGGTCAACAAATACACCCCTCTGGTGATATTACCTTTCCTACAATCAAACTGCTCGGCAGCTAATAGATCCTAAATCTTCTTTTTGATTCTGCTGTGTATTATTCTTAAGAGCAACTTGGAAGTATGAGATGTTAGGCTGATTGTGCAATAGTTGTCCCACTTATCTGCACTTGCTATCCTCCGAGATTATGTGCTTCATTTTTCCGAAAGTCCGGTGGCATTCCTCCAGGCTCAATTGACTGTACACACCAACTTGAATAGTAGTTGGTTGCCACTTCCCCAAAGATTTTATAAATTTCGAAGGAATGTTATCTGTCCCTTCTGTCCTATTTGACCGTAAGTCTTCAAAAGCTCTGTTAAAACTGTGACTGTAATGCTGAATCCTCTATGTCTTCCGTACCAACTACCTCCTGTCACGTCATCAGGCAAGGCCTCCCCCTCGTACAGGCCTTCAGTCTATTCTTTACATCTATAAATGCTCTCCTCCGCGTTTAACAGTGGAATTCCTATTGCACTCTTAGGTTGTTACCCCTGCTTTTAATTTCACTGAAGGTTGTTTTGTCTTTACCAGATGTTGAATCAGTCTTACGGACGACCATTTCTATTTCGTTTTCTTCACATTTTTCCTGCAGCAATTTCCTCTTGGCTTCCCTGCATTGCCTATTTATTTCATTCCTAAGTGACTTTATACCTGTCTTTCCCTGAACATTTTTGTACTTCCTTCTTTCATCGATCCATTGAATAATATCTTTTCACCCAAGGTATCTTCCCAGTTGCCTTCCTTGTACTTACGTTTTTCTGTTCAACTTCTGTTACTGACGTTTTTAGTGATGCCCCGTCCTCTTCAACTGAGCTGCCTACTTGGTATTCATTAACGCGGTATCTACATGCTTAGATAATTTTAAATGTGTATCATCATTCCTCAGTATCCCAATTCTTTTCACGTTGCTTCTTCCGGATGCTTCTTCCAAACTTCAGTCTACTCTTCATTGTCACTAAACCGTGGCTGGAGTCTATATCTGCTCCTGGATACGCATTTCAATGTAATATCTGATTTTGGAATCTCTGTCCGACCACGGTGTAATGCCGCTGAGAACTCCTAGTGCCTCCGGGTCTATTCAGAGTATACCACGTCCTTTTGTGATCTTTGAATAATGTCTTCGCTATTATTAACTGAAATTTATTGCAGAACTGAATTAGCTCTTTTCCTCTTTCATTCCAGCTACCAGGCCCATATTGTCCCATAACTGTATTCTGTTCCTTGCACTACTACCGAGTCCCAATTCAACCTAATTGTTAGATTACCATCTCGCTTGACATACTAAATTACCCGTTCATTATTCTCATATATTTTCTCTATATCTTCATCATCTGTTTGTGACGTCGGAATACATACCAGAACTGACAACGGAGTTGGTTACCTGTCGATTCTGAAGAGAATAATTCTACCACTGAATTGTTAAAGTAACTCATGCTCTGCCCTTCCTTCCTATTGATAACGAATCTTACTCCCGTTGTACTACTTTTTGCTGCTGTTGATATTACCCTGTATTCGTCTGGCCAGAAATCTGATCTTGTTTTCGTTTCGCTTCACTAACGGACCACACTATATCTAGATTGAGGCTTAGCATTTTCCTTTTCAAATTTTATAGCTTCCCTACTACGTCCAAATTTCTGACATTCAATGCTCCAAAGCCGTAAAATGCTATATTTACGATCTTTTTCTTTGGCCGTCTCTTCTTTGGCAGTCGCCTCCCGTGGATTCGAATGGAGGATTAAACCGGAACCTTTTTCTATGGAAAGTTCTTGATTCCTTTTCAATTACAGGCCAAACGCCCAGCGTGTCTTTGATCCAATGGTTGCCATTGCCTTCATTATTCTCATGCTGTTGGTCACAGCTGATTCTTCCGTCTTTTAGGGGTAGTTTCCTACTCCGAAGGACAAGAGGTTGCCCAGAAACTCTCTCCTCTACTCCACCCTCTTTGACGATGAGTGACAGAACAAGAGTGACTCCTTATACTGGAAGTTTACATGCGCCATTGCTCATCATTTTTATTCATAACTGGAGGAAAGGATTGCTTCGAACCCGGGACCTAGGATCTTCTGATTATTGGCATAAGATGCTATCCCACCTTTTTCTCCATTTCGTTCGTCGTTGTTCTCAGCCTTTCAACTGGGCGGGCGTCACATGACAGTCCTTCAAGCTCATCGTTGAACATATATATATGAAGACAGTAACTGTTCTCGAAAGGACAGATTACTGTTGTTGACCGTGCAGCTTTTCACTGGAATAAATGATGACTAACTGAAACCCTCAGCTGCGGACAGGTGTTGTTGATATACCTCTATGTGGACAGCTGAGGGTTTCAGTTAGTCATCATTTATTCCAGTGAAAAGCTGCACGGTCAACAACAGTAATCTGTCCTTTCGAGAACAGTTACTGTCTTCATATATATATAGTTAAAGGCTACCCAGCCATTGACCTTTGTCTGTGCGAATGCGCACAGGTTGCCCAAACTCTTACGGGAATCGCCAAAGCGTGCGCGAGTAATGAGTGAATGGGCAAATGTCTATAAGGTACATTACATTTGTAGAATTGTGGACAGTTGGGAATGTGAGTCTCGCGGGAAGCGTGCAAAGGATAAGTCCCTGCAGTCGCGCTATCCATCTGTGTCCTCGGTGGCTCAGTCGGCTTTCAGCCGTGTTACCGTGCGGACGGGCTCGGCGCGCCGGGCAGTGCTCCGCAGGTGTTGTTGTTTACCCGCTAGCGCGCGGTCGCGTCGTTGTCTTGCCGTATAGTACCTGTACCGACCCGACATGGCGTTCTCATATCGAAAAGCTACAATCGAACTAACGTTCAACGCATCGTACACGAGACCGAAGGCCCATGAAATTGAACGGTTTCTACGAGACATCATGCACATCGAACCACAAGAACTGATAGGAATTCATCTGTCTATTGTAACCAGCACAGTGTACCTCAAACTGATTGACGAAGCGGCCTGCGACAGACTACTCCAACGATCTGCAAACGGCTTTCGCTTCTG
This sequence comes from Schistocerca nitens, assembly GCF_023898315.1. NCBI lineage: Eukaryota > Metazoa > Arthropoda > Insecta > Orthoptera > Acrididae > Schistocerca > Schistocerca nitens. The sequence continues at coordinate 3,488,293 of NC_064619.1, read as the reverse complement.
TCACGCAGACGGTAACGTGAGCGTGGTAGGAGTTGACCATGCTGGTCTGGGGGTGCGTACCGTGCGCATCTTTGAACTACCGTTCGAAGTTCCTGCCAACCTAGTCGTTGATGCGCTGCGGCCATACGGCACAGTTCTGAGCCACACGGAGGAGAAATGGAACACATTCGAAACGTACCCTGTCCTTAACGGGGTACGACAAGTGCGCATAGAACTTAAGAAGCACGTTCCATCATATGTTTTCGTTGGTGGCTGCCGCGCAATTGTTATATATGATGGACAACCGAGGACCTGCTCGGGCTGCGGCCAGGAGGGCCATGTTAGAACTGAGTGTCTGCAGCGCCGCCTCGTTCAGGTGCCCCGCAATGAACTTTCCCAACGATCCACTATGACCTCTCTCCCGCTAACATATATGGAGGCGGCACGACATGATGTGATGGATGATCAAAACCTGCTCCCTCCTCAAGCCGCTGCCAGCTCCGTTGGAGAGTCAGAGCCGTCGACGACGCCGCAGCCCAACGGTGCAGAGGTTCCTACAGCCTCCGCCCACCGCAGCGTCGTGGGCACCCAGCCACCGTCACTGTCGGGATCAGACACAGGGGTTCCTAGCGACCGAGACTGTGTCGAGCCCCGCCCTCCAGTGGATGTCGAATCTCGGACCCGAAAGCAAAAATCACCCAAGCGACACAAGAAGAGGCGATTGTCCGCTGACGAACAGGACAGGAATGTGAAGCCGGCGGAAGCCATCGACTTCGTTGACTCGCCCACAATTGCAACGGACTCCAGTGGCATCAATCACCAGAAGGTGCCTGAAGACAGGGAACACTCTCCTAAATCTGGTGGCCCAGAAAACGAGGCGCACTGCGTCGACTCCCAAAATGTGGGCTCCTGTGAAAGCGTCCAGCCCCCAATGACATCACAATCGTCTCTTGGTGATTGGGCAGACGATATGGAGGCAGATGATGCACAGCAAACATCGATATCTCCACCAGAGCCCATGGCTGACATTGAGCCCGGAGGGCTCTGCCAGTCAGGGACTCCTACGGCACAGTAATGCACAGCATGCAGATGGATGGCTGTGTGGTGTGTGGTGTGTGAGATCACTGTGGGATTGCACCGGCACACTGCCTCCGCCACTTGATATGTCTCAGTCATACCGTGTGGGAACAGTCAACGTAAATGGTGTCCACTCCACTGTCAAGACCCGCATGTTGCACGACATGATCAGAGCGGCAGACTTGGACATTGCCCTTCTCCAGGAGGTCCGTCCCGAGCTGTGTTTAGACCTATATGGCTACACCACGTACAGCCTACCCGTAGGTGATGGCGCAGGAGGAACGGCCATCCTTCTCCGAGATGGCATAGACGCGACGGACGCGACGTACTTGCCGAACGGGCGAGGCATCGCACTCACGCTTGGCGCAGTGCGCCTCATTAACGTCTACGCTCCCTCCGGTAATTCGCACCGTGGTGACAGGCATGTCTTCTATTCGGAGGAGTTGGCCCCACTTTTGCAAGGAAATATCGACCATTACATTGTGGGCGGCGATTTTAACAGTGTTCTGCGGCCCGAGGACCAGATACCGCATTACGTCCCATGCCCGGCTCTACAAGCATTGATACGTGACCTCGCGCTCCACGACACATGGCTCTTACATCATGGGACCCAGAGTGGATATACGCACTTTACCAGCCATTCTGCTAGTCGTCTGGACCGGATATACGTCTCGCGTGCCCTCCGCACAGCAACCCGTGATGCAGAACTCTGGCCGACGGCCTTCACGGACCATCTCGCGTACATCTGCACTGTCACCTTGCCCCGACAACTCACAAGACGCAGCAGGGGCCCGTGGACGCTGAACGTCTCCCTCCTTCGCGAGGAAGCGTGTCGGCGAGCAGTCACTGACACGTGGCGTCGATGTATCAGGCGCCTGCCTATGTATGCTTCCACGTTGCTGTGGTGGCTGGGATGTGTCAAACCTGCCCTCCGAAAGACCTTGATGGCCTACGGGCGTGACAGATCGAACTGGCAAAGGGCAACATCGGAATTTTACTATACAGCGTTACGTGAGCTGGCGACGCAACCGCCGTCTCCCGAACGTCAGATGTCCGTACAACGCATCAAAGCTCGTCTACTTCGCATCAGGACAGAGCAGCTAGACGGTGTCCGCATCCGTGCGCGAGTGCAAGACTGTATCCCCAACGAAACAGCGTCAGTGTATCACATTGTGCGCGAGAGGCGCCACCGCAAACGTCAGCTCATTACGGCGGTAAACACGGAGGACGGCGGGCGCGCAGTGACACAAACGGACATCGCGCACACGTTCGCCAGACACTATGGGACCTTGTACATGGAAGATCCGCGAAATGTACGTGACTATGACGAGCTGTTGCACGATTTTCCCGCCCCTCGGGACGTGGCACCCGATGATAGTCTGCTGCTGCCCATTACACCCGACGAGCTGACATCGGCCTTGGCACGTGGAGCACCGAACAAGTCGCCTGGACCGGACGGTTTACCCCTGGAATTCTACCGCACTTTTTACCACCTTATGGGTGACAAGTGGCTCCAAATGTTTCAAGACCTGATCCGCCCTGATTTCACTGTCCCCACAGAATTCACAGAAGGCATCTTGATCCCAGTTCCGAAACCGAATGGTGGTTGTAGGTGGCAGGATTTTCGCCCACTCACACTCCTCAACAACGACTACAAGATCTTCGCCCGTATCCTCCGCGCGCGTCTCCACACCGCTATCGGGAAAGCCATCCACACCGATCAGACATGCTTAGGTGGTGTCAGCAACATTCATACGGCGTTAGGAGCATACCGCGACGTAATTGCTTTGACGGCGGCCTGCAAAATTCGAGGCGCCCTTGTCGCCGTAGATTTTGACCACGCATTCGACCGCGTCGATCACGGCTTCTTACGCGCAGTTTTGCAACACATGGGCCTCTCTCCGGAGTCTGCACAGGTGGTCCTTCGACTGGTCCACGGAGCGCGCTCCCGCATGATGGTCAACGGTTATCAGTCTGGTCACATTGTTGTTGGACGGTCAGTGCGACAAGGGTGCCCCCTGTCGGGCATATTATTTGCTGCAGCGCTTGAACCAGCTTTACATGGTCTACGGCAGCGATTAACTGGTATCTCCTTGCGGGACGTGACCTTTTGTTGTGGTGCATTCGCCGATGACGTGGTGTTCCTGGCCAGATCAGAGGATGAAATGCATATGGCGCTACAGTGGCTACGCCAGTACGGGGCGGTCGCTGGGAGCGTCATCAACGTGAAGAAGACAAAATACATGGATGTCGGAGGGGGGATTTCCCACACAACGGCGGTGCCCTTTGACGAGGTGCCCGTACTCAAGTGTTTAGGAGTGCAATTCTATAGCAATGTCCGCCGCACGGCGGCGGCTACGTATCGCCGGCTCCTACACCAGACACGTGCTCTGCTGCAGGACAACAAACTGCGTCGCTTGGATATGCTCCTCAGAACACGTTATGTCAACACCTATCTTGTCTCAAAACTGAACTATTTTGCGCATATCCTTCCCTTGACAGCTACGATGGCCGACAGATTTCAAGCAGCATATGGACATTTCGTAAGCACCGGTCTGGTTTTTAAAGTCCGATACGCCACCCTGACACTGCCGCAGCGGGCGGGCGGTATCGGTTTAATTCACGTATATAACCGTGCGCGATCGCTTTATCTCAACACTATGCGTCGCACGTGGACCTCTGCCCACGCCACTCTGACGGGCACCCTGATAGCGGAAGTGGCACCACACTCTCTGCATCCCCCGGTTTCTATAGGACACATTTCACCAGCACTCACCCACATCAGAGACTTCTTTATTGACTTCAGCTACTTACGGTCAGAACTTCCGACGACACGGAAGCCCAGCACAAAAGACTATTATCGCCTCTATCAGCAGCGGCAACCTGTAAATACGGTCACCCACAGACATCCTGAAGTTGCCTGGAATACGGTGTGGCGAGCGGTACACACGGCTTTTCTACCTACGACGGTGCGTTCATTGTGGTACGTGGTTGTGAACGGGAAGTTCGCTACTCGTCAGAGGTTACATTCCATACATCTGACGGACGACCCCTTGTGTCCGACATGCTCAGTCACTGACTCGGATGCACACCGTCTGACGTGTGCCGCGACCAGCGAGTGCTGGCTACTGACGCAGCGCATGCTGGCATTACTCTTGCGGCGATTGCCGGAGTCTATCTCCCCTGATGACGTATTGCGCCCCGACGTCGTATACTTTCCATCAACCAGAACGAACGCCGTTAACTGGCTAAAAGGCATGGCCGTTTACTACATATTTTGCGATGCTCCCAAAGGCACACTCGACTTTTGGTCCCTATTGATGACGACACATGCAGCTTTCAGCCGCCACCCGAAGTACAGAACTCGTTTCGCAAATTATTTAGGTTCATTATTTGCGGATCCTCCTGCTCACTGGGACGTTCCGGGTATGAGACGCTGAAAATGAAGAAGAATCCTGGAGCATATTGATCCTCTACGGACGGAATAGGGGGGAACCCCTCCCAACAGACGAGAAGACGACACGGACGCTCGGCTACGGCAGTTGTAGGATCTTTCTTTGTAATGAAACAAAAATAAATCTATAATACAAAAAATAATAATTTATAAAAATTAAATAAATAAATAAATAAATAAAAAGAACAACATCGACAAACCCACTCCATCCTCTTCCTGATCCTTCGATCCTCGAACTCGAACAAAAAAAAAAAAAAAAAAAAAAAAAAAAAAAGGATGGATAGAGCGTCTGCCATGTAAGCAGGAGATACCGGGTTCGAGTCCCGGTCGGGGCACACATTTTCAGCTGTACACATCGAGGTATATCAACAACACCTGTCGGCAGCTGAGGGTTTCAGTTAGTCATCATTCATCGTTGAATACTTCACTCAGTTTTTTTATTTTTTTTTTTGTTTATTACAGAGGACAGAAAGCCGTCTGACCGACATTCTGAGCTACTGTGCCGGCTGACCATGGAGTGCACTTAACACGAAAAATTGTTCTTATTACGTCAGTAAACTGAAATGGAGTAATACAGTATTAAGATTTTTCTCATGTGTCGTTTTGCTTCGTTAACAACCTGATGTATCGCTTGTGGTACACAGTCTGCAACACAATGTAAGCACCTAAAATTTTTTCATTGTTGTTATAAACATTAGATGATAAAACCAACTGACTGAAGATTATGTGCTTCAATTTACTTTATAAATTTGGCTCTATGTCACTGTAATGTATTTATCATCTCAGCCAAAGAAATAACTTTCACGTGCGTTTGATGTTTGATAACTAACTGTTATTTTTCGCTACATCAAAACACATGTTTCAGTTTTGTCAGCTAAGCTAGTTGTGGTCCGCGACAAATTTGGTCTGCTCTGTACAAATGACGGAAGCGTATTATAATTCGAATGGTTTGAAATTTTTTTAAATTTATTTATTTTTTGACTTGTGGTAAGTGAGTGTCCAACATCAAAATCCTCAAGTTTGGTACTCAGTCTTCAATCGGTCAAGCATTTTATATGTTAGTTATCACTTCTTTTACTTATGGCAATGGTTTCTACACTCGAAAAAGTCAGGTTTCACAAGGTTCGTTAAACTGTAGGTCTCCCAACGACTAACTTGCTACATCAGTTGAAAGATCAGAGCGAAGCAAAGGGACACCATAATGTATAGGAAATCAATGTGCTGTCAAACGAACCTTCGGACTGATATTTGTGGAAACAACATACTCAACATTGGTGACAGCCGCTGCATAGTTCCTCGAGTGACTGTTGTATCTTTTCCTCAGATTTATAGGTTCCATTTTAAAGAGCTTTTAAACACATTACGTCGTCTGCTGCTGTGAATAATAAGGCAACGCAGACAGTTACATTGTTGTAAATAGTTAAATGAAACAATTTGTAATATATTGGCAGCCCCCAACTCACTGAAAAAAGCTTTTATTTAAACCGGTCGTCGGAAGTTAAAACTGTTTAGTCGTTTTATTTGATGGTACATCATTAAGGAAACTGCTATTAAAACAACGATAGAAGAAAAAATGACCGTAATAGACTTAGTTCCTGTTTTTTAACACCGTCCTTTGAATCCACTTACAGAATGCGTCCCGGCAGAACTTCGTAATTACGTATCTGAGAAGGAAGATATAATGAAGTACACATGCTTCAAAGTAACTAAAGCATAGTACCAGTCGGCTATTAAACTGCATTAACTACTACATTCAGTAGAACTGTCATTTGTTCGTAAACGCAGTTACCAAGTTAACTTCGCATTCAGTTGATTGGCTATTCGTATAATAATTTTTAGAAAACGGCTTTCTGGTCCCGAGAGGCATTAAATGCTGACAAATTGAATTTGTACGTTGATGTGTGCTCTGGCGACGAAGTCGATTAATGCGCTTGATAGAACACGAGATGCTTTCAAATGCGGCTCGCCGCCTACGCGTCCATTACAGACCGCTCTTCGGCTGAGAATAACTTTCCAGATCGTAAACGGCATTGTGCAGAGTCAGTTATAAAGGAATTTTATTTGTATCCTCTGTTCTATAAAAGACTCAGCGGAGTCTACTTGATTCAGTGAATATCATAAGTACCTCGAATGGGGCTTTCCTGCCTCTACTATCCATCTACGTCTATACTTCGCAAGCCACCTAGTGGGTACTTGGTGTACCGCTATCACTTCTCCACATTCTTGCTAGAAGAACGATTGTTGGTAAGCTTCCATGAGAGCCCGAATCTCTCTCATTTTACTTTTGGTAGTTTTTTTCCTGCGATACACGTAGGAGGAAGCAATATATATTGGCCAACTCTTCTAGGGTAGTGGGCTCTCCCAGTTTTAGCAATAAACAACACAGGAAGCCTCTTTTGTAGTGTATGCCACTGGATTTAGCTGAGCATTTCTGTGACGCTTTGTAAATGAATCTCTGACGAAATGCTCTACTCTTCTGTGGATCTTTTCTATTATTTCTGTCAGTGCTGTGCAGTAGGGATTCCAGGCTGACGAACAATATTCAAGCGCTGGTCGAACGCGGGTCTTGTAAGCTACGTCCTGTGTGGGTGAACAGCACATCCTGAGGAGTCTGCCGTACTAGAGATTAGTTTCATGTGGTCGTTCCACTTTAAATCGCACTGTACGTGTGCTCCTACATATTTTATGATGTGACTGCTTCCAGTAATTTTTTTGCAATCGCGCAATGATACAGTAATGGGTGTTTCCGATCCTTACCTGCAGTACGTTGCATTTCTTTCTGTTGAGCGTCACCTGACAATCTCTGCACCTAGCGTCGGCCCTTTGCAGGTCTTCCTGCATTTCTCTACAATTTTCTAGTCCTTCGACTTTTCTGTATACAACAGCATCATCTGGGAAAATCGTGATGGACCTTCCGATGTTATGAATTAGGTCATTTCTATATATTGTGAAAAGCAGGGGTCCTGTTACCCTTCCTTGTGGTATACCCTACGGTACTTTCACGTCTCTGCGGTGTTCTGTTTACCAGGAACCCTTCAATCAGTCAGCTATATTCCGTACACTCTTACTTTAATTTCTTAGGCGGCATTGCGGAGCTGTATCGAACACCTTCCAGAAGTCAAGGAACTTGGCATCAACGTTGGCGCCGCCACCTACTGCTTTCTGAGTCTCGTATACGTACAGAGCCATTTGGGCTTCACACGATCGCTGTCTTCGGAACACACGTTGATTCCTACAGAGATTTTTGGTCACCAGAATAGTATGTGAACATAAAACATGTTCCACTATTCTAAAGATTGCCACACATAAAACCAGCCCCTGCGCTGAAACGGATATGAATGAAGACAATCAACGTACATAGTCGCTTTCTTACATTTTTATTGTGCAGTTTCATTATTAAGTATGTAATTAACAGTTTAAGCAACAGATATAGTTTTATTAGTTTAATAAGCATATTTTAGAAAGGAATTTAAACACTTTCCAGTACTCTATGAGGAATGTTCGAAATTTCTTGACATATGTTGTTTTTCAAAGTGTCAAGTGTTCTGGGATTGTTGCCGTAGACTCTAGCCTTTAGAAATCCCCAGAGGTGAAAGTCACGTGGTGACAAGTCGGGAGAGCGGGGCGGCCACAATCCCTTACCAATGGTCCTCTCTTCTGTATACGAGCTAAGGACAAGTCCGCCGTATGAAGAGTTTCCGCAGCTTGCTGGAAATAAGGACAACATTTTTCCTTTGGAGTTAATAGGGCCGAAAATTCATTGCAGAATTGCAAGTAAACATGTGTGTTGACAGTTTCGTTGAAGAACAATTGCCCGATAATACTGTTACCAGATACAGCACACCATACACCAATTTTTAAATCCTGTAACGGGTTTGGCAGTATGCCATTGGGATTCTCTAGAGCCCAGTGTCTTGTGTTCTGTGAGTAAGCCGGCCGCTGTGGCCGAGCGGTTCTAGGCGCTTCTGTCCGGAACTGCTCTGCTGCTACGATCGCAGGTTCGAATCCTGCCTCGGGCATGGATGTGTGTGATGTCGTTAGGTTAGTTAAGTAGTTCTTTAGCCTAGCGGACTGATGACCTAAGATGTTAAGTCCTATAGTGCTCAGAGCCATTTGAACCATTTGAACTCGACTTCAACTCAGAAAGTTCAGTGGGGACTGAATGTTTAACGGCAGTCGACACTTGGAATAATTTGGTCGAGTATCAGATGGACTTGTGATTATCCCTATTAGTGCTTGTCTGGAAGCAGAACGTTTTTGAGACAGTGAATTCATGCACTTTAACTAATAATGCAGTGTTACCAGATTTATTTAAAATGGGGGCTCGCGCTGTTACAGGTCTGTTTAGCTACAGCGAGTAGAATTTCACCAACTGCTATTTTATATGTTAATTTAGTGAAACTCGCTGAGGAGGGGGGAAACATTATTTGCATGCAGCATCTATGAACAAAACTAACGGATTTATATTCTGGTTCTGTGTATCAGTGGCAGTTAGTTATTGAACCAGCGACAGGTGTCTCCAAGCCATACGACTTTGTCACAAGCCAAAGACCATTTCATACACACCTTTACAGGGTGTTACAAAACGATATCGACAAACTTTGAGGGGGTATAAAAGGCGTCTTGAGGAACAACTTGAGGACAGGAACCCATGTCGAGAAATGTCATCCAACAACGCTACGGAGCGTTAAAAATGTAGGCACCGGCGCCTGCTGTTAGGTCACGCTTCACCAGAAAACGTGACTCGGTGCGCTGACGGACCAAAGGCGGAACGTTTCTTAATGTTGTTTGATTTCACAATCGCCAGTGCAAAAGTTAGAGTTAGCTGCTGCATAGACAGGCCTTGTCTCTTATGAATGCAGTGCTCCGTTTCTTCAGTGGACGACGGTTTCGTCACAAGGGCTTCAATCCGCAGTTTATATTTGTCCCCGAACACTCTAAAATCTCCAATATTTTTCCCTGTAGAGGAGGAAAATAAACTGCAGACGAAAACCCGTGTCCGAAGCTGTCGTTCACCGAGGTAACAAAGCGGCGCATTCATAGAAGACAAAGCCTGTCTACCTGGCAGTCAGCTCCATTTCCTCCACTGGCGATCTCGGCAACCAGTCGCAACCACTCACAAGGGAACCTCCCCATCGCACCCCCCTCCGATTTAGTTATAAGTTGGCAAAGTGGATAGGCCTTGAAAAACTGTACACAGATCAATCGTGAAAACAGGAATAAGTTATGTGGAACTATGAAAAAAATAAGCAAAATATACAAACTGAGTAGCCCATGAGCAGCATATGCAACATCAAGGAAAACATAACTGAAGGGCGGCGTGGTCCCGTGGTTAGCGTGGGCAGCTGCGGAGCAAGAGGTCCGTGGTTCAAGTCTTCCCTCGGATGAAAATTTTAATTTTTTTATTTTCAGACAATTATTATCTGTCCGTCCGTCCGCTATATTTGCTGGATTCATATTGCCCACGCAATACATCTCACGTATTTAATGCACTCTCGTCCAAAGTAGCGAACAGTCAACTGCCAGCCAGGGAGCCTCGTTAGGAGGAATACTATCTCTTCCGTGCGCTGTAGTCGACTGACGTCGTGTGTTTCGAAGTTTGTTTAGGTGTAGCGTCCCCATACTACGGCGCAGTTACCTCGCATCGGACGGACAGATAATAATTGTCTGAAAATAAAAAATTAAAATTTTCACTCGAGGGAGACTTGAACCAAAGACCTCTCAGTCCGCAGCTGCTCACGCTAACGACGGGACCACGGGACTCGTGAGATCTCCCTCTCCTTGATGTTGCCTATATTGTGCATGAACTACTCAGTTCGTATATTTTTGCTTATTTTTTCATAGTTCCACACAACTTCTTCCTGTTTTCTCGATTGATCTGTGTTCAGTTTTTCAAGGCCTATCAACTGTGCCAACTTATAACTACATCTGAGGGGGGTGCAATGGGGAGGTTCCCTTGTCAGTAACAAACAACATTGCGAGACCTTCCGCCTGCCAAAGGGGTGGCCTAGTGGCAGATGCCGGCGCCTATAAATTCTGCTATTTTGTTGGCTCACGTTTCCGGACACGGGTCCATATCCTCAATCTCTGCCTCACGACATCTTCTACACCCCCTTGAAGTTTGTCCGTATTGTTTTGTAACACTCTGTAAAAATTATATTACAGTCACATGCATTACACAAACTATAGTAATATTTGTGGTTTTTCTCTTACTTTCGCCTTCTTTTTATTTTTTTAGTTGGTAGTTTTTTATTTATTTTGACCTAATTTATGCGCGTCTTCTACACTTAATAAAATCGATTTGTCTGTTTTACAGATCCCAACCTTTCTGAAGTAAACATTAACCAAATTTCTTGGACCCGTCTGTGTGCTCCTTCTGGAAATATTGTGTTCTCCAGCGCCGGTCTCCAGTATCCTGCCGACAGGAAGTTTTTATCTTACTGGTGAGAAACAGCCGGCTTGCCTTAATCCTGCAAAAATGGGCGTTGGTCTGGGCAGACTACATAGTTTTCCAGAGGATAGCTGGTGTCTTAAAGCATCTGTTGAAATTAACCTCGAAAAATCTTTTCGCTGAAATGAAGCTGGAAACAGAGAATGGAAATGTTTAAATTTGTTCCGGAAGTCGATTGGCCAAAGGGCCTTATGCATAAAATAGGTTTTGGAGTCAGCGAAATGGTTGGTCGGCTGGCAGATCTCTTGTGTTGGAGGGAATTTTTTAGCCTTCTGGAGCGGAGGTTATGCTGCGAAGCGTGTATCGGAGGTCGCTAGTCTGTTGATGATGATGTTTGGTTTGTGGGGCGCTCAACTGCGCGGTCACCAGCGCCCGTACAAATCCCCAACCTGTACACAGCCCAAACCAGCCACTTTCAAGAATGATGACGGAATGATGAGGACAACACAAACACCCAGTCCCCGGGGCAGGGAAAATCCCGAACCCGGCCGGGAATCGAAGCCGGCACCCCGTGATCCAGAGATAGCAACGCTAGCCGCTAGACTACGAGCCGCTGTTCTTTCGGACTTATCCAAAACAACAAACACCACGCATTCATGCCGGCCGGGGTGGCCGAACGGTTCTAGGCGCTACAGTCCGGAAGCGCGCGACCACTGCGGTCGCAGGTTCGAATCCTGCCTCGGGCATGGATGTGTGTGATGTCCTTAGGTTATTTAGGTTTAAGTAGTTATATGTTCTAGGGGACTGATGACCTCAGAAGTTAAGTCCCATAGTGCTCAGAGCCATTTTTGAACCACGCACTCATGTAGATGATTCGCCTCGATAGGCAATCAGTCCACAAACTTCAGTGTGGATGCATATCAGTTTTCGACCTCCGTCGTGAATCTAAAATAAGCGAAATTGAAGGACATGGACGGTGATTGGAAGAGGTGGCGCTAAGAGGGAAAGTGAATCGGCCGGGGAACTTGCCGATATAGCTTTAGCGATAAACACTGTGTCTAGGTTATGCAGTGGTTAGCGCAACTGCACAGTAAGCTGGAAATCACAGGTTCGAGTCCCGGTCCGGCACCCATTTTCACTCGTCGCCGCTGATTCCATATGAAGTCCTGATGCAGCTAATACTGTTAGATCCTTCCCCTTCTCCACCTTCAATTTACATTACCTTAGCCATCTACAAAGTTCTTCCGCCCATAGAGAGCTTCGGATGAGGTCTCAAGTGCGTCCCCATGTCCAGGCATGGGAACCGGCTTCGTTTTTGCTGTGTTTCATGGTGAGTACCAGAATTTAATAGACGTCCACGTACTTTGGAGGAAAACGCCACACAGTCGAGAGCTGTGCCATTAGCTCGCTGGAAGAGTCGTTTAACGTACGAAGCGCTAATAGGAGACAATAAATCCCATTTTTTCCAGTAGAAATTTAAATTTTGACGTTTTTGTCTGCAGAATGCTGTCCCGTTGTGTTCATAGAGAATGTTGTAGGGGGAGTTAATATATACGAGCTGGAGACGATGTAGTGACTGTTTGGGTAGTTAGTTTTCCAAACTAGTAGTCGCAGCTGAGAGACTTATCTACATCTGTATCGAGACTCCACAAGCCACCGTACGGTGGTGGCGGAGTACCCTGCTAGTCGTTTCCTTGCTTGTTCCACTCGCAAACAGAGTAAAGGAAAAGCGACTATTTATAAGCCTCCGTATGACCCCTATTTTATCATATCTTATCTTCGTCGTCCTTGCGCGCAATGTATGTTGGCGGCAGTAGAATCTTCGGCAGTCATCTTCGAATGCCTGTTCTCTAAATTTCCTCAGTAATGTTCCTCGAGGACAACGTCGCCATCACTCCCGGGATCCCCATTTGTGTCCGCGAAGCATCTCCGTAATATTCGTACGTAGTGTTGTTCGAACCTACAGACACAAAAAAAGCAGCCCGCCTCTGTACTCCTTCGATGTCCTCTTTCAGACCGATCTGGTACGGATCCTAGTATTCAAGAGTAGGTCGCACCAGCGTCCTATATCCGATCTCCTTTACAAATTAACACATTTTCCAAAAATTCTCCCGATAACCAAAGTCGACAATTCGCCTTCCCTACCACAGCTCTCAGAAGCTCCTTCCATTTCGTATCGCTTTGCAACGTTACGCCCAGATATTTAAACGACGTGACTGTGTCAAGCGGTACACTATCAATGCTGTATCCGAACATTACAGGTTTGTTTGTACTACTCATACGCGTTTACCTACATTTTCCCACATTTAGAGCTAGCTGCCATTCTTCAGACCGACTAGAAATTTTGTCTAAGTCGTCTCCTTCTACAGTTATTCAACTTCGAAACCTTAGCCAGCATCAGCAAACAACCGCAGATATCTGCCCACCTCGTCCGTCAAATACTTTATGTATGTAGCGAACAAGAGCAGTCCTATCACACTTCACTGGGACATTCCTGACGACACCTTGGATAATTTACTAGGCTCTATTACTTACGAAGTCTTCGAGCCACTCATATATCTATGATCTTTGTTCCATATGCTCTTCCCATCGTTAACAACCTGCAGTGGGACACCGTGTCAAATGCTTTCCTGAAATCTAGAAATATGGGATACGCCTGTTTGTCCTTCATTCATAGTCCGCAGTAAACATATGAGAAAAGGGCAACCTGAGTTTCGCACGAGCGAGCTTCGTAAAACCCATGCTGACTCGTGCTCATTAGCTTCTCAGTCTCACGAAAATTTATTCGAACTGAGAATATGTTCTAGATGTATGCAGCAAACCGAAGTTAGGGATGCTGGTCGGTAATTTTGCGGGTCGGTTCTTTTGCCCTTTTTATACGCAGGAATCACCCGCATTTTTTTCCAGTCGCTTGGGACTTCGTGCTACGCCACAGATTTGCTATAAATGCAAGGTAGGTAAGGGGCCAGTGCCGTAGAGTACTCTTCGTAAATCCGAATTGGGATTCCATCCGGACCTGTGACTTATTTGTTCTCAAATATTTCAGCTGTTCCTCTACGCCAGGGATTCTTATTACTATGTCGTCCGTACGGGAGTCTGTCTGATGGTCAAATTACGGTATGTTTGCACGATTCTCCTACGTGAACGGTTTCTTGAATGCGAAATTTAAAACTTTGGCTTTTCTTTTGCTACCTTGAACTGCCACATCGGACTGCTCAAGAAGGTGCTGAATTGAAGCCTTAGACACGATCAGTGATTTTACATAGGAACAGAATTTTCTCTCGTTCTCTGTCAGATCTTTTGCTAAGGTACGATGGTGGTATTTCTACGTATCGCGCATAGATCTTTTGACAGACGCTCGAATCTCTACTAACCTTTGCTTGTCGTCATTTGTGCCTTCTCTTTCGAACTCAGAGTACAACAGCCATTGCTTCGTCAGCATCTTCTGAATTTAGTTAATAAACCGTGGTGAGTCTTTTCCCTCCCCAGACCACGATTTACAATTTGCTTGAACTTTCCCTCTGTGTTCATTTTACTGCAAGTAAGCGACTTCAATCCACACACTAAATAAGACGTTAACAACTGATTATCTGCTCTATCTAGCAGAAACACTGCCTTTGCCTTCTTGACTGATTTATTAACTTTCGTAACCATAATTGCTATAATGACATTGTTATCGCTAATCCCAGTTTCTGCTCGGGCACTGTAAATAAGATCCGGCCTATTTGTAGCTACAGGGTCTAAGATATATTCACTGCGTGTGGGCACTCGAGGTATCTGCTCAGGGCAATTCCAGAAAACGTGTTCAACAGTATTTCGCACTACTGTCTATCTGTACGCCCTACAATGAGTCCGTAGACATCCCAGTCTGTGCGTGGTAAGCTATAATCGCCTCCAACTAGTATTGCATGATCTGGGTCTACTAACCGTAGACTTTCTTTGAATGACACTAGAACTCGGGTGGCCGGTAAAAACGTCTAATAATTAACTTGGTTGTACCTACACCTGTTGTATGTGACCAGATAAATTCACTGTCACACTCAACTTCGACATCAATAGAGACAATATTTTTGTTAACTGCGATGAACACTTCCACTCCTATGACCTCTAATCCATCTTCCGATATACGTTCCACGGCCCGTTAAATATCTCAGAGCTTGCCACTATGGGTTTCAGCCATCTCTCGGTCCCAAGACTAATTTGAGCCGGACGTCGTGGCCGAGAGGTTCTAGGCGCTTCAGTCCGGAACCGCGCTGCTGCTATGGTCGCAGGCTCAAATCCTGCCTCGGGCATGGCTGTGTGTGATGTCCTTAGATTAGTTAGGTTTAAGTAGTTCTGAGTGCAGGGGACTTATGACATGTTAAGTCCCATAGTGCTTAGAGCGATTTGAACCATTTGAACTAATTTGAGCGCGAGAGCTTTCCTGGAGGACAGTAAACTCGGGGATTTTCTTACGAATACTTCGACGGTTTATTGTTAACATTTTTACAGTCGAGGTGTCTTTACTCTGAACGCTGTCCGACTCCCTTTGCTGCATATCGGCTGGCGAGTTTTCACCAGAGAACCTCAAACTACCGTCTAGCGTCAAGAGCTTTCATGTGCACTCCACAAGTACTGTGTCTGTGTACTGTACTCCTGGTTTATCAAGGGGAGTCCTACACGAATCCCAAAACGATAACGCAGGTCTAGAAATCTGTAACCAAGCCATTGGTTGAAACCTTTCACTCGGCTCCAGACCAAAGGACCCCGATGAACTCTGGGAACAATGCTGCAAACTGTGAGCTCTGCTTACAGCACCAGCAGTCTTAGCACCGCCGCCAGCCACCTGTATGGACTGAGGTTGACGAGGAGACGTCTTTGGTGGCAACGTGAGCCAGAACGTCCAGGCGACTACAACTCCACGCTCAACAGCCGCAGGCAGGCATGTATCTCGGACGAGGCCCTCCGGCAGACATACCGAGTGCACCTCGGTTGTCCTTCCAGCCCTGAACGCTATCTGCCTAATGGGCTCTATAAGACGCCTAACGTTGGAGCTCCCGATAATTATTAAACCCCACCCCCGAGTCGCTGCTGAAGCAGCGGCCACGTGGCCACTCACAGGCTTAATGGAAGAGACCTGACGGCCAGTCTCCACATTGGCCCTCTGCCACTTACCCTGTGGTGAGGGCGGATCCAGCGCGCGTACTCTAGGAAGTGCCTCGTCAGCAGAGACCGTGGGCAAAACAAGCGACACCTGAGGTGTCCCACGTGACGTGCCACATTCTCCGCCGCCGCTACACTCCGAGGCAGCAGCCTGAAGGTGACTGAGCGTAGCCAAAAGAGGATTCAGCTGTCCGCTCACATCGTGCACACATCCTAACCATCCCAGCAAGACTGACTGAAGAAGTAAACTACAAAAGCAAACAGAAACCTATATATGCAACTTGCTAACATCCTGAGCTATGTAGCTGGCTGTTCAGTGAGCAAGTTCTGTGCTACGAGCTGAATAAATTTGCCCTCACGAAAACGTGAGATTAAACCTCTTAAACAGAACAACACGCACGGAAGTTAATAAATATACTACAAGGAAAAGATAGAAAAAGATGGACACCTAACTTGCCGCTCTGTAGATGCACATCAGGCGAGACCTGCGGCCTGGTTTAAGAGAGCAGTTTAATTACTACAGGGCATTTATTTGTAAAAAGGTAGTCGCGATCTAAAGCAAGGCAGGAGACCCTTAGTAAGAACGATTTCGTACGGTGGCAGTGCACTGAATGAAAACGTGTGCGCCAATAAACGTCTCCGATCAAGTAAGTGCGTCACGCACTTTGTCTGCGCCCGCTGCACGTCGCTAAGAGCGCCTGCCTCTCGGCCGCGACCGCGGATGGATCTTCGCGCGACCCCGAGGATGCTCCGATAACGGACTAGACAGAAAGTTCCATCATACAACAAATGTTCCACTCTTCCGTATATGCTCTGCATATTTTTCGATTATAGCCCATTGTCTGTAACACTTCTTTATTCGTAGTCCAGCACTCATTTTAACGACCTTTCGTTGCGACGCAGTTCTAATGCTCCGCTCTCTCTGTTGTAGAATCCACATTTCACTAGTATAAAACACTGTGCTCCAGATGTACAATCTCATTAACTTCTTGCTCAGTATCAGATGTAAAACCAGTGTAGCAGTTTCTCTGAGGAAAACAGTTCACGTTCGTGCCAGTCTAATTTTTGATTCGGTAGCCTGTGCAGTTTTCATTGCTGGCTAGCAGTCTTCATTACCGAAAAACGTGACGCTGTTACAGTCTGATACACGAATAACGGCGGACGGGCGATGTGGTGTGGCTGGTTTCAACTGCCGGTTGCCACACGCGCATACACGTGCTTTGCGCCCAGCAATAGCGTGTGTCTGAAGCCTAGTTTACACGACGACATTGGGTTGCGCCACTCGTCGCGTGGAATGAGTTGCACGTCAGTGGTGTCATATATGACTGTAGACACGGCGACACCAGTATACACTTCAGTTTCGTCGTTTTGTGGGTCCCTGAGTCATGTCTGGAGTGGAAGTTTTGACAGCTGCACATCGCACGAGTTGTGATGGAGTTAAAGCTTGTTGCGTGGAATCGCTGCATAAGCAAAAAATAAGAAACATGTTTCGATTCATCACTGTATGAAGAAAAGACGTCAGCTCGGTTGCTCAGCATCCTTCCTGAAATAATTTTTAACGAAGATCCAAAGCTGGCCGGTGTGGCCGAGCGGTTCTAGGCGCTTCAGTCTGGAACCGCGCGACCGCTACGGCCGCAGGTTCGAATCCTGCCTCGCGCATGGATGTGTGTGATGTCCTTAGGTTAGTTAGGTTTAAGTAGTTCATAGCTCTAGGCGACTGATGACCTCAGATGTTACGTACAATAGTGCTCAGAGCCATCTGAGCCATTATCTTAGAATGTCACCAAAATTGTTCAGGTTTCCTCTAAATAGAGTTAATTATGCGATAAGGAATAAAGGTACTGTAATGCATGATGCGTGTCGCCAGAATTGAAAGTACGTATTGCAATCGAGAACATTTGGGATGACATAAGATACGGTTTTAGTTGGTGATGTCTCTATTTCATTAATACCCATAATTATTAACATTAACAGTAATAATTATTAACATTATCAACAATAATTATTCAAAGAAGGTCGCATTAAGTAGATAATGGTTTGCAAACTACTCTCTTGAAGATAGATCTGTACAGTGGCAATATTTCAAATTTCTAACATATGTGAATGGGGCGCACTGCAGCGACGTTTCAAATAGATGAATATTGAATGAAGAATGCAACTTATTCCCTCCTGTCAACAATATTTCATAAAAAAAGAGTGTCGGAAAACTCGAACGATGGGATTTTAGTCTTGTAGACGAGAGCATTTCCACAGCTAGAATTAAAATTTGCTTATATTTTTCGTAATTCAGTTATACATGTGCTCCTAATTCAATACATTTTGCCCTGCAGCTCAGATACTGTCAAACTATCTATGTTCTGATCGCACGTGAAGGTCTCAGGTGCAGCAATATTTTCCTTATTTTTGTATTCAGCATCACTGAAATCCCACAAACACCTAAGCAAAGCGTAGATATTCAAAAAGCGAACATTATTCTCCGTTCCCCACTTCATATTTCAGTTCGTTTACACTCTACAAACACACATAACCTCAAAACTCATACAACTAGTATCGCCAAAGTTGGGACACACCGAAAGTGTTTAGTTTCACCAACGAGTTGCGCAAACGCGCGGAGCGCATGCGCAGTGGGCGGTAGCGCAGTCGCCTGCAACCTAGTGTCGTAATGTAAACTAGGCTGTGTAGGACTTGACACCCCACCACACTAAGCCAAACTAACCCGCAACAAATTAAATAAAAATTCAATAAACAACTCGCTTCGATCACATTTAGTGCTCGCGCTGGCTACGACGTTGACAGCAGAGCGCCCAGAACACTACTGAATGCTCATTGGCTGTCGGAGAATGCGTGACGTAGGTGCGCAGAACGAGCCTAAATTCGAGCGCCATCGTTCGTTACTCCAACTGTAGTAGGCATGTGGAGACCGTGTACTACTGTACTAAACTGTTAGCGGTGAACCAATTCCAGTCCACTGGTTGCATCTTTTCTGAAATGACCTGGATTTCAACAGGGCATCAATTATTGACTTTGGAATAGTGAGAGGTTTAAGCATGTCTTGCGAATCAAAGCGAGGCTGCGACGCTTATTTAAACTGATTTTACGTGCGGAACAACGGACCCTCCGATAAACGTTTCCGATTAAAATTAGTGGAGCAGCACTTGGCCTGATTCGTCCCGCGAGCCGCTGATTGCCGAGATTGGCGGATTCTGTCTGCGGCCAGAAGCGCAGGTTCCGAGGCACAGAAGGAATAAGCATTTCGCGACGAGTCACTAAAAACTAACCTTTCTTCTCGGTGTTATGCCATTCTCGTCGTAGTACCAGTTCCGGACAGGCTCTCTGTACTTTATCCTTCTCCGAGGAAAACGTAACTCCTCTGAACTAGTTATCTTCCGGATAGAGTGGCAATTCTTTGGAAGGAGGCAGCTAGGCCATTCATAACGCAGACTGTGCCCCTCCATTTCCAGCATTCAGATGAACTAGGGACTATTTTTACCGAGGCTGCTTGTCCTTCCCCGGCAGCTAGCAAAACAGGCCGAGGAGCGGGACACCAGAATAAACTCCGCAGGGCCGAGCGAGTCGAGTTCTGCAACAGTGCGCAGCCATTGTGCGGCCGGGAGATGGGAGCGCCGACTCACTGCCGACATTCGCTCCGGCTCTAACTCTAATTCGCAGAAACCACCGAGCACAAACAGTCATTCGCATAATTCCCGGGACCGGCAGAACAATAGCACCTCTGGGAACTCTAGTTCCCAGACACGACCCGAGCAACGATTTCACCCTTGCGGTCATCAGCGACGCTAGGTCAACGACTCTTTCCCGGCCGGTGGGACGTTCCCCTACTTGCGCCAGATGTCCTGCAGTGAGAAATGGTGATTTATTTGAAATGTTACAGTCAGCGATCTAGATTAATTACATCCGAAATACGAATTTTGGCAATATTTTAAAGGCTATTTGTCTTGTCCCTACAAAAGGGATATGGCTCTGAGCACTACGTGACTTCTACGGTCATCAGTCCCCTACAACTTAGAACTACTTAAACCTGACTAACCTAAGGACGTCACACACATCCATTCCCGAGGCAGGATTCGAACCTGCGACCGTAGCGATCGCGCGGTTCCAGACTGTACTGCCTAGAACCGCTCGGACACCACGGCCGGCTACAAAAGGGATAAAGTAACGGCCTTGCCGTGGTGGTAACACCGTCCCGTCATGTCACCCAAGTTAAGCGCTGTCCAGTTTGGTTACCACTTTGACGGGTGACCGTCCAGGTGTGCCGAGTGCTGTTGGCGAGCGGGATGCATTCAGCCCTTGTGAGGCCTGCTGAGGAGATACTTGCCCGAGAAGTAGCGGCTCCGGTGACGGAAGTCGATATCCTCATCCAGAGGCGCCTATCGGCTAAGGATGACACGGCGGTCGGTCAGGACCGTTGAGACTTCCGGGTGGAGTTAAACAAGGTAAACCTGTCATTAACCCGACTTATGTAGCAGCGGTACCATGGAAGCAAAGCTCTGAAACGAATTTACCACTGAAACGGTTTATTGCTGATAGTTTCACAGCTGTTGCATTGCACAAGCGACGAAGGTGTCAGAGGGAAGAAAAGGTACGGTCAGTGGTGTATGCAGACAGTTTATTCATCCCGGAAATTGAGGATACTAACAATTTTTGCCTATTATCCACATTGGTACTGACAAGATATCGGTCCCAGGCATTTTAACACTTTCGAGAGTTTTACATTTCAATTTTGAAGTCGGATAACAAATGACAAAGGAAATATTTTTTCATGTGATTTAATTACAAATTATACAAATTAACAATTTCTGATCTTTCCATTTACTTGTACCGTGAAACTGTGCCTCTTGCCAAATTTCAACGGAAAGTATCCTACAGGTTTTGATGAGTGCGTTTTCGAGTATTAAAATATGTGGCATAAATGGCTGTATCTTTTGACTGAATTGACTTAGAAGCTTAACATTTTTGCACCGCCAAGATTCTGTAGACCTTAGTATGTGACGAAAATTTAAAGTTGACATGTCAACCTTTTGCAGAGAAAAAGGATCTTAACAGACGGACAGGCAGACAGACGGATAAAAAACATTTTTTCGTGTTATATAATTACAAATTAATAATTTTCAGATTTTTTCCTTTACTTGTACTTTCAAACCTTGCCTCTTGACAAATTTCATGAATCCATGTCTATGGAAAGTACTCTGTGAGTTTTGATGAGTGAATTTTCGAGAATCAAACTGTGTGACATAAATGGCCGAATCATTTGATTAAACTGACTTAGAAGCTTAACATTTTTGCACCGCCATGGGACCACAGGACGTTAATACGTCACATAAATATGAAGTTGGTACAAAAACTGGCTCCAGAGGAAAAAGGTTCTTAACAGTCTGACAGAGAGACGGACGGAGAGAGAACAAAGCCATGCTGTACGGGTACCGTTTTTGCAGACTGAGGCACGACGCTTTGGAACACAAGGACGTTTATTTCCTGTAACGTTTTAGAAAACTTTTCAGACAAAGAAGACATTTGCTACCATACAACGTAATGACAGAAGCCGTTAAATCCAGTCTCGCAAAAGATATTAGAACTGAGGAAGAAATGCGCGGAAAAGGACGGGTGCGAAAAAGGAAGAGGAAGAGGGATATAGAGAGAGAGAGAGAGAGAGAGAGAGAGCCGTAAAATTTGAAGTCTGTAAGTAACGAGGCACTGGAAAAAGAATGGCATTCAGAAACAGAAAGAGAGAGAGAGAGAGAGAGAGAGAGAGAGAGAGAGAGATGGGGCGGGGGGGGGGGGACGTAGGGAGGGAGGTGGGTGCGTAAAGTTTGTAGTCTGTAAGTAAGGAGATATTGGAACAAGAATAGCTTTCTGAGACAATTTCGTACCGTAACGACATTAAAATTAGCAAAATATCCGCAACCAGTATTTATTTTATCACTTACTTACATTACCAATGGAACTCCGCCAATTGGGAGTGGCTTTGTTGATTCTCAGAGGCAATACATTAACACATAAACACTGCGATGTTTATGCTGTTACTTGTTTGTAGCACAGGTGAACGCGGTCACAAAATGCCTACTTTGTATGAATGCACCATCTAGGTATTGATATTTGTAGAGCATTACCGAATGGATTCGTTGGGGCGTTAAATGCTGGATAGCGGGTGAGTCAGATGCCTGTCCGAGGCAGAGAGGGAGCCACGCACCGGACTGACAGCCGAAGGCTGAGCCCGTCGCCGAGCGATGTGAACAGATCCGCTCGGTTTGTTTACGTTCTCGCCGGCTCCACAGGTTCTGTTTGTTTGGACCGCACCTCCCTCCGGCAGTTTATTAACGGGCCTTGCCAGGCAACATTAGTATCCACGCCTTTAACCGTGTTTGTTATTCGGCAGCACGTGGCTTGTTAGGGACGCGAGACGAACTCGCCTTATTTATTCTGCTGGCGGCACATGTCTACCAGTCAACTGGGGACGCCAGGGCGAGACTGCAGGTAGAATATGATGACAATAATGACGTATGTTCTTTAGCACTCAGTATCAGGAGATATTTCAGATTCAGGAACATCCTACAATCTTTGAAAGATGTGATTTTCTCCTCCCACTCCATAGTTTGCACATCTGTATTGGTTTAACCTTTGTTCAGTCTTAAGATTAGATTAGTGGATGGGATTATTAATGAAGATATACTAAATCCAATTTGTGTGTGCGTGTGTGGGGGGGGGGGGGGGGGGAGAAAAGTATGGCACTACTTGATGAAAAGAAGGGATCTGTGGAAACGGTCATTCTGACGCATCAGGGTATGGTCAGTTCAATAACGATAGGGAGTGTGTGTGGGTAAAAACTGTAGAGGGAAGCCAAAGTTCGAACACAGTAAATGAATATGCATTGCAGTAAGTAGTCTCCACAGGAGAGAATAGCGAGCGAAGCTGCATCAAGCCAGTCTTCGAACTTAAGAATAAGAACAAAAACAACAACGTTCTCGAGTTATGGAAATAATCATGACTGTTTCGTGCCGAATACAAGATCTCTGGTACAATTTATTTAGTAATATCTCCATTTTGATAGATCCATACCGACAGTAAATTCCTCTATTACACTGACCGTTCACCTTATCTTTGTAGTTACTTATCTGACCCGAGACGACCCCAGCTGAGTGAGTTCTTATAGGCGCGCAGTTACCCTTCCGCAGAGTTGTACTGCAGTTGCGCTGCATCTCCTAGCGTCTATTCTAATTGACTACGTCTCGCTCTATAAATTATTGCTATGATTCTAGAAAGAATGGCATTTAAGCTCTATCGGTTCGGGGAAGTTAGGGCCTTTCAAATTTTAGTACGAGTAATTTACGTGGCTTAGCTGATACACACACACACACACACACACAGAGAGAGAGAGAGAGAGAGAGAGAGAGAGAGAGAGAGAGAGAGAGAGAGCCTCCGTTATCTCAGCCCGTGTGAACAGTGATTGTCAGTAAAGAGAAGTCATGTGGTTAGCACACCACTAGCTTAGCCGTCAGTATCAGTGTTCAATACAGAGCCAGTAGTTCCCGTTCAAACAGCTCCTAAACTGATTGAGTGGACCTTATTTCCGTTTTTTCAGTAACGGGAAATTCCGTAAGAGTACTGTGGTTCTGACCTGGGTCTTTCGTGCAGTAACCAGATTCTCCTTCAGTTACAAAATGTTCAAATGTGTGTGAATTCCTAAGGGACCAAACTGCTGAGGTCATCGGTCCCTAGACTTACACACTACTTAAACTAACTTATGCTAAAAACAACAAATGGTTCAAATGGCTCTGAGCACTATGGGACTTAACATCTGTGGTCATCAGTCCCCTAGAACTTAGAACTACTTAAACCTAAGTAACCTAAGGACATCACACAACATAAGAACAACACACACACCCATGCCCGAGGGAGGACTCGAACCTCGCAATCCGTGACATGGCGCCTCAAACCACGCGGTCTCCTACAATTATGCGACGGTGACAGACGTAACATTTTTGAACTGTATATTACTTTGTTCAGAATTTTTCTGAGGCGAGTTTTTTTACAGATCTGATGATTGTTGTTACACAGAACTGAAATTAGTCATTACGTTTTAATTGTCTAACGTAAATTATGGTCTAAATAATAAAGGCTTTATGTATAATTTTTCTAATTTTAATGAATTACGTCAAGATCGCTTTCTCTTTTCCTGATAATGGCAGGCCTCACAAAATAGAATATGTATTTCACAAGAGATCAGTACTCTGAACTGTTTGTTTAGCGAAGTGTTGTTGATTACGTCACAATTGCGTTCATCTGATGAGAATACTTGTCGTAATGGAATAAGTAATCGTATTACTGTCTCATGAAATTGTAAGAATCTGATTCCCTGTTCCTCCTCCTCCACTTTTCTAAACTGCCAAACAAAAGACTCCACTAGAAGTTAATAGCTGAAGTAGAAGATCACTCCGTTTCAAAATTCTCGGTAGCGGACGGCTCTCCCGAGGCAATTATTTCCGGCTCGATTACCGAGAACCGGCGCTACAACGATTGTTGTTTAAAACTAGAATTATCTCCGAAGGAAGCGCCCTCTATTGTTTCCTAAGGCAAATGGTCTGCGAAATAGTGGAATAACAAAAAACGGGAGCATTCTTGAAGTATCCTTTTAAAAGCTGCGATACTCCGGCTCGCTATCTTTAAAATAAAGGGCCGCAGTGGAGGGCGAGCACTCAGGGCAGAGGGCTGACGGAGATAAGTAAGGGTCCAACAACACTGAGCGCCGTAGACACGGGCGTGTGGCTGCACCGGCATCGCAAGGGAAACAGGCCGATCTAGCAACGTGTCCTGGCACCCAGTGTGGAATGACACTACACATAACTGTACAACGCAGACGTTGGTGGCTACGAAATCGAGGACTAGGGGAAAAAACGGCCGCTCATCTTCTGGAAGAACAAGTTTAAAATCCCCGTAAAGTCATTACAGACATACAGTGGTTGGACAAAAATATGGAAACATCGCTAGAAGTGCATACTTGAACACCAGTACGGATGCTAGCCGAGCCTGGAGCAAGGCGTTTGATACAGTTCCCCACAGTCGTTTAATGGACAAAGTAAGAGCATATGGACTATCAGACTAATTGTGTGATTGGATTGAAGAGTTCCTAGATAACAGAACGCAGCATGTCATTCTCGATGGAGAGAAGTCTTCCGAAGTAAGAGTGATTTCAGGTGTGCCGCTGGGGAGTGTCGTAGGACCGTTGCTATTCACAATATACAGGGTGAGTCGCCTAACATTACCGCTGGATATATTTCGTAAACCACATCAAATACTGATGAATCGATTCCACAGGCCGAATGTGAGGAGAGGGGCTAGTGTAATTGGTTAATACAAACCATAAAAAAATGCACGGAAGTATGTTTTTAACACAAACCTACGCTTTTTTAAATGGAACCCTGTTAGTTTTGTTGGCACATCTGAACATAAAAACAAATACGTAATCAGTGCCGTTTGTTGCATTGTAAAATGTTAATTACATCCGGAGATATTGTAACCTAAAGTTGACAGTTGAGTACCACTCCTCCGCTGTTCGATCGTGTGTGTCGGAGAGCACCGAATTACGTAGGGATCCAAAGGGAACGGTGATGGACCTTAGGTACAGAAGAGACTGGAACAGCACATTACGTCCACATGCTAACACCTTTTTATTGGTCTTTTTCACTGACGCACATGTACATTACCATGAGGGGTGAGGTACACGTACACACGTGGTTTCCGTTTTCAATTACGGAGTGGAATAGAGTGTGTCCCGACATGTCAGGCCAATAGATGTTCAATGTGGTGGCCATCATTTGCTGCACACAATTGCAATCTCTGGCGTAATGCATGTCGTACACGCCCCAGTACATCTGGTGTAATGTCGCCGCAGGCTGCCACAATACGTTGTTTCATATCCTCTGGGGTTGTAGGCACATCACGGTACACATTCTCCTTTAAGGTACCCCACAGAAAGAAGTCCAGAGGTGTAAGATCAGGAGAACGGGCTGGCCAATTTATGCGTCCTATGAAACGCCCGTCGAACATCCTGTCAAGGGTCAGCCTAATGTTAATTGCGGAATGTGCAGGTGCACCATCATGCTGATACCACATACGTCGACGCGTTTCCAGTGGGACACTTTCGAGCAACGTTGGCAGATCATTCTGTAGAAACGCGATGTATGTTGCAGCTGTTTGGGCCCCTGCAATGAAGTGAGGACCATTGAGGTAGTCGCCAATGATTCCGCACCATACATTTACAGTCCACGGTCGCTGTCGCTCTACCTGTCTGAGCCAGCGAGGATTGTCCACGGACCAGTAATGCATGTTCCGTAGATTCACTGCCCCGTGGTTTGTGAAACCCGCTTCATCGGTAAACAGGTAGAACTGCAACGCATTCTCTGTTAATGCCCATTGACAGAATTGCACTCGATGATTAAAGTCATCACCATGTAATTGCTGATGTAGCGACACATGAAACGGGTGAAAGCGGTGACGATGCAGTATGCGCATGACACTACTTTGACTCAGTCCACCGGCTCTCGCAATGTCCCGTGTACTCATGTGTGGGTTCATGGCAACAGCAGCTAACACACCAACTGCACCCGTTTCTCCTGTGTCGGGCCTGTTACGGACCCGTTTGCGTGCTACGACCGTACCTGTTGCATACAGTTGGCGGTAGATGTTTTGCAATGTGCGGCACGTTGGATGCTCTCTGTCCGGGTACCGTTCTGCATACACCCTGCAGGTTTCAGCTGCATTTCGTCGACACTCGCCATAGATGAGTATCATCTCCGCCTTTTCAGAGTTCGAATACACCATGGTCACAGTTCCTACAACACTCCACTATCACAGACGTCTGGTAACACGGTGTACTAAAGTTGGTCTGCGTGCGGAGACGAATGCAGAATAACAATAGCAGCAAGCGCTACATGCGGACACTGCGACAGCTAGACCAAACCACAACAGTGCACTACAGCCACACTCGTAAACACGGTCGTCATCGTAAACATGTCGCTGCAGATGATGCTCGCCGACCGCGGCCCGTGTTTGTTACAACACGCAACTGAACGTCGGAGGTTTCAAGCGTCAACTTTAGGTTACAATATCTCCGGATGTAATTAACATTTTACAATGCAACAAACGGCACTGATTACGTGTTTGTTTATATGTTCAGATGTGCTAACAAAACTAACGTAGTTCCATTTAAAAAAACGTAGGTTTGTGTTAAAAAACATACTTCCGTGCATTTTTGTATGGTTTGTATTAAACAATTACACTAGCTCCTCTCCTCACGTTCGGTCTGTTGAATCGGTTCGTCAGTATTTGATGTGGTTTACGAAATATATCCAGCGGTAACGTTAGGTGACTCACCCTGTATATAAATGACCTTGTGGATAACATTGGAAGTTCATTGAGGCTTTTTGCGGATAATGCTGCAGTATATCGAGAGGTTGTAACAATGGAAAATTGTACTGAAATGCAGGAGAATCTGCAACGAATTGACGCATGGTGCAGGGAATGGCAATTGCATCTCAATGTAGACAAGTATAATGTGCTGCGAATACATAGAAAGAAAGATCCTTTATCATTTAGCTACAATATAGCAGGTCAGCAACTGGAAGCAGTTAATTCCATAAATTATCTGGGAGTAGGCATTAGGCGTGATTTAAAATGGAATGGCCATATAAAAGTAATCGTCGGTACAGCAGATGCCAGACTGAGATTCATTGGAAGAATCATAAGGAAATGCAATCCGAAAACAAAGGATGTAGGTTACAGTACCCTTGTTCGCCCACTGCTCGAATACTGCTCACCGGTGTGGGATCCGTACCAGATAGGGTTTATAGAAGAGATAGAGAAGATCCAACGGAGAGCAGCGCGCTTCGTTACAGGATCATTTAGTAACCGCGAAAGCGTTACGGCGATGATAGATAAACTCCGGTGGAAGACTCTACAAGAGAGACACTCAGTAGCTCGGTTCGGGCTTTTGTTGAAGTTTCGAGAACTTACCTTCACCGAAGAGTCAAGCAGTATATTGCTCCCTCCTACGTATATCTCGCGAAGAGGCCGTGAGGTTAAAATCAGAGATATTAGAGCCCACACAGTGGCATACCGACAGTCTTTCTTTCCACGAACAATACGAGACTGGAACAGAAGGGAGAACCGATAGAGGTACTCAAAGTACCCTCCGCCACACACCGTCAGATGGCTTACGGAGTATGGATGTAGATGTAGATGGTGCTATTGCGTCTGCCCACTAACGGCAGCTGTGCAACGCCCTCAATACGTAGCAAGTGTCAGTCTTCCTCAGTGCAGTGTTCTGTATGTGTGTGTGTTCAGTCATTGTGACAGTCGGGCAGTGCAGAGGATTGTGACGAAAAGTAAGTGGACAACAGCTGCGAAAGTCACTGCAGAGCGTCACGTCGCACTCGCGAACCCTTTCAGCATCAAAACAATACGATGTGAGCTCCATAAGTTCTGGGTATCAGCAGAGACAGCTCGTAAATGGCAGAGTTTAATTCGTAATGTAAATAAGTGGTGAGATAATGACTGGTTGCTGTTTTTTTTCCTAATTTTAATATCGTTATGATACCATATTATTTTGTCCCAGAATGCTGTTCTTGCTCCAATGTCTCGTTACTGACAAGACTCCAAACTTTCCGCCCCACTCCCTCTCAGTCTCTCTCTCTGTCTCAGAATGCCATTCTTCTCCCAAAGCGTTGTTACTTACAGGCTTCAAACTTTACGCCCCTTCTCTCTTCTCTTCTCTTCTCTTCTCTTCTCTTCTCTTCTCTTCTCTTCTCTTCTCTTCTCTTCTCTTCTCTCTCTCTCTCTCTCTCACTGGTCGTTTTTCGTGTGTTTCTTCCTCGCTCCTAATACATTTTGCGAGTACTAGACTTAACGGCTTCTTTCGTTACGCTGTATGGGAGCAAATGGATGCTCTGTCTGAAAAGTTTTCTAAAACGTTACAAGAAATAAACGTCATTGTCTTCCAAAGTGTCGTACGTCAATCTGTAAAAGCGGAACCCTTAGAGGATCGCTTTTTATCCGTCTGCCTGTCTGTCTGTTAACAGCCCTTATTCTGTGGAAGTTCACATTTATGTCACATACACTATGTGCTATGTCATCAAAAGAATCCGAACAGCTGGCTGAAAATGACTTACAAGTTCGAGGCGCCCTCCATCGGTAGTGCTGGAATTCAATATGATGTTGGCCCACCCTTACCCTTGACGACATTTTCCACTCTCGCAGGCATAAGTTCAATTAGGTGCTGGAAGGTTTCTTGGGGAATGGCAGGCCATTCTTCACGGAGTGCTACGCTGAGGAGAGGTATCGATGTCGGTCGGTGAGGCCTGGCACGAAGTCGGCGTTCCAAAATATCCCAAAGGTGTTCTGTAGGATCCAGGTCAGGAGTCTGTGCAGGTGAGTCCATTACAGGGATGTTACTGTCGTGTAACCACTCCGTCACAGGCCTTGCTTTATGAACAGGTGCTCGATCGTGCTGAAAGATGGAATCGCCATCCCCGAATTGCTCTTCAACAGTGGGAAGCAAGAAGGTGCCTAAAACATCAATGTAGGCCTGTGCTGTGATAGTGCCACAACAAGGGGTTCAAGCCCCCTCCATGAAAAATACGACCGCACCACAACACCACCACATCCGAATTTTACCGTTGGCACTACACGCGCTGGCAGATGACGTTCGCTGGGCATTCGCCATACCCACACCCTGCCATCGGATCCCCACATTGTGGACCGTGATTCGTCATTCGACAAAACGTTTTTCCACTGTTCAATCGTCCAATGTTTATGCTCCTTACACCTAGCGAGGCGTCGTTTGGCATTTATAGGCGTGATGTGAGGCTTATGAGCTGCCGCTCGACCCTGAAATCCAAGTTTTCTCACCTTGCGACTAACTTTCATAATACTTGCAGTGGATCCTGATGCAGTTTGGAATTCCTGTGTGATGGTCTGGATAGATGTCTGCCTATTACACATTACGATCTCCTTCCACTATCGGCAGCTTCTGTCACTCGACAGACGAGGCCGGCCTTTTCGCTTTTGCGCTGTAGGTGTCCCTTCACGTTTCCACTTCACTATCACATCGGAAAGAGTGGACCTAGGGATGTTTAGGAATGTGGAAATCTGGCGTACGGACCTATGACACAAGTGACACCCAATCACCTGACCACATTCGAAGGCCGTGAGTTCCGCGGAACCCCCTATTCTGCTCTCTCACGATGTCGAATGACTACTGAGGTAGCTGGTATTGGTATGGAGTGTCTGGGAGTAGGTGGCAGCACAAAGCACCTAATATGAAAAACTTACGTTTTCGGTGGTGTCCGGATACTTTTGATCACATAGTGTATTAAGGTTGATGGTGCTATGGCGGTGCAAAACTGTTAAGCTTCTAAGTCAATTTAATTAAATGATACGGCCATTTATGTCACATATTTTGTTTCTCGAAAACTCACTCGACAAAACCCATAGAGTACTTTCCGTAGACACAGAATCGTGAAATGTTGCAAGAAGCAAGTTTGACAGTGTATGTAAAGGAAAAAATTCGAAGAATTGTTAATTTATAATTATATATCTCGAAAAGATATTTTTCGTCATTTTTTATACGTCTGTCTGTTTGTCTGTTAAGACCTTTTTTGTTTGGAACAGGTTGGCATATCAAAACCATGCATAAGTGCTGCAAATCCCCTTAACAGGAAAACGTGGTGCCGAACCCATAAGACCTAGACTACGGAGCAATGGAAGTGCGTCATTTGGTCGGATTAGTCTTGTTTTACAATGTTTCCAACTTCTGGCATTGTTTACGTTCCAAGAGTGAAACATGGCGGCGCTTCGGCGATGATTTGTATAGTCGTATCTTATGATTCCATCGGCTCCATTCTTACTCTGCAAGGCGCGTTACTGCCAAGGATTATGTGACCATTTTGGCAGATCAGGTACATCCCACGGTACAGTGTTTGTTCTCTAGTGGTGATGCTGTGCACCTCTCCTCACAGATCACATTATCCAGGTCTGGTTTTGTGAACACGAGGATGAATTGTCGCATCTACTCTGTCCATCACAGTACCATATCTCAATATTATCGAGCCTTCTTGATCTACTTTGGAGAGAAGAGTGCGGGATGGCTATCCACCTATATCACCGTTACCTGGAATTCGCTACTATTTTGTGGGAAGAATTTTGTAAGATTCGCTTGAAAACCACGCAGGACCTGTATTTATCCGCTTCGTGACGACTGGGGGCTGGTTTGAAAGCCAACGATTTTCCTACACCGTATTAGACACGGAAATGCGTTGTGTTTACGCTGTTTCCATATTTTTGTCCACCCCTTGTAGGCTTCCCATCGCTTCACGACTTCACGTGAAAGCCGAGACTGGTTAGATGATAACCTGCCATTTTCTCCCTCAATCGTGGTGCATCCAAGCGCTTGTCCTTTTCTGATAACAGCGCCGAGAGGACGTTCTCTTCTATATTCTTTCGGTAATTATTAAGGAAAAAGAGGCCAATTTGCCGCAGTCCACTAATCTAAAGAAGAGACTGAACAAAAAGGCTAATAGGACGTAATCTACTAAATATCCCTTAAAATTCATTTCACGTGCGCAGCGCAGTGCGGACGGAAGAGTGCCAGCCGCTTTGGTCCATGGTGCCCGCAGTCTAGCTGCTGGAATGAACGGACAGTGTCTGAGGCTCGTACTGTAGTTTCAGATGAATTGTCAGAATGTGCCAGTCGGCCGTGCGTGTGGAATGTAATGTACTATCGTACTGAAAAGTATCCGAATGCCCTGAATTTCGTTCCGTCTGATTTGCATGCAGCCCACGAAAAGTAACTGTCTTGCAGGTCCTCTAGTCTCGTCTCGGTACTTTACTACACTAAACTGTTAGCACGAGTGACCCCTAGAAAACTCTGCTCTGTATGGCAGTAACTTCAGATGTAGACTAATACCACGACACTACAAGTATCGGGGGACAACTGGGACAGGCCTCAACGCTTGTAAACTCAAATTTGTTACAATAAGTGACTTTTCTAAAGGGTTATCATCTCATTAGTACCTGTCACAAATAATGACGTAGAGTCTAACGTATCAGTCATTGGTCTCTACAAGATTTTGCAGCCATCGGTTAACCGTCGTTCGCTCAGCGAGTGCTTTTGCATGAAGTGATCGATGAACGTTATGATGATAAACAACGTCACGCACGTTGTCGTTACCTCACCATCAACAACGTATCACTATAATTTAACTGTACTCACGATGGCACGTTCACCTGTGTACAGTCCTAAAACCACTTGTTATCTAACACAAAGTATCTTTAAAAAATGAAAGTTATTCATGTATTGTAAGACTCCACCAAAGCGCTGATGGTCATGGCTGACTAGCTTTAAAGGGAAGTGATATAACACATTTTTAGCCAGTATCGGTTAGCAAATCTAAACTTGAAATTACATGAAAAAAAATTTTGTACTGGGCTGGGACGGCTATCCATCAAATAATGTCAGTGTTAACTAACTATGAAAGATGTTAAATACAGTTTATTTCCGAAGTAAAGAACTTAAAATGACGTGATATATGTGTTGAACGGTGATTTGAACACAGCACCTAATCCAATTGTTATGTAAGCACAAACAAATACCTGATATAGAATTTTCTCAGCAGTAGCAAGGTGTTCGAAACTGCAATGGTGAAAAAATAAATAATGTCTGCCCCTCGTGATTTGAACCCGGCGCCTATCGCCGTGGTTTTCTAGCCATTAATGGACGTTAAATATAGGTTTCTTTCATCAGTAGCGAGATGTGTGCATGTTTGAACTAGAAATGACGTGACAAAAAATACGATGAATGCTGGGAACAGAACCCCGCACATATCGTCGTTGACTACACACGCAGACATTAACTATCGAATCCTTTCTCACCAGCAGCTGGGAGTGGCATGTTTGAACCTGAAATTACGTGACGAAAAGATCTGTTTGTCACTGGGAGTCCAAACCGTCATATACTGTTATTAACAATAAATTTAGAGACTTTAAAAATTTCCACCAGCAGTTGGACGTGCTGATGTTAAAGCTTGAAAGAACGTTATGAAAATTTTTGTGTCGAACTAGAATCGTAACCCTGACACGCGCCTTACTTGGCGACCTTGAGGAATTTGGAATCTTGTACAAACAACAATTTGATAGCGCTAAATGGTCGGCGATCAAATCCCGCGAAAGGGTAGATCCAAGTTCGAATCTCAAATCAGAAGCAATGTATTCAACACCTCAGGCTGAAATAAAAGAAAGAATACGTGCCTGTGACATTACATGTCGTTTGGTTCTGCAACTAAAATAAAAATGCTGATGTAAGAAAGGTTACTGATGACCTCTGCCGTGGCCCAACCTAACCTGTAGTGGGTAGGGAAGGGACATCACGTTTAATGTGAATCTGGAACCACCGTGGAATCGTGTTCTTCGTTTGGTGTAACGAGGGATAAAAAACATAACTAGTGCCTATTAAAAACCTTCGCCTGAAGTGGGAATCGAACCCTGACGCTATTTACACCAAGGCCCTGCTGAACCCCACATACGGCTGGACCATGATTTTGTAGCAGCACAAATGCGCCACAGTGGATGACAATTCTGTCATCCTGCCTTACTGGAATCGATTGCAGTCTCTTCAACACATCCATTTCTTGCCATTACCCAGATGTCTTAGCTATCCAGCGCGTACATTCAACTTGATTTTTTAGCCATTCAAGAACATGAAAACAGGTAACTGCAACGAAATTTATAGCAACTGTGTTTTTTTAGCAAGAAATGAGTGTTCTGGATTGATTTCATGGGCCCTGAACATCAAAAACGCTTTCGATACTGATATGTGTCACCAGGAAGTGACGACGTAGTTCAAAATGATTCAAATGGCTCTGAACACTATGGGACTTAACATCTGAGGTCGTCAGTGCCCTAGAACTTTGAACTCGTAAACCTAACTAACCTAAAGACATCACACACATCCATGCCCGAGGCAGGATTCGAACCTGCGACCGTAGCGGTCGCTCGGTTCCACGCTGAAGCGCCTAGAACCGCTCGGCCACACCGGCCGGCGAAGACGTAGTTAGCTAAGGCCAGGAAAAGTCTTGACCCGCGGCTTAGAACGTTTCACAAAGCTATTTCCACTGTCCATACATTTGATACTTTTCTGAAAACGGACACCAGATCAAGCGTCCAGTTACTATCGTCTCTTCGTACATTTCATGAAATGAGTTGATTACCGGTTTAGAAGATGGTGAAGTGTTAAAAACTTCATTTCTTGCTTAGCTGATTTATAGGACACAGGAATTCTTTGTAAAGGGTTAAAATTTACTCATGTTATCAAAAGTGTTCGGAGAAAGATAGTGACAATGTAGGAAAATAGAGAGAGACTCTGTGTGGGGAAGTGACACTTTTGTTTGCGCATCTTTCGCTCTATT
Source organism: Schistocerca nitens (assembly GCF_023898315.1). Lineage (NCBI taxonomy): Eukaryota > Metazoa > Arthropoda > Insecta > Orthoptera > Acrididae > Schistocerca > Schistocerca nitens. Next base: position 3,453,780 of record NC_064619.1, on the reverse strand, counting down.
TCAAAACTGTCGTGCCTTACGTTTGAAACTCACCTCATACTACAAAGAAGTTCCTCATTCACTTGCTCTTTGTAATATTACACACTGAAAGACAACAGGTAAAATGTCATGTAGACAGTCACGCAATTACTTAGAGAGCGTGCTGAAAAGAAAGGCCTCCGAATTTTTTATGTGAAGAGTCTTAAAGGCTTTTAAATAAAACAAACGTTATTAACATTCTCTCTCTATATTCTTCATGTCAACATGTCTGTATCCATCTGCCGATAAGGGGCTTCGAATAGCAGCGTGTAACATGGCACTGTGTAAAATACCTATGTCGGAGCGTTATAACAGCGTACTGTAATCGAGTTTCGAATTCCAAGAGGTCATCCACAACCCGGAGCACACTCTTCTTCAGCGTGATAATGCCGGACCACACACGAGCACTGAGACATCTGCAACCATCTGGCGCGTTGGATTGGGTGTCATCGATCATCGCCCATACCAGTCGCGACTTACACCCAGACACACTGATCTGTACCAATCGATGAATGTCGATACAGTATCAACCAAAACACACCGATAATTAAAAGTAACGCCAGAACTACAGACCGCAGCAAAACATACGTAGTTCTGGTGTTACTTTTAATTACCGGTATTTTGGTTGATACTATATCGGTATACATCAATTGGTACCGATCTGAGTGTCTGACATCTGCTGGTTTGGGTGTTAGCACCATCTGATTTTCATGTGTTTCCAAAACTTAAAGAACACCTACGAGGACTTAACTTTGATAGTGATGAATCAGTGCAAGCAGAGGTGAGGTTATGGCTCCGTCAGCGAAGCCAAAATTCTACAGCGACGGCATTAACAAAGTGGTCTCCCATTGAGAGAAATATGTTCAACGCCTCGATGACTATTTTAAGAAATAAATATGTAGATATGAAGAATAAAGATGATGTTAATAATGTTGTTTTATTTAAAAAGCTATATGAGTTTTCACATAAAAAAACTAGGAGGCATTACTTTTCAGCACGCCTTCGTATTTTCTTGGCCAAAATACAATTGTAAGATTAGTCACTAGTCAAATTTATATTCCGCATGAAAATTATTTATAGCTTCAACGGCAGTTGTTATTGATTTTCTGTTTTTTATTCTATGGCTTTCATTGAACCGTTCTAGTCTAGTCTATGTTTATACAAGTGTTGTTATTCAATACCACAATACTGTTTAATAATGATTCAATAGCACAGTACTTGTACAAGGCTATGCTCAAGAATTATGACGTTCTTGGAAAATGAACATCTAGCCTACAGAAATCAACATGGATTCCGCAAACAGGTCATGCAAAACTCAGCTCGCCCTGTCCTCCATGAGATCCGCAGCGCAGTGGACAACGGCGCTCGGGTTGATGCCGTGCTCCTTGATTTCAGTAAGGCATTTGACACAATCCCACATTGCTGTTTAATGAGAAGAACACTGAGAGCGTACGGAGTATCGGAGCAGACCTGCTACTGGATTCAAGACTTTCTTGCAGATAGAACTCAACACGTCGCTCTTAACGGAACTAAATCGACAAATGTAAAGGTAATATCCGCAGTGCCACAGGGAAATGTAATAGGACCGTCGCTGTTGACAATATATATAAATGATCTAGTACAAAGCGTCGGTTGGTCTTTAAGGCTATTTGCAGATGATGCAGTTGTTTATACCAAATTAGCAACGCCAGAAGATAGTAGGAATTTGCCCGAACGACCTGCAGAGAATTGATGAGTGGTGCAGGCTCTGGCAGTTGACCCCGAACGTAAATAAATGAAACATATTGCTCATACATAGGAAATGAAATCTACTACTGTACATCTACACCATTGATGGCAAACAGCTGGAGACAGCGCCTGCCGTAAAATATCTAGGCGTAACTATCCAGAGCGACCTTAAGTGGAATGACCATGTAAAACAGATAGTGGGAAAAGCAGACACCAGGCTCAGATTCATCGGAAGAATCTTAAGGAAATGTAACTCATCCACGAAAGAAGTGGCTTATAAGGCGCTTGTTCGCCCAGTTCTTGAGTACTGTTCATCTATCTGGGATCCCTATCAGGTAGGACTGATAGAGATAGGGGAGATCCAACGAAGAGCGGCGCGTTTCGTCACGGAATCGTTACGAAGATGCTAAACGAACTCCACTGGCAGATGTTACAAGAGAGCCGTTGTGCATCACGGAGAGATTTACTACTGAAGTTTTGGGACAACACTTTCCCCCCCCCCCCCCCCCCACATACATCTCGCGTATTGACCACGAAGAGAAAATTCGAAAAATTAGAGCCAATACAAAGGCTTACCGACAATCAGTCTTCCCACGCACTATTCGCGAGTGGAAAAGGGTTGGAGGAATAAGATAGTGGTACCGAAAGTATCCTCCGCCACACACCATTAGGTGGCTTGCGGAGTATGACGTAGATGTACATGTTTATTATTATACAAGGATATATCATTATACGAGGGTGAGTCAAATGAAAACCTTAAATTTGTAATAACAAATCGAAATTTCGCGCCATTATCCTGTTAAGTTGGTAAGCGTGCTACAAACAGCGTGCAGAATGGCCTGAAGGTGGCAGCATGGCAGCATAGTCCAGATGCACACATACCGTCGCAGTATCAGTATAAAGATGGCCGCCCCACTTGCGACTTGCACTGGGGAAGAATAGCGTTCTCTTATTCTGTTTTTTTTTTTTTTTTTTTTTTTTTTTTTAGTGATGGTGTGAAACCTATTGAAATTCATCGACGAATGAAGCTTCAGTACGGTGATGGATGTTTCTCACAGCAGCAAGTCTACGAATGGAGTAGGAAGTTTGCAAATGGTGTGACTTCAGTGGAAGATGCTCCTCGTCCAGGTCAGGCACAACCTGTTGTGACTCCACAGAACATTGCAGCAGTTGAAGCCATAGTGAAGGAAAACCGCCGAGTGACACTGAATGACATTACAGCATGTTTACAGATTATTCATGGGTCAGCACACCACATTGTGCATGATGTGCTCCAGTTTCACAAAGTGTCTGCAAGATGGGTGCCACGGCAGCTGACTCCTGAAATGAGAGAGCGACGTGTTGATGCTTGTGAAGAACTTCTTCGGCGCCTTGAACGAGAAAGTGATGGCTTCCTTGCAAGAATCGTTACTTGGGACTGCTTGCAAGAATCGTTTCTTGGGACGAAACCTGGGTTCACTTCCACCCACCGGGAACGAAGAGAGCGAGCAAGGAATGGTGCCATTCCTCATCACCAAAACCAAAGAAGTTTCTAACAGAACCATCAGCAGGGAGGGTTATACTGACTCTCTTCTGGGACGAAAAAGGCGTCGTTTTGGAGCATTACATGCCTAGAGGGACCACTGTCACCAGTGCATCATACACAGATCTCCTTAAAAATCATCTGCGGCCTGCAATCAAATCAAAGCGACGTGGATTGCTGTCAGCAGTTGTCCTTTTGCAACATGACAATGCAAGGCCCCCCATTGCCCGTACAACAGTTGCAACAATCACAGACCTGCATTTTGAATGTCTTCCTCATCCACCATACTCACCAGACCTTGCTCCAAGCGATCTCAATATGTTTGGGCCACTCAGAAACGCAATGGGAGGAAAGAAGTTCCGTTGTGATGAAGAGGTACACCTCGCGGTGCATGAGTGGTTGCGCGGACTACCAAAAGAATTTTTTTCTAAAGGAATTTATGCACTTTGTAAGCGGTGGAGGACTTGCATTGAACGTGGGAAACGTGATACAGCTTTGTACCACCTCTGCACAATAAATAATAAAAAAATGTTTAAGGTTTTCATTTGACTCACCCTCGTATGAAGGTTTATTTGCTCTTCTGTTTTCCCAATACTTCTCCATTCTTTCAGATATTTTCTTTCTTCGTCTGTAATCACTCTTCCTGTACGCCTTTATATTGGTCTTCGTTTGTAGTCTAGTTTGAATGTCTTGCAGTATTCTTGATTTCTCTGTTTTGTTTTTTAGGCCGTCTACTGTAATTTGGAGTTCTTAATTTCTGTGATCCATTTAATACTGCTCATACTGTTCCAAAATTTTTCATTTTTTATGGTGTCCTCGTCAGGTGTCCAAAGAATGAGATACATTTATTCCCGATCGTGATCGTTTTCTATTTTCTTGTGTAATATTGCATTTGAAGTTATTCTCCAATGCTCATTTACTCGATATTATGCATGTCGTAATTATTCTTCTTTCTGTCTTTAGCGTTTTGTCGACTGCTGCTGTATCAGTTGTTATGAAAATGGTTTCAGCTGCGTATGTTTTTTCTGGTTTTGGAACTGTTTTATAATGTTTTAATTTAGTATCTACGGATAGACTTTTTTGTTGTTATCATGTTTTATTGCGAAGCTTGTGAGAGGATTCTTAAGAGCAGAAATAAAGCTCGGCGAGACGGGAAGTGGAGAGAGACGGCTGGCTAGCTCGCAGAAGAGCGTTCACCCGCGTTGCGGCAAGTGCAGCCGCGCGACAGGAGCGCATGTCCGCCGCTAATTGGCAGCCAATTACAGGCGAGCAGCGGCGCGCCGGGGCTGCGCAGGCGCAGGCGGCGCTGTGGCCGCCTCCCTAGGAGGCTACATGCAGACTGTTTTATATGTCTCGAGAAATAACTGTAATCTGTCACAGAGGACTGGCTGCAGCGAAGCTAGACTGGTGTGCAGGAGTAAAGCACGAAAGTAACTTTCGCTCGATTTGTCAGTGCCAAGTAACATAGCTCGGTGACACTCGGACCATACGTGGAAAGGAATCCTTCAGTATAGTACAGGCGGCAACTGAAAGAAGTACGTAGTAAGGCGAACAGAAATGACACTTGTATTCAGAGACAAGGATTAGACTGAGGTCACGGAGATTTGCGATGGTCTGCTGGACATTACGAAAGGCGGTACATGGTTCGTAATAGGGTGCGTGACCATCAGGGACAGAAATGCATGCTCTGCAACGAGCACCCCTGCTCTCTCCACAAGGTTGGTACGGAGTTGTTGTGTTAGGGCGTTCCATTCCTTCGGCAGCGCGGCTGAGAACTGGTGGATGGTCGCTGGTACACGTGGAGTGCTGCAATACGTATCCACAGCGCATCAAACACGTGCTCGATGGGAAGTCTGGGAAAGCGGCAGGCCAGTCCATAAGCCGAAGAGGCTCTGGCTGCAAGAGTCGGTGTGCTGTTCGATGCGGCCGCGCATTGTCGTCCTTAAAAATGAAGTCGAGGCCGAATGCACCCCTGAAAAGACGCGCATAGGGAAGGAGTATAGTGTCACAAGAACGTTGACTGGCGAATGTGCCACGTTCAAAGATTTGAACACCAATACGCCCACGGAACATTGTGGCTTCCCACTCCATAGCATGCGGACAACCAAAACGATCGTGTACGACAATGTTCTTGCGTGCATTACGTGTTCCCATTTGCCGCAGTATGAGGGTACGTCCAGCGTTATCGAACAGGCTCGACAATGTTCCTGTTACCACTTCCCACTATATCACGGTACGTCCAGTACTGTCGGACATGATTGTTTTGGTCCGTGTGTTATGGTGGTGGGAGATGCAATGTTGCCTGGGCGTACTGAGAACAAAAGCATTGGGCACGGTACACTCTTGACACTGCACTCCTTCCCCACGCGCATCTTTCTAGAGGTGCATTCGGCCCTGACTTCATGTTTATGGATAACAACGCGCGACCACACCGACCAGAGCAGGTGGAGGAGCTGGTGGAGTGAGTGGGTATTCGCCGCACGGACTGGCCTGCCCTATCCCCCCGTCAAAGGTGCCATCGAGTACGCGTGGCGTGCGTTGGGCAGGCGTATCGCAGAACGTCCAAATCCACCGACGGCCATCGAGCCGCTGTCAACCACGCTGGTAGAGGAATGGAACGCCCTGCCACGGGATCTCCTCACCAGCCTTACATCCAGCATGGCAGCACGTTGCGGAGCATTTATTGCGGTCCGTCGTGATCACGTGCCCCATTAAGAAACATACCCTGCCTTTTGTAATAAATAGCGTTAACTTGAGTGTAACTATTATCTTTGGATAAAAGTGTCATTTCTGTTCGTCTCATTACGCGTTTCTTTCAACTACCTTCGGTGGTTTAGTGTAGGAGCTTTTTCTACGTGTGGCGCAAGTTTCATCCAGTTCACAGCTTGGCAGCGACATATCATGCAAAACTGTATCTCCATCCTCAAGTTTTGCAGAGCGGTGTACTTTCAGGACTGGGCCACCGTCTGACGGCAGCGACGATTTCTCGTACAAATTTCAAATTTTTTTCTAGTAATATAACAGAATATTCATGATTTTCTTGTCGACAATAGGTTCTACATTATATACAAAGTCTTTACACTTTACTTATGTGCGGAATCGTTTTACTTTACATATTACAACAAGGCTCATTTTTAGCTTGTGACATATCAATGATGCATACCCCCATGATGTAATGTTTAAAGCAAAACATTTACTGAAATAACTGTAGAATGTAGAAGCTTCTGTAATCACGAAAGTCATAATTTCTCCGTTATATTATACAACAAATGAGCAAAACTATTGCGCCGACTCTGACAAATCCGTAACTAGTTACGCTGATATAAATAATTCATTCAAAAACCTCCAGTTTTATGCTCTCCTTAGCGCATCACGTGCCTAGAACGCCACCAAGCTGCATTAAGTGTCGCGGTGGGCAGTGTTCATCGCTACAGACAGTCTTACTTCTCTCACTCCATGCGGTAATACAATTTAAAAAAAAAATCGGTAAGAATAGTGCCAAGGATCCACTACCACACACTCCACAACGACTTAAGAAGTTTGCGTGTCTCTAGAAGTAGAGAGAAGAAGTGGGACGGCAGCACGACAGGCACTGAAAATTCACTTTCGTCGTGGAGGCAAGCACGGATGTTCTAAAACGTTAGCCGGCCGGTGTGGCCGAGCGGTTCTAGGCGCTTCAGTCTCGAAACGCGCGACCGCTACGGACACAGGTTCGAATCCGGTCTCGGGCATGGATGTGTGTCATGTCCTTAGGTTAATTAGGTTTCAATAGTTCTAAGTTCTAGGAGACTGATGACCTCAGATGTCAAGTCCCATAGTCCTCAGAGCCAATTGAACCATTTTTGAACGAGAGAGGCCAGAGACACACCCACAAGCAACATGCCGCCAACGCCCTCTCGACAGAGTGTATGTAGGTCGCCACCGCTGACCGCAGGACCTCACTTACTCAATCATCCAGTTTGACGTCTGTCAGTTTACTCACAGAGCGGGCCTGGTTCGTCACACGCTATGACAGTAGATAGCGACCAGTGTAGCGTACTATAGTGGGACTATTACTAATGAGCTTGTACTACAAACGTGGACTCTATCCAAGTAAATGTCCCATTTGATGTAAATAAAGAACGGTATTAATTCAGGTGTGCACTTGTGTTGTAGAACTCATAACAATATCCTCTCCCTTGCTGTACAGGAGTGAGATTAACGGTTTTAACTAAAGACAGTGACGCGTGGAAATATCAAGGTCCATCATACTATTTCGAATGAAACAGTGCAGAAATCTGAAATACGGAAATGTACAACAGTTGCGTTACTATTGAGGATGCACGGAGGAGTTTGATAACATAATGACGACTGTAGATCCCTCGCTAACGAGCCCTACGTCAATAGAACGTTAACTATAATCTTCTTTCTCGTCAGGGGTAGCGGAGCAGAGGCCAGCTGATTAGCTAGTTGACTGAGCCGGTGTCAGTTTGCAGGCCCCACCCTGTGACGGCCGAGAGCTGCGGGCAGTAATTAGGTGAGCGAGTCGGAGCGGACCGCCCCCGGGTCCCGACGCTCAGCTGGCGCCCGAGTCGCAGAGCGCGGCCGTGCCCCGCCTGGCCCCTAAGCTGATTAAGCGGTCCCGCCGGCCGCAGATCCGAGCTGTTGACTCACGGGAGAACACTTGCGGCCAGAGCTGGCGGCCGTCCAAGGGCGAGCCGCGCCGCGCCGCGCCGGGCCGTCTGCGCCGGCGCCGCTGACGTGTCCACAGGGAAGCAGCTGCCGACTGCCGGCCACGGGGGGACCTACAAAAACTAGCTCCCATACAACAGTCCTGGAAACTAGGCGACGGCTTGTCCGTACCGCGAGAGTGGTCATCCATCGGAAGCACTCCCTATGAATCGACACCTACTTTGAAAGTCCTTGATTGCATGAACAGTCACTCGTAATACTACTTTGTGTGTATGGATTCGATATGGAAAAGTCAAAGTGTTGTGTTATACCTCGCCTGCCCACAGCTTTTGCCAACAAGTGGAACTCGATGTAGGTGATGCCTTCCAAGGCCTGGCTCGAACCTACTTGCAGGCGTGACGCAAGCAGCCACTTTGAACACTGTTTAATCGAAGCTGGGAGGGGGGGGGGGAGGAGAGGAGGAGTTGCACACGCCCCACACCATTACTCACCTTCCATTAGCTTTAACAGTCCCCAGCAGGGTCCATGGATTCATGAGGTTGTCTCCATACCCGTACACGTCCATCTGCTCGGTACAATTTTAAACGAGACTCGTCCGACCAGCCAGTATGTTTCCAGTCATCAACAGTCGAATGTCGGTGTTGATGGGCCCAGGCTGGGCGTAAAGCTTTGTGTCGCGCAGTCACCAAGGCTACACGAGTAGACCCTCGGCTCCGAAAGCCCATCCCGATGATGTTTCGTTGAATGGTTCGCACGCTAACGCTTGCTGATGGTCCAGCATTGAATTCTGAAGCAATCCCTTCAATCGCCGTTAGTCCCGTTCTTGCAGGATTTCTTTTTCCAGCAGCAGTGATTTCGGAGATTTGATGTTTTACCGGCTTCCTGGTGTTCACAGTACACTCGTGAAATGGTCGTACGGGAAAATCCCCACTTCATCGCTACCTCGGAGATGCTGTGTCCCATCGCTCGTGCGCCGACTACATCACGTTCAAACTCACTTAAATCCTGCTAACTTGCCATGGTAGCAGCAGTATTCGATCTAACAACTGCACCAAATACACATATAGGCCCTGTCGACGGCAGCGCCGTATTCTACCTGTTTACATACCTCTGTATTTGAATACGCGTGCCTATACCAGTTTCTTTGGCGCTTCAGTGTATTTGATGCAAATAGTTTTCATATTTCTCGGATGAAGAAGAGGAAGAAAATCATTTGATAAATTTCCATTCCAGTCATTCGCTATTAAAAATGAGATGGTTTGGAGGACTCTGCTAAACTTGCAACACAATTGGCGATTTACTTCTGTCTCAGTTGTTAACTTTATTTCATTTGAAGGCCCATCATCAGTTATGAGTAACGGCCTCGTTTCTCTTGTTGATAGGTTTCATTTCGCTTCTGTAGAACCAGAAGCGGACTCGATGACGAGACAGTATCTGCGCGGCGGAGGGCGTCGAAGGTGAGTCATCCAAAAACAGGGAAAGACAAGAACAGCGATGGACGGGCAACGAAGAGAAACATAGCAGAATGACAACTCCGGAGACTAAGCCAAAACGAGAGCCTAGACGCAGCGATGTCAGGAATCAAGCAACGATGAGTACAGCCGACTTCACGAGAGCGCAGTCGGAGCACGACGGAAACCCGGGCAAGTGCATTGCCGGCTATAGGCCTATAGCGCGGCCGCGGGCACCGATAGGCTTGCGCGGTGGCGTGGTTCGCACGTAGCGCCGAGACGACGAAAAAAGCGCCCACAAATTCAAAAAATGGTTCAAATGGCTCTGAGCACTATGGGACTTAACATCTGAGGTCATCAGTCCCCTAGAACTTAGAACTACTTAAACCTAACTAACCTAAGGACATCACACACATCCATGCCCGAGGCAGGATTCGAACCTGCGACCGTAGCAGTCGCGCGGTGCCGGAGAACCGCTCAGCCACCGCGGCCGGCGCTCCCACAGATATTTGGAGTCTAGCTCCATGAGTTCTGGCGGGCTTTCAAACTCGCGGGGCCGGCATAGCAAAGCTTCTTTTTTATTATAATTTGCACAAACTCACTTTGCAGTAGCTGTTGCGACAGAGCCTTGAAACAGTGTGGTTTGTTAAACAAGCAATAGGCGACCGGAAAGGTCAATAGCTGAGGGAAATCCTCATTTTGTTGGTTTGCGGCAACATCAGAGAAGTAATTTCACGTTTAGTTTCATACTAGCAATTTCTCTTTTCGCTAGCTATCTATGATTTTTTTTAAAAATTAGTTACTGGATTGAAAAAATAAATAAAAATTATAGCGCCGTGTGCATCGATGTAGAAAAGGAAGTTCAGTATGTTAAAAATATGGGAAAACCTTCCTTTTCGCACGTTAACATGGCCAAAATCTCGTTTCGATATTGCTAACACTTTAGGAGACATGAGGTATGTTGTGAACACTTCATTCTCACGCACATTTGTTTGGATTGAATGCGCTACATAACATCCATTTTCTGGAGATTGGAGACAGATAAAGACCTCCAAGCTAAATACCTACGCAGGAGCGTATGGTGTAATACGCACAGAACGTAAAATCATAGCGGCCTCTATTTTGCAAATTTCGCTGAGTGTCATACTGAAATGCCAGTACCACAATGAGTGTAATGATTGGCGAGATGAAGGGCACTTCATCATCAAGTTGTAAAGTAAAAATCAATTTCCTTAATGAATAGTCTCTGTAAAATCGTGTAATAAAGATTACGGAGTTCAGGGAACGCGGTCATGTTCTGCTCGTAATGGGACTGCCGCACCTCGACCAGCGGGCTAACCAGCACTCTCCGCGTGCACCCGTGGGCGCGCATAGCTGCGCTGGATAGCGCGGCAAGTCGGCACGCGTGCTGCAAGCTTAATTTCTGTTCTTGCACTAAGAGAGGCCCTAATCTGGATAGGCTAAATAAACAGTAAACAAATAAAATAAATATTACATGCCAATCAACAACAGGCTTGAAAATGCTTTGTTAAACTTATGCCTATCGGCTCCCGTGTAGTCTCATCAGTTTGTGTTTCATGCTGTATGCCAATTACTTACCTTTTAGTTAGCTAAATGCCGTTTAGATGCCGAAGGCCAAATAGGTATGCATGCGACAGCGTGTTTACCTAATATGTTCCAAAACGCCACGCACACAAAGGGGATTTTCCGGTGCTCATACCTTGGGTTCTACTGGTAGGCTCACGTGTTTTGGATAGCCCTTGGGGTAGGGACCATTTGTACACCCAACAGAAGTAGTGTAACCATCCTGCAGTACAGGGTCAAAGTGTCAATATTACATACTTCCTCCCGCTTAGGCAAATGGAACAATTCGGTTGGTTCTTTTTCCATTTGAGGTGGTTTATGGTGGACTTGATGAGACTTACGGAGGCACCTTTAGTTCATGGGCGGTTCCTCAGAAAACCCCACAAAAAGTTTTTTTACTATATTTTCGCCGTCACCAGCGGACTAAAACCCGCTCGAGTGTTTCAAGACGGCTACGAACAGCAAAAGGTTGAAATTTTTACGATATATAGCTAACATCCCTGTCACAAACAAACGTGAAATTTTTTTCATATCTTTATCCGTTTCCAGGATATAAAGGTTCACATTTATCCTACTTATATACTTAAAGTAGGTGAAAAGTAGTTTATGAAGTGACGTAGCGTGGAGTATTATGCTGTAAAGTGTCTCCGTTATCATCTGGGAAACCTGAAGCTCATGATTTCTCTTTTTTTTTTTTTTTTTTTTTTTTTTGCACGTAAAATTCGGTCTGAGGTGTAAAATTAGTTCCATGGTATTTCAATTTCGCTTAAGTACACTACTTTTACTGACCAATGCATTTCTTTTCGTGTGAGTTACATAGCATGCTGCAGCGGGGAAAAGGAGGAAACCGGGGAAAAAATGCTCCTACTGGAGCACAAAACATGCGAAGATGTTCCTGTACGTTTAAAAGATTCTGACCAAAAACTGAGGTACCAGCTGTCTCATTGTACCTTCCTCAGCACCTTTACAAAATATCCCAAAAATTATGGTATGCAAACGTATTCGCGCTTTTTTATGGAGAGAGAGAAGAAGACAGTGACAGTGCAAAGAGACCGAAAAGTAATAAATACTGGAAGATAGTAGACAGTGCTTGTGTTATGCAATGAGTGAAGGAGACAGTGGCAGTGTGAGAGAATGAGAGGGACGTGGAACATAGTTGACAGTGACAGGACAGTAGGAAAAATGTGAAAGAGCCAGTGCGAGGAGGAAGGAATAACAAAAAAAGTGGAAGTGGATGAGAGACAGAGTACATGACGGTGACAACGAGGAAGACAGAGACTGTGACAGAACAAGAGTTGCAGTAGGAAGGAAGGAATGATATATTAGCAACAACAGAGACCAAGAGGAAGACAGAGACAGTGAGAGGAGCCAGTAGTAGTGGGACAGAGCGAAGGAGAGTGAGGGTATAAGAGAGGAGGCAGTGAGAGATGGTGAGACACAAGGCGATAACGACAATGTGTTGGGCTGAATGAGTGAGGGAGGTGTGCCAACTGCGAGTAGCTGGGTACGAGCGGCTCACACCGATGGAATAGTGGGTGTGAGTTAATTACAGTTAAGGGAGCTCGAGGTGAGTTGGAAAAAGCACGAGAATGTTCGCATCCGAAAGTTTTTGGGGAAAATTTTAATGGTGCTGAGGACGTTGGAAAGAAGCAAATGGTATCACGTTTTTCAGCCAGAGCTTTTTAAATAAACAGCAACATACGAGTGTCTGCGTGTTCCGCTCGTAAATGTATGGATAAGGGCCTTGCCGCTGTGGTAACACCGGTACCCGTCAGATGACCGAAGTTAAGCGCTGTTGGGCTGGGCTAGCACTTGGATGGGAGACCGTCCAGTCTGTCGAGCGCTGTCGGCAAGCGGGGTGCACTCAGCCCTTGTGAGGCAAACTGAGGAGCTACTTGATTGAGAAGGTGACCCTAAATAACGAAAAGTGTGAGATCATCCACATCAGTGCTAAAAGGAATTCGTTAAACTTCGGTTACACGATAAATCAGTCAAATCCAAAAGCCTTAAATTCAACTAAATACCTAGGTATTACGATTACGAACAACTTAAATTAGAAGGAATACATAGAAAATGTTGTGGGTAAGGCTAAACAGAGACTGCGTTATATTGGAAAGATACTTAGAAAATGTAACAGATCTACTTAAGGAGACTGCCTACACTACGCTTGTCCGTCCTCTTTTAGAATACTGCTGCGCGGTGTGGTATCCTTGCCAGATATGACTGACGGAGTACATCGAAAAAGTTCAAAGAAGGGCAACACGTTTTGTATTATAGCGAAATATGGGAGAGAGTGTCACAGAAATGATATAGGATTTGGGCTGGACATCATTAAAAGAAAGGCGTTCTTCGTTGCGACGGAATCTTCTCACGAAATTCCAATCACCAACTTTCTCCTCCGTATGCGAAAATATTTTGTTGACACCGACCTACATAGGGAGAAACGATCACCACGTTCCCGGGTTCGATTCCCGGCGGGGTCAGGGATTTTCTCTGCCTCGTGATGGCTGGGTGTTGTGTGATGTCCTTAGGTTAGTTAGGTTTAAGTAGTTCTAAGTTCTAGGGGACTGATGACCATAGATGTTAACTCCCATAGTGCTCAGAGCCATTTGAACCATTTTTTTTATCACCACGATAAAACAAGGGAAATCAGAGCTCGTACGGAAAGATATAGGTGTTCGTTCTTTCCGCGCGCTATACGAGACTGGAGTAATAGAGAGTTGTGAAGGTGGTTCGATGAACCCTCTTTCAGGCACTTAAATGTGATTTGTAGAGTATTCACGTAGATGTAGTTGTAGCGGCTCCGGTCTCGTAAACTGACATACGGCCGGGAGAGCGGTGTGCTGACCACATGCCCCTCCGTATCCGCATCCAGTGACGCCTGTGGGCTGAGGATGACAAGGCTGCCGGTCGGTAACGTTGGGCCTTCCAAGGCCTGTTGGGACGGAGTTTTTTAGTGCGAGCAGCCGGCAGCCTGCCTACCTGCTTGAGGTCGAGCGTGAGGGTGACCCAGTTGAAGCGGTGTCCGCGCTGCAGGCTGGGGCTCTGCCACCAGCGCGGGCCGCCGCCGACGGCGCTGGAGGCGGGGTGTCTGCGCGCCGGGTCTGCGGCGGCGGCGTGGCACACCCCGCACTGGGGGGCGCGCCCCCGCTCCGCCGGCCGGCAGTACAGCTCGGGCCCGCGGTCGCCGCACGTCGCGTTCGCCCGGATCTCGGCGCGCGCCGCCACGTTGAACACGTCCGGGAACAGCCCGCCGCCGCCGTCGCCGTCTGCGGACAACCAGCGGCGCGTCAGAGAACAGGCGCACTGCGTCTTCTACACACTTTGTATTGAAAATGTCCAACACTGGAACTGACAGCTGAGGATTCTACTGAAAATACTTTGCACATTAAAGCCTTGTGCTTGACCCGGAATCAAAACGTCATTTCGTGTAAATGCTCTTATGGGCTTTGAGCCCTGGTGTATTAAACTGTAATTGTCAAATCATGATTTCGCCTCTTTTCAAATAGCGCAAGGCATGAGTTCACCAAAAACCTAATGGGGCGAATAACCAGAAGTCTGTGGAAGGTATGGTTTAGGCCAAAATAGTTCTGTGGTGTTTTGGAGATGTATTTCGTACCACGACTTTGGGCCAGTCAAGGACTGGGATTTCTACATTGCCGGTGACGTAGTTTTGCCATTTCTTCTACATCTACGTGATGAGTATGCTGTACTCTCTTCCGTCTTCCAAGATGACAATAGCTACGTTCACAGGGCTGCAAGCATATGGTCCTGGTCTAACAAACACTGAGGAATCCTGTCGCAACTTCCACTCCGAAGCACCCAATCTTAATCGCACGCAAAATGTTTGGGAGTCTTTCGAGCTCAATCCATGATTCGGCGTTTTGGGCAGTTCCGGCCTCACCATCTCTTCCTCTGCCTTTCCACAGTCCTTCTTTCAGGAGGATTGTATTCCACCGACGTTGAACTGATTCTATGAGGCGAGACGTGCAATACACGCTCTTTGCAATCCTCCTTCCGTTGGATTACGTTTTCAGTTTTTTTACTTTACTTTATTTCGCCTTTCCTGGTGCAGCCTTTGACAGGTCTAAGGAACTTCATTTCTGACGCCCAGTTTGTTTCATTGTTCTTGTCGATCTTACTGTTCTATGTGCGAGTCATCCGGAGTTCAGCAGACATTTGTGCCTACCACACTTGCAGACTCACCACACAAATGACCGGGCAAGCGATTCCATGACCAGACAGAATCCAACGCAACCATTCAACTGTTAAATAGATAATTATTCACACTACTAAGCGTTAATGCAGCTGAAGTTTAATTATCTGCAAAAAATGGTTCAAATGGCTCTGAGCACTATGGGACTTAACAGCTATGGTCATCAGTCCCCTAGAACTTAGAACTACCTAAACCTAAGTAACCTAAGGAGATCACACAACCCCCAGTCATCACGAGGCAGAGAAAATCCCTGACCCCGCCGGGAATCGAACCCAGGAACCCGGGCGTGGGAAGCGAGAACGCTACCGCACGACCACGAGCTGCGGACTCATTAGCTGCAGAATAAAGTTTAGTTCAATTCATATATTTCCAGATTAAACGAGAAGAATAGTAGTATCTGTGTTACATTAGAAACACCGTCATAGTTAGACAGCAATTCAGTAATCCTCTGACGATATTCATTTTTCATGAAATGGGTCACCTCACCAGAACGTCGTGGGAAGAAATGATGGAGTGAGAAAAAAATATTTTAAAATTTATTTGCTCCCAGTCAATACTGTCGAAGTTAGACCGATTTACAATAAGTTTCATCAAAAATAAAAATAGCAATACACATATAATATTAAGATTTTTCTGAATCACCAGAGTGATAATATCAGGATTTATAAACGCTGTATCCATGTAGAAGACAACTGAAACCTCTCTGGAAGACAGTAAATTAAGTCTTAAATCACTTTCTCAAGCATGGGCGAGTCACAAAAAGGGGCATATACTGGATAACATCGACTTTTGATCCCAGTGCGATAGAGAACTAACGACAGAAAGCCATCAGAAGTTGCGAAACAGACTCTCAAATTGTCAAGCAAACATTAAACGCGACGGTTACTCTAAAACAGCTAAAGGAACACCAAGTATAAGCAGCGCACCGAACAGCGGCTCTCCAACGATGAGACACAAACCGACACGATTCACTCTCCCCCAGAATTGGCTACTGGCTGCGTGCTCTCATGCAGCTCTCAAAATTACGGTAAGAGGAGAGATAATTGCAACGTTTGCCACAGTGACAACAGCAAATATCCCTCTCCCTTTATGCGTGCAGGGAAAGCTTGCAGAATTTTCTCTTCTAGCACTCGTTGCATTCTGTGTCCACAAACAAAAAGTTGACAGTGTACTGGCCCTCATCTTACGACTGACGGAACGATGTCTGGGCGTGTGAACACAGCTCGCTTCCCATGCAATTTACGGAAATATAGTGGTGACTCTGTTCTGTGCTTTCGCTTTTAGAACAGCCTGCGAGCTTCTGTTGAAAACTCTTGAGAGTGGCTCGCACTGCTTTGAAAGGCATACTCCGGCTTAAGAGATACCCAAACCAGCTTGCCTCGTGCGACCACTGCCCTCGGGAGTTCCTGGTGGTAAACCTCCCCGATTTCCGCCATTGTCTATCCACTGCTTAAAACTTGCTTCTGATTCGTCTCGTCACCTTCTGACAACTGGGAAAAACACGAGCTAAAATGCCGGAATTTATGAACCTTGCTCTTCATTCAGCAAGTTTACGAGAATACAGCATAAAATTATCGTATATGCAGAGTCCCTCAAACCCTTTGGGTTAAACTGATGTTAGCAGGTCCACAAACGATTATACTGAGAAAGAGTCAGTGGTCGGAAATGTTTATTTATTGGGTTGTGGACATACACAACGTACACCTCACAGTGACAATGTAGTTCACACTACCTGTTGCAACCGACGACCGCCAGTCTGAATAAATGTATATAGGAGTGAGGACAACCCCCACGGCACCCATATCGGTGGCCACCAGCTCACCAGCAATGATTTTCTGTCAACGTATGACCAGGCATTGTCCAAAGTCACCTAAAAGGACCTTATTTGCTGCCTCCCTATTTGACTGTTCCGTGTCAACTGGTGATCCTGCCACAGTTCTTTGTACCCCTCGGTGTCCACGAAAGGACGTGATTCCAACACGACGGTGCGGCAGCCCACATCCATGTTAACGCCTGCGAGCACCTGAACAGCACGTATCCTTATCGTTGGATTGGAAGGGGAGGTCCTGCCCCATGGCCAGCGCGATCGAAGGATCTCACATCTCTGGACTTTTTCTCTAGGGTCCAAACTGCCTGTCTCCTGGTACAACAGACACCAGGGATTTTTGAGAGAGTGCGGCAGAACTTCATACATGCACTGAGACCAGCGTCGTCACTCTGAACAATTACTATGAGCTACATTGTACACTGTGATGTTCATAGCACAATAAATACACATTTACTAACATTGGTTCCCTATCTCAATATAATCGGTTGTGAACTAAATATCAAAATGGTTCAAATGGCTCTAAGCACTATGGGACTTAACATCTGAGGTCATCAGTCCCCTAGACGTAGAATTACTTAAACCTAACTAACCTAAGGACATCACACACATCCATGCCCGAGGCAGGACTCGAAACTGCGACCGTAGCAGCAGCAGCGCGGTGCCGGACTGAAGCGCCTAGAACCGCTCGGCCACAGAGGCCGGCAACTCAGTATCACCTATTTAAATTTGACACCATGTATAGGGTAAGTCAGAGTCATATGGTGAATCGGGTGAAATGGTGAATTGCTTTAATTCTTTACTGGTTAAACAGATGTCTCTGCATGTCTGCATGCCAACAGTCTCTGATCATCTGTGCAGTGTGCACGTGTTGAAAACCAGCTCCGTTTTAAAAACCGTAAGTATTTTCTACAAAACAGTTTTCGATGCTAAATAATTTTTATATGCTGCGTGCATTTGTAGATGTTACTTTAGGTGGCGTAGTTCGCGGGGTATTTTTTGATATATTCTGCCTTCTTATACCGCTTATGTACTACATAACCTAGAAATCGTTGCGTCTAGTGTTTTGAACTTCTTGCCGTGCTATTCACCGTTTCACCCAAAGCAAATGGGCCAGGGGTGATACGGTGAAGGACTTTTTTGTGTGTAAAGTGTAAAGCTTTTATTTAGGTACATCCCAACCAGGGTTTTTGACAAGTCATGAAATGTTAGCGTTTCCTATCCCATGCGAGAGTTATATTGTTTTTTCCGGCGTTTCAATAAAAAAAAAAAATGGCTCTGAGCACTATGGGACTTAACATCTATGGTCATCAGTCCCCTAGAACTTAGAACTACTTAAACCTAACTAACCTAAGGACAGCACACAACACCCAGTCATCACAAGGCAGAGAAAATCCCTGACCCCGCCGGGAATCGAACCCGGGAACCCGGGCGTGGGAAGCGCGTTTCAATACGATCGTTAGTTTAAAATTAGTTTTTATATATTTTTTTGCGAGTACATTTTGGTTTGTCAGTGATTAAAAAAGTAAATGTTCTAATTACCGCCATTGTTCCAAGCAAAGATGCCTACATTTTACAAAAGACGTAAATGACCCAGCCGTGCTAATTGGACAGAGGAGCAACTTAACGATGCCGTAAAAGCGGTGCAAAGTGGAATGAGCCTGAACGAAGCCTCAAAGGAGTTTCACGTTCCATGGTCAACGCTGAAGAGACGGTTAACAAACGGGTGCTTTACGAGAAAACCTTTGGGTGGGCCGCCTGTACTAACACAAGAATGTGAGAAAAAGTTGGTAAAACATATCATAAAATTACAAAACTTCGGATTTGCACCAACAAGGACAGAAGTATGTACCATGGCATACAAACTAGCTCAGAAATATAACCAACATCACAAATTTAACCGAGAAAAGGAAATTGCTGGAATGGACTGGCTACATTTATTCTTAAAAAGAAATCCGGAACTCTCAATCCGCAAATCGGAAGGAGTTTCGCAAGCACGATCAAGGGGTTTAAGTAAGAAAAACGTTTCAGACTATTTTTCGTTGCTGCAGAACATCTTGGTAGAGCATAATTTCCTTGATAAGCTGGGAAATATATTCAACGTAGATGAATCCGAACTTCAGCTGAATAATAAACAAGGTTACGTGTTGGCAGCAAAGGGGTCTAAGAGCGTTCCAGGGATAACATCCGGTGAAAAGGGTGAAACCATATGTGTAATCGCTTGCTGCAGTGGAGAGGGCATGTTTTTACCCCCAGCTTGTGTTTTGAAGGGAAAAAATGAAAAAGCCGAGTACAAGGACGGTATGCCGCCGGGTTCCACGATTTTCATGTCACAAAAGTCGGCGTACGTAACAACGGCTATTTTTCTTCTGTGGCTAAGGAACCATTTTGCACCGAGGAAGCCTGAGGGAACAGGAGTGCTTATTTTGGATGGACAGAGCTCTCATTGCAGCAGCGTGGATACGTTAGAGTTTGCAGAAGAAAACAACATAATTTTGCTGTGTCTACCCTGTCACAGCACACACAATCTGCAGCCGCTAGACAGAGAATTTTTTAAAGGTATAAAATCCTATTATTACAATGCTTGCAATTCGTACATTGAAATGAATCCAAATAGTAAAATTTCCAGACTAGTGTTCGGAGGACTGCTTACAAAGGCATGGGTACAAGCAGCTACGACAGAGAATGGAATATAGGGGTTCAGAAGCACAGGATTCATCCCGTTTAATCCTGATGTTATCCCCGAATACGCGTTTTATCATCAGCTTCAGATCAACATCAGGAAAACAACGAACGACATGACAACAGACCTACTTCACCTCGACCAAGTTGTTCGCACTGGCAGGAGAAACCTAATCCCTCGGAAGAAGCATCTGCAGACGTAGATAACGCTCAGGGACTTGAACACACACAAGCTTCACCACAACCGGGCTGTTCGCAACGTGCGGAAAATCCACAGGAAAACATGCAGTCTTCATCGGAAGCAATAGATATGACCTCGACAGTGGCAACAGAAGAATCTCAAATAACCCCTGGCAAACTCTTGGACCATATTTCACCGATACCTATCCTAGATAAAGTTGCATCTGCAAGGAAGAAGTCCAGAGCTTTAGCTGAGGTTTTGACTTCTCCAGAAAACATCGCTAACCTGCGAAACAGAAAACGACAAAATGAGTCAGTGAAGAGTACAACAAATGATAAAAAGAGGACCAAAGGACAAACCGTAACAAAAGGAAAAACCGTGACCAAAGGAAAAACCGTAACCAAAGAGACTACCAAAGGAATTATCAAAAAGAAGCAGCCTAAGAAACGAAAAGCGTCCACCACTGACACCGAACCCGACTCGTCGCTGGATGTCCACTTGCAAGACGATGATGACGACGCGGATGATGGAGAGTGTTGTTGTGTAGGGTGCGGTGAACTGCACAGTTGCACTAAAAAGGATGTGGGTTGGATCAAATGTATCAGCTGCCAACGTTGGATGCACGAAGGCTGTTCAAAATATGAATCCATGTGTGACGTACGTGGCAAAAAGCAGGGGAAATAAGTTCACCATTTCACCCAAAGAGCATTCATGAAACGGTGAACTTATTTCTGGTGAAATTGATAAAAATAAGTTTTTTTTAAGTTTTGTAGTGCCTTAAACAGGATGTGGTACTGTTAATGTGTTACGTATTTTGTGAAAGGAGAGTCTTTTTATTTTGCTACGAGGCCCAAATGTTTTGTTCACCGTATCACCTTGAATTACCCTATATCGTCGATTAGCGACATGTGACGAACCAGTGTCGTCACACAATATGGTACTGTGGGTAGTACCACGAATTTACAAAATTTCATTTGGGTTTTTCTTCTCGTTTTACGCTTTAATATTATTCGTACAGTGCTCGCAAGCGTCAGGATAAGCGTCGGTTTGGTTCCTCTGCAGGATCCAGTCGTCAACGACTGGCTTCAGCTGGATACGGCAGACCCGAACAAAACTGTGCACTCTCTTCCATTATGAATGATACAGGCTGTCTTGGACAGTATTAGGGTGTGTCTGCTGGGGAAGACTAATTTTTTGTCCGGTCAGCGTACAGTGAACAGAATTACAATAGACGATAGGATAATGAATAAGGGATTTTTAACTTTAATTACGAGGTACGTAGGATAAGTTAAGCTGTAGAGGGTCCCCTGGAGGCGGACCGGTGCGCTGTTGCTCCCGCAGGTGCAGCGAGACAACAAAGAGCGGCTCCGACGCACGCCGGCGGAATCCCGCAGAGCGGGAGCGTATCGGCTGCTCCGAGGCGGCCATAAGCGTCGACGGCTGTCATTTGGGGCCGGCTCGCCTAATTGGGAGAGCGGCGGACGGGCTGGGAGTCCAGGAATAGCAGGCCGGGTGCCGGTAAAGGCTGCGGTATAAGGCCGCGGCGTTTTTGTCCTCAAATGAACATCTGAACTGTACTGGAAAGCGAGGCTTAGGAGGTTCAGCGAACGCACGCGGGGAGAGTGAAGCCGGTGTTACGCGAAACACCTATCGCATCCAAGTCTGCACCAGCGCCCCGAGGGTACAAGTCAGGAACTGCCGTATTTTTCATTAAGCCGTCGGCACACGGGACGAGTTAGCTACCGTTGACATGGCACTCTTACGAGTTTTGCGAAGTCGCTTCCTGGTATTTCACGTTGAGGAGTCGTTTCGCCACGTGAAATATGAAATAGATCCTGCGATATTTCGGCGACATGTCATGTGAAGTAGAGCCAATAGGAAGCAAGAATGCTCCCTACGTCACAATCAGAAAACCGTTCCTAACGTGATATACGAGTCCTGCAACAAGCTTGTGACGTCACACTAGTAGGCTTATCAGTCATACTTCGCAAACGCTCCGCTCCTTGCAGGGTTCACGGGAAACCAACATTTAATTGAATAGGCACCCAATAGAGATCTTAATTTTACCGTGTGCTGTCGAGAACCTCTCTTCTTTCTCAATTTTTTTCATTAGTTTTGTGAATGGTTTGATGCGGCCCGTCACGAATTCCTCTCCTGTGACAACCTCTTCATCTCAGAGTAGCACTTGCGACCTACGTCCTCAATTATTTGCTGGATGTATTCCAATCTCTGTCTTCCTCTACAGCTCCCTCTAATAGCATGGAAGTCATTCTTAACAGATGTCCTACCATCCTGTCCCTTCTCCTTAACAGTGTTTCCCACATGCTCCTTTCTTCTCCGATTCTGCACGGAACCTCCTCATTCCGTACCTTTATCAGTCCACCTACTTCTCAACATTCGTCTGTAGAACTTATTGCACATAAACTCGCAACAGTAACTCGCTCCCCGCCGGAGACGGCTGCTGGCACTCTTAAACCCTGAAGGGTCATACATGCTGTGACCACCACGCCACGGCCTGTCTTTCTCGTGGGCCTCGCAGAAAGCTAGACGCCATACTGTACTTCTCTTGACCAGTAGAAAGCCATACACCACATAAGCATACACTATTTGTAAGCGACGGCACAATGAATGCCACTACAACGAATCGTTATTGGTACGATTTGTTCTATTAAAACTACAGGAAACGTCACGTTGGTGGTTGAAGAATTTTCATATTTAGCGATTGTCCATTACAACTCGCGTATTATTAGAGTAAGCAGTTTTAAGGTAATGGCACATTAAAGATGCATGAAAAAAGTAAATTAATATAACATATCGACGATTAAAGCCCATAGAAGACTCTAACATATAACCCAAAGTTCCTCAGAACGAAGCTTCAGTCTAGCGTAGTGTAGAAGCACCAACTTACAGTGAAGAAGGTAAAGAGTTCGAGTCCTGTTGCATCTAATTTTTTTCTTCATCTTCATGTTTTCCAAGAGGTTGCGGGATTTTCTTACGAAATTAATAGAAATAATTTCTGTAGCACTTAATGTTATGTAAATATAAGTGCGTCCTCTGCCAGGAGTTAATTTGTTCGATTCGGTGAACTTTTATAAGTGATATCCACACTGAGCCGGACATGTATATATCGTTTTTGTCTTATCACATGTTCACGCGTATTGTAATCGTTTTTTAAGCATATGGACGAGGGAGGAATCTCCGTTTTAGTAGAGAAGTGTCCATTTTCGTGAGCACACTGTATTGTTTTCGGGCCAAATAAAGCCGACAACTCCTCTGGAGAGCGAAAAATCACGTTAGCTACGTCGTCCCGTGTGCCGTCGCCGCTGTGTCTCGTGATAGGGCCTACTCGCCATCCCATCTGCCTCGGACGACTTTAGCCCTATACGCTGTACACCTAACGTGTAAGTCTGCACCAGCGCTCCAAGGGTATGTAGTCGGAACCACAGGCTTCATTACGTCGGTTATATCGCTGAGTATAAAATTTCATATTTTTGTAAAGATGCTATTTACTTATATTGAATTTTGTGAGAGATCTAGCTCCGTATTTATTAAGCAGTTATAGTTATCTAGTGTAGCTATAATGAAATTACGTTATGATTATACATTGGTAAAGTGTTTGTTTTACGTCATGCTGGTGCGACGGCTGTCCCCCTGCCCTCAGGGATTGGGCCCGGCAGTTCACAAAATTTCAGAACCCGTGTAACCCTGGTGTCAGTATCGGTGAAGACCTCCAACCAAACCGAGTGCTGCCGCGATTTCAGTATGTAAGACACACCAAGTCAAAATACGCTGAACCGAAAGTGGCACACCACCAACTTCACAGATCGGTGGAGGAGGAAACCGCGTGATAACGGGCTATGTAACAAAGAGAAGACCCTACATACGAGACCAGACCGAGTTGCTTAAAACGAAGCGTGTCGTCGGTTCCTCAGTTTATGCGGAAAGGCTGCTTTGGAAGGAAAACAGTTCATACCACTTACTTCGTTTACTGAGCTCGTAAGCAGCACATTTCCTATGGCTAGACACAATCGTGCTCATAATAACAGCTACACTGAGTTCCACGTTCACACTTATGTTGACCATTTTGTATTGCTTTTCCAAATTAAACTATCATGTCATAAAATTCGCAGTTGCCTTAATAATAGTTCAAGGACTAATACAGCCCATCAACGAGTGACGATACTGATTAGCGCACTGATTTCGTGCGTAATAAGGGTACTGTCCGCGAATAAACCAATTAATCACACAGTTCCTCGGAAAATTTATAAACTCATATTTTCATCAATGCCTGAAAACTGTTCCTATTTTTTGCTTGGAACGAATTCTCTGCATACGATTGTTTCAAGTGATTCCTGAACGACGACTCCATTGCCTCGTATAGAGATGCAGGGACGGCAGCGCTTGCGCGCTGTTGAACGGAACAGCATGACAATGCCGGCCGTCGGAAAAGCTCCAGATTTTCGAAAACCAGCAATGCGTAAGGGGTACCGCTCCCTACATAGTACCAGTACAGTCTGATTCAAGTAATTTAAAGAACATAAATAATTTTTTTTCTGGAAATAGCAGTTCCGCAGCTACCCTTTGCCGTTTTCGTTCGATTTCTCTATATTTCTTTATTTGCGACTACTTTTCGGGTCGCAGACCTATTCGTAAGCGCAAATAACCCTAAGCTGTTTTGCTCTTCCGTAAAATCAGTAAGCGGATCGAAATCATCTATTCAGTCACTTATTGACCGTACTGGCACCGGACGGTAGATGACAGAAGGCCGAAGTAACGAATTCTGTCTTTCGAAACTGTTTGACCACAGAAGATGGTCCCTCCTTTCAGTCACAGCACAATCTTCGAAATGACAGGTATTGTGATAGTTGAATGTAGAATAGGAAAGCAGATACAATCGCTGAGTAGTGGAAAGGCACCTGGACCACATGAGATACCTGTAAGATTGTAAAGAGATTGTGAGCCATAACTTGCTTTCCTTCCAGTCACAGACCGTCTCATAGTTTTACCTTACTGTTTATGATATACAAGGTGATTCAGCTGCCCCTAGCGATGGGTTTCACGCAAACCACAATGCCTTCAAATACCACGTGCAATATTTTCATATTTTCTCGCTCGCTACACGCGAAATATCAATTCTACAGAAAAAAAAATGAAAGGGATATTTTTGTAGGA
The DNA here is from genome assembly GCF_023898315.1 of Schistocerca nitens. Classification (NCBI taxonomy): domain Eukaryota; kingdom Metazoa; phylum Arthropoda; class Insecta; order Orthoptera; family Acrididae; genus Schistocerca; species Schistocerca nitens. The sequence continues at coordinate 3,428,730 of NC_064619.1, read as the reverse complement.
AATTTAATGTAATTAGATTTTGTTCTGGACTATGATTTCGCTAGAGGCTATTTTTCGAATTATTAAAGAAAAATGTACAAAACTGACCATAGACGCTTTTTTTTAACAACTGGGAAACTGTGGGCTCCTGCGAAAACATATCCCACTACGAAATTTAAATAGATTAAATTACCTACAAAAAGGTCCTGTTCATTTTTTCTATAGGACTAATAGTACCCACGTAGCAAGTGAGAGGATACGAATACCTTGCGCGTGATTTTAAGGTATTTCGGGTTGCATAAACCCCATCGACATGGGCAGCTGAATAACTCTGCATACAAATGATCCAACAGACAACGTCGGGAGTTACAAGAAGCTGTTCACAGACAATGCGGCTGTCTATAAGCACGTAGCAAGGGCTTGAAGCTTTTAATGATAGAGATATTGTTGCCTATCGTACATATCATATAGCTGAAGTGTTTAACAGAGATATGGGGGTTTCCTATTTTATCTGTACAATGCCTCTTGTTCTAAGGACTAATAATCACCGTAAAGTAGGTGAATATGAGTCTGTTTGTGTGTGGGCTAAGGGCGCAGGCAATTGTAACAATGTTCATATTGTAGGTGATTTGACTATTATAGAAATTAATAAAGTCCCTGTCCTGTCCTTATGTCCTTTCTATTGAAAGAAAAAAACTACAATCTCTTTTGCGCAGTCTGGTATGTACTGTGTGTGAGGCATCTCTGTATGACCTTGAACGGGACTTAGCAGCCCAGCAATGCAGGAAGAACTGCAAGGAATTGATGAATAGTGTAGGTACTGACATTTGACCCAGAACGTAAACGAATGTAATATACTGGCATACATATGAGAAGAAATCCATTACTTAACACTTACACTATTGGACGCTGGCCGCAGTGGCCGAGCGGTTGTAGGCGCTTCAGTCTGGAACTGTGCGACCGCTACGGTCGCATGTTCGAATCCTGCCTCGGGCATGGATGTGTGTGATGTCCTTAGGTTAGTTAGGTTTCAGTAGTTCTAAGTTCTAGGGGACTGATGACCATACATGTTAAGTCCCATAGTGCTCAGAGCCATTTGAACCATTTTGAGCGACAGACTACTGGAAACAGCAACTATCTGGGAGTAACCATTGAAAGGTGGCTACACTGAGCCACAGCGCCAGAGATCGCGCTAGAGAGTATTGTTCCGCCGCCTCCACTGGCAGTGATTATTGAGATGTCGTAGTGGGCAGTGCTTGGGGTGAGCTCGTGGTAGTCAGTGCTTGTTAAGAACTCGTAGCAGAGAGTGTTTGTTGAGATGTGCTAGTAGAGAGTGCTTGCTGAGATGTGATACTGAAAAGTTCTTGTTGAGATGTGGTAATAGCGAGTCGGTGTGGAGATATATTGTAATGATTAGAGTGATTTTGGTCAATATATGAAGGTAACGAAACTTGATTTATTTTTCATTATTTCCATGTTTTAAATAATGTGTCATTACAGGTTCAGTCAACAAAGCATCTGGCTTGTGTTCTTGTATTAGAGTGTAATTCTGGTTTTCTTGAGTAATTATGGTATTTTTATTTTCTTTAATTAATTCAGTATAAATGATATTTAAAATTTCTTGTGTTATTGAAGAAGAACCGTGCCAGATGCGTACGTTGAGTCATACTTCCACACACAGAACAGTTATACTTGTGCTTTGGTTTCGTAGGTTTTATAGTTGCTGGGGACTTAATTAATTAATTGTGTTAATGAAAATTTCCATTTCATTCTTTGTTGTTGTTCTATGCAGTCAGATTGCGTAATAATACTAGTCAGGGCCAACCGTTTACGAGACTTCGTAATCGAACAGACAGCTACTAAATCAAAAAATTAAAATTATTTACATTGTATTTTAATTAAGCCCCCATGCACGTGGCGACCCTGCCAGGATCGTCCCCTGGAATTCTTCTGATTGTAGAAATAGTAGACAGTAGGATTGTTGTAGTAATTTGTAGTTTAGTAATTGTAGTCTATATTGCATGTGTAGATTTGGTAATTGACATTCTTCAAATGGTATTTTGCAAAATTTTTTTTTTGTTGTCTTGTCTACGGGTTTGATAATTTAGTGCAATTATTTCAATTGTTCGTTAATCGTGGTTGAGGGAATCATTTCGTGTGAATGATATTGTTGGAGATAAAGAGCCATTGTGTGTAATTTTCGTACTGTGACGAGTTTTGTATGTTTTGTAAATGATTACGCGATCGATGGAAAAGGCAAAAATGATGGATAGTCAGAATGATGAAATTGTTGACATGGCGAACTCGCCAACACAGGAGAATAGTATGATGAATAATGAAGTGGAAAACAATTTAATAAGTCGGGAAAATAGTCCGGAACCATTTCAAAATCAGAAAATTTTCAGATTCGAGATTAACGACAGAAGATTCTGAAATAGTATCGAACACAGATAGCTTTACAGCTATGACGAAGGAAACTGGTTTTGCGGGAAATGTTAGGGGCGAAAAGAATTTTGAAACACTTAACACGGAGCAGTTGATGAGTGCAATATTAAATTTGGGATCACGGTTCGACTCACTAGACTCACAAATGGGAACAATTAAGACAGAGATAGGAACAATTAAAACTGATATGGGAACAATGGAAACACGGTTAGGATCTGAATTAAAAACAGTGGCAACACGTTTAGAGACAGAGATGGAAACAATGAAAACACGGTTAGATTCACGAATAGGGACATGTTTCAAAAACATGAAAGATGAATTAAAGAAATAAATTAGAGAAGAAGTACAACCGATTTTGAATTCTCACAATAATAGATTAATTGCAGTAGAGATTAGACAAAGGGAACAAGATAGAGAACAGGAAGAAAGAGATCGCGTGATAGTACAAAAATTTTCAGAGTTAAATTTACAACGTGCACACGATAAGGAAGAAATATTTGAGAGAATCGAGGAATCCGTGCCAAATGACAGAATAAATAATCTAACACAACAATATGAACAGTTAACTACAAAATGTGTCAATACTGAAACCCGAGTCGCGACACTTACTGAAGACGTAAATAATCAGAAAGAACAAATAGGTGACTTATCGGAGAGAGTTGAGGAGATTACAGATAAATCGATAAGTCTTAGCTTAAATGGGGACAGAGATTCGGATGATACAGCTCCATTGCCATTTGCAGAAACAGAGGAGTACCACAGCATAAATAAACATGTTGACAATCAGGGAAAGTTTAATGAACGCGTGAAAAGGGAATTTGAGGCATTACGTAAGCAAGTCAAACAAATCGAAGGCGAAATGGTAGGGAAAGACAGTAGAAGAAATTTAGAATCACAGATAGCAGAGGGGTTTGAATAAAATAATTTGTTTCATTTACGGGATACAACAAGAGAGCGCCAGGCGCGCGAACTTGACAATAATCGACATTGGGACTGGGACAGACGCGGTAGGTCTTTGTCGCCACGAGGCGAAAACTTTGACTATAAACACTTTTTAACTGTTTGGAAATTTAAGATCTTTCGCAATTCAAGGAATGACATACATCCATGTTCATGGTTAGATCAATTTACGTACGCACTTCCGCCAAATTTGCCACTAAGTCACAAACTGAAATTTATGTGTAGCTATTAATGTCCTCAGGGGATTCACTATACTAAGTGAATATGTGCCGTAGCGCTCACAGGGCCCCGAGCTGTAGTGGTGCTATTTCCCTTTTAGTTTTCTGCACCGCTGCCTACTCTTTCACTATTCTTTGTATCTATAAAAACAATTCTTCTACTATCCATCTATCTAGACAGTAGGTAAACAATAACCGGATTTGACTGTTTTACCCAAAAGTGACTTTGGAAATTACCGTTTGGACTTACTATATTTTTTGCAGCATTCATTCGTAGTTTAAATGAAATTTTACCTGTTTATCTTCGTGACAATATTACTTCATATGTTGACGATATTCTTATTGCTAAACGTTCTTGGAGTGAGTACAACAAAATTTTGGATTCATTATTACGTATTTTTGCAAGAGTTGGCATTACAGTGAACTTAAAAAAAATCTGAATTTGGTCGTTCTCAGGTGAAATTTCTCGGTCACATTATTTCTACAGAAGGTATTCTTCCTGATCCAGAGAAACTAGACGCTATTCGTAATTATGCTGTTCCTTCCACAAAACGTGATGTTCGTAGTTTCCTTGGTGTCTGTAATTCTCTTCGACGCTTTGTTAGATTGGATGATTTGGCCACACCTCGTACACACATTTCAGTTATGCACATTTTGGTCCCAGAAAATGCTTTCATAAATTACGAGAAAATTGCTACTTCAGTAATATGGAAAAACGTATTCGATCTGTTCTTGCCAAATGCAAATTATGTCAAAAGGCTAAGCCGCCAACTGTTTCTCACAGAGCACCGTTGTTTCCTATCATTCCAGCGAAATTAAAGAACATGGCTGCAGTCGATTTGTTCGGTCCAGTGGTTTGTTCTACTAATGGTTTTGCGTACATTTTCGTAGCAGTGGAATTGACATCAAAATATGTGTGTTTTACACCTTTACGCAAAGCAACAGCTCGTTCAGTATCTAATGCTTTCATCAAACATTTTCTTAAAGAAGTTGGTCATGTTGATAAGGTTATATCAGATAATGGATCACAGTTTCGCTCTAAAATTTGGCTTCGTACTCTACGGCGTCGTAAAATTAAACCAATCTTCATTTCACTTTTTCACCCTCAATCTAACGCTTCAGAAAGATGGATGAAGGAAATCAATAAATTGTGTCGTCTTTATTGTCATCAGAATCACAGAACGTGGGATCAGTATCTTCATATTTTTCAAAACATTCTGAATGAACTTCCTAATGACTCAACTTCTTTACCGCCTCTATTGATATTAAAAAACAAAACACCGACTAATCGCATTTCTGAAATTGTTCCTTTTCCGCCTTCACGGAAACTGCGGCATTCTGAAGTTGTCAACCTGGCTCTACGAAATATTGCATCTGCGGGTGCTAGAAGAGAAAAATCAGCGAAGCATCCTGGTCGTTTAAAAACATTGTCAGTTGGTCAGAAGGTATTAATTAAGTCCCACCGTTTGGCTCACAAAGGAAAAGGCTTGTGTCGTAAATTTTTTCTGCTTTATAACGGTCCATATAGGGTTCGCAAAATCATTCATGATAACACTATTGAAGTAGAAACTCTTAAATCACGACGCTTTAAGGGAATACATCATATATCTAACGTTAAAATTTTTGTGGAATGATATACTTTTGAAAAAATTTTGTGGAATGACATACTTGTGAGAAACTAACAGCTACATGTAAACACGAAGAGAGTACAAGGATACCGCGCCGTGTTCCGGCGGCGGCAGATACTCAAAGCAACAGTCAGTCTGCGCGCCGCACAAGGCAGTCGTTGACCGCAAACAATCACTTTCTACGTCACGCGTCGACAGCTGATCGAGCGCTCAGTGTGAATGCACTGACAGACGTAAACAAATACACAGTCTAATTTCTCCGACTAAATTCTGTATAAAGCTATGGTGACTTTATAAATTATGTTATTAACGTTCAGTATTTTTCAGGATACGGTTGTGTAAAATATTTAAGACCTTCAGGTAAATTCTGTGCGTGTCCGACGTTAAGACGACTTGCTATGGAGAAAATTTCAGGAAGAATGTAATTTCAAAAAAAAAAAAAAAAGTAATAAACTAAAAAAGGGTAACTATTAATTGAGTTTATTTTTCAGGTAACATAATTCCACTTAGGTACGTATTTTAGATGTAATTTGCTGCTCGCGATTACGTGATTCATACTTTGTGCTAATTTCATGTTCTATGAATTTACTTGTGAAGCGACGTGCTTGTGTACATTTACTGATTTTGACAATTATTGATTAATGAACAGGCTTGTTATTTGTATATATTATGCATCGCTTGGCTGCTATGCTTTTTCACTGATGTCATATTTTTTTAAATTATGTGCCTGCTGTGCTTATTTATTTAAATTATAATTGTCACCTGATTAATTGTGCTGACTGTAGTTAGGTATGTAGGTTACACTTTGTGATTTATCTGCTGGCGCCTTCATGTTTACTTATTAAGGTTACATATGAACATTTATTTGCTTATGCTGATATGATGATAATGACCTGTTTATTATGTAAGATACATATTTGCTGCTTTGCGTATGGATTGCATATTTACACATTTCTGTTTGTTGTCATAAGTACTCTTTAATTTGGTGTATAGAAATGCTGATATACTGTGTGCGAACATGGAGTTTAGGTCACACTATGGTATTAATTATAGATTGTTCGCTTGGCAGAGACTCGTTATAGGGATTGTGCTGCATCCACTTGTTGACATTCTGTTCTCTACTGGTATATTGTCGCGCTATTGCATGTTTTGCTTACGCTCAGTGCCTTATATTTTTAAGATAAGAAAATGAACTGCTATAATTCTACGAACGACATTAGTACAAGAAACTTCATAAAAGTCACATGAGATGGAGGTTTTATGGAAGCTGTATAAATTTATGCTAATAGGAAGGAAGCTAACGACATGACATACCAACACTAGGTTAGACCATTGACAGTTATTACACTGCATTTTTCGTGAGTAATTGAAATAGGAAGTGACACTTGACACAAGAAATACTCCACATGTTTGCTTCTGTTTGCCATAATTCTTGAAGTGGTGTACACACTGTGAAATATTATGATCATTAACACTTCGTAATCGTACTTACTTACTGGAAGTTATTCAAACTAAAGGCTGTTAGAGGTCATGTATGCATTTCTTTTATTTAATGATGGACAAGGAACCAAAATGTATCTTATAATTTATAATGAGTAGAAAATTTGGGTCAGATGGATTACACAGAGGTTGTGTGTGGACACTGTGTCTTCGGATTGTATGGGATGCTGAATTGAAGTTTGCACTAGGATTTTGTCTGTACTTGTTCGAGGAGACTGACTAGAGGAAAGAGTTGTTATGGAAGTGAAATGATATTGGTGCTGAGGTTTATATATATCGACGTATTGAAGAGGTATGATTGAGGTATTGAGATTATGTGAAGTTGATGATTATTGGAGTTTTCGTGGACAAGAGGTAAGGTAAATGATATTGATGATCGACGTATTGAAGAGGTATTATTGAAGTATTGAGATTATGTGATGCTGATGATTATTGGAGTTTTGGTGGATAAGAGGTGAAGTAAGTGAGGAGCATATTTTTTTTTCGTTGGTCTATATGGAACAAGGAGGATAAAGATGGCAGACTAGAACACTAAAGTAGCAGGAAGATTGTCTACACACACACTTTGTTAAATCACTAAGCAGTATATACTTTTTTTTTTGGAGAGAGGAAGTAATTGCATATCTTGGCTCACTGACAGTTGTTCAGCAACCGTACAATTTGATCTGGCTTGGCAAACATTGGTCTTGACATGATGACTATGACGCTGACTAACTATTATTGACTGTTATACATTGCTGCCACTACTACTTGATACACATGATGAACATAAAATTTTGACAGAATTGCATTTACACAGTTAACACTATTCAATTACACAGTAGCACTAATGTGGATGAAAGATGAGTGAGTGTTTTTTGTGTGTTTTCCTTTCCCTATCCCAAATTGGTACCAACCTATCTCCTAAATATTATTCTACTTGTTGTTGTGGCTTGCACTGACACCCATAAATATTATAGGTTTACTGGTATTTGTGTATTGTAATAGTTAATAGGACAATTATCTGATATCATTTGTGTGTTTGTTATGATTTGTATGTTTAGTGTAAAAGCATTGTATGTGTATTCAAACTATTGTTCATGCCTGAACTGTCTGATTAGTGATGGTGCTGCACTTATCAACATGATGTGTGACATTTAGTCATGTTTAATTTCTGCTGATGAACTGTGTGATTAGTGATAGGGAATATTATGGACTGTTATTTGCACTTTTTCTACATGATTGGTGCCACTAGAACATGTTTAATTTCTGCTGATGAACAGTGTGATTAGTGAAAGTGAATATTATGGACTGCGGTCAGCACCTGTTCAACATTGCTGGGTGCCACTGATGGACTGCTTCTACTGAAAAGATGTCACCTGTTGCTGTGTGCACCTGCTCAACATTGCTGGTGCCACTAATGGAACTGCTTATACTGAAATGGTGTTACTTGTTGGTGTCTGCAACTGCTCAACATTGCTGGGTGCCACTGATGGACTGCTTCTACTGAAAAGATGTCACCTGTTGCTGTGTGCACCTGCTCAACATTGCTGGTGCCACTAATGGAACTGCTTATACTGAAATGGTGTTACTTGTTGGTGTCTGCACCTATTCAACATTACTGGGTGCCACTGATGGACTGTTTCTACTAAAAAAATGTCACTTGTTGGTATTTGCACCTGTTGACCATTGCTGGGTGCTACTGCTGGAACTGTCAACTACTTGTTTCTTGGGCTATGGAAAGCGTTTATGTGAATATTTGTAGAAACTGATTTTTTGTGTATTACTGTTGGTGAAAAGTTATGATACTCTTACCTGCACATATTCGTCATTGCTGACGCTATTGATTGAACTGTTTAACCACATAATACTTGTGTAAACTGTTATGTAAAGTCACATGTATGAAAGAATTTGTATTGCTTACTGTATTCTATATAATAGGTTATTGAAAGGTCAGTGCAAAGCCAAAATTTTATCTAGTTATATGATATTTACGCATTAATATTATCTTTTATTTTTGTCTGTATTTTTTGACGAATTTGGTGGTATTTTCACCAACAATGCTGGCAAAAATACCATCAAATTCTAGCCCGTGGAGGAAGGGCATATGAAAGGTGGCTACACTGAGCCACAGCGCCAGAGATCGCGCTAGAGAGTATTGTTCCGCCGCCTCCACTGGCAGTGATTATTGAGATGTCGTAGTGGGCAGTGCTTGGGGTGAGCTCGTGGTAGTCAGTGCTTGTTAAGAACTCGTAGCAGAGAGTGTTTGTTGAGATGTGCTAGTAGAGAGTGCTTGCTGAGATGTGATACTGAAAAGTTCTTGTTGAGATGTGGTAATAGCGAGTCGGTGTGGAGATATATTGTAATGATTAGAGTGATTTTGGTCAATATATGAAGGTAACGAAACTTGATTTATTTTTCATTATTTCCATGTTTTAAATAATGCGTCATTACAGGTTCAGTCAACAAAGCATCTGGCTTGTGTTCTTGTATTAGAGTGTAATTCTGGTTTTCTTGAGTAATTATGGTATTTTTATTTTCTTTAATTAATTCAGTATAAATGATATTTAAAATTTCTTGTGTTATTGAAGAAGAACCGTGCCAGATGCGTACGTTGAGTCATACTTCCACACACAGAACAGTTATACTTGTGCTTTGGTTTCGTAGGTTTTATAGTTGCTGGGGACTTAATTAATTAATTGTGTTAATGAAAATTTCCATTTCATTCTTTGTTGTTGTTCTATGCAGTCAGATTGCGTAATAATACTAGTCAGGGCCAACCGTTTACGAGACTTCGTAATCGAACAGACAGCTACTAAATCAAAAAATTAAAATTATTTTCATTGTATTTTAATTAAGCCCCCATGCACCATGCGAAGCGACTTAAGTGGAATGATCACATGAAACAATTAGAGGAAAAGCAGATGCCAGACTGAGATTTTGGAAGACTCTTAAGGACGCGTATTGCATCCACGAAAGAAGTGGCTTGCAAAACACTTGTTCGACTGAGTCCTCTTATGTATAATACCACTACAGCACTCGGGACATCTTCACTTCAATTATAATCACCCTGTACTATGAGTATTTCCTGACAGCAGTATCATTCCGTCCTGGTAGTTTCTTCGTACCTTTTTTTGCCACCAGTGTACTTGGTCCGCTTGTTCAGCTCTCACGTGAATGGTAGTGCGGCTGACTACCTCGTGGGGGACTTGGGTTCGATTCCCGGTGCTGCGAGCTGCTCTTTCCTTTGTGGGAGGACTCGGACGAGGTGGTCAGTCTCGTGATGACAACTGAGGAGCCAAGTGGCCCAGTAGTGGCGGCAACAGGTTCGCTAACTCAACAAGAGAGCGGCGTGCTCACCCCACGACCTTCCATACCGCATCTCGACGACGCAATTGGCTGAGAATGACACGGCGGCCGGTCGGACGCGATTGGTCTGTCTGTGGCCAGAAATACAGTGCAGTAGCGTACTTATTGTTCAGCACTTACTTCATTTACATCAGCATTACTGTTTGATGGTGGGCTTAAAGAAGCTGTAAAAAATGTTTCTGGGCCTTAGGTGGGGACACAGTTTGGTTTGAGGAAGAGGATGAGCCGCTAGGTGGCAAACCGCCTCGTTCAGAAGCTGTAATTAGTTTTCACCCAGCCAAGCGCGTATCACATCCTGTCACCACAGGGAGAATGCTAATTCTCGCCAATCACATATGTACGCAGTCAATCCAAAGACTAGGACGCACACGCTATTTTCTGTTGTGTTTTCTGGATTTGCTAAGACAGTTTTTAGAAACTAATGTCATATACTTCAGAAACTCTTCATTTACACTGAAATTCCTCGCGGTCTTCATATTCGTTTGTCCTTGTGTACATTTTTTTAATAATCTTGTCGTTATTAATTTTTCTTATATATCCGTCTACTATCATTCTTTTCAACGTTTCTGTGTGTTCTTTCTAGAGTCATGTTTCTCTTCAATACTTTTACATCTTCAATGTCTAACCTATCCATTTACACGTATTATAATCTAGCTTTTTCATGAATGAAATGTGAACTGCCCACCATGTGCAATGACAAAATATGCTAACACGTACACCTAAAGATATAGAGAATAGGCTGCAGAGAGTACAGAAAAACTCCCGTTATCCAACAAAGAAAAGTTAGGTGGTTCCTAAATTATATGTACACAGGTATGTATGGGCTGAACGCATTCTGTCAGTGTCCACCCGTGTCCTTTCAACTTTTTCTTACGGAAAACATCCAGTAAATAATTTACCTACATTTAGTGTCCAATGCAGGCGGAAGGGCATTCCTAGAATACATCTGTATGCACCGAATTGCGTCCTAAGTGAATTACTAACGAAGCAGTGCTCTTTTGACAGAAAATAATACAAATTTCTTCACAATCGTCAAAAATCCAGAATCCTTTCCGCCTTTCTAAAAATATTCTTAACTGACAGATTAGTTTCTCCGGCCCAGGAAAATGACGCATAACGCTCAAAAGACAGCAACCTCTGGATGTGACGAAACTTGATGTAATCAAAGACTTCAAGACACACACACACACACACACACACACACACACACACACACACACACACACACACACACACACACGAGACCGAGAGCTCGGGGCGCTTAATACTGGCTTCCAGCAACATAGGAAAGCTAAACGTAAGAAATCATAGGCAACATTACCACCCCTTGGTAACGATCGCAGGTACGAGGGCGAACTGAAAAGTAATGACTCCGAATTTGTTTTGCTGTTCTCAGTATTGGTTGGTGCAGATTATTCAGTCGATTTCCCGGGTTCGCTGACACAGGCTGCAAACACTCCGCCACTAAAGGGCTCCGGACTGTAGCATGTAACATGGCAGTGGGTAACGTAACTGCGTCTGTGAGTGAGGAAAAGATCCTCAGAAAACTGGAAGCGCCAGTTGGAAGAGTTGCTCCACTCCTGGAGCACCCTGTCCTTCAGCACGACAATGCCGGGCCGCGACATCTGCAAGAATCGACGCCTTGGCTCCACTGCTATCGATCATTCTGCATACGATCTCGACTTAGCCCCTATCCGATTTTCATCTGCTTTCTAAATTTAAAGAACGCCTTCGAGGACTTAATTTTGATAGCGATGAAGAGGTGCAAGCAGAAGTGAGGTTGCGGCTCCTTCAACAAAGTCAGATACTATAAAATGACCGTATCGAGAAACTGGCCTCTCGTTGGCAGAAACCTGTTCGTCACCAGGCTGACTGTATTGACATATAAATATGTAGACATGAAGAATACAGACGTAGAATCGTTAACAAAGTCCGTTTTATTTAAAAAGTGTTAAACCATGGATCTTGCCGTTGGTGGGAAGGGTTGCGTGCCTCAATGATATAGATAGCCGTACCGTAGGTGCAACCACAACGGAGGGGTATCTGTTGAGAGGCCAGACAAACGTGTGGTTCCTGAAGAGGGGCAGCAGCCTTTTCAGTAGTTGCAGGGGCAACAGTCTGGATGATTGACTGATCTGGCCTTGTAACATTAACCAAAACGGCCTTGCTGTGCTGGTACTGCGAACGGCTGAAAGCAAGGGGAAACTACAGCCGTAATTTTTCCCGAGGACATGCAGCTTTACTGTATGATTAAATGATGATGGCGTCCTCTTGGGTAAAATATTCCGGAGGTAAAATAGTCCCCCATTCGGATCTCCGGGCGGGGACTACTCAAGAGGACGTCGTTATCAGGAGAAAGAAAACTGGCGTTCTACGGATCGGAGCGTGGAATGTCAGATCCCTTAACCGGGCAGGTAGGTTAGAAAATTTAAAAAGGAAAATGGATAGGTTAAAGTTAGATATAGTGGGAATTAGTGAAGTTCGGTGGCAGGAGGAACAAGACTTCTGGTCAGGTGACCACAGGGTTATAAACACAAAGTCAAATAGGGGTAATGCAGGAGTAGGTTTAATAATGAATAGGAAAATAGGAATGTGGGTAAGCTACTACAAACAGCTTAGTGAACGTATTATAGTGGCCAAGATAGATACGAAGCCCATGCCTACTACAGTAGTACAAGTTTATATGCCAACTAGCTCTGCAGATGACGAAGAAATTGAAGAAATGTATGACGAGATAAAAGAAATTATTCAGGTAGTGAAGGGAGACGAAAATTTAATAGTCATGGGTCACTGGAATTCGTCAGTAGGAAAAGGGAGAGAAGGAAACAGTACGTGAATATGGATTGGGGGGAAGAAATGAAAAAGGAAGCTGTCTGTTAGAATTTTGCACAGAGCATAACAATCATAGCTAACAATTGGTTCAAGAATCATAAAAGAAGGTTGTATACATGGAAGAATCCTAGAGATACTAAAATCTATCAGATAGATTATATAATGGTAAGACAGAGATTTAGGAACCAGGGGCAGATATGGACTCTGACCACAATCTATTGGTTATGAACTGTAGATTAAAACTGAAGAAATTGCAAAAAGGTGGGAATTTAAGGACGTGGGACCTGGATAAACTGACTAAACAAGAGGTTGTAGAGAGTTTCAGGGAGAGCATAAGGGAACAATTGACAGGAATGGGGGAAAGAAATACAGTAGAAGAAGAATGGGTAGCTCTGAGGGATGAAGTAGTGAAGGCAGCAGAGGATCAAGTAGGTAAAAAGACGAGGGCTGCTAGAAATCCTTGGGTAACAGAAGAAATATTGAACTTCATTGATGAAAGGAGAAAATATAAAAATGCAGTAAATGAAGCAGGCAAAAAGGAATACAAACGTCTCAAAAATGAGATCGACAGGAAGTGCAAAATGGCTAAGCGGACTTGGCTAGAGGACAAATGTAAGGATGTGGAGGCTTATCTCACTAGGGGTAATATAGATACAGCCTACAGGAAAATTAGAGAGACCTTTGGAGGGAAGAGAGCCACTTGCATGAATATCAAGAGCTCAGATGGAAACCTAGTTCTAAGCAAAGAGGGGAAAGCAGAAAGGCGGAAGGAGTATATAGAGGGTCTATACAAGGACGATGTACTTGAGGACAATATTATGGAAATGGAAGAGGATGTAGATGAAGATGAAAGGGGAGATACGATACTGCGTGAAGAGTTTGACAGAGCACTGAAAGACCTGAGTGGAAACAAGGCCCCCGGAGTAGACAACATTCCATTAGAACTACTGACGGCCTTGGGAGAGCCAGTCCTGACAAAACTCTACCATCTGGTGAGCAAGATGTACGAGACAGGCAAAATACCCTCAGACTTCAAGAAGAATATAATAATTCCAATCCCAAAGAAAGCAGGTGTTGACAGATGTGAAAATTACCGAGCTATCAGTTTAATAAGTCACAGCTGCAAAATACTAACACGAATTATTTACAGACGAATGGACAAACTGGTAGAAGCCGATCTCGGGGAAGATCAGTTTGGATTCCGTAGAAATGTTGGAACACGTGAGGCAATACTGACCTTACGACTTATCTTAGAAGACAGATTAAGGAAATCCTGTCCGTCATGTAATTACCACACACTGGTATACTAAATTCATACTAACTCTCTGAGAAATCTTCCCGAAAAGAATAGCTGAGGGCTACTTTGATGCTTTCACCACATGCTTCACGTGGTCAACTTGGTTTACACAAAGAGTGTAACTCCACAATAATTTTAATAATTAAAATAACTTAGATCGCAAAGCAATTTACAAAAGAGAAACCTCGAACTGGTTACAATCGTCTTACTATTAACCTGATGCGTCAAAGTCCGCAGCTCGTGGTCGTGCGGTAGCGTTCTCGCTTCCTACGCCCGGGTTCCCGGGTTCGATTCCCGGCGGGGTCAGGGATTTTCTCTGCCTCGTGATGACTGGGTGTTGTGTGATGTCCTTAGGGTAGTTAGGTTTAAGTAGTTCTAAGTTCTAGGGGACTGATGACCACAGATGTTAAGTCCCATAGTGCTCAGAGCCATTTGAACCATTTGATGCGTCAAACAATTGTATAAGCACGTGGTACTGGTCTCACAAAGTACACCCCACGTGGGTTGAACATAAAGAAAAGTTGCTATATTGAAAAATATTGTCAAGACGAGACGTTATAATCTCACGCACATTCGCATTTAAGATTGATGATCTTAGTTAGAGTTACTGATCAACACGTGGTTCCACTTTACTCACAAAGTAGTGACAAAGCAGCTACTGGAAGATATTCTGAATTTCACACTCGAAATACACTGCGTTGCAATTTAAGATAACATTAGATATTTTAGAGCTAAAAATGAAATAAAGGTGATTAAATTTTCAGTTAGGCTGAACTTAAGAAATCCATTGTCCTACGGACTTAGCAGACACGCGCTTAGCCGGAGATCTTACCACTTCAGACGCTCGCCGCAGGGGGGTGAAACTCATATAGGGATTTCCGGTAACACGACGTTGGTTTGGTCCCAGGCCACTTGGAGCGCTGCAAGTTTAGCAATTTATAGTCTCGTGCTCCTATTGGATGACGTAGTCTTCCATAATTGTTTTGGTATCGTAGCAACGTGATTGTGATTTTTCGTTTAAATTGCAGTGTAAGTATGTTTCTATTATTCTAGTTAATTTTGGGATGCATTCGTAATATTTGATGGTGTGATGATTCAGTATTTACTTTTTTACTTTTGTTTCATATAAAACACGAGGTTGTATCATCACATTACGTTCTGTGGACTCTTGTATATTTGTTCCTGTAAAGAAATACAATTTCCGTTGCTCAGTTTACTTAAAGGGTAAGTATATTTCTTATTTCTGTTAATATTTCCTTGTATTTCATAGAGAATCCCATGCTAGCAGCTTTTGACATAGTTTGTATTCAACTTAACGAATCCTGTAATGGAATATAATTCTGGCTTTGATTCATGTCACTCTTAGTGACATAATAAGTATCATTTATTGTGCCGTTTACTACATACCAAATATTGGACGTGTTGCAATTGATTCGTAATGCCTTGAGTGTGTTCTATTTCCCGTTTTCGACAGTAAATATTCTGCACAGTATATAACACTCTATCCAGGTAAAAAGTGTTTGTTGCTGTTGTATCGACAAACGTTGTGTTCTCACATAATAAGACATTTGTTTCGAAGTCACACAAAGCAGGTCCTTCAAGCAGTTGAACATTTACACGTATTATTGTGGCAATATCCAATGCAGTAGAAATCTTCTCGCACTTTAATGCTCAACACAATGTAATACAGATTTACAGCTGTAACTGTTACTGATAATGTACAGTTGAATTTGGTATCACCATGGTATCTAGATGCTGAAATTACTGAAATGGTACAATAAGCAGTGTTTCTACCGCCTGATAGCTCTGTTTAGCACTGTTTAACGGAGTAGTGTTGAATATAGAATATGGTGCAACTACGCCCACGTAGTTATATATAGAGTGATGTGCATATCCGTAGTAGAAATGAGAATTTGTTTCGTTTTTACACTATTTTGTAGCAATAACACATCAGATTACAAGCCATGATAGCAGTTATCAATACTTCAGTACAGGATAGCTGCATTTAGACATAAGCTAATATGATTTTTGATAGTGAAATTAATTTCACACTGAGTTTTCTTTAACATTAATCAGTGTCAACCATACCTGATCTTTTTTCTCGTTCCTAATTTTTGGTTTGAATAACATTTCAGACACATGAGGATGGATCATACAGGAAGAGAAGAATCCAGTTTGAGATTGAAATTGAATTACTCGTGCAAGTTTCCTGGATGCAGGAGTAGTTATTATGTAAAAATAAATTCCAAACACAAGAATAAACATTTCTATAAATTTCCAGCTGCATCAAAAAGTGAGACTTTGAAGAAGTGGAAATTGATCTGTAATATAGATGAAGGTGTGAACTGTAGTTATTACTATGTGTGTGAGGATCATTTTTATGAAGCAGATTTTGTGAACTTTACTAGACACAGGCTAAATCCTGGTGTTATACCAAAGCACATGGTATTGGTGTTGTATCATCCTCCCCCCCCCCCCACCCCACCCATCTGTGTTACACTGGTGGTGGTGGTGCCGGTTTCACCACATCGGGTACAAATATAAGTGTGCACGAGACAGGTCACAATGCAAAATCTACAGTAATACAACGAAGCAGTCCCCCTTTACAGAGCACAGATGATGGTGAGTACAGCTTTTTATCCTCACCTGTTTATGATGTTGAAAGTAGTGCAGGTGTAATGGGATCTGGCGTTTCTAAACGTGATTTGACTCCAAGAAAACACAAAATGTATAAATTGCATAGAATTACAGTTTCCAGAGTGTGTAAATTGAAAAAACAGCTACAGAATGAGAGGAATAAATTGAAAATTCTAAAAGAGTTGTATGATGACAGGAAATTTCAGTTAATTGAAGAAGAGTTGAATGATGAGACTAAAACTTTTATTAATAGTCAGTTAAGAAATGCCAATATGCAGCCCACAGCTGTACAGTGGTCTATACAAGATAAGGCATTTGCTTTATCTATTTATAAGTGTAGTCCCCGGTTGTACAGATATTTGGCCACATACTTCTCCCTTCCATCTGTTAGGCGGCTCAAGGGAGTGCTTTCCCACATACCATTCGATACAGGACTTAATCCAGCTTTATTAAACTTTTTAGCAAGGGAAGTAAGTAATGTGCATGAAAATGACAAGTATTGTGCTCTACTTTGTGATGAAATGTCTCTGGATGATGGTATGTACTATGATGCCCACAAACAGCTAATCTATGGGTATCAGGACTTGGGTCATTTAGGACGTTCACCTGTAGCTGCTAGTCAAGCATTGGTTTTTATGCTGAAAGGCATTCACAGAACTTGGAAACAAGTTCTAGCATATTACTTTACTGCAACCACTTTCCACTACACCCATTTGAAATCACTCATTGTTCACATCATAAGTGAACTACAGAATATTGGGTACTGTATTGACCAGAATGCAACAAACCAAAAGGCCCTTAAGCAACTGTGTGAAGCAAATTTGTTGAAGCCCAGTATATTTCATTTTGTCGTCAATAATCAACCAATTGTTACCATTTATGATGTACCACATCTGCTCAAAAACACTAGAAATGCTTTGATAGATAATAAAATTCAATTTGAACCTCACAAAGCAGCAAAGTTTGAGTACATCAGTGCAGTGTTCTTTTTGGATAAAAAAAAACGGTTCAAAACTCTGCCCATTCAAAATAAAGGTAAAAGTTGCTGCTGCACAAATGAGCCATACTGTTGCAGCTGCAATTGAAACATATGTTTCTACTCACACATTACCATCTGAAGCTATACACACAGCTGAGTTTGTGGAAAAGGTAGATAATCTCTTTGATTCACTCAACAGTAATGAGCAATATCCCAGGGATGGAAAACAATTTAGGTGTGCTTTATCAGAAAATTCACCACATTTAGAAATGTGGTATAGCATATTGAGGGAAATAGGCAGCTGGCAAATAATAGATTTAAAAACGGGAAGAAACAAGACTAATATGTTTAGCTTCATAAAAGGTTGGCAGATTACATTACAGTCTATTATTTTCTTGTGGAAGACCTTGAAAGTGGTTGGCTTTAAGTACTTAAATTTAAAGGCGTTCAATCAAGATGCTTTAGAAAATTTCTTTTGTTGTATAAGACAACATGGTATTGCTAATACAAACCAAACTTGTTTTCAGTTTGTACAAGCTCTGAAGACTTGTGTTGTCAATCATATGACTTTGCCTTTCAAAGCCATGAGTGTAAGTAACTGTGAAAATGATGATTACACTCCCTTGAGCAGTTTGTGTCACTTTTTGGCCGCTAGTGGTAGGAGTGAACATTTAAGTGAATGTGAGATGAAAGACACTGATACACCTGAGCAAATTTATTCTTACTCAGATGGTATCATCGAGTCTGTAGAAGATCAACAATCCTTAGCCTATGTAGCAGGCTATGTACTAAAAGCCATAGATGTACCAGATGATTGTGAAACATGTAATACCAGTCTCTACTCCTCTGTTGTGACTGAAAATCATTTGTTTACCTCATTTAAAGAGAATAGTGAGGAGCATTCTCATTTGCAATATGCAAGTGAAAGAGTCATGATTTTCCTAAGGGCACTCCATGATCAGCTGTATGAGTATCTAAATAGTCATGGTCACACAACAAGACTACATGATAATTAAAAAAAAACATTTATTCTGTCTCATACAACAATTTGTAATAAACATGACATTGAAGAGAGACATCTGAAGACAAGTATTCCATTTATAATATGCAAGTATGTGAAAGAAAAGAAATTTACAAACAAGAGGAAATTGTGTATGCAACAACTTAAAAAGAAGTTCAAATCGTGTTAAAAGACTTTGTATTTTGTTTATTATGTGTACAATGAGAGTAAGCTCCCTATACATATACAAATGTTCTTGTATCAAGATCATGCCTTTGACTTGTTATGACAAAATCTGGTAATTCAGCAGGCACATAACTTAACACTTTCTAGATGTGATGATTGGATTCTAAAAGTATAATGAATAAAGTGCTGTCAAGGGGAATTTGTGTTAATTTTCAGTAGTGTACCAAACAGTGTTTTCAAAGAGGAAGTAAATAAATAAAAATGTTAAAAATAAATGTTGTACCAGTGTCTTCTTTCATTATTTAAACATGATGGGTGTTGCCAAAATAAGAGCCAAGTTGGGGAAAAAAGAAAAAAAATGTTGTGTTGCAGTTCATTTTCTTTGTATGTTTCATTGGCAAAAACATTATGGCTACATTCATGGAGTGTCTACCTGCTCTGCTCCCAATTTGTTTTTCAGTTTTGTAAAGTAGTATTTTGTGTGTTTCATAAATTTATTTGAACTGTGCAGAAGTTCAATTTCAGATGACTGAATATCCATAAATAACAATCAACAGAAAAAATAATAAATCGGATTTTGTACACTTTACAGTACATCCTTGGTTTGTAGCACAGATATTTTTGTAAATGACCTCTTGGTTATTAGCTGTGTAGTTATTTATTTGTGTAACCTACTATTCCACTTTCGATCATGCGAGTGTGCTTTAGGATATGTGGAAACGTAAAAATCATTTATATATGCATGCAATGTCAGATGATTTCTGTCTGCCATGTGCTAAAGCTCGTTTATTTCCACATGATAATGGCCACACGGCCAAAATCGCAATATTGAGTTTTACAAAAAAATTTCACAGTCAGAAGGTGACGTCGTAATTTACGAAAATTTTGACAATGTAAACTGCAGCTACGAGTAGTTAATGTTTGTTTTTGATTGTGATTTCTTTTATATATTACTTTGCAAGATCTCAAAAACCTTTATTACTGCACTAAGCGGCCCACATTCAAAGATTAAATGAAAAATATTGTCCTCTGATACGCGTATTTACAAATAAACATAAGAGATTTTCGCGCCACATTTTTTTCGTATTGAAGTTCACAGCCAGGCCACAAGTAGCGCTGGTGTCGTCCTGTGTTTCTATATAATAATGTGGTCTTTGCACTTCTACTATATTGGTGTTCTGTGGCTCGCCGCCGACAGACTGACCTGCTGGGCTCCTACCGATCGAGCTTCACAAATACAGACGGAAGTGACCAGAGAGGCAGCTTCCTATACCAACATGACAAGGGACGGACAGGACCATACTAAGAATAGAAACCTCTTTGCTTCTAGAAAGCGTAGCTACCTGTTCCGACGTTGGTCCTACTGTTCTCTAGCAGACAGGCTTGTCTGCTACCATCAAGCATGCAACTACAAATACATTTGCTCATTCATTCTTTCACACAGAAGGGAAGGGGGATGACAGTATCTTATCATATACAGTATATAAAAGAAAGCGGATGTAGGTTCCGTATGAGACAGTGTGACATGAATTACATATAAACTGTGTTTTAAAGTGTAGTAGTGTGACAGATCGTTCTTGTTTATGTGTAAAAGTAACACATTCCACTACTCAGTCTCCTCCCAGATAGTCAGAAACGCCACAGTAAATTTAGAAGAGGAATGTACGCCATAAATGACAACAGATTTAAGAAATTAACATGAAAGGAATCCAACAGAGACGTTTCAAGGTGCACGTATGAAACGCGACCTGAGGTTTCCGTACAAACTTCATGGTCCATGTAGATAGCAATCTTATATAATATGAGTGAGTTTGCGAGCATCAAAGTACACGATATGAATGGACGTATCATTTGACTTTAGAAGCTTAATTTCCTTACACTGCCAAGGGTCTGTAGACCTTAGCAGAGGAACGTTTTATAAAGTGACCACCTCGCTAAAGGGGCCAGTGTGACAAAGGAAGCTTCTTCCGTTATTTTGTAGTAAAACCTTCTCTGATTTTCAGTTGTCTGACGTAAAGTCATTTATATTATTCTTGTTACATCACTGATACACAGAGTAATACTTTTTTCATCATATTAACGTTTAGACAAAACCTTTTGGCCTGCTAAATAGACCCTTGTTGTTTATTTTGATTTGATAGTGTCATATAAACCGCTAATGCCGACATGACGTCCGATCGGTAATGCTGACCACACTACTCGTCGGGAAAAGTGACCAAGCTGGCCACTTTTTCCGACAGTTTAGTTTTAATTTCTTTACATCAGTGAGAGTTAATTACTTCCACATATCACGCATAATACTACAGATGAACTTCTATAAAAAGTTTTATATACAAAGCTATCATCCGTCACTCCTACCCTTTGTAACGATTTTCAGTAAATTAATTAATTATATTTAAAACCATTTCTCTTCTGTTATATTTGGCGTAGAACAAAAATCCAATTAAAATGATCTGCTGCAACTGCTATGTACTGTTTCAGACACTAGGGCGTCAATACGCCTTGAAAATACGTCCAGAAGTCAGAGGCACAAAACATGGGATTCTGTTGGGATGAAAAACGCGACTGAGGCGGTCAAGGATGATAAGATGCGTTTTTCTACAGTGGCAAAGGTATCTAATGTTCCTCGTAACACGCTAAAAAGAAGAGTCCTACGAGAAATGCAGACACAGCAGGTGGTAAAAAGGTTATAGGAAATTTAAGGAGTGTGTTCAATGAACAACAAGAACAAGAAATCCTTAATTACATTTTTTAAATGGACAAGTGATTTTAGGGATTTGCAGTTAATTTCCTACAGAGATGAGCTTTTCTGTAGGCAGAGCAGGACAAAATAGCACACCATTTTTACACTAATAACGTATACGGAAAAGTTGCCAGGTTGTGGCCGTGTTACCCTCTTGGGTAGAGAAAAGTGGCTTCTTCAGAAAAGGCCGTATAGTTCCTATACGTTCCTCACTCTCTCTCTCTCTCTCTCTCTCTCTCTCTCTCTCTCTCTCTTTTTTTTTTTTTGGGTCGCTTAAAATTATTTTCTGTGATTAACTGGCAGATTGAGAATGTGTAAGCGTCACGTTTCTATCAGTAATCATGGTTTAATGAACACTCAGTTTCCCTGAGAGTGGCCACTTTACCCCGCCTTCCGCTGTTGATACTTGATACCTCTACCCGTTTCTCAGCAAAAGAGGTCTAACAGATGGACAGACAGACAGACGGACAAAATAGCTAAAGAATATTTTTATTTGATCTAATTACAAATTAATATCCTGTATATAGGTTTTGATCAGTGATGTTGCGAGTATCAAAATATGTGACTGCAATGTTCGCGTCTTTTGATTACATTGGCTTGGAAGCTTATATTTTTTTACACCGCCAGAGGACTGTAGACCTTGGTATTTGACTTAAATTTCAAACTGATAACTCTGCCCGTTCCTGAGAGTAAATGACCTTAACAGACGGACAACAAAGTGATCCTATAATGGTTCCGTTTTTGTCGATTGAGGTATGGAACCCTAAAAAAGAAACATATCTCATGAGATAATCTTCTACTAACCACAGTGCAAAAAAATGAACAATCACAATCACTCTGTTATGAAATTTGTGTTTTCCAGTCAGTATTACAGCGGGAGAGAAGGAATGCTCAGCCGTATTACTGAAGCGACCCCTAGACGGTCAATAATATTGACAATATTTCTTGGATGCGTGATAATATTGACCGTAAAGAAGTGAGATTGAGATATTGCGCAGTAATATTTGGAACATGAAAAACTTTGGGAATATATTGCGCTATCTGCAGATATTGTGGCGTCTGTGGGCAGTATTGACAATATCCTGGACAGTCTCTCGCGTTCTTCATAGACTAAGGAGATTAGGTTGGATTAGGATATGATAGGTTTTCTGTTGTATGAAAAAAAGAGTTCAAAGCGGGACGAATTATCGTTATTATTAAAGAGTTTCGAAGTGTATAGGTCACTGCTGGTACTGTCGGATGTTAGAGCAGATGAGTATAAAAGCAGAAGTGTTAAGAACGATCAATCGTACGATTTGTTGCTCAGAAAACACAGGAAACGGCCGCGAAGGAAGATCTTTTTTAAAAAAATTTTACTAACGCAAAGTTTTGAATAAAAATATATACAGGATGTTACACAACTCATGTTACACACTTGCAGAGAGGACACAGAACATGAAGTTTTACTGAGGAACCGATGTCCGGAAACATCAAATGACGCTACAGAGCATCAAAGTTAATAGGCGCCAGCGCCTGTAAATGTATGTACATACAGGGTGATTCTGTGATGATGATAGAAACTTTCTAGGAAAATAGAGAACGATAAATGTATCAATTTCAGGTGAACCAAATACCCTGTTATCTTAGCGACAACAGTACCAGTACATGTATTCCACTGTCGTAGATATCAGAACGGCTTCCGCTTGTCCGCAACTCGTGGTCGTGCGGTAGCGTTCTCGCTTCCCACGCCCGGGTTCCCGGGTTCGATTCCCGGCGGGGTCAGGGATTTTTCTCTGCCTCGTGATGACTGGGTGTTGTGTGCTGTCCTTAGGTTAGTTAGGTTTACGTAGTTCTAAGTTCTAGGGGACTGATGACCATCGATGTTAAGTCCCATAGTGCTCAGAGCCATTTGAACCATTTTTGGCTTTCGCTTAAAACTTTCGACTCGCTCGCTTCCGGTACAATGACCCATACCTCAAATTGATACATTTACCCTCTTCCATCATTCGTGGAGGTTTGTAACATCATCACGGAATCATACTGTATATACATACGGCACACGTACGGGCGCCAGCGCCTGTAACTTTCCGCACTGTAGCGTCGTTGGATGACGTTTACGGACGCGGGTTCCTACGTAAAACCTGATAAACTAAGCCCCCTCTACAATCCTTACAAGTGTGTGGCATGAAGTGTAGGTATTCGCTCTGTGCATGCATTACTTACCCGAATATAGCGACGTGATGCACTTCTTATTGCATGAGACTTTTCCGTAAATAAGTCTCAAATACTGCAACGTGAAACTGCACTTGTAAATTTCAAGTCTTCGAATGATCTGAGAATTGCCGGTGGGAAGGTATTGTAGCGAAACGGATAAGTGCTGGCTTGGTGGAACTGGATATAATAAGTACATTACTAACCAGAAAGGTGAATAATTGGAACAACGCAGAAAGGTTATAAATAAAAGCAATAGCGTAAAAATTAGAGTTTAGCCAACCAAACATCGAAGGTACTTTGTGTACAGATACGTCATAAAATCTGACTTCTACATTTAAAGGTATAAGCTTTCCAGAGTTATATATAGCCAAATCACAGGAGTAACGAATGGTTCAAAGATGTTCTTAAAAACAACCTTAACGACCAAATTCGTTTCATAACGACCAATACATCCGGCTGCATGCCCAACAGACTTGTACCAGGCTCTGAGCATTATGCGACTTAACTGCTGAGGTCATCAGTCGCCTAGAACTTAGAACTAATTAAACCTAACTAACGTAAGGACATCACACACATCCATGCCCGAGGCAGGATTCGAACCTGCGACCGTAGCGGTCGCTCGGTTCCAGACTGCAGCGCCTAGAACCGCTCGGCCACTCCGGCCGGCAGACTTGTACCAGAACTCGCCGTTATGACTGTGACAGGTTGTCTCCAACCCGCTTCCCGTTAAGCATTTCACATATTCACATAACCTCGTGTTAACTGCTGATAATGTTGCAAAATGGGAATAGAAAACTGCACATTTATTTTCATTGACGCTTTACTATTTAACATTTCGTACTGCTGTGTATAACATTAGAGGTCTAACTTTAGGATTCTATGAAGATTTTTTTGATTACATATTGATACATTAAAATCTGAAATAATGAGCATGCCGGAAACTCAGGAGCTGATTTCTCAGTACGTACGAAATGGCACTGTAAGTGTCTTCATGCAAAAAGTAAAACTTTCGTTAGCTATATAATCAGGCAATAGTCTTCAAGCAACATTTATCATGGAGGCTACGTAAATGGCCTTAATCCAAAAAATTGCCTCTTAGTATAATCTTCGGAACTTAGATTAATACTGCGTAATGTCTATATTAATAAATACCCGGTTGCATTTACAGGCTGCTTATCTATTTTCAGAAACTATTTCGTATAATTATTGACCAAATTAAAGAAAAATGAAATGATGTCATGATCTACTAACTGAAAGATATAATCTTACCTTAAAGGTTTCACACAGTAAGTGAAGTATTGGAATCAAAAACTGTTAATATGTCTTAGGGCAGCGTAACTAACTGCGCGAAAATTACCCAGACTATATTCATATAATATTTGATAAAGAGAGCACTTAAGGGCTTCCAACAAATTTCACACATAATTTAAAACCTTTTAGAAATTTTTTCTCTCTGACACCTTCCTCGAAACAATGAAACAAAAGAAGTTAATCACTTACTTCGTATTCACTGTTCATACAGCACAACTTCAGTATCAAGTCTGACGTTTTAATTTATCACTTCGTTACTACTACCTCTATTCGCAACACATTTTGCAGATAGTATCCACATATACCATTGAGTTTACCTGCAAAATTATATCAATGCCTAACTCATAGGTCAGGAGATATAACGTCATAAAAACTGAGATGCGGGAAAACTTGCTTTTCTTAAAAAGCATCGCAAATTACCAGGACTATATTCATCCAGAGTTTGGTAAAGAGAAAACTTAGCGACATATTTAGCACCTTTACTCATTTGTAATCAGATGTCTGAAGCTGTTTTATCCATGGGAGTTCTGTTTTTTTTTTAATTGGGTGGTGGTGGTTACTGGTTCTCATTAAATCAAGCGTTTTCTTTTTTGAGTCCTCAGCCTTCTAACTGGTTTGGTGCAGCCCGCCAGGAATTCCTCTTCTGTGCCAACCTCCTCACCCCAGAGTAGCACTTGCAACCAATGTTCTCAATTATTTGATGGATGTATTCCAACCTTTGTCTTCCTCTAAACTTCTTACCCTCTACAGATCCTTGTAGTACTTTGGAAGTTATTCCCTGATGTCTTAACAGACGTGCTACCATCCTGTCTCTTTTTCTTGTCAATGTGTTCCACGTATTCCTTCCCTCGCCGATTCTCCACCACATCTCAAATGCTTCGATTCTCTTCTTATCCAGTTTTCCCACAGTCCATGCTCTCAGAGTTGCTTTATAGATTCATGTTTGATAAAGACTTTAGGCGATCGGCAGCTGAATCGCCCTGTATACACTGACACTAATAGAAAGTGTTGCAACACGAACACCTTGACCGGACGCTCTAGTATTTTCATGCCTGTGGGGTATGTTATTCAAAATTTCAGTATTATGCAAACTTAATTTCAGAAAATAAAAAACGGAAAACAACATTTCTACAGATGACAGTTGATGTGAGTACATAATGGCTGTTGGGCGCATCTACTGTTACTGGAACTTTTCTGGTGGTGATCGAAACACAGCATGCCAAGAAGACGAGCACATGCAGCTTGTCACAATCTTCGGAACTGCAGAAACGACCATTCTTCGATAGGCGGGGCATGGCAGCAACAGTTGAGGATAGTGCAACAACCGGAGAACGGCTGGTCACAACATGGACTGTGGAGAACAGTGTGGTAACATTTGATGCAAGTCCTTCCAAAATCGCCACATCAGGAGAAGGTCGTGGTATTGTTTGAATGGGCAGGGGCTACAGTCTGTATGCCATGATGAAACATCGGGAATAGGTTACTGGAAGCTGGACTGAGATGTCGAGTTGCCATGCCTCGTTTACTGCCGACACCACAGCACAGACAACAGGAAGCACAGACTTGCTTGATATGGAGTCAGAGTCGACTGCGGCATTGAGCGGAATTGTGCAGTGTACAGCAATGAGTCTGAATTCTTTTCGCAGTGATTGCATGCCAGACACGCATTCGACAAGCCTACAGTTCAAATCCGCGTCCGGCCATCCAGATTCAGGTTTCCGTAATTTCTCTTCAGACAAATGCCCGGATGATCCCTTGAAAGGGCACGGCCTATTTTCTTCTTCATTGAAACATTCCGAGCTTGTGCTCCATCTCTAACTACTTTGATGTTGACGGAACGTGAAACCCTGATCTTCTGTCCTTTTTTTGGTTCCTATTTGTGGCAACTAGTTCGTCACTGAGATCGTCCGTAGAGAACCTGGTGGAATGTCACAGCAAACAGCGATTCTCGAGACCCGTACTGCCCCAACCCTTAGAATCATGGTGTGGACAGCTACTACATAAAGGGCGATTTTGCTAAATGGCGACAAAATGCAGGAAACTATCCGTGGGAGGATAGAAAGCAAAAACGGCTCAATTAGGCGTATGCTCGGAAATGTGTTCCAAGGGAGGAACATTCTCTTGGTGGTAATAAAAAGATCTTCGTCAGTGACCCCTTATCAGGACAGGGAAGGTGATCCGCCAGCATGGGATAAGCCAGGCGACTGTGTGGAATATTCTCCACAACAAATGTCACTCCCTGTATGACTTATAACACGTGCAGGCCACATTACCTACGGACTTGTCTCCGTGGCGACGGTTTTGTCGTTGGTTCGTGGTACAGGCCACCATGGTGTTGGTATATCTATCATCCATTTATTTACACATGAGGCTTTCTTTACGAGGGGCGGTATGATCAGCCTTCACAACACCCACTTGTGGGCTACGAAGAATCCCCTCAGTATGTGGACGGAGATTCTTAGCGACCGCCCCACGGTACCAGTCATCCTTCAACAGCACCTCACACGTGGGAGATACTAGGACCTCCTACGAGGGCAATACTGCTACAGTGTGGAGCTAAAATACTGGCACAATAGAACATTCGCACCTGCCTGGTTTAATCTCGTGTGTACTAAATACTGGCACAATAGTTCGCACCTGCCTGGTTTAATCTCACGTGTACTTTCAGTAATTGAATGTGTGAAACCTACTCTCTCAAAGATCTTTTATCTGCACGTTCAAGCGAGTGTATCTCCCCTGGCAAGCATATGAACCTATAACCTTTTTTACGTCTCAGGGATCGTTTCCTATAGGTTCCCCCTGCTTAATAAAATCACCCTGTATGGCAACACGATAAATGTAGTAATAAATTGTTGAAGGTAAGCTGGATGTTCGGCAGTAGGAGGCTAGAATGGTCACTCTGTTGATGTACTCCTCATTACCAAGGTTCCAAGTGGCTAATTTCAGCAGGATAATGCAAAAACCTACACTGTACTTGACACGACAAGCGCCTTGAGGAATGTGGTAATCCTCGATTGCCATACCCGGTCCCCTAATTCGTCACCCATGGGCATGTGTGAGGAGCGGTGAGGGGATTCATACTTTCACTAGCGGCCCACCGCGGCTTTGCACCAGTAGCATTAAGTATGTGCGGCCAGACGATGTGTCTGCCGTAGCGGTAACAAGCTGTACACATAAACCTTCCTCGGAAATCAGTCCGTCTTTCGGAGGAAACGATATCAAAATCCCTACAGTAGTTTCTGAGGATAGCCTTCACGTAGAGACAGAAAAATATAACATGTATAATGATGTAGACTGAGGTAATGAATTAAAATTTGTACCAGTGTCAGGATTCGAACCCGGGTGTCCTGCTCATTGGGCAGATGCGTTAGCTGTTACGCCGCACTGGCACTACAGCCATCGCAGTTGCACGGATTAGCCTGGCACGCCTTCCTCCCCGATGCAAATTCCAGCACTGGACAGCCTTGGCAGTACTGATCGTGTTTAGAAGGCAATAGCGATCTACTGAAGTGTGAGTTGTAATTTATATCGGGGAGGGAGGTGGCAGGCAAAGTACGAGTGTCACGTAATGGCTAACGTATCTCACTAGTAAGCAGGAAATTTGGGTTCGAATCCTAGCACTGGTGAACATTTTAATTCATTGTTTCTGCCTACATCACTATAATAAAACTTCCTGGCAGATTAAGACTGTGTGCCGGACTGAGACTCGAACTCGGGACCTTTGCCTTTCGCGGGCAAGTTCTCTACCAACTGAGCTACCCCAGCACGACACACGACCTGACCTTACAGCTTTACTTCAGCCAGTACCTCGTCTCCTACTTTCCAAACTTTACAGAAGCTCTCCTGCGAACCTTGCAGAACTAGCACTCCTGAAAGAAAGGATATTGCGGAGACATGGCTTAGCCACAGCCTGGGGGAAATTTCCAGAATGAGATTTTCACTCTGCAGCGGAGTGCGCGCTGATATGAAACTTCCTGGCAGATTAAAACTGTGTGCGACCGACTAGTGCATAATATTCTTCGCAGTTTTCTTAGTTCACCTCGGACAGTTGGCAAGAGAGTCAACGCAGCTATTTAACGCGCGTCGATTTTCGTAAAGAAACTGTGTGATTTTCTCGCCAGGTTCAACCAGAAACTGGTGCTGAGGTCGCGAATCGTCACGGGGAGCAGGTTCCGTGAGAGACAGCAGGTCGTTTCAGGGCGTCCAGCAGCAGCCACGGCGGACACCAGGTGTGGCGCGCTTCGCGGTGAGAAACACGTCCCGTGTGAGGACGGACGGTTTCACGCCGGCGGCTGCCAGTGTTCGCGTCAGGTTCTCGTGGAGGGCGTGGCAGGGGCTGGCCGCTCCGGGCGCGCTTTTCGGAGAATCGGCAGCGCCGACGGCACGTGTCGGCCGGAATTAATGAGGCTGGGCGCTATCGCGCAGGCCGGGGCGTCCGCGGAGCAGATAAAGAAGAGCGGCGGAGCGGGAGCTGGCTGACGACTGTCCGTCTGACGCCCGGGGCGCAGCCGGCCGGGCCTTTAATTGGCCGTCGTTAAGCAGTAACCGGCTCTTTGAGCGGATCGCCGCCATAGGCTGCTTGTTAGCTGCGCCGATCGCGACGCTGCGCCTGTAATTGCGCTACGGAAGGCAGGCGAGCGTCTCTCAGCCGGCTGGCAGACCGGCTGAGCGCAAGTCACACCACACCGCGTCCTCCGACCGCGCGGTGGTTTGGTGCTGTCCACTACAGACGGGGCACGAAACACGAGAAGAAGTGTAATTTAACCAAGGAGATACTAGCAACTCAAACAGGGCCAACAAACTGGGCCAACAAACTGCCAATAAGTCGTGGAATTACACTACTGGCCATTAAAATTGCTACACCACGAAGATGACGTGCTACAGACGCGAAATTTAACCGACAGGAAGAAGATGCTGTGATATGCAAATGATTAGCTTTTGGGAGCATTCACACAAGGTTGGTGCCGGTGGCGAAACCTACAACGTGCTGACATGAGGAAAGTTTCCCACCGATTTCTCATACACAAACAGCAGTTGACTGGCGTTGCCTGCTGGAACGTTGTTGTGATGCCTCGTGTAAAGAGGAGAAATGCATACCATCACGTTTCCGACTTAGATAAAGGTCGGACTGTAGCCTATCGCGATTGCGGTTTATCGAATCGCGACATTGCTGCTCGCGTTGGTCGAGATCCAATGACTGTTAGCAGAATATGGAATCGGTGGGTTCAGGATGGTAATACGGAACGCCGTGCTGAATCCCAACGGCCTCGTATCACTAGCAGTCGAGATGACAGGCATCTTATCCGCATGGCTCTAACGGATCGTGCAGCCACGTGTCGATCCCTGAGTCAACAGATGGGGACGTTTGCAAGACGACAACCATCTGCACGAACACTTCGACGACGTTTGCAGCAGTATGGACTATCAACTCGGAGACAATGCCTGCGGTTACCCTTGACGCTGCATCACAGGCAGGAGCGCCTGCGATGGTGTACCCAACGACGAACCTGGGTGCACGACTTGCAAAATGTCATTTTTTCGGATGAATCCAGGTTCTGTTTACAGCATCATGACGGTCGCATCTGTGTTTGCCGACATCGCGGTAACGTACATTAGAAGCGTGTATTCGTCATCGCCATACTGCCGTATCACCCGGCGTGATGGTATGGGGTGCCATTGGTTACACGTCTCGGTCACCTCTTGTTCGCATTGACGGCACTTTGAACAGTGGACGTTACATTTCAGATGTGTTACGACCCGTGGCTCTACCCTTCCTTCGATCCCTGTGAAACCCTACATTTCAGAAGGATAATGCACGACGGCATGTTGCAGGTTCTGTACGGGCCTTTCTGGATACAGAAAATGTTCAACTGCTGCCCTGGTGAGAACATTCTCCAGATCTCTCACCAATTGAAAACGTCTGATCAGTGGTGGCTTGTCACAATACGCCACTCACTACTCTTGAACTGTGGCATCGTGTTGAAGCTGCATGGGCAGCTGTACCTGTACACGCCATCCAAGCTCTGTTTGACTCAATGCCCAGGCGTGTCGAGGCCATTATTACGGCCAGAGGTGGTTGTCTGGCTAGTGATTTCTCAGGATCTATGCACCCAAGTTGCGTGAAAGAGTAATCACATGTCAGTTCTAGTATAATATATTTGTCCAATGAATACCCGTTTATCATCTGCATTTCTTCTTGGTGTAGCAATTGTAATGGCCAGTAGTGTATTAACAGTATTTTCGGTGTGTGTGGTTTGACTTATAACGATGGTCGCATTCATTCGAACATGACATAAAATGAAAGGTGTCCGAGGAGGAATGATCAATATTCAGGGATATCACAGGCAAAAGAGTCTTGTAAGCGTGGGCTCTAAAATGCCTACCTTAACAGCTATGAGCACTTTTTCATCTTCGATACTGTGAAACAAATCTCTTTTATTGCAAGCTCTTTGCTTTCTATGCTTTGGGAGAAGGTAGTATGGACCAAACCGAGAAAGGTCTGGTAAACGTGGGCTGTAAACTGGATAGCATAAGGGCTATGAGAAGAAGGTGTGTTTTACAACAGCGAAGATCAACAACTACTCGTAGCTCTTGAGGTATGCGCTTTAGAGACCACATTTAATTGACATTTTTTCTTGTTTCGGTGCATGCTACAGCCTCTCAAGCTATGAAATGTAAAGCGACTGTAATAGAAGAGATCTGTTTTGCTGTATCGAAGACGAAGTGCTCATACCTCTCAAGGTAACCGTTTTAGGAAACTGTTTACTAGATAATTTTTTTTGTTTCGAATGCTCGTTCCTGTGGTATCCTAAATATTGATCATTCCCCCTGGGGTACCTAGTACAGTATGTACCTACTAACAGGTTTTCAACTTTTCACATCTGTTTCTTATTGTCGACACAGTAAATTTCACTACTGAGAAATCTTCAAAAAAATTCGGTGAAATGCGAGTGCCAGTTCAAAACTTCAGTACAGAGCGCATGCGCGTCTGTGACCGTGGAACGGTTCCCACGCCTGAGGCGCTGAGTTGAGAGCCAGACTTTCAGCTGTTACTACATGTTTTCAGTGTTATGATACTTCGCGTTTTGATTGAGATATTCCGATTTGAAATTGAGAAAAAGTGCTTTTAAGCGTCCCGTCGACATCCAGATCATTAGAGGCAGAGCACAAGCTCATATTAGGGAAAGGTGGAGAAGGAAATCGGTCGTGTCCCTTTCAAATGAAGCATCACTGCATTTGCCTGCAGCGATGTAGGGAAACCTCGGAGATCCTGTATAACATGTATCTTACGAAATGACAGAAAATTCACGTTACCTCTGGTTCAGAAATTACCTAACGGTGTAAATACCTCGATGGCGCGGGATATGAATACTTGCCAATACTGACATCAGTCGCTGGTCACTAAAGAATAATATAAGACTAATTACAGGCATTTAATATTCCCATTCGTTCTTGGTTCCTAGTAGAATACAGTCTTTTTATATCAACGGTATTTCTACGGTTTGCAGTACTAAAATTTGTGTGTAAAGTCATAATACCGCATACAGCATTCTTATTATATGCCTTTCAGTTAAAAAAAAAAAGTCAGTCAAACGAATGACGGTCTTTAAAGAATTTCATAGTAACTACATGTGTAGTGCGAGACGTGTTAGACACTATCTGGAACTGCAGTTACATGAGACAGCAATTCGATGCTCGTTTTAAATACGGTAGAAAACCAACCTGCAGTCTTATCCACTAGTTCAGAGATCGTCTTTTATTGCAAGAGTTTTCAAAAGAATTAAATTCCTTATGAGTCGTGTTCCGCCAGATAGGCCGCCGAGGATAGTATGATTATTTCAACTGTAACATGTATCTTACACCAAACCTAAATCAAGATTGTCAGACGCTGAACTGAATCGTCGTCCTTCCGAATGCCAGTCTAGTGTGACAACTGCGACACGTCCGCGATGAGAATTGAAACGGAGGGAGAAAATGACTCGGACCAAATCTCACGTACTGACCAGCGGTCTTACATCAGCATTGAAAATTTACGGGGAGAAACAACTGCAGAAACTCACAAGGCTCTAGTTGAAATCTGCGAGGATAGTGTACTGGATCGAAGTACAGTGCTGCGGAGGGGTTCCCATTTAGACCGGACAAGTACCGAAAACAACCCAAGGAGAAGGCAACCGAGTACGCTTCCGCTGTCATTGTTGACAAAATTCTGAAAGAAGATAGGTGCATAACATGCGAAGAAATTGCAAATGAAGCAAACATGTCTATTTCTTCGGTGTTCGGAATCACAACCGAGAAACTACAGAAAAGAAAAATAGCCGCAAAATGGGTTCCTTATTATCTGAGTGAAGAGCAAAGCAAATCACTAGAGACTCGCACAAGAATTGTTTCGACGCTACTAAACAGTGGAAGGTCAGTTTTTGAACGAGATTGTTGCCATAGAAGAAACATAGATGCGAGATTTTGAGCCAGAATCGAGATCTCATTCGTCCCAATGGAATTGTCCTGAGTCTCCTCGGCCAAATAAATGCCGCCGTCAGCACTACAAAATAAGGCTCATGATGACGATGACGATGATGATGATGACGATGATGATGATGACGATGATGATGATGACGATGATAACTTGTGACAAGGATGGAGTGACAGCAGACAGACAGATTGCGTCAGAGAACCACTGTAACGGTCGACACTACACTGGCTCCCTGCGCAGTGTTTTGTGCCAAAATCCTTCCCCGTTCCACCTACAGTCCTTACATGAAGCCACCGTAATTCAATTTGTTTCCAAAACTGAAGCAACCACTCCGAGGGAAACATTTTCAAACCATTGAGGAGGGTGACCTCAGTAATCAGACAGATCAACAAAGATGGCGTCCTAACAGGAACACAAGATTTGCTGAAGCGGTTGGCTTCTGTCATTGAGAAGAATGGAGACATCATTGGAAGCCTCTAAAGTCATTTTTATGAAATATTAAAAAAAATTTAAACCATCATTTTTCAATATGCAAAAGTTTTAAATGACCCTCGCAAATTAAGCCTATAAAGTCTGGTAACCGGGCTGTCCTTGTTCATTTGTAAAAAATCAAATGTGTCTGTGGTGTGAGGATCGATTTCTGAAAAGAAAAGGATCTTTACCCTTAAACCATTGAGTCTCGTGGGCTATCTCATAGTGTGTTTTTAGTCTATGAAACGGACACGACTGGCTCAACGGAAGGGCACTTCCTTCGAATATTAGGTAAAAATTAGGATCCGATTAAGAAAATCAGTGGTAAACTTCTGGAAGCTGTCACTGTATCACACTGTTTAAATATCTACAATTAATTCTACGAGTCTGTAAGATATTTGACAAAAGCGCAAAACAACAAGTAAGGAAGCTGAATGACATATTTAGATTTGTTGTGGAATTTCAGGTTAAATGTAATGGATCAGTAAAACCACCGCTACGGTCGCAGGTTCGAATCCTGCCTCAGGCATGGATGTGTGTGATGTCCTTAGATTAGTTAGGTTCAAGTAGTTGTAAGTTCTAGGGGACTGATGACCTCAGCAGTTAAGTCCCATAGTGCTCAGAGCCATTTGAATTATTTTTACTATGTCAGCGGACGCCATCGTCTTACCCTGGTCTCGGTATGTGGCATTGCCGCAGTTTGTGTGACTTACAGGGCGGACGCTTTCTTAGAACACGCGAGGCGACATTCTATTCGTGGCTAGGGCACGCCGTGGTTGTCTTTCGACTCCTCACATACAGGGATCGAACTTCCTCGACGCCTCATACGAAGCGTGCTGGTGCAGTGGTTAACATACTGAGCTCCTATCTAAAGGAAAGCAGAGTTTCGACTCCCGTCTAGCCATCCACATCTAGGTTTCCCGTGGTTTCCCTAAATCTCGTAAGGTGAATACAGGGACAGTTAATCTGGAAAAGAGCATACCGCGAGTGTTCCTTTGAAAAGGATATGGTTGGTTTTGTTCTGTCCTTTGTCAATCCAAGTTTGTAAGACGCCTCTAATGACATTGTCGTCGACAGAACGTAAATTGTTTTTACATTATTTACATCTCCTATTGAACGAGATGATGCTAAATGTGCGTTCCTCTAGGAATGGCGGTCCTTGCAGTCAAACAATGGAAAACAGTGAAAAACTAACCAAAAGACCCTGGAAGAACATTTATAACTCCGTGATGTCAGTAAGTGCTGCTTTATACATTCAATAATTGCACATCGCATCATTAAGTGCGCACATCTGTTTGCACATTTCACAGATGCAGTATGAGACGACCAAAGAAGAAGTTTATTACTTAGTGTCAGGTATGAGAGTTATAAAGTAATTTGCATACATAAGTTTAACATCTGACCTTCTCACTCGCAACAGGAACGCACATTTTGCATCACCTCTCTCAGCAGCAGACGTAAATAACAACACTCAACTATTTGCACCTCATGATGGACACAATGGGTCCGAAACGCTTCGTGTGTTACAGAAAGACAA
This sequence comes from Schistocerca nitens, assembly GCF_023898315.1. Classification (NCBI taxonomy): domain Eukaryota; kingdom Metazoa; phylum Arthropoda; class Insecta; order Orthoptera; family Acrididae; genus Schistocerca; species Schistocerca nitens. The sequence continues at coordinate 3,392,996 of NC_064619.1, read as the reverse complement.
AAAAAAAATTGTATGTGAAGGCGTCACTATTCATACTTCCTGTGCATTAATGCAGCCACTGCCCCAACTGAAAAATATGGATAAAATTTGAAATAAAAGTAACCAACGTCGTGAAAGTTAAACTACACACTAAGGACACACACAGTGCAGGAAATCGACGTGGTAGGAAGTCGCAAGTTGTTGGAAGTTCCTGAAAAATATTGCGCCATGCTTCCTCTATAGCCGTCCATAATTACGAAAGTGTTGCCAGTGCAGCATTTTGTTCACGAACTGATCTCTACATTATGTCCGATAAAAGTTCGATGGGATTCGTGTCTGGCGATCTGGGTTGGCAAGGCATTCGCTCGAATTGTCAAGAATGTTCTTCAAACCGATGCGAACAATTGTGGCCCGGTGACATGGCGCACTGCCATCCACAAAAATCCCATCGTTGTCTGGGAACATGCAGTCCACGAATAGCTGCAAATGGTGTCCAGCAGCAGAATACAAGGCATTTCGAGGCAAATTGATTCAGTTGGACTAAAGGACCCATTCCATTCCATGTAAACAGAGCTCACACCATTATGGAGATACCATCAGGTTGCACACTGCATTGCTGAGAATCTGGTCCACGACTTCGTGAGGTCTGCGCCACTTTCGAACACAATCATCAGCTCTTACCAACTGCAATCGGGACTCATCTGAGCTGGCTACGGTTTTTCTATCGTCCAACGGATATGGTTACGAACCCAAGAGAGGCGCTGCATGCTGTCGTGCTGTTGGCAAAGGTACACGCGTCGGTCGTCTGCTGCCACAGCCCATTAACGCCACATTTCGCCGGATTGTCCTAAAGGATACGTTTGTGGTACGTCCCACATGGATTTTTGCGGTTATTTCACCCAGTGTTGCTTGTCTGTTAGCTCTGACAGCTGTACGCAAACGCCGCTGCTCTTGTTAGTTAAGTGAAGGCCGTCGGCCAAACCGTTGTGCGTGGTGAGAGGTAATGTCTGAAAGTTGGTACAGTCTTGACATCGTGGATTTCGGAATACCGAAATCCCTAACAAGTTCGGGGACGGAATGTCCCATGTGGCTGGCTCCAACAATCTTTGAGCCTTCAAAGTCTGTTAATTCGCGTCGTGCGGCCATATTCACTTCGGACACCTTCTCAGATGAATCAGCTGAGTGCCAGTGACAGGTCCGCCAACGCAGTGCCCTTTTTACACCTCGTGTGCGCGATACTACAGTCACTTATATTCGTGCATATCGCTGTTCCACGACTTTTGTCACCTCAGTGTATGTGCAACGTATCGGCTGGTTTCAGGCGACAGCCGACACGGCACAGTGGATCGAACCGGCGGTCGGCCCGCCGTCTATTTGCAGCGTCGCGACGCCGCGGCGAGTGACACAGGGCGGTGCGTCAGCGTGCTTAACCAGGCGGCAGCGCAGGTCAGCGCACACCGCGGAAAGGTGGGGGAAAGTGGAGGGGGGGGGGCACTGGACAGCTGATGTGCTAAAGCCGCAGCATCACTTTCGTGCCGGTTGCTAATTCCACGACGTTACCCATCCATATTCGCCTCTTGGGTCTCGTTATACTGTATAATAATCGTACATTTCAAAAGACAATTGTTTCAATGACTTATGACTAATTCGTAATATTGTCCGGAACCCAAAGTGCGCGAGTCCTACTCGCATATGACCGACTTTTTCAGTCCCTCCATATGAAGGATAACAATATCTCTGGTAGTACAGTACTTCGGAAACGCATCGACCTTCCAGAAAACTGAGATTCACAGTACGTAGCGTTGACACAAGCGTGGCTGTAAAGTCGCTTTTGCACGATCGACTTTCTTTTCTCAACTGTATTATATTGTACACTACTGGCCATTAAAATTGCTACACCAAGAAAACAAGCAGACGATAAACGGGTATTCATTGGACAGATATTTTATACTAGAACTGGCATATGATTACATTTTCACGCAATTTGGGTGCATACATCCTGAAACATCTGTACCCAGAACAACCACCTCTGGCCGTAATAACGGCCTTCATACGCCTCGGCATTGAGTCAAACAGAGCTCGAATGGCGTGTACAGGTACAGCTGCCCATGCAGCTTCAACACGATACCACAGTTCATCAGCAGTAGTGACTGGGGTATTGTGGCAAGCCAGTTACTCGGCCATCATCGACCAGACGTTTTCAATTGGTGAGAGATCTGCAGAATGCGCTGGCCAGGGCAGCAGTCGAACGTTTTCTGCATCCAGAAAGGCCCGTACAGGACCTTCGACATGCGGTTGTGCATTACCCTGCTGAAATGTAGGGTTTCGCAGGGATCGAATGAAGGGTAGAGTACGGGTCGTAACACATCTGAAATGTAACGTCCACTGTTCAAAGTGCCGTCATTGCGAACAAGAGGTGACCGAGACGTGTAACCAATGGCACCCCATACCATCACGCCGGGTGATTCGCCAGTATGGCGATGACGAATACACGCTTCCAATGTGCGTTCACCGTGATGTCAAACACTGATGCGACTATCACGATCCTGTAAACAGAACCTGGATTCATCTGAAAAAGTGACGTTTTGCCATTCGTGCACCCAGGTTCGTCGTTGAGTACACCATCGCAGGCGGTTCTGTCTGTGATGCAGCGTCAAGGGTAACGGCAGCCGTGGTCTCCGAGCTGATAGTCCATGCTGCTGCAAACGTCGTCGAACTGTTCGTGCAGATGGTTGTTGTCTTGCAAACGTCCCCATCTGTTGACTCAGGGATCGAGACGTGGCTACACGATCCGTTACAGCCATGCGGATAAGATGCCTGTCATGTCGACTGCTAGTGATACGAGGCCGTTGGGATCCAGCACGGCGTTCCGTATTACACTCCTGAACCCACCGATTCCATATCCTGCTAACAGTCATTGGATTTCGACCAACGCGAACAGCAATGTCGCGATACGATAAACCGCAATCGCGATAGGCTACAATCCGACCTTTATCAAAGTCGGAAACGTGATGGTACGCATTTCTCCTCCTTACACGAGGCATCACAACAACGTTCCACCAGGCAACGCCAGTCAACTGCTGTTTGTGTATGAGAAATCGTTGGGAAACTTTCCTCATGTCAGCACGTTGTAGGTTTCGCCACCGGCGCCAACCTTGTGTGAATGCTCTGAAAAGCTAATCATTTGCATATCACAGCATCTTCTTCCTGTCGGTTAAATTTCGCGTCTGTAGCACGTCATCTTCGTGTTGTAGCAAGTTTAATGGCCAGCAGTGTATGTTAACCGGGAGGCCAGAAACGACGGAGAGTCTCCGTCCCCGCCGCAGCCGTAGTGGTCCACAACCGCACGACGACTACCGCAGTCCTCTTCACCCCTCCGCCGCCCCACACCGAACCACTCTTTCAGGGTTTTTGTGCGGTTCTGCCCCCAGTGGTTCCCCCCAGGGAACGTCTCACACCAGACGAGTAGGAACCCCTATGTTTTCGTGGTAGAGTAATGGTGGTGTACGCGTTACGTGGAGCACTTGTTTCCGCAGCAATCGCCGACATAGTGTAGCTGAGGCGGAATAAGGGGAACCGGCCCGCAATCGCCGAGCCAGACAGAAAACCGCCTCAAAACCATCCACAGACTGGCTGGCTCACCGGACCTCGACACAAGTCCTCCGGGCGGATTCGTGCCGGGGACCAGGCGCTCCTTCCCGATCCGGAAAGCCGTGCGGTAGACCGTTCGGCTAACCGGGCGGTATTCCTCACCTGACTACTCGTGGCGAGTGTGTGTGCCGCAGCGCCCCCGTCACTTCACTGCTCTACTGGGACTTGCCTGCTACCAGTGGTCGTTTCCGTTTCGAATTCGGCGCCAAAACTGCGTGTGTCGTCAGAGCCCTCTGCTGTGCAGTTTGTCACCCGAACGGTCAAAGTGGGGGCAATGAAGCACCATCTTTGTTACGAAAAAATCCGAATATAGCAACAGAATCAAGAAACTAGTAAACAACAGACTTTTTTAACGATCTAAACGAAATCCATCGTGACAAAGATCATACGGAAAATCCTCCACACTTCTTGGGACTGAAAGAAAATGAAGACTTGTCCAGATATTTGAAAAGCAACATTCATTTGCTCGAGAAAACCTACACTACCTGATAAAAATAAGCCAGACGCCCGCAGGTAATGAGGAAATGACGAGCAGATGCCACGAGAGGCAGACCCGCCAGCAAGATAGGAGGCGGGGAGTATTGTTAGTATGGCACCCGATTGCTGCAGGAGTGAAGCACCTGCGCTGGAATCAGAGGATGACCCTACTTCCACGTCAACACAAGCTAATCCTCAAGTCGGGTCGCGCTGTCTTCCACACAGCCACCATTCTGCAGGGATAGCATTCACTTCTGTGGCCTGCACCCCTTCAAGATCAGGAAGAGCTCGCCACTGTCAGCGTCGGTGCCAGTAGGGCAGTGGTAACAGCATAAGGACTCGGTCAGCAGAGCTCAGGGACTTGCATTCGATGTCCTCTGAGGAACAAATTAATCAGGGTAACTTCAACCCTTCTAAAGCTACCCGTGTTGACTGTCGGTATTGTGATTATGAAACGGGAACGCAAAGAAACAACCGTAAGTAAACCAAGACCAGGCAGACCTAATGTATTCATCGACAGTGGCCGCGAGCATTACGGGAGCTGCTTGCAAAAAATAAAATGAAATCAGGGAAGGAACCACTCGTGCGTTCCAAACAGTTGAGAGCAATTCAACTAGTACAACAACTGTGCGTAGGGAGCTGAGACGAATAGGGTACAAAGGTCAAGCAACTCCTAATAAGCCACACATTTGTGTAGTCAGCGATAAGCAACGCTCGACGTTGTGTAAAGAACGACGCCCCTGAACAATGGAGGACTTGAAACGAGTGACTTCGAGTGATGGATCACGCTGTACCCTGCGGTAATCCGTTGGAAGGGTTTGGGTTTAGCGAATGCTTGGAGGCCGTTATCTGCCACGATATGTGGTGTTCTACGAGTCGGGGCGTGGAATGTCAGAAGCTTGAACGTGGTAGGGAAACTAGAAAATCCGAAAAGGGAAATGCAAAGGCTCAATCTAGATATATAAGGGGTCAGTGAAGTGAAGTGGGAGGAAGACAAGGATTTCTGGTCAGATGAGTATCGGGTAATATCAACAGCAGCAGAAAATGGTATAACAGGTGTAGGATTCGTTATGAATAGGAAGGTAGGGCAGAGGGTGTGTTACTGTGAACAGTTCAGTGACCGGGTCGTTCTAATCAGAATCGACAGCAGACCAACACCGACAACGATAGCTCACGTATACATGCCGACGTCGCAAGCTGAAGATGAACAGATACAGAAAGTGGATGAGGATATTGAAAGGGTAATGCAGTATGTAAAGGGGGACGAAAATCTAATAGTCATGGGCGACTGGAATGCAGTTGTAGGGGAAGGATCAGAAGAAAAGGTTACAGGAGAATATGGGCTTGGGACAAGGAATGAAAGAGGAGAAAGACTAATTGAGTTCTGTAACAAGTTTCAGCTAGTAATAGCGAATACCCTGTTCAAGAATCACAAGAGGAGGAGGTATACTTGGAAAAGGCCGGGAGATACGGGAAGATTTCAATTAGATTACATCATGGTCAGACAGAGATTCCGAAATCAGATACTGGATTGTAAGGCGTACCCAGGAGCAGATATAGACTCAGATCACAATATAGTAGTGATGAAGAGTAGGCTGAAGGTCAAGACATTAGTCAGGAAGAATCAATACGCAAAGAAGTGGGATACGGAAGTACTAAGGAATGACGAGATACGTTTGAAGTTCTCTAACGCTATAGATACAGCAATAAGGAATAGCGCAGTAGGCAGTACAGTTGAAGAGCAATGGACATCTCTAAAAAGGGCCATCACAGAAGTTGGGAAGGAAAACATAGGTACAAAGAAGGTATCTGCGAAGAAACCATGGGTAACAGAAGAAATACTTCAGTTGATTGATGAAAGGAGGAGGTACAAACATGTTCCGGGAAAATCAGGAATACAGAAATACAAGTCGCTGAGGAATGAAATAAATAGGAAGTGCAGGGAAGCTAGGACGAAATGGCTGCAGGAAAAATGTGAAGACATCGAAAAAGATATGATTGTCGGAAGGACAGACTCAGCATACAGGAAAGTCAAAACAACCTTTGGTGACATTAAAAGCAACGGAGGTAACATTAAGAGTGCAACGGGAATTCCACTGTTAAATGCAGAGGAGAGAGCAGACAGGTGGAAAGAATACATTCAAAGTCTCTATGAGGGTGAAGATTTTGTAACGCTACCGCCCTTAAACGGACGTACGTTAGCTTTATAAAGCCTGTACTGTAATAAGTTCACGGGCTTCACCTTATAAACAAGGATTTTAGTACATAAGTTGACCGCGTGTACCTAATAGAAGCAAGATCGGACTTGTAATCAGTCAATAACTACAGTGATGCATCAAGCAAATGTAAAGCATAATTGCTCGTTCGCATGGACAAGAAGTATACACAGTAGATGCTACCTATAATTAATGATTCGGTAGCCAGCCTACTTAGGCAATGAATGAGCTTTTCCTTGTACAAGTGGGTGCATGTACAAGCATAGTAACACGTAGTAATGATGCGTTATATGGCAAAGTTTGGACCCGGAAAAATCCACTGAACTAAAGCTTTCTCTTTTTGTACTAATTTGGACGAGCTAAATTCGCACAACACCACACAGCAATGATTATTACGAACTGCATTTCGTATATTGATCAGACTGAAATCGGGCATAGATTTGCCTAGAGTGCACAGTTTTGAAAACACACATACAATGTCACTATTGAAATTGGGAAAACAACACTAATACACTTAGGTTCAATAAAGGACTTAAATTTACAGGTCACATATGATCAGCACATTTCAAGGTTTGAAAGAATGAACAAGAGAAGGGGGGGCTGAAACTGTTATGGTCGTTATACTGAAACTGTTAAGTACTAAAAGGCAAATTAACACTCAAATTTATCAATCAATGGATAACTACTCTTTTGCCTTACTTCTGAATAATTTAACTGTCATTAGTTCTGTCTCAAGTTAATTAAATAGCATCGCTAACTCAATTCAAAAAACTCTCTTTCCGTTTAGTCATACTTTTGTCTTTTACCAACATTTGCAATAATTCACAGTGTGCTCCCTGCCGCCGTTGGATAAGCAGCTGCAGCAGCAAGTCGTATACTCCTAGCTCACTCATTTCTTACATAGTTTAATTCTTAATTTCTTTGAGTGTTTTTGGTACTTGCATTGTTTGATACATAAATTTCGGGCGTATTATAGTATTTGCGAGTTGTAGCATCGCGTTTTAGTACCGGAATAGTGTAAATTTGCGTAGTCGTTTGTCTTTTGTTTTTGTTTTGAAGGGCCAGTGTCGGTTGGTCAGTCAGTGTGCTCCCTGCCGCCGTTGGATAAGCAGCTGCAGCAGCAAGTCGTATACTCCTAGCTCACTCATTTCTTACATAGTTTAATTCTTAATTTCTTTGAGTGTTTTTGGTACTTGCATTGTTTGATACATAAATTTCGGGCGTATTATAGTATTTGCGAGTTGTAGCATCGCGTTTTAGTACCTGAATAGTGTAAAATCGCGTAGTCTCCTTCCGCTGCCGAGCAGTGTGTCAGCAGTGCGTTAGTAGCAGCATTACTGCATTTACTAGGCAATCTTGTATTTTAATAACCGTTTAAATTTTGTCGATTTGTTTGCGCTCTCTGTAGATTAGTTCAGATGTTCTTTGCAAAACAGTTTTTAGCATGGATAGGGACTGCAACTGCTGTGTTCGGATGCAGGCTGAGTTGGCATCCCTTCGCTCCCAGCTTCAGGCAGTGTTGGCTTCGGTCACACAGCTTGAGGCTGTTGCCAATGGGCATCACTGTGGGGGTCCGGATGGGGGTTTGTCGGGGACGGCCAGCTCGTCCCACGCATCCCCCGATCGGACTAAGACTGTGATTGCCCGGGATACTGCCCGCATTGAGGCTGATCCCTCACCTGTGGTAGAGTGGGAGGTAGTCTCAAGGTGTGGCAGGGGGCGAAAGACATTCCGGAGGGCTGAACGGAAGGCCTCTCCAGTTTGTCTGACGAACCGGTTTCAGGTTCTGTCTCTGGCTGATACTGATCTTCGGCCTGACATGGCTGCTTGTCCTGTTCCAGAGGTTGCCCCTCAGTCTGCAAGATCCGGGCGGTCGCAGAGGGTGGGCTTACTGGTAGTTGGGAGCTCCAACGTCAGGCGCGTAATGGGGCCCCTTAGAGAAATGGCAGCAAGAGAGGGGAAGAAAACCAATGTGCACTCCGTGTGCATACCGGGGGGAGTCATTCCAGATGTGGAAAGGGTCCTTCCGGATGCCATGAAGGGTACAGGGTGCACCCATCTGCAGGTGGTCGCTCATGTCGGCACCAATGATGTGTGTCGCTATGGATCGGAGGAAATCCTCTCTGGCTTCCGACGGCTATCTGATTTGGTGAAGACTGCCAGTCTCGCTAGCGGGATGAAAGCAGAGCTCACCATCTGCAGCATCGTCGACAGGACTGACTGCGGACCTTTGGTACAGAGCCGAGTGGAGGGTCTGAATCAGAGGCTGAGACGGTTCTGCGACAGTGTGGGCTGCAGATTCCTCGACTTGCGCCATAAGGTGGTGGGGTTTCGGGTTCCGCTGGATAGGTCAGGAGTCCACTACACGCAGCAAGCGGCTACACGGGTAGCAGGGGTTGTGTGGCGTGGACTGGGCGGTTTTTTAGGTTAGATGGCCTCGGGCAAGTACAGAAAGGGCAACAGCCTCAAAGGGTGCGGAGCAAAGTCAGGATATGCGGGGACCAAGCAGCAATCGGTATTGTAATTGTAAACTGTCGAAGCTGCGTTGGTAAAGTACCGGAACTTCAAGCGCTGATAGAAAGCACCGAAGCTGAAATCGTTATAGGTACAGAGAGCTGGCTTAAGCCAGAGATAAATTCTGCCGAAATTTTTACAGAGGTACAGACGGTGTTTAGGAAGGATAGATTGCATGCAACCGGTGGTGGAGTGTTTGTCGCTGTTAGTAGTAGTTTATCCTGTAGTGAAGTAGAAGTGGATAGTTCCTGTGAATTATTATGGGTGGAGGTTACACTCAACAACCGAGCTGGGTTAATAATTGGCTCCTTTTACCGACCTCCCGACTCAGCAGCGTTAGTGGCAGAACAACTGAGAGAAAATTTGGAATACATTTCGCATAAATTTCCTCAGCATGTTATAGTCTTAGGTGGAGATTTCAATTTACCAGATATAGACTGGGACACTCAGATGTTTAGGACGGGTGGTAGGGACAGAGCATCGAGTGACATTATACTGAGTGCACTATCCGAAAATTACCTCGAGCAATTAAACAGAGAACCGACTCGTGGAGATAACATCTTGGACCTACTGATAACAGACCCGAACTTCTCGACTCTGTAAGTGCAGAACAGGGAATCAGTGATCATAAGGCCGTTGTAGCATCCCTGAATATGGAAGTTAATAGGAATATAAAAAAAGGGAGGAAGGTTTATCTGTTTAGCAAGAGTAATAGAAGGCAGATTTCAGACCACCTAACAGATCAAAACGAAAATTTCTGTTCCGACACTGATAATGTTGAGTGTTTATGGAAAAAGTTCAAGGCAATCGTAAAATGCGTTTTAGACAGGTACGTGCCGAGTAAAACTGTGAGGGACGGGAAAAACCCACCGTGGTACAACAACAAAGTTAGGAAACTACTGCGAAAGCAAAGAGAGCTTCACTCCAAGTTTAAACGCAGCCAAAACCTCTCAGACAAACAGAAGCTAAGCGATGTCAAAGTTAGCGTAAGGAGGGCTATGCGAGAAGCGTTCAGTGAATTCGAAAGTAAAATTCTATGTACAGACTTGACAGAAAATCCTAGGAAGTTCTGGTCTTACGTTAAATCAGTAAGTGGCTCGAAACAGCATATCCAGACACTCCGGGATGATGATGGCATTGAAACAGAGGATGACACGCGTAAAGCTGAAATACTGAACACCTTTTTCCAAAGCTGTTTCACAGAGGAAGACCGCACTGCAGTTCCTTCTCTAAATCCTCGCACAAACGAAAAAATGGCTGACATCGAAATAAGTGTCCAAGGAATAGAAAAGCAACTGGAATCACTCAACAGAGGAAAGTCCACTGGACCTGACGGGATACCAATTCGATTCTACACAGAGTACGCGAAAGAACTTGCCCCCCTTCTAACAGCCGTGTACCGCAAGTCTCTAGAGAAACGGAGGGTTCCAAATGATTGGAAAAGAGCACAGGTAGTCCCAGTCTTCAAGAAGGGTCGTGGAGCAGATGCGCGAAACTATAGACCTATATCTCTGACGTCGATCTGGTGTAGAATTTTAGAACATGTTTTTTGCTCGAGTATCATGTCGTTTTTGGAAACCCAGAATCTACTATGTAGGAATCAACATGGATTCCGGAAACAGCGATCGTGTGAGACCCAACTCGCGTTATTTGTTCATGAGACCCAGAAAATATTAGATACAGGCTCCCAGGTAGATGCTATTTCTCTTGACTTCCGGAAGGCGTTCGATACAGTTCCGCACTGTCGCCTGATAAACAAAGTAAGAGCCTACGGAATATCAGACCAGCTGTGTGGCTGGATTGAAGATTTTTTAGCAAACAGAACACAGCATGTTGTTATCAATGGAGAGACGTCTACAGACGTTAAGGTAACCTCTGGCGTGCCACAGGGAAGTGTTATGGGATCATTGCTTTTCACAATATATATAAATGACCTAGTAGATAGTGTCGGAAGTTCCATGCGGCTTTTCGCGGATGATGCTGTAGTATACAGAGAAGTTGCAGCATTAGAAAATTGTAGCGAAATGCAGGAAGATCTGCAGCGGATAGGCACTTGGTGCAGGGAGTGGCAACTGTCCCTTAACATAGACAAATGTAATGTATTGCGAATACATAGAAAGAAGGATCCTTTATTGTATGATTATATGATAGCGGAACAAACACTGGTAGCAGTTACTTCTGTAAAATATCTGGGAGTATGCGTGCGGAACGATTTGAAGTGGAATGATCATATAAAATTAATTGTTGGTAAGGCGGGTACCAGGTTGAGATTCATTGGGAGAGTGCTTAGAAAATGTAGTCCAGCAACAAAGGAGGTGGCTTACAAAACACTCGTTCGACCTATACTTGAGTATTGCTCATCAGTGTGGGATCCGTACCAGATCGGGTTGACGGAGGAGATAGAGAAGATCCAAAGAAGAGCGGCGCGTTTCGTCACAGGGTTATTTGGTAACCGTGATAGCGTTACGGAGATGTTTAATAAACTCAAGTGGCAGACTCTGCAAGAGAGGCGCTCTGCATCGCGGTGTAGCTTGCTCGCCAGGTTTCGAGAGGGTGCGTTTCTGGATGAGGTATCGAGTATATTGCTTCCCCCTACTTATACCTCCCGAGGAGATCACGAATGTAAAATTAGAGAGATTAGAGCGCGCACGGAGGCTTTCAGACAGTCGTTCTTCCCGCGAACCATACGCGACTGGAACAGGAAAGGGAGGTAATGACAGTGGCACGTAAAGTGCCCTCCGCCACACACCGTTGGGTGGCTTGCGGAGTATGAATGTAGATGTAGATGTAGATGTAGATGTAGAACTTTTAAATTTCTTTATAGCAAAAGTTTGACTGCTGATAATTCTCATTTACACTAATTATAAGCTTTCAGTTCAGGATACTCGGGTTGCACAATACGAGGTAAGGATCCTGTCTAGGTCAGTGATCAGGATAAGTCATGGCTAAGGCAATTCTGGTAAAAGTCACGTTATTATTGAACAGTTAGAAACATTTTCGGCACTGGTCCACACAGATACACTTCTAAAGATGAAATAAATGTTTGACCTGTGCAAGTCGGTGCGGCGGTTGGCGGGCAGCGAGATAGCGGGCAGCACGGCACACATACAAGCACGGCTGAAGCTCACACTACATTGGCACTTTCCATCTTCTTAGCGTCGTAATCTTTCCAATTTTGTGCCCCAGAATATAGCCATGCCAAGTAGTCGTCGGAATCGGTTCATCCGAGGCCCAATGGAATCCACTTTCCCTGGGTAGCCGCCTCGGTACAGTACGTGTTCCTCTGACCGATTCACAACTCCGACTCTTACTGATTCTCGCCTCCGACTCTACTGAGCCCATTGTGCCGAAACGCGCCCAGTGTGCGTTTTCCCGCGCTCGCCTGCCTCCACCTTTTCCCGCTCCCCTACAGGTAGGGTATTCACCACAGGTTTTCTACTACACATATCCTAATGCATTACCTACGTATGGACCAAGTGTTTAAATTACAATTTCCATATTTTACAATAGTTTTAACATTAAGTACACTTTCTTTTGATTATCACATCATTTGAAATCTAACATAATTAATAATATTCATTTCAAAAGTTACTCACAGTTTCTTTAACATCACGAAAAGAGCAAGAAATTAAATCAACCATTTTTCCCACTAACTTAGAGAAATTCATAAAGAAAAAAATTATTATATGTACAGTTGTCGTTACAATTTGTCTGATGTGATAGAAGAAGAAACAGGAGTCGATTTAGAAGAGATAGGGGATCCAGTATTAGAATCGGAATTTAAAAGAGCTTTGGAGGACTTACGGTCAGATAAGGCAGAAGGGATAGATAACATTCCATCAGAATTTCTAAAATCATTGGGGGAACTGGCAACAAAACGACTATTCACGTTGGTGTGTAGAATATATGAGTCTGGCGATATACCATCTGACTTTCGGAAAAGCATCATCCACACAATTCCGAAGACAGCAAGAGCTGACAAGTGCGAGAATTATCGCACAATCAGCTTAACAGCTCATGCATCGAAGCTGCTTACAAGAATAATATACAGAAGAATGGAAAAGAAAATTGAGAATGCGCTAGGTGACGATCAGTTTGGCTTTAGGAAAAGTAAAGGGACGAGAGAGGCCATTCTGACGTTACGGCTAATAATGGAAGCAAGGCTAAAGAAAAATCAAGACACTTTCATAGGATTTGTCGACCTGGAAAAAGCGTTCGACAATATTAAATGGTGCAAGCTGTTCGAGATTATGAAAAAAGTAGGGGTAAGCTATAGGGAGAGACGGGTCATATACAATATGTACAACAACCAAGAGGGAATAATAAGAGTGGACGATCAAGAACGAAGTGCTCGTATTAAGAAGGGTGTAAGACAAGGCTGTAGCCTTTCGCCCCTACTCTTCAATCTGTACATCGAGGAAGCAATGAAGGAAATAAAAGAAAGGTTCAGGAGTGGAATTAAAATACAAGGTGAAAGGATATCAATGATACGATTCGCTGATGACATTGCTATCCTGAGTGAAAGTGAAGAAGAAATAATGATCTGCTGAACGAAATGAACAATCTAATGAGTACACAGTATGGTTTGAGAGTAAATCGGAGAAAGACGAAGGTAATGAGAAGTAGTAGAAATTAGAACAGCGAGAAACTTAACATCAGGATTGATGGTCACGAAGTCGATGAAGTTAAGGAATTCTGCTACCTAGGCAGTAAAATAACCAATGACGGACGGAGCAAGGAGGACATCAAAAGCAGACTCGCTATGGCAAAAAAGGCATTTCTGGCCAAGAGAAGTCTACTAATATCAAATACCGGTGTTAATTTGAGGAAGAAATTTCTGAGGATGTACGTCTGGAGTACAGCATTGTATGGTAGTGAAACATGGACTGTGGGAAAACCGGAACAGAAGAGAATCGAAGCATTTGAGATGTGGTGCTATAGACGAATGTTGAAAATTAGGTGGACTGATAAGGTAAGGAATGAGGAGGTTCTACGCAGAATCGGAGAGGAAAGGAATATGTGGAAAACACTGATAAGGAGAAGGGACAGGATGATAGGACATCTGCTAAGACATGAGGGAATGATTTCCATGGTACTAGAGGGAGCTGTAGAGGGCAAAAACTGTAGAGGAAGACAGAGATTGGAATACGTCAAGCAAATAATTGAGGACGTAGGTTGCAAGTGCTACTCTGAGATGAAGAGGTTAGCACAGGAAAGGAATTCGTGGCGGGCCGCATCAAACCAGTCAGTAGACTGATGACAAAAAAAAAAGTGGTGTTAACAGTGAAGTACGGAGACGGTGGAGTTACCGTATGAGGCAGTTTCTGTGGCTAGGGTGTGGTTTCCTTATTTCACTTAAGAGATAGCCAAACGCAGAAGGATATGAGCACATATTAAAGAACTGTGTATTGCGTGCAGTTGAACAACATTTCGGAAACGATGATTGACTCAGGGTGACAAAGTACAACGTCATAAGGTGGCGGCTGAGAAGCAGTAGTTTGTGAACGGTAAAACGTAAACTCCGCCCACAGGCCCTGCCCGACCAGCGGTACCGACCGGCCGCCATTTCATCCTCACCTACAGGCAGCACCCGATGCGGATGTGAAGGAGCTTGTGGTCAGCACAGCGCTCTCCTGGCCGCATGTCAGTTTCCGAGACCGGAGCCGCTACTTGTCAATCAAGTTGCTCCTCAGTTTGCCTCACAAGGGCTGGGTGCACCTCGCTTGCCAACAGCACTCAGCAGACCGGACGGTCCACCCATCCAAGTGCTAGCCCAGTCCGACAGCGCTTAACTTTGGTGATCTGACGGGAACCTGTGTTACCACCTCGGCAAGGCCGTTGGCCGGTTTGTGAACAATAACATTCCTAAGATGGACTGGCTTGTCCAGAGTCCCACCCTGAAACCAATGGAACGCCTTTGAGATGAGTTAGAACGTCGACTTTTCTTCAGACACCCACGTTCCACATCATTACCTTCTCTGGTTTCAGGTTTTGAAGAAGAATCTGTTGCCATTCCTCAGAGACGTTCAGACAACTCACTGAAAGAGTGCCAGCAGAGTCGTAGAAAAGGCAAAGGATGGACACATCCCACATTAATATGCAGTAATAGGTGTCCGGATACTTTTGAGTACGTTGTGTAGACACCAACACATGAAACGAAATTTATAAGGCCGAAATGATGCGTTATTATTTTAGCCTCTCTATCTTGTTTTCTTTTAGAGAGCCTAATGACGGGCGTAATTGTTCTTCTCGTTCAATTATCACACTTTTCCACTGTTGAAACAATTTTGATTAGAAAATGTTTATTTGATTACGTTTTTATTTATGAATACTGTAGGTTTTTTTTTCTTCAGGCACTGTAAAACCTAAATACCTTTTGGCTTTCGGATATACGGTCGCTCTTACGGAGTGAACTAGTATGGATAATCCACAGCCAGGTAAAACATGTGACATCTTCAGGAAAGGATGAGAGGGTATGTGATGTTCTTTCAATGATTACAAATTCGAGTCAAAATTACAGAGCACTTTGAAGTGTGAGCCCTATTATCTGTATGACGGTGCACTCTCTCTGACGTGGATGCATGCACCGATTTGGTCGGGAAGGGTAACATAAAACAGCTCTATCCTCTTCACAGGCATGCTGGCCTGTAGCTATTGTAAGTGGTCCTTGATGGTCGTGGATAACTGCCCCGGGACGCAGCTTGTTCGACACGCTGTACCAGGGACAGGGGTGGGGCTCTCGCTCGTCACCAGAGTCCCTCAGCATCACGCAGACGGTTCATCGAAACTCGTTCCTTGTATGGAAATACTGACAAACGGCAGCGTGACACAGCCGCATGATAATTAACAGGTGAGGACGCAGTATGTCTGTGACGTACCGTTATGCCGCCAGAGTTCCCTCAATCGCTATAAGCCGTGGTCTGAAAGACACAGCCGATGGCTCACCACACCATGGAACCAGGAGTAACACTGCAGTGTCTCTCCAAAACATTGGAAAAATGAGACCTGTCGCCATGTCACCGCCATCGTCACCGACGGTGGTCACCGAGGGTAGTATAGAACTGCGATTCGTCGTTGAACACACTGCTACGCCATTCATCGGCACTCCATGCTTCCCAGTTGCAGCACCACTCTAAATGTAGCCGTTCGGGTTCTGGTGTTCGCCCACCTACGCATGGGTCTGGCTGCTGCTTGCGTCCAACCAGTGGTGTGGGATGGCCCAGAATGTTGCAATATGTCCATTACTTTTTCTCGGATCGCAACCGCAGATACGAAGGGTTTACGGCGTGTTTGGTGCACTGTACGGCGACCCTCTCTTGTGGTTGACCGGAACCTTGACGACGAGTCTGCACGTCCTCACGTTCACATCCGATCCAAAATCGGACCACTGTCAGGTCTGAATACTTCACAAATCTGGATATAGCACGATTCGACCTCACGGTCCACTGGAGACCCACAGTGATGTCCCTTTCAAAATCTGTAAGATGCTGATAACGCTACCTCACGGGAGTACCCGGCATCTCCTAGTACTTGACAGTGATCATTCATCATCGGCCACTGTTCATCCCTCTTATATATCTTAAGACTAGTGTCCGTTGTACCTATCACAGATTATTACGACTCTAATCATTTACAGTCCTGCCAATGATGTGTATGTGTATTACACTAAAGAGCAAAAGAAACTGGTAGACCCGCCTAATATCGTGTAGGGCAGAAGTACCGCAACACGTCGCATGGACTCGACTAATGTCTGAAGTAGTGCTAAAGGGAACTGACACCATGAATCCTGCAAGACTGTCCATAAATCCGTAAGAGTATGAAGGGGTGGAGATCTCTTCTCAACAGCACGTTGGAAGACATTCCAGATATGCTCAATAATGTTCATGTCTGGGGTTTTTGGTGGCCATTGGAAGCGTTTAAACTCAGAAGAGCGTTCCTGGAGCCACTCTGTAGCATTTCTGGGCGTGTCGCGTTGTTCTGCTGGAACTGCCCGTCGGAATGCACAATGGACATGAATGGATGCAGGTTATCAGACAGGATGCTTACGTACGTGTCACCTCTCAGGGTTGTATCTAGAGGTACCACTCCAACTGCACACGCCCACACCATTACAGAGCCTTACCAGCTTGAACAGTCCCCTGCTGATACGCAGGGCCCATGGATTCACCACTTTGTCTCTATATCCGGACGATACAATCTGAAACATGTCTCCAGTCATCAACAGTCCAACGTCGGTGTTGACGGGCCCAGGCGAGACGTAAAGCTTTCTGTCGTGTAGTCATCAAGGGTAAAAGAGTGAGCCTTCGGCTCCGAGAGCCCATATCGATGATGATCCCTCGAATGGTTCGCACGCTGACACTTGTTGATGGCCCAGCACTGAAATCCGCAGCAATCTGCGGAAGGATTGCACTTCCGTCACGTTGAGCGATTCTCTTCACTCGTCGTTGGTCCCGTTCTTGTAGGATCTTCTCTTAGCTGCAGCGATGACGGATATTTGATGTTTTACCGGATTCCTATTGTTCACGGTACACTCGTGAAATGGTCGTACTGAGAAATCCCCACTTCATCGCTACCTCGGACACGCTGTGCCCCATCGCTCGTACGCCGACTGTAACACCACGTTCAAACTTGATAACCTGCCATTGTAGCCGCTACAACCGATCTAACAACTGTGCCAGACAGTTGTTGTCTTACACAGGTGTTCCCGACCGCAATCGCCGTATCCTGCCTGTTCACATATCTTTGTATTAGAATACGCATGCTCTATACCAGTTTCTTTGGCACTTCAGTGTAAGGTACACTGATATCCGACCATAAATTCTGAGTGTTTCACTTTTTGGTAAGGCAATGTACCACATTCTCGTGAAATCTTTGCACTGTGTCACAATAACAATAAAATCAAGATTAAAAAACATAAAAGACCAAAGTCCATTATTACAAAATGAGTGAATGTAGTTTAACTTCCGATGCCAATCCGCTGTTTCTGCACATGCACAACCTACAGCATACTCAGTATTTTCTGGTCGCACCCAACACAGTCAATTATTCATCGAGGTCATTGACCCATTCGTGACTTGGTTGGCGAGTGATTTGCACGCAGACTCCTGGCGCGCTTCCGGCACGCTTGCTGATTTTGACCAGAGGGTCGCTCGTGTGAAAGGAGCTCAAGAGGAGAGTCGTGCCGAGGGCTGATCGCAATAGCTTCGCGACCTCAGCGCGCGGCGCATCCGGCCCGGCGCCGTGGCCGCGGAAGCCGCCGCCGCCTCATCCGCCTCCGCCTCCACCTCCGCCCCCGACGACACAGGTGGGCTCTGTTCTCCCGGGTCCTCTGCAGGTTCCGGCAGCGGCAGCGGCAGCCGCGAGGCGTCTGGGCGTGCGCGCAGCACTGCTGAGTCACAACCACCTCTTCACTCGGTCAAGTAACACCAGGGTAGCGTCAGCTTTAATCTGGAATCTAGAGTTTGATCTGACGCGACGACTCGAGCTCGATTTCAAATAACGATGGGCACGAACCTACGAGGGTTGATCAAGAAAGAGTGAGACTGATTTTTTCCTGTAGTTTCCGTGACAGTTTTCGCTCTGTACCATGAATATTTGAAAAGAACGGATTTTTACGTATAATAACCGTAGGCGGTAGGACACTCGTATCGTTAGGTTGTAGTAATACTCTGTTCTGTACACGCTCTTTGTATTTATCATACCAAACAATGGCGGTGACGCGAGAGGAGCAGTACGGCGCAAATGCTGTGTTCGTTTAAACGGTACAGCCACTAAAATGAACGAAAAGCTGCAGTACATGTACGGCGAAGGTGCACTACCTCGTGCAACAGTGTTCAGGTAATTCGAGGACTTATCTGTGCTAAGCAAGGTGGGCCTGGCGTTTCGGCTTCTGCTATGACTGAAGTCAGCAACATCAAGAGCTGCTCTTATTGTGAGTGAGGATCGGCAGATAATGTTACGGATCCTCAGTGAAGTGTTGGGAATTTCATGTAGCAGTGTTTTTATGACTGTGCATAATCGTCTCCATATGTTCCGTGTTTGTGCCCGTTGGGTAACACATCTGTTGATCCCCGAACAACAGGCTTTACTAATGGGGACAAAACCGTGAGATGCTGCGTCTCTTTGCTGATGGAGTGGATGCTCTTCTGGAATCGATTATCACTGGTGATGGGTCACGGCTGCATCATTCTGATCCTGAAGGAAAACGAGACAGCACAGTCTGAAAACACCAAAAAAGCAAAAGTTTTTCCATCTGCACGGCAAGTAATGGTTGATCACATTTTTTGACTGCCATGGAATTTTTTACCAGTTTACAGTTTCCTCTCACATTACTGTTACAGCAGCATACTGCGCGTCAGTGTTGCTAAACTGAGGAAGAACATTGCTAGGAAACGACCAGAATGTTAGAGGACTAGGTGGAGACTTCATCGTGACAATGCGCGGCCTTACGTCGCAAATCAAATCGTGCACTTTCTAGCTCAGTTCAGCATTACATGTCTGTCGCATCGGCCTTACAGCACCGATCTTGCACCCTGTGATTTATTTTTTCTTATTCCCATCATCACGGGCAAAGCTTCGGGACACTGTATTTAAAAAATCTGAAGCAGTGCTCAAGAAAAGTCAGGCGATTCTCAAGGAGCTGACGAAGAATGGCCTGCATCATGTGTTCGAGGCCTGGCACGAACGCTATAAGAGGTACACTCAAGTAGGAGGCGAGCACTCTGACAAAAAGACGATTTAAATAATAAAATTCAGTAATAAACAAGTGTGAAAAAAATCAGTCTCAGTCTTTGCTGATCACTTCTCTTATAAACTCTTTTAAACACGTTCCAGTGCTCGCAAGCTACTCCTTCAACGCAGCTGGCAGTTTGCTGTCACAAGTATAGGTTCCTCTGCCACAGACCAAGAGACAACTGCAAAATTAATAGAGAAGATGATAAAACATTCCAGCATTTAAAAGTCAAGGGTAAACCTTTCTGTGGAAGAGAGAAGCAGATATAAATAACCTGGTATTTTCCAGCAATTTCTTCCAAGCAGAGCAAAACAGGTTACTTCAAATCCTATGAAAGTGAAGACGGCCCTTCCAACAAACGCTCCCGTTTTATTGCGCCACACAGCTGGTGCAATATATAAAGTCCTTTTTGATTTTATACGAGAAAATAACTTGTGTTTATCATTTTGCTGTACTCTCTGTGCTTACATAAACACTATAATTTCCAGGTGTTTGATCCCAATATCTGCTGACCTTTCTTTTCATTTCTACACGCCTGGAAATTGAAATAAGAACACCGTGAATTCATTGTCCCAGGAAGGGGAAACTTTATTGACACATTCCTGGGGTCAGATACATCACATGATCACACTGACAGAACCACAGGCACATAGACACACGCAACAGAGCATGCACAATGTCGGCACTAGTACAGTGTATATCCACCTGTCGCAGCAATGCAGGCTGCTATTCTCCCATGGAGACGATCGTAGAGATGCTGGATGTAGTCCTGTGGAACGGCTTGCCATGCCATTTCCACCTGGCGCCTCAGTTGGACCAGCGTTCGTGCTGGACGTGCAGACCGCGTGAGACGACGCTTCATCCAGTCCCAAACATGCTCAATGGGGGACAGATCCGGAGACCTTGCTGGCCAGGTTAGTTGACTTACACCTTCTAGAGCACGTTGGGTGGCACGGGATACATGCGGACGTGCATTGACCTGTTGGAACAGCAAGTTCCCTTGCCGGTCTAGGAATGGTAGAACGATGGGTTCGATGAGGGTTTGGATGTACCGTGCACTATTCAGTGTCCCCTCGACGATCACCAGTGGTGTACGGCCAGTGTAGGAGATCGCTCCCCACACCATGATGCCGGGTGTTGGCCCTGTGTGCCTCGGTCGTATGCAGTCCTGATTGTGGCGCTCACCTGCACGGCGCCAAACACGCATACGACCATCATTGGCACCAAGGCAGAAGCGACTCTCATCGCTGAAGACGACACGTCTCCATTCGTCCCTCCATTCACGCCTGTCGCGACACCACTGGAGGCGGGCTGCACGATGTTGGGGCGTGAGCGGAAGACGGCCTAACGGTGTGCGGGACCGTAGCCCAGCTTCATGGAGACGGTTGCGAATGGTCCTCGCCGATACCCCAGGAGCAACAGTGTCCCTAATTTGCTGGGAAGTGGCGGTGCGGTCCCCTACGGCACTGCGTAGGATCCTACGGTCTTGGCGTGCATCCGTGCGTCGCTGCGGTCCGGTCCCAGGTCGACGGGCACGTGCACCTTCCGCCGACCACTGGCGACAACATCGATGTACTGTGGAGACCTCACGCCCCACGTGTTGAGCAATTCGGCGGTACGTCCACCCGGCCTGCCGCATGCCCACTATACGCCCTCGCTCAAAGTCCGTCAACTGCACATACGGTTCACGTCCACGCTGTCGCGGCATGCTACCAGTGTTAAAGACTGCGATGGATCTCCGTATGCCACGGCAAACTGGCTGACACTGACGGCGGCGGTGCACAAATGCTGCGCAGCTAGCGCCATTCGACGGCCAACACCGCGGTTCCTGGTGTGTCCGCTGTGCCGTGCGTGTGATCATTGCTTGTACAGCCCTCTCGCAGTGTCCGGAGCAAGTATGGTGGGTCTGACACACCGGTGTCAATGTGTTCTTTTTTCCATTTCCAGGAGTGTATTTTGTCTATAGTTGGTATTATGTGAACATTCCTTAGATGTAAGCACTCTGCCTGTATGGCTAGTGTAAAATAGTATTAGTTGAAAATAGTGTTGGTTGCAATTTTAGTTTTTTTATTTATCAACTACGCGTTTCACCTTATTTAGGCATCTTCAGGCTGATCTTAATTTGGTATTTCTAAGGACGATCCATTAGACAGTGTAGCTAAAGGGCATCGTCGAGTACATCAAGCCAATATCGCCTTCGTTAAGCTCAGTAAATACGAAGGCGATGTTGGCGTGATGTTGGGGGAGACTATCAGCAGCCGGGCTAGGAAGTTACCGGCCCGACGCGAGGCCTGTCACTGAGACCACAACACAAGCGACTACGTCTGGAGTGGAGTGGCGCCGTGACTGGGAAGCCTGCACTGCTGATGGGCGGCGTCTCACTGCGTTCAGCGATGAACAGCGGTTCTGCACTGTCCCGGATAACCATCGTCGGCGAGTGCTATGGCGACCTGGGAAAGAATACAATGTTTTTGAGTGGCACAGCGCTGTTGCTCCCACCTCCATGTTGTGGGAATCCATCGCGTAAGGCTTCAGGTCACTACTAATGGCTCAGGAAACTCTAAACGGCACAATGGTACGCCTTGGACATCGTGCGTTTTATGTGTGACTTGTCAAATGGGGGTATCGTGATGCCATTTTTCAACAGGATAATGCTCATTGACACGTCACAAGACTACCTCTACGAACTGTCTGCAGATATTGAGCAAGTCCCGTGGTCAGCAAGATCGTCAGATCTCTCCCTTATAGACGTTGTGTGTGACCAGCTCGGATGTCAGCACCGTCAAAGTGCCGGAATCGAGGATGTCGAGGGTCAGTTGGTCCAGCTTGCCTCTGGAGAAGGCACAAGGATTTATGACACCCTTCCCAACCTAACCAGTGCATTTATCTGGACGAGAAGGTGTGCAGTTATTGATAAATGGTTTCATACTGTCAAACATTATTAAAATTGGCTCGATTCTGTAATCGAACATCACATGCCCTCCCTACCCGTGAAGTTTCATTTCGTTTCCTCCTCCCCTTCTGGGTGCTTCACTTTTTTCCTCAGGCAGTGCATTTTCTTTATCAACACAATAGCATCCGGGTGTTTGTATATGTATTTGTTTTTCTTTTAATTTATTATGTAGGTATAGAAGCAGACCAAATGTTACAATGAATTGCAGTGACCTTTGCCTTTCGCGGGTAAGTGCTCGACCGACTAAGCTTCCCACTCACGAGTCACGACTCCTCTTCGCACCTTTACTTCCATCAGTACCTACCTACTAACTCAAGGGGTGAGGACGGGGTCGTCACTCGTGCTTGGGAAGCTCAGTCAGATGCTACAAAATATTACATTATTACAGACTGTACGGTTATGAAGCCGTAGTTTGTGAGGTCGTGGCATTAGTTGAGAACTGTCTAACTGAGCGTAGTAATTTATGTTGTACAACAAACATGTTTTACACTGTAAATTACAGTTTACGCATTCGGCAATATTAAACACAGTACTTGATTAAAATATACAATATTAATGTATTAAAAGTTACATTGTCGAAATTTGTGGAATAAACAAGGTAAGGAAAATGAAATTAGATTTTTATCAAAGTTGTAGTTGTTTCTTCATATTGTAAAGAAGTATGAATGTTATTGAAGCTACTGTACCATTTTTGAACTGTGATCATATTACGTCTTTTTCCTGATTCCACCTCGATCAGACAAACTTTCGTTAAATGGAACTTTCAGTTACTAGAACTTTTTTGTCGAGTGCGTTGAATTTCGGACAACTGATTCTGCTGTATGTAGATAGGAACAAAGTCAATGTGGGAGGGAGTTGCTTTCCTATTAGTTTGGTACTAGAGCCAGGATGAAAGGGCGTGCTGCCTTTGGCCACGTCACACTTGGAGACAGAACCGCGGCTGCCCCGAGTGGACGATGGCTGGCTGGCGCGCGGCCCCGGAGACAAAGCCGGCCGGAGTGACCCAGCGCCCCCGGCCGCCGGAGGAACAAAGAAGGCCAGCCGCGGCCGCGGCCACCGCCGGATTCCAGCGCAGCCGGCCGGCGGGCGGCTTGCGCTGCCCCCGCGCGCGGCAAAAAATATTCTCCGTGTGTAGTTTGAGGAAGACATTAGGATGGCCCGCGCCGCGCCACCGTACACAATGGCGACCAGCGTCTCCCCAGGGGTAGCAGCCGCACCGTACTCTCGCATCGGGAGGACGCCTTCTCTGCCTACACGGCCACACTGGACTCGTTTCAGTCACCACGCCAGGCCATCACGCGCAGGAATCCTGCACGTGCGCGGTGCACTTGCGCGCGCGCAGTTAACAAGTGTTCTGCGTGCACACAGGGGCAAGCTGGCCACCCGCTTCTCTCCCCTCCTCACCATACCGTATCACCACTCCTTTCTCTGTAATGCGGTTTGTTTCCTAGCTTGCTTTATTGAATGAAGGAATAAGGTTAGTAGGAGTGCTTGAAAGAAATGGTTTGAAAGAGTGCCTTTTACCTACGATAAGTTTTATTTAATTATCACAGGTGGAGTTTACAATACGTTTAATGTCTGGAACAAAATTGCTACATACAGACAAACGCAAACAGCTAGGTAAATTTTCATCACTGATGTTTGCTCTTAACCGAGACTTATTAATTTTCATAACAGAAAAAAATCTCACACAAACGTATGTCGAGCCAAACACTGACATTATCTTCGCGGCTTCACGATGGAGACGAGGAAACTCTTGCTGTGGAAAGTCGTGATAAAAGTCTATTATACGTCTTGCCAAAAGGAACTTGTCTCTCAGACGACAATTACACTGTAGATCTATTAATTCCGTTTGCAAATTGGGATGAATATCATCTACAGAAAAAGCAAATGGTCCCGAGAACCATTCAAACGCTTGGGATAAATGTGATATATCCCCAAATCGCTTGAGAAATTCCTCTTTTCTTGCACTAAGTACGGAAATATATTCTTTGCAATTCTGTTCTCGCACAGTAGACAGAGTGGGGAAATGGACTGTGTTCCGTGACGAGAGCTGTCGTTCCCACAGCTCAAGCTTGCTAGTGAAAGCTGGCACCTTTTCAGCCATTTCACAAGTCAGCTGATTTTCTCCTTGTAAACTTGTGCTCAATGCATTCATGTGCCCGGTAATGTCTACTAAAAGTGCAAGGGCGGCAACCCACTCTGGATCTTGTAACGTGGGGTCGTACCTTCCTTTGTCTTTTAAAAACTGATTTACTGGTATTCTCAGGTCAAAAAATCTTTTGAGTACATTACCGCGGCTAAGCCAGCGGACTTCACTTTGGTAAGGTATGTCACCGTACTCTTCCCCAGTTTCAGCTAAACATGTGTGAAACTGTCTGTGTGTAAGCCCGTGGGATCTCAAATAGTTATCTGCCCCCCCAGTTTTGCTGCTTTTGCACAGAGTACTTCTTGGCTCAAAATGCAGTGGTTACTGTACAGTGATTCTTCTTTACGCTGTAGCTTTTTTCTTAGTAATCCAACAAATCCCATTTGTTCCCCTTTCATTGCAGGTGCTCCGTCTCTTGTCACTGACACCAAACGTTCCCGGTTTAAGCCAGCTGAATCGACAGCTTCTTCAACGGCTTTTGGGATGTCCGCGCCGGTGGTCGTGCTTTTTAAAAGATATCATATCCAAAAAATCCTCTGTTATGTACAGAGCAGCATGCACGCCACGGACACAGATCACTAACTGCGCGGTTTCTGAAATATCTGTGGACTCATCAAGTGCGGTGGAAAACGCAATAAACTCCTGCACTGCACTCCTTAACTGACGGTAAACGTCACCTGCCATGGCACTTATACGACGACTTACAGTCTGCCGAGAAAGAGTGATAGCTCGAAACTGATTTGCGTTCAGTGGGCAAAGTAAATCATCAGCGTCACTGATGCACTCCTTTATAAACTCACCTTCAAACAAATGGTTTTCCAGCTCTCGCTATATTAAGCGCAAACTTATAACTTGCACGTACCGATGGGCTATCATTGTTGTCGTCCTGAAAAATTGAAAACAGTGCTCCATAAAATGCAAAATCAGTTAGATGAGAGACATGACGAAAGAAAGTCGCAGATCTCTCGTGACAACAGCAACTTACGTCAGATTCATCTAAACATGTGTGAAACTGTCTGTGTGTAAGCTCTTCGTAAGTTCAGTCAATTTCCCCATCCGCTCAGAATCCGACAATAAATTGTACTTGTCCTTGTGAAATTTATTATAATGGCGTTCAATACCAAACTTCCGCTGACCAGTGAGAATACTGCCACGTATTAAACATTTCGGATTTTCACGTTTCTGTACAAAGAAAAATTGATTCTTCCATTCCTTTTTAAAAGATAGCAAATCTCCGTTTCCTTGATTCACTCTGCATTTTCCGGTTCTTGAAACACAACGTTCACTACGTAGTGGTCGCTTCGCATCAACGTCCGCAGCTCAGCCTGGCACTACACAGCCGCAACCCGCCGGCTGTCGCCAACTGCCCCATTCGACTGTTACACGCGAGCAGCACACGTGCAGCGCTGTGCGCTCATGAGCCGCGTGCAACGTTTGCCCGCCCCTGCCGGGCTAGTGCATTACTCCAACATAACCTCCAAGGAATTTCAGTAAAGAGAAGTACATAACCTAAAAACACATTCGTTCGCAAATTTCAGATTTACATGCATTATACAGTTGATTTAACAGCTGTAATAGCAACAAACAGTCGCACGTTCTACCTCATAATTTATACGATCAAAGTGTGCAGTAAGCATTATCAGTATTTCACTTAGCACTACGATTGTGAACGAAATTCTGCGCAACCCGAGTGGTGTCTCACGCGATACTTGCGAAGTTCAGAGGACCAGACGGATGGAACGTTTAGTTCTGAGCGCTCAGCAACTACCGCCGAAGTCTCTTAAAATCCTTCGGCTCAGTACTCACCAGCCCATATATATGGGTTACAGAAACCGTACCATCATGTCTGTCTGTTTGAACACGCTAACATCCAAAAACTTTTTTTTTTTTTTTGTCATCAGTCTACTGACTGGTTTGATGCAGCCCGCCACAAATTCCTTTCCTGTGCTAACCTCTTCATCTCAGAGTAGCACTTGCAACCTAAGTCCTCAATTATTTGCTTGACGTATTCCAATCTCTGTCTTCCTCTACAGTTTTTGCCCTCTACAGCTCCCTCTAGTACCATGGAAGTCATTCCCTCATGTCGTAGCAGATGTCCTATCATCCTGTCCCTTCTCCTTATCAGTGTTTTCCACATATTCCTTTCCTCTCCAATTCTGCGTAGAACCTCCTCATTCCTTACCTTATCAGTCCACCTAATTTTCAACATTCGTCTATAGCACCACATCTCAAATGCTTCGATTCTCTTCTGTTCCGGTTTTCCCACAGTCCATGTTTCACTACCATACAATGCTGTACTCCAGACGTACATCCTCAGAAATTTCTTCCTCAAATTAACACCGGTATTTGATATTAGTAGACTTCTCTTGGCCAGAAATGCCTTTTTTGCCGTAGCGAGTCTGCTTTTGATGTCCTCCTTGCTCCGTCCGTCATTAGTTATTTTACTGCCTAGGTAGCAGAATTCCTTAACTTCATTGACTTCGTGACCATCAATCCTGATGTTAAGTTTCTCGCTGTTCTCATTTCTACTACTTCTCATTACCTTCGTCTTTCTCCGATTTACTCTCAAACCATACTGTGTACTCATTAGACTGTTCATTCCGTTCAGCAGATCATTTAATTCTTCTTCACTTTCACTCAGGATAGCAATGTCATCAGCGAATCGTATCATTGATATCCTTTCACCTTGTATTTTAATTCCACTCCTGAACCTTTCTTTTATTTCCTTCATTGCTTCCTCGATGTACAGATTGAAGAGTAGGGGCGAAAGGCTACAGCCTTGTCTTACACCCTTCTTAATACGAGCACTTCGTTCTTGATCGTCCACTCTTATTATTCCCTCTTGGTTGTTGTACATATTGTATATGACCCGTCTCTCCCTATAGCTTACCCCTACTTTTTTCATAATCTCGAACAGCTTGCACCATTTAATATTGTCGAACGCTTTTTCCAGGTCGACAAATCCTATGAAAGTGTCTTGATTTTTCTTTAGCCTTGCTTCCATTATTAGCCGTAACGTCAGAATGGCCTCTCTCGTCCCTTTACTTTTCCTAAAGCCAAACTGATCGTCACCTAGCGCATTCTCAATTTTCTTTTCCATTCTTCTGTATATTATTCTTGTTAGCAGCTTCGATGCGTGAGCTGTTAAGCTGATTGTGCGATAATTCTCGCACTTGTCAGCTCTTGCCGTCTTCGGAATTGTGTGGATAATGCTTTTCCGAAAGTCAGATGGTATATCGCCAGACTCATATATTCTACACACCAACGTGAATAGTCGTTTTGTTGCCACTTCCCCCAATGATTTTAGAAATTCTGATGGAATGTTATCTATCCCTTCTGCCTTATTTGACCGTAAGTCCTCCAAAGCTCTTTTAAATTCCGATTCTAATACTGGATCCCCTATCTCTTCTAAATCGACTCCTTTTTCTTCTTCTATCACATCAGACAACTCTTCACCCTCATAGAGGCTTTCAATGTATTCTTTCCACCTATCTGCTCTCTCCTCTGCATTTAGCAGTGGAATTCCCGTTGCACTCTTAATGTTACCACCGTTCCTTTTAATGTCACCAAAGGTTGTTTTGACTTTCCTGTATGCTGAGTCTGTCCTTCCGACAATCATATCTTTTTCGATGTCTTCACATTTTTCCTGCAACCATTTCGTCTTAGCTTCCCTGCACTTCCTATTTATTTCATTCCTCAGCGACTTGTATTTCTGTATTCCTGATTTTCCCGGAACATGTTTGTACTTCCTCCTTTCATCAATCAACTGAAGTATTTCTTCTGTTACCCATGATTTCTTCGCAGCTACCTTCTTTGTACCTATGTTTTCCTTCCCAACTTCTGTGATGGTCCTTTTTAGAGATGTCTATTCCTCTTCAACTGTACTGCCTACTGCGATATTCCTTATTGCTGTATCTATAGCGTTAGAGAACTTCAAACGTATCTCGTCATTCCTTAGTACTTCCGTATCCCACTTCTTTGCGTATTGATTCTTCCTGACTAATGTCTTGAACTTCAGCCTACTCTTCATCACTACTATATTGTGATCTGAGTCTATATCTGCTCCTGGGTACGCCTTACAATCCAGTATCTGATTTCGGAATCTCTGTCTGACCATGATGTAATCTAATTGAAATCTTCCCGTATCTCCCGGCCTTTTCCAAGTATACCTCCTCCTCTTGTGATTCTTGAACAGGGTATTCGCTATTACTAGCCGAAACTTGTTACAGAACTCAATTAGTCTTTCTCCTCTTTCATTCCTTGTCCCAAGCCCATATTCTCCTGTAACCTTTTCTTCTACTCCTTCCCCTACAACTGCATTCCAGTCGCCCATGACTATTAGATTTTCGTCCCCCTTTACATACTGCATTACCCTTTCAATATCCTCATACACTTTCTCTATCTGTTCATCTTCAGCTTGCGACGTCGGCATGTATACCTGAACTATCGTTGTCGGTGTTGGTCTGCTGTCGATTCTGATTAGAACAACCCGGTCACTGAACTGTTCACAGTAACACACCCTCTGCCCTACCTTCCTATTCATAACGAATCCTACACCTGTTATACCATTTTCTGCTGCTGTTGATATTACCCGATACTCATCTGACCAGAAATCCTTGTCTTCCTTCCACTTCACTTCACTGACCCCTACTATATCTAGGTTGAGCCTTTGCATTTCCCTTTTCAGATTTTCTAGTTTCCCTACCACGTTCAAGCTTCTGACATTCCACGCCCCGACTCGTAGAACGTTATCCTTTCGTTGATTATTCAATCTTTTTCTCATGGTAACCTCCCCCTTGGCAGTCCCCTCCCGGAGATCCGAATGGGGGACTATTCCGGAATCTTTTGCCAATGGAGAGATCATCATGACACTTACTTCAATTACAGGCCACATGTCCTGTGGATACACGTTACGTGTCTTTAATGCAGTGGTTTCCATTGCCTTCTGCATCCTCATGTCGTTGATCATTGCTGATTCTTCCGCCTTTAGATGAAATCTGATGGGATTTTCGCAGATGACTCGACGCAGGGGGGGGGGGGGGGGGTGAGCAACGGACAGACTTTATTTCATCAATATCGGATCACGGAAAAACATAAGATATCGTAATCTAAACGTGTCTGCTCAGCTTAATGATAACGGCATAGTACACCAAACAACCAGCAGATGAATCTGTCAGATTTTTTTAAACTCAAGTGCTTCCGGAAGTTTACGTCACGGCAGAATTACGCACTGCGATCTTATATTTATGAATACAAACAGAAAATTTACATGGTTAGCATATATATGTATTCTTTTTTTTTCGGTCTCCCACACTTACAAGTGCTTCAGACGCCCATATTTCAGTATTAACGATAACATGTTAATATAATAATAATAATAATAATAATTATTATTATTATTATTTGTTTACGGCGCCTTACCTTAACATCTACTAAATTGCAGTTCAGAGACATAAAGCATTTTAAAAAAATGTGTCCCAAAATGCAGAAAAATGCAGTTCATGTATGAACTATAATGGTAACGAAGTCTTACAGCTTTGACAATGTCATACTTTGCGCTATATAAATCTCGAGATTGGAATCACCATCAGTACTTAGTACTGGACTCCGAACATAGGGCCGGCCGCGGTGACCGAGCGGTTCTAGGCGCTTCAATCCGATACGGCACAGGAAAACCGTTGGCATTCAAAAAAGCTTCCAGTCGACTTGGAGTGGATAGATACAGGTCCTGCACAGTTTTCAAGGGAACCTCACACCACTCAGCCTGCCAGCTAGTGCCAAGTCCCGGGAGCGATGATCGCGGATGGCGATCACACACCCTTCTGTCCAAGGAAGATCACAATGGCTCCATTACACTGGTACCTGGTGACGGTGGCGGCCAGGGGATGTGCGACAGTTCAGCACTGTGCTCACAAAATTGTCCCTGGGCGATGCGAGCAGTGTGGACAGAGGCTCAGCCGTATTGGATCACAGCATGGCCATTGGGGAACAAATGTTACACTATGCAAGGGACCTGACCAGCTAAAATGGTCAGATAATCCTTGACTCTAATGCCACCAAGCAGAGTAACCATGAGGCCCGTGCAATACCACGATATGGCTGCACGAACCATCACCGAACCCTGCCATGCTTTACTTTTCATTCGTGTTGTTTTGGTGTTGACAGAGTTCGCGAATGGGACATTCAGTTCAGTTGTGACTTTGGTGTTCCATTAAACACCAAATACTTCGGTTACCTTGGTTACTGAAGCATCCATTAAAAGAGAATCAATAATTTAAAATTTGCCCACGTGTCAGTTCACTTGGCTCCGACATAATGAATTCACGACTGACACTTGCCACACACTGAGGACACTGCACAGGCGCCGCTCATGGCCAAATTCACCGGCGCCACTTGCAGGCTTTCCTAGTATCTGCATTAAGGTTCAAGGATGTATTTCTCGCGGTGTTAACATGTTTTTGTCCTACCCCTGTACGAACAGTGTTAAGAGTCTTTGTTGAGAGCAGGTGTGGTCAGCCCGGAAATGTGCACCTTTCTCCAGATAGAACGGTATCGGTCAAGTCGAAATCCCCTACCCGTGGACTGCCGTCAGGCACGGAACATATATATCCTGGGTGAAATGTAGTTAGTAATTTACATAATTCCTTGCCATTTTCAAGACCCTTAGTTTGCACGCTGATTTATTCTCCGAAAGTTAGCTGTGAAATGTCTTCCTCTTATCTTTTTGTTTGTTTATAAATAAATCTTCTGCTACCAGTCACAATTTTTCTTTATTTACTTTTCGTACGACGCGTTTCGGGAAATGATTCTCATTTTCAAGTGCGTTTTTTGTATGTATTAAGCCATTTCTATTGAGGTTGTCAATGTGTGAGAGTCTGCTTAATTTCGTTGACTTTTAAGTTTTCTAATGGTCCATTTGTGCAGAGTCTCACACAAACTAAACATCACACATACTTGTTGTACACTTTACACATCGAAAATATCTTATCATGGGAATCATTTCCTGAAAAGCGTCTTGGGAAAAGTAAATAAAGAAAAATCGTGACTGGTAGCAGAAGAATTATTTATAAACAAACCTATTGTTTTCACAGTCGCAGGCTTTCAAAAACCATTCACAATGGATCATATCAGATTCTTCTTTTTGCGCGTATTGGGCATTTGTCTGCTATCCCTTTTCGTTAAAATTTTTGGTCTGTCCACCTTTTCCCTTTTCCTCTTTCTTCCTAAATATCTTCTGCTAAATGGCTAACAAATCACCATTAATTTTGGTACTCTGTCATCCTCCATTTCTGTTACACGATCTTTCCAGTTGTTTCTGTATTCTTTAATCGGCTTATTTAAGGTTTTCGCTCTCAATTCCTCCCTGATGCCAGTATTATTCCTCCTGTCAGTGTATATGCAGCTTCTTTTTGTTACGGTCGACAATCCACTTTCATATGTAATGGTTGGTACTGTCGAACTTACTGTCTTACTTTAGTTTTGAGGGTTGTATAGATTCTTTTGTTAATGTGATTAAATCTTTCTACTTTCTTTTGTATGTCCATTTCTGTCATAAAAGAGATGTTTACCCTGTTTTCTGAGCATTTATTAATATTTTGCTGGGAATTTGCTCCTGGTCCCTGAAAGTCATTATTTCTTTTTTCTTTGAAAATACTAACAGATTAATGTAAAACTTAGCTGTTGTGGATGAAATATTAACAGTTATATAGAGTATGTTTCCATTATCAGCAATCACAATTCAATAAAGAACAATGTCAGAGAACAATTCTTTCGTTGAACTGACAAGTATAAAAACTGCATCCTTGTCTTACTCCCAAATTTGTCCTGGTTTTACATTTTCCATTTCCTGCAATTGTGACTTCTCATCCTTGGCAGAGAGTGTAGGCAGATATTACAATCAAGCCTAATATATGCTGTGACCTATAGATAAGAAACGTGACGTTAAGAATTGGTATGTGAGAGCGCGTATGTGAAAAAGAACGTCGTTGCGGAATGAACATATCATGAATATATGCTGTGAACAGTAGAACGAATTGTGAATTACGTAAGAAGCTATGTGAATGTCAGTTCAGTGCCAAATAAAAAATATATCTTACGAAGAGAAAGCAGTGTTCTGGAATTCAATACTTTGAAGTGGCACGTTTCACAGTAGGAAATGCCTCTGCTGTTGTGGCAAGTGTGTTGAGAGGACCGGCGTCAACGGAACAGAAAGCCAAAACATTTATTCAGTCAGCTGCCTCGGTCGCTCACGAATGGGTGGAATGCGGAACCGATGGGCGCACAACGAACCGCCGCTACCTGGTCCCTTCCGCTTCGCTCCTCAGGAAATCCGACGGGCCGGCGGTGGGTGGGTGAGGAGTGTACTTGGCGGACAGCCCGATAAATTATACGGAGTCACGTTCCGGGGGAAGCGGTGCCCACTTACTGGCTTTTGACGGGTAGGCAGCCTTTTCGTACAAACCTGTAACTCCGTGTGCACTCATTAGGCAAGTATATACAAGTATGCAATATGCTGCAGTCTGTTCTTGCATATAAATTCAAAGCAGTACGCCACGACCAGCCATTTAATTTTATACATTCTGTTAACGTGAATACTTTGTGTTTCGAGACTGTGAGTGAACTTCTTACAAGTTTCCTAAGAACTGTTCGTAGCTGATGGAAACGTCAAAACTGCGAAAAAATGCCTGGCAACTTACACGACTGATCCAATGCAGCGGACTCCTGTCTGATGTGGATCCGAGACTGCACGGTATCTTCGAGTGAAAACCACGGATTATCCAAAATGCACTTTTTTCTTTTTTTTTACAGGAAACTACTGTTTACTACATTTACCAAATATCCTGTTTGTTACATTTGACAAATCACAGCAATACTTAACGCTTCATTCTCCAGAATTTGACAACACATATACAGAATTCCACTTCAATCACAGTGGATTACGTAATACTTCTTTTCAGTTCACTTTAGGGAAAATAATCGTCCGATTTTTTCTGTTTATTTTTCATTCATTGGTTCCCACTTTCGAGAGTTATAGTCAAACGGATTTAATCATGCCTCCTCCAATAGCAGAACAATACATTTCTGTGATTCAGTTTGCGTGATAAACGGTTCCTCGATTATCTCGTGCCGGCCGGAGTGGCCGAGCGGTTCTAGGCCCTACAGTCTGGAACCGCGCGACCACTACGGTCGCAGGTTCAAATCCTGCCTCGGGCATGGATGTGTGTGATGTCCTTAGGTTAGTTAGGTTTAAGTAGTTCTAAGTTCTAGGGGACTGATGACCTCAGATGTTAAGTCCCATTGTCCTCAGAGCCATTTCATTATCTCGTATTCCCTCTCTTATTTTACCTAGGTTCAAATGGCTGACTGAAGCGCCTAGAACCACTTGGCCACACCAGCCGGTCTCTACCTAGGACTACACTGGGACTAACCTATTTATACATATGGC
The DNA here is from genome assembly GCF_023898315.1 of Schistocerca nitens. Taxonomy (NCBI): domain Eukaryota; kingdom Metazoa; phylum Arthropoda; class Insecta; order Orthoptera; family Acrididae; genus Schistocerca; species Schistocerca nitens. The sequence continues at coordinate 3,358,880 of NC_064619.1, read as the reverse complement.
GGGCTCCCTATTACCAGAGTATCAGGCTGCGGATTCAGGATCGTAACATCTTCCGGGGGTAAAACTTGAGTCGCATGCATAGCTGTATCTTCTAAAGTATGATGTTATTTCTACTTGTAACAGAATAGTTGAGACGTTGCTGTTTTATTTTACAAATATTGCCGAAGTATGCACATGTAATCCGCTTGGCCGAAGGGTTCTAGGCGCTACAGTCTGGTGCCGCGCGACCGCTACGGTCGCAGGTTCGAATCCTTCCTCCGGCATGGATGTGTGTGATGTCCTTAGGTTGTTAGTTAGGTTTAAATAGTTCTAAGTTCTAGGGGACTGATGACTTCAGAAGTCCCATAGTGCTCAGAGCCATTTTTGTAATCCACTAACTAGATAATCCCCCCCCCCCCTCTTGAACACCATCACTTAGGCCTCAATAGACAATAGACGCCTGTGAGTTTCCCCATCTTGTGGTGAATCTGCGCCCCTTGCAGCACGCGGTCCTGGACGACAGTGTTCGTTTCACAGTTCATGTAGGCTGACTCTATCGGCCATATATTTACACACTGTGGACCTAAGAACTTTAAGAGATTTTGCTAGTTCTCAGGGCGATATATAATTACAATACACTGGGGTACTTAAGGACGAAAGTAACTTTCGAATGATGTATCACTGCCAAGTAAGAAAGCTCGAAAAATCTTGGACCATACTTGAAAAGATGGAAAAGAAGCTGCGGTAACTGAAAGAAATACTGAATAAAAAGAACAGAAATGACACTCTTATTGAAAGACAGTAACTGCAATGAAGTCTCCGCGACATTACAAGACGCGGGACATGGTTCTAACATGGACAGCAGCGCATGCTCTGCTACTTGCTGGCCACAAGGTGGGTAAGGAGTTATTGTGGCAGGGAGCTCCGTTTCTCCATCAGCGAGGTTGACAACTGCTGTATGGTCGTTGGTGCACGTGGACGTACTGCAATACGCCTCGGCAACGCATCCCACACGTGCTCGGTGTGGCATATATCCGGGCAGCGGGCAGGACAGTCAGTTCGCCGAATATCCTTTCGTTCCAAAAGCTCCTCCACCTTTGTTGTTCGTGGTGGTCGTGCATTGTCATCCATAAAAATGAACTCATTATACCTGCACAACCGTAACACGTGGACCATCGAAACGATATTTAGGCTAGGCGCAAATTGAGACGCGTATAGCGCGTGTGGCGCGACGCAGCGCAGCGCGCGTTTTTGTAACACCACAGGTTCAAATGGGACCGCGCAAATTGCGACGCGACGCGACTGGGACGCGACACGCGCCTGCGCCAGGTCGCGCGGCGCTGTGGTTGAGGCACAGTTTCTCGCGCGGCGTTGTTGTAGAGGCACAGTTTCTCGCGCCGCGCGTCGCGCTTGCCTCGCTAGCACCGTGGGAAATTTGAGGCGGGGAGCGGAAAAGTAGCCCGGCCATATGCTCACATCGGAACGGCGCATATGAGCAGTGGTAATAATGCCCATACGATAAATTTTTGCCTTACTGTGTACTGAATTTTATTGCCTTTGGGTAGTGTTTCGTTTTTCGCCATTTAAACGCTCCAGCTTTCTGCGTTAGCACGTTACACTTTCCTGTTATTTATATCTGCATAGCTTTGTTTTTCTTCTGTAAAGAAAAATGTATACTTCAGTAACTGATGAGCCATTGGCCGCTGGAATTGCACCATATGCCTCCGCGATGTTTTCAGATCCCAAGAAGGGGCAGAAGGTAGTGAATAAGGAAGCAAGGAATATTATAAAATCACGTTATTAAGAATCAAGGCAGGAAAGTAAAACAAGGTTATCTTCTCGCTGCCTAGTAAGCTAGCGAATCTGTACGATCTGTTACAAAAATTTAGAAAGGGATAATCTCCACAGGTGTGATCCCTTTGAGCTTCTGGTAAAAAGCTCTATCTGAGGGATAGAAGTTTCACTGTGATTACTCTGATATGTATGTAATAATGTAATACGACACACTGTACTACATGCATGTGAACAACATATTTCCACTGCAAGCTAGAAACAGTCGAAAAGCAGTCACAAATGACAATGTTTTAATTGGTTCGCCGTGATGAGAAAAAGCATTTCAATTGTTGTATGGATATTATCAGCATTAATGAACTAATTATACAACAACAGGCTACACAAATGAAGAAAATGTTCGGTATTATTACGAAAGTATGCATACCCTAAAAGAGTGTTATGATTAGATATATTTAATTTGTTGAAATGTGGTGCTGACAAAGGCAGATCTACTTTCATGACAATGTTTTTCGAACTCCATCTCACAAGGCACAGATGGCTAGCTTGTGCATTCCTGTAGCGCGCATTATCCTTCGCTACTGACAATACACTGACCATTGTGTTGTGCGACAGATCAATTGTTTATTTTTCTCAGTAGCAACTATTTTATTCGCGATCACGCATTGTCAGTTTGGCAAGCCGTTGGTGAGTAACCAGTATCTGGCATGTGCCTATCATTCCGCCTGAAGGAACGCTCGTCATTATTTTAATACTGCTCAGATCAAGAGAAGGAATAAAATCCTTTGGTAAGTTTCTATTCCAGTCGCTCAGTGTTAAAAATACGATGGGTTACGGGGATTCCACCAAAATTCCAACAGAATTGCCAATCTGTTTTTGTGTGAGTTGTTATCCTTTTCTCATTCGAAGAAGCATCACCATTTATGAGTAAAGGCCACATTTCTCTTGGTGACTGGTTTAATTGTACTTCCTTTGTCACAATGTAATTTGCCAAACTCATCTCACAGCAGCTATTGAGACAGAATTCCGAAACAGGGGGCCTCATTAAACAAGTAATTGGCAACCACAGAGCTCAATAGCTTACGAAAAACCTCATAGTATCGGTTTGCAGTAACATAAAAGAAGAAATTTCATGTTTATTTTCATGCTAGGAAGCTCTTGTTTCGCTAGCTGTAGATAACTCATAAAAAATTACAGTCACTGGAGTGAAATAAATAAAAAAAAGAAGTATAAGTAGTGATATATCGCCATATATAAGAAAGTTCCGTGCGTTTAATAATTGGTAAAACACTCTCCTCCTTGTGTGCTATCATTCGCCAAACTTTCGTTTCGATGTCTCGAGCGGTTTGGGAGATATGAGAGATGTTGCGAGTATTTCATTCTCGCGGGCGTGAGATTGGAAGTGAGCGCGCTACATGGGATCCATTTTCTCGAGATCGGAGGCAGATAGAGACCTCCTCCCAAGTCTAAACAAAAATTCAGCATGTTAGCTCAATTTCATACGCAGCAACATATGGTGTAATAAGCACCAAACGCAAAATCATAGCGACCCCTAATTTTCGTTGCAAACTTTTTGAGTTTTGCGTAGTGTCTTACTAAAATGTGTACATCACAATAAGAATGGTCATGAGCGAGGTGATGGGCACTTCGTCACGAAGCTGACATATAACGCTACAAACAAGGCAAAAATCATATATTTTCAGAGAATAGTTTCTGTAAAATCGTTTGAGAAAGATAAGAGGTTGCGCGCGCTTCGGTTCAGTCAGCGCAGAGCGTCGCCAGTCGGCGCGTGCGAAGTATGGTGTACGCGTCGCAATAAGCGCTGGACCCGCGCGACCCGTGCGGCATGTGCGTGTCGCGCTGTAGTGTCGTGTCACGTCACACGTGCTATTCGCTTAATTTGCGCCTAGCCTATTACGTAGAGTGTATAACACTATACCGCGTCACGTGTTGTATTAACATACAGTGTATTACCAGTCATGGTATTACGGTGCAGTTAAAGTTACCCTCTGGCAGGATTTTAGTAAACAGATTGTGAGTTACGTAATGGATTTGGCTTCTCGACCAGAATTTAGTGCTGCAGAAGAAACCAGAAAGCTAAAGATTGAAATATGGGAAATGTTTTAAGTAACAAAGTGTGCTTAAATGAAATAAAAACGGTCGCCAGCCTAATTAGGCATAGCAAAGTGCATTTACTCTCTAACTTCAAAACAACGTGCTGTCTTATTGACATTAACACAACAAGTAATTTTCACTAATAGAATTTAATGCAGTTAATGCTTAAAGCACAAACACTTTGAAATAAAGCAAATCAATCAAAATGGAAGTTTTCATAAATGCAACGCTAACTTCCTCCCTTAACTTCAATTGAAACTACAGTACCTCTAGATATCTTTTTGCATTCAGAATTGTGCAAAGAATCAACCATTTACTTTCATTAGATTTTAACACACAGTATACTCGGATGTCAGTATTTATGTGGAATGGATCCTAAGAGGTTTCATGAGAGAAACCAAATCTAGGATCGGACACAAGTTTCACATAATTTGCCTGATTATTGCAAATTAATCAACACTTAAATGTACTGGTTCATACTTTGACAACATTCTGACCTCTTATAACTGCCGAAGTGATTGCGCAATATCGGTGGCGACTACATAACGGTTACCGGTCTCTCCTCTGGATGTAATTGGCTCTATTATCTTCTTCTTTGCGACGGTACTTCCAACATTAGAGCCTTTTCCATTAATAGAGCACCATTTTATAGCCGTACACACATGCGAGGCCTTTCCATATTAGTCCAGCTACTGGATGCCACCTTCGACACTTGCCCCGTTCACTCCATTGCTGCTCAGACCACAGTGTCCAGTAGCTAGCCGCCGACTGACTCTTGTTCCACCTTTTGGCCCGCGCCAACCACATTTTGTTGCGCTCCAACTCACTTCCGTTGCAAATGGGAAGTACTGTTGCTTTTCATTTTATATAATGCAAGTCCCTAGGTATGAACCAGCTTAAACATAGTTATAAGCAAACATCTTTTAAAAAATCTTAATATTTAAATACATTAACATGTCGACACAAAAGCCACATAATTATATAACATTTTCCTCCAATTAATACAAAGAATTTAAACACTAAAGAGAAAACATTTTACATAACTTTCCAATTCATTACAATAGGTCAAAGACATTACATAGTGAAAAATACATACTTGAACATTTAACAGAATTAATCAGTACAAAATTTTTTACAGTATTAATTATGGTGTTACAAGTGTTCCTGTGCACAGTACGTGTTCAAACCTCTCGCCTTACGAGGGTACTACCAGCACTGTCGAACATATTCGCTTCGGTGGCCTAGCTGTTAATGTGTGGGGAGGCATAATGTTGCATGGGCGTACTGACTTCCTAATCTTTGGAAAGGTACGCTCACTGCTCATCGTTGTTGTGACACTGTACTCCTGTGCGCCTTTTCAGCGGTGCATTCAGCCGTGACTTCATTTTTATGGATGGCAGTGCGCGACCGCATTGAGCAAATCAGTTGGAGGACGGTCGGCGTGTGGACTGGCCTAACCCTTCCCCCGACTTCGATCCCTTCGATCACGTGTGGGGTGCATTGGAGAGACGTACTGGAGTCCGTCCATACGTGGCAATGACCATCCAGCAGCCGTCAGCCGTGCTGCTGGAGGAAGTTGCTGGTTCTTATCCCCACAGTACTTGTTCCTAGATGGTAGTACGTGTACCAAGCCTGTCTGAAATTGATCCATGGGTTCTGGAGCAGCTTTTTACCCCTGGCTTTGCCCGTGTAGGTGCATTTCACACGTATTTTACATACATTTGACATATTTCACCTGTCTCTTTATCGAAATGCGTCCTACTGTTTCATTTTCACGCAGCTCAGTGTTTATGAGGTCATGTCTCCTGAACTATTTGTCGTACGATGATATAATTTTGCAGGTACATACGGTATATACGGTGTTTCACACTTCTTGAGGCTGTGGAGGGCACTTAGTAGATCGAGCTTTACATGGGAGCCCTTGTCCGGAAGCGAGATTCAACGCCGCTACAGAGCGTGAAAGTTACATGCGCCGGCGCCTGTAAATGTATGTACATACAGGGTGATGCCCTGTCGATGTTACAGACTTTCTAGGATGATATAGAAGGATAAACGTATCAGTCTGAGGTACGCGTTCCTGTACCAGAAACGGACGAGTCGAAAGTTGTAAGTAAAAAACCGTTCTGATACCTCTGACAGTGGAATATATATACCGGCAATGTTGTTGCTAAGGTGATAGTATGGACCAAAACAAGGAAAAATTGTTCAGCAAACATGGGCTCTAAAATGCACACCTGACCAGCTATGAGCACATGTTTTTCTTCACCAGTGTGAAACACATCTCCTCTACTGAACAAGTGCTCATACCTCTCAATGTATGCGGTTCAGAGCTCATGTGTACGGGACATTTTTTTCTTGTTTTGGTCCATACTACCATCTCTGAAAGTTTCCTACGCTATGGTCTTACTACAACAGTACTATATTACATGTATTTCGCTGTTAGAGATATCAGAAAGGTTTTCGTTTGTAAGTTTGGACTAATTCGTTGCCGCTAAAGAGACCCTTACTTCAAAATGATAAGTTTGTCCTTCTGCGTCGTTCTAGAAAGTCTGTAACATCATCACAGAATCAGGCGCCGGCGCCGGCGACTGTAACTTTGACGCTCTGTAGCGTCGTTGGGTGACGTTTCCATTTATGGGTTCCCATGTAAAACTTGATCTACTAAGTTCCCTCTACAACCTCTAGGTGTGTGCAACATGAATTGTTAAATACCCTGTATATGGATGCTGTCTCGATGTGTGTTGCGAATATATTTAGTAGTATAGAAGTAACACATTAAAACGTCAAGCATGAATCGGCAGTTTTTCCCGCAACTTAGACTTTATGAATTACGTGACGTACAGTGGTATAATTCTGCTGGTACGTTCAGTGGTATATGTGAATACTGCCTGCAAAATGTGTCGCGAATATTGTTAGTTGTAAAGCAGTAATAAATTAAAACAACATGCCTGATGCGGCAGTTTTACTGCATTAACACCGGAAATATAATGAACTATTAACATTTTTCCTTTCATCTTTTTTGGGGGTTTCGACGAGAAAATGTTTCGTGAAGGGTTGAAATTACGTGTAAAGCTTGTTGCAAGCCACCGTGTGCTATCATTCTCAAATACTGGATGACTGTGGCCCGGCTATTCTCGCGTCGTGAGGTACGCTACTTTTTCACCCCCACCCCCGCCCCTTTTGACAGGGAGGTGGTTGTTACCCCCACAGCGATGATTTCTAGACAGTAAGCGATATGTGTACCAAGTTTGTTTGAAATCGGTCAAGTGGTTTCGGAGGAGGTGTAGTACATTCATACTTATTATACTCGTATACATACATACATACACACATACATGCGTACATCCATTTTTATAATATGTATCAATGCTAAAAATGAACATCGTTGAAGTCGATGCAGTGCTTTGCGCGATTTATTAAATGGTACAGCATCTCTACCTGGAAGATGACAAAGTAATACCGTGTTCAGTGTATTGCTGTAGCAGTAATATCAGAAATTGAGTCCGCCTTGCTGCAAAACACTTTCTTATTTGTTTATTTCTTTATTCTCCCAAATTAGTTTCGGCGACAAATATCACCATCACCAATGTGGTTTTTTAATCTAAAACATGCAGAAAATAGCATGGTTGTGCACAAACAGTAACACGTTATTACATTTTTTACTATTCGTTTTTTTTAAGTATAGTTTACTATGGATACTTTCATACTACTTTATTTATTGTATGCTACAGCATGTTTTAAGCAATTATTGTCGCTGTTTGCGACTTATTTTCTGTACTTTTTTTTCTGTTGCCGTTTTTTACATTAGCGAACATCATCTCATCTGGAACCATGTGTGCAGCTGTTAGTAAACAAAATACTAAAAGATGAACTTCGCATATCAGCACTACATACTTGGGGTTGTGGTAGTGTTGTGGAAACTAGTTATTTAATGTGTACTGAGCTGTTATTCGTGTACTCAAGTTCGTTGGATGGTATGTAGCTGCTTTTGTACACAGAAAAACAAAACTTTCGCACTTTGTTTCTGATCCAGAATATTACGCCATCTTGCTGTTCCCGTGTTTCGCAAGAGGCGTATCGCAAGTGGCGAGAAAGGCTATGAAAAACTGTAGTTCGAATTACGACGACTTCTGTTAATTATTTATGTCTCTGTGTGTGATGTGGAAGTGGTTCTTTTGCGTGTGTGTGCTTTCTGTTCTGTGTCCTTGGTCAGTTCTCTCAGAGCGGTAAAGAGTGTATTGTTGCAGTGGTGTTGCAAAGTGTTGTTTTCGATTATTCCATTTTCCCCTTCGACTATAGCCTTTTGTGTATAGTAATTTTCTTCTATTGTTAGTTGTCGGTATAGACTGTTGCTGTTTCTCAGAATGTTTCGATATTAGTGGGGTTACGGTTTTTGTTCATTAGATGTTCTGCAAAAGTTGAATGTGTGCTGTCACTCTCTACAGCTCTGATGTGCTCTGTGTACCTCGTTCGGAAGTTTCTGCTTGTTTGTCCTATGTATTGGGCCTGGAATATATCAACTAACTTGTAACTCCAGTCAGGCCCAATACATAGGACAAACAAGCAGAAACTTCCGAACGAGGTACACAGAGCACATCAGAGCTGTAGAGAGTGACAGCACACATTCAACTTTTGCAGAACATCTAATGAACAAAAACCGTAACCCCACTAATATCGAAACATTCTGAGAAACAGCAACAGTCTATACCGACAACTAACAATAGAAGAAAATTACTATACACAAAAGGCTATAGTCGAAGGGGAAAATGGAATAATCGAAAACAACACTTTGCAACACCACTGCAACAATACACTCTTTACCGCTCTGAGAGAACTGACCAAGGACACAGAACAGAAAGCACACACACGCAAAAGAACCACTTCCACATCACACACAGAGACATAAATAATTAACAGAAGTCGTCGTAATTCGAACTACAGTTTTTCATAGCCTTTCTCGCCACTTGCGATACGCCTCTTGCGAAACACGGGAACAGCAAGATGGCGTAATATTCTGGATCAGAAACAAAGTGCGAAAGTTTTGTTTTTCTGTGTATAAAAGCAGCTACATACCATCCAACGAACTTGAGTACACGAATAACAGCTCAGTACACATTAAATAACTAGTTTCCACAACACTACCACAACCCCAAGTATATATTGCTGACATGCGAAGTTCACCTTTTAGTACTTTGTTTATTAACAGCCGCTCACATGGTTGCAGATGGCGTGATGTTCGCTAAGTAAAAAACGGCAACAGAAAAAAATACAGTAAATAGGGTAGTATGAAAGTATCCGTAGTAAACTATATTCCAAAAAAAAAAACGAATAGTAAAAAAAAAGTAATAATGTGCTATTTTGTGTGTATAGCCATGCTATTTTCTGCATGTTTTAGATTTAAAAACACCACTGATGATGGTGATATTTGTCGCCGAAATTAGTTTGGGAGAATAAAGGAATAAACGAATAACAAGGTCTTTTGCAGTAAGGTGGACTCAATTTCTGATATTACTGTTTGTCTAAGCAAACACGGACCAAATGGAAGAGTTCCAAGATAAAATCATTATTGCTGTAACATTACAGTGTGTGCAGCTTACGTGACCTCCAACTTGACCCTCACGTGAAAATAACGGGAGAGCTTGGAGGTCAGGAAATTATGATTTCGCTATCCTTTCCTGACCAAACAGCCACTGAGTGCGGTGTGAAGTGTTGTTCCATCTTGCTCCATGTAGTAATCAATTGATTCACAAATGGATTAAACAGGTTCCGGACATATGTCTCAGCGTTAAACATAACTCTCAGCGTTACAAATAGGGGCCAATACTATTATGGCCCTCCTTTAATAACGCCAGTTTCATTACAGGGACACAGCTATATCAGTAGCATGGCCAACGCTTCGAAACAGCTACAGAGCTGTTCTCAATCGCAAGTCTTTTTGCCCTGGGTGTAGGATCAGTTTAATCCTTCGGGATGACTATAGCCGTTTCGTCCTAGAAGAACTATACCGTAACACGGTTAACTGGCTCTGAAACAGGGACGAGTTTTACGTGGAAGCGGGGGAGGGGGGGGGGGCTCATTTCGGCGAACCGGAAGTTGGTTATTGTGCAGCAGTGTGGACAGAGGCGCAGCAGGGCACCGGATACAGCGGATGCTGAGTCTCCCCAGGGGCTCTGCTGAATGGCGGAGGGCGCAGGGCGACGGTCTGTCGAGGACCTGAGTCACACCGCCGTGGGGCCGCCGCTTCCCTGCCACAAGGGCGCAGTTCTAATAAGTGCAGTTCGTGTGCTGGCGAATGCACCCCAGGATGCACACCTCAGTATGTAACTTTATTACATGAGACGAGGATGCATCACTGCGATCACACGCTTTTGCAACTTTTTATTTTTCCAAATACACTGTCGGAAAAAAATCACAGCACCAAAAATAGAGTAATTAAATTTAGGAAATACATTTGTCTAGGTAAAATATTTAAGTTATTAACATTACATGATCAGATGCCAATGTAAGCGCGAGGTAAGTCATTGCAAATGTGAAATGGCGGTGCGTTAACAATCGGTGTATCCGCCAGAATGTTGAATGCGAGCGGGGCCGAATGTGAGTGTGTGGGATGGAGTTCCGTGCCTTTTGCACTTGTGCGGTCAGTAGAGCCACGGTTAATGCTGTTTGTAGATGACGTTGGAGCTGTCGTGCGATTATGTTGCTTATGTGCTCCATTTCAGACGGATCTGGTGATCGAGCAGCCCAAGGCAACCTGTCGACACTCTGTGGAGCATGCTGGGTTATCCTGTAGGAAAACTTCCCCCGGAATGCTGCTCATGAATGGCAGCACTACAGGTCGAATCACCAGATTGATGTAAAATGTTGCAGACGGGGAGCCTGGGATAAACACGGGAGGGCTCCTCCTGTCATATGAAACCGCGCCACAGAAGATAACACGAGATGTAGGTCCAGTGTGTCTGAGACACAGAGGTGTTGGTTGCATGCCCTTAACTGGCTTCCTCATAACCATGTATGCCATCGCTGGCACCGAGGAAGGTTCAGCTTTCATCAGACTACATAACTGACCTGTACCCTGGCCTTCAATGAGCTCTCTTTTGACATTACTGAAGTCGCATAGTGGTGGTTTGGGTCAGTGGAATGCAAGCTACACGGCGTCTGTCTCGGAGCTATCCTTGAAGTAACCTATTTGTAACAGTTCGTTGTGTCCCTGTGGTACCGGCCGCTGCTCTAATTGCTGCTGAAGATGCAGTACGATGTTCCACAGCCATACGCCGAACACGATTGTCTTCCCTCTCGGGAGTGCCACGTGACCGTCTGGAACCCAGTCTTCTTTTGACTGTACATTCTCGTGACTTTCACTGTCAGCAGTCATGTATAGTGACTACATTCCCACCAAGTGTTTCTGCAGTTTCGCAGAAGGAACATCTAGCTTCTCGTAGCCCTATTACAAGACCCCGTTCAAACTCAGTGCAGTGTTGATAATGTCGTCTGTGTCACCCTGAAGGCACTCGTGACTAACATCAGCTCACCATCTCAAATCTCGAAGGTGCCCAACGTTCACGGCCGTTACAGGCGTTTATTTGAAGCACACTTGATTTGTATCTTCATATTAGCGCTACAAGCGCCACGCTGGTGCTAAATATGAATGGACATCATCTTTCACAAGTAGAACAACGCCTACCAACTTTCGTTCATGTCGCGCAACTGATCCTTGGCAATGCGATTTTATTCCGCAGAGTACGCTTTTGTAGACACTTTGAAATATTCGTTTCTCGCTGTTCTTAATCTTCATTCAGTGCAGAATTTTTATGATATCATAGCAGAGTACGAAATTCTGGGCTAGACTTCCTTCAAACAAGCCACAAAAGTTCACTGGTCTTTCAACATCCTTCCTCTTATTACCAATCATAATGTTGGAAATTCTTTACGGTGTCAATTTCGTTTATAAAAAGATTCGTGCAACAGTCCAAGATGCTTTTAATTGATATTCGGCGACCGGTTTCGGTTAAACCACATTTAGACGAACTATTAAGTAAAAGAGCACTGTTATGTAAACCATCTAACGGGTGCAGAAATAGAGAAAGATTTCGTAACACCTGGAAAGAAACTTTTGGAAAGGATTTTCAATGCACGGGCATGAACAGGGGGGGAAGCTGAAAACCTAGCCAATTGATGGCGTTTGCTGGAGGACACGTGTTGCCCGATATATTACCTCGCAAAGGAGAAACTAAGTATAAATAAGATGGAAGTAAATAAGTTAAATAGTAGAATAAAACGGGACCTACAGGGAGTTTCAGATGGAGTGTATGTCCCTGTAACTTACAAAAAATAGGCGACTCTTTCTGCTGGGTTATAAACTTAGTTTATTGAGTTGTTCTCCAGAGAGTTACAGCAAAGATATACAATTTTTTAAATGGGACATTAGTTTTTCTATCATGTAGCTGATGTATTGAAACCAGCCGTGTACAAATAAATTCAGATAAAACCTCCAAGGGTTACCGATGGATGCAACAAGCTGTATATTATAGTTGGCCGTGAGCAGATGGACGTTCTGTTGGCCAAATCTTGATTTAAGTGAGGTGTTCAAATGTGTGTGCCCACGTTCCTGAATAGGCAACAAAATGCGCCTCGTAAACGACCTGCGGACATGTTGTAACGTCGTCGGTGTCACGGAGCGACAAGCTTCCTCTATGTACTCTGGAGTTGTGGGTTTAGTGTCATAAACACGATTCTTTAGACATCCCCACAATTTCACAAATATATGTCTTCTACTATTAAACCGGGTGACTGTACGAGCCACTCCTGAGGACTACCATCTTTCAGGGATCTGTTGTTCAGTTCTTGCACATCATGCTCAGAATGTGCTGGCTGACCACCGTGCAGCATCCAATACGATGTCTAATGTCTTGACGGATTTTTTTCAATGAGGGCACCTAAACTGTCAACGACCAAAGCTCGATACATGTCAACTGTCCATGTATCTGCGAAGTAGTGTGGACGGACTATTTCGTCCCCAAGGATTCCACACCATACTCCAGTGGACCATCTCCACAGGACGAAGGAGCTAGGATTTTCTGCGACCCACTAATGCATGTTACGACAGTTCACTGCACTATTATTTGTGAACGTGGATTCACTGATGCCTCAGCGAGAACATAACACTTTGTAAGACGTCCAGAGTGAAATTACGCACGGTCCATTCGCAGAAAGTAACTCCTCATCAGTTACAGGTGGTACAGGTGAAACCTGTAATCGTGCGCTATACGTCACACACTATACGTTACTGACACCAGCAACTGCAGCAGGATCTCGTAAGCTGACATGAGTATCGTTGTGTATTGCAGCTAAAACAAACATCTGCTCACTTCTAGCTGATCTTCATCTGTTTCTGCCTCGCTTCTCAAAATAGTTCAAAAAATGGCTCTGAGCACTATGGGACTTAACATCTATGGTCATCAGTCCCCTAGAACTTAGAACTACTTAAACCTAACTAACCTAAGGACAGCACACAACACCCAGCCATCACGAGGCAGAGAAAATCCCTGACCCCGCCGGGAATCGAACCCGGGAACCCGGGCGTGGGAAGCGAGAACGCTACCGCACGACCACGAGATGCGGGCTCTCAAAATAGTTGTTTCGCGAGGTCGTTGTTCAGCGCTTAGGAAGTAATGGCTGCTGGAGCTATTTGATCAGGATGTGACAGGGCTGCTTTACTGGGATCGTGTATGTTTGCGTCGAACATCAGCAACATGACACTCGTTAGACATGTCTACCTTGCTCATCTGACGTCAGTATCCGCGGACACACACTGTTTGTGGGGTCGACCTGCCATGTATATGGCGGTAAAGGCGATTGCAGCAGTCGAATAGAACATAACATCTAGCAGCGCATCGAGAAAGCTTGTCGCTCCGTAACACCGGCGACTTTGTATCTCGTCCGCAGCTCGTTTAGAAGGCGCATTGCGTTGTCCTTTCAGAAACATGGACACAATTTGAACATCTCACTTAAATCATAATTCCTCGACCAGAACATCCACCTTCACACAGTCAGGTATTATGTGCAGTGTGTTGCATCCACCTCCAACACTTTGAAGGTTTCTAGCTCCCAACTAACGTTATAAAAATATGATTTAAATTGATCTGTTCGCAGTTGTTTCAAATACAACAGTTACATGACAGAAACTAATATTCCATTTGAAAAATTATGCCTCTCGTTGCTGTCTCTAGAAAAAAAACTAAAAAAAACACTGTGTGTATAACCTCACAGAAAGTGTAACGTTTCTTATGTGGACCAATCTCATTAAATATTCCTGCCCCCTATTGTTTCGTAAGTTACAGAGGCACACGCTTTATCTGAAACACCACTGATAGTGACCGGGCCAAATATCTCACGAAATAGGCATCAAACGAAAAAACTACAAAGAACGAAACTCGTCTAGCTTGAAGGGGGAAACCAGATGGCGCTGTGGTTGGCCCGCTGGATGGCGCTGCCATAGGTCAAACCGATACCAACTGCATTTTTTTAAAAATAGGAACCTCCATTTTTTTTAAATTTCATATTCGTCTAGTACGTAAAGAAATATGAATGTTTTAGTTGGACCACTTTTTTTGCTTTGTGATAGATGGCGCTGTAATAGTCACAAACATATGGCTAACAATTATAGACGAACAGTTGGTAACAGGTAGGTTTTTTAAATTAATATACAGAACGTAGGTACGTTTGAAAATTTTCTTTCGGTTGTTCCAATGTGATACATGTACCTTTGTGAACATACCATTTCTGAGAACGCATGCTGTTACAGCGTGATTACCTGTAAATACCACATTAATGCAGTAAATACTCAAAATGATGTTCGTCAACCTCAATGCATTTGGCAATACGTGTAACGACATTCCTCTCAACAGCGAGTAGTTCGCCTTCTGTAATGTTCGCACATGCATTGACAATGCGCTGACGCATGTTGTCAGGCGTTGTCGGTGGATCACGATAGCCAATATCCTCCAACTTTCCCCACAGAAAGAAATCCGGGGATATCAGATCCGGTGAACGTGCGGGCCATGGTGTAGTGCTTCGACGACCAATCCACCTGTCATGAAATACGCTATTCAATACCGCTTCAACCGTACGCGAGCTATGTGCCGGACATCCATCATGTTGGAAGTACATCGCCATTCTGTCATGCATTGAAACATCGTGTAGTAACATCGGTAGAACATTACGTAGGAAATCAGCATACATTGCACCATTTAGATTGCCATCGATAAAATGGGGGCCAATTATCCTTCCTCCCATAATGCCGCACAATACATTAACCCGCCAAGGTCGCTGATGTTCCACTTGTCGCAGCCACCGTGGATGTTCCGTTGCCCAATAGTGCATATTATGCCGCTTTACGTTACCGCTGTTGGAGAATGACGCTTCGTCGCTAAATAGAACGCGTGCAAAAAATCTGGCATCGTCCCGTAATTTATCTTGTGCCCGGTAGCAGAACTGTACACGACGTTCAAAGTCGTCGCCATGCAACTCCTGGTGCATAGAAATATGGTACGGGTGCAATCGATGTTGATGTAGGATTCTCAACACCGACGTTTTTGAGATTCCCGATTCTCGCGCAATTTGTCTGTTACTGATGTGCGGATTAGCCGCGACAGCAGCTAAATCACCTACTTGGGCAACATCATTTGTTGCAGGTCGTGGCTGACGTTTCACATGTGGCTGAACACTTCCTGTTTCCTTAAATAACGTAACTATCCGGCGAACGGTCCGTACACTTGGATGATGTCGTCCAGGATACCGAGCAGCATACATAGCACACGCCCGTAGGGCATTTTGATCACAATAGCCATACATCCACACGATATCGACCTTTTCCGCAATTGGTAGGCGGTCCATTTTAACACAAGTAATGTATCACGGAGCAAATACCGTCCGCACTGGCGGAATGTTACGTGATACCACGTACTTATAAGTTTGTGACTATTACAGCGCCATCTATCACAAAGCGAAAAAAGTGGTCCAACTATAACATTCATAATTATTTACGTACTACACGAATATGTAATAAAAATGGGGGTTCCTATTTAAAAAAACGCAGTTGATATCAGTTTTATCTACGGCAGCGCCATCTAGCGGGCCAACCATAGCGGCATCTGGTTTCCCCCTTCAAGCTAGAGCCGGCCGCTTGTAGCCGTGCGGTTCTAGGCGCTTCAGTCTGGAACCGCGCGACCGCTACGGTCGCAGGTTCGAATCCTGCCTCGGGCATGGATGTGTGTGATGTCCTTAGGTTAGTTAGGTTTAAATAGTTCTAAGTTCTAGGGGACTGATGACCTCAGATGTTAAGTCTCATAGTGCTCAGAGCCATTTGAACCTTCAAGCTAGACGAGTTTCGTTCTTGTAGGTTTTTCGTTTGATGCTTATTTCGTGAGATATTTGGCCCGGTCACTATCAATGGACCACATATTCTTCAATTATTTTATACACTGTCTTGTTTCCAATTTTTATGTGAGTTACTATTAATTTTGTGTTAATGATTTGTGTAGATGGAAGATGGAAGTTTTCTTGGAAAGGAAGAAGATACCTGTTCTGGCTGGTCCTTGTGATGTTCATATCTTCTTCAGTAGCGCTTGGTCTGTGGTATTCCTGTTTAAGATGGTCTGCAAATGCCAAATGGTTTGTACCGTATTTCGAGGCTCTGATGTGTTCTTTATATCTTATTTCATTCCAATGTGTATTTTTTCGCAGCCCCTGCAAGTGAGCAGATGGGTACCAGATTGTTGATATCTGTCTCGTTTTGATCTCTTGGGATATGTTTTTGTAATGAGTTGTTTTTCGTAAGCAACGTTTATGGCTTGTTTTTTTTTTTTTAATATGTTACCTTCTTTATGTGTGAGTTTGTTATTTTAGGTCATTGTTTGCCTTTTTTTGTGGTTTTGCAAGTTGTGTGTGTTGATGTGGTTTGGTTAGCTTTTTTCATTATTTGGGTGTTTATTTTTCTGTTGAGTTTGTTTAACAGTGTTTCTTTGTGCCCATTTTGAATGCTGTTTGTCTTATAATGACCAACTCTTTTTGATAATTAAAAGTGTTTGAGGGGATCCCATTCAGTCTCTTTAATATGTATCTGACTGCAGCCCATTTCAGATTATGCAGATGGTATAAAGTCGCATTTAAGATAGTATCACTGGTTGTGGGTTTTCTGTATATGTCGAATGTGTGATTGTCTTTTGTTATGGATACCTCTACAAAGTGTGTGTTATTTTGCTTTTCTTCTATTGTAAGCTTTGTGTTCTTGTGTGTAGTATTTATTTATATCTGTGTATAGTTGATCTATTTTGTTTTTACGTTTACCCAACATGCATATTATGTCATAAATGTACATGCACCAGTAGAAGATGTAAGTTTTCTTTGTTATTATGTCTCGAAATATTAATTTTTCTATATGATTCATGAAAATGTTGGCTTGTGTTCTGGAAGCGGGCGAATACATGGGTAAACTTTCTTCTTGTATGTAGTATTCTTGATTGAATTCAAGATAATTTGGTTGTGTTACTAACTGTAACAGTTTTATTGTCGCAAGCGTAAATTAAACTAATTGAGAAAGGAACCTAAAACGTGCTAGCAGACAGCATTTCCTGATTTAGGCGAAAATCCAAGCACAAATTACCGTAAGTAAAAACAAAAAAATTATAACGAACTGTTTTTAGATCTAGAAAACCAAATCAAATGTAAAGCAGAGCACTGATGATGCTTTGCTTAAATAAAGCGAAACGCTTCTAGTGAGAAAACACGCATTTCCTTGTAACGTCCATAGCTGGCCAAATTCATAATAAAAAAATTAGTATTATTGTATTAAATCATTTTATCGTTAATGTTACTGAAATCTTAGGTATTTGAGTGACGTTGATTAGGTCTCAGTCGTGTATGTCTACACTTCCATTAAGAGATATGTATGCTTGATCTGTCCACATGTTATTGAAGAGCTGGTCATTACGATATTACATTATTGCCAACTAGTAACACTATTTAACGAAAGGCAGGAGTTCCTGAAATGTTTATGCGCCACTTGTCTGTGAAAGTATATCGGAATAAATTTTTCAGAAGGAAAAATCCGAAGACGTTCTGTGTATTTCGGCAGTTAAACTCCGCCATACTTACAACACATTTCAATTTATTGGCTTACACGTTCTCCATTACTTTCAGAGATCACACAGATTTCAGAAATTTTGTACGTCGATTGCTTCTCATTTAAGGCAGTCATTTCATAACTTCCAACAGCTTCTAGAGATTTCTGTGGTTAGTACCGGCACGAGTTTCACCAACGAAATCAAATCCGCCCTCTGGACACCTTATAAATCAACAGCGAAAGAAATGGCAAAATTATGTTTCATTTCCAGGTCGGTCTAATGAGTTTGCTTCATTTTACGTATACCGGTCATTCATCAGGCGAGCCCTAAGAAGTGCTCCTCGGGGACGGCGCTAACGACGCCTCAGACTGATGAGGTCCTCATTTGTTGGATTATTAAGACTATTTCTCATCTTTCACGTGGCCAGCGATCGTGAATAAATCACAGATAAAGAGAGAGCCGCTGCAGACACAGACTCGGCTAATCAGAAACGTCTCGAATCACTGTTTGAAGCGGGGCAGCGAAGAGACACTCGATCCTCTGTTTCGCACGTGTTTGCTCGGCAGAGTTATTAGCAAACAGCGGGCGCCTTGCAGAATGAGTTCCTCTCTCACTGCTAATTAACTTTCGGTGCTGGAGACGGCGAGAAGGGTTTAAGGCCGACGATTTCTAGAACCTTCCGGCTTAGTTAGATATCTTTGACACTGAGCTAATAGTCTGTTGTTACAATTTCTTTTAACGCGCGAAAGGCATAATAGAATATACTTAAGCAGATTTAATTTTAGTATTTAAATAACTTTAAAAACATTATGTATTCAACATGTCATATTAACGGTAAATATAGGGTGTAACTGCTATATCTACATGATCACTCTGCAATTCACGGTTAAATGCCTGGCAGAGGCTTCATCGAACCACCTTGAAGCTACTACTCTACCGTTCCACTCTATAACGGAGCGTGGGAGAAACGAGCACACGAATCTTTACGTGCAAGTTTTATGTTATTTTATTACTGTGATTATTTCTCCCTATTTAGGTGGTAGCCAAAAATATATTTTCACACTCTGGGGAGAAAGTTGTTGACTGAAATTTCAAGAGAAGGTTCCGCCACAGAGAAAAACGCCTCCGTTTTAATTATTGCTATCCCAATTCGTGTATCATATCCATGGTACTCTCTATCATATTTCGCGATGATACAAAAGGACTACCCTTCTTTTAACTTTTAACTGTTTCATAAAACAGCGAGATTTATATTTTACTTTCAGAAAACGTGTTAAAATGTTAAGCTGTAATCAACCCGAGTATTGGTTTGAACCTTACAGTGTCTTATTAGACATAGTCCTGTTGTAGGAGTACGCATTTGCCTTCCTGTGACCCTTCAAGTGAATTACTCAAGTCAGTTATAAACGGCATTTTCGCATTTGCTCACATCTACATTCTAAATAGCTTGTAAAAACCTGGAACTAGAATCGTCTTTAAAGTACCCTTTAGATAAATTGTTTTCTAACAGGTCATGCACGAGTGCTGCAGGAGTTCAGCGCACGGTTAGCGGAACTGTTTTCTATACGAGGAACATTTCAATCACGCCGTCGCACCCCCAGACATACGCTGCCGTCACCCCTTTCACCCCTCTTTTAATGTGCCAAAGGTGAATACGATTTTATTAATAATGACAATAATATAAAATATTCCTATAATAACGATATTCTGTTTGCATCAGTACACCGTCTTGGTGAGAGTTACAAACCGTGCAGGACTTTCAGCTAGGCATTCACTCTCAAAAAGTGCATACAGAATCATAATGGCCTAATGGGGTGATGAGAACTGATGGAATATGATGGGATGCAACCGAATGCAAAATAATCTGTCGTGGAACTTATCGTGAAACTGGCTATCCATTAAAGCGTAGCTGCAGATAGCGCGATAATATGTTTTACAGGTACGGCAAAAACAAACATCGAGAGGCTGAATTTGTCCAGTGGTTCCAGCTGGTATGAACTGCAGTGTCTAAAGGAGTATGACTTTTATACGGAGACCAGGAATCAAGCAAAAGCAAGTCATTTTGACCAGCTTTGACCAAAAGTAGTGCTGAACCCCAGCTGTTGTTCTCGTACGCCCGTTTTCCCCCTCTTGCTAGCTGTAATATAATTATGCCCTTGAAAGATCTCGCACACGAGAAAGAATGGTAGGGGCAGACCATCTCCAACTTCTCGCTGCACAATACATAACTTCCCAGCCAATTTACCAACCAGATTAACAATCGTAATAATTGTATGAAAATGCATCAGGCATTGATGTTAGCTGGTCTTGATACATCTCTCTTGGTATCTCTAATTTTCAGCTTCCTTTCGTATGCATTTCCTGTTCAAATCCCGATTGGTCTGAGTTGAAAGCAAATTCCTTACTGAACGATGAGATATGTTTGTTTATCTCAGCTACAAATTTTCGTACCGATTCCGTGGTTTGCTGTGCATCGTCAAGTTGACACTTTGGTTGAAATTTCGTTATTTTACGTCTTCCAGTTCTATAGCATTGCTTGGAGCTGTGCAACCGTCCAGTGCTTCCCCTGAAATCACTGTAATCTACACCGCGCCAGTTTGATTTGCCTAAGGTAGTAGGTCTCTATCATTCACATCCTGTATCGAGCACGCTTGGAACAAGTGCGGCTTGTCCTCCCCTGAATATCCACAGCCTTCCTTATGTACGACACGGTCGTATTGCTGCAGACTTATTCGAAACCTGAATGAGATTTTCACTCTGCAGCAGAGTGTGCGCTGATATGAAACTTCCTGGCAGATTAAAACTGTGTCCCGGACCGAGACTCGAACTCGGGACCTTCGCCTTTCCCGGGCAAGGGCTCTACCAGCTGAGCTACGGAGGACGGGTCGTGAGTCGTGCTCGGTTAGATCAGATGGTAGAGCACTTGCCCGCGAAAGGCAAAGGTCCCGAGTTCGGGTCTTGGTCCGGCACAAAGTTTTAATCTGTCAGGAAGTTTTTTATTCGAAACCTGTTCACAACTGCCTTTTTTATGCTGCGGAATATTCCGTGTCCTATTTATGTTTAGTACTCGCTCCTAGGACAACGATTGTCCAATACTGCGTTTCACAGGACACTGGATTTGTAGCACCCTGTCCGACGAAGATGATGAGCTACTCGAATATGGCTCGACACCTGTTTCAGTATCACTTTCACTTGTAAGCACGTGTCGTTGTCACTGTACCCATGTACATTGTACACATAGTCGAGCGCATACCAGACCACACTTTCCACTCACTCATCTTGCAAAAGCGCTAACATTCCATCTACCAATTCTCTCTCTTCGTTGGGTTCATTTCTGATGAAATGTCAATTCGGTAACTGTTGCTGTAGCTATAATTCAACGTTTGCTTTTGTTTATCGTTGCTCTGCTTTGTATCAACACCACCAGCGCTGAAACACTATTGTGAGTTACTAATCGACTAAGCAATTCATCTAGGGTCCGTAGCCTCATGCTGTGCTGACTACTGGATATCTCCCGTTCCACCCACTGTTGCCATTAGAAGCCAATGGTAGACAATATGTGAGGCGTCGAGTGTTATAAACATTTTGCAGCCTCGCTCACGAGATCCCCAGTAAGTGCTCCCATTCTCAAATACTGGGTGAATAAAATATAAGTATTCGCGCATCGCCGCATACCCCTCATTTTCAACACATTTTCTTTGAGTGACGGGTGGTTCTTACAGCGACTCTTTCCTGATAGTACCAAGTTTCTCCAGAAACGTCTTCGCCGGTGATCGGAGATCAGTTCGAAGCGGGACTCGCCACTGAAGACAATTCTACTCCAGTCAATGAGATTCCCGACCGCAGACGCCCCTGGACAACGTTGGGATTCCAACATGACTGTCGTCCGCCATACAGCCTTTCGGGAAGTGATGGTGTGGGGAGCTGTTTCATTTCACGGTAGGACCTCTTCGCTTGTCATAAACGGTACGTTTACAGAGCAGCCACACGTCGGTCATATTCTACTCCCCGTTTTGCTGCCCTCTATGGCAAGACATCCTGGGCTTACATTTGACCAAGGTAAGGTCCGCCTGCACACGGCTAGAGTTTGTGCCTGTCTTCGCGCTTGCCAAACCATACCTTGGCCAGCAAGGTCCCCAGATCTCTCTCCAGCTGACAATGTTTGGGGCATTATGGGTAGGGCCCTGCCACCAGCTCGAGATTTTGACGATCTAACTCGCCATTTGGACAGAAGTTGACACGATATCCCTCAGGAGGACTGACTGCTTGCATAAGGGACAGAGATGGACCAACGCGTTATTGACTTGCTCAATTATTGAAACCGTTTTTCTAGAATAAATCATCCATTTTTTTCAAAAACTGTAATCTATTCGTCTGTAGATGGACGTCACATTTACCGATATCCGTCTCATTAATTCCTTAGTGGATGGTTTTTCTTTCTTGTGTTAGAATGTACTCGGGAATATAAATGCGTTTTGTGATTTTTTATTTTTTAAAGGGTGATGGTGATATCATGACACTCTTACCCTCTCGCATCTGTCTGTGACAGCAGCCGATATAATTCACATAACAAGATCCTGTATGCTGAAAACGCTGTCCCAGTAAAATGAGCTCCTGCAACTAACTAGCGAATGAGAATACGCAAAATAAAGTCGTTTCATGATTTTTAAATCGCCTGCAACTGTAAAAATAAATAGTGATGGCTGAAGATAAAGCGGATGTGAAATCTAGACTAGCAATAGCAAGAAAAGCGCTTCCGAAAACAACATCGAATACAAATTTCAGTCTTATAGAGTCTTTTCTGAAGTTTTTTTGTCAGTACTGTAACCTCAACGGAAGTGAAACGTGGATGATGAATGGTCCAGCCAAGAGTAGCAGCTTTTGAAACGTGGTGTTACAGAACACTCCTAAGAAATAGAGTAACTAATGAAGAGGTACTGAACTCAATTAAGGAGGGAAGAAATGTATCTGACTACTTGGCTGTAAGAACGTGCAGGACACATCCTGAGCGTTCCAGGGTTGACACTGTACATAGTGGTTGGCAGTACTTTCGCTTCCTGGACTCGTGACGTCGCTGGTGACGCAGACTGTTTACCAGAGAGTGGCAAGGACGGAAGGGGGAGAGAGGTGTGGGGGGGGGGGCATTTACAGCCGGCACGGTAGCTCAGCGTGTTCGGTCAGAGGGGTAGCTGCCCTCTGTAATAAAAAAAAAAACTGAGTTAATCGATCAACAACGAACTTAAAAGAGTTCTTACGACGGCCGCCCCGAGCAGTTGCGGCGAACAAAAGCGAACACGATGAGATTTAAAAAAAAAATAGCGTTGTAAGCGCCGTTCGCAGCTGGTCGGACGGGTGATGGTGGAGCTGTGGGTGGCCTGTGTGTGTTGTGGCGGCCACTAGGCTAACGGGTCATGAGAGGGAAGAGCGTGAATGTAGACCTGTGTGGACTCTCGCTACGCTCCGTGTTCAAGGTACTGATATTTGTAACACTGTGCGAGCAGGAGTAGCAATGAGCTATAGCGGCTTCACTGGAGAGAGTTTCTTTCGACTGTGTGAAGTTCTGTGAGCGTTGCTTGTGGGAGGGATTATTAGCTGACCGGTTCAGGTAGTCAACTGAACTCTTGTTATGTCACTGTTCTGTAATGCGTGTGAAGCTGTATGCAGTTTTTTTATTATTGTATCTAGAAGAAGAATTAACTGCAGTTTTTTTTATTATTGTACCTAGAAGAAGAATTAACTGCTTTGATAATAACGTTTGTCATTTCTGCACATTAATAACAGTCTGTTCCAGGTTACTGTTGATTGTGGATTTGAGTTTGAAATTGCTGTGCTCTAAAGGCCTACCCCACGTGGGAAGCAGTGCAGCGTGACACAGTTCGTAGTTAACCAGGGAAGCTACACTTATGAGCGAACACATTATGACCACCTTCTCAATAGCTTGTTTGTCCGTCTTTGCAAACGAAATACTTCACTGATACTGCGTATCAGTTTCAAAATGGTTCAAATGGCTCTGAGCACTGCGGGATTTAACATCCGAGGTCATCAGTCCCCTAACTAACCTAAGGACATCACACACATCCATGCCCGAGGCAGGATTCGAACCTGCGACCGTAGCGGTCGCGCAGTTCCTGACTGAAGCGCATAGAACCTCTCGGCCACACCGGCCGGCTGGGTATCAGGAATCCGAAAGTTTGTTACTAGTTTGTTGTATTATGTGGCATTAGATGTCTCCGCGCAAGTCATGTAACTCGCGTAAATAACAAAAAAATGGTTCAAATGGCTCTGAGCACTATGGGACTCAACTGCTGAGGTCATAAGTCCCCTAGAACTTAGAACTACTTAAACCTAACTAACCTAAGGACATGACACACATCCATGCCCGAGGCAGGATTCGAACCTGCGACCGTAGCAGTCGCGCGGCTCCGGACTGAGCGCCTAGAACCGCGAGACCACCGCGGCCGGCGCGTAAATAACAGGACGCTGATTTGCGTACATGGTGACGGCACCCGATGCCGACCCAGATGGGTTCCATAGGATTTACATCAGACGAATTTGGTAGCCGACACATCAGCGTTAGTTTACTATAACGCTCCTCAAACCGCTGAAGCACGAACCCCGCTCCGAGACGCGGACAATTATACTGCTGCAAGAGGACATCGCCGTCGGGGAGACACATCACGCATGGAGGGGTACAGGCGGTTCTCAGCTGTCAGCGTGTCTTCCATTGATCGACGGTGGAATCCCGACGGTCTCGTGCCCACTGCAATCGTACTTGACGATGTCGTTCGGTCAACATGTTAACAATTAGGGGTGGTCTACTGCGGAGTTCCATGTTCAATAATGTACGATGAACAATGTGGTCTGAAAGGCTCGTGCGTGCACCAGCATTGTTCTCTTTCGGCAGAGATGCCACAAAATACCGTCTATCCTACTTCACAGAGCAGGCAAGCCTCCGAACGCCACGTTCTGTGAAGAGTCGTGTACGTCCAACCATATTGAGCCTAGTGGTAGTTTCACTGCCCTTGCGCCTCTTTCCGTAGATGCTCACGACAGTAGCACGTGAAAATTCGACCAGGTTCGTCGTTTTCGAGATACTCGTTCACAGGCTCATGACTTCTGCATTAGTCGCTTATTTCAAAGAATTTCCCCATATATAGTCCATATCTTTGCTACGATGATGCCTCGTCTGTCTCTGCCACGCTTAAATACTCGGGGCTACCGTGTCACGTGCCCACAACGCCGCCAGGCGGTATCCGACGACACAGTGTGTGGAGGTCATAATGTTCTGGCTTATCAGCGTGCTGTAAATCTGGTATAAGCTTCACTGCTTCAAAATGCGGTATCGACCTATGTATTAGAAAAGGTACTGTACATCCAAACGCTCATGTGATCACGGTCTCTTCCAAAGTTGGAATTTCATCTGTTCATCGGGAAACGTTTCGAACTTTACCTTAATCTGATTTTTTAACTTCTCCATTTTAGGTTATGGTTAGTAAGCAGCCACTGAAGTTACTGGTCAGTTTTCTGCTTGGAATACAAGCGTAATTGTGTCCTCTGTTAGTATAAAATTCTTTTGGTATAATGGAATGAACATTTCGGGGAGGCCATGTTATTGGGAAGTTGCTGTTTCCACATTGATGCCTTGTGACTTGTGATTATAACCTTGAGCTCAGATTCTCACATCTGTTTCAAAAAAATTGGTGACAGCTGTGCGAGCCCGTAATACGAGACTCACTCCAAAAGAAATGCACACTATTTTTGTAACAATACAGTTTTTCATTCTGCATGTTGAAAGTTTTACAGTGTGTAGGTACATCCTTCACCCTTGTTTTCAAACTTAGTTCAACCTGTTCCCGTCAGTGGCGCCGTCACAGCATGTCTTCAAGACGTGCGTCAGAAGTAACGTGATGTCATAGAATTCCTGTGCTGTGGAAACGAGACAGTGAAAAACATCGACAAGAGGTTGAAAAAGGTGTATGGAGATCCTGCTGTCTATCGCAGTACAGCTAATCGGTGGGCAAGCAGGTTACGTGATGAAAGTGGGCACGGCAATATTGAGGATTGTCCTCGCAGCGGCAGGCCTCGTACTGCACATTCTCCAGACAATGTGCAGAGAGTTAACGAACTGGTGACTACTGACAGACGCATCACAGTGAACGAATTGTCACGCTACGTTGGGATAGGGGAAGGAAGTGTTTGCAGAATACTGAAAGTGTTGGCGTTATAAAATGTTTGTGCCAGGTGGGTTCCCAGGATGTTGACAGTGGCTCACAAAGAAACAAGAGAAACGGTATGCAGCGAACTTTTGGAACAGTACGAGAATGGTGGAGATGAATTTCTTGGAAGTATTGTGGCAGGCGATGAAACATGGCTCCATCATTTTTCAACAGAGACGAAGAGGCAATCAATGGAGTTGCATCATGCAAATTCACCCACGAAAAAAAATTCAAAACTACACCTTCTGCTGGAAAAGTTATGGCTACGATGTTTTTCGATTCGGACTCTTGCTTGTGGACATCATGCCAAGTGGAACCACCATAAATTCTGATGCATATGTGGTTGGTTGGTGGTTAGTGTTTAACGTCCCGTCGACAACGAGGTCATTAGAGACGGAGCGCAAGCTCGGGTTAGGGAAGGATTGGGAAGGAAATCGGCCGTGCCCTTTCAAAGGAACCATCCCGGAATTTGCCTGAAACGATTTAGGGAAATCACGGAAAACCTAAATCAGGATGGCCGGAGACGGGATTGAACCGTCGTCCTCCGGAATGGGAGTCCAGTGTGCTAACCACTGCGCCACCTCGCTCGGTATGCATGTGTGATGACACTCAAGAAACTTCAAGCTAGACTGACACGTGTTCGACCACATCGGCAACAGCAGGATGTTTTGCTGTTGCACGACAATGCACGGCCACATGTCAGTCAAAAAACAATGGAAGCGATCACAAGATTCGGATGGACAACACTGAAACACCCGCCTTACAGTCCTGACCTGGCTCCATGTGACTATCATCGTGGAACTCTCTTCGTGGAACAAGCTTTGAAGATGATGACTCCCTTGTGCACGCTGCCAAACAGTGGCTCCAACAGGTCGGTCCAGAATTTTACCGTGCGGGTTTACAGGCGCTGGTTCCAAGATGGCGTAAGGCAGTTGAGATGGATGGTAATTATGTGGAGAAATGGCTCTGAGCACTATGCGACTTAACTTCTGAGGTCATCAGTCGCCTAGAACTTAGAACTAATTAAACCTAACTAACCTAAGGACATCACACACATCCATCCCCGAGGCAGGATTTGAACCTGCGACCGTAGCGGTCTCTCGGCTCCAGACTGTAGCGCCTAGAACCGCAAGGCCACTCCGGCCGGCTGTGGAGAAATGAAAATATTGTTCCTAAAGGATGTATCTACACACTGTAAAACTTTCAAACATGTAGAATAAAAGATGGATTTAAAAAAAAAATGGTGTGCATTTCTTTTGGAGTGACACTCGTGCGAAAAGAAATGTCACTGTTACTGGTGGCTGTACTCAGACATCGAGTCTGTAAAGCTAATTAGGTCACTTAAATAGTGGTTCAAATGGCTCTGAGCACTATGGGACTTAACAGCTACGGTCATCAGTCCCCTAGAACTTAGAACTACTTAAATCTAACTAACCTAAGGGCATCACACAACACCCAGTCATCACGAGGCAGAGAAAATCCCTGACCCCGCCGGGAATCGAACCCGGGAAGCCGGGCTTGGGAAGCGAGAACGCTACCGCACAACCACGAGCTGCGGACTCTTAAGTAGTCCTGGTTAAGTTATCTGCGTAGGGTATTGTATTTAATCGCATTTATTTCTTGTTTAGAACTTTTTAATTTAAATGGTTCTATGGTTGTGATGACTTCAATTTTGGATTGAATATCACATATATTTTATCACATACATTTCATCTTTGGTAATTTATTATAGAGAGGATTATATATCCAGACGTCGACGCTCTTGCGCAGTAATGATTTATTGTGCATCTTTTAAATCAAGTTAAGTACATTTTCTCTTAATATCAGAATTTGACTTGGAAGTCAAGTGCTTTCTTTGCAGGGGTAAGTACATGAAACTGATTGTGATACGTAAATTTATGTCAATGTTCAATTTGATAATTATTATAATAAACACTTTGGTAGAGGAGTCTCGCTAAGATCAAACAATCGCTCCGCCCATATCCTAACGGTCCAGTTACACCGGTACACAATAAGAAAATGGGGGGGGGGGGGGGTTAGCAAGTTGTAGTAGTTATGGACATATGAAGAATAGACCAGCTTGCAGAGCTGGATCAAACCGGTCTGTAGACCAGAACAACAACAAAATAACTGTAATCAGGCGTTCTGAAAATGCAGATGAACTCGGGCGCTTTATTAATTATGGGGTGGATGCTTTTAAATTAATGTTTTATTCGTAGTTCCAGAAACTTTACATGTATGTCAGTCAAACGAGCGGTTTTAGGCGCTACAGTCTGGAACCGCGCGACCGCTGCGGTCGCAGGTTCGAATCCTGCCTCGGGCATGGTTGTGTGTGATGTCCTTAGGTTAGTTAGGTTTAAGTAGTTCTCGGGGGACTGATGACCTCAGAAGTTAAGTCCCATAGTGCTCAGAGCAATTTGAACTAAAGAAATAATACATTATGACACACGTCCCCTGGTTTACGGGTAGTGAATCCCATGTGGTGCCTGAAGCAGACGTCACCACAGCTTCGGCAGTCTGCAGCGCGGCTGGCGGTGCGAGGGGGCATCTGGATGCGACGCGTCAGGTGGCGCGGTGCGCGCGGAGTAGAAGGAGCCGGTAACACGGCGGGCTGACGGGGGATCCCGCCAGACAGGGCCCGTATTGTTGCAGGGTTGGGGGCGGGCGAGGCGGGCAAAAACAGCCGCCGGCGCACCTCAGCCGCCGCCGCCTCTGGCTCGTAGTGCAGCGAGCAGGGCGGTGGCGTGCGGCTGTGGACGCGCTAATGTCTCCTCCCCTGGTGACAGCTTTATTATCTCTCATTATGTCCCTCTTTTTACGCGAGATCTGCCGGGACACAGACTGGTGCCTCCTACACGATACGTCACGGTTACTACACCGCGCTACGGAAGTAGAGGACCACCTTTTCGAAACCCCGTAATTCCCACTCAATACGTCTCTTAAATTTGACATTTGGCTCAAAGGTGGGTACAACATTCCTATGCAACGGTAAAATCACGAGGGGCCCTGCGACGTCGCCCTCAGGCTCGGCGATAGTTCAAACAGCGAGGCGTCGACACTCGCGAAACAAAGGGCACAGCTCAGAAGTTCGTGTCTTTCTAAGGTGGCTTAATGTCGTCATATTGAGACCAAATTTCACCAGAATGTTTACCAATGCCAGCGCGGACGTGTCGCACGCTCGGACCTTCGTCACACATCATCTTACCTTAATTCACCCCTTCTTTTGACGTATCTGCGAAGGAGGTTATAACAGCGACGCACAGCGTTGAAATCAGGAGGTTTTCTGATCAGTGGCCGAGAAAAACATTCCAGACATACGACCGCTTTGAATCGGCATGGTAAGGCCGCACGGGGTGGCATAAAGGGTGTCAATGAATCCACCCCTTTCCCTGCCGTGTTGATTCCCGCATACTTACCAGTCAAAAACTACAGTTCGCAGTGCGACGAGCAACTTTTATGAACTTTGACAACCCTTAGACGTTCCAACCCTGTTCCAAGGGCATTGTGGGACTGCATCCTCATCGAATGAGATCGTTCCCACTTCAGCGCGACAGCAATTTTTGCTCTCGCGTACAGACTGGAACCACTGGAGACCGTTCAAAACCACTGGACGAAATCTGAAGGTGATCCAAAGCGGCTGAAAATGTTTATGCTTTTTTAGAGCTCCTATTTTGTGTCTTCCTGTGGCGTGATCACGCGGCGATGCCATCACTATGGCACATACGTAAATAAAACGGCAAAGAGTCCATGTAAGAAACCCCCCCTCCAGTTCGACAAAACCCTCGGTGACACCCCCCCCCCCCCGACCCCCTCCCCGTACGGAGAACTTTAAAAACGTGTTTGTACAGACAGAACCCATGGCCCATAGAAGACGCTTGCAGGCAACCCGTTTGACATTGTACAATTCCGGTCGGCCTACTATCATGCATAAGAGCAGCGTTGAAGCAGGTAAAGAGATGCAGCGTAGCCTGCTGAAGGCGCCTGGTACTCTCGTCGGCGCTTCTGTCTGTACAGGTCCAGTTTTAAAATTCTCAATAAAGGTGGGCGAGTGCCACAGAGGGTTTTGCCGTCCTGAGACTTCTCAGAGGGGTCCTTTGGCGTTTCACTCATGCTTGTGCTGTCACGTCACCATGTTCAAATGGTTCAAATGGCACTGAGCACTATGGGACTTAATATCTGAGGTCATCACTCCCCTAGAACTTAGAACTACTTAAACCTAACTAACCTAAGGACATCACACAAATCCGTGCCCGAGGCAGGATTCGAACCTTCGACCGCAGCAGTCGCGCGGTTCCGGACTGAAGCGCCTAAAACCGCTCGGTCACCGCGGCCGGCCGTCACCATGTGATCACGCCATGGAGGATACAAAATAGGAGCGCTGAAAAAGCATAACCACTCCTAGCTCCTTCGAATGTCGTCGAATGGTTTTAAATGGTCCCTAGTGGTTCCATCCTGTACACGGGAGCAAACACTGCGGTCGCACTGCGCCCCAAACCGTTGCGATCACGTTCAATGGGGATGCAGCCCCAGAATGTTCTTATAGAAGGCTTGAAACGCCGAGGGTGTCAGCATTGTCAAAGGCTGTGAGAAATGTCTTCCTTTTGTTCGTTGGACTGTGAACTGTCGTTTTCGGCATCGAAATGTGTGGGAATCAGAGCCCCAGGGAAAGGGGTGCTTTCATTGACGCCCATAATGCCATCCCCTGCGGCGTTTTCGTGCCAATTTTGAGCGAAGGTGTGTCTGAATTGTTTTCCTCGGCCACACATAAGAGAATAGCGTGATTTCAACGCAGTGCTTTGCGGTTATGACCTCCAGCGCAGAGGCGTTAAAAGGAGACGTAAAATGTAAGCAAGAGGGTGTGTACGACCTTCCGATCTTCTGATACGTCCACGTAGGCATTGGGCATATTTGTGGTGAAATTTGGTGCCAACGTGACATCATTAACCGACATTGTACATCACATGAAAGTCTGCGTTGTGACAGTTTTATCACAAGTGCCGACACCTCACCGTCTGAAGCGTCGCCGTGCTCGAGGGCGACGTCGCAGAGCGTCTCGCTTTTGTACCACTACAGAGGAAGGCTGTACGCACCTTCGAGCCAAATTTCAATATTAAGCCTCGCAGTCGCTTTGTATTAGGCGTTCCGAAAAAGTGATCCTTTAATTCTGTTGCGCAGTGTAGAATGCACAATAACGCAGTAGCGAAATGCTGCGATTCTGTTCTCACTGTCTTTTTGAATGAATGGTCGTTTACGTGAGTGTGAGTTGTCATCGGTCATTAACGGTTAATTGCAGAGTTGCGCCACCGTTATCAGCGTACTGAGCGTTTCTGAGAGTACGACTTGAATTTTTTACACTGAAAAAGAATGGTTTGCTGTGCAATCACAAATTGTTCTAATCACTGCAGAGAACGAAAAAACTCAAGAATTAAACTTCATGTAATTCCTGACAACAGTGAGACAAAAAACGGACAAATTGTTCTAATCGCTGCAGAGAACGAAAAAACTCAAGAATTAAACTTCATGTAATTCCTGACAACAGTGAGACAAAAAGCGGATAAAAGCTTGCAAATTTGTCGATTTGTTTGCAGTTACTAATGCTTGTGTGTACTCAGTATACAGGGGGATTATAACGGAATTTGCAGTTTCAAAACTGTAAAAAAACGAACCACTGCTCAGACTGACGTCAAATTTGAACGGAATGGTATCGAAGAAGGTAGAGACGTTATGGAAACGAAAAAATTTAACGAACATTTCAGCACTACATGACCCTATAAGAAGAAGAACCTGAAAAATAAAAGAAGAGATGTACACGGCTGTTCCTCAGTTGCGACTTAGATGCTCGGTGTGACTCCCAATGCAAGATGGTCCGCTGCTAGTAAAGCACGTTCACAAGAATGGTGACTGTGCGACAGTAGCTATACAGAAGAATCGGACTATCGAGGGTATGAGAAAAGGTGTTGGTCCTATGCCAGCCAAGGGTCTGCATAAAATGACTTGCTCGGATGGAAGTGGACAATGAACGGCCATGGAAAATTCTGTCGACAGACGAAGCTCCTTTCCATCTGCAAGGAAATGTCAATACGCAGAACTACAGAATATGGGCAACGGAAAAATCACATTCACATGAACCGGTACCATTTCATTCTGCAAATATGATTGTGGTGTGCAGGTTTACGGCATCGCTTATCATAAGACATATGTTTTCGAGTGTGACAGTGTTATGGAGCGGTGGAGTGCAGGGTATCGTGCCTTTCCCGTTGAAAGTTATTTCAAGAATAACGACTATGTTATTGCTACCCAGCGTTTATATCGGCAACATTTCAACTTGGGACGTCATGGAAAAGTTCCAGATGGACGGACCATTGTGAGGTGGGTATGTTCATTTCGAACAACAGGTTCTGTTTGCAATGGCAAACCGGGAAGACGTTAAAGAACTGTGCGGACACCAGAAGCCGTGGAAAATGTTCGTGCTACACTATTGCGTAGCCCAAAAAGATCTGATTGTCATCATGCGCAAACGGTGCATCTCCATCTTCACCCATATAAGCTGCAGATTGTTCAGGAAATTTGGCCTCGCGACTGGGTTTCACGGGAATCATTCTGCTTAACCGTGCGTGATCTCCTTCGAGACAATCCACAAATGTTGCACATCATCCTGTTGTCAGATGAAGCTCATTTAGAGTTATGTGGTCCAGTGAATAAACAGATTATGCGTTATTGGAGTGATGTAAACGAACTGCACATCGAGCCCTTGCACAGTTCTCATGTAACAGTGTGGTGTGGCTTCCTTTGGGATTATTGGCCCTTACTTTTTAGAGGATGACAGCAGTGAGGCTGTAACTGTCACCAGTGAACGGTACCTAAACATGCTGTAAGATTTCGTTCTTCCCCAATTAGGTTTGGTCGATGTGGATGTGGAACAATTACGGTTTCAACAAGACGGAGCGACCTCGCATACAGCCAGAATTTGCACTGATTTCGTGACAGACATTTCCCGGTAGAGTAATTTCCCGTTATGGTGACATTCTCTGGCCGCCTCGCTCACCTGACCTTTCTTGTGCAGACTTTTTCCATTGGGACTACCTGAAGCAAGAAGTGTTCCGAACACGTTGTGCCACGATTCCCGAGTTGGAGGATCGCATCAGAACTACTGTCGGCAATGTCCCAGGGAATACGTTACGAGTAATGGAAAGCTTCCAACACTGCCTAGACGAATGTGTTGTGCAGAGGGGCGTCATATTCAAAAAGTAATCCAAGCAATGGACAATGACTTGCGCATTAGTAAATGACATACCTTTAACTATGACTGCATAAAATGACTTGCTCGGATGCAAGTGGACAATGAATGGCCACGGAAAATTCTGTGGACAGACGAAGCCCCTTTCCATCTCCAAGGAAATGTCAATACGCAGAACTGCAGAATTTGGTCAACGGAAAAATCAGATGCACATCAACCGGTACCATTTCATTCTCCAAAGATGACTGTGGTGTGCAGCTTTACGGCATCTCTTATCATAAGTCATATGTTTTCGAGGAGATGGGTCCTGCGGCTCCTGTTACATGTACCGTCGCTGCAAATGCTATGAGAATCTTCTGCGCACCAACGTCATTCCAACCGTTGAACGTCGTCGGTGTGTGGGTAAGATCATTTTTATGCGCCATGGCGCTCCTACGGAACTTGCACAGACAGTGAATTAGTTGCTGCAAAGGATTTTGGAAATGTTAGAATTATCAGCCGTCATTTCCCTACAGTCTTCCAGTCCTGATCACCTGATATTAATACGTGTGACTTCTGACTGTGAAGTTATATGGAAGATGCTGTGTACACTGCTCCGATTATAAACGTAGCCTAACTGCAGGCACGCATTGCGCAACTCATTCTGAACGTGACCCCTCAGACACTACGATCTGTTGTGGAACTTGCTGGTTCTCGATTTCATCCTGTGGCAGAGAGCGGGGGACAGCGTACTGAACATGTCTTGCACCAGACTCCCGGCTGTTAAAGATCGATTTCATTGTTGTTTTTTGGCCTCGCAGAGTTAAAAACCGATTGCATTGATAAGGAGTTTTTGGCCTCAGGACAACTAAAAACCAGTTATTCCCATCCGATGTTGCCGTGGAGGATGCGCTTATCAAACTAACAGTCCTACAATTATTGAATGCTAAAATTTGCGCAGTCAGTCACGTTGCATAGTACAGCTGCTGTAATGTGGAACTCACATCACTACTTTCGTACTGAGATTCATTTGTCAGTTGTAGCCTAGCCCATTTAAATTATGACGCTTACAGCGCCATCTAGTGGGAAAATCTTCATTAAACGTATGTTTGTTTCCATAGCATTTACCCCTTCTTCAGTAATACTAAGTTCAATTTTGACGTATTTCTGGATA
This sequence comes from Schistocerca nitens, assembly GCF_023898315.1. Classification (NCBI taxonomy): domain Eukaryota; kingdom Metazoa; phylum Arthropoda; class Insecta; order Orthoptera; family Acrididae; genus Schistocerca; species Schistocerca nitens. The sequence goes on along the minus strand of NC_064619.1, from coordinate 3,324,269 downwards.
ATAAAAGGTATTTAAAAAGAGAATTGTTGAAGCATGCTGCGAAACACAAGGTGAAGCCTGCTTCAGTTCCAACTCATCTTAAAAACCAAGTTACCGTAAAGAAATAGAGGAGATTTTCAAGTAAATGTATTACTAACTAGCGAATGGACTGTTAGTAGAAAAACCATTAACATTCTGCGAAAAGAAAGAAAGCTGGAAATGGTAAAGCACGTTACCACTAATAACTGGAAATTATAGAAAAAGAAATCTTATAAAGCGGAAATCTTATAAAGCGATGTGTTTTTAATTGAAGGTAAATTTATTTGTTTATTTACCTGACAAATAAATCACTAACAATAACACATTATAACATGAAAAATCCTGATTGCGTTCGCAACTGTGTGCGAGTTAAACAGTACAGTGGGGCGACATGGGCAGAGCTGACGTCACCACCCACAGCGTACCATCTATTGGGGTAACAGTGCAACACCTCAAACGTTTCTACATCTGCATCTATCCTCCGCAAGGCACTCTACTGACCATGGTGCAGTACACTTCGTACCGGTATTTGTGATTTTCCGTCCCACTCCATTCGCATACTGAACGATGGAAAAGAAATGACTGTCTGTATGCCCCTGTACGTATCCTAATCTGTCTTATCTTCTCCCGATCCTTAAGCAAAAAAGCGATAACAACAGAAAATGCGTTCTCTGGAAGAAGAAACTTATTACTTGAAGACTAGAAGAGAATTTGTATCAAGGAGTTTCTTTGTAAGTTCCCTTTTATGGAGAAAGCACTTCTTCTGTTGCCATATTAGTGGGTTAACCTTCCACATGTATTCTCTGCTTAACATAAGATAGATAAGATCTTTGCTTGTTGGGAAATGAGTGATAGCTTTGCTTATTGGATCGACTTTGCATTGTAAATAAAAACGTTAGTTGTAAAGCACGTGCCTGAGGCTGCAGTTGACATGAGGAAAACTGTCAATCGTCTGCGTGCAATAACTGTTTGTTTAGTGTATATGTGATCTTTACACTTCAACATTTTATTCATTGTCCTGAAAAGGCACAAGGACCAAAACAGAACGAAACGCTGTCTATTAGCACAAATGTTTCCACTTTTATGTCTTAATAACTGCTGACAGTTTAGTTGCGTGACACATGAGCTTCTCCCGGCGTATACAATGTTCAAATAACTTATAGGGGTGTAGCCGTCGTCGACAACAGCCGATATTTTGGGAGGTGACTACCCTGTCATTTTCAAGGCAAAACTACAGGCAGTAAGAGCTGTGCAGGGGAATTTAAAACCTCGGTTTGCAGAGAATTTCCGGAAAGACAACACACACACACACACACACACACACACACACACACACACACACACACTATAAACACCAGCGCCATCACAAACTAAAGACGATCGACGTCAGAAGTTATCGATAGTGAAATTAATAATCAACAAGTGAGGTAGCATTGATTCTGTCCCTCTGTTTTTGAGAAGGGACAGAGCAGGATTCTGCTTAGAATTTAAACAAAGGCTGCAATCTGTATGAGATTACTGGCTAATTTAATTTCAACTGCTTCCTTAATAACACTATCCCAATAGCTGGAGGTGCATGCCAGAATCTCCGTGTTGTTATATCCCATAGGACGACTGGTGCCACAATGTTCTGCAATGGTAGTTTTGCTCGGCTGTTGCGTGTGACGCTTATGCTCAGTACATCAGTCCTTCATAGTCCCGATAGTCTGACCAATATATGACATGCCGCGACTGTAAGGAATGTGGTAGACACCAACCTTACACTAACCAAGATCATCCTTTGCAGAACTTAAAAGGCCCAGATCTTAGATGGTGGTCGAAAAACGCATTGCACATCACGTTTTTTTTTTCTTCTGGTATGGAGACGATACGATTGTTGATGGGTCTCATAGCAGTGAGGATTTGAATGATTTTTTAGAACAACTGAATTCAATCTACTCGAATATTTGTTCCACTATGGAGGTAAAAAAGGATGACTGTCTTTTCTTTCTTGATGTGTTGGCCACGAGGAAGCTTGATGGTACGTTGGGACATACCGTTCATAGGTTGCCTACTCACACTGACTTGTATCTTCAGGCTGGTAGTTGTCGTCATGCGGCTCAACGTGAAGGGGTACTTCGTAACTTGGTTACGGACCCTGAGCTTTTGTCAGCTGAGTTTGTCCATCTCGACGTCACCTTTCGCCAGAATGATTGTACCGAAAGGCAGATCAGACGTGCGTTGCGCGCTGTCGAGCAACAGTGCACCGGGTGAGTGGTGGTAATAACGAGCTGGCACTAGGGTCTACGGCCTATCTGCCTTACCCAGGGAGCATTTCCAATAGGATTGATCGTATTCTGCGGAAATATGATGTGAAATGTCTTATTCGACCAGCATTTAGTATCAGGGCCTTTTAAGTTCCGCGATGGACCATCTTGGTTTGCATAAGGGAGGTATTCCTTGTAGTTGTGGTATGTCATACGTTCGTCTGGAGGACCAGTATACTGAGGATAAGCGTCTCACACACGCGCTTACAGCAGCCGAGCAAATCCGCCATTGGGGAACATTGTCTTGGCACCGGTCATCCTATGGAATATACCAACACTTCCTGCAGTTGGGATAGTACTATTACGAAAGCTGTTGAAATTAAATAAGCAAGTAACCTCATAAACAGATATTACGTGTTCTGTTTAAATTCTGCATGGAATCCTGCTCTCTCCTCTGTCAAAAAATATAGGAACACAGTTAATGCTACCTCACCGCTTGGTTATTAATTTCATTATCGATAGCGTCTGACGTCGATCGTCATTGGTTTGTGATGGCGCTAGTGTTTATAGTTTGTGTGTGTATCCGTGATCTTTGTGGAATATCTCTGCATAACGAGGTTTTAAATTCCTTTGCACAGCCCTTACTTGCTCCAGTTTTGCAGTGTGCTCCTGTCTAAACAGCGGCGGTTGTCGATGATATCACCAGGCTGTATTCCCGCAAGGTATATGAACATTTTAGCACCATTTCGCTATCTAGAAATATGGAATTTGACTGTTACCCTTCATCAATAGTTCGCAGTATATCATGTGAGAAACGGCAAGCTTTATAAACTGTAGCCAAGTGGACGGAAGCTTTTCGGTCTCAAGGAAATGTATTATAATCGAACTGAGAATATGTTGAAGAATTCTGCAGCAAACCGATGTTAAGTATACTAGTCTGTAATTTTTGGGGCCGTTCTTGTAGCCTCCTTACATACAGGGGCCAGCCACTTGCACCGTTTTCCAGTCGCTTGGGACTTTTTGCCGGGCGAGAGATTCTCGGTCAGTGCAAGCTAAGTAAAGGGCCAATGTCACAGAGTACTCTTTGAAAGACCGAACTGGGATTCCATCCGGATCTGACGACTAATTTGTTTTCAGCTTTTTCAGTTGACATTACAGACAAACATACAGAGAGACAGACAGGGAGAAAGAGAGAGAGAGAGAGGGGGGGGGGGGGGCAAAGAGAAAGATGGGAAGGAAGGGGTGCTTAACGCGTATCCGAATACCTGATCTCGCGACCAGTTTATCAGATCCTCAGACCGTATTGCAATAAAAACGGTGTGCTGTGGAAGGAACTAGTAAACATTAATTTGGCCAGGAACAAGTTTGTTATGTGGTGTCATCAAACATCTCTAATGAGATGAATCTGCAAGTGCAATAGAGTCAACAGTTATTTCGTGCCGTTAAGTGTGCTATTACTGAGCAACTAGCAATGTGATGGGACAGGTACAATAACAGCAGTATATAAAATAAAAGCGAATGCAAGAGAAAAATTTGAGTGCAGCCTTTTATGGCGTCATATAACGTCAGATCTCGTAAGATAATTTATGTTGTGAGCGAGATACGTAAATACCAGCAATTTCTTATTGCCGTTACGCTTACGTATCTGCAGTAGCGGACTTTCTCCCTCTGGTTATCACCTAAATGTTTAATTTTGCTGTTTGATTTTATACCACCTGGACATCAGACATAAACTTCAGACTGATTTCAGATAATAAAAGCTATACGGTAGCTCAGGTATTTCAGTTTGTTCAGTTCTATCTTGGATATTTCGTGTGTGTTGGTCCCAAGCATGCTTATTTAATCTTCCAGTCACTCGTTATGCTCGACAGATCAAAGCAAACACTAAATTAAGACCACACCAGTAACTCACAAAGCACACTAACAATGTCTCTTATGTAAATACCTGATGGGCGACATATTTCTGGGTCGGTCGTGATAGCATCCATGCATACAAAATAATCCACAAGGCTCTGTTTAGCTGGGTAATGGTCGTTAGGGGAGTTCATATATTCGTAGATAACATCTAATGACTTCCACATGGCAATGAAAGATTTAGGCGCTCCCCAGCCGAGATGAAAGCGCCAGCTGGCGCAGCCGTAGTTTGACGCCGCATTAACGAGCAACAAAGGCTCCCAGGTATGCGATATTCACTCCGTGATTTCAAACAGGAAGCATCCGTTTGTTGTATATTGCAGAGCAACAACGCAAAGCAGAAGGGACTTCCTGAGCGGTCTGCGTTCTCTCTTCAGGCAGTGTCACCGCCACTAGAGCGATGGTTTTATGAAACTGTTATCACCTCTGTAACTGGCACAATCCTAATTTTTAATGAACTGGCATCAAGTTTTGTCGACAAGTGCTGTCTTTATATAGGTGCCGCGGTTAGTGATTCATAAATGGACTTAGGCCTTTGTTACAGTGCTCGTAAACGAATGACTAGTGTTTCTGTCATTTAAAGACGCCAAGTACTGCTGTTACTGATGCGTCACCTAATCCTGTTTTTTGACAGTAGACAGAGACATCGTAAAGGAACATATATTTAAGCAAGTGGAACTGCTGAACTGTCTAACACGAGGGTAGTTCCAACGAAAATATTCTTCCTGGAGTCTTTCCTGAATTGCATTCGAGTGATTAGATGTTCCAAGTGTACACATGTGTAATATTGGCTCAATATAATAAATATATTGCTTCTTTTGGGCTATGTACGACTCACTGCGGAAATTTATGTCCATTTTAAAATCCTGTGGGTTTTACATCTGCTTGATTTTGATGTCTCCGTGTGTGTAGTTCACGATTTAATGGTGGTGTCCTTCATATCTATAAAGTGGTGTATATCATTTACTACGCGGAACTATGTACAAGCGCAATACGAGTACGTCACTAACAGTATTTTGAACGCCATCTGACGAATGAAATAGAAAGGTATTTCTCAACGGAAGTTCTATTTCTTCTAAAGTGTTGTGATGATTTTTTATATGGAAACTGACAAAAGAACATTCTTTCTGGAAAATAAGAAACAGTCTGGGAGCGTTACTTGCACTTGAGGAGAGGTTTTCTATCTTTTGGTTAAAAAAATCGATTTTCTTTAAATTGCATTTCTGGATCCATGAAAGTGTTTAGAATCCACCTCTGAAACGGTTTTTCTGAATACGGAACGGAAATGTTTGTTATTCGCGGTTGAACAAAGAAATGCCCCTGCCTCAAATCGGCCTTTTTCACGCACCAAATTTTTTCGGGAGTTTTGACTTTGTATCGGCGAAAAATGATTCTATGTACTTGCCCAAGGATCAAGTGATCAAGGAGCTTACAGCGTACTACGGCTTGGCAGTCCGACGGCATTCCAGTTCGGTGGAACAGATGAAGCAGGCAATTTGGGCAACGTATTTCCACAAGTGTTCGACGGATGACCGCCCACAACACCAAAATTGTCCGGCTGGGGAAACTAGTTGGTGCAAGTGACGCATTGCAGAGGCTACCAACAGCTGGGCGAATATCAACACGACCAGCCGCTATCCCAAGAAGTTCAAAAAGTGATTCATCCGATCTACGAGGCCCTTTCGGAGGACGAGTTATTGTACCGGTGCTTGAGAGGAAACACACAAAATTCAAATGAAAGTTTAAACGCATGTGTTTGGAAGTTAGCCCCCAAGCATTTGCATTCTGGTGCGAAGACTGTGGAGATTGCGACTTTCCTGGTAGTGAGCAGCTTCAATGAAGGATACTCAGCAATTCTGAAGACCATGACAACGATGGACGTCACCATGGGACTCTATTCGACGCAATTCGCCAAGCATTCGGACGACCACCGGATTCAAGCGGCCGAAAACCGCTTATCACCGGTCATACGAGCGGCTCTGGAGCAGCGCAGGATGGCCCAGATCGAGCAGAACGCCCTCTATGAGGAAGAGGAAGGACTAGTTAATGGACCCGGAATAGCAGATTGAAAGTAAGTTGCATAATACTGCATTTATATGTAGCCAAAATTTCAAACGTTTTTATCGCGCGGTGTGGTAACTTCAAATCTACTGAACCGATTGGCATGATTCATTGTTTCCGACGAAGCTAACTAAATTGTCTACGAGTTGTACCACTTTTATTCCGATTATTTTTACTTGGCTGACGAAGTCGAAAAATCGATGAAAAAACCCTATTTTGTTTCTAATGGCCGCCATTTTGTTTCCTACGGTCTCAATAAGTTAAGCGAGGTACAACTCCTACAGAATCTTATATACTTCGCTAACGTCAACTCAGTTTTGATTTCAGACGAGCCGGCTGACCTGTGACATACCGCGCGTGGAGTTCTAAATCCAAATTTTGTTTCGTTCCGACGGCACTTCCACCCTTGCTCTTCGACAGTTCCGGTCGAAAATATTCCAGTTTGTAAAGGAAGTATCAATAAACATTTTGACTAAATTTGACATTGATATCTATAACACATCCCGAGAAAAAAATTCTCAAAAAACATGCTTTTTTGGGCCAAAGATAGTAAACCTCCCCTTAAGTACCAACCAGTAGCGAGACAAAGAAAAACAAATTTAAACTCATATTCAACAACCGGTGCACTATTTAACTCGATAACATACGTAAAACTGCTAGCGTTCATTTCTCTCAACCCTCATTTTCTTGTTAAGTAAATTATTTGAACATTAGTAGCAGTCCTTTGGTGAAAACGATGTAAGTAAATTTCATCAACACAGTTTCCCTCAGAAATGACAATATTTTCCGCCTGTGCCGTTGCCAAATGTATCTATTTACCACCACCGTTATTTCGGCCTTTTATGTCATTTTCAAATGATAGTCCAATATGTTATGTCAATGCGTAAGATTGCCTTTAAGAGAACATTGCCCCCGTGTCAAACATGTGCATCAAATGTCACACGTAGTGGACGTACAGTTAAAATCAAGAGCGCAGACAACATGAATTCGAGCTGAGCCACCCTAAAGCACAAATATACAAATCTCAATTCGATAGTTACTAATACACGAAGTGCTACGTAAATGCCAGCCGGAGTGGCCGAGCGGTTCTAGGCGCTACAGTCTGGAACCGCGCGTCCACTACGGTTGCAGGTTCGAATCCTGCGACGGGCATGGATGTGTCTGATGTCCTTAGGTTAGTTAGGTTTAAGTAGTTCTAAGTTCTAGGGGACTGATGACCTTAGAAGTTAAGTCCCATAGTGCTCAGAGCCATTTTTGAGCTACGTAAATGACGAATACTCTTGTGTCATTATGTACGTGCTATATGTAAACATGGTTGGCAGGAGGATAGTGTTCTCTTAAAGGACAAAGATCTTCAAAAATGGTTCAAATGGCTCTGAGCACTATGGGACTCAACATCTGAAGTCATCAGCCCCCTAGAACTTAGAACTACTTAAACATAAGTAACCTAAGGACATCATACACATCCATGACCGAGGCAGGATTCGAACCTGCAACCGTAGCGGTCGCGCGGTTCCAGACTGAAGCGCCTAGAACCGCTAGGCCACACCGGCCGACGGTTGAAGCCTGTTTCCGATGTTATTCCATCTGTATATTGAGCAAGCAGTAAAGGAAACAAAAGAAAAATTTGGAGTAGGAATTAAAATACATGGAGAAGAAATAAAACCTTTGAAGTTTGCCGACGACATTGTAATTCTGTCAGAGACAGCAAAGGACCTGGAAGAGCACTTGAAAGTAATGGACAATGTCTTGAAAGGAGGATATAAGATGAACATCAAAAAAAGCAAAACGAGGATAATGGAATGAAGTCGAATTAAATCAGGTGATGCTGGGGAAAATAGATTAGGAAATGAGACACTTAAAGTAGTAGACGAATTTTGCTATCTGGGAAGCAAAATAACTTATGATGGTCGAAGTAGAGAGGCTATAAAATGTAGACTGTCAATGGTAAGGAAAGCGTTTCTGAAGAAGAGAAATTTGTTAACATCGAGTATAGTTTAAGAGTCAGAAAGTCCTTTCTGAACGCATTTGTATGGAGTGTAGCCATGTATGGAAGTGAAACATGGACATTTTGAGGCATCAAGGGATCATCAATTTAGTATTGGAGGGAAGCGCGGAGGGTAAAAATCTTAGAAGGAAACCAAGGCATGAGTACACTAAACAGAGTCGGAAGGATGTAGGTTGCAGCAGTTACCCAGAGATGAAGAAGCTTGCACAGGATAGAGTAGCATTGAGGGCTGCATCAAATCAGTGTCTGGACTGAAGACCACAACAACATCATCAACAACAACAACAACAACATTGTAACAGTACAGACACAAAAGTTCTCATTTCTGTAATATAACAGGATTTGGGACACAAGTAAACAGTAAATAAAATTTTTTATTTGTCCTGCGTTCTTTTCGAAATGTTCCCTTGATTCGATTCGCCTCAATAACGGAGGAGTAGTGTCAAACACATCCGCCTCCGAAGCTTAGGTTGAGTTGCAGATACCTGGTCCGAGACTTAGATTATAGAAATTTTCATCGCCAGTTACTTAACCAGCGAGAGGAGAAGAGGAACATTAAGCTCCTGAACATCATACTTGGTGCCAGTTTCCTGGTATAAATTTCACATCTCTCCGCTCTATCTCGCTGGGTGAGGGCTTGTGAAACTGCTGATATCGATTCGTCTGCGCGAAGTTTCCGTAGAAGTGTAGGTTAGGTTGTTTACAGGCAGCGGCATAACTCTTTCCCTTCTCTCATTTACAACGACAGATACGGCAGTACGCCCTGCCATGACTTACTCGAGCCATCTACATGAAACACTTAACGTTAAGATTTCTGACACATAAGAACATCCAAGTCGCATCAGCTGGAAAGCTTTATACTAGACGAGTCTCTTTCGTAAAATAGCCCAATAAATTTCACGCCGCAGCTGTGTTACATTCTGCTCTGAGCTCGAATAATGACAAGGAAACGGTTCTGTTCAATACATACTTTCTGTCGTAACATAGTGATTGTCGGTGTACTGACAACCTTGCAGTGTGGCGGGAAGAGGGCGGGGGGGGGGGGGGGAGGGTGAGGGGGGAAGCAGGAAATCACGTCAAACTTGCCACGGAATGGATGTTGAACAATAATTAGAAATTCATTTCTATACAATCGTGGTGAGAAGACTTAAATAATTAGAGTCCGATTTTATTACGGAAAACGTTTTCCAAAAAATTTGAAAAAGTATTGTATGCAAGAGTAGTTTCACGTTTAAGTAAAAACAGTCTAATAAGCATATCACAGTTTGGATTCCAGGAGGGTTGCTTGACTGTGGTTTTTATGTATAGTTAACTTACCAAATATTATAACCTGAAATGATAAAATATTGCTTGTTTGTCATTTTGTGATCTTTCTAGAGCCTTTAACTGTATAGATTATGTTACACTCTCAGAAGAGCTAAAGTTTTATGGTCATAGATCATGTCACACTCTGAAGTCTTATGGACTCGATGGGTTTACGCACAGATGGTTTGAATCATCCTTGACAAACAGAATGCAAAAGAGTTGCAGTGAATAATTCAAACAATGTTGGAAAGGTATAAAATTTTAGAGACTGAGAAAACATCATAAGGGGCAAAGGGGGCTCAAGAGGTTTGAATTTTGTGTCCATTCCTATTACTTATAAATGTGAATGACTTTACTCTTAGAATTCAACAAGCAACTGGTGCTTTTTGCAGACGCTTTTTAATGTTGTAATCAACCCCTTTAGAGATAAAGCAACAGAAGAGCTTGTTAATTATGCTTTTAGAAGAATTATTACGTGGTTCTCGGAAAATGGACTCTCTCCTAATTTCGGGAAAACACACGATATTCAATTCTGTACAACAAACACAATCATATCAACAATTAATGTAATACATAAACGGGAGTCAGTAACAAATGTAAGAGGACCCAAGTATCTGGGTGTATAAACTGATAAAAATTTGAATTGGAAAAAGTGTGTCACTAAAGTGCTCAAATAATTTAATGCAGCTAACTTTCGTATTTATATAATTGCTACTCTTGGAAACAAACGAATCAACCTGTTGAAATATTTTGTATATTTCCAATTATTAGTGTCTTACGGAATAATTTTCTGGGGTAGCACATTATCTACTTATTTAAAAAAGAAAAAAAGCTCGTTGTTTAGTGTACTTACATGAGCAGGACGTTAATAATGAGTCCATTAATGTTAACAGTAAACAGGTATACATATTCCGTAAACTGATTCGTTCCACATCGCTTAAATCAAAGAATCGTTCAAATGATCCATGGAACATGCAACAAACTAACTCTTTGCAAACTGTAATGAACCAAAAGTTGTCTGTTTGAAAAACGCCATCTTTGCAACTGCTGGTTTCAGGTGGCATGTTGGAGTATCACTGTATCATGTATGTGCACAGTAAATTAGAATTCCTGTTCTTTCACTGTACTGATGAATCATTACTGTCTGCCACTTCTATGGTACACAGTAAACAATTAAAACTTCTTCATTTTTTTGAGTGGCAATGTATTGCAATATTTTATATGTCATATGAGAGACAAACCTACTCTTTTGTCCAATAACATACATTTCTCAATTTCCATACAGTCCCCTCTCTCTCCCTCCATTACGCGCGTACACGTATACACACAGTCTCTCTCTCTCTCTCTTTCTCTCTCTGTCTCCGTCGCTCTCTCTCTCTTTATCTCTCTCTCTCTCTCTCTCTGTCTCCATCAAAGATGTTTCTCTCCAACCTCTGCACCGCACAAAGACACTCTAAACATACGAAATCAGATCTATTCAGCACAAAAGCAACACGGTGACCAAGTGGGCAGGGACAATTAACGTGACATCTCTTGAGTATGGTGACAGAAGCTCTCTTTAATTTCGTTTTGTGAATGAAAACTCTCGACAGCAGGTCACAGTGAAGTGAAAAAAGTGTGAAAAACAGTGTCCATTATTAAACTCAACAAAGAAACACGCCACGGATGTTCAGTAACACGGAATACGTAAGAACAGAACGTCCAGTACTGTTGCACTCGGGAAAGATGTAAACGAATAATTGCTTTTCATTGTAACCATGACAGGTAGTCTTTGCAAACCGATACAGCACAATAAATGGAAAAATTAACAATAAAACCAATCTACTCTCTTCCCAACAGCTGTGCCAATGTACATTTAAAAGCCCGAGGTTTTGTAAAGGCCTTCACTGCGGTATCAACACACTAGAAAGTTTCATCTGTGAATCTTGTTTCATTAATTGTTTGTGTGAGATAACAATGAAGTAACTCCCACATGATCAACTTACAGTCTTGAAGACATGTGAGAATTGCTTAATTGTGACGTCATATACAAAATAAGTCAACAAAATTCACAGGTGCGCTTCCCTGGTTTGTCGATAATTCAGTGGAGGTCTTTACAAAAGCACAGAAGCTATGCTAATGAAGCTGCGAGTTGGAAATGTGCACTGACGTAAGAAATATTTTTCCGATTACGTTGCAGACGACATGTTGTCAAGTCACAAAACGCATAAAGGCACAGAAACCTGCAAAATCGCATCTTTAAAATTAATGCAGCTTTAGGAGAGCAATCGCAGCAAAATAGAAGGTATACATTGTAATTTTGAAGTCTGAAACAGAAGAACGACAAAAAGGTTTTGCAAAATATACAGAAATAAAAGGAGAACCACTGAAGATGACACACAGGTGTCGAAACATGTGTGGGTGCAGAATTAAAAAATGAAAAAAAGGAAAGACATTGTGTTTTGTAGCAGATGGAGTTCTCAAAAACCGAGTGTCGTATCGGTTTGAGAGCCATTCGTCGTGTGTGGCTACACTCGTGTCAGACGAGGTGGAAGACAGAGCATTTGGCGTGTGGTGTGTTGTTGTGGCCTGGGCGGTGAGCAGGTTTTTGTGAGGAGCACGGGACGGGCCGGGCAGCCACTTTGATTAAAGCCCGGCGGGACTGCCAGAAACACTCGGCCGTCCGGGGAGCCGGTCCGTGTCCGACTGCGCCCTGGCCCTGTGTCGGGTCGCCTCGCCCTGCCCTGCCGCAGCCGCCGTCGCCCCCCCCCCCCCCCCCCCCTGAATCTCTTCAAGCTCTGTAATTGGATTTTCGTTCAGAGACGCCGCTTTCAAGAGGCACATGTAAAGGACATTCTCTTTCCGACTTAAAAATCACTACGTTCGTACATTTAAAGCTACGAAACTTTCCTCATCACGTCCCAAAGGCAGCGCAGAAATAGTGCGCGAGCTGTACTCCTCTAGGATTGCTCTTGTTGGAGCACCAACGTAGCTTTTAACATGGAACCTGCTTATCATAAATGCAAGAAAGGAAAGTTAAACTGGCTCGCGCCTCAGGAAAGACGGGGAACTTGACAAATTAGTTGCGCAACAGAGCAAGACAGATGAAAATAGATTGCTTTTCCATAACCGTGGGTTTGATCTTAATTGGAATCCCTTGACATGAGGAAGTATCTGATTCATAGTTATTAGTTTTGAGTGATCTAATACAGTTTAGCGCCTTTCCTCTCGTAAGAATTTCGTAATCCCGTCAGCCTGATTTCCACACTTTACATACTATGCACTCCTGTCCTGTCATGTTTTCTATCTCATGATTTTGTTCTTTCAAGAATACTCTCATGTTGTAAACCCTACACACACACACACACACACACACAACTTCACGATATTTGCTGAGACGTAGAATTTGATTGTGTATAAATTTCAGCTATGATGCACGACATTTTGTAGCTTATGACATGCTGAATCTCTCTCAGTCCATTTACGTCTGATCTTAGTTTCGGGATTTTCTTGTACTTTTATGGTTCAGTCGGTGTAAATTTTTATTTAGAGCTTTTTTTATTTTTTGACACATTTTCGACAGTGATACCTTTCGACTGCCGTAGTTTATCAACACCCATGATGATGATAATCTGTTATAGTACGATGAGGCCCTTATAAACCTAAAACAGATTAACAGGACACCTAAATGCAGCATAAAGTTCACTGTTTGTGTTTAGCATTCTCAAGTATAAAATTTTTCGCTTAAACCGCAATTAATACAAAATAATAACCGTTCTTGACACCCACATAGCTCCTTCTCCTTCCACCCTCCCCACCCCCCACCCCCCCAAAAAAAAAATAAAGCAAAAAAAATCTGTTCTAGGCAATTCACCTTCAACTATTCCCAAGAACATTTGCTGCTTTCAAAGGATTTCGTTTCGTAACTGTCTACATGATTAGAAAGTTAATCACGATTGGTATAAAACAAGTCTCTGTACGTCCATCTTTTTACAGACGGTTGCGGGACCTCGTCTGTTCAGTACAGAGTGTCAAATCAAACGCCTTTCAGCCGTCTAAACTCCCAAATTGCATTTCATTGGACTACCAGTTTCAGCGATATATTCTGCCATTTTCGGGCCCCGTGACTGACATGTAGGAAGATCCCCCATCTGGTCCAGTCAAAATAGGGAGCAGCATTCACTGACGGATATCCGTAGAGTTTTGAGGCAGCGATCACACCAAACATCACCAGTCCTTGGCAGATAAAGTTTGAAGTGGTCGCTGTTTCAAAAATCTATGGATACCAGTAATCGAATACTGGCGCTGTTTTGACTGGACCAGAGGTGGGAATCTTCCTACAAGTTGGTCAGGGGCCTGAAGATCTACATCTACATCTATACCCCACAAGCCACCTGACGTTGTGTGGCGGAGGGTACCTTGAGTACCTCTATCGGTTCTCCCTTCTATTCCAGTCTCGTATTCTTCGTGGAAAGAAAGATTGTCGTTATGCCTCTGTGTGGGCTCTAATCTCTCTGATTTTATCCTCATGGTCTCTTCGCGAGATATACGTAGGAGGGAGCAATATACTGCTTGACTCCTCGGTGAAGGTATGTTCTCGAAACTTCAACAAAAGACCGTACGGAGTTATTGAGCGTCTCTCTTGCAGAGTCTTCCACTGGAGTTTATCTATCATGTCCGTAACACTTTCGCGATTACTAAATGATCCTGTAACGAAGCGCGCTGCTCTCCGTTGGATCTTCTGTATCTCTTCTATCAACCCTATCTGGTACGGATCCCACACTGGTGAGCAATATTCAAGCAGTGGGCGAACAAGTGTACTGTAACCTACTTCCTTTGATTTCGGATTGCATTTCCTTACGATTCTTCCAATGAATGTCAGTCTGGCATCTGCTTTACCGACGATCAACTTTATATCATCATTCCATTTTAAATCACTCCTAATACCTACCCCGAGATAATTTATGGAATTAACTGCTTCCAGTTGCTGACCTGCTATATTGTAGCTAAATGATAAAGGATCTTTCTTTCTATTTATTCGCAGCACATTACACTTGTCTACATTGAGATTCAATTGCCATTCCCTGCACCATGCGTCAATTCGTTGCAGATCCTCCTACATTTCAGTACAATTTTCCATTGTTACAACCTCTCGATATACCACAGCATCATCCGCAAAAAGCCTCAGTGCACTTCCTATGAAGGTCATTTATGTATATTGTGAATAGCAACGGTCCTACGACACTCCCCTGCGGCACACCTGAAGTCACTCTTACTTCGGAAGACTTCTCTCCATTGAGAATGACATGCTGCGTTCTGTTATCTAGGAACTCTTCAATCCAATCACACAATTGGTCTGATAGTCCATACGCTCTTACTTTGTTCATTAAACGGCAGTGGGGAACTGTATCGAACGCCTTGCGGAAGTCAAGAAACACTGCATCTACCTTGGAACCCGTGTCTATGGCCCTCTGAGTCTCGTGGACGAATAGCGCGAGCTGGGTTTCACATGATCGTCTTTATCGAAACCCATGCTGATTCCTACAGAGTAGATTTCTAGTCTCCAGAAAAGTCATTATACTCGATTATAATACGTGTTCCAAAATTCTACAACTGATCGACGTCAGAGATATAGTTCTATAGATCTGCACATCTGTTCGACGTCCCTTCTTGAAAACGGGGATGACCTTTCCCCTTTTCCAATCCTTTGGAATGCTACGCTCTTCTAGAGACCTACGGTACACCGCTGCAAGAAGGGGGGCAAGTTCCTTCGCGTACTCTGTGTAAAATCGAACTGGTATCCCATCAGGTCCAGATGGTGTAATATATCGCCGAGACTGGTAGCCCAATAAAATAACAAGTTGGAAAGTTAGACGGCTGAACGGTGTTCGATTTGACATTCTGGTATAAAACATGTCACTAATGTTATGTTCTCGGAGGCTAGTATTTTCAAACTTCTAGTATGTTTCTGCACCAGTGATGTCTTTGTCTTAAGTTTAAACTATCGCAGCTTCAGTGCTGTCAGTATTTTTATTCCAACAAGAGAAGAAAATTCTACAAGTGTATCTACCCTAATGCAGAAGTGAACCTTTGAGGACTAGTCGTGAGTCATCCCTGGACAGCTCAGTCGATAAATGCAATGTTTGTGGAAGACGAGTCGATAAATGCAATGTTTGTGGAAGACGAGGTTCCGGGTTAGAATCCTTGTCCTGCGCAAGGATACAGTCGGCCAGGGAGTTTATCATAATCACCTACCTCCATCCAACTCTGTCTACGCTTGTGATCCGTTTCTAAGACCTCGCTATCGGCGAGGCGATATACTATAATCTAGCTTCCTAGAATACCAGCTGAGATCTCTCTGCTTTCTCCACTTGACTGGAGAAGAGAATCGACCTTGATCTGTTGAACGTTAATCGCGGTATTAATCTAAAGTCATTTATGATGATTCCATAAAACATAAAACAGAATGGCCTTGCGTTTTTAACGTAATTGACTCTTCAAAAGGTTCAAATGGCTCTGACCATTATGGGACTTAACTGCTGAGTTGATCAGTCCCCTAGAACGTAGAACTACGTAAACCTAACTAACCTAAGGACATCACACACATACATGCCCGAGGCAGGATTCGAACCTGCGACCGTAGCGGTCGCGCGGTTCCAGACCGTAGCGCCTAGAACCGCTCGGCCGCACAGGCCGGCTATTGCCCCAAAAATCGAAGGCCGAGCATGGTGGCGCAATGGTTAAGCCACGTGGCTAGTACTCGGGAGTAGTGGGCTTCAAATCTCAATCCGGCCATCTCGATCTGCAAGCCGCGACATTTCTAAATCACTCCACGCAAACGCTTTGTGTTCTTTCAACCACACCACAGCCGACTTCCTCCCCCGTTACATAATCGGATTTTGTGACGCTACTGCAACGACTGTGCTACTAACGCTATCTTCTTTTACGTTCACAAACTTAAACTGCAAGCCACTGTAAAGAGCGAGGCAGAGGCTATTTTCTACCGATATTAGCTAATTTCATGCTCATACCGTTCAGGGAAAATTTACTTTCTATTCTCGTTTGCCGTTGTAAGTGCCAGAATCTCTCGTATCATCTCATGAGCCCTTCCTGACATCAACGATGCTGGCAACAGAATGTTTGTACAGTTTTTTTGACTACCAGTCTTCCAAATTCGTAAAACGTGGTTTCGCAAGACAACAGCGCTTTTCATACAGAAATTCCTGTTTACGTTCCCCGTACATCTCTGGTACACTTTCATCTATTACGATCCTGGTAGCACTACGAAGACGCTGGTCCAAAAGCGCACGAGATGGACATACTGGAACAATGTTTGGCCCATTTTAGGAGAAAGGAAGAAGACTTTTTGCGCCGGCGTGTGATCACAGATGAAACTTGGGTGCGCTACTATACGCCAAAGGCAAAACAACAGTCAAAGCACTGGAAACGTGCTGATTCTCCGCCACCAAAGTTAGCAAAGAGAATTCCTTCGGCGCGAAAGGTCACGGCATCAGTGTTCTCGGATGCGAAGGGGATTCTGTTTGTAGATTATGTCCTCACTGGAGAAGCAATTACTGGAGAATACTATGCTAGCCTCCTGGACAAATTGCAACAAAAGATACGCGAAAAAATAACATGTTCAGCAAGGAAGAAAGTCGTCTTCCATCAAGACAATGCGCGCTCGCACACATGTGCTGGGGCCACGCACGCCTTATTCACCTCATATGGCTCCGTTAGACTTCCAACTCTTCCGAAAACTGAAATTTTTGCTTGGTCGACCAGTAGTCACTGCAAACAAAGAACTGATAGCCAGAGTTGACAACTATTTTGCAGATCTGGAGGAAACTCATTTTCGAGATGAGATCAAGGCACTGGAACATCGTTGGACCAAGTGCATTAATCTACAAGGAGACTCAATTGAAAAATTAAAAAAAAGTATCAGTGATGTACGTACTTTTTTTCTAGTCCGTTCCGAGAACTTTTCAAACAACCCTCGTATGTAGACATGAACGATAAAGATGCAGAATGTTAACAATGCCTGTTTTATGTAAAAAGCTTTGTGTGTTTTTAAATGAAATCCGAGACATTACTTTTCAGGACAGCCCTGTAGTACGATGTCGTATAAGGACTGCATACACTATCTGACGAAAATCATCCGGACACCCCTATGTAATGCGGAATTGACCACTAGATGTCACGAGAGCCGGACCTACAAGTATGAATGGAAGGAGGGGGGGGGGTGTTGTGACGTCAGTAGAGAAGCAGTGACAGCAGAATGGGGCGGACGGGAGAGCTCAGAGACTCCGAACGTGGACACAGCAAACCAAAGCCCAGGCATACCTCATGTAGTGACGGACTGGGGACAGTCGAGCAATGGGATGGGTGGTTGTAAAAGATCCCTTAAAATCAGCGAAAGGTATCACTCGTGAGTTCCACAGTGGTAACAGGAACAACGGTAGAGCAGTTTCTCATAAGCTGCACTTTTCTGTAGTCAATCCTAAGCGACGCTTGAGGTGGTGTGAAGAGCTATGCCACTGGACACTGGATGATTGTAAACGAGAGATATGGAGTGAGGAATCACGCTGTACCCTGTGGCAATCCGATGGAACGGTTTGGGTGTGGCGAATGTCTTGGAAAACGTTAACTGTCACACGTGTAGTGCCAACAGCGAAGTGCAGGGGAGTTGGGGAAGTGTGTAGGAGGTGGTGTTACGATAGGGGGTGTTTTTCGTGGTTTCAGTGTGGTCTCCTTATTGCACTGAAGAAACCGCTAAATGCGCAGTTGTATGAACACTTTTACAGCTCTGTGAACAGTAGAGGAACAGTTTGGAGACGATGAGCGTTTACATCGTCACGACAACGCACTCTGTCCTAAAGCAGTATCTGTGAGGCAATGGTTTGTGGACAGTGACAGTCCTGAAGTGGGTTGGTCTGACCAGAGTCCCGATCTGAATCCAATGGAACACCTTAGGGACGGATTAGAGCGTCAACTTCACTCCAACATCATTACTTTCTCTGGTTTCGGCTCTTGAGGAAGATGGGCTGGCATTCCTGTACAGACATTCAGACTCCTCAGTGAATGTGTCCTCAACAGAGCTCTAACCATCACAAAGGCGAAGGGTAGATGCACACCCAATAACGTCCACTAATAAGGGTCTGCGTACTGTGGAACAGATGGTGTTCAAGGACTCCAAACGTTGCAGGATTACTATGGAATTGGTGACACTAGCGCTCGACAAGTTCACTATTAATCTAGTAATCGTCCAGTGTTGGGACTTTTCTCTTTGTTATGGACATTACCTGGCATTTGTCCACACTAAAGAGAGCTGCCATTTGCTACACCAAGCGGAAATTGGTTCAAAATGGTTCAAATGGCTCTGAGCACTATGGGACTCAACTGCTGAGGTCATTAGTCCCCGAGAACTTAGAACTAGTTAAACCTAACTAACCTAAGGACATCACAAACATCCATGCCCGAGGCAGGATTCGAACCTGCGACCGTAGCGGTCTTGCGGTTCCAGACTGCAGCGCCTTTAGGAAATTGGTTCGATGTCTTTCTGCGTTTCCTTGCGATCGTCTGACTCATATACTTCACCGCAAAAAGAGTATCGCCAGTGCACAATTCTGGTAAATTGTTGGTCCTATCTGACGAATCGTTCACGAGTATTAAGAACATCACTGGTGCTGTCACGCTCTCCTGTGACGCACTCGACGTTATTTTCTTTCTTGTTGTCAGTCCGCCGTCCGCTATAACGTACCGTGTCTTAAGAGTTAAAAATTCTTCGATCCAGTCACATATCTGTGAAAATACTCTTAGGTATTAGCGGACAATTTTACGGTATAATTTTAATTTTTACTTGTTGACCGTCTAACTATAACTGAATGAAACACAATTTTCGTGGCACGAAAACTGTGGTTCATTCAGCTGCAGTTAGACGGTCAACAAGTAAAAATTAACAATATACCGTAATATTACACGTAACCGAGGAAGACAGGATTACGAAAGTTAAAGACTAGCGGACAATGTTATGCAGTGTGGAAAATCTTGGAAGACAGAATCTGCGTATCCTACGTTCTTTGGCTTTTCATAAGGTGTCAAGTCTTAATAATACAACCCATGTTTCAGATAAGTGAATTAGAATTGATCCTTCGGAAGGAGTTTTTTTCCGAGAACCTCAAAATGTTAACAGCTTCAAATACGCCCAAGAGCCTCCAACTTGCGGACAGTAGCGTTACTGGTCTCTAATCCTCTCCATCCTCCCTCTACCCTTCAGGCAAACAGGAGAGATCGGTCCTCTTCCTCTTACTTCGCTAATCAAGCGGGACTCGAAGACAGCGTAGCAAATCATCATCGGATCAGTGAACGCCGTAACACTCTGCACGTAGAAATTTTCCAAATGTACAGCTGGACTCTCGATTCCATTCTCCTGCACCATATTCCGATGATTTACCTAGTCGTGTTTATCACTTGCTGCTATTGATTATCTTTGACTTGAACCAAATCATGTAGGCATTGGTCGTAGCTTCTCATGAAGAGGATCACATCAGCCATCGAAACAATCCACAGACGATTGCAATTACAGCCTGACGAAATGTTAGTATGAGGGTTAAGTCAAAGTTTTACTTATGATCTCTCAAAACTAAAGTTCCGTAATTATTTTACTGTTTGTTTGCAGGTACATGTCTGCAGTCTTGGTACACATTGTAATATCCACACCACGTCACCGTAGCACTCCGCTAGAGGACCCAAAACAAGTTGTGTTGCCCATTCTTTTAAAGTGCAATAGCATGCGCTGATTGGTTTTCGGCGTTAGAAATGGGACAAAGCTGCTCCAATCCATGATGAGTTGTGGGAAGTGTACGGCCATAATGCTCCGTCATGTGACGTAATTAGATGGTTCGGACGCTTCCAGTATGGTCAGACGAGTATGAATGTAGACTATCTGTCAGTGAAGAACCGAGAATACCAACAGAAGTGGCGGCCTACCGGTTCGAAGACCAGTATCAACAGGCAAGGCGAAGCTTGGTGTGTTTTGGAACCGCCATGCTAGCAAACTGTCCTCGTCAGGGACAAAGCGTCGTCACAGGGTAGTCCTGCTGACCAGGTTACGGGGCGCTGTCAGGAGGAAGCGTGGCTGGAATTTGTCGAGGGTTAGGCAGGGTGTTTTCTCTACGACAACGTCCCAGCTTATTCTACACAGGACATAGCTACACATGCTGGTTTTTCGAGCATTTAATTTTAATTAAATCTCCCCCCACCCCTCCCCCGTATTTACCTGACATGGAGTCCACTTAATTTTTCCTGTTTCCTCGGGTGAAGAAACCGCTACGTGGCACGTATTTACCGATTAATGACGATGCGATTTTCCAAGAGAAACGTTTCCTGAACGGCTAAAATGCAGACTTGTACATCCAACGTTTCCATAAAGTCATTCATCGCTAGGAAAAGTGTGTCACATTGAATGATGAATATGTAGAGAAGGATAATATCATGAAAAAGTTTCATGTCGTGAGGGCTACCCGCATGGGATGTCGAATTGATCCCATAGTTCTAGTTTTCTAGAAGGGTTCCCACATCGTTTTCCACAAGATACTTCTCATGAAATTACGTGCCCATGGGGTATCGCAACAGCTGTGGGACTGAATCCGCGATTCTCTCTCAGAAAGGTCTCAATGCGTAGCAACCGACGAAAAATCGTCATGTAAAACAGAAGTGATATCCGTCATTAACCAAGAAAGCCCCTCTGCTGTTCTTAATCTACATAAACGATTTAGGAGATAATCTGAGCCGCTCTTTAGATTGTTTGCAGATGATACTGTCATTTACTGTCTAGTAAAGCCATCAGAATATTAAAACCAATTGCAAAACGATTCCAGCATGATGCCATATGATGCGAACAGTGGAAACTATAGATAACGAAAAGCGTGAGGTCATCCACATGAGTATTAAAAGGAATCCTTTAAATTTCGGTTACAGGATAAATCACACATACGTAAAGACTGTCAGTTCGATAAAATATCTACGCATTACAGTTACGAAGAACTTAACTTGGAAAGATCACATAGATCATGTTGTGGAGAAGACAAGCCATAAACTATGTTTTATTGCCAGAGTACTTGGTAGATACAACGGGTCTACTAAAGAGACTGCCCACACTTCGCTTGACCGTCCTCTGCTAGAGTATTACTGTGCTAGAGTATTAGTGTGCTGTATGGAATCCTTACCAGGTAGGATTGGCGGAGGACATCGATAAAGTTCAAAGAAGAGTAGTTTGTTTATTATTATCACAAAGTAGGGGAGACTGTGTCACGGATATGATTCGGTCATCACTACTTCGATTACTAACTTTCTCTTCTGTATGTGAAAAAATTTCACTGCCGCCAAGCTACATAGGGGGAAATGACCATCGTGATTAAATAACAGAAATCACAGCTCGTACAGAAAGATTTAAGTGTTCATTTTTTCCTCGATCTGTTAGATAATGGAATGGTAGAGAAATAGTCTGAAGCTGGTTCGAAGAACCCTCTGCCAGGCACTCAACTGTGAACTGCAGAGCTGTCATGCAGATGTAGACGTGTTCACAGCTTGATTTTTCAGAGGCTACCCTCCTACACGACGTTTGTCACTCCAAGGAAACCCGACTAATAAAATCTTGCCTTTATATCACTGTCACTTTCTCATAGCGGTATCCACCGTCCACACTCATACCCAAAACTCCGCTCCATTCTAAACCTCTGCAGCGGCCGCGATCTCTCAGTCAGTCCCACAGCGAGCGAGAAAGCTCATGTGCAGAGTGCAAAAGGAAATATTATGCGTAAAAACATATGACATAATTTAATTCAGAAACAGGTAATGCATGCATTTAGTGATACAGAAGATCCAATGGACACATGACAAGGAAAGAAAAATGGAAGTGAGTGAAAAATTACAACCCTATAATTGTAGATGGATAGTTTATGTTGGCTGTCAGGAAGCACTACAGTTCTAACAACATGTGTACAATTACATAATTATCTTAGAGTATAGACCATTGAATGTGGCTAGTATGAATGTATTAAACAGTTTTGGTTAAAAAATGAACAGTGAGTCGCAAAAAATGTGTTCGCTCTTATCTACGTGTCAAACATAATCTAAATTAATAGGCTGGAGAAGCAGCTCGGAACCCGAGCGATGTGACGTGTGGCAAATACCAGTGACTCTAAGACTTCGTTTCTCATCGCTGTGCATCGATACATGGTAGCAGCATTTTCTGCTAATTGACTTGCATGGAAACGGCAGACCGGAGATCAATTGGCCGCGTGCAGTAGATCAAGGGATATCTGAGCAGTGTTGTGCAAGATGCGAATGGATGTACGCGAACGGCGGCTCCGTGACGTCCATAGCAAATTCGAGGAGAATTATTCGGCCATAAATAGGGAGCGGCAGCTTCCGACAAGAGAGAGCTCCTCGGCGAAGTGATGTACAGTCACGGCGGCTATAAATCTGTCCGCGGCGGACGCGTGGCGTCGCTTTGGTCTTCCCTGCCACCGCGGAGCGGGCGTAAGAAGCGCCTCTTACTAGCCGTACGTGTGCGCAGCGGGAGATTCCGACAAGACGGCTATGTTGGAGTGTGTTCCGACTGACACCACGCAAAGTAGCGTTTATAGCACTATTAACATTACTTCTACGTCATACAGTGCATTACTAGGCAAATAAACTGCGCATCAAAATTAAAGGATCACATATTCGAAGCCCCGTCACTGCCTCGTATTGCGACGCCTAAGTTTGAAATTTGGCTCAAAAGTGCCTACAGCCCTCCTCTGCAATGGTCCAAAATCGTGGTGCCCTGCAATGTAACCCTCGGGGTCAGCGACGCTTCAAACGGCAAGGCTTCGACACACGCGAAAAGAAAGCCACAGCTCAGAACTTAATGTGAGCTGTAAGCTGGGATACTTCAGTGTGTACCGATACTGGGTTCCAATTCTCTGCATCGGTTACGTCACCTTTTAGGCGAACTGCAATGGTGTCACGTTTGTACCAAATTTCGACAAAATTCTGTCCAACGCCACTGTGTAACGCGATGAGAAGGCCGTCACAGTCCCATTTACCTACAGTCCACCCCTTCTTGTGATGTCTCTACGATGGAGGTCAGAACGGTGTCCCCCAGTGTTGAGTTCATGCGCTTTTCTTACGGGTGACCGAGGAAAATGTTTCAGACATATCGCCGCTCAAAATTGACACGAAAAGGTCATGGACGGCGTCAGTGCACCCCTTTTCCTGGAGAGTTGATTCGCACACATTTGGCGGTTGCCACAGTTTCCAGTGCGATGAGCAAGAGGGAGATTTTCTTGACATCCTGTGACACTGCGACACCCTAGAACGTTTGAACCTTTCTCTAAGAACACGGGGGCGCTGGATCTCCACTGAACGTGATGGCACTCCTTTGGAGTAAAGGCCGACATCAATTTTCGTGTACATGCACGAACCAATGCGGACTGTTCAAAACTATTCAACGAAATTAGAATGTGACCCGAAGCCGCAAAGAGTACTTACGCTTTTTCAACCCTCCCGTTTGCCGCCCTCCTGTGCCGTGGTCTCTCGGAAGTGCAACGTTAACATGTGCGTGAAACAACGACAAAGTTTTTCTGTAAATCCGACAACATCCTCGGTGGCTACCGTACAATTTTTTCGAACACTTTGGAAATCTGCCTGTCAGCAATTTCGACGCCAAATCAGCCTGGTTATTGCTCTAGCTCGTGAAGGTAGGCAGAACGCACCTGAGGGTGTCAAAGGTGCCGCCTAACCCTCAGGCGCTAGAGTAGCTCCCAGGCTGATTTGGTACCGAAATTTATGGAGCTACGTATCTAACGTGATAAACAAAGGTGTGTGGGTGGCACCACGCGACGCTTTTGCATCATTACAGAGCAAGGTTGAAGGCAGCTTTGAGCGATATTTCAAACTGATGCCTCGCTATAAGAGACAATTGTGAGGTTTCGAGAAAGTTCTCCTTTAATTCCATTGCTCTGTGTGCAATGACAAGAACATTGTGAAGGTGAGTACTACAATTTTTCGCTTCACGAAAACACTGACGTCCATGAGTAAAATGATAGCGAAGAAGTTAGGAAAATAGGCACCATGAGAAATACACTGATCAGGGAAATCACTACATTCACTGCCCACGGCAAGACTGAATGCCGCCTGGTGGCTTTGCGGATACGCGATGTGCTAAGGAAAGAATATAAGCGTAACAGAGAGAAATGGGAATCATTCTAGCAACAATAAGCGACGATGACAAAGGGAAAATTGTTAAGAATCGGCGAAGCTCGCCGTGCCACTGCCAGCTGAGTTCGACGACAGAGTAAAATGTTGGTACTGGCACAAGTGTTTCGGAGGACTTGGTTCACTGCATCTTTTTGTACATGGTGCTCCGCAGCAGACGACGCTTACGTTTCTCCACGATTGCAACCGGCATGCAATCGTAGAGATAAGATCGTGGATCAATGGATAAGTATCTCCTGATCAGATGAATTATTTCATGTTAGACCAGGACGATGGTCGTGTCCAGATATGCCGTCATCCAGCAGAAATGCTGCTCGAAGCGTGGTCCGTGCCACGCACGCAGGCCGGTGGGGGCGGTGTTGTACTACTGGGCCTCTGCTAGTAGTCGAAGACGCCATGACAACAGTGGACTAGGTGACTTCATTCTTTATGTCTTCCGCCACTCGATGGCAATTGGCAGCAGGATGAGCGCCAGTGTCACAAGGCCAGGATCGTGGTACAGTAGTCTGAGAAGCACGGTGCTGAACTCGCCACAAAATCCGCTGGATCTGAAGCCGATGGAATATAACTGAGACACTATCGGACATCAGCCCCGCGCCCAAAATTTATCGGGCCGAACTCGACGGGAATCGCGTGACCTGTACGTTGTGGTGGGTGCCACTTACGTCCGGAAACGTAGCACCCACTCTAAGAATCCGCGCTGTGCCGAATCCCTGCTTTCCGAAGGTGTTATCATCTCGCCATTAACTAGGTCGTCATAATGTTTTATCTTATCAATGCGTACAACAATCAATAGCTGAGGGGTAAAATGAAATTTTCTGAAGGATGGAAACTAAGCGATTCGATTATGTTTCTGCCAATTATTTTCAAAAGATCATTACTATTATCACAATTTTGTAAGACCCAAAATTGATTATATAAGTCATCAAAAATTACTTTTTCCCAGTTACGAGCATCAATGCAGTGGAGGTTACAGGTTCCTCACATAGTCCACCCACTACATACGTATGTTGTGCTTTGTCCCGTACATCGCTGATGATAAAAGTGAGACATATACGTGACAAATGTTAAATATCTCAGGAAAATGTCCTCTCCAAGTTGTAGATAGAACCTGCAGTAGTCCAGAAATTGCTTCATTAGTCGCTTCCAAACAGGTAAATGAATTAATTGACAGCACAACACAGTAGTAACAACGTAAGGGCTACGGTAGTGGTGTACACAGTTTTATTATTATTATTGTGGTTAGACACAAAGTATTAACAGCCTGAAGTCGTCCAATTTCTGCCAGTCATAAGAAAGGAGTGCAGCAATCAGGTGATCTACAAACAGTCACTACAGTGCACCCATCTGAACTTGTCTGATTTTAAATGGGGTTGCAGTATGCAGGTCAAGCAAGTGCCGCAATAGAGAGGAGTAATAAAGGATAAGTACGTTCTTTAACGACTGTCTACCCTCACTGTGGATAGTTAACTTTCTTGTCTGACAAGGAATTGTGGCCAGCACTTGCGATGCTCCACCAATTCCTTCATCATTCATCCTAACACACACACGCGCGCACACACATACAAAATCATATAATTCATCTTTCATGATTTAAAAAATAAAAGTGTTCCAATAAAAGTCTTTCATTCTTCAGTTTAGTTAGGTGTTAAAGTTGGTGATAATGTGGGGAGGGGGGCAACAGAAGGCAGCGGGTGGGTGGGATTCTGGCTGATGTCTGATTCCACTCGGGGTAATGGTCTTAGAAAGGTTGGGAACCTCTCATCTATCAGGCTCCGTAGGACATAAGGACATCCTGTAACTGAAAAAAG
This sequence comes from Schistocerca nitens, assembly GCF_023898315.1. Lineage (NCBI taxonomy): Eukaryota > Metazoa > Arthropoda > Insecta > Orthoptera > Acrididae > Schistocerca > Schistocerca nitens. Next base: position 3,297,669 of record NC_064619.1, on the reverse strand, counting down.
GAAGGACGAAAAGATGTCCTAGGTCAGTGATAATCGTAAACAGCAGCGAACTCTTCCATTGGTGCTTGATGCTAGACTGTTTCATTACATCGCAAGCGATGATGTAATATTTGTGCAAGAACAGTAACTTTAATTTCATTAAATATTACGTATATTATTGCAGGCCTAATTTCACCATTAAAGATATATTCGTTGTGTTCATAATGAAAGTCGTGTCAGCAACAAAAGGTTTTGATCTTAGAACATGCTAGTTACATGTTTGAGCCTCTGGAAGGTATACTGTGCGGCAAAATTAGACCCATCTACAGTTATGGTAAATCATAAGTATTGTGGAGCACACTACAGACTTAGTTGTTAACGAGGTTCTGCGCCTAATCTCCTGTACGTGTGCCATGGTTGCTACAACGACATTCAGTTATTGTCGGAAGAAGCGCGAATGCGTCGTGCTTCGACAATGGAACAATCGAAACGAAATGTGTCGTCATATTAATCAGCTTTCCTGTTATGTCATATCCAATTTAAGGAAAATTCTTTTGTAACACCTCTTCGACATCGAGGTCATTAGAGAGGGAACACATGCTCTTACTAGAGAAAGATAAGGAAGAAAATAGGATGTACCCCTTCGAAAGTATCAACCCCGCTTTTATCTTAAGAGATTTTGGGAAATCACAGAAAATCTAAATCTACATGCCTGGACGGAGGTTTGAACCGTATTCCTCTCGAATGCGAGCCCAGTGTGCCAACCGCTACATCCAGGACAATGCCAGTTCGACAGGTGCACACTACTAACGAAACCTCTGTGGCGGTACTACAGAGACAAAAGCAAAATGAATATCTATAGAAGTGTGACTTACTAACTCCATATTTACCTAGTTAAGCGATATTGAGCAGTGTGGTCAATGATTCAGAAGCGTTGTGCTGTGAAACGAGCAGGTAAATGACAAATCTTTTAACAAACGCGTGCCACCTGCTAAAAGAGTGGACAATAGTTCCGAACTTCGACCTACGTTAGCATACATGAAAGGTATGGCACGGCGACATCAACAAATACAGTTCGTACAATTTAGAGAATTTCAGCGAGATCCCATTGTGGCCTTATGGAAGGCTGAATAGTCCTTCCGAAGAGCTGCTTAGCGAGTTGGTCGTGAGATTTGAAGCGTATACCAGTGTTTGTGCCACTGGGCCCAAGGAAGGAGCACATCCTCGTCGTCGTGGTTTCGGGCGACAGCGGCACACAGCTCCACGCCTGGCATTTACAGCTGATCGCATCGTGGCTACGGCACACCTTAGGTCGAATGTTGCACCAAGTATCGGCTAAAGCTTCAGAAGCCGTTTGCTGGAAGCTGGCCCTCCGATGTCAAGAATGCAAGAGTATCTGGTACGAGGGTGAGTCTGGTGAAGAGGAAAAGTTGCGCCTTAGCGTCAGCTGCGGTCGTTTTGGAATACGGTGTAGCGTAGCGGCAGTTGCCGGTTTATGACTGCAAACAGAATACGGTACAGATTCCGCCCGTCGTGGTATGAGGAATCCCGGTTCTGCTGTTTGTTGAAGGAACACTGAACTGTGGAGGATACGTTCAGAACCTCATTGAGACAATTATGTTCGAGCTACTGCAACACCAAGGAGGCAATGGCGAAGCACATAGCTCTCGACTTAGTTTAAGAATTATCCAAGATGTGCTTTAACATCGAATGCCAGTACAGAACTCACAGATCACAGCCTTGTAATCTACAGATGTGTACGTGTACAGCTCATGTGCTTTAAATCCGGCCAAAAGCCTAATACTGGTCCCTGACAAGTTGAGTAAGCACATGAAGTGGACTCGGACAGAGTTAGTGGTAACGTTCTGTTCTTGAAAGTGAGGGACATGAGCTTGAGTCCTGGTACAGCTCTTCTGGCCTTTTTGTTCATAACATATGTTTGCTGTAGTCTAGATTTGCCAAGGACAAGATATATAGTCTTTCGGATTCGATGGTTCCAATTTCAAGAAAACTTATGAAAATCACCATCTTACTTGATCTGGTAAGAAACAGTGCAGAACATCAGATGTGTTATTCCTGATTTGGTGTCTTCTCCTATTTCGGGATCCGGGCAACAACTGTGGGCAATCTCCCCATAATATGATTAACGCTAACAGTTTCTCTCATAAGTGTGTTTTCCATAATGTGTCCCGTTGTGATTCATCTGTGATTTCGGATAAGTTCATCAATGGTCGATAACTTTTGACGGAGTACGTCCGCCGATTGTCTAAGTGAAGATAGGTACCAACGGAGCTACTTTCACAACGCCGATACTCTGCATTCGTCGATACACATTACTACGGTTCATTGTGTTGTTCTCATAGACTGCCGCTCAATGTTGGGCAGTCATATGAGATGTTTAGGTGTGTTACGTTGACTTTTCAGAATACTTTCTGGACTAATAAATCCATCGTATGACAGAAGTGAGGAGACAACTCGTCAAATGCGACGAGAGGAATGAGTTGGACGGGCGTTGACAGGGACCCTGTGATAGCCTGGCCTCCACTGCAGGCAGCTCTGTCCAGCTCACACGCCGGGTTCAGACGCACTGGGTGAGTGCTTCTTTGCGTCGCCTCCGTGTGGTTCCCCATGGTTTCATTACTGTTGATCGTTGGCTAAAGACGCTACTCCTCGAAGGATCCGACCACTGAAGTGGGATAATTTTTTCGTGCTACTCCGAGAGGTTGTACGTGGAGCTCATGGTAGATCCCGCTGGACTTGGCTAATGACAGATTGACTGACTCATTTTTATTCCGTGAACTTTGTCTCTAGATACATCTAAGGACTAACTTAGACCCACTGAAATTAAAAAAAAAAAAGATAATGGTTCAAATGGCTCTGAGCACTATGGGACTCAACATCTTAGGTCATAAGTCCCCTAGAACTTAGAACTACTTAAACCTAACTAACCTAAGGACATCACACACACCCATGCCCGAGGCAGGATTCGAACCTGCGACCGTAGCAGCCCCGCGGTTCCGGACTGCTGCGCCAGAACCGCACGGCCACCGCGGCCGGCCAAAGATAATGTTCGCGCAGACTGATAAGAGCTTACCCTGAATAACTGTTGCCGAACTATCCCCAGCTTTGTAGAGGAATTCGACCACGACACGTTGCCGTAGTAGAACTCTTTGTTGACTGTTCACAGCGACTTACCTGTAACAAAAAGAAAGAAAATTTAGGTATGCGGTAGGTGACAAAGGCTCAACACTGATGTATAACTATTTCATTTCCCGGGTACTTATTCCTATAGAGTTACGTTTGCGCAAAAGTAAGTAATGGGATAACAGGAACCGAAGCTAAGGTACATAAGAAATGTACAGCGATAATGTGTCATAAAGTGTCTCTTCTTCTTCCAGTGATGGTCTGCCTATATGGTTACTACTGAGCATTATGACTACCATAGTCAGTAGCTCATAAATGTAATAAGTAACAGACGCACAGTAACGTTCTTTCGCCCATCGAGCGCAGTATTTTGTTTTACATATTTTTTTCTGTAACAAGGCAACAAGGACTCTTATTCAAACTACAAGGGGACTTCAAAAATTAAGTTCCACTACGCTGAACTGTACTTTAGAATGACACACGACGCGACACTACTCTTCAAAATAGTAACCATATGACAGCAAATGCTGGTTGGAACTTAATACTAGTCGTTCAGTTTCTAGACGATGCAAGCACGCTCCGTGGTTGCGGAGCAATTCGAGAAACGATATGTGAACGTCCTCAGCGTTGGAAAAATCTCTTTTCACCCCCAACGTTCTTCCAGATTACCGAAAAGACGGAAATCGGATGCAGCAAGATGTGGTGTGGTTAGCGGGTCGGCATCACCCCAGCCCGTGCGACCCTGGACTAACTGTTGACACCACTTGACTACGGCTGGAGGCCACACTGCTTATATTCCCTATACCGCCAGGACTGCACAATTAACCTGTGTGTAGTATAGGTGCTTTGCCCATAAGGATCGGACTGTCGCGCGTACTCCACCTTTCGAGCGCATTTCCAGTCGCCTGACCATTTCAGTGGCGCACCGTGATGCACCTAACACTTCCACGACCGCAGAACTCTCCCTGCAGCAAACGTGGAACGTGTAATCTCTTCTGACTATGCGGCACTCTTGTTGAGCAATGGTCCTAGCGTGGGACGACTTCCATAGTTTACGTGTTGGAGTCCCTGCGTGTAATCCAACACACGACCTACATGCCTGCTAGGACTGAATCAGGACAATTAGAAAGGAACATACGAAGGGGTACCAAAAAGAAACCGGAATTATTTTTTAAAAACTATATGTTTTCAAACTATCTACAAAACAACCTTATTCCCTTCAAAAAACTCTCCGTTACAACTAATACATTTGTGCCACCGGTGCTTCCATTGTTCGAAACACTTTTTGTAGTCATCTTCAGAAATGGCTGACAGCTCTTCCCTTGGTTTCTTCTTGACTTTTTCAGTGTTGTCAAGTCGGTTGCCTTTCATGTCCCTTTTCATGCGTGGAAATAAGAAAAAGTCGCACGGAGCGGGGTCAGGCAAGGAAGGTGCGCGGGGCAGCGGAACCGTGCCATTTTTAGCCAAAAACTGTCTAAGAGAGATGGCTGTGTGTGCAAGTGCGTTGTCGTGGTGGAAGAACCAGTCTCCTGTCTGTCACAAACCGGGCAGTTTTTCACGAAGACTGTTTCACAATCTTCTTAAAACTTCCAAATGAAAGAATGAAAGGTTTAATTTACGGCTGACCTGCGGGAACAAACCCTGAAAGAACTACACCCTTGACATGATGATGACGTCTTCCATTGGCTTCACTGTTGCTTTCTTTCTCGGTCTGGCCGTGCGATTCTAGGCGCTTCAGTCCGGAACCGCGCTGCTGCTGCGGTCGCAGGTTCGAATCCTGCCTCGGGCATGGATGTGTGTGATATCCCTAGGTTAGTTAGGTTTAAGTAGTTCTAAGTCTAGGGGATTGATGACCTCAGATGTTAAATCCCACAGTGCTCAGAGCCGTTTGAACCAGCCTTTCTCGGTCGTAGGGGTAGCACCACGACTCATCACCAGTAATCACCTTTGACAGAAAAATTGGATCAGTTTCAAGCTGTTGTTTCATAGCACGACATGTTTTAACTGGACGTTCGTTTTGATTGCCAGTTTGAAGCTGAGGAACATACTTGGCAGCAGCCATTTTCATTCCCAAATCTTCCATTAAAATACGCTGAACCGAGCACCAAGATAACTCACTAATATCTGAGAGTTGACAAATTGTTCGTCGACGGTCTGTGAGCACAAGCTCTCGAATTTTTTCATTATTTTCGTCGATTTGGGCAGTTGATAGACGTCCAGAACGAGGTTTGTCACCAATCGCCATTTTTAAATCGAGGAAAGAATTCGTACACGTGAGTATTTCCCATAGCGTCATCTGGGTAAACTGTTTTCAACATTAATATAGTTTCAGCAGCATTTTTGCCGAGTAGAAAACAAAATTTCTCATCTGCACGTTATTCAGTTAAACCTGCCGTCATAAAAAACGAAACAAAAACAAAACAGTGCTCACTGCAGATGAACAGAACGAGCCGGGTCGACAACACGGGCACCACTCAACTGGCAATGAGTTGCGCCACACACTTCTAGCGGCAGGAATGCGTACTACACAAACCCCGCCCACGGAAATACTATTCCTGTTTTTTCCTGTTTCCGCCGGCCTTTGTTGAACCCTACGGCCGGTCAGTGTGGCCGTGCGGTTCTAGGCGCTTCAGTCTGGAACCGCGCGACCGCTACGGTCGCAGATTCGAATACTGCCTCGGGCATGCATGTGTGTGATGTCCTTAGGTTAGTTAGGTTTAATTAGTTATAAGTTCTAGGCGACTGATGACCTCAGATGTTAAGTCCCATAGTGCTCAGAGCCATTTGAACCCTATTATTGTTCATTTACTAATCAACTTGAATAGAAATTAATTTCAAAGCAACCTTTATGTGCTATTCGTAGTATTAATCAAGTTAAAGAGAGTAAAAAACAAAACTGTGTGACATGGTTATCAAAAACATGTCATGCCCACCACCGTGGACTGTTTAACGTGGGCAGTGGGATGAACGCCTTTTTCATGTGGACTTTTCATCGGTTACTGTGTTCAATTCCTGTCTCTTTTCTAATGTGATATTGTCACTTCCCATAAGCTTGTCGTCCCGAACTTTTCTTAACTGTCCGAGTCCAGCCAGACCGTTCTCGGTACACCTACGATCGCAATTACGTCTTCCGTGTACTCCTCTCTCTCTTCCTGGAACCGTAACACACATCTCCCCATTACTCCGTGAGTGAGACGGTTTTTGAATGAACTTTTGCATTTCAAGTCCATGCCTCACTGCCGTAAGTCAAAACTAGGAACTGAACTGAACTGGCACTGAACTGAAGCTTCCCTTCTCATTCACATTGGAAACTTAAGCTCGAAAGCCCTGTAGCACAAGCACTGTAGGCCATTTTTACTCTTCACTGTACATTATTATGGTCGTACTGTAACTGATTTTCAAACTTCTATTAAGAAGCAAAAATAAGGTGACTCGGGTGTATTCCAGTAACATGTGTCATTAAGAAATTGAGAAAAGACCGACGCCGAGCAGTTTACCATTAGATCTAGCATAGCCTTCTTCCGACCTACGAATCAGCCTAAACAGCTAATTACAGATTGACCTACAGTTTAACGTGGAGTTCAGACACCAGAAAAAAATTGTAAAATGCGTGGCAGTGTGTATGGAAGACAGCGTAATGTCTAGCCCAGTTGGGGTACTTATAGCGCTCAGCAGCAGGCAATTTTACAAAAGCTTCTGTGAAGAGGCAGTGGTCCAGAGAGTTGTGAAGAGACGGACGCACGAGTGCTACGGTGGAAATGCGTTTGACAATCGCAAACAATAGGCGCAGCGGCGACCACACACCGAGCCCTGTGGAGTGGTGTACGTCAGGCCCAGCTGCGCCCCGAGGGCCATCGAGAGAATGTGATTCGCTGTGGGCCGGGCGCGCACCGCTGCCGCCGTGGCCCCGTGCCGTGGCGTCGACGCCGGCCTCAGCTCCGAGCTCCGAGCTCCTGGGGACGGCCGGGAGGCGGCCGCCGCGGCTCCCACGACGCCGCCCATTGTTGTGAGAGCCCTCCGCCGCCGCCATTGTGTGCCGACCTGTCCCTGATTAATCTGCCCCGCGCCCTTGAGCGCCGCCTCGCCCTACACGCCCAGCTTCCCGTGCCCACTGCCGCCGGCGCCGCTGTCCGACACGCTACAAAAGTCGCCGCTCGCCGCTGCGGCCTGCAGAGGTCGACAGTTGTGACACGACGAGCCCAGAAGGCACGTCGACGATTAACTGCGACCTGGCGAAGGCCGCGGTTTTGGGGATAGAGGGAGCTTATTGGACAAGAGTGTGGTCACCAGCGAGCGAGGTGGCACAGCGCTTAGCACACTGGATGAACTCGCATTCGGTTGGACAGCGGTTCAGATCTGTCTGGCCATCCAGATTCAGGTTTCTCGCTCCCTGCAAATGGGCTGGATGGTTCCTTCGAAAGGGCACGGCTGAGTTCCTTCGCAGCCTTGAAACATCCCGAGCTTGTGCTCCATCTGTAATGACGTCGACTGAACTTCAAATCCTGATCTTCTTATCTTCCTTTGGTAGTCACCTGCGCCCTAGACCTCCAAAACCTCTACAGTGTAGAGTCTACGCTGTCTGTGTCTCGTTGTGTCATGGGATGTTCAGTCTTGTACGGTATGTCCAAAGGGACCTTGCAGTCCAGCGTCAAAATGGTATATTGTACATTGTACATGTCACACGAGTGAATTTCTTATCGTAATCGATAACTCGTGGCAAGAGTGTCTATTGTAGCTCCCGTGGGGTTTAATGTACAACTAAAGTGCGTTTAAAATTAGTTGCGATTTTTGACAGTTCATTCCAAGACCCTGGCCGTCACGCACAAACAGGGTGGTGGGAACTTCTCATTCTCTATACTTTTCTATCCTCTTTTTAAATTCTTCTTAAATTCCAAATGCAGTTGTATTTTGCTTTCCTATTTCCATTATATATTTTTTTCCTGCACAACAAAGAAAAACAACCGAACATATCAAGAAAATAGAGCCCACCTCCAAGTGGCGGGACGCGGGCAACGGTGTGAGTGGATCGGGGGTCGGAGTGGTGTCCCAACAGCCATTCCAGGCCCCGAACCTAGTCACAGCGGCCAAGTGGCATAAGAAATCAGAAGGTGGGTCAGAAAAAAAAAGAAAAAAATCGCATGAGACTGGGTCACAGGTGTTATCACGCGCACCTACATTGCTTAAAGATTATCACATGTAGACACTGCGAAAAGGACACAATGGCAGTAGCGGATCTTAACCACATCATATTGGCAGGTTCCAAGTATATGACTGAAGAACAAAACTTTTATACAAATTGATTGCGAGAGGTTACCCCTCCCCAACAGTGTTCCTGTTTTGCTCTACCTTTCTGATAAACATCACTTGCTCACAAACTATTTGAAAGCCACCGGCATCCTGATTTAATTTATGAGGTCTTCGATTCGTAATAGGGTGCGTAATTTTGTGTTTTCATTTGTGTACAGATCTCTATTTGTGCATTACACTTTGAGTATTGCTCTCTCTTATGTGACTGTTCTACTCGCACTATTGTATATACCGTTGGTTGTATTGTGTTTGTCATTTTGGGTTTTTCTTTAATTTTAAGTACGTCCGTCGGTGTGGTACAATTCTCACATTGTTATATGATGTTATTTTCAATTCTGTTCTACAGCTCTTGTTGTACTTATTGTGTGATGTACGGTGTTTGCCCTTTAATGTTTTGTCTTTTCTATTAGAGCATGTGTATATTTGTCATAAAGTTGCTGAACACTGCTGTTTGTAATTATTTTCCAATGTCATTGTCATCAATGCCGTAGACTGTCTGGTGTTTGTCTATTTGCGCTTTTATTTTGCTTTAAGAGTATGTTCATGTGTTAACTTCGTAATTTTGTGCTGTTCTGATTTTCAGCGTTTATGTTTCTTTGGCACTTTATAACCACTATTGGCTGTATGGTCCTTGTAGCCCACAGCCAAAATAAGGAAATAACAATAAAAAAGATACGCAGCGACTGGGGGAAGCGTAGTTGCCAGCGTGTGCTGATCGCGTCAGCAGCTGACAGTAATGCCAGGTCTGCTCGGCGCGGAAACTCCAGGCTCACTCGACTTCGTGACTCAGCAACTTATCGAGGCGGGTCTCGAATGTCCGCACAAAATTTTCTGTCCGGCTATTTGAGGCAGGGTGAAAAGTGCCAGTCTGGACAAGAGAAATTCCACTGGCAGTACAGAATTGCTTAAACTCAGTCGAAATGAACTGTGGTCCATTATCCATAACAATCGTTTTGGGGAGTCCCTCGATAGCAAAGAGGGGCCGGAAAATTTTGATTCAACAGAAGTGGTGTTTTTCATGTGGGAGACATAAGGGTATGCCGACCGGAGTCGATCAGTATGAGCCATTGGGAACTGTGAAATGGCCCTACGAAATCCGAATGGAGATGCTCCCACGGAGTAGCTGTATCCGGCCACAAAAAATACCAGTGCGATTGTGCTGCCTGACTTGATTGGTATTTGGTGCGGGCTGACACGAGGGAGGCAATGGCCAGCGTGGAGGAGGTCGAGGACCCGGCAGCGCAACGGATGTGGTATGACCACCCGGGGAACGTCGGAATCACTTTGCAAAAGGTTGACGCCACTGCGGAAAAAGAGACTGTGCCGATGATCCCAAAACTGCTGGACCTCTGCATCACAGATGCTACGATGGCTCATCGGCCAACAGCAGGGACTTGGCGGTGGAGAGCCTGCAGCGTCTGATCCCGACCGGTGGTACGCCGAACCGCATCGGCGTCCAACGGAAGCGCGTCCAGAGCTGCGTCCACGTCCGGTTCCTCGTGGAAACAAACCAAGTGGGGGGACGTCAAAGTCACGGTCCGGGACAGAAAATTGGCGTTTGCGTGCCGTTCAGAGGTGCGACAGGCAATATCAAAGTCGAACGTCGCCAGGAGGCGGCGCGCCAACCGGGCGGGCACTGCAGCACTCAGGTGAAACAAAGAAACCGGAGGCTTGTGGTCGGTCTGCAGAATGAAATGACGACCATACGCGTAATCGTAGAACTTCGTCAGGACGAAAAACAGCGCCAAAGCTTCCTTTTCAATTTGACTATATTTGGTTTGAGCATCAGTCAATTTTTTTTTTGAATGCGAAAGCCACCTGCCTCTCAACACCGAGGACCACTTGCGAGAGGACCGCACCCAGGCCATAGGCGGAGGCATCGGCAGTGTCGGTGAGCGGCAGAAAGGATCGTAAGCGGCCACACAAGGAGGGCGGCAGAGGGCTGACTTGAGACGTGTGAAAGCCTCCACACACGCCGTGTCGCAAATCCAACGCGCACCCTTGCGTAATAACCCGGTTAGGGGCGCCGAAATCTCGGCGACGTGGGGTATAAAACGCGGATAATAGTAGATTTGACCGAGGACAGAATGCAGTTGTTTCACGTTGGTGGGAGGAGGCAGGTTCTGAATCACCTCGACATACCCCTTGCAGGCGTGTAGGCCGTGGGCATCAATCGCGAACCCGAGATAACTGACCTCTTGCGCAGTCACACTTTTCCTTCAGGCGACGCAAGTTTTTTTATTTTTTTAGGTCATCAGTCTTCTGACTGGTTTGATGCGGCCCGCCACGAATCTACTCATTCCTCTCCTTTGCTAACCTCTTCATCTCAAAGTAGCACTTGCAACCTACATCTTCTGTTATTTGCTGGATGTATTCCAGTCTCTGTCTTCCTCTACAGTTTTTACCTTCTACAGCTCCTTCTAGTACCATGGAAGTCATTCCATCACGTCTTAACATATGTCCTATCATCCTGTCCCTTCTCCTTATCAGTGTTTTCCACATATTCCTTTCCTCTCCGATTCTGCACAGAACCTCCTCATTCCTTACCTTATCAGTCCACCCAATTTTCAACATACGTCTATAGCACCACATCTCAAATGTTTCGATTCTCTTTTGTTCCGGTTTTCCCACAGTCCCTGTTTCATTACCATACAATGCTGTACTCCAGACGTACATTCTCAGACATTTCTTCCTCAAATTAAGGCCGATATTTGTTATTAGTTGATTTCTCATGGCCAGGAATGCCCTTTTTGCCATTCCTAGTCTCCTTTTAATGTCCTCCTTGTTCCATCCGTCACTCGTTATTTTACTGCCTTAACTTCATCTACTTCGTGACCATCGATCCTGATATGAAGTTTCTTGCTGTTCTCATTTCTACTACTTTTCATTACCGTCCTGTTTCTTTTATTGACAGTCAATCCATACTCTGTACTCATTAGATTTCTCATTCCATTCAGCAGTTCATGTAATTACAAAACATGGTTCAAATGGCTCTGAGCACCATGGGACCTAACTTCTGTGGTCATCAGTCCCCTAGAACTTAGAACTACTTAAACCAAACTAACCTAATGACATCACACACATCCATGCCCGAGGCAGGATTCGAACCTGCGACCGTAGCGGTCGCGCGGTTCCAGACTGTAGCGCCTAGAACCGCTCGGTCACTCCGGCCGGCTCATGTAATTCTTCTTCACTTTCACTCAGGATAGCAATGTCATCAGCGAATCCTATCACTGATATCCTTTCACATTGAATTTTGATTCGACTCCTGAACCTTTCTTTTATTTTCATCATTGCTTCCTCGATGTAGAGATTGAACAGTAGGGGCGAAAGACTACATCATTGGCTTACACCCTCTTTAATACGAGCAGAATTTCGAACATCTTGCAATATTTTACATTGTCGAACGCTTTTTCCAGATCGACAAATCCTATGAACGTGTCTTGATTTTTCTTTAGTCTTGCTTCCATTATTAACCGCAACGTCAGAATTGCCTCTTTCGTGCCTTTACCTTTCCTAAAGCCAAACTGATCGTCATCTAGCGCAGCCTCAATTTTCTTTTCCATTGTTCTGTATGTTATTATTGTCAGCAACTTGGATGCATAAGTTGTTTAGCTGACTGTGCGATAATTATCGCACTTGTCAGCTCATGCTGTCTTCGGAATTGTGTGGATGATGTTTTTCCGAAAGTCAGATGGTATATCGCCAGACTCATATATTCTACACACCAACGTGAGTAGTCGTTTTGTTGCCATTTCCCCCACGATTTTAGAAATTCTGATGGAGTGTTATCTATCCCTTCTGCCTTATTTGAATTCCCGGCGGGGTCAGGGATTTTCTCTGCCTCGTGATGACTGGGTGTTGTGTGCTGTCCTTAGGTTAGTTAGGTTTAAGTAGTTCTAGGGGACTGATGACCATAGATGTTAAGTCCCATAGTGCTCTGAGCCACTGCCTTATTTGATCTTAAGTCCTCCAAAGCTCTTTTAAATCCTGATTCTAATACTGGGTCTCCTATCTCTTCTAAATCGACTCCTGGTTCTTCTTCTATCACATCAGAGAAATCTTCCCCCTCATAAAGGCTTTCAGTGTATTCTTTCCGCCTATCCGCTCTCTCGTCTGCATTTATCAGGGGAATTCCCGTTGCACTCTTAATGTTACCACCCTTGCTGTTAATATCACCGAAGGCTGTTTTGACTTCCCTGTATGCTGAGTCAGTCCTACCGACAATCATTTCTTTTTCGATTTCCTCACATTTTTCATGCAGCCATTTCGTCATGGCTACCCTGCACTTCCTATATATTTCATTCCTCAGTATTCCTGAGTCCCCCGGAGAATTTTTGTACTTCCTCCTTTCATCGATCAATTGATGTATTTCTTCCATTACCCATGATTTCTTTGCAGTTACCTTCTTTGTACCTATGTTTTCCTTCCTTATCGCCCTTTATAGGGATGTCTATTCCTCTTCAACTGCACTATCTACTGAGCTATTCCTTATTGCTGTAGCTATAGCCCCAGAGAACTTCAAGCGTATCTCGTCATTCCCTAGTACTTCCGTATCCCACTTCTTTGCGTATTAATTCTTCCTGACTAATGTCTTGAACTTCAGCCTACTCTTCATCACTACTATATTGTGATCTGAGTCTGTATCTGCTCCTGGGTACGCCTTACAATCCAGTATTTGATTTCCTGACCATGATGTAATCTAACTGAAATCTCCCTGTATAATTCAGCCTTTTCCAAGTATACCTCCTCCTCCAGTGATTACTGACAGAGTATTCGCTATTACTAGCTGAAGTTTATTACACATCTCAGTTAATCTTTCTCCTCTCTCATTCCTTGTCCAAAGCCCATATGCTCCTGTAACCTTTTCTTCTACTCGTTCCCCTACAACTGCATTCCAATCACCCATGACTATTAGATTTTCATCTCCATTTACATACTGCCATACCCTTTCAATATCCTCATACACTTTCTCTATTTCTTCATCTTCAGCTTGCGACTTCGGCATGTGTACCTGATCTGTCGTTGTCGGTGCTCGTTTGCTGTCGATTTTGATAAGAATAACCCTATCACTGAACTGTTCAGAGTAACACACTCTCTGCCCTAGCTTCCTATTCATAACGAGTCCTACTCCCGTTATACCCTTTTCTGGTGCTGTTGATATTATCCTATACTCATCTGACCAGAAATCCTTGTCTTCTTTCCACTTCACTTCACTTTCCCCTACTCTATATCGATTGAGCCTTTGCAATTCCTTTTTCAGATTTTCTAGGTTCCCTAGCACGTTCAAGCTTCTGACATTCCACTCCCCGACTCGTGGAATGCTATTCTTTCGTTCATTATTGAATCTCTTTCTAGTGGTAACCTTCCCCTTGGCAGGAGAGATCATCATCATGACACTTCTTCAATTACAGGCCACATGTCCTGTGGATACACGTTACGTGGCTTTAATGCAGTGGTTTCCACTGCCTTCTGCATCTCAAGCTGTTGATTCTTCCGCCTTCATGGGCAGTTTCCCACCCCTAGGTTAGCCTGGGAAAAAACCTGAAACAGCCGATCCATCTTGTCCGCGAGGTCCACCGAGGACGAGCCACTTACGATGACATCGTCCGGACAATTGGCCGCACCAAGCAAAAGGCTTGTGAGGCGTTCCAAATAATGTTGGAAAATGGCGGGGGCGCTGACAATGCCAAACGGGAGGCGGTTGCACCGGGAAAGGCCACATGGGGTTTTGATGTCTAGGATCTGCTGCGGTTCCTCGTCCAACGGCAGCTGGAAAATAAGCATCGCGCAAATCAATTTTGGCGAAAGCGGTCGAGCCCGCAACTCGTGTGAGTGTGTCATCCACCGATGGGACAGGATACGCATCGGTGACGGACTGAGAATTGACCGTGACCTTAAAATCGCTGCAGATGCGTAAAGCACCGTTCGACTTCTCGACTATCACGATAGGCATCGCCCAGCGACTTTGCGTGGCGGGAGAAAGGATGTTTTTTGGTTTCGTCTTGTAAGCGGCTAAGTTCCACCTGGAGCCTGTCTCGGAGAGCAAAGGGGAAGAAGCCGAACATGTGCGGTGAAACTCTTCACCTCTGGTGTGGAGGATGAGAACAACGTTTCTTATTTGCTGAGCAACAGGGCTAGGAGGGTATCCGGTGAGGGAATCGACACCGCCGGTACTGCGCCCTGCACTGATCAACCCAGACGACCAAAAACGTCCACATCAAGAAGGTTAGTGCCGCTGGGGAATCCCACCACCAAAAACTGAGCCGGCCGCTGTGGACGAGCTGTTATATGCCCTTCAGTCCGTTACCACGCGGCTGCTTCGGTCGCAGGTTCGAATCCTGCCTCGGGCATGGATATGTGTGATGTCCATAGGTTAAGTTAGGTTCAAGTAGTTCTAAGTCTGGGGGACTGATGGCCTCAGATGTTAAGCCCCATAGTGCTTGGAGCCATCTGAATTTGAACCAAAACCGAGCGGTGAAGTAACGCCCGTTGTAAGAGATCTGTGTGGAAAAACGCCGTCGACTGACACAGAGTAACGAGTGAAATGTCGCACGGCGCGGGTGTACTGGCGATAAGGCCAGTGCGCTCAAGCGTTGGTACGTGTCGCCATCCACAACAGAAACGGATGATGCTGTGCCAATTCGGAAGAGCACCAGAATATATGCGACGTCCGAGGTAAGGAGAAAACGGCACCCGACTGGGGCACGATGGAGAATACTTGGTCGTCAGTGGAATGCGAGGCTTCCAGGTCCTGAGATGACGATTCGTGACGAGCCTGTGCGTCCGCAGGAAGCGCGGCATCTACGCGATGTTTCTGCGAAGCCTGACACACCACGACGATATGGCCCACAAGCTGTGAATCTCGCCCGCCGGTGGGGACACTCCGACCGTTGGTGAGTCCGGAGAATATGGAAGCGGGCTGAAGGACTTCCTGTCACGGGATGGACCAACGGATTGACGAGACTCCCGCTCGGCGCTAGGCAACTGGCGAGCCGCGAAAACTGCTGGATGAAGACTCGGTGGTTGTAGCCGGTGGGACTGTTGAAACGCACCAATTTTTGACAGACAGGTGTCGAGAGACGGATCCTGTAACTTCAAAATATCAGCCCCGAGACCCTCGTGTGGTGCGTGAAACACCACTATAGCGCGAATCAACGAAGAGTCATAAGACTGCCTGCAGGTAACGATGGCGCACCGGAATTCACAATCGCGGGAGAGACCCTGGAGCGTCGTAATCCATTCCCGATTGTCTGATCTGGGGACTTTCGACAAGAAAATAATTAAGTCCGACGGGCGGAGGTGACGTGTATTTGTGCATAAAAGTACACAAAAAGACAGTCCTTAATATGGCTAAGTGAGAGACCGCGAGGAGACTGCTCAGGTTTCAACTGTTGAATTAAACGATACACCTGCGGACCGACAGTTGCTTCAAATAAAAAAGCCGAAATTCGATTTCGTGGTGGATCCCATGTGCCAGTAAGTGCTGTTCCATCTGTTCGACATAATTTGACCATGGTTCGACAGACTTATCGAAAGCCGGAGTGTTCAATTTACCTCTGATGGGATCAACCCTATCAGCTACCTCTTGCAACGATGGCGAGCGAGGGCGGATTTCTGAATGCGTGAGTGCTGCCTGAATCTACTGAAGAAGTTCATCGGAGGAGGCCATTTCGTTCGAAAACGAAAGTTTCATCCTCGTCGCCAAAAACTGTAGTGCCCTGCGGTCGGCAGGAAAGAGTTAACACTCAATTTGAACACACTTTATTATAATTAAAGAAAAACGCCTTCTTGGCATACAGTAAATATTAAACGCAAGAACAACAAGAAAACCCCACAACTCTAATGGTGTCAAATCAGATAACGAAACAATGGAAGAAAATACTGACCAAGACCTATTCTACCAATTACAAAATACAACGTGCTACTCCAATGCTACGGCGAGTGCATACAATGCTATGGCCGGCGTAAGTACTGGCCGGAGCCGTGCCTGACACTGCCTGTCTGACTGTCCGGGCGTGCTTATAAAGCCGGGTCGGCGGGGTGCTACATTAGTCATATGAGTTCCGATTGGCGGATCACTGTCACATCTTGTCTGGAGAAGTGGTTCCGTGTTTATTTGGAAAGCCTGTTATTGTTTATATCCGCTGGTGACGTTTCTCTCCGCGCTCCTGCACGGAGGTCGGCAGCCCACCTTGTGTGTCGGTGGTGTGGGTCCTCTAACTAATAACGGGACGCTACGGCAGATTCAGTGCCACCCTTTAAAGATTTGGGTAGTGAGATACAGGATATGCCTTGTGGAGGCCCATCTACCAATAGCATCATCAGAAACAAAACCTGTGCCTGACAAATTAGCCACCCGAAGCAACTGATCTAGCATCATATTGACCCTCCTAGCAGAGCTGTTAACTTGGGGCTGATCGTACCACATGAAAGCTAACATTTATGGCAGCTCGAACACTTCTCACTCATGGTTGTTTACAGTCTTTTTACAAAATTTATCTAGACAATCGCAGCAATATTCTATTAACTACAGATCACAAGGATCACTAAAGTTATGTGGAACACTAATATACTGGGTGATCAAAAAGTCAGTATAAATTTGAAAACTGAATAAATCACGGAATAATGTAGATAAAGAGGTACAAATTGACACACATGCTTGGAATGACATGGGGTTTTATTAGAACAAAAAAAAAAAAAAATACGAAAGTTCAAAAAATGTCCGACAGATGGCGCTTCATCTGATCAGAATAGCAATAATTAGCAGAACAAAGTAAGACAAAGCAAAGATGATGTTCTTTACAGGAAATGCTCAATATGTCCACCATCATTCCTCAACAATAGCTGTAGTCGAAGAATAATGTTGTGAACAGCACTGTAAAGCATGTCCAGAGTTATGGTGAGGCATTGGCGTCAGATGTTGTCTTTCAGCATCCCTAGAGATGTCGGTCGATCACGATACACTTGCGACTTCAGGTAACCCCAAAGCCAATAATCGCACGGACTGAGGTCTGGGAACCTGGGAGGCCAAGCATAACGAAAGTGGCGGCTGAGCACACGATCATCACCAAACGACGCGCACAAGGGATCTTTCACGCGTCTAGAAATATGGGGTGGTTCTAATAATACCCCATGTCATTTCAAGCACGTGTGTCAATTTTTACCTCTCTATCTACATTATTCCGTGGTTTATTGAGTTTTCAAATTTATACTGACTTTTTGATCACCCGATATGTGTATACTATTAATATAGTAACGTAATACACTTAAAATAACGTTGAAACTCTAAATATGCGTACCCGAAAATTAGGCCTAAGATCGCGTATACGTGATTTTACGTGTTTTGAAAAGAAATAAACGGTAGAACTTAAAACCCTTAATTTCCCGAATAGATACGGTACTACTAAATACACGTGTAACGAAAACAACGTAAATTCTTCACTTGATACTTACGCAAACGTCTTCAATTTGTATGAAAACCTACGTCTAAAGTACACAGAAACCGGCCAATAACATTTTTAACGAGAAATACGTTGATACAAGTGAAACCTTCAATAGACAAGATGGAATAGGCTTTAATTAACTTCACTGACAGTTATTAGAGAATTAAGTACTTATCTTCACGTGCGGTCTGCACCAGGGCTGCCAACCTGCATCGCTCACGTACAGAAGACCGACAGACTGAATTATCACTGACGTTCTTCAGCTCGTACGGTGGAATCTATTTCTTGTTTGTTTAGAGCACCAGAAGCAATGACTAAAGACCTATCGCATGGATCATGCGTTGTCACAATGGAATGCCTGCAAGTTATCTCTGTTACCTTTTACCTGTCCTACAGGAGTATGTAAGGTTTCTCCAGGAGTATGTCGTCGAGAGTGGCATTTTTTGTCGACAGGCATGTTTGACCAGACTGGATTTGTCTCCCACGACTGGTGCGTTCTCACGTTGTTAAGATTTCTGGCAAGTACTTCTTCCCCCCTCGCTTTTTTACCTCTATGAATTCGATTGCCAGCTTTCGTCATTTCGCGAAGCGCAGCAAATACCTTTAATAATTCCACTTAACAGGCCCCTGGCAATATTTACTAAAGCTTTATGTCATTAAATTTGTGACTGGTTTGATGCCGACCACTACGACTTCAATGCAAGGCAAGCCACATGTCTGGTGGTCACTCATTACGTGTCTGCAACGCATTGCTTTTCATTGTCTTACGCATCAACATGTCGTTGATAATTCCTGATACTCCCGCTTTTTAGCGGCGTAAATTTACTTTCCGGTAATTTGTTGTGTGAATAATTATACTAACGAAGACGAGAGGTCCAGAGCGAATGTACTTGAACACCAGAGCGAATGTACTTGAACACCTTAAATTATACAGAAAAATTATGCAGAAACTAATACCGCACTCACTGACACGGTAATATATTCCTTTGTTCCCAGAATGAGATTTTCACTCTGCAGCGGAGTGTGCGCTGATATGAAACTTCCTGGCAGAAGTTTCATATTCATTTGTTAATCAAAATATCCACGGGTGTACTGCCGGTCCACAGTGTCCAACGGGCACAATATTTCGGCGATCATACATGTCGCCATCATCAGGTGAACTGACGGACTGAGCTCCTGTGAACGTGCCGGCACGGAGATCCGTACGCTATGGCTGCTCAGAGGGAACTGGGTTGGGTCGCGGCGGCGGCCGATTTAAATACCCTCCGCCCGCGGCGCGCTCCCTCCGCTGTCCGCGCCCCGCGCCACTGTCGCGCGGTGGAACAGATTGCGACGGCGTCTGAAATGACGTCGGTGTGATGACTCTGTCCGCCGTGGTCGTCACAACTGTACGTTTGTTCGATTTACTCTCGATTAACCCAATCGCTGGTTCCCAAGCCTTGCTAAGATTATAGCCACAGTCGCGGTTTATGAGGTCGTCATTGGTGCGAATTTCGATGGCCTCTCTCTAACAACGCTGTCCCAGTATCTCGACGCCTGTACCAGAATCCTCGTGCGTTCATACTCCGTAGCGTGATTTTCCGACAAACAATGTTCAGCGACTGCCAACTTGCTCGGATACATCAGTCGAGCGTGCCTCTGGTGTTCACGGCATCGATCCTCGACGGTACGCATCGTGTGACCAATATACGACTTGCCACATTGACACGGAATCTGGTACACGCCGGCCTTCCTCAAACCGAGGTCATCTTTGGCGCTCCCCACCAGTGCACGAGTTTTATTCGGAGGACAAAACACAGTTCCGACCCGGTGTTTCTTCAAAATGCGGGCGATTTTCCCCGAGAGTGCGCCTGTATATGGAATAAACGGCGGACAGAGCCATCACACCGACGTCATCTCAGACGCCGTCGCAGTCTGTTCCACCGCGCGACCGTGGCGCGGGGTGCGGACGGCGGAGTGCACCGCGGGCGGAGGGTATTTATATCGGCCGCCGCCGCGAACGAACCCAGTTCCCTCTGAGCAGCCATAGCGTACGGATCTCCGTGCCGGCACGTTCACAGGAGCTCAGTCCGTCAGTTCACCTGATGATGGTGACATGTATGACCGCCGAAGTATTGTGCCCGTTGGACACTGTAGACCGGCAGTACACCCGTGGATATCTTGATTATCAAATACGCCGGGAGAAACTCAAGAATCAAACTATTCATTTGTTGCTCATAACCGTGGCTCGGAAGGTTCCACCTCACGTTGATTAGTAGCTCTTTCTAGTTGTGGATAGGCTAATAAGATTTAATTAAAACAGTTGTGGCACGCTTCTTACACAGACTCGATCTTCTAAACATAGGCCGTACATTTAAACCTCGTAATTTCCAGAAAGTCTCTGCTCTTTCTCTAGGTGTTAAATTCTCTTCTGATATTACAAATAGTTTTCTACTCTTCCGCTCCTGGTGGATCATTTTCTTTGTAGTCAGATTGTTCAATATTGGCTAAAGTAAGCACCTTGCCAACTGGTAACCAAGAATTTGGTACTCAAAGCTCAGTTACTACTACTGCCCTCCTAGTATCTCACGCTTGGTACTAAAGCTGGCACATGTAGCGGATCTTGCACTTACAGTACTTCCAACAGAAGTCCTGCCATCGAGTCAACATCGTTGGCTCTTGTATCTCCATGGTCCAAGCGGTATTACGATGTCCGCCATTCTCTGCTAAGCTCAGCTACTGTTGCCCGTTCTCTCTAGGGCTGGGAATAAATACTTGCATACACATAATGCTGGTCAGATGCGTCGGGGTAATTTTGCTCAGTCACTACTTAATCGTTCCTGTGGTAATACCATTCATGCACCTTCTCTTACAGCCACCACAACAGTTATACCATGTGAATATCTTAGTAGCACTTTATTTCTTGCATGTTCCTAGTTATCGATGCTCCATTACAACCCAACTACCGCGGCTATACATACGCCTCCCTAATTTTCATGTACCATTCCAGCGATGAAAATAAACCACTTCATTGTCTAAGAGTGTTTCACACTGGTCTGAAAACCATTCTGAACAACGTCAACAAACGGTTCGCTACTAATAATTATATGGAATGTGTCCCTTTACACACTATTAACGTAAGCTAATTTTACACATGCGTACATATTGCGCAATTACAGATGAGTTTATATAGCAGACAGGTAATATTTTGATTTAGTAATAAGAAGAATATATTGTTTCTTATTTTGGTTATGCCGTGTAGTATGTTTCCAAATGAAATGTTGTCTGGAGTAAAATAATAGTAGTCAAGGACATTTGTACTCATTTAGTTTCTCAACCCAACTTCGCTTTACGTCATCGGGCATATGAAACTGTTTTTCGCAGCATCATAAATTCCTTTTTGAACCGGAATGAACTTTGAAGAAGAGTAAGGAAGATTTTTTTTTTAATCTAGTGCCTTAAGCATGGGCAATGTGTTATACTCGTCTGTTTAGCTATGATTGATTAGTCTCAAAATGTACAATTTTCATACGAGCGAACATATATTATGAAAGTGTAGTTAACAAAATACTTAACACTTTACAGAGGTGCACACAAGATGATTTTGTACGAAAGCCATACTCCTGCGGGACGATTTCGTGCAACAGGAACTTCGTTGCTAAAAAAATGAGTTCGTGTAGACTTTTATTCTATATCAATTTAACGAATGAAAAAAGGCAATGTTTTGATGACTGTGTGATGTTTCTCTCTTTTTTAGGCTTACAGTGACATTAAGTACAAACATGTTGCGCTTAACTGTTTAAGACGTTGTTGGAAGATGCATTTTTAAGATGAAGCACAAGATTTTAGAAGGTTTCAGATTAATGGATTATTGGTGTCGTAGCCTTCGATGTGCATTTTTAGAAGGGAATGTACTTTGTTAAGAGATACCATTTACAACAAACGATTCAATAATTAATGTGAAAAACGGGTTACCATTTTTCTGTTGCAGTGTATCTGTTGCACGATTGTATTACTGGTCCTTTCTCTGAAAAGGACTAGTTCTCTTCTCATATCTTAAATGTTCTAATACTGACACAAACGTCAAATCTTCTAAAACACAGTTCTCTGGTTCCATTTTCAATCAGCTTCGTTACAGAGATAATTCATCTTTTACGCCAGAATAACAGATGCAGCAAATGAATGCTTTGTAGATTTTATTTACTTTCGGGGGTGTAGTACTGGCGGTGTAGTGTCATCAGTAGGTCGGGATAGGTGCCGACACAGGGCATCAGAATCCTCGGCAATTAGCGTTAACCGTTGGTGTAAGCGTATGTAGAATGTAATCAGCTCGCTTTGTGGGTGTTTTAATGTACACAAAAGTACGCAGGGAGCTCTAATGGCTGCACACTAACGCCGCGGGGTTCGCAAAATAAATACATCAGGACGCAGCAGATAATTTTTAAATGCTTCACCCTTTTTTAATTGAAAGCTGCGCATAAATAACGCATTCGTTGTATCATTACGGAGCGGGCCGGAACGCAGGCAAATAAAACAAGAGAGCCGACGAGGCGTGCAGTCGGGACCGGTTCCTCAGCTGGCGAGCCGGCGGGTCGCAGGCAAGACGCTACCACCTCACCTCAGCTCAGCCGGGATGTAGGCGCTGACTGCTAGAAGGAAGCGCCCATCTACAAACACACAGTCAGCTTCTTATAGGCTAGACACAACCGAATTATTAATGGCTATGGCCCCGAGAGGCGGCAGGGCGTAGGCACTCTGCGGCGTTTGTGTGTTGCCTATGATCGAGTCCAAATAGTTCAAAAGGCTCTAAGCACTATGGGACTTAACATCTGAGGTCATCAGTACCCTACACTCAGAACTACACACACATCCATGCCAGAGGCAGGATTCGAACCTGCGACCGCAGCAGCAGCGCGGTTCCGGACGGAAACGCCTATAACCGCTCGGCCACAGCGGCAGGCTATATTTCGACAAGCGACCCAGCCGTCTTCAGGAGCTGCGAGTTTTGCTGTTAAGTGTACTCTCTGCCTGGTCTCCAAACAGACTGAACTATTGTTAGTCTTGCGCCGCTGTTTGTAGCCGAGTTTGAATCCCGATGCCCACTACGCCCTTTGATGCTCTTATGTTTTTCCGTGAAATGAAAATACTCCCAGCTTTTTCAAACTCTGGTGGACGTAATGGCCGGTCAGACTTCAATAAATTGGATGCCGAATCCAAACTGAAATCCCTTTCTCTGTTTATTAGGTTTTCTGACCGTTTCATTCCGATTGACTCCTCAATTAGCCTACGCTGTCACATAAACCATGATAGTGCCATCATCGTACTTCGCTTCATGATTATGTTCGACATAGTGCTCGGCAACATCTCATTTGCTCGGCTTTTTTTTTTTTTTTTTTTTTAAATTATCGAGTAACTGGTGAGGGGTACTGAACAGATTTCGGAAGAAGAGAAATTAGTGGTGCAACCTGACCGCAAGAAGATTTCGGTTGGTAGGACAGATTCTGAGGCACCAACTTAGTACAGGCATGGAGCGTGGAGGGTAAAAATCGTAGAGGGAGACCGAGAGTACAGTAAGCAGATTCAAAGGGATGTAGGTTGAAGTTGTTGTTCCGAGGTGAAGAGGTTTGCACAGGATGGAATAACAAGGAGAGGTGCATCAAACCACTTTTCGGACTGAAGACCACAACATGTCGTTGATGTTCCTTGCATCTGTCCTCGATTATTCTGATAGTCAGCCCCATGTAAGAGATGCGGCATTCACATGGAATGCGATCCAGACCTGGCTGTCGGAGACCTGGATCCTCTTTAACATTGTAAAGAATACGACACTGCATTGCGTGTGTTGTTCAGAATTACTATGCACTGTTCGTTCGGACACGCATACATGCCCGAAGGAGCAGCCACTGTGGAGAATACAGCCGCAGTTGCGAATACGGAAAACCAACAGCTGTGTAATGGAATGACGACAATGAAAATTTGTGCCTTACCATTAGGCTACCCGAGCACGCTCCACAACCAGACCCAATTTTCCATACGTCGTCAACAACGTGTCTACAATGCTGGAATACACATAATGAAGGTACGAGTGCAGGTTGTAGACACATGGTTGACGACATATGGAAGTTTTGTCTGGCCGTGCAGCGGGCTCCGTTAGCCGAATGGTAAAGCGACCGCTCGCGATAAGGGGGTAGTCCGGTTTCGAGTCGCAATCCGGCACAAATTTTTATTGTCTTCATTCCATTATACAAGTGATGGTTGTCCAAATCCGCAAGTGCAAATACATTTCATGTATTACAAAGAATAGTTTTCATCTCAGTTGAATGGAGCGACAAACACTGGATCTCATATTTCCGTAGGAGTATCGATCTTTCCGGATATTGAGACAGCATAAGGTACATAAGCGAGATTTCAGTTCTCTTTCTCGGTCTCAGTCTCAACCTCAATCTCAGGCGTTCTTGACTCCGACTGCGTTGCCCGTTCAGTTTCATGATATCAGTGCGAGCTCTGATAAACAGCAGAGCGTCAGAGGGTGTAGTGGGTGTCAGAGGGTGTAGTGGGTGTCAGAGGGTGTAGTGGGTGTCAGAGGGTGTAGTGGGTGTCACAGGGTGTAGTGGGTGTCGGGAGTCGAAATCGGCTACAAACAGCGGCGTGAGACCAGCGATAGCTCTTTGTTTGGTCGGAAAACAGGCAGAGAGTACACATAAAAGCAAAACTAGCAGCACCTGAAGAAGATGGCTGGGTCGCTTCTCGAAACATTGTGGGTATAATGGTAACAACTCGGCAGAACACTTGGAAGCACACTGTCACTCATTCTGAAGGTTTTCTTGCTGAAACTCATTCAGTTTAGTGTGGTAGGTAATACTCATTCTTATGGTGTTCTTGCTGAAACTCATTCTGTCAATTTACTGGCGTACGTAGTACGCAGATCTGAGTAATAAACCCTACTAGTTCTGTGAAATCTCATCGCCACAGAGCTGGAGAATTCAATAAAAAGCCGCCTAGTATAGCCGGCAAGCGTAAATCAACTTCTTATCTCTTACAAAAACTGTTCCCTGTGTCATCATCTATCATCCCTACATGTTTGATGCGAAGACTTTGCAAAACCTTCTACATAAAGAGTGACTCTCATAAATGTCGTCATACGCATTTTCTCTGGTGTTCTGGCACATATTTTCCATTTCGTTTTTGCGATGTGCTACATTGTACATCATGTCTTTCATGAGGCGCCCATTGTCGACGAGAAGCGTCGGTTTGTTTCGCACTACAAACAAAATTATTTTTGCAGCAAAATTTCACGTGCCCTTTTCACGGAGAGGTCCCAAATTAATCTAGTGCGGTATTCGGTTTAACGAGATGTGTTAAGAGGGACAGTAAAACACTAAGAATAACCACCAAGCACATGCAGATGTCCTCCGACAGCGGCAGCACCGTCCTCACTCACCATACCAACATCAGAAGTGAATGACTATGAATATTAACTACTGTCGGGTCAACAAATGGCACTAACTCAGTGCGCCTGTTGTTTGACAAGATTCCAACCAAATCCTCCATCTCTCTAAGGCCACTTGCTAATTTAATAGGAATCACTTCCTTAACAACACTATCGCAATAGCTGGAAGTGCACGCCAAAATTTCTGTGTTGTTCTATTCCATGTTGTTGTTGTGGTCGTCAGTCCCAAGACTGATTTGATGCAGCTCTCCATGCTACTCTATACTGTGCAAGTCTCTTCATCTCAGAGTAACTACTGCAACCTACATCCCTCTAAATCTGCTTACTGTATTCATCTCTTGGTCTTCCTCTACGATTTTTACCCCCCCCCCCCCTCCCCCAGTACTAAATTGGTGATCCCTTCATGCCTCAGAATTTGTCCTACCAACTGATCCCTTCTTTTAGTCAGGTTGTACCACAAATTTCCCTTCTCCTCAGTTTTATTCAGTACCTCCTCATTAGTTACGTGATCTACCCGCCTAATCTTCAGCATTCTTCTCTAGCACTACATTTCAAAAGTTTCTATTCTCTTCTTGCCTAAACTGTTTATCGTCCATGTTTCACTTCTGTACATGACTATACTCCATACAAATACTTCCACAAGGTAATTCCTGACACTTAAACTGTAAGTAGGCTGTATAGGTTTTTTTATTGGTAACGCCACCTCTGTATGAAAATCACTGGCTGTGCTGTGTGCAGTCTGTGGCTGCTTTGCATTGTTGTAATACTCGCCATTGTAGTGTTAGGCAGCTGGCTGTGAACAGCGCGTAGCGTTGCGCAGTTGGAGGTGAGCCGCCAGCAGTGGTGGATGTGGGGAGAGAGATGGCGGAGTTTTGAAATTTGTCATGAACTGCTATATATATTATGACTATTGAGATAAATACATTGTTTGTTCTCTATCAAAATCTTTCATTTGCTAACTATGCCTATCAGTAGTTAGTGCCTTCAGTACTTTGAATCTTTTATTTAGCTGGCAGTAGTGGCGCTTGCTGTATTGCAGTAGCTTGAGTAGCGAAGATTTTTGTAAGTGATTTGTGAAAGGTATAGTTTAATGTTAGTCAGGGCCCATTCTTTTGTAGGGATTATTGAAAGTCAGATTGCGTTGCGCTAACAAAATATTGTGTGTCAGGATAAGCACAGTCCTGTATAAATTGTTCTAAGACGTTTCAAAACCTATACTCCATTTCAACAAATTTCTCTTCTTCACAAACACTTTTCTTGATATTGCCAGTCTATATTTTATATCCTCTCTACTTCGACCATCATCAGTTATTTGGCTTCCCAAACAGCAAAACTTATTTACTACTTTTAGTGTCTCATTTCCTAATCTAATTCCCTCAGCATCACCTGATTTAACTCGACTACATTCCATTATCATCCATGCCGTTCAGCTGCTCTTCCAAGTACTTTGCTATCTCTAACAAAATTACAATGTCAAAAGTTTTTATTCTCCTCCCTGGTCAATAATTGCTATTCCAAATATTTCTATTCCTTAGGATGATCGATGTCGAGGCATTGTTCTTCAACGGCGGATGTGCTCGGCTGTTGTAGGCACGCGTGACGCTTCTGGTGTATACTGCTGCCCTCCAGGGTTTGTGAAGGTGCCAACGTATGATGTGCCACAACGGCAATGGGTACGCTACACAAACCAAGATCATACTTTACAGACTAAAGGGGCCCTAATCGTGGTTGGTGGTCGAAAAACAAGAACTTCACATCGTTTTTCCGCAGAATATGGTCGTTTCTTTTCAAAATGCTGTCTTCCACTATAGCTCTTAACGTGGAAAGTGACTTCGAGTTGGACTAAATCACTAACACACTTTCAAGGTCTGAGTTGATGTGGGCCCTATGAACCAAGAGACGAAGTAACCGTTCACGCTAGGCCGGAAGGTGACAAGTATTGTCTTCTGAATGAGATTTTCACTCTGCAGCGGAGTGTGCGCTCTAATGAAACTTCCTGGCAGATTAAAACAGTGTGACCGATCGAGACTCGAACTCGGGACCTTTGCCTTTCGCGGGCAAAGGTCGAGTCTCGGTCCGCCACACAGTTTTAATCTGCCAGGAAGTTTCATATCAGCGCACACTCCGCTCCAGAGTGAAAATCTCATTCTGGAAACATCCCCCAGGCTGTGGCTAAGCCATGTCTCCGCAGTATACTTTCTTTCAGGAGTGTTAGTTCTGCAAGGTTCGCTGGAGAGCTTCTGCGAAGTTTGGAAAGTAGGAGACGAGGTACTGGCAGAAGTACAGCTGTGAGGACGGGGCGTGAGTCGTGCTTGGGTAGCTCAGATGACAGAGCACCTGCCCGCGAAATGCAAAAGTCCCGAATTCGACTCTCGGTCCGGCACACAGTTTTAATCTGCCGGAAAGTTTCAACTATTGTCTTGAAGATACAAATCGGTGTGAATTCCCTTCCTGTAAACGGTATATCCCAACGTACCGTCTACCTTTCTCCTCGCCAACTCATAAACATATGGATGGCAGCCTTAATTTTCCACCTCTATAGGGAAGGGAAACTAAGATGTTGTAAAAAGCCGTTTTGGTTTTCACTTGTCTCGCACGACGTCACTGCTGGGAGTGCGGGGATTCCCCCGCGGACGGGAGTGGGAGCTTGCTTGACGCCACGGAAGCTCCGACTGCGGAGGAGGCGCACGTTTCCAGGCCACGTACCACCATAAACATCCACCTGTTTCACATTCGCCTTCACGTCACAAACTCATTGGTAAAATGCAGGTGACAGAATAGACGCGGAGCAACCTGGACATCTCTCCTTCTAGTCTGATGTTGATGGCGGCTGAATTAAGCTACCGTGCTCTTCTCTCTCAGCAATGCAGTGATGGTGGTTATTTGATACGTGAAGTGTGTGTCAGGTGGGTAACTACAGTGGGTGACTGACAGTTGTTTGTGCCACATAGATACTGTGGATCACTACAGAGGGAGAGTCGCGGGTGGCTCGTTCGACCATTACTTAAGTATTGTTCGTCCGTTTGGGATCCACACCAGGGAGAATTGGTAGAGGAAATAAAGAAGATCCAAAGTTCGTTCCGTAAGAACGAAAGCGTTGCAGAGGTGCTCAGACACCTCCATTGACAAACGCTCAAAAGAGACTTTGGGAAACACTGTTGTGATTTATTGCTAAAATTCTGAAAACGTACGTTTATAGAGGAAACAAGCAGTACATTGCTTCTCGCGATAAAGCCATGAAAATAAATTCATAAAGATACGAGCTCACACTGGAGAGTACAAAGAACCTTTCTTCCCGCTCACGACTGGAACAGAAACTCGGCGACTCTTTGAAGACATACAGTGCCCATGGCACTGTTCAAGCCAGTGCCTACCACAAAGAAAGACAGCCAAATCAAGTTACTTCATAGTTCCAACTTTAGTTGCAGCTTACGTAAAAAAAAAAAATTAGAGCTTATTGTTAACGATCACAGACCGGCCGTATCATTAACTGAGAAGTCATAAAACTCAATCAATTTATGCAATTAGAGTAATTTTATCCGGCCAAAAAATATTACCGAAGGACTGCCTACGTGGAGGAATATTGACTGGAGGGGACGAAGTAGTTTTCTCATTGTCCATTTGTTTGATGCAGAGAGCGCTCAAGATGGACGAAATTCTTTAAAAGTTCCTGGCCGTTACATAGAAATTAATGCTGACGCCACGGGATGGCCCCTGAATTGGCGCCCAAACAGGTGCCCCAACTCGAGAGCCAGAGAGACTGGGCTGCTCACGGGGGCGAGTCTGTACCACCGGTTCGTTTTCTCCCCCTGTCACGTCGACTGCGGACACCTAAGTAACTGCTGACCCATACTATGGTGCGGCGTCGGTTGCTGATATTGTTAGAGTATACATCGCAGGTAGAAGTGCGGCAGTTACCACCATTTAGAACATAAGCGTCGCCTTTCAGCTCCTTGGGACCAACCTTATGTTAAGACCGTCCGTTTTGGCCAACACGTTTCGCGTTTGGAATCGCGTAGCAACTACAGTGAGTGCTTTCGTGGGATTACGCTGCTTTTCACTGCAAGAATCCGGCACCCCGTCTCGACTGACTGCAATGTGTTAGTCCAGCCGTGCGTCCCTGCCTCTGTGCACATAATATGCAGCTCACAGCCAGCAACTCACAGTTTCTCCATTCGTTTCAATTAGGAAAGATACACCAAGATCATTGGGATAGATTTATTTCTAATACCGAGAAGGGTGTAACTTTTGAAATTTCCAGGTGTATTTCTTCTTCTAATAATTTTCGGGTGTGCAGACGGATCACGTCGACATTCTACCACGATATTTCGGCCCAGTGACGTCCGGCCATCTCCAGGCGAATAAACAATTACTGAAGACCCCAGGTGCATTCACGGTATTTACGACGATTCTCGCACATGAAAAATGCGCTGGCTTTTTTCGTCGCATGCGTCAGGTTGTGTGTGGTAGTGAGAGATGATCTAATCATTATAGAATGACCCCGTCGGTTCCCCTGTGATGGGATAATTTTAAGTATAGGTTTCCAATTTTTATCCAGTTGAAAGCTGTTCTCACGATTTGTAAGATTATCGGCAAGACGTATTTCCATCGATTCATTGATTACTGAATCCTAAGAAGTTGGAAATTGGCATAAATACCGTGAATGCACCTGGGCTCTTCAGTAGTTGTCTATTGATCTGAAGATGACCGGAGCCTCTGGACCGAAATATCGTTTTAGAATGTCGACGGGATGCGGCTGCACACCCGAAAATTATTAGAAGATCGAGAAGTATGTTCATGGGAGACAGAAAATGGCCTACAAGGTTTTCAAAGCTATAAGCACAACAGAGAAAGATAAAATACAATTAAACGCTGTTGAAGAAGGATAGTGGGTAAAATTATTACAAAGCATTCTGGTATGATGATACAGCATAGGAAACTGAAATTGTAACAATAGATGACAAGGGATTAGACGAAATAAAATCTGCATTAACATCACTTAATAACAGAACATCGGCAGGAAGAGATGGTATTAATGCTGAACTGCTAAAATACGGAGGAATGATGTTACATCTACGACTGTTACGTCTCTTAAACGAAAGTTGGAAGAGCAAAAGTATCCCCCAAGATTGAAAGATTGCTAAAGTGATATCTGTTTTTAAAAAGGAGACAAAAGCCTATGGAGCACGAACAGAGGAATAAGTTTACTAGAGTCAGAACACATCATGTATGCAAAGGTTTTCAATACAACATATGAAAACATAACGGAAGCAGTACAGCATGAGGAACAAATGGGTTTTAGGAAAGGACGCTCTACGATAGAAGCAGTTGTTTTCCAACAGATAACACAAAAGCGCAGAGAATATAATTAAGAAACACACATTGCTTTTATCGAGTTTAGAAAAGCTTTTGAAAATGTCAGTAGACAGAAACATTGGAAGACAAAAACGAATCGTGGATATCCAAAACATCTAATAAATGCGATAAAAAGTACGTATCAGAATACTACTATCACTGTAGATCTGAAAGGAAAAACGACTAAAGAGATACCAACAAACGAAGGAGTACAACAAGGTTGCTGTATCTCCCCAACTTTGTTTAACATTTACTTACATGAAATAGTGCGTATATGGAAAACAGAAATTCGAAAAGGTATATGCCTAGACAGAACACCACTTTTAGACAACTTACTATATGAAGAAGAAGCAGTGATCCTAGCAGATAAAGAAGAGGACTTTCAGAAAGGAATTTACTAACAGAAACAAATAAGAGCGAAATTTGACACGGAGATATCAACAGAAAAAACTAAGACAATGGCATACATGGGGAAAGAACACATTAGAACCAAAATAACGATAAGTCAAAAAATGTTAGAGCAAGTAAACCATTTCAGTTACCTAGGACGTGAAGTGACATGTGGCTACAACAAAGATATAGAAATTAAGCTTAGTAAATTTAGCCGGGTAAATTCCACAAATCAGCTGCAGTCCCCGCACTGCTCTATGGAAGCGAGACCGGGGTGGTTAGGAAAAAGCAAGAACGCCCTAATCAGGCACACTAAATGAAATTCTTGAGACGGGTTAAAGGTTGCACAATAGAAGACAGTAAGGAATTACGACGAATAGAAGAACAAAAATTTTTTGTCTTAAAGATAACATTGTAGAGTATAGGAGAAAATGAAACGAACACGTAGAAAAAATGAAGTGTGAAAAACTCATTTTAAAGGCTAGAAAACATAAGTGCCAAGGAAGAAGAGCGAGAGGAGAGCCCCGGGAACGACGGGTACCGTAACAAGCGATTTCGCCTAATACTTGAAGAGTAGAAGAAGAAGAAGGAGGGGGAGGAGGAGGTGTTTCAATTAAACACTACCCGCTGTATCTAGGGACTTGATCTATTCTCGTTTAGATTTCTTATAGCGTTTCATGTGTGTTCGTCATTCCTTGCCCTACAGCAAGGCAATATCTCGTCGAGTCATCCAGAGTTGTTGATGCGTTCTATAAAATACTGACAGACCGTCTCATATGTAGGTGTCTTTCTGTATTATATATTCATATTTAATCGCATTTATTGGCCTTCACTGTTCTGTAGCTTTCCCAATATACCTTTTTCTTCAAATTAAACTGTCAATTAGACTATGAAACTGTTGTCAAGAGAAGGAGGCGACTGTCTTCACGATCCAGTGACGGGGAAACTGTGACAAGAAGTGAGTTTTCCAGTTATATTCATACCATTCATCAATCACAGTCCAGTGGCTATACGTGGTACACGAACCACCCTCCACTACACAAAATAAGGCGCCTTACGGAGTAGATGTAGAAGTCTCGGATATAAAATACGTTACTGACGGATTTTTTGGTGATCTATAATTGTTCATCATCTAGGCTTTTCTTGTTGAAGAATAACCTTCAACATTCACACTGCACAATCTTCGCACACCAGCAAGTCATCTATAGAATTTAACTTAATGTTTGTTCATCGAACGATGAAAGGCTGTGGAATTCGCTCTATATCGCTTGATTTAATTCGGCTGGATTCTTATACACTTATTTTGCTTTTGTTGATGTTCGTCTTATAACCTCTTACCCAGATAGTTCCGTTCTGTTCGACTGATCTTCCAAGTTATTTGCTATATCTGATGGAATTCAGATACACTACTGGCCATTAAAGTTGCTACACCACGAAGATGACGTGCTACAGACGGGAAATTTAACCGACGGGAAGAAGATGCTGTGATATGCAAATGATTAGCTTTTCAGAGCATTCACACAACGTTGGCGCCGGTGGCGACACCTACAATGTGCTGACATGAGGAAAGTTTCCAAACGATTTCTCATACACGAACAGCGGTTCATCGACGTTGCCTGGTGAAACGTTGTTGTGATGCCTCGTGTAAGGAGGAGAAATGCGTACCATCACGTTTCCGACTTTGATAAACGTCGGATTGTAGCCTATCGCGATTGCGGTTTATCGAATCACGACATTGCTGCTCGCGTTGGTTGAGATCCAATGACTGTTGGCAGAATATGGAATCGGTGCCTTCAGGAGGGTAATACGGAACGCCGTGCTGGATCCCAACGACCTCGTATCACTAGCAGTCGTGTGTGACAGGCATCTTATCCGCATGGCTGTAACGGATCGTGCAGCCACGTCTCGATCCCTGAGTCAACAGATGGGAACGTTTGCAAGACAACAACCAATTGCACGAACAGTTCGACGACGTTTGCAGCAGCATGGACTATCAGCTCGGAGACCATGGCTGCGGTTACCCTTGAAGCTGCACCGCAGACAGGAGCGCCTGCGATGGTGTACTCAACGACGAACCTGGGTGCACGAATGGCAAAACGTCATTTTTTCGGATGAATCCAGGTTCTGTTTACAGCATCATGATGGTCGCATCTGTGTTTGGCGACATCACGGTGAACGCACATTGGAAGCTTGTATTCGTCATCGCCATACTGGCGGATCACCCGGCGTGATGGTATGGGGTGCCATTGGTTACACGTCTCGGTCACCTCTTGTTCGCGTTGACGGCACTTTGAACAGTGGACGTCACATTTCAGATGTGTTACGACCCGTGGCTCTACCCTTCATTCGATCCCTGCGAAACCCTACATTTCAGCAGGATAATGCACGACCGCATGTTGCAGGTCCTGTACGAGCCTTTCTGGATACAGAAAATGTTCGACTGCTGCCCTGGCCAGCACATTGTACAGATCTCTCACCAATTGAAAACGTCTGGTCAATGGTGGCCGAGCAACTGGCTCGTCACAATACGCCAGT
Source organism: Schistocerca nitens (assembly GCF_023898315.1). Taxonomy (NCBI): domain Eukaryota; kingdom Metazoa; phylum Arthropoda; class Insecta; order Orthoptera; family Acrididae; genus Schistocerca; species Schistocerca nitens. The sequence continues at coordinate 3,264,084 of NC_064619.1, read as the reverse complement.
CACTACTCTTGATGAACTGTGGTATCATGTTGAAGCTGCATGGGCAGCTGTACCTGTACACGCCATCCAAGCTCTGTTTGGCTCAATGCCCAGGCGTATCAAGGCCGTTATTACGGCCAGAGGGTGTTGTTCTGAGTAGTGATTTCTCAGGATCTATGCACCCAAATTGCGTGAAAATGTAATCACATGTCAGTTCTAGTATAAGATATTTTTCCAATGAATACCCGTTTATCATCTGCATTTGTTCTTGGTGTAGGAATTTTAACGTCCACTAGTGCAGAAGGGTGAAGGTACACGGGGAAACACAGTTTGTTACTTGGAATAAATGGGAAGCGAGGGAGGTGGAGATGGAGGGAGGTAAACGGCGGACTGTAGTGCTACCTGAGCCACACTTTGGATGCCGGTTCCCCTTCCCCCAGTCGTACGGTGGTCGGCAGTGGTCCCGGGCCGCGTTTAAAGCGCAGTGGATGGTCGTCGGGTCGTGCAGCGCTATGTGTGTCAGGCTGGCAGGCTGCGGCGGCCGGCGCGCCGTGTCGAAGGTGAACCGGTCGGCCGCGGCGTGGGCAGCCGCCGCCTGCGCCCCAGGGTCGATGACACACGCAGCCGACAGCCAGCAGCCGACACGCAGCCACCAGCGCCGCCGCCGCTGTTATGTCACACTCAGACCCGGCGGTAGTCGACGCGGGGCCTTCCGGTGTTCAGGGGTAGCCGCGTGTCGTGAAATGTGATAAAAAAGGGGCGCGATGTCAGCGTTGCCGCAAGGGACTCTGACAGGTTTGTGGATGGTTCGCTATTCAGAAGTCATCATCAGACTGCAGTGTCGGAAATGGAGAGATTTACGCCTTCGCTGCCTAAACTGGAATGGTACTTAACTGACACCATAGTCTTTCCCGGCTTGTGGAATGTATTTATTAAAATTTCGTCCTTATTGTCGCAATCTTCAGTCCAAAGACTGGGTCTTAAGCACCTCTGCACGCTAGTCTATCCTGTGCAAGTCTCTTCATTTCTGCATGACTACTGGGGCCAAGTTCTGTTTGAACCTGATTACTGTATTCAAGCCTTCGTCTCTCTATTATTTTCAACCCCCCACCCTTCCCTTCACGCACAAACTTTCTTTCATTAAACTTCCTGGCAGATTAAAACTGTGTGCCGGACCGAGACTCGAACTCGGGACCTTTATTGCCTTTCGCGGGCAATACAGCATGCCCAGAGCACGTACAAGTGCAACTTTTCACCATCCTTCTGACTTTGAAAGAGGTCGAAAATTGGCAAGAGGGACGTAGGAGCACCACACGGACAGGCCGCTCTCACAGTTGGCTGCAGTACAGTGACCGCAGAACGAGTAGTGACCCACTCTGAACGACGGGGTGGCAAGAGGTGTAGGCACGAGTCCATGCAGAACTGCACCACGGGAGGGGCGGAGGGTACCTTTGGCGAATACACAGATGACAACAGCTGAAGTCCAGCCTGAATTCACGGGCAGAGTGTCACCATCAACTATCGGAAGTAGGTTACTGGAAGTTGGGTAGACATCTCCAGTTGCTATGCATCGTTTACAGTCGACACCATAACACAGAAAGGGACTTGCATGATGTAGAGCGACAGTTAATTGGGCCATTCAGTTGCGTCCCTTGTTGTTCAGTGAAGAGCGTCGCTTTTCTTTGTGGCGGTCAGATCATCTGGTGGAATGTCGCTGAAAGTACGGATTCTCGAGAGCCATGCGTTTCCAAACCCTGAAATTTGTGAGTGTGGACCTACTGCTTATGACAACGGGACTGGTGTGGTAACTGCTGATGGGAAGCCGTATGTGGCAGGAATGGTAAACCTGTTGTCACGGCCTTCAGCGTTCGCGGTGGCGTATTACGGGATGATGATGCAAGACCCCGGGAACGGTTCGAGGAATGTGGTGATCCTCGACTGGCCTGCCCTGTCCCTCGATTTGTCACCTGCAGGGCATGCCTGAGTCCGACGGAAGGACTTCTATTTTTGCACCAGCTTACAGCCAGCCATCTTCATTAAATGTCACAGTACATGTTACAGGCGCGGCGAGAAATTCTTCAAGGTGACTCCGAGGCTCTTTGCTTCCACGCCGCAACGAAAACTAGAATGTATTCATGACTGTAGGTGTCAAACCTCATACTGATGTTGACGATGGACGTCAGTTCCGAATGTACTGAGCGTTTAATCATTTGACATAATTTTTTTTGTTATTCCAGATGAAGAGTATTTTTCTTTGTGAAATTAAATTTGTTTTATGCATTTATGCAAATCCAATGATTACTTTTCGATGTATTACCAAATTTACTACACGTTGTATTTGAACTTTCACGCCCACTTTTGCGTCCCCACAAGTTTTCAGACATGTTAATTCGGGCATGCTCCATTAGATTTACGAATCTTTAAATTATGTGTCTGTTACTTCCAAACCTGTTCCCTAGCTGGCAGTCGGCGTTTCCCACTATGTGACGAAGGTATGTTTCTTTTGCTCTTTTACAATTGTAAACTGCTGCAATGCTGCCCCTCGTATCTTAAAAAAAAAAGCTGAGAGTGAGGAAGCTTACTCTTAAGGCGGAATTCAGAGGAAATACTCATGCATTAACAATATATGATAAACGAAGGGAGAAGAAGCCTACATGAGTCTCTAATTACAAAAACAAGAAAATGATGCCGATCCACGAGAAAGTTTTTGCTCCGTTGGGTGTGAAGGCCAGTGCAAATAGTAAGATCATAAACACTTTCCAGCCGCACTTTCGAACACCATAAAGACGTGTTTAACAACCTTAATACTAATGGCCTCCTAGAGAAGTTCTTATATGGTAAAGAACGGAATCTCAATAAAAGTTTTAGCTCGGTAATTAGGAATCGTTTAGCGATAACGTTGTTACTGCACTATGACACTTTAAAGTATAGTATGGCAGAAAACTTCAATATTTTAATGATGGTGTATCAAAAAGAATCAACGTACTTACAGCAGACACTAAGAGTCATTAAGGGGTAAATACAGGAGGGGAATTACGAAATATCGACTTTTTGAGAATTCGTAAGACAGACATAAATGCATGCAACTGCGTAAAAGAAGTCAGAAAGCAAAGAAGAGTAAGGAAGAAAAGGGAAATAGAGACCTACGATGCAGATGATGCTGACTGTAGAGCAGAAAATTATTAACTGTAAAAACTGTGATAAACTGGAAGTTAGAAGCAAGAAAAGTTTAAACTCAGTTTTCTCAAAAATTGATTTTCTCCTAGTGTGCCATTATGTTTCGAGACATGTCTTGAAAAATTCCAGATTCTCTGCAGGTGTTCCTCCACTAATAATGAAAAAAAAAAACAATAGACATTTGACTTTGTGAGTTCATTGTTTTTAACTCGGTGACAAAATTCTTTTTTCTCAAAAATTATAACCACAATCTTTAATCAAACGGCAACAGGCGTCAACAATTTCAGTGGGATCTCTATCTGCACTAAATCCTTTCCACGCTTCTATCGTCAATGGGATGTTCAGAAATAGTATCTAAATACCTGCAAAATTAAGATTGCCAGGACAGGAGAATCGACCCATTCAAGTTCCCTTCAATTCGTTAAGGATTACCCAACGGCAGTCCGCATAAGCAATATGGCCAAAAGCTTACACAGACTCTGCGGAAAAGAAATCAGTGACGTCAGAGCAAAAATCGACGTCTACAGCCATATCCTGAAAGTAATACTACGGTACCTGGCAAATACCAGTTGTGGTACCAGTCCCATCTACCCCGTTTTGCGAGTGGTACACGGAAAAAATTAGTCAGTACTAATCAATATAATTTAGCATTCCACCTTCATATATGTGGAAGCAAATAACACGTTACTTGACTTTTTGAACGTAGTCTCTTCGAGAGTAAGCAGTAAACCTCTCCAAACCTCTCCATGAAGCTCAACACCTTTCTTGTGGCGCCAGTCAGTGGGGATGGATGAAGACGACCATTCCGTGGTCATCGCCCGCTTAATAAGTTAATCCGACATACATGGGCGCTGTAACAACATTGTCAGTTTACATGACCAACTACGATTTCCGCTTTAGGATCTTTTATTAAACCAGTATGACTTAGCTCTAAAAAATACGACGATGTGTAATGAGTGTCAGATACTGGCCTACGTTTTAGATTGCTATGTGTTGTGTGGAATGTCAGAACCCTTAATCGGGTAGGTAGGTTAGAAAATTTAAAAAGGGAAATGGATAGGTTAAAGTTAGATATGGTGGGAATTAGTAAAGTTCGGTGTCAGCAGGTACAAGACTTCTGGTCATACAGGATTATAAATACAACATCAAATAGAGGTAATGCAGTAGTGGGTTTAGTAATGCATAACAAATATGAGCGCGGGTAAGCTACTACGAACAGCGTAGTGAACGTATTATTGTAGCCCAGATAGACACGAAGCCCACGCCTACCAAAGTAGTACAAGTTTATATGCCAACTAACTCCGCAGACGACGAAGAGATTGAAGAAATGTATGATGAGATAAAAGAAATTATTCAGGTAGTGAAGGGAGACGAAAATTTAATAGTCATGAGTGACTGGAACTCGATATTAGGAAAAGGAAGGGAAGGAAACGTAGTAGGTGAATATATAATGGCGGTAAGGAATGAAAGAAGAAGCCGCATGAAGGTTTCAGATAGTTTATATAATGGTAAGACAGAGATTTAGGAACCAGGTTTTAAATTGTAAGACCTATCCAGGGGCACATGTGGGCTCTGACCACAATCTATTGGTTATGAAATGTAAATTAAAACTGAAGAAACTGCGAAAAGGTGGCAATTTAAGGAGATGGGATCTGGATAAACTGAAAGAACCAGAAATAGTAGGGATATTTAGAGAGAGCATTAGGGAGTGATTGACAAGAACGAGGGAAAGAAATACACTAGAAGAAGAATCGGTAGCTTTGAGAGATGAAATAGTAAACGCAGTAGATGGTCAAGTAGGTAAAAAGACGACGGCTAGTAAAAATCCTTCGGTAACAGAAGAGCCAATTGAACTTAATTGATGAAAGGAGGAAATATAAAAATACAGTAAACGAAGTAAGCAGAAAGGAATACAAATGTCCCAAAAATAAGATCGACAGGAAATGCAAAATGGCTAAGCAGGGATGGCTAGAGGACAAATGTAAGGATGTAGAGGCTTATATCTCTAGGGGTAATATAGATACTGCCTGCAGGAAAATTAAAGAGACATTTGGAGAAAAGAGAACCACTTGTATAAATATGTAGAGCTCAGATGGAAAACCATTTATAAGCAAAGAAGGGAAAGCAGAAAGGTGGAAGGACTGTACAGAGGGCCTATACAAGGGCGATGTACTTGAGGACAATATTATGGAAATGGAAGAGGATGCAGATGAAGATGAGATGGGAGATATGATACTGCGTGAAGAGTTTCACAGAGCACTGAAATACCTAAGTCGAAACAAGGCCCCAGAAGTAGACAACATTCCATTAGAACTACTGACAGCCTTGGGAGAGCCATCCCTGACAAAACTCTACCATCCGGGGAGCAAGATGTATGACACATTCGAAATACCCTCAGACTTCAAGAAAAAAATAATAATTCCAATCCCAAAGAAAGCAAATGTTGACAGGCGTGAAAATTACCGAACTATCAGTTTTTAAGTCACGGCTGCAAAATACTAACACGAATTCTTTAGAGACGAATGGAAAAACTGGTAGAAACCGATCTCGGGGAAGATCTGTTTGGATTCTGTAGAAATGTTGGAACACGTGAGGCAATACTAACCTTACGACTTATCTTAGAAGAAAGATTAAGAAAAGGCAAACCTACGTTTCTAGCATTAGTAGACATAGAGAATGCTTTTGACTGTGTTGAATGGAATATTCTCTTTCAAATTCTGAAGGTGGTAGGGGTCAAGTACATGGAGCGAAAGGCTATTTACAATTTGTGCAAAAAGCAGATGGCAGTTATAAGAGTCGAGGGGCATGAAGGGAAGCAGTGGTTGGGTTGTAGCCAATCTCTGATGTTATTCAATCTGTATATTGTGCAAGCAGTAAAGGAAAAAAAATTGGAGTAGGAATTAAAATCCATGGAGGAGAAATATAAACTTTGCGATTTGCCGATGACATTGTAATTCTGTCAGAGACAGCAAAGTCCGTGGAAGGGCAGTTGAACGCAATGGACGGTGTCTTGAGAGGAGGATATGAGATCAAAAGCAAAACGAGGATAATGGAATGTAGTCGAATTAAATCGGGTGGTGCTGAGGGAATTAGATTAGGAAATGAGACGCTTAATGTTTTGTTATTTGGGGAGCAAAATAACTGATGATGGTCGAAGTAGAGAGGATATAAAATGTAGACTGGCAATGGTAAGGAAAGCGTTTCTGAAGAAGAGAAATTTGTTAACATGGAGTATAGATTTAAGTATCAGAAAGTCATTTCTGAAAGTATTAGTATGGAGCGTAGCTCATTATGGAAGTGAAACATGGACGGTAAATAGTTTAAACAAGAAGAGAATAGAAGCCTTCGAAATGTGCTACAGACGAATGCTGAAGATTAGATGAGTAGATCACGTAACTAAGGAGGATGTATTCAATAGAATTGGGGAGAAGAGGAATTTGTGGCCCAACTTGACTAGAAGAAGGAATCGGTTGGTAGGACACGTTGTGAGGCATCAAGGGATCACCAATTTAGTATTAGAGGGCTGCGTGGAGGGTAAAAATCGTGGAGGAGGACCAAGAGATGAATACACTAAGCAGATTCAGAAGGGCGTAGGCTGCAGTAGGTACTGGGAGATGAAGAAGCTTGCACAGGATAGAGTAGCATGGAGTGCTGCATCAAACCTGTCTCTTGACTGAAGACCAGAACAACTACAAGATGTGTTGCTTAATGGAAATTCAAGTGTTGAATGTATTTTTGATTGTTCACTTTTTATATGCAATTTTCTGTATTTTTAGGTCTGAAGACGGCTCAGTAATCAGCCGAAACCGGTAATAAGTAAACAAAATTTGCCATCTTGTTGTAGGATTTTTATTCGCACATGCTTTAAATCAACAGATCGCGTATCTCCCCAATTACAGTGTCAAAGAATAAGACTAACTGTGTTCTGGAATAAATATCAGTTAGTAACAGCGAATACTCCTTTCAAGAATAATGCTCGGTTCAAGAATCACAAGAATGAGGTATACTTGGAAAAGGCCGGAAGATACGGGAAGTTTTCAGTTAGATTACGTCATGATCCGACAGACATTCCGAAACCAGATATTGAACTGTAAGGCTTAATCAGGAGCAGAAGTAGACTCAGACCTCAATTTAGTAATGATGAAAAGTAATGTGAAGTTTAACAGATTATTCAGGACGAATCAATGTGCAAGAAGCTGGGATACGCAAATACTAAGTAGGGAAGGCATATGCTTGAATTTCTTCGAGATACTGCGTTAAGACATAGCTCAGCAGGCAGTTCAGTTGAAGAGCAATGGATGTATCTACAAAGGGAAACCACAGAAGTTGGAAAGAAGACCATAGGTACAAGAAAGGTAATTGCGATGAAACCATGGATAAAATAAGAAATACTCCATTTGATCAACGAAGGAAGGAAGTAAAAAAACGATCAGGAATACTGACATACAAATAACTTAGGAGAAGAATAAACAGGAAGTGCAGGGGAGCTAAGGAAAACTGACTGCATGAAAGATGTGAAGGAATCCAAACGGAAATAATTGTCGGAAGGACGGACTCGGCGTATAGAAAAGTTAAAACAAACTTCGGTGAAATTAAAAGCAAGGCCAGTAACATTAACAGCGCAATGTAAATTCCACTGTTAAACGCAGAGGAGAGAGCGGATGGGTGGAAAGAGCTTAATGGAGGCTTCTACGAGAGGGACAACTTGTTTGATGCCACAACTGAAGAAGAAATAGGAGTCGATGTAGAAGAGATAGGGGATACAGTACTAGAGCCAGAATTTAAAACGACTTTGGAAGATTTAAGGCCAAATATAGCAGAAGGGATAGATAACATTCCATCGCAATTTCTAAAATTATTGGGGGAAGTGGCAACAAAACGACTATTTAGATTGGTGTGTAGAATGGATTAGACTGGCGACGTAACATAAGACTTTCGGGCAACATCATCCACGGAATTCCGAAGAGAGCAAGAGCTGAGAAGTGGGAGAATTATCGCGAAATCAGCTTTACAGCTCATGCATCCAAGGTGCTGACAAGAGTAATATAAAGAAATATGGAAAAGAAAATTGAGGATCCGTTAGATGACGATGAGTTTGGCTTTAGGAACGGCAAAAGCACCAGAGAGGCAGCTGCGACGTTTCGGACGATAAGGAAAATCAAGACACGTTCATGGGATTTGTCGTCTTGGAAAAAGCATTCGGCAGTGTCAAATGGTATAAGATGTTCGAAGTTCTGGGAAAATGAGGGTAAGCTATAGGTAAAGACAGGTAACAATAAGAGTTCTCAGACTCTTAGAATCAGTGATATAAAAATGACCATTTTTGAATCTTTTGTCCTTGGATAAAATCTTGCGGACACCTATGTTCTGATATAAAAGGGATATAGACTCGCAGAAAGATCAGGAATGAATTAAATATCTGATATCTTACGTAGATTTTAGTACGAAATAAAGTTACGTGTTACCAGAAGAAGACAAAAGACAGTGGTAAATGATTGGTACAGCGATAGAACTGCTGTGTAATACTTAACACGTGGACAACTACGTCAATGTGTGAAACGTATTTTTGTCAAATACGTAAATAACACAATAATTCCAGGAGGGTAAAAATGTCTCGAACGAAATAAAAGGTCTCAAGACAGGAAGGATTTCATTTACTGTGTAACCCTGAAAGTTATTGGGAGAGGACACAGTATTTAAGGATCATAAAGGGAACAGAGTAAAAAATACCTAACTGTTGCAGCTTAACAAACATCTTCTCTGTGTTGTGAACATCTTTTATCGAGGAGGAAAGCGATAATTTCGTTCGCTGACTACAAGTTGGCTGCTACTGACAGCAGCTATATAATTTGTTGGGAGAGTTTTAGCTTTAACTTAACTGACTGGTTCGGTTAGTGTGAAGGAAAATAGAGTAAAAATAAAATTCGACGCAGGTCCTAACACAGTGTACTCTTCGTGACAAAAGTCCCGGCAGAAGGGGAGGGCGACAAGAAAGAGGCGTGAACGAGTTCCAACACGCGATCTACTCGTATTTCCTTAAGTAAATTATACGGTGTCGTTCCCACTTCAGTTTCCCCAGGCTAATGCGAAGATAATCAAGTATGTAGTTATGCAGAAATAGCTAGATAGAAATTAGAGTGCCGTCGTGGTGTGAAGTAATTCAAGGGAATTACCTGACTTGTACGTAGACGTCATACCTCTAGACACCTACCAATGGCTTGTCGTCGTTGTCGAAATCATGCCACACAGAACTGCTTCTGTATTGAGTTGTAAACGTGCTCACAGGATTTTCGCTCATCCGTGAATACAGGCCTACATATTTCGGAAGTCACCACCAGTGGCGGAGAAACTTGGTTCCGTCATTATTTTTTTTCCTTTTCTATTCAATATACGAAAGTTGGCAAGGAAGGAAGGATAATTGGCATCTCACGTTCCGTCGACAGCGATGTCATTAGAGATACAAGATTGTATTGGCCATAGATGACGAAGAAACGAGTCATTCGCCTTAAGCGGTTTAAAGAAAACCGAAACGGATGGGGATTCGAACCCGTCTCCTCCCGAATGCAAATGGAGCTTCTCAAACTCTGTTCTATCTTGTTGGGCCACATACAGAAGTTCGAGGTAGATCACTATATTAATAGCTGTACGTTCTCGTATTTCTCTGACTTCATCACAGCAATGATTTCACAGCGTGTACCGTAGAGGGTGAGTGTTTAGTCACCCATATTTACTCACGCTATACTGTTCACAAAGTAACTGCAGTGCCTGAACGACTTCTGAGGTGGAAGACCAAAATCCGCTGACTGCAAAATGAGGTCTCCCTGGTCAAGGAAATCAATATTTACACAAGCGATTGAGATTTTTCAGGAACAAATGTAACATCAAGAGGGGTGACGGATGTAGGCTTCCGGATTCATGACTTCCAGCCCCAAGGAAGTAAAAACACAGCAACGTTGCGCGAGGAATGCAGACAACGACCGAACGCCACCTCTGCGGCACGACAATAACAAACACACCACAAAAAGTTTTGCATCTTCCCGGTTCCCAGAACTCCTGAAGATAGACGTTAATTGTGGTTATTGCATCACAGACTCAGTCCCTTTGACTGTTCAGAGATGTCACTAAACACGCCAAAAGATGTAAACAACCATGCATGAGCAGCGCCTATTACATTGAGGGGGTCCGACAGCCGATCAGTTCCAGTCATTACACCAGGAAGGAGGTACACGGCTCTTGTTGTCTGTAGTTTAACCATGCCTAGACTCAATACCACGAGTCTATCGCGTCCGCATTGTTCCTTTGTGCCAGGAAGGGCTCTCAACAAGGGAAGTGTCCAGGCGTCCTGGAGTGAACCAAAGCGACGTTGTTCGGATATGAAGATACAGAGAGACAGGAACTGTCGATGACATGCCTCGGTCAGGACGCCCAAGGGCTACTACTGCAGTGGATGACCGCTGCCTACGGATTACGACTAGGAGGAACCCTGAGAGCAACGCCACCATGTTGAACAATGCTTTTCGTGCAACCACAGGACGTCGTGTTACGACTCAAATGTGCGCAATAGGCGGCATGATGCGCAACTTCACTCCCGACGTCCACGGCGAGGTCCATCTTTGCAATCACGACACCATGCAACGCGGTACACATGGCCCCAACGAGATGCCGAATGGACCCCTCAGGATTGGCATCACGTTCTCTTCACCGATGAGAGTCGCATATGCTTTCAACCAGACAATTGTCGGAGCCGTGTTTGGAGGCAACCCTGTCAGGCTGAACGTCTTACACACGTTGTCCAGCGAGTGCAGCAACCTGGAGATTCCCTCTGTTTTGGGGTGTCGCCGACGTACGCCGCTGGTTGTCATGGTACGATACGTGAATGCCAAACTCCGACCGATAGTGCAACCATAGCGGCAGCATATTGGCGAGCAATCGTCTTCATGGACGACAATTCGCGCCCACCGTGGTATTCTCTTATTAATTATTTATATACTTTTCACACATCTTGTGAATCACTTCTTTCAGGATAACGACATCGCTCGACTAGAGTGGCCAGCATGTTCTCCAGACATGAACCCTATCGAACATGCGTGGGATGGATTGAAAAGGTCTGTTTATGGACGAAGTGATGCACCAACCACTCTGAGGGATGTACGGCGATTCGCCGTTGAGGAGTGGGACAATCTGGACCAATAGTGCCTTGATGAACATGTGGATAGTATGCCACGAGTAATACAGGCATGCATCAATGCAAGAGGATCTGCTACTGGGTATTAGAGGTACCGATGTATACAGCAATATGGACCACCGCCTCTGAAGGTCTCTCTGTATGGTGGTACAACATGCAGCGTGTGGTTTTCATGAGCAATAAAAGGGGGTGGAAATGGGGTTTATGGTGATCTATATTCCAAATTTCTGTACAGGTTCTGGAACTCTCGGAACCGAGGTGATACAAATCTTTTTTTGATGTGCATATTTTGATAAACATTCCCCCTCTAGCGCTGTGTCTGCTTCGCTTCCTATGTAGAGACGATGTCCGACCAATAGGAGCTGGAAGAATCCATGGATATTATAAAAATGGATACATGTAACAATCTCTTCCTAAAGCACTGGAACTATTTCAACCACATTTGGTACACATATCTCTAACTGCATCTAGATAATCGCTGTAAGAGAACAACCATCAGCCTATGAAAGGAGTGGAAGTGAAAAAGCACTGCAGCCCAAAACGTGCGAATATACGTACTGCATTCATCCAGTAATTGAGAATGAGAGCACGTAGTGAATTGCTACAAACTTTACACGCAATTTGAAGCCCCAAAAAGTCATGAAAGGAAAAAAGTTTGTCGCTTACTCACTCTGGCTGTTCGCGCAGTAAAATTGCCGCATGATGCATGAAGTTTTAATTTATTACTTCTTCACTGCTAACTGTACTGACGAGGTATATTGCAGACAGTATTTACATATATCACTAAATGTACAAGCAAAATTATATCATTGTTCAGCAGATAAGATGATATAAACGCTAAGATGCGTTGAAAGCAGCCGCATGATGCTTAACGTTTCAATAAATTCCATTTCTATTACAAACTCTATTCGCAACACACTTCGCATACATTATCCTCATATGTCACTGAATGTAACTACACAAATAATTCATTCTACGATACAGATTATAGGAGGTACGACGACATAAACATTAAGCTGCGTGGAAATGAAACTGCAGGACGAAATTTACTGGAGATACAGGTAAAATACTCGTATATCTACATGTATGTGCGAAATATAACTGACATGTGTGTATACGAGCAAAGCAAAGGGTTGAAAGCTCGTCCTCAACCCCTGGAACGATCTCAACCAATTTGGGTTCACATATTAGTTGCGATCCGAAAAGAAATCCTGTTGCGATAAGAACCACTAGCCTCCTATTGGGGTGGGGGTGATAACGTGGAGAAAGAAGGGGAGAGAGGGAGATGAAGAGATAAAGAGGGGGAGGATGAGATGGATACAAGTAGGCGGTGGAGAAGATGGACAGAGAGAGGGGGCTGAGGATGTGGACAGAGAGAGCAGGAAGTGGAAGGTGGAATAATAAAAAAATTTTGTAAATACTGTACGCTGTTGACTTGTAGGCGTCTTCTCCTGCATTGGAGTACGGAGTACGTGAGAACTCACTGCTCTCCCCTTATTTCCACTCCCCGGTGATGAAACGGAACACAACCCTTACATGAAAATACTTTATTGCGTACTACCTTACAAGTGCACAAGTGGTATTCAGTAAGACGTGACGATTTGCCCGCGAGCTGCGGCCCTTGGCTGGTCGAGGTATAACGGTTGATCGAAAAGTCAGTACAAATTTGAAAACTGAATAAATCACGGAATAATGCAGATAGAGAGGTACAAATTGACACACATGCTTGGAATGACATGGGGTTTTATTAGAAAAAAAAACAAAGCTCACAAAATATCCGCCAGATGGCGCTGGACAGCAAAACGTCAGTGACTGCGCATGACAATCGTGTATAAAAGGAGCTGTAATGAGAGAGAGAGAATCAGATGCGCCAGCAGTCGCAACATGTTGACGTTACCTGAAGAGGCGCTTTTAGTGAAGCTGTATTATCAGAATGGGGACTGTGCTAGTTCAGCGTTACGATCCTATCGCCATAGGAAGGGGATTCGAACGGGTAAAGGTCCGTTGACAATTGCAGCTGCGGCGAGAATGATTTCGAAGTTCGAAGCCACGGGTTGTTTAGACGATATACCCCGTAGTGGCGGACCGAGCACAAGGCGTAATGCTGCTGAGACAGTTCTGGAAGAAATGGAGACTGTAGCGGGTTCGTCTATGCACGGGGAAGTCAGCGCTCGTGCAGTCGCACGTCGCACCGGCATTCCATACACTACTGTTTGGTTGGCACTTAGGCGTACCCTCCGATGCTATCCGTACGAAATCCGTCGGCATCGTGAACTGTTACCTGGCGATTTAGTGAAGGGGAGGGCATTTGCAGTGTGGGCGTTTCAAAAGATGGCGGAAGATGACGACTGGTTGAGTAACGTGTTGTGGACCGACGAAGCTCATTTCACGCTCCGAGGGTCTGTCAACGCCCACAACCGCAGAATTTGGGCTACCGAAAATCCTAGAACTGTCGTGGAAACTCCTTTTCACGACGAGAAGGTCACGGTATGGGTTGTATTTACCACATCTACCGTTATCGGGCCTTTTTTCTTAGAGGAAATGGGTGATTCTGGTTTTGTAACTGCTACCGTGACGGGTGAGAGGTATGCCGATATGTTACAAAAAATGTTCAAATGTATGTGAAATCTTATGGAACTTAACTGCTAAGGTCATCAGTCCCTAAGCTTACACACTACTTAACCTAAATTATCCGAAGGACAAACACACACACACCCATGCCCGAGGGAGGACTCGAGCCTCCGCCGGGACCAGCCGCACAATCCATGACTGCAGCGCCTGAGACCGCTCGGCTAATCCCGCGCGGCGATATGTTACAGAATCGCATCATCCCCAGCCTGGCTGATAAACACCTGCTGGAACGTACGATGTTTAAGCAGGATGGCGCTCCACCCCATATTGCTAGACGCGTGAAAGTTCTCTTGCGCGCGTCGTTTGGTGATGATCGTGTGCTCAGCCGCCACTTTCATCAAGCTTCGCCTCCCAGGCCCCCACACCTCAGTCCGTGCGATTGTTGGCTTTGGGGTTACCTGAAGTCGCAAGTATATCGTGATCGACAGACATCTCTAGGGATGCCGAAAGACAACATCTGACGCCAATGCCTCACCATAACTCCAGACATGCTTTACAGTGCTGTTCACAACATTATTCCCCGACTACAGCTGTTATTGAGGAATGATGGTGGACATATTGAGCATTTCCTGTAAAGACCATCATCTTTGCTTTGTCTTACTTTGTTATTCTAATTATTACTATTCTGATCAGATGAAGCGCCATCTGTTGGACATTTTTTGAACTTCTGTATTTTTGTGGTTCTAATAAAACCCCGTGTCATTCCAAGCATGTGTGTCAATTTGTACCTTTCTATCTCTATTATTAGGCAACGACCTTGCCGCAGTGGATACACCGTTTCCCGTGAGATCACCGAAGTTAAACGCTGTCGGGCGTGGTCGGCACTTGGATGGGTGACCATCCAGGCCGCCATTCGCTGTTGCCATTTTTCGGGGTGCACTCAGCCCCGTGATGCCAATTGAGGAGCTACTCGACCGATTAGTAGCGGCTTCGATCAAGACTACCATCATAACGGCCGGGAGAGCGGTGTGTTGACCCCACGCCCCTCCTATCCGCATCCTCCACTGAGGATGACACGGCGGTCGGATGGTCCCGGTAGGCCACTCGTGGCCTGAAGACGGAGTGCTTTTTTTATCTGCATTATTCCGTGATTTATTCAGTTTTTAAATTTATACTGACTTTTTGATCATCTGGTACATCTACTCGCTGCAGTCTGTCCAGGCTACTCTAGGTATCCGCTCTCAACGCATGCTTGGCATTACCTGGCTGAACAAAGGATCTGGAAAAGCCAGATCTGCACTCACGAAGTCACAATATTTCCCGACTGGGAGAGGTTTATACTGGACAGACTGAGCTGTCCGGTTTGGAAAATGCCGCCAGATGGCACTGGGATTGATAAGTGAGTTACGGAACCCAAAAAAACGCACTCTGGCAACGCCGGGTACGCATCTAGTTTTATCCAATAAAACCCAACTTATTCGGCATACGTCAGTTTCGCTTTCTGTCAAATGTCGAAGACCCACCAATACTATCCAGAAGAATTTTATTTATTAACCTCACTTTTTCAGCACAATCTCAGTAAAACTCGCTTCTACAAGTAAACGTGACCCTGGTCCTTGACAGTGTTCGGCTGACAGCGTACTTCAGAAGACCCTGAAGAAGACCCCCAATAGTTATGACCAGACGAAACTAATATCGTCTGGCCATAACTGATGGCTCTTTTAATTGGTCCGGGAAATGGCTCATTGCAACTAAAACGCTTTCATTAGCTCACTTTGTTAGATGAATAATGGAAAGATTTACTTAACTCGATACAATTCTTTGCCACAGGAGTGCTTAATAATTTAAAACAGTCACTGACCATTAAGGCATCAGTTACTACACTAATTAAGAAATTCTTCTCTGATCCACATTTACAAAAGTACATGTCCATATGAGACTCAACTAACAATGGTCCTGCTCGATGATGTTGGGTTCTTCAGCTGAAGTCACGAACTGGAGGAGAGCGCTTCCCTGGTCGGCTCTATACTGACCTGAGAGGGGTTTGGCCTTCAGGAGCGCCTCACAGTCATCAATGGGGACTGCAGGGAGACACTGGTGTGACACCGCGATCTCTGGTCGGTACCACACCAAGCAAAGGGCTGAAGCGTACAATTTAGCGTGATGCGACGTAACGTCCTAGATTTGCCTTCAATGGCAATTGTCACTACAGCCTGCAGATTTACGTAAAAATTGTTCTTTGTAATGTTAAAGATGGCCCAGGTGTCCGAAAGCCGGGTGTGTACCACATTTCATGCGATTGTAGCATTTCTTAAGTAGGAGAGATGCAAGGAACATCAGCGACTCATCCGACATAAGAAGCCAATCAGTTGCCGTCGACGACTGCTTCCAGTTTAACCATGAAATGAAATATGACGCGACCAGCAGGTCTTGAACAGTTTAACCAAGGAATCTATCGAAATAAAGATTTACCTAATAAAGTTTCGATTTAAACAAGGTTCCTGATCTGGCACATAATTTATTAAGATCTCGCCAACCATCGCATCCACCAGAGCTGGGAAACGGCGGCATGTCATCTCGAGCAAAGGGCAACAAAGGATGTAGTGAGGAGTCGAAACAGCTATAAATTGCATCACGAGGGCAACAGTAGTTCACAGGCAACGAGTATATAAAACAACACAGCTCACAGCACCTGAAGAAAAGGACTGGGTCGTTCGTCGCAATACTGTGCACAACATGGAAACAACAACTCGTTTGAACGTCCGGAAGCTCACCATTTATTAAGAGACATTAATTTACACTAAGGTGACAAAGGTCACGGGATATGTACATACACAGATGGCAGTAGTTAGTGTACACGAGGACCGAGCGAGGTGGCGCAGTGGTTAGCACACTGGACTCGCATTCGGTAGAACGACGGTTCAATCCCGGGTGCGGACATCTTGATTTAGGTTTTCCGTGATTTCCCTAAATCGCTCCAGGCAAATTCCGGGATGGTTCCTTTGAAAGGGCACGGCTGACATCCTTCCCCGTCCTTCCCTAATCCGACGAGAACGATGACCTCGCTGTTTGGTCTCCACCCCCAAACAACCCAACATGTTCAGGAGGTATAAAAGGGCAGTGCACTGGCTAGGCTGTCATCTTTGATAAAGTGATTCATGTGAAAAGGCGTCCGACGTAATTATGGAAGCTCGACGGCAATTAAAAGACTTTGAAAGAGAATGATAGTTGCAGCCACACGCATGGGACATTCCATTTCGGATATTATTACGGAATTCAACATTCCGAGATCTACAGTCTCAAGAGTGTGCCGGGAACACCAAATTTCAGGTATTACCTCTCACCATGGACAATGCAGTGGCCGACGGCCTTCACTTAACGACCGAGAGCAGCATCGTTTGAATAAGAGTTGTCAGTGCTAACAGACAAGCAACTACGATTGAAATGACTGCAGAGATCAATGTTGCACGCACGGTGAGCGTATCCCTCAGGACAGTGCGGCGAAATGTGGCGTCAATAGGCTGCTGCAGCAGGTTTCGAGGCGAGTGCCTTCGCTATCAGCACGACATCCCCTGCAGCGCAGCTCGTGACCATTTAGGTTGGACTCTGGACGACTGGAAAACAGAGGCCTGGTCACATGAGTCCCAGTTTCAGCTTGTAATAGCTGACGGTAGGCTTCGAATGTGGAACTGGCCCACGAAACCATGGACCCAAGTTGTTAACAAGGCACTGTGGAAGCTGGTGGCGGCTCCACAATGGTGTGGGCTGTGTTTACTGGGTCCTCTGGTCCAACTGAACTGACCATTGTCTTGGAATGGTTATATTCGGCTACCATGGAGAACATCTGCAGCCATTCGTGGACTTCATTTTCCCAAACAACTACGCAATGTTTTGGATGATAATACACCATGTCACTGGGACGCAATTGTTTGCGACTGGTTTGAAGAACATTCTGGACAATTCCAGCGAATGATTCGGCCATAGAGATGGCCCGAAATAAATCCCATCGAACATTTGTGGGACATAGTGGAGAGATCAGCTCGTGCACATAATTCTGCACCGAAAACACTTGCGCAATTGTGGACTATAGAGAGAGCGTGGCTCAATATTTCTGCAGGGGAGTTGCAACGAGTTGTTGAGTCCACGCAACGTCGAGTTACTGTGCTACATCGGACAAAAGCAGGTCCGATACGATATTTGTAGGTATTCCGTGACTTTTTTCAGCTCAGTATAGTTGCCGACGAGAAGTGCGTCGAATATGGCCACGAAATGATAAATGATGAAACCAGTATCGTGGTGCAAATGTCAAGTTTCTGGGACAGAGTAACTAAGAAGTCTATCGAAATGAAGGTGTACCTAATAAAGAAACAATTTAAACAACGCCTATGGTTCGGTACTCAATTTATTACGGTCTCGCCGGCCATCGCAGCAGCCAGAACTGGTAAACGCCGTGAGAAATTTCGTTTCACGAAGTGGCAGTGCGGGCAAAAAGCATCAGAGTTTGTATTCCTGTCTGTGGCCGCCAGTATTTTATTTTGCTAGAAGCTCGCCTTGATGCAGCTTGACAACCGTGAAGTGGCATATGGTACAAAAGTGGAGTGAGGCACAAGCGACAGATGGTACAGTATGTACCAGTCCCATGCGAGAGTCTGCCAATTGTACTGAACTTGGCTTTTGATTGGTCGGCACGTTCGGATGCTAGGCGCCAAAACTCCTAACTTCTCTTATTATTAAATACGTTTCATTGTATTTAACTCAGTTTTTAGTATGACAATCTCTTGTGGTTGCCTCACAAGTCTGTAGTTTTTGTTTATTAAATTTCACTAGTTTTGAGAAACATAAGAGAAATGATATTGCGACAGAGTGTGCTTGGGACGCCTTCGGGTCGCTTCGGCGCGTCTGGGAGACGACGTACTTCGGCTGCGCTAGTCACTCTGTTCTACATCTACATCTACATCTACTGGAGGTCCGGACATGTTGTTCTCTATATCTTAGTTGTGAGTATGTAATACTCACTCAGTCTAGTGCTTACCGGAGAGCCGGACATGTGAATAGTATTTCGGAAGTTGGATGGAAAAGTTACCATACAATTGAAAAAGCAAAGTCGAGTGTTGCGAAAGACATTGTAAATGTGTGAATATTTGAATAATAACCAAACAAGATACGTTAATGAGAACTGTCGCCTACCATCACTATCAGTACTACACATCTCGTCGTTTATAGATACAGAGACTAATGTGGGCAAGTGGCACAGGTTCGAATTGCCAGCGTAGCAGCCTCCGTCGAAGAAGATCCCACGACCGACGAGCTGTCTTCTGCGCTGGGGACACAACTTTGGAAGACGACAGGTTTGCGAAAAGAACGGTCAGAGACTGTTATTCAATTTCTCCAGATCTCTCCAGCTTCCAGATCTGACTTCCAAAGGGACACATAATTTATAGAGGACATAGTGAACATCGGGAGTCGAATACAGCTACAAATTGTGGCGCGAGGCCAACAGCAATTCACAGTCTGGTTGGAATACAGACAGTGAGAACATTTAATGGCTTCTGAAGAGGTTGATTGGGTTGGTCGTCGAAATCCTGTAGATAACATGGAAACAACATCTCGGTTGAAAATCCGAAGACACAGCATCGATTATGTAAATGTCGTGTGACTTGGGCCTCCCGTCGGGTAGACCGTTCGCCGGGTGCAAGTCTTTCGATTTGTCGCCACTTCGGCGACTTGCGCGTCGATGGGGATGAAATGATGATGATTATGACTACACAACATCCAGCACATGAGCGGAGAAAAATGTCCGACCCAGCCGGGAATCGAACCCGGGCCCTTGGGATTGACATTCTGTCGCGCTGACCACTTTTTTTTCTGTAATCTCATTTTGTTCGTTATTGTTCGTTTCAATTATTCGTGGCGGACTTCACCTGACACCCATTGACGTTCGTTATTGATCGATTCACTCAGTTTTTTTATTACAGAGGGCAGCTAACCCTCTGACCGAACACGCTGAGCTACCGTGCAGGCGCCACTCAGCTACCGGAGGCGGACATTGATTGTGTGAAATTACTTTAGACATTGCTACCGCAATGATAAACACATAGCTGCGGAGAGAGTATCCGAGAAGTCACAGATCGTGACGAACTTGCAAGTTGGCACTGGAGTAGTGATGGGGAGCTCGTGAATGAGTCGTTCAAATGAACGCTTCACTCCAGTGAAGTGTGAACTAACCATTCAATTTCAATGAACTGGTACTTCAAACTCTTCACAGATAGCACACTCCACACTTTTTTCTAGTCCACTCACTCCCTTCCACTCTCCCTCTCCCACTACATCGGCGCTACGTCACTCATTCTCCCTTCACTTCAGTCCTCCCTCTACTGTCGACGAATCGCGCGGTGTTTGTGGGGAACGATAGGTTTAGGAGGGTTTGGGGGGCGAGGGGAAGGCAGCGTCAGCTGCTTCGTGCAGTGCTGACATCATTAACCGTGACTATTTGTGCAGTTAAACTTCGCGTCTACGGGTAGCCTACCGTTGGCAGCGCTTGCAGACAAATGAATATTAAAGATACAAACGAAGAGGCTGGCTGTGTGAGCACGAGCAGCCAACATGAAAATAAACGGTTTGTTAAGAACACTGAAAGAGGGATTTTACTTGAAATCGTACCAGTGACTACAGGTGACAGTTTACGTTTAGAATGTGGAGGGTTATTATTCTCAACAAAAAACAAAAGAAAAAAAATCTACAGGAAAACTTCTGAATAATTACTTAACGTAGGTGTATAGACTTTGTGACAGTGGTAAACGTACTCATTCTATTTTGGATTAAATTTTAAAAGGAACATAAAATTGGACTGCATTTCGTTGGTAACCCTAGTTTTCAGTCCATGAATACAACAAATAATGTTTCACTTGGCAGATAAAGACTTTTTTGGGCGCTTCATGAAAAAAATGTTGAGCAAGATTAAATGTATCACCTTCTTTATATGTGACAGGCTTCTCTGTTTATCTTTCCTTTGTCCCCTTCGACCATGCTCTATTTAAGTTACCTCAGATGCTGTAAGAGCGTAAAACGTTGCGTGCACGTTACTGCATAGTTCGGCCATCTGTTGGTAAAATTATGAAGTATTACGAAGCTTTATCGTACGAGCGAGGCGAAGCGAGCGTAGCCGCGGCTGAGCGGCGAACTGGGCAAGTTCGCCAGGCTTCCGTAGTTCATGAATGTACTACTTCATTTGAACGCTTCACGGCAAAGAGTGAAACGAATGAAGTAGTTCACGGGAATGAACGAGTTCGACCCATCTCTACACTGGAGACTTGTCGACGGCGGCGCAGGCGACAGGTAATGGCAAAGTGGTTGCACAATGCGGCCCGCTAATGAGTAGGCGGGGCGCATCGAACTGCGAGCCGCGCGGCGCTGCGGCGAGGGCAGGGGGGGGGGGGGGGGGGGGGGCTAGGGCGGCCAGGCGCACAGCACAGCTCGCGACTGCATCCGCGGTGGCTGAGCGGCCGGAGCGGGCAGCGGGCGTGCACCCACTGCGGCCGGCCGCCCACGGCTGCGGTGCGATGCGCCCGCCGTGCCCCATTGTTCTGCGGCCTTCGCCTTCGCCTGCCTTTCTGCCCGGGTCCGCTCGTGCCGTTCCCCGTTGCAGCCGCTTCTTCCTTCTCCTTGGACCACACACTAAATGGTCCAAAGTATCTGGACAGCACTACATAAAGCGGAACTGAGCACCAGATGTCACGAGACTCTGACACCCCTATATAAAAGGAGGCGGGGGAGTATTATACGTACTGCCAGTATAGAAGCAGTAATAACAGAGTGGGTCGGACAACAGACATCATTGACATTGAAAGTGGACTACTGACTACATCTCAACTGAGTATCAGATCAACCAGGGACGTGACACAACACCGAAGTACACAGGACGTAGGGTTACGGTACGGGGCTGTTTCTCGTGGTTAGGGTGTGGTCCACTTATTGCGCTGAAGAAAACGCTAAATGCGGAAGGATAAAAACGCATTTTACACTACAGTGCACTGTATATTGCATAGGAACAGTATGGAGCTGATATAACGGCATCTGTGAGGCAATGGTTTTGGACACCACATTCCTCAAACCGACTAACCTGCTGTAAAGGGACATCATCATCTAGCATTACTTTTCGTCAACAAAAGTAGTCGATACCAGAAATATTTTTTTAATTTTGGACAGGTCAATATTGTCTCGGCGGTTTTTCTAAAAAACTGTCATATGATTTTGTACATGATGTGTTGTATCTCAAGCTAAAACTTAGGAAAAGGAATTACTCTGATTTTGTTGTTACCATCGATATGTACTAACTCTGAATATACAGTTAAAATTATTTTGTTAGAAATATCTGATATTACAAAATATTTGGCACACTTAAAATTTCTATTATTAGTTACGCTCTCTAGCACTGTTTATTTTGTTTATTTCTGGATCCATTTATACGGTTCTAGGCGCTACAGTCTGGAACCGCGAGACCGCTACGGTCGCAGGTTCGAATCCTGCTTCGGGCATGGATGTGTGTGATGTCCTTAGGTTAGTTAGGTTTAAGTAGTTCTAAGTTCTAGGGGACTGATGACCTCAGAAGTTAAGTCCCATAGTGCTCAGAGCCATTTGAACCATTCGATCCATTTATAAAATAATAAACTGAACTAATAGAAATTCATTTGTCAAGAAAAACTGTAAACCCTCCGGAATATTGTTATTACCGCACAGTGAAGGAGTAGTAAGCATCCCTCTGATATGATCGGTCATATTTTTGTAGTTTCGACGAACAATCTAATTTCGACTTTGTTAATGTGAAAATTCCAAAGACAGTATGATATAGTAAAATGTGACGCAAATAAGCACTCAAAAAACAAAATTTCTGCACAGACATTCTTCAAATTTATGTAGGTCAGTTGAGCCATGAGAATTTAAAATGTGAAAATTTCAGCTTAAAGAATCAGACCCCTAGACAAGAAGAACTGGTGCCAACCGCGCGAGAAAAGATAAGAAAGTTTATTGTAAATCTTATACCTCTCGAATCTTATGAAAAGACTTGACTATCGTAGACAGTAGCGACAACAAAAGAGGGAGGGGAAGATTACAAGTGTGGGCGTCGTCCGGCATCAGTTGACTAATAATGAAGTTTTGTCTGCTACAGAGAAGAAAGTGATTTATGTCATTTACAATTTAGGTATGAATACACTGCCGATCGCATGAAGCAAGAAAACGGAAAGCTGCCCATCAAAGCAAATCACACCAACAGTGACGATATACTACCAATAATGACGGACTGGATCGAATGAAAGAGGGCCCGCATCTCGTGGTCGTGCGGTAGCGTTCTCGCTTCCCACGCCCGGGTTCCCGGGTTCGATTCCCGGCGAGGTCAGGGATTTTCTCTGCCTCGTGATGGCTGGGTGTTGTGTGATGTCCTTAGGTTAGTTAGGTTTAAGTAGTTCTAAGTTCTAGGGGACTGATGACCTAAGATGTTAAGTCCCATAGTGCTCAGAGCCATTTGAACCATTTTGAATGAAAGAGGACTTTACAACTATAACCAGGGACATCAAAAAGGAAACATAAGTACAAACTATCTGCGCAGTTAATTTGTTCGTGGACTCGTGTGCTTGTTAACAAAATGAACAGGGATGAGGGCAGGAGTGAGTTAGAAATGAAAACTGTAGGATCCAGCCAGGACATGTCTGAGCCGAGTGAAGTCGTAGTCAGTAAAGAAACAATAAAAACTGATGTTTTGCTGTTCATTCACGTTATGGCTTGTCAAATGACACCGTCGACGTCATACCATCATGCAAACATTGTACAGCGTCAGATTTGCACCAGGTAGCCAAAACTGGCACCAATTTTTTTCCAGCATAAATCGGACCCACTTTAACGCGTTAGCATATCTACCAAAGTTTGCTGCCATATGATACAATCCACATTGGACTCCATTAATAGCTGAACTTTAATTATAACCACTTAGCATGTTAACGGAAATCTATCTCACTAAGCGGCTAACCTGGGGCACAGGTTGCATATTTAACTGCTTCCAGGGGCAATAAAAATTTGAATTTTAACATTTCATACAGTTATTGACCGATTTTAGAAATTTAAAATACTCACATAATCATCTGATTACGAAATGTAATCATATATTGTAGATTTAACACAGGAAGTGAAGTATTACATTTAAAAACTGTGTGTATGTCTCGAGAAAGCTTAGCTCTCGGCGCCCAAATTACCCAGACTACATTCACCCAGCATTTGAGAATGAGGGCACTTGGCAACTTCCAACAAACTTTGCACGTGGTTTCAAACCTTTATGAAATTTTTGTCCTGAACACCCCCAGAATATGCTGAGAGAAAATAAGTTTCTCGTTCACATATTTTCGTTGTTTATGCAATAAGATGGCAGCATCTGCGATCAGGCATGACGGTATAATTGCTCTTCCACTATTGATTCTATCTGCAAAATATTTTACAAATAGAATCCACATGATTATACCACTGAATGTACTTGCTAAATTATATCGTACAATGCATAGCTCTTCTTTTGTTCTTCTCTATTTTCCTGTATCATTCCTATGCGGTGCGGATCACAGACTGACAAGCAGTATTCAAGTATGGTCGAAAGAGGGATTTGTAAGCCAGTACAAAGCAGTTACAAAGCAGTCCCACACTTAAGTATAAATAATTTACTTAATATCACAGTTTGGTTTCCAGAAGGGTTTCTCGACTGTGAATGCTATTTATGCATTGACTCATCTTATAGTGGAAACCTTATGTAATGAAACGTCACCAGTTGGTATTTTTTGTGCACTTTTCAAGGCGTTTGATTGTGTAGAAATGTTACTCTCTTAAAAAGCTGAAGTTTTATGGAATTGATGGTTTTACACACCGCTGGTCTGAATCATACTTAACAAACAGGATGCAAAAAGTTGTGACGAATACTTCAAACAATGTGGAAGGGTAGAAAATTATATTGGCTGGAGAGAATTCTCAGAGGGAATCCCACAGGGTTCAAATGCAGGTCCATACCTATTCCTTACATATGTGGATGACCTTCCACCAACATCCTTCAAGCAGAATTGGTACATTCTGCAGACGATACTAGTGTTTAATAAACCCCTAAATCCCATTAGAAGAGATCGTGAATGATATTATCCAAAGAATTGTAGAACGGTTCTCAGAAAATGAACTCCCAATATAAAAAAAATAAATAAAAAACCATACCATATTCAGTTCTGTACAACGAACAGTCCACCGACAGTTGACGTTGCACATGAGCAGGAGTCAGTAAATAGCGTAGAATGCCCAAATTTTTGGATACAGATACTGACGAAAACTTGAATTGGAGGAAGCATATTACTGAGCTTCTCGAACAGTTAAGTTCAGCTACTTCTGCTCGTCACGTAACTGGTAATCTTTGAAATGAATTTACCTCCTGACATATTTTGCATATTTACACTCAGTTATATCTCAGCTATATCTAACCATTTACAAAGTACTGCTTGCACAAACGCGAGTGGTTAGAATAATATGTGGTGGTCGCCAACGCACGTCATATAGGTACCTCGTCAGGAGGCTAGGCATTTTTAACGGCGCCGTTCCAGTACATACATTCACCAACGAAATTCGTCATAAATAACCATCATAATTTGAGAAGAACACTGATGTGCATACCTACAACACTAGAGAGAAAATTGACCTTTCTTACCCATTACTAAAGCTATTAGTGGCTCGAAAACGTGTTCCTTATGTAAAAACATAAATTTTTGATCATTTGCCCAATTCCATACAATGTTTGAGTGGTAGCAAAGCAAGTTTCAGATCTAATTTAAAACCATTTCTCCTGGACAACTTTTCAAAAGTATATGACTAAAAAATAATTTGTTTGTTAATGTAACACCAGTCATGTACACTGATCAGCTGGGCAGACTGGTGAAACAGAAGGCGCGAACTGCGGCGCAACTAACAACAGACTTTAATCCTGGGCAGAGTACAAAAGCGTCTGAATACACAGCGCACCGAACACCGCTAACGAAGGGCCTCCGCAGCCGATGACCGATGCATGGGCCAACGTTAACGCCACGACCATGGATGGCAACGACGACTCAAATGGGCACGTGAACATCGGCACTTGGCAGAGCGTTTTCTTGGTGAGTCCCGGATCCTCCTTGATCATGCTCATGGGACGGTGCGAGTGCGTCGTCTTCCAGGGGAAAAGATCCTCGACACCTCTACTGCAGAACGGAGACAAGCTGCCGGCGGCTCCTTTACGCTATGGTAACATTCACGGGGCATCCGTGGGTCCAGTGCTATGCACCAGTTGCACGTCATGTACACCCCTTCATGACGACCATGTTTCCCGACGGCAGTGGCATTTTTCAGCAAGATAATGCGTCATGTCGGAAGGGCAGAAACGTGATGGAGTGGTTCGAGGAATACAGCAGCGAGTTCTAACTGATGTGCTGGCCCCCCAACTCGACAGATCTGAAAACATCTGGGATGTGATTGAACGTGGCGTCAGAGCTCATCGCCCCCTCCCCGGAGTTTACGGGAATTAGCTGATTTGCTTGTGCAGAAGTGGTGCCAGCTCCTTCCACGCCACGACGCGCCGCCGCTGTTACCTGAGCCACAGGTGGACATGCTCGCTGTTAGGTGGGTGGTCGTAACGTGCTGGCTGATCACTGTATACATAGCCTGCGGACTGACTCGTTCCACTTCATTTCGATAAAAGAACCGTGCAAATTCATTATGGGGCATATATCTAACTAACTAAAACATCACATCCCCAGAACTATGCGTCTTACAATAAGGTAATTTTGCAGGTCTATTCACTGGTGTAATTATGTGGATACTGCTTGTAAAATGTTTTGCAAATAGAATTAGTAGTGGAAGAGCAATAAAAACTTCATGCCTGATGCTGCGGTCTTACCCCGTGAACAACGAAAATATACAGGGTGAGTCACTAACTCTTGCCACCTAGAAAGTGTGATAGTAGCTAAAAAGTTTGTGGGACAAATATTGCATGGGACAACGGGGGGCCATAATATGACTTTGGGTTTTGGTTGCTAGATGGGGTCGCTTCAGAGATATGAAGATCAACTTTGTTTTTTTAAATGGAATGCTATTGTTTGGTACTTATTTCCTGATAGCGGCTATCGAGGCGAATCCAGTGATGTGTAACAGTAAGGTCTTTGAAGGTCAACGAAGGTCACAAAGGTGGCAAGAACGTCCATTTACGGAAGGTGTTCGAAGTGCTGAACTTTTCGTATGATGGATTGAGTGGTATTCCTTGTCACATAGCCTGTCAGGTGTACCGCGACGTCTGCACGTCATCGAGACTTCCTTGTACAGCACGTGGTTCTTTCTCTGCAAGAGCGAAACTGTGAGCAAACTACTGTTTTCGTGCAAGATGGGGCAACAACTCATGTCTCTCGCCCGGTGAAAGATCCGACTAACGCAAATTTCCACGAACGTCTTATCTCAAGAGCTTTTCCAGATACATGGCCTGAAGATCATCTAATCCGAATCAATGTGTCTATTAGCTACAGGGACACCTAAAATAACGCATACACCAGGGACACTTTTGATGTGTATCTGATCTGAAGCCTAGCACACAGGAACACTTGGCTCAGATTCTACCGCAAATGCTGCGAGCAATTGTTGATCACGTCGCTTTACGGATGCACTATCTCGTCAGCGTCTCCGGTGGTCACGCTGAACAAGCAACAAACTCAGCATTGTGCCTATTCTCACTTGTTCGACCATTTCTGCTCACACTTCGTTCCTAATTCATTACATATGGAAACATTTCTGTGAGTCTTTCTTGCACTCACAGCGTCTTATTTCACATTGTGGCCTAAACAGGAACTAATGTTTTCCAGCGCAGATCGATTCTACAAGATGGGGCAATCCAACACATTTTGCTGCCGTACGATAATAACCTCTGTAAGCAGCTGCACTTTAGTTATAACACCCGGTGTTTTTATTTACTGGAACCCTATTTGGAAACTGGCGATGGAACAGCAGCCAGGCAGGAAACTTCTTGATTCGTGTTGACAATACAAAGTAGATACGTACAAAAAACCGTCTGCCACTTTCGCTCGACGACATTCACGAATGTCGTTCGCATGGTTCATTGCTGGAATAGTTCAAGCATTTAGCAACTTGTTTTAGGTGAAACAGCACCATAAAATACATATAGTGTGACAATTTCGCAAGTGAAATAATTGATTTTAAACTTTCTGCATAAAATACGCTAGTCACACGAGCGGAGAAGTCTCGCGGACTGTAGAGAAGCTTCTGTGCTTAGTGACTTTCTATCGGCGTGAAAAGCACACGTAGATCTAAATGTGGCAGACGATACAGGGCGGTGTATACAAGAAGACAACAGCCGTGGTGTCCGAGGGAGGAAGTCTGTAAGGAGCCCTGCTCGACACTCGCGATATGTTTAGCCACATCCAAGGGAGTCCGCGCCAAACAAAGCGCTCCTGATCACAGTCGCAAAGTAAATACGGGGCAGCTCCGTTGTAGAGGAAGCGCTGGCGACACAGAGGAACTACGTCAGCGATTTGTTTTACTCGACGTCTGATGTGGGGAGATGCGCTCTCTTGACCGTTTTCCGTGCCGGCGGAAAACGCTCTATTTTTAAATCCTTAGTCTGAGAGAAGCGTTAAGGTGCAAACACAACATGCTGTCGACACAAGTTACATGTAAGAGGATGCATTCTCTGGACGTTGCACTGATTGCTATATGAGTACTTTTGCAACACAACAAGAGTGGTGATTTTTTTCTTCGCCAGAGACGGTAATGTTAAATCGGGCTTTGAACTTTTGAATAGAGCGTAATATGGTTTTGGAAGTCGACAGATAGTTAGGACGCCATTTACAGCCCCATTCAACAGATTTTAAAGTCATTTTGCGAAAAAATTAAAGTTTTTTGGATTAATACTATATTTAAAGAGTTTACCTACAAGTGAGAAAATATTCGTATACTGTAACACTCTACGAAATACAAATTTCTCTAGGGTCAAGTACAGTGACATTTCAGAAATGGGTTTCCAAGTAATTTTTTAGCAGTGTGTTCAAAGCATAAAATTACTAATTACAAGTAAGACTGCTATTTGAAAACATGCTAAGTCCACGTTTTTTCCGAGATCTTTCTTAAATCTTGATTTCTTTATCTGCTCTTTTTAGAGTAGTTTGGACTCTGCAAATTTCTGCCAGTATTGTGTAATATGGTACGAGCTCATTTCGTCAGGGGAGAAGTGATTGCCATTCCCCACTGCCGATGTCCGAGAAAACTGATATCGGGGATACAGAGGTATTTTCTTTTTGTTTCGTTGAATTCATCGAGAACAGGAAAGTCAAGAATACAACATTTTATTGCCATCGTTGTCATTGAGACTCAACATTTGATCATTTGCACGACAGTAGAGAAATGAGTTGACTGTACAGTTATTGAAGAACACAATCCCCTGATATAATTTTAGGGAAATCACAACCACCAAGCTGAAAACACCCATTTCAGTAGGTCAATATCTACAGCAGCTAATTACGATTCTGACAATACGGAACATTAATACTTGAATAAAAGAACAGGCCCCCGCCACATAAGCCCTGATCTGTCTAAGTTCTGCTCTCTGCTACGTGTCGAACAATTTTTTTAAGGCTGCTTCATTAACAATAACGAAATGTGGAGGAAGTAAAACCTTCGTTACGTATTTTATTTGTGTTTGTGTTGTTCCTGTCTCCTGTATGTGCGACTATTTCTCTCATTTTATTGTTGTAATTCGCAAGCAGAACAAAAAGGTCAGGTCTCATCTAAATACTCCGAGCATGACGTGTCCCGCCATATTTGTACATTCTCACAAGTTCACTCAATCGGTAATGTTGAGGCCTTTACAGATGTTAAAGTAAGATGAATTAAAACATAATGCACAATTATTCACAAACTAGTTCTCCTACAAGACAAACGTGAGTTACACTAGTACCCAAATAACTGATTAGGGCCGGCCGTGGTGGCCGAGCGGTTCTAGGCGCTTCAGTCTGGAACCGCGCGACCGCACCGGACGCAGGTTCGAATCCTGCCTCGGGCATGGATGTGTGTGATGTCCTTAGGTTAGTTGGGTTTAAGTAGTTCTAAGTTCTAGGGGACTGATGACCTTAGAAGTTAAGTCCCATAGTGCTCAGAGCCATTTGACCCATTTTTGACTGATTAGGTACTCTGGGAAAAGGAAAAGCAGAAAGGGAAGAGGAAAAGGATAACTGTAAATGACCGTCGAGGTTTCCATACAGTATGGAACTTTACTGTCGTCATAAGGAAATGAGTAATCACTACATCGGTTAAACATGCGATTCAGAGATCACAAAATCATTGCATTAGTTCCACAATGCTTGATTCCTATTTGCGCTTTCCGTCGTGAAGAAATCGTAGATTTTAGTGAACGCTACGAAGTCGCCGTATGGACCTTATTTTGCAGGGTGGGACCTACAGACGTCTTGAAGCGGGTTAGACACAGACTGCAGTCCGTTCAACGTTTAAAACGGCACAGTCATTAAAAAACTTTGGCCGCAATCGAGAAATACAGGAAATGACAAGAACTCCTTGCCAACCTTGTGACCGGCATAGGAGCACGTTGGAAGGCATACGGTCATCGCACACCCTATTAAGAACCATGTTCCACCCTTTGCAATTTCCAGTGGCCATCATAAACTGCCATGATTTCAGTGGAATTGTGTACAATAACAGTGTCTTTTCTGTTCGTCCCATTGCGTGTATCTTTCAGTTACATTCTATACTGTACTATACTAAACTATAGCAGTATGGCGCAAATTTCACCGAGCGATGTTACTTTGCACTGACACATCATTCGAATGTTACTTCCATCCTTATGTTTTGTACGCCGGTGTACTTATAGTTCTTTATGTCTGTCTGGAGCCATGCTCGCTGCAGCACGTACCATTATTGCTGAAGGATTCATAGAGAGAACGATGAGCGTCCTACCAGGCTGCCTCCAGTATTTCTCAAAGCTGTTGAAGAGTGAGTAAAGGCGAACTTACGCAGCGGGTACAGCAATTTATGTGGTCCCCTGCCAGCTCGACTACTTGCAGCGACTATTAATGTATGTGTAACAGAATTCACACTCCGGAAACGCTGCTCCCATTGGCTTCCATAGTTTCTGATGGGCGTGTAATATATAACTCACACAGCCGAAGGGGCAGTCGATATGGTCCCAAGTTGCCCGCAGTGTTTCTTGTGTGGTGCGGTCTCACATTTCCTGCAGTGTTCTTTGCTCAGACGCTGAATGTTGCACAGTAGAAGACTCACAAAGAAAACAGTGCTGTTTACGTGATCGATCGGTCGCTGCCTACGGTGTTCTCACAGCTGTTCAGTGAGTCACGGAGCACTCACACAGTGAACTTGGTCATCCAAGTGGTCACATTCTGGTCCTTGAATGTCGTAGACCCACACTCTCTGTAATGGATTTTACACACAGGACATGGAAACTGATCTGGTTCCACGCCGTCTACAGTGATTCTCGCAGCATAAACGAATATTGAAACAAAGAATATGACTATTTATTCAGTCCAAAATGACCTCAATTATTCGCAGAGAAGACGAACATTATGTATGGTAGAATGTTGTGTTTAAAGCTGGACCTATAAACATATCGCCAAAGATGAAATGAAAATTAACAGTCCGACGAAATGCCAGGAAAACATACACTGATGACTCAAAATACTACGACCATCCGCTTGGTAAGGTGTTGTCACACTTTTGGAACAGATCGTTGATTTGTGGGATCAGAGCATCCCAGGTGTGTTCCATGAAGTTCAAATCAGGCAAATTTGGTGGCCAAGAGAACAAGGTGAGTTGACCATCACGCTCCTCAAACAACAGTAGCACGATTCTGGCCTTATGACTCGAAGAGTTATCTTGCTCAAAGACGCCAATGCCATTAGGGAAAATATCAAGCAGGGATGTAGGCGCTCCACAGTACTGGAGATGCGGCAAGAAGCCGGACACGAAGCATGCGGGAACATTATATAAGTGGAACAGTGCTGCACAAATGCTGAATAGATCTTTTAATAAAACGACGTCAGCTGGTGAATGAAAGACTAATAGCACGCGTTTCGGGATAACCCGTCTTCAGATATCTGTGAAACAGATGATAACGAATCATGCACTAAAAACAACGGCAATGGCATTGCGCATTACAAAGATACCCATGAGTTACTGGTAAGAGACGCATACCAGACAAATCGAGTTGTACGGATGAACTGAAGTTATACGTTACATAACTGTCAGAAACAGACTGACGGACCCACAGTGATAACAGCACCACGAAACAAAGTTGTACCGACAGGCTGCTCTAGCCTCAGTCGCGCTACACAACGTCAAGTGACAAACGAATACTTATTCACCGCCAGTAGCTCAGCAGACTATTAAACTCGTAGCGATCCTCATTGCAGTCGAAGCGTTCTGCCACGGAACTTAACGGTCGCGCGATGTCGCCTGTGTAAGGGACGCTGCTGTAGATGACGTAGGGTGAGTGGACAGAATATTTGCACTGTGTGCCTAAAACGTGCCTGTCCAACTACAATAGATCGCTGCTGAAACCAGTCGACATCATCAGGTTTACGGCGGTAATGTGGAGTGGAGATGCTGTCCCACTTTTTGAGGGTGTGTGCCATATCTGATTAGCCTACGTATGTGTCTCCTCAGCCCATGAATCATGTGTGTAGTAATAACGTCAACGAAATGTGCCACATAATAGTGATAACAGTGTAGTTTCCCTACTGACGCTTACATTCAATCCAATCCTCGCTATGCCCTGAACACGTTTCTGGACAAATTGACCAAGGTCGTTCATAAATCCTAACTCCATTAACAGGTGTGATTGTTATTTATTGAAGATGATTCTCTCCGCTTTATCAGTTGAGACAATTGCCACTAGAATCTAGTTTAATAAAGTATTACGTAGAGGAGAGGGTTGTACCTTGGAGAAAGTGTACCTAGGAACACACGAAGGAATCACCAGAAACCGCCATAAACAATTTCCCGCATTTTCTGTTTATGCTGTTTTTGTTGTTATTATATATGACGTGTTTTGTGCAGATTTGTAAATATTTCGAATTCTACGGATTTAACTTCTGTATAACGTATTAAAGCTGCATGGCACAGATTGTTAATTCAGCAGTTACAAAATTTTATGCCAAGTAAAATTCTATATATTTAACATGTGGACGACTAAGACACACTTCATTGTTCGTGCACTAACTTGTACCTTGAAACATAGGAAGGTCTTTTACTGTGGAACATGTCATATTCGCAAATTAACTGTTTTTAAAATCACTTAGCAATTTCACCCGTGCTCAAAATTTTCCTTAGTTTCCAGTAGCTTCTAATTCAAAATATATTTGTCTCATATCTGGTTTTTGATAATACTACTTCTTAATTTTCTGTCGCTTTCTCATTGTTGAGTGTGATACAGAAATAACATAAGAGATAAACTATTAAATAAAGTATTGTGGAACTGTCTCGTTTGTCACGCTTTTAAATTTCAATAGAATTTTTTTTTCCTATGTACAAGAACATGCTTTGTCTTGGAACATGATTTCAGATTTGAAAAAAACCTTTATTTTCCTGAGCAGCTTTTGTAATATCGGAAAAAGACTGTAGCACACGATGTGAATTCTATCATTTGAAAATGAACTAAGAAAATGTATTAAACTTCTATTACAGGACTGGCTAGAGGCCGATGTCTGATAAGTGCTCCAAGGTACAGAACTGTCACTTATTACTTTAATTAATAAATCCGTTTATTTAGTCTTTTCAAATCGATAAATCATGTTCTCATTAATTAAAATCATTAGAATAAAATATAAGTCCTTAATACTACGCGACGTCGACCGGCTGCCGTGCGTCCTCTTCCATGTGACGTAATGAGGATGCGATGTGAAGCTGTCTCGAAAGCAAAATACGCAGTCAACGGCAATTATATTTGCTACAAGTTGTAGCATGCAGTCTAGCCTTCACTCAAAGCTGTATTGTGCTTTCTTTTTGGACATCAATAGCGCCCAGACATATGCATTTTGCACGCGCATTATTGACAAGCATGAAATTAGACCACTTACACACCTACCCATTAAAGCTGAATGACGCGGTAGGGTAGTAAATAATGACATTTTAGTTTTGTACCTACAGAATAGTCGGAAGAATATGTAATTAAATTTGTAGATAATTTGGGGGATACAGAGTGTGAAATTCAACACACGTGGCTAGCAGCAATAATGGTTGCAACCTGGCTTGGCATCTGAACTGAGGATGGATTACAGATACTGGTATGTCTTTCCATGCCGATATAACTGCATGCAAGCGTTCAGCAATCGTAGCAGCTGCCAATTGTTGGCATGTTGTTGTGGTCTTCAGTCCTGAGACTGGTTTGATGCAGCTCTCCATGCTACTCTATCCTGTGCAAGCTGCTTCATCTCCCAGTACCTACTGCAGCCTACATCCTTCTGAATCTGCTTAGTGTATTCATCTCTTGGTCTCCCTCTAGCATTTTTACCCTCCACGCTGCCCTCCAATACTAAATTGGTAATCCCTCGATGTCTCAGAACATGTCCTACCAACCGATCTCTTCTTCTAGTCAAGTTGAGCCACAACCTCCTCTTCTCCCCAATTTTATTCATTACTTCCTCATTAGTTATGTGATCTACGCATCTAATCTTCAGCATTCTTCTGTAGCACAACATTTCGAAAGCTTCTATTCTCTTCTTGTCCAAACTATTTATAGTCCATGTTTCACTTCCATACATGGCTACACTCCATACAAATACTTTCAGAAACGACTTCCTGACACTGAAATCTATACTCGATGTTAACAAATTTCTCTTCTTCAGAAACGCTTTCCTTGCCATTGCCAGTCTACATTTTATATCCTCTCTACTTCGACCATCATCAGTTATTTTGCTACCCAAATAGCAAAACTCCTTTACTACGTTAAGTGTCTCATTTCCTAATCTAATTCCCTCAGCATCACCCGACTTAATTCGACTACATTCCATTATCCTCGTTTTGCTCTTGTTGATGTTCATCTTATATCCTCCTTTCAAGACAGTGTCCATTCCGTTCAACTGCTCTTCCAAGTCCTTTGCTGTCTCTGACAGAATTACAATGTCATCGGCGAACCTCAAAGTTTGTATTTCTTCTCCGTGGATTTTAATACCTACTCCGAACTTTTCTTTTGTTTCGTTTATTGCTTGCTCAATATACAGATATAATAACATCGGGGATAGGCTACAACCCTGTCTCACTCCCTTCCCAACCACTGCTTCCCTTTCATGCCCCTCGACTCTTATAACTGCCATCTGGTTTCTGTACAAATTGTAAATAGCCTTTTGCTCCCTGTATTTTACCCCTGCCACCTTCAGAATTTGAAAGCAGGTTGTTGGCATATCATCACTGAATTTGTGATTTGGTGCACATGCCGGCCAGGTCAACAGTTGAACAACCTACAACTTGCGGTCTTGCATCGTTTTATTGAAAGGTAATGTCACGGAGACCTCGAAGATGAGGCACAGCCACCGCCATTAACAAGTCAGAAATGTAACGGTTTCTGTCCAGATTGCCAGTTACGTCAGCTGGAGATGATTGTGTCGTGCAAACAGTGGCACGCCGTACCATTACGTCAGGTGCTGGGCGGTAAGGTGAGTTCGAATGCAGTCTGGCAACCTAAGTTTTCGTCGGAGCGTCCCTACACGGATAAGCAAAATTGTGTTGCATGCAGACCCAGGAATCGTCTGAGAAGACGCGGGGGTGACAGTGCTGGGTCCGCTGAGAGCACCACTGTTGCCGCCTCTCTCTCTCTCTCTCTCTTTCTCTCTCTCTCTCTCTCTCTCTCTCTCTCTCTCTCCCCCCCCTCTCTCTGTCGCTCTGCTGCCTCGTCGAGGGTAGCCACAACAATGGCCGCCGTGGTGAGAGTCCGTGGTGGTCCAGACGTCGTCGCACTGTCCGCGTGGGTGGATACTTGTCTTGCTGCAGAGAAGCCCGTCCTCCACGACCAAGGGAACAGTAACCGCGTGGGACCTTTGAGAACCTGTGTTCTGTTATGGCCCTCCTCAACACATCGATTTCCTGTTCCTTTGACAGTCGTGTGATCCCGAACAATGCGAGCAGCGATATCGGAAACTGATGAAGTGCAGTCTCTATAAGCTACGATAATGCCGGTGTCGAATTCCGATACGTGCTGGTAGGCGTTTCCCATTACTACCCAAGACATACCACGCCCTGCAGATTAATTTCCACATATATAGAATGTGGATAGCTTTTCCCTATCTACGAGAGTAAGTACTGCAACACAATTTCTTTCCTCGGCCAATATCGGCTGAAAAAAAAAATGCGGAATTTGCTGTGGGGTATCGAGGAACATCGCAGCTTCAGCCCCTATAGTTCCATGAACGTCCGATAGGTGGCGGCGCTATATATAACCTTCAAAATTCCCCCTTCAACGCAGGTTGTTCCGAGTAGAGCACTGTCATCGAATGTCTTTCGCGGAAAACCAGAGCGCCGCAGATATTCATGGGCGCTTGCAGAATGTCTATGGAGACCTAGCACTGAACAAAAGCACGGTGAGCCGCAAGGCTGTCCGATGTCTCGCGTGCCGACCGGCCGCACGCAGCTTTGGAACGTGTGGACACTCTCATTCGACTTCATCGACGAGTCACAAACACCTCGCTCCCCAACTGGACGTGCTGACCCACTCGTCCACCAGTTGGGGTAGTCACAGACGTACGCCCACTGGGTTCCTCAGCTACTGCCTGGATCTGGCTTCTTACGCCTTCTGTCTGTTTCGCCCAAAGAAGGATGCCCTCCGTGGGAATCTGCACGTGGATGACGGGGAGGTTATTGACGCAGCAAGATGTCGGCTCCAACTGCGACCAGTAGACTGTGGCACCGTGCAGGCACACAGGCCGTCCCTGTAAGGTGGCACAAGGGCGGCGCGTTGAAGGGGCATTACGTTGAAAAACAGGGTTTTGAAACCAAAAGGGTGGTGTACTGGAATCCCGAATAAAACCGACCTGCTTTGAGGAAAAAAAAATGTGGTGCATTACTTATTGATCGCCCAGCGATAGTTCGTGTACTTGCGCTGAGAAGCTAATGCATATAAACCATAGAACCTTTCATGCTATCTGACGTTGCGTACTGCCTACATGGTGCTGCAGTTTTAATGACCAGCACTGTAAGTATATGCACTTTAACGACAAAGATATGTAAATACTTCACAGTCTTCCCATTTCAGTAGTGGCGAGTCCTCGCACGTTCCCCAAAAAGTTAGAAACTGAAAATATGCTTCTTTAATAAATCTTTATCTCTACCAATGACAGCAGTGATCGAAATGCATTTTATGTTGTTGTTGTTGTTGTTGATGATGATGATGTTTCAGTATTCAGTCAGAAGAGTGACTTGATGGAGCTGTCCACCCCTTCCTATCATGAGCAGGACTCTTCATCTCTGAGTAACTACTGCACTCTGCTTTCATTTGAACATGCTTCCTAATGCTTAAATTTATAATCTATGTTTTTCAGAACGCTTTTCCTGCTATTGCCGGTGTGTATATTGCATCCACTGCTTCAGCCATTATCAAGTTATTTTGCTGTGCAAATAGAAAAACTCATCTATTACTTATAGTGTCTCATTTCCAAATGACTGGGTGTTGTGTGATGTCCTTAGGTTTAAGTAGTTCTAAGTTCTAGGAGACTGATGACCATAGATGTTAAGTCCCATAGTGTTCAGAGCCATTTTTTTCATTTCCAAATGCAATTATCTAAACAGCGTCTGATTATATTCGACTACATTCCGTTGCCCTTGTTTTACTTTTGTTGATGCCCGTCTTATAAACTCAATTCAACAGCTATACATTACGTACAACTACTTTTCCAGGACCACTGGCGTCCCTTACAGTATTAAAATGTCACTGCCAAACTTCAAATTTTCATTTCGTCTCCATGAACTTTTAATTTCCTTTTCCAATTTCTCCTTGGTTTTATGTACTGCTTGTTTAATGTGCACATAGAATAAGGGTGAGGATAGGCTAGAACCCTTCCCCACACCCTTCTCAATCAGTGCTTCCCTTTCATGTCCTTTGACTCTTATATGCAATCTGCAGAGTTGTAAATGACCTTTTCCCCCGTATTTATACCTGCTGCTTTCAAAATTTCGGAGAGTGTATTCCAATCAATGTTGTCAAAATTGTTTTACAATTTTGGTGTGTGTATGTGTGTGTGTGTGTGTGTGTGTGTGTGTGTGTGTGTGTGTGTGTGTGTGTGTGTGGTGCTTTGCACAATATGGTGATGTACAAATTACATAAGTCCTGGATATATTTTGGAATATTCGAAAAAAAAAATCCTGCAACTTCGCAACAAAATCGCGCGGAATTTTCGACGTAAGTACCATAACCACTTAACGTTACATATTTATTTACTCTGTATTTCATCGTTTGGAGGTTAGTTATGTTCACACAGGGCGCTTCTAACACTGTTTTCTACCGTAGGGCACCAACACACCAAGAACATTTCGCCACAGTGGAAGAATAAAAATCGAAAACTGACGATTGTGTAAAGTGTATCTTGCAAATCATGTGAACAGCCGTCTGATGATGAACTTGCCAGTTCGAAACCGGTAACGGCGCTGTTTACCTAAATAAATAGCGGTATTAATAGTGGCTGGTTGCTCTCTTCTTCTTTGTAAGAATTAACCTACATTAGTTGTCAAAAGTTTTCTCTAAATCTATACAACTGCTGTAAACGTAGGGTTGCTCAGTAGCAGGGCCAGTATTGTCTCGCGTGTTCCTACACTTTTACGCACACCAAAATGTCCCAGAGGTAGGGTTCAACCAGTTTTTCCATTCGTCGGGAAACAATTCGTGTCAATATTTTGCAACCATATCTTATTGAACTGATAATTCGGTGATATTCACACCTGTCAACATCTGCCTTCTTTCGAACTGCAATTATTACATTCTTCTTGAAGTCCGAGGACATATCGCTTGTGTCATATATCTTAGACACCAAGCCATGGCTAGCTCTCCCAATAACTTCAGTAACTTGCAGTGAATACTATGTACTCCAGAGTCTTTGTTTCCACTTGAGTCTCTCAGTGTTCTGTTCAAATACTTCTCGCAGTACCATGTCTCCCATGTTATTTCCTCTTTTTTCTGTTATATTACTTGCAACTTCACTTCCCTTGCATACTCCATCTACAGGGTGTTCGTTAATTCCCGTTACAAACGTCTAGGTCTTGTAGAGGGGAGTGAGTAGATAACATCCTGATTTGGGACCCATGTCCGGCAACGTACCGTTTCCGTACTACAACCATTTGAAAGCATGTTGGTAACGCGACCATTTTTACAAGTAACTGATTAGGCTTGACCACATCTCATGTTTTACAATTCCTTTCATTAATAGCGAAAGAAATTTCTCATGTGGTCTTTCATGGCCTCTCTTCAACGTGATGCAGTTTGGCCTATCTCAGTTCGGGTGTGTGGTGTCGCCTTGGAGCACCGTAGTCACGCCTGCTGACGATGGAGTTACCCTTTCTCGAAGCCGTCGCGTAATTGAGGCGAAAAGCGTATGCGATGGAGTCGGACGTTGTGGAAAACGATCTTGATAAAGGCGACGTGCAGTTCTCCCATTATCGTGAGCTTCACCACTCAAAAGGATCGTGTCACTGTAGCGTGCAAACGAGTACTCAGACACGTCAACACTCACAAGAAACGCGTGGATCGGGCTGGAACCAGGTGAGAGAGGCAGAAGAGACGCCAAATGACATCAGCTGATCTTACGTATCCCCCTCCCTCGCCCCGCCCCCACCATGGGTATTCTGTAGCATACCTGCCCAGCAAACATGTTTTCAAACGGCTGTAGTTCTGAACTCACTCCCCTCTACAAGTCCTAGAAGTTTGTAACAGGAATTTCCGAACACCATCTTTCAGCCTTCCGTCTTTCGCACTTGTCTGTCATTTGGGCTTCTGATATACATATATCTTCGTCTCTTTTCTCCAAAGGATTCTTCTATTTTCCTATCACCTGCATCTATCAATCCAGTTGTAATGCATGCTTCTACAGAGCCTTGCATTTGTCCTCCAAGCATTTCTGCTTAGCAAGTTTGCATTTTCTGTCTCATTTTTAGTCGTTTGTATGCCCTTCGGCCAGCTATAAATTTGACGCATTTATATTTTCTCTCCTTCCATCAGTTATTCGCGTTGTATTGACGTTCTTCGCGAGTGCACATGTCGCCAGATGAGATGACCGCTGCTGTTTCCACGTCTGTACAGCACGGGGTGTGTACATAATAGAGCGCTCGGCGGAGCCACGGCGGTGTGCGCAGACTGTACCGCCGGGGTCGGCCCTGCCCCTCATCCAGCCGCCGCCATAATTTAGCTGCCACGGGGGCGCCAGCCACCCGCGGAGGCACCATTTACCCAGTGACCCGACAACAGGTAACAGGGGCCTCCCAACCCCCTGCCAAGATTGGATTCCGGTCACGAAGGGAAGACTGCTTTATCGGCACACAAGTCTGGCATTTCGTTCTACAGACCGATTGGAAACGAAGGAATTGCCGGAGCGGAAATCTGAAGTACTTCCGATCAGCAAAAACCGCAGGAATTAGAATAAATTCGGCGCGAGAAGCTGGCCTGGAACGGCAACGAGTGATAGGAGAGAGAACGACGCTTACGGGTTGCAAATCAGACAGCAGCTTCCGGTGCGAACGCAAAACAGTCGTCCCACGTGGCGGACATACATATGAAAGCGGCTTTTCTTTTCTCCTGAGGCTGCTACTCTGCCTAACACGCCTCTTGTGACAGTAGAAGCTAGCCCCGGAGCAGTGCTTTCGGAGTTCTCTTCTTCCTTTTTCTTTTTATCCCTTGGAAGTAGTAGTCACGTGATCGTTTGGTCAGTTTTTGTCGTTTCTATTCATCCGTATTTACTGTAAATTTTCTAGTAAAAACTTCTTATTTTTTACTTATTTATTTTTTGCTCGTGTAGTGCAGTTATTTAAGCTCTAATGATTAGGGAAGCATGGTAGCTTCAGCGCCGAAAAGTAAGATGAAATCTTACGTTGCTCTTGCGTGTCAATTTAAAAACTTCGAAATCGTCCGCATAAATTTTCTTCTTGCGTCAATCAACGTCTATTTGGTTTCTGATAGTGCGTGATGGACGCGAACAAATTTGACGACGGGTTAGTACGAAGTCTGAAATTTACGGCTTTGCCCGATGTCTGTCCGAAGCCTGCAGGAGGGATATTGATTACCCAGGCAGAATATTATTTTAGTTTTCCCACTTACTTTATTTTTTCACTTAATTTCAGCAAAACTATCTTAATTATTCGAGCCTCTATGTGTGACCTTTAGTTTCAGTGGAAAAGAATGTTAATGTATTATCAGTTACAACGACATTCCCCGCATACTTGTGTATACAGGCGCTGAATGCTACTTTGTATGGGCACTAAAGGCCTTCACGTCCAACACCTAAAGCCTACTGGCACCGTCATCGCCAACAAATGTGTCAGCGTTCCAAGATAAATTGTAGATTTTTTCATAGTCTGCGGTACGAGCTAGTTGTTTATTGGACATAAGACGTATGTGCCACCTACAATTAATCTCCACGTCGAAATCTCTTAGTTTTCCTAAATGAGATGCTAATGTCTGCTCCAGGACCATAGCACCTGCAAACCGGACCGTGGGCGTACCATGTTAAAAAAATGATCACGTACAAGAAGTCAGAAACTCTTGAGCTCTAAGGATTACATGCAGCATACCGCTTCGGATAAGGAAAGTTTGCATCGCACCGAAACATAATTAATATAATTCAGTGGAATTTAGCGGCAGGTCTTAAAAGTCATTTTAATAATAAATGCCGCGTAGTTGGGTACCAACTCGATGACCTTGTTACGTTATTACACGATAATTTCATCTCAACGTTTCCAGAAACCGTTAAGTCTCTTTGTTTTGCGACCTGTGAGTTACCGTTACATCACAAAAAGATATCGGTCAGCTAAGTATGCAATATGCGAATAATTTAAGAAATTTTGATATATTGCACGTTAATGTTACTCGTTAATGGATACATTAATCAAGTAATCGATGTTTATAATAATACATTAACCTACCTACACGACAGAGATAAGTAGAAACGTAAATAGGAAGTCCGTAGACATCATCTATCCTCAACCTTTCCGCGTCATTACAAGAATTAATGCCCCCAGCAGAAGTACCGAAGTCAACACTGCCTTATTTCTTACTAATAGAATCCTTGAATTATCCGCTTCCTGAATTTGTTTAG
Source organism: Schistocerca nitens (assembly GCF_023898315.1). Taxonomy (NCBI): domain Eukaryota; kingdom Metazoa; phylum Arthropoda; class Insecta; order Orthoptera; family Acrididae; genus Schistocerca; species Schistocerca nitens. The sequence goes on along the minus strand of NC_064619.1, from coordinate 3,221,817 downwards.
TTTTACGTGACGAAGTGATGTTCAAAGTAGATGAAGTTTGTATTTCTCTTCTTTGAATTCGAACTTCGATTCGTAAGCCACATTGTATTGAGTATTAGTCGTTGTCATTGTTTGATCTCTCGGGTAAAAGGCTGGTCTTGACCTTACTTTAGCAAATGAAGACTCGACAAGCAGACATCACGTGTGAGCTTGCTTTATGGGACGTTCTGTCGGACGAAGAAAAACCGTACAGGTAGGAGCACCGTTGTTTATCATAGAGTATTTATTACATATGATGAGAATTGAAGCTGAACCAAACAGAAACCACTGTTCTCGAAGACAGTTGCAACGAGGAAAATCTTTCTCACTATCTATCCTACAAAGCCGTTCTACAAATTCTTCTCTCTTCGACGTAAATTGAAAAGATTAATACCGTGAAAAATTAAGCAAGGAACTATTTGTGGTCGCGTATTACAGCACGAATGTTTTTCCTACATTCAACTGGGTCGTTACAGTGTGACAAGTTTCACCACCATCAATCAGTGGACGAGCACTTTAGAACAGAAGTGCTTTTGAAAAAAGCAGAAGGAAAAATCACGGGAAACGACACGCAGAAATGTTCTGAACTCTGTGGATGGAACGAATGCGAAGTTGTGTGGCCTAAATTGGGTTCAGTTTTTAAGACAATCACCAGTAATTCAACATATTCAGAGGTTATACGAATTTTCAGCAGCAGCGTCGCTTCTTTTGGTCGCTCGGAAACAGACCAGGAGGACAAGGGCGGCCTCTGATTAGGAGGTGACTTGCTAAGTAGGATGAAGTTCGCACGTGATAGGTTGAGGCGAAGCACTGTGCGGCTTACCTTCTGAGGTCATCAGTCGCCCAGAACTTAGAACTAATTAAACCTAACTAACCTAAGGACATCACACACATCCATGCCCAAGGCAGGATGCGAACCTGCGACCGTAGCGGTCTCTCGGCTCCAGACTGTAGCGCCTAGAACCGCACGGCCACTCCGGCCGGCTAGCGTAAGAACACATCAGTACTTAACTGCACGTCTATTCTCACTGACTCCATCAATTTTTTTTAGTAATTTTTCTGCTGACTGGTTTGATGTGGCCCGACATGGATACCTTTCCTGTGCCAACCTCTTCATCTCACAGTAGCAACCTGCCTCCTCAATTACTTGCTTCATCTAACCCAATCTCTGTTTTCCTCTACATCTCCCTCTAGTACCATGGAATTCGTTCCTTGATGTCTTAACAGACGTTCTGCCATCCTGTGCCTCCTTCTTGTCAGTGTTTACCATATTTTCATTTCCTCGCCGATTGTCCGGAGAACTACGTCATCCCTTACCTTATCAGTCTACCTAATTTTCTAAGTTGTTCCGTAGCATCGTACCTCAGATGTATCGCTTTCCTTCTGTTTCGGTTTTCCCACAGACCATGTTTCACTACCACACAGTGCTGTGCTCCAAATGTACTTTCTCAGAAATGTCTTCCTCAAATGAAGACCTGTGTTTAACACTAGTAGATTTCTTCTGGCCAGGAATGCCCTTTTTGCCATGCCTAGTCTGCTTCTTATGTCCTCTTTGCTCTGTCCGTCAGTTATTTTGCTGCCTAGATAGCAGAATCTGTTAACTTCATCTACTTCGTGAGCACCAGTCCCGATGTTAAGTTTCTCACTGTTCTCGTTTCTGCAACTTCTCATTACTTTCGTCTTTCTTCGATTTACTCTCAGTCGATATTCTGTACTCACTACAGCGTTGATTCCATTAAGTAGATTCTTCACCTTCACTGAGTATAGCAATGTAATCAGCAAATATTGTTGCTGATATCCTTTCACCTAGAATTTTAATCCCACTCTTGAACTTTTCTTTTATTTCCTCATCGCTTATTCGATGTATAGATTGTACATTAGGGGGGAAAACCCTGCCTTACACCATTTTTAATCCGAGCACTCTGGGCTTGGTATTCCGCTCTTATTGTTCGCTTTTGACTCCTGTTCATATTGTATATTACTCATCTTTACCTATAGCTCACACTTATTTTTCTCACAATTTCGAACATCTTGCACCATTTGACACTGTCGAACGCATTTTCCAGGTCTATAAATCCTATGAACATCTTTTGATTTTTTTCAGTCTTGCTTCCATTTTCAGTCTCAACGTCAGAATTGCCTCTGTATCGATTTATTGTATGTCACACCTAGCACACAAATTTAAATGTTTAGAAGTCTTTACTGAGTGTATTTTTTTGGAGTGTGTACTAGTATGGTGTTTCAGACGTCAAGAGAAATGAAGCTTTTGAAATGGGCGGTGACAGAACATTCAGGTAGATAGATCGAATAACCGATGAGGAGTTACTGCATCACTAAAATAAGAGATCGGTTGATAGGACACAACCCAGGTAATCGTCAATTTGGCAACGGTAGGAAGTATCAGAGGGTGATTGGAGAGGGGGGGGGGGGAAGGAGGGAGAGTGTAGAGGGAGACCAAGGAATGCACACAGTGAGATGGAGTGTGTTGCAGCAGTTATTCCGAGAGGAGGAGATTTACACAGGATATACTAGCACGGACAGGTGCATCAAACCAGACTTGGGACTGAAGGGTTAATTTCATTCCGGTGTCCCAGTGGCTGTGCTTGCCACGGGAGCAGCCTGTTGTGATGGTCAGTGACGCAGTGTTTAGTCTGCTCCGGATCGGAGCGTCAGAGGCTGGCGGCACAGCACCGGATGCGTCAGGTGCTTCCGTGGGCCGGAGGCGCTCCGTGCTATTTCCGGGGGTTGGCGCCGCCAGGCGTCGGGGTGCGCCGGCTTCCTGCGCCGAGGAGGCAGCGAGGGAAGGACGGAACGAAGATCAGACAAGAACGTCGCGTCGACAGAAGGGTCATTAGCGGTGGAGGGCGCTAGCTCAGGGTGGAAGGAGCGACGGAGAGACTCGATGGACAGCAGTCTACATCTACATCTACGTGATTACTCTGCTATTCACAATAAAGTGCCCGGCAGAGGGTTCAATGAACCACCTTCAAACTGTCTCTCTACCGTTCCGCTCTCGAACGGCATGCGGGAAAAACGAGCACTTAAATTTTTCTGTGCGAGCCCTGATATCTCTTATTTTATGGTGATGATCATTTCTCCCTATGTAGGTGGGTGCCAACAGAATGTTTTCGCAATCGGAGGAGAAAACTGGTGATTGAAATTTCGTGAGAAGATCCCGTCGCAACGAAAAATGCCTTTGTTTTAATGATTGCCACTCCAATTCACGTATCATGCCTGTGACACTATCTCCACTATTTCGCGATAACACAAAACGAGCTGCCCTTCTTTGTACTTTTTCGATGTCATCCGTCAGTCCCACAGATGAGGATCCCACACCGCACAGCAGTACTCCAGAACAGGGCGGAGAAGCGTGGTGTAAGCAGTGTCTTTAGTAGACCTGTTGCAAAAAAATGATTCAAAGGGCTCTGAGCACTATGGGACTTAACATCTGAGGTCATCAGTCTCCTAGAACTTAGAACTACTTAAACCTAACTAACCTAAGGGCATCACACATATCCATGCCCGAGGCAGGATTCGAACCTGCGACCGTAGCGGACGCGCGGTTCCAGACTGTAGCGCCTAGAACCACTCGGCCACTCCCGCCGGCAGACCTGTTGCATCTTCTAAGTGTTCTGCCAATGAATCGCAGTTTTTGGTTTGCTCCACACACAATACTATCTATGTGATAGTTCCAATTTTCGTTATTTGTAATTGTAATCCCTAAGTATTTAGTTGAATTTACAGCCTTCAGATTTGTGTGTCTTATCGCGTAGTCGAAATTTAGCTGATTACTTATAGTACTCATGTGAATAACTTCACACTTTTCCTTATTCAGCGACAATTGCCACTTTTCGCACCACACATATATCTTATGTAAATCATTTTGCAATTCATTTTGATCATCTGATGACTTTACAAGATAGTAAATGACAGCATCATCTGCAAATAGTCTAAGACGGCTACTCAGACTGTCTCCTATGTCGTGAATATAGATCAGGAACAATAGAGAGCCTATAACACTTCCTTCGGGAACGCCGGATATTACTTCTGTTTTACTCGATGACTTTCCGTATATTACTACGAACTGTGACCTTTCTGACAGGAAATGACGAATCCAGTCGCACAACTGAGGCGATGCTCCGTAGGGACGTAGTTTGATTAGAAGACGCTTGTGAGGAACGGTGTCGAAAGCCTTCTGGAAATCTACAAATATGGAATCAATTTGACATCCCCTATCGATAGCACCTATTACTTCATGAGTATAAAGAGCTAGTTGTGTTTCACAAGAACGATATTTTCTGAAACCGTGCTGACTATGTGTCAATAAATCGTTTTCTTCGAGGTACTTCATAATGTTCGAATACAATATATGTTTCAAAACCCTAGTGCAAATCGACGTTAGTGATATAGGCCTGTAATTCAGCGGATTACTCCTACTTCCCTTTTTGGGTATTGGTGTAACTTGAGCAATTTTCCAGTCTTTAGGTACTTATCTTTCTGTGAGCGAGTGGTTGTATATAATTGCTAAATATGGAGCTATTTTATCAGCATACTCTGAGAGGAACCTGACTGGTATACAATCTGGACCGGAGGCCTTGCCTTTATTAAGTGATTTAAGCTGCTTCGTTACTCCGAATATACCTACTTCTATGTTTCTCCTCTTGGCAGTTGGTCTTGATTGGAATTCAGGAAAATTTACTTCTTCTTATACACAGACGTACGTATTCTGCAAACTACTGTAAAGTGCACGGCAGTGGGTACTTAGCGCTGTCCCACCTATTAGGGTCTCCCCCCGTTTTAAACTCGTATAGAGCCCGGGAAGAACGACTGTGTCCAGTAATTAGTCTGATATTGTCTTTGCGGTCCTTACGAGAGTGGCACGTAGAGGGTTGTCGTATATTCCGGAATTCCTTAATGCTGTCTCTTTAAACATCGTAAGTATGATTTTGCGGGAAAATAGGCGGGTATTTCCGAGCACCTGGCACATGATGTTCGTCAGCGTCTCGCAAACGCTCTCCCGTGGGTCAGAAGTACCTGTGACTTTGATACTACGGATACCGCTTTCCTAAATTGTGTGAAGTGCAAAGTTTTAAATTTCTGTACAGTTAATGCAAGTTACCAAACTGTGCACCCCTTCGAAGTCTTATTAAGATCTGACAAAATAGTTCATGGGTGGATCGTCGGACGTTAGTGTCCAACAGGCATAACATTTCGCCGGGAGAAGAACAATCTCAAGTCAAGTGAAATCGAAACCAGGTCATCTGGCCGCATATTTGACATTTGTTCGTCCCAAATTTGAGGCAAGAGGTCCAACGACTGCACCGCTTTGCACACGGTAGGGCTGTCCGAGTTCTGCATCGACGAAGATATCAACCGCTGGTATGCTAATTTCGTACGAAACTGTTTATGCAGTATGTACGATTATAGAAACGACAATTCCAATCATTAAGAGAATATAAATTTGAACATAACCAGGTGCTTTATCCAGTAGTAGATGTGTAGTGACTGGTCACGGTCATACTGATGAAGATACATAGAGCCGAATACAGGGTTCGTCTAGACTCCTCCATGAATTTCTCCTAGTTCAAAGAAGTGACGCTCTGCGTGTTCCGCAAGACTTCCATCAACTACATAAGTCACGATTGTCATAAACAGGATAGTCATGTGGAGTTATAAGCTAAGACTTACTCGAAACATCCAGCTCTGCGTCCAAGTGTTTACCCTTCTCCTGTGCATTGAGAAATAGCAGGGGTATTTTAATAAAGACATGGCGTACCTTTCCTTCCCCTCCCCAGTAGGCTGGACGCGTCCACTTGTCTCCAGCGAAATCCCAGCGGACTGGGAGTGAGACAAAGCGGTTCCCAATTGGCTAAATAAGGGAGTAAAGCTCGGTGGTGGCCAGTAACACACCACTCCTGAGAACCACTGGCACAGCTTCCGAGTTTGGCCTCGACCAAATCAAGGAAGCACTTCAACTCGTATTTCGCATTTCATCGTCACTGAAGTGGCCATTTACTATAATTTCAGGTTCAGTCTCGCCCAGTAAAGGTTTTAAATTTTTGATATCCGCCAGTTCCTGCTATCCATTTCGTATTTAATTACGCCTTCACCTTCTTGAGATAATATTCTTTTACTTCTCTTAACAAGAAATCATAGACTACTTACAAGCCGAGTACCACACCTTAGTGGTAGAAAATGAAATGGAACAGGCGATTAGCGAGCCCTGTGATGCTCAGGCAGGTAAACACATTAACAAAGATAATCACACATACCTTTTTTGCACACTGACCGAGAAAACAAAAGTAGCGTCAATTCTCCCACTATGAACAAGATTTTCGGGAAGTGTCGCTGGGCTGAAAGGTATGTCTTAGAACTGATAATCTTGTCTCAGATATTCCCAATTAGAATTGCCCCTTGCTAGTAGTTTTCGCGTTTTACCCAGTTAGCTTTCGCCTCACTCACGGCTGCCGTCTGTACCTCTTATAACACTCCTCTGCTACTTTTTGCACCGCTTCAGGAGCTCTCTTACTGCAGTTTACCGCACAGTGTCATGAAATATTTTATTATGTTATAAGAAAACCTTCTTTTATTTTGGTGAGTCCTCGAGCTTTCCGAGCAGAATTCACCGTGCACTGTGTGGATAACATTAGGGGAAGTACGGCACGCCTCAGTAGAATATCTACGACAGTGAGCATCCAAACTCCTAGTGAGTGCATTGAATGCCAGGCGTTTCAGTCACTACATTTACACGCGAAACAAGTTGCTAATGACGAGAATCCTGTTTTGGGAAACAATTTTTTACTGTCGAGTTTGTATGTTAGACGGAAATCAAACTCACTAGCCCCATCAAATATAAGTTACAGAACGTCAGACTTTTAGACGCATGGAGTCTGTAAATCAGCTATTTCGGTTTCGTCAGGACGGAGATGTTAGATTATCTGAACCTTCATTTTTTTCTTATTTAAATAAGAAAGAGAGAACACGAGTTCCTTACGGCTATCGGTGAACTCTTGACGAAGAGCAGGAGCCACAACACCACCTCTGCTTCAACCGCTTCATCACTATCGAGGCGAAGCCCTCGAAGGTGTTCTTTAAGTTCTGAATACAGTTGGAAATCGAATGGGGCCAGGTCTAGACTCTACGGAGGATGATCGATGAGGGTGAACCCAAGGCTTAAAAAATTTAACTTCAGAAATTAATACGTGCAGACCTAAATCATTATCGTTGTGGAAAGAAGTCATGTTGTTGGACGCATCTGTACCGCGCTGTATGGTGGCGAGGTTGCAAAGATTGACCTCGCTATGAACGTCGGGAGTGAAGCTGCGCATCATGCAGCCTATTGCGCACACTTTGAGTCGTAACACGACGTCCTGTAGTTGGACGAAAAGCATTATTAAACATGGTGGTGTTGCTGTCAGCGTTCCCCCAAGCCATAATTCGTAGGTAGCGGTCATCTACTTGGTGGCCTGAGAGAGGCATGTCATCGACAGTTCCTGTCTCTCTGTATCTCCTCCATGCCCGAACAACATCGCTTTGGTTCACTCCGAAACACCTGGACACTTCTCTTGTTGAGAGACCTTCCTGGCACAAAGTAACAATGCGGACGCGAACGAAGCGCGGTATTGAGCGTCTAGGCACGGTTGAACTACAGACAACACGAGCCGTGCGCCTCTTTCCTGGTGGAATGACGGGAACTGATCGGCTGTGGGACTCTATCCGTCTAATAGGCGCTGCACATGCATGGTTGTTTACATCTTGGGGCGGGTTTAGTGCCATCTCTGAACGGTCAAAGGGACCGTGTCTGTGATACAATCTACACAGTCAACGTCTACCTTGAGGAGTTCTGGGAACCGGGGCGATGCAAAACTTTTTTTGGTGTGTGTATTTTGGAAAGCAAGCACGAACGTGACACACCATTCACGACTCAAATGCAGTATTGTGTTTATGTGCCGCCAGTATCGTCTGTGGAAGCTGAAAGGCAACAACCAGACACGCATTTCCAGAATCGGTACTGGAATGTTTACACTACTTACCAGATGCGTTACTGGGAAATCGCCTTACGGAAAACCGGATTGGGAAGCCCATGTAAAAGTAAGAAATGTAGCTACGATTAAGCTCCAAAGCACGACTGTCCTCAGCACCGCATTTACAAAAATGGTTCAGATGGCTCTGAGCCACTATGGGATTTAACATCTGAGGTCATCAGTCCCCTAGAACTTAGAACTACTTAAACCTAACTAACCTAAGGACATCACATACATCCATGCCCGAGGCAGGATTCGAACTTGCGACAAAAGCGGCCACGCGGTTCTAGACTATAGCGCCTAGAACCGCTCGGCCACACCGGCCGGCGGCTGCGACATCCGCAACAGTCCAGCGCCCTGGGTTCACCGTCATCGACCATACTCCATACAGTCCCGACTTGGCCCCATTTAATTTTCATCTGTTTACAAAATTTACAGATCACATTCAAGCACTTCACCTTGAAGGTGATGAAGCGGTGCACTCAGAGGTGAGGTTGTGGCTCCGCCAAAATGTCAAACATTCTCCAGTAACGGTATCAACAAACTGGCCTGTGGTTGCGGTAAATATGTTCATCGCTAGGGTGACTACGTTGAGAATAAGTATGTAGAAATGAAGAACAGAGATGTAGAATGTCATCAACATCTGTTTTATTTAATAAGGTTTAAGAGTTTTCACATGAAATATTCGGAGGAGTTACTTTTCAGCACGCCCTTGTATAGTAGCCTGCTGATCTATGGAAACATTTCTCATATGTTAATACAAAAGTTAAATTAACTTAGAATTTGAACGATTGTGTCCTACTAAAATAACAGCTATGTATGCAAAATGTTATATTGTTTCTTATCTCCTATACAGAATATAATAACTATAACAACGCATATTTCTAGAAATCTATCATAATATCTACTTCTATAATGTTTCTGTATACAGATTTATCATATTTTTGTCTTTCAAAAAATTTAACCGAGCACCCATTCCCATAGTATTTTTATTAAAACCTAGCTTGCTTTACTTATTTACTAATTATGCAATTAACACTCATAGTCGTATATTCCCCCCCATGAACCATGGACCTTGCCGTTGGTGGGGAGGCTTGCGTGCCTCAGCGATACAGATGGCCGTACCGTAGGTGAAACCACAACGGAGGGGTATCTGTTGAGAGGCCAGACAAACATGTGGTTCCTGAAGAGGGGCAGCAGCCTTTTCAGTAGTTGCAGGGGCAACAGTCTGGATGATTGACTGATCTGGCCTTGTAACATTAACCAAAACGGCCTTGCTGTGCTGGTACTGCGAACGGCTGAAAGCAAGGGGAAACTACAGCCGTAATTTTTCCCGAGGACATGCAGCTCTACTGTATGATTAAATGATGATGGCGTCCTCTTGGGTAAAATATTCCGGAGGTAAAATAGTCCCCCATTCGGATCTCCGGGCGGGGACTACTCAAGAGGACGTCGTTATCAGGAGAAAGAAAACTGGCGTTCTACGGATCGGAGCGTGGAATGTCAGATCACTTAATCGGGCAGGTAGGTTAGAAAATTTGAAAAGGGAAATGGATAGGTTAAAGTTAGATATAGTGGGAATTAGTGAAGTTCGGTGGCAGGAGGAACAAGACTTTTGGTCAGGTGATTACAGGGTTATAAATACAAAATCAAATAGGGGTAATGCAGGAGTAGGTTTAATAATGAATAAAAAAATAGGAGTGCGGGTTAGCTACTACAAACAGCATAGTGAACGCATTATTGTGGCCAAGATAGACACAAAGCCCATGCCTACTACAGTAGTACAAGTTTATATGCCAACTAGCTCTGCAGATGATGAAGAAATAGATGAAATGTATGACGAGATAAAAGAAATTATTCAGGTAGTGAAGGGAGACGAAAATTTAATAGTCATGGGTGACTGGAATTCATCAGTAGGAAAAGGGAGAGAAGGAAACATAGTAGGTGAATATGGATTGGGGGGAAGGAATGAAAGAGGAAGCCGCCTTGTAGAATTTTGCACAGAGCATAGCTTAATCATAGCTAACACTTGGTTCAAGAATCATGAAAGGAGGCTGTATACATGGAAGAAGCCTGGAGATACTGACAGGTTTCAGATAGATTATATAATGGTAAGACAGAGATTTAGGAACCAGGTTTTAAATTGTAAGACATTTCCCGGGGCAGATGTGGATTCTGACCACAATCTATTGGTTATGAACTGCAGATTGAAACTGAAGAAACTGCAAAAAGGTGGGAATTTAAGGAGATGGGACCTGGATAAACTGAAAGAACCAGAGGTTGTAGAGAGTATCAGGGAGAGCATAAGGGAACAATTGACAGGAATGGGGGAAAGAAATACAGTAGAAGAAGAATGGGTAGCTCTGAGGGATGAAGTGGTGAAGGCAGCAGACGATCAAGTAGGTAAAAAGACGAGGGCTAATAGAAATCCTTGGGTAACAGAAGAAATATTGAATTTAATTGATGAAAGGAGAAAATACAAAAATGCAGTAAATGAAGCAGGCAAAAAGGAATACAAACGTCTCAAAAATGAAATCGACAGGAAGTGCAAAATGGCTAAGCAGGGATGGCTAGAGGACAAATGTAAGGATGTAGAGGCTTTTCTCACTAGGGGTAAGATAGATACTGCCTACAGGAAAATTAAAGAGACCTTTGGAGAGAAGAGAACCACTTGTATGAATATCAAGAGCTCAGATGGCAACCCAGTTCTAAGCAAAGAAGGGAAGGCAGAAAGGTGGAAGGAGTATATAGAGGGTTTATACAAGGGCGATGTACTTGAGGACAATATTATGGAAATGGAAGAGGATGTAGATGAAGACGAAATGGGAGATAAGATACTGCGTGAAGAGTTTGACAGAGCACTGAAAGACCTGAGTCGAAACAAGGCCCCGGGAGTAGACAACATTCCATTAGAACTACTGATAGCCTCGGGAGAGCCAGTCATGACAAAACTCTACCATCTGGTGAGCACGATGTATGAGACAGGCGAAATACCCTCAGACTTCAAGAAGAATATAATAATTCCAATCCCAAAGAAAGCAGGTGTTGACAGATGTGAAAATTACCGAACTATCAGTTTAATAAGTCACAGCTGCAAAATACTAACGCGAATTCTTTACAGACGAATGGAAAAACTGGTAGAAGCCGACCTAGGGGAAGATCAGTTTGGATTCCGTAGAAATGTTGGAACACGTGAGGCAATACTGACCTTACGACTTATCTTGGAAGAAAGATTAAGAAAAGGCAAACCTACGTTTCTAGCATTTGTAGACTTAGAGAAAGCTTTTGACAATGTTGACTGGAATACTCTCTTTCAAATTCTGAAGGTGGCAGGGGTAAAATACAGGGAGCGAAAGGCTATTTACAATTTGTACAGAAACCAGATGGCAGTTATAAGAGTCGAGGGGCATGAAAGGGAAGCAGTGGTTGGAAAGGGAGTGAGACAGGGTTGTAGCCTCTCCCCGATGTTATTCGATCTGTATATTGAGCAAGCAGTAAAGGAAACAAAAGAAAAATTCGGAGTAGGTATTAAAATTCATGGAGAAGAAGTAAAAACTTTGAGGTTCGCCGATGACATTGTAATTCTGTCAGAGACAGCAAAGGACTTGGAAGAGCAGTTGAACGGAATGGACAGTGTCTTGAAAGGAGGATATAAGATGAACATCAACAAAAGCAAAACAAGGATAATGGAATGTGGTCGAATTAAGTCGGGTGATGCTGAGGGAATTAGATTAGGAAATGAGACACTTAAAGTAGTAAAGGAGTTTTGCTATTTAGGGAGTAAAATAACTGATGATGGTCGAAGTAGAGAGGATATAAAATATAGACTGGCAATGGCAAGGAAATCGTTTCTGAAGAAGAGAAATTTGTTAACATCGAGTATAGATTTAAGTGTCAGGAAGTCGTTTCTGAAAGTATTTGTATGGAGTGTAGCCATGTATGGAAGCGAAACATGGACGATAACCAGTTTGGACAAGAAGAGAATAGAAGCTTTCGAAATGTGGTGCTACAGAAGAATGCTGAAGATAAGGTGGGTAGATCACGTAACTAATGAGGAGGTATTGAATAGGATTGGGGAGAAGAGAAGTTTGTGGCACAACTTGACTAGAAGAAGGGATCGGTTGGCAGGACATGTTTTGAGGCATCAAGGGATCACAAATTTAGCATTGGAGGGCAGCGTGGAGGGTAAAAATCGTAGAGGGAGACCAAGAGATGAATACACTAAGCAGATTCAGAAGGATGTAGGTTGCAGTAGGTACTGGGAGATGAAGAGGCTTGCACAGGATAGAGTAGCATGGAGAGCTGCATCAAACCAGTCTCATGACTGAAGACCACAACAACACAACAACAGTCGTATATTGCACTTACTGTAACATTGAAGCCCTGTGAACCGTCGTAACATTTACTGATTACAGATTTTAACTTCCCAGAGAGGCACAGTCTTTGGCAGAGTTTTCTCATAGTTAATCGCCGTCTTTGTATACGAACATACAGGGTGTTTCAAAAATGACCGGTATATTTGAAACGGCAATAAAAACTAAACGAGCAGCGATAGAAATACACCGTCTGTTGCAATATGCTTGGGACAACAGTACATTTTCAGGCGGACAAACTTTCGAAATTATAGTAGTTACAATTTTCAACAACAGATGGCGCTGCAAGTGATGTGAAAGATATAGAAGACAACGCAGTCTGTGAGTGCGCCATTCTGTACGTCGTCTTTCTGCTGTAAGCGTGTGCTGTTCACGACGTGCAAGTGTGCTGTAGACAACATGGTTTATTCCTTAGAACAGAGGATTTTTCTGGTGTTGGAATTCCACCGCCTAGAACACAGTGTTGTTGCAACAAGACGAAGTTTTCAACGGAGGTTTAATGTAACCAAAGGACCGAAAAGCGATACAATAAAGGATCTGTTTGAAAAATTTCAACGAACTGGGAACGTGACGGATGAACGTGCTGGAAAGGTAGGGCGACCGCGTACGGCAACCACAGAGGGCAACGCGCAGCTAGTGCAGCAGGTGATCCAACAGCGGCCTCGGGTTTCCGTTCGCCGTGTTGCAGCTGCGGTCCAAATGACGCCAACGTCCACGTATCGTCTCATGCGCCAGAGTTTACACCTCTATCCATACAAAATTCAAACGTGGCAAGCCCTCAGCGCCGCTACCATTGCTGCACGAGAGACATTCGCTAACGATATAGTGCACAGGATTGATGACGGCGATATGCATGTGGGCAGCATTTGGTTTACTGACGAAGCTTATTTTTACCTGGACGGCTTCGTCAATAAACAGAACTGGCGCATATGGGGAACCGAAAAGCCCCATGTTGCAGTCCCATCGTCCCTGTATCCTCAAAAGGTACTGGTCTGGGCCACCATTTCTTCCAAAGGAATCATTGGCCCATTTTTCAGATCCGAAACGATTACTGCATCACGCTATCTGGACATTCTTCGTGAATTTGTGGCGGTACAAACTGCCTTAAGACGACACTGCGAACACCTCGTGGTTTATGCAAGATGGTGCCCGGCCACATCGCACGGCCGACGTCTTTAATTTCCTGAATGAATATTTCGATGATCGTGTGATTGCTTTGGGCTATCCGAAACATACAGGAGGCGGCGTGGATTGGCCTCCCTATTCGCCAGACATGAACCCCTGTGACTTCTTTCTGTGGGGACACTTGAAAGACCAGGTGTACCGCCAGAATCCAGAAACAATTGAACAGCTGAAGCAGTACAGTACATCTCATCTGCATGTCAAGCCATTCCGCCAGACACGTTGTCAAAGGTTTCGGGTAATTTCATTCAGAGACTACGCCATATTATTGCTACGCATGGTGGATATGTGGAAAATATCGTACTATAGAGTTTCCCAGACCGCAGCGCCATCTGTTGTTGAAAATTGTAACTACTGTAATGTCGAAAGTTTGTCTGCCTGAAAATGTACTGTTGTCCCAAGCATATTGCAACAAACGGTGTATTTCTATCGCTGCTCGTTTAGTTTTTATTGCCGTTTCAAATATACCGGTCATTTTTGAAACACCCTGTATGTTCGAAATCCTTATGCCCGTTGCACACGCGGATGGTCCGCGCTTCGCGTTCCGCACGCGGTTGGTAGTCACGTATTGGAATAGGGCAGCACACAGTTACGCGGACGGTCCGCACGCGGCGGAGCCGTCCGTGCAGCCCTTGCGCGCCGCGGACCGTCCGCGTCAGTTGAACACAGTCACAAGTTGGCGCGTGCACAGTCCTGCAGATACCGCGCGAGCAGTAGAAGCAGAGTACCTCATTCCAGCCGTAGCATTCGACTAGTGTGGTAAATGTGGGTGTGAATTAAGAAGTTTCCAGAATATCTTGTGAAATCGATACAGACATGGTAATTGCCGAAGTTGAAGGAAGGCCTCACATATGGGATCCATCGCATGGAGACTACAAGTGCCGTGAAATGCGATTGAAGGCGTGGCTAGACGTCTGTTCAAATATAATACTCGGCTTTGTAGGTCTAAACGAGGCATTTCAGAAAAAGTATGGTAAGAACACGCATATTTTCCTTGTGTTTTTATTGTAGTTCTATACAAAATACAATGTGACGAACGGTCCTTTCTACATCTTTGCTCCACCATAGGATGCACCCAAAACCGTCTCTCGCGCGTGGAATTTCTCTTTTTGTATATCATATAGGCTGAAATGATTTTTACTTGCAGCGAGCTCATCTCTATACATCCGATCAAACAGAAAGAAGTGTTACACCACAGATGACATCCAGCACAGTGCAGGGAAGACCGCGTTCACTCGGCTGCACAGAACCGCGCGCATCCGCCCGACTGTGTGAACCGTGACGCGGGTCCGCCAACCGCGTGCGGAACGCGGAGCGCGGACCATCCGCGTAAGTGTGCAACGGGCCTTAGGTGTGTATGTGGCGGAAGGGGGCAATTCATTTCTTAACTCAGGAGGTTGTTTCGCCTTTATAATTCATTGGTAGGTAATTAGCAATAAAATAGCTGTTTTCATACACCTTTTTTTGCTGTAGGCACCGACACCTCAGGACAATCTCGCTACAATCATGCACAGAATAACCTAATTTAAATGCCAACAGCCGACTGTACGTGAACCTGTCAGTTCGAAACTTGTAACGGCGCTGATTGTCCCTAATAAATAGCATTATTAACAGTGGCTCTTTACTTTTTTGTATGAATTAACCGGTATCTTATTCTTCTTCCTTGCCTTTTTTCCCGTTTCTGTACGCTGTCGGTATTTGTACAGCGGTATGGATAATGTTAGTGGTAGTTGGTGGCCGACAGCGCTTCCACATACCAGCACTCCTCAGAGGGCAGAATTTTTGTACACTCCGTCTGTCTCTGTCTGAAGTAAATCTCGTGTTCAACAGTGAGAACATTGTCGAAACTGTTTGCATAGCGTGTAAATGAGGGCGCGACATGGGTACCAGTCCGGTATTTATCTAGTTGGATGTGGGAAACCGCCTAAACACCACAAGCAGGCTGGCCATTTCATCTGCCCTCGTCGTTAGTCCTCGATCTGAGGCAGGTTCGCCTCTTCGAATCCCTGAAGTAGCGCGCTAACCTCTTGGTTATCCGTGAGGGTCATAAATTTAAGTGTTTATTACCCAGTAATTTAACCACTCTTAATGCCACTCTGAACGGTCCACAGGTAAAGTGACAAGGACTGGTACGAACACTATGAATCGGGACACAGGCGACAGCATTTATACAAGAGGGCGCTTCGGCTGTAACAAAATGTTCCTCAGGGATAAGGAACGACGGTACTAACACTCTACTCAATTGGTTCCCAGCCGGAAATCTGATCAGCCGGCGGCCGGTGCGTCCGCGGAGCGCCTTTCAGACTCGTAACAACCGCTCAGCGGCTCGTCCAACGATAACTGTAATTTTTCTGACCCTCCCGCCGCTCTGCGGTTCCGCCGGCTAACCGCAGTTTGTGGCGAACGTCTCTCTAGAGAGAGACAGAGAGAGAGAGAGAGAGAGAGAGAGAGAGAGAGAGTGAGAGAGAGGGAGGGAGGGAGGGAGGTAATGCCGCCGGCGAAGGCTCACTGCCAGGGAGGGCGTGCAGCGACCACGCACGCCCAGTCCGGCGCGCACACACTTGTTGCTTCAGTGAAAGCAATTTGGCTGCACGGTAAGTGGCGGAGGAATGCGAAAAAATAAAGCCGAGTTCCTTATACGCGGCTGCCCTGGCGCAGGAATCCGTTTCCAGGTGCCGAACGCCACCGGTTGCAGGGCGCGTTTCCCTCGCAAGCTGCCCGGCTGCGTACGACGTGCTAATAACGCCGTAGGCCGAAGGCGTCAGCCACTGACCTGTCGGAGCGAGGCTACTGCACTGACGTTCCAGGGATCCCAGTTTAAATACTCGATTGTCTATAGCAGTTTAGGTTCTCTTTTGTTTCCCGAAAATACACTACTGGCCATTAAAATTCCTACACCAAGAAGAAATGCAGATGATAAACGGATATTCATTGGACAAATAAATTATACTAGAACTGACATGTGATTACATTTTCACGCAGTTTCGGTGCATAGATCCTGAGAAATCAGTACCCAGAACAACCACCTCTGGCCTTAATAACGGCCTTGATACGCCTGGGCATTGAGTCAAACAGAGCTTGGATGGCGTGTACATGTACAGCTGCCCGTGCAGCTTCAACACGATACCACAGTTCATCAAGAGTAGTGACTGGCGTGTTGTGACGACCCCGTTGCTCGGCCACCATTGACCAGACGTTTTCAACTGGTGAGAGATCTGCAGAATGTGCTGGCCACGGCAGCAGTCGAACATTTTCTGTATCCAGAAAGGCCCGTACAGGACCTGCAACATGTGATCGTGCATTATCCTGCTGAAATGAAGGGTTTCGCAGGGATCGAATGAAGGGTAGAGCCACTGGTCGTAACACATCTGAAATATAATGTCCACTGTTCAATGTGCCATCAATGCGAACAAGAGGTAACGGAGACGTGTTAACCAATGGCACTCCATACCATCACGCCGGTTGACACGCCAGTATGGCGATGACGAATACACGCTTCCAATGTGCGTTCACCGTGATGTCGCCCAACACGGATGCGACCATCACGATGCCGTAAACAGGACCTGGACTCACCCGAAAAAATGACGTTTTGCCATTCGTGCAGCCAGGTTCGTCGTTGAGTACACCATCGCAGGCAGTCCTGTCTGCGATGCAGCGTCAAGGGTAACAGCAGCCATGGTCTCCGAGCTGATAGTCCATACTGCTCCAAACGTCGTCAAACTGTTCGTGCAGATGGTTGTCATCTTGCAAACGTCCCCATCTGTTGACTTAGGGATCGAGACGTGGCTGCACGATCCGTTGCAGCCGTGCGGATAAGATGCCTGTCACCTCGACTGCTAGTGATACGAGGCCGTTGGTATCCAGCTCGGCGTTCCGTTTTACCCTCCTGAACCCACCGATTCCATATTCTGCTAATAGTCATTGGATCTCGACCAACGCGAGCAGCATTGTCGCGATACGATAAACCGCAATCGCGATAGGCTACCATCCGACCTTTATCAAAGTCGGGAACGTGAAGGTACGCATTTCTCCTCCTTACACGAGGCATCACAACAACGTTCCACCAGGCAACGCCCGTCAACTGCTGTTTGTGTATGAGAAGTCGGTTGGAATCTTTCGTCATGTCAGCACGTTGTAGGTGTCTCCACCGGCGCCAACCTTGTGTGAATGCTCTGAAAAGCTAATCATTTGCATATGAGAGCATCTTCTTCCTGTCGGTTAAATTTCGCGTCTGTAGCACGTCATCCTCGTGGTGTAGCAATTTTAATGGCCAGTAGTGTAATTTAGGCGATCGCTAACATGATGTTCATTTCGTGAATCCCCGTCATTCAGATACTGCTCAGAGTCTGATTGCAGTCCTCTGCGCCGCCGAAACAAACTTTAATTCCCAGCTCACATGTCCTTCTGCATATTTCTTGTGTCTATAGCATAAAAAAAAAATACTGGTAGCATGAGGTCGTCCATGGAGATGACTCACTGTTCAAGTTTCTTTTTGGACACTACAAACACACACCTGTTTTCTTCCTTTTTTATTTATGAAGGTTTGATGACACCCACCATGCTATTAGCTACAATTTTATTACGTGTCTACATTCAAACTGTCTCGATGTGTCATAATACGGCAATGTATATACAAACAAAACTTAGAGTACGTATATAATGTAGTACCAATGAAATACATACACATCGTCGTTGTGCTGGTACCTGACAGTTTCTGAGTACTAAATAAAGTTTCCTGTTACATATTAGACTTATTACATCGTTCGTATATATGGCAGCAGTAGTGGTGGTAAGTAGGGGAGCGTTTACTGGTTTAATTACAACTATAATTTAGGTTGTGTCAAAGGGATTTATACAATGTTGTACTAAGCGGTCGAAATCTAAAACCTTTAACTTTGTGCATATGAGTAGGGTAAAACAAATGTCCTAACATGTTTTGTCTTAAGAAATTTTGTTGCTGTTCACACATTTTGGCACTCTTTCCTCGACATGTCTAGCTTCAGAACTGCTACAAATTCGTCGGGAATAGAACGCGCCAGTCGAACTGTCAACACAACTGGCACTGCTAAGAGTATCCCACGACTTCCACATCGCTGGCAACGGATTATAACCAATGCTGGTGACTACTTTGAAGATCAGTAAAACTTTGAACCACGTATCTACTTTGTACGAGCTGTAAATAAATAGTTTCCACTATTACAGTTCCAACCCTCGTATATCAGGATTTCCTTCCAGCGAGCCGGGTAGGAACTAAGTGAACGACATGCCTCCATTGGTTTGTGTCCTGGTATAACTTTTCCCTCTCCACTACACCCCATGTTACTCCTCTCCCCTTGAGATCTTCCTTAACCTTGTCTGTCCATCTCTTTCTAGGCTACCCAACTGGTCTTCTTCCTGGTACCTCCATCTCCAAATACTGGCATGGAGTTCGAGTGAGGTGCGTTCGCTTCACATGACCGAAGCACTTCAGTCTCAGAGCACTCATTCGCTCCTCTGTAGTCAATGTCACCTGCAGGTCTCTCCTTACATAATCATTCCCGACTCTGTTCTCTCTTATTTATGACACAGGCCTCTGGACTGTACATCATTATTGGCAGGACATAAGTTTTATAGATGGTCTGTTTGGCTCTTTGAGGAACTTCCTTGTCCCAGATTAGATTTCGTACTTGGTGGAAGGAGCTAGATCCTTTTGTTATTCTGTTTAAGACTTCTAGTTTGGAACTTCCATCGCGTGATATGATGCTACCCAGATAATTTAAGCTTTCCACACATTCAGCCTTCTGCTCCTCCAGTATGACGTGACAAGCTGTAGATGTCCTGCTCATCTTCATTGCCACTGTCTTGTTCCTACTCACAGTTAACTTGAATTTTGTAAATTTTGAGTTCCAGTAACCTAGCCTCCTCTGAACCTCCACTCCCGTCTCTCCCCAAATGGCGATGTCATCAGCAAAAACAAAAGCATTGAGATCTTCATTTTTTTCTTTCTTGATTTCTTTCATGATTGTGGCCAAAAGAGTAAAGGGCGGTGCGAACTGTCTTGCTGAACACCTGTCTTTGTCTTAAACCATTTTGATCTTCCACCTCCTGCTTGTACATTGCTCTCACAACCACAGCATCTTACATATATACAGGGTGTTACAAAAAGGTACGGCCAAACTTTCAGGAGACATTCCTCACACAAAAAGAAAGAAAATATGTCATGTGGACATGTGTCCGGAAACGCTTACTTTCCATGTTAGAGCTCATTTTATTACTTCTCTTCAAATCACATTAATCGTGGAATGGAAACACACAGCAACAGAACGTACCAGCGTGACTTCAAACACTTTGTTACAGGAAATGTTCAAAATGTCCTCCGTTAGCGAGGATACATGCATCCACCCTCCGTCGCATGGAATCCCTGACGCGCTGATGCAGCCCTGGAGAATGGCGTATTGTATCACAGCCGTCTACATACGTATCACGAAGGTTCAAAAATGGCTCTGAGCACTATGGTACTTAACATCTATGGTCATCAGTCCCCTAGAACTTAGAACTACTTAAACCTAACTAACCTAAGGACAGCACACAACACCCAGTCATCACGAGGCAGAGAAAATCCCTGACGCCGCCGGGAATCGAACCCGGGAACCCGGGCGTGGGAAGCGAGAACGCTGCCGCACGACCACGAGCTGCGGACGATCACGAAGAGTCTCTACATATGGTACAGGGTTGCGTAGCCAAGAGCTTTCAAATGCCCCATAAATGAAAGTCAAGAGGGTTGAGGTCAGGAGAGCGTGGAGGCCATGGAATTTGTCCGCCTCTACCAATCCATCGGTCACCGAATCTGTTGTTGAGAAGCGTACGAACACTTCGACTGAAATGTGCAGGAGCTCCATCGTGCACGAACCACATGTTGTGTAGTACTTGTAAAGACACATGTTCTAGCAGCACAGATAGAGTATCCCGTATGAAATCATGGCGGTGAATCGAGGAAGTACAGTACATACTGACGAAACTAAAATGAGCTCTAACATGGAAATTAAGCGTTTCCGGACACATGTCCACATAACATCTTTTCTTTATTTGTGTGTGAGGAATGTTTCCTGAAAGTTTGGCCGTACCTTTTTGTAACACCCTGTATATGTTGTGTCGAAGCGTGCAGAACTATAACTACGCCATCAATGAATATATGTGGACTGTCGATTGTTGTACATCATCTTTTTTGGTTTTCAGTACATTTCCAGTTAGAGGTGCCCATCATTAGTGGACAGATACAGGCCTGACAAACGCTGAACAATAAAGATCTCTAGTTTTTAATGAATGGAAGGATGCTACAGAGCAGTAGAAGACAACTATCCCTAGAAATTGAGGGTACGTGGCTGGTGATATTTTGCTGATTGTCTGCCGCAGCTGCAGCGGCTCGCCCCTTCCTTCTCGCGAAGTGCGTCCCTCTGGAGAAGGCGCCCGCGCGGTCGGCGTTGCGTGTCCCGGCGGCAGGCCGCCTGTGTAATGGCGCCGCTCCCACCGCCTCCGGACGACGGCTCGTTAGCCTAATCACGCACGTACCGCGGCAGGCGCGTCAGCCGGTGCTGAAAAGTTGCAGAAACAACACAGGCAGGCGCTGATAGCCCCTAATTTGGTATCTCGTACGAAATGCAGTTGGAAATTGGCAGTTGATTTAGGTGGATTTTTTTCTGCGGCACACGGTTTTTGTCTGGTTTTCATCAGAACTTCCTAACTTGACTAAATTCTCATAACTGTATATTTCGATGTTTACCAAGGAGCCGTACTAAGATTAGTGGGCCTCTATTTTATTTATATTCACAGTTTTCTCAGCTTTAGAATCTAATGACAGCCATTATGCTTGCAACACCAAGCCTGTAAGTTGTTACATGCGTCCACCCCATACGTGTAAATTAATAATCAATTTTAACGTTTAAAGAACGGCACCACGAAACCACAAAAAACTGGTGAATCTGTATTTAGTAGCGGACAATCAGCATTGGTCAAGCTACCATCTTCAAGCCAAGGATACCATTGCAATGACACCGAGGAACCTTCCTTTAACCTGCTTAATAAATATAAGTTACAAAACAGTTTTATAAAATACTACAATCTGTATCAAGAGCGACTGACTTATTATCAGTGGAGATTTAAATGCTCTAGAAGGAAAAATATCTACTCTCAATGTTGTGTCGACTTTCGGAGAAGAAACAATAAATGAAAATGGACAGGAATTTGGGCAATCTGCAACTTTGAACCAAATGAAATTGACAAATACTTGCTTTCGCGAGGAAATATTCATGAGTCTACATGGACTACTGGATATAATAGATTATGTAATAGTCAATAATAAGTTACGTTCGGTGACACAGGATATAACAGTGTACAGAGCGTGTGATATATATTCGGACCACTATCTAGCAATTTCAAAAATTAGAATAATCGGAAAATGGAGGAAAAATGGTTCAAATAGCTCTGAACACTATGGGACTTAACATCTGACGTCATCAGTCCCCTAGAACTTAGAACTACTTAAACCTAACTAACCTAAGGACATCACACACATCCATTCCCGAGGCACGATTCGAACCAGCGATCGTAGCGGTCGCGCCGTTCCAGACTGACGCGCCTAGAACCTCTCGGCCACAGCGGCCGGCCAACCTACAACATGAACGAGGAGATGAAGAGGCGTATAAGGTGTACATTCTATAAGATCAGAAATCATTCCAAAATGTCTAACGGAAACATCCACTGATGAAGATGTAAATGAAGAACGACAAAATATAACACAGGCAGTCTATAAAACTGCAAATATTGTTTTAGGAAAGAAGATAAAGACAAGAAATAAAAAGGGTTTGAGAATAAGCAACTAAACTAAAGTAAACTCCGCCCGAACGGTACTGACTGGCCGTCGTGTCATCCTCAGCCCACAGGCGACACTTGACGCGGGTATGGAGGGGCATGTGGTCAGCACACCGCTCTCCCGACCATATATCAGTTTACGAGGTCGGAGCCGCTACTTCTCAATCAAGTAGCTCCTCGGTTTGTGAGAATGTAGAAGGAAGAAGTAAAACAAGCAACCGAAGAAAAACGAAAAGCGTACAAGATATATTCACAAAATTAAACAGATACGTCCTACGAAGGGGCAAGAATAATTGCGAAGAGAACAACCAGAGAGGTTTACGACAGCGCATGGAAAAAGTTCGTAAATGTGGTAGACTGTGTTGTACGTGGGAGGGAAGTAGATAGACACAAACTAATTAAGCATATGTATAAATCAGAAAGAGATACAATAAGATTAAACCCAATTAGTGAACGATGATGGATAAAATATCATAAACAATTATGGCATAATAAGCAAGTAAATGGAACGGAAATAGAGAAATCCCATGGAAATGGAGTTTCAGAAGTAGGTCCTACAGCATTAAAGCTATTAGATACAGTACTACGCCCTATAAAACGGCGTGAGAACAAGAGGAAGGGAGAAAGTCTTAATTATGTGTTATACGCGGTGTTGTCTTTATCTACACCACTCCACATAATCTTTTGTTAGGGTTGTTTGGGGGAGGAGGCCGGAGATCGAGCTCATCGATCTCATCGGATTAGGGAAGGACGCGGAAGGAAGTCGGTCGTGCCCTTTCAAAGGAACCATCCCGCCATTTGCCTGGAGCGTTTTAGGGAAATCACGGAAAACCTAAATCAGGATGGCCAGACGCGGGATTGAACCGTCGTCCTCCCGAATGCGAGTCCAGTGTGCTAACCACTGCGGCACCTCAGTCGGTAAGAATTTTATTTTATTTATTTTATTATTTTTTGTGCGCAAGCTAATAGGAGGGGACGTTAAGCAGGATCATTGCCTTTCTCGTAACTTTCTTCGTTCCGTAGATATAAACAGCAATACGTCTTGCTTAAATAACACGCTGTAGTCCTCGCTCGGGAAAGAAACATCGTTAACATTGTTTAAGATTTCGCGCGTTGTCAATAATTTCGCGGAAAACGATACATTACATGTCACTTTTTCGAAAACTGGCGATTGAAGTGATAACGAAGCAAGGTACACTACAGAATTTCACCGAAAACCATTGAAAATAGTTTCCTCAAGCTTCTTCTTCTTTTTTTTTTTTCATTCATTCATCTGGCATACAATCAGTAGACGAATAAGGTGAACGTTAAATCTATATACACTGGAAAACAACATTCGTGTAGTAATCTTCTACAGTCATGGATACATAAGTGTAAAACAAATATGAAAGTAAATGTCGGGTTTCGAACATGGGGCACAAAATTAACAGAGTGCTACGCTGACGACTGTACCACTATTACGTCTGAGGAGATCCTGCAATAAAAGACACAAAAGGTGCCTGGAAAATACGTCGATAACTTTGACCGTCATCTTCTCAGAAATGGTCGAGTACCTGCGGGTAAACTGAGACACGTGTTCGCTTATTTTGAGCTCACCTCCAACGAGCGAAGTTTCAGGGAAATCTTGTTACGGTACTTGCAGCGTTCTTCTCGTAAGTGACAATCCCGCACCTGCTGCTAAACCCTCGTCGAGCTCCTGTTCAGAGTTCTGAGCGCCGCAGCCGGAGCGGCGGCGTTCGGTGACGGCGGCAGGTACGCCCCTCCCCGCCCCCGGGAGTCTCCTGGGAAAGCGACGCCGAGGCGCTGGTGGCTGTGGCGGCGTGCTGGTGCGGCGCATTCCGCTGCGCCGCCGCGTGACCAGCGCTCGCGTGCCGCACGCCGCGGCCGGCTGTGTCCGCGGCCGGCCCTGTACAGCCCGCGGCGGCTGTCGGCGGCGGCAGACGCGCCCGCTCCTCGCCGCCGCCGTCGCCGCCCAATCAGTCGCCGGCCGTCTTCATTTTCGCGCCGGCTGCCGCCTCCTGCGGGCCGCGTCGCCGGTGGCCGAGCGTGGAGTGCCGGATCTGCCGGCGAGTGCCAAAGCGGCCGAGTCTTTTTCGTTCTACGTGGAGACAACCTCTAGGGTTGAACGAAAACTAACCTTTGTGTCTCGTTTCCATTGAAATCCACACATATTATAAAAGTGGATGTACATATGTATACTACTGGCCATTAAAATTGCTACACCAAGAAGAAATGCAGATGATAAAATGGGTATTCATTGGACAAATATATTATACCAGGACTGACATGTGAATACATTTTCACGCAATTTGGGTGCATACATCCTGAGAAATCAGTACCCAGAACAACCACCTCTGGCCCTAACGACGGCCTTGATACGCCTGGGCATTGAGTCAAACAGAGCTTCGATGGCGTGTACAGGTACAGCTGCCCGTGCAGCTTCGACACGATACCACAGTTCATCAAGAGTATTGTGACGAGCCAGTTGCTCGGCCACCATTGACCAGACGTTTTCAATTGGTGAGAGATCTGCAGAATGTGCCGGCCAGGGCAGCAGTCGAACGTTTTCTGCATCCAGAAAGGCCCGTACAGGACCTGCGACATGCGGTCGTGCATTATCCTGCTGAAATGAAGGGATTCGCAGGGATCGAATGAAGGGTAGAGCCACGGGTCGTAACACGTCTGAAATGTAACGTCCACTGTTCAAAGTGCCGTCAATGCGAACAAGAGGTGACTGAGACGTGTAACCAATGGCACCCCACACCATCACGCCGGGTGATGCGCCAGTATGGCGATGACGAATATACGCTCCCAATGTGGGTTCACCGCGATGTCGCCAAACACGGATGCGACCATCATTATGCTGTAAACAGAACCTGGATTCACCCGAAAAAATGAAGTTTTGCCATTCGTGCACCCAGGTTCGTCGATGAGTACACCATCGCAGGCGGTCCTGTCTGTGATGCAGCTTCAAGGGTAACCGCAGCCACGGTCTCCGAGCTGATAGTCCGTGCTGCTGCAAACGTCGTCAAACTGTTCGTGCAGATGGTTGTTGTCTTGCAAACGTCCCCATCTGTTGACTCAGGAATCGAGACGTTGCTGCACGATCCGTTACAGCCGTCCGGATATGATGCCTGTCACCTCGACTGCTAGTGATACGAGGCCGTTCGTATCCAGC
This sequence comes from Schistocerca nitens, assembly GCF_023898315.1. Classification (NCBI taxonomy): domain Eukaryota; kingdom Metazoa; phylum Arthropoda; class Insecta; order Orthoptera; family Acrididae; genus Schistocerca; species Schistocerca nitens. The sequence continues at coordinate 3,196,195 of NC_064619.1, read as the reverse complement.
TCGGCGTTCTGTATCACCCTCCTGAACCCACCGATTCCATATTCTGCTAACAGTCATTGGATCTCGACCAACTCGAGCAGGAATGTCGCGATACGATAAACCGCAATCGCGATAGGCTACCATCCGACCTTTATCAAAGTCGGGAACGTGAAGGTACGCATTTCTCCTCCTTACACGAGGCATCACAACAACGTTCCACCAGGCAACGCCCGTCAACTGCTGTTTGTGTATGAGAAATCGGTTGGAATCTTTCGTCATGTCAGCACGTTGTAGGTGTCGCCACCGGCGCCAACCTTGTGTGAATGCTCTGAAAAGCTGATCATTTGGATATCACAGCATCTTCTTGCTGTCTGTTAAATTTCGCGTCTGTAGCACGTCATCTTCGTGGTGTAGCACTTTTAATGGCCAGTAGTGTATGTTCCACATTTCCTGTTAAAAAAGTGTACCGATTTCGACCAAACTTGTCACTCTTTCTCACTTAGGCTACGGCCTCACCGCACGCGCCTCGCTTCGCGTCTACGTGCCTCGCGCCTCGCCTCGTGCCTAGCGTATGGATGCTGGCTGGCCACACCGGAGCGTGGATGCCAGTCGCCGTAGGTGTGTTGCTCGCCCGCACTACGGAGCATGTCTCTTCCATTTCCGAAAACGCTTCTGGCAGAAAATAAGCTTTTGAAATACGAACTGTTCCTAAAACTACCGTCATGGTGGGTTGTTGTTGTTGTTCTCTTCACTCCAGAGACTGGTTTGATGCAGCTCTCTACGCCACTGCAAGCCTTTTCATCTTTGACTAACTACAGCAACTTACGTCCTTCTGAATATGCTTAAGTCTATTTATCTTTTGATCTCCCTCCACGATTTTTATCCTCCACGCTTCCCTCCAGTAGTAAACTAGTGATCCCTTGATGCCTCAGAACGTGTCCTAGCAATCTATCCCATCTTCTAGTCAAGTTGTGCCACAAATTCCTCTTCTCCTCGATTCTATTCAGTTTCTCCTCATTACTTACGTGATATACTCATGTAATCTTCACCATTCTTCTGTAGTACCACATTTTTAAAGCTTCTATTCTCTTCTGGTCTAAACTGTTTATCGTCCATGCTTCACTTCCACACATCTATACTCAGTGCTAACAGATTTCACTTCTTCAGGAACGCTTTCCTTGCCATAGCCAGTCTCTCTACTTCAACTATCATCAGTTACGAGGGTTGGAACTTCAATAGTGGCAATTATTTATTTGCAGCTGGTACAAAATAGGTACGTGTTTCAAAGTTTTACTTACCTCCAAAGTAGTCACCAGCATTGAGTACAATCCGTTGCCAGTGATGTGGAAGTAATAGGATACTCTTAGCAGTGCCTCTTGTGTTTACAGTTCGAGCGGCGCGGTCTACTGCCCGACGAATTTGTAGCAGTTTCGAAGCGATTGCTGTGAAGTGTTTTTTTCAATTTAGAAATCGAGTTGAACTCACGAGGGCTTCAGTCAGGGGAATGCAGTAGGTGGTATAGCACTTAGCAGCCGTATCATTCAAACAAATCAGTAACAGCTTGCACTGTACGTGCTTGAGCATTGTCCTGCAAAATGATGGTCAGGTCCTGCAGAAAGTGTCATCACTTCTGTCTCTATGCTGTTCATTTTTAGAACACAACTGACGACCAGCTGAATAGGTCAAGTTCAAATCCACAACCTTCCTACAGTTGGTAGGGAAACTGTCTTCTAAAATACGTCCGTATCCTCTCTAAACATAATGCCACGATTATTTTTCTGCGAACACCGAATATAGCAACACTCGTCTGCTCTGTGGAGGATGACTGAATGAATGAATCAATGAATGAATAGCGGCATGGCATTACTGGCGTGGGGGTAGTACCTCCGCCCGATGCAAGTCTCTTCAACTACTCGGGCGCCATTGAAGATGAAATGAAATGATTAGAACACAAACACCGAATCCTCGAGCGAAGATAATCTCTGACCCTGCCGAGAATCTAACCCGGGACCCCTAGATCTATAGGCAGCAACGCCAGTCATTGGACAACAAGCTGCTCACTCCGTGAACAATGACGCGATTCTACGGATGGTAGGCGTGCGTAAAGATTCCCTGCCAGTGAGTTAGTCGTAAATAGGACGCACTTGACGTGCAGTTTAATAAAATTGTACGGAACATCGACGCTATAACTGCCTCTCGCAGACTGATAAATCTACTGTGGCAACTGTATAGACGTCCTCATTATACCATCTGTTTCATCCATCAGGTATTTCGTGCTCACGTATTATGACGATTTTACGTTTTTAATATATTATGACCTTTTTAGAGAGCAAAGTCCCCATCGCAGGAAATAACATGCATTCCACAAACAAACGTATTGCGAAAGTCATTTCTCTCTGCTCATACGGAGTATCGCATGAGCTTTGCGATTGGATTCATCAACCCTAGCAGGTATAACTCAACATCTTGATACTAAAGAGACGAAATCGATAAACGTAAAAGTAATTTCGCAAGTGCCCCAAGGAAGTTTTGTAGGGACGTTACGGTAAATAATTAGAAGCTCCGCGAGGGTGTTCACGAACAATGCTGCTGTGTGTAGGAAATTTAACAACAAAAAATCGTAACGAAATGCAGGAAGAGCTACAATGATTTCATGATTGGTGCAGGGAATCCTAAACGCTCATAAATTTTACTGCTGTGCTTAAACAGACGAGAAGTCCCATTACTGTTCGATTACACTATTGACGAGATATCACTGGTCGCAATAACAATCTAGGAGTACCGTGCGAATAAATTTTTGTCAATCATTCTGCGAAATTTTTTACAGAGTCGTAAAAGGTGCTTCCTGCTGCATAAGACCACAGATACTCAGTCTAAAAATGCAATAATGCATATGAAATTAGAGACACAATCTGCATTGTAGAAAGCCGGCCGGTGTGGCCGAGCGGTTCTAGACGCTTCAGTCTGGAACCGTGCGACCGCTACGGTCGCAGGTTCGAATCCTGCCTCGGACATGGATGTGTGTGATGTCCATAGGTTAGTAAGGTTTAAGTAGTTCTAAGTTCTGGGGACTGATGACCTCAGATGTTAAGTCCCATAGCGCTCAGAGCAATTTGAACCATTTGCACTGTAGAAGAATCATATACTGAATCTGCAAAACCATCGATAGATTCGATTTCGTCGAACATCGCAGAGTAGGTAATTTCATCCGCACAGTGGGAGCACTAATATTACAAACCAGCAGCAAGATAAGAAATGGGTATGTACTTGCTTTTGTACATCAGTTACTGAAATAAGAAAGTGTATATGAAAGTACTGCCGTCCAATCTTCCGACATCCGTTCCTGTTAGTAGTAAATTTTATTTTATTGAGACAGTCGAGGCTCTTTATAGGATAGCATAAATCTGTTATAGTAGCAGGGAAACCGTGAAGTGGGTTAGGTTACCACGGCGAATGGGACAACAGGTTATTTCTCTTTCCCTTCTTTTGACCCTCTTTCAGAAACACCACACAATATACGGTCGTTGTTTCATTGCAACACCTGCTGTTTTAGACCTTACGCCTTGGTCATAAAAACAAATGACCACCTAACGATTCCTCCCCTGCAGCGGCCGAAATGTTCGGAGCATACAGAGATGTGATATCCGAGAAGTAATTTCTGAACTCGTCCTGCCGTCACTGACCACCGTAAATATTTTAGCAGTACAGATGACTCCGACATTACGTTTCGGTCGTGCTTTCGAACTAACATCGTAGTATTTATTACACGAGTTGTCACAACGATTGAGGAGCAAGATGCTGTAAGACGTATGCTTTGCCGGCGATGGGCGAGGCATTACAGAATCTCTGACCAGAGAGTAGTTTATCGTTAGTTGTTGCTTGTCGCTAGTCTGCGCGAGTCGACGGTAGTAGTCTGGTGTAGTCTGGGGAGTCGGCATGCGTCGGCTGTGTGCTCTGGTCGCGACTCTGGTCAGGACTCTGGAGGATGAGTATTGTTGTAGAAGGTAAAGAAGCAGCATTGCGCATATTTAATAATGTATGTTAATTGTAATTTAATTTGTTCAAAAAAATGCCCCAATAATATTTTTTATAATATAAAGTAACTCTTTTAAAGAAAAGAATTCATTTCAATTTAAAGAATTTTTCCAATGCATTATCATTGCTTCCAAGAATCAAAAAAATATACGCCAGCATTGCACGAAGCTGTGTCGAAAAATGACTAATTAAGAGCAGATATAATTGCAGTTTTATTGAAGTAAGAATTTTTGCCTTTTTTATTCAGAATACAGGGCCGAAGGGCAGCGCTGCTGTCCTCATAAAATTCATCAGGTTACAAAACTTTTTTTTATTATTTTGGTGTTTAGGAATATTTCTGTTTCGAATTTGACATTAAATGAGAATAGAATTTTTGTGGTAACATTAAATGTGAATGCATTTCTGCGCACAGACTATAAATGGGAGCCAATTTTGTTCAGATATTACAAAATTAAAAAATTAATTTAATTATTATTTTTTGTGGCGAGGTTACACTTGGCTCCATTTTCATTGTTATTTAACATTTTTCGTGTGGGGAGGTTACAATGCTTAAACGGTTTTCTCGTTGGAACTCTACCAGTTTTGCCTAGGCTTCTTCAGCATCTGGTGAAACTGTTATAATACGGCGCCTAAACTGTTAAACTTTGGGGACTAATGGCCTCAGCAGTTGAGTCCCATAGTGCTCAGAGCCATTTGTTAAACTTTGTGGCACGGAGCCTGTCTATACCTATGGTGAAGATACGTGTCGACTTCTTGATTGACGTGCAAAAAGTGAGAGCAGATGCTCGCTTTAGGTGCTGCAGGAAACCTCGACTCGCAAATAAAACATTGGACAGAATAAAGTGGAACTACTTTTTGTGGCTAACCGAAGGGTATCCTTTGCAGCGGCTCAGGAAGGACTCCTTTGGGCCATTAAGTTGTCAGGTCTCCTAATGGCAGAGAACCTCTGCACGTCAATGCCTTTACGTTGCTACAAAGACTTGGTTTCAACGGAGATCGCCATCTGCGAGATAATTATTGACTTTTTAATACAACTAGTTACGGAGTCCCAAAAATCTGGAGAAAATACTGTACATTGTAATACCACAACACTTTGGGATCCTCTATCCTTTTTCCAGTTTCATCCCCACCCTCCCGAAGAGGGCATATGTTAATATCAGTATGGTGGTTTGATTTTGTCTTTTCTGGTTATCTGGATTCGAATACACTGAAGATTTTCTATTCCAGCAGATTAATAATTTGCGTTAATTTAAGCTATTGTTTTGACATTGCTTAGGTATGGCGTCACCAATATGCAGAATGAAAGAAACGTGTTGTGTTAAAAGCTGATGTACCATCACAATTTGTACGTTATACAAACTTCAGGCATATGGTAGGAATAATTTTGCTATTGTAACTATGGAGTAACTGACGATTAAATTTCCGATATTTCTAGTCATCGAAAGACAGCTTCAAACGGAAAAACAAAATGTATGTGTAATAGATATATGACATGATAAATTTTCGGTCAGAATTAAGCATACTAATGTTTTAATTGGAGTTAGGTAATGGAACTGTAATTGCGACTATATAGAATTGTAAAGTTTTACTCGAAAAAAATGTAATTAATTGAATCTAGGCCTTTCACTCAATAAAACTAATCCCTCTGATCATCTGAAAATGATAGGGCGATCATCTTTTAAGTAAGTAAAATAATATTTGCAAATTAACGAATTACATTGCTGTAATGATGAATCATGTAATTTGTAGTCTTAATAGAAACAGGTTCTTTCCTGTCTTTGTATGAAATTATTCAATGCTATTTCATGTAAATTTCTGTGTGATTTGAGAAGATGTATGCCAAAGTTTTTATTGTTAAACCTAAAAATTTGACATGTATGAATGTCATTAATTGTCATATAAGTAGAGAGGCGATTTGTACGCCGCCAAACCGTAATTGGAGTTCAGTTTGACGTCAGTCATGAGACAGTATTAAGTCAATTTCACATGTAGTTCTCCGCCGAACATCTAACGTGCGAAATATGACTCGTTGTGAACACGAATTCCTGGAGCTTATTTCTACAGCATTGCACGATTCCTCAGTGGCGTCGCAGTAACACGAAGATGAGCCTACGACAGCACTAAGAAGCACCACCCCGGATTACACAAGTTATGTATTATTATTTGGTGGAGGGTATCCGTAATATGACGTGGTATTCTATTTTCTTGTGTCAAGCAACGATAGACATCCCAAACTTCACCACACACAAATTATTATTCGCCACGTTATATTACAACAACTATAGCTGTATATCATCATATACACCGCCTAACAAGAAATGAAGCACATTCAAGACAGGGTCAGGTGTCATTGTAACTTACTGTACGTACACGGCATCGACGGGTCTGTAAATGACCAGAGCTGCAATTCTCTGCCAGAAGTACAACTGCCACCAGATTGCATTAGTGTTATTCGTGTTTAGTATCATCACGAGATGTGGTAGGGTATATAGCGGGCGTGAACGGTGTCAGATGTTGAGTGATGACTGTAAGGAACTTGGAGTTGTTGCTTACTGGTCTGAGACAGCGCTATCGGCACCTAACAGAACTTGAAAAGGGCCTCACTGCGGATCTCCATATGTTCGGCTGGTTGGATCGTGCAGCATCCAGATTTGTCGGGCATTCGGGTGTGTGGCTGGCACGACGTTGGACTGCACGGGAACTGGAGGACAGGCGCGCTCAGCTTCGAGGTTTCAGTCGACCGTGTCTGACCAACAGGTGGGAGGATCGCCATGTTGTGTATCCGAGCACGTCGTAACCACATCTGTGCCTGCCATCCGGGAAGAAGTAGTGGACTGTCTGTGATGTGGTGAGTCTTCCTGCGCCACGGTCGTGGAATGGCAGCACGAGGATTAGGGAATTACAGTCCAATGCGTAGGCTGCCGTTAACACCACGACACAAACAGCTGTATTCGGTGCGATGCCGTCACCGGTATGAACAATGTACGACTACAAGACGGGGAAACATTTCTTCCTCCCAGCGTTTTGCAGAGGCATACCAGTATAGTCCTGGCGTGATGGTGTGAGCAGCCATTGTGTATGGCTGCAGGTCACGACTAGTAGTATGGAACTCTAAGGACACAACAATACATCAAAGATATCCTGCGTCTCCGTGCGAAAGTATCGTGATACAATTTTTAACAGGACAATGCCCGTCCACACACTATACATGTCTCCGCGATATGTAGGTACACTCGTTGCCAGCAAAATCTCCACACGAGTACCCGATAAAAGGTGTGGGACCAGCTCGGACGTCATCTGTCTCTCAGTGCCAGTATGCGGGATATCGAGGACCAGTTACAGCAGTGGGATACTCCACCTCAGGAGAGGTTGCCTTCGCATGCGTCCAGGCCGGAGGAGGTGCAACGTCTTATAAAATATGGTTCAAATGGCTCTGAGCACTATGGGACTTAACTTCTGAGGTCATCAGTCCCCTAGAACTTAGAACTACTTAAACCTAACTAACATAAGGACATCACACACATGCATGCCCTAGGCAGGATTCGAACCTGCGACCGTAGCGGTCGCGCAGTTCCAGACTGAAGCGCCTAGAACCGAGCGGCCACTCGGGCCGGCCGCAACATCTTATCGATATGGTTGAATTTTCTCGTGTTGAGCAGTCAGAAGGAGCGATCTGTTTTAATCGGTAAAAACTTTCTGAAGCCAAGATCGCATAAAAATTTCTTTATTCACAAACAACCGGTTTCGATGGACATTTCCGTCATCTTCAGGGCTTCAAAAATTTTTGTTACAAGATGTGTTCATTTTGAGTTGGGCCTCACGCCAAGTTGTCATGTAGATAAAGTGTACCACAAAATACAAAAGTCTGTCATAAATATAACATCAAAAATCAAAAAGCACACTGCGCACATGGCCATGTTCATACATGCTCAACATGGGCATGAGCACGAGGTGCTTTTTTGTTTTTAATGTTATACTTATGCAAACCTTTATATAATGTACTACATTTTATCTACCTGACAACTTGGCATGAGGTCCAGCTCAAAATGAACATATTTTATAACAAAAATTTTTGAACACCTGAAGATGCGAGAAAAGTCTGTCGAAACCAGTTGTTTGTAAATAAAGAAATTTTTATGCGATCTTGGCTTTAGAAAGTTTTTAGCAAGTCCTCCCGATAGATGCGCTCATACTGGCAAGTTGTTTGTAAATTTGATGAGATTTTGTAATCACCGAAATAAGGTCGCCTACCCACTCTACTCCTGAAATTTCATTTCCTTTGCTCCTGTGTGCGACCTTTTCTTTTCGTCAGGCAGTGTATTCTGGAAGTGAGAGGCTCCACGTCGATCACGTGATAAGTTCCACGTTTATCACTCTGTGCTTTATTCCAAAGTGCAAGTATATAACTTTATTTCTCCCCTCGCTTCACAGACGCTGTACCGCTGCCTGCGTAACCTGCTCGAGTTACATACCGCCGTTGACTTCATCACTTTATCCGTACGCAAGAAGAGGCGTTGCGGGCGCCGAGCCTGCTCCTGGCAGGGCCGTGATGGGGGTTCCTACAACTTGTGCTCAGGTACAAGGCGAGCGCCTCGGGGCGGGCAAACACAGGCGTGGCACAGCAGCAGGCTGCGCCGCGCACGCCGGCGGCCGGGAATAAAAGTGACGTCCGCCAGGTGCGACGCGACCACGCCGTCTCTGCCGTCACCATCCAAGTCTCCCGCTTCTTCTCTGCACCTTACCTGTAAACATATGAACATAGAGAACGTCGCGAAACGGTACGAGGCGCGCTTTTAAAGTAAACACAATTACAAAATACAATAGTAACAGAAAGCCTGGACCGTAACAAGACACTCGTCGTGGTATGCAAGATATATGAGACACGCGAAATACCCCCAGACTTCAAAAAGAATAATAACACCAATGTCAAAGAAAGCAGGTACTGACATGTGTGTTTATTACCGAAACATTAGTTTATTAAGTCAAGGTCTTCATTACAGAAGGGCCGGGCGGGGTCGCCGAGCGGATCTAGGCGCTACAGTCTGGAATCGCGCGACCGCTACGGTCGCAGGTTCGAATCCTGCCTCGGGCATGGATGTGTGTGATGTCCTAAGTTTGTTAGGTTTAAGTAGTTTTAAGTTCTAGGGGACTGATGACCACAGCAGTTAAGTCCCATAGTGCTCAGAGCCATTTGAACCATTTTTTTAATTACAGAAGAATGGAAAATCTGGTAGAAGCTGACCTCCGGGAAGAACAGTTTGGATTTTGGAGAAATGTAGGAACATGCGAGACAATACTGACCCTACGACTTCTTTTAGAAGATAGGTTAAGGAAAGGCAAACCTACGTTTATAACATTTGTAGACATAGAGAAAGCTAGTAACAATGTTGACTGGAATATTCTCTTTGAAATTATTAAGGTAATAGGGGTAAAATACAGGAAGCGAAAGACTATTTATAACTCGTAAAGAAACCAGACGGCAGTTAAAAGAGCCGAGGGGCATGAAAGCGAAGCAGTGGTTGAGAAGGCAACGAAACGAGGTTGTAGCCTTTCGTCAATGTTATTCAGTCTGTGCATTGAGCATTCACTAAAGGAAAGCAAAGAAAAATTAGGAGTAGGAATTAAAGTGCAGGGAGAAGAAATAAAAACTTTGAGGTTTGCCGTTGACATTGTAATTCTGTCACAGATAACAGAGGATTTGCAAGAGCAGTTAAGCGGAATGGACAGTGTCTTGAAAGGAGGATATAAGATGAACATTAAGAAAAGCAAAACAAGGATCACGGAACGTAGTCGAATTAAATAATGTCATGATGATGGATTTAGATTAGGAAACGAGCCACTTAAAGTAGTAGATAAAGCTTGCTATGTCGACAATAAAATAAGAGATGATGACCGAAGTAGAGAGGATACATAATGTAGGATGGCGATGGTAAGATAACTTTTCGAAAGAAGAAAAATTTATTAAATCGAATATAGATTTAAGTAGTAGGAATTCTTTACTGAAAGTATTTGCATAGAATGTGACAATGTATGGAAGTGAAACGTGGACCATAAACGGTTTAGACAAGAAGACGATACAAGCTTTTGAAATGTGGTGCTACAGCAGAATGCTGAAGATTACATGGGTAGGTAATGAATAGAGTTGGGGAGGAAAGAAATTCGTGGGACAATATGAATAGAAGAAAGGTTTGGTTGATAGGACACATTCTGAGAAATCAAAGGATCACCAATTTAGTAATGGAGGAAGTGTGTTTGAGTGTGTGTCTAAGGGGGGGGAGGGGGTAAAAAGTGCAGAGGGAGATCAAGAGATGAATACGGTAAGCAGATTCAGTAGGATGTAAGTTGCAGTAGTTATTCGGAGATCAAGAGGCTTGGACATTATACACTACTGGCCATTAAAATTGCTACACCACGAAGATGACGTGCTACAGACGCGAAATTTAACCGACAGGAACAAGATGCTGTGATATCCAAATGATTAGCTTTTCAGAGCATTCACACAAGGTTGGCCCCGGTGGCGACACCTGCAACGTGCTGACATGAGGAAAGTTTCGAACCGCTTTCTCATACACAAACAGCAGTTGACCGGCGTTGCCTGGTGAAACGTTGTTGTGATGCCTCGTGTAAGGAGGAGAAATCCGTACCATCACATTTCCGACTTTGATAAAGGTCGGATTGTAGCCTATCGCGATTGCAGCTTATCGTATCGCGACATTGCTCGAGATCAAATGACTGTTAGCAGAATATGGAATCAGTGGGTTCAGGAGGGTAATACGGAACGCCGTGCTGGATCCCAACGGCCTCGTATCACTAGCAGTCGAGATGACAGGCATCTTATCCGCATGGCTCTAACGGATCGTGCAGCCACGTCTCGACCCCTCAGTCAACAGATGGGGACGTTTGCAAGACAACAACCATCTGCAAGAACAGTTCAACGGCGTTTGCAGCAGCAGGTACCATCAGCTCGGAGACCATGGCTGCGGTTACCCTTGACGCTGCATCACAGATAGGACCGCCTGCGATGGTGTACTCAACAACGAACCTGGGTGCACGAATGGGCAAACTACTATGTTTCGTATGAATCCAGGTTCTGTTTACAGCATCATGATGGTCGCATCCGCGTTTGGTGACATGGCGGTGAATGCACATTGGAAGCGTGTATTCGACATCACCATACTGGTGTATCACCCGGCGTGATGGTATGGGGTGCCGTTGGTTACACGTCTCGGTCACCTCTTGTTCCCATTGACGGCACTTTGAACAGTGGACGTTACATTTCAAAGGTGTTACGACCCGTGGCTCTGCCCTTCATTCGATCCGTGAGAAACCCTGCATTTCAGCAGGATAATGCACGACCGCATGTTGCAGGTCCTGTACGGGCTTTATGGATACAGAAAAAGTTTGACTGCTGCCCTGGCCAGCACATTCTCCAGATCTCTCACCAATTGAAAACGCGTGGTCAATGGTGTCCGAGCAACTGGCTCGTCACAATACGCTAGCCACTACTCTTGATGAACTGTGGTATCGTGTTAAAGCTGCATGGGCAGGTGTACCTGTACACAACATCCAAGCTCTGTTTGACTCAATGCCCAGGCGTACCATGGTCGTTATTACGGCCGGAGGTGGTTGTTGTGGGCACTGGTTTCTCAGGATCTATGCACCCAGATTGCGTGAAAATGTAATCACATGTTAGTTCTAGTATAATATATTTGTCCAACGAATACCCGTTTATCATCTGCATTTCTTCTTGGTGTAGCAATGTTAATGGCCAGTAGTGTAGCATGGCATTGAGGGCTGTATCAAGTCAGTCTTCGGACTGAAGACCACAACAACAGGATTATTATAAGATAAAATAAAAAACAAAACCAATATTACAATAACTTTATTTTTACATTAAAGTCTCCACCTTCTATGAGCGTATCTACATCTTTCTTTAGTCCTGCTTTCAGTACTAAACGCAAAGCGAGAACAGCCATTGCATTTGTCATTACTTAAATAATGTGTACATCATATCACGAATACCGATATACGACACAGGGCTTTTAGAAGTAGACATACTAATACTAACTGTACACAGAGCAGGACTGATGAGATGATTTATACACATTATTTAAGTAATGACAAATGTAATGTGGTTGCTTAAACCATTTCAAACCTTACCCGTGAAGATGGTCCATGACTGAAACCGGTTTATATTTGGGTTTAAAATTAAAGCAGCTGATAGTCAAACATGAATTTAATACAGCGCTACAGATCTCTCGGAGGAACAGAGCGAGATGAAATTCGCAGATCTATGTTTGCGGAATAATGCTGATTTTAATAAAGGATATTTTCATTCCCAAAAAAGTCCTAATTCTTGAGTATAAAATATGTTACATAACAGAACAGACTGACGTCAACGATACGGGCCTACAATTATGTCCATCTGCCCTACGACCTTTCGTGAAGATGGTAAAGACCTGCGCATTCTCCCAGTCGCTGGGTATTCTTAGTCGCTCCAGCGACCTAAGATAAACTGCTATCAGAAGACGAGCAAGTTCTTTCGTATAACATTTACAGAGTCTTAAAGGTACCTTACCTACGCCTTTCCGCTGCTTAGCGATTGTGATTGCTCTTCTGCACACATCAAATGGGGTTTTGCATCACCCCAGCTCCCGAACTCCTGAACATAGACGTTGACTGTGGATATTGTATCACAGACACAGTCCCTTTGACTGTTCAGAGATGTCACTAAACCCGCCCAAAGATGTAAACAGCCGTGCATGAGCAACGCCTATTAGACGGAGGGGGTCCCACAGCCGATCAGTTCCAGTCATTCCACCAGGAAGGAGGTACACGGCTCATGTTGTCTGTAGTTCAACCATGCCTAGACGGTCAATGCCACTGTTTGATTGCGTCCGCATTGTTACTTTGTGCCAGGAAGGGCTCTCAACAATCGAAGTGTCCACGCGTCTCGGAGTGAGCCAAAGCGATGTTGTTCAGACGTGGAGGATATACAGGGAGACAGGAACTGTCGATGACATGCCTCGCTCAGGCTGACCGCTACCTAGGGATTATGGCTCGCAGGAATACTGACAGCAAGGCCACCATGTTGAATAATGCTTTTCATGCAGCCACAGGACGTCGTGTTACAATGGGCTGCATGATGCGCAACTTTGCTCCCAACATCCATGGCGAGGTCCATCTTTGCAACCACGACACCATGCAGCGCGGTACAGATGGGCCTAACAACATGCCCAATGGACCGCTCGGGATTGGCATCACGTTCTCTTCACCGCCTGAGTCTCGCATATGCCTTCAACCAGACAATCGTCGGAGACCTGTTTGGAGGCAACCCGGTCAAGCTGAACTCCTTAGACACACTGTCCAGCGAGTGCAGCGAGGTTGAGGTTCCCTGCTGTATTTGGGTGGCATTATGTGGGGCCGACGTACGCCGCTGGTGGTCATGGAAGGTGCCGTAACTGCTGAACGATACGTGAATGCCATCCTCCAACCGATAGTGCGACCATATCGGCAGCATATTGGTGAGGCATTCGTCTTCATGGCGACTATTCGTGCCCCCATCGTGCACATCTTGTGAATGGTTTCCTTCAGGATAACGACATCGCTCGACTAGAGTGGCCAGCATGTTCTTCAGAAATAAACCCTATCGAACATGCCTGGAATAGATCGAAAAGAGCTGTTTATGGACGATGTGACCCACCAATCGCTCTCAGGAATCTACGCCGAATCGCCGTTGAGGAGTGGGACAATCTGAACCTACAGTGCCTTGATAAACTTATGGATAGTATGCCACGACGAATACAGGCACGCATCAATGCAAGAGGACTGCTACTGGGTTTTTTAGGTACCGGTGTGTACAGCAATATGGACCACCACCTCTGAAGGTCTCACTGTATGGTGGTACAACATGCAATGTGTGGTTTTAATGAGCAATAAAAAGGGTGGAAATGATGTTGGTGATCTCTATTCCAATTTTCTGTACAGGTTCCGGAAGTCTCGGAACCGAGGTAGTGCAAAACGTTTTTTGATGTGTGTATTTCGCGATCGGTTATCTCAATATCTGCGATTAGGAATTTCGTACGACGACAGAAAGGAGGGAGCCTATGACGATCTTCAGTGGTGAAACAATATCGGAATACTGCATTCCTTATTTCGGCCTTCCATCTGTTATCTTCCGTTTAGATGACTATGTGGTCACAGACTGACTGAACAGATGGTCCGATTCGCTTAGTGATTTTACGTAAGACTAAAACCTATTAGGATTTCTTAATCAGATCACTAAACAAAATTTTACTTTCAGAGTCATTGAACGCTTCTGTCCTTGCTTTCCTTATGCTCATTTTCACTTTATTCAGCTTTAAGTAGTTCTGACTTCTCTTGAACCCATGATGAAGCTTTCTTTGTTTACGTAGCAGTTTTTCTTGCGAGGCTAGACGGCTAGTCTTTCCTATATTTCAAGACCTTGCTCGCAACATACTTGTCTGAGGCATACTGAACATTGATTTGGAATTTTTTCCATTTGTATTCTACATATTTGTTCTCAGCACTGAATATTTGATATTACCTATTCAGATACTTTTCAGTTTGTATCCTGTCAATCTTGCTAAGCAAAAATATTTTCCCTTTTCTTAACATTCCTTGTAATACCCGTAGTCATAGTTGCTATCACAGCTTTATGATCACTGATAACTTCCCTTACGTTAGCTGATTCGATAAATTCATGCCTATTTGTTACTAGGAGGTCGAAGACCTTACCGTCTTAAGTTGGTACTTAATTTAATGATAAGTTAAAGATGTTAGTAGATGGGTCGAATGTTGAGAATAAATTTGTTATCATTTTCAAGTTAGATTTTTTACCTCAATTGTTCTTTTTTCTGCTCTTTTAATAAGGTTAGGTTTAAAGGAAAAACAGTTTATTTCATCAAATAAAATTAAAGTAGCTGAAAATATAATAAATAGAGAGAATCATATGTGCGCAGATATTTCTTTCAGAAACGCGGTCTCTAAAAGCATCCGATTACCATGCTTAATTTTGCCCAGGTTAATTCACATTCGGAATCCGTGATGTCTTCGTTAGACATTATTGATTTCTTTACTGCAATAAATACGCCACAACCATTAGCGACCAACCTATCCTTACGGTAAATATTCCAATCTGAACTTACGATTTCTTTGCTATTCACTTCAGGTTTCAACCAACTTTCTGTTCCTAATACTATCCGAGCATTGTAATATTCAATAAGCGATACTAATTCTCGGACGTTTCCTTGGATGATCCAGCAGTTTATTAACAGGTTGGTTGGTTGTTTGGGGAAGGTGACCAGACAGCGAGGTCATCGGTCTCATCGGATTAGGGAATGACTAAATGTAAATTAAATGTTTATTTGACTCTACAATAGTGAGGCTATAGTCACAGTACCTCGTCCCCCGCCCTCTTTTTTAAAGAAAACTTCTATGTGCTGTGACTATGGTTTTACTATTGTAGCGTAAAATAAACATTTAATATCATATTAATTTTTTCTGTATCCGATCTGCGTGAACAAGCATTCTCTGAGAGCATTGTGGATGATGTATTTTCAACTTCGACAGACATTTCGTCTCTGAGCCCTAGGAGGGTTCCTCTAACGTAAAAAACCTCCATGTGCATTCCACACACACTCAGGTATGCCCCTACCCCAGCAACCGCTTCCTGCGTGTATTGCACGCACGACCTGTTAAGCGGAACACTACAATTCTCGGCCCGATAGCAGATGTCGAGAAATTCGCATCCGATACCGTCGCGGAATCTTCGAAGCCTCCGGCTTCGAACTTCCACTCTGCGCCGAACACGAGGACTGCAATGGACCATGGGCACAATGCTACAAACAGCGAAGTTAGTCTGCCTTCATGACACCGTCCACCCACCGAAAAGAACAGAAAATGGCATCAGAAACCAATCAGCAGGCGTCATTCGTGCCACTAGTTGCAGGCGGTTGCATCCAGTGCGATCTGTAGCCGCCGGCACGGACTCCTCCACGTCGCAAACATACTGTGTGCACGCTGGCGTTCTTTCCCACCCTGCCTGCTATTTCCCAGAGGGGCTCCATTACCCGCCTGACGCTGGAGCTCCTAATGAGTAGCATTCCCGTCCTCTGCACTTATCTGGACTGTGCAGGAATATCGGCCGCCGGTCCAAAAGGAAATGCATCCTGTGCTGGCTCAGAAGTACTGTCAGCACAGGAATGTAACGCCGGAAATGCATATCCTCCTATTTCCATCTATTTTACTATAAAATTTTTTCCTTATTTTGTTACCTGAAGATATGACATTTCGGTGCCTTTATATATTGTAATTGTTTTACAATTTGTATATGTGTATATTTATGCATTTATGTCGATGTATAATTAGTTTGTTTTGTAAATATTATTTGTATTTTTTCGCTGGGTCTTGCCTAGGGAGAACTATGCTATCGAACGATTACATCGATAGGTCGTGTGGAGAACCAAAGTGTTTAGGATCTTGGGTAGTGTTAACTCTGCCGCGTGGAGCGCGGACAGAGCGGAGTCAGGCTGGAGTAGGGCGGTGGAGCAAGTGTGTTGTGTGACGCTCCCGCGAGTTGCCGCGCTTTCGGGGTTTGGCAGCATGTAACTGCGCTCGACTTGCTATAATAGTTTCTAGCACGGTGTCGCGGACGGGAAGCATTAGCTGGTGCACATCAAGAGCCCGTTTCGCCTGGTGACAGTGTCGAGAAGAAGGCGCGCCAACACCCAGCTTCTGCAACAGCGACAGCCGACAATGAGTGACTGTCGCCACCTCCTCGACCGACGACTTCAAACCTTCAATCAACCAACAAGGAAGACTGGAAGCACGTAAAGTTTTAGAACTGTATGGCACACCTCAGCTTTTAAAATTGTCCCATTTGCCTCACAAAATTACAGTAACATAGCATGAACTTTTGTTGCTCATTGTCCCAATTGCATTACCAAGCAGGGTCCCTTCCTTTTCCGGAATTAACCCGAGTGTCGTTGAAATTCTAACCACAGCATTAAAGTAATATTATTCCATTTCACTGTTTTAATTTCAAAGTTCAGTTAAAGTATTCATAGCTGGCTACAATATTTAGATTACACGAGCACAAATTAAGAGTGCGAGTTTTATTACCATATTTTAGCTTACGTGTGACTACAGCTCAGCTTGGTACGTACTAAATTTTACTATTGTTAATTGTTCAGAATCATTTAATTCAAGTTCAAAGTTAAATCTCTCATTTCTAAATTGCGTAGATTCAAGTAGCTTTTGAAATGATTGTTGAGGTAGCCGAAGACTAACCTAATTTTATTGAATTTCGTAGTGCTTCAGAAACAAAGTTCATTATTAATTTCAGTCACTAAATTAACTTCCAATTTTCCGGTTTTATTAATTCTTTTGCTAAATTAAGTCAGAGTGTAGCGAAATTTATTACTTGTGACAAACATTCAGTTTTCACACAACACGTGTCAACCTTCAGTTGCCACGCTTTTAGTGCTAATTATATGTGCATTAATCTTTCATTTTCAGTTATTATAGTAGTTGTCCATGGGACTGGCGACCGTGATTTTCCCCAAATCTCAAATATCTAATTAACGCCAATTAATTGTTAACGTAACGACCGCACATTCACTCTCTTTATTAACTGTAACCCTTTTCAAAATTAATTTCCACCAATTTCATTTGCATTTTTCCTTTCATTTCGATGTAACCCTTTCCTCCCTCTTTACCGACAGATAACTTCGGTGACGATTGCTTTTCCCAAATTTCCATTAGGTACACGCGGTTTAATTTTTCACTGTCATTAAGGTCGATAAGTGAGGGGGAGGTTACACGTGGCGACCCGTTGACAGGACAATCTTCGGATTTGAGGTTGTTCTGGACACGAATTTTGCATTGTGCAAATCTCGTAACAAAGTACTGGTTACGAACAGGTCGTTACGTCAGCGAGAACAAGTAGTGGGAGTAATCCTAATTAGATCT
Organism: Schistocerca nitens; assembly: GCF_023898315.1. NCBI lineage: Eukaryota > Metazoa > Arthropoda > Insecta > Orthoptera > Acrididae > Schistocerca > Schistocerca nitens. The sequence continues at coordinate 3,178,189 of NC_064619.1, read as the reverse complement.
GAGATTCGGCGACCGTAGCGGTCGCGCGGTTCCAGACTGTAGCGCCTAGAACCGCTCGGCCACTCCGGCCGGCCTCTTGATTTCTAACGTAGCGGCGGTCAGGAGCTTATTTCAGAACTTTCATTTACTCTATCGTATCCGAAGTGATACGCATTATATTTCGAACTGTCAACAGAGCCCAAAACAAGAATTCGGGACGTTTAAAACCTTCGGCTGCAAACAATGGTAAGGAATAAGTTGATTCTTTTGAGAAAATGCACAGTAAAGTTCCCATAAACTCTCATAACTAAGAAATTTCAAACGCATCCATTGTGTTTTCTATTCGTTTAAGTCCTTGTTTTGAAGTCCTTGTTTAGAAATATTTCTAGAGTAATGGCATATTTTAAAATCGCAAACTCTATACAAAACTATATTCTTAAAAATACGTCACTGGTTACTTAACGTTGTTTACTTGCAAACTGAATGCACTGATCATAGGTTAGCATTGACTTGTCACTGATAACTAGCTAGGTGAAGTAACGAAACATAATTATAAAACTTTACAAAGAAACAAATTCAAAAGTTCCGCATTGTTTCAGTTTATGATACCAAGATTTGAGTTACCAATGTTTGCAGTAATATACATCAAAAATTAGTTTATGATTCAGCACGATATAATATTAATTTTATTGTCGTCTTACTACAGCGTGTAAACAATGTTAAGGATGGTCCTTAATACTTCTGCCGTCATACTGTCAAGTAAATTTACGTAAGAGACACACATGTGGTCACTTAGTTAAATAACTATTCGCATTAGGACAACTTTTGAAGTGCATTGTATATTCAAGACTTTTATCTGACTCGTAGTTGTCCACATCATCCCCGGATTTGTACAGAACTTCCCTGAAAAGTACTTTCCTGGTACGAACACTGCAGCCCTGTTTTTGGCACTCACCACTGTATAGATGCACACATCGTGATAAAGTTGCCATTGGAGAGAATCTCGGATTAGAGATAGGGCTGCCATTTATCAGTTTCTACAAGAACTGTCAACTGATATGAAAAAGCACATCAAGTGCCATGTTTTATATGCAATATCTCTGTTTCTCCCATATCGCTGATTACAGCCGAGGTCTTCATTTGTCGTCCTGCGTAAGGTTTATGCGGGCCGGTTCGTGACACCATTACAAATCGGGTCATCTTGCGAAAACTGGGACATCTGGCCACGCTAGTCGATGGCGCACCGCAGAGCCCGTTCCGTGAAGTGAGATGTATTCTTACTACATCTTAACCAGGCTATTAGAAGTGGGTTTTACACTGACAACGTAGTTTTTCGCGGTAGTATTGTTGAATAAATGTTTCCCATAGTTCTTGCCACGTCAGTTTTGTATCCAGTCTCATGCTTTCGAAAACTTCCTGCACCGTTAAGTACTTTATTTAGCCGGGCAACGGAGTAAAATACCTATCGGCCGCATTAAATCTCCAGGCAGTGACGAAGGAATATTGTAGGTATTGTATTGTTCGACGACTTTCTCTTGATTATGCCAGTCACTACCCGAACTCCTTGTCACGGTCTGTGCGGTTCCCCCCGTCGGACGTTCAAGTCCTCCATCGGGCATGGCTGTGAGTGTTGTCCACAGCGTAAGGTTCAAATGGTTCAAATGGCTCTGAGCACCATGCGACTTAACATCTGAGGTCATCAGTCGCCTAGAACTTAGAACTAATTAAACCTAACCAACCTAAGGACATCACACACATCCATGTCCGAGGCAGGATTCGAACCTGCGACCATAGCGGTCGCGCGGTTCCAGACTGTAACGCCTAGAACCGCACGGCCACTCCGGCCGGCCACAGCGTAAGTTAGTTTAAGTTAGATTAAGTAGTGTGTAGGCTTAGGGACCGATGACCTAACTACTTTGGTCCCATAAAACCTTACCACAAATTTCCGAATTTCCTGTGCAAGGCAGTTCACCTCCACTGAAGTGGGATTAACTCTCGTCCTGAGCAAATTAATAGACTCATCACTTAAAGGTTTCGACCTCTGCATCTACATCGACATCTTCATGGCTACTCTGGAAAGAGTGTGGCAGAGGGTTTGTCGAACCACTTTCACACTAATTCCACTTCCGAGAAGTGCACGGAAAAAAATCTTTCCGTGCGATCTCTGATATCCTTTATTTTATTATGATGACCGTTTCTCACTCTGTAGGTCGGTGTCAACAAAATATTTTCGCACTCGGATGTGAAAGTTGGTGATTTTCGTGAGAAGATACCGCCGCAAAGAAAAGCGCCTTTGTTTTCAAGATTTCCGCCCCAAATGCTGTATTGTGTCCGTGACACTCTCTCCTCTATATCTCGATTATGCAAAAAGTACTGCTCTTCTTTGAACTTTCTCGATGTACTCAGTTAATCCTGTCTGGTAAGAATCTGCGCGTCTTTAGTAGATCTGTTGCGTCTTATAAGTGTTTCGCCAATAAAACGCAGTCTTTCGTTCGCCTTCCCCACAACATTTTCTGTGTCTTGGCTTCAATTTAAGTAGTTCGTAATTCTACTTTCTATGTGTTTAGTAGAAATTACGGCCTTCAGATTTGATTGATTTACGGTGCAATCGAAGTTTTACGGATTTCTTTTCGCACTCATGTGGATGACCTCACACCTTTCATTACTTAGCGTCATTTGCTGTTTTTCGCGTCATACAGCTATTTTATCTAAATGGTTTTGCAGTTGGTTTTAGTCTTCTGATGACTTTACTAAACCATGAACGACATCATCATCTACGAACAACCGGAGACGGCTGCTCAAATTGTCTCCTAAATGGTTTGTATAGATAAGGAACAGCAGGGAGCCTATAACACACTTTGGGGAACGCAGGAATCAATTCTGTTTTACTCGGTGACTTTCCTTCAATTACTACGAACTATGACCTCTGATAGAATCGATGATACTCCATAAGTACGAAACTTATTTACAAGTCGCTTGTCAGGTACGGTGTCGTAAGTCTTCTGGGAAATCTAGAAATATGGAATCAATCTGAAATCCCTTGTCGATAGCTCTCAACTCTTTGTGTGAGTAAAGACCTAGTTGTATTTCACAAGAACGATGTTTTCTAAATCCGTGTTGACTGTGTCACTAGATTGTTCTCTTCTACGTAGTTCTTAATGTTCGAATACAATGTATGTTCCAAAATCCTTCTGCATGCGGTTCGCACCGTTTTCTTTCTCCGTGGCGTCGGTAATGACTTCCACATCTTTGTATCTTGAACTGTAGGGGTACTAATAATTCGCGAGGGGAAAAGATGGCAGTATTGGAACTTTTCCTCCAGCTTGATCACGACCACCTTTAAGACCTCAACACAAGAACCAATAGGATTTTATGGTAACTGAAATGAAGGGGAATTTTGTGAAATGGAACCACTGTAAGTAAGAGTGATCCCATTAGCGATTCGATTATAATAGAGATCAATCAGCTAAATCAGACAGTTAAGTGTTTACTGTCATACGAAGTAATCATTGCAACTGAATACGGACGCCGAGAAAAATAAATAAAAATGGAAAAAAGAAAATAGTTCCGTACTGTTAATAAGTATTTTCATTCGAAGGGATAGACTGCTAGACTAATTAGAAATGTTATGAGAAGTTAATGGAGACCCTGTTCCGGTACTGAAGCCCAACTTCTGACTAATGACTGAAAGACGTCTCTATCGAAACGCTGCACTCCAGGCGTCCAATACAGGCTACATTTAGGAAAATCCGTGACTTCAGGATGCAAGACAGCCAGCTGAAAGATCGAAAGATATTTGAGACAGGGCTCTTCTCAAATGAGGGAATGCACATAATGCTACACGCAAAACTAAAAATTAAAAAGCTGTATGCGCTATGGATACGAACATTTCTGAAAAAATATGCATTTAGAAGAATGTTTCGGTGTAATATTTAGCAACGTTTAAGCGTAATCCACAATACATTTTGAGCGAAATCATTCCACTCCAAAACTGAAATATAAGTCAAAACAATGAAAACTGGCCGGTTAGAGTGCACTGAAAATAGAAAGTACCATTTTGGCAGCTGGTAACGTAATAGTTACTTTTTCCGATTCTTCTGGCACAATCCCCACTTAGTACTTAGAAACAATAACTACGACCTGTTGCGCTTCGCTATTCGATCGTCTGAAACTTGAAAGAAAAGCGGCCATATTTGACACGCACGTAGAATCTCTTTCGTCGATACAAAGTGGCATCTCACAATGCATGAGTCATAGAGCTAAAAGACGCGTGATTTAAGGTTCACGAGGTTCCGCTTCCAAACGATTCTTCATATTAATCCCCAAGTGACTCCTTTCTGTTATCCAAGTTGAAAATATTTCTTGCACACACACACACACACACACACACACACACACACACACACATGACATTCGCTTCACTGTTTTTTAACTTCACACGACTGCGTTGTGTATCAGAGAATTCCGTGGTTCTTTCAAACGCTGATAGCAAGCGGGAGATGCTTGTGCCACTGAATATTGCGTCAGCGATTCTACTACGTCTTGTACTAAAAATATTCTCTTACGTTTCCATGAATTATATCACAGCCGCACTTTGATCCATTAGGCACAAGTTCTGGGTAGACATGGTCAGTTACTGGGAGTTTCCAATGTCGAACATGGTCCGACGGTAGAAGAGCGCATGACTTTCAAGTTACACAGAGCTCATTCCGACGAAATTATTGTCATATAACAGTTACCAGGCTCTCTCGAATTTCTGACAAAGTCGTGCGATGTGGAATTTCCATCTGTTCCTTTCTTCGTGTTTTTCTATGGAATCCTTGTCAGAGTATTAGAACAGGCAACAGTTCTCCAGATTCTCACTGTTTCTACAATTCCCATAAATTCTTATTTATTTTCTTGATGTATTCCAAGCTCTGTCTTCCTCCACAATTTTTACCCTTTATAGCTCCCTCTAGTACCATGGTAGTTATTCCCTGATTTTTTAACAGACGTCCTACCATCCTGTCCTTCGTATTGTCGCTGTTTTCCATATATATTCCTTTCCTCCCTGATTCTCCGGAGTACCCCAGTCCACCTAATTTTCAATATTCTTCTGTATCACTACATCTCAAATGCTCCGATTCTCTTCTTTTCCTCTTTTCTCACAGTCCATGATTCACTACCAAACAATGCTGTGCTCAAAACGTACACTGTCAGAAATTTCTTCCTCAAATTAAGGCCTGCGTTTGATACTAGTGGACTTCTCATGGCCAGGAACGCCCTTTCTGCCACTGCTAGTCTGCTTTCTATATTCTCCTTGTTCCGTCCGTCACGGGTTGCTCTGCTGCCTAGGCAGCAGAATTCCTTAACTTTATCTATTTCGTGATCATCAATCCTGAAGTTTCTCGTTGCTCTGATTTCTGATAGCTCTCATTACTTTCGTCTTACTTCAATTTACTCTCAATCCACATTCTGTACTCTTTGGACTTTTGTTCCGTTCAGCAGATTCTGTAATTCTTGTTCACTTCCACCGAGGATATGAGTGTTATCAGCGAACCCTGTAACTGATATGCTTTCATCTTCTTGAATCTTTCTTTTATTTCCGTCAGTGCTTGTTTGATGTATAGATTGAACAGTAGGGGCGAAAGACTACGTACACCCTTATCAATTTCCTGGTCTACCGGTGTTCTTGTTCCCTCTGGACTCGTGTATATCGTATGTATATCACCCCTCTTTCTCTATAGCTTACCCTTATTTTTCTAAGCATTTCGAACATCTTGTGCTACTTCACTTTGTTGAACGCTTTCTCCGTGGCTTTATCTTTCTTTAATCTTGCTCTTTGCCTCTCACGTGCCTTTACCTTTCCTAAAGCCAAAGTGATCATCACCTAACATATCCTCAGTTTTATTTCCCATTCTTCTGTATATTGTTCTTGTCAGCAACTTGGATCCATGAGCTGTTTAGCTGATTGTGAGACAATTCTCACACTTGTCAGCTCTTGCAATCTTCGGAATTGTGTGGATGATGTTTTTATAAAAGTCAAATGCTATATCGCCACAGTCATACATGCTAACCCGAACGTAAATAGTCATTTGTTGCCACTTCCCGCAATGATTTTATAAATTCTGCCTTATTCGATCTTTTACATTATGACTGTAATACTCTCCTGTACCGACTAGTGTTTCTTCTGCTATCACGTTGTAATAAAAGTCTTCCCCTCATAGGTGCCTTCCGTGTCCTCTTTCCACCCATCCACACTCTCCTCTGCATTTAGCAGTGGAATTCCCGATCAACTTTTAATGCTACCACCCTTACTTTTAACTTCACCGAAGGTCGTTTTGACTTTTCTGTATGCTGAGTCCGTCCTATCGACAATCATTCCTTTTTAGATTTCTTCCCATTTTTCATGTAGCCATTTCGTCTTTGCTTCCCTGCACTTCCTATTTTTTCATTCCTAAATAATATGAATTTCTATATTCCTGATTTTCCCTGAACATCCACATACTTTCTTGTTTCATCGAGCGACTGATGTATTTCTTCAGTTATCCATGGCTTCTCTGCAGTTATCTTCCTTGTACCCATCACTGTCTTTCCAACTTCCTAACTGCTCTTTTTAGAGATGTCCATTCCTCTTCCTATGGCAGTATCTACAGCCTCAGAGAACTTGAAGCGTATGTCTTCATCCTCTGTACTTCCATATCCCATTTCTTTGCTCACTGATTCTTTCTGACTAGTCGCTTCAACTTCCATCTACTCTTCATCACTACTGAACTGTGTGAGTCTATAACTGCTCCTTACAATCTAGTGACTTATTTTGAAATCTCTGCCTGACTATGATTTAATCTAACTGAAATTTTCCCGTATCACCCGCCGTTTCCAAGTATACCTTCTCCTCTTGTGATTGTTGAAAAGAATATTTGTTACTATTAGCTTAAATTTATTGCAGAACACAACTAATCTTTCTTCTCTCTCGCTGCTAGTGCCAAACCCATATTCTTCAGTAACCCTTTCTTCTACTCCTTCCGCTACAGTCCCATTCGAGTCTGCCATGACTATCAGAGTTTCATCTCCGTTTACGTACTGAATTATCCACTGAATATCCTCTTATACTTTGGCTTGCGAAGTCGCCATGTGCACCTGAATTATTGTTGTCGGTGTTAGTTTGCTGTCGATTCTGATGAGAACAACTCTATCACTAAGCTGCCGAAAGTAACTCATGCTCTGGCCCTACCTTCCTATTCATAACGAATCCTGCTCCAGTTATACAATTTTCTGTTGCTGTTGATATTATTCTATACTCACCTGAACAGAAATCCTTGTCTTGTTTCCATTTCACTTTACTGATCACCGTTACATCCAGTTTGAGTCCCAGCATTTCCATTATCAGATATTCTAGCTTCCCTACCACGTTTAAACTTCCACGTCCCGACTTGTAGAACGTTATCCTTTCGCTGGTTATTCAGTATTTTTCTCAAGGTCACCTTCCCGTTGGCAGTCCTCTCTCGGACATCCGAATGGGGTCCGGAATCTCTTTCCACTGAAGAGTTCACCACGAGATTTTTTCAGTTATAAGCAACATACGGTGTGGATACACGTTACGTGTCTTTAATGCAGCATTTTCCACTGCCTTCTGCATCCTCATGCCGTTGATCACTGCCGATTCTTCCTCCTTTAGGGTCAGTTTTCCACTCCAAGGGCAAAAGAATGTCATAAACCTCAATACGACCCTCCGCTCTCTTTCACAATGTCTTTGGCGGAATGAGGGTGACTTCCTTTGTCGAAAGTCTTCCGCTGCCAGTGCTGATTATTAACTAAAATTTAAGCTGTGGCGGGTTTCGAATCCGGGACCGAAGCAGCTTTGATTACTAACCACAGACGTTACCCCTTTTTTCAAAAACTCTAATTTAGTTCGTTGCATTTGTTCGGAGCGAACGTCCCATGACACCTTTTCAATTGCATCGTTGATACGTTCACTCAGTTTTTTATTATTATTATTATTACAGACGGCAGCTAACCCTCTGACCGAATACGCTGAGCTACCGTGCCGCTATGACTTCGAAATGAAACATAATGAGTTTAACTGATTCGATTAATGACGGAAGAGAAACGACTTCAGTGAGTGGACATGAAAAGCTTTTGGGGGAAAGAATCGAGCGAGAATGTCGGCCGTGACTATCTAATGGGTACAGTCCCGGCATTTGCCTGGAGTGACCAAGGAAAACACGGAAACCTCAATCAAGACTGCGGGATCGGCAACTGAACCCAGGTCCTCCCGAATGCCAGGCCAACCCCTAGACCACGGGTGCTGAGCTATTAACCTCGAAGAAAAGGTTGTCGGGGAACGGGCGCATCTTTGTATCATGTTGTTGTTGTTGTTGTTGTTGTGGTCTTCAGTCCTGAGACTGGTTTGATGCAGCTCTCCATGCTGCTCTATCCTGTGCAAGCTTCTTCATCTCCCAGTACCTCCTCCAATCTACATCCTTCTGAATCTGTTTAGTGTATTCATCTCTTGGTCTCCCTCTATGATTTTTACCCTCCACGCTGCCCTCCAGTACTAAATTGGTAATCCCTTGATGCCTCAGAATATGTCCTACCAACTGATCCCTTCTTCTGGTCAAGTTGTGCCACAAACTCCTCTTCTCCCCAATTCTATTCAGTACCTCTTCATTAGTTATGTGATCTACCCATCTAATCTTCAGCATTCTTCTGTAGCACAACATTTCGAAAGCTTCTATTCTCTTCTTGTCCAAACTATTTACCGTCCATGTTTCACTTCCATACATGGCTACACTCCATATAAATACTTTCAGAAACGACTTCCTGACACTTAAATCTATACTCGATGTTAACAAATTTTTCTTGTTCAAAAACGCTTTCCTTGCCATTGCCAGTCTAAATTTTATATCTTCTCTACTTCGACCATCATCAGTTATTTTGCTCCCCAAATAGCAAACTTCCTGTACTACTTTAAGTGTCTCATTTTCTAATCTAATCCCCTCAGCATCACCCGACTTAATTCGACTACATTCCGTTATCCTCGTTTTGCTTTTGTTGATGTTCATCTTATATCCTCCTTTCAAGACACTGTCCATTCCGTTCAGCTGCGCGTCCAAGTCCTTTGCTGTCACTGACAGAATTACAATGTCATCGGCGAACCTCAACGTTTTTATTTCTTCTCCATGTATTTTAATTCCTACTCCAAATTTTTCTTTTGTTTCCTTTACTACTTGCTCAATATACAGATTGAATAACATCTGGGAGAGGCTACAACCCTGTCTCACTCCCTTCCCAACCACTGCTTCCCTTTCATGCCCCTCGACTCTTATAACTGCCATCTGCTTTCTGTAACAATTGTAAATAGCCTTTCGCTCCCTGTATTTTAACCCTGCCACCTTCAGAATTTGAAAGAGAGTATTACAGTGAACATTGTCAAAAGCTTTCTCTAAGTCTACAAATGCTAGAAACGTAGGTTTGCCTTTCCTTAATCTTTCTTCTAAGATAGGAAAATTTCGACAGCAAAACGAACTGTCATCAGGCCGGTAGAGGTTGGTGCTGTCGCTCTTTGTGCACTGCCCTCCCGCTGTCCCTTAGACCTCATACTATGGTGTAGTACACGGATTCCCGTGCCTGAGTGCAGCTGCCCTTCCCCGGCGTGACGAAGCCCTCGCTCCCTCCCTGCTGCCGCCGTCAGCCAAAGGAGGCCGGAAGTTTGACGCCGCCAGTATTTAGTCCCTGGCAAGCAGCTCCAGCAAGCCGCCTCACGCCTCATAGCCTAAATTTATAGCCTCCAAGTCACCGAGCTATAAATTCTGACAGAATGTGCCGAGGCAAGACGTGCCAGAATTATAACCGTCCAAAGGCGTGCAGCCAGCGGAGCGTGACACGTCCCGAGGTGAGAATGGCCCGCGCCGCGTCTGTTACAGTGTTTGTAAAGACGCCGTGTGTCTGCTTCATAAGATTCTCGAATATCAACACGCGGTTTTCAGGGGAAATTAGATTAACAGTGCAGGTGAAGTCAGCAAAAGCTCGAACGAACCATACCGTAAAACAGGGCGTCTCTGCCTCGTGATGACTGGGTGTTGTGTGCTACCCTTAGGTTAGTTAGGTTTAAGTAGTTCCAAGTTCTAGGGGACTGATGACCTCAGATGTTAAGTCCCATAGTCCTCAGAGCCATTTGAATAATTTTGAACCTGTTTTCGGCGTTTTCTCGCTCACATATTTACTAACTACATTGGAAATCGCTACTGAAGATGCTTCATAAATAGAAGCCAAATGTGTAGGCAAAAAAATCAAATTGCCTTTCATTTAGTTGCAAAGGCTTAACATACCTCCATAAATATTTAATTTTGAAGCAACTAAGGAACGAAGGAAAACGAAAAAATGACGATTTAAAAGAAAAATTTACTACTTTTAAAATGAAGTATGAATATCAAAATTATATGGGATTTTAGGTCTTGTGCCTAACTTTGAACTATAATTCGTTTTCTGACCTAGCTCATGTGATTATAAAGTAACAAAAATGAAAACTTCAGTGCAATAGAAACAGAAATATTAATCTTAGTATTTCATCTATTTAATGTTCTTTGGGGCGAGTAGGGATGTCTCAAAAACTCTATGAAAACAAGATACAGTATTTACGTAATTCGAAAAAAAAATGGTTCAAATGGCTCTGAGCACTATGGGACTTAACATCTGTGGTCATCAGTCCCCTAGAACTTAGAACTACTTAAACCAAACTAACCTAAGGATATCACACACATCCATGCCCGAGGCAGGATTCGAACCTGCGACCGTAGCGGTCACGCGGTTCCAAACTGAAGCGCCTAGAACCGCACGGACACACTGGCCGGCCGTAATTCGAAACAAGTGTCATTCAATGTAAAAACTAAAAATATTGTATGAGTTGTGGTTTTTTATTCTGTTGTGCAAAACAAACTGTTATGTCTCTGGCAACATCATTGTAGCATTAAATTGGTGAACTTGGGTTTGGTTGTCCATACATTGCCAGTGAAATGTTTAAAAAATGATGTCTTTGAACGTACAGCTCGTGCCCCCAGAAATAACGAGCAACATCTCCTTGACTAAAAATGACTCCGCATCTGTTAAAATACACGTGTTTAATTCACCTTACGGTTTTTTTTCGTCAACACAAGCATTCTCTTCTAAAGAACAAACTTTGAATACGATCTAAGTAATTGTTTATTTTTTCCATAGTAATCAAAGCATAATCTCCTGGTGTGAGAACAGTAACACAGTTTCGTCACATGTGTGGCCTTCCTCTTAAGAAACACTGACGATTACTGCTGCTAGTCACCTCACACATTACCAAAACACGATCCTAGATTTTCAATTAGTCGAAACACAAGTCAGATTAAAATAAATTTGGAAACTCAAGTTTTAGGTAATGAAATGGAACTACAAATTAGTTTACCATGTACTTGAAACAACACAATTTAGATTGAAAGCTACAGATAAAGTTCGAAATAACCAAATTCAGCATCGCATCCAATGTCTCTCATATAGTAGGCCTAAACAAAACATCAACTGACAATTCCGCCAACTTTGAGATTCATAATTTCCCTGCTAGAATCGTTCGAATGTTCAAATGTGTGTGAGCTCCTAAGGGACCGAGCTGCTGAGGTTATCGGTCCCTAGACTTAAACACTACTCAAACTAACTTATGCTAAAAACAATACACACACCCATACACGAAGGAGGACTCCAACTTCCGGCGGGGGGGGGGGGGGGGGGCGTCGGCCGCTGTGGCCGAGCGTTTCTAGGCGCTTCAGTAGGGAACCGGGCTGTTGCTACGGTCGCAGGTTCGAATCCTCCGTCGGGCATGGATGTGTGTGATGTCCGTAGGTTAGTTAGGTTTAAGTAGTTCTAAGTCTAGGGGACTGATGACCTCAGATGTTAAGTCTCATAGTGCTTAGAGCCATTTGAACCTTTTTTTTTGGAGGGGCCGCGCAATCCGTGACATGGCGCCTCAAACCGCACGGTAGAATGGTTCGCTGCTAACCTAGACAAACAACTGTTTGAGTAATATTCCCATTTTTTTCCGACACGATGGAATAGAACTTTATTGGAAGTTTCATTTCTATTCATCCCACTGTTTCTATTCATCCATTTTACAGTGTCCAATGAAAACTAAAACCGACGGAATATAAATTACGGTGTGGGCGGAAGGGCTCGTATTTTGTCAGTCTTCGTTCGCGTGATACATCGTCTAATAAAATTAATATTTTACCAGTAAATGTTTGATAAAGTTCCGCACTGCCATCTAACGAACAAAATGCGAGCGTACGGAGTATCACACCATCTATGTGATTGGATTGAAAATTTGAAAGCAAACAGAGCACAGCATAAAATTCCTAGCGGAGCAAAATTTTCGGACGTTAAAGTAACTTCAGATGTACCTTATGGGAGTGTCATAGGACCACTACTTTTAGTCCGCATCTCGTGGTCGTGCAGTAGCGTTCTCGCTTCCCACGCCCGGGTTCCCGGGTTCGATTCCCGGCGGGGTCAGGGATTTTCTCTGCGTCGTGATGACTGGGTGTTGTGTGCTGCCCTTAGGTTAGTTAGGTTTAAATAGTTCTAAGTTCTAGGGGACTGATGACCATAGATGTTAAGTCCCATAGTGCTCAGAGCCATTTGAACCACTACTTTTCGCTTTATAGGTGAACTTATGGAAAGCGATTGAAGTTACATAATGCTACCCGCGGAGGCTTTCCGAAGCGCTAGAAGACTAGCGAAATGCACGATGACCTGCGGAGGATTGAAGCCTGGTGCAGCAATTGGCAGTTGACCCTCAACATAAACAAATACAACACACTGCACGTAGATAGAAAGACTGATGAGTTCGCATGTAACATCATGCGCTACCAATATGTTCCAAAACGCCACATATACAAACAACAGGATTCGTCGAGGCTCATGACTCGGGTTCTGCTGGTGATAGAAAGGTGGGGTCAAGTGTATTGGACCCCCCGTTGCATGCCCAGCACAATGGTCGTCTTACTGTAACTATACTATACGGCCAATTTTTGAACTTCACACACTTCCTACAGCTTATGGAAAATGGAGCAAATCACTTGGTTCTTTTTAAATTAGATGTGGTCTGTGGTGCTCCTTAAGGGGACTTAGGGAGGTAACCTTTAATTCAGGGGAGATTCCTGAGAAAACCCAAAAAAGGGTTTTTCACTATTTTTTCTTCAGCAGTTGATATCGAAATAACTAACAGCAGCAAATAACACAAATTTTGACGCTATATTCTCTGGGCATTTAACAATAGTGTTATCTTTCCGTTTTCAAAAATCTTAGTGTGTTACGGAGAAACACTCTAAAACATGTTTTTGCGTACGAAAACCGAGCGGCTATTGAAAGCAAATGGCTGAAAATTTTACTAGATATTCCTACGATGCAGATCTGGAACAAACTTTTAAAAAAAATCTTGATATCTTTATCCGTTACCGAGATTCTCAGGTTTGAGGTCACCCTGCTCGTAGACGTAAAACGTGCTTGTAAAATCCGGTGAGAGAGAAATTTAAATAATAAATAACCGCAACAAATTGCTCAAATTTTAACGACATATTGGTTGGTTGGTTTTGGGGAAGGAGACCAGACAGCGTGGTCATCGGTCTCATCGGATTACGGAAGGATGGGGAAGGAAGTCGGCCGTGCCCTTTCAGAGGAACCATCCCGGCATTTGCCTGGAGTGATTTAGGGAAATCACGGAAAACCTAAATCAGGATGGCCGGACGCGGGATTGAACCGTCGTCCTCCCGAATGCGAGTCCAGTGTCTTACCACTGCGCCACCTCGCTCGGTAAACGACATATTCTCTAGGCATTTATCTAGAAGTACTATCTGCCCGTTTTAAAAAAAAAAACTTTGTCCGTTATTGAGAAACATCCCAAAAACAGGCCGGCCCGAGTGGCCTAGCGGTTCTAGGCGCTACAGTCTGGAACCGCGCGACAGCTACGGTCGAAGGTTCGAATCCTGCCTCGGGCATGGATGTGTGTGATGTCCTCAGGTTAGTTAGGTTTAAGTAGTTCTAAGTTCTAGGGGATTGATGAAAAAAATGGTTCAAATGGCTCTGGGCACTATGGGACTTAACATCTGAGGTCATCAGTCCCCTAGAACTTAGAACTACTCAAACCTAACTAACCTAAGGACATCATACACATCCATGCCCGAGGCAGGATTCGAACCTGCGACCGTAGCGGTCGCGCGGTTCCAGACTGAAGCGCCTAGAACCGCTCGGGGGGGCTGATGACGTCAGAAGTCAAGTCCCATAGTGCTAACAGCCATTTGAACGATTTGAACCCAAAAACAGAGCCGCGGAATCCAAGACGGCTATGCACAGCAAATGGTTGTAATTTTTCCAGTATCCTAAGGTTCCGATCTCGAACACCCTTGGAAATTTTCACGGTATTTGGACCCGTGTCTGAGATACAGAAGTACAAATTACCCTACGTGTGCACGTAAAATACGTTGAGCGGCGAAAACGAAATTGTGTGGACAAATATGCTGTAAAGTGTCTCCGTTATCACCAGAAGGGATCTGGGAACCCCTTGTTGTAGTACTGAAGACCATGCAATTTTTTTTTTTCTTTTGTGCTCCCAAAATCCGGTCTGAGGTGTAAAATCAATAATTTTTCGTCATTTGAATTTCACATACGTAAACTATCAATTTTACTGACCTATTAAGTTGTTTTCATTTTAGAGGCCTGCTCTACCGCACCGAACTAGGGGAAAAATGCTCCTATCGGAGCACAAAAATGCGAATGTGCTCCTGTTTAAAACAATCTGATTGAAAACTGGGGTACCAGATGCCTCATTCTACCTTCCTCAGCACTTTTAAAAATTTTCTCAAATATTTTGGTGAGAACATATTCGCGTCTTGTTATGCTGAGGGAGGAGGAGATATTGGCAGTGGGGAACAGATGAAAAAGTAATAAATACTGGAAGAAAGAGCGAAGGAGACGATGGCAGTGGTCTACAGAGAGAAGAGAGAGCTGCAGTGGGAGTGGATGGGTGTGAGACTCTTACAATGATGGACTAGTGGGGATGGTCGAATTACATTTAGGGGGTCTTGTGGAAGTTAGAGGTGAGTTGGATGTTAAAAAGAGGGCGAAAACGTTCGCGCGCAAAATTTTTAAAGGTACTGAGAAAGGCAGAAGGAGGCAGCTGGTACCCCGTTCAGAGTCTTTTAGCAGGAGAATATTCGACGTTATTGTGCTCCGATACGAGCATTTCTCCGCCAGTTATTGTATGATTACAGGATTGCAGAAGTCACTGGAAGCAGTCCCATCCATTTAATATACAGACGTGTGCGTGCGGTGCGATTTTAATAGCGCGTAAGAGTAATCGCTTGGAAGGCAGTGTCGTGCAGGTAGGTTTCTTCCTGAGCTGGCGGCCATTCCTGGGACACGTGCAGAAGCCAAAGAAAGCTGGCAGCAGCTACGCCGGGCCAGGTTGATGGCCCGACCACGTGTTCGGCCGCGGCTAATTGCCGGCGGTCCAAAGCGCAAACACGGCGCGGACCATCTCGAGGGTCGCTCGGAATGGCCGCTGCCCCGCGTCCCCGCCAACAGCACGCGGCGTTACTCCCAGGGACAAGCAGGCCGCGGGCGTTCACTCGCTCGTAAACTCCCTTGCCGAACTGCTCCCTTGTCTCTCCTGTTTCGCATTTAACCACAGGCCGATATGCATATTCCTGTTCCCTTGTCGATATAAGCAGAATGGTAAAAATTTAAGCACAGGCCGACATCCATATTTTAAAATAAAATAGATTATAATAAATGTTTACCTAACTTGCAGTAACTATGACTGATAATAATAATAATACTAATAATTCCCGTGGAGGCCCGGGAAAAGAATAGGCCTCCGGTATGTTCTGCCAGTCGTAAAAGGCGACGAAAAGAACAAACCACTAATAGGGCTAACCCCCCTTTTACTGTGATTAGTTGGTTCAGGACAGAACTAAAGAAGCCTCGGACAAGCGCCGTCATGGTCGGGGACGACGCTTGAACCCTATGCCCGCCCACAATGGTAACGACACTGCTAGCCCACTGGAAAATGATTCAAATTCAAATAGAGGTGTTTTGCAGGATATGCTTCCTGCAACCACCCTAGAAGGAAAACAAAGACAGAGGATGAGATGGTCAGATGAAGTTAATCGACACCTCAGTTCTGTTATTACCAAGCAACAAACCTAGGAACCAACACAACTGGATACAGATCACAAGTATACACAACATTTATTACCAGATACCCAGAATTAAAATTTTTAACAGAACAACGACTAGCTAATCAGACCCGTGTAATAATCAAAAATAACAGGATACCCCAGTCAGAATTAGAAAACATCAAACAACTAGTACAACAAATATTGGAACAAAATAATGTGCAATCAGAAGAAGAAGAAAATACTGTAATGGACTCAAACATCCCAGAGCAAACAAACAAAGAACAACACGCATCAATTAAACAGTCAGAGGAAAACGAAATCTTAAGACAGCCACCAGAACAAGCACAAATAGAACACGAAGTGACACACATGTTAGATATAGAAGAAAAAATTAAGTTGACATATATAGAATACAAAGACACAAATACAGACATAAGACCATTCTTGCATAGACCGCCAAATAACCCACAAGTCGAAACAACAATAAAAACTATCAACACAATCATAAACAACAAAATAAATGAAAACACAACTATGGAAGAGTTACAACTACTGGTTTATATAGGAGCACTCACTACACTAAATATACACACTAGGCAGAGATCAGAACCAACCAACACACAGAAGAAACCCACAAAACCAGCATGGCAACACAGGCTACAGATCAGAATAGAAAAACTGAGAAAAGACTTCGGACAGCTAACACAATTTATAAGAAATGAAATGTCAGAAAAAAAACGAAAAAGGTTAGGTAAAATCTCACAACAAGAAGTGATAGAGCAATGAGATGAAAAGAAGCAGAAATTACAAGCATTGGCCAAACGACTTAGAAAATACAAAAACAGTGAAAATAGAAGGAAACAAAACCAAACATTCAACACAAACCAAAAGAAATTTTACCAGACAATAGATAACACACACATTAAAATAGACAATCCACCAAACATAACAGACATGGAACACTTCTGGAGCAACATATGGTCAAACCCGGTACAACATAACAGGCATGCACAGTGGATACAAGCAGAAACAGACACATACAAGATGATACCACAAATGCCTGAAGTGATAATTTTGCAACATGAAGTCACCCAAGCAATTAACTCTACTCACAATTGGAAAGCCCCTGGAAAAGATAAAATAGCAAATTTCTGGCTAAAGTAATTCACCTCAACACATTCACATCTAACTAAATTATTTAACAGTTACATTGCAGACCCATACACATTCCCTGATACACTTACACATGGAATAACTTATCTGAAACCTGAAGATCAAGCAGACACAGCAAACCCAGCTAAATATCGCCCCATAACATGCCTACCAACAATATGCAAAGTATTAACTTCAGTCATTACACAGAAATTGACACATACAACACAGAACAAAATTATAAATGAAGAACAAAAAGGCTGTTGCAAAGGAGCACGAGGATGTAAAGAGCAACTGATAATAGATGCAGAGGTGACATATCAAGCTAAAACTAAACAAAGGTCGCTACATTATGCATACATTGATTACCAAAAAGCTTTTGATAGTGTACCCCACTCATGGTTACTACAAATATTGGAAATATACAAAGTAGATCCTAAACTGATACAGTTCCTAAACATAGTAATGAAAAATTGGAAAACCACACTTAATATCCAAACAAATTCAAATAATATCACATCACAGCCTATACAGGTTAAGTGTGGAATATACCAAGGAGACTCATTAAGTCCTTTCTGGTTCTGCCTTGCTCTGAACCCACTATCCAACATGCTAAATAATACAAATTATGGATACAATATTACTGGAACATACCCACACAAAATCACACGTCTGCTATACATGGATGATCTAAAACTACTGGCAGCAACAAATCAACAACTCAACCAATTACTAAAGGTAACAGAAGTATTCAGCAATTATATAAATATGGCTTTTGGAACAGACAAATGTAAGAAAAATAGCATAGTCAAGGGAAAACACACTAAACAAGAAGATTACATATTGGATAACCACAGCGACTGCATAGAAGCGATGGAAAAACAGATGCCTATAAATATCTAGGATACAGACAAAAAATAGGAATAGATAATACAAATATTAAAGAAGAACTAAAAGAAAAATATAGACAAAGACTAACAAAAATACTGAAAACAGAATTGACAGCAAGAAACAAGACAAAAGCTATAAATACTTATGCTATACCAATATTGACCTACTCATTTGGAGTAGTGAAATGGAGTAACACAGACCTAGAAGCACTCAATACACTTACATGATCACAATGCCACAAATATAGAATACATCACACACATTCAGCAACTGAAAGATTCACATTAAGCAGAAAGGAAGGAGAAAGGGGATTTATCGACATAAAAAACCTACATTATGGACAGGTAGAGAATTTAAGAAAATTCTTTATAGAACGAGCAGAAACTAGCAAAATACACAAAGCAATCACTCATATAAATACATCAGCTACACCACTGCAATTTCATAACCACCTCTACAACCCTTTAGGTCACATAACATCAACAGATACGAAGAAAGTAAATTGGAAAAAGAAAACATTACATGGCAAGCACCCGTATCATCTAACACAGCCACACAGCGAACAAGACGCATCCAACACATGGCTAACAAAAGGCAATATATACAGTGAGACGGAAGGATTCATGATTGCAATACAGGATCAAACAATAAACACCAGATATTACAGCAAGCATATTATTAAAGATCCCAATATCACAACAGATAAATGCAGACTTTGCAAACAACAAATAGAAACAGTAGATCACATCACAAGTGGATGTACAATACCACCAATACAGAATACCCCAGAAGACATGACAACGTAGCAAAAATAATACATCAACAGCTTGCCTTACAACATAAACTTATAAAACAACATGTTCCCACATACAAGTATGCACCACAAAATGCACTGGAGAACGATGAATACAAATTATACTGGAACAGAACCATTATAACAGATAAAACAACACCACATAACAAACCTGACATCATACTCACCAATAAAAAGAAGAAATTAACACAACAAATCGAAATATCCATACCCAATACAACAAATATACAAAAGAAAACAGGAGAAAAAATTGAAAAATACATCCAACTGGCTGAGGAAGTCAAGGACATGTGGCATCAGGATAAAGTTGACATTATACCAATTATACTATCAACTATGGGAGTCATACCACACAATATCCACCAGTACATCAATGCAATACAGCTACATCCAAACTTATACATACAACTACAGAAATCTGTAATTATTGACACTTGTTCAATTACCCGAAAGTTCCTAAATGCAATGTAACATATACTGTACAGTTAAAAGGAAGTCACGCTTGATCAAGGTACGCGTCACCTTCCATTTTTAACCAGACATAACGTCTGAGACAAGAAAGAAATAATAATAATAATAGTAATAGTAATGTAGTGAGAGAATCCATCAATACTAAGGCTGTCCTACTATGAAGAAACAACATAAATAAAATCACCGTAGAATGTCTAACTTTTACAGATGATATGGCGTTAATTACTGACTCACTGGGTAGTGTTAAATAACAGAACAACAGAAACCACAAGCAAAAGTAGGACTAAAAATATCATTGGAAAAAACATATTTAATGACAAATATCAATGATGACCGCCCAAATCTTAAAATTTATAACACCATTATATCTGAAACAAATTGCTTTAAATAAATAGGAGAATGGATAACAAGCAGCACAAGAGAAAAGATAGCCATAGAAAATAGAGTACATAAAATGGAAAAGGTATTCCGAGTGACGAAAAACATATCTACCAAACAAAAAATCCTGGAGGTCTTCATACTGCAGCTGGCCGATTTCTAGCGTTGTTTCATCCACATTTGTCACATCGCATGTTTCACTTCCACTTCCATTTGGTGATCAACATATGTTTTCGGTGTGTAGTGTTGCCAACTTTTGTTTTCTGTTTGTCTGTCTTTTGTTTCTGTTGTGTTTGAAGTTTTTCATTTGTTGTGCGTGTGCCTGTGTGTGTGTGTGTGTGTGTGTGTGTGTGTTTGTGAACGCGCGCGCGTGTGTATTCTGCCTTGTTTTTATGAGTTTGTGTGTGTAATTTGCTGTGTGCAAATCGGCCGCTGGAGTATGAAGCCTAACAAATACATCTCCAGAACCACGCACATGTCAACTTCGCTGGAAATCGTAACACCGAATGATAGATTCACAACACGGAACTTGTGCTACAAAAGTTGCTTCTAACCTAAAAAGCAAGAGAAAAACACGATAAAATGTAATACTTCAGCATATTATATCTATCACATAATACGTTTATTTTATGTATAAAAAGAAACATACATTTCAGGGCACTGATGGCAAAACTAGGCTAATGGAATTAAGTCCGCTGATGCTGAGGGAATTAGATTAGGAAATGAGACACTTAAAGTAGTAAAGGAGTTTTGCTATTTGGGGAGCAAAATAACTGATGATGGTCGAAGTAGAGAGGATATAAAATGTAGACCGGCAATGGCAAGAAAAGCGTTTCTGAAGAAGAAAAATTTGTTAACATCGAGTGTAGATTTAAGTGTCAGGAAGTTGTTTCTGAAAGTATTTGTATGGAGTGTAGCCATGTGTGGAAGTGAAACGTGGACGATAAGTAGTTTGGACAAGAAGAGAATAGAAGCTTTCGAAATGTGGTGCTACAGAAGAATCCAGAAGATTAGATGGGTAGATCACATAACTAATGAGGAGGTATTGAATAGGATTGGGGAGAAGAGAAGTTTGTGGCACAACTGAACTAGAAGAAGGGATCAGTTGGTAGGACATGTTCTGAGGCATCAAGGGATCACCAATTTAGTACTGGAGGGCAGCATGGACGGTAAAAATCGTAGAGAGAGACCAAGAGATGAATACACTAAGCACATTCAGAAGGATGTAGGCTGCAGTAGGTACTGGGAGATGAAGAAGCTTGCACAGGATAGAGAAGCATGGAGAGCTGCATCAAACCAGTCTCAGGACTGAAGACAACAACAACATCATGGTGATTCCCAAATAAAAGAAGCGAAACGCGTATGGCAAGAAACAAACTGCCTTCATTTAGTTGCATAGACGGTACATCTCTCCAAAAATTTAGAGCAACTAAGGGAAAGACGGAAAACGGATAAAAATGACGTTAACAAAAAAAACTTCGTGCTGGAACACGAAACTAAATACACTCCTGGAAACTGAAATAAGAACACCGTGAATTCATTGTCCCAGGAAGGGGAAACTTTATTGACACATTCCTGGGGTCAGATACATCACATGATCACACTGACAGAACCACAGGCACATAGACACAGGCAACAGAGCATGCACAATGTCGGCACTAGTACAGTGTATATCCACCTTTCGCAGCAATGCAGGCTGATATTCTCCCATGGAGACGATCGTAGAGATGCTGGATGTAGTCCTGTGGAACGGCTTGCCATGCCATTTCCACCTGGCGCCTCAGTTGGACCAGCGTTCGTGCTGGACGTGCAGACCGCGTGAGACGACGCTTCATCCAGTCCCAAACATGCTCAATGGGGGACAGATCCGGAGATCTTGCTGGCCAGGGTAGTTGACTTACACCTTCTAGAGCACGTTGGGTGGCACGGGATACATGCGGACGTGCATTGTCCTGTTGGAACAGCAAGTTCCCTTGCCGGTCTAGGAATGGTAGAACGATGGGTTCGATGACGGTTTGGATGTACCGTGCACTATTCAGTGTCCCCTCGACGATCACCAGTGGTGTACGGCCAGTGTAGAAGATCGCTCCCCACACCATGATGCCGGGTGTTGGCCCTGTGTGCCTCGGTCGTATGCAGTCCTGATTGTGGCGCTCACCTGCACGGCGCCAAACACGCATACGACCATCATTGGCACCAAGGCAGAAGCGACTCTCATCGCTGAAGACGACACGTCTCCATTCGTCCCTCCATTCACGCCTGTCGCGACACCACTGGAGGCGGGCTGCACGATGTTGGGGCGTGAGCGGAAGACGGCCTAACGGTGTGCGGGACCGTAGCCCAGCTTCATGGAGACGGTTGCGAATGGTCCTCGCCGATACCCCAGGAGCAACAGTGTCCCTAATTTGCTGGGAAGTGGCGGTGCGGTCCCCTACGGCACTGCGTAGGATCCTACGGTCTTGGCGTGCATCCGTGCGTCGCTGCGGTCCGGTCCCAGGTCGACGGGCACGTGCACCTTCCGCCGACCACTGGCGACAACATCGATGTACTGTGGAGACCTCACGCCCCACGTGTTGAGCAATTCGGCGGTACGTCCACCCTGCCTCCCGCATGCCCACTATACGCCCTCGCTCAAAGTCCGTCAACTGCACATACGGTTCACGTCCACGCTGTCGCGGCATGCTACCAGTGTTAAAGACTGCGATGGAGCTCCGTATGCCACGGCAAACTGGCTGACACTGACGGCGGCGGTGCACAAATGCTGCGCAGCTAGCGCCATTCGACGGCCAACACCGCGGTTCCTGGTGTGTCCGCTGTGCCGTGCGTGTGATCATTGCTTGTACAGCCCTCTCGCAGTGTCCGGAGCAAGTATGGTGGGTCTGACACACCGGTGTCAATGTGTTCTTTTTTCCATTTCCAGGAGTGTAGTATGAAGCAGTGGTAAGGCCTGAAACACTGTATACAGCGGAAACACTTAAAGTAACAAGATTTGTCGATCTTGAAAACTGTAAAAAGTTGAAAGAAGAATTCTGCGGAAAATACTGGGACCTAGAACTGATAGTAAAGTTGAATAAAAAGTAAGATTACACATAGAGCTCTATTTGAAAATGAAAAATCTAACTGTTGTACGGAGAAAAAGTAGATTACAGTTTTATGGCCTCATATACCGAATGGATCATAACACACCAAACAGATATACAACTTACTATGCTACAAATGCAAACGCAATAGTTCACCGACAAGATATGAAAACCACGGGAATTAGAATGGACATAATAGATAACAGAATAGTTTTTAGAGAATCAACACAAAAGGCAGGATTTCAGCAAAGAAAGAAGTGTGAAAAAGGAAGTAAGTGGACCCAGGAAGAAAAGGAACGATTCTCTCGAAGGATGAAGGAAATCTGGGAGCGACGAAAATTAAATACAAAGAAGAAAAACTAAAGCTGATTTATCATACCCTCCAAAACGGTTATTCGAATAATAATAATAATAATAAGTTATTATTATAATGTTGGTTTCTGAGCGAACAAAAAAACATGAATCTCAGTGCCACTGCTAAATATCAACGTAATTATACGTTTTTGGTCATTTTAGTTGATGTTGTGGTGTCTTCAGTCTGAAGACTGGCTTGATGCAGGTCTCTACTCTAGTCTAATCTGTGCAAGTCGCTGCATTTTTGCATAATTGCTGTAGCATAATCCATTTATAACTGTTTACTGTTTTCGAGCCTTATCTCTTACTACTATTTTTATACCGTCCCCCCTCCCCCCTCACACTTTCCTCCATTAGGGTACAGACGATTACCGAGGCTTCAGGATTAGTCCTATCAACCGATCCCTTGTTTAGTCAAGTGCCCGATATAGCCTTCTAAACGTCAGTATTCTTCTGCAGGATCACGTTTCAAAAGCTTCTATTCAAATTTGTGGCAAAGCGCCCCTAATCACATGGCGTCTACCTGGTACTGAGTCCTCGAAGGCAGCAACGCCAAGTAAATCCAAATGTTGCAGATGATGAACTGTCTGGTCCAGGAGGCACGTGAGATACTGTTTCTCGACCTCCGCTATCGGGTGGAGAAATGCAGGGTCCCCCTGAATATGTGAGGTGTGCACTACACGCAGGAACCGGCTACAATGGTAGCGGAGTACGTGTGGAGTGCACATGTGGGTTTTTTCGGTTAGAGAATTCCCTTCCTAGGCCCGACAAGACGCCTCCTGAGACGCGGCAAGGTAGGAGTAGGCAAAACGCAACAGGGAATAACAATATTAATGTGCTAATAGTAAACTGCAGGAGCGTCTATAGAAAGCTCCCGAACTGCTCTCATTAATAAACGGTCACAACGCCCATATAGTACTAGGGACAGAAAGTTGGCTGAAACCAGATGTAAACAGTAATGAAATCCTAAACTCAGATTGGAATGTATACCGCAGAGACAGGCTGGACAGTGATGGGGAAGGCGTGTTTATAGCGATAAAAAGTGCAATAGAATCGAAGGAAATTGACGGAGATCCGAGATGTGAAATAATTTGGGTGAAAGTCACGGTTACAGCAGGCTCCAACATGGTATAGGCCCCCTGGCTCAGCAGCTGTTGTGGCAGAACACGTGAAGGAAAATTTGGAAAATATTTCGAGTAGATTTCCCGACCATGTTATAGTTTTGGGTGGAGATTTTAATTTACCAGATATAGACTGGGAGGCTTAAACATAGCCAAAGCCTTGCAGACAAACAAAAATTACGCGAAGCGAAATGTAGTGTGAGGAGGTCTATGCGAGAGGCGTTCGACGAATTCTAAAGTAAAGTTCAGTGTACTGACTTGGCAGAAAATCCTAAGAAATTCTGGTCTTATGTCAAAGCGGTAGGTGATCAAAACAAAATGTCCAGACACTGTGATCAAGATGGTACTGAACAGACTAAAGGCCGAAATACAAAAGATGTCTTTTTCCAAAGCTGTTTCACAGAGGAAGACTGCACTGTAGTTCCTTCTCTAGATTGTCGCACAGATGACAAAATGGTGGATATCAAAATAGATGGCAGAGGGAAAGAAAAACAATTAAAATCGCTCAAAAGATGAAAGGTCACTGGACCTGATGGGATACCAGTTCGATTTTACACAGAGTGCGTGAAGGAACTTGCCCCCCTTCTTGCAGCGGTGTACCGTAGGTCTCTAGAAGAGCGTAGCCTTCCAAAAGATTGGAAAAGGGCAGAGGTCATCCCCGTTTTCAAGAAGGGACGTCTAACAGATGTGCAGAACTATAGACCTATATCTCCAACTCTGAACAGTTGTAGAATTTTGGAACACGTTTTATGTTCGAGTATAATGACTTTTCTGGAGACTAGAAATCTACTCTGTACGAACCAGCATGGGTTTCGAAAAAGACGATCGTGTGAAACCCAGCTCGCGTTATTCGTCCACGAGACTCAGAAGGCCATAGACACGGGTTCCCAGGTAGATGCCGTGTTTCTTGACTTCCGCAAGGCGTTCGATACAGTTCCCCACAGTCGTTTAATGAACACAGTAAGAGCATATGGACTATCAGACCAATTGTGTGATTGGATTGAAGAGTTCCTAGATAACAGAACGCAGCATGTCATTCTCAATGGAGAGAAGTCTTCCGAAGTAAGAGTGATTTCAGGTGTGCCGCAGGGTAGTGTCGTAGGACCGTTGCTATTCACAATATACATAAATGACGTTGTAGATGACATCGGAAGTTCACTGAGGCTTTTTGCAGATGATGCTGTGGTGTATCGAGAGGTTGTATCAATGGAAAATTGTACTGAAATGCAGGAGGATCTGCAAAGAATTGGGGCATGGTGCAGGGAATGGCAATTGAATCTCAATGTAGACAAGTGTAATGTGCTGCGAATACATAGAAAGAAAGATCCTTTATCATTTAGCTACACTGTATCAGGTCAGCAACTGGAAGCAGTTAATTCCATAAATTATCTGGGAGTACGCATTAGGAGTGATTTAAAATGGAATGACCATATAAAATTAATCGTCGGTAAAGCAGATGCCAGACTGACATTCATTTGAAGAATCCTAAGGAAATGCAATCCGAAAACAGAGGAAGCAGGTTACAGTACGCTTGTTCTCCCACTGCTTGAATACTGCCCAGCAGTGTGGGATCCGTACCAGATAGGGTTGATAGAAGAGATAGAGAAGATCCAACGGAGAGCAGCGCGCTTCCTTACAGGATCATTTAGTAATCACGAAAACGTAACGGAGATGATAGATAAACTCCAGTAGAAGATTCTGCAAGAGACACGCTCAGTAGCTCGGCACGGGCTTTTGTTGAAGTTTCGAGGAAATACCTTCACCGAGGAATCAAGCAGTATATTGCTGCCTCCTACGTATACCTCGCGAAGAGACCATGGGTTTAAAATCTGAGAGATTAGAGCCCACACAGAGGTATACCGACAATCCTTCTTTCCAAGAACAATACGAGATTGGAATGGAAGGGAGAACCGATAGGGGTACTCAGGGTACCCTCCGCCACAGACCGTCAGGTGGTCTGCGGAGTATGGATGTAAATACTGGTAGATGTAGAACATGATGAGCATCCAGTTCACATCGAAAGGACTCAGTGGCCTCACAATGAGAACTTTAATGTTTGATAATTCCCGTGTAAAAATTTGATGAGCAGGCAGTCCGCAACATGCAAGAATTGCTCCGTCTAGTACACAGCGTGATACAGCAGTAAGAGCCGAACGCTATGGAAATTGTGCTCCATCACCTGCATTGAAGCTTAGGAGCAGTCTAGCTACTATACCACGATGGAAAGAAAACTAGGAACTATTAATTTCACAAATTCCAGGAAAGACATTTCCCAGGAAATTAAAATTAGTGAACCACTCTGAAATCTCTAAAGAAGCTATGAATACTACGGGGAGATGTAAGAGCAACCTGAAGGCTGAATATCGTGGACGTCGGAAACACTTACTGTGGTTGTGATGAATCTGACATGACAGCAAACACGATAAACCGTCTTCCCCACGCACACGTAGCCGTGTACAAATTGACATATACTGTTGAGCCAAAACATCACGAAAACTGCCCACTGCGAGGTCGAATGCCTCCGATAGTGTTGCGGGCGAGTGACTCAGTAAGGAAAGAATGTAAGCGGAAGAGAGACGAATGGCAGTAATTATAGCGAAGATAAGGGCCGCAGATACGGAAATCCACTGATATAAGCAGTTTTGACAAGGGACACGTTGTTGTGGCGCTGTGGCTGGAAACGAGAATCACTGAAACTGCAAAGCGTATTCCAGCTGTGAGCACCTATGGAAAGATGATGAACTAAACGAGTAGGCTTTATGGCACTGGGCGACCACGTCTCATCACAAGACGTAGAGGTCGAAGGATCCCCCACTTTGTAATGCAGGATAGGCGGAGAATTGTGGTGGGTCTGACGACATAATACAATGCTGGTGCAGGCGCAAGTGTTTCGGAGCACACCGTTCAAAGGCCAGTGTTGAACGTGGAGCTCGACATCACACGCCCCCTACGTGTTCCTGTGTTGAGCCGACGACGTCGTTAGTGGACACAGCAGGCCGATGGCTGGGTCATTACACGCCGTCATCGAGGCGAATGGCTGCACGAAACTTGTAGCATGCCAGAGATGGAGGCCGCCGAGGGCAGAATAATGCTGTGGCCTAAACTGAGTTGGGATCTGTGGTGGCAACCGAAGGCGCTATGACAGCAGTCAACTACGTGGACATCACTGTGGGCCCCTGAACCGCTTCATGCTCCAAGTCTCCACCTACGGCGATGACATCTGTCCGGGTTACAAGTTCAGAATCGCGCCACAGTGTCTCTTGGCCAGCAAATGTGCCTGATCTGCTCCCACTGGAACACACATCGAGCGCCTGCAAACCACCATCCTGTAACTTGCTGGAATCTCTTGACTTGTGCGTAGACATGTAGAGCCATATACTTCTGGAATTCTGTCAAGAACCTGTAGAATTCATAGGAAGCAGAATCTCTGTAAGTGGAACAACACGCTATTAAACAGGTGGTCATTATGTTTTAGCTCATTGGTGTACAACTAGCTAGTGACAGCATCACTTACATTGTTAAATTTTCGGCTCATTTAGAGTAAATATGTAATAAATATGTAAAAAAACGAGTATTAACTGTCTAAAGACTAATTACATCAACGAAGCTGTTCTCATTTTATATTCGGTTTTCATGTCGCTCTACGGATCTAGGATGTTTTGGAGGAACAGCAAATATTTTAGGTGTCAGCACAGACTAATTCGAATGAAACATTCCATTTAACACGTGTCTAGTTGTTATTGGTTAGAGAGATACAGTTGTCAGAATGTAACCCAAACAAATACCCACAGAATATGTTAGGCGAAAGCAAATGATTAAGTTCAAAATTGATTATCATAAATTCCACCTCCAACATCAACGCACTTTCCAGTTCTCTTGTCGTCGCCTCGTGTAACTCTTCAGAGCTGGCTTTGGCGTTCTTCTAGGGGACAGCACCGTTCATAATCCGAGCGAACATTTCCTCTTTTGTGTTTTCTTTTTGTTTGTAGACTTTGCCTTTCAACCATCCCCACACGAAAAAATCTAAAGGTATAATGTCAGGGAATCTTCGCGATCAGGAAGAGTGGCCTATTCGGGCAATTCATCTTCCGGGGGCGATGTGTCACCTACTATCTAGAAGTGCAAGGTTCCCGTAATGCTTGAATATAATATACAGCCTTGTAGCCAAAGGAACGTCTCCAACAATGCTGGAAGCTTCATTTCAAGGAAGTCTAGATAACTGAGTCCCGTGAGCCGACGCGGTAACACACAGGCCCAATCAACGGACAGTCTGTCATACCCCACTACACATATACAGAGAGGTTGGGGGTGGCACTTGTGAAAATCGGCTTTGAACTAATTTTTTTTTTTTTTTACTTTGCTTGACGCAGCCTATGAATGTTTGTTTGGGAAACATCGTAACAGCTATATCTCTGTAGCCAAGGAAAAAGTGGACAAATATTATATAGAATATTTTATTTGAATTAGTCTATAGCACTACCTTCTAAAACATTTTCCGTTCCTCCCGAAAAGCCTTCTTTATCATTAATGCAGTGTCTGATGAAATTCTGACATATAATTATGTATCTTATTTTCATCGTTTGTTTAGTTTCAGTATGACTCACTTCCTGAAACACAGTATCTCCTATATTCACAGTGTTGAACTATGTTTAATTGCCACTGGTGTTCATACCTTCAACATCATGCGTGCTATTGAAACGAATGAATGTAATGGAGGATGCAACTTCAAACACAATGCGATCCTCAACTCTTGGTTCACTTGATGAATCCTGTGGAGATCAATCACTTACTTTTTGAGAATGGTTAGTGCTATGTAGTGCAAGGAATGCCAGCCTTCCAGGCTAGATATGCAGGAACAGCTGACCGTTATACGTATGGAATTAGTTTCTAGAAAAAACGACATTCCGTTTGCGGAGACTGCGATCGACTTAATGTAAGGTGTCATTTTTATATTGGACGAAATCGCTTTTTTGTGATACAATCATAATCGGTTTCAGCCTTCGAAAGTCATCTTCAGATGCTACAATAGGGAACAGAAGTTTCTAGAAACCTTTACCAGAAAGAAACCTCATAAAAACATTTAGGATTATGTAATTGACGCAGTAACGCACTAATAGACGTTCTCCTTCCTTTTGGGGTCGACGTACCATTCTTGTGCAGAAATGGCGAGGTACACAATCAGAGCAATCAATTCGTCTCTTGTCTTCGGTTTTAGTCAGCAGATTCTGCATTTCATCCAGATCCACAGAAAATACACTTTAATATGGTGAGATTCTAGTTAGCCATTGAACGTGGTGCTACCGACCGAAATGGTTAAAATACTAGAATCGGAAAGAGCTGGGTTGGAATCGTGTCCCTGTGTCCAGACATCGAATCCTCGTTGTTTTTCTTTAGAGCTACAGGTGAATTTCTGGATAGTTTCTTCAAGGAGAACATAACCGATATCATGTCCCATGGTTGGTTGCTCATCTGAGCTTCTAGTTTGCCTACATTCTTCGACACCCACGGCTAGCTAAAGTTTAATCTTCAATTTATTCTTTTGATGTCTTTTAGTCTTGAGGTGTTATATTTTACTCACATATTTCGTGACGAATAGTATCTACTAGGGCTTTGTTTCAACGGGAGATTGTGCTAAGACTTCCACACAAACACACAGAAGCAAAACGAAAGATTATAAGTCCCACCACGTAATAGATGATGAAACTGCTTTAGACATTTCTAAAAAGGAGTTGCAGGTATGGTAAATGAATTTGCTTAGGATAGTCAGGGAGAGGCAAGGGAGACAGTTAATGGTATAAATATCCACTTACCAGCCGAGTTTTACTCATCTACTTGCATTTTCTCTCGTGGAATGTTACCGTAACGGTTGACAGTTAATGTACTCACAATGACGCCTTGTTCGTCAGGCTCTTGGACAGCAACACATGTTGAATTCCGAATGCTCTTGTCACAGACGAACGTCGTAGCGAAGAACGAGATCTGCTTTTACCGCTTGTTCATATTCAGCTTGTTTGTACGGGAAGATAAGCCGGTATCAGATAGGATATTGAAAACCCAAAAAACATATTTAAATATATTACTATGACGAAACCGACGAGCAGCGTGGATATCAATATAGCCAATAGGTAGAATATTCAGTTTGAGGAGATTATTTCAGAAAAGGAATCAAAATTAAAGAAAAGGCTGAATTGAGGAAGTAATTCAAATTAACAGCTGAACGTTTAAGGAGAAGAAATAAGACTCTGCAGCTAGTTCGCGGTCGAGAAATATTCCGTTCGTTTGTATGGGTCAAGCGTAACTCTAGACGCTTGAATTTCAGAGAGGAACTGGAAGGCCGCTTCTTCGTTCTCCACAAAGATACAGCCGCCCCCGCAGGCTCATATGTCCGGGACGGCGCTCCATTTACTAGAGAGCTGATACCGTCGCTGTCCCTTCATTAGTATCAGGGCTACTATAAACCTCACAGCTGCACATTTCCCGAGGCCATTTAACAAAACTCCTCTGGAATAAACATATTTGTATCTGTTTCAGTTCCAGCTTCTCTAAATAAAAATACTCGCTTATCACGTTGGATTTTCTTTTCCGTCCGACAGATCTCTTGCATACAACATTTATCGCATTTATTAGTGTGCAGGAGGCAATTTAGATTAATGGTCCGCCTTAAGCACTCTCTTTTGCTTTACACTACAGCACAGAAAGGAGAAACTAGTAAGTCTGTAAACATTTATTTGCACGATAGTGTATAATAATATTAATGATGAAATGGACCAGCAAATTTCCATATAACAGGAACTAACATTTTTCTGAAATAAAAAAATCTGTGGTTGTTACACAGCACTAGAATTGAAGTAATTATAATGCAGTAAGTGCAAGGACGTTATGATCACTATGTCATATCAAGTCACGTACAGGGATGCAAATCCTACCCAGAAATGTTCCTTGAGTGGTTTGGTGTAAGAAAATGATAGTCTCCTTCGGCTAACTACAGCGTAATTTTCTGTTGATATGTCCGCGTTGTGAGTCACCGGATGATGTTTTTTCGCTTATCTTGTATGTGGTATGACTCTTGAAACGCCAAACACTTCTGCTGCCTTGGTCATGGAAGCATCCACCGCACCAACACCAAAAATTTGTCCGCGTTCGAATTCACTGATCTCTAACATGTTGCAGCACTCACAACTACACAGACTGACACTTGCTACGTATTGAGATTATGATCAATTACAGCAGCGCGACCGCCAGGCTTGGCTAACATCTGCTTTTATGATCAGGTGCGCATTTCTCGTGGTGTTTCCGTATTTTTGTTCAACACCTGTGAGTGGATCTTCCGTAGATACTTAATGCTTCCCGTGCGAGGCTTGGGTGAGTTGCTTGTCTCTATATAGAATATACGACAGCATCATCCGTCTCACCGGGATTCCGACGGTATGCAATCACTGAATGGAATAAAACCAGTCTAGGATTTTCTGAAAATTCTTCTGCAGCGTTTGACTTTGAAATTCTGATGGAGCTCATGTCCAGACCTTCTTGTGGAGGCTTGCTTTCTTATTAAGTTTTCTGCATCAATTGCTTTAAATTCTTCATCTAAAAGAAAAAAGGTCTAGAGACATATTCACACATAACACACATTTTCGTGTTAACCCTTTAGCTGCTCTGGACGTGTTAATGCGCGCGCCTTTGTACGTGTCCCTGTGTGCTCTGAACGTGTTTACCGTGTCTACGCGTGGACACGTTCAGAGTACCAGCTAGAAGGACTAGCGGCGCGCGTAACCACGTTCAAAGCACACAGGGAGAGGTACAAAGGCGCGCGCGTTAACACGTCCACAGCAGTTAAAGGGTTAATGACGTACTAATTCTGCAAAATATGAAAAAAATTAATGAAGTCGCTGTGCAGATATACTAAAAGAAGACGTAAATGTATAGACACACAAATGATTACAAATTCAGAAAAAACTGAATGATTTATTCAAGAGAAAGAGCTTCACAAATAGAGGAAGTCAATAACGCTTTGGTCCACCTCAGGCCCTTGTACAAGCACTTATTCGACTCGACATTAATTGACAGAGTTGTTCGAAGCCCTCCTGAGGGACTTCGTGCCAAATTCTGTCCCGTTGGCGAGTTAGATCGTCGAAATCCCGAGTTGACTGGAAGACCCTGCCTATAATGCTCCAAACATCGTCAGTTGGGGAGAGATCCAGCGATCTTGCTGGTCGAGGTAGGGTTTGACAAGCACGAAGACTGGTAGAAACTCTCACCGTGTGCGGACGGGCATTATCTTGCTGAAATGTATACCCAAGTTGGATTGCGAAGAATGGCAACAAAAAGAGAGCGTGGAATGTCGTCAAAGTACCGTTGCGATGTAAGTATGCCGCGGGTGACAACTAAAGGAGTCCTGCTATGAAATGGAATGGCACCCCTGATCGTGACTCGTGGCTGCCGGGTTGTAAGGCAGGCGACAGTCAGGTTGGTATCCCAATGCTGCCTGGAGCGCCTCCATACGGGTCTTCGGCCTGAAATCTCATTGTCTTCCGTGACGAGCGCCGCTTCGAACTGAGCCCTAATAGCCGGCGAAGACCAGTTTGGGGAGGGGCGAGACAGTGGTGGGACACCAACCTGAGTCACGACCTGACAACCAGCAGTGCTGGTCTGGGACGCCGTTTCATTTCACAGCAGGACCGTTTTAGTTCCCCTCCGCGGCACCCGTACAGCGCAGCCGCAAGTCGACGATATTCTACGCCCTATTTTGTTGCCCTTCACAGCGAGCCATCCTGGGCTTACGTTTCAGTAAGATAATGCCCGCCGGCACACGGCGAGACTCTCTACTGCTTGTCTTCGTCGTTGCCAAACCCTTCCATGGCCAGCAAAGTCGCCCCAATTGAGAACGTTTCTGGCATTAGGGCTAGGGTCCTCCAACCAGCTCGGGATATCGACAGTCTAACGCGCCAGTTGGATAGAATTGAGGATGACATCCGCCAGGAGGAAATCCAAAAACTGTCAAGAAGAGTAACTGCTTGCATAAGGGCCAGAGGTGCAAAAAAGTGTTGTTGACTTCTTCAATTTGTGAGGCTCTTTCAGTTGAACAAATCATTCAATTTTTCAGAAATTGTAGCTATTTGTTTGTCTGTATGTTACATCTGCCTAATTCCTTCACATTCGTGTAATTCTTTCGTGGGTCTTTTTTTTCTTTTTTTGTCTTGAAGTGTACGGACGTTTTTCACAGATGTAAGCGTATTGTGGCTGCTCTCAGACGTTGATCGAAAGCAGGGCTCTCAGAAACATCAGTTTTATAATAAGTGGAAAAACTGGTAAAGCCCACCTCTGGGAAGATCAGTTTCGATTCCGCAGAAATGTTGGAACACGTGAGGCAATACTGACCCTAAGACTTATCCTAGAAAATAGGTTAAGGAAAGGCAAACCTCCTTTTCTAGCATTTGTAGACTTAGAGAAAGCTTTTGACAATGTTGACTGGAATACTCTCTTTCAAATTCTGAAGGTGCCAGGGGTAAAATAAAGAAAGTGCGAAAGGCTATTTACAATTTGTACAGAAACCAGATGGCAGTTATAAGAGTCGAGGGTCATGAAAAGGAAGCAGTGGTTGGGAAGGGAGTGAGACAGGGTTGTAGCCTATTCCCGATGTTATTCAGTCTGTATATTCAGCAAGCAGTAAACGAAACTAAAGAAAAATTCGGAGTAAAAATTAAAATCCATGGAGAAGAAATAAGAACTTTGAGGTTCAGGAACGACATTGTAATTCTGCCAGAGACAACAAAGGACCTGGAAGAGCAGACGAACAGAATGGACAGTGTGTTGAAAGGAGGATACAAGATGATCAACAAAAGCAAAACGAGGATAATGGAATGTAGGCGAATTAAGTCGGGTGATGCTGAGGGAATTAGATTAGGAAATGATACGTTTAAAGTAGTACACGTGTTTTGCTATTTGGGGAGGAAAATAACCGATGACGGTCGAAGTAGAGAGGATATAAAATGTAGACCGGCAATGGCAAGGAAAGCGTTTCTGAAGAAGAAAAATTTGTTAACATCGAGTATAGATTTGTCAGGAAGTCGTTTCTGAAAGTATTCGTATGGGGTGTAGCCATGTATGGAAGCGAAACGTGGACGATAAATAGTTTAGACAAGAAGAAAATAGAAGCTTTCGAAATGTGGTGCTACAGAAGAATGCTGAAGATTAGATGGGTAGATCACATAACTAATGAGGAGTATTGAATAGAATTGGGGAGAAGAGGAGCTTGTGGCTCAACTTGACTAGAAGAAGAGATCGGTTGGTAGGACATGTTCTGAGACATCGAGGGATGACCAATTTAGTATTGGAGGGCAGCGTGGAGGGTAAAAATCGTAGAGAGAGACCAAGAGATGAATAGACTAAACAGATTCAGAAGGATGTAGGCTGCAGTAGGTACTGGGAGATGAAGAAGCTTGCACAGGATAGTGTAGCATGGAGAGCTACATCAAACCAGTCTCAGGACTGAAGATCACAAGTACGACATTGTGATAGCAAGACGTGTTGAACGTAAAGATAAAAAAGATAAAAACTGAAGACATTGCGTTAGTACTGTCATTGACGGATGGGTTGCAGAGTCCAGATGTTTGTTTGTAATGTACCAAACAGTTTTTGCAACATTCTGCCAGTGGTATCGTTAACGTGAAGTGTCCCATTAAAAGCTGATGCCGGTTGGCAACGGGGAGGCGTCGTTTGGGTGCAAACTGCACCAGTGGCGGAAGCCGCTGAGACGGAGGACCCGCCGCCACTTCCTGCCCGTGGCGAGAGCAGCGGCCGCCGGCAGCGCGCCCCGACTTATCGCGCGTGACGTCACGGCGAGGCCGCCTTGTATGGCGCAGGGCCACGGCCGGCCCGAGCCGCCCACGCAGCAGCCACGGGAGGGCGGCGGCCCGGCGGCCCATTCAGCGCGCCGGCCGGCCGGCTGGCCACGCCACGTGGGAATGGCTGCACGTGCTCTTACACAGGGGCAGTCTCCGGGCGGCTGCGCCAAGCTCGCACCTGATAAGGACCCTGCACAAGTAAAGTCATACAGGCCGATTTGCTTGTTAGATCTGTTCGGAGAGATACTGGAGAAATTGCTAACTGACAGATTGGCAGCACACCGAGTGTTGTGCGGGATGAGCAGCAGGCAGTTCGGCTTCAGTCCGGGGCGGTCGGCATCTGATGCAATAGCCCTGGCGGCCGAGGTCTGTGGCTCGACCCCGCAAAAATACGTGGTTGGCATCATGGTGGATATCAGTGGCGCCTTCGACAACCTGTGGTGGCCTTTGCTCTTCTCCTGCTTGGGGGAGGAGTGTCCAGGGCCGCTATACGGTTGCCTGAGGAGCTATTGTAAGGATCGGGACGTTTGGCTATCATCCCCTAGCGAGAGAGCTGGAAAAGCAATCACTAAAGGATGCCCCCAAGGATCCGTTTTAGGACCCCTCTTCTGGGACATGAACAGGGAGCCATTACTAAACAGTTTACAACAAAGCGAAGAAGTGCTGGAGGTGACAGCCTACGCGGATGACCTCCTCCTGTTGGTCGGCGGCCGTGGCCGGGAAGACGTAGAACCGAAAAGTGACAGAGCCGTAGAGAAACTCCAACAATGGTGCCACACGACCAAAATGACAATCTCACCCAGCAAATCCACATAACTGCTGTTAATGGGACATCTAATTAGAAATCCCACTGTCAGAATTAACGGCTCACCAGTTCTCCGGCGACGTGAGACACGTTACCTAGGAGTCATCATCGATGAGAGGTGGAACTTTGGCAAACACACTGACACCGTAACCCAGAGAGCTCTGCAGATATTAAACAATCTCATCTCGATAGGACACAAAAGATTCCATCTGCCCCCACACCTTATTAAACTTTAGCATAACAGCATCCTAACCTCAGTAGTGGGTTACGACTCGGCAGTCTGGGCGCACAGGCTCACGAGGGTTGTGCCCGCCACGACAGTGAGAAGGGTCCAGAGAAGCACGACACTGCGATCTGTGGGGGCCTACAGAACATCTCCAGCGGGGCCCTATTAGTCATAATGGGGCTCTGCCCTTTGGACATCAAAATAAGGGAACAAGCGGCTTGGTACTGGGCAGAAAAGGGAAATTATGAGAAAATTGTAGACATCGTGGGTGTAAGGGTGGAGGACAAAAGGGAAATAAGGAAAACAGGGGAGGAACTTTGGCACGAGTCTTGGGAGGTAGAAGAAACTGGACGTAGAACTTTCCAGTTCATACCAGATGTGAGGGAGCGCTTGGACATGAAATATTTTGAGCCAACACAAGGACTGATCCATTTTCTCACTGGCCATGGACCCTACCCGACATACTTACGTCGATTTGGGAAGAGGGTACTCCCGACCATGTAGTTTACGAGTGTCCCCCCTTCAATGATGTTACGACTACATTTCGAGACAGGCTTCCAAACCACGACACATATCAACTCCTTAGACGTGAGGACACTTTCGAAATGCTAAATACATTGGCCAACGAGGTATCACGGAAAGTTTTGACAGAATACTTGAGGGACATGCACTGAATAACTAAGACAACCAATACTGATTGCGTCCAGAGCCCTATTCCCATACCGCCTGTGCGTGGACTGGCTGACTTTCCACCATAGTTGGAATCCGCCACGTGCAGGATTAGGGGGAGTGGGGGTCAATACTACCGATAAGGACATGCACCGGAATTGACGTAGGATAAGTTAGTTTGTAGGACTTAGTTTTTAGGAAAGTTATGCTAGGGAACTGCCCAGTGGCAGGGGCGCGCTCTTCGGGTTTAGCTCGATGAGCAAGGCTATCAAATGTAGGTTTATATCTCACTGGCACACATGTGGCGCTGCAGGCGATAGGAACTAGTAATAAGAAATAGATATAAGTCGTAGGTACTAGACATTAAATGCTCATTGTATGTAACACTAACTGTAGCTCACCTGAAAATTGTAACTAGCTGCAATATAAGTACCAGTTGTATAATTATGACCCACTAACGAGATAAGGAAGTGGGTTAATACTGTATAATAATTATGGTTTGTAATAAAGATATTTTTTAAAGCTCGCACGCAAAAGTGACACGCCCGTGCGTGCATACGTGTTCCTCAGGGCGAGTGCACGCGTGACTCCACACCCACCGTATTGCAGTTCTCAAGATGACCGCTTTGCTAGCACCAGCTACCACCACGGGTGG
The DNA here is from genome assembly GCF_023898315.1 of Schistocerca nitens. NCBI lineage: Eukaryota > Metazoa > Arthropoda > Insecta > Orthoptera > Acrididae > Schistocerca > Schistocerca nitens. Next base: position 3,140,581 of record NC_064619.1, on the reverse strand, counting down.
TATTATTTTAGGGCAAGTAGAAAGAAACGCGAGCCCTGGGTTAATCAGCATCTTTTTTGGGAACTCAGGTCCGCTTATAAAGCAAACAACTATTGTATATAAATGCCCGATCATGTTTCACCACATCATCAACGACTACTTCCAGTTATTTCTGTAAAAGATAAACAGTATTTAAGTAATAACTATTTTAACAAAATTAGACCTAAACATTTTATGTCTGTTGTGATTATTGTGAGCTTGGTCGACGATTAAAAGATCACTTTACCTATAAACATAAGCCTCTTGCGGGAAAATACGTCACGGGTACATTTTCCTTCGATTCGCCGTATTTCTTTATTATCTGTCCTTACTTAAATCCTCATCTGTTGTGGAACTACACGCAGAAAACGATGCATGTTTTCGAGGAACTCCGCTTGCAAGTTACACTTTTGAACTTCACAAACAAAGGCTGAGGGAGTTAACCCTGAAAGAAAATCCTCAATTACGTTAGGTCTAGCAAGCCAGTAAAACAGCTTATTTGTAGTTGCTTTCAAGACACATAAGAGCCTCGGAACGCAATCAACTCGATTAAGATACCAGCATGAGCTCACTCATGTCAGGCATGATGGTTTACGGCCTGATGATAGACAGGGTCTCCCACAAATCCCAGAGAAGACTTATAAGAATTGGGACCTTCAACTTACTCAGTCTCACAGGAAAATGTGAACATCTACTGGACCTTATAGAAAGGAGATAATTAATTATACTGGGGATAAGTGAAACAAAATGGAAAGGAAAAGGCATGAAGAAATTAAGGAAACAGTAAATACTTTATTGGAATGGAAATAACAAATATATGAAGAATGGTGTCGGTTTCATCATGAATAATCAAGATGACTGTACATTTAGAGAAAGAAAAACTAACTTTAGTGCAAGTGTATGCCCCTCAAACAGGATGTTGTCAAGAGGATAAGAACCAGTTTCTTGAAGATATAGAAAAAGTCATTAGTAAAGAGAGAGTGATCATTATAGGAGACCTAAATGCACAGAGTGGGGCAGATAGAACAGGATATGAGAAGCTAATGGGACCCCACGGATATGGTAGAAAAAAATATAGAAGTGGAGCATCTACTTGACTTCTGTATGAGGAATGGGTTGGTGGTGAAAAACAGTTGGTTTGAGAAGAGACAGAGCCATAAGATAACAGGATACAGTTGGGATGGATTACAGAAGACTGTAATTGATTATGACACCACACATGAAGAGAGGAGTTCAATGGTAACTGATGTCAGAGTAATCCCTAGCGAGAGCCTTGACAGTTGTCACTGTCTGTTATTAGCGGACCTGAGAAACTTCCAACTGCCAAAAGCACAGAACAAGAAAACGCAAAAAATCAAAGTATGGGAACTACAGAAAACAGAGAAGAGAGCTGAATATCAGAACCGGATAAAATCCCTGTTACCATGAGATGAAAAGAAAAATGGCGAGGCAGAATGGCCTAGACTAAGGTACACATTGATAAAGGAAGCCAGCGAAGTCAGTGGAAAGACAAGTGTGATGACAAAAGAGAAGGAAACACCTTGGTGGAATGAAAGTGTGAGAGCAGTAATCAGGGAAAGAAATCTCTTCAGGGAAGAGAGATCAGGAGAAAAATAAACCGGAACTTATTAGAGATGAGATCAGAAACCTTGAACAAATATACCGAATCAAGAAACTGGAAGTTCAAAGAACAGTTTCAGAAGAAAAGACCAAGGCGTGGAAGATTTTCACTTACTAACTGGAGGAGGATAGTAGAGCCAATAAGAAACTGTTGTATAGGGTTATCTGAGCTAAAAGGAAACCAATAAATACCACAAAAGCACTTGAAGATGAAAATGTAAATGTGGTTAGGGCAGAAAGTGACATGAGAGAAGTCCTGAAAAACCATTTTGACCACCTATTAAATAGATCAGTTGAAGAACCAAATTCGGTACTGGAAATCCACACTTACAATGAGGAAACTCCCATCACCTGGACAGAAACAGAGGCAGCCTTAAAATCTACGCCCAAAGAAAAATCTTCAAGTGCAGATGAAGTGAACGCAGACATGATAAAGGCAGCAGGTATCCAAGCGTGCAATGGCTGCACCGAGTACTCAATGCCATATGGGCAGATAACAAAATACCTTGGAGGAAGGGTCTAATAATTCTCCTGCTTAAGAAAGGTACCAGACGAAAACCCACCAACTATAGAGGAGTTACCATATTGTCTCATGGGCTGAAAATATTTGAGAAGATCATACAAAATAGACCGAGAACTATCATAGAACCACAGCTGTAGGAGGGACAATATGGCTTCAGAAGTAACAGATCAACAATAGATCTAATTTTAGCACCCGTATGTTGATGGAAAAGTATTGGGAGAAAGGCAAGAACCCGGTCATTGTATTCCTGGATATAGAAAAAGCCTATGATAGTGTTGTAAGTGATAAGATCTGGGAATGCCTGACGAAAAAGAATGTGCCTGAAGGACTAATAAGAAAAATTCAGATGTTATACAAAGCATGTACTAGCTGTGTACAAATTGGGGAAGGACGATGATCATGGTTTGAGACCAATAGTGGAGTTCAGCGAGGAAGTGCACTGTCCCCACTACTATTCATCACTATTATGCATACTATAATGAAGAACGTCAAGGACAAGTGAGGTGAACTGAATGTATTTGCCTTTGCTGCTGACATCGTGATATGGGGTGAAACTGAAGGGGAAGTACAGATCAGGCTCGATGAATGGAAATCTCAGTTCCAGAAATATAACGTCAACGTCAGCAACACCAAGACAGTGGTGATGGCAGTCAACAGAGATGGACAACCAGCAAGTGTAAAACTAGGAGACCACCAGCTAGAGTGTGTGGACAGTTTTCCTTACCTTGGATGTGTAATCTCCAGTGGTAATTTAATCAGAAATGAAATCACCAACAGAGTGAAAATGGGATCTGAATTCAACCAACAAGTAAGATAATTTTTAAGGGATGACTTGATTCCAAATCCGGCCATACTGATGATGTTTAATAGCTATTTCATACCAATATTGACCTATGGATTTGAAACATGTACCTTCACCAAAAGAGAATCATCAAGGCTGCAAGCATCAGAGGTGAAATTTCTTAGATCCTCCATCCAGAAGACAAAGATGGACAAGTTAAGGAATGAGGAGGTGAGGAGAGAAGCCGGAATAACTACATCTCTATTAGACCGAATTGGTGCATGTAGGAACATGTGATGAGAATGGAGCCAACTAAAACAGCCAACATAAATTTGGAAAGACAGGTGGATGGGAAAAGACCTCAAGGAAGACCTCGAACCCGATGGATGGACTTCATTAAGGCTGATCTAGTGACCAGAGGGTGGACAGTGGATAAAGTTCTCCGTGAACAGGTGTATTTGGACAGGACGAATGGAAGAGGCTTATTACCAGTACCCGGGAAACTGGAACTGTTAAATGATGATGATGATGATGAAAGGATGTTGCTGCTGTGTGTCAACTCCCCGTTTCTGTGCTGAGTATGGCGACTGATTTGAACTATGTTTACTTTTTCCCTCCCCTCTCTCTCTCTCTCTCTCTCTCTCTCTCTCTCTGTGTGTGTGTGTGTGTGTGTGTGTGTGTGTGTGTACCTGAGTGAGTAGGTGGGGCAGGCATGTCAAAAGCGTTTAAATGAAATCTAGAGAATAAACTATTTATAAAGTTAAGCAGTTCATAGGGGAGTAGGATGGCTTTGGCACATAAAGGGCCCCAGAACCACATCTCTTCTTCGACATTTACAGGATTTTCCGTAAGTATCTCTGTGGTTTCAGAAGATGACTGCGTGAAACCTGCGAGACATACAGAAAAATGACGCACGACAGTGAATAGAGAATCTCTGCAAGTTTCTGCAGGGTACCGTTTGCGACGAGGTAAACATCATTAAGTGCAGAAGAGCATGTACGATTGATTCGGGTCGCGGATACTATTGCAGCGACAGCAGCCTGCTTTGGAAATGTGTTCGATGGGTTGCCTGTCTGCAGGCGCGAATTGATTTGATGCCACGATACGGGGCGGAAGATTCGTCTCCATGTCCTCACGTGCCTATCCAGTAATCGCCTCTCTGCAAACACGTCACGGCGCGTTTTACGAATCGCAACTTGGGGAGATGCTATGTGTCATTTCTCTGTATGTCTGATAGCTATCGCGCAACCGTCTTCTGAAACCCTGTACTTATTATGTATCTGTTGGAAGTACGAGAGAAGGCTTCTCATTTTGTCCAGAGCTGCTTTTGTTGTTTCCGGCTTGTATTTATTTGTGGGGAATTCTAGATGGTCATTTCGTTTCCCTTACTCTTAATAGTTAATGAAATTAACCAACCACACACAAACAAATGTACGATCATATTGTTCAAATTTCACATGTTTTTCACTCCACCACACGCTTTGTTGGTTTTCTGATTAAGGGTTAAGGGAGTAAACAGAAAGGTCATCGATCCCTCTATCCAGGGGTAGTTGATCCGTAATTAGTGACGCCCGCGGAGGACATGTTCTGATGATGAAAGTGTGTAGGAGCGGTAGTATCGAGGCATTGAAGGCAATACTGCTGCCAGTGCAGGGAAAGTATATGCATTTGGTCGGTATGTGGGTCACAGCAGGATCTCCCAGGGCTCATCCAACGGAGAAAAGAACGCCATCCCGCATCCAGGACCCGCTAGCCTAATGAAGAGCGAAGAGAGTTACAGAGCAAAGAATGTCTCCAATTCGGTAGATTCAGAACATTAAAACTGAGAAAGCTGAAGACGTAATGCACACTAGTTGGATTGTCAATAATAACAGGTAAGGCAGCAGGTGGTCGTCTCCGGAATTTTGCTTGCGGCGGGAGTCGCCCCACTGACAACTGTCCCATCCACTGTAGGCAAGGCGTTGGAGAGCACCCCTACCTAAGCTCTAAAATAGAAAATAGTGTGCGTCAGAAAAGGATAAACCGTATTGAAAAACAATGAAAACAGAGTAAGAGCGGGATGGAAGGTTGAACTGGTCAAGGAAGTGGGGTCGGGAGTACCCGAGGCCCTGCATGCAGCGGAAGACGCCCTAAACCCAACCATCCAGCCCCTGGTCCGAAGGTAGCTTAAAACCTTATATCCGAAAGTAAAAATCATTCTCGCGGAGAAAAACGAAAACCAGTCCAGCCGCTTGAGAACCGTCTGCCAATGTTTGAGGCAAAGAATTCGGTTCAAATTGGTTCAAATGGCTCTGAGCAGTATGGGATTTAACATCTATGGTCATCAGTCCCCTAGAACTTAGAACTACTTAAACCTAACTAACCTAAGGACATCACACAACACCCAGTCATCACGAGGCAGAGAAAATCCCTGACCCCGCCGGGAATCGAACCCGGGAACCCGGGCTTGGGAAGTGAGAACGCTTACGCACGACCACGAGCTGCGGACTGAGAATTCGGAATGCCATTGTTAGAACAGAGGCTGAGAAGAGAGGAGTATTCTATGTGAGGTACTGCCCGTATGTCTCCACAACTATAGTGTGGGGATGGCTTACAGTCGTGCGATCAATGCGGGGGGGGGGGGGGGGGGGCATGAGACGGTGGATTCCTTCCGGGAGGAACGGAGTGGTTGGTTGGTTGGTTTGGGGAAGGAGACCAGACAGCGAGGTCATCGGTCTCATCGGATTAGGGAAGGATGGGGAAGGAAGTCGGCCGTGCCCTTTCAAAGGAACCATCCCGGCATTTGCCTGGAGCGATTTAGGGAAATCACGGAAAACCTAAATCAGAATGGCCGGACGCGGGATTGAACCGTCGTCCTCCCGAATGCGAGTCCAGTGTCTAACCACTGCGCCACCTCGCTCGGTGGGAACGGAGTGAAGAGCGCCTTGCAGCAGTAGCCTCCGTGACAGTGCGGAGTTGCCAAGCAGATGCCATACCAGCTCCGAACGAGCAGAGAGCTTACTTGCACCTACAATCCGCGCCTGGGACCGCGAAAGCAAATTATGGGCGAGTAATCACTCCTCTAACCAAACGGTCGTTCAGTTTGTTCCGTGGGATCCTACATGACTTGTGACCGAGAGAAAGACAACTGGACAGTTATCATTGCTCCAGAAGTTGGACCATTATAATGGGGAGAAGCTCACAATTGGCTCACCTCTTACTTTAATAACAGGCAGCAAAAGGTCATTCTCAACAATGTTGGGAATGGGTATGATGTGGGGTCTGTGTGGGGCACGGTTAAATGGGGAGGGACGGCGGGGGGGTGTCCCAGGGATCAGTGGTGGGGTCTTTCCTGTTCCTTATTTATATAAATGATATGCCTTCTAGTATTACAGGTGATTCTAAAATAATTCTGTTTGCTGATGGCACTAGCTTGGTGCTAAAGGATGTTGTGCGCAACATTGGCACTGTATCAAATAGTGTAGTTCAAGACAAGTTCATGGCTTGTAGAATTCACGGTAAGACTCAATTTTTACAGTTTCTAACACACATCTCAACAAAACCCGACGTTTTAGTTTCACAGATTGGGCATATGACTAGCGCAACTGAACAGTTCAAATATATATGTGTTGAGACAGACAGTAAACTGTAGTGGAAAGCCCACGTTCCGGATCTTGTTCAAAGACTTAATGCTACCATTTTTACTATTCGAACGGTATCTGAAGTAAGAGATAGTTCGAGACGAAAAGTAGTCTGCTTCGCTTATTTTCATTCGCTTATGAAGTATGGTATTATATTTTGGGGTAACTCTTCCCATTCTCAAAGGATATTTTTGGCTCAGAAACTGGCGGTTCGGGCAATAAGTGGTGTAAGTTCGGGAACCTCTTGTCGACCCCTGTTCATTAGTCTGGCTATTCTGACATTGGTCTCTCAATATATATATTCTTTATTGTTGTTTCTTGTTAACAATATCAGCTTATTCCCACGAATTAACAGCCTTCACTCAGTTAATATTAGGCAGAAATCCAAGTTGCTCAAATGCTTCAAATGGCTCTGAGCCACTGTGGGACTTAACATCTGAGGTCATCAGTCCCCTAGAACTTAGAACTACTTAAACCTAACTAACCTAAGGACATCACGCACAACGGCCGGCAAATCCAAGCTGCATTTAGATCGCGCTTCCTTGACTCTTGTGCAGAAAGGCGAGCAATATACTGCTGCATCCATTTTCAATAAGCTACCACAAGAATTTAAAAATCTTAGCAGTAATCCACGCTCTTTCAAATTTGAACTAAGGAGTTTCCTCATGGATCACTTCTATTCTGTCGAGGAGTTCCTTGAAAAATTAAGCTGGGTCCCGTGTTACGTACAGTGCTGAATGCGTTCCCATAAACTTATGAAGTTGTCTTTTTTTCGGTTCATAAACATTTTATTTTATCTGTTATTATGTTATAATTTTATGTACTGACCTTGGAGATCTGCTCCTCAATTTGGCCCTACGGAACTGGACATGTAAAAATAAAGAAAAAAAAATATCACCGAGTTCAGCGAGGTGGTGAGTAGCAGAGACCAAAGGGTGGGAAGAGTAAGGCCTGACGACTGCTCATATTAAAACGCGGTTAACAGCTATCAGCTCCGCTTTAAAAACACTACGTGTTCCTGGCAACAAATGGTGGTCCTGAACAGCAGGGGATGTAAAAGCGTATCCTGTCTTATCCGCGATTTTAGCACCGTGAGTGTAAAAGATGTACACCCTGAAACTCTTGAAGAACTGAGCGCAACAAAGACAACCGAACAAACACCAAAACAGGTGATGGGGGCGACTGAAACTTTAGGACCTTAGACACAGCCCTAACGAAAAGGCAAATTTGAATATGTGCAGTGGTAGTGAAACAAAGCGATAAACGGACAGAACCGCTGTCAGACGCACAAATTTTGCAAATTCCTCTCGAATGTAATAGAAAGATTCCGGCGCCTGCGCACGGCGACCTGTACGCACACATAAGATGCATGCGTGACCTCGCACCGTCGCTTACGCCCCTTGCATTCACGCAACAGCTGCACGCACCTATTACGAGCAGAAAGTTGCACATGTGTAAATGCGCCTTTTTCTGTTGAATTAGTCTGGACCTGAACATAATCGTGTGAACACATGGCAGAAACTAGGGTTTTAATGGTATTTTGGCTCCAACTCAGAAAGTCGGAACCCGTTTAAAATTCAACTTCCTGCTGCTGTAGTTTGGAAATGGAGGTTGTACGGAAGGTGAAAGCTAAAATTTTGCACTCCAAACTTCAAAATTAAGAACGACAAACAGCATCAACAACATTGCTGGCTGCATACTACGGACTGTCCCCTGAACTGCCCCGGACCGTATCAAACGGCAACCTGGCACAGACGGAAGGGTCAGTACGATTTACTGAGGATCTTCTGTAACAAAGAAGAGTATTCGAAAGGTAGAAACTGGAGACATCCAGCAAACGACCTTCATGTGACGGCTGTACACCCGAAAAATCTGTAATCAGTCCCTAATTCCAGTATTGCATAAGCTCTTTAATGATACCGTCTGTGAGGCAGCCTACATTTGTCAGCCGCTTCTGAGCCTGAAACGTCATCTTTTTCTCTTTACGTGTAGGTAGAGGGATTCTTAAGAATTTTTCTTTTCGATTGTTAATAATTCTGAGGTCAAGATTATTTTAACAGAATTATGAAACACCCGTGCTACTGAAGGACATCACACCTACAGAAAGAGAACGGGTGTCGTTGTGCACAAGAGGGGATCCCTCATTTACCACGCTTCATACGGAGCGACGTAACACAACTGTAATGAGCTTAACCCTGTAGACTTCCGGCTTTGGGATATTCAAAGGCACAGGTGTACTCATGTGACCAAATCCATGGGCAATCTGTGCGTACACGCGAGTTTGCAATTCTTTGGGGAGAGGGGCTGAAGAAGACTGAATGGTGACGACGTTTAGCACCTTCTGTAGTATCAAAAGACAGGCATAGGACAAAATGGTTCATATGTTAAGTCTTTATTTTCGTGCCTCTGTTTTAAGGATTTATTTTCTAGTTTCAACCAATGCCATCTCCAGTAAAAATACGGGACATTATTTTTAATAGGATCTTATAGCCCCCTTCTTCGATACAAAGTTTTTAAAACTGGATACTTATTTAGTAGACTCGGTGGTTAAATTTCCGTACGGTTATCCTGATCTAGGATTCCGTGATGTACTCGTATCTTTATCATTTCAATCAAATTAATTATAGGATGGTTCCTGTAAAATTGCCAAAGCCAACTGCATTCTCTATCCATTGTCCATCTGATGCACATGTCCACGTCGATGGGAAGTTAAGAAGTGAGTTTCATTCCTGAACTCCGACCTTACGGACAATTCTCACGTACTACTGTGACCCACCTAGCTTCAGAGGCAGGGCAGACATAAAATGAAAGGTTACTGAGAAAACTAAAATATTATGTGGAAATTGAAACAGATGAGCACTTCGAATATCACGCGCTGAAATGATTGTAACAATGGTAAAGTACCGAAAAAGGACAATACGAGGACCACATGAACTTAGAACACTTAAGATTAAAAATCTAACACAGCCACACGAACTCTCCAGTAAAAGGTACGTGAAGATGACTCACAGTGCTTTAAACACATCACTCAGTACACATAACATTGTCTGACTGGTTGCAACGGTCAGATTTTTCGGACAATGTGTTAAACGTACAGGTTGCCGTGTCAGTAATTTCATGTTAAGTTTGCTTATCTAAACTGTTTAGCAATTGTTGTATTTGGACGACGTTGCAAATTGCACTAACATGCATTTCAGAAAACATTTGACTCGGTACCACAACCACACTTATTATCGAACGTACGAGGGCTATTCGAAAAGTAAGGAACGATCCGTCGCGAAATGGAAACCAGAGTGAAAATAGGATCTGTTTTATTTGCAACAGCTGGTTACACCGTCCAGTTACTTCTCTAACTGCCGCACCTTAGACATCTGTCGAATCGTCGTACCAAGTTTCCAATACCCACTTCATAGAAAGCAGCCTCCTGTGCTTTCTGACAAGTTTCTACGCTCGACTGCAGCTCGTGTTCTCATCACCCCATCTGTGTGCGGCCGAGAACCGTCATGAAGGAGGAAATGCATGACAGTTACGTTATGTGGGGTTGCATGAAATCAGGCGAAATCTCTCGGTAGGCTCCCTCATTTGGTGGCAGACACTACTTTGTAGGCATCTTAGTGCGCTCACTGTGCACTCAGAATTGAGAAAAGCGATGTGACGCTATCTACGGACATATTAGAGGCACTGCCCAACAAGCCCGTCCAAAAATCGTCATCTGGTTTCCACTGTGGTTTCCATTTCGCGACCGATCGTTCCTTACTTTCCGAATAGCCTTCGTACAATCATATATGTCTTCAAGCGAAATTTGTGACTGGGTTGAATATATCTGGGTATGAAGGAGGCAGCACGTTATCTTGGATGGAAAGTTGTCGGCAGAGGTAGAATTAACTTCACTGTGTCCCAGGAAAGTGTGTTGAAATCCTTGCTGTTCATCTCTACATATACAAACCCCCCACCTTTAAGGCTAATCTCAGCAACTAATGTACCTACGGATTTTAATACGGATGGGGCGGACAATCCATTTGCCGTGGGTTTCTTGCCACGCCGATATCCTATAAAATGAGACAGTTGATGCATTATCCAAGCAAGGGACAACTTTAGGCACTGTCCTTAGGTCAAAGGTCACGCAAACCAACAATGACAAGAGATGTGGAGCATTTCCCAACAAACGAAAGGCGGTTGTTACGCAGTGCTCCTATCTCGGATTCCTTCACAGCCATTGTTCTTGGGGACACATTTGGATCGATCCACGATTGGTACTATGATACGACTTGGCTTCAATCACGCCTATTTTCCTCAACATCTGCATCGGATCAACATTTACGCTTCGCTAGCATTACAGTGCGATCCTGAGTCGGGAGCTGATGTCAACCAAATTTTGTTTATGTGTCCCAAATTCGACTCGGAACGGCTGGACTTTCTGAAGACATTGCTGAGTATGGGAGCCCACCTTCCTCAATCAGATGCTTCTCTTTCATTTCACTTATAAAGTGATTGTTATGTTTCTTCAGAGTACGGGAACAATCTATAGGTTTTTATGGCGTACATGTCCTACTTTTCTGTCCTGCTTCTGAAGATATTTCCGGAATCGTGTGAACTGTACCTCAACGCACTTTTAACGACCTTTTAGTCTAATTATTGCAAAAATATAGTGGACACATCTGTAACGGTTTGAGCTTTCTCCACTTGTAAATATGCATTTCTGTATTCATTTGTTCAATTGAGTGTACACTGTAACTGTGTTATTGACAGCTAAATCGAGTTGCTACTCGGAAGGCCAAATAAATAAAAAAGAAAGAAAAAGGTCCCACAGGCGGAATCAAACGTATGCAAAGAAAGGCTGCACGGATGGTCACAGGCTTCTTTGGTGTCACGAAGGTTGTGAAACGTATAAACTGGCAAACGCTTAAAGATAGGTGCAAATATCGCGAGGAAACCTACCTAGAAAGTTTCGGGAATCGGCTCTAGGTAAAGAATCTAGGAATATATTAGAGCTCTCTACGTATCGCTCCTATAGGCATCGCAAGCCCAATATTCGACTAATTACAGCACACGCAGAGTTGTCTAGGCAATCACTCTTCCTTCGGCCCACACACGAATGGAGAGAGAAAAAACCCTAATTACCAGTGTAATGGGAAGTACCTTCTGTCATGCACTTCGCTGAGGTCTGCAGATTACAGATAGAGATGAAGAAGTGAAAACGTTAACTTTGAACACTTCTACACTCTGGTGGCTTGTGCAAGCAGGAAGGTGTGTCAGTGAGGCATGGAAATCAACGTTTCAGCTCAGTGCTGTGAATGCGATGGGGCTAATGGAACCGTGGCATTGTCGTCGCCGTCGAGTGTGGCGCCGGGCGTTGAGGCGGAACACACTGCATTGTTCTGTTTAACTGCCTCTCCTGTCGCGGACGGAGCGCTTTTTACTGATGTGTAACAGCAGCAGCAGCAGCCCCGATGACAGTAACAGATTGCATTCAATTATTCATCAGCAGTAGAGACCAGAAGTAATCTGTGCAGCATTTCTGGTGATTTTTGACACTTTGGTATCAAGGATAACGGCTACTGTATGGGAGCTTCACGTAAAGCATTCAGCCCCCATCCCTCATTTTGTGGACCGCTGAAGATATAATGTAATGTTGCTTTAATTTGCTGTGAAAGCGGTGCTGATAGACAATAAAAGCGGATTAAAAGCTGTGAGCTGTCTGAGGAAGTTAACCTTGCATTACTGAGCAACTGTTTCACCAGGTATCCAGTCTAGCTTACCAAATTCCCAAGCAGAATAACATTAATTATAATCTTTTAATTGTCATACGACAACCGGTGATATATATATATATATATATATATATATATATATATATATATATATATATATATATAAGAGAATTTAAATAAAAAGAAATAAATCAGTTTATATTTGGAAGTTTATTTTAACATTGATCATTGAAATTTCAGCTTATTAAACTTGATTGATAACTAAGCTGGTGCCTTATTTAGGACTGTGAAAATGTGAGTTTGTAATCTTACGGAACACATTAAATATGGAGTCAAGATTGGGAGACTGCATACAACACTGCATTCATAAAATAACACACGAAGAACGTTGAAACATATGCAAGAGGAAATTAACCACAACCAACCGATTCAATTTTCACCCAAAATCTGTTACGTTTGTAGCGCAATCCTGTCCGTCATGTAATTACCACACACTGGTATACTAAATTCATACTAACTCTCTGTGAAATCTTCCCGAAAAGAATAGCTGAGGGCTACTTTGATGCTTTCACCACATGCTTCACGTGGTCAACTTGGTTTACACAAAGAGTGTAACTCCACGATAATTTTGATAATTAAAATAAATTACATCGAAACGCAATTTACTAAAGAAAAACCTCGAACTGGTTACTATCGTCTTACTATTAACCTGATGGGTCAAACAGTTGTATAAGCACGTGGTACTGGTCTCACAAAGTACACCCCACGTGGGTTGAACATAAAGAAAAGTTGCTATATTGAAAAATATTGTCAAGACGAGACGTTATAATCACACGAGCATTCGCATTTATGATTGATGATCTTAGTTAGAGTTACTGATCAACACGTGGTTCCACTTTACTCACAAAGTAGTGACAAAGCAACTACCGGAAGATATTCTGAACTACTTCACACGCGAATTACACTGCGTTGCAATTTAAGATAACATTAGATATTTTAGAGCTAAACATGAAATAAAGGTGATTAAATTTTCAGTTAGGCTGAACTTAAGAAATCCATTGTCCTGCGGACTTAGCAGACACGCGCTTAGCCGGAGATCTTACCACTTCAGACGCTCGCCGCGGACAGACTGACCTGGGCTCCTACAAAGGGTGCTTCAGTATACAAAATGGAAGTGACCAGAGAGGCAGCTTCCTATACCAACATGACAAGGGACGGACAGGACCATACTAAGCATAGAAACCTCTCTGCTTTTAGAAAGCGTAGCTACCTGTTCCGACGTTGGTCCCACTGTTCTCTAGCAGACAGGCTTGTCTGCTACCATCCAGCATGCAACTACAAATACATTTGCTCATTCATCCTCTCACACAGAAGGGAAGGGGGATGACAGTATTTTGTCATATACAGTATATAAAAGAAAGCGGATGTAGGTTCCGTATGAGACTGTGTGACATGAATTACATATAAAGTGTGTTTTAAAGTGTAGTAGTGTGACAGATCGTTCTTGCTTATGTGTAAAAGTAACACGTTTCACTGCTCAGTCTCCTTCCAGATAGTCAGAAACACCACAGTAAATTTAGAAGAGGAATTTATGCCGTAAATGACAACAGATTTAAGAAATTAACATGAAAGGAATCCACCAGAAACCTTTCAATAGAAACAGTTCGAGGCATAGTATACTATGCAATGACGCACAGTTTTGTTGCATGTTAAATCTAGCCTTGTATCGACATGGTATTGAAGCAAACAGTTTTTCATTAGAATGGCAAACATTTTTAACAGCCGGAATGAATTTTCACGCGGCAGTGCAATGTGCGCCGATTTGATACTTCCTGATGGAATTAAACTACATATATGCTGGACCTGGACCCGCACATGGGACCTTTGCTGCAGAGTGTCTCGGAGTGAAATTTCATTCTGGACACAATCCCCCATGTTGTGGCTGAACCAAGACTCCGCAGTACCCGCCGTGTTCAAGTCCCGCAAGGTGTGCGGAGAAGTTTGGAAGGTACGAGATCAGGTACTGACTGGAGTGAAGCTATAATGGCGGGTGGTGAGTCGTGCTTGGTTAGCTTAGTTGGTAGACCGCTTGCCCGCCAAAGGCAAACATCCCACGTTCAACTCTCGGATCGATGCATACTTTTAATCTGCGAATAAGTTTCATTATTAACGACATTCGAAAGCTCTTGAAATGAAGAGAATAGAGATACGACGGCTGTTAATCTTGGCGTTGAAAGTTTTTGCAAAGGTATCCGAGGAATGACGTAAAATTGAAAGGCAAGGCCTTCGGAAACGACTGTTGCGGTGTAAACGCTGTCGAGCTCATGGTGGGCTCCGTCGTTGATTGCAGCAAGACGACAGTCTCAGGCTCTTGGTCTTAAGTTACACGAGAAAGACACAATTACTGTAACCGGAACTACAATGACGGAAAAAGAAATACCAACACCAAGAAGGAGTTGTATGACATAAACGATAGTTGGCGGTTACACAGGGCATTTATGTACCAGCATTTCACATTTGCAATGGCTTATTTCGCGCTTACATTAACCTGTAATCGTGCAATGTTAATCACTTAAATATGTTACTTAGACAAATGTATTCCATAAATTTCATTACTCTACGTTAATTATTTTTGCATCGGTGTACATGCAAACTTCTGGCATACCAGAAAGGGCTTAGCACAGTATTTCAAATGTACATACGCATGTGTAGGTCAACAGCTTTTGTGGAAACAAGTAAAGATTGAAAGACTTTATGTTAATACAACGACAGAGCCTGGGACGAGTGAAATACTTGGCAGTGCTTAAACACATTAGTAGATTATCAAAGCTTTGTCTTTACGTTTTACCTCATTTCTGGTATATTTTTACGAAAAATATCGTCTACATTAACAACAACTATATCACTGTACTGCTGTTTTCAAAAGCTTTCGATTGCGGTAAACGAAGTTTATGGTTAAACTGAAAAAGACTTGCTTTAATATCTCGGTTGAGGGATGAGTTAAGTGAATTAAAATGTCGATTGTTGAGAACCTCGTATCAGTGTCCTGAACGGTTCATGATTCATCATGTATACAACGTGGCTTATGTAGCGTGGAATTCCGTGAAATGATTCAGTACGTCGAAACTAGGTTTTCGACTGACGATATAATACGAATGTGCGAATATTTTGCTATAAGGTTTCTCTAGTTAATATTTTCATCCACCGACATTTTGAAATGACTTATTTGTTGAGTGGAATTATATTCTTTGTTGCTGACTTCAACAGTCCTTTAAGTAGGACTATAGTGTTACGAACCGTTTCAAGGTTTCCAATGAAACTTGTGAGGAAAACGGGTGGGGACGTGGAAAACTCGTTTGTCATATAAACGCCAGGTAATGGGCCAGAACCTGCGACGCTGTGGGCTGTACTGGCTTTCAGCGTATTTCCACAGGATTTTGCTGCAAATCATAAGAATCTTAGCTCTATAACTCTCTATCCAAGAGCTGTTTATTGCCATTAATATGAACTTGAATGCCTTTAGGAAAGAAGGAAGATGAATTAAAAAATTACGATCACCGATGATACAGCAATGTACTTGCCCATTTGTTTGCTATAGTTTGTCAAAATAGTTTTTTTATCTTGGAAGCGGTTTACGAAATATTACCGTTGACCACGGTATGTGGGCTAGTCGAAAATATACCACTTACAAGACCGCGGAGTGTCGCTTCTCTTGGCCAGTTTCTTTATCACATTGTAATTATATCTGTATTGGTAGCACTTACTAAGCAGAGTTGCGGGTAATGAAACGAACATATTTATTGATGAGAGGATAAATGGGCTTTTAAGTACCAGTTGTACTATCTACTAGTGAAGGCTATGAGCTATTGCAACTCTATGCTATAAAGGCACACCGGTTTGAATGGCGCCTAGTGTGGTCTAGGAAGGTATTCAGTATGCTGCAGGAAAAAAGAAATGCTGTTAAAAACAGAGAAACGGATTTCAGTAAGTAAATTAACCAACAATTACAGAGTATAGTATATGTAGTGGATGAAAGTAAACAACCTACTAGAGAAACTGCAGGAAGAGTTTCAGTTAAAGAAATATCAGTAACAACATAAGAGAAGAAACAGCACAAGAGATTTTTCAAGAATGAAAGTACCAAACCATGAATCACACTGGCAGAAACGGTTATGGGATCAGTCAAGACTTACTGAACAATCTAAGAAAGCACGTCGAGGCCGTGTCGGCATTCAGTACAACCGCTTGGTGTCAAAACAGAGTGAGTATAAAAGGATGTTCTTGTCACGGAGACACCTTGATTGCTAAGCGGCGTTATCTAAGTATCGGAGCTCTCGACGTCGTCTGTGTTTCTAGTTTAATTACATGAGACTAAAGATGGTAAAATCTCAAAGAATTTTAATTTATCATAATACATGACTTTGCGAACCGTTGTCGGGATAGACACTGTTCGCAATGTGCGGCTTCAGATGCCAGTGTAAGGTCAGAATATGCAATACCAGGACTACAGAACAGCATTTTAAGATCCGGTTAAGGTCCTTCACGAGAAGGTACAACCATAGACGATCTTCTCACGGCCCGCCGAGTTAAGGCGCAGACAGCAGCTTTTTGTGAGCTTTGCAAACTGCAATTGGACACAGAAAATCAACTCGTCCGTTTTACGAAGGTGCACACGGAAAACGAAAACTACGACAAACCTCGTCCGTTAAGGATTTCTGGTGTTGTGTTCTCTGTTTAACCGCGTTTTAGCATCATGCCTGAGACCCGAAGCGCTTATACCTGAAGAAAGCAAACGCCACGAAAAACCACAATCTGTATGAGAAACTTGCGTGTCGTGATGAGAGTGTTCTTGGCCTCTGCTTCATGCGCAACGGTCTTATGGCGCTTCGAATGTGCAGGGATGATTTACTCAATGCTTCTGTTCTATCATCTGCTTGTACCATTAGCGATTTTACTCTTTCAACTATGAAAATGTTAGCCCACATAGTTCTTAACTGGTAAACAGCCTGCTACAAGTTACGGACATCAGTCGAAAACCTTCGACGCCTTACATTCCCGGTTCTGACACTTACTGACCACGGCTGGAACCCCTTCCTACAGCAATAGGCCAATCTCTGTGAAGTACAAGGAAAAGGATACTTTTAATTGTGCTACATATTAAGGTCTCTATCCCTTCGCCTGTATTCTATTGACGGCTGGGTCAAGAGAAACATGACTATCTGGACAGCTCTCAAGAGCCACTTTTTGCCTAAGTTTATGCGCTTCATCTCCACGGGATACGTCCTTAGGATGCTGAACGACCCGAATGGATTCAGCCCTGAAAGGAGATTATTGTAATGTAAGGCAGATTTTTTTCGAGTGTTTGCCGGCCGCGGTGGTCTAGCGGTTCTAGGCGCGCAGTCCGGAACCGCGCGACTGCTACGGTCGCAGGTTCGAATCCTGCCTCAGGCATGGGTGTGTGTGATGTCCTTAGGTTAATTAAGTTTAAGATGTTCTAAGTTCTAGGGGACTAATGACCACAGATGTTAAGTCCCATAGTGCTCAGAGCCATTTGAACCATTTTTTCGAGTGTTTACAAACTGAGATTTTACAACATTTCTGTTGGATCACTCGTCAGTCCAATAAACCTGTGACTGTAAGCGTAGGCTTCCGCGGCCGTTGTCTTCTTCAATAAAATTCTTCAGGGTATCAGACCGCATCCTCATAATTTAAAATGCGCCAACGTTTCGGCCAGCGTTGCAACTAGCCTTCATCAGGGCCTTACGTTAACTGCTAAATGAACACACTTGGTTCCTTAAATAGCTGCACGAGAAAGCCGTGTCGTTACTTGATTGGCTGTAAAAGGAGGAGGAGGAGGGGTGAAAGGTATGCTTTATTGGTGTTTCCTTTATTATCTGTCATTGGCTGAAATAGCTGTTTTCTATTGGTCTTTGTATAATCCACCCCATTGGAGGAGACGGACGAATATCGAACAGGTGATGGCTGTGACGTCACACTGTTTCCATGCTGTCCAGAAGCCGGCTGCGGCGTGCCATTGCTTTGTGTGCTCGCGACCACTACTGCGGCTCTCCGCGTGTCTGCATGGGCCGCCACGGCTCTGCCGCCGCTTCACAGCCCAGCATCCTGTGATCCACTTACTAGATAACTAACATGTTTTACGGAGGTGACAGTAGAACTTTTGGTTTGGTCACCACGTTGGTGCGGGCGTGGAGGGGCCCCATCTCTTATTATCTGCCGCCGCTCCGTAGCCCTGCTATTGCAGGCAGCCAAGACCTCGGAAGCTTGTACCCGTCCTCTCTATTCATGTTGGCGGGTCTTTTGGCTATTTCTATCGCCTCTCATATGTACAAGGGGTCACCGAACGTATTGGCAAAATTCTACGAAAAGCCGACATCAAACCAATTTTCCGAAGCAGAAACAAAATATCAGACATGCTCGGTTCTACCAAGGATGTAGTTGACAAACTACACACAGCTGGCGTGTATGAAATTGGTTGTGCGTGTGGATTAGTCTACATAGGTGAGACGGGACGTCCGATTAGCACAAGGCTCTCGGAACATGAAAGATATATCCGCCTGAAACAACACACTAAGTCAGCAGTGGCGGAACACCGAGACGAGTGCGGGAAAGCAATATTTTTTCTAGAAGCCCGCGTCTTGGCGAAACAGCCTCCGACTTTCAAAAGAAAGATTAGAGAGGCGATAGAAATAGCCAAAAGACCCGCCAACATGAATAGAGAGGACGGGTACAAGCTTCCGAGGTCTTGGCTGCCTGCAATAGCAGGGCTACGGAGCGGCGGCAGAGCCGTGGCGGCCCATGCAGACACGCGGAGAGCCGCAGTAGTGGTCGCGAGCACACAAAGCAATGGCACGCCGCAGCCGGCTTCTGGACAGCATGGAAACAGTGTGACGTCACAGCCATCACCTGTTCGCTATTCGTCCGTCTCCTCCAATGGGGTGGATTAATATAAAGACCAATAGAAAACAGCTATTTCAGCCAATGACAGATAATAAAGGAAACACCAATAAAGCATACCTTTCACCCCTCCTCCTCCTCCTTTTACAGCCAATCAAGTAACGACACGGCTTTCTCGTGCAGCTATTTAAGGAACCAAGTGTGTTCATTTAGCAGTTAACGTATGGCCCTGATGAAGGCTAGCTGCAACGCTGGCCGAAACGTTGGCGCATTTTAAATTATGACGATGCGGTCTGATACCCTGAAGAATTTTATTGAAGAAACCTGTGACTAGTCAGTCTGTCATTACAGTCAATGTTTCCTATTAGTCGGACCCGATAAGGATTCCGTACAGTATTTAAGTGTGGTCCGTACAGTTGTTCTGTATGCAGTCTCTGTTTTAGATAACTGCTGTTTTAAACTTTTACCTACCAATGAGTCGCAGCAGACCATTCACTTTAGTGACAACTGTGCCTGCAGGTACATGTTCGTCCCACTTCGTAACGTTACACTGTCCACCCATGGTAGCTGAGTGGTCAGCGCGACGGACTGTCATACCTAACGGCCCGGGTTCGATTCCCGGCTGGGTCGGAGATTTTCTCCGCTCAGGGACTGGGTGTTTTGTTGTGCTTATCATCATCATTTCATCCCCATCGACACGCAAGTCGCCGAAGTGGCGTCAACTCGAAAGACTTGCACCAGGCGAACGGTCTACCCGACGGGAGGCCCTAGCCATACGGCATGTTACACTGTCTGAAGCACCCAGAAGACACGTAATTTCGTACACGTATGCACCACCAGCTCGTATGTAAATGATTAGTATTGCAATTCTCTGCGCCTACTGGAACGGACACCGGAGTACATAAGTGTTATTCTTGTTTGTTGTTGTTATCAGACTTGGTGGCCTACATCTGACAGTATCAGATGTTGAGTGATCACTTAAGGACACACAGACGCCAGCAAAGTTTTAAAGGGATGTCGTTGTGGGTATCCGTTAGGCGGGTTGGTCGAATCGTGCAATATCCAGTTTTGTGGGGCATTCTGATGTGACAGTGGCCCGATGTTGGACTCAATGGGAATGTGCTGGCAGGCTTACTGGTCGCGAAGGTTTGCAAAAAGCACGTCTGACGAGAACATCATACGGGAGGATAGTCGTATTGTGCACCAAAGACATCATAGCGCCTTCGCATCTGTGCCTGCAAGTAATGGACTCCCCGCAACATTCTGTGTCATCGGACACCATTGTCCGGAGAATGGCAGCAGCCCCACTAGGGCATTGCCGTCCCACGCGTAGGCTGCAGGTAGCACAAGCGGCTGCGTTTGCTGCGGTGTCGTGCCCGAGAAGCACGGACTGCTCAGGAATGGCGTCGCATTGTGTTCAGTGATTAATGATGGTTCTGCATTGCCCCAGATGACCATCACCAACGAGTATGGCGGACACATGGGGAGAGCTCCTATCCTTCCTATGTCTTGTGGTACTCATGGTGCCATGGAGTTGTAGTGACTGAGGGAACTCAGCACAACGGAACGTCGTGGACTCTCATGCGACAGCATCTTGGTGTCATTTTTCAACAGGACAATGCTCGTCCGCACATAACACATGTTTCTCTGAAGAGTCTGCATGACGCTGAGGTACTCTCACGGCCGGTAAGATCTCCAGAGCTGTCCCTGAAACGACGTGGCTGGACCCAGCTTCGATGTCAACTCCGTTCCAGTTCCAATTTGCACAGTATCTAGGACCAGTTATGAGAGGTGTGGGCCAGTTTGGCTCACAGCATGAGACGGCTTTGTGACACTCTTACCCCTTCCAGGCTAGAGCGGCTGTAACGTCGTACTGGTAAGTGTGCCCATACAGCCAAGGTTTTCGTAAATTTGACTCGATTTGCAATAATTAAATAACGTCACATATCCTCTAAACTCGTGAAGTTTCATTTCGTTTTCTCCTCCCTTCTGGGTACTTTACTTTTCTTTTATATCATGTATATGACATGACTGACTTTAAATGTGAGACAATAATGCGGAAGTAAAAGGGTTCTTGAAATCCAAAACTTCATTTGGAAAAGGTACTTCAGCCAGCATCATCTACGACCGTTCCAAAGTTTATCGTTCTTCTTAAGCATCAGCAAAAGGTCTCTAATAACCTCACCACTAGTCTCCTTCATTGAAAAATGGAAGACCAGAACGAAGTGCTCGGCTTAAAAAGTAAGAGAGGAATGCATTTTGTCGCCCCTACTGTTCAGTCTACACTTCGGGGAAGCAATGACGGAAATTAAAGAAAGTTTCAAGACAGGGATAAAATTTTAAGGTGGGAGGATGAGAATATAAGATTCGCCAATGGCACTAATATCCTCAGTAAAAGTGAGGATCAACTGCAGTACCCGTCGAATGTGCAATAAACTTGTTATCAAAACTGCTATCGACTCAAAAAGGCGCTGACCGAAGGAGGGCAGGAGGGGAGAGGGGAGGGGGGAGCAGGTCACAGGGGTCATTACCCCCGCTCCCTCCCCATAAAACATATTTCAATTGAAGCGTTGTATTTTTACGTATTTAGTGATTCAGCCAAACTGTTCGTCTCGAATATTTCCGGACCACATTAAGATATCGTAATTCTGTTTTTACGCAGAAAAAGTGTGAGAAAGATCTCAATAATCGACTTATAATGTCTTTTCAATGCTATAGTGATTACAGAGAAATAGGTATTGGCCTCGCTTTTTCAAGTTTAACTACAGCAATTTCTGCTGCTAGTATCGTAATTCTAAAAAGACGAATTCAATGGCGTTTCACTCTTCAAAATACGATTACTAGTTCTGCAGTTATTACATAATTAAAACTCACAATTTCTCTATTTCCAACATGAAACCGATTGTTGTCTTATGCGGAAGTTCGTGATTTCATTCCCAAATAGGGAAATACGTCACGTCAGATAACGAGGAAGTAGTGTTATACATCCATGACACCAGCGTAAAAGGGGGAGAGGGGAAATGTAGCTTTCATTCTGTCTGTGCCGTTCGCGAATGTCGAGAGCTGGTTTATTTGAAAAAAAAAAAAATGGTTTTCTTTCGCAAACCGAAATGCGACTGTACTACTTCTTTATGGAAAACGCAGAAGGAACGCGAAATGAATAATTAAATTATACGCAATAAAGTATCCCGACAGATGGTGTCCAACAAGAATGATTTTTCATCGACTGTGCAAAGATATTGTTTTTGTAAGAGCACTAGAATACTATGCTAAGAGGACGCCTGCGACGAGACGAGAGAACGAAATAGGTGTCTGGCAGCTGATGATCCTATTTCCATACGTATCATGTGCAATTTCACCACCGCATTAACCAGTAGTAATGAATTCTGTAGCTCGGTTGTGATGCAAGAAAAATTCTCACTAGCGATGAAGCTTTTTTTTACAAATCATGTACATCTACCTCTATACTTCGTAAGACATCTTTCAGTGTGTGGCGGAAGGTATTTTCATTACCACTTGTCACTTCCCCCCTTTCCTGTTCCAGTTTCGAATGATTCGCTGTAATAACGATTGTCGGTAAACCTACGTGTGGGGTAAAATCTCTCCTTGTAAAGGCGAATGGAAGAAATTGCATTATTGTGCCGCTGAGAATCCCCACATGCTGAGGCAGGTTGAGCATCAGAGGCAGTTGAGTGTGAGCGTTTGGTGCGGTGGTATTAGAGGTTACGTGACTGGTCCTTATCTCGTTGAAGAAACCGTAATAAATGAACTGTGTTGTTTCATGCTTTCTTCTGTCCACTATAGTCCAGTGATCTTTTGAGTCTTCTCTGTGAATCTGTGACTTGTAACTAGGATTGCAAGTCATTTTTAGCTTTCCTGAAATTATTGTATTAAGTAGTTTTCTAGTTAATCTAGTGTTGTCCATTCTGCAGAAGTAATCATAGAATTTGAAGCGTCTTCTGCGTACTGCAGCAGCCAACTTGTCCACTGCTGTGTTCAGATCTGTATTGTTTCTTACAATGCTAATGCCATTTATGTTAACGGGGACATAATTTTTTTCTGAGAATTTTCTGCTCTTCCTTTACGGCTTCATCTCGCTCTGGCCTCCAAGAGATGTAGTTTCTGACACATGTAATCCTTTAGGCTAAGCATCTGTTTTTCACACTCTAAGTTTCGCGTCATGGGATGTCACAAGTTTGTTGTAATTCCATGTTATTCTGTACTCTTTTCTTGAGTTCAGCGGCTCTTTCTAAATGGACTTTACTGCCTAGTCCAGATGGTACTACGATTCTTTCGAGATATTTCAAAGAAAACTCATATGAAATTGTACCACATTTCGTAAGTACTGGGGATCTTCTGATATTTTGATGTACATTTTTATCGACTGAATCTTCTCATATAATATTTAGAGGCTTATCTTTGATGCTATATGGTACAACTTCTGTATGACATACTTGGTTTCTTCACCAGTCTTCGTGGAGATAGCTAGATAGTCAGCAAAAGCTAGCCACTTCACTTTCTCTGCCGCGAGGTCACGATTTTGCACCCTTCATTTCTTTCCTTCATCCTCTTGTAATTTTGTCTAACACTACGTCAGACAGAAGCGGGGAGAGGCCATCTCCTTGTCGAACTCGTGTACGTACTTTAGAAGGCTGAGTTATTTCATCAAGAAACTTACTTCGCTTGAGATGGTGTGTCTCTCCGAGAGTCTAGCAGACTGGTTCTCTAGTCTTCTAGTCTACATACGTCTTCTTAAAGTCTATAAAGGTGGCAAATGCATTGGTACCTCGACGTACCCTTCATATTGCCTTAAGACAGCAGATCTGCTCAGATCGTAGTCTGCCTATCCTGAAGCCTGATTGATATTCATCAAGCAAACGATTTGTTTGCTGCTTAACTATGTTTAAGACAGCTTTTAAAACCTTTTGCATAACTAGCAGAAGAGATGGAGATCTATAGTTGTCGGACTGTGCTCTATCATCTTTCTATGCAATGGACGTGCAATAATTTCTTTTGAGTCCTTTGGAATCGTTGTAGGTTTCACATTTCTGTTAAGAGTGATAAATTCTTCTTTTGAGGTAATTTTCTCCTATTTTTAACATTTCTTCTTTTATGACATCCTCTCCAGAAGCGTTGTTACCTTTAGTTATTGAATTACTTCTCTTATTTCTGAGTTGTCGGGGGATGAGAGAGTGTATTTGGTACAGGTTTTCCAAGATGCAGTCTTTATACTGGACGATCACAATTCAGTAAATTTTTAGAGTAGTCGGCTAGTATCATACATCCCTTTATTTTTTGTCTTTGATTTTCCATTAATCTGACGAATATACAATGTTGGTGGTTTGTGCTCAGAGAAATCCTCCCAGATATCTTTTAGAAAATATGGGTGTTGTTTTCATGGAAATCCTGCGGTATTTCTATGAGCCTGGTTTTGCTTTTGTCGTGAGCACGCTTCTGGAGGCGAACTGTTTTGGGCTGGGTAGCTGCCCTAGTTTCACGGCTGACCTCTGTAACGTGCTGCGGGGGTCTGGCCACTCCTTGGGATCTCGTTCTTGTACGTCACGAGCGAAAGCCTCGGCCTTCTTCTTCAGGCAGTCTGTATCAACTCTTGGTAACAAGTTCACTTTCGTCTGGATCTGTTCGGTTGGAACCCAGTTCTGATTTGTGTTAAGTAGTGATTCGAATCGACGTCTCCCTTCAGTAATCGGACATTCTGAATCTCATGCATCTTTGCTGAAACTGCAACATGATCAATCTCGAATTTCCTTAATAACGAGTTAGGTGACTTCCAGATTTTCTTTTCGCGTAGAGTGTCTCGCAAACTACGTAGACATAAAATTCAGCGCCATTGACGTACAAAAGCACACTAGACGTTCTCTGTTCTTATTCGCCAGCCGATGCGCTGGATGAAATTCTACTACTGATCTTTATTTCGTCTCCATGCTAACCCCAGCATTAATAATAAGATTTTCACGCACTGTTTGGAGATCTTGCTTGTAGTTTCATCTAGTGCTACCCAAAATTGTTCTATTTTGCGAGGGTTTTCTCGTTATCACTGTTAGTGAGAGCATGAGGGTTTATCAAGGCACGTCATTTGATTTCACTATAAGGACTTTCACAACGGGATGGAAAGTGATCACTGAATCTAAAATCTTTTTCCTATCTGGAAAGGCAGTTCCAAGTACTGATAAAGTGTCTTTGATTTTTACGGCTAAATATGAAGAATGAGATTTTCAGTCTGCAAAGGAATGTGCGCTGATATGAAACTTCCTGACTGATTAAAACTGTGTGCCGGATTGAGACTCGAACTCGGGACCTTTGCCTTTCGGAAGAAAGTGTGCTCTAATAAATGAAGTTTTCAGAGACGAAATGGTTTTCATCACTTCATCGTGGAAACGCGTTTCATGTATTGCTGAAATTTCAATAGCGGAATTGTCTAGGATGTCAATCAATATGTTAGGCTTTTTTTTCTGCGAATTGGCTATCTGAGGACCACGTTCCAATTTCAATTATTCGGTCTGTGTTCTTTACTTTTCTTTCAGTACGCTTTCATCTGCTAACTATGTTTCCAATGTTTATTATTATTATTATTATTATTATTATTATTATTATATTAATACATTTTATGTATTTTTGTTAATGTTATTAAACTTTGTGGCATGTTAAAATATGTGTGACCGCAAGTAATATTTGTGAGGGGTAGGGGGGCAGCAACAAAATTTGATCTCTCTCTGAACCGAACCCTGGATGCGTCCCTGGACCAAGTAGCTGAAGTGAATGAGCTCTGCTACATGTAAGGAAAATAACACATGACAGACAAAGGAAGGCAAGCGTAAAAAAACGTACTAACGCAGGCAAACAGGGCATTCCCCAGGTTTAAAGTAGCTACTAGTATCAGACATCGGCTTTAATTTCAGGAAGATATTTCTGAAATGTACGTTTAGTGCACAGCAGCGTGTGGACGTGAATCATGGAAAACCGCAAAGAGGAGAATCAAAGCGTTTACATGTTGTGCTTTAGAAGGAGGCTGAAAAATAGAGGGACTGATGATATAATAAGTAAGAAGGTTCTCCATAGAAGCGGCGAGCTACGGAACATGTGGAGTATACTGAGAAGAAATACCCTTACACAGTAATGGAGGAGAGTAAATATGGATGCTTTGCCGGTTCCTGAGATATTCCACTGGATTAAAACTTGTCTTCTGATGCTTTCACTTACATACTTATCCAATATGTACATCAGTCGATTGTTGTGCACGGTATGAGCGTGAACCGAAAGCTTATCACTGCTCAATGAGTGATATGTTTGATATACTAGATATCTTGACTATTACAGAATGGATGAAAGAAGACTACAAAATAGTGCAAAAAAATTGAGGGTGATAAATGGAAATGCACTGGACGAATAGGAAACAAATAACAGGAAGGAAACGGAACAGATTTCTGCAAATTTGAATAGTTGTAGAGGGAAAGAAAGTGGGAGTGGTGGCTGACAAATACAAATGACTGCGATCACAAAGTGTAAACAGTTATCATAGGATATTCTAAGTAATATGAATTACTTTGCCAGCCCTAAGCGACTTACAGGCTGCTACGATTAAAATTCCAGTCGTAGTAATGGCAATGGTGGATTGCCGGGTCAGCGCTCATGTTCGCTGCCCCACCTAACTGCCGCGCTATTATAATTATCCCAGACTGTAAATGACATGATTGCTGTGCGCACTCGGCAATTACTGCTGTCCGAAAGCTCTTGAGGTACGGCCTTGCGAGAGGTGCTAGCTTGCTCTGGGCCTAAGAGCGCGGCGGCGTGCGTACAGTAAGGCACCGACTGGACTGAGGATTCTGAACGAAGTGGCAACAGCAGCCAGGTGGAGGTGCGCTAAGTCAGCGCCTGAAGGACGTGTAACGCGCTTAACAAAAGTTTCAGCTATTTCCTAGCGGAATTGTTCCTAAAATGGTGCGTAGAACTACTATAGAGTAATTGGTTTCCACATAACTTGCCGTAAAATAATTCGCAAACTAAACACGCTTTGTCTTCATTCCAATTATTACAGACTTAAAACTATACGTTTGTCGAGACTGCACACATTACAGAGACATATAAATAGGTCTATTTATGCAGTACAAAACTGAGTGCAGCTAATAACTGACATACATGTTTCACAAAATTCTCTGTCCTTTGTTATGTATTTGGGTGTTACAATCGAAGCACGGATAGAAATATAAAAATAACCTTTTTTCATAAACAGGAGACAGTAGTATAAGGAGTGACAGCTGTCTGTACTTTCGTCGGTAGTAAAAGATGTTCGACAGTAGCTATCACCCTGACGTGTCAAACCAGGTACCAGAACGCTCTTGTCCGTCATGTTCTCCGACACGACAGGTCCTACAAATTCTGCGACTTTATCTGTGCAAAATTTTTGATTTTCATACTTTAGTTGTTCAGCCACTAAAATTATAGTTATTTTTGTTTTTTGCAAACGAACAGCACAATTTTTATGACATTGCTGTTACCGACAGCAATAAGACGCACTGCGTTTATAGCAGTAACAGCTTCAGCAACGGTGACTGGTTGCTGTGTTTTCATGTAACGAAGTCAAGTGCTGGCTAACATGAAGCTTTATGTTTATTGAGTTATCACGAATGGGAGAAAATGGTGTATTGTTAACCATTGAACAAAACTTTCGCTTTTTCTTCGTAGTCTCTTTTACGACCATCGCTGTAGTGTGCAGCAGAGTAATCTTACTTCCTCTATCATTTCAAAGTTCAACCAGCGTCAACATTACCATGGAAACGGATACTGTCTTTAAGGAGATTGTCTGGTGTTTCCGTGCAACTGTTAATGATCGTACGCAATGAAATATGAACTGAGGGTTGTTTCAGCACAATAAGCCGGCAGTTTTTAGCGACACCAGTCACGAAGAGACAACTTACATGATCAGGCACACATCTGTGTTAATCCTGCGGTTCGGCGTTGTTGTTTGTTACTTAAATTTTGTACAGCACTGTTAATATAGTAACACTTCCCCATTCAGTAAATAATGCAATCAGTATAAGTAGAATCTCTGCGCACTGCCGTCTCTGGCATAGTAACCTGTTGTTTCATTTGACGTAGATAATGAACTGACAGTTAGTGAATCGATAGTTAGGTTTATTGGAAAAGAAAATATTGTTTATAACGAATATTCTTTAACGCACTGGCAGTGAATACATACAAATGCTGTGCTGTAACAGCGAAACACTGTTGCTGGTGGAAAATAGTGTTTGTTTCTGATAACTGGGTTGATGACATTGCCGGAAAAATGTTAAGAAAGCGTTATTTTTTTCGACCATAGTCCATATAAAATACAGCCGCTGCATATTGTCAGTGGGAAATACGTAAATCTAGTAATATTATGGCTGACTCTGAAAGGGAATGGGCGTATAATGAAATTTTCATTGTGTAAAGTATTAGTTGTCGGAGTTACTAAGACAGTTTTAATACCAAATTACCGGTATTGAAATCGACGAATTCGATTAGAGCGTCGTAGAGGGCGTCTTACCTTTCGTAGCTTCGGCGGCCGTCCGTGCGGCGAAAGCGAAACAAATCCAGAGGAGCGTCGCGAAGGAGCGCGCGAACAGTCGACCGGCGTTCATGATCGCGGGCCGATCAGAGATCTGTCATGACGCGAATACACAGGCACGTGGGACGCTGCGGCATGCACTGAAGCGGCCGGCGTTCACCTTTAGCGCGCGTCCGCCTCGTCTCAGACGACACTTCCGCCGGGGATGGCCAGAGACATCTGTGCTCAGCCGGTGGAACCGCTGGAGCCTGACTGCGCCGCTACCTGTTGAGCGCTTCACAAACTACTTGTGAGTTCGTTTACGATTTACGGGCTCGAACGTCTCTTAACTTTGAAATTAATCTGTGCTTTATGGCGCAGTCAAAACGTCTTCTAATTAACTCTGCACACCATGCGCAAAGATTTCGGCAACGGGTCCGGGTGGAACTCGAAGCAACCGTCGTCGGAAGTGATGCAGTTCTTTCCGAGCTCTTGCAAGTATTGAGCAATTAGGAAGAAAGCAGAAAGTTGAGTGAACATGAATATCAACAAAATTTTTCAGGCGATAGCTTCAAGATTTCACACTGTTGTACATAAAAAATTACTTTTTCTTAAGGAAATGTATTTACGGGCCCGCTTTGTAGTGGTTTCACTTCAAATTATGTTACTTTTGTTTCTGTATTGTTCTGTTCTGGATCGTCTGTAGTGGAATACCAGTTTCTTGTACATCTCTTTCGACCTACCCACTTAAGAGGTGCGCGTAACGATTACAACAGAAGATCTTTTTGCTCAGTCGATTTTCTCCGTTCTTGCTAGGTGTCCATAAAACTTCAACCATCAATTCCGTGTTGCATTCATCATTTTTCCGCTGTACATGTAGGGCTCCTCGTTTTTCGTATCTTTCGGAGTTCCACAATACTCTTCTGGAGTCCGAGATTTTTCCTGAGAATCTTCCTTTTCTTCTTCTCGAGTTCTTCCAACTGTCCTTTTTTATTTAAAAAGCACACTCCGAAGAACAGAGTGTTAAATGAATTGTAGTGTGTGATTTTGGCCTTGTAGGATATTACACGTTTGTTATACATATTCCGCGTTAGTTTCTCAGCAAGATCTAATTTTCTGTCTCTTCCTTTGATTGCCCTGTTATGCAGTGCATTTGGTTGGTGTCTGCGTTTACATATATTTCACATGAGATCCGTTCTTCCAGAGATGCCACTGTAAATCTGTCAGAGACAGAAAAGGGCTTGGAAGAGCAGTTGAACGGAATGGAGAATGTCTTGAAGAGAGAACGTAAGATGAACGTCAACATAAGCAAAACAAGGATAATGGAATGAAGTTCTAATTAAACCATGTAATGCTGAGGGAATTACTTTAGGAAACGAGTCTCTAAACGTAGTCTTTGAGTTTTACTATTTGGCAGCAAAATAACTGGTGACGGCGGAAGTAGATACGATGCAAAACGTAGACTGGCAATGGCAAGAAAATTGTTTTTGGAGAAAAAAAATTTGTTCATATCGAATGCTAATTTAAATATTGTGACCTGTTTTCTGAACGAATTTGTATGAAGCATAGACATGTATGGGAGTGAAATAAGGACGATAAACAGCTTAGACAAGAGGAGAACAGAAGCTTTTGAAATGTGGCGCTACAGAAGAATGCTGAAGACCAGGTGAGTAGATCACGTAACTAATGAGGAGGTAGTGAACAGAACTGTGGAGATAAGAAATATGTGGCACAGCTTGACCAAAAGAAGGGATCGGTTGATAGGACACATTCTGGGACATCAAGGGATCACCAATTAAGTATTGGAGGGAAGTGTGGAGGGTAAAAATGGTAGAGGGAGGCCAAGAAATGAATACAAGTGGCAGATTCAGGGGAATGTAAGTTGCAATAGCTGTTTTCATATGAAGAGGCTTGCTTAGAATAGAACAGCAAAGAGAAAAGCATCGAACTAGTTTTGGGACTGAGGACCATAACAACAGTAACGAGAACAAATGGCTCAAATGGCCCTGAGCACTATGGGACTTAACATCGGAGTTCATCAGTCCCCTAGAACTTAGAACTACTTAAACTTAACTAACCCAAGGACACCACAGACATACATGCCCGAGGCAGGATTCGAACCTGCTACCGTAGCGGTCGCGCGGTTCCAGACTGAAGTGCTTACAACCGCTCGGCCACACCAGCCGGCTAACGAGAACACCATACAGTAAAATCAATCTGTGCACCTGCGACCACGGGTTGAGTAACTTACGAGGCAAAACATTATGAACACGGCCATTGGATGTCGCCTGGTGGGGTTGAGGGCACGTGACGCGGTAGCTAGTACGTAAGCGGAGCAGAGACGGACCGGGTCTCACGCTAGCGAAGCTATGGACTGAAAATGAGGAAATCCATTGGGATAAGCGACTCTAACGAAGGGCAAATTATTATTAGGCAGAGACAGTGAACGAGTACCTCGAAAACGGCGAAGCCGGTCGTGTGTTCACGTGCTACTGTCGTGAGCATCTACAGAAAGATGTAGAAGGACAGTGAAACTACCCCTAGGCGCTAAATGGTCGGACATCGAACATGGGGTTCTGAGGCTTCTATTCCCTGTAAAGTAGGACGGATGCTGATCTGTGGCATCTCTGCCGAAAGAGCACAGTGCTGGTGCACGCACAAGTGTTTTGGAGCACACCGTTCGTCGTACATTGCTGAACTTGGAGCTCTGCAGCAGACCACACCTACGTGTTCACATGCTGACCCAATGACATCGCCAGTTACGACTGCAGTGGACACGGGAGCATCGGTCTTCGACCGTCGACTAATGGAAACGTGCTGCCTCTTCGGGTGAATAATATTTTTGCCACACTAGGTCGATGGTGGTCTGCACGAACGCCGTCATCGAGGTGAGCGACAGCCGGAAACGTGCAGCGAGCTGCCAAGTACGGACGCAGGCTCGTGGGAGCAGTATTATGCTATAGGAGACATTCTCCTGCGCTTGCACGGGACCTGTGGTAGTAATCGAGGACACGCTGACAGCTGAGAACCATCTGCATCCCTTCATGCTTGATGTCTTCCCTGGTGGCTATGTCATCTTTCAGCACCATAGTCGTCGATGTCTCGGAGCCAGAACCGACCTACAATGGTTTGAGGAGCAGTATAGTGAACTTCCGTTGATGTCTCGGCTACCAAATTCGCATAATGTAAATCCTATAGAACCCATCTGTGTCACTATCATCACCATCGCGTACTCACATCGGCGGCCCGTTATTTACACGAATTACACTACTGGCCATTAAAATTGCTACTCCAAGAAGAAATGCAGATGATAAACGGGTATTAATTATACTAGAATTGACAAGTGATTACATTTTCAAGCAGTTTGGGTGCATAGATCTTGAGAAATCAGTACCCAGAACAACCACCTCTGGCCGTAATAACGACCTTCATACGCCTGGGCATTGAGTCAAACAGATCTTGGATGCCGTGTACAGGTACAGCTCCCCATGCACCTTCAACACGATACCACAGTTCGTCAAGGGTAGTGACTGGCGTATTATGACGAGCCAGTTGCTCGGCCACCATTGACCAGACGTTTTCAACTGGTGAGAGATCTGCAGAATGTGCTGACCAGGGCAGCAGTCGAACGTTTTCTGCATCCAGAAAGGCCCGTACAGGACCTGCGACATGCGGTCGTGCATTATCCTGCTGAAATGAAGGGTTTCGCAGGGATCGAATGAAGGGTAGAGCCACGGGTCATAACACGTCTGAAATGTAACGTCCACTGTTCAAAGTGCCGTCAATGCGAACAAGAGGTGACTGAGACGTGTAACCAATGGCACCCCATACAATCACGCCGGGTGATACGCCAGTATGGCGATGACGAATACACACTCCCAATGTGCGTTCACCGTGATGACGCCAAACACGGATGCGACCATCATGATGCTGTAAACAGAACCTGGATTCATCCGAAAAAATGACGTTTCGCCATTCGTGCACCCAGGTTCGTCGTTGAGTACACCATCGCAGGCGGTCCTGTCTGTGATGCAGCGTCAAGGGTAACCGCAGCCACGGTCTCCGAGCTTATAGTCCGTGCTGCTGCAAACGTCGTCGAATTGTTCGTGCAGATGGTGGTTGTTTTGCAAACGTCCCCATCTGTTGACTCAGGAATCGAGACGTTGCTGCACGATCCGTTACAGCCGTGCGGATAAGATGCCTGTCACCTCGACTGCTAGTGATACGAGGCCGTTGGTATCCAGCTCGGTGTTCCGTATTACCCTCCTAAACCCACCGATTCCATATTCTGCTAACAGTCATTGGATCTCGACCAACTCGAGCAGCAATGTCGCGATACGATCAACCGCAATCGCGATAGGCTACAATCCGATCTTTATCAAAGTCGGAAACGTGATGGTACGCATTTCTCCTCCTTACACGAGGCATCACAACAACGTTTCACCAGGCAACGCCGGTCAACTGCTGTTTGTGTATGAGAAATCGGTTGGAAGCTTTTCTCAAGTGAGGACGTTGTAGGTGTCGCCACCGGCGCCAACCTTGTGTGAATCCTCTGAAAAGCTGATCATTTTCATATCACATCATCTTCTTCCTGTCGGTTAAATTTCGCGTCTGTAGCACGTCATCTTCGTGGTGTAGCAATTTTAATGGGCAGTAGTGTATATGACCGGTGCGTAGACATCTAATGCCACTTACTTCCACAAACCTAACAACAAACTGTCGGATCCCTGATACGCAGAATCAGTGATTATTTAGTTCCAAAGACTGAAGAACAAGCTGTTGATCATCAGAGTATATCCAAGGATGTTGTGGATTTGAGAATCTGCTGATGGGGTTGCATCTTATACGCTAAACAATGAAGCACACTATCTGAGCAGTGTACCCGGGCAGCTATCAGCGGACGTTAATGTGGGCTTAGTCCACCCTTTGCCTTTATGATGGCTTTAATTTTGCTGAGGACACTTTCAGTGAAGTATGTGAGTGTCTCAGAAGTAATGGCAACATGTCAGGCGCCAAAAATGAAAATTTCAGATATTGGTGAAATTTCTCTGGACATGCTTAAGCCAATATCACAGATTCTGAAACAAGCACCTGAACAGCAGGAAACTATGTTTATAACTGTCTAAAGATGGCACTTGTGTCTCAAACCAACATCGATGTTCTAATAATGAACCATGCGCCAACTCTCTGTTTTTCTTGACGTGCACTTGCTTGAGTTGCTGGCAATTGAACAATCCCTGTGGTTTGTGTGCAACAACGGGGCATTGCTGAAGTAGTTATAACACGTAAATAGCTTACAGTATTGCACAATGGAAAGAAAAACTGCACCAAAACAGAGAGGTGAAGGTAGTGAAAGGAAATAACTACGCAGTGAAAGGAAAGGAATACACACGAAAAGACAATATTGTAGTTCCTGCTAAGCAGGATCCCAAACACAGGGGTAGAGCTTATCCGCAATTGTAAGATTTATTATAAGGCATGGAATTAACTAAAGTAACATTAAAGTATCTTAATGCGTTTAACTTACTACCGAGGTGAATTTCGTATCGATACAAATCTTCGTCCTGTTACGAGGTTGTAGTTAATTACTTGCCTGAAATCATTTACTTACCTAACAGAAAAGCGTTACGGCCCTTTCACAAGGGCAGCCGTGCATCCGTTGAGATGTTTTTTCTATAATGAATAGAATATGCCCTAGTCTTTTAATTAAGAATAAAATACATTAAGAGTTAATTTTCTGTGTCTAATAGATCTTTAAAGTAAGGAGAAAAGATCACGATATAATGCAAGAAATGTATTTTTTTGCTGTTCCGGTACAGAAAGTTCGAGAGAAATGTTTGTGTATCTAAATTGTAAAGCAAGTTGAAGGCAGTCGCTGTAATTTGTTTTTGGATTATATAAAAGCAGGAGCTGTGAGCTCTCTCGCTCTCTCTCGTTTCGTTTGTTTTCGATGGCTGTTTCACAAAATGTAAGAGTCGGTCTCATACATATAACTTTTAAAAGTAGCTGAGCTAATTTAATTACAATAACCGCGTTTAAATTAACAGTCTACTTTCCCTTTTCATTAATTCCACAAATCAAATTATTATGCTGTATCTTTAGAACTTTTTCAGGCGGCAGCGAAGGAGATGTGCCGACGAATAGTTTGGTGGCCACAGCCGAACGCTACTAGTGTTCAATCGGCTATTACTTTATCAAACTTTTATTCCAGCGTCCATGAAATCTCTTTTACCGGGCTTTTCTATCAGTATCGGGGCGATGTAATTACGCAAACTGCGTAGCTTTTAGATCTGTCACTGGCCTCTGAACAACGCCGTCGGTCAACGTCCTCGTCGGTCCGATGGCAGTCTCATGCTGGTTGGCGAAATGTATAACTTCATTATCCAGAAGTAAAAATTTTCTGTGCCCCATTTTACTATTTTTGAAGCTTTCCACCAGCAAAAGCAATAAATTTAATATTACATTTTTTAAATACCAGTAATATTATATTGGCGCAGCCAACGTGTTGGTCAAACAAAAGCTTGTATGATGTTAATTGACGCTCGTTTATTCTGTTTTTCATGAATGAACTGTCAAGAACAAAATGATGACGGCTACACGAAAAATAACTGAAATTAACTGATGTAAAGGGAATCAGAGCAGACTCGAAGCAGCAACACGGAAAAAAGGGTATGGTTATCAGAATGTTACCAGAAGCCTCTGCTTTCATAGTCTGCAACGCGTAGCTCATTTAATTCATGGTCAATTTAGGATTTTCTGCATTTTGCGTAGTTTGTAATTGCAGTAGGCTTTGTTGTTAAGCGCTATACTAAGATGGCTACTTTTCCGCTGCGCGCAAGCCATATGAGAACGCGTGATAGTGGATTGTTTTTGTTTCAAGCATTCACATTGTCATTTTAGTAATACAACAGTTAGTTTCTGGTTAATTTGCGCTAACTATTCAGTGTGTTGTCGAGAGATCTTATTTCAAAGTATATTTACAATTTGTGTTACGACAAAGATAGGTGAATTAGAAAATATGGATTCCGCAGATGATGCTGTTTCTGAAAATAGCATCGATGGCTATAACAATATTAGCGATCCGACGCTGACAGAATCCGATGCTGAAAATGTGGGACAGAAGCTAATACGTAGGCACAAGCAATTGAAAGTGCCGAGCAAATACCTCCTCCCGGCGTAGATCCCTTTTATCTGTTATTCAATAAAATTGATGAGTTGTTTAATGCACGAGATGAAGCGCTTGCTTCAAGCATAAATACTACTCTTGCCGAGAGAGATGTAGCGCTGACATCTCAAATCACTCAGGTAAATGAGAAATTAGTATAAGAATTAAACACTGGTTTAGGAACAATAGCATCCGAAATTAACAGCCTAAGGGGGGCATATAAGAATTTACCAGAGACTGTTTCCAAACTATCAGAAGATGTGGAAACATACAATCAGCACAGAAGATGATGAAAAATACGATGCGCGAATTAACAAAACGTGTCGACAGCCTGACCGTAGAAACAGAAGAAGTGTTAAGAACCAGGCTAGATGAGAAGAGTGAAAAATTAAGTACCGAATTCGCCAAGTGGCTTGAGCAGAAAGACAAAATACTAACCGATAAATGGAAATGTGTGGCTAGGGCCTCCCGTCGGATAGACCGTTCGACTGGTGCAGGTCTTTCGGTTTGACGCCACTTCGGCGACCTGCGCGTCGATGGGGATGAAATGATGATGATTAGGACAACACAACACCCAGTCCCTGAGCGGAGAAAATCTCCGACCCAGCCGGGAATCGAACCCGGGCCGTTAGGATTGACAGTCTGTCACGCTGACCACTCAGCTATTTTTTTTTGTATTTTTTTCATGGCAGATGCTCTATCCATCTTTTTTTCTATTTTTTTGTCACGCTGACCACTCAGCAATTTTTTACCACTTTTTTTTTTTTTTGTAGGTCAGGGGGCAGAGTGGGCAGGGGTCGTACTTGGAGGCCTGGCCACGGTGTCCCCGTCTCCTGACAGGATAAGGGAGAGGCAGCAGGAAGGAAACATTGATATTGTATTTTTTTTATAGTAACAAAAATATTTTATATATTCATTTAATTTTAATGTCCCAAAAGAAAAATCATATATAAAAAAGAAGGGAAATAAATATAGGGCCGAAGTGACATCCTCGTCACTTCACTGGGAGTAAATCCTATCCCTCGAAACAACGGAAACCTGGGACTCCCCACCGCTTCGGGGGGTTATGAAACATGCTGCCTAGAAAGTTCGCAAAATGCGTTTTATATTTAGAGTGGCGTCTGATGATTTCGTGTTGTTCAAGTAGATAATGCCAATAGTCCATGACCGACATCAAGGTCCGCGAGAGCACGTAGTGCGTTGCGTGTCCTCCAATCCATCGGATTGCCGATGTTTTTTGTGAGGGGAAAAAGACAGGGTCAGGGAAAAATAAAGCGTCCGTCGTGATCGTCGATTCGTCGGTGTGTCGGAGGAGGGCCATGATGCGTTGCGTCAGCCGCCAAACATCCTTTGCCTCACCGCACTGCAGAGAATGTTCGTCGGTGTCTTGCATGCCACATCTAAGGCAGAGCGGGGAATCCACCATGCGAATGTCGTACAGTCGTTGGCGATTGACTGTCTTTCGGTTGATTAGTGTATACCATGACGATCGCGCTGCTGTGATGAGGAGTGGTGTGTGGACAGCTCGCCAAATCTGTCGCCAGTTTCGTGTTGGATATTTAAGTTCGACAACATTGCTGCCATGATGACGCCGCAAGTATCGATATATCTCACGGGTAGTGGGGATTCTGGTAGAAGGTATCTGTAACTGAACATAACTAAAATCAACAAAAAATCGCGCGACGTGAGAAAACGAGGGTGAGATAGTGCCTACTGCTACCGGTGGTTCAAAGGACGTGGGAAGAAGCACATCCAGGATGGCCGACGTGATGGCGTGTTGCCGCTGGTTCCAAGTTCGTAGCGTCGCTCGCAGGTATAGAGCTAGAGCCTTGTTCCGCACATCCGTGAGGTTAAGTCCTCCAGAATGGTGTGGGAGAGTTAAAGTCTCGTATTTGATCTTAAACAACATTCCTTGGCTGACATAGTATCCAAAGGCCGCCATTAATCTGTCAGCGATACCATGTGGCATTGGCAGTACCTGTGCCAAGTGCGGCAGTCGCGAGGCCAGGTGAACGTTAGTGTAGTCCACCCTTTGGAGCAGGTCGTGCGTTCGGAGTGAATTGTTGCGTATGTGCAGTCGGACGTTCTGGAGGAGACGTCGATAGCTCGCCGCCGCTGATTGCCGTAGCGATCGGGTGAACAAGACACCTAAGCATCGCAAGATGTCCACCGTCGTAAACGGACTTCGCAGAGCGTCCAGTCCTCGACCGATGTGCATGATCTTGGTTTTATTCGTGTTGACCCTGCTTCCCGCAGCTAACCCGTACGTAGTAAGAAGGGTAACCACCTGACTGACTTCGTTCTCCGACCGGACGAGTATCATCAAGTCGTCGGCATATGCACGACACGTGAAGGAGCTCGCACGGAGTCGGACGCCTGTAAGAGTCCGTCTAAGAGTCTGCATCAATGGTTCGAGCGCTATTGTAAACAGTATCATCGACAAGGGACATCCTTGCCTAACTGAGCTGCGAACAGGAATCGTTCCTACCTCCCTGCCATTGACTCTCACCGTCGAAGAAGCGCCGCGAAGGAGGCGCATGAGGACGGTAATAAAATCCTGTGGTATCGCCATGCGTCTCATGGTCGAGTCAAGGAAATCATGGTTGATCCTGTCAAAGGCACGATCAAAATCCACCGATACGAACGCCGCTCGCATGCGACAAGCTTCCGTCAGGGAGATTACGTCACGGTATTCGCCGAGGATAGAATGTATGTTGCTCCGAACCCCTAGACAAGCCTGGTCCGGTGGTATTGTCTTGGATATTACAATCTTGAGCCTTGCCGCCAACATTCGCGCAAAGATCTTATAGTCAGCATTGAGCATCGTGAGCGGTCTAAATTGATGGGCGCTGTCACTCGCTGTCGATTTCGGTATTGGTATAAGCAGTCCCGCCATGAACTGCGACGGAACGTCCGTGTCAGGGCTCAATAACTCGTTATACATCAATACCAACTGGGACATCATTAAATCCGCAAATGCGCGGTAAAATTCGAGTGTCAACCCATCTGGCCCAGGGGATTTATGCACCGCACCCTTCGCGAGTGCGCCCCGGATGTCATCTTCCGTTAGGGGTTCCAATAGCGCCTCTGCATCCGGACCATCCACCTCCGTTTGCATCTGTCGCAAAATTTCTTGTTCTGTCCGATTGTCCGCCGGCGTCCCAGTGAAAAGGAGGCGGTAATGCTCCAGAAACTCAGCAGCAATGGCCTGTTGTGACGTCAAGGGCCGACCATCGTCATCATGGAGGACTGTGATTAGGGATCGGCGATTACGCGCATGTCCCTTGGACACATGATGCATGCCAATACGTTCTCCATCGACGTTGTCCATGCACCGAGCACGGATCGAAAGTCCCTCCAGTCGACGTCTCGTGATCGATAAAATGCAGGCCTGAATGCGATGGACTTCCGCTTGACGTTCGGGCGATGGGGCCCTGGAGGACAGGTCGCGGAGCACCATGTAGTAATAGTCAAGTGTATCTCGGAGCCATTTCGCTTTTTCCTTGCCATACGTTATGAGAGCTCTGCGTATCGCCGGTTTTGCACACTGCAGCCACCACGAAAGAACCGTACGGTGCATCGGCAGACGGCGAGTGCAAGTCTGCCATGTTTCTTCGATCCGCTGGCGACATTCGAGATCCACCAATAAGGATGAATTAAGTTTCCAGGAACTACGACTCCGCCAGACCCTCTGCCGTGGGAGGGTTAACGTGCATAAATATGCAAGGTGATCCGTAAAAGCTGTGGGCCAACGTTCAGCAGCCAACACGTGCTCTCTTAAACCGTCAGAAACATAAATCCGATCCAGCCTGCTCGCCGAGTGGCTAGTAAAATACGTGTAGCCCTCTCGCTGCCCATGGATCTTTTCCCACGTGTCCATAAGGGCCATGTTCCGGCAGATCGTGTTCAGTGCGTGGCAGGAGCTGAAATTAGGAGTTTGATCCTTCGGTGTGAGTACACAGTTAAAAACCCCCCTACCAAGATGTGGTCATACCTCCCATGGAATAGGGGGGCAATCTCCTCCGAGTAGAATCGTGCACGCGTCTGTCGATTGTCAGATCCGGAGGGTGCATAGATGTTGACGATACGAATGCCGTTCGCGGTCATAGCCAAACCCCGAGCCGAAGGAAGGTAATCGAGGTCACACATCGGAATCCCTTCCCGGACTAGTATCGCTGTGCCACGTCCTCCATCTGGAGTCGGCGCTAGGTAAGTGTTGTATCCGTGCACGTCGGGAAAAGCAGCACTGAAGGTTTCCTGCAGCAGCAGAATATCAACGTCTGTGGCGTAAATCATGTCCCGGAGAAGTTGCATCTTTGCTGGCGAACGTGCGGTGTTAATGTTCACTGTGCCCACCTTATATGCTTGGTTCGTTGTCGTTGTCATGCTCGTGTCATGTCATTGAGAACTCCAAGGGCTTTAGTCCACTATTCGTGCTCAGAGGGGTGCCCGCCAACGGGCTGCCCTCCTTCGTTGTCGTTCCGTGGTGTGCATCCTGTAGGTGAGTGGTCATCATTTGGGGGTGGCAATTCCTGTAGGTCTTCGACTGGTTCCGCCCAGTCGCAGTGGTCATCCATCCGAGAAACGTCCTCTGATGTATTTCGACGTGGCTGCCTGCACATTGGTGTCCCTGACTCCTTCGTCGGCAGCGCTGGGTCAGTCGGTGTCAATGAAGAGTGACCATCTGAAGGGCAGGACATCCTGTCACCATCGGACGGAATCCTGTCAGCGTCCTCTAAAGGCACGTGTTCTGTGTCAGACAGTTCTTCGGCTAGGATACCTTCCGTGTCCCCTAGGCTAGAGGGGGACGTGTCACCCGAACTATGGCGACGCTTTTTGCGACGCTTCGGCGATCGCTGTTTGCGTGCCCTGCCCTCTGCTGCCTCACTGTGTTCGTCGGTCGTTCGTTGGTCCGTTGCCGGCGCCACCGTCTGGACCTCCACTTCCACGTCGCGTGCTACATGTGAGTTTTCGGAAGGTTCCTCCCTCAACTGTCGTGACATGGGTGTAGGGACAGTCTCCGAGTCACCTCCATGCTCCCGTAACTCGGTCTGCTCTTGCATAAACACGCCCTTGTCACGCTCCGAACTTGGCAACACGTCCCGGCGGGCCATCGACACATACGTCATCGGCAGTTGCGTGGGAACTTCTCGCTGTGACGCGTCTCCATGTGGCAGTTGCACGACGCGGCGTTGTATGCACTCCGAGCGGATATGTCCTTCTCCACCACAGCCAGAACAGGTGCGTGGCTGGCCATCGTAGATCACAATAGCTCGACATCCGCCAATGTATAAATAAGACGGGATATGTTTAGTAAGGACGATCCGCACCTGTCGCACGCCGTTTAGCACAGGATAGGTATTAAAACTAGCCCAGCGTTCAGGCGTATGACTAAGTACCGTTCCATATGGTCGCAGCGATTCAGTAACCATCGATTCTGGCACCTCAAACGGCAATTCAAAGATCCGAACGACCCTCACACCCAATCCTGAAGGAGCTACTGTTACATCGCTGATATGGCCATCAGAGTGTCGAAATTTAAATCCTCTTTGAGCAGCGGAGAGAGTTCTTTCACACGCAGCTTCATCGGTCATCTTTACGTACATTGTACTGCTTATAATGGACAGGTGTATTTCAATTATGTCTGCAGCAGGTAAACGAACTTCGTCCCTCAAAAAACGCTCTATTTCGAAAGCTTTGGGTCTGGCATATTCGTTGTCAAACGTAAATTGGAGCGTAGTCTTTCGAAAATTGTGTGCCATGGCGATCGAGTCAGACAACAACACGCGCGAGTACCGGCGGTGTAAACACTTCCTCGTCCACGCGCGCCCGCGGCCGGGACAGCAGGTCCGTCCCGCGCCACTGCCTAAAGCAGACTGCCTATCGGGGGCGGACGCTCACCGATAAAATAAATTCAGAGTGGAAAGGCGCAATACAAAGCGCTGGGAGCGAAGCGATGGCCAAACTCAGCAAGGCAAAACAAACGCACCGCTCTATAATAGACCACGTAAAGCACGTGATACATCAATGAAGTTTCGTCACAGGTAAGAGAAGTGCGGCGGGTGGTCGAAACAATACCACAGCCTTCAAGAGAAGCAGCGACTATCGATATGCAAATACAGGACGCGTCCATAGTAGGTCCACAAAGCCCAGGGACGTACTTTGAAGCGTATCAGGCTGTAAACTCCACAGT
The DNA here is from genome assembly GCF_023898315.1 of Schistocerca nitens. Lineage (NCBI taxonomy): Eukaryota > Metazoa > Arthropoda > Insecta > Orthoptera > Acrididae > Schistocerca > Schistocerca nitens. Next base: position 3,098,494 of record NC_064619.1, on the reverse strand, counting down.
ACGACAACCGCATAATGAGATGAGGGCTGGTGCAACCTTACCAGAGATCTTTCAGGAAGAAAGCCTGTTAAAACACAGGCAATGTCAGGCCTTTATCCCAGACAAAAAACAAGTACATTCCGTAGTTTTTATACGTCCATTCCGGAACGTATTGACCAGATTATGGAATGAGAGACAAGAGAATACAATTCGTTGCCTCAGATATGCAAGGAGACGGTGCTTTATGGGCTACTGAAGCCGCAGAGAATTGTACACATTATGAACAATTTGAAAAGGCTTTTCTGGCCAAGTACTGGTCAGTGGGCATACAAGACCGTCTTAGAAAACAGGTCTTCATCCCAGAAATTTACAACCCAAAGCAGGGTGAGCTTATGAAGTATTTCGAAAAACACATTAATTTAACGAGATACTGGGAGAGGCCGGTCGCGCACCAAGATCTGTTCCGCATCTTAAAGGAAAAGTTGCCTCTGTACATAAAGGGAAAGTCAATCACAGTCCGTGATGTCCACCTTGAACATACCACGGACCTAACACAAGAAGATGCGAAAAGCAGCAATGGCAACCATGGCTCGCAGTCCGCGAATAAGAACGGACACGGCCACAACAACAGCCGTAACGGCGGGTCGCGAAATAGCGGCGCGGCGGCACGTCGAAAACCGGACACGCACGTCAGAGCGGCAACAATGGTGGTCCACAAAAAGCGAGCAGGCATTCTTTCAAAGGCAGAGACCAAATAGTGATCGGTAGCAGGGGTGCCCGCAGGTTTTTGTTTCAGTAGGGGCAAAAAAAAAAAAAAGTATTTTCCCAGATTTTATGTTTCTGAACCTTATTCTGCTAATAAATTGTTTTCTTACCACTAATAATTGCTTAAGCGCTTAAAAACACTGCTCATGCACTGAACACAGTTGGATTTAAATTAACAGTCCGAAAAAAAAAACGGTTCACTACACTCAGCTGTGTAAACCTTGTCAAATTCACTTACATTACTGTGAAAGCCCCCCCATGAACCATGGACCTTGCCGTTGGTGGGGAGGCTTGCGCGCCTCAGCGATACAGATGGCCGTACCGTAGGTGCAACCACAACGGAGGGGTATCTGTTATGAGGCCACACAAACATGTGGTTCCTGAAGAGGGGCAGCAGCCTTTTCAGTAGTTGCAGGGGCAACAGTCTGGATGATTGACTGATCTGGCCTTGTAACATTAACCAAAACGGCCTTGCTGTGCTGGTACTGCGAACGGCTGAAAGCAAGGGGAAACTACAGCCGTAATTTTTCCCGAGGACATGCAGCTTTACTGTATGATTAAATGATGATGGCGTCCTCTTGGGTAAAATATTCCGGAGGTAAAATAGTCCCCCATTCGGATCTCCGGGAGGGGACTACTCAAGAGGACGTCGTTATCAGGAGAAAGAAAACTTGCGTTCTACGGATCGGAGCGTGGAATGTCAGATCCCTTAATCGGGCAGGTAGGTTAGAAAATTTAAAAAGGGAAATGGATAGGTTAAAGTTAGATATAGTGGGAATTAGTGAAGTTCGGTGGCAGTAGGAACAAGACTTTTGGTCAGGTGATTACAGGGTTATAAATACAAAATCAAATAGGGGTACTGCAGGAGTAGGTTTAATAATGAATAAAAAAAATAGGAGTGCAGGTTAGCTACTACAAACAGCATAGTCAACGCATTATTGTGGCCAAGATAGAAACAAAGCCCATGCCTACTACAGTAGTACAAGTTTATATGCCAACTAGCTCTGCATCTACCATGAATTCCAGTCACCCATGACTATTAAATTTTCGTCTCCCTTCACTACCTGAATAATTTCTTTTATCTCGTCATACATTTAATCAATTTCTTCAATTGATGAAATGTATGACGAGATAAAAGAAATTATTCAGGTAGAGAAGGGAGACGAAAATTTAATAGTCATGGGTGACTGGAATTCGTCAGTAGGAAAAGGGAGAGAAGGAAACATAGTAGGTGAATATGGATTGGGGGGAAGAAATGAAAGAGGAAGCCGCCTTGTAGAATTTTGCACACACCATAACTTAATCATAGCTAACACTTGGTTCAAGAATCATAAAAGAAGGCTGTATACCTGGAAGAATCCTGGAGATACTAAAAGGTATCAGATAGATTATATAATGGTAAGACAGAGATTTAGGAACCAGGTTTTAAATTGTAAGACATTTCCAGGGGCAGATGTGGATTCTGACCACAATATATTGGTTATGAACTGCAGATTGAAACTGAAGAAACTGCAAAAAGGTGGGAATTTAAGGAGATGGGACCTGGATAAACTGAAAGAACCAGAGGTTGTAGAGAGTTTCAGGGAGAGCATAAGGGAACAATTGACAGGAATGGGGGAAAGAAATACAGTAGAAGAAGAATGGGTAGCTCTGAGGGATGAAGTAGTGAAGGCAGCAGAGGATCAAGTAGGTAAAAAGACGAGGGCTAATAGAAATCCTTGGGTAACAGAAGAAATATTGAATTTAATTGATGAAAGGAGAAAATATAAAAATGCAGTAAATGAAGCAGGCAAAAAGGAATACAAAGGTCTCAAAAATGAGATTGACAGGAAGTGCAAAATGGCTAAGCAGGGATGGCTAGAGGACAAATGTAAGGATGTAGAGGCTTGTCTCACTAGGGGTAAGATAGATACTGCCTACAGAAAAATTAAAGAGACCTTTGGAGAGAAGAGAACCACTTGTATGAAAATCAAGAGCTCAGATGGCAACCCAGTTCTAAGCAAAGAAGGGAAGGCAGAAAGGTGGAAGGAGTATATAGAGAGTTTATACAAGGGCGATGTACTTGAGGACAATATTATGGAAATGGAAGAGGATGTAGATGAAGATGAAATGGGAGATACGATACTGCGTGAAGAGTTTGACAGAGCACTGAAAGACCTGAGTCGAAAGAAGGCCCCCGGGAGTAGACAACATTCCATTAGAACTACTGATGGCCTTGGGAGAGCCAGTCATGACAAAACTCTACCATCTGGTGAGCAAGATGTATGAGACAGGCGAATTACCCACAGACTTCAAGAAGAATATAATAATTCCAATCCCAAAGAAAGCAGGTGTTGACAGATGTGAAAATTACCGAACTATCAGTTTAATAAGTCACAGCTGCAAAATACTAACTAAATACAGACGAATGGAAAAAATAGTAGAAGCGGACCGCGGGGAAGATCAGTTTGCATTCCGTAGAAATGTTGGAAGACGTGAGGCAATACTAACCTTACGACTTATCTTCGAAGAAAGATTAAGAAAAGGCAAACCTACGTTTCTAGCATTTGTAGACTTAGAGAAAGCTTTTGACAATGTTAACTGGAATACTCTCTTTCAAATTCTGAAGGTGGCAGGGGTAAAATACAGGGAGCGAAAGGCTATTTACAATTTGTACAGAAACCAGATGGCAGTTATAAAGAGTCGAGGGGCATGAAAGGGAAGCAGTGGTTGGGAAAGGAGTGAGACAGGGTTGTAGCCTCTCCCTGATGCTATTCAATCTGTATATTGAGCAAGCAGTAAAGGAAACAAAAGAAAAATTCGGAGTAGGTATTAAAATCCATGGAGAAGAAATAAAAACTTTGAGGTTCGCCGATGACATTGTAATTCTGTCAGAGACAGCAAAGGACTTGGAAGAGCAGTTGAACGGAATGGACAGTGTCTTGAAAGGAGGATATAAGATGAACATCAACAAAAGCAAAACGAGGATAATGGAATGTAGTCAAATTGAATCGGGTGATGCTGAGGGGATTAGATTAGGAAATGAGACACTTAAAGTAGTAAAGGAGTTTTGCTATTTAGGGAGTAAAATAACTGATGATGGTCGAAGTAGAGAGGATATAAAATGTAGACTGGCAATGGAAAGGAAATCGTTTCTGAAGCAGAGAAATTTGTTAACATCGAGTATAGATTTAAGTGTCAGGAAGTCGTTTCTGAAAGTATTTGTATGGAGTGTAGCCATGTATGGAAGTGAAACATGGACGATAAATAGTTTAGACAAGAAGAGAATAGAAGCTTTCGAAATGTGGTGCTACAGAAGAATGCTGAAGATAAGGTGGGTAGATCACGTAACTAATGAGGAGGTATTGAATAGGATTGGGGAGAAGAGAAGTTTGTGGCACAACTTGACCAGAAGAAGGGATCGGTTGGTAGGACATGTTTTGAGGCATCAAGTGATCACCAATTTAGCATTGGAGGGCAGCGTGGAGGGTAAAAATCGTAGAGGGAGACCAAGAGATCAATACAATAAGCAGATTCAGAAGGATGTAGGTTGCAGTAGGTACTGGGAGATGAAGAAGCTTGCACAGGATAGAGTAGCATGGAGAGCTGCATCAAACCAGTCTCAGGACTGAAGACCACAACAACAACAACTGTGAAAGCTTCTTTTATGCACTTAACAATAGTGTTCTGCAGCTGCGTAGTGTACTAATAACGATTCTTTGATGTGATACAGCTCTATATTGCAATAGGCCTACGCATTCTAATATTCTTACTGAATTATTATTGTTCTCTGAAGAACATTTGTCGTTTCATGGTAAGCCAGATGTCTTCCCCTTATATGCAATTTAGAAATACTGATGCACTTTTAGTACCATGCCAGAGTTATGAACATAAAAAACTAACATTATAACTATAGTAAAACCTGTTTTTACATCAGCAGACTGTACATTTTGCCGCCATTTTCGTTTGGTCCTGTCCTAAGCTTTTTCTCTCTGAACTACTTGTTTTCCTGCTATTAAAAATCGACATTCGGAAGTAACTGAAGGATATCTTGTCATCCTTCCCTCCAAACAACGTTTAGAAAGCTCCATCCTCCCCTCTTCTTAAATTAATTGGATGATGATCCCAAATTATTCGGTTTTTCCTTCTCCTTTTTATTAGTCGACACAATAACAATACTTAGATTTTACTGTCTGTTCATTTCAAACAAAATTGTACGTTTAAAAACAATGAATAATTTACGTAACACATTAAAATTAAATGAATGGGTTTGATGATGAAAGTACATTGCTTTTAATCTGCTGACTCGCGCGGTGGTGACGGTGATTTTACCGCCGTGTGTGTAAACACTGGACTTCTGACAATGGCGACGGTCAATTGACCTGGCGGAAAATATCCGCTGTGAGTGCGACCGGCCTTAAAGACCTGGTCAGAGAGAGCGCGGCCTGGCGGCCAGACCCGTGGCCTTGAACAGGAAAGGCAAAGGCCAGACCGCGTCGCTGTTGTATACAGGTATATAGGTGTCGGTCACACAGAGCGCGACTCTGGCCGGCTCGCAGCACCGGCTGACGTCGAGTTTCAACACAGGCAGATTCGCAGCAGCCCAGAGCGGCTGTCTGCATTTGCTGGCGCATTTGACAGCAACGGCGCGAGGCAGATCTTTGATACCACGCCACAAGTGCAGGCTGCTATGTGATGAGGTTCCGTCCGTTTCCACGGTGTGACAGCTGACGCAGCAGCAACCGCTTTTGCCTGTGCGGCGTTCCTTGCCCCTGTCATCCGCAGTGCCTGAACCGCACAGGCAGACTGCGGCGTTCTGTCTGACAGGCCTTCAAGACGCTGAAAATCAGATTTTATCTTTCCTGTATGTCTGGAAACTGGCACATCCGGGATATATTATAGGAACGAAGCCTAGAAACACAAGTGGCCCTTTTGACTCCTAAGGGATTGAGACCACTCATTTCTAAGTCATTATCAATCTATCACAAACAAGCCATCATTGCCTTATTAATCATCAGTCATTTATTAGTCGCCATCTCTCTAGAATATGCCATATCGAGCAAATGCCTGGATGGTTAATGGCGTACCCTCGCTTCCAATACTGAAGTAAACGGCAAATGTTTCAAACTTGGTCCCAGTGTGGCGACTCCACATGGTCATAGAGAGGAGACAAATAAAACTGGAAACGCATTTCCGAATAAAATTTGGCAGCTCTGCAAAGTTGAGATTAGTGTGCTATGCTGCATTCTTACAGGTAGACGCCCTAGTGTCGGCCACATCGGTTTTAGATGAATTCGCTGTTTCTCACACATTTGCTGTTAAGGTGTCTCATTTTAAGAGTTAATGTTGTGCGAATATTCTGAATTACTCTCGTAAATGCACATTTTGAGGCACGACGCCATGTCAGTAAGTGCACCACTGCTGAGAGATGTTAATAGATGCTTAAAATGAATAACAATTTCAGATTGTTAAATAGGTAAAAATAAATTTACTCTTTTTAAGTAAGAATAAATCGTTCATTTTCGCCAGCCTTAATACATTTTCTTGCTATTTACACTTTTCTCTGTTGGTCCCCTGAAAAGTGAAAAAAAAACGGGCTTTACTTTCTGTTTTGTAAAGTAAAACCTAATGTACACAATAATTTCCACAACCCAGAACAGATTCATGTCTTAACAAATTTTGTGAACTTTGGTTGAAACGATGATGTGACTCTTTTATTGTTACAAACATACTGTAGTTTGAAATACTCTTGTAAATATAATATTAAGAACAAAAGAAGGCATACGATTGTGGAAATCGGTTCTGTTACTTATAATTTGCAAAACTTGACTACTCACATACCTGTATTACTTAAACAGAAGTTGAATTCGTCTCGGGTCCTGCCCATAACTATCTACCACTTCTTCGATAAAGGACCCCTCCGCTGATTTTATCTTATCACGATGAACTGACACCATACACAAACAACTGACTCGATTATCTGCCATGGTAGTTCTTAGCCACGTTTTTACACGCCTGAGAGTGCTGCAAACAAACGTGACGTAGGCCTATACTAATTCATACAGTGTAACCTTCTTCAATTACGCTAGTGTGATAATATTTCAGACAAGATTTAAAAATAATTAGAAGAAGTGTTTCATCTGACTTAAGAAATTGTTTCAAAGTCTTTCTCATTAAGTAATTACAATCAGAAAAATGTTACTGTGGTACCTGAACGATGTTTCCGCAGAGCAGGTGGTTGCCGGTAAGCTAAGGGCTGTCTTCAAGGCTAAAGCTACGGCGGGCAAGAATTTGGATTTGTCCAGTCGATCAGTCAGGCTTAATTCAGCAATATCTCCTTCAGTTACTTTATCACGTTTCTACATACTGATCCATGTCCGTGCTTCTTCACTGAAGTTACCTAAAAGATCGCCATAAAACCTTTTGATATTTTCAATTATCCCTTTCATATCTAGGTCGCTTTGGGATTTCATTCCCTTTGGGTGCAAGCAGAAAATCTCAAAAGATGCCTTGTTTTCTTCTCAAAACCGTTCTTGCAAGGACTGGACTAGGGAATCCAAATATGGAATCAGGAGAGATTTTCTGTAGCACTCAGTGACAGAAACTGATGAATGATTTGAACGATGCATTTGTCGTGCAACAACTCGCGGTTGTCGAATGCCAGTAATATCTATTCCAAGTGCACCTTAGTTGCTTTCAGCACATTTCATTATCATTTCAAATTCGGCTTCCGCATTTTCTCTGTCATCCAATAACCTTTATACAATTCCTTGAATGTGATCTTAAATTTCTAACAAGTTAATGTTTACTGATTGTAGGATATTGGTGACAGGTTCTAGTTTTGCTGAATATTTTGCAATGATTTTTAATGTAACAATAAATGTTGGAGAAGTAAGTGTGCAGTAAAGTTGCCAGGCTTTCTGCCTAGTTTCACGATCTCCTTCTTTATGTAAAATTGGTAATGCTTCAACAATTTCTAAAAACTTATCATTAAATTTCCTTATAGACTTAGGCTTCTCAGACCAGCGTGTCTCACACAGTTTTTGAAGGTTCCCAACTAGGACTTTCCTCTGCGTGCTCCCCCATAAAAAATAATTCCTTCTCTGATAGTACCAATGGCATTTCTAACCTCTGGTAAGGTGTTCAAAACATTCACAACTAAATTAAGTCTATGGCTAGCACAATGACAGAAGCGAGCGTTGGCATATTTCTCAGCAATTATTTTCTGTGCTCCGCCAATTTTACCGGCCATCGTACTGCACCTGTCATAGCTTTGTCTTACCATTTTATCTAGATTTAAACCCCAAGCAGATAAAGTAGATATTATTGTGTTGGAGATATGTTTTGCATCTAACCTTGCTAATGGTGTAAATCCAAGCAACCTATTCCGTCCCGTGGTCCAAAAGGGAGGCTGTCAAACAAGAGCTTCAGAAGATGATGCAGTGGCGTGTTATAGAGCCTTCCCTTACATTCTATTACAGTCTATTGCACAAGGAAGAACGTTTGTTTGACATTAGAAGTAAATGGTTCAAATGGCTCTGAGCACTATCGGACTTAACTGCTGTGGTCATCAGTCCCCTATAACTTAGAACTACTTAAACCTAACTAACCTAAGGACATCACACACATCCACACCCGAGGCAGGATTCGGACCTGCGACCGTAGCGGTCGTGCGGTCCCAGAATGTAGCGCCTAGAACCGATCGGCCACACTGGCCGGCCATTAGAAGTAATAATGATCTTTTAGTTTTGTGTATTTGCTGAATATAAGTAGTAGTTAAGAAGTTTTTGTGTGTGTTTTCATGAAAGTACGTTTATGTTGCCAAAAGTGACTCTGTGTAATGAGAAAGTATCACTATGGCACTAAAACTGTGAAATTTGGAAATGAGGACTGAGTATTTTGTCAGTAAAAAAAAAATTCTTTTCACCATTAGTTATATGAAGTCTGGAAGTTTGACAAGTTTATTATGGAAGGTATTTCTATATAGATCATTTAAATTATAGGATAAGGGAAAGTGATAAAAGAAAAAGCCAAATGAAAACTAAAGTTATACATCCATAATTTGTTGCCTAGTACAAAGAGATGCAGGTGAACTGTTACCTGCAACTAAGTGTATAGAGAGCAAGACACAGTAATATTCTGTGTCAGTAGTTATCTTGTGGAAAGTATTTTTTTAAAGATTAATTTGCGTGGAATAAATATGATGCACTTATACATTGAGTACTACCAAGTTAAACCTGATAGTGAACTGTACGTAAACAGAGTGCGTTCTCTGGTAACTCTAGAGCTATGTAGTGTGACACTAAACTGAGCTGATCATTTATTGAAGGAAAGATGTACAGTCCATGTAATAACTATACTCACTGCAAATATTAGTATGTAATCAGCATGATAGATAGCGTTTCCAGTATAAAAGTCAGGCAGAAGCTAGTACAAGGTGCTACTGGACTGATGTATTATTTTTATGTAAATATTTATGCCTACGCTGATTTCTTACTTATCTATTTCATGTGAGTTGATTTGAATTATATTTTGAATTAAATATTTGCTATGCAACAGTATACTGTCACAATTTCATCAGCATGATCCATTATATGTTAAATGATTTAAGACAATGAGTTATGTAAGTTTTTGCGGAGCAGAAGTTTAGATTTTTGCCACATGCGATTTCGGAGGCATGTATTACACTACTGTCCATTAAAATTCCTACACCAAGAAGAAATGCAGATCATAAACGGGTATTCATTGGACAAATATATTATACTAGAACTGACATGAGATTGCATTTTCACGCAATTTGGGTGCATAGATCCTGAGAAATCAGTACCCACAACAACCACCTCTGGCCGTAATAACGGCCTTGATACGCCTGGGCATTGAGTCAAACAGAGCATGGATGGCGTGTACAGGTATAGCTGCCCATGCAGCCTCAACACGATACCACAGTTAATCAAGAGCACTGACTGGCGTATTGTGACGAGCCAGTTGCTCGGCCACCATTGACCAGACATTTTCAGTTGGTGAGAGATCTGGAAAATCTGCTGGCCAGGGCGGCAGTCGAACATTTTCTGTATCCAGAAAGGCCCGTACAGGACTTGCAACACGCGGTCGTGCATTATCCTGCTGAAAAGTAGGGTTTCGCAGGGATCGAATGAAGGGTAGAGCCACGGGTCGTAACACATCTGAAATGTAACGTCCACTGTTCAAAGTGCCGTCAATGCGAACAAGAGGTGACCGAGACGTGTAACCAATGGCACCCCATACCATGACACCGTGTAATACGCCAGTATGGCGATGACGAATACACGCTTCCAATGTGCGTTCACTGCGATGTCGCCAAACACGGATGCGACCATCATGATACTGTAAACAGAACCTGGATTCATCCGAAAAAATGACGTTTTTCCATTCGTGCACCCAGGTTCGTCGTTGAGTACACCGTCGCAGGCGCTCCTGTCTGTGATGCAGCGTCAAGGTTAACCGCAACCATGGCCTCCGAGCTGATAGTCCATGCTGCTGCGAACGTCGTCGAACTGTTCGTGTAGATGGTTGTTGTCTTGCAAGCGTCAAAATCTGTTGAGTCAGGGATCGAGACGTGGCTGCACGATCCGTTACAGCCATGCGGATAAGATGCCTGTGATCTCGACTGCTAGTGATACGAGGCCGTTGGGATCCAGCACGGCGTTCCGTATTACCCTCCTGAACCCACCGACTGCATATTCTGCTAACAGTCATTGGATCTCGACCAACGCGAGCAGGAATGTCGCGATACGATAAACCGCAATCGCGATAGGCTACAATCCGACCTTTATCAAAGTCGGAAACGTGATGGTACGCAAGTCTCCTCGTTACGCGAGGCATCACGACAACGCTACACCAGGCAACGCCGGTCAACTGCTGTTTGTGTATGAGAAATCGGTAACAAACCCGGCTTAACATACCAAAAACACACGAGCGACACATTATTTATGTAAAGCACGCCACTTGCAGGTTCCCAAGCACCGGGTAGAGCTTGTCCGTAATTTTAACATCTATTATAAGGCGTGGAATTAAAATAAGTAACAGTAAAGTATCTTAATGCGTTGAACTTACTACTCAAACGAATGTCGTACCGATACAAATCTTTGTTGTATTACGAGGTTGTAGTTAATTACTTGCGTGGAATCAGTGGAATCAATTACTTGCCTAACAGAAAAGCGTTGGCGCCCTTTCACACGGGAAGCCCTGCATCCGTTGGAATGTTGCTTTTTTTGAATAATGAATAGAATATGCTCCAATCTTTTAATTAAGGCTAAAATACATTAAGAATTAATTTTTTGTATCTAAATAACTCTGTGATGTAAGGAGGAAAGGTCACGATTTAATGTAAGGAATGTATTTTCTTGCTGTTCCGGTACAGAAAGTTCGAGAGAAATGTTTATGTATCGGAACTGTAAAGCAAGTTGAAGGCAGTCGCCGTAATTTGTTTGTGGATTACATGAAAGCAGGAGCTGTGAACTCTCTCTGTTTCGTTTGTTTTCGATGGCTGTTTCACAAAACGTAAGAGTCGCTCTCATATATACAACTTGTAATTAAGTAGTTGCCTAAATTGAACAACCGTGTTTAAATTAACAGTCTACTTCCCTTTTTCATTAATTCCACGTATCAGATTCTTATGCTTCATTTTAGTACTTTTTCAGGCTGCAACGAAGGAGAGTTGCCGACGAATTGTTTGGTGGTCACAGCCGAACGCTATTAGTGTTCAATCGGCTATTACTTTATCAAACTTTTATTTCAGCGTCCCTGAGATCTCTTTTTTATCAGTATCGGGGCGATGCAATTACACAAACTGCGTAATTTTTAGATCGGTCACTGGCCTCTGAACAATGCCGTCGGTCGGCGTTTTCGTCGGTCTGATGGGAATCTGATGCTGGTTTGCGGAATGTATGATTTCATTACCCACAAGCAAAAATTTTTTATGCACCATTTTACCATTTTAGAAGCTTGCCACCAGCAAAAGCAATAAATTTAATATTACATTATTTTTTTAAAAATACCAGTAATATTATACCCCGGTACAGAAAGTTCGAGAGAAATGTTTATGTATCGGAACTGTAAAGCAAGTTGAAGGCAGTCGCCGTAATTTGTTTGTGGATTACATGAAAGCAGGAGCTGTGAACTCTCTCTGTTTCGTTTGTTTTCGATGGCTGTTTCACAAAACGTAAGAGTCGCTCTCATATATACAACTTGTAATTAAGTAGTTGCCTAAATTGAACAACCGTGTTTAAATTAACAGTCTACTTCCCTTTTTCATTAATTCCACGTATCAGATTCTTATGCTTCATTTTAGTACTTTTTCAGGCTGCAACGAAGGAGAGTTGCCGACGAATTGTTTGGTGGTCACAGCCGAACGCTATTAGTGTTCAATCGGCTATTACTTTATCAAACTTTTATTTCAGCGTCCCTGAGATCTCTTTTTTATCAGTATCGGGGCGATGCAATTACACAAACTGCGTAATTTTTAGATCGGTCACTGGCCTCTGAACAATGCCGTCGGTCGGCGTTTTCGTCGGTCTGATGGGAATCTGATGCTGGTTTGCGGAATGTATGATTTCATTACCCACAAGCAAAAATTTTTTATGCACCATTTTACCATTTTAGAAGCTTGCCACCAGCAAAAGCAATAAATTTAATATTACATTATTTTTTTAAAAATACCAGTAATATTATACCGTCTGCAGAGCTAAAGCGATTCGCGTTACGTTTGACCTGTGCGTCCTTTCACGCGAGAGGCTCAGAGCTTCGACTTCGGCTCACTGATCTGCAGTGTAACTTGTCAAGTGGATCGCCTGCTACTCGCTTGACACAGAGCCGTGTGGCAGCCTTCACAAGGGACACGGCGAGCCGCTTGTTGCCCTCCGCGTGCAGCCTCGGTACCCATTGTTGACTCAGCGGCTCTGTTGTTTCTGTCCAGTGACCAGTGTAGATCAGTATCAAACGTCTGTCGTGCGCGCCTAATACTATGGAGAAAACAGTGAGTGTGTTCGACACAGAGAGATTCATTGTGGAAGTGGAACGTAGGCCAGTACAAAATAAAGAAGACCGAAACTTGGAATCAGATTCGTAAAATGTACACTCCTGGAAATTGAAATAAGAACACCGTGAATTCATTGTCCCAGGAAGGGGAAACTTTATTGACACATTCCTGGGGTCAGATACATCACATGATCACACTGACAGAACCACAGGCACATAGACACAGGCAACAGAGCATGCACAATGTCGGCACTAGTACAGTGTATATCCACCTTTCGCAGCAATGCAGGCTGCTATTCTCCCATGGAGACGATCGTAGAGATGCTGGATGTAGTCCTGTGGAACGGCTTGCCATGCCATTTCCACCTGGCGCCTCAGTTGGACCAGTCCCAAACATGCTCAATGGGGGACAGATCCGGAGATCTTGCTGGCCAGGGTAGTTGACTTACACCTTCTAGAGCACGTTGGGTGGCACGGGATACATGCGGACGTGCATTGTCCTGTTGGAACAGCAAGTTCCCTTGCCGGTCTAGGAATGGTAGAACGATGGGTTCGATGACGGTTTGGATGTACCGTGCACTATTCAGTGTCCCCTCGACGATCACCAGTGGTGTACGGCCAGTGTAGGAGATCGCTCCCCACACCATGATGCCGGGTGTTGGCCCTGTGTGCCTCGGTCGTATGCAGTCCTGATTGTGGCGCTCACCTGCTCGGCGCCAAACACGCATACGACCATCATTGGCACCAAGGCAGAAGCGACTCTCATCGCTGAAGACGGCACGTCTCCATTCGTCCCTCCATTCACGCCTGTCGCGACACCACTGGAGGCGGGCTGCACGATGTTGGGGCGTGAGCGGAAGACGGCCTAACGGTGTGCGGGACCGTAGCCCAGCTTCATGGAGACGGTTGCGAATGGTCCTCGCCGATACCCCAGGAGCAACAGTGTCCCTAATTTGCTGGGAAGTGGCGGTGCGGTCCCCTACGGCACTGCGTAGGATCCTACGGTCTTGGCGTGCATCCGTGCGTCGCTGCGGTCCGGTCCCAGGTCGACGGGCACGTGCACCTTCCGCCGACCACTGGCGACAACATCGATGTACTGTGGAGACCTCACGCCCCACGTGTTGAGCAATTCGGCGGTACGTCCACCCGGCCTCCCGCATGCCCACTATACGCCCTCGCTCAAAGTCCGTCAACTGCACATACGGTTCACGTCCACGCTGTCGCGGCATGCTACCAGTGTTAAAGACTGCGATGGAGCTCCGTATGCCACGGCAAACTGGCTGACACTGACGGCGGCGGTGCACAAATGCTGCACAGCTAGCGCCATTCGACGGCCAACACCGCGGTTCCTGGTGTGTCCGCTGTGCCGTGCGTGTGATCATTGCTTGTACAGCCCTCTCGCAGTGTCCGGAGCAAGTATGGTGGGTCTGACACACCGGTGTCAATGTGTTCTTTTTTCTATTTCCAGGAGTGTATAACAATGATTTTGACACCTTGCTATCCCTGGAACAGAAAATCGTAGGTAAGCATGTGTCGATATTTTTATTAATCTGTAACAAGGTATTTCCTGCACAAAGTCCTCCCCATTAGCTGAGTGGTCAGTACGTCTGACTGCCATACAGCGGGACCGGGTTCGACTCCCAGTAAGGTCGGAGATTTTCTCTGTCCGGGAACTGGGTGTTGTGTTGTCCTCATTGTTGTTTTATCACACTCGACAGGCAAGTCGCCTAATGTAGTGTCTATTGAAAAGACTTGCAAGTCGGCGGCCATCAACGCCATACGATCATTTCATTTAATCTGTGTACAAACATACTAAACTAATACATCTTATTGCAGTTTGTTCCGAGCTACGCGAAAACACGCTATAAATTATCTTCCTCAATGTTTACGACTATTAATCCTGCTGTTGTGTTCGGGTCTATATGACCAGAAATGGATATTAATTTCGTTTCTTATTATTTAAATATCAAAATAACTTCATGAAATTTGATGACTTTGAAAATTCAAGGGCAGTATATGATTAAAATAGTTTTAAATTATTTAAAGTCATCTGGCCATAAACTTTAAGAGTTACATACGTGCCGGTCGAAGTGGCCGAGCGGTTCTAGGCGCTACAGTCTGGAACCGCGCGACCGGTACGGTCGCAGGTTCGAATCCTGCCTCGGGCATGGATGTGTGTGATGTCCTTAGGTTAGTTAGGTTTAAGTAGTTCTAAGTTCTAGGGGACTGATGACCTCAGAAGTTAAGTCCCATAGTTCTCAGAGCCATTTGAACCAAGTTATACACGTAATGTTTGGGTCAATGTGAACCTACATTAATTTGATTACCCTACAATCAAATACTTTCTTGTTGTCTCATATATTATAGTAGTAATGACTTCGATTGTTCATATTTACTCTCAACATTCATCAAGTCAACAAAGGTGCTCCATTTAAAATCGCCTTGTCATTACGACTGGTCAACTGTTCGAATTATCCATTCCTTCTGCCCAGTTTGTGTTCTCTAACGGTTGTCAGTCTGAACTGTGACATTATGTCAATTACAACGTTGATTGGAGCCGAGTTGGAAGAATTAGTAAATAGCTCAACAGACGAATTACCACTTTCCAAGTTCGTGTAAGTAATGCATCTGAAAGCGAGAGTTCTGACGACACTGACGACAGTTCACAGGGTGTTCAAAGTAGTGTACTGTCTTCTACTTCTAAAAACAGGAACGTAGAATGTCGGTGGCTACCACCAGCACAACATGACCGCCAACCTGCTTTGAACGTCATCAGGAGTACACCAGGAATAAGTGATGTAAAAAGTTCATTTGAAGTTTTATTTGCTACGGCACTTCAGGAAGAAATAATAGAGATGTCAAATATTGAGGCGCAACGAGTTTACGGTAAACAATGGCAAACACTGATATTCTCTTTTTCATGCATACATAGGACTTTCAGGTATATATCGCTCACATGGGGAATCTAGAAAAAGTTCGATAGATAAGGATACTGGGCGGAACATATTTCGAGCAACCGCGTCCTTAGAATCATACTGTAAAATAGTGCACGTCTAGCGATTTGATAAGAAATCCACAAGAGAGAAAAGACGACGTACTGATAAACTCGCTGCAATTTGCAGTGTCTGGGAGAAGTGTTTAGAAGTGCTTCATAAACTGTATAATCCAGGGGAAGACGTGACCGTCGACAAGCAGCTGGCAGCATTTAGTGGCCACTGTCCATTCAAGCAGTACATCCAAAGCAAACCTGAAAACTGTGGGATCAAGGTGAGGACTCTGGGTGACAGCAAATGTTCATATGTACTGGAACGACAAATTTATATAGGTAAGGAGAGTGGAGATGCACCAGAAAAAAGTCGTGGAATGTTTGTTCAAAAATGGTTCAAATGGCTCTGAGCACTATGGGACTCAACTGCTGAGGTCATTAGTCCCCTAGAACTTAGAACTAGTTAAACCTAACTAACCTAAGGACATCACACACATCCATGCCCGAGGCAGGATTCGAACCTGCGACCGTAGCGGTCTCGCGTTTCCAGACTGCAGCGCCAGAACCGCGCGGCCACTTCGGCCGGCTGGGATGTTTGTAATTTCTGATCTTACCTCTGATCTGCGAGGTCAGTGTGTAACATGGGACAATTTTTTTTTTTACGTCATACAATTTGGTACAGTTGCTCCTGAAAAGGAAACCGACAATGTTAGGAACCTTACGTAAAAATAGCCCAGAGCTTCCACAAAGTATGACCGACAAAGAGGTTCATACCTCTTCATTTTAGTTAACAAACAACACTATGGTGGTCAACTAAGAACGTTTCACCAGTGAGCACTCTCCACCATGGTGGGGAGTGAGTGACAGAAGCCGAAAATGATATTAGACTATAATTCAGCCGATGGGGCTGTAGACACACTCGATCAGCTAACAGGTACATATGCATGCAAATGAAGAACCAGTAGATGGCCCGTGATAGTTTTCTACAATATTCTTGATGTTGCTGCTTATAATACATATATTTTGTGGACTTCGAATCACCCTAACTGGAATGCAAGAAAACTGAATGCAAGAAAATTGAATAAAAGGAGAATATATTTGGAGCGACTTGAAAAGTCACTGATTGCAGAGGTCATTGCATCAAGAAAGCATTTTCCAAGAAGAGAAGATTCCTTGAGAAAGGTCAGGAGCATCCAAGACCCTGAAGTGACAGGTGTGGCTAAATCAGCACCGACAAGAAACTCTGTTAACGTGCTCGCTGTAAGTTCTGCCGTTCAATCAATGACTGTAAAACAAACATGTGTGGAAATTGTAATAAACATGCATGAAAAAAAACGTACATGACCTGCTTGTGTCCAAACTGCAGTGAGTAAGAAGGAACGAAAGTGATATGGGCAGACGGACAGATGGCTGTTGGGAATGACATTATTGTGGAGATGTCTGTTTTCATAGTATATGAATATTAAAATAATAAATTTCTTTAGTGAAGTTCTGTGTATTATTGTTATTGTTATTATCATCACTATGATCATTAACAACGCACTGTAATATAACAACAATATCGATGGCTTACAACTGTACGAAAAATAAGTGCGAGTAGTTTTTTTCAGCCTTTTATTATGTCGGGTCATATTGAACCAAACAGTACATTTGTATAGTAAACAGCTGGGTTAAAGCTTATATCGGAAAGCCGAAGACAGCTTGCTGTGAGCGGGACTTCAGTTCCGCGCCGAAGACTGGCGGCGAAACAGATGCACCGCCTCCCGTGCGAAAGCACCCTTACTTTACAGAAACAGAACACCAGGTTTTGCTCAAAGGACACACTTTCATCTCTTGCGGTCGTAAATTTTCCCACTTCGAGAAACGAAAGAGGCTAACTGTATGTGAAGTTGCGATTTAGTTAGCCTCATCACTGAATCTAACCGTACACCACCATTCACAGTGACTGTTATGCAAGAGAGAGATTTTTACGACCTTAAGTCAGCTCTGAAAACCTATGAATTTCACCAACGTACGTATTTCAAAAGCACAGTGGATCAGACTGATTGCTGGACGGCTAGGGTATTGCAAGTTCGGTCAACTCTCAATGCAATTCAAGAGATCAAGGAACACTACATCCTGAAGATGAACGAGAAGCCTTCTGAACTTCAACAGATGCAGTCGGAAACACTTCACTGTGACCCTAGGCTGTATGAAGAAATGGAAAGGGATTTAGTTAAAGAGATTGCATTTCCAGAAGAGGAGAATAAGTGGTTTTACGAGAACCTTGTGGAATGAGTGAGAATGGCACTTGTATCGTTATTGATGTTAACGCCATTGCACACAGCACCTTTCATTTTCTTCAGCTTTTGTATCATTTTGTTCTTATACCTACTGGGGTAGAATAAAAACACGTGTATGACATGAAACCTGTATAGTTTCTTGTGTTTGTGTCGCGACATTTATACTGCTTTTGTATAACTGCTGTACAAACATTTTTGATTATCTCCAAATGAGCTTTTTGGTTGCTTGAGCCAGTATTTACTTACATGCGGCAAGCGTTCCATTAGTACAGGTCTGGACTCTCTGGCAGGCGAGTCCATTTCAGGAATGCTATTGTACACAAACCATTGCATCACAGATGGTGCTTTATGACGGAGTACATTCTCATGCATCATCGTCTCCGAACTGTTCCTCTGTTGCACACAATACTGTAAAATGTGTTCACGTTCTTTCGCATTTACTGTTTACTTAAATGCATCAAGGCTTTGTTCCGGTTTTACTTTGCTTTAGGGAGCAAAAACAACGGGGGTCATAGTCAAACCTATAGAACACGAAGACAGAGAGGAGTGAAAAAACGACTCTACGTCAGTCCCAATTGACATAATAGAAGACAGGTAAAAACAGTCACGTGGAAAAAGGGCTAAAAAAAAACGCCACACAGAATCCGAGACCCAAAACTAAAAATTAAATGGCCTTCGCCATATTAGTTTAGCGGATAAAAAGTAAGACGCGGTCGACAGCCCGCGCGTCATTTGCTAAAACGGCCGATAACTCAGACGGCAAACCCAAACAGGAACGAATAAGGTTAAAAAATGGACATTCGATCAGGAAGTGGCGGGCAGTTAGAACTTGAGTGCAATGTGTACAAAGTGGTGGGGTAGCGCTACTTAGCAAATGACCATGGCTAAAAAGACAGTGACCAATACGCAGCCGAGTCAAAATAACCTCGTCCCGGCGGTAGAGCAGAGAGGAGGTGGTCCAAGCAGCTGGGAGAAGCTTCATAAGCCGGAGCTTATTCCCGTGAATGGAGGACCGTTGGCGATGCCAAAGGGAGACCGCACTATAAGGACGAGAAACACCGGCAAACTGTAACACCATCTTCTACGTACTTCATGTTGGCAGGTAACATTCTCCATGCATTCGCCAAACCCAGGCGCTTCCATTGGATTGTAGCAGAGTATAGGCTGATTCATCACTTCAGATTATTCGTTTTCAGTCGTCCTCCGTCCAGTGACTTCGCTCCTTACATCGTCTCAAGCGTCGCTCGGCACTGAATGTATGTCTTATCAGGAGCTACTCGACCACTGTTGCCCATTCTGTTCAACTCGTTAAGCACAGTCACTGTGCTAGCTGGACAGCTGATAGCACATTGGAACTCACGAGAGCTTTCTAGCGCTGATTTATGCTGTTTTTTTAATATTTTTTCCGCAATTCTTGACGGCCCCTGTCCTTCAGCACACCAAATCTGCCTGGTCTTGGTTTAACTGTAGGTTGTTCCATTGCGTTTCCACTTCAGTCACTTCACCAACAGTCGACTTGGGCACCTCTAGAAGAGCTGAAACGTCTCTGTTACTCACGTGACATTCAGCGAGTAGGTTTAGAAGTCACTGTGCTGTCCTGGCCGATCCAGACTGCTGTTACTGTTTATGCATTGAGAACACAATCTTCCCTGCGCTACGGTATTTTATACTGGTGGGTCCACCTTTCGTAAAATGTAGTAGTGAATTCCGCAGTACATAGGGGTGTTCGGACCAGATAATATACTACCATCAGAAGGCAGCGCCGCCGTGGAGAGGCAGGATGGCTGTCATCACCAATCAGGTTGCAGACGACTTCATCTGCTGTATCATTCCTGCTCACTACTGTATCATTAGTATTTGCACGTTCCTTAACACTGGAAGAGTTTGCAGACAGATCAGTTGCTCTGCCTCGACACAACTCTTTTAAGGAACTGCTTTTAGAACAGGTTAAGAAGGAAAACGAGTTTTATTTGGTTTATAACAAGAGAGAGGAGAGACGACAGCTAGGTTTTTTTTTATGTCTCACAGACAGTCAGAAGTGCTGCCGCTTATCGACAAATGCTAGAGACTGAAGAATGTGACTTCCCACTTCCCAGCCGAAGCATATATGGAAGGAACTTTTGGAGTTCCAGCTCGGCTGCTGTTCGCTACCATTTAAGGTGAAAGAACTTACCATCTCATTTGCTCCACGAGTGAAAACCAAACGTCACTGCCGTTTCAGGCCTGACCATAAAACGACTGCAAGGCAGTTTCTGGTCGTGATCAAGCCAGTAATTCTGAGACTCTGGCTGTGTCACCGGTTAGACTTCACTCTCGCTGCTAGAATGCTTGACAATAAGAGAGGCGGGCTTGAGCAATTGACTGCTGGCTGTGTTTCCTCTGGGCACTGTGCTAAAGGTGACCAGGATCAGCACTTGACACAACTCTCCAACGTAATATAACAGAAAAGACAATCGGTATTGGCGAATATATAGTTAATCGCTCCGCTCTTCACTGTCAGGCAATATTAGAAATGCCGCCCGAGGTGGCGGAGCGGTTCTAGACGTTTCAGTCCGGAACCGCGCGACTGCTACGGTCACAGGTTCGAATCCTACCTCGGGCATGGATGTGTGTGATATCCATAGGTTAGTTAGGGTTAAGTAGTGCTAAGTTCTCGGGGATTGATGACCTCAGATGTTAAGTCCCATAGTGCTCAGAGCCATTTGAGCCAATATTCGAAATTTACTATCAAAAACAGTCTTGATCACAAATTATTTATTCCGGTGACCGGTTTCGACCACAACTGTGGTCATCTTCAGACCAATGAGCAAGAACCTACTTCTGGTGGTAAATCACTATTTATACCACCAGAAGGAGGTTCTTGCTCATTGGTCTGAAGATGACCACAGTTGTGGTCGAAACCGGTCACCGGAATAAATAATTTGTGATCAAGACTGTTTCTGATGCTAAATATTACTAATAACACTGATCACTGGTTGCTCCCACAATGTATTCAAAAGTAAATATTCGAAATAACTGATGTAAATGCGGGCGAGACATCTTGATACAAATGACCATCTTTCATGGTCCGTTTGTGTGTAGTTCAGAGAAGTCGCAGTTGCCCGAAGCTGGTGAAATCCCGGTGTTTTCTCCTGGATGCGTGGCAGTTTCAGCCATTGCAAAGGACACTTTTCTCACCAGCAAAGTTTCCATTCATCAGTGGCATTGAATTCATCTTCAGCAAGAATTCTGGCCTTGACAAGAGTGAGTTTTTGTAATCTCAATCGTTTCCGGTCGACACAGAATACATCATTCAGTACTGGAAGGTCAGGATTAACATTTATTTTCCGACATTCACGTACTAACACCCTCTTCCATCTGATATGAGGACGAGGAATGTGAAGGTAGCTAAGCAATTTGTGTGAGTAACGATGCGGATGGATTCCTTAAGTAGTACATCCATCATTTCACATTTGGACTATTAATCCTGACAGGCGCCTAGTATTCAGCTGTGGAGTACACCAGTCCGAGTGCCGATACTCGAAGAGCATCTGCTGACGATCCCCAACTAGTACCACAGAGATTAGGAAGAATTATTTCTGTTTCTAGGCTAGGCTATGTTCGTGTCAGATGCTCCTTAAAAGAAAGCGTCCTGGCAAAGGATGTTTTTTGTCTGATTAGATATTCTGCTTCAGGACTGTTGCCAGTGATAAATCTGGTCAGCGCAGAGCCGCGCTGTGAGGAATCCAGCTTGCTCAGCACGAAGATTTTCAAAGACCACTGGTGTAGTCCGATGTATAGAATTTTTTAAGCCTTCTTTGGTGAAGCAACAGGAGACTAGCAAGTGACGTACTTAGCTTTTCTATTTCTGTTCATAGTTTAACTCTTAAATTTGTTGCCTATTTTTGTGTGTTTGCAAAGTTTAATTCTTAATTTCATTGCGTATTGCTTTATTTGTGAGGTACAGTGTCACGTTTTAATAACGGTAACGTGTACATTCACGCAGTCTGTAGTGCAGTAGTTATTTGTTTCTTTGCTTTGGTCGGCCAGTGACCGTTGACCTCAGTCAGGCAGCTGCCACCCTCCGTTGACGGAGCATCCTAAGATTTGCTTTTCTGTTTGTTTTCATAGTTTAACTCTTAAATTAGTAATAAATAAAAAGCACCAGTTTGCTTTTGTTAGTAGCAGGAGGACGGATAACGCGTGTGCGTGCTGTGTGCGGACGCAGGAGACCTGGCCGCAGTTAGGAACAGCTGAAGACTCCACGGTCAGCGGTCTGCAGCCTCGGGGTGTGGCGGCAGCGGAGAAACCGGCGCTTCGCGCGGGACACCCCGGGTGTCGCTCGTTTCGCGCACGGACTGTCGTGTCGAGCCATCTTCCAGCTTTACCCGACGCCGGACATTCACACGCTCTGCAGGCTGAGTGCCGGATTGTTACGCGTTTGCGTTGCTAGAGGCGGAGGGTGAATGTTGCGGCTGGCCGTCTGGTCTCGTGCGTTCACTCTGTGAGTGGAGAGGCGACCGATGTTTCGGTAGGGTAGACACTAGTTATCTGGAGCTCCAAGGTTAGGTGCGTTATGCAAGTAGTGTCCAGGGCCGGAAAGAATTCCAATGTACAGTCGGCGTGGTTGCCGGGGAGCCTGATCCGAACTGTGGAGGAGGCCTTGCCTGTGGCTATCGAGGTTGCAGCGTGTAGTCGTCTGCAAGTTGTTGCTGATGTCGGCACCAGCAACACCTGTCACTTGGTTTCTGAGGCCTACGGGAGACAGGCGGACCTAGTGAAGGAGGTTCAGGCACAGCTCATAATTTGCAGAGGTGAAGGGGATCTTTCGTTTGGAAGGGTCTCAGTCAGAGGCTCAATCAATTCTGCGATGTCACGGCCGCAGATCTTTGCGTTATGGTGAAGAGTTCTAGGACTCTCCTTGATGCGTGAGGTGTACACTACACGGAAGAAGCAGCTACTCGGGTAGCAGGGTACTTGTGGAGTGCAAGTGTGGGCTTTTTAGACTAGGCATTAGTTTGAGGTCATCTGATGAACGCTGAGAAGTCGATACGCAGAGAGCGGAATCAGATCATGTACAGAGTCTAGATACTTCGACTGTCAAAGTGTCGACAGTAAATTGTCTAAGGTTTTGTAATAAAGTTCCTGAACTTACCACCCTCCACGAAAGTGTCACTCTCAAATTATTTTCGAAACCGAGAGCTCGCTACAGGCTGAAGTAGAAAACTACGAAATATTTCGCAAATCATGGAATATATATCACGTAACTAATGAGTAGGTATTGAATAGAATTGGGGACAAGAGGGGTTTGTGGCACAACTTCACGAGAAGAAGGGACCGGTTGGTAGGACATGTTCTGAGGCACCAAGGGATCACAAATTTAGCATTGGAGGGCAGCGTGGAGGGTAAAAATCGTAGAGGGAGACCAAGAGATGAATACACTAAGCAGATTCAGAAGGATGTTGATTGCAGTAGGTACTGGGAGATGAAGAAACTTGCACAGGATAGGGTAGCATGGAGAGCTGCATCAAACCAGTCTCAGGACTGAAGACCACAACAACAACAACAACAACATATCGAAAAGATAGATTAGACGCCATACGAGGGGGAGTCTTCATTGCTGTCGACAAAAATATCGTGTCTATTAAGGTGGAGATTGAGTCTGACTGTGAACTTATCTAGACACGAGTAGGCGCCCTAGGTGAACTCAAGTTAATTATCGGATGTTTTTACCAGGCACCTGATTCCGTAACAGTTGTAGAGAAGCATTCAAGAGCAGACTACATTCAGTAGCGTGATAATACCCAGATCATGCAGTATTATTTGGAGGCGACTAAAAACTACCGAGTATGGTCTGGAACGTTTATGGGTTCACTGTAGGTGATACGGATGGGCAGTTTCGTGAAATACCTTTGAACATGTTTTCCGAAAACTGTCATGAACCAATAGTTACACAACCCACACGCAATCGAAATACACACATCAGGAAAAGTTTTGTATCACTCCAGTTGCCAGAACTCCTGAAGATAGACGTCGACTGTGGATATTGTATCACAGACACAGTGCCTTTGTCTGTTCAGTCACTAAACGCTGTAAGTAGGCTGTTTCGGTTTTTATATCGGTAACGCCATGTAGCGCTCTATATGAAAATCACTGGCTGTGCTGTGTGCAGTCTGTGGCTGGGTGGCATTGTTGTAATATTCGCCATTGTAGTGTTGGGCAGCTGGATGTTAGCAGCGCGTAACGTTGCGCTGTTGGAGGTGAGCCGGCAGCAGTGGTGTATGTGGGGAGAGAAATGGCGGAGTTTGGAAATTTGTAAGACTGGATGTCATGAACTGCTGTGTATATTATGATTTTTCAACACTATTAAGGTAAATAAATTCTTTGTTCTCTATTAAAATCTTTCATTTGCTAACTATGCCTATCAGTAGTTAGTGCCTTCCGTAGTTTGAATCTTTTATTTAGCTGGCAGTAGTGGCGCTCGCTGTATTGCAGTAGTTCGAGTAACGAAGATTTTTGTGAGACTGGATGTCATGAACTGCTATGTATATTATGATTTTTCAACACTATTAAGGTAAATAAATTCTTTGTTCTCTATTAAAATCTTTCATTTGCTAACTATGCCTATCAGTAGTTAGTGCCTTCCGTAGTTTGAATCTTTTATTTAGCTGGCAGTAGTGGCGCTCGCTGTATTGCAGTAGTTCGAGTAACGAAGATTTTTGTGAGACTGGATGTCATGAACTGCTATGTATATTATGATTTTTCAACACTATTAAGGTAAATAAATTCTTTGTTCTCTATTAAAATCTTTCATTTGCTAACTATGCCTATCAGTAGTTAGTGCCTTCCGTAGTTTGAATCTTTTATTTAGCTGGCAGTAGTGGCGCTCGCTGTATTGCAGTAGTTCGAGTAACGAAGATTTTTGTGAGACTGGATGTCATGAACTGCTATGTATATTATGATTTTTCAACACTATTAAGGTAAATAAATTCTTTGTTCTCTATTAAAATCTTTCATTTGCTAACTATGCCTATCAGTAGTTAGTGCCTTCCGTAGTTTGAATCTTTTATTTAGCTGGCAGTAGTGGCGCTCGCTGTATTGCAGTAGTTCGAGTAACGAAGATTTTTGTGAGACTGGATGTCATGAACTGCTATGTATATTATGATTTTTCAACACTATTAAGGTAAATAAATTCTTTGTTCTCTATTAAAATCTTTCATTTGCTAACTATGCCTATCAGTAGTTAGTGCCTTCCGTAGTTTGAATCTTTTATTTAGCTGGCAGTAGTGGCGCTCGCTGTATTGCAGTAGTTCGAGTAACGAAGATTTTTGTGAGACTGGATGTCATGAACTGCTATGTATATTATGATTTTTCAACACTATTAAGGTAAATAAATTCTTTGTTCTCTATTAAAATCTTTCATTTGCTAACTATGCCTATCAGTAGTTAGTGCCTTCCGTAGTTTGAATCTTTTATTTAGCTGGCAGTAGTGGCGCTCGCTGTATTGCAGTAGTTCGAGTAACGAAGATTTTTGTGAGACTGGATGTCATGAACTGCTATGTATATTATGATTTTTCAACACTATTAAGGTAAATAAATTCTTTGTTCTCTATTAAAATCTTTCATTTGCTAACTATGCCTATCAGTAGTTAGTGCCTTCCGTAGTTTGAATCTTTTATTTAGCTGGCAGTAGTGGCGCTCGCTGTATTGCAGTAGTTCGAGTAACGAAGATTTTTGTGAGACTGGATGTCATGAACTGCTATGTATATTATGATTTTTCAACACTATTAAGGTAAATAAATTCTTTGTTCTCTATTAAAATCTTTCATTTGCTAACTATGCCTATCAGTAGTTAGTGCCTTCCGTAGTTTGAATCTTTTATTTAGCTGGCAGTAGTGGCGCTCGCTGTATTGCAGTAGTTCGAGTAACGAAGATTTTTGTGAGACTGGATGTCATGAACTGCTATGTATATTATGATTTTTCAACACTATTAAGGTAAATAAATTCTTTGTTCTCTATTAAAATCTTTCATTTGCTAACTATGCCTATCAGTAGTTAGTGCCTTCCGTAGTTTGAATCTTTTATTTAGCTGGCAGTAGTGGCGCTCGCTGTATTGCAGTAGTTCGAGTAACGAAGATTTTTGTGAGACTGGATGTCATGAACTGCTATGTATATTATGATTTTTCAACACTATTAAGGTAAATAAATTCTTTGTTCTCTATTAAAATCTTTCATTTGCTAACTATGCCTATCAGTAGTTAGTGCCTTCCGTAGTTTGAATCTTTTATTTAGCTGGCAGTAGTGGCGCTCGCTGTATTGCAGTAGTTCGAGTAACGAAGATTTTTGTGAGGTAAGTGATTTGTGAAAGGTGTAGGTTAATGTTAGTCAGGGCCATTCTTTTGTAGGGATTTTTGAAAGTCAGATTGCGTTGCGCTAAAAATATTGTGTGTCAGTTTAAGCACAGTCATGTATAAATTGTTCAAAGGGGACGTTTCATATGTCGACCCTTAGCCGAGGATACCTCACTGGAATCTTCTGACTTTTTCTTGTAGTTTGCGTAATTAGTGTAGCCTTTGTTTATTGCTAGCGGGTAATTATAGAGAGAATTTCCTTTGTGTAGTTGTAGTTTTTCATTGTTGTACACAGTTGTGGCATGCATGTAGATTTGCACCAAGTATTTCGCAGCTGCGCTTGCAATTAACTAGATATTATTTTCAATGCTATGTTAATGCGTTTTGTTATTTTACTCTTCAAATTGTGCTTTTCTGTGTTGTTGTGTGAAATATTGTGACAATGGCGTGTGAAAAACGTAATACTAGGCTTCAAAGTAAACTGAGAAATGACAGTGAAGACGAAAGCAGTGTGTTAGCGCCGCAGAGTAATGAATTAACTAATGTTCAAAGTAGTAATTTGGTAATTGTGCATAGGGAAATGGAGCAGGCTGCAAATAATGGCGTAGGCAGTGAAACAATTAGTGAACAGGGAAGCACTATCGATCGATCGGTCGGCAACAGCTCGCCTCAGGAATCCGAAATGACAGAAACAATATTGCAAATACTGTCGACTCTGGTTTTGGGTCCTCACCGTTTTCTCAAATGAGTCAAGACACATTTTCTGCTTGTCAAAACGTGAATCCTGCCGGTGAAAATGCACTGCCAAAAAGCATAGAGAAACAGATTCCAGACACTAATACATTATTATTGCAATTAATGCAACAAATGGAACAAAATCAGAGACAAACACAGCAAAAGCTTCAAAAGTTAGTCATCACACTTGAACAAACACGTGAAGATTTAACTACTGAGTTACATAACATTCTATCGAAATGTCAAAAAGCCTGTAATGACGTAAAAACACAAATTTGTGAGCATTTTCAACCTATTTTTTCGCGGCATGAAAATGCATTACAGAATCACGAAGCAGCCATAAAAGAACTGCAAATTATTGTTCATGAAAATCATGATACCTTGCAAGCTAAAATTGACTCAGTTGCATATACCGATTTGGATACGCAACTTGCAAAAACTCAGGAAAACTTAAAGGACACAGTAGATACGATTTCAACACAAATGGACACTCTGAAACTTGGTTCAGAAAAACACACAGAGGAAATAATTTCACTAACGGATAAAGTAGCCGAACTTTCAGATCAGTTCACTAACTTATCTACAAAGGTAGATGATGAACTGAATGACACAAGACCTGTAGCCATCACTGACACAGAAGAGTATGAACAAATTAAGAAATTCAAACAAAATCAGAATCAAATTAATACGCAACACAAAAGAGAAATCCGGGAAGTACAAGATCAGTTGGCACAAGTAATAAAAAAATTACATATTTCAGAGGACACTCGCGCTCCAACACGGGAAGAGGGACTTAGAAATACGGAAAAGCCACAAAATAATAACACAGGGCATTTTGGAAATTATGAAAGAAATTGGCAAGGTGCACCGAATTTTGAGATGGAACCGCTGACACAATGTAACAATGACCGATACGCTACTCGCCGACACGATGATTTTGACTATAAGCTGTTCATTACTACACGTAAATTTAATACATTTAAGAATTCTGGCAACGACATTCATCCACAAGCGTGGCTCCATCAATTCTCTCATTGTTTTCCTCCCAACTGGTCATTAGAGCACAGATTAGAATTTATGTGTGGCTATTTAGAGAATGAACCAGCTGTAAGAATGCGATCGGTCATTCACGATTGCCATAGTGAAGGAGAATTTTACCATGCCTTCCTCTCAGCATATTTATCTCAAGCTACACAAGATCGAGTAAAACATAGCATCATGATGATGAAACACTTTGAACAATCTGAATTTTGCAGTCTTGTCAAATATTTTGAAGACATGTTGCATAAGAATCAATATCTTTCAAACCCATACAGCCCTTCAGAACTCATCCGCATTTGCTTAATGAAATTGCCTGAACATTTAAGAAATATTATTTTGGCAGGACGTTGCAAAGACGGCATTGAAGCTTTTCAGGGACTCTTACAAGAGTTAGAAATTGACACAGACAGTCGCGGGATGCGAAAACAGGAAAACAGTCACTACAGGTCGCATTCGTCACAATTCCGTGACGACAGAAACAATAACTGGACACGACAAGTCTATTCTTACAACGCAAATCGTGAACAAAACAGACACCACCCATATGACAACCACTGGCAGAGTAATAGTTACAGAGAAAGATCGCATTTCCGTAGTAATGAATATGACAGACATAACCATAGAAACAGACAATATGGGAACGAAAATAATTATTATCAAGGGAGACAGAATAACTTCAGATGCAACGGTCCAGCGCGCAGTTACGATTCCAGGAGAAATTCTCCACCACATGACCGACAAACAAGAAACTATGTAAACTACTGACAAAACGACAGACCTAAATTCCATCAGAACTGGCGGGATTCAAACAGAGCAGGGCACTCTCGATAAGGTGAATTTGTAGAAGTTAGGCCTCCTAATCCCAATAACGACGCGCGCCAACAAAGAGACAGACAATGACTCGCACCACAGGCAGCCACGTGCGCCCGCTGGCTGGGAGAAAAATAACATAGTTAACCTTGAGAAAAATTCCAGTATTCTTTACCGACGAATACCACATGATAATTGCGTCGAAGTTGAAACAGTGCGTACCAGGAAGAGTAAAGGTTTACGTCACATTTCACATGTAAAACCGTTTATTGAGAGATAATCTGCTTTTTAACTTTTTCTTTGCCATAAAACGTTTCACTTCACATTTCTAGTATGTATTGTCAGACTTAGAAACTGTTACTATGCAACAATGTTTGAAGTTAAATATCCAATCAAGAACCAAGAGAACTTATTTAAACAGAAATTACGAATGCATTGTTATTGTGAACAGACGACACAGTGTTACTGTGTGTGTACATTCTTGCTTGTTAGTTGCACGATTATGTAATGACTATAAGGCTCACATACTTAGAACATTTACCAGTACTGTTAATGAGATTTTAATGCAACATTTTGGTTTACTTGAAAATACATTCTGGATTTAAAGTACTTTCTGTGAGATACCAGATGACACAGTGGTTAGTTTATGTGACAGCTACACGATTTTATCACGACGCTACTAATGAGTGACAATATACAATGTTGCTTTTGCAGTGTTTCTGTTTTATATCTGCACAGCTTTTTCTGTATTCTTCTGGAAAGTAAAACATGTTTTAGTAGTAACTTTTGTGGTATAGCTACAATGAAACAGTCTTTTCCGTAGCACAACAATACGTTACATTATAGTACTTTCTTGATCACGGTAAGGTACGTAATAACTACGATATCTATACGCAAAAAATTTCACTTTCGTTTATGATGAGGTAAGTACATTGACTTCTGCAGAACTTAGCTTGCGGAGGACGATAACTACGACACTTCCACAGAGATTATCTTACAACAAGACGCACAGTTTAGCGCTACAGTACACGTATTTGAGTGATTAATTTTGTACTTAAAACATTTATTTTTAAAGATAGTTGAAGTACAATGATACAAAGTTTTTCCGTGACACATTTCATTCCATTGCAATAATCTGTAACACCTGAGGGTATAATTACATTAATCCTCAGGGGGGTACACGCTTACTTTGTGAACCATGTGTGTGGCAAGCACAAGGAGCCCTAGCTAATATGGTATTTGCTTATACAACTTTACACATCGGTACCATATTTGTCCAACTCAAAATACACAGCTACCTGATTATTAAACAGAGAAACAAACATTTTTTTTCTACGTCAGTGACAGATGTTTATGCAATTACACAGGTGGATAACTTTACACTTATGAAATTGTATTTTGTCTGTACTGTGTGAACCCTTGATATTTTTCAGAACCATTGTAATACTATGAGGGCTTTGAATGATATATTTGGTATGAGATCATGATTTTTAAAGTACATTTGAGTTAGATGAAAGTTTTGACATGAGCACAGAATTTTTTTTAGGTTTTGAAATTATTGAAAGAAGCTGCAACGATTCTGAGATGTGATTGATCTGTTATGATGTTATTATTGCGATGACGATGTGTATTATGCTGTTGAGGTACGTTTATGATAAATAAGCTGAGAATCGTACTTTAAAGAGTTATGAAATGTGTGTACATGCATGAATGTATCACAATTCCGCCGAAAATTTTTTGGACACTGTTATATTTACAAGATTTTGTTTCTACACTTTTGTAACGTAAATTTTCGACCTGTGAAATTTTCATGAGACTGTCACTGTAGCGGAAACTGGTGTCGTAAATATTTCGGTAAGAAAGTTAAGTGACCACCTGCACGTAATGCGTCGTGGGCACCCAGCTGCGCGACAGTCGCCTGGAAAAAAGCCATTAGTGTGTGCCTTTCAGAGGCACCGCTGGAGAAAAAAAAAGGAGGCCATTATCCTCGCTATTGACATTTCTTTGTAGAAAGCGTCGCAAATACGACACGCTCAAACTTGAAAACATATGATTATACTGTGGAGTACTTAATTTATGATATTTACTAAAATGCCTAATGAAATGATGAGAAACATTTTTACATCTATTGTCTTTCTAGTTGAGAGGTTGCTCAATTTGTTTAATATCTAGTTTCTAGCTGCACTGCAGCATTGGTTAAAATAAAATTTAATAGATGTACTAATATAGTTATTTTATGCCTACAGATCCCGTCAATAAGAAATTTATGATCTACTTCCAAGAAAATGAGGGTACATAAATAGACATTTCCCTTCACAGGAATTGCATAAATAATTTTTTTTACGATTTGGTAACTTATCTGCTAGTGTAAGTTCTCGTGATGTATCACTCTAGTGTTAAGATGTGACATAGGTATTAAACATGGCCATTTTTACTGTAATATTTTTTCTGCTTGAGCTTTGTCATGTTTAGATATAAGTTATTGCATTTGCTGCTGTTGTTTGCCAGGCATAACATTACTGAATTTGACTTTATATTACTCTGTTAAGCCAGTTTTACTACGGATTTATTTTTCTTGTTTGCTGCGCATTGCCTTATATTAGTTGTAATATTGCATTTGCTTTGCTAATTTATGCTGCTTGCTTTGCCAATTTGAATTTTTGTCATTGCTGTTTGTGTTAATTTGTTATGTGCTGCTGCATTGCCTCATCCCTTGGTATATATATCTGAGCTCAGTAGATTTAAGTTAGCTTAAGAGGGGGTAGACTATATAAGAAACTAACTATGATGAATTGGAAGAAATGCATTGAGAAGCTATAAGAAAATGGTTTGGCCAAAAAAAGTAGTGTACAGTGGAGAAAAACTATTTTTGAAAGAGGATGTGAACAGAATACAGAAAGTAGGCTTAGATAGGACTTTTGGGAATAATGTTGAACGAAGGGCGATCTCCATGCAAAATACTGCAGTAAAACAAACCCTGTCCTTTCCTTTTGTGTCATCCGTCTATGTGTTTGTGTACTCTTGTGTATTTGTGTTTTCCTGTCTTTATGTGTTTAGCTGATGAGAGCTATGTTGTAGAATTTTTTGAATACTATGTTATTTACTTTGTAAAGATGTTTAGACATTATTTATTCTGTTTTGTTGCGCATATGTTAAGTTGATGTTTCAAAAGTTATTCCGATCTTTATGTATGTACTTATGTCATAATTCTTGTAACACTGATGTGCATATTTATTTCTATTCTTTTGTAAAGCCTGTTTTACTACAAATGTTATCTGTGCTATTATGTTCTTTAATGATGTATTTTGTACCTTTGTTATTGTATTCTTATGTTATAAAATTGTAATTGACACCAGTTCATCAAATTAAGTAACTTGTAAGTTACATTTCACTGCACACGTTTCTGTTGGTCATAGTATATGGACAATATGTGAGAAGTAGGGACTGTTAGTGTTTGCACGTGTGTTAATAATTCAACAAGGGACTGGTTAACAGCATTGCTGGTTCTAAGGACAATTCCAAAAACTGTGAGTGCACAAGTGGTGGTTTATGGACTTGCTATATTCTCCGCAAGACTCTTCGATGGTGATTGTGCACCTGCACAGTCGCAGCAGATGGCTGCTGGCCATCTCTACAAGGACTACAGTGGGTCTACACCTTTGATGATCCATCAATACCATTACTTCTACAAGGACTGCAGTGGGTCTGCACCTCTGGTGGCCCACCAATACCACAATCTCTACCAGGGCTACAGTGGGTCTGCACCTTTGATGACTCACCAATACCATACTCTCTACCAGAACTACAGTGGGTCTGCTCTGTGATGACCTACCTACCAATATTCTTCAAAACTTCGACTGACTCTGCAGTGGGTTTGCTCTGTTGTGGCCCATTACCTGTCAGCATGTCAAGAGTCAGCACTGTCTTTCCGTTGGAAGGACAATACTACTTCTTCAAGACTGCATGGAAATCCACTACTTCGATGTGCAATGTCTTTTACTGCTCAGACTTTGAGAAAAGAAACGGCAGTTTTACTGTGATGAATGATCAGGATTGTCTTTATGGACTGTGAGAAAATTTTAGCTTTTGACCAACACTGTATTTTATTATCTTTGTTATTGTAAGTATGAAAAATTTTATCAAATCATTATTGACCACTGCCCAAAACAATTTGTAAAATTTTTTTGTGGGGAGCATTGGGGCTATGTAAGTAGGCTGTTTCGGTTTTTATATTGGTAACGCCATGTAGCGCTCTATATGAAAATCACTGCCTGTGCTGTGTGCAGTCTGTGGCTTGGTGGCATTGTTTTAATATTCGCCATTGTAGTGTTGGGCAGCTGGATGTTAGCAGCGCGTAACGTTGCGCTGTTGGAGGTGAGCCGCCAGCAGTGGTGTATGTGGGGAGAGAAATGGCGGAGTTTGGAAATTTGTAAGACTGGATGTCATGAACTGCTGTGTATATTATGATTTTTCAACACTATTAAGGTAAATAAATTCTTTGTTCTCTATTAAAATCTTTCATTTGCTAACTATGCCTATCAGTAGTTAGTGCCTTCCGTAGTTTGAATCTTTTATTTAGCTGGCAGTAGTGGCGCTCGCTGTATTGCAGTAGTTCGAGTAACGAAGATTTTTGTGAGGTAAGCGATTTGTGAAAGGTATAGTTTAATGTTAGTCAGGGCCATTCTTTTGTAGGGATTATTGAAAGTCAGATTGCGTTGCGCTAAAAAACATTGTGTGTCAGTGTAAGCACAGTCTTGTATAATTGTTCAAAGGGACGTTTCAACACGCCCAAAGATGTAAACAACCACGCATGAGCAGCGCCTATTAGACGGAGGTGGTCCGACAGCCATTAGTTCCAATCATTCCACCAGGAGGGAGGTACACGGCTCGTGTTGTCTGTAGTTTAACTAGACGGTCAATACCGCTGTTCGTTCGCTTTTGCATTGTTACTTTGGGCCCGGAAGAGCTCTCAACAAGGGAAGTGACCAGGCGGCTCGGAGTGAATCAAAGCGATGTTGTTCGGAGATGAAGGAGGTAGAGAGACACAGGATCTGTCGATGACATGCCTCACTAAGGCCGCCCAAGGGCTACTACTGCAGTGGATGACCGCTACCTGCGGATTATGGCTCGGAGGAACCCTGACAGCAACGCCACCATGTTGAATAATGCTTTTCGTGCAGCCACAGGACGTCGTGTTACGACTCAAACTGTGCGCAATAGGCGGCATGATGCGCAACTTCACTCCCGACGTCCATGGCGAGGTCCATTTATGTAAGTATGACACCATGCAACGCGGTACAGATGGGCCCAACAACATGCCGAATGAACCTCTCAGGACTGGCATCACGTTCTCTTCATCGATGAGTGTCGCATATGCCTTCAACCAAACAATTGTCGGAGACGTGTTTAGAGACAACCCGGTCAGGCTGAACGCCTTAGACACGCTGTCCAGCGAGTGCAGCAAGGTGGAGGTTCCCTGCTGTTTTGGGGTGGCTTTATGTGGGGCCGACGTACGCCACTAGAGGTCAGGGAAGGCGCCGTATCGGCCGTACGATACGTGAATGCCATCCTCCGACAGATAGTACAACCATATTGGTAGCATATTGGTGAGACATTCGTCTTCATGGACGACAGTTTGCGTCCCCATCGTGCACATCTTGTGAATGACTTCCTTCAGGATAACCAGATCCCTCGACTATAGTGGCCAGCATGTGCTCCAGCCATGAACCCTATCGAACATGCTTGGGATAGATTGAAAGGGGCTGTTTATGGACAACGTGACGCACCAACCACTGTGAGGAATCTACGCAGAACCGCCTTTGAGGAGTGGGACAATCTGCACCGACAGTGCCTTGAGGAACTTGTGGATAGTATGCCACGACGAATGCAGGCATGCATTAATGCAAGAGGACGTGCTACTGGGTGTTAGAGGTACCGGTGTGTACAGCAATCTGGACCGACACCTCTGGAGGTCTTGCTGTATGGTGGTACAACAAGGAATGTGTGGTTTTGATGAGCAGTAAAAAGGTAAGAAATGATGTTTATGTTGATCTGTATTCCAATTTTCTGAACAGGTTCCGCAACTCTCGGAACCGAGGTGATGCAAAACTTTTTTCGATGTGTGCTTTTGAGATCTTGTAGGTTCTGTGGCGATATGTGGTAAATGAGTGTAGGGCTGGGATTATTTGACGGACACTTTTGACTTGAAATTTCTTTAGTCAAAACTGGTAAAAAGAGTAGATAACGATGACATTCTAGCGTCCTTTCTTCCTAGGAGCGAGGGCGTAACTACATCATACGAACTCAACTGTAATAGATTCTTGCGACGAGGATCAGAATTGTTTTCTGAAATAGAGGTCTCTACAAGTTGCAGGCTCTTAACTGGCAGTGCCAACAGCAGTTAATTTTCTGGCGTCTGTCATAAAAGGAAGGAGACAGGTTACAATCATTTACCAGAAACAATGATTTACCAAATCTAGATTATTTGGCAAGGATTCTCTCTGCAGCTTAAATAACTGACTATTGCAACTATCCAACTTCAAAATTAGAAAATAATTGCTCTGCAGCTTAAAACAACTCATTATTGCAATTATCCAACTTCAAAATTATAAACTGTTTGCGATATTTGGATCCGAATTTTATGACTCTGAAAGATTTATTAGTTTAAAATGTGCTGCAAGTCTTACAATATTTCAATGAGTTAAAAAGGAACAATATGTCTACAAAACATATCATAATGATATCTCCAACAACTTTAATTACTTTAATTTACCTAAGCACGGATATTTGAAAATCAAACCTAATTAAGAGCAGATCACATTTAAAAAATACACAGAGGTGACAAAAGTCGTGCGGTAGCGATATGCACAAATAAAGACAGCGGCAGTATCGCGTGCACAGGGTGTAAAAGGGCAGTGCACTGGCGGAGATGCTGTTTGTACTCACGTGATTCATGTGGAAAGCCTTCCGAAGTGATTATGGGAATTAACAGACTCTGAACATGGAATAGTAGGTGGAGCTAGATGCATAGGACATTCTGTTTCTGAAATTGTTAGGGAATTCAGTATTCCGAGATCCACAGTGTAAAGAGTGTGCCGAGAATACCAAATTTCAGGCTTTACATTGAAAGGTGGCTACACTGAGCCACAGCGCCAGAGATCGCTAGAGAGCATTGTTCCGCCGCCTCCACTGGCAGTGATTATTGAGATGTCGTAGTGGGCAGTGCTTGTCGAGGACTCGTAGTAGTCAGTTCGTGTTGAGATGTGCTAGTAGGGAGTGCTTGCTGAGATGTGATACTGAAAAGTTCTTGTTGAGATGTGGTAATAGCGAGTCGGTGTGGAGATATATTGTAATGATTAGAGTGATTTTGGTCAATATATGAAGGTAACGAAACTTGATTTATTTTTCATTAATTCCATGTTTTAAATAATGCGTCATTACAGGTTCAGTCAACAAAGCATCTGGCTTGTGTTCTTGTATTAGAGTGTAATTCTGGTTTTCTTGAGTAATTATGGTATTTTTATTTTCTTTAATTAATTCAGTATAAATGATATTTAAAATTTCTTGTGTTATTGAAGAAGAACCGTGCCAGATGCGTACGTTGAGTCATACTTCCACACACAGAACAGTTACACTTGTGCTTTGGTTTCGTAGGTTTTTATAGTTGCTGGGGACTTAATTAATTAATTGTGTTAATGAAAATTTCCATTTCATTCTTGTTATTGTTCTATGCAGTCAGATAGCGTAATAATACTAGTCAGGGCCAACCGTTTACGAGACTTCGTAACCGGACAAACAGCTACTAAAAACAAAAAATTAAAATTATTTTCATTATATTTTAATTAAGCCCCCATGCACGTGGCGACCGCTGCTTCGGATCGTCCCTTGGAATCTTCTGATTGTAAAAATAGTAGACAATAGCATTGTTGTAGTAATTTGTAGTTTAGTAATTATAGTCTATTTTGCATGTGTAGATTTGGTAATTGTCATTCTTATAATGGTATTTTTTCTCTGAATTTGATTTGTTGTCTTGTATACGCGTTTGACGATTTAGTGCAATTATTTCAATTGTTCGTTAATCGTGTTTGAAGGAAACATTTCGTGTAAATGGTATTGTTGGAGATAAAGTGTCATTGTGTGCAATTTTCATATAGTGACGAGTTTTGTATATTCTGTAAATGATTACGCGATCAATGAAAAAGGCAAAAATGATGAATAGTGAGAATGACGAAATTGTTAACATGGCGAACTCGCCAACAGAGGAAAACAATGTGATGAATAATGAAGTGGAAAACAATGTAATAAGTCGGGAAAATAGTCCGGAACCATTTCAAAATTATTCTCAATCAGAAAATTCACAGAATACGAGATTAACGATAGAAGATTCTGAAATAGTATCGAACACAGCTTTACAGCCATGCAGAAGGAAGTTAGTTTTGCGGGAAATGTTAGGGGCGAAAAGAATTTCGAACCGGCTATTATGGAGCAGTTGATGGGTGCAATATTAAATCTGGGATCACAAATGGGAACAATGGTAACACAGATGGGAACAATGGAAACACGGTTAGACTCACGAATAGGAACAATGGAAACACGAATGGAAACTTTGGGATCTGAATTAAAAAATGATATGGGAACAATGGAAACACAGTTTAGATCTGAATTAAAAACACAGATGGGGACAATGGGAACACGGTTAGGATCTGAATTAAAAACAGTGGCAACACGTTTAGAAACAGAGATGGAAACAATGGAAACACGGTTAGGCTCACGAATAGGGACATGTTTCAAAAATATGAAAGATGAGTTAAAGAAAGAAATCAGAGAAGAAGTACAACCGATTTTGAATTCTCACAATAATAGATTAATTGCAGTAGAGATTAGACAAAGAGAACAAGATACAGAACAGGAAGAAAGAGATCGCGTGATAGTACAAAAATTTTCAGAGTTAAATTTACAACGTGCACACGATAAGGAAGAAATATTTGAGAGAATCGAGGAATCCGTACCAAATGACAGAATAAATAACTTAACGCAACAGTGTGAACAGTTAACTACTAAATGTGACAATACTGAAACCCGAGTCGCGACACTTACGGAAGACGTAAATAAACAGAAAGAGCAATTAGGTGACTTATCGGAGAGAGTTGAGGAGATTTCAGATAAATTGACAAGTCTTAGTTTAAATGGGGACAGAGAATCGGATGATACAGCACCACTGCCATTTGCAGAAACCGAAGAGTACCAGAACATAAATAAACATGTTGAAAATCAGGGAAAATTTAATGAACGCGTTAAAAGGGAAGTTGAGGCATTACGAATGCAAGTCAAACAAATTGAAGGCGAAATCGTAGGAAAAGACAGCAAAAGAAATTTAGAATCACAGATACCAGGGGGGTTTGAAGAAAGTAATTTGTTTCATTTACGGGATGCAACAAGAGAGCGCCAGACGCGCGAATTTGACAATAATCAACACTGGGACTGGGACAGACGCGGTAGGTCTTTGTCGC
The DNA here is from genome assembly GCF_023898315.1 of Schistocerca nitens. NCBI lineage: Eukaryota > Metazoa > Arthropoda > Insecta > Orthoptera > Acrididae > Schistocerca > Schistocerca nitens. Next base: position 3,060,063 of record NC_064619.1, on the reverse strand, counting down.
CACGAGGCGAAAACTTTGACTATAAACACTTTTTGACTGTTCGGAAATTTAAGATCTTCCGCAATTCTAAGAATGACATACATCCATGTGCATGGCTAGATCAATTTATGTATGCACTCCCACCAAATTGGCCACTAAGTCACAAACTGGAATTTATGTGTGGATACTTAGAAAACGAACCGGCGACGCGGATGCGCGCACTCATTAGAGATTGTAATAATCTGAATGATTTTTATCATGCATTTCTATCGGCATATTGGTCCGAAAACACACAAGACAGAGTCAAACATAGTCTGATTATGCAGCGTAATTTTAAACAGTCTGAGTTCCGCACGCCGGCAGAATACTTTGAGGACATGATTCGAAAGAATCAGTTCCTGTCCAACCCTTATAGCCCGACTGAATTAATTCGCATTTGTTTAACCAAGCTGCCACAATCCATAAGACAAATTGCTTTAGCTGGAAGATGTAAAGACGACATTGAGACTTTTAAGACTTTGTTACAAGAACTTGAGTATGACAACGACGACGGGACTTCTTGTAACTTTTTCAGTAACAGTAATTACGATAGATTTTCAGAGAAAAGGGATAGTGATCGGAACGGGCGTTATATGGGTAATTTTGAGAATGACAGACGTAACAGACAGGACAATAGATACCAGCCCTATGACAATAACAGACGTTCTAACAGAAAGTACACAGACAATTATAATAACGGTAATTCGTACCGGAATGATCATTCATACGGAAACAGTAATCGGTATCATCAAGACAGAAATTATCCATACAGTAATAGAAATTCTTACTACAGAAATAACCAGAGTAGTAGGTCTAACAATAATTTCAGAAGTGACAGTCGAAATTATACAAGAAGTAGTTATGCAGACAGACAGGAAAACAGAAATTTTAATAACAGACACAACCAAGAATTTGCATCTAACAGACAGGAAGGACCTAATTGGCATCCTCCGCGTGACAGAAATTCAGAGAGACAAGTGGAAATAGTAGAAATTGATCCGCGAAATGTCGGGAATAATCAAAGACGTGACGCAAACAATCGACAATGACTAGCAGCTTCGGCTTCTGGCAGCAATATAGACGGTTCAGAAAGTAATGACACTACAGCTTTACACTACGTACGCCTGGAAGACATGAGAGACATTTTGCTAGATGAAAAGGAAAATAATGTAGACGCATTTTTACATCCTGTTATTGAAGTATGTTTGGGTAAGAATAAGTTCACGGCAGTTTTAGATTCTGGGAGCCCATTGAACGTCATTAGTGAATCAGTTTTTCGTATATGTGAAAGAACTATTGCCTGTCCTGTGTTACCTATTTGTAAAACTACAATTCGAGGAGCGATTTCTGGAAAAGGTGTGGAAGTTAAACAACAGACCAACCTAAATTTCATTTGTCAAGGATACGAATTGTCTGCTAATTTTATTATTGTTCCATTACTCAGTACACAGATTATATTAGGTATGGAGTTTCTTAACACACATAAGGCAATTTTGAACTTTAAAGAAGGAAGTGTGAATTTGACTGTTGCCGGAATGCCGAAATGTTTGAAATTTTTCGAGTGTTTAGCAAGATCTGAATCAGATACAAAATGTTTAAGGTTTCTTACTTCTGATGTTTTCGTTGAGCATTATGACGACAGTGTGTTTATTCATGACAATGACAATAGATACAGGGACGCGATGGAGGATATAATTAATAGCGAAGAAATAATTAATGAAAAGGTTAAAAAAACTGAAGTGCCAGATGACGTTGCAAGAGAAGAGCTGCACCATATTTTGACTTCACATGCTACAGTGTTTAGTCATCACACAGGAACTATACAAGGCTTACAATATTTATTTAAAGTAAAAGAACACACACCATTTCGCGGGAAAACGTACGCTATTCCTTTGGCTTACAGAGACAAGGTTAAGAATGAACTTCAATACATGTTAGATCAGGGCATTATTGAGCCAGCAGTCAGCCCTTATACCAGCCCATTACACGTTGTTCTTAAAAAGGATGGGTCAATTCGTTTGGTTCTGGATTCCAGACAGATAAATAATATTATTATTCCTGAAACTGACCGTCCACAAAATTTAGATGAACTTCTTCAACATTTCCATGGAATTAAAGTTTTATCCACGATTGATATGCGCGCAAGTTTTTGGCAAATAGAACTCCACCCTGATTGTAGAAAATATACTGCCTTTTTAGCCTTTGGTAACTGTTACCAGTTTCGGAAATTACCGTTTGGACTTACTGTATCTTCTGCAGCATTCATTCGTAGCTTAAATGAAATTTTACCTGTTTATCTTCGTGACAATATTACTTCATATGTTGACGATATTCTTATTGCTAAACGTTCTTGGAGTGAGCACAACAAAATTTTGGATTCATTATTACGTATTTTTGCACGAGTTGGCATGACAGTGAACTTGGAAAAATCTGAATTTGGTCGTTCTCAGGTGAAATTTCTAGGTCACATTATTTCTACAGAAGGTATTCTCCCTGATCCAGAGAAACTAGACGCTATTCGTAATTATGCTGTTCCTACCACAAAACGTGATGTTCGTAGTTTCCTTGGTGTCTGTAATTTTCTTAGACGCTTTGTTAGATTGGACAATTTGGCTACACCTCGTTTATGTGAACTATCTGGAAAGAATTCTAATTGGTGTTGGGATGAGGAAGCTCAGTCAGAATTTGAACAACTTCGTGATGCTTTAGTTGCTGCTCCACTTCTTTCACATCCGGATTTATCTAAAGATTTTTGTTTGGCGACGGACTCATCATACAAAGGCCTAGGTGCACATTTATTTCAAGAGATAGAAGAAAACGGCGTTGTAGTACAGAAGACTATTGCATTTGGAAGTCGTGTTCTCTCTAAATCCGAAAAGAATTATTCGATTACGGAACTTGAAGCTTTGGCTGTTGTTTGGGCTTTCACAAAATTTCGCACATTTTTGTTTGGTAGACATACTAAGGTTTACACTGATCATCGAGCTTTGGAATTTCTTATGTCGACAAAATTAACTCATGGCAGATTGTCACGATGGGCGCTGTATCTACAGGAATTTGATTTTAGTATTGTTTACATACAGGGATCTTCAAATATTGTTGCTGATGCTTTATCACGTGCACCTATGGGTTTGAAACAAAGTGCTGAAGAGGACTGCAAAGAAAACCATTATTGTTTGATGTACATTCAAGGTGTTGCGTTTGAGAACTTTATTTCATCTTCGCTCCAGGACATCGCTAAGGAGCAAAATAAGGATCCAATCTGGAAGGACATTAAGGAGAAGTGGAGGAGAAAGGAAAGCGTAGCGATTAGACAGTATTATTTAGTTCGTAATGATATTCTTTTCAAACGAAAATCGGTCGACAACTCTGTTTGGTTAGTTTGTATTCCTGATGAGTGGGTGAATAAATTGATTTGGTACACACATTTTAGTTATGCGCACTTTGGTCCCAGAAAATGCTTTCATAAATTACGAGAAAATTGCTACTTCAGTAATATGGAAAAACGTATTCGATCTGTTCTTGCCAAATGCAAATTATGTCAAAAGGCTAAGCCGCCAACAATTTCTCACAGAGCACCGTTGTTTCCTATCATTCCAGCGAAATTAAAGGAGATGGCTGCAGTTGATTTGTTCGGTCCAGTGGTTCGATCTACTAATGGTTTTGCGTACATTTTTGTAGCAGTGGAATTGACATCAAAAAATGTGTGTTTTACACCGTTACGCAAAGCAACAGCTCGTTCAGTATCTAATGCTTTCATCAAACATTTTCTTAAAGAAGTGGGTCATGTTGATAAGGTTATATCAGATAATGGATCACAGTTTCGCTCTAAAATTTGGCTTCGTACTCTACGGCGTCGTAAAATTAAACCAATCTTCATTTCACTTTTTCACCCCCAGTCTAACGCTTCAGAAAGGTGGATGAAAGAAATTAATAAATTGTGTCGTCTTTATTGTCATCAGAATCACAGAACGTGGGATCAGTATCTTCATATTTTTCAAAACATTCTGAATGAACTTCCTAATGACTCAACTTCTTTACCGCCTATACTGATATTAAAAAATAAAGTACCAACAAATCGCATTTCTGAAATCGTCCCCTTTCCGCCTTCACGGAAACTGCGGCATTCTGAAGTTGTCAACCTGGCTCAACGAAATATTGCATCTGCGGCTACTAGAAGAGAGAAATCAGCTAAACGTCCTGGTCGTTTAAAAATTTTGTCAGTTGGTCAAAAGGTGTTAATTAAGTCTCATCGTTTGTCTCATAAAGGAAAAGGCTTGTGTCGCAAATTTTTTCTGCTTTATAACGGTCCATATAGAATTCGCAAAATTATACATGATAACACTGTTGAAGTAGAAACTCTTAAATCTCGACGCTCTAAGGGAATACATCACATATCTAACGTTAAAATTTTTGTGGAATGACATACTTTAGAGAAACTAACAGCTACATGTAAACATGCAGAGAATACAAGGATACCGCGTCGTGTTCCGGCGGCGGCACATTCTCAAAGCAACAGTCAAGTCGGCGCGCCGCACAAGGCAGTCGTTGACCGCAAACAATCGCTTCCTACGTCACGCGCCAACAGCTGATCGAGCGCTCAGTGTGAATGCACTGACAGCCGTAAATAAATACACAGTCTAATTTTTCCGACTAAATTCTGTATAATGCTATGGTGACTTTATAAATTATGTTATTAACGTTCAGTATTTTTCAGGATACGGTTGTGTAAAATATTTAAGACCTTTAGGTAAATTCTGTGCGTATCCGACGTTAAGACGACTTGCTATGGAGAAAATTTCAGGAAGAATGTAATTTCGAAGAAGAAACTAATAAACTAAAAAGGGTAACTATTAATTGAGTTTATTTTTCAGGTAACATATTTCCACTTAGGTACGTACTTTAGACGTAATTTGCTGCTCGCGATTACGTGATTCATACTTTGTGCTAAATTTCATGTTCTATGAATTTACTAGTGAAGCGACGTGCTTGCGCACATTAACTGATTTTGACAATGATTGACTAATGAACAGGGTTGTTATTTGTATATATTATGCATTGCTTGGCTGCACTGCTTTTTCACTGATGTCATATTTTTTAATTATGTGGCTGCTGTGCTTATTTATTTAAATTATAATTGTCACCTGATTAACTGTGCTGACTGTAGTTAGGTATGTAGGTTACACTTTGTGATTTATCTGCTTGCGCCTTCATGTTTACTTATTAAGATGACACATGAACATTTATTTGCTTATGCTGAATGATGCTAATGACTTGTTTATTACGTAAGATATATGTTTGCTGCTGTGCGTATGGATTGCATATTTACACACTTCTGTTTTGTTGTCATAACTATAAGTTGGTATATAGAAATGCTGATATACTGTGTACAAACATAGAGTTTAGGTCACACTATGGTATTAATTATAGATTGCTCGCTTGGCAGAGCCTCGTTGTAGGGATTGTGCTGCATCCACTTGTTGACATTCTGTTCTCTACTGGTATATTTACTCGCTATTGCATGTTTTGCTTATGCTCAGTGCCTTATATTTTTAAGATAAGAAAATGAACTGCTATAATTCGACGAACGACATGAGTACAAGAAACTTCATAGAAGTCACATGAGCTGAGGTTTTATGGAAGCTGTATAAATTTATGCTAATAGGAAGGAAGCTAACGACATGACATACCAACACTAGGTTAGACCATTGACAGTTATTACACTGCATTCTTCGTGAGCAATTGAAATAGGAAGTGACACTTGACACAAGAAATACTCCACATGTTTGCTTCTGTTTGCCATAATTTTTGAAGTGGTGTACACACTGAAATATCATGATCATTAACACTTCGTAATCGTACTTAATTACTGAGAGTTATTCGAACTAAAGTCTGTTAGAGGTCATGTATGCATTTCTTTTATTTAATGATGGACAAGGAACCAAAATGTATCTTACAATTTATAATGAGTAGAAAATTTGGGTCAGATGGATTACACAGAGGTTGTGTGTAGACACTGTGTCTTCGGATTGTATGGGATGATGAATTGAAGTTGCACTAGGATTTTGTCTGTACTGGTTCGAGGAGACTGACTAGAGGAAAGAGTTGTTATGGAAGTGAAATGATATTGGTGCTGAGGTTTATATATATCGACGTAGTGAAGAGGTATTATTGAAGTATTAAGATTAAGTGATGATTATTGGAGTTTTCGTGGACAAGAGGTAAGGTAAATGATATTGATGATAAGGTTTATATGTATCGACGTATTGAAGAGGTATTAGTGAAGTATTGAGATTATGCTGATGATTATTGGAGTTTTGGTGGATAAGAGGTAAAGTAAGTGAGGAGCATATTTTTTTTTGTTGGTCCATATGGAACAAGGAGGATGAAGATGGCAGACTAGAACACTCAAGTAGAAGGAAGATTGTCTACACACACACTTTGTCAAATCACTAAGCAGTACATACTTTTTTTGAGAGAGGAAGCATTTGTTTGGCTCACTGACAGTTGTTCAGCAACGATACATTTGATTTGGCTTGGCAAACATTGGTCTTGACATGATGACTATGACGTTGACTTAACTATTATTGACTGTTATACATTGCTGCCACTACTACTTGATACACATGATGAACATCAAATCTTGGACAGAGTTACATTTACACAGTTAACACTATTCAATTACACAGTAGCACTTAATGTGGATGAAAGTTGAGTGAGTGTGTTTTGTGTGTTTTCCTTTCCTAATCCTACCCACCTATCTCCTAAATATTATTTTATTTGTTGGTAGTGGCTTGCACTGACACCCATAAATGTTATAGGTTTACTGGTATTTGTGTATTGTAATAGTTAATAGGACAATTATCTGATATCATTTGTGTGTTTGTTATGATTTGTATGTTTAGTGTAAAAGCATTGTATGTGTATTCAAACTATTGTTCATGCCTGAACTGTCTGATTAGTGATGGTGCTGCACTTTTCAACATGATGTGTGACATTTAGTCATGTTTAATTTCTGCTGATGAACTGTGTGATCAGTGATTGTAAAAATTATGGACTGTTACTTGTACCTTTTCTACATGACTGGTGCCACTAGGACATGTTTAATTTCTGCTTATAAACTCTGATGAACAGTGTGATCAGTGATACTGAATTTTATGGAACTGCTTCTGCTGAGAAATGTGACTTGTTGCTGTGTGTACCTGCTCAACATTGCTGGGTACCACTGATGGACTGCTTCTACTGAAATGATGTTGCTTCTTGCTGTCTGCACCTGGTCAACATTGCTGGGTACCACTGATGGACTGCTTCTACTGAAATGATGTTGCTTCTTGCTGTCTGCACCTGGTCAACATTACTGGGTGCCACTGATGGACTGCTTCTACTGAAATGGTGTTACTTGTTGGTGTCTGCACCTGCTCAACATTGCTGGGTGCCACTGATGGACTGCTTCTACTGAAATGATGTTGCTTCTTGCTGTCTGCACCTGGTCAACATTACTGGGTGCCACTGATGGACTGCTTCTACTGAAATGGTGTTACTTGTTGGTGTCTGCACCTGCTCAACATTGCTGGGTGCCACTGATGGACTGCTTCTACTGAAAAGATGTCACCTGTTGCTGTGTGCATCTGCTCAACATTGCTGGTGCCACTAATGGAACTGCTTATACTGAAATGGTGTTACTTGTTGGTGTCTGCACCTGCTCAACATTTCTGGGTGCCACTGATGGGCTGCTTCTACTGAAAAGATGTCACCTGTTGCTGTGTGCACCTGCTCAACATTGCTGGTGCCACTAATGGAACTGCTTATACTGAAATGGTGTTACTTGTTGGTGTCTGCACCTATTCAACATTACTGGGTGCCACTGATGGACTGTTTCTATTGAAAAAATGTTACTTGTTGGTTTTTGCACCTGTTGACCATTGCTGGGTGCTACTGCTGGAACTGTCAACTGCTTATTCTTGAGCTATGGAAAGCGTTTATGTGAATATTTGTATAAACTGATTTTTTGTGTATTACTGGTTGTGAAAAGTTATGAGACTCTTACCTGCACATATTCGTCATTGCTGACGCTATTGATTGAATTGTTTAACCACATAATACTTGTGTATACTATTATGTAAAGTCACATGTATGAAAGAATTTGTATTGCTTACTGTATTCTATATAATAGGTTATTGAAAGGTCAGTGCAAAGCCAAAATTTTATCTAGTTATATGATATTTACGTATTAATATTATCTTTTATTTTTGTCTGTATTTTTTTGACTAATTTGGTGGTATTTTCACCACCAATGCTGGCAAAAATACCATCAAATTCTAGCCCGTGGAGGAAGGGCATATGAAAGGTGGCTACACTGAGCCACAGCGCCAGAGATCGCTAGAGAGCATTGTTCCGCCGCCTCCACTGGCAGTGATTATTGAGATGTCGTAGTGGGCAGTGCTTGTCGAGGACTCGTAGTAGTCAGTTCGTGTTGAGATGTGCTAGTAGGGAGTGCTTGCTGAGATGTGATACTGAAAAGTTCTTGTTGAGATGTGGTAATAGCGAGTCGGTGTGGAGATATATTGTAATGATTAGAGTGATTTTGGTCAATATATGAAGGTAACGAAACTTGATTTATTTTTCATTAATTCCATGTTTTAAATAATGCGTCATTACAGGTTCAGTCAACAAAGCATCTGGCTTGTGTTCTTGTATTAGAGTGTAATTCTGGTTTTCTTGAGTAATTATGGTATTTTTATTTTCTTTAATTAATTCAGTATAAATGATATTTAAAATTTCTTGTGTTATTGAAGAAGAACCGTGCCAGATGCGTACGTTGAGTCATACTTCCACACACAGAACAGTTACACTTGTGCTTTGGTTTCGTAGGTTTTTATAGTTGCTGGGGACTTAATTAATTAATTGTGTTAATGAAAATTTCCATTTCATTCTTGTTATTGTTCTATGCAGTCAGATAGCGTAATAATACTAGTCAGGGCCAACCGTTTACGAGACTTCGTAACCGGACAAACAGCTACTAAAAACAAAAAATTAAAATTATTTTCATTATATTTTAATTAAGCCCCCATGCAACATCTCACCACAAACAACGCAATGGGTGAAAGACTTCACTTAAAGACCGGTAGCAGCGGCGTTCGCTTAGGTTTGTCATTGTTAACAGACAAGCAATACTGAAAGAAGGTGTAAATGAATTTAGGACGTACGACGAATGTATCCGTTAACACGGTGTGGCGAAATTTGCAGTTAATGGGCTATGGCAGCAGAAGACCGACGGCAATGTCTTTGCTAACAAGAGGACATTTCCTGCAGCGCGTCTCTTGGGATGCTAGATCACTGGAAAATCGTGTTCTGTTCAGGTTGAGTCTGATTTCAGTTGGCAAAAGCTGATGGTAGGTTTGAGCGTGGCGCAGACCCCACGGAGACATGGACCCAAGTTGGCAACAAGGCACTGTGCAAGCTGGTGGTTTCTCCATAATGGCGTGCTCTGTGTTCACGCGGGTTGGACTGGGTCCTCTGGTGCAATTGTACCGATCATTGACTGGAAATGGTTTTGTTCGCCTACTTGTAGACCATTTGCAGTCATTCATAGACTTCACGTTCCCAAACAACTATGGAATTTTTCTGGATGACAATGTGCCATGTCACTGGGCCACAATTGCCCGCGTCTGATTTGAAGAACACTCTGAACAGTTCGAGCGAAAGGTTTGCTACCCATATCGCCACACATGAATCCCACCGGACATTTATGGGATGGAATGTAGAGGTCGGCTCGAGCACCACTTTAGCTCTTATGTACAGCTATATAGGTGGCGTGGCTCAATACTTCTGCAGGGGACTTCGAGCGACCTGTTGGGTCTCGTCGAGCTGCTGCACCACGCCGTACAGAAGAGGGTCCGACACTGTCATTGAAGGTATCCCACGACTTTTGTCACTTCAGTGTATTTCTATGTATGTTGTTGATCAGCCTCGGCCACAAATACACATGTCGTCACCACAATGACGTAATACATAATTGTCGACGTAGATACATAGAGGACCAATTATACCATCCACTCAAACGACACCCAGCCTCTAGGTGTTACATTTACCAATCTGTGCCGCTAGTATACTTAGCCATAACGTAAAGGCACTACTTATACTGGCTAGCGCGCAATAAGAATAACCTATTACTAGGCAGCCATAGGTTTGTGGCACTAGCCTTTGTAATAATAACTTCAGTATATAGTAACCTGGCTTGCCTTACGCTCAAAATCCGCAACATACATTCCTTTAATAAGCAGAGGCTAGCCAGTTCGCCATTTAGATCTTACACTAGTAGTTAACCTTAGCTAAGGACCTACAGAGCCCACTCAAGTCTCTGAATGTGGCCACGCATAACGAAGTCAACAACCGTAAGCGCAACTACTAATGCCATTGACAGTAGCCAGGACTGAATAAATGAACCAACGTTCAGCTTCCACCAAAGGGTAGCCTCTCCACCATAATGGACAGCATTATGTTCGGCTCAGCGACAGACAAGCAATCCTAACTTCAGCCTTGAAACCTGAACCTAACAGGTCAAGACACTCATCGTGCAGCACAAGACTATACAGCCTTGTAGCAGGAGGTACCGACACACGCTCAGACGGCAAGCCATTTCATTACCAGTCAAATGAACAACTGTCCAATTCAGACGTCTTCTCAGAAAGACATCCACAATTTTAGCGGCACACACATGATGCCTGAACCTGAGCGATTATAAATCACACAAACTAAGAACCGACTCAGATCCCATTTAAACGATATGGTTCAAATGGCTCTGAGCACTATGGGACTTAACTTCTGAGGTCATCAGAGAACTTAGGACTACTTACACCTAACTAACCTAAGGACATCACACACATCCATGCCCGAGGTAGGATTCGAACCTGCGACCGTAGCGGTCTCGCGGCTCCGGACTGTAGTGCCTAGAACCGCTCGGTCACCGCGGCCGGGTAAACGATATGATAAGGACAGTAGCAACCTACAGTAGTAACATCCAGTGTGAAAGATAAGCAAAATAAAACAACATGCACGATTCCAATTCGCTGCTCGCTCTGTTCATCATTGAAATCCCTGTAAGAATTGAATGTCCTCCTTGTTCCACAAGAGCAGGAATCCAACAGGCCATGTGACATGCGAAATGTAGCGATCTACTGGTCCCACGAAGCCACCTCTGGCGCTCACTACCAGCAGCTGTCGTTGTCCTGCAGGAGCTGCACACCCTAGCACACCACACACACCACGCAACAAAGAGAGACTCTACGCCTGCAGACTGCGCCTCCTCAGCCAAGAGCGGTCACGTGACAACAAGTGGGGCTGTCGCGTAAGAGCGACACCAGCGAAATGGCGCCGCACTTCATAAACGTGACGATTCAAATTTCCAGACGCGTGGACACCGAACTTATCGACAGTGTCAGTACGGAGGCAGGGATTAGTGATCAAGATGTCGTCATGGCGATGACGGTTACTGAAGTTAAAAAATCCTCCAGGGAAACTAGGATTGTATTTACGCTATTTACGTTGAGGAATTATGGGCAAAGTTTTTAACTGATTGTAAATGGCGCTCTGGATACGTATGTGCCGAGTAAATGGATTATGGACGGAGAGGACCATCGGAGGTTTAATAGTCAAATTCGGAAAATGCTGACGGAACAGCAAAGAACGCGCAAATATCGACAGGAAAAAGTTAGTAGAAATTCACACGCGAAGCATCCAACAACTTCCACCGTCATACCTTAGCGAAAGATGTTGTTCAGATCACGAGGAAGTTCTCGTCAGACGTATAATCCCTAAGTAGTTCTAACAAGGGAACCTCCCCATCGCACCCCCCCCCCCCCTCAGATTTAGTTATAAGGTGGCACAGTGGATAGGCCTTGAAAAGCTGTATACAGATTAATCGAGAAAACAGGAAGAAATTGTGTGGAACTATGAAAAAATAAGCAAAATATACAAACTGAGTAGTCCATGTGCAACATATGCAATATAAATGTGAATATTGGCTCAGCAACGCCGTGGTCCCGTGGTTAGCGTGAGCAGCTGCTGAACGAGAGGTCCTTCGTTCAAATTTTCCCTGCAGTGAAAATTTTAATTTTTTATTTTCAGACAATTATCAAACTTCAGGCACTTACACAAAATCAGCGTCGCTCTCCAAAATTCCAGGACATGTTCAGATTTGCTTGGACATATGCAGGATTTGACGGTCTACACGCGGAAAAAATTGAAAACGTTAAAAACATATGTTTTGACAGAGCACAAGGAAAACTGTGCGACTGTGAAACTGTTGCATTCATTTGTTGCAGTTTATGTGACAAACTCTTATGTTTTCATCAGTTTTTTGGGAGTGATTATCACACCCACAAGAAAACCTAAATCGGGCAAGGTAGAAGAATCTTTTTACCCATTCGCCAAGTGTACAAGTTAGGTGGGTCGACAACATATTCCTATCATGTGACGCACATGCCGTCACCAGTCTCGTACAGAATATATCAGACGTGTTTTCCTGTGGAGGAGTCGGTTGACCTATGACCTTGCGATCAAATGTTTTCGGTTCCCATTGGAGAGCCACGTCCTTTCGTCTACTCATCGCACGGTTTTGCGGTGTGGTCGCAAAACACAGACACTAAACTTATTACAGTGAACAGAGACGTCAATGGACGAACGGACAGATCATAACTTTGCGAAAATAAAGAATGAAATTATTTCACTCGAGGGAAGACTTGAACCAAGGACCTCTCACTCCGCAGCTGCTCACGCTAATCACGGGACCACGGCGCTCCTGAGCTCACAATATCCTTGATGTGGCCTATCTTGCATATGGACTACTCAGTTTGTATATTTTGCTTATTTTTTTCGTAGTTCCACACAACTTCTTCCTGTTTTCTCGATTGATCTGTGTTCAGTTTTTCAAGGCCTATCCACTGTGCCAGCTTATAACTAAATCTGAAGGGGGTGCGATGGGAAGGTTCCCTTGTAAGGCTTCTCTCTACTCACACGTCTGCCTAACTGGGATGGTAATAGAAGACAAAAAAATACAAAAGTGAAAAATGAAGTTTTAAAATCCACTTTTAAGACATCATTTACCCGGGAGAGTTGAACAGACTTACCGTAGTCTGACACACTCCCGCGTGTAGAACATAGAAATAGGCATCCACGGCGTACAGTAGCAACTGAAAGAGATGTCAACAGATAAGTCGCCAGATCTATATGGGATTCACAGAGAGTGCTCTGCGGCACTGGCCCCTACGAAATTTGCATTTATCGCGAGTCTATCGGCTAGTGCAAAGTCCCTAGCGACTAGAAAGAAGCCTAGGTGATTCCTGTATATTAAAAAAAAGTTAAAATAATAGAGCCGCATAATTACAGTCCAAACACCTTAACATCGGTTTGGTGCAGAGTTCTTGAACACACTCCGTTTCGAATGTAATAAATTTCCTTGAGACGCAAAAGCTTCTATCCACTAATCAGCACGCATTTAGAAAACACCACTTGTGCGAATCTCAGTTTGCTCCTTTCTCACACGACAGTCCACAAACAATGAATGGAGGCCGACAAGCAGATTCCAAATTTCTAGGTTTCCGAAAAGAGTTCGACACGGTGTCCCACTGCAAGACTGTTGACGGAGATCCCAGGATACGGATTTCGTTTCGAGGTGTGAGAGTGGCTCAAAGTCTTTTTAAGTAATCGAATTCGCTACGTTGTTCTCGACGGCGAGTGTTTATCAGAGACAACGGTATCGTCAGGAGTGCCTCATGGAAGTGTGATAGGTCCTCTCTTGTTCTCTGTACACGTAAGTAATGTGAGGCACACGGTGGGCAACGACTTATGTCTGCTTGCTGATGACAGGGAGGTCTTGGCGTTGAGTGACTGCAGGAGGATACAAGATGTTTCAGACACAATTTCTTATAGGTGTGTTGAATGGCAGCTTGATCTAAATGTAGAAAAATGTAAGTTAATGCGGATTGGTAGAAAAACAGTCCTCATAGTTAAAATACAGCATTAGCAAGGTGCTGCTTGATGAAGTCACATCGATTAAATATCTAGGCGTAACGTTGCAAAACAATATGAAATGAAATGAGCATGTGACGTTGGTAGTACGCAAGGCGAATATTCGACTTCATTTCACTGGCACAGCTTTGGGGAAAGTGTAGTTCGACTATAAACTAGATGGAGTATAGAAGACCAACATGCAGGTATTACAGATATGCTTCGTGAACTCAAACAGGAATCCATGGAGGGAACAAGAAAATCTTTTCGCGAGGAACTATTGCGGAAATCTGGAGAACCGGCCGACTTCAGAACGATTCTACTGCCACCAACGTATATTTCTCTTAAGGACTGCGAAGATAAGATAAAGGACATTAATACTCGTTTGGGGGTTTCTAGACAGTCGATCTTCCTCCTCTCTGTTGGCGTGTAGAACAAGAAAGTAGTGGCACAGTAGGGTACTCTCCGGTATGCACCGTACCGTGGCAGGTGGAGTCTGTGTGTAGGAACTTGAAAACAGACCTCATTAGTGCAGCTGGCCATAGTTCTTTGGCTGGTCTGATGACTTGCCTGGTTTGAGTGTTGCTATTATTTTTCTTCGCTTTACTATTTGTGAGTCTGACCCAGATATAATGTCGGCGAAAAATTGCTCCAGCCGTCGTTTTGTACAGTTCCCAAAATGCCAAAGAAATTCGGGATGGATTCCATCACTTCCCGGTGCCTTCCCAGCTTTTTTAGTTTGAAATACAACAGAAATTGCAGATATAGATAAAGTTCTTGAGAATTTATGTTGTTCATTAGCGTTCTTTTTGCTTCTGATGTTTCTAGTATGAGCTTTATCTCTTGGTGCTCTGGATGTAGATAGTAAGTTGATCCAATTTTACTATCGGAAATATGTGTTACCCTTTGTTTTCATTTTGTTTCTACCTAACGACCTTAGCAATGGCCATGTTCCTCTGATTGCTGTTTGCAAATTAAGTAACTCAAGTCTCTGTCCACTCAGTACGTCTGGCTGCATCAAGGTTATAAGCAGGTTTCCCGCTAATTCCGGATCACAACTTTTTTGAAATACGTCACACTATTTCTCGTTAGTTTCATTCCAACTTGGAATACATTACTTGCAGTATCATTTTGGATTGCGTTGTTTGTTGCACTTATCATAGCTCCAACAAGCCTCTCATTGTTATTTACCGAGCGAGGTGGCGCAGTGGTAAGACACTGGACTCGCATTCGGGAGGACGACGGTTCAATCCCGCGTCCGGCCATCCTGATTTAGGTTTTCCGTGATTTCCCTAAATCACTCCAGGCAAATGCCGGGATGGTTCCTCTGAAAGGGCACGGCCGACTTCCTTCCCCATCCTTCCGTAATCCGATGAGACCGATGACCACGCTGTCTGGTCTCCTTCCCCAAAAACCAACCAACCATCATTGTTATTTCTTTTTGGGGAATAAATTGAAGACATTTGTCCAGATTTTTAGAAAATACAGCCCACTTTGCTTTTCTAAAGTTTCGTTTACGTCGTGGAGAGGATGATACGAGAGGGGTATGTGTCCCAATTTCAATCAAGACTGGACGTGTTGGCTGTCTGGGAGAGTCTTGTAATACTAATAGGGAACTCATTAGGTGTTACAAAGGTTAGATCGGGAATGTACCCCATCTCCAAGCTGGTAACAAGCTGTTCCTTTATCCTTTGTATCACATACTAAGCATAGGTTAATGACTTCTGCCCAACTTTCAAGGACTTTACCAAAAAAAAAATTGTTCAAATGGCTCTGAGCATTATGGGACTTAATATCTGAGATCATCAGTCCCCTACAACTTAGAACTACTTAAACCTAACTAACCTAAGGACATCACACACATCCATGCCCGAGGCAGGATTCGAACCTGCGACCGTAGCAGTCACGCGGTTGCAGACTGAAGCGCCTAGAACCGCACGGCCACACCGGCCGGCAAGGACTTTACCATTTTAATAATTTTCATTACACTTCCACTGAATAAGGTAACTGTTAAAATCTCCTTGACGCTTGGCGGAAGGGATGTTGTGATACCGGAATGATTTGTGGAGGCCCAGAGATAGTTGAAGGTTAGTGTATACTGATTACTTAGATAGTTCTCTAATTTTTACTACAACTTCGTGTATGTCACTGATATCAGATGCAGAGCACAGATAAGCATTTTTAACCGACGATCACAAGTAAGCTGCCAATCCATAAGCTCGATGGTACACTGTTCATGGTAAGTCAAAGCCAGGAATTTTTTCTCGCCTATAAAATATATATTTCACATATTTAAATCATACGCTGACGGAAAAAAATCGAAACACCAAAAATAATTTTTATAGAGTAAAGAAATTTAGGGGATACATTTGTCTAGGCCACCCACTTTTGAAACATAAGTTATTTTAACCTACCCCCGCTCCCCCCCCCCCCATTTTGTTCCCCTTCCTCAGCACTTCTCATACTTGGAACTAAAACGGCCCACAATACCAATCTACTACTGTTAAATTATTGCAACTATCAGTTACAGCAATAATAATAATAATAATAATAATATAATAATAAATTACAGACTGTCATTTGAGCACATCTAACGTATTTTTTTGAAATTAATATACACTTGTATTATTTCTAGGTTATACAAGATGAAAAATACGAGTAGTTTACAAGCAACCACGGCTATGAATGCAGTTACTGAAATTGGGCACATACGTGCACTACACTACATATTTTTTTACAAATTAGTTCACAAATTCGTTAGAACTGTTTCCATCTGTAATCCCATTTACAAAGTTTTAATATTTGAAAGATCACGACATACGTATAGCGATAGAACAATAATCATCATTTAAATGTCAATTTAATAACTGTTATATTCAAACTGATCACCCGAAAAAGAAACAAGCAAGAGTAAAAAGGCACACAGTTCAAAATTCGGAAATTTCTTGATATTTGCATATTTAGTGAGCTGCGTGTGCTTGTTCATAAGAAAAAAGCAGATCCAGTCTTAGCTGGCTCTTTGAAACAGCAACTCACAGATCCCCTTTCTACTGCAGTCGAGACCGATGTTTCGTCTTGATGAATGCCACTAAGTTGATGTGAAGGGTAATAATACGTCCGCGGGCTCTCTTGCTAACTTGGGATATTTATTCCGAGTCATCGAAACATCGACTTAAATGGGAAGTGGCAAGCCCGGAGCAGGCCGCAGCGTATTGTCCTAGAGGCCAGAGGCACAACTTTTACGACTGGAGAGTTCTATTAGCTCCTCCTGTTTTACTGCTGACAATTGGTCTGATGTTATCGTATCGAAAGGATCATGTATCCAGTCATACTCAAATGAAGGTTCTGGAAATTTACTCTCGAAGTGTTGGGGAAGGTTTTCGAAATGTACTACACTAGTTCTAACACTTTTATCTACATCCAACTTATTGTGCTCTTCGAAATCATTCAAACAAATTTTGTCTTAAACTCAAGCACTTTCTTGCTTAGAAAGATAATACTACTATTTTGATCTTGACGTGATACGTTAAGGGCTGAATGGGTCACATACAAAAGCGCTCTCTGGAGTTGTATGGTTTGAAACAGAGGTGAATCAGGCACTGATGATGCACTCAATTTTCCCGCAGAATTTTTAGCTCCCAAGATACTCCTGAAATGCCACCCATTGGCTTCAATACAAAATATGGTCAGTAATCCCACTCTAATGAAATATACACCTGCTGAAGTTTTGCAATGGCGTGAAGCTTACAGTAAAAAGATTGACGACTTACAAACTTCATACAAATATGTTTGCAAACACAGTGACGGAAAAAAATCTTGACACCAAGAAGGATTCGTGCTGATTAAACTTTTTTACTTTAACAGATGAGGAGTCTGCCTTTGGTCAAGGAGATAGTCAAGAGTACAACTTCTAGATTCAAAGATATTATTTTTAAACGTGACGCCATTGAATTAACAAACAAACCAATCTCATCAATTTAATGTAACAATAAAATAATGAGAGATATTTAGAAAAAAAGGGTAATAAACCACAATTAATACAATATTTTCAGTTTTCGTATTGAATAAAACTTTTATTGAATCCAATAAATTTTGTTGCTTATGCTCCTAGATCAAAATCAGGTTTTAGCATATCCATCTTCATCCCAAAGAACAAAAAGTAACTGACACTAGTGTTGGTACGCACCCCTCCATGTGGGGTGAATGGAAGCACCGAGTTTTATTTTTTATATTAAAAGCATCAGCTAGGTTCCAAATATATGTTTAAAGATCTATAGCCCTACATAATTTTGATTTTTATATTTATTTTTAAAATTATCAACTTTTCTTTTAAAGCTGAAAACTGTTTCTATTTAGCCTATTTTACGGTAGACAGTGTTGAACATCATTCAGTTAGATTAGAAAGTACATCATGTTGCACTTACTGTTTACTTGATAGTCGATTTTGGTCAAATCCTGATCATCCTCACGCCATAAAAGACGTATCCAACTTTGCATTCCACAACAGTTTACATACGAAGATAGAAGCACATGAATGCGATATGACACATAATATCAAAACGGAGCATTTCAAGAGTGATTAGTTACTGAAGTTGTGGAATGCACTGTTAAATATGTCTTTTATTGACCAAGAATGGCCAGATTGTGACAGACTGACTGACGAAAAGAAAAATTTACATTTAGAAACTGAAGACTAGTCTAGAAGCTGAAAGGCGGCAAGTATGTCTTTCTTCGACTTAATTTATTCAGTTGAGCAGACACTACAATTAGGGCACTTTCATTCGGTTAGGAAGCGCCTCTGGTCACTGAGACTGTTTAAGAGGGTTGACAGTAGTTGTAATACTAAGTTCAGTGGTAGCTGGGTGCATGACGTCACTAGAGGTGGTGCAGCTGTAGCAAGGTTGGTTGGTTTACTGGTGTCTGTTTGGAGAACACGGCAGCTTGGAATAGCAGGTATCGGCACAGCCAAGA
Organism: Schistocerca nitens; assembly: GCF_023898315.1. NCBI lineage: Eukaryota > Metazoa > Arthropoda > Insecta > Orthoptera > Acrididae > Schistocerca > Schistocerca nitens. The sequence continues at coordinate 3,041,067 of NC_064619.1, read as the reverse complement.
GGGACTCTCGACTGTAGCTTTCGCACAGGGGGAGCCAAGGTAGAGGAGTCAGCCTAAGCCACACGGGAAGTGGCAAGCCCGGAACAGGCCACAGCGTACTGTCCCAGAGGCCAGGGGCGGAACTTCCACGGCTGTCGTCGCCGACTTGTGGCAGACAGAGTCATTGCCAACTATTCGCACTCGCAGGGCCCTCAGTTTGTTTCCTGAGACCTTCTTGTGCGATTGGTGTCAGTTAGACCTGTGAAAAAATTTTGCTGAAGAGGTGAAAACGAGGCGGCAATGCAGGATATCCGACGCAGTTGTGATTTTTCGAGGCTTCGAAGGCGCACAAAATGCCCTCTATACCGTGGACGCAAAATAGCTGTATGTTGAATCGACAGCGATTGTGACGTCAGAAAATGTAACAGGGGACACGTGTTTTTTGCCTCGAGACGCACATGAGTGGAGGAAAAGTTTTTTCCTGCCTTATAGAAAATGGCTCTGAGCACTATGGGACTTAACATCTGAGGTCATCAGTCCCCTAAAAACATCACACACATCCATGCCCGAGGCAGGATTCGAACGTGCGACCGTAGCAGTTGCGCGGTTCCGCACTGAAGCGCCTAGAACCGCTCGGCCACCGCGGCCGGCTGCCTTATAGAGGGAGGCTGTACGGTGTAAGAGGTGACATGTGGTTGGTGCAGGAGAGCGCTCCCATTTTCGATTGATAGTTTGTAGCTTTTTGGTGCATACTGCACGTGGAGTGTTTTGTGGACCAGTACAAAGTGTGAGGGAGGAGATGATTTGTCTGAGTGCTGTGGAGCAGAGAAGTGCGATTCGGTGTTGTGTCTTGGAGGAGGGAAGTCGGTTTGAGCCTGGGCTGTGGGCTGTGGGGTCTGGGCATGAAGGCGAATCCGAACAACAGGAGGAGATGGAGGTCCACCGTTTATTCCAATGCACAGGTGCTCGGACCACCGCGTTAGAGATTTCTACACGCGTATGGTGGGCATTTCACAGCACTAGGACCAGGGATCTTTAGAGCGAATTCCTCTAATTCCAGCACATGGTTAGAGCAGCAGCAGTCGCTGTCCGATTGAGGCACATTATGGTAGTTTGCTCCAGTCAACACTTTACAATCACTTTAGATTGTCTTAGTTACAGTCAGATCGCGTTATTCGTTATTAAAGTCAAAATTAGAGTCAATTTGCCAGTCTCCGTTCAACTACAGATCGGAGCAATTCATTTTATGAACATGAGCATAAATATGTGTAATATTCAGCTATACTCCATGTCATTCTTGTCTTTTGGAAATAAATCTGCCGTGATACTGAGTTTGTTATACAGGTAGACAAGATTTCTTGTTCACCTTTATTAATATAAGATAATTTGGATTTTAAATGAGAATTCCACCAGGGATGGATAGGTTTGTTTATAAATAAATCTTCTGCTAGCAGTCACCATTTTGTTTCTTTACTTTTTGCATGACGCGTTTCGGGAAATGATTCCCATTTTCAAATGCGTGCCATTTCTATTGAAGTTGTCAATGTGTGAAAGTTTGCTTCGTTTCCTTGACTTTTACTGCAATATATTGAGAGGTGGCATGAGCCCCCTCTCATATTTCTATCTTACGATTCTCCTCCCTAATTGCATGCGGTGGGAAGTTGCTATTCCTTCACACGCGGACTTCCCACGCAGTGTCTCTCGTCACCCGGGTGGTCCGGTGACAGGTCGGTTAAGCCGACGTGTGTGAGGCAGTCGAGTGAATGCTTTGCAGACGCCGACATTGTCAAGAGACACGCCCGCTGGGGTGTGAAGTAGCGGCTGGGCTAGAGGTTCCGTTACTTCGGAGAAACTTAGCGAAAACACTTTCTGGCGGGCTACCAGCGAGGCGTGGGAATGACTTGTGTACCCAGGCAGTTGTGGCGGGAAAATTCCCGCACTTTCTGCAAAATAGTAACGGTGATTGGTTTGCTCAGGGCATAGCGCCGTGACGTAGCAAAATCAGCACAGAAATTGGCGCCAAGAATCTCCATTGGTGGAATGGTAGTGCTCCGGCAATGGAGTGGAATTTCCGCCGGTTTTCGAGTTGCTGATTGGAACGTTTAACCACGGCCACTGTCGTGGGGGCGGGAATGTTCTGTGTTCGGCCTGTACGGGTGCTCTTGTGAGAGTCGGCAGTCGCTTTTCGGTCGAGGACGTCGAAGCAACCAGCCCTCGCCTGCGGGACGCCAGATCGTGTTTCGGGCAGTTAAGAAGACAGTTTGGTAATGTATGTCCGCAGCACCGGCAGATAGGGATTTTCCTAGGTGATAATCAGAGCTCAGCAGAGCGCGCCTGTTCGTCTTTTTCTAACTTTGTTCTGTCTTGAGTAGCAGCAATTACTGTTGGGTTAGCTGTGTGTCTCTCTTGAGATTTGAGTGGCAAGGAATTGGCTCCACATACCACTTCGTCTTCAACCTCACGATCTAGTTTAGGGACAACTTCACCTTTACAGTGTTTGTATGTGTGTCCAATTTGAGTCAATTTGATGTATTACAAATTAGAATTCATGTGATTTTGTTTATTATTTTGTGTTTAGTCTTAATAAATCATATTGTTATTTTGGACAGAACTTTCATTCTGTTAATCGGTAGAGCAACCCATCATTTCTCACTATGTTTATGAAACCTTCCTTTATTTAACTTATTTATCAAATTAAATTATTGCAGGTGCCAAACTCTTTTCTACTCCACTTGCAGGGTTGATTACAGTCAGTTCGCGTATATTTTTTAATCCTTGTGCAACAGCATAAGTCGGAGTTAGAAAAGGGGGGGCTTAGAGCATCATTTACATATGTAGATGCTAGAATTTAGTGTTAAATACACTGCTAGCCCCGGCACCTCGCATAAAATGGCGACCCTTAGCCTCGGATCTTTCCTGCGAATCTTCTGATAAGCAAGCAGTAATATTAGTAGGGACACTCAGAATTTTTTTTTCTTATTTTTTATTGATTAATACCCAAGTTTTTTCTGGTAGTTCTGCGTTTAGTTTTAAGTAGCGGCGCATGATTACAGTTTTTGTTTTCAGTGTATATATTTTTGGTTTGTTCATTGTTTTTGTGTTTCGTTGATGTGGTGTCCGTACCACATCGCACTTTGTCGGATTTATGTGCGGTTTCTGTACCACATCAAATTGCGTTTGTGATTACAGCGTTGGAACAGCGTTGTTGAAATTTTATGTCTATGTGTAAAAATACAGGGAGTAGATTATTTTTACTGTGTATTTGAGATAAATTTTGTTTCTCATGAATGATCACGAGAAGTAAGGCACGACTATTAGTGAGCGAAGCTAAAACAAAAGTGGATACTATAATGGATAAGGGGCACGTTACTGACGGGGATAGGTTCGGAGGTGAGATGGGCACATTTTTAGCAGGACAGGACGACAGGGTCATTGATGAGGAAGATGATTTGGACGCGATCTCAGAGCAGCGTTGCGGCCGTGGTTATGATAGTGAAGTAGAGGATGAAACAGAGACAGGCACACAGGTCGAGACGGTAGCAGAAGTTTATAATCAAATGGACGAGAGCAGACAGGGGCTATCTCGACCACGTCAGAGCTCTAGCGCCCAGGTGTCCAGAGTTACATCTCCCACGTTTGAAGAGGATCAAAAAGATGACGTAAACCCAATACTGAGCTTCCTACGATCAATGAAAGAAGAAGCTGACGAACAACGTAAGAAGGAGAAGGAAGATGAGAAACAACGTAAGAAGGAGAAGGAAGAAGATGAGAAACAACGTAAGAAGGAGAAGGAAGAAGATGAGAAACAACGTAAGAAGGAGAAGGAAGAAGATGAGAAACAACGTAAGAAGGAGAAGGAAGAAGATGAGAAACAACGTAAGAAGGAGAAGGAAGAAGCGGACGAACAGCGTAAGAAGGACGCTGAGGCAATAATTTCGCATATAGGAGAAATTCGTGGGGAATTACTAACAATAAAGAAAGAATGTGGAGAAGCAAAACAAATGTCAATGGTAGCACAAAAAGTAGCAGGCCTAGCCAGAACGGCAGCAACAGGGGCAATGAAAATCGCAAAAGTAACTTCTCAACTCGCAGGTCGCTTGCGACGTGTGACACAAGCCCACTCAAAATCCCTAGCGCTCTTAAAAACCCAAGGTAATATTGCGGTTACGAACATCACGAAACGAATGAAAGAAGTAGAGAGTCGGATAGCAAAACTAGAGCGAAACGGGCACACGAGCACTGCGCGTTCGGATACCAATGATGGAGTACACAGAATTGTGTCTCCGAGGAAAAGCCCGCCGTGCTCTAGCCCAGTGACAGAGTGCGGAACTAACAATGCACACGCAGAAACACCTAGTAATAGCTCCAATAATTGTAGCCCACTTAGGAGAGTGAATTCTGAGTGCCACTGGCACTGTGATACGGAGGTAGCACATCACAGTTATCAGCAAGATAGATCAGGACACTCAGCAGACGTGCAAGTATCGGAAACGAGTGACAACACCAGTGCGAGGATCGGACAGGATTTTGATCACAATCACTTCCTGTCGATACTAAAATTCCAAAAGTTCAGAGATAATGGAGGGTCGATGCATCCCAAGAGCTGGGTGATGCAGTTTTCAAATTCATTACCGTCATCATGGCCAACCCTGGCAAAATTAGAATTCATGTGTGGACACATCGAAGGCCAAGCCGCGGAAAAGATGCGGGGTGTGGTAGCGACGTGTCAGACTTATCAGGAATTTGTTGATGCGTTCCTGGGGATCTACTGGTCAAAGGAAACGCAAGACAGGATTAAAGACGAAATAATATTTTGTCCTGAACTGGAAGTGTCCGGGCATAAGAGCGCAACCAACTCAAGAAGAATCAGTTTTTAGATAGTCCATATAGCAAGGGAGAAATCATCAAATTTTGTTTTTCCAAATTGCCTGTTAGGTATCAACAGACACTTGTCGGCAAGTGTGGATCTGACATCGAAGCATTCAAGAGTCTATTGCGCGAACTCGAAGTAGTCTTCGATAAACAAGACGCAAAGGACAGGAAGAAGGCGCAAAATAACAAATACCACGGGCCAGCAAGGGCAGACGACAACAGATCGCATAATCGCGCTCGTCAGTTAGGAAACCAGGGTTACGGAAATCAAGGTTACGCAATTCAAGATTATGGAAACCAGAGACACGGAAACCAGAACGTCAGGGAACAGGGTCATTCTAGACAAGGAATCTGGGACAGGAGGAATAACGAACGGCGAAGCGACCGTAACTGGAGAGAGCGAAATCAAGGACCACAGGAGAACCAGGAGATTGAAATTAGACCTGCAAATCCTAAGGCACGTCAGAGGAGGGGGAGTCTGACAAGGGATTGGCGCTAGTCCATAGGACTCCACCACATCTCTCACACAAAGAAGTTCGTGGAATAATAGTAGTTTAAGTGGTGTACATAGTAGAATAGGCAAATATATGAACCTTTCTTCGGGGAACAATAATCGTTGCATTAGTAGATTAAGATTGTTAAAGTGTTAACACGCTGCGTTTTCTCGCATAAGAATTTTCTGCTGTTAACTTTTTTTTGTCTATGTTCGGGATCTCCTCTGCCGTTGCGATAAGAGACACTACCTTTCCATGAGCAATGTTTTTGTCCTTTCCTATCTGGTGTCCATGTTAAGGGACAAAGATGAGTGACGAGACGTCGCACAAACGGGCGCATACAAGAACGTGCTCTTAGAAGCGTTCTGAGAAGTCGTGATACGCTCCATAGCGGCCACAACCAGTTCGTGAGACGTTCATACCAATGCTTGCAGGCACGCGTCAGTGCACTGCAAGATTGTGGTATATTGCGTGATTTCGTGGATGAACATGGGCAGTATAGTTTTTACAGTGATGCGCCAGCATCGTTGTCTTGCAAGTCGGGGTGAACCTGTGAGCGTTTGACGCCAATGGTGCCCTAGACGATAGAAATGCGGGCATAAAGCCTACCATGCCAATGTGCAGGTTGGCGATGTAGCGTGCTGCTCGTGACTGTCACAGATGAATAACCAAGGAATTATACTTGGAGATTCGTGACATACTCTGTAGCTGGCGTGTGTTGGGCGACTGAATCCGCAACAGGAACCACCCCTGGCTTGGTCATATTACTTTGCTTCTGGAAAGGTGTGCTTTGATCCCGAAAACCGCATCAGATAGAGAAGGAAGTTGCAACTATAAATTTATTGTCGTGTGTAGCCATGGCTAACCCAGTCTCTGGAGTTTCAGTGAGACGTAGTGAGAACTCGGAGGCCATGTCGTACGGCGCGCACATCACTGTCGTCAATAGCGGCGAGCAGCGAGACATCTCAGCGTAACAGGAATTATGTAAGAGTATTGTATAAGGTAAACAAAAAAAAAATAAATAAAATAAATAAATAAAAGGGAAAGTACGATATACTAGGATAAGTTAAACTGTAGGATTTAACAATAACTAGATTATTATTGTGGGGGTTTTCTACCACAAGCGTGGCGCGCGCCTGTTGAGATGCTATTTTTCAGGTCACCAAACCACAGACCCGAGATGGAGGGACGAAGGGCGAGCGAAAGTAGCATAGTTGAATGTTCCTTATAGCACAGTAAAACTTCAGCCTGCATAATAACATAATTTATTCCGAAGACATAGAATGTAGATCGTTGGCATATGGTAGTTAATTCTTGAGCATGTCTACTGTCGATCTATATAAGTAATAGTAATATTGGTGCGGGCCTGCACATTTAGTTGTTCATCCGTTACATAGCATCAGTTATCACACACCATGTACAATACTGAGATCGGTCTCTACACATATATCAAAATAAATTATTTCCATGTCTAGATTAGATGTTATAATGATAGCTACAGATAAATAACTATAAAAGTAAAATAAGAGTGTCTGAAATGACAGACCATCAATGTGTCATTATGTAAATTTATTATAACATAGAAGGTCATGGGAAAAAGTTAGGCTTAAGATTTTTGTCAGAACTGTGCAGATGACGGGTATCGTGGCAATACACAGGCCAGCCAGCGCAAAAACAAGAGGTCTTCGGCTACCTGCTAGAGGGCGAGCGTCCGGTGCTGCAAGCTGACAGTCACCGGGCCGTGTACCTGAGGGATTACGCGGGGTCCTCGCCGGGCCACAAGCGAAAGTGAGGCTGGCCGTTGACACTGACACGCGACCCACACGCGACAGCCTGCTACCTCTCCAGACGCGGCAGCCGTTTGGAGGGATTCCCTGTGGCAGACCACGTTGTGAGTACACGAAGAAGATCACATATCGTGTCAGAACCTGCGCCCCATGTGCCTCAGGACAGAAAGGGACGTTATATACTCACCTGTTTGGGTTTTTACAACTCACTAGCATTGGCCGATCTGCATACACAAAGCAGTATCGTGCCACACTAACAAATGTATGGTCTCATTTCTAACTTCTCCTCTCTTTTAGAGAGCAGTTTTAGCAATCGTCACTCCTAGTTCGATCCTGTATGGATGACCTCACACACTTGTGGAGTCACTCCACGTGCCATCATCCCTCGTCGAACTGCAATATTGGGAAACGTAAAGTATTGTCCAGCGAGAGAAGAGACCTAGACTAGTGATGTATCCCAACAAATAGACCTCAGAGACAATTAATCGACGTGAGGAGAGCCTATCACTGTGTCTTCCTACCCTATTGCCATTGCAACAACGTAGCAACAACACCAGACGTTTAGCCCTATGAGATGTCAGTACTGTCGAATTTGTGAAGTGCTTCGAATATTTCTAACAATGTGATTTAGTGCCTCATTCTCAGCACAGTCGTGAACTTTGTGCAATGTGCACGCACAACTTGATGCCCCATGAACCTTGTTTTTTTCATAAATTTCTTTCTCTAGTGTTGTTTTTGTAATGTATGTTATACCTTGTATGTGTTTGTGTTTTACACTGTAATTCTTATTACAAATTACTGTATTGTTCTCCACACCATGTTTTTTTTGTATTTTGTATTTATTGTTGTGTGTATGCAAACAGTGTGCCTGAAGTCCCCATAAACTGAAGCAGATACCACCACTGTCATTGTGAATGGACCATCAGTTCAGGGAACATTTTGTAAAGGTTATTCTTGCTGCAGGGAGACAGAATGAATCGGAGGTTGTAACTAGATTCTGAAAGCTCACAAAGAGATTGTTAACTTAAATATTATCATGTGTGAGTGAGTTCAGGTTAGTTTCATGATTCAAATTGTTGTAAAATCTTGGGCATTTAATTGCGGAGCACTCCAACTCTGATTGTAAAGAATAAACTGCTCCATATTTGGCTCACATGCCCGGGCCATATTTAGAGCGTGAATGTCTGTGTGAATCGGTGTTTGGAAGGGGCTCCCTGGGTATGGATGTGTGATGTGAGTGTTAGTGTTCCATATTAAGAAGGTGAAGTTGGCTACATCATAAATAATCCTCCCTCTATGAGCTGCATTTTTCAGTTGCAGTGATTTTTTTTATAGAGTGCGGCATGTGGAGTCAGTTTTTAAGATTGTTCTTGGGCGATTGACTCACTACCTTGCTCCTAAGTGAGCCAACCGCTCACCAATTACAATCTAAAATGGCGTAGGGGCAATGAGAGGTGGCATGAGCCCCCTCTCATATTTCTATCTTACGATTCTCCTCTCTAATTGCATGCGGTGGGAAGTTGTTATTCCTTCACACGCGGACTTCCCACGCAGCGTCTCTCGTCACCCGGGTGGTCCGGTGACAGGCGGGTTAAGCCGACGTGTGTGAGGCAGTCGAGTGAATGCTTTGCAGACGCCGACATTGTCAAGAGACACGCCCGCTGGGGTGTGAAGTAGCGGCTGGGCTAGAGGTTCCGTTACTTCGGAGAAACTTAGCGAAAACACTTTCTGGCGGGCTACCAGCGAGGCGTGGGAATGACTTGTGTACCCAGGCAGTTGTGGCGGGAAAATTCCCGCACTTTCTGCAAAATAGTAACGGTGATTGGTTTGCTCAGGGCATAGCGCCGTGACGTAGCAAAATCAGCACAGAAATTGGCGCCAAGAATCTCCATTGGTGGAATGGTAGTGCTCCGGCAATGGAGTGGAATTTCCGCCGGTTTTCGAGTTGCTGATTGGAACGTTTAACCACGGCCACTGTCGTGGGGGCGGGAATGTTCTGTGTTCGGCCTGTACGGGTGCTCTTGTAGGCAGTCGGCAGTCGCCTTTCGGTCGAGGACGTCGAAGCAACCAGCCCTCGCCTGCGGGACGCCAGATCGTGTTTCGGGCAGTTAAGAAGACAGTTTGGTAATGTATGTCCGCAGCACCGGCAGATAGGGATTTTCCTAGGTGATAATCAGAGCTCAGCAGAGCGCGCCTGTTCGTCTTTTTCTAACTTTGTTCTGTCTTGAGTAGCAGCAATTACTGTTGGGTTAGCTGTGTGTCTCTCTTGAGATTTGAGTGGCAAGGAATTGGCTCCACATACCACTTCGTCTTCAACCTCACGATCTAGTTTAGGGACAACTTCACCTTTACAGTGTTTGTATGTGTGTCCAATTTGAGTCAATTTGATGTATTACAAATTAGAATTCATGTGATTTTGTTTATTATTTTGTGTTTAGTCTTAATAAATCATATTGTTATTTTGGACAGAACTTTCATTCTGTTAATCGGTAGAGCAACCCATCATTTCTTACTATGTTTATGAAACCTTCCTTTATTTAACTTATTTATCAAATTAAATTATTGCAGGTGCCAAACTCTTTTCTACTCCACTTGCAGGGTTGATTACAGTCAGTTCGCGTATATTTTTTAATCCTTGTGCAACAGCATAAGTCGGAGTTAGAAAAGGGGGGGCTTAGAGCATCATTTACATATGTAGATGCTAGAATTTAGTGTTAAATACACTGCTAGCCCCGGCACCTCGCAATATAAGAAACACGGGATTTTTTAGTTGGTTATCGATTCTTTTGGTGAAGTTAGTGGCGAAATTTTGAACAATTTGTACTTACAGTTTTCTAGTGGTCCATTTGTGCATAGTCTTACACACACTAAACATCACACACAAGTTGTTGTAGACCTTAAACATCGAAAAATGTTACATAAACAAAACAGTTACAAAATCAAGATGGATACTGCAGCGGCGTGGTGCACCATTTTGGTAATACGATCCACCCACGCCTCGGCATTCGCACAGTGTTCGAACTGGGCCAACTGGCTATAAAGCGACCAGTCGGCTCTACTGAGCACCCGTCGCGGCAGTTTCCTTTCGTGGCCCGCGCCATCTGGCAGGTGAATCCAGGTCGAGAAGTGATCAGTTCCGTGCAACTCGTCGACCACTTCCCATTGAGCACTGTGGGAAAGAGCTGGAGAGCAAAGCGGGAGACCAATGGCAGAGAAAGACCCAGTCGCTGCGCAGAAGTGAGTGCTCTGTCCCGCATTTAGCAAGTATGCACAGGATGACAGGAGAAGCCTCTCAATGGCTCGACCCCTGGGACAGGTAACTGCAGAGCCCCAAAGCACACTGTGTGCATTAAAATCAGCACAGAAATTGAACGGGCGGGGGAACTGTGTAACTAGGTCGGCGAGGGTCTCTTCATCAAGTGCATCATGTGGGAGCAAGTAAAGGGAACATACTGTCAATGGATGAGCCACGTGCACGGACACAGCAAGTGAGAGAGGCGAGGAGTGGTAGCCTGTGTTGACGAGGATACCTACGCCTCCTCTAGCTCTCTCCCCACGCAGGGCGTCCTTTTTGTGGAAGGCATAGCCTCGTAGCGCAGGGGCGTGTGATGGACGGAAATAATTCTCCTGGAGACACAGACATAGTGGTCTACCCTGAGACAGTAGACGAAGTTCCTCCACATGCGTCCTGAACCTCTGCAAGTTCCACTGAAGTATGGGAGCTATCTATGATGGGGGTAGCACCTTCATCCTTTCTTTTCGATGGGGTGGGGACACTGCAGCAGGTGGAGGGGCAGTCGTGCGGCGAGATGATTGCCCCACACATTCGTCAAACTCCATCAGCTCTGGGAAGGAGTCAGATGAAGCATCAGGTAACATGACATCGACATGGTCAGACTGTTTACCACGTGATTTTACCTGCTGTTGCTGCTATATATGTAGTCCATCAACAAAGGAGGTGGCTTACAAAATACTCGTTCGACCTATACTTGAGTATTGCTGATCAGTATGGGATCCGTACCAGGTCAGGTTGACAGAGGAGGTAGGAGGAGATCCAAAGAAGAGCAGCGCGTTTCGTCACAGGGTTATTTCGTAAGCGTGATAGCGTTACGGATATGTTTAGCAAACTCAAGTGGCAGACTCTGCAAGAGAGGCGCTCTGCATCGCGGTCTAGCTTGGTGTCCAGATTTCGAGAGGGTGCGTTTCTGGATGAGGTATCGAATATATTGCTTCCTCCTACTTACACCTCCCGAGGAGATCCCGAATGTAAAATTAGAGAGATTCGAGCGCGCACGGAGGCTTTCCGGCAGTCGTTCTTCCCGCGAACCATTCGCGACTGGAACAGGAAAGGGAGGTAATGACAGTGGCACGCAATGTGCCTTCCGCCACACACCGTTGGGTGGCTTGCGGAGTATAAATGTAGATGTAGATATGAACTTTTTGCGGTTTGGTGGGTTTTGGTGGAGCCGACGTGGGAGTGGTAACGGCCGTGCTGGGCTTCTGAACAGGCTCAGCTATTGGAGGTGCCAGGGGCTCCACCACCGTCTGTGTAGAGGTATCCGCTTTTGGAGTAGGCTTCTGAACCATTGACGCAAAAGATGTAGCAAATGTGGGAGGCTGCATGGACTAGCAGACCTTTTTGGCCTCACCATAGGGGATACAGGTGGATGTTTTTATTTCCTGGGCTTTGCGTTCCTCTAAAAAGATTTGGCAGTCCCTACTCCAAACAGGAAGGTCTCCAGAACAATTGATATATTTGGCTGGAGACGAGCAACCAACTCTTTCATGAGCGGCCTTACCGCAGTTACCACAAGTCGCTTCGCCTTTACATCCTAAGGTTGTGTGGCCAAAACGCTGGGTCCGCAGCTCGTGGTCGTGCGGTAGCGTTCTCGCTTCCCGCGCCCGGGTTCCCGGGTTCGATTCCCGGCGGGGTCGGGGATTTTCTCTGCCTCGTGAAGACTGGGTGTTGTGTGATGTCCTTAGGTTAGTTAGGTTTAAGTAGTTCTAAGTTCTAGGGGACTGATGACCATAGCTGTAAAGTCCCATAGTGCTCAGAGCCATTTGAACCATTTTGAACCAAAACGCTGGCATTTACAACAGCGCATTGCGGTCGGGAAATAAGGCCTCGCACTAAGGCGAAGGAAGTCAGCCTTAACATGCTCAGGAAGTTTCGTGCTACTGACGGTCAGGATAAAGGAGTCGGATTTGATAAGATTGCCATCAACCCTCTTCGTGATATGTTGTACATCAACGATACCTTCCGGAGCCCACTCACATTGCAATTCCTCCTTGGGAATGTCGACTAGATCCCTGCATGTCACAACACCTTTGCTATAATTCAAGGTGCTGTGCAGTTCAGTGTCTATGGCATGCTCCCCAAGGCATTTAGCAGTTTGGAGGTTAGCGGCTTGCTGGGAATTGGAAATTTCCACTAGCAAGGTTCCATTGCGCAAGCACTCCACCGATTTTAAGGAGCCACAGATTCCCTCCAAAGCCTTTTCTATATACAAGGGTGAAACCTTCTCAAAACTACCCTCCTTCCGTTTCAGTATGAGAAACACATTCTGAGGACCGGTATGCATTCTGTTACTAGAGACTGGACTTGTCAAAGAAGCGCCGGAGTCAGGAGGTCTGACTACACGAGCCCTTTTGATAGACTGGGTGTTAGAACCTTCCAGGGGCCCACCCTTTCCACTAGGAGGAGGAAAGGAAGATTTTGGAGGATCCATTTTGATCCCACGAGCAGATAGCGAAGTAAGGGTCCACTCAGACACAGCTGCACGTGCCTGAGTAAGACTTATATAACTGTGGTGCGGCAGGTTCTGCAGAGGTTGCCCGCTAACGACAGTTCCACCTCAACAGCCACGCATCTCATCAGCGCGCAGCACACCTTGAGATTGAGGGTTTGTTTATAGAGGTTTATGCCATCCTCGCGATCCCGGTGGTCAAGCCGAGATCCCCATTACCTGAGACACACAACGTTCCACCGCCGCGCCGCACGGTGGTCGCTGAAGTACGCTCAGAGGTTACGGTGACAGGGGACTGGCGGCGCTTACCAGTCCCCAGCTCAGGAACCCCGGCGTCGCCAAGTCCGTGCTCAGCAACGCATGCTGAGCCCCTCAGAGCTTTGTTATCAAGGAAAGTGTACTACAGCTCACTGTCCTAACTGGTGCACTGGGCAAGCAGCGAGACCAACAACTTCTTCTTGTCAACTGATGCAGCACAGGAACGCAGGTTCAACGGCACTCACTTGACGACGGTAGTGCCAAGTCGACGTGCACATGCGCAAGAGACATAAATGAGAGCATGTCTTCTTTCAAACAGAGGCGCTATGTAGTGGCACAAAGATACTTCTCACGGTGTTAACGCTTTGTCATACCTATATGAGCTTATTTTGACCATTGTCTATCAATGTAAACTCTTATCTACCAAATAATGGGAAGAAGAAAACTGGGGTGACTATGGAAAAATTAAATTAATTGGATGGGCCAGACAATAGGGCTTATTCCATTATGAGCTTTATTGCAGTAATCACCATGTATCTCTAATGTAAGTACACGAGAATTTCCTAAATCAAATCAGGCTAATCTTAGGATGGGTTGTTCATCAAGCTAAAACTGATTCCCAACACACCGTAATATAAATGAACTGATGATCTCTTTGTAGAGATTTCTTTGACAAGGCACGCCAAGTTGCACCGTAGCTTCCATTCTTCCTCCACAACACTGCCTGTGTAATAACGAAGGGCCCTAGCGAGTCTCCGGTGTAATTCTGTTGTAGTATTAGGGGACATGTGCATTAAAACGTTTTTGGAAAAGAAAATCTTCTCTATAAAAATCAAAATGGATGCCGTCAATAGAAATTTCGCGAAACTCAGATTGTTTTCGTTCCTCCGATAGATGCAGAGCGTCATAGACAGAGGCACCCAGTCTGATGCCGTGTTGCTGAAGGTATTCAGTGCAGTTAAAGAGTCTTTCAGTGAGCAAAATACGAGTTTACCGCTTGTAGGACCAGATTTGTGATAGAATTCAGAAACTCAAAACGTCGTTCTTAATGGAAAAGAACAGAAAGATATAAAGTTAATTTCGAAAGTACTCTAAGGGAGTGTTGCTCTGTGACGCTATTCGTGGTTGATGCTGCTGTCTGTGGGGAGGCTGTAATGCTTTGGAAGACCGCAGCGAGCTGCAGGAAGTCCTGCAGAAGGATCAATGAGTGGTTCATGAATTAGCGGTTCAACATAGACGTAAATAAACGTAACGAACTGCCCGCAAACAGGGGAAGAGGTCCACTACAGTTCGATTACACCACTGGTTACAAATCTCTGCAGACAGTACGTATTGTTAAATAGGAATAATCACCCGGAGGCAACATAAAACAAATACCATATTCCAGTGTCTGTGTTCGTTCGATGTACTCTGAAACGTTTGACGGAACACACTGCTGTGAACGTCAGCTGCATGAAACAGAAGAATCATATGCACAAATTTTCATTGGAAAAACAGATGCCAGGAAGAATCTTAAGAAAATGTAACTCATTCAGGAAAGAAACAGCTTACAGAATGTCCTTACGATCGACTCTTCAGTACTGCTCATCTGTCTTGGATCCTTACCAGGTTGTATTAATAAAAGGGCTCGAGAAGATGCAGCGAAGAGCGATGTCTTTCGTCAAGGTACCATTTCGTCGGCGGGAGATCGTTGCGCAGATGTCCTAGAAACGCCAGTGCAGACGATAGAAGAGAGGCATTGTTCCTCAACGTAGAGCTTTACTGTTGAAATTCCGGGAAACAATGTTCCAAGAAGAGCTGGGAAAAATGTTACTTCCTCTCACACGTGTCTCACGGAATAACAAAGACGAGATCAGAGAAGTACGAAGGCTTATCAACAGTCGTTTATCTTGCGTATCATTCGTGAATGGAACAGGGAATGAGCAAAAAGACAGCTGTAACGGAGGTAAGCTCCGCCACTCACCGTAAGGTGGCTTGCATAGTGTAAATGAATATGAATATTGAGGAATAATAAACAGGAATCTCTTGTAAACTACGATAAGTGAATGTCTAGTGGACAAGTAATTCGTATCAGCAAACTGAAGCAAGAACGCGAAGCCTCTTCCATGTCGGCGTGTTTGAAGAGCGAGTGACTGCGCCTCCTCTACTTTGCGTTATCAGCGCAGGGCCGCAATCCAATTAAGATACAGAACTGGCTGGGCGGCGCGCCACAATGCCATCAGCCGCGTGCAGCGGGGGTGGGGCCGGTTACTTTGTTGTTTTTCCTGCGGCCGCCGACAACAACACAATGCGGCTGCGGGGGCGGCGGCGGGGGCGTGGCAGCCGCGGGGCCCGCATTGTCTGCGCGCACAGTAATAACGTTAAATTATGCACGCCCGGGACTCTCGGCGAAGGTGTGTCCTCCCGCACGGAATTCTGCGTCTTGCGGCTACGGAAGATGAGGAGATGATACCCGCGCCTGTGAGGAGGGAAAGTGGCGTGACTTCTTGCCGGCTGTGTCCCACAACTATGAGAAGCGCTACCGCGACACTCTACTAATTATAGTTGCGAGCTCGTAGTACATTATACTACGAGGGTCACTCCAAAAGAAATGCACACTTTTTCTGTAAAAGTACTGTTTTCATTCTGCATGTATGAAAGTTTTGCAGTGTGTACATACATCCTTCCCGCTTGTTTTCAATCTTAGTTCAACCTGTTCCCGTGAGTGGCGCCGTCACAGCATGTCTTCAAGATGGCTGCTACACTGGACGTTCGTCAGAAGCAACGTGCTGTCATAGAATTCCTGTGCTGTGAAAACGAGACAGTGGGAAATATCCACAAGTGGTTGAAAAAGGTGTATGGAGATGCTGCTGTCGGTCGGAATACAGTTAGTGGGTGGGCAAGCAGGTTACGTGATGAAAGTGGGCACGGCAATATTGAGGATTGTCCTCGCAGCGGCAGGCCTCGTACTGCACACACTCCAGACAATGTGCAGAGAGTTAACGAATTGGTGACTGCTGACAGACGCATCACAGTGAACGAATTCTCACGCTACGTTGGGATAGGGGAAGGAAGTGTTTGCAGAATACGGAAAGTGTTGGCGTTAAAAAAGGTTTGTGCCAGGTGGGTTCCCGGGATGTTGACAGTGGCTAACAAAGAATCAAGAAAAACGGTATGCAGCGAACTTTTGGAACAGTACGAGAATGGTGGAGATGAATTTCTTGGAAGAATTGTGACAGTTGATGAAACATGGCTCCATCATTTTTCACCAGAGACGAAGAGGCAATAAATGGAGTGGCGTCATGCAAATTCACCCAAGAAAAAAAAATTCAAAACCACACCTTCTGCTGGAAAAGTTATGGCTACGGTGTTTTTCGATTCCGAAGGACTCTTGCTTGTGGACATCATGCCAAGTGGAACCACCATAAATTATGATGCATATGTGACGACACTGAAGAAACTTCAAGCTCGACTGAGTCGTGTTCGACCACTTCGGCAAAAGCAGGATGTTTTGCTGTTGCACGACAATGCAGGGCCACATGTCAGTCAAAAAACCGTGGAAGCGATCACAAAACTCGGATGGACAACACTGGAACAACGGCCTTACAGTCCTGATCTGGCACCATGTCAGTATCATCTCTTTGGGAAACTGAAAGACTCTCTTCGTGGGACAAAGTTTGAAGATGATGACTCCCTTGTGCACGCTGCCAAACAGTGGCTCCAACAGGTTGGTCCAGAATTTTACCGTGCGGGTATACAGGCGCTGGTTGCAAGATAGCGTAACGCAGTTGAGAGGATGGAAATTATGTGGAGAAATGAAAAATTGTTCCTAAAGGATGTATCTACACACCGTAAAACTTTCAAACATGTAGAATAAAAGATGGATTAAAAAAAATGGTGTGCGTTTCTTTTGGAGTGACCCTCGTGTTTGATTAAGAGCATCCCGGCACCTGTTACTGGACATAAATATGGAGAGCGTCCATCCCTCGCCTTTACGAAAGCTTGAACTCTGCTGGGGGCACTTCTACTGTGTTGTCTGAATGTGTGTGGACGAATGGACGCCCAGTCTTGTTCAAGAGCCGAAACCAGAGAATGCAGTGAGGTTGGATGCGAAGTCGACGATCCAGCTCATGCCATAGGTGTTCCAATGGGCTCAGGTAGGGACTCTGGGTAGGCTGGTCCATTTCAGGGACGTTATTGTTCACAGACCCTTGCTTCACAGATGTTGCTATTTATCAGGTAGAACTGTCATGATGATACAATCAGTTACCGTCCCCGACTTGTTCCTCTACTGTGCACAGTACACAACGTTGTAAAATGTGTTCATACCGTTTTGCATTTAGCGTTTTAAGCACGGTAAGGGGACAACAACCTAACTACGAAAAACATCGCAATACCAGAACACCAGCTCCACCGTAATTGACTGTTGGCACTGCGCATGATGGCAGATAACAAACTCCTGTTATTCGCCAAATCCAAACCATTCCATTAGGCTGCCATTGGGAAGAACGTGCTTCATCACTCCAAATCACTGGTTCAAATGGTTCAAATGGCTCTGAGCACTATGGGACTCAACTGCTGAGGTCATTAGTCCCCTAGAACTTAGAACTAGTTAAACCTAACTAACCTAAGGACATCACAAACATCCATGCCCGAGGCAGGATTCGAACCTGCGACCGTAGCGGTCTTGCGGTTCCAGACTGCAGCGCCTTTAACCGCACGGCCACTTCGGCCGGCTCCAAATCACTGGTTTTCAGGCATCCATTGTCCAGCGGCGTCCTCCTTTAGACCATCTCAAGCGTCGCTTAGCGTTAACTACAGAAATGTGTGGCTTGTGAGCAGCTGCTCCACAGTTGTGCCCTAATGTTTGACTCCAAACCCATAGTATTTGCACTACCTGGACTGCTAGTAGCACACTCGAACTCCAGAGTGATTCTTTCTGCTGATTTCAAGTGGTTTTCTTACAACAGCTCTCTGCAGCGATCGACGGTCCCGGTATGTCATTACATGAGGACTGCCTGGTCTTGGTCTTTCTTGCAGTTTGTACTTCACAATCACATGTCCAACAGTCGATTTGGGCAGGTTTAGAAGGGTTAAAATGTCGGCTATGGATTCGTTACTCAGGTGTGAAACAGTGATTAGTCCACGTTCGAAATCGCTAAGTACTCCACTGTGCTGTTACTGCTTCTCTATTAACAAAGCAATATACGGGCTGTATTTAATGGCGTAAACGCATACAGCTTAAAGTACACGACACTAGAAGCAGAAAGTAAACATAGCGTCGAAAATGCATACCTTAAGAGCTACGAGCAATTTTTCATCTTCGTAACTGTGAAGCAAATCTCTTCTACTAGAAGCTCTTTGCTTTCCACCTTTTGGGAAGTAGTAGTATGGAAAAAAAGTCGTGTAAACATTTGCTCTAAAATGCTTACCTTAAAAGTTATTAGAAATTGTTCATTAGAAGAGTTGTGTTTCCAAGTAGCGAAGATGAGCAAGTGTTCATAGCTCTTAAGGTATGCATTTTAGAGCACATGTTTACTGGACATTTTTTCTTGTTTTGGTCCATACTACTACTTCCCAAAACATGGAAAGCAAAGAGCTTCCAGTAGAAGAGATTTGCTTCACAGTATCGAAGATGAAAAATTGCTCGTAGTTCTTAAGGTATGCATTTTCCACGCTTTGTTTACCGAGGCTTTTTTGCTTCTAGTATCGTGTGCTTTCAACTGTATGCGTTTACGCCATTAATTATGATACACTCTGTATAACATCTCGTTTAACGTTTTATTCATTTTGTTTCTGAACAGATGTGTGAAAGTAGACTTCGACAGTTGGTATTTAGAATGAGATGGCCTTCTTTTCCTGAATATATTGCAGTGGAGATGTGAGGAATATGCGTGGATTTATTTAAAAGTAATTCGAGTATAGATCTATCAAACGTGAATAGTGCAATTTTATTTTCCTTTTCTTGTATCCTATTAATCGCTATTGAAGATTTGTTGCCCACTTCTTCCTCAGATGCCGTCGAAGTACGCAGCTTCTTTACGCTTTTATTGAAACAAACCCTCTGTCTGAAGATTAAAGATTAACTAGTATTACGGCCAAATAGTTAGTGCTTGAAGATTTACACTAGTAGATGCGAAAGTTTTGATACCTACATAGTCAGGATCAAGTTAGTCTGTTGTATGATTACTGGTTACAAGACATAACACAACATCGTTTTCATTCATCTTCAAGTTCTCGGCTGAAGCAGGCTAAGCAAGAGTACAGCAAAGTGCCAGCTGTCCGCTAGCTCCACAGGTCTGCTAGAATGTTTAACGTGTGATCAGGCATAGAACAATAGAGCAGATAGTATGGTTATTTTGCGCAGTCAAAGACGTTATCTGTGTGGGCGTTTGTGATTAAATAATAGTAAATTGATTTTGTAGTGTTTAAACATTCATTAAAGCCAAATATATATTCATTACTAGTCCCTTGCGTTCGTATATTCAACATTACTCACACGTGCTTAAATAATCAATTTTAGTCAGCTGTGCATAAATATGATTGTTAATTAGTTACGTTTTATACTAGCGGTCCGGTCTCTGGAGATATCTAGTGGTCAATTGTTCATTAAATAGGGTGTTCCAATTCTTTTTATCAGATAGAGTAACTTTCCCTTCGGTGGGAGGTAGCTTACAGAACCCTTATTCGACCGGTACCTGAATATTGCTCGTCAGTTTGGAGTCCGTAATAGACAGAACTGACAGAAGAAATACAGAAGATTCGAAGAACAGCAGTGAATTTCGTTACGGATTCATTTAGTAAGCACTAAAGCGTCACGGAGATGTTCAGCTAACTGCAGTGGTACACCTTCCGTGTCATGGTGCGGTTTTCTGCTGAAGCGACGAGAGCGCACCAATATTTTGCTTCCTCCTGCATATATCTTGCAGAAGACCACGAAGATAAAGGTAAAGAGATTCGAGTCCACACAGAGGCTTACCGGCAGCCGTCCTTACCTGGAACAGGAAAAGGTGAGAGGGACAGCGATTCCAAGACCACCATCCGTCAGCCGCCGCGCCGTAAGGTGGCTTGCGGAGTACAGATGTACATTTGAAGTCTGTGACTTGTCAAAATAAGAGATTATTTCAATCAGGTTATATACGTGGAAGATACTTGGAGATACCGGGAGGTTTCAGATTGATTGTATAATTGTAAAGCAGAGATTTTGGAATCAGGTTTTAAATTGTAAAACATTCCCAGGGTCAGATGTGGACCTTGACCATAGTTTATTGATTACCAACTGTAGATTAAAACTGAAGAAATTGGAAAAAGGTAGGAAATTTAGGAGATGGGAACTGCATAATCTGAAAGAACCGGAGGATGCTGAGAGGTTCAGAGGGTTAGCTAGAACAAGGGAAAGAAATACAATAGAAGATGAATGCGTAGCTTTGAGAGATGAAATAGTGAATGCAGCAGAGGATCAAGTAAGTAAAAAGACAAGACTTAGTAGAAATCTTGGACAGCACAAAAGGTGCTGGATTTAACTGATGAAAAGAGAAAATATAAAAATGCAGGAGACGAAAGGGAATATAAACGTCTAAAAATCAGATTGACATCAAGTGCAAAATGGCTAAGCAGGAATTGCTAGAGGACAAATGTAAGGATTTAGAAACGTATTTCATTAGGGGAAAGATAGATACGGCCTCCAGGAAAATGAAAGACGCCTTTGGGGTAAAGCGAAGCAGGTGATGAATGTCAAGAGCTCAGATGCGAAACCAGTCCTAAGCAAAGCAGGAAAACTGAAAGGTAGAAGGATTATATAGAGGGTCTGCACAAGGGACATAAATTTTAAGGTAATATTGTAGAAAGGGAAGTGGACGTAGATGGAGATGACGTGGAAGACCATACAGCGATAAGAATTTGACAGAGCTCTGAAAGATCTAAGTCGAAAGAAGGCCACGGGAGCGAAAGACATTCCGCCAGAACTACTGACTGCCTTGCAAGAGCCAGTCGGGATAGAACTCTTCCATCTGCTCTGCAGCATGTATGAGACAACCGAAATACCCTCAGACTTCAAGAGAAATGTAATAATTCCAGTTCCAAAGAAAGTAGTTGGTGACAGGTGTGAAAATTACCGAACTATGAGTTTGACAAGTAATAGTTGCAAACTATTAACAGGAATTCTTTAGAGAAGAATGGAAAACCTGATACAAACCGACCTCAAAAAATGGTTCAAATGGCTCTGAGCACTATGGGACTTAACATCTGAGGTCATCAGTCCCCTAGAACTTAGAACTACTTAAACCTAACTAACCTAAGGACATCACACACATCCATGCCCGAGGCAGGATTCGAACCTGCGACCGTAGCGGTCTCGCGAATCCAAAGCGCCTGGAACCGCTTGGCCACACCGGCCGGCAAACCGACCTCAAGGAAGATCAATTTGGATTACGAAGAAATGTAGAAACACGCTAGGCAATACTCAATTGACGACTTGTCTTAGAGGATACCTTAAGGAAAGGCGAACCTATTTTTGTAGCACTTGTAGACTTAGAGAAAGCTTTTGACAATGTTGACTGGAATACTCTCTTTGAAATTCTGAAGGTAGCAGGGGTAAAAACAGGGAACGAAAGCTACAGAAACCAGACGGCAGTAATAAGAGTCGACGGACATGAAAGGGAATTACTGGTGAGAAAGGAGCGAGACAGGGTTGTAGCCTATCCCCAATGTTATTCAATCTGTACAGTGCACAAGCAGTAAAGGAGGCCAAAGAAAAATTTGGAGTAGGAATTAAAGTCCAGGGAGAAGAAATAATAACCACGAGGTTCGCTGACGACATTGAAATTCTGCCAGAGACAGCAAACGACTTGGAAAAGCTGTTGAACGGAATGGACAGTATCTTGAAAGGAGGAGCATATAAGACGAAAATCAACTAAAGGATAACGGAATGTAGTCGAAGTACATCAGATGATGCTGAGGGAATTAGATTAGGAAACAAGACACTTAAAGTAGTAGATGAGGTTTGCTATTTGGGCAGCAAAATAACAGATGATGTCCGAAGTAGAGAGGATTTAAAATGTAGACTGGCAATAGCACGAAAAGCATTTCTGGAGAGGAGGAATTTGTTAACGTCGAGTCTAGATTTAAGTGTCAGGAAACCTTTTCTGAAAGGATTTGCCAGGAGTGTAAGCATGTATGAAAACGAAACATGAACGATAAACAATTTAGATAAAAGAGAATAGAAACTTTCAGGTTGTGGTGGCACAGAATAATGTTGAAGACGAGCTGGTTTCATCACTTAACTAATAAGAAGGTGCTGAAAAGAACTGGAGAGGCGTGAAATTTGTGGCACAACTTGACCTAAAAAAAGGGATCGGCTGATAGGGCACATTCTGAAGCATGAAGGTATCACCAAGTTAGTATTGGAAGAAAATGTGGGGGTAAAAATCGTGGAAGGTGACCAGGAGATGACTACAGTAAGCAGATCCAGAAGGACGTAGGTTGCAGAAATTATTCGGAGATGAAGAGTCTCGCACAGGATACAGTTGCATGGAGAGCTGTATCAAACCAGTCTTCGGACTGAAGACCACAACATCAACTACATATCAGTTCCATACTGACAGAGCTAGGAATTGTACGTAACATAACTAAACGAAACATTTCAGTATTTCTACTTGTTTCTCGAGCATATGTCATATATTTACAGAGCGAGACCTGAACAAGGGTCTTCACAAAATTTGCTAACTGACACCGCCGATCTGCCTGAGCACCGTTTTATATTTTAAGAACATTCTAGGTGAGTGCACGGATTAGCCTCAAATTTTGACATTGTGGGAGATAATAGTGTGAAAGTAAGAGATGTAAATAAGTCTTCGCGTTCCAGTGTCAGAGACAGTGGGGATTATTGTAGTTTCCTAAAATGATCTTCAACGTTATGCTTTCAGGCCTCAGTCCTAAGAATTTAAAATGGTCGACGTCACATTGGTACAATAAAATTACGCATTGCAGGAGTTCTGTGCCACAAACTGTAGGCAGTGCTTTTTGTTGCACTTTAGCGATAATCTGTTCTCTGATTTCCATGTGCTATGTTAACAACTCCCCTATAAGGTAGATCATTTGCAGTACATTCAACGTTTCTTACAGTGCGACTTGTCCCATCTGCAAAGATAATATTTTGTTAATCATCTGCCATTTGTTTTAAAATAAGAAAGAAAGCAGTGCGACCATCACTTTACTTGACCTCCGTCAGAATCACATCAGTGTGCGAAGGCATTCGCACAACTGCTGTTTGCTCTACGCTTGATTCATGTAAGTAGGGTGTGTAGAACGTGAGGAGTAATAAAATATAATTCTTTTATAACAACAGGCTAGATGAAATGGTTTTTCCACAATATATGTTAGGTGACCCGTGCGTGACCCGTGTCCCCGCCACCATGTATTTTACTCCCTGTTCACTTCCACGCCACTACGTTAATTTAAATGGCTACTGCCACTGAGTTGCTGCTTTGCCTGACAGTGAGCGGCGCTAGCAGCGCGTATCGATGTATCCCCTCCCCTCTAGTAGTATCTTTGCTCGACTGCTGTTACTTCCCGGCCGTTGTCTGTCGCGAGTGAGTTCGGATCGTGAGTTCGGAATCGCGAGTTCTGGCTGCCAGTCAGTTGGAACGCATCTGGAGCGCAGTCCGGACCTGCCGGTCGGGGAGTTGCAGTCGGGTTGGAGCAGCAGTGAGGTCTGCGTCGACATGACTCGCCCGACCATTGCCGCCACGCATCACTTGAGCCGGGCCGCGGTCTCGGCGGATTGTCGGTCGGACGACGCGTTTTGGCTCACCGATCGTTCGTGAGCCGGTTGTGTGTGCGCATCGACTACCGATTTGTCTTCGTGCGTGCTTAGTTACTGTTGGGTATCGTTCAGGTCTTCGTGCAAGTGTTTGTCAGGTTGTGTGTGTAGCTCGTGTGATTTTGATTGACAAGTTATTTTAAATGTTGTCGGCATATTGGCTCTGAGAGGTAGGTCGTCTCATTGGTTGAGGTGTAACTGGATCTCTGAGCGCTTCTGGGCCCCTTCAATTACCATCCTGTGGAACGTGGGTCGGTCCTTTCCTGGTGCAGGGATGTCGATTAGCCGGTGGGCGTGTTTCCTCTGCACGGTTCGGTCCGAATCAGTATTTCCTTCGTCGCGTGCCTGGAAGTGAGTGGGAGACGCAACAGAAGTGCAGTCGCGACGGAGCAGCAGGCACTCGGTCGGTTGCCGCTGACCAGCGAAGTTGTCTCGTCGGGGTGCAGTCGGCTGGGTCGTTTTCCTGCGAGCAACACCGAGTGTTTGTATTGGTGAAATTTAGCCGCCATGCGGTGGAATTAACTATATTGGTTGACTACAATTCGAGTGCACCAGCGGAATTTTCTGCCTTGTGGCCGTTAGTGTTCCGGTTACCTACCCTGGCCACTAACGTAATTTCAGGCAGTGTCCTTCCCTCACCTGTTGTCGCTGTCCAACACAGCTTAATACATATACATATTTGATTGTGGATAATCACGCCCGTAACATTTTGTGTTTAAATTATCATGTACCGATTGGTGGCAAGCAAGTGGTTTGTCGGCCGGTTTGTGGTTGTCCCTTGGTTGGGTTCCGACGGGTCAAGTGTAGTTGGGCTCACCGCCTGCCTCACCTAAGTGAACAGAGGGCAGACCGACCTCCTGGAGCTTTCTCAGTGCCGTTGTATAACTGTCTGCTAATAATCCCTCATGGCCGATGATTTTAAAAATTCTTGGTTTTACTCTGTTTTCTGAAATTACTCTTTAAGCAAAAACATTGCGGCCTTCTGCCTTTGAAAGATTGTGGTAATTTATTTAAAATGTAGAAAATTTTATTGTGGGCCTTCAGCCGTTTGTATTGCACCTTGTATATGTTTGTTCTATGTATTTTTGCCTCGAGGCTTTCCACCTAGATGTGATACGATTAGATATATTTCAATTATTTTATTTGCTATTTTAACTGCATTTTTATCTTGTTGATTTTTAAGATTTCTTGTTTGGAGGCCTTCAGCCATGAAAGAATTGTATTTTGAATCTCGTAGTTGTAAAGGTTCGTCTATGTGCCGTTTTGGTTATAAATGTGTTATTAAATTACAATAAATTACAATTTTAAGGTGAAACTGACCCCAACCTTATTTGGCCTTTTCCACAATCCTAATCACCTGTTCTGCCAGCGGATTTAGCGGGCGTATCATTACGTGAAACAATTACAGTAATATCGTCGAATGTACACTCCTGGAAATGGAAAAAAGAACACGTTGACACCGGTGTGTCAGACCCACCATACTTGCTCCGGACACTGCGAGAGGGCTGTACAAGCAATGATCACACGCACGGCACAGCGGACACACCAGGAACCGCGGTGTTGGCCGTCGAATGGCGCTAGCTGCGCAGCATTTGTGCACCACCGCCGTCAGTGTCAGCCAGTTTGCCGTGGCATACGGAGCTCCATCGCAGTCTTTAACACTGGTAGCATGCCGCGACAGCGTGGACGTGAACCGTATGTGCAGTTGACGGACTTTGAGCGAGGGCGTATAGTGGGCATGTGGGAGGCCGGGTGGACGTACCGCCGAATTGCTCAACACGTGGGGCGTGAGGTCTCCACAGTACATCGATGTTGTCGCCAGTGGTCGGCGGAAGGTGCACGTGCCCGTCGACCTGGGACCGGACCGCAGCGACGCACGGATGCACGCCAAGACCGTAGGATCCTACGCAGTGCCGTAGGGGACCGCACCGCCACTTCCCAGCAAATTAGGGACACTGTTGCTCCTGGGGTATCGGCGAGGATCATTCGCAACCGTCTCCATGAAGCTGGGCTACGGTCCCGCACACCGTTAGGCCGTCTTCCGCTCACGCCCCAACATCGTGCAGCCCGCCTCCAGTGGTGTCGCGACAGGCGTGAATGGAGGGACGAATGGAGACGTGTCGTCTTCAGCGATGAGAGTCGCTTCTGCCTTGGTGCCAATGATGGTCGTATGCGTGTTTGGCGCCGTGCAGGTGAGCGCCACAATCAGGACTGCATACGACCGAGGCACACAGGGCCAACACCCGGCATCATGGTGTGGGGAGCGATCTCCTACACTGGCCGTACACCACTGGTGATCGTCGAGGGGACACTGAATAGTGCACGGTACATCCAAACCGTCATCGAACCCATCGTTCTACCATTCCTAGACCGGCAAGGGAACTTGCTGTTCCAACAGGACAATGCACGTCCGCATGTATCCCGTGCCACCCAACGTGCTCTAGAAGGTGTAAGTCAACTCCCCTGGCCAGCAAGATCTCCGGATCTGTCCCCCATTGAGCATGTTTGGGACTGGATGAAGCGTCGTCTCACGCGGTCTGCACGTCCAGCACGAACGCTGGTCCAACTGAGGCGCCAGGTGGAAATGGCATGGCAAGCCGTTCCACAGGACTACATCCAGCATCTCTACGATCGTCTCCATGGGAGAATAGCAGCCTGCATTGCTGCGAAAGATGGATATACACTGTACTAGTGCCGACATTGTGCATGCTCTGTTGCCTGTGTCTATGTGCCTGTGGTTCTGTCAGTGTGATCATGTGATGTATCTGGCCCCAGGAATGTGTCAATAAAGTTTCCCCTTCCTGGGACAATGAATTCACGGTGTTCTTATTTCAATTTCCAGGAGTGTATATGAGCAGCTCATGTCGTACATTAAAGAAATCTACTGTAATGTTTTTATGTAAATGGTATTCGTAACGAAATTCTGACACAGATCGACCCGATTAACATGCTTGGAAATCGCTATGTGAATATTTGTACTCTGCGATGACATCTTTGTTCCTCAAGATGGTCGGTATGACCGAAACTGATTGTAAAACAAAGGCAGTTCACCTAGCTGTAATGTGTCAACACATTACGGATTTCATACAGTACTTATCAGTTGTGGAGCACTGCTACTGTGCTTTCGCAGAGTACTGTATACTGCAGGGCACAGCTTTTTTGTTATTGGGTTCTAGTCAGATGCTTGAAATTCCACATGATGTTCCGTGCATTTACCTCGCATGAATAAGGCCTCGTTTCCTTTAAACTGTTTCCAGCGTGCGCGTGGCGAGTGCTCAGGCTTGGCCTCTGTTCGGGGTAATCCAGAGGGCGGTGGCTAATGCCTCCCCCTCCTACCCAGCACCCTCTTCCACCCACGCCGCCCCCTCGCCGCTCGCTATTTCCGTCACGTGCGCCGCCGCCTAACAACAACAAACAAGAAGCGTCCGATGCCGGCTTTCCCTTAACGACCGGCAGCCGAGGCCGGATAATGCCGCCAATACGCAAACGATTGGCGCGCGATCGCCGCGAAAATTCCGTTCGCCGTCTGCGGCTCATGTTTACTAATGCCGAGAGAGCAAAGCCCAGCGGCGCGGGATTCCGTGCACAACTGGCCCGGCCCAATCAACTTTCTTCTACTAACGGAATCGGGTTCCAACAATCTTTGACCATTTTAAGCTTTACACACCTGAAACTTAAGTTTCTCAGGGTATAAAATGTTCAAACAACTCAGCAGCCTTGTGATATCTTCGGCAATCGTCGATATTTCGACAGTTGAACACCCTATCATTTTGAAGGTACAAATGCAACGAAAGAGCTCCATGTGAGGAAAACCCTTGGAAGGCAGACCAAGAACCACAATGCGATTTATGCGTTACTGCCATACCTTGGCACAGTTTTTGATGTACTTTAAACCGCCGATTGGTCAGCATGTTGTTAAGAAGTTATCCAGATGTGAATGTATGCTTTCCCGGCGTATACAGCTGGCGAAGAGTTCTCGGGCTTCCAGCCGGGTGGCGGTGTCTTCAAACTGCGACGTTTCGACGAGTGACATACTCGTCATCTTCTGGCGAGTTTGAAGACACCGCCCCCCGACTGGAAGCCCGAGATCTCTTCGCCAAGTTATCTATAGTTTTACAAGGTATGTTTTTCAGGAATTTCGATACTAGCCCCACAGCATCTTACGACACCATGTGGCGCAAGGAGCTAGTATTGAAATTTGTGAAAAAAATAACTTGTAAAATTTTAGGTAACCTCTTAAGCAACATGTTGATCAATGGGTGGCTTCAAGTACACCAAAATAAACAGAAGAGGAGATGCAGGAAATCCAGTATGCATTTGGATATGTACCACGCTGCTGGAGGCTCAATAAGAACACAGCTCAGGCAAACAATGCAGAACAAACTTCCTGGCAGATTAAAACTGTGTGCTGGACTGCCGACCGGAGTGGCCGAGCGGTTCAAGGCGCTACAGTCTGGAACCGCGCGACCGCTGTGGTCGCAGGCTCGAATCCTGCTCGGGCATGGATGTGTGTGATGTCCTTAGGTCAGTTAGGTTTAAGTAGTTCTAAGTTCTAGGGGACTGATGACCTCAGAAGTTAAGTCCTATAGTACTCAGAGCCATTTGAACCATTTTCGGATTTCGTTCTTTTTCCCTAGGGTCGTATGTTGACCTTACTCATCTCTGCCTTGGTGTCTGATGGCTACAGTACCGTATAGTATTCTGTATTGTTTGAGATTCCTCACACAACATCAGAATTCTTGAGGCATTATAGCTTGCCCCACCGTGATGTCAGAAGTTAACCGTTTTTGTTACTGACTGATACTCTCTGGTAGTTGCCAACTGTCTTGGTCGATGCGATCTCAGAAGACTGCCAGAGCAGATCTTTCTCTCATCAGCGCAACTTGGTGCCTCTCAAACCTCCAAATGCTTCTTTCATTACACCAGTGAAGGCGGGCCGTATAGTGACGAGTTTTCAGATGAATACTTGTGGTGTTACTTATAGCCCGACTTGGAGCTATCTGTTCCTGTTGACCCTAGCTGACATTAGGTGTGAAAACATTTCGTAATATGTTCTGCTGTCACCGTACGTTAAGCAATGGCTGTCTGACTGATGGTGTGCTCTGGTTGTGAATCACTATGCTGCGGCTGTCCAGAGCTACATACCTTACCCCCAATGCGTTCGACAATTCTTCCAAAACGTCAGGTAGCCTTCTACAAGTTCACAATATGACATCACGAGCGGCGAATCCACGATTTTCGTCTGGGGAGGCTGGAGTCCTACAAACATTGCATCATAGAGACGCATCAAAATTTTCTTGAGTGAACAACGATATTATCTGAAACCTCTGCTGTCTGTCATTTTATAATGGTGAGTGCTAAGAAGTCAAACATTTTTATAGCCTCATGAAGCATTCTCTTTAAATAGCGATATATTGTGCTGAATGTAGTTCAAAAATCTGAAACAATACGACTTATTTCCAAAAGTATGTAGTTTATTATAGTATACACAGATCCTATTCTAGTTGTCCGTGGAAACATCGTAATCGAAATACACACATCTTCACTCACTCGTGATCGCTTAATGGAAACAAGGTGACTGGAAATTAATCAACGACCAAGTCGGCCAATTTATGCTCCAGAGGATACTAGTTTGTTGAGTAGGTCAACGTGCAACAAGAAAATCATCATTAAAGTGTGCAAAAACGCCTAGAAAGGTATGAATAATGAAACGGCTCTGACTGACACTTTTACTGTTTGTGAACGATTTTTAAGTAACTGGTGATCGTCTTGAATGAGCAATGCGAGTGAGACGTGTATTCTGTGAATTGTTTATGTTTCGTAGCAAACAAGTGTCTACCGCATCGACACTGACGGCGCTTCCTTCAGAAACTATACGCAATCGTGTGCATATATGTGATTTAGTTTTCTGGTTTTTAGAGTTCATGACTGCATAGCGCAGTATTTTTTCGAAGAGATTTCAGAAACGCATTTGATGTGTCATGCAGCGTGCAGCAGAATTTACTGCCCAATAAGCTGTACGAATGAGCAGAGAAAAGTTTCGCAAGAGGCTTCGTTTTAAATGGTAGAAATTAGTCGACTTATACAGAAAGTTGAGAGGAACTGGTCGTTCAATCCACACAGAGCTGACCGTGGTTCACCACAAAGAATTATTCTCACAGTACTATATGTAGAGATGGTGTTGATCGGCATTGGAAATGATGCCTCAACAATTATGGGTCAACGTAGCCGTGAACTGCACACTTCGCAGAAAACAAAACACTTCTTTCTAGGTTCTAGATGCCAGTTTCATTGCAGAACAGACGACATTGATATCAAAGAGTGTCGCAGAATTTTATGTGCCTTTGTAATAGAAACTTTGACACTGACTGTACTCACACAGAATATTTCGTATGAGCTTAAGCTTTTGCTGTAAGAAGCAAGTTATGTATATGAATAGAAAACTCACTAATAGTTTCTTGTTTCAAAATACTGAGTTTAGGATCCCCTACCATCTGTATGGTTTTGCGATAGTGTGTAAACAGATAAGGTGTTTTTCTGTGTGAGTTACAAAATAATAAGTGAAAGGAATGTTTATGTAGAGAGATGAAAGTGAGAATAGTAAGATCCTCTCGCGAATAATCCTATATAGGATAAACGCATACGTAGACAAGAAAGTAAGAAGGGAACAAGGATTCAGGAAAGGTCGCCCTTGCATTGACCAGATAAACACCTTGAGAATAATAGCTGAACGTTCACATGAATACCAGCCACTGCTTTACATGTTGTTTGTAGATTTTGAGAATGCCTTCGACAGTGTAATTAGAACAAGAACGAGGAGCTCACTGCAACTTCTGGAAATGCCAAGAAATTGCTCTTGTCAAGTGCATGTATGAAAACCACACGTGCCAGGTTCTACAACAAGGTCTTCGTTTAGACCCAGTAGCAGTGAAAACAGGAGTTGAGCAAGGCTGCATGATGTCACCGATACTATTTAACATAGTACTGAATCTTGTAATGACCCAAATAAGGGATAAAGTGAGAGGAATAAAATGGAGCATTGGAACACATAAAAGACCTAGTTTTCCAGATGATCTTTGCCTTCTGTCCCAGAGCCTCAACGACGTGAAAGAGAAACTAGAAGATCTGAAATCTGCAGTGAAGAAAGACGGTTTGAAAAGTAATGCTCAAAAAACAAAAGACATGGCGGCAAATGATAACAAGACCGCAGAGCTTAAGTTTGGGAGCCAGATAATCGAAAGGATGAATAAGTTTCGCTACCTCGGAAGCATGAGTACACGATATAGTGGTGCAACAGAAGACATTAACAGCCGCATCAACAAAGCCAAAGGCGCTTTTACACCTCTCCTCTATATAGGGATCGAAGGAAATAGCATTGAGGACCAGATTGCGGGTATTTGAAAGTAACGCAAAATCTGTGTTTCTATATGTATGTGAAATATGGAAAGTGACAAAGCAGCTAATCCATAAGCTGCAGGCATTCAACAACGGTTGTGTAAGGAACATCCTGGGGATACGGTGGCCAAATGTCATCTCTACCGAAACAATCCGGGAAAGACCCAGCCAGGCGCCAACTGAGCTGCAGATAAGAAGCAGGAAGTGGGGACGGTCAGGACATACACTTAGGAGACCAAGTGAACATGTTGCGAAGGAAGCGCATTATCAGATCCCGCAGGGACGACGGAGACGAGGCGAGTCCAAAATGACATGCAGACGACCAATTGAAGCAGAAGGTCAACAGTAAGGAATAGGATGGAAAGAAGTGGAAATACTAGCAGAAGACAGAACAAGATGGCGGTCCTTTGTTGCAGCCGTCTGATCCACAGAAGGAGTTAAAGGAATCAATACAATAAAAAATTAAACGTAAGAATCGTTACTCTTTCTTTGGAGATATGAATATAACTTACTTCTTTTTCAACAAGCTTGCAGCAACAAGCTATATTTTTAAGTACAATATTACGTTTTTAAATGATGTAGCTGATGTGTTTAGAGCAAGTGTACAAATCAATTTAAATCAAATATTTATCATTTTAAGTTACGAAGCTAGAAAAATCAGCTTTACATCCCGTCTGAAAGTCTGATGAGATACTGAGTAGTGCATTAAGGAAAATGAGCATTGTTTCGAACATCATTACCTGAATATCCACCTGAACACAGACAATTACGTACTGCATGTTGCATGCACCCCAAAAACTTCGAAATTTTCTAGGTCCTAAGTAAAATAGAAATTTGATTTACATCGATATATACACAACTGGTGAAAATGCACCAGCTACATGATAAAAAGTTATATTTGGAAAATTGGAACTTATTTCTGTAGCTCATTGGAAAAGAACTAAATAAACTATTTTCATGTGTTCACACAAAAAGTAAAGTTTCTTAAATCTTGATAAATATTTCCTTAATTTATTATTTTGTAAGCTACATAGAAAAATATCTTATCTGAAACACGCTGTATATTAGAGAGTGAAGGGAAACAGAGGGAAGAAAAGGGAGAGAGAGGGATGCAGAAGCAGGGGAAAAGAGAAGCAGAGAAATAGGGAGAAAGGTGGAGAGAGATAGAGAGGAAGACAGACACAGGAAGAAGGAGAGAGATGGATGGAGAGGGAGAGAGGTAGAAGGATGGATAGGAAGGAAGAGGCAGAGAGAGAAAGAGAGAGAGAGAGAGAGATGCGAGAAGAATGCAGAGGAGAACAAAAGGAAATAGTGGAGATTCAGGGAGAAGGTAACGGAAGAAAGGTAGGTTTGAGAACGAAGCAGATGTAGGCGGGTGGAACACGATAGTGAGGGGAATGCTGTGGCTCTGATTGGAGGCGTATCATTACGGGCTGCGGTGCGTCGCACCCTCGTGTTACCGGAGAGGGCGGGCGCTGTTTGTGTTACGAAACCCGAGCCGCGCCGACCCGGCAGGGCTGCGCGAGCCGACCCACTTGGCCGGCCTTTGTTCGCCCCTGCCTGCCCCTGCTTCTGCCCAGCCCGCTCGACAGCCGTGACATACACCACGACGTCGTCCGCCGAGGCCCTTTCCCCGTATCGGCCAGTCCGATATCGACACCAGCTCGCCGAACAAATGGAATTGTCTGGGGGTGCACTCCCTCCGCTAGTGGCTGAATGGCCGGTCATTGACATCTGTGCCAATTGGGCGTAGTACGTTCCCGTGTATTCCGCAGCGGCGTCTGCCACTGCGCGATACCTCCCCCCCCCCCCCTCACCCCTCTACTCTTTGTGATGTTTCACTCTCTAGGAGTGGCGAGATTTAATCAATGAAGGATGGTTAGGGTAGTTATAGATTCGGAAGCCGCCGAGGCCAGAAGTAACATGGGAATTCGAATTTTTTAATGAACGCACATAATATTAATGTTCTGTGTGATGCGAAAACTGACAAGACATACTAAACAGCAAGTGATGATACGTAGATAGGTCTTCCCCATAGAGGAGGAACTACAACACCGTCGAAAGGAGAATATTACAGTATGCCCGGCTCAAGATTTAATCTGGCAGAGCCACATGCATAGAGCAGCTATCCGTGGGCAGAACAAATGGACTACATCGACGTGTGGATCGCGACCGCCTGTGGGGTGGGGGGGGGGGGGGGGAAGTGGGGAGTCGCAAAGCCTTAGTCAGGGATCGTGGTCGCAGGAGAAAGCAGTTGCAGCGTGACAGGTAACGTCTGCTATGGTGTAAATGTCACACGGAAGTGACAAGGTTTTGTGAAAGCACCTTGCAAATTCGCTCACGTTCATATCTGGTACTTATTTATAATAATACGAATTTAATTTAAACCTGTTGAAGAGTTTAAATACGCAAACGCTTGCAGCAGTGAGAAGCAACACGATGTCTATCGATCTTTTCACACTTCTGCGGAATGGAGCTAGGGCGGCGAGAATCACTAAGTCTTGTACACATAGTATTTACCTCTGAGAGGTTTGCAGGGAGGGGGAAAGGACCACAGCCGCACGGAGTGGCCGCTCGGTTAGAGGCGCCATGTCACTGACTGCGCGGGCCCTTCCTCCAGAAGCTCGAGTGCTCCCTCGGGCATGGGTGTGCGAGTGTTGCTCTTAGCAAAAGTTAAAGTAGTGTGTAAGTCTAGGGACCGATGACCTCAGCAGTTTGGTCGCTTAAGAACTCACACACATTTCAAAGGACCACATCAAGCCGGCTGGAATGGCCGAGCGGTTCTAGGCGCTTCCGCCCGGAACCGCGCTGCTGCTACGGTCGCAGGTTCGAATCCTGCCTCGGGCATGGATGTGTGTGACGTCCTTAGGTTAGTTAGGTTTAAGTAGTTCTAAGTTCTAGGGGACTGATGACCTCCGCTGTTAAGTCCCATAGTGCTCAGAGGCATGTGAACCATTTTCTGGACCACATCAACTTCCAGCTGGAACAGCGGAGCCGTGGCTCCGTTTTATTTAGTACTGACTACTCACTTTGCGTGACAATCATCCGCTATTATAAAAATATCACACGGAACGAGAAGAATTTATGAAAGCACACTTAAAAGATGCTCACGGTCAAATGTGATACCAAATGGCTGCAAAAATACGCACACAGTTCACATGAAATATTTGGCATCACGGTTACTAAAACGCTTTCAGTAACAAGCTTCGAAGTAAGCAATACATCGCTAGGATTGGCAGCAGTGAGTGAGACGAGACACGAAGTACAGCAATTTCTACCGAGCGGATCTAGGAAGTCTGAGATCAACTCAGACTTTAATTCACCCACTGCATGTTGACGTTGTTTCTACTTCCCAAGTTCTGAGGCTTTGTCGGGATTCCCAAAAAATCGTCATTGCTGGTCACCTGGTTCACTTCTCATTTCTCTCGTGTAGTTAATTGTGGCGATTTCTGTGAAGTGAATCATTGCTTTTCTGATAGTGCTTTATAAGAGAGTTGAAAAATATCTTGCAAAAAACTAGCACCGTCATATGTAAAAATATATAATACATGCTCTCGCAATTAATTAAAATGAAATGTTGCCTTCTTTTGAAACTGAATGAAAGTAAATGAAATAACCATCCCGCTACATGTCTCAAAACTAGGGGTTCTGTAATACAGAAACATAGGCCTATGGAAAATGGTACTTATTTTTTATTAAAATTACGTAATTCCTTGTTCAACATTAATTCTGAATTGAGAATAATGTAGATTGTTTTATAATAAATACACCGTGTTAACGATAAATAAACGCAAAACTGGGAAAATGTTTTCAGAAACCGATCGATAACTAAATGAAAAAGTGCCAAGAAACATCTTAAAAAATATTTAGAAAACTTGTCCATTTTATGCTCGCTCAGAGCGAAGCTCGAAGACAATAATCACGTCAGTACTTGCTGGCGTATTCGGACAACTGATTGTGGCGACCGAAAACGCGCAACTATGACCCCACTGATCTCTTCTCACCCCCACGCCTCTACCGCGGCGAAAAATATAATTATATCTCTGTCCGCAGAGCACTGAGACCTCTTTTGACATAGCACTTGATTTCTGGATCAGTATAGTATCAACAAAAAGAAAATTAAAGACGTTGCCTTTGAAATCGCCAACACTTTTATTATGGTTCTTGGGGTCGCCAGAATATTTTTACTTGAAAAGGGGTCGGATATTCAGAAAGGTTAAAAAATACTGAACTATATTGTTTGAGGAATGCATATTTCGAGCAAGCGGGGTTGCACTGGATTTATTCCATGTATGACGGGGTAGTAGTGGTGGAGAGTTCTACGAACTGGGAAGGCTCACGAAAGCAAGGTGGATAGAGCTAAGGAGTAACGGGTTGTTGATTAATGGGGCATCGTGTGACATTACGGGACAAACGTCCAGCCTCAGTTACAGCAATTACGCAACTAACATGACAAAGCCACAGAGGTATTGGTTACACGAACCGCTAGTGAGTCTATCGATGCAGACGCTAAGCTTCTTAATAATACATTGAAACCATACCTCATCCATCCCCACACAAGAAGGGCTGTTTTCAGCGGGATAGTTGGTTCAACATGTTGAGCAATTGAGGGAAGAGCAACGACGAGTGAGTGACCTCGGGCGTCACGATACCTAGGGCCGTAGTGGCTCCACCTCTGCTGTGAGTAGCCTTCGTGCACCCGAGGTGGAGAGCCGCCCAACAACCCGATCCACCAGTGGTACGACTTCCGGCAGACTGGATACCTAGAGCATGAAGGTGAGTGAATGAGGAGCATTGTACTGTGGTGCTAATGAGAAATGTATTCCCTACAGTTTAACAGGATATGGGACCACGTATAGGGCCGTGAGCGTTTTTAAAGAGAACTGCCAAGGGCATGTGACTGACCGGGTGTAAAAATGCGACCGTAGCAGCAGCGCGGTTCCGGACCGAGGTGCCTAGAACCGCTCGGTCACAGTGATGCAATGTGTTTTCCGGAGAGATTAACGGACTATTAAATGGGGTAGGAATAAGCAACTTAGTAGTATAAGAGGTAGTCTATTAAGTACGATTTATAGGTTACATACAGATTCTGAAGCTCGTCGGTTAGGCTGCCACATACACTAACAATAGAAACTTGTTCTACAGATGTGATCGGTCTTTATTGAACCGGGACGGGTGGGGGGCGGGGTAGGGCTGTAGCGTGGGTCTTTACGTGGAAGGCGGTAGTGCAGTGCCGCTACCATTTTATGGGCAAATCTATGGGAATATGTGGTAGACCCCCCCATGAACCATGGACCTTGCCGTTGGTGGGGAGGCTTGCGTGCCTCAGCGATACAGATGGCCGTACCGTAGGTGCAACCACAACGGAGGGGTATCTGTTGAGAGGCCAGACAAACATGTGGTTCCTGAAGAGGGGCAGCAGCCTTTTCAGTAGTTGCAGGGGCAACAGTCTGGATGATTGACTGATCTGGCCTTGTAACATTAACCAAAACGGCCTTGCTGTGCTGGTACTGCGAACGGCTGAAAGCAAGGGGAAACTACAGCCGTAATTTATCCCGAGGACATGCAGCTCTACTGTATGATTAAATGATGATGGCGTCCTCTTGGGTAAAATATTCCGGAGGTAAAATAGTCCCCCATTCGGATCTCCGGGCGGGGACTACTCAAGAGGACGTCGTTATCAGGAGAAAGAAAACTGGCGTTCTACGGATCGGAGCGTGGAATGTCAGATCACTTAATCGGGCAGGTAGGTTAGAAAATTTGAAAAGGGAAATGGATAGGTTAAAGTTAGATATAGTGGGAATTAGTGAAGTTCGGTGGCAGGAGGAACAAGACTTTTGGTCAGGTGATTACAGGGTTATAAATACAAAATCAAATAGGGGTAATGCAGGAGTAGGTTTAATAATGAATAAAAAAATAGGAGTGCGGGTTAGCTACTACAAACAGCATAGTGAACGCAGTATTGTGGCCAAGATAGACACAAAGCCCATGCCTACTACAGTAGTACAAGTTTATATGCCAACTAGCTCTGCAGATGATGAAGAAATAGATGAAATGTATGACGAGATAAAAGAAATTATTCAGGTAGTGAAGGGAGACGAAAATTTAATAGTCATGGGTGACTGGAATTCGTCAGTAGGAAAAGGGAGAGAAGGAAACATAGTAGGTGAATATGGATTGGGGGGAAGGAATGAAAGAGGAAGCCGCCTTGTAGAATTTTGCACAGAGCATAACTTAATCATAGCTAACACTTGGTTCAAGAATCATGAAAGGAGGCTGTATACATGGAAGAAGCCAGGAGATACTGACAGGTTTCAGATAGATTATATAATGGTAAGACAGAGATTTAGGAACCAGGTTTTAAATTGTAAGACATTTCCTGGGGCAGATGTGGATTCTGACCACAATCTATTGGTTATGAACTGCAGATTGAAACTGAAGAAACTGCAAAAAGGTGGGAATTTAAGGAGATGGGACCTGGATAAACTGAAAGAACCAGAGGTTGTAGAGAGTTTCAGGGAGAGCATAAGGGGACAATTGACAGGAATGGGGGAAAGAAATACAGTAGAAGAAGAATGGGTAGCTCTGAGGGATGAAGTGGTGAAGGCAGCAGACGATCAAGTAGGTAAAAAGACGAGGGCTAATAGAAATCCTTGGGTAACAGAAGAAATATTGAATTTAATTGATGAAAGGAGAAAATATAAAAATGCAGTAAATGAAGCAGGCAAAAAGGAATACAAACGTCTCAAAAATGAAATCGACAGGAAGTGCAAAATGGCTAAGCAGGGATGGCTAGAGGACAAATGTAAGGATGTAGAGGCTTGTCTCACTAGGGGTAAGATAGATACTGCCTACAGGAAAATTAAAGAGACCTTTGGAGAGAAGAGAACCACTTGTATGAATATCAAGAGCTCAGATGGAAACCCAGTTCTAAGCAAAGAAGGGAAGGCAGAAAGGTGGAAGGAGTATATAGAGGGTTTATACAAGGGAGATGTACTCGAGGACAATATTATGGAAATGGAAGAGGATGTAGATGAAGACGAAATGGGAGATAAGATACTGCGTGAAGAGTTTGACAGAGCACTGAAAGACCTGAGTCGAAACAAGGCCCCGGGAGTAGACAACATTCCACTAGAACTACTGATGGCCTCGGGAGAGCCAGTCATGACAAAACTCTACCATCTAGTGAGCACGATGTATGAGACAGGTGAAATACCCTCAGACTTCAAGAAGAATATAATAATTCCAATCCCAAAGAAAGCAGGTGTTGACAGATGCGAAAATTACCGAACTATCAGTTTAATAAGTCACAGCTGCAAAATACTTACGCGAATTCTTTACAGAGGAATGGAAAAAGTGGTAGAAGCCGACCTCGGGGAAGATCAGTTTGGATTCCGTAGAAATGTTGGAACACGTGAGGCAATACTGACCTTACGACTTATCTTGGAAGAAAGATTAAGAAAAGGCAAACCTACGTTTCTAGCATTTGTAGACTTAGAGAAAGCTTTTGACAATGTTGACTGGAATACTCTCTTTCAAATTCTGAAGGTGGCAGGGGTAAAATACAGGGAGCGAAAGGCTATTTACAATTTGTACAGAAACCAGATGGCAGTTATAAGAGTCGAGGGGCATGAAAGGGAAGCAGTGGTTGGGAAAGGAGTGAGACAGGGTTGTAGCCTCTCCCCGATGTTATTCAATCTGTATATTGAGCAAGCAGTAAAGGAAACAAAAGAAAAGTTCGGAGTAGGTATTAAAATTCATGGAGAAGAAGTAAAAACTTTGAGGTTCGCCGATGACATTGTAATTCTGTCAGAGACAGCAAAGGACTTGGAAGAGCAGTTGAACGGAATGGACAATGTCTTGAAAGGAGGATATAAGATGAACATCAACAAAAGCAAAACGAGGATAATGGAATGTAGTCAAATTAAGTCAGGTGATGCTGAGGGAATTAGATTAGGAAATGAGACACTTAAAGTAGTAAAGGAGTTTTGCTATTTAGGGAGTAAAATAACCGATGATGGTCGAAGTAGAGAGGATATAAAATGTAGACTGGCAATGGCAAGGAAAGCGTTTCTCAAGAAGAGAAATTTGTTAACATCGCGTATAGATTTAGGTGTCAGGAAGTAGTTTCTGAAAGTATTTGTATGGAGTGTAGCCATGTATGGAAGTGAGACATGGACGATAACTAGTTTGGACAAGAAG
Organism: Schistocerca nitens; assembly: GCF_023898315.1. Taxonomy (NCBI): domain Eukaryota; kingdom Metazoa; phylum Arthropoda; class Insecta; order Orthoptera; family Acrididae; genus Schistocerca; species Schistocerca nitens. Next base: position 3,001,535 of record NC_064619.1, on the reverse strand, counting down.
AGAATAGAAGCTTTCGAAATGTGGTGCTACAGAAGAATGCTGAAGATAAGGTGGGTAGATCACGTAACTAATGAGGAGGTATTGAATAGGATTGGGGAGAAGAGAAGTTTGTGGCACAACTTGACTAAAAGAAGGGATCGGTTGGTAGGACATGTTTTGAGGCATCAAGGGATCACAAATTTAGCATTGGAGGGCAGCGTGGAGGGTAAAAATCGTAGAGGGAGACCAAGAGATCAATACACTAAGCAGATTCAGAAGGATGTAGGTTGCAGTAGGTACTGGGAGATGAAGAAGCTTGCACAGGATAGAGTAGCATGGAGAGCTGCATCAAACCAGTCTCAGGACTGAAGACCACAACAACAACAACATGTGGTAGACTACTGTAGCAGCCACTGCTTGCTGGCGAGCGCGGGGTGTGTTGCAGAGAACGTATCTAGAAGTGACACATTGGCATAGCAGGTTCGCTGCTACCCTGTATAAATAATTGTTATTCCAATAGCAGTTTGATTTGCAGCATTGCAGTTCTACCGAGACATGGGGACTATGCCAGACGAGGAGACCTTATAGAGCAGCCAGCGGCAGTTACGGATTTGGGTATCCATAGCAACACCAGCTCCCTTCATTAAGTCCACCGTACGGAAGTAATGTCACAGTGCAGAGGGCAATCCCACGGCCACTCTGTCAGGAAAGCGGACTCCTGCCCGAGGGACAGCGAGCCGTGTCGCATCCACGGCAGCCATCTTTTGCCATCGTCGTGTGTGCGCCACAATGCAGCCCGCCAACAGTTGCCGGGACCCAGTCATTCACCACAGAGCTGGCTGCTGTAGCAAGATCCCCAAGTGTCTTCGTGGACCACTGATACGAGGTGTACGTGGCACATGCCACACACTGAGCACAGGCGTCAGCGAAGCTGTGTGTGTGTGTGTGTGTGGAGTCAGCTGGCTGCATGCTCACAGCTATTCCACCGGTCACCTCACTGTCCCTACGTGGAGTGGGGGCGTGTTCGGTGTCGTAGGGTGCTAATTTTGATAGGTTGAATGTCACATAAGGAACCTCTTGAGTGCGAGGTCGCAAGTTAAATCTTTAGGAAGGCTTATTTAAAAATGTTGTGTTAACAATTACGACAGGAAAAATATTAGCTCCTAATGGCACACCGTGTACATCAGGAGGACAACAGAAAATGAGAACGTCGAAGGTGCAGAGACCCACCTTCTGTGGGATGTATGTATTACACTTCACAAAATGGACATCGTCAACATTCAAGAAATGTTCAAAATAAACCATTAACTTGCACGATGAAAAATGGCGCTTTACAGTGACGACAAAGGTTTGCAGCATCTGCATCGAAGACGAACTCCTCCGGAGTTACAAACCGTAGAGGACGTTCGGTGAAGTACGCATCTTATAAAATGAATATACAGTCTTGTCGGTGTAACGGAGTAATGAGAACTGATGGAATGTGACGGCACGCAACCGAACCCGAAACAGTCGGTCGTGGAGCTTATCGTGGAGCTGGTTTTCCTTTTAGGCGTAGCTGCAGATAGTACGATAATAAGTGTTATAGAAACGGAAAAAGCAAACATCTAGAGGCTGAATTTGTCCAGATGTTTCAGGTAATATGAATTGTAATGCCACACACTTTTTGGGAGGGATAGTTTTCTCTAAACGAGTATGATTTTTATAAGCAGACCAGTAATCGAGCGAATGCAACGTATTTTGACCAGATATTGGTCAAAAGCAGTGCTCATACCGTAGTTCTCTTACTCCGATTTTCCCAGTATTTCTTGCTGTGACGTAAATATTCGTCACTCCCCTCGCGAGATCACGCACACGAGCAAGAATCGTGGGGGCAGAGCACCTCTAACTCACTAGATAACTTTCCAGGCCATTTAACATCCAGATTAAGATGAAAGGGTACAGTACCGCCCGACATTGAAAATAGATACAACATTCTTCGTTATTCTTGTCAGAGCAACATATTTTTTGTAATAATAACTCAATTTCACTTAATACACCGAAGCTGGATACCAGTGTAGGAAAAAATGACAATTTATTTATTTAATTGATCACATGTGCACTCCCACAAAATAAATCCCTACATCCAATTTGGTGAGATCTGCGAAATGAATGAATGTATGGTCGTCTGCTAACCGCAGGTAGTGAATGTGCAATATATGATCATCTTTGAGAGATGAAATTTACCTGAGCTTTGAGCGCCTGAAATGTGGCTCACCAATACGGTAGCAAGGTGCTCCCCCACTTCGGCAGAGGTGCGAGATGACCTGAAGAACGGCCATGTTTTAGCACTCTGGCGCTGGATCTTGTGTTGGTAAAACCTGTCTTAGGTGTGCTCCGTAAAGACAAAAGAGTGGAGAAAATGGTATGCATGTGAAATACTTAAGAGTGGTTTGGAATAATAATTTCTCTATTTCAGGAACTTTGGGGGCGAGAATTAAATGACAGGCAAGTAATATTAAGGGGATCGTAGTAATCTTCGGAAGTGACCAACGGTCACAGTGAAACCACGTGTAGCAATAAGTTGAAATACTTGCGAGTGCTAGTACTAAGTTGGAATAATTTGGAGTGCTAGTAATAAGTTGGAGTACCTCCGAGTGCATAAGTTAAGCTGAATTACTGGCGTGTGTACTATAAGTCGGAAATATTTAAGAAATGGCGTGAGCAAGACTTGAAATTAGAGACGAGTACTTCCACGAGGTGAGTACTGTGTGAGTCTCAATCTGTGTATGAGACAAAGGATAAGGAGAAGTACTCGTCCATGGTATCAATTAAGCACTCGCGTGTGTGACGAATATGTTCTTAATATTACTTTGCGTGTTATGATTTCGTGTGACGCTGGATTCAAACTCTAACACTCTGAGAGAGAAGCAAGGTGAGTCAGCCGTCTATCCAGCAACGCCACTTGGCTTGCATTGCACAGGAAGACGTGCATATATCCTCCAGAGTTCGTAGGAGGAAAGAAAAGTTACGAAGTGGGGCAGTGTCGTGTGAAACTGGGATGAATACTAAATGAAGTGGGAAAGCTGAAAGTGAAGTGATTCTAACGTTGTGACTATTTTTTGTGATGCATTTTTATGTTGCCAGTGTGATGTATTTCAAGTATGTGTGGTTTGCATGGGAGAGAAGCAAGACAGGTTGAGAGGCAGTGGATTATGGATGTTCCTTTTTGTACCGCTCGGTCTGGAGGAAATTATCGTGTAATGGGTGTGAGAGTCAACGTGTGAGATATAGCAAAAGATTCACCATCCTATCCAGAAAGTGCACTGTAGCGTTAGATAATTACGAGAGCATAAGATAGAGAATCACCAAGGTAAAGCCATTCCCACTGGGCGGAGTTTCTCATGTGTAATTGTTGTATAAAATGTAATGGTGTGTTTAGGTTATCTTTGAATCGTAATAGAATTTATCGAAATAAAAAAGATAGTGTAAAGAAAAAGATTGGTGGCCTTGTTATTCGAATAGAGTGTAGTCATGATATCCAGAATTTATAATGTGTGCGCCATTCATATTCAGTGCGATGGCCACGTGTTGGTCAAAGCCGTTGGATAAGAAAGAAAATGTGGTATTGCCAGTGCGTAGTGAACAATGAGAGTTGTGTAAATTACTAATAGTCAGATGTGCGTTATTCGTTTCCGTTGCGTAATATTCAAACAGGAGAATAATTTGTATCTCAATTGTGGATACTAGAGCTCATACTCAGTCATTGAGAAATAAGAATAAATCCACTCGCTTGGCAGACCACTCATCTTGCAGGCCAGACTGCTTGATGCCACAGTATGAGCGAGGCATGTGGGTGCCTCTCAAAGAGTCGGCATAACTGTATACGAATGCACTAAGGTGCTGATGTTAGTTTATCCTGATGCAACTCTCTTGGTATCTCTGATGTCCTCGGTTCCTTTGATATGCATTCCCTCTTCAAATTCATTACGAAACGATGAAGTAAGTTTGTTTATCTCATCTACAAATTTTCGAGCCGATTCTTCGGTTTGCTGTGCATCGTCAAGTTGACGCTTTGTTTGAAGTTTCGTCTTACGTCTCCCAGTTCTGTATCACTGTTTGAAGTTATGCGACCATCCACTTCTTCCCTTGAATCACTGTAATCTATGTCGCACGCAGTTTGATGTGCATAACATAGTGGGTCACTATAATGCATATCCTGTAAACTGCATCGAGCATCCTTGAAACGTGCAGAATCCAGTTTTTGTAAGAACTGCCCCTTGTCCTCCTTTGAATATCGATAGTTTTTCTTATGCACTACGCAGTAACATTGTTGCGGACTTACTGAAATTTGTTCGTAATAGGTTTTTAACTATACTGCGAATGATCTTCCAGGTACGTAATTATGTGTAGTACCCGTTCATTGGACAAAGATTGTCGTTCACTATCTTTGACTGGAGACGGGATTCGTGGGTACTGCCCGACAAGGATGCTGAACTACATCGCTCGAAACCTGTTTGACTATCACTTTCACTTGTTAAGTACGTATCGTCATCATTGTGCTCGTCATGTACATTGTCCGCACAGTCGAGCGTATACGACTCGACACACTCCACTGACTCATCTTGCATATACATTAATATTTCATCTACGAAATGTTTCTCATTCTGCGAGATTCCTTGGGTTCCTTTCTGACGAAATGTCAACTTTGGTATCTGTTGTTGTAGATGTAAGGCAACGTTTACTCTGTTTATCGCTGTCATTGTTCTGCTCCATACCGGCACGACTAGCACGGTAGCACTGTTATGAGTTACTTGTCGGCTAAGCAGTTTATAGCTTCATGCTATCCTCATCATTGGATACCTGCAGTCCTACCCTCTGATGCTATTAGCAGCCAGTATTGTGATTCCGTGGCAGACAATAATATCTATGGCTTCGAATACCGTAAACATGTTTGGCCTTTGCCGATACTCAAGGTGTTCCTTGTCACGGCCTTCTCTGGCCTGCTATCCTATCTCAACTCTCGTCGCCTGTCATGTTGCATGGTAGCCAGCCTTCATCCACTGAGTTCAACAGTAGAGGGGTGTCCTATCCTGAGGAAAGCTGGTACTCAACTGTTGTAACTGGTCCTTGGTATCCTGGACACAGACAGCGGGGACAAGCTGACGTCCCAACTGGTCCCACATATGTTCTGTTGGGTGCAGATCTGGGGCTTTTATGGCCACGAGTGTAACTCTACGTTATGTAATCGTTCCTTAGAGACATGTATGGACAAGGATTGTTCTGTTGAAAAATGGCACCACACGTGAAAGAAACGTATGAGGTTTCAGGATGTGCTTGACATATCACTGTGGCTCAGTCGCTACCAACCATCACCTGAAGTCATATCTGATGACTCCCCACAACACGACGCCAGGAGTAACGCCGTTGTGCTTCTCCAAAGCAGTGCAGGAATGGGACCTATCCCCATGGCGTCACCATACTCGTCGACGATGGTCATCCAGGATGGTGCAGAACCGTCATTTATCTCTGAACACAATGCGACCCAATCGCCAGCAGTTCCTGTAGCCCAGTCGCTGCCCGCGCTTTCGTTGTTGTGTTGACGGCAGTCTGCACATGGGACGGTAATACCCTAGTCTGGCTGCTGCTAGCCTCTGACAAACGGTGCGGGATGTCACACAATGTTGTGAGGAGTTCATTACGTGTTCTTGGATGGCAGATGCGGATGTGAAGAGATTACGATGTGCTCGGTACACAATATTCTCTCCCGTGCTCGTCCGCTTACCACCTTCGACTGTAACCTTTACTACGGAGATGTCTCCTCCCATCTTCTCATGGAGTCAAGCATCTAGCCACTGTCTCATCTGAATGCCGCACAAATCTGAATACTGATCGAGTCGACCATCTGGCCAAATCGAGGTACACAATGAGGCCCCTTTCGAACTCTGTCGGATGCTGATAATACGATCTCATACGAGTACATTGTATTTCCGTGTCCTTCGCTATAATCACTCAGCATCTGACGCTGTTCATACCTCTTATGTAAACCTGTCAGGCCTGGTAACAACACTAAACACGAACAACACTAATGCACCTTCATTGCCGTTCTACTTGCCACAGAGCCTTACAAGTCTAATCATTTACTTACTCATCGACAGTGTGTGCGTGTACGAACGTACTTTGACACCCGACCTAGTCTTCTGGGTGCTTCACTTTTTTCAGGCAGCGTATATACAGGTTGAACCAGAATTCCAGCCGGCCGGTGTGGCCGAGCGGTTCTAGGCGCTTCAGTCTGGAACCGCGAAACCGCTACGGTCGCAGGTTCGAATGCTGCCTCGGGCATGGATGTGTGTGATGTCCTTAGGTTACTTAGTTTTAAGTAGTTCTAAGTTCTAGGGACTGATGACCTCAGATGTTAAGTCCCATAGTGCTCAGAGCCAGCCAGAATTCCAACGACAAACTTTCTGATATTGTTCAGAGATATCTTCTTAGTATATTACTATAAGGGACTCGTGGTCTCTGGTGGCTCGTTATAGATCAATAATACAGGGTCCATCGAAAAGAATCATTCGATTTGGCACGTCTGTATTTCTGAAACTCAACACGTCTTCTTTATACCTTCTCATATGTGTTCAATATGCCTTGAGATGCACGACATACGACAATGCAGTATTGAAACTGTTCCCACACTGCAGCGAGGATATATTGAGTTACAGCTTCCACAGCTGCTGTTATGCGATGTCTCAGTTCGTTCATTGTTATTGGTAACGGAGGCACATAAACAGCCCCCCACAGCAAAGAATCACATAAAGTCAGGTCCGGTGACACTGGAGGCCAGTAATGTAAGGCTGAATCATTTGGTCCAGTGCGACCGATCCATCGTTCAGCAATCCTTTGATATAAAGATTCGCGCACTTCCAGACGCCAGCGTGGCGGTGCCCCACGCTGTCGGTATATGAAATCGTTCGAATCAGTCTCCAACTGTGGGAATAGAAAGGTGTCAAACATATCGAAATATGAGATTCCTGTAACAGTGTTCCCGGCAAACAAAAATGGACCATTCGCCTTTTCCCGTGAAACTGCACGAAACACATTAAATTTTGGAGAGTCCCTCTCATGTACAGCTTCATGTGGTTGTTCAGTGCTCCGTGTCACATTATGACGGTTTACGTTTCCATTTAAGTGGAATGTTGCCTCGTCACTAAACACTAAACCTGGAGGAAAACTGTCATCCTCCAAGAAATGGCTCTGATCACTAAGGGACCTAACATCTCAGGTCGTCAGTCCCCTAGACTTAGAACTACTTAAACCTAACTAACCTAAGGACATCACACATGTCCACGCCCGAGGTAGGATTCGAACCTGCGACCGTAGCAGCAGCGCGATTCCGGACTGAAGCGCCTAGAACCGCTCGGCCACTGTCATCCTCCCTCTTGGCACGAACGAAATTACAGAACTCCACACGTTGTTGTTTGTCACCTTCACGAAGAGCTTGCAGTAGCTCAATTTAGTGTGGTTTTATGTGTAAACGTCGACGCAACATACGTCAGACGGACACGGGGACATGTTGAGCTGTCGAGCTGCACGGCGAACGGATTTCTGCGGATCCCTTGTGAAATTATGGCGGATGCGTTCGACGTTTGTGCCAGACACTCGGGGACGTCCCGGCGATTTGGCTTTACACAAACAACCTGTTCCTCGGAGTTGTGCATGCCATTGTATAATGCTGTGTGCTGTGCGAGGATCCACAGCATACCTACACGAAAGTTACGCTGAACCGTTATTACTGACTCGCACAGTGCAAAACGGAGAACACAAAACGTTTTCTGTTGTTCGGACACCACTTTTACTAAAACAGAAGTGGCCGCGCAATTCTGCTACCTAGCGGGAACCATATTAAACTCGAGTGTTTGCTCTTTCCAACAGTGTTCGAGTACGAATTTCAAATAACATAATAGTTATGACTTTTTAAAATGGGATGATTCTTTCTGATACACCCTGTATAATTATGATTTATTCGTGTTGTTACTGCAGCTGTCCTTGTTTCTGTGAAAATATCTTCACAACCGTGAAGATGACTGTAATACACACTACGCAAACCGTACAACACAAAACATAGAGTAATAGAACAACCCCGCCGGCAGGGGGTTCTGATGTTGTTGTCGTCGGGGCGGGAGCAGCTCAGGGTAGCGTTCGTTGTACCGCTCTTCCATTGCATTCAGTGAACCCATACACAAGGTGCTTATCGGCCAGCTTGGTAACAGTAAACCTGTCCAAGTTAACGGACAACCAATACAGATGGAAAAGCAATCTCAAGACAGAACCGAGCAGTACTGAATGAGAGCTTCAAGACGACGAGTAAAACAGGTATTGTTGTTGTCAACATTAAGTGCCGGTCAGCTGCGCTTCACATCGCAAACGCCGCGACGCCCACCGTAGCGCCGCGCGTCATGGAGCAGACAGTGTTCGTAGGTGCTCAGCGAGCTTCCAGTGCGCGTCTCAGTAAAAGTCAAAGACGAAGCTCTAAAAACTGCAAGTATTGCTTTCATAGTTGTTTATTATCAGTTCAAGGGGGACACCACTGCTGACAATTCGGAAGACATAAGGTGGAAATAATCTAAAGTGATTTACATGTCAATAGCGATCGATACGATATCGATGATAAGGTTCGGTAATGACATTCCTGTTTTCAGTGTAATTACGGATGACTTGCAGAAGATAGCTTAAAGAATGGAATGAACAGTCTATTGATCACAGAATATAGACTGAAAGTATATCGAAGAAAGACGAAAGTAATGTGGAGTAGCAGAAATGAAATAAGTGAGGCATTTACCTCAAAGGCTTCTGCAAAAGGCTTGTTTATAAGCAGTACTGATTTCGACAGGAAGAGAATATATAAAGGAACCTGGGTGTCTCCAGATGGGAAAACAGTGAACCAAATTGACCACCTAATTGTAGAGAAGAGAATAAAAAAGTGGATACAAAATGTTAGAACGGCAAGAGGTGCGGAATGTGGATCAGACCACTTCCTTGTCAGAGGAAGGATGAAAACAATATGGAGAGCCAGGAAGCACAAAATAATGCAAAGAGTCACTCGATATGACCATGAGAGTCTGACTGAAGATAATATAAGAAGAACTTTCAAGATAGCACTAACAAACCGTTTTGAGGCTTTGAATGAAGAGGAAGGAGATACTGTAGTAGATCAGAACTGGAAGGCGATTGCAGAGACCATTAAAGAAACAGCCCAAGAAGTAATCCCAAAGCGAACTAGGGGAAAAAGAGTGTGGTTCAATGAGGAGTGTGAGGGAGCTATCAGGGAGAGACAACGGGCCAAACTACTGCGGATACAAAGCAATATGCAAGAAGAAGAAAAATCGAAGTTTGAAGAAACACGACGGAAGACCCAAGCCACATTGAGGAAAGCAAAGAGAAAATATGTTAAAAGTATCATGGAGGAAGCTGAACAAGACTTTCATGGAAATAGGTATAAAGAACTTTATCGAAAAGTGAAAAGTTTCAAAGGAGGGACATACCATCAACACAGATTCATAAAACATGCCAATGGAAGAATGTTAACAGAAGATCAAAAAATTGGAAGAAGATGGATGGAATACTTCAGAGAATTACTAAACTCTGATGAACCAACCGAACTACTTGAGTTTGATGAACCAGTAACAGTTGACCCAGAATATCCTCCACCCACCATTGAAGAGATAAGGAACCAGATTAAAAACCTTAAGAATGGTAAAAGTCCAGGTGAGGACGGTTTCCTGCTGAACTTCTCAAGCCTGGAGACGAAATCCTCTGTTTAAAAATCCACAAGCTAATCGAGCAAATTTGGGTAAAACATGAAATACCAGAGGAATGGAAGGTAGCTGTGATATGCCCCATATATAAAAAGAAAGACAAATCCGTATGTGACAACTACAGGGGCATAGCGCTACTCAACACCTGTTATAAGATTGTAAGTAGGCTGTTTATGTTTTCTTATTGGCAACGTTACGTAGCGCTCTGTATGAAAATCACTGGCTGTGCTGTGTGCAGTCTGTGGCTAGTTTGCATTGTTGTCTGCCATTGTAGTGTTGGGCAGCGGCAGCTGGATGTGAACAGCGCGTAGCGTTACGCAGTTGGAGGTGAGCCGCCAGCAGTGGTGGATGTGGGGAGAGAAATGGCGGAGTTTTGATATTTGTAAGAATGGATGTTATGAACTCTTATTATGACTTTTGATGACTATTAAGGTAAATACATTGTTTGTTCTCTATCAAAATCTTTCATTTGCTAACTATGCCTATCAGTAGTTAGTGCCTTCAGTAGTTTGAATCTTTTATTTAGCTGGCAGTAGTGGCGCTCGCTGTATTGCAGTAGTTCGAGTAACGAAGATGTTTGGTGAAGTAAGTGATTTGTGAAAGGTATAGGTTAATGTTAGTCAGGGCCATTCTTTTGTAGGAATTTTTGAAAGTCAGATCGCGTTGCGCTAAAAATATTGTGTGTCAGTTTAAGCACAGTCATGTATAATTGTTCAAAGGGGACGTTTCATATGTCGACTCTTAGCCGGGGATACCTCACTGGAATCTTCTGATTTTTTTCTTGTAGTTTGTGTAATTAGTGTAGCTATTGTTTATTGCTAGCGCATAATTGTAGAGAGAATCTCCTTTGTAGTTGCAGTCTTTCATTGTTGTACAGTAAAACAGTTGTGGCATGCATGTAGATTTGCAACCAAGTATTTCGCAGCTGCGCTTGCAATTAACTACATATTATTCGCAGTGCTATGTTAATGTGTTCTCTTATTTTTGCTCTTCAAATTCTGCTTTTCTGTGTTGTCGTGTGAAATATTGTGACAATAATGGCGTGTGAAAAACGTAATACTAGGCTCCAAAGTAAACTGAGAAATGACAGTGAAGACGAAAGCAGTGTGTTAGTGCCACCATGTAATGAATTAACTATTATTCAAAGTAGTAATTTGGTAACTGTGCATAGGGAAATGGAGCGGGCGTCAAATAATGGTGTAGACAGTGAAACAGGTAGTGAACAGGGAAGCATTATCGATCGATTGGTCGGCAACAGCTCGCCTCAGGAATCGGGAATGACAGAACACAATATTGCAAGTACTGTAGACTCAGGTTTTGGGTTCTCACCGTTTTCTCAAATGAGTCAAGACACATTTTCCGCTTGTCAAAATGTGAATGTTGCCGGTGCAAATTCACTGCCGAAAAGCACCGAGGAACATGTTTCAGACACCAGTGCACTGTTATTACAGTTAATGCAACGAATGGGACAAAGGCTTCAAAAGTTAGACACAACGGAACAACACCAGAGACAAACACAGCAACAGTTAGACGCAATGGAACAAAATCTTCACACCACGCTTGAACAAACACGTGCAGATTTAACTACTGAGTTACATAAAATCGAATCGAAATGTCAAAAAGTCTGTAACGACGTAAAAACACAAATTTGTGAGCATTTTCAACCTATTTTTTCGCGGCATGAAAATGCATTACAGAATCACGAAGCAGCCATAAAAGAACTGGAAATTATTGTTCATGAAAATCATGATACTTTGCAAGCTAAAATTGACTCAGTTGCATCTACCGATTCGGTTACGCAACTTGCAAAAACTCAGGAAAACTTAAAGGACACAGTAGAACGACACATGGAGGAAATTAGTTCATTATCAGAGAAAGTAGTTGAACTTTCGGATCAGCTAAATAATGTATCTACGAAGGTAGATGATAATCTGAATGACACAAAACCGGTAGTCTTTAATGACACAGAAGAGTGCGAACAAGTTAGGAAATTCAAACAAAATCAGAATCAAATTAATACGCAACACCAAAGAGAAATCCGGGAAGTATAAGATCAGCTGACACAGGTAATACAAGAATTACGTATTTCAGAGGACACTCGCGCTCCAACACGGGAAGAGAGACTTAGAAATACGGAACAGCCACAAAATAATAACACAGGACACTTCGGAAATTATGAAAGAAATTGGCAAGGCACACCGAATTTTGAGATGGAACCGCCGAAACGACGTAACAATGACCGACATGCGACTCGCCGACATGATGATTTTGACTATAAGCTGTTCATTACTACACGTAAATTCAAAACGTTTAAGAATTCTGCCAACGACATTCATCCACAAGCGTGGCTCCATCAATTCTCTCATTGTTTTCCTTCCAACTGGTCATTGGAGCACAGGTTAGAATTTATGTGTGGCTACTTGGAGAATGAACCAGCTGTAAGCATGCGATCGGTCATTCACGATTGTCACAGTGAAGGAGATTTTTATCATGCCTTCCTCTCAGCATATTGGTGTCAAGCTACACAAGACCGAGTAAAACATAGCATCATAATGATGAAACATTTCGAACAATCTGAATTTTCCAGTCTTGTGAAATATTTTGAAGACATGTTGCACAAGAATCAGTTCCTGTCAAACCCATACAGCCCCTCAGAACTCATCCGCATTTGCTTAATCAAATTGCCTGAACATTTACGACATATTATTTTGGCAGGACGTTGCAAAGACGACATTGAAGCTTTTCAGGGACTCTTACAAGAATTAGAAATTGACACTGACAATCGCGGAACCCCCCCCCCCCCCCCATGAACCATGGACCTTGCCGTTGGTGGGGAGGCTTGCGTGCCTCAGCGATACAGATGGCCGTACCGTAGGTGCAACCACAACGGAGGGGTATCTGTTGAGAGGCCAGACAAACATGTGGTTCCTGAAGAGGGGCAGCAGCCTTTTCAGTAGTTGCAGGGGCAACAGTCTGGATGATTGACTGATCTGGCCTTGTAACATTAACCAAAACGGCCGTGCTGTGCTGTTACTGCGAACGGCTGAAAGCAAGGGGAAACTACAGCCATAATTTTTCCCGAGGACATGCAGCTCTACTGTATGATTAAATGATGATGGCGTCCTCTTGGGTAAAATATTCCGGAGGTAAAATAGTCCCCCATTCGGATCTCCGGGCGGGGACTACTCAAGAGGACGTCGTTATCAGGAGAAAGAAAACTGGCATTCTACGGATCGGAGCGTGGAATGTCAGATCACTTAATCGGGCAGGTAGGTTAGAAAATTTAAAAAGGGAAATGGATAGGTTAAAGTTAGATATAGTGGGAATTAGTGAAGTTCGGTGGCAGGAGGAACAAGACTTTTGGTCAGGTGATTACAGGGTTATAAATACAAAATCAAATAGGGGTAATGCAGGAGTAGGTTTAATAATGAATAAAAAAATAGGAGTACGGGTTAGCTACTACAAACAGCATAGTGAACGCATTATTGTGGCCAAGATAGACACGAAGCCCATGCCTACTACAGTAGTACAAGTTTATATGCCAACTAGCTCTGCAGATGATGAAGAAATAGATGAAATGTATGACGAGATAAAAGAAATTATTCAGGTAGTGAAGGGAGACGAAAATTTAATAGTCATGGGTGACTGGAATTCGTCAGTAGGAAAAGGGAGAGAAGGAAACATAGTAGGTGAATATGGATTGGGGGGAAGGAATGAAAGAGGAAGCCACCTTGTAGAATTTTGCACAGAGCATAACTTAATCATAGCTAACACTTGGTTCAAGAATCATGAAAGGAGGCTGTATACATGGAAGAAGCCAGGAGATACTGACAGGTTTCAGATAGATTATATAATGGTAAGACAGAGATTTAGGAACCAGGTTTTAAATTGTAAGACATTTCCTGGGGCAGATGTGGATTCTGACCACAATCTATTGGTTATGAACTGCAGATTGAAACTGAAGAAACTGCAAAAAGGTGGGAATTTAAGGAGATGGGACCTGGATAAACTGAAAGAACCAGAGGTTGTAGAGGGTTTCAGGGAGAGCATAAGGGAACAATTGACAGGAATGGGGGAAAGAAATACAGTAGAAGAAGAATGGGTAGCTCTGAGGGATGAAGTGGTGAAGGCAGCAGACGATCAAGTAGGTAAAAAGACGAGGGCTAATAGAAATCCTTGCGTAACAGAAGAAATATTGAATTTAATTGATGAAAGGAGAAAATATAAAAATGCAGTAAATGAAGCAGGCAAAAAGGAATACAAACGTCTCAAAAATGAGATCGACAGGAAGTGCAAAATGGCTAAGCAGGGATGGCTAGAGGACAAATGTAAGGATGTAGAGGCTTGTCTCACTAGGGGTAAGATAGATACTGCCTACAGGAAAATTAAAGAGACCTTTGGAGAGAAGAGAACCACTTGTATGAATATCAAGTGCTCAGATGGAAACCCAGTTCTAAGCAAAGAAGGGAAGGTAGAAAGGTGGAAGGAGTATATAGAGGGTTTATACAAGGGAGATATACTTGAGGACAATATTATGGAAATGGAAGAGGATGTAGATGAAGACGAAATGGGAGATAAGATACTGCGTGAAGAGTTTGACAGAGCACTGAAAGACCTGAGTCGAAACAAGGCCCCGGGAGTAGACAACATTCCACTAGAACTACTGATGGCCTCGGGAGAGCCAGTCATGACAAAACTCTACCATCTGGTGAGCACGATGTATGAGACAGGCGAAATACCCACAGACTTCAAGAAGAATATAATAATTCCAATACCAAAGAAAGCAGGTGTTGACAGATGTGAAAATTACCGAACTATCAGTTTAATAAGTCACAGCTGCAAAATACTAACGCGAATTCTTTACAGACGAATGGAAAAACTGGTAGAAGCGGACCTCGGGGAAGATCAGTTTGGATTCCGTAGAAATGTTGGAACACGTGAGGCAATACTAACCTTACGACGTATCTTAGAAGAAAGATTAAGAAAAGGCAAACCTACGTTTCTAGCATTTGTAGACTTAGAGAAAGCTTTTGACAATGTTGACTGGAATACTCTCTTTCAAATTCTGAAGGTGGCAGGGGTAAAATACAGGGAGCGAAAGGCTATTTACAATTTGTACAGAAACCAGATGGCAGTTATAAGAGTCGAGGGGCATGAAAGGGAAGCAGTGGTTGGGAAAGGAGTGAGACAGGGTTGTAGCCTCTCCCCGATGTTATTCAATCTGTATATTGAGCAAGCTGTAAAGGAAACAAAAGAAAAATTCGGAGTAGGTATTAAAATTCATGGAGAAGAAGTAAAAACTTTGAGGTTCGCCGATGACATTGTAATTCTGTCAGAGACAGCAAAGGACTTGGAAGAGCAGTTGAACGGAATGGACAGTGTCTTGAAAGGAGGATATAAGATGAACATCAACAAAAGCAAAACGAGGATAATGGAATGTAGTCAAATTAAGTCGGGTGATGCTGAGGGAATTAGATTAGGAAATGAGACACTTAAAGTAGTAAAGGAGTTTTGCTATTTAGGGAGTAAAATAACCGATGATGGTCGAAGTAGAGAGGATATAAAATGTAGACTGGCAATGGCAAGGAAAGCGTTTCTCAAGAAGAGAAATTTGTTAACATCGACTATAGATTTAGGTGTCAGGAAGTCGTTTTTGAAAGTATTTGTATGGAGTGTAGCCATGTATGGAAGTGAGACATGGACGATAACTAGTTTGGACAAGAAGAGAATAGAAGCTTTCGAAATGTGGTGCTACAGAAGAATGCTGAAGATAAGGTGGGTAGATCACGTAACTAATGAGGAGGTATTGAATAGGATTGGAGAGAAGAGAAGTTTGTGGCACAACTTGACTAGAAGAAGGGATCGGTTGGTAGGACATGTTTTGAGGCATCAAGGGATCACAAATTTAGCATTGGAGGGCAGCGTGGAGGGTAAAAATCGTAGAGGGAGACCAAGAGATCAATACACTAAGCAGATTCAGAAGGATGTAGGTTGCAGTAGGTACTGGGAGATGAAGAAGCTTGCACAGGATAGAGTAGCATGGAGAGCTGCATCAAACCAGTCTCAGGACTGAAGACCACAACAACAACAACAACAATCGCGGAACGCGAAAACAGGAACACAACAATTACAGGTCACATCCGTCGCAATTCCGCGATGAAAGAAATAATAACTGGACGCGACAAGGCTATTCTCACATCACAAATCGTGACCAAAACAGACACCACCCGTATGACAACCGTTGGCAGAGTAGTAATAATTACAGGGAAAGATCACCTCTCCGCGGTAATGACTATCACAGAGACAATCAGAGAAACAGACAATATAGGAACCAAAATAAATATTATCAGGGGAGACAGAATAACTTTAGACGCAACGGTCCAGCGCGCAGTTACGATTCAGGGAGAAATTCTCCACCATGTGACCGACAAGAAAGAAACTATGGAATCTACCGACATGACGACACACGATATGATCGTAACGACAGACCTGAATTGCATCAGAACTGGCGGGATTCAAACAGAGCAGGGCCTTCTCGTCAAGGTGAATTTGTAGAAGTTAGGTCTCCTAATCCCAATAACGACGCGCGCCAACAAAGAGACAGACAATGACTCGCACAGCAGGCAGCCGCGTGCGCCAGCTGGCTCAGAGAAAAATAACATAGATGCTAACCTTGAGAAAAATTCCAGTATTCTTTACCGACATATACCACACGATGATTCCGTTGAAGCTGGAGCTCTGCATAGTAGTAAGAGTAAAGGTTTACACCACATTTCACATGTAAAACCGTTTATTGAAAGATAATCTGCTTTTTAACTTTGTCTTTGCCATAAAACTCTTCACTTCACATTTCTAGTATGCATTGTCAGACTTAGAAACTGTTACCATGCAACAATGTTTGAAGTTAAACAGAAATTACGAATGCATTGTTATAGTGAACAGACATCACAGTGTTATTGTGTGTGTACATTCTTGCTTGTTAGTTGCACGATTACGTAACGACTATAAGGCTTACATACTTAGAACATTTACCAGTACTGCTAATGAGATTTTAAAGCAACGTTTTGGTTTACTTGAAAATACATTCTGGATTTAAAGTACTTTCTGTGAGATACCAGATGACACAGTGGTTAGTTTATGTGACAGCTACACGATTTTATCACGACGCTACTAATGAGTGACAATATACAATGTTGCTTTTGCAGTGTTTCTGTTTTATTTCTGCACAGTTTTTCTGTATTATTCTGGAAAGTAAAACATGTTTTAGTAGTAACTTTTGTGGTATAGCTACAATGAGACAGCCTTTTTCGTAGCACAACAATACGTTACATTATAGTGCTTTCTTGATCACAGTAAGGTACGTAATAACTACGATATCCATACGCAAAGCATTTCACTTTCGTTTATGATGAGGTAAGTACATTGACTTCTGCAGAACTTAGCTTTCGGAGGACGATAACTACGACACTTCCACAGAGATTATGTTGCAACAAGACGCACATTTAGCGCTACAGGACACGTATTTGAGTGATTAATTTTGCACTTAAATGATTTATTTTTAAAGATATTTCAAGTACAATGATACAATGGTTTTCCGTGATACATTTCATTCCACTGCTGTAATCTGTAACACCTGAGGGTATAATTACATTAATCCTCAGGGGGGTACACACTTACTTTGTGTACCATGTGTTTGGCAAGCACAAGGAGCCCTAGCTAATATGGTATTTGCTTATACAACTTTACACATCGGTACCATATTTCTCTAACACACAAATTACACAGCTATCTGATAATTAAACTGAGAGATAAACTTTTTTTACTACATCAGTGACACATGTTTATGCAATTATACAGTTGGGTAACTTCACACTTATGAAATTGTATTTTGTCTGTACTTTGTGAACTGTTCATATTTTTTCGGACCCATTGTGATATTATGAGAGCTTTGAATAATATATTTGGTATGGGATCACGATTTTTAAAGTACGTTTGAGGCAGATGACACTTTTGACATGAGCAGAGATTTTTTTTTAGGTTTTGAAATTATTGGAGGAAGCTACGACGATTTTGAGAGTTGACTGAGGTGTTATGATGTTATTATTACGATGACTATGTGTATTATGCTGTTGCGGTATGTTTATGGTCAATAAGCTATGTGAGGAATTCGATTATGCTACGTATGTGTTATGATGAAATATTGAAGAAGTGTCGACGAATATTTATATGTGTAATAAGGTAAGGAGTAATGAATAGTGGTTAGGGACTCTGACTTTTGAAAAAGGATGTTGGAAACCAAGAATCGTACTTTAAGAGTTATGAAATGTGTGTAAATGCGTGAATGTATCACAATGCTGGCAAAAATTTTTTGGACACTGTTATATTCATAACATTTTGTATCTACACATTTGCAACGCAAATTCTCGACCTGTGAAATTTTTTATATGAGACTGCCACTGTAGCGGAAACTGCTGTCGTAAATAGTTCCGTAAGAAAGTTAAGTGATCACCTACACGTAATGCGTCGTGGGCACCCAGCTGTGTCAGACGCCTGGAGAAAAAGCCATTAGTGTGTACCTTTTCAGAGGCACAGGTAAAAAAAAGGGTGAGGCCATTATCCTCGCTATTGACATTTCTTTGTAGAAAGCATCGCAAATACGACACACCCAAACTTGAAAACATATGATAACACTGTGGAGCTCTTAATTTATGATATTTACTGAAATGCCTAATGAAATGACGAGAAATATTTTTACATCTGCACACCTGATCACGACAAGCATCTTTCTACGAGAGTTGAGAGAACTTCTACTAACTTATGAAATGTCACATGACTATTGAATGATATTTTTATGCTTTGGTTTGCGTAATTGCTTATTTCATTTGATATCTGGTTTCCAGCTGTCTTGCAGCATTGGTTTCATAAAATAAAATTAAATGCATTTGCTAATGTGAACACTTCCTGTCAACAGATCTATTAAATAATTACTTTATGATCCACATTCTTCGAAAAAGGAGCTCTTGGAATGGAAAGAACAATAAGAAGGGACTAATAACAGTAACTGCATATATATAATTTTCTTTTCAAGTACTTGGTAATTTTTATGGTAGAGTAAGTTGTGGTGCACCACTTTAATTACATAGACATTAAGATGTGATTATACATTTCCTTTATCTGCATTGTTGTCTTTAGTGTACTATTTTTTCTGCTTGAGCTTTGTCATGCTTAGGTATAAGTTATAGCATTTACTGCTGCTGTTTGCCAGGCATAGTGCTACTAAATTTCACTTTACATTACTCTGTTAAGCCAGTTTTACTACGAATTTATCTTTCTTGTTTGCTGCTCATTGCATTACATTAGTTGTAATATTGTTGCTTACTTTGCCAATTTGAATTTTTTTATCATTGCTGTTTGTGTTAATTGTTTTGTACTGCTGCATTGCCTCGTCCCTTAGTTTAGCATCTGAGCTCAGTAGATTTAAGTTAGCTTAAGATGGGGTAGGCCATATAAGAGAACAAGTTGTGATGAATTGGAAGAAATACATTGAGAAGCTATAAGAAAATGGTTTGGCCAAAACAGTATTTTGAAAGAGGATATGAATCAAAAAAGTAGGGTTTAGGGACAACAGGTTTATGTAGGATTTTCTTGGAAATAAATGATGAAGTAAGATAATGAAAAATAAATAAATAAAGAGGTAAGAGATATGTGAACATATAAATACAGAAAGCATGCTTGAATAGGATTTTTTTGGTGGAAACAAATGTTGAAATAAGATGAAAGATTTATGGAATGAAGTTTTGGGTTGGACTGCAGTACCAAATGTTACACTGAAAACAAACCCTGTCCTTTCCTTTTGTGTTATCCCACTATGGGTTTGTGTACCCTTGTGTATTTGTTTTCTTCCTGTCTCTGTGCAGTTTCATAGAATTTTTTCTTCTTCTAATACTAAGCTACATTCACTATGATGAGGAATACTGTTATCCTCGTATAATTGGCATTAATAATATGTTATTTACCTTGTAAATATGCTTAGACATTATTTATCCTGTTTTGTTTTAATGCACATGTGTGAAGTTGATGTTTCGAAAGTTATTCTGATCTTTTATGTATGTATTCATGTCATAATTCCTGTAACACTGAGGTATATGTTATTTCGATTCTTTTGTAAAGCCTGTACTACAAATGTTATCTGTATTGTTATGTTCTTTAATGATGTATTTTGTACCTTTGTAATTGTATTCTTATGTTCTAAAATTGTAATTGACACCAGTTCATCAAATTACGTAACTTGTAAGTTACATTTCACTGCACACGTTTCTGTTGGTCATTGTATATGGACAATATGTGAGAAGTAGGGACTGTTAGTGTTTGCATGTGTGTTAATAATTCAGCAAGGGACCGGATAACAGCATTGCTGGTTCTAAGGACGATTCCAAAAACTTTGTGAGTGCACAAGTGGTGGTTATGGACTTGCTATATTATTCGCAAGACTCTTCAATGGTGATTGTGCACCTGCACAGTCGCAACAGATGGCTGCTGGCCGTCTCTACAAGGACTGCAGTGGGTTTGCATCTTTGATGACCCAACAATGCCATTATTTCTACAAGGACTACAGTGGGTCTGCACCTTTGATGACCCACCAATACCATTATTTCTACAAGGACTACAGTGGGTCTGCGTCTTTGCTGACTCACCAGTACCATTATTTCTACAAGGACTGCAGTGGGTCTGCGCCTCTGGTGGCCCACCAATACCGTAATCTCTACCAGGACTACAGTGGGTTTGCTCTGTGATGACCTACCTACCAATACTCTTCAAAATTTCGACTGACTGTGCTGTGGGTTTGCTCTGTTGTGGACCAATACCTGTCTGCATGTCAAGAGTCAGCACTGTCTTTTCGTTGGAAGGACAACACTACTTCTTCAAGACTGCATGGAAATCCACTACTTCCGTGTGCATTTTCTTTTACTGCTCAGACTTTGAGAAAAACACTGCTATTTTACTGTGATGAATGATCAAGACTGTCTTTATGGACGGTGAGAAAATTTTAGCTTTTGACCAACATTGTATCAATAAGTGTGTGCATTTGATTTCTTTGTTATTGTAATTATGGAAAATTTTATCAAATCATTATTGGCAACTGCCCAAACCAATTTGTAAAATTTTTTGTGGGAAGCATCGGGGCTATGTAAATAGGCTGTTTATGTTTTTTTCTTATTGGCAACGTTACGTAGCGCTCTGTATGAAAATCACTGGCTGTGCTGTGTGCAGTCTGTGGCTAGTTTGCATTGTTGTCTGCCATTGTAGTGTTGGGCAGCGGCAGCTGGATGTGAACAGCGCGTAGCGTTGCGCAGTTGGAGGTGAGCCGCCAGCAGTGGTGGATGTGGGGAGAGAAATGGCGGAGTTTTGATATTTGTAAGAATGGATGTTATGAACTCTTACATATATTATGACTTTTGATGACTATTAAGTAAATACATTGTTTGTTCTCTATCAAAATCTTTCATTTGCTAACTATGCCTATCAGTAGTTAGTGCCTTCAGTAGTTTGAATCTTTTATTTAGCTGGCAGTAGTGGCGCTCGCTGTATTGCAGTAGTTCGAGTAACGAAGATGTTTGGTGAAGTAAGTGATTTGTGAAAGGTATAGGTTAATGTTAGTCAGGGCCATTCTTTTGTAGGAATTTTTGAAAGTCAGATTGCGTTGCGCTAAAAGTATTGTGTGTCAGTTTAAGCACAATCATGTATAATTGTTCAAAGGGGACGTTTCAAGATCTTCTCCAACTGCCTATGAGAACGAATAAAACCTATAGCAACAGACATAATTGGAGAATACCAAGGAGGTTTCCAGGCAGGGCGATCAACCACGGACCAGATTTTTGTCCTAAAACAGGTCTGTGAAAAAATGTACGAATACGGACGAGAGATACATCTCCTGTTTGTAGACTTCAAGAAGGCTGACGACAGTATACATAGACCTAGCCTGATTAGAACTATGACAGAGTTTGGTATACCAAAGAAGCTGGTCAAACTTGTAGAGGTATGCCTAAATGACACATGACTTAAGGTTAAGGTAGGCAATCAAATGACAGAGAGCTTCCAAGTTGTAACAGGATTACGCCAAGGAGATGGGCTATCACCTGTCCTCTTCAACCTGGCACTTGAGAAGGTAATGCGGGATTTCAACAAAGAAAACATCAAGGGCATTCAAATTGGTAATGAACACATTACATATCTTGCCTATGCAGACGACATTGCACTATTAGCATGCACACAAGAAGATCTGAAGAGAAGTATCCAGACCTTGGAGTTATTGGCAGCTAGGATCGGTCTACAAATTAGCTCTGAAAAGACAGAGTATATGACCATAGGAAGAAAGATCCAGAACTCTCAAGATTTAATTGTGGACAACAGCAGGTATAAACATGTGAAAGAGTTCAAATACCTTGGATCTTTTTTTACAGAAGTAAAATCAACTGAAGCAGAGATAAAAGCACGACTGCAGGCGGGAAACAGATACTATCACTCTCTAGACCCTATATTAAAATGTAGAAGTGTCTCGCAACAACTAAAGCTACGGTTGTATAAGACATTAATAATGCCAGTAGTACTTTATGGTTCTCAAACCTGGAGCACTCGAAAACAAGACCTTAAGCGACTGATAACATTTGAAAGGAAAGTCCTCAGGAAAATATTTGGACCAGTCAGAGATCAGACTACTGGAGAATGGAGAAGACGCCATAACACTGAATTAGAAGAGCTGTACAAGGAGCCTAACATCTTGGGAGTGATGAGAAGCAAAAGACTGCAATGGGCTGGACATGTTGTTAGAATGGAGGCGACAAGATGGCCCAAAATCACAATGGACTGGATCCAGTCAGGCAGCAGGCCAGTGGGAAGACCTAGAAAGAGGTGGATCGATGGAGTGAGAGAAGACCTGTTGCAGCTGGGAGTCACGGAAAACTGGAGACAGATAGCAGAAGACAGAGACGGATGGAGAGCTCTAACTGTGGTGGCGCGCGGTCCTCTGGGCCTGATCGCGTGAAGAAGATGATGAAGAAGAAGATTTACCTCAAAATTTGGGGACCACGAAGTAGACGAAGTGAAGGAATTTTGCAGTCTAGGAAGCAAAATAACACGTGATCTACACAGCAGGGATATTTAAAGCAGACGAGCATAGGCAAAGAGGGCACTGCTGGCCAAAACAAACCTACTAGCGTCGAACATCGGCCTTAATTTCAGGACTAAATTTCTGGGGATGTACGTTTGGAGCACAGCGGTGTATGGAAGTGAACCATGGACTATTGTAAAGCTATTAAAAAAGTTATCGAAGCGTTTAAAACGTGGTCATAACGAAACAGTGTTATTATACACGTATATAGTGTTTCGTTGAGGTCTGACATACTTGTTTAGTAAAGTTTGTGAAGTTTAAATTACAATGATAAACACGCAATAAAGTATTATTCTAGGTTTAAGAAGATAAAACGAATCGTTTATGTACGGTCTGAGCTCAGCCTTAATATAAATAATTATTGT
Source organism: Schistocerca nitens (assembly GCF_023898315.1). NCBI lineage: Eukaryota > Metazoa > Arthropoda > Insecta > Orthoptera > Acrididae > Schistocerca > Schistocerca nitens. The sequence goes on along the minus strand of NC_064619.1, from coordinate 2,978,238 downwards.
AAAAAGTAGCAAAACATGCGTAAGAAAGGACTCCATTAGGCTCGAAAAATGTCCAGATTTTTCCCTTGTTCTCGTTTGGGGAACGCGAGCTCTACAAGAGAAAATGTGATGTGGGTGCACCCAGCGCCATCTGGGCATAAATACTGGACAAGATCCTCCAATACGGCAGTGTCAGGTAGCACCTGAAGAAGGGAACGAGTTACGTGGCCGAAATATTGTGCCAGAGCGACACAAACATCCGGCAGTAGACCCGATTATTCCACATGTCAAGATCTAGCCGGGAAAGCCGGAAGAGTCCAATCCATCTCGTTCCGTTCTCAAGTGCGTTTTGTTCAATATATTGTCATTTTCACTGTTTGATTTCAAAATTCATTTCATTTTTCTTAAATCTTACGTTCAGATGTGTCGATGATGATTGCAACAACAGCAGCAGTAGCCGCAGCCTTTTCTTATGCTTAAAGAATCGTACTACTACATATTTCGATGGGTCGCTTTGCTACAGTGCTTGAGTAGAACTTATTTGCGTAAGGTCATCTTCTTAAAGTTTCAAGGGTATATTTTCTTTATTCAAATAACAAGTATGCCCTTTACCTAATTGTGAAAAGTCATGCCGCCCAGGGTGGCCGAGCGGTTCTAGGCGCTACAGTCTGGAGCAGCACGACTGCTACGGCCGCAGGTTCGAATCTTGCCTCGCGCATGGATGTGTGTGGTGTCCTTAGGTTAGTTAGGTTTAAGTAGTTCTAAGTTCTAGGGGACTGATGACCTCAGAAGTTAAGTCCCATAGTGCTCAGATCCATTTGAACCATTTTTTGAAAAGTCATAAAGTATCGACAGGAAGTCAATTAATATCTAGTAGGATTCATTCTCATTCTCAAAAGCAAGTTTTAACTTTGATTAAAAAATATTAACCTGAATGAATGTTCCGAGTTGAATCAACAGACTTAACTTTTGAAATTCCTTCCTTCAGAACGTGGCGACCATAGACAGGGTGGTTGATCTGCCCTACCTATTAGTTCTATGCAACCTACAACACCTACAAATACCATAGATTCTCGTATTTTCTCGCTCGCTATGCGCAAAATGTGGTCCTACAGAAAATGTGAATAAGACTTTTTTTATAGGAAATTTAATGCAGTTATATTTTGTACTGGGATACATTTCTGCTACAGGTCGCGTAGTTTTCGAATTGTTCTAGAAAAACGTACAAAAGTGACCTTGAAATGCGTTTCTCTCCACGGTGGCCTGTAGGGAAAACGTATCCCAGTACAAAATTTAACTTTATTTAAATTTGCTACAAACATGTCCTATTCAATTTTTTGTTGTTTGTGCGGAGCCAGCTGCAGGATATGAAAATTTTGCGTGCGTTTTTTGAAGGTGTTGCGAAGTGCAGAAAACCTATATGTACGGGCAGCTGAATCATCTTGTGTAGTAAACAGAAGCGTTAAATTTCAGGAGGAATTCCTAAAGGTGGGTTTAGTCACAGTTCCAGTTCCAGTCGAGTATACGGTCACTGTGTTTACTGGAAAACCGAAATCAAGGTGAAGGTGAAGTGCGCCGAATACGTAAATACAACGAGCCGATGGTTATCCTACTAAATGGTTCAGAAGAAGTTAGACAGCCAAATTAAACTTCAGTTAGCCAAATACACGATGTACGTTAGTCACAGAGTGCATTGTAGTTAAGTGTAGTGTTCAAAGCGACAACTGTTGTTGTGTTTGGGTTCGCGATTACGCTTTTAAACAAAGTCGTAGCAGTGACGCTCTACTTCAGAGAGGCGAATTAACTCTCTGGCGTAGAGAGGACACTATATTTGAATATAGGAAAGAGGGGTAAAGTGTGGTTACATGGTGCTACAGAAGAATACTCAAATTTAGGTGAGCTGATAAGAAATGAGGAGGTTTTTTGTAGAATAGGCGAAGGACAGGATGTCTTAAGACATCATGGGATAACTTTCATGGCAACAGTAGGACCTGTAGAGTGTAACAACTATGGGGGAAGACAGAAATATGAATATATCCAACAAATAACTGAAGACGCTGCGTACAAGTGCTACTCGTGGGCCACTTGAAACCAATAAAAAATCGGATGACCAAAAGTAAAACAGATGCAATGTCTGAACATTTTTATCACATGTCGTTGGAAGAATTCGAACACTTACTCAATTTAACTGAACTCAAGGACGTCATCCTTGCAATCTCGACTACCAGGTTTTTATTCGTTACAGAATCCTCTTAACCACAAATAACTTTCCATTTCCTGGGATTTGGTAAATTTCTGTGTCATCTATAAAATTTATTTCTTATAGCATGGGACGTCTCAAAAAATTACCATCTCTCTCCCTCCCTCTCTCTCATTATATATACCATTTTATCATTGCAGCTTAAGGGGCAAAATTATTAACGAATTCCTACCAAGAGCACAATACCGATATGGAAGCACATGGTGCTCTTCTTGAAGGGGCGACTATGCTACCTGACGTGAAGAATATACAATGAGTCCAAAATGTATTCGTTCAGCTGAATATAAAAAAAAATATAAGTCTGTTGCACGTGAAGTAGGCGCATATGAACTCTGAAGAGCTAGTCCAGTTGAAAGTGTGTCAGTAAATCACTTTTATGAAGTGATGAAAAAATAAACTTATCGATAACAAGGTTAACGAAATAGAAAATTTCATACAAACATGCTTCATAAAGTATTTGTCGACTCATGTTTTCGACATTTAGAACCTGAAAACACGGTTTAAAATAGAAATAAACCAAATTCCAAGAAGGAAGAGTATTTGTGGTACATTGTTCGTTACCCTGTATACTCTTCGAAGAATTTTAATGCACATGTTATGTATCAGGCTCAAACAGTTGTCGTGACTGCTTGCAGAGAAAGATATTAACGTGGTGTTGAACAACGAGATGATACTGAATTTCTGTCTGGTGTTCGGATAAGCAGAGAAGCTCTAGGAAAGAAGCGAGAATAGTTCGGAAACTGTTATGTTAAAAAGTGAAATTTTCCATTTGTTTTCAAGCGACAAGAAGCTGCGCAGAATGCACAGTCATTAAAGTAAGGCTGTAGGCTTGTATTTGTGGTAAGCAATTACGTTTTAAGTTAGCAATTTACCTGAAGTACATTGTACGGCACAGCGTAGATGCTTACTCATTTTGTCAAGCAAAAAAACTGACAGAATCAGAGCTCGGGGAAAATCGACTTGGATTCCAGAGATATGTAAGAACACGGTAGACGACACTGCCACTACGACGTATCTTACTGATAGAAGATAAATCTAGTTTTATAGCATTCGTAGATTTAGATAAAACTCTTGATAATGTTGACTGGAAGTCAAACTCTCTCACATGGTGATAGTAGCAGTAGTAAAAATATAGGGAATGAAAGATTATCTACAACTTGTACAGAAAGCAGACTGCAATTGTAAGAATCAAAGGAAATAAAAGGTAATCTGTAGTTAAGAAGGGAATGCGACAGGGTTTTGGTCTATCCACTATGGTAGTGAATCTGAACAGTGACGAACTACAAAGGAAAACAAGGATAAATTTGAAAAGAGAATTAAAGTCTAGTGAGAAGAAATGAAAACAATGAGGATTCCTGATGACGTAATTCTGTCAGAGGCGATAAAGGACTAGGAGGTGCAGCTGAGTAGAACGGACAGTTTCTTGAAAAGAGGTTTAAAAGATTAAATTCAATAAACACAGAACAAGGATAATACAACCCAATTAAAACTAGCGGTGCTGAGGGAAGTAGATTAGGAAATGAGATACTAAAAGTAGTAGATGAGTTTTGTTACTTGGGCAATAAAATAAGTGACGATGGGAGCACCAGAAAGGCTCTCTTAAAATTTTTGCCCGTAATATTCTATTAGTTAGCAAATTAATTTTTTCTTGATACGTCTGTCCGCAGCTCGCGGTCGTGCGGTAGCGTTCTCGCTTCCCGCGCCCGGGTTCCCGGGTTCGATTCCCGGCGGGGTCAGGGATTTTCTCTGCCTCGTGATGACTGGGTGTTGTGTGCTGTCCTTAGGTTAGTTAGGTTTAAGTAGTTCTAAGTTCTAGGGGACTGATGACCATAGCTGTTAAGTCCCATAGTGCTCAGAGCCATTTGAACCAATTTGATACCTCAGGAGGTGCTCCGTCTCCCCATCCCTCATTTTAGTTGCGTAATAATGTTCTTTTTTCCCCATTGAAACGTCCCCTTAGAAAAATTATAAATGACTGTGCTTAAACTGACACACAATATTTTTAGCGCAACGCAGTCTGACTTTGAAAAATCCCTACAAAAGAATGGCCCTGACTAACAATAACCTATACCTTTCATGAATCACTTACTTCACGAAAATCTTCGTTACTCGAACTACTGCAATACAGCGAGCGCCACTACTGCCAGCTAAATAAAAGATTCTACCTACTGAAGTCACTAACTACTGATAGGCATAGATAGCAAATGAAAGATTTTGATAAATAACAAACAATGTATTTACCTTAACAGTGTTCAAAAGTCATAATATATATATATATCAGTTCATGACATAAAGTGTTACAAATTTACTGTCTCTGATGGACACACGTCCAGATCATCCGCTCTCAAAACTCCGCCATCTCTCTCCCCACATCCACCACTGCTGGCGGCTCACCTCCAACTGCGCAACGATACGCGCTGTTAACAGCCAACTGCCCAACACTGCAATAGCAAATTCCAACAATGCCACCCAGCCACAGACTACACACGGCACAGCCAGTGATTTTCATACAGAGCGCTACGTGGCGTTACCAATAAAAAAAACCTAAACAGCCTACTTACACCATTTCGATTCATTACCTTTCCAATAGACCTAATAATGCACGAAGTATTTTAGTGAAGGATTTTACTGTATAACAGAGGATATGTTAGGCACATTGTGGAAAATTCTTCCGGGTAAACAGCCTCCTTAGTTTTATTAAAAAGAAAACTTTGCCTGTGCGCCACAAGCAGCGCTGGTGCTGCGACAACAAGAGGAGAGGAGTTCCGGCAGCGAGGTGTCTGGTGAGCACGCGATTCGCGCACCCGTGCACCGCCCCACACTTCTCTCCGGCACGTCCGTGGCCCTACGTGCAGCTGTGGAGGGGCGCACGTGCTCTTGCTGAAAGCATTTTGCGCGCAGTTCCACAGACAGCACCCAGACGCCTGGAGACGTGTCTGGCAAGAGGCGTTTGGAGCGCACAGAATGGGAGCAAGGAAAGGCAATTTCGCTCCTTTCTCCCAGTTCGGCAGACCAGTGCACCAACCGTGCGTATCGATTCCGCAACTATCGCCGAGACGGAGGAAAAAGTTTCACAGATGCCTTACAGGAAAATGCTTTTTATCCGCGTATGTTCTTCGAGCGCGTACTCTTTTGGCGGAATGTGGGTTATTCGCTTGAGAAACTCTAGACCCTCGAACTGTAATTCAGCAGATTTGTAAATGCTGCATGAAAAATTTAAACAAAGAGCAGTGAGATTAGTGGTTTTCTTAATGTCAGTTTCATAGCAAAATTTCGAAAAATAACATACGCCTGAGAGATGCTAGGCCATTGATTGTCTTGTCCACTTTCACGTCCAGTGAGCCGCCACGATAGTGATAACTTTTCAGCTTCTGAGTTTCTTAAGTACTCATATCGTTAGAACTACATAGATCCCATGAAAGGAATTCAGTAAAGTACTTTATTCATTGTAGAATAAGGGTTTCCCAGCTGTGGTTTTGTTCTACATATTTATAGTCAAAGACACCAAATGCTGACTGAAGAGGCTGCTGTTGTAAGTTCTGCCAAATTGTAACAAATAATTTACTCATATATTTATTGAGTCTTGCTAAACTTTGAGAATAGTTGGTTGTCTGTCCCATGCTATAAGAAATAAATTTTATAGATGGCACAGAAACTTACCATATCCCAGGAAGTGGAAAGTTATCTGTGGTTATGAGGATTCTGTAATGAATAAAAACCTAGTACTCGAGATTACTAGGGTCTCGTCCGTGAGTTCAGTTAAACTAAGTATTCGAATTCTTCCAACGACATGCGATAAAAATGTTGAGCCTTTCCATCTGTTTTGCCTGTGGTCATCGGATTTTTTATTGGTTTCAAGTGGCCCACGAGTAGCACTTGTACCCAGCGTCTTCAGTTATTTGTTGGGCATATTCCTATTTCTGACTTCCCCTACAGTTGTTACACTCTACATGTCCTACCGTTACCATCAAAGTTATCCCTTTATGTCTTAAGACATCTTGTCCTTCGCCTATTCTACAAAGAACCTCCTCATTTGTTATCAGCCCACCTAAATTTCAGTATTCTTCTGTAGCACTATGTAACCACACTTTATCCCTCTTTCCTATACTCAGATATAGCTTTCTCTCCACGCCAGTTTTTTGAGAGTTAATTCGCCTCTCTGAAATAGTGAGACCCTGCTACGACTTCGTTTAAAAGCGTAATCGCGAACCCAAACACAACAAAAACAATTGCTCTTAACAGAACCAGTTGCCATAGGTAGGAAAAGTAGGTCTTTTTTAGGATTAAACCCTAGAACAGGTTCCCCTGCCTAAAGAGTATCTCCAGTACTTTAAAAAATACTGAAACAATCACTCACAAGACAGATTTTAACACCTCAAATGTCACATATACCAAATGTCACAAAGAAAAACGAACCATTGGAAAGAGTAACATGGGGCATTTCACAGACTTAACAATCCTCCATCAAAACGTGCAGTCAATAAAAAATAAAACACAACTATTAGAAATTGAGTTCCAATCTTTGAACTGCACAGTAGTTTTATTACTGAGCACCGGTGTACAGACACAGAAATCCAACATGTAGTATTATCATTGTATGAAGAGGCAAACTCTTACTGCAGAACTACTTCAAGGGGTGGAGGATCATGCATTTATATCAGAAAAGGAACACAGTGCAAATCAAGGCATGACCTCAGTAGCGTAAGTGAAGAGAAACACTTTGAACTATCAGCTATTGAATTAACAGGGCTTGATATCACAAAGTTATTAATTATTTTGTGTGTGTATAGATCCCCCAGTGGTAGTGTGGAAACTTTTTTCAGCAAGTTAACGGAAGTTCTAGATAAAGTCCCAAGTACAGAGGTCAACTTAATTCTGTGTGGGGACATTAACATCAACACTAACATCATAAATGAATCCAGCAGCACCTTCATAAACATTTTGTCCCTAGTCTCAAAGTCTTGGCGTGTCCCTATTGGTCAATAGTGCAACAAGGGTTGCCACAACGACTTCATAAGTAATTGACCAAGTGGCCACAAATACGGGCAGGGAAAAATGTGATGTAGCTGTAAAAGTTCTCGGACTATCAGAGCATCTCTGTCAAATAATAACTGTTAAGTCAGGCATCGAATCAATCCCTAAACTACAAGCCTACAAATACATCTATCAGAAATCAAAATAAAAGATTTTTCAAAACAACTAGAAAAACAAATCAGGGATGAAGTGTATAAGGAAACCAACGTGAATATGAAATTCTCTAAATTCTCCACATTGTTTAAATTGAACTTTGAAAAGGCATTTTCAAAAGTATGCATGTCTATATCAACATCTCACAAAAACAGATGGATAACACTTAAACATTTCAGTTCCATGAAAAAGATTCCCAATGATCCAGAATTCTTAAATTTATATCATAGATCTATAGGAAGGTGCTGATTGCTGCAAAAAGTCATTTAATGACAAAATAATATATAACGCAGAGAATAAAAGCAAAGCAGTCTGGGATGTTATAAAAAAGGAAACAGGGAGAGGCAAACAAACGCAGAATAACATACTGCAAAGGGAGTGGGATAAAGTAATAAATGATCCACAGCACTTCGAAAACTATGTAAACGAGCATTTTTGAAGTATTGTAGAGAAGTTACAGAAAAAATTTTCCCAAACAAATATAACACCTGTAAATAATATTGTACTAATCACAATGATGATACTTCCAACCACAGAGAATGAAGTCAGTAAAATAATTCATAAACTAAAAAATTAAAAATCAGTAGGCTTAGATGAAGTACCAATGTGTGTGCTGAAACAATGCAGAGGGGTTATACAAGGCCTCTTAACAAATATAATAAATGAATCCTTCACATCAGGGACATTCCCAGAGCAGTTAAAACAGGCAAGAGTTGTACCTTTGCTTAAGAAAGGTAATGCAGAAGACATAGAAAATTACCGGCCCATTTCCCTGCTGTCAGCATTCTCAAAAATAATAGAAGCAATTATGAAAGACAGATTATTGAATTACCTGAATAAATATAATCTTTTAAGCGAATCACAGTTTGGTTTCCAAAGTGGCGAAAATACGGAGTCAGCCATGGTAGAATTCACAAAGTTGTACTTGATGCTCTTGATAAAGATGAGTGTGTCACAGGCATATTTTTGGATCTTTCTAAGGCGTTTGATACAGTCGACCACAAGATTCTATTAAATAAAGCAGAAGCATTAGGAATAAGAGGGGCAGCTAATGACTGGTTTCGATCATACCTGACAGATAGGGTACAAAGAGTAAAGATAACACATATTTCAAATAAATCTAAACATTTAGTAAAACACCTATCAGAACCAAAATACATTAATATAGGGGTTCTGCAAGGTAGCATATTAGGACCAGTACCATTCCTGATATACATCAATGACTTTCCCAGTAGTGTTACTCATGGTGAAAAAATCCTCTTCGCTGATGACAGAAATATTATAGTCACTGAGAAAACAAGAGAACTCCTTGCTGGGGAAGCAAATGAAACTCTCAAGGAAGTTTATGATTGGTCAATAAGTATATAAAGTGACATTGAACATAAAGAAAACTATTGCCATGAATTTCAGTTTGAAGAAGAAAAATGACAATGTTAAATTAAATGTAGATGGCATGTAACAAATGGAAAATTCCTAGGAATGAATATTGATTCTCAGTTGAATTGGTGTGAACACACAAAGGTACTTGCAAACAGAATGTCATCATTATGTTACGCCCTTAGAATCCTACCATCAGTATGTAACAAGCAGTGTCTTTTAGTTACATATTATTCATATGTACACTCAATTCTTAGCTATGGCATTCTCTTTTGGGGAACAAATGCACAAAATATGAACACAGATTTCAAACTACAGAAAAGAGCCATAAGAATGATAACCAAAAATACTAGTCGAGCTCATTGTAAAGATCTGTTCTGAACACTGGGGATTTTAAGTGCTCCATGTGAATACATTTACCAGTCAGTTGCACACATCAAAAATAACTTTGGTAATTACTACACAAACAGCTCTGTCCATGAACATGCAACAAGAGACAGACCCAACTTACATTTACCAAGAAAAAAATAAACATAAAACTCGAAACAGCTTTTTCTGTCAAGGAATAAAACTGTGCAATAAATTAACAAAAAAGATTAACGAAATTACAAAAATACACTTATTTAAACAGGCAGCTAAAAAGTACCTGTTATGCAATACATTTTATACACTGAAGGATTACTTACCTAAAACAGAGTAGGGGTTTGATAAAAAATTCTATACAAATAAATAATAATAATAATGATTATAAAATATCCAACTTTCCACATAACACCTTCACTTTATGCTGTTTTCATTTCTAGATACGTCTTCCTCTTTCTGAGCTCAACATCTCACTCATTATGGAGGGATGCTCACTCAGTTTTACAGGATAGCAGGAAGTTTTGGTACAGAAAGTGGCACATAGATCACCAGTGTGTGTGTGTGTGTGTGTGTGTGTGTAGTGAGTGAAGTGTTATGAAACAATGGGTGTATAGTGTGTGCAGTGACTGATAGTGAGATATACGTGAACAATGTGGCATTACATTATTTAATAAATTATTTGTAAAAAAAAGTATTGTAAACCAAGAGTAAATCTAATGACTGTCTCTAACTATAAGTCTGTAAATATATGTGTATACCAATTAGCTTATTTTAAATTGATCTAAATTTGTAAATACTTTGACATGTCCTATATCTTTGTAAAAAGAGATCTACAGATGAATAAAGCTACTACTACTATTTTTATTACTATCTTGTATCTTTCACAGAAAATACGACGTAGCAACATTGGAAGGGAAACATTATTAACGTATGCTAGAAACAACAAAGTGCTCTATGTAGAACTCTGTGGTATACAATACCTGCCTGGCTCAAATTTAGAATGCTTATGGCTGTATGCGAAATATGGAAGAGTAAATGAGACTGAATCGATGATCATGTTACACTAACTATTCAGTAGTTCTTCTCTTAATATTGCGTAAAGATACCGTGGATGAAATCAGAATACAAAAGCAGCTAATAAAATCTTCCCTGTTTTAATCGCATCTGATTATTTGATTTTTATGTATCATCTGTTAAATTTTACTTAACTTTAGGACAGAATAAAAGTCGTAGAAAAACGTTCTCTCATTTCTAGAAACGTCAAATTTGCGTAATACAAGAGCTGTCCCGAAATTAAAAATGTGAAAAAGCAGCTTTTTCTACACGTATTATAAAGGTACACTCTTAAGGTATTTTTCTACTTAATTGACGTTTAGACTGGGGCACTTATCATACGGTGGCATTAGTTTTTCAATTCTTCCCCTCTTTAAATCTCCTGGCTGCGATTGCAGCCACTTGTTTAATCCCGGCATTCATTTAGGCGTCAGTATCAAACGAGCGTGATCTTCATTGCCTGGAAGAGGTGGGAGTCGCTCAGGACCACATGCAGACTGTGTGGTGGATGATCAAACAAACACCTTGCATCCAAAACCCCGTAGGAGAACTGGGGTACGATTGGCCTTGTATGGACGTGCGGTGCCGTGAAAAAACAAAACTTTTGCGCTAAGTTTTCCCCGAAGGTTGTTTCGTATCGCCCACTTTAACTTCGTTAGCGTTTGACAATACTTCTCTGAATTAACTGTTGAGTCACATTCAATGAAATCACACCCTTAGACTTCCAAAACAAAGTAGCCAGGCATGCTCCTTCTTGCTGCCTTTCTGAAAGAGTTTGCGAAAGCTTCCTTGATTTCTTGGAAGAATTCGTGTGTTCCCATTCCATCGAGATCCGTGTTCTTTCACAACTGACATGCTTCACCCAAGCTCCGTCCCAGTTACGATACGATAATAACGTTTTTACCATTTACCTCGTAATCTTCCGGGAACGTAAGTACTGCAACCAGTCTTCTTTTTCTGATCTTCCATTACCATTTCGGAAACTCGCCTAACACAAAATTTGTGGTAATCAAACTTTTGAGTCACAATTACACGAACGAAATTACGTGATATTAGGGAAAAATGTTGCGAAAGTTCCGTAATCGCGAAACGACAATTTTCACGAATTTTCTCGTTGATTTTCATCACCATTTCGTCAGTCGCAAGGCTAGGCCTACCATCACGGTCCTCATCGGTAGACGGCCATTCATAAAGTCAATGCACCACTGCCTCACTCGGATCATTAATCTTTCCCCGTAAACATCACAAAGATCACTATAAGTTTCAACTGGTTTGCAGTTTTTTGCCAACAAAAACCTAATCACAGAACGTATCTCATCTGTCTCGGAATTTTCTATTGCAGCGCACATTTTAACACTTCATAGAATGCAAAGTAGCAGAAAAAGAGACTACACCTTATCACCGCTGGATGAGTACGTGTAAGAAATTTATGGCACCAAGATGGCGGCTGTAGTCCCGCCGACCGCCGAGGTAGACCAAAACGTCTGTTACTTTCTGAATAGCCCTTCTAATCTGAGCTTTAGGCGACCACCATTGTCCTTAACGTCAGAAGCAGGCGACCATCATAACTGCTGCCGAATTCTCCATTAATGGTCAACAGTCATGTAACTGACGAACATACACCAGCCTGGTGTGACAGAGGCAGCAAGGAATAAATGTATCTAAGACACAAGAAATGAGCAACTTCACGTATTTTTCTCTATGCCCTCAGCATAGAGTGTCCTCTTCCGTGCACGGTTGAAGTTACAACCACACACTGTTTAAAACTGGTGCTGCGCATTATGACTTCGTCAGCCATCTCGACGGAGAGTCGCAATGGGAACACACCTAGGAGAAAAGTAATTTTATCCCGCCTATAATTTCGAGAAATTCAGGCCCCTTTCTCCTCGTTTCAGTTAAAATCTCTCCAGTTCTTTGGCCGCATTGTGAGAACAGATGGAGAAAATCTAGACAAAATCATCATGAAAGGAAGGATGGTGGTTACGAGACCGAGGTCAGAGCAGCGAGCAGACAGACAGATCAAATGAAGAAGATCTCCAGTTATAACACTAACCTGCCGTGACACAAGCTAATGTTACCCTCTGAGAATATTTGGGAAATTTTGATCGCGTGTTTGCCTAGTGAATGAAGGTATCAGACTGTAATTTTGAATATAGTGCAATTAATAGAAAAACTAAACAGGCTTTAACTTTGGGGTTAATGAAAGTAGTAAAATTCATATATGAATGAAAAATCGAACTGTCGCCAGCCCTATTAGGTACATTAATTTGAAAATACATGTTTAAGAAAATTGAATATTAGTTGTTGAAATGACTTTCATTAAGATTCCCTTTGAGTACCACACAGGACACAAACGGACACAGGGCAGTCTAAGCTGTGAGTAGCAGCAGTTACCAATAACGCACAAACCAGTAATCATAGAGAGCAAAATTGTAACCAACTCATAATAATAATAGCTACAATCACGATCATTACGTGTCTCGGTACTGAGACGTTACTGCGGGAAGCACCGAACTAAAGCTGCACATGGAGGGGCTTGTAACTTAACTGACATGTAACAACCAGTAATAAAAATAAAAAAAATAATATCACAATTACACTTTTTATGCTGCCATTATCTTTCTAATATGAGTAGTTTATTATTTAAATTTCACAGATTCATGAAAAGAGCTACAAATAAAGAGCTACAAATAAATAAATTTTAACAGACCTTCAGTATTAAAAATTTTAAGAAATCTAGGACTCCATCCAAAACTAATTAAAATAATACAACTCACTCTAACCAACACCAAATCAAAAGTGAAGTTTAGAGGAGAAATTTCGGAACCATTCCTCATAAAAACAGGCTTAAGACAAGGTGACTGCCTATCACCATTACTTTTCAACTGTGCACTGGAATACATAATGAGAGAATGGTACAAGGACAATCCAAAGAGGATAAGAATTGGAAGTGCAAAAGATGATATTAGCTTAAACTGCTTGGGATTCGCTGATGATCTTGCTCTCCAAGGCAACACCGTTCAAGAAGCCAGGCAACAAGTGAAATCACTACAAGAAATAGCAGAGAAAGTAGGTCTTAGAATATCATTTGAAAAAACGGAGATTATGCTAACTGATCCACCACTTGCAAACAAAATTACAATAGGAGAACAGGAAATCAAAATTGTTGATAAATTTAAATATTTAGGCGAAATAATAACATACAATCTAAATGAGAAGCCATCATGGCAAAATAGAATAAAGAAACTGAACTATGCAAATTACATTACCAAAACTACATATAACAAAAAAAGCCTATCTATAGATGCAAAATTAAAACACTATAAAACAGTTACACAACCAGAAATAACGTATGCAGTTGAAACTATCTTCAAAACAACTAATACAGCAGAAATTGACAGAATACTAAAAATAGAAAGAAGAATAATTAGGACATGTATAAATGAACAGTATAAAATAAATGGACATTGGAGAATAGCATCAAATGAAACAGTATATAAGAAAATAGAACCAGTCATGAGCACAATCAGGAAGAAACGCATCTCATTCTTTGGACATCTGATGAGAACTCCAGTAAACAGAATTAGTAAAAAATTAATACAAAAATTGTGGAATAGCAAGAGCGACATTAAATGGATCACAGAAATTAAGGAAGATATAAAAGAACTTCAAATTACTGTAGATGACCTAAAAAACAAGACAGAGAAAACCAGAATACTGCAAGACCCGCAAACCAGACTACAAATGAAAATCAATAAAAGGAGTACAGGAAGAGTTGTCTCAGATGAAGAAAGAAAGAAAATATCTGAAAGAATGAAGAAATATTGGGCAGACAGAAGAGCAAAACACCTTTCATATGAGAATAGCCTCTAATAATTATATTACCTAAATATATTAAGTTATTGTCGAACCAGATTGTATCCATGTGTAACAACTTGTTTAGAACTTTGTATTTTTGACTACAGTGGTCCAATGAAGGCCATAAAATAAATAATAATAATAATAATAATAATAATAATAATAATAATAATCTTAGCTTCACTCGGAAGAGTTTATGTTTTTACTTTTGTTCAACTCTGAGCTCATTTAACTTCAAATACATCGTTCATGATAGTAATCAAGACTACATTATGTTTCAAATATGTTTAATGTATGTGCCTTATTCATCACCTGCGAAGCAGGTATTTTAGACAGTAACATATACACAGCCTGGCACTGAAGTTTTGCAAAAGATATTTTGCAATAAATTGATAGTACTTTAGCAAAATTCTAACTTCAACTTTTGCTTTTTAATCTGTTACAGCCATTCCTTATTGCCGAGAGTACCATGCAACAGCCAAATCCACATCCGAGGCAAAATTCCTTGCAAAGTGGCTTCCAAATGCCTCCCTTGGCACCGTCGCTGTGTACCGTGCAACGGCTGGCCACTGACTGCGTACCGTTCACACCAAGGAGCCGCCCAGTTCGACCGCCAAAACCACATTTTACATCGCGTCGAGCCACTTCTGTTGCGGAGGGACTTCCCTACATCTTTTACATTTTACAATACAAGTTCCCTAAAAATGAAGCAGCTTCCAATATACAATGTTTTTTTTTCTAAATATACACATATTATAAAATTTCATTATTTTAAACACCATTTAGCTTTTTCCATATGTACATTACAATATTTTAAATTTCCTGTCACAAATCAATGATCTTAATCAACAAAGAATACACTCTTCGTAATTACAGATACACAGTTACACAATATAAACCTACTTCTAATCGATATAAGTGTTACACAGTCTAGCGCTTTAGCGGGCTTTGAGAGAAGCTCGAGGATTTTGGTTCACGGGGCCACGACGCTCAGCAGCGAGTAAAATGACTTCTGATGATGCTGGTGATGATGCTGATAACAGAGGTCTTCGAAAATTTGACATTTACTCACATTTAACAACACCGAAATATTTAGAATATTATAAACAAGAATGCCGTTGCAAAAGACTTCGTTTCCACGAACATACATTTCGTATGTAGATCAACACTTAGAGACCGTATGCCACATCCCTTCTGTTTAGCGTAAAGAGAGAGTTAGTATACCGATCGTAAGTGCGCTTCGAAAGTACAGAAGTAGCAAAGGTTTGAGAAAGGTCACGTTTCTAGTAGCAACTTTGTAAACCATGCATAGTCCCAAAGAGAGATTTTATAGCAGCATTCATAGCGTGTCATGGACCTACAAAAGACTATCTGTCATTTCTGGTTTTTCGCCTGTGGACTGGCTAACACAGACGAAATAAGCTGGCATTTGTAAGACCCTTTGGAATGTTGTAAGAGGAGAAAATGATGTTAAGGGAAACGTAATAAAATAACATTAAATATCGGAACCAGCACCCTCGTAATGCTGTTATTGACGTGTATTTTGAGTTAAAAGAAGTAAAAAACACTTGTTTTCGACCATAGGAATTTCTCTGCTGCATATTCTGAAAGTTAGTCTCCAAAAAATTTCACGTTTTCGACCAGAGGAGATTATCTGCTGCATATTCTGAAAGTTAGTCTCCAACAAATTTTAAGTTTCCATTTAATTAAAACCACGTATCTGCGCAGTTCTTACATTACATAGTGTTAGACAACTTAGGGAACGCGGATGACCTTATTGTTGTTTGGAATGTAATGCTTTACGTATTGACAACTGATTTTGCTCGTTCCATAGAAGTGGCTCTGTGCTGCTCCTCAAATAACATCTCCCGCTATTGCTGTTTGGTTTTAAGAATTTTCTCCCTTCTCCGCCATCTCTCTCCTTTCTCCGCAAAGAGCTGGTAAGTATCAGGACAGCAAATGATACGATGTTATTTTTCGCCTCGGCAGCCCATTCTTCATGGAGTGCTGCGCTGAGGAGAGGTATCGATGTCGGTCGGTAAGGCCTGGCACGAAGTCGACGTTCCACAACATCCTAAAGCTGTTCTATAGGATTCAGGTCAGGATTCTGTGCAGGCCAGTCCATTACAGAGATGTTATTGTCGTGTAACAACTCCCCCACAGGCCGTACATTACAAACAAGTGCTCGATCGTGTTGAAGGATGCAATCGCCATTCCCAAATTTCTCTTCAAGATTGGGAAACAAGAAGGTTCTTAAAACATCAATGTAGGCCTTTGCTGTGATAGTGCTACGCAAAACAACAAGGGTGCAAGCCCCCTCCATGAAAAACACGACCACACCATAACACCACCGCCTCCGAATTTTACTGTTGGCACTACACACGCTAGCAGATGACGTTCACCGGCCATTCGCAATACCCATACCCTGCCATCGGATCGCCACACTGTGTACCGTGATTCGTCACTCCACACAGCGTTTTTCCACTGTTCAATCGTCCAATGTTTACGCTCCTTACACCAAGCGAGGCGTCGTTTGGCATTTACCGGCGTGATGTACGGCTTATGAGCAGCCGCTCGATCATGAAATCCAAGTTTTCTCAGTTTCCGCCTAACTGTCATAGTACTTGCAGTGGATCCTGATGCAGTTTGGAATTCCTGTGTGATGGTCTGGGTAGATGTGTGCCTATTAGACATTACGACCCTCCTCAACTGTCGGCAGTCTCTGTCAGTCAACAGACGAGGTTAGCCTGTACGCTTTTGTGCTGTACGTCTCCAGGGATATTTAGGAGTGTGGAAATCTCACGTAAAGATGTGTGACACAAGTGACACCCAATCACCTGGCCACGTTCAAAGTCCGTGAGTTCTGAGGAGTGCCTCATTCTGCTCTCTCACGATGTCTAATGACTAAGGAGGTCGCTGATGTGGCGTACCTGGCAGTAGGTGGCAGCACAATGCACCTAATGTCAAATAACGTATGTTTTTGGGGGTGCCCGAATACTTTTGATAGCATGGTGTATCAGTTACACTCTCCTAGGTGCGATCTAAATTAATCCGTTTATGTGTGCGATGCTTGGTAGTGGTTGTGTCGCCTATTTTTGCACCTTTGTGCAATACGTGAGGAGCTCATTTTGGCGCCTGCGTCTTTGTAGCCACTTCAGGTTCAATACTCATTCGGCACGAACAAGAAAAGATTCGAAAGCGACCTGAAACAGTATCAGCTGGATTCTGCACTTGACTGAGGTCGCACGACGTTGTTTGCGCTCCTCTTAAAACTGTTAACACTCTTTATGACTTTTCCTAAGGTTAATAAAATACGATTTACATAACATAATTAGAATCGTCTACACTTTTTGTGAAGGTCTATTCTCGTACATAACGCAGCATTGGTAAAATTCAGTATGCAGTGCGTCAATAACAAAGTTATAATAGCAATCTCTTCAAAATGGTAAGGAAGTATTCGATTAAAAGCAAGAGCAAAATGTCTCAGAGGATCTAGGTAGTTCTGAAATTATAAAACACAGCAACGTGGGTTTCTTTTCAAGGGAAGAGGAAATGTTATGCGTTGTAGGTGGTAGCTACACTCCTGGAAATGGAAAAAAGAACACATTGACACCGGTGTGTCAGACCCACCATACTTGCTCCGGACACTGCGAGAGGGCTGTACAAGCAATGATCACACGCACGGCACAGCGGACACACCGGGAACCGCGGTGTTGGCCGTCGAATGGCGCTAGCTGCGCAGCATTTGTGCACCGCCGCCGTCAGTGTCAGCCAGTTTGCCGTGGCATACGGGGCTCCATCGCAGTCTTTAACACTGGTAGCATGCCGCGACAGCGTGGACGTGAACCGTATGTGCAGTTGACGGACTTTGAGCGAGGGCGTATAGTGGGCATGCGGGAGGCCGGGTGGACGTACCGCCGAATTGCTCAACACGTGGGGCGTGAGGTCTCCACAGTACATCGATGTTGTCGCCAGTGGTCGGCGGAAGGTGCACGTGCCCGTCGACCTGGGACCGGACCGCACCGACGCACGGATGCACGCCAAGACCGTAGGATCCTACGCAGTGCCGTAGGGGACCGCACCGCCACTTCCCAGCAAATTAGGGACACTGTTGCTCCTGGGGTATCGGCGAGGACCATTTGCAACCGTCTCCATGAAGCTGGGCTACGGTCCCGCACACCGTTAGGCCGTCTTCCGCTCACGCCCCAACATCGTGCAGCCCGCCTCCAGTGGTGTCGCGACAGGCGTGAATGGAGGGACGAATGGAGACGTGTCGTCTTCAGCGATGAGAGTCGCTTCTGCCTCGGTGCCAATGATGGTCGTATGCGTGTTTGGCGCCGTGCAGGTGAGCGCCACAATCAGGACTGCATACGACCGAGGCACACAGGGCCAACACCCGGCATCATGGTGTGGGGAGCGATCTCCTACACTGGCCGTACACCACTGGTGATCGTCGAGGGGACACTGAATAGTGCACGGTACATCCAAACCGTCATCGAACCCATCGTTCTACCATTCCTAGACCGGCAAGGGAACTTGCTGTTCCAACAGGACAATGCACGTCCGCATGTATCCCGTGCCACCCAACGTGCTCTAGAAGGTGTAAGTCAACTACCCTGGCCAGCAAGATCTCCGGATCTGTCCCCCATTGAGCATGTTTGGGACTGGATGAAGCGTCGTCCCACGCGGTCTGCACGTCCAGCACGAACGCTGGTCCAACTGAGGCGCCAGGTGGAAATGGCATGGCAAGCCGTTCCACAGGACTACATCCAGCATCTCTACGATCGTCTCCATGGGAGAATAGCAGCCTGCATTGCTGCGAAAGGTGGATATACACTGTACTAGTGCCGACATTGTGCATGCTCTGTTGCCTGTGTCTATGTGCCTGTGGTTCTGTCAGTGTGATCATGTGATGTATCTGACCCCAGGAATGTGTCAATAAAGTTTCCCCTTCCTGGGACAATGAATTCACGGTGTTCTTATTTCAATTTCCAGGAGTGTAGATACTAAACTGTTGCAGTTATCTGCACTTAGCAGAGCGAACAACGTGTGCTACTTGTTTATTGAAAGCATAAAATCAGCAAAATTATAATGAATTGTGCAAATTCAGTCCGCTGTAAGAAATGATTACGTGACACCAACGTATGACATGGCGCACTGGTTTCATGATCCACGATGATTAAATGCACAGTCCATTACACACTATAATTACTTCACAGGACTCTACAACATATCCAGTACACAGCTATTTGTTGGTGATTTTAAGAAATTTCTTGAATTTTCACAATGCTGGCGTATGCATACGTCCAGTACATGCTCAAGAACATACAACACTCTCTCACCATTTTTCTGTTTTATACTTTCTATTATTTTGCAACGACAGTTAATATACGAATAAAAGCCCTAGATCCTAAAGGTATAGTTTTTAAGTAGGGAATTTTTTTTGCAATAGATCACTTTATAAAAATTTACTACTAGGCTGACAGTTACAAGCATGGTTCAAATGGCTCTGAGCACTATGGGACTTAACTTCTGAGGTCATCTGTCCCCTAGAACTTAGAACTACTTAAACCTAACTAACCTAAGGACATGACACACATCCATGCCCCAGGCAGGACTCGAACCTGCGACCGTAGCAGTCGCGCGGTTCCGAACTGAAGCCCCTAGAACTGCTCGGCCACCGCGGCCGGCGTTTTTGCAACTGGGTAGAATTTCCAATTAGGTGGGAGAAGGTGGGTTTGACCCTGCATATGAGACTGAGGTGAGAAAGATGAGCTACAGCCGATGGGACAGTAGATCTTCGTAATTGTCATTCGGTGTGGAGGAGAAACCTTGAAATTCAGGAAGCTGGGACATGTTTACGAATATGTAGCAGCACGACAATGATTTAAACTAGGGGGCTAGAATAGGGTGTTGGAGTTTAAGTTCAGTGGAGATGTTAGAGAAGAGTGGTTGGTACAGGTATCTAAGAAAACATAATTTGAGGGAATGCAGGAGATGGTTGAGAGAAAGAAACTAATTGTGCATTGAAAGTGAAGTGTTTGTAGGTTATTCAGTGTTGTCGATGTAGTGGTCGAATTTTCATTGAAAGACTTTATTTGCTTACTTATATCGCTATGTTAAGTCCCTATAATCAATTATTGATGTTAGAACCGCCACGTGTATTTCAACTAACCTGTCTTGCTTCGTATCTCGATAACGTGTTCACCATAGTGGGCTTGAGGTCAACACAGCTGGACTAGAAGTAATGCAGAGAGAAGAAGTTTTGCTATCGACGGAAGTCCGATACGGACAGTAGCGGCGGGTGCAACGAGACGGTAAAATCCGATTGGCGAGCAGCGCATTCTGGTGGGAGTAGGCGCAACTCGCCGCCGCAGATGCCGCGGCCGGGCTCTGCATTAAACATCGGCCCACTCAGCGCTTTTTTTCGGAGAGGAAGTCGGCTGAATGTTTCACAGCCACACCTGTTATTCGTGCAGGGGGGTGGGGCCAGAGAAGCGGAGGGAAGTCTTCTGCGCCACCCACACCGCTGCTTCTTAAAGGGAGATGGAGAACGGTCAGCGGCGGCAAAGTTGCAGAAACAGAGCTCCTCGCTACCTTAAAGCTCAGACTTCGTGAACTCAACCTGCACGTCCACCTAGCGCCTTCCAGAAGGTGCCGTTTAAAGGCGTGGCATTGCTGCGTTCACACTGCACACTGTCTGGTGTCTGCTCTAAATGAACTTCTTTGTTTCGGCCCACTCGTTTTTCGTACATAATGCCTAAAACATTCGCTACGAAGGCTGCAATGTCAGAAAAACATAGATGCTAAATTAGCGATTTTTAGCCAATACAAGAAATTACGTCTTGAACTGACATCTGTAAGAAGCTTACATGATATTAATGCAAAACGATAGTTTTCCCGTTTACAAGGCGTGATTCTACACCTGCCAATTTTTGTTGCTCGTTTGTCAAATGCTGCAAAAGTACAGCTGATCTGGTCGTTGTTCAGTGAATAAGTGATGTAGCTACAGCATGCCACGGGTCTGTTCTTCATGCACCGTAAAGTACTTGTCGCGACAAACTGGCAGCGTATAGTTCAGTAAATAACAAACTTTCCACTCATGACTGGTAAAACGTGATTGGCCACTCACTAACCTTCATGTGGCAGGATACAGCAACTTTGCATTTCTCTCGCATTAGCGGAGTGATGGTTGCACTGTTTTGACAGGATAAAGCAAGGTGTGCATTTTGCTTAGGAGAGGAAAAGTGGAACTGATATGGGAAGTACGAAAAACAATCTGCTGCGAAGCTCCGGGTGGAACAGGTAATTCTCCAGTGCTGGCAGCCGATCCCAAGTAGCACGACTGCAGATCACTGAGAGCAAAGTCGGATGGGTACTGACGCTGCCTGTGCTCGATGGCGGGCGTTAAATTCGGTAAGAGAGGCATCACTAAATAGCACGATAGGGCCGAGCCGAGTTTGTTAAGCTTCATGGAACTCATAGAGGCTTGGCTTTCCCTTGGATCATCCCACTAATTCAACTAACCACTTCTCTTTAATTCAGGTTCATGTCTGCTTATTCATTGGCAAGCAATGTAATTTGACCTCATGCTTGGGTAACTAATATTTCTGTTTAACAGTACGATCAAATCACTGTTTTTATTCCAACAGGTGACATAGTTTTGGCCGAACTCATTCCAAGTGGCACCTTCCATTCCACCTTGCTAATTTTCCTTGCGGCCCAACCACCAATTACCACGTCGATTTCTTTTCTTTGGAAATTTTAATTATTATTCGTAAGCCCCTTTCGGATGTAAATAACTTGTATAATCTCTACTGCCACTGTGATAATTACGAGAAATATTAAATAATATAATGTATCCTGGCTTATAGTGTCCTTTAAGCATTGAGTTTCAGCCAATAGATCCCTTTAATGTTGGACACAGCTATCAGATCTAGAGTGCGTCCTAATGCCGACTGACGTGCTTGGTGTGCTAAGCAAATCTCTGGCACATTTTGTACGATCTCGGAATGATTCGTACCTTGTCGGCAGAATGATAATCGTCAATCGTTTTTTGACATAAATATTTTACTATATAACAACTACGATAACGAAGCTTTAATGTCTCTTACGCTTCTTCTAGTATTTATTAAGTCACAAGTGGACTCTAATAATTAATATCTGACATAGAAAAAGCCTTAGATTCGCTCCCAAATGACGATAATTTCACTTCGTGTAAGATCGTCAAGTTAGATCCACTTTGACGACTTGATGGGGCTCCTATCCCACTGACGTATTTTCAGCACTGCACGGCATTGCCAGCCTCACTGCCTGCCTTTGAACTGTCGGAATCGCCTCTCTACTCGTCACTGCTTAGGAGAGTTACTTTTTCATCTTAACAGCAGCGTTCCGTTATAGTGTTACAGTTAACAAAACAAATGGTGTTAGAAATAAGAGGGACCTCATACTCAGTACCATGTTTCTTCAGTCTGTGATCTGTTAGGGCCTACGCGCTTGGATGGTGTCCGACGTGCTGTCAGCAGGGTGGTCGAGACGGTGCTGCTGAAATCTGTTCCACTTGTGTACAACCTACGAGTGGCCTTCTGATGTCTTCCAATGGGTGAGGATCCATCCTATGATGATCCAGTCCAAGCTTCAGCTGGTCCAAAGCATGTTCAGTTGTAGTCATGTTAGCAGACAACACAGGCCATTCACTTCGATTTATTCCCGCACCATGAGGAAATGTGTTGAGGAGCCCATCCTCGAACTGTTCCAGTCAATGTATTCGTCCAGCGCTGAAGCGTAAAAAATCATTAATGGAAGCCGTAATGTCAACAGGTCAAATGCTGAGAGTAAAATAGTTCAAAATGGTTCAAATGGTTCTGAGCACTATGAGACTTAACATCTGTGGTCATCAGTCCCCTAGAAGTTAGAACTACTTAAACCTAACTAACCTAAGGACATCACACACATCCATGCCCGAGGCAGGATTCGAACCTGCGACCGTAGCAGTCGCGCGGTTCCGGACTAGAGTGAAATAGTGCATCTGTTACTGTTAAAGAGAGGATTCGTAAAAAAAAAAAAAAAAAAGAGACTGAACTTCTTTTCCGGTAGCTAATTAGTCTATATTTGAAGATTACCAGGGAGTTATTCTACAATTTTTGGGACTGGTTCGTAGGCGAGACGTGCCTTAAATCTGACTGATCTGTGTGTGTGTGTGTGTGAATTCCTAATGGTCCAAACTGCTGAGGTCATCGGCCCCTAGACTTACACACTACTTAAACTAACTTACGTTAAGGACAACACACACATCCATGCCCGAGGAAGGACTCGAACCTCCGCAGGGAGGGGCCGTACAGTCAGTGACATGGCGCCTCAAACCTCACTGCCACTCCGCGCTGCTGACTGATCTGAATGGGTTAATAAGTGGCTACAGTTTGTCACATTCCATACGCAAAGCGAATTTAAACACTAACACACCAAGAAACAGTAATTCAACACACGTAAATTTAACGGGAAAGCGTCTGTACGACGATTCGCTTGTGCTTTTAGGTAAAGCACTGAACTTTCCACCCACTGCGCACAATGATTAAGAAAACTGACAGAAGAGTTGGAGTATTTCTTTACTGTACTTACTGTTTGGTTCAAATGGGACCATATTGCTTGCTTTACTAGCGCAACTATTGTTAACCTGATCGCTACTACCACCATTATCAAACGGCGTAAATTTTTGTTATGTGTTGGAATGACTCCAATATCGAACTGAAAAAAAAGTGCCCATTTGGGTGAATACTCTGGATGTTTAGACGGAGAGAGGTGGGTGAATGTGATAATGAATGTGCTTCGCCGGCCGCGGTGGCCGTGCGGTTCTAGGCGCTTCAGTCCGGAACCGCGTGACTGCTACGGTCGCAGGTTCGAATCCTGCCTCGGGCATGGATGTGTGTGATGTGCTTAGGTTAGTTAGGTTTAAGTAGTTCTAACTTCTAGGGGACTGATGACCACAGATGGTAAGTCCCATAGTGCTCAGAGCCATTTGAACCATTTGAATGTGCTTCGTCTAACATTCTCCTACTTCTTTTGAGCTAATATGGTGTTTTGCGCATTATTTGGTAGATCATGGAAGACATAAAAGTTGTCTTGCTATAAGAGAGTAACTTAAAGCGGGCGAACAGGCAGGTTCGGTGTTTTTTGGTATTCGTAGTGCGTTCGACACTGTGTCACATCGCCGACTACTTGCCAAGGTACGATCGTACGGAGTATCTGCACAAAAATATGAATGGCTGGAAGAATGTTTGGCCATGAGAACCCAGCACAATATACTGCAAGAGGAATGTTCTACAGTAACGAAAGTTCGACGGGCGTTTAATAACTGATATAACACGTGTTTTTGTGTAAGCAGGTTGGTTTGATTCAGGATTACAATAAATTATACCATTCCCCACTCTTCTACCTAAAAAACACTGGTTCAGAAAATAGCCTCCGTTCAGTGCGACGGCCTTATGCCACATTACTGCCAGGGCCTATATGTTCGCATGGTACTACTGTCGTTGGTCGAGGTCGGAGCCTACGTCTTGGTGGATGAGTGATCTTCCAATCATCCATGTATTGCTTCCCGTGGAGTGCGCCCTTCATCGGGACAAGCAATTCGAAGTCGGAAGGTGCAAGTGCCGAAGTGTAGGGTGGATGATGAACAACACTCCAATGAAGTTCTGTGAGTGAATTTTTCATTCTGAGAAAACGGATGGGCGATTTGTTTAGTTGTTAAAAACCATTCAACAGCCAAGATTGTATAAAATATTTCTTAAGACAACCTGTTTCAACAGACTATGCTGTCATCTATAAGTCTTGAATTTTTTTGTTTTGAAACATGTTCATTTTACGCTGACGCCATGCAGAAGATGCCAAGTGGATAAAAACAGCACATTAAAAAAGGTTTGTGACCTCCTCTTGGTTGAGCAGACTGGTGTGAGTCCTTCCGTTGTCATGGAGAAGAATTTTATTGAAGAAGACAACGGCCGCGGAAGCCTACGCTTACATTTAACCAACCTGTATGGGCAGGAAATCCACGGAAACATCAAGAAGTTAGAAGCACTGCGTTTAAAAAGATGTAAACTGCTGAATGACCTTGCTTTTTTGAAGAGATGCAGAGACACGAGTGTTGTGCCGTATTCTTTGCGGTTGACGTCTCACATAAAAACGAACAAGGCGAGGAATATCTGTGTTAAAGCCAGTAAAGCATTGCTACGGGAAAGGATCCGCCACATCCACATAAGTCTCGATGCTCACAACAGGAATTTGTGTGATCTGCACTTATTTCTGGCCGGAAAACTTCAGATGGAAGACTGGGATAAAGTCGATAGGTTAACCTTTCAGCAAGCATCAAGGACCAGCAATAGTATTACTAACCGCCAGATGAGAAAGTACGACAAACTACAACAGAAAGCCACGGACGAAACATTGACGCTGGACAGGCGACGGACAGTGGTCAACCTCTCCAGCCACACCTTGAGCGAAGCAACCACAGCAATTCTGGCCAAGGGGATGAATTTCGCAGTCGCACCTAAGCGAGTTCCAAAAGAAGATATCATAGAATCCGTAGAGGCTTCGGTACGTCATCTGCCACAGGCCGAGGCGGAGAAGATCCGGCAGGAAACGGTCAGAGTTCTGAATAAAGCAAAGCCACCGAAGCAAAACATCAACGTTGAGGAATACCAGGCCATCAAGGAACTCAGGGACAACCCCCACTTAGTAGTGGTACAGGCAGATAAGGGCAACGCCACTGTAGTCTTGGACACAACTGATTACAACAAACGAATGGAAGATATTCTCGCAGAACCTATCTACAAGAAACTTCAGGGAGATCCGACGGCCAAGGTAATCAAAACGACGCAGGCACTGCTCAAGCACTCTAGAATCAACTTCGACAAGGCCAGAAGATTCATCCCGCAAGTGACACAGGCACCAAGGATATATGGTGTACCGAAGGTACACAAAACCGACTTCCCCTTAAGGCCCATAGTAAACAGTATAAATTCGCCGACCTACTACCTAGCGAAAGAACTGGCACCTAGGCTCCGACACCTAGTGCACCAAACCGAGTCCTACGTTAAGGATTCCACTCACTTCGTGTCTCTCCTAAAGGATATGCGTGTTACGGACCAAGATCTGATGGTTAGTTTCGACGTCAAATCCCTATTCACGAATGTCCCAGTGTCAGATACTGTGAACATCCTAGAAGAACGCGTGGCACCTGATATATGTGAGCTTGTGCGCCACTGTCTGACGACCACCTATTTCAAGTGGAGAGGTCAATTTTATGAATAAACTGACGGTGTAGCTATGGGCTCACCCCTATCGCCTATCGCAGCAGAAATTTTCATGGAGGCATTTGAGGAAACAGCCCTCCAGTCCGCACCATTACGTCCAAATTGTTGGCTTCGCTATGTCGATGATACTTTCGTCATCTGGCCCCACGGAGAAGAGGAGTTACAGAACTTCCACAAGCACCTTAACCAACAGCATAGGAAAATTCAGTTTACAATGGAAACAGAGAAGAATGGGGTGCTGCCTTTTCTCGACGTGGAAGTTTATCGAAAACCTGATGGTAAACGTGGCCACAAAGTGTACAGGAAACCAACCAATACGGACAGGTACCTTCACGCCTCCTCCCACCATCACCCCACGCAGAAGAAGTCCGCCCTGCACACGCTAACGAAGAGAGCGTACAGGATAAGCGACGAAGAACATCTGAAGACAGAACTTGAACGCCTCACGTCCATCTTCGGAACTAATGGCTATGGGAAGCAGATGATAGACAGCACCATGTCGACAAGGGAGAAGACTAATAGGGAAGAGGAGAAGGAGGCACAGAGCATTGCTGTGTTACCATATGTACAAGGGGTCACCGAACGTATTGGAAAAATTCTACGAAAAGCCGACATCAAACCAATTTTCCGAAGCAGAAACAAAATATCAGACATGCTCGGTTCTACCAAGGATGCAGTTGACAAACTACACACAGCTGGCGTGTATGAAATTGGTTGTGCGTGTGGATTAGTCTACATAGGTGAGACGGGACGTCCGATTAGCACAAGGCTCTCGGAACATGAAAGATATATCCGCCTGAAACAACACACTAAGTCAGCAGTGGCGGAACACCGAGACGAGTGCGGGAAACCAATATTTTTTCAAGAAGCCCGCGTCCTGGCGAAACAGCCTCCGACTTTCAAAAGAAAGATTAGAGAGGCGATAGAAATAGCCAAAAGACCCGCCAACATGAATAGAGAGGACGGGTACAAGCTTCCGAGGTCTTGGCTGCCTGCAATAGCAGGGCTACGGAGCGGCGGCAGAGCCGTGGCGGCCCATGCAGACACGCGGAGAGCCGCAGTAGTGGTCGCGAGCACACAAAGCAATGGCACGCCGCAGCCGGCTTCTGGACAGCATGGAAACAGTGTGACGTCACAGCCATCACCTGTTCGCTATTCGTCCGTCTCCTCCAATGGGGTGGATTAATATAAAGAGCAATAGAAAACAGCTATTTCAGCCAATGACAGATAATAAAGGAAACACCAATAAAGCATACCTTTCACCCCTCCTCCTCCTCCTTTTACAGCCAATCAAGTAACGACACGGTTTTCTCGTGCAGCTATTTAAGGAACCAAGAGTATTCATTTAGCAGTTAACGTAAGGCCCTGATGAAGGCTAGCTGCAACGCTGGCCGAAACGTTGGCGCATTTTAAATTATGACGATGCGGTCTGATAGCCTGAAGAATTTTATTGAAGAAGGACAGGTTCGTTTGCATTATTGTGGCACGAACAAAATGAAGTAATTTCTTCATTTTCCAGAAGGTAGAACAGAGTTGATTGCTACACTATGAAGAAGACATTTAAAACGATTTATCAAGTATAATTAGCAGCACTGTAAGAAGAAGATGCTGTTGTATGCAGAAAATTATTGCCCTGGACGATCGAAAGGAAATGTACGAAGACTTGGAAAAAAATACACTTGATGTAATGAATGGCAGCTCACTTTGAAAACTGCTGAATATAAGGTAATGCCGATGAAAAAGCGGAAGGGAAATCAATATTACTTAAGGCGATGTGCGAGAATTAGTTTTAGTTGAATGTTTGGTATCCCTGCGAGCGGATGTCCCGATGGAGGTAGATGAAGTGGCGTGGGCGGAACAGCTGAGTAATCCAGGAACCTGCCGTGGAGGAGGCACGTGTCGCGTCGTAAGGGCAGAACGAGGCCCACGAGAAAGACAGGCCGTGGTGCGTACGCCGCAGCATGTGACACTGCGGATCTTAAGAATGTCAGAAGCCTTCTCCGGTGGGGAGCGCGTAACTAATTTAGACGAGTTTGATGAGTCTTAAGTGTGCTTTTAAATGGGTCCCAGCTCTCGATAGCAAACAACAAAGGAGACACCTTTGGTAATTACCTTTCCACTGACATATTGATTTCCTGTGGGCCCTGCACGGAGCCGTGCGTTCGCGGAGCACGGTGGACAAGGCGAATAGTGGGCGTGGCGAGTTCGTTGCGGGGCCCGCGTTTCTCACGGGCTGCCGCGCAGACCCGCTGACGTCAGTGTTTACACGTGGGCGGCGGTGGGCGGGGCTGGCCGGTGCTCGTGCAGACTCAGACCGGCGCGGACCTCGGCCTAGCGCTCCTGCCGAGGGTTGCTGTGCTCAGCCGTCAGCCGCCGGCGCCGGGCGCGTGCTGAATGGCTGTCGTAGCACAGTCGTAACACTCTCTGGTGCGAAAATTGTTACCGTTTGACAACTGGCGTGACACTAGTGCTACAAGCGGCGAGAAAGCACATAGTTATCTGCGTCATAATGACAATGTTTGTTTGAAATTATTTTTCTACTTAATTGACAACATAATTGTTATGTTTCTCGTTCCATGTATTAATAAATGACAAATAGACAAATTATCGTGAAAGAAATGTAAAATCGGGCAAATCGCATTGATTTAATGACATAAACTATAACTTACTCATGAGAGCACTGAAAGCAAGAAAGTATAAGTACTTATTTCATGCTTGAGAAGCATATATTTCGGTTATTGTCTGTTCTTATTATGATAGGGACGTTCCTTGAGACGTAAAATCTTTTTATGGAGTCTAATGATGCACCCATTTTCACACTTCACTTGACTTTTTAGTTCACGAATATTTTTGTAAATGTAATTATTTTTTCTTCAAAAGGGAATATGTTGAAGATTCATGCCGGTTGTGGTTCAGATGTAGAAGCTATTGTAGAATTATTTTTCTCGGTGTTGGGAAACAGTTCTGTTTCCTTTGACGTTTTACTATCGCGTGTCTGGTTTTTCCTTCAGATACGGGTGGGGTGGCTTATTTTGTGTATTAAATAATGAAGGTACTACATTCCGGACAGGTTCCATATGTTACACATTCACTGGTTTGCGTAAAAGTATAGCGAACAAAACTTCGCGATGTTGGGTAGATATGTCTTTCTCGAAAAGGTCACGTATTCTGATGGTGTTTACTGGCAATTTTTTGTTCTTAAAGGAGTATGACTTTCTGCAGTAAATATCCGTGCGTTACAGGGGAATCAGAAATAAACTGTGCTGTAAGGTGCCATTTCAAACTTCCCAGGGTCCTTAGGAAAAAGAATGACAAATGTGCTGTCATTTTTCAGTTATTGTCGATTTTCATTGCACTACATACGCTCCCTATTGTATAAACTATGTCATAAATCGATATAAGCGACAGTATTCGCACTCATGAGACACTGCAGTCAGAAGCGTCGCTCGGCATGCTGCTATCGCAGTAGGTAACAAAAAAGAGACGGAATGTCGCGACTGTTAGTTGGACGGTGGTCGTAGGGTCAGTCGTGTGCACACTGCGCGTATTTCTGTCGGCACGGGCGACCCGCTTCAATTCGCATGGCGAGTTTGTCCCATTCACAGAGTTCTGTTCCACGCTGTTACCCAGTCACGCTCGGCCTGGAGTTCCACCCGGCCGCGTCGGGTAGCGGCGTTTTCACGCCTTCTGCAGTACTAAAGAAGGGCCGCTAGAAAGTGTATTACATCTGCAAAGGAAACAGAATACAAGACACTAGCGCGACCAATCGCTCTCTCTGTCCGAACAGGCCTGGGAAGGGCCGCGGTACCGCCATCGTCATGGTCAGTCGTTGGGTATCACTGGATGTGGATACAGAGGGGCACGTGGTCTGCACACCCCTCTCCCGGCCGTCGTCAGTTTTCGTGGCGAGAGCCGCTACTTCTCGATCAAGCAGCTCCTCAGATGTCGTCACAAGTCCTGAGTGCAGCCCACTTGCCTACAGCGCTCGACAGACCCCGAACGTCACTCATCCGAGTGCTACCCAACCCAGACTGTGCTTAACTTTGACACTGGTGGGAACCGGCGTGCCACTGCGGCAAGGTCGTTGGCATAGTGTGGCCGGTACTAGGCAGTTATTCCAATGTTTGGAGTATTCATGAAATAGGAATGGCAGCAAACATCGAACGAATTCGGAGACGCCCTGCTAGGATCGTGACAGATCGGTACAGCCCAACGAAAGTGTCGCAGAAATGCTCAGGGAGCGTAAATAGGAATCCCTAGAAGAAAACGACGTACATCTGGCGAAATCTTGTCGGATGAATTTACAGAGTCCGTATTCGAAGAGGACCGTGTCACCATTGCGTTTGCATCACCGTATAAATCGCACAGGAGTCTTGAGAGTGAGACAGAAGAGACAAGAGCTCGCACAGAGGTTTGGAGACAATCATTTTTTCCGCGCTCAGTATGTGAATGCAACTGGGTAGTACATCTAAATATTGGTACGGAGTTTAAAGAAGAACAGCAAATATTGCAGAAGGCGGTTTCGAATAAAACATTCCATGTTTTGTTGGTTACAGAGAAACGGAACAGCTACCTTCTTCGCTTGTTGGTACTTCAATTGCTATGAGCTTATTTATCGATTGCCATTTTGGTTCCGAAGTTGAAAAAGTGAAGTTGTTCGGCAGTTTACATAGCTGAACTTTTCATTTATGATTGGAATTTTGATTTGTTGGTCAATTATGCTGTATATTTTAAGCAAGCCGCATGTACTTACAATTGATGAGTTGCCAATACGGTCTTTGTGTATGGCTTTTGTAATGGAAACGCTCACGCTGCATGTAGTGAATACGCTGGACGATTTCCTAACCGCTGAATAGCGGATTCAAAGGTGCTAATTCGTATTTTCACAGACTGCATGAGGCTGGTGCATCTGAACGAGCAAATGAAAGGAGTCTTGATGGATCAGAAGATATTATTCAGTTGATGGAATGTAGGTGATCAACTAGCAGACGCAGAATTTCTACGCATATCGGTGTTCCACATACAACAATATGGCGGACATCACGTATGCACAGCCTCTGTCCTTACCAAGTATTCCCATTTATGGTGCCACATTCACTCGTGACAGTATCAGTAACACTCGCAACTCATTTCGGTGGCATGACGAAAAATCGCATGCTTTGTAAGAAGAGACCATTGTAAAAACGCTTCTCTGTATACTGATCAGCCAGAAAATTAAAACCACCTACCTAATAGCCGGTATGTACACCTTTGCCTCAGATAACAGTAGCGAAGCGTCGTGGCATGGAAGCAGTGAGCCCTTCGTAGGTCTCTGGAGGGAAATGGAACCACATCTGCTCACAAAAGTCACCTAATGTCCGTGAATCCCGTGGATGGGGCGCAATGACCTCTGACGCCACGTCCAATCACATCCAAGATCTGGCGAGGTGGAGGGTCAGATCATCAATTGGAACTCGCCCCTGTGTTCCTCGAACCATTGCATCACACTTCTGGCCTTGTGAAGCCGGACATTATGTTGCTGAAAAATGCCACTGCCGTCGGGAAACACGACCGCCATGAAGAAGTGTACGTGGTGTGCAACCAGTGTACGATGGTGCCTCGCACGAGCTCCTACGGACCCCCTGATGACTATGTGAATGCTCCTCAGAGCATAATGGAGCCGTCACCAGCTTGTGTCCGTCCCGCAGTACAGGTGTCAAGGAGCTGTTCCCCTGAAAGACGATAGATTCACGCCCTCCCACCGGCACGATGAAGAAGGTGTCTGTATTCATCAGATCATGCAACGCTCTGCCACTGCATCAACGTTCATTGGCGACGGTCACGTGCCCATTTCAGTCGTAGTTGCCGACGTTGTGGTGTTAACGTTGGCACGTGCAAGGGTCGTCGGCTGTGGAGGCTCGTCGTTAGGCATGTTCGGTGCACTTTTACTCTGCCTAGCAAGTCTGATGTTCATTCCGCCACAGTTCGCCGCCTGCCATGTTTTACCAATCTGGCAAGCCTACGACATCCTGCATATGTAATCAGGGGTATCCGCCTAAACCCACGACGTCTGGACGCGTTTTCACCTTGGTTTCGCCAAGTGTTGAAGACATTCACCGCAGCACTCCTCGAACACGCGACAAGTCGTGCGATTTCCGAAATATCCGTGCCAAGCCTCCAGGCCATCACAGTCTGTCCCCAGTCAAACTCGGATACATCGTGCGCCTTCTCCATTCTACACACCGACAGCACTCTCACTGATATTGCATGCACCGTGCGTGTGTCTGACTAGCATTCACTCCTTTACAGGAAACTCTGCTATCGCCTCGGCGGGCTTATATCGAAGGTCAGTGCTTATAATGTTCTGGCTGATGAGTGCAAATGTGTCGAGTCGTGTGACAGACAATCAGTTGATGTGTCCTGTTGCGTTGCCGCGTTATCTTACAGTGCCCCTTTCTCTAGATTTTCTTGAAAAAAATAAAAAAAAGGAAAAGAAAAAAGCTCCAAGCATTGTTGGAAGACGAGTATGTATTTCCAACATATCGGGGACCATACACATTCTAGTCGGTAGGTGACACATAATCTAAACCTAACGATCATAACGAAAGATGTAAATGGTCACGCTCCTTGGCCACTTGGCCAGAAAGATCCACGGACCTTACCCTCTTTAGATTTTTGCCTGTGGAGAAGCTCGAAAAGCGAAGTCTACAACGAAAATGTAAACACAAGAGATGAAATGATCTTTGATTATGAACAGAGCGGTCTCTCAGAAGAGCCACACGTGCTGTTGTCAAGAGACTTCGAAAGTGCATTGATATCATGGGTTGAATTTATGAATATCAACTTTGAACTTAATCATTCGCCTTTACTTAACACCTTCTGTGAGTATTTGTTTGGATTGTATTCTGTATCTCTGTAATCAATAAAAACTGGACATCTGTTGCATCGAATATCCTTCCGTTATCGAATTAATCTCAACTACCACCTCATAAAATATTTACCGCTAGTAGTTACCCGCGGCCACGTTCGCTTGTCAGTAGTTTTTTTACAATGGGTGATTGGTGAGTAAGCAATCTAGTAACTTATAAATAACTGTGTATATAGTGGTGCAGATTCGCATAAGTGTACGTATCAATGTATGAACTGTCGGTAGACAGGCACATAATGAATAAGTTGTCATTACTTTGCCGTATTTTGAATCTTAATTATGTTTAACGAACAACAGATTCATTACATTCTTACGGAAATAGAGTCCTCAGGGGTTCCTCTGGTTCATCTAGAAATGGAAGTGAGATTTTGCCACCAGAGCAACACATAGCAATCGTACCTTCTTTCCGTTTCAACGCAGTGCAGTGCCTACATTTTTCATCCATTGTTCCTAAGATGACTGATCGATGATTAACATAGTCAATTGGTGGACCATAATGAAATGGAGCCTCACTGAAAGCCTCCCACGTTCTACATGTAAAGGCACGACGCCTCTCTGCTCGTCGGACTGCATTTAAACTACGCCGTCTTTGTCAGTCCCAGTAGCTATAAGAGAAGCGCACGCTCAGCGTCTAAAATGCGACGGTTTTGTGGTTGTTCTGATGTCTCTCTAGCTCTTGAGGTATCCTGACGTTCTACGTTTAAGGTCCGGCCCATCAGAGATTGGTCCGAGGTTCGTAGCGTCGAGTAACTTCCGCAACTGAAGCTCTCTTACAAGGGAAACTTCCCATCGCATCCCCCCCCCCCCCCCCCCCCTTCAGATGTAGTGGTAAAATGGTCCAGTGTGAACAGACATCAAGCACGAAAACAGGAAGAAGGCGTACTCATCTGTGAAGAAAGAAGCAAAATACATACACTGAACGGTCCAACCTCAACATGTGCAACGTAGAGCCAGTTGGAAGAATCGCTGCATCGTGGTTGTGTGGTCGCGGTGTTGGACTGCGCAGCGGACATCCGTGTTCACATGTTTCTCGTGCACCATTTTTTTCTTGCACACAATTATGAACTGTCCGTCCGGTCACTGACGAGTCTGTTCTCCATTTGTATTCTTGGCAATTGTCATACTGTACACTGGTTATAGAATATGAGTCATGTGGTAAGAATACGTTACCGTCGCAAGTAAATGTGATGAATAGTGAGAGCAGGCGAGAGGCGACATAGGCCTCTCACATAAATGAAAACAACAAATAAACGGGTGTGAAGTATGTTATAAAAAGAGAATTCAAGAGTCAAAATTTCCAAAAGAGAAGAAGATCCGGTACTTAAGTGGAAGAAATAGGAAGTACGTACCTCTGGAAGTCGCTTCCTCTCACCTCACTGTTGGAAACGGACGCTACAACCACGCTACTGCTACGGTCGCAGGTTCGAATCCTGCCTCGGGCATGGTTGTGTGTGAGTGTGTGATGTCCTTACGTAAGTTAGCTTTAAGTCGTTCTACGTCTAGGGGACTGATGACCTCAGATGTTCAGTTCCATAGTGCTTAGAGCCATTTGAACTTTTTTTTTCTTTTTTGATTCTATACCACGACACAGGCACAGACGCGTCAGTGACCGGACAGACAGTTCATAATTTTGCGAAAGAGAGGGATACGAGGGAGATTTGAACACGGCTTTCCCCGTCCACAGTCTAACACTGTGAGCACATAACCACGGCGCCGCGGCCAGTCAAATGCTGTAGCTGTGGTACGTCTTGAGCATACACCGTTCCCTGTTTCTATTTTGCTTCTTTTTCCACAGTTGAGTACGCCTTCGACCTGTTTTCGTGCTTGACATGTTTTCAGTTCTTGATGGGAAATTCACTGTGCCGTCTTATCACTGCATCTGAGGGGGGTGGTGCGATGTGGAGTTTCCCTTGTTAAAACTATGCGTTAAATCAGACATACCTTTGCGACGGATATCGTGATAGTTTCAAATACTGTTCTCGGAATTACCTTTCGATATTATTGTTGTGTCTCCGCAGTATTCTGTCGTCAAAACTGTTAAGCTCCACCAGGTAGTTTAGTAACTCGTTGTAAAACTTCAGAAAACTTCAGAAACCATGCGTACCAGCACACTTTGGATTCGCAGTGTCACGGAGCCTATCTTACTACATAAAGACAAGGTATCTAACGTTCTTACCAAAAATCTAGAAAACTAGTTGACCAATTTACTTCAAGTCTTTAGACGACACACTAATAAACTTTCCGACAGACATGGGTTCAAATGGCTCTGAGCACTATGGGACTTAACTTCTGAGGTCATCAGTCCCCTAGAACTTAGAACTACTTAAACCTAACTAACCTAAGGACATCACACACATACGAGCCCGAGGCAGGATTCGAACCTGCGACCGTAGCAGTCGCACGGTTCCAGACTGAAGCTCCTAGAACCGCTCGGCCACCTCGGCCGGCTACAGACATGGGCTACATATTTTGATATATGTGGTCTATAAATTTATATTTGAAATGTATACTAGTATACAAAGATAAGACGTTATTTATACCGTTACAAAAAATCTCGAGAAGTTCGCGATCGATTTACTTGCAAACGATACTGTAACGAACATTCAGATGGACATAGGTACATGTATATTTTTTTAATCGACAATGTTGTGTTTATGAATTATGAGCTTATAATTACAATACTATTAAGGAGTCTGTATCATTCAAAAGTCTGTAATCCTACCTGTCCCCACGTTAAAAGTATGCGAAATACTATTATTTAAACATTGAAATTACTATTCTCCCCCCTCCCTGGTTCCGGCAGATGGAGAGGTCTTTCTCATATCATTTATACCAATGGTCCCAATAACTTTATCCATTTATTTCACGGTACTTCAAAGTTAGTTTGGAACAACAAGAAACGAGGCTCAAGATAAGAGGGAGTGGCAACAGGACAGAGATTCGGAGGAAGAGGGGGGGGGGGGTAGGGAGGAAATGACGTTGAGAGGGGTCAGGAGGAGGTGACGCACAGAAAGAGGGAAAAGTGGAGAAGATGGACAATGAGAAGGGGGACAAGCAGAAGGCCAAAGAGAGGGGGGAGGTGTAATCCAAATTCTATACATATTAAAGCAATAGTGAGTCATTCCCGGGTTCACTAGTAATTACACCAAGAGCCGCTGACCTGTGCGCAACCGTCGTCTGCATTCCACTCACGTATTCTACATCAATGTGTGTTTATTTTTTTTTTAGGGGTATCCTTTGTTTTTCATCAGAGCTGAAGCTATGTTCATACCACATTTCATCTGGATTGTTTTAGCCCTTTAGTGGTGAAAAGGAAACAGAATGAGTTACTTTCGCATTTGTATTATTAGTATGTCTGCCTTCTGGAACATCTTGTACATGCAGATGCAGACACCGGGGCATTCAGTAAGTCGTTAAAGAAGTGAGTAGCTCGGTCTTTGTTAAGGCGGACAGACGTGGCTGGCGCCGGCCGCTCCAGCAGTCAGCAGAGCTCCTGAGCTCCCGCCGCCCATATCGACCGCCGGCGCAGCGGACGGCGGCTAGGAGCGGGGCCGGCAAGGCCGCGGCGGGCGTCGCGCTGCGGCGCGGCGGTTCTGCGGCTGACAGCAGCCAGCCGCCAGACACCGGCGGCGCCGATCCATCACCGCCCTCGCCGGCAGGGCGGCGCGCGTGGTGCGTGGGCGGCGGGCCGAGCCAGCGGGCTGAAGGGCAGGCGGGGCTCCTGCCGAAAAATTAGCCGCGTAGCGGGGCGTGTCGTGTCAGCTGCACTCTCCAGAGGGGAGCGTGCCCTGCCGAGTCCTTCGTCATGCTGCTCCTGTTTCAAAGTGGGTGGCGTTGATGCCAACAAATTCTGGTTTGGCTCTCAACCTCTTGTTCACGTCTACTTTAAATATTTTCCTCGCCATCATCTAAACCGCCAGCAAAAGGCGGCGATGAACTGGAAGCACATTATCTACTGACGAAGAGAAAAGGTATCGAACCTCTTATAGGAACAGCCCTTGTTTCACCAAGTTCTTAAGCTATTTAAGTAAATTGAGATCGGAAACTTACTAATTAGAAATATGCACAGTTTTCCATTTACATACGTTAATTATCAGCCAGAGACAATTATGCCAAGAATGTTAATTTTCTGGTAAGTATAGCATACTGTAAGAAGTCAAAAGCATGCTGGACTTCCTTTAGGTCAGTTTAATAAAGGGAAATGATAATAAAGAAGTGGCTCAAATCTTTTGCTTAGCAGTTTATGGAAGGTTAAGATAATATTGGTTACATTCATCAATTTTTTGGATTTGATGGAACTTCTCACGACACAGTATGAAGTATATCAAATGGTGAGTGGATAAAGAAACTGCTACGCCTGCCTAATACGGTGCAGCGTCCCAGCGGAAGCGTTTAACCTCAGAGGAATGTTCCTGGAGCCAGTCTGAGCTACTCTCGACGTCTGGGGTCTCGCATTGTCCTGCTGCGATTGTCCAGATCCGTTGGAACGCACATGAATGGGTGCAGGTGATCAGACAGCGTGCTTATGTACGTGTCACCTGTCACAGTCGTATCTAGACGTACCAGTCAACCCACATCAGTCCAACTGCACACACCTTACACCATCACAGAGCCTCCACCAGCTTGAACAGTTCCCTGGTGACATGCAGGGTCCATGGATTCACTAGCTTGTCTCCATACCCCTACACGTCCATCCGCTCGATACAATTTGAAACGAGACTCTTCCGACCAGGCTACATGTTTCCAGTTGTCAACAGTCAAATGTCGGTGCTGACGCGCCCAGGAGAGGAGTAAAGCTTTGTGTCGTGCAGTCATCAAGGGTACACGAGTCTGCCTTCGGCTCCGAAAGCCCATATCGGTGATGTTTCGTCGAATGGTCGGACGCTGACACCTGTTGATCGCCCAACATTGAAATCTGCAGCAATTTGAGAAGGGTTGCATTTCTGTCACGTTGGACGATTGTCTTCAGTCGTTGTTGGTTCCGTTCTTACAGGATCTTTTCCCGGCAGCAGAGACGTCGGAGATTTGATGTTTTACCAGATTCCTGATATTCACGGTACACTCGTGAAATAGTCGTACGGGAAAATCCCCACTTCATCGCTGCCTCGGAGATACTGTGTCACATCGCTCGTGCGCCAACTGTAACACCACGATCAAATCGACTTAAATCTTGATAACCTGTCATTGTAACAGGAGTAACCGATTTAACAACTGCGTCAGACACTTGTCGTCTTACATAGGAGTTGCCGACGGCAGCACCGTATTCTGCGTCTGTACACATCTCTGTATTTGAATACAGTTTCTTTGGCGCTTCAGTGTATATATGATAAAGATACGGTTAATCACTGCTCAGATTTATCTTGCATGTTAAAGTTGCAACAGGGAACGGGAAGAAAAGGTTTTTAGATTGGATGAGACATTAGAGGAAGGGGTTTGTGCATGGTAGCTGAAGTGTGAAAGAAATGGCAAGGCTAATTAGGTGCCCAGTCCTGTTGTTGTTTGTCCGCAGCTTGTCGTCGTGCGGTAGTGTTCTCGCTTCCCGCGCCCGCGTTCGATTCCCGGCAGGGTCAGGGATTTTCTCTGCCTCGTGATGACTGGGTGTTGTGTGATGTCCTTAGGTTAGTTAGGTTTAAGTAGTTCTAAGTTCTAGGGGACTGATGACCAGAAATGTTAAGTCCCATAGTGCTCAGAGCCATTTTGAACCTGTTGTTGTTTTTGTATTTCTTACTCACAATGCTTGTTCGATGCAGTTATCTACACCAGCCTGTCTTACTCTTTCATTTCTGGCTAACTGCTGCATCCCATGTCCATCTCAACCTTTTTTTTTAAATTCAAGTTTTGCTCTCCCTTTACAACGTTTACTCATCACAATTCACTCTATTACCAAATTTAATATTCCTCAATGGTATTTGCTCTGTCAACCTATTTCTTCTTTTTAATCATACTGCGCTATAACATTCTTTCTCACAATTCGATTCCTCTTCATTTGTAACTCAATCGTCAGGATTCCTCTGTAGAGCGACATTTCAAACGCTTCTATTCCTTGTTTTCTATACTGTTGATCGTCAGCCTTTTGCTGTCGTATAGCACTACATTCAGAACTAACAGTTTAAAAAAATCGATGTTAACATATATATGTTTTCTGAGGAAGGCTTTTTTTGCTGTTGTCGGTAAATATGTGGTGCACGGACCACTCGCCTGCCAGACCTGCAGCCCCTCTCACACCTGTGGTACGCAATTGGCCTAACCTGGCAGGCGTTACACTAGCAGACAACAGAACCCCAAACACGCACGCTGACCAGACCAGCAGGCAGCATCGTGAGCGTCTCCAGAGGTCGCTGGCCCGTACACCCATCTGCTGCCTGTGGTCACGTGGTCACAAGTAGTTCTTCTAGAATCTCTGAAAGCGGCCTGGGTATTTAGGGTGGCGTAACGGCACTCCAAGCCAGTCTTCCATCGAGCTCTGGGCCAGGTGCCGACTACACCCGCAGTTCTTCAGTCAGAGTCTGGACT
This sequence comes from Schistocerca nitens, assembly GCF_023898315.1. Lineage (NCBI taxonomy): Eukaryota > Metazoa > Arthropoda > Insecta > Orthoptera > Acrididae > Schistocerca > Schistocerca nitens. Next base: position 2,938,433 of record NC_064619.1, on the reverse strand, counting down.
TGAATCTTCACCAATATGAGACCGTGTTGCACCAACCACTGCCATTGTCGGGCTTCACCATCACCAGTACTTGGCCTGAGCATCAGAGATGACCAGGAAGTTGGTATCAGCCATCAACCTTCACTACACGGGTTTGGATACTCCCGACGAAATATTAACTTTAGCTGTTTCATGTTTACGGCCTTCAGCCTGAGTTTGGGCCTGTATAAACTGAACGCTAATCACGAACTTTCATAAACTTGCGAGGTGCCGGGGCTAGCAGTGTATTTAACACTAAATTCTTCTCGAATCTTCATATGGAAATGATGCTCTAAGCCCCCCCCCCCCTTTTTTTTAACTCCTACTTTTGCTGTTGCACATGGATTAAGAAGAAACGCGAACTGACTGTAATCGACCCTGCAAGTGGAGTAGAAAAGAGTTTGGCACCTGCAATAATTTAATTTGATAGACATTAATTAAATAAAGCAAAGTTTCAGTAACGTAGTGAGAAATGAAAGGGTTCCTCTACCGATTAACAGAATGAAAGTTCTGTCCAAAATAACAATTTGATTTATTATGACTAAACTCAAAATCATAAACAAAACACATGAAACATTTACAATGCATCAATATGGATCAAATTGGATACTCAAATAAATGCTGTGAAGGTGAAGTTTTCCATAAACTAGATTGTGACATTAATGACGAAGTGGTATGTGGAGTCAATCCCTTGCGACTCAAATCTTAAGAGAAACACACAACCAACCCAACATTAATTGCTGCTACAGTAGTGAGAACTCAGACAATGAACACCCAAGACAGAACAAAGAAAAAGACGAACAGGCGCGCTCTGCTGAGCTCTGATTATCACAGTGCAAATTCCCTAATCTGCCGGTGCTGCGGACGTACATTACCAAGCTGTCTTCTTAACTGCAAGGACACGATCTGGCGAACCGGAAGCGATGGCTGGTTGCTTCGACGTCCCGTCGTGGTGGTGATAATGTCGCGAGTATAGCCTGAAACAAATTGTCCTGGTCTGGTTGTTCCATACTAAAGACTTCCTATCAATACAAATGCGCCTCTGAGGGAGACGAAGAAGGCTCGCCACACAATCACTGATGGTACAGTAATTGATTTTAACAAGCGAAGTCACACATTAACTCCGATACAGTCAACTTTAGCCAAAACTGCCCAAGACAGGCAACATAGGCCGCTTGTACGCAGAACGCTCAATTGCCAACTGTACTCGGAAAGTTACATTGAAGTCGAAACTTCAGAAACTTTGTTAAACAGTTACAATCAAATAAAAGTATATTAGACAGCCAACGGAAGGCAGGCTGTCCAGAGCAGCGAGAGCTCAGTCTTGTAACCTACTCTGACCGAAAGGCGAGAGCCGACTACCACAAGAGCACCCGTACAAACCGAACACAGAACATTCCCGCCCCCACGACAGTGGTCGTGGTTAAACATTCCAATCAGCAACTCGAAAACCGGCGGAAAATTCCACTCTATTGCCGAAGCACTACCATTCCACCAATGGAGATTCTTGGCGCCAATTTCTGCGCCGATTTTGCTACGTCACGGAGCTATGCCCTGAGCAAGCCAATCACAGTTACGACTTTGCAGAAAATGTGGGAATTTGCCCGCCAAGACTGCCTGGGTACACAAGTCATTCCCACGCCTCGCTGGTAGCCCGCCAGAAAGTGTTTTCGCAAAGTTTGTGCGAAGTAACGGAACCTCTAGCCCAGCCGCTCCTTCAGGCCCTTGCGGGCGTGTCTCCGCCGCTATTATGACAATGTCGGCGTCTGGAAAGCATTCACTCGACTCCCTCACACCCGTCGGCTTAACCCTTTCAAGATCAGCAGAACCCGCCTGTCACCGGACCACCCGAGTGACGAGAGACGCTGCATGGGAAGTCCGCGTGTGAAGGAATAGCAACTTTTCACGGCATGCAATTAGAGAGGAAAATCGAATTACTCAGAGTAAGACAGAAATATGAGAGGGGGCTCCAGAAAGGAGCTTTTAGTTGGTACATTTATTAATAAAACTCGTCTACATTGTTTACCTAGGCTGTGTTCTCATTGCAAATGAAGAGGTTCGTATAGCAAAGGATATATTTCAGATCATAAGCGAACATCAACACGAAAGTTACAGAGCATTGCCAACGATTTGAGTATAGGTAAACAAGTCTCCAGTTAAGAGCCTTCTTGTATGCTTCATACATGCGGGATTCCAAATATTCATTTCATTATTACTTTTGACTTGTGAGAAAGGCAGAAAGATAATTGTAATGGCCCATTCCTTTTACATTTGCAGCCTGTTAGCGGTCTTGCGTTTCAGTTTTATCGTGTATTGTTTCAAGGAATTACTCAGCTGGCCTCACGAGGCTGAGAGTGTAACATATGTCTCCAACATTCATAGTATGACTTTACCGAACGGATGCAGAAAGAAAAATCCACCAAAAACTCAACAAAGCAATATAAAAAGTTTCTTATTAAGCAAGACCGCCAGCCAGATCCATTTTAAATTGAGAAAAGCGACTGCTGACAGAATTTAAATAAAGAAATATTACAATAGCATCTACCAACAAATTTACAATTCTGACTTATTAGGACCAACTGGTGGCAAAATTGAATAAAATGATCTAATGCATCAAGCTCAAATTAATCGCCGGATTAACTAGTACAATTTACAGCAACCAAGTGGCGGTAGAATTTAAAATAATAATCAATGCAAAAAGTAAAGGATCAGCTGCCCACCAGATTTTGTACCACCATTTACAGAAAACAACCGGCAGCAAATTTAAAAGACTAATCGGATGAATTAAAAGAAAAGTATCAAGCACACAATGATTTAAAAGGAGAGAAAAACTCTGTCGATAATCCAATTTAGTGCAACACAGTGAATTAAACTGAGGCAAATCTTATTCAGTGTGTACAGTTCCCCAAAATATCGGAGCAGGTATGTTTACATAATGGAAAAAATCTTCGATTGGACAACACCAGATTCTGTCCGTAAGATGGAGACCGTCACGTGGTAACGGAACCAAAACGAGAACCCAAGTTTGACTATGAATCTCTAGAATACACGGCTGGACAACCTAACAAGATTCTTAATTTAGTTCCCTTAGCGCTGCTTGTGGATAACAATGGTTTTACTAGGAAGTGATCCATCTATTTCAGTAGAGTTGTAACTAATTACATTGAGGAAGGCCGGCGTGTACCAGATTCCGTGTCAATGTGGCAAGTCGTATATTGGTCAGACGATGCGTACCGTCGAGGATCGATGCCGTGAACACCAGAGGCACACTCGACTGATGTATCCGAGCAAGTTGGCGGTCGCTGAACATTGTTTGTCGGAAAATCACGCTATGGAGTATGACAGCACGAGGATTCTGGTACAGACGTCGAGATACTGGGACAGCGTTGTTAGAGAGGCCATCAAAATTCGCATCAATGACGACCTCATAAACCGTGACTGTGGCTATAATCTTAGCAAGGCTTCGGAACCAGCGATTGGGTTAATCAAGAGTACATCGAGCAAACGTATAGTTGTGACGACCACGGCGGACAGAGCCATCACACCGACGTCATCTCAGACGCCGTCGCAATCTGTTCCACCGCGCGACCGCGGCGCGGGGCGCGGACGGCGGAGGGAGCGCGCCGCGGGCGGAAGGTATTTAAATCGGCCGCCACCGCGACCGAACCCAGTTCCCTCTGAGCAGCCGTAGCGTACGGATCTCCGTGCCGGCACGTTCACAGGAGCTGAGTCCGTCAGTTCACCTGATGATGGCGACATGTATGATCGCCGAAATATTGTGCCCGTTGGACACTGTAGACCGGCAGCACACCCGTGGATATTTTGATAATTACATTATGGTCCCACTCCTGGGACCGTGAATACTCGGACTGAACCGACGGTTTTACAAGATCCCCTTCCTGTAGCGCACGGGACACAAATAAAAATAAATTTACAAACTATACAAACACAGTACAGACCACTTTTTTTGAGATTAAGGCACCACTCGTCCGCACAAGATACAACATCACATAACTACAAAGTCACAGACGTAAATTAAACGGCATGCGGCATTCGGTAGCCAACTTGACATAAGTATTTCACTGACTCCAGTGTGGTTCTGACAAGTTTATGGGCAACCAGGACGGCAAGCACATAGACGGGCAGATCACCAAACGATATAACAGTCGTAAAACAAAATACTCACCGTAATTTCTGAGGACCGTCATGGGAATCAACAGCAGTTCCAGACTGCTAGCAGATTGCTGTCGTTCAGGAACCAAAAGGCAGTAATTCACCAGCAGCACTTACGACGAACGATCGGAACTGGAATGATCGGTATCAAAACCGCCACCACGACTGACGCAGTGTTGCTCCCGGGATCCAAACTCTAACCACTAGTAAGGATTCAACCACCACGTCGGAACAAGTTGTCCGTCGAGTGATATTTACTGCCCAGACGGCAACAACCGGCCTTTTGACGGGTAACAGCTCCCCAAGGCTTGCTCCGCGCCGGACCCAAACACGCTACTCTTCCTCGCGGCGCACTGCCCGTCCGTAACCTGCTGAGACCGCTGATCGCCGTGGCTGCCACCAAACCTCTCGTCACAACGTGCGGCCTTAACCTCCGGTGACGGATTCGCCGGTCGTACCACTGTCACAACCGGCAGTGCCACCAACCTGAGGTACCAGTCGGCATAGTGCCAAAAGAAAAGGTACCCCGTACGGCACAGACACCTTACAAAGGGCCTAATACAACCGCTAAATAGCCGCCCTTAACTGGTTGGTTCAAGAGGCAGGGTATTCCCATTCACCTCAATAGCAAGCGACGTGTTCTACCTAGGTTTACGTTTTTTTTTCTTCTTTTTTCCCCAAGTGCTTCGACTGATAACTTGAAAGTCTTCGTCTGTTCCTACGATCGTTTTAAAGTACACGTAAAAATGTTTCATATTCAGAAAATGAAACAATTTGCGGGATCTTTATGAACTGGAGCTGCTGTTGATTCTGACGGCTGTCTTCAGAAGTTACGGTGAGTATTTAGTTTTACGGCTGTTATATCAAACCTTGTTTAAATAGGAACTTTCATCACTGATTATTACGTTTTCCAAAACTCTAATGTCGACAGACAAATTACGCTCTTCCAGATCGTTGCAGCCTGTTCCACGATACCAGTCTTGTACATCATGTCATGATGATACTTCGGGCTGTACTCTGAGATTGCTTGACTGTTTCAATCACATGTGTCGCTACTTGTTGTAGATACCCTAATAAAAGCCGCTGTTACAGTAGCTGACATAAAGATAGTTTTATCATGTGACGAGGTCACACACACCCAGAATCAACAAACTCAAATAGACTCCATCTCTTGAGTGCCTACGCTCGAAAGGTATCAGTGAACATTATGAACTACATACGACTTGGTGCATAGCAACTGAATCTGTCTATAGTAACGACAAATAAAATAGCTGTTCCTATTGCGAAATACAAGAAATAAAAGGAGAAATGCAGAAAATGTTAAATGTATTTGGGTAAAAAGAATTGTATTAAACACGAAACGATCCACACAAGGTTGAAACAATTAATTTTCACCCAGTTGTCAACGGACTATCCGATAAGGTTGCACAACTAATAGAAATAAATAATACGTACTACATCCGTGAGGCAGTTTCACACAAAGCAATGAGGGTTATTGATGAGAACAAAATACAATGTTTTAAGGTTACGTTTAATGACGTGATATGGCATGAGGTATATACAGAAAGAGATGCTAACGTCAAATTCAACGTATTCCGTAGCAAATGTGTAAATATTTGAAAATAACTGCCTAAAAATTTTTCCAGAAAATCCATTAGTACAACGAGCAAGCCTTGGATAACTCAGGGAATTAATATCACGTGTAAGAGGAAGAGAGAAGTTTATATAAAGGCCAGAATAAGTCAAAATTCGACATTAGTTGCGTACTAGAAAAAAAAATTAAGGAAAGCCATTAAAAAGTCCAGGAGTATGCACGTCCTGAGAGAAATTCACAAGTTCAAAGTGATTTTAACAATCACTTTCTAAATGTAGCAGCAAAAATACGGCTAAGTGGTTCAGTTGAAGAATTAAGAGAACATATTAAAAATGCAGTTCCACAAAAGTAGAAGAGAGAGGCTTCACAGCAGGAAATATGAGCACGTGCTCATAGCTTATAAGATACGCACTTTAGAGCACTGGGTGGGCAGGGTGACCGAGGGGCGGGGGTAGGGGGAAGTGAAGGGAAGGGAAGGGTAGGGGTAGGGGCGGCGGGGTGGTACAGAAGCTGAGGAGGGGGGGAGGGTGGGAGAGGTGGACAGGGTGCCCGAGGGGCGTAGAAAAGTGTGGAGGGGTAGGGGGAAGTGAAGGGAAGGGTAGGGGTAGGGGTAGGGGTAGGGGTGGCGGGGTGGTACAGAAGCTGGGGAGGGGGGGAGGGAGGGGGAGGTGGACAGGGTGCCCGAGGGGCGTAGAAAAGTGTGGAGGGGTAGGGGGAAGTGAAGGGAAGGGTAGGGGTAGGGGTAGGGGTAGGGGTGGCGGGGTGGTACAGAAGCTGGGGAGGGGGGGAGGGAGGGGGAGGTGGACAGGGTGCCCGAGGGGCGTAGAAAAGTGTGGAGGGGTAGGGGGAAGTGAAGGGAAGGGAAGGGTAGGGGTAGGGGTAGGGGTGGCGGGGTGGTACAGAAGCTGGGGAGGGGGGGAGGGAGGGGGAGGTGGACAGGGTGCCCGAGGGGCGTAGAAAAGTGTGGAGGGGTAGGGGGAAGTGAAGGGAAGGGAAGGGTAGGAGTAGGGGTAGGGGTGGTGGGGTGGTACAGAAGCTGAGGAGGGGGGGAGGGTGGGAGAGGTGGACAGGGTGCCCGAGGGGCGTAGAAAAGTGTGGAGGGGTAGGGGGAAGTGAAGGGAAGGGTAGGGGTAGGGGTAGGGGTAGGGGTGGCGGGGTGGTACAGAAGCTGGGGAGGGGGGGAGGGAGGGGGAGGTGGACAGGGTGCCCGAGGGGCGTAGAAAAGTGTGGAGGGGCAGGGGGAAGTGAAGGGAAGGGAAGGGTAGGAGTAGGGGTAGGGGTGGCGGGGTGGTACAGAAGCTGGGGAGGGGGGGAGGGAGGGGGAGGTGGACAGGGTGCCCGAGGGGCGTAGAAAAGTGTGGAGGGGTAGGGGGAAGTGAAGGGAAGGGAAGGGTAGGGGTAGGGGTAGGGGTGGCGGGGTGGTACAGAAGCTGGGGAGGGGGGGAGGGAGGGGGAGGTGGACAGGGTGCCCGAGGGGCGTAGAAAAGTGTGGAGGGGTAGGGGGAAGTGAAGGGAAGGGAAGGGTAGGAGTAGGGGTAGGGGTGGCGGGGTGGTACAGAAGCTGGGGAGGGGGGGAGGGAGGGGGAGGTGGACAGGGTGCCCGAGGGGCGTAGAAAAGTGTGGAGGGGTAGGGGGAAGTGAAGGGAAGGGAAGGGTAGGAGTAGGGGTAGGGGTGGTGGGGTGGTACAGAAGCTGAGGAGGGGGGGAGGGTGGGAGAGGTGGACAGGGTGCCCGAGGGGCGTAGAAAAGTGTGGAGGGGTAGGGGGAAGTGAAGGGAAGGGTAGGGGTAGGGGTAGGGGTAGGGGTGGCGGGGTGGTACAGAAGCTGGGGAGGGGGGGAGGGAGGGGGAGGTGGACAGGGTGCCCGAGGGGCGTAGAAAAGTGTGGAGGGGCAGGGGGAAGTGAAGGGAAGGGAAGGGTAGGGGTAGGGGCGGCGGGGTGGTACAGAAGCTGAGGAGGGGGGGAGGGTGGGAGAGGTGGACAGGGTGCCCGAGGGGCGTAGAAAAGTGTGGAGGGGTAGGGGGAAGTGAAGGGAAGGGAAGGGTAGGGGTAGGGGTAGGGGTGGCGGGGTGGTACAGAAGCTGGGGAGGGGGGGAGGGAGGGGGAGGTGGACAGGGTGCCCGAGGGGCGTAGAAAAGTGTGGAGGGGTAGGGGGAAGTGAAGGGAAGGGTAGGGGTAGGGGTAGGGGTAGGGGTGGCGGGGTGGTACAGAAGCTGGGGAGGGGGGGAGGGAGGGGGAGGTGGACAGGGTGCCCGAGGGGCGTAGAAAAGTGTGGAGGGGCAGGGGGAAGTGAAGGGAAGGGAAGGGTAGGAGTAGGGGTAGGGGTGGCGGGGTGGTACAGAAGCTGGGGAGGGGGGGAGGGAGGGGGAGGTGGACAGGGTGCCCGAGGGGCGTAGAAAAGTGTGGAGGGGTAGGGGGAAGTGAAGGGAAGGGAAGGGTAGGAGTAGGGGTAGGGGTGGTGGGGTGGTACAGAAGCTGAGGAGGGGGGGAGGGTGGGAGAGGTGGACAGGGTGCCCGAGGGGCGTAGAAAAGTGTGGAGGGGTAGGGGGAAGTGAAGGGAAGGGTAGGGGTAGGGGTAGGGGTAGGGGTGGCGGGGTGGTACAGAAGCTGGGGAGGGGGGGAGGGAGGGGGAGGTGGACAGGGTGCCCGAGGGGCGTAGAAAAGTGTGGAGGGGCAGGGGGAAGTGAAGGGAAGGGAAGGGTAGGAGTAGGGGTAGGGGTGGCGGGGTGGTACAGAAGCTGGGGAGGGGGGGAGGGAGGGGGAGGTGGACAGGGTGCCCGAGGGGCGTAGAAAAGTGTGGAGGGGTAGGGGGAAGTGAAGGGAAGGGAAGGGTAGGGGTAGGGGTAGGGGTGGCGGGGTGGTACAGAAGCTGGGGAGGGGGGGAGGGTGGGAGAGGTGGACAGGGTGCCCGAGGGGCGTAGAAAAGTGTGGAGGGGTAGGGGGAAGTGAAGGGAAGGGAAGGGTAGGAGTAGGGGTAGGGGTGGTGGGGTGGTACAGAAGCTGAGGAGGGGGGGAGGGTGGGAGAGGTGGACAGGGTGCCCGAGGGGCGTAGAAAAGTGTGGAGGGGTAGGGGGAAGTGAAGGGAAGGGTAGGGGTAGGGGTAGGGGTAGGGGTGGCGGGGTGGTACAGAAGCTGGGGAGGGGGGGAGGGAGGGGGAGGTGGACAGGGTGCCCGAGGGGCGTAGAAAAGTGTGGAGGGGCAGGGGGAAGTGAAGGGAAGGGAAGGGTAGGAGTAGGGGTAGGGGTGGCGGGGTGGTACAGAAGCTGGGGAGGGGGGGAGGGAGGGGGAGGTGGACAGGGTGCCCGAGGGGCGTAGAAAAGTGTGGAGGGGCAGGGGGAAGTGAAGGGAAGGGAAGGGTAGGAGTAGGGGTAGGGGTGGCGGGGTGGTACAGAAGCTGGGGAGGGGGGGAGGGTGGGAGAGGTGGACAGGGTGCCCGAGGGGCGTAGAAAAGTGTGGAGGGGTAGGGGGAAGTGAAGGGAAGGGAAGGGTAGGGGTAGGGGTAGGGGTGGCGGGGTGGTACAGAAGCTGGGGAGGGGGGGAGGGAGGGGGAGGTGGACAGGGTGCCCGAGGGGCGTAGAAAAGTGTGGAGGGGTAGGGGGAAGTGAAGGGAAGGGTAGGGGTAGGGGTAGGGGTAGGGGTGGCGGGGTGGTACAGAAGCTGGGGAGGGGGGGAGGGAGGGGGAGGTGGACAGGGTGCCCGAGGGGCGTAGAAAAGTGTGGAGGGGCAGGGGGAAGTGAAGGGAAGGGAAGGGTAGGAGTAGGGGTAGGGGTGGCGGGGTGGTACAGAAGCTGGGGAGGGGGGGAGGGAGGGGGAGGTGGACAGGGTGCCCGAGGGGCGTAGAAAAGTGTGGAGGGGTAGGGGGAAGTGAAGGGAAGGGAAGGGTAGGGGTAGGGGTAGGGGTGGCGGGGTGGTACAGAAGCTGGGGAGGGGGGGAGGGAGGGGGAGGTGGACAGGGTGCCCGAGGGGCGTAGAAAAGTGTGGAGGGGTAGGGGGAAGTGAAGGGAAGGGTAGGGGTAGGGGTAGGGGTAGGGGTGGCGGGGTGGTACAGAAGCTGGGGAGGGGGGGAGGGAGGGGGAGGTGGACAGGGTGCCCGAGGGGCGTAGAAAAGTGTGGAGGGGCAGGGGGAAGTGAAGGGAAGGGAAGGGTAGGAGTAGGGGTAGGGGTGGCGGGGTGGTACAGAAGCTGGGGAGGGGGGGAGGGAGGGGGAGGTGGACAGGGTGCCCGAGGGGCGTAGAAAAGTGTGGAGGGGTAGGGGGAAGTGAAGGGAAGGGAAGGGTAGGAGTAGGGGTAGGGGTGGTGGGGTGGTACAGAAGCTGAGGAGGGGGGGAGGGTGGGAGAGGTGGACAGGGTGCCCGAGGGGCGTAGAAAAGTGTGGAGGGGTAGGGGGAAGTGAAGGGAAGGGAAGGGTAGGGGTAGGGGTAGGGGTGGCGGGGTGGTACAGAAGCTGGGGAGGGGGGGAGGGAGGGGGAGGTGGACAGGGTGCCCGAGGGGCGTAGAAAAGTGTGGAGGGGTAGGGGGAAGTGAAGGGAAGGGAAGGGTAGGGGTAGGGGTAGGGGTGGCGGGGTGGTACAGAAGCTGAGGAGGGTGGAGGGGAGGAGGAGAAACAGGTAACCGCTCTCCAATGTCCGGTTATTGTCGCACACAGTCGATCAGTATCTCTTGTCTCAGAAATTTTCCTTCGTTATGTTCCAGACTAACAAGACATGGCCATTTCCTGTGAGTACTACATCTCCTCTGCCCATGTAATGGAAGCTATTCATCAGAATAACATCAATTTAAAATCGTTATTTACTTCCAGTTTTGTTACAAAGATTTGCATTTGTATGTCCATTTTTCCTTTATAAAATAAAACCATTACAATTACGCTTTAAATTTTCCTCTGGAATGAAACATTTAAACTTTATAAATTCTTCTGGAATGAAATAATTACATTTACACTTATAAACTGGTATAATTACATTAACAATTCATATTTTTCTCTCGAATGAAACAGTTGCCATTACATTTTTATGAACGTGAATAGTTACATTTTCTTCTAGTTACATACATAGATACATACAAATCGTCTGAAGAGACAGAGAGTTCTCAAGGAGTCTTCGCCAAGTGCAGAGTCACAACTGAGTTGGGCCCATCGGCTGTTAACAAGTTGCTTTGGATCGGTTTCGATCTGTTCCAGTTTCTGTATGATGGGAAACTTTGCATAAAGAGAGAGCTCTTGTGTCTTGTTGGTTCGGTTGCTGATTGGTCGTGAAGGTGATTATTTCTACATAAATCAACTGACTTGAATTTGTGTAAAATTGCTTAATTCCCAGTGAGCCAGTGGTCATTCAAATCTGTGTAACTGCATTTGTATCACTGTGTGCCAGTGGACACAAGTTTTGTTGGAAGAGTGTATTGTTCTGAAATTTGCAGACGTCTCTCAACCCAGAAGGTCAACTCCAAATCCTAGTTCCGCTATACTATAGCATTTATAATTTGTTATTATCTCTTTTAAATCCTTAACCTTTCTAGCCTTTACATCAAAAACTTTAACGTCTCTTCTTTCCTTTAATCGTACTTACTGTCCTTTGTATGCCTTATAGTGTGGCTCTTTCCACCGTCACTTCATCCGTAGTTAACTTCAGAAGATCTTTAGAATCCTTCTCCATTTTCTTTATGTGTTCCCTGTATTACGTAGCAACAGATTCATATAGCGTTCCAAATAATATCTTACTTCCCTCACCGACGAACTTAAATAAGGCTCTCTTATTTCTCATGTATTGCCTTGTCAACTGGTATGCGTACCTCTGCAACTTTGTTACTTTTACTTTGTCTGTAAAATATGTTCCAACAGGCGTTATCTTTCCAATTTCTTTTATCTAGGCTACCAGTTTGGAATCCTCAATTGTCATCTTCAGGCCCTGTAGCATGATCTACAAAAAATATCAAATCGTACATGTATATAACAGGGAACCTCTATTTGCGCCGTTGTTTCTGTAAATTTCACGAGGAATGTGTGCTCTTTACACATGTAGCAAGAATTCAACGTGTGCGAAGGGCACACATTACTCGTGAAGTCTTCTACGGAAACCAGGCGCAAATATTAGTTCTCTCTTATATACACAAACGAGTGTGTGGTTTTTGTCGTTCATGCTACAGGGCCTCAAAATGATTCTATTAATAAGTCGAAACTGGTAACCTAAATAAATAGTTATAAAAGTAAGGGACGTTAGAATATTACAATGAAGAGCCAAAGAAACTTGTACACCTAGCTAATGTCGTGTAGGGACCCCGCGAGCACGCAGAAGTGCCGCAACACGACCTGGCATGGACTTGACTAGTGTCTGAAGTAGTGCTGGAGGGAAGTGATGCCATAAATTCTGCAGGGATCCATAAATCCGTAAGACTAAGACGGGGTGGAGATCTCTTCTGAACACTATGTTGCAAAGCATCCCAGATATGTTCAATAATGTTCATCTCTGGGGAGTTTGGTGGCAAACGGAAGTGATTAACCTTTTTTGAAGAGTGTTCCTGAAGCCAATCTGTAGCAATTCTGGACGTGTCGGGTATCGCATTATCCTGATTAACCGGCCAAGTCCGTCGAAATGCACAATGGACATGAATGGATGCAGGTGATGAGAGAAGATCATTACGTACGTATCACCTGTCAGAGTCGTATCTCGACATATCAGGGGTCCCGTATCACTTCCCTGCTGACGTGCAGGTTCCTGTGGTTGTCTCCATGCCCGTACACGTCCATCCGCTAGATACAATATGAAGCGAGACTCGTTCGACCAGGCTACATGTTTCCAGTGATCAATAGTCCAAAATGGTTCAAATGTCTCTGAGCAATATGGGACTCAACATCTGAGGTCATCGTTCTCCTAGACTTAGAACTACTTAAACCTAAGAACATCAGTCACATCCATCCCCGAGGCAGGATTCGAACCTGCGACCGTAGCAGCAGCGCAGTGCCGGACTGGAGCACCTAGAACCGCTCGGCGACCGCGCCCAGCGATCAACAGCCAGTGTCGGTGTTGACGGCCGAGGCGACGTGAGGCGTAGAGCTTTGTGTCGTCCAGACACAAGCGTACACGAGTGAGCCCTCGGCTCCGAAATCCCATATCGATGATGTTCCGTTGAATGGTTCGCACGCTGGCACTTGTAGATGGCCCAGCACTGAAATCTACAGCAATTTGTGGAAGGGTTTGCAACACTTATAACGATTAGAAGTAGGTTTATATTATATAACTGCGTATCTGCAGTTATGGAGTGTGGATTCTTTGTAATTTAAAGTCGTTCATTTGTGACAGAAAATTTAGAGTTTTGTAATACACATGGAAAAAGCAAAATAAATGGTTAAAAGGATAAATTATTATAATATGTGTACGATTATAAAAAAGACAATGTTTGTTGAAAGCTGGTTCATGCTTAGGGCACTTGTATTTGTTATATATAGAAGATGTAGTGAAGTCCCTCGGTAACGGAAGTGGCATGGTGCGATATAGAAGGTGGTTTTGGCGGTCGAACTGGGGGGCTCCTTGGTGTGAACGGTACGCAGTATGTGGCTAGCCTTAATACGGTACACTTTGATGGTACCAAGAGAGGCAATTGGAAACTGCTTTGCAAAGGATTTTTGCCTCGGATGTGGATCTGACTATTATTAGGTATTCTCGGCAAAAAGGAATGGTGCTAAAATGTTGACAATCCGAGGCAAAGAAGAGATTTTATAGAACATTCGAACATCAAGAGCCGTGAGTACAGTTAGCCGCCATGTCGCTTGCCACCAAAACTTCGCCACTGCTTTACTAACTTCATACATCCACCTATGTGTATGGGCATCGACCAGTTAAGTTGTGTGTGTTGTTTTAATAATAGTCCAAAAGCTATAAATCTGTGTCCGGAACCATATCTTCTATCCTGATCACGAACCTATGCAGGGTCCTCACCGAAGTACTACTAAAAGCCCTGCTTGGCTACTCTCTCTGGCTGCGTCTACTTAAACAACTGGCAACTCCCTGATCTGACTGCAATAGGCCTCTCAGACTGTCCTGATTCTGGCTTTATTCATTTTTCCCTTTCGCGCCACCACCCCTCCCCACCCCGGCCCCTGACAAAGCTCTCACCATGTCATTGGCTAAAACTGTGTACTTTTCTTTGGAGGCGTAGTGGAGAGAGGGGCGTCTGTCGTTAAAGCCTTTCTTACACCTGCCGGCTCTTGGTGACGTACAGGTGTCCCTCCCAAAGACTTGCTCCCCTTTATCTCTCTCGTATGCTCGCTCTTTGGCTGCTGATATATCTGTGTTGTTTTTACAGCTTACAGCGACCTTCACTACCCTGGCGCCTCTGGTCAGTATTTTTCCTCGATGCTATTAGGAGCCCCTGAAATTTTATGTAAACACCTTCCAAGGTCTGGCTGTTCTCACGACAGGCGGCCAGTATCCCTTGTACCGGACCCTTCCCCTTTTTCATGTTTCAAAGTAAAAAGGCTTGGCCATTTCCTTTGGGTACTACATCGCGTCAGAGACGTCTTACAAAATTACAGTTTGGAGCAGATGAAAATGTAATTTATTCTTCTTAAGATTTGGTTTCACATCATATGCTCACCTAAATTTAATAAGGAAAGTATTTTCCTGTTCTTGAATATTCGGCAACGTTTTTCCGTAAACTTTTAGTGCAGTGTGTTAAATTTGTATTTTGGTAAATAACAGTAAAACGAAAACACTGTTCAGCTATTCCAGACAACACCGATACGATTTTATCTTTGTACACTGATCGGCTTGCGAGTTTGAGCGAGTTGTATGATATGTAAAATTTCGTGTGGAAGTAGTGGAGGATGTTACTTCCTGCCGAAGTGTCAATCGTAAAATAACTCTGAGCAGAATTTAGAAGGAGCAAAAAGGCTCTAATAAATCTAGGTGAGTGAATTCCATTGAGTAAAATGCTACGTCCACTAGTTTACTTTACTCGATGTTGATTTACCCGGTGGCTAGCTGGAGAAAACTGGGTAGTAGTGGGGAAAGTGGTGGATGACAAGTGGTCGGTTTAATTGTGCAGGACAAAGGAAATGAAGGATGTGAGTCTTTGGAAACGAACAGACTTGGAAAGTGAGTGTGACGTTACTGCCGTCCCTGACACTAAAGATGTGTCACGGACAATTGTTTACTTGTGCAGTGAACAAAGTGCAGTGTGCGTTTGATAGAAATCTAGTGTGTACTTTGTTAGTGACCGTACAGAGGTAATGAAAGTAGAGAGAAATTTCTCATCACCGTGGCTCAGAACGGAGGAATGAAACAGTGTTGCAGTCCCCTTGATGCGCGGACGTCTTTGTGCAGATGCCTCTCCAAAGGAGCAGCGACTTTCCGTGTAGCAGCAAGGCGGCAGGATCAAAGGCAGGGAATGAGAGGGGGTGGTGTGGAGTGGGGTGGGAGAGAGTAGGAGAAAATAAAAGAGGAGCGGGGAACCTGCCGGACCCAAGGGGAGCTGCGCGGCGCGGCTCGGACAGCGGGCTGGCGGGGGTGGGGGTGGGGGTGGGGCACTAGGTGGTGCCACCACACACCGACCACCCCTTCCTCCCGTACCTGTGTAAGTCACGCGGCGCTAAGCGTCTCCCGTTGCTTTGCAGCACGACACACGCGGATTCTGCGGCTTTCTCTTTAATGAGGGCGCTGAGCTGCGGATGTGCCCCACATTTTCATGAAAAGTGTTTTTCAGGCGATGTGCGCAGGTGCAACACCTGGATTCAAAACGTTAGCTCCTGTGCTTCCGCAAATACGATTACTTCACTTTCCATTCAGAGTGGGAAGAGCGGCTGGCTGTACTCCGTGAGCGTGCTGCTGCTTGTCTAATCCTTTCGATCTTTGCAACATCTAGGAGGAGTATTCGAAAACTAAAGGTTGTTTTGCTATAAGAAATATCACTTAGAAAAATGTTTTGTTGACGGTTTAAGTTTCCTATAATCATATTTAGATTAAAGTTCAGTCTTGATCACGTTATGTCTGTTTTAATGAGTAACCGGTTTCGGTTTTTTCTATAAAACCATCTTCAGACCCATTGGCTCCTTTGGGCTGGTAGGTGGAGCTCCCCTTGCTGCTGTGCAGTCAACTGATCAGTCTGAAGATGGTTTTATAGAAAAAACCGAAACCGGTTACTCATTAAAACAGACATAACGTGATCAAGACTGAACTTTAATCTAAATATAACAATTAATTGATCACTGTATTCCAGAAATGTTTACCAAAATTTCCTATAATCCTTCCTCGCGTTTTCACGTGATCGGGGTACAGTTCTAAACATTTTTCGTAACTTTGCTCTGTCTTCGTCAAGTCTGCGTAATAGTTCTCCGTCTAGGAATTGGACTGTTTCACGACAGCAGTGTTGGGTTACTCGCCGCCTTGCAACTTTTGCCTACCAAGCCATTATTTCAAGAGCAAGAAAATTTGATAATTGTTGGCTGGGACTTTAGGGAGATTAGTCGAAAAGTTCCCGATTGAATTCCACAGAGTTTGCGAAATAAGAGCTTTTCAGCAAAATTTGTGTTAATAGTAATACATGAGGAAATTCGTCAGCCACAGCACCGATCGTCGATCAGGTAGCAGGTTTTGATGTACTTGATGAACGACTGCATCACTATGAATACTGGATTAGCCACTCCGTTCTCCATCACGAACATGTGTACGGTTGCCGTCTCGAGACTTACTTCATACTGTAATGTACTGTAATGTACTGTACTGTAATGTAGT
The DNA here is from genome assembly GCF_023898315.1 of Schistocerca nitens. Lineage (NCBI taxonomy): Eukaryota > Metazoa > Arthropoda > Insecta > Orthoptera > Acrididae > Schistocerca > Schistocerca nitens. Next base: position 2,921,928 of record NC_064619.1, on the reverse strand, counting down.
CCTATGAACTAGTTGTAGGTACTGGTGACTATAGCAGCTATACGTAAGTATCTTTGCACTCAAAAATCGACTTACAGCACGCATTTCGCAAATGCGAGGAACAAAACTTGCGAAAGCCAGTCAAAACTACTGAATAAAACAATCTCTGCCGCTTCGTAAGCATTCAATACATGATGCTACATTCGTGCAGCTTTGTTCTTGATCGGTTGTTTTTAGTTATAAGCAGACAGCCTTTGCTTTTCGATAACAGCTCGTATACATATGGGACTAAAGGATATACCTAGCCTCAGCTCTGGACGCGGTTTTTGCAATGTTCCGAGTAGCTTCGCAGGAAATAAACAGCTCCTTTCTTCTGTTACTTGCCGGTTACTCTTTTGAGCGTTTCTACGGCTCTGTTCACAATCAAATCAGCACTGACCGTTCACAGAGTCCTTCCTTGTGTACGATCTGTTCCCAGTTAGTCCGTTCAGAGCCGCACGCGGTAGCTGCGCGGTCTTGCGCACCTTGTCACGGTTCGCGCGGCTCCTCCCGTCGAAGGTTCGAGTCCTCCCTCAGACATGGGTGTGTTGTCCTTAGCATAAGTTAGTTTAAGTCAGAGTAAGTAGTATGTAAGTAGTAAGTAGTGTAGTAGTAAGTAGTATGTAAGCCCAGGGACCGATGACCTCAGCAGCTTGGTCCCATAGTGCCTTACCACAAATTTCCAAATTTTTCTGATCAGAGGTGGATGTCACACACTTTACCAGTTTTTGAGTATGGACAGATTAAGTGTTTTGAAGCCAACTCCTTTGTAAAACAATTGCAGTTTCTCTTATATCCTGCCAAAAACAGGACGCCTGCCATTTACTTTACGTACTTGAATTCACGCAATTCTTCCTATTCGTATCTCAACGCATTATTTCTGTCAACAATCTGCTTCACGCAGTCGGTTGTAACTGTGACTCAAAAATCGTGTTCAGATACTACTTCCTGCTTTTCTTGATGTACACAGCTTTGCATTTCTCTGCATTTACAGTTAGGTGTCGACAGCAAGGTGTCGACACATGAAGAGAAAAGCCCAAAGCTCAGAAGTTTATGTGAGCTTTAACGTGGGTTAATGACGTCACATTGACACACAATTTCACCACAATTCTCCCTAACACCATCGTGGTCGTGTCACACGATGACGAGGTCGTCACGGACCCTTTTACCACATCTCACCGCTTCTTTTGACACCTCTGCGATGGACGTGAGAACAGCGACACCCGGCGCTGAAATCAAGCGGCTTTTGGCCCAGGAAGACACCGCAGCTCAGAGCCGACACGAAGAGGCCTCAGGGCGTCAATGAAACCACTCCTTTCCACGGGGCGTTGATTCACACACATTTCGCGGTGGAAGACGACAGTTGGCAGTGCGCTGAGTAACAGGAAAATGTGCTTGACAGCCTTTGACGCTGCTATCAACCTCGGACGTTTCAACCCTTCTCTATGGACATAGAGGAGCTGAATCCCCATGGAACGTGACCGAACCCCTTTGGAATGCAGTGCTCTCGTGTACAGGCTAGAACTTGTAGGCACCGTTCAGAAACACTGAACGAAATTTCAAAGTGATCCGAAGCAGCAAACGGTACGATTTTCCGCCCTCATGTGCGTGATCACGGAGGAGTGTAAGAGTAACTTATGCGTGAAGAAAACGGCAAAGGCCACAAGACCCCCAGTTCGGCAACACCCTCGAAGCCACCCACGCAACTTTGTTGCGGACCTTACAAAAGTAATTGACAGAGACTTTGACACCTGAAGATGAGCAGACCCTACCCGAGAGGTGTCGAAGGGGTTGCCTAACCCTGACAAGCCAGAGGAGTCACCAAGCTGATTTGGTGTCGAAATTTCTGACAGGCAAGTTCGAACGTACTCTATGAAGATGCGTCGTGGGCACCGAGGTTGCTGTCGAACTGGGGGATCTTATAGCGATCGCCGGCCGCAATGGTCGAGCGGTTCTAGGCACTTCAGTCCGGAACCGCGCAACTGCTACGGTCGCAGGTTCGAATCCTGCCTGGGGCATGGGTGTGTGTGATGTCCTTAGGTTGGTTAGGTTTAAGTAGTTCTAAGTTCTAGGGGAATGATGACCTCAGATGTTAAGTGCCATAGTGATCAGAGCCATTTAGAGCGATCCTTGGCATTTTATTCATGCACATGTTAATGTTACACCACTGCGTGATCAGCCATAGGAACGTGGTAAACAGTACTGAAAAACCCTAAGTACCCTTTCTTGCTTCGGATCATGCTCAGATTTCCTCGGATTGCTCTGAGCGGTCCCAAGCGGTTACAGCCTGTACACGAGAGCAAAAATTGCAGTCGCACTGCACTCCAAAGGGGGTGCGATCGGATTCAGTGGGGATGCAACATCCCAGTGTCTTTAGAGAAGGGTTGAAATGTCCAAGGTTGCCAGCAGTATCAAAAGTAATCAATAACATCTCCCTCTTGCTCATCGCACACCGAACTATTGTTTTCGACCACGTAAATTTTGGAGATCAGTGCCTCAAGGAAAATGGTGTTTTCATCGATACCCTTTATGGCACCCCTAAGAAATTTTCATGTCGATTCTGAGCGCCAGTGTGAAACGTTTACCTCTGCCACCCTTAAGAAAACCCCGTGATTTCAATGGTATGCCTCACGGTTCTGACCTCCGCCGCAGAAACGTCAAAGGAAGGGGTGAAATATGTGTAAGAAGGGCTGTGACGACCTTCCCATTGTGTAACACGTCCACGGTGATATTTGGGACAACTGTGGTGCAGTTTGGTGCCAGTGTGACATCATTACTCTAATGCTCCTTACAGCTCGCATGAACTTGTGAGCTGAGGCCTTTTTTCCACACCTTGCTGTTGGAAGCGTCGCCGAGCACGAGAGTTATGTCCCAGGGGGCCTCGCTTTTGCACCGCTACAGGGGAAGGCTGCAGACACGTTTCAGCGGAATCTCAAACTTACGCGTCGCAGTGGGAAACAATTACGAGGTTTCACAGAAGTAAGCCTTTCATTTTATTGCGCAGTGTCTACCTCCGCATTGTACAGTTAAAACGTGAACATCAATGAAATGGTGTCAGTTTGAATTGTGTAATATTTTTGCCTGTAAGTTTTTTATATTTTTCCCTCGCAGCAGTCTATGTGTGCCAGTCTAAACGATAAAATGTAATACGGTGGAGGCCTTTAAATTTTCAAAAGGGTCCATTTTTTTCATTCTGCAAGTCGCTACCTTTTTCCAAATTAACGGTTTCTGTCAATGTCGCCCATTGTCAAGTTATATGTTCAAGTTACAGAGTATCCTGTCGTAAAAGAACTGTCAGTTCACTGTCATATATGAGTGACAGTGAACCAACCGTTCCTCTATGACACGTTATTGTGTAACTACTTATGTTCTAGAGAAGGGCAACATTGTTCGATGCCAGTAATTTGAACATAAAAAGCAGATATTTGCTGATTGAAAAAAATTGACATTTTTTTACTCATAAGGATCCCTGACAATAAATTCCAGTTTTGATTTAAATGTTCGTTTCGAATAATTATCGCCGACAGAAAGCTGTCAAGAGCTCGATAGGTTTATATGGACTATGATCCATGGCTTTCGCCAGTTAAGAGATCGATGTACTTCGTTTTCAGCTGATACACGTAAGGCGATTCCATACTTGAAAGTTCAAGTAAAAACGTCGAAAATCTCTTTAATACACTAGTCGATGATCGGAGATTAAAGATGTAGCATATAGCTGGTGCCACATAAATGGCTGAAAATAGGGTACGGTGCTCTGTCTACGACAGTTAATAATGAGGAATCTTTTCGCAAAATGAATGTTACAATTGTTGAAACATTGCTAACAATAAATTCTAAAACTAATTTCTTGGCAATGTCCGGGCCATTTTATAAATCTTGATTTTCTCTTCAGATTGTAATTGACGACAAGAGAACTAAATGCCGAAAAGTAAACTGTAATTAAATAATTGGTCGACGCTGACGGACCTGTACCAAGTCGACGAAGTCGATTTCGTCTGCTAGTACTGTTTTGCCGATGTTCACTGCGAATTCTCCTTGTTGGTTATCTTGCGTGGGGTAAACGAATAACTGGACAAAGTAACGGCAGTCTTCATTACTAACAGGATGAAAAAATACATAAATATAATTATGTGTTTTAATACAGAAGAGAACACAAAATAGGCCATGCAGCTGCTTACGGAAGTGGACGGAAAGGGGAAACCTGTTGGCTTTGCTATAGGATTTGCCGAAATGTAAGGAAATTTAATGTAATGCTGAAAAGCGAAGTTTGTTCACTCAAGAGGCTGTGGCAACAGTTCATCGGTATTTTGCTGCCCCTCCCCCCCCCCTCCTCCTCCCACGCTTTAGGCTCTGGGCAACGTGCATTGTTCTAAAACGGGCCCACGTCAAGAAATAAGAGTTTTGCTGACCTAAATAACGCTATTTCACTTCAAAGTCTACAAACTTTCTCTTCCTCGCCTCTCCTCTGCGGATAACTGTTAAGTGAGCAGTATATTTAAGAATAACGCTCAGTATGAATGGCTAATTATGTTATCTTCCTGCTACTTACGGGAGGATCGTGTAGAGAGCTGGACAGTATTTGAACTAGATTTAGATGCCATATTAGGGATACCTACATCGTATGGTGTAAAGCTGCAGCTGTCCGAATTCTGATAATGATGGTCAGAAATCTTGGATCTGATTAAAACTATTTCCCGCAGTTCCTTGCCAAGTAACTGTTCCAATTTTTCTGGCAGATGTTCGATGAATTTAAGAAGATTTTAATTTTTTGCAATGAAAAATAGTATAATCGTGTTATTATCTGGTGATAGTGAAGGCAAGGAAAGATGTATTATTTCAATCTTATTCTAAGGCAAGTTTTATTTGAGCATTTTCTGACATTTTCTTGGAGATACGGCCATCTTGGAAGAAATAATCCGTTGTTGAAATTAGTGTCTTTGCCGCTGCTAGAGTGTGTCAAGACATATATTACCCGTTAGCCTTCTGCTCAAGGTGCCTTTAAAAACCAAAGAAAATCACAATTTGATGACAAAAACGTTTGTAGAATCTTCACAATACACCGTAATTGGATGAATACGCCTACATAGTATGCATAATCTGTGGTAGATTACAGCGTAGAAGTAAAGACGATTCCATTGGTTGGCAGTATAGGTGGTTGGCTTCGTAGCCGAGGTAGCTATACGATGCTCGTGCGTTGGCTTCGACTGGGGGGTACCCGTTTCGAATTGAGGTGAAATTTTTATCGCGAGTATTAGGCCGGCAAGGGGAGGAGAGATAGTGGCGCGAAGTTGCTGATAACCGCATTTTACATCAAAATCCTGGATTAAATTCCAACTCTCTCCTTAGTGTCTCACGGAATGTTTTTTTTTTTTTTTTTTTTTTTTTTTGACGCAGCTGATGGTGCTCATCTGCCCATCGCATGGGGACGGTAAGCTCGTTCGGCTCCTTGGAGCTTCTCGACCGGAGTACCCTACGTGTTATCACCGAGTTAGGATATTCCTCATTGGCAATATGAACACAAAACACTCGGCGTGGAACTCCGATGGCCTTTGCGTGTAGCCGAACGCAGTGTAAACTATGGGCGTTTACCACAACACAGGCCAGCCGAAGATGATCAACATAGCACAGCGTGTTCGCTCTGTTCTTTGTCCTTTGACCATGTGCCCAGAGTATTTCGCGAATAAGCAGACTCCTCTCCACAGCCTAGTCGCGGCAGCAGCTTCATTAGAACAAGCTAGCAACAGTTCCGTGCCGGAGTGTGGAAGGTTTTGGTGGACGTCGGCACAGAAAAGGCGTTGCAGCACTCCAGCGCTCCAGCACTGCAGCTGGGCAACGTACCCAGTCGCGCAGCCCGCACTCACCATGTTGCACCTCGCGGCGTTTCATCGGTAGTCTAGGAAGAAGCACCTAATGGAAGTTAAAACGGGGATGGAAGAACACCAAAACCACGAGATGGCTACCAAAGCCCTTAATGATAACATGTCCATTTGGCGTACAACAAAGACGCTACTGCGGTACACTCAAAACGGGTCAAAATTTCAATACAACCACAGGATCGTGTGTGAGGCCGAAAAGAGGGCGAATGTATTGGCAGGCACTAGTTGACTGCTGCAGCCCCTGAAGAGGCCGGCAAGATTCAGCGTGTGTCAGCAGAAGAGATAACATCAGCACTTTGTGTTAAAAAACTATTCCACCAGTGGCGGCTTACGAACATCCTGCTGGAACGTTCTCAGCTTATCACGAGGCACACCTACCGGACAACTTGCCAAAGTGCTCCAATCAGGTCACTAACAACGATTGTATGCCGTCGGTCAGCTTGTTTCCTGCCCTCTCATGATTACTGGAATGATTTTGCTCCTATCATCGTATACTTTCACCTGTACCTGTTTTCGCTATTAATTGTGATGCTCGCAGTAAATTTGTCCACTTTTCTGTGTCATGCTGAAGGTGAGGCAATCACTGCAGAAGGGCGATCCGGATTTTATCGACTCTAGACTGAACAAGCTGAACAAACTGAAGTGATATCAGGTGTTCCCCAGGGAAGCGTCCTGGGACCTCTGCTGTTCTTGATCTACACTCCTGGAAATTGAAATAAGAACACCGTGAATTCATTGTCCCAGGAAGGGGAAACTTTATTGACACATTCCTGGGGTCAGATACATCACATGATCACACTGACAGAACCACAGGCACATAGACACAGGCAACAGAGCATGCACAATGTCGGCACTAGTACAGTGTATATCCACCTTTCGCAGCAATGCAGGCTGCTATTCTCCCATGGAGACGATCGTAGAGATGCTGGATGTAGTCCTGTGGAACGGCTTGCCATGCCATTTCCAACTGGCGCCTCAGTTGGACCAGCGTTCGTGCTGGACGTGCAGACCGCGTGAGACGACGCTTCATCCAGTCCAAAACAGGCTCAATGGGGGACAGATCCGGAGATCTTGCTGGCCAGGGTAGTTGACTTACACCTTCTAGAGCTCGTTGGGTGGCACGGGATACATGCGGACGTGCATTGTCCTGTTGGAACAGCAATTTCCCTTGCCGGTCTAGGAATGGTAGAACGATGGGTTCGATGACGGTTTGGATGTACCGTGCACTATTCAGTGTCCCCTCGACGATCACCAGTGGTGTACGGCCAGTGTAGGAGATCGCTCCCCACACCATGATGCCGGGTGTTGGCCCTGTGTGCCTCGGTCGTATGCAGTCCTGATTGTGGCGCTCACCTGCACGGCGCCAAACACGCATACGACCATCATTGGCACCAAGGCAGAAGCGACTCTCATCGCTGAAGACGACACGTCTCCATTCGTCCCTCCATTCACGCCTGTCGCGACACCACTGGAGGCGGGCTGCACGATGTTGGGGCGTGAACGGAAGACGGCCTAACGGTGTGCGGGACCGTAGCCCAGCTTCATGGAGACGGTTGCGAATGGTCCTCGCCGATACCCCAGGAGCAACAGTGTCCCTAATTTGCTGGGAAGTGGCGGTGCGGTCCCCTACGGCACTGCGTAGGATCCTACGGTCTTGGCGTGCATCCGTGCGTCGCTGCGGTCCGGTCCCAGGTCGACGAGCACGTGCACCTTCCGCCGACCACTGGCGACAACATCGATGTACTGTGGAGACCTCACACCCCACGTGTTGAGCAATTCGGCGGTACGTCCACCCGGCCTCCCGCATGCCCACTATACGCCCTCGCTCAAAGTCCGTCAACTGCACATACGGTTCACGTCCACGCTGTCGCGGCATGCTACCAGTGTTAAAGACTGCGATGGAGCTCCGTATGCCACGGCAAACTGGCTGACACTGACGGCGGCGGTGCACAAATGCTGCGCAGCTAGCGCCATTGGACGGCCAACACCGCGGTTCCTGGTGTGTCCGCTGTGCCGTGCGTGTGATCATTGCTTGTACAGCCCTCTCGCAGTGTCCGGAGCAAGTATGGTGGGTCTGACACACCGGTGTCAATGTGTTCTTTTTTCCATTTCCAGGAGTGTATATAAATGACCTGGGTGACAATCTGAGCAGTTCTCTTAGGTTGTTCGTAGATGATGCTGTAATTTACCGTCCGGTAAGGTCATCCGAAGACCAGTATCAGTTGCAAAGCGATTTAGAGAAGATTGCTGCATGGTGTGGCAGGTGGCAGTTGACGCTAAATAACGAAAAGTGTGAGGTGATCCACATGAGTTCCAAAAGAAATCCGTTTTGAATTCGATTACTCGATAAATAGTACAATTCTCAAGGCTGTCAATTCAACTAAGTACCTGGGTGTTAAAATTACGAACAACTTCAGTTGTAAAGACCACATAGATAATATTGTGGGGAAGGCGAGCCAAAGGTTGCGTTTCATTGGCAGGACACTTAGAAGATGCAACAAGTCCACTAAAGAGGCAGGTTACACTCCACTCGTTCGTCCTCTGTTAGAATATTGCTGCGCGGTGTGGGATCCTTACCAGGTGGGATTGACGGAGGACATCGAAAGGGTGCAAAAAAGGGCAGCTCGTTTTGTATTATCACGTAATAGGGGAGAGAGTGTGGCAGATATGATACGCGTGTTGGGATGGAAGTCATTAAAGCAAAGACGTTTTTCGTTGCGGCGAGATCTATTTACGAAATTTCAGTCACCAACTTTCTCTTCCGAATGCGAAAATATTTTGTTGAGCCCAACCTACATAGGTAGGAATGATCATCAAAATAAAATAAGAGAAATCAGAGCTCGAACAGAAAGGTTCAGGTGTTTGTTTTTCCCGCGCGCTGTTCGGGAGTGGAATGGTAGGGAGATAGTATCATTGTGGTTCGATGAACCCTCTGCCAAGCACTTAAGTGTGAATTGCAGAGTAATCATGTAGATGTAGATGTAGATGTAGATGTAGAACAGTAGCTCCTCAGACTTGTAAAGGCGGCCTTAGGTTCAGTGTAGCGTCGGGAATACTTTGGAGCGGTGTTCAGTACGTCCCTAGGGCGTTCAACAGTTTGTGCAACGACTGCTTCTGTATATTAATTTCATTATCAAGAACGAGGTGTATCGCTGTCAGAATAAATGACCAACCTGTGAAAAGGAAAGAAGTATTTAGGTACATTGGAATTAACATCGACGAAAAGCAAAACTTTAACGCACATTTAGAAATCGTCTACCAGAGAAGCATTAAAAATTTTAAATAAGATAACAGCGATTGGGCAAAGAAGTTCAGCTGACACTAAGTGCAATAAGAACGTTCCGCAACGAAATCTTACTCGCTATTGTGGGCTACGGGTCGAGCGTTTAGGCTCCTAGAGTCAGAAAGGTAAGGACAGCACAGCACTGCCCGCCGGGACACGGTCCGTGTGTATCACTAAAAGTACGACGGTGCACTACAGGCACTTGTGAATGTGGAGCCATCAGCACCACGGATCACATCGTCTGTTACAGACCAGGACAGTATAGCATTCAGGTGTAACATGATAATGAATGAGGAACTGTGGCATAAGCTGAACTCACCTACAGCTGAAATATCAGCTTATGCACTGAAAGGCTACACGGCTGAGAGACAAGCAAGAAGAGGCCATACGTTATGATAACGAGGCGTGCCATTGCAGAACTTCCACGTACAGCAGTGAGGAGGCGAGCCTCGGGGACCACCAGGTGGGTTTCCAGCCACCTCCCAGTCTCTACACTTTGCGTGGCACAGCAGCGCAGCCCCTGTCAATCCTCAGTTGTAGCACGGGTTGTCAGGGGCAGAAAAATGAAAAATCCAGCTTGGTTATGATACCAAGTACAACAGTGTGGTGTAGTGCTATATAGTGAAGTGCTGTGTTAGTGTAGTCCACAATAACAAATCACTAAATTTGCGAGTTCCAATGCTGCGTAGTGTGACAGACCAGTAGCGTGTGCCTTCTGGATTCCGGATGAACAAATATCTGTGTACCAGATAGCCAAATGGTAGTACGTAGACTTTTTATTTAGCTGTTATGATTTTTTCTTTTTATGTATTCAATGTTAATTATTCCCTTAAACAGCATAATGCTTAGTTACTACTAACACATTTGGAATTATGTTAAATATTATGAGTTACATTTATGCCAATTCATGTGCAACATTCGGTCTGTTCTTAATTTAACACGGGCTCTAGAAGGACACACTGCCAAAGGATCTAACAGGAGGTCAAATAAGAATAAACGGTTAGCATTCTTTGATCAGCAACAGAAGTGGAAAGGAAAATCACAAGATAGGAACTTTTTATGTAGCTAGCAGATTAAAAGAAAATAGCAAATAGATAAATATTAATTTCTCGTGCAAGGAATGCCAGTAGGCTTTTTGTACCACGAGGAGGCTTAGAATAGTACTTCCATCATTAGGTCTTGGGTGACAATGGGATCAGAATTGGGGTCAATATTTCACATTCTGCACACTAGAGACTCGCCAAGACTTGACCGTGAGCATCTGGTGCTGTGATCAAACAATACAGTAATGGCCCACATCTACTACAACGAGTTTGCGACTACTCATCGCCAGGATGACCAAATGGCATCTCAGCGTCAACGCTGTGAAGATCCAGAACATCGTGGTTACATAAAAATGTCCACCAATTCAGATCTACAGCATCGCGGTTCATTGGCATGAAACTTCTTGTTGCCTCAGTATCGAACTGGACAAACGTCTTACGTGGCAGGTATGCCCACAAAGCTACTTCATCGCCTTACCACTCTTCACCCGGCAATCGATCAAAACTTGACTATCAGCTATCAGTTTGTATGAGGTGCTATTTCGTTAGTACATGCATACTCTGTCATGGTACGACGAACTGCAGCCAGAGTACGTATCGACGGAGTAAAGAGTTGGAAAACTGGGCATTGAATTTGGAGCTTAACGTCGAATGTAATCTTCTGTCCCAGATTATTCATTAGGTGGCTGGAGTCCCGCGTCTTTGGGAGTGCTGCCACAAAACCTTTTTACAGGAATTAGCAATAGCAGCCCAACAGAAGAAATCTGGGCGCTCGGTGGTAAAAGTCACCACAACACATCCACTAAATAGGCGGCCCTCTTGAATGGTCGATTAATTTAGCAAATATTCCAGAGGGATCTAATGGGAGAACAACTAAAAATAAGCAGTTAGTCTTCGCGGATAGCTAACGAAACTGGAATGGAAAATCACAAGACTGGCACTTCAACAATCAACAACACTGAAGAATCGCACTTCTCTATGAATACCTTTTGATTGGCTAATGGGGTCCCGGATATGGACGCTTTCGTTACGGAGCTGCACTTCCTGGAATGAGAACTCGAGGGGTCTCAGTCCTGCTGCGGTAGAAGGAAGTGCATGAAGCTCGCACTCAGAAAGAACAGAATTGCCACAGCTTCACTCTAGACTTCTGCTGTAGATCGGAGATGTAATATAAAATTGTTATGCTTGTTCCTGTGAGGATAATTCTTTATTTGTTGGCCTCACAGCGCACAACATCTGACAACATAGATGCAGCGGAAGTAGAACTACTGGTGGCGGGTGAAATCTGCTGGCAACGGATGCTCAGTTCCGTGGTGGAGCATCATTTTTCAAGCGGCAGAAGACAGAAGTCGGAACCGTCACCAAACCACACAATATTTGCCGCTCGTGAGTTGAGAGTCACTAGGCTTCCTATCGAGCTCTCAGGCGGTGCTCAACCAGCGATGATCACCTCGTTCATTCATTCCTGTATCGATGATGAGTCACTAAGGCAAGTGACCAACCACTGGCGCAACCATCAGTCACCATAAGCTTCCATGGATAACACTGAGCTGTACAAATGTATGATGACTGCAGCCACTAATTTCATACTTGGAGTTGCTGGGAACAGTTCACAAGACTTCTGATAGCTGATAGCCATCTTGGAGAAGTAGTTATCTTGCTATATGTTCAATTAGAGATGATAGACGGATGAAGAAGATTCTACAGGCGTGTTTCAGTAAGTGCTCTATCGTCCGACTGAGAACTCCAAAGAAACGAGTGGAATTGCCTATGTAACTTATTGTTTCTGGTGGTAATGACAGATCACTTTGACGTGACCGTATCATGACCATGGAGAGGCTGTGTGCAAAAGAACAGTGTTCCAATGTTTCCCAAGCTGGTATGCATCCATGGTAGTTAAGAACTGCTCTGTGCCCGAGAACTGCGTGAAGAGAGTTGCTGGACACTGTAACTGCTCTTTTGTCGCATTAGACTACGTTGCTCTTTACTGTTTTACTACAGAGTACATTGTTACTGGATGTGGCTGCTACAGTGATGTTTAGAACTTATGGCGTCTAGACGATCATCGTCAACACCTACAGAACCTCAGAGGTATTGCTGGATGCGAACATGTAGGGATATTGTCGCTATACGGATGATTCTTTGTCGCAAGTTACATTGGTCGTATGCACGAAACCATGAACTCTTCCGTAATCACCAATACGGAAAAGTAGCCATATGAACTTACGATCCTACGCACAGTTCTTGCAACGAAGGAAGAGCGGATGTCCTAATCATCACGCTCGTGAAAGAACTACCACACAATGGAGTCGAGAGCACATGAGATATACTGTTGATAGTTGGCTTTGGTGTCGTCAGCACCCTGCTCAGCTTGCGTGATAACCGTTCGAGGGGGTGAACTTGGTGTTACGAGGGCCTGTTGCTAAGGGAAGTGTGGTTCACAACACCAAGCGTGCTTTGGCTGAAACTGAAGTGGCAACGCCATAACGGGGCTACCGGAAGCCATACACTTACGTCCTCTTTCCTCGGCATTTCCTAACGGCGGATATCAGATAAAGAGGAAATTGCGATACCAGCCGTGGGATTCCACGAGTGACATAGTGAACGTGTAGCAGATGACGTAAATAACATGGCAACTACGTATCATATAATATTATTGGTGATATTTGGAAGCATGTACAACACAGATAAGTTTGATTACAAGATTTTACTAAATCGAGAAAAAATAGTTTGAATTACAACATTTATGATTAATCACAGACGAATAAGAGAAATTCTGGGACGGTAAACGAATCGAGTACATCACCTGTTGTTATAGCGTAACGTGCAGCGTGCTAGGTTGCGAGATAGGGAAGTGAAACGACTAATCCAAGTAGTCGCTTAACGACCGTAAGCTGGTACAAGGGCGACCCTTAGTTTGGTTCTCAGATGGTTTCCCACGCTCGTTTAACAAATGCTGGTATAACATTACTTATTTATGGTTCATTTAAATTTTTGTATTTTTTGGCTCTGAAATTTCCGTATATCGGTACTATATTTCCTATAGATGTAAAGTAAAGTGTGCTATACTGGGGTTTGAAGTTCTTTGCATTGTATGTGAGTAATGTACGTAAAATATTATGTAAATTATTTGTTACGTTAAATAATTTTCTGATGACATTTTGTATTTAAAAATATTTGTGGGTATAAATTGTTCACGTTGATGTAAATTTGACAATTTAAGAAATGGTCACGCTTAGGAACAATGTAAGAAATAGGTGCTATATAAAAGTCAGTGCTCTTTTTTTTTTTTTTTTTTTTTAACGAAAGTGACTCTGGAGGGTGGGAAATGTGGCAAGGGCGAATTGGAGCAAGCGCGGGAAGTAAGTCACACAGTCTGTAGGCAGCAGTGATTGAGGCAAGCCGGCCCCGGTGATCAAGCGGTTCTGTGATGTCCTTAGGTTAGTTAGGTATAATTAGTTCTAAGTTCTAGAGGACTGATGACCTCAGATTTTAAGTCCCATAGTGCTCAGAGCCATTTGAACCATTTGATTGAGGCAACACGTTCGTGGAGCAGGTGGAGCTTTGCCTGCAAATTCGCACAAAAATGCCTCGGATGAAGACTGCAAACGGCTTACGGCATAGCTGCGAGTTGTTGGGCTACTGTCTGTAAGACTTAATGACGCCAAGAAGAGAAATTGAGCCCATGCAGCAAGATACTTGCAGGCTGTACTATGGGAGTGTAGCCGCTATAATTGTTCGCCACACCCAAGCCTACAACCACAAGATAAGATTTTTTTGTATTTTACTTGTGTACAGCATGAACCATTAATTTTAAATGTTTTTAATAATCATTCTCGAACTTTAAAGAAACTGGTTCACTCTGTTATTTCATACTAATCATACATCTATATAGGGTTCCTAACTGGTGTTTGGTTAATCCGAGTATCCTGTTTTACAGACTTATGAAGTGCCAAGTTAATATAAAGAGGCACCATTTAAATTGTTCTTGTGTTTTCTTAACTAGTGCAAAGTGTTATAGTAAAAGTTTGCTTACGTAAAATTTAATCAGATTGTAGCCAAGTTACTAGAATCTGTTAAATGTCTATACAGAGTTAGTTCAAAGAATAAGTCTGGAACCGCAAGACCGCTACGGTCGCAGGTTCGAATCCTGCCTCGGGCATGGATGTTTGTGATGTCCTTAGGTTAGTTAGGTTAAACTAGTTCTAAGTTCTAGGGGACTAATGACCTCAGCAGTTGAGTCCCATAGTGCTCAGAGCCAGTTCAAAGAATAATAGCTTTTGAAAGTAAATTCCAGTACGAAAGAGATTTGTTGAAGTGAAATGTTCAGTACATAAAGTGTGTGCTTTGGTATCTAAGTATTTTATTATTTTGTTGATTATGGAAAGCGCTTTTCTAAAGGTACCCCATGACCAAATTTTTTTTTTAACTTCCTTCAAGTTATCTACTGGTCTTCTTCTCATTTAAAAACGTAATGTATAAGGGTGTAGTCCAACATTGTTTACGTGAAGTAATATTTATTTCAAGAAGCAACTTAAACAGTAGCAAGAAAATAGGCAAAATTCATACTTCCGCTTTTCCAATACTTCTCTGTTTCATTGTCTGGCTAGGCTGGCGACCATTAGTACATGTTTTAAAATACTAAATGAACTTGTAACTGAGTTGTGCTAGCTTCAGTACGATACTATTCATACTGCGTTTCTTTCTAACTTCTGGGTAAGATCTTAGGAAAATATTGAATATTCTGATTTACTTATCCATTAGACATAACACACGTTCAAATCCTGTAAAAAGGGTAACTCTATTGACTAGCTTTTCCTATTAACAGGATTATCCTCCCATAATGTACTTTATTTGGAAACTAAAGTAAATTTTAGCAAGAGGGTTATACATGGCAACTTACAGATAGGGTTTTCTGTTATTTAGGTAAAAGCATACTAAATTACAATAGTAGTGGTAGGCTTATACTGGTCCTCAAATTCCGTCTCAGAGGACACGATACACAAAGAGGTAAAATACGGTAACACACAGAACAAAGGTTACACAGGCAGGAGGGCCACACATCTTCCCTCCCTTAGGCTACCTCGCCGACTCTGCCTTCAGGAAGGGCAACCGCCCACGAAGTTAGTTAATGAAAAAGGAAAGTACTACATCCTAAATAAGCGGATGCGCACTAAATGGGGTAAACGCTAGAGAAAAGGAAGAAAATGAATCGAGTGTGGGACAAACGTGTTCTACAAATGTAATGGACATTACGACGCACAGTATGGATTAAAGAATAATTTATCGAAAATACACCATAGCTAGTATAACTGGAGAGACAACGATACACATTTCCGTATAAATCTACCTTTCAGTAGTAAATATACACTACTGGCCATTAAAATTGCTACACCAAGAAGAAATGCAGATGATAAACGGGTATTCATTGGACAAATTTATCATATTAGAACTGGCATCTGATTAAATTTTCACGCAGTTTCGGTGCATAGATCCTGAGAAATCAGTACCCAGAACAACCACCTCTGGCCGTAATAACGGCCTTGATACGCCTGGGCATTGAGTCAAACAGAGCTTGGATGGCGTGTCAGGTACAGCTGCCCATGCAGCTTCAACACGATATCACAGTTCATCAAGAGTAGTGACTGGCGTATTGTGACGAGCCAGTTGCTCGACCACCATTGACCAGACGCTTTCAATTGGTGAGAGATCTGGACCAATGGCACCCCATACCATCACGACGGGTGATACGCCAGTATTGCGATGACCAATACACGCTTCAAATGTGCGTTCACCGCGATGTCGCCAAACACGAATGTGACCATCGTGATGCTGTAAACAGAACCTAAATTCATCCGAAAAAATGACGTTTTACCATTCGTGCACCCAAGTTCGTCGTTGAGTACACTATCGCAGGCGCTCTTGTCTGTGATGCAGCTTCAAGGGTAACGGCAGCCATGGTCTCCGAGCTGATAGTCCATGCTGCTGCAAACGTCGTCGAACTGTTCGTGCAGATGGTTGTTGTCTTGCAAACGTCCCCATCTGTTGACTCAGGGATCGAGACGTGGCTGCACGATCCGTTACAGCCATGCGGATAAGATGCCTGTCATCTCGACAGCTAGGGATACGAGGCCGTTGGGATCCAGCACGGCGACCCGTATTACCCTCCTGAACTCACTGATTCCATATTCTGCTAACAGTCATTGGATCTCGACCAACGCGAGCAGCAATGTCGCGATACGATAAACCGCAATCGCGATAGGCTACAATCCGACCTTTATCAAAGTCGGAAACGTGATACGCATTTCTCCTCCTTACACGAGGCATCACAACAACGTTTCACCAGGCAACGCCGGTCAACTGCTGTTTGAACATGACAAATCAGTTGGAAACTTTCCTCATGTCAGCACGTTGTAGGTGTCGCCACCGGCGCCAGCCTTGTGTGAATGCTCTGAAAAGCTAATCATTTGCATATCGCAGCATCTTCTTCCTGTCGGTTAAATTTCGCGTCTGTAGCACGTCATCTTCGTTGTGTAGCAATTTTAATGGCCAGTAGTCTATATGGTTATCACAGGAAAAAAATTAACTACTCATCGGAGAGCGGAGGAATTGGGTGCTGTAAATAGAGCCCAACACACTACGAACAGAAACTGAATTGATCGTAAAGAAATCGACGCTAGTATATGAACGTACTTTTTAACTGTATATATCTCAAATGGAGATTGCGTCACCCAATTACAAATGTATCAGAAGTCAACAGAAATGCCTATCACGAAAAAAGCTTTAACTGTTTTTTGGAAAGGGAAGGAATTGAGTATTATGGAAAGAGCACAACAGATGTAGTGCAGACCTTGATTAACAATACGAATTTTGAAAGATATTTATCCTAAAGAAAAGAAGACTGAGAAATCGACCAAATTTTGTAATTCTTCCGAAACATAAGAGATTATTTTGTTTCTCAAACGGAGCAGAGATTAATAATATCATTTCTCTCCATACCAACGAAAATATGACAACAAATAGTGCTACACAGAAATGCAATTCAAAACTTGCATCAGAGAGTGACATCAGAGCCGCTATTACCATATTGGTCAAAGTATACGTTTGGTATTGCAATTACCTTGTGACCCCTGCTGAAGCAGCTACGCAGCAACGCCACAGTCGGAACTCAAACTTACTTCCATTTACCTCAGGACTTGCTGACTGTCGATCTCCTCCGGGCACCTGGAGTACCACATCTGTGGGAGATTCTGAGAAGAGCAGCCGGGCGCCACAGAACAGACATCCCCGGAATGTAGTCGCTGCAGCACTGGGCAGCAACACCACTGCAGCCCCATGAGGGTCCGTGACTGCTGCTAGCTTCCAAGCGCGAGAAGCAAAACGCGGACGTCTTCACTGCCTGGAGACCGTAGGCGCCAACATTACAACTCCTGCAACACTGACGCGTTTCTGTGGAAACGTAAAGAAAATAACTTTACGTGATTGGTCGTGGCAGGTGCACGAAGCAACCGCAGCAAGTCCGGTTTGTCAGGCTTTTTCTCTCACCCTAAGAATTACACCTGGTGGCGTACTAAGCTCATTTTTCCAACACACTAATATTGCATTGCTTCATGTTGCAGACTGACAACTGTGAAGACCGTAATGAGAGGGAACTGGCAACTATCATACAGCGTTTCTGAACAGCCTAGCAAGGAAGGAGCCGCGCGACTACTACGGTCGCAGGTTCGAATCCTGCCTCGGGCATGGATGTGTGTGATGTCCTTAGGTTAGTTAGGTTTAAGTAGTTCTAAGTTCTAGGGGACTGATGACCAGAGATGTTAAGTCCCATAGTGCTCAGAGCCATTTGAACCAAGCCAAGGAAGGAGAACAGGACATAAAATTCTCCCTTGGAGGTAATCTGGAGAGCGCTCGGAGGCCTGTTGTGCTTTCTGCAATTGCAACGAGAGGATCCGTTATAGCTGAGACTCGGAGGTAGCGTTGACTCAGAATTCTTCGATGCAGTTTAAAAAGATGTGATACTTCAAAATATGTACGTGAGTGACATTCACATGTTGCGACTTTGATAAATTTGTAACATGTACTGTTCGCGCTTAGAACTATTACGCCAACGTGCAAATTTAATAGCTAAAGCTTCTTCGAATTTGCATTCTTCTGGCACGCAGAAGTAATTTACATAATTTGCAACTGAACATGGCTCGCATGCCCAGTTACCTTTGGTCCCACTAAATTAGACTGCTTTCGTGAAGATATGCACTACACTGAACTAAAGTCTTGATGATTCATGTTCTTGGAAGATTCATCTATTAATTTTAAACTTACGTCATGGGTAGTAGTTTCGTGTTAAGAACAGTGTTTACGAGTAGTTCAAAAATGGTTCAAATGGCTCTGAGCACTATGGGACTCAACTTCTGTGGTCATCAGTCCCCTAGAACTTAGAACTACTTAAACCTAACTAACCTACGGACATCACACACATCCATGCCCGAGGCAGGATTCGAACCTGCGACCGTAGCAGTCGCACGGTTCCGGACTGCGCGCCTAGAACCGCGAGACCACCGCGGCCGGCTTACGAGTAGTATTCACTACTAGAGAGAAAATCTAATATGTATCCTCAGCCTAACGAAAGGAAGAATTCAAATGTTCCCTGAGTTTGTGTTTTGCTCCAGTGAGTTGGTGATGGATGATTGGTAAGCGACCGAGTGAATACGCTACAAGCTGTTTTAAGCAGTACTTTCAATCGTAATGTAACAGTCATTATATTTTCTGAAGACCTGAATATTTTCAATGTATTTAAGTAACGACGCTGTGGATCCACCAATGAAGAGATCCTGCCGTTAAGGCGAGAGCAATCGGAAGCAGCAGCAGCCATACTTGTTTGTACAATGTTTAATTTAGCCCTTTCCTTACGTGACTTTGTGAAGAAATGAGTAGACCTGCGTATTCGTCTGTTCTGAGCAGTGCTTTTCCAACTTTTTCCTAAATGGTTGTGTGGTTCTCGAATAAAAGTTTGCGAGGGCAGGGGTGGCCAGAGTAAAGTAGCGATAATACTTAGACTGTGTCTAACAACTACTTTGGTTAATGTTGCAAGATGTATAGAACAACCTAGGTTAACGGTAGATAGGTTTTGTGCCTGCTGTATGTAGACGCATGGGGAAACAATCACTGCTTGGAAAAAGTTGAAAGCTACACTGGCCACTGTCGACAGGCTTCAGATTGCTGCGCTCGCTACAGCGGCGTTACGGCCCCTATGGCGAATACCTCGGAACCCCTGATGGCTGTAGAATGACTCTGGATCCGTGATGCACCAACGCCTTCCGATACTCTCCACCTGCATAAATAGCGAACAGAAATGAGGCTGCACATTTCTGGACAAACCACGAAAGGGGGTTCAGGGAACGTGCCTGTCTCCTTTAACCTTAAAAATAGTTTTGAGGTCTTGTCTGTTGCTGAAAAAACATCGGGGTCAGCGCGGGGCACCTTATCTTTTGGGATTGGGACCGAGCGTATGAAAGGACCGGACAAGGACAGAAGATGAGTTTGCTGGTCACTGGAGGTCGATTACGGCGCCCTCAGGGAAATAGCAGGCAGGTCAGGGCGGGAGGCCAACACCCACACTGTATTTGCTTGCCAGGGGTCAGGTTTAGGTCCGAGACGTGGAGGAAGCTGTGCCGGCTGCTGTTGGGTGCACTGGGTGCGGCCAGCTGCAGTCTTAACTGTCGGCCGCAGCATTGCCGCTTCCCTCTTGCGTTCAGAGTCCTTCCTCGGTTCCTACTGGCCAGTGCCTGCACTGCTGAAGACAGCTAGCCCCGCGCTGAGGGTGAAGGCAGCATTCCCAGCAAACGAAAGCCACTAGTTCGGAGGAAGCGGGAGTCTTCAGCCACAGGCTCAGACTATCCTGAAACGATCTAGCCCGCAAATTCCACGACCTCATCTATCGGATGGAGAACACTAGGCCACCTCTTAATATGTCAGATGTGAACTTCACACTGTAAACATATACTGGGAAGCAGGGCACATGTGGTACGCTTTTCTTTCGTCAGGTTCGAAAAATCGCTAAGGCGGGCCAATAAATTACGTTCTGATTTCGGAGAGTGAAGAATAACAACGCCATTAATTACAGCGATCAGAGAAAGCAAGTGATAATATAGCATTAGCTAACTACCGGAACTTCCATGGAAAGGGTCCAGAACTCAACATCTATCGAGGGACTATTGACAGATAGCTGGCTACAGCTAGATGTCGATAGGCTCTGAGCACTATGGGACTTAACATCTGAGGTCATCAGTCCCTAGAACTTAGAACTACTTAAACCTAACTAATCTAAGGACATCACACACACCCATGCCCGAGGCAGGATTCGAACCTGCGACCGTAGCGGTCACGCGGTTCCAGACTGAAGCGCCTAGAACCGCACGGCCACACCGGCCGGCAGATGTCGATAGAAATGAAATTCTAAACTCCGACTGGACTGTGTGTGGCAAAGACAGGCTAAATCCTAATGGTGGAGGCGTGTTTATAGTCGTAAATAATAGATTCCAAACGCGGAATAATGTCGTTATAAAGTGAACAGTGAAAGTGAGGTGTTAAGTTGAAATATGTTGTACAATTGGACGACCTACTGTACCCAGACACCTAAGTACATTTCCAGATAGAAAAATTCATAAGCTGCCATTAAAGATGCTTCACAAACAAAAAGAATTGAAACGCGTGTGACAAAGAACAAACAGCTCTTCATTTTGTTGCATAGACGGATGGCATATCCAAAAATATACAAGCAACTAAGGAACAACGGAAAACATAAAAAGTGACGAAGATTCGATTTGCTGATCTGGTAGAAAATCCTAAGAAATTTTGGTATTAGGTTGCATCTGTAAATGTTTCAAAGCCATCTGTCCAGACATTCAGTATAATTGCATCGAAGTGGAGGAGGACACAGAGAGGGACGAAATACTAAACTCCTTTTCAAAATTGTTTCACTGAGGAAGATCGTACCGCTGTATTCTCTTTTAGTAGTGTACTAACGTCAAAACTGATATCGGAAACTTAAATAAAACCGCTAAACAAAGAAAAGGTGATTGGACCTGCTGGGATATCTATGATATTCTGCATCATGGAACGAAATGCACCAAATGATCGGAAAATGCGCAGTCTCAGGAAAGACAGCGAACAGACGTAAGAGAAGGTGGGGTAAAGTGGCCACTCTAAGGGAAATTGAATTTCCACCAAACTGTGGTTATCGATAGGAGGTTACCGCCTACACTTTTTGAATATACATATCACAAGGTATCACACCAAGTATTTGTAACTGAAAATTAAAATAATATATAAGAGTGATTTTCATTTTTCTGAAGGCTTACAAAGTGGCCAGTTTTCCCTACCTAGGGGTGTAATGTGGACAGTTCCATCGGATTGGGAGCCAATGAATGTTGTTCTGATTTTCGGTCTTACTTGATGTGCTACTATCTGAAACAGTACCACGTGCCTTGGCCAGATCGTTTTCAATGGTATTTTTGTATTATGCCACATATAATAGAACGGAATCAGCTTAAAATGATATAAATTAAATCAGAAGATAAAATTACAGGCGATAGCTTTTTATACAGAGGGGTTGGAAGTAAATCTGATATGCGTGATATATGGAAGTAGATACGAGTAACTCTTTATCAGGGTAGACAACTTGGCCATTGTTCCGGTTCGGACATCATACCGACATTAGTGGTTCACACATGAAATTATCAACCAGAAACAAACAACAATGAACTATATTTGTACCCGAAAGACTTTGTTGGAACATTGATATGGTAAAAAGATATTACTTTGAATATAAGTAAGATAGCAAGGCTAGCATAACTTACAACATTACATCAGATGACCAAAATCAGGAAAGTTTTTACATAAGTATAAAGGAATAAGCTTCCGGCGTCAAGCTCACTGACAACAGTGATGGTACGAATTAGAACTAGTTTGACCATTTCTGGAAGGCAGCAGCATTATTTAGGGCAAAAAATACATAATGCCCACTTTCAGCGTCCTGGCCAATTTACCACACTTTTCCCTGCACAACTATGACCTTATACCGGTACACAACGCTCGGTTAATCGAGGAAACCGCACACCGAAGTATCCAGACGGCACAAAATGACAAAACAAAACACGCAACTGGGGACGAGCGAGAGAGACACAGTCTAATGATGGCACGCGACTGAAGAGCTTAGCAGTGGGCATCGGTAGTCAGCTTGTGATCGTAATTACGAGTTGTCATTGATCGTAATTCCGAATGATCTGATTGTTGCAACTAGCAAGCAACAAGATCACTGACTGCTTTTCCGACTACTCCGACTAACGCAATCTGTTATCGACCTCTTTGGCGCCCGTAGCACTCAAACTATCTCAACATGTAGTCTAAGGGTAGTATCTAAGGGTAGTACCATGTGGTGTGGTCTGAAGGCTGACTGTACGAGCCACGGAAATGCGTCTTGACAGCAGAAGAAGTCAGGTATGAAGGAAGCGAAACTCTACATCCTTGTTTTGTTCGGGTTTCAGAAAAAACTACTTTTTATAAGCAGCCTAACTGCTAACAGTGCTCTTCTTTTTGGGCAGGTTGCTTAACGGATCTAGGTTGCTAGATGCTGACTTCTGCTATCGGCTAGAACCGCTTCTGAGGCGCCTTCCTGGTGAACTCTTATGTGAAGGACCGTTCAGGCAGCACGAAGGACTCTCTTACAATGGAAACGCAACCAATGTCTGAATTTATTGCCATAATGACAAGCAAAAATTATGGAGAATGCCTCTGAATCGGGGCACCTTTACTGTCTGTTTACTACCTGTCGTTCGCCCTCGCTGTACACATAAGATCAGTAATAACATTATGGCAAAAATTATTTAACATCAGTAGTAGCGTCAAAGGTTTGTTTATATCTGATTAGCCTAATTATGATATAGTGATAATACTCCGCCATTCCTGGAGAGTATGACATCGCAACAGTGCTGTAGCTCAGTTAACCTACACAATGTGATCAAAAGTAACCGGACACCTGGCTGAAAATGACTTATAAGTTCGTCGCGCCCTGCATCGGTAATGCTGGAATTCAATATTAGCCGTGATGATAGTTTCCACTCTCGCAGGCATACGTACAATCAGGTGCTGGAAGGTTTCTTGGGGAATGACAGCCCATTCTTCACGGAGTGCTGCACTGAGGAGAGGTATCGATGTCGGTCGGTGAGGCCTGGCACGAAGTTGACATTCCAAAACATCACAAAGGTGCTCTATAGGATTCAGTTCTGGGTTGTGCAGGCCAGTCCATTACAGGGATGGTATTGTCGTGTAACCACTCTGCAACAGGCTGTGCATTATGGACAGGTGCTCGATCGTGTTGAAAGATGCAGTCGCCATCCCCAAATTGCTGTTCAACAGTGGGAATCAAGAAGCTGCTTAAAACATCAGTGTAGGCCTGTGCTGCGATAGTGCCATAAAAAACACGACCACACCATAACACCACCGCCTCCGAATTTTAATTTTGGCACTACGCACGCTGCCGGCCGTTTTGGCCGAGCGGTTCTAGGCGCTTCAGTCTGGAACCGCGTGACCGCTACGGTCGCAGGTTCGAATCCTGCTTCGGGCATGGATGTGTGTGATGTTCTTAGGTTTGTTGGGTTTAAGTAGTTCTATGTTCTAGGGGACTGCTGACCTCAGATGTTAAGTCCTAAAGTGCTCAGAGCAGTTTGAACCATTTGAACTACTCACGCTGGCAGATGACGTTCACCGGGCATTCGCCATACCCACACCCTGCCATCGTATCGCCACAGTGTGTACGGTGATTCGTCACTCCACACAACGTTTTTCCATTATTCAATCGTCCAGTGTTTACGCTCGTTACACCAAGAGAGGCGTCGTTTGGCATTTACTTTCGTGATGTGTGTCTTATGAACGGCTGCTCCAACATGAAATCCAAGTTTTCTCAGCTCCCGCCTAACTGTCATAGTACTTGTGGTGGATTCTGATGCAGTTTGGAATTCCTGTTTGATGGTCTGGATAGATGTCTGCCTATTACACATTACGACCCTCTTCATCTCTGTCGGTCAACAGACGAGTTCGGCCTGTTCGCTTTTGTGTCCCTTCACGTTTCCACTTCACAATCACATCGGAATCAGTGGACATAGGGATATTTAGGAGTGTGGAACAAATGACACCCAATCACCTGGCCACGTTCGAAGTCCGTGAGTTCGGCGGAACACCCCATTCTGCTCTCAAAATGGTTCAAATGGCTCTGAGCACTATGGGACTTAACATCTGTGGTTATCAGTCCCCTAGAACTTAGAACTACTTAAAGCTAACTAACCTAAGGACATCACACACATCCATGCCCGAGGCAGGATTCGAACCTGCGACCGTAGCAGCCGCGCGGTTCCGGACTGCGCGCCTAGAACCGCTAGACCACCGCGGCCGGCATTCTGCTCTCCTATGATGTCTAATGACTACTGAGGTCGCTGATATGGGGTACCTGACAGTAGGTGGTAGCACAAAGCACCTAATATGAAAAATTTATGTTTTTGGGGGTGTTCAAATGGGTCAAATGGCTCTGAGCACTATGGGACTTAACTTCTGAGGTCATCAGTCCCCTAGAACTTAGAACTACTTAAACGTCACTAACCTAACGACATCACACACATCCATGCCCGAGGCAGGATTCGAACCTGCGACCGTAGCAGTCGCTCGGTTCCAGACTGAAGCGCCTAGAACCGCTCGGCCACCCCAGCCGGCCTTTTTATTTATTTATTTTTTGGGCGTCCAGATACTTTTCATCACATAATGTACGTGAATTAAACCTGTGAAAATTAAACATAACGGAACATTGCTGCTGTCTTAAAAAGTCAGATGAGCAATAGTGCACAATATTTATTGTTTTGCAACTCATCCAAAACAATATTCCACTGATAAAAACGGCAACACCATGGAGTGGCACTTACAAATGCATTCTTGCTTAAGTTTAAAATAACTTGGCTATTGCTGCCGTTCAACACACTATGTAGCGAGAGAAGTGAAATAATATTAAATGAAAAAGGAAGAGCCGTATCTGTTTCGATACTGTAATTAAATCACTGAAAATATCCTATTGCCGGCCTCTTTTGATCTCTGTAATTGCGTGGGGTAGGTTCAGTCCGCCACAGACTTTGACGTCGCTGTCGAGTCTCGGGGGATGATTTTCGGCGACAAATGAATCGTTTCGGAACGAGCGAGGGAGCGGCTTGCGCCCCAGAGGTCCTCCGCGCGGAGGTGGGACGGCCGGCCTGCAGCCGCCGCTGCCGCCGCCACCGCCTCCGCCACCGCCTCCGCCGCCCCCGCGTTTAATTTCCCCAGATGTGTGTTCACAAATCACCCGGCGCAGCCTCGGCGCCGGAGCTTCTGCTACTCAATTTCCGGCATCGAGCAGGGGCCGGCCCGTGTTATTCATGGGTTTAACAGCGCGCCGCGCCTGCTAGGAAGCGGCGCCGCTAGACTCTGCTTGCTGCTGCTGCTGCTGCCACTGCTGGGCATGACGGGCCGTCGGCGGCAGGCGGCCAATTTCTGCGGCGGCACTTCCCTCGCGCCTCAGCGAGCGAAAGCAGCGCCGGAAACGCCGGCGCCGTTAACGAATAAATTATACGCTTTCACTGCGCCCAGCAGCAAAGCAGGCGATAAATACCTTGTTTGCGAAGCCGCAGCGGCTGTGAAGTCACACTATCTTTACAACAAGTCCAATATATTATTTAAAAAAAAAAAATACATTAAAGATGAACATTGGTATCGAATCATTTTAGAAGAAAAGTAAAGGATATCTTTACATTTTTTTCATACCTAGACGTGTGAGCATACCGTACTCAAAATTATTTAACTGTCTATTCCACTATTGGGAAGCAAGGCGACTCTAACGAGCCGAGTAAACAACTGATGTTTTCGCAGTCGTTCGGCCAAGGTCAGTCCGACGGAGCGCCTTATGCATGGTGTGATCCGCTAACGAAGAGAGTGCACCATATGTTCTTGCTGTTGTTGTGGTATTCACTCCAGAGACTGGTTTGATGCAGCTCTCTATGCTACCTTAGCCTGTGTAAGTTTCGTCATCTCCGAGTAACTACCGCAGCCTACATCCTTCTCAATGTGCTTAGTGTATTCATGTCTTGGTCTCGCTCTACGATTTTTACACTCCACGCTTCCCTCCAAAATTAAACTGGTGATCCCTTGATGCTTCAGAAGGTGTCCTGCCAACCGATCCTTTCTTCTAGTCAAGTTGTGCCACAAACTCCTCTTCTCCCCATTTCTGTTCAGCACCTCCTCATGAGATACGTGATTTACCCGTCTAATCTTCAGCATTCTTCTGTAGCACGACATTTTGAAAGTTTCTATTCTCTTCTTCTCTAAACTATTCATCGTCCATCTTTCACTTCCATACATGGCTGCACTCCATAAAAAGACTTTCAGAAAGGACTTCCTGACACTTAAATCTGTACTCGATGTTAACAAATTTCTCTTCTCCAGAAACGCTTTCCTTGCCATTGCAGGTCTACGTTTCATATACTCCCTACTTCGACCATCATCAGTTATTTTGCTTCCCAGGTAACAAAAGTCATCTACTACTTTAAGTGTCTCATTTCCTAATCTAACTCTCTCAACATCGCCTGATTTAATTCGACTACATTCCATTATCTTCATTTTGCTTTTGTTGATGTTCATTTTATATCCTTTCAAGACATTGCCCATTCAATTCAACTGCTCTTCCAGGTCCCCTGCAGTCTCTGACTGAATTGGAATGTCGTCGGCAAACCTCAGAATTTTTATTTATTCTCCACAGATTTTAATTCGTACTCTAATTTTTTGTTTCCTTTACTGCTTATTCAATGTACAGACTGAATAACATCGGGGACAGGCTACAATCCTGTCTCACTCCCTTCTCAATCGTTGGTCCCCTTCCCTGCCCCTCAACCTTTATAACTGCCATTTGGTTTCTGTACAAATTGTAAATAGCCTTTCGCTCCCTGTATTTTGCTCTTGACACCTACAGAATTTGAAAGAGAACATTCCAGTGAACATTGTCAAAAGCTTTCTCTAAGTTTACAAATGCTAGAAACGTAGGTCTGCCTTTCCTTAATGTATCCCCTAAGATAATTCGTAGAGTCAATATCGCCTCGCGCGTTCCAACATTTCTACGGAATCCAAACCGATCTTTCCGGAGGTCGCCTTTTACCTGTTTTTCAATTCGCCTGTAAGGAATTAGTGTCAGCATTTTGCAACCGCGACTTATTAAACCGATAGTTCCCTAATTTTCACATCTTTCAACATCTACTTTCTTTTGGATTGGAATCACTATATTGCTCTTGAAGTCTGAGGATATTTCACCTGTCTCATACATATTGCTCACCAAATGGAAGAGTTTTGTCATGTCTGGCTCACCCAAGGCTATCAGTAGTTCTAATGGAATGTTGTCTACTCCTGGGGCCTTGTTTCGTCTTAGGTCTTTCAGTGCTCTGTCAAATGCTTCACGCAGTATCATATCTCCCATTTCGTCTTCATCTACGTCCCATTCCGTTTTCATAATATTGCTCTCAAATATCTGTACATCACATTTGCATTGACCCTCTATGTACTCCTCCCTCCTGCTTTCCTTTCTTTGCTTTGGACTAGTTTTCCTTCTGAGCCTTTGATCGGCTGGTCCCGGCGGAGGTTCGAGTCCTCCATCGGGCATGGATGTGTGTGTTTGTGCTTAGGATAATTTAGGTTAAGTAGTGTGTAAGCTTAGGGACCGATGACCTTAGCAGTTAAGTCCCATAAGATTTCACACACATTTGACCTTTTTTTTTTTGAGCTCTTGATATTCATATACGTTCATAAAATTAAATGTTTAAATATTATTTCAAAATTTGTCACATGATGTAATACTATGGAAAGGTTAAACATTGTGATCCCAGTACGCTTCAGACCGTCCAGTGTGAGGACCCAGCTTACTACGGATGTGGTGCCCGCCGGACGGTGGCGCACACCCTACTAGACTGCCAAAATTTGACCGCTCTGCGGCGATATCTTCCTGACACGCTGCCTCTGGCGCTGATTGACTACGCCAAAGTGTCTGCCCTGGCGTGACCTTTCACCCGCGAGAAGGTGGTGTCTGTTCATCTCTGTGACGTGGGGGCACTTTGGCCCCATTCACATCCTGAGGGTTTTGATGGGCACCCCTCGCCTGGTCTGGCCCAGGGGCTCCCATGGCGGCCCTCGCTCGGCAATCTGGCCTGGCCCCTACCCATCCCACCTTTCATTCTCCTTTTTTTCTTATGTTTGTCGTTTTTCACGTTTTATCTTTCCTAAAATTTTATCCGCTTGTCTGTGCTGCTCGTTTTGTTGAGGTAACGGCTGGTGAAGTGGTGCTGGTGGGATGCAGAGGGGGCGGTGCATCTCCCGTCTCCGTGGACCTCAAACTGCATTCTGGGCAGAGCGGCTCGCCCACCTTACACCCTCTCACTCCCCTCCAACTTCTCCTTGATTTTATAGCTGCATTATTTACCTACAGTTGGGCTTCTCAGGGTTTGCCTTTTGTATATTTAGTCCGAGGATTATTACTGGTCCGATACATAAAGGATCAAGGGATCGACGACCACGCAGTTTCGTCCCTTTATCTCCAACAACCAACCTACCAATCAATATGGTTCACGAATTAGTTGCTTCAAAAATGTTATTTTTGTACAGTATTAACGCTAGAAAGTTCTACTTTCGGATTTGGATGCAGTTTATCCTAAGACCATACGACAGATGTTTTTAGGAAGCTACCTCTTTAACTTTTCGAATTGTTTCATTTTTCGAAATGTTAGAAGCACGCAATATTAAAGTTACTGAGTTTTGTTTCTGGACTTAGGATGAGCTTTTTATAAAAACGTATGGTAGAAGTTTCCATGAACATATATCAACCAATTCTTGAATTATTAAGGAAAAAAAAAACAATATTTGTGCCTAAATTTTGTAAAACGAGTTACATTAGCTAATCTCTGTTATTAAGCTAAAAAGCCAAAATCACAGCACTCTATTCATTATATACGAAAATGAAGCTGTACCAAGTTTCAAGATAACACTGTATATTTTAAAAGGTACAGAATTAAATCAAAGACAATTCGAAGGCTACCGTCCACCGTCGGTTCTATCTGGAAAATTCTGGATTTAAAAAATTAAGAGCTGTCGGGCTAAGGCTTTTACAGAATATACATAAATCGGAGAGATGCTTGTAGAAAAATTGGGGTCGTTGTTAATCTTTAACGAACAACGATATAAATAATTTTGTAGTAATAAAAGGTGGTGACTGAGCACTGCTGCCTGCGCTAGAAACAGTTTTGGAGTAAGTGTTCCCTTCGCCGTCAGCACGTAACGT
The DNA here is from genome assembly GCF_023898315.1 of Schistocerca nitens. Classification (NCBI taxonomy): domain Eukaryota; kingdom Metazoa; phylum Arthropoda; class Insecta; order Orthoptera; family Acrididae; genus Schistocerca; species Schistocerca nitens. Next base: position 2,892,324 of record NC_064619.1, on the reverse strand, counting down.
AAAAGTAAGGAGGTATCTGCAACTGGGAGGTTATTTGATCGTTTTCAGTCATATGGGAATGTACTACGCTCTTTAGTGATCCTCTTAGTGTCTGCTTAAGCCTCGGATGCCGTTAATAATGGCTGAAATTACAATGTTTCAGTGGAATGATATATAATGTATAGCTCGTCAAACTGTGTCAAACTGAACTTAGGTGGATAGTAAATTTATCCGTTTTTCGTTCTCCATGTTCTCCTTTGTGTGGCACCCGCTGCACAGTATTACAGAAAACCGAGTGGCAAGTGTTCGAGGTAGTTGTCCATTTTTAAGGTGAGCAATTATCTTTTCGTAAATGGGATCGAAGAACAGAAACCGCCTTTCAACTGTTTCCACTGCTGAGTACGAGAGAAAACATTAATTCTTTGTGTGTGGACATTAATTATAATGTACTGTTTCGATAAACGCCAGTAGACTTTTATTTATCATTGCGGTTCCTGACTCCTTTGCTTTATTCTTATAGAGTAAGAACATTTTATTTCAGTTTGGGCGAGCTGAGAAGTGGTCCGCCGGACGAAGTGGCCGAGCGGTTCTAGGCGCTACAGTCCGGAACCGCGCGACCGCTACGGTCGCAGGTTCGAATCCTGCCTCGGGCATGGATGTGTGTGATGTCCTTAGGTTAGTTAGGTTTAAGTAGTTCTAGGTTCTAGGGGACTGATGACCACAGCAGTTAAGTCCCATAGTGCTCAGAGCCATTTGAACCATTTGAGAAGTGGACCTGTGGAATGAAGACTACGGACAATATGTTCTCCATCGCTTTTATGGATGTTCGCACATATAGTTTTCAGGCTCTTGTAACAGGTTGTGCTATCGCACAAGCCTACCAAACATTTCAACTTATAAAACAGAGTAAATGGCACATTACTTACCCGCCACTCAACATCGCATTCAGATGTCGACTGTCGCCTTAAAGACCAGCGCACGGCACGATTTTGTAGAATGTCGCGGCTTAGCTTCTGTGTGTGTGTGTGTGTGTGTGCGTGTGTGTGTGAGGGTGGGTGTATCATGATGCGTAAGTGTAGCGGGTGCAGAACGCAATTTACAGTTTGTTGTCGAAGTAATTAATATTCATCCCACGGAACTTATGTATTTAATGTCAGTGTCGATGGTTCAGAATATGTGATTTGAGAATTATACTTTCGAAATAGAGTGTAATTTCTGGAGAACAACAATCAACCGCGTCGCTTCGGCTATGGGACAGGTGACGTATACAGAACAGTTACACATGTGAACAATAAAAGAGGGAGAGAGACATAGAATCGGTGTGACCAAATATGACGAGCGTACATCTCTGGTTCGGATATCGTAACGCCGCGCCGTGATCGGTCGCGCTTACGCTCGTGAAAATAAACGGCACTAGAACGGATTAGTGATAATTTCAAGATCAGTGTCACATTTCCAAACTTATAAGGTCTGTTTGAAGAGTGGATTTTGTGTGGTTGTGTTCCGAACGTTTGAGCTGAGTGATTCATGTTCTGACAACAGACTTCTTTGCATTCCAACGGACTACGTGGCTGAAATGGCAATGCATGATTACATCGATTATCCGTGCACTGGTTGTGAACGATACAGCCAAAAATGTAAGTTGCTTGATTATCAGAATATATTTGGATATTGCAAGTTAAACTTGGATCTCATTGTATGAGTATCTCTTCTATCTGCCACAGCTTAATGTTACAGGACAAAATATTTAGTTGGAAGTGGAAGGAGCATGAAGACAGCTGCAGGGAAAACAGTTACGCTTTGTTAGGTACGTGGTAGTTAAATACTCAGCCCTAGTTCCTGTCTGTACATGACTTTGCAGTGTAGAAATCGAGAAGGACCGGTACTTTAGGTGCTTTATTCTCGGGCGCCTTACAGACAGCCTGTTTCATTATTCTGCACGTGCATTTACTCCGAAGCTACAGCGCCTCTAACTTGTATCTCTTTCGAGGGTTTTAGAGTCCAGATACCCTTCGGATACATTGAGGTTTTTTGTGTGAAATGAGAAAGTTTTTCTGTAAGAGAAAAGTACTTTAATATCAAATGTAGATTCCGTTAGGACGTCTTTCCTGAGAGTGTGCGATTTGTAGCTTTATGCCTTATGTGGAAGCAAAACATGAATGGTAATTCAGATAAGAAGGAATAGAAGCTTTTGAGATGTGAAGCTTCAGAATAATGCTGAAGATTAGATGGATATATCGGATAAATGATGCAGAGATCCTGAAATCAGTTGGGTACGAAAGACGTTTGGAGCAGAACTTGAAAGGGATGGTTTGGTAGAACTCAGCCAGAGGCATAAAAGAATGTTTAATTTGGTAATGGAGGAAACTGTAGGGGGGGGGGGGGGGGAGTAATTGTGGAAAAAGTACGGGGCTTGAATACGGTAAGCAGGTTCAGATGGATGTATGGTGTATTATTTATGCAGATATGGAAAGTAGTGTATTCAGCGATTTGGAGATCGATACCCACGATAGGTTGGTTGGTTGGTTTGGGGAAGGAGACCAGACAGCGAGGTCATCGGTCTCATCGGATTAGGGAAGGACGGGGAAGGAAGTCGGCCGTGCCCTTTCAGAGGAACCATCCCGGCATTTGCCTGGAGTGATTTAGGGAAATCACGGAAAACCTAAATCAGGATGGCCGGACGCGGGATTGAACCGTCGTCCTCCCGAATGCGAGTCCAGTGTCTAACCACTGCGCCACCTCGCTCGGTGCCCCACGATAGGGTTTGTGCGTACCACCACAGTAGCGCACGGGACAACGCTTTTGAAGCCTTGAATACGTCTCCGAGTCAGCTTTTGCCGGTTCAGACTAAATTTGGCAACACGCCTAGCGCGCTAATTCTTGCGTTCTCTCCTCGATCACTGGTAATACCCTGTCATCCGGCTGCTACGCATATGTCAACTGGACTTTGGGAGGTTTCCTGTGCCGGTCGTATTCGCACCCACAGGTGATAATCGATTACGCCTGGACGTGGTTTCGAGTACTGTACTTGTACCCAGTGTCCTGTGCTCTATCAGCGAGGTGTGTACCACGACTCAACAGAGACTCCCAAAAGTTACGCTGTCGCGAAAAGTTGCATGGAACCGATATTTGGGCTGATGACAACAGAAACGATGACGACGACGACGACGAAGACGACGACACTCGTAACATTCCTGGCTGGACCAGATACGTTTTGATACGCGAAACGCTTGGGAGTTACATTCTCTGAAATCAGGAGATCGCGTTTTTACGTGACCTGAAGCGTTGTAGACTGTACGACGCCGTATACAACTATAGCAGCTGCTGCATTTATAGGCTGTGGAAGACCTGTTATTCCACAGCAGAAGACGGTAAACTTTGATTACTAATAATATCATTATGGAACAGCTTCCTCCAAAAGGGTGATCTGGGAAACCACACCAAGGTATTATGGTGTATGTTGTAACGATCGAGCCTCCTATGAATCTATGAGACTACGAAATTTGATACAGAAATAGGAATTGAAATCTGTAGAGGCTGAATGAATACAGAAAAAGTTCTCATTCTGAAAACTTAACCTAGAAATACAGCCTCCTAGCGACTGCAAGTTCGTGAGCATGGCACAAAGTAGAGTACACACACTGTAATTGTTATTAATAGGAGTGGGAGGTCAGACTTGCATGCCAGACCATGACAGGAAACCAATGAGCACATAGGAATTAAAGTAACCGAGATCGAATTATTATTAACAGTGAAATACGACTGCTTATGGTCGATACAAGGCTGACTGACGAATGGAAATACGGAATTGATTATCTAAAAGACAAGAAAATAGCATCAAAAGTAACCAGTGAGTGGGTCAATCTCTCGGTAATTACTGGACGGCGCTATTTGGTGCAGGGCTATACTACTATAATGATTTAATATGCTCACTGGTGTTTTGGAAAGATACACTTGCTTTTATTCCTTAGACAAGAACAGTAAAAAAGGATTGGTAAGTCGTCTCAGCAAGTCAGAAGCAAGGATGGAATGTGGTTCTAACTGCAATAATTTAATTCCTTTTCAGATTTAGTAATCATCTGTCTTACTGCTTTACTTATGTATACGAATATACACTCCTGGAAATTGAAATAAGAACACCGTGAATTCATTGTCCCAGGAAGGGGAAACTTTATTGACACATTCCTGGGGTCGGATACATCACATGATCACACTGACAGAACCACAGGCACATAGACACAGGCAACAGAGCATGCACAATGTCGGCACTAGTACAGTGTATATCCACCTTTCGCAGCAATGCAGGCTGCTATTCTCCCACGGAGACGATCGTAGAGATGCTGGATGTAGTCCTGTGGAACGGCTTGCCATGCCATTTCCACCTGGCGCCTCAGTTGGACCAGCGTTCGTGCTGGACGTGCAGACCGCGTGAGACGACGCTTCATCCAGTCCCAAACATGCTCAATGGGGGACAGATCCGGAGATCTTGCTGGCCAGGGTAGTTGACTTACACCTTCTAGAGCACGTTGGGTGGCACGGGATACATGCGGACGTGCATTGTCCTGTTGGAACAGCAAGTTCCGTTGCCGGTCTAGGAATGGTAGAACGATGGGTTCGATGACGGTTTGGATGTACCGTGCACTATTCAGTGTCCCCTCGACGATCACCAGTGGTGTACGGCCAGTGTAGGAGATCGCTCCCCACACCATGATGCCGGGTGTTGGCCCTGTGTGCCTCGGTCGTATGCAGTCCTGATTGTGGCGCTCACCTGCACGGCGCCAAACACGCATACGACCATCATTGGCACCAAGGCAGAAGCGACTCTCATCGCTGAAGACGACACGTCTCCATTCGTCCCTCCATTCACGCCTGTCACGACACCACTGGAGGCGGGCTGCACGATGTTGGGGCGTGAGCGGAAGACGGCCTAACGGTGTGCGGGACCGTAGCCCAGCTTCATGGAGACGGTTGCGAATGGTCCTCGCCGATACCCCAGGAGCAACAGTGTCCCTAATTTGCTGGGAAGTGGCGGTGCGGTCCCCTACGGCACTGCGTAGGATCCTACGGTCTTGGCGTGCATCCGTGCGTCGCTGCGGTCCGGTCCCAGGTCGACGGGCACGTGCACCTTCCGCCGACCACTGGCGACAACATCGATGTACTGTGGAGACCTCACGCCCCACGTGTTGAGCAATTCGGCGGTACGTCCACCCGGCCTCCCGCATGCCCTCGCTCAAAGTCCGTCAACTGCATATACGGTTCACGTCCACGCTGTCGCGGCATGCTACCAGCGTTAAAGACTGCGATGGAGCTCCGTATGCCACGGCAAACTGGCTGACACTGACGGCGGCGGTGCACAAATGCTGCGCAGCTAGCGCCATTCGACGGCCAACACCGCGGTTCCTGGTGTGTCCGTCGTGCCGTGCGTGTGATCATTGCTTGTACAGCCCTCTCGCAGTGTCCGGAGCAAGTATGGTGGGTCTGATACACCGGTGTCAATGTGTTCTTTTTTCCATTTCCAGGAGTGTAGCTCCACGTAATACCATGTAAGGCAGGGAGTTATCAATAACGTAATATGCTGTGGTGCATGTTCTGTACTGAAGCACGGATGATGAAGTATATTTATGGTAGTAAAAATAGTAAATTACACATTTAATTCAGCTAGTGTTTTTATTATACGTAGGTAAATCAGATAGAGCTATAACGACTAGACTTAACACGAAAAGAGTTGGAGACTGAAAAAGAAAAGGTGTTAATTTTACTCCACCAGTTGTCCAGTGTTCGAAATTTTTAGCACATTGTGTTCCGAGACTACGTTATCTTATTATTAAATGATATAAAACAAGGAAACCCATCACAAATCGCAATAATACACTGACTGACAACAATATAAAAATATTTATGTCCTCCTGTAGCGTAACATACGTTAAAGCTTCTACGCCATTAGGCAATTTGAAACGAGCACCGCTTGTTAGCCGTGCGGTCCGAGGCACCTTGTCACGGTTCGCGCGGCTCTCCCCGTTGGAGGTTCGAGTCCTCCCTCGGGCATGGGTGTGTGTGTTGTCCTTAGCATAAGTTAGTTAACTTAGATTGCGTAAGCCTAGAGACCGATGACTTCAGCAGTTCGGTCCCATAGTCTTCACCACAAATTTCCAATTTTCAAACGAAAACAACAAGACAGGAAACATGCATTGTCAAACGTAAAACTGTTCTTGGAACATCTCATGTTGGAGTGTTGTACTTTCCAGGCATAGTTCTAAATTAAAGACAGTCCGCTTTCACCTACCGAAGACAGTACTTCCCTGTAACCAAAGGAAGTATCATAGCCGTCAGTGATACCACGGTGAACGATAACATATGTGAATATTATATTCCAAAATTTATTAAATTATAAAACCCATTACTAAATCTATGTTGCAACATGTCCATCGATGGCTTATCACTTTCACGCGTCAGCAGGTGTTTCTCAGAATCCCTTCGAAAGAAACTTCTGCAAGTCCTTACAGGAAGTAGCAATTTGCACAGGAGTGCTACGAGTGAGAGCAGGAGATGACAGCTGAAGTGCTTGCATCATTTCTTGAAGCTGACTGGAGTTCAGGCCTGGATATTAAATACTTGCGTGGAGTGGTCTCACCGCTGCCCGAGACGTCTCTAGGCACGTCTCGATTGGTCATCGACACTCAGCTCTTAGTGGGACTCGTCAGTGAAGACAGTTCAGATCGTAGTGGGAATCATCACAGAGGACAGTTCAGCTCGTAGCAGGACTCATCACTGAAGACAGTTCTACTGCAGTCAATTGGATTCAAGACTGAAGATGTGTCTCGAGACGCTCTGGACAGTGGTGAGATACCGACCGGACTGTCACCCACAATACGGGCCGTCAACCAGTAGTGATGGTCTCATGTGCCTTTTTTTCATTTTTTTTTTTGGCAGAACCCCTTTGGTTATCATCCATGGCAGCCTTACAGCCCAGTACATTGACGACATTCTACGCACGGTTTTCTTGCCCTTCATGGCAAGTCATCCTGGGCTAACATTTCAGCAAGACAATGGCCACCCGCACACGGCGAGAGTTTCCTCTACTTGTCTGCGTGCCTGCCAAACACTGCCTTGACCAGTAAGGAGTAAGGTCTCCGGATCTCTGGGAGGACTCATACAACTCTATCAACCAGTGCCAAGCTTAACAACTGCTTGCACAAGGACAAGACGTAGACCAACACGTTATTGACTTGCTCAATTTGTGAAGCTCTTTCTCTTAAATAAATCATCCAGTTTTTCCTGAAATTGCAATCTTTTGTTTGCCTGTACACGTACGTCACATCTGCCTATTTCCGTCCCATTCGGATAATTCCTTGGTGGTGCGTCCGTTTTTTTTATCCGTCTTAAAATGTGCTTCATTCTTATGCATTTCGTCAGGTCATTCATTCATTTCTTCTTCAGATCCTTCACATACTATAAATACATCGTCAACATGTCAGCATTGTAGGTCTTGACTACAACACAGTATAAGGATTCGAGGAAGGCTTGCCAATCATCTACAGCCTGAACAAACACACCATCCTACAGATGGCGGAAACTGTCTCAAGTGTCCAAAATAGCAAACAGTAAGAGCACATTGGTGCGGCCGGGAGATGAAATGAAACAAGGTGTTCTCTAGTATAAAGAACATGTGCTCAATGTTTCAAGGACAACTTAGTAGTTTAAGCACAGTTTCTCTGAATGCCATTGTTCACTCCTGAAAATAGATTTTTTTACTACCAAAAATACATTAGCATGTTAATACCGCACATTTTCGTGTGTTTTGCTCCTCTTCCCTTCCAGTAGCCTTTTTGGCCTCATTCCTCTTACCACCCTACAGCCATCATCGCTGATGTACACTGACGACCAAATGCTTAATAGCGTGTTGGTGTGGCGCTGGAACGTAATAAAGCGGCTACGTACGTGGCACGGATTCGACAAGTCGTTGCTAGTTTTGCGGAGGTGTGTGGCACCAAATGTCTACGCTTTGGTCACCCATTTCCCATGAATCAAAGTGGGTTGAGTATATGATCTTCAGACCATTGTAGCACGATGTGACGACGACAGTCACACTGCAGGAATATGACCTCGCCGTCAGGCAGACAAGTACATCTACATCTACATACGTACACCGCATGCCACTGTATGGTGTGTGGTGGGGTAATGTACTCGCCATTTTATTTCCTGTTCCCCTCTCGAATGGAGCGGAGGAAAAATGTTTATATGCTTCCGTACAAGCCCTAATTTCTCTTATCTCGTCTTCGTGACCATTAGGCAAAATGAACGCTGGCATCAGTACAGTTCTTCTGCAGGCAGCTGCAAATGCCTGCTCTCTATTCTTTCCCAACAATGTTTCGCGCAAAGAACATCGTCTTCCCTTCAGGAATTCCAATTTGAGTTTACGAAACATCCCCGTAACACTCGCTTGTTGGTCGAACCTTCCTGTAACACATGTAGCACCACGACTCTGCGTTGCTTCGATGTCTTCCTATAATCCGACCTGGTGGAGTACTCAAGACTCTGTCGCACTAGAGTTTTATACGCGGTATTCTTTATGGACGAGCTGCACTTTCCTAGAAATCTGCCGACAAGCCGAAGTCGACCATTCGCCTTCCCTCCTACGGTCCTTATCTGGTCGTTCGATTTCATATCACTTTGCAGCGCTGCGCCTAGACATTTAACCGACGTGATTGTGTGAAGCAAAACACCACTAATACTGTATTCGAATATTACAGTATTGTTTTTTTTTTTGCTCATCTGCTTTACTTACATTTTTATACATTTACAGCAAGCTGCCGTTCATCACACCATATAGAAATTCCGTCTAAGTCATGCTGCATCCCTCCACAGTGATTCAACGGTGATACTTTTCCGTATACTACAGCGTCACTAGCAAACCGTCGCAGACTGCTGCTCACCATGTCCGTCAGATCATTTATGCGTACAGAACACGTGGTCCTGCCACACATCCCCGGAGAACTCCTGCCGATAGCCTTATCTCTGATGTACAATCCCAATCGATTACAACTTACGAGGTTCTATTACTTGAAAAGCCACTCACATATCTGGGAACTTGTTCCGTGTGCTCGGATCTTCGTCAATAGTCTGTAGTAGGACACCGTGTCAAACGCTTTCTGGAACTACAGGAATATGGCACCTGCTTGTTGTCACTCCTCTATGGTTCGCAGGATACCACGCGAGAAAAGGGTAAGCACGAAGGAATGCTAGTAGTCCTCAAATAGTACTGACGTACTCCGCAGCTCCCGTGGTGCGTTCGATTACTGCTGCAAGTCCCGTTGATGAGCAGGTGAATGTTCCCCATTCTATAATACTGCCCCAGTGACCTGATTTCGTGGTGTGGTACATGTTTCGAGCAGCCATTCGGCAGGATGAGGTGCGTGGGGTAGCCGCGCGGTCTACGGCGCCTTGCCACGGTTCGGGCAGCTCCCCCGTCGGAGGTTCGAGTCCTCCCTCGGGCACAGGTATCTGTCTTGTCCTTAGCTTACGTTAGTTTAAATTAGATTAAGTAGTGTCTAAGCCTAAGGAGCGATGACCTCAGCAGTTTGGTCCCATTGGAACTTACCACAGATTTCCCAAAGTTTTCACCTCGGTGACAGTGTACCAGGACGCGACATTCCAACTGGTGTAACAAGAAACATGATTCATCGCATGAGACGACACGTTTCCACTAATCTGGGATCGCGTGGGCACAGCAATCATAATTAGGAGTGTCGTTGGGTTGGTTCAAATGGCTCTGAGCACTATGGCACTCAAGAGCTGAGGTCATCAGTCCCCTAGAACTTAGAACTACTTAAACCTAACTAACCTAAGGACATCACACACATCCATGCCCGAGGCAGGATTCGAACCTTCGACCGTAGCATTCGCGCGGTTCCGGTCTGAAGCGCCTAGAACCTGTCAGCCACCGCGGCCGGCTGTCGTTGGGTCATCGTGGGAAACCGCAGGTGTCGTTTCCTATGCAGCCCCATGTCCAACCCTATACGCTTGTTAGGATCCTACATCCTCACATGTCAAACGATTTGTCACTATGTGCAATATCTGAGAGTAAATTTATCGATGTGCTTCATCGCAATGACTGTGTTGCTGCTAACTGTCGTTTAGCTGATGCAAAATTCCAAGCTAATCGCTAATCTCTGACAAAGTTTTGAATAATGTGTGATTGTCATTACTGGGCGTGAGCGTTTAGCGTGGCAGTCTATCGGGGTACGGTCTGAGCGTGAGAGCGTAACCGTTAAGCTGAAACTGTACGTACTCCGGCAGCGCTAGGATGGCATTACTAATTTGTTTGGAATACGATTATTCACGCCGCGTTTATTCACTTGAGAGTTTGAGTGTGGAAAGAACTATGCCGTTTGGTGGCACGTGGGATAATGCTAACCTACGCATTTTTGAAAGTGTCTGCTATGAGTCGCCATTGCGGCGCCACCCATCGGAGGTTCGAGTCCTCCCTCGGGCATGGGTGTGTGTTGTCCATAGCGGATGTTAGTTTAAGTTAGATTAAGTAGTGTGAAAGCCTAGGGACCGATGACCTCAGCAGTTTGGTCCAATAGGAACTTGCCACAAATTATTATTGAGTAGCCATTTCAGCCACAAACCGTTCAGTTCGATCTGCTAACAATGTGTTCTTAATCGAACTCGCCGTTAGCTGCTTCCTTAAATTCTCAGCTATTATCCCCGTGGGCACACTTTTCTCTTAGTTTTCATAGCTTTCCATTTCTGTTTTTGAATGTATTTTTGATATTTGAATAATAAACTAAATAAAATTGAATATGTAGTTTACTAGTTTTTTACAGTTCCAATAAAAATTAAGGAAACTATTCAGTTTGAAATAGTTGTTTAGGACATAATACATAATAACCACACATATTCCATCCGAACAGACTTTTGAAGACCTAACGGTACCGACCGACCGCCAAGTCATCCTCAGACGATGCGCGTCACTGGATGCGGGCATTTGGTAAACACAACGCAGTTGTTTTCGTTACTGAAGCCGCTACTTCTCAGTCAAGTAGCTCCTCAATTGGCGTGACAAGGGCTGAGCGCACCCCGCTTACCACCGGTGCTCGGCAGACATGGACGGTGATCCACCGAAGTGCTAACCAAACCCGACAGCGCTTGACTTCGGTGATCTGACTGGAACCGGTGTTACCACTGCGGCAAGTTCAACGGCGCAATCATACATACACTGTCGATAAATTTAAATGTTAATGTTACACTACTTTTTCATGTAATCGTAAAATACGTTTTGATTCGGGCTGAAATTGTACGAATTACGAGTTTTAAGTGCTACTGAAACATATGGTCTCAGGCATCCAGAATGCTCCAAAAAGTGGTTTTAGGTCTTTTTTCCCGAGAGGATATCCCGTTTTGATCACCTCGCGATCTATACCGTATCTACTGAGTCGTCTCTCCCAGTAAATTTGTGCTGGTGACGCCCGTAGTTACAGGCGCCCAGGAAGATACGGTATTCCTTGACTTTCTACACCATTCCGCATTGCCTTCTGATGCGCGATGTACAAGCGCACGGAATACCGGAGCAACTCTGTGACTAGATTGAAAAGGTTCTAGGAGACAGGACACAGCATGCCATTCTCAACAGAGGGATGCCTTCGGATGCGCAAGTATTTTTGACGTGCCCCAAGGAAGTGTTATAGGACCTTTAAATTTCAAAATATGTGTAAGTGGTTACTAGATAAACTCGAAATTTCCATGAGGCTTTTCGCGAATGACGCTATCGTATACGGAAAAATCGCAAAGCTAGAAAACAGAAGCGAAATTCACGGGGACCTGCAGAGAGTGGAAGCTTGGTGCAGGGATTGGCAGTTGACCGTCAAGATAAACAAATGTAACATATTTCGTATGCGTAGGCAGAAATACCCATTATTGTATGATTACGTGAATGCAGAACAATCGCTGGAAACAGCTACTTCCGTAAGATGGGAGTATGTGTACGGAGCGATTTAAATTGGAACGACCACATGAAATATCTCGCGGGTAAGGCAGACGCCAGACTGAGATTCGTGCGAAGAATCCTCAGGGAATGTAGTTCACCCGCAAAAGAGGTAGCTTACAAGTGCCACCGTCGACCAACACTTCAGTACTGCTCGCCAGTGTGGGATCCGTATCAGACGGGATCGATAGAGCGAATAGAAAAGATGCAAAGAAGAGTAGCAGGTTTCGTTACAGATTCGTTTAATAAGAATGAAACCGTCACGGAAATGCTCAGCCAACTCCACAGACGCTGCAAGAGAGGCGTCCTTCATCGTGCTGCTGTTACTGTTAAAGTTACAAGAGGCTACAAGTTAGCCAATATGCCACTTTCTCCTTCGCAGATCTCGCGAGAAGACCGTGAAAGTAGAATTGGAGAGATACCTACACACATTGAGGTTTACCAGCAATCTTTCTTAGACAGGAAAGGGGGGACGTGATGCTGCTACACAAGGTACTCTTCTCCGTATGGTGTAACGTGCTGGCGGGGTACACGTGAAGATACAGCTATGTGTACATGTCTGTGCAATTTGAAATGGTCTTAGCAATATGTCGTTTGCCTTTAGAAAGTGTCATCAATAACTCGAGACACTATGATAGATTTTCCTTTAAAGCAAAACTGTAGTCTCATTTCTATATTTAAAGGATTTATGACTAGTAATGATTGTGACTGTTCATGCAAAAATTAATAGTTTGAAATTTCTTTAAAAGTTTTCTTGACTGTGCATCTACTTAAACAGGTAGAGACTGCTATTTCATTTGTATTTGTATGACCGAATATCTTCGCTGATTATTCGAAACTTTACAGTACGATAGGCTTTCAGTAAGTAATGCAACACATTTTTCCCTTTTATTAAGGATTCCGGTGCAGCATGTTATTCGCCACTCACTTGGCTACAAAACCCCGTTTCTCGACATATCTCCGTTCGGTGCGACGCCCTAATTGCACATTACTGGGAGTCACTGTAAGCCCTCACGGTAGCGCTCCACTGGTCGACATCGCAGCCAGCAGCTTGCTATATCAAGAACCTGCCCATCATCCACGTACCGGTTCCAGTGGATTGTATTTTTCATTGGTCTATACAGTTGGAAGGTGGAAGGTATGAGATCCGAGCTGTAAGGAGGTCGAGGAAGAACAATCTAACGAAATTTTGAAAGGTCCTCTCGGGTGTGCAGACTCTTGTGAGGCATTGCGTTGTCACGCAGAAAGAGAAGTCTGTTTGCTCTTTTGTGGCTACGCACACTCTGAAGTCGGTTCATCAGGTTTGCGCGACCTTGTTGCGATTACAAAAAACACCTCGCCCGACGACTCGCCGTACTTTTGTTCACGCTAGGTCTCCAAAGACATTCTACAAGTGCCTATAAATACGTGCGATGCTCTGGTTATCCTTTAAAAGAAACTCGATGACCGCTCCGTGTTTGGAACGCATCTCCGTTGTAGACGTGATTTTGAAGAGTACGTACAGCGCCGCCACGTATCGGAAACTCGTGAAACTATACGGACTAAAGCGGAAATATTGCACGACGTTCCACAACAAATTCCGCATTTTTCCAACCGAAACTGGCCGAGAAAAGAACTGGTTGGCATTACTTATTGAACGCCCTCGTACATGCAGCTGGGACTGCCAAAGTAACCGCTGCGCGGGGTAGCCGAGCGGTCTAGGGGGGTCTTGTCAGGGTCCGCCCGGCTTCCTCCGACGGAGGTTCGAATCCTCCCTCGGGCTTGGGTGTGTGTGTGTGTGTCTGTAGCCCTTAGCGTAAGTTACTTTAAGTTAGATTAAGTAGTGTGTAAGCTTAAGGACCGATGACCTCAGCAGTTTGGTCCCATAAGACCTTACCACAAATATCAAAATTTTTTCCAAAGTAACCTGTCTGGAAATACACTGTTCCTATATCATTCTTGACAAAATGTAACCCATTATTGTTTGTAGGTCGGTGAGTGATCTGTAAGTGTTCTAGAATGTGATTTAAATAACTGACATTTGAGGATCTTCAACCTGCACGTTGACTGAAGGAAACATTTGATCCTCTAACGCGGTTCTTGGCGGCGCTGCGGTGAGTGCACACGCGTCATCCCCGGCATTCCGCGGTCACTGTGAGCGACGGATGGGTGGGAAGAAGGGTGACTTGCCAGGGACAGTCCAGAGCGCACGCGCCTTCCGGAGGGTAATTTTAGCGCGCGCGCCAGTGTAACGCAGCGTCCGCCTGGTCGGCTCAATAATGCACTCGGCCTGTCGATGGAGGCTATTCCAGGCGGCGCGCCGCCCCCGCGTAACCCACATCCCGCTCGGGGGTCGCCGGTGTGGCGGCGGACGTCACTGGACTCGGTCACACGGGTGGCGCACGTCATCGCGTTAACAGCTGGCGCCGGTGTGTGTCCGTGCCGGTGGTAAAAACCGTGGGGAGACTGAGGGCAGACTGCATCGATTCTCAAGCAAATGTCAGGGGACCGCAGACTCCTCACTAATGCCGTTCTTCTCAGATGTTAAGAAAGGGAAGTGTTGTTGCAATAGGGAACAGTCACAAAATTATCTGAGTATTCAACGTAAGTCATCAGTTTTTGGAGTTGAAAATGAGGAGTACCAATAGAAAAAATTCAAGAATGGTCTATAATATGCTAAAGACAAGTGTATGCCAAAAAATATTGCGAATGATAGGAAAGACACACCCTTGTTCAATAGCCGTTTTATAAATATTCTATGGATGACAGCAGAGTTTCCCTACAGATTTAAATGACGTAAATGGTTTGTTAACAAGAAAAGTTTGATCAAGCAAATACAAATAAAAGGCCACAATGAATCAATGTATTCAAAAGTAAAATTATGCCTGACACATTGACGGGAAATCCAAAGACGCTCGCCTTTCGTAAAGTACATCTACATCTACATCAATACTCCGCAAGCCGCATGACGGTGTGTGGCGGAGGGTACCTTGAGTACCTCTATCGGTTCCCCCTTCTATTCCAGTCTCGTATTGTTCGTGGAAAGAAGGATTGTCGGTATGCTTCTGTGTGGGCTCTAATCTCTCTGATTTTATCCTCACGGTCTCTTCGCGAGATATACGTAGCAGGGAGCAATATACTGCTTGGCTCTTCGGTGAAGGTATGTTCTCGAAACTTCAAAAAAAGCCCGTACCGAGCTACTGAGCGTCTCTCCTGCAGAGTCTTCCACTGGAGTTTATCTATCATCTCCGTAACGCTTTCGCGATTACTAAATGATCCTGTAACGAAACGCGCTGCTCTCCGTTGGATCTTCTCTATCTCTTCTATCAACCCTATCTGGTACGGACCCCACACTGCTGAGCAGTATTCAACCAGTGGGCGAACAAGCGTACTGTAACCTAATTCCTTTGTTTTCGGATTGCATTTCCTTAGGATTTCCAATGAATCTCAGTCTGGCATCTGCTTTACCGACGATCAACTTTATATGATCATTCCATTTTAAATCACTCCTAATGTGTACTCCCAGATAATTTATGGAATTAACTGCTTCCAGTTGCTGACCTGCTATTTTGTAGCTATGTATTCGGAGCACATTACACTTGTCTACATTAAGATTCAATTGCCATTCCCTGCACCATTCGTCAATTCGCTGCAGATCCTCCTGCATTTCAGTACACTTTTCCATTGTTACAACCGCTCGATATACCACAGCATCATCCGCAAAAAGCCTCAGTGAACTTCCGATGTCATCCACAAGGTCATTTGTGTATATTGTGAATAGCAACGGTAAGTAAATGTATCACAGTCATTTGTTAGTCAGTGATGACACTGATGTTGAAACACAGTATGACGAGTAAGAGTTTCATAAACTGAATTTATTTCTTACTAAATCATTCCCCTGGACAAGATTATACTGTGTTTTCTCCTTTCAGTCGTCGCACGAAGGTCGAAATATCAGATACTGCTCAATGATGATCCATGCAGCTAAGGAAGCTTTTGTAGGCCAGTTTTGGATTATTTGCTGGCTTGACAGACCGCAAGTGTCCTACATCAAATTGTTCATCTTGGCTTCTTCTGCACCACTGTGCTATATTTTAAATATAGGATAAGGAGGACCAATGGTTCCAGATACGAGTTGGGGCAGAAGAAATTTAGTGGGAGGTTGAACAGAGAGCCACTGACGACTTTTTAAGAGTGTTGCCTTCGGAAATGTCAGGGAGAGTGTGGACGAAGATTCTGATTGAGTTGCTTACAGCTGTCAAACTGGCAGAAGAAATTGAGGAAACTGGGATGTTAACTGGAATGCAAGGTAGACAAAAAGTGCTTTCAGCCAATGTAAGGTGTTACTAAAATGGACAACCGAGCTTGCAAGAAAGCAACGTTGGTAGTCACAGTACAGTGCGAGTAGAAGCAGAGGTCAATATAATAGTAACGGTAGTCTCAGAGGTAGGCAACTGGGAAAGATGCAGCTGTTAAAGGGAACCCGAGGTCGATCTACAGACATTTCCAGTAAAATTACGTGCCACAAAGTCTTATGGAAAGAAGGATTTTGCAGTCAGAGGAATAGACTTGCGGGGTATTGTTGGACACAGGGTTGCATATGTTCGTTGCCAGTGCAGGTATAGTGGAACATAAGCGATGGAACCCACCCCCGTATAGGTTGCGTGGAATGGGAGACGGAAATTGCCTGAGTAAAGTCCAGTTCAGACAATGTGCAGAGACTGTGGCACACCAGAGTGAGGGCTATGACACGATTCTGGGTTTGGATTTCATGCGTCAGCATTGGACCAAAATCTATTTTCGGCAACACTTGGTGGAGCCCTACAGGAAAAACATTGAGTTGGATGAAGCCGCTCGAAGTTTATCGATATGAAGAGGTGAGTATGTTGAGTACGACAAACCATTTAAATCACGAACCATCACAACCAGACTCGATTCACACACTTGTGTAATTAGGCACTATGAAAATGTTAAGTCAGATTAGTGTTATGTCTGACTAACCAGTACCGCTGTTGTGTGTGTGAAGTCATTGGACGTAAATTAAGTATTGGTTTAGATGAGTTGTTTAGTGAAAAGAAGTGTTGTACAGGGACAAGGTGTATGATGAAAAGTTTACCTTGTTTATGAGTAATTGGATATCCTGGAGGAGAAAGAGTGGGATACAGGTGTTTCAGTCAAAGAAAATTGCCAAACGTCAATGACACTTCATTATACGGGAAACTGAAGGATCTAAAGGTGAATAATATGGAATGGATGCAAGAGTTAATGTTGCATGTTTAGGGATTTGTTTTCTTTTTTTAAGAAAAGGCTCTTTTCCAGCAAACCATATTACCCAGCACTGAATACCACCAGGAAATGAATCAAATGGTTCAAAGGGCTCTGAGCACTATGGGACTTAACATCGGAGGTCGTCAGTCCCTTAGACTTAGAACCTGCGACCGTAGCAGAAGCGCGGTTCCGGACTGAAGTGCCTAGAACCGCTCGGCCAAAGCGGCCGGCGAAAATGAATCACTAGATTACCACAAACCAAGCAGAGTCCCAACAAACTTGCAGTCGATTCTGCAGGAATTCATGGATCATAAGATGAAGGATGGGACTATTGAGAAAACATTTCCGTCATGCCCAAGAAATCAGCGAGTGGATCACGAAAATATAGGTTTTATTGCGATTATCGACACTTGAATGTCAAGACTATAATTGATGCCTTTTCTTTCCCGAACATTTAGGTCAGTGCAAATATTTTTCAACGATGGAAATAAGGAGTGGCTACCATCAGATAGACGTCGTTCCAGAAGACTGACCAAGAGTAGCGTTTTCTTCACTGTGGAAGCATTATCAATTCAGGAGATGGCTTTCAGATTGAAAACGCAAATTTCAGAGATTTTTGGACAGAGATACCAGAGGACTGAAAAAGCGTCAGTGCGTGATGTATCTTATGATGTAACAGTCTTTGCTAGTGATATGGAGCAGCACATGCAACACCTAAGGGAAGTACTGAGAGCCGTGAATTTAATGTTGAGCACAGGGAAGCGTAATTTTGTGTTGGAAGAGGTGGCATACCTTGGTGCCATAATTAGTAAGAATATTAAATTTTGGTGGTTCACATTACCTTTATTATTATGATTTTATCCCAGATTATGTTGAGATACCCAAGGTTAGTTAAAGCTATATGTGAATCTTCTGTACTTGATCTGGTGAAAGAAGTGCTATTACTTCTGGGAGCCGCGGATTATTATATAACATTTGTGAAAGGATTTGCAGACGTTGCCACACCACTGATACAGTTACTGAAGAAAGATACAAAACTTATTTGGTCAGAGGATTGTCAATGTGCTTTTGGGGAACTGAAAGAAGCTTTGACACTCAGTCGAATTTTGGTGTTTCCAAACTTCAATAACGAATTTGTTCTGTCAAGTAGTGCACTTGGTTGCGTGTTGTCTCAAGAAATAGAGGACATAGAACATCCGGTGGTATGCATCAACGCATGTCAACTCAGCGGAGAAGAGCTACACCACAACAGGAAACGAAATGTTGAGCCTTATCTATGAAATCACCTACTTCAAGTGTTGTCTATACGGGAAAAAGTTTCTTGTTTTGACAGACCATACAGCGTCGAAATAGTTGCTGAGGCTGAAGACTCCATATAATAGGTTAACGTAATGGGCAGTACGATTGAGTCATATATACATACATAAACGTGGTAATGTATAAACATGGAAAGAAACATGGGAACGAAGATGGGTTAAGTAGGAAAGTAGTAGTGTTATAAATACGCTGTAGTGCGCTTAAGGAGTGGTAGGCAGACCAGAGGATAGATAGCGTATGTAAACAGTTTAGAAAGTAGTAGCAGCATTGTACACAAAATGGGTTGCCATGCCGATAAACTAAGTTGGTTCCATGAGTGGAGGTACCAGCAAAGTTGAGAGATAGAGTACTACAGGACACACATGATCACCTTTTAGCAGGTCATGGGGGATGTATGTCTACCAACAGGAAAGTAATGGAGAGATACTGGTGGAAGAATAGGAAATCGGACGTGGACCCACATGTACAGAACAGCATACTGTGTGCACAGAGAGCGGATCCGCGTCAGATGAGAGTACAATGGCAGCGGTTACCTGAAGCATTAGCAACAATTCAATTGCTTGCGACGGATGTTTTAGGTTCTTTCTACAGAACACCTGTACTCGCGAGTACAGAACAGTTTTACAGCATGTGGATACAGCCGTGATGCCCGACCAACAAGCAGGGACAGTGCACAAGCGCTAGTAATCAATTGGATGCTGAAGTTTGGGGTACCTAAAACGACGTGACGGATGAGGGAACCCCCTGTATGTTGGATTTATTCGACGAACTTTGTCGGCCATTGTGTGAAAAAAAAAATTGCAGACGAGTCCTTTACACCATAAAGCCAATGAATGAACGGAGTACATAGAACTTTAAGGAAGATGCTGGGATTCTATGTGGACGCACACCATTCCAATTATGATGTTTATTTAAGCTATGTGGTCTCAGCATACAACTCGAAGCAGCACACGAATACGGAATTGACTGTAGCCAGGTAAACCGCCGAAACATGCACTATTTGTCTGTGACAATGCCCCTTGGCTCAGTCTGGTGGAAAGTCAGAATCCATGGAGTGCAACCGTTTGGTGTGGGATAGTGAACCATGAGTTCACGGGCTCAGTTTTCATACACACGACACTGAATGAGCACAGTTTTCACAGCCTCTTAACAGACGATCTTCCACGAATGCTAGAAGACGTTTCTCTGCAGACTAGGAGGAGCCTGTAGTACCAACATGATGGCTGTCCAGCCCGTAGTGCACAAAGTGCTACAGCATGTCGTCACAAATTGCTTCCAAATCGTTGTACCTGACCCAGAGGACCTGTAGCTTGGCCGGCCGATTTCCCGGATTTGACGCCTGCAGATTTTTTTCTGTGAGGAAAGCTGAAAGAAGTTGTCTGCAAGGACATACCAACTACATCCGATGATATGCAATGACGAATTACTGCAGCCTGCTCGGACATCTCCATTGAAAGGCTCGCGTGTGTAGCAGTCGTTCCATATCAGACTAGACGCGTGTATTGCCATTGCTAGTGGTCATTCTGAACGCAAATTGTGGTGGTCAATTGCCTCGCTACCAGTCAGAATCCACATAACTAGTGTACACACTTATCTTGCACATAAGTGTATGCTACCACAGGAATTGTACAAGTGTCGGTTAGGAACTTTTCAAAATACGATATCTCATTCTAACACTCTGCGTGGTGTCTGTTTGTTCTAAGTCGTGTCTCCCTACCACTTTCGCGCAACGACGCTCTCAGCGTGGTTTTTAGGGAATTGACTAGTTTGAACCTGGGACCTGTTGCTGGTAAGGAGACGCCAGACCACACATGACATGTAGAGTTCAGAAGAGTTCAGTGAGACTAGCGATGATATAACCAAATACTTAATGTTTCCAGCGTCAGCTCCACTGCACTCCCTGTAGAAGAATCTTAATACTAACTAAATTTAGTGGAAGGGGTTCAAGGCTTTCCTATTTTTAGTTAGCTGGTAAAATAACGTCGAAAAAGCAGTTAAGTTTACCATTGGAAATTTTATTCTACTCACAAAACATTGTTTATAAATTGCACTATTGATAAAAGGATATATTTTAATACAGGACGATAAAAACCAACTGCGTTCAACAAAAATGTGAAAGAATATTCCCTGAATGGGTTTCCAAGTTCTACAATGGATCGAAGGATGACCTATGCCATATCACATCTATAATCTAGGATTAAGTTAAGTTTCATAAAAGAGAAAACTAACAAAAATTCAAATGGCTCTGAGCACTATGGGTGCTAGAACTTACAACTAGTTAAACCTAACTAACCTAAGGACATCACAAACATCCATGCCCTAGGCAGGATTCGAACCTGCGACCGTAGCGGTCTTGCGGTTCCAGACTGCAGCGCCTTTAACCGCACGGCCGCTTCGGCCGGCTAAGAGAAAACTATCAAAATGGTCTACAGTGACCCTCAATTATTTTTAATTACTTATTTAACTTGTCGTAAATTACAGTGGCTGATGTGGCTTTTCAATAATCAGAAAAATCATCGCGTTTCAGATTTTAACTTCACGTAGCAAATGTGAATACCATGAGCTTTAATTGTCGATCGACACTAGTATTACCCAAAAAGGGGTGTAACAGATGAGACTTCTGCAGTTCTGAGTGATGCCTTATGCGCTCAAAAATGCGGCATTGCGTGCGTTCATTACCTTGACGGTGTTTAGGCAGCGTCAGAGGGCGGCGGGCGACGCGACTTCACACCTCGCCGTCTCGGAAGCCTCTCTCCTAACTTCTCCTTAATACAATTTACCGAAGTTGGTTTTAAAAAACGGTATCTGGCTGTGTTTTCAACTGACCAATCGGCATCTCAATGTTAACTTTAAGCTCCACCTACAAAAATTCTGTCTATCCAATGGGAAACGTTATACTTTTCGTGGTGGGGCAATGTTTTTAACGTTTGCAACTTAACATAGACGCGGAAAAGTCTCACGCTAAAACTTGCAGCTGGTGTGGCCCCTTTTAGTGTTATCGTAAGATCTATACTGTTCTTCTGGAGGGCTTTATCTTTCAACATGGGCTGGTGGGTGGTCCTGGCGGTCAGCTGGCGACGTGGGTGTCCATTCCTTATCGCAGGGCCTTCTCGCTTACACGGTTCTGCTCTCGGCTTCTGTTCTCGTTTCTCCCCTCAGAACTGCATATGTTTCACGGTGGGAAGGTATGACATGCATTTAGGCGTTCTTGTGTTAGTCTGTGGTATTCCATTTGCTCACTCGTTGATCGTATTACTTTGGTTAATTTAATGTCAGGATTTATTCGGAGCTATGTGACATACTGTCGGATCTGCTATCATGTTAGGGTTTTCATGGGAGGTGTTGGATTTGCCTGACACCTTAGATTGTAAACGACTCTCAGTAGAAACCTGTAACAAACACCATTATTTCCGGTACAGTTGATTCACGCGATATATACTGTCCTGTATGACTGAGATTGTGTAGAGTAGTTGCGAAATGGGGAAAAACTTACGGACGACCTGCGTCTGGTGTAAAGTCTGCCTGCTTATTCTACACACAGATGTAGTGTAATGCATGTAAGGAGGCGAAAAATTTCAGTGTCGTTGAATCATACATCTATCCACATCTACTTGCTTCCGCTGCAATTCATACGTAAGTGCCTGGCAGAGGGTTCATGGTATCACCTTCAGACTATTACTCTGCCGTTTCACCATCAACAGCGCGCGCAAAAAAAAAAAAAAAAAAAAAAAAAAAATGAACACTTTAATCTTTCCGTGCAACGAACGCGCGTCTCATATCCACGACAGTCTGCCTCCTATTTGTCGATAATTCAAAATGAGCTGTCCTTCTACGATATCCTGCGTCAATACTGTCTGGTGCCGATCCGATACCGTGCAGCAATACTCCAGAACAGTATTTACTAGCTTAGTGTAGGCAGTCTTCTACCTGTTGCATCTTCTAAGTGTTCTAATGAAACGCAGTCTTTCTGTAACCCTTCCCCATATCATTATCTATGTGATCGTTCCAGTATAAGTTAATCGTAATTGTAATCCCTGGGTATTTAGTTAAACTGACAGCCTTTAGATTTATGTGACTCACTGCGTAGCCCAAATTTAGCGCATTCTTTTTAGTTCACTTGTGGATGACCTCACACTTTTCATTATTTACAGCCACCTGCCACTTTTTGCACCATACAGGTATCTTGGGCAAATCGTTTTACAACTGATTTTAATCTTCTGACGACTTTTGTGGAAGCTGAATGGTAGCATAATGCTGCAAACGATCTAAGAGGACTGCTCAGATTGTCTCCTAAATCGCTTATACAGGGTAGAAACAGCAGGCGATCTATAACAATTCCTTGGGGAACGCCAGATATCACTTCTGTTTTACTAGATTTTTCGGCAGTTAGTACGAAATGTAACCTGTCGTACAACTGAGACGGTACTTCATGGGCAAGGAATTTTATCAGCACTTGCTTGTGAAGAACTGTGTCAAAAGCCTTCTGGAAATCCAGAAAATAGTGTGAGTTCCCCTGTCGATAGAACTTATTACTTCGTGTGAACAAAGAGCTAGTTGTGTTTGACAAGAAAGACATTTCATGAACCTGTGCTGTGTGTCCGTACATCTTTTTCTTGGAGGGAAATCATTATCTTCGAACTGAGTGCGCCGCGCCGGCTCTTTATCAGTACTGTGCTTGAGTGCGGTGTGTGGCGTAGCCAGCAAAGGGTCGCGTGCGGATCTCGAGAGGGCATGTGCGTCGACTTACGAGCCTTTGGCAGGCGTATTGGTGTCGCGAAGAGGAGTCTGTCTGGCTGTCAAAAAGGAAGGTTCCAGCTGGCAACAGGAGCGCGCAGTCAAAAAAAAAACACCGACTTGATTATTTATTGTTTGCTTATTAATTGCTTCCACCCGTTAGTACACTCATACCCATAAATTGCAGAATGTGGTGCCACACAACGTGGCACTACACAGAACTGGGGCTAATAGCACGGGCACATAGGGAACACACATGACACAGATCTATAAGTCCACGGTATTGGTGATAAGTTGAGAAAACCGTCCCGAAACACATGTGCTACAAAACTATACTGTTTCCTGCGTATGTACCCCGACATCAATATGGGATATGATCACCGTGCACACGTACACAGGCCGCACAACGGGTTGACATTCTCTGGATCAGGTGGTCGAGCAGCTGCTGGGCTACAACCACCCATTCTTGCACCAGTGCCTGATGAAGCTCCTGAAGTGTCCTAGGGGTTTGAAGACGTGCAGCGATACGTCGACCGAGAGTATCCCGGACGCGCTCGATGGGGTTTAGGTCTGGAGAACAGGCAGGTCACTCCATTCGCCTGATATCTTCTGTTTCGAGGTACTCCTGCACGATGGCAGCTCGGTGAGGCCGTGCGTTATCATCCATCAGGAGGAAGGTGGGACCCACTGCAACCCCTGAAAAGGCGGACATACTGGTGCAAAATGACGTCTCGATACACCTGACCTTTTACAGTTCCTCTGTCAAAGACATGCAGGGGTGTACGTACACCAATCATAATCCGATCCCACATAATCAAATCACGACCTCCATACAGGTTCCTTTCAAGGACATTAAGGGGTTGGTATCTGGTTCCTGGTTCACGCCAGATGAAAACCCGGCGAGAATCACTGTTCAGACTATACCTGGCCTTGTCCGTGAACATAGCCTGGGAGCACTGTTCCATTGACCATGTACTGTGTTCTTGACACCAGGCTTTATGGGCTCTCCTGTGACCAGGGGTCAATGGAATGCACCTTGCAGGTCTCCAGGCGAATAAATCATGTCTGCTCAGTCGTCTGTAGACTGTGTGTCTGGAGACAACTGTTCGAGTGGCTGCAGTAAGGTCCCGAGCAAGACTACCTGCAGCACTCCGTGGCCATCTGCGGGCACTGACGGTGATATATCGGTCTTCTTGTGGTGTTGTATGCTGTAGACGTCCCGTACTGTAGCGCCTGGACACGTCTCCTGTCTGCTGGAATCGTTGCCATAATCCTGAGATCATACTTTGTGGCACACAGAGGGCTCGTGCTACGACCTGCTGTGTTTGACCAGCCTCCAGTCGCCCTAGTATTCCACCCCTCCTAATGTCATCAATATGTGTTCTTTGAGACGTTTTCAACACACAGTCACCATCAGCATGTCTGAAAACGTCTGCAAACTTAGTCGCTGCACCGTACTCGGACATGCACTGTAACCTCCCCACAGAAATGTTAGATAATAATTAAATGTAAATGGAGCCAAGTGTAACGTCCCCGTGAAAATATGATAATGAAAAGAATTGAATAGAATTGTAAATAGTGTCAAATGTTAGCTTCCCACACTAAAAGAAAACTCAATGATAATGAAAACGTGCCAAAAGTTAGTTCCCCACAAGATTATAGAATAATAATGACCCAAATGTAAACTCGACACAAAAATTGAGAAATGAAATTTAATCATTAAACCCACAATAATAGGGCAGCTGCGCTGACCTTAGGCCCTGTGCAATAATTAATCTGATAAATTGATTCTGGGAGGAAAAGCATAGGAAATATTGTTTCATTTAGAATGATGTAGAACTGATTCTGGGAGGAAAAACATAGGAAATATTGTTTCAATTGGAATGGTTCCTTTTTTTTAAAACGATTGCTTTGAAAACAAAATTATTATTGGGGCATTTCTTGAACAAATTAATTACAATTAACATACATTACATTATCAAATGTGCGCAATGCTGCTTCATTACCTTATTTAACAATATATCTCGTCCCGAACCTTGACCAGAGACCCATGTCGACGCCCGCCGACAACTCGCAACATACTACTCCGACCGAGTCCAACTCGCAACTGAGTCCAACTCGCAACTGTTCCTGCCGACTCGCTACACGCAACTGAATTCCCGCGCGGTCAAGTGCAGACTAGCAACGATAAACAACTCTCTGGTCAGAGATTCTGTCATGCCTCGCCATCGCTGTACTGAATACACTGAACACATACGTGTTTCAGCACCAACACACCTCAGCGTATGTGGACTGCTGCCAGTGCTACCGTGCGACGACCGCAGGTCAAATGCACCGCATGGTCATACCCACCAGAGCATTGTTTCACTATGTATCAGCATTATCCTTAATTTATGAACATGGGTGTATGTTCCTGTCGTTGCGAGTAGGTATGAAAAGTAATATCCTTTAGGTTTAAAGGTTGAAATTGCCCATTCATTCGTTTGAGTACCGGGATATACGTGGAGAGTAGATGTGAGTGATATATATGTCTGAATTTGCTCAGTGAGTGTGTCCAGGTTTAAGATCTTTATTACGTGAGTACTGCACCTCGTCCTCGATGATGTACCATTCGATTAATTCCATTCTATTAGGTTTAAATTATTTGTTAGAGCTGTGGAAACTTATTTTAAATACGCTGAGGTGAGAAAAGTGATTGGACACCGAGATGCACGTACACAGATGGCGCTATTATCGCGTATCGACGGCTTAAAAAGGGCAGTGCAATGGCGGAGCTGAGCTGTCCCTTGTACGCAGGCGATTCATGTAAAAAAGTTTACCACGTGATTATGACCGCATGACGCGAGTTAACAGGCTTTGAACGCGGAATGGTAGTTGTAGCTAGCCGCATGGGACATTCCGTATCGCAAACCGTTAAGGTATTCAGTATTCCGAGATCCTCGGCGTCAAGAGTGTGCCCAGAATAACACATTTCAGGCATTACCTGTCATCAAGGACATCGCAGTGGCTGATAGCTTTCGCTTAACGACGGAGGGCAGCTGCTTTTGCGCAGATTTTTCAGTCGTAACAGACAAGCAACACTATATGAAATAACAGCAGAAATGGATGTGGGACGTACGACGAACGTATCCGTTAGCAGAGAGCGGCGAAATTTTGCGTTAATAGGCTCTGGCAGCAGACGACCTACCCGACTGCCTTTGCTGACAGCACGACATCGCTTTCAGCTCCTCTCCTGGGCTCGTGTCCATATTGTCAGGGTGTGGATTTTATTCCGTCAAGTTGCTCAGTGGATTGATCCGACAAGTACCGTTTGGCTCCTGCAAGAAACAGTTTCCACCTCACACTACTACAGAAATCAGACGCTCCTAATGTACCTACAGGAACAGCTTCAAAAACATTCAGCAACAAATATCTTCTGGAGTCGTCCGCTGTAATGAAAAGACACAAAAATATTCTATATTCTTACATAAGTAGTGGGATACTTGGGTACAGGAGTATTGCTAGTTAGTGTACGAAAAACATTAAACGAATGAAAAATACTACTTATTCCAAAAATTCTGAGAAATCAAGTGAAACTTTTTCTATATATACAAAAAAAATAACTTTCCGGGTTCTTTTCGGAACAGTAGATTGCCTCTTATGGATAGGAATGCTATTATTGTACAAAGTATGAAAAGGTTATTTTCTCCCCTTTCTCTAAGAATGTTATTTACTCGGCAGAATGGCTGAGAGCCGCGCCTGCACAACCTCAATAACTTTTCTAGGTACGGTCAAGACTGTCGAGTGACAAATGTAGTGTGGAGTGTACTGTAAGGGAGGAAAGTTGGGACTCGCATACGCTGTAGCGCGCAGTACCGTGAGCTGCAACGACTGCTGCCTGCGTCACTCGCTGCTGACAAATAACACAACTATCTCTTTCTACATATATACTAAGATGGTATCTGTTCTTTCGGACACCTTAGTATATATATAGTTAAGGCTCACCGGCCACTTGACCATCTTTTTCTTCTGTGCGAATGCACAAACAGTGCCCGAACTCTTACGGGAATCGGCAACGCGCCGCGAGTAATGAGTATAATGGGCGGGGGCACTACGAATGTAGTGCGGGACAATACGTTGAGAATGAGGGTTTCGCGGGAGGCGTGCCAGAGATAAATCCCTGCAGTCGCACTATCCTCTGTGTCCTCGGTGGCTCAGACGGATAGAGCGTCTGCCATGCAAGCAGGAGATCCCGGGTTCGAATCCAGGTCGGGGCACACGTTTTCATCTGTCTCCGTTGACGTATGTCAACGCCTCTAAGCAGCTAAGGGTGTTCATTTCATTGTAATATATCTTTCTATCTGGATTGACCTTCGCCAGTGAAACTCTCCCTAGACCTTGATGAAGTCAAGGACTCCTATCCGCCCCTAGTCTAACTACTGGCGTGGTACACAGGTCAGATAACCAGTCCACCGTGATGCCACTCAATACTCGCTTGCAGGCGTTTAACTAAAGTGCGCGTCATTTATTACGGCGGCCGAGTTTACGTTCGTTCTGTGCATCTGACGTCACAAATCACAGTCAGCCAATGAACAGAGAACGACGTTGCCAGATCTCGACTGCAGTGCAGAGCACGGACGAGTGTCTTCAGTTTTAGAAACGTTCTCTCATAAATGAAGTAATTGAACAAAAGCAATGTCTTGATAGCAGACTTTCTTTTATAGAAAGTTTGGAAAAAGCAGTCTTTGCACCAATTGCTTCATATTCTATTAATTAATTAAACCAAACAAACAATAAGCCTCCTAATTCAGGCGATAGCAAGGGAAGGGTGTTTGTATCAGTCTCACGAACCGCTTTTTCGCAATAAAGAACAGCGGTAATTGTTTATTTCCTATTGTACTTCGACGCAACGTGAGTAATTCATAGTCACCCCAACAGTGTTTGTCGGTATTTTGCGTAAGTTTAGAGTGCTCTAGGAGAGAGCTGAAACGTGGAGCTGCGTTAGCGTAATGGTTAAAGTGTTGGGCTGCTAATCGGAAGATTCTGAGTTCAAGCTTTGTTGCTTACTTAATATTTTATTTATTTAAAAACAATAGCGAAGTGTCTTACTTAATGAATTTTATTCGTTTGAATGTAATGTTTTGAAATTTCCTGTGCTTTGTCTCTTCATTATAATCATAATAAGTTTTCAGTTTTTCTAATTTTCTCCTCCAATATTTCTTTTCACAGCAATTAAAAACAATGAAAAGGGACACATACAATATTCATGTTATCCGTTTTGTTTGTATATCGTCTCTTCCGCAGTCGCTGTTTTACTTTTCATATTGAGATATATTCTTTTGCGGCAGTATTAAAAGTATTATTTGGAGCAGAATTTCGGCTCGTACGTTGTCGAGCTATTTGATTGTCTGACGGAATTCTTTGCTTCGCTGCTTTGGCAACATCATATTCAAAGTTTTCGTCGACTGATCTATGTTTTGGCAAGTATTTGCTGTCCGTTGTGACAAACACAAAATGTTTGCGCACTGCACCTCACTGGCAATATATTTTAGTTTTATGTTTTATTACATCCAAAATTCAGTTTTGTGTACTTCGCCAACTTCGTTTCAATCAGAACGTTTTAGAAAAAAGCGAAATGACTCTGGTATAAAGAAAGTTTTGTTACAGTTGCTAAAGATAGAATATTTCCCAATTTATAAACACTGTTTATGTTATAAACGGTGTTCATTTTAACTGGGGACATTGAAATCTCTTGAAAACGACACACAGAGCCAAAAGAAATCCTAATGAATATTAGTTCCTCCCATAAGGGGACATCCAATTATAACAAATTTGACCACAAATTCGTCGGATTTGGTATCATTGGATGTCCCCCTCTGAGACAAAAAAAATTTAGTTATAAATTTGTTTGATCCGATGTGTAGATTTGCGGATATTTCAATGTCTCGAATTAAAATGAACACTCTGTATAGTTGGAACCATGAACGACTGCGGTCGATTTAAGGCTCGTTCTACGCACCTGACGTCACGCATCCTTTGACAGCCAATGAGTGTTCAGTAGTTTTCTGAACGGTCTGCTGGAAATGTCTTGGCGGGTGCGAGTGTTAAATGTGATTGTAGTTATACTTTGGTGAATTTTTATCGCATTTGTTGCAAGTTGTCATGGCTGATAATGGTGGTAAGCGACAAACTCTCCATAAACAGGCGAGGGACATAATTTACCGGATACACGCTTTTTTCAAGCGCGAAGCAGAAAACGGTGGACCTATCACGGATGTCGCCAGATCTCAGGAACGCACTGTAGAAGCGACAGGCGTTAGCTTGAGAACCGTTCAGCGGATTGCCAATGAAGGAAAGTTATCTACGGAGACATGTGGAAGCCCACTTTTGAGATCGCCAGGGAAATATCGCACTCGTGAGAGGACTGTAACTAATTTAGATAATTTCGACAAAGATGTTCTAAGACGAGAAGTGCTCAACATGTACAACACAGGCGAATTTCCTACTGTAAAAAAAATCACTGTGAAAATGCGTGAAACCATAAATTTTAAAGGTAGCATGGCTTCAATGAATAGAATACTTAAAAACATTGGATTCAAATGTGTACATACAAATGACGGAAGAAAGTTTTTAATGGAACGTAGTGATATCGCTGCTTCAAGGGCACAGTTTTTAAGACGTATTATTGAAGTAAGAAAATCTGGGAATAAGAACATTTTTTTCTTGGACGAAACATGGGTAAACCAAAATCACACAAGGAAAGCGTGTTGGAAAATGAGTGATGGTTCGGGTGGGTTTAAAGTACCAGTTGGTAAAGGTGGACGAATAATTGTGCTTCACGCTCGTTCTGCTTCTGGATTCATTCCAGAAAGCAAATTAGTGTTCCGGGCAAAAAAGAGAAATTCAGGGGATTATCATTCCGAAATGAACTCGGAGACATTTAAATTGTGGTTTAGGAATCAGTTTCTCCCTTACTTGCCTGCAAACTCGGTGATTGTAATGGACAATGCGAGTTATCACTCTGTTGTTGTTGACAAGACACCCACAACAAGTACAAAAAAAAGTCGATATCATGTTATGGCTTGCAAGTAAAAATATACCACATACTGCCAACCAAACTCGTGCTGAAATGTTGAATCTTTAGTGCTTCATAAGCCTGGCACAAAAGTTTATGAAATCGATTGTACTGCACAGGAACATGGACACACAGTTTTGCGTTTGCCACCGTACCATTGCCAATACAATCCGATAGAGTTAATTTGGGCACAAGTGAAAGGTTATGTCGCAGAACGAAACGTGACATTTAAAATTGCCGATACAGAAAGGCTTCTGCACGAAGCACTTGACAGAATTACTCCTTCAGCATGGGCTGAATGTGTTCGGCATGCACAAAGGCTACAGGAGGAGGACATGGACAGGGAAATTGTAATTGACAATCTGCTTGAACCCATCGTCATCACTCTAAGACCTGATGATTCGGACTGCGACACTGACTACAGCGATGCAGAAGACAATTGCAGCGATTGACAACAATGAAAGGTAAGGCACATACACAATAATACTCATGTTCTCTTTCTTGTTTTTGTTCCACAGTTGCAATTTTACCAATGGTATTGAAATATATTCCTCTTCTGCAACTGTAATAAGCGTCTTATTTAGACCAGACGCGTTTTTCTCTTTTGAATCATCTTCAGTGGACAGCATTTTGTCTCCTCCATTGCCAAGGCACCTTTCGTAGTTTTGTGCTGAGGTGACACAATATTCAACGTTTGTGTCGGGCGATCAGTGTTTTAGCAAATAAATGCTCTTTGTGTGTGCCACACACAAAAATTATATTTGACATAGCTCAGAGCACTGATACACAGTATATTCAAGTCCTAATGTTTTTGTAAGTCCACAGTTTTGTTTAACGTATTTTGTGTACTTCCTTTTGATTGATTGAAGTGCTTTAAAATAAAGTCAAACGCGCCAGGTGTAAATAAAACTTTTATTACAGTCGCGAAAGACGGAATATTTCTCAATATTACATACGACACCAATCTGGTACTTAAATTAAATGAGATATTGTTATACAGTAAATTTTATATGAAATTTAGGTATCTTGTCCACATTTCATTCTCAACATTGTGGCAACTACAATCGAACATACGGAAAGTATACGCTATGAACTTTACATCTGCAAACTCTTCAAAATTTCGTGCAATGGTTTACTACATTTAATGCTGCAATATAACTGCGTTGAAAATCGAAACAAAATTAAGTCATTTATGGGGGGAAGGTATCAGTCAAGAAGATGTGTCAAAATCAAATTTTTGGACCAAATAGTTTTTGTGAAATCGAATGATAAGTGTGTCAAAGCAGTCGGAACACTATGTGTCTGCACAGGCGAGCAGTGCAGTGGTTACAAAATCGCGCACAGCGCGGAATGCGGGGAGCACGTCTCTGTAGCAGCGAAAGGTTTAATGCGGCCGTGGTAGCTTTACTTCATAAACTGCGCGCTCCCCCCTAAACGTAAGTTTGTGAACTACACTGCTACGGCGCTGCTTCTCTTGGCGCGTGCAACTGGCAACGCTGCAATCTCCCGCGTGTGGGCGGGCATGCCCAAGCCGCCGAGATAAATGAATTGAACTATAGTACTCTGTCCGCGTTCACACCGCACAAAAAGTGTGGCAGCCAACACAGTGAGCAACGCTTAATCGTGAGTGACTCAATACAGTGTGTCACTCTGATTCGCTAACGACAGAGGTGCTCTCCCAGTGAAGTACTGAGGAGAGGCTTCGTTCCTCGCCCTTTGCGTACACATACGAGCGCACTCGCTCTCGTTATGTGTTCCTGCTCCAAGAGCGACAATGGAATGGCCCCTTCTTCTGGAAAAGTTGCAAGTGTATATCATTCGCTGCCTTCCCTCACTCTTCTGACTCTTTGCGTCAGAAATATTCCGCCAATCAGCATTGCTCTTCTAAAACGGGAGACTGACGTTTTGTTTAAGGCGACCAATCTGGAAACCTGTAGCATTGGTGTTTGGCGTTTGCTGTCTCCCTGTGAAAATCTCTGAAACTGCGTACTATGTGTAATGAATGCGTAGGCTGGCCGCTCCCACACAATGCAGCGGAATTTGCTTTTAGGCTGAACACACGGTTGTTCCCCCCTTTCACTCGGGCCCACGCTATCTGCTACACGGGCGGTCACCAGCCGACATAGGCTGGGTCGTCCTCTGAAGGGACCGGCGTCCCATTGTGCGGTTTCTCTCCTGAACTAAAAGCTTCTGTGACCGTCAGGTCTGGAATGTATGTGTGTACACCAGCCTCGAGTATTTCAACCACGGTGCGCTTACTTGTTAATTGCATATCGTTTACATAAATTCATACAACATTGACTCTATCTTATCGAGTTTGGGATCAAATGAAGCGTCTTGATGTGCGGAATATGATTGTGAGGGCGGAATACCTAGTACCTCACGCCGCAGAAGTTGAACACGCACCAGAACAAATGGACGTGGTCAACCCATAGAGGGCTCCGCATCTGCCGCGGCTATTCCGCGCAGCGGCTCTCGTGCAGCGAGGGCGCCACCGCTACGCCACGTGCAGACAGCGGCCAATAGCCGCTCCCTCTGGTTTCGTATATAGGGCCCGCTCTGCCCTAGTCCAGTCAGTCTGGTACTCGCTCTGGTTTGAGTTTCTATCTCGGCGGTACTGCGTTCTTGTCGTTGTTTGTTGTTGACTTTTGCCTGGCTCTGGTTCCGAGTGGATTTACTGTTGGTGTTTGGTATGGTTTCTACAAGCCTCCGTTGTTTATCTCTTCCTTGTTGTGTCGGTCATAGTCGGTCGTGGTCGGTTGTTGTCGGTTGTCATTGGTCTGTCGTCCGACTCGTCCTTGTGTTTACCCGGTGGTGCGTGCTCCACCGCCAGCGGCTTCCCCGCCTGGCGGCTCCGATCCGCAGCCCAAGGCGCTCCCGCAGTTGGTTGTGTTTACAACATTGGCGACGAGGTAAACGGAACATAGGAGTATGAAAGAGAAATTACTCACTCTCTTAGAGCAACAGCAGCAGCTCATGCGACAGCAGCAGCAGCAGCAGTTGGAGGTCTTACAGACGTCGGTGCAGTTGCTCTCGGACAGGGTCACTCAGCGGGATTCCCTCCCACCTCTTCTCCCAGGTGCTCCGCTTTCAGACACGTTCCCACGTCCGCCGTCGTTCTCACCGTTCAACGACGCCAAAGAGGATTGGGAAATGTACCTGCATCGTCTGAAGCAACATTTCACGGCCTTTCAGGTGTCGGATGACTCTCTGCAGCGGTCGTTATTCTTGTCTTGGGCCTCATCGGACACGTTTCTCTTGCTCCGCAAGTTGGCACCGTTGGACGACCCCGTGGCTCTCTCCTTTTACGAGATCTGTGTATTGCTAACTAACTATTATTCTCAGCGATACCACGTGGTTGCGTCTCGCTTCGAATTCCATCAATACCACAAGCAGCCGGGTCAGTCCTACGGTTCCTTGGTGACGGATTTGCAAGGCCTCAGCCGCAAATGCAACTTCACGTGCGCCAGTCAGCAGTGCAAGGTGTCATATGCAGATTCGTTAATTCGGGATGTGGTCGTTCAACTGGCGCCCGATCCAGAGGTCCGCACTGCGGCGTTAAAGTTGGACGACCCCTCGTTGGAAGACATTCTGCGTATTGCCCATTCCTTCGAAATTGCTCAGGCGGCGAACGAACGTCTCGTGCCGCGGCCCCAGGTGGCAGCGGCCGAGTCCACTTCCCGATCCACTCCTTCCCGCAGTTGACGGGGCGCATTCTCCAGAGAGCACCGCCGTCGAGATTCCTCGCTGTCTGACGTCTCTATGGCGTCCGAACCGCCGGTCGCCCCTCGACGTCGGCCGCGTGGCCCCCTCCCGTCGTGCCCCCAGTGCTTCTCGGCCCACACTCGAGCTGACTGTCCCCATCGCTGGAAGACCTGTTCGCTCTGTGAGAAAGAAGCCCACCTTCGATCAGTCTGTCGTTGCCGCTCGACCCGCCCCCGTCCCTCCCCTGCAGGCCAACAGGAAGCCGTCCATGCTTTACACACAGTCGCCCCTCGGACCGACACTTTGGCTCAAAAGTTATTCCTCACCCTCCACATCTTTAACGAGGACGTTCGTTTCCAGGTCGATATGGGGGCCACAGTTTCTTTGGTCAATCTGACGACGTATGCACGTCTCGGGTCTCCAGAATTATCCCCACCCTCTCGGAGGTCGGTCGCCTATGGCGACGGTTCCATCCCTCTCCGTGGACAGTTTTCTGTTATGGCCATCTACAAAAACGTTCCCTGGCCCCTTACCCTATTTGTGGTGGACCACCTGTCGGCTTCGGACAGTTTGGAATCGATGCGTTTACACGGTTTGGCTTTTCCATTCAAGACGAAGTGCAGTTCGTTTCAACTACAGTTCCATTTCAGGACCTAGACGATCTGTGCGCGTCCTTTTCCTCCCTGTTTTCGGCAGACCTGGGCTGCGCTTCCGATTTCCAGGCACACATCATTTTACTGCCGAACGCACGGCCTCGCTTTTGTCAGGCTCGGCCTATTCCGGTAGCCTTGCGTGCGGCCGTCAAGCAGGAACTCGATTGGCTCCAGGCTGCGAAGGTTATCGAGCCAGTACAATCGAGTGCCTGGGCAACACCCTTAGCGGTCATCAAGAAACCCAATGGATCGCTTCTGCTTTGTGGGGATTTTGGGGCTACGGTCAACGCCCAGTCTATGGTCGAAACTTATCCCATTCCTCGCCCGGAAGACCTTGTAGCTAAACTGGCGGGTGGCGGGTACTTTTCTAAGATTGATCTGGCAGAAGCCTATCACCAATTGCCGTTGGATGAGGCATCACGGGCCATTGTCGTCATCAACACGCCTTTCGGTCTCTATAAATACAAGCGTCTTCCGTTTGGCATTTCCTCCGCCCCTGCGATTTTCCAGCGGCATCTCGAGCAAATTACGCAACCCATACCGGCTTGTGTCAATTACTAAGAAGATACAAGAAATCAAAACTTTGGATCGGCTCTCTTATTCTGAGGCCAGGAGGAAGTATGACCGCCTCCATCCCGTGCCATTGACCACTTCGTTTGCCTCAGTTGTGTCCACTCCTTCCGCGGTATCCTCACCCCTATCCTGTCCCCCCTCCGCCTCCTCCGCCCATCAGGGGGCTCTGCCTCCGCCTCCCAAATCCCTCCCTTCCAAATCCTCCTCCCCGTGGCCCCCACCCCCTCTGCCCCATGGGCCACCCTTCCTCCTCCTCCTGCCCCCACGCCACCTGAGAAGCGACCCTCTTCTCAGGCGTCCATCGGGGAAACGTTCCGGACCCTAGCTTCCGAGGTCCGGCGTTCCAAAACGGACCCCGCGCGTGAGGACCTTCTTCGGGTCCAGCCCACCATCCCTGTGCCTCCTCGGCCTTCCAAGAAGGCCTCCAAGAAGAAGTTTCTCTCCCCCTCTCCACCCCGGCGCGTTTCGTCTGACGCTCCATCCGTGAGTCGCTGCTCTTGGCGGATGTCTTCAACCATCTCAATCTTGTCTGCCTCAATACTGGCGCCCCGACTTTCCTCTCGGACTCTACTCATACCTACTCTCACTTGGACCTCTCGATCTGTTCTACCAATCTTGCCCGTCGGTTCGAGTGGTATGTCCTTTCTGACACCTATTCGAGCGACCACTTCCCCTGGGTCGTTCGTCTCCTGCACCACGCCCCATCCCCACGTCCTTCGAGCTGGAACATACCGAAAGCTGACTGGGGGCTTTACTCCTCCCTGGCGACCTTTCCGGTCCACGATTTTCTCAGTTGTGACAGTCAGGTCGAATACCTCACGGCTGTTATCATCAATGCTGCCGAACGTTCCATTTCTCGTACTACCTCTTCTTCACGTCGCATTTCCGTCCCCTGGTGGAACAAGGCTTGTAGAGACGCTATCCGTGCTCGACGACGTGCTTTACGCACCTTTCGCCGCCATCCTACGTTGGCGAATTGTATTGGATACAAACGACTCCGAGCGCAATGCCGTAGAGTCATCAAAGACAGCAAAAAAGCTTGTTGGGCCTCTTTCACCAGCTCCTTTAACAGTTTTACTCCCTCTTCTGTCGTACGGGGTGGTCTGCGCCGGCTGTCGGACATTAAGGTCCACTCCTCGGTACCTGGCCTGACCTCAGGTAATGAGGTCCTCGTTGATAATGTGGCTGTCTCCAACGCCTTCGGCCGGTTTTTCGCGGAGGTTTCCAGCTCCGCTCACTACCACCCTGCCTTCTTTCCCAGGAAAGAGGCAGAAGAGGCTCGGCGACCTTCCTTCCACTCGCTGAATCTGGAAACTTATAATGCCCCCTTTACTATGCGGGAACTCGAACGTGCGCTTGCACTGTCCCGGTCCTCTGCTCCGGGGCCAGATGCCATTCACGTTCAGATGCTGGCACACCTTTCTCCGGCAGGCAAAAGCTTCCTTCTTCGTACCTACAATCGCATCTGGACCGAAGGTCAGGTCCCCATGCGTTGGCGTGACGCCGTCGTTGTTCCTATACCCAAACCCGGGAAGGATAGACACCTTCCTTCTAGTTACCGCCCCATTTCTCTTACAAGCTGTGTCTGTAAGGTGATGGAGCGCATGGTTAATGCTCGGTTAGTTTGGATTCTTGAATCTCGACGGCTATTTACCAATGTCCAATGCGCTTTTCGTCAAAGCCGCTCCGCTGTTGACCGCCTTGTGACCTTGTCGACATTCATCATGAACAACTTTTTGCGAAGGCGCCAAACGGTAGCCGTTCTTCGATTTGGAGAAGGCTTATGATACCTGTTGGAGAGGAGGTATCCTCCGCACTATGCACAGGTGGGGCATATGTGGTCGCCTGCCCCCTTTTTATTGATTCCTTTTTAACGGATCGAAAGTTTAGGGTACGTGTGGGTTCCGTATTGTCCGACGTCTTCCTCCAGGAGAACGGAGTGCCTGAGGGCTCCGTCTTGAGCGTAGCCCTTTTTGCCATCGCGATCAATCCAATTATGGATTGCATTCCACCTAATGTCTCCAGCTCTCTCTTTGTCGATGACTTCGCGATCTACTGCAGTGCCCAGAGAACATGCCTCCTGGAGCGCTGCCTTCAGCGTTGTCTAGACAGCCTATACTCATGGAGCGTGGCAAATGGCTTCCGGTTCTCTGAAGAGAAGACGGTTTGTATCAACTTTTGGCGATATAAAGCGTTCCTTCCGCCATCCTTACATCTCGGTCCCGTTGTTCTCCCATTTGTGGAAACAACTAAGTTTCTAGGGCTCACGTTGGACAGGAAACTGTGTTGGTCTCCGCATGTCTGTTATTTGGCAGCCCGTTGTACACGTTCTCTTAATGTCCTCAGAGTTCTTAGTGGTTCATCTTGGGGAGCGGATCGCACTGTCCTGCTTCGCTTGTATCGGTCCATAGTCTGATCAAAGCTGGATTATGGGAGCTTCGTCTACTCGTCTGCTCGGCCATCCCTCTTACGCCGTCTCAACTCCATCCACCATCGGGGGATACGTCTTGCGACCGGAGCCTTCTACACTAGTCCTGTCGAGAGTCTTTATGCTGAAGCTGCCGAATTACCATTGACCTACCAGTGCGACGTACTGCTGTGTTGGTATGCCTGCCGGCTGTTGTCTATGCCCAACCACCCCTCTTAAGAGTCCTTCTTCGCCGATTCTCTCGACCGTCAGTACAGGTTGTATGTGTCTGCTCTGCTGCCCCCCGGAGTCCGCTTCCGTCGCCTGCTTCGACAATTGGATTTTGCCCTCCCTACCACCTTTAGAGGGTGAGAGCCCGACACCACTTTGGCTCCAGGCTCCGGTTCATATTTATCTCGACCTCAGCTCACTCCCGAAGGAGGGTACTCCGGCTGCAGTGTATTGCTCACGGTTTGTCGAACTTCGTGCTCGACTTGCCGGTCACACTTTTATTTATACCGATGGCTCCAAAACTGACGATGGTGTCGGCTGTGCCTTTGTCATCGGGGCCGCCACCTTTAAATACCGGCTCCTCGACCAATGTTCCAGCTTTACGGCCGAGCTTTTTGCTCTCCATCAGGCCGTTCAGTATGCCCGCCGCCACCGCCATTCATCGTATGTGCTCTGACTCACTCAGTGCTCTTCAGAGCCTTGGAGCTCCCTATCCAGTCCATCCCTTGGCTCAACGGATACAGCAGTCCCTCCATTCTTTCGCTGATAATGGTTCTCCTGTCAGCTTTCTGTGGGTTCCCGGACATGTAGGAGTGCCTGGGAATGAGGCTGCGGATGCTGCAGCCAAGGCTGCAGTCCTCCTGCCTCGGCCAGCCTCCCATTGTGTCACGTCATCTGACGTTCGTGGGGATGTTTGTAAGAGGCTTGTGTCGTTTTGGTGGGATACTTGGTCATCCCTCCAAGGAAACAAGCTCCGGGCAGTAAAACCGCTCCCAACTGCTTGGACAATCTCCTCCCGACCATCTCGGCGAGAGGAGGTGCTTCTGACCAGGTTGCCGATTGGGCATTGCCGGTTTAGCCACCGCTACCTGCTCTCCGGTGACCCAGCCCCGCAGTGCCCTTGTGGTCAGGCATTAACAGTGCGCCATGTTTTATTGTCGTGTCCCCACTTTAGTCAATCTCGTGTTGTCCTGTCCCTGCCATCTACTTTACCGGATATTTTAGCTGATGACGCTCGAGCAGCTGCTCGTGTTCTGCGTTTTATAACTTTGACTTGCTTGTCCAAAGACATCTAACCTTTTTACTTATTTTATCTACATCTTTGTTAGGTCTTTCTGGTGTCCCCCCTCCCCTTGAGTTTTACTAGATTCCCTGTGCTCTAACAACAGTGACTGGGCGCTAATGACCTCAGTAGTTGAGTGCTCTTAAACCCAACCAAAAAAAAAAAAACAAAAAAAAATTTCAAACAGCAGCTGATGAAATCAGTGGAGCCGTCGGCCACAACCTCAGCCCTCACCTTGTTTCTAAGCACCTACCGCACTAGGCCAGTGGCCTGTCATAGTCCTGCCGAACTCCTTCACGGGCGACAACCTCGGACCCTCCTCCACCTGCTGACACCATCCCCTTCTGGACCCCACTCTCGCCCATCCCAGTGCTACGCCCCAGGAACGGCCGTGTGGGCCCGCTCCTATGGCGGCACACCTGCATGGACGCCCGCTACGGTGACGGCGGCTCATGGGCGGCGTGTGACGACGGTACAGACACACAGGGGGCTTGAGCGTCGCCACCATAACCAACTCCGCCCTCGGGCCCCTGCCTTTATTCCTCCCCCACCGCCTTCCCTGCTTCCTGGTGCGGACACGTCCCTCGAGGTGGAGCCATCCCCTTCCACCTCCATCTCCTCGCCAGCTCTGCAGAGGCCCCTTCTGCCTCGTCAGTATATAGAGCCGCCCTCTGACCCTCTGCCCTCTGGTGACACCTTGATGGATGCCGCAGACGGTCTGCCTTCCCCTCCCCCAGTGGTCCCTCCGGACGTCTCACAACCCGTACCCTCGTTCCGCCCGCCTCGGCATCGTCCGGGGCATTTCCGCCCCTATGCACCAATTTCGGGGGGGAGGGATCTAGTACCTCACGCTGCGGAAGTCGAACACGCGCCAGAATAAATGGACGTGGTCAGCCCATAGAGGGCTCCGCATCCGCGGCGGCTATTCCGTGCAGCGGCTCTCGTGCAGCGAGGGCGCCACCGCTACGCCACGTGCAGACAGCGGCCAATAGCCGATCCCTCCGGTTTCGTATATAGGGACCCGCTCTGCACTAGTCCAGTCAGTCTGGTACTCGCTCTGGATTGAGTTTCTATCTCGGCGGTACTGCGTTCTTGTCGTTGTTTGTTGTTGACTTTTGCCTGGCTCTGGTTCCGAGTGGATTTACTGTTGGTGTTTGGTGTAGTTTCTACAAGCCTCCGTTGTTTATCTCTTCCTTGTTGTGTCGGTCATAGTCGGTCGTGGTCGGTTGTTGTCGGTTGTCGTTGGTCTGTCTTCCGACTCGTCCTTGTGTTTACCCGGTGGTGCGTGCTCCACCGCCAGCGGCTTCCCCGCCTGTCGGCTCCGATACGCAGCCCAAGGCGCTCCCGCAGTTGGTTGTGGTTACAACAGAATATG
The DNA here is from genome assembly GCF_023898315.1 of Schistocerca nitens. Lineage (NCBI taxonomy): Eukaryota > Metazoa > Arthropoda > Insecta > Orthoptera > Acrididae > Schistocerca > Schistocerca nitens. Next base: position 2,852,000 of record NC_064619.1, on the reverse strand, counting down.
TAAGCAATGAAGGTCAGGAGACCACGACATCTTACAACACTTGCGATTTGATTATTAGATTTGCATATCGCTTACATGAATTCATACTAAATAGACTCTACCTTATCGAGTTTGGGTTCGAATGAAGCGTCTTGATGTGCAGAGTACGATTGTGAGGACGGAATACGTAAGAAATGAAGGTCAGGAGACCACGCCACCTTACAATACTGGTTGTATCCTGGATGACTGGAAAGCTGTGCCCTGGTCAGATGAGTTCTGATTTCAGTTAGTGATAGCTGGTGGTACTGATTTGAGTGTAGAGGTGACCCCAAGAAGCCACGGACCCAAGTTCTTTACAATACTGGAAATTTTATGGATGACAATGCACTGTGTCACCGGGCCACAATTGTTCGCGACTTGTTTGAAGAACATTCTAGAAACTTCGTGCAAATGATTTGGCCACCCCTATCTCCCGACATGAATCCCATCGAATATGTATGGGCCATAATCAAATGGTCAGTTCGTGCACAAAATCCTACACCGGGAACACTTTCGCAATTTGGACGGTTGTAAAGGCAAATTGGAGCCGGCCGAAGTGGCCGTGCGGTTAAAGGCGCTGCAGTCTGGAACCGCAAGACCGCTACGGTCGCAGGTTCGAATCCTGCCTCGGGCATGGATGTTTGTGATGTCCTTAGGTTAGTTAGGTTTAACTAGTTCTAAGTTCTAGGGGACTAATGACCTCAGCAGTTGAGTCCCATAGTGCTCAGAGCCATTTGAACGCCTGGGGAAGGAGGTCCGACACGATATTAGGAGGTATCCCGGTACTTTTGTCAGTTCAGTGCAGCGTTTTGTGTCATTCCGTATCATCTAGACAGCTATTATAGACCAGGTGCTTCTATCTGTGTGTGTGTGTGGGGGGGGGGGGGGGGGTGAACGTTAATAAAAGCGACAAACTGTACGGACGCACTCCTGACTTGAAATGGAGAACAAAAAGTCCTATGAACATGTGTCTGGAAATGGATGATGTGCGTGCAACGGCAACAAACCGTACCGGAACATGAGACTGAATGTGACAGTGATAGTGTGGCTGTCATGCGGGATTACTCGTACTTTTGCTTACACTATGTTGAAGGGCCACTTGCCTGAAGCTTGTACTAATGTTCGTCTCAATATCCTGTGGAACCCGGCCCTCCAAATCTGATGTACGCACAGCCCGCCGCCAACCTGCGCGATCATCTGTCTGAAAGGACCCATAATTACTCAGACGCCCATAAAGGGCGTCAAATGTGAATTGTGGTTGGCGTCTGTGAGGGTACTTGTTTCGTTGTAGCCGTTTCAAATTGCTTGGCCGTACGTAAACACCATCTCGGTTTGTTCCCGACATGGGAACCGGACCATACCCCTGCTTACAGTACGCCGCGTCAATCACACGGCCTGCGTTAAGGAAGGAACACACGGCACGTGGTCAGAGAAACTGTTATTCGTCAGCGCCATCTACCGTGGCAACGATGCATTACCGTTCACATGTTCATATACAGGTATACACTGAAGCGCCAAAGAAACTGGTATAGGCATGCGTATTCAAATACAGAGATACGTAAACAGGCTGAATACGGCGCTGCGGTCGGCAACGCCTATTTAAGACAGCAAGTGTCTGGCGCAGCTGTTAAATGGGTTACTGCTGCTGTAATGGCAGGTTATCAAGAGTTAGGTGAGTTTGAACGTGGTGTTATAGTCTGTGCACGACCGGTCGGACCCAGCAAGGAAGGGGGGACTTTCCTGTACGACCATTTCACGAGTGTACCGTGAATATCAGAAATGCGGCAAAAAATCAAATCTCCGACATCGCTGCGGTTGAAAAAAGATTATGCAAGAACGTGACCAACGAATACTGTAGAAAATCGTTCAACGTGACAGAGAAGAGCAACGCTTCCGCAAACTGCCGCATATTTCAACGCTGCTACAACAACAAGTATCAGCGTGCGAACAATTCAGAGAAACATCATCGATATGGGCTTTTGGAGCCGAAGATCCACACGTGTACATTTGATGACTGCATACCAAAAAACTTTACGCATCACATGGGCCTGTCAGCACCGACACCGGACTGTTGACGACTAGAAACATGTTGCCTGGTCGGCCAAGTCTCGTTTCAAATTGTATCGAGCAGATGGACGAGTACGGGTACGGAGATAATCTCATGAATCCATGGACCCTGCATGTCAGGAGGGGACTGTTCAAGTTGGTGGAGGTTCTATAATGGTGTGGAGCATGTGCAGTTGGAGTGATATGGGCCCTCTGATACGTCTAGATACGACTCTGACAGGTGACACGTACGTCACCATCCTGTCTGATCACCTGCGTACATTCACGTCCGTTGTGCATTCCGACGGACTTGGACAATTCCAGCAGGAAAAAGAGACAACCCACTTGTCCAGAATTGCTACAGAGCGGCTCCAGGAACACTCTTCTGGGTTTAAACGCTTCCGCTGGCCACCAAAGTCCGCAGACACGAACATTATTCAGCATATCTGGGATGACTACGCAACGTGCGATAACAGATCACCCCTCCCTCGTACTGCTACTTATTTATGAACAGCCCTGCAGGATTCGTGGTGTCACTTTCCTGCAGAACTACTTCATACATTAGTCGAGTCGATGCCACGTCATGTTGCGGCACTTCTGCGTGCTCGCGGGGACCTACACGGCATTAGGCAGGTGTACCAGTCTCTTTGAGTCAACATAAACTTCATTTCCGCCCTTTTTATTGCTTATGGAAACAACACATTGCATGTTGTACCACCATATTACGAGACCTTCAGAGGTGATGGTCCAGACTGCTGTACACACCGGTACCTCTAATACCCAGTAGCACGTCCTCTTGCATTGATGCATGCCTGTATTCGTCGTGTCATACTATCCACAAGTTCATCAAGACACTGTTAGTGCGGATTGTCCCACTCCTCAATGGCGATTTGGCGTAGATTCCTCAGTGATTAGTGGGTCACATCGTCCATAAACAGCCCATTTCAATCTATCCCAGGCATGTTCGACAGAGTTCTTGTCTGGAGAACATGCTGGCCACTCTAGTCGAGCGATGTCGTTATTCTGAAGGAAGCCATTCACAACATGTGCACGATGGAGGCACGAATTGTCGTCCGTGAAGACGAATTCCTCACCAAAATGCTGAAGATATGGTTGGACCATTGGTCTGAGAATCGCACAGCCGTTACGGCGCCTTCCACGACCACCAGCGGCGTACGTCGGCCCCGTATGATGCCACCCCAAAACAGCAGGGAACTTCCACCTTGCTGCACTCGCTGTACAATGTGTCTAAGGTGTTCAGCCTGATCGGGTTGCCTCCAAACACATCTTTGAAGATAGCCTGGTTGAAGGCATATGCGACACTCATCGGTGAAGAGAAGGTGATGCCATCCTGGCCGGTCCGTTCGGCATGTTGTTGGCCCCAACTGTACCGCACAGCAGGGTGTCGTGGATGCAAAGATGGACCTCGCCATGGACGTCGGGAATTAAGCTGCGCATCATGCGGCCTATTGGGCACAGTTTGAGTCGTAATACTACGTCCTGTGGGTGCACGAAAAGCATTATTCAACATGGTGTCGTCGCTGTCAAGGTTCCTCCGAGTCATAATCCGTATTTAGCGGTCATCCACTGCAGTAGTAGCCCTTGGGCGGCCTGGGCGAGGCATATCATCGACAGTTCTTGTCTCTCTGTATCTCTTCCGTGTCCGAATAACATCGCTTTGGTTTACTCCGAGACGGGTGGACACTTTCCTTGTTGAGAGCCCTTCCTCGCACAAAGAAACAATGCGGACGCGATCGAACCGCGACATTGACCGTTTAGGCTTGGTTGAACTACAGACAACACGCGCCGAATACCTCCGTGTAATAGGCGCTGCTCATGCATGGATGTTAACATATTTTAGCGGGTTTAGTGACATCTCTGAACAGTCAAAGGGACTGAATCTATGATACAATATCCAGAGTCAACGTCTATCTTCAGGAGTTCTGGGAACAGGGGTGATGCAAAACGTTTTTTGATGTGTGTTTACATGGGGCGAGAGAGAGGGATATGGAGAAGCAAATAAACAAAAGCTATTCAATGCTAGAAGGAGAAATATTTCTCGTAGGTTACAGCACACCATCGCAAAAGGTGTTGCGGTACATTTCCCGATAGGATCCCACACGAGCTCCATATGATTTAAGTCAGGGGGATGGATAGGTCAGCCCATTGATCTAATATCCTCTCGTGCCAAGAACTCCATCTGTGCTGTTCGAAGTGCTCAAGCGTTGTCATCCATAAAAATAAAGACAGGGCCGAATGCGCCACTAAAGAGACGCAAGGAATACAGAGGAATACAGTTTCACAGTGACGATGACTGTTGAGTGTACCGTGTGATTTGGAGGACAGTACGCCCATGAAACGTTATGCCTGCCCACAACATGACGCCTGGGTACGTTACATACCGTCTTATGGCGGGAGGTGAGGGAACGTCACAGAAACCTTAAAACAGGGGACCATCACCTCCATTTACACGTTAGATACGTAATGCCAGTGACCACATTTTAGGTTATGTGAAACAGAGGTGATCGTATTTTGCGTGGTGCTCTGGAAGACGTCGCAAAGCCCGTGTGGATACATGTCTTGTTGCAAACACAAACAATCAACCCTCGGGTCAGGATTTTTAGTGTGCATAGAGGCTGAGCAGGTGACGCTGCTGGTGCAGGAGGCCGAGGTCGAGAGCTGTGGCGTGTGGGTGTCGTATTCCATAACGCTTCGCTGGAACAGTGTTGTCAGGAAACCTGTTTACTACTCGTGATTTCTCAGCACGGCAGAAAGCATGCTGGATCGCGCACCTGGGCGCGAAACGAACTTGGTGGCAGTGCTTTGTCGGATGCAGCCGTTGTGCAGGCCACAGGACCCAACAGAAATGTCGTGCGGGTTGCCGGAAAAGTATTTGCAGGTGTGAGTCTACATCAGTAACTGATGCGGCCCGGACCAGTGCTCTGAAAGACGGACGTGCGCTTAAGCGAGTGCCAACAACGTGTTACAGGTGATGGGTGTCTTGATGGCTGAAGCCTAGCACCCAAATCAGCAACACAGGTGCCAGATGCCTCGCCCAGCAGTTTCAAGACGGTAGTCTGCTGGCGGGATGACCAGACATGGTGACAGAGGCTCCTGAAATGTGGGGGTAGTTAAGACGAACGTAACACCATCGTGGCGACTGATGCGCTCATTTGCTCACATTATCCGGAGATGTCAGTGGACTCGTCCCAACTGCGGTTTCTCAGCATTGGGAAGCCGTGAAGCGGCTGAGCTCCGATGTTACATGTTATGAATCTGTACTGGAATCCTCGCAAAATGACGTAGTAGCTGCCGTCAAACCGCGCTTTTTGCCCTCCTTGGTCGTGTTGCGAGCGGCGCCCTGTCTTCTGCAACACTGGCACACTCTGCGAGCCCCAGATAATGGCTATGACACACCTTCTTCTCTGATGTTTGTGTCAAGTAATCATTTTAAAAATTCTGTACGTGCACCCTGGAAGTGGATCTGCTGTGCGATAGAACTACCTATTTTCTGCCCCAAGATGGTGGTGTTATCGGTGGCAGAGCCATTAAAACAGAGTCGCCAAACACGGTTTTCCAAAATTCCTGCGCAAAAGAAGACGAAGTAAATATTCCAGAATTCGTATCAAGAACAACGGACTACATATTAATTCAGCAGAAGATTTCTCTTCAAGGCGAACCAACTGGAAACACTTAAAGGCAACTCCTCGGGACCGGACTGTACACAGTTAGGTTCCTTTCAGAGGACGCTCATACAACAGCTCTGTACTTAGCAATGATATACAACTATTCCTTTGTAGAAAGACTGGAAAGTTACATAGGTCGCACTAACAGCCAAGAAAGGATACAGGAGTAATCCGCTGAATTACACACAAATATCACAAACGTCGATTTGCGGTAGGATTTCGGAACATATACTGTGTTCCATCGTTATGAATCACGCCTAAGAAAACGGTTTATTGACAAATAGCCAACAAGGATTGAGGAAACATCGTCCTAGTGAAACACAACTAGTTATTCATTCTCACGAAGTAATGAGTCCTATCAACAGGGGACGTCAAATTGATTCCATAATTTTAGGTTTGACACCATTCCTCAAAAGTGACTTCCAATTAAATTGGGTGCCTATGGAGTATCGTCTCAGCTGTGGGACCTGATTCGTGACCTCCTGTCAGAAATGTCACAATACCGCAATACCTGACGGAACGCCATCGAATGAACCAGAAATGATATCTGGCGTTCCGCAAGGAAATATTAGAAGTTCTCTGTTGTCCCTGATCTACATAAACGATTTAGAAGACACTCTGAGCGTCCTCTTAGATCGTTTGCAGATGGTGCTGCCATTTACCGTCTTACAAAGTCATCAGATTATCAAAACGAATTGCAAAACTGTTTGACAATATATCTGTACACTGCAAACAATGGAAATGAAGTCTAAATAATGAAAAGTGTGAAGTTATCTACATAAGTACTAAAAGGAATCCGCCAAATCTCAGTTACTTGATAAATCAGGTTACAAACCCAACTAAATTTGGAAATTTGTGGTAAGTTCCTATGTGACCAAACTGTTTAGGTTATCCGTCCCTAGGCTTACACACTACTTAATCTAACTTAACTTACGCTAAGGACAACACACACACACCCATGCTCGAGGGAGGACTCGAACCTCCGACGGGGAGAGCCGCGTGAACCGTGACAAGGCGCCCGAGACCGTGCGGCTATTCCGCGCGGCCTCAACTAAATATTTATGGATTAGTTAGGAGTATCTTAAATGTAACGATGTCATACATAATGTTGTGAAGACAGAAAATCAAAGTCTGCGATTTATTGGCAGACAATGAAACGGGTCTACGAAAGACACTGCATACACTACGAATGTCAGCCCCCTTATGGAGTATTGCGGTGCGGTGTGGCATCCGCATGATATATGATTGACGGAGGACATTGAAGAATTTCAAAGAAGGGCAGCTCGTTTTGTATTATCGGGAAACAAAGGAGAGAGTGCCGCTGGTATGATAGACGAATTGAGATGGCAGTCATAAAAATAAAGGCGTTTTTCGCTGAGGCAAGATTTTCTAGTGAAGTTCCAATCACTCCTCAGAGTGTGAAAATATTTCGTCCTACATTGTGAGAAATGAACATCACAATGAAGTAAGAGAACTCAGAGCTCGCACAGAAATACTTAAATGATCCTTTTTCTCACACACTGTTCCAAACTGGAACCGTAGAGAAGTAGCTTATAGGTGGTTCTATGCATCCTCTGCCAGGTACTTAATTGTGAATTGCAGAGTAGTCGTGTAGATGTAGAAGTAGATGTAAATGGTATGGTTTTATAATCGTTTATTACCGTGCTAAATATACCGGGTGATCAAAAAGTCAGTATAAATATGAAAACTTAATAAACCACGAAATAATGTAGACAGAGAGGTAAAAATTGACACACGTGATCGGAATGACATGTGGTTTTATTAGAATAAAAAAAAACATCCCATATTGCTAGACTCGTGAAAGATATCCTGCGCGCGTCGGTTGGTGATGATCGTGTGCTCAGCCGCCACTTTCGTCATGCTTGGCCTCCCAGGTCCCCAGACTTCAGTTCGTGCGATTATTGGCTTTGGGGTTACCTGAAGTCGCAAGTGTATCGTTCAAATGGCTCTGAGCACTATGGGACTTAACTTCTGAGGTCGTCAGTCCCCTAGAACTTAGAACTACTTAAACCTAACTAACCTAAGGACATCACACACATCCATGCCCGAGACAGGGTTCGAACCTGCGACCGTAGCGGTCGCGCGGTTCCAGACTGTAGAGCCTAGAACCGCTCGGCCACTCCGGCCTGCTAAGTGTATCGTGATCGACCGACATCTCTAGGGATGCTGAAAGACAACATCCGACGCCAATGCCTCACCATAACTCCGGACATGCTTTACAGTGCTGTTCACAACATTATTCCTCGACTACAGCAATTGTTGAGGAATGATGGTGGACATACTGAACATATCCTGTAAAGAACATCATCTTTGCTTTGTCTTACTTTGTTATGCTAATTATTGCTATTCTGATAAGATGAAGCGCCATCTGTCTGACATTTTTTGAACGTTTGTATTTTTTTTTGGTTCTAATAAAACCCCATGTCATTCCAAGCCTGTGTGTCAATTTGTACCTCTCTATCTACATTATTCCGTGATTTATTCAGTTTTCAAAGTTATACTGGCTTTCTGATCACCCGGTATGTCTGTCCTCTGGAGCTAACCTGTGCGTCCGTTGAGATCCCCCGCATGGTGTTGAGTGTGGACCTTCCGAAGCCATATATTCCGTATTCTCATGACAGTCATGGGATTTAGTCCGACTAGGACAGAAATATTGCGAAATGATGAACCGCAGCATAGATGGGCTACGATATTGCCGCTGTCGAATTCCGACACACATTTCTACGTTTCTCGTTATTTCATGAAGCATGACACGATCTTCCCCCAAAAAATCGGCATTGAACTATGATTTCTGAATGAGAAACCCATTACCTACTTTTTATGTACATAAATTACATGCCATTACTTCTGTTTGAAGAGATCTGACAGCGACCGGGAGAGCAGTATGCTTCCATACCGTACCCACTGACACCACCGGCAACGGATGACTCGGCAGTCGGGCCCGATTCTCCTGTCTGGGGCCACAAAGCGGAACTGCATTTTACTTTACTACTACCTGCTGCCGCATGCAGCCTACCTAGTGTAGTAGTTTTAATGGCCAATAGTACTTGACGTAATCCCTGTAGGCTCTAAGAAAGTGGGACATGAGTAGTGATCGGTAGCTCAAAGACATCTTTAGTCAGGGGAATCATTCTATAACAGTGAAACAGACGGAATGAATATACCTTATTAGGAATCGCAAGGTGGACAAATGTCTCAACAAGTAACTGAATTTGCCAAATCACACATTTTACATGACGTATAAAACACTAAAAGAATTTCAGAATTGTTCCCCTGTAACTAACTCCCATTAACATTAGTTCTTTTGTACGCTTCAAAATAATTACCTAATCATCACGCAAAATAAAATAAGAAATTAAGTGAAACAACCTATAAAAATAATAAGAAAACAACAGAATTCCCCCCCCCCCCACACACACAAAATAACACTTTTTATAATGGTAACTATGTAAACATGTAATATCGCCGATCCACTGTCATCCAGGCTGTCAAGAAAAGTAGTGTACGTAAAAGCCAACTAAAATCATATACGCGTCTCCAGTGTACATCTGAGCATTCGCTCCGTACCTAACAATCACGTACAACCGTCCGCTCGACGAAAGATCCGTACCCAAAGTCGCGCAGGTCACACCAGTACTCAAGAAAGGTAGTAGGAGTAATCCACTAAATTAAAGGCCCATATCGTTAACGTCGATATGAAGCAGGATTTTGGAACATATATTGTGTTCGAACATTATGAATTACCTCGAAGAAAACGGTCTATGCACACAGTCCACATGGGTTTAGAAAACGTAGTTCCTGTGAAACGCAACTAGCTCTTTATTCACACGCAGTGTTGTGTGCTATTGACAAGGGATTTCAGATCGATTCCGTATTTCTGGATTCCCGGAAGGCTCTTGAAACTGTACCACACAAGCGGCTCATAGTGAAATTGCGTGCTTACGGAATATTGTCTCAGTTATGTGGCTGGATTTGTGATTTCCTGTCAGAGAGGTCACAGTTCCTAGTAATTGACAGAAAGTCATGGAGTAAAACAGAAGTGATTTCTGAGGTTCCCCAAGGTAGTGTTATAGGCCTTATTCTGTTCCTTATCTATATAAACGATTTGGGAGACATTCTGAGCAGCCGTCTTCGGTTGTTTGCAAATGACCCTGTCGTTTATCGACTAATAAAGTTATCAGAAGATCAAAACAAACCGAAAAACGATTTAGAAAAGATATCTGAATGGTGCGAAAAGTGTGAGGTCATCCACGTGAGTGCTAATAGGAACTCGTTAAACTTCGGTTACACGATAAATCGGTCTAATCTAAGAGCCGTAAATTCAACTAAATACCTAGGTATTACAATTACGAACAGCTTAAATTGCAAGGAAGACACAGAAAATGTTCTGGGGAAGGCTAACCATAGACTACGTTTTATTGGCAGGACACTTAGAAAATGTAACAGACCTACTAAGGAGACTGCCTGCACTATGCTTGTCTGCCCTCTTTTAGAATACTGCTGCGCGGTGTAGGATCCTTACCAGATAGGACTGACGGAGTACATCGAAAAAGTTCAAAGAAAGGCAGCACATTTTGTATTATCTCGAAATATGGGAGAGAGTGTCACAGAAATGACACAGGATTTGGGCTGGACATCATTAAAAGAAAGGCGTTTTTCGTTGCGACGGAATCTTCTCACGAATTGCCAATCACCAACTTTCTCCTCCGAATATTCTGTTGACACCGACCTACATAGGGAGGAATGATCACCACGATAAAATAAGCGAAATAAGAACTCGTACGGAAAGATATAGGTGTTCATTCTTTTCGCGCGCTATACGAGACTGGAATAATAGAGAATTGTGAAGGCGGTTCGATGAACCCTCTGCCAGACACTTAAATGTGATTTGCAGATTATCCATGTAGATGTAGATGTAGATGAATAATTCTGAAAAATACAGGACATGGTAGGAACGATATTACATGTAAGGTAAAAACACCTAACGATGTATTATAACTTTTATGATCATAGTTATAGACCATTATATTTAGATCATCGCTTAATTATGTATTTACAGAGCACCTCATACTGGCAATGTGCCGAAATTTGCCCATCGTGAATAATTCATAATATAAAAATCTTTTAAAGAGTTGTGTAGCTGGCTGATATTCGTAATAATCATGTCATTAAAAGACATAATTTACAGCACGGGCCCCAAAGAACAAAATTTATACTCTGTAACGCAAGACGACTGGTAGGATATGAGTACAACATAAACACAATCCACTTGTGACATTGCGTGTTTTCTCAGGAGTATTGAGACCAGGAAGTCTGGAGGCTAAACATCTTCACATAAGTGGAGTGTTCCTCAAACCGTTCTGACACAGTTTTGGAGTGACGGCGTGGTGCACTGTGCTGCTGAAATTACAGGTGCTGGAGATCAGAAAACGGATGTAAAGTATCGAAAGGTAAGTTCGTGTGACGTCCGCGGAGCAGGTGAAAGATGAAGGCAGACTTATCAGGCACCTCATATCATCCATGAACCTCCACACCGCAGTGCGTCCACCCCACTCATGAAGCGGAATACATCGTCCCAGGTTACTTTGTACAAATCCACACCCTTCTATTAGCCAGAGCCAATGCATACCACGACTTCTTAGTGTAGATTACAGGCAGTGTAAGTTTTTTATCGAGGGGTAAAAGTGTGCAGTGGTTCTGTACACCATAGCGTGGTGGTGGATCTCTTACGACAGACTATCCTATTCAGTTATGTGTTTGTAATAAATGCATCATACCATCCGCAACTTATGAATATTCCGAGTAACCGTGTCGGAAACTCGGGCCTTATGAAGTTATGAGCAGGTGAATAAGAAATAGCTTCTGTGTTGATGAGGGACTAGTCATTTCATCGAGGAGGACAGAATAGTTCTGCCTGTCACGTGACTGGATTATCCTCAATATGCGTGGTAGCTGAGAGCGTGGCGCGATAGCCGTGTGATGTCAGAGTATTTGGTCGCTGCCACATCGCTGGCAACAAACACACGTACAAAATCATGTAACCACTTGGTTCCTCACGTGCCACCACACCAGTAACAAACCGTTAGTAACATAGTTTAGGACAAACCGTCCCCCACTAGAGAACTACAGTAAGCAACAACTTGTCAGCAGTCTCAGAATGTGTATAGGAAATCGCTGCCATATTTGTGTTAAACAACAACAGGTGAACAGCACACAGTGATTATTTTGGATATGGGAGGTTGATATCCTTGATACCTCAAGAGTACTGGAAAAGAAAATTTCCGTCGTCAACCTGATAAATCACTCGGCACCTGTCGAGAGCGTTTTCAATTTTCACTTGCTTGTATATCGTATTTTGTAATTGAAAAGGAGAACAAGCGCATGAAAACCATATTCACTCTCGTTGGTGTATCGCTGTTGACGTAAATTCGATCATGGTCTTACTTTACCTGTACTACGAGCGAGTTAAAGTAGAAGCAATTGGTATTGGCGCATCATACAGTTGGCAGTCTGTCACTTCTTGGTATTTATTTTCTACTGTAAACGAAGTCCATACTGACATTCAGATAGGTTACTTCTATTATTAATTTCATTGATAAAATCACACACATGTATGTGTTTGCTTTTTGATGTTCAGGGGGAGTGGTTTCAAGAGGCATAGTGCATATTTTAGGAAATGGTGGTATGGACTAATACGAATAAAATATTCTATGTAGCAGGTGTTCTTATTACACAGTACAGTTGATTACAGAGATAGGTTTTCATTTCGCGTCTTGGTACTCCAGTTTCAATGAGTTTATTGATCGGTTGTTATTTTTGTTTTGAACTGTTGAAGTTTTCAGTTAAAATTTTTTTAATGCCCAGACCGCAATTTATTTTTTATGAAACAATTGAAGCACGATAACTAGTTTCTCTTGTTTTATACAACAATCTTTAGATTTGATAACAAATAAAGGAAATTTTGTATAATAAAGGAAAATGTAAACAATGTGTAATCAGTGAACAAAATATAGGGAGAGCTAACTCCAATAGTAACAGTAAATAGTAAAAGTAAAATAGTAAAAGTGGACAAATCCACTTAACAGCACTGTATAAGTAATATTTTACTACCTTTAATATGACTACCGTTCAGACCTCAAAAAAGCTGTGGATGTGCAGTAAAAACTATCATCACTAGCTGTAATCACGCAAGTACACTCATTCGTATTGTGAGCCAACAACATTATGAGATTATGTAGTTACAGACATCATCGTGAGCGAGCAGGGTTGTAAGCCTGCCGAAAGAATTTAAGACAAAAAAAACCTTTAAAAAGCGTATGCCTAAGTCCAGCTTAATTTTAAATTATAAGAATAACAAGGGGATGAAGTTAAAAGTTACAGGGCTGGGAAGCTGTGTTATACAGTTGACTGGCAATATGCCGCATATAAGAGACAGTTCCTACCTGCCGGCGATTCAAGCCAAAAATTCAGAAAGATTGTACCTAACTCTAATTTTAAAAGCCATAAAAATAACAAGGGTATGAAATTAAAATTATAAGACAGGGAAACTGCCTTATGTAGTTAACTGGCAACATGCCATATGTAAAAGACAAATTCTACACGGCTGTCAAATGATAAAAACACGAAAGTACAGCATAGCGCTAAAAATATGAATAACATGCCACAATCTCGTAAGACGACAGTGGTAAAGAAGGTGCATTAGCAAAAATTGCATAAAAATCACGTTATTTGCAATTGTACAGTAGGTATTATAATGAGACGAGTGTATGTAACGGTTACAAGAATTATCAGTTGTTAACATAAAAACCAGAGAGTACGTAATGAGTGTATAAATAAAGCTATATGGTCAGTGGTCATTAGCTTAGAGAAATAACGTACCATGGCTTACACAGAAGTGACTCAGCTTGGCGCATAAAATAGTAATCTTCATAAAATTTGTACAAGCTGAAGAATAAAAGTGAAAGGTCAGAAGCCCAACCAGCCTGACACGAAACGTCGAAACTAATTGAATTATGCAAGGGCCTTCGCTGGCCAACAGAAGTATTCAACAGGACCGTTAGGCGGCGCGAGGTCGGTTGTATTTACAAAGACTGACGGAATAAGTAATGAAGTGTACCTTTCTCGCACTGTTTTTTTTTTCTTTTTCTTTTTTTTTTTTTTACGAAAGACCATAGTAACGACGATTGAAAATTAAGATATGTTTAATATATATATATAATGCAACACCGGAAGGAACTGATTACATAAAACGACCAGAGATCTAATCGTCATTAATAAAATACAAATTAACACTGAGATGAAAAATGTCATGGCGTACCTCATAGTGTCTTGCCGGACGTCCTTTCGCCCGACGTTGCGCAACAACTCGGCGTGGACGGACTCAACAAGTCGTTGGAAGTCTCCTGCAGAAGTACTGAGCCATGTTGCCTCTATATACTTCCATGATTGCGAGAGTGTAGCCGGTACAGGATTTTGTTCACTAACTCATCTCTCGATTATGTGCCATAAATTATCGCCGCGTTTCATGTTGGGCGACCTGGGTGGCCAAATCATGGACTCTTACTTTCCAGAATGTTCTTCAGACCAGTTGCGAACATTTGTGACTCGGTGGCAAGACATCGTTGTCTGGAAACATGAAGTCCATGAATGGCTGCAAATGGTCTCCAAGTAGTCGAACAAACATTTCCAGGCAGAGGCCTCAGTCCATTCCATATAAACTTGGCCCGCGACATTATGGAGCCACCACCAGCTTTCACCATGCCTTGTTGTTAACTCTCGTCTACGGCTTCGTGACGTCTGCGCCACATTCGAATCGTACCGTCAGCTGTTACCGCTGAAATCGGGACTCGTCTGAGCAGGCCACGGTTTGCCAGTAATCTAGGGTCCAACCGAGGATAGGCGCGGCGTCCGCAGCTCGTGGTCGTGCGGTAGCGTTCTCGCTTCCCACGCCCAGGTTCCCGGGTTCGATTCCCGGCGGGGTCAGGGATTTTCTCTGCCTCGTGATGACTGGGTGTGATGTCCTTAGGTTAGTTAGGTTTAAGTAGTTCTAAGTTCTAGGGAACTAATGACCATAGATGGTAAGTCCCATAGTGCTCAGAACCATTTGAACCATTTTTTGAACAGGCGCGGCAGACAGTGTCGTGCTGTTAGCAAAGACACTATCGTTCGTTGTCTGCTGCCGTAGCCCACAGACGGCAGATTTCGCCCCATTGTCCTAACGGATACTTTCATTGTTCGTCCCACATTGATTTCTGAGATTATTTCACGCAGTGTTGCTTTTCTGTTAGCACTGACAACTGCACGCAAACGCCGCTGCTCTCGGTCGTTACGTGAAGGCCGTCGGGCACTGCGTTGCCTGAGGTGAGCGGTAACGCCTGGAATTTGGTATTCTCCGCACCCTTTGATACTGATGGTTTCGGAATATTGATTTTCCCAACGATTCCTAGTTGTAGAAACGATTGGTATTGTAGTTGTAAATTGTCGTAGCTGTGTTGGGAAAGAACCAGAGCTCCAGGCCCTAACAGAAAGCACTGAAGCTCAAATAGTTGTAGGTATAGAGAGCTGGCTAAAGCCGGAAATAAGTTCAGCCGTGTCTTTTTCAAACGATCTAACAGTGTTCAGAAAGGATAGATTAAATACAGTTGGTGGTGGAGTATTTATAGCTGCCAGAGGTAGTTTCCATTGTAGTGAAATTGAAGTAGAAGTAGATAGTTCGTGTGAAATAGTATGGTGGAGGTAAATAACTGATAATCGAACTTAACTATTAACTTGTAACAACTATAACGGCTTCTGACATCAAATGTAATAGTTGTGATACTAAATGTGGCACTTCTGTCACTAAATGTAACTGGGTTTTCTCTTTCGATGCAAGTCAATTGTCAGGATGAGCATTCTAAAGCATTCTGTCAGGGTGAAAATATTAAATAAATTAACTTTTCTCTCTTAACAACATGTGGGCAGGTTGGGTTGTTCCTTGGCTCGGGTATGAGGTCGAATGAAACATCATTTTTACATAAGATAACTTTTATTGAAGATTTGTACAACTGTATCTTACGGGATGTTCTGGTTCGGAGAGCGGCAGCTGTGTCGTTTGTGAAGTCTTCTGCTGCGGCAGCGGCGGCGGCGGCGGCGGCGGCGGCGTCTGATTACGCGTAGCGGTGTGTATCTCGTGTCGCTGTCTCGCTCAGTTGACTGGAGAAGCGCAGCGCGAGGTGGCCCGTTTAATTATTGCGAGCGAAATCGTGCATCGGATGATATCTTGTGTGTCGCGTCCCAGTGTTTCTCTTCTCTATGCGGCCGCGTGTGTTGTGCGTCGACCAGCGGAGCGGCGCGGCGGGGGAAGGCCAGTGTCCCGGACTCGAACCACGGACTCCCGCTTGCCAGTCTTCGGCTGTCAGGTCTTCATCCCAGCTCACAGGTGACTACTGATGTGAGGCCGTCTCCTTCCCGTCCTCACGAGTCACCCGGGTATGTAAAAACCAGACTTCAAATACCTTTTAACTTCTGTCTTCTGGCGCCGCAGCTGTGCTTGCTATTCCATTACAGCGGCGGACTTGGTGCGTCTGTGCATGATGCAGTCTCTTCTTGCATGACGGTCTTCAGCACCGAAACTGACTGAAAACTTCTTCGTCTTCTTCGTCTCTTCTCTCCGTCTCCGTCTTCGTCTCCGACTCCGTCTTCATCTGACTTCATCTGTCTGGCCCACTGCGTCTCGCGTATTTATTCACTTCAGTTTACTGGAGGTGAACGACTTCACGGTCATTGCCTCGTCTGTCACGTTGAAAAGCTTCTAGAAGAATCTTCTTAACGTCGGTCGTTGGCTCTTGGAATGTAGGTGAGGGCTTTTGATCCCATGTGACGACTGAGAAACACGTGAGCCGGTCATTGCCTCTTCTGTCACGTTGAATAGCTTCTCGAAGAATCTTCTTTACGTCGGTCATTGGCTCTTGGGACGTAGGCGAGGGCCTTTGCTCACATACGACAACTGAGAAACACGTGAGCCGGTCGGGCGATGCCCTGACGGCTGAATCGACAGCGCCCGCTTATGTGGAAGTTGCTGACTTCATGGTCATTGTCTCCTCTGTTCTGCTGCTCGGCCCGCTGTTTGCGAGTATGTAACTCTCTAAACTAAACCAAGCTTTTCATCTATATCCTAATTTCTAGTTCACTTTGATTTCACTGATTTATTTACTTAAGTACCACTCAACAAACTGAATCTTTTTACCGACCCCCCCACTCAGAAGATACAGTTGCTGAACAGTTCAAAGAAAACTTGAGTCTCATTTCAAATAAGTACCCCACTCATTCAATTATAGTCGGTGGTGGCTTCAATCTATCCTCGATATGCTGGAAAAATTATACGTTTAAAGCCGGCGGCTGGCATAAAACGTCATCCGAAATTGTACCGAATGCTTTCTCAGAAAATTATTTTGAACAGTTAGTTCATGAGCCCACTCGAAGCGTAAATGGTTGCGAAAGCATACTTGACCTTTTAGCAACAAATAATCCTGGACAAGTAGTGAGTATTGTGACGAATACAGAGATTAGCGACCACAAGGCAGTTGCTGCTAGGCTGAGTACCGTAACACATGCAACGTTCAAAAAGAAACGCAAAGTATATCCATTTAAAAAAGTTGATAAAAATGATCTTAACGGCTTTTTAAGAGACAGTCTTCACTCCTTCCGATCTGATCATGTAAGTGTGGATAAATTGTGGCATGTTTTCAAAGAGATGATATCGACAGCAATTGAGAGATATGTACCCCAAAAACCCCCATGGTACACAAAACGGGTCAGATTGCTGTTGCAGAAGCAACGAAAAAAGCATGCCAAATTTAAAAGAATACAAAATCCCCAAGATTGGCAAAGTCTTACAGAAGTTCGAAATATGGCGCGTACTTCATTGAGAGATTCTTTTA
Organism: Schistocerca nitens; assembly: GCF_023898315.1. Taxonomy (NCBI): domain Eukaryota; kingdom Metazoa; phylum Arthropoda; class Insecta; order Orthoptera; family Acrididae; genus Schistocerca; species Schistocerca nitens. Next base: position 2,834,311 of record NC_064619.1, on the reverse strand, counting down.
ATAATTTCCACAACGAAATTCTGTCTCTAAATCTGGCAGAAAACCCAAAGAGATGCTGGTCATACATAAAGCACACCAGTGGCAAGACGCAATCAATATCTTCACTGCGCGATAACAACGGTGAAGTCACACACAACAGTGCCACGAAAGCAGAGTTATTGGTTCAAATGGTTCAAATGGCTCTGAGCACTATGGGACTTAACATCTATGGTCATCAGTCCCCTAGAACTTAGAACTACTTAAACCTAACTAACCTAAGGACATCACACAACACCCAGCCATCACGAGGCAGAGAAAATCCCTGACCCCTCCGGGAATCGAACCCGGGAACCCGGGCGTGGGAAGCGAGAACGCTACCGCACGACCACGAGATGCGGGCAAAGCAGAGTTATTAAACACGGTTATTCGAAATTCCTTCACCAAAGAAGACGAAGTAAATATTCCTGAATTCCAATCAAGATCAACTGCCAAGATGAGAAACATAGAATTAGATATCCTCGGTGTAACGATCAGCTTAAATCACTTAATAAAGGCAAAGCCTCCCGTCCAGATTGTATACCAGTCAGGTTCTTCTCAGAGTATGCTGATAAAATATCTCAATATTTAGCAATTATATGCAATCACTCGCTCACAGAAAGATCCGTACCTAAAGACTGGAAAATTGTTCAAGTCACACCAATACCCAAAAAGGGAAGTAGGTTCAAATGGCTCTGAGCACTATGGGACTTAACAGCTGTGGTCATCAGTCCCCTAGAACTTAGAACTACTTAAACCTAACTAACCTAATGACATCACACACATCCATGCCCGAGGCAGGATTCGAACCTGCGACCGTAGCAGCCGCGCGGCTCCGGACTGAGCGCCTAGAACCGCTAGACCACCGCGGCCGGCAGGGAAGTAGGAGTAATCCGCTGAATTACAGGCCTATATCACTAACGTCGATTTGCAGTCGGGTTTTGGAATGTATACTATATTCGAACATTATGAAGTACCTAGAAGAAAACGATTTATTGACACATAGTCAGCACGGTTTCAGAAAATATCGTTCTTGTGGAACACAACTAGTACAGGGGATGTCAAATTGATTCCATATTTTTAGATTTCCAGAAGGCTTTCGACACCGTTCGTCACAAGCGTCTTCTAACCAAACTGCGTGCCTACGGAGTATCGCCTCATTTGTGCTACTGGATTCGCGATTTCCTGTCAGAAAGGTCACAGTTAGAAGTAATAGACGGAAAGTCATCGAGTGAAACTGAAGTAATATCCGACGTTCCCCAAGAAAGTGTTACAGGCCCTCTATTGTTCCTGATCTATATTAACGACATAGGAGACAATCTGAGTAGCCGTTTTAAATTGTTTGCAGATGATGCTGTCATTTACCGTCTTGTAAAGTCATCAGATGACCAAATTGAATTACAAAATGATTTAGATAAGACGTCTGTGTGGTGCGAAAAGTGGCAATTGATCCTGAATAAAGAATAGTGTGAAGTTATTCACATGAGTACAAAAAGAATTCAGCTAAATTTCGATTACGCGATAAGTCACACAAATCTGAAGGCTGTAAATTCAGCTAAATACTTAGTGATTACAATTACAAATAACCTAAATTGGAACGATCACATAAATAATATTGTGGGTAGAGCAAACCAAAGACTGCGATTCATTGGCAGAACACTTAGAAGGTACAACAGGTCTACTAAAGAGACTGCTTACACCACGCTTGTCCATCCTATTCTGGAGTATTGCTGTGAAGTGTTGGATCCGCATCAGGTGGGACTGACGGATGACATCGAAAAAGTACAAAGAAGGGCAGCTCGTTTTGTATTATCGCGAAATAGGGGAGATAGTGTCACACACATGATACGTGAATTGGAGTGGCAATCACAAAAAAGGCGTTTTCCGTTGCGACGGGATCTTCTCATGAAATTTCAATCACCAGTTTTCTCCTCCGATTGTGAAAACATTCTGTTAGCACCCACCTACATAGGGAGAAATGATCATCACGATAAAATAAGAGAAATCAGGGACTGCACAGAAAAATTTAAGTGCTCGTTTTTCCAGCGTGCCTTTAAAGAGTGGAACGGTAGAGAGACAGCTTCAAGGTGGTTCATTGAACCCTCTGCCAGGCACTTTATTGTGAATAGCAGAGTAATCACGTTGATGTAGATTTACGAAATGGTTGTCTTATGTGTCTAGTTCAAAATCCGTCCGTTCCCGGTGTGCGGTCATAATCGTATCGGAAACCTTTTCACACGAATCACCTGAATACAAATCACAGCTCCGCCAATGCACTGAGTTTTTATATCTTGTTTGTGGAATACTACCGCCATGTGCATACCTGCATATTGCTAGCCCAAAACTGTTGTCACCCCAGTGTATATAAAAAGACAAAACATCCAGATAGTCAGAAGGCTGTAAAAATTGGGAATTACAATGTTATTCTTCATGTAATTGTATAATGAAGGGGGGAAAAAATATCCGTCGAGGTGAGGCGACAGCTGATGGTGACGGGCGGGGCAACACCTTGCGTGACGCAGGAGTTCCACCAACAACATTGCAGACAGGCGCAGCCAGATGGGTAACTATAGCAGTGCCCTCAGAACCAGGTTAGAGGATGTGCGGCTGCAGATCAGTAGAAACTAATTTCTCTGTAACATTGCATCGAAAATACCGAAGAAATAATTCCAGCTGAACTTGTTCTGGTAATGAGACACCTCATCAAGGGCAGTCTTCATTCTGGAATAAATCTCTGATTTTTCGAGCGGATCTAGGTAGCCTCCCTTTTGAGCATAATGAAATTTTTTTCGCCCTTGATAAATATCCTGCACCATATGTATTTCAGAGACAATGTGCGAGACAAAAGTTGTTCTATTTTGAGAACAGTTATGCTGCCTTAAACGTACATCAAAAGATCGTATAGTAACTGTTAGCTCTCCTTATATATTTCGTTCAGCTATTATACATTGTTTTACATCCTACTTCGTTGTACAAAGTTTCTTACTCTACTTTTCCTCTATTTGTTTATAGATCTGGAAATAGTTGTAGAAAGCAACTGAAATGAGTTATCGTGCTTTGTTTGAGGAAAAAATAAGATCCAGGCATTAGAAATGTTTTTAAATTAAATTTTTTTGATTTCATAAATTACATTAAGGCTGCCGTCCTCACCCTGGCTAAGTGAGGCTTCACTTGTGAAGTTGTGTTTGAGCTCACATATTTTTCAGCTGTGATTTGTTAGCCAATTCTATTGTTTCGTTGAAGCATGTCGCATATAGTAACAAAGGCTGAGTATCCCGATATGCTATTTTGTTTCAGATTTTGTAATGAATACGCTGCTACTGCTTGCAGAGAATACGGTAGATAATTTCCAAACCGTAGCGTGTAAGTGTAAGTAGGCTGTTTAGGTTTTTTTATTGATAACGCCACCTCAGTATGAAAATCACCGGCTGTGCCGTGTGCAGTCTGTGGCTGCTTTGCATTGTTGTAATACTCAACCATTGTAGTGTTAGGCAGCTGGCTGTGAACAGCGCGTAGCGCTGGGCAGTTGGAGGTGAGCCGCCAGCAGTGATGGATGTGGGGAGAGAGATGGCGGAGTTTTGTAATTTGTCATGATATCAAGGTAAATACATTGTTTGTTCTCTATTAATATCTTTCATTTGCTAACTATCCCTATCAGTAGTCAGTGCCTTCCATAGTTTGAATCTTTTATTTAGCTGGCAGTAGTGGTGCTTGCTGTATTGCAGTAGTGGGAGTAACCAAGATTTTTGTGAGGTAAGTGATTTCTGAAAAGTACAGGTTAATGTTAGTCAGGGCCATTCTCCTGTAGAGAATTTTGAAAGTCAGATTGCGTTGCGCTATAAATATTGTGTGTCAGGTTTAAGCACAGTTGTATAAATTATTAAAAAGGGGACGTTTCATATGTCGACCCTTAGCCGAGGATACCTCACTGGAATCTTCTGATTTTTTCTTGTAGTTTGTGTAATTAGTGTAGATTTTGTTTATTGCTAGCGCGTAATTGTAGAGAATTTCCATTGTAGTTGTAGTTTTTTCATTGTTGTACAGTAAAACAGTTGTGGCATGCATGTAGATTTGCAGCAAGTATTTCGCAGCTGCGCTTGCAATTAACTAGATATTATTTTCAGTGCTATGTTAATGTGTTTTCTTATTTTTGCTCTTCAAATTGTGTTTTTCTGTGTTGTCGTGTGAAATACTGTGACAATAATGGCGTGTGAAAAACGTAACACTAGGCTCCAAAGCAAACTGAGAAATAATAGTGACGACGAGCGTAGCTTGCCAGCACCACTGTGTAATGAATTAACAGATGTTCAAAGTAATAATTTGGTAGCTGTGCATAGGGAAATGGAGTGGGCTGCAAACAATGGTGTAGACAGCGAAACAATTAGAGAACAGGGAAGCATTATCGATCGATCGGTTGGCGACAGCTCGCCTCAGGAATCCGAAACGACAGGAAACAATCTCGCAAATGCTGTGAATTCAGGATTTGGGTCCTCACCGTTTTCTCAAATGAGTCAAGACACATTTTCTGCTTGTCAAAATGTGAATGTTTCCGGTGCAAATTCACTGCCGAAAAGCACTGAGGAACATGTTCCAGACACCAGTGCATTGTTATTACAATTAATACAACAAATGGGACAAACACAACAAAAGCTTCAAAAGTTAGACACAACGCTCGAACAAAATCAGAAACAAATGGGACAAAATCTTCAAAAATTAGACACAATCGAACAAAATCAGAAACAAATGGAACAAAATCAGAAACAAATGGAACAAAATCAGAGTCAAACACAGCAACAGCTTCAAAAGTTAGACTCATTGGAGCAAACTCTTGAACAAACACGTGAGGATTTAACTAATGAGTTACATCACATTGAATCGAAATGTCAAAAAGTCTGTAACGACGTAAAAACACAAATTTGTGAGCATTTCCAACCTATTTTTTCGCGGCATGAAAATGCACTACAGAATCACGAAGTAGCCATAAAAGAACTGCAAACTACTGTTCATGAAAATCATGAGACCTTGCAAGCTAAATTTGACTCAGTTGCATCTACCGATTCGGTTACGCAACTTGCAAAAACCCAGGAAAACTTAAAAGACACAGTAGAAAGACACATGGAGGAAATTAGTACATTATCAGAGAAAGTAGTTGAACTTTCGGATCAGCTAAATAATTTATCTACGAAGGTAGATGATAATCTGAATGACACAAAACCGGTAGTCTTTAATGACACAGAAGAGTGCGAACAAATTAGGAAATTCAAACAAAATCAGAATCAAATTAATACGCAACACCAAAGAGAAATCCGCGAAGTACAAGATCAGCTGACACAGGTAGTACAAGAATTACGTATTTCGGAGGACACTCGCGCCCCAATACGGGAAGAGGGACTTAGCAATATGGAACAGCCACAAAATAATAACACAGGACACTTCGGAAATTATGACAGAAATTGGCAAGGCGCACCGAATTTTGAAGTGGAACCGCCGGTACGACGTAACAATGACCGATATGCGACTCGCCGACATGATGACTTTGACTATAAGCTGTTCATTACTACACGTAAATTCAAAACGTTTAAAAATTCTGCCAACGACATTCATCCACAAGCGTGGCTCCATCAATTCTCTCATTGTTTTCCCCCTAACTGGTCGTTAGAACACAGATTAGAATTTATGTGTGGCTATTTAGAGAATGAACCAGCTGTAAGAATGCGTTCGGTCATTCACGATTGTCATAGTGAAGGAGAATTTTACCATGCCTTCCTCTCAGCATATTGGTCTCAAGCCACACAAGACCGAGTAAAACATGGCATCATAATGATGAAACATTTCGAACAATCTGAATTCTCCAGTCTTGTGAAATATTTTGAAGACATGTTGCACAAGAATCAGTACCTGTCAAACCCATACAGCCCCTCAGAACTCATCCGCATTTGCTTAATCAAACTGCCTGAACATTTGCGACATATTATTTTAGCTGGACGTTGCAAAGACGACATTGAAGCTTTTCAGGGACTGTTACAAGAACTGGAAATTGACACTGACAATCGCGGAACGCGAGAACAGGAACACAACAATTACAGGTCACATACGTCACAATTCCGTGACGACAGAAACAATAACTGGACGCGACAAGGCTATTCTCACAACACAAATCGTGACCGAAACAGACACCACCCGTATAACAACCGTTGGCAGAGTAGTAATAATTACAGGGAAAGATCACCTCTCCGCGGTAATGACTGTCACAGAGACAATCAGAGAAACAGACAATATGGGAACCAAAATAATTATTATCAAGGGAGGCAGAATAACTTCAGACGCAACAGTTCGGCGCACAGTTACGATTCAGGGAGAAATTCTCCACCACGTGACGGACAAGGAAGAAACTACGGAACCTACCGACATGACGACAGACGATATATTCGTAACGACAGACCTGAATTGCATCAGAACTGGCGGGATTTAAACACGGCAGGGCCCTCTCGGCAAGGCGAATTTGTAGAAGTTCGGTCTCCTAATCCGAATAACGGCGCGCGCCAGCAAAGAAACAGACAATGACTCGCACAGCAGGCAGCCGCGTGCGCCCGCTGGCTCCGAGAAAAATAACACAGACGCTAACCTTGAGAAAAATTCCAGTATTCTTTACCGACGTATACCACTTGATAATTGCGTTAAAGTTGAAACTCTGCGTACTAGGAAGAGCAAAGGTTTACACCACATTTCACATGTAAAACCGTTTATTGAAAGATAATCTGCTTTTTTTTAATGCAACATATTGGTTTACTTGCAAATACATTATGGATTCAAGGTGCTTTCTGAGAGATACCAGGTGACACAGTGGTTAGTCTATTTGACAGCTACACGACTATATCACGACGCTACTAATGTGTGACACAATTCACCTTGTTGCTTTTGCGGTGTATCTGTTTTATATCTGCACAGTTTTTCTGAATTCTTCTGGAAAGTAAAACATGTTTTAGTAGTAACTTTTGTGGTATAGCAACAATGAGGCAGCCTTTTCCGTAGCACAACAATACGTTACAGCACAGTACTTTCTTCATCACAACAATAAGCGTAATAACTAAGATATCTATACGCAAAGCATTTCACTTTTGTGTATCATCAGGTAAGTACATTGACTTCTGCAGAACTTAGATTTCGGAGGACGATAACTACAAGACTTCCACAGAGACTATCTTACAACATGACGCACAGTTTAGCGCTACAGGACACGTATTTGAGTGATTAATTTTGTACTTAAAACATTTATTTTTTAAAGATTTTTGAATTACAAAGAAAGTTTTCCGAGATATATTTCATTCCATTGATGTAATTTGTAACACCTGAGGGTATAATTACATTTATCCTCAGGGGGGTACACGCTTACTTTGTGTACCATGTGTGTGGCAACCACAAGGAACCCTATCTAATATGGTATTTGCTTATACAACTTTACACATCGGTACCATATTTCTCCAACACAGTATTACACAGCTATCAGATCATTTAACTGAGAGAGACAAACATTTTTTTTACTACGTCAGTGACAGATGTTTACGTAATTACACAGTTGGATACCTTCACACTTATGAAATTGTATTTTGTCTGTACTTTGTGAACTGTTCATATTTTTTCGGAACCATTGTGATACAATGTGAGCTTTGAATGATGTGTTTGGTATGGAATCATGATTTTAAAGTACGTTTGAGGCAGATGACACTTTTGAAATGAGCAGAGAATTTTTTTTAGGTTTTGAAACTATTGGAGGAAGCTACGACGATTTTGAGATTTGACTGAGGTGTTATGATGTTATTTTTTACGACGACGATGTGTATTATGTTGTTGAGGTATGTTTATGATTAGTAAGCTAATGTTATATGAAGAATTTGATTATGCTATGTATCTAATGATGAAGTATTGAAGAAGCGTCGACGAATTTGTATATGTGTAATAAGGTAAGGAGTAATGAGTAGCGGTTAGGAACTCTGCCTTGTGAAGACGTATGTTGGAAACCGAGAATCGTACTTTTAGAATTATGAAATGTGTGTAAATGCGTGAATGTATCACAATGCCGACTAAAATTTTTTGGACACTGTTATATTCATGGGATTTTGTTTTTACAGGTTTGCAACGCTAATTCTTGACCTGTGAAATATTTTTATTTAAGACTGCCATTGTAGCGGAAACTGCTGTCGTAAATATTTCCGTACGAAAGTTAAGTGACCACCTGCACGTAATGCGTCGCGGGCACCCACCTGGGCGACAGCCGCCCGAACAAAAAAAAAAAAGCCATTAGCCTTCCAGCGGCACAGGTAGAAGAAAAAAAAAGGGGGGAGGCCATTATAATCGCTATTGACATTCTTTTGTAGAAAGCATCGCAAAAACGACACGGTCGAACTTTAAAACATATGATTACACTGGATGCCTAATGAAATGACGAGAAATATTTTTATGTCTATACACCTGCTTATGACTACTGTCTCTCTAGTTGAGAGATTTTTCTACTAACTTATGAAATACCTCATGACTACTGAATGATATTTTTATGCTTTGCTTTGTACATAGTTGCTTATTTCATTTGATATCTAGTTTCTAGCTGCACTGTAGCATTGGTAAAAATAAAATTTTATAGATGTATTAATGTAAATATTTTCTGTCTACAGATCGAGTAAATAATAATTTTTTCAAAAAAATGAGGGAGCACAAAAAAAAGGGCATTTACCTTCACAGGAACTGCATACATAATTTTCTTTTCTAGTACTTGGTAATCTTTTCTAGAATTAGTTCTTGTGGTGCACCACTTTAATTACATAGTCATTAAGATGTGAATATACATTTCCCTTGTCTGCATTGTTGTCTTTACTGTAATATTTTTTCTGCTTGAGCGTTGTCATGTTTAGATATAATTTATTGCTTTTGCTTCTGCTGTTTGCCAGGCATAGTGTTATTGAATTTGACTTTGTATTATTCTGTTAAGCCAGTTTTACTAATGATTTCTTTTTATTGTTTGCTGCTCATTGCCTTATATTAGTTGTAATATTGCTGCTTGCTTTGACAATTTCCATTTTTTTTCATTGCTATTTGTATTAATTGTTTTGTGCTGCTGCATTGCCTCGTCCCTTAGTTTAGCATCTGAGCTCAGTAGATTTAAGTTAGCTTAAGAGGGGGTAGACTATATAAGAGAAATGCACTGAGAGGCTATACAAAAGAAGTACAGAAAGCAGGTATAGGTAGGATTTTCTTGGAAATAAATAATGAGGTAAGAAATATGTGAAATAAATACAGAAAGCATGCTTGGATAGGATTTTTTTGGTGGAAGCAAAGGTTGAAATAAGACGAAAGATCTACAGAATGAAGTTTTGCGTTGGACTGCAGTACCAAATGATACACTGAAAACAAACCCTGTCCTTTCCTTTTGTGTTATCCCACTATGTGTTTGTGTACCCTTGTGTATTTGTGTACTTCCTGTCTTTAGTTGTTTATCTGATAAGACCTATGTTGTAGAATTTTTCTAATACCATGTTATTTACTTTGTAAAGATGTTTATACAGTATTTGTTCTGTTTTGTTTTAATGCTCATGTGGAAGTTGATATTCCAAAAGTTATTCTGATCTTTATGTATGTACTTATGTCATTATTTTTGTAACACTGATGTATATGTTTATTTCTATTCTTTTGTAAAGCCCCTATTACTACGAATGTTATCTCTACTATTATGTTTTTAATGATGTATTTTGTACCTTTGTAATTGTATTCTTATGTTATAAAATTGTAATTGACACCAGGTCATCAAATTAAGTAACTTGTAAGTTACATTTCACTGCACACGTTTCTATTGGTCATAGTATATGGACAATATGTGAGGAGTAGGGACTGTTAGTGTTTGCACGTGTGTTAATAATTCAGCAAGGGACTGGATAACAGCATTGCTTGTTCTAAGGACAATTCCAACAACTTTGTGAGTGCACAAGTGGTGGTTATGGACTTGTTATATTATCCGCAAGACTCTTCAATGGTGATTGTGTACCTGCACAGTCACAACAGATGGCTGCTGGCCATCTCTACAAGGACTACAGTGGGTCTGCGCCTCTGGTGGCCCACCAGTACCATTATCTCTACAAGGACTGCAGTGGGTCTGCACCTTTGATGACTCACCAATACCATTATTTCTACAAGGACTGCAGTGGGTCTGCACCTCTGGTGGCCCACCAATACCGTAATCTCTACCAGGACTACAGTGGGTCTGCTCTGTGATGACCTACCCACCAATACTCTTCAAAACTTCGACTGACTCTGCTGTGGGTTTGCTCTCTTGTGGCCTATTACCTGTCAGCATGTCGAGAGTCAGCACTGTCTTTCCGTTGGAAGGACAACGATACTTCTTCAAGACTGCATGGAAATCCACTACTTCCGTGTGCATTTTCTTTTACTGCTCAGACTTTGAGAAAAACACTGCAATGTGATGAATGATCAGAACTGTCTTTATGGACTGTGAGAAAATTTTAGCTTTTGACCAACATTGTATCAATAAGTGTGTGCATTTGATTTCTTTGTTATTGTAATTGTGAAAAAAAAAATTTTAACAAATATGTATTGGCCAGTGCCCAACAAAATTTGTAAAATTTTTTGTGGGGAGCATGGGGGCTATGTAAGTAGGCTGTTTAGGTTTTTTTATTGATAACGCCACCTCAGTATGAAAATCACCGGCTGTGCCGTGGGCAGTTGGAGGTGAGCCGCCAGCAGTGATGGATGTGGGGAGAGAGATGGCGGAGTTTTGTAATTTGTCATGATATCAAGGTAAATACATTGTTTGTTCTCTATTAATATCTTTCATTTGCTAACTATCCCTATCAGTAGTTAGTGCCTTCCATAGTTTGAATCTTTTATTTAGCTGGCAGTAGTGGCGCTTGCTGTATTGCAGTAGTGGGAGTAACCAAGATTTTTGTGAGGTAAGTGATTTCTGAAAAGTACAGGTTAATGTTAGTCAGGGCCATTCTCTTGTAGAGAATTTTGAAAGTCAGATTGCGTTGCGCTATAAATATTGTGTGTCAGGTTAAGGACAGTCGAGTATAAATTGTTCAAAAGGGGACGTTTCATAAGATTCAAGAGGTTTGCTCGTGTTTCCACTCAACTGCGTGAGACAATCTGGTGCAGTGCCCGGGTGTCATCGCACCTGAACGTGAATGAAGCAAGTCACATTACTCAGTTGGTAGAACGTAGTCCTGAAACAAGCACACACATATATCTACACATACTGGCGTTTCACGTACAAGAATATGATGAGTACTACATGTGATCAACCTCTGTGCTTGTCATTTACAGCGAATGTAATACCTCGGAGAAGAAGATGAAGGTAGACGATGGAGTTTTGTCACTGCCTAATTGCGGATCGCCGAGTAGTGCCATTAATACTGTTTGCAGATGAAGCTACTTCCTCTCATGCGGATGCCAATAACACTCAGATCAGTCGTTCGATGGAAACTCACATGCCTTTGTGAGAAGTGTTACCGAAATGGTACTCGGTAAGTGCGCGGTGTCGTATGATAGACACTCTGTTAATTGGACGCCGGAATGGTCGAGGAAATCGCGTTACCTTCAGTACTGGAAAAGGATCGTTTGGTTACCATGATTTGTATGTTCTTCCACCATGACGAGCCCCTCCACATTCTTGTTGTCAGGTAGCACATCATCTGAGCATTCCTTGAAAGAGGGATCGTAATGGCACATTTCTTGCCCATGAGAGTCATCGTATGAGACCCCTTTAGATTTTCGGTTATCGGAATGGTTGGAAGTGGGCGTCTGGAAAGAAAAAATGAACAAGAGAGATGAAGTGATCATTTGGATTACATATAATGCTGCCGCCAGGAAGACCTCACAAGAGCTGCAGTGGAGTTGTCAAGAGAATTCTAAAGTATATTGAAGGGAGAGATGGAATTTACGAAAACCAAGTAGTAAGTAAATCACTCGACCTCTTAACTTCTTCTGAGTGTATTTTTATGGGTTGCAATCCAACAGCTGTATCTCTGTAACTACTAAAAACTGGGCAGATGTAATATAGAATATTTTATTAGAACTACTTCATAATACCGCCACCTAAATTGTTTACTACTAGCTGACTAACCCGTTACTACCCAGGTATTCATTTCGTAATTTTCTATTAGCAACGGAAAAAAAGGAACATTAAACCCCTAAAGTTTCTGTACGCTGCGCGCAGATGCTTCGCGTGCCTACAACGGGATTTTATTAACGGCTCTGTAGCAACGCCTCTTCATAGCTTTGTAGATAACTACTCCTCTCGCCTATAACCGTATGGATTCAAAGATGTCAAAACTGGTGCCAGGTGTCAGGGTTTTCCTTTGACTCCACTGTACGAGTGCTTTAGTATTAAGACAACGTATGACGCGGCAATTTTTTACGCGTCTGTTTGTTTATGACGTCATATCTTTTGAACAATAAGTCGTACAAATGATGTATTTATATAGGTACATTCGGCGATTTACGTGTACATTGTCTGCGAAATATGTTGCGAATAGAATTAGTAACAAAGAAGTAATAAATTTAAAATCAGGCATGATGCTGGAGTTTTTCACGAATCTCAGTATTTATGACGTCGTACCCCCTGATCTATGTCTCATGCAGCGTTATAATTTTGTGCGTACATTCAGCTGCGTAAGTGGCTAGTTACTGTCAGCAAAATGAAAGAAGAAGTAATAAATTTAAATGCCATACACATTGCGACAATTTTTCACTCAGTTCAGTGTTTATGATGTCATACCTTCTGAACTACGTGCTATGCCATGACATACTTTTGGAGATACATTTACCGGCATATGTGGATACTGTCTGCAAAATTTATTTATCTGCGAAATTTATTGAGAGTACAATTAGTAGCACAAAAGTAATAAATTTAAACGTCATGAATAATCCAGCAGTTATTCACACCTCTGATTGTTTATGGCGTCATATCTCCCGATCTGTGTTAGGTAGGTGTTTCCTATTCCCACAGCGATTGTTGCCTGGAAGTAAAGGATACGTGTATCAAGTTTCGTTGCAATTGGTCCAGTGGTTTAGAAGAAGATTACACAGAAAATATCCAACTACGACCATGAAACTTGCTTGTGCTGTAATGTTTATCTAGATACTCCCCCTTCTGTGCGGTGCATTTTTCCCACTGTTAGATGAATTGATGGAGACTTTTGTTGCATAAGTCCGCGATTTAGCTGTTCAGGAAATGTTCCACCTCGAAAATCACCTGTTCGTCATTCTGGAAATGCCTCCTGCCTCTCAATGTCTCACCCAACAGAGGAGTGAGAATGAAGTACCGGGTGACAGGTTGGAAGAAGATGGGAGTGAGACAAATTTGATAGACCAAAGGAGCAGCAGCATGTATGACTGGTGCTGTACAGAAGCAGCTGAAGTGTTGTTTCAGAACAGAAATTTTCCCTTAGACCTCCTCGCGATGCTTCGATTAGACAGCCTCTCGTAATCTGTTCGGTAGTACGTTCCTGTGACGGTCTGCCCTTTCTGAGCACCATCTGACAGCACCAAACCCGAAATGCAAAGTGTCATCTTGCCAGGTGTAAAATATTTCGGCAATGGTGGATTCTCATGTTTCCACTGCTTGTTGCCCTCCTTTGTCCCAGGGACATAGGGAAGCACCCAGTACTCATCCATGGCATTTGGCGGCTAAAGGAATGACCTGGATTGGTCCAAAACAGCTGTGAACTGCAAGTTAACGAGCATTTCGCTCTTATTTAAGTATATGGCTGAAAGAGACAGCCTTCCAGGAATTGTGAAACGAGGCCTGTCGTCCACGACCGTGTGCCACAAAGAGCGCAGATTCACCACGAGATGTGCTGAATGAGACTAGGCTGATCAGGCCTACGCGCGGTAGTGTGCGAGTGAGACAGACGAGAACGTTCGTCATAGGGAAACCCTGTAGAAGCTGTTTGTGCCCAGGGAGGCGTCGCAGTGTTAAATAAGACGGACCTAAGATCGAACATAAAGGGAAACATTTATGAGAACTATTTAAATCTGTAGTAATTCAGGGAATGAAGCCACAGTAATTTTAATCTGCCATCTTTGTTAATTTTCATATTGATCCCAATAAAACTTGAATATTGATCATATCTATAATATTTTAGGATTTACTGTTAAAGTGAAATTAACAAGTTTTGTTAGAAAGACATGAATGCTAAAATATGAACGCTTTGGCCGATCTTAACGATCGATATTTCATATAAAAGCGCATCATTAAAATGAAAAACTTCGTAAATATCATTTCTGTAACTTTATTTGTTTAAAAGATATATAAAATTTAAATTATCAGTATTTCAATTAAGCATCAGTACATCATTTACTTCACACAAAACACATTCAATGATAACTGCATGTCACCTTATTGAATCATCAAGTAACAGAATATTTGTTGTAAGGTTTGTAAGTAGGCTGTTTGGGTTTTTAATGTTGGTAACGCCACGTAGCGCTCTGTATGAAAATCACTGGTTGTGCTGTGTGCAGTCTGTGGCTGGTTGGCATTGTTGTAACATTCGCTATTGTAGTGTTGGGCAGTTGGATGTGAACAGCGCGTAGCGTTGGACAGTTGGAGGTGAGCCGCCAGCAGTGGTGGATGTGGGGAGAGAGATGGCCGAATTTTAAGAGCGGACGATCTGGACGTGTGTCCGCCAGAAAGAGTAAATTTGTAATACTCGATATCATGAAGTGATATATATATATATATATATATATATATATATATATATATATATATAATGACTTTTGAACACTATTAAGGTTTGTTTCTATCGAAATCTTTCATTTGATAACTATGCCTATCAGTAGTTAGTGCCTTCAGTAGTTAGAATCTTTTATTTAGCTGGCAGTAGTGGCGCTCGCTATATTGCAGTAGTGCGAGTAACGAAGATTTTTGTGAGGTAAGTGATTTGTGAAAGGTATAGGTTAAGGTTAGTCAGGGCCATTCTTTTGTAGGGATTATTGGAAGTCAGATTCCGTTGCGCTAAAAATATTGTGTGTCAGTTTAGTGCTGATCAGAACAAGTAAAGAGAGTAATGTCTGAGTACGTTCAGTTTTGCTCAGCTGTTTGAAAATCAAATAATGTAGAGGTTTATCAGCACAGTAATTCATTAATTTTTCTAAGGGGACGTTTCAGGTTTAGTGCACAATAGTTACTTTTGTTCTTTATGTACTTATCAGAATGCATATTGGTACAAGACTTCTGCCCGTGACATTCAAAGTTAAGAAGGAGATTGTATTGGTTTTAAGCAAAAGAATTCAACGTTTATTATGTAATTGATGTTATTGTTACTTTATTTAGAACGTGAAAGTGGTCAAGCTTTGATCATTTAAATATGTTAAAATGTAAAATAATGTAGAATAAGCTGCAGCCAATCACATGGACGGCTTCAGGAAAGGGAACTTCACTAGTCCGTTGAGTGACGTAGTTCGGCACGCGGGATACGCGGCCGTAGACGGGTAGAGGGACAGTCCTGGTCTAGACACCGAAGGAACAGTTAGAACTGAGACGCGACAGCGGACAGTCGGTCTTTAGGTAGCTAGGTAGTGAAACGACTTAGAAAATTTCGCGTTGTGTGGTATCACGGGACTTGGTCTCTCAACGGTGAGCAACCACGCGCCTGCTGGGAACTATACCTTACAAGGGAACCTCCCCATCGCACCCCCTTCAGATTTAGTTATAAGTTGGCACAGTGGATAGGGCTTCAAAAACTGAACACAGATCAATCGAGAAAACAGGAAGAAGTTGTGTGGAACTATGGGAAAAAAAAGCCAAATATACTACCTGAGTAGTCCATGCGCAAGATAGGTAACAACTAGGGCTTTGTGAATTCAGCGTTGCCGTGGTCCCATGGTTAGCGAGAGCAGCTGCGGAACGAGAGGTCCTAGGTTCAAGTCTTCCCTCGAGTGAAAAATTTTTTTTCTTTATTTTCGCAAAGTTATGATCTGTCCGTTCGTTCATTGACGTCTCTGTTCACTGTAATAAGTTTAGTGTCTGTGTTTTGCGACCGCACCGCAAAACCGTGCGATTAGTAGACGAAAGGACGTGCCTCTCCAATGGCAACCGAAAACATTTGATCGCAACGTCATAGGTCAACCGATTACGCCACAGGAAAACACGTGTGATATATTCTATACGACACTGGCGACGGCATGTGCGTCACATGAGAGGAAAATGTTGTCGACCCACCTAACTTGTACACTTGGCGAATGCGTAAAAAGATTCTTCTACCTTGCCCGATTTAGGTTTTCTTGTGGGTGTGATAATCACTCCCAAAAAAGTGATGAAAACATAAGAGTTTGTGACATAAACTGAAAATAAAAAATTAAATTTTTCACTCGAGGGTAGCCTTGAACCAAGGACCTCTCGCTCCGCAGCTGCTCACGCTACCCACGGGACCACGGCACTACTGAGATGATGTTGTCCTTCATGCTGCATATCTTGCACATGGACTACTCAGTTTGTATATTTTGCTTATTTTTTCATAGTTCCACACAACTTTTTGCTGTTTTCTCGATTGATCTGTGTTCAGTTTTTCAAGGCCTATCCACTGTGCCAACTTATAACTAAATCTGAGGGGGGTGCGATGGGGAGGTTCCCTTGTTAGTAGTTAACAAGATGGAGTATTGGACTTTTATTTCGCGATGAGGTTGTGAGTTTCGCAAACTTGCCATCAGCCAGACAATTTAACCAAAGGGCCACAAGTGTCTAATTTAGGGCGTGCGTAATGCGACATATGCTGTTCACCTCCTAGTTGAGCCAAGACATTTCGTCGAAGAGGAAACGCATGTGAGCCCGAACATGTTTGGGATGTTAGCTCGCAATTGGGGCTCGTCCGGGATGGAATCTTGCAAAGTGTTGGAACAGGATTGGATTTTGGAAAGTGGTAATTGCGGAATATGAACTCGGGAAAGTTTTTGTATTGAATTTGAATCCTCCAAAGTGTTTCCAAAAGTATTATCTGAACTTCGATTGGCAGAACCTATCGCAAAAATTAAATGTGAGATCGGTTCAGAACTGAATATTAGGTTTCTTTAATAGTTGTGAAATTACAATTATAATTCTTACAGTTAACTACATTATGTGATCTAGGTCCCAAGTCCGTGTCAGTTTGAGCAGTTTACGTGGGGTCTCTGAGCTACGAATTTTGCAACAGTTGTGTGCACCGAGTTTTAGCAGTGGTTAGGAGTTTCAAAAAGTAACGCGGAAGAAGAGGCGACGTGGAAAGCAGGTGGTTCCAGCCAGTAGCGGCATCTTCAACGGCGATTCATCGCACAGCGGCGGTTGCAGTACCACAGCAGCAGATCTTCAGCATTGGCTTCAACTTCAACATTGGCAACAATACCATGGCAGAAGGATCCAGCACGACAAAGCTAAGTACCTGCGCTGATAGCGAGATTATCTATGATTCTGTAGTTCAGCCGCCAATAATCGGCGTCGCTAATGTTAAGCAGTTGGTCAGTTTGTGTGTGTCCGAAAATACTAGCCGAAGTCGGGGCCGGTGAATTTAGGAGGCCAAATAGTCCAAAATCAGGCAAGGGAGATGAATTTGGGGGAGACATGATGTCGCAGTTAATGCAAATGATAAGATGATTGTGATCCAAAACTGAGTCTGTTGAAATCAATATGGGTGACGTAAATTTAAAAATTGATTCAGTTCAGTCCGTAAAAGCTTCGGTTGTGAAAGACGAAGCATGTAAAATTGCTGGTGGAACCGAAGAATTGATAGACGGAAAATTAAAAACCATTGCGGCTGTTGGAAGTGCTGTTTGTGAAGGTGTTTGTAATAATGTGAAAGTAAAAAGTAATGCTTTATTTAATGATGATGATGTTGCAGACACTAAGATCGATAATTTTAAGGGAGAATACAGTGAGTTTGATTCTAATATAGAAAGTGATATTCTGACAGAATGGTATCTTAAGGAGGAATGTGATTTTACTGTAACTGATTGGCGATGTTATGGCAGGACATTACGCTGTTGCCTTATTTCTGGACTTGAGAAACTTTTATGGTAGCGAGAGGTCTAGAAGGGAGAGAAATGAAATTGGGGGCAAAGAAGCATTTAATGAATTATTTTGGGATGAGTACGAAATTGGGGTGGGGGGTGAGGGGGGGGGTGGATCGAACAGGATATGTGCCCTATAGAGATGGAAGAGAAGGGTCGAGACATAGGGAATGATTTATTGAGGGAACAGTGTTTAGAGTGAAAAGATGTAATTCAGCCTATCATTGAAATTAAAGTAAATGACGAGAAAGTAGACATACTGCTCGATTGTGGGAGTAATGTGTCGGCAGTGTCGGAAGGTTTTGTACATAGCGTAAAGAATAAGAAATTAGTAATACTACCCGTAAATCGTGTAAAAATTGAAACGGCAGTTGGTGGATTAAGTAATCTGATAAGGCAAGGAGTACTCTTGGAATTCAAGCGCGAGGAGAATCATTTTAGTATAGGTTGCTTTGTAGTGAATGGTCTTTGTAACACCTCCGTTTTTTATCCCGACCTGATTTGATCGAATAGCAGCCCAATATTTTTGTTAACACGACCGTGAACCTAATGGGACTGGTAGTCGGAATTGACTGCTACGGAAGTTGTTACCTTCCAGTTCGTCCTGTTCAACACTATAATACTGAATGTATGGTAATAAGGCACACCAACACAGTTTTACTAATTACGGACTTATATTCTTCTCAAAACACAAAAAGGAGACAGCCACTGCCTTCGTCATACATATCTAATTACGGCTAATCTCAGCACAGGCTTTCTTCATTTGCCATTATCGTAACACGCTAATCCATCACTGCATCCAACACTGCAATCCAAGGTTAGGCCGGCGCGGTACACGCGAACCTAAATATCGGCTCTAGTAACGTCACTGATCACTTTTATAAAGACACTTCATCACTTTCCCGGTATTTATTTATTATTTAGGGGTCTAACCACAGCGATGGTGACACCCTTCTCGGTTAAAAACCCTGTATTCCAATAATGGCCTCCACACACACACACACACACACACCATTCCCGCCAACCACTCTGGCGCATCTCGACACTTGCTCTCGCAACACGTCACAGGTTGTTCGCCCTATCGACCTGTGCCGACTGCAGAGTTACCGTAAGGGCCTACGGTGAAGTGCTGGGAACAGATTTCTTATGTAAATATAAAACTTCGCTTCATTGCGTGGGAAGGTGTTTGGATTTTGAAATTGAGGGTGAAAAAAGAAAAGTAAAATTTAAGAATCTTTTGATGCGGGACAACCAGATTGTGCACACCTTAATTACACATGGTTGAGATGAAGAGAACAATATGTGCGCCAAGATAAAGGAAACGGTAGAAGCAGTTGAGTGTAACTCGCAGTTAGAGAAAAAGGAGTTATGTGAATTGTGCCGTTATGAGGACATATTTTCTGATCGTCCCGGTAAAGTAAACGACTTCGAATACTCGATTAAAGGGAAGCCGTACGAGCCGATTAAGTGCAAGCCTTATATAATTCTTATTGCTGATCGGGAAGCTGTCAGGGCCATGTTAAGGCAGATGCTAGAATGGGATATTATAGAGTAGTTAGGAGCGATTATTGTAATCACATTGTAATTGTAAAGAAAAAATCGGTTATAAGCGTGTTAGACGGGCGTAAGATAAATAAGGTAACTGTGAGAGAACTCGGCCAGCCTGGTAGTATGGAGGAAGTGCTGCAAAACTTCAGGAACAAAAAATTGATGTCTAGTGTTGACTTGACCTCAGGATTTTGGCAAATCCCACTGGCAGAAGAAAGCAGACGTCACGCAGCTTTCTTATTCGAAGGACGAAGCTACCGGTTTAAGGTTGTACCGTTCGGCCTCACTACTTCAGTGGCAGTATTTGTGAGAGCGCTAAGCCATGTCTTAGGACAACGCTTGATGAGTAAGTTGGTGATCTATGTGGACGACTTTTTAATAGCGACGGAATCTTGGTACGAACACTGTAAGTTGCAGGAGGAAGTCTTTGTGGCCTTAAGACTAGGTGGGATGACGTTAAAAATTGTCAAATGCGAATTTGTCCGAGCGGAAATTCAGTTTCTAGAACACACTCTTACATCTGAAGGAATTTTACCGAATACCGAGAAACTAAAATCAATCACGCATTGTAAAAGGCCAACCAACAGAAACCAGTTAAATTCGTAACTCGGATTATGTGCGTTTTATCGAAAATTCTTGGGGGATAGATAAATGAATAACCCAAATTTATGTAAATTATTAAAGAAAAACACATCCTGGAAATGGACCGAGGAATGTGAAAAAGAATTTCAGAACATAAAGGGTAAACCGTGTGCGAGTAAAATGCTCTATTATCCCGACATGACACTTCCATTCTGTTTGTCGTAGGACAGTTCAGATTATGGGATGGGCTGCTAAATCTTCCAAGAAAAACAAATCGACGGGAAGATAGAACACCGGAGTATTGCTTTCGCCAGCCGTATAAACAAACACGAACGCGGGTACAGCATATCTGAGAAGGAGCTGCTTGCAATCGTGTATACACTCCTGGAAATTGAAATAAGAACACCGTGAATTCATTGTCCCAGGAAGGGGAAACTTTATTGACACATTCCTGGGGTCAGATACATCACATGATCACACTGACAGAACCACAGGCACATAGACACAGGCAACAGAGCATGCACAATGTCGGCACTAGTACAGTGTATATCCACCTTTCGCAGCAATGCAGGCTGCTATTCTCCCATGGAGACGATCGTAGAGATGCTGGATGTAGTCCTGTGGAACGGCTTGCCGTGCCATTTCCACCTGGCGCCTCAGTTGGACCAGCGTTCGTGCTGGACGTGCAGACCGCGTGAGACGACGCTTCATCCAGTCCCAAACATGCTCAATGGGGGACAGATCCGGAGATCTTGCTGGCCAGGGTAGTTGACTTACACCTTCTAGAGCACGTTGGGTGGCACGGGATACATGCGGACGTGCATTGTCCTGTTGGAACAGCAAGTTCCCTTGCCGGTCTAGGAATGGTAGAACGATGGGTTCGATGACGGTTTGGATGTACCGTGCACTATTCAGTGTCCCCTCGACGATCACCTGTGGTGTACGGCCAGTGTAGGAGATCGCTCCCCACACCATGATGCCGGGTGTTGGCCCTGTGTGCCTCGGTCGTATGCAGTCCTGATTGTGGCGCTCACCTGCACGGCGCCAAACACGCATACGACCATCATTGGCACCAAGGCAGAAGCGACTCTCATCGCTGAAGACGACACGTCTCCATTCGTCCCTCCATTCACGCCTGTCGCGACACCACTGGAGGCGGGCTGCACGATGTTGGGGCGTGAGCGGAAGACGGCCTAACGGTGGGCGGGACCGTAGCCCAGCTTCATGGAGACGGTTGCGAATGGTCCTCGCCGATACGCCAGGAGCAACAGTGTCCCTAATTTGCTGGGAAGTGGCGGTGCGGTCCCCTACGGCACTGCGTAGGATCCTACGGTCTTGGCGTGCATCCGTGCGTCGCTGCGGTCCGGTCCCAAGTCGACGGGCACGTGCACGTTCCGCCGACCACTGGCGACAACATCGATGTATCGTGGAGACCTCACGCCCCACGTGTTGAGCAATTCGGCGGTACGTCCACCCGGCCTCCCGCATGCCCACTATACGCCCTCGCTCAAAGTCCGTCAACTGCACATACGGTTCACGTCCACGCTGTCGCGGCATGCTACCAGTGTTAAAGACTGCGATGGAGCTCCGTATGCCACGGCAAACTGGCTGACACTGACGGCGGCGGTGCACAAATGCTGCGCAGCTAGTGCCATTCGAGGGCCAACACCGCGGTTCCTGGTGTGTCCGCTGTGCCGTGCGTGTGATCATTGCTTGTACAGCCCTCTCGCAGTGTCCGGAGCAAGTATGGTGGGTCTGACACACCGGTGTCAATGTGTTCTTTTTTCCATTTCCAGGAGTGTAGATTCAAAAAGTTCCGTATATATTTGGAAGGTAGAGAGGTAACAATGCTAGCCGACCATAAACGCCCTTGGCTTTCTGCAAGACTGTAGAATACTAAACGACCGTTTGATGCACTGGGGAATGTTTCTGCAGCAATTTGGTTACCATATACTCTACATTAAAGGGACCGAGAGTTGTATTGCAGATGCTCTGTCACGGCTACCCGTTAGAGAGGAAGACAATGAAGGGTGGAGACAAAGAACGAATTTCAGCTGCTGTACATGAAAGTAGTACCGGGGAAAAGGAAATTCGTGCGGTCTGCAGGGAGATGAGGAGAGCGTAAGATGATGACAATGAACTGAAGAACATCAAAATCAACTTTGGCAGCAAGGGCTACGAAAACATACCCCGCTATTTCAAGATCCATAAGACGAGAAGACGGTTCACAGGAAACTGTGCTTCCCAGACAAATATGCGGAACAGCTGATAGATTACGTCCATGTAAGTCACGGTCAGTACGGGGCCCAGAAGTGTAGGAACTCAAATGGTTCAAATGGCTCTGAGCACTATGGGACTCAACTGCTGAGCTCATTAGTCCCCTAGAACTTAGAACTAGTTAAACCTAACTAACCTAAGGACATCACAAACATCCATGCCCGAGGCAGGATTCGAACCTGCGACCGCAGCGGTCTTGCGGTTCCAGACTGCAGCGCCTTTAACCGCACGGCCACTTCGGCCGGCGCAAAGTACAATACCGACCAAGGTAAGAGAGTTGAAAATTTTGGCCCACTGCCCACAGGACGTGGTGGTATGAAGTACATGTTTGTTGTTTTGTTGTTGTGGACCTCTTTTCAAAATTTACTAAACTTTATTCGTTACGGAAAGCTAACAGCAAGACGCTGGTAGCCAAATTAGAAAAGGATTTCTTTAAAACGGCAGTCAAACCAGAAAGGCTATTATCTAACAACGGATCACAGTTTACATCAAACGTTTGAACAAATTAATGAACGGCCGGGGTGTAAAACACATTAAAATATCCGTTTACCACCCGGCGAGTAGCCCTTGTGAGCGGTAAATGCGAGAAGTTGGACGACTGTCTCGAAATTACGCGAGTGATAGACACTCAAAGTGGGTGGAATACGTACGTTCTTTGAGGAGGTTCTAAACAGCGTGAAAAGTAACGCAACTGAATATTCGCCCTTGGAGGTGATGACGGAAGTGAAACCGATATTTCTGTTAACGGAAACTGTGCAGTTCCCGCAGCACCAAGCTGAGTCGGCCGCTGAGAGGAAGCAGGCGGTAAAATCCGGTATGGAGAAGTTGGCAGCGGAGAGGAAGAAACGGCATGATGGGCGGTACAAACGAATTACATACTAAACAGGACATAAAGTCCCAGTACGTACGAAAGAAAAGTACAGGGAAGTGGATGGAGAAATAAAAAAGTTGTTTGAGCTCTACTGTGGGCCATTTGTGGTGGCAGAACGTCCGCACCCTAATGCCTGCCGACTCAAATACCCTGTTTCAGGAAAACGTTTAGGATTAAGAAATGTGACAGAGTTCAGACTGTACATTGAGAAGCGGAAAGTAGGTTGAGAAATAAGTGTATCTGGGTTTAGATTATAAGATTATTTGAAAGGGTAATTTGCAATGTTTTATTTCAGGATTAATTGTAGCTTGTTTGTTGCTTCGCCGCATAAGGATAATTTCTGGCACAAGGTCTATGCAAATATAAAGAGACAGTTTAGACGCACTGTTGGATGCCAGGAGGCCTGAGAACTCGTTTATTTGGTGAGAAGTATCAAGTAAAAATCAGTGCACAGTATGCTTGTAAATTAGGTTTTGGGGGATTTATAAGGGATTTATTTATGTTTTTGTATGTGTTAGGCTTAAGCTTTTGGATGGTTTTATGACTGTTGTAATTTCCAGATTATAAGTTATGGTCACGTAGATTTGGGTGCATGGAGGTCGGAGAAATTTGGAAAATGAAAATTAATAATGCTCACCTAAGAAGACAGATGCATGTTTATCTACTTATCTGAGAACATTTTGGGGGAATAGTTTATTGTTGTACGGAGTAACGATTTGTGTAGGCAGCTCCACTGCATGGAATTAAACGAGGAGTGAGATTTGTACATACTTGTTGTTAGTTTTGAGTCTAAGGGAGTTATTTAAATTAAAAGAAAATATTAATTTGTCGATGAAGTCTACTGGGAATCTGTCACCAGTTGCATGTCTCTAGTGGGACTTGAATAATTTGTCGGCCGGCCGAAGTGGCCGCGCGGTTCTGGCGCTGCAGTCTGGAACCGCGAGACCGCTACGGTCGCAGGTTCGAATCCTGCCTCGGGCATGGATGTGTGTGATGTCCTTAGGTTAGTTAGGTTTAACTAGTTCTAAGTTCTAGGGGACTAATGACCTCAGCAGTTGAATCCCATAGTGCTCAGAGCCATTTGAACCAATAATTTGTCAGAATCATTGAAGAATTTACGAGCATGTTGTAAACACTGCAAATCAATCGTTCACTGTGTAGTTTAAATCGGTTTGTATCGTTTGCACTGGGGGAAGTGTTCAGTGCAGATCCTGGGTGGTTTCGGAAAGTGTTTGTTTTCTGGTCCCTACACCCGATTCGAATTTCAACAGATTTGTTCCCGCAAAACGATGGCAGTCGCGGAACTCTGTCTTGTTCAAAATATCACGCAAGGTGTTTGTTTACTGCTGACTCCTAACAGACTTGAGGTTTATTCGCACCATCGCCTCGACCGTGGTACGCCGGTCTTCGAGTACCATAGCCTCCTGTCTTCAGGCGATCCCCGGTTCTTCGTTCCTCGTTATTCAGACTTTTATTACTACACTGGAAGCGACTGCGGCACCTAAACACTGGGGTACTATTGAACGGCAGTTCCAAACTCAGCATGGATAGTTGCAGCTTTGCCGCCTTTAAAGGCCGAGAGAA
Organism: Schistocerca nitens; assembly: GCF_023898315.1. Lineage (NCBI taxonomy): Eukaryota > Metazoa > Arthropoda > Insecta > Orthoptera > Acrididae > Schistocerca > Schistocerca nitens. Next base: position 2,809,389 of record NC_064619.1, on the reverse strand, counting down.
ATTACACTCTAGGAATTCCCCCCCCCCTCCCCCCCCCTCGCCACCCCCTAAAGGAACAGCTACACACCACGAAGGAATTATGCGAATGCGATGCAAATCGATAGATGTGATATACACTCCTGGAAATTGAAATAAGAACGTGAATTCATTGTCCCAGGAAGGGGAAACTTTATTGACACATTCCTGGGGGCAGATACATCACATGATCACACTGACAGAACCACAGGCACATAGACACAGGCAACAGAGCATGCACAATGTCGGCACTAGTACAGTGTATATCCACCTTTCGCAGCAATGCAGGCTGCTATTCTCCCATGGAGACGATCGTAGAGATGCTGGATGTAGTCCTGTGGAACGGCTTGCCATGCCATTTCCACCTGGCGCCTCAGTTGGACCAGCGTTTGCTGGACGTGCAGACCGCGTGAGACGACGCTTCATCCAGTCCCAAACATGCTCAATGGGGGACAGATCCGGAGATCTTGCTGGCCAGGGTAGTTGACTTACACCTTCTAGAGCACGTTGGGTGGCACGGGATACGTGCGGACGTGCATTGTCCTGTTGGAACAGCAAGTTCCCTTGCCGGTCTAGGAATGGTAGAACGATGGGTTCGATGACGGTTTGGATGTACCGTGCACTATTCAGTGTCCCCTCGACGATCACCAGTGGTGTACGGCCAGTGTAGGAGATCGCTCCCCACACCATGATGCCGGGTGTTGGCCCTGTGTGCCTCGGTCGTATGCAGTCCTGATTGTGGCGCTCACCTGCACGGCGCCAAACACGCATACGACCATCATCGGCACCAAGGCAGAAGCGACTCTCATCGCTGAAGACGACACGTCTCCATTCGTCCCTCCATTCACGCCTGTCGCGACACCACTGGAGGCGGGCTGCACGATGATGGGGCGTGAGCGGAAGACGGCCTAACGGTGTGCGGGACCGTAGCCCAGCTTCATGGAGACGGTTGCGAATGGTCCTCGCCGATACCCCAGGAGCAACAGTGTCCCTAATTTGCTGGGAAGTGGCGGTGCGGTCCCCTACGGCACTGCGTAGGATCCTACGGTCTTGGCGTGCATCCGTGCGTCGCTGCGGTCCGGTCCCAGGTCGACGGGCACGTGCACCTTCCGCCGACCACTGGCGACAACATCGATGTACTGTGGAGACCTGCCGCCCCACGTGTTGAGCAATTCGGCGGTACGTCCACCCGGCCTCCCGCATGCCCACTATACGCCCTCGCTCAAAGTCCGTCAACTGCACATACGGTTCACGTCCACGCTGTCGCGGCATGCTACCAGTGTTAAAGACTGCGATGGAGCTCCGTATGCCACGGCAAACTGGCTGACACTGACGGCGGCGGTGCACAAATGCTTTTCCGAAAAGCTTGAAGATTCAGTCAACAGAAAAGCCTTCACAAACTGATTAAGTCAATGACACTGTAGTTCACCTGTGGGCCTCATGCAAGCAGTTATTCGGCTTGGCACTGATTGACAGAGTTGTTGGGTGTCCTCCTGAGGGACACCGTACAGAATTCTGTTCAACTGTCGCGTTAGATCGTCAAAGTCCCGAGTTGCTTGGAGGGTCCCGTCCATAATGCTCCAAATATTCTCAGTTGGGGAAAGATTCGGCAAACGTTACTGGCAAAGACGGTGTCTGGAAAGTGGGAAGAAAATCAGTAGACAATCTTGCCGTGTATGGGAGAGAATGAGTAAGCCTGGCGGGCGACAGTCGGATTGGAATCCCACTGCTGCCCGCTGCATCTCCAGAGACATCTGCGGCCTGGAATCTCGTTCACTTGATTAGAACTGTGTTCACGGTTGCGCCCCGCTTCGAACTAAGTCCCGATGACCAACGAAGACGTGATCGGAAACGCCCCAGACAACGGTGGAATAGCTACCTGACTGTCGGCCACAGGAGTGACGGTCTGGGATGAACGCCTTTGGTCATCATCGGCGACACACCTCACAGCGGTACGTCGACAAAATTCTAAGCCTCTTTTTGCTGGCCTACATGGCAAGCCGTCCTGGGTTTGCATTTCAGCAATATAATGCCCGACTGCACACGACAAGAGTTTCTGTCGCTTATCTTCATGCTTGCCAAACCGTACGTTAGCCAGCGAGGTGTCCAGGTATGTATCGAACGTTTGGAGCATTGTGGGCGGGGCCCTACAACCAGCTGGGGATTTTGAGGATCTAACGGGACAATTTGACAGAATTCGGCGCGATATACCTCAGTATGACATCCAACAAATCTCTTAATGAGTACCAAGCCGAGTAATTGCTTGCTCGAGGGCTAGGCGTGGACCAATGCATTATTGACTTGCTCAATTTGCGAAGATCTTTGTCTGGAATAAAATCACCCATTATTTTCTGCAATTGTAGTCATTTGTTTATCTGTACATGTACATCATTTCTACCAATTTCCGTCCAATTCGAACAATTCCTTCGTGGTGCATTGTTTCTTTTGACCTGTAGCGTAAATATACTCTACTTTATTAATAGACTTTTGTACTTTATTTTGGCTCATATAGCAGCGTGCTATGGCATTGAATCATAAGGATTTCACTGTGTAGCCGCACTACAAACATGCTTCTAACACAAAAAACCCCGGTTGTTTGTAGTTTCATTCAAATTAGGTAGTTTAATTACCTGATTATTCTTGTAACACTTGCCTTCGTGCAACATACATTATTTGGTTAACAAGGCGTAGAAACAGCGGAAGCGACTACTACAGAAAAACTGATGAGCACCTATTACGCAAAACGTATGTAGTGTGTGTCTGTAAGGGCTATTACAAACATTTCTCTGAGAACAGTGCAGAGCACTATTTATACTGATGGTATTGCTTTTAAGCGTCAGGTAAGGTAGTGCCTTATCTTTACGTAACAGCCTGCGCACAAGCAACGTCGACAAAGTATACACGCTGCGTCGGTTCGTTCCACCTGGGGCAAAAGTGGGGGCCAAGCCAGCAATCATTAGGAACACTTGCGGCCCGAATATTAATTTAAAATACATGTGAAACACTTAGCACTGAATGCGGCGTGATAAAATCGACGGTGAAGCAGGGGGTCTGGGGTGCGTAAAAATGATTTACGGTAATTACCCTGTGTGCCGGGTCCGCCGGCTGCGCAGGTGGGTGCAGCGGCAGCGGCCGAGGCAGAGGCAGGTGCGCGCTCCCGGCGGGCCGCATTCCTCTCTGCCACAACGGCGACGCGCGCTCAAACTAGGAAATCCAATTTGCGGCCTAAAATGGAAAAGGAAGGCGGGGCCCGCATTCCTCGGCCCTGCCTCGTGCCGGCCTATTCACTGCTGCCGCGGCGTCGCCCGCGCTGTTTTGTATTCAGCGTCGTTTATACGGCGTCGCCGCCCCCGGGTCGGCGCGTCGTGACGCCGGCTGCTGTCGGCCAATATATCGAACAGGCGGCGCGCCGGCCCCGGAGAGACGCCGCGGCTGTAAGTCCAGTTTAGGCACGATCCGGGGAGCGACGCCGTCTGTTTGCAGCGCTCGCGCCCGCGGCTGAACCTCTAGGCGGCTCGTATTTCAGCGACAACCTCTGCATTTCGCTCTCCCTGCTCCTGACGTCACTGCCGGTGTTCGCGTGGAGCAGAATAAACGTCCCACGTCTGGCTAGAGAGACTGAAAACTGGTGGCGTCCCGATGAGACCATTCGCGTCTATTTCCTGGCGGCCAATCAGGAACCATTATCTATTAGGACAAGGTAGATATACACTGAAGTGCCATAAACATTGGTATACGCACGCATATTCATGAACAGAGATATGTAAACAGGCAGAATACGGCGCTGCGGTCGGCAACGAGTATGTAAGCATCTGGTGCAGTGGTTAGACCGGTTACTGCTGCTACAACGCCAGTTTGTCAAGATTTAAGTGAGTTTGAACGTGATGTTATAGTCGGCGCACGAGCGACGGGACACAGCATACCCGAGGTGGTGATGAAGTGGGGATTTTTCCCGTCCGATTTCACGAGTGCACTTTGAACATCAGGAATCCGGTAAAACATCAATTCTCTTACATCCCCGCGGCTTGAAAAAGATCCTGCAAGAATGGACCAACGACGACTGAAGAGAATCGATCAACGTGACAGAAACGCAACCCTTGAGCTAATTGCTGTAGATTTCAACCTTGGGACAACAACAAGTGTCAGCGTGCGAACCTTTCATAGAAACGTCATCGATATGGGCTTTCGGAGCAGAAGGCCCACTCACGTACCTTTGATGACTGTACGACACAAAGCCTCGCTTGGGCCCGTCAACACCGGTATTGGGCTGTCGATGACTGGAAAATTGTTACCTGGCCGGACGAGTCTAGTTTCAAATTGTATCGAGCGGATGGACGTGTACGGGTACGCAGATAACCTCATGAATCCGTGGACTCTGCATATCAGCAGGGGGTGTTAAAGCTGGTGGAGGCTTGTGTGGGGCCTGTGCGCTTGCAGTGATATGGGACCCCTGATACGTCTAGGTATCATACTGACACGTGATACGTACGTAAGCATCATGCCTGATCACCTGCATCCATTCGTGTCCATTGTGTATTCCGACGGACTTGGGTACTTCCAGCGGGACAATGCGTTACCCCACACGTCCAGAATTGCTACAGAATGGCTCCAGAAACACTTTCGCTGCCACTAAACTCCCCAGACTTGAACATTATTGAGCATGTCTAGGATGCCTTGCAACGTGCTGTTCAGGAGAGATGTCCGTCCCTTCGTACTCTTACGTATTTATGGACAGCACTGCAGGATTGATGTTGTCAATTCCCTCCAGCACTAATTCAGACATTACTGGAGTCCATGTCAGGTCGTGTTGCGGCACTTCTGCGTGCTCGTGGGGATCTACATGATATCAGGCAGATGTACCAGTTTCCTTGGCTCTTCAGTGTACCTCTGCCCCACACAGAAACACCTTTTGTAACCATGACGTTTTCTCATTTGTTTTCATACGAATAGTTCAGCTGACGTAATGCAAGTGCCATCGTCATCTCCGGAATATTTTGATTTTACGATATTTTGAAATTGGTTTTATGTAGGTGTTCGAATCCTTACTTCACTGTGTTATTAGATTTTGTATTCAATTTTCTTCCAGTGCTTGAATATGAGCGCAGGTTTCAATACTAGAGTGTGTACGTACAAATCAGGCATTTAGGGGGACTTCTGCTTCTTTCTAGTGACTGCTTGTGTAGTCGACCGTTGGGCCACGTGTAGTGATTATACGGATAGCTCTTATTGCAATAAACCAATTCTCAGCTCCTTGGAATAATTAACGCGAACTAATGCGCGTCACGCTCAAGTTAAACATGCAGAGTCTTCATGGATTTGTACGATTGCTGGGTAAAGTGCATTACACTGTAGTTACATTGCTTGAGGATAATACAGTAGAAAAGTTTTTGTTTATTCAAATCGTATGTACAGTGTGAACTATTGTGTACTTTGTATCAGACTTAATTCGTTTCCTCAGATAATCTGCCGGCATCCACAATACCGGATGTGGAATAGGATCTTCTCTCGTGAGTAACAGTTAATCGTATGCAATAGTAGAAGATGTTTAAACTCGCAGTTTTCTGAGACATAACAGTTTTCGGGAACTTACAACTTACTTCTGCTAGTATGGTGGTGCTACTCTGCCCTCGTATAGTAGTATTGCATGCCACCGAACTAGAATGAAGTGAGTGTGCCGATTGTCTCAATAAATACACGTGTCTGTGCCCAATTTTTCCTATGCTCATTGTCCCAGTACCGCGACAACGCTCGCGTAACTCACCGAGTCCATGTACAGAATTCATAACGTGTTCCTTTCACATATGCAACTTTGTGTTATGGTCAATTACAGACGAGGACCTGTTTCGTTTTGTTTAATGCGTGTATTAATGGGCTAATGCATTCTGTCGATTCAAGAATGGATGAACCTCAGGTATGGGTTCACAATAATCTTTGAACTCTTAATTCATGATTTTCCAATCCAGTCACTATCCCAATTTAAGCAGATAGAATATAGTATTCATTTCTGATGGTTCGACCTTTTAGCAATAACTGATGGTGCACTATGCTATTATAATTCAAGAGCACAGTGAGGCCGTGGTCTCACCACAAAGAACGGTAATACTCACTCTCTAGGTGGTGTACTTTAGGTAGACCATAACCGGCCGGAGTGGCCGAGCGGTTCTAGGCGCTACAGTCTGGAACCGCGCGACCGCTAAGGTCGCAGGTTCGAATCCTGCATGGATGTGTGTGATGTCCTTAGGTTAGTTAGGTTTAAGTAGTTCTAAGTTCTAGGGGACTGATGACCTCAGATGTTAAGTCCCATAGTGCTCAGAGCCATTTAGCACAGTGAGTATAACCTTCATATTCCATCGCACTTCCTTTTTTTTTGGCTGTCTTGACTATGAAGAACGCTTCCACTGGGACGATAGAGCCATGGTTTGAATATCGTATCGCTAAGTCCTTTGAAAGAAGTTGGTCAATTAGAGTCTATCAGTCAACTGACTGACTAGTTTCTTGTTATGCTTCTTACGCTATCCTGATAGAGATAGAATGAGAACAGTTATCAGAAACGACACAAATAGTTGCACAAGGTTGATGAATAGTTCCTTACAGCATCCGATTTACCTCCTAGTTTAGACACATCTCTGTGGAGCAGTGGTTGACAAAATGTAATCGTTCATAAAGTAAACAGTTTCTTGCTCTCATGTAAGATTTTCGTATGGTCACTTCCTGACTGTGTGGAGCCGCTTTCCTTTTTTTCAGACCAGCCGAAAACAGTGGAGGGGCCCCGTTTTGCAGCCTGTGCGCAAAAGATTGGTTACGCCTCGAGGCTTGAGGGACTGACGCTATAGAAATACGGTTACTTTCGAGGCGAGTGTGGAGAGTCGGCGCTACGATGGCGAGACAAGCTAGGGTGAGAAACGTCTTCCAGATTTGTCTGCCCGGGAACATGTCAGCTACAAATCTAGGAGCCGCTTTTGTAATACAGCCAGAGAGACGTGCTGGCTTGGTCACGCGCTGATCGGAAGAGCAGGAAATGTGGCTCTTGTTCTCTGGGCGAACCTATTCTTCACGAGATATTTATCAGAATGTCACCCTGGCGCCGACCAGATTCAAAGCACACCTCCACAAGCAACGGCCGAGCGGCGAGACGTAGCCGGTAGTCACATTCCTTTGTTCTCATAATCGCTACTTCTTCGAAAGACTGGCCCATACAGTTCGGTTAAAAACAAACTTTTCCTCTCGTTGTTGTTTTTGTGGTCGTCAGTCCACAGACTGGTTTGACGCTGCTCCCCATGCTACTCTGTCCTGTGCAAGCGTCTTCATCTACGAGTAACTACTGTGACCTCCGCCCTTCGAAATCTGCTTAGTGTATTCATCTCTTAGTCTCCCGCTACGAATTTTACTCTCCACGCTTCCCTCAAATACTAAATTGGTGATCCCTTCATGCCTTAGAACGTGTCCTGCCAACCGATCCGTTCTTCTTGTCAAGTTGTGCCACAAATTCCTCTTCACCACAGTTCTATCCAGTACCTCTTCACTAGTTACTTGATATACCCGTCTAATCTTCAGCATTCTTTTGTAGCACCACATTTCGAAGGCTTCTATTCTCTTCTTGTCTAAACTGTTTATCGTCAATGTTTCACTTCCATACTTGGCTACAGTCCATATAAATATTTTCAGAAATGACTTGCTGACACTTAAACCTATACTCGGTGTTAACAAATTTGTCTCCTTCAGAAAAGCTTTTCTTGCCATTGCCAGTCCCTCTACTTCGACCATCATCCATTGCTTCCCAAATAGTAAAACTCATTTAGGCCTACTACATTGTCTTATTTACTAATCTGATTCTCTCACCATCACCTGATTTAATTCGACTTCATTCCATTATCCTCGTTTCGCTTTTGTTGGTGTTTATCTTAGAACCTCCTTTCAAGGCACTGTACATTCCATTCAACTGCTGTTCCAAATCTTTTGCTGTCTCTGACAGAACTCAATGTCGTCGGCAAACCTCAAAGCTTTTATTTCTTCTCCCTGGATTTTAATTTCTTCCAAATTATTTTGTTTCCTTTACTTGTTGCTCAGCATACAAATTAAATAACATTGGGGATAGGCTACAACCCTGTCTCACTCCCTTCTCAACCACTGCTTCCCTTTCATGCCCCTCGACTCATAACTCTCATGCGGTTTCTGTACAAATTGTAAACAGCTTTTCGCTCAACGTATTTTACCTCTGCCACCTTCAGAATTTGAGAGTATTCCAGTCAACGTTGTGAAAAACCTTCTCCATGTCTACAAATGCAAGGAACGTAGGTTTGTCTTTCCTTAATCTATCTTCCAAGGTAAGTCGTAGGGTCAGTATTATCTCGCATGTTCCAACATTTCTACGGAATCCAAGCTGATCTTCCCTGAGGTCGGCTACTACCAGCTATTCCATTCGTCTGTCAAGAATTCGTGTTAATATTTTGCAATCGTGGCTTATTAAACTGATAGTTCGGTGATTTTCACAGCTGTCAACATCTGCATTCTTTGGGATTGCAATTACTATATTTTTCTCGAAGTATGAGGATATTTCCCCTGTCTCATACATCTTGCTCACCAGATCTATTGTGATACTTACGACAAATATTAAATAATTTAATGTATCCTAGGCTTATAGTTGCCATTAAGTAGTTAGAATGAGAAAACAGACCGCTTTCAACATGTTTCATCGGCTGTTTCGATACGTACGATTAGTAGGTGCGCTCGAAAACTTCATTAACTTTTTGTTCTTCGTATTTTTGGTCGAAATTTAATGATTTTGGAACAAATTTTGCTGCCGCAGGTTTCATACCCAAAATATTCGAAAAAAATTCACGGTCTAAGAAAGTATATACGTCAGAAGCACCAGCGTCTTCACCGATAGTGGTTTGGTGATCGTTTACTATCATTTCTCCCACTTTTTCTGCGATTTTATAGGTTGACCTTGTGCTGGGGGATCTTCAGCGTCTTCACGACCTTCTTCGAAACAGTTATACTGTTGGCAAACTCTTCATTTTCTCTTAATACAATAATGGAAAGCAATATTTAGTATTTTTAAACTTTCTGTATTTTATACCGTTGTTCCAGCAATATTTAACACACATTCTCTGATCAATTTTTAAGCAAAATAAATAATCACCGATACTATCAAAACATATGTAAAATTTTTGTCAGCTGATAACAGATAAATATCCGACGTCACTAACACAAGTTTATCAACAGTAGTACACTCCTGGAAATGGAAAAAAGAACACATTGACACCGGTGTGTTAGACCCACCATACTTGCTCCGGACACTGCGAGAGGGCTGTACAAGCAATGATCACACGCACGGCACAGCGGACACACCAGCAACCGCGGTGTTGGCCGTCGAATGGCGCTAGCTGCGCAGCATTTGTGCACCGCCGCCGTCAGTGTCAGCCAGTTTGCCGTGGCATACGGAGCTCCATCGCAGTCTTTAACACTGGTAGCATGCCGTGACAGCGTGGACGTGAACCGCATGTGCAGTTGACGGACTTTGAGCGAGGGCGTATAGTGGGCATGCGGGAGGCCGGGTGGACGTACCGCCGAATTGCTCAATATGTGGGGCGTGAGGTCTCCACAGTACATCGATGTTGTCGCCAGTGGTCGGCGGAAGGTGCACGTGCCCGTCGACCTGGGACCGGACCGCAGCGACGCACGGATGCATGCCAAGACCGTAGGATCCTACGCAGTGCCGTAGGGGACCGCACCGCCACTTCCCAGCAAATTAGGGACACTGTTGCTCCTGGGGTATCGGCGAGGACCATTCGCAACCGTCTCCATGAAGCTGGGCTACGGTCCCGCACACCGTTAGGCCGTCTTCCGCTCACGCCCCAGCATCGTGCAGCCCGCCTCCAGTGGTGTCACGACAGGCGTGAATGGAGGGACGAATGGAGACGTGTCGTCTTCAGCGATGAGAGTCGCTTCTGCCTTGGTGCCAATGATGGTCGTATGCGTGTTTGGCGCCGTGCAGGTGAGCGCCACAATCAGGACTGCATACGACCGAGGCACACAGGGCCAACACCCGGCATCATGGTGTGGGGAGCGATCTCCTACACTGGCCGTACACCACTGGTGATCGTCGAGGGGACACTGAATAGTGCACGGTACATCCAAACCGTCATCGAACCCATCGTTCTACCATTCCTAGACCGGCAAGGGAACTTGCTGTTCCAACAGGACAATGCACGTCCGTACGTATCCCGTGCCACCCAACGTGCTCTAGAAGGTGTAAGTCAACTACCCTGGCCAGCAAGATCTCCGGATCTGTCCCCCATTGAGCATGTTTGGGACTGGATGAAGCGTCGTCTCACGCGGTCTGCACGTCCAGCACGAACGCTGGTCCAACTGAGGCGCCAGGTGGAAATGGCATGGCAAGCCGTTCCACAGGACTACATCCAGCATCTCTACGATCGTCTCCATGGGAGAATAGCAGCCTGCATTGCTGCGAAAGGTGGATATAGACTGTACTAGTGCCGACATTGTGCATGCTCTGTTGCCTGTGTCTATGTGCCTGTGGTTCTGTCAGTGTGATCATGTGATGTATCTGACCCCAGGAATGTGTCAATAAAGTTTCCCCTTCCTGGGACAATGAATTCACGGTGTTCTTATTTCAATTTCCAGGAGTGTAGTAGTATGGAATGAGATTTTCACTCTGTAGCGGAGTATGCGCTGATATGAAACATCCTGGCAGATTAAAACTGTGTGCCGGACCGAGTCTCGAACTTGGGACCTTTGCCTTTCGCGGGCAAGTGCTCTACCAACTGAGCTAACCAAGCACGACTCACGCCCCGTCCTCACAGCAAAGGTCCGGCACACAGTTTTAATCTGCCAGGAAGTTTCAGTAGTTGTATGGTATTCTGCCTTACGCCAGGCGTTGTCATGGGAAAAGCCTCTTTCACTTTTGTCTGTCCATAGCCAGTCTTTTCATTTCTGAATATTTGTCTCCTTTTATATTGTCCAGGTTCTGATACCTTCTTTTTCCTCTTCCTCTTTTTCCATCTACCATTCCTTCTATTCCTTCCTTCAATAAGCAGTCCCTCCTCAAACAATGTCCGATCCAGTTCCGTTTTCTCTTTCTGATAACTTTCAGCATGTTTCATTCTTCTCCAACTCTTCTTAATACTTCTTCATTCCTTACTCCTTCTTCCCATTTCACTTTTTCCATTCTTGTCGAAATCCACATCTCTAGTGCCTCCAATCTTCTTTCATCTTCCTTCCTCAATGTCCAGGCCTCCGCACCATATAGTGCAACGCTCCAGATGTAAAATTTGCAAGTCTTTTCCTCAGATCTTTGTTTAGTGGTCCACAAAGTGATTTCTGTTTCCTCTTGAATCTTCTTTTGCCATTGCAATTCTTTTCCTAATTTATGTATCATCTATTATTACGCTTCCCAAGTAACTGAAGTTATTCACTTGCGCCTACTTTCATACGGCAATTTCTCCCCTTTCCTCCAATTACAATGATTTTCGTTTTCTTCTTGTTAATCTTCATTCGACATTCTTCTAATTTTGTTTTTGGGTCATCTAAAATTTGTTCCATCTCTCTTGCACTCTCTGCCATCACAACCATGTCGTCTGCGAATCTCATACACTCCACTCTCCGACCCCCTATACAAGCCTCTCTCCTTCCATCAAAACTTTCACTAATAATTTCCTCCAGATATATACTGAACAGTGCTGGTGACAAACAACAACCTTGACTTACACCTCTTCCCAGTTCTATTTCTTCACTCATCACACCTCCTATTCTTACTCTTGCTCTTTGGTTCGAATATAAATTTCTAATTAGCCGTCTATCCCTCAAGTCAACTCCCTGTTTTCTCAAGATTTCCATCAGATCAATGAACAAAACACACACCTTCCTTTTCTTCTCCATGTACCTCTCCCCTATCACTCTCAGTAGCCCAGTGGTATCTCTAGTTCCCACTCCTCGCCTGAAACCAAATTGTTCATCTCCTATTACGCAATTCAGCTTTCCATATAGCCTTCTGTTGAACGTCCTCAGCAAGACTTTGGCTGCATGCGATATCAGGTTCACTGTTCTATGTTCCTCACACTTTTTGCGGTTCTTTTTCTTTTCTATAGGTATTAAGATACTTTCTGTAAGGTCCTGTGGCCATTTTTCTGTCATGTATATTTGATTATCAACAGAACAGCGAGAAAATCGAGAGAATCGGACTAATACAGCAGGTCTGCATACACCTCGCATGTGACTCTTCAGGGTTGCCACTACCTTTCTCCACTGCCCAGTTTCGTTAAGGTACAGCCTTCAGTTTTGCAGGTAAGCGTTGTGTACGTACCCCTCTCTGCATCTCTAGCTTCGCCTTTTCTGCTGAAAAGCCTATCCATCCAAGATGAAGGGGGCCACACAGTGAGTCGTGGCGGTTTCTGTTAGGGCGCGCGCGATCCTATTGGCACCACATGTGAGCTCAAATGGTTCAAATGGCTCTAAGCACTATGGGACTCAACATCTGAGGTCATCAGTCCCTTAGAACTACTTAAACCTAACTAACCTAAGGACATCACACACATTCATGTCCCAGGCAGGATTCGAACCTGCGACCGTAGCAGCCGCGTGGTTCCGCACTGAAGCGCCTAGAACCGCTCGACCACAGCGGTCGACACTTGTGAGCGCGTTCCATTGATTCTGGCCCTCGTCGTAACATCTTTGGTTGGTTGTGTGCTTCCTCTGGAGCTATATGGCAGCGGGAGGTGTACCTGAGTGCTCGGCGTCCTGGAGATTCCAGCGAGTTGAAAGCATTGTCCGTTGGGCTAGGGGGACCAGCGATTTCCTGCACCGTTAACTGCTATTACCGGCGAGTTTAGCGGGCAAGGAGCGGCTCTCGTCACGTGCAAGCTGGTTACGAAGTGCATCCGTCGATTTTGGTGTGTTAAATACGCCGAGATGTACTGAATAACTTGTTAGCACCTACGAACACGAGGACACAATTATCCTATGCCTACCTAGAGTCCTGAAGATGTTGGACTCCTTGGCATTTATTTGAAATTCTGTATGAAGACTGTTTAGTAAGTAATGTACTTAAATATTATTAATTCTGCCCCGGTGTGGACTGGTCAGGAATCTGGTTGCCTTATACCTTCAATTCCCCATTTTGCGGCTGTGTTTATCAATATGGTGGTTTCTGTAAGCTCCGAGCTAGCATTTTGCAATGTTAATCTGGTACTTGAAATCGTTGTTTTTTATCATCAAGTATTTGATACTACTGACGGTAATTTCTGTTTGTTGTAGACCTTGTGGTCGTTCCTGGGGCGAGTCATTGGATTTGGCGTGTAACTAAAGTTGTGTGCTCTTAGCCCAAAGGTACGCGTGTTGGGTCATGTAAATGTGGGTGCATGTATTTGCACACTCTTATTCCGTGTTGAGGAGCCCTTTGGGTTATAGGCGTACATTTTAACCAGTCACCTGCCATTTCGTGCGTATCCAAATTACAGTGTCTATTAGTCCCGAAGCGGCCCCAGTGACTTATTTAATCTTGTTTGATTACTATATGATTTTTCTTTTAAATGACTCGAACTAGTCCTGTTACAAGTACTCATACGATTACAGACATACGTGGTTTACAACTCTAACTAGTTATACTCGAACATCATGGCGCCGAAAGGCACGGGTAGCTTTGTGGAGACAAGTCAGACTGTGAACAACAAATACTCTCGTGATAAGACAGCCCATGCGTCAACTGTTATACGAGAACGACACACCCAGTCTGAGAAATATAATTTATAGTCGTGGACAGTGCGCCTTAGAAGGTATCGGCCTCGCACATATGCACATGCCCACATGGCCACATGGCTACCTATTACTTTGCTATGCTGCTGTTACACCAACTGTCTTTTATTGATAACATTTGTGTAACATACGAAACTATCAGTCTTTCATTACAAGAAATATAACAATTTTATTTGAAAAATGACGTATCACCTAAATTAAATATACAAAACTAGAAGGTGACGTCTAGCGCGTCCTCCCTTATACAACCATTTTCATTGCAAGGTACAATATTTCTACCAATCTCTTGAGATAATAACACAGTATCAAAAACTGCTACTTCCACACAGGAAGCCAGTGCTAAAAAGTTATGTTATTCATACATGTGTTTCTCCGTACAGTATCTGTATATGATGTAATTTTTAGCATTTAATTGCTGTATGGAATGTCGAAATTTTTGATAATGTATTGTTATGAACTATGGACCTTGCCGTTGATGGGGAGGCTTGCGTGCCTCAGCGATACAGACAGCCGTACCACAGGGGCAACCACAACGGAGGGGTATGTTGAGAGGCCAGACAAACGTGTGGTTCCTGAAGAGGGGCAGCAGCCTTTCCAGTAGTTGCGGGGGAAACAGCCTGGATGACTGACTGAAGTGGGCTTGTAACATCACCTAAAGCAGCAATGCTGTGCTGCTAATGCGAACGGCTGAAAGCAAGGGAAGACTACAGCCGCAATTTTCCCTAGGGCATGCAGCTTTACTGTATTGGTAAATGATGACGGCGGTCTCTTGGGTAAAATATTTCGGAGGTAAAATGATCCCCCATTCTGATCTTCGGACGGGGGCTACTTAAATGGACGTCGTTAGCAGGAGAAACGTGTTCTACGAATCGGAGTGTGGAACGTCAGATCCCTTAATCGTGTAGATTGGTTAGAAAATATAAATAGGGGCATGGATAGGATGAGGTTAGATATAGTGGGAATTAGTGAAGTTCGGTGGCAGGAGGAATAGGACTTCTAGTAAGGTGAATACAGAGTTATAAATACAAAACCAAACAGGACTAATGCAGGAGCAGGTTAAATAATGAATAAAAAAATAGGAAAACGGATATATTACTGCGATTAGCATAGTCAACATACTATTATAGCCAAGATAGACACGAAGCCCACGCCTAGCATGCTGGTACAAGTCTATATACCAACTAGCTCCACAAATGGCAAACAGATTGAAGAAATGTACGATGAGATTAAAAAAAAATTTAGTTAAGGGAGACGAAACTTTAATAGTCATGGGGGACTGGAATTCGATAGTAGGAAGAGAAGAGAAGGAAATGTAATAGGAGAATACGTAATGGGGGTAAGGAATGAAAGAGGAAGCCGCCTGGTAGAATTTTGCACACAGCATAACTTAATCATAGCTAGCACTTGACTTAAGAATCATGAAAGAATGCTACATACATGGAAGAATATTGGAGACACTGGAAGGTATCAGATTATATGAGGGTAAGACAGATTAAGGAATGGGGTTCCAGGGGCAGATGTGGAGATGTGGACTCCATCCACAGTTTATTGGTTATGAACTGTAGAATAAAATTGAAGAAACTGCAAAAAGTTAGGAAATTAAGGAGAAGGGGCTTGGATAAACTGAAAGAAACAGAGGTAGTAGAGCGTTTCAGAGAGAGCACTAGGGAATCATTGACTAGAACAGGGGGAAAGAATACAGGGAACGATTGCCAAGAACTGGGTAAAGAAATACAGTAGAAGAAGAATGTGTAGCTCCGTGAGATGAACTAGTGAAGGCAGCAGAGGATCAAGTAAGTAAGAGGACGAGGGCTAGTAGAAATCCATGGGTAACACAAGAGATATTGAATTTAATTGATGAAACTAGAAAATATAAAAATACAGAAAATGAAGCAGGCAAAAAGCAATAAAAACGTCTCAAAAATGAGATCGACAGGAATGCAAAATGGCTAAGCAGGAATGGCTAGAGGACAAACGTAAGGATGTAGAAGCACGTATCACTAGGGGTAAGATAGATGCTACCTATAGCAAAATTAAAGACACCTTTCGAGAAAAGAGAACTGTCAAGCGATTAAGCTTGGAAATTTACCAAAAACTGACACGAAGCCAACATATTGGAAGAATAACACAAAAATGTGAAATAGCAATAAATATTCTACGAGGAGTTACGGAAATGGTATGCGGAGGCAGACCCGAATGTGAGTCTAAGCATTTATTGAGCAGTTATTCCTCCCTCTCTGGACTATGCCTGCGTCTGCTACGGATCTACAAGCAAGTCCACCATATTTAAACTGGACGAGAAACTGTCGGTGCGACGAAACCGACGCCAACAGATGCACAGTTGTGGGAGACATTAGGACCACTACTACAACTCCGACGGCATTATCTCGCATCGAACATCACGCTAAAACATAGTTACGAGGTCGCCGGTTACGCAGAATATCCTGGCTTTTTTTCCGGACGCTAATGGATCAACAAACAAGCGGCCACATACGTTCCAGATCACTTTGAAATGGAACAGCTCCAGCACAGAGTGACGTGCGACACACCTCTGCTGTGTTACGGCAACTGTTATCACGCATGCCTCACACACAGCGTAGTGAACTATCTGAATTATACCCACAATAAACCCTTCACATTGTGTCATGACGATAGTACAAATCTTAGAACATATAACGGGTGACAAAATATTGTATACAGACGATGCCAAAAATGGAAATGGGATCGGATGTGCATAGACTAGTCAACTCACACTTGGGGATAATTACCTATAGAAATGTCTATTATGGTAGCAGAGCTAGTAGTCATTTTAAAAGGACTTAAGTACACAGGAAACTGCATTGTGGGCAATACAGACTCCTAGAGAGGACGTATGATCTTGAAAAACCATTATACACAACAAAAATGGTTCAAATGACTCTGAGCACTATGGGACTTAACTCCTGAGGTCATCAGTCCCCTAGAACTTAGAAATACTTAAACCTAACTAACCTAATGACATGACACACATCCATGCCCGAGGCAGGATTCGAACCTGCGACCGTAGCGGTCGCGCGGTTCCAGACTATAGCGCCTAAAACCGCTGGGCTACTCCGGCCAGCTGTTACGAATAAAACTTACATGTTCTTTAAAACGAAAAAATTTAGCCCTGTTGCTATGGCTAATCGATATTTCGGTTTTTTACCCGGTTATTAGTAAAAAAGAAAAACACCTTGTTTAGCCGATACCAAAAAAATACCGATTATTCAGAACTTTCTTGCCGGTATCGGTTTTAAGCGGCCTGTTTTTCCCATCCCTGGTACAAAGGCTCTCTACGTTACCACTCTTTTGGGAACAACAATAGTTAGGGAATATTAACTTATACACACAACTCTCAGGCAATTACGTTGTCCATATAACCAGTCAAGTGAGAACCCAAATTCTGTGAGTACGGCACTGTGGCAGCGGTAACACGATTCCACACAGCAGACCCCACTTTGAGGGGCAGAGGAGAAACGGAGTGAATTGGCCGGAGCATATACCCCAGTTACCCAATACATCAGCAAATAAACGGTACACATAAAGAGAAGTGTATCTCTACACATTTTTTTATTTACCAATAGTACATCTTTTTTGTAACTAACTTTGATTTAAATTTAGTACATATCTAAGTGTATTTCATGCATACATATTTTATAAAAATTACACTTCTTTTGGTATGAATGGATTTAAATTTGGATATAGGTAACAGGCAAAACAAACAGTTGTTACTGATATGTTCATACTATGGTTGCTTGTACGGTCATAAAATCAAAAGTTAATAAATAAATAACAAGATACACAGTACTGTAAAATAATTACGTTTTGGAAGACTTCTTGTTCTCTAGCAACATTTTTAAAGCAATAAACATGCGCTGCTGTTTAGGTGGCTATATTGGTTTATAGCTGTACCACTGCTTAAATGGAATGAAGAAAAGGGTGTAAACTATGAGTATCTCATGCTGCCTTCACTCCTTAGCTACAGCACAGAGAGACGTTTGCGCCTTTGAATCAGATCCTGACAGTCGCTCGCAGACAGCCGTTTCCTGACGTTCCTGTTGACTTTTTATTTGCAGCTCATCTGTCAAAAACGGAAGCTCTGAAGACAGGAAACTCATAATGGGGTTTTAAATTTTCTTCTTTTGTCCATCTGCACATCTACCACCTGTCGGAAACTTTCGGCATTTAACTTTCAATTAAATTTGTAGGAAACGTGACAGTTTCTCCACAAAGACAGTTTACAATTCTGACAGCTCGCTGCCGGCAGGGGACAGCAGGAACTGACAGGCGATATTCTCTTAAAACGACTCCTGCCGCTAGGGACGCAGTTCACGCGACGCACTGGTTGTGAGGAGAGGTTTTTATATTCTGTGCTTGTTTGTTCCTGCGTGCCGAGCTTTACAGTGAACAGAAAGAACAGTTATTGGCGACGTTCATGGGCGTGCGTGAAACTTCATCGAGGAGTGGGCGAGTTTCAAAAACTGCTATTCTTTGTATAACTGATTCGATGTGTCTGAGAACAACTAGTCCTCCAACAGCTAAATTTGATAGTAATTATGCCAACTTATTTTACTTCAGATGACCTACAGGCATCCACACAACATTTGTAGGAAAAATGCTTTGACACCGTACTACTAACAATATTTAGTTAGTACATTCGAAATACATATATATGTTATTAATAGGAACATAAAATTCACCATTTTGATTCAAAGATTTGTAAGTGAATCCTTCTTATCGTTAAATTCTGTGTATTCAACTGGTTAATTATATGAAAACTTGTAATTCATAAGCCAATAACGTTAGTTTTTCACCGAAAATTAAAACAAAGAAATAGATAAAGTTCACTACAATAGAGTAAATACTGTTGGTTAGCAACGAAAACTATCAGGGAGATATAGCAGATAAGTACTCCTCAAAGTGGAAAAACAAAAACAATCTTTTAAAAAACGACACTATTTCCCATAGTGCTTGGCAATGCTATATCAGCGACAGTCATTGCTAAAAACAATTGATTTTTTCAGTAAATACACCGGTGTTGCGCAACACTTAAGGAAGAAAATAACTTTAGCATGGTGTGTCGCTGCCAAGTAAGATATCTCGCTGAAATTTGGACGTTACGCAGCAAGATGTGCAGCAGTAAAGTATAGTAGAGAACAGTAGAGAAGGTGACGGAAAGAAGTACGCAGTGACACAAACAGAAATGAGACTTTTATTCAAAGACAGTAATTACACTGGAGTCACAGTAATTCATGACGGTCTTCTGGAGATTACGAAAAGCGGGACATGTAATAATTCTAATTCCAAAGAAAGTAGGTGCTGACAGGTGTAAATATTACCCAACTATCAGTTTGATAAGTTATGTTTGCAAAATTATGACACGAACTATGTAATGAAGAATGGAAAACTAGTAGAAGCCTACTACAGTAAAGCTCAGTTTGGATTCGGGATCAATGTTGGTATATGCGAAGCAATACTGACCACACAGTTTCTCTTAGAGGGTAGATTAAGGAAAGACAAACATTCGCTTATAGTATTTACGGATTTCGAGAAAGCTTTTGACAGTCGTGTTTGGAAAGCACTCTTTCGCATTCTGAGGGTAGGAGGGGTAAAATAATGGGAGCAAAAAGGTTATTTATGACTTGTGTAGAAACCCGAGTGCAGTTATAAGAGGGAAAGAACATGAAAGGAACAAATTGTTGAGAAGGTAGTGTGACGGGTTTGTAGCTTATCCACGGTGTAAGTTACTCTGAACGCTGAGTAAGCTGAGAATGCAAGCAAGGAAAAATTTGAAAAGGGAATTAAAGTTCAGGGAGAAGAAATCGAACCTCTGAGATTTGCGGATGACACAGCAGTTCTGTCAGAGACAGCAAAGGACTTGGAACAGTAGTTGAAAGGAATCGATAGTCTCGAAAGGAGGATGTTAGATGAACGATAAAAAAAGCGCAATACCGGTGGTGGAATGTAGTCGAAATAAATCAGGCGATGCTGAGGGAATTAGAGTAGGAAATGGGATACTAAAAGTAGTATATGAGTTTGATATTTGCTCTCCCTAAAATAGCTTATTACGGCCGAAGTAAAGAAGATAAGAAATATAGAGTGGCAATGGCAATAAAAGCATTTCTGAAGAAGAGAAATTTGTAAACATAGAATACAAATTTAAGAGTTAGGAAGTATTTTTTGAACTGTATATCTCCCCCCGCCACCTATAAAATTCTTCCACCTGCAATGTAGCACGTCATTTAGACGTGCTTTAGTTTCATTTTAAGATCGTAATCGGGTTATCAGACGCTATTACGGGACCAGATAATTTGCTAATTAATGGTGCTGCACGATTAGGTGCATATCTTAAACGCTACTGCCAATGGTTGGTTTCTGGGTTTGGTTGGTGGGTGATGGCATTTTGCTGATCGTAATATAGTTTGCCGGGAATTGCCGCGGGTCGAACATAGGTATTTTGCCTCACTATGGGGAGAAAAGTTTTTAAAAACCCCTAGAGGAGGCGTACTTAAGTGCTCCTGCAGCCAGGTTCTGGAACGCCGTAGACCGTACATTTTAAAAGCAGCAGGATTGCGAGCACGCCCTTGCGTCTGGCACAGTGTCAGGCCTGCATTAGCATCGTGTGAAGTTATTCTGTTGTGCTGGGTGGATTTTGTCAAACGGAGCCTGGGACGCCGGTAGGGAGTCGCCAGTGAAATTTTATGCCCTGAACGTAGGGCGAACACTCCAGGAGTGAAACTGCGACGCCAAGTTTCATGTCTTTAGCTGGGCGACTGCTCACGAGGAAAAAACTCTGTTAAAAGAGAAGTGAATGCAGGTGAGAGAGCTGTGTGGCGTCCGCCGTGGGAACTGTTGGCTAGAAGAATGTTTAGGATCGCTTCGGCTCTCGCCAGCCTCCCTCTGAAAAAATACAGACGGGACGCCTGCAATTGGGTACGCACTATGCCATGTTAGAAGCGATGCTTCAAAATTTTATGGAGGGGGATTTTCTGATGCTAGAATGCGTTCGATTGGCGCACAGATGCGGAACAACCCTCGCATTGGTGTTCTAACATACAAGGTTAAGACAATTATTATCTGCAAAGCAGTTATAAAATTTTATTGTAATCAAAGAGGAAACTTAAAAGAACACAATTTTTCGACATAGTCTCCTTGCGTTTCAATGCACTTGATCCATCGTTGTACAAGCTTCCTGATGCCCTCATAAAAGAAGGTTCTCGGTTGAGTTGCGAGCCAGGAACACACCGCTTCTTTCACTGCTTCGTCCGAGGCAAATCGACGGCCCCTTAATGCCTGTTTGAGTGGACCAAAAAAGTGATAGAAGGAGCAAGATCGGGACTATATGGAAGATGACCCAGTACCTCAAATTTGAGTTTCTGGAGCGTTCCAGCAGTGTGGGCAGCAGTATGCGGACGGGCATTCTCGTACAACAACACAACACCTTCTGACAGCAACCCTCGGCGTTTGCTCTCGAATTGCTCGCTTTAGCTTGGTATCAAGCATCTCACAGTAACGTGCACTGTTTATTGTTGTGCCTCTT
Organism: Schistocerca nitens; assembly: GCF_023898315.1. Lineage (NCBI taxonomy): Eukaryota > Metazoa > Arthropoda > Insecta > Orthoptera > Acrididae > Schistocerca > Schistocerca nitens. Next base: position 2,788,043 of record NC_064619.1, on the reverse strand, counting down.
TACCCATAATGTACCACTACTGGACCTTGTGCATCCCAAAAAACCGTAAACATCAGTTTTCCTGCGGACATTTGGGCCTTGAACTTTTTCTTGCACGGCGAATTTGGATGTTTCCATTCCATACTTTGTCGTTTACTCTCCGGCTCGTTATAATGGACCCATGTTTCGTCATCAGTAATGATCCTGTATAAGAAGTTGTCGCCTTCGTTACCATAGCGATCCAAATGTTTTTTGCAGATGTCCAAGCGCGTTTGATTATGCAACTGTGTGAGTTGTTTTGGGGCCCATCTTGAACAAACTTTATGAAACCAAAGTCTGTTGTGGATGATTTCGTAGAGAGAACCGTGAGTAATTTGCAGACGATTTGCCACTTCGTCAATAGTTAATCGTCTAAGACAGGGGCGGGCAGCAATCCTGCACGTGTGCGGTGCACTTGCACGCGTGCAGTTAACAGGTGTTCTGCGTGCACACAGGGGCAAGCTGGCCACCCGCTTATCTCCCCTCCCCACCATACCTTCTGTCCGCTCCTTCCTCTGCAATGCGTTTTGTTTCCTAGCTTGCTTTATTGAATGAAGCAATAAGATTAGTAGGAGTGCTTGAAAGATATCCTGGTTTGAAAGAGTACCTATTACCTACGATACGTTTTATTTAATTATCACAGGTGGAGTGGAACAAAATTTCTACATACAGACAAACACAAACAGTTACTTAAATTTTCATCACTGATGTTTGCTCTTAACCTACACTTACTAATTCAGCAAATGGTTTTCCAGCTCTCGCTATATTAAGCGCAATCTTATAACTTGCACGTACCGCTGGGCTATTATTGTTGTCGTCCTGAAAAATTGAAAACAGTGCTCCATAAAATGTTAAATCAGTTAGATGAGAGACATGACGAAAGGAAGTCGCAGATCTCTCGTGACCACAGCAACTACGACAGATTCATCTAGTATCGTCAGATCGCTTTTCTTAAGCTCAGTCAATTTCCCCATCCGCTCAGAATCCGATAATAAATTTTACTCGTCCTTGTGAAATTTGTTATAATGGCCTTTAATACTAAACTTCCGCTGACCAGCGAGAATACTGCAACATATTAAACATTTCGAATTTTCACGTTTTTGCACAAAGAAAAAACGATTCTCCCATTACTTTTTAAAAGATAGCAACTCTCCACTTCTCAGTTTCCTTGTTTCAATCTGCATTTTTCCGGTTCTTGAAACACAACGTTCAGTACGTTGTGGTCGCTTCGCATCAACGTCCGCAGCTTAGCCTGGCACTACACAGCAGCAACCTGTCGGCTGTCGCCAACTGCCCCAGTCGACGGTTGCACGCGAGCAGCACACGTGCAGCGCTGTGCGCTCATGAGCCGCGTGCAACGTTTGCCCGGCCCTGGTCTAAGAGATTCATTTCACGTGAACGCTCAATGGTTTCTTCGTTTGTGGCGGTAAGCTGTTGTCCGGCTCCTACATAGTGCTTAACACTTGTGCGACCATTTCGGAATTTTTCAATCTATTCGTAGACACTCGGTTGGGGCAAAATACTGTTCCCGTACTGTGCCGAAACTCTTCGATGAATTTGGGCCCCTGATACGTCTTCCGACTGCAAAAACGGATCACTGAACGTTGCTCTTCTTTGGTGCAAATAGACAGTGGAGCAGCCATGATTAACAGCACGACAGCGATAACGAAACTAACCTAGCAGCTTCAAATTTGCAAATACATAACAACAGGAATGGGGAAAGAAATACAGTAGAAGAAGAATGGGTAGCTTTGAGGGATGAAGTAGTGAAGGCAGCAGAGAATCAAGTAGGTAAAAAGACGAGGGCTAGTAGAAATCCTTGGGTAACAGAAGAGATATTGAATTTAATTGATAAAAGGAGAAAATACAAAATTGCAGTAAGCAGGCAAAAAGGAAAACAAACGTCCCAAAAATGAGATCGACAGGAAGTGCAAAATGGCTAAGCAGGGATGGCTAGAGGACAAATGTGAGGATGTAGAGGCTTATCTCACGAGTGTTAACATAGGGGGGTTATGTAGGGATTTTACTAAAGAGGATCAGGTAGTGATTGTGGGTGGGGCTGGTAATAGTATTGATAAGGATGGGGAGTATGACATAGATGGTGACCTGGAAAAGACAGCCACTCAGACTGGCAACACGAATTTCGTGGAACTGTTTCAGCGTCACGATCGGCCTCATGTTAATACAGCCGTCAGGCGTAACAACATGAGACTTGGGGGTGCGCTGATGACAGAAGGCATGAGTCACATTTCAGTGGTGTCGGTGGAGTCTATCAGTAGGACGGGTTTCACTAGACATGGCCTGCACCTCAACAGGTATGGAAAGGGGAGGTTGGCAAAGCTTATAGGTGACAGCATAGGTGGGGGTGGTGGGATCACTCATGGGAAAATTCCGGTAGTTGTGGGTGTTTGAGCTGCACCTTTTTTAGATTGAAGTCGTCTGATAGGTATTCCTGCTTAAGGGAAGTCTCTCTAACAAAGAAACCACTTTCGACAAAGCTTAGGTATCCGATTAATGAGGGAATTAGTATATTTCATCAAAATATACAAGGTATTAGAGATAAAGTTAGTGAACTGCTTACAGATGTTGACTTTGAAATTATTGGTATATCTGAACACTTCTTAAATAAGGAGATAATTCAGAGGCTTCCTTTACCAGGATACAGGTTGGCTGGCAGCTTTTCTAGGAGCTCTTTGCGGTGTGGGGGAGTAGCCATGTATGTGAAAAACGGTATCCCATTTGAGTCAATTGATGTTTCAAAGTACTGCACTGAAAAGGTGTTTGAATGTTGTGTAGGTGTGGTTACATTTAGTGGAGCTAAACTTCTTACTGTTGTTATTTATAGATCCCCAGACTCCGATTTGACAACATTTGTGCTAAAGCTAGAGGAGGTTCTTGGTTCACTTTATAGGAAATACAAAAAGTTAGTTATATGTGGTGACTTCAATATTAATTGTATAAGTGATTGTGCAAGGAAAAGGATGCTGGTAGATCTCCTTAATTCATATAATCTTATGCAAACCGTATTCTTTCCAACGAGAGTGCAAGGGAACAGTAGAACAACCATAGACAATATTTTTGTTCATTCCTCATTACTAGAAGGGCATTCTGTTAGCAAAAAGGTGAATGGCCTTTCAGATCATGATGCACAAATTTTAAGTCTAAAAGATTTTTGTGCTGCAACACATGTTAAATATAGTTACCAACTTTTTAGGAAAGCTGATACAGTTGCTGTAGAGACTTTTGTAAACCTTATCAAGGAACAAGAGTGGCAAGATGTTTATAGTGCTGATACAGTAGACAATAAATATAATGCTTTCCTCAAGACTTTTCTCGTGCTCTTTGAAAGTTGCTTTCCGTTAGAACGTTCAAAACAGGGTACTAGCACAAACAAGCAGGCTGGGTGGCTGACTAAAGGGATAAGAATATCTTGTAGAACAAAGTGGCAATTATATCAAAACGTTAGAAACAGTCACAATCTAAATGCAGCAGCCCATTACAAACAGTATTGTAAGGTGCTTAAAAAAGTTATTAGGAAGGCAAAAAGTATGTGGTATGCAGATAGAATAACTAAGTCTCAGGATAAAATTAAAACCATATGGTCAGTCGTAAAGGAAGTGGCTGGTCTGCAGAGACAGGTCGAGGATATAGAATCAGTGCGTAGTGGGAATGTCTGTGTTACTGATAAGTCGCATATATGTACAGTATTTAATAATCACTTTCTGAATATAGCAGGTGAACTAAATAGAAACCTAGTCCCAACAGGGAATTATATAGCGCTCGTAGAAAAAAGTGTTCTGAGACTGTTACCTGAAATGCTCCTCCATGATACTGACAATAGGGAGATTGAGTTAATAATTAAATCACTAAAGACCAAGAACTCTCATGGATATGACGGGGTATCTAGCAGAATACTGAAGTATTGTTCCATGAATGTTAGTCCAGTACTTAGCCATATCTGTAACTTTTCCTTTAGGACTGGTCGGTTTCCTGACCGATTAAAGTACTCGGTAGTGAAGCCACTTTATAAAAAGGGAGACAGGGATAATGTTGACAATTATAGACCTATTTCTATGCCATCGGTGTTTGCTAAAGTTATCGAGAGGTTTATATATACAAGGTTACTGGAGCATTTAAATTCACATAATTTGCTGTCAAATGTACAGTTTGGTTTTAGAAATGGCTTAACAACTGAAAATGCTGTAGTCTCTTTTCTCTGTGAGGTTTTGGACGGATTAAATAAAAGGTTGCGAACGTTAGGTGTTTTCTTTGATTTAACGAAGGCTTTTGACTGTGTTGACCACAAAATATTACTGCAGAAGTTGGACCATTATGGATTAAGGGGAGTAGCTTACAATTGGTTCGCCTCTTACTTTAAGAACAGAAAGCAGAAGGTAATTCTCCGCAATATTGAGAGTGGTAGTGATGTTCAGTCCCAATGGGGCACTGATAAGTGGGGCGTTCCCCAAGGGTCGGTGCTGGGGCCACTGCTGTTTCTTATTTATATAAATGATATGCCCTCTAGTATTACAGGTGATTCAAAAATATTTCTGTTTGCTGATGACACCAGCTTGGTAGTGAAGGATCTTGTGTGTAATATTGAAACATTATCAAATAATGTAGTTCATGAAAGAAGTTCGTGGCTTGTGGAAAATAATTTGATGCTAAATCACAGTAAGACTCAGTTTTTACAGTTTCTAACTCACAATTCAACAAGAACTGATATTTTAATTAGACAGAATGGGCATATTATAAGCGAGACGGAACAGTTCAAGTTCCTAGGCGTTCGGATAGATAGTAAGCTGTTGTGGAAAGCCTATGTTCAGGATCTTGTTCAGAAACTAAATGCCGCTTTATTTACCATTAGAACAGTATCTGAAATAAGTGACATTTCAACACGAAAAGTAGTCTACTTCGCATATTTTCATACGCTTATGTCATATGGTATTATTTTTTGGGGTAATTCTTCTGATTCAAAAAGGTTATTTTTGGCTCAAAAACGGGCTGTTCGAGCTATGTGTGGTGTAAGTTCGAAAACCTCTTGTCGACCCCTATTCAATAGTCTTGGAATTCTGACATTGCCCTCACAGTATATATTTTCTTTAATGTCGTTTGTTGTTTGCAATATTAGATTATTCCCAAGAGTTAGCAGCTTTCACTCAGTTAATACTAGGCAGAAATCAAATCTAGCGTTCTCGCTTCCCGCGCCCGGGTTCCCGGGTTCGATTCCCGGCGGGGTCAGGGATTTTCTCTGCCTCGTGATGGCTGGGTGTTGTGTGCTGTCCTTAGGTTAGTTAGGTTTAAGTAGTTCTAAGTTCTAGGGGACTTATGACCACAGCAGTTGAGTCCCATAGTGCTCAGAGCCATTTGAACCATTTGAAATCAAATCTGCATGTGGAATGCACTTCCTTGACTCTTGTGCAGAAAGGAGTGCAGTATTCTGCTGCATCCATCTTCAATAAGCTACCACAAGAACTCAAAAATCTTAGCAGTAGCCCAAACACTTTTAAGTCTAAACTGAAGAGTTTCCTCATGGCTCACTCCTTCTATTCTGTCGAGGAGCTCCTGGAAGAGCTAAAAAATTAAGCAAATTCCAGTGTTACATTCTTGATTCTCTTTATTTAAACTAACGACTTGTCGCCTGAATATGTTTCTTATATTTCGTTTTATCTGTTTCTACAATCTACAACTGAATATGTTTCTTATATTTCATTTTATCTGTTTCTACAATCGTGTTATAATTTCATGTATTGACTCGTTCCATGACCATGGAGACTTCTCCTTAATGTGGTCCCACGGAACAATAAATAAATAAATAAATAAAAGATACTGCCTACAGGAAAATTAAAGAGACTGGAGAAAAGAGAGCCACTTGTATGAATATCAAGAGCTCAGATGGAAACCCAGTTCTAAGCAAAGAAGGGAAAGCAGAAAGGTGGAAGGAGTATATAGAGGGTCTATACAAGGGCGATGTACTTGAGGACAATGTGGTGTCACGGCCAGACACCACACTTGCTAGGTGGTAGCTTTAAATCGGCCGCGGTCCATTAGTACATGTCGGACCCGCGTGTCGCCACTGTCAGTGATCGCAGACCGAGCGCCACCACACGGCAGGTCTCGAGAGACGAACTAGCACTCGCCCCAGTTGTACGGACGACTTAGCTAGCGATGCACACTGACGAAGCCTCGCTCATTTGCAGAGCCGATAGTTAGAATAGCCTTCAGCTAAGTCAATGGCTACGACCTAGCAAGGTGCCATTAGCCTTACATAGCTTGTATCTAAAGAGTCTCACTTGTATCGTCAAGAGCGATGTATCACAAGGATGGATTAAAGTTAAGTATTCCAGCAGCTACGTACTTTTCTTTATAGCATTCATTACGTATCCTGTTTCAGACCTATCTCTAGCCTGCGTGAGTTAACGTGTGCCTTTCGGCTACTTCCGAGTGGCGTGGCTGTCTTGTTACGCCACAACAGACAATATTATGGAAATGGAAGAGGAGGTAGATGAAGATGAAATGGGAGATATGATACTGCGTGAAGAGTTTGACAGAACACTGAAAGACCTGAGTCGAAACAAGGCCCCGGGAGTAGACAACATTCCATTAGAACTACTGTCAGCCTTGGGAGAGCCAGTCCTGACGAAACTCTACCATTTGTTGAGCAAGATGTATGAGACCGACGAAATACACTCAGACTTCAAGAAGAATATAATAATTCCAATCCCAAAGAAAGCAAGTGTTGCCGGCCGGTGTGGCCGTGCGGTTATAGGCGCTTCAGTCTGGAACCGCGTGACCGCTACGGTCGCAGGTTCGAATCCTGCCTCGGGCATGGATGTGTGTGATGTCCTTAGGTTCGTTAGGTTTAAGTAGTTCTAAGTTCTAGGGGACTGATGACCACAGCTGTTAAGTCCCATAGTGCTCAGAGCCATTTGAACCATTTTTGAAAGCAAGTGTTGACACATGTGAAAATTACCGAACTATCAGTTTAATAAGTCACGGCTGCAAAATACTAACGCGAATTCTTTACAGACGAATGGAAAAACTAACAGAAGTCGACCTTGGGGAAGATCAGTTTGGATTCCGTAGAAATATTGGAACATGTGAGGCAATACTGACCATACGGTTTATCTTAGAAGCTAGATTAAAGAAAGGCAAACCTACGTTTCTAGCATTTGTAGACTTAGAGAAAGATTTTGACAATGTTGACTGGAATACTCTCATCCAAATTCTGAAGGTGGCAGAGGTAAAATACAGGGAGCGAAATGCTATTTACAATTTGTACAGAAACCAGATGGCAGTTATAAGAGTCGACGGACATGAAAGGGGAGCAGTCGTTCGGAAGTGAGTGAGACAGGGTTGAAGCCTCTCCCCGATGCTATTCAATCTGTATATTGAGCAAGCAGTAAAGGAAACAAAAGAAAAGTTCGGAGTAGGTATTAAAATCCATAGAGCAGAAACAAAAACTTTGAGGTTCGCCGATGACATTGTAATTCTGTCAGAGATAGACTTGGAAGAACAAATGAACGGAATGGACAGCGTCTTGAAAGGAGGGTATAAGATGAACATCAACAAAAGCAAAACGAGGATAATGGAATGTAGTCGAATGAAGTCGGGTGATGCTGAGGGAATTAGATTAGGAAATGAGGCACTTAAAGTAGCAAAGGAGTTTTGCTATTTGGGGAGCAAACTAACTGATGATGGTCGAAGTAGAGAGGATATAAAATGTAGACTGGCAATGGCAAGGAAAGCGTTTCTGAAGAAGAGAAATTTGTTAACATCGAGTATAGATTTAAGTGTCAGGAAGTCGTTTCTGAAAGTATTTGTGTAGAGGGTATCCAAGTATGTAAGTGAAACACGGACGATAAACAGTTTAGACCAGAAGAGAATAGAAGCTTTCGAAACGTGGTGCTACAGAAGAATGCTGAAGATTAGATGGGTAGATCACATAACTAATGACGAGGTATTGAATAGAGTTGGGGAGAAGAGGACTTTGTGGCACAACTTGACAAGAAGAAGGGATCGGTTGGTAGAACATGTTCTGAGGCATCAAGGGATCACCGATTTCGTACTGGAGGGCAGCGTGGAGGGTAAAAATCGTAGAGGGAGACCAAGAGATGAATACACTAAGCAGATTCAGAATGATGTAGGTTGCAGTAGGTACTGGGAGATGAAGAAGCTTGCACAGGACAGAGTAGCATGGAGAGCTGCATCAAACCAGTCTCTGGTCTGAAGACCACAACAATAACAACAACATAACAACAAATAAACAAAGCATGCATATCAAAGTAAAACGACAGTACTCCCTAAATAAACAAAAATATAACTAAATTGCGGATACTAATTGACCTACCCTCGTATTTTTCTGACGGCTCCACGCGGAATAATGTCGTAATTTTACGGAGCGGGCATGGAGCAAGGCCACTTGGCCTGTGGGCGCGTGCGGTGAAGACAATATGGCCATGGGAGATGGAGAGTGAGGAATTCGCCCGTGGGCATCATAGAAAAAGGAGACTTCGATCAGCAGAGATGTCGACTACAGATGCCGCCTACTGGAGGGCACTTGGGCAGGTTCCGGAGCAGCCGGCTGTCCGTTCGAGATTACTTTAGAGACAACGCACTGCGCATTGTATCAGCTATTTTCCAGCTTGACTTGGGTGCATGTGAGGTCCTCGCAGCTTAAGCAGATTAATTTCACACGGGAATTAGTTCACGCATATAGCCAAACAGTGAGGTTCAACCACTTTCACTTTTGCATTAATTCGTTAGATTGAATTACCCGTTCAATTCATTAAGAGGAAGTCGCGGAAATCCTATCCCCATTTTCTCCACTTTGCCGATCCTAATTAATCTTACTCAGTGTATGCTTGTTAATTTCATTAGTCAATATACTTGTCATACTTGTCACAATCCAAACTTGTCTTTGATTAGAAATAAACATTTTTGTGGTCCTTCGTGCGGTCTATAATTCAATTAGACGGTATCGTGATATTATTGTTTTTGAGATGTCATGTTGCTGGAGAAAATAATTTGATTTAATATTTAGAGAGAGGAGAGAGATGTAAAATAATCCAATCAGCGTGCTTGGTCATATAACAATTTGCATTTAATTCCACTGCGCACAGATTACAGGTCATTGTTTGGAGGTTGTTTTTTGTGCCGATGTAAATTACGGGATAGAAATTTATAATACGTACCCCACGCCTCATTTTAAACACCGCACATCGACACCTTTCATCTTTCAAATGGTTCAAATGGCTTTGAGCACTATGGGACTTAACTTCTGAGGTCATCATTACCCTAGAACTTAGAACTACTTAAACTTAACTAACCTAAGGACATCACACACATCCATGCCCGAGGCAGGATTCGAACTTGCGACCGAAGTGGTCGTGCGGTTCCAAACTGTAGCGCCTAGAACCGCTCGGCCACTCCGGCCGGCTTTTCATCTTTCATCTTTCCCTACTTTGCTTAGTACTGGTTTGCCACTTGAGCTCATTTATCCAAACGACTCTATATTTTCCTGTAGTCTGTATCCATCTTTCACCTAGTTATGTATGCTTCTATAGACTTACATTTTTCGTCTAGCCACTCCTGCTTAACAGTTTTTCACCTACCGTCAGTCTCATTTTTAAACTTTTGTACTCCCTTTCGCCTGCTTCATTTGGTGTATTTTTGTATTTGTTCCTTTCGTCAATTAAATGCACTATCTCCTGTGATATGCTAGAACTTATAAAAGACCTTGTATTTTTACTGGTTTTATATTCTGTTGCTTTCATCTCTCAAACCTATCTGTTCGTTTTCTACTGTATTCCCTTCTCATGTATCAATCAATCATTGCCTAATTCTCCTCTTGAACAACTCTGGTTCTTTCAACTCGTGCAGGTCCCATCTCCTTAATTTCCTAGATTTTTGCCAATTCTTCAGTCTTAATGAGTTCACACATTTCCAGCATACTCGATGGCAGAAGGCAGCAACTTACTACGTTTCAGTGAAATTAAGGCAGTCCAGTACTGCGTGCAGTGAAACCACGTAGCATTGGACTGTAGTACGCAAATAGTAGCTTGCGCTTAGCCATTCATACAAGCAATGTGGTCAGCGTACACACAGCATGGTAGCACTTATGTGGAAGGCTTGATAATGGACTGAAGTTCGAAACTGGTTGCCATCTAAATAGAAACTAACTTCGGTGTAACTTTGACGGTTTCGTAATTTCTCTGAATCAACAGTTCATAATCAATACATTATGGTCAGACTCAACCTCTGCCCCTAGAAATGTTTTACAGTTTAAAATCTGGTTCAAAAATCGCTGTCTTACCATTGTGTAATGATTCCAGTGTCTCAGGTCTCTTTCATATCCACAGCCTTGTTTCATGTCTGCTTCACGTCTGCTGTGCAGCGAGCTACCTTAATTTGGGTATTAACTGTATTTTTCTTACTTGTCACTTCTTCTTCCGTGTGTTTTTGCTTTTAGGAAGCTTTAATTGTCGAGTGCTAGTAATAGTGTTCCATAGATTTCGTGTTTTTTTTTTAAATACAGAGTCCCTTTAGTCAACCATAGTGCCAGTACATCTACATCTACATCTATACTCCGCGAGCCACCTTACGGTGTGTGCCGGAGGGTACTTATTGTACCACTATCTGATCCCCCCTTCCCTGTTCCATTCACGAATTGTGCGTGGGAAGAACGACTGCTTGTAAGTCTCCGTATTTGCTCTAATTTCTCGGATCTTTTCGTTGTGATCATTACGCGAGATATATGTGGGCGGTAGTAATATGTTGCCCATCTCTTCCCGGAATGTGCTCTCTCGTAATTTCGATAATAAACCTCTCCGTATTGCGTAACGCCTTTCTTGAAGTGTCCGCCACTGGAGCTTGTTCAGCATCTCCGTAACGCTCTCGCGCTGACTAAATGTCCCCATGACGAATCGCGCTGCTTTTCGCTGGATCATGTCTATCTCTTCTATTAATCCAACCTGGTAAGGGTACCATACTGATGAGCAATACTCAAGAATCGGACGAACAAGCGTTTTGTAAGCTACTTCTTTCGTCGATGAGTCACATTTTCTTAGAATTCTTCCTATGAATCTCAACCTGGCGCCTGCTTTTCCCACTATTTGTTTTATGTGATCATTCCACTTCAGATCGCTCCGGATAGTAACTCCTAAGTATTTTACGGTCGTTACCGCTTCCAATGATTTACCACCTATGGCATAATCGTACTGGAATGGATTTCTGCCCCTATGTATGCGCATTATATTACATTTATCTACGTTTAGGGAAAGCTGCCAGCTGTCGCACCATTCATTAATCCTCTGCAGGTCTTCCTGGAGTACGTACGAGTCTTCTGATGTTGCTACTTTCTTGTAGACAACCGTGTCATCTGCAAATAGCCTCACGGAGCTACCGATGTTGTCAACTAAGTCATTTATGTATATTGTAAACAATAAAGGTCCTATCACGCTTCCTTGCGGTACTCCCGAAATTATTAGTGCTAGTGTTTGTTTTCAATGCAGTCTAGGGACAGGTAGTGCTATTTTCATTGCTTTCTACAAGAAGTGGCTAGCAATCACAGTTTAGTCAATAATCAGCCGCCTTTAGTGAATTAGCAGTCTAGTTAAAAGCTGATTAACTCTCTTCAGTAAATAGATTCCCTAGGATGGATAGGATGTGTGACTGCTGTGTACGGACGCAGGAGGAGCTGGCCACTGTTCGCGAACAGCTGAACGTGTTGATGGCCGCGGTCAGCCGTCTTCAGGCTGCTGCCTCGGAGTGTAGCGGCAGTGTGGAGCCTGGTGCGTCGCAAGGTACACCCCAGGCGTTACATGCTTCACCCACTGTCCCAGCTGTCGAGACATGTTCGCGGGTACCGGGCGCGGTTGGGCCACCCTCTCCCCAAGCGGAGTGGCGGGTTCAGCGGCGTTCGCGGCGCACGAGGCGGAGGGTAAATGTGGAGGCTGGCCGTGTGTCATCGCCCGCTCTGCCTGTGAGTGGACATGTGGCTGCTCCTTCAGCAAGGTCCGAGCAGGCACACGGGGGGAGGGGTTTATTAGTTATTGGGAGCTCCAACGTTAGGGAAATAGCGGAAAGGTCGGGGAAGAAGGCCAGTGTTCACTCTGTCTGCTTGCCGGGGGGTCTCATCCGAGATGTGGAGGAGGCCCTGCCGGCGGCGATAGAGAGCACTGGGTGCACCCGACTGCAAATTGTTGCTCATGTCGGCACCAATGATTCCTGCCGTCTGGGTTCAGAGGTCATCCTCAGTTCGTACAGGCGGTTGGCGGAATTGGTGAATGCGGAAAGCCTCGCTCGCGGGGTGGAATCAGAGCTAACTATTTGTAGTATCGTTCTCAGAACCGATCGCGGTGCTCTGGTTTGGAGCCGAGTGGAAGGCTTCAACCAGAGGCTCAGACGATTCTGCGGAGATGTGGGGTGCAAATTTCTCGACCTCCGCTATCGGGTGGAGAAATGTAGGGTCCCCCTGAATAGGTCAGGCGTGCACTACACGCCGGAAGCGGCTACAAGGGTAGCGGAGTACGTGTGGAGTGCACATGGGGGTTTTTAGGTTAGAGAATTCCCTCCCTAGGCCTGACAAGACGCCTCCTGAGACGCGCCAAGATAGGAGTAGGCAAAATGCAACAGGGAATAACAATATTAATGTGCTAATAGTAAAATGCAGGAGCGTCTATAGAAAGGTCCCAGAACTGCTCTCATTAATAAACGGTCACAACGCCCATATAGTACTAGGGACAGAAAGTTGGCTGAAACCAGATGTAAACAGTAATGAAATCCTAAACTCAGATTGGAATGTATACCGCAGAGACAGGCTGGACAGTGAAGGGGGAGGCGTGTTTATAGCGATAAGAAGTGCAATAGTATCGAAGGAAATTGACGGAGATCCGAAATGTGAAATGATTTGGGTGAAGGTCACGGTTAAAGCAGGCTCAGACATGGTAATTGGATGTCTCTATAGGCCCCCTGGCTCAGCAGCTGTTGTGGCTGAGCACCTGAAGGATAGTTTGGAAAATATTTCGAGTAGATTTCCCCACCATGTTATAGTTCTGGGTGGAGATTTTAATTTGCCGGATATAGACTGGGAGGCTCAACGTTCATAACGGGTGGCAGGGACAAAGAATCCAGTGAAATTTTTTAAGTGCTTTATCTGAAAACTACCTTGAGCAGTTAAACAGAGAAACGACTCGTGGCGATAACATATTAGACCTTCTGGTGACAAACAGACCCGAACTATTTGAAACAGTTAACGCAGAACAGGGAATCAGCGATCATAAAGCGGTTACGGCATCGATGATTTCAGCCGTAAACAGAAATATTAAAAAAGGTAGGAAGATTTTTCTGTTTAGCAAAAGTGACAAGAAGCAGATTACAGGGTACCTGACGGCTCAACACAAAAGTTTTGTCTCAAGTATAGATAGTGTTGAGGATCAGTGGACAAAGTTCAAAACCATCGTACAATATGCGTTAGATGAGTATGTGCCAAGCAAGATCGTAAGAGATGGAAAAGAGCCACCGTGGTACAACAACCGAGTTAGAAAACTGCTGCGGAAGCAAAGGGAACTTCACAGCAAACATAAAAATAGCCTAAGCCTTGCAGACAAACAAAAATTACGCGAAGCGAAATGTAGTGTGAGGAGGGCTATGCGAGAGGCGTTCAATGACTTCGAAAGTAAAGTTCTATGTACTGACTTGGCAGAAAATCCTAAGAAATTTTGATGTCAAAGCGGTAGGTGGATCAAAACAAAATGTCCAGACACTCTGTGACCAAAATGGTACTGAAACAGAGGATGACAGACTAAAGGCCGAAATACTAAATGTATTTTTCCAAAGCTGTTTCACAGAGGAAGACTGCACTGTAGTTCCTTCTCTAGATTGTCGCACAGATGACAAAATGGTAGATATCGAAATAGACGACAGAGGGATAGAGAAACAATTCAAATCGCTCAAAAGAAGAAAGGCCGCAGGACCTGATGGGATACCAGTTCGATTTTACACAGAGTACGCGAAGGAACTTGCCCCCCTTCTTGCAGCGGTGTACCGTAGGACTCTAGAAGAGCGTAGCGTTCCAAAGGATTGGAAAAGGGGCACAGGTCATCCCCGTTTTCAAGAAGGGACGTCGAACAGATGTGCAGAACTATAGACCTATATCTCTAACGTCGATCAGTTGTAGAATTTTGGAACACGTATTATGTTCGAGTATAATGACTTTTCTGGAGACTAGAAATCTACTCTGTCGGAATCAGCATGGGTTTCGAAAAAGACGGTAGTGCGAAACCCAGCTCGCGCTATTCGTCCACGAGACTCAGAGGGCCATTGACACGGGTTCACAGGTAGATGCTGTGTTTCTTGACTTCCGCAAGGCGTTCGATACAGTTCCCCACAGTCGTTTAATGAACAAAGTAAGAGCATATGGACTATCAGACCAGTTGTGTGATTGGATTGAAGAGTTCCTAGATAACAGAACGCAGCATGTCATTCTCAATGGAGAGAAGTCTTCCGAATTAAGAGTGATTTCAGGTGTGCCGCAGGGTAGTTTCATAGGACCGTTGCTATTCACAATATACATAAATGACCTTGTGGATGACATCGGAAGTTCACTGAGGCCTTTTGCAGATGATGCTGTGGTGTATCGAGAGGTTGTAACAATGGAAAATTGTACTGAAATGCAGGAGGATCTGCAGCGAATTGACGCATGGTGCAGGGAATGGCAATTGAGTCTCAATGTAGACAAGTATAATGTGCTGCGAATACATAGAAAGATAGATCCCTTATCATTTAGCTACAAAATAGCAGGTCAGCAACTGGAAGCAGTTAATTCCATAAATTATCTGGGAGTACGCATTAGGAGTGATTTAAAATGGAATGATCATATAAAGTTGATCGTCGGTAAAGCAGATGCCAGACTGAGATTCATTGGAAGAATCCTAAGGAAATGCAATCCCAAAACAAAGGAAGTAGGTTACAGTACGCTTGTTCGCTCACTGCTTGAATACTGCTCAGCAGTGTGGGATCCGTACCAGATAGGGTTGATGGAGGAGATAGAGAAGATCCAACAGAGAGCAGCGCGCTTCGTTACAGGATCATTTAGTAATCGCGAAAGCGTTACGGAGATGATAGATAAACTCCAGTGGAAGACTCTGCGGGAGAGACGCTCAGTAGCTCGGTACGGGCTTTTGTTAAAGTTTCGAGAACATACCTTCACCGAAGACTCAAGCAGTATATTGCTCCCTTCTACGTATATCTCGCGAAGAGACCATGAGGATAAAATCAGAGAGATTAGAGCCCACACAGAAGCATACCGACAATCCTTCTTTCCACGAACGATACGAGACTGGAATAGAAGGGAGAACCGATAGAGGTACTCCGGGTACCCTCCGCCACACACCGTCAGGTGGCTTGCGGAGTATGGATGTAGATGTTCCTTAAACCAAGCGTTAGCGATGATTAAGTTATGCTCTATGTGGGAGTCTTCCTTTTTCATTCATTTCCCCCAGTCCAAATTTTTCTACCGTTCCTCCTTCGCTTGCTCTTTCTACTACCGAATCCCATTCGCGCACCTAAATTTTTCTTTGCCCTTAAATATCTGAATAATTTCTTATATCTCATCATACATTCTATTAGTCTCTTCATTATCTGCGGATCTAGTTGACATATAACTTGTACTATTGTGGTGGATGCTGGCTTTGTGTCAGTTTTGAGTATGGTAATACGTTCGCTATGCTAATAGTAGTAGCTTAGCCACTATGTTATTTTCTTATTCGTTATCAGACCTATTCTGCACTGCCTCTATTTGATTTTGTTTTTGTAATCTCGCCCCATGAACCATGGACCTTGCCATCGGTTGGGTGGTTTGCGTGGCTCAGTGATAAAAACAGCCGTACCGTAGGAGAAACTGGAACTGACGGGTATCTGTTGAGAGGCCAGACAGACGTGTAGTTTCCAAGAAGGGCAGCAGCCTTTTCAGTAGTTGCAGGGGCAACAGTATGGGTGACTGATCTGGCCTTGTAACATCAACCAAAACGCCCTTGCTGTGGTGGTTCTGCGATCGGCTGAAAGCAAGGGGAAACTACAGCCGTAATTTTTCCCGAAGATACGCAGCTCTGCTGTATGGCTAAACGGTGATGGTTTCCTCCCGGATAGAATGTTCTGGAGGTAAAATAGTCCCTCGTTCGAATCTCTGGGCGGGGACTAGTCAGGAGAACTTCATCATCAGGAGAAATAATACTGGCATTGTATAAGAATGGCATTCTACAGGTCGGTGCATGGAATGTTAGATCCCTTAATCTGGCAAGATTTTTAAAAGGGTAATGGATAGGCTGAAGTTAGATAGAGTGTGTATTAGTGAACTTCGGTTGCAGGAGGAACAGGACTTCTGATCACGTGAATACAGGGTTATAAGTACAAAATTATATAGGGGTAATGCAGCTTCGGGTTTAATCATGAATAAGAAAACAGGAATGCGGTATGCTACTGTGAACAGCATCGTGAACTCATTACCGCTGTCGAAATACACAAAGCCCATGCGTACCACAGTAGCGCAAGTCTGCATATCAAATAGCTCCGCAGATGAAGAGATCGAAGAAATTTATGATGAGGCTAAAGAAATTATTTAGAAAGTTAAAGGAGTGGAAAATTTAATTGTGATGCGGGACTGAAACTCGATAGTGGGAGAAGGAAGAGAAGGAAAAACAGTAGGTGAAAGGAATGAAAAAGGGAGTCACCTGTTAGAATTTTGCGCAGAGCGTAACTTAATCATCGCTAATACTTGGTTTAATAATCGTAAAAGAAGGTTGCGTAAGTGGAAGAGAGTTGGAGACGCTGGAAGGGTACAGATTGATTGTGTAGCTGGTAAGACAGAGATTTAGGAACCAGGTTTTAAATTTTAAAACACTTACAGGGATAGATGTAGACTCTGACCACAATTTGTTCGTTATGAACTGTAGATTAGAACTTAAGAAACTGGAAAAAGGCAGGAAATTAAGGAGATGGGATTTGGACACGTTGAAAGAACCAGAGGTTATTGAAAGCTTGAGAGGGAGCATTAGCGAACGGTTGACTAGAACAAAGGAAGGAATACAGTAGAAAACGAATGGGTAATTTTAATAGATGAAATAGTGATGGCAGCAGAGGATCAAATAGATAGAAATCCTTGGAAACACAAGAAGTGTTGAATTTAATTGATGAATGGAGAAAATATAAAAATGGAGCAAATGAAGCAGACGAAAGGGAATACAAACGTTTAAGAAATGAGACTGACAGAAAGTGAAAATGGCTAAGCAGGAATGTCTAGAGGACAAGCGAAAGGATTCAGAACCATATTTTACTACGGGAAATGTAGATAACGCTTACACGAAATGAAAGAGGCCTTTTGGGAAAGGAGAAGCTGGTGTATGAATATTATGAATATCAAGGGCTCAGATGGGAAACAAGTACTGTATAGAGGGTCTATACAAGAGAGATAAACTAGAAGACAAGAATATAGTACTGGACGTGTGTAGGGAAGCAGCCTACTCACGCCATAGTAAATTCACATCAGTCTTTCCATTATGTGCCAGCCAGTCCGCTGTAACTAGCTCTGATGTCATAAATGTTGCGCAATACTTTAAAAATCAAGCAAATAACTTAAAACATTTCTAGCATGTCAGGAGTAATATTAAATTAATATTTGTTGAATATCAGTTCGATAACTTTAACCATTTTCGAAATTTGGACGTTTTTCTGTAAAAATCATTGGCGCAACAGAAAAGAGCTAGAGACTTAAAAATTGATAATTAGATTCCTTTTTCATAATTATTTAATAGAATCAGTCTTCTGGATCTCACAATTTAAGATTTTAGTTGAAATTCAATATTTTCTGGGTTTTGTCTTAAAACTTAAGGAAGCAAGATAGATTAAGTAGGCTAATAAATAAGGCTAGGATGTTTATATTTAAGTAGGTTGGAGATCCGCTATAACTATGAAGATGTGAAAAGTTTCATTTGAATACCTATAAAACTATAGCGATAGCGTATCTCCAAAGGGCCAGTTCAGAGCTCGTCTACTGCGTGCAGTGTAATTAAATTAATTCTCTCGCTTAAAATATTTAACTTAGCCACGTCAAAATTTTATTATCAATACTTACCTGTGTGCTGGATGCACATTTAAATTAAGAGCTTCATCGGCCATCAGCAAGAGAAGCTATGATTTATTAGGTAACTTAAAGTGGTGCATTACTAGCCCAGCGGCTAGTCGGGAGAGCCGATTTGATCAGGCGTTCCCTTAGCCGTCCGCACCGCGGCTTTATATATAAGAACGCTGCGCGAGGAAGCAAGGCCCCAGTTCTCTCCAGACGCTGAATAGCACGTCATCTGTGTCGGGAGTCGCGTCGCGTCGGTATCATTGCTACAAACAGCCTCGGATGCCTTATTAAGTTACTCGGGATACGTGTAACCATGAATCATTTTCGAGTGAAGTGTTAATTCTGGGTTGACTTTAATTATCGATCTTCAGTTTGCGTATTGTCGTATTTTCACGTGCCGCCGCGGGACAAACATTCTACCATTATTTAGCGTGGCGTTTGATGAACCTAATCATCAAATTATGGCGAGCATTCATTTAAACATTTAATTTGGACATTTATAGTTGCATCAGCGCATTAGACTCTGAACTGCTCTGTTAGTTAGATTGTGTGGATTCTTTTGTTTTCATCTGTGACTTTCAGAATACAGAACGTTTTTTTTTTTTTTTGCACGACCGTTTTTTTGATTATAAATCCCAGACAATCTCCTAATTCATCAGAGCAATAAGCTGTAACTATAAGTGTATTCTCAGATGAAGTGGGCACTAGGAATTCTAATTACAGGCTTCATGTTTTACTAATCACTTTCTGGTTGCCAATGTTGTAGTTAGAGAGCCAGTGTTGAGAACGGCGAAAGACTGCATAAATAACATTCTAAATAATAGGAACTGGTTTAACATTCTACAAATCTAACTTTTATATAAACAACATAAAATTGATAAAATTCTATCCGCCGCCCCACACGTGGACGTAGATGAAGATGGGATGGAGATATGATACTGCAAGAAGAATTTTGACAGTGCTTGAAAGATCTAATTCGAAACAAGGCCCTGGGAGTAGACAACATTGACACACAAGGCGTTTACTCAAAATTATTATAAGGCACATATTTTCGTAAAGTTCATCTTTAAAGAAGTACAAAGAAATAATTCTGTTTAAATAGAGCGGCAGAATTAGCCAATGGGAACAAATAAGGACACGCGTCTATCTAATTTGCAAATTATACTATGAATACTTTCATCCACTGTTCCTGAGTTCCTGCTTCAGTGATATTTATAATGTAGATAATAAAATTATCTCTTCTTTTCAACATAACAGTGTTAGGGATATTGAATGCTCTACAAAGAAGCCGAGGAAATGATTGTTTAACAACAAATATTTTGTTATGAGTTATGTAGTGCTCTCTGGTGGCACATTTAAGTTATCTTAATATTTAACTATTTAGTAATACAGGAATGTGTTTTAGCACTTCTGTATCTCCTAAGGTTTTTGCGCTGCCTCTTAGCACTTGAGTAACACTCAGGTAGATGAACGAAATGTTAGATACATGTCACGATTTCACATTGCACCTTAGTGATTGTCCACTACGTTTGGACCAGCTGATACGTTAACAGAGCGACCTTGTGAACAGTAGAGAGTATCACAGGACTGGAAAGTTGTAAACGAGAATGGACCATGTGTAGGGGGTATTGCAGTGAAACTACGGTTATATTCATGTGTGTTTGTGTGTGTGTGTGTTATTTTTGCTTATTTAATTTTATTTTTTTATTTTTTATTTTGGCCGCTGAGCATATTTTCATTTTTATTTATGGTCTACCTAAAAAGTGGCTCTGAGCACTATGGGTCTTAACTTCTGAGGTGATCAGTCCCCTAGAACTTAGAACTACTTAAACCTAACTAACCTAAGGACATCGCCGGCCGCGGTGGTCTCGCGGTTCTAGGCGCTCAGTCCGGAACCGCGCGACTGCTACGGTCGCAGGTTCGAATCCTGCCTCGGGCATGGATGTGTGTGATGTCCTTAGGTTAGTTAGGTTTAATTAGTTCTAAGTTCTAGGGGTTCAAATGGCTCTGAGCACTATGGCACTTAACATCTGTGGTCATCGCCCGCATCTCGTGGTCGTGCGGTAGCGTTCTCGCTTCCCACGCCCGGGTTCCCGGGTTCGATTCCCGGCGGGGTCAGGGATTTTCTCTGCCTCGTGATGGCTGGGTGTTGTGTGCTGTCCTTAGGTTAGTTAGGTTTAAGTAGTTCTAAGTTCTAGGGGACTTATGACCACAGCAGTTGAGTCCCATAGTGCTCAGAGCCATCTGTGGTCATCAGTCCCCTAGAACTCAGAACTACTTAAACCTAACTAACCTAAGGACACCACACACATCCATGCCCGAGGCAGGATTCGAACCTGCGACCGTAGCAGCCGCGCGGCTCCGGACTGAGCGCCTAGAACCGCTAGACCACCGCGGCCGGCTAAATTCTAGGGGACTGATGACCTAAGATGTTAAGTCCCATAGTGCTCAGAGCCATTTGAACCATTTTTGAACCTAAGGACATCACACACATCCATGTCCGAGGCAGAATTCGAACCTGCGACCGTAGGGGTCGCGCGGTTCCAGACTGTAGCGCCTAGAACCGCTTCGCCACTCCGGCCGGCTATGGTCTACCTAAAGTACACCACCTAGAGAGTGAGTATACCCATTGTTTGTGGTGAGACCACTGTGTCGGTCTCCACCTGAGATTAATTAATTGCCCGTGGCTCATTGATTACTTCGATCGACTATGCCTGTGTGAGTAGTTGAAATAAATGGATAAACGATAGTCGTCTGAATAATCATCTTAGGGTGAAGCTCTTTCTTTCCGTGTTTGCTTTAACAATACGTATGTTTTTGGTTATTTTTCTGGAGGTTTTTTCTTCTTCAGTTTTTGTTCCTGTCAATGTGTGTTTTTTTTGTTTTCCTTCATTATGCATCTTATTTCTTCTGCGACTAATTCTCTTGTCAGACCTGCATTAAGTTTCGGATACTGTTTCTTTCTTGTTGTTTTATGATGTACTCACTTTCTGTGATAAGATTCTACACTGTCTTGTGTGTGATGTGTGTGTTGACATATTTTGGGCCGTTTTCTAGAAAATTTATTTCTTGGTTGGTTAGCTGTATGTCAGTAAGGTTTACCAGACGTTTGTGGAATGTGTGACTAATGTTAATCACGCCTCTGAAAGCTGAAGCGTTCACATGAATCGCAATAGAAATGCTCTGGGGTCGAAGGGCATCGGTTCGATCCTTCTTGCAAGGATGGGCAGCAATCCGAGAAAGAACTAGATATATTCTTAATGACTTCGAATGCAGAAGTTACTATGAGAAGAGTGGAGAATAATACGTTATGGGTGGGAGAAATGAAATGAACAATTTCACCAGGGTTTTGCTACGCACAGAGAGTTTATCTGCGCACTGCGACGTGATCTGCTGGGGAGACAGTGACCTGGGTGATGCAGGGGCGCCAGATGGAAAGCGGAGGCCCTTCCTTCACGGAGCCGACCGTGTGCCACGTCTCCTCTCTATAACACCGTCCGTCTAGAGGCGACCTTCCGGCGAACCGCGGAAACCAGAGGCCTTTCACAGGTGATTGGCTTCAGTAAGTCTCCTGCACGTGTTTCTTGCGTGTTTCCAACCCAATTAGTCTTGCAGAGACGATCCTCCAACAGAAATGATAGAAGAATAAGTCTCTGTTAAGTTCGTAGGTAAGGTCAGTTTTGCACGAGGCCTGTGACTGACATTATCCTAGTCTTCTTCGCCAAGTTTGAAAGTAACGGTCTCGACTGTATGTATAAATATATATTATTGGCTCATTAGCACGTGCCCAGACGTGTGCTAACGAATCAAAATGTCCATATTACTATATCTTTTGTTATTATTGCAACTCTATCTTTATTCATACCAGTGTGGTGGCGATTGTCTCGTATAATCAGTTCTAAATATGCAGGGGCCGTATACTCGGTCTTCAGTTCCCTCGTGTGTACTTTGTGTCTAATATTAAAGAGTCATTCGAATAATTTTCGCGTACCTGCTGTCAAAAATTAATTTATATACGCAAGAGCTCTTATCTGTTTCTTTCCCCACTGCATCTGGTTTATTTTGAACTGAGCTATTGGCCTTGTAAGTTATTTTAATTTCGGAATATACCTACCATTGTCAGAATTGGAGAAAGTGATCGTAAGCACGTAATTAAATGAGAAACTATAAATAATTTAAAAGTTTGTATAACTTTCTATAGTCTCAATCGCACTTGACATTAACATTTTTTTTACAGAGTGACCAGTTTCCGTAGTTTAACTACAATTGTCAAGTGTGTGAACAGACAAACTTAAAGAAAAATTACCTTAACTAACAATGGTATATAAAAACTGCTCTTGCTTACTTTCAAAAAAATTACTGAGAATTAATATTCCACATGTAGTATTATAAATGCTCTGGCAATTTACAACACCGCTGCATCGACCACGACATTCTTATATTAAATCTTCGGGTAAAATGTTCTATGTATAGCAACGAAAGGGGAAATGTGCTGATAATCTAATAGCAAGAGTTACATAGTAATTTAGAGGCAAGTCTAGTTCGTTGAAGATACCACACTATCTGTGACACCAATTGAAACAAAAAACCTGTACAGCGTCATAAAAATTTTTATACAGTGAAACGTCCATATAATTATCTTCGTTACAGTTAGTTACTGCAAGCAGTTGCCTATGAAAGGGAAGAGGCAAGTCACGAATGTTTGCTTTTAGTTAACAGTGCATGAAAGTAATATAACTGAAAATAGTAAAGTACTCGGAGGGAAACATATCATGTAAGCTGTATCTGAAGTCAAAAGTAAAACCTAAAATATAGAGACGAAATCGTCACACTGTGTAACTTGTCTGAACAGCAAAGATATATGTACAGTGGGGGACATAAGGCCCCCACGTATTCAAACTTACAGAGAGCCCAAAATTTTGTTAATGTGCAAAACACACGTTACCAATTACAGAAAGTTCTGGTAGATCGCATTTTGGTATATGAGCGATAAATGTTAAGAAAAATTTTTCTTTCCCTTTTATTTTAGTTTAGTTCCACGGCATTTATAATCTTGCTAAAACGCAAAGTTTCTAAAGCAGTTTCATATTATTTATCTGTTGTAATATGCATTAACATAATTCTAGTTTAATTACTTTCTGTTTTAAAAAAGATCGGAAAGAAAAATATTTTCCCATATTTATCGCTTATACACCAAAACGTGAACTATCAACACTCTCTATAAATCTTAACTTGTCTTTGCATGTAAAAGCAACGTTCGGTATTGCTGTTAACTTTGAGTAGGTGGGTTCTATGTCCCTGCTGTCATATCTTTACTGTTGAGGCAAGTTACTCAATGTGACGATGTTGTAGTGTGGGGCTGGTTCCGGCTGAGGTTCGAGTCCTCCCTGGGGTATGGGTGTGTGTGTTTGTCCTTAGGATAATTTAGGTTAAGTAGTGTGTAAGCTTAGGGACTGATGACCTTAGCAGTTAAGTCCCATAAGATTTAAGATTTCACACACATTTGAACATTTTTTGACGATGTTGTATATATATATATATATATATATATATATATATATATATATATATATATATATATATATAAATAAATCATGTTTGACTCTTGACTTCAAGTACAGATTACATAGTATATTTCACTACTAATATTTTACTGTTTTAAATAATCGTATTACTTTTATGCACTGTTAACTAAAAGCAGACTGTGACTTGCCTCTTTTTTTCATAGACAAATCTCTGCTTGAACTTACCGACAGGTCTTTCCTCTAAATAATTGTTTCTTATTCTTATTAATTTACCCTTATGTTCGTTTGAGGCTGTACATAACACATTTTACCTCAAGATTTATAATAAGAATGTTATGAACGATGCAACTGTGTTGTATGAGTGGGAACTTTTTTAATTTAAATGGTTCTATGACTGAGGCGTGCGCGGCTCGTGTTCATGTCGTTTCTTGCTTGACAGCTTCTCTTTACGGAACTGTCGCCTCGTTTCTTATTCCATTTACTGGCGTCACTAAGTTGCTGGCTTGCCTGCCCGTGAGTGGCAGCAGCAGCGCGTATCGATAAGAGCACTGTCGTACTATATTTGAAGCGACCGCCAGTATTTCCGGCTCGCCGTGTGTCGGGTTCAGTTGGGACGGAGCGCCAGTGAGGTGCGGACAGCCAGTACTCGCCGACCGCTTGCGACACACATGCACTGTCCAACGGAAGGAGACTGGAGCGGAAACGACCGTCGGTTGGTCGTTCGGTCGGTCGTCTCACTAGGCGATGTGTATTTGGTCTTTTGACCGTTTCTGGGCCTCGTCAGGTGGTCATCTTGCCGTACGTAGGTCGGTTCCTTCCTGTGCAGAGATGTTCAAATGGTTCAAATGGCTCTGAGCACTATGGGAGTTAACTTCTGTGGTCATCAGTCCCATAGAACTTAGAACTACTTAAACCTAACTAACCTAAGGACATCACACACATCCATGCCTGAGGCAGGATTCGAATCTGCGAACTTAGCGGTCGCTCGGTTCCAGACTGTAGCGCCTAGAACCGCTGGGCTACCCCGCCGGCGCAGAGATGTTCAAATGGTTCAAATGGCTCTGAGTACTATGGGACTCAACTGCTGAGGTCATTAGTCCCCTAGAACTTACAACTAGTTAAACCTAACTAACCTAAGGACATCACAAACATCCATGCCCGAGGCAGGATTCGAACCTGCGACCGTAGCGGTCTTGCGGTTCCAGACTGCAGCGCCTTTAACCGCACGGCCACTTCGGCCGGCCGCAGAGATGTCGGGTGGCCCATAGGCAAGAGTTGCCTCTGCATGGTTGGGTCCGAGCCAGTGTGGCCGGGTCGCCGTGTCTCCGAGTTCCGAACGGTCATGGAGTTGAGCCGGGATGGAGCTGCAGTGAGGTCCGGACAGACAAAACTCGCCCGACTGTTGCTGACACATGACTTAAGTGGGGACAACCTTGACTGGTCGTTCGGTCGGTCGTCTCAGCGGACGACGTATATTTGTTAGCCGACCGTTTCGGGTTCTCTGTGTGTGTGTCGACTAGTCATTCGTCCTGGATGTTCCACAGTGATTGCTCTTACGATTGTTCGAGTTCTTGTGGAAGTGTTTTCGTGGAACTGTGTCTAGCTTGTGTAATTTCGACTGAGCAGTTACTTTAATGCAGTCTGCGTACTGGAGTATGCAGTCGTTCGGTTGAGATAGAGCAGCGAGGAAGTCTCCGCGGTGAGGGCATTAGCGTAGTGTTCTGCTGTGTGTTTTTCCTCGCCGTGTTGATGTTGTCCGGTACCGAGTGTAGTTCGACAGCCTTTGGTGATGTTCATAATTTTGAGTGATTGTCTGTTTTTAGACGCCAATATTTGAAGACGTACACTACTGGCCATTAAAATTGCTACATCAAGAAGAAATGCAGATGATAAGCGGGTATTCATTGGACAAATATATTATACTAGAACTGAAATGTGATTACATTTGCACGCAATGTGGGTGCATAGATCCTGAGAAATCAGTACCCAGAACAACCACCTCTGGCCGAAATAACGGCCTTGATATGCCTGGGCATTGAGTCAAACAGGGCCTGCATGGCGTGTACAGATACAGCTGCCCATGCAGCTTCAACACGATACCACAGTTCATCAAGAGTAGTGACTGGCGTATTGTGACGAGCCAGTTGCTCGGACACCATTGACCAGACGTTTTCAATTGGTGAGAGATCTGGAGAATGTGCTGGTCAGGGCAGCAGTCGAACATTTTCTGTATCCAGAAAAGACCGTACAGGACCTGCAACATGCGGTCGTGCATTATCCTGCTGAAATGTAGGGTTTCGCTGGGATCGAATGAAGGATAGCCATGGGTCGTAACACATCTGAAATGTAACGTCCACTGTTCAAAGTGCCGTCAATGCGAACAAGAGGTGACCGAGACGTGTAACCAATGGCACCCCATACCATCACGCCGGGTGATACGCAACTATGGCGATGAGGAATACACGCTTCCAATGTGCGTTCACCACGATGTCGCCAAACACGGATGCGACCATCATTATGTTCTAAACAGAACCTGGATTCATGCGAAAGAATGATGTTTTGCCATTCGTGTACCCACATTCGTCGTTGAGTACACCATCGCAGGTGCTCCTGTCTGTGATGCAGCGTCAAGGGTAACCGCAGCCATGGTCTCCTAGCTCATAGTCCATGCTGCTGGTAACGTCGTCGAACTGTTCGTGGAGATGGTTGTCTTGCAAACGTCCCCATCTGTTGACTCAGGGATCGAGACGTGGCTGCACGATCCCTTACAGCCATGGGGATAAGATGCCTGTCATCTCGACTGCTAGTGATACGAGGCCGTTTGGATCCAGCACGGCGTTCCGTATTACCCTCCTGAACCCACCGATTCCATATTCTGCTGAGAGTCATTGGATGTCGACCAACGCGAGCAGCAATGTCGCGATACGATAAACCGCAATCGCGATAGGCTACAATCCGACCTTTATCAAAGTCGGAAACGTGATCGTACGCATTTCTCCTCCTTACACGAGGCATCGCAACAGCTTCTCACCAGGCAAAGCCGGTCAACTGCTGATTGTGTATGAGAAATCGGTTGGAAACTTTCCTCATGTCAGCACGTTGTAGGCGTCGCCACCGGCGCCAACCTTGTGTAAATGCTCTGAAAAGCTACTCATTTCCATATCCCAGCATCTTCTTCCTTTCGGTTAAATTTCGCGTCTGTAGCACATCATCTTCGTGGTGTAGCAATTTTAATGGCCAGTAGTGTAGTTCTGCTGGTATCTTCGTCCTCGCTGACATTTTCCGTTGTCGGAATTGATTAGGTTGTTGGTCGGTGCTTCAGCCGTCCCTGGGTCGGGTTGCCACCCGATTGTTTAATCTTACATTTGGCTGCCTGACTCACCTAAACTTATGTTAGGGTTACCTCCTCAGGCCGACCCTTGGAACACTTCTGAGCACCACTGTTTCGTTGTTTTTAGATTCTGATTTTGTCTTAAGTACTGTGCGAGGCCTTCAGCCGTCTATTAATTTAGTTTGTTTTAATTTTAAAGTGACGTTCAAATGGTTCAAATGGCTCTGAGCACTATGGGACTTAACTGCTGAGGTCATCAGTCCCCTAGAACTTAGAACTACTTAAACCTAACTAACCTAAGGACATCACACACATCCATGCCCGAGGCAGGATTCGAACCTGCGAGCGTAGCGGTCGCACGGTTCCAGACTGTAGCGCCTAGAACCGCTCGGCCACTCATGCCGGCTTAAAGTAAGACCTTCAGACGACTTAAATTAAGGTTTCAAGATTGAATTGTTTAAAATTTATTTAAAAAAGGAGATTTGTCTCTATTTCAAATCTTTCTTATTCAGGCGTTCAGCCTTCAGTTCTTTAATGTTCAGTATGTGGCCTTCAGCCGAGCTTTTATGTAAATTTTTTGTAACTAAGGCCTCCAGCCGTGTGTATTCCTTAAGGCATTTTAATAAATGATAAATCGTCACTCTAGGTGCAAACAGGCGTTGATGTACATCCTTGGAGAGATGTTGAAAATGTGTGCGCCGACCGGGACTCGAACCCGGGATCTCCTGCTTACATCTATTGGGCGCACTACGGATGTAGTGGTGTGTACATGTTGAGAATGTGGGTCTCACGGGTAGCGTGCAAGGGATAAGTCCGTGCAGGCGCACTACCCTCTGTGACCTCGGTGGCTCATATGGACGCCGGCACGGTGGCTCAGCGTGTTCGGTCAGAGAGCTGGTTGGCCTCTGTAATAAAAAACTGAGTGGAAGGATCAACCACCGAACACTTGAACAGGATGCCATGTGACGTCTGAAACGACCAAACAACGATCAAAAACGAACAAAATGAAAAAAAAGATGGATAGATCGTCTGTCATGTAAGTAGGAGATCCCGTGTTCGAGTCCCGGTGGGGGCCCACATTTTCATTGTGTCCCAATGATGTATATCAACGCCTGTTTGCAGCTAGGGTGTCGATTTAATTACCATTTCATTTTAGAGAAGCTGCACGGCCATCAACGGTATCTGGGAACAGAGACTACCTTCATATATACAATTTTAATAACTTATGTTCGGGCCTTCAGCCATATGGTTTTGAATGATTAAGTGTTTTTAGGAAAATAAAGTTGTGTGTGTTTTGTGCAAATAACAGTAACTGATTTTGGACCCTTTCCACAACCACAACCTGATCCGCTGTGTCCTGCGGAAACCAGATTTCAATGACTGTAATAATTTTAATTTTGGATTGGAGTGCATTTATAACACTACATGTGGTATGCCAGTTCCCAGTAAATTCTTTAGAATTAAATCAATAGCAATTTTCACATAACTTTGCTAGTTAAGTGAATTTATCTTTTGCTTTGCCTGTTCTCAGATCTGAAGATGACAGTTAAGCTACCGAAACTGGTCATTACTTTGTAAAAAGATTTGTGATGTTAACTGAAAAGTTTATGAAAGTTTTTAAAAGATTTATGGAAATTTTTTGAAAATTTTTATGTTACTTTTGATTGTTTTAATTTCATATCTTTTACTGAAGACGTTGCTAATTATATGTGTACTCATAGTGTAAAAGTGGTGAAGGGACTCAAGTTAGAACTACTCCACTACAGTACATTTGTCCTCTTCTATCATGTTTAAGTCTCAGTCACTGTGAGTGTTTGGTAGCCTTGCTACTGCGCTCTATGACAGTTTCACTGCACCTGATACCAACAGCTATTCAGTTATCCGAACAATTATTCAGATACAATAATTTATTATTTTTAACTTCAAAGAAGGAAATATTTCAGATCAACTAGCTACAGATGAAATACTTCGTGACATTGGAAACTGCTAATAATAAAACTTTCCATCTACAAAGTAGATCCATATAGAATAATGTTTTCAGAACTTCTTTGTTCAACAAATGCCAGAGATTTGCCAGCTAAATATGGTACGATGTGTAGACATCCTCCCATCAGGAACGTGTCTCAAGAGGGTCGACTGACGAACTAAACGAGGCAGCCTGCTTTCTTTACCCAGATATGTCTCATATAAGTCAGTTAGTTACAAAAATATGCGGAAATTACCATAAGCAGTGTTAGAGGAATGTGAGTAATTTTTTTATCATCATCATCTTACACACCACCAATAATGGAGGTTTCAAAGAGGAGTAAACTTAAGCAATGAATTATGATCCCAGCGATAATTAGACAGCTACCGCAGATAGATTAATACTCACATAAGAGAACATTGTGAGGAAATATATTACTTTTTGGCTTCCTCTCACTTGCAATCATTCTCACATATAACCTTTAGGTCACAGCATCCAGTACTTATTTGTCCCGAGACAGAGAGGAAAAGAAGGTGTGTGGCACACAGTAAACGAGAGAAGAAAAACGTGCAGCTGTACAAAGAAGCTGGAACTGCTCCAGAGGCTTACAGTA
Source organism: Schistocerca nitens (assembly GCF_023898315.1). Lineage (NCBI taxonomy): Eukaryota > Metazoa > Arthropoda > Insecta > Orthoptera > Acrididae > Schistocerca > Schistocerca nitens. The sequence goes on along the minus strand of NC_064619.1, from coordinate 2,758,463 downwards.
ATCTCATAACTGGTGTTGAAGGCGCGGCAGAAAGTACCACTCCAGTAAAGAAACATTCGTGCTTCACTAGGAGAGCCGTTGACCCGCAGCCTTTCCACACAGTGCAACGGTCTGTCCATCTGAAAGACTGAGTACACCGACGGGACTTTAAGCATTAATCTGTATCAAATTTTCAAAGTAACTATTAATCACAACTGTGGGACGCCTTTCTTAACAGAAAAAGTCGGCAGAAATAAATATTTGGCAATACTTGAAAAAATAAAAGATATCTATCACTAAACACTCAATACGGTAGTGACTATATAGGCCATTTCGATGAAAATATCACTGCTTTAACGTGACGCAGGGGATCAGTAGCTTACTAAAGAGTGACGTTACACAGTGGATTGGGTAGTGTATTCAAGAATGACGTGACACAGTGGGTCGGGTTGGTTACCAGAGTGTGTCGATGTTTTGAGGCCTCAAATAAGAAACATGACGAAAGTTTGATCTATAGACAAGGTTTACGATCTGCGTTGTTATTCAGCCTTTTCAATTGTAATTAATCCAATTTGCCAAGTAATTAGTAAATGAAGTTAGTGATAAGACTCTGTACTTGTGAGTGCTGGCTTTCTCGACGAATTTCATACAGGGTGGCGCAGGGGAACGGGAAATTTTGAACGTTACAGTTGGCAGCATTGTAGCGCCGGCACATGTTCGAAACTTTGCACAATTGATGTGAACGCATTGCCACTTAGTAATCATGGAGAACTGGACTGGTGCGGAACGTGCAGTAGCTGTGAGACCGTTTTACAAAAATGGTGATAGTGCGACTGCCGCGCAGAGAACATTTCGACAGCATTACCAGCTTGGACGTCATGGACGTGTCCCATCTGCGCATGCGATTACAACGTGGGTGCGTAATTTTGAAGAAACAGGATCCGCCTTGAAAAAGAAACCTCCAGGTGGCACTCCAACGGTACGTACCCCAGAGAACATTGCAGCTGCTAGAGCTGCAATCGAGAGAAGTCCTCGCCGCTCCGTTCGACAGCATTCATCTTCGTTAGGGATTAAACGACGAAGCTTACAAAGAATACTGCACGAATTAGACTTCCATCCCTATAAGTTGCAGATTGTGCAACACTTACATGAACGAGACCGAGCGTCACGTATGGAGTTTAGTAGCCAGATATTGGCTAAAATCAACGAGGACGCGAATTTCCTTGGTAACTTAAGGATATCAGATGAAGCCCATTTCCACCTGAACGGATTCGTGAACAAACAGAATTGTCGTTATTGGGCACACGACAATCCTTGAGAGTTTCACCAGCGACCACTACATAGCGCCAACATAGCGCCAAGGTCACAATATGGTGTGCTGTATCATGTCATGGTGTTATCGGCCCTTATTTTTTTGAACGTGAGGATGGTAGTGCAGTGACAGTAACATCCGCTCGATATGTTGAAATGTTTCAAACATTCTTTACACCGAGACTGTACGAGCTTAATCTTAACGTCGAAAACATGTGGTTTCAGCAGGACGGAGCCACGTCACACACTGCTCGACAATCGATGGCAGCAGTTCGTCAATTGTTTGGAAGACGCATTATTTCACGTAACGGTGACATTGCATGGCCTGCGAGATCCCCTGATCTTAGTGTGTGCGACTTCTTCCTGTGGGGATATCTTAAAGGCATGGTGTACCGTAGACGTCCTGCAACAATCCATGAACTGAAGGAGAACACTGAAAACGAAATCACTGCCATTCCCCAAGATTTGCTACACCGCGCATTCCAGAGTTTTCATAACAGGCTGTTAGAGTGTGAACGGCGAATGGGAGCACATCTTTCCGATGTCATCTTTAAAAAGTAAAGAGACACTTTTGGACATTTTGATTGTAAAGACATACTGAATAATGGCATACTGAATACATTCACTTTCGTTAATAAATTACTAGTTTTATGAATTTATTCATGGAAATGACGTTATTTCGAACTTTCCCGTTTCCCTGCGCCACCCTGTATATGAAGTCTTTCGTTTCGATGGAATGCGTCTCCATCACCTTCAAGCGAAGATGATGGAAATGCATTCCATCGAAAGGTTGCTACGAGACGACGACGCTACTCGGCTGACAACCCGTGAGAGGCAGAAGTATCGTTATTTTCGAGATATGTGGATAGAAAGAAATATTATAATCTATTAAGTAATATCTAGTTATTAAATTAGAAATTTTATTATTTTTATATTGAAAGCCAAAATTTGAAAATGAAATGAGCCACTGCAGTCACCTAGTTAGCCAATATATAACTGTAAAAATGGAGTTAACAACGTCACACATAAAATGAAGCAACTGATTTAAAAACTACTTATCGTAAAGGAATAATAGAGTTTTGTAAAGGGTATCTAAATGTTATAGAGCAACCTAATATTCAAACATTGTACTGTATTCAATGTTTTTGGCTTTGGCGCCAACATTGGTCAGGTATGTGATTTTAGGAGGTAATGCTGGTGTTGACTCGAATGTGAGTTGTTTTGATGGGAGGTATCTGTCACATGTTAAGACATACTGGTCGTAGCGAAGATCAAGTCTGAAAAGCTTATTGCCGGCCGGAGTGGCTGTGCGGTTCTAAGCGCTACAGTCTGGAACCGCGAGACCGCTACGGTCGCAAGTTCGAATTCTGCTTCGGGCATGTATGTGTGTGATGTCCTTAGGTTAGTTAGGTTTAAGTAGTTCTAAGTTCTAGGGGACTGATGACCTCAGAAGTTGAGTCCCATTGTGCTCAGAGTCATTTGAAAAGCTTATTCATTTAACATTTGTCTGGAATATCTATGAAAATAGAACAAATAATAAGCCAAGAGCTCTACTCTTCTGTTTATGAGAGATGAGTATGTATTAGATGTATTAATGTTGCATGGAAACCAAGATGGACACCGAATCTATTTCAACATCAAGATTTGTTACACTATGAAAAGCTCAAAATACACGGCGGGACTACTGCACATACTACAAGCTAACAATATAGGTGATAAAATTTGCATTCACATGTGGTTTTATGTACGCATTTGCTGGAGAGGGAAAAAAAAGCTAGTTCCTCTGTAAACTTGGAACCCTCAGTAAATAGCACTGATATTATTTTGAACTAAAACGACGCGATCCAATTTCGAGGACATTCCTGGGCTATAATGAAGTCCTGAGGTATCGCCATGTTTCCTGCCACATTGTAATGCTGCAGCTGAGTATGTGTATCATGTGAAAGTTCATGATGAGTGGTGGTAAAGTGTAACATGAATGATTTTAGTAATTACAAGGAGGGGAAGAGTAGATCTTCCTGAATGAAATGTTCACTCTGCAGCGGAATGTGCACTGTTATGAAACTTCCTGGCAGATTAAAACTGTGTGCCGGACCGAGACTCGAACTCGGGACCTTTGCCTTCCGCGGGGAAGTGCTCCACCAACTGAGCTACCCAAGCACGACCCACGACCCGTCCTCGCCCCTTTACTTCCGCCAGTACCTCGTCTCCTACATTCCAAACTTCACGGTAGCTCTCCTGCGAACCGCCGAAGCAGCACTCCTGGAAGAAACTTAGCCACAACCAGGGGAATATTTTCAGAAAAGGTCCCGAGTTCGAGTCTCGGTCTGGCACACAGTTTTAATCTGCTAGGAAGTTTCAGTGGACCTTCTTGTTGCCGGGAAGTATGCTGCCGACAAAAGACCATCAAAGAGTCTGTCGAGCAGAACATTTTCGTCTTACAGGGGGATCGTCACGATTACTGTCACATGACCTCACTCCATAAGACACTGCGGAGTGATTTGGTCATTAATCTGGAATAGCGAACTGTGAATAATTCTTAATGAAAATATATTCCACCTGAATTCGAGCCGACTGTCTCTGGGTCTGGCAGCTAACTTTGTGTCAGCGTATAATGAAATCAGGTCTGAAGATACTAAAATATCCAATTAAACATTTAACTCAGAACCATAATGAAGCAACATTTGTCCACTCAAGAGCTGAAAAACCCGTTATTGTAAAAGTCACGATCACAATTCATAAGTGAAACCCAGAAAAATTGTAAGTTACGAAAATACCATGAACACGTTTATAAGAAACAAGCCAATACTGTCCACGAATTCTAAAAGTTAGGAAACAGCTGTCAGATCTAAAATACCCGCCATGTTTAGACCTTACACCAGTAAGAAAGAAGCTACCTCATTCTGACAAATTGAAACAAATGAGCCCTTGGTCACAATTTTTTAGTCTTATTTACCAGGTTTCAACACTTCTGAAAGTGCCTTCATCAGAATTTAGACATTTAAAGTGGTCTATAACATAATTACAAATTTATGGGAAGAAAAAAAATTTCTATTATAAAAAAGTGTAAGTACTGACTAACAATACAAGACACAGACAGTACTTACATGTCACGTATAAAATAGATAACAGGCCGGAAGGGCTTTACTCACAAAATATTTAACAGGAATGTGTGAAGGAGAGCCTCTAAGGGCTGCTCATACCTGTACAGCCACAGGTTGCAGCGCACAGAGGCGCCCGCGTTAACAAGCACGGCAGGTGAACATGACATTGCAGCGACAGCGCCATCTAGCAGCCGCACGTACAACTTGGCTACTTAACATTCAAATGTAGACAGGCGAAAATTATAATGAATATTGTTCAGTACATAATGTAAAAGGCAATATTTTGTTTAACAGTAACAGATAAAGTAACATTTTGTCTACGTCAGATCTTAAAAGTACAGTTTGAAGCATAAAAACGTAATTATAGAAAAGACAGGAAGGGCTGAATGACACAGCCTGTAGAAAACGATATAACATGAAATACAGCCACTAAACCTTTTAATAAATGAAAAATTATGAGATGACTTAGATGAAGAAAAAAATTCGGTGAACTTGTAACGTGCGCGTGGGGGGCACACAATACTCATTAAAGCCTGTACTATGGTAAGTGAGTGGGGTTCACCTTACGAGACAGGATTTTCGTATAGATATTGACCGCGTGTACCTGAATGGTGGCAAATCAGAGTTACACCCACTCTGTAATAACAATGATCCGTCAAGCAAGTTCAAAATACAATTACACGTCAGTATGTACCAAAAGTAACACTGTAGATGCTACCAATTTAATAATAATACGGTCGCCAGCCTAATTAGGCATTAACTGAGTTTCTTCCCTGTACAAGTTGGCAGATATTCGTGCAAAGCAACAAGTAGTAACACTGCATAATATAGTAGAATTTTTGAACCAAAAAATCTATTGAACTGATAGTTTCATGTTCTGTACTGATATGGAAAAACCATAAATACATAACACTACACTATAATGTATACTACCAAACTTCGTACTGTCTATTGATCTGATTAAAATCGGCCATAGGTTACCCTAGAAACAGCACTTTCGAGTCACACACACAATGTCAATTTTGATAAAGATAAAACACTGATAAATTTTGGCTTTTATATTGATTTTAACTTTTGCTGGTCAAATCAATTTAGAACACTTCAGAATTCACATGAATAAAAAGGGGGGGGGGGGCTGAAACTGTCATGATCACTGTATTAAAAAAAATGATTACTGAAATTATTATGCGCTCCAGATTTCCAGTATATAAGTTACTACTCTTTTTATCTTATTTACTTCTCATTTAAATACCTTTATATCTGTCTCGAAATAATTAAACTTCATTACTATATCAATATTAAAGTTATCTTTCAACTTCGTTAGACCTTCGTTATTCGTTTACTGGTTCATTAACAAAACAGTTCTTTAAACACCATTTCAACATAGTTAGGTCTGCAAGTAATTATTATTAGCACAAAATTCAATTTTTCATTTCGGGACACTCGGGTTGCACAACATTTGGAAAGGACCCTGTCTAGGTTAGTCGTGAGGATAATTAAATGAGGGGAAAGTTCTGGTAAAATTTAGGTTATTATTAGACAATTCATTCTATGGTCCATACGAATACAGTACTAAAAGTTTCAACCTGCTTGTATCGATGCGGCGGTTGGCAGGCGGCGAGATGGCGAAGCACAAAGCACACATACAACCACAGCTATGGCTCTTGACGTATCGGCACTTTATTTCTTCATAGCGTCGCAATACTTTTCCATTTAGTGCCTATGGAATTTTGCCATGCTGTGCGGGCGTTGGAACGGCATACCCGAGGCTCAGTGAAACTACGTCTTCCAGGAGAGCCTCCTCGCTCCAGAAGGTGTTGCTCAGACCAGTGCCAAACTCCAACTACTACTGCTGAGCCCGTTGTGCCGTGCAGCGCCCGTGCGCATTTTCCCGCGCTCGCCTGCCATCCACCTTTTACCGCTCCCTTACAGACAGGGTATTCACCCGAGGTTTTGCATTCTACATATCCTAACACATTGCCTACGTATAGACCAGAAGCACAGTTACAATTTTAAACATCTTACAACAGTTTCAACATTTGTTACATTTCAATTCTATTACAATATTACTTGACATTTGACATAAACCCTAGTATTCACATTGAAAATTGTTTACAGTTTCCTTAACATAATGGCATGAAACAAAAAAGAATTGAAATCAGAACATCAATTACACTAGCTCATCTAAAAATCAGATGGAAAAAAATTTTACTTATATGTACAGTAGTACAGCGTCATTGTTGTTACAAACTGCATGAAGAGACCCGAAATTAAATGTCAAGTAGCGGCTTTATACCGTTGAAGAAATTTTCCTTATGCTACTGCCGCTGCTCATTGAGAATGAGGCTATCATTTCGAGAAATATGTTTAAAAATCTCTAATTCTTCAAGAATATCTAGTCTACGCCCTTACTTCTCGGTATGCAAGATCTTGATATCAAAAATAGCTTTAGGCGCGTGACCTGTAATCAGAAGATGGTCAGCAAAAGATGAATTTTGGGGGCTAGTGCCATTATCTCTTAAAAGGTTTTCTTTATATCTCGTTGTGAAGGCATGTCCTGTTTGTCCTATGTAGTAAGAAGAGCAGGTATCGCAGAAAATCCTATAGACGCCAGAACTTTCTAAATGGGAATGGATCGATTTTAAATTATGAATGAAGTCCTTTTTCAAGTTACTATTGCTAGAGAAGGCAACGTTGCAGTTGTATTTATTACGCAGAAGACGTTGGATCTGTTAGGAGATGGGCCCCAAGAAAGGAATAGAAAAATATTTTTTTGGGTTAGATTCAGTGATAGAGGTGCCGAGGTTAGTAACTCTTTTAACAGTTTTCTTTCGGAGGATGTCATCTACTATGCCAGGTTATACTTGTTATTAACTACTGTCGTTCTGAATAAATTGATTTCGTCGTTTAACTTTTCTTTAGAAAGTGGGATGGAAGAAGCTCGGTGAAAAGCAGAGTGAAAGAAGTCGTTTTTATGAGACTGTGGATGCATAGAAGTCGCAGGAACGATCTGATCAGTATATGTTTCTTTACGAAAAATATTGAATGAGATTTTATTTTCTTCTATTGTAAGCGTCAAGTCAAGATAATTTAAATGGCGGGCCTCGTTTTCAAATTCGATGGTGAAAGATATTTTCTCATGAAGTTCGTTGAAGAGATTATAATGCCATCGGCAGGTCACTTGTAGATGACTAAAATATCATCAACGTATCTGAGATAGGAGAAAATGCCTAGTGATGTAGCTGAAAAATAGTTAAAAATCTTTTCTTCTAGTGGCCGAGCGGTTCTAGGCGCTTCAGTCTGGAACCGCGCGACCGCTACGGTCGCAGGTTCGAATCCTGCCTCGGGCATGGATGTGTGTGATGTCCTTAGGTTAGTTAGGTTTAAGTAGTTCTAAGTTCTAGGGGACTGATGACCGCCGATGTTAAGTCCCATAGTGCTCAGAGCCATTTGAACCATTTTTTTTTTCTTTTAGAAGGTTGATGAAAATATCGGCAAGAATACTAGCTAAGGGATTTCCCGTAAAAAGAACGTCGGATTGCTGGTACAATTGTTCATTAAATTCAAAATACTTGAACTCGACTACGACTGTGATGAGATTCATGAAGTCAGTGACTTGTTCGCCTGACAAATCTTTTTTGAAATGACGTAAATTTTTGTCTACGATTGTAAGCATTTCCTGTACAGGGACATTAGTATAGACATTTTTGATGTCTAATGAAAACAACTTGGTGTCTGAACTGTAATCTAAATCTTTTATTTTATGGGCTAAGGCGTGACTATTGGGAATGGAATAATGGTTTTGGAAAACGAATGTTTTTTTCAGAGTTTCATGTAGAAATTTGGCCAAATCATGGCACGCGCTATTAATATTATTAGATATCGGGCGTATCGGATGGTTTGGTTTATGGATTTTAAATTGAGACCGAAGTTTTGGCGGCTGACGGTTCATGTTAAGAAGCATTTTCTTCTGAAAGGTTTGTACTTTCGTGCACATCATGAAGTTGTTAATGAGGCTTTTGCTGAACGAAAGCCTTTGAGAACAAAATTCTTTACTTACAGTAAACATTTGCGAATCACTCCTAGTTATCATCCAAATCTAAGAGATCAGTACGAGAGAATTAGGAGATCAGTAAAAAGCAATGAGAATTATTGACGAGTGTCAGTTTGTGGAAGTATGGAATTCTGTGCGTTAAACTCTTGTACAAAAAACGGAAACTATAAAGTTTCTATATAGTATAAAGGTCACTAGTAAACTAGATAAAGCGTTTTAAACGTACGCTACAACGAAGTGCAAAAATGAGAATATATTTTTTTGCCAGATATTATTGTCACAGTGTAACTCTAAATTTTTCTCCCTTCTGTACCCAGGAGTGAAGGGTGATGATTTAAGCAGTGATACCGAACAGCAAAGTACATTCTTCTGCCCTTTGCTTTTTTTATTTCAATTAATTTGGATATTTGGCTATTCCGTTAATCGTAAACTCATGGAACATGTCAGCATTTTTGAAAATATTGCACATTTCCTCTTTGAAAATGTGGATGAATGTGGACCAGTTACATAATAGGATTTTAAAACTTAATCTACGCTATAAATATTACTTTCCTTGATAGTCACAATCTTAGGACTAGGTATTATATATCAGTGTACACTGCTGTGAGGAACGCAAGTGTGTGTTGCATTGCAACATTGATCTCAGCCGTCCTGAAAATTTCGACAAGCTTTCTAATGTTGAGTGGGACTAAATTTAATACGCAACGTAGGAAATTTATTGGGTTCGTTTTTAGCCTGCAGAAATATTTTGACGTACGTCGCAAGTGTGCTGGCACGATACTTTTGTAAATCGACGAGGTCAGGTCCCGCTTACAACTTTCATTGCGACGCAGGTGGTGAATAAATTCCTCTGTGTGTATACATATTTGCAATTTTCAAGCGTGTGTATGCACAGCAAACGGTCCAGACCCGTATAAAGTCGATATATCGGTCGACTCTAATTGAAAACAAACTTTACCCACAAAAGCAAAACCAGACACGAGCGTAAAAAGCGGAAAAAAGGAAGTCTACTGCTCGTATTTGTCTGTTTGTACACTTTCAGATTAATTGACGGGTTTCGATGGATATCTTCACGTCGCTGCAGAGACTCTGAGGCTCCAAAGCGGCTTTTAATCGTTGGTTTTAGATGCTATGTAACATTAATGGAAACATTTACAAGCCCAAAATTATCAGCAGAGGTATTACGAACTTCTATTAAAATTCGTGCAGTATTATCTCGCATATTAAGAGCACGCTACATATGAGAAGAAATAAAAGACAGTAGAATAAAAAGCAACAAAGTAATTCCAAGAGTAAAATAATATGTAACTGGCCAATATCCATCCATCTCTTGCAGAGATCGAACACAGTAGAGAGGTACAGTGTGACTTATCGTTCGTCATTACTGTGTATCTCAACAGTGTGATTAAAAGTGAGAGTTATGAGGAATGCAGATCTATGGGGCACAAAAACGTGCCACAGCTCTTAATGAACATCCACTGTTAAACAGAGATTTAACGCTCTGTTTACAGATTGGAATTAAATGAGCTTCGGTGCTCTATGACGCCGTCCACATCTGAGAATAAAATACTCCGTTGTTATCTGCGAACTGTTGTTGTGAATAAAAACTTAGAAAACAGTGATATATTTAGATGGTAGACACATTGACTAACTGGCTTCACCGTTTGTTAACTATACGAGAAACCTACTGAAAACCAAAACCAAAAGCAGAAATCTTTCATTTCTAAATCGAAGACAAAATAACGCCAAACTTCTGAATTATATCTTATGATTTGCTGTAAGGTACTGGTCAATAGAAATAATAAGTTATTAACTGAAAGAAGTAGCTAATCCTGTTGAAAAGAACGTGTTTACACGACACACATACGCCCGATAGCCGCTGATTCGAATAATGATACCTAAAGGCACTAATTAACGCCATCATCAATCTTCAGTACTCCGTCTTTCAAGTCCTCGAATCCGGGTCCCACTAGTTCAACCACGAAAACTTCTCATAACATATTCTCTACGGATGCTGAATAGAAGTGGTGATAGATTACACCCCTGAAAAAGTAGTCAGAACGACGAAGGGAAATGTTAATGTGACGAATGCAGTTATAGTACTACAGTCTCAACGTAATTTTAACTAATTGCGGAAGGTTCGATATGGTATAATTAAACTGACCATCCGCTGCGTGGTAGATGCTTAGAATGGAAATTTAATTTTCGATAATTCAAGTTCTATACGCCGTTAAGCTATGGAATCATCTCGTCGGTTGTAATACTGCAGAAAAATACTGCTCGCTAATTGTATTACTAAATATGTTGAGAAATACATATATGAGATACTAACAGTGCAGAAAGTTCTCTTAACACCGGGTCTTCCAGTTACCAACTGGATGCAGTGAAAATCTCTGTTAATTGTATATCTCTGGCTTCCACTACCACGGAATAAATGGGTGTGAAGTTTTATAATTATTGGAAAATTTCACTTGCACATTAGATTTGACCTTCAAAATCTCTTAAGTAAATACATCGCACAGAAACCTAATACCGCTGTGTGTCTTCTTTCAATTATACGACATACTTTAGGATGTGATAATCTAATTCAGAAAACCAGTAACCGGAATAAACGGTGTGGAGTGGAGAACGGCACTTCAAAAAGTAATGAGAAACTGAGTTTACACTTGCCCAGAACTCGTGCACAAACGAAAGCCCTTCTTTCCTAGAATCTCTAAGTGGCTACTCAATAGCAGATATTTTCTTCAAGGAAGCCACTTGAGAGATTTGTTTTGTAAGATGGCAAGAACTATGCCCCTTACATGAAGTCATTATAGATCACCTAGCTCACGCTGAGCGAACAGTAGGGCTGAACAAAAATGACTGACAAGGCACAATGCACCTTGTAGAGGGTATAGTATGGACGTATTGGAATAATTAATGTCGGGTGATGGTTTTAAAGTAATTCACACGACTTGAAAACTTTGTGGAAACGCGTCGATTTACTGGAGGCTAGTTTACCCCAGGGAAGTACTCAGAATTGACTGTGGCCGCCGGGGGAGCGGCTAAGGGAAGCGACAATAGGCAGCTTAGGGCGGCTCAAGCTCTGAGAAAGCGGTAACGGGGCGCGGCCTCCAGCTGCCTTAAGATGAGTGACAGTGACTGGGTGGTTGACCCCGACTCCATGCTGGTGTACTGGGAAACAGACGGAGAACTTGTACGCCTATTGATAAATGTCCGTCATCCCATTTTCTGTGAAACATGCGAGAAAGCCGTGCAAAGCTACGGTGGAGCGGTCAACAGAGGCCAAAATATGCGTGTTCGTGACTATAGCAACTTCACGCTGAATTCACGGTCGGCAGAGTCTGAAGCAAATCAGGTGAAGACCGACAGAATGAAGTACGCCAGCCTCTAATGGGAACGAAGGCCCAAGGAATCTGAAGTACTCTTCTGGGAGTCAGAATTCCGGAAAACCTGGTGTTTGTGCAGACACTAACCTTGATGGGTGGCCTGGGAGGAGCAAAGTAGAAGTTGAGAGGAAGGGAAATTTTGTGGTAATTTGTTCACTTCCCAGAGCAGGCATTGGTCGGCGCTGGGAAGCGACGCATAATTAACGCTACTTGCGCTGCAATTGGCGTAAGTAATTTTGCTGGAGGGGAAACCGAGGCAAAGAGCGGACTGGGAGAAGTCTCCGTAGTGGTCTTCCGTTCCCAGCTTGCCTAGAGTGCGGACGTGGCGTTCTTTACTCAGCTTGCCTGAGAAAGAGTGAGCATCTCTGCAGTTTAGGACTTAGCAAATGGAACGATTGAGCTTGGAGATAGAAAGTTTTGGTTCAGCTATGTACTGAGCAAGATAGCTAGGAGTGTATAGACGAGCACAGCCTTGCAGCACCACGAGGTCGTCCGACGTCCACACAATGACGCCACTCCACCACGCTGAATTCGGTGATATTGCGCGCGCTCCAGCCACTGATTAATTTGTTGGATCACGTCAGCAAAGTTTCCACGAGGGTTTCATGGGCCGTGTATTGTAGAATTCTTCTCGCACTTCGCATTACGCCTGGGTCATTCGATAGGAATTACTTTTGATTTATCGCACTTTACTCCACGCAAACGCAATTTATTACCACTGCCTGTTAGAAGAGTCATGTAATGTGATGATTGAAGGTCGTGAGTTAAAATAAATCTATGCTAATCGACTGCATCTGTTTTCAATCAAGTATATGAAGTCCCATGTCACTTTCTTAATTAATTTTATGTTCAACATTTGCATCTGGTGTTCAATAGCTGAATGTAACATCAATGTGCACCACTTTTTAATTAAAAGGGATCAATTCTGAATCAATTAATATCAACACTGCCACCGCAGTTCAATCAGGAGTCACAGGGCCTTATTACTTTCTTTGCGTTATCCGACGTTGCGGCAGTTTTGCACTCTCTGTTGATCTGTTAGTCAATTACCTGGGGAGATCACACACCAAAACCAGATAAGTGACGGGTGGGGTGTTACAGTTTCAAAGCTTGCACGATGTGTTCCAGTAAATGAAGTTTCATAGCTGAGGAGTGTACTGATTGTACCAAAGAAGTGATGCAGAGTACCTCAAAGGAGTCCTATCTTAACATTTACAAGACAGAAATCATACATCTGGAATACATTAGTTATCAGTGACCACCTTTTTTTTTAAAAATAAGCAGACAACATCAGTTATTTGGCCACAAAGTGGAGGAGTGATGTTTAAGGACTATGATCACAAAAGTATGCTTTCACTTCATCTATCCACTGTGTGTGACGAATTGTAACTGTGATGTAAAGAAGCGGAGGAAGTTGATGTCATATGCAACAACTCGATTTTGAATTTCGTAAATTTGTTTTTGAGTCCTCACTCTTCTGTCTGGTTTTATGCGGTCCACCATGAAGGTAATGGGATAAAATGGATTCTAGTGCACTCTTGATATCATATTCATTTGCTAATTAATTCAATTGATTAATTAAACAATCCCCTCCCATCCTCCTCCCTTAATCTGTTGTACTACTAAGTGGTTTATGACCCTGTGGGGCTTGATTTATGACTCCCTGGGAATGATGTGAACTTCTGGAAACCGCCAACCCTCCCCCTCCGCCTCCTCCTCTCCTACCTCTCTGAGCAAAGGGACACACTGTTTTATCACCACTCCCCAGTTCAGCTCTGAGCCGCTTTTCCCCTACTCTCCTGGCCATTTCCCACTTTCCCCCTCCCCACACCCATCCTGAAATTAGCAGGAAAAGGGTTAGTCTGTGCTGAGCTGCTAGAGGGGAAGGATCTCACGACACGAAATTGATATCAGTGTCAATTGAGATAATAATATAGTGTTCAGTTCAATTTCCATATTCTTTATTTAATCAGTTTGCAGGAGAGAGAGGTCCTAACTGGTGGGAAACAGCTCAATTACGGCATCTTCACTCTTATGTCACCTCACATCCTGTTCGTGGATACAGGTGCAGTTAGGTAAAAATCCTTACTGCATCGATCCCACAACCCTGCGGTTCCCCAGAAATATTAAGCACTTTTGACTGATCACTACAGCTCGTTTGCATATTTGGCGGGAAATATATCTCATCTAATTAAAGGCATGTGAGGAATATTGAATTTTTGGGAAAAAAAGCTTGCATAAAACACTCAGCAGCGCCCATATCAGACCAAAAAAAACAATCTATGAAATACGCCTTCCGCCAACTACAGGTGTGCCAGGAACCGCTCAAGACGGGGCATCACTTTTTCGTGCACACGCTAGTGTGCAGCGTGCACGTGTGCTCACCCTCCTGATGGTTGCCTGTCCATCTCCCGTAAGATCTTTTCAAGACCACCGCTTGCCAGGACTTGTTTGAACGCAGCATTCCTTCTCTGTCAGTCTAAGGACGTTATCCTACAGCACCTGACATACACCCTGCAAGTTTCTCTCCGACACACTATAGCGACAAACTTCAAGGTGATAAAACGATTACCTCGAAAATGAAAGAAAACATCAGTTCTATGAAACGAGGTATTGCTGTGTGTCGCTAGTCCACAATACCACTCGTAACTGCCTTACAACCGATGCTGGAAGAATTTTCTGGAAAACTGAACTGACAGTTACCCTACAGCCCCGGTGCTTCAAACACGCACAGATCATGGTTCAACGCACACTACCGCAAGCATCAGAAAATACGTATTTCCTTCCCAATCTCTGTAACTGCCGTATTCAGAGACGTCCATTCCTCTTCAACTCAACTGACTGCTGAGTTATTCACTGTCGCAGTATCAATAGCCTCAGAGAACTTCAAGCTTCCTGTTCATTCCTTAGAACTTTCGTATCGCACTTCTTTGCGCATTTATTCTTCCTGAGTAGTCTCTTAAACTTCAACCTACTTTCCGTCATTACTAAATTTTGATATGAGGCTATATTTGCTGCTAGGTACGCCTTACAATCCAACATCTGACTGCGGAATCTCCGTTTGATCGTCATGTAAACTAACCGGAGTCTTCCTGTATCTCCCGGCCTTTTCCAAGTGTACCTCCTCCTCTTGTGATTCTTGAGTAGAGTAATCGCTGTTACTAGCTGAAATTTATCGCAGAACTCAACTAGTCTTTCCTCTCTCTCGTTCCTAGTACCAAGCTCATAATCTCCCGTAATCCCTTCTTCTACTCCTTCCCCTACAACAGAATTCCAATCCTGCATCACTATTAGATTTTCTTAGATTCTCTTCTCCCTTTACGTACTGAATTACCCGTTCGATATCCTCACATACATTCTCTATCTGTTCATCTTTTGCTTTTGATCTCGGCTTGTATACCTAACTATTGTTTTTGGTGTTCGTTTGCTGTCGATTCTGATGAGAACAATCACGTTACTGAACTCACATTAACTTACTCTCTGTCCTACCTTCCTGTCCATTACGAATCCTTCTCGAGTAATACTTGCTTGTGCTGTTGGTGTTTCCCTGTACTCGTCTGGCCAAACATCCCTGCCCTTATAGTATGAAGGCTTTCACGACCGGATGACATATCTTCTGGTGAACCTTCCGGCATGTAAGGTCGTGGTCCATGAAACTCTTCAGCTCCTAACGTTTCGTCCAGAGCTGCGCTGGACATCTTCAGAGGGGTGTTTCTCCTTCGGTGAGTCTTGCCGACTGACGGGTCGGACTTTTTTTTCCTTTATTGTTATTTTAATACCTAAACAACAGGTAGGATGTCAGCGGCATGCTACGCCGCTCTTCAGCCATAGTGTTGACAATAACAGAACACAGAATGGAGAATCAGTATGAACAAAGTGACGTGCAAAAAAGAGTGGTCACAGATACACAAAAAACACGGAGCAGTTCACACTCGACGATAACGACACTGAAAACACGTTGACACGGCGCACAGAACACTGGTGAATCCGACGGCACAAGTGAACGTAGAAGCGTGACGGCGGACACTAAAAAACACAAAACGACGTCACACACAAGAGACACAGATGGCGATGATCTCCGCGCGCGAATGTTCACTGAGCATGTGCGAGTCTGGGGACCCGCCAAGAGAGGAGGAGGGGGGGGGGGGAGAGGGAGAGGGGAGAGCAGAGATGCCACGGGCAGGGGAGATAGGGTGAGGGAGGAAGGGGGAGGGGAAGCCCGGGGGAAGAGGGGTGGAGGGAGGGGACAGGGGAAAAGGAAAGAAAAGGGAAGGGAAGAGAAGGGAGGGAGGGTGCCTAAAGGAAAGGACACCGGAAGTGGGGGGTGGGGCAGGGTCAAAGTTGATAGGAGGGGTAGATGGAGGGGAGGAGATCATCAGGGAGGGGGAGCTGACGGAAGCCACTTGGGAGAGGGTAAGGAGGGTGGAGAGATGGAGACTGGGTGGGACGTGGGAATACAGGCGCGGCAGCGGGTGGGGGTGGGAGAGGATCGGGGAGACTAGTGGGTGAGGAGGATCGAGTTTACGGGAGGTGTACAGGATCCGTATCCTTTCAAGGAAAAGGAGGAGGTGGAGGAAGGGGATGAGATCATACAGGATCCGCGTGGGGGAGGGGAGACGGATGCGATAGGCGAGGCGGAGAGCATGGCGTTCAAGGATTTGGAGGGATTTATAAAAGGTAGGGGGGGGGGGCGGAGATTCAAGCCGGATGGGCGTAACAAAGGATAGGGCGGATGAGGGATTTATAGGTGTGGAGGATGGTGGAGGGGTCCAGACCCCACGTACGGCCGGAGAGGAGCTTGAGGAGACTGAGTCGGGAGTGTGCCTTGGCTTGGATTGTCCGGAAGTGGGGAGTCCAGGAGAGGCGACGGTCGAGGGTGACGCCAAGGTACTTAAGGGTGGGAGTGAGGGCGATAGGACGGCCATAGATGGTGAGATAGAAATCAAGGGGCGGAAGGAAGGGGTGGTTTTGCCTACAGTGATCACCTGGGTTTTGGAGGGATTGACCTTGAGCAACCACTGGTTGCACCAAGTAGTGAACCGGGCAAGATGGGATTGGAGAAGGTGTTGGGAGCGCTGCAGGGTGGGGGCGAGGGCAAGGAAGGCGGTGTCATCGGCAAACTGGAGAAGGTGGACAGGGGGTGACGGCGGCGGCATGTCCGCTGTTTACAAAAGGTACAGAAGGGGGGAGAGGACGGAGCCTTGGGGCACACCGGCGGAGGGGAAAAAGGTGTAGGAATCTGTGTTATGGATGGTGACATAGGAAGGACGGCGGGAGAGAAAGGAGCCGATCAGACGGACGTAGTTAATGGGAAGGGCGAAGGTTTGGAGCTTGAAGAGGAGACCGGAATGCCATACGCGGTCATAAGCACGTTCGAGGTCCAGGGAGAGGAATATTGCGGAGCGACGGGAATTAAGCTCGTCGGAAAGGAGATGGGTGAGGTGAAGGAGAAGATCGTCAGAAGGACGGCCGAAAGCCGCACTGGGTAACGGGAAGGAGGCGGTGCTGGCGGAGATGCTGGTGGATGTGTCGGGTGAGGATAGATTCCAGGACCTTGCTGAAGACCGAGGTAAGGCTGATGGGACGGTAGGAGGAGACGGCGGACGGCGGTTTGCCAGGTTTAAGGAACATCAGGATACGGGAGGTTTTCCACAGGTCAGGGTAGTAACCGGTGGACAGGACTACATTGTAGAGCCTGGCCAGGGTGGAGAGGAAAGAGACAGGAGCTTCACGAAGGTGACGGTAGGTGACACGATCGTGGCCAGGAGCGGTGTTGCGTTTGGTGCGGAGTGTAGCAATGAGTTCCTGTGTAGTGATAGGGGCATTGAGTTCCGTGTGTGCAATGTTGTCCAAGTACTGGAAACCAGGTGCGAGGGGAGGGACAGAGGGGTTAGTTCGATCGCGGATATCCGGGAAGAGGGAGTAATCGAACTGGGGATCATCGGGGATGGAAAATACATCGGAGAGGTAGGAGGCAAAGTGATTGGCCTTACTAAGGGTGTCAGGGAAGAGGTGATCATCATGGAGAAGAGGATAGTAGGGGGAGGGTTTAGTTCCGGTAAGGCGACGGAACGCTGACCAGAACTTGGACGAGTTGATAGGTAGGGTAGCATTTAAACGGGTTGGACGTCTGAGAGCGACTTATATATCGTAGAAAGTGGTCGTGACCAGAGTTACACGTGATCTTCTTCTGTAGTGGTCAATCCAAGGATTGGTTTGCAACAGCTACAATGGCAGCTCGTCTCCATTCTGTGCGTCTTTCAGCTTTTCTCTTCATTTCTTTATAGGTGTTACATCCCACATCTTTCACGATTTGATCCATGTACCTCAGTCGTGGTCTTCCTCTTGGTCTTTTTCCCTCGACATATCCCTCTATGATTGTGTTCAGGAGTCCTTTATGTCTTAATAGATGGCCTGTAAATTGCACTCTTCTTTTAACAATGAAACTCCAGAAGTTTCTCTTCTCACCTGCTCTTTCCAGAACCACTTCGTTTGTGATCTTGTCGATCCATTTTATTTTGAGCGTGCGTCTATAGCACCACATTTCAAAAGAATTTAGCTTCTGATGTTCCTCTGTCCCGAGAGTCCATGTTTCACACCCATAGCATGCCACACTCCACACATATGATTTCAAAAATCTTTTCCTGATTTCAAGGCTGATGCTCTTAGATGTTAATATGTTTTTCTTCTTGTTAAAAGAAGCCTTTGCTTGAGCTATTCTACTTCTCACTTCTGCCTTGCTCCTTCCATCCCTGGTAATATTACTGCCCAGATAAGTAAATTTATCAACTTGTTCAAGCAGTTCATTGCCTACATGAACTTGGACTTTCACTTGATCTTCTTTGTATCATGCCATTACTTTTGTTTTTGCTTTATTAATTCTCATATTATATTTTTCACCCATAACTTTATCCATTCTATTCAGTAGGACTACAAGATCTTCTTCACTTTCAGCCAGAACAGCGATATCATCGGCATATCTTATCATATCTATTCGTTGGCTATGAATTACTACACCTGTCCGTGAATTTTCCCTTACTTTTTTCAGCGCCTCTTCAATGTATACATTAAAGATAACAGGGGATAGTGCGCAAACTTGTCGGACACCTTTCCGTATCTGCACCTCTTCTTGTTTTGTCCGTCCACGGATAACTGCTGTCTCGTTTTTGTACAGGTTCCATATCATTTTTCTATCTTTATGGTCTATTCCTACTTTTTTGAGTACCTCAAACATCTTATCCCATTTAACATTATCAAAGGCTTTCTCTACATCTACGAAAGATGTATGTTTTCAGGTTCTTATCTAGTCGTTTCTCTATTATTAGTTTTAGAGCAAATATTGCTTCTCTGGTTCCTCTATCTTTCCGGAATCCAAACTGGTCTTCGGAGAGTGTAGCTTCGACTTTTTGTTGTATGCGTTTTAGGATAATTGAGGTTAATATTTTAGAGGCGTGAGTAACTAGGCTGAGTGTCCTATAATTTTCACATCTTGTAGCATTTGCCTTCTTTGGAATGGGGATCATAATGTTTTTCTCAAAGTCTGTAGGAATTTTACCCTGCTCGTACATGTTGAAAACAAGATTATACAACTCCTGATTCAGTTTTGCTCCTCCAGATTTCATAAGTTTGGCTGGGATATTGTCTATACCAGGCGATTTGTTGTTTTTCAATTTTTTCAGGGCTAGTTCAAACTCTACCTTTAATATAGGTTCACCTATGTTGTGTGCATCTACTTCTGTTTCTTCTTCCATGATGTTTTCAGACAGGTCTGGTCAGCTGTACAGTTTTCCTACATATTGTTTCCATCTTCTTGCAACTTCATCATCGTCATTCAACATATTGCCATTTTCATCCATCACAGCCCTACACTTGTTTCTTCTGTCTCCAAAGCAATGTCTCACACATTTATAGGCCTTGTCGATATTTCCCTTGCTCATGTTGTCCTCAACTGAAATACACAGATCATCAAGGTATTTTTCTCTTGCTTGTTTTGCCTCTCTATTGATTCTGTTTTTCAGACTCTTGTATTTCTCTTGGTCTTCCTTCTTCACAGAATTTTTTAATTTCCTTCTTTCTTCCATCATATTTAGTAGGTCATTAGTGATCCATTCCTTCCTTTTCTCTGTCCTTTCTTTTCCTATTACTTCTTCTGCTGCTTCTAAAATACCAGTTTTTATTTTTTCCCAGCTGCTTTGGATGTCATTGCAGCCCTGTGTATTTGTTTTCTTGTCTGTTTCTAGTTGATAGTGCTTCAGTGTATTTTCGTTTTTCAGGTTTGTCAAATCCCATTTACATGTACTTCTTCTTTTAATGTTCTTGAATTTTAGTTCAGTCGTCATCATAACGAGTATGTGGTCACTTTCCACATCACAGCCTGGATATGATCTGCTGTCCTTAACTTGGTTTTTAAATCTTTGCTTCACTAATACGAAGTCAATTTGGTATCTGTTAATGTCACCAGGCATTTTCCAGGTATATCTTCTTCTTGGACGATGATTAAAGAAGGTATTTGTAATGCAAAGTTTATTTCTTTGGCAGAATTCTACAAGTTTATCCCCTCTTTCATTTCTTAATCCTAATCCAAAATTCCCTGCCACATCCTCTTCTTTACCTTCCCCAACAACGGCATTCATATCTCCCATGATGACAAGGTTTTCAGCTCCTTTAATTCTGCCAATTACTTCTTCAAGGTGGTCATACATCATGTCGATTTCATCATCCACGTGCCTCGTAGTTGGCATGTATACTTGGATTATGATTGTGTCTCTTGGTTTAGTTTCCAATCGGATATAAATTATCCTCTCACTATGTTGAACAAATCCTTTTACTCTTAACCCTATCTCTTTATTGAGGATAATTCCCACTCCTGCAATCCCGGGACTGTCTTGTGCTGTTCCAGTGTGTATGATTCTGTAATCCCCTGACCAAAAGTCGCCAGCGTTTGGCCATCTCATTTCTGAGACTCCCAGTACATCAATATCCATTCGTTTCATTTCCATTTTCAAGTTTTCCAGTTTACTACATTTAAGAAGTGAGTTGACGTTCCATGTTGCTATCCTTCTTACATTAATGCTTTTGGATTTTGGTATCTCTTTAGTTGTGCCCGCCCGGAGATCCGAATGGGGGACTATTTTACCTCCGGAGAATTTAACCAAAGAGCTTTCCATCATAAGCTGTTGATACTTGGGATACCCGCCCGGGTCTTTAATGGAGTGGTTTCCCCTTGCCTTCTCCATTCTATGCCGTTGGCCACCTTGTGGCTCCTCCGCCTTTAGGAGCAGTTTCCCACCCCAAGGGCAAGAGAGTGCCCTTCCTTCTAGCCGCTCATCCGCCCTCCTAGAAGGCCGTTGGCACTTGATAGAAGGTAATCTCCTTATCCCGGGAGATATTCGGCTCAGTAGAAGTATAGGTTGGAAATGGAAGACCCCTAGCCCTCGAAACCTAATAGCGTCAGGGTCGGAAAAGAACAAGAGCTGGCCGAGGGTGGCCAAATAAGAAAGATAAAAGTGAGGAGCCTGGCATAAGTAAGTGGAAGCAATGCCAGGACTCAGCTCGGGACCCCGTGGTCGCCAGCCACGTACTCACTAGGTGTCAGTCCCTGAAGGGTTACACGTGATATGCAGAGATAATCTTTGTCAGAGATAAAACTTAACTATCGATCGTAATCTCGTCACGGATAAAACTGTCTAGCAATTCTGTAGTGCTACTGTCCAAATGTCACTAAGTTTCATGGTCTCTTCTTTCCGATTAAAATTATCCCTATGTTTATATATTTCAATTGCTTCTCTACAAAGCCGTGGGTAATAGTTCGTCGTCGTAGATACAATTTTTGTTTCGGAAAACCTCACTTGATGATTTCCTGACTGAAAAGCGTGTTCTGCTACAGCCGATTTATCTGTTTTTCCTAATCGGCAAAGACTTCTGTGTTCTTTTAACCGTGTATTTACGCTTATTTTTGTTGTTCCAATATAAACTTTTCCACATGTACACGGAATTCTATATACGCCACTGGCTGATAGAGGAGCGCGTTTATCTTTTACAGACCGGAGAACATGACAAATTTTCTTCGTTGGTCTAAAAACAGGTCTAATATCATGTTTACTTAAAATCTTTCCAATCTGATCCGTTACTTTCTTTATGAAAGGGAGAGAGTCTGTATTCTTCCATCGTTTTTCGGGCTTGTCCTTAGGCTTTTTGTTGTTTGGGTGCAGAATTATGCTTACTTCTTTCTTTGAGTAGCCATTTTTCTCAAAAGCGTGCTTCAGATGCTTTAATTCGACGTCTAGATACTCCGGCGTGCAAATCCGCCTGTCTCTGTCAACGAGACTTTTAATTACACCTCTCTTTTGTTGTGGATGGTTCACCAGAAGATATATCCCTGCCTTTTTTTGCATTTCATTTCACTGACACCCACCGCATCTAGAATGAGTTTTGCATTTTCCTTTCCAGATTTTCTGGCTTCCCTACTACGCTCAAACTTCGGGCATTCCACGACGTGACTCATAGAACGCTACCCTTTCGTTGATTATTTAATCTTTATCTCGTGTTCACCTTCCCCTTGGCAGCCCCATCATGGAGATCCGAATGGGGGTTTAGTGCGCAAGCTTTTTCCAATGGAGAGATCATCCTATCTCTTTTCAGCTTCAGACTACATGTCTGATGCATACACATTATGTTTTTTAATGCAGTGGCTGACATTGCTTTCTCCTTCCCAATGCCATTTTTCATTGCCAGTTCTTTTGCCTTTTAGGGGTAGTTCCCCACCACAGGGGCAAGAGAGTGCCCTGAACCTCTGTCCGCTCCTCCAGCCTCTGTTGGCAGAACAGGGGTGACTTTTCCGTCGGAAGTCTTAGGCCACCCCATTGCTGATGAATTTTATTCAAAATCTGAGCTGTAGCGAGATTCGAATGCAAGAACCAGGACGTTTTGTTTACTAGTCTTAGACCACTGGTAGCAAGTCACGATTTACCATTGGCATAGTTTTCATGTCACTGTAGCCTTATCGTCAGATCTTAGTACTGCACACCACATGCAGCTAGACGATAGGCGCGCGGTCCCGATACAAATAACTGATATTTAAGGAAATGTATATGAGACGAAAATACCAGTATGTTTTGAGATATACTTACTTTTTACTGTCTTGTGTGAACATATTCCTTACGCTAATATATATCTGCCATGGATACCGCGAGGTGGTGCAATGTACAGAGGTTGGACCAAAATATAGAAACACCGCGCGAAATGCATGCTTGAACATAAATAAAGATACCAGCCAAGCCCGCAGGTTGAGATGCCCTTGTACAGAGTCCTCAATATTTTTCAAATGTCATTTGTGGTTGAAACAGTGTGCTGTGTAAATGTGAGTGCATTATGTCGGAGCTAAGATTTATACCGCATCCAGGGAAAATAGAAAAACATCATCCACTAAGTCACAACGCGGACGAAAGTGTGTGTTGAGTGATAGTGACAGAGGGTCGTTGAAGGGGATTGTGACCAAAAGTAAAAGCACGTCAGCTGCGGAAGTCACTACTCAACTGAATGTCGCCCTCGCGAACCCTGTCAGCAGCAAAACAACACGAATGGAGCAACACAAGCACGGAATTTCAGGGCGAGCTGGAAATCCAAAACCATGCAATTGCGCGTAACAAGAAAACATGGTGCCGATGCCATACAACCTCGACTATAGAGATACCTATTAAAATTATTTGGTCTTATGAGTCTTGCTTCTCACTATTTCCAACTTCTCGCCGAGTTGATGTCCCAAGATTGAAACATGGCGAGACGTCGGTGATGTTATGGACAGCCATATCGTGATATTCCATGGGCAGTACTGCCAAGTATTATGTGACCATTCTGGGTGATCAAGCCTATTTCGCGGTGCAATGTTTATTCCCCAGTGGTGATACTAGGTTCCAAGGCGACAGGGCACCTGTTCAACTGCCCGCATCGTCCAGGACTGGTTTTACGAACACAAAGGTGAACTGTCGCATCTCCCCATGCCAGCAAAGTCTCACTGTTATTGAGCCTTAGTCGTCTGCTTTGGAGAGAAAGATGCGTGATCGCTGCCATCTCCATTACCGTTACCCGAAAGTGCTACTGTTATACAGAAAGAGTGGTATGAAAAGCACGCAGGACGTGTATTTATCGTGAGAAGTGGAAGCTGTTTTGAGTGTCACAGTATTCCATACATCGCTTAACGCACGGTAATGTGTAGTGTTAGGTGTTATCATATTTTTGAGGAACTGCTGTAAATGTCTTAAAACCTTTTAAACATTTCCGTTTCGCAAGCTTTTCGTTAACTACACTACCTGACCAAAAAAGTCAAGAGTCCAGAAGACACGGTTGCGTGTCATTATAGTTCGTGCACGCACGCACCACGGCGGGTGAGCAAACGATAGGAGTTGCAATTATCTGCGACAGATAGAACAATAACCAGAGTTTATTAACGTTGTCCGTATTTAGTGTCGTTACCAGTCCTGTTAGTGTGTATAAAAGGAGACAACGGCGTCAGAAGTTGAGTGATCACTGTGAAGCAGAAGGGGCTGCTATAAGTACACACACCAACAAAAGTTTTGCATTACCTCGGTTCGGAGATTTCCGGAACCCGTATAGAAAATTGGAATAGAGAAAAACATAAACATCATTCCCGCCCTTTTTATTGCTCATGAAAACCACACATTGCATGTTGTACCACCATACAGCGAGACATTCAAAAGTGGTGGTCCAGATTGCTGTACACACCGGTACCTCTAAATACCCAGTAGCACGTCCTCTTGCATTGATGCATGCCTCTGTTCGTCGTGGCATACTATCCGCAAGTTCATCAAATCACTGTTGGTCCAGATTGTCCCACTCCTCAACGGAGATTCGGCGTAGATCCCTCAGAGTGGTTTGTGTGTCACGACGTCCATAGACAGACCTTTTCAATCTATCCCAGGCATGTTCGATAGTGTTTATGTCTGGAGAACATGCTGGACACACTAGTCGAGTGATGTCGTTATCCTGAACGAAGTCATTCACAAGAAGGGCACGGTGGGGGCACGAATTGTCTTCCATGAGGACGAATGCCTCGTCAATATGCTGCCGATATGGTTGCACTATCGGTCGGAAGATGGCATTCACGTATCGTACAGCAGTTAAGGCGCCGTCCATGACCACCAGCGGCGTACGTCGGCCCCACATAATGGCATCCAAATACAGCAGGGAACCTCAACCTCGCTGCACTCGCTGGGCAGTGTGTCTAAGGCGTTCAGGCTGACCGGGTTGCCTCCGACGATTATCTGGTTGAAGGCATACACGACACTCGTCGGTGAAGAGAACGTGATGCTAATCCTGAGCGGTGGATTCGGCATGTTGCTGGGCCCATCTGTACCACGCAGCATGGTGGGTGTCGTGGTTGCAAAGATGGAAGTCGCCGTGGACGTCGCGAGTGAAGCTGCGCATCATGCAGCCTGTTGCGCACAGTTTGAGTCGTAACACAGCGTCCTGTGGCTGCACGAAAAGCAAACATGGTGGCGTTGCTGTCAGGCTTCCTCCGAGACACAGTCCGTAGGTAGCGGTCATCCACCGCAGTAGTAGCCCTTGGGGGGCCTGAGCGAGGCATGTCATCGACAGTTCCTGTCTCTCTGTATCTCCTTCATGTCAGAACAACTTCGATTTGGTTCCTCCGAGACGCCTGGACATTTCCCTTGTTAAGAGCCCTTCCTAGGACAAAGTAACAATGCGGACGTGATCGAACAGCTGTACTGACCGTCTAGGCATGGTTGAGCTACACATAACACGAGGCGCGTCCCTGCTTCCTAGTGGAATGACTGGAACTGATCGGCTACCGGACCTACTCCGTTTAATAGGCGCTACTCATGAATAGTTGTTTACATCTACGGGCGGGTTTAGTGACATCTCTGAACAGTCAAAGGGACAGTGTCTGTGATACAATATCCACAGTCAACATCTATCTTCAGGAGTTCTGGGAACGGGGGTGATGCGAAACTTTTTTTTGAAGTGTGTAAATAACAGGATTCGGAAGGCGCCTTATTGTGAGTCTCAATTTGAACGGGTGGTCGAATCGTATACTGTCCAGGTTTGTGGGGATTTCGAATGTGACTGTGGCCCGATGTCGGACTGCATGTGAAGATGGGAGCTGGCATATTTGTCGCCAAGGGTCCGATCAACGACGTCTGAGCAACATAAGGGTTGACCGCCGTACTGTGGGCCAAACACATCGGAAGTCTTTCGCACTGGAGAACAAGTAATGGCCATGCTGCTATCGCAGTGCAGTTCTGGTCGGGGACTGGCAGCAGCGACACTAGGGACTACCGTCCCGCGCGCAGGCTGCCGTTAACTCCACAAGACAGGCGGCTGCGTCTGAGGGGGTGCCTTGGCTGGGAAGCATGGACTGTTGAGCAATGGCGTCGCTTTATGTCGAGCACCGAGTCGCGGTTCTGCACTTACACTGTTTATCGACAAATTTGGCGGCGACCTATGGAAAGGTCCCATTCCTCCCAAGTTCTATATAGATACAGCGGTGCTACTCCTAGCGCCATGGCATGGGGAGCCATCTGGTACGATTTTAGGTCATAGCTGTTAGTGATTGAGGTGTCTCGGACGTGCTGTGTCCTTGCTGGTTACTTCTCATGTGACAGTAACGTGGTGTCATTCTTGTACTGAAGAATACCCGTCCGCACATGGCACGTATCTCTATGAACGGTCTGTGTGATGCTGAGGTTCTTCAACGGCCTGCAAGATAGCCATACCTGCCCCCGATAGAACGTGTTTGAGATCCGCCCGGGCGTCACCTTCATTCGCGTGCCTGCGCCCAGGCTGTCACGATCCAGTTACAACAGTCGTGGACCAGCCTGTCTCTAAAACACGCTTCCCAGCTGAAACAGTGCATTCATCGAGACAGAGGGGGTACAAGGTCATACTGATAACTCACTAACTACTAAGTACATGGAAAATTTGACTCGATGATGTAATCACACACATTATATATCCTCTCACTCCTAAAGTTTCATTTCGTTTTCTGCTCCCCTTTCAATTGCTTCACTTTCTTGTCAGGCATTGTATATGACCAACTTGTACTCTAATCAGGGAAATATGCTGAGTGACGTGGTGCAATGCAAAGAATCTGTGGCAGCCAGTGGGCTTTAACGAATTTCTGACTTCGTTTAATGTTTTTCTCTACCTTTATATGTGCTTATTGTTCAGACACGTCTGTGCTGCAGACCTAAGATATAAGGTAAGAAAATTTATTGAGACAGGTATAGGTAACGTTAATTGTTGATTAATATAGTATGAAGACGACGTACACCTGAAGACTGGTGAGCTGAAGTCACATCCTTGTAGTCAAATTAAAAATTTAACTTCGAGAGCATAGATAACAAATAAACAGACAGTTTCTTTCACGTGCCGAAATGTAAACTCTCTACTATTTCTTATCGCGGTGATACTGCTCCATAGCCAACTTTCCATATAATTTGGTTTTGATTATTGCTTAATCCTGTAGACATAAAATGACTTTAAATCACTAATTTCTTTGAATGCCCATGCCTCCTTTCAGCTGCGTGGCAGACAGTAGTTCATGCGTTGCTTGCTGGTTCACTGTTCTTGTTACTGATGGAACGTGCATAAAATTCTGTCATTAAATGGAAAGTGGTCTGTAAGAGGTCCATGATTAAGGAATTTGTTGTTAGCGCATTCGAGCAGATGTAATTTCGATGGATTGCTCACGCGCTGCCTGCGATATGTAAGATATAAGAGAATCTGAGACCAAAGAGCAGTGTTGACTGCAGTAGGAACTGTGTAGCAGTAGGAGTAAGTAGTTGCTAGCGAGCAGTCGTGTGTGTGGAGTTGGCTGGGCCCTTCGTGGGAGCGATGGCGGCGCTTGAGCGTTGTAGTATAAGGTAAAAGCAGCCTCGCGCATATGTAGTATTGTTAAGTCAAGTCCCATGTAAATGTTTTTTAAGAAAAGAAAATCTTTTAATAATAATCTTTCTTATAAAAGAGTAACTTTTGACAATCAATCATCTCAATTTAAAGAATTTATTAATTTCTCCAATCCATGGTCATTCCGATTACTGCAAAGAAAAATCAGTTGTTCTTTTTATACATGACAAATCTATCGGCCAGCATTGCACTCAGCTGTGCCAAAAAAAAAAAAAAATTCTTGTAGGAGCAGATATATATGCGTTATCCGGTGACCTAACTGAGGTAAGATTTTTCAATTTATTCAGTATGATCTTTCAGGGCCATGACGCAGCACTGCTGACGTCCAACATTAACCAGTTTAAATTCACAGTCAGTTATTGAAAGGTTATAAGTGAGCCATAATTTTTTATTGAGAGATTAGTCACATTGTATTATTAGTAGGTTAAGTAACTTATCTGTTGGGCAGTTATACTGAATGTGAACGACATAATTATATTTTTTACTGTTGAGAGGTTTAGGAATTTTTCTGTTTTGAAGTTACACTAAATGTGAATATTATTTATATTATTTTTTTATTTTGTGGGGAGGTTACACTTGCCGACAACCGGCCAGGATCGTATTTTCTTTGCGAATTTCTGAGGGGTAGTCAGTTATATATCTGCTCTTATTTACTTAATTTTAAATGTAGTTTGCATCTGGAGCAACGCATTTACTAACTTGTCACTCTTTCTTTCACAGATCATCGGCAACTTATTGCTCTTTGTTGTAATTGTATTTGTTCCAATTTTGCTTTGTCTTTGTTTGATTTTGTGCTTAACTTTGATTTGTGAAAATGCCGCGCAAAACTGCTAACAGTACATCGCGATGTGCAGTGAGTGAAAAAGCTGACTCGAATAATTTGACCGATAATACTAGCAACACTCAGTGTCATAGTGATAATCCTCTAATTACAGATAATCAGTGCGTACCGACCACTAGTAATGACTTTAATCCTAATGATGAGCAAACACATTCAATTATGTCCATACTAAATTTGACGACAATTGATGACGCGGCATGTTCCGTTACAATCAACGCTTTCGAGTTTGACACGCCTGATTTGCAAAATATACGTAGCGAACAGATAATTGATTCTAACGAAGGTGAACAATATACACAAAACACGTCAAGTTTATTTGATTCCGATGTAGTGACCAACAGTGCACATCCGATTGGCAAACCTTTTTGTGAATCAGACAATGACCAAATGGTTACCGGTACACAAAACGTGACAAATGCACATACACCATCACACAGCACAGAGAATACAGCAGCTAATTTTGGCATGGATCGAGTTATGGCATTATTGATAGAACTTAATGAAAATCTCAAACAGTCGAAGAAAGAACAAGACGACAATTTCAAACGACTCAATGAATCGTACAAACAACTCAATGAAAATCTCAAACAGTTGAATGAAAAATATGACAGGTCGATCAAACAAAGTAAGGAGAACTTTAAACAAATTAATGAAAAACTTGACACCTCTATTGAACAGCGTACTGAACAGATTACAGCCGTTGCCGAGAAATGTAACGAAGCTAAAGAACAATTATGTGAAGAAATCGTGGTTAGTGCTAGGAATAGTAGTGAAGAAATCATATCTGTTGCACAAGAAATATGTAGTACGCATGCAGACACCACGAAATTACTTAGAGATGAAATTAGTGCAGTTGCTAAACAATGTTCAGAAAACGCAACACAGTTACGCGACGAATTTACATTGATGTCAGCAGAACTTTCACGCACTATGGATGCGAAAGTCGATAAGAAATTTGAACAACAGAACAGCCAAATTGACGAACCTTTTAAAGTGACAGAAATGAAAAATATTTCATTCTCTAACACGACACAGCATACGCCACATTCCAAACATTTGTCACACTCACACAGCCAGTGAGGTAATTTACAGAGAGTACGTGACTTAGAATCCGAACAGACACAGGCAAATAGATTCTCATGCAATCGTGAACCTGCTCAGACACACAGAGACGGTTATTTTGATTACAAGCACTTTCTATCCGTTGGGAAATTTAAGAATGACAGAACGCAGATTCACCCTTTGGACTGGATACAATAATTTGTTTTTGATTTTTCACCGGCATTGCCTGTAACGCAGAAACTAAAATTTATTTGCAGCGCATAAGAGACCTCAGGGGGTTCATTACGCTTCGATGAATATGTGCCGTAGCGTGCACAGGGCCCCGAGCCGTAGTAGTGCTATTTCATATTTAGTTTTCTGCACTGCTGTCTTCTCTTCTACTATCCTTTATATCTATCAAAACAACTCTTCAACTATCGATCTATCTAGGATTAGAATTTAGTAAAGAAAACCTGATACGACAAGTTACCTGAAAGTGACAGTTTTCATTAGACGCTCCAGGAATGACAATCACCAGCATTTCAATAACAGACAAAATTTTAATCAGCAGTTCCCTCATAATTATCAGCAACAGCAAACACATTTTGGCAACAATAGAGGTTTTTCCCCACAACAGCAACAAAACCAGCTGGTTAACATACCTAACCAACAATGTGGTTTGCAAGGTCAACCACGCTTTAATGTTTCGCCGCCTACACGTATAGCGTCGGCTCCACCAAATAGTAACGCACAGCAACAATTAAATCAGTACGTACAGAAAACACACCATTTCAATGCCTATCGCAACGCGCCGTATAGCAATGACTATCATGACAGACGTAAAAGTAAAGAGCACAGTTTTCAGCGTACGTTTAATAACAGTCGGTCTTACCAGCAGCAGAATCATCCACAACAACAGATTATTATCGATGAACCAGACAGTCGGTATCATCCCGAACCTAATACGTCAGGAAGAAATAACAGAACAGTACAAATAGTCGAGATGCCACAGCATCCCTCCGCAAATAACAGCACGTCAGAAAGAATTTGACTAGATACAGTACAGACTGAATCTTCCAGCAACGTAAGCAATACTTTTGACACACAGACTCTTGTTCACGAAAATGTTATTACTTTTGACGACATCCGAGACACTCTTTTGCATAAAAAAACAGTTATTCAAAAAACCATTTCCCACCCTGTCATTGAAATAAAGATTGGATCATCCAGATTTTCAGCAGTAATTGATTCTGGATCATCTATGTCAGTTATAAATGAAGAAACCTTCAACGAATGCAACAAAGAGAATACCTATCCTACATTACCATTAGGCAAAACTAAAGTAAAAGGAGCAGTATCTAGTAAAGGAGTAGATGTAAAATTACAGACACACTTATCATTTTGTATTGCAGGTCATACGTTCCACTAAAATTTTTGGATTGTTCCCTTATTGACAACAGACGTTATTTTAGGTACGAATTTTCTGGTACAATATGACGCAATTATTTACTTTCAAAATGCCTATTTAATATTAAAGGATGAAAATGTACAACTGGCATTAGAATTTCAGCACGCTTTATCTGCAGATGAACAGGCAATTAACCGAACACAGGTCTTTTCTACATCGCGTAACACAGACTGTCATTCCACATTGTTCACAGATACGTACGTACACAACTATAATACACCAGACGAAGCGGGCCATGACGTTATGCAAATGATTTCTGATAAAGTGAAACAAAGCAGCGCAAATACAGACGACGAACGTACGCAACTACGCAATATTCTTTTACAGCAAGCTCCAGTTTTTGACAATATCCCTGCTACTATGTCTGATTTTATGTATGAATTTCAAGTTAAACAGCATGGCACATTTAAAGCTAAACATTATCCTATTCCATATATTCACAGAGAACAAGTTAAGAAAGAATTACAAGCTATGCTAGACCACGGAATCATTGAACCAGCAGTTAGTCCGTACACAATCCCGCTCCATATTGTTAAGAAAAAGGATGGCTCACTTCGGCTCGTACTTGATTCGCGTCACATCAATGACATTATTATTAATGAAACAGATCGCCCACAGACACTAGAAGAACTTCTACAGAAATTTCATGGTACTGCTATTTATTCCTCATTAGATTTGAAATCGGGATTTTGGCAAATTCAGCTCCATCCGAACTGCAGGAAGTACACAGCTTTTCTCTGTTTTGGTGACTGTTATCAATTTTGTAAATTACCGTTCGGTTTAACAATTTCTTCAGCAGCGTTTATTTGCTGGTCAAGTTGTGCCACAAACTTCTCTTCTCTCCAATCCTATTCAATACGTCCGCATTAGTTGTGTGATCTATCCATCTAATCTTCAGCATTCTTCTGTAGCACCACATTTCGAAAGCTTCTATTCTCTTCTTGTCCAAACTATTTATCGTCCATGTCTCACTTCCATACATGGCTACACTCCATACAAATACTTTCAGAAATGACTTCCTGACACTTAAATCTATATTCGAAGTTAACAAATTTCTCTTCTTCAGAAACGCTTTCCTTGCCATTGCCAGTCTACATTTTATATCCTCTCTACTTCGACCATCATCAGTTATTTTGCTCCCCAAATAGCAAAACTCCTTTACTGCTTCAAGTGTCTCATTTCCTAATCTAATTCCCTCAGCATCACCCGATTTAATTCGACTACATTCCATTATCCTCGTTTTGCTTTTGTTGATGTTCATCTTATATCCTCCTTTCAAGACACTGTATATTCCATTCAGCTGCTCTTCCAAGTCCTTTGCTGTCTCTGGCAGAATCACAATGTCATCGGCGAACCTCAAAGTTTTTATTTCTTCTCCATGTATTTTAATACCTACTCCGAATTTTTCTTTTGTTTCCTTTACTGCTCGCTCAATATACAGATTGAATAACATCGGGGAGAGGCTACAACCCTGTCTTACTCCCTTCCCAACCACAGCTTCCCTTTCATGTCACTCGACTCTTATAACTGCCATCTGGTTTCTGTACAAATTGTAAATAGCCTGCCGCTCCCTGTATTTTACCCCTGCCACCTTTAGAGTTTGAAAGAGAGTATTCCAGTCAACACTGTCAAAAGCTTTCTCTAAGTTTACAAATGCTAGAAACGTAGGTTTGCCTTTCCTTAATCTTTCTTCTAAGATAAGTCGTAAGGTCAGTATTGCCTCACGTGTTCCAGTGTTTCTACGGAATCCAAACTGATCTTCCCCGAGGCAGGCTTCTACTAGTTTTTCCATTCTTCTGTAAAGAATTCGTGTTAGTATTTTGCAGCTGTGGCTTATTAAACTGATAGTTCGGTAATTTTCACATCTGTCAACACCTGCTTTCTTTGGCATTGGAATTATTATATTCTTCTTGAAGTCTGAGGGTATTTCGCCTGTTTCATACATCTTGCTCACCAGATGGTAGAGTTTTGTCAGGACTGGCTCTCCCAAGGCCGTCAGTAGTTCCAATGGAATGTTGTCTACTCCCGGGGCCTTGTTTCGACTCATGTCTTTCAGAGCTTTGTCAAACTCTTCACGCAGTATCGCATCTCCCATTTCATTTTCATCTGCATCCTCTTCCATTTCCATAACATTGTCTTCAAGTACATCGCCCTTGTATAGACCCTCTATATACTCCTTCCACCTTTCTGCCTTCCCTTCTTTGCTTAGAACTGGGTTTCCATCTGAGCTCTTGATATTCATACAAGTCGTTCTCTTATCGCATTTTTATATTTTCTCCTTTCATCAATTAAATTCAATATTTCTTTTGTTACCCAAGGATTTCTACTAGTCCTAGTCTTTTTACCTACTTGATCCTCTGCTGCCTTCACTACTTCATCCCTTAAAGCTACCCATTCTTCTTCTACTGTATTTCTTTCCCCCATTCCTGTCAATTGTTCCCTTATGCTCTCCCTGAAATTCTGTACAACCTCTGGTTCTTTCAGTTTATCCAGGTCCCATCTCCTTAAATTCCCACACCTTTTTGCAGTTTCTTCAGTTTTAATCTACAGGTCATAACCAATAGATTGTGGTCAGAGTCCACATCTGCCCCTGGAAATGTCGTACAATTTAAAACGTGGTTCCTAAATCTGTGTCCTACCATTATATGATCTATCTGATACCTTTTAGTATCTCCAGGGTTCTTCCATGTATACAACCTTCTTTCATGGTTCTTAAACCAAGTGTTAGCTATGATTATGTTGTGCTCTGTGCAAAATTCTACAAGGCGGCTTCCTCTTTCATTTATTAGCCCCAATCCATATTCACCTACTACGTTTCCTTCTCTCCCTTTTCCTACTGACGAATTCCAGTCACCCATGACTATTAAATTTTCGTCTCCCTTCACTATCTGAATAATTTTTTTTTATTTCATCATACATTTCTTCAATTTCTTCATCATCTGCAGAGCTAGTTGGCATATAAACTTGTACTACTGTAGTAGGTGTGGGCTTCGTATCTATCTTGGCCACAATAATGCGTTCACTATGCTGTTTGTAGTAGCTTACCCGCATTCCTATTTTCCTATTCATTATTAAACCTACTCCTGGATTACCCCTATTTGATTTTGTTTTTATAACCCTGTAGTCACCTGACCAGAAGTCTTGTTCCTCCTGCCACCGAACTTCACTAATTCCCACTATATCTAACTTTAACCTATCCATTTCCCTTTTTAAATTTTCTAACCTACCTGCCCGATTAAGGGATCTGACATTCCACGCTCCGATCCGTAGAACGCCAGATTTCTTTCTTCTTTCTCCTGATAACGACGTCCTCCTAAGTAGTCCCCGCCCGGAGATCTGAATAGGGGACTATTTTACCTTCGGAATATTTTACCCAAGAGGACGCCGTCATCATTTAATCATACAGTAAAGCTGCATGCCCTCCGGAAAAATTACAGTTGTAGTTTCCCCTTGCTTTCAGCCGTTCGCAGTACCAGCACAGCAAGGCCGTTTTGGTTATTGTTACAAGGGCAGTTCAGTCAATCATCCAGACTGTTGCCCTTGCAACTACTGAAAAGGTAGCTGCCCCTCTTCAGGAACCACACGTTTGTCTGGCCTCTCAACAGATACCACTCCGTTGGTGTTGCACCTACGGTACGGCTATCTGTATCGCTGAGGCACGCAAGCCTCCCCACCAACGGCAAGGTCCATGGTTCATGGGGGGGGAGGTACAATGTGTTACATTTTAAATATGTCTTATGTCAATGTGTTACATTTTAAATATGTCTTATGTCACTTACATGATATCATATATAGTTACTAGCAGCTTGTTGCTACACGCAATAACCCTTGTTTTGAATGATGACTCCTGAATAATACTGAATAATGTTTTGTAAAACTATAGGAATACTTTGTAACTGGCCAATGAGTGCCAATAATTACTGCAATCAGATGAGTTATGAATAGTGTTTTGTAATACTCAATACTTGCTACATGTTTAGTAACTGGCCAATGAATGCCACTGTTTACTGTAATATGATGATTTATGCATTAATGCTATTCCAATAATTAACTATTGTTTTGAATGATGACTTCTGAATAATGTATAAAAAAATGCTTTGTAACTGGCCAATGAGTGCCAATCATTACTGTATATAGATGACTTATGAATAATGTTCTGTAATACTCCATACATACTACTTAAATGCTCTGTAAATAGCCAATGAATGCCAGTAATTGTTCAGATCGGTTGATAGACTTGTGTAATTCTCAATGATGACTAGCATAAGACTTAATGTCCTTCACCTTCTGACTTAATTACCAGAAATTACTGCAATATCTGTTTGTCCTGTCCATCCTCATGATCATGGAGCACTATATTTGGTTTTTGCACTAATTCTACGTTGGTGAAAGAGTATGGATTCTACAAGAATGTGCTGTCGAGAAATCAAGCTGTCCACCACCTTGAACGATGGAGATGTTATTATGGTCCTACTGTTTGGTGTTCCTAATGTACTACCAAAATGATAACATACAGTATTAGTACAACATGTCAGTGTCTTGGCTACACTGATTAATACTTCAGGGAAGGGAAGTTAAGATTGTCTCACTTTGTGTTGTGCTTCTGTAGAAAGATATGGACTTTCAGTACAGCTACGTGCAACCTACTGTGCTTTAACCATGATGCAATCCTTCCCATTCCTTTCCTAGTTCTTTTAAAATGGTAAAGACTTATACAGTGCGTTTAAATTTTTGCAAAATAATAAAGACATATACAGTGCGTGTGCACTTCATTTCATTTGTTAATAAGATCAGTTGCCCTAAATCTGCTAAAGACTTCTACGGTGCGTGTGCACTTTATTTCACTCCTTGATATGTTTAATTGTTGTAAAAATGCTAAAGAGTTTTACAGTGCGTGTGCATTTTATGTCATTTGTTAATATATTTTGTACTCAGTGCGTGTGCACTTTATTTCACTCCTTCATATGTCTAATTCACGTAAAAATGCTAAAGACTGTTACAGTGCGTGTGCACTTTATCTATTTAGTTCTTGTAAAAAAATGCTAAAGACTTATACAGTGCGTGTGCACTGTGCACTTCATTTCATTTGTTAATATGATTAGTTGTCCCAAATATGCTAAAGACTTTTATAATGTGTGTGCACTTTATGTAATTTGTTAATATATTTTGTATTCATTGCGTATACATTTTGTCTTTCTTAATATGTTCTGCACTTATCAATAATGTATATACTCCGTGCTGTAGCCTTAGTAAACTAAATGGATTATAGAAAAATTTGTTGCTCATGGCAAGTCCAATTGGCTCACCATCGCTGCCAAATTTTTGCCCCCCCCCCCCCCCCCCCCAGTGGAGGGTTATGTAAGGGGTCCATGATTAAGGAATTTGTTGTTAGCGCATTCGAGCAGATGTAATTTCGACGGATTGCTCACGCGCTGCCTGCGATATGTAAGATACAAGAGAATCTGAGACCAAAGAGCGGTGTTGACTGCAGTAGGAACTGTGTAGCAGTAGGAGTAAGTAGTTGCTAGCGAGCAGTCTAGTCGTGTGTGTGGAGTTGGCTGGGCCGGTCGTGGGAGCGATGGCGGTGCTTGAGCGTTGTAGTATAAGGTAAAAGCAGCCTAGCGCATATGTAGTATTGTTAAGTCAAGTCCCATGTAAATGTTTTTTAAGAAAAGAAAATCTCTTAATAATAATCTTTCTTATAAAAGAGTAACTTTTGACAATCAATCATCTCAATTTAAAGAATTTATTAATTTCTCCAATCCATGGTCATTCCGATTATTGCAAAGAAAAATCAGTTGTTCTTTTTATACATGACAAGTCTATCGGCCAGCATTGCACTCAGCTGTGCCAAAAAAAAAAAAAAAATTCTTGTAGGAGCAGATATATATGCGTTATCCGGTGACCTAATTGAGGTAAGATTTTTCAATTTATTCAGTATGATCTTTCAGGGCCATGACGCAGCACTGCTGACGTCCAACATTAACCAGTTTAAATTCACAGTCAGTTATTGAAAGGTTATAAGTGAGCCATAATTTTTTATTGAGAGATTAGTCACATTGTATTATTAGTAGGTTAAGGAACTTATCTGTTGGGCAGTTATACTGAATGTGAACGACATAATTATATTTTTTACTGTTGAGAGGTTTAGGAATTTTTCTGTTTTGAAGTTACACTAAATGTGAATATTATTTATATTATTTTTTTATTTTGTGGGGAGGTTACACGTCTTTTCCAAGAATAAGCATCAAATGACAGTTGACTTGGAACGAAGAAACTTCACAAATAATAAGCCATAGGTTCGAAGAGCTAAAACGTATGGAAAGTTGCGTATGTGCAGCATGGCCCGCTTGATGGGGGAAAAATAATTCTGTCAGACTTTCAGTCTGTAGAGTTCTTGTAAGTGCGTCAATTGCTGGTACAGAGTCTACAGATGTAGGCCTTCATAGAAACGTTCTGAAGCACACCAAATATGGGATACTTATCCACAGATTTAGGGGATAATATTTTCTCCAAATTCACTATTAGTGTACCATAACGTTTTCCCCCTGACGTTATGTGATGGGTTCTCACCAATACTTCGTTAAATTAGATTCTGGACAATAGCTACAAAATGATTAATAGCTCTAGACCGTGCTGAACCGGTCACATAGTTCTACTTAACTCGTCATTTTCATAAATCCAAGCTTATTGCTCTCAGCACGCATTTTGGCAGTCTTACAGCGTTCGCTCGTACCTCTAAGTGCTTTCGTAAGAAGACGTCACTCAACTGCGGAACTGTGAAACTCCGCAGTAACAGAGCTGCGGCAGTGCGCCTCCATGAGGGCTCCGTCAGTTCTTTTAGCACAGGAACAATCTGGCATGCGACACATCGTGCAGAACTGGGAAAACGACCGAGCGAGCGAGATGAGGGGCGAGCCTCGACTGTTACCGAGCAGCCCAGCGGGACGGATGTGCAAGACGCATCGTAGCCGTAGTCCAGTCGGCAGCCGATAAGAAGAGCCTCCTGTCGGAACTGTGGAAGTATGGCATGCCTGGGTCTGTTTGCTATAGAGCAGTCTGTTCCTGACGGTTCCTGGACAGCACGAATTGGGGCAGCGTCTTGATCGATGTGAGTGTGTTGTCATACAGCTCTTCCGTCGTTCTGCCGCAAGTTGTTGCTTAGCTTTCTCTCTTATATGTCCAGTATCATGCTTGTAGGATAGAGCAGAGAGTGTTATTGGCGTATACGTAAGTTCTTAGTTTGTGCAAGGGTAACTATTATTGTGTGACTGGTAAGCAATTTTACAGTCGATTACCCCTAATTCTAGTGTTGCTGAATTACAGGTCTTGAACCTTTCAGAACGAGTGAGTTATGAACCTTACGTATTCTTACTAAAGTTGTTGCCCATAATGCCTATTTTGAGTACAAAGCCTAGAACTATTTCCGCAACATTTGTTATACGTCGCTAGGACAAATGCACTTCGAGAGGATGCCGGGGGAATACTGACAGACCTTAGTGCTATATTAAGTAAATGGAGGGCGTATTTTGAACATCTATTAAATTACACCAGAAAGCAGGAAATGAGCAGGCGTACGAAATACATGCAGCAGAACCCCAGATTCCTGAGCCATCGTTAAAGGAAGTAAGAGATGTAATCAACAATTTGGGAAACCATAAAGCACCAGGATCAGATTGCATAACTGCAGAATTAGTT
Source organism: Schistocerca nitens (assembly GCF_023898315.1). Classification (NCBI taxonomy): domain Eukaryota; kingdom Metazoa; phylum Arthropoda; class Insecta; order Orthoptera; family Acrididae; genus Schistocerca; species Schistocerca nitens. The sequence goes on along the minus strand of NC_064619.1, from coordinate 2,719,633 downwards.
AAAAATGGGGGACAGAAATTGGTGGAAGTAGTTCACAAAGTGATACCTAATGTATGGAACTCAGAGATTATACCTGAAGAGTGGCAGGAGTCGATTCTGATACCAATTTTTAAGAAGGGCGACAGAATGGATTGTAGTAATTATAGAGGGATATCGCTATTACCAGTATGTTCCGAAATTTTCTCGAATATTCTGCTAAGCAGGCTTACATCATATGCAGGTGAAATTGTGGGGGATTACCAAGCTGGATCTCGGAGGAACAGATCAACTATAGACCAAATATTCAACCTGCGTCAAATTTTGGAAAAGAAATGGGAATACAATAAACCAGTTCATAATCTTTTCACAGATTTTACATAAGCATGTGATTCAGTATTGCAATCAAAATTTTACAGAATTCTTTTGGAACTTGGAATACCAAAGAAGTATGTTAGACCTATAGAAGCGAGTTTGAAAAACCAAAAAGGAAGAGTACGCGTGGGGAAATTGAAGTGAGAAGAATTTGTAATAAAAATGGCTCTGAGCACTATGCGACTTAACTTCTGAGGTCATCAGTCGCCTAGAACTTAGAACTAATTAAACCTAACTAACCTAAGGACATGACACACATCCATGCCCGAGGCAGGATTCGAACCTGCGACCGTTGCGGTCGCTCGGCTCTAGACTGTAGCGCCTATAAACGCACGGCCACTCCGGCCCGCAATTTGTAATAAAGAACGGACTTAAGCAGGGAGATACCCTGTCTCCGCTACTTTTTTAATTTAGTCCTAGAATATATTGTACGAATGGCAGCAGATAATTCAGAGGGTGTGGAGTTAAATGGAAATATTAAGATATTAGGGTATGCAGATGATCTAAACATCATTAGCGATAGGAAAGAATCTGTAACAGCAAATGTGAATGCGTTAATCAAGGCTAGTGAAGATGTAGGTCTAAGGATAAGTGAAGACAAAACTAAATACCTGGTTACTACTAGAATGCCAACAGCAGTAGATCAGGAAATGTCAAGAGTTGGAGACATGCAGTTTGAAAAAGTGAACACATTTAAGTATCTAGGCGTGGACATCACTTCGAGAAATGAGATTGAATCCGAACTGAAGAAGAGATACGGGCGGGAAATGCGTGCTACTTCTCACTGAATAGATTACTTTCATCACGGATATTATATAGGAATTTAAAGATTAGAATATACAAAACTATTATTCTACCAGTTATGCTGTATGGGTGTGAGACTTGGTCTCTCACTGTGCAAAATGAAAAGTCGTTTCGACTATTTGAAGACAAAATTTTGAGGAAAATTTTCGGAGCAATAAGGGATGAAATTAGCGGAGAGTGGCGAAAACTGCATAACGAAGAGGTTCACGAACTCTATTCAAGCCCTGACATAATCAGTATTATTAAATGACGTAGGCTGCGATGGGCGGGTCACGTAGCTCGAATGGGTGAGGGCAGGGCAGCGCGCCGATTACTGGTGGCGCACCTACATGGAAAACGTCCTGTGGGGAGACCGAGGCGTAGATGGGAGGACAATGTGAAGGCTGATTTGAGGAGCCTAGGTATTGAAGGTGAATGGAAGGAAATAGCCCAAGACAGGGACAGACGGCGAAAATACGTTGCTGCGGTAATGGAGTCTCGAGTCCGGTATGACCAGTGAGTGAGTGTGAGTCGTTTTGTCCCTGATCTCTTGTCACTGTGTTATTCTGCAGAGATACGTCTCCTGATAACCGCATGCCAAATATTGACAAGGTTTTAGAAACATTAATACAAGTATTAACTGTTCAAGAAGTGTCCTATCACTGACGACTGAGTGCACTGGCATGGAGCTAGTCTGACTCGAGAACGTTTGCATACGGAGAAGAAGTTGCAAGAAGAGAGTGGACGAGACCTCGCTGGCAGAGGCCCGACGTATTCTTATTTGCTGGCCGGGCCACTGGGTGCAGGCGACAGTGGCTCGCTTGCTTCGCCCGCCGCTGCTGGCGTCAGATACTGATGCTGTGGTGGTGGATTGCACGGGGGCGCCACTACGTCCCTTCCCTCCTCTGAGGAGCCGCTACCACAGGCGTTGGCGCTCAGGAAAGAGGACCAAGTCCGTCAAATTGTTGCTGGCGTGTCGGCACGAGCGAGGAAGCTATCCAATCCGCCAAGGGGACCCGATGACGACGACAGCAGTGATGGCCGTGGCGCATCAGCAGCTACGTGGAGACAGGATTGGCTTCCATCGGATCATACACAACCGAAGAGCAATCGCCCTCACAGGGGGTGGTAATCAGCTGCCTCCATTCTGTTGGGGTCTACAGATGGAAGTGGCCCAGACGGTGGGGTCTCTGTGGACCATGCAGCTGCAACGTCCGCCCCTGGTGGCGTCTGGGCAGCCTCCGTCAGACGGTCGAGGGCGGGCATCGATTCCATCTTGATATCGTCGATCCCCGCCGGCACATCAAGTGAAGGAGCCTTCACAAGGCCTGGTCTCTGGGAGGGGCAGGGCCTGCAGGATGGCCCTCCAACGGCGTCTGCTGTGGCTGCAGCGGATCGTTGCTCCACAGTGGGCATAACTGGTTCAGATGGCACCAAGCGTGATGCCCCAACACAGCTGCGGTACGGAACCGAGCAGATGTAGCGGCGTCCGCTAGTCGGCCATGAAACCTCAGCTGCGCTGTGGCTATTTAGTAGGGTGGTCCTGTAGGTCCTTAGGAACAGAGTCAATATCGTATTAGCAGGGGAGTCCATCAAGCACATTTCTGAATGTGTCTTAAATGTATGCACCGTGTGCTGCATCTCAGAATTTGACTGGGGTGAAATGGTGCTGACATTAAGTCAGTAACACCATTCCACATGCAGAAATCGCGAAACAATTCCGAGGAAAACTGTGGGCCGTTATTGGAGACAATTGTCCATGGCAATACTTTGATCGCAAAAATCTGCATTAGTCTGAGCTTCTTCTGAGTTGGAGCGCATGCATATGTGGGTAGTTTGACAGTGCATTCACCACAACTAACCACATGAAACTATGTAAAGACCCACAGAATCGATACTGACGTGGTCCCACCTGTGAATGGGAGTGGGCCTTGGAGCAAACATTCGTGAGGGTGCCTCCTGATGCTTGACACATTGTTTGCACCTGCAGGCAAGCTTCTCAATAATCGAATCAACGCTGGGTCAGTAGACAAATGCCTGACTAGCATTTTCATGCAGGTTGTGCCTCAGTGGCAGCCGAGGGCGAGAATCCAGGACCACAAGTGCCGTGGGATGACATTGCAGACTTATTCCGAATCCATACTACGAAGCAGTGTTCCATCAAGCACGGCCAACTGATTGCAGTGAAGGAAAAAATTTGTGGAGGAGACCTGACTCCTCAGAGGGCAGCCATTCAGGACTCCCTTTCGACACAAAATGAGATACCTGATTTAGCACTCGGTCCTGTCGCGTGGCTTGCTCTATGCATTTTGTTGTGACTGGGAGCCTATGCAACGCCTGCTGCACATGACCATAGATTTGGAAGCACACAACATCTGTTTTACCGAATTTTGACTCAGGGCCAGTGGGTAAGCGTGACAGCGCATCCGCATTGGAATGATAAGCAGTGGAATGGTAACGAATGTCATACTAATACGTACTCAAAAGGAAAGCCCATCACTGTACTGTTTGTGGGGTTCTGTCAGGAAGTCGAGAAAGGGGGACGAAAAGCACACAAGTTATTAACGGTCGGCCATGAGATGGAATTTGTTTCCATACAAAAAAGTGTCGAAGTTGCGACCTATGGAGACGACTGCCAATGCTTCCTTTTCTGTTTGTGAATAATCACATTGAGCAGCTGTCGACGTCTTTGTGGCGTATAGCAGAGATTGATCAGGTCCCTCAGCGTCTCTGCGAGACGAAACCATCCCAATTCTATACTGGGCAATGCTGTGACAAGAACCAGCTGTTTACCCATTGTTAAGATACTGAAGCATAGGGAAGAAATTAGCAACAACCTGACATGGGCGAACACTTTGTCACACTCTACCGGCCAAATGAAGGGAACAATTTTATACCGTAAGATGGTTAAAGGATGAATGACATCTGCTGGGGATGTATTTTCAATAGTAACTGACTTTTCGCTATACTGCTTGGAGTTCTTTCGGGTTTCGTCACTTACGATTAGCAGTAGCTGCTAGATGATGCTGCATAGGAGGGACGACATATGTCGAAAGAAAATGGCTCACATGTTCTTCTTCTGGCTGATAAACCTTGACTTCCCCAAGTTGAACTTAAGGCCTGTCTCTTGCACTTTAGTCAAAAGAGTCTGAAAGTTGGCGAGACAGTAGTGTCGTGAGGACCCCGTGGACGATAATGTCATGGAGATAGTTTGCACAACAAGACGTTGCGTGTTTACTGTTCTAAGAATCGCTGAAAAATGGCGGGGGCACTTGTGATGTCAAACAGCAAAAGCGTGTAACAGTGTAATCAGAGTGGGGTGTTGGTAACCATAATCTCGTGTTAAGGAGAATCCAGATGAAGCTCTAGACATGCCTCCGCCATATCAATTTTCGAAAAATATTCCCCTCCCGCCAGTTTCGCGAAGATTTCGTCGGTCCATGGAATCGTATAACAATCCGCTACCAACTCAGTGTTAATGGTGGATTTGAAATCTCCACAGAAACGAAGCGTCCCGAAAGGTTTGCGAATGACAACAAATGGCGTAGCCCACTGGCTAGAAGTGACCATTTCGGTGATTCACAGGCCCTGAAACCTTTCAAGTTCCTCCTTGACTGCCGGTCTCAGGATGAAGAGGAGAAGCTGAGCACGACAAAATTTAGGTATGGCTATCGGGTTGAGGATAATGTGTGCCTCGAAATCATTTCCCAAACCTGGCGAAAACAGGGGACCAAACTGGTAGTGGGCGTCATTTCCTGGAATGGAACAAAGTCGTAAAGAAGATATGATGCGTCTTGAATTTGAAACTGGAAGACCGTGATGCATCAAGACCAAAAATGTTCTCTAACGTCGCACTGTCTACTGCGAAAAACGTGATCGCCCTCGTGAACAGTTGACACTCGAAGTCGATCGTGAACTCTCCTTGAACAGGAATGGACTGCTTTCCATAACCGAACAAACGACTATTTGTGGAGGACAGGGCAGGTCGACCCAGACGGCAATATATTTCCAAGTTCATGAGGGACACAGAGAATCCGGTGTCGACCTGGAAAGGGAACGGTTGCTGCTGAATCAAAAGCGTAATGTAAATCTTGCTCGGGAGACGAGCTCGTGGCCATGGACTAGCGTAGCACTATGCACCTTTGTGAACTCCACAGCCGTGTGCGAGGCCCGGCCGTGGCCGTGGCCACAGGACCTCGTTGAAGGCAAGCTGCACGCACGGCTCGGCTATGCGGGCTGCGGCGCGGGGAATGCACAGGGAAACGGTCAGGAAGCGACGGGAATCCGCGGCAGGAATCAGCGACCTACGATAGCGACCCGAATGAGTTAGAGGAACAAATAGAGGACGTCAGGGAATGCCGCCGATATTCCTGACGCAACGTCCAGTACATCCTAAAACTGTTCAGATTCTCCTTTTGATACTTCGTAAGCCTTAGCGACAGCCAAAACCCCTGCAACCTTTGAATCTTCTTGTTACGGCGTAAAGTCAAGCGCCGGCATGCCAGTCTGCAACGACAGAGCAGAGGAGACTGTGAGGAGGGGTCAGCCAATCACACACTGACCGATCCCCTTCCAAGACGACAATGCGACAGCAGCGGCCCCAATGTGAAGGGGACATAAGTGCCGCGACCGACTGGTGGTGGCCCAGTTCGATAGCAGCTTCAAAATTAGACACTTGGATAGCCGCACCAACGTTAGGCACTTCGTAACAGTTCAGGAAAGACTTTTGCCAGAGATCAGCAGTCACTGCAAAGACTGATTATTTCGTATGTCACCCTTTGCTTGCAACCCATCTGTGTAATTGCCAAAATATGGTATCTTTCCTTATTGTAATAAAACTCATTAATCCGAGTTGTTTGATTGTTTGTCTAGCGAACCGAGTATCCAGGTTCTCTAGACACTACAAGATTGACGACGAGGCTGGACAAAAGACTTCTAAACGTAACGCATCCTGATGAACTTCTCTGTCTGGGGTAGAACGAACAATGACATCTCAAACCAGAGTGTACATAAATTTACACTTCCTACTTAGACCACAGAGGTCGGCTACCTATCCTTGATAGTGTGGGGCGGCAGGTGGAGTAATAGAATAAATGTTTTGTATTTATTTATTTAATGCTGCTGTTTGCTGTTCTCAACACTGGCTCTCTAACTACAATATTGGCAACCAGAAAGTGATTAGCAAAACGTGAAGCCTGTAATTAGAATTCCTAGTGCCCACTTCATCTGAGAAATACATTTATAGCTACAGCTTATAGCTCTGACGAATTAGGAGATTGTCTGGGATTCATAATCAAAAACCATTCTCTCTAAAATGTTCACTATATTCTGAAAGTCACAGACCAAAAAGGATCCACACAATCCAACTACCAGAGCAGTTCAGAGTCTAATGCGCTGATGCAACTATAACTGTTCAAATTAAAGATTTAAGTGAATGCTCGCCATAATTTGATGATAATGTTCATCAAACGCCATGCTAATAATGGTAGAATGTCTGTCCTGCGGCGGCACGTGAAAATAAGACATACGCAAACTAAAGATAGATCATTAACGTCATCCCCAAATTAACACTTCACTCGAAAACGGTTTCATGGTTATGCGTATCCCGAGTAACTTATTACTGCATCCGAGGCTGTTTATATCAACGATACCGACGCGACGCGACTCCCGGCACAGGTGGTGCGCTAATCAGCGTCGGGAGAGAACTGGGGCCTTTTCCTCTCGCGCAGTGTTCTTACATATAAAGCCACGGTGTGGACAGCTAAGGGAACGCCTGATCAAATCGGCTCTCCCCGCTAGCCGTTGGGCTAGTAATGCACCACTTTAAGTTATCGAATAAATCATTGCTTCCATTGCTGATGGCCGATGAAGCTCTCAATTTAATTGTGCAATCAGCACACAAGTAAGTAATCATAATAAAAGTCTGACGTGGCTAAGTCAAATATTTTGGGCGAGAGAATTAATTTAATTACACTACACGCAGTAGACGAGCTCTGAACTTGCTCTTTGGAGATACGCTATAGCCATAGTTTTATAGTTATTCTGTTGAAACTTCTCACATTTTTATGATTATAGCGGATCTCCCTTCTACTTAAATTTAAACATCCTAGCTTTATTTATTCGCCTACTTAATCTATCTTGCTTCCTTAATTTCTAAGACAAAAACCAGAAAATCATGAATTTCAACTAAAATTTTAATTTGTGAGACCCAGAATACTGTTTCTACTAAATTATTATGCGAAAGGAATCTAAATATAAATTTTTAAGTTTCTAGCTCTTTTCTGTTGCGCCAATGATTTTTACAGAAAAATGTCCAAATTTCGAAAATGGTTAAAGTTATTGAACTGATATTCAACACATATTGATTTAGTATTACTCCTGACATGCTAGAAACGTTTCAGATTATTTACTTGATTTTTAACGTATTGTGCAACATTTATGACGTCAGAGCTAGTTATAGTGGACTGGCTGGCACACAATGGAAAGACTGATGTGAATTTTATAAGGCGTGAGTGGGCTGCTTCCCTACAATAGGAACAGCCTGGTTGCTTTTGCTGCCAATGGAACTCCTCACGGCAAACGATCACATGGGTTTTCTTAAGATAATAATATCTAAGTAAGTCATACATTTCAGAATGTCCAGTGAATGCCGATGGGACTTTCAGTGTTGCTAGTTTTCAGAAAAGATGAAATTATTCATATGTAATCCATGGGAATAAACAAGCTTTATGCAATGACTGATCCTTTAACTGAAATGCTGCTGCAGATGTCGAATATATGTGTCCCAATCTTTCTTTCCTTCTTAGAACGGAGGGGGGGGGGGGCAGTGGCTGAGTGTGGGCAGGTGCTGCCAGCGAATTTGTAAATAACTGCATTTGTAAATAACTCACTAAACAGGTCTAACTGCAGCTGCTGCTGTTGCTCAACCTGCTGCTGCTGTTACTGTAGGAATTGAACCAACGCTGAATCCTTTTCACTGATGAAAGACACGTGCAGAAACTACTGCCTCATCTACACTCTTCATTAACGATCACTATACACGCAAAAATTACGAGGCGTACTTGGAAAGTAAGGTCCAATTAGGCGCGAGGTGGAAACCACTGTGAGAAACCGATGGAACTTCGCACAGGTGTGTTGGACAGTGTCTCTAGCGCGCCTTCCGATCGCTTCACATCGCTCTTTTCAGTTCAGAGTGCAAAGTGATCATGTAGAAATGCGTGAAACAACAGTGTCTCCCACCAAGTATGTGGATCTGCTGAGACACTTCGCCTGAAGCTATGCAGCCCACATAACACAGATGTCACGCATTTCTTACTTCAAGACAATTTTCAGCCACATTCTGCAGGGGCGATGAAGATGCTCCTGCAGCGTTTTCGATGGTATGTGTTTGATCACCCACAATACAGCCCTTAATTGATTCCTTCCGTAGTTAATTTCTTCTCACATGAACTGCTGGCTACGAAGGCAACATTTTGGCACAAACAACGAAGGGCAGGCCAGTGTAGAGAACTATCGGAAAGCAGGTGCTTTCTGAGATGAGGGTACTGGAAAGTCTCTACAACACTACGACAAATGCCTAAGTGGGAGCGGCGACTATTTACAGAGGTAGCTAGAAGGTGTGGCTAACTGTTGCGAATAAAAAGTTTTTGATTTTCATTGTGGTTTTCATTTCGCGCCCGATCGGACCTTACTTTCAGAATAGCCCTCGTACATCGGTTGATAACAGCAAGCCGAATAATGATAAGGTTAGAGTAACATAAACAATTATTCACTGTCCGAGTACAGAGTCCTATCAGTGATAACTGAATGCACACCGGCAAGGAGCTTGACTGACTCTAGAACGTTTGCATACGGCGGAGGAAATGCAAGTGCGCGAGTCCCAGCTGGCAGCGGCCCGACGTTTCCGCACGTGCCGGCTGGGGCGCTGCCTGCGGGCGACGGTGGCGCTCTTGCTTCGCGCGACCGCCGCCGGCGCCAGATACAGTCATTGCCGTGGCGGGCTGGAAGAACACTCTACCATAGTTTTGTCTTCCCCACCCATTTGTGCTAAGGTTATACTTTACAGTTATAATCCCATGTCCGTTTGTCTATGGCTCCTTTCAGTATATCTGTGGGTATTTCTTATCTAAACGTAATTGAATGAATTTTATTCTATTTTACTCCGTGACTGTTCCTTCATAGGAATTAGAAAAATATCCGCTACCAGTCACAATAAAAGGTTATTTATTTGTCACATGACCGGTTTCGGGCTTATGTCCATTTTCAGGTGTTTGTACATTCATGTACATGTTTATATGCTGGAGATCAATAAAGCTGAAGCATCATTATTATGTGGGAAAACGGTCACCACAGCGTAACTATAATAATGATGCTTCAGCTTTATTGATCTCCAGCATATAAACATGTACATGAATGTACAAACACCTGAAAATGGACATAAGCCCGAAACCGGTCGTGTGAGAAATAAATAACCTTTTATTGTGACTGGTAGCGGAAATTTTTCTACACCCTGAACGTAATTGTTATAGCGACCATTTGTTTTCCATTCATAGCTAGAAAATTCTTCCTCCCATTAATATATCTATCTCAATGTTGTGGTACCCATTATTTGATGCTTAATTGGGCTATCGCCATTAAAACTGGTTTAAATGAGACGTTTCTCTTGTATGTCAGTGTCTTTGTCTTAAATTAATTTGTATGATCATTTGTGGTGATTCTTCACTCTTTTTGTCACCAGAGTTTGGTCTCCTGAGCCAGGATTGCGAACGCTGACAGTTTTCTGACATACGTAATCATCTTTTGAGCACGAAACGAGGACACATACCGGTAGAACTCAGCGCCAGCCAGTGCGATGCTGTCGGTGTTGGGCTACTGGTTATTCTTCGAGTTTTACTGTACCTGTTAACACATACTGAAATTGATATTATTTCATTTCCTAATTTTAAAAGAGATACGTATCGATAAAACGATTATCACACTAGAGTAATTTGGTACCTGCAGCTGTAGATATACACGATGAAATGAAATGAAATGGAATAATTTCTGATCGGTTCTATCGAATGGGCACGTAAAATTCTGCTTTAAAAATCATTTTGTTCGTAACTGGAAACAAACCAACGATTTCAGTCGATACGGCGTCATACGAAAGACTTGTCGAGGAGTATTTGTTTGAGAATACTCCAGCTGTGCACTGCAAAAACTAAATTGCAAGTATCTGCTGTTACACCAGAGAAAATACGTGTGTCGTTTAGTAGTCGTCTAGTAGGAGGGACACAGTGTGTGTGTGTGTGTGTGTGTGTGTGTGGTGTGTGCATGTCCTCTCTTGCGCAGCAACTCTAATGACATCTGGCAACATATTCTGGGTTCGTATGTCCACTAATACCCAGTTCGTCTATATGAATATGCCCTAAGCTACCACATGATGAAAATTCGCGAAAAAGCGAAAATAGCAGCAGAAACTGTCGGCCACCGAGTCATGAAACTGTAGTGCTCCATCAAAATGATTTCGACTGACAAACGGCTTTGTTTTAACTGAACTGTTACACTACATGCAACTAATAGCTATTCTTGAAAGGCACAAGAACGTTATTTCTCAAATGAGATCCAACTATTACTTTTTTTTTGCCAGCAACTGCTTTGAGACCACGTAATTGTAATCTGAAGTAATATTAAGATAGTTATTATTACTTGCAAATAGTTGTGAGACTTTGACGCGGACTTTCGTCCTCTTGCGCTGCCATATGTGGAGAATTATAGCCCCATTCCTTGTGGCCAGCGACACTTTTCTGGCTCCTGGGTCTCCACAGCAGACGGTGGCCGCATTCTTGGCAAATACTTCACATCGCTTCGTGCCGATTGTTATTGCGCCGCCATCGCTTCGAACAAATTCCGAGTGCGGATGTGGCCTCACAGATGGCCGAGAAACCATCCGATTGAACGAAGGAACAAGGAGCAGGAAAGGGGAACTAACAGGGGCAGTTCCACAATCACTTCTGTGATTATAACACGGTTTCTAATACTTTCTTACGTCAATGAGTTCGTAGAAAATGGAGCCATCGGAAAGTGGAATCGCATTACGAAATCAGATTCCTGTCTTCTTTTTTGTGATCGATTACTCACTCTACGACTCTGAACTACAGAATATTCTAACCACTTTAGTCATTAACGTTGTAGCTGAGTGGGAACCAGTAAAATACGAAAACGTATTAAGACAAAGGAATGTTATTGTCTGCTGAAGCATGTTAACTAAGACACATCCAATTAACTGTGAAGTTGATCTCGATGATGTGCTTTTATTTATTTATTCTCTATTAAGTTGTCCACTACAATGCTGTGACATATTTGTCTTCCAGCTGTTGCCATATGACAGGCAGTTTCTGATGTTGAAAGACAAGGTGCAAAAGCTCGCAAATGAAAACTGTTCACCTACATCCAAATAAATACTCCACAAGCCACCGTACGGTGCATGGCGGAGGGTACGCCGTACCACTATTAGTTATTTCCTTTCCTGTTCCATTCGAAAATAGAGCGAGGAAAAATGACCGACCGTCTATTAGCCTCCGTATGAACCCTAGTTTCTCGTATCATATCTTCGTGGTCCTTACGCACAACGTATGTTGGTGTCAGTTGAATCGTTCGTCAGTCAGCTTCAAATTTCGGTTCTCTAAATTTTCTCAATAGTGTTTCTCGAAAAGAACGTCGCATTCCCTCAAAGGATTCTCATTTGAGTTCCCGAAGCATGTTCGTAGCACTTACGTTTTGTTCGAACCCAGCGGTAACAAATCTAGCAGCCCGCCTCTGAATTGCCCCGACCTCTTCCTTCAATCAGACCTGGTACGGATCCAAACACTCGAGCAGTATTCAAGAATAGGTCGCACCAGCGTCCTATATGCGGTCTCCTTTACATGTGACCCACTCTTTCCTAAAATTCTCCCAATAATCCGAAGTCGACCAGCCGCCTTCCCCACCACACTTTTCAAATGCTCGTTCCACCTCATATCGCTTTTCAGCGTTGCGCCCACATATTTAAATAATACTGTAACCGAACATTACAAGTTTGATCTTCCTACTCACGCACGTTAACTTACATTTTTCCACATTTAGGGCTCGAAGTTGACGGGCGTTGATATATATCAACGGGGACAGGTGAAAATATGTGCCCCGACCGGGACTCGAAGCTGGAATCTCCTGCTTACATGGCAGACGCTCCATCCATCTGAGCCACCGAGGGCACAGAGGATAGTGCGACTGCAGGGACTATCTCGCGCACGCCTACCGCGAGACCCACATTCTCACCTTATATGTTCACACACTACATTCTTAGTGTCGCGACCCAACATACTCATGACACATCAGGCCACACGTCATGTAGGTACACGTTATATGTCTTTAATGGAGTAGTTTCAATTGCCTTCTGCATCCTGATGGCCCTGCTCACGCTGATTCTTCCGCCTCTAGAGGCAGTTCCAACCCCTGAGACTCTGTCCGCTCCTCCAGCCTCTTTGACGAGACCGTTGACAGAGCGAGAGTGACTTCTTATGCCTGAAGTTTTCGGCCGCCGATTATTAATTGAAATTTAAGCAATGGTGTGTTTCGAACCCGGAACCGACGACTTTTTGATTGCTAATCAAAGACGCTACACCTAGACCACGACTCTAGCACTATAGCTGCTATTTTTCCGTGAACGGTGGTCTGTATTCAATTCCGGTGCAAGCGGCAGTTGTGGCTTTGCTGCAGAAGCTCAGTGTAACGTCCCCCAAGAAACTGTTCATCAAGAATGTAAGTGAACTCCTAACACACAGGTGATTTAAAAGTGAAATCTACGATTATGGACACAGGGATGAAAGGCGCAAGGTTAGGGCCCATGTACCATCGTGTGTCGTTTCCTGTTACTGCCTTATTGACACAAATACCTCTGAGTTAATTACAACACAGATTGAGTAAGCTATCAGATGTCAATAATACGGCAATAATAATAGGTAGGCCTTGATTAATAAGTGTTTCAGGTAACTCAAATATCAAATAGTTCTTGATATAATTAAAAGTGAAAAGGCAGGTCTTCAGTAATAACAGCTTAAGTAAAATTACCAAATAAAAATCGGGCATGCCTCCAATAATAACAGCTTCAGTTAAATAAAATTACCAAATAGAAAGCAGGCAGGCCTTCTTTAATAATAGCTTGAGTTAAGTAATACCACCAAACATAAAACAGGTGGCCCTTAACGAGTAACTGCTTCAAATAAGTAAATAAGAGTTTGAATTGCCTCCTCACAAGAGCTGCACCAGAAGGCTTATACGCAAGGCGCACAAGATTACATCATATAGGAAGGCCAAGAAAGGTACAACGAGAGACCCAAGGCCTTTTTGTTGGGTAAGGACCGGTAAAAGAAATATTATCAAAGCAGGCTTAACTACGCGAAAGCGACAATAACTACTCAAACGGTATATCCGCGCCACTTCAAGATACCGCCTCTACAATGACGGCGAGACGACCGAAAGAAAACTGCGATGTAACTCAATAATTATCAGAGTGATGACGTCTGCAATATCCGAAGTTATCTCGAAACCGGCACCCGGCCTTATTGCAGCAGCAGAAAGGTACTTATCTGGTATTCGAAGACGTTTTGCAGGGAGGTCAGCTAAAACCCAACCACCTAGGTATAGAGTGATGTTGGGGGATTCCGGCCACAGCATAGAAGAAACACATTATCGTTCCAGTTCAAGAAATACCATCGGCTCATACACTTTAAGATATCCTGTTAACAAACAACCAAGACCAGTATCGAGTCAGGAAAAGCAAACAGCAGCCACAATTCAAGGTACTAGCTGTTGGTGAAATAGATCAGCTAAGAAATGGCAGTGGTCACAGCAGACCTATGTGTATCATTAAGAAAATAGTTAATACCTCAAAATAATAAAAAAAACTAAGTTCATGAATCGAAGCTGAAGCTTGCCGGTTCAAAAGGGGGCACAGAATTGAGCACAGCGAAACTGGCTTTAAGTCTCTCATCGGTGTGCCACGTCCCAGAGCTTGCTGGCCAGGCTACGCACGAAGACGGCACTCGAAGTCAGCCACGGATTCAAATCAGCCCACAAGTATTCCCAACAACCACTCACCGGACTCCGTGGCCAAGACGCTCGCACAAGAGCTCGCCTTACTCGCCGGGCGGGCCTCCCACACCAGACCTCTCGCCGATACAACTCCCCAACTCGCCACGCCACAACATACCCCGTCGCCATCGACAACATCGAGCAAAAGATCTTAGTGGCCTCACACTAGTGGGACATCACGTGACAGATCGGGCTAGTAGCTCCAGGTTCCCGAGAGGCAAAGCCAGGAACCTAGCTACGATTCAACCTGCCACCCCTGCCCCCGCCCCCCCCCTCCCACTTAAACCAACGAACCCCATTGTAGCCTACACAAGAAGAGGGGGGGGAGTTAATTAACGGGCTTAAGTTGATTAAGATACACTTTGAGGATTTTACCAGTGGCCCAGAATTATGATGGTAGATCATGGGCTTGTCAAACGAGGAGTGAACTTCCCGAGCTTGGCAGCTCCCCTCACCCGATCGGCACAGTTCTTCGCGAAAACAGCATCTATCATCTCCTATCTTACCTTGAAAGGGGTGTCTCTTCCTATTATATAGCCATGCCTCGAGGCGGTGGGCTAACCTAATGTTATTCCTGGCCCGTTCCCATTTTTCCCTAAGACAAAGGCAGGAGGTCGTTGAAATCCCACAATTTGGATAGAGGGGAATTGATGGGATACGCAAACAAGAGAGGGACAGGAACTGCCTTGGATTTTTTGTGCTGCGCAGTTTAAACGGAAAATTGAACCAAGTCAAGGTGGTATCCCACTTACTGGAAGGCTTATGATGGTAAATGATCAAAGCTGACTTAAGGTTGCTATCCACTCTCTTGGCAAAAGATGTCTGGAGATAATATGCTGTTGTGGTCAGATGCTTATGAAGGTAAAATAGCTTAAACCATTCGGAAACAAGGAAACAAACACCGGAGCGTTGCCGCCAACAAGAGCCTTAGGAGGTCTAGGAGGTCCAAACCAGCTGAACATGTTGGTCAGATGTGTAATAACAATGACCAAATGGTTCGAATGGCTCTGAGCACTATGCGACTTAACTTCTGAGGACATCAGTCGCCTAGAACTTAGAACTAATTAAACCTAACTAACCTAAGGACATCACACACATCCATGCCCAAGGCAGGATTCAAACCTGCGACCGTAGCGAGCAATGACCACCGTGCCCCCATGATTATGGATTAACCATACAAATGTAGAAAACGCGTCAACAATCACCACTGGGGAACTCCAGCTAAAACGGTACACACAACCGGGTGAGACTCACTGACACCCTTATCGTCGACAGCCCCCTCCTCCTGAAACATGCGACAGGGCGTCGGCGACTTGGTTGTCAGATCCTTTTATGTGTCGCACCTTGAAATGAATCGTGGAGATGCGGACTTTCCACCAGGCAGTCGTACCAGTTTCCAGTTTTCCTGGGTCGAGCCAACACCCATTTGGGTAGTCCTGGAAACCCTCATGACATAAAAAACAAGAATCGCAACAGAATAGTGCAGTGAGGATCTGAGACACTGCATTGACAATCAACAGCCGCATTCCATTAAAAACGAGCTCGAAAACTGCGATTATTGGTCCCGCATCAGCTTTAGAATATTTCTGAACAAATGAAAATTCATACTGGACTGGGACTCGAATCCAGATTTCCCACTTGTCGCCAGTGTTCGTCTTAGTAATTTTTTTTTGGAGGGGGGGGCGGGGGAGGGCGGAGTGCATCAAAGATTTTTTTGTTTCTTTGATAGAAAGCTTCATTCTTTTACTTTCACACATGCCATTTCAAGGGAAGGACATCTTTCAAATGCTTTTACTGAAACTAGAGGCAGAGGTCTTATTCATACGCAAGAAATTTCATTTTCTTTCTTCAGACAGTTACATCAACATTTAAACATGAATAAAAGATAAGAGACAGTTTTATGCTGCAGCGTACAGAATGAGATTAACAACTAATTTCTTTGAAAGCTTGCCAGTGCAACAGATAACTAGTCTGACATGAAATTAACACTGTAATGAAGTAGTATACGTACTTTGGAAGAAATCTCAGAAGTCGAAAACACAAAAAGTTTTAAAAATGATGTCCCCAACTATATTTCAAATATTAATGAATATCTTGCACATATCACACTAAAAAATTGAATCAAATTCTGTCACACGTATAACAGTTGAGTAAATTTAAATTTCAGTAACAACCCCTTCATTGTCATACTACAAATAATACTTCTGAATTACTTTAAAGATATATAAACTTAGCACTACTATCGCACAACATAAGGAAACAAACACGGAAGATAATGAAGAATCTGATTTACAATCGCGCGCAGCTCTATCGTACGGGTATGCCTTCCCGTATGTAAATGTCATTAACCGATTCTTATCTTCCGTTCATTCTTTCATCGCAGTGATAATTTAACTTTTCCTAACCTGGGAGTTCTAGCTACTTGGGAGATTTTGAAATTTATTCCATAAAAAGTTACAGAAATACTGTAGGTATTTCGGATTTAACACGATGTTCATATGGCGTTCCTGTAAAAAGGTGCAAAAGTCCAGCAAGTTCTTCGGGCGATCTCTGAACAAAAAGAGCACCGTCTGCCCCGAAGCCACATTACTATATTCGTTTTAGTACGGGGTAGTACGTCCCGTCCAGGAAGTATGCAGTCCCTAGTCCAATGTCGTTCTCAATTCGAAGGAAGAAAGCGATCATTTGTGTCATCAAGCACCGCCGATAAGCAGTAACATCAAGTCCAGCAAAACCCAAAAGATTTGGTACGCTAATTGCACCACTATGCCCCCTAACAAAATCTCCTGTAAAACAACCATTACCACGAGGGAAATATCTAGACTAAAATTCAAACTACTACCAAAAAAAGCCGATGGACCATCAACTACAGCATGCGGAGCCACTGATTAAATAGGTATTTTATTCTTCTTATCGCCAGATGTAGTAGTCAGACTGTACGCTGTATGCCTTGAACGACGACGACGAAGTCTTCTCCGAGGAGGCCTGTCGGCATTCAGTGCAGTTGCCTGTGCAGCAGTCCGATCCTATATTCAGCTGACTATTGCATCCTCAAACAACTTTAAATGGTAGCTCGAACACTCTGACAGTTCTTAATTAAAGCCCCACATGATCAATAGCTACCGATCCGACATGGCTGTCAGAATGTTTACATTTAAGTCCTTATTTGGTGTCGCTCACGACCTTGCCACACACTATGTCATTGATCTGTCTGACGTAGACCACACTGCTTGCGATAAAGAAGTCGATTCCAGCTATATCCTGAGGTTCAATTCAATCTGTTCTCGTGTAACTCGTTCGACTTCAAATACCTTTGGTCGTGCAAGTTCATTATTAAAGCTGACCTTGACGGTAAACTGCCAGTACGAATGAGTCATTGTAGCTCGAAGCACTATCGAAGACTAGAAGGAAGTAGACGAAGCTCTGCTACAGGGGCGTAAACAGGCGTCTGTTCAAATGGTTCAAATCTCTCTGAGCACTATTGGACTTAACTTCTTTGGTCATCAGTCCCCTAGAACTTAGAACTACTTAAACCTAACTAACCTAAGGACATCACACACATCCGTGCCCGAGGCAGCATTCGAACCTGCGACCGTAGCGGTCCCGCGGTTCCAGACTGTAGCGCCTAGAACCGCTCGGCCACTCCGGCCGGCCCAGGCGTCTGTGCCACACGACTGCCGAAAACAGACTTGGCCACTTCGGCTAGCCGAGCAAGCTTCTACGAGCGGCGGAAATCTCCATGTGTATTGATCTCTACACTACAGAATAAACGCGCTTTCTGTTGGTGCTGAAAACTACACACAGACCTAACTTACGTCTAATCTGGCCATTTGCCTTCGTCTTGTGCTCACGTGCATAACTCAACCAGAAGCGCCGAAGCGCGTTCTGTCTATGACTAGCCTTGTACCAACCTACACAAGTTACGTGTTGCAATCAACATGGAAACTGTGCCGTGTACTGTCGCAATATTCCACGAATCCCACGAAGAGGAGTGTCTCGGACTTGGAAAGAAGCCACAGATGATGATATTATCTGCTGTTGTTGTTGTGGTCTTCAGTCCTGAGACTGGTTTCATGCAGCTCTCCATGCTACCCTATCCCGTGCAAGCTTCTTAATGTCCCAGTACTTACTGCAACCCACATCCTTCTGAATCTGCTTAGTGTATTCATCTCTTGGTCTCCCTCTACGATTTTTACCCTCCACGCTGCCCTACAATGCTAAATTTATGATCCCTTGATGCCTCAGAACATGTCCTACTAACCGGTCCCTTCTTTTTGTCAAGTTGCGCCACATACTCCTCTTCTCCCCAATTCTATTCACTACTTCATCATTAGTTATGTGATCTACCTATCTAATCTTCAGCATTCTTCTGTAGCACCACATTTCGAAAGCTTCTATTCTCTTCTTGTCCTAACTATTTCGACCATCTTTCACTTCCATACATGGCTACACTCCATACAAATACTTTCAGAAATGACTTCCTGACACTTAAATCTATACTCACTGTTAACAAATTTCTCTTCTTCAAACACGCTTTCCTTGCCATTGCCATTCTACATTTTATATCTTCTCTACTTCGACCATGATTAGTTATTTTGCTCCCCAAATAGCAAAACTCCTTTACTACTTTAAGTGTCTCATTTCCTAATCTAATTCCCTCAGCAGCACCCGACTTAATTCGACTACGTTCGATTATCCTCGTTTTGCTTTTGTTGGTGTTCATATTATATCCTCCTTTCAACACACTGTCCATTCCGTTCAACTGCTCTTCCAAGTCCTTTCCTGTCTCTAGAATTACAATGTCATCGGCGAACCTCAAAGTTTTTATTTCTTCTCCATGGATTTTAATACCTACTCCACATTTTTCTTTTGTTTCCTTCACTGCTTGCTCAATATACAGATTGAATAACATCGGGGAGGGGCTACAACCCTGTCTCACTCCCTTCCCAACCACTGCTTCCCTTTCATGCCCCTCGACTCTTATAACTGCCATCTGGTATCTGTACAAATTGTAAATAGCCTTTCGCTCCCTGTATTTTACCCCTGCCACCTTTAGAATTTGAAAGAGAGTATTCCAGTCAACATTGTCAAAAGCTATCTCTAAGTCTACAAATGCTAGAAACGTAGGTTTGCCTTTCCTTAATCTTTCTTCTACGATAAGTCGTAAGGTCAGTATTGCCTCACTTGTTCCAATATTTCTACGGAATCCAAACTGATCTTCCCCGAGGTCGGCTTCTACCAGTTTTTCCATTCGTCTGTAAAGAATTCGCGTTATTAAACTGATAGTTCGGTAATTTTCACGTCTGTCAACACCTCCTTTCTTAGGGATTGGAATTATTAATTTCTTCTTGAAGTCTGGGGGTATTTTGCCTTTCACATATATCTTGCTCACCAGATGGTAGAGTTTTGTCAGGACTGGCTCTCCCAAGGCCATCAGTAGTTCTAATGGAATGTTGTCTACTCCCGGGGCCTTGTTTCGACTCAGGTCTTTCAGTGCTCTGTCAAACTCTTCACGCAGTATTGTATCTCCCATTTCATCTTCATTTACATCCTCTTCCATTTCGATAATATTGTACTCAAGTACATCGCCCTTGTATAGACCCTCTATATACTCCTTCCACCTTTATGCTTTCCCTTCTTTGCTTAGAACTGGGTTTCCATCTGAGCTCTTGATATTCATACAAGTGGTTCTCTTTTCTCCTGTAGGCAGTATCTATCTTACCCCTAGTGAGATAAGCCTCTACATCCTTACATTAGTCCTCTAGCCATCCCTGCTTAGCCATTTTGCACTTCTGTCGATCTCATTTTTGAGACGTCGGTATTCCTTTTTGCCTGCTTCATTTACTGCATTTTTATGTTTTCTCCTTTCGTCAATTAAGTTGAATATTTCTTCTGTTACCCAAGGAGTTCTACTAGCCCACGTCTTTTTACGTACTTGATCCTCTGCTGCCTTCTCTACTTCTTCCCTCAGAGCTACCCAGTCTTCTTCTACTGTACTTCTTTCTCCCATTCCTGTCAATTGTTCCCTTATGCTCTCCCTGAAACTCTGTACAACCTCTGGTTTAGTCAGTTTATCCAGGCCCCATCTCCTTAATTTCCCACCTTTTTGCAGTTTCTTCAGTTTTATCCACAGTTCAACCAATAAATTTTGGTCAGAGTCCACATCTGCCCCTGGAAATGTCTTACAATTTAAAACCTGGTTCCTAAATCTCTGTCTTACCATTATATAATCTATCTGATACCTTCTAGTATCTCCAGGATTCTTCCACGTATACAACCTTCTTTTATGATTCTTGAACCAAGTGTTAGCTGTGATTAAGTTATGCTCTGTGCAAAACTCTACCAGGCGGCTTCCTCTTTCATTTCTTAGCCCCATTCCATATTCACCTACTATGTTTCCTTCTCTCCATTTTCCTACTGCCGAATTCCAGTCATCCATGACTATTAAATTTTCATCTCCCTTCACTACCTGAATTATTTCTTTTATCTCATCATACATTTCTTCAATTTCTTCATCATCTACAGAGCTAGTTGGCATATAAACCTATACTACTGTAATAGGCGTGGACTTTGTGTCTATCTTGGCCACAATAATGCGTTCACTATGCTGTTTGTAGTAGCTTACCCGCACTCCTATTCTTTTTATTCATTATTAAACCAACTCCTGCATTACCCCTATTTGATTTTGTGTTTATAACCCTGTAATCACCTGACCAAAAGTCTTTTTCCTCCTGCCACCGAACTTCACTAATTCCCACTATATCTAACTTTAACCTATCCATTTCCTTTTTTAAATTTTCTAATCTACCTGCCCGGTTAAGGGATCTGACATTCCACTCCCCGATCCGTAGAACGCCAGTTTTCTTTTTCGTGATAACGACATCCTCTTGAGTAGTCCCCGCCCGGAGATCCGAATGGGGGACTATTTTACCTTCGGAATATTTTACCCAAGAGGACGCCATCATCATTTAACCATACAGTAAAGCTGCATGCCATCGGGAAAAGTTACGGCTGTAGTTTCCCCTTGCTTTCAGCCGTTCGCAGTACCAGCACAGCAAGGCCGTTTTGGTTAGTGTTACAAGGCCAGATCAGTCAATCATCCAGACTGTTGCCCCTGCAACTACTGAAGAGGCTGCTGCCCCTTTTCAGGAACCACACGTTTGGCTGGCCTCTCAACAGATATCCCTCCGTTGTGGTTGCACCTACGGTACGGCCATCTGTATTCTTGAGGCACGCAAGACTCCCCACCAACGGCAAGGTCCATGGTTCATGGGGAAGGGATATTATGTAGATGATTTAAAATAATTACATGGGAAATGATTAAAGTGATAATATTAATTTTATTTTAATCAAACCCTTTACTTTCAAACCGTTGAAAACGCGCTTCAGTGGAACTTAAGGAGGTGGCCAGGAGGATTTTTTTTCCTGACTTTCAATGTACAGAATGATTTCCAAAACTCTCTCCGTATGATACTACGCTAGCTGAAAAACAAGCATGAAACGGTCTGTTAAATATGCACGTTATTTTTTCGGAGGAGTTGTGAAGCAGTTTATTGAAATTTTCACGATATAAGATATTTTTGTCAAAACTTCAGGGCTGCGATGCTTTGGTCGATGCTTAAAACTATTCGCTAACGTTTCGTCCCCATTTTTGGACATTTTCAGAGGTGAATCTTTGGAAACTACACACCGGCAAATGTAGAAGTCTGTATTGAATACAACATATGCTATGTAGATAGCAGTTTATGGATGAGTTTCATAAAAAGGTTGGTAATCAATGGATGCAGTTCTACAACGTTTCTATTTTTCTCTCAATTCCTGTAAATATACTGTCCAAAATATATTTCTGTACTGAAATCGACTTGTTGCTGGCGATGTATTAACTCTGCGTTACCTCACGGAATAGGAACATCTGCGGGATGAGCACAGTGTACTGTTCATATCAATGTCATGAAATCGGAATTGTCACGTGACTTGAGTATAACACTGTTCCCGTTTTGCGTTAAGATGGATATCTAAATAATACAATTGCCTGCCTGCCAATCATTTATTAGCAACAGTAATGATGAATTATTGTTAATACGAAGAATGAAAAATGGAATACTTCAACGGTGAAAAGGTTATTTTTACAAAAAAAAAAAAAAAAAAAAAAAAAAAACCAGAAATGGTTCAAATGGCTCTGAGCACTATGGGACTTAACATCTGTGGTCATCAGTCCCATAGAACTTAGAACTACTTAAACCTAACTAACCTAAGGACATCGCACACATCCATGCCCGAGGCAGGATTCGAACCTGCGACCGTAGCAGTCACGCGGTTCCAGACTGAAGCGCCTAGTACCGCACGGCCAGTTTATTTTTACATATTACTATCACAAACACTAAGAAGACGTGCTCTACGTGTTGGAAAATATTGAGATGCAGTTGAAAAGGACGTAAGAAGTAATTTCGTAGTGTTAATTTGTGTGAGTGTATGATCATATTGTTTGGAAACAAATGTTAAATACTCGTAAATTTGTGTGTGTGTGTGTGCGTGTGTTGGTGGTGGTGGGGGGGGGGGTTGGGGGGGGGGGCGGGCTGCCGGTTAGTCCGCTCAGTGGTCACGTGGTCAGTGTACGCATTTCGAGCAGTTTTCATCTCCAGGTCATATGGGTCGCCAAAGCGTTGTGCTTATTGGAAACAAGCCACAAGGGGAAATCGTAGGACTAGTACGTATAAAATATATTAATTTGTTCCATCTAATGGCTCTAAATTTGGCTTTCTTCGGGACATTTTCACTTTAGCGTACCAGGCAGTCATCTTGAAATGCCACCATAGCGTGCTTTATTGAAACACAGACGCGTCAATACGATTCACTGCAGGAAAATCCATGGCTATCCCTTCTTTTTCTATAACAGGAAACATTATCTACCGACATCTGTGCTGTGACATCTGTCGGAAGCAAGTGAAATGCCCTTGCACTTACCTCTTAAAAGCTTTAAGATTTTCCTTTATGATATCAAATGGAAATTATTAAGAAGCCTAATAAATGCGTGCACAAAATCCACAATACACTACGACCAGAGGTTCTGTCTGTAATAGCGATTTAAGCAGAGGCCTTACGGGAACGCCTTACGCTGTACTATAAGCACCTGATCGTGGGGGCGACTTACGTTGCGACTGTGAAAGCTCACTCCGTAGGTATTCTTACTCTATGTGTTATCCTCGAAGATCGTGGTATGAAATGTACCTTTCTCCGTCCGGATGTAATATTTTCTAGGCTACGGCCTTGAAGAAAATATTAAGATTATCCCCATTCCGTGCCCACGCTGTTTATTGCAGTACGCAAACCGCTCGTCGCTGCATGATATACTTTTGTGTCACTGGCTCCCCCGTACGCATCAGTGTCATAGTAGCGTGTGCTAAACCTTCCATTTTTTAAAAGGCAGTCTCGGTAGCAAAATTGTTTTTGTTAATGCCAATTACGCCTTTAGCCCTCTTGTCGCATCATCAACTTATCTGAAGAGAACAGAAGAAAATTTTTTTATTGCAACAAACGGTAACGTAGCGAAGCATGATTCTAAATTGTGAAGCCTTGCGTTCATGAATAAGAAAATATTAATAAATTTTTTGTGGGGGTCCACAGCCTCAACGTGTTTCGGGAATGAAAACAATGTCCAAGTAGTCTGTAATCTGCTAATTATCAGTGCAATTAGCCAGTTTCAACCGAGGGTCATTTTCAAGAAAGTATTTTAAGCTTTACGCTTCGTTTCACATCTAACTACGTCGCTGGTACGCGTGGACAGGTTTGCATAGTATTTCTATGTGTATGCGTTGGCTGATGGATGAAATCAAGTACACTACTGTATTCTTTTTGTGCCACATATGCGCAGAAAAACAATGCGGTTTACAAGTACCAGTGATGTACTAAAATGTGAAATGAAGGATGAAGCTTAAAATATTTGATTGAAAATGACCATTTGTTGAAAGTGGATAATTTCACGGATAATAAGCAGATTACAGCGTACTTGGACCGTGTTGTCATTCTCTAAAATGTCATTTGCCACAATAGGGCATAAAATAAGAACAAAAAACATCGAGATAAGGCATCCAATCGTCAAAAGTCTTATCTGAGTCGGAGAGAATCCAAACGTGATTGAAAATAAAAGGTAAAATTAATGGAAGGCAATACGTAAACAAGTAGATAGCTTACATATGCTAAGATCAGATCAGCTTGGTATACACAGTGTAGAAAGACGCGTACAGAGGCATGCTGCAAGGTAGAGAGCGTTCCGGTGAAACAGACCAATCACTACAGCTAAAGCTGGTATGTGTTACGCGACAGGAGGTAGAGTACCAGTACCGCCGGTGTGGGCTAGATGGCGCAAGTGTCATCCACAAGTCACAGCACGAATTCATTACGTAATTCCAAGAAAATTAAAACAATTAAAATTTATGTAATCACATTTTCAAGGGGAAGAGACAACGTACATTATTAAAGTAGTAATATTTGATAAAAATTCTCTGATAATATTTTGGGGATATCGAAAAGGAAGTGTGAAATAAAACCTTGCCCTTTACAAAATTGGTGAGAAGGGAAATCAATCGCCACAGTGTGCCACGAAATTTCAATTTCGTAGCCTTATTTCCTTATCATCCATCCTGTTTGGCGAGGCGCTCCCTCCTGGTCAGAGGGCATGTGCAGCAGTGGCACCCGGGACTTTCCTGGGACGGAGCGAGGCAGCCGCAGAGAGTCGAAACTTGCAGCACCGGTCGCGGCATCGGGACAGACCAGGAGGCTGCTGAGGACAGCGGCAGACGAGTTGTGGGACAGCGCCAGAACCTGGTATGGCACCCTGGACGCACTTGTTTGCTTTGGCACGGCTGGCCCAAGGAGTTGCCACAGCAACACCTGCGGTCTGGTGGAGAAGCTAGTCGGCGGAACGGTATGGCGAGGGCCGCTTCTATGTCTGCAGCGGCAGACGAGTAGTAGCTGTAGCACTGGACCTATATGGCCCGTCCACCGTACTTCTCTTCATATTCGGCACGACTACCCAAAGCGTGGCTGCGGTCATCAGCGAAAGAGAGGAGTGAATTCGCTGATTATGTCCCAGCTAAATAGGAGAGGAGAGGGCCACGAAACCGAGCAACGTGATACAGCAGCGGTTTGCAGCGGTCAACAAGTGATGTGGACAGCGGTATGCAAAAATCATCGAATGGGTATTGGATGGTATCTTCTTATCGGTGCCTGGTAGAAGACAGAGCTCACAGCCAGTGGGGAGCAATGGTAAAGAAGTTTGTTACGGTAACACAGTGCAGAGCACGAGGATGGCGTGTACATTTCTGTGCGGTATCTGTTAGTGGCAAGCAATTAAGTTTTTTCACCAATTAATTTACACTACGGTGGGGTGGGCCGAGATGCGTGTAGTCTAAACGTAAAATCTTCTGGGTTGTTATACCGCGTCATATATCCTTCTAAAATAATCGACGTTTCGACCCCTCTTCTAGGATCATCTTCAGGATATTTCGGCGTCCACTATTGCTACAACACTAGCAGTGCTCCAGCAGTAGTGGACATTAAAACATTCTGAAGAAAATCGCAGCAGAGTGGTCTAAAAGTCGAATACTTTAGAAGGAAATATGACGCGGCCTAACAACCCAGAACATTTTAACTTTAGTGACAGCGGCCACGAAAGCTTGAAGTTCTACATACGTGTAGTCTACTTGCACCTCTATGGTTGCATTGATGAACAGAGAGTCCGTGCGGAAGAGAAACCAAGTGAATTGCAAATCTGCACTGCAGAGCCTCGTAAAATTATACACATGGCGGGACTGTGGCTCCATGGTTACACTAGTGTACAGCTTTTCTAAAGGAGCCTTGAAACGCTCTAAATTGATTGCAGAATACCGAGTACTACGCAATAATATTGGACGTCTAGAATCGGTATTGGTGATTTGCACAATAGATTGACAAGGACTACAGACATTTTACATACTGATAATCGTTCAATGTACAGTGAGGTGGGATAGCGATATGCAGATATGCAGGTGGCGTCAGTGTCGCGTACACAAAGTATAAAAGGGCAGTGTATGAAGAGCCGTTATTTGTATTGAGGTGAGGCATGTGAAAAGGTTTCCGTCACGTGATTACGGCAGCACGATGGGAACTAATAGACCCTGAACGCGGATTGGTAGTTGGAGCTGATCGCATGGAATATTCCATTTCGGATATTATCATGTAATTCAACATTCCGAGATCCACAGTGTCAACACCGTGCCGAGTCTACCAAATTTCAGTCATTACCTCTCACCACGGACAAAGCACTGACGGACGGCCTTCACTTGATGACGCAGAACAGCGGCGTTTGTGTAGAGTTCTCAGTGCTAACAGACAAGCAACAATGCGATAAATAACTGCTGAAATCAATGTGGGACGTTTGTCGGACGTATCCGTTAGGACAGTACGGCGAACTTTGGCTTTAATGGTCTACGGCAGCAGACGACCGACGCGATTCCCTTTGCTAACAGCACATTTCCTGCAGTGCCTCTCTGGAATTGTGACCATATATGTTGGAGCTTGGACGGCTGGAAAACAGTGGCCTGATCACATCAGTCCCGATTTCAGTTGGTGAGAGATGATGGCAGGATTAGAGTGTGGTGCAGATCCCACGAAGCTATGGATCCGTTGTCAAATGGTTCAAATGGCTCTGAGCACTATGGGACTTAACATCTGAGGTCATCAGTCCCCTAGAACTTAATTACTTAAACCTAACTAACCTAAGGACATCACACACATCCATGCCCGATGCAGAATTCGAACCTGCGACCGCAGCGGTCGTGCGGTTTCAGACTGAAGCGCCTAGAACCGCTCGGCCACAACCACCGGCCCCAAGTGGTCAACAAGGCATTGTGCAAGCTGGTAGTGGCTCTGTAACAGTGCCGGCTGTGTGGTAGTGGCTCTGTAACAGTGCCGGCTGTGTGGTAGTGGCTCTGTAACAGTGCCGGCTGTGTGGTAGTGGCTCTGTAACAGTGCCGGCTGTGTGGTAGTGGCTCTGTAACAGTGCCGGCTGTGTTTACATGGAGTGGACTATGTCCTCTGGTCAAACTGAACCGATTGTTGACTGGAAATGGTTGTTTTCGGCTATGGGGTGACCTTCTGCAGCCATCCATGGACTTCATGTTCCCAAACAACAATGGAATTTGTATGGATGACAATGCAGCACAAACCTATGCTTTTCCAGTTAATTATGTCCGCATTGTAGCATCTTTTCTTCAATACCGACCTACATATGCCACAATAAACAGTGAATGTTCCCGCATCTTCGACTTTGGTGCAAGAGCGCCTCAAGGCTCTGTCCTTTTACCCCTCCATTGCATCCTGCACACTGCAGACATCCCCGAATCTCCTTCCACAACGTACCTCCTGAAATATGCTGACGATACCGCTTACCTAGCCATTCATCACACCCCTCAGCTCTCCTGTGCGTCCCTCCAACGCCACGTGAATCTCCTAGTCGATTGGTGTAATGCATATAAACTTCAAGTGAGTCCACAGAAAAGCCAAGGCAACATCTTTGCTCACACAACTCAGCGTTGCCATCGTTTGGATTTCCATCTCTCCATCTACAACCAACCCATCCCCCTGACTAACATAGTTCAGTATTTAGGACTAACTCTTGCAGAAAACTAACATGGAACACACATCTCCTTACCGTCCAACAGAGCCCGAAACCGACTAAAACTACTGGTAGGCCGTATCTACCGTCTACATTCTTTTAGTCGGTTTCGCGCTCTGTTGGACGGTAAGGAGATGTGTGTTCTATGTTAGTAGGCCGTATCTACCGTCTACATTCTTCTACCATTATCCTCACCTATAAATCCCTCATCCGCCCTATCCTAACCCACGCTAGCGTTGCCTGGATCTCTGCTTCATCTAAATTCTATAAATCCCTTGAAATCCTGAAAGACATGGACTTCTCATCGCCTTCCGCATCCACCTCCCTTTCCCAACTCGCATCCTATATCAACTCATCCAGTTCCCACACCTTCAACTCTTCCTAGAGCACTTTCGGATCAGATGCATTAATCGCAAAACCCAGTCCCAGCACCCAGTTTCACACCCACTAATCACCAATATCGGTACCCTACCGCGACACTACATGCATATTCCACCTTCTATGCACTTCCATGCCTCATCCATCATCTCCCGCCATAATCTGAACCAACTCGCGCTACCCAACGATGAAATCCCTCCCGAGACATACATCTGTTTCCAGCCGTAATCACAACGCTCTAGCTCACACCATCCTCCAGTTCTCTCTGTCCCCCTTCAAACAACTTGCTGAGAGCGAGTCGCCAGCTGCCTTTCTACAGGGCCCCATAGTCCTACTCACCATCGTACCTTCATCATGACAATCTTTTCAATTGTTACCTAGCATCACCATTACTCCATGGTATCATACACGTTCTTCAGTGACTTTATTTTATCTGTTACATAAAATCGTCAGACTATTTTTTAAAACTATCAGTATTTTCCATCTATGTGCATTTTACAAAATACTCACATACTGTCATCTGTTTTTATTTAAAAATTGTCTATATCGTCCACCTATGTACTTTTTACAAAAACATCGTTTATATTTTATGCAACTTTAAATATAGTTTTGTGAAGTTTGGCTGAAGAGCGGTCTTATCCGCTGCTAGCCAGTCCTGTTGTGAAAAAAAAGCCGTCCACGACAATCAGACTTAGGCCCTAACGACGATGATACAGGCAGTTGTAAGGTGTCAGGCAAATCCAACACCTTCCATGAAAACCCTGACATGATAAGCAAATCCGGCAGTATGTCACATAGCTCCGAATAAATTCTGACATTAAATTAACCAAAGTAATACGATCAACGAGTTAGCAAATGGAATACCACAGACTAACACAAGAACGCCTAAATGCATGTCATACCTTCCCACCGTGAAACAGACGCAGTTCCGAGGGAAGAAACGAGGAAAGAAGCCGAGAGCAGAACTGTGTTAAGCTAGAAGGCCCTACGATAAGGGACGGACACCCACGTCGCCAGCCAACCACCAGGACCACCACCCAGCCCATGTTAAAAGATAGAGCCCTCCAGAAGAACAGTATACATCTTACGATAATACTGAAAGGGCCATACCAGCTGCAAGTTTTAGCGTGAGGCTTTCTCGCGTCTGTTACGTTGCAAACGTTAAAAACATTGCCCCACCACGAAAAGTATAACGTTTCTCATTGGATAGACAGAATTTTTGTAGGCGGAGCTTAACATTGAGACCCTGATTGGTCAGATGAAAACACAGCCAGATAGGTTTTTTTAAACCAACTTCGGTAAATTGTAGTAAGGAGAAGTTAGGAGAGAGTTGCTTCCGAGACGGCGAGGTGCGTGGAGCTGTGCCGCCCGCCGCCCCCTGACGAGCACCGACAAGGTAATGAACGCAAGCGATGCCGCATTTTTGAGCGCATAAGGCTTCACTCAGAACTGCAGAAGTCTCATCTGTTACATGCCCTTTTTACGTAATACTAAAGTCGAACGTCAATTGAAGCTCATGGTATTCACATTTGCTACGTAAGTTAAAATCTGAAATGCGATGATTTTTCTGTTATATAATTATTGAGAAGCCACATCAGCCACTGTAATTTACGACAAGTTAGATAAGTAATTAAAGATATTTGAGGGTCACTATAGACCATTTTGATAGTTTTCTCTTTTGTGAAACTTAATTTAAACCTAGATTATAGATGTGATATGGCATAGGTCATCCTTTGATCCATTGTAGAACTTGGAAACCCACTCAGGGAATATTCGTTCACATTTTTGTTGAACGTAGTTGGTTTTTATCATCCTTTATTAAAATATTTCCTTTTATCAATAGTGCAATTTATAAACAATGTTTTGTGAGTAGAATAAAATTTCCGGTGGTAAACTTAATTGCTTTTTTGACATTATTTTACCAGCTAACTAAAAATAGGAAAGCCTTGAACCCCTTCCACTAAATTTAGTTAGTATTAAGATTCTTTTACAGGGAGTGCAGTGGAGCTGACGCTGAAATCATTAAGTATTTGGTTATATCATCGCTAGTCTCACTGAACTCTTCTGAACTCTATATGTCATGTGTGGTCTGGCGTCTCCTTACCAGCAACAGTCGCAGGTTCAAACTAGTCAATTCCCTAAAAACACGCTCAGAGCGTCGTTGTGCGAAAGTGGTAGGGAGACACGACTTAGAACAAACCGACACCACGCAGAATGTTAGACAGTCACAGAAAGCTTGGGATTTTATCCAATTCTGACGCAGCAGGAAACCGGAAAACTTTTTATGGAATTATTCATTCGGTTTCGTGCTACGTTTATTAAAGCACTGACCAACACAGCAGGCCGAGTGTAAAAAGTTACTGATTTATACAAACATCGAAATAGAGAACGGCAACAGGCCGTATAGTGTGTCCCACAAGCTCTTGCCACACAAAGGAAGATTTCTCAAAGTACACGCCTGATGCTAGGTATGGCGTTGGGTAGAGAGCGCCATCAAAATCTGTCGACGTAAAGGGAGCCACCTCAGTACG
Organism: Schistocerca nitens; assembly: GCF_023898315.1. Classification (NCBI taxonomy): domain Eukaryota; kingdom Metazoa; phylum Arthropoda; class Insecta; order Orthoptera; family Acrididae; genus Schistocerca; species Schistocerca nitens. The sequence continues at coordinate 2,688,826 of NC_064619.1, read as the reverse complement.
CAGCATTTCAGTGATGTCATCATGAAGTAATCCAGACAATCAGACGTCGTCGTCTGTGTATAAATGTGGGAGCCTCGGCAGTTCACGACTCTCAACGCAACTTCAACCAAATCCCTCCGCCGGACAGTGAGATCCGCTATGATATTTATCCTCCTGCCAACTTTAACTCTTCCTCACCTTTCCCACACCACATCAGGAACCCTCTCTCCTTTTCTCTCCCCATCCATCCCTAACCCTTTCCTCTTGTAACCTTACCATCCCCACACCACACTGCTCCTCACCTGTCCTTCCCACGGCCTGTATTCCCCCTATCCGCCTTACCTCCTAACTGTCCTCTCCATAGTTTCCCTACCTAAGTAGCCACTACCTCTTTACTCACACCCCTCATCTCTATAGAACTTGTTCCCTCCTCCGACAATACTTCTCACCCAGTGCAGATCGTTCAGATTTTAAACCAAAGTGCAGTTCTTCAGTTTTTTCCTATCAGAAGAGTTTCACCTTTCTGTGATGTGTAAGAAAGCCTGCAAAACAGAAGTTTTATTGCCCAGATCGCAGTTGATAAGTATCCTGATTATTAATTTCAGCAAAGTTATACTTCCATCTTCAGATCATAGGATATGTGAATCATAAAGCCACTACATGTGGTACATTGCCAACTGACCATTGAAAATATGAAGGTAAACTCACAGAAAAGACACTCCCGTGCAACAATAAGTACAGTAAAATAAAAGCAGTAACTATATCAGCAAGGCACTGAGATATCAGACACATGAAACAGAGCACATAAACTGCTGTCAGATGTGTATATGTTGAAAACCGGCCCCGGAAATGGTAGCTAAGAATTTAAGGCTTGGGCACTTGTGTTAAAAAGAGAAGCCTTCTTCCACCTCCTTGAAACACATACACACGAATCTTAGCAAAAAATGGTTCAAATGGCTCTGAGAACTATGGAACTTAACATCTGAGGTCATTAGTTCCCTAGAACCTGACTAACCTAAGGACATCACACACATCCATGCCCGAGGCAGGATTCGAACCTGCGACCGTAGAGGCCGCGCGGTTCTAGACTAAATCGCCTAGAACTATCGTCCACAACGACCGGCGAGACTTAGCAGAATTGTCAATAAAAACCCAATGAAATCCGCTCAAAATAACTAAGATTTTTTTCCGGTACCCCCTCTGAAATAGAATTCTTTCTTCAGCACGTTTACTATCGTTTTATCTTCCACGTATCGATATTTCGAAACAACTGTTGCGTCTAACTAATTTAATCAGGGCAAGCTGATTTGCTTAGAATCGGCAGCTGGTGTGAAAGTTTATTGCTGCTCATCTCGGAACGACTTGAAGCAGCGTCTCGAGATAACGGAGGATCGCTTCGAGCACTTGGCTGGAATCCACGGCGCGCTGTGACCGATCCAGTTAATGGAAAACTGGAGTCAGCTCCTCGCGGCCTGTTGCAGTCGGCGGCGCATTCAATATGCGCGAGCTGGAATAGCGCCAGACAGCCCCAAGTTGCAGAGCCCGGCCCGGCGCCGAGCAGCGCAGCCAGCCGGTTTAATACTGCGGGAGGCGCGGCGCGGCTATGTGTCGGGAGCGCGAGCAAACACGACGCCCGCCGCTCGCCTGCAGACTTGGCAGCGGTCGAGCGAGCCTTCCCCTACCGCATCTGCCACCCGCCTCACAGCCGTGCTCTCTGGGCGGCCAGGCAGCAGGCGCAAGTGCTTGTACGGAGAGGGTCGCATTGTCATATGTGGCGTTTCCTTCTTTTATATCTGCATACGTACTGTGCAAGCCACTGTGTAATGCACAGTGAAGATTACCTGACCTTCTTCTATTGCGAATGGACCTCAGTAAAAGACTGCCCCATATGCCAAATTTTATATGTTTTTATAGGGCTTATAAAGTAATGAGGATATCCTAGTTCTAATAACACTAACTACGCCCTATAAAATACAATCAATAGCAGATTTAAAATTAAAAAAAATTGTATCCTATTCACGTAAACGATCAAAAGTATCACACCAAATTTGTAATGATGTTGTTGATGTAGTAGTCTTCAGTCAGAAGACTGGTTTGATGCATCATTGATAAATATCCGAAATAATATACGCATGCTATACTTACTCAGATTGGTAAAAATGAAACACAATGAAAGAGCCTGAAACCAATGAAATTTGCAACAAACGGTGAAAGAGTTTTCGACTTCGTTACGTATGTTTTTAACGCACTGTTGGCGTTCATTGATGCAGGCAGAGCAGATCTTAGTACTAGTGTCTTTAGTTTAATGACACATGTCGCTTTCGAAATTATTTGACACTATATTTTAGATGTTATTGATGTTTTTATTTCATGGTGTTCGTTGGAACTTGTGTTACTTGCATTTCTGTAGGGTTTGGTCAGTTTGACTGACACTACTGCATGGACATTCGTGAAAGAAATTCATCCTTTATTACCAATCGAAATATAGTCTCTTTTGAGATGGGGAAACTAATCACTGGCAGTAATACATAAGAAACGGGATTGTTTATTTTCACAAACATTTTAATTCGCTCTAACACGAAGAGTGGGCAACAACAACATGAGGAACTTGGGGTACTAACACATGGAGGAGCTACACAAGCGAAGAGGTCGTTGCGGCAGTGTAGCGTACATTGACTGACAAAGATAAATGGCAGCACCATGAAGGAGTTACCAGAGAAGACAGGCATAGCCGAAGTTAATGTAAATGAAAGAAGTAAGGTTCCAAACTAGCGGCAGTTACAGGAAAAAATCGACTAGCAACTAAAAAATAATGTTAGTTGCTTTGTAAAGCTCTCTCTTCATTTCTGTACCACATCGACGATCGTGGACTGTGTCTCTCTTGGTAAGCTCTGTGGTTCACTGTCACATATATTACTGCAAGTTTTTCAAGATCTGACGTTTTCAGTATCAGTTTTTACGGTATACCGAAACAGTAGTCACAAGACGATAAATAAAGGAAATGAAGGAGGATTTTCGTTGAGAGGAAAAAATGGGGGATAAATGTGTTACAATCACATAACTGCGTCTTACTTAGTAGTAGCCTTCATATTTAGGGAAGCAAAGTAGACACATTCCAAGAAAATTTCAGTAGTCTACCGCAATTCCAACGTCATTATGAATACAACTGCAGTTGTACATGTAAACTGCTGCACTGGTAAGGAAATTATCAATAAAAATCTTTTTACGTTCGCTTTATCACCATCAGCTGTCTCAAGATCGTACCCATTGATTAAAATCTTTCTCGGTTAAAAGCTGTTAACCGTATTATGACTCGTAACTTGATTATGACGCTACCCCAGCGCTACAAATATTTTGTCAGTGTGACAGAGTGAGAGCTTTAGAAGACAAAATTACTCTGCAGAAACGTGATAGAGTACAGATTAAAGTGCCTAGCGCTTTCTGTTGGCCGAAAAACTAACATTATGTTTTGTCGCCCGCAGGTTTTACGTCGAACTATCGAATCTGAGATTTGGTTGATAACGTTTGGTGTATTATCTACCGTTATGACTATAAGTATTTTACAAAACTGCTGTTGGTATGGACAAATACGCGACCTCAAACTTAGTTGGCATGGCTCGCTTTAAGTCAGATGGAGCCGGCCGCGGACCGTCACTTTCGAGCCAAAATCTTTGACATACAAATAATCATCGCACCTTGAAATAGTAGATGTAAAAGGTTACCCAAATGCAATAAAATTATAAATAAAAAAATTAACTAAAATAGGTGGGGTAATAACGTAGGCTGAACCAGTCAGTTAAAAGTTCAGTTCCAATGAACACTTATAAAATGAATATGCAAGTATATGTGAGTGGTGGCCTCAGAGACATTTATGGATCAAAAAATGATGAAGCAGTTGAACAATAATTAAGTAAATAGTCAAAACTGTAGTTATGTAGTGCAAGCAGAAGATTTAAACAGAGTAGCATGTCCGAATAAAATCCATACAACAGTACATTAATTTTCGAAAATAAGCAGCAAATGCTTAAGTTTCGACATCACAAAAATCTAGCTACGAAAAGTAAAGTTTTTTAATCTCAATCACTATCACAAAAAACTTCTAGGATATTGCTCGCGCTGTTATAAGTAGTAAGTGTAAAGAAATGTTACATTCACAGCTGTGTGAAATTTTTCAGACGACGTTAAACTTCGCTTGAACGCAAAAACATATCACTTAAAACTAAGCAAGTAATTCTAAGTCCAGTCAGAATTCAGAGTCCGATTTCCACGCTCACAAAATTATTCAGTCAGCATCTTCAAGACATTTCTAAGGCTCAATGAACCCTAACGACACTCGACCCGCACAGTACCTCACCAACCTCCCATAGCAAGCTATTTCAACAAAAGACACTGCACGCCTACCGTTGCAATCATCTGCAGTGACTATAGTCTAGACATGATTTGTGACATTTAAAGATCGACACGGCAGTATGCCTGCCGCTTGTTCATTTGTCATTACGGCCAAATCAAATGAAAAAGCAAAGGATACGCCTAAAAGATTGATGGCACCAGTTCATTTTAAGTGAAACTTTTGGCAATATGACATACGTAGCATGTAGATAAGTGGTAACCATTACACATGATGCACCTAACACACAGCTCTCCATGCACATCATCAGAAAAGTTTACGTCAGAAAAAATGCATTGTGCGTCATCAATTGCTTGACTGTATTTTCCAGCAGGTTGCCATCAACGAGTGGCATGGACGGTTCATCTTCCTGTGATGCATCTGAACTATCTTCATGTTTTATCGTCCATTTTCTGAACCATCACTTTATTGGATGAGATTTCACACAATTTTTGAAGCTACATTTTATTTCTGACAGCGTTTAGTCTGGGAAGATCAGCACAATTCTTTTCTTCAGTAGAACCCTTTTGTAGCACAGTTTCGCAAGGAGTGCAGGTGGACCTGTTTGGATGAGGTTAACGAATTAAAGGAGCTGACACGATGGATACTTCCGACGTCGGACTGTGGATGGTATCTCTTGAGAACGTTGTCACCATTAATTTTATCTGCTGATTGCCAAATTATCTTGGTGATATCTGTTTCATTCCATTTCTTCCTTTTCCACTGCGGAATATATTTTAACTTCGGAATGAAGTTCTCGGCGTTCTAGAACGAAAACGCCGCAGGGTATATGGAGAAAATCGTCCAAAATCTGGGTATAGACAAAGTTCAGACCAAACGTAATAGCTCACTTTTAGACCATTACCACTAAGTTTTAAGATACTTACAAAATAACGACAAATAGTAGCTACTAAAATTAAAGGCAGTCTGAAAGCTGAGATTCCCCTTAACGTGTTAAAATAGAGAGAAGGCTATTCGTAAACGCAGAACCCTGCGTGGAAAATAATGAGTCCACACCTGCAGAAGTTTTGTGATTGTGTTGACTATAATCGCATGCGATAGGGTTTTACGGAACAACTGACGCGGCCTAAATCTATGATTTACATTCTTTTCGCTAGACTACAGAATTTCCCAGATTTTGACACTAGCCGAAATTAGGATCACTTCCTTCATACATAGAAAACTTAGGTTATAGCGATCATACGTTAGTCACTTAGATGTGGGCAGCAAGAGAATGTAAACAAAAGGTATTACCTCCAGGAATCGTGTCTCAATCTACTTTTACCAACTGCAGAAATGAATACATGGAATACGTTGTGAGAGGGGATCTAATCAGGTCTTCAGTAGAACTAAGATAACTCAGTAGCAAACCACGAAAGCAAAAAACTAAGAAAATGTTTAAAATGGCACTAATAAAATTAAATGGTTCTGTGAAGACCTTAAAATCAGTCGATGCCTCATCCATCAACGGCCTTCGCACGTTCGGTTCAAACCAAATTCCCAGGCGAAGCTGCGCTTACCGATCACATAGAGCTGCGTCCTGGAAGGCAGGCTGTTGAGCACCAGGATCTCCGCCATTCAGCTGTGGAGCGTCTGCATCTCTCCCGTTTGGCCATAGAGTACCGTGTCTGAATATTTGCCCGGTCTTCCTAGAGCGCCGAATAACTTTGGTTTCTCCTCCTGCTGGCGTCCCCGTCAGTAAAAACGCGCGCCTTACCCTCACACCAGCCAATCACAGCCGTATCTAGTTGTTGCCATACGAAAGCAGAAAAAATTCTACATCTAAATCAACATTTATACGCTGCAAACTACCGTGAAGTGCATGACAGATGATACGTCCCATTGTACCAGTTATAAGGGTTTCTTCCCCTTACCATTCACATTTGGAGCGATGGAAGAATGATGGTTTGAATGCCTCTGTGTGTGCAGTAAGTAATTATTCTAATCTTGTCCTTATGATCCCTATGTGAGCGATAGGGGGTTCTAGTAGAGTCACCATTTAATGCGGTTCTTGAAACTTTGGCGATAGAATTTCTCAGGATAGTCGATGTCTGTCTTCAAAAGTCTTACAGTTCAGCTCCTTCACTTTCTCAGTGACACGCTCCCACAATAAAACAAACCTGTGACCGTTAGTGCTGCCCTTCTCTGTATACGTTCAATATTCCCTGTTACTTCTATATGGTACGGGTCCCACACACTTGAGCAATATTTTAGAACCGAACGCACCAGTTCACATCCCTACAAAGTGTTACATCCAGGTATTGGTATGAGCTGGCTGATCCAAACAGTCATTCACTGATATTAAAGTCATAGGATATCACGTTTTTTCGTTGTGTGAAATACATTTTACATTTCTGAACATTTAAACCAAGTTACAGATCTTTGCACCACTTTGAAATCTTATCAATATCTGCCTGAATATTTATGCAGCTTCTTTCAGATAATATAGATAACTACAACATCTGCAAAACGTTCTGAGGCTACTATTATCATTTTCTGTAAGGTCATTAATACTCTCCATCCAAGATAACACGCTGTATCCTCCCTACCAAAAAGTCCCCAGTCTTGTCACAAGTTTCAGTTGACACCCCATATGACAACACTTTTGACAACAAGCGCAGGTGCGGCACTGAGTGAAATGATTTAGATACTGCATCTACCTGACTGCCTTGATACAAAGCTTTCGCTATATCTTGTGAGAAAAGTGTGAGTTGTGTTTCACATGGTGGATGTTTTCGGAATCCATGTTGGTTGGCACTGAGGAGGTCATTCTGTTCAAGACATCCCATTACGTTTGAGCTCAGAATATGTTCTAAGGTTCTACAACAAGATTCTACAACAAATCGATGTGAAGGACACTGGATGGTAGTTTTGTGGATCATTTCTACTACCCTTTCTGTAGATGGGTGTGAACTGTGTTTTTTCCAAGAACTGGGCACAGTTTTTTGTTCGCGGGATCTGCGATAGATTATAGTTAGAAGAGGAGTAAATTCAGCCGCAAATTCAGTATAGAATACAACACGGACTCCATCGGATCCTGGAGATTTCTTCAATTTTAAAAATTTCGGCTGTTTCTCAACTCCACTGACACCAATATGTTTTTCATTCATCTTTTCAGTGGTAAGAGAATTAAACTGGGCAATTCTCCTGGGTGTTTTTTTTTTTTTTTTTTTTGTAAAGGAACACTTGAAAGCGGAGTAAAGCATTTCAGCTTTTGGTTTGCTACCCTCAGTTTCAGTTCCTGTCTCATTCGCTAGGGACTGGACAATATCTCTGGTGCCACTAACAGCCTTTACATACGGCTATAATTTCTTTGGGTTTTGTGGAATATCATTTGATAATATTCTACTGTGGCAGTAACTGAAGCATCACGCATTGCTCTCTTGACAGACAAACGCCTTTCATTAAGCACCTCTCTGCCTATAGACCAACGCTTTGTTTTATACCTTTTGTGCAGTAATCTCTGTTTCTTTAGAAATATCTTTAGAGTGACTGTATATCATGGACGTTCCCTCCCATTATGAATTATTCAACTGGGTATACATCGATCCAGTTGTAAGTAGGCTGTTTATGTTTTCTTATTGGCAACTTTACGTAGCGCTCTATATGAGAATCACTGGCTGTGTTGTGTGCAGTCTGTGGCTAGTTTGCATTGTTGTCTGCCATTGTAGTGTTGGGCAGCGGCAGCTGGATGTTAACAGCGCGTAGCGTTGCGCAGTTGGAGGTGAGCCGCCAGCAGTGGTGGATGTGGGGAGAGAGATGGCGGAGTTTTGAAATTTGTCATGAACTGCTATATATTTATATGATGATATTAAGGTAAATACATTGTTTGTTCTCTATTAATATCTTTCAAATGGTTCAAATGGCTCTGAGCACTATGGGACTCAACTGCTGTGGTCATCAGTCCCCTAGAACTTAGAGCTACTTAAACCTAACTAACCTAAGGACATCACACACATCCATGCCCGAGGCAGGATTCGAACCTGCGACCGTAGCAGTCGCACGATTCCTGACTGCGCGCCTAATATCTTTCATTTGCTAACTATCCCTATCAGTAGTTAGTGCCTTCCATAGTTTGAATCTTTTATTTAGCTGGCAGTAGTGGCGCTCGCTGTATTGCAGTAGTGGGAGTAACCAAGATTTTTGTGAGGTAAGCGATTTGTGAAACGCATAGGTTAATGTTAGTCAGGGCCATTCTTTCGTAGGGATTTTTTGAAAGTCAGATTGCGTTGCGCTAAAAATATTGTGTGTCAGTTTAAGCACAGTCTTGTATAATTTTTCAAAGGGGACGTTTCACAGTGCATGGTCCAACAATTCTTTTAAACTTGAGCCATAGTTCCTTCACATTCTTCTTCCCTGTGCCGAAAGTTTCACTTTCCTCATGGAGATTTGACACTAATGATTTTTTTAATCTAATTTACATACTTTACAGAAGATGATCCCAGAAGACTGGAAGAAGGGAATAATTGTCCCGATCTTTAAGAAGGGAAATAGAAAATGGAGCAAGAAATATCGGGGGATAACATTGTTGAGTCATTGTGCAAAGATATTTGAGAAAATTTTGGAAGCACGAATTCGGGCAAAATTAGAAGGAAGAATGAGGGAAAAGCAACATGGCTTCACAACAGGAACGTCCACGATGGATCTAATTTTTGAGAGTCAACGAATATATTGCTTCCTGCTACGCAGATCTCGTGAAAACACTGTGAAGGTAGAATAGGAAAGTTTCGAGCATACACGGAGACTTACCAGCAATCGTTCTTCTCGCTGACTATTCGCGACTCCAACAGGGAAAGAGGGAATTAACAGTGGTACACAGGTTACCCCCGTCACACACGGTAAGTTGCCTTGTGGATTATATATGTAGATTTTGAGCAGATGTGGACAGATTTCATAACGCATAAAATGAGAAAAAAACTATTTATTGTTTAACTGTGGCTTATTCCGCGACTGATTTGTTGTATACAATATTTTCACTGAACTCGTTGCTTCAGTTGCATGGAAAATTCCATGATTGAAACAGCCCTCGATTGTATCGACGTAAAATACAATGCATACCATTATGCAGTTCTCTCGTTATCAACAATCTACCTCAACGAACCGATCAATGCGTAGGCTGGATGTCTGTTCAACCTCTTAATGCGAATTGTAATTTCCACAGTCTCTTCGGGAAGCCAGGTCCAAAGTATTTTCAGAGAAGATAGTCAGCTTATAAGAAAGGCTGTCGACTGGCACAGTAGAATTTTCTAGAAGGTATTGACGAATTTTTCAATCTCTGAAAAATAATAATGATGCTGTTAGTTCTTTTCATCCTCGAGATCTGCTGAAAGAAGTATTTTTACGGGCCCTGCACTGTAAACATTGAATATCCTTGTTAAAATTTCAGTTCTGATAATTTCCAGAAAGGCCCTATAAAAGTCTGTGACCTAAATATCACTATTCGTTTTTAATCATAGACGGTCTTGGATTTTCTCCGGCTCCTAGCACAGGTAGGTATCGAGAAAACTGCTAATAAGCCATTCATGTTAGAGAACAAATTTTAAATGTAGCTTTCCGTATATTTTCTCCAGCAAACAATCTGAATGGAAACCGTGATAGTGACTGTCCGTCTCTTTCCATTAGATTCAGGTTCTCAGAATCTCTAGTTAAAGCGCAAAGTTGTTACGCTGACGCAATCTTCCTATTGTCAAGAAGCTCTGACGAAGTAGTTTTGAATTTACATTTATATAACAGAGCTACCGCGCTGGAACTGACGGGGCATGCTTCACACGAGCGCTCTCCATTTGTCACGCAGCTTACTTGCTTATTTTCCTCAATGTTACAATTTCATTCCTCTTGCTATTGTCTTCTGTTTGGAATGTAGACGTAGGAGCACTGGTGTATTTCTGTACAGCTGAATGAAAGCACGTTTTTGGAAAACGAACTGTGTCCTTCATGAAGAACTTAAAACATTGTGATTATAAAGTTATTTTGACGCTGTCTTATCAAACATATTTCATAACGCAGACGAGTCGTCACAAATAACACAACGTTTTTTTGTTGCCTTAAGGCAAATACGGTAACCGATGAATTTACTTTTAGAAGATATAGTAATCATACATTTGCTTCTCCGACTGAAAAAATGAAACTGTTTCTCAACGATCATCCGAACAGAATATCACCTGCTATAGTGACTTAATCACGAAACTACAACCAATAGCTTACAAATGCCTAGAGATTGACCATGTAGGCTAGTGAAACTGGCTCACGTAAATAAATTGCGTTAAAGAAAGGTATTCATCTTCATCTGGAAGTGATTATTCTTCATGCAAGCTCTTTCTTTTTTCTGCTGATGTTTGTTTTAAGAATAAGTGTGGTTTGAAAAAATTTTCTACAGATAAAACAATTTCTTCTGTTTACATCCGTACTATGTGTTTCGGTGATAATTCGCCATTTACAGTAGATTTCATTTCATTTTTATGTCGGAAAACAGTTAAATGTTACATGGGAGTATATAAAGTTTTGGCATTGTGCTCATTACATCTAAAAATTTTGAACAAAATACTCTGTCGAGGCGCATTAATGTGATCGATTCCTAGGTTGAATATCCTCCACCTTCTGCATCGCAGACTGCTGCGAGACGTGCAAGAGCAGAGCGAATGAGCTCTGGAAAATACCGACAAAGATGTGCAACCCTGGGGACAGCAGCGCCGTGGCCACGTGCACTAGGTTCCTCGGTTGTGGATCCGTAGTGCGAACAGACCGCCACGCGGAGTGGCCGCGCGGTTTGAGGCGCCATGTCGCGGACTGCGCGGCCCCTCCAGCCGGAGGTTCGAGTCCTCCCTCGGGCATGGGTGTGTGTGTGTGTCGTTCTCAGCGTACGTTATTTTAAGCAGCGTGTAAGTCTAGGGACCGATGACCTCAGAAGTTTGGTCCCTTAGGAATTCACACACATTTGAACATTTGACTGATCGAGACGGTCTCACAGATTCTCGATTGGTTTTAAATCCGGAAAGTTGGGTGGCTAGGAGGCTACGCTAAACTCATCCTAGTGCTCTTAGAATGATGCACGTACACTTTGATCTGCGTAACAGTTGGCATTGTTCTGCTGGTAGATTCCATTGTACCGATGAAAAACAAACCGTATGTAGTAGTAGACAAGGTCACCAAGGCTGAAGGCACACTTTTGCTGATCCACTGTGTCTTCAGAATGACGGCGTCACCTAGGGAATCCACGAAAACATTCCCCAGACCATAACGCTCTTAACGATTGTTGCAGGGTGTTTGCTTTCAGACGTTTCACGGAGAACACGCCAAAGGCCAACTTCCTGATGGCCCATAAAACGAGATTCGTCTGAAAAGGTTACCTGTCATCGCTAAGTAGACGTGTAGTTGCGGTACTGGCGTGCAAATCGCAGCCTTCGTCGTCGATGGACAGCAGTGAGCATGGGCGCATGAACCAGCCGCCTGCTCTGGAGGCCAATACGCAGCAACTTTCGCTAAACGGTCATTGAGGAGACACTGTTGGTAGCCCCTTGGCTCAACTGGCCGGTCAGTTGCTCAATTGTTGCATGTCTGTTCGCCCGTATACATCTGCGCAGCCTTTTTCTTTTCTTTACTGTTATTTTAAACACGTTGTACAAAGGTGGGCTGTCAGCAGCATAGTACGCTGCTCTTCAGCCGTGAGTGGTACAATATAAGACATAAAGGAGGTACAGGTGATGCAATACAAATGGCGGGTAAAACACTGTAGACACGGAAAACAATATACACGAAGCCGTTCACGCTGGACAACAAAAAACACTAAAACCTGTTGACACGGCGCACAAAACACGGACGACTGCGGCGGCGCAGGTGAACGGTGGGGCGTGACGGCGAAAGAAGACTAAACATAAACACGATGGCACACACACGAGACACTGAAGGCGATGATCTCCGGCGCGCGAATGTCCACTGAGCGTGTACGAGCCCGGGGACCTGCCAAGACAGGAGGAGGGGGGTTCCGCAGCCTTCGTTCACCCCTATCTTTTATGTCTCGTGGTGCACCACAGCTACATCGGCGCCGGTTTTGGATAACGCCGTTCCGACATTAGTGCGGCAAGCGAGCTATTTACAAAGTTGGCCATTTCGGTAATACTTCCACCCATGGCCAATCATCATTGCCTTTGCGCTTCAGATAAATCGCTACGTTTCCACATAACAACAACGACTGCACTGTTTTCCGCGTCCCCACGACTCGCCTTTATACCCTCCTCTGCTAGTGCTGCCACCTGCAGTCTGCGAGTACTTACTGCCCGTTGACGTCGAACATAGGCAGTGGTCACGTTAATGTGACTGAACGGTGTATTTGCGACTGCACTTCAGTTTCGGTACTTACTTTACAGCCAACGGAAACCTCTACTAAACCTCGGTCTGATCCAGAGAACAAGAATTATTTTAATTGCAATTTTGGGACAATGTGTCCCAAATTAAAAATGTGAAACCCTAGTGTGACGCTAGACACCCCTCCATGTTGCATCCGAGTGGATGGACGGAGAAAAGGTGGGGTTCAACGTTATCCGCGAAACTGATACTAAAACAGCATTTATTAATGCCGAAAGGCAAAACAGGTTAGCAGCCAATGTATGAAGGTCAGTCGGCCGCTGTGCCCAAGCGGTTCGAGGCGCTTCCGTCCGGAACCGCTCTGCTGCTACGGCCTCAGGTTCGAATCCTGCCTCGGGCATGGCTGTGTGTGATGTCCTTAAGTTAGTTACGTTTAAGTAGTTCTAAGTCTAGGGGACTGATGACCTCAGATGTTAAGTCCCATAGTGCTTAGAGCCATTTGAACCATTTTTTGATGAAGATAAATTGAAACAGTTAAACAATTAAAGTTGAAACATGAAAATAATTTAATTAGACTGTTTAAGGCAGTTCATTTAAAAAAAAGTATCATCTTACTGCTTATTAAAACATAAAATTGGTTTGAAACACTAATAACATTTAGTTACATCCAAAATGTAAGATCCAGTCATCTCATCAGAGAGTTCTAAAACAACATTGACTAACTTCACTCAAGTTATACAATAGAAAGACAAGGTGTACAGAGCTTAAATTTAAAGAAGCTCTGGTCAATAGAATTTGAACTGCTCCAGTTGGATTGACAATACAAGATAATTAGCCCACAGTGCTCGCCGCCACTGGGCCAAACACAGGACAGTTAACAAATCGGACGGCTCAGAATACCGGCTCTCGCCGTCAAGTAGACACATGTGGCTACGCAGGTGCATAATATAATTTACAATTACACAAGTTGAAATCAGGGGAGGGAAAGACAGGGGAGGCTGTGTCAGAAAGCACCAAAAGGCTCAAGGCAATTATAACTGGAGACTGACATGATAACTTCAAATTTAGCAAATTTACCCATTTTAGAATCGTTGCAAGGAACTACTCGCGCGGTGTAAAATCTGTGAACACCACCAAGATTAATAACAATAAATAAATAAAGGACAGTGATGCCGCTTCAGTCTGGAGCCGCGCTACATCTACAGTCGCAGGTTCGAATCCTGTCTCGGGCATGGATGTGTGTGATATCCTTAGGTTAGTTAGTTTTAAGTAGTTGTAAGTTCTAGGGGACTGATTACCTGAGGTGTTAAGTCCCATAGTGCTCAGAGCAATTTGAACCATTTTTTTTTTTTTTTTTTTTTTTGACAGTGATGCACTTCGAGTAATTTCTAATAACCTCTCCAACCGAGGTAACAAATGTAGCAGACAGCATTTTGCAGACCCAAATAAGTTCTGATGCCAAATTGAAACGTCACAGGTTTACGCTTCATTTAACTAACTGATTAATTTCTACATGTTTAATAATTCATTTTACGCCGAGAGCGTCTTTTCAATGTTTTGCCTAGTTAATTAACCTCTGGATTCAAGAATGCTTCCGTGTATATTTTTTCTTCTGTTGGTATCACACCTCCTCTCTCATCCTTTGATCCCGTGATGTATGTGGATGGATAAACGTAACTATGCATGGAATATATAATAATCTGGGTTAGTCAAAGACGGTAGCAGTAGGGCAGTTTAGCACCAACATAACAACGTGAGCAGATTCGGCAGAGAGTTCGTGATTCCAAAGATAGTGGGGATGAGCTGTGCAGAGTTTGTGAGGTTGGTTCTCATTCAGGACCTACCCCCACCACCAGTTTTTTTGAACGATTGGCGGTTGGTACTGGAACGCGCCGTGTTAGGACACTCTGGGGCCGCCGATTGAACGAGACGGACGCAGGGGTGCGGCGCTCTTCATGGATGGTGAGAAAAGTTATTCATAATGTAGGTCTTTTGGGGTAACATTGATTATGAAACATGTTCAGGTGTGAATTAATAGCGGGAAGCGTTCAGCGATATTGTATTTGTAGAAATTTTTCAGATTAATGTGTTTCAAGTAGCGGACATAGGCGCGAGGTGACTGAGGGCATGAACCAACGGTTCTCGTTCTTAGGTCAATAGTAGATAGGTTCATTAATGTTTCATTTGTTGCATAGTTTAGTTCCAGATACAAGCAATATAAATTTTCCATGATTCAACGATTTATTTTACTCGTTTCTTTGTTGTCGAACTTGGCCACGTGTTGCCAGAATTCATAACGGTAGTCACTAGATTTGCCTTTCGTTTATCATAGCATGAATAATGTGGAGTCATGAAGCCTGGGCTTTTTTGCTCACGTTGCATTGCGGTTGAATAATACGCGGTTTCAACATGAACTTATCCGCATGGTACTGCATGTGAAGTAACACAAGTAATGTTTGAGACAGAATGGCGTTAAGAGGCCACCATTCAGTAACATTCATTTTTATCCATTTTAATCATTAGTGGATGTAATTGACAACGAAGTGTTGTCTATGTTTCCGGTATGACGAGATGCAAGAGATGGTGAGTGCTTCATGAAGGTTTTGTCACTGAGAGTGGTAGTTTTCTTAAATACGAGTGTAATAGACTTCATGTATGTTTTGTCACAGAGAGTAATAGTTTTATTAAATATTATCGAAATAAATCAGAATGATAATTGAAATTCTCTCTTAGCGTTATTTAGTATCCTTCATGCATACCACTGAGATGATGACTATATTCTATGAATTTTCAATCCAGGCATATCTATTGTATGCATTATGCACTTCATGCGACTAACTGAATTCATAGTATCAAAAAAAAAAAAGTCTTACAGTCCCTAATGTGCACGTATTGTTCCATGGCAATTCACCGATGCTGCGTTATCCGTTACTTCATTTTTAAATTAGAATACTATCTTTCCTAGCGGGTTTGATTACCTACATTTCAATTTATCGGGCCTAATTGAAAGGATTAGACACATAGCGGTAGAAGTGGGAACCATGGAGCACTGCGCCCGCTTGTATTAAAGGGAGATACTTCTCACATGAAAATTAATCAGCTTAACAAACGAGGGGTAAACTTTCAAAATGTTAAATCAGATACTGCGTCCTTGGCGCCCTTGTCGCGGTACCGGAACAAATCCACGTGTCGGCACACAGAACAGCCTTTACCCGCGGTCTTAAATACTACCGAAAGACTGTGTGTAGAACTTGCTCCGAGCTGCGACAGAAAGCTTTTAAGACGGGCGGTAGTAATTAGTGGTTCACCAAACTACTATATAATGCCTCGAGATTTCTTGCCACATGTCAGTCCCGGCTGGGAATCATACCAAGAATTCAATAGTAATAAATTAAACTTCAGTAAACGGGAAAGGAATGAAAATAACTTGTCAGGCTTTAAGGCAAATGTGTGGCTCACCGAAAGGCGGATAGAAGCAACGCGCGTGGTAACGCGGGCCGGACCGTTGCTATCAAATCTGGAGACAGTCCGTGGGAGGCCACCACAGGAGGCTGAGATGAAGCAAGAACCGGAAGGCAACGCACCTCGGCATGTCAAGTCACAGAGTGGAAAGCAAAACAGAGTCTCTTATTGCAACAGGGACACTAATAGCACCAAACACTGAGACACTGTCACCATTGGGAAATAACGCCTGCTTGTTTAAAATTAGCCCCGACATATATCAGCCTTCACAATCGTGCTCGCCGGGAAGATCTTGCGAGATGTCAGCAGACAGATAACAGTTGGGGTGTTGCAGCAAACAGATCCCTCCCGCTTGGTCCCCTCAGAGATCGCCTGGGTTGCCTTCCACGTCTTCCTCGGAAACACGCCAAACGTGTTTAGGAGACAAATCAGCGACGAACCGAGAACCCGCAACACGTGGCTCCACCACCAGCTCACACGCCGAACTCAAAACTGACTCTTCCGCCGCGCCTCGTTGCCAGCTCAGTTCTCGCCACCCGACACGAGTCGCTCGCCCCGTGGCTTGGCCTTCCGCTCGGCCCGCACTCCAAACATAAGCCTGTACGGCACGTAGCGTGATCTATCGATTCG
Organism: Schistocerca nitens; assembly: GCF_023898315.1. NCBI lineage: Eukaryota > Metazoa > Arthropoda > Insecta > Orthoptera > Acrididae > Schistocerca > Schistocerca nitens. The sequence goes on along the minus strand of NC_064619.1, from coordinate 2,672,067 downwards.
CACAACGCTACACCTAGCGTACACATCAGTATATCTGTTTCTGTGCAGCTGAATTGCAAGACGTGTACGATGTAGGTACGTCGCTGCTGATCCTCATACAGAGCGAACCTTTATGGAGTGGGCATGTCGCAAACATCAAATGGTAGATGTTACGTGACTTCTGCTATAGCCCTATTTGTATTTTGAGCCAAGAGCTGAACTTTAATATTAATATTGTATGAACAGTTTAACGCATTTATTTGTTTAGAAACAACAATGGTGAATAATTGTTGCTACTACTCTTGCCACCCGAAATATTGGAAAAGAGAAGAGTCTGACTCTTTTCGTAGTAAAGTACTTTAGTATCCAACAGTGACTCAGATTTCTCGTCCAGGCCAGATGAGGTATACTCGGTCTAAGTACGCCTACCACTGAGGTCGCTGCCGCAGCGATGGGTCTCACCTGTGGCGGTCTACTGACGCGGGAGTGCCGATGAACACCGCGGCCACACGCTTCTCAGTTACCTCTCACTATACTATGAAGCCCTCCATACGTATCACTAATAGTACAGTGACATATCTTGCCTGTGTTACGTTTCCATTCGGATGGTTCCTTGGGCTATTTGTGCCCGCTTACAACGACTTCCGCTACGCTCTGGATTTCGTCTTTTGACCAGTAGTCCACTTAGGGTACTTCGCTGTTATCGACAACAGGAGACACCTGCTGTTTCCACCGGTCGCCGGCATTTCAGGCACTACCACCACAAACTGCCGCACTATGCTCTTCCTATGTGTGGGATACAAAAACGTTTGACGGTCACGCGGCTTGTAGATATTGCGTTCTGTTCTGAGGTTACTCTGCTGTAAGCTGACTACACACAGTTCAGAGTCTCAAAGAAGTGATGTCATGCAGGTACACACATTCGGGAGGTTCGGAATTCAGATCGCCATTCGGTCATCCAGACGCAGGTTTACCGCCTCTTCCTTAAATCGATTAACGAGAATTTCCAAATGAGTCCTTCAACGGCCTTGTTTTCTCTGAACTTCGTCTCGACTATCTTCAACATCTAGAGGACGTTAAACCCTCATCTTTTTTCTTCCAAACTCGCTATATGTTGACAGAAAAATTCTAAGCATACATAGAGGTAGAGAATAGATGTACGTGAAATAAAATGTATGACAGTATTGAAAAAACAAAACGTAAATGTTAATGAAATGTATCATGTTATGGTAACCTTTCGGAATCGAACTTTTTGCTTCAGTTGAATGTTACTGTCGCCTGAGCAAGTATTCATCTTATCCATCGGACACCAAGCGTACGCCTGAAGTTCGGTTCACATTCGACGTCAACGGAACGGGACATGCTGAAAATTCATTTATCTGTCCTCTCCTGTAGCAGAAGACTCTTGGAAAAAAACACCCAAGTTGTCGTGAGACATCTGCAGTGGGCCGCAACAACAAAGCGAAATAATAAAATAAAGAATAAAGACTAAGAAGAGAAACAAAGCACTGAATCCACTGTTGCAACGTGAGTGAGTGTGGTGAAAATTGTTCATCTTCCGATGTTAGCAGGCGACGACTCCATCCTACGCCCCTCCCTCTCCAACAAAAGCCAAAACTTTCTTCCTGAGAGTTCTTCTCGTCGACGTTCCGTCCGTCAAATGCGAATCGACTTAATAAGTTCGCTCACAAGGCACTGGTTGTTCCGCGTATTCGCTATTATTTTGTACGTTTTGTTTCTTAAAAGTTTCATCATGGTGTCGTAACTTGACAAACAGTCAACTCTACGGAGATGGTTTAAATTTCAAATTAGTGTGTACTGCCCCGACAGTTTAGTCCAAAAGAATAGCCCTTTCTCCAGAAATCACCACTTGTTTAGTTTCTGTTTTCAAGTTTTATTTTGTGAGTCACTTACAGATACTGAGAACACAGGCTTCAGATTTTAAGATGTTTGGAAGTTCCAAAATAGTGCTCGCTATGCTGCAGAGTGAAAGATTCATTCTAGAAACAGATTTATTTGAAAGGGTTCTCGGGAAATGCAGTGAATTTTTTAAGGAAAATGCAAATACAGTTCTGGGGCTGATCCAGTGTTTGGGGACCTTACTATGAAGGCTTGACAACAGGTATCGAAGTCAGACACATGCTTCTAAGATCGTAACAGCTCATCTTAGCCCGTACCAAATTCTAACAGAAATGCAAGGGGGGCTTAAATGGGAATTCTTCAAAGGAAAGTGACTTACTTCTTGTGGAACCCTGTTGAGTAAATTTAGATAATCTCTATTCCATTAGGAATAATGGGATCATTCTGCTGCCGCCGACATACACTCCTGGAAATGGAAAAAAGAACACATTGACACCGGTGTGTCAGACCCACCATACTTGCTCCGGACACTGCGAGAGGGCTGTACAAGCAATGATCACACGCACGGCACAGCGGACACACCAGGACCAGCGCTGCTGGCCGTCGAATGGCGCTAGCTGCGCAGCATTTGTGCACCGCCGCCGTCAGTGTCAGCCAGTTTGCCGTGGCATACGGAGCTCCATCGCAGTCTTTAACACTGGTAGCATGCCGCGACAGCGTGGACGTGAACCGTATGTGCAGTTGACGGACTTTGAGCGAGGGCGTATAGTGGGCATGCGGGAGGCCGGGTGGACGTACCGCCGAATTGCTCAACACGTGGGGCGTGAGGTCTCCACAGTACATCGATGTTGTCGCCAGTGGTCGGCGGAAGGTGCACGTGCCCGTCGACCTGGGACCGGACCGCAGCGACGCACGGATGCACGCCAAGACCGTAGGATCCTACGCAGTGCCGTAGGGGACCGCACCGCCACTTCCCAGCAAATTAGGGACACTGTTGCTCCTGGGGTATCGGCGAGAACCATTCGCAACCGTCTCCATGAAGCTGGGCTACGGTCCCGCACACCGTTAGGCCGTCTTCCGCTCACGCCCCAACATCGTGCAGCCCGCCTCCAGTGGTGTCGCGACAGGCGTGAATGGAGGGACGAATGGAGACGTGTCGTCTTCAGCGATGAGAGTCGCTTCTGCCTTGGTGCCAATGATGGTCGTATGCGTGTTTGGCGCCGTGCAGGTGAGCGCCACAATCAGGACTGCATACGACCGAGGCACACAGGGCCAACACCCGGCATCATGGTGTGGGGAGCGATCTCCTACACTGGCCGTACACCACTGGTGATCGTCGAGGGGACACTGAATAGTGCACGGTACATCCAAACCGTCATCGAACCCATCGTTCTACCATTCCTAGACCGGCAAGGGAACTTGCTGTTCCAACAGGACAATGCACGTCCGCATGTATCCCGTGCCACCCAACGTGCTCTAGAAGGTGTAAGTCAACTACCCTGGCCAGCAAGATCTCCGGATCTGTCCCCCATTGAGCATGTTTGGGACTGGATGAAGCGTCGTCTCACGCGGTCTGCACGTCCAGCACGAACGCTGGTCCAACTGAGGCGCCAGGTGGAAATGGCATGGCAAGCCGTTCCACAGGACTACATCCAGCATCTCTACGATCGTCTCCATGGGAGAATAGCAGCCTGCATTGCTGCGAAAGGTGGATATACACTGTACTAGTGCCGACATTGTGCATGCTCTGTTGATGTGTCTATGTGCCTGTGGTTCTGTCAGTGTGATCATGTGATGTATCTGACCCCAGGAATGTGTCAATAAAGTTTCCCCTTCCTGGGACAATGAATTCACGGTGTACTTATTTCAGTTTCCAGGAGTGTATATGTAGCCTAGGAAAGGATAAGGTAAGAGAGATTAGAGAGCTTACCTAAACGTGTAAGCAGCCATTTTACCTCCACTCAGCACGCGAATGGATAAGGACAGAAATAGCTAATGTGGATATTATCCACTGCACAATGACTTACAGAGTATGTTTGCAGGTTTAAAATTACATAATATATATGTATCTTTCCGTGATTCCTCTCTTCGCCCTCTCTCTCTCTCTCTCTCTCTCTCTCTCTCTCTCTCTCTCTCTCTCTCTCCTCAGCTACTAACCCTACCTACTCCATTTTCAGATGCAGAAACGACTGTCTGTAAGCCTCCACGTGGCCAGAATTTACTGAATTTACCGTCGTAGTCGTTACGACACGTGCATTTGCAGAGGCGTAACGTGTTTATTGACTTGACTGCTCTCAGAATTTTGAGTGTAGTCTTTTTTGTGGTACACAAAGTCTGCCACCATTATAGATTCAACTTTCCTGCGATGCTCTCACATTAACTAAGCAAGCTCGTCACGAGCCAGGTATCGCTGTTCCACTATTTATTTCTTACTTTAACTGGACTATTAACGATTGTAAACTGGTGAAATGTTCAAGAATTTGTTGATAGTCTGTTTTTTAAGCGACTTGTTTCGAAACTAAACTAAACTTTATTAGCATTCCTGAAATAACTCACAGTTTGGCATATTGCTGTTTATCTTAAATAACACGACGAAACAACGTTAATGATTTTTTGACATTTGTTTGGAGAATTAATTTCATGTCTGGATGACGGCTAACAATGATATTCTCAATATTTTTCTGTCCATATATTGTGCTTAGGATCATTTGTGTAATAGATACACTGTTGCCAGCCGCCATTATTGAATTTCCAATTCAACTTAAGTTCTGTGAATTACTACGACGCTATCGTCGACAGAATTTAGCCGATTTGTGTCAGAAAGTTTAACGCTTATTTCAGAACAAAGTCTGATTAAAACGTACGATACACAACTCCGTCATTACGATATCCTTCTGCATCTCATATATCTTACGGACTGATGCAGCATAGATCTAAAGTCAGAACCTACGCCCACGGTCACATTTCTTTCCAGAAGTACTATTATTCTCTCACGAACCCTTTTATATCCACGCCCACGTACTGGATACCATAATTCACTTTTCATCAAGATGTCTGTAGTTGCATACGAAAGGATTCCAGGCGATCTACGGAGGTCAGTGAATAACTTCTTCAGAAATTCGGGCTTCTGAAGTTACTTGCAACATCATCGCCTAGCAGACTAGCAGATTCTACAGAAAGCTGTGCGACGAACACTAGCAAACTGCTGTTGTTGCTACACTGAGATAGGCTGTAAAGATAATAACAACCTGTGCTAGCCGTACAAACGGAACGTATCTACCCGAGGATTAGTTTCACGTCCCAAGCAAAGAACCTTTCCAAGATTGAACCGTAAATAACATTTTAAATTTCGAATGATTAGTAATCTACAGAGTCTTTCCAAATAAGACCTGCAGAGTTATTGATTTTAGGAGACTTTTTTTCCTTTGACTTCAAGTAAGACCAGTATTAATTAGTCACTTTGGAAGAGAGATCTATTGTAAAACAAAATACAAATGTCGATGAACTACTTTCAATAGCCACTCAGCAACAATTCTAAATAAATGCGGATTGTGATTAATTCCATTCGTTATAAGGAGACGGTTTATTCAAACAAAGTCGGTCTTTTCACTTACTTACGCCGACTACATTATATTTACTTAAGTGCAGTTTCGAGGAAAGTATATTCCATTCTACTTCTGAAAGATTGTTAGTTTAGTTACACATCCAGTTAAATATACCCCAGTTGTGTTGGTAAGATATTTTCAGTATTCATATAGGCATCTGATAGCGTCTGTCGAAGAAAGGTCTGGGAAGCATTAGAAAAGAAAGGAATGGAAAAGAGGCAATAGGCAGAGTGATGGACATGTACTGTGGAAGTCTGAGTTATGTGAAAGCGGGATATAAAAGGACGGATTGGTTCCAGGAAAAAAAGGAAAAAAAAAACATTGCAGTGCATTGTCACCTCCCCTCTTCATTGTGGTCTTGGATAAGATAATGACTAAGGTGGTAAGAAAACTGAAGAAGACGATATGAAGTCAATGATATTTGCAGATGACCTGATAATCTGGGGAAAAGGGGAGGAGGAGATTCAGGAACAGCAGGATGCTTCGAAGTAACTGTGAGACAGAATGTCATGAAACTGAATGTAAAAAATGTGAGATCCTGATTACAACTAGAAAGAAAAATAGACCAGCTACCGGAATAAGGACTGGAGGTGAATAACTGAAGAATATGGAATATGGTAAGTATTTGGGACGTGTGATAGAGGAAAATGGTAAAAATAAGGAAGAAATGAGTGAACATGGCAGATATGCGGAGGCATTCCTGCAAAGTGTTAGGAACCTGGTTTCGAATAGAGACATCCCCAAAAGAGCAAAGAAGTCACGGAGAGAAGTAACCACATCCCAATATTAACCTATGCATCTGAAAAATGTGTAATGACGAAAAGAGATGTAAACAGATTACGGGCATGTGAAATGAAATTCCTTAGAAGTAGGATAGGAGTAATAAGAGATAGCTGGGGAATGAAAGGGTAAGGGAAATAGTGAAAGAGGAACCTTTGAAAAACGGGATACAAACATGAAGGCTAAGATCATGTGAGCACCTAAAGAGAATGCAAAAAAGAGGATTCCCAAGAAGTTACACGAAATGGAGACGAGAAGGAAACGGCATGCAGGAAGACCGAGGGTTCCAAACACACCTAGCCTTGGGCTGGAATCTGTTCAAGATGATGATATAAGCAATCATTTACGTGAAACTGGAGCCAGTGACAAGTAGGCTTGCCTGTTCAGCAAAGAATTAGGTAGGTAAAAAGCTAAGCATTGAGGCACGGACAGCGACGAAAGAAATGAATGAAGAGTTAATGCGCGACCTCGTGCGATCCCTCCGGGAAGATGACGACTGCTGCGCGAGGGAGATAAAGCACAGCCTGACGAGAGCGGACAGGCCACCAGCTTCGGGACGGCGTTCCGCCTGACTGAGGCAGCGGGGGAAGGAGAGCCTGACACTGTGCCCAAGTCCAGTCGCCGAGGGCCGCAAACTTGGCGCGCTTAGCTTCCAGTTAGGTATTCCGTCTGTCCCGGGAGCACTGCCCCTGGCAGAGCGGCAGCCTCACGCACAAGGCCAGAGCGTTCGCAGGCAGCGTTAAACTGTTCGACCGCAAATGGCGTGTTGATGCTTCGTCTTTGTTCGTGTACGCTCCTCTATCCAGGTTCGTGATCTTTCCTTCTTTGCTGTTACATCATGCCACTCGCACCATAAGGGCCGGAGATAGCCTACCAGCGGTACAACATCCCACTCTTCCGCCAAAAGCTTTAAAATATACGCAGAGACGTTACAGACATAACTGAATCGGTGAATGTTAAAGGGCAATAGTCCACTAGGGCCAACTTGCAGTAAAATGAACAAAACTGTCTCATTCCGTAAATACTGGCAAACTGATCTATTAGGAGGTAGTAACTATGGAACCGGCGTTTGGGAGAGATACTTGACGCGAAAACATAATCTTAATTCAGGTTCTCTACATTAGACGCGTTTTCAAGGGTCGAGGACTACTGCCCTCTTAACATGCCACGAAGAAATAAAAACAATTTTCTTAGGTTTTTCCGATGAATTATGGGAAAGCAAAGGTTTTTATGACAAATCAACATTTCTCTAGAGAAATGGACGTTTATTATGTGAAAAGAAAATTGAAAGTATGAGAGACAGCTCAAGACAAATATAAAACGTTCAATAAACAGCATCATTGTTTAATCACTGTACTGTTTTGGCATCAAGTGGGCCACCGAAAGGCGATTTCCTCAGATAGTTCTCCGTCTTCCTCTGCGATGCACTCCAGGATTTTTTAAAAATCTTCGTGTAGTTCTGTGTTTATCGGGACTTTTCCAGTGGGGTGTGCCGTAAGATGATCGATGTGTTTGCTGGGAGTCTTCTTGGTGAGGATGAAGTTGTGTTTTCATCTGAATACGCATTCGAAGGCTTCAGAAAACACTTTTTTAGTTAGCACTTCCTGTGGCTGCAGACTATCGAACTGAAGGTCAAATAACTTTTACGCTGGAGAGGAGAGGGTGAGGTACGTACCAGCTAGAGACAAATGAAGTCTGCACAAACATGCAACGACCTATAGGAGTTCATGAACTGGCGTTCTAGCAGGCGACCGCGTCGTCGTCTCTCGGTATGTTAAAGGGGCGTTGTCCAGGCTACTGTACTTTTAACTTGGTAACCTCGTACTTATTAGCCGCCGCTACGCCTAAAAAAAGTGACACGCAACGGTCCTACAGCACCCCAACGATGCAGCTGGCCATGTCGAACCCTAAAATGCAAACAAATGAAAATCGTATAAACGTGGGCTACTGCCCTTCTAACAACCACCAATTCAATTTAAGTATGAGAAATTAAGAAAAGGACTTTAAAATGTATAGAAAAGATAAAATTTTAATGTTATTTACATAAAACTACCCTGCTGTTTTTTGTTAAAATTTAAAATTAAAAAAAAATTAAGGATAAAAATAAAAATAAATTTTAAAATACGTTGAAAAACTGGTGAAATTCCTTGAAAAGGATTACTACGGTTTCTCAAAAAAGTTGGATCAGAACTGGAAAAATTGAGCTTGAGCACTGGGGTATAAATATAGGGATCCATTTGGTGATACCTGTGGAAATGAAGACAGATGTCGGGGTGAACACTGAAGAAGACAAAAAGGGAGACGGGATTTATCGACAAATTCATGTGTGTATTACAAACTTATCACTGTGAAATCACCGCACTTATAATGCTTCGATGTCGTATGCTGACAACACTGGGATTTTATCTAACACGGAAACATGGAAAATGTAGTAAAGACTTGTAAAACGCATTTTATGAATGACGATTTCTGAGAGGAACATTAGTTTTTTAAAAATGTTAGTGGAAGATGCAACTAATGAACGTTTAAAAACAAAAGTTTTTCAAATATAATATTTGTGTATTTCAACAAGGGCATGAAAGCTAAGAAAGTCAGTGATGCAGTAACCAGGGAGTTGTAAGTAGGCTGTTTAGGTTTTCTTGTTGGTAACGCCACGTAGCGCCCTGTATGAAAATCACTGGCTGTGCTGTGTGCAGTCCGTGGCTGGTTTGCATTGTTGTCTGCCATTGTAGTGTTGGGCAGCTGGATGTTAACAGCGAGTAGCGTTGCGCAGTTGGAGGTGAGCCGCCAGGAGTGGTGGATGTGGGAAGTGAAATGGCGCATTTTTGAGAGCGGATGATCTGGACGTGTGTCCATCAGAGACAGTACATTTGTAAGAATGGATGTCATGAACTGATATATATATATATATATATATTATGACTTTTGAACACTATTAAGGTAAATACATTGTTTGTTCTCTATCAAAATCTTTCATTTGCTAGCTATGCCTATCAGTAGTTAGTGCCTTCAGGAGTTTGAATCTTTTATTTAGCTGGCAGTAGTGGCGCCCGCTGTATTGCAGTAGCTTGAGTAACGAAGATTTTTGTGAGGTAAGTGATTTGTGAAAGGTATAGGTTAATGTTAGTCAGGGCCATTCTTTTGTAGGGATTATTGAAAGTCAGATTCCGTTGCGCTAAAAATATTGTGTGTCAGTTTAAGCACAGTTTTGTATAATTGTTCAATTGTTAACCATGAATTGCCACTAACTACTCCTGTTGTAGTACAAGAAAATTGAATCTTGCAACCAACAAAAGTAATAGGTCCTTGTAGTAACTCCTGTTGACCAGTTTCATTTGGTGTAATTGAAAAGGTGTCCACTGTCTTGTACACTGGCAATCTGCTCCTTCTTCTATACATTCTCCTCCTGTACGGCATGGCGATGTGAAGCGTGCGGCTGCCTCGAGTCGAATGAGCCTGCAGCTGCCTGCAAGTACTGATAAGAAGTGGCCGCACAGCTGACGTAACCCCAGCAGCGCTCCTTATCAGCGCGTTGCGCAACAGGAAGTGAATTCTTCTGCAACACGCTTCTAGTAGTACTAGGACGCGTGTTGCGCGACAGCCTCGCTCTGCGGCTACGTCCCGCTCAAGGTTGGAGTTGGAGTTGTACCCAACAGGAATTATGGAACATGTGTGGTTACAACAGACAAGTCATTTTCATTGTACACAAGGAGTTACTACAAGGACCTATTACTTTTGTTGGTTGCAAGATTCAATTTTCTTGTACTACAACAGAAGTAGTTAGTGGCAATTCATGGTTAACAATTGCTATTTTAAGAGGTACTGATAAACCTCTTCAAGGATTGGAGGCCTATAATGAAAGAGACATTATTTCTTATCGCACTTTTGCAGTTGGAGTTGTACCCAACAGGGATTATGGAACATGTGTCGACCCTTAGCCGAGGATACCTCACTGGAATCTTCTGATTTTTTCTTGTAGTTTGTGTAATTAGTGTAGCTTTTGTTTATTGCTAGCGCGTAATTGTAGAGAGAATCTCCTTTGTAGTTGCAGTCTTTCATTGTTGTACAGTAAAACAGTTGTGGTATGCATTTAGATTTGCACCAAGTATTTCGCAGCTGCGCTTGAGATTAACTAGATATTATTTTCAGTGGTATGTTAATGTGTTTTCTTCTTTTTGCTCTTCAAATTGTGCTTTTCTGTGTTATCGTGTGAAATATTGTGACAATTATGGAGTGTGAAAAACCTAATACTAGGCTCCAAAGTAAACTGAGAAATGACAGTGAAGACGAAAGCAGTGCGTTAGCGCCACCGTGTAACGAATTAACTAATGTTCAACATAGTAATTTGGTAATTGTGCATAGGGAAATGGAGCGGGCGGCAAACAATGGCGTAGACAGTGAAACAATTAGTGAACAGGGAAGCATTATCGATCGATCGGTCGGCAACAGCCCGCGTCAGGAATCGGGAATGACAGGATACAATCTTGGAAACACTGCAGATTCAGGTTTTGGGTCCTCACCGTTTTCTCCAATAAGTCAAGACACATTTTCTGCTTGTCAAAATGTGAATGTTGCCGGTGTACCTTCACTGCCGAAAAGCACTGAGGAACATGTTTCAGACACTAGTGCATTGTTATTACAGTTAATGCAACAAACGGGAAAAAGGCTACAAAAGTTGGACACAACGCTTGAACAAATTCAGAAACAAATGGGACAAAATCTTCAAAAGTTAGACACAATGGAACAACACCAGAGACAAAACACAGCAACAGTTAGACGCAATGGAACAAAAGCTTCAAATTTATACTCAGTGGAACATACGCTTGAACAAACACGTGAAGATTTAACTACTGAGTAACATAAAATCGAATCGAAATGTCAAAAAGTCTGTAATGACGTAAAAACACAAATTTGTGAGCATTTCCAACCTATTTTTTCGCGGCATGAAAATACATTACAGAACACGAAGCAGCCATAAAAGAACTGCAAACTATTGTTCATGAAAATCATGAGACCTTGAAAGCTAAAATTGACTCAGTTGCATCTACCAATTCGGTTACGCAACTTGCAAAAACTCAGGAAAACGTAATGGACACAGTAGATACGATTTCAACACAAATGGACACTCTGAAACGTGGTTCAGAAAAACACACTAAGGAAATAAGCACACTATCGGAGAAAGTAGCCGAACTTTCGGATCAGTTCACTAACTTATCTGCAAATGTAGATGATGATCTGAATGACACAAGACCTGTAGCCATCACTGACAAAGAAGAGAATGAACAAATTAATAAATTCCAACAAAATCAGAATCAAATTAATACGCAACACAAAAGAGAAATCCGGGAAGTACAAGATCAGTTGGCACAAGTAATACAAAAATTACATATTTCAATGGACACTTGCGCTCCAACACGGGAAGAGGGACTTAGAAATACGGAAAAGCCACAAAATAATAACACAGGGCATTTTCGAAATTATGAAATAAATTGGCAAGGTGCACCGAATTTTGAGATGGAACCGCCGAAACGACGTAACAATGACCGACATGCGACTCGCCGACATGATGATTTTGACTATAAGCTGTTCATTACTACACGTAAATTCAAAACATTTAAGAACTCTGCCAACGACATTCATCCACAAGCGTGGCTCCATCAATTCTCTCATTGTTTTCCTCCCAACTGGTCATTAGAGCAAGGATTAGAATTTATGTGTGGCTACATAGAGAATGAACCAGCTGTAAGAATGCGATCGATCATTCACGATTGTCACAGTGAAGGAGAATTTTACCATGCCTTCCTCTCAGCATATTGGTCTCAAGCTACACAAGACCGAGTAAAACATAGCTTCATAATGATAAAACATTTCGATCAATCTGAATTTTCCAGTCTTGTGGAATATTTTGAAGACATGTTGCACAAGAATCAGTACCTGTCAAACCCATACAGCCCCTCAAAACTCATCCGCATTTGCTTAATCAAATTACCTGAACATTTACGACATATTATTTTGGCAGGACGTCTAAAGACGACATTGAAGGTTTTCAGAGACTCTTACAAGAATTAGAAATTGACACAACAATTACAGGTCACATCCGTCGCAATTCCGCGATGAAAGAAATAATAACTGGACACGACAAGGCTATTCTCACTACACAAATCGTGACCAAAACAGACACCACACGTATGACAACCGTTGGCAGAGTAGTAATAATTACAGGGAAAGATCACCTCTCCGTGGTAGTGACTATCACAGAAACAATCAGAGAAACAGACAATATGGGAACCAAAATAATTATTATCACGGGAGACAGAATAGACGCAACGGTCCAGCAGGCAGTTACGATTCAAGAAGAAATTCTCCACCACGTGACGGACAAGAAAAAAACTATGGAATCTACCGACATGACGACAGACGATATGATCGTAACGACAGACCTGAATTGCATCAGAACTGGCGGGATTCAAACAGGGCAGGGCCCTCTCGACAAGGTGAACTTGTAGAAGTTAGGTCTCCAAATCCCAATAATGACATGCGCCATCAAAGAGACAATAGGCAATGACTCACACCGCTGGCAGCCACAAAACGTACTTATGAAGCTGACGACGTAGCTGCCGTAGCTAGTAATTACGTAAAAATGGGAGACATTAGGGACATCTTACTCCAGGAACACGACGTAAAACATAACAACATTGCATATCCTGTGATTCACATTACAGTAAATGACGTAAAATTTACGGCAGTACTTGACTCTGGCAGTCCCATTTCAGTAATTAGCGAAACAGCCTTTAGCAAATGCAACAAATCGAACGATTGCCCCACACTTCCGTTACGTAAGATTAAATTACAAGGTGCAATCTTTGGAAAAAGTGTAGATGTACGCCAACAAACCAACTTACAATTCTTTTGTCAAAGCCACAGTTTCTCTATGAACTTTCTTATTGTTCCATTACTGTCGACGGAAATTATACTGGGAGTAGACTTCTTGAATGAATACAAAGCAATCTTAAGCTTTCACGATGCTGAAATAAGTTTAGAAAAAGAAGGTACGTCAGTAGCTTTGAAATTTGAAGATTGGCTCTCAAACCATGACGAAGAAATTAATCGGCTTTACCTCCTGTTAGACAACAGTTCGGAATTTTCGACGGAACTTGACACTAACAATCACTCTGCAAGTACTGACAGGGGTGATATCGACGGCGCATTTGATACTAATGAGTTAATTCAGAATAAAATTCAAACAATTGAGAACTGTAATGACAATGATAGGCAAGACCTTTTTGAGATTTTACAAGCACATTCCACAGTTTTTACTCACAAAACAGGAACAATCAAGGGATTTCAATACCAATTTCGTGTTCGTGAGCATACTAAATTTTGTGTTAGACCATACGTAATTCCGGCGCATTATAGGGACCGTGTTAGAACAGAAATACAATCTATGCTTGACGAGGGCATTATTGAGCCTGCAGTAAGCTCATACAACAATCCATTACATGTTGTTGAGAAGAAAAATGGATCAATCAGTCTTGTCTTACTTTCGAGACAAATCAATACTATCATCATTCCTGAAACAGACAGGCCGCAAACGTTGGAAGAACTTCTTCAAAAATTTAATGGTGTAAAAGTGTTGTCTTCTATTGATCTCAGATCCAGCTTTTATCAGATCGAACTTCATCCAGAATGTAGAAAATACACAGCTTTCCTTTGTTTCGGCGTTTGTTATCAGTTTCGGAAGCTTCCTTTTGGTTTGAACATTTCTTCGGCAGCATTCATTCGCAGGCTAAATTCCATATTACCTGAGTTCTTAAAGCGTCACCTCACCTTATATGTGGACGATATTCTGATAGCAGAAGCCTCATGGGAACAACACAATCGCATCCTCAACAGCGTGTTACATATTTTTGCAGAATCTGGAATTACAGTTAACTTGGAAAAGTCTGAATTCGGCAGGACAAAAGTGAAATTTTTGGGACATATTATTTCTTCTGAAGGCATTCAGCCGGATCCTGAAAAGTTAGAAGCAATCAGAGCCATTCCAGTTCCATCCACAAAAAAACAAGTCCGCAGTTTTCTAGGTCTCGTAAATTTTTACCGTCGTTTCCTGAATATGCAAATTCTAGTTACACCAATACTTTGTTCTCCCACTGGAAAAAATACTATTTGGAACTGGGACGAACAAGCACAGTTGGAATTCAATTCTTTGAAAGAAGCGTTACTTAACGCGCCAATACTAGCGCATCCAGATCTGTCACAAGATTTCTGCCTTAGCACGGATTGTTCTAAACTCGGTCTTGGTGCCCATTTATTTCAAGAAGCCATAGAAAATGACACTACTGTTCAGAAAACCATTGCTTTTGCTAGCCGAGTGCTAACCAAATCTGAAAAAAAATTATTCCGTTACTGAATTAGAAGCTTTAGCTATCGTTTGGGCATTTAACAAATTCCGTTTCTTTCTTTCTGGTAAGCACGTAAAAGTATACAGTGATCATCGTGCATTACAATTTCTTATGTCTTCAAAATTAAATCACGCCAGGTTAAAACGTTGGGAATTGTTTCTGCAGGGATTCCACTTCACAATAGTCTACATTCCCGACAAGGAGAACATTGTTGCGGACGCACTGTCACGCGCACCGGCTGGGCTTGAGAAAAGTAAAACAGAAGGCAACCTCGAGAAAAATTTCAGTATTCTTTACATTCAGAAAGTCGCCTTTGAAAACTTCATCACCACATCTTTAAAGGACATTGCTCATAAACAAGATAAAGATCCGATTTGGAAAGACATCAAAAGTAAATGGCATGAAAAGACACACACACAGATTCGTCATTATTATCTGGTTAGAAACAACATACTGTTCAAACGCTGCACTGTTGATGACAAGCTATGGGTACTTTGCATTCCAGACGATTTTGTTAATAAGCTCATTTGGTACATTCATTTCAGCTATGCACATTTTTGTCCACGAAAATGTTATCGTATTCTTCGGACGACTTGTTATTTTAACAATATGGAATAGAGAATTCGAAGAGTCTTGTCTATTTGTAAACTTTGTCAAAAGGCTAAACTATCTACTGTCTCACATCGTGATCCGCTGTTTCCTATCATTCCTTCTAAATTAAAAGAATTTGCTGCTGTTGATCTCTTGCGACCCCTTGTCAGAACATCTAATGGAGTTTCGTACGTTCTAGTCGCTGTTGAACTTACTTCAAAATTTGTTTCTTTCACTCCGTTACGTAAAGCCACTGAACGGTCTGTATCCAACGCCTTTGTTAAAAATTTCTTACGTGAAATTGGACACGTTAGTAAAGTCATTTCAGATAACGGACCGCAATTCAGATCTGCTGTTTGGTCACGCATGCTTCGCAACCATAAAATCAAACCTGTTTTTATTTCATTGTACTCACCACATTGTAACCCATCTGAACGGATTATGAAAGAAATCAATAAGCTTTGCAGACTTTATTGTCACAGAAGGCAACAGTATTGGGACAGATATTTACACTTATTTCAAAACGTGCTGAATGAAATGCCTCATGACTCCACTGCTTTACCACGTACTCTTGTACTGAAGAATGAAGAACCACCAAACAAAATCAGAGAGCTTGTACCTTTCCCGAATACATGTAAACTTCGACACAAAGACGTAATTGATTTGGCTATTAAACATATTAAATCTGCAGCAGGCAACAGGAGAAAACTACACGGTAAAGCAAATGCAAAGAAATCATATATTGGTCAGAAAGTTCTCATTAAAGCTCATTCATTGTCACATAAGAAGAAACACTTGAGTCACAAATTCTTTCTAGTTTGCAATGGACCATACAGAATCCGACGTATACCACATGATAATTGCGTTGAAGTTGAAACTCTACGTACTAGGAAGAGTAAAGGATTGCACCACATTTCACATGTAAAACCGTTTATTGAAAGATAATCTTCTTTTTAACTTAGCCTTTACCATAAAATTTTTCACTTCACGCTACTCGTACAATTTGTCACGTTGAGAAACTGTTAACATGCAACAATGTTTTGAAGTTAACTAACCAGTCTAGAACCTAGGGAACATTTTTAGACAGTATTTACGATTGCATTGTTATAGTGAACAGACGACACAGTGTTATTGTGTGTGTACATTCTTGCTTGTTAGTTGTACAATTACGTAACGACTATAAGGCTCACATACTTAAAACATATACCTGTACTGCTAATGAGGTTTCAATGCAACATTTGTTTTACTTGAAAATATATTATGGATTTAAAATACTTTCTGCGAGATACCAGATGACACAGTGGTTAGTTTATGTGACAGCTACACGATTTTATCACGACGCTACTAATGAGTGACAATTTACAATGTTGCTTTTGCGGTGTTTCTGTTTTATATCTGCACAGTTTTTATGAATTCTTCTGGAAAGGAAAACATGTTTTAGTAGTAACTTTTGTGGTATAGCTACAATGAGACAGCCTTTTCTGTAGCACAACAATACGTTACAGCACAGTACTTTCTTCATCACGGTAATAAGTGTAACAACTAAGATATCTATAAGCAAAGCATTTCACTTTTGTTTATCATGATGTAAGTACATTGACTTCTGCAGAACTTAGCTTTCGGAGGACGATAACTACGACACTTCCACAGCGATTATCTTACAACAAGACGCACATTTAGCGCTACAGTACACGTTTTTGAGTGATTAATTTTGTACTTAAAACATTTATTTTTAAAGATTTTTGAATTACAATGATACAAAGGTTTTCCGTGATACATTTCATTCCATTGCTGTAATCTGTAACACCTGAGGGTATAATGACATTAATCCTCAGGGGGGTACACGCTTACTTTGTGTACCATGTGTTTGGCACACACAAGGAGCCCTAGCTAATATGGTATTTGCTTATACAACTTTATGCATCGGTACCATATTTCTCTAACACAGAATTACACAGCTATCTGATTATTTAACAGAGAAACACACATTTTTTTACTACATCAGAGACACATGTTTACGTAATTACACCGTTGGATAACTTCACACTTACGAAATTGTATTTTGTCTTTACTTTGTGAACTGTTCATATTTTTTCGGAACCACTGTGATACTATGAGAGCTTTGAATGATGTATTCGGTATGGGATCATGATTTCCAAAGTAAGATTGAGGTAGATGACACTATTGAAATGAGCAGAGAATTTTTTTAGGTTTTGAAATTATTGCAGAAAGCTACGACGTTTTTGAGATTTGGCTGAGTTTTTAAGATGTCATTATTACGATGACAACGTGTATTATGCTGTTGAGGTATGTTTATGATCAATAAGCTGATGCTATATGAGGAATTTGATTATGCTATGTATTTATTGCGATGAAATATTAAAGAAGTGTCGACGAATATTTATATGTGTAATACGGTAAGGAATAATGAGTAGTGGTTAGGGACTCTGACTTGTGAAAAAGGATGTTGGAAACCAAGAATCGTACTTTAATAGTTACGAAATGTGTGTAAATGTGTGAATGTATCACAATGCCGACGAACCGTTTTTGGACACTGTTATATTTACAGGAATTTGTTTCTACACATTTGTAACGCAAATTCTCGACCTGTGAAATTTTTATATGAGACTGTCACTGTAGCGGAAACTGATGTAAATATTTCGGTAAGGAAGGTAGGTCACCTTGACTTAATGCGTTTTGGGCACCCAGCTGCGAGATAGTCATCTGACAAAAGAAAGCCATTAGGTGGAGAAAAAAAAAAGAGGCCATTATCCTCGCTATTGATATTTCTTTGTCGAAAGCATCGCAAATACGACACGCTCAAACCTGAAAACATATGATTACACTGTGGAGCTATTAATTTATGATATTTACTAAAATGCCTAATGAAACGATCAGAAACATTTTACATCTATTGTCTTTGTAGTTGAGAGATTGCTCATTTTGTTTAATATCTGGTTTCCAGCTGTGTTGCAGCATTGGTTTTATAAAATAAAATTAAGTGCATTTCCTAATGTGAACACTTTCTGCCAACAGTTCTATTAAATAATACTTTTATGAGCCATATTCTTCGAAAAAGGTGCACTTGGAATGGAAAGAACAATAAGAAGGGATTAATAACAGTAACTGCATACATAATTTTCTTTTCAATTACTTGGTAATTTTTTGTAGAATAAGTTTTTGTGGTGCACCAATTTAATTACATAGACATTAAGATGTGAATATACATTTCCCTTATCTGCATTGTTGTCTTTAGTGTACAATTTTTTTCTGCTTGTGGGTTTGTCATGTTTAGATATAAGTTATTACATTTGCTGCTGGTGTTTGCCAGACATAGTGCTACTAAATTTCACATTGTATTACTCTGTTAAGCTAGTTTTACTACTGATTTATTTTTCTTTTTGCTGCACATTGGCTCATATTAGTGATAATGTTGCATTTGCTCTTCAAATTTAGATTTACTGCTGCTAGCTTTGCCAATTTGCATTTTTTTGTCATTGTTGTTTGTGTTAATTGTTTTGTGTTGCTGCATTGCCTCGTCCATTAGTTTAGCATCTGAGCTCAGTAGATTTAAGTTAGCTTAAGATGGGGTAGGCTATATGTGAGAACGAGTTGAGATGAATTGGAAGAAATGCATTGAGAAGCTATAAGAAAATGATTTGGCCAAAAAAGAATTTTGAAAGAGGATGTGAACAGAATATAGAAAGCATACTTGGATAGGATTTTTTGGTGGAAACAAATGTTGAAATAAGAGGAAAGATCTACAGAACGAAGTTTTGGGTTGGACTGCAATACCAAATGTCACACTGAAAACGAACCCTGTCTTTCCTTTTGTATTATGCCGCTTGTAAGAGGTATGCGCTGCCTGCGATATGCAAGGTATAAGAGAATCGCTGACCAGAGAGCAGTGTTGACTGAGTAGGAACTGTGTAACTGTAGCAGTAAGTTGTTGCTTGTCGCTAGTCTGCGATTGTCGCTAGTCTGTTCTGGTCTGGTGTATCGTGTTGGCTGGGCCGGTCGCGGTGCAGCGATGCCGGAGCCTGAGTATTATTGTATAAGGTAAAAAGCAGCCTCGCGCATATCTAGTAATGTATGAGAATTCCCATGTAAATCTTTTAAAAAAATGTCCTTATACTATTCTTTGTGATATAAAGAATTTAAAGAATTTTTGCTTTTTTTATTCAGAATCATCTTACAGGGCCATGACGCAGCACTGCTGTCGTCCTAGAATTTACCAGGTTACTGAATTTATTTATTTTTATTATGAGGTTTAAGAATTTTTCTGTTTCGTGCTTACATTAAATGAGAAAAGAATTTTGTGGGTATATTAAATGTGAATGCATTTCTGTACGGAGATTATAAATGAGAACCAATTTTGTTCTGAGGTCACACAAAAATTAGAATCATTAACCAAATAATATTCATACAAAAAAAAATTTTTGTGCGGAGGTTACACATGGCGACAACCGGCCAGGATCGTATTTCTTTGTGAATCTCTGAGAAGTAGTCATATATCTGCTCTTATTTACTTAAATGTAGTTTGCATCCGGCGCAACGCATTTACTAATTTGTCACTTTTTCTTTCACAGATCATCGGCAATTTATTGCTCTTTGTTGTAATTGTGTTTGTTCCATTTTTTTTCTTTGTCTTTGTTTCTTTTTTGTGCTTAATTTTGATTTGTGGAAAATGCCGCGAAAAACTGTTAACAGTACATCGCGATGTGTAATGAGTGAAATAGCTGACTCTAATAATTTGACCGATAATACTTGCGACACTCTGTGTAATAATAATGATAATCCTCCATTTACAGACAATCAGTGCGTGCCGACCACTAATAATGATTTTAATGCTAATGATGAGCAAACAAATGCAATTATGTCCAGAGTAAATGTAACAATTGATGACGCGGCACGTTCCGATACAATGAATGCTGCCCAGTTTGACACACCCGGTTTGCAAAATTTGAATTGTGAACAGATAAATTTATCTCACAAAGTTGAACAATGTAGTCAAAATACGTCAGATTTATTTGATTCCGAGGTAGTGACTAACAATGCACATTCAATTGGCGAACCTTTTCAAGAATCAGAAAATGACCAAATGATTACACAAAACGTGACGAAGGCACATACACCATCACACAGCATAGAAAATAAAGTCGCTACTTCTGGCATGGATCAAGTTATGGCAGTATTGCTACAACTTGATGAAAAACTCAGACAGTCGAGTGAAAAACAAGACAACAATCACAAACAACTTAGTGAAAATCTCAAACAACAAATTAATGAAATTAATGAAAAACTAGACAACAATTCCAAACAGCTAAGTGAACAGATTACAGCCGTTGCCGTGCAATGTCTTGATACTAAGGAACAATTACGTCAGGAAATTAAGGCTTGTGCTAGGAACAGTAGTGAAGAAATTAGATCTGTGGCACAAGAATTAAGTAATACACATGCAGCCACAACTAAAATACTTAGAGACGAAATTAGTGCAGTCGCTAAACAATGCTCTGAAAACGCAACACAGTTACGCGACGAGTTTAAATTAATGTCAGCAGAACTTTCACGCACACTGGATGCAAAAGTAGACGCGAAATTTGACCAAAAGAAAAGCCAAATTGACGAACGTTTTAACCACCACCTACAAAACAGTGACACGCGTTACCGTAAATTTATACAGGAACAGAATAAAGTAAAGCGACAAGTCAGGGAAACAATTACTGCACAGAGACATGAAGATAGTCGTAAATTGTTTACGAAAGCAAAAACATACGTAGACAACAATATTGCTACAGTATCAGACGAAATTAGTACTATCAAACAGTGGAACACCGAATTGCATGATGAAATCTCCGATCTAAAGGCAAAAACAGACACACACACAGTAGACTTTCAGACAGTGACAGACAGACTTGAACAATTAGAATTAATTCAGGATCCCGATGCCATCAAAGACGTTAAAAAGTTGAACAAAACCACACGTAAAATACAAGAACAAATTAATGCTGGCGATACTAAAAACGATGATCAGGTAAAAGCACTGACTGAAAAATATGATGAATTGGCCAGTCGTATTGACGTTATCGAAAGTAATAATGACACCAAATCGGACGATACTTCACCAGTTTCGTTTAATCAAACACCTGAATTCCAAAATTTACAGCAGACGATCAGTGAGATAGATTCGTCCAATAATACATTACGTAGAAAATTGTCAACTTTACAGCAAGAAGTGACAGAGATGAAAAATGTTTCAGTCACTAACACGTCACAGCATACGCCACTTTGTGAACATTTGTCAGACTCACACAGTCAGTATAATTTAGGTAATTTACAGAGAATACGTGAGTTAGATTCCGAACAGTCACAGACAAATAGATTCTCATACAATCCTGAACCTGTTCAGACATATAGAGACGATAATTTTGATTACAAGCATTTTATATCCGTGAGAAAATTTAAAGTATTTAAAAATGACAGAACACAGATCCACCCCTTGGATTGGATACAACAATTTAGCTTTGCTTTTCCACCGACTTGGCCCGTAACACACAAACTTGAATTTATTTGCAGTTTTTTGGAAGGCGAACCGGCAACTCGTATAAGACCGGTCGCGAGACAATGCTATTCGGTAGAAGAATTTCAGAATGCTTTTCTGTCAGAGTATTGGTCGAAGACGACACAGCGCGGAATCAAGGATCAATTAATTAGTTTACCGAATTATGAGAACTCAAATTTTTCCACTGTCACGCAATTTTTTGAACACATGGTCCAACAAAACCAGTACTTAAGTGAACCATACAGTGAATCTGCACTTATTCAATTATGTATTTCTAAATTACCACGATCATTAAGAGTATCACTTTTAACAGGACAGCAGAAAGAAAATATTTCGGCGTTCAGAGATCTGTTACAGCTTTTGGAAGTTCAGCAATCAGATTATTCCTTCATAAACAAAAATTTTTCATATAATAACCAAGGTCAATAAGCATACAGCAATTACGATCAGCCGCGCTATTTCAATAGCAAAGGTAATAGACGCTTTAGGAACGACAACCACCAGAACTTTAATAACAGACAAAATTTTAATTATCAGTATCGTCAAAATTATCAGCAACAGGAACCACATTTTGGTAACAATAGAGGTTTTTCCAAACAACAGCAACAAAACCAACCGGTTAGCATAGCTAACCAACAATGTAATGTGCAAGGTCAACCAAGCTTTAATTTTTCGCCGCCTACGCGTATAGCGTCAGCTCCGCCAAATAGTAACGCACAGCAACAAAGAAATAACTACGTACAGGAAACACACCATTTCAACTCATATCGCAATGCACCGTATAGAAATGACTATCATGACAGACGTAAAAGTAATGAGCATAATTTTCAGCGTACGTTTAATAACAGTCGGTCTTACCCGCATCAAAATCATCCGCAACAACAGATTATCATGAATGAACCAGACAGTAGATATCATCCCGAACGTAATAGGTCAGGACGAAATAACAGAACAGTTCAAATAGTCGAAATGCCACAGCATCCTCCCGCAAATGATAGCACGTCAGATAGAATTTGACTAGATACAATACAGGTTGCATCTTCCAGCAACGCAAGCAATACTTTTGACACGCAGTAACTTGTTCACGAAAATGTTATTACTTTTGACGACATCCGAGACACTCTTTTGCAGGAAAGACCAGTTATTCAAAAAACCATTTTACACCCTGTCATCGAAGTAAAGATTGGATTATCCAAATTTTCAGCAGTAATCGATTCTGGATCACCTATGTCAGTTATAAATGAGGTAACTTTCAACGAATGCAACAAAGAGAATACCTATCCCACATTACCATTAGGCAAAAATAAAGTAAAAGGAGCAGTATGTGTTAAAGGAGTAGATGTAAAGTTACAGACACATTTATCATTTTGTATTGCAGGTCATACATTTCACTCAAATTTTTGGATTGTTCCCTTATTGACGACAGACGTTATTTTAGGTACCAATTTTCAGGTACAGGACGACGCAATTATTGACTTTCAAAACTCGTATTTAATGTTAAAGGATGAAAATTTACAACTGGCATTAGAATTTCAGCACTCTTTATCTGCAGAAGAACAAACAATTAATCGGATGGAGGTCATTTCTGCATCACGTAACGTAGACTGTCATTCCACATTGTTCACAGATACGTACGTTGCATGGGGGCTTAGTTAATATATAATGAAAATAATTTTAATTTTTTGTTTTAGTAGCTGTTTGTCCGATTACGAAGTCTCGTAAACGGTTGGCCCTGACTAGTATTATTACGCAATCTGACTGCATAGAACAACAACAAAGAATGAAATGGAAATTTTCATTAACACAATTAATTAATT
Organism: Schistocerca nitens; assembly: GCF_023898315.1. Classification (NCBI taxonomy): domain Eukaryota; kingdom Metazoa; phylum Arthropoda; class Insecta; order Orthoptera; family Acrididae; genus Schistocerca; species Schistocerca nitens. The sequence goes on along the minus strand of NC_064619.1, from coordinate 2,648,471 downwards.
AAGTCCCCAGCAACTATAAAACCTACGAAACCAAAGCACAAGTGTAACTGTTCTGTGTGTGGAAGTATGACTCAACGTACGCATCTGGCACGGTTCTTCTTCAACAACACAAGAAATTTTAAATATCATTTATACTGAATTAATTAAAGAAAATAGAAATACCATAATTACTCAAGAAAACCAGAATTACACTCTAATACAAGAACACAAGCCAGATGCTTTGTTGACTGAACCTGTAATGACGCATTATTCAGGACATTGAAATAATGAGGAAGAAAAGAAAAGTAGTTTGTTACCTTAATTTATATTGATGAAAAGCACTCTAGACATTACAATCTCTCCACACCGACTCGCTACTATCACATGTCAACAAGAACTTTTCAGTATCACATCTCAGCAAGCACTGCCTACTAGCTCATCTCAACAAACACTCCTCACTACGACATCTCAGCACTGACTACCACGAGTTCTCCCAAAGCACTGCCCACTACGAGTTCTCAATAATCACTGCCAGTGGAGGCGGCGGAACAATACTCTCTAGCGCGATCTCTGGCGCTGTGGCTCAGTGTAGCCACCTTTCATATGCCCTTCCTCCACAGGCTAGAATTTGATGGTATTTTTGCCAGCATTGGTGGTGAAAATACCACCAAAATCGTCAAAAAAATACAGACAAAAATAAAAGATAATATTAATGCGTAAATATCATATAACTAGATAAAATTTTGGCTTTGCACTGACCTTTCAATAACCTAATATATAAAATACAGTTAGCAATACAAATTCTTTCATACATGTGACTTTACATAACAGTTTACACAAGTATTATGTGGTTAAACAGTTCAATCAATAGCGTCAGCAATGACGAATATGTGCAGGTAAGAGTCTCATAACTTTTCACAAACAGTAATACACAAAAAATCAGTTTATACAAATATTCACATAAACGCTTTCCATAGCCCAAGAAACAAGTAGAGGCAGTCCATCAGTGGCACCCAGCAATGTTGAGCAGGTGCCGACACCAACAAGTAACACCATTTCAGTATAAGCAGTTCCATTAGTGGCACCAGCAATGTTGAGCAGATGCACACAGCAACAGGTGACATCTTTTCAGTAGAAGCAGTCCATCAGTGGCACCCAGCAATGTTGAGCAGGTGCAGACACCAACAAGTAACACCATTTCAGTAGAAGCAGTCCATCAGTGGTACCCAGCAATGTTGAGCAGGTACACACAGCAACAAGTCACATTTCTCAGCAGAAGCAGTTCCATAAAATTCACTATCACTGATCACACTGTTTATCAGAGTTTATAAGCAGAAATTAAACATGTCCTAGTGGCACCAATCATGTAGAAAAGGTACAAGTAACAGTCCATAATTTTTACAATCACTGATCACACAGTTCATCAGCAGAAATTAAACATGACTAAATGTCACACATCATGTTGAAAAGTGCAGCACCATCACTAATCAGACAGTTCAGGCATGAACAATAGTTTGAATACGCATACAATGCTTTTACACTAAACATACAAATCATAACAAACACACAAATGATATCAGATAATTGTCCTATTAACTATTACAATACACAAATACCAGTAAACCTATAACATTTATGGGTGTCAGTGCAAGCCACTACCAACAAATAAAATAATATTTAGGAGATAGGTGGGTAGGATTAGGAAAGGAAAACACACAAAACACACTCACTCATCTTTCATCCACATTAGTGCTACTGTGTAATTGAATAGTGTTAACTGTGTAAATGCAATTCTGTCAAAATTTTATGTTCATCATGTGTATCAAGTAGTAGTGGCAGCAATGTATAACAGTCAATAATAGTTAAGTCAACGTCATAGTCATCATGTCAAGACCAATGTTTGCCAAGCCAGATCAAAATGTACGGTTGCTGAACAACTGTCAGTGTACCAAGATATGCAAATGCTTCCTCTCTCAAAAAAAAGTATATACTGCTTTGTGATTTGACAAAGTGTGTGTGTAGACAATCTTCCTTCTACTTGAGTGTTCTAGTCTGCCATCTTCATCCTCCTTGTTCCATATGGACCAACAAAAAAAAATATGCTCCTCACTTACTTTACCTCTTATCCACCAAAACTCCAATAATCATCAGCATAATCTCAATACTTCACTAATACCTCTTCAATACGTCGATACATATAAACCTTATCATCAATATCATTTACCTTACCTCTTGTCCACGAAAACTCCAATAATCATCACTTAATCGTAATACTTCAATAATACCTCTTCACTACATCGATATATATAAACCTCAGCACCAATATCATTTTACTTCCATAACAACTCTTTCCTCTAGTCAGTCTCCTCGAACAAGTACAGACAAAATTCTAGTGCAAACTTCAATTCATCATCTCATACAATCCGACGACACAATGTCAACACACAACCTCTCGTGTAATCCATCTGATCCAAATCTGCTACTCATTATAAATTATAAGATACAATTTGGTTCCTTGTCCATCATTAAATAAAAGAAATGCATACATGAGCTCTAACAGACTTAGTTCGAATAACTCTCAGTAATTAAGTACGATTACGGAGTGTGAATGATCATAATATTACACAGTGTGTACACCACTTCAAGAATCATAGCAGAAGCAAACATGTGGAGTATTTTTTGTGTCAAGTGTCACTTCCTATTTCAATTGCTCACGAAAAATGCAGTGTAATACTGTCAATGGTCTAAACCTAGTTTTGGTATGTCATGTCGTTAGCTTCCTTCCTATTAGCATAAATTTATACAGCTTCCATAAAACCTCAGCTCATGTGACTTCTATGACTTTCTTGTACTAATGTCGTTCGTCGAATTATAGCAGTTCATTTTCTTATCTTAAAAATATAAGGCACTGTGCATAAGCAAAACATGCAATAGCGAGTAAATATACCAGTAGAGAACAGAATGTCAACAAGTGGATGCAGCACAATTCTTACAACGAGGCTCTGCCAAGCGAACAATCTATAATTAATACCACAGTGTAACCTAAACTCTATGTTCGTACACTGTACATCATCATTGCTATATTCTAAATTGGAGAGTAGTTATGACAACAAAACAGAAATGTGTAAATATGCAATCCATACAAAAAGCAGCAAACATATATCTTACATAATAAACAAGTCATTAGCATCATATCAGCATAAGCAAATAAATGTTCGTATGTAATCTTAATAAGTAAACATGAAGGCGCAAGCAGATAAATCACAAAGTGTAACCTACATACATAACAGCACAACTAATAGGGTGACAATTATAATTTAAATAAATAAGCACAGCAGGCACATAATAAAAAAATATGACATCAGTGAAAAAGCAGTGCAGCCAAGCAATGCATAATATATACAAATAACAACCCTGTTCATTAGTCAATCATTGTCAAAATCAGTTAATGTGCGCAAGCACGTCGCTTCACTAGTAAATTCATAGAACATGAAATTTAGCACAAAGTATGAATCACGTAATCGCGAGCAGCAAATTACGTCTAAAGTACGTACCTAAGTGGAAATATGTTACCTGAAAAATAAACTCAATTAATCGTTACCTTTTTGGTTTTTTACTTCCTTTTTTTTTTGAAATTACATTCTTCCTGAAATTTTCTCCATAGCAAGTCCTCTTAACGTCGGACACACATAGAATTTACCTGAAGGTCTTAAATATTTTATACAACCGTATCCTGAAAAATACTGAACGTTAATAACATAATTTATGAAGTCCTTATAGCTTTATACAGAATTTAGTCGGAGAAATTAGACTGTGTATTTGTTTACGTCTGTCAGTGCATTCGCACTGAGCACTCGATCAGCTGTAGGCGCGTGACGTAGGAAGTGATTGTTTGCGGTCAACGACTGCCTCGTGCGCCGCGCAGACTTCACTGTTGCTTTGAGTATCTGCCGCCGCCGGAACACGGCGCGGTATCCTTGTACTCTCCGCATGTTTACATGTAGCTGTTAGTTTCTCTAAAGTACGTCATTCCACAAAAATTTTTTACGTTCGATATATGATGTATTCCCTTAGAGCGCCGAGATTTAAGAGTTTCTACTTCAACAGTGTTATCATGAATAATTTTGCGAACTCTATATGGACCGTTATAAAGCAGAAAAAATTTGCGACATAAGCCTTTTCCTTTGTGAGACAAATGGTGAGACTTAATTAATACCTTTTGACCAACTGACAAGATTTTTAAACGACCAGGACGTTTCGCTGATTTCTCTCTTCTAGCAGCCGCAGATGCAACATTTCGTAGAGCCAGGTTGACAACTTCAGAATGCCGCAGTTTCCGTGAAGGCGGAAAAGGAACGATTTCAGAAATGGGATTTGTCGGTGCTTTGTTTTTTAATATCAATAGAGGCGGTAAAGAAGTTGAGTCATTTGGAAGTTCATTCAGAATGTTTTGAAAAATATGAAGATACTGATCCCAAGTTCTGTGATTCTGATGACAATAAAGACGGCACAATTTATTGATTTCCTTCATCCATCTCTCTGAAGCATTAGATTGAGGGTGAAAAAGTGAAATAAAAATTGGTTTAATCTTACGACGCCGTAGAGTACGAAGCCAAATTTTAGAGCGAAACTGTGATCCATTATCTGATATAACCTTATCAACATGACCAACTTCTTTAAGAAAATGTTTGATGAAAGCATTAGATACTGAACGAGCTGTTGCTTTGCGTAAAGGTGTAAAATACACATATTTTGATGTCAATTCCACTGCTACGAAAATGTACGCAAAACCATTAGTAGAACGAATCACTGGACCGAACAAATCGACTGCAGCCATGTCCTTTAATTTCGCTGGAATGATAGGAAGCAACGGTGCTCTGTGAGAAATAGTTGGCGGCTTAGCCTGTTGACATAATTTGCATTTGGCAAGAACAGATCGTATACGTCTTTCCATATTACTGAAGTAACAATTTTCTCGTAATTTATGAAAGCATTTTCTGGGACCAAAGTGCGCATAACTAAAATGTGTGTACCAAATCAATTTATTGACCCAGTCATCAGGAATACAAACTAACCAAACAGAGTTGTCGACCGATTTTCGTTTGAAAAGAATATCATTGCGAACTAAATAATACTGTCTGATCGCTACGCTTTCCTTTCTCCTCCAATTCTCCTTAATGTCCTTCCAGATTGGATCCTTATTTTGCTCCTTAGCGATGTCCTGGAGCGAAGATGAAATAAAGTTCTCAAACGCAACACCTTGAATGTACATCAAACAATAATGGTTTTCTTTGCAGTCCTCTTCAGCACTTTGTTTCAAACCCATAAGTGCACGTGATAAAGCATCAGCAACAATATTTGAAGATCCCTGTATGTAAACAATACTAAAATCAAATTCCTGTAGGTACAACGCCCATCGTGACAATCTGCCATGAGTTAATTTTGTCGACATAAGAAATTCCAGAGCTCGATGATCGGTGTAAACTTTAGTATGTCTGCCAAACAAAAATGTCCGAAATTTTGTGAAAGCCCAAACAACAGCCAAAGCTTCAAGTCCCGTAATCGAATAATTCTTTTCGGATTTAGAGAGAACACGACTTCCAAATGCAATAGTCTTCTGTACTACAACGCCGTTTTCTTCTATCTCTTGAAATAAATGTGCACCTAGGCCTTTGTACGATGAGTCCGTCGCCAAACAAAAATCTTTAGATAAATCCGGATGTGAAAGAAGTGGAGCAGCAACTAAAGCATCACGAAGTTGTTCAAATTCTGACTGAGCTTCCTCATCCCAACACCAATTAGAATTTTTTCCAGATAGTTCACATAAACGAGGTGTGGCCAAATTGTCCAATCTAACAAAGCGTCTAAGAAAATTACAGACACCAAGGAAACTACGAACATCACGTTTTGTGGTAGGAACAGCATAATTACGAATAGCGTCTAGTTTCTCTGGATCAGGAAGAATACCTTCTGTAGAAATAATGTGACCGAGAAATTTCACCTGAGAACGACCAAATTCAGATTTTTCCAAGTTCACTGTCATGCCAACTCGTGCAAAAATACGTAATAATGAATCCAAAATTTTGTTATGCTCACTCCAAGAACGTTTAGCAATAAGAATATCGTCAACATATGAAGTAATATTGTCACGAAGATAAACAGGTAAATTTTCATTTAAACTACGAATGAATGCTGCAGAAGATACAGTAAGTGCAAACGGTAATTTCCGAAACTGGTAACAGTTACCAAAGGCTAAAAAGGCAGTATATTTTCTACAATCAGGGTGGAGTTCTATTTGCCAAAAACTTGCGCGCATATCAATCGTGGATAAAACTTTAATTCCATGGAAATGTTGAAGAAGTTCATCTAAATTTTGTGGACGGTCAGTTTCAGGAATAATAATAATATTTATCTGTCTGGAATCCAGAACCAAACGAATTGACCCATCCTTTTTAAGAACAACGTGTAATGGGCTAGTATAAGGACTGACTGCTGGCTCAATAATGCCTGATCTAACATGTATTGAAGTTCATTCTTAACCTTGTCTCTGTAAGCCAAAGGAATAGCGTACGTTTTCCCGCGAAATAGTGTGTGTTCTTTTACTTTAAATAAATATTGTAAGCCTTGTATAGTTCCTGTGTGATGACTAAATACTGTAGCATGTGAAGTCAAAATATGGTGCAGCTCTTCTCTTGCAACGTCATCTGGCACTTCAGCTTTTTTAACCTTTTCATTAATTAATTCTTCGCTACTAATTATATCCTCCATCGCGTCTCTGTATCTATTGTCACTGTCATGAATAAACACACTGTCGTCATAATGCTCAACGAAAGCATCAGAAGTAAGAAACCTTAAACATTTTGTATCTGATTCAGATCTTGCTAAACACTCGAAAAATTTCAAACATTTCGGCATTTCGGCAACAGTCAAATTCACACTTCCTTCTTTAAAGTTCAAAATTGCCTTATGTGTGTTAAGAAACTCCATACCTAATATAATCTGTGTACTGAGTAATGGAACAATAATAAAATTAGCAGACAATTCGTATCCTTGACAAATGAAATTTAGGTTGGTCTGTTGTTTAACTTCCACACCTTTTCCAGAAATCGCTCCTCGAATTGTAGTTTTAGAAATAGGTAACACAGGACAGGCAATAGTTCTTTCACATATACGAAAAACTGATTCACTAATGACGTTCAATGGGCTCCCAGAATCTAAAACTGCAGTGAACTTATTCTTACCCACACATACTTCAATAACAGGATGTAAAAATGCGTCTACATTATTTTCCTTTTCGCCTAGCAAAATGTCTCTCATATCTTCCAGGCGTACGTAGTGTAAAGTTGTAGTGTCATTACTTTCTGAACCGTCTATATTGCTGCCAGAAGCCGAAGCTGCTAGTCATTGTCGATTGTTTGCGTCACGTCTTTGATTATTCCCGACATTTCGCGGATCAATTTCTACTGTTTCCACTTGTCTCTCTGAATTTCTGTCACGCGGAGGATACCAATTAGGTCCATCCTGTCTGTTAGATGCAAATTCTTGGTTGTGTCTGGTATTAAAATTTCTGTTTTCCTCTCTGTCTGCATAACTACTTCTTGTATAATTTCGACTGTCATTTCTGAAATTATTGTTAGACCTACTACCCTGGTTATTTCTGTAGTAAGAGTTTCTATTATTGTATGAATAATTTCTGTCTTGATGATACCGATTACTGTTTCCGTATGATTGATCATTCCGGTAAGAATTACCGTTATTATAATTGTCTGTGTAATTTCTGTTAGAACGTCTGTTATTGTCATAGGGCTGGTATCTATTGTCCTGTCTGTTACGTCTGTCATTCTCAAAATTACCCATATAACGCCCGTTCCGATCACTATCCCTTTTCTCTGAAAATCTATCGTAATTACTGTTACTGAAAAAGTTACAAGAAGTCCCGTCGTCGTTGTCATACTCAAGTTCTTGTAACAAAGTCTTAAAAGTCTCAATGTCGTCTTTACATCTTCCAGCTAAAGCAATTTGTCTTATGGATTGTGGCAGCTTAGTTAAACAAATGCGAATTAGTTCAGACGGGCTATAAGGGTTGGACAGGAACTGATTCTTTCGAATCATGTCTTCAAAGTATTCTGCCGGCGTGCGGAACTCAGACTGTTTAAAATTACGCTGCATAATCAGACTATGTTTGACTCTGTCTTGTGTGTTTTCGGACCAATATGCCGATAGAAATGCATGATAAAAATCATTTAGATTATTACAATCTCTAATGAGTGCGCGCTTCCGCGTCGCCGGTTCGTTTTCTAAATATCCACACATAAATTCCAGTTTGTGACTTAGTGGCCAATTTGGTGGGAGTGCGTACATAAATTGATCTAACCATGCACATGGATGTATGTCATTCTTAGAATTGCGGAAGATTTTAAATTTCCGAACAGTCAAAAAGTGTTTATAGTCAAAGTTTTCGCCTCGTGGCGACAAAGACCTACCGCGTCTGTCCCAGTTTGAATGTCGATTATTGTCAAGTTCGCGCGCCTGGCGCTCTCTTGTTGCGTCCCGTAAATGAAACAAATTATCTTCTTCAAACCCCTCTGGTATCTGTGATTCTAAATTTCTTTTGCCGTCTTTTCCTACGATTTCGCCTTCAATTTGTTTGACTTGCTTTTTTAATGCCTCAAATTCCCTTTTAACGCGTTCATTAAATTTTCCCTGATTATCAACATGTTTATTTATGTTCTGGTACTCTTCGGTTTCTGCAAATGGTAATGGAGCTGTATCATCCGAATCTCTGTCCCCATGTAAACTAAGATTTGTCAATTTATCTGAAATCTCCTCAACTCTTTCCGATAAGTCACCTATTTTTTCTTTCTGTTTACTTACGTCTTCCGTAAGTGTCGCGACTCGGGTTTCAGTATTGACACATTTGGTAGTTAACTGTCCATATTGTTGTGTTAGGTTATTTAATCTGTCATTTGGTACGGATTCCTCGATTCTCTCAAATATTTCTTCCTTATCGTGTGCACGTTGTAAATTTAACTCTGAAAATTTTTGTACTATCACGCGATTTCTTTCCTCCTGTTCTCTATCCTGCTCCATTTGTCTAATCTCTACTGCAATTAATCTATTATTGTGAGCATTCAAAATCGGTTGTACTTCTTCTCTGATTTCTTTCTTTAATTCATCTTTCATATTTTTGAAACATGTCCCTATTCGTGAATCTAACCGTGTTTCCATTGTTCCCATCTCAGTTTTAATTGTTCCTATTTCTGTTTTAAATTCAGATCGAAACTGCTCCATTGTTCCCATACCAGTTGTAATTATTCCTATTTGTGATCCCTGTGAGTCTAACCGTGTTGCTAAATTTCCTATCTCTGTTTTAATTGTTTCCATTCGTGCTCCCAAATTTAATATAGCACTCATCAACTGCTCCGTAATAGCCGGTTCGAAATTCTTTTCGCCCCCAACATTTCCCGCGAAACCAACTTCTTTCGTCATGGCTGTAAAGCTATCTGTGTTCGATACTATTTCAGAATCTTCTGTCGTTAATCTCGGATTCTGTGAATTTTCTGATTGAGAAAAATTTTGAAATGGTTCCGGACTATTTTCCCGACTTATTACATTGTTTTCCACTTCATTATCCATCATACTGTTTTCCTCTGTTGGCGAGTTCGCCATGTTAACAATTTCGTCATTCTCACTATCCATCATTTTCGCTTTTTTCATTGATCGCGTAATCATTTACAAAACATACAAAACTCGTCACTGTACGGAAATTATACACAATGACTCTTTATCTCCAACAATACCATTCACTCGAAATGTTTCCCTCAAACACGATTAACGAACAATTGAAATAATTGCACTAAATCGTCAAACGCGTATACAAGACAACAATCAAATTCAGAGAAAAAAATACCATTAGAAGAATGACAATTACCAAATCTACACATGCAAAATAGACTACAATTACTAAACTACAAATTACTACAACAATACTACTGTCTACTATTTTTACAATCAGAAGAATTCCAAGGGACGATCCGAAGCAGCGGTCGCCACGTGCATGGGGGCTTAGTTAATATACAATGAAAATAATTTTAATTTTTTGTTTTAGTAGCTGTTTGTCCGATTACGAAGTCTCGTAAACGGTTGGCCCTGACTAGTATTATTACGCAATCTGACTGCATAGAACAACAACAAAGAATGAAATGGAAATTTTCATTAACACAATTAATTAATTAAGTCTCCAGCAACTATAAAACCTACGAAACCAAAGCACAAGTGTAACTGTTCTGTGTGTGGAAGTATGACTCAACGTACGCATCTGGCACGGTTCTTCTTCAACAACACAAGAAATTTTAAATATCATTTATACTGAATTAATTAAAGAAAATAGAAATACCATAATTACTCAAGAAAACCAGAATTACACTCTAATACAAGAACACAAGCCAGATGCTTTGATGACTGAACCTGTAATGACGCATTATTCAGGACATTGAAATAATGAGAAAGAAAAGAAAAGTAGTTTGTTACCTTAATTTATATTGATGAAAAGCACTCTAGACATTACAATCTCTCCACACCGACTCGCTACTATCACATCTCAACAAGAACTTTTCAGTATCACATCTCAGCAAGCACTGCCTACTAGCTCATCTCAACAAACACTCCTCACTACGACATCTCAGCACTGACTACCACGAGTTCTCCCAAAGCACTGCCCACTACGAGTTCTCAATAATCACTGCCAGTGGAGGCGGCGGAACAATACTCTCTAGCGCGATCTCTGGCGCTGTGGCTCAGTGTAGCCACCTTTCAACGTACACAACTATAATACTCCAGACGAAGCCGACTATGACGTTATACAGATGATTTCTGCTAAAGTTAAACAGAGCAGTGCAAATACAGACGAAGAACGTACTCAACTACGCAATATTTGTTACAGCAAGCTCCAGTTTTTGACAACATCCCTGGTACTATGTCCGGTTTTATGTATGAATTTCAAGTTAAACAGCACGACACGTTTAAAGTCAAACATTATCCCATTCCGTATATTCACAGAGAACAAGTTAAGAAAGAATTGCAAGCTATGCTTAACCAAGGAATTATTGAACCGGCAGTTAGAGTCGTGTGAAGTTAGCACCCCTTTTTCGAGAAATATACATTTTTTTCACAGATCTTGTTAGATGTGCCATAGTTATAGAGTTCTTTGTACAAAATTTGAATAGTTCTGCAGAATTTAGCGACGAAAACAATGTTCGAAAAAATTTTCGTATCGAAAACATTCTTCGTCAATTTTCGCAAATTGTAAATAAGTACAACAGTTCCGAGCACAGTTCTGAACAGAACTCCAAGAGTTCTATCGAAAACCCAAGTAACATTCTTTTCTGCAGCTAATAGCTTACGAGATAATTGCAATTTAAGGAGAAAATCTTTTCACTTACTGTGAAGTTGGCACCCTTTTTTTCAGAAATGTATACTTTTTCAGATTTCTTGATAGATATGCCATAGTTCTAGAGTTCTTTGTACAAAATTCAATAGTTCTGCAGAATTTAGCGACGAAAACAATGTTCGAAAAAATTTTCGTATCGAAAACATTCTTCGTCAATTTTCGCAAATTGTAAATAAGTACAACAGTTCTGAGCACAGTTCTGAACAGAACTCCAAGAGTTCTATCGAAAACTCAAGTAAAATTTTTTTTGTGCAGCTAACAGCTTACGAGATAATTGCAATTTAAGGAGAAAATCTTTTCACTTATTGTGAAGTTGGCACCCTTTTTTTCAGAAATGTATACTTTTTTCAGAGTTCTTGATAGATATGCCATAGTTATAGAGTTCTTTGTACAAAATTTCAATAGTTCTGCAGAATTTGGGGAGGAAAACAATATTCGAAAAAATTTTCGTATCAAAAACATTCTTCGTCAATTTTCGCAAATTGTAAATAAGTACAACAGCTCTGAGCACAGTTCTGAACAGAACTCCAAGAGTTCTATCGAAAACCCAAGTAACACTTTTTTGTGCAGCTAATAGTTTACGAGATAATTGCAATTTAAGGAGAAAATCTTTTCACATACTGTGAAGTTGGCACCCTTTTTTTCAGAAATGTATATTTCTTTCACAGTTCTTGACAGGTATGCCACAGTTCTAGAGTTCTTTGTAAAAAAATTCAATAGTTCTGCAGAATTTAGCGAAGAAAACAACAATACTCGAAAAAATTTTTCTATCCAAAACATTTTTTGTCAATTTTCGCAAAAATTAAACTTGTACAACAGTTCTGAGGACAGTTCTGAACAGAACCCCAAGAGCTCTGTCGAAAATCCTAATAACATTTTTCTATGGCGATAACAGTTTGTGATAAATTGATTTAATGTGGGACACACTTTCTCTACAGAAAATATAAATATATTCGTATAACAGTTCTGATGACAGTTCTGGACACCACGTGAAGAGTTCTATGGAAATTCCTAGTAGAATTTTTTAGTGCAGGTAATAGTTTAAGAGGTAATTGCAACTTAATTAAGAACCCCATAAGAGCTCCTACTGTGAAGCTGGCACCCTTTTTTTCAGAAATATATATTTTTTTCAGAGTTCTTGATAGATCAGTCATAGTTATAGAGTGCTCTGTACAAAATTTCAATAGTTCTGCAGAATTTAGCGAAGAAAACAACATTGTATAACATAGCTGATTCAGGAACCCTTTCCTTCTGATACAATTCTTACTGTTGCCACAATAAATCACTTGTGCATAGATTCCAACTGTACTGATCATTACAAAAATACAACCATTGACCAGCGGCGCACATTTCTTGCAGCGTTGTACAAAGCATTCGGCTTATCCGCTGTGAAAATACCACACTTAACGCTATTGTAAAATTTACGGTGGATGGCTTCCGTTTATCTACAATGTCAGCATCTATCGAATTATCTTCATGCAAACGTGATGCCTGGATCACTCACTTCGCCTTTTTAGGTACGGAGGAAACTAGAGTTCAGTCTTGTGGAAGCCAAAAAAGGAAATGTGGGCAGCCCTTCTTTTACTGATAGCAATCTACACGCTTGTTTTTCTTCATCATGCCAACAAAAGAAAAATGCTCCCTTCATAGCTCTATTATCATTCCAGTACTAGTAAACCAGTTGTCCGCTTTCACATTTCGACCTGACTGATATATAGGTTTACACAGTCACAGAACAACATCAGAATGTTTATTGCTCAGTTGGTAAATCCTTCTGGTTGCAACACAGCGAATATTTCCAAATTGTACAGGTAAAATACTTAAGAATCCACACTTAAGAATCCATACTCGTTTGTTTTGATTGATACATATTGGCGAAAACTGTACCTTCCACAGAATCCTTCCAGCTTCTTGTCTACTGTAACATTTTCTCCAAGGGTGTAAGATTTGTGGTAGTTGCGTACAAACACAGTAAATATTTCCCGAATAGCTGTTAGCTTGTCTAATTGTCTCCTTTCATCACGAATAGCGCGACTGTAAAATCTAAGGCTCTCCAGAATAAATTTGAAACGTTTTATGTTCATTTGCGAGGTGAAATTTTTCAATGCCATCACCATCAGTTCCACACAGATCTTCCCGGCTTTATCTCTTACTTTTGTTAACAACAATTAAAAACAAGAGACTCATGAAGGCTTTCAATTCAATATCATCTATTGATTTTACCCCTCTCTCTCACGCTGAAATGAGTCTTTGATGCTCTCAAAATTCTGATTGGAATACAAAACTACAATAGACAAATATCGTTATCTATGAGGTAATTACAGCATCACAAATGCTGCTTTGGCTGCGCCTATTGGTACAGGTAAATTTCGAATAATATTATGCTCTTCGAACAATATGCTTTGGATTTCTTCAACATTATCTAGTACTTCCCACTTACAATAATAAAATTCCTATAAAATAACGCAACCAGGAGCAGAGTATTAATCTGATATTTGACGTTCAGACAGCGGACACTGACTATTAAACAGTTCAAACAGAATTTAAGTGCAGTTTACATTCTGGATTAGCTTTGTACTACTTACTACGTTGATAAACAAATAAATTACATCTTGGGTTGTCGGGTGTTCTGCCGGATATCAGCGTCGTACTTGCACGATATTTCGGTCACGTAGCTCGTAACCTTCATCGGGTGCGACCTGAGACTGCTCCTCGAGTTACATAAAGGATGGGGCCCCTCCACGCCCGCACCAACGTGGTGACCAACACAAAAGTTTTACTGTCACCTCCGTAAGCATGTTAGTTTGAATCAGGCGTCACAGGATGCAGGCTGTGATGTTATCCATGCGTCTGGGTAAGACTACTCATTAACATGGTCCATCGGGAGATAGTAGTGGTCGAAAACGATCGAAGGGTAGCGGTTTTAAGAGCAGAGGAAAAAAAAGTGCCAAGGCCAGCGCCAAGGGAAAAAAAACCTCTGCGACAGTAGGACGGGTGGTAAGGGCAGTAGCGGCTTGCTAGCTGCGACAGAGCATGCAAGGTGAGGGGTGGTTAGCGTGAGGTATCGTGCAACGTTACCTATGTACTGCGTGGTCGTTAGCTGGATCAGGCCGGTGCTGCGGCTGGGCTCGCTTGTAGTCTCCTGAGCCGGCCGCAGTGGCTTCCTCCCTGTAACATAAAAAGTTCGGCGCGGCAACGCATGCGCTGCTGTTAGGCCCTCTGCTGCGCTTTGTCGTCAGTGACTTGGTGCAGCTTCATCAGGCTGGCGCAGAACGACGGCGATCGGCTACAGCGTCCTCCTCTACTGCACGGCGCAGCCCTTCTGCAGTGCAACTGTGAACTGCTCCGCTCTTCCAGTGATCTGCGCCGCTTCAGCGTCGGAGAGATGCACGCCTTCCGCTCGCGCTTGCGCAATGAGGGCTGCCTTCCTCTCTTCTCGGTCCCTTGAGGGGTCGTATCCCGCAGCGGGCGGCGTCGCCACCGGCTCCTCTGGGGCGGCGGTTGTCTTCCCTGCGCCTCTCACCTGCGGTGCTGCTGAAACAAAAGCAGGGATAGGGGCGCGAACTTCCTTCTGCGAGGTCGCAGGAGTGTTCGCGGGTACGACTGCACTGAGGCCTTGGGCGAAAACTGCTCGCAGTTGCCTCAAGGCCTCTTCCTTCTCTGCAGCCACGGCGGCTGCGAAGGCAGCCCTCTCCGCCGCCATAACGGCTTTGAGGGCTGCTGTGGCCTCCTTCACGGCGGTGCCGAGTTCGAGGTCACATCTCTTCGCAGGAAGGCGAGCTGCGTCCTGGCTGCCCGTTTCCGAGCGGCCGTCCCTGCCCCTGGCAGGTGGATCTGCTGCTGCGCCGTCCCTCAGCTGCGCCGGGCTGTTCTGCGCCCTACGCCGTTTCCGACGTCGTCTTCTCTTCTGCTGCTGCGTCGGTGCGGCCGCGGCCGCCTCGCCGCCCCCGGCACGGCTGCGGCTTGAGAATGCCGCACAGCCGCGCCAACTGGCGACGTGCGGGCCGCCACACCGGACACAGGTCGGCAGAGCGTTGCTGCCGCGGTCGCAGGCGCGGCTGTCGTGCTCACCTGAGCACTTGACGCACCGCGCCGCGTTGCGGCAATACTTCGCTACATGGCCCTCGCCCTGGCACCTGAAGCACTGGGGCTGAGGATCCATGGCGGTCGGGAGAGCCTCCGTCGTAACCGGGAAGCCCAGCAACTTCCGCAAGTCGAAGATGTCACTCCCGCCGTCGACCGTTTGCACTGTCACGGCATAGAGCGGCGCCCTCTTCTTGTTGGTTCGGTTGTGCAACCTTGCGGCTGCACTACCAAACCCGGCTCGCAGCAGCCCTTCCCGGACCGCTGCCTCATCACAGCACCAAGGCAACCCCCTGAGGAGTGCCTTAGTCGTCTTCACCCTTCCTACGGAAGGTGCCTTCTCTCGCGCCGGCGGCGCGTCGACGATGTGGTCGGCCACTGCGACCTTGATCGCCTTGTGGTCGGCCACGTTTGCGGCTCGAACGCAGATCAGCGAGTCTGTATCGACAGACTCGTAGACCACCTCGTTCCGAGCGCAATTCGTCATGGTGTCGAACAGCGCTGTCCACCCGCCTTTGCACATGACGTACAAAGGGGGAACAGGCCGCGACTCGTCTTCTCTGGAGTTCCTTGCACGGTCGGCAGACTCAGTGAGTTGCACAACCGAAGGACCCTTCGTAGCGGCAGGTTTCCCTTGCCCACGCTTCTTCCCCATACTGCGAGGCGCGGAACACGACAATTTGCACGCGTTGTCAAAACAACGCACGACAATTTGCTCTCCGCAGCGCCCACAGCACAGAAAACCTCTTCACGAGCTCTCAGCGGCCGAGTAAGCTAAGCGCGCAACACCAGCGATGCGCTCACCTCGCCAGCTCAGGCCGCTCTTGCTCCTCGAGTGGACCTGGTCCAGTATTTATGCCTATGGCCTTCCCCCTCCACCAACGGCTGCAGGCGCTTCCTCTGTGGTCCGCGCCCATTCCCTGCGACCTGCTGGAGCGTTGCTGCTCCGTTTTCCGTCCGCTGCGGTTCTAGGTGTTCCCTCTGCGGTCCGCGCCCACCAACCCCGCTCCCGGGGGTTTCATCTACGTTCTGGGGTACCAAGCGTTCCCCCTGCGGTCCGCGCCCGCTCACCACGACCTGTTGGAGCGTTGGCGCTCCGTTTTTCGTCCACTGCGGCAACGCTCCAACAGGTCGTGGTGAGCGGGCGCGGACCGCAGGGGGAACGCTTGGTACCCCAGAACGTAGATGAAACCCCCGGGAGCGGAGTTGGTGGGCGCGGACCGCAGAGGGAACACCTAGAACCGCAGCGGACGGAAAACGGAGCAGCAACGCTCCAGCAGGTCACAGGGAATGGGCGCGGACCACAGAGGAAGCGCCTGCAGCCGTTGGTGGAGGGGGAAGGCCATAGGCATAAATACTGGACCAGGTCCACTCGAGGAGCAGTCTCAGGTCGCACCTGATGAAGGTTACGAGCTACGTGACCGAAATATCGTGCAAGTACGACGCTGATATCCGGCAGAACACCCGACAACCCAAGATGTCATTAGATCGCCGGGAAAGCCTGAAGAGTTACAACAAATAAATTAATCGCTGAAATGAAATACGAAAGGGCACAGTGGATAAAAACAAGCAATCGGCTCATATCTCATCAAGAGAGCATTAGCGTCGATACTGAATCATACAACAATGAAAGGCACACATGAAGTGTATATTTTTAGAATCAGGAAGAACCAGATGAATTTTATTACGTAAAACAGTAATTGTTTTTAGCTCTCATGACATCCAGGACCCACTAACAGCTAAAAATATGCCCAGGACCCTCATGGATGAAAGCTATGTGGCAACATCACCAGCAGCTAGGATACATAGTAAAAACATGTGCTATGTGTAACGAATAAATTTGAAATTGCTGTCGTTAATATTGCTGCAAACATTTGTTCTAGTGAGAAAGGAAGTGTGGAAGTTTGATGAGTTACACTACAGCGAGAGTTAAAAGTCTTTACAATGTATAGAAATGTAAGTATATTTACTGAATATATCGCACAAACGAACTAAGTAGTATGTTTACATCCTAATTCAATACATGACTGATAGAGGTGTTATAATGTTGAGGGGATACAGTATTAAAGTTAATAAGAAGTTCGAAATTTGTAAATAAGAACCTCGTTTATTTGGTCCTCAGTAATCCGGATTTCCGGTTTATCCGGATTCATATCTTGTGTCCCTTGGTATTTTGCTCTTTTTTTCTTATAACACGAAGATGTGTAGTCGGTGAGGTACATAGGCTGCTTATCACTAGGCCGGTAATTTAGTCCAGTACTGAGTGATAAGGAACTCGGAGTGTGTGAATGACATTGTTTCTCAAGTATTGTACATTAATATAACGGTGTATTGATGCCCATTAAGTACGTTGCATAGTAACCACGCCAACAGCACTCCACCACAGCTCATTGTACCTCTGGTGCGATCCTCGACAGGTGTGACACCATCTGGTTAGTGGCGTGTGTGAATGTATCTGCTCTCTCAGCCATCTGTTTGTTTTGCACTGACGAGCCTTCTCTCCTTGAATCATCTAAGCGTGCACATCCCACGCTTCCACCTACAATTACTACAGTCAGTCTTAAGAAGGTGTACTAGCATTTGTATAGTGCTGAACATTTAGACTTTTTGTATTTAGTAGAATATGCATCCGGGTTTTCGATTTTCGGTTTTCCAAAATAAAAGTGAGAATTTACGATTGTACTCATAGCTGTACTTCCAGCAGTACTACATCTCCTGCGTTCCCAATTTCGTAGAAGTTGTCCTACGAAAATTGCAGAAGAAGCACTCCTGGACGAAAGTATATTGTGACGATATTCTTCCGTGACAGCCTGGGGTTAGAGACCCGGTCTGGCACACAGTTTTTATCTGCCAGTAAGTTTCACATCGGCGCACACCCACTGCAGTGAACACACAATCTACACTCCTGGAAACTGAAATAAGAACACCGTGAATTCATAGTCCCAGGAAGGGGAAACTTTATTGACACATTCCTGGGGTCAGATACATCACATGATCACACTGACAGAACCACAGGCACATAGACACAGGCAACAGATCATGCACAATGTCGGCACTAGTACAGTGTATATCCACCTTTCGCAGCAATGCAGGCTGCTATTCTCCCATGGAGACGATCGTAGAGATGCTGGATGTAGTCCTGTGGAACGGCTTGCCATGCCATTTCCACCTGGCGCCTCAGTTGGACCAGCGTTCGTGCTGGACGTGCAGACCGCGTGAGACGACGCTTCATCCAGTCCCAAACATGCTCAATGGGGGACAGATCCGGAGATCTTGCTGGCCAGGGTAGTTGACTTACACCTTCTAGAGCACGTTGGGTGGCACGGGATACATGCGGACGTGCATTGTCCTGTTGGAACAGCAAGTTCCCTTGCCGGTCTAGGAATGGTAGAACGATGGGTTCGATGACGGTTTGGATGTACCGTGCACTATTCAGTGTCCCCTCGACGATCACCAGTGGTGTATGGCCAGTGTAGGAGATCGCTCCCCACACCATGATGCCGGGTGTTGGCCCTGTGTGCCTCGGTCGTATGCAGTCCTGATTGTGGCGCTCACCTGCACGGCGCCAAACACGCATACGACCATCATTGGCACCAAGGCAGAAGCGACTCTCATCGCTGAAGACGACACGTCTCCATTCGTCCCTCCATTCACGCCTGTCGCGACACCACTGGAGGCGGGCTGCACGATGTTGGGGCGTGAGCGGAAGACGGCCTAACGGTGTGCGGGACCGTAGCCCAGCTTCATGGAGACGTTTGCGAATGGTCCTCGCCGATACCCCAGGAGCAACAGTGTCCCTAATTTGCTGGGAAGTGGCGGTGCGGTCCCCTACGGCACTGCGTAGGATCCTACGGTCTTGGCGTGCATCCGTGCGTCGCTGCGGTCCGGTCCCAGGTCGACGGGCACGTGCACCTTCCGCCGACCACTGGCGACAACATCGATGTACTGTGGAGACCTCACGCCCCACGTGTTGAGCAATTCGGCGGTACGTCCACCCGGCCTCCCGCATGCCCACTATACGCCCTCGCTCAAAGTCCGTCAACTGCACATACGGTTCACGTCCACGCTGTCGCGGCATGCTACCAGTGTTAAAGACTGCGATGGAGCTCCGTATGCCACGGCAAACTGGCTGACACTGACGGCGGCGGTGCACAAATGCTGCGCAGCTAGCGCCATTCGACGGCCAACACCGCGGTTCCTGGTGTGTCCGCTGTGCCGTGCGTGTGATCATTGCTTGTACAGCCCTCTCGCAGTGTCCGGAGCAAGTATGGTGGGTCTGACACGCCGGTGTCAATGTGTTCTTTTTTCCATTTCCAGGAGTGTATTTCATAATCTACTGGCACCATAAAAATGATATGAGGGTTTTTAAAAGAACTCTTTCGGTGCTATCCAGAACTGTCAGCAAAAGGGTTGTGCCAATTTATTATAATGTAGACCAAGTGGGTCTCTCGAAAATGCTATTATCTCATTAACTGTTATCCCCACAAAAAATGTTATTACAGTTGTCGGTAGAACTCTTAGGGTCGTATTAAGAAATGCCATCAGATCTTTTGTACGAATTTATTACTTTTACATGACAAAAGTGAGTCCCACAATAATTATCTCATATAATGTCATCGTCACAAATAATGTTATTATAGTTTTTGGTAGAACTCTGTGGGTGATATTCAGAACTGTCATCAGAACCATTCTAGGAATTTTGCTATATTAGATAAAGTGAGTATCAGATTAAAACAATTATTGTATAAACTATTATCGCCACAAAAATGTTCTTATCATTTTCAATGCAACTCTTCCGGTGCTATCCAGAACTACCAACAGAACTGTTATACAAATTTATTTTTTCCAAACTGACAAATAATTTTTTACCAAACCAAAATTTTGCCGAGTTATAATTTTCTTCCCGAAATTCTGTAGAACTATTCGTGTTTTGAGCAGGGAAATCTAGAACTATTGCATATATATCAAGAACAGTGAAAAAAATTTATATTTATCGTAAAAGGGGTTCAAACTTCACGGGAAATGCTCATAAGCATTCCTTAATAAAGGCAGTTACTACGTAAACAATTACCTGCACAGAATATGTTACTAGTATTTTCGATAGAGCTCTTACAATGCTATCCAGATCTGGCATCAGAGCATACGAACAGACATAATTTTTTTTTAGTAAGTGTGCCCCACAATTAATCAATCACCATACAAACTATTATAACCACAAAAAATGTTATTATGATTATCGATAGAAGTCTTGAGGTGTTAACCAGAACTGTTCATCAAAACTGTTGAACGAATTTACTTTTTCTGTGGAGAAAGTGGGTCTAACATCAAAGCAGTTACCGTATAAACTATCATCGCCACAAAAAGATATTATTAGGATTTTCGATAGAGCTCTTGGTGTTCTGTTCAGAACTGTTGTACGAATTTACTTTTTGCGAAAATTGACAAAGAATGTATTCGATACGAAAAATTTTTCGAGTATTGTTGTTTTATCGCTAAATTCTGCAGAACTATTCAAATTTTGTACAAATAACTCTAGAACTATGACATTTCTATCGAGAACTCTGAAAAAATATATATTTCTGAAGAAAAGGATTCCAACTTCACAGTAAGTGAAGAGGTTCCCTCCTTAAATTGCAATTATCTCGTAACGTGTTAGCTGCACAAAAAATTGTAATTAGGATATTCGATAGAACTATTGGGGTTCTGTTCAGAACTGCCCTCAGAACTGTTGTCCGAATTTACTTTTTGCGAAAATTGATAACGAATGTTTGCTATACGAAATTTTTTTCGAATACTGTTTTCTTCGTTAAATTCTGCAGAACTATTCAAATTTTGTACAAAGAACTCTAGAACTATGCCATATCTATCAAGAACTCTGAAAAAAATATATATTTCTGAAAAAAAGGGTGCCAACTTCACAGTAAGTGAAAAGATTTTCTCATTAAAGTGCAATTATCTCGTAAAATATTAGCTGCAGTAAAAAATGTTACTTGGATTTTCGAAAGAACTCTTGCAGCTCTGTTCAGAACTGTGCTCAGAACTCTTGTACTTATTTACATTTTGCGGAAATTGCCAAATAACGTTTTCGATACGAAAATTTTTTCGAGTATTGTTGTTTTCGTCGCTAAATTCTGCAGAACTATTGAAATTTTGTACAAAGAACTCTAGAACTATGCAACATCTATCAAGAACTGTGAAAAAAATGTATATTTCTTGAAAAAGGGGTGCTAACTTCACACGACTGGCAGTTAGTCCGTACATAAACCCACTTCATATTGTTAAGAAAAAGGATGGTTCACTTCGACTCGTACTTGATTCGCGTCACATCAACGACATTATTATTAATGAAACAGATCGCCCACAGACACTAGAGAACTTCTACAGAAATTTCATGGTACTGCTATTTATTCCACACTAGATTTGAAATCGGGATTTTGGCATATTCAACTCCATCCGGACTGCAGAAAGTACACGGCTTTTCTATGTTTTGGTGACTGTTATCAATTTTGTAAATTACCGTTCGGTTTAACTATTTCTTCAGCAGCATTTATTCGCGGTTTGAATAATATACTTCCAACAGAACTTAAAGACTGAATCACAACGTATGTAGACGACACTCTTATTGCAGAAGCTAACTGGTCTGAACACAATCTGATTCTTGAACAACTGTTACGAAGTTTTCGTGCACAAGGACTCACAGTTAATCTTAGTAAATCGCACTTTGGCAAAACTTCTATAAAATTTCTTGGACATGTAATTTCAGCAGAAGGCATTGCGCCTGACCCGGAAAAACTTCAAGCTTTACGTGACCATTACTGTTCCTACGACGAAGAAACAACTACGCAGCTTTTTGGGTTTAATTAACTTTTTTCGTAAATTTATTCATTACTCTGCTTTAGACACCCCTAGATTATGTCAATTGACGGGTAAAATCACTATTTGGTCCTGGGATAGCCAAGCACATTCTGAATTTATGAACCTGAAAGAAGCTTTGTTGAATGCACCACTTTTATCACATCCAGATCTCACTAGAAATTTTTCCATTGCCACCGACAGTTATAACACCGCTTTAGGCGTACACATTTTTCAGGAAATCGAAGAAGATGGCACTACAGTAATTAAAAACATCGCCTTTGCAAGTCGTATTCTGTCACCTGCTGAACGCAATTATTCTGTCACAGAACTTGAAACATTATGTGTTGTATGGGCATTTACGAGATTTCGGCATTTTCTTTATGGAAGACACACTACCGTTCACACAGATCATAGAGCTATACAGTTTTTACTTTCCGCAAAATTTACACACGACTGATTAAGCAGATGGAAACTTTATTTACAGGAATTTAATTTTACAATTGTTCACATTCCCGGTACACAAAATATTGTAGCAGACGCACTATCCCGTTCTCTCAGCAACTATCAGCAAGACATCGCAACCAACTTCTGCAAAGCAAATTTCAGCGTTATGTATATTCAACAAGTTGCATTTGAAAATTTCATTTCGTCGTCATTACGAGACATAGCGCAAGAGCAGAGTAAAGACAACGTGTGGAAAGAAATTAAATACCTTTGGCAAGATAGGAATAATGTTACCATTAGAAACCATTACACTGTACGCAATAATATTCTGTTTCGCCGCTCTCACTCTGACAGCAACAACTGGTTACTATGCATTCCTGACGAGCTTGTTAACAAATTAATTTGGTATACTCATTTAAGTTACGCACATTATGGAGCCAGAAAATGTTTTCTAATACTGAGACAGAACTGTTATTTTACCAACATGGAGAAACGTATTCGACGAGTTTTAGCGTCATGTAAAATCTGCCAGAAAGCTAAGTCAGATACGACTTCACATATTCCTCCATTACATCCCATTGTACCTGTTAAATTGAGACACATGGCCGCTGTAGACATTTTTGGTCTGATTTCCAGAACTAATAGAGGTTTTTGCTACATTTTTGTCGCTGTTGAACTCACTTCAAAATTTGTTACCTTCACTCCGTTACGCAAAGCTACTGCTAAAACTGTTTCGAAAGCATTTGTAAGACATTTTCTATTCCATGTACGGCATGTATTGAAAGTAATCTCCGACAATGGATCAGAGTTTCGATCTGCTATATGGACACATATGTTACGAGCTAGAAACATTTCTTTGATCTATATATGCTGGTACCATGCTTCTTCGAACCCTTGTGAACGACTAATGAAAGAAATTGGTAAACTGTGTAGAATATACTGCCATAAAAGACATATTGATTGGGACACACACATACTCTCATTCCAGGATGTAATTAATTCCATACCAAATGAATCTACTATGCTATCTCCGACTGTTATATTGAAAAATGTTGAACCACCTAACAAAATTAAAGAATTAGTAACCTTTCCTACATCTCGTCGACTACGACACCACGAAATAATTGACATTGCGCTGAACAACATCAAACGTGCCGCAGAGCGCCGGAGAAGACAGCAAAAACAGGTTTGTACACGCCGTGACTTTCACATTGGACAGAAGATATTAGTACACACACATTATTTTTCTAACAGACGAAAGAGTAGATGTAGTAAATTTGAGCTTCTATACGCAGGTCCATATCGAATTCGCAGCATTCCTCACCCCAATGTAGTACACCTCGACACGCTGAGAACCAGAAAAAGTAAAGGCAATCACCATATCTCCAATATTTAACCTTATATTGAACGAACATACTTTATGATTTATCACACTGTAATGTCATTTTCTGATTTTTGTATGACCAATGATGCAATTATATTTGTGTGATTACATACTGATGATTATTATATTTTTTCTTGGCAAGTGCCCGGCAAGGTAAGGTTAGCAGGTCGCTTTTCCTGTCGTTACAAATCAGACCGTGCTCATTTTTCCAGATAAACTTACACATTTTATGACCCCTTATGCAATTATATCTATGTGACTACTTACTGATGATTATCATATTTTTTCTTGGAAAGTGCCCGGCAAGGTAAGGATAGCAGGTCGCTTTTCTTGTCGTTATATATCAGACCGTGCACATTTTCGATTTTTCATGTATGTATGATTGTTTTCCTGTTTTGTTTGTATGCACTATGAAATGTTTAAGATGTAACAAACACCAGCTGACTTTGACATTTTGCCTTATGATATCTCAACATCGTGACTATTTTACATTTTTTTTTTTGCTACTACATTATGATATTCTGTGTACATTTTTGCACCTGAACATTGTCTATGTTTTTGACATAATATGTTTTCTGTCATGCTATGCTTTATGCTCAATTATATCACTAGAAACCAGTTTTTATTTAATGGGTATATGATTTAAATGCAAGACGTTAATCCTTATTCATTCTTTTCAGAAAGCAATAACGTGTAAAAGAAATAAATTAAACAAACCACAGTGGATTACTATGAAATGGGAATTTCACCTTCGGAATGAACGAAAGAAGATGCAGTACCTCGTCACGAAGAGTAAATGGATCAGAATTAACAAGTATTAACAAGAATATACTATACACATCGTATGATAGCGGTCTTAACTAATTTTTCTTTCAGAATAAGAGGTGATTGATGCAGGCTGTCAGACAGAACTACACATCTTAGTTTTAGTGATGAAATATGCTAGAAATAAGAAACTCTATACTATGAATAGTTGTATGAAGTAAATGGTAATTTCAATAATGAATAATGAAGTGTCTTTTTTGCAGATGATAATGATGAATAGTGCTGAAGAATATGGTACTATGAATAATGAAGTTTTTCTTTGTAGGTGATGATAGTAATGAATTTCATATGGCCACTTAACGCACCACTTTTAAGTTTCTCTTTGCAGATGAGAATAATGATAAAGTTTATATATTTAATGTTAGTTAGGAAATGCTATGTACTTATTTATGTATTTGTTGCAGTTCGTTTTGACAGTATGTCTTATGTCGCATGGTATAATAACTGAATGTTTTGGAAAGGACAGCTAGAGTACACACATATTGAGTACACGTTTCATTACCTGTTAATTCAAAGTTCACTAATTTTCAGCATAATATGCGTTTCTTCTTTCAGCTTAATAATCCATTTTATATTTTTTTCCAGGAGAAGCTATTCATGAAATTAATGTGCTATAAGAAGTTGGTCATTAAACCTGTTCTTGTACTTGCATTCTTTACCCATTTGTGTGTGTTATTCATGAATGTGATCACATATACTCTACTTCTTTCATAACCTTGCTACAGCTGACTCATGATGAATGACGTTACAAATCCTTATTTGCAGCAATAAGCCAAAAGCAAATATTGTTATCCCCCAGCAATTAATTATCGATCCCAACGCAATGCATTGCTAGCACAAAAAAATGTATTACCAGTCCCAAATAATGCTACCAGTTTAAGATAGTTCTGAGTAATACTGAATGATGTTTTCTAATCACAGACCTTGAGTAATAGTTACAGTGTGTTACATTTTAAATATGTCATATGTCACTTGAATGATGAGTTCTGAGTAATAGTGAATGATATTTTGTAATAATGCTATGCCAATAATTTCTGTAAATAATATTTTGTTATACTCTATAAATGCTATGCTAATAATTAACTCTCATTTTGAATGATGACTTCTGATGGTTTGTAACCGGCCAGTGAGTGCCAATAATTATTTTAAATATGTCTTATGTCACTTGAATGATGAAAAATGTTTTGTAATATTCAATACTTGCTATATGTTTAGTAACTGGCCAGTGAATGCCACTGTTTCTTATACTTTAAATTTGTATTATGTCACTTTCGTGCTACATATATGTATGAATACCAGTGGCTTGATGTTACACTCATTAGCTCCTGTTTTGAATGATGACTTCTGATGGTTTGTAACTGGTCAATGAGTGCCATTCTATAATACTTCATACACAGTACAGAAATGTTTAGTAACTAGGCGATGAGTGCCACCAATTACTCAAATCGGTTGATAAACTAGTGTAATTCTCAATGATGACTAGCATAAGACTTAATGTCCTTCACCTTCTGACCTAATTACCAGAAATTACTGTAATATCCATTTGTCCAGTCTATCCTCATGATCATGGAGCACTATATTTGGTTTTTGCACTAATTCTACGTTGGTGTACCTTACAAGAACGTGGTGTTGACACGACATGCTGTCCACCACCTTGAACGATGGAGATGTTATTATGGTCCCACTGTTTGGTGTACCTAATGTACTACCAAAATGATAACACTAAATATTAATACGACATTTCAGTGTCTTGGCTACACTGATTAATACTTCAGGGAAGAGAACTTCAGATTGTCTCACTTGGTGTTGTGCTTCTGTAAAAAGATATGGACTTTCAGTGCAGCTACGTGCAACCTACTGTGCTACAACCATGATGCAATCCTTCCCTTTCCTATCCTAGTTCTTGTAAAATGGTATATATATATATATATATATATATATATATATATATATATATATATAGTGCATGTGCACTTTATGTCATTTGTTAATATGTTTTGTACTCATTGCGTATACATTTTGTCATTGCTTGATATGTTCTGTACTACAGTGCGTGTGCACTTTATGTCATTTGTTTATATGTTTTGTACTCATTGTGTATACATTTTGTCATTGCTTGATATGTTCTGTACTCAGTGCATGTGCACTATATTTCATTCCATGTTCTGCACTTATATATATGTATATATTCTGTGACTGTAAACTTAGTTAATTAAGAAAAATTTGTTGCTCATGGCAAGTCCAATTGACTCACCACCGGTGCCAAGTTTTTGCCCCCCCCAGTGGAGGGTTACGTAAGAGGTATGCGCTGCCTGCGATATGCAAGGTATAAGAGAATCACTGACCAGAGAGCAGTGTTGATTGAGTAGGAACTGTGTAACTGTAGCAGTAAGTTGTTGCTTGTCGCTAGTTTGCGGTTGTCGCTAGTCTGCTCTGGTCTGGTGTATTGTGTTGGCTGGGCCAGTCACGGTGCAGCGATGCCGGAGCCTGAGTATTGTTGTATAAGGTAAAAAGCAGCCTCGCGCATATCTAGTAATGTATGTGAATTCCCATGTAAATATTTTTAAAAAAATGTCCTAATAATATTCTTTGTGATACAAAGAATTTAAAGAATTTTTGCTTTTTTTATTCAGAATCATCTTACAGGGCCATGACACAGCACTGCTGTCGTCCTAGAATTTACCAGGCTACTGAATTTTTTTTTATTATGAGGTTTAAGAATTTTTCTGTTTCGTGCTTACATTCAATGAGAAAAGAATTTTGTGGGTACATTAAATGTGAATGCATTTCTGTACGGAGATTATAAATGGGAACCAATTTTGTTCTGAGGTTACACTAAATTAGAATCACATTCATTATTCATATTTACATTCATTTAATTATTTCGTGTGCGGAGGTTACACGCTATGTGTTTATGTACCCTTGTGTATTTTTCTTTTTCCTGTCTTTAAGTTTTTAGCTAATAAGTTTTATGTTGTAGAATTTTTCAAATACTATGTTATTTACTTTGTAAAGATGTTTAGACATTATTAATTCTGTTATGTTTCAATGCTCATGTGTGAAATTAATGTTTCGAAAACTATTCTCATTATTTTATATATTTACTTATTTCATAATTCCTGTAACACTGATGTATATGTTTGTTTCTATTCTTTTGTAAAGTCTGTGTTACTACAAGTGTTATCTGTACTGTTATGTTCTTTAATATTCTTTAGTACCATTGTTATTGTAATCTTATGTTATATAATTGTAAATGACACCAATTCATCAAATTAAGTAACTTGTAAGTTACATTTCACTGCACACGTTTCTGTTGGTCATAGTATATGGACAATATGTGAGAAGTAGGGACTGTTAGTGTTTGCATGTGTGTTAATAATTCAGCAAGGGACTGGATAACAGCATTGCTGGTTCTAAGGACAATTCCAAAAACTTTGTGAGTGCACATGTGGTGGTTTATGGACTTGTTATATTCTCAGCAAAACTCTTCGATGGTGATTGTGCACCTGCACAGTCACAACAGATGGCTGCTGGCCGTCTCTACAAGGTCTGCAGTGCGTCTGCATCTTTGATGGCCCACCAATACCATTATTTCTACAAGGACTACAGTGGGTCTGCGCGATTGACGGCCCACCAATACCATACACTCTACCAGGACTACAGTGGGTCTACTCTGTGATGACCTACCTAAAAATACTCTTCAAAACTTCGACTGACTCTGCAGTGGGTTTGCTCTGTTGTGGCCCATTACCTGTCTGCATGTCAAGAGTCAGCACTGTCTTTCCGTTGGAAGGACAACACTACTTCTTCAAGACTGCATGGAAATCCACTGCTTCCGTATGCATCTTCTTTTACTGCTCAGACTTTGAGAAAAACAGTGCTATTTTACTGTGATGAACGATCAGGACTGTCTCTATGGACTGTGAGAAAATTTTAGCTTTTGACCAACACTGTATCAATAAGTGTGTGCATTTCATTTCTTTGTTATTGTAATTGTGAAAAAATTTTAACAAATATGTATTGGCCAGTGCCCATAAAAATTTGTAAAATTTTTGTGGGGAGCATGGGAGCTATGTAAGTAGGCTGTTTAGGTTTTCTTATTGGTAACGCTACGTAGCACTGTATGAAAATCACTGGCTGTGCTATGTGCAGTCTGTGGCTAGTTTGCATTGTTGTCTGCCATTGTAGTGTTGGGCAGCTGGATGTTAACAGCGCGTAGCGTTGCGCAGTTGGAGGTGAGCCACCAGCAGTGGTGGATGTGGGAAGTGAGATGGCGCATTTTTGAGAGCAGATGATCTGGACGTGTGTCCATCAGAGACAGTACATTTGTAAGAATGGATGTCATGAACTGATATATATAATGACTTTTGAACACTATTAAGATAAATACATTGTTTGTTGTCTATCAAAATCTTTCATTTGCTGACTATGCCGATCAGTAGTTAGTGCCTTCAGGAGTTTCAATCTTTTATTTAGCTGGCAGTAGTGGCGCTCGCTGTATTGCAGTAGCTTGAGTAACGAAGATTTTTGTGAGGTAAGTGATTTCTGAAAGTTATAGGTTAATGTTAGTCAGGGCCATTCTTTTGTAGGGATTATTGAAAGTCAGATTCCGTTGCGCTGAAAATATCACAGTCTTGTATAATTGTTCAAAGGGGAAGTTTCAGAGTGAAGAGCGTTAGAGACTACACGAGGTGATATTTCTTTCTGTGTAACTGCGTAGAAGCATTATCCAATCGCTTAAGGAAATGCTTGGGTTAGCTATAAAAGTATACGTCATATTGCTTTTCACTTCAAATTCGGCGATTCAAGATGTTCGTCTTGCAGTTCACTAACCTACTATATTACTTACATCATACACCACTCTGAACCGCCAAGGTATAGATCTACAGCACTGACTCTAGTTAATACAATGGCTGCTGTCCTCAAATAATGAAGTATTTCTTTACTTCCACTGCATTTACTCATATGTAAGGTCTGTTTGTATCCGTTTCTATAAACGTTAATACTCTGGAAGTCTTCAGAAATTGATAGCGTGCTCCAAGTTATTTGCTGTAAGTGAAAGATAGGAAACAACCAAAATTTGTCCATTCTGCAAGTCGTATCAGTTCACTTAAATAGCGGAGGTTCATCATAGTTCCACCGGTAGTTCCGTGGATGTCCGTGCCACTGCGGATGCACTATTCAGTAAATACGAATCGGAACAAACCATCACTTAATTCGTGTTTTTATTTCTGGGTAATAGGCGAACCATATGTTCTCACGATGGTCAAGAGTGCAACAAGGGTTATTACAATGACTGCACCAACATTCGACTACACATCCACAAATATGGACACAGAGAAGTAGTGTGTTGTAGCTGTAAAAAATCTGGGGCTAACAGACCACTTCTACCAAATAATAACACTAAAACTCATATGGGAAAACATCCTAAAAAGACAAAATATAAGATTTTTCAAGCGAACTAGCAAAGCACATTTGGGAGGAAGTGTATAGAGAAACAAACGTCAGTGTCAAATTTTCTAAATACTTATTATTTAAACTGAACTTCGAAAAAGTATTTCCAATAGTACCAATATCAGGATCAAAATCTCACAAAAATAAATGAATAACAACAGGAAAGAAGTCTTCCCAAACCCTTAAATACCTCAGTTGTGTGCAAGAGAGTCATAATGAGCCAGAGTCCTTAAATTTCTGACATAGGTACAAAGAGATTTATAGGAAGGTACTGTCTGCTGGAACAGTCATTTAATGAAAAAATAACAAAAAATGCAGAGAATAAAGGCAAAACAATCTGGTAAGTCATCAGAAAGGAAACAGAGTGAGAAAAATAAAAACTCAATAATATACTGACAGGGAAGGGGAATAAAGTAATAAATTATCCATATCACTACAAAACTACATGAACGTGAATTTTTCAAGTACTGACGAGAAATTACAAAAAAAATTCCAAAATCCAATGTATCACCTGCAACTAATTACGCAACAATTACAGCCACAGAGCACGAAATCAGTAAAAAATAACATGTCAGTACACTTAGATGAAGCACCAAAGTGAGTGCTTAAACAATGTATATAGTGTATAAAAAGCTCCCTTAAAAGAAAATATAGTAAATAAATCATTTATTTCAGAGAAATTTCCAGAGTTTTTAAAACAGGTAATTGCTATACTTCTGCTTAAGAGAAGTAATGCAAAGACATAAAAATACGACTGTCCCGTTTCCATGTTGTTAGCATTCTCAAAAATAATGGGATCAATTATGAAACACATATTAATGAATTACTTGAATAAATACCACTTTCAAGCAAATCATAGTTTGGTTTCTGAAGTGGTAGAAGTACAGGATCAGCTATAGTGGAGTACCGAAAAGTGGTACTTGATGTCCTTGACAAAGATGATTGTTTCATAGGCAGGTTTTATATCTTTTCGAGGCTTTTGATACTATTGCCCAGAAGATTCTACTAAAAAAGCTAGAAGCATTAAGAATATGAGGTATAATTATTTACTGATTCTGATAATACTGAAGAGACAGGGAACAAAAAACAGAAACATACAGGTATCTCAAGTAAGACTTAAATCTTAATAAAACACTAATCAGAACTAATATACATTAGTACAGTACAGCAGTTTAGGGTTAATATCGTTTCTAATATACATTAGTGATTTCCTTAATAGTGTTAATTATGGCGAAAAATTTCTCTTGGCTGATGACAGCAATATTATAGTTATTCAGAAAACAAGACAACTCGTTCTGAAGAAAGTAAATGTAGTCCTCACAGAAATTTACAATTGGCGATACGCAACAAAGTGACATTTAACATAAAGAAAACCAATGCCATTAATTTCATTTTCAAGAAAGCAAAATGATGATGTTAAATTGAATATAGATGACATCTGTATGGAATCATAACAAACAAAAAATTGTAAGGATGAATATTGATTCTCACTTGATGTAGTGTAAACACTCAATGATACTTGCAAACAGATGGTTGTCAGCATGCTATGCCCTTAGCGTTTTGTCATCATTGTGTAACAGCCAGTGGATTTTCGTTACTTATGATACATATGTAGATTGAGTTCTTACCTATGGAATCCCATTTGAAGAAGAAATGCACAAAACATAAATACAATGTTCAAACTACTGAAAATGAATTTCAGAATAATAACCAAAAATAGTAATCGAGCTTATTGTTATAATCTGCTGGAAACGATGGGGATTTTAGTTGAATCATGGAGTTCACTTGTCAGCCATTGTGCACATAAAAATATCATAGATAATTACTGCATAAACAGCTCTGTCCATTACAGTGGAAGAAGAGCTAGATGGAACTTATATTTATGAAGAAATAAATTAGTAAGTTTCAAGTTATGTAGAGCATTTTGCATAGTAAATTCTAATGATGTAGAACGACTCATCTTATACTCAGATCGCAAAATAGTGGGTGAAGATGGCTAGATACTGAAATATTTATGTGTTTCTTTCGTTTTTTATTAAGTATATAAATATCAGTTAATTATTACTTTATTCACATTAAAATAATAGAAGCTTTTCTATGGAATAGAAGGAGCTGTCAAGGAGAAACGTTTTTAGTTTGTTTTCAGATTGTAGTTTGCTGCCTATCAGACATAAGACTTTTTATAGCAGTAGAAGTAGTAAATGTATTCATCCGTGGATTTCTTTTTACAAGGATGTAGGACATGTCAAAGTATTTACAAGTTTAGATAAATTTAAAATAAGGTAATTCGTACACACATATATCTACAGACTTATAGTTGGAGACAATCATTAGATTTACTCCAGGTATACAATACTTTTTTACAAATAACTTATTAAATTATGTAATGCCACATTGTTCACTCTTATCTCACTATCAGTCACTGTAAACACTATACACACATTGTTTTGTAACACTACACACACACACACACACACACACACACACACACACACACACACACACACACACACTCACTAGTGATCTCTGAACCATTTTCTGTACCACAACTTCCCATTTGCTATCCTGAAAAACTGAGTCAGCCTCCCTCTATAATGAGTGAGATGTTGAGCTCAGAAAGAGGAAGTGGTGTTAATATTGTGCTGTGCATAGCTTGGGGGTAAGTATTTCTAGAAAAGGAAAAAAAGAAACATGGTGTGAAGGTGTTATGTGGAATATTGGATGTTTTATAATCATCATTATTATTTATTTGTTCAACATTTCTTTTACCAAACCCCTACTCTGTTTCATCTAAGTAATCCTTCAATGTATAAAATGTATTTTACTACAGGTACTTTGTAGCTGCATTTTTAAATAAGTGTATTTTGTAATTACTTTAATCTTTTTTGGTAATTTATTGTAAAACTTTATTCCTTAGTAGAAAATGCTGTTTTGAGTTTTATGTTTATTTTTTCTTGGAAAATGTAAGTTGGGTCTAGCTCTTGTTCTGTGGTCATGGACAGAGCTGTTTGTGCAGTAATTACGAATGTTATTTGTGATGTGCCCAACTGACTGGTTAATGTATTCACATAGAGCAGTTAAAATCCCCAGTGTTTTGAACAGATGTTTACAATGAGCTTGACTACTATTTTTGGTTATTATTCTTATGGCTCTTTGCTGGGTTTTGAAAACTGTGTTCATACTTTGTGTATTTGTTCCCCAAAAAAGAATGCCATAGCTAAGAATGGAGTGTACATATGCGTAGTCTGTAACTAAAAGACACTGCATGTTACACACTGATGATGGGATTCTAGGGGCATAACATGCTGATGACATTCTGTTTGTAAGTCACTTTGTTTGTTCACAACACTTCAACAGGTAATCAATATTCATTCCTAGAAATTTGGCGTTTGTTAGAGAGTGTGTAGAGGTGCCCTCTACATTTAATTTAAACTTATCATTTTTTTTCTCTTCAAACAGAAATTCATGGCTTGAGTGTTCTTTATGTTCAATGTCACTTTATTACTTATTGACCAATTATATCTTCCTTGAGAGTTTCATTTGCTTTCTCTGCAAGGAGTTCTCTTGTTTTTTCAGTAACTGTAATATTGCTGTCATCAGCAAAGAAAATTTTTTCACCATGAGTAACACTACCGGGAAAGTCATTGAAGTATATCAGGAATAGTATCGGTATTAATATGCTACCTTGTATTAATGTATTTTGGTTCTGATAAGTGTTTTAGTAAATGTTTAGATCTATTTGAAGTATGTGTTACCTCTACTCTTTTGTACTCTATCTGTTAAGTATGATGGAAACAAGTCATTAGCTACTCCTCTTATTCCTAATGCTTCTAATTTATTTAATAGAATCTTGTGGTCGACTATATCAAAGGCCTTAGAAAGATCCAAAAATATGCATGTGACACACTCATCTTTATTAAGAACATCAAGTACAACTTTTGTGAATTCTACTATGGCTGACTTCATATTTTTGTCACTTTGGAAACCAAACTGTGGTTTGCTTAAAAGATTATATTTATTCAGGTAATTCATTAATCTGTCTTTCATAATTGCTGCTATTATTGTTGAGAACGGTGACAGCAGGGAAATGGGCTGCTAATTTTTTTTTTGCATTACCTTTCTTAAGCAAAGGTACAGCTCCTGCCTGTTTTAACCGCTCTGGAAATGTCCCTGATGTCAAGGATTCATTTATTATAATTGTTAAGGGGCCTTGAATAATCGCTATGCATTGTTTCAGTAAACATATCTAAGCTTACTGACTTTTTATTTTTTGGTTTTTGAACAGTTTTATTGACTTCATTCTCTGTGGTTGGAAGTAACATCATTGCATTTAGTGCAACATTATTTACAGGTGTTGTATTTGTTTTGGGGAATTGTTTTCTTCACTTCCCTGCAATACTTGAAAAACGCTCATTTACATGGTTTGCTAAGTCTTGTGGACCATTTATTACCTTATCCCACTCCCTCAGCAATATGTTATTCTGTGTTTGTTTGCCTCTCCCGGCTTCCTTTTTTATGACATCCCAGATTGCTTTGCTTTTATTCTCAGCATTATACATTATTTTGTCATTAAATGACTTTTTAGGAGCAATCAGCACCTTCCTATAGATCTTTTTGTATCTATGATAGAAATTTAAGAATTCTTGATCATTGTGACTCTTTTTAGTGGGACTGAGGTTTTTAAGTGTTTGGGAGGGCTTCTTAATACCTGCTGTTATCTATCTGTTTTTGTGAGATGTTGATACAGACATAAATACTTTTGGGAATGCCTATTCAAAGTTCAATTTAAATAATGTGGAGAATTCAGAGAATTTCATATTCACGTTGATTTCCTTATACACTTCATCCCAGATTTGTTTTGGTAGTTCTTTTGAAAAATCTTTTATTTTGATTTCTGATAGATGTCGTTTGTAGGCTTGCAGTTTAGGGAACGATTTGATGCCTCATTTTACAGTTGTTATTTGACAGATATTGCCTGACAGTCCAAGATCTTTTACAGCTACACCACATTTTTCCCTGTCCATATTTGTGGCCACATGATCAATTACTGATGCAGTCATTGTAGTAACCCTTGTTGCACTATTGACCAATAGGGAAATACCTTAACTTAGAAGGATATTTATCAGGGTGCTGCTGGATTCATTTATGATATTAGTGTTGATGTTAATGTTACCACACAGAATTATGTTGACCTTTGCACTTGAGACTTTATCAAGAACTTCTGTTAATTTATTGGAAACAGTGTCCACACCAACTCTGGGAGATCTATAAACACACAAAATAATTAATTTCTTGGCGATATCAAGCCCTGTTAATTCAATAGCTGATATCTTGTCTTCACTTACTGTACTGAGCTCATATTCTTGATTTGAACTGTGTTCCTTTTCTGATATAGATGCATGGTCCTCCACCCCTTGAAGCAGTTCTGTAGCAAGAGTTTGCCCTCTCATACAGTGATAATACTACATGTTGTACTTCTGTGTCTCTACACCAGTGTTCAGTAACACAAACAACTGTGCAGTTTAAAGATTGGAGCTCAATTTCTAATAGCTGAATTTGCATGTTTTGATGGAGGATTGCTAAGTCAGTGAAATATGTACAATTTATATAATTATGTAAAATATATGAAATAATAAATCAATATATATACATATTACTTGATAACTGATAAAAAAATTTCAGTTGCATCATTGTGCGCCGCTTTTTGCACTAAAGACAACCTTAATGTGCAGTAAAGAATCATTGTTCATTTTGAGCTCCAGTGGATTATTAACAACGAACTCCTTAAACGGATGTTTACAAGATGATCATGAGTGAACACCACATATAACTTTTAACAGCGCATTTTTCAGCAATAAAAACTTTTTTCTTAAAGATGAGCTTCCCTGGGACTTTATTCTATATGAAATTATTGAATGAAATAATGCAAAATATGTCGAGCCACTGATTTGCCTCTCCCCAAGACTTAAGATGTTACTAAGTGCAAATATACCTGAACTACGTTGCTTTAGGAGTTCCAAAATGTGCGCTTTCCAGTTTAAATTCTCATCAATATGGACACCCAAAAATTTCGAAGTTCAAACTCTATTTAGTATTTCATCACCATGTTTTACACTTATCATTGGTGTAAGGCCTATATATGCGCAGAGCTGAACATATTGTGTCTTTAAAATGGAAGGTGAGACCATTTGCAGAAAACCAGCCATTGATGCTTTTGAGAATATTGTTTACCATCTTTTCTGTTTCTGTATTTAAGCTTGGATTGATTACAGTAGTAGTGCCATCTTGTAACCTCCTGCCTCCTAATCAGCCTACTGGATCTCAATATAACTGACCATGATAGCATATGTCTAATGAAATTTTACAGTGAGATTAATTTAGATTAGATTAGTACTTGTTCCATAGATCATGAATAAGACACTTCATGATGATGTGGAACGTGTCAGGTTAATAAAAGGTGTCCATACAAGATATTACATTGCACATGATATTACATGACACTTAATTTTTTAAATATTTTTTTTGGGATGGGGGTTGGGGAAATTACCCACTTACTATATCCAAAACTTCATCTAATGAGTAGAAGGAGTTGCCATTAAAAAATTCTTTTAATTTCCTTTTAAATGCTATATGGCTATCTTTCAGACTTTTGATGCTATTAGGTAAGTGACCAAAGACTTTTGTGGCAGCATTATTTACCCCCTTCTGAGCCAAAGTTAGATTTAACCTTGAGTAGTGAAGATCTTCCTTTCTCCTAGTGTTCCAGTCATGTACACTGCTATTACTTTTGAATTCGTTCGGATTGTTAGTAACAAATTTCATAAGTGAATATATATTTTGTGAGGCTACAGTGAAGATCTCTAGCTCTTTAAATAAGTACCTGCAGGATGTTCTTGGATGAGCTCCAGCAATTATTCTGATTACGCGGTTTTGTACAATGAACACTTTTACTCAATGCTGAGTTACCCAGAATATGATGCCATACGAAAACAGAGAATGAAAATAGGCGTGGCAAGCTAATTTACTGAGATGTATATCGCCAAAATTTGCAATGACCCTAGTAGCATAAGTAGCTGAACTCAAACGTTTCAGCAGATCCTCAGTATGTTTTTTCCAGCTCAACCCCTCATGACTTCAAGAAGAATATAACAATTCCAATCCCAAAGAAAGCAGGAGCTGAAAGATGTGAAAATTACCGAACTATCAGTTTAATAAGTCATGGATTCAAAATACTAACGCGAATTCTTTACTGACGAATGGAAAAACTGGTAGAAGCCAACCGCAAGGAAGATCAGTTTGGATACCATAGAAATATTGGAACACGTGAGGCAATACTGACCCTACGACTTATCTTAGAAGCTAGATTAAGGAAAGGCAAACCAAAGTTTCTAGCATTTGTAGACTTAGAGAAAGCTTTTGACAATGTTGACTGGAATACTCTCTTTCAAATTCTAAAGGTGGCAGGGGTGAAATACAGGGAACGAAAGGATATTTACAATTTGTTCAGAAACAAGATGGCAATTATAAGAGTCGAGGGGCATGAAAGGGAAGCAGTGGTTGGGAAGGGAGTGAGACAGGGTTGTGGCCTGTCCCCGATGTTATTCAATCTGTATATTGAGCAAGCAGTAAAGGAAACAAAAGGAAAATTAGGAGTAGGAATTAAAATCGATGGAGAAGAAATTTAAACTTTGAGGTTCGCCGATGACATTGTAATTCTGTCAGAGATAGAAGGACCTGGAAGAGCAGTTGAACGGAATGGACAGTGTCTTGAAAGGAGGGTATAATATGAACGTCAACAAAAGTAAAACGAGGATAATGGAATGTAGTCGAATTAAGGCGGGTGATGCTGAGGGAATTAGATTAGGATATGAGACACTTAAAGTAGTAAAGGAGGTTTGCTATTTGGGGAGCAAAATAACTGATGATGGTCGAAGTAGAGAGGATGTAAAATGCAGACTGGCAATGGCAAGGAAAGCGTTTCTGAAGAAGAGAAATTTGTTAACATCGAGTATAGATTTAAGTGTCAGGAAGTCGTTTCTGAAAGTATTTGTATGGAGTGTAGCCATGTATGGAAGTGAAACATGGACGATAAATAGTTTGGACAAGAAGAGAATAGAAGGTTTCGAAATGTGGTGCTACTGAAGAATGCTAAAGTTTAGATGGGTAGATCACATAACTAACGAGGAGGTATTGAATAGAATTGGGGAGAAGAGGAGTTTGTGGCACAACTTGACAAGAAGAAGGGACCGGTTGGTAGAACATGTTCTGAGGCATCAAGGAATCACAATTTTAGCAATGGAGGGCAGCGTGGAGGGTAGAAATCGTACAGGGAGGCCAAGAGATGAATACACTAAACAGATACAGAAGGATGTAGGTTGCAGTAGGTACTGGGAGATGAAGAAGCTTGCACAGGATAGAGTAGCATGGAGAGCTGCATCAAACCAGTCTCAGGACTGAAGACCACCACAACAACAACCCCTCATCAATGGACATTTACTGTGTGGAACTGTATATACTGTGTTTTGTGAAAGCCCATTTGTAGAGAACCACTTAAAGATTTACTGAAAAGCATCGTTTACAATTTCACCAGTTAATTCTTGTCTGTTGGGTGTGATAGCTCTACTTGTATCATTGGCAAAAAGTACTAGCTTTGCATCTTCGTGAAGATAGAATGGCAAATCATTAATATATATTAAGAACAGCAGAGGACCCAAGACAGAAACTTGCGGCACCTCATTCTTGATTGTTCCCCAGTTTGAGAAATCACCAGTTTTTTGCATAGTAAGGCTATCGTTAACAAAGGAAAGTAAGACCGGTTAGTAGGAGCAAAGTGTACAACAGATTGTTCTGAAGGGAGAATCTATTATAAACTTAAACTAAATACTGGCGATAATTTTTAAATGGGCGGATTACAGTCAAATCGCTCATAAGCCACACAGGGGAAAAGGGTACCATGTAAAATTTACTACAAAAATTACTTATACTACAAAGCAAACACTGATTACATAAAAAGAGGATAATTTAACGGTCGCCAGCCCGCTAGGGCAATGAATATCTGGAAACTTAAGAAAGGGAATGGCAAAGAAATTTAAGAAAATAATGACTGGCATGGCAATAGAATGCTCTCACGCTTTTCCACAGCACAACAGTTCACAAGAAAACAAATGAATCAGAAAGCACTGAATTTTCAGTTATTTATTCTAAAATACTAAATTTTGAAAATAAAATTGAATGGAGTTACTGGTTAAATAAATGACTGGCTTAACTTAAACTTTGTTATGTAATAGTAGAAAACAATTTTCAATAACCTGGATGTAAGGTAATACAAAATTTATAAAAAGACGAGCAATTTGCTGTTGATTATTGAAAGACTGAACTGAATTTACTTTGAACAAACGGGCAACTGATTTTACTTTTAATATAACAGCAATAAAATACATGCCAAGCCAGTACAAGTCACTTGCTAACCTAAACACATAATAAATGGAATTTCGCCCTCCTACTTTGTGCTGTATCTTTAGTTATTAGTTTTTCCAGTGAAATTTTACTTTAAGTCAATACAATACAAAAAATGAACAGTTACTGAGGCAGAAAATTTAGACTGAAACTGGTTACATTCAAACACCCAAAACTGGCAGTACGTAGTTAATCAGTTTTCATATTCTTACTACACGTCTGCAGCCTGTTGCGGCAGTTGGCCCATGCCATGCGAAACTGACTGGCGCCGCTGCAAGCTATCCTCTGTCTGCGTTGACACACTAAAATCAAGTTTAGCAAAGCGTTGGACACAGTGACTCGATTAAACATTTCGTTGGGGGTACGGTTGCGATGTTTAAGAATCTTAGCCCACATTCCTTTATCAACAAGGTTATGAATAATGAAATGACGAAGCCTTTCGTTTTGAATTGAGGCTCCGC
This sequence comes from Schistocerca nitens, assembly GCF_023898315.1. Lineage (NCBI taxonomy): Eukaryota > Metazoa > Arthropoda > Insecta > Orthoptera > Acrididae > Schistocerca > Schistocerca nitens. Next base: position 2,608,081 of record NC_064619.1, on the reverse strand, counting down.
AAGGACAATTAAATTTACAGCTTCTTGTCATACCCTTGACTTTAACGATCCATTGCCTGCAAGACGGATTAAATTTTGAACTGTGTGGGAGCTACATGAACTTGCGCTTCGAAGAGGTTGTCCCAGTCACGTGATAGGTTGTACGTCGCGAAATGCTATTCTAGCTGCAGGTGGCACTCAGTCCAGTCCTGAGCACTGGAATTCTGTGATTGATTCGTTGTTGTTTGCTGGGTTTGTTGTGCGCCCGTCAGTCAGACAACAGCTGTGAGCCATGACTTGATATGTTGGCTCTGAAACTGAATAAGTGCTGCGAGTGATTCCTCTCCAGAAGACGGCATTACATACACAAATTATACACTCCTGGAAATTGAAATAAGAACACCATGAATTCATTGTCCCAGGAAGGGGAAACTTTATTGACACATTCCTGGGGTCAGATACATCACATGATCACACTGACAGAACCACAGGCACATAGACACAGGCAACAGAGCATGCACAATGTCGGCACTAGTACAGTGTATATCCACCTTTCGCAGCAATGCAGGCTGCTATTCTCCCATGGAGACGATCGTAGAGATGCTGGATGTAGTCCTGTGGAACGGCTTGCCATGCCATTTCCACCTGGCGCCTCAGTTGGACCAGCGTTCGTGCTGGACGTGCAGACCGCGTGAGACGACGCTTCATCCAGTCCCAAACATGCTCAATGGGGGACAGATCCGGAGATCTTGCTGGCCAGGGTAGTTGACTTACACCTTCTAGAGCACGTTGGGTGGCACGGGATACATGCGGACGTGCATTGTCCTGTTGGAACAGCAAGTTCCCTTGCCGGTCTAGGAATGGTAGAACGATGGGTTCGATGACGGTTTGGATGTACCGTGCACTATTCAGTGTCCCCTCGACGATCACCAGTGGTAGGAGATCGCTCCCCACACCATGATGCCGGGTGTTGGCCCTGTGTGCCTCGGTCGTATGCAGTCCTGATTGTGGCGCTCACCTGCACGGCGCCAAACACGCATACGACCATCATTGGCACCAAGGCAGAAGCGACTCTCATCGCTGAAGACGACACGTCTCCATTCGTCCCTCCATTCACGCCTGTCGCGACACCACTGGAGGCGGGCTGCACGATGTTGGGGCGTGAGCGGAAGACGGCCTAACGGTGTGCGGGACCGTAGCCCAGCTTCATGGAGACGGTTGCGAATGGTCCTCGCCGATACCCCAGGAGCAACAGTGTCCCTAATTTGCTGGGAAGTGGCGGTGCGGTCACTTACGGCACTGCGTAGGATCCTACGGTCTTGGCGTGCATCCGTGCGTCGCTGCGGTCCGGTCCCAGGTCGACGGGCATGTGCACCTTCCGCCGACCACTGGCGACAACATCGATGTACTGTGGAGACCTCACGCCCCACGTGTTGAGCAATTCGGCGGTACGTCCACCCGGCCTCCCGCATGCCCACTATACGCCCTCGCTCAAAGTCCGTCAACTGCACATACGGTTCACGTCCACGCTGTCGCGGCATGCTGCCAGTGTTCCCTTTTTAAATTTTCTAGCTTACCTGCCCGATTAAGGGATCTGACATTCCACGCTCCGATCCGTAGAACGCCAGTTTTCTTTCTCCTGATAACAACGTCCTCCTGAGTAGTCCCCGCCCAGAGATCCGAATGGGGGACTATTTTACCTCCGGAATATTTTACCCAAGAGGACGCCATCATCATTTAATCATACAGTAAAGCTGCATGCCCTCGGAAAAATTACGGCTGTAGTTTCCCCTTGCTTTCAGTCGTTCGCAGTACCAGAACAGCAAGGCCATTTTGGTTAATGTTACAAGGGCAGATCAGTCAATCATCCAGACTGTTGCCCCCTGCAACTACTGAAAAGGCTGCTGCCCCTCTTCAGGAACCACACGTTTGTCTGGCCTCTCAACAGATACCCCTCCGTTGTGGTTGCACCTACAGTACGGCCATCTGTATCGCTGAGGCACTCAAGCCTCCCCACCAACGCCAAGGTCCGTGGTTCATGGGGGGGGGGACTCCCTAAATTACTTCAGGCAAATGCCAGGATGGTCCTTACTATAGGGCCATGATTGACTACCTGTCTGACGCTTCTCAAACTACACCTGTAAGTATCTGTATATGTGATTTACATTACTTTAGCTGTTCCTTAACTCTGATACCAAGACATGGTCAATATCCATGCAAAGTGATCTACAGATGAATAAAACTACCACCAGTAGTATTAGCCTGAAACATGCCATAGAGCAGCTCATGTGCAAAACGCAATTTACACTTCCATCTAATTGTGTTATTTCCTAAATGTTAAATGCAGTCGGACTTCGAGGATTTATGGTTTATATTACACACCTGAGTGAATTACCGGAGTGGTTTCTGCAGCCAGATCATGAGCCAGATCCATTAGAAACATACGTTTATGAGGTACTACATTAAGCACTGGCATCATGGATGAGTACCAACGACACCGTGGAGCTGGTTGTTTACGGGAGTTTATGGTGGAGTCTCTTGAAGTCTCTCTTGGACGCCTCGCTAGCTGTACAATCAGTGTGGCAGACTGCTAACAGAAGGGTTCAGGTTCCATTCCCGCCCGGGTCGGATATTTTCTCGGCTCAGGGACTGGCTGTTGTGCTGTCCTTACGTACGTATCGTCTTAACTGATGTAAGTAGGCTGTTTAGGTTTTTTTATTGGTAACGCCACCTCTGTATAAAAATCACTGGGTGTGCTGTGTGCAGTCTGTGGCTGCTTTTCATTGTTGTAATACTCGCCATTGTAGTGTTAGGCAGCTGGCTGTGAACAGCGCGTAGCGTTGGGCAGTTGGAGGGGTTGGGTTGGGTTGTTTTGGGGGAAGAGACCAGACAGCGAGGTCATCGGTCTCATCGGATTAGGGAAGGAAGTCGGCCGTGCCCTTTGAAAGGAACCATCCCAGCATTTGCCTGGAGCGATTTAGGGAAATCACGGAAAACCTAAATCAGGATGGCCGGACGCGGGATTGAACCGTCGTCCTTCCGAATGCGAGTCCAGTGTGTTACCACTGCGCCACCTCGCTCGGTGGGCAGTTGGAGGTGAGCCGCCAGCAGTGGTGGATGTGGGGAGAGAGATGGCGGAGTTTTGTAATTTGTCATGAACTGCTATATATATGATGATATCAAGGTAAATACATTCTTTGTTCTCTATTAATATCTTTCATTTGCTAACTATCCCTATCAGTAGTTAGTGCCTTCCATAGTTTGAATCTTTTATTTAGCTGGCAGTAGTGGCGCTCGCTGTATTGCAGTAGCTTGAGCAGCGAAGATTTTTGTGAGGTAAGTGATTTGTGAAAGGTATAGTTTAATGTTAGTCAGGGCCATTCTTTTGTAGGGAATTTTGAAAGTCAGATTGCGTTGCGCTAAAAAATATTGTGCGTCAGTCTAGGCACAGTCTCTATAATTGTTTAAAGGGGACGTTTCATATGGCGACCCTGCCAGGATACCTCACTGGAATCTTCTGATTTTTTTCTTGTAGTTTGTGTAATTAGTGTAGCTATTGTTTATTGCTAGCACGTAATTGAAGAGAGAATATCCTTTGTAGTTGCAGTCTTTCATTGTTGTACAGTAAAACAGTTGTGGCATGCATGTAGATTTGCACCAAGTATTTCGCAGCTGCGCTTGCAATTAACTACATATTATTTTCAGTGCTATGTTAATGTGTTCTCTTATTTTTGCTCTTCAAATTGTGTTTTTCTGTGTTGTCGTGTGAAATATTGTGACAATAATGGCGTGTGAAAAACGTAACACTAGGCTCCAAAGCAAACTGAGAAATAATAGTGACGACGAGCGTAGCTTGCCAGCACCACTGTGTAATGAATTAACAAATGTTCAAAGTAGTAATTTGGTAATTGTGCATAGGGAAATGGAGCAGGCGGCAAACAATGGCGTAGACAGTGAAACAATCAGTGAGCAGGAAAGCATTATCGATCGGTCGGTCGGCAACAGCTCGCCTCAGGAATCCGAAATGACAGGACACAATTTTTCAAATATTGTAGACTCAGGTTTTGGGTCCTCACCGTTTTCTCAAATGAGTCAAGACACATTTTCTGCTTGTCAAAATGTGAATGTTGCCGGTGCAACTTCACTGCCGAATAGCACTGAGGAACATGTTTCAGACACCAGTGCACTGTTATTACAATTAATGCAACAAATGGGACAAAAGCTTCAAAAGTTAGACATAATGGAACAAAATCTTCAAAAGTTAGACACAGTGGAACAAAATCAGAGACAAACACAGGAAAAGCTTCAAAAGTTAGACACAATGGAACAACACCAGAGACAAACACAGCAACAGTTAGACGCAATGGAACAAAATCTTCACACCGCCCTAGAACAAACACGTGAAGATTTAACTTCTGAGTTACATAACATCGAATCGAAATGTCAAAAAGTCTGTAACGACGTAAAAACACAAATTTGTGAGCATTTCCAACCTATTTTTTCGCGTCATGAAAATGCACTGCAGAATCACGAAGCAGCCATAAAAGAACTGCAAACTACTGTTCATGAAAATCATGAGACCTTGCAAGCTAAATTTGACTCAGTTGCATCTACCGATTCGGTTACGCAACTTGCAAAAACACAGGAAAACTTGAAGGACACAGTAGATTCGATTTCAACACAAATGGACACTCTGAAACTTGGTTCAGAAAAACACGCTGAGGAAATGTGTTCACTATCGGAGAAAGTAGCCGAACTTTCGGATCAGTTTACTAATTTATCTACGAAGGTAGATGATGATCTGAATGACACAAGACCTGTAGCCTTCACTGACACAGAAGAGTATGAACAAATTAGAAAATTCAAACAAAATCAAAATCAAATCAATACACAGTACAAAAGAGAAATCCGGGAAGTACAAGATCAGTTGACACAGGTAATACAAGAATTACGTATTTCAGAGGACACTCGCGCTCCAACACGGGAAGAGGGACATAGAAATACGGAAAAGCCGCAACATAATAACACAGGGCATTTCGGAAGTTATGAAAGAAATTGGCAATGTGCACCGAATTTTGAGATGGAACCGCCGACACGACCTAACAATGACCGATATGCGACTCGCCGACATGATGATTTTGACTATAAGCTGTTCATTACTACACGTAAATTCAAAACATTTAAGAATTCTGGTAACGACATTCATCCATCAATTCTCTCATTGTTTTCCTCCCAACTGGTCGTTAGAACACAGATTAGAATTTATGTGGGCTACTTAGAGAATGAACCAGCTGTAAGAATGCGATCGGTCATTCAAGATTGCCACAGTGAAGGAGAATTTTACCATGCCTTCCTCTCAGCATATTGGTCTCAAGCCACACAAGACCGAGTAAAACATGGCATCATAATGATGAAACATTTCGAACAATCTGAATTCTCCAGTCTTGTGAAATATTTGGAAGACATGTTGCACAAGAATCAGTACCTGTCAAACCCATACAGCCCCTCAGAACTCATCCGCATTTGCTTAATCAAATTACCTGAACATTTACGACATATTATTTTAGCAGGACGTTGCAAAGACGACATTGAAGCATTTCAGGGACTCTTACAAGAATTAGAAATTGACACTCACAATCGCGGAACGCGAAACCAGGAACACAACAATTACAGGTCACATCCGTCGCAATTCCGCGATGAAAGAAGTAATAACTGGACACGACAAGGCTATTCTTTCAACGTAAATCGTGACCGAAACAGACACCACCCGTATGACAACCGTTGGCAGAGTAGTAATAATTACAGGGAAAGATCACCTCTCCGCGGTAATGACTATCACAGAGAGAATCAGAGAAACAGACAATATGGGAACCAAACAAATTATTATTACGGGAGACAGAATAACTTTAGACGCAACGGTCCAGCGCGCAGTTACGATTCAGGGAGAAATTCTCCACCACGTGAAGGACGAGGAAGAAATTATGAAGTCTACCGACATACCGACAGACCTGAATTGCATCAGAACTGGCGGGATTCAAACAGAGCAGGGCCCTCTCGTCATGGTGAATTTGTAGAAGTTAGGGCTCCAAATCCCAATAACGACGCGCGCCAACAAAGAGACAATAGGCAATGACTCACACCGCTGGCAGCAACAAAACGCACGTATGAAACTAACGACGCAGCTGATGTAGCTAGTAATTACGTAAAAATGGAAGACATTAGGGATATCTTACTCCAAGAACACGACGTAAAACATATTAACATTGCATATCCTGTGATTCACATTACAGTAAATGACGTAAAATTTACGGCAGTACTTGACTCTGGCAGTCCCATTTCAGTAATTAGTGAAACAGCCTTTAGCAAATGCAACAAATCGAACGATTGCCCCACACTTCCGTTACGTAAGATTAAATTACAAGGTGCAATCTTTGGAAAAAGTGTAGATGTACGCCAACAAACCAACTTAGAATTCTTTTGTCAAAGCCACAGTTTCTCTATGAACTTTCTTATTGTTCCATTATTGTCGACGGAAATTATACTGGGAGTAGACTTCTTGAATGAATACAAAGCAATCTTAAGCTTTCACGATGCTGAAATAAGTTTAGAAAAAGAAAGTACGTCAGTAGCTTTGAAATTTGAAGATTGGCTCTCAAACCATGACAGGGGTGATATCGACGGCGCATTTGATACTAATGAGTTAATTCAGAATAAAATTCAAACAATTGAGAATTGTAATGACAATGATAGGCAAGACCTTTTTGAGATTTTACAAGCACATTCCACAGTTTTTACTCACAAAACAGGAACAATCAAGGGATTTCAATACCAATTTCGTGTTCGTGAGCATACTAAATTTTGTGTTAGACCATACGTAATTCCGGCGCATTATAGGGACCGTGTTAGAACAGAAATACAATCTATGCTTGACGAGGGCATTATTGAGCCTGCAGTAAGCTCATACAACAATCCATTACATGTTGTTGAGAAGAAAAATGGATCAATCAGGCTTGTCTTACATTCGAGACAAATCAATACTATCATTATTCCTGAAACAGACAGGCCGCAGACGTTGGAAGAACTTCTTCAAAATTTTAATGGTGTAAACGTGTTGTCTTCCATTGATCTCAGATCCAGCTTTTATCAGATCGAACTTCATCCAGAATGTAGAAAATACACAGCTTTCCTTTGTTTCGGCGTTTGTTATCAGTTTCGGAAACTTCCTTTTGGTTTGAACATTTCTTCAGCAGCATTCATTCGCGGGCTAAATTCTATATTACCTGAGTTCTTAAAACGTCACATCACCTTATATGTGGACGATATTCTAATAGCAGAAGCTTCATGGGAACAACATAATCGCATCCTCAACAGTTTGTTACGTATTTTTGCAGAATCTGGAATTACAGTTAACTTGGAAAAGTCTGAATTCGGTAGGTCAAAGGTGAGGTTTTTGGGACATATTATTTCTTCTGGAGGTATTCAGCCGGATCCTGAAAAGTTAGAAGCAATCAGAGCCATTCCAGTTCCATCCACAAAAAAACAAGTCCGCAGTTTTCTAGGTCTCGTAAATTTTTACCGTCGTTTTCTGAATATGCAAATCCTTGTTACACCAAAACTTTGTTCTCTCACTGGAAAAAATACTATTTGGAACTGGGACGAACAAGCACAGTTGGAATTCAATTCTTTGAAAGAATCGCTACTTAACGCGCCAATACTAGCTCATTCAGATCTGTCACAAGATTTCTGCCTTAGCACGGATTCTTCTAAAGTCGGTCTTGGTGCCCATTTATTTCAAGAAGCCACAGAAAATGACACTACTGTTCAGAAAACCATTGCTTTTGCTAGCCGAGTGCTAACCAAATCTGAAAAAAATTATTCCGTTACTGAATTAGAAGCTTTAGCTATCGTTTGGGCATTTAACAAATTCCGTTTCTTTCTTTCTGGTAAGCACGTAAAAGTATACAGTGATCATCGTGCATTACAATTTCTTATGTCTTCAAAATTAAATCATGACAGGTTAAAACGTTGGGCATTGTTTCTGCAAGAATTCCGCTTCACAATAGTCTACATTCCCGGCAAGGAGAACATTGTTGCGGACGCACTGTCACGCGCACCGGCTGGGCTTGAGAAAAGTACCACAGAAGGCAACCTCGAGAAAAATTTCAGTATTCTTTACATTCAGAAAGTCGCCTTTGAAAACTTCATCACCACATCTTTAAAGGACATTGCTCATGAACAAGATAAAGATCCGATTTGGAAAGACATCAAGAGCAAATGGCATGAAAAGACACACACTCAGATTCGGCATTATTATCTGGTTAAAAACAACATACTGTTCAAACGCTGCACTGTTGATGACAAGCTATGGGTACTTTGCATTCCTGACGATTTTGTTAATAAGCTCATTTGGTACATTCATTTCGGCTATGCACATTTTGGCCCACGAAAATGTTATCATATTCTTCGAACGACTTGTTATTTTAACAATATGGAAAAGAGAATTCGAAGAGTCTTGTCTATTTGTAAACTTTGTCAAAAGGCGAAACCATCTACTATCTCCCATCGTGCTCCGTTGTTTCCTATCATTCCTTCTAAATTAAAAGAATTTGCTGCTGTTGATCTCTTGGGACCGCTTGTCAGAACATCTAATGGATTTTCGTACGTTCTAGTCGCTGTTGAACTTACTTCAAAATTTGTTTCTTTCACACCGTTACGTAAAGCCACTGGACGGTCTGTATCCAACGCCTTTGTTAAAAATTTCTTACGTGAAGTTGGACACGTTAGTAAAGTCATTTCAGATAGCGGACCGCAATTCAGATCTGCTGTTTGGGCACGCATGCTTCGCAACCATAAAATCAAACCTGTTTTTATTTCATTGTACTCACCACATTGTAACCCCTCCGAACGGATTATGAAAGAAATCAATAAGCTTTGCAGACTTTATTGTCACAGAAAGCATCAGCATTGGGACAGATATTTACACTTATTTCAAAACGTGCTGAATGAAATGCCTCATGATTCCACTGCTTTACCACCTACTCTTGTACTGAAGAATGAAAAACCACCGAACAGAATCAGAGAGCTTGTACCTTTCCCGAATACACGTAAACTTCGACACAAAGACATAATTGATTTGGCTATTAAAAATATAAAATCTGCAGCAGACAAAAGGAGAAAACTACACGGTAAAGCAAATGCAAAGAAATTGTATATTGGTCAGAAAGTTCTCATTAAAGCTCATTCATTGTCACATAAGAAGAAACACTTGAGTCACAAATTCTTTCTAGTTTACAATGGACCTTACAGAATCCGACGTATACCACATGATAATTGCGTCGAAGTTGAAACTCTGCGTACTAGGAAGAGTAAAGGTTTACACCACATTTCACATGTAAAACCTTTTATTGAAAGATAATCTGCTTTTTAACTTAGTCTTTGCCATAAAATTTTTCACTTTACATTACTAGTATGCTTTTTTGGACGTAAGTAACTGTTAACATGCAACAATGTTTGAAGTTAAGTATCCAGTCTAGAACCTAGGGAACATTTTTAAACAGAAATTACGAATGCATTGTTATTGTGAACAGACGACACAGTGTTATTGTATTTGTACATTCTTGCTTGTTAGCTGCACGATTACGTAACGACTATCAGGCTTACATAGAACATTTACCAGTACTGTTAATGAGATTTTAATGCAACATTTTGGCTTATTTGAAAATACATTCTGAAATTAAAGTGTTTTCTGAGAGATACCAGATGACATAGAGGTTAGTTTATGTGACAGCTACACGACTATATCACGACGCTACTAATGTGTGACACAATTTACATTGTTGCTTTTGCGGTGTATCTGTTTTATATCTGCACAGTTTTCTGAATTCTTTTGGAAAGAAAAACATGTTTTAGTAGTAACTCTTGTGGTAGAGCAACAATGAGACAGCCTTTTTCGTAGCACAACAATACGTTACAGTACAGTACTTTCCTGATCACGGTAAGGTACGTAATAACTAAGATATCTATACGCAAAGCATTTCACTTTTGTGTATCATGAGGTAAGTACATTGACTTCTGCAGAACTTAGCTTTCGGAGGACGATAACTACGACACTTCCACAGAATTATCTTACAACAAGACGCACATTTAGCGCTACAGGACACGTATTTGAGTGATTAATCTTATACTTAAAACACTTAATTACAAAGAAAGTTTTCCGTGATACATTTCATTCCATTGCTGTAATTTGTAACACCTGAGGGTATAATTACATTTATCCTCAGGGGGGTACACGCTTACTTTGTGTACCATGTGTGTGGCAACCACAAAGAACCCTAGCTAATATGGTATTTGCTTATACAACTTTACACATCGGTACCATATTTCTCTAACACATAAATTACACAGCTATCCGATTATTTAACAAAGAAACAAACATTTATTTTACTGCATCAGTGACACATGTTTACGCAATTACACAGTTGGATAACTTCACACTTATGAAACTGTATTTTGTCTGTACTTTGTAAACTGTTCATATTTTTTCGGAACTATTGTGGTACTATGAGAGCTTTGAATGATGTATTTGGTATGGGATCATAATTTTTAAAGTACGTTTGAGGTAGATGACACCATTGAAATGAGCAGAGAATTTTTTTTTTAGGTTTTGATATTATTGCAGAAAGCTACGACGATTGAGAGATTTGACTGAGGTGTTATGATGTTATTTTTACGACGACGATGTGTATTATGCTGTTGAGATATGTTTATGATCAATAATATGATGCTACCGTATATGAGGAATTTGATTATGCTACGGATTTCTAAGATGAAATATTGAAGAAGTGTCGACGAATATGTATATGTGTAATAAAGTAAGGAATAATGAGTAGTGGTTAGGGAAAAAGGATGTTGGAAACCAAGAATCGTACTTTAAGAGTTATGAAATGTGTGTAAATGCGTGAATGTACCACAATGCCTACGAAAATTTTTCGGACACTGTTATATTCATACGATTTTGTTTCTACAGATTTGTAACGCAAATTCTTGACCTATGAAATTTTTATATGAGACTGTCGCTGTAGCGAAAACTGCTGTCGTAAATATTTCGTTAAGAAAGGTAAGTGACCGTGAAGTAATTCGTTGTGAGCGGCCAGGTGTGCCAGCCGCCTTGAGAAAAAGCCATTAGTGTGTGGCGCAGGTGGAGAAGAAAAAAAAAAGGGGAGGCCATTATCCTCGCTATTGACGTTCCTTTGTAGAAAGCATCGCAAATGCGACACGCTCATTACTTGGAAACATGTCGTACTTTCTGATATTTACTGAAATGCCTAATGAAATGACAAGAAATAGTTTGTCTACACACCTGATTATGACTACTGTCTTTCTAGATGAGATATTTTTTTTACTACTTATGAAATGCCACATGGCTATTGAACGATGTTCTTATGCTTTGCTTTGTACATAGTTGCTTATTTCATTTGATATCTAGTTTCCAGCTGTGTTGCAGCATGGGTTTTATAAAAAAAAATTCATTTGCTAATGTGAACACTTTCTGTCAACAGATCTATTAAATAATTATTTTATGACCCACATTCTTCGAAAAAGGAGCTCTTGGAATGGAAAGAACAATAAGAAGGGACTAATAACAGGAACTGCATACATAATTTTCTTTTCAACTACTTGGTAATTTTTTTTCGTAGAGTAAGTTTTTTGTGATGCATCACTCTAGTGTTAAGATGTGACGTAAGTTTTAAACATGGCCATTTTTACTGTAATATTTTTTCTGCTTGAGCTATGTCATGTTTAGGTATAAGTTGCTGCTGTTTGCCAGGCATAGTGTTATTGAATTTTACTTTGTATTATTCTGTTAAGCCAGTTTTACTAATGATTTATTTTTATTGTTGCTGCACAGTGCCTTAGATTAGTTGTAATATTACAATTGCTTTGCTAATTTCTTAATGCTGCTTGCTTCGCAAATCTGCGTTTTTTTTTCATTGCTGTTTATATTAATTGTTTTATGTGATGCTGCATTGCCTCGTCCCTTAGTTTAGCATCTGAGCTCAGTAGATTTAAGTTAGCTTAAGAGGGGGTAGACTATATAAGAAACTAACTATGATGGATTGGAAGAAATGCATTGAGAAGCTTAAAGAAAATGCTTTGGCCAAAAAAAAAGGGTATTTTGAAAGAGGATATGAACCAAAAAAAGTAGGGTTTAGGGACAACAGATATAGGTAGGATTTTCTTGGAAATAAATAATGAGTTAAGAAATATGTGAAATAAATACAGAAAGCATGCTTGGATATGATTTTTTTTGGTGGAAGCAAAGGTTGAAATAAGACGAAAGATCTATGGAATGAAGTTTTCGGTTGGACACTGAAAACGAACCCTGTCCTTTCCATTGTGTTATCCCACTATGTGTTTGTGTACCCTTGTGTATTTGTTTTCTTCCTGTCTTTGTGTAGTTTCATAGAATTTTTTTCTTCTAATACTCAGCTACATTCACTATGATGAGGAATACTGTTATCCTCAAATATAATTGGTATTAATAATATGTTATTTAACTTGTAAATATGCTTAGATATTATTTATTATGTTCTGTTTTAATGCTCATGTGTAAAGTTGATGTTTCAAAATCTATTCTGATCTTTTATGTATGTACTCATGTCATAATTCCTGTAACATTGATGTATATGTTTATTTCTATTGTGTTGTAAAGCCTGTACTACAAATGTTATCTGTATTGTTATGTTCTTTAATGATGTATTTTGTACCTTTGTAATTGTACTCTCATGTTATAATATTGTAATTGACACCAGTTCTTCAAATTAAGTATCATTTCACTGCACACGCTTCTGTTGATCATAGTATATGGACAATATGTGAGAAGTAGGGACTGTTAGTGTTTACACGTGTGTTAATAATTCAGCAAGGGACTGGATAACAGCATTGCTGGTTCTAAAGACAATTCCAAAAACTTTGTGAGTGCACAAGTGGTGGTTATGGACTTGCTACATTATCCGCAAGACTCTTCAATGGTGATTGTGCACCTGATAGTCGCAGCAGATGGCTGCTGGCCATCTCTACAAGGACTACAGTGGGTCTATACCTTTGATGATCCACCAATACCGTTATTTCTACAAGGACTGCAGTGGGTCTGCGCCTCTGGTGGCCCACCAATACCGTAATCTCTACCAGGACTACAGTGGGTCTGCTCTGTGATGACCTACCAAACGATATTCTTCAAAACTTCGATTGACTCCGCTGTGGGTTTGCTCTGTTGTGGCCCATTACCTGTCTGCATGTCGAGTCAGCACTGTCTTTCCGTTGGAAGGACAACGCTACTTCTTCAAGACTGCATGGAAATCCACTACTTCCGTGTGCATTTTCTTTTACTGCTCAGACTTTGAGAAAAACACTGCTATTTTACCGTCATGAACGATCAGGACTGTCTTTATGGACTGTGAGAAAATTTTAGCTTTTGACCAACATTGTATCAATAAGTGTGTGCATTTGATTTCTTTGTTATTGTAATTGTGAAAAAAATTTTAACACATATGTATTGGCCAGTGCCCAACAAAATTTGTAAAATTTTTTTGTGGGGAGCATGGGGGCTATGTAAGTAGGCTGTTTAGGTTTTTTTATTGGTAACGCCACCTCTGTATAAAAATCACTGGGTGTGCTGTGTGCAGTCTGTGGCTGCTTTTCATTGTTGTAATACTCGCCATTGTAGTGTTAGGCAGCTGGCTGTGAACAGCGCGTAGCGTTGGGCAGTTGGAGGTGAGCCGCCAGCAGTGGTGGATGTGGGGAGAGAGATGGCGGAGTTTTGTAATTTGTCATGAACTGCTATATATATGATGATATCAAGGTAAATACATTCTTTGTTCTCTATTAATATCTTTCATTTGCTAACTATCCCTATCAGTAGTTAGTGCCTTCCATAGTTTGAATCTTTTATTTAGCTGGCAGTAGTGGCGCTCGCTGTATTGCAGTAGCTTGAGCAGCGAAGATTTTTGTGAGGTAAGTGATTTGTGAAAGGTATGGTTTAATGTTAGTCAGGGCCATTCTTTTGTAGGGAATTTTGAAAGTCAGATTGCGTTGCGCTAAAAAATATTGTGCGTCAGTCTAGGCACAGTCTCTATAATTGTTTAAAGGGGACGTTTCACTGACAAGAAAATCATTTCCAACACACTTTCGACCGTCTTTACATTAGTGAGACGGCTGATTGGGCACGACCCGAAAGCCCATGCAGCAATGCCACTGCAAATACTGTTTTTGAAAACTGTCTACTTATGAATTTCAAAGAAAAATCGTAACCATTTGCTGAATCTTCTTTGCCTATAAAAAGAACTGGGAGAGGGAGAGAGAGAGAGAGAGAGAGAGAAGAGGGAGACATCATAGCTGTACGTCATAGTCATCAGCGTTTCCATGTGTTACATCTCACATGCCTACATCCAGTATTCAATACGACAACGAACGCCTGCACTTACAGGGTTAGTCTTTGCATACCGTCCTCGATGCTGAAGTTCTCCAATGAAAAGTGAAATGTCGTGTGACGAGGGCCTCCCGTCGGGTAGACCTTTCGCCTGGTGCAAGTACTTCCATTTGACGCCACTTCGGCGACCTGCGCGTCGATGGGGATGAAATAATGATGATTAGGACAACACAACACCCAGTCCCTTGGCGGAGAACGACCCAGCCGGGAATCGAACCCGGGACCTTAGGATTGACATTCTGTCACGCTGACCACTCAGCTACCGGGGCCGGACAGTTCTCCAATGGCCTGCATGATCCCGCAGTATTTCACAAAAAGAAATTGTGGGAGACCAACATACGCGTCAGTACCATCCCAGTACCAAAACCCCAGAACTGCATGAATGCATGATGTCTGTTCTTTCTGATATGTCCGAAGGAATGGACACCTTGCGTTCGTATAACTGATCCGTCTTGATCGACAATGAATCCACAGTTTTCAGTGTGGATGTAAATTTTGTTCGACCTCCATTGGGTATCTGGAAATAGCGAGAGTGAACATGGACGGGTTTGCGGGTAGGTGGCGCTAGGTGGGAATGTGACTCGGCAGCGGAGCGTGCACGGTAACTCAGCGTGTCCACTCAGAGGCCCAATTGTCATCTGTAATAAAAAAGAAAAAACAAACAAAAAACTGAGTAAAGGAGTAGGTGTCATGTGACGTCCGCCCTGACCAAACGAAAAGAAACGAAACGAACATTACCGAAAATTATGTATATAAAAAAATGGTTCAAATGGCTCTGAACCTTATGGGACATAACATCTGAGGTCATCAGTCCCCTAGAACTTAGAACTACTTAAACCTAACTAACCTAAGGATATCACACACATCCATGCCCGAGGCAGGATTCGTGCCTGTGACCGTAGCGGTCGCGCGGTTCCAGACTGAAGCGCCTAGAACCGCTCGGTCACACCGGCCGGCATGTATATAAAAAAGCGGTTAAAGAAACTGGCTCCTAAGCAGGAGATTCCGGGTTCGAGTGCCGATCCGATACACATTTTCATTCGTCGCGGCTGATTCTGCATGAAGTCCCGATGCAGCTGAAACCATTAATTCCTTACCTTTGCTTCCTCCCCCTCCCCCCCACCAGCTTCAATTACATAGTAAATATCCAGAATATAGATGTCCAGTTACAACAGTTGTAAAACAACTTATCTCAAGAACATGAGAATGCCTGTTATGTCACCATTCCTAAGCAAATCGGTGCATACACTTGGGTCGTAGGGACCGAGAAGGGCGAGGTACGTGTACCGAAACTTTGCCATCTCTTTACCTTGACTTTCTATTCACTGAAATAAAAACGATTTAACCTCTCAACACTTGAAGTATCACTTCACCGTTGCAAGTTGCGCAGTGGTAAGGCAATGTACAAGCATTCGACTGGATGGTCATTGAAATCTACATCAGATCATACAGATTTAGATTTTTGGACAACATGGTTGTGGAGATGAAGCAGCGATTAGTATGATTAATCAATTATTCAAAAACAGTCTTAATCGCATTTAATAAGATAATACCGCGAACCGGTTTCAACCCGACGTAGGGGTCATCTTCTGTGCGTTTACACCACTGGTCGACTGCTGGTGGCGTCACTCCTGTCTGCATAGTTTCCTGCCGTTATGTAGACAGTCGACCAATGGTGTGAACGCCCAGATGATGACCGCTACGTCGGATTGAAACCGGTTGGCGGTATAATGATAATAAATGCGATTAAGACTGTTTCTGAATAATTGACACAGATTTGGTTTTTGTGTGGTTTCCTTCAACGGAGTAAGGCGCATGCCAGGATGGTTTGTTTACAAAGAACACAGTCCATATCCTGCCTTATCCTCTCTCTCTATCCGAACTTGTACTCAAACGTTTTTATTTATTCATTTCTGAGGAATCTCTCCAGTTGCTCCTCTCCTTCTAGGTGCTTAACTCTGTCAGTGGAAGTGCTTCTGTACACTCCACCTGGTACTGCCCCCGCCGCCTCAGCCTGCAGTTTGCCGCGGACGTTCAGCGGCACAGTGGCTGGCTCCGCCAGAGCCGCCGCCACAGCCGAGCTGCCCGGCAGCCGTATCGACGCAGACGCAGACGCGGCTATCGAGCGAGGCCGGCGGGTCGCCGCGCTCGCAGTCTAATAACAAGCATTAACCGGGGGACGCTGCATACCAATTACCGGCTGTCGGCTCCGTTACAATGAGGGCGCTGCCCGGCCCGAAACACTAGCCGTAAATGGAATGTAAACATATGGCGCCGCTCGGTGCTGGGTCGTCCGCGCGTGCGAGGCCCCCGCGTCAGCGGCCAGGACGTACGCTGCAAATAATTAATGGCAGCGGCGCCCTTCCTTTCAGCAGCGCCGCTAAGGAATCCGGCCGTCTGCGTTCCTACTGGCTCAGACCTGCGACTGCGCGGGCTACCGTACAGCTGCGGCAGCGCCAGCGTAGTGTTTCTAATGCGGAGCTCTCGTCCCTGATGTAGGTCAGCGGAAACGGTATACTCGCAGGCAGCGGTCGGTCTTGTAAAGGGACAAACTTTAAGTCCGATTTCAACAAGCAGTTATTCCGTTTATTGCACATCGAGAAACTTCTGAGTAGTCCGTTATATTCACTGTATTGCAACCTACCCGAACACGAAGACTCCATAGGGCGATTGCGAAGATGTTAAGCTATTACCGCAACTCACAGCTTAATAATTCGGAAATTCTACTTGCATATCTCACGGGAGCGTACAGATCAAAAATCGATGACAGCGCAGGGTTGTCCCCGTATGAACTTGGTTTTGGTCGGAAGATGCCGTCTCCGTTTGAGTTCTATATTTCGGCAGCGAAAAATTTCTCTAAAACCTTTGATGGTATTTGGCGACTGATGAAATAGAACAGCGAAGTTTTGCAACGACAAGACAAACAATAAGAAAGCAGTGTTATCCTAAATACCACGTAGGTCAATAGGTTATGAAGAACAATGCGCATGTATCAACAATAGCCCCCCCCCCTCCCCCCAACTGTTGGCAGTGTCTTCCAAAGAGGGGAGTGGAGAATATGGGGAAACGGAAAAAAAAGGGAAACGAGATAGTTGTGTAATTACCCCGACAGACCACTACGCACTTTGGGCATGAGTACGAATAATAATTTAACTGCAGAATAGGAGGATAACAGTGAACGCATTACTTTTATGAATTTTGTGTATTGTCTTAATAATTATTCAGGTTATATGCATATATATTTTTCGCTTATATTTATGTTTTTGGAGAAACTGGATTGTAAAGGATGTTGTTCTAGTCAAACACGCTCACAAGTATACGTGAAGCATACATTTGGTGTAAGTTCTTGATTGAACGAATTTAGGGTGAAACTATACTTTCAGTATTAGTGATAGTACCGAAACAAACCTGTGTAGTTCGATAAGTCAATTATTTAGCGAAGAGTGCACGTTTAGTTGATGAGGAAGTAGTTGTTTACTCCAAGCTGACTTGATCAGCAGTTAGACTGTCACTAGGGACGAATGTGTAGTTGTATATGTGTTGGTCGTAGACCTTAAGCTCTATGAGGAATCATTTTTTCTTAGTTTATTAATGCACGAAGAAGGTTAACAATAGACATTTCGACCCTGTTTATAACCATACACTTATTTACGTACCTAATATACCCTGGGAATTTTACCCACGGAAAACTTAACCTTCCTAAACAACACGTTAGACCTTATCCCGCTTGCCTCCCTGAATCGAATGTTAGCCACATAGCATGGCCGCATGTTAATGGGAAACATGTTGGAGCACTAAGTATCGCAGTGGACACCAGTAGTTATAGGATATTCCACCCCAGGTGTCTGTATTGTTTTAAGAGTAATTATAGTTATATACTACCAATTCAATCGGAAAGGAACCCAAATTGCGTCTCTGCCAACCACAGACCTATTGATTCAGACTACTGTAGTCACGACGGCAGCAACTATAAACAAAATGACGAGGGACAAAGTGCACCATGAACAAAGACGTCTATGTTGAGGTAATTGCTAGTGAAGTTGGACAACTAATGTACATTTTGATATCTTTAATGGAGAAACAAATACGAAATGTAAGTAAGCGCAAATAAAAAAGTGTTTTTGTTTCAGTAAAACTCGAGGGCGAATTTTGCTCATGGCAGGGAGGAGCGTAAAGGGATAAAGCTATAAAAGTGGACTTGGAGCCAGCAGAAGACCGTCATGACGATACCAGGACACCGCGAAGTCGGTCGCACTGGGCGAGGAAACTGCGTGTCAGGGACTTCGCGGCGCGTCTGTGACGACAGAACACACTTGCTCCCGACGCGTGACGCAGCCTCCAAGAGTATTGCAACCCAATTACGACAGCCGGGGCTCGACAGCAACATCCAGACGATTCAGCGACGAGTTTCTTCAGAGCCTCGCAGTACCTGTCAGCGTTAATTGTGGTCCCAGTGGGCATAAAGTCGACCAACAATACCCCTTTCCGATCCCAAAAAAGGTTGCAAATGATTTTACCGGCAGCTGCAAACTCTCTACATCACTTACGAACATTTTTGACATCCATGCACGACTCACCATACACTTAAGTCAATTGGCGATGGATTTCAATCGGCGCAGTGCCCTTTGTATTCAAAAACCGAATAACTGCGCGCAATTCGCACTTGACGGTAACATCCAGCGGGAGCTCCATTCTCAACGGCTGCCAAGCCAAGACTGAGCGCCTCAGCGCGGCGTGCCCATGTTTATACAAAGCGCGTGAAGCACTCTTCATAACAGTGTGACCAACTGCCACACAAACAGAGTTCTGTACTTACAAAAAAATAGGAAATCTTACCTCGTACGAAAACTCAGAAGCTAAACTTACTTCTTGGCAGACTAGAAAACAAAGATGTATTTCAAAGAGCTCTTCGATATGGGTAATTCGAACTAAATATGAAAACGGGGATAAAATCTGCTTCCCAACTACAGAAAAAATTGACAAGATGATGCTAGGAGTTGAAAATCTCGCAACGAACCCAAAGGACTGGGTAAGCTTTTAGGGGAGGCAAGTGCGCGAAGAGGAGAGGGCCTAAACCTAGGGAAAGCATACAAGGACTTCGTGACGGCACGTGGACGTGTGTTTCTGGATTTTGAAGAAACCACACCCGAGGATTTTTCTTTCACTAGATAGCCCCTTTGCTGGTAATATAACTAAATTTCCCTAGTAAACGTGGAATTAGGTAGGCGCTTAGCTGAAACAAAAGCAGACATCACCTGCGTTCAGAAACCCTTTCTGCGAGTCGGGAAGTTCTCAGGGGCTTCCCAACTACAGAACAAACTGACAAGATGATCCTAAGAGTTGAAAATCTCCCAACGAACCCAAAGAACCAGGTAAGCTTTTAGGCGAGGCAAGTGCGCGAAGAGGAGAGGGCCTAAATCTACATTACCTTACATTACATCACAACAGCAGGAACGCCAAACGCGAAAGTCGCGATAATAGTAGTTAATTAAAACATCGTAGTAACACAGATCACCCAGTTTTGCTCTGAATATCGTAGTAACACAGATGATACAATTATGCTCTGAACCCATCGCCACAGCAGAAATATCAGACGGACAGGATGTATGGCACATGCCTTCTATTACGCTCAGTAGTCGTGTGATATTAAACTTTTCTTAGACAAAATAGAAGACATTACACAACACTCAGAAAGAAAAAGTCTGCTCATTCTGGCTGATAACAACGCAAAATCCCCCTTGTGGAACACGCTGAGGACAGAGGACGTGGTAAATGAATGCAGCATCCTGTTACTGAATAGGGAGGGACAGCCGCCTACCTACCGCCGAGACGCTGGTGACGGTAAGTAGCACAGCTATTTCTCTAGGGAACGCAAAATCTCTTCCACTAGTCAACACGTGGAGGGTATTAGATAGAGCCGCACACAGCGTCCACAACGCAATCGTCATAACCACAAACATATATGTCAATACACATAACGTAGACCATGATCAGTAGCACTTACTCATAGGAAGGGCCGACTGGCAAAAAGTTCGAGATATTGTTGAGGCGTTGTCACAACACATTGTTAAGGCAACATAGATTACAAAACGCATGTACTGACAAAGGTCTACAAAGAGCACAGGAAGCAGCTATAACACGGGCAAAAACTGGGTGGGAACAGAAAGAATCGTGGTCGACAGAACTGGCAAGATTAAGGAAGGATTGACGAGACAAAAGAAAGTACTACCAGCAAGCAAAGACAGCTCCTGAAAGACAAATAAGACTCTACCTGTATCGTGACGCTACACAGAAATACCAATAACAACTAAAGACAACAAGGCAACACTACTCGACCATTTTCGTCAAAACCCAGCTGCAGAACGACATGTGGGAACAACCATTCAAGACAGAAACAGAACGAGTTAAGACACCGACAGTTGTGTCAGCAGTGAAACAAGCTGACGGTACAATGGCCAGAGGATGCAGAAGCACAGCAGAATATCTCCTGAACAGGCTCCTCCCAGATGACGACCCCACACAAGACGACTGACACCAGCTGACCTAAGAGAGAGAGCGTGAGGCAAACATACATCAGTGACAGTGTAATCATACCATAATGTGGTAGTAATCAGGACAAAGAGCCAACACATCCAAAAACGTACCGACCGATCTGCCTCTTAAACACTCTCGACAAGGTACAGGAAAGGCTCCTTTGTGACACACTACGATCGCACAGAAGCCTCGTCCACCTAACGCTCCATCAGTTCGGCTTCAGGGAAGGTAGATCAATAGAAGACGCCGTCAAGCAAGCACTGACAGTTACAAATAGCATCAGCGACAAATATGTGGCCGCCATATTAGTGGACATAACAGGAGCTTTTGACAAACCGTGGCTGCTTTCCATCTTCGCCAGGTTAAGGCAAATCAGGCTATCACCTTCCCTCTACAATAGCCTCCTCGACTACTGCAGAGGTAGAGTGTCTGAGTGGAGCGCTGGTACACGCAAGGTTGTCGAGGCAACAACAAAGAGATGTCCACAAAGCTCGATCTGCGGAACAGTGTTTCGGGATATCGGAATCGAGCCTTTGCTGAACACCTTGGACGGTGTCGACAGGGTAAGAAGTGTGGTGGCGTGCGCAGATGACCTGCTCGTAGTGGCTCAAAATGGTTCAAATGGCTCTGAGCACTTTGGGACTTAACATCTATGGTCATCGGTCCCATAGAACTTAGAACTACTTAAACCTAACTAACCTAAGGACAGCACACAACACCCAGTCATCACGAGGCAGAGAAAATCCCTGGCCCCGCCGGGAATCGAACCCGGGAACCCGGGCGTGGGAAGCGAGCACGCTGCCGGACGGCCACGAGCTGCGGACTGCTCGTAGTGGTGTCAGCCAAGTCGAGAGTAGCACTACAGACAAACGGCGCGCAACTGCTTCAGAAAACAAACATCTGGTGCAAATGAAATGAAATAAAAACAGCGCCCAACAAAACTGTATCTGTAAATATATAGAGGAACTCAGTGTTAAAATTAGACAATACTAAGCATACAGAAGTAGCAAGCCACACGTTATCCAGGACTGCATCTTGACGAAAAACAGACTCTCAACTATCATATCAAACTGTCAATTGACAAAGCCTCCAAAATTATGCACAAACGAGAAAGATTCAACACAACCCAGTACAAATTGCCTGTTAACATGATCAGGACCCACCACATTGCGATATCTGAATGCATCGCTCGCTTCGCCGCAAGGGCTTGGGCTCACAGACTGAGCATACAGACCAACAAGACAACTGCAAGACCAGGTCAACGTAGTGTACTGCTGAGAATGAGCGGACCCTTCAACACCACCTCACTAGAGGCACTTTGCGTTGTGGTCGGGACCTGCCCTATAGACATAACAATACGTTACAGAGCTGCACTTAACTGGCTTAAGAGGGGCAGGCTCGATAAAGTCACCGAAATTACAGAAATCAACAAAAGTGAAACATGTCAGACAAAGTAGGACGCATCCGACAAGGGTAACCGAGTACGCTCTTTCTTTCCTGACGTACGCAAAAGATTATAACTGAAACATGTCGACCCAAGCCGGAGGATGGCCCATTTTCTGTCAGGAAAGGGCCGCATCAGGTACACTTAAACCGCATGAGACTAACTAACAATGAAATACGTATTTGCGGACAAACTGGGACGTCAGAACATGTCAGACTTCTATGCAACACGCCGGCACACGTGAGATCTACACAAAACGATAGTGACATTGCCAGAATAATCCTGATGATTGGAACACTTTGTATCGAACATACTGCATGAAGAATGCAAGCGCCATATCCCATATGGAAGGAAGAATAGACAAGCAAAAACAACACAACAAACCACATGGGATGACACAAGCACGACCACAGATTCCGAAACAGAGAAAGGAACCAACACACTAGGTCAACATGACTCAGAAGACATCAACACTTGTGGGACCCAAACTAACAATACATGACACTGCATGCCACAAACAACGCACCAGGCAGTAACAATCATGAAACAAAGAAACACCGAAACCACGTACTAGTACTCTAGTAATAAGGTACCACCGCTCGGGAGAAGGCTCGAAGAAATTTTATTCCGAGGCTCCCCCTCCCCAAAGACACAATGCATATTGTTTAAAGTATACTGCACACAAGCAGTAATGTTTTATTCGTCTTATTATGTGCAGACAGAAGTACGTTCTCTTCTTTATGTAGTGCTAAAATCAATGAATTTTATATATCAAATGTATTTTCTGCATAAACTATGTATAAAACTAAAAATGCAATGTATTGAGTTATTTAAGGAATAATGCATTCGAATAGCAACGAACTACACTCTATTTCTACTAACAAATTTACAACCATAATTCTATTCCTCATGTAACGCTAAAATTCATGTGTTCCATGTATCAAATGTTCAATCAGTAATTAATCTGTATAATAACAGGTGTATGTCTCTAAGGTATCACATAGAATATATACCGAAACGCCAAAGAGATTATTATAGGTATGTGTATTCAAATACAGAACTATGTAAACAGGCAGAATACAGAGCTGCTGTCGGCAACGCCTGTATTAGACAACAAGTGTCTGGCGCAGTTGTTAGATCGGTTACTGCCGCAGGTTGTCAAGATTTAAGTGACTTTGAACGTGGTGCCAGTTGTCGGAGCACGAGCGATGGGATACAGCATTTCCGAGGTAGCGATGAACTGGTGATTTCCCCGTACGACCACTTCAAGAACGTACCGTGGACATGAGGGATCCGGTAAAACATCAAATCTCCGACGTCGCTACGACCAGAAAAAGATCCCGCAAGAACGCGACCAACGACGACTGAAGAGAATCGTTCAACGAGACAGAAGCGCAGCCCTTCCGCAAATTTCTGCAGAATTCAGTGCTGGGCCATCAACAAATGTCAGCGTGCGAACCATTCAACGAAACATCATCGATACGGTCTTTCGGAGCCGAAGGCCTGCTAGTGTACTCTCGATGACTGCATTACACAAAGATTTACGCCTCTCCTGGACCCGTCCACACCGACATTGGACTGTTCACGATTGGAATCATGTTGCCTGGTCGGACGAGTATCGTTTCAGCGTGTGTCGAGAGGATAGGCGTGTATGGGTATGGAGACAATCTCATGAATCCTTTGACTCTGCATGTCAGCAGGTGACTGTTCAAACTAGTGGAGGTTGTGTAATGGTGTGGGGCGTATGTGGTTGGAGTGATATGGGACCCCTGATACGTCTAGATCCGACTCTGCGTCGGCATCACACTGCCCTCTATGTGCGCCGACAGTTGTTAGTCGATCAGCGGTCATGTACCAAATAGTTTCATCTTGTGACTTCGGTTTTACATATCTTATGGAAAAGAATGACCATGAGAGCAGTTGTTTTTTATTTTTTGTGACAATGATTTTACATCAGCTGGTCTGCCTCATGTATCGTTATATACAAATGGTTTATAAATGTTAATCTACATTCAGGTATGTGGTACTGTACTAATGGTAAGGTACATGGTGTAACTCGTGTAAGCCCTCGCTCAAACCTGTCGTGTTATATCTTCACAGATCCGATGATGGCACCTTCAATGTGTTGAAACCGGTTATCCAGTAAGCAGTATTTAAGCGATCTTGGATTTTGAATTATTTGTAATACATAAAACATTTCAGATGAGAACAGCTCAAGGTTCTACCGAGACCTTCTTACTTCAAATAGGTATAAATAGGCTATTATTAACTAACAAGCTATTTAAAGTACAATACCCATCCAAATATAGTATACCACTTCCCTCTACATATTGCAACTTATTTTCGCCACACTAATTCATTACATTTTTTTCTTTTACAGTTGCACTATATAAATTATATTCTCATCAACTAGACAAACAAATTATATAGAACCACCTTAACGATGGTTAAGCATTCAGTTCTCTGTTAGCTTAGAGTAATATTTGTGCATTATGTTCTTTATATTACTATGTTTAAAAAAAATGAATAACCGACTGTATACCGATAAGATTGTAATAATAAGAAGTATTTGCTGTTAGATTTGGAAGCATCCGTCCCACCTTACATTTGAAGGCGGCGGGTTACTCTGTACTGTTAATGAAATAAATAATAGCAAAATAAACAATGTTCACATTACTGCATGAAAGTGGTGTACGTTCGCTTGAAATGGCCTTGAAACTTTCGTGAGCTATGCTATTGTGGAATACCTTTACCTTGCCTTCCATACGTTCTGGTACCAGCACTTTTGGAACACTGCTGTAAGAGCAGATCTTGAATCGCGCCAGGATAGCTCAGTTGCTAAGAAAATTGTCCGTGATAGGCTCCAACTTCGAGTAATAACGGCGTGCACACCGCTTACATCGTGAGAGATGAGCATTAGACAAAAAGTGACTGAACAGAGGAGGGCAGTGCAACAGGAGACGAATGGATTGCATTGAGAGAGGAAACACTGAAGGCAGCAGACGAACAAATAGGTGAAAAGACAAGGCTCTGTAGAAGTTCTTGGTAACTGACGAAAGAAGAAAATGTATAAATGTTGAAAATAAGGCAACAATAGAGAAAACAAGGCGTCTAAAATGATATTGAGAAAAAGGGCAAAATACCAAATGCAGGAACGGCTAGTGGAAAAATTAGAAGATGTGTAAGTACACATGAACATCCGAGAGATCGATGACAATAGGAGAATGAAAGAGGCCTTTAGAAAAACGAGAAGTGCCTGCATCAGCATTAATGGCTTAGATAAGGGCCGGCCACAGCGCGCCGAACTTCACGCGGGCGGTGTGTGCGGGCCACGCCTCTGTCTGCCTCGACTTTCCTCGTTCCTTCCCGGAAGCGCTCGGTACAGAGCGACATTTCATTCAGTATTGCGGTGCGGTATTTTTCGGTCTGTACAGCTCTCTGCAGCCAGTCAAAATCATCGTGTCACGATGTTTACCCTTCGCTATTCGTTCATGGTATGAAGGACTTTCGCGGGTTCAGTGCATGTTTGCACAAAATTAGGCAGTTACCGATCCATCGTCACAAGCCTTCAACAATGAATAGGAATGACAGAAGAGAGGGAGGCAAATTCTCAATGTGTATTCTGCTGCCCCGTAAGCGCAGCGGATGCTGTAGATCTGCTATGAAACGATATTGCACGATATTACAATAGTATGCAGAAGGAATTTACAGATTCAGTTGATACAGAAGGAAGAAAAAATTACAACAGTCGACAGAAGGGATTCATTCTTCAGTACATCAAGAAATACTTAGTGCTAAATTTTCAGGCATGCAGCACTTGAAGAAATTGGTGGTATGAACAGTAAAATTCATAAACACCCATGCATTATTACACAGTCATTTGCAACAATTTTCGATGAAACTGAATGATGAGTGTGGAGTCTTAAATATTACTGCAAAGATCGTGGTTTAAGACAAGGCACATGCCTGGAACGATTTTTCGACTTAAAACTTTCCACAGTTGAATTTATGAAGAAAAAAGAGGTGCAGGAACGAAATTAAAACATCCAGAATGGATTGCAGGCGTCAATTTGGAAGTTGACGTGACTGCATACCGTCCACAGTAAAACATTGCAAGGTGAGAAACAACTTCTTTTCGATTTGATGGGCATCAATTTAAAGAGAAAATTGTGTTATGCAACGGACAAATTCTGAAAAACGCAGTCCATTTCCCTAAGCCCACTGCCATTAAAGAAAACGCCAGGTTTGAAGAATTAGTTGAGGCCTTGAAAGAATCACAGCCATAGTTTTCTAATGGTTTTGAAGACACTGTCAATAATACATCTGTCTTCGAGACCGTTTGCCATTTCAGCTGAATGCGTTCATGTACATGTGCAGATGTAAGTAACTGATGAGCAATTGCATTTCTAATGACAAATCTTTTTGTGTTAAAACTTTACAGGGCATCTCCAATTCTTTCATCAGGTAGAATTTCCACATCTCCACATTGAGTTTGCAAAAGTGCTAAATATTTGTGTGAAACACCTTTTTTCGGTTATGAAACTAAATAAGTCACGATTATGTGCCAACTCGACTGCGAAAATCTATGAAATGGTCTGCTTCTGTCCGAAGGCTGACAGTTTGTACCACATAAAAACAATATCATGTCTTCAGCGCTCCAAAAACATTTAAAAGCTTGTTTCATTTGTGACTTATGTTGTTGAAAAAAGTGAAATATAAAACCAAGTATTATGCAGTGCAACTGCACTGCCATTGAAATTTGGCACGTTCGCAGTCCCTTCCCCTCCTTTTCCCCTCCTCGGGGTCAGATAGCGTGGTGTGGCGGTAGGGAAAATGTGCAGCAAGACTTAGCGAAAAAAATGGTTCAAATGGCTCAGAGCACTATGGGACTTGATATGTGTGGTCATCAGTCCCCTAGAACTTAGAACTACTTAAACCTAACTAACCTAAGGACATCACACACATCCATGCCCGAGGCAGGATTCGAACCTGCGACCGTAGCAGTCGCGCGGCTCCGGACTGAGCGCCTAGAACCGCTAGACCACCGCGGCTGGCAAGACTGAGCGCTTTGGCACTCAGGCGCGAGCACAGCCTGTGAGTGAAATCTTGGCCGTCCTTGGCTTAGAGGGTGAGTCAGTACTAAGAAAAGGGAAGGCTAAAAGGCGAAAGGAATTTGTAGAAGGATTATACCAAGGAAATGGCTTTGAAGACAATATTAGGGAAAGGAAAGTCGAAACACATGAAGATGGGACAGGATATATGACTCAGCAAGGAGAATGTGGCAGACTACAGAAAGATCAATGTCCAAAAAAGGCGCCTTGAGTAGAAGACATACTCCTAAAATTATTGATATTCTTAGGAGAACATACAATCAGATAACTATTATACAAGTACATAGGATACAGGACAGGCAAAATATTGTGAGTCTTAAAGGAGAACTTCCAAAGAAGGAAGCTGCAGGCGGATTGTGAATACAACCAAACTGTCAGATTGCTAACTAACAGAATAAAATACAGACACAGATTAATGGAAAAACGAGGAAACCAACTTTGGGAAAGATCGCTTTGTGTTCTGCAGAAATGTGGAACTCGTGAAGCAATATACAGTAGAACCTGTAACTTATCTCAGAAGACAGGCTGAAGGAAGGCAAACCTACGTTTATAGCGCTTTAAGTTTTAGTGAAAATGTTGACTGGGTTATACTATAAAATATTAAGCAGACAGCAGGGCTAAAATACAGGGAACGAATGGTTGCCTATTACTTGCACAGAAACCAGACTGCAGTTATAAGAGTCGAAGAACGAGAAAGGGAAGCCATAGATGAGAAGGAAGTGAAACAGGGTTCTAACCTGTACCCGGTGTTATTCTGTCTATATACCGAGCAAGCAACAAAGGAAGCCAAGAAGAAATTAGGAACAGCTATTAAACTTCAAAGAGAAGAAATAGAAGCTTTAAGTATTTCTGATGGTATCGTAATTCTGGCAAAGGACTTTTAAGAGCAGTTGAACAGAATGTGTATTGTCTTGAAAAAAGGGCTATAATATGAACGTAAACGAAAGTAAAACAGTGGTAGTGGAATGTTGTTGTTGTTGTGGTCTTCTGTCCTGAGACTGGTTTGATGCCGCTCTCCAAGCTACTCTATCCTGTGCAAGCTTCTTCATCTCCCAGTACCTACTGTAACCTACATCCTTCTGAATCTGTTTAGTGTATTCATCTCTTGGTCTCCCTCTACGATTTCTACCCTCCACGCTGCCCTCCAGTACTAAATTGGTGATCCCTTGATGCCTCAGAACATGTCCTACCAACCGATCCCTTCTTCTAGTCAAGTTGTGCCACAAACTTCTCTTCTCCCCAATCCTATTCAATACCTCCTCATTAGTTATGTGATCTACAAATCTAATCTTCAGCATTCTTCTGTAGCACCACATTTCTTGTCCAAACTGGTTATCGTCCATGTTTCACTTCCATACATGGCTACACTTCATACAAACACTTTCAGAAACAACTTCCTGACACTTAAATCTATACTCGATGTTAACAAATTTCTCTTCTTCAGAAAAGATTTCCTTGCCATTGCCAGTCTACATTTTATATCCTCTCTACTTCGACCATCATCAGTTATTTTACTCCCTAAATAGCAAAACTCCTTTACTGCTTTAAGTGTCTCATTTCCTAATCTAATCCCCTCAGCATCACCCGATTTAATTTGACTACATTCCATTATCCTCGTTTTGCTTTTGTTGATGTTCATCTTATATCCTCCTTTCAAGACACTGTCCATTCCGTTCAACTGCTCTTCCAAGTCCTTTGCTGTCTCTGACAGAATTACAATGTCATCGGCGAACCTCAAAGTTTTTACTTCTTCTCCATGAATTTTAATACCTCCTCCGAATTTTTCTTTTGTTTCCTTTACTGCTTGCTCAATATACAGATTGAATATCATCGGGGGGAGGCTACAACCCTGTCTCACTCCCGTCCCAACCACTGCTTCCCTTTCGTGTCCCTCGACTCTTATAACTGCCATCTGGTTTCTGTACAAATTGTAAATAGCCTTTCGCTCCCTGTATTTTATCCCTGCCACCTTCAGTGGAATGTAGCCGAATTAAATTGTAGTCGAATTTAATCAGCTGATGCTGAGAACGTTTCATTAGGAAATGAGGAACTAAAAATACCAGACATAGTTTGCTGTTTTGGTAGCAAAGTAACTACTGTACCAGAGTACAGAGGGTGTAAAACATAGACTTGCAGTACATAGAAAATCAATTTTGAAAGGGGGAAATAAGTTAGCATCGAATTAAAATTAAAGTTTTAGATACTCTTTTTTGCAGATAATTGTCAGAAGTGTAGCCTTATATGGGAATGAAACATGGACGATAAACAGCTCAGTCAAGAAGAGAACAGAAGCTCCTTAAATGTGGTGCTAGAATATAACGTCGAATAGTGAACGGGTATATCGGATGACTGACGAGGATGTACTGTATCGATTTTTAGAGACGAAAAAATGGTTCAAATGGCTCTGAGCACTATGGGACTCAACATCTTAGGTCATAAGTTACCTAGAACTTAGAACTACTTAAACCTAACTAAGGACATCACACACACCCATGCCCGAGGCAGGATTCGAACCTGCGACCGTAGCAGCCCCGCGGTTCCGGACTGCGGCGCCAGAACCGCACGGCCACAGCGGCCGGCTTTTAGAGACGGATTAATTAATAAGTTACATGTTAAATACATCATTATGATGATTTCTTTATGGAAATGAAGTGCACTGAAGAGCCAAAGAAACCTGCCTAATATCGTGGAGGGCCCCCGCGAGCACTCAGAAGTCCCGCAACATGAAGTGGAATGGACTCGACTAATGTCTGAAGTAGGGCTGGAGGGAACTGACACCATCAATCCTGCAGGCCTGTCCATAAAGAGTACGAGGGGGTCGAGATCTCTTTTGAACACCACTTTCCAAAGCATCCCAGATATGCTCAATAATGTCCATGCCTGGGGAGTTTGGTGGCCACTGGAAGCATTTTAAAATCCTAAGAGTGTTCCTGGAGCCACTCTGTTGCAATTCTAGACGTGTGGGGCGTTGGATCGTCTGCTGGAATTGCCCAAGTGCGTCGGAATGCACAATGTGCATGAACGGATGCAGGTGATCAGACAGAATGCGTACGTACGTTTCACCTGTCAGAGTCGTATCTAGACGTATCAGGAGCCCCATATCACTCCAGCTGCACTCGCCCCACACCATTACAGAGCCTCCATCAGTTTGAACAGACCCCGCTGACATGCAGAGTCCAGGGAATCATGAGATTGTCTCCATACTCTTACACGTGCATCCGCTCGATGCAATCTGAAACGAGACCCGTCCGAACAGGCAACATGTTTCAAATCATCATCAGTCCATTGTCGTTGTCGCCGGGCCCAGGGGTGGCATAAAGCTTTGTGTCGTGCAATCGTGAAGGGTACACGAGTGGGCCTTCAGCTCCGAAAGCCCATATCAGTGATGTTTTGTTGAATGGTTCGCACTAAAATCTGCAGCATTTAGCGGAAGGGTTGCTCGTCACGTTGAACGATTCTCTTCAGTCGTCGTTGGTCCCGTTCTTTCAGAATCTTTTTCCAGCCAGAGCGACCTCTGAGGTGTGATGTTTTACCGGATTCCTGATATTAACGGCACATTCGTGAAATGGTTATACGGAAGATCGACCTCGGAGTTCTGATGTTTTACCGGATTCGTGATATTCACAGCACATTCGTGAAATAGTTATACGGGAAAATCCCACTTCGTCGCTACCTCGGAGATGCGATGCCGATCGCTCTTGCGCCGACTGTAATTCGAGGCTCAAACCCACTTAAATCTTGGGAACCTGCCATTGTAGCAGCAGTAACCGATCTAAAAACTGCGCGAGACACTTGTTGTCTTTTATAGGCGTTGCTGACCGCAGATCCGTATTCTACAGGTTTACATATCTCTTTATTTGAATGTGCACGCCTATACCAGTTTCTTTGGCGCCTCAGCATAGATCGAGTTAGTTTCCACGGCTGATTCGTTTTTAATTATAACATTAATGAGCATATTATTTTTTAGTCCCTATTCAAGCAGCTTCACTAAAAAACTTGCTTCCTGTACATGCCATTCATATATAGAATAGAAGTTGTCCAGAAGAAATGATTGTAGTTTATATTTAAAACTTTCTTTGCTACCAGACTTTTATATTATTGAGAAAATTACTAAAGACTTTCTCTGATGCATATTGAACTCTTTTCTGAGCCACTGATTCATGGAATTATGGATAATAAAGCTCTTTGAATGGGTGCCTACAAGAAGATTGCAGGTGATACAGTACATATTATCCTGATTGTATCTTTTTCGCCGTCAACACTTTCTTTCTGAACAATCAATTATTCCAATAAATTATTAAGATATTACTGAGTGGAAACATCCAAAATTCTAGGAGACTGATTCGTTTATTTCCAAAACTAGCAGTTATGCGATGAGAAGAAGTAGTTTAACTTAATTGAGAGCCTCAGTAATATGAATAATGCAGTTTGAGTTTAAACCAACATGTACACCCAAAAATTTATAACATTTTTCATTTTACTGCCTTCAACTCATGTGCCAGATCAGTTATTGGTACGACAGTATTTGTTGTTCATAACTGAATACAAGTTTAGGGAGAGTCATTTTTCAGACATGCATGTACTCGTATTATTTTTTTGAAAATCTCGTTAACAGTTTCTGTTGTCCCATTCTCTCTAATGAAGTTTATCGTAACACTAGTATCAGCTGGAAACATTACCAAATCTGTCCGACGAAATTTAAGTGGCAGGCCATTCACACTTAGAGGGTGATTCCGTGACGTAGTTACGAACTTTCAAACATGATGGAGAAGGGTAAATGTATCTATTTGAGGTAAAGGACCCTAGTCCAGAAACGACCGCGTCGAAAGGTATAACCGAAAATATACTCAAATTCCTCCTTAGCCTCGTGCAGCGCTCCAACTAAGGATCCCTTCTTCCGAGCCCTGATCATAACGTACATGAGTCCAGCTGAATACTCCAAATATACCCAGATAATTTTCCCTGTTGATGGGCTAGTAGAGGTGCATGTAAATTGATATTAAAGAGAAAATCCTAAATCTATGTTACAGTAATAATGAATTACATTTACTTGCGCTAGTTCCTCAAGACTATTCATTTATAGCAGTTGTTCAAAATGGCGTCTTCCAGCGTCAATGCAGGAAAGGCATCGTAACGAGAAGTTCTCTTATACCCGTTCCAATATCTCTGGCGTCTTGCGAGCGTATCTCTTATACCCGTTCCAATATCTCTGGCGTCTTGCGAGCGTATCGTCTTCAGTCTGTACAGCCGTCTCGTATACATTTCACATCGACCACAAGAAGGAATCAAGTGAGGTAAGGTCACATGAACGTACTGGCCATGAAACAGGACCTCCTCTGCCTACCCACTGTTCAGGAAATGCCTGGTCCTGCTATTCACGAACTCTCAGTCTCAAGTGAGGATCATGTTGAAACCACATACGATGACCAGTAACAGCTGCAATATGTACCAGCAACCTGAGTAGCATATCTCTGAGAATCACTACGTACAATGGTGCCTTTAAGAGGGAAGGAAGAATAAACGGGACCAGTAAGTAATCATTGACTATACTTGCTCACACAAGTGTAGCATGGGGGTTCTCATCGGCTCAAACTTGACTGTATATTGAGACTATTTAGCATTCCTACTCTGGTAAAACAAGCTTCATTCGTAAAAAGTACGTAGATAGGAAAGTGAGGATCGACTTTAATGCACCATCAGATCCATTACCTGAAAACAACATGAGGTCCGATGTCAGAAAGAGGGGATGGTAGGGGTGTAGGTGCATTTCCGCCATTACACACCACACAGTACTCTGCGAAACATCCTTTCACTATCAAGTGATAGAGTGCTGATTGCAAGAGCCTCATCCACTCGAGAGAGCACTACATCTTGTGGTCAGGAGTCTGCGTAGTTGGTCGTCCTCCTCAGTCATTGTTCTGTGATACCAACTGCCCTGTTTCACATAATCGCTAGAACAATCTTGAAAACAAGATGTCATCCTGGTATCTTATACGTGAATATTTGGTGCTGTATAAACGTTCCACTATTCTGCTCCTTCAATTTACTTTCCCATACACAAAAATCATGTCTGTAAGTTCTGTCGCTGGGTACAAAACTATTTCGTTAGTTGTGATTGACTTTAATACTTCAGTTTGTAAACACAGACTGCAGTGTACTACAGTGCAAACAATGTGCACCGGGTTATCTCATGGCAGTAACACACTACACAATCTGCATTGGATTAATTATCCCAGTCTTTACACCTACATACTCCTTGAGACTGCCTAACTTAAAATCTTAAAACTTAAAACAACAGGACTAGAACATTTATTCCACTGCAAGAGGTA
The DNA here is from genome assembly GCF_023898315.1 of Schistocerca nitens. NCBI lineage: Eukaryota > Metazoa > Arthropoda > Insecta > Orthoptera > Acrididae > Schistocerca > Schistocerca nitens. The sequence goes on along the minus strand of NC_064619.1, from coordinate 2,574,196 downwards.
ATCACCCTGTACGAGGAATAGTAGTGGAACCGAGGTGGAACCCTATGGGACAACCTTCGTGAATTCTCCCAAGTCACTAAAATTTTTCTCCTTCCACCATTTTTTGACTTATTCAGCGCAACTGTCTGTATTCTGTTTGTTCGCTATGATTCAAACTACTTGTGTGTAATGCCATTTATTCAGTAACAGTTAATTTTCCTCAAGAGACAACCATGGTCTACACAATCAAACGTCTTTGAAATAATAAAATAAATAACAACCACCGATATCTAATTTTTTTATGCTTGCAATATATGCTGTGGGAATTTCAGTCAAGCAACTCATCTGCAATCCAAACTGTGGTGCCATAAGAAAATTATTTCTTCTTAAATGTGAGACTGTTCATGGACACCTTTCTTCAAGTCTTTTCGAATATCCAAGAAAATGATGTCAGTAACGATGCTGGACGATAATTACTTAAGCCTTTCTTGTAAATTTTCTTATAAAGTGGTTTAAAACCGTCATATTTTAATCTGTCTCGAAATTCCGTGTGCCATTTGTGCATTACATGTATATAATTAAGGATATTACTTATCAAGTTACGACAACATTTCAAAATCCTGTCTGAAATTCCATCAGCATCATATTAGCTTCTGTTTATCTAAAATTTTCATAATTTTATTAATTTCAGTGAAGTATTTTGGTGCTACTTTAATTGATTAAAGATTTTTGGAATGAAATTTTTAATACAATCTCTTGCTTCTTCAACTGAACCACTTGACGATATATTTTCTGCTATATTTAGAAAGTGTCTGTCAAAATTACTCAAAATTTGTAAATTCATAATTTAAGAAGAATATAATAATCCCAATTCCAAAGAAAACAGGTACTGACAGGTGTGAGAATTACCAAACTATCAGTTTAAAAAGCCACAGCTGTAAAATATTAAAATGAATCCTTTCAGAAGAATTGAAAAAATGGTGGAAACTGACCTCAGGAAAGATCAGTTTTGATTCCAGAGAAATGTAGGAACATGCGAGGCAATACCGACCCTAAGACTTCTCACAGAAGATCGGTTAAGGAAAGGCAAACCTACATTTATAGCATTTGTAGACTTAGAGAAAGCTTCAATTCTAAAGATGGCAGAGGTAAAATACAGGGAGCAAAAGGCTATTTACAATTTGTACAGAAGCCAGATGGCTGTTATAAGAGTCGAGGAGCACGAAAGGGAAGCTGTGGTTGAGGTGGGAGTAAGACAGGGTTGTAGCTTATCCCCAATGTTATTCAGTCTGTATATTGAGCAAACAGTAAAGGAAACAAAAGAGAAATCTGTAGCAGGAATTTATTCCTAGGGCGAAAAAAGAGATAAAAACTTTGAGGTTTGCCGATTACATTGTAATTCCGCCAGAGACAGCAAAAGACTTCGAAGAGCAGTTGAATGGAATGAACAGTAACCTGAAAGGAGGATATAAGATGAAAATCAACAAAAGTAAAACAGGGACGATGGAAACTAGTCTAATTAAATTAGGTGATGCTGAGGGAATTCGATTAGGAAATGAGACACTTAAAGTAGTAGATGAGGTTTGCTATTTGGGAAGCAAAATATCGGATCACGGTCGAAGTAGAGATGATATAAAATGTAGATTGGCAATGGCATGAAAAACGTTTTTGAAGAAGAGAAAAATCTTAACATCGAGTATAGATTTAAGTGTCAGGAAGTCCTTTCTGAAATTATTTATATGAAGTGTAGCCATGCATAGAACTGAAACATGCTCGATAAACAGTTTAGACAAGACGAGTACAGAAGCTTTTGAAACGTGGTGCTACAGAAGTATGCTGAAGCTTGGATGGGTCGATCAAGTAAATAGTGAGGAGGTTCTGAATAGAACTGGGAGAAGAGAAATCTATGGTACAGCCTGACTAAAAGAAGAGATTGATAGGCAGGACACATTCTGAGGCATCAAAGGATCACCAATTTGGTACCAGAGGGAAATGTGAGAGGTGGAGGGCGGGTGGGGGGGGGGGGGGAATCGTAGAGGGAGACAAAGGGATGAATAAAGTAAGCAGATTCTGAGGGTTGTAGGTTACAGTAGTTAGAGACGAAAAGGCTTGCACATAAGAGAGTAACATCGAGAGCTGCATCAAACGAGCTTTTGGGCTGAACAACAACGACAACAACGACAACACCAACAACTACCACAACGTTGGCTTTTACCTTAACTGTTATGGTAACTTGTACAGTGTCTGATTGTCCTGTCTCCTGTTACACAATATCACATATAGTTTTAATTATAGTATCTGTATTACTACTTTCTGCCGTAAAAGCCATATGTCTCTACATTTTAGTCACTTTTCCTCAAATACCACATTATTTTTGTACGATTCAATAACGCTGGATATTCTAGCCTTTATACAAGTTCTAGCCTTTATACAAATTTCTCTTTTCCTGTTAATGCTATTTAAATCCCTTCAGTTGTCCACCACTTCGTGGTTTTTCTTTTGAAGGACTTTCAGGATATGTTTTTACACATGTTACTTCCACTTATTGACAAAAGTTTACTATATAATAATTGAATTAAGTATCATCATCTCTTTCTTAATATACCTCATGTCAAATCACCACATTCAACATATTCTTAAAACATTTTAATCTGGCATCATCACAAGTCTGACTGCATTGTATGAATACAGCTTAGAGCTGTGATGTGCTACATTATTTATTTCCGTTAACTGTACATCATGAATAGACAGTCTGTTAACAATGGATTCATAGTAGTTGTTTCACCCTTAGGACTGTCTATACAAGTATTATCTGTCAGAGTCCAGCTATCTTCTTCCACACGAGTTGGAACATTTACTACTGAAATCAGACTGAAATAGCCAAATAATGATGCCAGTTAATTTTTCCTGTCACAGATTTTGCGGATACCTGTGTAAACAACTGTTTTTTTTTCTGGAAAGACAGGTAGTTCAATAATACATCTATATTCCTCATAAACAGCTGAAAGTTGCCTATAGGAGTTCTGGAGATTGCTACAATTACAAGAGAAGTAATCTACAGTAATAACTCACAAGCACATGCTTCTACGTTTTGATCTGCACAAAAGATGTTTGTTTCAATTTTTTGACTTTGTGTCCAGCTTTCCCATACGTTCCAACTCCTCTTTTTTCCACGATAACTCTACACAAGAGTGACACTAGTCTATGATCACTGATGTTTAGCTTCTAAATCCCTGCGGTTACATAGTGTTCAGAGACGTACAAAAGGCCGCGCGGGTTTAGCCGAGTGGCCTTGGGCGCTGCAGTCATGGACTGTGCGGCTGGTCCCGGCGGAGGTTCGAGTCCTCCCTCGGGCATGGGTGTGTGTGTTTGTCCATAGGATAATTTAGGTTAAGTAGTGTGTAAGCTTAGGGACTGATGACCTTAGCAGTTAAGTCCCATAAGATTTCACACACATTTTTTTTACGTACAAAATGTCTGCAGTGACAGATTTTCCGCATATTATTGACTTACGAGATCCTCATCTACCTTGTTCCTAATCTTCCTAATGTTTCGATGAAACAAACTAATTTCACTTATCTTGAAACTGTTGCATATCATGTAGTTCTGTTCTAATTTCTTTTAAGACTGTCTGTTGATAATCTCATTCTAAATTAAAACAGTTGCTTCATCTGAGTCCAATAATCACAGGAATTTAGTCTTGCATGCTTTGGTCCTCCTTACACTTTCTGCAAGATGTTCAGTAATCTGTCGTTTCGCCACTATAAAGGTGCAGGCCATGGTTTGTATATCCCCATCTCCCAGTTAAGCTTTGTTTCAGTGAAATGCAATCAACTCAGCTCTTTTTATGGTCTTGATATCTATATTAGTTAGTTATTTACATGTTCTATAGATCAGCTGAACGAATTCTTTAACGAAGTGATGCGGAGCGAGTCAGATTACAGGCTATGTGTACATGATTAGTATTATCATTAATAAACATATTGATGTCGGTCCTATTCATGCAACTACACTTCATTGTTTTTCACTGGCTGAAGATTTTAAGAAGAAATTCGTCAATGTAATAGAAGGCGTTGTCGAGGAGAAATGATTTTAAGTTAAATTTAAACTTATTTGACTACCTGTCAGAACTTTTACGTTATTTGACAAATGATACAAAAATTTTTTTGCTGCATATTGAACTCCTCTCTGATGGGTAATAAAGGTAATTGTCTCATATAGTGTTGTAGAAATGTACATTACTGTTCCTCTCTAATTGTGATGCATTATTAATGTCGCAGCCTCTGCCACTGGAGGTTCGAGACCTCCCTCGGGCATGGGTGTGTATGTTGTTCTTAGCATAAGTTAGTTTAAGTAGTGTGTAAGTCTAGGGACCGATGACCTCAGCAGTTTGATCCTTTAGAAATTCACACACATTTGAAGATTTTATTAATGACGGATTTCAAAACTAGGTGTGTTTATTGTGACAATGTACTTAAAGTGTGTAACATCCATGAGTGAACACCACATATTATTCATACTGCTCGTTTTTCTGAAATCAATACTTTCTTTCTAAGTGATGAACTACCCCAGTAAGTTATTCCTTACGACATTATTGAGTGAAAATATGAAAAATATATCTGCACATTGATACTTATTTCCAAAATTACCAATTATATCAGGACCAAAAATTGCTGAACTTAATTCTTTGAGAAGCTAAGTAACATTCTTGTTCGCATTCAAGTTTTCATGCAATTTAAGCATGCTACCCCACTTACTGACTCCTGCTTGTGTGCTATGTCAATTCTTGATATAACTATGTTTGTTGATGAACTGCAGGTAGTGAATTTTTTGAAAACTTAGGGAGAGAACCACTTAATGGTTCTTTCGAAAATATAATTTACGAACTGTTCTGTTGCTTTCTCTCTAATAAAATTTATTATAACACTAGTACCGTCTACAAAGAGTACCAGTTTTGCTAGCTGAATGTTAAATGGAAGGTCATTCACACATATAAGGAATAGAAGTGGACCCAAATGCGAACCCTGTGGGAATCACTTCGTGAATTCTTTTTTGCCCCCGTCACTAAAATTTTCTACCTTTCTGACATTTTCTGGATTATCCAGCACAACATTTTCATTCAATTAGTCAAATATGATTCAAATTTTGTTTGTGTGAACCCATCAATTCCATAAAATTTGAGTTTTTCTAAGAGAGTGTCATGATCTACCTAGGGCTGTAAAACCTCCACAAACTGCTCACAAGTTTGTGTTGTTGCTGCGTCTATTTCACCCATGTTAATTTAATACTGTAATCTTAAGTTGCTAGTCGGGCTGGCTCCTGTTCCTCCTGTTATAAGTACTTGTCCTCTTTGATAAAAATCTCTGCGCCCTCTGTCACCTAGCTAAAGTAGCACTTGGTTTTGTGGTGTTTGTGACCTGTTATTCTACACCTTGCTTCCCCTGTATGATTTGGCCTACACCCCTTGCGTAAGTGCTACCTAGAAGCAGGTCCGTTTCATTCTGCTTGACTTTTCCACCAACCTAGTCTGAAATTTGCGCCCATGAGTGTGCTGCATTCTACTTTACTCAAAAACGGTTGAGGCCCTTCTCCTATGTGTTTCAAGTAACAAGGAAAACTGATTGCTAACTGGGATTTGAAGTGTAATTTCCGAGGCTTCTTCCTTTTGATGATCGGTCATTAACTTTTATCAAACCGCACTTTCTCTATTCTCCTTCAAGATATCTACTTCAAAAAAACACCATTTCTAATTCTGCCTGAAGTGCGCAAATCATTGTTCCCTGTTCCGATACTCTCTTGTATCTTGAGTCGACTGCATATTCAGCAAATCCGTGGGAAAGCTACATATGATACTTTACTGGTCTCCCAGCTACAAAAGCCCCAATTAAGACCAACTAGCAGGCTCGTCATGTTTCTCCCAAACTCACTAACCTACGGCGTCATCTGCGTTTATCACACATGACGCTCCGTTTACAGTAAACACTCGAACTGCAGTAAACTAAAAGCTAGTGAATACTTCTCTTCCTATGAGCTGTTCAGTTAACCTCTAGCAGCAGGTGGAATTCAAAGTGAGAATGTAAACTCCACACATATATTCACTCAACGTAAGTTTTTGATCGCAGGGAGCAGGAAACGAATAAAGTATGCGGAAGTGCAGTACCTTTAACGACAATACTAAACAGCCACTATTCGGAACTATGTGAAGTACTCGTACTATAATGCATCCAAAAGAACACGCAACGCTCTGCACTGCCAGTGCTCAGAGTGTGTAAATGAGTACAACGACTGCTAACTGCTAACTCTAGGGTCTCTCTGTTTTTTTTTGTTTTTTTTTCCCTTGCTTTTGGATGTCTTCTCAAATTTTCTTTCATTCTCTCCTAACTACACATCCAGTTCTTTTAGTGTTAGAATATCACGATTACTTACTCCTCCAACATGAGCAATTATCTTCACGAGAACGCAAAAATTTCTCCTGGATAACGCGGTGTGCTTTGACCACGGCTTGTGGGCGCTCAGCGGCGAGTTTATCAGCGGAGTGCTCCTTCTGTCAAACAGAGACGTACGTTCTGGTGATTGTTATAGGGTAGCGGCACAAATTACTGAGTGTCACGAGCCAGTCACTGTAAATACGTTTCTAAAATTAAAAGGTTCTACCACTTGATGCGAGTGAAAACCATATAGGATGAGAGACAGTTCTGCAGTCAAAAGGGCAAAAAAAGACTATGATTTGAGTTTATCGACTCGTCAAACACGAGATCATTAAGAAAGGAACTCGGATTGGACACAGAAAAGGAAATCGGCTACGACATTTCGAAAGATCCATTGTGGCATTAAGTTAAAGTCACTTGGAGAAACAGCAGAAAACATAATTTAACGTGGTCAAATGGCGACCGAAAGTGTGTTTCTCCAGAATTCGAGACCATAGTCTCAAGTATTGTGGTACTTCTCTTTGTTTGCCCTCGGCATCTGGATGCGAATAGGTAACTCCGCATCTTTCTTCCCAGGTGTGAGCAGTCATTTGACACATGTACATTCTTCTTATTGCAGACATGTGAATGTGTATAGGGAGAGCGTTTCTTCTTAATGTACCCGTGGAAGTATAAAGAGAAATGAAGTTATTGGATGCTTGCCCTGCTAGTCTGCGTCAAGGCAGTTTCATTTACGCATGCATGTGGATGTGGTTAAATATAGACTAGCAGTCGTAACCCCCATCACGAGATAGAAGAAATGTAGGAGACAGCGTTGTTGGCAGTGTAAAAGAAACAAAAACGGAAACAATTATATCATAAAGATATAACCAAATTGTGACACTAGTGGATGTTTCTCTAAAACTTTACTGGAGGGAAAAGATCAAAATTCATAATCTATCATGGGACGTCGACAACGAACGAGAGGAAAAGCGACAAGTAATTATACAGTAAAGACATAAAAGAGCTACAAATCAATGATAAACATACGCAGAGTACTCAAATGAGAAAACTAGTGCGAATTTTTTAAATCTAACAAGGATATAGAATCCAGTATGACTACAATGAGACGCTGACACAAAAAACTGTGAGCAACTGTATTTTACTTTGAAGGAAGGACTTTTCGTTCATGTGTGCGTCTCGACTGCTAGAAAACGGCGCACACTTGCTCCATTTGTACGAGGTAATTACGAAAAAAATTGGTTTAATAACAGAACCTGTAAATCAACGATAATGGTGTCCTTTAGGCTGCTAAACTAAGTCTTTGATTCTAGTTTTCTACACAATATTAGAACCAGTCGTCTTCCTCAACTGCTGCAAATTATGTTGTTATGCGTAGTCGAAGCCTGATTCCAATCAGACTACGAAGTATTGATGACCATAAACCGAAGAGTGTCAACTTTCCGACTACAATGATTGTGTACCAGAAATCGATGTTAAAAACCACAATAATCATGAACAACAACACGAAGAAGTAACTTCTAAATAGAAGTCCAGTGTCACGAAAGAGGTAACAGTTCTCTTCGGATATCAATGTATCGGAGGTTACAGAAACGAGATACTAACTGCCCATCCAACGGATGGGCCGGGTATTTATTACCTGTGGAAGGTCAACGGTCATCCCCACGTCTGCACCTACATCTACATCATTCATCAACTGCTCGTGGGAAGAATGATTGTCTGTAAGCCTCGTAGTGATCATTTAGCGAGATCAATATTGGAACAAGTAATGTTTAGTCTAACTGTAGCCAGAAATTATTGTCTCGAAATTTCAGTAGTGTAGCTCTCGCAGGTGGATGCCAACACTGCTCTTGTAGCGTATGCCACTGGAGATTGTTGAGCAACTCTGTAATGCTACAGCCTCGACTAAACGACCCCCGTGAAGAAACGCGTCGATCTTCGGTGAATCTTCCAAATATCTTCTTTCAGTCCAAACTGGTAAGGGTCCCAGATGACGAACTATACTCAAGAATCGGTCGAACAAGCGCCTTCTAAACTACTTCGTCGATGAGTTACATTTTATCAAGATTTTTCCTATGAATCTGACCGACATCTAATTTTCTTGGTATTTGCTTTATCTGATCATTTCACTTACTGTCGCTCTGGAGAGTTACTACTAGAGATTTACCGTATGTTTCGTTTCCATCAATTTGTCGTCAATGCTGTACTTGTACTGTACTGGATGGCTTTTCCTGTGTATGCCCAGTATTTTACGTTTATTGATGTTCAGAGTCAACTGCCAGAGCCTGCACCATTCATTAATACTGTGTATGTTATCCTGCAAATCGATATTGTCTTCTGGTGTTGCTACTTTCTTATAGAAAACCTCATAATCTGCGAACAGTCTTAAGAGAGTTTCCGACGCATTGTACTAGATTATTTATATAGCGTAAACAGTAAAGGTCCTATCGAACTCCATTAAGGTGTCCAGGAAATTATCTTTACAATTTAGATGAGTTAAGAGCGACACGCTGAAGTCTGTCTGCAAGGAATGCTCGAACCCAGTCGCAAATCTGGTCCGGTACTCGGTAAGTTCGTGCTATTTTCACTAAACGGCTGTGTGGGACGTTGTCGAATGCCTTCATGAATTCAAGGAACACGGCATCAACCCGTGCGTCGTTGACCACACCGCTATGGGTCCAATGGAGGAACAGCGAGCTGACTTGTCTTTCGCGACTCACGGAGTCATGGCAGCCAAAGGCTGATCTGCCTCCCACAGACGTAATTAGTGCGCTACTCCGAGTCAGTCTCCGTATCGATTGAGTGCCCGGATATTAGATGTGGCCTACTGATGTACATCTTATGGTTCTAGGCCTCTGTTGAAGAAAACTTCACTCCCTGTTACTGATTCTAACCGATTCACAGGTCTTCCTGAGAACCTTTCTCTCAAAAGCGGAGGGCTGCTTCAGTTCTTGCTTTGCTACGCCTGAAGTATGACATCCATGAAGAACAATAGTGAGATTTGAGTTTTTTTTTGTGTTTACTCTGATTCTCTCCGAGAACTCCGTAGCTTGTTGAGTGTTGAGAAGTACCTATTACAAACTTGCATTCTGGGCTTAATCTTCGTTTCAGTTGTAATGATTGCTGTCCCTAGATATATGAACTGCATGAACATTTCGTATATGGGACCATCCACTTATAGACGTCCAATTCCCTTCGAACCGCTATGTCAGCATAACAGCATTGTTAAGATTGTATGAAGAACTGCCACAATATTTTTCCGCTCGATTTATGGTTCAAATGGCTCTGAATACTAAGGGACTTAACCTCTGAGGTCATCAGTCCCCTAGAACTCAGAACTACTAAAACCTAACTAACCTAAGGACATCACACACATCCATTCCCGAGGCAGGATTCGAACCTGCGACCTGCGACCGTAGCGGTTGCACGATTCCAGACTGAAGCGCCTAGAACGGCTCAGCCACTCCGGCCGGCTCGATTTAAGTGTGATGCCTACAAATGTGTTTAGTATATGCTAAATGTGTAATGATTTTTGACTAAAATTGAAACTAAGGTAGTTTAGCTTCTCAACTTCTGTCGTTTAGTAACTGATGATGCTTTATTTACCTATCTTAAGCCTATCTTGAAATTGTAAGTAGGCTGTTTAGGTTTTCTTATTGGTAACGCCATGTAGCGCTCTGTATGAAAATCACTGGCTGTGCTGTGTGCAGTCTGTGGCTAGTTTGTATTGTTGTCTGCCACTGTAGTGTTGGGCAGATGGATGTTAACAGCGTAGCGTTTCGCAGTTGGAGGTGAGCCGCCAGCAGTGGTGGATGTGGGGAGAGAAATGGCGGAGTTTTGAAATTTGTAAGACTGGATGTCATGAACTGCTATATATGTTATGACCTTTGAACGCTATTAAGGTAAATACATTGTTTCTTCTCTATCAAAATCTTTCATTTGCTAACTATGCCTATCAGTAGTTAGTGCCTTCAGTAGTTTGAATCTTTTATTTAGCTGGCAGTAGTGGCGCTCGCTGTATTGCAGTAGCTTGAGTAACGAAGATTTTTGTGAGGTAAGTGATTTGTGAAAGGTATATGTTAATGTTAGTCAGGTCCATTCTTTTGTAGGCATTATTGAAAGTCAGATTGCGTTGTGCTAAAAAATATTGTGTGTCAGTTTAAGCACAGTCATGTATAATTTTTCAAAAGGGGACGTTTCATATGTCGACCTTTATCCGAGGATACCTCACTGGAATCTTCTGATTGTTTTCTTGTAGTTTGTGTAATTAGTGTAGCCTTTGTTTATTGCTAGCGCGTAATCATACAGAGAATTTCCTTTGTAATTGTTGTTTTTCATTGTTGTACAGTAAAACAGTTGTGACATGCATGTAGATTTGCACCAAGTATTTCGCAACTGCGCTTGCAATTAAGTAGACATTATTTCCATTGCTATGTTAATGTGTTATCTTATTTTGCTCTTGTCCGCCCCCGGTAGCTGAGTGGTCAGCGCGACAGACTGTCAATCCAAAGGGCCCGGGTTCGATTCCCGGCTGGGTCGGGGATTTTCTCCGCTCAGGGACTGGGTGTTGTGTTGTCCTAATCATCATCATCTCATCCCCATCGACGCGCAAGTCGCCGAAGTGGCGTCAAATCGAAAGACTTGCACCAGACGAACGGTCTACCCGACGGGAGGCCCTCGTCACACGACATTTCATTTCATTTCATTTTGCTCTTCAAATTGTGCCTTTCTGTGTTATCGTGTGAAATATTGTGACAATTATGGCGTGGGAAAAACGTAATACTCGGCTCCAAAGTAAACTGAGAAATGACAGTGAAGACGAAAGCAGTGTGTTAGCGCCACCGTGTAATGAATTAACTAATGTTCAAAGTAGTAATTTGGTAATTGTGCTTAGGGAAATGGAGCGGGCGGCAAACAATGGCGTAGGCAGTGAAACAATTAGTGAACAGGGAAGCATTATCGATCGATCGCTCTGCAACAGCTCGCCTCAGGAATCCGAAATGACAGGACACAATTTTGCAAATACTGTAGATTCAGGTTTTGCGTCCTCACTGTTTTCTCAAATGAGTAAAGACACATTTTCTGCTTGTCAAAATGTGAATGTTGCCGGTGCAAATGCACTGCCGAAAAGCGTAGAGGGACAGATTCCAGACACTAATGCATTGTTATTACAGTTAATGCAACAAATGGAACAAAATCAGAGACAAACACAGCAAAAGCTTCAAAAGTTAGACGCAATGGAACAAAATCTTCAAAAGTTAGACACAATGGAACAACACCAGAGACAAACACAGCAACAGTTAGACACAATGGAACAAAATCAGAGACAAACACAGCAAAAGCTTCAAAAGTTAGACACCACACTTGAACAAACACGTGAAGATTTAACTACTGAGTTACATAACATTGAATCGAAATGTCAAAAAGTCTGTAATGAAGTAAAAACACAAATTTGTGAGCATTTTCAACCTATTTTTTCGTGGCATGAAAATGCATTACAGAATCACGAAGCAGCCATAAAAGAACTGCAAACTATTGTTCATGAAAATCACGACACCTTGCAAGCTAAAATTGACTCAGTTGCATCTACCGATTCGGTTACGCAACTTGCAAAAACTCAGGAAAACTTAAAGGACACAGTAGATACTCTGAAACTTGGTTCAGAAAAACACACTGAGGAAATAAGTACACTATCGGAGAAAGTAGCCGAACTTTCGGATCAGTTCACTAACTTATCTACAAAGGTAGATGATGATCTGAATGACGCAAGACCTGTAGCCATCACTGACACAGAAGAGTATGAACAAATTAAGAAATTCAAACAAAATCAGAATCAAATTAATACGCAACACAAAAGAGAAATCCGGGAACTACAAGATCAGTTGGCACAAGTAATACAAAAATTACATATTTCAGAGGACACTCGCGCTCCAACACGGGAAGAGGGACTTAGAAATACGGAACAACCACAAAATAATAACACAGGACACTTCGGAAATTATGAAAGAAATTGGCAAGGCACACTGAATTTTGAGTTGGAACCGCCGAAACGACGTAACAATGACCGACATGCGACTCGCCGACATGATGATTTTGACTATAAGCTGTTCATTACTACACGTAAATTCAAAATATTTATGAATTCTGGCAACGACATTCATCCACAAGCATGGCTCCATCAATTCTCTCATTGTTTTCCTCCCAACTGGTCGTTAGAACACAGATTAGAATTTATGTGTGGCTACATAGAGAATGAACCAGCTGTAAGAATGCGTTCGGTCATTCACGATTGTCACAGTGAAGGAGAATTTTATCATGCCTTCCTCTCAGCATATTGGTCTCAAGCTACACAAGACCGAGTAAAACATAGCATCATAATGATGAAACGTTTCGAACAATCTGAATTTTCCAGTCTTGTGAAATACTTTGAAGACATGTTGCATAAGAATCAGTATCTTTCAAACCCATACAGCCCCTCAGAACTCATCTGCATTTGCTTAATCAAATTGCCTGAACATTTACGACATATTATTTTAGCAGGACGTTGCAAAGACGACATTGAAGCTTTTCAGAGACTGTTACAAGAACTGGAAATTGACACTGACAATCGCGGGACGCGAAAACAGGAGCACAACAATTACAGGTCACACCCGTCGCAATTCCGCGATGAAAGAAATAATAACTGGGCACGAGAAGGCTATTCTCACAACACAAATCGTGACCAAAACAGACACCACCCGTATGACAACCACTGGCAGAGTAATAGTTACAGAGAAAGTTCGCATTTCCGTAGACAATCATAGAAACAGACAATATGGTAACCAGAACTATTATTATCAAGGGAGACAGAATAATTTCAGACGCAACAGTTCAGCACGCAGTTACGATTCCGGGAGAAATTCTCCACCACATGACTGACAAACAAGAAACTATGTAAACTACCGACAAAACGACAGACCTGAATTCCATCAGAACTGGCGGGATTCAAACAGAGCAGGGCACTCTCGACAAGGTGAATTTGTAGAAGTTAGGTCTCCTAATCCCAATAACGACGCACGCCAACAAAGAGGCAGACAATGACTCGCACCGCAGGCAGCCATGTGCGCCGGCTGGCTCAGGGAAAAATTACATAGACGCTAACCTTGAGAAAAATTTTAGCATTCTTTACCCATGTACCATATACCACATGATAATTCCCTGAAGCTGAAACTATGCGTACTAGGAAGAGTAAAGGTTAACACCACATTTCACATGTAAAACCGTTTATTGAAAGATAATCTGCTTTTTAACTTTGCCTTTGTCATAAAATTTTTCACTTCACATTACTAGTATGCTTGTCAGACTTAGAATCTATTAACATGCAACAATGTTTGACGTTAAATATCCAGTCAAGAACCAAGAGAACTTATTGAAACAGAAATTACGAATGCATTGTTATAGTGATCAGACGTCACAGTGTTATTGTGTGTGTACATTCTTGCTTGTTAGTTACACGATTACGTAACGACTATAAGGCTTACATACTTAGAACATATACTGGTACTGCTAATGAGATTTTAATGCAACATTTTGGTTTACTTGAAAATATACTCTGGATTTAAAGTACTTTCTGTGAGATACCGGACGACACAGTGGTTAGTTTATGTGACAACTACACGGTTTTATCATGACGCTACTAATGAGTGACAATTTACAATGTTGCTTTTGCAGTGTTTATGTTTTATATCTGCACAGTTTTTCTGCATTATTCTGGAAAGTAAAACATGTTTTAGTAGTAACTTTTGTGGTATAGCAACAATGAGACAGCCTTTTTCGTGGCACAACAATACGTTACTGTACAGTACTTACTTCATCACGCCAATAAGCATAACAACTACGATATCTATACGCAAAGCATTTCACTTTTGTTTATCATGAGGTAAGTACATTGACTTCTGCAGAACTTAGCTTTCGGAGGACGATAACCACAACACTTCCAGAGAGATTATGTTGCAAGAAGACGCACAGTTTAGCGCTACAGTACACGTATTTGAGTGATTAATTTTATACTTAAAACATTTATTTTTAAAGATTTTTGAATTACAAAGAAAGTTTTCCGTGATACATTTCATTCCATTGCTGTAATCTGTAACACCTGAGGGTATAATTACATTAATCCTCAGGGGGGTATAAGCTTACTTTGTGTACCATGTGTTTGGCAAGCACAAGGAGCCCTAGCTAATATGGTATTTGCTTACACAACTTTACACATCGGTACCATATTTCTCTAACACACAAATTACACAGCTATCTGATCATTTAACTGAGAGAGAATCATTTTTTTACTAAATCAGTGACACCTGTTTACGCAGTTACACAGTTGGGTAACTTCACACTTGTTGTTGTTGTTGTTGTTGTGGTCTTCAGTCCTGAGACTGGTTTGATGCAGCTCTCCATGCTACTCTGTCCCGTGCAAGCTTCTTCATCTCCCAGTACCTACTGCAACCTACATCCTTCTGAATATGCTTAGTGTATTGATCTCTTGGTCTCCCTCTACGATTTTTACCCTCCACGCTGCCCTCGAATGCTAAATTTGTGATTCCTTGATGCCTCAAAACATGTCCTACCAACCGATCCCTTCTTCTAGTCAAGTTGTGCCACAAACTTTTCTTCTCCCCAATCCTATTCAATACCGCCTCATTAGTTATGTGATCTACCCACCTTATCTTCAGCATTCTTATATAGCACCACATTTCGAAAGCTTCTATTCTCTTCTTGTCCATACGAGTTATCGTCCATGTTTCACTTCCATACATGGCTACACTCCATACAAATACTTTCAGAAACGACTTCCTCCCACTTAAATCTATACTCGATGTTAACAAATTTCTCTTCTTCAGAAACGATTTCCTTGCTATTGCCAGTCTACATTTTATATCCTCTCTACTTCGACCATCATCAGTTATTTTACTCCCTAAATAGCAAAACTCCTTTACTACTTTAAGTGTCTCATTTCCTAATCTAATTCCCTCAGCATCACCCGATTTAATTTGACTACATTCCATTATCCTCGTTTTGCTTTTGTTGATGTTCATCTTATATCCTCCTTTCAAGACACTGTCCATTCCGTTCAACTGCTCTTCCAAGTCCTTTGCTGTCTATGACAGAATTACAATGTCATCGGCGAACCTCATAGTTTTTACTTCTTCTCCATGAATTTTAATAGCTACTCCGACTTTTTCTTTTGTTTCCTTTACTGCTTGCTCAATATACAGATTGAATAACATCGGGGAGAGGCTACAACCCTGTCTCACTCCCTTCCCAACCACTGCCTCCCTTTCATGACCCTCGACTCTTATAACTGCCATCTGGTTTCTGTACAAATTGTAAATGCTAGAAACGTAGGTTTGCCTTTTCTTAATCTTTCTTCTAAGATAAGTCGTAAGGTTAGTATTGCCTCACGTGTTCCAACATTTCTACGGAATCCAAACTGATCTTCCCCGAGGTCCGCTTCTACCAGTTTTTCCATTCGTCTGTAAAGAATTCGCGTTAGTATTTTGCAGCTGTGACTTATTAAACTGATAGTTCGGTAATTTTCACATCTGTCAACACCTGCTTTCTTTGGGATTGGAATTATTATATTCTTCTTGAAGTCTGAGGGTATTTCGCCTGTCTCATACATCTTGCTCACCAGACGGTAGAGTTTTGTCAGGACTGGCTCTCCCAAGGCCGTCAGTAGTTCTAATGGAATGTTGTCTACCCCCGGGGCCTTGTTTCGACTTAGGTCTTTCAGTGCTCTGTCAAACTCTTCACGCAGTATCGTATACCCATTTCATCGTCATCTACATCCTCTTCCATTTCCGTAATATTGTCCTCAAGTACTTCGCCCTTGTATAAACCCTCTATATACTCCTTCCACCTTTCTGCCTTCCCTTCTTTACTTAGAACTGGGTTGCCATATGAGCTCTTGATATTCATACAAGTGGTTCTCTTCTCTCCAAAGGTCTCTTTAATTTTCGTGTAGGCAGTATCTATCTTACCCCTAGTGAGACAAGCCTCTACATCCTTACATTTGTCCTCTAGCCATCCCTGCTTAGCCATTTTGCACTTCCTGTCGATCTCATTTTTGAGACGTTTGTATTCCTTTTTGCCTGCTTCATTTACTGCATTTTTATATTTTCTCCTTTCATCAATTAAATTCAATATTTCTTCTGTTACCCAAGGATTTCTATTAGCCCTTGTCTTTTTACCTACTTGATCCTCTGCTGCTTTCACTACTTCATCCCTCAGAGCTACCCATTGTTCTTCTACTGTATTTCTTTCCCCCATTCCTGTCAATTGTTCCCTTATGCTCTCCCTGAAACTCTGTACAACCTCTGGTTCTTTCAGTTTATCCAGGTCCCATCTCCTTAAATTCCCAACTTTTTGCAGTTTCTTCAGTTTCAATCTGCAGTTCATAACCAATATATTGTGGTCAGAATCCACATCTGCCCCTGGAAATGTCTTACAATTTAAAACCTGGTTCCTAAGTCTCTGTCTTACCATTATATAATCTATCTGATACCTTTTAGTATCTCCAGGATTCTTCCAGGTATACAACCTTCTTTTATGATTCTTGAACCAAGTGTTAGCTATGATTAAGTTATGCTCTGTGCAAAATGCTACAAGGCGGCTTCCTCTTTCATTTCTTCCCCCCAATCCATATTCACCTACTATGTTTCCTTCTCTCCCTTTTCCTACTGCCGAATTCCAGTCACCCATGACTATTAAATTTTCGTCTCCCTTCACTACCTGAATAATTTCTATTATCTCGTCATACATTTCATCAATTTCTTCATCATGTGCAGAGCTAGTTTGCATATAAACTTGTACTACTGTAGTAGGCATGGGCTTTGTGTCTATCTTGGCCACAATAATGCGTTCACTATGCTGTTTGTAGTAGCTAACCTGCACTCCTATTTTTTATTCATTATTAAACATACTCCTGCATTACCTTTATTTGATTTTGTATTTATGGCCCTGTATTCACCTGACCAAAAGTCTTGTTCCTCCTGCCACCGAACTTCACTAATTCCCACTATATCTAACTTTAACCTATCCATTTCCCTTTTTAAATTTTCTAACCTACCTGCCCAATTAAGGGATCTGACATTCCACGCTCTGATCTGTAGAACGCCAATTTTCTTTCTCCTGATAATGACATCCTCTTGAGTAGTCCCCACCCGGAGATCCGAATGGGGGACTATTTTACCTTCGGAATATTTTACCCAAGAGGACACCATCATGATTTAATCATACAGTGAAGCTGCATGTCCTCGGGAAAAATTACGGCTGTAGTTTCCCCTTGCTTCACACTTATGAAATTGTATTTTGTCTGTACTTTGTGAACCGTTCATATTTTTCGGAATCATTGTGATACTATGAGAACTTAGAATGATGTATTTGGTGAGGGAGCATGATTTTAAAGTACGATTGAGGTAGATGACACTATTGAAATGAGCAGAGAATTTTTTTTAAGTTTTGAAATTATTGCAGAAAGCTACGACGTTTTTGAGATTTGGCTGGGGTGTTATGACATTATTACGACGACGATGTGTATTATGCTGTTGAGGTATGTTTATGATCAATAAGCTGATGCTATATGAGGAATTTGATTATGCTACGTATCGGTTATGAGGAAATATTGTAGAAGTGTCAACGATATGTATATGTATAATAAGGTAAGGAATAATGAGTAGTGGTTAGGGACTCCGATTTGTGGAAAAGGTTGTTGGAAACCAAGAATCGTACTTTAAGAGTTACGAAATGTATGTAAATGCGTGAGTGTATTACAATGCTGACAAAAATTTTTTGGACACTGTTATATCAATAGGATTTTGTTTCTACACATTTGTAACGCAAATTCTCAACCTGTGAATTTTTTTTATATGAGGCTGCCACTGTAGCGGAAACTGCTGTCGTAAATATTTCGGTAAGAAAGGTAAGTGACCTTGACGTAATGCGTTTTGGGCGCCCAGCTGAGAGGTAGTCGTCTGACAAAAGAAAGCCATTAGGTGCAAAAAAAATGAGGCCATTATCCTCGCTATTGACATTTCTTTGTCGAAAGCATCGCAAATATGACATGCTCAAACTTGAAAATATATGATAACATTTTGGCGCCCTTAATTTATTATATTTACTGAAATGTCTAATGAAATGACGAGAAATATTTTATGTCTATACACCTTATTATGACTACTGTCTTTCTAGTTGAGAGATTTTTTTTTACGACCTTATGAAATTCCATATGACTAATGAATGATGTTTCATGCCTTCCTTTATACATTTTTGCTCATTTTCTTTAATATCTTGTTTCTAGCTGCACTGCAGCATTGGTTATTATAAAATTTAATAGATGTACTAATATCACTATTTTCTGTCTACAGACCCAGTAAAGAATACGTTTCTCATATATTTTCTTAGAAAAGAGAGCACAAATAGACATTTCCCTTCACAGGAATTGCATAAATAATTTTTTTAATGACTTGGTAACTTTCTTGCAGAGTAAGTTTTTGTGATGCATCCCTCTAGTGTTAAGATGTGACATAGGTATTAGACATGGCCATTTTTAGTGTAATATTTTTTCTGCTTGAGCTATGTCATGTTTAGATATAAGTTATTGCATTTGCTGCTGCTGTTTGTCAGGCATAGTGCTACTAAATTTCACTTTACATTACTCTGTTAAGACAGTTTTACTACGAATTTATTTTTCTTGTTTGCTGCGCATTGCCTTATATTAGTTGTAATATTGCATTTGATTTGCTAATTTATGCTGCTTGCTTTGCCATTTGTATTTTTTATCATTGCTGTTTGTGTTAATTGTTTTGTGCTGCTGCATTGCCTCGTTCCTTAGTTTAGCATCTGAGCTCAGTAGATTTAAGTTAGCTTAAGATGGGGTAGGCTATATGAGAGAACGAGTTGTGATGAATTGGAAGAAATGCATTGAGAAGCTAAAAGAAAATGGCTTGGCCAAAAAAGTATTTTGAAAGAGGATATGAGCAAAAAAGTAGGGTTTAGGGACATTAGGTTTAGGTAGGATTTTCTTGGAAATAAATGATGAGGTAAGATAATTGAAAATAAATAATGAGGTAAGAAATGACATGATAATTAAATGGACACCCTAGCTGCAAACAGGCGTTGATGATATTCATTGGGGACATGTTGAAAATGTGTGCCCCGACCGGGATTCAAACCCGGGATCTCCTGCTTACATGGCAGACGCTCTATCCAGCAGGAGATCCCGGGCTTGAGTCCCGGTCGGGGCACACATTTTCAACATGTCCCCAATGAATATCATCAACGCCTGTTTGCAGCTAGGGCGTCCATTTAATTATCATTTCATTTCTAGTAAAGCTGCATGGTCATCCACGGTAACTGTTCTTTCGGGAACAGATACTACTGTCATATATGAGGTAAGAAATATGTGAACATATAAATACAGAAAGCATGCTTGGATAGGATTTTTTTGGTGGAAACAAATGTTGAAATAAGACGAAAGATCTACGGAACGAAGTTTTAGGTTGGACTGCAGTACCAAATGTTACACTGAAAACAAACCCTGCCCTTTCCTCTTATGTTATTCTGCTATGTGTTTGTGTACTCTTGTATGTTTGTGTTTTTCCCGTCTTTATGTGTTTAGCTGATATGAGTTATGTTGTGGAATTTTTCTAATAATACGTTATTTTCTTTGTAAAGATGTTTAGACATTATTTATTCTGTTTTGTTTTAATGCTCACGTGTGAAGTTGATGTTTCAAAAGTTATTCTGATATTTTATGTATTTACTTATGTCATAATTCCTGTAACACTGATGTATATGTTTATTTCTATTCTTTTGTAAAGTCTGTGTTACTGCAAATGTTATCTGTATTGTTATGTTCTTTAATGATGTATTTTATACGTTTGTTATTGTATTCTTATGTTATAAAACTGTGATCGACACCAGTTCATCAAATTAAGTAACTTGTAAGTTACATTTCACTGCACACGTTTCTGTTGGTCATAGTATATGGACAATATGTGAGAAGTAGGGACTGATAGTGTTTGCACGTGTGTTAATAATTCAGCAAGGGACTGGATAACAGCATTGCTGGTTCTAAGGACATTACAAACAAAATTTTTGTGAGTGGACAAGTGGTGGTTTATGGACTTGCTATATTCTCCGCAAGACTCTTCGATGGTGATTGTGCACCTGCACAGTCGCAACAGATGGGTGCTGGCCGTCTCTACAAGGACTACAGTGGGTATGCATCTTTGATGGGCCACCAGTACCATTATCTCTATAAGGACTGCAGTGGGTCTGCACCTCTGGTGGCCCACCAATACTGTAATCTCTACCAGGACTACAGTGGGTCTACTCTGTGATGACCTACCTACCAATACTCTTCAAAATTTCGACTGACTCTGCTGTGGGTTTGCTCTGTTGTGGCCCATTACCTGTCTGCATGTCAAGAGTCAGCACCGTCTTTCCGTTAGAAGGACAACACTACTTCTTCAAGACTGCATGGAAATCCACTACTTCCGTGTGCATTTTCTTTTACTGCTCAGACTTTGAGAAAAACACTGCTATTTTACTGTGATGAACGATCAGGACTGTCTTTATGGACTGTGAGAAAATTTTAGCTTTTGACCAACATTGTATCAATAAGTGTGTGCATTTGATTGCTTTGTTATTGTAATTATGATTATGAAAAATTTTTTCAAATCTGTATTGGCCAGTGCCCAAAACAATTTGTAAAGTTTTTTGTGGGGAGCATGGGGGCTATGTAAGTAGGCTGTTTAGGTTTTCTTATTGGTAACGCCATGTTGCGCTCTGTATGAAAATCACTGGCTGTGCTGTGTGCAGTCTGTGGCTAGTTTGTATTGTTGTCTGCCATTGTAGTGTTGGGCATCTGGATGTTAACAGCGCGTAGCGTTGCGCAGTTGGAGGTGAGCCGCCAGCAGTGGTGGATGTGGGCAGAGAAATGGAGTTTTGAAATTTGTAAGACTGGATGTCATGAACTGCTATATATATTATGACCTTTGAACACTATTAAGGTAAATACATTGTTTCTTCTCTATCAAAATCTTTCATTTGCTAACTATGCCTATCAGTAGTTAGTGCCTTCAGTAGTTTGAATCTTTTATTTAGCTGGCAGTAGTGGCGCTCGCTGTATTGCAGTAGCTTGAGTAACGAAGATTTTTGTGAGGTAAGTGATTTGTGAAAGGTATAGGTTAATGTTAGTCAGGGCCATTATGTTGTAGGGATTATTGAAAGTCAGATTGCGTTGCGCTAAAAAATATTGTGTGTCAGTTTAAGCACAGTGATGTATAATTTTTCAAAAGGGGACGTTTCAAAATAACCTCATTATTTTAAATTTATCCGCTGAACCTGGCACAGATCCACTAGACTGACGAGCTGATTTAAGAATGTTAAACTCCGTTATGGTCTTATTTAAACATGGATTGTCTCTCTAAGCAAATCATTTTTACTACTATACATGTGAATTTTTTTACGGAGCTATTTTCAGACAATGATACTGTCTATTGAAAATTTCCCATACTGAATTCCCCAATGGTACGCTGCAATTAAAGCCCTACCAAAGACTTTTATTTGAGCAGACAGGCATTTATACACGATTTTAAAGCACACGTTTAATAGCGCATCAACTGTGTAATTATGATGTACCACAACATCATATTTATGGATATGGTACACTATAACCATTTTCCATTCATCCGTCAGTGTCCCTTCAGTTCAAATCTTACCTACGAGTTTTGAGGTAAATGTGTTCCCTCTCTTCCTCTGCAGCTCGTTTTTTTGTGCCACTTCTCCGGTAGCGTTACCAATCTTTAGCTGTTTTACGTTTTTTATGTTTATCACTTTTGATGGTGTATAAAAAGGATGATATGTCACATACTATGATAATTGAGAAGATTTCCCGCTTCTTCAAAGTGTACAAGTTCGTGGGAACAATCTTTTGTCATTTATTATTTACAGGTAATGTTTTTTCTTGAAAATTAAATTTTTAGATATCACACTTTTAGTAGCCAATGCATCTTTTGCGATTACTTTCTACAACTCGTTTGTAAGGTGCCGTTGGCAAACAGAGCACCACTCAGGACAACGAAGCGAGCCGTGTTGATGTCGGTTTGTCACGTTCTTCGTTATGTGCTTGCTGAGGCATTTCGCGTTATCCAGTTCGTCTGTGAGCTACTTGAGAGAATGAAGATATTTAGACTCTTATCTAGACTAGAATTCACAGCGCACACAAGAGAGAGTGCTTAATTTTCCCTGCCGATAAAAGCTGTGTGGTTAGTTTCACCGAACGCTGAGAAATTGGGGGAACATTTAACTGATGGAAAATAAGCACGTGTGTGCTCTACAGATTATTCATGTAGGGGCTTTGCATTATTTATAGCTAATTTTACATTCGGTCAGCAATTGCCTGGAAAGAATAACTCAATATTTAGCTCTCATGAATAATTACTGCGAAGTAATCACCGTTATGTTTACTTCGTATATAGCTGTTTATCTCGCATAAGCTGTAAATTAGACAAATAAAATGAAGCCTCGTACCGTAGCTGACTAAATTGTTCTCCCATTATATTTCATTTTTCTCTCTATTCTGATAATTTCGAGTAATTACACACGGCGAAAGGGAATTGTCGATTCTTGCGTAATTGCAACGAAAGTTAAATGGAACACGGAAGCTTGCTAGTTGGAGAACAGTTTATTTGCCAACGCCAATTAATTTATGATTAGCGTACTGCTTTATTGCTTTTTTTTTAAGTAGGGTTATTAATGGACAAAGAGAGACATACACTATGTGATCAAAAGTATTCGGACACGGCCAAAAACATGCGTTTTACATATTAGGTGCATTTTGCTGCCACCTACTGCCAGGTACTCCATATCAGCGACCTTAGTAGTCATTAGACATCGTGAGAGAGCAGAATGGGGCGCTCCACGGAACTCCCGGACCTGGAACTAGGCCAAGTGACAGGGTGTCACTTGTGACATACATCTGTGCGCGAGGTTTCCACACTACTGAACATCCCTAGGTCCACTGTTTCCGATTTGGTAGTGAAGTCGAAATGTGAAGGGACACGTACAGCACAAAAGCGTACAGGCGGACCTCGTATTTTGACTGACAGAGACCGCCGACAGTTGAAAAAGGTCGTAATGCGTAATAGGCAGACATCTACCGAGACCATCACACAGGAATTCCAAACTGCATCAGGATCCACCGCAAGTACTATGACAGTTAGGCGGGAGGTGAGAAAACTTGGATTTCATGGTCAAGCGGCTGCTCATAAGCCACGCATCACGCCGGTAAATGCCAAACGACGCCTTGCTTGGTGCAAGGAGCGTAAACATTGGACAATCGAAAAGTGGAAAAACGTTGTATGGAGTGACGAATCAACAGTGCCAACAGTAAAATTCTGAGGCGGTGGTGTTATGGTGTGATCGTGCTTTTCATGGAGGGGGCCTGCACCCCTTGTTTTGAGTTGCACTATCACAGCACATGCCTCAATTGATGTTGTAAGCACCTTCTTGCTTCCCACTGTTGCAGAGGGATTCGGGTATGGCGAATGCATCTTTCAACACGGTCGAGTAGCTGTTCATAATGTACGGCCTGTGGCGGAGTCGTTACACGACAATAACATCTATGTAATGGACTGGCCTGCACAGAGCCCTGACCTGAATCCTACAGAACACCTTTGAGATGTTTTGGAACGCCGACTTCGTGCTGGGCCTCACTGACCGACATTGATACCTCTCCTCAATGCAACACTCCGTGAAGAATAGGCTACCATTCCCCAAGAAACCTTCCAGCACTTGACTGAACGGATGCCTGCGAGAGTGGAAGCTGTAATTAAGGCTAAGCGTGGGCCAACACCATACTGAATTCCAGCATTACCGATGGAAGGCACCACGAACTTGTAAGTCATTTTCAGCCAGGTGTCCGGATACTTTTGATCACATAGTGTATGTTTCGTGGATCATAGCTTCGTTCTCATTAAGCAAAGCTTTTCTATATTTTGGTGTGGTATCACATGATCTAATTTATTTCTAATCTTTACAAAGATATTACAGTAAATTTTTTTATACTTCTGTAATCGTAACGAGGACTCAAAAAAAAAAAAACATAGACACACTTTAATCAGTCATATCTACATCATAACTTTGGAAAACAAGTCCCACAAAGGAGTTTTGTTATGGAAATTAGAATCTCTAGATTCTTAGGCCAAGTCATGTTCCTCTTCGACTTCTTCATACACAAACGACGTTTCGACTGCATTGCTGGGATATTATTCAGGATCGTCTGGTGTTCCCTGTTTGCTTAACACTGTCAGTGTCGCATTCACTTACAAAAGGGAGTTTTCCACGCTCTTTCAATAGAAGTAGAGTTATTGGGTGGAATTCTTCCCATTACTACTGATGGGCCATCGTCATTGGATAGAATGCGAAATGGAAAGAGTGAGGAGGACGAGTGAATATTTATGAAACCACAATCGTAGTGCCACAGAGGTGACTTTCTAGTCGTTGTTTGTATTCGTCGAGCAACCGTGGCTGCGTATTCACTTCCTTGGCTGGGGAAAATCATGAAGCTGAAAGCCTATAATTGTCTTCCTTATTGAAGTTTTATTTCGTAGGTGGGAAATTCAACCATCTGTTCGATTTCCCTCCCATAAAGGTGTCTTTCCCTGACTGTCTCGAAAACCATCTGTGTCGCGTGTGTTCGTTCGTGTATCCCTACGTGAGGATCATCCGCGTTCATCACGAAGTGACTCAAGCGATGCGGTATTATCACCGCTCAAACAAAAACACAGAAGTAACTGTTTTTGTGTATGTGCGGAAATCAAACGTAAAGTGTGCAGACGTATCCTTCGTGGATCACGTGACACTATCAATATGAACAATATCGTAACAACAGTGCGCCTCCGGTATCTGAGTGGTCAGCGCGACAGAATGTCAACCCTAAGGGCCAGGGTTCGATTTCCGTCTGGGTCGGAGATTTTCTCCGCTCAGGGACTGGGTGTTGTGTTGTCCTAATCATCATCATTTCATCCCAATCGACGCGTCAGTCGCCGAAATCTTCGATTTGCACCCGGCGAACGGTCTACCCGACGGGAGGTCCTAGTCACACGACATTTACACTGTCGTAACAACAGTTGGACGAGTTCGATATGAAACCCAGTAACTCGTGCACAAATCAATCCTGCTATAAAAAGATGTGAGCGACAGACTCTCCTTGTCACCTCTGAATCCCTTATTTTATTGAATCCGCTGACTGAGAACCACACGCAACGGAAACTCATCACAATGAAGCAACGTGGAAGCAACGCCTGTGAAGTTGTACAGCGCAGTTCTGAACGAAACGTTAGGAACGGGAGAGTTTCGTGGACCACGACCTTATATCCCGAAAGGCCTACCAGCAGTAATGTTGTCCGCACGTGAAAGCCTTCATGTTATCTAACGAATAATTGATAATAGTAGTATAGAACAACTGTCTTACAAAATGCAGTAAACATAAGTAAAACGACCATAACCACTGTGGGACTTGCACCTAACTGAAAGACTACAGGGGGAAAACATCCAACGGATGTTTCACTTGCATAAGCCTGCCAAGATCGCTCTTGTAAAAATCTTTCATCCTCCCATTACCGGACCTGTAACTCGGCCCTTTTAAAAATTCATTAAGGATCGACGTCTGCTTTGACTCTCTCCAATATTTATTCAAAAAACGCTTTTCGAACTCTTCGTAAGATTCGCACGAACTACATTTAACATTTGCCCAAGACTGTGGGTCTCCCTCCAAATGCCGTTTAACGTATATTATTTTCGCTTCGACCGACATGCCGTGAACAAAAGCGTCCCTACACACAGCCAAGAAATTTACTGGATGATATCTTCCGTGATCTATGTGACATTTCACAGAACCGGTTCTTGCCCAAGGGATATTTATAACTGCCGTGGCCTGTTTTTTTTTTTTTTAAATTCATTTTCACTAGTGATACTGGGCTCTGTTTTGTCTTTAATTTTGCTCACTGCCTTCTCCCCTTCACCTTCACGATTGACAGTGTCACTAATTGCTAAATTTATGTCGCTTTTATGAGCATCTTGCGCTTTTATAGAATCGCTTACCTTGCCCCCAAGTTCTGTCTGCATTTTGTCCATTTTTCCCCAAGATATTTTTCCACTGATTCGATTTTAGATTTTACTATTACAATTTCGTCTGTAATTTTCCCCATATCCATTTGGACACATTTTAATTTATCATCAACAGCTTTTCCAAGGTTACCCATAATATTTTCAACTTCGCCTTTCACAGCGGAACCTATTTCAGTTCGCATTGTACCCATATCAGTCCGAATTGTATCCGTAACTGTTTGCAATGTGCCCATACCTGTTTTCAATGTATCCGTATCTGTTCGAACTGCACTGATATTATCTGCCACTCCCTGGATAATTTGGATTGTCTGAGACGTCGTATCTCCCGCACATTCATTCTCCCACTAGTTACACTTTCGCGCTGTGGTTTTGGACTAACAGGCTCACTTCCGTTTTCAGAATTACACATACTAGGTGACTGTTTTATATTCGCAAGATCTATATGTGGAGCTTGAACTTCAGAGTCAAACACTATCTCACTAATTGCGCAGGCACTTATCTGATCTGAGATGGTTCCCTCTGCCATGGTTATGACGTCGGTTGTAGTGGAAGTCGACATTGAAGGCTGCCTTGGAGTACTCGAAGACGCTGCGACGGTACTGCTGTTGAACTGCGTCCGCCTCTGAAGAAGTCGCCTGATGCAGATGTAGCTGCTGCTGGTTGCCGCGTGTTCCAGCCGTCTCCGTTACCACTGTCTGTTAAACGTGGTAACTGCTACTGTTCCCTGCACTCAATTTACTTAGACTCCGAGACCCCAAGAAAATTGCCTTTAACGTGTTAAATTAGAAGCTCTATCGACAGCATGTGTTAATTGTGAAAATTACTGCGTAATTTTACTATTTCCTGAAACCTAATTGCGGAAAAAGAACCGATCTCACACTGTGTTTTGTGAGAGGTTCACCCTATAGAAATCTCTACTGGTTTTGCAAAGGTTTTTACACTTCGCATAGTACGCTGAATAACAGAGAGCAAAGGAATTACCACTTTGCAGGACACAAATCCGAGACGAGCCCCCAATTTCAGGCTTTCAAAAATAAATGATGTGGTGGTGTGGCCCTTAACTACGTACCCTCTGACTCAGAGTTGAAATATTTAAGGATTTGGCTGGTTTCGTTGCCTAGCGGCAGAGATACGTTGTCGCCGCATTACAAGCCAAATACTGCTGAGTCAGTATACACATGAACTGAATAGTGGAAGGTTCCTATCGCTCGGCAATTGCGAATTATAAATAATATAGAGAAATTTATAAATGAAAGACTGCAATTACAGTAAATCTGCAGGTACTATTTTAACGACTGTAAGTGATGAGTATGATAGCAGAAGTACCTTTAAGAATGTCCTTTGTTACTGTAAAAGACTTACTGGCGTCGATGGTCCAGCAATTAAATAAAATATAAGTTGAATGACAGGGAAACAATAGATTCCTACTTCACGTAATTAGTTATGAACAACAACAGAGCTCGCGAGATATTCACTTCTAAATGCATACTACGTCTTCACTGCAGAAGTCAGGGAAATCTAACAAGTGCACAAATCGGCACACCGAAGTATTTCTATCTACCCCGACCGCGCGCAAACTGCTCCACCGTCCAGGTCTTTCCGCCGACTGTCGCGTCCAGCCCTTCTCGTGTCGAGTGCCGTACTCCCCAGAACTGCCTCCTGCTCAGCACTCGCCGGAAACTCGCTTCCGTCCAGTCTCCCCATTCACGAGCGCTGTGATTGGCTAGAGCGCTCTCGCTATGTCTTCATACCAACGCACAGTCACATAATGAAACATATTCGAAATACTGGATTTACATTTAAATAGCCGGCCGAAGTGGCCGTGCGGTTAAAGGCGCTGCAGTCTGGAAC
The DNA here is from genome assembly GCF_023898315.1 of Schistocerca nitens. NCBI lineage: Eukaryota > Metazoa > Arthropoda > Insecta > Orthoptera > Acrididae > Schistocerca > Schistocerca nitens. The sequence continues at coordinate 2,545,763 of NC_064619.1, read as the reverse complement.
CGCAAGACCGCTACGGTCGCAGCTTCGAATCCTGCCTCAGGCATGGATGTTTGTGATGTCCTTAGGTTAGTTAGGTTTAACTAGTTCTAAGTTCTAGGGGACTAATAACCTCAGCATTTGAGTCCCATAGTGCTCAGAGCCATTTGACCCAACATTTAAATACTTGAAATTAAATAAATATTCCTACGACTGGGCCATAGATACGGTCTATCACACATTATTAAATACATAAACAATTAAATAAACACATATCAAAAGAAAAGAAGCAGAAGTTAGGCCAGGAGCCTATTGTCTCTGTGCTTTCTAAAACACAGTAAATAATTGACTAGTTTCTTCATGAATAGCATATATCGGATATTAACAAAGACATAGCGGAATAAATATATTTATAAGCATGTTGCCACCCTTTTTTCGTGTCACTGTGGAGTACTTGAGGCCTGACGCGATCGATAGTAATTGGCCACTTTGACCTCCAATAACCCATGTACTATTCAAGCTACATGCCTGTAATTTATACCAATTTAGATTTATACTAATAGCTTTCTAAAGACATGTCGATCGACAAAATCGGATGAACCGTTTAGATTTTGGAAATTCGTTGCTGGGTGTTACTTGTATAATTTATCATCAGATACTAAACTTGAAACTAATAAAGATATTGAAAATCTGGTTACACCTTCAGAATCGTCGTGCAAATAATGGTACTGTACACGTTTCTTTTCAAGGTATCATGATTCATCTGGCTACTATTAATTTCTATACGAGCTGTGAAATGTCTGCCATTAAGGTTTCACGAAGTCCGCCATCTTTGGCATTCCCGGCACGTCTCCTGGCGTCACCACGGAATTCCCAGCCATGTGCCAGCTTAACCAAGCGCTGGGGCTGCCCCTCTGGCTCAGCTAATGTTCGGCACCACGTGGCTGCTGCCAGCCCCCGGCTTGCCTCCGAACTTGGAATATTTTCAGGGCGCCGCAACTCGCCCGTTACCTCACATGCTACAGAAATGACCTCTCTTCCACATTTTCTTTTTCTGGAACTTGTCCCAGTTCAGCACTTTAATCCCAAATGTATCTAGATCAAATATTGGAAGTTTTATACAAAATAATAATCTGTAATACAACTTCATAGTGTGACTGTTGAAACATTTGAGAAAATAGTTAAAATTTTCGATTTTAATTTACAGAATACCATGTGTATCTTTCACTTTTTCGTCTCCAGTCAAAGATATACATATTATTGACATGAAAAAGATAATATTTATTTAAGCCTCATCATCTTCCCCACTCCAGTCAGTCCTACCCTGGTCACACTCATGTAGAATGACAAGCTGTACCAGCTGACTAAAATTTCTTCCTTTTGGGGTTTAATGAAATAAGGTTCACACTATTCCATATATACCTCGTCTTCTATCAGTAATACGGGCTCGACTGCCAGTCGTCCCCTAAGAGTACAATGTCTCAAACTCGACATTTAACAGGTTTTCTGAGAAGATACTGGATCTCATGAAAGTTCCTGAGCTCAAGCAGATATTCCTTTTTCCATCCCCTTATGAAGTAATTTTGCAGCTTTTCTCGTTGCTTCGCCTCCTTCTGTATACTCTGTTCAGGACTGCTGAGGCACTGCTTGGTCTCGAGTTGATGTCGGTTTCTCGTTCCCTCAAAAAGTCGTGTCTCCTCATCTACTAGAAATTTTCCCAAAACCTTAATCAAGAAGGTTTTCGTTGTTCCGACAATACGTTCCTACCAGTCTCCTTATCAAACCTTGGTGAGCGAAGTGCTGGCTGATCTTCGTGTTCTCAAAGAAATGAATGACGTATTTCAGTTCTATGTTCGCGGCTTGAAATAGTTTTTCATTATCAGAATAAATAATGTTTGGCAGCCCTCTTCTGACAGTATATCTTCTGCATGCCATCAAAAATATATCTGTGCTGGTATTTGATACTAGTTCAAAGTGAAGACCTCTTGTTCCAGCAGATGCGAGAAGTCAGATGCAGCACTTCCATAACTAGTTACCGAGCTTGTTGAAAAGTGTACCTGCGAAATCTATGCCTGTTACAGCTAGCGGCGGTCAGGTGGTAGAGCAGCTTCTATCTCGCGTTCCCCGACACTTCTGATTTTCTTCCTTTTTTTTTCAGGGAAGGCTCGTTTGTATTCCCTTTTTTACTGTTTGTCTTCTCTTCAAGACCCAAAATTCACTATGTAATTCTGACAGTACTATGGCAGTTCCTGGATGGTGAAAATTTATGTGTCTCTGTCAAACGAGTATTTTTATGAATGCGTTGGAACCCTCTGACAGTACTGGGAGCTTTTCTTGTACATTCTGTTCTGCAGAGCGAAGTCGTCCTTATAATCGTATAAGTCCATTCTGAAGCGACGGGGTGTAACAATCAATTTTAGATTTAATTGGAAACTCGTTCTTGTTTGTAAATGCGTGGTATCGTGCAGGGAATCTTTCCTGATGGCCCATCCGCATGGAACTGCTCTGTGCTGATTCTAACTTATATCAATAAATTTGCACCTGACCTTTTCTGAAAGTCGAAAGTTATGGGTGAAACGCAGAGTCCATCTCATTATGTGCGATATTTTGCCGTAAGAGGAGCGGAAAGAGGTTCACGACGCTCTCTTTACCTTGCGGTGGAAAACCGCCCCTAAAGGAGGAAGAATCAGCAATTATCAATGGCATGAGCATGCATAAAGGCAATGGCAATCAATGCTTTAAAGACGCATAACATATATCAACAGGACATGTCGCCTGTAACTGAAAAAGTGTCATGATGATCTCTCCATTCGCAAAAGATTCCGGAAGATTCTCCCATTCAGATCTTCGGGAAGGGACGGCCTTTGGAAAGTGCCCATGGGAAAAAGATTGAGTAACCAACGAAAGAATAATGCTCTACGAGTCGGGATGTGGAATGTCTGAAGTTTGAACGTAGTAGGAAAGCTAGAAAATCTGAAAAGAGTTATACTAATGCTCAATCTAGATATTGTGGGGGGTCAGTGAAGTGAAATGGAAAGAAGACAAGGGTTTCTGGACAGATGGCTGTAACGTAATATCAACAGCAGAAGCAAATGGTGTAATGGGAGTAGGATTCGTTATAAACAGGAAGGTAGGGCAGTCAGTGAGTTACTATGAAAAGTTCAGGGATAGGATTGTTCTCATCAGAAACGACAGCAAAGATCCTGCGAAGCTAAGGCGAAATGGCTGCATGAAAAATGCGAAGAAATAAAAAATTATTACCGGAAGAACTAACTGAGTATATAGAAAAACAAAACAGCTTTCACTGAAATTAAATGGAAGGGTGGTACATTAAGAATGCAATGGGAATTTCACTTTTAAATGCAGGAGAGAGAGTGGATAGGGTAAAACAAAATATTGAAGGCCCCTATGAGCGGGAAGACTTTTCTGATGATGTGATATAAGAAGAAACTGGAGTCGATATAGAAGAGGTAGAGGATCCAGTACCAGTGTCAAAATTTATAAGAGCTTTGTAAGACTTCAGATCGAATAAGGCAGAAGCGATAGATAACATTCCATCAGAATTTCTAAAATCATTGGGGCATGTGGAAATGGAACGACTTTTCACGTTGGTGTATACATTATATGAGTCTGGCGGTATACCACCCCTCTTTCAGAAAAACGTTATTCACACAATTACAAAGATTGCAGGAGCTGAGAACTGTGAGAATTATCGCACAATCAGCTTAACACGTCAAGCATCCAAGTTGCTGACATGGATAACACACAGGAGACTGTGAGAAAGATGAGAATGTGTTAGATGACGATCAGTTTGACTTTATGATAGATAAAGGTACGAGAGAGCCAGTTATAACCTTGCTGTTGATAATGGAAGCAAGACTAATGAAAAATCAAGACATGTTCATAGCGTTTGTCGACCTGTTAAATGGCGCAAGGTGTTAGAAATTCTAAGAAAAATATCGGTAAGCTATAGGGAATGACCGGTAATATAAATATGTACAAGAGCCAAGATGGAACAAAAAGATTCGATGACCAAGACCGAAGTGCTCGGATTAAAAAGAGCGTAAGACACAGATGCAGTCTTTCGCCGCTTCTGTTCAGTCTCTTTATAGATGAAGCCATGACGGATATAAAAGAAAGGGTCAAGAGTGGAATTAAAATTCAAGGTGAAATGATATCAGTGATAATATTCGCTGTTGTCATTGCTATCCTCAGTGAAAGTGAAGGGGGATTAGAGAATCGGCCGAATGGAATGAATCGTCTAATAACTACAGAATATAAAGTGAGAGTGAATCGAAGAAAGACGAAAGTAATGAGGAGTAGAAGAAATGTGAACAGTGAGAAACTTTACATCAAGACTGGTGTTGACAAAGCAGATGAAGCGAAGGAGGTCTGCTACCTAGGCAACAAAACAATCCAAATATAGTTAAGAAATTCTGCTAACTAGGCAGTAAAATAACACATGACGGACGAAGCAAGGAGATATCAAAAGCAGGCTAGCATTGGAAAAACGGCGTTCCTGGACAAGAAAAGTCTATTAGTATCAAACAAAGAGTTTAATTTGAGGAATAAGTTTGTGAGAACGTACGTTTGGAGCACAGCATTAAGTGGCAGTGAAATATGGACTGTGGGAATGCTAGAACAGAAGAGAATCGAAGCATTTAAGGTGTGGTGCTATAGAAGAATGTTGTAAATTAGGTGCACTGATAAATAAGGGATGGGGAGGTTCTCAGCAGAATTGGGCAGAAAAGGAGTATATGGAACTCACTTAAGGTAAGAAGGGACAGGTTTGTAGGATGGCCATTAAGACATCGCGGAATAACTTCCATGGTGCTAGATGGAGCAGCCTTGCGGTACTGGTACTGCGAACGGCTGAAAGCAAGGGGAAACTACAGCCGTAATTTTTCCCGAGGGCATGCAGCTTTACTGTATGGTTAAATGATGATGGCGTCCTCTTGGGTAAAATATTCCGGAGGTAAAATAGTCCCCTATTCGGATCTCCGGGCGGGGACTACTAAAGAGGACGTTGTTATAAGGAGAAAGAAAACTGGCGTTCTACGGATCGGAGCGTGGAATGTCAGATCCCTTAATCTGGCAGGTAGGTTAGAAAATTTAAAAAGGGAAATGGATATGTTAAAGTTAGATATAGGGGGGGATTAATGCAGTTCGGTGGCAGAAGCTGCATGGGGGCTTAATTATAAATAAAATGAAAATAATTTTGTCCGATTACGAAGTCTCGTAAACGGTTGGCCCTGACTAGTATTTGTACGCAATCTGACTGCATAGAACAACAACAAAGAATGAAATGGAAATTTTCATTAACACAATTAATTAATTAAGTCCCCAGCAACTATAAAACCTACGAAACCAAAGCAAAAGTATAACTGTTCTGTGTGTGGAAGTATGACTCAACGTACGCATCTGGCACGGTTCTTCTTCAATAACACAAGAAATTTTAAATATCATTTATACTGAATTAATTAAAGAAAATAAAAATACCATAATTACTCAAGAGAACCAGAATTACACTCTAATCCCAGAACACAAGCCAGATGCTTTGTTGACTGAACCTGTAATGAAGCATTATTTACGACATTAAATAAAGAAAAATAAATCAAGTTTCGTTACCTTCATATATTGACCAAAATCACTCTAATCATTACAATACATCTCCACACCGACTCGCTATTACCACATCTCAACAAGAACTTTTCAGTATCACATCTCAGCAAGCACTCTCTACTAGCACATCTCAACAAACACTCTCTGCTACGAGTTCTTAACAAGCACTGACTACCACGAGCTCACCCCAAGCACTGCCCACTACGACATCTCAATAATCACTGCCAGTGGAGGCGGCGGAACAATACTCTCTAGCGCGATCTCTAGCGCTGTGGCTCAGTGTAGCCACCTTTCATATGCCCTTCCTCCACGGGCTAGAATTTGATGGTATTTTTGCCAGCATTGGTGGTGAAAATACCACCAAATTCGTCAAAAAAATACAGACAAAAATAAAAGATAATATTAATACGTAAATATCACATACTAGATAAAATTTTGGCTTTGCACTGACCTTTCAATAACCTAATATATAAAATACAGTAAGCAATACAAATTCTTTCATACATGTGACTTTACATAATAGTTTACACAAGTATTATGTGGTTAAACAGTTCAATCAATAGCGTCAGCAATGACGAGTATGTGCAGGTAAGAGTCTCATAACTTTTCACAAACAGCAATACACAAAAAATCAGTTTATACAAATATTCACATAAACGCTTTCCATAGCCCAAGAAACAAGTAGTTGACAGTTCCAGCAGTAGCACCCAGCAATGGTCAACAGGTGCAAAAACCAACAAGTGACATTTTTTCAGTAGAAACAGTCCATCAGTGGCACCCAGTAATGTTGAATAGGTGCAGACACCAACAAATAACACCATTTCAGTATAAGCAGTTCCATTAGTGGCACCAGCAATGTTGAACAGGTGCAGATATCAACAGGTGACATCTTTTCAGTAGAAGCAGTCCACCAGTGGCACCCAGCAATGTGGAGCAGGTGCAGACACCAACAAGTAACACCATTTCAGTATAAGCAGTTCCATTAGTGGCACCAGCAATGTTGAACAGGTGCAGACAGCAAGAAGTAACATCATTTCAGTAGAAGCAGTCCATCAGTGGCACCCAGTAATGTTGAATAGGTGCAGACACCAACAAGTAACACCATTTCAGTATAAGCAGTTCCATTAGTGGCACCAGCAATGTTGAACAGGTGCAGACACCAACAAGTAACACCATTTCAGTATAAGCAGTTCCATTAGTGGCACCAGAAATGTTGAGCAGGTGCACACAGCAACAGGTGACATCTTTTCAGTAGAAGCAGTTCCATTAGTGGCACCAGCAATGTTGAACAGGTGCAGACAGCAAGAAGTAACATCATTTCAGTAGAAGCAGTCCATCAGTGGCACCCAGTAATGTTGAATAGGTGCAGACACCAACAAGTAACACCATTTCAGTATAAGCAGTTCCATTAGTGGCACCAGCAATGTTGAACAGGTGTAGACACCAACAAGTAACACCATTTCAGTATAAGCAGTTCCATTAGTGGCACCAGCAATGTTGAGCAGGTGCACACAGCAACAGGTGACATCTTTTCAGTAGAAGCAGTCCATCAGTGGCACCCAGCAATGTTGAGCAGGTGCCGACACCAACAAGTGACATCATTTCGGTAGAAGCAGTCCATCAGTGGCACCCAGCAATGTTGAGCAGGTGCTGACCGCAGTCCATAATATTCACTTTCACTAATCACACTGTTCATCAGCAGAAATTAAACATGTTCTAGTGGCACCAATCATGTAGAAAAAGTGCAAATAACAGTCCATAATATTCCCTATCACTAATCACACAGTTCATCAGCAGAAATTAAACATGTTCTAGTGGCACCAATCATGTAGAAAAAGTGCAAATAACAGTCCATAATATTCACTATCCCTAATTAGACAGTTCATCATACAAATAATAATAAACACACAAATGATATCAGATAATTGTCATATTAACTATTACAATACACAAATAACAGTAAACCTATAATATTTATGGGTGTCAGTGCAAGCCACAACAAACAAGTAAAATAATATTTAGGAGATAGGTTGGGATCACTTCTCTGGGATTATAAAAGGAAAACACACAAAACACACTCACTCATCTTTCATCCACATTAGTGCTACTGTGTAATTGAATAGTGTTAACTGTGTAAATGCAATTCTGTCAAAATTTTATGTTCATCATGTGTATCAAGTAGTAGTGGCAGCAATGTATAACAGTCAATAATAGTTAGTCAGCGTCATAGTCATCATGTCAAGACCAATGTTTGCCAAGCCAGATCAAAATGTACGGTTGCTGAACAACTGTCAGTGAGCCAAGATATGCAAATACTTCCTCTCTTCAAAAAAAGTATATACTGCTTAGTGATTTAACAAAGTGTGTGTGTAGACAATCTTCCTTCTACTTGAGTGTTCTAGTCTGCCATCTTTATCCTCCTTGTTCCATATAGACCAACAAAAAAAAATATGCTCCTCACTTACTTCACCTCTTATCCACCAAAACTCCAATAATCATCAGCATCACATAATCTCAATACTTCAATAATACCTCTTCAATACGTCGATCATCAATATCATTTACCTTACCTCTTGTCCACGAAAACTCCAATAATCATCAACTTCACATAATCTCAATACCTCAGTCATACCTCTTCAATACGTCGATATATATAAACCTCATTGCCAATATCATTTCACTTCCATAACAACTCTTTCCTCTAGTCAGTCTCCTCGAACAAGTGCAGACAAAATCCTAATGCAAACCTCAATTCATCATCTCATACAATCCGAAGACACAATGTCAACACACAACCTCTCGTGTAATCCATCTGATCCAAATCTGCTACTCATTATAAATTATAAGATACATTTTGTTTACCTTGTCCATCATTAAATAAAAGAAATGCGTACATGACCTCTAACAGACTTAGTTCGAATAACTCTCAGTAATTAATTACGATTACGGAGTGTGAATGATCATAATATTTCACAGTGTGTACACCACTTCAAGAATCATGGCAGAAGCAAACATGTGGAGTATTTCTTGTCAAGTGTCACTTCCTATTTCAATTGCTCACGAAGAATGCAGTGTAATAACTGTCAATGGTCTAAACCTAGTGTTGGTATGTCACGTCGTTAGCTTCCTTCCTATTAGCATAAATTTATACAGCTTCCTAAAAACCTCCAGCTCATGTGACTTCTATGCAGTTTCTTGTACCAATGTCGTTCGTAGAATTATAGCAGTTCATTTTCTTATCTTAAAAATATAAGGCACTGAGCGTAAGCAAAACATGCAATAGCGCGTAAATATACCAGTAGAGAACAGAATGTCAACAAGTGGATGCAGCACAATCCCTACAACGAGGCTCTGCCAAGCGAACAATCTATAATTAATACCATAGTGTGATCTAAACTCTATGTTTGTACACAGTGTATCAGCATTTCTATATAGCAACTTATAGTTATGACAACAAAACAGAAGTGTGTAAATATGCAATCCATACGCACAGCAGCAAACATATATCTTATGTAATAAACAAGTCATTAGCATCATTCAGCATAAGCAAATAAATGTTCATATGTAATCTTAATAAGTAAACATGAAGGCGCAAGCAGATAAATCACAAAGTGTAACCTACATACCTAACTACAGTCAGCACAATTAATCAGGTGACAATTATAATTTAAATAAATAAGCACAGCAGGCACATAATAGAAAAATATGACATCAGTGAAAAGGCAGTGCAGCCAAGCGATGCATAATATATACAAATAACAAGCCCGTTCATTAATCAATCATCGTCAAAATCAGTTAATGTGCGTAAGCACGTCGCTTCACAAGTAAATTCATAGAACATGAAATTTAGCACAAAGTATGAATCACGTAATCGCAAGCAGCAAATTACGTCTAAAATACGTACCTAAGTGGAATTATATTACCTGAAAAATAAACTCAATTAATAGCTACCTTTTTTAGTTTATTACTTTTTTCTTTGAAATTACATTCTTCCTGAAATTTTCTCCATAGCAAGTCGTCTTAATGTCGGACACGCACAGAATTTACCTGAAGGTCTTAAATACTTTATACAACCGTATCCTGAAAAAACCTGAACGTTAATAACATAATTTATAAAGTCACCATAGCTTTATACAGAATTTATTCGGAGAATTTAGACTGTGTATTTGTTTACGGCTGTCAGTGCATTCGCACTGAGCGCTCGATCAGCTGTAGGCGCGTGACGTAGGAAGTGATTGTTTGCAGTCAACGACTGCCTTGTGCGGCGTGCAGACTTCACTGTTGCTTTGAGTATCTGCCGCCGCCGGAACACGGCGCGGTATCCTTGCATTCTCCACATGTTTACGTATAACTGTTGGTTTCTCAAAAGTATGTCATTCCACAAAAATTTTTACGTTCGATATGTGATGTATTCCCTTAGAGCGTCGAGATTTAAGAGTTTCTACTTCAACAGTGTTATCATGGATAATTTTGCGAATTCTGTATGGACCGTTATAAAGCAGAAAAAATTTGCGACACAAGCCTTTTCCTTTATGAGACAAACGATGAGACTTAATTAACACCTTTTGACCAACTGACAAGATGTTTAAACGACCAGGACGTTTAGCTGATTTCTCTCTTCTTGCAGCCGCAGACGCAATATTTCGTAGAGCCAGGTTGACAACTTCAGAATGCCGCAGTTTCCGTGAAGGCGGAAAAGGAACGATTTCAGAAATGCGATTTGTTGGTACTTTATTTTTTAATATCAATAGAGGCGGTAAAGAAGTTGAGTCATTAGGAAGTTCATTCAGAATGTTTTGAAAAATATGAAGATACTGATCCCAAGTTCTGTGATTCTGATGACAATAAAGACGGCACAATTTATTGATTTCCTTCATCCATCTTCCTGAAGCGTTAGATTGAGGGTGAAAAAGTGAAATAAAAATTGGTTTAATCTTACGACGCCGTAGAGTACGAAGCCAAATTTTAGAGCGAAACTGTGATCCATTATCTGATATAATCTTATCAACATGACCAACTTCTATAAAGAAAATGTTTGATGAAAGTGTTAGATACTGAACGAGCTGTTGCTTTGCGTAAAGGTGTAAAACACACATATTTTGATGTCAATTCCACTGCTACGAAAATGTACGCAAAACCATTAGTAGAACGAACCACTGGACCGAACAAATCGACTGCAGCCATGTCCTTTAATTTCGCTGGAATGATAGGAAACAACGGTGCTCTGTGAGAAACAGTTGGCGGCTTAGCCTGTTGACATAATTTGCATTTGGCAAGAACAGATCGAATACGTTTTTCCATATTAATGAAGTAGCAATTTTCTCGTAATTTATGAAAGCATTTTCTGGGACCAAAGTGCGCATAACTAAAATGTGTGTACCAAATCAATTTATTGACCCACTCATCAGGAATACAAACTAACCAAACAGAGTTGTCGACCGTTTTTCGTTTGAAAAGAATGTCATTGCGAACTAAATAATGCTGTCTAATCGCTACGCTTTCCTTTCTCCTCCACTTCACCTTAATGTCCTTCCAGATTGGATCCTTATTTTGCTCCTTAGCGATGTCCTGGAGCGAAGACGAGATAAAGTTCTCAAACGCAACACCTTGAATGTACATCAAACAATCTACATCTACATCTACATTCATACTCCGCAAGCCACCCAACGGTGTGTGGCGGAGGGCACTTTACGTGCCACTGTCATTACCTCCCTTTCCTGTTCCAGTCGCGTATGGTTCGCGGGAAGAACGACTGTCTGAAAGCCTCCGTGCGCGCTCTAATCTCTCTAATTTTACATTCGTGATCTCCTCGGGAGGTATAAGTAGGGGGAAGCAATATACTCAATACCTCATCCAGAAACGCACCCTCTCGAAACCTGGCGAGCAAGCTACACCGCGATGCAGAGCGCCTCTCTTGCAGAGTCTGCCACTTGAGTTTATTAAACATCTCCGTAATGCTATGACGCTTACCGAATAACCCTGTGACGAAACGCGCCGCTCTTCTTTGGATCTTCTCTATCTCCTCCGTCAACCCGATCTGGTACGGATCCCACACTGATGAGCAATACTCAAGTATAGGTCGAACGAGTGTTTTGTAAGCCACCTCCTTTGTTGATGGACTACATTTTCTAAGCACTCTCCCAATGAATCTCAACCTGGTACCCGCCTTACCAACAATTAATTTTATATGATCATTCCACTTCAAATCGTTCCGCACGCATACTCCCAGATATTTTACAGAAGTAACTGCTACCAGTGTTTGTTCCGCTATCATATAATCATACAATAAAGGATCCTTCTTTCTATGTATTCGCAATACATTACATTTGTCTATGTTAAGGGACAGTTGCCACTCCCTGCACCAAGTGCCTATCCGCTGCAGATCTTCCTGCATTTCGCTACAATTTTCTAATGCTGCAACTTCTCTGTATACTACAGCATCATCCGCGAAAAGCCGCATGGAACTTCCGACACTATCTACTAGGTCATTTATATATATTGTGAAAAGCAATGGTCCCATAACACTCCCCTGTGGCACGCCAGAGGTTACCTTAACGTCTGTAGACGTCTCTCCATTGATAACAACATGCTGTGTTCTGTTTGCTAAAAAATCTTCAATCCAGCCACACAGCTGGTCTGATATTCCGTAGGCTCTTACTTTGTTTATCAGGCGACAGTGCGGAACTGTATCGAACGCCTTCTGGAAGTCAAGAAAAATAGCATCTACCTGGGAGCCTGTATCTAATATTTTCTGGGTCTCATGAACAAATAACGCGAGTTGGGTCTCACACGATCGCCGTTTCCGGAATCCATGTTGATTCCTACATAGTAGATTCTGGGTTTCCAAAAACGACATGATACTCGAGCAAAAAACATGTTCTAAAATTCTACAACAGATCGACGTCAGAGATATAGGTCTATAGTTTTGCGCATCTGCTCGACGACCCTTCTTGAAGACTGGGACTACCTGTGCTCTTTTCCAATCATTTGGAACCCTCTGTTCCTCTAGAGACTTGCGGTACACGGCTGTTAGAAGGGGGGCAAGTTCTTTCGCGTACTCTGTGTAGAATCGAATTGGTATCCCGTCAGGTCCAGTGGACTTTCCTCTGTTGAGTGATTCCAGTTGCTTTTCTATTCCTTGGACACTTATTTCGATGTCAGCCATTTTTGCAGTCCTCTTCAGCACTTTGTTTCAAACCCATAGGTGCACGTGATAAAGCATCAGCAACAATATTTGAAGATCCCTGTATGTAAACAATACTAAAATCAAATTCCTGTAGGTACAACACCCATCGTGACAATCTGCCACGAGTTAATTTTGTCGACATAAGAAATTCCAAAGCTCGATGATCAGTGTAAACCTTAGTATGTCTACCGAACAAAAATGTGCGAAATTTTGTGAAAGCCCAAACAACAGCCAAAGCTTCAAGTTCCGTAATCGAATAATTCTTTTCGGATTTAGAGAGAACACGACTTCCAAATGCAATAGTCTTCTGTACTACAACGCCGTTTTCTTCTATCTCTTGAAATAAATGTGCACCTAGGCCTTTGTATGATGAGTCCGTCGCCAAACAAAAGTCTTTAGATAAATCCGGATGCGAAAGAAGTGGAGCAGCAACTAAAGCATCACGGAGTTGTTCAAATTCTGACTGAGCTTCCTCATCCCAACACCAATTAGATTTCTTTCCAGATAGTTCACATAAACGAGGTGTGGCCAAATCGTCCAATCTAACAAAGCGTCGAAGAAAATTACAGACACCAAGGAAACTACGAACATCACGTTTTGTGGTAGGAACAGCATAATTACGAATAGCGTCTAATTTTTCTGGATCAGGAAGAATACCTTCTGTAGAAATAATGTGACCGAGAAATTTCACCTGTGAACGACCAAATTCAGATTTTTCCAAGTTCACTGTAATGCCAACTCTTGCAAAAATACGTAATAATGAATCCAAAATTTTGTTGTGCTCACTCCAAGAACGTTCAGCAATAAGAATATCGTCAACATATGAAGTAATATTGTCACGAAGATAAACAGGTAAAATTTCATTTAAGCTACGAATGAATGCTGCAGAAGATACAGTAAGTCCAAACGGTAATTTCCGAAACTGGTAACAGTTACCAAAGGCTAAAAATGCAGTATATTTTCTACAATCAGGGTGGAGTTCTATTTGCCAAAAACTTGCGCGCATATCAATCGTGGATAAAACTTTAATTCCATGGAAATGTTGAAGAAGTTCATCTAAATTTTGTGGACGGTCAGTTTCAGGAATAATAATATTATTTATCTGTCTGGAATCCAGAACCAAACGAATTGACCCATCCTTTTTAAGAACAACGTGTAATGGGCTGGTATAAGGGCTGACTGCTGGCTCAATAATGCCCTGATCTAACATGTATTGAAGTTCATTCTTAACCTTGTCTCTGTAAGCCAAAGGAATAGCGTACGTTTTTCCGCGAAATGGTGTGTGTTCTTTTACTTTAAATAAATATTGTAAGCCTGGTATAGTTCCTGTGTGATGACTAAACACTGTAGCATGTGAAGTCAAAATATGGTGCAGCTCTTCTCTTGCAACGTCATCTGGCACTTCAGCTTTTTTAACCTTTTCATTAATTAATTCTTCGCTACTAATTATAACCTCCATCGCGTCTCTGTATCTATTGTCATTGTCATGAATAAACACACTGTCGTCATAATGCTCAACGAAAACATCAGAAGTAAGAAACCTTAAACATTTTGTATCTGATTCAGATCTTGCTAAACACTCGAAAAATTTCAAACATTTCGGCATTCCGGCAACAGTCAAATTCACACTTCCTTCTTTAAAGTTCAAAATTGCCTTATGTGTGTTAAGAAACTCCATACCGAACATAATCTGTGTACTGAGTAATGGAACAATAATAAAATTAGCCGAAAATTCGTATCCTTGACAAATGAAATTTAGGTTGGTCTGTTGTTTAACTTCCACACTTTTTCCAGAAATCGCTCCTCGAATTGTAGTTTTAGAAATAGGTAACACAGGACAGGCAATAGTTCTTTCACATATACGAAAAACTGATTCACTAATGACGTTCAATGGGCTCCCAGAATCCAAAACTGCAGTGAACTTATTCTTACCCACACATACTTCAATAACAGGATGTAAAAATGCGTCTACATTAGTTTCCTTTTCGTCTAACAAAATGTCTCTCATGTCTTCTAGGCGTACGTAGTGTAAAGTCGAAGTGTCATTACTTTCTGAACCGTCTATATTGCTGCCAGAAGCCGAAGCTGCAAGTCATGGTCGATTGTTTGCGTCACGTCTTTGATTATTCCCGTCATTTCGCGGATCAATTTCTACTATTTCCACTTGTCTTTCTGAATTTCTGTCACGCGGAGGATGCCAATTAGGTCCTTCCTGTCTGTTAGATGCAAATTCTTGGTTGTGTCTGTTATTAAAATTTCTGTTTTCCTGTCTGTCTGCATAACTACTTCTTGTATAATTTCGACTGTCACTTCTGAAATTATTGTTGTATCTACTACCCTGGTTATTTCTGTAATAAGAATTTCTATTACTGTATGAACAATTTCTGTCTTGACGATACCGATTACTGTTTCCGTATGATTGATCATTCCGGTAGGAATTACCGTTATTATAATTGTCTGTGTAATTTCTGTTAGAACGCCTGTTATTGTCATAAGGCTGGTATCTATTGTCCTGTCTGTTACGTCTATCATTCTCAAAGTTACCCATATAACGTCCGTTCCGATCACTATCCCTTTTCTCTGAAAATGTATTGTAATTACTGCTACTGAAAAAATTACAAGAAGTCCCGTCGTCGTTGTCATACTCAAGTTCTTGTAGCAAAGTCTTAAAAGTCTCAATGTCGTCTTTACATCTTCCGGCTAAAGCAATTTGTCTTATGGATTGTGGCAGCTTAGTTAAACAAATGCGAATTAATTCAGTCGGGCTGTAAGGGTTGGAAAGGAACTGATTCTTTCGAATCATGTCTTCAAAATATTCTGCTGGCGTGCGGAACTCAGACTGTTTGAAATTACGCTGCATAATAAGACTGTGTTTGACTCTGTCTTGCGTGTTTTCGGACCAATATGCCGATAGAAATGCATGATAAAAATCATTCAGATTATTACAATCTCTAATGAGTGCACGCATCCGCGTCGCCGGTTCGTTTTCTAAATATCCACACATAAATTCCAGTTTGTGACTTAGTGGCCAATTTGGTGGGAGTGCATACATAAATTGATCTAACCATGCACATGGATGTATGTCATTTTTAGAATTGCGGAAGATCTTAAATTTCCGAACAGTCAAAAAGTGTTTATAGTCAAAGTTTTCGCCTCGTGGCGACAAAGACCTACCGCGTCTGTCCCAGTTTGAATGTCGATTATTGCCAAGTTCGCGCGCCTGGCGCTCTCTTGTTGCATCCCGTAAATGAAATAAATTATTTTGTTCAAACCCCTCCGCTATCTGTGATTCCAAATTTCTTTTGCTGTCTTTTCCTACAATTTCGCCTTCGATCTGTTTGACTTGCTTTCGTAATGCCTCAACTTCCCTTTTAACGCGTTCATTAAATTTTCCCTGATTTTCAACATGTTTATTTATGTTCTGGTACTCTTCGGTTTCTGCGAATGGTAATGGAGCTGTATCATCCGAATCTCTGTCCCCATGTAAACTAAGATTTGTCAATTTATCTAAAATTTCCTCAACTCTTTCCGATAAGTCACCTATTTTTTCTTTCTGTTTATTTACGTCTTCCGTAAGTGTCGCGACTCGAGTTTCAGTATTGACACATTTAGTAGTTAACTGTTCATACTGTTGTGTTAGGTTATTTAATCTGTCATTTGGTACGGATTCCTCGATTTTCTCAAATATTTCTTCCTTATCGTGTACACGTTGTAAATTTAACTCTGAAAATTTTTGTACTATCACGCGATCTCTTTCTTCCTGTTCTCTATCCTGTTCCCTTTGTCTAATCTCTACTGCAATTAATCTATTATTGTGAGAATTCAAAATCGGTTGTACTTCTTCTCTGATTTCTTTCTTTAATTCATCTTTCATATTTTTGAAACATGTCCCTATTCGCGAATCTAACCGTGTTTCCATTGTTTTTAATTCAGATCCTAACTGTGATCCCAGTGAGTCTAACCGTGTTTCCATTGTTCCCATATCAGTTTCTAATCGTGTTGCCAAAGTTCCCATCTGTCATCCCAGTGAGTCTAACCGTGTTTCCATTGTTCCCATACCAGTTGTAATTGTTCCTATTTGTGATCCCTGTGAGTCTAACCGCGTTTTTAATTCAGATCCTTGTGAGTCTATCCGTGTTTTTAATTCAGATCCCAAATTTAATATTATACTCATCAACTGCTCCATGTTAACTGTTTCAAAATTCTTTTCGACCCTAACATTTCCCGCAAAACCAGTTTCCTTCGTCGTAGCTGTAAAGCTATCTGTGTTCGATACTACTCCAGAATCTTCTGTCATTAATCTCGTATTCCGTGAATTTTCTGATTGAGAAAAATTTTGAAATGGTTCCGGACTACTTTCCCGACTTATTAAATTATTTTCAACTTCATTATTCATCATCCTGTTATCCTGTGTTGGCGAGTTCGCCATGTCAACAATTTCGTCATTCTGACTATCCATTATTTTTGCCTTTTTCATTGATCGCGTAATCATTTACAAAATATACAAAACTCGTCACTATATGAAAATTACACACAATGACACTTTGTCTCCAACAATACCATTCACACGAAATGTTTCCCTCAAACACGATTAACGAACAATTGAAATAATTGCACTAATTGTCAACCCCGTAGACAAAACAACAGAAATGAAATTTTGCAAAATAAATACCATTAGAAGAATGACAATTACCAAATCTACACATGCAAAATAGACTACAATTACTAAACTACAAATTACTACAACAATACTACTGTCTACTATTTTTACAATCAGAAGAATTCCAAGGGACGATCCGAAGCAGCGGTCGCCACGTGCATGGGGGCTTAATTAAAATACAATGAAAAAAATTTTAAATTTTTGATTTAGTAGCTGTCTGTTCGATTACGTAGTCTCGTAAACGGTTGGCCCTGACTAGTATTTGTACGCAATCTGACTGCATAGAACAACAACAAAGAATGAAATGGAAATTTTCATTAACACAATTAATTAATTAAGTCCCCAGCAACTACAAAACCTACGAAACCAAAGCAAAAGTATAACTGTTCTGTGTGTGGAAGTATGACACAACGTACGCATCTGGCACGGTTCTTCTTCAATAACACAAGAAATTTTAAATATCATTTATACTGAATTAATTAAAGAAAATAAAAATACCATAATTACTCAAGAGAACCAGAATTACACTCTAATCCCAGAACACAAGCCAGATACTTTGTTGACTGAACCTGTAATGAAGCATTATTTACGACATTAAATAAAGAAAAATAAATCAAGTTTCGTTACCTTCATATATTGACCAAAATCACTCTAATCATTACAATACATCTCCACACCGACTCGCTATTACCACATCTCAACAAGAACTTTTCAGTATCACATCTCAGCAAGCACTCTCTACTAGCACATCTCAACAAACACTCTCTGCTACGAGTTCTTAACAAGCACTGACTACCACGAGCTCACCCCAAGCACTGCCCACTACGACATCTCAATAATCACTGCCAGTGGAGGCGGCGGAACAATACTCTCTAGCGCGATCTCTAGCGCTGTGGCTCAGTGTAGCCACCTTTCAAAGCAACAAGACTTTTGGTCATGTGAATACAGTATTATAAATACAAAATCAAATAGGGGTAATGCAGGAGTAGGTTTAATAATGAATAAAAAAACAGGAGTGCCGGTACGTTACTACAAACAGCATAGTGAACGCATTATTGTGGCTAAGATAGACACGAAGCCCATGCCTACTACAGTAGTACAAGTTTATATGCCAACTAGCTCAGCAGATTATGAAGAAATTGATGAAATGTATGATGAGGTAAAAGATATTATTCAGGGAGACGAAAATTTAATAGTCATGGGTGACTGGAATTCGGGAGTAGGAAAAGGGAGAGAAGAAAACATAGTAGGTGAATATGGATTGCGGGTAAGAAATGAAAGAGGAAGCCGTCTGGTAGAATTTTGCACAGAGAATAACTTAATCATAGCTAACACTTGGTTCAAGAATCATAAAAGAAGGTTGTATACATGGAAGAATCCTAGAAATACTAGAAGGTATCAGATAGATTACATAATGCTAAGACAGAGATTTAGGAATCAGGTTTTAAATTGTAAGACATTTCCAGGGGCAGATGTGGACTCTGACCACAATCTATTGGTTATGAACTGTAGATTAAAACTGAAGAAACTGCAAAAAGGTGGGAATTTAAGGAGATGGGACCTGGATAAACTGAAAGAACCAGAGGTTGTACAGAGTTTCAGGGAGAGCATAAGGGAACAATCGACAAGAATGGGGGAAAGAAATACAGTGGAAGAAGAATGGGTAGCTGTGAGGGATGAAGTAGTGAAGGCAGCAGAGGATCAAGTAGGTAAAAAGAGGAGGGCTAGTAGAAATCCTTGGGTAACAGAAGAAATATTGAATTTAACTGATGAAAGGAGAATATATGAAAATGCAGTAAATGAAGCAGGCAAAAAGGAATACAGACGTCTCAAAAATGAGGTCGACAGGAAGTGCAGAATGGCTAAGCAGGGATGGCTAGAGGACAAATATAAGGATGTAGAGGCTTATCTCACTAGGGGTAAGATAGATACTGCCTACAGGAAAATTGAAGGGACCTTTGGAGAAAAGAGAGCCACTTGCATGAGTATCAAGAGTTCGGATGGAAATCCAGTTCTAAGCAAAGAAGGGGAAGCAAAAAGGTGAAAGGCGTATGTAGAGGGTCTATACAAGGGCGATGTACTTGAGGACAACATTATGGAAATGGAAGAGGATGCAGATGAATATGAAATAGGAGATATGATACTGCGTGAAGAGTTTGACAGAGCACTGAAAGACCTGAGCCGAAACAAGGCCCCGGGAGTAGACAACATTCCATTAGAACTACTGATGGCCTTGGGAGAGCCAGTCCTGACAAAACTCTACCATCTGGTGAGCAAGATGTATGAGACAGGCGAAATACCCTCAGACTTCAAGAAGAATATAATATTTCCAATCCCAAAGAAAGCAGGTGTTGAAAGATGAGAAAATTACCGGACTATCAGTTTAATAAGTCACAGCTGCAAAATACTAACGCGAATTCTTTACAAACGAATGGAAAAACTGGTAGAAGCGGACCTCGGGGAAGATCAGTTTGGATTCCGTAGAAATGTTGGAACACGTGAGGCAATACTGACCTTACGACTTATCTTAGAAGAAAGATTAAGGATAATAAAGATAATCCACAGCAACATGTTTCTGGAGTCTATCTCGCATCATCTGGCTGTCTAAGTTAATTCTACGTAAAACTCTTTTTATTTAGGATTAACCTAGAGAGTCAGATGATGAGAGATAGACTCCGGAAATGTATTACTGTGGATTATGTTGCTAATTTTAGCGATTTCATAACGACTGCTGTTGGAGGTTTTATCTGCTGAAACAAGCCTGTCAGCTGACAGTATATGGGTACCGTGTTACTGCCGTCCTCGCAACTGGTGGTAAACATTGACCATGAAAGTGCTTTTATCGTGAAGATCTGTTGCGGTAGTATATATTCTCCTGTCTCGTAGCCAACTGACGCAAAATTGCACAATGCAGAAATTGGTTGGATGTGTGCCCAAATGATAAACCTGAAAATGATGGCGTCATTCGTAGTTTACCAAATTTTAGCTTCTTTCCTCTCGACAAGAAACCAAGAATACGAGACATCGTACATCGTTAAACCTGTACTTTACGTTTAACAACCGTTGTAAAAATGCTTGAGTATTATCTCCAACAATTGCCTCCTGGAACATCCTGATACGAATTAATGTTGATAGAATTTAAAGCAACAGACTGGATACTCAGTCTGTCTCCATCTATGAGAATCTTAATAGGGCATTGATGTACGTCGTCCTTGGAATCACCAAGCTGTAGCTTCTTGATATTAATATCTTCGGGGACAGGTGGAAGATCAGACGTCAACGTGTTATTTGTCCAGACTCCTGTTAACTTGAAATGTACAAGTCTGCAATTTGTTGACGTAGAATGTAACTCAAATCCTGTAACAGACAATGGGTGCTGGGTTGTGACCTGTAGTTGCAAGTTGTTCACTAATTCCATGCTGAAGAACCTGCATTCCCTTCTTCAGTCTCGTCGGACCTGTTATCCACACGTAGGCAGTTCGAAGTTACCTCCGGAGAGGTAGTTGAACATCAGTCTTCCCAACTGAGACTCGCTGTTCTTCATTGCAGATAGATACGTGGTGGGACTTCTTGCGTCTAGAACGGGCCATTTTATAAAACACCGACGAGAATTCTTCAACTTGTCGATGTTATTTTTGATGCTATATATCTTCGTACAGTCTTGCGCTCAGTCAAGACCTGAGTCAACAACCAGACGATATTTTGATTGTTTCCTATTCCTGTCTTTCTGCCTGATTTCTCTCCTTTTGCATTCAATTATAGAGTGGCAGCCGTGGATGCGAATGTCTCTGGAACGTTACTATCTCTAATTTTATAGTTTATCATAGCGCCTTCCACTTCTTTATTAAAAAAATTGCATTAGCTCCATGTCATGACTCTCAGCGATCTCTTCTCGACTAGCGAAAATTATCCAGCGTCGCCCTGTATCTTCAGCAAACGCAAGCAGAATTTTGGGCGCCAACATACGACCGTAATCGTCCACGTTCTCTCCCTGGGGCTCTAAGGCTTGTATGTGTTAATAAAATTCGATAAATGTAACATTCATGTATGTGTTGTTGAATGTGGTATCGGGTTCATAGTTTCAAGACAGTTGATATGAACCTCAATTATACGGTTTTTGTCTC
Source organism: Schistocerca nitens (assembly GCF_023898315.1). Classification (NCBI taxonomy): domain Eukaryota; kingdom Metazoa; phylum Arthropoda; class Insecta; order Orthoptera; family Acrididae; genus Schistocerca; species Schistocerca nitens. The sequence goes on along the minus strand of NC_064619.1, from coordinate 2,524,195 downwards.
CACATGGAGAAACCAATATTCGTTTCGTTTCTCCTACGAATCTGCAGTAATTGTTAATTATTTCAGCCAGGATTATTGGCTTATCCAAATACCCTCGGAGGAAGACGTACTTATTTTATCCATTTCGGCTGGCGAACACAGCAGATGTTTTCGTAAATTACACTGTAGGAATACTGTAACCAGTCACAAGCTCTTTCGAAATGATTTTAATGTACTATTACTAGTTCCGGTTCTGAGTCCATCGTCAGATGGTAGCATTGAAATTTTTGCAAGTTTTATGTTTGTATCCTAAAATATAAAAAAGTTTGGTGCTGAATAGTCTACAAAAAGTTTTACATTTACGTCCTAAAATATAACAAAGTTTTTGTATTACATGGTTTTCACTTACGTGTGCTCTATATGTCGTACTTACTTCCTGAAAGCCCTCCTTTACATATTGAAAGACAGAGGTTTGATTTTCTGTTACAGTCCATACTGACCAATGAACTAAACTAAATAGAAGATGGCGGATACATTTGTTCACATCGGCTGCTGATTTGATGTGCCAAGGAACGTGTTACGTGTACAGAGTTTGCGCGCTTCTGGAGGTAGGTACTTTAAAGGTACTTGTTCTAAATACAAGGTGATTATATTAAAAGTTAACTTTCAAAACGCTGTAAGAATAACACCACTAGTCAGAATGACGTAAAATCGCAACGTAATATTATCGGAGAAGAGAGAATACATAAGACAGAAGAAAAAAAGTAGTGCGAAAATTGATCAATAGACGGCGCTGTATGTGTCAGAATACGTAAATGAAAAGACGTGTCATGCCACGACCCATTGAAGATGGTACAAACACAACGGGTGCAAGGTTTTTCCTCCTTTCGTGTCTGCGACGTTCGCCATGACTGTCTCAATGCAGGATCGCACTCTGCTTGTAAAGCTGTATTACAGGAATGTTGACTGTGCACACCTCGCTCTGCAGAAGCTCCGGACACTGAAGGGTTTGATAAAAGGCGTTGGGCCGATGAATGCCGTGGGTCTGGAGAAAATGATTCGGAAATTCGAAAAGACATTTCTTTTGGTGTGCAATTTGGTAAAGGGAAGAAACGAATTGATTCGACGTCAGTGGAAACAGTAGCCACAGCAATGCAGAGGAAGACGATTGGTGGCGTGCAAACGTGTAGTGCACGGAGAATTGCCCCAACATTGGACATACCCGTGCGTAAAATCCTGCGAAACATTCTTCTTTGCTATCCATTCAAAATTACCCATGTGCACGAGTTGCTTCCTGCTGACCTGCCAGCAAGAAAGACCTTTGCTTTAGAATTTCTTGCTCGCATGGAAGTGGACAATGATTGGCGGTGGAAGATTTTGTGGACAGACGAAGCCCACTTTTATCTGACAGGATATGTCAATACACAGAATTGTCGAATATGGGCAACGGAAAATCCACACGCAAGTCAACCAGTGCCACTTCATCCTGAAAAGGTCGCTGTGTGGTGCGGCTTTACGGCATCCTTCATCATACGACTGTATTTTTTCGAAGAGACAGCTGCTTCCGGTCCTGTTACCTGTATAGTCACTGGTAGGCGCTGTGAGTGTCTTTTGCACAACCACGTCATTGCACCTCTCCAACAGCGTGGATGTGTGCATGAGATCATTTTTATGCAAGACGGCACACCTCCACACACTGCAAATCCAGTTAAGCAGCTGCTGGAGCGCCATTTCGGAAATACTAGAATTCTCAGCCTGGACGTTTCCATCACCTGATCTTAATCCGTCTGACTTCTGTCTGTGGTGCTATCTGAAAGATGTTGTGTTCAGTGTTCCGTTTGCGAACTTGGATGCATTGGAGGCAGGCACTGCGCGACACATTCTGAACGTGAGCCCTGAAACACTTCGATCAGTTGTGGAACATGCTGTTTCTCGATTTCAACTTGTTGCACAGAAAGGTGGACAACATATTGAATATGGTTTGCGCCAGTCACATGGAAATTAATAATCCGATTTGATTTTGACTGATGCTTTTGAGGTTTTTGGCCACAGAACAATTAAAAACAGATTTTTCCCATCCTATGTCATATGACCTTGCCGTGGTGCATGGGCTTACGTAATTAACAGTATCACACCTGTACACCCATGCACACTGAGCAGTACAGTTTGTTTAACCTCAGACGAGCACCTTAGGCATTATTGTACGATTCATTTGTCATTTGTAGTCGACCACTATTAAATTATGATGCTTACAGTGCCGTCTATTGCTACATTTTGTAACTATTTATTTTTCTTGTGCCATACGTTTTCGCCCTTCTCCGATAATATTGCGTTGCAATTTGGCGTCATTCTGACCAGTGGTGTTATTTCTACAGCGGTATGAAAGTTTAAGTTTAATTATAATTACTCCGTAGATGTCTAACTGTATAAAGTCATCTGTATTATGGAGGAGTGAGTACAATTTATAGGGCATATGTAAGTGTAAAACTGTGTAATCACAAAAACTGTGTTATATTTCAGCACGCATATGTAGAACCTTTTGTAGATTACGCATCACGACAACTTCGTTACATTTTAGGACACAAATTTAAAACTTGCAAATAAGTCAACGCTACCATCTGACTATGAGCTCAGACCCGAAATTAGTAATAGTACTATGAAATCATTAAAATAAAGAAAAGAAAACTTGTGGCTGGGTGCAGTATTCCCTACAGTGTAATTTAAGAAGACGCGCTTGTCTATAGTAGAAACTGAAGTATTGCTGTCCAAAGATAAACAGTTCACAAAATCTGGACCGCTTCTCTGTTTCCAAGCAGTTGTGATCTGATGACTGGGAATGCTATCGCAGCTGAATCTGGCGTAAGTGTGAGGTTAGCAACCGATTTACATCTACATCTACATGGATACTCTGCAAATAACATTTAAGTGCCTGGCAGACGGTTCATCGAACCACCTTCACAGTTCTCTATTATTCCAATCTCGTATAGCGCGCGGAAAGAATGAACACCTATTTCTTTCCGTACGAGCTCTAATTCCCCTTATTTTAGCGTGGTGATCGTTCCTCCCTATGTAGGTCGGTGTCAACAAAATATTTTCGCATTCGGAGGAGAAAGTTGGTGATTGGAATTTCGTGAGAAGATTCCGTCGCAACGAGAAACACCTTTCTTTTAATGATTTCCAGGCCAAATCCTGTATAATTTCTGTGACACTCTCTCCCACATTTCGCGATAATACAAAACGTGCTGCCTTTCTTAGAACTTTTTCGATGTATTCCGTCATTCCTATCTGGTAACGATTCCACACCGCGCAGCAGTATTCTAAAAGAGGGCGGACAAGCGCAGTCTCCTAACTAGGTCTGTTACATTTTCTAAGTGTCCTGCCAATAAAACGCAGCCTTTGGTTAGCCTTCCCCACAACATTTTCTATGTGTTCTTTCCAATTTAAGGTGTTCGTAATTGTAATACTTAGGTATTTAGTTGAATTTATGGCTTTTAGATTAGACTGATTTATCACGTAACCGAAATTTAACGAGTTCCTTTTAGCACTCATGTGGATGAACTCACACTTTTCGTTATTTAGGGTCAACTGCCACGTTTGGCACCATTCAGATATCTTTCCTAAATCGTTTTGCAGTTTGTTTTGGTCTTCTGATGACTTTATTAGTCGATACACGACAGCGTCATCTGCGAACAACCGAAGACGGCTGCTCAGATTGTCTCCCAAATCATTTATATAGATAAGGAACAGCAAAGGGCCTATAACACTACCATGGGAAACGCCTGAAATCACTTCTGTTTTACTCGATGACTTTCCGGCAATTACTACGAACTGTGACCTCTCTGAAAGGAAATCGCAAATCCAGTCACATAACTGAGACGATATTCCATAAGCACGGAATTTCACTACGAGCCGCTTGTGTGGTACAGTGTCAAAAGCCTTCCCGGAAATCCAGGAATACGGAATGGATCTGAAATCCCTTGTCAATAGCACTCATCAATGCATGTGAATAAAGAGTTAGGTGTGTTTCACAGGAACGATGTTTTCTAAACCCATACTAACTGTGTCAATAGACCGTTTTCTTCGAGGTAATTCATAATGTTCGAACACAATATATGTTCTAAAATCCTGCTGCATATCGACGTTAACGACATGGGCCTGTAATTTGGTGGATTTCTCCTACTACCTTTCTTGAATATTGGTGTGACCTGTGCAACTTTCCAGTCTTAGGGTACGAATCTTTCGTCGAGCGAACGGTTGTATGTGACTGTTAAGTACGGAGCTAATGCATCAGCATACTCCGAAAGGAACCTAATTGATATACAGTCGGGACCAGAAGACTTGCTTTTATTAAGTGATTTGAGTTTCTTCACTACTCCGAAGATATTTACTTCTACGTTACTCATGTTAGCAGCTGTTCTCGATTACAATTCTGGAATATTTACTTCGCCTTCTTTTGTGAAGACATTTCGGAAGGCTGTGTTTAGTAACTCTGCTTTGACAGCACTGTCTTCGATAGTATCTCCATTGCTGTCGCGCAGAGAAGGCATTGATTGTTTCATGCCGCTAACATTCTTCACATACGACAAGAATCTCTTTAGATTTTCTGCCAGGTTTCGAGACAAAGTTTCGCTGTGGATACTGTTATAAGCATCTCGCATTGAAGTCGGCGCTAAATTTCGACCTTCTGTAAAAGATCGCCAATCTCGGGGATTTTGCGTCTGCTTAAATTTGGCATGTTTGTTTCTTCGTTTCTGCAACAGTCTTCTAACCCGTTTTGTGTACCAAGGAGGATCAGCTCCGTCGTTTGTTAGTTTATTTGGTATAAATCTCTCAATTGCTGCCGATACTATTTCTTTGAATTTAGGCCACATATGGTCTACACTTACATTATTAATTTGGAATGAGTGGAGATTGTCACTCAGGAAGTCGTCAAGTGAATTTTTATCTGCTTTTTTGAATAGCAAACTGTCTGCAGTCTCTCTTGTTGCCTTTAGAATTCCATTCCTAGCAATTTCAATATATTCATCACATTTCATGCCGTCGGTGCCATAGTCTGTGTCGGAAAGTAGATCCTCAAATGCATCGTCAAGCGCTCTCAAACGTTCTAATGTATCTGCAGTCGCATCCGAAAGTACTTAAACCCGTATTTTTGCTTGTGTACCCTCCACCAAGCGCCGTAATGAACAGTGTTACTAGCGTTCTCTCAGTCCTTTGTTCCCTCTGCACATTTCCCAAACGTATTTCTGTATCCGTCTCCGTCACCGCACTTTGAACTGGCGTCGCACGCGAACAACCAAAGAAAATAGCACAGTCTCAGACTAACGGGTAATGCTCGTTTCGCAACAATTATCACAATCGTGACGTCATTTTGACGTCCTATTAGGTTGCTACCCAACCGCACCCTCGAAAGGCGCCACACATTTTCGGAAATAAAGAGCCAAATATTTGTGAGAAGGAAGAAAATGAGTTGTATTGTTGCTCGTTTCAGTCGCAGAAATTTAAGCTGTTCTCTTAGGTTCCTGCCTAATCACATACTCGGTAATCGCTAAATATTAATTTCATCCTTCGTTCTCAGATCAGAGTGAATGTAAATAACATCCAATATTGCATAACATCCTTGTATCACATTCAAAAGAAGGTAACAAAACGTGTTAATAGCGCTAACATAAAAACAATTGTATGTAACGGAATGCGAACCAACAACTTTCGACTGCAGAAACCAAGACGTTATTCATTACGCTAGTACTTAATCACGGGATGTTTGACTCTGGTCTCGATTATCATATTATATCTTGAAGGCTCGTATCATAATACGTTATTAAGTGACATTTAATGGTAATGGTGATGCGTTTTTGATAAATTTTCAATGCTCCGTTACGTTGAAATGGGATACTGCAATTTATAAAACAAGTGTCGTTTATTATTAATTTGTAAGTTGTTGACGATAATCACTAACTCCTAAGAGAGCACTCTTATATGAAGGCATTAATCGTCGATAAATCATTACGTGACATTTCATTAAAGCAATAATTCTAATAAATCATTCGAAGAATGACGTATTTTAGTACGTCTCCGGTACGTGTGATTGAACTCATGTGAGAGGCACGAATCGAATGCTAACGAAAGTCGATAGCCGATCATGCGGTCGTCGATATTGTGTGTGACGTCACATTTACGGGAACTGTTGTGAAACGAGCGCTACCTCAGATTTCCACTGCGTGGGAACAGTCAGAGAATATCGAAGTGTAAAGAAACAGTTGAAAGCGCTGCTTGCGGTTTAGTATTTTATGATTAAAATGTCATTACTTTGTCCTTGTATAGAGCTAACAATATCTGCTGAATTTACTTAATATGCGTTTACCAGAACAGAACAGCCTGCTAATTAACTGCTACGCCGAGGCTGTGTGACTACAAGCTGCACTGCTATATACAGTCTCCACTCTTACGTCGATTCGAGGACGTGAAACAAGCGGTCGCCGTTTTTCTTCTTGCTGTTGGACTCCCACTCCACTGCAGTATTCCTCCAGACACACGTTCTTGGATTTCAGCACCATATTTTGCATCGTGCGTTAACTGACTGACAGTAGTGTTAACTGCTTTACTTTTGGCTCCAGTCTAAGATGTACGTATTATAGATATGAATAACAGAGTATTTATTTAATCGTCAAACAAAAGAAAAAAAAACAAAAAAGAAAAAAAAAAACATACACAATAGTCGACGAGGACGTTGTTATTGATTGTGTACCACACGAACTGTTGGGTTCACTTTGTCTAAGGAAATAGATCGGGTGGAGAAAGTACCTTGGTATGCCGAATGAATACGTATAATGTCATGGGATCCCAGTTTTACTTGATATCGTAACAAGTAGCTCAAATAGCTTTGAGCACTATGGGACTTAACATCTGTGGTCATCAGTCCCCTAGAACTTAGAACTACTTAAACCTAACTAACCTAAGGACATCACACACATCCATACCCGAGGCAGGATTCGAACCTGCGACCGTAGCAGTCGCGCGGTTCCGGACTGAACGCCTAGAACCGCTAGACCACCGCGGCCGGCTCGTAACAAGTGAATGATACAAGAGTGTGATGGTGGCTCACGCATGTATTTTTATTCGGCAGAGTTCTTGCTGACGTTAGTGATCTGCAAAAGCGTATGTGCTCTAGGATTCTGCAACAGACGGACGTAAGCGAAATTGCTCTGTAATTCAGTACATCCGATCTTTTACTGTTTTAGTAAACAGTAGTAACCTGTGTTTTCCTTCGAGTCAGGAGGGAATTTTTGTTGTGCAATGCATTTTAAATTAATATTTGCTGGGAAAGACGCTAATTTCTCAGCGTATTCAATGCCAGTTCAAGCGGGAACTCCAGCACGGTTTGGTGCATAGCTCGCTTTGAGTAGTCTTAATTGTGTTTTAATACCGGGGTTGCATATATCCATATCCCTCATTCGTAAATACATTTTTAAAAGTGGAACTTAATCATTTCCGCGTTGTCTCTTGCCTTCAGTTTCATCGCCAAATTGATCCACTGGAGACTGAATGGACGTTTGAATTTTGCGATTAGATTTACCTAGGACTTTCTGGTACATCTTTTGCCAGTGTGAGCACATAACCGGCATCTTTCATTGCCCTTCTTACGTACGCATGTGTTGCATTAACTCACCTCTATCAGTGTCCCTTATTTTGTCGAGAATATAATAGTCGCTATTCTCAACACATTCTCCGAATAGTGCAGTTAAGTGTTGGTGATTCTTCTCCGTCTTTTATGACTCTACATTTGGGTGCCTATTTACTTAGAGCGCGATTTATAATGTATTTGAGGTTTAACCACAACTGTTCTGAGTTTGTCTGATTCGAACTAAATGATCTCTTTGCGAATTTTAAGGAGTTTGTTTGTGAATGTACATTGGTTCATACAAAAAAATATTATTCTAGCTATCTTTATGACATTTGGTCTTCAGTGACAAACCGTGAAACGATTTACGAGGTTTTTCGCAGCTTGGCAAGAACTCAGTAAAGATGATAATGGAGAGCGATGGGGCTAGTGTAGCTAGAAAGACAGAGGGAATTATTTCAGATGGTGCTAGCTAAAGGAGCCCACGGCTGTGTTGTGTTGTAGCCCGAACACCATATTAATTTCCAGAATGAGATTTTCACTCTGCAGCTGCAGAGTGAAAATCTCGTTCTGGAAACATCCCCCAGGCCGTGGCTAAGCCATGTCTCCGCAATATCCTTTCTTTCAGGAGTGCTAGTTCTGCAAGGTTCGCAGGAGAGCTTCTGTAAAGTTTGTGAAGATAGGAGACGAGATATTGGCAGAAGTACAGCTGTGAGTACCGGGCGTGAGTCGTGGTTCGGTAGCTCAGATGGAAGTCGACTTTTGGCGGCCGTGTTGTGCGGACCTCCGGCGTGTGCTGTGCGCTGCGGTGTGCTGCGCTCCGCTCGGTAAGCCAAACGCCTGTTGCAGTAGTCAGCTGCGTTATTTGAGACTCTTGATGGATTCATATTGGAAGGAGAGATGGATCAGCCTAATAGAAGAGACACATTGAAATTTGTTTTTGACCAGAAAGGGCAGAGACCGAATTCGTTCGAAATTGAGACATGGTTAGAAGAAGTTGTGAAAATTTCGTTTGAGGATATTATAGGTATTCAACTTTCAATTGTGAGTAGCATTGTGTATGTCAAGCTTAAAAACACGGAATTGTGTGACAAAATTGTTGAATCTAGTGGCGGAACATTTAAGTTCAAACATCACGATGGCAATGTTAGTGAAGTTCGTGTTACGCATGCTGGCTTTGGATTAAGGACTGTCCGTACCTTTGAGCTACCATCTGAAATCACCGCTGAGCAGATCAATTCCGTGATAGCTCCTTATGGGAGAATAATTAGCAATTTTGCAGAAAAGTGGTCTCCTGCTCACAAGTTCCCCGTCCTGAATGGTATCAGGCAACTGCGAGTTGATTTACACAAGCACATACCTTCGTATATAAATGTTTGTGGTTATCGGGCTATAGTCATATATGATGGGCAGCCAAGAACCTGCGCGTCTTGCGGCGGCACAGGCCGTGTCCGCTCGCAGTGTATACAACGCCGAGTGGCCCAGCTACCTGCGGGCGGAGCAGTGAGACCCCCAGCCATGTCAACGTTGCCCTTAGCTTATGTGGCGGCAGCCGCTGGACAACTCCATACGCGTGACGCTCCTGACGCTACTCGGGACGCTACTCAGGATGATGCAGCTCTCGACAATGAAGTGATAATGGAAGTTAGCGACTCGACGGTGAAAACACAGCCAAAGAGTCAAGGAAAAGAACCAAATATCTCTGTTCAAATAGAACAAACTCCTGAACGGTTATAGTCCTTCAGAATGAGCAGTCTCCAGGAAACCACAAGGAAACCAACCAATCACTTGCCAGAGAACAGGACCGAGCGCAAGAAACCCAAGATGTAATGGGAAACGATGAAACCTCCCTAAGAGTCAATCCTCCAAGGAAACATAAAAAGAGGAGACTAGCTCATAAGGGAGCTGAACAACTGGCATCCCCTTTGCGAGAAAAAGCAAAGCAGATTAGCAACAAACTGTATGAAGAACAACATCGTAATCCGGTTCTGAGTATGCAGGCACCTGACCCCTTGCAAGCTAAATCAAATACACCATGCCCCATGTCAACGGACCATTCGTCACACGAGAGGTTGAAGCTGATAGTAAATTTCGATGCAAACAAGGTTTTCCCTGATACTAGAAATGCAGAAAAAGAGACATCGAAAGCTAATCAACACAAAACCTGGCTGATGAATCGGATGAAATGCATCAAGATGAAGAATTGAACGAAACTGGAGGAGCCGGCCGCAGTGGCCGTGCGGTTAAAGGCGCTGCAGTCTGGAACCGCAAGACCGCTAGGGTCGCAGGTTCGAATCCTGCCTCGGGCATGGATGTTTGTGATGTCCTTAGGTTAGTTAGGCCGGCCGCGGTGGTCTAGCGGTTCTGGCGCTGCAGTCCGGAACCGCGGGACTGCTACGGTCGCAGGTTCGAATCCTGCCTCGGGCATGGGTGTGTGTGATGTCCTTAGGTTAGTTAGGTTTAAGTAGTTCTAAGTTCTAGGGGACTTATGACCTAAGATGTTGAGTCCCATAGTGCTCAGAGCCATTTGAACCATTTGAACCTTAGGTTAGTTAGGTTTAACTAGTTCTAAGTTCTAGGGGACTAATGACCTCAGCAGTTGAGTCCCATAGTGCTCAGAGCCATTTGAACCATTTTTGAAACTGGAGAGATCAACTGAACTGGAGAGATCAACTGAACACGATGGATACATCATTGCCGGAACATACATGTGAAAAAGGATTTTCCTCCGACAGCACTTCGTATGACGAATATTGACTTCGGTAATGAATAGGACAATATGAACGCAGCACAAGCCTACAAAATCGCTACGTTGAACATTAATAAGATACGCTCCTCCCTGCATTTACAACATCTGCAAGACTTTCTATACGCAGCTGACGTTGATATACTACTGTTACAGCAAGTAACAGATATTAAATTAGAAAAGATACGTGGATACAACGCCATAATAAACCCCGGTATCGGTGCAGAGCTGGGAGCCGCAATTCTCACGAAAGAAGGCATCCGTGTCACACAAATAGCAAAACGTGAAAACAGCAGAGGGTTTGCAGTGACTGTTAACAATGCCCGCATCATCAACGTTTATGCACCGTCAGGCAACAATAACAGGCGTGCTAGAGCGGATTTTTTTAGAAGGGAAATCGTTCATCTCTTCGGTACGCGTCAAGATTATATAATCCTAGCTGGAGATTTTAATTCTGTACTTAGCCCGAAAGACCAGACACCGAATTTCAACAAGTCCGTAGAACTGGAAAGAATAGTCCACCAAATGCAGTTAACCGATACCTGGGAACATACCCATGGCGCACAGGCCGGTTTCACTTATTTTAACAGTCACTCAGCAAGCAGGCTAGACAGAATTTACGTGTCGTCCAACCTTAAGAACCATGTACTCCAGTCTGAGGTCTGGCCCACTATGTTTTCTGACCATGCCGCGTACATCACCACAGTAAATTTGGAAAAACAAGAGACTTACCGAGCGAGGGGCATATGGCAAATCAACATTATACACCTACAAGATGAGGAACGTCGCGTAGCATTTACTAATGTGTGGCAAGAATGCGAGAAACGATTCCCGCAATACAGTTCTGCCATAGCTTGGTGGTTACAATGTGCGAAGCCTAAAATACGAAGAATGCTGATGGATTACTCGCGACAGAAAAGTTTCTGGATTAAAAAGACGACTGAATTTTATTTTAACTGCCTTAGAGACCTGTACACCTTGGTCACACGATTAATGGAGAACTTTAGCCGGATTAAGAAAGTTAAAGCAAAACTTTTAGCGCTGAAGCGGCGACAGTCAGAAGGTTTTAAAGTCAGAGCGAGACTACACAACATTGTAGAAGGGGAAGAAACGGCTATGTACCATGTAATGCGTGAGAATAAGAGAGGAAACAGAAAAATACTGACAGAAGTTAAGTTACCTGATGGGACCAGGCACACAAAACAGCATGAAATTCAAAACGCTGTTCATAAATATATCTCAGATATGATGTCCACCAAACCTACCGTCGACGAGGCGCGGCGTGATCTCGTTACAAACGTATCAGGACGAATAAGTACAGAGCAAGTAGAAAATCTCATGGCCGAAATAGAAGAGGACGAATTGAAAGACGCAATAGCACAGAGTCCTAAAAATAAGTCTCCAGGACCTGATGGTATCCCCGTGGAATTCTACCAAGTGTTCTGGCCACAAATGAAAAGCAAGTTGCTATGTATGTACAACGAAATCATGAGTGGCACTGTTGCCGCTCCCAAAGAATTTCCTGAAGGGATCATAGTTCTAATTCCTAAAAACTCACTTAGCAAAGCGATTGAAAACCTTCGCCCAGTAACATTACTCAACAGTGATTACAAAATTATGGCCCGCGTATTAGCAAGAAGAATAAAAATGGTTATTAACTCTGTAACTGGCACGTACCAAACATGTGTAGGCAAAGACAGAAACATCTGTCAGAATATATGCGAATATAGGGACATAAAATCAACCGCAAATGTATGCCGAATAAAATGTGCTTTAGTGTCATTAGACTTCGAGAAGGCGTTTGACAGAGTCGATCATAAGTATTTTCTTGGTATCATGGAAGTAATGGGATTCCCACCAAGATTCGTGAGGATTATTCAACAAATTCTGAAAAACAGTGTAGCACGAATAATGATAAACGGACAACTAAGTAGAGAGATTGAATTGACTGGATCCGTACGTCAAGGTTGCCCAATGTCAATGGCCCTTTTCGCAATAGCAATAGAACCTCTCCTCGCGACACTCACGCATCACCTGCAAGGATTGTGTATAAACGGCAAGAAAATAGTGTGCAACGCCTACGCAGATGATGTGGGCGTCCTGGTTATAAATGAAGATGAAGTGGTGAAAGCTCTTCAGATTGTACACACGTATGAACTTGCTTCTGGCGCCAAACTAAATAAAAGGAAGTCAGGCATCATGAACCCAGGCAGAGGAATATCCATGCAAAATCGGGGACAATTGACGGAAGTATCCAGATTGAAATGTTTGGGTATTGAATTTAGGAGCCACATCCAACACACTATTGCCGTCAATTATAAAAAACTACTTGCAAGCATACGAGCACCTGTACAAGGAAACAGTATGAGGCAACTGGACGAGATACAGAAAATCAAACTAGTAAATGTGTATATAACATCCAAACTTAACTAAGTTGTCCAAGCTTTTCCGATGCCATTAGAAACAGCCAGAAGAATTTTATCCGCGATAGGAAGCTTTGTATGCCAAGGCAACATTTTCAAAGTGAAGTTCAATACAGTAACACTCCCAACAAGGAAAGGAGGTTTAAACCTTGTTGATGTCAGTGACAGGTCACGAGCGTTATATGTGTGTCGAATGTGCAAGCAATGGAAACAGATGCCCGACAGCTTAACGGCCCACTTGCTGAATGAAATTGCTCCAACAAGCATGCAGCCGCCAATAGATGTGAAGCATATACCAGCTGGTCTTTGCCACCTGAAAACTTTTCTCGTTGAGTACAGTTATATCTCCTCGAGGTTCTCAGAACAGCAGTTGAAGAGAGTAAAAGACATCTATACATATTTGATGGAAGCTAAGGAAGGAAATATTATTGAAAGAAAATACACCAACAACGACTGGTCTGCAATTTGGAAAAATATCCACGATCGGAACTTACCCTCTAAGGTGAAAGCAACAGGAAAATATCAACTAATTCCAAATTGCATGCTATACGTCTCACAAATTCGCCCTTGTGCGCGTCATGCAACCTTCTTGACACTGAAGAACACCGATTCGTGTGTGAAAGAGTAAGAGACATATGGCATATAGTTAAGCAGAAATTAGCGACCGTTATCAGAACATCTCCAGCCGTTTTCACCGCCGCAGATTTTCTGACTCCAGACGCAGTGCCATACCCTGATACGAAAAGAAATGCTGTTAACTGGCTAAAGGGGCACACAGTGCACTATATCTTGAAGGCAGAAAATAAAAGCAAAGAAGATTACTGGGTGTATCTAACGACTCTGCACCATCATCTCGTGCGGACGAAAGACTACAAAAAAAATTACGCATGCTTCTTAAATAGAATCATGGAATAAAATTATACAGAGAACAATAACAGATTAAGATTGGTACGGAATTCAGAGATGTCAGCCTTGCACGATTACAGATACCTGGAACCGGAATGTCTTCGATCCTTTCACGAGACGCTGCAGAAAAGAAACCAAGTCCGTGGCAAGACGCACCGGACTACATCCTCATGAAGAAATTAGACATCAAGTTCTATGTATTTTATTTTTTTTAATTATCTTATGCCATACGCGGAGAAGTTTTAAGTTCTAAAAAAACGTTTTTCAAGGGGATGCAAGATTTTATGTTTCCCTTATGAAGATGAGAGACTTCACGTTTCAGTTTATTTTAATATACTTATCTTTCCATTAGCAAGAGGAAGATTCACTCGCTTTAATTAATATTAAGAAGAAATATTTATTCTCATTTCTGTTAGCTAAGGTAATTTAGGCATCCAGCTTACAGAAAAAAATTAAGAAGCCGAAATAAAAAATAAAATAAAATAAAATAAAACAAAAGGTACAAAAAAAGAAAAAGTGGCCGAGCACTCGCAAAAAGTAAGAAAAATGAGGACTTGGCATCAAAAACATAAAAAAGTACATAAAATAAAAAAAGTAAAAAAAGTTGGTAGAAGGATGGACTCATAATAATAATAATAATAATAATAAAAACGACAAAAGGAAAGAGGCTAGCCGAAGAAGGCAAAGCAAGGTGAGGGTTTGGAAGGGCTGTGATGGGAGAAGGGAGGCCCTAAAAATAAAAAAATAAAAATAAAAATAAAAAAATGATGGTAGAGCACTTTCCCGCGAAAGGCAAAGGTCCCGAGTTCGAGTCTCGGTCGGGCACACAGTTTTAATCTGCCAGGAAGTTTCATATCAGCGCACACTCCGCTGCAGAGTGAAAATCTCATTCTGGAAACATCCCCCAGGCTGTGGCTAAACCATGTCTCCGCAATATCCTTTCTTTCAGGAGTGCTAGTTCTGCAAGGTTCGCAGGAGAGCTCCTGTAAAGTTTGGAAGGTAGGAGACGAGATACTGGCAGAAGTAAAGCTGTGAGTACAGTGCGTCAGTCGTGCTTCGGTAGCTCAGATGGTAGAGCACTTCCCCGCGAAAGGCAAAGGTCCCGAGTTCGAGTCTCGGTCGGGCACACAGTTTTAATCTGCCAGGAAGTTTCATATCAGCGCACACTCCGCTGCAGAGTGAAAGGCAAAAGTCCCGAGTTCGAATCTCGGTCGGGCACACAGTTTTAATCTGCCAGGAAGTTTCATATCAGCGCACACTCCGCTGCAGAGTGAAAATCTCATTCTGGAAACATCCCCCAGGCTGTGGCTAAACCATGTCTCCGCAATATCCTTTCTTTCAGGAGTGCTAGTTCTGCAAGGTTCGCAGGAGAGCTCCTGTAAAGTTTGGAAGGTAGGAGACGAGATACTGGCAGAAGTAAAGCTGTGAGTACAGTGCGTCAGTCGTGCTTCGGTAGCTCAGATGGTAGAGCACTTCCCCGCGAAAGGCAAAGGTCCCGAGTTCGAGTCTCGGTCGGGCACACAGTTTTAATCTGCCAGGAAGTTTCACCATATTAATTTCTTTGGTGACTATTGCTGTGTCTAGATCTGATTGTTGAGTGCTTAAGCATTATAACTTTGAAACGAGGAGTTGGAAATTAGTGTTTATTCTTTGTTGAATGTGGGGATCCATGCATAAATGGAAATTGGGCTTGTCAAAGATGGTGGTCAAGGCGGGTTCCTGAGAGTTTTGGCCAAGTAATATTATTATTTGATTCTATTAGGGAGTTGTTGATTGTTGTGATGCTGCTTGCAAGTTGAGTTTTATACATGTCTTTCGACTAACGTGGCGTCTCTTTTCCATTATGTGATTACTGATTGGCGATGTGGTTGCTAGAATCATTAACTGGCTTATAGGAAAAAATCTGTGTACTCTCTCACCTGTCCATCACAACAATCAACCACTTCCAAACAGCTCACTTGTTATAGACATCACTTAAGCGAAATATAAAAATCAGATGAATGTCTAAAATACCCATACATATAAAGAGACTTTAAATATCTGACTTATGCACCAAGATTGTCACTAGCAGCTGGGCCCTGTACACTCAAATTTACCGTATTACATGACTCATTCAAATGACTACCTGTAACACGCCCGGAAGTGCGAATGGGTGGGGTGTTGTGCATTTAAACTGTCTTCGTCGTTTCGGACTGTTGCTTTTCTTGGCCGTGCGCCCTGTCCACACCACGTACCTGGTAATCCCGCGGCGGTCGTACTGTTCTGCTCCACACTGCTGCTGGCTTGCCTGAAAATATTTATCGAAATATGCAAGCGAATAAGGGGAGCCACTCAACGTTAAAACACAACACTGTTCGACGTCTGGTATGATCAACTATATTCTGAGACGATTACAGGAAAATCGCAGGTTGCACTGTTTACATTCCAATTCAGAAGTGTTATCCCAATTAATGGATGATTAACAGTCCAAAAATATCATTTAGACGAAATGCGCGTAACCAACACGACGCGGGTGATTGTTGATGATGCGGAAGCTGAATGATCGAACGAAAGTTCTTACGCTCGTCACACATACAGATATCTGGCAATAGTCCTCCTTGTCACTAGTAATGATATAACACTGTTCGTAAAGCTAATTTTTCAGTTCTCAGTTCTCACTTGTACGAGCGTGCGCGTAACCGTCGCGGCGCGGCTGATTGTTGATAATGCGGAAACGCGATGATCGAACGCACGTCCTCACGCTCGCTACGAGACACTGGCACTTGACTGCACTCTTTGATGGTAACTAATTTTTACTGATTCACATTGGTTCATTCTGGGAGACCAAAAACGGCGCGGATGCTGTGCGACACGCAACGAGAGGAAACATAAATACGTTATCGACGGCACTGCTCATTTCTTCATTACTTCTTGACGCACTGTCCTCTGAATCACTTCCATATTTCATCACTTTACTGTAACAGCACTTGTAGCAACACTTCAACCTGAATACTAGAGAAAGCCTCTCACATGCAGAGCTACAGTCGACACAACGTAACAGTACCGTTCCCGCGCTCGACTCACTACAGACGCGGCTGCCCGCAAATATACTCCACAACTAAGCCAGCGATATGACAATACGCTTACGTACTTACTGTTAGCATGACCTTGTATCAGCCTTTATTAATCAAGTGTAATCATTGCCTATATAGCTACAAGTTTTTCAGTCTGACAATGAAAAGAAAAGCAGCTCTCTGAACAACACAATGGGAGACGACGCGAACTATACAACTTTATACAATAAGGCTACAGATAACATTTTAAAGCAGGAAATGTGTACCTGCATAATACTTGGGATATTTCATTATCCAACTTTTGCAGCTCACTGGAGGCCTTTATATCCATTACAACCAGTTTGTCAACCGTTCTGAATAGCTGTCTTACACTAGCAGCCTATGATCATGTCAATACCAGCAAATTTACTGTGGAAAAGCACACAAGTTTCTCCGAACAACTGCCCACATTAACACGTACACAGACTGACCTTACTAAGTGGTTGTACAGGTGTTCAGGCCAGAGTGAGATAGCCTGATGTATCCGGCGTGGCATGTTTGTATTCAGCCTACTGGTTACTGTACTGGTCTGCAAAACTTAGGCCGGCCTTTTGGCCAAGCGGTTCTAGGCGCTTCAGTCCGGAACCGCGCTGCTGCTACTGTCGCAGGTTCGAATCCTGCCTCGGACATTGATGTGTGTGATGTCCTTAGGTTACGTTTAAGTAATTCTAAGTTTAGGTGACTGATGACCTCAGATATTAAGTCTCATAGTGCTCAGAGCGATTTGAACCATTTTTTGCAAAACTCAACAAAGAAAATGACTTTCGCTTAATGTGTCACTGACAGGTAACGTAGCTCGATGAAACATGGACCACACATAGAAGAAACGTACAGTACGGTACAGTCTGTAACAGGGAGCAATACGGAACGAGAGGAACAGAAATGACAACTTCTTCTAGATAGTAAGTAAACTGAAGCCACTGCGATTTATGATGTTCCCCTGGACGTTAGAAACGGCGATCCGTGGCTCTTAATCGGGTATGTGACCACGGCGGACAGCAGTGGATGCTCTGCAACGTCGTGACATGCTGGCCAGAAGGTTGGTTGGGAGTTCTTGTAGCGGGGCGTTTCATTCCTCCACCTGTACGACTAACAACTGCTGGGTGGTCGATGGTACATGTGGACGTGATCCAATATGTTTTTTACGTGCTCGGTGGGATTAAGGTCCAGAGAACGGGCAGGCCAGTCCATTCGTCGAAGTTCCTCTCGTTCCAAGAGCTCCTCCAACTGCACAGCTCGATACGATCGCGCACTGAAACCCATCAAAATGGTCGTGACCCTATGCACCACTGACCTAGTTAAGGCGTACAGTGTCACAGTAGCGTTGACCAGTGAGTGCACCTTGTTCAGAGACTTGGAGGTCAGGACGCTCATGCTTCATTATGTCTGACCACGCAAAAACACCTGGACCAGAGAAACGGTTATACAGGGTGGCCCATCTGAGGTTTCGGATGAGATTATCTCGAAAACTATACATCGGGTAAAAAGAGTGGGTAAGACAAGTTGGTAGGCTCAAAGGCGGACATCAAACGATACTGCTCGTGACACCCAGCCCCCGCTCCTTGGGTGCAACTTTTAAATCTTAAATGGAAACCCCCAATTTTTACTGCAGATTCGGATTCTTCATAAAAAATAAATCAAGCTTTGTCTGAAACATTTTTGTAAACCATTCACAGATGGCGCTGAAATCAGAAACATTAAAATTGGGGAAGAACTCCAATTTATTTAGAATAATCCTAGAAGGACGCATCAAATTGTTACAAAATGTGCACCAATTCTTTCATTACGCCAAATTAAGCTTTTTTTGTTTTTTTACGAAATGTATCCTACCCGCCACAGGTTTTGATGGAGGCTGGCGAAATGGTATTAAAATCTCGTTAGGGAACTCTTCACAATTGCATTACTCACCCGACTGTGGCGCTACCGTGGCCAAACTACGAACTATGGCTTCAATACAAAGGTCGGTGCAATGCGATCAGACGTCATTTCACCTTCAGATTGTGAACGGTAAACATCAACTGACGAAAGTAAATTATTCTTTAGCGAAACATGGCTCACTATCCCCCTACACAGATTGTTGATATGATGTTAATTGTAGGTGAATGCCATAACAATTACGCTACAGCTGCGCAGTTGTTTGCGGATCGTTTCCCAAACAGACGACATCCAAGCTAAAACATTATTCGAAATTGCACTCAATGATCTCGAAATGGATACATCCACCGTCCACCTCGTCATCGCGAATGCAATGAAAATGACGCTCGTACCCTAACCGTTCTCGCCTTTGTTAAACTGCATCCCGAAATTAGTACTCATACGATTCAGAGACAAACTGGAGTACCGAAATCAAATGTTCTGATGATTTTGAAGCCGCATAAATATCACACTGACACAGGCATTAAAGCCGAAAGATATGCAAATACGCGTGGATTTCTGCCAATGGACCTTGGAAATGATAAGAGGTGACAATGATTTTTTTTAGATACGTTATGTTCACATGCAGCTTTACTGTATGATTAAATGATGATGGCGTCCTCTTGGGTAAAATATTCCGGAGGTAAAATAGTCCCCTATTCGGATCTCTGGGCGGGGACTACACAAGAGGACGTCGTTATCAGGAGAAAGAAAACTGGCGTTCTACGGATCGGAGCGTGGAATGTCAGACCCCTTCATCGGGCAGGTAGGTTAGAAAATTTAAAAAGGGAAATGGATAGGTTAAAGTTAGATATAGTGGGAATTAGTGAAGTTCGGTGGCAGGAGGAACAAGACTTTTGGTCTGGTGATTACAGGGTTATAAATACAAAATCAAATAGGGGCAATGCAGGAGTAGGTTTAATAATGAATAAAAAAATAGGAGTGCGGGTTAGCTACTACAAACAGCATAGTGAACGCATTATTGTGGCCAAGATAGACACAAAGCCCATACCTACTACAGTAGTACAAGTTTATATGCCAACTAGCTCTGCAGATGATGAAGAAATAGACGAAATGTATAACGAGATAAAAGAAATTATTCAGGTAGTGAAGGGAGACGAAAATTTAATAGTCATGGGTGACTGGAATTCGTCAGTAGTAAAAGGGAGAGAAGGAAACATAGTAGGTGAATATGGATTGGGGGTAAGAAATGAAAGAGGAAGCCGCCTTCTAGAATTTTGCACAGAGCATAACTTAATCATAGCTAACACTTGGTTCAAGAATCATAAAAGAAGGTTGTATACCTGGAAGAATCCTGGAGATACTAAAAGGTATCAGATAGATTATATAATGGTAAGACAGAGATTTAGGAACCAGGTTTTAAATTGTAAAACATTTCCAGGGGCAGATGTGGATTCTGGCCACAATCTATTGGTTATGAACTGCAGATTGAAACTGAAGAAACTGCAAGAAGGTGGGAATTTAAGGAGATGGGACCTGGATAAACTGAAAGAACCAGAGGTTGTACAGAGTTTCAGGGAGAGCATAAGGGAACAATTGACAGGAATGGGGGAAAGAAATACAGTAGATGAAGAATGGGTAGCTCTGAGGGATGAAGTAGTGAAGGCAGCAGACGATCAAGTAGGTAAAAAGACGAGGGCTAATAGAAATCCTTGGGTAACAGAAGAAATATGGAATTTAATTGATGAAAGGAGAAAATATAAAAATGCAGTAAATGAAGCAGGCAAAAAGGAATACAAACGTCTCAAAAATTAGATCGACAGGAAGTGCAAAATGGCTAAGCAGGGATGGCTAGAGGACAAATGTAAGGATGTAGAGGCTTGTCTCACTAGGGGTAAGATGGATACTGCCTACACGAAAATTAAAGAGACCTTTGGAGAGAAGAGAACCACTTGTATGAATATCAAGAGCTCAGATGGCAACCCAGTTCTAAGCAAAGAAGGGAAGACAGAAAGGTGGAAGGAGTATATAGAGGCTTTATACAAGGGCGATGTACTTGAGGACAATATTATGGAAATGGAAGAGGATGTAGATGAATATGAAATGGGAGATAAGATGCTGCGTGAAGAGTTTGACAGAGCATTGAAAGACCTGAGCCGAAACAAGGCCCCGGGAGTAGTCAACTGATGGCCTTGGGAGAGCTAGTCATGACAAAACTCTACCATCTGGTGAGCAAGATGTATGAGACAGGCGAAATACCCTCAGACTTCAAGAAGTATATAATAATTCCAATCCCAAAGAAAGCAAGTGTTGACAGATGTGAAAATTACCGAACTATCAGTTTAATAAGTCACAGCTGCAAAATACTAACGCGAATTCTTTACAGACGAATGGAAAAACTGGTAGAAGCGGACCTCGGGGAAGATCAGTTTGGATTCCGTAGAAATGTTGGAACACGTGAGGAAATACTAACCTTACGACTTATCTTAGAAGAAAGATTAAGAAAAGGCAAACTTACGTTTCTAGCATTTGTAGAGTTAGAGAAAGCTTTTGACAACGTTAACTGGAATACTCTCTTTCAAATTCTGAAGTTGACAGGGGTAAAATACAGGGAGCGAAAGGCTATTTACAATATGTACAGAAACCAGATGGCAGTTATAAGAGTCGAGGGGCATGAAAGGGAAGCAGTGGTTGGGAAAGGAGTGAGACAGGGTTGTAGCCTCTCCCCAATGTTATTCAATCTGTATATTGAGCAAGCAGTAAAGGAAACAGAGGAAAAATTCGGAGTAGGTATTAAAATTCATGAAGAAGAAGTAAAAACTTTGAGGTTCGCCGATGACATTGTAATTCTGTCAGAGACAGCAAAGGACTTGGAAGAGCAGTTGAACGGAATGGACTGTGTCTTGAAAGGAGGGTATAAGATGAACATCAACAAAAGCAAAACGAGGATAATGGAATGTAGTCAAATTAAATCGGGTGATGCTGAGGGAATTAGATTAGGAAATGAGACACTTAAAGTAGTAAAGGAGGTTTGCTATTTAGGGAGTAAAATAACTGATGATGGTCGAAGTAGAGAGGATATAAAATGTAGACTGGCAATGGCAAGGAAATCGTTTCTGAAGAAGAGAAATTTGTTAACATCGAGTATAGATTTAAGTGTCAGGAAGTCGTTTCTGAAAGTAATTGTATGGAGTGTAGCCATGTATGGAAGTGAAACATGGACGATAAATAGTTTGGACAAGAAGAGAATAGAAGCTTTCGAAATGTGGTGCTACAGAAGAATGGTGAAGATAAGGTGGGTAGATCACGTAACTAATGAGGAGGTATTGAATAGGATTGGGGAGAAGAGAAGTTTGTGGCACAACTTGACTAGAAGAAGGGATCGGTTGGTAGGACATGTTTTGAGGCATCAAGGAATCACAAATTTAGCGTTGGAGGGCAGCGTGGAGGGTAAAAATCGTAGAGGGAGACCAAGAGATGAATACACTAAGCAGATTCAGAAGGATGTAGGTTGCAGTAAGTTCTGGGAGATGAAGAAGCTTGCTCAGGATAGAGTAGCATGGAGAGCTGCATCAAACCAGTCTCAGGACTGAAGACCACAACAACAACAACAACAACAACATGTTCAGCGATGAAGCCACATTCAGAAACAATGGCGTATTAAATGGTCATGATTGTCGTTAATGGTCCCTTGTCAATCCACACTGGCACAGACCCGTTGACAGTCAACGCAAATGGTCTGGTGTGGAATTTTAAACGGTTACCTGATAGGACCGTATTTCTTTGACCGAAACGTTACTGGGGAATCTTATTTACAACTTCTCCGCGATGATTTGTTGGAGCTAATGGAAGATGTTGATTTAGAAACTAGGCAACGAATGTGGTTCCAACAAGACGGAGCAGCTCCCCATTATGCTAAAAATGTGCGGAACGTTTTAAATTTGCCGTACCCTGGTCGGTGGATAGGACGCGGCGGACCAGTTCTGTGGCCCCCACGTTCACAAGACCTAACATCTCATGATTTTTTCTTGTGGGGTTATTTATAAAATATTGTTTACGAAAGGCAGCCCCCAACTCGATACGATAAGGAGTAATGCATTCGAAGAGCGTGGGCAGCCATATCACGGGATGTGCTGCTCAAGACTGTGGACAACTTTCGCAGACGATTGACTTAATGTACTGAAGCAAAAGGGGATACTTTTGAACAATTTCTTCGTGGATAACTTAATTAATTAAGCACCCAATATTGTGAGAGGCAAGGGGACTCACACTAATGAAGCACCCCATGGGAACATCATTCTAATACGTCCATGTCGTTGTTCCTGGGTAACGCTAGACGTAGGATACAGTACATTTTGTACAAAAATAGCTTAATTTGGCGTAACGAATGAACTAATGCACATTTTTTATCGATTTGATGCGTCTTTCTCGGATAATTCTAAATAAATCAGAGTTCTTCACCAATTTTACTTTTTTCTCGATTTCAGCGCCATCTGTCAATGGTTTAAAAAAAATTTTCAGACAAAACTTGATTACTTTTTATGGAGAATCCGAATCTGTAATTAAAAATGTGTGTTTCCATTTAAGATTTAAAATAACAGTTGCCCCCCACCCAACCCAAGGAGGTGAGGGCTGGAGGTCCCCCTTTGAGCTTAGGAACTTGTCTTACCCACTATTTTTACCAGATGTTTAATCTTCGAGATAATCTCATTCGAAACTTCAGATGGACCACCCTGTATTCGGCAATGTTCCTGGGTGCAATACTTGTTCCCACCGCTCCTCCTATGAGGTCACGTCCAGAATCACTGCTCAGGCTGAATGTCCTGTAAGTCGAGAACAGCACGCGACCGCACTCTTCGTCGTTGCAGTCCCAATACTCTTCGTACCAACGCAAATCTTGGTACACTCACCGGTCAACGTTACTCTGACACGTCACTCCTTTCCCCATGTGCGTCTTTTCAGGGGAGCATTCGCCTCCGACTACATTTTTATGGATGACAATGCCTGACCGTATCGAACAGTGCAAGTGGATGAGCTCTTGGAACAAAATATTCGGCGAATGGACAGGCCGGCCGGTTACCGCGACTTAGAGCCCGTCGGGCACGTGTGGGATGCGTTTGGGATGCGTACTGGAGCATGTACACATGCACCAACGACCATCCACCAGTTGTCAACCGCGCTGGTGGACGAATGGAACGCCGTACCACGAGAAATTACCACCAGTCTCGCGGCCAGAATGGGATCACGTTACAGAGCTTGCATGGCCGTCCGTGGCTTTCACACACCCTATTAAGAGCCACGTCTCACCGTTTGTAATGCCCAGGGGACCACCCTATAAGGTGGGGACTTCTGTGTAATTAACATCTTTGAATAAAACTGTCATTTGTGTTCGTCTCAATGCATATTTATTTCAGATACCTTTTGTAGTATATGGTTCAAATGGCTCTGAGTACTATGGGACTTAACATCTGTGGTCATCATTCCCCTAGAACTTAGAACTACTTAAACCTAACTAACCTAAGGACATCACACACATCCATGCCCGATGCAGGATTCGAACCTGCGACCGTAGCGGTCACGCCGTTCCAAACTGAAGCGCCTAGAACCGCACGGCCACACCGGCCGGCTTTTGTAGTATACTGTAGCAATTCTTTTTATCTGTCTATTCAGGGTCCAAGTTTCATGGAGGTGTATTATTTGTCAGTGACACATCATGAGAAAGTTACTTTCGTCTTAACGTTTTGCACACCAATGAATCTCCGAATTCGACTGCATCCTATCGCGGCGCCAGCTGTCTAGGGCTCTTCGCTGCTACCACCCACAAAATGAGAGCAGGAGTGTAGGGAATATGAAGTATTGGTCCATTCCAGATCGTGTGTTTCTTTCAGTAACACGAAGTGGAAGTGAAAACTAACGTAAGATTCCGTTGTATGAAGCAAATTCGCGAAAGTGAAATGCAAGCGATGAGTACGAACGATATATTTTCTACACTTTTCGGGTCCAATAGTTATGTTCGAGCGTTCGCGATAGTCTCCGTGCACAGAAAAGTCCCGTTTCTGGAGGTAGTCGTGTAGGATACATTCTATCCTCCATAGGAAGAGATTGTTCTGTTTGTTAAAGGTACTGAAATGTCTAAAAGTAGTGGGGGAAACCTGAACAGTGCCTTAAGGTTTCAGTCTCAAGGAATGGAAACAACAAGGGCGGCTGAAATAGAGAGGGACCAAGCACTCTCAAGATAAATAGTCACCCTCCTGTCGAATGAAAGCGGTTTTCCTTGATGACAAACAATCGGACACACAGCCGGCAGAAGTGAGGGAAGCATAAAGAAGCTGGTTCACGGAATGGAAGAGGAAACAGAAAACTGGTCCATTAAAACAGCAAGAATAACAATGTGGCACATTCATTTTACGCTCAGCCATCATGCTGTCATTAGGGTTGAGGACAAAGAGAGGAAGATGATGGATACTTACATGTAATAATTGTTGTCGCATACAACATCTTCGATTTATATCGAGCTTGGTGGCCCGTCTCTTTGTAGTTACAATTCGGACATATATAAGATGATTCTTTTGTTTTGGAACAGAGTGTAAAATGTATGTGCCCCGATCATTTGATCTTTGGAATAAAAAACTCAATGATTTCTTGTCATATAAGTGATGTCTGTTAATCCAAGAGCAATTCACTTGGAAAATGTGCAACACAAAAAAGAAGAAAAAAACTTTTACACAAATGTGTTGAGAATACTTTTGAGTGATACTAAATTTTACTGTGTTCCAATTAGAAATTCTGAAGTAGAATTGTATTCTTCATTTTCCAGCAGCTTTTAAACCATGCAAGTTCACAGCGCTATTCAGCCTTACTGTTTGCATAAAACACATTTCTCCAGACAAAGATCAGATGCACTATGCCTGTAAGGTAGCATTTGAAGCCCCAACGAGTCACCGCATAGACTGATGAGACAAAACACTATGACCGCCTGTTTAAGTGCGTATTTGTCCATCTTTGGAACATGATCATCAAGTTTTCGCCGAACACTCACAGTAGGTTCCATCACGTTCTGTGTTATGATGATATGTCCCCAAGAAATAGAAGGATCCTTCGATGAGTGATGAGTAACAACTATATTTACTAGAGATTTTTCTGTCAGTTCGTGTGGTGTAGCGTAAAGTTAACTGTGGCACCTTGCGTCAGGTCTGGTTCTCCAACTCAAGAAAGACCGCTTGTTGGGCTAAAAAGAAAAAAAAAAAAAAAAAGAAAAAGGCTTGCGCTACGCCCAGAAAACCGGATGGCTCCATTCTTGCAGGGCTGGCATGTCTTCACAGGTGTTCTACTGCACATGTTAACGTTAGGAACTGGCAGCCACATTCCCACGCGACCGCATCTGAAGGCTTCTCGACAGCCATGCACCCCTTTCCAGGGAGAATACGCCTGAATGTCGGCCATGTTGAGTGCCAATGTTTTCGCGCCTACTCTTTCCTCTAATGCCTAATTCAGCATATTAGCTCAGGAAACTGCATGTAAACACTTTCCTCATCGTCTTTTTCAAACTTTATTAAATCGAATTTGCTTTAGATCATAAAATAAATTCTTTAATAATAAATGAATAAGGCAGGATGGAGAGCGGACCCCATCTCAGTGTCATATTACACGTTATCCTGATGGAAGATGCCGTCACCGTTGGAGAAGACATCCGGCGTGAAGGCGTGAAGGAATACAGATGGTTCGAAATACTCGTAATATTCACGCAGTACACTTCTACCGCGGTGCCTTCGGTTACTACCCCAAGGTCCCAGAGAAGCCCAAGTGAACGTTCCACAAAGCTTAATACTGCCCCCCAGTGGTCTCCGACGGTGGCATGCATGCTTTCAATAGCCGTTTGACTGAATGATGGCGTAACTGGGCACGACCATCGATCTTATATAACAAGAAACTTGATTCATCCGACCAGGCGGCCCACGGTCCAGTCTTCACGATCCTGTGGACATTGCAATCGGAATTGCCGGTTTGTTGGGTCAACATGGGAACACGTAAGGAGCCCCATGTCCAACAATGTGACCGAGCGGTGTGCGGAGCGTTGTACCTGCAGTACCTTCAGTCACCGCATTGTGGCGCACAGTGTTTCGCGGCTATGAATCAGACGGCTTTCAGCTCACGGCCGATAGCCGCGGCACAACAGCCGGTTAACAGCGCAGGCGTGACCGCACCTAAGCCGCTTCTGTGGTAAGCCCCGCAACGCCAGCCGGCGTACATAGGGAAAACAGCAACCTGCCGACTATGCGCCAATCGTGTCCTGCCAATCCACCGCAGACTCACCAGCGGCCTCTAACACCTGCGCGCCCAGACCAGTTAAAAGTGCACGTCCCGCTACAGATGGCAGTGCGTTGTCGGGCTGCAGTCTCGCGAAGTACTTGGACTCATCGCTTGTAACTACGGACAGCACTGACTTGAAATGACAGCGTTGTATGATTGTGACAGGGACTCAGTGTACAATTCCGTCTGAAAGTGTTTGTATTCATCTCTTGTGTGAACTTCAAATGAGAGATTAAACGTGTTTATCCATTCGAGCCTCCAGTCTTTAGTGTCCCTCACTTCCCGGATACAACAGTGCCCTCCTCAAACGACCGTGGGCTGCTTTGCAGAGCAGGAGGCCACCGAGCTCCTTGTTCTGTGATGAGACTTGGACATCCAAACCTTGTCACCTGCTTGTAGTTTCTCTGTCCTTCAACGGGTTTCCATTAATTGTCACTAAAGCAGAACACAAACAGTCGACCAGCTTCCCAGTTTCCAAGATACTCGTTCTCGGGCGCTGGGCCATAACAATTCATCTTTTGTTAAAGTCACTGAAACGCAGGGCCACCAGGTAATTAGGGTTTTGGAAAGGGCCAAGGGAGTTGTGGTCGGATTCATTTCACAATTGTAATTTATTATCATTTAGTTCACAAATACGCTTTTGAAAGAATTAAATTTGCTTCGCGGCTGAAGGCCTCCAAACAGATGCTTTAGAATAAGTTCAATTTTGAAAAGACATGACACGCAGTTAAATTTACGAATAAGATAATCCGTATACATATATGAATCAGCATGCGGAGCGGTTGAAGGCCGGCGGGTTAAATCTTCAAAATATACTATAATGATTACTGAAGGCAGAAGGCCACAATCTTTTAAGATACTAACAGGGCTGATGGCCCACAAGGTAAACAGAAAGAGATAAACAAACGCAATAAGATGGCTGAAGGCCGCAAAGTTATATTCTGCAAATTAAAGAAATATATATTGCAACAATCGGTAAAACAATACCTTAAGTTAAAAATTTCGTTTTTGCAACACCAACGGCGGGAGGCCCACAATAACTTGTAAAATCTTTCAGAGGAAATTACAATAATCTTTCAAGAACAGAAGGTGATAATGTTTTGACTTGAAGGACACTCTGAGAACATGTTTTCAGGGCTGAAGGCCCACAACTAACCTTGCCAAATTAAAAATATAAAATACAGTTAAATTACTCGAACTGGTACAACCACTCGAGCCATTCCTCCTCTTGTTCACGAAGCCGTCGAAAATGCGGTATAGCAGCAGGTGTTGCTGTAGGTGGTGCCTGTTCCGTCGGGCGCACTGCGTTGGCCAGTAGCTGCTGCACCATCTGCTGCCTCTGGAACTGAAACATCTGTGCGGCATCTAAAGTTTGTCGGCTGTGACGCCTGAGCATGGGGCGGGATAGGCGGAATGGTCCTTTTGGAAGAGACAAATGGAACGAACAGCTATGGCAAGCAAGCAAAATAAGAATGAAAGCAAAGAAAATTTCTGCAACGCCCACCTGAAAACACTGATTAGCAACAAAGACAGCTACAGCAAGTAAACGCCACTGAAAAGTAAAGACAAAGGAGAATTAAGGCACCAGCGAACACAAAAAGAAAGTCCGTGGCCACCAGGCGCTGGGTTCAAGTATAACTGCCTATACTGAATGGCTAGGACAAGAAATGGAAACTGACTGCCAGCACACAACTGACAAGGCGGTGAGATGGTCTGGAAACACCGAACAGGACAGTTTCTGTTTCTTCATGTAAGCTCGTAAAATATTTACGGTAAATATCAACAGAATTGTTTCGGATACGAAATTATAACGCCTGAAAGATTGCATATATGTCGCCGACATGGCGATAGTACTGCTTCAAGAGGTAGTAACGACAAAGATAGTCGATATCCCCGGTTATGCCATCTTTGTTAATATTGGCAACGAATCTGGAACAGCAGTCTTATTCAGGCAAGACTTGACAGCTAAAGATGATTTCCTACACAATAACTGATGATGGTCGAAGTAGAGAGGATATAAAATGTAGACTGGCAATGACAAGAAAAGCGTTTCTGAAGAAGAGAAATTTGTTAACATCGAGTATAGATTTAAAAGTTAGGAAGTCGTTTCTGAAAGTATTTGTATGGAGTATAGCCATGTATGGAAGTGAAACATGGACAATAAATAGTTTGGACTGAGAGGCACCCTCATGCCTTGCTCATACTGTGGCATCAAGCAGTCAGGCCTGCAAGATGAGTGGTCTGCCAAGCGAGTGGATTCATTCTTATTTGTCGAGTAACATGAACTCTAGTACTCACAATTAAGTTACAAATTATTCTCCTGTATGAATATTACGCAACGGAAACGCACATCTGACTATTACTAATTTACACTACTCTGACTGTTCGCTACGCACTGGCAATACCACATTTTCTTTTCTTTTTTTATTTAACGGCTTTTATCAACACGTGACCATCGCACTGAATATGAATGGCGCACACATTATAAATTCTGGATATCATGACAACATACAATTCGAAGGAAAAGGCCACCAATCTTTTTCTTTTCACTTTCTTATTTATTCCGATAAATTCTATAACCTAAACACACAAATTCTATAACCTACAACAATAACACATGAGAAATTCCGCCCAGTGGGCATGGCTATACATTGGTGGTTCTCTATCTTATGGTCTCGTAATTATTTAATGCTACAGTGCACTTTCTGGATAGGATGGTGGATCTTTTGCTATATCTCACACTTCGACTCTCAAAACCATCATCACGAAACTTTCCTCCAGGCCGAGCGGTACAAAAGGAACATGCATAACCCACTACCTCTGAAACTACCTTGCTACTCTCCCATGCAAACCACACATACTTAAATTACATGACATGCACCACACTGCAACATGGAATACAACATAAGGAATAGTCACAACATTATAATCACATCAATTTCAGCTTTCCCACTTCAATTAGTATTTATCCCAGTTTTACACGACAGTGCCCCACTTCGTAACTTTTCTTTCCTACTACGAACTCTGGACGATATATGCACGTCTTCCTGTGCAATGCAAGCCAAGTGGCGTTGCTGGATAGACGGCTGACTCACCTTGCTTCTCTCTCAGAGTATTATAGTTTGAATCAAGCGTCACTCGGAAACATAACACGCAAAGTAATATTAAGAACATATTCATCACACACGCGAGTCCTCAACTGATATCATGGACGAGTACTTCTCTTTATCCTTTGTCTCATACACAGATTGAGACTCACACAGTACTCACCACGTGGAAGTACTCGTCTCTAATTTCAAGTCCTGCACACGCCATTTCTTAAATATTTCCAACTTATAGTACACACGCTAGTAATTCAGCTTAACTTAAGCACGCGGAAGTATTTCAACTTATTGCTACACGTGGTTTCATTGTGACCGTTGGTCACTCCCGAAGATTACTACGATCCCCTTAATATTACCTGCCTGACATTTAATTCTCCCCACAAAAGTTCCTGAAATAGAGAAATTATTATTCCAAACTACTCTTATGTATTTCACATGCATACCATGTCTCCACTCTTTTGTCCTTACGGAGCACGCCTAAGACAGGTCTTACTAACACTAGATCCAGCGGCAGTGTGCTGAAACATGGCCGCTCTTCAGGTCCTCTCGCACCTCTGTCGAGGTGGGGGAAGACCATGCTACCGTATTGGTCAGCCTTATTTCAGGCGCTCAAAGTTCAGGTAAATTTCATCTCTTTGGTTCCACCAAAGGTGACCAAAGGGTAGTCTCAAAGATGATCATATATTCATATTCACTATCTGCGGTTAGCAGACGAACATACATTCATTCATTTCACAGATCTCAAGAAACTGGATGTAGGGATTTATTTTGTGGTAGTGCACCAGTGATCAATTAAATAAATAGTCATTCTTTCCCACACTGGTATCTGGCTGTATTAATTGAAATTGAGTTATTTTTACAAAAAATGTGTTGCTCTGACAAGAATAATGAAATATGTTGTACCTATTTTCAATGTCGGGCGGTACTTCCGAAATGTGGTGCTACAGAAGAATGTTGAAGATTAGGTGGGTAGATCACGTAACTAATGAGGAGGTATTGAATAGGATTGGGGAGAAGTTTATGGCACAACTTGACTAGAAGAAGGGATCAGTTGGTAGGACATGTCCTGAGGCATCAAGGGATCACAAATTTAGCATTGGAGGGCAGCGTGGAGGGTAAAAATCGTAGAGGGAGACCAAGAGATGAATACACTAAGCAGATTCAGAAGGATGTAGGTAGCAGTAGGTACTGGGAGATGAAGGAGCTTCCACAGGATACATTAGCATGGAGAGCTGCATCAAACCAGTCTCAGGACTGAAGACCACAACAACAACAACAACATCCTGGCTACAGTCGCTCAGGATAACAATTCAGGATTTTTTAGAGGTTATTGTCGACGAAGAAAAAAAAATGACGATCACAGAGCCCTCTGCCAAATATCGGCAGGTCTTGATGACTTGGCGGTTGAATTGAATGCAAAATCCTGATGTATGATAGGTGAAGAGCTCACTCATATGTAAAATGAACTGTTCTTAAGTACTTCTTTCCTAGTTCCCTTTACCGAAGCCAAAGGTTGTACTACGTCTCAAATAGCCGCGAAGGACAATGTTATACGAAACTTTTTGAGATTATAGAGACATCGTGTATTTGAACTTGATATGCGAAAGTCGACCTGCACTTCTGTATCTGGACCTCAATAATCAAGAGTTCCTACTGGGTACAAGACGACATATGGGTTTTGATGAAAAATTTACGCAACTGAAACAAAACTGCATAGGTAGCAAGAAATCTAAGATTAAAATCAATGGGCAGTTAACGACTCCTGTATCTAAACAGTCAGTGCTGTAAGGGGACCTCTGTCCACGACATTATATGCTACTGATGTTGAACCGCTACTCTCAAAGTTACATACGACATTATAAGGAGGTGAACATCTTCAACACAAAAACAGTGTGCCATACTTATGCTAACGTCGTTAGTGTCAGCGTTGATAACAGGACGAAGACTGATGACATACGACAAATCATAATGCATCACAGCGACTCATGTGGTACTAGAGTAAATAAACAAAAATCCAAAATACTGCCTTTAGGGCCTTTTGCCGTGTGTATGGATACCTCGTGGCTCGAAAAAGCTGACGTGATGACGTGGGTATGACAGTTACTCGAAACCAAGTGCAATATTTACACTAAATTGGAATCAGTAACTCAAAAGTGTACGAGCTACGATGGGAGATCATAACTTAAGGTCTTTAGACTGCACAGAGTATTGCTCGTCAGTGTTTTGTCATCAGCAAAATTACCTCGTTATTGTGTTGCTACCAAGACACTTGTACTTTATACTGTACACTTACAAAATTCCACACCAGACGCATCATAATAAAACTAGGGCTAAGATACGGCGAAGTATCAGCCATCCAAATTCGCAATCTAAAGTAACTTCTCTTTGGTACGACGTGTTATTGAGAAGGTCCTCGCAGGTGACAAACTATATAAAGTATATCTGAGGCCTACTCTATATTGCGACTACTGTCAACTGGTAGTTTTAGACCAAGCCCTCACTTACAGCAACAAGAGTCTGATCCGGGCCGGCTGCTGTGGCCGAGTGGTTCTAGGCGCTTCAGTTCGGAACAGCGCTGCTTCTACGGTCGCAGGTTCGAATCCTGCCTGGGGCATGGATGTGTGTGATGTCCTTAGCATAGTTAGGTTTACGAAGTTCAAAGTCTAGGGGACTGCTGACCTCAGATGTTAAGTTCCATAGTGCTCAGAGCCATTTGAACCATTTTGGAGAGTCTGATCTGGAAGTGGACAAGAAAAAAATTCTCCATCAATGGAACCTCCGAGATCTACACTGGAATATAAGATATTCTTCAGCCAGTTAATGATTTACACTCCTGGAAATGGAAAAAAGAACACATTGACACCGGTGTGTCAGACCCACCATACTTGCTCCGGACAGCGAGAGGGCTGTACAAGCAATGATCACACGCACGGCACAGCGGACACACCAGGAACCGCGGTGTTGGCCGTCGAATGGCGCTAACTGCGCAGCATTTGTGCACCGCCGCCGTCAGTGTCAGCCAGTTTGCCGTGGCATACGGAGCTCCATCGCAGTCTTTAACACTGGTAGCATGCCGCGACAGCGTGGACGTGAACCGTATGTGCAGTTGACGGACTTTGAGCGAGGGCGTGTAGTGGGCATGCGGGAGGCCGGGTGGACGTACCGCCGAATTGCTCAACACGTGGGGCGTGAGGTCTCCACAGTACATCGATGTTGTCGCCAGTGGTCGGCGGAAGGTGCACGTGCCCGTCGACCTGGGACCGGACCGCAGCGACGCACGGATGCACGCCAAGACCGTAGGATCCTACGCAGTGCCGTAGGGGACCGCACCGCCACTTCCCAGCACATTAGGGACACTGTTGCTCCTGGGGTATCGGCGAGGACCATTCGCAACCGTCTCCATGAAGCTGGGCTACGGTCCCGCACACCGTTAGGCCGTCTTCCGCTCACGCCCCAACATCGTGCAGCCCGCCTCCAGTAGTGTCGCGACAGGCGTGAATGGAGGGACGAATGGAGACGTGTCGTCTTCAGCGATGAGAGTCGCTTCTGCCTTGGTGCCAATGATGGTCGTATGCGTGTTTGGCGCCGTGCAGGTGAGCGCCACAATCAGGACTGCATACGACCGAGGCACACAGGGCCAACACCCGGCATCATGGTGTGGGGAGCGATCTCCTACACTGGCCGTACACCACTGGTGATCGTCGAGGGGACACTGAATAGTGCACGGTACATCCGAACCGTCATCGAACCCATCGTTCTACCATTCCTAGACCGGCAAGGGAACTTGCTGTTCCAACAGGACAATGCGCGTCCGCATGTATCCCGTGCCACCCAACGTGCTCTAGAAGGTGTAAGTCAACTACCCTGGCCAGCAAGATCTCCGGATCTGTCCCCCATTGAGCATGTTTGGAACTGGATGAAGCGTCGTCTCACGCGGTCTGCACGTCCAGCACGAACGCTGGTCCAACTGAGGCGCCAGGTGGAAATGGCATGGCAAGCCGTTCCACAGGACTACATCCAGCATCTCTACGATCGTCTCCATGGGAGAATAGCAGCCTGCATTGCTGCGAAAGGTGGATATACACTGTACTAGTGCCGACATTGTGCATGCTCTGTTGCCTGTGTCTATGTGCCTGTGGTTCTGTCAGTGTGATCATGTGATGTATCTGACCCCAGGAATGTGTCAATAAAGTTTCCCCTTCCTCGGACAATGAATTCACGGTGTTCTTATTTCAATTTCCAGGAGTGTATATCCTAGCACTAAACACAACGGCTATAACTGGCTCACTGGACAGCATGTATTTTGTGCAATTACGACAGCAATCCAAATACAAAAGATTATATACAATAAATTAATCAAGAGTATTTTTATTTTCAGCAGCCTCCTACATGTGAACAGAGTTTTTGGAGATATTTAACTGTTGCTTTACATCAAGAATGATCCTTCTTTTTGTGAATTATGGAGTACACTAAATCAGGCTACAGCTTCTTAAATATGTAATTTTTTTTTATTTCACCTTTGCAAGTAATTTATATTTTTTAGTTTCACGAATTGCCACTCAACTGACCATTTGGGGTAAACAAGTACAGAAATATCATTAGCTCAAACTGAAAAAAAAGACGAATCCTGAAGAACTATTTTCAGTTCAAAGACAGCTCAAGACGACGCAAAAAAAAAAGTAGTGGTAGAGTTGGGGAGGGGAAGGGGATATAGCGTCTTTGACTAATAATCAAAACTTCCTGGGTCCTGGTTTCGAACCTAGCTGCTGCTGAAATTTGGATTAAAAATTATCAGCTGTGGTGGCCGAAGACTTCCAGCCTAAGAAGTGACCGTCGTTCTGTCTCGTCAAAGAAGGCGGAGAAGCGGACAGAGTTTCAGATCACTCATTTGCCCTTGGACTGGGAAACTGTCTCCTAAAGGCAGAAGAGGCAGCACGAGGCTCCAAAAAGCAATGAAAACCACTGCATGCACACGGGACATGTTACCTGTGTCTCTCCACTGGCAAAGGACTCTCCAGTCCGAATCTCCGGGCGAGGACGGCCAATGGGGAGGTGATCATGAGAGAAAGACTGAGTAACCAACGGAAGGGTAACGTACTACGGATCGGGGCGTTGAATATCAGAAGTTCAAGGTGGTAGGGAACCTAGAAAATCTGAAAAGGGAAATGAGAATGCTCAATCAAGAAGTGGAGGTTAGTGGAGGGAAGAAGACAAGGATTTCTGGTCCGATGAGTTCAGGATAATATCAACACCAGCAGAAAATGGTATAACTGGAGTAGGATTAGTTACTAGTAAGAAGCTAGGAGAGAGAGTTGTTGGTATGAACATTTTAGTGACAGGGTTGTTCTCATCAAAAATAACAGCAAGACAACACCGATAACAATAGTCCAGGAATATTTGCCGACGTCGAAAGCTGAAGATGAAGAGACAGAGAAAGTGTGTGAGGGTGTTGGACAGGTAACTCAGTACGTAAATGCAGACGGAAATCTAGAAGTCTTGTGGGTTTGGAATGCGGTTTAGGGGAAGGAGTAGGAGAAAGGGTTACGGAAGAATACTGTGTTCAACAATCACAAGAGAAGGAGGCATACTTGGAGAAGGCCAGGAGATATGGGAAGATTCCAGTTAGATTACATCATTGTCAGACCGAGATTCCGAAGTCAGACATTGGATTGTACGGCATAACCAGGAGCAGGTACAGACCCATCGCAATTTACTAATGATAAAGAGTAGGATGAAGTTTAGGAGAGACAAGTCAAGAAGAATCAGTGCTTCAAGAAGTGAGATACAGAAGTTCTCTAGGGCTGTAGATACTGCTATAATAAGCAGCTCAGCAGGCACTGCAGTTGAAGAGGAATGGACATCTCTAAAAAGAGCAATCGTAGAAGTTGGAAAGACAAACATAGGTACCAGAAAGACAGCTGTGAAGGAGCCATGCGTAACAGAACTTCAACTGATCGATGAAAGAAGGAAGTACAAAAATGCTCAGGGAAATTCTGGAATGCAGAAATAAAGTCCCTTAGGAATGAAATAAATACGAATTGAGCGAAGCTAAAGCGCAACGGGTATATGAAAACTGTGAAGGAATCGAACAAGAACTGATTGTCGGAAGGACAGACTCAGCATACATAAAAGTCAAACAATATTTGGTGAAATTAAAGCAATGGCTCTAACATCAACAGTGCAATGGTAATTTCACTTTTAAATGCAGAGAAGGAAGCGGATAGGTGGAAAAGGTACGTTCAGGACCTCTATGAGGGGGAGAACTTGTCTGCTGATATGATAGAAGAAGAAACAGGAGTTAACTGTGAAGAGACGAGACATCCAGCATTAGAATCAGAATTGAAAAGAATGTTGTACGACTAAAGAGAAAGTAAGGCAGGAGGGATAGGTAACATTGTGTTAAGTGACTGTTCACGTTGGTGCATAGGAAGTATGAGTCTGCTGATGTAGCATCTTGTGTTCAGAAAAACATCATCCACACAATTCTAAAGATGGCAAGAGCTGGCAAGTGCGAGAATTATCGCACAATCAGCTTAACGACTCATGCAGCCAAGTTTCTAACAAGAATAATATAAAGAAAAATGAAAAAAACTGAGAATCTGTTATATGAGAACCAATTTTGCTTTAGGAAAGGTAAAGGCACGGGAGAGGGGATCTTGACTTCGCGGTTGATAATGTAAGTATGAAAGAAAAAAAATCAAAACACATTCATAGGGCTTGTAAACCTGGATAAAGCACTCGACAACGTAAAAAGTGCAAGATATTCGAAATCCTGAGAACGGTAAGGGTAAGCTATAGGCAATATACAAAATGTAGAAGAACCAAGAGGGAACAATAACACCGACAGACCAAGAAGGAACTGCTCGGTTTAAAAGGGATGTAGTCGTTTTTCCCTACTGTTCTATCTACACATCGAAGAAAGAATGACAGAATTAAAAGAAAGGTTCAAGAGTTGAAACAAAATTCGGGTGAAAGGAGATCCATGATAGCATTCGCTGCTGGCATTGCTACCCTGAATGAAAGTGAAGACGAAGTACAGGATCTGTTGAATGGAATGGAGTGTCTAATAAGTGCAGAACATAGTTTGAGAGTTGGCTGAAGAAAGACGAAAGTAATGAGAAGTAGTAGAAATGAGAACAAAGAGGAACTTAGCATCAGGAATGATGGTCACGAAATAGATGAAGTTAAGGAATTCTGCTACGTAGAATAACTCGTGATTCACGGAGCAAGAAGGACATAAAACGCATCCTAGCACTGGCAAAGAGGGGATTCCTCGGCAAGAAAAGTCTACTAGTACGAAACATAGGCGTTAATATGAGGAAGAAATTTCTGAGACTTTATGTTCGGAGCACAGCATTATACGGTAGTGGAACATGGACTGTGAGAAAACCGGAAAAGTATTGAAGCATATGGGATATGGTGCTGCAGAAAAATGTTGAAAATTAGGTGGACTGATAAGGTTAGGAATTAGGACGTTCTAAGAATAGTCAGTGAGGAGAGTAATATATGGAAAACACCGACAAGAGGAAGGATATGATGGTGGGACATCTGTTCAGACATTATGGCACTAGTAAGAGAAGTATGTGGTGGTATACATCCAGCAAATAACTGAGGACGCGCACTGATCAACCAGAACATTATGACCACTGACTCGCTAACGACGTAAACGTGTCCAGGCGATTCCAACGTCACCTGGCGAGTATTGACTGCTGTCGCACATACTCACAGTGCATCTAGCATCAGAGAGTGTGCTGTTCGTGTGTGGAATGGAGAAGGTGAGTTTGACCGAGGGCACGTTGTGATGGCCCAGAGGCTCGCCACGAGCATTTCGGAAATTGTACAACTTTTCGGTGTTCGAGAAATGCTGTGGTCAGTGTCTTCAACACGCGGTGACACCTTGGTGATACCACGTCCAGACCTCGCGGGTTGGGCGGCTACACCTTAATACAGACGTAGGACGTCATAGGCTGGGCAGACTGGTAAAACAGGACAGACGGTGAACTGTGGCGGAACTTACATCAGACTTCAATGCTGAACGGAGTGCGAGCGTGTCTGAACACACGGTACGCCGACCACTCCTAACGACGGGCCTCCGCAGCTGACGACTCGTGCACGTGCCAATGTTAACACCGTGACGTCGGGAACTCCAATTGAAATGGACACGTGACCGTCGGCACTGGACGTTGGCTCAGTGGCAGAGCGTTAAATGGTCTGATGAATGCCGATTTCATTATCATGCCGACGGAAGGGCGCGAATCCGTCGTCTTCCAGAGGAACAGCTGCTTGACGCCTGTACTGTGGGACGGCGACAAGCTGGCGCCGACTCAGTTATGTTCTGGGAAACATTCGTGTAGTTATCCATGAGCCCGATGGAGCTCTTGCAAGACACTATGATGGCCAAGGAGTATCGTACACTGGTTGGAGACCACGTACACCTCTTCACGTTTCCCAACGGCAGTGGCATTTTTCATCAAGATTATGCGCTATGTCACAAGGCCAGGGGTGTGATGCAGTGGTTCGAGGACCACAATGGCGAGTCCTGTTGATGTGTTGGCCCCCCAGCTCGCCAAATCTGAGCCCGATAGAACACATCTGGGGGGACGTGACTAAACGTAGTGTCAGAGCTCACCGCACCCCTCCCCGGTATTTACGGGATGTGTTCAGATGTGATGGCAGTTCCCTCCAGTGACCTATCAAGGTCTCATTGCTTCCATGCTACGGCACGTCACCGCTGTTATTCGTACCAAAGGTGGACATACCGGCTATTAGGTATGTAGTCATAATGTTCTGGCTGATCCCTGTAGATTGCAAGTGCTACTCTGAGATTAAAAGGGTGGCACAGCAGATGACCACATAAAATTAGGCTGATAACTAAAAAAACAAACATAGAAGCACGATGCACAGAATGGCAATTTCATAAAGAAAATCAGCACAAAACGTTTGGGTGTTGCATGCTAATGAGAAACGCGACGAAGCGATGTGCTTCAGAACATCAACTTGTCTATTTCCTTTGTTGCTGACACGGTTTCAGGTGAATACTTTAAAAAATGGTCTAAAGGCTTTTACTTTCGATTTGTCCTTGTGCTTGGAGCTCATGCCTTTGTCCTTATATTTATTTCTCTTTTCTGTCGTCGATGTGAGTACAAACTAAAAATATGCTCAGAGACAGTGACATCGGTAATAACTGCTAATTTGTCTAGATCACGATCACAGGGGGGAGAGCTGTAGCTTCAGCTTATTAGTGCAGGTGAATAGCACTAAGAGAGGTGCAGGCTAGAGAGATTGCGCCCAGAGGCTTAGACATAAAGCGGTGGCACGACAGGCGGCGTTTTACGCGCAGTGCTTGCTGTGGATAGAGCTGCATAAAACTCTGTAATCCGCGCCGGAACCGACGTTGCGCTACGCTAGACTGCACATCTGCCAGCAGACCCCCCAGAGTTTACGAGAAGGGTGCGCGGCTGCTCCTGCAAGTCGGGTGCGCCGCCGTGATTCTTGTTTATGCCTCACGCGCCTGCGTCCGGCACTCTGGCCTCCCTTTGTTAAGGCTTCTTTATATGTGCAAAACCCAACAGCAGCTGCTGACAGGACATGTCTCTTGTTGAGCACTTTGCCTTTATATGGTGTCGTTTCGGCAGACAAAGGCTCTCGAAACGGCAAAACCGTACACGAAAAACGAAACTATCTTGGTAACCTTAGAAATCGTATGCGGCCAACTTTGGCTAGTCACCCAATACCCTTATTGATTTGCCATAGATCTGCTGTTATTGTTGGGGTCTCCAGTACAAGTTTGATGCAGCTGTCCATGTCAGCACACTTTGTGCAAGTCCCTACCTCTCTGAAAAACTGATGCACTATACAACCATTTGAACCTGCTTATTCTATTCAAGCCCATTCCACTTCAACAGTTTTAACCCCAACCTTTCACTGCATTACCAGACTGACGTTTCCTTGATACCTGAGGTTATTTCTTACCAACCTATGTCTTCTATTAGACATTTTGTCATAGACTTCTTTCCTCCTCAATTCGACTACGTAAATTGTTATTAGTTATCCGATCTACCTGCCTCATCTTCAGAATTCTTCTGTAGAACAATATTTCCCAAGATTCCATTTTCCTCCCGCCCGAACTGTTAATCCTCTGTGTTTCACTTCCGTACAAGGCCGCAGTCCAGAAAAATTAGTTCGGAGAAGACTTTCTAACATTTCAATTTATGTACACTAACGTGGAAAGTTACGCGATATCGATATGCAAATATGCAGATAACGGTAGTGTCCCCTACCCAATATATAAAAAGACATAGTGCATCGGCGCAGCTGTCTTTTGTACTCAGATGATTCATGTGAAAAGGTTTCAGAAGTGATTATGGCCGTAAAACGGGAATTAACAGTCTCTGAACACGGAATGGTAGTTGGAGTTACACGCATGGGCCATTCTGTTTCGGAAATCTTTAGGAAATTCAATATTCCGAGATCCAAACAGTCAAAAGTGTTCCCAGAATACAAAATTTCGGGCATTTCCTCTCACCACGAACAACGTTGTGTCAGACTGCCATCAACTAACGAGCGTAAGCAGCGGCTTCTCCGTAGAGTTGTCGGTGCTAAAGCACAAGCAACACTGCTTGGAATAGTCGCAGAAAACAATCTGAGACGTACGACGAAAGTATCCGTTAGGACAGAGTCGCGAAATCTGGCGTTAATGGGCAGTGGCAGCAGGCAGCCGGCACGCGTGCCTTCCCTAACAAGACGACACCGCCTGCAGCGCCTCTCCTGGGCTCCTGACCATCTCGGTAGTACCCTGGACCTCTCGGAAATCGTGGCCTGTTCAGACGAGTCTCGACTCCAGTTGGTAACAGCTGATGGTAGGTTCCGAGTGAGGAGCAAGCCCCACGAAGCCATCTGTACAAGTTGTCAATGAGGCACTGTTAAGCTAGCGGTGGCTTCATAATGGTTTCGGCTGTGTTTGTATGAAATGGACTGGATCCTCTGGTCAAACTGAACCGATCATTGACTGGAAATGGTTATGTTTGGCTACTTGGAGACCATTTGCAGCCAATATCGTATCCGTGGCACTCTCTTCCCTACTTCGTGATAGTAAAAAACGAGCTGCCCTTCTTCGAGCTTTCTCGATGTCGTCCAGTTAGTCCTATGTGATATGGAATCGGAATAAGACAGAAAACGGTGGTACAGACAGCTTCTTTACTAGATCTGTAGCATTTTCTAAGTGTTTCGTCAATAAATCTCAGTCTTTGGTTCGCTTTCCCGACGATGTTATTAAAGTTATTCGTGATACTAATCTCTCGTGATTTAGCCGAATTTACAGTGTTTAGATTTGTGGTACTTATCGACCAACTGAAATTTGGCAGATTCCTTCTGGTACTCATGTGAATGGGTTCAAACTTCTCACTATTTAGAGTCAACTGATACTCTTCGAACCATACAAACATCTTGTAGAAATGAATTATCCGTTGGTTTTGATCATCTGATGCCTATACAAGATCACAGTATCATCTGCAAACGATCTAAGAGGGCTGTTCGGATTGTCTAGTACATTGTTTATGCAGATCAGCAACAGCAGAGGGCAAGTAACACTTCACAACAATGACCTTGGCCCCACTTGCCTCGTCCATGTTTTTACTGAATCCATCTCCATTATCAGCTTCTCTTTAAACAGACGGTCAGCCATTGTGGCCGATCGGTTCTAGGCGCTTCAGTCTGGAACCGCGCGACCGCTACAGTCGCAGGTTCCAATCCTGTCTCGGGCATGGATGTGTGTGATGTCCTTAGGTTAGTTAGGTTTAAGTAGTTCTAAGTTCTAGCCGACTGATGACCTCAGATAGTAAGTCCCATAGTGCTCAGAGCCATTAAAGAGACAGCCCCAATACACCACCACCACAAGGTCGAACCTTCTAAACCCTATACTCAGTCTTACTACCACTGTCAAAAGTGTCTCTGTTATAATGATGACCTAAATACTTATTGTAAAACCAACCCATTTGTCTACACTGCAAAGCCACCCATTTTTCTAAAAATAGTACCCTAACCTTACTTCCCCTCGTACCTGCAAAGCCTCTTTGACTCCCGCCTCACCTATTCCACGAAATGCTAACTTAAGCCTTAACCTGCCAAACCTAAATTCACTATTCTGATATGTCCCATTGATACCCCATTCATCCCAACAATTCTCTTTGCCTAGCTCCCACATCTGAAGACATCATCAAATATGTGACTGTCACCCTCCAAATCATCCGCTAACCCCAAAGTCCACATGCCCTCCAACAAATCTCCCTTGCTGCCACTCTGTCTTGCATCTCAACACCCAAACTATCTACTTCTACAACCAGGTCCACTTCATCTTCACCTGCCTTGTCACCCTAGTCCTCACCCACACAAACCACTCTTGTCCCTTCCAATGGGCCAACAGAACTACAGCATCCTGTACCACAGCATGAACTC
Source organism: Schistocerca nitens (assembly GCF_023898315.1). Taxonomy (NCBI): domain Eukaryota; kingdom Metazoa; phylum Arthropoda; class Insecta; order Orthoptera; family Acrididae; genus Schistocerca; species Schistocerca nitens. The sequence goes on along the minus strand of NC_064619.1, from coordinate 2,481,689 downwards.
GCTACCCACCAAAAAACATCTTTTCATATGAGTACATACCCTGTCCCATCACAGTGTCCATATCTTTGTCTATAATGAAACGTTCCTCCCACCACATCACATTATCTGAACCTCTCCCTATATCCCCCAATATACAGATAATATCCTTCCCCTGGACAGAGACAGAGTTGCAGTTGGCCTGCACAAGAACATTCCTGTTTGGTGACAGCTGTTACTCGGTACTCCTACTGCACCCCTTACTCATACACCCTTCTTCAAAACCTTATTGTCTGTGCCACTCTCTACATCTGACGTTTTACTCAATACTCCCACCAAGCCCCTTTCCCATACTCTCTTCTTCAAGACCCTAACCACTGCCTGTGGCTCTCTCTACATCTGACCCAATCACTCCATCACCTATGACTCCATCACTGACATTGACCATACTTTTTCCATCCACGTTATTGCCACTAACCTCAGCATCCATAACAGACACCTGTAGAATTCCAACGTTAGGGCCAGTTATAGACCGCTTGCAAAGTAACAAGGTCGCAATCCCACATCACACCCATCCGTAAAAGTGGCTACACCCCAGATGTCGCCTGAGCATCTCCCAAGCTCCTTAGATGCCTCACTCCAGAAGTAGTAAGTTCGATTGAAAGTGACCACATTTCTCCTCACTATCCCTACACACTACCTCATCCTCATGTACCCCGTCTCAACCTCTGTCCAAGAGCTGTCCAAGACTACTCCTGTACCAACTCGAATGCGTGCTGGGAATACACGAAAACCCAGAATGAAAGCCAATACCTGACATCCCAGCAACCTTAAGATATCCCTCATACCACATTCTTCCTGCAGCAGACCTTCTCAGACCCTATATCTATCAACATCCCTAGCAAGATCATATTTCACCATCACCCCCTCCCCCCCATCCCCCATGATACAGGACTTAAAGTTTCTTCGAGAATCTTGTCGCTTGTACCGTTTCTTCTTGTGGACACAAGATGAGGATAAATTCACATGTCACCGGAAAATACAGAGAAACACCAGGAATTCATTAAATACAAAAAACTCTGGGAGAGGTGCCACACTTGCACCAAACTCAATACATGCTAATACTCAATAATACATGCTCTTTCTAATAATGGGAAGCACTCCACCGGCTCACTGGTAGTTATTTCATCCCACATTACCTGCTCATTCACAACAGTCATCCCTTACCTAACAAGCTGAGCATAGCTGACCACTTTACATCCTGTCTCTCTGACGTCTTCTCTCTTCCTGATGACCCTGATTTTGATAGCTTCCTGCTCCCTCTCATCCATGAACACACAAACACCGCTCTCCCACGCTGGAAAACATCCAAAATACCACTTTTCCTCAAACTGCAGAAACGCCCCACTGAAACCTCTTCCTACCGTCCCTTATCCTTACCTCAGTGTTTAGCAGAGTCCTCGTTTCCATCCTCTCCCAATGCCTCCATCAACACCTAAACCAACGCCACCTCCTCCCCATCAAATAGCGCGGCTTGTGTCCCAATTTCTCCTCAGATGTCCAGGTCCTGCACCTCATCCATCTCCTATCCCACTATCTTACCTCGCATACATGTGCTATTTTTGTCTCCCTGCACCTAAAAAGCCTATGTTTGTATATGTTATTCTGGTCTCCTTTTCAAACTCTAGGGATATGCATTTCCAATTACCTATGTTCACCTGATGGGATCTATTCTATCTAGTCATCTATCCTTCGTCCCTATTAAGAGTGCCTATTTCCGTACCTTCCCCATCCCAGTGCAGGACTCCTGTCGCCGAACGCATAATAGTGTGCCGCCTTGACCAGCAGGCGTGTCAAATATTCGCTGCTATGGCGTAGGGCCACCGTCTCTCTCCTTTCCTTCATTCCTCTACACTGGTGATATGCCGAAACCTCCTTCGCCAGCCCACCTCCTTCACTATCCTGACATAACCTCCCTTGCTCTCTACCACACATTCCAGAAAACTCAAAGATGCTTACAAATCAATCAATTTATCTCTTGGTGTAACTAGTGGTCCCTCAAGGTCAATTCCTCCAAAACCCAGGAAATAATTATAGGATCAACCACGTGTTCCTTCTGCCTCTATGACGTTTATCTTACCATTTACGATCGTCCTATATACTTAACAAATACATTAAAATACCTTGAGAGAACCATCGACTTGTACTAAGATGGAAACATCACGTACTAAACATCCAGCAGAAAGTCCGCAGAAGACTAAAACTACCTTCATTCCATAGTTTTCCTGTCTGACAGATTCCTACCTTGTCCTACCAATTACCCCAAACCCATGGTACATATTGTCTCCACTCAAAATCCCTGTCTACCAATGCAGTCATTCAGATTTTAAGTAAATGTAGTGGAGAGCTTTTTTGTAGAAGTATTTCACTTTTTTGCAGTATATTTTTAAAAGTAAGTATTTTCGATTTTTAACTGTTAGCGTTTCGATTTTTAATTTAAAAATGTAAACAGTATTATAGTTTTTAATGTAGGTACCAACAAAATTTATACAGTATGAGTGTAGAGTCTCGCGGCGAGAAATAAATAAAATGTTCTCGGGTTTCCAACCGCGTCAATTGCTTAAAACTACACGAGCTTTCGGCCAAGCACTCCTTGGCCGTTGTCGAGTGTTATGACTGCCAGTGGGCTGTCGGTGCGCCCTTATACACGCTAGCTGCCGGCTGTGACGTCTCCGGTGTCCGAGACATTGCCATATATGAGCATGTTTTGAGTCGGCTTTCTTCAACCGATGGATCCCACGCATTGCTGAGCTGCAAGCCACCGTCTCTGTTCAGGGTGTTGGCGGTAATTTTTATTTCAATAGTTTCCTTTATTAAACTGTCCTAGAAGCCGTTAGTGCGAGCCACGACAGAGGGGTCGTCAAATTTTATGTGGTGATCGTTTTCTAATGCATGCTCAGCTAACGCAGATTTCTCTGGATAGCGTAGGCGATAATACCTCTCTTGTTCTTTCCTGCGTTGTTCCACAGTGCGCACTGTTTGTCAGTTGTACTTCTGGCCACATTCACAAGGTATTTCGTAGACCCCAGGTGTTCTGAGACCTACTGCGTCTTTAACTGGTCTCAGTAACTGACGGATTTTCGTTGGAGGCCTGAAGATTGATTTGATCTTGTGTCTGTGCACAGAAGCGCACAGTATTACAAACCTGAGCAACCTACGCAAGGTTTTTCAGGAATAACGGCTACAGCGCTCATCAAGTGAAAGAAGTGATTTCTGGGAAAGATCAGGATAAGACTACCGACGAAGAGCAGGAAAAGAAACTTGCTTTGCTGCCATTCTGTGGCTCTGTGTCTGGCACGATAAGCTGCCTGTTGAAAAGACACAAGATCAAATCAATCTTCGCGTTGGAAACCCGAGAACATTTTATTCAAAATTTATACCGTTTGTTGTTTTTAAAATCATGTTTAATGTTTCTCCTTTAATAACATTTCTTATCGTCATTGTTATGTTTTTAAAGAAGCTCTTTGATGAGGCGAGAACGATGTATCCGCATCTGTTGCTACATGTAATTACTATGTTTGGTAACGTTATATCCAATATAGTACTATGGTTTTTGATGCTGTAACTGTCTTGTTTCGTTATGGTGTGTTGTTACTTTCTTAGACGCACTCAACAATTGGGCATGTCCAGAATGGGTAGTCCAGAATAAAGTAATATGTTATACAGCCCGGTGGAACAATATCCTTCAAATTTTCCTTTTTGGTTGGAAGTCGAGTAAGGAATAGTCTACTTAGGAGTAATGCTCGTCGCTTCTGTGACATTCTATGAGCCTCGTGCAGCCCTAGACTGTGCGATTAAGTGGTATGTCTCTTCAGCGATACTTTTTTTTTGTCCATTGTTTGAGTCGACAAGCGTTCGCTTTGTTAAATGATTTAAGGGAATAATATTTTTCAACAAAAATAGAGAATTAACGTAACTTTTCACACTGAGTAGATGTTCAGCTTTGTTAGCTGTTGCTGGCTCAACATTCAGCACCCATCCACAAGACGTTATCTCTGATTGTATCAGGAACTTTGACGACGTTACAACACCTCTTCTCTTTACCAGGTGTCCCCCAGTATACAGTTGTAACAGACTAACCGAACACGTGAGGGTTGTCGTCGTAAACGTAGCGCATTAGGTAAACCTCACAGGTTTTTCTGTAGACCTCACTTTGCTTTTAGTAAAGAAGACCCTCTCGCTGTAGCAGATACTCGCGATACTCGGTGGTGGCTTCGTTTATAAAGTTGTGCTGTAAATGTGAAGATTTCACGAAAATATGAGACTACCTTTCAGCAAATAGTACTTAAAATTTGTTTCCTTGGATGACTTTTTTATTTCTTGCTGTGCCTCTAGACAGACCATGTTAACATTACACAGGAGGTAGGAGGATAGTTTCAAAAGTTCACGGAATGGAACAGAAAGTAACGAGTTGCCTAAGTGAACCATTTTTTATATTTTTGTGGAGTCTTCGTATACACTAATCCACTTGGTCTGGCGATGTTTCAGTGCCTTGATCTCAACCCGAAACTTAGATTCCTCCAGGTCTGCAATATGTCCCCCAACTTCAGCGTTTAGTACTTCGTTTCAAGCGAATCTTTGTCCACGCAGGTAAATTTGTAACTTGGGGAAGAGATGAAAGCCTGACGGAGCCAAATCAGGCAAGTAAGATGGGCAGCAGTTCGTTTCTTAGTTCATGTACTTTCGCCGTGGCGAAGACACTTTAGTGTCGGCGCCCATTATCTTGATAAAATATGAAATTCTTCCCTACGAAACGTGCCCTATCTTGCGTGTCTTTTGCTGTAAGTGGTCCAGAGGGTTAGCACAGTATTTTCCCGTAATTGTGTGATCTTTGAGAGGATAAACTATCACTAGAATCACTTCCGCTTTCCAGAAGACTAACGACATGTCCTTTCGGGGCCAACTGGATTGTCTTTGCTATCCTTGGTGTTGGCGGTGGTGGTGAACAGCAACAGAGAGATATCCACAACATAGATCTCTATCCATAGGACTCATACATCATGTACGTATAAAGGATGATCTACTACCATAACGCCGGAGCCTAGTTACTCTAGCACTGACATCTGATGGCGATTCCGCGAACTTTCCAAACTGCCCTCATATTATACAGCATGAAGTACTTGATACTAATAAATAATGATACTACATTAACATCATTTTAAAACCTTGTTAGTCATATACAACCACACTGTTCCTCCGCTCCCCAGTTTCTTTCTGGTACAGTCACAGAATTGTTAAACCAATTGCTCTCATATGTGGCCGCCCTCAGCTCCGGGCCTCCTCTCTTTCTCATAAAATCTCAGAACTATTAATCCACTCTCACATTCGCGATTCCTCGTGGCAACGGCCCATACCCGACTCCGCCTGTTCCCACAAGAGATATTCTGTCTCGAGCGTTTCAGCTATTCATTGACCAGGAGATTCGTGTTTGTATGGTCGAGCTTCGTTCTGCTAATATCAAGCGAGGACACTGTTTACAGGCGAGCTGTCACGCCATAACTCATCACCTGGATGTCATCCCTGCCCCCCGCCCACATAGTAGGCCTTGTAACATACTGCACCATACTGCGATTTACTCCGTACCAGTTCAACACAATTGTTGCAATATGTAACTTGTCTATCATCAAGAAACAGTAATAGGTGTGACTATGACCTTAAAATCAGTTATCCAGGTTCAAAATAGGGCACTGATTACTGAGCGACAACAAGTAAAGTGGAAATACCTGTTTGGCGTTCTAGTGGCAAAATGGATCAAAACTGAGATGGACAAGTAAAACTTCAAGAGAAATATTAGCAGGAAGTATAGGAAAGACGTAGGTCAATCTATCTCTCAGGATTTGACCATACTGAGTAAACAATAAAGAATTATATGGTTCTATTAGGAAAGCTAATTATATCAATATGAAGTTTAGTGGACGACATTGTTCCCTTAGTCTGTAGCAAGAATCCGACTTCCCTTGCAGTTCGACTCGTCAACGAACCAAAGACACCAGAATAGAGTTGAAACAAGAATAACAATTGGCTAAAAATATGTTGCTGTTATTGTCTTCAGTCCACAAACTGATTTCATGTACCTCGTAGAACTAGTCTGTGCTGCCCATGTCTCTTCCTCTTCTCATAACTATTGAAGCCTACATTCACTATAGCCTGCTTACTGTGGACCAGCTTTGGTCTCCCCCTACAACTTTTTCTCCTCACACTTCCTTCCTTGACAAAACTGACTATTACTTGTTGCCGCAAAGTGTCTTATCAACCGCTCACTTTTTTTACTCAAGTTGCGCCGCAAATTTCCTTACTCCCTGATTCAGTACCTCTTCATTAGTTATCCAAAGAACCCATCTAATCTTCAGCAGCCTTTCCAAAATCTTCCCTTCTTGTCTGAGGTATTTATCGTCCACATTTCATTTCCAAACAAGGCTACATACCTTCACAAACACATCCTAATACTTAGGTTAATATTAAATGTTAAAGTATATTTGTTAGAAAAGCCCTTCTTGCTGTTGACTGACTGAGTTTTATATCTGCTCTACTTAAGACGTCGTCAGTTATCTTGCTTTCCAGATAACGGAATTCATCTTCTGCTTTCATTGGCGCATTCAGCATTATACTGCCATTAGTATCATCTGATTTAAATCTACTACATTCCTTTCCACTTGTTTCATTGTTGAGGACTTTCACCTTATAACTTCTTTTCCAATACACTATTCAATCTGTTGAACTGTCAAAGTTCTTTGATGACTCTAAAATCAAGAAGAAGTGCGAAAACAGAAATTGATGGAACTCACCTACTCTCACACACTGAGACAATGTGTAGGCGGTACTGTGTTGTGAAAACTAAGATGTACAAGTAAATAGGGATAAAGCTACAATAATACCTTTTACTCGTAGCAGCCAAGATCCAAGAGACACTAAAGATCTCGTAGATATTAGTTAGGCAACTCTGTTGTTGCTACCAGAAAGATGAGTAGTTAGGAACTGTCAGAGTGTTTGTATCCATGCGGCATCCATTGTGGAGAATTTTCCTAATTGAGTTTAAATAGAATAACAACATTATGTTAAGAATTATTGAAGTTAACATTGAAAACCACAATAATTCGTTATATAATGCAAAAATGTTTGAAAATTGTAAATACTATTGTCATTTATGTAGGGACTACTTTGCGTGTTGGGACTGCGGTACAAGCAGCGGACGTTACAGGGATCAATGCACTTGTTGCTTGTTGCTTCCGTTGGAGCGATGCTGTCTGCAGTCGTTATGATCGGAACAAAACGAAATAGGTCTCTGAACAGTGAATTTTCATTTAGGGGCATACATTAAAAGTTATACATTTATACATTTGAAGTTATGATGTAACTCAAAAACAGGCACTGCTAACTGGCTAAGAACTGAACATTAAACCATTCCATAGACAGCCAAATAATGTGTGACGTTTTACGTGAACACTTCGTAGCCAACATTGTCGGGTACTTTTTTAAGCGAGAGCAGGAGAGGCAGCGAAGCTGCTTACAAAATATGGTTCTACAGAAGTGTTTTTATTATTTTACGTATTAAAGAGATGTTAAAAGAAACAGTCAAAGATAGAAGAAAGTAATGACTTCCTATCTCATGGAAAAGCATTGATTTAGAATTCGGTAGGGCACTGCCAACTTGCTAACATGCGAACGAAATGAGACAAAAGATGTAAGATGTAAGTATGGGATGAATGGGTACAAACCAACGGTAGCGACCATAAACTAAGCGCAAGATCATAAACGAATAGCATATTTCTAAATTTGGAATGTCTTTACAACGGAGTGATATTGTCACTAAAAAGGAACGTAATAGTTTACACCTAGAGCTGATAATACATACATCTTTGTTTCGAGACTTTCAGACCTCAGACCATCATTAGAATTTGGTAAGTCATTTAAAATAGGTTACGTGGAGATACAAAACCTACGGCGCTAATTAGCATAAAATACATGTCACCAGCACTAAATTACATTAAATAATCAATAACATACAGTACCAAACACTCAGTCTTCTGTATACGAGACTGTATATGCTAATTGATGGCATATGTTTTATATAGCCATGTAAGATGTTTTAAATGTCTTATGATAGCAAATGACCGTCTGGGGACAGAAGCTGGCCGTAAAAGGAAAGTATTTATCGTCAATTTTTGAAGGCGAACTCCGACTTTTTCTTTAAGTATATACTAGCAGCGGGGAAAACGTTTCACAAAAATATTTTTTTTCCATTATCTGTACATTAAATGGCAGGTAAGATAACTATACTAGGCCATGAAACTTCCTGGCAGATTAAAACTGTGTGCGGACCGAGACTCGAATTCGGGAACTTTGCCTTTTGCAGGCAAGTGCTCTACCATCTGAGCTACCCAAGCACGACTGACGACCCCTCCTCACAGCTTCAATTCTGCCAGTACCTCGTCTCCTCCTTCCAGATTTCACAGAAGCCCTTCGGCGAACCTGTAGAACTAGTACTGCCGGGAGAAAGGATATTGCGGAGACGTGACTTAGCCACAGCCTGGGCGATGCTTCCAGAATGAGATTTTCATTCTGCAGTGGAGCGTGCGCTGACATGAAACTTCCTTCCAGGAGTGCTAGTTCTGCAAGGTTCGCAGAAGAGCTTCTTAAGCTAAGTCTGGAAGGTAGGAGACGAGGAACTGGCAGAAGTAAAGCTGTGAGAAGGGGTCCTGAGTCATGCTTGGGTAGCTCAGATGGCAGAACACTTGCCTGCGAAACGCAAAGGTCCGTACTTCGAGTCTCAGTCCGGCATATAGTTTTAATCAGCCAGGAAGTTTCATATCAGTGCACACTCCGTTGCAGAGTGAAAATCTCATTCTGGAAACATCCCTTAAGCTGTGACTAAGCAATGTCTTCGCAATATCCTATCTTCCAGGAGTGCTATTTCTGCAAGGTTCGCAGAAGAGCTTCTGTGAAGTTTGCAAGGTAGGAGACGAGGTACTGGCAGAATAGAAGCTGTGAGGAGGGGTCCTGAGTCGTGCTTGGGTAGCTCGGATGGTAGAGTACTTGCCCGCTAAAGGCAAGGGTCCCGAGTTCGAGTCTCGGTCCAGCACACAGTTTTAATCTGCTAGGATGTTTCACATCAGCGCACACTCCGCTGCAGAGTGAAATCTCATTCTGTATACTAGGTTGTATACAAAGCAATAAAACATTTTGCGGAATGACGTTCCATTACGAGGGAGCTTAAATAAGTGATTAAACGACTTTTGCTTTCGCAGTGATACAAAAGGCACCAAGATAAGTGAAATATTAAATCTGGACAACAAATGCCCTTTAATCGTATCATTGGCTGGAAAAGAGACACATGTATCATGTCCGTGTTTTAATAATAGATCAAAGAGCCAAAGCGATGAAGGGCCTTAATTTACAGGTAATTCGTTATTGTCTGTCAATTTATTTCACTTTCCTTGCTGACATAGATTGCGAAACAATTTCGTTGACGTGGTAATAAAACTGACTGTGAAATATTTTGGGGATAACAGATGGAGTCAAATCACTCTCTCTGGCGTTGCCTTTTTTACCGGTTATATGTTATTGTCCTCAGTGTTCTCTGCACACTACTGTCATTTTCATTAATTGCAAATCACGTGAGTGTTTGTTGAACGTAATGCCGTTTGCCTGGCCCACAGCCCAAAGTGGTCTCAGGTAGCATATTTATTTTTAGACTTTTAAAAACTGTTCTTTCTCTCATCGCTAAAGCAGTGAGTACCCTACTTCCACATTTCCTATTACCGACAGTGGTATCATATGTCAGTAGCTGTGAAATACAGAATTACAGGATTGTTGTTGTTGTTGTTGTTGTGGTCCTCAGTCCAGAGACTGGTTTGATGCAGCTCTCCATGCTATTCTGTTCTGTGCAAGCTTCTTCATCTCCCAGTACCTACTGCAATCTACATCCTTCTGCATCTGTTTAGTGTATTTATCTCTTGGTCTCCCTCTACGATTTTCACCCTCCACGCTGCCCTCCAATACTAAATTGGTGATCTCTTGATGTCTCAGAACATGTCCTACCAACCGATCTCTTCTCCTAGTCAAGTTGTGCCACAAATGTCTCTTCTCCCAATTCTCTTCAATACCTCCTCATTAGTTATGTGATCTACCCATCTAATCTTCAGCATTCTTCTGTAGCACCACATTTCGAAAGCTTCTATGCTCTTCTTGTCTAAACTATTTATCGTCCGTGTTTCACTTCCATACATGGCTACACTCCATACAAATACTTTCAGAAACGACTTCCTGACACTTAAATCTATACTCGATGTTAACAAATTTCTCTTTTTCAGAAACACTTTCCTTGCCATTTCCAGTCTACATTTTATATCGTCTCTACTTCGACCATCAACAGTTATTTTGGTCCCCAAGTAGCAAAACTCATTTACTACTTTAAGTGTCTCATTTTCTAACCTAACTCCCTCAGCATCACCCTACTTAATACTACTACATACCATTATTCTCGTTTTGCTTTTGTTGATGTTCATCTTATATCCTCCTTTCAAGACACTGTCCATTCCGTTCAGCTGCGCATCCAAGTCCTTTACTGTCTCTGACAGAATTACAATGTCATCGGCGAATCTCAAAATTTTTATTTCTTCTCCATGGATTTTGATTCCTACTCCGAGTTTTTCTTTTGTTTCGTTCACTGCTTGCTCAATATACAGATTGAATAACATCGGCGATAGGCTACAACCCTGTCTCACTCCCATCCCAACCACTACATCCCTTCATGCTCCTCGACTCTTATAACTATCATGTGGTTTCTGTAGAAATTGTAAATAGCCTTTCGCTCCCTGTGTTTTACCCCTGCCACCTTCAGAATTTGAAAGAGAGTGTTCCAGTCAATGTTGTCAAAAGCTTTCTCTAAGCCTACAAATGCTTGAAACGTAGGTTTGTCTTTCCTTAATCTATTTTCTAAGATAAGTCGTAGGGTCAGTATTGCCTCACGTGTTCCAACATTTCTACGGAATTAGTGTTTCGATAAATACATTACAGATTTTGTGTGTTTCGTTGTCCGTAAGTGATATGAACCGCAGCGAACATGTAAGCAGAGGTTGCATGCGAAGTGAATCAGACTCCATGTTACGTCATATGTATTCATTTTACTGACAACAGTCACCTTGTAGCAACGTTTTCAACCAACGTAACAACCAAATATAAAGCGGATTTTTCAGCACTGTATACGAGAGAATCAGCGTAAATGTTACGTTACGATACACTTTTAATTTACACAGCTATGGAAAAGGAAGTTGTATTACGGTTTACTTTTAGAGTGTTTCAGAAAAAGTAAATGCCCACTTTATTCCTCAGTAATAACGTCTTCTCCACTTGAAGTAGAAGTGTTTACAATACGCACGTGATGGCTGGCGGGACACGTACAGTTGTTTAATAGTCGTCGCCCTATTGGAGGTGGTAAGCCCCCGCCTTTTTCGGCGTAGAAAAATTTTTTGTTGTTATAATTATTTCTTTTGTTCAGGAAGAAATCGACCAAGCAATTATAATGCTTCTACAGAATATAAGGGGCGATCAGAAACGTTCCATGTCAGAGCGTTACTGCAGCGTATGTGAAACCCACAGCGACTTCGATGCCTGTAAACCCAGAGCTCCTTCGATGCCGACGTGTAAGCACCGATAAGGGGGCAAAGGGTTAATGTGCCTTTCGTGCCTTTCCGACGTGCGTGCGGTAAATGTGGGAATGTGCATTATGGCGACGTTATTACCAGTGCGTCCAAACAGAGGCTACTGCTCTTTTCTTTGCTTCCGGGGGACCAACACCGGTAGACATTTATCGGAGAGTGAAGAATGGGTATGAGACGAGATGTCGAAGACCACCGTTGTGGAATGTTGCGCGAAGTTCCGTTCTGCTCACGATTCGACACAAGATTCCAGTCGATATGGGAGGCCAGCCTCAGCCACTGCGGCAGCAACAAGAGGGTAGTTGAAGCGATTGGGGAGGCCTCCCGCATAACCGTCCTTGCGCCAGCAAAGGAGCTCCACATCAGCCTCTGCACCACGCAATATATTATGTGGCAAGAGTCAGGCCACCGCAAGGTCTGTAGCCGGCGGATACGCCATTCGTTGAATGCTGAACAAACGGCAAACCGGATGGCTATTTGCTAGAAGCACCTGATGCGTTTCGATGTTGAAGACAACACGTTCACTGAGAGCAATGTTGCAGGCGACGAGAGCTGGTACCGCCGCTGATAACTGGAGTCGAAAGCGGTCACCCATGGTGTCACCGATGGTCCCATCGTCCCAATAAGATCAAGAGCCAGCCACCTGCTGCAAAGATGTTCTTTGGTTACCGGTGCCCATTGCTTATTGACATCAAGAAACTTCATGTCCCCATCACTAGGGAATGGTAATGCGCAACGACGGAGGAATTACGGCGTGCGATTGAAGCGAAACGTGCGGCAAAACTGCGACAGCAGGTGCTGCAGCTACATGATGCCAACTTCAGTCCCCCCGCCCTACGTCCTGATCTCTACCCATCCAATTTTCACGTCTTCAGTCCGTTAGAAAAGTCCTTGAAGAGACGACGATTCCTGTAGGGTAAGGATATGCAGCAGGCAGCTACCGCCTGTTAAAATTCATGGTAAAACCTTCAGTTGTAACTTATTTTGCATAATTTCCTGCTAGTTCCGCTCGATGACCATTATCAAGCTTGGCTCGGATAAATAACAGGAAAGCTTGATAATGGTCATTCACCGAAACTAGTAGTGAATTGTGCAAAATCGACGACAGCTCAATGTTTCACCATGAATTTTAACAATTATTTGGTGGCTGAGTATCCGCACCTTCAAATATACAAAAAGTTATCGACTGGACACAGTTTTTTACTACTGCGTGTCTTCAAGCTGGTGCGACAGTAGGATTATTGCCTTCGTGCTCACGGTGATTTTGCCTGGTTGGCATACCGATTCTGGACCGAACGGCCGTGGGACGTAAATTCTTATTGCTACTCAGAAAATACACAGCTGTGAACCTAAACCAAGCATCCAACAAGTGGCAACGCATCAAGATGTGTCAGAATTAATAGCAGAAACTTCCATGGGTGAAGAAAGCATTAATAGAGGCGAAGCAGAGTAAACACAGGTGAACAAAGGTACCATTCGCGAGATAACTGATATTTAGCCGCATTTTGTTGCACCGATTACAAGTGCTCACATTCATCACCACTTTACAAATGAATCGAGCACTTGTAATCGGCGCAGTAATACGTGTGTACTTCGCTTCTATTTCCAAAAGTGACATGCCGACATCTAGTATAGCTTACGATACCAACATGGACATACATAGTATAGCACCACTTACTGTACTGGAGGAAAAGGGTATGTAATGATGTACACACAGATCTGAAGATTGTAGCAGAACATTGCCAAAACCAGTCTTCTATACGAATAAATGACTTTAGCGATCTTGTCAGTAGAAAACTTGCACAGATCTATAATGCTGTCAGAGTCAATTTTGGCAACTGAAGTCGATTTGAGATATTCAGTCATTTGAAATTACAATTCATCATCGTTACTTTTAACGCCACTATGGACGCAAGAACCATTTTGGTACTGAAATTCATTATCGTTGTTTTTAAAGCCACTTAGGGCACAAGGATCTTTTGGGTACTGAAATTTATTCTAGTACTGGAATTATGTAGTTAACGCTTGCTAAACTTGTGTGTGTGTGTGTGTGTGTGTGTGTGTGTGTGTGTGTGTGTGCAACTCTCTGGTTGTGATCACTGTCGTTGTTCTGGGCGAACGGGGCTGTCTTATGCAATTATGTAATGTTTCTATTACAGCTCAGTAATTAGTTGGAATGCTGCTGTCCTGGTATGTTCACCACCTTGCGTCGCTCCTTTTATTATTTAATTTTAACTGACACATTTAAATTAGGATTCACTTGTTGAAATTAGTTTAGCGGATCGCTGGAACTGCTCACAACCATGTTTTCACTTCTTGTGAATACAGTTATAATAAGTGCTCAAAATGCCTCCCTCCTGCGCTGCAGCATGCCTGAAATCTGCATAGCTGACTCCCGCACTCTCTCATCGATTGCAGGTATGAGTGAACAACCTCATAAGCTATATGTAGCCCTGCCACTAGGTCATCTGCTGACTCCACCTGGGTTATGTACATCGCATTCTTTAGTTGGCCACACAGAAAGAAGTCCAGAGGGTTGAGGTCAGACGACTGAGACTGACACGATACAGGGCCACATCGACCTATCGAACGACCGCGAAAAATCTGTCTGATGTGGGTTTTGGCAGTTCGACTGGAGTGTGGGGGTGCCCCATCGTGCTGGAACCAAATATGTCAACGGAATGCTAGTGGCACCTCCTCAAATTTTGCTAGCACTTCCCTGATGAATGCCGTGTAGCGTTTGCCTTTGATTTGAGGGCAGTCAAGTATTTGTGGACCATGTCAGCCAGTATATTCATGTTGAACTTTTCCTCATGACCTTTCAGAACACTCGAAAGTTTTATGTAAGAGTGTGCACCTCTGTAGTTAATTCAAGTGTTGCCTCACCATGCATATCAATTAGTGGAACCTTAAGTCCAATAATAGGAACATTTCACACACACCTGTCATGTTCTTATCTATATACTTCCTCATAGTGCATAGATAGTTTCACTCATCCCATGAATACTGCACATTCGCACTGAACATTGTCCATTTCCTTCCTCTGTAATTACTTTAAAGTCATCGTCAGGTGCTAGGCCAACACTTATACATTTAGAACCACTGACAGTTAAATTATATGTATTGGCGAAAAGCAGCACTCTACAAGAGAGGTTCAGCCTGCCACGGTGGCTGTGCTATGGCATATTCAGATGACACCAGGTTGGAAAGACATCCTGCGAACCACAGCTGCTGTGGTGCAGCATGGAATGGCTGCGTGCTCTTGTCTGGCATTGGATCATAGTTTATAATAATAATAACAAAAAATGCTAAGTATAATGAAGAATACAAACTTAATAACCATAATAACACTTATTATTATTGGTGATGAATGAGCAAAGTACCTATGAATAGTCGTCTACTTCTTCTATCCAGCTGACCACTGTTGCTACTGCTGGCATCTCTTCTCGCTGGATAGTAAGTGATGATGCACCCAGAATCACATTATTATAAAAAAAAAACTTAGTCCGAAAATTGAGCAGTTAAACTTGGGTGCAGTTGGCTGCCTCTCCCCCTCCAGGGCCTTGGCACAATTCAACAGAATCCCTCATGCAATATTTGGCAGGTTATCTTGCAAAGTAGTATGTAGTTGGGTGGCCTGGAAAGTGAGTAGAAACTAGGTAGCCAAAAGTATAGCGATGCCCTTTTCTAACCTCAATTTGAGTAAATCTGAGAATTTGGAGATTACCTATACATCAAGATATTAAAGTACAAGTATATGCATGTCAAAGCACCCACATCTCCATAGTCATCAGGAAATGTACAAACTGTATGGGTATCAAGGTGTAAATAAATGTCATAGATAGATGCCTACAGCAACATGTCAAGCCTTACAAATTACACTGTATCTACAACTATACTGATCACATATTCAGCCATTGGTGATGAGAAGTTAGCGGAGTTACAGTAAAAATCATGATGTGATTATGTAATATATCACTTTAGTATATGTTGCAGCATTTGCTTAACATTTATAGCAATTTAAAACGGTCATAGATTGGTTTGCTTACAGAGAATATCTCGTATTAGGTGGTAGGCAGTATGTGTTAGGCATTATGCATTAGGTGTTATACATTAGTCGTTAGGTGTTAGGCATCAGATGTTAAGCATTTGCTGTTAGGCATTTGACATTAGCCATTACATGTACTTGGTGCCTTATTGTGCTTGCAAGAAGAATAATACTGCGCTATATGTAAGGTTTCATACACCTTGCAAGTACTATGAGGCATCAAGTACACATAATGGCTAATGCCATATACCTAGTGCCAAGTACCTAATGTCTGACACCTAACACCTAACACCTAACACCTAATGAGTATTGCCCAACCCCTAACACAAGATGTACTCTGTAAGCACACAACAGAACAACCATTCACATTACTGTGAATATAAAACAAATGTCACAATGGGTGTATCAAAATGTCATACAACATGAAAAATCATGATTTTTTTCTGTATGCACATCCATCTCCCATTGCTGTTTGCTGATCACATCATCAGCATAGTATTAGATACACTGTAGTTTGTAAGACTTGAGATCTATATACAGGTATCAGTCTGTAACAAGTGTTTATACCACAATACCCATGTGGTTTATAGTTTCCTTAATGGGCATGGAAGTGGGGATGCTTTGAACCCACATATATATTAGTGTCTTGATGTATAGCTGATCTCAGATTTCTCAGATTTTGTGTTATGGAGACAATGACTTTCATGTAGGTAAGAGGAGTTAGTGCTACTCTTTCAGCTACCTAGTTTCGACTTATTTTTCAGTTCATCGAACTACCCACAGCTCTGCAAGATAACTTGAGAAAAATTCTACCCACATGTGCCAAGCCATAGCAGGGGGAGAGGGAGAGCTCACCCCCTCACCCAGTCAATTGCAAGCAAGTTCAGCCTCCCATTTTTATATAATAATGTGATAGTGTGCTCATCGTCATTTACTGTCTAGCATGAAATGGCGCCAGCAGTGGCAGCAGTCAGCTAGGAGTTAGGCAGAAGAAGGAGAAGGCTACTGGTAGGTACTTCACCCATTCACCAGTAATTATTATTTTTATTTTCAAGGGTGTAAACTTCATTTTACTTAGTACTGTTTTGCTGTTATTGTTACTGTGATTCATTGCTGGACGACAGCAGCACCACTGCATCTACAGTCCACAGGATATCTCCCTGACCTGGTATTATCTAACAATGCCACAACAGCAATCTGAACCTGAGCATCACAGAATACTGCTGTCACTAACATTTACAGTTTAACTGCCAATGGCTCTAAATGTGTAAATGTCGACCTAGCAACTGACAATGACTTTGAAAGTCTTTATAGAGGTAGGAGATGAATGTGTTTGTTCTAAACTGTAATATTCATGGGATGAGATGGATTATCTATAAACGATGAGGGAGTACATAGATAGCAAAATGGCAGACGAGTATGATCCATCTCACACTCCTATTGATGTTATTGGACTCAAGGTTCAAATAGTTGATATGCATGGTGAGGCAATGCTTGAATTACCTTCAGGGGAAGTGCACATACATCATACTAGTGTTGTGCATATGTATAACTTATAATGTACACTATTATTTGTGGTAGATAGAATAACAAGCTGGCATCCATATGTGAAAGGGGCATACCATTACTTTCTTGAGTACTTGCACAACTGCCTTGCATCAATATTTGTCTTCCCCCAGTACCGAAAAGTGTAAGTTTGAAGCCCATCAAGTCCATAGAGGCCGAATTTATGAATGGTATTCGAATGTAAGTGTTCACACCTATTGGACTCGATGTAACACAGGCTGAATTTAAGCTTTAGAGAAGAAGCTTGTTTGCGAAATTCTGTACTACATCATAATGATTGTAAATAGACCATTGTTGTTTCTTACTCCCACCGAGTTTCTGCTATTTATTGATAAAGCTGTGTGTAAGCAGTTAAAACGTAAACTTCTGAGTCATTAGTGGCAAGACAAACACCCACTTAAACATACATACACTCTTACTGTTAATCAATGTTGGAGTCTACTTTATAATTTACCCTGTCACACGCAGTTAATTGGTACAGAGTATGGTGAGGATACTTAAAAAAACTGTTGTTGTTGGCATTTAGATATGTGTTGTTAGATTACAGTACTCGATTTACATGACCTTGCTTGGGTCACCTACATAAGCATTAAAAAGTTGGAAGTGTATTTGTGTCTTATCTACAATGCCTAGCAAATCATGAATGGTGGTGGTGGGGGGAAATGCTCCACCTATAGGGAGCAAGTGGTGTTTGGTCTGTTTCTGAATGGAACATCGATGAAACCAGCTTTTTAGCTGTAAATCGCATTGCTCTAAGACCGAGTGCTGATAGCATCAGTGTCAGCGGTAATCTGTCACTAGCAGAGAACTTTTTATTTAGTTTCATGCACACATAAATATTCTTCATGGAAAACAATATGAGGATTATTTGATGTGTAATGCACCCTCCAAGTACGTATGGTGGAAGTGACTGGTAGACAATACCAAAGGGGGTGGGGATGGGGAGAGGACAGATTATGGGCATATATATATATATATATATATATATATATATATATATATATATATATGTGTGTGTGTGTGTGTATATATATATATACCCAGTAGCTAGCTCACATAGTGATTAGTGCAATGTTAATGTACACAGGAACATTTTATTTGAGCGATGTACATTGAGAGCCAATTAAGCAATGAGTTGGGCGCCAGGTAATGCCGACAACAAAAGAATCAATGTTTTTACCAGTAGTGAGCGTTAGTGCCCCAGTAGTAAGTGTTTTCAGTGGCACAGCACTTAACCCGTTGTGTTGTATGACATCATATTGTGTACTAAAAAGTACTGGAAACATCCAAGTGCTACATAAACCAATAAGTTTTGCTGCGAAGTAACTGCATCCATAAACTGGCGATGTGAAGAAAGTGTTTGATGGCTTTGTGTAAGGTACCATAAAACATCACCTGTGTCTTTGCTCTCATTTGATTGATTTCATAGCAGCCCATTTATAGAATTACATACATAGTGAACTTAGTATGCATAAAAGAAAATTGTTCAATAAATATTACTGCATGGTATGTGGCTTTGACCAAACAGAAAAAAAATTAACATGTATTGAGAAAAGTCTGTGTACATGAAAAATGAATTAAATTACTATTATTTTTTAAAAGAACTATAATATGTGTACAACTTTCTTCACTTCTTCATTTAAAAAGAATGTTGTTTTTAACCTGTGATTTACAACTAAGGAATGGATTGGCCATGTCTGAATCTGAGGAGAGTGGTCCAAATGTATACCATATGAAGTTGTATACATATCAATGTTTTTCTGTGAGTTATAACATGTATATTTCATTCCATTATAAACATTATTATGTTTCCCTTGGAGCAGATGTATTTTGCTTCCTGAAGTACATATGATAAAATGATGGAAATTCCTACAACAAAGGTCTTAATCTAGCTGAAACACATCTCTGGCGAACATCACACGTTGACTACACTAAGTTATTATGTACTCTAAAGATCCAAGTTGATGATGTACTCAATTATATGATAATGACAGCAAATAGTCTTGCAGCTGTTATCGAATGTATTGCACTACATTCTCACCATTAACAGAGTTCACCATATTTCAATCTGATTCTCCACTACTTGTAATCATGTGAGGACCCCACAGGTACCTTAATCCAGGAACATCTGCATCAAAAGCAACTATTCTATAAGCAATCTCCTCACTTATTTTTACATTACTCAAACCGTAAATTAATGAATTTAAGACATTCTCTAGAAGCTCATTGTAGTGCGACCACCTTCTGTTACTATGAATGATAAACAGATACTGCAATAGCATCTCTCATACCGTTCAACTATAAATAGAACTGCAATCATTTAGTCGGTGTGAAAAAAATACTATGTTTTTGTCGACAAACATCCTTGTAGCATGAACCATATAATAGCTGGGACACAAACTATGAGGAATACTCGTGGCTTGTTGCCTTCGACACAGTATGGAATAATAATCTTTTCCCCCACAATACCGCCAGTGGTACAGTGTGTCCATCGCATTTTAGCGCTTTGTGATGTACAAATCACGGAATTTACCATTATGTTAGTATTCGACATCAGTTTGCGGAAATTGCTATGATGTAATGAATTTATACACTCTGCATGTGGGATTCACATACTATAGTACCTCAAAAATGTACACTATATACCTACTTTAATGGCTTTGATACACTCTGTATGGTTCTTCACTGCCATGCTGCATTCATAGAAACCAGCCTGCTTTTGCAGTTCTATAAAGTTCCCCATGTGGGGCACCATGTTCATTTGCAGGTGACATGTAGCATACAAAACGACACATGCGGTTATATGATATGACAGATCGGGTTGACTATTTACGGCAGATAACCTCAAATACTAGAGTAAAGCTTACCTAAAATATTTATCAGTCAAATTACAAGCCCAGCTGTGAGCAACGTTATTGGTAACCACCTTACAGATTTTATAAATTGACTAGACGTGCACCAACAGGAAAATCCTTAAGTCTTCCTTGGCGAAAGAGGAAGGTATTACCAGGCTGGAGACTATTACAGAATGAGTCATGTGTTTTATCCCTGTGCAAGACTGCATGGCTACGTACACAATGACTTATATCTTTATTTTCAACTACTCTGTTATGGAATATACACTGATATGCCAAAACGTTATGACCACTGCCCAGCACGAGACTGGGTGCCACCTGGTGACGTTTTGCCATGATAAGTACGTTAGAGCATCAGAGGTGGACGGGGGGACCACCCTAGCGAAGATATGAAGCGAAAATGAGGAAATCCATTGAGATAAGCGTCTTGCCAAAGGACAGATATTACTACGCAAATTACAATTGAAGTGGGCTTGGGACCATCGAGATTCTGCTGTCAATCTATGGAAACGTTTCGGCTCTTCGGGTGAATCACATTTTTGCTGCATTAGGTCGATGGTCGTGTTCACAAACGCCGACATCCAGGTGGAGGGCGCCACAGGTGCAGACTGGTGGCAACTGTATTTTGCTATAGGAAAAATTAGCCTGTGCTTCCGTGGACCTGCGGTAGTAAGCAAAGACACGCTGACAGCTGCAAATCACGTGCATCCCTTCACGCTTGATGTGTTCCCCGACGGCGGTGTCACCTTTCAGCTGTGTAATTCGCCATGTCTCGGAGCTGGAACCATGCTACAGTGATTTGAGGGGCATTGTAGTGAACTCGACGTTGATGTCTCGGCGACCAAATTCGTCTGACGTACTCCTATGGAACCCATCTGTGTCGGTATAGGGCTTACACAAATCAGCGGCCCTTTATTTACGTTAAACGCATGACTTCTGCATAGACATATAATGTCACATACCTCCACAAACCTGGCAACGGACTGCCAGATCCGTGATATACAGAATCAGTAACGTATTTCGTTCCAAAGACGGACAAACAAGCTGTTTAAGCAGATGGTCATAATGTTTTGGTTCATCAGTGTAAGTACATTACTTCAACAGTTATTGGTAATTCCTCACCACTACCAATGCTGCAGCTACATTACTTCGTCTCTGTCTATTACGACGTCGATATCCTCGTCTATGAAAACTGGAAACTGGCAATGCCATGCTGTCACACTACATTGTTGAAGAGCCATGCATGTAAGGAGATTTCAACATGAATAATGTGGTTGAGAATGTTAAGCATGTATTGTAGCTGTGACACCATCAGGAGCTAGTAGAATATCTAACATCATTTCCACTTGTGACTCACTACAGTTTAGAACGCAACTACTTCCATATTTATCTCTGTGTTATAAAGAAAAACATCACTTTAAGACTTGCTGTGATATTTGTTTAGCATTTATAGCAATGGTAAGTGGTCGTACAATGTCTTGCATAAGACATTAGGTATATCTGATGCCTCATTGTACCTACAGTTTGGGCGAAACAATACATTCTCTGGTAGCGTCACATCTCTCACTGTTACCATCTTTAATCAATTTCTTGTGAGTGTGTGTGTGTAAACAGTTCCTTCCGTTCTGCAGTTTAAGCGGCATATAGTGAAAAGCATCTGATTCCTTCCTTTCCTAATAATACCATCAGGCTGAGCATTTGTGTGTGGTATAGGTGGTTAAGGTTTTATTATTTTCGTGAGCTTTTTTTTCTCAGAATGCAACCGCACAGACTAAATGCAAACATTATGTATTTTGATACTGCAGAAATGTAAACATTATGTTTTCCGAAGCATTTTTAGAATATTTTAATGTTATAGATTGGTAATGTAACTGATTTGGATCTTACAGCGTTTTTCTTTTCTTGCACTTAACCTCAACTAGGTCCTAGAGAATCAATGCAAAATCAGACGTTTCGTGTTTCCAGGGCATTTTTCGGACATTTTAATGACATCATAGTTGTGGTAAATAATAGAGTCTGTAAAGCTTTTAGGGAACCTTGGCGCATAGTTCATGCAGCAAAGTTTTGTGAAAGTAGGCCTGCGTCATCTGAAATAATAGCAATAACTAGCAATCGGCATCATCGAATATATTTTTATTACTGAATAACATGAAGCATTAACTGTACCCTTTTAAAATGGTGCTTGAGAAGAGTATAAATATGGAAAAATTTAATTTGAGGGTATATTGTGACTTGCTATCAATTGTAGGCCTAATTAATTACATTGAATCTGTCAATTTGCATGTGTGCCTACTGTTTAATGTATTATTTTACTAGTGTAATATTTTAGCTAAAACATATTTTTTGCATTTATAATCCTTGTCCGATGAGTTCTACGACATCGCTTTCATAAGACTACCTCCTAAGACTGTCAATTGTTATTAGTCATGGAAAATTAGCATTGACCGCATACTTTAGAATTTTGGATACTAATTTGGCGACTATGTGAATATGTGGAAATTAACTTATCCTTTTTTAACATTGCAAACATTCTAGAATATTGTGACACGAGGAGCACTGTTGTGGAGAGTGGCTGCAAACAGTGTTGTTGCATTTGAAGAGCATCATGGATGTGGAAAATAATTAATTTACGATTCTGTTGCGTCTTAAGCCAAGTGTTGTACATAAAACGAACATTTATCGTTTTTACGAGTGGAATGCTAATTTTCTACATTCCTGCCATCTATGGGTACAGTGAGAACAGCTCGTGGTACAAAGAAATAGGCTCGTTTCTACAGCAGAGAATTTTTTTTAAGACAGTAAGTAACTGAGATTTAAAACAGGACTTGATTTTATTTCGCATTTTTAGGATTTGCAGGATAGCATTAAGGTAAAACTCATATTCGACAACAACACATTTCTAATTCGTTATTTATATTTTATGGAGGAAAATGTTATTTATTTGTTTCAATTTTCCATGGCGATTGATACACAGCTTCAAATGAATTTTACCAAAGTGACTGGTCAGCCAGCAGTTCGACAAAGTTTTTGAAGTCAGTAATGCAAACATAGTCAGCAAAATTTTCAGTGAATTACGCAATTCAGATACTTTCTTTTATTATCGAGTTGAGCCTCTAGGGACTGTGCGGTAACAACCAATTTCATTTTAGTGTCTAGGTCTTGTTCATGTTCCAGCTTTGACTTCCTGCCAGTATATTCTGAGCCCACCAAGAATTACCTGTTTATGGTCCTCTCCGTCTTTTGGACTTTGATGCCATTTTAAAACCTTCGTAGTTGTTCACCCACCTTCAAAATTTGTTTGTCAGGAATTTCTCTTTCTGAGATACCAATCTGCCTAAGGGTCTTTTTCACATTCTTCTAACCATCTTGGGTTGTTTTCTTAGATTGGATGAAACTCCAAATTCTTTTTGTTAGTCGGTCACCGTCCATCCTTATGAGATGATCGTAAAATAAGAATCGTCTCTTCTTAATGGATGCTGTGATAGGTTCTCTTTTTATGTACAAGTCCTCACTTGCTCTCATTCGCCATTGTCCATCAACCCATCTATTACCTCGGATTTTCCTTAATATCCTACGCTCTCGCTTTTCCAGCCGCTCAGCTTGACCTTGTCTATTCATGGTAAAATTTTCGGACTCATATAATCCCTCAGGTTTTACAACTGTATTATAATGTCGGAACTTGGCCCCTATACTCATAGACTTTTTGTTGTAGGTATTCTTTGTCAGTTGGTATGCTTGGTCTAACTTCCTCATACTGACATTAATTGCTTCTTCTAATCCATTCTCCTGGATGACTTCACCGAGATACCTGAAATTCTTAACTCGTCCGATTTTTCCCAGATCGGTGATCATCCATTGAGGTCCATCACAGATGTTCGTCATATATTTTGTCTTTTGAATAGAGATCTGCCAGGTGGAGGCATGGGGCATGGCTGCTGGAACGTGTGTGCTGGAGATGGAATCCAATGAAGATGTGGAGCGGGGGTGTCACGGGGTGTGGGCAGTGTCCCCTCCTTCTCCATGGCCTTGGAACATGGCTGGATGCTATGATTTGCAGTGTGTCCTAGGAGATAAGGAAGTGCTGATGATGGTATCAGCATAATACAACAATTGCCTCAGCTATAATACGACACCCCAGTTAAGAAAGCTCTGAAGCTGATGTCAGTACTTTGGGTTAGAATCCACTGTGACCCACTAGTCTCAACGTATTAAACTGATTTTGTCATGGTACTGCATATCTACCTGAGCAACCGGGTGTTTGATGTATGTCAGGCTTAATGGCTGTTCTGATTAATTCATCCACAACTACCCACATATTATCAAGGCTATATATATTTGGTTCCCTGCTTTCTTTTGCATTCACCGTAATTGTCTTGATATTTTAATTACAACTCTGTGGCATATTGTTTATAGTGTAATTTTGTTAGGCTCTGTTTCTTTTTTAAACGGTATAAGTTCATTATCTGATATTAATGTTTATGATTATTATTGGTTTTGTTCTTTGGGGTTGTGCAATCACTGTCATTAAATTATTTGTTATTATCTTCCGCATTTGGCTGCTATTGAGGAAGCGTTATCTTGTCAGTAAAGTCATGTTGTGGTCTTGGTTAAAAAAGCGGTTGACTCAAAATATAAACGGTTTTAGTGAAATTTTGTAAACTGAGATTTTCGGTGGTTAGTAAATAAATCGTTAAAAGTATACGTTCACTCACAGCTCAATCCAGTCCCACCATTCACATTACCACCTTTACGTATATCGTGATGAGCGATGGCCCAAAGAAAGCACCTTGGGACATGGCCGTTGATACTTTGACGTGTGAGGATATCTCTCTGTTAAGAATGACAAGTTGCTTTTTTATTGCTTTTGATGTCTTCAGCCGAGTTGTTTTACGGTGTTCTGAGAAGAATGACGACGACTTTATTTGACGATCCCCTCACTGAACGGGCGGAGTATTAAAAACAACCGCAAGCCCTCAAACTAAAGCAGGAAGTCAAAGTGCTCCTCAGAGTGGCTATCGCGGCGCAGTGATTCTCGCTGCGTAATCAGCCTACTTAGGGATACGAGGGAACGAAGGACGCTGGAGTACATTTGTGTACAGATAGGGCCAGCTGGGGCAATTTAGGCTGACAGTGCGGCAGGCTGCTACCTCAGTGCTCGTCCCCGGCCGCTAATGAGGCCCTCGCTTTCCGCTTCCCCCCCCCCCCCTTCCCGATCACAGACTGTTGGTGGCCAGTCCGCCTCCCCCCTGCTACCACCCCCCCCCCCGCCCCCACCCCCTCTGCTTCCACCCTCACCCAGCAAGTTCCGCAATTAGAGCCGCGAAGCGGCTGCGAAATACGCTGCCCGCGCACCCAGTTTCCTTAGATTATTCTTCCGAGATTTTCCTAGCAATTGAACGTAATGGCGTCGTATTTCAAAGTTTACGGGTGTACTGTTTGTGCCTTTTAACGGTTATTGTTCGCGTTAAAGTAACTGCTCTCTCGCTAAAATCTAGAAAATTGCGACCTGAATTTCCTACTTTTCCTCCTAGGAGGGCCGTAGGAGTGAAGGCGTGGGGCAGACCACTCAGGAAAATGTCAGCTCATTTCAACCACTGCTTAGCTGCCTTTTCTGAAGGCGTTCTGCAGAGGTTAAAGAAACAGTGGGAATACAAATGATGGCTATATATATATTCTACGTGCTTATTTCTAGAAGTAGCAGGTCCGTTACGTTTACATAACTGACCTGTCGTTTTGGTTGTTTTTCGCAGCAAAATGTGTGTCTTAACAACAATATATTGTATCGAATCAGCCGCCGCTGTTGTACACTGTTTCTAATGCAGAAAGAGGGCATGTTTGCCGCTTCTAGAAGACCTCACTTCCTTGTAGTTCCTAGTAAACAAATTATGTGCTTACATAATATTGATACAGATGGGCAGTCGGATTGAAGACTTCCTACCAAACTGGTAAGTCTGAATCAGAAACAAAAGCAGGGTTCCTCCTAACCCAAGTAACTGTGACAGGCCTGTTGTACTTAACGTCGGTATCTCTTTGTGAAAGTTCGTCGATTATAGCTCTGCATGTTGGGAGGTCCCGTCCTTAAAAACCGATGCGGAACGCAGAAAGTTTTGCAGATCATCAACACTTTATGCAAAGGTTAGTGATTGATCCAATATAAAAAAACAATGCATATACTTCTGTTACAATAATGGGGAATATGTTTCTTGAAACTTAGTTTCCTTGGACAGAGTGCAACTCAGTACGGGTGGAATATGTTAGAAATATTCCAAATAACCACTTACATTTTTTTAGTAATCGTCCTACCGAAAAAATAGGTGAAGTAATCCAATTACTTAACATAATTCGCAAATTTAATTATTTCAGGTCTGTGGACAACTTTTTGTTACAAAACCAGGTCTCAGCCATGGGCTCTCCATTGTCTTATTATGTAGCAAACATATTTGTTAGCAACCTAGAAAACGATATATTTAATCGGATTATAACATTTACGGCTTAAGTGGTAGCCAGTTGACTATTCAACATAGTGTACGGAGCACACTGCAGTACTTGGATACAGTATGTACAGGAAGCCGACTAAATCAGACGTGGAGTTTCATCAGTGATCGAATGACCTAATTAACTATGAAAGAGCAGCATTCGTACCACTCGTGTGTAGATTATATACGGTTCCACTTTCAGACATAGCTTTCAATGGAGAAATGAACGCAATGAAACATATTCATCATGTTAATGGTTACAGCCCAGATTTAGTTAATAGTATTAACAGTAGAATGGCAAGAAAATGTTGTCTGCCCTTTCACTTGCACAGCAATCAAATAACATTATCACCGAAAGCCAAATTACCGAAAGCCTTATTACCATAGGATACCAAATTACATTATACTATCCACCAAAGTAGGTAAAAATCTGAATGATTAAGATGTTTCACAAGCATTTTTTATTCCAAGAACCACTGGATTTCAACTTCACCACAATGAACGAATAAATTACAACAAATTCGATTCAGCGGGTATTTGTTCTACTTATTCCTAGTTTTCGTATCCGTTTCAAAGAATGTGACGAACTCAAGATCCGCAATTTCAACAATACGCATGATGCCGGACATAATTTTACGGATCCAGGAACCAACTTAAAGATCTTATGTTACGGAAGCAAGGCCAATACTCTCAACATTCTCGAAGACACCCATATCAGGGACTTCCTAAGGCTACACTCAAACCAAACGCTGGACGGTCAGCTGGATCTGAGACACAAAGCCACGCTCTCGAATTAAAATTGCTTGTTCCCTCCTTTGCAAGTAGTGCCTTCACAGTAGCGACTGTAGTATCTCATGTTCACTGTATTTTGACTTTCGGTTCTCATACACCCAGTTTTACAATAAACTGTGTATCGTGATTCCCTTGTAAAGTTTAGCTATTTTCTTAATATACCTTGTAATCGTAAGAATTAATCTAGCTTAAACTATTTGTTGTTGGGACCGAAATCAAATATTATTAACTCATGTTTTAATCAGTTTTAAGTTTTAATAAGTGGGATTTGTACAAAAGATAAAATACCAAGCATACTGCCCAGAATATTTTAGCTGCTTTAGAAGTGTTAGTAATGTCGCCAGCAACAAGCATCACCTTCATTTGAAATGACTCCAAACCTTCGAATAGTATTGTATCACGACATTCACAATTTCTTACTAGCGGCTGCATCTGCACGCGATGACGTCATTTCCTCATCGCAGCCGAAATTGCTGTTTTTCTATCAGGAATTCAACATAGGTAAGTTGCTACTGGAGTATACTTACGGAGTTTTGATACCACGCTTCCGTGTTCTTCCGCTTATCCGCTCTATTTTTTTCGGTCTAAACCAGTACGTCACTCAGCGATGACCCGTAATTATCTAAGGTTATTGATGGATCTTCCCAAAATCCAGTGCATTTGATGTTGCCGAGTTTTGTGCGTTGTTAACGTTGGGAGATCGTACTGGTTTAACAGCATAATGTGATACAGCCAGGTGAGCACTTTTCTATCTCTTCATAGAAGGCACTATTAGTAGTTTTGCACTTAACGGCCTCTAATTCGTATATAAAGTACATTGTTTTAGGTTAACCTGAAGATGCGATTCATTGTCGCGAAACCGGTGGCACCTTGATCTCACAGTAAATGAGGATTAGGAGCTGCAAGAGGACTTTACAATCTTTTAAAAGATTTTACCCTCAGATTTTTTAGACGATCTTTAAACATGCATGAATCAAACAGTGGTCGACCAATTATGAAGACTAGAGGTTGAGCCAAGATAGATGTGAATGTGGCGGAATCTACAAAAAGTCTGTCACCAATGACGTTTATTACACAAGCAATTTAAAGTGTTAAACATGGATGACGTTTTAATGGGAGAATGTACAAAAAACCTGACGGGCTAGCAGTGGGAAATCCATTGGCAGGCATCTTAGGAGACATCTTCGTTAATACACTGGAGGCAAAATTTTACAAAACATATCCAGCAGCTAATCTAGGTATTCTGCATTTTCTAGATACACAGTCGACCATTTACAACAGACCTAATAACGAAACTGATCGTCTGTTTAGGATTTTCAATGAACTTAATGAAAAATTTAACTTCATCTGTGAACTAGAAAAAGAGAATCGTCAACTTAATTATTTACACGTTACTCTAAATGTAATTAACGATAAAATCCCTTTTGACATTTTTCGGAAGATAAAACTTTACACTCTAGCTTAACGCATCCTAAATCTCATTAAAAAAATCTTTTTTCGTTCAGCCGTTGATTGAGCTGTTGCAACACCTTTGTCTCCAGAAAAACTTAAAGTTGAAAAGCTAAATGAAAACTATAGTAGTTAATAAGGGTTATGAGTCTTCATTAGTCGATAAAATTTTCAAACCAAAAACCAACAACAGAATCACTACTTTAGGCAATATTACTAGAAATGATAGTGACGAAAGATTATAATTTTCTTCAGTGCTGTATTTAGAGACCATATCCCACAGAATTCATCGTCTGCTAGAAAATGATGCAAAGTGACCTTTCCACTAATAACAGTTTGCAGAAAAATCTAATTAACAATTTGAAATATTCGATTACTCTTTTGCGTAATTCAGGCTTGTATAAAATAACCTGTAACACTTGTCCAGTTTATTACGTAGGAAGAACTGGAAGAACCATTAATATCTAATGTAAACAGCATTAATTAGGAAGAAAAGGTAGTAATATGCATAATTCCTCGTTCGTGGATCATTTGTTTAATACAGGCTACAAACCGAAGAGTGTTCATGAAGTTAGTATCATCCGTGAAGAAAAGAACAAGAATTGGAAATTTATAAGCACATATCAGTGAATGATGGTCTCATTCTTAACGAACAGTTCCATTTCAGTAATTTCATTAACGGCTTCAAACCGCTATGAGCAAGTTTTTCACATCCTGTCGTTCTTTGGCTGAAGATCTTTACATGAAGTTCTCAAACATAGTTTTCCTCCTCTGTTAACTGCCTTTATTGTATTCCTTGGCGGTTACTTCTACTGTGTTAATTCTGTTCATGTCGAGCACTTTAATGCTTCCTGCACTCGACAAATTGCGTGCGTCAACTCCTGCTTCAGTTCGCAGCATTTCCTGTCTTTCTCATTTTTTATCTACTTTTATACGTCTGTTAATAAGCTTGGTCTCTTGTAATAACTATTTTCATTTATTAGACAGCTGTATTGTTAGTTCGTGCCGCTATACGCTATTGGCACCCTGTAGGTGGCGCACATTACGCTGTTTCCACGTAGCGGCGTAATCACTTCAGAAACCTTAGCGTCTGTTGTCAGCCCTAGAGGTTTGCCATGCTTGTGGTTTTAATGTTGACTTTAAATGATAACGTTTACTTGTTTCACTTGAGCACTTCCGCTCAATTGGTTTTATTATCTACTCACCCATTGTGACCCTAAGTTCTGCTTTTAATACATCTCGTGCTACTTAAGGTTTTTAAATGTTTTTATACTCCTATGTTGATAAAAATTTTTATAGGTAACTATAGCTTATTCTAAAGAAGACACCCTTAGTCCCAATAGAAAGTGGGTTAATGCAACGAAGTTTGTGCAGCTGGTTGGCTGTTTTGTCCTCCATTAAAACTAATAATTGTGTTTTAGTTAATGGACTAAACGCAGTGTAAGATCACAGGACACTTGTTTCATCTTTTATTTGGGCCTTGAGATTTTAAAAATGTTGGTTCTTGACTGGGATTCGAACTCTGATCTTCCATTCAAAGGACACCATTTCGTTATTTGCGCAAGATTTAAAACTCGTCAAGGCCTCCACGTAAGGTGCATGTCTGGATTCGAATCTTGGTCGGACACAAAAGTTTTCGACATCTATTTTCAAGCTGCAACATGAGCACGCGTAACTGCAGATGGAAAACAGTTTTGATTTTTAACGTCTCCCTATTCGCTGTCAACAACAGGGATATTTCCATCAGATCGTTTCATATTCAAATATCCCTCTCCTAGCTAATGGTGACAGAGAGTTCGATAGTTAATATCTGTTCGTGTTAGTCAAAGTCCATTTGTGAGCGGTTCGATTCCCAGTCGGCACTAAACTCTTCGACACGTTATTTCTAGTTCAAGCATGCCGACATCTCTCTACTGGTGAAAGAAACCTATATGTAATGTCCATTTTTCGCTAGAAAACAATGGCAGGAAGACAGAATCATTAATTTGTATCGTCATTTCGGTTTCAGACATCTCGCTGCCGCTGAGAAAATTTGGCATCTGAATATAGATTGTGCTTTGTTTACAATCAGCTTTGGTGCTGGTCAGAAACCCTGTGCAACAGAACTTTATGTTGCGTCATTTCAAGTTTGTTTCTTGTAAATGAAACCATATCTAACAAACATATTTCGCGGTTAGTTAATAGGTAGCAGTATAGGAGCCCTAGTCCATAAGAAAAGTTTTCGCCATCTAGTACAAAATTTAGATTTGCTAACTGATAACTGCTAAAATGAGTTGTATGAAATGTCTTTAAGACTTTTGAGCAATGAAAATCACTCCTGTATTCAAAACTTCTAGGGTTGAGTTGGGTTGTTTGGGGAAGGAGATCAGACAGCGATATCATCGGTCTCATCGGATTAGGGAAGGACGGGGAAGGAAGTCGGCCATGTAGTTTCAAAGAAACCATCCCGGCATTTGTCCTAGAGCGATTTAGGGAAATCACAGAAAACCTAAATCAGGATGGCCGGACTCGGGATTGAACCGTTGTCCTCCCGAATGCGATTCCAGTGTGCTAGCCATTGCCCCACCTCGCTCGGTACGAAAACTTTGGTTGGTTAACATTGCTTATAGGTGCCGAGTTATAATACATCTCCAGAGCATGTCATTTAAGGTTCAGTGTCATATAAACTACCTTCTCGTGATTAGCGTAGCTTTTTAATATCACTTTGTGTTAAATAACAAGGGCTATTGGTGACTTTTGAACGGCACAGAGCCACGTGACATCATGAATACCATGAAATTACTGGTAATACAATGTTGATGGTGATAATAGATAGCTTCATACTGTTAATCATTGCTTTTGTAGTTGGTTAGCTAAGTAAACAGCTTTCACAGAACCGCTTGCCAAGTGAGTGACGATTAATAGGAGTTTTGAGACCAAGTTAGAAAGCCAAAATATTTCGAATTATCATTGAATTTTTATTCAGACGTTCTTCAAAAGTCTGTTAATGTCAAATGAAATCAGGTTTCATTCAGGATTACGGAATGATTTATGTGGTAGAGATACAGGTATTAGTTGTCACAGATATTAATGAGACTAGTTACATTTTAAAAATTGAGTTTAAAAGCGTTAAGGACTGTGCCACATCTAATAAGGCTTTTCTTGGTATTCATAGTTTCGTCTTCTTTGTCTACACACAGTGCATTATTTTGTAGTAGTCTCTTATGGTATTACTCGGGCGCTATATCGCGGCAGTTGTCCGTGAGCGTAAACAAATGAGGACTAGGATCGTAGGGGTTAGGCTCGGGGGAAGAATACCCCGCCTCCCTCTCGCAGGGCAGCCAGCCTGCACCCATGTTTCGCGCTTCAGTGAAAGCAGATCTGAAACATGGGGACAGTGAATGACGAAACCAGTGAAGAGATCTATCGCTACCAAGTGCGTAACAGTTAATAAAAATTACACAAATTACAGGCAAAAACACAATTTCTGATATAAAACCAATGTAATCAGTATATGCAGCATTTACATACTGCGTGAAACAGTTTGACGACTTAGTTTAGTCACTTTCACGGGCACTCTCGGCCGTATCGGTATGTGAAGTCTCATTATCTGCTGTTTTCTTGCAGAATAAGCTCTAACATTGTTCCGCTGTGTCCGCGTTAGACGAGTCCTCACTGGGTCATTGGCAGGTAGTACAATGTCGTCTATTGCAATTTCCATAAGGCCACCTCGCCTCCTGTAATCGTGCTCCACCTCTTGCACTTTCCTGCAATACCCTTCCGAGCCGTTTGCAGTTGTAGAATTGGAGGCACTGTCTGTCAGGTTTTTGGGACTAGCTGCAGGCCTGTCACCGGAGACATTGTGTTCCCTCACGTGCTGTTTAATTTTCGCCCACGGAAGTTCACTTGCGTTCGCGTCGCCATTGTAAGGCAGGAATTGATCCATGGTGTAAAATGCACTCTTAGCAAGTACGTCTACTACATAATTTACGAGAAGCATATAGCTCAGCCTTCGTCGTTTTGTCGTTGCATTTAACTTTCGTTTTCGCAGCCATTCTGTAATCGCCACCATTGGATAGCATGTTGATGGTGTTTCGTCCACTTGTGTATAATGATACGACGCATTGTTCAGAACAATGACAGAATTTGGCGGAAGATTTGGGAGCACCATATCCGAAAACCACTTCTCGAAATTCTCAGAGTTCATGATAATCTCCTTTAGTCGATTTCGTTCACAAACCCGATTTTCGAGCCAACACTTGGCACTATCATCCTTCTGGAGGCACTTTCCCACCCCATAAGACCCACTACATCTTGTGCCCTCTGCCAGCATTTGCCACATGCCAGACTGCTGTCAGTCCACTACTCATCAAGATGAAAAATATTTTGTTGAGCTTTCCTAATGCTCCTCACGCGTGCAAGGTAACGGGATCGGCAAAGAATAATATCATCACGTTCTAGGAAGAGATTTCGTTTGTTCACTACAGATTTCCACACGAATCCCATCGACTTAAGTAAAGTTTTTTATGAGGTACTCCCCCTTCTCCAATTTATCTTCTCACGCAGCACTGGAAGAAGTTTTACCACGCTACGTACTACTTCCTGTTGTGTGTAGAACTCAACAATAGTATTTCTTATAAGTACTTTAACGAAGTCGTCCACTTCTCTCTGAATATCATTTCGTATCTTCCTAAGTAAAACAAAATACAAATGAAGTAATTTCAACCTAGCACCTGCCTAGTTGGGACCAAAGGCTTTGCCGCAGTGCCGGCCGGAGTGGCCGTGCGGTTAAGGGCGCTACAGTCTGGAACCGAGCGACCACTACGGTCGCAGGTTCGAATCCTGCCTCGGGCATGGACGTGTGTGATGTCCTTAGGTTTAATTAGTTCTAAGTCCTAGGCGACTGATGACCTCAGCAGTTGAGTCGAATAGTGCTCAGAACCATTTGAACCATTTTTTTTTGCCGCAGTGGTGACATCGGTTCTCGTCAGATCACCGAAGTGGAGCGCTGTCAGGCTTGGCTAGCACTTGGATGAGTGACCGTCAGGTGTGGCGAGCGCTGTCGGCAAGCGGGGTGCATTCAGCCCGTGTGAGGCAAACTGAGGAGCTACTGGACTGAGCAGTAGCGGCTCCGGTCTCGAACACTGACAGCGGCCGGGAGAGTGGTATGCTGAAGCACACGCCCATCCATATCCGCATCCAGTGACGCCTACATGATGAGGATGACACGGCGGCCGGCCAGTGCTATTAGCGTCTTCTGAGACCTGTTCAGACGGAGTTTAGTTTAGAGTTTTAGCTGCTAGTGTCGAATATAAACTGCTTTACAGTTGCACAGTACAAATTAGAACTAAAGCTGACCTTTTCTTTCCTGGAGTACTAGGCGATTCACCTCGATGGGAGCTTGCAGTCTTTCTAATCCTATCTAATGTTCGTACACTTTTGCCGGTGTAGGTGGCAGCTCTCTTACGGGACTGCGTGACAGGATTAGGAGCTCCATGATTTCATTTGCCTCGTCCCAGCATTCCAGCACATTGTGCATAATTTTACGAGCACCACTTCGTACCACAATCTCCCTTTCCTTTTTAGGGGTTCCGAGAGTCGTGCTCGAACTCTGTGATGGAGCTGAAGCAGCGTCTTTACTCTTTTTAAAATACGACACGAGCAACAAGTAACGCACAACACAAATCAAAACAAAGCGGAGAATACACGAAAAATTCGGTGTTGGTTGGCAGTGCTGTAAAAGCGGTGGGACAGGCCAGACCTCTACTGGGAACTTCAGCGACCATAGATCAAAACAACCCCGAGCAATAACCATTTTATACAGTCAGACGACTGACCTGCAGGACAGGTATGTGGATTGCACGCAAATCATGTGGAACGTGGTTTAGGCCCCTGGATACTTTTGAGCATGAAAGTGCATGTAGCACTGACTATGCATCAGGATGCAAGGTATTATGGGAACTCTTGCCCTATAATACAGTATCTTTGCTGAAGCTGAAATTAACCTAGCAAAAGAAATGGTTTGTTATGTGAACCATTATATACCTAGGTGAGATTCTTTCTATCTTCTTCATTTTCATGAATCAGGACTGATTTTACTGATCACGGTCGTGAATCCCTAAAATTCTGGGCCATGGTCTTCCATAACCCTCAGATCATTGATACGCAGAAGCTGATCATTCAGTCACAAAAAAGTTAATACCCAAGCGGCAATTAGAAAGTCATTTCACATTTCATCCTACAACAAAACCTTCTCATCTCTTATGCTTTGTGGCCACACTACCTGATCCACTAATCGATTGTGTCTGTATCAGATTTTTATCTTTCACTTTATTCTTAATAACTTCGCCCTTATCTGTCGTGTCGAATAACTACGTTTAATGGAAATTCTAGCAAGGACAGAACGGTTGATGTTCATTGACGTCGTCTTAGGCTTTTCTCCTGTCGCAACTCCTATTTTACATCGAACAATAATTTTAGGTTACACTAAATGACTAAGTCAACGAGGGAAGAAACTTTTGTCTTTCTTACCTTACGTTGTAGCTTCACATTTAACAAGTGTTTGTCCATCTTTGAAGTTAATTTTTGTGTCTGAGTTATGTTTCTACTATCACAAAAATTTAATTTAAGGGAAGGCATCACACAAGTTTTTCTTATCGGGAATGGAATTAAAATTCAGGATGAAGGCATATCAGTGATAAGACTCGCCGAATAGATTGCTATCCAAAAAGAGAGTGAGGAAGAGTAACAGGACCTATAACGTGGAATAAATGGTCTGATGAGCACAGATGGTAGACTGCAAGTAAACAGAAGGAGAACTAAAGTACTGAGGAGCAGCGATGAACTTCACATTAAAGTTGGGGAGCATGTCGAAAATATGTGGAAAACATTGACAAGAAGAAGGGATAGGGTGATAGAACAGGAATACAACTTAAGTGAGTACTGGGAACTGCACAATCCAGTAGCGTGTGAAAAACGGTGTAATAGTATTCTCAGGCTGACCGAGTAGGATAACACTGACACACGCCAACGTCAGTTCAAATCCTAATCTACTTAGCTAGGTTTATACTTTCCGTGACTCCCCGAAACCACTGAAGGTAAATGCTGAGATGTCTCCTTAGAGAAAGGCACCGGTAATTTCGCCGGTCGGTGTGGCCGTGCAGTTCTAGGCGCTTCAGTCTGGAAACGCGTGACCGCTACGGTCGCAGGTTCGAATCCTGCCTCGGGCATGGATGTGTGTGAGGTTAGCTACGTTTAAGTAGTTCTAAGTTCTAGGGGACTGATGACCACAGATGTTAAGTCTCATAGTGCTCAGAGCCATTTGAACCAAGCACCGGTAATTTCCTTCTGAACCCATTTCATTCGAAGTTCATGTCGCAGTTTAGCCTCCCTCTGTCTACAGAGGATTCAGTCTTAATCTTCCTTCCCTCTTTACTCTCAGTTTGGTCTCTGTGCCACACGAACTATCGCTGATTAATTAATCAGCGCCTGGGTCACATCCCTGTCCAAGCTTGCGTTCTAGATGTTAAGTTATACAAACAATTCAATCAATGCAACAACATGTATTTCTTTTAACTGCTTTTAAACTAAATTAAGCCTCACACTACACGAAAGATTAGTGGGAACACTGGGGAGAGAGAATTGCAAACGGAATCAGAAAGTTGCTAGGAGGTTTTGATGTTTTTTGGAGATTAAAAATCACACACATTCTTTCGAATAAGGACATAGATAAATTTACATGGTCAGCAAGGGGATATAGATCTATCATAGATTATGTAACAATCAGTAACACACTAGAGGGAATAGTAGTAGTCGGGCACTACAGGTTAAGGCAGAGTATGTGCTGACAATAGCGTAAGCGCATTCTTATCTGTGGTGTTAAATTACAGCTGAGACAACTCGTGTCATATTGAGCTGACAGTAGCATCAGCACTTCCTTATCTCCAGGTACACTTCTGGAATCAAGACATCCCCCCTGCACTCCTACGAGTTGTGTGTGAAGAACCCCCGCCCACGCACCTGAGCTTCCGTGCGCCTTGTGCCTCTGCGCCTGTAGCATCATCTTACTATAACTGATATGTACGAAGTGTAGGCGTGTAAGTGTTGATATAGCTATAATCGTCATTGTATTTTGTTACTCAGCAGGTTGCAGGTTAAACGTAAACGCACAGCACTCTATCAACGCATTTGCTTGTTGGCAATGACAACTGATGAAGATGTCGACTGTGATGATGAAAATATTGAAGCAATTTGCTATTGTTAGGTGGCGTAGTTGATAATAGTCTGAAACCCAGAGGTAGGACACCAATTGCTCTTCACAAAATTGCTGAATATATTCTCATTTCAATTTCTAGAATACCACAGCATTTCAGAAATTTAAACGAAAATGTAGTCAGTAATAACGTAAATAGCAATTGGCCCCCACCTCTGGGTCTGAGACCCTATCAACTACGCCCCCTAATTGTCCTAAGCATACAAGCATAGACACACATAAGATAATAGTAGAGGTGGCGAAAAATATACTTACAGCGATCGAGAAATAGTTCACACACTTATGAAAGGAACGTCAAATGCTAAGAATGTCAAGGCACACTATATCAGCACTTCGTGTCGCGAGGCAATGTAGTATTAGCGCTGATAGTGATGAACAGGAGTGGAAAAAAAAGGAATAAGCTTACCTAATAATGCGTTTTTTCCTTGCAAGTGAGATGCAGTCGTTACAGAAACAGACGCCTGACGTGAACATAATGGTGTTCAACCAAACCTACTGCTTCAGTGCCGGTGGGTGTAAGCTTGTCAGTGCCGGTAAGCTATCGAATAGGCAGTTCTACCCAATGGTATTATTTGAAAGGCCTCGATTTAGTGACGTCAAAGTAAAATTGTTCATGGATGAATGACATCGACTATGTGATGTGTCAGTGCAGATTTTGAACTTGTTCCACGGTTTCAATCTCTTCCCTAGTACAGTTAAAATAATTAACAAGAGAGAGTGCGTACATCTACAGGAGCAGACTATTAAGAGTCTAGTGAATGCCAGTTGTGTAATAAAGCTTGAGCTAGGATGTCGACAAAGTGGCACTCGTACGTCTTCCGGCTGTATGAGACATCATAGAGTAATTTACTGGAGTTAGCTTTCCAACCCGTCCACCCATTGGAAGAAACCATCGCTCAACTCTACCATGCATGCTGTGCATCAATAAAGGTACAAGCCTCTCATACAACATTACCAGATGTGGGTACATTACTGCTGTCTTATTTAAAATTGTTTATATACCTAGCTATATGTATGATTTTATAAAAACCCCTGCATTCCAATGCAAACGAACAATTACTACTATGAGTAGACGAAACAACCTACCCACAACGGTCCTGTAGTGAGTAACTGGTCTTGCAGTGATTAAGTTAGAAACCATAAGAACAAGACGAATGGATCAATACTTCCTGGTATTACACATGCTTTGGCTATTGGACCTTCTGGTTGTGGGAAAACTGGTCTGGTTCTAACACTGTAAGAACATCCCGAGCGAGACCACTTCGAGCATGTATATATTTCTTGAAAAACTATGTTTCAGCCAAAACATCAGCTATTACAGCAGATTTTGCATAGCATTGAGGCAGTAACATGCGAGACGTTCAGTGAAAGCAGTGACGCTCCATAACCTGAGAAATTAAAACCAAACAGCGTATTCATATTTGACGATGTCGCAATGGAAAATCACGATTCACAGATATTTCTGCTTTAGTCACCATATGTAAATCAGTATATTTTATTAGAGTCAGACATACACAAGGATCTCTAAGCAGTTGGTCCGGGAAAATGCGAACTTTATTATCGCTTTCAAACAGGAGAATCTGAATTTAAAGAATATTTACCAAGCACATATAGGAACTGTCATTCAATTCATGTCATTCAATGAATTCGTTACAATAAATCGGAATTTCTAGAATAAATCACAGTATGGCTTTCTGGTTATAGATAAAACCAGGAAACTGCATGAGGGCTGATACAGACGAAACTTCACGGAGACAATGCATAAAAAGCGGTGTATCAGAATGTAACCGTATCAGTATACTGTAGACAGCGGACCAATCTGCTTGTGTGGCACACTCGTTCAGAAGTTACAAAGCACAAGTGCCTATTTGAGTGAAAAATCGGGGCAATCAAAACTATATTAATAGAATTGGAAAGTCTTACCGAGGTGGGTCTATAAACGTTGAGGTGTTGAATGCTAGAATACAGCAATGTAAACTATACGTCAATGAGAAAATTGAAGAAGTCATCGCAAAAGTGGAAGATATGCATTGATGTATAACGACGAGGGCTGAGACATTTGTCTCCCATCATCACCAGTAACCTCAAAATATATATAAGTCTTCAAATACCTTAATGCGAACCTCTATACAAGGGCGATATACTTGAGGGAAATATTATGGAAATGGAAGAGGACGTAAGTGAAGATGAAATGGGAGGTATGGTACTGCGTGAAGAATTTGACAGAGCACTGAAAGACCTAAGTCGAAACAAGGTCCCGGGAGTAGACAACATTCCATTCGAACTACTGATAGCCTTGGCTGAGCCTGCCCTGACAAAACACTAGCATTTGGTGAGCAAGATGTATGAGACAGGCGAAATACCCTCAGACTTCAAGAAGAATATAATAATTCCAATCCAAAAGAAAGCACGTGTTGACAGGTGTGAAAATTACCGAACTATCAGCTTAATAAGTGACGGATACAAAATACTGACATGAATTCTTTACAGACGAATGGAAAAACTGGTGGAAGCCGACCTCGGAGAAGACCAGCTTGGATTCTGTAGAAATGTTGGAAAACGTGAGGCAATACTGATCCTGTGACTTACCTTAGAGAATAGATTTAGGAAAGGCAAACCTTCATTTCTAGCAGCTTTAGACTTAGAGAAGCTTTTGACAATGTTGACTGGAATGCTCTCAAATTCTGAAACTGGCAGGTGTCAAATACAAGCAGCGAAAGGCTATTTATACTTTGTTCAGAAACCAGATGGCAGTTATAAGAGTCGATGGGCATGAAGCGGAAGCAGCGGTTGGGAAGGGAGTGAGACAGGGTTGTAGGCTCTCCCCGATGTTATTCAATCTGTGTATTGAGAAAGCAGTAAAGGAAACAAAAGAAAACTTTTGGAGTAGGTACTAAAATCCATGGCGAAGATAAAAAAATTAGATGTTTGCCGATGACATTTTAATCCTGTCATAGACGGCAAAGGACCTGGAAGAGCAGTTGAACGAAATGGGCAGTGTCTTGAAAGGAGGATATAAGATAAACACCAACAAAAACAAAACGAGGATATTGGAATGTAATCTAATTAAATCAGGTGATGCTGAGGGAATTGGATCAGGAAATGAGACATTTAAGGTAATAGAAGGGTTTTGCTATTTGGGGAGCAAAATAACCATTGCTGGTCGAAGTAGATAGGATATAAAATGTAGACTGGCAATGGCAAGAAAAGCGTTTCCGAAGAAGAGAAATTTGTTAACATCGATTATAGATTTAAGTGTTAGGAAGTCTTTTCTAAAAGTATTTGTATGGAGTGTAGTGGAACATGGACGATAAATAGTTTAGACGAGAAGAGATTAGAAGCTTTCGAAATGTGGTGCTACAGAAGAATGCTGAAGATTAGATGGGTAGATCACGTAACTAATGAGGAGGTATTGAATAGAATTGGGGAGAAGAGGAGTTTGTGGCAGAACTTGGCAAGAAGAAGGGACCGGTTGGTAGGACATGTTCTGAGGCATCAAGGGATCACAAATTTAGCATTGGAGGGCAGCGTGGAGGGTAAAAATCGTAGAGGGAGACCAAGAGATGAATACACTAAGCAGATTCAGAAGGA
Source organism: Schistocerca nitens (assembly GCF_023898315.1). Classification (NCBI taxonomy): domain Eukaryota; kingdom Metazoa; phylum Arthropoda; class Insecta; order Orthoptera; family Acrididae; genus Schistocerca; species Schistocerca nitens. The sequence continues at coordinate 2,440,968 of NC_064619.1, read as the reverse complement.
TGTAAGTTGCAGTAATTACTGGGAGATGAAGAAGCTTGCACAGGATAGAGTAGCATGGAGAGCTGCATCAAACCAGTCTCTGGATTGAAGACCACAACAACAATACAAACTACCTCAAAAACGGGTTATTGTACAGCAGCATAAAGTCATCGAGGAGCAGGAAGCTATTATCATTATTAAAGGTAGGGTAGTTCCAATGAGGTCTGCATCTCTCGGAACAATTTAAGCCACTGTGGAAGAGGGCAGAAAAGAGTAAGGAGAAGAAGGAGAAGATGAAGGAGTAAATGCTAATATTGATTTCATCAAAAGTAACATTAATGATCAGATAGACACAACATACAGAGTCAGCAGGACGAAGCCATATGTACTGGATAAGAATCCAGTACATATAACTGAGAGTACAATAAGTGTAGGGGATATGAAATCTGAAAGAATGCCTCGTTTATTAGAGCCATTTGGAAACGCCGAACGTCAGAAAGTATACCACGAAAATTATAAAACCGTCTGGTCAAATATTACGCATGGCCAGTCTACCTAGGACTCCAAATGGACGAATAAAAGACTCAAAGAGAGACAAATTTAAGATTGTAATGAAACCAGAGATAGCGACTGCACATATCGTAGGTGAAAGTTTTGAACTTTAGCATAAAAGGCTGAACAATCTACCTCTCCTTCCGAACAGGCCTTGGAAGGCACAACGATCATTCTCAGCCCACAGGCGTAGTTGGATGCGGATATGGAGGGGTCAGCAAAAAAATGGTTCAAATGGGTCTGAGCACTATGGGACTTAATTTCTGAGGTCATCAGTCCCCTAGAACTTAGAACTACTTAAACCTAATTAACCTAAGGACATTACACACATCCATGCCCGAGGCAGGATTCGAACCTGCGACCGTAGCGGTCGCGCGGGTCCAGACTGAATCGCCTAGAACCGCTTGGCCACAACGGCCGGCAGGGGTCAGCACACCTCTCTCCCGGCCGTATGTCAGTTTACGAGACCGGAACCACTACTTTTCAATCAAGTAGCTCCTCCGTTTGTCTCACAAGGCTGAATGCACCCTGCGTACCAACAGCGCTCAGCAGACCGGATGGCCCAGCCCGACAGCGCTTAACTTCGGTTATCTGACGGGGACAGGTGTCACCAGTACGGCAAGGCCATTGGCAATCTACCTCTAGAGTATTTAAATTACGATGGCCCAAAAGAAATCATAGATAGATTACGACTACTTCCAGCATCAGTTGCCGCAGGGAATTCAGGTTACATGTACGAAACATTCTCAACCGCACCTGAGCTTCGAGAAAGACACATAATTGAGTATTCACGGAGACAGTTTTTCATGACCTTCATAGAGCTACACGCAGAAAATTTCTGTGCAGTGGTAATACGGCGATTGAATGATTTATCGGAGGCTGATCTCGTAGATATGCAAGCCTACTCATGGTCGAATAACGAGGTACATTCTAGTGGTCGTAGACAAATATTCCGTTCTCTTGGGCTCTTCCTGTGAAGGTAAAAACAAATAAGGAGGTTTCTAAGGTTTTTGGTTAATTGTTGTGACTGGAGCGAATCGGTGTCCCAAAACCTTCAGACCGATGTCCCAAAAGCTTCGAACCTACATTGGAGGTGAATTTTTACAACAGAAATTTCAAAGCAGTAATGGAACTTTCTCCCGTTTGAAATCTTGTATTGTCGAACGGTTAAACAGGACGATCAAAAACCGGATGTGAAATCAATTTCCTCTCTAAGGTGCGTGCAAATGGCTAAACATCCTACCACAAATTACTGGCGAGTATAACGGTACTACTCATCGTACAATTAAGTAGAGACCTGTTGATGTCCGTGATAGTGGACTTCTAAACACAGTTTACAACCGTAGTAAGATGGTGGATCCACGCAAGCAGAAGTTCAACGTAGTTGATTGGTACGTATTTGAAAATACAAAGCCGCCTTTCAGAAACCCTATCTATCAAACTGGTCAACAGATTTGTTTACCGTTCCCGAGGTGCAGCACTCGAGTCTGAGAAAATACACCTCCAAAAACATTGATGGTGAAGAAACTGCAGGAAATGTTCGTACGGAGGAAATGCAGAAAAGCCCTGAACCGAACGTTAGTGCAGTTCTCCCCCGGGATGTATTGTTATTGTTTCATAATGAGTGAAGCTATTATTCCTTACAGTAATAGGAAATTCTTTTTTACTTTATGACATTTTTAAGAATACTGTGTAATGCATATTACCACTAGTTGCGGCGATACTCCTCGCTGTTTACAATATGCTGATCCTGCTTCACCTAAGATACTGCATTTATTTTGCCCACATCTTTTTTCATTGATGATCTCGTAAGCCACAGCATTAGTTTTTAGCCTTATTGACGATTCATTTGCGTGGTACACCTTTTCTATATAGAGCCTGATACTAAAAAGTTTCCAATATGTCCGGTTTTGATATTATCATCTGATGTTCTCCCGTTAACGAATGACTATGGGTATTTTGGTAAGGCTACTTCAGGCTGTAGCCATTACATGTAGCCTCCTATTTCGCACCGAATTCATGAGTTACTTCTTATTTGTGTATTCAGCTACAGTTTACGAGTTATCTATATTCATAAAATCTGACATGCTTCTCTTTTACTTGCACTTGGTTCATATTTTTACACTTTCATGGACTGAGTCTATTCTCATGGTTCGTAGCACTAATGCCTATTTGATTGAACTTTTCATGTTTTGCAGTACTGAAATCTTTCCTTTACGACTTTTGTCGGTAGTTAGACTTCACATTTATTTTTAAATACGATTATTAATTTGTAACATTATTTATAATATGTTTATGGGCTGTTACAATTTTGTGTTAGGTATCTGGCGCAATTTTTTGTGTTTCTATTACGTAATAAATTACCCTCAAATAAATGGATAGGACTGATATTTGCGTCACATTGACATTACTGTTTTGTAGTTATTTCTGTTCGGTGACTGATGTTGTTGCTTTATGCATGCGTATCATGTTCTCCAGTCAAAGTATATCTTTCATTATTACCCGAATATTTGGCTACGTTACTTCATTGCTGGTTTCTTTCTCTTATATACATTGATATGTGCCACTTGTTTCGTTTAGTAATTCTATGTGTGACATCCTGTTATGTGTGTATCTGCTGAATTGTACTGAATTGTACCTTTTTTGTATAGGCCTGAATATGAAATGATTGGACCGTTGATACCGTTGTATAATATAACACTATCAAAATAACGTATGCTGGTGCAGTATTAATACAGTTCATCGAGCAGCCGCTGCCTGCGCTCCTGACGACATTTTAGTCGTAAAGGTTCATTACGATCGCTAGTATATTTCTAGGGAGAACAAGTACTGGAGCATAATAGTGATGAAATTTATGTGTTGAATCAGCATGTGGGTATAGTGCAAATCAGTATGATTCGTGTAGGGTGTAATATCGCGACGAATTCATACCTTAATAACAGATTAGTCCACACTATATATGCATGCTTTGCTACATTCGGTTGTGGTTATAGAACGGTACAGCTTTCCAGTAATCCAATATATCTTCCTCTGACTGTTCAGGCATTAGACCATCTCGAGATGAATATCGCAGATCAGAAAGCGAATCAAGTTGACTTTCGCTGTGAGGAAATTACAGTACGTGTTCATCTGAAGAAAAATTAATCGTGTACTTAAGTATAAATATGACTTAACTAGTCATCAGAAGACCACTTCGCAGTGGAAGCAGAATGTGATGACAAGCGAGATGTACGGGTATCTTATAAACGTTGAGCTGAAACCTCACAATGACGACTCTTGAAGTAATGACTCCAGTTCAATACAAGGAGCGTTTCAATAGGGAGGGATATTATTCCCAGTAAACATTTGCCTCAGTAGCGTTTAATAATAATGATGCAGTGCGAATTGTTATTGAGCGTCCAGGTGGACTGAAACTTCCAAGCAAGAAATACTCATTTTGTAGGCAGTATTTACACCTAAAAAAGCTGCAGCGCGATCAGTAACGTCACTTCTTACATGTAATGCATTTGCCTTTCTGTTTCAAGAAATAAGATTCGAGATTAATGGAGTTGAAACCCATCGCGCACCAGAAACGTGGTGGTCATATCTACACTCAAGACACACATATTTGCATCAACATCAGATCTGCATGCCCCACAAAACGCAGGATGGTTCACAGGCGGATCGATAGGTAAGTCCTTTTGTGCGTAGATTCCGCTCAAAATGTTAGTGGGCTTCTTTGAAGACAGCAGTCGAATTTTCATGTATGCTAAGCAGGAGATGATTTTAGTTCGAAGCGCTATCGATGACAGCTTGAACATTCAAAGGAAAGAAGAAGAAGAACTTAAAATTGTGCTGGATAAGCTGATATGGAAAGTACTACACCTTCTGATATCAGACGAAGAGAACCTGAAACATTTATGTGTTCTGAATTCATAAGTGCCTTTAACTCTCTGTTCATAGGAGTTATCCGAATATCGAGTCGTTGTCATGCATCCCGGCAAACATGGACTCTTAAGACTTCTATCCAGTTAGAAACATCTCGCTTTTTTATTTTAGCACTGCAAACAGGCAGACACGGGGCTACTGAAAAGGTTTCAAACGTATTCGACGACAGGAATCTGACTTATGTAAGAGTGTATCTTAAGTCCCAGTAATTTACATACGATAATTTGCAGCTCAAGTGTAACAGAAACGATTATAGGCTACAATATAACAAGTATGCAAGATTTTATACCTCATATTTTGAGACTGTCGTTGATTTTGGATGCTCACTTAGCCTGCAGAAGTTTAAGGAATTACCACCTATATAGGTGATAATTATTCAAAGCAACACGAAATGGTGAACAATGGAACTGTGGATGTGTGTATTCAGTTTGAATCGTCCAGAAACTTTCCTGTGAGCGCTAAAGCATATGCATTAATACTATACGACCGTCTCATGAACTATTTGCTACTAACAGGAATTTTACAACATGCGATATAAATGTAGTGACATTATACAACAAACAATCCATTATACAATGATGCCTCACAGAGGAAAAATATTTGAAACCACACAGTTTTTTATGACGAGTTTGGACGATTGGTGTTTAAAGATGTGGCGTTCCTTGCATTCTCAGATATCAGAAAGTACTAACGAGGTATTCAACAGGCGTTGCGTCACCCAAACCGTGTAACTCAGTGCGGTGTCCTAAAACTAGAGAAACGGCAGCACAGTAGACTATTTTGCCACTGAGACAATGAAGGGATGGTCTATAATGATATGGTGTCATTTCTCGGACCGTATGATTCTAGAGACACCATAGTTTACTTCAAAAGCTATGTGAAGATTTCCTGATTTCAAGAAATTTATAAATGTGCATCGATCCAGAATCTAGAAACAGAAGGAAGTCCTGCCTTCAAACAGTTGAAGAAGTGCCACGGATAACATAGGTTTACGAATGCTTAGTTGGCTTACGGATAAACAAACTGTTTCTTCAAAAAATTTCTACTTGTTTATTCACAGCCTGTTTCCTACCTCCTCGGTTACTGGTTTTTGGTGAGTAACTTACACTTCCCCACTCCCCCCCCTCGTAAAATGAAGCACCAGGGGGCTTTGCGAGAAGCTGCGTCGTAGTTGTACTAATAAGCAGGAACTGACATACAAAAGCTGGTCACGCGGCCTTGGTTAGGTCATGCTGGGACATTATCGCAGTAGCGCGTATGCACCACATGCAAGTACCTAGTAGCACATGCAGATATGAGCTGCCAGTGTGTCTCTCACTCCCATAAAGAGCACGAACGTCAGTGCTGTGCTAGATTCGCATAAATGCAGAAGTCTGCGTCTCTCAGTATATATGTACCTGCATCCAAGACTGCACGCTGGCTGTACATAAATTATCACTGAACAGCTCCTTCCTATTTCAGTCTGATCAGCGATGAAGTGCTCTACACAAGCTGATATGATGAAGGCGCTGGTAAATGCGCTCCTTCGTCAGATGACGACAGCTTGATTTCAAGCACATCACAATCTTTCGATGATGAGGGTATGGAGTTTCTCATTAATGATTCATATGAAGGCTAGTGTAAGAACTTTTTATATAAGCATGTAATTTTTTCCATGTTAGCACATTATCCTTACGCGTTCGTGTTTTTTTTTTCTGCTGCAGGTAATTTGATCGATATTGATTTTTCACAGCAGGTACCTATGATGGCATTTATCTCTCAGAATTCACGAGTGATGACAGCAGTCGTTGAGAGGCAGATATGTGAGCAGCAGTGATACTACTTTATCGACCAATAATAGTAAAAATTTTCTTATTGTTACACACAATTTTTTTCTAGATTCACTTGTTGCTGATATTGCAAGGGAAGTGGAAGTGAAATTAAAGCAAAAAAGATAAGAATATTGCAGACATAATATTATGAGTAATAATGAGGATGAAGAGTGGCTGAAAGAACTTATCGTCGATGAACCTCTATGGAAGTGTCAGAATTTAATTATTGTTGGTGAATATACACGTATGTTACTTCTATCTGTGTGTGATACTAATCAGTTTAGCTTCTTCTTCCATTGCAAAAGGAAGTGGGCTCACAGCACCAGCACCAGACCTTTCATTGATGTGAGCATCGACGTCTGCGTCACCTTGGCCTAGGAGTTGTGGGGCGGTGCCGTCGACGTCTGATCACATCAACTGGGGCCGCAGCCTACCACCCCCAGACAAGCCGTAGCGAGACAGCGCCATTGGTATCGTCACCGTCAGCTCATCTGGGGCCACCAGGCCACTGCCCCCAGCCCAACAGTACCAGAGTAGTGCCACCGATGTCTGTGTCATCTCAGCTGGGGCCGTCCATGCCAACTTCTCCAGCCCAGCGGCAGCAGAACACTGCCGTTGACGTCACCGATGTCACCTCGTCGAGGGTGTAGCAGTGGCCGCCCCACAACCCGCCTCGTTCACCAACAGCAAGTAAAACACGCAGCCACTTTTAAGGCCACTCCGTGGTTGCTGTGGCTCTCAGGAACAGGATTTTACGGTCTCTCACTGATAACATCATTGCTGGATTTCATTATGCAGCTACTTCCTTCGTGCACGTCAAGCAGTGTTGGGAAGGGAGATCCCTGAAACCATCAATGCCCAAGGGTATTTCACCATCAGCTGCAAATCAGTTCTCTACTGTCAGCTGTTGCACGTTCCCTAAAGAAGGTAAAACTGATGCTGCAGAGACAAGTACCGTCAAATTATGGGGGAAGGATGGCGTGACATCGCAGAACATGTCAACTGCAGAATGGTATGGAACTTTTACCAAGTGTCATACTAAGCCGTTTTCGTGATATAAAGGGAAGAGGTTCCCAGTTTAAGCCCTCTCTCAAATGATATTTTCGCTAAAAAGTCATGTATAAATGTCCAGAATCTACATGAGATAGACGAATACTGTTTCACATGGTCGCTTTTCGCTCACGATAGAAATTACCTGAAAGATACATGTCATACGTATATGGTTCAAATGGCTCTGAGCACTATGCGACTTAGTTTCTGAGGTCATCAGTTCCCTAGAACTTAGAACTACTTAAACCTAACTAACCTAAGGACATCACACACATCCGTGCCCGAGGCAGAATTCGAACCTGCGACCGTACCGGTCGCTCGGTTCCAGACTGTAGCGCCTAGAACCGCTCGGCCACCCCGGCCGGCTCATACAGATATGTACAAGACATGTAAAGGCTGCAGGCATTATAGCTTTGAAGGCATTTCAGTCTCTATCACAATCCTAGACCTACCAAAAGTCGAGAAGCAGAACCCTAATTACTGAGTTCGCATTTACACTCCGTGTACAGATGAGAAGAAAAGCGAAGCAGGAGATGTGAAACGTAAGACAGTCAGACTCTTCTAATTTCCCGAAATAGCCTGTCAGCGTCCGAAACAGGCAGATTTATTGCTAATCTCCAAAGGCGAGAAGGAACACTTCGTTTGGTTCCCACTCACTTTCCGCCCAACTGAGGGGAAGACGCTTTTGCCACAGATGCCTCAGTTCTTTTACTAAGCGTCAGATGGTCAGATCAGTCCGTATTTCAGTTGGTAACAGCTGATGGTAGGCTTCGAGTGTGACACAGACCCCTCGAAGCCTTGGACGTAGGTTGTGAAGAAGGCAGTGTGCAAGTTGGTCGTGGCTCTATAATGATGTGGACTCTGTTTACATGGAACGGACTGGGATCTATGGTCCAACTGAACCGACCATTGTTCATCTATTTGGCTACGATTTGCAATCGTTAATGGACTTTATGTTCCCAAATGTAATGTCACTGGATCAGTAGTTGAAGAAAACTCTAGACAACTGGAGCGAATGATTTGACCAACCAGATGTTCAAAAAAGAAGCCCATCGAACATTTATTAGACCTAATAGAGAGGTCAGATCATGCACAACATCCTTCACTAGCGAAAATTTCGCGGTTATGGGCGGTTATAGAAGCAGCATGGCTCAATATTTCTGCAGGGGCTCCGAACGACTTTTTGAGTCCACTCCACTTCGAATTTCTGCACTATACCAGACAAAAGCAGGTCCCGACACGATATTAGTAGGCATCGCATGACTTCTGTCACCTCAGTGTACTGCAGAGTTGGTTAGAGGTGGAAGTGTGGGTAGTGTTCCAACGCACAACACTCTCCCCAGCTTCAGAAACAAGACACAAGAAATAAGTTTTATAAAGGAATAGCCGTCTACACAGTACAGAAGTGAGACGTGGGACATTTTCAAATACTAAGAATGTAAGTGGCAGGGGTAAAATACAGGGAGCGAAAGGCTATTTACAATTTGTACAAAAACCAGATGGCAATTATAAGAGTTGAGGGACATGAAAGGGAAGCAGTGGTTGGGATAGGAGTGAGACAGGGTTGTAGCCTCTCCCCGATGTTATTCAATCTGTATATTGAGCAAGCAGTAAAGGAAACAAAAGAAAAGTTCGAAGTAGGTATTAAAATCCGTGGAGAAGAAATAAAAACTTTGAGGTTTGCCGATGACATTGTAATTCTGTCAGAGACAGCAAAGGACTTGGAAGGACAGTTGAACGGAATGGACAGTATCTTGAAAGGAGGGTATAAGATGAACATCAACAAAAGCAAAACGAGGATAATGCAATGTAGTCGAATTAACTCGGGTGATGCTGAGGGAATTAGATTAGGTAATGAGACACTTAAAGTAGTAAAGGAGATTTGCTATTTGGGGAGCAAAATAACTGAGGATGGTCGAAGTAGAGAGGATATAAAATGTAGACTGGCAATGGCAAGGAAAGCGTTTCTGAAGAAGAGAAATTTGTTAACATCGAGTATAGATTTAAGTGTCAGGAAGTCGTTTCTGAAAGTATTTGTATGGAGTGTAGCCATGTATGGAAGTGAAACATGGACGAGAATAGTTTAGACAAGAAGAGAATAGAAGCTTTCGAAATGTGGTGCTACAGAAGAATACTGAAGATAAGGTGGGTAGATCACGTAACTAATGAGGAGGTATTGAATAGGATTGGGGAGAAGAGAAGTTTGTGGCACAACTTGACTAGAAGAAGGGATCGGTTGGTAGGACATGTTTTGTGGCATCAAGGGATCACAAATTTAGCATTGGAGGGCAGCGTGGAGGGGTAGAGGGAGACCAAGAGATGAATACACTAAGCAGATTCAGAAGGATGTAGGCTGCAGTAGGTACTGTGAGATGAAGAAGATTGCACAGGATAGAGTAGCATGGAGAGCTGCATCAAACCAGACTCAGGACTGAAGACCACAACAACAACAACAACAAGAATGTAAGAGCCAGACAGCTGAAACGATATGTTTTAGAGCTGTAAAATTATGTACCAAGGTCGACAGATCAAGAAACGGAGACATTAGGAAGGAACTAAACATACACGGGATGGCCAGAAACAGTTTGAAAAGCCTGTAAGGGTCTTGCAGGGTAGGTTGAGCTGAGAAACAATTGATTAAAAAACTGCCATACGATGCGCTGTTTCTGAGTTAGTAAGTACTGACGTTATCCAATCAGTCCTTCGGGTGTAAATTTAAGCAGCCCGCCAGATGCAGTTGGTGTCACAGTTTTTTTCATAGCGTAGATGACAGCTCACGACAGTGCCCACTTTTTGACTCCGGTTCGATCATTACTATCGTCCCATATGCAATTTTTGCATCGATCCCTTGTTGGGCTTGAGGAAACCAAACGAAGAACACGTTTGGTGACACCGTCTCTGGCGGGCCGCTAGAATTTGTGCGCGCAGCGGCCTGATTGGCTAATTATAGTGCTAATTAACTCGGAAATTGTGGGAAGTATCGAGCTTTTTCTTATCAGTTTTTCTCAGCGCAACCTATCCTGCAACACCGTTACAAATTTTTTACATTGATTCTCATCATCCTGTAGAACGTAAGAAATAAAACTGACAGCAGTAGAAGGAAATGCAGTAAATCATCTCGACAGAAATAACAGCGGCGGACTACCGTAAAAAATGCTATAGTCCGAATAAGTCTGGGAAGGCCAAGAAAGAGATGGACACCGTATCAGGAATATTCCTCGAACTTGAAGTGTAGAAGAAGAATCGTCCGAATGGTATTCGTAGTGTATATTTCCTTAAATTAAAATTTCGCTGTGGCATTAGAAATAGAGATGAAACTCATTTTTTAAAGCAGTCGGTCGGAGTGCATCAGATGGAGGTACGACCTTTTCGAGATACTGGATTGTCAGGCGTGCCAAAGAGCGAAACAACTCTGATCACAATTTAGTAATGAAGAAGAGAAGGTTGAAATTTAGGTGACTAGTCCGGAAGCATCAGTCTACAAAGAAGTTGGATATGGAAATTCTAAGAAATGACGAGATGCGACTGAAGTTTTCTAAGACTGTAGAAACAGCGATAATAAACAACCTAGCAAGCAGTTCAGTTGAAAGAGAGTGGACATCTCTAAAATGAGCACTCACAGATGTTTGAAAGAAAAACACATTTCATAGGAATTTCTAAAATCACTGGGGGTTGTGGCAACAACACGATCATTCACGGTGGCGTGTAGAGTGTATGTGACTGGCCACATACCATCAGATTTACGGAAAAACTTTATCCACGCAATTCCGAAGATTGCAAGAGCCGACAAGTGCAAGAATTATCGCACAATCACCTTAAGAGCTCATGCATCCAAGTTGCCGACACGAATAATGGATAGAAAAATAGAAAAGAAGAGTGAGAATTTGTCAGATGACGATCAGTTTGACTTTATGAACGATGAAGGCAACAAGAGGAACTGCTGTCGTTACGGAATGGAAGAAAGACTGAAGAAAAAACAAGACACGTTAATTTGTCGACCTGGGAAAAGTGTTCGACATCGTAAAACAGTGCTCCAATTTTGAAATTCTGAGAAAAACTTGAATAAGCTATAGGGTAAGACGGATAATATACAATATGCACAAGAAACAAGAGGGAAGCATAAGACTGGAAGATCGACAGGGAGTGCTCGGGTTATGAGTGCTGTAAGAGAGGGATGTAGTCTTTCGCACCTACTGTGTATACGTAGAAGAAGTAATGTTGGAAATAGAAGTGGGGTTAAAATTCAAAAAGATGTCAATGATAAAATTCACTGTTGACATTCGTACCCTGAGTGAAAGTGAAGAACAATCACAGAATCTTTTGAATTGGATGAGCTGCCTGAGTACAGAATGTGGACTGAGAGAAAATAGAAAAAAGTCGAAAGAAATGAGAAGCAGCAGAGATGAGAAAAGCTGGAAAGCTGGAAATTTGACCTCAGATTTGGTGATCACGAAGTGCAGGAAGTTAAGGAATTCTGCTATCTAGGCAGCAAAGGATGCGGCAAGGAGGACATAAAAGCCAGACTATCAATGGCAAAAAGGGCATTCTTTGCTAAGAGAAGTCTACTAGTATCAAACATAGGTCTTAATTTGGTGAAAACGTTTCTGAGAATGTACTTTTGGAGCATAGCATTGAATGTTAGCGGAATTATGGGAAAAATGGTACAGAAGAGACTCTGTGAATTTGATATGTGGTGCTACAGAACAATGTTGAAAATTAGTTGGACTGGCAAGGTAAGAAATGAGGAGGTTCTCCGCTGAATCTGTGTGGAAACGAATATATGGGAAACACTGTCAAGAAAAAGGGACAGGGTGATACAACATCTGTTAATACATCAGAGAATAACTTCCATGGGACTAGTGGGAGCTCTAGAGGGGAAAAACTATAGAGGAAGACAGAGAGCGGAATACGTTTCGCAGATAATTGAGGACATAGGTTGCAAATTTTACTGTCAGATGAAAAGGTTGGCACGGGAGAGGAATTCGTGGCGAGTCGCACCTAACAAGCCACAGGACTAATCACTAATAACATTCGGTTACATTAAATAAAAACGAAAACATTTTCTTCGCTGTGTACAGTTTCATCATTGCCGTCGTGTTCTAAAATATTGTAGGTTTCTTTCGAAAAATGACCAGAAGCACGCGTACTAAGAAGCAATTATTGTACTCAAAAGCTGATTAGAGACTGTTGAACCACTTGTATAAGATCTCCAGAATCATTTCAGCGAAAAATCTGCCAACGCAGGTGTTCGAAGCAGAAAGTATACATTTTAATGAAAAAGCTTCTGATGTACTCTAAGAAATATTTTTGGGGAGAATGTCATTTTAATATTTTAATGCTCAAACATAATTTGGAATAACGAATAATAAGAACTCGGAGCGTTCTGATTCGCCTACCGGATTAAAGTTTCATTTGTTTGAACACTGTGAAATAAGTCCATTGAAAGTGACGTATTTGTGTTTTCCAAGTCTGTCAACTCAACTTTAACCTTCTTTGGGATCAGTATTTTGAAACATGTAACTTACGTCATTGTTCGTCACTGCGCGTAACGTGATACAGAGAGTGTCCATAGTAAAAAGTCTGAATAGTAAAACTTCAAACAACATGAGGTAGAACAATCCGCTACTATTCTGATAAATTTTTCAGACGAATACCTTGTATTCTTGCAATGAACCACCATTAACAATAGTTGTAAGTTACTGTTTTTTGTGATTTCACTGATCAGTAAATTTAAGTATTTACATGTCGATCATGATGATAATAATAACCGTCATTTACTGCAAGAGTATCCACTTCATTACTCACAAGCAGAATCGCGTAAGGATGAGAACTGTCAAGTTTCATGAAGACATGATAAACCAGCGTCTCTTTGGCCTTAAAGTTTGATTGTAAACGTCAGTAGCTGGTGAGCCACCGTGATGGAAATCTCAAAAGGGCTACTGTGTCTTGAAAATCGTAGAAGACTGTCAGTACGAAATGTATCATATATCTTCAATCATGTATAACGACAAGTGCGTTAGATGACAGTTTCTTGTCAGTTGCAAAGTTTCGCTGCTAGATTTAAATTTAACGCAGATCTTTCATTTCTGTTCTTAGTTGCACTTAGCAGTGTCGTTTTTGCACGTGTAATATTTTTTAGTATTTTTGTGTAATTGCTTAAGGAGAGTCTTAATGAAACTAGACGAAAAATAGCATCGATTATAGTTTCTTACTGTTTCATCAGTGTTATTCTGTAACCTCCCCCTCACTTATCGACCTTAATTACAGTGAAAAATTAAACCGCTTGTACCTAATGGAAATTTGGGAAAAGCAATCGTCACCGAAGTTAATCTGTCGGTAAAGAGGGAGGAAAGGGTTACATCTAAATGAAAGGAAAAATGCAAATGAAACTTGTGGAAATTAATTTTGAAAAGGGGTAAAGTTAATAAAGAAAGTAAATGTGCGGCCGTTACGTTAACAATTAACTAGCGGTAATTAGATATTTGAGATTTGGGGGAAATTACGGTCGCCAGTCCTATTGACAACTACTATAGTAACTGAAAAAGAAAGGTTATTACACATATAATTAGCACTAGAAGCGTGGCAACTGAAGGTTGACACGTGTTGTGTGAAAACTGAAAGTTTGTCAGAAGTAATAAATCTCGCTACACTCTGACTTAATTTAGCAAAAGAATTAATAAAACCAGAAAATCGAAAGTTAATTTAGTGACTGAAGTTAATAGTGAGCTTTCTTTCTGAAGCACTTCGAAATTCAGTAAAATACTGTTAGTCTTGGACTACCTCAACAATCATTTCAAAAGCTACTTGAATCTACGCAATTTAGAAATAAGAGATTTAACTTTGAATTTGAATTAAATGATTCTGAACAATTAACAATAGTAAAATTTAGTACGTACCAAGCTGAGCTGCAGTCACAGGTAAGCTAAAATATGCTAACAAAACTCGCACTCTCAATTTGTGCTCGTGTAATCTAAATATTGTAGCCAGCTATGTATACCTTAACTGAACTTTGAAATTAAAGCAGTGAAATCGAATGATGCTGGCGTTTGAATTTCAACGACACTCTGGTTCCTTTCGGAAAAGGAAGGGACCCTGCTTGGCAATGCAATTGGGACAATGAGCAACAAAGGTTCATACTAAGTTGCTGTAATTTTGTGATTTGAACAGTTTTAAAAGCTGAAGTCTGCCATACAATTCTAAAAATTTACGTGCTTCCAGTCTTCCTTGTTGGTTGATTGAAGGTTTGAAGCCGTCGATCGAGGAGGTGGCGACAGTCACTCATTGTCGGCCGTCGCTGTTGCAGAAGCTGGATGTTGGCGCGCCTTCTTCTCGACACGGTCACCAGACGAAACGGGCTCTTGATGTGCGCCAGCTAATGCTTCCCGTCCGCGACACCATGTCAGAAACTATCATCGCAAGTCGAGCGCAATTACATGCTGCCAAACCCCGAAAGCGCGGTAACTGGCGGGAGCTTCACACAACACACCTACCCCACTGCACCACCCCAGCCAGACTACCTCTGCTCAGCCCGCGCTCCACGCGGCAGAGTTAACACTACCAAAGATCTTAAACACTTTGGCTCTCCACACGACCTATCGATGCAATGGTTCGATAGCATAGTTTTCCCTAGGGAAGACCAGCGTAAAAATACAAATAATATTTACAAAACAAACCAATTATACATCGACATAGATGCAAATAGTAAAACAATTACAATATAAAAAAGACACAGAAATGACATATCTTGAGGTAACAAAACAAGGAAAAAATTATAGTACAATAGATGGAAATAGGAGGATATGCATTTCCGGCGTTACACGTGCCCCACATTGTCTGAGGATGTTCGTGTAACCTAAACAGACTCAGAAAATGTCCCAAAAAAGAAACATCGGAAATGCGTATGCTCAAAACACCAACAAAATTTAGCATTCGTCTAATTAAGCATAAATCAATTTTCAAACCATAATAATTGAGTGGTGACACTCCTAGTCTTATTCCACTCTGTCATCTTGCACAAAATAAAACAGGTTGACAACATATTAAAATTCATAGAAAACATAGAAAATGGTATAACTATTGTAAAATCGTCAAAATTCCTAACAGTATCAAGAAGTGGAATTCTATTTACAAAATTAACCAGAGTACATGGTAAAAAAAACAGGTATATCAAAATACGCAAATTAATAATTAATTACATAGAATACACATTTTATGTAACCTTTTCATAATTAATATTCCCGACATGAGAGTCCACTTAACGCGAAACAGGTAAATAATATTCAGTAGATCGAAAAAAATACTGCCCATCATCACAAACACTGTCCATCATCACACGCATGTACTAGCCTGAAACTTAAAATAGCGTCTAAGTATATCGGCAATGACTAGTAAATCACATATTTATGAAATCTTACAGCTAGTTCAAAATCATATTTACACTCCTTAATCTGCTGTGACTCAGCTGAAAACTTAAACTGGCAGCTTGGATTTTTCAATCGATTATTAATATGTTACTCTTAAATAATTTAATCAAAATTACTTACTTATTAATTACTATTTCTTTAATGTCCTTTTGGTCAGGCAAAAGCATGGCAATCTAGCAAACCATAAATCTTCCACTCTATATTTACATACTGTACAAATTACCCATTGTGTGGTATTAATCGATCCTAGGTTGGTACAATTTCAAGTCTACAATATACCGTATACCTAATGGTTTTCCAGAGCTTGGATACTCTAAGCAATAAGCATTTGTGTGAGGTATACCAATGACTTTATATGGTCCATTATAAACAAACTTAAATTTAGAGATTTCATTGTCTATCTCGCTCGATTTCTCATGAGCTTTTACAAGTACTAAGTCTCCGATTGCAAACTTAGCAAAACGCGCTTTAGCGTCATGACGACGTATGCGACCATCGGCTTTTAGCTTCATTACTTTTCGCAAACGATCTTTTTTCACACCAATACTAATGTCAATCCGTGGAGGGAATTTGATTATCTCTTCCACTAAACTTTTACTTCTGTCATCCAACAAGATGTCCTCTGGAGAAAATCCCGTCTATTCATGTCTCAAGGTGTTCATAATTCTCTCAAATACTGCTACATATTTGCCCCATGCCCTATGGTTGTGATGGCAATAGGTACGGCAAAGTCGGCCTAGCTCGAGCATATACCTCTCAGCGGGATTCCCAGTCTGAAATATGGATCACCTCGACCCCATTACTTTCCATGCCTTCATTCCACAACTTAGAAGTAAATTGTGCCCCATTGTCTGATAGAATCGCCATGGGCTTACCAATATGAACAAATTAATCGTTCACAAGCTTGCTATAGACCGCTTTGGCTGTAGCTTTCCTAATCGGGTATAGCTTGATGAACTTGGAAAAAGCTTCTAGCACTACTAAAATGTAGGCAAAGTTTCCTGATGACTTGGGCAAAGGTCCGTACAAGTCCACGCACAGTAATTCAAAGGTGTCGTTAGACCTTATACTTCGCATAGGACCACGACTCGTACAGTTGGTAACCTTCACCTTCTGACATATATCGCAAGTTTTCACCCTGTCAGTAACGCGTTTTAACATGTTGTTAAAATGCACTACTTCACTCAGCTTTTCTATAAATTTCTTTGGTCCACAGTGACCATACGCCAAATGGTAGTAGTCTATTATTTCCGTGACGAATTTGGTGGGCCAGCATACCCGCCAAATATTACTATCTTCACCCTTACGTATGTACAAGATCTGATCGTATATCTTGTAATACTTCCTTAATTTCTCTCCTTCTGGACTCCTTTCGTCATATCGGGTTTTCACCATATTTAAACAACCGTCCTCGTTCTGATGACGACGTAGATTCTTACAGACGTTCATTATTAATTTACGTCCCTCAACTTCTTTAAAATAGTATAATTTGACCACTCCATCTGACTCATCTTTCAATACTTGATTAGACTCGGGCAACCGCGACAGCGCATCCACTATGCAATTGTCGGTCCCTTTTACGTAACAGATGTCATAGTTAAATTGCTGTAAATACAGCGACCACCTAGTCAGTCTTTCGTGAAGTAGTTTACAATCCTTCAGATAAGTGAGCGCCTTATGGTCCGTATGAATAATCACCTTACGGTCCCATAGGTAACCCTTGAACTTCTTGAATCCCCACACGATAGCGAGACACTCCTTCTCAGAAATCGTGTAGTTTCGCTCACTTTTTGATAAAGTTCGACTCGCGAACGCTATCGTCCGGTGTTCCTTATCCTCTCCTTTACCAACTTCTTGGAACAGTTCTACCCCCACCCCGTAATTCGACGAATCCGTTCCCAGATGGAAGGCTAGCGATAAATCAGGATGAAATAGTATGTTAGATCTTAACAACTCGTCTTTTAATCTCTCGAAAGCGGCCTGACACCCGTCAGTCCACACAAACGGAACATTTTTGCGTAAGAGGTTATTCAAATTTTCATCATTAAACACTTGTCCTTTTACAAATTTACGGTAAAATCCTGTGAGCCCTAGAAAACTTTTTAACTGTTTCCTAGACCTGGGTGGAGGACAATTCCTTATTGCCTCTAGTTTCTCTGGGTCCTTCGTAATACCAGCAGTGGTAGTTACATGCCCTAAAAATTTCAGTTCCTCCTTCACAAATTCGCATTTCTTTAGCTTTAGAGTCATTCCGCCACGGCGCAATGCTCCAAAAACTTCATCTAACAGGTCACAATGGTCATGCCAAGTGGCATTGGCCAACAATAGGTCGCCAACATATACAGTTAATCTTGAACTCAAAGCCGGTCCTAGCACTTTATCTAGGGCCCTGATGAATACGGACACAGATATATTAAGTCCAAACGGCAGTACTCTATACTGATAACACCTGCCCGCAAACAAGAAGGCGGTGTACGGCCTAGATTCTTCTTCGAGTTCTATTTGCCAGTAACTAGTCGTCAGATCGAGACTAGTCATGAACTTAACGTCATGAAAACGTTGCAAAATCTCCTCCATACTCTCTGGTCTGTCTGTTTCGCGTTGAACGACTCTATTCAACGTGCGTGCGTCAATCACAATACGCACACTACCATCCCGTTTTGTTACAATGACCAAACCGTTATTGTATGGACTCGTACTTCTTTCAATCACTCCCCATTCGATCATCTTATCTACCTCCCGTTGCACTGCTTCCTTTTTGGACAGCGGTATAGCATACGGTCTCACGAAGAATGGTTCATACGGAATTACATGCAACTTGCATTTATATCCTTCCACAAGTCCCGGTTTGTCTGAAAACACACTCTTATTCCTCATTATCACTTCATACAGGCCTCGTCTTTGTTCGTGTGTTACGTTTGACACACCGTCTACAATACTTTCCAATTCACTTTCTACACTATTGTCAATGCCGAGATTCCTCACATTACAGTAGTTGAAATTCATACCTACGTCAATACCATCCGGCCAGTTAACAATGTGTATAGGCTGGTATTGCCTATGCACACCATCTCCTGCCTCGTCAAAACTAACTACTATTGTTTTATCTTGTGACGTACATGTCAAAGTTTTGCTTTCACAATTAATCGCTGCATGGCACTTTAATAGCCAATCCAACCCGACTATTACTTCCGTAGTTAAGTCTGGCACGACGACAAACTCTTGTTCAAATCGTGCCCCACAAATCTCGAAGTTGACAAAAATCTGTTTCGGGACCGGTTTACTGGCCTTCCCAGTAGCACCGATAATTTTCACTCCTGTTACTGGCATAACTACGATGCCAGGTCTGTGTTTCAGTAACTCATATATTTTCCCAGATACAGCACTCAATTCTGCACCGGTGTCAATCAACACGTTTAGTTGTAGGTCGTGCATATTAACAGACACTATCTGCCTACACTTGTCTTCGACTGTTTCTTTATTTTCCCACAGTAAATCCTCGTCTATATCCAGGTCATTCCAGTAAAAACCATTCGGCTTTTATCGTAAATCCGGCTTAGCTGGCGGCTTTTTCAGCATCTGTTCACATACAGTTTTAATTTCAACACGTTTGTCCTGAGGCTTAGTCTGTAGCTTCGCCTCCAATACCGAAACCTTTTCCTGTAACTCGTCAACTAGTGAGTGTTGCTTTGCTATCAATTCATTAATTGTCACCTTCGTTGATTCCTCTTTGGTCAGATTGATCTCATCTGCCAATCTACCTGGAGGAATGTGCCCAGCAGTATCTGCAATTACTTCCTCTGGATCTGCGCAACCCACACTGCTACCGTCTGACCGCATAACGTCAGCTCTAACCTCATACACGCTGTAATCTACGTGTTTTTCTACCAATCGTGTCCGGCTATCACTAAAATTCTTGTAATCTTTCTCCTCAATACTTTCGCAATGTTTAAACTGGAGTTTTGCGTGGGATGGGTCGGTTACTTCTACCACTGTAACTTTCGGTAAAGTCTGCCGGTTAGGGCCAGAACTTTCCGTCACTACTTCAACATCCAACTCCTGCGGGACGAAACACGACGAATCTTGCTCGTGCTCCCCATTAACATCAACTGTTTTCGGTAAAGTCTGCCGGTTAGGGCCAGAACTTTCTATCACTTCACAAACACTATCTTCCTGCGGGACGAGACGCGGCAAATCCTGCCCGCGCTCCCCATAAACACTTCTCCCGTACAGGCCCCTATAATCTCTTAGTTCGTCGTATAAGCGACCGAACTGCCTTAACCAGACCTCATCCCTCTCTGCATCCCCTCGCTCGATGACGGGCGTGATGTCCGACATCTGATCTCTCAACAATTACGAATCATTCCTAAACTCAATCTCCAGTTCCGCTGTGGGTGCTACAGCTGCCATTTTATAATCGATTTCCGGAACACTACTTACACTGACAGTGAATGTATTTTCTACTGCCGTGTCTACAGCTGATCTACTACTCGTGGGCTCACTCCTTTCTCCTAACACTGGCACACTCTCCCGCCGTTGATTATTCCATACGGAATTTTCATAACGACGACACCTCGGTTTTCTACTGTTATTGGGCCGCCAAAATTTCTCCACGCCCTGTCGGCCCCTCACCGGCGCGGCTAATGGTTTCCCTGTCTCGTCCCAGAAGATACGCTCCCCGGATGCTGCTGAGGCGGCTGATCACACCCTCTGGCGTTATTACTATTCTGCGAAGCCCGTATCACGCTAGTATGATACTGGTTTCCGTCATTCCTGTTATTATTTGCATTGTACCGATTGTCATTACGGCCCGAACCACTATTGTTATTGCTGCCAAGATTGCGGTATGCATTATTCCCATGGTTATCGTTGTTGTGGTTCCCGTTGTTGTTACCACGGCCTCTACCACTGTCGCGATTATTGCGCCAATTGTCCTCGTCCTCCACTCTTTCCAGGAAATCATTGATTGTCTTGTAATTGCTTCCTACGTAGCGTTTTGTATCATCTGGAAGCTTCTTGTAGAGTTCCCAGACTATTTCGGATTCCAGGCGTCGATCTCGCAAATATTCCAACTTGCGGATCCAGCCCTCACAAAACTCCTTCATCGAACCGCGCGAATTCGCATCGAAAGGCCTCGATACGACAAATTCGCGCCAGACACTTTGCTGTTTTTGCTCTGACCAGTATTCAGCCAGAAACAAATTTTTAAACTCGTCAAAAGTCAGGTTCGTAATGTTGAGGTTTAAGTCCCAACGCTTGGCATCACCAGCCAACAAGTCAATAACCGCATTAATTTTTCTCTCATTAGTCCATGATCTGGGTAAAACTCTTTCACAATTTTTAATGAAATCCGTCGCGTGTATACCGCATTTTTTCAAGGGGTCGAACCGCTCCTCTTTCGTCAACAATTCCGAACTATGTGCACAGATTGGTACATAGCTGTTTTCGTCAAGTTTCTTTTCTAATTCCGAAACTCTCGTAATTACTTGGCAAGTGGTTGTCGCAAGCGTTTCTACTTCTCTTTTTTTCTCTTCGCAGGTATTAGCCTGCTTCGTCACTTTAGCATCAACCTCGGATACTAAAGCCTTTGAAGTTTCCACCTTCTGTTGATCCTCTTTTTTCACTAATTGAAAATGTTCCGTCACCTTATTCTCGATGATCGGAGCAACTGCTTCTCCTACACTTTTCTCGATTCTGCTAATTTCGGAATAAAACGAGTATTTATGCTCGCAATTTCCGCCTGAACGCCTATCATTTAAGATTACCGATTTCGGTATTAATCACAACAATATCTTCTTTGATTTTATCAACTTTTGTGTTAACCACTCCAACATTGATGTTAACAACATTAATAGCTTTGTTCTGATTGTCTAGCTTCCGTTCAATTTTTTCAGCCTGAGCTTCTTGCTTGGCAGCTTGAGCTTTAATTTCTGCCGATTGACTCTTGATTTCATTAATCAAAACGTTCAATAACTCAGTTAAATTCCCGGAAACTATCGGTTTAACTTCCGTAGCGGCTTCCTCTTTAATTGTCCCCCCGTATTCGTCATCAAGGGGTTCAGATTTGATTTTCACTTCCGATTCCGAAACATTTTCTAAAGTTTGGAATTCCATTTCTGCTCTTTGTTGAGTTACGGCGGTCGCGTCTTTCATGCTAGCCACCTGCCCCTGAACAATGGGTCCCGCGGTGCGCGTTTCCCACTGTTCGACCGATTGTTCCGTATCCAAGTCTACCAAATTTTGGTAATTGTTGCCTTCACTCATTTAAAAAATTTTCAATATAAATATCAAATCTAAAATCTAATTAGGATTCCTCCCACTACTTAATCTCGCTGACGAAACTACCTGTTCGTAACCAATACTTTCTTACGACATTTGCACCATACAAAATTCGTGTCCAGAACAACCTCAGATCTGAAGATTGTCCTGTCACCAGGTCGCCACGTGTAACCTCCCTCTCACTTATCGACTTAATGACAGTTAAAAATTAAACCGCGTGTACCTAATGGAAATTTTTGGAAAAGCAATCGTCACCAAAGTTAATCTGTCGGTAAAGAGGGAGGAAACGGTTACATCTAAATGAAAGGAAAAATGCAAATGAAACTTGTGGAAATTAATTTTGAAAAGGGGTAAAGTTAATAAAGAAAGTAAATGTGCGGCCGTTACGTTAACAATTAACTAGCGGTAATTAGATATTTGAGATTTGGGGGAAATTACGGTCGCCAGTCCTATTGACAATTACTATAGTAACTGAAAAAGAAAGGTTATTACACATATAATTAGCACTAGAAGCGTGGCAACTGAAGGTTGACACGTGTTGTGTGAAAACTGAAAGTTTGTCAGAAGTAATAAATCTCGCTACACTCTGACTTAATTTAGCAAAAGAATTAATAAAACCGGAAAATCGAAAGTTAATTTAGTGACTGAAGTTAATAGTGAGCTTTCTTTCTGAAGCACTTCGAAATTCAGTAAAATACGGTTAGTCTTGGACTACCTCAACAATCATTTCAAAAGCTACTTGAATCTATACAATTTAGAAATAAGAGATTTAACTTTGAATTTGAATTAAATGATTCTGAACAATTAACAATAGTAAAATTTAGTACGTACCAAACTGAGCAGCAGTCACAGGTAAACTAAAATATGCTAACAAAACTCGCACTCTCAATTTGTGCTCGTGTAATCTAAATATTGTAGCCGGCTATGTATACCTTAACTCAACTTTGAAATTAAAGCAGTGAAATCGAATGATGCTGGCATTTGAATTTCAACGACACTCTGGTTCCTTTTGGAAAAGGAAGGGACCCTGCTTGGCAATGCAATTGGGACAATGAGCAACAAAGATTCATGCTAAGTTGCTGTAATTTTGTGATTTGAACAGTTTTAAAAGCTGAAGTCTGCCATACAGTTCTAAAACTTTACGTGCTTCCAGTCTTCCTTGTTGGTTGATTGAAGGTTTGAAGCCAACGATCGAGGAGGTGGCGACAGTCACTCATTGTTGGCCGTCGCTGTTGCAGAAGCTGGATGTTGGCGCGCCTTCTTCTCGACACGGTCACCAGACGAAACGGGCTCTTTATGTGCGCCAGCTAATGCTTCCCGTCCGCGACACCATGTCAGAAACTATCATCGCAAGTCGAGCGCAATTATATGCTGCCAAACCCCGAAAGCGCGGCAACTGGCGGGAGCTTCACACAACACACCTACCCCACTGCACCACCCCAGCCAGACTCCCTCTGCTCAGCCCGCGCTCCACGCGGCAGAGTTAACACTACCAAAGATCTTAAACACTTTGGCTCTCCACACGACCTATCGATGCAATGGTTCGATAGCATAGTTTTCCCTAGGGAAGACCAGCGTAAAAATACAAATAATATTTACAAAACAAACCAATTATACATCGACATAGATGCAAATAGTAAAACAATTACAATATAAAAAAGACACAGAAATGACATATCTTGAGGTAACAAAACAAGGAAAAAATCATAGTACAATAGATGGAAATAGGAGGATATGCATTTCCGGCGTTACACGTGCCCCACATTGTCTGAGGATGTTCGTGTAACCTAAACAGACTCAGAAAATGTCCCAAAAAAGAAACATCAGAAATGCGTATGCTCAAAACACCAACAAAATTTAGCATTCGTCTAATTAAGCATAAATCAATTTTTAAACCATATTAATTGAGTGGTGACACTCCTAGTCTTATTCCACTCTGTCATCTTTCAAAAAATAAAACAGGTTGACAACATATTAAAATTCATAGAAAACATAGAAAATGGTATAACTATTGTAAAATCGTCAAAATTCCTAACAGTATCAAGAAGTGGAATTCTATTTACAAAATTAACCAGAGTACATGGTAAAAAAAACAGGTATATCAAAATACGCAAATTAATAATTAATTACATAGAATACACATTTTATGTAACCTTTTCATAATTAATATTCCCAACATGATAGTCCACTTAACGCGAAACAAGAAAATAATATTCAGTAGATCGAAAAAAACACTGCCCATCATCACAAACACTGTCCATCATCACACGCATGTACTAGCCTGAAACTTAAAACAGCATCTAAGTACATCGGCAATGACTAGTAAATAACATATTTATGAAATCTTACAGCTAGTTCAAAATCATATTTACACTCCTTAATCTGCTGTGACTCAGCTGAAAACTTAAACTGGCAGCTTGGATTTTTCAATCGATTATTAATATGTTACTCTTAAATAATTTAATCAAAATTACTTACTTATTAATTACTATTTCTTTAATGTCCTTTTGGTCAGGCAAAAGCATGGCAATCTAGCAAACCATAAATCTTCCACTCTATATTTACATACTGTACAAATTACCCATTGTGTGGTATTAATCGATCCTAGGTTGGTACAATTTCAAGTCTACAATATACCGTATACCTAATGGTTTTCCAGAGCTTGGATACTCTAAGCAATAAGCATTTGTGTGAGGTATACCAATGACTTTATGTGGTCCATTATAAACAAACTTAAATTTAGAGATTTCATTGTCTATCTCGCTCGATTTCTCATGAGCTTTTACAAGTACTAAGTCTCCGATTGCAAACTTAGCAAAACGCGCTTTAGCGTCATGACGACGTATGCGACCATCGGCTTTTAGCTTCATTACTTTTCGCAAACGATCTTTTTTCACACCAATACTAATGTCAATCCGTGGAGGGAATTTGATTATCTCTTCCACTAAACTTTTACTTCTGTCATCCAACAAGATGTCCTCTGGAGAAAATCCCGTCTATTCATGTCTCAAGGTGTTCATAATTCTCTCAAATACTGCTACATATTTGCCCCATGCCCTATGGTTGTGATGGCAATAGGTACGGCAAAGTCGGCCTAGCTCGCGCATATACCTCTCAGCGGGATTCCCAGTCTGAAATATGGATCGCCTCGACCCCATTACTTTCCATGCCTTCATTCCACAACTTAGAAGTAAATTGTGCCCCATTGTCTGATAGAATCGCCATGGGCTTACCAATATGAACAAATTAATCGTTCACAAGCTTGCTATAGACCGCTTTGGCTGTAGCTTTCCTAATCGGGTATAGCTTGATGAACTTGGAAAAAGCTTCTAGCACTACTAAAATGTAGGCAAAGTTTCCTGATGACTTGGGCAAAGGTCCGTACAAGTCCACGCACAGTAATTCAAAGGTGTCGTTAGACCTTATACTTTGCATAGGACCACGACTCGTACAGTTGGTAACCTTCACCTTCTGACATATATCGCAAGTTTTCACCCTGTCAGTAACGCGTTTTAACATGTTGTTAAAATGCACTACTTCACTCAGCTTTTCTGTAAATTTCTTTGGTCCACAGTGACCATACGCCAAATGGTAGTAGTCTATTATTTCCGTGACGAATTTGGTGGGCCAGCATACCCGCCAAATATTACTATCTTCACCCTTACGTATGTACAAGATCTGATCGTATATCTTGTAATACTTCCTTAATTTCTCTCCTTCTGGACTCCTTTCGTCATATCGGGTTTTCACCATATTTAAACAACCGTCCTCGTTCTGATGACGACGTAGATTCTTACAGACGTTCATTATTAATTTACGTCCCTCAACTTCTTTAAAATAGTATAATTTGACCACTCCATCTGACTCATCTTTCAATACTTGATTAGACTCGGGCAACCGCGACAGCGCATCCACTATGCAATTGTCGGTCCCTTTTACGTAACAGATGTCATAGTTAAATTGCTGTAAATACAGCGACCACCTAGTCAGTCTTTCGTGAAGTAGTTTACAATCCTTCAGATAAGTGAGCGCCTTATGGTCCGTATGAATAATCACCTTACGGTCCCATAGGTAACCCTTGAACTTCTTGAATCCCCACACGATAGCGAGACACTCCTTCTCAGAAATCGTGTAGTTTCGCTCACTTTTTGATAAAGTTCGACTCGCGAACGCTATCGTCCGGTGTTCCTTATCCTCTCCTTTACCAACTTCTTGGAACAGTTCTACCCCCACCCCGTAATTCGACGAATCCGTTCCCAGATGGAAGGCTAGCGATAAATCAGGATGAAATAGTATGTTAGATCTTAACAACTCGTCTTTTAATCTCTCGAAAGCGGCCTGACACCCGTCAGTCCACACAAACGGAACATTTTTGCGTAAGAGGTTATTCAAATTTTCATCATTAAACACTTGTCCTTTTACAAATTTACGGTAAAATCCTGTGAGCCCTAGAAAACTTTTTAACTGTTTCCTAGACCTGGGTGGAGGACAATTCCTTATTGCCTCTAGTTTCTCTGGGTCCTTCGTAATACCAGCAGTGGTAGTTACATGCCCTAAAAATTTCAGTTCCTCCTTCACAAATTCGCATTTCTTTAGCTTTAGAGTCATTCCGCCACGGCGCAATGCTCCAAAAACTTCATCTAACAGGTCACAATGGTCATGCCAAGTGGCATTGGCCAACAATAGGTCGCCAACATATACAGTTAATCTTGAACTCAAAGCCGGTCCTAGCACTTTATCTAGGGCCCTGATGAATACGGACACAGATATATTAAGTCCAAACGGCAGTACTCTATACTGATAACACCTGCCCGCAAACAAGAAGGCGGTGTACGGCCTAGATTCTTCTTCGAGTTCTATTTGCCAGTAACTAGTCGTCAGATCGAGACTAGTCATGAACTTAACGTCATGAAAACGTTGCAAAATCTCCTCCATACTCTCTGGTCTGTCTGTTTCGCGTTGAACGACTCTATTCAACGTGCGTGCGTCAATCACAATACGCACACTACCATCCCGTTTTGTTACAATGACCAAACCGTTATTGTATGGACTCGTACTTCTTTCAATCACTCCCCATTCGATCATCTTATCTACCTCCCGTTGCACTGCTTCCTTTTTGGACAGCGGTATAGCATACGGTCTCACGAAGAATGGTTCATACGGAATTACATGCAACTTGCATTTATATCCTTCCACAAGTCCCGGTTTGTCTGAAAACACACTCTTATTCCTCATTATCACTTCATACAGGCCTCGTCTTTGTTCGTGTGTTACGTTTGACACACCGTCTACAATACTTTCCAATTCACTTTCTACACTATTGTCAATGCCGAGATTCCTCACATTACAGTAGTTGAAATTCATACCTACGTCAATACCATCCGGCCAGTTAACAATGTGTATAGGCTGGTATTGCCTATGCACACCATCTCCTGCCTCGTCAAAACTAACTACTATTGTTTTATCTTGTGACGTACATGTCAAAGTTTTGCTTTCACAATTAATCGCTGCATGGCACTTTAATAGCCAATCCAACCCGACTATTACTTCCGTAGTTAAGTCTGGCACGACGACAAACTCTTGTTCAAATCGTGCCCCACAAATCTCGAAGTTGACAAAAATCTGTTTCGGGACCGGTTTACTGGCCTTCCCAGTAGCACCGATAATTTTCACTCCTGTTACTGGCATAACTACGATGCCAGGTCTGTGTTTCAGTAACTCATATATTTTCCCAGATACAGCACTCGATTCTGCACCGGTGTCAATCAACACGTTTAGTTGTAGGTCGTGCATATTAACAGACACTATCTGCCTACACTTGTCTTCGACTGTTTCTTTATTTTCCCACAGTAAATCCTCGTCTATATCCAGGTCATTCCAGTAAAAACCATTCGGCTTTGATCGTAAATCCGGCTTAGCTGGCGGCTTTTTCAGCATCTGTTCACATACAGTTTTAATTTCAACACGTTTGTCCTGAGGCTTAGTCTGTAACTTCGCCTCCAATACCGAAACCTTTTCCTGTAACTCGTCAACTAGTGAGTGTTGCTTTGCTATCAATTCATTAATTGTCACCTTCGTTGATCCCTCTTTGGTCAGATTGATCTCATCTGCCAATCTACCTGGAGGAATGTGCCCAGCAGTATCTGCAATTACTTCCTCTGGATCTGCGCAACCCACACTGCTACCGTCTGACCGCATAACGTCAGCTCTAACCTCATACACGCTGTAATCTACGTGTTTTTCTACCAATCGTGTCCGGCTATCACTAAAATTCTTGTAATCTTTCTCCTCAATACTTTCGCAATGTTTAAACTGGGGTTTTGCGTCGGATGGGTCGGCCACTTCTACCACTATAGCTTTCGGTAAAGTCTGCCGGTCAGGGCGAGAACTTTCCGTTACTGCTTCAACATACAACTCCTGCGGGACGAAACACGACGAATCTTGCTCGTGCTCCCCATTAACATCAACTGTTTTCGGTAAAGTCTGCCGGTTAGGGCCAGAACTTTCTATCACTTCACAAACACTATCTTCCTGCGGGACGAGACGCGGCAAATCCTGCCCGCGCTCCCCATAAACACTTCTCCCGTACAGGCCCCTATAATCTCTTAGTTCGTCGTATAAGCGACCGAACTGCCTTAACCAGACCTCATCCCTCTCTGCATCCCCTCGCTCGATGACGGGCGTGATGTCCGACATCTGATCTCTCAACAATTACGAATCATTCCTAAACTCAATCTCCAGTTCCGCTGTGGGTGCTACAGCTGCCATTTTATAATCGATTTCCGGAACACTACTTACACTGACAGTGAATGTATTTTCTACTGCCGTGTCTACAGCTGATCTACTACTCGTGGGCGCACTCCTTTCTCCTAACACTGGCACACTCTCCCGCCGTTGATTATTCCATACGGAATTTTCATAACGACGACACCTCGGTTTTCTACTGTTATTGGGCCGCCAAAATTTCTCCACGCCCTGTCGGCCCCTCACCGGCGCGGCTAATGGTTTCCCTGTCTCGTCCCAGAAGATACGCTCCCCGGATGCTGCTGAGGCGGCTGATCACACCCTCTGGCGTTATTACTATTCTGCGAAGCCCGTATCACGCTAGTATGATACTGGTTTCCGTCATTCCTGTTATTATTTGCATTGTACCGATTGTCATTACGGCCCGAACCACTATTGTTATTGCTGCCAAGATTGCGGTATGCATTATTCCCATGGTTATCGTTGTTGTGGTTCCCGTTGTTGTTACCACGGCCTCTACCACTGTCGCGATTATTGCGCCAATTGTCCTCGTCCTCCACTCTTTCCAGGAAATCATTGATTGTCTTGTAATTGCTTCCTACGTAGCGTTTTGTATCATCTGGAAGCTTCTTGTAGAGTTCCCAGACTATTTCGGATTCCAGGCGTCGATCTCGCAAATATTCCAACTTGCGGATCCAGCCCTCACAAAACTCCTTCATCGAACCGCGCGAATTCGCATCGAAAGGCCTCGATACGACAAATTCGCGCCAGACACTTTGCTGTTTTTGCTCTGACCAGTATTCAGCCAGAAACAAATTTTTAAACTCGTCAAAAGTCAGGTTCGTAATGTTGAGGTTTAAGTCCCAACGCTTGGCATCACCAGCCAACAAGTCAATAACCGCATTAATTTTTCTCTCATTAGTCCATGATCTGGGTAAAACTCTTTCACAATTTTTAATGAAATCCGTCGCGTGTATACCGCATTTTTTCAAGGGGTCGAACCGCTCCTCTTTCGTCAACAATTCCGAACTATGTGCACAGATTGGTACATAGCTGTTTTCGTCAAGTTTCTTTTCTAATTCCGAAACTCTCGTAATTACTTGGCAAGTGGTTGTCGCAAGCGTTTCTACTTCTCTTTTTTTCTCTTCGCAGGTATTAGCCTGCTTCGTCACTTTAGCATCAACCTCGGATACTAAAGCCTTTGGAGTTTCCACCTTCTGTTGATCCTCTTTTTTCACTAATTGAAAATGTTCCGTCACCTTATTCTCGATGATCGGAGCAACTGCTTCTCCTACACTTTTCTCGATTCTGCTAATTTCGGAATAAAACGAGTATTTATGCTCGCAATTTCCGCCTGAACGCCTATCATTTAAGATTACCGATTTCGGTATTAATCACAACAATATCTTCTTTGATTTTATCAACTTTTGTGTTAACCACTCCAACATTGATGTTAACAACATTAATAGCTTTGTTCTGATTGTCTAGCTTCCGTTCAATTTTTTCAGCCTGAGCTTCTTGCTTGGCAGCTTGAGCTTTAATTTCTGCCGATTGACTCTTGATTTCATTAATCAAAACGTTCAATAACTCAGTTAAATTCCCGGAAACTATCGGTTTAACTTCCGTAGCGGCTTCCTCTTTAATTGTCCCCCCGTATTCGTCATCAAGGGGCTCAGATTTGATTTTCACTTCCGATTCCGAAACATTTTCTAAAGTTTGGAATTCCATTTCTGCTCTTTGTTGAGTTACGGCGGTCGCGTCTTTCATGCTAGCCACCTGCCCCTGAACAATGGGTCCCGCGGTGCGCGTTTCCCACTGTTCGACCGATTGTTCCGTATCCAAGTCTACCAAATTTTGGTAATTGTTGCCTTCACTCATTTAAATAATTTTCAATATAAATATCAAATCTAATTAGGATTCCTCCCACTACTTAATCTCGCTGACGTAACTACCTGTTCGTAACCAATACTTTGTTACGACATTTGCACCAAACAAAATTCGTGTCCAGAACAACCTCAAATCTGAAGTTTGTCCTGTCACCAGGTCGCCACGTGTAACCTCCCCCTCACTTATCGACTTAATGACAGTTAAAAATTAAACCGCGTGTACCTAATGGAAATTTGGGAAAAGCAATCGTCACCAAAGTTAATCTGTCGGTAAAGAGGGAGGAAACGGTTACATCTAAATGAAAGGAAAAATGCAAATGAAACTTGTGGAAATTAATTTTGAAAAGGGGTAAAGTTAATAAAGAAAGTAAATGTGCGGCCGTTACGTTAACAATTAACTAGCGGTAATTAGATATTTGAGATTTGGGGGAAATTACGGTCGCCAGTCCTATTGACAATTACTATAGTAACTGAAAAAGAAAGGTTATTACACATATAATTAGCACTAGAAGCGTGGCAACTGAAGGTTGACACGTGTTGTGTGAAAACTGAAAGTTTGTCAGAAGTAATAAATCTCGCTACACTCTGACTTAATTTAGCAAAAGAATTAATAAAACCGGAAAATCGAAAGTTAATTTAGTGACTGAAGTTAATAGTGAGCTTTCTTTCTGAAGCACTTCGAAATTCAGTAAAATACTGTTAGTCTTGGACTACCTCAACAATCATTTCAAAAGCTACTTGAATCTACGCAATTTAGAAATAAGAGATTTAACTTTGAATTTGAATTAAATGATTCTGAACAATTAACAATAGTAAAATTTAGTACGTACCAAGCTGAGCTGCAGTCACAGGTAAGCTAAAATATGCTAACAAAACTCGCACTCTCAATTTGTGCTCGTGTAATCTAAATATTGTAGCCAGCTATGTATACCTTAACTGAACTTTGAAATTAAAGCAGTGAAATCGAATGATGCTGGCGTTTGAATTTCAAGGACACTCGGGTTCCTTTCGGAAAAGGAAGGGACCCTGCTTGACAATGCAATTGGGACAATGAGCAACAAAGGTTCATGCTAAGTTGCTGTAATTTTGTGATTTGAACAGTTTTAAAAGCTGAAGTCTGCCATACAGTTCTAAAACTTTACGTGCTTCCAGTCTTCCTTGTTGGTTGATTGAAGGTTTGAAGCCAACGATCGAGGAGGTGGCGACAGTCACTCATTGTCGGCCGTCGCTGTTGCAGAAGCTGGATGTTGGCGCGCCTTCTTCTCGACACGGTCACCAGACGAAACGGGCTCTTGATGTGCGCCAGCTAATGCTTCCCGTCCGCGACACCATGTCAGAAACTATCATCGCAAGTCGAGCGCAATTACATGCTGCCAAACCCCGAAAGCGCGGCAACTGGCGGGAGCTTCACACAACACACCTACCCCACTGCACCACCCCAGCCAGACTCCCTCTGCTCAGCCCGCGCTCCACGCGGCAGAGTTAACACTACCAAAGATCTTAAACACTTTGGCTCTCCACACGACCTATCGATGCAATGGTTCGATAGCATAGTTTTCCCTAGGGAAGACCAATGGATGAGCTGAGGAGGTATGCAAGACCTTTGCCTCTGAGGAAGCTACGTCCAAGACCGTCCGTGCGTGGTGATGAGCCACATCGTACACGAGGTGACCCTGTTAACGCAGAATACGGCAGATCTATAGGAGAAAACCTTGAAAAAAAATCTCACATTCCAAATCCTTAATGCGTCTGTACTCGAGTCGAGCGGCAGCGAGGTCAGCGTCTGTCCATCTAGTAGGTGCGGCTGTATTATATGCTCCAGGAACTGACAATCCCTGGTTCTAAACACCCAGTGGAAACACTGGACCAAAACTTACAAGCTATCATGATTCGTGAGAGTAATGACAGAATTACCCCAGGTGGTAACCAATCCACTCGTCGACAGACGACAACTGGGTTTTCGGATTCTGGGGAACCCGGGCCATCACGATCAGAGTTCTCAAGCAAACTTCGTCCCAAGGTTCCCATGTACATTGGTACCTTTAACATTCAGACCCTAATTCAACCTGGAAAATTACACAACTTAGTAACAGAGCTAGACCAACAAAAAATTAAGATCTTAGCGATACAAGAAACTAGATTCACGGATGAAAATACAATAGACTATGGAAACTATCGCATCTTCAAGAGCAAGACTGACAAACGGATTGCCAATGGTACGCCACTCCTGGGCATGGCATTTGCGGTGCACAGAAATATATTAGGCTCAATTAGAGAGGTCTCTTCCATAAATAATCGCCTCATGACCATGCGTATCCAGTGTGCCAACAAGAAATTCACATTGATAAATGTTCATGCACCCACAAACATAGACAACAAAAAACGCCAACTACAAACTGAAAAATTCTGGACTAAACTTGAAGATGTCATGGCCAAAATTCCCCGGGATGATATCAAAATCTTAATGGGAGATTTCAATGCACAAATTGGCAGAGAGAAAGAACACCAAAAAACTGTAGGAAAATATCCAGCACACAGATTCACCAACAGAAACGGACTGAGATTTATTGAACTATGCCAACAAAATAATCTAAAAATAATGTCTACATCTTTGAGAAAAAAAACGTAGAAAACAAAAGACCTGGAGGTCCCCCATACAAGAGATCGGCGAATATCAGATTGACCAAATTGCCATCTCCTATTTCGTACAGAAAGAGATCCATGATGTCCAAGTCCGCAGAGGGGCGAACATTGACTCAGACCACTACTTAACACGCATTAAAGTGAAATTCACCCCAAAAAAATTCTATCCAAAGAAAACACACATGATGAAATTTGACACACGAACAATCAAAGAAACCAATCTGAAGGAGGAGTGGGAAAGGGAACCAGCTGACTCTTGGGAAAAATTTCGAACAAAAATTACAAAGAAGGCAAAAGAACTGATCCCATTGAAAAAGAACACAAAACACCCCTGGTGGGACTCTGGATGTGAAAAAGCGCTGGAAGAAAGAAAGAAAGCCTTTCTGAAGTATAACAGTAAAAAATCCCCAGAAAATCTAGATCACTTCCACAACACCGAAGACAAGTGGCAAAAACAATCAGACAAGTCAAGAGGAAGTACCTCAAGGAACAGTGTGAGTCTATTGAAGAAAATTTCCGTAACTATAATGTACGTGACTTCTATAAGACCTTTGCTGGGAGAATCAATGGATACGGCTCACGAAATCTATGTTTCAGAAAACCAGATGGAAAACTAGCGCTCACAAATCGGGAAAATTGTGAGGAGCTGGCAAGATACTTTTCCGGACTCCTCAATTGCCCTGAACCTTCTTCAAGATTCCCTCAAGTAACTGCTGTCTACACAAATCCAGAATTCCAACCACCTACACTAGAGGAGATCCA
Source organism: Schistocerca nitens (assembly GCF_023898315.1). Lineage (NCBI taxonomy): Eukaryota > Metazoa > Arthropoda > Insecta > Orthoptera > Acrididae > Schistocerca > Schistocerca nitens. The sequence continues at coordinate 2,406,912 of NC_064619.1, read as the reverse complement.
AAGACATATTCATAGACTGAAAAACAACAAGGCATCCGGAGAAGATAATATCACTGCAGAACTACTTAAAAATCTTGGACCAAATTCCCTCAAAGAACTCACTCAAATCATCACAGACATTTGGCAGACAGAAAAACTACCAGAAGATTGGAAATGCGCCCTAATTCATCCACTGCATAAAAAGGGAGACATGGCAGATATAAACAACTATCGAGGAATCTCCCTTCTCCAAGTGACTTATAAAATCCTCTCAGCTTGTCTTCTTCAACGAACACAAGAACAACTCGAACACAGTATTGGTGAATACCAAGCTGGCTTTCGCCCTCACCGATCCTGTGCAGAACAAATTTTCAATTTGAAGACAACACTAAAATACAAAGCAGTCAGAAACAGTCCGATCATTTGTTCCTTTGTTGAATTCGCAAAGGCTTATGATTCAATCGATAGGCAATCTCTCTTTATTATCCTTGAGGAGCTAGGACTCGATCCGAAAACCCTAAACTTTATCAAAGAAACGCTCACAAACACAACTTCTAAGATGAAATTCCTGGGTGAAATATCAGAGCCCTTCCTGATCAAAACCGACGTCAGACAAGGTGACGGCTTGTCTCCACTCCTCTTCAACCTTGTCTTAGACAAAGTCATCCGAGAATGGGAAAAAGAACTGAAGAATCAAAATTACTGGAAGCCTATACAACTAGGAAGATCGAAAGATGGTATTAAAATTTCATGCTTGGCATTTGCAGATGACGTGGCCATTCTAGCAGAAAACGAGACCACAGCAATTAAACAGATAGACATTCTCAAAGAATGCGCCGAAAAAGTTGGGCTACAAATTTCCTTCCAAAAAACCAAATTCATCTGCTCAAAATTTGAAACTCAAAAACTGACTACAAAATATGGACAAATTGAGAGAGTTCCATTCTTTAAATACTTAGGCGAGGTCCTAGAACCCACAGGGGGAGAGAAAACTGCACAAAAAGTTCGACTGCAAAAACTGAAAAGAGCATACTGGAAAACCCACAACATCTACAATAAAAAGTGACTCTCCATTCATTCAAAAATACGACACTACAATACAGTAATCAAGCCCGAAGCACTATATGCCAGCGAAACACTCACACTCCATAGAAAAGGCGACCTGGAAGGCATCTTGAAAGAGGAACGCAAAATTATCAGAAAGATTCTTGGCCCAAAAAGAACTGAAGATGGATACAGGTTACAGTCTCGGAAAACTACAGAAAAATTATCTAACCTCGCCGCAGACATCCGGAAAAGAAGACTAAAATTTTACGGTCATATCCACAGACTCCCAACACCCAGACTCTCCCACAAAATTTTAATATACATTGAAAAATTGAAAACCATACTCTGGATACAAGAAACCAAAACAGATCTAGCAAATGCACAAATAAATTCTTCAGAAGCTATAAACAGAAATGTATACAGGCAAAAAATCAATAGTTGGAAAGTACAACCCGAGAATGAAGTTTGCAAGAGACAGGGGACAAAATGGGCAGAGGAAAGAAAGAGAATTCATGGGGAAAGAATGAGAGAAGTTTGGAGAATTAAAAAATTGAATCGGAAAAGCTTTGCGTGATCCGTATGGATCCAATCGCACATAATAATCGCACATAATAATATATATATATATATATATATATATATATATATATATATATATATATACAAATAGTAAAACAATTACAATATACAAAGACACAGAAATGTCATATCTTGAGGTAACAAAATAAGGAAAAAAATTATAGTACAATAGATGGAAATAGGCACTACTCCACGTTATACATTTTCACTTGTTTTAATGCGATCCCTGCCCTGAGAGGGAGGCGTGTCTAAGTAGACCTAGTATTACTTGCATTGAGCCATAGGCCGTTAGCCAATAAACTCTTGGAGAAGGGCTGAAATTGCTCCACACGTCTCCAATGTTCTTCATTTGTCCGGTTGCAGCTTTCCAGAGAAGCAACTCGTATTTCTTCCGTTATTTCCTCGGGAACGTAAATGGTCGCTCTGTCTACATTCGTTGGTTGAAAATCCAACAACATGCGTTTAATTCAATATTGTTCTTTACTACGATTTACTAAATTTCTTGCACAATGAAAATATATGTTTTATTGCTCCAAAATGCACTTAGGCAATCGGCTGCACTGAAGGGATGTTGTGTTAGTTCTGTGTATTGATTTCCCTTTATATTATTTAATACGGTGACCCGTAAGTAAAAGATAATTTTTGCAGAATTCAGAGATGGTATTCTAGAAGGCTATGTAATTGTCACTCCTGCATTCTCGAATTAACATGCAACATTTATAAACTAACATAACATATTGGCTTGGAAATTTTGGCCCTTGTGGTCTATATTTCTAAATTATCCTTTCAAAATATCATTTATAAATGTACAGTACAAGCTTCACTGTAATTTAGAATTACGTAGACTTTGTTTTTTTTAGGTGGTGTGGGGGGAGGAGGGAGCTCGATTTGGAGCAGAGAAGTCTAGATTCCCCACTATTTGTCAGTGTTTCGAACTACAGCTCGTAGTAAGTTTTACTGCAGTGTTTGTGCTTGTGCGCCCCTACACATAAATATTTGAGGATTTGTTGATAAACTAAGCGTGATGTCGCAGAGTTAACGACACTAGAATCATATTCAATAGTAATGCGCTTAAAAATCCCCATTCAGGTCCCCTAATTTAGTTTTACCAAGTTTAACTACGTAGCTTACAGTGAATGCATGTTCGTCCAAAGTCACTTTAAAGGTGAATAAGAGAATGGTAATCCTCACAAGTGCGCAACAGTTTTCTGCCTCGTATCTGTCAATACAAAATTCTTGTAATTGATTCATGAGATCGAAATCGAGAAGATTCTCAATCCATTCCTTCCATTTATTTACAAATCAACTGTATTGATGATACCTCAGCACTGTTTAAATTTTGATTCACCCAAAAGGAGGTTACTGCCACGGGCAACAGATGATTAAGATATGCAGGGAAGCGGAGATAGAGCTTGTTGTCCAGTTGACGTCAGCGTCTTGGAAAGAATCACTAACGCAGGTGGAAAAGATCAGAAAACTGTCTACCGCTTTTTTTTTGAGGGAACTGTGAGCTTTAAATTAAAACTGCAGTAAATCTAAATCAGGCTGGATACATTTATGACATAAATATTTTCTAATTCATTTTGTAACATCTGTAAATGATGTAACCTCATGTAGTCATTTTCAGATAAAGAACTATTTCAGAACTGCACTGGGCATGACCAAATGATCCAGAAAGAGCCAAAAAGGTTTGCTATCACATAATTACAATGACGTCGTTGAGGATGTACTTTCGATGTAATTGATTCTACCCAATAAAACTGTGAAATATGCAGAGTAAGAGTTTACATCTTAAGGGGAGACGGTGGCAAAAACAAAGAAAATTTTCAAATTGTTTTTATTTGCTTATTTGATAGTAAATATAATTGAGATTATTATCCCAAATTTTTTCCTTGAAATTCGAACTACAAATGCCATAAAAAAAATTAAAACCCTAAGCAGTGTAATGCGCCAAGCCCGCTTGTCACTGTACCAAATGGAGGAAAAATTTTATTGCAGAATTTCGCCTGTGAACCTAGAAAATATAGCTTTATAAGGCTGAGATTTTTGGTATACATAACAGCAGTGTTGTAAAGAAGGCTGTGGAGCCATTTTCTGATTCAATCGGTGTGGTATAGAAGGCTGTGGAGTGCTGTAAACAGTTTTGTGCTGTTCAGTGGAATTCAAGTGACGCTTGATTTATTGTGCCATGCTTTGTGCAAGGTTGAATCTGTTGATCCCTTTTCACAATGCCTAGGCCTGGTAAAGTATTTAAAAAATATAGTGAATCCTATATTTCCAATATAAAACGAAAAACTGACATTGAGGTTAGGGTCAGGCCTGCAAATGCAAACATTAGCTTGTCTCCAAGTGTATCTAAAATAAAACTTGGGGCAGGGATTGTGCCAGAAGAAACAAATCATGACAGAAATACAGGTTTCAGAATTGTGGATCTGGAAATGGTGGCATAAGCACTTAGCTAAGCCTGCAAGTGCTCTGTTTGTGGAGGAAATGTGAATTTGGTTGATGATGGAAAGGGAGAAGGTTTGGTTTGCACATTGCACATTTTGTGTCAAAACTGTTATACTGACAGACCATTCAAGACATCAAAGGTCAGTAACAGAATCTATGAAGCCAATATGAGATTTGCTTATGGTCCAAGATGTATACAGATTGGAAGAGATGGTGGAAACATTTTATGTGGTATTATGAACATGCCTGGTCCTCCCCTAAAATTTTCTGCAATGAATACTGCTCTCCTCAATGCAGTTACAGAAGTAAGTGAAGAGAGCATGAAAATGGCAGTCCTGGGGGCAATTAAAGAAAATTGTGAAGCAACTAATAGCAACGATATAGCAGTTTCCTGTGACAGTTCCTGGATGAAGAGGGGGCATACTTCACTGGATAGAGTTTCAACAATCATTAGTGTCGACACTGGAAAAGTATTAGACTTATAGGTGATGTCTAAATATTGTTCTGCATGGTCCTTGCACAAGAAATATATTGATGAAGGTAAAGAAACAGAATGGCAAGAAGCCCATAAAGCTGTTTGCAGCAGAAATTATGCAGGCTCCAGTGGTGGGATGGAAGCTGCAGGCATGAAATTCATTTTCCAGAGATCTTTGCAAAAGTATGGAGTAAGATACGTACAGTATTTAGGAGATGGAGACTCTGTGCTTTCAAAAATGCAGTTGAAAATCAGCCCTATGGAAAAGATTGCACTATTGAGAAACTGGAGTGCTTAGGCCATATTCAGAAGAGGATGGGTGGATGACTCCGAAGACTAGTTGCACACAATAAAGGCAAGCAACTAGAGGATGGGCAGCCACTGGGAGGTAGAAACAGACTAACAAAGAAGAGAGTTGACAGCCTACAAGTCTATTATGGTGCTGCAATTAGAAGTAACCTCACAAGCTTGGACAGTATGAGGAAAGCAGCTTGGGCCATTTGTTTCATTACTTGTCGACAGACACTACACCTCAACATGGCCTCTGTCCTAATGAATGGTGGAAATTTTTGAAAAGTAGGGAAAGTGGGGAAGCTTATATCCATAAAAATGACCTTCCTTATGAGGTTTCAATGACCATTAAACCAACTTTTAGAGCACTGGCTTCACCAGAACTGCTAGAAAAATGTCTGCATGGGAAAACACAGAACCCAAATGAAAGTTTCAATGCTCTTATTCGGAAGAGATGTCCAAAGTCTGTGTTTGTTTCCAATTTGGTGGTGAAGATTTCTGCTTTGGAAGCTGCAGCAGTGTTTAACGATGGGAATGTGGCAAGACTTCACATCCTCAGCAAGTTGGGCTTTACACCTGGGGTCTTCACTGAGCAGATACTGCAGAACATCGATAAGTAAAGAATCGCGAAGGCGGAGACTTCAGTCCAGAACATACAAAAAATTGCTAGGCAAAGGAGCAGAGAAGCTAAAAGGATCTGTAGAGGATGATGAGGAAGAAATGGAGTATGGATATGGGCAGTTTTAGCTAAGGTATGATAGTTTTTTTTTTTTTTTTACATTTCATCCAAACTTTAAAATGATTTGTCTGCAACTTAAGGTTTTCTGCTTTCAGGAACACATATATCAGAAACTACTGGAAGGATTGTGAAAGGTGGCTACACTGAGCCACAGCGCCAGAGATCGCGCTAGAGAGTATTGTTCCGCCGCCTCCACTGGCAGTGATTATTGAGAACTCGTAGTAGTCAGCGCTTGGGGAGAGCTCGTGGTAGTCAGTGCTTGTTAAGAACTCGTAGCAGAGAGTGTTTGTTGAGATGTGCTAGTAGAGAGTGCTTGCTGAGATGTGATACTGAAAAGTTCTTGTTGAGATGTGGTAATAGCGAGTCGGTGTGGAGATATATTGTAATGATTAGAGTGATTTTGGTCAATATATGAAGGTAACGAAACTTGATTTATTTTTCATTATTTCCATGTTTTAAATAATGCGTCATTACAGGTTCAGTCAACAAAGCATCTGGCTTGTGTTCTTGTATTAGAGTGTAATTCTGGTTTTTTTTGCGCAATTATAGTATTTCTAATTTTCTTTTATCACGCCAGTATAATTGGTATTTAAAAATTCTTGTCTTGTTGAAGAAGAACCGTGCCAGATGTGCGTTGAGTCATACTTCCACACACAGAACAGTTACACTTGTGCTTTGGTTTCGTAGGTTTTATAGTGGCTGGGGACTTAATTAATTAATTGTGTTAATGAAAATTTCCATTTCATTCTTTGTTGTTGTTCCATGCAGTCAGATTGCGTAATAATACTAGTCAGGGCCAACCGTTTACGAGACATAGCGTAATCGGACATACAGCTACCAAAAATTAAAATTATTTGCATTATTTTATAATTAAGCCCCCATGCACGTGGCGACCCTGCCAGGATCGTCCCTTGGAATTCTTCTGATTGTAGAAATAGTAGACAGTAGGATTGTTGTAGTAATTTGTAGTTTAGTAATTGTAGTCTATATTGCATGTGTAGATTTGGTAATTGACATTTTTCTAATGGTATTTTGCAAAATTTATTTTTTTTGTTGTCTTGTCTATGGGTTTGACAATTTAGTGCAATTATTTCAATTGTTCGTTAATCGTGGTTGAGGGAAACATTTCGAGTGAATGGTATTGTTGGAGATAAAGTGTCATTGTGTGTAATTTTCATATAGTGACGTGTTTTGTATGTTTTGTAAATGATTACGCGTTCGATGAAAAAGGCAAAAATGATGGATAGTCAGAATGACGAAATTGTTGACATGGCGAATTCGCCAACACAGGAGAACAGTATGATGAATAATGAAGTGGAAAACAATTTAATAAGTCGGGAAAATAGTCCGGAACCATTTCAAAATTTTTCTCAATCATAAAATTTTCAGAATTCGAGATTAACGACAGAAGATTCTGGAATAGTATCGAACACAGATAGCTTTACAGCTATGACGAAGGAAACTGGTTTTGCGGGAAATGTTAGGGGCAAAAAGAATTTTGAAACACTTAACACGGAGCAATTGATGAGTGCAATCTTAAATTTGGGATCACGGTTCGACTCACTAGACTCACAAATGGGAACAATTAAGACAGAGATAGGAACAATTAAAACTGATATGGGAACAATGGAAACACGGTTAGGATCTGAATTAAAAACAGTGGCAACACGTTTAGAGACAGAGATGGAAACAATGTGTAACACGTCCTTTTATTCTTGTAGTTTATCCGCTCGTTCGCGGACCTGATTAGCAGCCCAAAATTAGATAATTAATTAATGTGACTGTGTACCTAATGGGCTAGCAATCGGATTGGACTGCTCAGGAGGTGTTACATTCCGTACTATCCTCACAAATATGGTAATAATTATGGTTCGGGGGTAATGAGGACAGCAAACACAGTTTCATAAACAAAACCTATATTCTTAGCAAAGCACAAAAATAAGGAGACAGCCACTGCCTTCGTCAATACACTGTTAATGACGGCTAATCTCATCACAGGTCTCTTTAGTTATTGTTAATCGTCACACGCAATATCCGGTCACTGTAATCCAAGTAATGCCGGCGCGGTAGACGCGGAAGTATAACAGCGGCACTCAATCTCACTGAAATCACTTTATAATAAAACTTTCTCACTTTTCCGCCGAATATTGATACAAAGGGGTTAAACCACGGCGTTGGCCACTCCCTTTGCCGGTAAATAGCAATAATTTCTGCTGGCTTTTTGCACAGCTATTCCTGCCTCGCGGGAACCTACCACACCCGGCCTTGGCACTCCACGCTCTAACTTCACACACACTGCTCTCCGCCCAGTTATTCCCGCCTCGCGGGAATCTACCCAAGCCGTCCACTCGGCACTCCGGGGAATCCCCTCTAGCTCGCGCGTCCTGCACACACTACTCGATATTTGCCCTGTCGACCTGTGTGAGCGCAATTTTTAATAGTAAGGGCCTGCGGACCCCTTACATCCCCGCCCTCAAAAACTTCTTTTGAACCGCAGGTGAAAAAGAATCGGCTAGGGATTTAAAAACATAGTTACATTGAACAAAACATGCAATACAAATCATTAATGGATTTACAATTTGTCAAAATAATCCTGGACTCCAGTAGTGGGCTGCCTCCACAACAATTTCTACAAAAAGGTTAGTACATCACATAAATGGCATTATTCAAAATTACAAATTTTCATTTTAACCAGCAAGTCGTCTATAGTCCAATATCAAAAATGAAAACATACACAGCATATACACTCAAAAATTCCTTACCTAAATACAAAACATATTGATTATTATTACAAAATAGTTATTACAAGTTTTATATTCATTCTGAGATAGTCTTTGACATGAAATATGCAACTCTAATTGTAATATGTCACAAAACCCAAATGTAAATTAACACTTCCCTCTAGATTGTCCATTTTACAGCTAATTGTCCTAATATATTCTACGCCACTACTTCAAGGAGTTTAGACACTCTCAGTTCATTCATTCGCCCTAGTCGAGTTCCTCCTCCTCACCTGGGTTATTTCTACTCTCGTGCGAGTAGTACCTTTTTATGTTTTCCACATGCTCCTTGCCATGCACTCTCTTCGTTCGTGCATATTCCAATTCCACAGTGTTAGGATGACTAATTTTTATAATCCTGTATGGTCCTTTATACACATGGTTAAACTTATGTATCTCAGAGTTTATTTTCTTTGATTTAGCATGCACCTTTACTAATACCAGATCTCCTACTCGGTAAGTTATTGGTTTCACTAGTTTGTCGTGTCTTTCCTGTCTTTTCCTGGCCTTCTCCTTCATACTTAATTCCACCAGCTCCAATTTCCTCTCCCAGGTCAATGAACTCCCTGGTGGGTAGACTACCAACTCACGAAAAATACTATCGGGTTCCTGGTTGAGCAATATTTCACATGGTGCAAACCCTGTGGAATCATGTGGGAGATGATTCCTAACCCGCTCAAATTCTTCCAGATATTCCTTCCATGAACCATGCTTCCTATGACAGTAGGTGCGGCATAGACGGTTCAACTCTTTGCCCTAAATGGACCATCTTCATGAATATTGTGACATCGCAACCACATGCACAACAACCCACAACCACTATCAAGCATGCTGCAAACCAAAATCTTAACAACCATAAATCAGAAGCACTTACAGCACACAATAAATCTTTGGGGAAGCACGTGACAATGCGGAGTATTTTGGGTTGTTGACACTAGATTGCTATGCCATAATACACCAGAAAATAGTCTTTTTATGGCCTAAACTGGTTGTGTAATAATTAAATACATGTGTGCAGCCATGATTTTTAACTGTTTTAACGGGCTGTACACCACCACCTGAAAAACATGTAAAACTTGAAAAGTTGCTGTTAGGAGTACTCATGGTTCCAGAATGAAACTTCTGCAGTGCAGTGTGTTATGAAATAGCCTTCTTGAGAAGTAAAATTTGCTGGACTGGATGGGACTAGTTCTGGACTTTTAGTTTTGCCTTGTCCTGCAGGTTAATTCCATAGGAATATTTTGCTGCTAATTCTAGCAGAATTTTTCATCATCTGTGTAATTAAGACTTCGGTCCTGTCACGGTCGCCAAGGTGTAACACGTCCTTTTATTCTTGTAGTTTATCCGCTCGTTCGCGGACCTGATTAGCAGCCCAAAATTAGATAATTAATTAATGTGACCGTGTACCTAATGGGCTAGCAATCGGATTGGACTGCTCAGGAGGTGTTACATTCCGTACTATCCTCACAAATATGGTAATAATTATGGTTCGGGGGTAATGAGGACAGCAAACACAGTTTCATAAACAAAACCTATATTCTTAGCAAAGCACAAAAATAAGGAGACAGCCACTGCCTTCGTCAATACACTGTTAATGACGGCTAATCTCATCACAGGTCTCTTTAGTTATTGTTAATCGTCACACGCAATATCCAGTCACTGTAATCCAAGTAATGCCGGCGCGGTAGACGCGGAAGTATAACAGCGGCACTCAATCTCACTGAAATCACTTTATAATAAAACTTTCTCACTTTTCCGCCGAATATTGATACAAAGGGGTTAAACCACGGCGTTGGCCACTCCCTTTGCCGGTAAATAGCAATAATTTCTGCTGGCTTTTTGCACAGCTATTCCCGCCTCGCGGGAACCTACCACATCCGGCCTCGGCACTCCACGCTCTAGCTTCACACACACTGCTCTCCGCCCAGTTATTCCCGCCTCGCGGGAATCTACCCAAGCCGTCCACTCGGCACTCCGGGGAATCCCCTCTAGCTCGCGCGTCCTGCACACACTACTCGATATTTGCCCTGTCGACCTGTGTGAGCGCAATTTTTAATAGTAAGGGCCTGCGGACCCCTTACAAATGGAAACATGGTTAGATTCACGAATAGGGACATGTTTCAAAAACATGAAAGATGAATTAAAGAAAGAAATTAGAGAAGAAGTACAACCGATTTTGAATTCTCACAATAATAGATTAATTGCAGTAGAGATTAGACAAAGGGAACAAGATAGAGAACAGGAAGAAAGATATCGCGTGATAGTACAAAAATTTTCAGAGTTAAATTTACAACGTGCACACGATAAGGAAGAAATATTTGAGAGAATCGAGGAATCCGTACCAAATGACAGATTAAATAATCTGACACAACAATATGAACAGTTAACTACCAAATGTGTCAACACTGAAACCCGAGTCGCGACACTTACGGAAGACGTAGGTAAACAGAAAGAAAAAATAGGTGACTTATCGGAAAGAGTTGAGGTGATTTCAGATAAATTGACAAGTTTTAGTTTAAATGGGGATAGAGATTCAGATGATACAGCTCCATTACCATCTGCAGAAACCGAAGAGTACCAGAACATAAATAAGCATGTTGAAAATCAGGAAAAATTAATGAACGCGTTAAAAGGGAAGTTGAGGCATTACGGAAGCAAGTCAAACAAATTGAAGGCGAAATCGTAGGAAAAGACAACAAAAGAAATTTAGAATCACAGATACCAGGGGGGTTTGAAGAAAGTAATTTGTTTCATTTACGGGATGCAACAAGAGAGCGCCAGACGCGCGAACTTGACAATAATCAACACTGGGACTGGGACAGACGCGGTAGGTCTTTGTCGCCACGAGGCGAAAACTTTGACTATAAACACTTTTTGACTGTTCGGAAATTTAAGATCTTCCGCAATTCTAAGAATGACATACATCCATGTGCATGGTTAGATCAATTTATGTACGCACTTCCACCAAATTGGCCTCTAAGTCACAAACTGGAATTTATGTGTGGATATTTAGAAAACGAACCGGCGACGCGGATGCGCGCACTCATTAGAGATTGTAATAATCTGAATGATTTTTATCATGCATTTCTATCGGCATATTGGTCCGAAAACACACAAGACAGAGTCAAACATAGTCTGATTATGCAGCGTAATTTTAAACAGTCTGAGTTCCGCACACCGGCAGAATACTTTGAAGACATGATTCGAAAGAATCAGTTCCTGTCCAACCCTTATAGCCCGACTGAATTAATTCGCATTTGTTTAACTAAGCTGCCACAATCCATAAGACAAATTGCTTTAGCTGGAAGATGTAAAGACGACATTGAGACTTTTAAGACTTTGTTACAAGAACTTGAGTATGACAACGACGACGGGACTTCTTGTAACTTTTTCAGTAACAGTAATTACGATAGATTTTCAGAGAAATGGGATAGTGATCGGAACGGGCGTTATATGGGTAATTTTGAGAATGACAGACGTAACAGACAGGACAATAGATACCAGCCTTATGACAATAACAGGCGTTCTAACAGAAATTACACAGACAATTATAATAACGGTAATTCGTACCGGAATGATCAATCATACGGAAACAGTAATCGGTATCATCAAGACAGAAATTATCCATACAGTAATAGAAATTCTTACTACAGAAATAACCAGGGTAGTAGGTCTAACAGTAATTTCAGAAGTGACAGTCGAAATTATACAAGAAGTAGTTATGCAGACAGACAGGAAAACAGAAATTTTAATAACAGACACAACCAAGAATTTGCATCTAACAGACAGGAAGGACCTAATTGGCATCCTCCGCGTGACAGAAATTCAGAGAGACAAGTGGAAATAGTAGAAATTGATCCGCGAAATGACGGGAATAATCAAAGACGTGACGCAAACAATCGACCATGACTTGCAGCTTCGGCTTCTGGCAGCAATATAGACGGTTTAGAAAGTAATGACACTACGACTTTACACTACGTACGCCTGGAAGACATGAGAGACATTTTGTTAGACGAAAAGGAAAATAATGTAGACGCATTTTTACATCCTGTTATTGAAGTATGTGTGGGTAAGAATAAGTTCACTGCAGTTTTAGATTCTGGGAGCCCATTGAACGTCATTAGTGAATCAGTTTTTCGTACATGTGAAAGAACTATTGCCTGTCCTGTGTTACCTATTTCTAAAACTACAATTCGAGGAGCGATTTCTGGAAAAGGTGTGGAAGTTAAACAACAGACCAACCTAAATTTCATTTGTCAAGGATACGAATTGTCTGCTAATTTTATTATTGTTCCATTACTCAGTACACAGATTATATTAGGTATGGAGTTTCTTAACACACATAAGGCAATTTTGAACTTTAAAGAAGGAAGTGTGAATTTGACTGTTGCCGGAATGCCGAAATGTTTGAAATTTTTCGAGTGTTTACCAAGATCTGAATCAGATACAAAATGTTTACTTCTGATGTTTTCGTTGAGCATTATGACGACAGTGTGTTTATTCATGACAATAGATATAGAGACGCGATGGAGGATATAATTAGTAGCGAAGAATTAATTAATGAAAAGGTTAAAAAAGCTGAAGTGCCAGATGACGTTGCAAGAGAAGAGCTGCACCATATTTTGACTTCACATGCTACAGTGTTTAGTCATCACACAGGAACTATACAAGGCTTACAATATTTATTTAAAGTAAAAGAACACACACCATTTCGCGGGAAAACGTACGCTATTCCTTTGGCTTACAGAGACAAGGTTAAGAATGAACTTCAATACATGTTAGATCAGGGCATTATTGAGCCAGCAGTCAGTCCTTATACCAGGACAGATAAATAATATTATTATTCCTGAAACTGACCGTCCACAAAATTTAGATGAACTTCTTCAACACTTCCATGGAATTAAAGTTTTATCCACGATTGATATGCGCGCAAGTTTTTGGCAAATAGAACTCCACCCTGATTGTAGAAAATATACTGCCTTTTTAGCCTTTGGTAACTGTTACCAGTTTCGGAAATTACCGTTTGGACTTACTGTATCTTCTGCAGCATTCTTTCGTAGTTTAAATGAAATTTTACCTGTTTATCTTCGTGATAATATTACTTCATATGTTGACGATATTCTTATTGCTAAACGTTCTTGGAGTGAGCATAACAAAATTTTGGATTCATTATTACGTATTTTTGCACGAGTTGGCATGACAGTGAACTTGGAAAAATCTGAATTTGGTCGTTCTCAGGTGAAATTTCTCGGTCACATTATTTCTACAGAAGGTATTCTCCCTGATCCAGAGAAACTAGACGCTATTCGTAATTATGCTGTTCCTACCACAAAACGTGATGTTCGTAGTTTCCTTGGTGTCTGTAATTTTCTTAGACGCTTTGTTAGATTGGACAATTTGGCCACACCTCGTTTATGTGAACTATCTGGAAAAAATTCTAATTGGTGTTGGGATGAGGAAGCTCAGTCAGAATTTGAACAACTTCGTGATGCTTTAGTTGCTGCTCCACTTCTTTCACATCCGGATCTATCTAAAGATTTTTGTTTGGCGACGGACTCATCATACAAAGGCCTAGGTGCACACTTATTTCAAGAGATAGAAGAAGACGGCGTTGTAGTACAGAAAACTATTGCCTTTGGAAGTCGTGTTCTCTCTAAATCAGAAAAGAATTATTCGATTACGGAACTTGAAGCTTTGGCTGTTGTTTGGGCTTTCACAAAATTTCGCACATTTTTGTATGGCAGACATACTAAGGTTTACACCGATCATCGAGCTTTGGAATTTCTTATGTCGACAAAATTAACTCATGGCAGATTGTCACGATGGGCGTTGTACCTACAGGAATTTGATTTTAGTATTGTTTACATACAGGGATCTTCAAATATTGTTGCTGATGCTTTATCACGTGCACCTATGGGTTTGAAACAAAGTGCTGAAGAGGACTGCAAAGAAAACCATTATTGTTTGATGTACATTCAAGGTGTTGCGTTTGAGAACTTTATTTCGTCTTCGCTCCAGGACATCGCTAAGGAGCAAAATAAGGATCCAATCTGGAAGGACATGAAGGAGAAGTGGAGGAGAAAGGAAAGCGTAGCGATTAGACAGCATTATTTAGTTCGCAATAACATTCTTTTCAAACGAAAATCGGTCGACAACTTTGGTTAGTTTGTATTCCTGATGAGTTGGTCAATAAATTGATTTGGTACACACAATTCAGTTATGCGCACTTTGGTCCCAGAAAATGCTTTCATAAATTGCGAGAAAATTGCTACTTCAGTAATATGGAAAAACGTATTCGATCTGTTCTTGCCAAATGCAAATTATGTCAAAAGGCTAAGCCGCCAACTGTTTCTCACAGAGTACCGTTGTTTCCTATCATTCCAGCGAAATTAAAGGACATGGCTGCAGTCGATTTGTTCGGTCCAGTGGTTCGTTCTACTAATGGTTTTGCGTACATTTTCGTAGCAGTGGAATTGACATCAAAATACGTGTGTTTTACACCTTTACGCAAGGGAACAGCTCGTTCAGTATCTAATGCTTTCATCAAACATTTTCTTAAAGAAGTGGGTCATGTTGATAAGGTTATATCAGATAATGGATCACAGTTTTGCTCTAAAATTTGGCTTCGTACTCTACGGCGTCGTAAGATTAAACCAATTTCCATTTCACTTTTTCACCCTCAATCTAATGCTTCAGAGAGGTGGATGAAAGAAATTAATAAATTGTGCCGTCTTTATTGTCATCAGAATCACAGAATGTGGGATCAGTACCTTCATATTTTTCAAAACATTCTGAATGAACTTCCTAATGACTCAACTTCTTTACCGCCTCTATTGATATTAAAACAAGTCGCATTTCTGAAATCGCTCCTTTTCCGCCATCACGGAAACTGCGGCATTCTGAAGTTGTCAACCTGGCTCTACAAAATATTGCATCTGCGGCTGCTAGAAGAGAGAAATCAGCGAAACGTCCTGGTCGTTTAAAAATATTGTCAGTTGGTCAAAAGGTGTTAATTAAGTCTCACCGTTTGTCTATAAAGGAAAAGGCTTATGTCGCAAATTTTTTCTGCTTTATAACGGTCCATATAGAATTCGCAAAATTATTCATGATAACACTATTGAAGTAGAAACTCTTAAATCTCGACGCTCTAAGGGAATACATCATATATCGAACGTAAAAATTTTTGTGGAATGACATACTTTTGAGACATCAATAGTTGTACGTAAACACACGGAGAATGCAAGGATACCGCGCTGTGTTCTGGCGGCGGCGCGTACTCAAAGCAACAGTGAAGTCTGCGCGCCGCACAAGGCAGTCGTTGACCGCAAACAATCACTTTCTACGTCACGCGTCTACAGCTGATCGAGCGCTCAGTGCGAATGCCCTGACAGACGTAAGCAAATACACAGTCTAATTTCTCGGATTAAATTCAGTATAAAGCTATGGTGACTTTATAAATTATGTTATTAACGTTCAGTATTTTTCAGGATACGGTTGTATAAAATATTTAAGACCTTCAGGTAAATTCTGTGCGTGTCCAACGTTAAGACGACTTGCTATGGAGAAAATTTCAGGAAGAATGTAATTTCGAAGAAAAAAGTAATAAACTAAAAAGGGTAACTATTAATTGAGTTTATTTTTCAGGTAACATAATTCCACTTAGGTACGTATTTTAGATGTAATTTGCTGCTCGCGATTACGTGATTCATACTTTGTGCTAATTTCATGTTCTATGAATTTACTTGTGAAGCGACGTGCTTGTGTACATTTGCTGATTTTGACAATTATTGATTAATGAATGTGCTGATATGGTTACGTATGTAAGTTATACTTTGTGATTTATCTGCTTGCACCTTCATGTTTACTTATTAAGATTACATATGAACATTTATTTGCTTATGCTGATATGATGCTAATGACTTGTTTATTACGTAAGATATATGTTTGCTGCTGTGCGTATGGATTGCATATTTACACATTTCTGTTTGTTGTCACAACTACTCTTCAATTTAGAATATAGCAATGCTGATATACAGTGTACGTACATAGAGTTTAGGTTACACTGTGGTATTAATTATAGATTGTTCGCTTGGCAGAGCCTCGTTGTAGGAATTGTGCTGTATCCATTTGTTGACATTCTGTTCTCTACTGGTATATTTACTCGCTATTGCATGTTTTGCTTACGCTCAGTGCCTGATATTTTTAAGATAAGAAAATGAACTGCTATAATGCTACGAACGACATAGTACAAGAAACTTCATAGAAGTCACATGAGATGGAGGTTTTATGGAAGCTGTATAAATTTATGCTAATAGGAAGGAAGCTAACGACATGACATACCAACACTAGGTTAGACCATTGACAGTTATTACACTGCATTTTTCGTGAGTAATTGAAATAGGAAGTGACACTTGACACAAGAAATACTCCACATGTTTGCTTCTGTTTGCCATAATTCTTGAAGTGGTGTACACACTGTGTAATATTATGATCATTAACACTTCGTAATCGTACTTACTTACTGAAAGTTATTCAAACTAAAGGCTGTTAGAGGTCATGTATACATTTCTTTTATTTAATGATGGACAAGGAACCAAAATGTATCTTATAATTTATAATGAGTAGAAAATTTGGGTCAGATGGATTACACAGAGGTTGTGTGTGGACACTGTGTCTTCGGATTGTATGGGATGCTGAATGGAAGTTTGCACTAGGATTTTGTCTGTACTTGTTCGAGGAGACTGACTAGAGAAAAGAGTTGTTATGGAAGTGAAATGATATTGGTGCTGAGGTTTATATATATCGACGTATTGTAGAGGTATGATTGAGGTATTGAGATTATGTGAAGTTGATGATTATTGGAGTTTTCGTGGACAAGAGGTAAGGTAAATGATATTGATGATCGACGTATTGAAGAGGTATTATTGAAGTATTGAGATTATGTGATGCTGATGATTATTGGAGTTTTGGTGGATAAGAGGTGAAGTAAGTGAGGAGCATATTTTTTTTTTTTCGTTGGTCTATATGGAACAAGGAGGATAAAGATGGCAGACTAGAACACTAAAGTAGCAGGAAGATTGTCTACACACACACTTTGTTAAATCACTAAGCAGTATTTACTTTTTTTTGGAGAGAGGAAGTAATTGCATATCTTGGCTCACTGACAGTTGTTCAGCAACCGTACAATTTGATCTGGCTTGGCAAACATTGGTCTTGACATGATGACTATGACGCTGACTAACTATTATTGACTGTTATACATTGCTGCCACTACTACTTGATACACATGATGAACATAAAATTTTGACAGAATTGCATTTCCACAGTTAACACTATTCAATTACACAGTAGCACTAATGTGGATGAAAGATGAGTGAGTGTTTTTTGTGTGTTTTCCTTTCCCTATCCCAAATTGGTACCAACCTATCTCCTAAATATTATTTTACTTGTTGTGGCTTGCACTGACACCCATAAAAATTATAGGTTTACTGATATTTGTGTATTTGTAATATTTAATATGACAATTATCTGATATCATTTGTGTGTTTATTATGATTTGTATGTTTAGTGTAAAAGCATTGTATGTGTATTCAAACTATTGTTCATGCCTGAACTGTCTGATTAGTGATGGTGCTGCACTTTTCAACATGATGTGTGACATTTAGTCATGTTTAATTTCTGCTGATGAACAGTGTGATTAGTGAAAGTGAATATTATGGAGTGCGGTCAGCACCTGTTCAACATTGCTGGGTGCCACTGATGGACTGTTTCTACTGAAAAGATGTCACCTGTTGCTGTGTGCACCTGCTCAACATTGCTGGTGCCACTAATGGAACTGCTTATACTGAAATGGTGTTACTTGTTGGTGTCTGCACCTGCTCAACATTGCTGGGTGCCACTGATGAACTGCTTATACTGAAATGGTGTTACTTGTTGGTGTCTGCACCTGTTCAACATTACTGGGTGCCACTGATGGACTGCTTCTACTGAAATGGTGTCACTTGTTGGTGTCTGCACCTGCTCAACATTGCTGGGTGCCACTGATGAACTGCTTATACTGAAATGGTGTTACTTGTTGGTGTCTGCACCTGTTCAACATTGCTGGTGCCACTAATGGAACTGCTTATACTGAACTGGTGTTACTTGTTGGTGTCTGCACCTGTTCAACATTGCTGGGTGCCACTGATGAACTGCTTCTACTGAAATGAAGTCACTTGTGGTGTCTGCACCTACTCAACATTACTGGGTGCCACTGATGGACTGTTTCTACTGAAAAGATGTTACTTGTGGGTGTCGGCACCTGCTCAACATTGCTGGGTGCCACTGATGGACTGTTTCTACTGAAAAGATGTCACCTGTTGCTGTGTGCACCTGCTCAACATTGCTGGTGCCACTAATGGAACTGCTTATACTGAAATGGTGTTACTTGTTGGTGTCTGCACCTGCTCAACATTGCTGGGTGCCACTGATGAACTGCTTATACTGAAATGGTGTTACTTGTTGGTGTCTGCACCTGTTCAACATTACTGGGTGCCACTGATGGACTGCTTCTACTGAAATGGTGTCACTTGTTGGTGTCTGCACCTGCTCAACATTGCTGGGTGCCACTGATGAACTGCTTATACTGAAATGGTGTTACTTGTTGGTGTCTGCACCTGTTCAACATTGCTGGTGCCACTAATGGAACTGCTTATACTGAACTGGTGTTACTTGTTGGTGTCTGCACCTGTTCAACATTGCTGGGTGCCACTGATGAACTGCTTCTACTGAAATGAAGTCACTTGTGGTGTCTGCACCTACTCAACATTACTGGGTGCCACTGATGGACTGTTTCTACTGAAAAGATGTTACTTGTGGGTGTCGGCACCTGCTCAACATTGCTGGGTGCCACTGATGGACTGTTTCTACTGAAAAAATGTCACTTGTTGGTATTTGCACCTGTTGACCATTGCTGGGTGCTACTGCTGGAACTGTCAACTACTTGTTTCTTGGGCTATGGGAAAGCGTTTATGTGAATATTTGTATAAACTGATTTTTTGTGTATTACTGTTTGTGAAAAGTTATGAGACTCTTACCTGCACATATTCGTCATTGCTGACGCTATTGATTGAACTGTTTAACCACAAAATACTTGTGTAAACTGTTATGTAAAGCCACATGTATGAAAGAATTTGTATTGCTTACTGTATTTTATATATTAGGTTATTGAAAGGTCAGTGCAAAGCCAAAATTTTATGTAGTTATGTGATATTTACGCATTAATATTATCTTTTATTTTTGTCTGTATTTTTTTGACGAATTTGGTGGTATTTTCACCACCAATGCTGGCAAAAATACCATCAAATTCTAGCCCGTGGAGGAAGGGCATGTGAAAGGTGGCTACACTGAGCCACAGCGCCAGAGATCGCGCTAGAGAGTATTGTTCCGCCGCCTCCACTGGCAGTGATTATTGAGAACTCGTAGTAGTCAGCGCTTGGGGAGAGCTCGTGGTAGTCAGTGCTTGTTAAGAACTCGTAGCAGAGAGTGTTTGTTGAGATGTGCTAGTAGAGAGTGCTTGCTGAGATGTGATACTGAAAAGTTCTTGTTGAGATGTGGTAATAGCGAGTCGATGTGGAGATATATTGTAATGATTAGAGTGATTTTGGTCAATATATGAAGGTAACGAAACTTGATTTATTTTTCATTATTTCCATGTTTTAAATAATGCGTCATTACAGGTTCAGTCAACAAAGCATCTGGCTTGTGTTCTTCGATTAGAGTGTAATTCTGTTTGTTTTGCGCAATTATAGTATTTCTAATTTTCTTTTATCGTCAGTATAATTGGTATTTAAAAATTGTTGTCTTGTTGAAGAAGAACCGTGCCAGTTGTGCGTTGAGTCATACTTCCACACACAGAACAGTTACACTTGTGCTTTGGTTTCGTAGGTTTTATAGTTGCTGGGGACTTAATTAATTAATTATGTTAATGACAATTTCCATTTCATTCTTTGTTGTTGTTCCATGCAGTCAGATTGCGTAATAATACTAGTCAGGGCCAACCGTTACGAGACTTCGTAACCGAACAGACAGCTACTAAAGCAAAAATTAAAATTATTTGCATTCTATTTTAATTAAGCCCCCATGCAATTGCAATGAAATTTTCCTTTGAAGCAATATTTAAGTGGAACAAAATTTTAATCGAGATATTATACACAGTTTTGTGGTTGATAATATATTGAAAACTTTGCTTGTAAAAAATGTTCGAATCCAAACTATCACAGAAAATAATAGCATTAATTTACCAAAACGCTACTGCACTTAATTGTACACCCATTAGTGTAGATTATTTTACCAATAAAAATTTGCCAATTTTGCCTCGAAATTATGAAAAAGTATACCTTAAAATAATAATGTAATAAAAAATTCAAAATTATCTCACTGCATTAGATTATTATTAAAAGTTCTGATTTTTTTAAAAAATCATATTAGATCTCTATACATAAGTGTGCAAAATTTCAATGAGATTGAACAAAAAATGGGAAAGATGTGGATTTACAAAAATATCAGTGCAAGACTGCCACCGTGTCCCCTTAACTGAAGATTTAGAAGGCCAATTTAAAATCTTGAACATCGTTGTCAATAATGACATTCAGCGGATCCTGAAACCAGTGTTTTCATTACGTATGCAACAAGCAACAGAAACGAAATAAGGAAACTGGTTTTCAGTGTCACCGATGTCAAAGTTGTTAGAGATGAATCAAAATAAACTACCATAATGTTATTCAAGTAAAATTCCCTCTGTTGTCACGAAGCACTGCAGACAAAATACATGAAACCTAAACTGGGAATTCAGAATTGAGATCTCCACCACCATCCATTCCCCCCCCCCCCCCCCTCCTCCTCCACCATCCTCGACCTCTTCCTTTACAGGTGATCAATGGGCGCACCGTTGCATCGTCTTCCTCTGTTCGGGCAACAGGACACAGTTTTTAAGCCTCGTACAACGTTGGAAGATATCAAATAATTTCCTTAAAATCTGCCAGGCACATATTTTCCTGCTTTGACTACAAAAGTATCTACACTTACATACTGTGGTACAATATTAACCATATGCAAACTTCTACATAAGTCTTGACAAAGTTTATATGTTCTATCATCAGTACCGAGTCAGGAAACTTAACGCGTGATACGCTGAAGCGTTTTCTTTAATACTAAAGTAATACCCTTTCAACTACTCTGACTTAGGATACACGTCGTGTCCCTAATTCAGCTCACCTCCCTCTGCTCCAAGGAGACTGCAGTTTCCACATCGTCATCCAGGTGGAGAAGCTGTCCGGCTCTACCGACGTCGGTGTCGTCGGGTGAACTCTGGATCAATACTGGAGAAGAGCAGATATTCTGCTAAATGAATTCTCTGACAGGATGAAGTCTGCACCTAGGCGTTGGTTCGCTTTGACGCGTGCAACGTTCACTTTATATCGCACTATCTAAAACAGATATTTGTGGAACGTCCATCGTGTGGAGTGTGGGCGGCTGTGGAATTTCTCTAAACAGCGATCGTTGTTAATGGAGCTCCGTAAGGCGGATGATTGCCTCGTTGTGCTTCGGAGGTTCTACCGAGGAAGAGAGTGTTTGTCGCAAACTGAATTTCCAGAGAGTAAGCAACCCTTTGTACTGCGTCGCTACGTGTCAGTGAAGTACGTAACGAAATCAAAGAGGTTGACAGCGCGCTCGCTCGGTTTGTGGGTTCCAGGCGGCTGTCGCTGCCTCGCCGGCGGGCTGCCTTCGGCGGACGTACGGGCGAACGGCCGCTACACAGGAGGTGCTGCAGCAGCCGGCAAGTTTGCAGCCCACGAGCCCTGCGGCCCTTCCGCAACTCCTGGGCGCCGCCCTTTGTAGCACGCCGAAGTACGCCCAACTGCGTCCGCATAGACCACAAAGAAACAACTCAGCATTCACATACGTACGTGCGCCTCAGTGTAGCGTATACAATTATCGTCCAGTGGGCATGGGTTGTATGGATGCTGTTCCAGAGACTTTCTGTGCAGACTTACAACTTCGACACGTTTACGAAGACGTTCACCAAAGTAAATGTATTCCCTATCTTCTTGTACTAACAAGTCAGTGGTATTGTCTCCATTACTAGCGTAAAATTAAAGGCAAAATTTTTACTGAAAATGGTCAGAAATAGTTTCCAGTAATGATCTGATCTACAGTGGAAGACCAAAATACTAATTTCGGTGTTCCGAAATAGTTTCACAGCCGAAGATCGTAGTATTAGGTTGAGGAGCGACTGGAAGAAGCGCAGGTCATTCCCGTTTTCAACATATGTCATATGCACATAATTATATGCCTGTATCTCCGACGTCACTCAGTTACACAATTACAAAATACTAATTTTGGTGTTCCGAAATAGTTTCACAGCCGAAGATCGTAGTATGGCCACTCGCTTCAATCTCCGTACGAATCTACGAATCTCGAAAAAGAAGTTATTGAGATAGCTGCTTTAAAAAAAGAAAAAACAGCAGTTTATAATACGTTGAGGAGCGACTGGAAGAAGCGCAGGTCATTCCCGTTTTCAACATATGTCATATGCACATAATTATATGCCTGTATCTTCGACGTCACTCAGTTACACAATTATGGAACATGTGTTATGACGGTTTTGGAGAACGAAAATTTCGTACGTAAAAATCAACATGGGTTCCACAAACAGAGAAGCTCATCTCAGTCCGTCCCTCCATGAAAACCACAGCGCTGTAAACATCGGCACTGAGGATGGTGCCATTTCCCTCGACTTCAGGAACACATCTGACAATGTCCCACTCTGTCTTCAACGAAAGAAATACGAGCCTATCGAATATCAGACCTGATTTGCGTCTGAATTCGAGACTTCTTTGTAGACCGAACTCAACACGGCGCTCTTAACGCAATAAAACTGACTGATGTAATTTCTGGAGTACCCCAAGGAAGACTGAAAGGTGCGTTACTGTTTACAATGTATATAAATGATCTGGTAGAAAGCGTCGGAAGCTCTTTAAGACTGTAGGGAGATTATGCGGTTTTCTGTAAGAAGCTGGCAACGCTACAAGAGTGCTGTTTTGCAGCATGACCTGCAGAGGAGTGATGAGTGGTGCAGGCTCTGGCAATTGACCCTGGAAGTAAAAAATGTAACACACTGCGCACACATGGGAAAAGAAATGAGACTCTACAACTAAACTATTTAAGACAAATTGTTGGAAGCATTAACTATCGTAAAGTATCTAGCAATACATATGTACGGAGCGACCTTAATTGGAATGGCCAAATAAAACAAACAGCAGGAAAAGCAGTTAGTTGCCAACTGAGATTCTTAGGAAGACTGTTAAATGTAATTAATCCATTAGTTCATTCACATGGCGTTTTTTAGATCGATTGTTGAGTATTGTTCATGAGTCAGAGATCTTCACCACGTATGACTGAAGACCCTCACCACGAGGACTGATAGAAGAGGTAGAGATTCAATGATGAGCTGCGTCTTTCGTCACGGAAATGTTTAGTCGGCGCGAAAGTGTTAAAAAGATGCTCAACAAACTTCAGTGGCAGACGCTAAAAGAGAGGCGTGAAGCGTCACGCAGAGGATTACTATTGAAATTTCGAGAGTTTACTTTCCAAGAAGCGTCGGAGAACATATTAGTCTCTCCCGCATACGTCTCGCTAAATCACCGCAACTAGAAAATCCGGGACATAAGAGCTAATATACAGGCTTTCGGACAATCATTTTTCCCATGCGTCAGGGAAGGGGGCGGATCAATTAGAAGTGCCTCCACCAGCCACAGTTGGGTGTCTTGCAGAGTACTGATGTAGATGCATGGAGGTCGGGTAGTGTTGGACAGCGAACTATATCGGGCAGTACAGGTGACAGCACCTGTCACGCCACTGCACTGTGAACCGTGGAGCATCTATAACATTCAAGTGATCCTGTACCAGAACAACAGCATTCTTCGGAGTGGCAATAACTTACCGGATCGCACTGAGTCTTTCGTGCACGATCTCGGTTTTATTTTGTTGTTGTTGAAAGTAATGTTAACTTTTTTTATTGTACCTTTTGATGTATGCAGCTGATCACTGCTTCAAGAGAATAGAGACCAGACATTAAAAAATTTTTGATTCAGATTTTTTTTTTCCTCTGGTCAAGAATTGTTGCTTGCTGGTAGACCTCAGACACAGCTCGTTGGTAGAGGCCAATATCGACGTCCTGGGAGAATTTTTACGGTTAAGGATTGCTGACGAATAGAAACCCCCAAACGAACATCGCCTGACCCCATGCCCTGCCCCCCCTCCCCCCTCACTCCGATCAATGGGGGCGTAGGAGGTCGAACGCACGAGGTCTCAGAAGGTGGGAACAGAGTGTTAGTTCCAGAAAGGACTTGCTCCCTGCAACGGGCTTCTGACCATCAACATGCATCTTCCTGCACCTCTATGATTCGCTACATCTCTTGGTCGTAATGGGTCCCTTCAAACACCTGAAGTCTTCCTTGGCCGTGCATTTTGGATTCTCAATTCTGCAATAAACCTGGCCGTGTGTAATAGATTTCTCTTTTCCTTTTCAAAACCGACTCCCACTGGATGTCGAATCACGTCTATCAGTGATACCGGTACTAGAGATACCTAGAGTACTGTCGTCTGCTGTGAATCTTGTCTCCTCTGCAGAAAGTACAGGATCCATCATTACTCGACCTACTGACTGCAAATGGGTTGTCAGTGGTAGGTCTAAGCATCCTGTACATGGTAGTCGGGATCAGGAAGGACTCAGGGTGTTGTAACGATCCACCTAAACAACTAATCTGAGATGCCGTCTTCCACTGAAACTGAAACTGGGCCAGTGGCACTTCACTTGTTTTGAGGAAACCTGTTTTATCTAGGGTCAAGAGGAGGCAAACGCAAAATCATGGGCAGTTGAAACGTATTGCGAACGATAGTATCCCTTAGGAAAATGGCAGCAAGGGACAGGAAACGACACCAGGTGCACTCAGGGTGTATGGCTGAGGGCCTCATTCGACATGTTGAGGAGGCTATTCCGGCAGCCTTGAGGGGACAGGGAGCCACAGATTGTGGCGCATCTTGGAAAACATGGTGCCTGTCGGTTGGGCTCAGAAGTCACACTTGGGTTATTGCAGTGACTGGCACACAACGTTGAGAAGACCAGCCTTGTGCATGGAATTTCAACGAAGCTCATAATTTGAAGCATTGTCCCAAGAATTGATCATGGACGTTTCGTTCTGAGTGGAGTGTACGGGGTTAACATGACCTGGAAGGTTCTCTGACAAACGTTGCAACTTCCTGGACTTGTGTGATAGGGTTGATAACTGTGTGGGTCTGGTGTCACTGCATATCAAAGGCGACTTCTCAAGTAACTGTGTATGGCGTGATCAAAATTGGAAATTTGTGGTAAGTTCCTGTGGGACCAAACTGCTAAGGTCATCGGTCCCTAATCTTATACACTACTTAATCTAACTTAAACTAACTTAGGCTAAGAACAACACACACACATCCATGCCCGAGGGAGGACTCGAACCTCGGACGGGGGTAGCCGCGCGAACCGTGGCAAGGCACCTGAGACCGCACGGCTACCCTGCGCGGCTGGGGTGATCATAAGGGTTTTTTAGATTAGGTGACACTTCATCCAATCCAGATAGCGTTTGCTATAGGCAAACGGAAAAATCAGTGTAAGATCGAGACAAATGCCTTCCAGAGGTGAGAGTGTTAAAATCCTAATGGTAAACTGCTGAAGCATTCGCAACAAAGTGTCAGAGTTTGAAGCGCCCATGCAAAGCAGTGAAGCACTCATTATACTAGGTACAGAAAGCTGGTTGAAACCTGAAAATGAAGGAAATGAGATTTTTGGGCAAAATTAAGGTGTATATGGAAAGGATACGCAAATGGAAAATGGGGGCTGTGTATTTGTCGCAGTAGACAAGAAACTCTATTCCAGTGAGATAGAAATTGAAGCTGCATGTGAGATTGTTTGGGCAAGGCTCAGTATCAGCGGCGGTCATAAAATTATAATTGGATCCTTCTACCGCCAAGTAGACTAATCTCCTGATGTAACCGAAAATTTGAGGAAACCTCACTTCACACATACACAAATTCCCCAGTCATACTGTAACCATCAGTGGATGGTTAATTGAGAAAATTAGTTTTTTTAATGGTGGGCGTGGTAAGACATCCTGTGAAACTTTACGAAATGCCTTCTGGGAAAACTATCTACAATAGGTAGTTAGGAACCGTACTCATGATGGAAATATATTGGAGCTAATGGCAAGAAACAGGCCTGACGTTTTTGGGGAATGTCCACATAGAATCTGGTATCTGTGACAGTGACGCGGTTGTGGCAACAATGATTACCAAAGTACAAAAGACAACTAAAACAAGCTTAAAGATATACATTTTCAGTAAACTAGATAAAAAATAAGGAGTGTCATATCTCAAAGAGGAACTTGAAATTTTCAGCACGGGGCAGGACCTCAAGTTTTAAAAATAGTTGACTGTGCACTGGACAGACATGTACCTAGTAGAACAGTTCATATTGTGAGAGGTCCTCCAAGGTATACGATCACTGTAAAGAAACATCTAAAGAAACAGATTACTGCATGATAGATGCGAAACAACTCGCAGGGCTGTAGACAGAGAGATGCTGAGTGAAACGCTTTTGGATGTCAAGAGAGCTATAGATGATTCCTTCAATGACCACCATATCAGAACAGCGTCAAATGATATTTCATAAAACGGAAGGGAATTCTGGTCGTATGTTAAAGCCGTTAGTGGGTCAGAGGTTAGTGTCCTGTTCCTAGCGAATGAAACACGAACTGAAATTGAGGTAAGCAAAGCAAAATTGAACAAAACTTCAGGGTTCGATGGAAGCCTGTAAGATTCTATGCTGAATCTGCGGCTGAGTTAGCCTCTCTCCTAACTATAACCTAGTGTAGATGCCTCGAACAAAAAGAACCATGCCAAATTCTTGGAAAGAAGCACAAATATACGACTGTGATGTTAGGATAACATTTTCCTACCGTAATATGAAATTCTTGGTGGATTAAAACCATATGTCGGACGGCGACTCGACATCGGGACCTTTCGCGGGCAAGTGCTCTGCCGACTGAGCTACCCAAGAACGACTCACAAACCCTCCCCACAGCTTTAATTCCGCCAGTACCTCGCCTCCTACCTTCCAAACTTCACAGAAACTCTGCGGCGAAACCATGTTACTATGGTAATATCGTTTTCTCGTCTCGAAACTATGGGAATATTCATTATGAAAGCCTTTGGGCACTTATTATTTCTATTACATTCTGCTTTGTAAATTTCCCGAAGGTCCCTCCTTCCGTGTTACTACATAAGCTGCGAATTCCGCTGTTACTGAAAGACATGAAGCAGCATTTCCCAAATTTTCGAAAAAATCTTTTTTTTTGGTATTCTCTACATAATTTTAGCAATAGGCATCAGAGATTTCAGATATTTGAAAATGCGCAAACTCATCATTAGTAGCAAAGCTATCCCTTTAACAATAATTACAATGACGGAAAAATAATCGCAGTACCAAGAAGGAATTCTCCGATATGAACGAAAAGTTGGTAGTCGTGTTTCTACATCTGAAAGATGACGTATTCAGATTTCGTACCATTCACAACAGACTGGTGCTAGTAGCGTCACAGTGAGGATGCAAATAAGGCTTCCTTCAAATACACGCTGCACCGGCGTCAGCGTTAGTTACCTTTGAGTTTACACGCAGTGAGTTGGTATTAGTCAAGAATACCTGCAAGACAACAAAGACGCATTATGAACATTTCGCTGAGTTTGAACGAAGTCGTGTAATAGGGCTACGAGGAGCTGAATGTTCCGTGATACTGCAGAAAGACTAGGCAGGAATGTAGCCACTGTAAATGACTGCTGGCAGTAGTGGTCACGAGAATGTACGGCCACAAGAAGACCGGACTGCGGACGGCCATGTGGCGTTACCGGCGTACGGTTCTGGCGCATCGCACTATATTTGCAGCAGCAGTTTGAACAGCAGTTGGTACAACTGGTACAAATTGGTTACTTCAAGGACAGATCCAATGCAGACGCCCTATAGCGAGCATTCCACTGACGACAAACCATTTGCGACTTCATTGCTCCATTATCATTTAGCTACAATATAGCAGGTCAGCAACTGCAAGCGGTTAATTTCATAAATTATCTGGGAGTAGGCATTAGGACTGATTTAAAATGGAATGACCGTATAAAGCAGATGTCAGACGGATTCATTGCAAGAATCCTAAGGAAATGCAGTCCGAATACAAAGGAAGTAGGTTACAGTACACTTGTTCGCCAACTGCTTGAATATTGCTCACCGGTGTGGGATCCGTACCAGATAGGGTTGACAGAAGAGATAGAGAAGATCGAACGGATAGCAGAGCGCTTCGTTACAGGATCATTTAGTAATCGCGAAAGCGTTACGGAGACGATAGATAGACTCCAGTGGAAGACTCTGCAGGAGAGACGCTCAGTAGCTCGGTACGGGCTTTTGTTGAAGTTTCGAGAACATACCTTCACCGATGAGTCAAGCAGTATGTTGCTCCCTCCTACGTATATATCTCGCGAAGAGACCATGAGGATAAAATCAGAGAGATTAGAGCCCACACGGAGGCATACAGACAATCTTTCTTTCCACGAACAATACGAGACTGGAATAGAAGGGAGAACCGGTAGAGGTACTCAGGGTACCCTCCGCCACACACCGTCAGCTAGCTTGCGGAGTATGGGCGTAGATGTAGATGTAGATGCAGAAGCGCAGGAGCTCTTTGGCGAGCAGAGTGCAAGTCTGCTGTATTTTCTGGTGAAAGCTGGTTCCGCTTCGGTGCCAGTGTTGGCCATGTGTTGGTTAGAAGGAGGCGAGTTGAGAGCCTGCAGCCAATCTGTGTGCGTGCTAGAGACACTGGACCTACACGTGGGGTCATGGCCTGGGGTGCAGTTTAGTGTGACAGCAGGAGCACGCGCGTGGCAGTCCCATGTACTCTGACTGCAAACGTGTACTTCATTCTGATGATTCGGCATATTTTGCTGCCATTCATGAAAGCATTCCAGAGGGCGTCTTCCAAAAGCATAACGCTTGCCTCCAAACCGTTGCTGTAACCCAACATGCTCTACAGAGTGTCGACATGCTGCATGGGGCTGCTAGATCACCAGATCTGACTCCAGTCGAGCACATACTGAACACCATCAGCGTCATCCACGAACAGCATTATCCATCCCTGTACTGACCGACCAAGTGCATCGCATAAACTGACAGACTGCACCTGTAAAACACAGTGCTTGCATTCAACATTCTGGTGCCTACAACAGTTATTAATGTACCAGCATATCACATTTGCAATGGCTTGTCTCACTCTTACATTGACCTGTGATTTTGCAACATTAATCCCTTAAATGTGTCATCTAGAGAGATATATTCCCGGAATGTCATTACTATATGTAAATAATTTCTTGGTGTTGCGACATATATACTTGTCCTTCCTTCGGTCATCATCCGTTACCACATACACCTACAGGACACTCCAGTCATCGGTTCCGGCATTTGTATGTTCAACTCCGAAGTCTTCATTTTAGTGACGGAGCTGTCATTTTAGGGTCGGCCGCTGTGGCCCAGCGGTTCTAGGCGCTCAGTCCGGAACCGCGCTGCTGCTACGGTCGCGAGTTCGAATCCTGCTTCGGTCATGGATGTGTGTGATATCCTTAGGTTAGTTAGGTTTAAGTAGGTCTAAGTCTAGGAGGCTGATGACCTCAGTTAAGTCCCATAGTGCTTGCAGCCATTTGAATTTGTCATTTTAGGGCCAAAAGAAACTCGTCACATTACGAACTCTGTAAAACTACGACTTCAGCAAACGTAAAGGGAAATGATTTTCATGATAAGCCGCGGACCATTAAACGAAGAAAAATCTACAGTACAGGTAACTACTGACGAAATGTTCCTTTTTTCGAATCGATCAGAGAGAGGTAAATTTCAGTTTGTTAACGCACCAAATCCAGGACACGAATGCTGCAGCAAGGCAATGCGCTTTATCGTGTTTCGAGAATTTCACGTCCAATTAAGCGTACGCCCTGCGGCGACTCGAGGCGTGGAGCTGACAGTCCGTCGGAAGGAGGCACAGATTTTAGACGAACATTCAGCGCGGCCTGCAGCAGCTGCAGTAATTACGGCCGCCTCGGCGTCACATCAAAGACCAGACCGGGGCGGCGCCGGTTCTAAGGCCTCGGTCTCCCCCCCCCCCCCTCTTCCCCTCCCCACCCCCCCACCAGCACCACTCCAGCATCCGCCACGTTTCGCCGCGCCTAACAAAAGGCATCATGGTGGCGGCAGCATTTTCTGCCGTCTCGGTTGCAACGTGGAACCAAAACATTCGGTGGAGATATTCACTGTCAGGCGACACCCATGGAGAAGCGACTCGTACCAAGTGTTGTGTGGATGACTTAAGGATGAAACAGCACGCTATTACCACATAAACACCCACTTATTTAAACATCAAGAGATGTAACGTATGATTGGAATAGTTAAAATTCTGTTGGTTTCTGTTATAGGATTATGCTTTTTCTGATCACCAATATTTCATATTTTTTATCAATCTGTAGTTCCAGAATTGTGCACACGTCGACTATCAAGCTACCTACTTTTTATAACTGAACCCGCCGGTTTCACGTGTGATCTATAATCTAAATTTTTACAAAACAGGTCACGTGGAATCGAACCTATAAATCTTTCGTAATTGCGACTATAAATTTTAATCACTAAGTGTGAGCTAGTTTGTATTAAATGCTATTATTTGCAGCATTGTTTTAATTAGATACAGAACCCGACTGTTAACATTCGCAAAGCACAGTCCAGTTTGCTGGTTGTTGTGTAACAAGTGACCGACCGAGCGTCCGTTTTTGTCCACGGGTGACCTGTTCGTAGATTGTCAGCACATTTGTGGCCGCAAAAAACCACCGTTCATGAGACATAATCTTTCCAAGAATGTAATGCATTTGCTCACTCAGCTGAGTATTAGCGTCTATTCTGCATTTTGCAAACATTTTATTGTTCGCACTTCAAATACTTTTTATTAGTTTTGACCATGTGGAGACTTACTGAAATTTACTTCATTGTTAATGGAGTCACAAAATATTACTAACTTCTTTCCATTGTGTGACGAAGACAAGAGGTACGATCTATAAGTTCTGAAATTAACCTTATTGTTAAGGTAGTTAGAAACTATTACTAACATCTATCATCTTTCCATAGTGCGATGAAGATAAGGCATATGATTTATAAGTTTGACACACATGTAAATGACACTCCACTTCATCGTCTACCTGAGTCGATTTTATTCTCATCTCCGCAGTATGTGGTTTGGAAACTGCTGTTACCTATCTGTACGACAATCCCTCCACATGTATAAAGCAACAGAACAGTGTTACCCTCTGAGAGGAATTTTGCTAGGTCGACCGTGTTGTATCTAACGGAAATGGCTTATCGGAAATGAAAGTCAGAATTACGTAAATAGTCGAACAGTAACAAACAATATTTTTGCCTACCGATACTGTTCAAAGAACAAGGAAAACGGTCGCCAGCCTAATTAGGCAAGAGAAAGATTAACGTTCTCATTTAAGAAAGTAGGTGTGAGTAACTTCAACGGATAAACACAACCTATACTTTGCCACACGCGAGTGCAATGTTTACGGTGAGATTGAAGCTAGGAGCTAGAGCAGCACAAACTATTCACAAAAATATAACAGATACCGAAACACTCTTACTTTCAGGACTGTTCAAACTGAATGGTCTTTATAACATTAATATTAACATTCACTGCAGGATCATAAATTGGATATAGGTTAAGTCTCTCTTAGTTAAATACTTTACTATTTGAAATGGAAGTTAATTGGAATCCACTAACAGGTTGCTTCTCACTATATTTTGAATAAAGAAATTATGGTTTTCATAAGTAGTGGTCTTCCCATTACTTGTTACCTAGCATTAGCACAATAGACAAACTGTGGATCCTGTTATACTATTAATATGCACTTCCAATACACAAGAGAGACAAACACTTAGCAATCATGAACATATAATTTTCTACTACTGCAGTTTTCCACTTTTAGTACAGTGAAACACAATGTTGACAAAATTGCAAGAAACTGACTCACCTTTTAAAATTTACTACAGGTAGCACTATGATCATTAACCAAGCAAAACTTTATAAGCCTCAATTTTAAGAACTTTAATTTATAAAAGGAACAGCAAATTTTACTTTCAAGTAAATGATTAAATAGGTGACTTTGAAACTTCACAAAACTACATTTACTGCCTCCCACAATTTCACTAAATCCACAGTAAATCTGAATATGCCCTTCTCATCAAAGATCAAATAATATGTAATTAACTGTCTAACTTCGAGGGTTTCATTTTTTCCACAAAATAGGACACTCGGTAATCATAATTCAAATGGAGAGGAACCTGAGAGGTGTTGTGATAGGAAAAAATCAAGGTAGGTACATAAATTCAATTATAAGTTACCTTATATTTGTGCACACTAAATCACCCAATAAGCTGATCCTTCACTGTACATTATTATAGCATTCCGATACAGTGATTGCGCAATGTGGTGGCAACTGCCTGTTGGTAGGCGGATTTTCAGGCAGAATTGCTGGACTCTCTCCCTTCTTGGTGGCGATGATGGATACCGATTCCAGAATCGTTCCAGCTCTTTATCCATCCATCAGAGACATTGGAAAGTGGCAGAAAAAGCCTCTCTCGGAACCAGAACAATATACAACATTAACATGGCAGTGCACAGTTAGGTAGCTCGTCCCCGACTGACTCTTGTTCCACCTTTTCTACCTAGGCCAACCACAATTTGCGCGCGCTACACAGTTCCGTTCCCGAGGGGAACCACACTACCTCTTACACACAAACTAACTAATAATCCTAAGTGAAGGTCAGCAATTTACACAACAGCAACCAAATGCATTAAATAACTCAGAACATTTGCACATATTGACATTTCTACAAAAAATTATTCACACAGAAATTACAATTATATATAGTAAGTTTTGTTCCCTCGAAATGGGACAAAGAATTTAAATGACATATACTACATTGCATAAAATCAAAGTATTAACAAAGAAAGGAGTATACAATTTTGTGGTATCGATTCAAACACATTTACAGATACTCAATGTTACAACATTAAATAAAACAAAAGGCAAAAATAAATCAGTAGAGTATTAGAGCTGTGGTGTTACACATACAATGCTGTGTTCCAGACGTACATTCTCAAAAATTTGTTCCTCAAATTAAGGCCTATGTTTGATACTAGTAGGCTTCTCTTGGCCAGGAATGCCCTTTTTGCCACTGCTAGCCTGCTTTTGATGTCCACCTTGCTCCGTCCGTCATTGGTTATTTTACTGCCTAGGTAGCAGACTTCCTGAACTTCATCTAATTCGTGACCATCAATCCTGACGCTAAGTTTCTCATTGTTCTCATTTCTGCTACCTCTAATTTTTTTCGTCTTTCTTCGATTTACTCTTAGTCCATATTCTGTGCTCATTAGATCGTTCGTTTCATTCAGCATATACCGAGCGAGGTGGCACAATGGTTATCACACAATGGTTATCACACTGGCCTCGCACTCAGGAGGATGACGGTTCAATCCCGCGTCCTGCCGTTGTCATTTAGGTTTTCCGTGATTTCGCCAAATCGCTCCAGCTAAATGCTGGGATGGTTTCTTTGAAAGAGCACGGCCGACTTTTTTCCCCGACCTTCCCTAATCTAAAGAGACCGATAATCTCGCTGTTTGGTCTCTTGCCCCCAAACAACCCAACCCTCATTCAGCATATAATGTAATTCTTCTTCACTTTCAGTCAGGTTAGCAATGTCATCAGCGAATCGTTTTAAATATATCCTTCCACCTTGAATTATAATTACACTCCTCAACCTTTCTTTTATTTCCATCATTGCTTCTTCGAGGTATAGATTGAACAAAGGCGGGAAAGACTACAGTAATGCCTTATACCCTTTTTAAAGAGAGCTCTTCGTTCTTGGTCGTCCACTTTTACTCTTCGTTCTTGGCTTTTGTACGTATTGTATATATCTGTTTCTCCCTATAGCTTACCCCTATTTTACTCAGAATTTCGAACATCTTGCACCATTTTACATTGTCGAACGCTTTTGGCTATGAACGTGCCTTCATTGTTCTTTAGTCTTGGTTCCATTATCAACCACAACGTCAGAATTGCCCCTCTGCTGTCTTTACCTTTTCTAAAGCCGAACTGATCGTCATCTAGCACATCCTCAATTTTCTTTACCATTCTTCTGTATATTATTCTTGATCGTAACTTGGATGCGTGAGCTATTAAGCTGATTTTGGGATAATTCTCGCACTTCTCAGCTCTTGCAGCCTTCGGAATTGTGTGGATGTTTTTTCCGAAAATCAGACGGTATGTCGCCAGACTCATACTTTCTACACACCAACGTGAATAGTCGCTTTGTTACCACTTTCCCCATCGATTTTAGAAATTAGATGGAATTTTACCTGCACATTCAGCTTTATTAGATCTTAAGTCCTCCAAACCTCTCTTAAATTCAGATTCTAATACTGGAGCGCCTATCTCTTCTAAATCGACTCCTATTTCTTCTTCTATCACAGCAGACAAATCTTCCCCTCATAGAGGCCTTCAGTACACTCTTTCCACCTATCTGCTTTCTCCCCTGTATTTATTAGTTGAATTCCGATTGCACTCTTAATATTACCGCCCTTGCTTTTAATGTCACCGAAGGTTGTTATGACTTTCCTTTATGCTGAGTCAGTCCTTTCGACAATAATTTCTTTTGAGATTTTTTTCACATTTTTCATGCAGTCATTTCGTCTTAGCTTCCCAGCACTTACCGTTTATTTCATGCCTCAGCGAATTCTATTCCTGTATTCCTCAATTTCCCTCGTCACTTTTGTAACTCCTTTCATCGATGAACTAATGTATTCCTTCTGTTACCCATGGTTTCTTCACAGTTACTTTCTTTGTAGCTATGTTTTTCTTCCCAGTTTCTGTGATTGCCCTTTTCAGAGATATCCATTCCTCTTCAACTGCAGTGCGTACTGAGCTATTCCTTATTGCTGTATCTATAGCGTTAGAGAACTTCAAACGTATCTCGTCATTCCTTAGTAATTCCGTATCCCACTTCTTTGCGTATTGATTATTCCTGACTAACCTCTTGAACTTCAGCCTACTCTTCATCACTACTACATTGTGACCTGAGTCTGTACGTGCTCGTGGGTACGCCTTACAATCCAGTATCTGATTTCAGAATCTCTGCCTGACCATGATGTAATGTAACTGAAATATTCTCGTATCACCCGATCTTTACCAAATATATCTCCTTTTGTGATTCTTGAACAGAGTATTCCCTGTTACTAGCTGAAATTTATTACACAACTAAGTCTTTCTCATTCCTTGCCCCAAGTCCATGTTCTCCTGTAACCTTTTCTTCTACTCGTTTCCCTACAACTGCATTTCCAGTCCCCCATGAGTATTAGATTTTCATTTCCCTTTATCTACTGTATTATCCTGTCAGTATCCTCATACACTTTCTCTAGCTCTTCATCTGCAGGTTGCGACGTCGGCATGTATATATGAACTATTGTGTGGGTTTGCTGTCGATTCTGATAAGAACAACCCTATCAGTGAACTCTTCGCAGTAACACACTCTGCCCTACCTTTCTATTAATAACGAATCCTACTCCCGTTTTACCATTTTCTGCTGCTGTTGATATTACCCTATACTCATGTGACCACAAATCCGTGTCTTCTTTCCATTTCACTTCACTTATTCACACTATATGTAGAATGAGCCTTTGGATCTACCTTATCCGATTTTCTAGCATCCCTATCACGTTCAGTCTTGTGACATACCACGCCCCGACTCGTAGAATGTTATCCTTCCGTTGGTTATTCCGTCTTTTTCTCATGGTCACCTCCCCGTTGGCAGTTCCCTCCTGGAGGAGATCCGATGGAGGACTATTTCGGAATCTTTTGCCAATGGAGTCCTCATCATGACACTTCAATTACAGGCCACATGTCCTGTGGATACACGTTACGTGTCTTTAATGCAGTGGTTCCTATTTCCTTCTGCATCCTCATATCTTTGATCATTGCTGATTCTTCCGCCTTTAGGGGCAGTTTCCCACCCCGAACGTCTGGCCGCTCGTCCGTCCTCTTTGACAAGGTCGTTGGCAGTACGAGGGTGACCTCTTATGCCGAAGTCTTTGGCCGCCAATGCTGATTATTTTAAGCAGCGGCGGGTTTCGAATTCTGGACCGATGACATTTTAATTACTAATCAAAGATGCTATCCCTAGACCATGGGTCTAACATCTTAGATATGACCGAGAAATCTTGCTGTCTATGACCCATATTTTCGTTTACGACTTTCCATCATAAATACAACGTCAATACGAAACCTCATTTCAGTCATCACAGTATTACCACTATTAAAACTTCGCGGACATGACAGAGATCCACGTCTGCTCACACTGCTAACCTGTCTTCGACTCGCAGCCTTCTGCGCTCGGCGCTCCAACGGCTCCCAAGCAGATGGGTGGAAAACCCCGTACAAAAAAAAATGGCTCTGAGCACTACGGGACTCAACTGCTGTGGTTATCAGTCCCCTAGAACTTAGAACTACTTAAACCTAACTAACCTAAGGACATCACACACACCCATGCCCGAGGCAGGATTCGAACCTGCGACCGTAGCAGTCGCACGGTTCCGGACTGCGCGCCTAGAACCGCGAGACCACCGCGGCCGGCAAAACCCCGTACAGGATCCACAAGTTCCATTGGTGCGTTCCAAAACATTAATATACAATATGTAATCAAAAGTGTCCTAACACCTGGCTGAAAATGACTTACAAGTTCGTGGCGCCCTCCGTCTGTAATACTGGAATTCAATATGATGTTGGCCCACTCTTAGCGTTGATGACAGCTTCCACTCTTGCAGGCATACGTTCTATCATGTGCTGGAAGGTTCCTTGGGAAATGGCAGCCCATATTTCACGGAGTGCTGCACTGAGGAGAGGTATCGAAGTCGGTCGGTGAGGCCTGGCACGAAGTTGGCGTTCCAAAACACCCCAAAGGTGTTCCATAGGATTTAGGTCAGGACTCCGTGCAAGCCAGGCTATTACAGGGATGTTATTGTCGAATAACTGCTCCGCCAAAGGTCATGCGTTATGAACAGGTGCTCGACCGTATTGAAAGATGGAATCGCCATACCCGAATTGCTCTTGAACAGTGGGAAGCAAGAAGTTGCTTAAAACATCAATGTAGGCCTGTGCTGTGATACTGCCACGCAAAACAACAAGGTGTGCAAGCCCCCACCATAGAAACACGACCACACCATAACACCACCACCTCCGCATTTTGCTGTCGGCACTACACACGCTGGCAGACGGCGTTCACCGGGCATTCGCCATTCCACACAAGGTTCTTCCACTGTCCAATCGTCCAATGTTTACGCTCCTTACACCAAGCGAGGTGTCGTTTGGCATTTACCAGCGTGATGTGTAGCCTATAAGCAGCCGCTCGACTATAAAATCCAACTTTTCTCACCTCCCGCCTGTCATAGAACTTGCAGTAGATCCCGATGTAGTTTGGAATTCCTGTGTGATGTTATGGATAGATGTTTGCCTGTTATATGTTACGACCCTCTTCAACTGTCGGCTATATCTGTGAGTCAACAGGCGAGGTCGACCTGTGCGCTTTTGTGCTGTCATGGCCGGCCGCTGTGACCGAGCGGTTCTAGGCTATTCAATTCGGAAAAGCGCTGCTGCTACGGTTGCAGGTACGAATCCTGCCTCGGGCGTGGATGTGTGTGATGTCCTTAGGTAAGTTAGATTTAAGTAGTTCTAAGTGTAGGTGAAGACCTCAGATGTGAAGTCCCATATGCTTAGAGCCATTTGAACCATTTTTTTTTTTTTTGTGCTGTGCGTTTCCCTTGGCGTTAGCATTTAACTATCGTATCGAAAAAACTCACGGACTTGCAACGTGGTCAGATAACTGGGTGTCACTTATGTCATACGTCTGTACGACGGATTTCCACACTCGTAAACATCCGTAGGTCAACTCTTGCCAATGTGATAGTGAAGTGGAAACGTCAAGGGACATGTACAGAGCAAAAGCGTACAGGCCGACTTGGCGACTTCGCCTGTTATCTGACGGACGCCGTCGACAGTTGAAGAGGATCGTAATGTGCAATAGGACATCTATCCAGACCATCACACAAGAATTCCAAATTGTAACAGGATCTACTGCAAGTACTATATCAGTTAGGTAGGAAGTGAGAAAACTTGGATTTCATGGTCGAGCGGCTGTTTATAAGCCACACATCACGCCGGTAAATGCCAAACGACACCTCGCTTGGTGTAAGGAGCGTAAACATATGACGATTCAACAAGTGAAAAATTGTTGTGTGGAGTGACTAATCACGGTACACAATGTGGCGATCCGATAACTGGGTGTGGGTACGGCGAATGCCCGGTGAACGTCATCTGCCAGCGTGTGTAGAGCCGACAGTAAAACGAGGAGGTGGTGCTGTTATGGTGTGGTCGTGTATCCTATGGAGGGGGCTTGCACCCCTTGTTTTGCATGGCAGTATCACACCACAGGTTTACATTGATGTTTTAGGTACCTTCTTGCTTCCCACTGTTGAAGAGCAATTCGGTGATGGTGATTCCATTTATCAACACGATCGAGCACCTGTTCATAATGCATGGCCTGTGGCGGAATGGTTACACGACATTAACATCCATGTAATGGACTGGCCTGCACAGAGTCCTGATCTGAATCCTATGGAACACCTTTGGGGTGTTTTGGAACGCCGATTTCGTGCCAGGCCTCACCGACCGACTTCGATACCTCTCCTCAGTGCAGTTCTCCGTGAAATATGGGCTGCCATTGCCCAAGAAACCTTCCAGTACCTGACTGAACGTATGCCTGCGAGAGTGGGAGCTGTCATCAAGTCTAAGGGTGGGCCAACTTCATATTGAATTCTAGCATTACCGATGGAGGGCGCCACTAACTTCTTGTAAGTCATTTTCAGCCAGGTGCCCAGATACTTTTGATGACGTAGTGTATATTGTTATTTCTATTGTTATTTAAGTTTTTCAGAGAGAACGTATGTTAATTAACTTGATCTTTTCTGCTTCGATTTGTCCTAACGTTGTAACTGTTTAACCCTGTGTGTTGACTATTGGGCCTGCAGTGAAATGTACAATATGCACTATACACCGTACTTACAGTACTCAACCCTGTGTTTGACCATGCTACTGAACATTTTCTTATTAATGTCCTGTTGCACTCGAAAAACTTGTGTCCTCGATAAGTTATTCTTGAATAGAGTGCAACAGTGCGGTCACTGGGTACTCGTTCCACAGAAATAATGTTGACCCATCTTGCAGTGATTTCTTCGTATGGTGTTCGGCCCACATGCCTTCCAAGTTCAAAACTAGTGAAGTTCCTCTACTGGAAAAGCTGATGAAGAACCAGTAGCATTATGCGAATCCAACGGCTGCAGCCAATGTACTCGTATTTCAGAATCATGTTAACTGAACGACTGATTGAAAGGTTGTTTGTGAGTGAAAGCTTTGACATATTGGCTCTTGTTTGATACAAAAAGCCTACACTAATCTTCTAGTTTCAACACTAACACGCAATCACAGTTAGTCATCAGAGCCGGCTTGTGGTAACTAACCATACCCGTTATCAGAAAGATTACCAAACGTATTAACTGTGACAGAATAGTCGCTAAACTTTACGTTGTTTGACCACTACGAATGCTCAGTTTGTATCATGCCATACGGACTTCGTTTATTCAAAAGTCACAGTTTACATATTAACATCGGAATTTCACGTGTTCGTTTTTCTCACACCTTGGTATCCGCTTTGCGGCAGTCCAGGGCCATAGTTTAATCATTACTCTGAAAATTACGACGTCTATTTAGAGCTCGTTATATCCGTGATGATGGCTGAGCTCCACACTGAACCTTATACTACAAAAAGCAGTTATTCAGCCCACAAAATACGCGCGAACGCACTGACTGGCTGATACAGATATAGCCAATCCGCTGTTAGTATTAGGCCGCTTACACACTGGCGATTTGGTTGCGCGACTTGCTTGCCCTGCGTAGCCGCGTTCTTCACTTAACACGCAGCTCCCATGAGGGCTGACACACTGACGAATTGACGGTGCGACCCGCCGTGCCGCCTCTGGTCACCACGAATGATCCTGACGTTTCAGTCTCGTCTGCCGCATTCACACCTGGCGATCTACTGTAGCAGCACGGCTACGGATGGATGGGAGGGGAAGGGCTAAACAGTTGCCCCCTCGCTAGGCTCTGCTGCGTTTGACGTTTGCTAGTGCTTTGTGACTGTTGAATCAAGTGCATTTTCTGTGTCGTGTTAGAGAATTGGTTCAAATGGCTCTGAGCACTGTGGGACTTAACTGCATCTGAGGTCATCAGTCCCCTAGAACTTAGAACTACTTAAACCACACATCCATGCCCGAGGCAGGATTCGAACCTGCGGCCGTAGCGGTCTCGCGGTTCCAGACTGTAGCGCCTAGAACCGCTCGGCCACTCCGGCCAGCTGTTAGAGAATTCTGTGTTCTTTTCTGCTGCAAAAATGACTTTAGATATGGAACTTTTTATCGCCGAAGTCCAACGTCGTCCTGTAATTTGGGATTTAGGTAGTAAGAATTACAGCAACAAGATGGAAAAACGTAATGCTTGGGAAGAGGTGTGCAAAAAATAGATCCTGACTTCGAAAATAAAACTGTATCGGAGAGAAACGAATGTACAGCGCGATTTTTTCTTATTACTTGTTAGAATATAAGAATTTTTAACATGTTGCAGCTCTGTCAGCAAGTGTGATACATTAACATGTCAAGAATCCGCCTCAGTTGTTACTGGTGTTTACCCACATTTCAGCTAGCTTAATCTAGCCTTCTTCAGAAGCATAAAACAGACTAATACATGCCAGAAAAAGGCACGGTCAAACATAATAAGCTAATGTACCGTGGTACCACGTCAAGCTACGTTACTTAACTGAGGGACAGCCCCGGCCACACCTCGTGGAATGCGGTCGGTTAGCCGCGGACGACTGTCATCCAACAATGACAGAAGAAAATGCTTGTCAGGGTCATCTGCTTCACGGTTTGATGCATTTTGTTCTTGATGCTTGCTGCAAGTATCTCAAACAGTTTCTACTCGTCTGTCATCTTTCGTTTCTTACGAGAATTGTAGGCAACGCCATCTTGTACGTCAGTCATTTGTCACAT
Source organism: Schistocerca nitens (assembly GCF_023898315.1). Classification (NCBI taxonomy): domain Eukaryota; kingdom Metazoa; phylum Arthropoda; class Insecta; order Orthoptera; family Acrididae; genus Schistocerca; species Schistocerca nitens. Next base: position 2,365,215 of record NC_064619.1, on the reverse strand, counting down.
CAGTATGAGCAACAGCTTCTTCCAAGTCTCCTTTAGGGGCAATTACAGGTGATAGGAAAGTTAGAATGTCAAAGTTCTTGTCTAACGGTCACGAATGTTCTACTTCTGTAGCTCTTCATTAAGAAAGAAGTCTCTTATTTCAGGTACCTTGCTACAGGCAGTATAGTTACAGATCTGCACTATTTTTCAAATGTGGCAATTCCACTATATCCAAAAGCTTGCGACGCACTTCTGAGGAAATATGGGGCAACCTAGAAGGCATATGCATACCACCGGCATAGGAGGAAAGCTGTATTAATACAGCAGAAAAGCTTGAACTGTACACTGATTTCCCGAAATGTCTTGGTGCAGTTGACGGGAGGCACGTAAGAAATGTTAAACCTGAAGGCAATTATCCCTTATCAGAAGTACAAACATTGTTTCTGAATGATGTTACTAGCAGTTTGAGACGTTGGCTATTACTTTACATTCGTAGACGTATGTTCATATGGGAAAAATTGTGACTCACAAATTTATAAAAATGGTGACCTTTATGAAGTAATGAAAGGTAATAATTTAAATATTCCAAGACCTTGATCTCTGTCTGACTCAAATCAGCCTCCATCATTTTGCTTTCTCGGAGATGAGATATTTGCTCTTGGAGATAACATGCAACATCCCTACAATGGAAAAAAAAATTTACAGAGGAAAGAAAAGTTTATAATGGCAGGTTATTGAGGGCGTGCTGCTAATGGGATCCTGTCCAAGAAACGGCGAATATTTCATCGCCCTTTAAATGTGAAGGAGAACTTTTTCAGAGTATTAATTAGAGCATTCTGCGTAACTTTGTTCGTAAAAGATAAGGATTCAAGGAGGACGAAAATTTAGAAGCAAGTGATTTCAAAGACGTACGAAGCACCACACCTACGAGAAGCCGCTATATCGCGAATGTACGAGACACTTTCGCAGATTACGTAATCAATGCCACAGCATTTGAAGATGGACACTAAATTTGAAATGAACCTTTTGAGGAAGTATTGCAAATCTTACAGGTAACTAGAAAATTGTAACTTTGAGATCACTTCATACATACCAAAATGGTTCAAATGGCTCTGAGCACTATGGGACTTAACATCTGAGGTCATCAGCCCCCTAGACTTAGAACTACTTAAACCTAACTAACCTAAGGACATCACACACATCCATGCCCGAGGCAGGATTCGAACCTGCGGCCGTAGCAGCCACGTAGTTCCGGACGGAAGCCCCTGGAACCGCTCGACCACAGCGGCCGGCTCACAATTATCATTACCTATATATTCATATACATCAATAGCTGTTCTTGCACCCAATGCATGTCCAAGTAGATCAAATCTCGCTGACAGCCTTTCACCTACATCATCTGATTGTCTAATAGCGTAAATTATAAAAAGTGGTTCAATGAATTTTGATATTAAGTATCGATACAAACTACCGTGAGTTACCTTACAAATAAATGTATAAAGAAAACAAGCGTTTTGTTTACATTAAAGTAATCATTAGCATTTCCTCTGGTAATATACTATTCCCCATTTGTGTATTTTCTTTTTTGGATTTGCCCTCGGTACAGCACATAATTCATCAAAAGATGTCACAGACATTCCGAAGCATATAACAAATGTTGTAGGGTTCTGTAGAAATTTCTTATATATTGTAGAAAACGTCCGTTTCCCTCCAGTATTTTCATTGACGTCGCCGACATCTATACTTTGTCCTCAATAACAGAGTGAAAAGCAACACCTCCTCCTCAGAATCCATTTCGTAATTGGCTCATAGAACCACACAGACAGCTCTTGCCACAGAGCTTCTGCCACGCACACATTGTTTACTGATGACAGTTGGCTGAGCGATTAGTGTACATTTTCCTTGCGTTTCCATTTGAGGCACTGAGAACTATAAGGGCGCAAAGCAGAGAAACGAAGTTTTTAGAAAAATATATGTTTGTGGAAATCTAATTTGTAGGTAAACCACGAGTCTCATAGGTCTGACTTGTTTTTTATCCAATCAGCATCAATTTTTGGTTTAGAAGTGAGGTCGGTAACACTCTTCAAGGTTCTGAAATCCTCAGCGTCCATTTTACTGAAGCTATGGAACGTAAGGTTATTTTGGGGCATTCCTTAACGAGATTCCATCTTTTATGGAGAAATGGGCGTCAGCGTAAACAGTGTGCATTACTGCAGCAGTGATAATTTGTGCTTTAGGCTCTTGTGGAAGCAAATATCAGAGAAATCGGTGAGAGCTTATCGCAGAAGTTCATACATGGAGCGAACGGCAACAGCACTGATCAAGTTGGTTCACGGTAGGATCAATAGTCAGTAGACACGTGATATAATCTCAGAATCGACGTCCGTGTGCTTCCGGCACTAACGCTTGTCAACCCCTCATTAGTTTAATACCAGCTTCAGCAACTGGGTGACTTGGTTTACCTCGGGTGTCTGAGTTGCGTGCAACTACAGGAGCATCAAAGTCACTTATTTTACACTTCTAATGGGGTCATATGTACGTGAGTGATACAGTGTAATACGTTTGTGATCATCTGTTGAGCAGAGGGAGTGAATTATCATACAAATAATATAGAACACTATGCAAAAAAGTCGCACTGCGTATCATGCCTTCATAGGAAACAAAGTTACAAGAAACGTGATTCAGTCGCGCGTCTGGCGATTCAGCCTCGCGCCTCAAGGGCGCGACAGTCGTGCGTGGCAGCGTTTCAACTGCGCGGATGAGTCGCCGCGACAAGTCGCCATTGTAAAAGGTGCCTTAAAAAGCGGAATCTCGCCTCTTTTACATTTGTCCAATCACAACTTAATAGCTTTTATGAATGATTTATTAAAGGAACACATTTAGAAACGCGACAAATACCAACATAACTCCCTCTTTAAATAACAGGATCATCGTAAAACGTTTCTTGTTTTCCCAGTCCCATAAACTGGCTAGTTTTACATTAGCCTTGAGAGTACAATTCACTTTCTCCGAACAATCAATCCTCACATTGACGTGTACTCAGTAGATATGGCACTATTCATTTAGTATCTGACTTTCCTTTCACACCAGCCGGCCGTGGTGGCTGAGCAGTTCTAGGTGCTTCAGTCCGGAACCGCGCTGCTGCTACGGTCACAGGGTCGAATCCTGCTTCGGGCATGGATGTGTGTTATGTTCTTAGGTTAGTTAGGTTTAGGTAGTACGAAGTCTAGGGGACTGATGACCTCAGATGTTAAATCCCATAGTGCTTACAGCCATTTGAATCCTTTCGCACCATCGTTCACGTTAATAAACAACTTAGCAATATTGAATGACAGTCTAAATCAAAGTAACTTCAGTTTTGTTTCTTATATTGTTTTAAGTGGTTTGTAATTTAATAGAACGCAAGGAGGTGACTCCTTTCGGTCACAGTCGTAACTACTTGTAGCTAGCTACTGGACCAGAGCGCATCTACCATGCACTAATCATCACTTACTATCTGCCCGCTACCGTCTCTTACTTAACAAACGCGCGATATGAAAGACTGTACACATTCATACTCTTATTAATACACACAAAGCACTCTACAAGAACACTAAACAAACTATTAGTACACTGTAGACAAAGAACAACATCGGCAGAAAAAAATATATGAATGGATAAACAAACAAGATTATGGTGTTTTCTTCCTTTTACATAAGAATGTGATATTAATTGAACCTGTTTTGTAGTTGTGATTTGCTATAATGCACTCATTACAGTAAAATTAAGCAACAAAACCTTCACCATTTATCGTTAAATTGTACTTCTCCAAAACGAACTTTCAGTATTCTGACGAGCAGTATTCAGGTATTACTTAAACAAATTTAACTTTAAAAATTCACCTCCCGGGCTGCTGCGAATTACATAATGTAGTTTAAGAAGTCTTTCCCTTCCTAGTAAACTTAGTTTGCACTGAATTAGATCAAACTGTCAGCTAAGTGCTGCTGTAATGGCTCTGAGCACTATGGGACTTAACATCTGAGGTCATCAGTCCCCTAGAACTCAGAACTACTTAGACCTAACTAACCTAAGGACATCACACACATCCATGCCCGAGGCAGGATTCGAACCTGCGACCGTAGCGGTCGCGCGGTTCCAGACTGTAGCGCCTAGAACCGCTCGGGCTCTCCGGCAAGCTAGCGATGTAGTCTATAACCTTATTAACTGTCCCGGAGGATGCAGTAAAAAATAGTGGATTCTCTGGCGCTCTTCAGTTGTACCTGCTATTGGTCGTTGTAGTTGCAAATAAGACCAGGCATTAGCCATTTTAAAATAAACTGCATCGGAAATATAAATCTGCAAAAATTAAGGTACTACGTCGTCATCAGATGCAAATAAAAATTTTTAAATCACATAAAAGGAATTTCTGACAGGCTACGGACTGTAGACTCTACAAAAGAAATGTAGTGTCGACAGTGCACCGCAAAACTGAATTTAATTTGCTTGCATGCAAGCAACTCCTGCTAGCCCGAACAGTTATTTGATAGCTCAACATTGACTGACGAATTTGTGTGTCTACAGATTACTTTTTTTCCGCCAGCCTGCACAGACACTGTTCCCATAGATGATAGTTCCTCTTTCAACAAGTTTACTAACATAAGATGCTAACAGTTTCTTCACACGTCATTTCCTCGCATCTCTTACCACAACGTTCATCAACTACAGCACTTCTTGAATTTCACCTAGATGCTATTTGCCACTAAAGTTCTTACGAATATCTTCTAGTCTTCTTTCTGCACCGTGAATCTTCGCTATGAAACACCACTGTCCACTCTTCATTTCTCGTTCCTCCAGTCAGGCTTGTTTTAATACGTCTACCTACGCCATATTCTATAAATTCCTCAAGGTTCCATGTAGTGATAACTAAACAGGACTACAGTACTGATATTGTTCACCTACACAACAAAAATTTAAATTCTGGAACAGTTTCTCTCAAAGTCTGTTTCAAGTCACACGATATCGACATATTTTTCCTTTAATGTTCCCTTCACCAACGCTGTCCAAATCACTGTTTCTCGACGTTTTCGTTTATGACTTTCCTAATACCTCCAACATTCGTGCAATTCCATTACAACTTAGGATCCGTTACCGCCCTCAAATCTCAGTTGTTTTCTTCTCCTGTTTTTACTATATACACTGCATTTATGCTAACTGAGCACAGCACTTAATAAACTCATTTACAATAAATGATAGCATTTTACAATTTTCATATAACATTTTTACAGCTAACACATTACACAATGAAATACAGTCATAAAGATATTACAGGAATACGATGAAGTCTATAAAATATGAAAAGCACTTATATTTGAAACAGAACAGTAAGTTAATAGGTGTTCCCCATCTACTCTGAACGTATTTGCATGTAGACAAGATTTCTGTTACAAGACGATTCATCCAATAATCATTTCAAAATTGTGCTGTTAGTCTCAAAAGTATGTGTAATGACAATTGATGAGATCTTCATGCTCTGCTTACGGCATCTCGGGCAGTATAGCAAATCGTCCTCGGAAGTGGGAAAATTAAATTACTGGAAAGCATCGCTATTGGAACTAAAACACCACAATAGAAAACGTAATGTCTGTTTGTCTCACTGTAGCTACACTTCCCGCAAAAGTTGTTGGAACCTAAAACAGAAATGGTGAACAAGTGGATGCCACTGGGCACATTTTTCTGACAAGAAAAAAGTTATTAAAGACTTAGTACAAATGTAGCAAATTTTAAAATAATACCAATGCTAGATCTTGGTACCACGATCTCTCAGACAGCACCAAGTTCTGCAGAGAGATGGAGAAGGCCCCATTCTTTTAACTTGGGCTGGTTAGTGGTGTTATCTAACGCTACAACTTCGCCTGGAAAGAGTAATCAGTGTTGTCACACAACTGAGTATCGTTACTAAATATTCATTAAACGCGGTGTGGACATATTTACAATTGACTTAAACTTTTGTTAATGTGCTTAGTGATCCAGTTATACTTTCACACTTCACTAAATGGCAGTTTGGGCATGGCTGTTGCTTAGTTACAGCTCTATTCCTCCCTGGAATATTTTGGGTTTGGGTTGGGATGTTTGGGTTAGAGACCAGACAGCGAGGTCATCGGTCTCATCGGATTAGGGAAGGACGGGGAAGGAAGTCGGCCGTGCCCTTTCAAAGGAACAATCCCGGCATTTGCCTGGAGCGATTTAGGGAAATCGCGGAAAACCTAAATCAGGATGACGGGACGCGGGATTGAACCGTCGTCCTCCCGAATGCGAGTCCAGTGTCTAACCACTGCGCCATCTCGCTCGGTGGAATATTTTCCCGTGGAAACCATGACGGGAAAACGCGTCTACAGGTAGCGGAGTTGATAGATCAGTCCTTTGCAGGTATCTTAATCCATCGCTTCTGTTCGCACGACGTCCATCGCTACCCTCTCGCTTTCTTCTTTCGGAATAAGAGGCTAGAATAGATGCTTTGCTATTTGTGAATATCACGACGTCGTTGACAAACTAAAACGAGAGCCACAGACGTCCATTTATTTACTAAGATGAGACATATACAATAGCGTATGACGTGCTGAATAAGAGCTGGCAGAACGGCCGTACAAATGTAAATGCAAAATATTTCTGCCAATAATTTTATCTGCCTTCTACTCCGTCTCTATGACGCAACATTTTAGAACAAGCATTGAATTAACCCTCTGTGGCAGTCACATCCTATGTGTTAATGATTTCTTGCAGCTAATAAGTTCGTGGAACTCGAAAATATTTTTGGGGCTTGTGGTGATCAACTGTCTGATAAAAACAGTGAGTTCTGACGGCTATGGAACGTCACCCTCAAAATGCACAGTTAAATGGTTCAAATGGCTCTGAGCACAATGGGACTTAACATCTGAAGTCATCAGTCTGCTAGAACTTAGAACTACTTAAACCTAACTAACCTAAGAACATCATACATATCCATGCTCGAGGCAGGATTCGAACCTGCGACCGTAGCAGCAGCGCGGTTCCGGACTGAAGCGTCTAGAACCGCTCGGCACAGTGGCCGGCCCACCGCGCTCCATTAAAACGAAGCAGCCCTATGAAACCTTATGATATGGCCTTTTTTATGTGTGATTCGTTTATTTTATGTTCATTCGACTTGTCATTTGAGAACAGAAGAAAAGTAGTAATAGCTTCATAAATATTGGTTTGCCTTGAATGTAAACCCCCCCCCATGAACCATGGACCTTGCCGTTGGTGGGGAGGCTTGCGTGCCTCAGCGATACAGATAGCCGTACCGTAGGTACAACCACAACGGAGGGGTATCTGTTGAGAGGTCAGACAAACGTGTGGTTCCTGAAGAGGGGCAGCAGCCTTTTCAGTAGTTGCAGGGGCAACAGTCTGGATGATTGACTGATCTGGCCTTGTAACAATTACCAAAACGGCCTTGCTGTGCTGGTACTGCGAACGGCTGAAAGAAAGGGGAAACTACGGCCGTAATTTTTCCCGAGGGCATGCAGCTTTACTGTATGATTAAATGATGATGGCGTCCTCTTGGGTAAAATATTCCGGAGGTAAAATAGTCCCCCATTCGGATCTCCGGGCGGGGACTACTCAAGAGGATGTCGTTATCAGGAGAAAGAAAACTGGCATTCTACGGATCGGAGCGTAGAATGTCAGATCCCTTAATCGGGCAGGTAGGTTAGAAAATTTCAAAAGGGAAATGGATAGGTTAAAGTTAGATATAGTGGGAATTAGTGAAGTTCGGTGGCAGGAGGAACAAGACTTCTGGTCAGGTGACTACAGGGTTATCAACACAAAGTCAAATAGGGGTAATGCTGGAGTAGGTTTAATAATGAATACGAAAATAGGAATGCGGGTAAGCTACTACAAACAGCATAGTGAACGCATTATTGTGGCCAAGATAGATACGAAGCCCACACCTACTACAGTAGTACAAGTTTATATGCCAACTAGCTCTGCAGATGACGAAGAAATTGAAGAAATGTATGATGAAATAAAATAAATTATTCAGATAGTGAAGGGAGACGAAAATTTAATAGTCATGGGTGACTGGAATTCCAGTGTAGGAAAAGGGAGAAAAGGAAACGTAGTAGGTGAATATGGATTGGGGCTAAGAAATGAAAGAGGAAGCCGCCTGGTAGAATTTTGCAGAGAGCACAACTTAATCATAGCTAACACTTGGTTTAAGAATCATGATAGGTTGTATACATGGAAGAACCCTGGAGATACTAAAAGGTATCAGATAGATTATATAACGGTAAGACAGAGATTTAGGAACCAGGTTTTAAATTGTAAGACATTTCCAGGGGCAGATGTGGATTCTGACCACAATCTATTGGTTATGACCTGTAGATTAAAACTGAAGAAACTGCAAAAAGGTGGGAATTTAAGGAGATGGGACCTGGATAAACTGAAAGAACCAGAGGTTGTACAGGAATGGGGGAAAGAAATACTGTAGAAGAGGAATGGGTAGCTTTGAGGGATGAAGTAGTGAAGGCAGCAGAGGATCAAATAGGTAAAAAGACGAGGGCTAGTAGAAATCCTTGGGTAACAGAAGAAATATTGAATTGAAAGGAGAAAATATAAAAATGCAGTAAATAAAGCAGGCAAAAAGGAATACAAACGTCTCAAAAATGAGATCGAGAGGAAGTGCAAAATGGCTAAGCAGGGATGGCTAGAGGACAAATGTAAGGATGTAGAGGCTTTTCTCACTTAGGGGTAAGATAGATACTGCCTACAGGAAAATTAAAGAGACCTTTGGAGATAAGAGAACCACTTGTATGAACATCAAGAGCTCAGATGGAAACCCAGTTCTAAGCAAAGAAGGAAAAGCAGAAAGGTGGAAGGAGTATATAGAGGGTCTATACAAGGGCGATGTACTAGAGGACAATATTATGGAAATGGAAGAGGATGTAGATGAAGATGAAATGGGAGATACGATACTGCGTGAAGAGTTTGACAGAGCACTGAAAGACCTGAGTGGAAACAAGGCCCCCGGAGTAGACAACATTCCATTGGAACTACTGACGACCTTGGGAGAGCCAGTCCTGACAAAACTCTACCACCTGGTGAGCAAGATGTATGAAACAGGCGAAATACCCTCAGACTTCAAGAAGAATATAATAATTCCAATCCCAAAGAAAGCAGGTGTTGACAGATGTGAGAATTACCGAACAATCAGTTTAATAAGCCACAGCTGCAAAATACTAACACGAATTCTTTACAGACGAATGGAAAAACTAGTAGAAGCCGGCCTCGGGGAAGATCAGTTTGGATTCCGTAGAAATACTGGAACACGTGAGGCAATACTGACCTTACGACTTATCTTAGAAGAAAGATTAAGAAAAGGCAAACCTACGTTTCTAGCGTTTGTAGACTTAGAGAAAGCTTTTGACAATGTTGACTGGAATACTCTCTTTCAAATTCTAAAGGTGGCTGGGGTAAAATACAGGGAGCGAAAGGCTATTTACAATTTGTACAGAAACCAGATGGCAGTTATAAGAGTCGAGGGATATGAAAGGGAAGCAGCGGTTGGGAAGGGAGTAAGACAGGGTTGTAGCCTCTCCCCGATGTTATTCAACCTGTATATTGAGCAAGCAGTAAAGGAAACAAAAGAAAAATTCGGAGTAGGTATTAAAATCCATGGAGAAGAAATAAAAACTTTGAGGTTCGCCGATGACATTGTAATTCTGTCAGAGACAGCAAAGGACTTGGAAGAGCAGTTGAACGGAATGGATGGTGTCTTGAAGGGAGGATATAAGATGAACATCAACAAAAGCAAAACGAGGATAATGGAATGTAGTCGTATTAAGTCGGGTGATGTTGAGGGTATTAGATTAGGAAATGAGACACTTAAAGTAGTAAAGGAGTTTTGCTATTTGGGGAGCAAAATAAGTGATGATGGTCGAAGTAGAGAGGATATAAAATGTAGACGGGCAATGGCAAGGAAAGCGTTTCTGAAGAAGAGAAATTTGTTAACATCGAGTATAGATTTAAGTGTCAGGAAGTCATTTCTGAAAGTATTTGTATGGAGTGTAGCCATGTATGGAAGTGAGACATAGACGGTAAATAGTTTGGACAAGAAGAGAATAGAAGCTTTCGAAATGTGGTGCTACAGAAGAATGCTGAAAATTAGATGGGTAGATCACATAACTAATGAGGAGGTACTGAATAGGATTGGGGAGAAGAGGAGTTTGTGGCACAACTTGACCAGAAGAGGGGATCGTTTGGTAGGACATGTTCTGAGGCATCAAGGGATCACCAATTTAGTATTGGAGGGCATCGTGGAGGGTAAAAATCGTAGAGGGAGACCAAGAGATGAATACACAGAGCAGATTCAGAAGGATGTAGGTTGCAGTAGGTACTGGGAGATGAAGAAGGTTGCACAGGATAGAGTAGCATGGAGAGCTGCATCAAACCAGTCTCAGGACTGAAGACCACAACACAAACATTGAATGTAAACGTACCTTTTAGATTACTTTCAGCATTATCCATACGACATTTGATTTTCCGTCCACAGCGAAAAGCTACTATTCATTCAGAGTGTCTCATTTATCGTGACCACACCGAATACCTTTTTGTCCAGAAAGAAAATAAAACAGAAGTATAAAGTAAATGTTGTTTAGATAGCAGGGGCTGCTAACCAGTTTGACAGCGTTTCTTGTAACTTTGTTTCCTATGAAGGCATGATACGCAGTGCGACTTTTTTGCATAGTGTTCTATATTATTTGTATGATAATTCACTCCCTCTGCTCACCAGATGATCACAAACGTATTACACTGTATCACTCACGTACATATGACCTCATTAGAAGTGTAAAATAAGTGACTTTGATGCTCCTGTAGTTGCACGCAACTCAGACACCCGAGGTAACCTAAGTCACCCAGTTGCTGAAGCTGGTAGTAAACTAATGAGGGGCTGGGAACCGTTGGTGCCGGAAGCACACGGACGTCGATTCTGAGATTATATCACGTGTCTACTGACTATTGATCCTACCGTGAACCAACTTGATCAGTGCTGTTGCCGTTCGCTCCATGTATGAACTTCTGCGATAAGCTCTCACCGATTTCTCTGATATTTGCTTCCACAAGAGCCTAAAGCACAAATTGTCACTGCTGCAGTAACGCACACTGTTTACGCTGACGCCCATTTCTCCATAAAAGATGGAATCTCGTTAAGGAATGCCCCAAAATAACCTTACGTTCCATAGCTTCAGTGAAATGGACGCTGAGGATTTCAGAATCTTGAAGAGTGTTACCGACCACACTACTAAACCAAAAGTTGATTCTGATTGGATAAAAAACAAGTCAAACCTATGAGACTCGTGGTTTACCTACAAATTAGATTTTCAGAAACATCTATTTTTCTAGAAACTTTGTTTCTCTGCTTTGCGCCCTTATGGTTCTCTGTGCCTCAGATGGAAACGCAAGGAAAATGTGCACTGATCGCTCAGTCAACTGTCTTCAGTAAACAATATGTGTGAGTACAATGTACAGCAACGAAGCGAAATTAGAACTGGTACTCATCCAAGGAGAGTATGTTAGCAAAGCAGTAATCATCGGCGCACCTTTCGCTTATCTGTTTATCGTCACCTTCAGCAAGTGGACGACTTACGTTATCCCGACTACCTGCTCGCGTGGTAGTAAATTTTGTGTTACGGTTTTTATTACGCCATGTTTACACAAATGGTAAGTTGACACACGTTTTTGAACATGTCGTGAGGGGAGGATATGGATTACCAGCTGAAAACTGAGGTGCTATTTAAAAAAGACATATTGTTGTTCATATGTTCGTAACGGAGAATTTTACGAGAAAGGTTAATGTCCACCTGGTACCTAAACAATATTTACCTGATAGTTTCAAATATGGCTCTCTCTAAGCAAACTTATATAAATTTCAGCATAGGAATCACACAGCCAAACGATTACAAATATGTGTTTGGTACATTGACATAGGTTTCAATAGCTCTAAGGATGTCTTCATCAAAATGAAATTTTAAAAAACCCTGTAAAACAACAAATAGAAAATTAAGTTTGACAAAATTATTAACTAAGATGACAATTGTCATGGCATAAAAAGGTTACTTATGTAATATTACATTGCGAGAAAGCAATATTCAAAGTTTCGAGCAAATGTGCTCAAGTCGGACATTAAAATTAAACACGTTCAAGCATGTATGCCTTGCTATGAACACCATCAGACTGATGGACCAGTGGCTTATATTGCTGGCATGAAAACATAAGTAGCACCACCTATCGGACGTGAGCAGCGACATGTACCCGTCTGAGATATTATACCATAAATAACTGAATTAAACAACAGTTAATTATAAAACAAAAAAAGGAAGAGAGCTTAACGTACATTTGAAAACACTAGAAAGTCATCAAATGAAACATAATAGAGCCATTATGTAAAACACAGGATATTAAAGAATAATTATACAAACAGCTGGACAATCCAAAAAAATTTCTGCATGTAGGTAACTTCAGTAGTATACATCGATGAGATTCGAAGAAAGAGATGTTTCGGAACTAGAGGCAGAAAAAGATTGGAAAAAAATAAAGGAAATTTTGTTACGTACTTGTAACTCTTCATTGATGATCAGACCATCGTTCTTAGAAATGCGTGATACTTTTTTTTTTACCCTTCTTCTGTGGAAAAGGTATTTCGTTTGTTCAAGAAAATGGGACACTCTGTATATTCTGATTAGAAAAAAGATACTTTTTAAAGATTGCTAGTACACGATGGAGCAGTTCACACTTCGGATCGGTTGCAGACGCACTCACAGTAGACTAGTCTCTGCCAGTGGGTAAACGGCCTATCTCGTTTTTGTACAGACAGACGGGGCACTTTGTGCTTCCACAGCGGTGCCCGGAAACAAGGCGTGTTGCGGTCGCCACGTGACGTCACGAGGAGAGGCCGCGTGCTATTGGCTGGCGCCCGACGCAAAGTTGTGAAGAGCAATTACGCCGGCGGTGGCGGCGGCGCGGCAGAGAGATTTACGGCGACTCGCACCGCTTTGCAAATAAACACGTCGCTCTCTGCTCCCCGCCAGCTGGAGGGCGCGCCTGGCTGCTGGCACGGCCTCTTAACTTAATAAAGTAGCCACCGCTCGCGGCCGCACGCGGGAGCGAAATTCCGCCGGGCAGCGAGGCGAGACGTCACTCTGGCGCACGCGCCCTCGGGGCTGGCGTCGGTATCGGCAGTACCGTTGTTGAGTTAGCTGTGGTGCAGGCAGAGGTTTCAGTGGTTGTCGCTTTAATGGTGCTTGCGAGGGACTAATTTGCAGGGAAATTCAAAGTGCTTGTTTCGAACAGTTCTGTAGCTGAAAATCTATTACAGCTAGCCTCAAGGATCTGTGTACACAGTCGAGTCACATCATCACGATTACGTCCTAGTATTCAATACATCTGCTTGTAATCTCTCACACCGAAAGAGGCTGATGGATTGTGACGAAACAGTTCTCTACACTGATAATTCTGTAACTAAGGAAGACACTTCTGTTCGCAAATGTCACTGGCCAGTGTAGTACTGTGGTATGGCTTCAAGATAAAAATTAGCAGAGGTGTTCAATAAGAAATGGAACAATTTTTTTCTAGGACAATTTCAATTGAAAGACTGCAGAATTTGTTGTGAGATATCGTGGAGTATTCCTGTTCCAGCACCTGTAGATCATGAACTTCTGATAAGTGGCGGTGCTGTACCTACCCTCGAAAATGGAGTCTGTAACAAAGCTGTCATTTAGTTTCTTTTGGTGGGAAACTAAGGCACCACAGCTATTAACATGCACTTCCAGAATGTCTACGGAGACCTGACAGTGAACAAAAGCCCTGTGAATCGTTGGACAAGACCTCTGTCATCATCCCAAAAAGGTCGCGAAAGCCTATCCGATTTCGTGCACGCCAGCCGGCTGTCCACAGCTATGGCTGCTGTAATGTTGGAATGGCACACTTTAATTCGAGGTGATCGACGGATCACTATCAAACATCTCGCTGTGCAACTGGACTTGTTTGTTTGAAGTGGTGACACCCTCGTCCACTAGTCGGGATACTCAAAGGAATCTGCTGATGGGCTCCTCAACAGGTCATAAAGAGCAACGAAGGACCATCTGCGTTGAACTGCTTGCGTGTTACCAGGCTGATCGTGATAATTCTTTATCAAAATTCTTCCAATCCATATGCGGCATACAGCAAATCAGTGCTTAACAGTATTGGTTAAGAACAGTCTTGGTTGCAATTTTAGTCTTATTTTTCAACGACGCGTTTCGCCTTATTTAGTCATCTTCAGGTTATCTTTTCAGCATCTACTTAAAAAGATAACCTGAAGATGACTAAATAAGGCGAAACACGTCGTTGAAAAATAAAAGACTAAAATCGCAACCAAGACTGTTTTTAACCAATAATTCCTTATCAAACATCGTCACAGGCGATGAAATATGGCTTCATCACTTCTAACAGGAAACAAAGGTGGAGTCCATGGAGTGGTGCCAGACCACCTCTTGTCCAAAGAAAAAATTCAAAGCGGCTCCCTTAGGCGGTAAAGTTATGGCGACGTTTTTTCTGGGACTCTGAAGGGGCTATTTTATTTGATATCCCCTCACACGGTGCAGCGATCAACTCTGAAATGCATTGTGCTACCCTCAGGAAATAGAAGAAACGACTTCAGCGTGTTCTGCGCCACAAAACTGCGAACGAACTTCTCCTTCTCCATGACAACACAAGGCCTCATAGAAGACTACGGGGACCGATGACCTATGCAGTTTGGTCCCTTTAATCCTCAAACCAACCATAGAACACTACGCACCCGAGAGAAACTCACAAAATTTCATGGGACTTTTATTCTTCATTCACCCTGCAGCCCGGATCTCAACCTTCCGACTTTCATCTGTTTGGTCCAATGAACGATGCACTCCACAGGAAGCAATACTTGCGTGAGGGGGAAGTTATTGATGCAGCAAGACGTCGGCTCTGACGTAAACCAGTAGAGTGTAACAAGCGGGCATACAGACCCTGCCAGTAAAGTGGCGTCAGATCGCCACGTTGAACGGAGATTACTTTAAAAAATAGTGTGTGTGGGCAAAATGGTGGATAATAACATGGTGTATTGGAATCCTGAATAAAACAAACTTGCTTTCGGAAAAAAATGTGTTACATTATATATTGAACGACCTTGGCAATTTTATGGGCTCAGTGTTTGGTACAGTCCCTGTGGTGCTGTTTATTAGTGGATAAAGATAAAATAACGAAACTTAATAACTGCACCAGTGGGCATTAAGAACATCACGAAGATGTGATGTGAGAAATGCCAAATTGACATGGATATACGAATTGTCAGCGTTTCAGTGCAGCCACACCAAGAAACAGGCGTTAACACCATCTAAATTACATTTTTATATGTTAAGACCGATGGTCAACAATTTCCATAATTATAGTATTTTTGGCGCTGACTGGGCAATGCATGGGCCGTTTGTGTTACCGTTGGTGACAGATAGCGGTTGACGCAGCGGAAGCTGAAAAGAACGGTAATCTGAAGGTCGTGGCATCGAGTCGCAATGAAGTTTTTTATTTACATTTTATTTCCAGCTTTTACATTTTTACACAGCAAGTAAACCTAAATAATTCTCAGTGTATTGTATTTATTAACATTTTCATGGAAAGCCTAAAAATGATAGACAAACGAAAGTTTGGAACTGCAGATGAATTTCCAAGAAAGAACTGTGCAAACAGCGTCCACGACTCTGCAAATGACTTTCCAAGAAGGCATTGTAATTGAAGCGTACAGATATTCGTATTCCGTTAGTTTCATTTTAACCATCGAGCAATCTTGCACAGCTGCACGCAAACGGTAAGTTCCCGGTGCTGATAAAATCGGACCATCGAGAGAGGAAAAAAATCAAATCCTGAGAAGACTACATCAAAATACATTCCATTGTATATCACGAGCTATTTGTGCCGGTATTTCGCAAACTGATGCGTTACTTGTGTTTTGATGCCAAACTGTGCGATTGGAGAGAATAATTGTAAACTAAGTTTTTCTATAGAAACTTTAGAACACCCATGAAATTGTATGACTGCGTCATTTATAATGTGTATAAGCCTGTTTTTAGGACGAATATTAATATAGTAAGTGTAAATCTTCAACTGTAAATTAAAAAATATCTAATTTTATTTACGAATTTCTCATTGACGCCTTACAATGCCTTCATGGAAGTTTCCTTAGAATCCCAAATTTCTCTTGTCACGCCTTTACGAAAATATTAATAAACACAATACACTGAGCATTGTTTCAATTTTGTTTCCATGTAAATTACGTAAAAATTGAGAATTGGAAAACCATATGCATAGAGACTCGACCCCACAATTCTTGGTTGTACTCTCCTCGCTGTGCCATCATCTGCCTTTGAAGTATGCTAACGTGAATGGCTCATGACTCGCCCCACCCACGAAGAGAATACCCTTTCTCTCTAAACGCTTGGCCATCTGCAGCTCCTACTTCTGTAACTTTCATGTCTGCCTAAGCCCTGTAATTATCACAAATCTTGACGACATCGGTGGTGAGTAGTGACGGTCCCTTTGTAAATGGGACTTACCAGTCTTCAGAGCACCACAGTAGTTAAACCCATCTATAGTACTCCAGCATCAGACCCTAAATCTATACTACTTCATCACCAGGCGGCGAGTGCTTAGAAAACCACTGCGTTTCTCTACATTTTGGCGTTAACAAAGAATGTACTCCCAAAAACAAGCGACAACCAACCAAAACTAGTGGCTGTTTGTTGACCCATCAGAGAAAAAATTTTCCACTACAGTCACCACCCTTCTGTCACGTCCCGAACAAAATTGTTCAAATGGCTCTGAGCACTATGGGACTTAACTTCTGAGGTCATCAGTCCCATAGAACTTAGAAGTACTTAAACCTAACTAACCTAAGGACATCACACACATCCATGCCCGAGGCAGGATTCGAACCTGAGACCGTTGCGGTCGCGCGGTTCCGGACTATAGCGCCTAGAACCGCTCGCCCACCCCGGCCGGTTCCCGAACAAAAATCCCGTCCATAATGTTATCGGCCAGTAATAGCTCTAGGCTCGTTGTTAACCTTTGAGACAACAGGGAACACCTGCACCTCTCCCTTCCATTCCTGGTATATTTGAAACTTCTTGACCACGCTAACGCACTACGTAAAGGGAACGTGTTTGTACGGTCCACAGTCAACAGCTGCAGCGCGTCCCACCGAGTACTGGGTAGGCCTAGTCCTTATCAATCAGAAGACTGGGTGTTACAGTCCTAAATTTAGTGTCTCAGTCCTCTGTCGCCCATAAAAGAAGGCGTAAGGAGCGTTCCATGTCACAGAGACACCTGTATATGGGAGTGAAACAAATAAAAGTGGCCCGGAGAACAGAGCTCCAGTGTACAAAGAAACAGAACAGATGAAATACAATACAGTGCTAACCTTACCACAGCAGATGTTAGAAGTGACCACCATTCATGTCTTCACACTTCTAGGCCCTGGTTAGCGAGCTTTTGATTGCTGATCGAACAGTTCTGCTGCAGTTCTTGAAAACTACGAGAGTTGTTGTGATACAGCTTAGACATGAGGTCTCCCAACACAAAGTAATGGCACACTGACAGATCAGGTTGCGACTAAACAAGCGCTGTATCATTTGATAGATACAGAGACGAGAGAGTGTGGCAGGACTTACCCCAGCTGCAACTAGCGCCACATCATCGTAAAGTGCCTGTGCGTAGCATACGAAGTATGGCGCCATAATCGAAGAATGAAAATAAAAGTTAAAGCATCTTTTCCAAACTTTGTCAATATATGCCTCAGTATACTCATGTTAAAATTGTTAAATTTAGAATGATCAGATGAATATGTTTCGCTAAATACATTGTTTTAAGGAAAAATAAGTGGCGCTAAATATAAAAGCTAGAAAGCTAAAAATAGTTCAGTATGCGCAAATGTATGTCTCAAGCAACAGTTACAAGTCTCAACTTGATCGCAGCAATATTTTGATCAAAATTGACGTATTTAGGAAAAATTGGAAACGCTAAATATTAGAATCAAATAGGTGAAAATTCGTATGTAGCCTCAGTTTGATATTAACTATGTGACTTCATTAAGCTACCTCTAATAGTTTTCAAGTAATATACTAAAAACTAAATTTGGAACAAAAACGTCGCTATTTGTAATAGATTAAGTATCATTTGTGTTATTGATAGAGCGTTCTAATAACAGCACTTGATTCCATTAAGGAAATACTATATCTGCACCAAGTTTCAAGACTTTAGTTTTAATACCAGTCAATAAAAGGACTCTTAAAGAAGGAGTTCAGAAATCATGGTCTACTGTAGGTCCGTTCTAAAAATTCTAGCCGGCGAAGTTTAACTGCACTCGAGCTGAATCTATTTCTGCAATTAAAGCCAACTTAAATCCATTGACACAAAAATTAAAAAGATTGTATACTGATAAGTAACAGAGTCTTTAAATAATGTGTGTCCGAGAAAGCGGCCATTTAGATGCTACTATCTGGGCATCCCCCCCATGAACCGTGGACCTTGCTGTTGGTGGGGAGGCTTGCGTGCCTCAGCGATACAGATGGCCGTACCGTAGGTGCAACCACAACGGAGGGGTATCTGTTGAGAGGTCAGACAAACGTGTGGTTCCTGAAGAGGGGCAGCAGCCTTTTCAGTAGTTGCAAGGGCAACAGTCTGGATGATTGACTTATCTGGCCTTGTAACAATAACCAAAACGGCCTTGCTGTGCTGGTACTGCGAATGGCTGAAAGCAAGGGGAAACTACAGCAGTAATTTTTCCCGAGGACATGCAGCTTTACTGTATGATTAAATGATGATGGCGTCCTCTTAGGTAAAATATTCCGGAGGTAAAATAGTCCCCCATTCGGATCTCCGGGCGGGGACTACTCAAGAGGATGTCGTTATCAGGAGAAAGAAAACTGGCGTTCTACGGGTCGGAGCGTGGAATGTCAGATCCCTTAATCGGGCAGGTAGGTTAGAAAATTTCAAAAGGGAAATGGATAGGTTAAAGTTAGATATAGTGGGAATTAGTGAAGTTCGGTGGCAGGAGGAACAAGACTTCTGGTCAGGTGACTACAGGGTTATAAACACAAAATCAAATAGGGGTAATGCAGGAGTAGGTTTAATAATGAATAGGAACATAGGAATGCGGGTAAGCTACTACAAACAGCATAGTGAACGCATTATTCTGGCCAAGATAGACACAAAGCCCACACCTACTACAGTAGTACAAGTTTATATGCCAACTAGCTCTGCAGATGACGAAAAAATTGAAGAAATGTATGATGAAATAAAATAAATTATTCAGATAGTGAAGGGAGACGAAAATTTAATAGTCATGGGTGACTGGAATTCGAGTGTAGGAAAAGGGAGAGAAGGAAACATAGTAGGTGAATATGGATTGGGGCTAAGAAATGAAAGAGGAAGCCGCCTGGTAGAATTTTGCACAGAGCAAAAATTAATCATAGCTAACACTTGGTTCAAGAATCATAAAAGAAGGTTGTATACATCGAAGAATCCTGCAGATACTAAAAGGTATCAGATACATTATATAGTGGTAAGACAGAGATTTAGGAACCAGGTTTTAAATTGTAAGACATTTCCAGGGGCAGATGTGGACTCTGACCACAATCTATTGGTTATGACCTGTAGATTAAAACTGAAGAAACTGCAAAAAGGTGGGAATTTAAGGAGACGGGACCTGGATAAACTGAAAGAACCAGAGGTTGTACAGAGTTTCAGGGAGAGCATAAGGGAACAATTGACAGGAATGGGGGAAAGAAATACAGTAGAAGAGGAATTGGTAGCTTTGAGGGATGAAGTAGTAAAGGCAGCAGAGGATCAAATAGGTAAAAAGACGAGGACTAGTAGAAATCCTTGCGTAACAGAAGAAATATTGAATTTAATTGATGAAAGGAGAAAATATAAAAATGCAGTAAATGAAGCAGACAAAAAGGAATACAGACATCTCAAAAATGAGATCGACAGCAAGTGCAGAATGGCTAAGCAGGGATGGCTAGAGGACAAATATAAGGATGTAGAGGCTTATCTCACTGGGGGTAAGATAGATACTGCCTACAGGAAAACTAAGAGACCTTTGGAGAGAAGAGAACCACTTGTATGAATATCAAGAGCTCAGATGGCAGCCCAGTTCTAAGCAAAGAAAGGAAAGCAGAAAGGTGGAAGGAGTATATAGAGGGTCTATACAAGGGCGATGTACTTGAGGACAATCCATTAGAACTACTGATGGCCTTGGGAGAGCCAGTCATGACAAAACTCTACCATCTGGTGAGCAAGATGTATGAGACAGGCGAAATACCCACAGACTTCAAGAAGAATATAATAATTCCAATCCCAAAGAAAGCAGGTGTTGACAGATGTGAAAATTATCGAACTATCAGTTTAATAAGACACAGCTGCAAAATACTAACCCGAATTCTTTACAAACGAATGGAAAAACTGGTAGAAGCGGACCTCGGGGAAGATCAGTTTGGATTCCGTAGAAATATTGGAACACGGGAGGCAATACTAGCCTTACGACTTATCTTAGAAGAAAGATTAAGGAAAGGCAAACCTACGTTTCTAGCATTTGTAGACTTAGAGACAGCTTTTGACAATGTTGACTGGAATACTCTCTTTCAAATTCTAAAGGTGGCAGAGGTAAAATACAGGGAGCGAAAGGCTATTTACAATTTGTAGAGAAGCCAGATGGCAGTTATAAGAGTCGAGGGACATGAAAGGAAAGCAGTAGTTGGGAAGGGAGTAAGACAGGGTTGTAGCCTCTCCCCGATGTTATTCAATCTATATATTGAGCAAGCAGTAAAGGAAACAAAAGAAAAATTCGGAGTAGGTATTAAAATCCATGGAGAAGAAATAAAAACTTTGAGGTTTGCTGATGACATTGTAGTTCTGTCAGAGACAGCAAAGGACTTGGAAGAGCAGTTGAACGGAATGGATGGTGTCTTGAAGGGAGGATATAAGATGAACATCAAGAAAAGCAAAACGAGGGTAATGGAATGTAGTCGAATTAAGTCGGGTGATACTGAGGGTATTAGATTAGGAAATGAGACACTTAAAGTAGTAAAGGAGTTTTGCTATTTGGGGAGCAAAATAACCGATGATGGTCGAAATAGAGAGGATATAAAATGTAGACTGGCAATGGCAAGGAAAGCGTTTCTGAAGAAGAGAAATTTGTTAACATAGAGTGTAGATTTAAGTGTAAGGAAGTCATTTCTGAAAGTATTTGTATGGAGTGTAGCATGTATGGAAGTGAAACATGGACAGTAAATAGTTTGGACAAGAAGAGAATAGAAGCTTTCGAAATGTGGTGCTACAGAAGAATGCTGAAGATTAGATGGGTAGATCACATAACTAATGAGGAGGTACTGAATAGGATTGGGGAGAAGAGGAGTTTGTGGCACAACTTGACCAGAAGAAGGGATCGGTTGGCAGGACATGCTCTGAGACATCAAGGGATCACCAATTTAGTATTGGAGGGCAGCGTGGAGGGTAAAAATCTTAGGGGAAGACCAATAAATGAATACACTAAGCAGATTCAGAAGGATGTAGGTTGCAGTAGGTACTAGGAGATGAAGCAGCTTTCACAGGGTAGAGTAGCATGGAGAGCTGCATCAAACCAGTCTCAGGACTGAAGACCACAACAACAACAACATCGTCCTTTCATGAAGTTGCTTTTCTTTCGTTGAACTGCTCTTCCACATCCTCTACTGCCTCTGGCAGTACAGTAATCACATTAAAATGTCGAAATAAAGAAAGGGAAATATACTAAACATCAAACAACAGAATGACCGATTTAAGTTCAAGTGTACAAAAGGCAATAAGGAAATAAAAAAAACAGCATAAATGTCTCTAATGAGACATACAAATCAAAGGAATTGGATAATATATAATTTCCACCATGGAGGAACAATTCCAGTCAGTCAAGTACCAACAAAAATGCAAAAAATACGAGGTGCATTCAAGTTCTAAGGCCTCCGATTTTTTTTCTCCGGACTGGAAAGAGATAGAAACATGCGCATTGTTTTAAAATGAGGCCGCGTTCATTGTCAATACGTCCCAGAGATGGCAGCACCGTACGGCAGATGGAATTTTACCGCCAGCGGCGAGAATGAGAATTGTTTTAAATACTTAAAATGGCGACGTTTTCCTTACTTGAACAGCGTGCAATCATTCGTTTTCTGAATTTGCGTGGTGTGAAACCAATTGAAATTCATCGACAGTTGAAGGAGACATGTGGTGATGGAGTTATGGATGTGTCGAAAGTGCGTTCGTGGGTGCGACAGTTTAATGAAGGCAGAACATCGTGTGACAACAAACCGAAACAACCTCGGGCTCGCACTAGCCGGTCTGACGACACGATCGAGAAAGTGGAGAGAATCGTTTTGGGAGATCGCCGAATGACTGTTGAACAGATCGCCTCCAGAGTTGGCATTTCTGTGGGTTCTGTGCACACAATCCTGCATGACGACCTGAAAATGCGAAAAGTGTCATCAGGTGGGTGCCACGAATGCTGACGGACGACCACACGGCTGCCCGTGTGGCATGTTGCCAAGCAATGTTGACGCGCAACGACAGCATGAATGGGACTTTCTTTTCATCGGTTGTGACAATGGATGAGACGTGGATGCCATTTTTCAATCCAGAAACAATGCGCCAGTCAGCTCAATGGAAGCACACAGATTCACCGCCACCAAAAAAATTCGGGTAACCGCCAGTGCTGAAAAAATGATGGTGTCCATGTTCTGGGACAGCGAGGGCGTAATCCTTACCCATTGCGTTCCAAAGGGCACTACGGTGACAGGTGAATCATACGAAAATGTTTTGAAGAACAAATTCCCTCCTGCACTGCAACAAAAACGTCCGGGAAGGGCTGCACGTGTGCTGTTTCACCAAAACAACGCACCCGCACATCGAGCTGACGTTACGCAACAGTTTCTTCGTGATAACAACTTTGAAGTGATTCCTCATGCTCCCTACTCACCTGACCTGGCTCCTAGTGACTTTTGGCTTTTTCCAACAATGAAAGACACTCTCCGTGGCCGCACATTCACCAGCCGTGCTGCTATTGCCTCAGCGATTTTCCAGTGGTCAAAACAGACTCCTAAAGAAGCCTTCGCCGCTGCCATGGAATCATGGCGTCAGCGTTGTGAGAAATGTGTACGTCTGCAGGGCGATTACGTCGAGAAGTAACGCCAGTTTCATCGATTTCGGGTGAGTAGTTAATTAGAAAAAAAATCGGAGGCCTTAGAACTTGAATGCATCTCGTACACATGAACTTATACCACAATGCATTTCACAAGCGTATACCAGAAAACTGAACAAAAACTAATCTGAGGCCATAAAGTGAGAGGCCAAGAAGCATCAAGTAACAAGCGAGATACGTGTAAGTGTAATCAGTGACGCATTTGAAACTAAATTATAAAGAAAATGATTTGATATACTTGTTGTAGGCGCCAATAATATCAGTTCATTGTGCGTACAAAAGAAGTTAACTAAAAATGGCTCTGAGTACTATGGGACTTAACATCTATGGTCATCAGTCCCCTAGAACTTAGAACTACTTAAACTTAACTAACCTAAGGACATCACACTTCACCCAGTCATCACGAGGCAGAGAAAATCCCTGACCCCGCCGGGAATCGAACCCGGGAACCCGGGCGTGGAGAAGTTAACTAGGGAAGCTGTTCACACACAAGTACTAGTCAAAAATGTAACAAGGACAGCGATAACTAATGGTACATATAATAAACTACAAATGTACAAAGAAACGAACGTCTAATCGAAGCTGAAAGGGCAAGCCATGCAATGGCTGTTTATAGACCACCTTAAAGTCACAAATTCGGTGTTATTGACCATGAAAATATCACTGAAAACAATACACTTGTCAGATAGTACAATAAAAATAATCAAAAATAATACAATTACTAATATAAACATCGCAATATAATAAAGCGGAAGCACTAAGTTTCATGACATGCTAGCAAATTACACCCATGTTCACATGAAGCCAAAATCATTCTAATTTATACCTTACAGTTCACTGTTCCCTTACGGGAAAGTGTTGCTGGAGCGACTGGAGGGCAATTGCTCGAAAGGGTGACTTGGAGAAAATTCAGGAGGATTTTGTCGCAGTATCTCGGTATAGATGGACCGTTAATCTGCAATGACTCCTATCAGCTCGGCTGCCACGTTATTCCTCATGCCATCTCCACAAGCCAGCTCGCCTCATCCACCACTGAGCAAGTGAGAGGAGGGTGTCCAAATGGATTTATGTCAGCAAACACATGTGACATAACAGAGCAGCTCTTTTCCCTGCTCAATAACGCCTGTGACAGGTCTCCTCTTCGCTATCAGATTAACTTTGCTCAATTTTGGCGGAATGGAGCATCCTTAATCCTCAATGATCGTGTCAGAATCCGGCCACTGCCTCGTCGTATGACTGAGCATGCAACTCTGTACAGAACTCACAGGGCCGCAGTTTACCGAGTGTTTGATACGGACGCCAACATGTGACGATTATCAGCCCATAAGTCGTACGTACACAACAGCTTTATCCCTAAGTGATGTGTTTCACAGTTTAATAGGTTATCGCGCATATCGCCGACTACCTTATGACATGTGCTCTGCAACTGGCAGTGAAGCAGTGATTTTCGAATGAGTGTCTGTTTCGGGACCGGTCTGTTACAATTGTTAGGCGTCGTGGTTCTGTCAATATCATAGCGACTCTCTAAGGTTGGAGAGACCCAGTTGCAAACGATAGCCAACTAAATGCACCGCCACTGGAGGTGTGAGGTCAGTGGTGGCGGCGGTGCTCTTGCTGTCCATTCAGTGTCCGTCCCTGCTGCAAGCATCCCTTTGACCACCCATCGTGCCCACGACAGGTGACAGGTCGCCGTACACAGCCGCCCCGGTGGACGCTCACTGCCTGCATAGTCAGAGAGAAAGGCATTCTCAGTTCGCCCCTTACACTCCCTCATGTTATTGCGCTCCACTTTGTTATAGTTCACATGAAAGAGAAATACTAAAAATATAGTCATGAATGTACAAAAATACCGTTTCCCTTATCGTTAAATTTTCCCGGCTCACTTTATAAAAATTTGGGGATCTATTTTAATTTATAACGATCGTACATTAGCCTGAGAAAAATAAAACCAAGACAAAATTTTAGAAGATAAAAACGGTACCTAGCAATGCATTTAGCATGAGTCACAATCAGTGTAGACAGGTGGTAAGGGAAAGAATTGCACATATCATCTACTTAGATATCTTATACGGCTCGTATTTTACCTCGATTTCATTATCTCTCTGTCACCCCTGTTGTCTAGTATTCTACACCATCCAAGCATTCATTGTTATTTTGACCGAATGTCATACAATTTCCCCAACTAAATACCAAATCTTCAGAAAAAGAACTATCTGCGCTACACAGAAATCATTTGCACACACAAAAAATCAATTGTACATTTGTGCCAAAATATCATCTTAAGGAAAGTAAAATCAACTTCTACATTTTTTTGTTATCTGTTGCGGAGCATGCTTTCCAGCCAGGGAACCACAATATTCGTTTCGAGGAGACGCAAGTACTAGCGGCCACAAGCGGATATTACGAAAGGCTCTCCAGGGAGGCAATCGAAATCGCTAAACACCCAAATAATTTCAACCGAAAGGAGGAGGGCGTGAAATTAAACGGTATATGGATGCCTGTGTTAAAGAAGATGTGTACCACCCGTCCACTACTGGGTGATGGCAAGGGCGATCGACGGCGACGGACAGCGGCCAATTGCACTGACGCTTTCAAAACACGTGACGTCACGCCGCGGCGCGGGAGAGCGCGGACACGGAATTCAGCGGCAGTCAGTAGCGAGCAGCGGGTGTGTTGGACCTTCCATCGAGCTACGGACCCCCTTGAAGATGTCTCCCGCAGTCGGAGACGAAACGTTGGGAATCGACACAGAATTCATCAACCGACCACGGCATAACAGCCAGGATAATTATAATGAACATGTGATATTTGCTCCATAGACGGCAGAATTTGTCTACTTCGTGATCCCCCAATTATAATATTAAGTTTTTCGCGGTCCTCATTCGTTCAACGTCTCATTACTTTCGGCTTTCTTCGATTTGCCCTCAATCCATATTCTGTACACGTTAGACTGTTTATTCCATTCAACGCGTCCTGCAATCCTCCTTCACTTTTACTGAGGAGAGCAATGTCATTAGGGAATCATATCCTTGATATTCTTTCACTGTAAATTTTAATTCCACTCTTGAAGCTCTCTTTTATTTCCGTCATTCCTTTTTCGATGTATAGATTTAACTGTAAAGATGCGGATTTGAACCATGGTCCTCCCGAATGCGAATCCACTGTGCCACCTCTGTTGCTGATCAGCTGAAGTATTTCTTCTGTTACCCATAGTTTATTCGCAGCTACTATCTTTGTACCTATGTTTTTCTTTTCAACTTCTGTGCTTCACCTATTTAGAAATGTCAAATTCTCTTCAACAGAACTGGCTACTGAGCTATTCTTCATCGCATTTTTTATAGCCTCAGAGAACTTCAAGCGTATCTCTCCATTCCTTAGTACTTCTCTAGAAGTACAGGTTCATTATAGCCATTTGTGACTACTGTCCAACTATATCCTTTAACCGCAGTTCGGAAAATCTCTCACAACTACCTCTACATGAAAATGAGTTAATAAACTTAAATTATTCAATCATTGGAACATCAACATATCTACCAAAAACAGTAATGTCATACTTACAAAGAGGGAATCAGTAAAACCACAAAATTCTCATAAAAGTACCACCTCGTAAACAACTATTCAGTATCACCACAGCTTGCACAGAATTGCACATACCACATACGAGAAACTTCTCTGAGAAAGACCACCTTGTCACGTCACGCTAATCATTCATTCCCTGACAACTCACTATGAAACCAAACAACATGAAATGTGAAACTGATTCATCCCTCAGATTTCTCAATCAGTTAAATAAATACATGAAGAAACCCAAACCTCTGAAACATTCTGAACATACACGTGGACATACATTTCGTTACAAGACGACTAACTTCACACCAGTCTCACATCAGGAACACCAATAGTAAAAGACCCACACATACCTTAACACAGGACAGAACGAGGATAGGGAACGACACAGAAAAATTACAGTTAGGTATATGCCATTTCAAATGAGGTTCATGGTTTTAGCCACGCATGTGGCATATTCAGATCTAATGCTCCATGACGGTTTTATTCAGAGGTGACAAATCTTACAGTATTTTAACTTCAAAGATATATATACAAAGATTCTCACTCTCACAGATATAGGAGAGAATAAGAATAGCAAACAGCACAGAAAATAAAAATGAAATATGCACAGTTCCGGCTGTGGACCATAGGCTTTCTACGCCCTTCGTACATAAGGCACAGACATCCGTTTGATGGGTATATCCAGAGACAGAAGATGTTACACCATCCTCTTCAAAAAGCTATCCTTGCAATTATATCATCACTGACGCAATAGAGGAACAGTTAACAACAAAATCGCCTCATTTACATAGATCACACAGAAAAATAAACAAGCTGCAAATACATAATCAGACTGATTAAGTAAGTGTAGAATAACAGACCGACTCAGAGCAGAAAAATCTAGCAAATATTTAGTAAAAATTCGACTTCACTCATTTCACTTGCAGACTGTGCCTCCTACACACAAAAAATAGTGGCCTTCTCGATCAGCAACACCAAGGAAAAAAATCGACTACTGTGTCTATTCCTCTTGTAAGTACGTATGTTTAACCTCGTTCATAGAAAAAATCGCAACCTGGAGAATTACCGTACTAAGAGACAGAGCAGAAAAAGCATCTGCAAGAGCAACATACTTCGACAGCCTAATAATGCAGATAAAACTGTTACGCAATACAAAGGCAAAATCGTCAGAAGCTGCTCCAGAAAAGGCACAAATTGAATATAATAAACAAAGCAAAAAGAATTTACTCACCATGACTTTCGTTCTCACAATTAATCCAAACACTGTGTCACTCTCTCCCTGTTACTCGACCCAAGGATTTAAGTGCGCAATATGACGCAACCCGCTCACCTTGTGCATCTGTATTGTTTCAGTTTCGTCAGCATAAAGGTGGGGGATCCTCTTTATTCCGTATGGACAATTAAACATCTTTAAAAATAACTTAGACAATGCATTGTGTTTGTTACATAGTCATTGAGTGTCTAATAAAACTTTCTGGCCAACACGAAACTCAATTTGTCTTAAGCATTTGCGTCCATACCCGTATCTACACTCCACCACACATTTCAAATTTTTCAACGCAGTCTCTGTGTTTAAATGGCGATGGGGTGAGCGCTGCTTTGGCCTTGTTATAATTTCCTTTATGTCGTTAGGCAGCTCTTGATTCTTCAGAACGAGGACTGTGGAAAGTAACGTCGATTCATTAGGAAGCTCACCTAGGATATCCGGAATGACCAAAGATGCGTGTCCCACATTCATTAATGTCTGGAGCAGTGGAGTCTACACAGTTTTCTAAGTTCCACGATGACTGTACCTGACATTAGACGGCTCATCATACGTAGCCTTCGTCAGTATCTAAACTGTTTTCCATCATTAGTGTCATTGGCCTCACTCGTCCTGCAAGTTTTCTGCTCACAAACATTTCGTTATTCTAGTCGGGTACACACTCATAGCACACCTGCCATTCTGGTACGACTGGGCCGCGCGGCATTAGCCGAGCGGTCTGGGCGCTGCAGTCATGGACTGCGCGGCTGATCCGGCGAAGGTTAGAGTCCTCCCTCGCGCATGGGTGTGTGTGTTTGTCCTTAGGATAATTTAGGTTAAGTAGCGTGTAAGCTTAGGGATTGATGACCTTAGCAGTTAAGTCCCATAAGATTTCACACACGTTTGAACATTTTTTTGGTACGACTGCAAATCATTAACAATTGGCCGCGGAATATTTTGTACCGGATACATATGTGCTGCCTCTTTCTGGATACGTGTATTTAAAATGATATCCGGTATTCCGGCGTTTGCGAGTAATTATGACTAACGATCGTATATTAACTCAACTTGACACTTCCCAATGAGAGTTCCGTACCAACGTCACGGCAGAATGAATTTTCTTGTCATTACATGCCAGTCGTTTTATCGATGCCACACCACGGTACTCCGAGCTGTCATTTCATAGCGTGGAACAACTTCCCAACCAGCAGTTACCACAATGAGCTGTAAAACTACCACCGTTGATGGAAAAAAAATCGTAACACTAAGAAGGTGTAGTGCGACATGAACGAAAGTTGGTAGGCGTGTTACTACACGTGACGGTCATTCAGCTTTCGCGTCATTCACTTAAGAGTGACTCCAACTGCGCCACTACGGGCATGGAAATGGGTTTTGCTTTAAATACACGCTGTAACGGTTGAGAGGTTAGTTATCTTTGTGATTGGACATGGTGAGTTGGTGTCAGTCAGGAATGCCTTTAACGCGACAAAGACGCCGTTATCAACACCTCACTAGATTTGAACGAGGTCGTCTAATGAAGCTACAAGAAGCTGGAAGTTCCTTCTGCGATTTGTACGAAGCCTTGGGAAGAACGTAGCTACTATACATGATAACTGGCAGCGGTGGTCAAGGAAATGTACGGTCGCAAGGAAGTCGGCCTCCAGACGGCCACGTGAAACTACGGAGAGGGAAGAACATCGTGTCCGGCATGGGGCTATGGCGCATCGTACTGTATCTGCAGCAGCAATTTGAGCAGCTGCTAAAACTCGGTTACGTAAGGACAGCTCCGAGACAGACACCCTACAGCGTGAGTTCCACTGACAGTAAACTGTGCGACTTGGGTGGTATCAAGCGAAAGCTCAGGATGGAAGTCTTGCGTTTTCTGATGGTTCTGCCTCAGTGGTGGCCATGTATTGGTTAGGAGGAGGGGGTCGCAACTAACCTGCCTGCATGTTGGATACACTTACACCTGGAGTCTGGGGTGCGATTTTCTGTGCCAGCAGGATCACTCTCGTGTTACCCCTCGCACACCGAGCGCAAATTTGTGCGTCAGTCTGGTGATTCGGCCTGTCGTGCTGTCAGTCAAGAGCAGTATTCCAGGAGATGTTTTCCAATAGGATAACGTTAGTCCACATAGCGCTGTTGTAGTCCAACATGCTCTACAGAGCGTCGACATCTTGGACTGTTCCATCACCAGATCTGTCTCCATCGAGCAATATGGGACATCATCGGGCGACAACTCTAGCGTCTTCCACAAACAGCGTTTACCGAGGGTGAAGGGTGAAGATGAAGACCGGGAACACATTCAATTATTTACTGCACAAGAACTGAACATTGTGCAGATGTCATACATATTGCATTTTGAACAGAAAATCGGACTCTTTTTTTATTTTTTATTTTACAAGTATTCGATATGCGAACCATGAGTGCCCCTGCAGACGTCAATACGATAACCGAATTGTTTCCATACCCGTGCCAGCATGGCATCGTCGACTGTGGCAGTCGCTTCCCGTATTCTCTCCCAGAGCTCTGCTACATCACGTGGTAGTTCTTTAATTTGTCCCCACAGAAATTAGGCACACGGAGTGAGATCTGGTGATCCGGGAGTCCATTTCATGAAACAGCTGTCTCCTCCTGTAGCACGGCCGATCCATCGGCAGTTCCGTGCTCCGGTTCTCATGAACTTCACGATGAAAATGGGGTGGAGCCCCATCCTGCTGTAAGATGAACGGAGAGTCCGATTACATGTGAGACGTCAGCCACTGCTGCAACAAGTCCAAGTAGGAATATCCAGTGACAGTGCTCTCGGCGAATAAGAATAGCCGATACAATTTTCGACGTGTCAAGGCACAGAAAACATTTACCTTTGGGGAATCTCGCACAAATTCAGTGCATTCGTGTGGATGCTTTGTACCCCAGATTCTACAACTATGCCTGTTCACTTTCCCATTAGTGTGAAAAGTGACTTCGTCACTAAAAATTAAGCAGTCATCAATGCTATGCCGATCTTCATTCAGTTGTTGCAACTGCGAACAAAACTCAAAACGCTTGTCTTTGTCGTCGTCATTGAGCTTCTGCACTAGCTCCAATGTCAATGGTTTCATACACAGATTCTGTCGCAGGACTTTCCACACTGACACTGGAGCCATTTCGAAAAAAAATGGCTCTGAGCACTATGGGACTTAACATCTGTGGTCATCAGTCCCCTAGAACTTAGAACTACTTAAACCTAACTAACCTAAGGACATCACACACATCCATGCCCGAGGCAGGATTCGAACCTGCGACCGTAGCAGTCGCGCGGTTCCGGACTGAGCGCCTAGAACCGCTAGACCACTGCGGCCGGCGGAGCTATTTCGAGTTCACGGGTTGCACTACGCACCGATTTCTGTGGACTCCTTATTAATGGCACTCGTACGCGCTCCGCGTTCACTTCACTCACACTAGGACCTCCGCTTCTGTTGTGGGGCACAAGCTACCCGCTGTAACGCATTTGTTGTGCCAGTGGTAAATGGCCTTCCTTGTTGATGGTTTCTTACCGTACTTGGTTCTAAACATCCGTTGAACAGCTGTAGCACACTTGTTTTTGTTGAATTCCAACACACAGTCCCGCGCCCGGCGATCCTGATTTAGGTTTTCCGTGATTTCCCTAAATCGCTCCAGGCAAATGCCGGGATGGTTCCTTTCAAAGGGCACGGCTTAATTCCTTCCCCGTCCTTCCCTAATCCGATGAGACCGATGACCTCGCCGTCTGGTCTCCTTCCCCAAAACAACCCAACCCAATCCCCCCAACACACAGAAAGCTCGCTCAGCACCTGAACTCGCCATGTTTGCGACTAGCACTGACTATCGGCAAATTACCAAACTACGCTGTGGCGGTATACATAAAAAACCTTTCAAAATGACATATGTATGATATCTGTACAATGTTTGATTCTTGTGCTATAAATAATTGAAAATGTTCCCGCACTTTTTGTATACGATATATATAGTACTACCTCTGCTTTACGTTCAATGTGAGCGAAATAGCGTACCCCCTCTGCGTTTCATTCAGTGTGAGCCAACCTTATTTTCGTTCATTCCAGACGTATGAAGTTGGTGTGGCTCTGAATGTCCCTACGTAAATTTCACCAGGAAGTATTCGCATAGTAGTAGACCCGGTAATACATTTGAAAAAAAAGCACATTTAATTCTTGGGGGAAGATGTGTTTCTGATACTACCGCAGATACGGGCAAAGCTACATGATAAACTGGACAGAGGAACGCCCCTCCCACACCTCCCCCCTACCCGTCAGCATTATACCCCCTTTGGGGAATTGTCACGCTATTATGCCATTACGAGTGGGCATTAAAGAAACATTTGTCTGATTAGAACGGAATCAGTGGATTTAGTAAAACTGATTGCTGCGGAGATACAGCTGAATAAAAGCAATCATGATACGGTATGTTCACTGATATTGATATCGCAAGTGAGGAGGTAGAAGCCATTCGGTAATTTTTCACAGTCCACCAAAATGCCAACTAATAGGAAATATTCGTGAAAGTACAACAAAAATTTTAATTCAAGTTGGTGGCTTAAAAACTGATCTTCCACTTTTCGGGATTGTCTGACGTAATGTGACAATTTCTGACACCTTTTGTCGCAAGCTACGTGTGCTTACAAACGTAATGTTAATACATAAAGTGAATGATTGATACAGCGTAGCTTCTTGACACTTCAAAAATTTCTTTCTGTGACTGGCGAATTCGGACACGCAAACTGTCCAGAGTAAATACTATTACTGTGGGAAGAATTGTCGATATGGAAATAGCGTTAGACAGCCTCAAGTGGTGCAAGATATTCGAAATTCTAAGGAAAGTAGGTGTAAGCTGAAGTGAAAGACGGGTAATATTCAATACGCACAAGAGCTAAGAAGGAGCAGTAACAGTGAAAGACGAAAAACGAAGTGCTAGGATTAAAAGGGTGTAAGACAGCGATATAGTCTTTCATTCCTACCCTCCAGTCTATACATCGAAAACCAAGGACAGAAAGAAAAAAAGGTTCAAGAGTAAAAATTCGTGATAAAAGGATATAAAAGACAAGGTTCGCTGATCACATTGTTGTCCTCAGTGAAAGCGAGGAAGAATTACAGGATCTGAAGAATGAAATGCACAGTCTGATGAACACAGAATATGGGTTGAGAGTAAATCGGAGAAAGACTGATCTAGTGACAAGTAGTAGAAGCAAAAACAGAGAGAAACTTAACATATAGATTGATGATCCGGAAGCGGGTGAAGCTAAGTAATTCTGCTACCTAAGCAGCAAAATAACCCAGGGCGGACGGAGCAAGCAGGACATCAAAAGCAGACTACCACTGGCAGAAAGGGTAATCCTGGCCAAGAGAAGTAGGCCTTAACTTGAGGAGAAAATTTCTGAGAATGTACGTTTGGAGCACAGCACTGCGCGGTAGTGAAACATGGATTGTGGGAAAGCCTGAAAAGAAGAGAAAAGAGGCATCAGAAATGTGGTGCTACAGAAGAATGTTGAAAATTAGATGAAATGATAAGGTATGGGGAGGAAAGAAGTGTATGGAAACACTGACAAGAAGAAGGGACAGTATGGTAGGATATCTGTTAAGACATCAGGGAATAACTTCCGTGGTACCAGAGGGAGCTGTAGATGGTAAAAGATGTAGGAGAAGATAGAGACTTGGATACATCCAGCAAATAATTGAGGACGTAGGTTGCAAGTGCTCTGAGGTGATTGGCACAGGAGAGGAATTCGTGGCGGATTTAATGAAATATACTTGCTACCGCATCCATCTACTGTGTGTTGTTAAGTTTCATTCGCGTAATAAACAGAATATTTTCACCTGTGTTGGCTTTGTCATTGCGGTAAGCTTGGAAGTGGAAGTGAAATTTAGTAGTAAAATGTGTTACTAAAGATCTGGAATTAAACTGAAGCCAACCTTCCCCCCACACACCCAAAAAAGAAGTAGAGTAACATTGACAACTGTGAATTACCGCTTGTTTATGTGTCATTAGACACGGGTTCAGGGCCATAGACACGGGTTCACAGGGAGATGCCGTGTTTCTTGACTTCCGCAAGGCGTTCGATACAGTTCCCCACAGTCGTTTAATGAACAAAGTAAGACCATATGGACTATCAGACCAGTTGTGTGATTGGATTGAGGAGTTCCTAGATAACAGAACGCAGCATGTCATTCTCAATGGAGAGAAGTCTTCCGAAGTAAGAGTGATTTCAGGTGTGCCGCAGGGGAGTGTCATAGGACCGTTGCTATTCACAATATACTTAAATGACCTGTTGGAGGACATCGGAAGTTCACTGAGGCTTTTTGCAGATGATGCTGTGGCGTATCGAGAGGTTGTAACAATGGAAAATTGTACTGAAATGCAGGAGGATCTGCAGCGAATTGATGCATAGTGCAGGGAATGGCAATTGAATCTCAAAGTAGACAAGTGTAATGTGCTGCGAATACATAGTAAGATAGATCCCTTAT
This sequence comes from Schistocerca nitens, assembly GCF_023898315.1. NCBI lineage: Eukaryota > Metazoa > Arthropoda > Insecta > Orthoptera > Acrididae > Schistocerca > Schistocerca nitens. The sequence goes on along the minus strand of NC_064619.1, from coordinate 2,330,639 downwards.
CATTTAGCTACAAAATAGCAGGTCAGCAACTGGAAGCAGTTAATTCCATAAATTATCTGGGAGTACGCATTAGGAGTGATTTAAAATGGAATGATGATATAAAGTTGATCGTCGGTAAAGCAGATGCCAGACTGAGATTCATTGGAAGAATCCTAAGGAAATGCAATCCGAAAACAAAGGAAGTAAGTTACAGTACGCTTGTTCGCCCACTGCTTGAATACTGCTCAGCAGTGTGGGATCCGTACCAGATAGGGTTGATAGAAGCGATAGAGAAGATCCAACGGAGAGCAGTGCGCTTCGTTACAGGATCATTTAGTAATCGCGAAAGCGTTACGGAGATGATAGATAAACTCCAGTGGAAGACTATGCAGGAGAGACGCTCAGTAGCTCGGTACGGGCTTTTGTTAAAGTTTCGAGAACATACCTTCACCGAAGAGTCAAGCAGTATATTGCTCCCTCCTACGTATATCTCGCGAAGAGACCATGAGGATAAAATCAGAGAGATTAGAGCCCACACAGAGGCATACCGACAATCCTTCCTTCCACGAACAATACGAGACTGGAATAGAAGGGAGAACGGATAGAGGTACTCAAGGTACCCTCCGCCACACACCGTCAGGTGGCTTGCGGAGTATGGATGTAGATGTAGATTATATACTATATTTTTTATGCTAGTGCCTCTTATAAGCATTCTTTGATTCATTTGGACGGCTGGAGCCAAATATTTCTTGCACGTCAGTCAAATTCCTTATAACGGGTTCTGTTACTAATCACCGCCTTTCATAATGTTTATTGTCACATTCACGTTACTAAAATAACATAGCCTCCATGTTGTTTCCCAGTTCTCGAGATAAGCTTTTAGAATTGTCCCAGCAGTTATGACTTCGATTGGAGAGCAAGTCAGAAAAACAAAGAACCCGTCTCTCTTCTATGGGTGCATTCATGCAAGAAAATGTTATCTACTTTCCCACGTCTCATCCGCACAAGAGTAATAATAATTCACAGCGAATATGGAAACTACACCGCGCCACACAATTAACGGAAACATTTTTTGAAACCCCGTAATTTCCACCCATTGTGCCGTAAAAGTTTGAAATTTCCTTTCAAAGACACCTAAAATATTTTTCTCTAATTGTGCAAAACCGTGGCGCCGTGGCGCGGCAACGTTTCAAACAACAAGCTGTCGATGGATGCGAAAAAAAAAAAAAGAGGGCCGGAGCTCTGAGAAGTTTATGTGAGGTGTGAAGTGGGTTAAGGACGGCACATTGGCACCAGATTTCACCACAGTTCTGCTCAGTGCCGCCGTGGACGTGTTACACGATGCGAAGGGCGTCACACACGTTTCATTCTTTCTTTTGACGCCTTCGGCATGGAGGTCATAGCGATGGTGCTCAACGTTGAAACCGCGCCGTTTTCTTATGGCTGGCAGAGGGAAGCATTTGCTACACATCGTATCTTAGGAGTTGGTATAAATGGCGTCAATGAAGTCTCCCAATTCATTGCGGTATTGTTTCCTACACATTTTGCTGTCGAAAACGAGAGTTTGCAGTGCGATGAGTAACAAAGTAACATTCTCTATGATGTTCCACGCTGCTAACAACCGAATGGTTCGATCCTTCTATAAGGACATCGTTGGGTTGCAGGTTCATTGATCTGACCCCTTTGGAGCCTGGCGCGATCGCAATCTTTACTCTGATGTATGGGGTGGTACTATTAGGGACCGTATAAAACCATTCGGCGAAATCTGAACAGGATCCGAAGCAACGGAGGCTGTTTATGCTTTTCAGCCTTCCAGGTTCGCATTGTACTGTGGTAGTTAGTGTTTGCAACACTGACTTAAGCTTGAATAAAACGGCAAAGGATTCCTCTAAGAAACCCCAGTTCGGCACTCTCGGTGCTGCTCTAGCGCCTCAGTGCAGACAACCCCTTTGACATTCCTTACATTCCGCGTGCATTCATGCAGGCTTCAGAGCAGCAGCAAATTATCAGTCAGCTGAACGGGTGTCGAAGTCTCTGTACAGGTACATGCATAAAGCGTTAAACACGGGGCGCAGGTAGCACCAAGAGTTTCGTCGAACTGAGGATCTTAGAGAGCTCCTTCGTTGTTCACAGATCTGTCAATGTTGTCTCTTCTCCCTCCCCTCACCCCTTGCCCACTACCTACTCCCCGTGTTCACATCACAGGAGAGGTCGAGGAAGCATAAACACCATTTTCTTCTTTGGATCACGTTCAGATATCTTCGAATGTCTCTAGTGATTACGACCTGTACACCAGATCGGAATTTTCGGTCATGCTACATTCCAAAGGGGTCAGACCACGCTCTAGGTGGTTGCAACCCCACGATGTTCTTAGAAAAGGGTTGAATCGTCCGTGAAGTGTCAGCAGTGCCGAATATTGTCAAAAGCGGTGTTCTACTGCTTATCGCAGTGAGAACTGGCGATTTCGACCGTGTAATGTCTGCGAATCAACTCCCCAGGGAAAGAGGTGGTCGCACCGAAGGCGTTTATGCCACCCCAGGGGCCTTCGCGTGCCGATTATGTTTGGCGGTGAGTATGAAATGTTTTCCTCTGCCACCTGTGAGATAACCGCGTTATTTCAACGCTTGGTGTCACGGTTCTGACCTCTATCGCAGAGACGTCAGAAAGAGTGTTAAATGTAGGTAATAGGAGCGGTTATGATCTTCTCATCGTGTGGCATGTCCACGATGGTGTTGTGCAGAATTTCTGTCAAATTTGGCGCTAATGTGACTTTATTAACCCACCTTACACCTCAAAAAACCTCTGAGCTGTTGTCTTTTTTCCTCGTGTGCCATCACCTTGCTGATTCTAGCATCACCGAGATAGAGGGTAACACCGCAGGCCACCACGATTCTGTACCACCACAGGAGGAGATTGTAGGCAGCTTTGAGACAAATTTCAAACTTCTGCGCAGCAATGGAAGACAATTAGGTAATTTCGAAAAGAATGATAGTTGGATTCTATTGACCAGTGTATTAACAGATTCGTTAATATTAAAAATTAGACGAGTTTCGGCATTACGTATCAACGAACTTGCTAATCGTCTTCGATAAATATGTAGAAGTTATGCTGTCATACGTGTGGTGTAACGTATTACAACGCCTTTCTTGTCCAATAGGAAAGTGAAAAATTTTCGGAATCAATTAATCACAAATCGAAAATCCGAATTTCATTCATACACATACCTTCCAATAACTCACCGTGTTTCTGTAACTGGAAACCCGTTTCATGTGAAGAGCAACACGACGGATAGTTGTAGGAATCGGAGCAAACCGAAAGCAGGCGAGCAGCAGCGTCCACGTGAGAAGACGGATGGCAGGCCTGAAAGAGATGGAACGGGCCGAAGATGGATCTGGCTGCCAGATTGATGGCCCACGAACGCACTTATTCTCGCCGCGGGCCGCGGGCGTCGCAGACGCATCGTCCTAGCGAGCAGGCTGCAGCCCTACACGAATATTACAGATTCACAGTTGTCCCAATACTCCACTCTGAAAGTAGTGTCAATCCCGCGGTCTCAGCACCTAATAGGATCACGAAGTCACTTGTTTGTAATTTTTATTCCGGAAAACTATCATTGTGAAAACAGAAAACATTGTACGAAGATAACAAAAACAACATTTATGAAATTTATTACAATGACAACAACAGTACAAAATTTTCAATGTCATGGTTCTTCAACATAATCACCCTGATTTCCTGTCCACCGTTGCACAAACTTTCCAATACTCGCGCCGCGGGGAGGCGTATGCACCACTTACTTCAGCTCTTCGTCGAAGGTGAATCGACGGCTTTTCAAACCATCTTTATGTGAACCAAACAAGTGGAAATCCGGTAGGGCGATACTATATATAGGATGCTCCAATACCTCGAAATGTACATAGTGAATGAAATGTGTGGGCGACGATATATTGACGTGCGTTTCAAGTACTGACTCATTTTAACACAGCTCTAGGAATCTGCGGAATGTTAGTCTACATTTGGAGGCTGATCACTGAATGGTGAAGTGATAAAGAGAAATTTTTTCTTTAGGACACGAGAAGTTGAAAGAATTACATAAAAGAGGAGAAATAAGTCTCATAAGAAGCAAATTGATTTTGAAACCATTTTCGTCATAAAGTTCGTTATTTGTGACTGAAGACATTAACGTTGGATAGGAGGGTGAGCGAGGATTTCTGCTTCTGGTACAGATTCGCACCGGAATACTGAACGCTGTTCTTTAATTGTGTAAACTAAAGTTCGCAGTCGCAAGAAACTTCAGAAGTCAACAGGAGACTTTCAGTAGAATACAGAGATAAAGTTTTACTAAAGGAAAGTGTTTACCAGTGTAATGAACAATTCAATAGCAGCCTTATAAAAATGGTTCAAATGGTTCTGAGCACTATGGGACTTAACTTCTGAGGTCATCAGTCCCCTAGAACTTAGAACTACTTAAACCTAACTAACCTAAGGACATCACACACATCCATGCCCGAGGCAGGATTCGAACTGTAGCGCCTAGAACCGCTCGGCCACTCCGGCCGGCAACAGCCTTATAGAAGGGGCGGACAGTAAACAGTTTACGAGTTGAGGCCTGAAATTCGAAACAAACGCCGAGGTATAGTGTCAGAAACCGAACAGGAACGAATGTCATCGGCAAAAACAATTTCTGGAGTATCGCTACCGTCGCCTTCTACATGCTTTCGGCACTGTTAAACTTGTGCTATTTTCCTTATTTCATAACATTCCCTATAGATCTTTTGCTGACATGAATTGTCTATGCGTTATCAACATAGACATTTAATGAAAGTAATCTGCGACGAACTTTCACGTGGTGTCCACGCAATGAAATGCCTGTAATTGAAAATATTTAATATCGTACATCTTTCGAATAAATCTTTCTATTCGTGAATGTTCCTCAAACAGACAGAGGGACTTCAGCTGCTTTTGGTAGCTGAAGCATTGATGGAAGGAAATGCTAAATCACAAAAATGGTTCAAATGACTCTAAGCATTATGGGACGTAGCATCTGAGCCATCAGTCCCCTAGAGTTAGTCCTACTTAAACCTAACTAACCTAAGAACATCACACACATCCATGCTCAAGGCAGGATTCGAACCTGCGACCGTAGCAACAGTGCGGTTCCGGACTGAAGCACCTAGAACCGCTCGGACACAACGGCCGGCTGCTAAATCACAAATGCGTATTTTGATTTATTGGCTGTTACGAGTAAGGTTATGTTCAAAGGAAATAATATAAACGCAAAAGAATGCGTAATAATTCTTTATAGCGCTACATTTGGGAAAAATTGGCACATCTTGTACACTGGAAAACCTTTCTCGATGTATGCAGATATGGCCCATGCTTACCACTCTAGTGATGCGTGAGTGCAGAGGATGGCTGGAGCAACGGCTGACAATTCTGAGTCAGCCCCAGAATGTGCGATCTACTGCAAGTTGTTGACACCTCGCTCTGCAGCTCTAAGATGAAGCGCACTGGGTCACGCCCTGTGGAGAAGTCTCCCCTCTGACGCCCTGAGGAGAAGTGTTCGCTGCGAGGCCCGTGGAGCACACGCCCACAGTGATGCCTGTGGAGCAATTGCTCTCATTCTGTCCTCTGCAACACTAGTTCTGCCAGCACTGGAATGTTGCCAGCCAACTGCAACAGGCCTTGCGAGTTCCGACCAATTATAATTTAGTAAAAATTCTAAAAAATTCGCTACTAATATGGATTCTGCTGTGGTTAGCCAGTGAATTATATTTCTCATTTTAGGTTAGGTACAAGGCAGAAAATCTCCGCCACTGTGTGACAGATTTCTAGTTACAGCCAATGCGAAGGTGTGCATGTACAGATGTGTGGATTCTCTCCATCACAAGTAAAATATACTGCTGGCCATTAAAATTGCTACACCACGAAGATGACGTGCTACAGACGCGAAATTTAACCGACAGGAAGAAGATGCTGTGATATGCAAATGATTAGCTTTTCAGAGCATTCACACAAGGTTGGCGCCGGTGGCAACACCTACAACGTGCTGACATGAGGGAAGTTTCCAACCGATTTCTCATACACAAACAGCAGTTGACCGGCGTTTCCTGGTGAAACGTTGTTGTGATGCCTCGTGTAAGGAGGAGAAATGCGTACCATCACGTTTCCGACTTAGATAAAGGTCGGATTGTAGCCTATCGCGATTGCGGTTTATCGTATCTTGACGTTGCTGCTCGCGTTGGTCGAGATCCAGTGGCTGTTAGCAGAATATGGAATCGGTGGATTCAGGAGGGCAATACGGAACGCCGTGCTGGATCCCAACGGCCTCGTATCACTAGCAGTCGAGATGACGGAAATCTTATCCGCATGGCTGTAACGGATCGTGCAGCCACGTCTCGATCTCTGAGTCAACAGATGGGGACGTTTGCAAGACAACAATCATCTGCACGAACAGTTCGACGACGTTTGCAGCAGCATGGACTATCAGCTCGGAGACCGTCGCTGCGGTTACCCTTGACGCTGCATCACAGACAGGAGGGCCTGCGATGGTGTACTCAACGACGAACCTGGCTGCACGAATGGCAAAACGTCATTTTTTCGGATGAATCCAGGGTCTGTTTACAGCATCATAATGGTCGCATCCGTGTTTGGCGACATCGCGGTGAACGCATATTGGTAGCGTGTATTCGTCGTCGCCATGGTGGCGTATCACCCGGCGTGATGGCATGGGGTGCCTTTGGTTACACGTCTCGGTCACCTCTTGTTCGCATTGACGGCACTTTGAACAGTGGACGTTACATTTCAGATGTGTTACCACCCATGGCTCTACCCTTAATTCGATCCCTGCGAAACCCTACATTTGAGCAGGATAATGCACGACCGCATGTTGCAGGTCCTGTACGGGCCTTTCTGGATACAGAAAATGTTCGACTGCTGCCCTGGCCAGCACATTCTCCAGATCTCTCACCAACTGAAAACGTCTGGTCAATGGTGGCCGAGCAACTGGCTTGTCACAATTCACCAGTCACTACTCTTGATGAATTGTGGTATCGTGTTAAAGCTGCATGGGCAGCTGTACCTGTACACGCCATCCAATGCCCAGGCGTATCTAGGCCGTTATTACGGCCAGAGGTGGTTGTTCTGGGTACTGATTTCTCAGGATCTATGCACCCAAATTGCGTGAAAATGTAATCACACGTCAGTTCTAGTATAACATATTTGTCCAATGAATACCCGTTTCTCATCTGCATTTCTTCTTGGTGTAGCAATTTTAATGGCCAGTAGTGTAACTGCTATGAGCCACTCATATTAAATTCTTAGCATACGTTAAAGCTGGCTTCTTTCGGGCATAACACACAGTAGCAATGTAGTGTATCCTGCTCTCCTTCTGGTATTATCTTTGTTGAAAGGCATTCTTTGCCCTTTGCCCGCAAAGAAACTTTGCAACAGGCTTGGCCACCTTCGGCTGCCCCCCACTGCCCCTGTGTTCGGCCGGCAGATCACATTTCTCAGTGTGAACCTGGTCAAGACAGGGCTTACAACAGAAGCATTTTAGGACCTGTGCGATTCCCCTTTTGAGTCTCTCCTGTTGTCATCTAGCTAAAAGCTTCCTGCTGCGGGATATTGCAAGAATACGTCACTGTACCAAGAGGAAAAGCGACATAGGTAATTAGATCCGCAAACATTGCATTTTGTTATAATTGCTTGCGGCTTTAATGCAGGATTAGTGATTTGATTTGGCATACCAGTCAAATCTGCATACTGAATTATTAAGCAGATTACGGGACAGTTTTAGAGAAAACTGCCACGTAACGCTACATGGTATATTGCCCTGAGTAATGCATTCGTCGCGCACTACAAACGAAGCTTTTCTGAATATATTTTGATATCATAGTCTGAAAATGCAGCTGCTAAACGTATTTATAATATCGTAATTAGCTCTATTGTCCTTTGTGAAGAGGTGCTGCTATGGAGATCAACTTACAGTACGCTCCAACTTCACGTGAGGAATTAAAACATTTCCAGTGACACCGATATTCCAAAGACATCAGCTTGCAGAAGCTGTGTATTGAACATAGTCATAAGGGATTATATCATCGAACACAGTAGTTTAAAAGCTACATCCTTTGTAAGATAAATTCAAAACGTCAAAATTTTACGTTGTTTATGCAAAGACGTTTCAGTCCTGATTACATGATGTTCCAAAACGCACTGATCAACAAAATTAAATGCTGAGTCACACCTAGCTAATAGTATGAACATATGGGCCTGTCTCACATCTGCTTAGGTAAACGTCACTATTAATGTGCTATGTCTCGGGTACTTTTAACGTCTTTAACCAACTAACAAATTTTTACCGCTGTTGAAATAATCACACATACGAGCCACCAGTGGAAGAAAAACACCGAGAGTTTGATGCGTCATGCCAATACTGAGTATTCTGTGTGTACCTCAGGCTTAGGCAACTTTATCACGTTTGTTAATTTTTAATTACCAAAAAATCACTACCGCTCTTCCACCCAGCACGTGTGGGAGGGGAAACCACGTTGTTTTTGTTTCTTTTTTGTTATAAAATCGTAACAGTTGGTGTTCGGAGGTGGACTCCAACTCTAACTCCTTTTGCACTCCCCACCCTCAGAACGGCTTACCTGTGTATAAGAAACATCCTGTGCACTTCAGGAATACAAGCAAGTCCATAATCTTCGTGGCGAATCCGAGTGCTGTGAAACATTTACGTCCTTACGGAACATCTGTTAAGCGAGAATTGTAAGATGAGTATCGAAAACAGTCGATAAAAAATCGTCCCTGATCAGAGGCCGTCTACAAATGCTGGACAGGGACACTGATTTTAATAATATGGGTTAGAGAGGGAAATTTTACAAAGAGAAATAAGGACAATGCTTTTAGCTTACTACGAACACCGCATTTTAAGCACTTCGACTAATGTGCAACGTTCTTTCTGTTTTATACTTTTCTATATTGCTTTACCAGCACAATACTGCAGCTTTACATTCAAGAACAATTTAATTTACTGTGATGATGGCAGTAACGTCTCAGTGAAGCACTGGAAGACTCCAGCAGCTATCTTGATACGTATTCATTTTCAGCCTTGACTAACCAAGACTAGTTCAAAATGGTGCTGATGGATCTGAGCACTATGGGACTTAGCATCTGAGGTCATCGGTCCCCTAAACTAATTAAACCTAAATAACCTACGGACATCACACACATACATGCCTGGGGCAGGATTCGAACCTAACCAAGACTAGTGAGATATGGGTTCAAGGTGTACAAGTATTGGTGGATCGCAGCCCTGGCGTGTTCGGTGGGGTTCAGAGCTCGTGACCTGGATGGCCAATCACCTACCCCTCACCTGACATGAAAGCACCTGTGAGAAGCACATTGGCTGCCAGCCGGCTTTACTTCAAATTCTCCCTCTGTTTGAAGTGTATTTTCTATAACCGGAGCGGACAACTTGCCTGCATTTGATGAACGTCCAGTGCTTTTGGTCGTGCGAATGGCGCTGACGCTTCCGAGCGAAACTACACTATGTGATCAAAAGTATCCGGACACCTGGCTGAAAATGACTTACAAGTTCCTGGCGCCCTCCATCGGTAATGCTGGAATTCGGTATGGTGTTGGCCCACCCTTAGCCCAGATGACAGCTTAGACTCTCACAATCAGATGCTGGAAGGTTTGTTGGGCAATAGTAGCTCATTGTTCACGAAGTGCTGCACTGAGGAGACGTATCAATGTCGGTCGGTGAGGCCTGGCACGAAGTTGGCATTCCAAAACATCTCAAAGGTGTCCTATACGTTTCAAGTCAGGACTATGTGCAGGCCAGTCCATTACAGGGATGTTATTGTCGTGTAACCACTCCGCCACAGGCCGTGCATTATGAACAGGTGATCGATCGTGTCGAAAGATGCAGTCGCTATCCACGAATTGCTCTTCAACAATGGGAAGCAAGAAGGTGCTTGAAACATCAATGTAGGTGTCTGTCGTGATAGTGCCACGAAAAACAACAAGGGGTGCAAGACCCCGCCATGAAAAACACGACCATACCATAACGCCACCGCCTCCTCACCCTGCCATCGGATCGCTACATTGTGTACCGTGATTCGTCACTCCACAGAACGTTTTTCCACTGTTCAATCGCCCAATGTTTACGCTCCTTACACCAAGCGAGCCGTCGTTCGGCATTTACAGGCGTAATGTGTGGCTTATGAGCAGCCGATAGACCACGAAATCCAAGTTTACTCACCTCCTGCCTACCTGTCGTAGTACTTGCAGTGGATCCTGATGCAGTTTGGATTCCTGTGTGTTGGTCTTGATGGATGTCTGCCTATTACACATTACGACCCTCTTCAAATGTCGGTGGTCTCTGTCAGTCAACAGACGAGGTCGGCCTATACTCTTTTGTGCTGCACGTGTCCCTTGACGTTTCCACTTCACTATCACATAGGAAAGAGTGGACCTAGGCATGTTTAGGAGGGTGGAAATCTCGCGTACAGGCGTATGATACAAGTGACACCCAATCAGCTGACCACGTTCGAAGTCCGTGAGTTCCGCGGAGCGCCCCATTGTGCTTTCTCACGATGTATAATGACTACTGAGGTCGCTGATATGGAGTACCTGGCAGTAGGTGGCAGCACAATGCACCTAATATGAAAAACGTATGTTTTTGGGGATGTCCGGATACTTTTTATCACATAGTATATGTGTCACTCTGAACTTGTGCTCATTCAGTTTACAATAAAGATAGGTTTTTGACAGACTGCGATTAATTCAATTCCTTATCCGTCCCATAACGCTCCCCAACTTACACATAATAATATCGCAGCTGCTCCTAGCTATGTCTTCGTGCATCATCAAAGCTGTTAAGTATATCTCGATACTGTGAGGAAGACAAACATAGATTGAACTAGCTATATGGTATTGGCAACCAGTTTACCTCGTACTTTCATTCGTGTCTCCCTTCGCTATGTTCTTAGTAACCATTATATGTCTTTCAAAATCTTGTTTATTTTCAATGCCCCTTCTAAACTGTGTGTCTCAGCGATCTCGGTCGTCAGCTGCCCCATTTGTCACTAATTTCGTTCTTCCAGATGCTTAGTTCTTCGTTTCATTTCTCTTTTACAGTGGTTTGGATATGTATACAGTCCTTTCCGTATAACTGATTCGAATTCATCATATGCATTTTCACTTATCAACATGTACTCAGCAAGTCACTGTACTGTAGAGGCACATAAGGGCCAAATAATTGATTTCCTTCTTTTCTGTTCACGGATGTGCACGCTTAGTGATAGAGGAGGGGGCACATTGAGGGTGACACAAATGAAATATGTATGTTTTTTAAATAAAATGTTCCACAGCAGTAGTTCCGTTATTTTATAGCCACTAGCCACTTCTCGCACGGGCGAATTTCTCTAATTTTCTTCCTTTTGTCATTTACGCGGTATAAATTGGAAACGATAATATATTTCTTGAATCACATAGGAATTTTGGCTATGGGAGTTTAGGAATCCAGGGCCTCAGGTCCCTTCAAATACAGTCACCCGTTCAGTTTGTTAAGCGTTTCTGTGACGTTCTTGCAGTAACTGAAAAGCTATAATGAGTCCAAAAGTATTTTCAAGAGGTAGCCTAGAATTATTTCTATATTAAGTTGTAGAATTAGATTTTCTAGCATTATTGTCTTTTACCTTTCGAATATATTTAATGGTAGAGCACTTGTCTGCGAAAGGCAAAGGTCCCGATTTCGAGTCTCGTGCCGGCACGCGGTTTTAATCTGGCAGGAACTTTCATATCAGCGCACACTCCGCTGCAGAGTGAAAATCTCATTCTGGATATTTAATGTATTTATAGGGGAAAAATGAAATATAATGTTTCAACGAGGAGCATGTCCTAGTTTCGTAACTGTAAATAATTTACACGAGGAAAAGTAAGAAAGAAGCGAACCAACAAAATTTCAATTACTCGCTCTCATTAATCACTGAGAACCAATTACTTTCTACATTTAACAGTGAAATCCTTTTACAAAGTACAATAGTACAGAAATTGTTCGTTATAAAAGTACACATTCAACACTGCCATCGGCAGTTACAGACGTAGTGGTAATTAACCGCAAGTTATCAACATCAGATACAATTTTTTTATTTTGATTGATTTAGGCGTCATTATTATCGAAGATCCTTAAAGGAAGCTAAATATTGCGCTTCTGAACGCTCAATTCGTAAACTTCAACAGATCATTGCTGTTCACTATCTAATGCACTTCTTCCCTTGGTTTATAAGTCATCCATAATTACAGATGGGTTTACTTCCTGTTTCACAGCTGTACTCAGCTCAGATACACAAAAAAAAGCAAGCCACCTCGTTGTTGTTGTTGTTGTGGTCTTCAGTCCTGAGACTGGTTTGACGCAGCTCTCCATGCTACTCTATCCTGTGCAAGCTTCATCATCTCCCAGTACCTACTGCAACCTACATCCTTCTGAATCTGCTTAGTGTATTCATCTCTTCGTCTCCCTCTACGATTTTTACCCTCCACGCTGCCCTCCAATGCTAAATTTGTGATCCCTTGATGCCTCAAAACATGTCCTACCAACCGATCCCTTCTTCTAGTCAAGTTGTGCCACAAACTTCACTTCTCCCCAATCCTATTCAATACCTCCTCATTAGTTACGTGATCTACCCACCTTATCTTCAGCATTCTTCTGTAGCACCACGTTTCGAAAGCTTCTATTCTCTTCTTGTCCAAACTGGTTATCGTCCATGTTTCACTTCCATACATGGCTACACTCCATACAAATACTTTCAGAAACGACTTCCTGACACTGAAATCTATACTCGATGTTAACAAATTTCTCTTCTTCAGAAACGCTTTCCTTGCCATTGCCAGTCTACAATTTATATCCTCTCTACTTCGACCATCATCAGTTATTTTACTCCCTAAATAGCAAAACTCCTTTACTACTTTAAGTGTCTCATTTCCTAATCTAATCCCCTCAACATCACCCGATTTAATTTGACTACATTCCATTATCCTCGTTTTGCTTTTGTTGATGTTCATCTTATATCCTCCTTTCAAGACACTGTCCATTCCGTTCAACTGCTCTTCCAAGTCCTTTGCTGTCTGTGACAGAATTACAATGTCATCGGCGAACCTCAAAGTTTTTACTTCTTCTCCATGACTTTTAATACCTACTCCGAATTTTTCTTTTGTTTCCTTTACTGCTTGCTCAATATACAGATTGAATAACATCGGGGAGAGGCTACAACCCTGTCTCACTCCTTTCCCAACCACTGCTTCCCTTTCATGCCCCTCGACTCTTATAACTGCTATCTGGTTTCTGTACAAATTGTAAATAGCCTTTCGCTCCCTGTATTTTACCCCTGCCACCTTCAGAATTTGAAAGAGAGTATTCCAGTTAACGTTGTCAAAAGCTTTCTCTAAGTCTACAAATGCTAGAAACGTAGGTTTACCTTTTCTTAATCTTTCTTCTAAGATAAGTCGTAAGGTTAGTATTGCCTCACGTGTTCCAACATTTCTACGGAATCCAAACTGATCTTCCCCGAGGTCCGCTTCTACCACTTTTTCCATTCGTCTGTAAAGAATTCGCGTTAGTATTTTGCAGCTGTGACATATTAAACTGATAGTTCGGTAATTTTCACATCTGTCAACACCTGCTTCCTTTGGGATTGGAATTATTATATTCTTCTTGAAGTCTGTGGGTATTTCGCCTGTCTCATACATCTTGCTCACCAGATGGTAGAGTTTTGTCATGACTGGTTCTCCCAAGGCCATCAGTAGTTCTAATGGAATGTTGTCTACTCCCGGGGCCTTGTTTCGACTCAGGTCTTTCAGTGCTCTGTCAAACTCTTCACGCAGTATCTTATCTCCCATTTCATCTTCATCTACATCCTCTTCCATTTCCATAATATTGTCCTCAAGTACATCGCCCTTGTATAAACCCTCTATATACTCCTTCCACCTTTCCGCCTTCCCTTCTTTGCTTAGAACTGGGTTGCCATCTGAGCTCTTGATATTCATACAAGTCGTTGTCTTCTCTCCAAAGGCCTCTTTAATTTTCCTTAAGGCAGTATCTATCTTACCCCTAGTGAGACAAGCCTCTACATCCTTACATTTGTCCTCTAGCCATCCCTGCTTAGCCATTTTGCACTTCCTGTCGATCTCATTTTTGAGACGTTTGTATTCCTTTTTGCCTGCTTCATTTACTGCATTTTTATATTTTCTCCTTTCATCAATTAAATTCAATATTTCTTCTGTTACCCAAGGATTTCTATTAGCCCTCGTCTTTTTACCTACTTGATCCTCTGCTGCCTTCACTACTTCATCCCTTAGAGCTACCCATTCTTCTTCTACTGTATTTCTTTCCACCATTCCTGTCAATTGTTCCCTTATGCTCTTCCTGAAAATCTCTCTCCTCAGTGCGACGAAATCCGAGGAAATGCTGTTCCCACGTCGGCGTGTGGCTAGCGCGGCTGCAGGTTGCTGTGTGTGGAGGATCGTTATTGTTCGATTAGCGACCCCCGTTCAGCATACATATTTGGGTGCCTTTGTTACCGTGTGTTTGCCGGAGCACATCGCCTCGTCGCATCAAAGGGCTCTCAAGCAGATGGCTGACATAATGGAGAGTGACGCTGCTGCCGCAGGTCCTCTAATCTGAGGACAGCACGCCGCGTACGCCCAGCGGTTTGCGTTCAGAACGGGAAGCCCTCCATCACCCGTCGTCTGTCACGGCGAAAGTTGTGCGTCTGTCACAGTGATGTATGGTCTTCATGATTTCTTTTTTCTCGCAGCAGTAGTCTACGGTCATGAAGATTCAGACTGCCGTTGCGCTTCGCAGACTTCACTTATCGATAACTATGTTCGAATTTTGGACTAGACAGTGTAGTACTCTTGGAACAAGAAGTTTATTAATAACAGGAACGCTGGCAATCGTACTGTTTTCATTTGGTTGAAAATAAATGTAACTCACATTTGAATCCTCACATGAGACTTCAACTAACATCTATAAAGAGATCGTGAAACAGGTCCTCTATAACGACAATATAACGTATTAATAATTAAGCATCAGAAGGCAAGAAAGTTGCGAGAATCTCGAAGATATACAATCAAGCACTCCGACTTCTTTATTTGTTTTACTTCACACGGTAGCAAGATGTTTCTGCATAACAAACGCATTACCTTAGGTTACTGTGCATTGAATTTATAATACAATGTATTATATTCAGTACGACCAATTCAAAGTGGCAACAGATTATAAACAGAAAATTTAATGCAAATCGCAGCAGTAATGTGGATTTGGTAACATACTACCTTCTCAGTCGAGCAGGTTTCTAGTTCTTCAACACTGGTCATTTCTTCAGTGAAATATTTGTAAGTTTGATCCACAAAAACATAATCATTTAATAGTTTTAAACATTGCTGTTTTTCAGCAACCGTATGCAATTTTGAAACATAGAAATCATACAGTCAACCGGTAGCAAACAACTGTTTGATACAATTGATCTACGTTTCGACGCCTACTAAGGGTATCTTCATCAGAATGAAATTTTGAGAACCCTATAAAACAATACATAGAAATTAAGTAAGAAAAAATACCTTGACCAAGATGACAAATGTCGTGAGGTACAAAGGTTACTTACGTAAGACTACCCTATAAAATAATACGTGGAAAATTATGTATGACAAAAAACATTAACCATGATCACAATTGTCATGCCATATGAATGTTACTTACGTAAAATTACATTGCGAAAAAGCAATGGTCAGAATTTAGAGCAGCTGCGCTCAAGTCAAAAATGAAATAAAATACGTTACAGCCTTGTCACGTATGACAGGCTAGGAACAACAACAGACTCATCGGCCCAGAGGTTTACATTGCAGCCAGGTGAACAATACAAGAAGCGACGCCTATCGGGCGCCGACAGTGACAGGTCCCCGTTTGAAACATTATACACACATCAAAAAAGTTTTGCACCACCTCAGTTCCGAGAGTTTCGGAACCTGTGCGAAAAATTGGAATAGAGATCAACATAAACATTTCCGCCCTTTTTATTGCTCATGAAAATCACACAATGCATGTTGTACCACCATACAGCAAGACCTTCAAAGGTGGTGATCCAAACTGCTGTACACACCGGTACTTCTGATACCCAGTATCTCGTCCCCTTGCATAGATGTATTCCTAGTGGCATACTTTCCACAAGTTCATCGAGGCACTGTTGGTCCAGATTGTCCCACTCCTCAACGGCGATTCGGCGTAGATCCCTAAGAGTGGTTGGTAGGTCACGTCGTCCATAAACAGCCCTTTTCAATCTATCCCAGGCATGTTCGATAGCGTTCATGTCTAGAGAACATCCTGGGCACTCTAGTCGAGCGATGTCATTATCCTGAAGGAAGTCATTCACAAGATGTACACGATGGGGGTTCGAATTGTCGTTCATGAAGGCGAATGCTTCGCCAATATGCTGCCGATATGGTTCCACTATCGGTCCGAGGATGGCATTCACGTGTCGTACAGCCGTTACGGCGCCTTCCATGACCGCCAGCGGCGTACGTCGGCCCCACATAATGCCACCCAAAAACAGCAGGGAATCTCCGCATTGCTGAACTCGCTGGACAGTGTGTCTAAGGCGTTCAGCCTGACCGGGTTGCCTCCAAACACGTCTCCAACGATTGTCTGGTTGAAGGCATATGCGACACTCATCGGTGAAGGTATGCCAATCCCGAGCGGTCCATTCAGCATCCTGTTGGGCCCATCTTTACCGTGCTGCATAGTGCCGTGGTTGCAAAGATGAACCTCGCCGAGGACGTCGGAAATGAAGTTGCGCATCATGCAGCCTATTGCGCACAGTTTGAGTCGTAACACGACGTCCTGTGGCTGCACGAAAAGCATTATTCAACATGGTGGCGTTGCTCTCAGGGTTCCTCCGAGCCATAGTCCGTAGTTAGCGGTCATCCACTGCAGTAGTAGCCCTTGGGTGGACTGAGCGAGGCATGTCATCGACATTTCCTGTCTCTTTGTATCTCCTCCATGTCCGAAAAACATCGCTTTGGTTCACTCCGAGACGCCTGGACACTTCTCTTGGTGAGAGCCGTTCCTGGTTCGAAGTAGCAATGCGGACGCGATCGAACCGTGGTATTGACCGTCTAGGCCTGATTGAACTACACGAGCAGTGTACCTCCTTCCTGGTGGAATTGTAATTAGGCTGTTTAAGTTTTCTTATTGGTAACGCCACGTAGCGCTCTGTATGAAAAATGACTGGCTGTGCTGTGTGCAGTATGTGGCTAGTTTGCATTGTTGTCTGCCATTGTAGCGTTGGGCAGTTGGCTGTTAACAGCGCGTAGCGTTGTGCAGTTGGTGAGCCGCCAGCAGTGGTGGATGTGGGGAGAGAAATGGCGGAGTTATGAAATTTGTAAGACTGGATGTCACGAACTGCAATGTATATTATGATTTTTCAACACTATTAAGGTAAATACATTGTTTGTTCTCTATTAAAATCTTTCATTTGCTAACTATACCTATCAGTAGTTAGTGCCTTCCGTAGTTTGAATCTTTTATTTAGCTGGCAGTAGTGGCACTCGCTGTATTGCAGTAGTTCGAGTAACGAAGATTTTTGTGAGGTAAATGATTTGTGAAAGGTATAGGTTAATGTTAGTCAGGGCCATTTTTTTTTTGTAGGGATTATTGAAAGTCAGATTGCATTGCGCTAAAAATATTGTGTGTCAGTTTAAGGACAGTCATGTATAATTGTTCAAAGGGGACGTTTCATATGTCGACCCTTAGCCGAGGATACCTCACTGGAATCTTCTGATTTTTTTTCTTCTAGTTTGTGTAATTAGTGTAGCTTTTGTTTATTGCTAGCGCGTAATTGTAGAGAGAATCTCCTTTGTAGTTGCAGTCTTTCATTGATGTACAGTAGAACAGTTGTGGCATGCATGTAGATTTGCACCAAGTATTTCGCAGCAGCGCTTGCAATTAACTAGATATTTTTTTCAGTGCTATGTTAATGTGTTCTCTTATTTTTGCTCTTCAAATTGTGTTTTTTCTGTGTTATCGTGTGAAATATTGTGACAATAATGGCGTGTGAAAAACGAAATACTAGGCTCCAAAGTAAACTGAGACATGACAATGAAGACGAAAGCAGTGTGTTAGTGCCACCGTGTAATGAATTAACTAATGTTCAAAGTAGTAATTTGGTAACTGTGCATAGGGAAATGGAGTGGGCTGCAAACAATGGTGTAGGCAGTGAAACAATTAGTGAACAGGGAAGCATTATCGATCGATCGCTCGGCAACAGCTTGCCTCAGGAATCCGAAATGACAGGACACAATCTTGCAAATACTGTAGATTCAGGATTTGGGTCCTCACCGTTTTCTCAAATAAGTCAAGACACATTTTCTGCTTGTCAAAATGTGAATGCTGCAGGTGCAAATTCACTGCCGAAAAGTACTGAGGAACCTGTTTCAGACACCAGTGCATTGTTATTACAATTAATACAACAAATGGGACAAACACAGCAAAAGTTTCAAAAGTTAGACACAATAGAACAAAATCTTCAAAAGTTGGACACAATGGAACAAAATCTTGAAAATTTAGACACAATGGAACAACACCAGAGACAAACACAGCACCAGTTAGACGCAATGGAACAAAATCTTCACACCACGCTTGAACAAACACGTGAAGATTTAAGTACAGAGTTACATAAAATCGGATCGAAATGTCAAAATGTCTGTAACGACGTAAAAACACAAATTTGTGAGCATTTTCAACCTATTTTTTCGCAGCATGAAAATGCATTATAGAATCACGAAGCAGCCATAAAAGAACTGCAAATTATTGTTCATGAAAATCATGAGACCTTGCAAGCTAAAATTGACTCAGTTGCATCTACCGATTCGGTTACGCAACTTGCAAAAACTCAGGAAAACTTAAAGGACACAGTAGAAAGACACATGGAGGAAATTAGTTCATTATCAGAGAAAGTAGTTGAACTTTCGGATCAGCTAAATAATTTATCTACGAAGGTAGATGATAATCTGAATGACACAAAACCGGTAGTCTTCAATGACACAGAAGAGTGCGAACAAATTAGGAAATTCAAACAAAATCAGAATCAAATTAATACGCAACAGCAAAGAGAAATCCGGGAAGTACAAGATCAGTTGACACAGGTAATACAAGAATTACGTATTTCAGAGGCCACTCGCGCTCCAATACGGGAAGAGGGACATAGAAATACGGAACAGCCACAAAATAATAACTCAGGGCACTTCGGAAATTATGAAAGAAATTGGTAAGGTACACCGAATTTTGAGATGGAACCGCTGAAACGACGTAACAATGACCGACATGCGACTCGCCGACATGATCATTTTGACTACAAGCTGTTCATTACTACATGTAAATTCAAAATATTTAAGAATTCTGGCAACGACATTCATCCACAAGCATGGCTCCATCAATTCTCTCATTGTTTTCCTCCCAACTGGTCATTAGAGCACAGATTAGAATTTATGTGTGGCTACTTAGAGAATGAACCAGCTGTAAGAATGCGATCGGTCATTCACGATTGTCACACATATTGGTCTCAAGCTACACAAGACCGAGTAAAACATAACATCATAATGATGAAACATTTCGAACAATCTGAATTTTCCAGTCTTGTGAAATATTTTGTAGACATGTTGCACAAGAATCAGTACCTGTCAAACACATACAGCCCTTCAGAACTCATCCGCATTTGCTTAATCAAATTACTTGAACATTTACAACATATTATTTTGGCAGGACGTTGCAAAGACGACATTGAAGCTTTTCAGGGACTCTTACAAGAATTAGAAATTTACACTGAAAATCACGGGACGCGAAAACAGGAACACAAAAATTACAGGTCACATCCGTCACAATTCCGTGAGGAAAGAAATAATAACTGGACACGACAAGGCTATTCTAACAACGTAAATAAATACCAAAACAGATACCACCCATTGACAACCGTTGGCAAAGTAATAGTTACAGAGAAAGATCGCATTTCCGTAGTGATGAATATGACAGAGATAATTATAGAATCAGACAATGTGGCAACCATAACTATTATTATCACGGGAGACAGAATAACTTAAGACGCAACGGACCACCACGCAGTTACGATTCTGGGAGAAATTCTCCACCACATGACTTACAAACAAGAAACTATGTAAACTACCGACAAAACGACAGACCTGAATTGCATCAGAACTGGCGAGATTCAAATAGAGCAGGGCACTCTCGACAAGGTGAATTTGTAGAAGTTAGGTCTCCTAATCACAATAACGACGCGCGCCAACAAAGAGACAGATAATGACTCGCACCGCAGGCAGCCACGTGCGCCGGCTGGCTCAGAGAAAAATAACATAGACGCTAACCTTGAGCAAAATTCCAGTACTCTTTACCGACGTATACCGCATGATAATTGCATTGAAGTTGAAACTCTGCGTACTAGGAAGAGTAAAGGATTGCACCACATTTCACATGTAAAACCGTTTATTGAAAGATAATCTGCTTTTTATCTTTGTCTTTGCCATATAACTTTTCACTTTACATTGCTAGTATGCTTTGTCAGACTTAGAATCTGTTAACATGCAACAATGTTTGAAGTTAAATATCCAGTCAAGAACCAAGAGAACTTATTTAAACAGAAATTACGAATGCATTGTTATTGTGAACAGACAACTCAGTGTTATTGTGTGTGTACATTCTTGCTTGTTAGTTGCACGATCACGTAACGACTATAAGGTTCACATACTTAGAACATATACCAGCACTGCTAATGAGATTTTCATGCAACATTTTGGTTTTCTTGAAAAGACATTCTTTATTTGAAGTACTTTCTGTGGGATTAAAGATGACTTAGCACTTGGTTTCTTTGACAGCTACACAATTATATCACGACGCTACTAATGAGTGACAATTTACAATGTTGCTTTTGCGGTGTATCTGTTTTATATCTGCACAGTTTTCTGAATTATTCTGGAAAGTAAAACATGTTTTAGTAGTAACTTTTGTCTTATAGCTACAATAAGACAGCCTTTTTTGTTTTGTAGCACAACAATATGTTACAGTGTAGTACTTTCTTGATCACGGTACTGTACGTAATAACTACGATATCTATACGCAAAGCATTTCACTTGTTTATCATGAGGTAAGTACATTGGCTTCTGCAGAACTTAGCTTTCGGAGGAAAATAACTACGACACTTCCACAGAGATTATCTTACAGCAAGACGCACATTTAGCGCTACAGGACACGTATTTGAGTGATTCATTTTGTACTTAAAACATTTATTGTTAAAGATATTTGAAGTACAATGATACAAGGATTTCCGTGATACATTTCATTCCATTGCTGTAATCTGTACCACCTGAGGGTATAATTACTTTAATCCTCAGGGGGGTACACGCTTACTTTGTGTACCATGTGAGTGGCAAGCACAAGGAGCCCTAGCTAATATGGTATTTGCTTATACAACTTTACACATCGGTACCATATTTCCCCAACACAAAATACACAGTTACCTGATCATTTAACTGAGAGATACAAACATTTATTTTACTACATCAGTGACAGATGTTTACGTAATTACACCGTTGGATAACTTCACACTTACGAAATTGTATTTCATCTGTACTTTGTGAACTGTTCATATTTTTTCGGAACCATTGTGATACTATGAGAGATTTGAATGATGTATTTGGTATAGGGTCATGATTTTTCAAGTACATTGTTGGTAGATGACACTATTGAAATGAGCAGAGATTTTTTTTAAATTTTTTGACATTATTGCTGAAAGCTACGGCTTTTTTGAGATTTGGCTGAGGTTTTATGATGTTATGATGACGATGTGTATTACGCTGTTGCGGTATGTTTATGATCAATAAGCTGATGCTATATGAGGAATTTGATTATGCTACGTATTTATTATGATGAAATATTGAAGAAGTGTCGACGAATATGTATATGTGTAATAAGGTAAGGAATAATGAGTAGTGGTTAGGGACTCTGACTTGTGAAAAAGTATGTTGGAAACCAAGAATCGTACTTTAAGAGTTATGAAATGTGTCTAAATGCATGAATGTATCACAATGCCGACGAATATTTTTTGGACACTGTCATATTTATAGGATTTTGTTTCTACAGATTTGCAACGCAAATTCTCGAACTGTGAAATTTTTATATGAGACTGTCACAGTACTGCAAACTGGTGTCGTAAATATTTCAGTAAGACAGCCAAGTGACCTACACGTAATGCATCTTGAGCGGCCAGCTGTGTCAGACACCTGGAGAAAAAGCCATTAGTGTGTCGCTTTTCAGAGGCACAGGTAAAAAAAAGGGGGGCCATTATCCTCGCTATTGACATTTCTTTGTAGAAAGCATCGCAAATACGACACACTCAAACTTGAAAACATATGATTACACTGTGGAGCTCCTAATTTATGATATTTACTGAAATACCTAATGAAATGATGAGAAACATTTTACATTTATTGTCTTTCTAGTTGAGAGATTGTTTTGCCTTTGGAGACATCATTTGCCTAGTGAATGACGTTTCATGCATTGCTCTATATAACCTATATATATTTGCTCATTTCGTTTAATATCTAGTTTCTAGCTGCACTGCAGCATTGGTTATTATAAAATTTAATAGATGTACTATTTTCTGTCTACAGACCCAGGAAGGAATACATCTATGATGTAATTTCTTAGAAAAGAGAACACAAATAGACATTTCCCTTCACAGGAACTGCATAAATAATTTTTTAAATGATTTGGTAACTAGCCTGCTACAGTAACTTATCGTGATGCATCACTCTAGTATTTAGATGTGACATAGGTAATAGACATGGCCATCTTTAGTGTAATATTTTTTCTGATTGAGCTTTGTCATGTTCAGATATAAGTTATTGCATTTCCTGCTGCTGTTTGCCAGGCATAGTGCTACTAAATTTCACTTTGTATTACTCTGTTAAGCTAGTTTTACTACTGATTTATTTTTCTTGTTGCTGCACATTGGCTCATA
Source organism: Schistocerca nitens (assembly GCF_023898315.1). Classification (NCBI taxonomy): domain Eukaryota; kingdom Metazoa; phylum Arthropoda; class Insecta; order Orthoptera; family Acrididae; genus Schistocerca; species Schistocerca nitens. The sequence continues at coordinate 2,307,570 of NC_064619.1, read as the reverse complement.
TTAGTTGTAATGTTGCATTGCTTGGTAATTTAGATTTATTGCAGCTTGCTTTGACAATTTCCATTTTTTTCATTGCTGTTTGTATTAATTGTTTTATGCTGCTGCATTGCCTCATCCCTTAGTTTAGCATCTGAGCTCAGTAGATTTAAGTTAGCTTAAGAGGGGGTAGACTATATAAGAGAATGAGTTGCGATGAATTGAAAGAAATGCATTGAGAAGTTTTACGAAAAAAGTACAGAAAGCAGGTATAGATAGCACTTTTTGAAATAATGAAGAACGAAGGGAGATCTCCAAGAAGTAAAGAAAGTTTTGTTTGCAAGATACTGTAGTAAAACAAACCCTGTCCTTTCCCTTTCTGTTATTCCGCTATGTGTTTGTGTACTCTTGTATATTTGTGTTCTTCCTGTCTTTATGTGTTTATCTGATGAGAGTTACATTGTAGAATTTTTCTGATAATATGTTATTTACTTTGAAAAGATGTTTAGACATTATTTATTCTGTTTTGTTGCTCATATGTGAAGGTGATGTTTCAAAAGTTATTCTGATCTTTATGTATGTACTTATGTCATAATTCCTGTAACACTGATGTATCTGTTTATTTATATTCTTTTGTAAAGCCTGTACTACTACAGAGTTATCTGTATTGTTATGTTCTTAAATGATGTATTTTGTACCTTTGTAATTGTATTCTTATGTTATAAAATTGTAATTGACACCAGTTCATCATATTATTAACTTGTAAGTTCCATTTCACTGTACACGTTTCTTTTGGTCATAGTATATGGACAATATGTGAGAAGTAGGGACTGTTAGTGTTTGCACGTGTGTTAGTAATTCAGCAAGGGACTGGATAACAGCATTGCTGGTTCTAAGGACAATTCCAAAAAACTTTGTGAGTGCACAAGTGGTGGTTATGGACTTGCTGTATTACCCGCAAGACTCTTCAATAGTGATTGTGCACCTGCACAGTCACAACAGATGGCTGCTGGCCATCTCTACAAGGACTACACTGGGTCTGCATCTTTAATGACCCACCAATACCATTATTTCTACAAAGAATACAGTGGGTATACACATTTGGTGACTCACCAGTACCATTATTTCTACAAGGGCTGCAGTGGGTCTGCACCTCTGGTGGCCCACCAATACCGTAATCTCTACCAGGACTACAGTGTGGGTCTACTCTGTGATGACCTACCTACCAATATTCTTCAAAACTTCGAATGACTCTGCTATGGGTTTGCTCTGTTGTGACCCATTACCTGTCTGCAAGTCAAGAGTCAGCATTGTCTTTCTGTTGGAAGGACAACACTACTTCTTCAAGACTGCATGGAAATCCACGTCTTCCTTGTGCATTGTCTTTTACTGCTCAGACTTTGAGAAAAGAAACGGCAGTTTTACTGTGATGAATGGGGTGTAAGGCAAGTTCGCGTCCGTAGTAGAATACTACACGTGCACCCTGGGTAACGCTAAATGAACTAGCACTAAAGGCAACCAGATAATCCAGATAATCCTGTGCTGGATCTCCTGGTAAACACATCATGAGTGAAACCGACCAAATGAACGATGAAGAGTTGACTAGAGCACTCGGACCGTGCCTCCGAGTCTGCCACCTAAACATTGAAGGCATAAGTAGGAGCAAATGTGAATTTCTCCAGAGAGTTCTCACTCAGAACAAAATCGACGTAGTCGCGATACAAGAGACTCATGCGGAAAACAGATCAGCTGGCCTCTAGAGGAGAAATCCCTGGATTCGAGATACTGGGAGCCACTTATCACCGCAATTACGGCGTGGCAACCTACATACGAAATAAGATAGAAAATGCTTCCCTGTGTAAGATATCTACAGACAACAACATACATGAAGTTGCTGTCAAAATTGGCGAGACCACTATAGTTAACATCTATAAGCCTCCTGGCTGTCCATGGCCTCCAGAATTACTCCAAGAATATCCCCACCCTGCTATCTACGCAGGAGACTTTAATAGTCACCATGAGAACTGGAAGTATGCACGAAACGACCAGAACGGTGAATCCCTGATGAGCTGGAGTGAGGAGACTAACACCCACCTGATTTTCGACGCCAAGGACCGCGGAACATTTCGATCAGCAGCATGGAGACGAGATTATAACCCTGATTTATGTTTTTTCACTAAAAACAAAAACAACCAACCGCTAGCCGCAACTCGTGAAGTCCTGTCTGATTTCCCTCATAGCCAGCATCGCCCTGTTATCTTAAAAGTCGGAATTAACATCCCAATCATAAAATCCTTTCCTCGCCCACGATGGAATTTCCAGAAGGCAGACTGGGCCTCCTTTGCAGAAAACCTTGACAAGTGTCTAGGTTGGATACCCCCGACTAGGGACAACTATGACAGATTTGTGGGAGCAGTCATCGCCACGGCTAAGAGGAATGCACCCAGAGGCTACCGGAAAGAGTACATCCCTGGCTGGAATGAGAGATGCGAAGACCTGTACCAGGAATTTACCGAAACCAACAACCAAGAAATCACGGACGAACTGTTGCACAGCTTAGACGCAGCTCGACGGGAAAATTGGATGGACACCGTGGAGAATCTAGATTTCACTAAATCCAGTAGGCAAGCATGGACCCTACTCCGTAACCTGGGAGGCAGTAAACGTAAAATAAAAGACACCCACCCGATAACCCATAACAATGTGGCCGCACACATAGCTAGAACCTCAAGAGCACCAAGGGACAGTACACACACCACGACCGTCAAACGTGAATTAAGATCCTTAAAACAAAGGGCATCGCCTACCTCCGAATTTTCCCAGCCTATCACAGCGGAAGAAGTTGCAGCAGCCTTGTCAAAAATCAAAAGTGGCAAGGCTCCCGGCTTCGATGGCATCCACCCGGAATTCCTACTTCACTGTGGAAAATATACCAGAACATGGCTCGCAAACTTCTTAACAGATATTTTAGAATTGGGTAATATCCCACACCAGCTTAAACGAGCAAAGATTATAGCGATATTAAAGCCAGGCAAACCTAATGAAATGCCCCAAAACTACCGCCCTATCGCTCTGCTGAACTGTGTCTATAAGCTGTTGGAACGTATCATCTACAATAGAATAAGCGGAAAAATTCTTGAAGTGGTATCGATTGAACAGGCAGGTTTTCGACCCAACCGCAGTTGCACCGACCAGATCCTCTCCCTAGCAACTCATATAGAGGCGAGCTTTCAGAAAAAACTCAAAACATCAGTAGCCTTTATTGACCTATCAGCTGCTTATGATACCGTTTGGCGACAAGGCCTGATATTTAAGTTGCTGCGGGTCATACCATGTAATAAGCTGGCCAACCTCATTGATAACATGCTCACAGATAGAAGTTTCAGAGTCATAATGGGCGACTTAAAAAGTGACCAAATGAAGCTCAACAATGGTTTACCACAGGGCTTAGTTCTGGCGCCATTGATGTTTAACCACTACATATCTGACTTACCTGAAACCACTTCTAAAAAATTCGGATATGCCGACGACTGGGCAATAGCTGCAAGAGGCAGATCAATGGAGGCAACGGAAAACACATTAACTGCGGATCTAACAAAGCTGGGAGATTACTTCCGAAGGTGGAGATTACGGCCAAACGCGACAAAAACGGAGGTGACATGCTTTAATCTCGACAATGCCCAAGCAAAAAGAAAGCTCAACGTTCATTTCGAAAACAGGCAGCTAAACCATAATAATTACCCCAGATATCGAGGCGTCACCTTTGACAGAACCCTAACATTCAAGGAACACCTTCGTAATACAGCCGCAAAACTTCAAACTCGAAATAATATCATACAGAAGCTATGTGGGACCACGTGGGGCTCTTCCGCGGCTGTACTGAGATCGTCGGCTCTGGGACTTGTCTACACAACAGCAGAATATGCCGCACCGGTATGGCTAAACAGTAAACACACAGGCTTGATCGATGCTCAACTAAACTACACAATGAGGATGATATCAGGAACAATAAAGCCAACGCCTTTACACTGGCTACCTATACTGAGCAACATTCCCCCACCGGACCTGCGCAGAGAGAACGCTCTCTTACGCGAGTATGGAAAAGTGTTGAGCAACGAGAAACTGCCAATCCATAAGGATGGTCCTGCCCTGGAGATGAACAGACTGCGCTCAAGACACCCCTCCTTAAAAAAGTCAAAAAATATGCATCCTCTCAACCTGGATTATGGCAACCTCTGGAAAATGCGGTGGAGAGAATCTGTGCCCCAAAACCTGCAGAATATGCCATGCATCAATGTCCAACCGCCAGGATTCAATTTGCCAAGGAAAACTTGGACGACCCTGAATCGAATTCGGACAAATAACGGCAGATGCGCAGACAGCCTCCACAGGTGGGGTAAAATCACCACCCCGAGATGTGACTGCGGTGCCGACCGGCAGACGATTCGCCACATCGAAGAAGATTGCCCTCTGAGACGTTTTGCAGGAGACCCAATGAGTTTCTGACCGCGACTGAAAGTGCAATAGACTATGTCACAAATCTGGATGTTTGTTTGTGAACTTTTGTAACTATACACTATTTTTAAACACTTTTATATCTACAACTATATGTTACACACTGTGACTACTCTTTACTTCTGTGTCTTATGATTTTTATGTCTTTTCTATATGATGTGTTATATGCCATAAGCTAAATAAATAAACTGTCATGAATGATCAGGACTGTCTTTATGGACTGTGAGAAGATTTTAGCTTTTGACCAACATTGTATTAATAAGTGTGTGCATTTGATATCTTTCTTACTGTAATTATGAAAATTTTTTCAAATCTGTATTGGCCAGTGCCCAAAACAATTTGTAAAATTTTTTGTGGGGAGCATGGGGGCTATGTAAGTAGGCTGTTTAGGTTTTCTTATTGGTAACGCCACGTAGCGCTCTGTATGAAAAATGACTGGCTGTGCTGTGTGCAGTCTGTGGCTAGTTTGCATTGTTGTCTGCCATTGTAGCGTTTGGCAGTTGGCTGTTAACAGCGCGTAGCGTTGCGTAGTTGGAGGTGAGCCGCCAGCAGTGGTGGATGTGGGGAGAGAAATGGCGGAGTTTTAAATTTGTAAGACTGGATGTCATGAACTGCTACGTATATTATGATTTTTCAACACTATTAAGGTAAATACATTGTTTGTTCTCTATTAAAATCTTTCATTTGCTAACTATGCCTATCAGTAGTTAGTGGCTTCCGTAGTTTGAATCTTTTATTTAGCTGGCAGTAGTCGCGCTCGCTGTATTGCAGTAGTTCGAGTAACGAAGATTTTTGTGAGGTAAATGATTTGTGAAAGGTATAGGTTAATGTTAGTCAGGGCCATTTTTTTGTAGGGATTATTGAAAGTCAGATTGCATTGCGCTAAAATTATTGTGTGTCAGTTTAAGGATAGTCATGTATAATTGTTCAAAGGGGACGTTTCAGAATGACTGCAACTAATCGGCTGTCTGACCCAATCCGTCTAATGGTTCAAATGGCTCTGATCACTATGGGACTTAATATCTGAGGTCATCAGTCCCATAGAACTTAGAACTACTTAAACCTAACTAACCTAAGGACATCACACACATCCATGAACGAGGCAGGATTCGAACCTGCGACCGTAGTGGTCGTGTGTTTCCAGAATGAAGCGCCTAGACTCGCTCCGCCACAGTGGCCAGCCCTCGGTCTAGTAGGCACTGCTCATGCATGGTTCTTTACGTCTTTGGAGGGGGGAGGTTACTGACATCTCTGAACAGTCAAAGGAACAGTGTCTGTGATACAATATCCACAGTCAAAGTCTGTCTTCAGGAGTTCTGGGAACCGGGGAGATGCAAAAATATTTTTAATGTGTGTAATGGAAATAACCGAAAAAGCCACAGTTAATTGTAAAACCAAATTACTGCGGAAGAGGGCTTCACAAAGATACAGAAGCTGCATGATGAACGGCTGAATGGAAACATGCTTTTTCAAGGGAATGAGGATGCACTGAACTATCGGGACACAATTTGATCTCTATTAATGGTTTTTCGAAAAATACCAAAAGAAAGTCTGTTGTCAATATCAATACAGAAGTCTAAGCAATTAATCTGACGATCTTTATTTTCTAATTCACAAGTGGAACTGACTTTTTCATGAAGACTATTGAAAATTTCAAACAAATGCTGAATTCCGAACCACTCTGTATGATCAAAATGTCGTCCACGTACCGAGCATAAGACAAAATACCCTGACTAGGAGCAGAAAAATTATTGAACAAATTCTTTTCTGGTGAATTGATTAAAATATCGGCTAAGATGCCTGCCAGTGGGTAACCCATTGTATAACAAGGTGTAGTTTGCCACCGAAAACAAAATAATTGTGTCCTCTACTATTCATTTCGTAGCAAACGAATTAGGTCAGTTTTTTGCACATCAGAAATATCTTTTTTAAAAGTGCGTAGGTTTCTTTCAACGAGGTCAGAGGCTGTTTGAACAGGTACGTTGGTGACCATCTGTTAATTTTTGTCACAAACCAAGAGCATCGAAGGAATTTCCATTTTACATAGAGAAAAGGAAGTTCATAGACTGGACGTACTCGAAGAGCTGGAGATTTTCAACCATAGTTCTTAGAATGATTGCCTCATCCTCAATGAATAGTTACAGTCATATAACAAAAAAATTTTCCAACGATTTTAATCCACTACTCGCAGAATTTTTATTCCTCTATTTTTTTCTATATTTTTCTGCCTCTACTTCCAAAACATTTTCTTCGAATCTCACAGATGTGTACTATTATAGTTACCTTCACGTAGATATTTTTTGGATTGTACAACTCTTTGTATAAATTTTGTATATTGTTCTGTCCTTTATGTAATGGTAACTTCTGTAAAGCCTGATAGATGGTTCTTGTACTTCATCTGTTTGACTACTGTGTAATTTCGAAAATTCGTTAGGCTCTCTTCCATTTAGTTTTATAATTTGAAACGTCCCCTTATAACAAATCATACAAGACTGTGCTTTAACTGACACACAATATTTTTTTAGCGCAACGCAATCTGACTTTCAATAATCCCTACAAAAGAATGGCCCTGACTAACATTAACCTATACGTTTCACAAATCACTTACCTCACAAAAATCTTGGTTACTCGAACTACTGCAATACAGCGAGCGCCACTACTGCCAGCTAAATAAAAGATTCAAACTACGGAAGGCACTAACTACTAGTAGACATAGTTAGCAAATGAAAGATTTTAATAGAGAACAAACAATGTATTTACCTTAATAGTGTTGAAACATCATAATATACATAGGAGTTGATGACATCCAGTCTTAAAAATTTCCAAACTCCGCCATCTCTCTCCCCACATCCACCACTGCTGGCGGCTCACCTCCAACTGCCCAACGCTATGCACTGTTCACAGCCAGCTGCCTAACACTAGAATGGCGAGTATTACAACAATGCAAAGCAGCCACAGACTGCACACCGCACAGCCAGTGATTTTCTATACAGAGGTGGCGTTACCAATAAAAAAAACCTAAACAGCCTACTTACATAGCCCCCATGCTCCCCACAAAAAATTTTACAAATTGGTTTGGGCAGTGCCCAATACAGATTTGAAAAAATTTTTCATAATTACAATAACAAAGAAATCAAATGCACACACTTATTGATACAATGTTGGTCAAAAGCCAAAATGTTCTCACAGTCCATAAAGACAGTCCTGATCATTCATCACATTGCAGTGTTTTTCTCAAAGTCTGAGCAGTAAAAGAAAATGCACACAGAAGTAGTGGATTTCCATGCAGTGTTGAAGAAGTAGCGTTGTCCTTCCAACGGAAAGACAGTGCTGACTTTTGACATGCTGACAGGTAATGGGCCACAACAGAGCAAACCCACAGCGGAGTCAGTCGAAGTTTTGAAGAGTATTGGTGGGTAGGTCATCACAGAGCAGACCCACTGTAGTCCTGGTAGAGATTACGGTATTGGTGGGCCACCAGAGGTGCAGACCCACTGCAGTCCTTGTAGAAATAATAGTAATGGTGGGCCATCAAAGATGCAGACCCACTGCAGCATTGTGGGTCATTAAAGATGCAGACCCAGTGTAGTCCTTGTAGAGATGGCCAGCAGCCATCTGTTGTGACTGTGCAGGTGCACAATCACCATCGAAGAGTCTTGCGGATAATATAGCAAGTCCATAACCACCACTTGTGCACTCACAAAGTTTTTGGAATTGTCCATAGAACCAGCAATGCTGTTATCCAGTCCCTTGCTGAATTATTAACACACGTGCAAACACTAACAGTCCCTACTTCTCACATATTGTCCATATACTATGACCAACAGACACGTGTGCAGTGAAATGATACAAGTTAATAATATGATGAACTAGTGTCAATTACAATTTTATAACATAAGAATACAATTACAAAGGTACAAAATAAATCATTAAAGAACATAACAATACAGATATCATTTGTGGTAATAGGGGCTTTACAAAAGAATAGAAATAGACATATACGTCAGTGTTACAGGAATTATGACATGAGTACATACATGAAAGATCAGAATAACTTTTGGAATATCAACTTCACACATGAGCATTAAAACAAAACAGAACAAATAATGTTTAAACATCTTTACAGAGTAAATAACATATTATTAATGCCAATTGTATTTGAGGATAACAGTATGCCTCATCATAGTGAATGTAACTTAGTATTAGAAGAGAAAAAAGTTCTATGAAACAGTACACAGAGACAGGAAGAAAACAAATACACATGGGTACACAAACACATAGTGGGATAACACAAGGAAAGGACAGGGTTTCTTTTACTGCAGTATTTTGCAAACAAAACTTTCTTTACTTCTCGGAGATCTCCCTTTGTTCATCATTATTCCCAAAAAGTCCTATCTATACCTCCTTTTTGTATTCCAACCATATTTCTTTCAAAATAATTATGGCTCATTGTACAATACTCATTTTGGCCCAAAACGTTTTCATATACCTTGTCAATGCATTGCTTCCAATTCATCATAGTTAGTTTCTTATATAGTCTACCCCCTCTTAAGCTAACTTAAATCTACTGAGCTCAGATGCTAAACTAAGGAACGAGGCAATGCAGCAGCAGAAAACAATTAACACAAACAGCAATGACAAAAAGACAGAAAAAAACATGGAAATTTGCAAAGCAAGCTACAGTAAATCTAAATTACCAAGCAATTCACATTACAACTAATATGAGACAATGTGCAGCAAACAAGAAAAATAAATCTGGCTTAGCAGAGTAACACAAATTCAAATTCAGCAACACTATGCCTGGCAAACAGCAGCAGAAAATGAAATACCTAAACATGACATAGCTCAAGCAAAAAAAATAGTACACTAAAGATAACAATGCAGATAAGGGAAATGTATAATCACATCTTAATGTCTAAGTAATTAAAGTGGTGCACCACAAGAAGTTATTCTACCAAAAATTTACCCAGTAGTTGAAAAGAAAATTCCATATGCAATTCCTGTGAAGGGAAATATCTTTTTATGCTCCTTCATTTTTTTGAATAGATCATAAAATTATTTACTGGATCTGTAGGCATAAAATATTTATATTAGTACATCTATTAAATTTTATTTTAACCAATGCTGCAGTGCAGCTAGAAACTAGATATTAAACAAAATGAGTTAATAAATACATAAAGCAAGCCATATGGCATTTCTCTCAACTAGCACGACAATAGCCGTGAAATGTTTCTCATCGTTTCATTAGGCATTTTAGTAAATATCAAAAATTAAGAGCTCCACAGTATAAACATATGTTTTCAAGTTCGACCGTGTCGTTTTTGCGATGCTCTCTACAAAGAAACGTCAATAGCGAGGATAATGGCCTCCCTTTTTTTTTCTACCTGTGCCGCTGAAAAGGGCTCGCAATAATGGCTTTTTTTCCAGGTGTCTGACACACCTGACCGCTCAACTGGGTGCCCACGACGCATTACGTGCAGGTGGTCACTGAACTTTCTTACCGAAATATTTATGACACCAGTTTCCGCTACAGTGACAGTCTCATATAAATATATTGCACAGGTCAAGAACTTGGGTTACAAATCTGTAGAAACAAAATCCTATAAATATAACAGCGTCCAAAAAATTTTCGCTAGCATTGTGATACATTCACGCATATACATACATTTCATAACTCTTAAAGTACGGTTCTTGTTTTCCAACAACCTGTTTCACAAACCAGAGTGAGTCCCTAACCACTACTCATTATTCCTTACCTTATTCGTCGACACTTCTTCAATATTTCATCATTAAAGATATGTAGCATAATCAAATAACTCATATAGCATCAGCTTACTGATCATAAACATACCGCAACAGCGTAATACACATAGTCATCGTAATAATAACATCATAACACCTCAGTCAACTCTCAAAATCGTCGTAGCTTCCTCCAATAATTTCAAAACCTAAAAAAAATTCACTGCTCATGTCAAAAGTGTCATCTGCCTCAAACGCACCTCAAAAATCATGATCCCATACCAAATACATCATTCAAAGCTCTCATAGTATCACAGTGGTTCCGAAAAATATATGAACAGTTCACAAAGTACAGACGAAATACAATTTCATAAGTATGAAGTTATCCAACTGTGTAATTGCGTAAACATCTGTCACTGATGTAGTAAAAAAGTTTATCTCTCAGTTAAATGATCAGATAGCTGTGTAATTTGTGTGTTAGAGAAATATGCTACCGATGTGTAAAGTTGTATAAGCAAATACCATATTAGCTAGGGCTCCTTGTGCTTGCCACACACATGGCACACAAAGTAAGCGTGTACCCCCCTGAGGATTAATGTAATTATACCCTCAGGTGTTACAGATTACAGCAATGGAATGAAATGTATCACGGAAAACCCTTGTATCATTGCACTTCAAATATCTTAAAAAATTAAATGTTTTAAGTGCGAAATTAATCACTCAAATACGTGTACTGTAGCACTAAACTGTGCGTCATGTTGTAAGATAATCTCTGTGGAAGTCTCGTAGTTATCGTCCTCCGAAAGCTAAGTTCTGCAGAAGCCAATGTACTTACCTCATGATACACCAAATTTCAAGTAAACCAAAATGTTGCATTAAAATCTCATTAGCAGTACTGGTAAATGTTCTAAGTATGTGAGCCTTATAGTCGTTACGTAATCGTGCAACTAACAAGCAAGAAAGTACAAATAACAACACTGTGTCGTCTGTTCACTATAACAATGCATTCGTAATTTCTGTTTCAATAAGTTCTCTTGGTTCTTGACTGGATATTTAACTTCAAACATTGTTGCATGTTAACAGTTTCTTAAGTCAGACAAAGCATACTAGAAATGTGAAGTGAAAAGTTTTATACCAAAGACTAAGTTAAAAAGCAGATTATCATTCAATAAACGGTTTTACATGTGAAATGTGGTGTAAACCTTTACTCTTCCTAGTACGCAGACTTTCAACTGAAAATCAATTGTCATGTTTTATACGTCGGTAAGGAATGTTAAATCTTTTCTCAAGGTTAGCGTCTGTGTTATTTTTCTCTGAGCCAGCCGGCGCAGGTGGCTGCCTGCATTGCGAGTCATTGTCTGTTCCTTTATTGGCGCGCGTCGTTATTGGGATTAGGAGACCTAGCTTCTACAAATTCACGTTGTCGAAAGTGCCCTGCTCTGTTTGAATCCTGCCAGTTCTGATGAAATTCAGGTCTGTCGTTATGATTATCTCGTCTGTCGTCATGTCGGTAGATTTCATAATTTCTTTCTTGTCGGTCATGTGGTGGAGAATTTCTTCCTGAATCGTAACTGCGCGCTGAACTGTTGCGTCTGAAGTTATTCTGTCTCCCTTGATAATAATTGTTTTGGTTCCCATATGGTCTGTTTCTAAGGTAATCTCTGTCATATTCATTACTACGGAAATGCGATCTTTCTCTGTAACTATTGTTACTCTGCCAGTGGTTGTCATATGGGTGGTGTCTGTTATGTTCACGATTTGTGTCGTGAGAATAGCCTTGTCGCGTCCAGTTATTATTTCTTTCATCGCGGAATTGCGACGGATGTGATCTGTAATTGATGTGCTCCTGCGTTCCGCGATTGTCAGCGTCAATTTCCAGTTCTTGTAACAGTCCCTGAAAAGCTTCAGTGTCGTCTTTGCAACGTCCTGCTAAAATAATATGTCGTAAATGTTCAGGTAATTTGATTAAGCAAATGCGGGTGAGTTCTGAGGGGCTGTATGGGTTTGTCAGGTACTGATTCTTGTGCAACATGTCTTCAAAATATTTCACAAGACTGGAGAATTCAGATTGTTCGAAATGTTTCATCATTATGATGCTATGTTTTACTCGGTCTTGTGTAGCTTGAGACCAATATGCTGAGAGGAAGGCATGATAAAATTCTCCTTCTCTGTGACAATCGCGAATGACCGATCGCATTCTTACAGCTGGTTCATTCTCTAAGTAGCCACACATAAATTCTAATCTGTGCTCTAATGACCAGTTGGGAGGAAAACAATGAGAGAATTGATGGAGCCATGCTTGTGGATGAATGTCGTTGCCAGAATTCTTAAATGTTTTGAATTTACGTGTAGTAATGAACAGCTTATAGTCAAAGTCATCATGCCGGCGAGTCGCATATCGGTCATTGTTACGTCGTTTCGGCGGTTCCATTTCAAAATTCGGTGCACCTTGCCAATTTCTTTCATAGTTTCCGAAATGCCCTGTGTTATTATTTTGTGGCTTTTCCGTATTTCTATGTCCCTCTTCCCGTATTGGGGCGCGAGTGTCCTCTGAAATACGTAATTATTGTATTACCTGTGTCAGCTGATCTTGTACTTCGCGGATTTCTCTTTGGTGTTGATTCAGATTTTGTTTCAGTTTCCTAATTTGTTCGCTCTCTTCTGTGTCATTAAAGACTACCGGTTTTGTGTCATTCAGATTATCATCTACCTTCGTAGATAATTTAGTGAACTGATCCGAAAGTTCGGCTACTTTCTCCGATAGTGTACTTATTTCCTCAGTGTGTTTTTCTGAACCAAGTTTCAGAGTATCTACTGTGTCCTTTAAGTTTTCCTGAGATTTTGCAAGTTGCGTAACCGAATCGGTAGATGCAACTGAGTCAAATTTAGCTTGCAAGGTCTCATGATTTTCATGAACAATAGTTTGCAGTTCTTTTATGGCTGCTTCGTGATTCTGTAATGCATTTTCATGCCGCGAAAAATAGGTTGAAAATGCTCACAAATTTGTGTTTTTACGTCGTTACAGACTTTTTGACATTTCGATTCGATTTTATGTAACTCAGTAGTTAAATCTTCACGTGTTTGTTCAAGTGTGGTGTGAAGATTTTGTTCCATTGCGTCTAACTGTTGCTGTGTTTGTCTCTGGTGTTGTTCCATTGTGTCTAACTTTTGAAGATTTTGTTCCATTGTGTCTAACTATTGTAGCTTTTGCTGTGTTTGACTCTGATTTTGTTCCATTTGTTTCTGATTTTGTTCAAGCGTAATGTCTAACTTTTGTAGCCTTTGTCCCATTTGTTGCATTAACTGTAATAACAATGCACTGGTGTCTGAAACACGTTCCTCAGTGCTTTTCGGCAGTGAAGTTGCACCGGCAACATTCACATTTTGACAAGCAGAAAATGTGTCTTGACTTATTTGAGAAAACGGTGAGGACCCAAAACCTGAATCTACAGTATTTGCAAAATTGTGTCCTGTCATTTCGGATTCCTGAGGCGGGCTGTTGCCGACCGATCGATCGATAATGCTTCCCTCTTCACTAATTGTTTCACTGTCCACGCCATTGTTTGCCGCCCGCTCCATTTCCCTATGCACAGTTACCAAATTACTACTTTGAACATCAGTTAATTCATTACTCGGTGGCGCTAACACACTGCTTTCATTTTCACTGTCATTTCTCAGTTTACTTTGGAGCCTAGTATTACGTTTTTCACACGCCATTATTGTCACAGTATTTCACGCGACAACACAGAAAAACACAATTTGAAGATCAAAAAATAAGAGAACACATTAACATAACACTGAAAATAATATCTAGTTAATTGCAAGCGCAGCTGCGAAATACTTGGTGCAAATCTACATGCATGCCACAACTGTTTTACTGTACAACAATGAAAAACTACAACTACAAAGGAGATTCTCTCTACAATTACGCGCTAGCAATAAACAAAATCTACGCTAATTACACAAACTACAAGGAAAAAATCAGAAGATTCCAGGTTCGAATCCTGGCAGGGTCGCCATATGAATCGTCCCCTTATAACAAATCATACAAGACTGTGCTTTAACTGACACACAATATTTTTTTAGCGCAACGCAATCTGACTTTCAAAAATCCCTACAAAAGAATGGCCCTGACTAACATTAACCTATACGTTTCACAAATCACTTACCTCACAAAAATCTTGGTTACTCGAACTACTGCAATACAGCGAGAGCCACTACTGCCAGCTAAATAAAAGATTCAAACTACGGAAGGCACTAACTACTAGTAGACATAGTTAGCAAATAAAAGATTTTAATAGAGAACAAACAATGTATTTACCTTAATAGTGTTGAAACATCATAATATACATAGGAGTTGATGACATCCAGTCTTAAAAATTTCCAAACTCCGCCATCTCTCTCCCCACATCCACCACTGCTGGCGGCTCACCTCCAACTGCCCAACGCTATGCACTGTTCACAGCCAGCTGCCTAACACTACAATGGCGAGTATTACAACAATGCAAAGCAGCCACAGACTGCACACCGCACAGCCAGTGATTTTCTATACAGAGGTGGCGTTACCAATAAAAAAACCTAAACAGCCTACTTACAAATTAAATGTCGTTTTTTCAGTTATTTCTATTATAATGTTTCAAATGGGCACATGTCAATAGGCAGAGTTACTTGTATTGTTTTCGTGGCAGCAATGTAAGCCACTGGGCCGATCAGTCAGATGTTGTTCCTAGCTAGGCATATGTGACAAGGCTGGAACGTATTTTATTTCATTTTTGACTTGAGCGTAGCTCCTCTAAATTCTGACCATTCCTTTTCCGCAGTGTAACTTAACGTATGTAACATTTGTACGTCATGACAATGTCAGTTGTTGTTTGCATAGGTACGTTGCTGATCATGTATTAATTTCCGGTCACAAACTGAAAAGCATAGAAGGAATTCCTGTTTTACATAGAGAAAAGAAAGGTGTTTTTTTGTCATATTTAATTTTCTGTGTATTATTTCACAGGGTTCTCAAAATTTGATTCTGTTGTTTCCTATGTTTGATAGTGGGTTGATTTTGAATTACAGTGAATACGGGTTCGGTAGCAGATATGAGAGAGGAAATATTTACCTTGAGTTCAGAAACTGAATTTAAGCTAGTAATAACAGATATATCGTTGAAGTATCAAAAGAGGAAGAGGTCACTTGGAAAAAGCCTGGAGACACGATGCGATTCGAACTGGATGACGCCATGGTGAGTCAGAGGATCCGAACTCAGACATCGCACAATAATGTGTACCCGGGAACCGACATAGACTTAGTTCAGAATTTACTCATGGCGAAGAATGCGCTGACCTTTGAGAGATTCATCCTGAGGAATCAGTTATGTAAAGAAGGGAAATAAGGAGGAAAGATAGTGTGCGTTTTGGGGCACGAGAGTCATTTCTTGTCAGTTGGAGAGAGAAATGTGATCGGTGAGGCCGGCTCAGCCAGCAGCGGACGAGAGCGGGATGGCTGGCTGGCTCTGAGCACTATGCGACTTAACTTCTGAGGTCATCAGTCGCCTAGAACTTAGAACTAATTAAACCTAACTAACCTAAGGACATCACACACATCCATGCCCGAGGCAGGATTCGAACCTGCGACCGTAGCGGACGCTCGGTTCCAGACTGTAGCGCCTAGAACCGCACGGCCACTCAGGCCGGCAGAGCGGGATGGAAGATGGTGGAGAGCGAGTGGTCAGCTGTGGACTGCTGCCGGTTACGTGATGTCACTAGGGTTTACCACTGTAGGCGCCCCGGTGGTCCCTGTGGCCTACAGTGTACTGGAAGCCGAGCAACGACCTCTCCAATTGTCAGAATGTTAGGGAATGACTGTGGACGCGTCAGAAACGCCAAAGAAACATTATTAATTCGTGACACCTTTATTCCTGCCGAGTACAATGTGGCCCGCGTAACACAGGCTGGCTGAGCTTGGTGATATCAACGACCTTCCCCAAGTCCTCGCTGACTCGGAGCGATGACACCAGCTCCGGGCCGCACCAGTCTTGCTACCGCAGCGCCGCATGCTGTGACGTAACGGTGGAATGCCCTTACTTCAGCCACGCGTGGCTAGCGGCGTCCGGCTGGCCGGCCGGCTCGGGGGCGGTGAGCAGACCACTGCGCGTAGGAGGCTCCGGGTTGGAGTCCCGGCTCTGTCGGCACGAGAAGCGTTCTCGTAGTGCGGAGTGTACTCTATCCCACCCCTTCTTCTTCGCTGCTCCTCCTGGTGGCTCGTGCACGGTGGACGGGCGGAACGGGCTGCAGTCCCCCAGCGTCGTCGGCTCACCCGGTTGTGACGGCGGATGCACAGGACCTAGGCCCCGCACGACCTCGACGACGGCTCACTGATGTGGTCAGCATTGGCGGCGAGCGGGTCTGCCGCGATGTCTGCTAATCCTAGGTTGATGATTGACAGCGGCAGCAGAGAGGACCAGAGCTGGTACTGTCCCCTCACGTCTGCTGCTGGATGGGCCACCCTTACTGCAACATCTCCTTAACAAAGATTAACATGTCGATCACGCAGATCCCCAGGAAAGCCAAGCTCATAATTGAGCTGATATAAGTCGTATAATTCGACGCTACAAAGACAAGTAATAATCTCCGTCGCTGCAAAGCTGATACATGCCTTCTAATCATCTAAATCTGCAGCAACTGTGCTCACGACGACAATACTGAAATTAACCGTCCATAGCTCTGTATACGAGCTGTTGAAAAATGGCTCTAAGCACTATGGGATTAACATCTGAGGTCATCAGTCCCCTAGACTCTGAACTACTTAAACCTAACTAACCCTAAGGACATCACACACATCCATGCCCGAGGCAGGATTCGAACCTGTGACCGTAGCAGCAGCGCGGTTCCGGACTGAAGCGCCTAGAACCGCCCGGCCACAGCGGCCGGCCTATACTAGCTGTGTTGACAAGTTTTTGTGTCTTCTATTCAATAATCATGTAATTGTTTTTTAAACGCAAAACAACTCATTTAACCTAAAGTGTTCCAAGTAGGGATCCTTTCCTATAATCAAGAGAAACAAACCGAGAATCCATTAGTGGGAAACATTACTGCAACTGAGTGTTTTCTTGCAAAGTAAATTTAAATTGTCACTCAAGTGCAGCAATTAAAGTAAATGTGGAGCGTTGTAGTTTGTGTTGAGAGTACGTAAAGTTAATAACAATTCTACCTAGTGTGGGAACTTGGTTATTGGGACCTTCTGTCCAAGAAATTACATAAAGTTACTATTTCAATAAAGCCGAGAAAAACCAAGTATAAAACCTTCTGCAATCATTTTGATACTTACATAAGTATCGTAAAATATTTCTTGTGTATAATACATGTTTCCAGAGGCAGTGTTGCTGATGTTACCTTCAGAAACGTAAGTAGGTATTATTGTCGTTCCGGCGTTGTTTTCATGGACCAAAACTTTCTAAGTGTGTGCGTGTGACCTACTCTGAAAGCAGTCATTATTCAGCTATCTACGTGCATTAGCCTGTTCCTTCAGTGATAGAAATTATTAAAGAGAAAAGTTTCAATGTGAACTAAAATATAGTAAACACAAAATTTGGTGAATTTGTTGAATAACGTCAATCGATACGTTATTTTGGCTGGCGACCGTGTTTTTTAGTATTGTCACTCGCAAGGAGTAGTTTGACGGAATACAAAAGCTGCAACCAAGACTATACAGTAACTTCACATTTGACCGAGCTTTATCCATTACACGGCATCTGAGGTCACTAGTGGTTGTTAAGGAGGTAGTCGTGTTTAAGTGCTTCAGTTACCGAAGCTAGAATAAGTATGAACGTAATTGCAAGACTAGAAATGGTGGGTGTTGTAAGTGGCCTTTAGAAGGTGACAGAACAGCGCTTACATCGCCATACTACTGTTGTAAGATCAGTAAATTTTGTTGCCCCTCTTCCTCGCTGGGAAGGTAACAAACAACTTGCACTCTTGACGCTGTGCTTGTTAAAAGTTTCTTCGCAAACAAGTTTTTAAACTATCAAAGGCGCATCGCGCTAACAATCATTTGCAGTCCATTCCAAGTTATATTTTGTGCTGTCGTTCTTCAGGCGGACAGTGACGCTTTCTCATTCAAATCCTACACAATGTTCTGCCAAGTGATAACATAAAGTACTTAAAAAAACTAAATTACAACAATTTCAAATAAACTGTAGTGACTTTTTTCAAGGTGTGGACTATTTGAATTGAGGATGAGCTTTCCGTCCCAGCTAGTGTCATAACGCCACTGGCATTGTTTCAGATTTAACTGACGCTATGGAGAAGGTGGAGAAATTATTTCTGAAGCCATTCGTAGACTACAGGATTGTGGATGCCTGGCAACCTATTACGAATCGGCGCCTAACTTCGGTGAGAGCTTTATCTCGCTGTTAGTTTCCGTATATGCAACGACGGTTCATCTTTTTTATATTGTTATTTCACTTCTTAACACGGTGGGAATTGGGGGGTGGGGGTAGACTGAAAGCAGAATGTATACTTTCTTTAGGCAGACAGTTTTGAAAAATACAAATTTGTTAAAAACAAACGTTAAAACATACCACCTATGTTATTAAAACACATGATCTTGATATGATGGACATTTCCTAGAGAAAGGTTGTGGCGCTGATGTTATTGTGGATGTAACGTTGGTGCCCATTGGCTGTTCAGAGCATGTGAAACGTCCCCTTAGAAAAATTAATTAATTACTGTGCTGATAAACTCTTACATTATTTGATTTTCAAACAGCTGAGCAGAACTGAACGCACTCAGACATTTCGCTCTTTACCTATTATGATCAACACTAAACTGACACAATATTTTTAGCGCAACGCAATCTGACTTTCAAAAATCCCTACAAAAGAATGGCCCTGACTAACATTAACCTATACTTTTCACAAATTACTTACCTCACAAAAAATCTTCGTTACTCGAACTACTGCAATACAGCGAGCGCCAATACTGCCAGCTAAATAAAAGATTCAAACTACTGAAGGCACTAACTACTGATAGGCATAGTTAGCAAATGAAAGATTTTGATAGAGAACAAACAATGTATTTACCTTAATAGTGTTCAAAAGTCATAATATATATAGCAGTTCATGACATCCAGTCTTACAAATGTACTGTTTCTGATGGACACACGTCCAGATCATCGGCTCTCAAATTTCCGCCATCTCTCTCCCCACATCCACCACTGCTGGCGGCTCACCACCAACTGCGCAACGCTACGCGCTGTTCACATCTAACTGCCCAACACTACAATGGGGAGTATTACAACAATGCCAACCAGCCACAGACTGCACACAGCACAGCCAGTGATTTTCATACACAGCGCTACGTGGCGTTACCAATATAAAAACCTAAACAGCCTACTTACACTTGATGATCTCTACTGATTCAACGGGTGAATGGAATAAGATCACGAGAAACGATTAAGGGGAGTTAGAACGGAAAAAAATATATTTTCACATTTTCGGGTTTTTATCTCGTTACAAAATTTGCAATTTTCCGAATAAAATGATATATATATATATATATATATATATATATTAGTCATAAACTCACACGGGAAGTATTTTTTTTAATATAATCTACACCTGTTGAAAATGTTAAAGTTTTTACGTGCGTTACTTCAAGATCTAATAAAATCAGTAATTTTTAATACAGAAGGCTGTAGATTGCTGTGTTACAAAGGTTAAATTACGTGTTTGTATTGGTAGCACTGTCAAAAACTGTATCGTATCTTTCTATAGTATAAACATGCGTTGCAAGTCTAAGTGCTAACGTTTCTCCGAGGAAAAGTGACGAATAGATTGGTAAATGAACTACAGCAGTATTATTGTATGGCCATCAGAAACAATATTGAGGATTTGTTGAAAAAGAAACAGGCAGTACGGGCTACCTTCTTCCACATACTGTCAACTGATGAAAAACCAGTACACCACGTTCGCCCTCCTGGGCCTGATTCATGGTGCAATTACCGCAATGCCCAGTACTCAAACAGTTCATACAGCCATAAACATTCCACCCCAGCAGCAGTCATGGATATCATAAAACCTAGTTAAAGAGACCTGGAAAACCCTGAATTACTGAAGAAGTGTCTGCATGGTCAGACTCAAAATACCAATGAGTCGTTCAATAATCATATGGACCCACTTACCAAAAATGTTTTTGTTGTAATGAAGACACTAAAGTGGGGGATCAATGATGCTGGTATTGCTTTTAATGATGGCAAAATTGGTAGAGTCAAAGTGCTACAGCATATGGGAATAAATTTTGGAGCAAACTTCGTCAGAGAACTTGAACGGATGGACAAAGTTCGCATTGATAAAGCAGAGTATGCAGCACAGTTGGCCACTAAGGAGTCCAGAAAGAAGAAAAGAAGGAAAAACTTGGAAAAAGATCAAGAGGATGACATGCAGTATGGTACAGGGTGCTTCTGAGTGACTAAGAGTAAAGAATTAAATATATATTAATTGAGTTACAGTCTTTTGAAACTTTAGAAGCCATTACTGAAAATTTACATTTTCTGTTGCATCTTTCCCTAAATCTCAGAAACCACTTCGAGTAGAGTATTCAAATTTTCAGGGAGAAATAACATTCATATCCTGAGTCTACTGAACTAAAAGAAAAACGTAATGTTATGTATAATAAAAACTTTTTAGGATAACATGCAAAAAAGTACACAAAATTTTAATTGTGTAATTAAAAAACTGTATTTCCGAAAGCAGTGGCTGAAATGCAATTATTTTAGTTCAGTAGATCAGAACATACAGTTTAATACCCTGCAAAAGTTTTGTACCCGTGGTCTAGGGGTAGCGTCTTTGATTCATAATCAAAAACGTCTTCGGTCCCGGGTTCGATCCCCGCCACTGCCTAAATTTTGATAAATAATCAGCATTGGCGGCCGAAGACTTCCGGCATAAGAAGTCAGCCTCATTCTGCAACAGCCTTGTCAATGAGGGCGGAGGAGCGGATAGACGTTCAGGGCAGTCTCTTGTCCTAGGGGTGGGAAATTGCCCCTAAAGGCGGAAGAATCAGCAATGATCAACGACATGAGGATGCAGAAGGCAATGGAAACCACTGCATTAAAGACACGTAACGTGTATCCACAGGACATGTGGCCTGTAATTGGAGAAGTGTCATGATGATCTCTCCATTGGCAAAAGATTCCGGAATAGTCCCCCATTCGGATCTCCGGGAGGGGACTGCCAAGGGGGAGGTTACCATGAGAAAAAGATTGAATAACCAACGAAAGGATAACGTTCTACGAGTCGGGGCGTGGAATGTCAGAAGCTTGAACGTGGTAGGGAAACTGGAAAATCTGAAAAGGGAAATGCAAGGGCTCAATCTAGATATAGTAGGGGTCAGTGAAGTGAAGTGGAAAGAAGACTAGGATTTCTGGTCAGATGAGTATCGGGTAATATCAACAGCAACAGAAAATGGTATAACAGGTGTAGGATTCGTTATGAATAGGAAGGTAGGGCAGAGGGTGTGTTACTGTGAACAGTTCAGTGACCGGGCTGTTCTAATCAGAATCGACAGCAGACCAACACCGACAACGATAGTTCAGGTATACATGCCGACGTAGCAAGCTGAAGATGAAAAGATAGAGAAAGTGTATGAGGATACTGAAAGGGTAATGCAGTATGTAAAGGGGGACGAAAATCTAATAGTCATGGGCGACTGGAATGCAGTTGTAGGGGAAGGAGTAGAAGAAAAGGTTGCAGGAGAATATGGGCTTGGGACAAGGAATGAAAGAGGAGAAAGACTAATTGAGTTCTGTAACAAGTTTCAGCTAGTAATAGCGAATACCCTGTTCAAGAATCACAAGAGGAGGAGGTATACTGGGAAAAGACCGAGAGATACGGGAAAATTTCAATTAGATTACATCATGGTCAGACAGAGATTCCGAAATCAGATACTGGACTGTAAGGCGTACCCAGGAGCAGATATAGACTCAGATCACAATATAGTAGTGATGAAGAGTAGGCTGAAGTTCAAGACATTAGTCAGGAAGAATCAATACGCAAAGAAGTGGGATACGGAAGTACTAAGGAATGACGAGATACGTTTGAAGTTCTCTAACGCTATAGATACAGCAATAAGGAATAGCGCAGTAGGCAGTACAGTTGAAGAGGAATGGACATCTCTAGAAAAGGCCATCACAGAAGTTGGGAAGGAAAACATAGGTACAAAGAAGGTAGCTGCGAAGAAACCATAGGTAACAGAAGAAATACTTCAGTTGATTGATGAAAGGAGGAAGTACAAACATGTTCCGGGAAAATCAGGAATACAGAAATACAAGTCGCTGAGGAATGAAGTAAATAGGAAGTGCGTGGAAGCTAAGACGAAATGGCTGCAGGAAAAATGTGAAGACATCGAAAAAGATGAGATTGTCGGAAGGACAGACTCAGCATACAGGAAAGTCAAAACAACCTTTGGTGACATTAAAAGCAACGGTGACAACACTAAGAGTGCGACGGGAATTCCACTGTTAAGTCCAGAGGAGAGAGCAGATATGTGGAAAGAATACATTGAAAGCCTCTATGAGGGTGAAGATTTGTCTGATGTGATAGAAGAAGAAACAGGAGTCGATTTAGAAGAGATAGGGGATCCAGTATTAGAATCGGAATTTAAAAGAGCTTTGGAGGACTTACGGTCAAATAAGGCAGAAGGGATGGATACCATTCCATCAGAATTTCTAAAATCATTGGGGGAAGTGGCAACAAAACGACAATTCACGTTGGTGTGTAGAATATATGAGTCTGGCGACATACCATCTGACTTTCGGAAAAGCATCATCCACACAATTCCGAAGACGGCAAGAGCTGACAAGTGCGAGAATTATCGCACAATTAGCTTAACAGCTCATGCATCGAAGCTGCTTACAAGAATAATATACAGAAGAATGGAAAAGAAAATTGAGAATGCGTTAGGTGACGATCAGTTTGGCTTTAGGAAAAGTAAAGGGACGAGAGAGGCAATTCTGACGTTACGGCTAATAATGGAAGCAAGGCTAAAGAAAAATCAAGACACTTTCATAGGATTTGTCGACCTGGAAAAAGCGTTCGACAATATAAAATGGTGCAAGTTGTTCGAGATTCTGAAAAAAGTAGGGGTAAGCTATAGGGAGAGATGGGTCATATACAATATGTACAACAACCAAGAGGGAATAATAAGAGTGGACGATCAAGAACGAAGTGCTCGTATTAAGAAGGGTGTAAGACAAGGCTGTAGCCTTTCGCCCCTACTCTTCAATCTGTACATCGAGGAAGCAATGATGGAAATAAAAGAAAGGTTCAGGAGTGGAATTAGAATACAAGGTGAAAGGATATCAATGATACGATTCGCTGATGACATTGCTATCCTGAGTGAAAGTGAAGAAGAATTAAATGATCTGCTGAACAGAATGAACAGTCTAATGAGTACACAATATGGTTGGAGAGTAAATCGGAGAAAAATGGTTCAAATGGCTCTGAGCACTATGGGACTCAACTGCTGAGGTCATTAGTCCCCTAGAACTTAGAACTAGTTAAACCTAACTAACCTAAGGACATCACAAACATCCATGCCCGAGGCAGGATTCGAACCTGCGACCGTAGCGGTCTTGCGGTTCCAGACTGCAGCGCCTTTAACCGCACGGCCACTTCGGCCGGCAAATCGGAGAAAGACGAAGGTAATGAGAAGTAGTAGAAATGAGAACAGCGAGAAACTTAACATCAGGATTGATGGTCACGAAGTCAATGAAGTTAAGGACTTCTGCTACCTAGGCAGTAAAATAACCAATGACGGACGGAGCAAGGAGGACATCAAAAGCAGACTCGCTATGGCAAAAAAGGCATTTCTGGCCAAGAGAAGTCTACTAATATCAAATACCGGCCTTAATTTGAGGAAGAAATTTCTGAGGATGTACGTCTGGAGTACAGCATTGTATAGTAGTGAAACATGGACTGTGGGAAAACCGGAACAGAAGAGAATCGAAGCATTTGAGATGTGGTGCTATAGACGAATGTTGAAAATTAGGTGGACTGATAAGGTAAGGAATGGGGAGGTTCTATGCAGAATCGGAGAGGAAGGGAATATGTGGAAAACACTGATAAGGAGAAGGGACAGGATGATACAGGTAGGACATCTGCTAAGACATGAGGGAATGACTTTCGTGGTACTAGGGGGAGCTGTAGAGGGCAAAAACTGTAGAGGAAGACAGAGATTGGAATACGTCAAGCAAATAATTGAGGACGTCGGTTGCAAGTGCTACTCTGAGATGAAGAGGTTAGCACAGGAAAGGAATTTGTGGCGGGCCGCATCAAACCAGTCAGACTGATGACAAAAAAAAGTTTCATGTCAATGGCTACCGTGGTTGCTGATATACAGGAAAGCCAAGTCACTAAATTTAACATTGTCGAGATAGGGCGTTCCAACTCCCCTTCAGACTTAAGTGAAATAAGAAAGTGGGAATGATGGTAGGAGGGGCGGCGTCCACTGGGTAACAGAACTTGCCTGCTCAGCACGGCTCACCTTCTGGAACTGAACAGTATCTCAGAATGCTCGTGGCGAGGTCTACATGAAACAGTACTGAGGATGCTACACAACGTAGAATGGGAGAAACTGAAATGGGAATGCCTCTGGGACTACTATCATTATTGATATATTATTATTTATTAATTATTAATATTTATTAATTATCATTTCCTGGTCAGAGGCCATTTAAACATACAGTGTAAAGGAAGAACGGGGCCTAAGTTAAAAAGAGTGGAAAGGTACCATGTGGAGAAACTAAAAGATGAGGCAATGAAGACCATATACCAGTTGCAACTTAGTAACCGCTTTGAAGCACTCAGTGAAGTGGACGCGAATCAGGACCTCGAACTTATGTTGGGAAACATCCAGAGCTCAGTTAGGGATACAGCAAAGGAAACACTCATGCGAAACCCAGTGGGCAAGAAGATCTGGTTTGGAAAGGAATGTGCAGATGCCCTGGAAAGGAGAAAGGAAGCCAGGAACAAATGGCTGAAGGGGACAAATCTGGCACAGGCCAAAGCACAATTTGAGGAGGTCCGAAAGACTACACAAGCAATTCTGAGAAGAGCAAAGAGGAAATACATAAGGAATATCATCACTGAAGCAGAAACAGACTTCAGAGGACAAAAGACGAGGGAAATGTTTCTGAGGGTGAAGTACCTCTGCAAAGGTCACCAGGCCAAGCAGAAATTTGTCAAAGATTCCCGTGATAAGATCCTGACGAACGATAGGGACATAGCTGTGAGATGGAAAGAGTACTTTCGACAGCTGCTAAATTGTGATGAACCCGAACTGCAGTTTGATTTCCAGTACCCAATTACAGCCGATGCAGACTATCCCCCACCTACCTTAAATGAAATAAAAACCAGAATCAGACACCTTAAACAGAATAAGAGTCCAGGTCAAGATGGAATACAGGCTGAAATCATCCTGGCAGGAGGAGAGAAACTTGCAGAAAAAATACACCGACTGAAACAGGCAATATGGACTAAAGAAGAACTACCAGGAGAATGGAAAACAGCTCTGATTTGTCCAATACATAAGAAGGGCGACAAACTGAAATGTCACAACTATCGAGGAATCGCCATGCTTAACGTCTGCTATAAGATCCTGTCCAATTGCCTTATACATAGAATTCAGCCAGTGGCAGAATCGGTGATTGGGGAGAACCAGGGAGGTTTCCGGCCAGGACGGTCAACAGTAGATCACATCTACAGTCTACGGCAGCTCACTGAGAAACTGGGTTTATATGGTAAAGATTTGCATATTTTATTCGTTGATTTTAAGAAGGCCTATGACTGCATACATCGTAAGAGCCTGCTCAACTGTTTAAGGGAGTTTGGCATAGCAGAGAAACTCATCAATCTGATAAAGATCTGTCTGAACGAAACACATGCAAAGGTGGAGATGGGAAATCGCGTAACTGAGGAATTTGAAATTGTGACAGGACTCAGGCAAGGAGATGGGTTGTCCCCTATCCTGTTCAACTTTGCCCTCGAGAAGATCATACGCGAGACCTTCCAAGAGAACGAAGGGATTGAAATCGAAGGAAAGAGACTGGCATACTTAGCCTATGCAGACGACATCTGTTTACTCTCTAGATCGGAAGAGGAGTTGGAGCAAATGACGAAAGCACTAAAGGAGGCTGCCAGCAAATTTGGGCTAAACATAACCGAAGCTAAGAGAGAGTACCTCGTTATGACGCGTGGTCATTGTCAGACTGCTGATCATCTACAATCACTGCAGGTTGGGGACCATTCCTACAAGAGAGTGCAAGAATTCTAATACCCAGGGGCACTTTTCACTGAGAACTCGTCATGTGAAGCAGAGATCAATGCCAGAATACAGGCAGGAAACCGATCTTACCACAGCGTAGCACAACTGCTTCGGTCCAAATCTCTCTGTACAAAACGCTGATCCAGCCTGTTGTTCAAATGGTTCAAATGGCTCTGAGCACTATGGGACTCAACATCTTAGGTCATAAGTCCCCTAGAACTTAGAACTACTTAAACCTAACTAACCTAAGGACAGCACACAACACCCAGTCATCACGAGGCAGAGAAAATCCCTGACCCCGCCGGGAATCGAACCCGGGAACCCGGGCGTGGGAAGCGAGAACGCTGCCGCACGACCACGAGCTGCGGACGATCACGAAGAGTCTCTACATTTGGTACAGGGTTGCGTAGCCAAGAGCTTTCAAATGCCCCATAAATGAAAGTCAAGAGGTTTGAGGTCAGGAGAGCGTGGAGGCCACGGAATTTGTCCGCCTCTACCAATCCATCGGTCACCGAATCTGTTGTTGAGAAGCATACGAACACTTCGACTGAAATGTGCAGGAGCTCCATCGTGCACGAACGACATGTTGTGTAGTACTTGTAAAGGCACATGTTCTAGCAGCACAGGTAGAGTATCCCGTATGAAATCATGGCGGTGAATCGAGGAAGTACAGTACATACTGACGAAACTAAAATGAGCTCTAACATGGAAATTAAGCGTTTCCGGACACATGTCCACATAACATCTTTTCTTTATTTGTGTGTGAGGAATGTGTGAGGACATCACACACACCCATGCCCGAGGCAGGATTCGAACCTGCGACCGTAGCAGTCCCGCGGTTCCGGACTGCAGCGCCAGAACCGCTAGACCACCGCGGCCGGCTAGCCTGTTGTTCTATATGGCTGTGAGACATGGAGTATCCGGAAACAGGACTTCCATAAGCTCCTTGTCTTTGAGAGAAAAGTGCTTCGGAAGATCTTCGGTCCGGTTCTGGATGCAGATACAGGGGAATGGAGGATCAGATACAACCGAGAGCTTCAGGAACTATACCAGCAGCCCAACATAGCAGGAGCTGTCAAAGCCAAACGAATGCAGTGGGCCGGCCATGTGGCCCGGATGGAGGATCACAGATGGCCTCGGAAGCTCCTGGATTTCACACCTACAGGAAAGAGACCGCCAGGGAGACCCAAGAAGCTTTGGAGGGATGGACTCCATGAAGATTTAAACCAAGTATCAATAGATGTGGACGAATGGCGGATAGCAGCAATGGACAGAATACAGTGGAGGAGGAAACTTGTAGATGCGTGCGGTCCACTGGGCCTGATCACGTAGTAGTAGTAGTAGTATCATATTTAATTATTATTTCTTGTCATTGGGACTGAAGTCCCACTCTACGAAGCTCGGTATGAGCGGCGAGTGTGATTGGTTACAGGTTCTGACGTCACCTTTGCAGAAGACGGACTGTGTCCTTAACAGTGGGAACAGGCCATGTAAGTGGTGTATCGATGATGCAGAGAGCGGCAGTCATTTAATTTTTTTCTAGGGCTTTTGTCTACACTCAGCTTTGTTAAATTAGGTGACCACAGTAATAAATAATTTTCTTGGAAACTACATACTAAAAGTGAATGTCGTGTGACTAGGGCCTCACGTCGGGTAGACCGTTCGCCGTGTGCAAGTCTTTCGATCTGACGCCACTTCGGCGACTTGCGCATCAATAGGGATGAAATGATGATTAGGACAACACAAGACCTAGTCCCTGAGCGGATAAAATCTCCGACCCAGCCAGGAATCGAACCCGGGCCCTTTTCTTTCGAAATCCTGTTTTGTTCGCTTTTTTGTTCGTTGCATCTGCACAGGGCGTACGTCGTAAGACACCCGTTTAAGTTCGTCGTTGATCGATTAAAGGTTCTTTATTACAGAGGGGAGATAACCCTCTGACAGAACAGCCCTTAGGATCGACATTCTGTCACGCTGACCACTCAGCTACCGGGGACGGAAAATGGTATGGTATTAGGATACCTCTATGTGATACCTACCATGGTAACTGAGGATGCTATGGGTAACCAAGCGACCAGAGTAACGGAAGACAGCAACGTTATGGATGTGGAGGGCTTTTAGAATCTGGGATTTCGGACTGGAGTTGGGTTTTTCAGCTGTGAACTCGGGGTCCACCTCCTTGATCACAGCTATGAGAGTTGGCGGGAGCTGAGGTTGTGTGGGACGTGGGGGATCGAGAGAGTGAGAGAGAGAGAGAGTACAGTAAAATGGGGACCGAAAGTTATTAATGGGAGTTCGTGCAGCAAGACGTAGTTGACGTAAAAACTGAGAAATCTGTTTTCACGGAATCTTTGTACGACACAGATTTAAGAAGACACTTGTCATTTTATGTTCTGAAAATAGAATCAGTTCTTTAAGAAATATCTGATTAAGTTCGGATAGGAGAAAGAAAGGGATTTTAGGATTCCTGACGAAATATAAATGGGTTCTCGACAAAACATTACGTAAGTAGAAAGAGGGGAAGGTCACTGAAATCGGAGCAAGACGCTGATTATAGTTATTTTACAGTATAAAGAAATTCTGAATGTGGCAGGTTTCAATAAAGAGAGCGACAGATTATTTACAACTTTTACAGATATCAGACAGCAGGTTTATGGGTCGAATGGCACGAAATGGAAGGAGTAGTTAAGAAGGGAGTGAGACAGGGTTCTTGACTATACCCTGTGTTATTCAATCTGTACATTTAATAAACAGCAAAGGAAACCAAGAAAAAATTTTGAGAAGGAATTAAAGTTAAGGAGAAAGAAAGAAAAATTTTGATTTGCCGATGACATAGTAATTCTGTCAGGCACACCAAAGGAGCTGGAAGAGCAGTTAAGTGGAATGGGCGTTATGTTCAAACTAGGATATAAAACGAACATCACCAAAAGCAAAACAAGGATAATGGAATGTAGCCGAATTAAATTAGGTGATGGTAAGTAACTTAGATATGGAAATAAGACACTAAAAGTAGTAGATTAATTTTGCTATTTGGACAGAAAAGTAACTATGATGGCCGAAGCAGAGAGGAATAAGATGTACACTGGCAATGACGACAAGAAAAGTGTTTCTGAAGAAGAGAAATTTGTTAATATCATATAGAAATTCAAATGTTAGGGAGATTTTTCTGAAAGTATATGACTGGAGTGTAGTCTTGGACGGTTGCGAATGGTGAATGAGAAGCAGTTCATACAAGAAGAGAATAAAAGCTTTTGAAATGAGGTGCTGCAGAAGAATGCTAAGGATTAGGTGGGTAAATAGCGAAAATAATGAGTTACTGAATCGAATTGGGGAGACAATAAATTTGTAACACAGCTTGCCTAAAAGAAGGGGTCGGTTGACATGATACACTCTGGAATATCAGAGAATCATTAATTTAGTGTTCGCGTGAAGTGTTCGGGGTAAAACACGGATAGTGGGACAAATAGTAGAATACAGTAAGCAGGCTCAAACGGATGTAGGTTGCAGTAGTTATTCGGTGATTAAGAGGGTGGTAAAAGATAGAGTAGCATGGAGAGCCGCATCGAACAAATCTTTGGACTGAATCCTAAAGAATAACGGCATGATGCGGTACCATAGCAAGATTATGTTTATGTTATAATTGGCAAGACTTGTCTGTACCTGTCTATTAAGAGCACAATTTAATTCCCCTGAAAACACCGCGCGAAGTTTGCGGAGTGATTGTTTCTCTGGCAGAGACAAGGTATTGGTTACGTGCTATTTTTTTTAAGGTTTATACTGAGTTGTTTGTTTTACATTTCTGAGCTGACCAAAACGCCAGTAATGTGCTGTGGGGATTTCATTTTGATAAGAATTTAGAGGGACTTGATCGCTCAGTGGGATGCTACTTATCAACAGTGGATTTCTTTCGTTGAGGATCGTCATATAGATAATTTGGTGATGGAGTCGCAGAGCAGTCTGATGTCACTTTGGCAGCTTTAGATCAGATTAGTACGGTGACGATGAAACTTATGGTACAGTAGCTGTTGATCCTGTTGTCTATTGAAGTTGAAGTGGTGTTGGAGGTGGAACTGGAATTGTCGGACATGTTGGATTAATGGAAGCTGCAAAGGAATTGTACAAAAAATTCGATGTTCTTGATAAGATGGTGGAGTGCATAAGGGGATGTACAGGCTGAAATGTTGTGCTGGTGGTGGGATAATTGAAAAACTTGGGAAAAATGAATGTGATAAAGTTGGGCGGTGTAGGTTTACGTGGTATTATTAGTGCAAAGAAGATGGATGTTGGTTGTGGTAGGAAGCTCATTGGCTAGCGGAGAGAAAGCGACTCGAAAGAGGCAAATGGCCCACGAAAGAAAGATCAGGAGACGGAGATGATAAACGGTGACAGGGGAGGCAACCTAGGTGACAGTGATGAAAGGAAGTACGATTCTGGAAATGGCGAGTGGCAAAGCGAAAGACAGTCTCGGTGATAACAGGAAAGCACTTGAGCCTACGGACATTTTATACGCCATACACATAGCGGTGGAGTTTTTCATCGTTGACTTGTTGCTCCCCTTCAATCACATAGCTCTCCTTTACATTTGCTAACGGGCCTACCACTTCCCCTACGTAGGTGGCGCTGCAGACAAAATTTATCTCATTCATGTCATCAACGCTAAGGTATTATAAATCATCCTTGGTGTAACTTTGAATGGTCGCTGTTGGATTCCTTTCATGTTAATTTCTTTAAAAAAATGGTTCAAATGGCTCTGAGCACTATGGGACTCAACTGCTCAGGTCATAAGTCCCCTAGAACTTAGAACTACTTAAACATAACTAACCTAAGGATAACACACACATCCATGCCCGAGGCAGGATTCGAACCTGCGACCGTAGCGGTCGCGCGATTCCAGACTGTAGCGCCAGAACCGCTCGGCCACCAGCGGCCGGCCGTTAATTTCTTAAACATGTTGTCATTTACGGCAAAAATTCCTCTTTTAAATTTACTGTGGTGCTTCTGACTATCTGGGAGGAGACTGAGCAGTGAAACGTGTTACTTTTACACATAAACAAGAACGATCTGTCACACTACTACACTTTAAAACAGTTTATATGTAATTCATGTCACACAGTCTCATACGGAACCTACATCCACTTTCTTTTATATACTGTATATGATAAGATACTGTCATCCCCCATCCCTTCAGTGTGAGAAGATGAATGAGCAAATGTATTTCTAGTTGCATGCTTGATGGTAGCAGACAGGCCTGTCTGCTAGAGAACAGCAGGACCAACGTCGGAACAGGTAGCTACGCTTTCTAAAAGCAGAGAGGTTTCTATTCTTAGTATGGTCCTGTCCGTCTCTTGTCATGTTGGTATAGGAAGCAGCCTCCCAGGTCAATTCCGTTTTGTATTTGTGAAGCACGCTCGGTAGGAGCCCAGCAGGTCAGTCTGTCTGCAGCGAGCGTCTGAAGTGGTAAGAGCTCCGGCTAAGCGCGTCTCTGCTAAGTCCGTAGGACAATGGATTTCTTAAGTCCCTATTTGATGTGTTCCGTAAGATTACAAACTCTCATTTTCACAATCCTAAATAAGGCAGCAGTTTAGTTATGAATCAAGTTTGATATGCTGAAATTTTAACGAAACAATGATCAAATTTAAAATATATGTCCAAATATAAACTGATTTATTTCTTTTTATTTAAATTGTGTTTATATATATATATATATATATATATATATATATATATATATATATATATATATATATATCACCGGTTATCGTAAGATGAGGTCTAAAAGATTATAATTAATGTTAGTCTGGTTGGGAATTTGGTAAGCTAGACTGGATACTTGGTGAAACAGTTGCGCAGTAATGCAAGGTTAACTTCCTCAGATAGCTCACATCTTATAACCCACTTTTATGGTCTTGAGTATCAGCACCGCTTTCAGAACAAATTAATGCAACAACATTACAACTTGTCGTAGTCTAGATCCTGCATTATCCACAGGAAATTGCCCCATGGTTACATGACGAGGTACACTGCTTACTCTCTCACTGTTGCCCTTGACACAACGTATCGGGATTTTTTTTTTCTTAGTTTCTTTTCTCTAGCTCTGTTCGTGCATGACCGGGCTACTCCAGCGCCTGTCAGTTCTAGAATGGGAACGCGCAGGTAGTATAAGTCTTGGATTCCAAAGATGAACGGAAATATAAATGACTACACATTCAGTGGTCACAGACTCCTTTGTTGTCGTATTTACGTCATACACATTTCGTATACACTCTAAGTAAGCAAGACGGTGTATTAGAACAAAGAACATTTAAAACAATATTGTTTGCAACAACAGAAAATCATATAAGAAGTACATATATAGGGTGTTTCATAATTCATGTTATATCCTGCCAGAGGTTGTAGAGGCGACTTAGGAGATAAAATTTTACTTCGGAAATGTCCGGAAATGTCATCCAATGACGCTACAGAGCATCGAAGTTATGGCCGCGGGCGACTGTAAATGTTTGTGCATACAGGGAGATTACGTGATGATGTTACAGACTTTCAAGAGTGAGGGAGAAGAACAAATGTATCAATTTGAAGTAAGAGTACCTGTGCCGGAAATGAATGAATCGAAAGTTATAAGTGGAAACCGTTCTGATACCTCGGACAATGGAAAGCATGTTCCGGTACTGTTGTCAATAAGACTGTATTGTATGTATGGATCAACACAAGAAAAACTGTCTAGTATACAAGGCTCTAAAATGCATGCCTGAGGAGCTATGAGCACTTATTCGTCTTCGATAGTGTGAAACAAATCCCCTCAAATTTTTATTATTGTTTTTATTTACACGTCAAGGTCCGTAAGACCATACTGCGGAACAAATCTGCAAGGTCATGGAACGTGTCAGTACAGGAAATTACAACAGAAAAGTAATTACAGATAAGAACAAAATGTTTATGAACCCGAGAAACGTCAATCCACAAGTTTGAGTAAACGCAATTGACAATACAAGAATCAGCTTACTTTTTCAAGGAACTCCTCGATAGAATAGAAGGAGTGACCCATGAGGAAACTCCTCAGTTTCGATTTGAAGGCGCGTGGATTACTGCTAAGATCTTTGAATTCGAGCGGTAGCTTATTGAAAATGGATGCAGCAGTATACTGCACACCTTTCTGCACAAGAGTTAAGGAAATCTGATCCAAATACAGGATTGATTTCTGCCGGGTATTAACGGAGTGAGAGGTGCTTATTTTTACGAATAAGCTAATATTGTTAACAAGAAATGACAGTAAGGAATATACACTCCTGGAAATGGAAAAAAGAACACATTGACACCGGTGTGTCAGACCCACCATACTTGCTCCGGACACTGCGAGAGGGCTGTACAAGCAATGATCACACGCACGGCACAGCGGACACACCAGGAACCGCGGTGTTGGCCGTCGAATGGCGCTAGCTGCGCAGCATTTGTGCACCGCCGCCGTCAGTGTCAGCCAGTTTTCCGTGGCATACGGAGCTCCATCGCAGTCTTTAACACTGGTAGCATGCCGCGACAGCGTGGACGTGAACCGTATGTGCAGTTGACGGACTTTGAGCGAGGGCGTATAGTGGGCATGCGGGAGGACCGGGTGGACGTACCGCCGAATTGCTCAACACGTGGGGCGTGAGGTCTCCACAGTACATCGATGTTGTCGCCAGTGGTCGGCGGAAGGTGCACGTGCCCGTCGACCTGGGACCGGACCGCAGCGACGCACGGATGCACGCCAAGACCGTAGGATCCTACGCAGTGCCGTAGGGGACCGCACCGCCACTTCCCAGCAAATTAGGGACACTGTTGCTCCTGGGGTATCGGCGAGGACCATTCGCAACCGTCTCCATGAAGCTGGGCTACGGTCCCGCACACCGTTAGGCCGTCTTCCGCTCACGCCCCAACATCGTGCAGCCCGCCTCCAGTGGTGTCGCGACAGGCGTGAATGGAGGGACGAATGGAGACGTGTCGTCTTCAGCGATGAGAGTCGCTTCTGCCTTGGTGCCAATGATGGTCGTATGCGTGTTTGGCGCCGTGCAGGTGAGCGCCACAATCAGGACTGCATACGACCGAGGCACACAGGACCAACACCCGGCATCATGGTGTGGGGAGCGATCTCCTACACTGGCCGTACACCACTGGTGATCGTCGAGGGGACACTGAATAGTGCACGGTACATCCAAACCGTCATCGAACCCATCGTTCTACCATTCCTAGACCGGCAAGGGAACTTGCTGTTCCAACAGGACAATGCACGTCCGCATGTATCCCGTGCCACCCAACGTGCTCTAGAAGGTGTAAGTCAACTACCCTGGCCAGCAAGATCTCTGGATCTGTCCCCCATTGAGCATGTTTGGGACTGGATGAAGCGTCGTCTCACGCGGTCTGCACGTCCGGCACGAACGCTGGTCCAACTGAGGCGCCAGGTGGAAATGGCATGGCAAGCCGTTCCACAGGACTACATCCAGCATCTCTACGATCGTCTCCATGGGAGAATAGCAGCCTGCATTGCTGCGAAAGGTGGATATACACTGTACTAGTGCCGACATTGTGCATGCTCTGTTGCCTGTGTCTATGTGCCTGTGGTTCTGTCAGTGTGATCATGTGATGTATCTGACCCCAGGAATGTGTCAATAAAGTTTCCCCTTCCCGGGACAATGAATTCACGGTGTTCTTATTTCAATTTCCAGGAGTGTACATATTGAGAGACCAATCTGAAAATACCCAGACTCGTGAACAGGGGTCGACAAGAGGTTCGTGGACTTACACCACTGAGAAGAGTTACGCCAGAATATAATACCATATGACATAAGCGAATGAAAATAAGCAAAGTAAAAATGGTAGCATTAGTGCGGACGGTATTTGCTTCTTGATACATTACCCGTATTAAAATGGACCGTTTATCAATTGCGGAAAAGCTCGATATCGTATTGATGTGTGGCTATTGTGATCAAAATGCCCAACGGACGTGTGATATGTATGCTGCTCGGTATCCTGGAGGACATCATCCAAGTGTCCGGACCGTTCGCCGGATAGTTACGTTATTTAAGGAAACAGGAAGTGTTCAGCCACGTGTGAAACGTAAACAACTACCTGCAACAAATGATGATGCCCAAGTAGGTATTTTAACTGATGTCGTGGTTAATCCGCACATCAGTAGTAGACAAATTGCGCGAGAATCGGTAATCTCAAAAGCGTCGGTGTTGAGAATGCTACATCAACATCGATTCCACCCGTACCATATTTCTATGCCCCAGGAATTGCATGGTGACGACTTTGAACGTCGTGTACAGTTCTGCCACTGGGTACAAGATAAATTACGGGAAGATGACAGATTTTTTGCACGCGTTCTATTTAGCGACGAAGCGTCATTTACCAACCGCGGTAACGTAAACCGGCATAATATGCACTATTGGGCAACGGAAAATCCACTATTGTTGCGACAAGTGGAACATTAGCGACCTTGGCGGGTTAATGGATAGTGCGGCATTATGGGAGGAAGGATAATTGGCCCCCATTTTATCGATAGAAATCTAAATGGTGCAATTTATGCTGATTTCCTACGTAATGTTCTACCGATGTTACTACAAGATGTTTCACTGCATGACAGAATGGTGATGTACTTCCAACATGATGGATGTCCGGCACATA
Source organism: Schistocerca nitens (assembly GCF_023898315.1). Taxonomy (NCBI): domain Eukaryota; kingdom Metazoa; phylum Arthropoda; class Insecta; order Orthoptera; family Acrididae; genus Schistocerca; species Schistocerca nitens. The sequence goes on along the minus strand of NC_064619.1, from coordinate 2,271,376 downwards.
GCTCGAGTGCGATTGAAGCGATATTGAATAGCATATATCATGACAGGTGGATTGGCCCGCATCTCGTGGTCGTGCGGTAGCGTTCTCGCTTCCCACGCCCGGGTTCCCGGGTTCGATTCCCGGCGGGGTCAGGGATTTTCTCTGCCTCGTGATGGCTGGGTGTTGTGTGCTGTTCTTAGGTTAGTTAGGTTTAAGTAGTTCTAAGTTCTAGGGGACTGATGACCATAGATGTTAAGTCCCATAGTGCTCAGAGCCATTTGAACCATTTGACAGGTGGATTGGTCGTCGAAGTACCATTCCATGGCCCACACGTTCACCAGATCTGACGTCCCCGGATTTCTTTCTGTGGGGAAAGTAGAAGGATATTTGCTATCGTGGTCCACCGACAACACCTGACAACATGCGTCAGCTCATTGTCAAAGCATTTGCGAACATTACGATAGGCGAACTACTCGCTATTGAGAGGAATGTCGTTACACGTATTACCAAATGCATTGAGGTTGACGGTCATCATTTTGAGCATTTATTGCATTAATGTGGTATTTACAGGTAATCACGCTGTAACAGAAATGATAAGTTCGCAAAGGTACATGTATCACATTGGAACAACCGAAATAAAATGTTCAAACGTACCTACGTTTTTTATTTTAATTTAAAAACCCTACCTATTACCAACTGTTCGTCAAAAATTGTGAGCCATATGTTTGTGACTATTACAGCGCCATCTATCACAAAGCGAAAAAGTGGTCCAACTAAAAGATCCATATTGCTTTACGTACTACACGAATATGTAATAAAAATGGGGGTACCTATTTAAAAAAAATACGCACTCGATATCCGTTTGACCTATGGCAGCGCCATCTATCGGACCAACCATAGTGCCATCTGGTTTCGCCCTTCAAGATAGACAAGTTTTGTTCTTTATAGTTTTTTTCGTCTGACGCTTATTTCGTGAAATATTTGGCCCGGCACGATCAATGGACCACCCTGTATGCTAAACCGGTTCCTGGTGCAGACCCTTCAACAGCGTCTTCACGATGCCTGTGATAATATTCGGAGAGAGGCCAGAACGTGCGAAAGAGTGCGGCAGTCCACGATGCGACACGTAAACGCGTGCATTGCAACCCATGTAGACCACTTTGGACATCTATTGTGATGTGGATGCGATGCAACCTTGTGTTTTGGGATGATATGTTGTTGTTGCACGCACACCGTCTATTTCCGGATACATATTCAAATGGTCAAATGGTTCTAATGGCCATGAGCACTATGGGACTTAACTTCTGAGGTCATCAGTCCCCTCGAACTTAGAACCACTTAAACCTAACTAACCTAAGGACATCACACATATGCATGCCCGAGGCAGGATTCGAATCTGCGACCGTAGCAGTTGCACGGTTTCATACTGTCGAACCGCTCGGCCACATCGGCCGGCGACAGATATTCAGAGGACGTTTTTTCCTTCGTTTACAGTAAGGTATCTGAAACTTCTTGCCAGATTAAAACTATGTGCCAGACGGAGACTCGAATACGGGACCTTTGCCTTTCGCGGGCAAGTGCTCTAGCAAGCACGACTCACGACCCGTCAGCACAGCTTCAGTTCTGCCAGTACCTCGTCTCCTGCCTTCCAGACTTCACAGAAGCTATTCTGCTAAGGGAGCACTTGCCCGTGAAAGGCAAAGGTCTCGAGTTGGAGTGTCGGTTCGGTACACAGTTTTATTCCGCCAGGAAGTTTAATATCAGGACACACTCCACTGCAGTGTGAAAATTTCATTCAGCTAGGTATCTGGCGTTGCAGTTTGTTGGTATTGTTAATCTTCAGTATGCGCGCGTATGTGTCTGTGTGCGCTTGTGTGTGGACGTGTATGTGTGTAGGTGTGCACGAATGTTACAAATAGCAGTGGACTATGGTTTCATTTGGTATTTGTAAGAGCAATTGCAAAGCTTGAACTAAAATGTTCACATTATACACATGTAAGTTGTATCATACACGTATATGTTCTATCAGTTCCCATCGAATGAGTGAATTTTCACTTTTGATTTCTGTTTTATAAATTATGGTGAACGTTGATAACATTTATTGGCTGCAAGAACCGCCTCCTATTCGCAGTGAGATAATAGGTTTTGTGGAGGATAGCTTCCAAGAACTAAAAGCACCGAGCTAGATACGCAGTAAGCTACACTCCTTAATTTTCAGATATTTCTTAATAACAGCATTTGAAATAACAGAACTGTCTCAACTAAAGTAGTTGGTCAATATACATCCATTCCAGCATGTGGTTTCATACTCAAAACAGCAGACTAATTAATGTGAATTATAGTTTATTATTATTATTATTATTATGTGCATTTAGACCCTGTTCAATCACGAAAAGCTTCTTGATTCTTTTTCCCTTTTATCCAAACTGCTAAGGCGCTGCAGTCATGGACTGTGCGGCTGCTCCCGGCGGAGGTTCGAGTCCTCCCTCGGGCATGGCTGTGTGTGTTTGTCCTTAGGATAATTTAGGTTAAGTAGTGTGTAAGCTTAGGGAATGATGACCTTAGCAGTTAAGTCCCATAAGATTTCACACACATTTGAACATTTTTTTATCCACACTGCTCTCATTTTTTCTGCATGGGCTCTCTTCCTTTCCTCTGCCCATTTTGTTCCTGATTTTTTCGGAGCTTCATTCTCTGACTTAACTTCCCATCTGTCAACTTTCTGCTTAAATACCTCTGTGTCCAAATTATCTGAATAATTTATCTGAGCTTTTTGTAGATCCTTTTTGAGTTCTTGTATCCAGGGTATAGCTACAAGACCTTCTATGTATTCAAGAATTTTGTGTGTAAGTCTTGTTTTGGGAAGCCTAGAGACGTGCCCATAAAATTTTTATCGTCTTTTTCTAATGTCTGCTGCAAGGTTGGACAATTTCTCAGATGTCTGACGAGATTGTAGTGTATAGCGGTGTTCTGTTTTCTTTGGCCCTAGTAACTTTCTGATGATTTTACCTTCTTCCTTTAATAAGTTTTGTGGGTCAACTTTTATGTGGGCTATCAGGGTTTCACTGGCATACAGGACTTCAAGTTTTCATACAGTATTATAGTGCCTAATTCTAGTGTTTTCGGACAAGCATTTCTTATTGCACACTTTGTATGTTTTTCCATAGGCTCTCTTCAGTTTTTGGAGGCGAATGTTTTATGCTATTTTCTCTCGCCCCGTGGGTTCAAGGACTTTACGTAAGTATCTAAAATATGGGATTCTATTGATATGACCGTACTTTGTCAAGTTTTGGGTGTCAGGTTTTGTGGTGATGAGCTTATACTTCAGGAAAGATATTTGCAGACCTACTTTCTCCGCACATTCTTTGAGGGTTTCAACCGGTTCGATTGATGTTATCTCATCATCCGCTAGTAAGGTTAAGTCTTCTGCAAAGGCTAAAAATGATATTCTTATGTCATCCTTGACTCGCCCCATCTGTAAAGGTTTCCAGAAATTTTTATTCTTTATAGTTCATTATATAAAAAAGAAAAATGTCTTTAGCAACTGAATGTTTTGTTTGTACCGATCACATGTGATACGGCTATTCATGTCTACCATGAAACGTTTTTGGTAGACAAAAATAAAACATTCAGTATCAAATGGAGGAATTTTTACTTGTCTACATGACAAAGCATAACTGAAGTAGCAACTGAAGCAAAATGATTGCAAATATCAAAAATGTTAATAATACAAATTAATTAAAATATCAGTATAAAAACGTCCATTATTTTAAAAATTTGTGGCTTAGAGAAAATCAGAGTCTAGATTTATATTGGCTAGACCAAATGCTATAGTTTGACATGAGCATAACATTACATTTATATCGTTTGAATTTGATTTTGGTACATTTAGCTTTTTCTGTCTTTAACGCTTGCATCCCCACAGCAAACTGTCTCAGTCTTTGACTTAGAAACATGATATGCATGCATATAGAGCCGGCACAAGCGAAGCCCTCCCGTTTTCATTTTGTTGCAGTGGACGATAGCCTTCATTTGAAATAAGCAAAATGTGAAGTACGAATTGAATTAATTGTAAAGTAGTCATTCTGGCGCACGACTCATTTGTTAAAAAAAAGTCGTTAAGGAGCCGTTAGTTAATCAGAAGCTGCGCCAGCTGAAAGAGGGCAGTGTGTGGCAGCTATAGGCAGAGACACTACGTATGGCACACCAGTCGTAGTCTAGAGGGTTCAACTGCCAAATACTGTGTTCAATAATTCGATATCACCTTTATGGCAATACAAGATTTTCAGAGACGGAAGAAGAGTTACCGTTTTAATCCATCATATGACTAAGAAACATACACTGAACCTGCAGACAAACCTCTAGAAGATATAGCGAGCTCAGAGCTTGGTAGGTACATCCGCGAAAGTCGTCGATTTGCGGCTCTACTTATGTACGTTTGTGAGCGCGCGGCATACTTGCCAGTAGATGACAAGGCACGCCGCATGCACCAGACTGGCCGGCGAGCCTCGCTGGAGGCGGGCTGCGCCGTGCCGGTCTCTGGTCGGCGGGTGCGTTTTCTGTCCCCTGCTGCTGCTACGTGCAAACACTCTCACTGGGATCGTCGCTCGAATCATAGGTCGATACAACAAGTACTACACTTCTCACAACCATCGGTCAGTCTGACGAGAAATTATATTTTGTTTAAAGTCGAATGGTTAACACAACGTTAACAAAACAAAAAAATTTCGTCTGGCTAGGGCATCTCGTCGGGTAGACCGTTCGCCGGGCGCAAGGCTTTCGGTTTGAAGCCACTTCGACTACTTGCGCGTCGATGGGGATGACAGGATGATGATTATCACAGCACCACTCCCTGAGCGGAGAAAATCTTCGACCAGGCCGGGAATCGAACCCGGGCCCAAAGGGTTTACATTCTGTCGCGCCGACCACTCAGCTACCGGGTGCGGACAACACAACGTTGAAATGTAGGCTCCAACTCATTTCACAGTGAAAAAGCACTGGAACTGATGTGTTCCGAAGGAGAAAGCGAATATCATCAGCATTATTTTACACGAATCTTATTAGTGCTATAAAATATTAAAAATTGGTGATTACTTAGTTTGTACCGAGCGAGGTGGCGCAGTGGTTAGCACACTGGACTCGCATTCGGGAGGACGACGGTTCAATCCCGTCTCCAGCCATCCTGATTTAGGTTTTCCGTGATTTCCCTAAATCGTTTCAGGCAAATGCCGAGATGGTTCCTTTGAAAGGGCACGGCCGATTTCCTTCCCTAACCCGAGCTTGTGCTCCGTCTCTAATGACCTCGTTGTCGACGGGACGTTAAACAACACTAACCTAACCTAACTTAGTTTGTAACTATGTCTTCTTAAAACCTGATTTAATATCATCCTTCCAACTGGTGAAATTAAATAAATCGATGTGCGCAGTGTGCGAATGTAGTCACTGTCACAGAAATAGCTGTTGCGTACCCTGCCCGCATCGTCCATGAAAGACAGACGAACACACACACACACATAAACACACACACACACATACATACATACTACTTCGTATGCATAATGAGGAAAACAAAGACACTCTCACTAATTATCAAAGGTAATGCACAGCCCCACGGAGATACGAGTCACCACTGAATGTCAATACTGTTATCATAATTAAAGCAGCTAACCACATACGTACATTATAACAGATCCACAGAATTTTTGAAAAAAGTTTATTCGCGTGTCCTGTAATTTGTTCATTTAATTTATTCTCATTTTTTCTGCTATGTATTGCAATCCTTAACTGTTCCGGTAAATGCAGTTTCCTACCCTTATCCGGTAACTGCAAAATAGTGAAATCTTTTACCCAACAGAGCATGGACAGTTTCCTGGATGTGCATCGCTACGTAAAAGTGTAAACGTAAAAGCGTCCCTGTATTCTTTATACCTCGACTCAAAGGGCACACCAGATTGACTGAGGCCGGCCGGGGTGGCCGTGCGATTCTAGGCGCTACAGTCTGAAACCGCGTGAGCGCTACGGTCGCAGGTTCGAATCCTGCCTCGGGCATGGATGTGTGTGTTGTCCTTAGATGCCGGCCGCGGTGGTCTCGCGGTTCTAGGCGCGCAGTCCGGAACCGTGCGACTGCTACGGTCGCAGGTTCGAATCCTGCCTCGGGCATGGATGTGTGTGATGTTCTTAGGTTAGTTAGGTTTAAGTAGTTCTAAGTTCTAGGGGACTGATGCCCTTAGAAGTTAAGTCCCATAGCGCTCAGAGCCATTTTTTGAGTTTGACTGACGTATTTCACATTATCATAGTTGCACTTGTGAGGGGTCGTTCAAGCAATTTAGCAGATCGCTGAAATCCTACAGAATCCATCTTTAGTGGCTGACAGTAATAGGTAAGTACCCATAAGACCATGAAGCTTAAAAGCACACTGTCACCCCATGGATAACAGCTTGCCTAATTACATTACCGGGGATAACCCAACAAAGCGAGGAAACACGAGCACCGCACCACATCCACATATACTGATCTGCGTTAGTGCTGCGAAACTTTCGTCTGTCTTTTTGAAACGCTTTTCCCTCTCCTGAACTTTTGTGGTGTCTGTCGAACTGTTCCGAATTTTACAACGACATTTCTATTGGCAAGGACTGATGATCAAAAGGTGGTTGCGGCTGCGGAGGAATTGGTGCATTATCTGTAACACTTTGTGTCACTACGTCGTTTTCAGCGGCTGCTGAGACTTGCCTTGCCAGCGAGTTCGTCACAATCTCACATTCTCGTGAAAAAACGACTCAACTTCGAACTCGATTAAATTTTCTCATGCGCAGAAATCAGAAAGAGCCATCTGTCTTACTCGGTAAAGCCAAGATCATATGAATATTTCTTTATTTACAAAAACCGGTTTCGACAGACTTTGCTGTCATCTTTAGGTCTCCGAAAATTTTTGTTATAAAACGTGTTCATTTCCAGTTGGAACCTCTCTCCAAGATATCATGTTAGTGGCTAGAACGTAGCACATTATACAAAGGTTTGTCATAAATAAGACACTCAAAATCAGAAGGCACCTTGTGCACGTGGCCATGTCCATATACACTCCTGGAAATGGAAAAAAGAACACATTGACACCGGTGTGTCAGACCCACCATACTTGCTCCGGACACTGCGAGAGGGCTGTACAAGCAATGATCACACACACGGCACAGCGGACACACCAGGAACCGCGGTGTTGGCCGTCGAATGGCGCTAGCTGCGCAGCATTTGTGCACCGCCGCCGTCAGTGTCAGCCAGTTTGCCGTGGCATACGGAGCTCCATCGCAGTCTTTAACACTGGTAGCATGCCGCGACAGCGTGGACGTGAACCGTATGTGCAGTTGACGGACTTTGAGCGAGGGCGTATAGTGGGCATGCGGGAGGCCGGGTGGACGTACCGCCGAATTGCTCAACACGTGGGGCGTGAGGTCTCCACAGTACATCGATGTTGTCGCCAGTGGTCGGCGGAAGGTGCACGTGCCCGTCGACCTGGGACCGGACCGCAGCGACGTACGGATGCACGCCAAGACCGTAGGATCCTACGCAGTGCCGTAGGGGACCGCACCGCCACTTCCCAGCAAATTAGGGACACTGTTGCTCCTGGGGTATCGGCGAGGACCATTCGCAACCGTCTCCATGAAACTGGGCTACGGTCCCGCACACCGTTAGGCCGTCTTCCGCTCACGCCCCAACATCGTGCAGCCTGCCTCCAGTGGTGTCGCGACAGGCGTGAATGGAGGGACGAATGGAGACGTGTCGTCTTCAGCGATGAGAGTCGCTTCTGCCTTGGTGCCAATGATGGTCGTATGCGTGTTTGGCGCCGTGCAGGTGAGCGCCACAATCAGGACTGCATACGACCGAGGCACACAGGGCCAACACCCGGCATCATGGTGTGGGGAGCGATCTCCTACACTGGCCGTACACCACTGGTGATCGTCGAGGGGACACTGAATAGTGCACGGTACATCCAAACCGTCATCGAACCCATCGTTCTACCATTCCTAGACCGGCAAGGGAACTTGCTGTTCCAACAGGACAATGCACGTCCGCATGTATCCCGTGCCACCCAACGTGCTCTAGAAGGTGTAAGTCAACTACCCTGGCCAGCAAGATCTCCGGATCTGTCCCCCATTGAGCATGTTTAGGACTGAATGAAGCGTCGTCTCACGCGGTCTGCACGTCCAGCACGAACGCTGGTCCAACTGAGGCGCCAGGTGGAAATGGCATGGCAAGCCGTTCCACAGGACTACATCCAGCATCTCTACGATCGTCTCCATGGGAGAATAGCAGCCTGCATTGCTGCGAAAGGTGGATATACACTGTACTAGTGCCGACATGGTGCATGCTCTGTTGCCTGTGTCTATGTGCCTGTGGTTCTGTCAGTGTGATCATGTGATGTATCTGACCCCAGGAATGTGTCAATAAAGTTTCCCCTTCCTGGGACAATGAATTCACGGTGTTCTTATTTCAATTTCCAGGAGTGTATGTAGCGCTCATAGATGATTGTTACGTAATAAAAACCATAGTACACAATAAAATAAACAAGCACCTCTGTTTACGTTAACTGCACATGTTCTTATCATTAAAGATCCGCCGTAGAGGGCGTATAAGGTACAACTCTTATAAAAGTGACTATGTAAATAAGTGGACAGCCAGGGATCAGAAAAATCCTGGCCCAGAGTCGACAAATTCCTATCTGTTGCCCTGCAAATGTGACTGTGTAAATCACATAATCGCGGGTTTTCGAATATTTATCCTGGCAGGGTCACCATATTCGTAAATGAGGTATCAGTTGAGCAATTTAGCATAAACCTTAGATGCTACGGAATCTATCTCGGTGACACACTGTGATAGATAACTAAGATCGTACAACAATGTCTTACAATGGATAATGGATTTTCCAACAAATTATCAGAGGTGGTGCAGTTAAGCAATTATAGCGGTATTGCTGATAGACATCACATATATTTCATCCACTGAACTAAGTTATGCCGGACGCGGTGGTCTAGCGGTTCTAGGCGCCCAGTCCGGAACCGCGCGATTGCTACAGTCGCAGGTTCAAATCCTGCCTCGGGCATGGATGTGTGTGATGTCCTTAGGTTAGTTAGGTTTAAGTAGTTCTAAGTTCTAGGGGACTGATGACCACAGCTGTTAAGTCCCATAGTGCTCAGAGCCATTTGAACCATTTTTTTGAACTAAGTTATGAAGTGAACAAAGGATTGTAAACGGGTATGACATGTAGATGGATATGCGCCAGAAAATGTATAAAATTGTGTTATTGGTATGGCAAATTATTTTCTGAATAAATTAATGAGTTAAAGAAAAGTCCCAGAGAAGCAGGAACAAACATCAGTATCCTCAGCTAAGTGCACAGTGGGTGTAGCTAGCTGGCTGTGAAAATTAGATCAACACAACGAAGCCCTGATGGGAGACAAATGACTTTTCATTCGCATCATCTCGTTGAATGCAAACGTAGCCGTTGCTTAGCACTCTTGAGATGCACGAGGGCCGGAGATGACTGCAGCAGTGGTTGAGAATTCTCAATTCAGCCCCAGCATTTGAGTTCTGTACTACGTTGGAGACATCTCACTCTACAGCTCTAAGATGGACCGAAGAGCATTAAGCCCTGTGGAAACTTACTGTATGATGTCCGCAACAGCAGAGATTTCATGCTTTTTTGTACAAAACTTAGCTCGTTTTGATAGCGTCGGGATTTCGATGGCTGATTGCAAGAGCCCTTGTGAGTTTCTACCGATAATAATTTAATAAACAGCCTAACAAATTCATCACTCTGACACATTTTTCTGTAGTTAACCACTGAAGTATATTTCTCCCTTGGACTGGGGTAGAAGGCAGAATATCACCCACACACTACACACCAGATTTCTAGTTACAGGCAATAACAAGGCTTTCATGTACACACTCTCGCTACCAAAATAATCATTATGAGCCAATCGGAGATCATATTACTAAATTCTTAAAAAACATTCTAGTTGGCCTCCTTCCGGCCTAATGAATGGTGCCACACTAGCAGCGTTGTGTTTTCTCCAGTCCTGTTTTCTCCTGTCCCGTTTTCTCCTGTCCTTTAGACATTTATCTTTGCTGAAAGGGGTTTCTTTTTTCTTCACGTACAATGAAGCTTCATGGTCGGCTGGCTGCCCTGCCTAGTCGCTCCTGCTGTATCTGGTTGGTAGACTGCTCTTCACTGCATTTTCCTGGAGGAGACTTTCACTTTCAGCAGAAACATTTTTATGACCCACGTGGTTCCCGCTAGTGACTCTCGTCTTTCGCCAGCCAGCTAAAACCTCCAGACTGCAATAATTACAATATTCCTTCAATGTACCAAAAGCAAAAGAGACAGAGATGATTAGGATTGCAATCATTAACATCTGTTGTTATTGTTTGTCGCTTTCAGGCAGCATAATTATATGATTTAATAACCAGATATGCGTACTGGATTATGAAACAGGTTATAGAACAATATGGGAAAAATCTGCTACGTACCACATTGATTTTTGTGGATATTAGGTTTATTATATTTATCGATCTTGTGTTTCAAATTAACTGCATGGACTGACTTATCTTATTTTATTGCACTGACGTTGAAGCACAGTTTAGGTACACACGGGTTCAAACTATGTGACCACGAATTTTTAATAACTTTACTCAAACCTCTTTCTTTGCCGCATTTATAAGATTCTTGTAGAGTAGCTCTTATGATATATCCTTGCTCCTTCGAAGCGCAATTCTAGTGCATTTGCATTTTGAAAGATTGTTGAGCCTATATTTTAACACTGATTTTGACAACCATGACATGGATGAAGTCGAAGGTTTAACACTTTCTGTATATAACTCAGGGAAATAAACTTCCAGAGAGAATAAAAACAATTGCCTGACATACAAATGTTGTCGATATAAGGCGTTCTGACACTGTTTCTCTCAATTTCCGAAGTCAGTTGAGTTACGTATTGCACGTACACAAAAATTATCCGCTTTATTTGAGAAAAAACTTGAATCACCATAAAAGATTCGGTATGGCTGTGAATAAATGAATCTTTAATATCACATCAAACATTTCATTTTCTGGAATTGTATGCACACACATTTATTAACGTGTTGTCAAAATATTTCTACCGGCATAATGTACAATGATTGATATGTTATTTGTTTTAGAGAGACTGGCCTTAAAAGAGCGAAAGGTCGCCATGTGCAGCAGTAGCAAAAGAGTTTGCAGAGGAAATGAATTGACAGAACAATGTCACGCGTGAACGGGTGAATGGCGTGTTTGTAGCTAAAAGCCTTAGACTGTGTTTTAGGTGTGGAGCGCCGTCTGTCTTCGATGCACATTGTGGACTGTGAAGTCAAGATCTAAGTATGTTGAAGTGCTTCCCCTCGTGGCGTACCAACTAAAAAATTAACTTGAAAATTACAGTGTGCGGTAAGAGGAGTAATGTGTTTGCTGAGTAGACTGGGTACCTGTGACTGTGAATTTAATGGACGTGTAGACTACAGTTACACTCTTTGTATCAGAAAATAATAATGCTTAAGCTACAAACTCGGAACTGTGAAGTTCCAGGTTTCACAAGTAGGCTGATTTCGAAGCATAGCGCGGACTGTGAAGTTAACGTACAAAATGTTCAAATGTGTGTGAATTCCTAAGGGATCAAACTGCTGAGGTGATCGGTTCCTAGACTTACACACTACTTAAACTGACTTATGCTCAGAACAACACACACAGCCATGCCCGAGGGCGGAGTCGAACCTCCGGAGGGAGTGGCCGCGTAATCCGTGACATGGCGCCTCCCGCTAAAGGACTTGGAAGAGCAGTTGAAAGGAATGGACATTGCTTCGAAAAGAGGTTAAAAGATGAGTAAAAACAAAGTCAAAGAAGAGTAATGAAGTGCAATCGAATAAATTCAGGCGATATTGAGGGAGTTATATTAGGAAATGGGACACTAAAAGTAGTAGATGACGTCTGTTATTTGGGCAGTAAAGTAATTGATGACGGCCGAAGGAGAGATGATGCAAAATGCAGACTTGCATGTAAAGAATTTCGGAAATAGAGGAACCTTTTAACACTTAATATCAGCTTTTCTGGAGATATCTGCCTTGTACGAACTTAAACGTGGACAATAATTCGTTCAGACAAAATAAATAATTGAAGCGGTGGAAATGTGGTTCTTTAGAAGAATACTATTGGTGGATCATGTAACTAACGAACTAACTGAAGGTGATTGGGGAGAAAAGAAGCTTTTTGGTCGTAATTTAATTAAAACAATGAAATTGTGATAGGACACATTCTAAGACATCGAGAAATCATTAGTTTGGTATTGGGGGGAATTTTTGGGGATAAGGCTGTACAGGAAGACCAAGACCGGAATACAGTAAGCAAGTTCAAATGGTTGTAGGTTGCGGCAGTTATGCCGTGATGAAAAGTCTTCCGCAGGATAGACTAACGTGGAGAGCAGCATCAAATCAGTCTTCGGACTGAAGTATGAACAACAAAAACCTCAAATACGGTTCAGCACAACATTAGACGATTTTAGGAGGAGGATCACATACAAGCAGTCATCCGAAAAGAGCAGCGAAGAAAGGTAAATGGGGGTATTGAAGCACTTGAATCTCACTTCCGGACGGCTCTACAGTCGCCAACATTCAGTGCGAGGGCCACGAAGATAAGATTCGAGCAATTAGGGCTTATACTGACGCATATAGACAGTCGTTTTTTCCCCGCTCTAGTTGCGAGTAGAACAGGAGAGGAAATGACTAGTAGTGGTAAAAGGTACCCTCCGCTAGCCACCGTAGGGTAGCCTGCGGAGTATCTATGTAGATGCAGATGTAGATAATTGCGTATTAAGTGCAACTACAATAGCAATCTAGCAAGTGTAAAAATGTGGTAATCCAGCAAGTAAATCCACTGCCCGGAGGACTATAAGAGAAGAGGATTGCAGGTGAAGAATCGTAAGAAAACAACTGTTACTGAACAAAGTGAACCGAGGCATAAAGGTTCTGTTCACAACGGATCACGATAAAAAATTGTTTGGAGTCGTGGAATGATGTCTTATTTCTTGATGAGAGCATATTAAACGTCTTTTCAATAGATCAAAGCACTTTGGTGTGGCGAAAGTCAAATTAAGAGACGCATGCTAAACAACCTACACCAAAACTTGGCGGGGAGAATGTCTTGGTATGCCACTGTATTGCGTCATCTGCTGCGGGAGAGGCTGCAGCACGTTGACCGAGATGAGATATATCAAAATTTTAAAGTAAAACTTGCACAGAAGTGTGGGACAGTTGGAGAGTGGATATAATTTCAAAGGTTTGAAGGAGATGACCCGAAGCGCACATCCTATCTGTTACAATAATGGACTCGTTAAAATTGTACCAAAGATAAAAGGGTTAAGAGCATTACAATGAATTCGCAAGAAGATACGAAAAAGTAGCTGAAGCAAGAGTAAGCAGTCGTTGGCGACATACAAGGCTTTGGACAGTGGTTATAAAGAGAAGAGGTCATACTATCAAGCATTTAGTTCCTCTATTATCCCAGCGTTCGAGAACAATTATGTTTTAAACGAATATTAAATACACTGTAGTGCTACGCTAAAAAGTATTATTTAAGAAAATATTGTATTAATTGTTACTCAATAAACTGTATGCCATTATATTACACTTTTTAAGAGAATAGATTTTTCGTTCATCGAAAGTTCGTTTGTTTATTGAATGATTCTGTGGAAATAAAACGCGTACTGCTAGAAGCTGTGAAATAAACGAACATGATGAAAAACACTCCAAGTGATTCTAAGCTGTGTTATTCTAGAGATGGGACAATTATTTTTGCACCGGTTTTCTAGTTCATACCAGCGAAGCAATCGGAATAACCATCCCGTAACTCTGTGAGTTGCAATATGAGTACCTAACTAGCGGCGCGTTTCGTCACGGTTATTTGGTAACCGTGATAGCGTTACGGAGATGTTTAGCAAACTCAAGTGGCAGACTCTGCAAGAGAGGCGCTCTGCATCGCGGTGTAGCTTGCGTTTCTGGATGAGGTATCGAATATATTGCTTCCACCTACTTATACCTCCTGAGGAGATCACGAATGTAAAATTAGAGTTTCGAGCGCGCACGGAGGCTTTCCGACAGTCGTTCTTCCCGCGAACCGTACGCGACTGGAACACAAAAGGGAGGTAATGACAGTGGCACGTAAAGAGCCCTCCGCCACACACCGTTGGGCAGCTTGCGGAGTATAAATGTAGATGTAGAACTCGGTTTCTCAACTCTGGGGGCTCAGATTTGGTAAGTTTATCGATTATTTTTCCCGAAGAATAGAAAATTTCAGATACGAGAGAGTTGTGGCGCCGTAGCTGCAAATCATCTTCTAAGCGAGTAATTGAGGTTGCAAAGTGACAAAGCTCAGCTTCACCATATTATCGAATGCTCCTAGACATGTTCTATACCTCGTTCGTTTGTACATTGCTTAACAGGTCAATAGAACTCTCACTAACTATCACTATTAGATCAGGTGCAGCACCTGTCGCACTACTAGTATGGTTGTTAGAAAACTACGCTCGTTAGCCTTGTCTGTGGCGAAGAGCACTACTTAAATTGCTGAATTCTTTGTACACTCGGTTTTCATTTACAGGCCAATTCTCTTTTAAACCTCTGCATGTCTTCCTTCATTGTGGACTGATACAGATGTCGGTTATACGAACCCAGTTTCAGAGCCATAAGCCTGAGGGCTTTTTAGAACTGAACATACACAAACTACATCCTCCCTATCAGAACTGTCGGGCGATTCAAGTGAAGAATACATTACCTACCAGGAAGCTTTCGTCAAGCGAAAGTCCTGTGCCGTAATATTTTTTTTCTGGGTCACTCCAAAGGGGATCTTTGAAAAACCTATTACTATGTTTACCTGCCTTAGAAAAACAGACGCTGCTGTCAGTTACGGGATTACTAAGGTATTGATAATAACATCAAATTACTCGCGCTACACCATAAAATTGGGTCGATAATCAAATATAAGTGTCAACTCAGCAGCGATTGTGTGCATAAACAGTTAACTTAGATACATGTGTTTAGAAATGGACACGGGGCATACAAGCGAGCAGTAATTTTAAACAATTAAACCTGTGATTGAACATTTTTAAAGAGGAAGTGCTTCGCGTACGAATTATAGGGAGCCTATCTTTATAAATTCATATACACGTTATCAGGAGAAACAAAACTGGCGTTCTACGGATCGGATAGTGGAATGTGAGATCCCTTAATCGTGCAGGTAGTTTGCAAAACTTAAAAAGGGAAATGGATAGGTTAAAGTTAGATACAATGGAAATGCGTAAAGTTCGGTGGCAGGAGAAACACGACTTCTGCTATGGTGAATATAGGGTTACAAATACAAAATCAAATAGGGGTAATGCAGGAGTACGTTTAATAGTGAATAAAAAGTAGAAAGGCGGATAAGCTGCTACGAACAGCATAGTGAAGGCATTATTGTAGCCAAGATAGACACGAAGCCCACGCCTACCACAGCAGTACGAGCTTATACGCCAACTAGCTCCTCAGGTGATGAAGAGACTGAATAAATGTATGATGAGGTAAAAGAAACTATTCAGGTAGTTAAAGGAGATGAAAATTTAATAGTCATGGTGGAATAGAATTCGATAGTAGGAAAAGGAAGAGAAGGAAAAATAGTAGGTGAATATGCACTGGGGATAATGAATAAAACAAGAAGCCGCCTGGTAGAATTTAGCAGAGAGTTTAACTTACTTACAGTTAACATTTGGTTTAAGAATAATGAAAGAAGACTGTACACGCAGAACAGGCGTGGAGAAACCGGATGATTTCGGATTGTGTGTATAATGGTAAGACCGAATTTTAGGAATCAGGTTTTAAATTGTAAGGCATTTACAGCGGCAGATACGGACTCTGACCACAATTTATTCGTTATGAACCGTAGATTAAAATTGAAGAAACTGCAAAAAGTTAGAAATTTAAGGAGATGGGACCTGGATAAACTGGAAGAACCAGAGGTTGTAGAAAGTTTCATAGGGCGTATCAGATAACGATTACCAAGAACTGGGTAAAGAAATACAGTAGAAGAAGAACGGGTAGCTCTGAGAGACGAAATAGTGAAGGCAGCAGAGGATCAAGCAGGTAAAAAGACGAGGGCTAGTAGAAATATTTGTGTAACACAAGAGATATTGAAATTAAGTGATGAAAGGAGAAAATATAAAAATGCAGCAAATGAAGAAGGTGAAAAGGAATACACACATCTCAAAAATGAGATCACAGGAAGTGCAAAATAGCTAAGCAGGTGCAGCTAGAGGACAAATGTAAGAATGTAGAAGCATAGATCACTAGCGATAATATTTATGCAGCCTACAGGAATATTAAAGAGATCTTTGGACAAAAGGGAACCACCTGTATGAATATCAAGAGCTCAAAGTGACAACCAGTCCTAAGCAAAGAAGGGAAAGCAGAAAGGTGGAAGGAGTGTATAGAGGGTCTATACAAGGGCAATGTAGTTGAGAGCAATGTTATGGAAATGGAAGAGGTCGTAGATGAAGATGAGATGGAGATATGATACTGCATGAAGAATCTGACAGAGCACTGAAAGGCCTAAGTAGAAAAAGGCCCCGGGAGTGGTTGAAATGGCTCTAAGCACTATGGGACCTGAAATCTGAAGTAATGAGTCCCCTAGAATTAGAACTACTTTAACCTAGCTAAACTAAGGACCACACACACATTTAAGCCCGAGGCAGGATTCGAACCTGCGACCGCATCAGCAGCGCGGTTCCAGACTGAAGCGCCTAGAGCCGCTCGGCCACAGCGGCCGGCCCCGTGAGTGGACAACACTCCGTTAGAACTGCTGATAGCCCTGGGAGGGCTAGAAATGACAAACTTACCCTGCGACGTATCTTACAAGAGAGGTTAAGGAAAGATAAATCTACGCTTATAGCATTTGTAGATTTAGAGAAAGCATTTGACAGTGATGACTGGAATACTCTTTTTCAAATTCTGAAGGTGACAAGGGTAAAATATAGGGAGCGAAAGGCTATTTACAATTTGGACAGAAATCAGATGGCAGTTATAAGAGCCTAATGACACGAAAAGGAAGCTTGGTTGGGAAGGGAGTGAGACAGAGTTGTAGCATATCCTCGATGTTATTTAATCTGTATATTGAGAAAGCAGTGAAGCAAAGAAAAGAAAAATTTGGAGAGGAATTAAAAGCAGGGAGGTGAAATAAAAACCTTGAGCTTTGCGGATGACGTAATTCAGAGAGGGACAGCAAAGGGCTTGGAAGAGTAGCTGAACGGAATGGACAGTGTCTTGAAAGGACGTTATAAGATGAACATCAACAAAAGAAAGCAACCGTAATGGAATGTAGTCTAATTAAATCAAGTGATGCTGAGGGTATTCGATTAGGAAATGAGACACTTAAAGTAAAAGAGTACTTTTGATATTTGGAGAGAAAAATAACTGATTATGGTCGAAGTAGAGATGACATAAAATGTAGACCGTCGATGGTAAGGGAAGCATTTCTGAAGCAATTTGTTAACATCTAGTATAGGTCTAAGGATCAGGAAGTCTTTTCTGAAAGTATTTGTATGGAGTGTAGCCATGTATGGTAGTGAAACATGAACGATAAACAGTTCGGACAAGAAGAGAATGGAAGCTTTTGAAATGTGGTGCTACAGAAGAATGCCGATGATTAAATGGGTAGATAACATAACTAAGGTACTGAACAGATCTGGGGAGAAGTGGAATTTGTGGCACAACTCGACTAGAAGAAGGGATCGATTGATAGAATATATTCTGAGGCATCAAGGGATCCCCAATTTAGTATTGGAGGGAAGCGTGGAGAATAAAATTCGTACAGGGAGACCAAGAGATGAATACACTAAGCAGATTCAGAAAGATGTAGGATGCAGTAGTTACTCGGAGATGAAGAGGCTTGCACAGGATAGAGTAGAATGGAGAGCTGCATCAAACCAGTCTCTGGACTGAAGATCGCAACAACAACATACACAAAACTAGATCTTACACTGTGGGCAGTTAATGATAGCAGAATGTACTAAATAGTAAACGACAATATATCGAGTGATTAGAAAAAAAATCAGTTGTTTATGACAGACATACTACAGAAGACAGAAGCACATTGCGGAAGTGACTAGATAGAGGCAGGTTTAAAATTTGTTCGTTCGTAGCAATATGGCGGTTGTACCACTAGAGGATCGTTTTGTGTGTTGGAGTTCGCGTCATGTCAATCCATTGTTGAATTCCAAGTGTATTCTACGTCGATTCAGCTAGAAGCGTATCCGACATGCGTTCACACGGAGCACTCAGAGATGCGCAAGACATGCAGGCCAGGAAATTCAGCTCGCTCAAACAGCGGTATGGCGTGTTCTGAAACGACCGGTGCATATCAAGCCTTACAAATTGCAGTTACTGTAGCAGTTGAGTCCCGGCTACAATAAGAGAAGGAAAATATTTTGCATTAAAGTTCCCCATTTCTTCGGAATGACTCATCTTTCCAGACAAATCGACGTTTCATCGGACAAACTAAGCCACCATAATGTAAGAATTTGGGTGTCACAAAATCCTGTCGTCGTCGTCGAATATGAATGAGACTCACCAAAACTGGAAGTGTTTTGTGCCATTTCTGTTGGCAAAGTTTACGAATCTTTCTTGTTTACAGAGGAACATTGATAGGAATGTCATACCTGGACGCGCTGCAAAATTGGTTCTTTCCTCAACTTCAAACAGATTCCAATGATTTTCTTTTTCTACACGACACCGACCTGCCTCCAACTTTCACCTTGAAGTGAGGCGTTATCTTATTGGAAAAGGCGGACAAGTAGATCTGGTTCATTGTTTTTGTACTCTCAGTACCCCACAGAACCCGGGAAATCGAATTTTTGAAGCTGTCGGTTCAATAAAAAGGGAACTGTTGACTGGCTTGTGTAATGAAATTGACTACCGTTTAGATGTTTGTAGAGCAACACATGGTGCTCATATTGAGTGTATATACAGTGTCTATGAAAACATAAACTTTGAACCTCAATCCAGTGACATGGGTAATGTGTTTCTAGCTTTCGTAATGTGTCCGTAATAAAGAAACTTAAATCTATTCTTCCTTCACTCTGTGTTACCGATGCTTCTCCCTAAGTAAGAAAAGGTAATACGTGCCAATCATGGTGCAATTCGTCATACAAAAACTTTGAATAATACGTCCAAAATAGTTAAAACATTTTTGCCGACATTACGCTAAGATGTACTTAATGCCTTAGACGCTTACGTTGCAAGTTATCGCGAAGGGATGTGCACATAATGCAGAAAAATGTGAAAGAGATGGTGGCCCTGTTGATGCACCACAATCGGCGTGCATAACACAGAAGCATTGAAATAATAACATATTCATTTTGGGAAATAATAACTTGCCTCGCAACGTGACTTTTGTTAGAAAATTGATGTTACAGTAAGGTCTGCATTTTATGCAAAAATTTACACGCTTATGCGTAAAAGCTCAACGGTTTCAAAAGGCATCTGCGTGAAAACTACAAGAAATACAGAAAATAGACACTGAGGTACCGAACGTCTTGGGACAGCGATATGCACATACAGAAGCCGCTAATGTCGAGTACACAGGGTATTAAAGGGCAATGCACTGGCGGAGCTGCCATTTGCACGCAGGTGATTCGCGTGAAAAGATTTCCGACATGTTTATGGCAGCACGACGTAAATTAACAGAGTTTCAACGCAGAATGGTAGTTGCAGTGAGACGCATTCGGAAATCGTTGGCGAATTCAATATTCCGTTCAAATGGTTCAAATGGCTCTGAGCACGATGGGACTTAACATCTGTGGTCATCAGTCCCCTAGAACTTAGAACTACTTAAACCTAACTAACCTTAGGACATCACACACATCCGTGCCCGAGGCAGGATTCGAACCTGCGACCGTAGCGGTCACGCGGTTCCAAACTGAAGCGCCTAGAACCGCACGGCCACACCGGCCGGCAATATTCCGTGATCCACAGTGCCAAGAATATGTCGAGAATTCCAAATTTCATGTACTGCCTCTCACCGACGGCCTTCACTTAACGATCGAGAGCAGTTGCGTTTGCTATCAGTTGTAAGTGCTAACAGACAATCTACACTGCGTGAAATAGCAGCAGAAATTAACGCGGAACTTACGACGAAGGTATTGGTAAGGACAGTGCGGTGAAATTTGGCGTTAATAGACGACCGACGCGTGCGCTCTTGCTAGTAGCACTACATCGCACGCAGCGCGTGTCCTCGGTTCGTGACCATAACGTTTGGACCATAACAACTGTAAAACCGTGGACTGGTCAGATGAGCCCCGATTTAAGTTGGTAAGAGCTAATGGTAGGTTTCGATTATGGCACAGACCCCACAAAGCCATGCATCCAAGTTGCCAACAGGATATTGTAGAAGCTGACGGTGGCTCCATAGTGGTGTGGGCCGTGTTTGCGTGGAATGGACTGGATCCTCTTGTAACTGAATCGACTGGAAATGGTTATTTTCCACTACTTGGAGATATTTTCAGGCATCCAAGAACTTTGTCCCAAAGCATGATGGAATTTTTATTGATGACAATGCGCCACGTCATAGGGCCGCAGTTGTTCGCGATTGGTTTGGAGAACATTCTGGAAGTTCGAGCGTGTATTTGCTCACCCAGATCGCTCGTCACGAATTCCATCGAACATTTGTGGGACATAATCGAGATATTTTTTCCTGCACAAAATCCTGCACCGGCAGCATTTTCGCAGTTACTGTCGACTATAGAGACGGCATGGCTAAATATATCTGCAGGGGCTTCCAACGACTTCCTGGGTCCACGCCTTGTGGGCTTGCTGCTCCACGCTGGGCAAAAGGAGATCCGACGTGATATTAGGGTTTCAAATGGTTCAAATGGCTCTGAGCACTATGGGACTCAACTGCTTAGGTCATCAGTCCCCTAGAACTTAGAACTACTTAAACCTAACTAACCTAAGGACGACACACACATCCCTGCCCGAGGCCGGATTCGAACCTGCGACCGTAGCGGTCGCGCGGTTCCGGACTGTAGCACCTAGAACCGCTCGGCCACTCCGGCCGGCGATATTAGGGGGTATCCCATGACTTATGTCACCTCAGTGCATAGCACTGGACAGAGCAACTCTCCAGGTTGTTAGTTCACGTTGTAGATGCTCAATATAGCCACCATTAGGTGTGGCCAGCGTCAACACGTACGTTAAATTCATTGCAGTAGTTGGTGCTTTCTTCCCGGGAAGGTGCGACAGCAACCGTCTTTAGAAATTTGTTCATTGAATTCCGTTTCTGTAGGCTCCAACTAATGTGATGTGACAATACAGAATGGATCTATTTGATCCGATGCGTCTCCCGTCTGGTGGCGCATTCTGCAAATGCGTCGCGGCGTGTATCAGGGATCGAAACCTGAAGAATTCATCTATCCATTGACATGCGTCGTTTTGCTCTATATATTGCAGTTTTCTCACATTCATCTTCTGAAACGAGTTACATACGAGTAACACTGTGTAAATGAGAATTTCATTTGTCGTTAAGTGGTGAATCCATACACATTAACTGAAATGATGGAGAAACATAACTGATATGTAGTGAAGAAAAATATTGTAGTTTGTGTTTGGCTGAAAATGCTATTATTCTTGGAATCTCTGAAAGGAAATTCTGACATATCAAAGACGCAGTGACATACAGAGACTATTGAGTTTTCAGGGGACAAACTACAGAGTGTCTTACATTGCAAAATGTGCATGTCTTCGTTCTGAATACTTGACGCTGTTTTCTCTCGATTACACTTCTCCACAATTATTTTGCATCTGGGGTATAGAATCCTAATCATCTTTCAGTTCAGTTCACTTTCCTTACTTCACTGTTTACTTGTTTTCCAGAGGTGGTAGAAGGTTTACAAATCAGCATTAGATGGCAGGTGCGTTAAACATGCTAAACTTCACTCACCTGATGGGAATACGACCCATAGTGCGAAAGAGACTTCACAATCTAGTGGATGTTGAGACACGCATGACCAATTCTGACCATACTTGCCTCAGCCGAACACTGTTGTGAGAATTTTCGTTACCTCAGTGAGCGCTTCTTGCGAGCGGTAGTGGAACGTTGTCGTGCTTAAAACTTGTAGTTAGTAAAAATGACAACCGGAAAAAATTGTTGTTGTCCGAACCACAACGACAACTTTTGCTACGTATGTGAGAAATTCATCGCAATTTTTGAAAGGAAACCAATCACAGGTTTGGCACAGAAAATCTATTTTGATTTTTGGTGATAAAAATAAGAATTTTGCATGTCGTGTTGTCTGCATAACCTGTATTATCAATTTAATCGAATGGTTGAAAGATAAATGTGGAACCAATAGATTCGCAGTTCGAGTGGTGTGGTATGACACTACTTAATCCATCTTTAACTTACGCTAAGGAGAACACACACCCCCTTGCCCGAGGGAGGACTCGAAACTCCGACGGGGGGAGCCGGCCGAACCGTGGAAAGGCACCTAAGACCGCGCGGCTACCCCTTGTGGCCTAAAGACCATATTTGAGATTGTTGGCGTTTGCCTCATAAATACTCCAAGGCATACAAGCAAAACCAGGTGTACGAAGAGGAACATCTGTGGCTTTTCTTCCTTATGCTGGAGGGTTATCGTTTAAGATTGGACGAATTTTAAGGAATTTTAACATTAAGAGTGTGTTCCGTCCACCTTCTAAGATTAGGGCTCTGCTTGGCTCTGTGAAAGATGATTTGGGACTTAGGAAACCCGGGGTGTACGAAATTCCGTGTTAATGTGGGAAAGCTTACGTTGGCCGTTCTATTCGCACAGTGAATGACAGGTGTGTGGAACATCGCCGTCATACGAGGCTACAACAGCCGGAAAAATCGGCGGTAGCAGAACACTGCCTAAATGAGGGACACAATATGAAATTTGAGGTAACTGTTGTGGTTGCCAACATTTCCGGTTTTTGAACAGTGTCTATAAAGAGGCGATTGAAATTAGGTTGGCTGATAATTTAATCAACAGGCACAACGGGTTTCCTCTTAGCAAAACGGGGAATCCTGTATTATCTCGCATCAAAACTGAACGTTCTTCGGTGCGGCCCTGATTGCGATATATCGTTGCCAGCAGTGCTTCACTAAGGGCGGCGCCACCTCCCTGTTCTGGAAGGCAGAAACCGTGATGGGCGGCGCATGCGCCGTGTACCGAACGGTGGCCCATATAGGACGCCGATTTGCAACCTGGCGTCAGTTCTCAGCGGGACTCAGCAGCAGAAGCAGCATTTCCTGACGATGGCGAATAGTTGGATCGCCGAAATATCGAGTCAAGTTGATTTTAGGATCCGGAAGCAAACCCGAAGAGACTGTCAAGTCAAAAAATATCCAAATGTGTTCAAAGAAATCTGGATTTGCATAATAAAATCTAAAAGAGGACGACTGATTGCTGCACTCTATAATTTATAAGTGATAGAACGTTACTTAATGTAAATAGCTTTGTCATGTTATATTAATGATCAACTTCTCTGTAAGAGTACTGGTGACCGAAAAACGGATGAAAAGCTTCTAACTTGTTGTTGTAATATAAATTATGATGAGAGTTTATACTCAAAAAATTTAAGATTCTGCCCCAGTTACGTACTCTCGTCCGTGCTTCACCATGCTGACGGATGGCTGGCCCTCGGCTGCGAGTAGCCTAGCCTCACGCCTATCGCCGTGTGTCTGGCCTGGTTTGGCCGTGGAACAGCCCTCAGTAACAGCGTGCAGCAGTCAACGTGTTAAATGTGTTACTGGAGTGAATCCTCCCGGTGTCAGAAAAATGGTACCGAATCCTCCCAAGCCAGCAAGGCTCTGAAAAACGATGGGACAGAACCCTCCCGTCTGAAGCAGGTAGCAGTTCTAAACGTTATGAATTCTCCGAGCCGGCAAAGGAAAGCATATGAAGTTACAGTAGTAAAAGTTTTTCGCGTGTGTTGTATGTTTAGAAGTTTAGTCTTTTATCTTATTGAGATAAAGTCCAGTCAGCACAGCGCCAGCGACTAAGTCCCGCTCGAGGTCACGAGCAAAGCGTGCATAAGTGAATCAAAATTTTTTGTTTAAAACATGGGAGGGGTAAGGGAAGGAGGTAAGGAACATGGCAGAGATAATTATATTACTGTCTGTAATACAGCATACAATGTGTCAGTTTGGGAGGATTCGGTCCTGTTACCTGATTACCCACCTGGTTTCTGGAGGATTCGGGACTGCGCCCATGTCTTCGGTCCTGCGTTACCTCACCCCAGAGAACATGTCAAATTGGCGGGGGTCGAATCAAGCCAGGCGCAGCTGATAACCCAGTAAAGATACTTCAAATAGGATTCTAGCTTTTGTTTACAAAGGATTTTCTGTGGGTATTGTGTAAATATGGTAGACGTAATATGATTCTACCTTTTGATACTTATAATTGAAAGAGATTTTCTTTGATGGATGTAATGTACAATTTACATAAGGTGTTTATTCCTCTTTTTAACATATTATGAAGTCCACTTCTTTTTCTCTTGTTCTTAGCGAAGGTTGAAATCAAAAAGTATTGCTTCCTCATTCACCGTTCCCGATTTTTCTGCTTTTACGCATCCGCTTATTATTTTGATGCATTTATCTTTTGAACTTCACACTTTAAAAATCTTTAAAAATTTTATTCACTGATATTAACTGTAGTTTTCCTTATTCTGACTGAGCTCAGTGTGTTTTGAGTTCATTGATATTCCTGTAGATGACGAGTACTGCCAAACTTGTAAACGATTTGCTCCCTACACTTTTGTGTTCATGAGCACATTTTGTCTCTCTCTCTTTCTCTCCAACCTTGTTGTCTGTAAATTATGCTGTCGTTTTCAGTGTACTCGTAAATTGTCTGTGTGCGTAAGTGTGAATGAAAGATCTGGTCGTAGCGTATTTGTAACGTGTTGTATGAAATTGTCTCTAAAATAGATAATGGTTAATTATTTTTACCACGGATCTTCTTACAGTCTCTTAAACTGTAAAAATGTTAACACTTCGGCGTGCTAAATAATTGATTGTAATTACTTCCTTTTATTGAAGTTACGTTAACAAACAGATGCACACCAAAGCAACAACAACAAATAAAAATGTTCTCTGTTAGCCTCAGGGTTTGAAACTATAAGGTTCTATACGTATATTTATTTGTAACACATTGGTTTGTTAATTTCAACTGCATAAAGCGTATTTAATTATAGCTCTCTCAGTAATAGTGCCTACGTGAACAATAACGTACCTGACATTAGTAGCCCGGTACGCCAAAATTTGCATCAGAAAATGAAAATAATGACGGAGATACTTTACTACTTGCATAAATGCGAAATGAATAAGTATTCTAAATAATATCTGTGCTACAAGAGCCGTAATTAGCAAAAATAGTCATACCGACCGTCGTGGCGAACAACAACAGGGTAAGATCGTAATTAGTAAAACTTTCAATGACTGTAGGAAAGGAGATAGTTCTCCTATAAATAAAAGATTGTTTCAACGAAAAGGTACAATGTCTTCTTTTTTATCAGACAAATGAAAGATAACAGAGTATATATTTTTTCTTTCATCATTATCTACACAGATAATGAATCGTTGTTGTTGTCTTTGTCCTTTTCACTCGATGCTTTTCGCATGAAAAGATGTCACTGTTTCTGAAATACTACAGAAAAATAGTAAGTCCTTTTCTTAAATATATTCACATGGAAAAATACACCAGGACATGGTAGAGTTTGCAGCCATCATACGATCGAAGCGAATCGCAAACTGATGGAGACAGCATATCCGTATGGATAGAAAATTGTCAGTTGCTCCTAGTCAATAAAAAAGTGTGAGGTCCTTCACATGAGTTGTCAGCAAATTTGTTACATTTCGGGAAGACGATAGATCACATAAATTTAAAGGTTATCGATTTAACCAAATACATAGGGATTACAAATACGTATAACTTAAACCGGAACCATGACATGAAAAACGTAGTGAAGAAGCCGAACCGAAGACTCCATTTTATGGGCAGAGTACTTAGAAAGGAAACTCATCATCGCAGCGCCCTGAGATTTAGTGCTAAGAGTGCCCAGTGGACAGCCCGTCAAAAACTGAACACAGATGAAGCATGAAAACAAGAAGTAAGTGTACTGAAGCGTGAAAACTAACTATAATAGAAACAGTGAACGGTCCCAGAACAGGAACTGCAAACAGAGCAGCCTGCCAGAGCAATTCCAAAACGGGGCGCAATTTCAAAAACGGTAAAGACATTTGTTCTGACAGAGCACAGAGAAGCTGTGTGATTGTGAAACTTTTGCGTTTATTTGTTGCAGCTTATGTGACAAACTATTACGTTTTCATCATTTCCTTCGGAATGATCACATTCACATTCATGCGAACACCTAAATCGGGCAAGGAGGCATGTTTCAATCACTTACCAGGCATATAAATAGATGCCCTGGTAAGAGATTCCTATCGTAGGACACACGTACTGTCACTATTGCCGTGTATGACACACCAGGCGTATTTTTTGGTGGAGCATTCGGTTGGCTTTTCGTCTTGTCGTCAAAAGTTTGCGGTGCCCATTCGAAAGCCACTTCCTTTCGGCTGCTAACAGACCAGTTGTGCAGAATCAACTTTCATCATAGGTCCCTTTCTTATACCTCGCTGTTGCAAGCGGAGGTTACACCACAAGGCAGACACAAATTTGAATACACTGAACACGGTTCGCCTTCTTTATTGTCCAACATCGTGACCACTTACCCACGACGCCGCTGCTGCTTCGCGCTGCTCTATATTGCAGTTCTTGTTGTCGGCCGAACACTGTTTCTACTTTGCTCTTTTTTTCACACTTCAGTACGCTTTCTTCTTGTTTTCATGTTTCATCTGTGTTCAGTTCCTGACGTGCTCACCACTGGGCCGTCTTACCACTAAATCTGAGGGAGATGCGATGAGGACTTTCCCTTGATAGAAGATACAACAATTCGACTAAAGAGAGTGCCTAAACTACCATTGTCTCACTTCTTGTGAAGTACTGCAGCGCGGTATGTAGTCCTTGTCAGACAGGACAGACGCCAGTCACCAAAGAAGTTCAGAGAGGACCAACTCGTTTGGTATTATCGTGAAATAGGAGAGAAAGAATCACGTATACGACACGCGAATTAGGTTGGCAATCGTTGAAACAAAGGTATTTTCATTGTGGGCAAAGCTTTTCACTGAATATCAGTAATCAACTTTCTCCTCTGAATGTGAAAGTTGACTCCCACTGACATCGTCTACTCCTTCTACCATTAGAACTTGCACGGAAAGATTTAGTTATTCATTTTACCCACAGGCGGTTCGAGAATGGAAAGATAGGAAACAGCCCGAAAGATTGTTCTCTGGCAAGGACTGATTTGCAGAGTTGTTATACAGATGTAAATACACATAAAATGGTGCAGTTGTATCCTGAACACAGGTCGATCTCAATTTAGTACGTTCTCTCTAACTGTGCCTCCGTTAGCCGCATGATGAAACGGCAGTGAGCTCTCATCTAGCCTGCGTCCTACTCGGGACGACACACAATTTTTTGCCGCCCCTAATAACTGCCTCGGCTGGTCAGCAGCGCGCTCGGCGCCGTCCGCTGCTCTTCGCGGCGCAGTTAATTTCCGCGGAGTCCGCCAGCGGCGCCACTTGCGGTCACCTGCAGGCCTCTGGCGGAAGTAAGTTATAATTGGTACTGAATATTGCAGCGCTCCCGTGAAGAACTCTGTGATGAATAGCACCTCGCGAATAAAGCGGCGACTTGTCTTTGCTAGGAATCTGCATAACTTGTCAGTAAAAATTACGTTCCCAGACATAACTCTGCATCAGTTGCCGCATCAAAGCAATGTAAACTACAGTGAATTACGAACCGCTGGAGCCCCTAGACTAACAATACCTACACTTTCGTATGAGAGCACTTTATACGTCACTAATGTCGTCATTATTCTCTAATTATACCACTGTCATTAGCAATTTTTTTTACCGAGAATCCAGCGCATCTGCGTGTTACCATCTTTATGTAATGTCATCCTCACTGATTTTTACCGCCGCCACCACTTTCTCAACCCACACGTTTGTCATCACCTTGCTGCCTACCTGTTTACCTGCCGCCTTCTACAGTTGTCTCTCCCTAAAGACTAACTGATGCGTTTAAGGGGCTCCGGAACGCCCTATACTTGCAATGTTAAAATAACGCTTATAAATTACATCTTTCCTCACAAAGTATTTGAGGTAAGAAGTTGAACTTTTTACAGATTATTTATTGGAATATGGGCTACAACTTAACACAGGGATTTTACAAAATTTTAGTTCAGTTATTAAAGATGATTTTTTTTCAATTGTAATGAAAATTCACAACATTTTTTTGCAATTTTTTATTTATATATTCAAAAATATACAGTTTTTTTGAAAAAAGGCTGTGTTAAATTATGCAGAAGGTACTGTGTAACATTTACTGAAAGTTAGAAACAAATATGTTTGGAAGATCCTTAGAAAACATGTAATTAGTATGAGAAAATAAAAGTTTTGGGAATCGAGCGACAAAGATTGGATTAACTTTTTAGTGCATTCCAGGTCCATAGGATGGATTATCTTCATCCTCTGCAAACTCCTCCTCCAGCTTCCTCTTGTTCCTCCTCCTATTTACTCTTGCTTGTATTTCTAGACTCTTTACAGCTCTGTCTGCAGCCCTAAGGCGTTCCTTGTCTAAAGCAAGCATCGCTCGTACCATGTTACAACCTATCTTCATTCCCATATTTCTAAATACCTTTGGCTTTCCAACATTTCTCCTTTTCTTAAAAGCCTTCAGAGGATTTCTAATAACTTATTATTATACTTCAACAAAACAGAGACTCAAGAAACAGAATTAATTACGAATATTTTCGAGATAACGACAGAGTAAATAAACATGAAACAATCGACAATCACACCAGCGATATATATTGAACCATCACAGGTTAGCCACAACACATACTTTATCTCACATCACTAAAATGTACCTGATGAACACGGACGTTAATAATAACACCATTTGACAGCAGTTTAACAGCGCCACAGTGGGTCACGCCCATGTAGAACACATTTCAAAAAAAATTTTAAAATAGTTGTAGTCTTCGGAATTGAATAAATTATATATCTATTAAAAGGTAATAGTCTGCAGATTCAGAAAACGCAAAAAAGTAAAAATTGAACTTTTCATGATTTTGAGCCTTTCCGGAGCCCCGTAAGTCTCAGCTGTATCAACCACAATCCCCAACAAGGTATCATATCAACAACATAGCCTTCCCAGTCAACTCTGTCGCATACATCTCTTCGTCTCTGGATCCTACAATGACAACCTGGATTACTTCAAATATCACGAAGAATACTGTTCTCTCCCACCTTTCTTGATTGTGGATAGGCTACTGTGGTCACACGGAACACCCATCTGCGCCAGAGAGAGCAACAGCATGACCATCACTTGTTAAGCAGCAGCCTTTATCGAAGGCGTCTTTTAGCAGCGGCAATAGTATCAAGACAGGTATAAACTGACGCATCTGTATCAGCATCCACAAAAGTATTGCGAAACCTTTTCGTTCGCCACAGAATGGGTCACTGGCAACTTTCATTTCAACTCGTAACAGCTGAAGGCACTCACAAACACGATACTAGCTGCTTTTCGCAATTTTCTGAACATATTTCTTTAGATCAAAATTCAAGAAAGGGGATCCATATTTAGACAGCTCACGCAACATAAACAGACTACACTGAAAGGTACCAAACACCAAGCCGATAAAATGTGATTGCAGGCCGCCTACGCACACTATACTCAGCAACACCATCATAAATTCGAACGCTACTCCTAACCTGGAGGTCTCTACAATCAAACTCTGTATGTGCAAACGAAAATAGCTTCCCATTGAGGTCCTGTTATTCAGAATATTGCATATTATCCTCACAAACGTTCAGCCTTTATCAAAATTTACATCTCTTGTTTCTATTACCACGCCCTTCTGCATAAGTAACCTAGATCAATTTCGATCCTCGTGTTTCCTTGACGCTACCGGAAAGCCTCTTCCTAGGCAACTCAACAAGACATTACGTTACAAACACAAGGAAGCCAAAGTGGAAGGGCTACATGGAGGCAATAACATGGTACAATGCAGTATATTAAACACTCACTTTCGCATCGTTACCCAAAAGATTAAGGTTTGCTCACAGGCTGAAATGATTAAAACACCCACCCATCTGCAGCAACTCAGACCTTCCTCTCTTACGCAGTTAATTTAAAGAGTTATCTATTACTGGCCACCCTTTCAAAAACGGTGCCTCCAGTCAGGCATCGAAAGCATTTCAACAAACATTGTTATTACTATGATACTTGATCTATAACGACTACCTCTGAGAATTTCAAACATGCGGTTCATCTCCACACAGCAAAGAACCTCACCTCTGAAAGCAATGCCTGAACCTTTACTGACATGCATGTTGTATCTTATCTTTTCACTTATATTGAAACCATAATTCAGCAAATATACTTTAACTCAGAATACGCATACCCTGTTAAATAAAAACTTCGACTCAAATAACGCCATCCAACAGCCAGCCACGGATGAACACATTATTAAAGGCAAGTGATTAGGGTAATATGAAGAGCAACTGGAAATGGTGTAACGAGAGCAAGATTAGTTATGAATAAGATGGCAGGGTAGATAGTAAGCTGCTGTGGACAGTTTAGGGAAAGGGTTGTTCTCGTCAGATACGAAAGAAAAAAAAGTCACATCAACAATAGTTCAGGTAGACATACCGACTTCACAAGCAGAAACCGAAAACATGAAGAAAATGTACTAGGATACTGGATGGGTAATTCAGTACATAAAAAGAAATGAATATGCATTGGTCAAGGGGATCTGGAACACAGTAGTAGAGTAAGGGACAGCAAAAAAAGAGTTACGGGACGAAATGAGTTTGGCAGTAGGAATGAGAGAGAGGGAAGACTAATTGAGTTCTGCAATAAATTTCAACTCATAGTAGCGAACACACTGTTCAAAAATCACAATAAGAGGAGGTATACTTGGAAAACGTCTATAAACACAGGAAGATTACAGGTTCATTACATTATGGTTTGGGATTACGAAAGCAGATATTGTATTTTAAGGAGCCCTCATGATCTGATACAGAATCGCATCACAATTCAGTAATGATGAAGAATAGACTGAAGTTTAAGTGAATCGTCCCCAAGAATCAATATGGAAAGAAGTGGGGTGCGGAACCAAGATATTTAAATTTATTTACTCGATCTATTTTGCCTATTTGTGTTTCTATGTATTTTGGTGGATTTTTTGTATTTGTCATGAATTTTGTTATTTTAGCTGAAATTTTAAGACCAGTTCTGTTTGCTAATTTTTCCAGAATGTTTATTTGAGTAACTGCTTTTGTCAGGTTTTCTGATTCTTCTTCTTCTTATTATTATTATGTCTATTATTACTAACACTGCTATCTGAGAAACCAGGCATTGCCCAGGTATTTATTTATAACTGTGCCTGCATGGAATTTATTATTTACTTAAAAAGCTTCTTGTATGCAATGTTTGAAGTCAATCAATGGGCAGCGGTATGAAGACACCCGAAGAAACTGCAGTTCGCCGTGAAGTCAAAATGGCCTGGAAATCGGTCCGATGGAATTACTGCCAATTGGACGAAAGCGTGGTCGGGAAACGCTGGAACATGCTCTGTACAACCCGGATTTTTCAAGGTGTGACTTTCACATCTTTGGCAACATGAAGAAAGACCTGCGCGGACGTCGGTTTCAGTCGACAATAAAATGCAAGAATGGCTGCGTTTGTGGATTCGTCAGTGTCACACCGCGTTCGGCGAAACAGGAACTGATCGTCTCGCCTCCCTGTGGGATATATGTGTTAACGTGTGTCGTGATTACATTCGAAGGAACCATTGCACGGTCCGGTTGTTGCAGGTCTTCAGTTTTCATCTGATTGCCGTTTATAACTTATAGCAGCAGGATGTTAGCGTTACGTTACCTTAGTCAGCAAGGGCGGGCAAACGTTGCACGCGGCTCATGAGCGCACAGCGCTGCACGTGTGCTGATCGCGTGCAACCGTCGACTGGGGCAGTTGGCGACAGCCGACAGGTTGCTGCTGTGTAGTGCCAGGCTAAGCTGCGGACGTTGATGCGAAGCGACCACTACGTAGTGAACGTTGTATTTGAAGTACCGGAAAACGCAGAGTGAATCAAGGAAACGGAGAAGTGGAGATTTGCTATCTTTTAAAAAGCAATGGGAGAGTGAATTTTTCTTTGTACAAAAACGTGAAAATGCGAAATGTTTAATACGTGGCAGTATTCTCGCTGGTCAGCGGAAGTTTCGTATTGAAAGCCATTATAATAAATTTCACAAGGACAAGTACAATTTACTGTCGGATTCTGAGCGGATGGGTAAATTGACTCAACTTACGAAGAGCGATCTGACGATACTAGATGAATCTGACGTAAGTTGCTGTTGTCACGAGAGATCTGCGACTTTCTTTCGTCATGTCTCTCATCTAACTGATTTAACATTTTATGGAGCACGACAACAATGATAGCCCATCGGTACGTGCAAGCTATAAGATTGCGCTTAATATAGCG
The DNA here is from genome assembly GCF_023898315.1 of Schistocerca nitens. Taxonomy (NCBI): domain Eukaryota; kingdom Metazoa; phylum Arthropoda; class Insecta; order Orthoptera; family Acrididae; genus Schistocerca; species Schistocerca nitens. The sequence continues at coordinate 2,238,694 of NC_064619.1, read as the reverse complement.
AGAGCTGGAAAACCATTTGTTTGAAGGTGAGTTTATAAAGGAGTGCATCAGTGACGCTGATGATTTACTTTGCCCACTGAATGCAAATCAGTTTCGAGCTATCACTCTTTCTCGGCGGACTAAAAGTTGTCGTATAAGTGCCATGGCAGGTGACGCATACCGTCAGTTAAGGAGTGCAGTGCAGGAGTTTATTGCGTTTTCCATCGCACTTGATGAGTCCACAGATATTTCAGACACCACGCAATTAGTGATTTATGTCCGCGGCCTGGACACTGTTCAGCACATAACAGAGGATTTTTTGGATATGATATCTTTAAAAAGCACGACCACCGGCGCGGACATCCTAAAAGCCGTTGAAGAAGCTGTCGATTCAGCTGGATTAAACTGGGAACGTTTGGTGTCAGTGACAACAGACGGAGCACCTGCAATGAAAGGGGAGCAAATGGGATTTGTTGGATTACTAAGAAAAAAGCTACAGCGTAAAGAAGAATCACTGTACAGCAACCACTGCATTTTGCACCAAGAAGTACTGTGTGCAAAAGCAGCAAAACTGGGGGACGTCATGCAAGTGGTTATTCGGGCAGTTAACTATTTGAGATCCCACGGGATTACACACAGACAGTTTCACACATACTTAGCTGAAACTGGGGAAGAGTACGGTGACACACCTTACCACAGTAAAGTCCGCTGGCTTAGCCGCGGTAATGTACTCAAAAGATTTATTGAGCTGAGAATATCAATAAATCAGTTTTTAAAAGACAAAGGAAGGGACGACCCCAAGTTAGAAGATCCAGAGTGGGTTGCCAACCTTGCATTTTTAGTAAACAATACTGAGCACATGAACGTATTGAACACAATTTTGCAAGGATAAAATCAGCTGACTTGTGAAATGGCTGAAAAGGTGCCAGCTTTCACTAGCAAGCTTGAGCTGTGGGAACGACAGCTCTCGTCAGGAAACGCAGTGCATTTCCCTACTCTATCTACTGTGAGAAAACAGAATTGCAAAGAATATGTTTCCGTACTTAGTGCGATAAAAGAGGAATTTCTCAAGGGATTTGGGGTTATATTATATTTATCCCAAGCATTTGAATGGTTCTCGAGACCATTTGCTGCTTCTGTAGATGATATACATCCCAATTTGCAAAGGGAATTAATATATCTACAGTGTAATTCTCCTCTGAGAGACAAGTTCCTTTTGGCAAGACGTGTAATAGACTTTCAATTACGACATCCCACAGAAGGAGTTACCTCGACTCCATCGTGAAGCCTCGAAGATAATGTCAATGTTTGGATCGACATACGTTTGTGAGAGATTTATTTCTGTTATGAAAATTAATAAGTCTCGGTTAAGAGCAAAAATCAGTGATGAAAATTTACCTAACTGTTTGCGTTTGTCTGTATGTAGAAATTTTGTTCCAGACATTAAAAGTATTGTAAACTCCACCTGTGATAATTAAATAAAACGTATCGTAGGTAAAAGGCTCTCTTTCAAACCATGATTTCTGTCAAGCACTCCTACTAACCTTATCCCTTCATTCAATAAAGCAAGCTAGGAAACAAAACTCATTACACAGGAAGGAGCGGAGAGACGGTATGGTCGGGAGGGGAGAGAAGCGGGTGGCTAGCTTGCCCCTGTGTGCACGCAGAACACCTGTTAACTGCATGCTCGCAAGTGCACCGCACACGAGCAGGATTCGTTCCCGCCTCTGCCTGAGTGCATAGGTGACACGCTATTAAGGCAGACTACATGCCAACTACAATCTTATTGGTCGTAGGATGCCACAAATAACAAGTATGAAATTATAAAGAACCATCAATTGGACTGAGATGTGCACTGTCTTCTGTGAAACTGCATGTAACATTATCAATGGACTGATATTTACAGTCTTGTTTGTCACTTATTGTTTGTGGAGAGAGCACCCACTGCTGTGTCAGCAGTGATGGGAGTGTTCCATCGACCGGTCTGAGGGCTAAAGACACAGCAAACTTGCCAAAGTGCGACACATGACATCATTATGCGGCAAGGTTCTCGTAATGACTGATGCGGCAGCAGGGCTGCATTCCTTCACTGCCAAGCGTCTGTGTAATGAGTTTTACGCATGGTCTGAGACTCAAGGGAGAGATTCGGGCTGGCGGCTGTGCTTCTGGACAGCTTCAGCGTCTGCTGGACAGCCACGGTTGTCATCAGCCGGGAACCTGCACTCTGGGGTTTGGGGTGCCACATGGCACTGCATCTATGCTGCTCCCCAGCACCACGGACTTTTTCGGCCATCAACATCTGGGCCTGAAGGCCTTGGCCGCCAGCCAGAAACTGAACTGCTGAAGCACCAATGAGACATCAAGCTGCCGCCGAGACAACACAACGCGGATTAGCACTGGTTTGCCATGGGCTGTGTGATCGATTCCTGACCTCACTCTTGGAACACAGATGTCTTCGTTCGATGACGGCTAATGCCGGTGGGTGAGCGTGTGCACCTGCAACTGCTGTAGCTTGTTCGAGCAATAAACGGTTTACATGCGTTCTGCCTATCTTGCTGCAGTGTACTCCTGTAGCTTTAGCTAATCCATCGACCCCATAATGCCCAGGTGGGTGTTGAGCACCCCAGCTTTTAACACTTCTACAGAGTGGTTCATTGATAGTCACCGGGCCAATATCTTACGAAATAAGCGTCAAACGAGAAAACTACAAAGAACGAAACTTGTCTAGCTTGAAGGGGGAAACAAGATGGCGCTATGGTTGGCCCGCTAGATGGCGCTGCCATAGGTCAAACGGATATCAGCTGCGTTTTTTTAAATAGGAACCCCCATTTTTATTACATATTCGTGTAGTTCGTAAAGAAATGTGAATGTTTTAGTTGGACCACTCTTTTCGCTTTGTGATAGATGGCGCTGTAATAGTCACAAACATATGGCTCACAATTTTAGACGAACAGTTGGGACACGTAGGTTTTTTAAGTTAAAATACAGAACGTAGCTGCCTTTGAACATTTTATTTCGATTGTTCCAATGTGATACATGTACCTTTGTGAACTTATCATTTCTGAGAACGCATGCTGTTACAGCGTGATTACCTGTAAATACCACATTAATGCAATAAATGCTCAAAATGATGACCGTCAACCTCAATGCATTTGGCAATACGTGTAACGACATTCCTCTCAACAGCAAGTAGTTCGCCTTCCGTAATGTTCGCACATGCATAGATAATGCGCTGACGCATGTTGTCAGGCGTTGTCGGTGGATCACGATAGAAGATATCCTTGAACTTTCCCCACAGAAAGAAATTCGGGGACGTCAGATCTGGTGAACGTGCGGGCCATGGTATGGTGCTCCGGCAACCAATCCACCTGTCATGAAATATGCTGTTCAATACCGCTTCAACCGCACGCGAGCTATGTGCCGGACATCCATCATGTTGGAAGTACATCGCCATTCTGTCATGCAGTGAAACATCTTGTAGTAACATCGGTAGAACATTACGTAGGAAATCAGCATAAATTGCACCATTTAGATTACCATCGATAAAATGGGGGCCAATTATCCTTCCTCCCATAATGCCGCACTATCCATTAACCCGCCAAGGTCGCTAATGTTGCACTTGTCGCAACCATAGTGGATTTTCCGTTTCCCAATAGTGCATATTATGCCGGTTTGCGTTACCGCTGTCGGTGAATGACACTTCGTCGCTAAATAGAACGCGTGCAAAAAATGTGTCATTGTACCGTACTTTTTATTGTGCCCAGTGGCTGAACTGTACACGACGTTCAAAGTCGTCGCCATGCAATTCCTGGCGCATAAAAATATGGTGCAAGTGCAACCGATGCATTCTCAACACCGACGTTCTTTAGATCCCGGATCTAGCGCAATTTGTCTGCTATTGATGTCTGGATTATCCGCGACAGCAGCTAGAACACCTACTTGGGCATCATCATTTGTTGCAGGTCGTGGTTGACGTTTCACATGTGGCTGAACACTTCCTGTTTCCTTAAATTACGCAGCTATCCGGTGAACCTTCCGTACACTTGGATGATGACGTCCTGGATAACGAGCAGCATACATAACACACGCCCGTTGGGCATTTCGATGACAATAGTCATACATCTACACGATATCGACCTTTTCCGCAATTGGTCCATTTTAACACGGGTAATGTATCACGAAGCAAATACCGTCCGCACTGGCGGAATGTTACGTGATACCACGTACTTATACGTTTGTGACTATTACAGCGCCATCTATCACAAAGCGAAAAAAGTAGTCCCACTAAAACATTCATATTTATTTACGTACTACACGAATGTGTAATAAAACATGGTGGTTCATATTTACAAAAAAACTCAGTTGATATCCGTTTGACCTATGGCAGCGCCATCTAGCGGGCCAACCATAGCGCCATCTGGTTTCCCACTTCAAGCTAGACAAGTTTCGTACTTTGTAGTTTCTTCGTTTGAAGCTTATTTCATGAGATATTTGGCCCGGTCACTATCAATGGACCACCCTGTATAAGAAACTCACGAGCATGTGGTGCATCTTCTATATTTATTCAGTCCGTCGAACCCATAATTCCCAGGTGTGTGTAGAGTATCCCAGGTTTTAACACTTTTACACGTGGTGCATCCTATATATTTAAGAACCCGATGAGTTTAACGCAAATAGTCTTCATTGACTGTCAAAAGAAAATTGTAACCGATTTTGTAACTCTGTCCCAACAGGGAAATAAGTTCGCAACTATATGCAAGTACTTGGAACAACGAAAGGAAGGTTTTCACAGTCAGAGTTCGTTCTCTACTGATTGACTATCAAATGTTCAAGTCCTCGTTCTCCTTGAGCTGAGCACATTGGAACAGATGAATACTTAAGTCACTGTTATGATTGGGTAGAGAGGCTGCAGCGCTCAGTATTTCTGCAGGTTACTTCCGACGACGTGTCGAGTGCTTTCCTAGTCTACTGCACTTTGCCGAGCGGTATTACGTCCGACACAGTGTTAGGAGGTATCGCACGACATTTGTCAGCTCACTGTTCTTTGCACCTATTAGTATCCAGACACCATCACTGTTTACAAAGTGATACAGTTTACAAGTGATGTATTACGATAGAGAAAGGAGCCTGACAACGGTGTAAGTATTCTGTTGTTGTTGTTTTATTTTCATATTTACATTTAAGTTTAGTTTTTGGCTAAAGACCTTCACAGAGCCATGTTCTGAGGTAGTGTTTCTGTTTCTTCACTAGATAGTGCCACAGTTTACCCCAAAGTCGTAAAACAGTACACATTCGTCGTGTTAACACATACAAATCCACCCCATGAGGTGGGACGTTTGACAAGCGTTGTGAATACGTATAAATAAACAGTGACTGGTAAGCGTCTGGCTGTTTATTAGTCCTACTTATGGAATTAAAGAACAGTTTCGTTAAATAGTATTATTTCAGTACTCAGCGTAAAACCAAATTGGGATTTCATTCGAACCCGGTGACTTATTAGTTTTCAACCCTTTCAGTTGCTTCTAAGCGTCAGGAATGGCTGTTCCTATATACTACATGCAAGAGACAGTGCGATGGGAAGACATTTGTTCGTTCTTCCTGTGTGAATTTTCTTTGAAATACAGAAATTAAAACATAGGTTAAATGAAACCTATGTTTCTATTCTGTATTCTATTGGCACACCAGGTAGGTCGATGACTGAATAGAAGTTTTCGAACTGCATACGGATTTTGTATTAGCCCATAATTTTGTCATGTTCTCGGAAGGTTTTCTGCAAATGTATGACAGTGGAAATCGTTGTTATCTTCGCCAATCAATCTTTTATACACATACGAATTTATAGTAAATGTTACTACCGACATTTCTACGTTCTTTTCGGAACCGTTTCCTCTGCATGTTCTGATTTTTGTTAATAAACCACGGTTGGTTTACGCTGTCCTTAAACCGTTTATTCGGTACACACTTCTCCAGAGCGCGATTTACAATCAGTTCAAACATTGCCCGTAATTCCACTAAATCCATCATATTTGAACTAAATGATATTTGTTCAATGTCTGAGTTGTATCAGCTGTTTCTTGTATAAGAGCTCCTCTAGCCCTTTTGATGGATGTATTAACTTGAATAACCACTGTCACTATGAAGGCATCATGATTACTAATCGCTTTGTCTACACTGATTGTGTTGTATTATATTGAACCGGGGACCTAGAAACGACGGAGAGGCTTCATCCCCCCCGTAGCCCTCAGTGGTTCACAACCCCACAACATGCTACAGCAGTCCACCCACCCCTCCGCCGCTCTACGCCGAACCCAGGGTTATTGTGTGGCTCGGCCCCCTACTGGACCCCCCGGGAACGTCTCACACCAGATAAGTGGAACCCCAAATGTTTGTGTGGTAGAGTAATTATGGTGTGGTTCGGTGTGGGGCGGCGGTGGGATGAGTGGACTGCTGTAGCCTGTTGTGGGGCTGTGAACCACTGAGGCAGAGACGAAGCCTCTCCGTCGTTTCTAGGTCCCCAGTTCAATACAATACAATACAATTATGGTGTACGCGTATGTGGAGACAATGTTTGCGCAGCAATCACCGACATAGTGTAACTGAGGCGGAATAAGGGGAACCAGCCCGCATTCGCCGACGCAGATGGAAAACCACTTTGAACACCATCCACAGACTGGCCGGTGCACCAGACCTCGACACCAATCCGCCGGGCGGATTCGTGACAGAAACCGGCGTGCTTTCCCGCCCGGAAAGCAGTCCGTTAGACTGCACAGCTAACCGGGCGGGCTTGTCTATACTGATACTGTCGGTAAGATCAGGTCAGAACTTTTAGAAGAATGTGTGCATAACTACTGCGCAAGACTGTCTGTCCGTACCACTTACAATGAACCCAGCGACTGTCGGCCTATATTCTTGTTGGTTTTCATAACGTCTTCTGCGGTGTTCTTCACGTACGTTTAAAGGGTATTTTAGGCATATTAACGAATGATTTTTAGCAGTAATTACGAAATATTTTATACATGCTTTGCTACACTTTACGTCTCATATAATTACGGTTTTGGTTTTCACTTTTGAGTATAGTATATTATGTCCAGTTTTCATCGTAGTTCTGTATAATCTGATGGTGTCCTACCTGGGTTGAACTCGTCGTTTTTGAACCAATAAAGAGAATTTTGCAACCTAGGGCTGTCTACAAACTGCCTATTGGCTTCTGTCTCGGGTTCTTCGGCCGACGTTCATCTAATGATTTTTCTGACGTTTCGCCAGCACGAGTGGCTGGCATTGTCAAAGCTTCACCCTCCATTGCCGGTGGTGAACTGGAGCCGAGCTCGCGGGCGCAGACTATATGTACCTGGCGCGCCAACGTCCGAGGGCTTCTCCGCGGTCATTTCCGGTGCGGTTCTCCTCTTGCTACCTGCGACGGTCGTTCGCTGCAGTACGGGAAGCCAGGATCCGTTGACCTTAAGGCTTTCCTCTTTCTTGTTCAAACTGTTCGCGTGTTTTTGTATTTCTACAGCTTCTCTGAACAAGCGCGTGTGATAGTGGTTCTCTACAGCCAGAACTTCCGTGTCGGCGAATTTTATTACGTGGTCGGTCTCATTCAGTGCGTGTTCTGCCACGGTCGATTTCTCAACCTGCCCCAACCTGCAATGTCGCTTATGCTCCGCGACTTCTACGAACAGCTGGAAGGCGTCGCCATGGGTAGTCCTCTCAGTCCAGTGGTGGCCAACTTCTTCATGGAACAATTCGAAGCACAGGCACTGGACTCGGCCACTTGCAAACCTAAGGTGTGGTACAGGTACGTCGATGATACTTTCGTGGTGTGGAGCCATGGTGAAGAACAGCTCGGTGACTTCCTAAGACACTTGAACAGCCTCCATGCCAACATAACATTTACCATGGAAGTAGAAAAGGACAAGAAACTACCATTTCTAGATGTGCTGGTCACAAGGGACGGCGAAAACCTGGGACACAGCGTGTATCGAAAACCGACTCACACGGACCGATACCTGCACAAACTGTCAAACCACCACCCGAGCCAGAAAAGGGGCATGATTAGTACGCTCGTAACGAGAGCAGGACGAATATGTGAGCCGCAACACCTCAAACGAGAAATGCAACACCTGGAAACAGTCCTGAGGAGCAATGGGTACTCCACAAATTATATTAGAAGTGTAACTGAGCCAAACACTCGGCGAAGTAAGGAACCAGAAAAAGAAATGTCGGGTACGGCCTTTCTGCCATACATTCCCAGAGTGACGGATAGAATCGGCCGTATATTGCGCAAACATGGCGTAAAGACGATCTTCAAACCGACAAGGAAGATCAAAGAGTGTCTTAGATCGGCGAAGGAGAAAAGAGACCCACTTTCAATGTCGGGAATATACCGCATACCATGCACATGCGGAAAAGTTTACGTCGGGATGACTGGACGGTCCATTAACACCAGGATCAAGGAGCATAAGCGACATTGCAGGTTGGGGCAGGTTGAGAAATCGGCCGTGGCAGAACACGCACTGAATGAGACCGACCACGTAATAAAATTCGCCGACACGGAAGTTCTGGCTGTAGAGAACCACTATCACACGCGCTTGTTCAGAGAAGCTGTAGAAATACAAAAACACGCGAACAGTTTGAACAAGAAAGAGGAAAGCCTTAAGGTCAACAGATCCTGGCTTCCCGTACTGCAGCGAACGACCGTCGCAGGTAGCAAGAGGAGAACCGCACCGGAAATGACCGCGGAGAAGCCCTCGGACGTTGGCGCGCCAGGTACATATAGTCTGCGCCCGCGAGCTCGGCTCCAGTTCACCACCGGCAATGGAGGGTGAAGCTTTGACAATGCCAGCCACTCGTGCTGGCGAAACGTCAGAAAAATCATTAGATGAACGTCGGCCGAAGAACCCGAGACAGAAGCCAATAGGCAGTTTGTCAACAAGTGGCCACGAAAGCCTCTACAATTTTGTCTAGGGCTGTCTCTTAATATTGATTACAATACTAGGTCGCTGTAGTATTGCGCCACAATGGACTGGAATAAATTTTAGCAGTCAGGCTCAACAGACATGATATTTTTATCGATTTCAATGAACACTCCCCATCTTATGAGGTCTAAACTGTCTGTTGTACATATATTACATGCCTAGTTAGATATATCAGGGCTTTTTATTCATATTTCATCCAGTTCTCGATTCCAAGTATAATTAAGCGCTGGAAGGCGGTAAATTCACAGACTCTGTTACAAATTCTTTGGCTGTTTACCGCTAAAGTCTTGGAATTCGGTCTGTGCATTGTACGCAATTTAATTTTACTCGCTACGTATGGAGAAGCAAGCATTCATTAGAAGACATACTTTGGTGCTCGCGCAGCTGCTTGCTCTATGTAGTAGGAGAATTGAAGCTGTGAGGTGGGAGGGAACTGAGAGAGGTGCTTACATAGCTTAGTCGATGAGGCCATTGCTTTCCAAAACTAAGGCTCAGGATTTGAAGCCCGGTTCGACACAGATTTAGTCAGTCAGAAAACTGAAACAAAGTCCTTCATAATAAACAGAGTAACATAAATAACAACTTAAATAAGTTTTCGACTTAGGTTACTCTGTCTGTCTTATAACACTTAAGTTTCTCTGCCTGTCGCTAAATACTGTTGACCAAAACTCATATTTGGTCGAAAGAGAAAGAACGACACATGCTGTGTGAAAGGGGCGTGGTATAAGAGATTTCTGTACCACGCTTTGAAAGTACGAGTAGATAATTTTCTAGAGCTGCTTAAATTCTTACTTTAATCATGAGAATGACGTAATGTGTTATCCATAAATATCTAAATAACGGAGAAAATTAACTGAGTGACTAGCAATAATTATAATTTGGTTCGAATCAGACACTACTGTGCATTAATCTGACAACTGCAGTAATTGAAAATAGCGACGAGAGGGAATTCAAATCAGTTCAGAAGGCAAGGGAGAAGTAAGAAGAATGACATGAATGAGATGTAGGGGAGAGGATATTTGGGATGTTGACATCATTCAGGAGGTCTGTCCCGACTGGAGTTGCGTATTTAGGAGCAGGAAAGTTCAGAAATGCGATTCTGGGAGCAAACAGGGGAGCTCTGTGAGGAAGACAATCAAGAACGTTGGAACTGTGTTCACCCTGGTCTTGAATTGAAAAGTTAGCAAGGCAGTATAATGCCACAGGAAATAACAGAGCCGCCAGTAGTTTGTGAATAGACCAGTAAAAGATTAATGTTAATAATTGATGTAAGAGGGCATGCTGAGAAGTAACGCCTCCGAATTTTTTATCTGAAAACTCTTAAAGCTTTCTAAATAAAAAGAGTTATTAACATTCCACGTATTTATTGTTCGTGTCTGCATATTTGTAGCCCTCTGCCGTTAGAGTAGTGTTCAGCATGGCGGTGCCTAACGTAACTACGTCGGAAAGCGAAAAACAGCGACCTGCAATCGAGTTTAGAATTCGAAAAGCTCGTCCACACATGGAGAACCATCTCCTTCAACATGACAATGACATATCGCTGCGACACGGGTAGCAGTTCGACGCTCTGGTTTCACTGTAATCCACACAGTGCCGAGTTAGCCACGTACGATTTTCGTCTGTTTCCAAAACTTAAAAAACTCCTTCGAGGACTTCACTTTGATGACGATGAAGCAGTGCAAGCAGAAGCGAGGTTTGTGTCTCCATCAACAAAGTCAAATGTTATACAGTGACGGTATCAACAAATTGCACTCTCGTTTGGAGAAATATTGTCGTCGATAAGATGCCCATTTTGAGAAACAATTGTGTAGAGATGAACAATGAAGATGTAGAATGTTAATGACGTACGTTTTATAAAAAAAAAAAACTTTAAGAGTTTTCACATAAAAATGCAGAGATATTACTTTCCGGCATAACATTGTAGAAGCTAATTTCCAAGAAAGGGAACTAAGTACCATTCACTCTTTTTGTACCGTGAAAAATGTACTCAACATTAGAAAATACCTTAATCCTTTTTGCCTTTATCTGCGCACATGGTATGTCAGCCAGATGGTCATGACTCTGATGCTAGCTGTTTCAACTTCTGTTAAATTGTGATACGTCTTAGCGTCGAATTCTTATGCTGTAGAAAACGACTGCCGTGATAAATTAGCTATATGATAATTAATGTGAAAACAATCTACTCCAGTCAGATAATAAGACATGAATCTACATTCCCAACTAAAGTAACATACATAAAAGTGAACTATTCCCAGGGGAACGCTTTGAAACGTCCACGTTTGGAAATCTTGAAGTATATTTCAGCGTTCCGATAACACTTTAGCACGAACATCATTTCTCGCAGGGCTGACGTCTAGTACTTTGGTTCCATCTTTATCGAAGTCACAGCAGAGCACAGACGTAATGAGCTACGTAATGGTTTCCTCCATGACAACCAGCGAGGATTACGAAAACATCGGTCGTGCGTAGCCAAAGTCGCAGTTTTTCCACATGATGTCGTGAGAGGCAGTCAGGTACATGCAATATTTCTTTCTTTCCGAAAGGCATTTGACTCTCTACTAAACCAATGCTTACTAACGAAATTACGGTCTTGTGCGTATCAATAGATGTGTGTGACAGGACGGGGAATTTCTTCGTTTAGAAGGTGCCGCTTCTTACCTTGGGTTGAAAGTCATCGAAATAGGTAAAATTAACCTCTGGCATGCAATAGGGATGGGTGTGGGGACTCTTCGTGTTCATGTTATATGTTGTCGTTGTTGTTGGTACTGCAGTCTTCAGCCCAAAGACTGGCTTAATGCAGCTCTCCATGCTCCTCTATCCTGCGCCAGCCTTTTCATCTCCGGGTAACTGGAGTCCCTCTCAGTCTGCTTACTGTATTCATCTCTTGCTCTCCCTCTACGATTTTTACCCCACATCCTTCCCTCCAATACTAAATTGGTGATCGCTTGATGCCACAGGATGTGTTCTATCAACTGATTCCTTCTTTCGGTCTGGTTGTACCACAAATTTCTCTTCTTCCCAATTCTATCCAGTACCTCCTCATTAGTTACAAGATCTGCCCATCTAAAATTCAGCATTATTCTGTAGCACCACATTTCAAAAGCTTCTATTCTTTATCGTCCATGTTTCACTGCCATAAATGGCTACACTTCATACTAATACTTTCAGAAAGACCTTAGACACTGGACTCGCATTCGGGAGGACGACGGTTCAATCCCGCGTCCGGCCATCCTGATTTAGGTTTTCCGTGATTTCCCTAAATCGCTCCAGGCAAATGCCGGGATGGTTCCTTTCAAAGGGCACGGCCGACTTCCTTCCCTAATCCGATGAGACCGATGACCACGCTGTCTGGTCTCCTTCCCCAAACCAACCAACCAATCAGAAAGACTTCCTGGCACTTTAATCTATACTCGATGTTAACAAATGTCTCTTCTTCAGAAACGCTTTCCTTGACATTGCCAGTCTTCATTTTATATCCTCCCTACGTAGACCATTATCAGTTATTTTGCTTCCCAAATAACAAAACTCATTTGATACTTTAATTCTCTCATTTCCTAATCTACTTCACTCAGCATCACCTGATTTAATTCAACTTCATTCCATTATCCTCGTTGTGCTTTTCTTAATGTTCACCTTATATCCTCCTTTCAAGACACTGTCCATTCCGTTCAACTGCTCTTCCAAGTCCTTTGCTGTCTCTGACAAAACTGCAGTCTCATCGGCAGACCTCAAAGTTTTTATTTCTTCTTCCTGGACTATAATACCCAATCCAAATTTTTGTTTTGTTTCTTTTATTACTTGTATACTTATTGAATAACATCAGTGATAGGCTACAACCATGTCACACTCCCTTGTCAACCACTGTTTTCCTATCATGCCCTCGACTCTTACAACTGACATCTGGCTCTGTACAAACTTTAAATAGCCTTTCGCTCCCTGTATTTTACTCCTGACACATTTAGAATTTGAAAGAGAGTATTCCGGTCAACACTGTCAAAAGCTTTCTGTAAGTTTACAAATGCTATAAATGCAGGTTTACCTTTCCTTAGCCTATGTTCTATGAGAAGCTGTGGGGTCAGTACTGCCTCGCTTGCTCCTTCTTTTCTCCGGGATCCAAACTGATCTTCCCCGAGGTCGGATTCTACGAGTTTTTCCATACTTCTGTAAAAGATTCGTGTTAGTATTTTGCAACGGTGACTTATTAAACACGTAGTTCGGTAATTTTCACACTTGTCAGCACCTGCTTTCTTTGGAATTGGATTGTTATATTCTTCTTGAAGTCTGAGGTATTTCGCCTGCCTCACACTTCTTCCTCATCGGATGGAAGAGTTTTGTCATAGGTGGCTTTCCCAAGGCTATCAGTAGCTCTAATGGAATGTTGTCCACTCATGTTATGCGCAGCGCATGCAGTATCTGCCCCTGAAACTGCTCCCAAACTAAAAGTGATAGGAATGTAATTTAAATTGATGCTGGTGTTAGTGATTCCAGTGCATGACAGAAACAACTATTGTTCCATTTAAAAAATTGTATCTTTTTGTTGTAACTCTTTGGACAATAACACAATAAACTATGTTCATAGCTGCGCAGACAGTGTAACGTTTCTTATGGTGACCTATCGCAATAAATATTTCCGTCGCCTATTACTTCGTAAGTTACAGAGGCAAACACATTTAGTGAAACACCCTATATATTAAGAAAATAGTGTAGCATAGGATTTTGGTAGAGTGGGGCTAGCGATGAGATAGTGCAGACGTGGGAAAAAAAATAACAATTAAAGAGAACTCAACATGAAGTCTGTTATAATTCTTGAAACCAAGGCTCCAACAAGAGAATAACAACTGTCTTCAACAAAATGAAACAGAATTCAATGAATCGGAGTTAAAATCAGCTTTGACCCAAGACACAAACTTTGAGGACAACAACAAAATTACATTATGTGGTCCATAGGCTCAGACAGGAAAATATTATAAATATAGCTTCTGCAATCAACCACAGGACACTACGATAATTCTCTGAGTTGATTAAGATCACCCACATAGCAAGCGACTGAACATTGGCCTATGACTACCCCCATCACCATCTGGTCACTAGGACGAGCTATTGTAGTCTACAGGATTATCTACTCACACAAGTCAGTACTATCCTTTATTCAATAAAATAAGTAAATGAATCACTCTCATAGAGTAAAATAACGAGGTAACTTTCTTTGTACGTGATGACTGGGTGTTGTGTGATGTCCATAGGTTAGTTAGGTTTAAGTAGTTCTAAGTTCTAGGGGACTGATCACCATAGATGTTAAGTCCCATAGTGCTCAGAGCCATTTGAACCATTTTTTATTTTGTACGAAGGGCGTAAGAAAAATCAGCTAGCTTCACAGTGCAATAAATACAGATCTCGTTCTTTACAATAAAATATAGAAATCAGTCCAGGTCGAGAGGTGAAATTAACAAACTCAAGATGACTCTCACATTATAGAACATATTCCCACGCCCAGTGTGCCAGCACACAACAACCGTAAGCATCGTATTGGGCTTCCTGTGCATAATATTCCTAATTAATCAATGCACTCAATTCATTGTTTGTAGTCTGCACTGTACATTATAATGGATAACTTAACAATGATGCAGCTGTCGCCTATTAAAGCACGCAGATGCTGTAATTCTTGAAATGCAGAAGCCCCTTTCTCCTCTTTCACTGGCATTGCCATCCTCTGGGTCAAGGAAAGACACCATTCACTCTACTGCATTATCTGCATCCACATAATGGCCACACCGTCAGCTGACCATAGAGATGTTCCAGCTTCTTGGTGTTCCAGCTTGGAGAGCAACAACTGACTTCCACTCATCTGTCACCACTCCACCTCGGCCCCAGCGACGCTCGTAACACTTAGAGGCACGTTTGTCCCATCCTGTCATGGCACCAATACGAAATGCCACCAAGCATGACTCTCTGGGGAAGATACGTGTGCTGTTCAACACGGCACAATCCAACCCCTTTGAAACTTCTGCCTCGTCCGCTGGCAGTAAACACAAGGCAGCACCACGACTGTAATATAATAAATCCAATAAATAACCTGTGGTAACATCCAAAACCATTCATATAAAAAAAAGATAAGTAGGTAACCTGAATTAAGCAGAGAGTTATGTGCCGTGCACCTCTTGGGTTTAGAAACAACCTTCGATTTTGCAACAATTATGTCGCCTCAAAGTAGAGTTCTCCACGAGTGGACCTCTCCCTTCGGCTTAGCCCCACTTACCTTGCCGAAATTCCCAGTGTATACCAAATCTCCCACTCTGAACGGAATTAGGTGTCTTTCCCTGTTGTAAGACTGGATGCCTTGCTCACGAGTCACAAATATATTTTTCAGGACACAACGCTGTCTTCTATTATTTCTTTATTGGATAACTTGATGGCTAACAAATTATTGATCGACCACGACTTAGTGAATAGAGAATGAGTTTTACTTGCTACCATTAATGTGGTAATGGTGTTATTATGGATCTCGTGCCTAGCTGTATTAATAACATACTTTAGTCATTCCAGAGTTTCGTCCCACTTACAGTGCTCGGAGTGATGATAACCAGGAATCCTGCCTTTAAGTTATGGTTCAGTCTCTCCTCGAACTGCGGATAATGCAATGTAGTAACATAATACCTAATTACGATCCCAAAATCGAACTTCCTGAAGAATTTGCAGGCAAATGCAGCGGCATTAGCAGAAACTAACGCTGGGCAAGGACGAAAATTGCCGAAATTTTTTTTCAGCAAGTGTATCACAAATTGTGTTGTTGCTGATCTAGTGGGAAACAATCGAGACAACGTCAAGAAGGTGATCACGCATACCAGAGCCTACTTATTTCCTTCTAATTATATGGAAAATGGACCTGAAAATTCGAGAAATATCTTCTCCATCGGACGTTCTACACATTTAGAAGCCAGCGTACCATGCTTAGTATTCTGTGGAGGTTTGTTATAGAACAGGTCTTGCGTACTTGGACCGTAGTCCTAGCACTTCCACCCACACCCTCCCATGCGAACGCTTAGCAGATCTTGGGACGTAGTTTGAGAAGACTGGTGGTTACAGGCGAATGACATAGGTACAGCTTTAGTACATAACACTGTCCTGGGCCGACGACTACCTCAAGTATCACAGCTGAAAATACGATTCTTTACAGAATACAGACACTTCCCCTTTTCATATTTCATTTTTAATTGCCCTCAAGGACTTTCCCCTTCCTTATACTGGAAATGTCCTAAAGAAAGGGCAGGAAAATACCCCAAAAATGAATAACTCCCTGTATATAGCTGTCCTCATCTGGGTCACTAATCTCAGAATTACCTTGAAACATTTGCTGAACCAGTACCCACTGACGTTGTTCGTCCCCTCTACAGGCCCTACTTCAAACTGAAGAGTCGGAATTCGCGTAGCCCACCTGACGATGCAGCACGTGCACTCAACTCAGAGCCTCATTCTCAGTATAGTCACAGGAAGGGCCTGTGCTCTAAACAGAACCTGAATTTTTTGATCTCTGTTGGTCCATCATGGATAGGGGACATGGGCTGGTTGAGTAACTGACAATGCCAATGAAATTCAAGTCTCGAATGAAGCACTAGAGCAACGACTGAATTCACGACAGCAAGAGATTTATGGCTCTATATGACATTGTCGTTTATTTGGAGAGATCCATATGGGGCCTGAAGTGAAATAAAATAAAATAACATCTTAAGTTCAAACATAACTGCTAATGCCTGAAGTTCATAAATGGAGTACTTTCTCTCCAATGGCGTTAGTCCTGCGTTAGCATACACCGATCCGCCAGAACACTATTACCACCGACCTACTACGAATATTAGTCAGCCCAGGCCATAGCAACGTCATCTGGCGAAGAATGACTGTTAGTGAGACACTTGCACGGTGCATGTAATATCAGTGCTGTCTGTGTTTAGAATGTGGAAGGTGGGAGATATACCTGAGTCTGACAGAGTGCAGGCAGATTACGAATGCCCGGAAGCTCGGGTCGAGCATTTCGAAAACTGCACGACTTTTCAGATATTCGAGGAGTGCTGTGGTGATTGTCTTCAACACGTGGCGTGGCGAAACCAAGATGCAATCATGTCCAGATGTCGTGGGGCTGTACGACCACTCTTCGTTACGGATGCCGGATGGGCGGACTGGTGAAACAGGACAGGTGGAGAACTGTGACGGAACTAAGATCAGAATTTAGTGCTGGGCAGAGTACAAATGTGTCTGAACACACAGTGCAACGAACACTCTTAACGAAGACTCAACGCAGCCGACGACCTACACATGTAGCAATGATAACACCACATCGGCAGTTACGGGTGAAATGGGCACTTGACCATCGGCACCGCACGTTGGCGCAATGGCAGAGCATTGCATGGTGTGATAAATCCCGACACCTTCTCCATCGTGCCGATGGGAGAGCGCGAAACCGTCGTCTTCCCGGGAAACAGCTCCTTACTACTTCTACTGCAGGACGGAGACAAGCTAGCGGCAGCTCCATTATGCCGTGGGGAACATTCACGTTGGCATCCATGGGTCCAGTGGGCCTCTTACAAGCCACCATGACGGCCAAGTAGCATCGTACATTGCTTGCAGACTACGTACACCTCTTCGTGAAGATCATGTTTTCCGACGGCAGAAGCATTTTTTCAGGAAGGTAACGCACCATGAAACAAGGCCAGGGGTGTGATGGAGTGGGTCGAGGAGCACAGTGGCGAGTTACAATTAATGTTCTGGCTCCCAAACTCGCCAGGTCTGAACCCAATTGAACACATCTGGGATGTGATTGAATGTGGCGTCAAAGCTCATCGCCTCGTTATGCGGAATTTGCGGGAATTAAGTGACTAGTGTTTGCAGATGTGGTGCCGACCCTCTCCAACGATCTACCAGGGCGCCATTACTTCCATCCCATGACGCGTCGTCGCCGTTACCCGGGCCAAAGGTGGACGTACCGGCTATTAGGTAGGTGGTCGTAATGTTTTGGCTAATTAGTGTATTATGGAGATTCTACTAATTATTACGAGAGATCATTTTTTTTGTTTTTCTTTTATTCTTCTGCTTCATTTATTCTGTACAAATACTTCTGATGGTTTAGATCACTTGTTGTTTTGTTCTGCGGTACGAAATGCAATTTTTTTGCTTTATTAGATCGCTGCATGAATCTCTTTTAATAGAGCGTGCAAAAGTGTCAATGAAGGCTTAATGTTCTTTACAATGCTTTTGTGAAATGCAGCGCCGTTGTATGAACTGTGATGCGGGAACGATATCGTGGCTGGCAGTCAGTCGAACAGTGACATCGTGTGGGTGTGCACAGTCATGGCGTACGCTGCACGTGTGTGGGGTAATCTCGCTAGGCATAAGCACACGAAAATTTTATGCCACTTTCTTATTTTTCGGTCTCGGAGTAAACGAAATTTTGACTTGGACATTAGGGAATATAATGTCAGATTGTGAATACTGTAGAAGTTTCATTGAGTCCTATAAGCGACAGTGATGATGTTCACGCTAATGGACTGTGATCGTCATGGCTAGTAATGTACTGTTTTGATTGTAATTGAGTTGTATAAATCAATGTAGTTGCAACTTATTATCTTGAGTGTAACTTAATGAGCTGCCGCGCGCGTTAAGACATTGACTCTCGTCGTGCGGTACTGGTGAATTCGCGATCGTGGCACTTATGCAAAAAGTGGTCAAAATTACGCAGATCTCTCAGACGTTTTCTTCACGTATGGCTCAGGACTAGGTAACACAGTATTTTATGAGTTCATTTCGTTAAACTGCTGAGTCATTTCTTCACAATATGATACTGGTCTCCTCTCTTCCACGCGCTCTTGAAGTAATACAGGCATCATGATAGACAACGAGGCACTGGTTTGCAAGATAAATTCTGTACGAAATTCTGATCTTGTGAGTACAGGGGGAGTCCTATAAGCCTTCTAAGGCTGGTTGTTGAGGTTCACCCCACTCGAATTTGCAACATTGTTTCTGGAACTGATTCAATGTGCTGTTCAGTAGCATGAAATTGGGTACAAATTTCTAAAAATTTAACCTCTCGCACATAATTGCTATTTACGTAGCATTTCTGTGCAGACGGCATTCTCTAAGGGCCTTGGTGTGTTCAGGATAAATTTTGATTTCCCTGGCGACACTATATGGCCCAAGAACGACAAGTCAAGGAACCCAATCCTCAGCTCTTCCCGTGTGAACTTAAGTCCCGCCTTCCTAAGGTGAGTGAACACATCGCTCCAGTCTTTCTTATGCTCCTGTCAATTTATGCTAAAAACCACCACAACCTCCAGATATCAGAAAATAACGTATCTGTGATAAGACCGCTGCACCAGTGGCGAGCCCAGGTTCATCCATTAAACTCAAAAAAATTCCACTCGGTGGAAAATACCGTGATGCGTTTCGATTCCTCGTTCATCGGAATTTGACAGCATGCCACGTTAAAATCGAAGGTGATAAAAGCACAGGTGCCTCCGAACAACCACGTATGGGAGTTTAAGGATGGAGTGGCGAAGAAGACCGATTTCTTATTAAGTTATCTGTAATCAACTACAGGTCTCGATTTACCAGACAGTTTGGGCACAGAAACATGGGAGCTGAACAAGGTCATTTGGAAGGCTAAACAACTTCTTGCTGCAACATCTCTCCCTCTGGACCTTTGATTTCATTCATGCGTGGAGCCGACAGATGTTTGGCGGCCTCCTCAGCGGCACGTTATTAGTTAAATCGATATGGCACTAAATAATTGAGTCAATTCTAACCTATACATTAGCATATCAATAATTCTCTTTACAGTTGCTCTTTCGGACTCAGTAGGCGGTGATGAAATTGTACCTTATCACCTCTAACTTTACTTTGTTGTACCACCACTACCGGTGCAGCAACAAGAAGGAGAAGCGAAAATGTCCTGTTTTTGCAAAACTAGAAGATAAAATATCTTGAACCAAATTCAGGATCAGTACACTTCTCTTAATGACATCCTGCCCCGAATCAGCTCAGTAGACAGGCTCTCTGACACCATGAACACTATTTTCCACCTAAACTGGGGGAATCTCAACTTAACAATAACCCATCATAACATCTGGAAAGCGCTAGAATCGTCCGTCACATTTGGGGTGTCATGCAAAGTCAAATCAGACCACTCAGCCAACGCCTTCTGTGGACAAAACCACAGATCAGTGACTACAGCCACTGAGCTACTGGTGTCCATTAGTCCACATACTGATTCATTATTAATTTCACACCATAAAAACGATGCATTGTGCCGCAGATGCGCAAAACCTAGCCTTAATCCCTATAGGGACAGTGGCAGAATTGGAATGCTTTACTGTTCCCGTAGGGCAGCGTCAATTGCTGCTACGCAACTCCTCCTGTGATGTGAGCAATCTCTCCGAAAATGTCCCACTGTCTCATACAGGAAACAACCGTTACGTTTATGCTACCCTCTCGCAACACTCTTTCCTCTTTCATACTTGCTTAGGTTTCACACTCAAGAATTTAAGCCTTCGATTTGATATGCTTGTTCTTCTAAATGCTTGAATGTACAAGAGGGCTGGGCAAACATCACCTGCGAACGATCAACTTGTTTAATGCCTTCAGTGATATTAATGACTGTCTCAACTTCAATTACCGGAATATAAAATGTGCGCACGGATATGCAAACGGCTTGTTTATAAACCTATCAATTTCCAACTTGCCTACGCAGGAACTATTCTCTTACATAACCATAGGTGAAAATATGCCCCTCAGTCACGGCCCTTGCTGTCCTGCCTACCAGTCTACCTCTGTCTTGAGGATACGTCACCCGCAAAAGATCCAGAACGCAAACACTTCTTCGGTTCGGCCAGTAATACCATATTGTACAAACATTTCGCAGTTTGTGATACTGAATCCATCAAGAACTCTTGTTACTGAACATTGCGGCTGATGTGTGGATAATTCTAGAAAATTGCGTTTTTCACGATTTACCCTTCCTATCTGGCAGTTCAATCTTACCATTTTGCATCCCCTCGCCTTTCAATACTAAAAAGAGGAGGCCACGACTTTGGGTTCACGGATTTACTTCAAACTTTGTACACCGTTAATAGGTCACTGAAACAACATACTCTGCAAGTGGTAAGGTGTGCTACTCTGGCAATTCAGAAAAAATCACGAGAGAAGTTTTACGAGTCTATTACGTAACTGATATAACCGTGCGAAGGGGCTGGTAGTAAAAAGTCATAGTTGTCTTTAGGGCTCGCGCTTTGCAAGAGAGACATAGCCAAAGCGACGGTTTGAATACTGCTAGCGTTAATTATTTAATGTATATCTTTTCATCACTGGTGACATTATTTAATTTATATGACATTTGAGAGGTGATATACTGAAAAAACCCACGAGCAATTTCATGAAGTTATAGTAAATTTCATGTTATTTGACTATTTACTATTTTTAATTAAATTTTCAAGGACGACGGACAGGCTTGGAAAGCCCAAGTCAAACCTCGATAAATAATCATACTAACAACGTTATTCAGTAATATAGTAAGTCACAATCTGCCAGACCACATGAGTAATGTACAATTACTCTTCGGTTGTGCGCTCCACACCACACGTTACAGGGCGGTATTTGTCATACAGACAAGGAAACCATAAATTAAAACGGGATCTACTGCATCGAATGAATGCCGTTTTCTAGCATTTATAGGGAATGTTTAGAGCTTCCAGGATAAGTACAAATAAAAAATTAAGTTTAAGCAGTAGACGAACCGTGGGCACATATACGTTCTTCTCACAAAGTGCAAACGCTACAAACTTGATTGCCATGATCTCTAATGTCCATCACCTACTCACACATAGGTATGCCACATAATAGACGCTTGCACGTTATGTATTTTTAATGGCCTACTAGAGGTGTACAGAGTTTGGAGTAAATCTCTGATCTCAAAGTCATGGCCTCCACTTGAAAGCTTGAATCCACCTGGCTACCTTGCTTGGAAACTGCTGTTAACAAAACATCAATTATTACTTCTAGTCTGGCCATCCTCTGATGTAACTATGCCTGGTCTCTCCAACTACTTCCAACAAATCATTAATTCTATTCCTATAATCCATAGCCCTTGCTAGTAACACAGCTGGTCCCATGAAGGCGACTCACATTTCTAGAAGTGCGCTGCTGATTCAGAGTCTGTCCTTGTGGTGCCCTCCAGCCACTTCACTGGTTCACCCACGGCCTGCAAGAGCTGCTAGGGTAGCTGTGTCAATGTGCTCTGGGTGCGTACCACCAGCTCATAAGGCAGCTTCTCCTTGCGGAGCCACGCTGTACTCGCTACGTCGCTAGCACCTATGACTGCAAAAGTACACTTACAAGCAAGACAAATCTTTTATCTACTTTCAGATTATTTGTAATGCACTCCTGATCTATGATGGAAGTTCTACGTTTCTCTACTCCATAACGCAGGTACAGAAATCTGCAGCCTATACCATCACACAATCAACGCAGCCTTTGGATGGGATCCACCACTCGGCTCCAGTCCAAAGAATCTGATGGATTCTGGGAACGATGCTGCAAATTTGAGTTCTACTTATGCGTACAAGTGAGGCTATCAGTCTTCAGCACCTATGCACCACGTCGTTCGCCTTCGCTAGAATCCCAAACAACACCCGGAAGACAGTTGATACTGGCCAAAGGCGTCTTCAGCTATTCGTGAACTGCAGACAGCTCCCCCTACCTCTGTACACAGCATACACAGATCCTACTGACTTGAGAATTAAATACAAAGTGGCACACAGAGAGATTAATACGTAACTAGCTACCGTCCTGATGTGTGACCAACGGAGGCTGACGCCTTACTTAGCAGTGCAGCTGGCCTTTCGAAAGAAATGGCAGCTTTGCTACAGACTGCGCGAATCTACGCTTTACAGTTAATGAAACGCGAGATTACACCTCTTAAATACAAAAACACTTAAGAAATACAAGAATTAAACCAATTAAACGAAGCAATTAAGTAAACCAAGTAACCAAGGAAAAGCTAAATATGTAACGGGTTGTTCTGATGGTGTCACAGGCGGCAACTGTAATCCCAGTATGCTGAGACAGCCGATCACTGATCGCTCAGATTATTATTTTGTTCGATCACAATTATCGCAATTGTGGCTTATACTATTGCAAAGGCATATTTTGTTCAATTCACATCACCCGTTGATCGTCTGTCAGTAAATACGAAACCACCACATATTCGCAATTATAGCTCAATATGAACACAAAACTCTTGGCTTGTTAATAACTGAAGCCTGAAGCTATGCGTTGTTACTCTCAAATAGTTACATTCAGATGCTCAATATAGATGCGAACCGGTAACTAGTAGAGCGAGGGTAATACACTATTATGCAGTGAAATGCACAGATATCAGTTTTTAAATATATGGGTACTCTTCCGAACTTTGAAGCACACTGAAGTAAGGATTACATGTGGGAAATTTGCATGCTAGTTAATTTGCAGGCTGTAGAGCTACTGTCCTGAAATCACTTTTAGGAAAAGCAATAGTCATGGACAATTATTTGAATACAACTACTCTCTTTTCCTTACTTCGTGCTGTACATGCCAGTCAGATTCTACTCTTACTCTTACATCTTTGCATCTTGCTTACGAGAGACATCAACTTGTTGCTCTCCACTTTCCACTGTGGGTGCTTCGTCCTTAAAGTTGTATTGACTCCAGTATTTGTCTCCACAACCACTTTCCATAACTATCAATTATTTTTCTCGTTTTGTTGTCTACTCTTCGTTTCCATACAATTTTACGCTCCAGATGAAACACTTCTCGAATCTCTTAATTCTATCTAAATTCTTTTAGCTGTCACCAAGGCATTCACCTTCTCAGAAGCTAACTCACTTCTTACTTTCTTCTCACATCTTCAGCTTTATATCACTGCACTTGCTGTGTACCTAAAAGACTTTGTGTGTTCCAAAGCCTTTCCTTCCAATAGCTTGCTGATAAAAAGTTGTGATAAAAAGCTCATCATGTGGCTGTGAGTTGAAACGAACACGTTACAGCTAACTACGCACGAAGAGACGTTGAAAATTCAACTATTTTTCTCTAGTAGTTCGGAGTGCAAATGAAATAACGTATATTTTGTGCTGATCAGAATTAGAATCCAGATAGGTGCCTTTCGAGGAGGCCTAGAAGAGTTTGCAATCTTGGGGAGCACAGTGAAATCGAATTCGAATCGCAGTCCAGCACCACAATTTTCAGCATCTCAGTTTCAAATAAAGTAAGACCCTTGTAAACGTACATGGTCATTGGTTCATTAAATGAAATACGTATTCTAGTTTACGACGGCTTGCTGGTGACCGAGTCTCTGCCTTCCGGGGTTTCTCTATCAGTCGCAGCTCAAACGAATGCCGCTCTGCTCCAGTCGGCAGCGAAGGCATGTTATCTTTACTGCGGATATTGAACTACGGAGCTTACTAGCGTTCTGCTCTTGGCGTTAATAGGGGTGAAGGAGACTCACTTGTGTGTGTTAGAAATCTACGCCTGACGTGAGATGTGAATCCACACGTTTTACACATCAATACAAGATTAATCCACCAGACCTCAGAACCCCTGCCAAGCACATAATTGTGAATTGCAGAGTATTCGTTTAGATGTAGATGCAGATGTCAAGGGACGCGTAACAGGTAGGAGGGCGGGATCTGGGAAAGGATAGAAGTGCAGAAGTGCAAAATAAAAGCGTGAAATGCTTGCAAAGTGTTGCTTACTTAGACGTGTGCCACAGTTCGTTTTATCTTAGGACCGAGAGATAAGGAAAGACTGTTTTCAGAACGAATAATGGGTTATAGGGAAGGGGAGATCAAAGAATACGGTTTCATGGGTGTTGAGAGGAATGATAGAGAGTAAAGATGGCAGCTATTAAAAGAGAAAATGTAGCGTCAATGGATGAAATCGTTTGCGTATTGTGTGGAGGACGGAGGGTGTATTCATGGATAGAGGGGAAGAGAGACATGTATTTGAAATAACAAAAACTACTGTGACAGAATCCATCTACGACGATTAGTTTGGTTTGTAAGTATCTAGACAGGGTATAAATGAAATCAAAATAGAATATTTAACAAACTGCCTATTCAAAAGAAACCCACTTGAATCAAAAAGGCAACTCAAAGGAAAACTAACCCATATTGTATCTTTTCTGTTGCCACGCGATCTTCCACTAGCTCCCAATGAGGAGAAATGACGAAAAAGAAGACATAACAAAACATTTTAAGGACTGTAATATTTTATCCAGAATCCTTTATTATTTTGTACTTCCATCATGCGCCTTGACACAGAATGTATAAGCCGTCGGACGAAACAGCCTGAAGAAGCAACTTCCTCCCAGGCTCCCAGGACGCAGTCCCAAAGAGCGTCCGCAGTAGTTGGTTGGTTTCGTGGCCAGTTCTCTGTTAATGTTCTGGCGACCTCAGCCCACATGTTTTCCATGGGGTTCATATCAGCCCCCCCCCCCCCCCCCCCCCATTGGCGGCCAGTCCATGACATTGACGAGAATCGTGGAGAGCCGCTGCTGAACAAATGCAGACTTGTGAATGGGAGAATGGTCCTCTTGCAATGTGACGTCCCCTTCTGCGTACAGCATTCGCACTGACTGAAGCATCACATTCTCCAATATGTGGGCATACTGCACGCTGTTCCTTCTATCCTGTGAAGAATTCCCGCCCCTCTCGCAGAAATCCAACCCCTGCAGGTAACAGATAGCCGGCCACTTCTTCTCGTCGTGGTTGCATATTCGCGTCGATGACGAGTCCCTTGCGGCCTGTAAACGATTCGTGGACCGTCGTTATTGGTGGAAAACACCTTCTCATCAGTGAAAATGACGTTGTCCCACGACGCTCTCAGATGGAACTCCGCAAATGCTAGCCGGTATAAAACGTTGCCTTCGCTGAGCTCTTGTTTTACGGTGGATCGTCGTGCATGCAGTCCAGCGTCCCTCAGCCTTCGGCGAATCGTGTCACTGGAGCCGGGGAAGTTGGTCTTCCGCCGCAACTGCTTTGCTTTCAGAAAGGGATTTTCTCTGCTCCTGGACACTAGGTCCCTGTTTCCTGCTGTGTGCTCACTCGCTTCCTGTCTGAGCCAGGAGCCCAGTTGGTGGTGCCTCTTTCAAGGCAGATCTTCCACCATCTCGTTGCAGTGGTATGTGGTACGCCATACCGTCTGCCAGCTTCTCTGATGGAACATCCTCCTTCTTCAATGAGAGCGTCGACTCTATCTCGAATAGACCTCTCCCATTACGGCAGACAGCCTGCCGCTCTTATACTGATGCCAGGAGAGGAGGTAAACATATTTACGTCAAACGGAGCGCAGAGGCAAGGCATGCGGCGCAGCCGTGCTGGCTCGTCCCGGGCTGTTGGCCCACCAACGCCACCGCCAGCTCGCTCACTTGCGTCTCGCCTCGGCCAGCCTGGCTGGCCCGTAGCTCGCAAGCCGCGGCTATTGCAGACCCGGGCCGCAATTCCACGATCACCCCTTGAAGGATCAAAAGTTACACCTAACCTACCCGAGTCTGTAGTACAAACTAACGCACTTACAGCTATTATGCTACAACATGTGCAGGCACACCTTCAGTTGACGATTCATTCAAATATTTGACGAACAAAAATATTTCACCTAGCTAGCAATAGCATGCTGCAGGAAACTACTCTTTCTTGTAAGCGCTCTGTATTAGACGTAGCCTTAAGAAAACGTGTATTCAACCACAACTAAGCGCAATGTAAAAGTAAACAGGTTTGGCGGCGGCTTCTCCAAATAATAGTATATACGTAGTATATAATACACGTTTTGTGCACTTATAACATGTACTCAGTGTCTCTGAAACAATATGTGCTGCACGACGGAAATTACTTTCTGCTGAGCCATATCATTTACATCTCAATGATACACAACTACTGGAGAACATTGCTCTTTAAGACAGTCAATCCACTTGTAAATTAACACTATGATATCGCACATATTAGGCAACACGTTACCAGGGATGAGAAAGGCCTTAAGGTTTGCAACTAAACACGCTACTCCTAGCTACTACTGAAGAAGAATTTGATTATTAACGTGTCTTCATGACCATATGTGCGGCGTTCGATTCTGTCAGCATAGACGTTTTCGTCACCTTATTTCTAGTTATACGTGCAAACATCTTGCTAATGGTGGACCAACATTGGACAATTCTCGTCTGTTCCTGGTTAGACAACGACGGCGGTAGACGCCGGGTTCGAATCCCGGTCAGGCAATACAACTTCAGTCGTCGTTTAGGGTTCCAACATCACTACTGGTGACAAACTGTGATATCTACATTCTGATTTTACGTACTTATTCACCAATCCGATTAGGTGCTGGGTTCGCATTCTTGTCGCTAGCATTACATGGTGGCATTTCAATTTTAAACATGTGCATCCTTTGTTCCTCGACAATGCAACAATATACAACGTCTTTCGAGGTTAATTACCACGAAGGTAATTGTCATGTTAGGGTTGCTGGTTTCGTGCAAACATTATCGTCATTTACGTTCAAGTTGAGAATTGATAACTGATACTGGTGCAAACGTCAATATTTGACGTCTCTTTCTGCATAGTGATCGAGTCTCGATAAGGCACAAAGCTTTGCTTGGTTAACAATGGCCTAACGTTCTGGGTTTACATCCAGATCCAGAAGGAAGACGTTGGTCATGTCATTTAAAGTACAACTTTGTGTACAAGTAACTGTTGATGACAAACTGCCTATTGGCTTCTGTCTCGGGTTCTTCGGCCGACGTTCATCTAATGATTTTTCTGACGTTTCGCCAGCACGAGTGGCTGGCATTGTCAAAGCTTCACCCTCCATTGCCGGTGGTGAACTGGAGGCGAGCTCGCGGCCGCAGACTATATGTACCTGGCGCGCCAACGTCCGAGGGCTTCTCCGCGGTCATTTCCGGTGCGGTTCTCCTCTTGCTACCTGCGACGGTCGTTCGCTGCAGTACGGGAAGCCAGGATCCGTTTACCTTAAGGCTTTCCTCTTTCTTATTGAAACTGTTCGCGTGTTTTTGGATTTCTACAGCTTCTCTGAACAAGTGCGTGCGATAGTGCTTCTCTACAGCCAGAACTTCCGTGTCGGCGAATTTTATTACGTGGTCGGTCTCATTCAGTGCGTGTTCTGCCACGGCCGATTTCTCCACCTGCCCCAACCTGCAATGTCGCTTATGCTCTTTGATCCTGGTGTTAATGGATCGTCCAGTCATTCCGACATAAACTTTTCCGCATGTGCAAGGTATACGGTATATTCCCGACATTGCAAGTGGGTCTCTTTTCTCCTTCGCCGATCTAAGACACTCTTTGATCTTCCTTGTCGGATGAGTAATGTGAACAATGATATTACTTGTGATTCGCTGGTAATGTTGGGATTTCCGTAGAGTGCTTGCTGCCGTTACGTTTTCTTTTAACTGCTTAGTATTACATAAAGTTGATGCGAAACCACTCCCCGTTGAACGTTGAACGACGTTCAGCATGTGTTGGGTAAACCTTTTAGACAGCAAAGAACTTTATAAATCCGTATACTGTCTCAAATATTTAATTGTGCCTAAGGATTACTGAACGATTTATGTAACAAAATTGGTTGTCCCATAACGTTTGAAATGTCACTTATTGTAATTAAGTTTAGTTTACAAAGGTTAAGGACTGTCTGATCTCTTCTGTACTATCGTGGTGTTACTTCACATGTGGACGGACTGTGATAAAGACCGGTGTTCTCTAGTAGTCTCTAGCAGTACTCATTGTGTATCTTACAATGACTGTACTGTGGAGGGTTGCTACGATGTGGAACACAGATATGCTATGTTGGCTGCATACATTCAGGTGCAGCCTACACGTTGGTATTCAGGTGTGACCCACTTTTTTGCTGTCGAGTGTGCATCCACATTCGGTATTCTTTTCCCCATTTCGACGGCATTTGCTGCTCTCACTCAGCTAAAAGTTTTTGGTACTCTACAAATTTAAATGTGTTTGTCATTACTCATCCTATTATTATGTCTCTTGCTTTTATTAATACTTTGTCAGTTAGTTCCTCAGCATAGATATTGAGAAGCGTTGATGACAAACAAGAATCCTTTCTATCACATCCTCAAACACCAGTCTCATATATTTCATCATCGCCAATCTACATTACCCCTTTCTATGCATAGAGTTTCCTCTTATACCTTCAGTTTATACCAACATGTTTAAAGGTCTCCGTAGGGTACTCCAGTCCATTCTGTCAAACACATTTTACGGATCAACATAACATATGCACATAATCTTATTAACTATTAACTCTCTTTGTTCTGTTATTCCCATACAGTAGTGCTAAAAAGTATTTTGTAGTTTCGGTGTAATATTGTTAGTACTGTTTGCATGCAGTCACGATAGAGCAATAGACATAACTTTCACTCCATCAAGCGCTTCACCCCGCTGTGGTTAATATCTATTAGCCAAAGAAGCTCATGCCATCTAGGTATATATTCCTTTAGCTAAAAAATATTTTGCAATTTGCTTTGGTGGTTCGGCTGTCATTAACTGTCGCTAATTAGGCATTCAGATAATGTTTGTCTAGTTTTAGAGCAACCAGAAGCACGTCAAAACACAAGGAATACTCTGTTGATGTGAGAAAAGCTGCTTTTCATGCTTTGAAAAAGAGGAAGTCGCAGTCTAGAGTTGCTAGAGATTATGGCGTATCACAACACTTACTAAGTATGTGGAGTCGACAGCAAACACAGGAAGGATTAGTAGCCAACCCCCAAGATCAGATCGTCTTCGAAAAACAAGAAATTTGGAGGATAGAACAACTTGTAAGTAGTCGGCTGGATGAAAGAAAATCAGCTCGACAAATTAGGGATGATGTGGACAGCATCGTGGACTGAACCTATGTAAGACATTTAAATGACAGACGACCATCACGTAAACCACTCATAAACTCAAGAAATAGGCAGGCCAGGACAGAGTTTGCAGTGAAACATCAAACATGAAATGCTACAGATTCGTCAAAGATATTATGGAGTTATGAGAGCAAATTTAACGTACTTTCTTCTGATGGTGTACGGTATATACATTGACCAAAAAACCAAAGGGGTAACAAAATGTGCTAGGTACCGACCAGTAAGCAAAATGGTGGCAGCGTCTTGGTGTGGGGATTATTTTCTATACGGGGGTTGGTGCTCTAGTCCAAACGGAAGGCAAAATGGGTCGTTTTCTGTACACTGACGTCTTAGAAAGGAATATGGTTTGACATGAGAGAAAGAAAATGCCCCGTAACTGGATATTTCAGCAGGACAATGATTCCAGCCCTTTAAAAAAAATCATTTTCAGATAAAGAATCAGAATTTTACAGCCGCCAAGCCAGACGCCGGACCTAAATCCAATGGAACACCTCCAAGATGCGTAGGGTCAACGTGTTCATTGCAGAAGCTACTCAAACAACGATCCATCTCCTACTACCTTGTAAGCGAAGGCTTCCGCGGCCGTTGTCATCTTCAATAAAATTCTTCAGGGTATCAGACCGCATCGTCATAATTTAAAATGCGCCAACGTTTCGGCCAGCGTTGCAGCTAGCCTTCATCAGGGCCTAACGTTAAACTGCTAAATGAATCACACTTGGTTCCTTAAATAGCTGCACGAGAAAACCGTGTCGTTACGTGATTGGCTGTAGAAAGATGAGGAGGAGGGGTGGAAGGTATGCTTTATTGGTATTTCCTTTATTATCTGTCATTGGTTGAAATAGCTGTTTTCTATTGGTCTTTACATTAATCCACCCCATTGGAGGAGACGGACGAATAGCGAACAGGTGATGGCTGTGACGTCACACTGTTTACATGCTGTCCAGGAGCCGGCTGCGGCGTGCCATTGCTCTGTGTGCTCGCGACCACTACTGCGGCTCTCCCCGTGTCTGCATGGGCCGCCGCGGCTCTGCCGCCGCTCCGTAGCCCTGCTATTGCAGGCAGCCAAGACCTCGGAAGCTTGTATCCGTCCTCTCTATTCATGTTGGCGGGTCTTTTGGCTATTTCTATCGCCTCTCTAATCTTTCTTTTGAAAGTGAGAGGCTGTTTTGCCAGGACGCGGGCTTCTTGAAAAAATATTGGTTTCCCGCACTCGTCTCGGTGTTCCGCCACTGCTGACTTAGTATGTTGTTTCAGGCGGATATATCTTTCATGTTCCGAGAGCCTTGTGCTGATCGGACGTCCCGTCTCACCTATGTAGACTAATCCACACGCACAACCAATTTCATACACGCCAGCTGTGTGTAGTTTGTCAACTGCATCCTTGGTAGAACCGAGCATGTCTGATATTTTGTTTCTGCTTCGGAAAATTGGTTTGATGTCGGCTTTTCGTAGAATTTTGCCAATACGTTCGGTGACCCCTTGTACATATGGTAACACAGCAATGCTCTGCGCCTCCTTCTCCTCTTCCCTATTATTCTTCTCCCTTGTCGACATGGTGCTGTCTATCATCTGCTTCCCATAGCCATTAGTTCCGAAGATGGACCTGAGGCGTTCAAGTTCTGTCTTCAGATGTTCTTCGTCGCTTATCCTGTACGCTCTCTTCGTTAGCGTGTGCAGGGCGGACTTCTTCTGCGTGGGGTGATGGTGGGAGGAGGCGTGAAGGTACCTGTCCGTACTGGTAGGTTTCCTATACACTTTGTGGCCAAGTTTACCATCAGGTTTCCGATAAACTTCCACGTCGAGAAAAGGTAGCACCCCATTCTTCTCTGTTTCCATTGTAAACTGAATTTTCCTATGCTGCTGGTTAAGGTGCTTGTGGAAGTTCTGTAACTCCTCTTCTCCGTGGGGCCAGATGACGAAAGTATCATCGACATAGCGAAGCCAACAATTTGGACGTAATGGTGCGGACTGGAGGGCTGTTTCCTCAAATGCCTCCATGAAGATTTCTGCTGCGATAGGCGATAGGGGTGAGCCCATAGCTACACCGTCAGTTTGTTCATAAAATTGACCTCTCCACTTGAAATAGGTGGTCGTCAGACAGTGGCGCACAAGCTCACATATATCAGGTGCCACGCGTTCTTCTAGGATGTTCACAGTATCTGACACTGGGACATTCGTGAATAGGGATTTGACGTCGAAACTAACCATCAGATCTTGGTCCGTAACACGCATTTCCTTTAGTAGAGACACGAAGTGAGTGGAATCCTTAACGTAGGACTCCGTTTGGTGTACTAGGTGTCGGAGCCTAGGTGCCAGTTCTTTCGCTAGGTAGTAGGTCGGCGAATTTATACTGTTTACTATGGGCCTTAAGGGAAAGTCGGTTTTGTGTACCTTTGGTACACCATATATCCTTGGTGCCTGTGTCACTTGCGGGATGAATCTTCTGGCCTTGTCGAAGTTGATTCTGGAGTGCTTGAGCAGTGCCTGCGTCGTTTGGATTACCTTGGCCGTCGGATCTCCCTGAAGTTTCTTGTAGATAGGTTCTGCGAGAATATCTTCCATTCGTTTGTTGTAATCAGTTGTGTCCAAGACTACAGTGGCGTTGCCCTTATCTGCCTGTACCACTACTAAGTGGGGGTTCTCCCTGAGTTCCTTGATGGCATGGTATTCCTCAGCGTTGATGTTTTGCTTCGGTGGCTTTGCTTTATTCAGAACTCTGACCGTTTCCTGCCGGATCTTCTCCGCCTCGGCCTGTGGCAGATGACGTACCGAAGCCTCTACGGATTCTATGATATCTTCTTTTGGAACTCGCTTAGGTGCGACTGCGAAATTCATTCCCTTGGCCAGAATTGCTGTGGTTGTTTCGCTCAAGGTGTGGCTGGAGAGGTTGACCACTGTCCGTCGCCTGTCCAGCGTCAATGTTTCGTCCGTGGCTTTCTGTTGTAGTTTGTCGTACTTTCTCATCTGGCGGTTAGTAGTACTATTACTGGTCCTTGATGCTTGCTGAAAGGTTAACCTGTCGACTTTATCCCAGTCTTCCATCTGAAGTTTTCCGGCCAA
Source organism: Schistocerca nitens (assembly GCF_023898315.1). Lineage (NCBI taxonomy): Eukaryota > Metazoa > Arthropoda > Insecta > Orthoptera > Acrididae > Schistocerca > Schistocerca nitens. The sequence continues at coordinate 2,205,745 of NC_064619.1, read as the reverse complement.
AAATAGGTGCAGATCACACAAATTCCTGTTGTGAGCATCGAGACTTATGCGGATGTGGCGGATCCTTTCCCGTAGCAATGCTTTACTGGCTTTAGCACAGATATTCCTCGCCTTGTTCGTTTTTATGTGAGACGTCAACCGCAAAGAATACGGCACAACACTCGTGTCTCTGCATCTCTTCAAAAAAGCAAGGTCATTCAACAGTTTACCTCTTTTTAGACGCAGTGCTTCTAACTTCTTGATGTTTCCGTGGATTTCCTGCCCATACAGGTTGGTTAAATGTAAGCGAAGGCTTCCGCGGCCGTTGTCATCTTCAATAAAATTCTTCAGGGTATCAGACCGCATCGTCATAATTTAAAATGCGCCTACTACCTTGTTGGATGAACAATCAAAACGCCCACCTGACCTAATACAAAGGCTTGTTGATTCAATGCCAAATAGATGTGCAGCTGTGATCAAAGCCCATGGATATGCCACGAAATGCTGATTCGTTCATCAGAGGCCAAAATAGTTTTGTTTTATTGTTTCGTACTAATACCTATAAATTACTTTCGAGACAGAAGAATTGTTATTTCCGTTTTGATGTAAGATATCTTTGTTTAAACTAAACGTAGTTTTGAACTACATCGATTACAATTAAATATTTTTAAACTTACCACTGGTAGTTTTTTTATACTACCTGCTTTTCAATGTTTTTTTTTTCTTTTTTTAGTTACAGGCTTCCTAGAAAATAGCTTTGAGCGCGGCTGTACATGGCGTAGCATCTGGTGTTCCAGTCCCTTACCTTAATCCACTTACCTCTCCCCCTCCAAGATTCCTTCTATTTTTTTAACCTTCTGAGCAAAGAACTGAACTACACACGAGATCTGTAATGTGGCATTTGAAATTATTTTTCTTGTAATTCTTGGATTCTTTGAGAAAAGGATTAAAATAAGTTTAAGTAAATCTTAAGGCCAAATGCCCTCGTCATTATCCTATTGATAAAACTGGTTAGTGTTGGTAATGTTGTATTTCTAAAGGCCTTCAGAGTTTCAGCAGATCTTTTACCACAGTCCGTTGCTACCACTGATTTAATTTTTTCAAATGCATCCTTAAAATAACTATCTTCTTGTGGAATTCTTAAACGAAAATACAATTTCTCAAATGTTCCCCCCTCAGCAGCAAAATTATTTGCATCCATTAGTGCAAAGCACGCCGAACAAAATATTTGTGGCCCCCTCAAAAGAAAATACTTGTTGCTTAGCAGCGTTGCAAACGGTGCAGAAATGCTGCCAGTTGCTCCATTCTGACGTAAGTCGCAGCAGTGGAGTGGTGTGTGTGTGTAAAAGTTTGTTTCATGTAGTCAGTGACGTAGAAACTTGACAGGAAGACAGAAAGGAGCTATCATTGACCTGAAGATCTTGGTTTGTTGGTGCACCAATGTGGACAATCAGACGTGTTTACAAGCAGAGCATGTTACTCGCAGCCACGTGAGACGGCGTGGAAAAAGAGATAACAAAAAACAATTGAGATCGGAGAAGATTATCATTCCTTGTCAGTGAGAATTGGTTTAAAATCCAACGAGAAATCATGCTGTCAATAAATGCATGTCTATCTCATCCTGTATCCGCCCGAACTTTGCGAAGAGGGACAGCATGCAATGGACATTTGAAGTCAGGTACTTCACAAGAACCCATTGTCCACAAAAACACAAAAATCTGCTCACCATCAATGGAACAAACAACACAGAACTACGTAGGAGCCGAATGGGGCGTATAATGTGGTTCCACCGTCCCTATTTTGTGTATTTTCAAATGCTATAAGGCTTCGAGTGCACCGTCGACCCATTGGGGCTTTCAACATAAGATGTGTGAAAAGTTTAGTTCAGGTCGGATGTGATTCTGTGATGTTTTGTGAGTGGTTTTTATACAACTAATTCAACTCACTTGTGATGGTTACCATGAACATGAATCAGGACGTTTACTCTATTGGCCATTAAAATTGCTACACCACGAAGATGATGTACAACAGATGCGAAATTTATTCGACAGGAAGACGCTGCTGTGATATGCAAATGATTAGCTTTTCAGAGCCTTTACACAGGGTTGGCGCTGGTGTTGACACCTACAACGTGCTGACATGAGGAAAGATTCCAACCGATTTCTCATACACAAACAGCAGTTGACCGGCGTTGCCTGGTGAAACGTTGTGCTGCCTCGTGTGGAGGAGAAATGCGTACCATCACGTTTCCGACTTTGATAAAGGTCGGATTGTTGCCTATCGCGATTGCGGTTTATCGTATAGCGACATTGCTGCTCGCGTTGGTCGAGATCCAATGACTGTTAGCAGAATATGGAATCGGTGGGTTCAGGAGGGCAATACGGAACTCTGTGCTGGATCCCAACGGCCTCGTATCACCAGCAGTCGAGATGACGGGAATCTTGTCCGCATGGCTGTAACGGATCGTGCAGCCACGTCTCGATTCCTGAGTCAACAGATGGGGACGTTTGCAAGACAACAAGCATCTGCACGAACAGTTCGACGACGTTTGCAGCAGCATGGACTATCAGCTCGGAGACCATCACTACGGTTACCCTTGACGCTGCATCACAGACAGGAGCGCCTGCGATGGTGTACTCAACGACGAACCTGGGTGCACGAATGGCAAAACGTCATTTTTTCGGGTGAATAGAGGTTCTGTTTACAGCATCATGATGGTCGCATCCGTGTCTGGCGACATCGCGGTGAACGCACATTGGAAGCGTGTATTCGTCATCGCCATACTGGCGTATCACCCGGCGTGATGGTATGGGGTGCCAATGGTTACACGTCTCGGTCACCTCTTGTTCCCATTGACGGCACTTTGAACAGTGGACATTACATTTCAGGTGTGTTACGACCCGTGGCTCTACCCTTCATTCGATCCCTGCGAAACCCTTCATTTCAGCAGGATAATGCACGACCGCATGTTGCAGGTCCTGTCCGGGCCTTTCTGGATACACAAAAAGTTCGCCTGCTGCCCTGGCCAGCACATTCGCCAGATCTCTCACCAATGAAAACGTCTGGTTAATGGTGGCCGAGCAACTGGCTCGTCACAATACGCCAGTCACTGCTCTTGATGAACTCTGGTATCGTGTTGAAGCTCCATGGGTAGCTGTACCCGTACGCGCCATCCAAGCTCTGACTCATTGCCCAGGCGTATCAAGGCCGTTATTACGGTCAGAGGTGGTTGTTTTGGGCACTGATTTCTCAGGCTCTATGCACTCAAATTGCGTGAAAATGTAATCACATGTCAGTTATAGTATAATATATTTGTCCAATGAATACCCGTTTATCATCTGCATTTCTTCTTGGTGTAGCAATTTTAATGGCCAGTAGTGTATTTCAACGTTCTCTGTGACGAGATTGCTCTTTTCGTCCAGCATTGCATGATGAATATGCTGTTCCAAGATGGCAGAAGTTCTTTTACAGAGCTACCCACATAGGTCACTAGCTTGACGAATACTTGAGTACCCTTTCGCACCTCGAATGGCTCGCTAAATCAGCGATTGTAATCGCATAGATAATATTTCCTGATACTTGTGTTCCGTAGCTTTGATACGTTGTAGAAATAACATTATGTAGCCCACTAAGCTGTGCGTATGTCAAAATAAACACCAAGGTGATGGATAACTGTATTTCACCGAAACAGGTCGCACATTAAAGAATAAATTAAACGGCAGTTTGTGGTGTTACTTGATGTCATTTCTGCAACCCATAGAAAATCTCTGGAACTATTTAGAACAGCAGGTGGAATCTACCATAAACACCCTCGTAATTTTGTAGCTACAAGGGATCACGTCATTGATGAGTGGATTGAGCAGAATGTGACATTCGTTATGAAACTTACAGACATTTGCCTCGGCGAACTGACGACATTACCAGTGCGGTATTCGGTGCTACACGCTGTTAGCGTGACGTACAAGTCTTCTAATTTTCAACATGTTTTCGTTACTCAGTGTTTTTCTGTTTCCTGTTCTGCGCTTTTTTTCTGCTTTTCAAGGAACCAGAATAACTACTGTTGAGGGTTAAATAAAGTCTCCGTTGTGTATTAATCTTTCCGTTATATATCTCTGACTAGTGAAGTAAATAAAGCTGTAAGAACGGTATATGTTTTCCTATCAGTTATTTATACGAGACGTAGAATGGTCTGGAAACCCAGGATGCTGTGACTGGTCGTGAAGAACCCGACTGCTAGACGGTAAAGAAAAGCAGGAAACGACATAAACTTGTTGATATCCTCGAAACAAAGTAAGAGAAAAAAAATGATTCAAATGGCTCTAAGCACTATGGGATCTAACATTTGAGGTCATCAGTCCCCTAGACTTAGAACTACTTAAACCTAACTAACCTAAGCACATCGCACACATCCTTGTCCGAAGCAGGATTCGAACCTGCGACCGTAGCAGCAGCCCGGTTCCGGACTCAATCGCCTAGAACCGCTCGGGCACAGCGGCCGGCAGACGATGTAAGAGCCCAAAGAACATATAGCAGGGCAGCCTGTAATCACGTTATTTCATCACCCTGAGTTGACTAATGCGTTCTTCCTGGTAGGCTCATATTAATGGACGCACATATTAATTCGTATTGATTAAGAAAGGCTGAATGTTACGCCCAGGGACAATAAGTAGAGGCAGATTTAACGTTATATACTGCAGCACTCACAACGACGTCTCTTGTTTGTTGCACTACAATCCTTAACTGCCACTCAGTAACGGTAATCTGAGGCAGCGCAATATTTACAGTTCCTTGTAAACATTCTTTGGTTGTTTGTATATTTTACGCGCAAACAAAGTTGACACTCGGCGCGGTGGCTGATGGGAGCGACTGCAATGGCATTTCCCTTCTACAGACACTCCCGTCAGCCAGCGCGCCGAGTGTCAACTTTGTTTGGTGAGTTTAATATGACATCAGTTCAAAGTACGATGACGAAGACAGATAGAAATACCTTTACGCAATTTGAAAAGGAAACGAACGACTGACAGGACGCTAGTAACACGGCTCAGTACGGCAGTTGATGATGGAGATGCACGAAAAGACACAGATTTTGAGTACTTTCGGACGAGACTGCAAGAGACGTTAGATCGTTAGAGAGTGCTTGACGATGCAATTCAGCATCTGCTTTCCAACACACACTGTGATTCCGATGTCAGTGGATGGGAGGAGTATGTAGACGTCACTAGGAAGGCCGTCTTGGTGGCATCTAGAGGGCTATGGTTAGTTTGTCGTCGTCAATTACAAATCTGACATCAACTTCAGCCGCGACAACGTCTCTGACACCTGTAACACATACTGTCAAATTTATCATCACAAAATTGTAGTTATTTTGAGGCGAAATGGAGAAGTGGTCTCAATTTAGGGAACAGTATCAGTCATCCATCGACAGCAATCCTTCGATTTCTGCTAGAGATAATCGTGTTTCCTTCGGAGATATTTAGAAGATAAGCCAAAGAACTTGGTCGAAGGCACTCACATCAGTGCGGATTCGTGTGAGGAAATGAAAGGTATATTAGTATCTCGCTATCGAGACAAAAACCGTACTATTCAGGCTCATCTCGATTACCTTGAATCTATGAAACCGGTTCCATGCGTCAATAGAAACACTGAACGCGCTACATACAGGGTGAGTCACTAACTATTGCCACCTAGAATAACTCCGAAAGTTCCATAGTAGCTGAAACGTTTGTGGAACAAATGTTGCATAGGACGAAGGGGGCCAGAACATGACGTTGGTTTTTTGCTGCTAGGTGGGGTCACGTCGGTGATATGAAGGTTAACTTTTTTTAATGAGATGCTATAGTTTGGTACTTATTTTCTGATAGCTGCTATCGAGACGAACCCAATGATGTGTAACAGTAAGGTCTTTGAAGATCTGGGAAGGTCAAAAAGATGGCATGAACGTCCATTTACAGAAGGTGTGCGAAGTGATGACTATTTGTATCAATGCAGTGCTGCAATCTTCTTAATATGGATTGACTGGTATTCCTTATCACTTCGGCACTTGTCGAAACACACACTCTGACAATTCTCTCTCGTATATCGTGTAAATAGTAAATATTTGCCGAATATGGTGTATCCATCTAACGTGCCATTGATATGTAAACACCATTCTACGGTTTCGCAATACAACACTGATAGGAACAATAAGAGTAGTATCGTCGAATTGAGCGAATGTTAATAATCTATTACTTCAAAGAACAAGTCGATAAGCTTCTCATTTACGGAGAATGCTAACGAAATTCAGAGAGAGCTAGAGACTTGTACGATGAAAGATAGCCTCAACGTACCCACCCTACACGTCGTACATTTAAATATGTGTATGATAAATTGAGAACAACTGGAGCTTCAACACATCGGAAACAAATCCGGCAAAGGAAAGTTACTATCGAGGAAACGGAAATTGACAGTCTTACCACTGTGGTTCGAGGTCCTTGTGTTCGTGCCAAATCGCAAGGGAATCTGGAATGAGCCAGAGTAGTGTCGTTCGTGTTCTGCATCGCCAAATATATCATCCTTACCATATCAGTACGTGTTGCATTGAATTCTGCCGATGGGCTCAAAAAAACTTGAAAATTTTTAGTAAGATCATATGGGACCAAACTGCTGAGGTCATCGGTCCCTAAGCTTACACACTACTTAATCTAACTTACACTAAGGACAACACACAAACCTATGCCCGAGGGAGGACTCGAATCTCCAACGGGGGGAGCCGCGCGAACCGTGAAGGACGTCCCAGACCGCACGGCTACTCCGCGCAGGATGGACTCAACATCAGATTCAGAGGGATGACACATTTATTAATTTAATTTCATCTACTGACGAGGCTACACTCACGATCCATAGAAATGTAAATTTGCATAACACGCATTATTGGGCAACTGAAAATCCATCTTGGCTGTGGCAGGTTGCACACCAAAAATCGTGGTCGATGAATGTATGGTGTGCGATTCTGGCGGACAGAATTATAGGCCCCTATTTCATCGAAGGAAACCTTAGTGGTAGGAAGTACACAATATTCCTGCAAGAAACATTATTTTTGTTATTGAAGAAATACCTGTAGGAACAAGGAACAGAATGTGATATCAACACGATGGGTGTCCGACACATTTTTCGTTGATGGTTAGAAATGAGTTGCAGAGACAATTCCCAAATCGTTGGATTGGACGCGGAGGAGCTGTGTCGTTGACGGCTCATTCGCCAGACTTGACGACTCTGGAATTTTTTTTGTGGAATTCGTAAAAGACATTGTTTATAAAGACGTTCCAACTACACCTGAAGATATGCGAGAGAGAATTGTCAGAGCATGTGCTTCGATAAGTGCAGATGTGATAAGAAATACCACTCAATCCATGGTAAGAAGATTGCAGCGCTGGTTTGATACCAATGGACATCACTTCGAACACCTTCTGTAAATGGACGTTCATACCACCTTTTTGACCTTCGTTGACCTTCAAAGACCTTACTGTCACTGTTACTTCATATCTCTGACGCGACCCCTACCTTTTTGTCTCATAAACTTTTCAGCTCCTATTATACTTTCGGAGTCATTCTTGGTGGCAATAGTTAGTGACTCACCCTGTCTATTGAATGTAACAAATGTATACAATCCTTACAAGCCTTAGGGGTAAATGTAGACAGTTCTAGCCTCATGTTAGCACCCACAATTCTGCGTGTTTTATCGGAAGATATAGTCAGACGCTGGGTTATTCACGCTAGAAGAGAGAGGATTGCTGAAAGCCACATCAGGAAGCTTATGGAATTTTTGAACGATGAAGTACAAGGATCGATCATTAGCCACAAAATTAGAGGCTGTAGCCTTTTAGATGCATTCACATCCACAGCTGCGACTTTACAGGTGAATACAAAAGGCGAGAAACCTGGCAGAAATACGAAAAGAGAACGGTCGAAATACTGTGCGTCTTGTGACTCACATCTTCATCTGGCACAAGAGTGTACAAAGATATCGAACATCAGGGATAGGATCGACAAAATGAAATCCTCCAGTCGATGTTTCTTGTGCATCAAATAAAGCAGCAAGAAAAACAAAGTAGCTTGTTCTTGGTGCAAAGAGTCCCTCATGTATCTATCTGCAATGAAGAAAGAAGAGTCTTAGTAGGAAAGATTGATGTTCAACAACTTCTCTACGCCTGTCTTCAAACTGGCTCTGATTGGATCGCAGGTCCGACTGGGAAAAACGCACTCGCTGTTTAGTCGACGCTGGGAGCCAATGTAGCTTCATGAGCCCGAATTTAGTCAACAGCTGCAACTGCAAGTCATGACCCATTACTCATAGCTGTTGAAGGATACGAGTCACCACATTTCACGTCAACAAATCGCAGGCTTCTTCACTTCAAACTGACAGGAGTTACTACAAAAAATACCATGACATTCTCCACTTTTGAAAGTAGGAACACGTATCCATCACTTCTAGGTGTTCCTCAAGATATTGACATCCATAAGCTGCAAATTTGGTGACCCTAAGAACGACGAGCACCGGTACCCTACTGCAGTTCTTAAAGGTGCAGACCAATGTCGGAAAATAATAAAGGATGGTTCACCAATATACCTTACTTGTTTGGCAGTTTTCCTTCCTTCTAGGTTTGCATGGATTATCAGTGGCCACGGATCGAGTATTATTGTTAGCAGTGTTACTGTTAGCCATCTGCGCGTCATCAAAGATTCTGCGTCCTTACACAAGGACATGAGTCGCTTCTGGGACCTGGAATTGATGGAGATAACAGAACTACAAGGACGATCACTCGCACTGAAACATGCCGTTTTGCGGAACTTTCATGATATGTTCCATATGGTGCAAGGCAGAAAGGCAGTTTCACAGCTAAGAAAGAAAGATATGGTCCTTTTTTTCAAATCGTTGCAACGCAGAAATACGTTTTACGTCGTTACAAACAAAATTTTTAATAACGTTCAGTTTCGTAAGGTGCATTACTCACAGGTGATGTTTTATATTCAGAGTGAGCACGCTGAAAGCATCATTATGCAGGGTACTTCGAATGATGTAGCCCACCTTCCTCATTAGGCATGAAAAGGGAAAGACTGGTAATTACAAAGTGGAGAATCGATCTGATGCTTCATTACGGGAAAATGATTCAGCGTCACTTAATGACACACTAGATACAGGACCGATTTTGTCACCTAAAATACTATCAACTTCAATTCGTTTCAGGATGTATCAAAAGTCCATTGTTGAAGACGGCACTCAAGCATTCTTAGATTGAATGAAAAGGATAGAGATTTAACGCGATTTTTCCAGCTTCGTGTCTAGAAGAGAGAAAATGCAATTTGGCAAACTACAAATGACGTCGTAATTCACCATTTGGCCTCACATGCAGCCTATTTCTCCTATCTGTAAGATTGCGTGAATTGGCTACAAAGTTTAAAGACACAAACTGTTGCAACAGGGCAGATAAAATCACTTCCATGGACGACTTTGCCACCAGCTGCGAGGACGACAGTACGGTCACATCTGTATAGAATCAGGTGACAGGTCTGTTACAAACAAATATAACTTCCATTTCTAATACATTAAAGGGCATATGGAAAATGGAAGGGCTATCAGTTAAATAGCATACCACAGTCTTAGGCATCGACTGGGCTGCGAAATCAGATTAAATCCTCTTCGATGAGCGTCTCATTACCAATAAATTACAAAATGGACCTGCAATTAAACATCATTTACTGCGCACGACAGAGAAGGGTTTCGGTCCTCTTGGCATCTTTTCACCGATATCCATAACAGAAAAGTCCTCTTTCAGGAAACGTGGTGTGAAGCCATGCATTGGGACAAAATGTTTCCCGCAGACGTAGCCCCGCGGTGAAAGTTTAGGACATCACAGCTCACTCATCTACCATCATTCAGAATTCCTAGATGGACAGGCTTGCACAGTCAAAAACTGTAAATTTCACAAATTCACGTTTTCTTGTGATGATGCCTCAGAAAGGGCATATACAGCAGTGCTGTACATTCTATCATCCAACACCAATAATACATTTGTCCGTTTGGTTGTGAGTAAAAACAGAGTTTCTCCTATCAAAGGGATAACACTTCCGCGGCTTGAATTGCTAGCTGCCCTACTGAGTTCACGACTTCTGAGATACTTCTGTCAGGCTTCGGGATGTGACATCGCAAACGCAATAATGTGGAGCGATTCCGTGGTGGCACTTGGCTGGATACGAAGCGATCCATGTCGCTGGAATTCGTTTGTTGGTAATAGAGTGCCTAAAATCCACGAACTTTTAACGCCATCGCAGTGGAGACACTGCCTGACCACTGACAATCCTGCTGATTTGGTGGAATTTCGATCGAGAGATTACAATGTTCCATGACATGGTGGCATGAGCCTTCATGGGTAACTCAGAAACCTGAAAATTGGCCTCCACAACAAACTTCTTGTGACCAATTACCAGAGACACCAAAGATATAGAAACAAGTCTTAGCTATCAATGCATGGGTGTGTCGCATTAAAGCATTAAAATACAATACTTACTGGAAACTGTTGCACATAATGGCATGGATTCTCCGTTTCATCCCTAATGTTAAACGTCCAGAAAATGTAACGGGTAAATTCACTGCAAAACGGAGTTGAATGCGGATGACCCAGCAGTAAAGCTATCCAGTGGACCATCGTGCGCTTAAAAACAAAGCCCCATTTTCTAGCAAAATTAAAGCCTGAACGTTCAGGATGGACTTGTACAACTTGGATGACGTGTTCACTTTGCGGACTTGAGAATCTTGAAAAAGCATCAGCTACTCTTCAAGGTTCTCATCCATTTACAATTTATTTAACACCCGCACATGAGCTCACATCACCTAGGAACTGCTATAGTATTCACTCAATTAAGGAATGAACATTCGATTTTAAGAGGAAAAAACACTAAAAGTAGTGATACACACGTGTCTCCCTCGTAAGACGCTCAGACGAAAACCGGTCCTGCGAAATCCTCTGACATGCGAGTGACAACCTGCTGTACCAACAGACCGCATTAAATTCACTAAGCCATTTACAGTTTGCAGTAATAGGCTTCGATTTCATTCACACATCAAAAAAAGTTTTGTATTACCTCGGTTCTGAGAGTTCCTGAACCTGTACAGAAAATTGGAACAGAGATCAACATTATCATTTCCGCCCTTTTTATTGCTCATGAAAGCCACACATTGCACGTTGTACCACCATACAGCGAGACCTTCAGAGGTGGTGGCCCAGAGTGCTGTACACACCGGTACCTCTAATATCCAGTAGCATGTGCTCACGCATTTTTGCATGCCTGTATTCGCCGTGGCATACTGTCCACAAGTTCATCGAGGCACTGTTGGTCCAGATTGGCGTAGATCCCTCAGAGTGATTGGTGGGTCACTTCGTCCATAAACAGCCCTTTTCAATCTATCCCAGGCATGTTCGATATGTTTCATGTTTGGAGAACATGCTGGCCATTCTAGTCGAGCGATGTCGTTATCCTGAAGGAAGTCATTCACAAGCTGTGCACGATGGGGACGCGAATTGTCGTCCATGAAGAAGAATGCCTCACCAATATGCTGCCGATATGGTAGTACTATCGGTTGGAGGATGGGATTCACTTATCGTACAGCCGTTACGGCGCCTTCCACGACCACCAGCGGCGTACGTTGACCCCACATAATGCCACCCCAATACAGCAGGGAACATCCACCTTGCTGCACTCGCTGGACAGTGTGTCTAAGGCGTTCAGCTCGACCGGGTTGCCTCCAAACACGTCTCCCACGACTGCATCGTTGAAGGCATATGCGACACTCATCTGTGAAGAGAACGTGATGCCAGTCCTGAGCGGTCCATTCGTCATGTTGTTAGGCCCATCTCTACCGCGCTGCATGGTGTCGAGGTTGCAACGATGGACCTCGCCATGGGTGTCGGGACCGAATTTGCTCATCATGCAGCCTATTGCGCACAGTTTGAGTTGTAGCACAACGTCCGGTGGCTGCAGGAAAAGCATTATTCAACATGGTGGCGTTGCTGTCAGGGTTCCTCCGAGCCATAATCCGTAGGTACCGGTCATCCATTGCAGTAGTATCCCTTGGGCGGCCTCAGAGAGGCATTTCATCGACAGTTCCTGTCTCTCTGTATCTCCTGCACGTTCGAACAACATCGCTTTAGCTCATTCCGAGACGCCTGGACACTTCCCTTGTTGAAAGCCCTTCCTGGAACAAAGTAACAATGCGGACTTGATCTAACCGCGGCATTGACCGTTTAGGCAAGATTGAACTACAGACAACACGAGCCGTGTACCTCCTTACTGGTGGAATGACTGGAAATGATCGGCTGTCGGACCCCCTCCGTCTAATAGGCGCTGCTCATGCACGGCTGTTTACATCTTTGGGCGGGTTTAGTGACTTCTCTGAACAGTCAAAGGGACTGAGTCTGTGGAATTTTGTCATATGATGACATGTTGGAGACCGTGGCTGTTTTTGAAGACAAATGTTGATGGTGTTAGGACAGCAACCAGCCACAAATTTACTTTGAGTTCCTTTATTCAAAGGAAACCGTTACCGGTTTCGAATCGTTGCGATTCATCATCAGACGGTTTACACGCTTTCTTTCTACATTTGGTGTGTTTTTATAGATTAATTGTCCTAAAATATAAATAAAACATAATTACAAACACGCCACACACAGATGGTTGCGTTGCAGATTTTCGTTGCATGTGACTTACGTGAAACGTCGGTTTCGAGTGTTTGTTTCCATAACGTTCATCCAATCGATGTAAATGCATTCACACTGCATCCTCGTTGTTGCACACGTAATAGTTCTCACTGTACACTTTAGATTTGTCGCTGAGATCATTCCAACCACGCACCACATGTTTTGGTACATACAAAGAGCTTACAAACATATGGGTGTCACAGATGCTATGATATATCGTAACATTTGACGATGATGTCCTATGTTTGGAAAGAATCATATATTCTTTTACAAAACTGTAATGTCTTTTACATTAGTACAGAGCTTTTTTTCCGTTTTTAAAAATCTGTTATTGCTAATTTAATTATAAAGTTTTTTATATATATTTAGAACTGTATAGGTAAAATAGTACATTATTTTATTACATTTGGCAGCATGAGGATTATAGTAACATATAAATTTTCCACTTGATCTGCAGATAGGTGTATTGATATTATTTGCTATGGAGGCTGGAAAGTAATTTTTTGAAATTTTTCAGGAAAGGGGTGTTAGCCAACTCTGTTTGTTCGTTAAGGATATAGTCTGGGGTGCTGTTTTTGTGTGTGTGTATTTCTAATTCTTCTAATATATTCATAGTGGCCCCTTTTTCTGTTAGATGTAAAATCTTTAAGTTGTCCTCAATATTTCCCACTGAATGGTTTTCTTCAGCAATATGGGCTGCAAATGCTGATTTGTTCAAGTTACCAAGTCTTAGAGCGTCAATATGTTCTTTATATCTAATTTCAAAACTTCTGCCTGTCTGTCCAATGTAGAATTTTGGGCATGTATCACATTTGAGTTTGTATATTCCTGATTTACGGTAGGGACTCTTGGAGGTGTTTACATCATGGATCACTTTTTGTTGTAATTTATTATTTGTGGAAAAGCTGATTCTGATATTTTTCTTCTTTTTAAATAAGTTTGCTATTTGGTATGAAAGTGGGCCTATGTATGGGAGAGTAGCATATTTATGTTTGGCTTCAGTGGCACACTGATTTGGCTTGAAGTGACTGCTGTGAGGTGGATCTGTGGGTTTTGTCTGCATTTTCTTGTGGAGTTTTTCTATTATTGTGGGTTTATATTCATTATTATGAGCAACTGTTTTAATTATCTTGATTTCATTTTGTTGGTCTGTGTCACTCATTGGTACTTTTTTAATTCGGTGTAGCATCGTTCTGAAATATGCCATTTTTTGTTGGCGGGGGTGGCAAGATGAGTTGCTAATACTGACATCTATGGTGGTAGGTTTTCTGTAAATACTGAATTGATGTTTATTGTTACTATTGCAAATTTTCAGGTCAAGAAAGTTAATGCTTTTATTAGTTTCATGTTCAACTGTGAATTTAATATTTTTGTGCATTTTGCTAAGATCTGCTGCTAATGTATCTATTTCATTGCTTGTACCATCAAAAAGCAGTATTGTATCATCAACATATCTTTTGTAGTATATTATTTTGTTTGAGATGTGCTGGTTGGCAGAAAAGAATTTTTGTTCTATATGGTTGATGTAAATGTCAGCCAATATCCCAGCTAAGCTACTTCCCATTGCCAAACCATTATGTTGTTGGTACAGTTTGTTGTTGAAGTTAAAGTAATTATGCTCTAGAATAAGTGAAAGTATTTCTATGAGTTCACAGATCTCTGCAACACTAATTTTCTTATATTTAAGCAGATTGTTTCTTATAATGTTAATAGTCTCTTTTACAGGGATGTTCGTGTATAGGTTGACTATGTCTAGTGATGCTAATTTAGCTGTTGGTGGGATGTGGATGTCTTTAATTAAGCTTATGAGTTCATGTGTGTTATGTATGGTGTAGTTATTTTCAAATGTATAGTATTTGGTAATGAGGTCGTTTAATTTACGGCTTATGAAGTATGCAGGGCTGTTGCTGGAGTTAACAATCGGGCGAATGGGACAATTTTCTTTATGAACCTTTGGCTGTGCACGCAGTTTTGGTGCCGAGGGATTCATTGTTATGCAGTTACGTATTTCATATTTGTTCAGTAAAAAGTTACAGTTTTGTAATAGCTTTCGGAGTTAAGTTTGGAATTTCACTGTAGGATCTGTCTTTATTTCAGTAATATTGTTGCTATGGAAAAATTGCAAGGTTTTCTCTACATATTCTCTTTCATGCATTATGATTAAAGAATTTCCTTTGTCAGCTTTTACTATGAGTGCTTTACATTCAGACAGCTTGCTGTTAATATTTTTCAAATCTTTAAGTTCAGTGTTTTTGCGGGTATTATTTGTTTGAAGTTGTTTCATTATCAGTTTATTTGTTTGTCTTGTATGCAACTGCATTTTTCTCATATGTGTCTAGTTTTGCTGTGTGTCATCATATGACAAAATTGCATTAAGCTTACCTCGCCAGGTAATGAGAAATATACATGCTATCAAGAAACATAAAATTAACTTAATGAAAACGTCTCTTAACATTAAATTCAACAAAGAGTGTATGTCACTTAAAATAGTCCCAAAATATGTCAAAGTCAAAATTAACTGCAAAACTAAAGCTGCCAGATTTGCTAAGCAAAAATGTGAAAATATATGGCTAAAAACAGAGATTAAAATGCAATACAAGAAAAAAGAACACTTAAACAATGTCATGTACAACTTGCATCTGCAGCTAGGACACAGCCTCTCACCTTTACAATTCTCGCACATCCTACAGCACATAGACGATAAAGTAGACAAAGAACAAAAGATTATCCTATCCAAACACAAAAAGAAAATTGAAGCCTTAAAATCTATGAACAATCCAGAATTTGATAATAACAAACAGCTAAGCCAACAAAAATTTTTTGATAGAGTCATTAATACAACTGACATCCAATTTAGCAGCAGTGAACTCACTTTGTTAAATAAAGGTCTGAAACATAATATTGGAACAAATCTCAATAATCACAGTGTTAAAAACCTCATAGCCTGCACAAAACTTGCTTGTGACCCACCAAAACTAGACACATGTGAGAAAAATGCAGTTGCATACAAGACAAACAAATAAACTGATAATGAAACAACTTCAAACAAATAATACCCGCAAAAACACTGAACTTAAAGATTTGAAAAATATTAACAGCAAGCTGTCTGAAAGTAAAGCACTCATAGTAAAAGCTGACAAAGGAAATTCTTTAATCATAATGCATGAAAGAGAATATGTAGAGAAAACCTTGCAATTTTTCCATAGCAACAATATTACTGAAATAAAGACAGATCCTACAGTGAAATTCCAAACTTAACTCCGAAAGCTATTACAAAACTGTAACTTTTTGCTGAACAAATATGAAATACGTAACTGCATAACAATGAATCCCTCGGCACCAAAACTGCGTGCACAGCCAAAGGTTCATAAAGAAAATTGTCCCATTCACCCGATTGTTAACTCCAGAAACAGCCCTGCATACTTCATAAGCCGTAAATTAAAAGACCTCATTACCAAATACTATACTTTTGAAAATAACTACACCATACATAACATACATGAACTCATAAGCTTAATTAAAGACATCCACATCCCACCAACAGCTAAATTAGCATCACTAGACATAGTCAACCTATACACGAACATCCCTGTAAAAGAGACTATTAACATTATAAGAAACAATCTGCTTAAATATAAGAAAATTAGTGTTGCAGAGATCTGTGAACTCATAGAAATACTTTCACTTATTCTAGAACATAATTACTTTAACTTCAACAACAAACTGTACCAACAACATGATGGTTTGGCAATGGGAAGTAGCTTAGCTGGGATATTGGCTGACATTTACATCAACCATATAGAAAAAATGGTTCAAATGGTTCTGAGCACTATGGGACTCAACTGCTGAGGTTATTAGTCCCCTAGAACTTAGAACTAGTTAAACCTAACTAACCTAAGAACATCACAAACATCCATGCCCGAGGCAGGATTCGAACCTGCGACCGTAGCGGTCTTGCGGTTCCAGACTGCAGCGCCTTTAACCGCACGGCCACTTCGGCCGGCTCAACCATATAGAACAAAAATTCTTTTCTGCCAACCAGCACATCTCACACAAAATAATATACTACAGAAGATATGTTGATGATACAATACTGCTTTTTGATGGTACAAGCAATGAAATAGATACATTAGCAGCAGATCTTAGCAAAATGCACAAAAATATTAAATTCACAGTTGAACATGAAACTAATAAATGCATTAACTTTCTTGACCTGAAAATTTGCAATAGTAACAATAAACATCAATTCAGTATTTACAGAAAACCTACCACCATAGATGTCAGTATTAGCAACTCATCTTGCCACCCCCGCCAACAAAAAATGGCATATTTCAGAACGATGCTACACCGAATTAAAAAAGTACCAATGAGTGACACAGACCAACAAAATGAAATCAAGATAATTAAAACAGTTGCTCATAATAATGAATATAAACCCACAATAATAGAAAAACTCCACAAGAAAATGCAGACAAAACCCACAGATCCACCTCACAGCAGTCACTTCAAGCCAAATCAGTGTGCCACTGAAGCCAAACATAAATATGCTACTCTCCCATACATAGGCCCACTTTCATACCAAATAGCAAACTTATTTAAAAAGAAGAAAAATATCAGAATCAGCTTTTCCACAAATAATAAATTACAACAAAAAGTGATCCATGATGTAAACACCTCCAAGAGTCCCTACCGTAAATCAGGAATATACAAACTCAAATGTGATACATGCCCAAAATTCTACATTGGACAGACAGGCAGAAGTTTTGAAATTAGATATAAAGAACATATTGACGCTCTAAGACTTGGTAACTTGAACAAATCAGCATTTGCAGCCCATATTGCTGAAGAAAACCATTCAGTGGGAAATATTGAGGACAACTTAAAGATTTTACATCTAACAGAAAAAGGGGCCACTATGAATATATTAGAAGAATTAGAAATACACACACACAAAAACAGCACCCCAGACTATATCCTTAACGAACAAACAGAGTTGGCTAACACCCCTTTCCTGAAAAATTTCAAAAAATTACTTTCCAGCCTCCATAGCAAATAATATCAATACACCTATCTGCAGATCAAGTGGAAAATTTATATGTTACTATAATCCTCATGCTGCCAAATGTAATAAAATAATGTACTATTTTACCTATACAGTTCTAAATATATATAAAAAACTTTATAATTAAATTAGCAATAACAGATTTTTAAAAACGGAAAAAAAGCTCTGTACTAATGTAAAAGACATTACAGTTTTGTAAAAGAATATATGATTCTTTCCAAACATAGGACATCATCGTCAAATGTTACGATATATCATAGCATCTGTGACACCCATATGTTTGTAAGCTCTTTGTATGTACCAAAACATGTGGTGCGTGGTTGGAATGATCTCAGCGACAAATCTAAAGTGTACAGTGAGAACTATTACGTGTGCAACAACGAGGATGCAGTGTGAATGCATTTACATCGATTGGATGAACGTTATGGAAACAAACACTCGAAACCGACGTTTCACGTAAGTCACATGCAACGAAAATCTGCAACGCAACCATCTGTGTGTGGCGTGTTTGTAATTATGTTTTATTTATATGTTAGGACAATTAATCTATAAAAACACACCAAATGTAGAAAGAAAGCGTGTAAACCGTCTGATGATGAATCGCAACGATTCGAAACCGGTAACGGTTTCCTTTGAATAAAGGAACTCAAAGTAAATTTGTGGCTGGTTGCTGTCCTAACACCATCATCATTTGACTGAGTCTGTGATGCAATAACCACAATTAACGTCTATCTTCAGGAGTTCTGGGAACTGGGGTGATGCAGAACTTTTTTTGATGAGTGTAGTATTTCACAGACCACTTTTCGTCTAACTCGACAACTTATTACGAAAATGTTACTTGTTAGTATTTACATGTGCTACTACAAGTGCTCTCCACCTCGAACTCGAATCAAATATGTGCACAGATAAATTTTTGAATACTTTCAGAAGTTATACTGCAAGAAGAGGACTACTAATTACTACTTGTTCTGATAAGGCAAAAATGTATCATGCAGCAAACGCAGAACTGAAAGACATCGCTCATTTCTTCGAAGACACAATGATCAGTCAGCATTTCACTCACAAAGGTGTCTCTTGGAAGCTCATTGTGCTTGGTGGGGAGGCTGGTGTCAACGCTTGGTGGGAACTACGAAATGTTTCTTCCGGAAGATTCTGGGAAAATCATTAGGAGACGAAGAATCACTAAGGACTTTATTAGTAGAATTAGAATCCGCCATCAACTTACGACCAGTCACACGTGGGGAATCAGATGCGCTGATACCAAGCCATTTCTTAACGAGAGAACGGTTAACTGCAATATCCACAGGTCCTGCACCGAGTATACAGACGACCCTGCGAAGAGAAGCAAAGCTGCGAGGCAAATTGAAAAATGAAAAGACGAAATAAAGAATATTTGCTAGAATTGAGAAACTTTCATGAAGTATAGCGTCCTGACAAGAAACCGGTTAAATATAGGGTGGGAGACAGGGTGCTCTTACAACAGGATAAGCAGCCAAGGCGTATGTGGAAAGCTCTCATTATGGAAACAAGAGCAAGGAGACATGGAATGGCGCGGACCTTAATTCTATGATCCTGGGTGGAAGAAATATTACTCGGCCGGTGCGACTGGTTGTCCCACTGGAGATCGACCAGGGTGGGGAGGATGCCGTAGGTTAAATAAGAACTCTGATTATTTATTTATTTCTTTTGAGTGCATTAATATTTGTATTATATATCTATGACTAGTAGCGTAAATAAGGCTGTGGTAGTGGTAAGTTTGGTAAGTTTGTACAGGGCCAAACTGCTAACGTCATCATTCCCTATGCTTACAAACTACTTAACTTAACTTAAACTAAATTACACTAAGGACAACACACACACCCACGCCAGAAGGAAAACTCGAACCTCCGACGGGGTAAGTAAGGCAGTAAAATCTATGTATGATGTCCTATCAGTTATACGATACGTAAAGAGTGCGTAACTTGTACTACTGTTATAAAGTCCAGGCCTCCCGGACCAAAGGCAGAGGGCGTCATCCGAGCGGTCTGGGAGCAGGTGGCGACAGCCACAAGCTGCGGCCTGCAGCGGAAGGCACAAGTTGGCGGCTGGCGACCCGCAACACGGCGAGCGCCGGCCTTCATTTCGCGCCTCAGCGGCCGACACACGCCGCCAACACACGCCCCGCGCCGCCATCGCACAACTTGGCCGCTATCTCTTCGCCCGGCCTCCTCGAACCCGGCGGCCGCGGGGAGGCAGCGTCGGCGCTCAACTCTCTTGCGCAGACGCGTTCGAAGAATGTACCTGACAAAACAGCCGCAAATAAAAACTTTTAGGACTGGAGAACATAGGGAGCCATCAGTGTATTCTTTCATGTGTGAAGTCGTACACTGCAGCAGCAAAGAAACTGGTATAGGCATGAGTATTCAAATACAGAGATATGTAAACAGGCAGAATACGGCGCTGCGGTTGGCAACGCCTGTATAAGCAAGTGTTTGGCGCAGTTGTTAGGTCGGTTACTGCTGCTACAATGGCAGGTTATCAAGATTTAAGCGCGTTTGAACGTGGTGCTATAGTCGGTGCACGAGCGATGGGACACAGCATCTCTGAGGTAGCGACGAAGTGGGCATTTTCCCCTACGACCATTTCACGAGTGTACAGTCAATATCAGGTATCCGGGAAAACATAAAATCTCCGACATAGTTGCGGCCGGAAAAAGATCCTGCAAGAACGGGGCAGAAGTGCAACCCTTCCGCAAATTGCTGCAAATTTCAATCCTGGGCCAACAACTGGTGTCAGCGTGCGAACCATTCAACGAAACATCATCGATATGGGCTTTCAGAGCCGAAGGCCCACTCGTGTACCCTTGATGACTGCACGGAACAAAGCTTTACGCCTCCCCTTGGCCTCTCAACACCGACATTGGACTGTTGATGACTGCAAACATGTTGTCTGGTCGGACGAGACTCGTTTGAAATTGTATCGAGCGGATGGACGTATACAGGTATGGAGACAACCTCAATAACCCATGGCCCCTTTATGTCAGCAGGGGACTGTTCAAGCTGGTGGAGGCTCTGTAAGGGTGTGGGGAGAGTGCAGTTGGAGTGCTATGGGACCCCTCATATGTCTACCTACGACTCTGACAGGTGACACGTAACGTAAGCATCCTGTCTGACCACCTGCATCCATTCATGTCCACTGTGCAATTCGACGGACTTGGGCAATTCCAGCAGGACAATGCGACACTCCACATTTCCAAAATTGCTACAGAGTGGCCCCAGGAACACTCTTCTGAGATTAACACTTCCGGTGGCTTCCAAATTCCCGAGACAGGGCCAATATTCAGCACGAGTTGGATGCCTTGCATCGTGCTGTTCAGAAGAGATCTCCATCCCCTCGTACTCTTTCGGATTTATGGACAGCTCTGCAGGATTCATGATGTCAGTTCCCTCCAGCACTACTTCAGACGTTAGTCGAATCGATGGCACGTTGCGTTGTGGCACTTCTGCATCCCCGTGAGAGCCCTACACGAAATTAAGCAGGTGTACCAGTTTCTTTCGCTCTTCAGTGTATTTCATGAAATGCGCGTCTACGATGACGTTCACCCTAGGTTCATCGAGTAAAACAGAAATGATTTCTGGCGTTCCCAAAGGTAGTGTTATACGCCTCATGCTGCTCCTTATCTACATAAACGGTTTAGCAGACAATCTGAGCAACCGTCTTAGCCGGCCGGTGTCGCCGAGCGGCTCTAGGCGCTACAGTCTGGAACCGCGCGACCGCTACGGCCGCAGGTTCGAATCGTGCCTCGGTCATGGATGTGTGTGATGTCATTAGGTTAGTTAGGTTTAAGTAGTTCTAAGTTCTAGGGAACTGATGACCTTAGATTTTAAGTCCCATAGTGCTCAGAGCCATTTGAACCATTTGAACCAACCATCTTACATTGTTTACAGATGATGTTGTCGTGTATCGGTTAGTAAAGGTATCAGGTGTTCAAAACCAACTGCAAAACGATATGGATAAGATACCTGTATGGTTTGAAAATTGACCCAAAATAACGAAAAGTATGAATTTATCCGAATGAATGCTAAAAGGAATCCGTTAAATGTCGTTTACACGATAAATCAATCAAATATAAAGGCCGTAAATGCAATTAAATACCTAGGAATTTTTATCACGAACAACTTAAGTTGGAATGAACACATAGAAAAAGTCGTGCGAAAGGCGAACTAAACACTGCGTTTTATTGGCAGAACACTCACACACTGGCTACACTACGCTTGTCCGGCCTGTACTGCTGCGCGGTCCTTATCAGATATGATTAACGGAGTACATCGACAAAGTTCAAATAAGGGTAGCACATTTTGTATTATCGAGAAATAGGGGAGAGGGTGTCGCTAACATGATACAGGATTTGAGGGTGGACATTACTGAAACAAAGACTTTTTCGCTGTCGCGGAATCTTCTCACGAAATTTTAATCACCAACTCTCTCCTCCGAATTCTAAGATATGTTGTCGACGCCGATCTACATAGAAAGAAACGATCATCATAATAAAATAAGGGATCACATTGC
This sequence comes from Schistocerca nitens, assembly GCF_023898315.1. Classification (NCBI taxonomy): domain Eukaryota; kingdom Metazoa; phylum Arthropoda; class Insecta; order Orthoptera; family Acrididae; genus Schistocerca; species Schistocerca nitens. Next base: position 2,183,425 of record NC_064619.1, on the reverse strand, counting down.
TCGCAAGGAAATACACAGGCGTTATTTCTTTGCTTACGCTGTTTGAGAGTGGAGTATGAGAGAATTAGTCTGAAGGTGGTTCGATGAACCCTCTGCCAGGCTCTTAAGTGTGATTTGGGAGTATCCAAGTAGATGTACATGTAGATGAAGATTACTAAACCGTCGAAAAATCTACGACTGCAATGGAATGTAAAAGAGTAATTTTGTACTTAATTTTTGTGTGTAACATACCTTTGGAGATCTAATAATTGCAATAACTAATGCGTAATCAATAAATTATGACCCCTTTTGAATAAATTTGAAGTATCACAATTTTCCAGGGTTTAGTAGCAATGTAACAGTTTCATCCTTTCAACGTTCTAAGGTTAATGTGGTATGAACAATTTTCATTGAGTTAAAAGCGGTTCATGTTCTCCAACAAAATACTGTAGTTATTGTGGGTGGTAGCACAGATCGTGTTACATGCTTGATATATTAGTGCAGCGGAGATGGCAAGTGTATTGATCACGATACTTCTGTTTCGCAATGTTTTTTTAAAATGACTGCTGATCTTGCAAACTGATGTGCAGAGTAGCCTGAAGACTGGGTTAGGTTGGAAGGCGACAGCTTACTTGTGAGTTGGAAAAAGCCAACGATTGTCTCATTACAAAAGTCAATTTCTTTTTTAATGATGATAGTAGCGACACAATGATCTGTTACTTGACCCAAGCCTTTGTGATAGCTCGGCCAACGGATATGCCATGACAATAGGAAAAACATTCTCCATAGACGAGTAGCATTTCTACCTTGTCTTCGTTGGTGTACATTACAATCAAACAAACCTTCAGTTGAGGCCGTTGACTGAATGTCCAATTTCGAACTTTTCTTTTGTTTTGATTTCTTTTTCATCAACGTCAGGATGTTGACGATTTACGTTACCCCCGTATACATGAACTGCATGCGACTACAGGAGAGACAAAGTCATTTTTGTGTTACGTTTTCTGTAACATCCTGTTTACGCGAATGGTATACTGTGATACGATTTTCAACAGGTCTTGTAAAAAGAAGACTTACTACTGTTCATATGTCCTTAGCGAACAGTTAGAAGAAAGTCAGTCACGTTAAGTAATATCCACTTGCTTGCTAAACAACATTAGTTTGACAATTTTTTTATTTCATGTTCCTTGAGAAAATTTTTTTATTAGAGTTGGTCAAGATAAATTTGACATCCCATGTGCAGGGAGAAGTCCAGTGTGAGAGTGGCAGTGAGTTCGGACTCACCCAGGAAAAGTATATAAAATTTGGATGATTGGTCAGTTTCAAACTAAGCGACTGAGACTGGATCTTTTAACTTGCTTTAAACAGACACATATAATAATATGGTTTTAACTGTTTGTTTAAGGGTATTAAAGTTATCAAGAGTGAAATATTCCACCAAAATGATGTAACGTGATTTATTAATCTTTGCACATTATGTCTCATTTCACGGTTCAAAAGCTTGTACCAGAAAATAACACATAACGCTAATGCAGCAGAACTTTAAATAGGTAAGCAGATTGCTCCAGTCACAACAGAATATTAACATACTCTCATCCATAATAAATTGTATGAGAAGTTGTCAAATAATGTATACTGTAATGGTCAAATTCATTATTGTGGAAAAGTAAGGTGGCATCAAGGAAAGCCGTGAAAAAGCTGGGTTATTTAATCGTCATTTGGCCTTGAACCTCTACCTTCAGCCATGTTTACTTACTATATTATGGGACTTCAAGTCCACCTATCACGCAACCCTCTATTCTTTTTAAATGACGAAAATATGTTTTAGCATCTTTGTGATATCATCAGCGAGTACTTTTATTCAGTTCAGAAAAATACAAATATGTTTTAAGTAACTGCATTAACAAAATTGTGTCCAAAAGGCGCAAAGGCGCTGAAACATTTTTTAGCATAAAAACAGTTTTTGGCATTATAGGCGGACCTAAGTTCTTATAATTTAGATAACATTAATCGTACAATAGGTGGGGAAAATTTTATATCGTTTAAGAAAAGTTAAAATGCTTTCTCGTTAGATTATGTAAGTCAGGAACATAGGAAGAAGTATTGTTAGGTTTGATGTTTTATATCAACCAAGTTTTCGGTAAAATTTGCGACATTTACCCTTAAATTTTGATATTTCGACGAATTTAAGTGAAAATTTGCATTATTTTTAGAGGTTAATCCTACATGTTGGACAATATATAAAAACAAATTTGTGGACTCTAAAGCGAAGGTCTAACCTGTAGTTTATTAGAAATCATTCGTTATCACTTCAAAGTGACAGTATGTACTTTTTTTTAAATAATAGTAATAATCAGTAAATAGATGAGTTGGAACAGACGTGCCATAAAAGTTTAGCAATCAGTTCCTCCTAGACGCATAGTAAGAAGCAATATGTGAGAGTATGAGTAAGTATTTAGAATGAGAGATTAGTAAGTTGCAGTATGTTTAGACGCAGCCATCACTTTTATTCATTTGAAGAGGTAAGGAAGGTTGTTCTTTTTCTTATTTCTTTACACGTAATGCAACGCAGTCGACTGTAAATGCTGGCTACACAGTGGAAGAAGACAGTATAGTATGAGCGTCAATAATGGACCATTACTTACAGCATACTAAAAATAAAAGCTAATTTATACTTCTTACTCTCACGTATATTCGTTTTGAACGTGTGAAATTCCTTTTTATTGTAAAACACCGCACTCATGTAACTTACGTTTTTGAACACAAAGTTTAATTGGAAATTATAAGTTACAAACTGACTCGTTTAACTTGAAAATGACAATTCATTCAAATTTTAATCGTTTCAAACGTGTGAACTCGAATAATAATGATAAAAGTTTGGAGATAAATGGTAAAATATGACTCCTTATGCCGCGTCACATTTCCCTTCAAACGTCTTCACCGCTCGACGTTTCGATCCCTCTCCTGGAATAATCTTCAGGATTCTATTTGCGTCTCTGGATGGCAGAACATTGGAGTGGACTCACAAGAGCCATCGGTGGCAACGACCATGAAATCCTTTAGCCTTATCTAAAATTTCGGTTGTTATGGAATACGTTCTGAGTATTACTGGCCTGTATAGAGCCACCGGATTTCACAGTCCCTATAGGTAAATGCTCAGGAAAAGTATCTGAGGAATCTCGGAATTTTGTCGACGAATTGTATCAGATTACATGAACGTTTTCCCTCATAGATCCATGGTGTGTGGATCCTCAGGGATGTTAGAAATCTTTACCAAACAATAGCACATAATGAATATTTAAAGAAAAGACAGATGCTAATATCCGTTACACACATAGTAATTGGATTGATCCTCTTTGTTGTAGAATAAGTGGCAACTGGAACAAATTTTCATCTAGGAGATAACAAGCTTATTATCAATGAAGATGAACTTGAACGCAGTATTACAGAGGTGCAAAGGACGTAGATGAAAATGATATGGGAGAGATGATACTGGGAGAGGAATTTGACAGATCATTAAAAGACGTAAGTTGGAACAAGGCCCTGGGAGAAGACGACACTCCGTCACAACTACTGATAGCCTTGCGAGAGCCAGTCAAAACAGTCTTCCATCTGGTATCGAAGGATGTCTGAGTGAGGCGAAATATCTTAAGAGTTCAAGGAGAATGTTGTAATTTAAATTTCAAAGGAAGCAGGTGCTGACAGATGTGAATATTACCGAATTTTCAGATTAATAAGCCATGATTGCAAAATACTAATATCACTTCTTTAAAGGAGAATGGAAAAATTGGTAGAAGCCAAGATTGGAGAAGAACAATTAGGCTTCTGGAGAAATGTAGGAATACGCGAGGCAGTAATGACCTCACAAATTATCTTAGAAGATTGGTTAAGGAAAGACAAACATACGTTTATAGCATTTGTAGACTTAGAGAAAGATTTTGACAATGTGAACTGGAATACACTCTTTGAAATTCTGAAGGTAGCAGGGGTAAAATACAGGGAGCGAAAGGCTGTTTACAGCTTGTACAGAAACCAGACGGCAGTTATGAGAGTCGAGGGGCATGAAAGGAAAGCAGTGATTGAGAAGGGAGTGAGTTAGGGTGGTAGCCTGTCACCCATGTTATTCAATCCATGCACAGAGAAAACAGTGAAGGAAACCAAAGAAAAGTTTGGAATGGATATTACAGTTCAGGAGAATAAATAAAAACTTTGAGGTCTGTCGATGACATTTTAATTGTGTCAGAGACAGCAAATGACTTACAGGAGTTGAGCAGAATGAACAGAATCTTGAAAGGAGGATAAAATATGAACATCACAAAAAAAACAAGGATAATGGAATATGATGCTGAGGGAATTGGAATAGGAATCGAGACACTTAAAGTAGTTGATCAGTTTTATTATTTGGGCAGCAAAATAACTGACGATGGTCGAAGTAGAGATGATATAAAATCCAGGAAGGCAGTGACAAGAAAAACGTTTGTCAAGAAGAGAAATTTGTTAAAATGTGTTAGGAAGTCTTCTCTTAAAGCATCTGCATAGATGGTGCCATGTATGAAAGTGGGTCATGGATGATAAACAGTTTAGACCAGAAGAGAATAGAAGCTTTTGGAACGTGGTGCTACAGGAAAATGCTGAAGATTATATGGGTGGATAACGTAAATAATGAGGTCGTATTGAAAAGAATTAGGGAGGAAAGGAATTTGCGACCCAAACTGAGAAGTAGAAGGGATCGGTTGATAAGACACATTCTGAGACATCAAGGGATCGACAATTTACTATTGGAGGGAAGGATTCGGGGTAAAGATTGTAGGAGGAGCCCAAGAGATAAATACAGTAAGCAGATTCCGAATAATGTAAGTTGCATGGGTTATTCGGAGATGAAGAGGCCCGGAAGCAAGGCACTCCTATTCCTGTAAACTTGTACGGATCATTTCAAACTTTGCACAGAGCTACATAAATGGATGAAGTCGATACGATTTGATTTATCCAGTAATCTTTATCCGTTGTCGAAATACGTTGGCTTAAAGTCGAGTTAAATGTAGCATAGATTTTTCTGTAAAGTTTGTGAAGCGCGCCATTTATATACTTTAACCTTCTACAATTCGGTTCGAATTTTGCTCGAAGGTGGATAGGTGAAGAAAGTCAAAACAAATTTTTTTCCGTGTAATTTTCATCCGTCGTCGAGATACGGTGGTTTAATTCCTAGAAAACAGTAACTAGTAAAATTCTTTCTTGCGTGAAATGAATTAGTAGAAACGATTTAACGTGAATCATATCAATGAAAATGCTTTCTTATAATAAAACTGAAAACCCGCTCTCAAAAATCTAGCTTAAAACGTTTTCCAACTTACAGAAAAACTTTTTGTGAGTTTTGTTACGCATGCTTGATTTTACGTGCAAAAAACACGTTTTTTTGGAGGGTTTCGAAGTGCTCCATCTCTATACTTCAGACGTATACCAATGGGTTCAAACTCTGCATGAAAGTAGGTAAAACAAAGTCAAAATGAAATTTTTGCAACCAGTAATCTTTATCTGTTGCTGAGATACGATGATTTCAATTCGAGCTAAAACTAGCACGTAAGATTTGTTCTCACGTCAAATGAATCTGTGGAAACGATTAAGAGTGAATCCAACAAATAAAGAAAATTAAAAACTTAATTTCCAAAATCTGGCTTCATTCGAATTTTACGTGCAAAAAGCAAGTTTCTTGGGTTTTATTTACGCGCACCGAATTTTTCTTGCAAGAAACATGTTTCTGCAGGATGCTTTTGAAGCGCGCCTCTTCTATAAGTTAACCTTGTGCGAATCGGCCCTAACGCTGTACGAAATTAGATAAATGGATAAAATCAAAACAATTTTTTTTCATCAGATTATCTTTCTCAGAAGTCGAGATACGATAGATTGAATTCGAGCAAAATGTAGCATGTAAAACTCGTTCTTACACGAATTGAATGCCCGGAAATGGTTTAAAGTGTATTAAATAAATGAAAAATGTTTTCCCAAAATGGAATTGAAAACTCTCTTTCAAAAATCTAGCTATTTTCGGATTTAAGCACAAAAAACACTTTTTTGTGAGTTTTTTACTCCCCAGATTATTTTCTTTACAAACTTGTGCGAATCGGTTCGTACTAAAGAGGTGGACAAATATATGCAAGTAACGGTCGTTTTGTTGTTTTGTGATAGCTTTATCCACTCCCACAATGTAAGCAACATGGTTTGAAGGAGGAAAAAAAACCGTAAAATATTTCTTTGATTTCTATGTGAGTGTGTGTGTGTGTGTGTGTGTGTGTGTGTGTGTGTGTGTGTGAGGGCGGTGTCGGTTTTGATATTTTTCTCCGAGGGTGTTATTTCTCCTTCTACAACCAGAGTTTTTAGAGGCATTGAAATTCATCACTCTAGAACATCACTTACGTCTCAAATACTCAATTTAAAATATATGATCTAGTAAAATATAATGTACGTCAGCTGAGAGACATTAATACTTCCAGGCATACAAACAGATTCAAGTAAACAGCCAAAAGGACAGACACAACACGGCTGTGTTCACTTAGCACAAAAGGCAATGTTAAGTTTGTTCATTTTACCGGAAATGCATCAGAATTAATCCACGAAAACATATCCGAAATAAAATGTAGAAATAATTCAATGATTGCATAGCCAGTATAACTGGTAAGTCCGACTGGCTCAAAAGTAATCATACCAAGGCATGTTCAGGAGAAAAGGGCATATTTATAGCATGGTGAACACGAAGTGAGTGGGATGGCTAGTAGCAAGGAGATAAGGCTGAAGTTTGCTAGATTAATCCGGAAGAATCAATACCCAAAGAAGTGGGATATGGAAATACTAAGGAATCACGAGATACCATTTTAGTTCTCTTCGGTGATAGATACAGCAATAAGGAATAGCTTAGTGGGCAGTACAGTTGAAGAGTAATGGATATCTCTAAAAAGCGCAATCACAGAGGCTGGAAATAGAAACGTTGGTACAAAAAAGGTAACTGCGAAGTAATACTTCAGTTGATCGATGAAAGACGGAAGTGCAAAAATGTTCAGGGAAATTCAGGAATACAGAAATACAAGTAGCTGAAAAATGAAATAAAGAGGAATTTCAGGGAAGCTGAGATGAAATGGCTGCAGGAAAAGTGTAAAGAAATAGAAAAACAAATGGTTGTCGGAAGGACTGACTCAGCATATAGGAAAGTCAAAACAACATTCGGTGAATTTAAACGCATAGGTTGTAACATTAAGAGCGCAACAGGAACTCGACTGTTAAATGAATGAAGTTGTTGGTTTTCTTACGTATAAACGCGGACTGACGAACTTGTCTACAAGGAATGTCGTAACAGTAGCAGCCGTCTGACAACGCGTAAGAACAGAACTTGAATAATGATAGCAAAGCTAGCGCCTGTATTTGAGTCCAACGTCGTTTATACTCTTTAAAACGTGCTACCAGTTTCGGCACCACGTGGTGTCACCTTCAGGCCCCGAACGTAACCTTGCCGTCAACAACTGTTGTCACGTGTAATGGACAGAATCGTACAAAGCGGGCCAAAATGAATTTGATTCCGTACATTCCGTTGCAAAATCATGCCTAGCATGGTCGTCTGCATACGATTCTATTCTGTAATGAACAGAATCGTATGCAGAGGGCCAAAATTAACTTCATTCCGTACTTTCCGTGGAAACAAGCCCAGCATGGTCGTCTGCGACGGTTCTGTTCATCGTACATGAAAAGCATTGTGGATGACAGGTTAGGTTCGAGGCCTGGAGATGACACCACGTTGTGTCGAAACTGGTAGCATGTTTTAAATAGAATAAACGACGTTACATTCGAATACAGCCGCTAGTTTTGTCGTCATTATTCAAGTATCACGTGTCCGGCTGCAGTCCCACTTAATGGATAACCAGAGACCTAAGAACAGTGGTCGGAAAAAGAAAATAACTATCAGGGATCAGACAACAGTGTCTCCTTTCTTAACAGGGAGCGACTGCACACCAAAATGGAATTGCTGCTTCCAGTGAATCTAGCTCCATCTTAACCAGCTTCCGAGTAAACACTGCTAAGGCTACTGCATCTAAAAGCCATTAGGATCGGATACCTCGGAGAAGGTAATTCTTCACACCGGCACATAAAGCTGGACGTCTTAAATGGACCAAACAACGCAGAAACACGACAGCAGCTGGCTGGAAGCCTGTTCAGTCAGACGAGTCGCGGCGCTGCCTCTGTGTCCAACGGCGTTTAACCTGCAGTGTGTGGAGGGGCAGTGTTCAGGCCGGAGGTGGTTCTGTGATGTTTTAGGGTATTTTCTGCATCATATTTGGATCCACTCATTCAGGTAACCCTGAACGTGAAGCGGAATATCTGTTGCAACGTGCTCGGTGTCTTTTCTTCATGATGAGTATGTTGCGAGCGTTCTGTTCTGGCAACAGTCGTGTTCGAAGGGCTGCATGCATACGATCCGTATTTCACGAACTGTCAGGCACCCGTCACACTCCGGCTAGCCGGCCAAATCAGATTTTGTTAATCCCACAGAAAATATCTGTGACTGTTTAGAGGAGCGGGTGAGATGTAGCAACCATCATCCCCAGAATCTGGTAGCTCCACACGATCTAATCGTCAATCAGTGGCTTCAACTGAATATATATTTGAAGAAATTTCTGGACACTCTTCCTCTTCGAAATGAGAACATTATCAAGACTGGAGTCGATGTTACAATACTCTCAAGCTGGGCTGGAGTCGATGTTGCACGGTCTCATGACACCTGGAAGTGACTGATTATAAGTGTGGTTAGCTGATTTCTATCACTGGAACCAGTGCGGTACCAGGTCATATATAATGGTTACCACCGATTTTCGGGACTCTTATTACTAATTTATAGTTTCTAATGTCCCATTTTAATTTTCTAATAATTTTATGTTTCCAATTCCTCGTTCTTCCACTCATTTTTCGACAACTGTAGAAGGGACCCTCCTACAGCAGTAAATGCAAACTCCGTTGATCTTTACTGGATCATTGATGCATGAACTCGGCAAATGGGTCAGTTATTAAAGCGGGAGCCACTTTTAAGAGTATTAGGTTGATGTAACCTGCGAATACTCAAAACTTTTTCGTCCTATGCTCATTATGCTAGTATTGCGACGAATACATAGGTTTAGGGTGCTGCAAATTTCCTTTGCGCCAAGTTTCGCCAGTGTGACCCAGTTCTTCCCTCTGAGCTTTCTAGCTGCTGGCAGTTTCTGTTCCTCACCTCGTATGACGTGCTGCGCTTTTTAGTTGAGAAGCAGAGCAGCGCGAGACTGCAAAGCCGGCGGCCGCCGGCCTGCGCGCGCGGCTTACGCTCCTCCGGGCTGCGCCGCGGCTGGCGGCTGACGGCCGGCAGGTAATCCTCCACGGGAAGGGACCAGACAGCCGGCGGCGCAGCGCGGCGGCGGCGACGGCGGCGGCGCAGAGGCTGCTGCTGCGGTCTCTGCACCGTCTGGCCGCGGCTGGGCTCCCACTCCTCACTCGCGGCGCAAACGTTTCCGTTTTACATTTACGGCTGATTGTCGTTTAACCGTAAAGCTGATTTACTTCCAGCTAAAATAAAGATCAAAGTTGAAACTTGTGGTGTGTAAAAAGCCTATGCAGCGTGAACTCAAACCTGTAACGATTTAGTTACATACGTTTCTCTAATCCATCACAAAATAACGCGCATTCTTTACAGACGAATGGAAAAACTGATAGAAGCCGATCTCGGGGAAGATCAGTATGGATTCCGTAGAAATGTTGGAACACGTGAGGCAATACTGACCCTACGACTTATCTTAGAAGAAAGGCAGCACACTTAGAAGATGCAACAAGTGCACTAAAGAGACAGCTTACACTACACTCGTTCGTCCTCTGTTAGAATGTTGCTGCGCGGTGTGGGATCCTTACCAGGTGGGATTGACCGAGGACATCGAAAGGGTGCAAAAAAGGGCAGCTCGTTTTGTATTATCACGTAATAGGGGAGAGAGTGTGGCAGATATGATAAGCGAGTTGGGAAGGAAGTCATTAAAGCAAAGACGTTTTTCGTCGAGTCGAGATCTATTTACGAAATTTCAGTCACCAACTTTCTCTTCCGAATGCGAAATATTTTGTTGAGCCCAACCTACATAGGTAGGAATGATCATCATAATAAAATAAGAGAAATGAGAGCTCGAACAGAAAGGTTTAGGTGTTCGTTTTTCCCGCGCGCTGTTCGGGAGTGGAATGGTAGAGAGATAGTATGATTGTGGTTCGATGAACCCTCTGCCAAGCACTTAAATGTGAATCGTAGAGTAATCATGTAGATGTAGATGTAGATTAAGGAAAGGCAAACCTACGTTTCTAGCATTTGAAGACTTAGAGAAAGCTTTTGACAATGTTGATTGGAATACTCTCTTTCAAATTCTAAAGGTCGCAGGGGTAAAATACAGGGAGCGAAAGGCTATTTACAAATTGTACAGAAACCAGATGGCAGTTATTAGATCTGTATATTGAGCAAGCATTAAAGGAAACAAAAGAAAAATGTGGAGTAGGAATTTAAAAGCCATGGAGAAGAAATAAAACTTTGAGGTTCGCTGATGACATTGTTATTCTGTCAGACACAGCAAAGGACCTGGTAGAGTAGTTGAACGGAATGGACAGTGTCTTGAAAGGAGGGTAAAGATGAACATCAACAAAAGCAAAACGAGGATAATGGAATGTAGTCGAATTAAGTCGGGTGATGCTGAGGGTATTAGGAAATGAGATACTTAAGTAGTAAAGGAGTTTTGCTATTTGGGGAGCAAAATAACTGATGATGGTCGAAGTAGCGAGGATATAAAATGTAGACTGGCAATGGCAAGGAAAGCGTTTCTGAAGAAGAAAAATTTGTTAACATCGAGTATAGATTTAAATGTCAGGAAGTCGTTTCTGAAAGTATTTGTATGGAGTATAGCCATGTATGGAAGTGAAACGTGGACGACAAATAGTTTAGACAAGCAGAGAACAGAAGCTGAATGTGGTGGTACAGAAGAATGCTGAAGATTAGATGGGTAGATCACATAACTAATGAGGAGGTATTGAATAGAATTGGGGAGAAGAGGAGCTTGTGGCACAACTTGACGAGAAGAAGGGATCGGTTGGTAGGACACGTTCTGATACATCGAGGGATCACCAATTTAGTACTGGAGGGCAGCGTGGAGGACAAAAATCGTAGAGGGAGACCAAGAGATCAATACACTAAGCAGATTCAGAAGGATGTAGGCTGCAGAAGTTGCTGGGAGATGAAGAAGCTTGCACAGGATAGAGTAGCATGGATAGCTGCATCAAACCAGTCTCTGGACTGAAGACCACAACAACAGTAACATTCGTAAAGATAGATCGTGGATATTAAATCGTTGCAATAAATGAGTTTTAGGTGGTAAATAAAAAAGATTTATTGAAAAAATGTACAGACATCGAGGTCGTTTCATTCGATCCCACATATATTCATGTCTGGGGAACAAGCACGGTACTCCACTAGCGTGCTAAAGGAGCTTTTTCACGAGAACAACACGATGAGAGAGCGAGTTATCATCCATGAAGATGAAATTGTCACCAAAATCTTGGCGATACGGTCCCACTGTGTGTTGCAGAATCTCGACTCTGAATCACAGAGCAGTCAGACCGCCCTCACAAAAGACTAGAAGTGTAAGGTGGCCCCACGTAGTGCTACCCCAGGACGTCACTCCATCACCTCTTTGTTGTACATATGGGACACAGTATTGCAGGGGTTCGGGATTACCGGATTGCCTACAAACAAATTGTCTGCTGTCATCAGCGTACAAAGAGATCCAAGTTTCGTAGATAAACACCCAGCGCCAATCTGTGGCATCCATTAGGGATGGGCTCTGGTCCATGTGTAACACAGTCCACTGGGTTGCGGTGTACGAGGTAGTGCTTGCTATGATCGTGAGGGAAGGAAGGATGGAAAGGAGACTGGGTTTAACGTCCCGTTGACATCGCGGTCGTTAGAGACCGAGCGCGAGCACGAATTGTGTGAAGGAAGAGGAAGGAAATAGGCAGTGCCCTTTCAAATGTACTGTCCCGGCATTTGCCTAGAGCAATGTAGAGAAATAAGGGAAACCTCAATTTGGATGGCTAGACGCCGGTTTGAACCGTTGTCCTCCTTAATGGTCATAAGGAGGGAGATCCGCATCACAAAAATCGTTTCAGGCAAATGTCGGTGTGGTTCCTTTGAAAGGGCACAGCCGGTTTCCTTCCCCATCCTTGTGCTCTAACGACCTCGTTGTCGACGGGACATTAACCAACAATCTCCTCCTACTCCTTCGCATCACCAAATCGTCACCTAAGAGCTGGATCCTATATGCGACCTCCTGCAGTCTTTTCGACCGCTGTATTCGGTTCTGAAGCACTCAAGCCATCCTTTTGTAGTAATTTTCGGGTGTGTAGCCGGATACCGTCCACTTTTGGGAACGGTATTTTGCCCCAAAGGCATCCGGCCATCTTCAAGTGTGTAGACAACTAGCCCACTGCAGAGCCCACGTGCTTTCACAGTACTTGTGCAGAGCCTCGCACGGGCAGAACGTGCTGCCTTCTTTCGGCGCAGGCTTCAGGTGATGGCAGCCAAGCTGGGTTTACTGCCCTCGTTGGCAGAAATGAGGGATGATCTCATCATAGAGTATCGAATGACCCCGTCGATGCTGCTGTGACCTTATTTTTTAGTCATAGGATTCCAATTTTTATTCAGTCGAAAGCCGTTGTCAGGATTGATAAGACTGTCCGCAAGACGTATTTCCATCGATCTTTAGTTACTGAATCCCAAAAGCTAGAAACTGGAGCTAAAATTTTTGTTCTGTTGTATTCCACTGAGTGTCCGATAGAAACTTAGTGTTCTGCTATTGCTGAGACGTGTGTATCATTCATGTTCTGCCATGTTCTGTACAACGTTCGTGTCGTTTGGCCTGCATATGCAGACCCACACTCACAGGGAATTCTATAAAAGCCCGCCGAATGTCTCTGGGCCGAAAGATAGTGGCATAATGTCAAGGAGATCTGACTGCACTCGAAAATTATCCGAAGAAGAAATACGCAGGGAAAATTTCAGAAGTTACACTCAACCCGTCGTTTGTTTGACACGAAAGTCGTACATATCGATTATCCTGGCCACCTGTCGAACCTAGAAGACATGAGCATTTTAAGCCCTCCACAATACCTGTCCATACATCACTTTTTCGTCAGTGAATACGTCGAGCAGCTTTCCTCGTGGACAGGTCTTCTGCGCGTAACAAGATGACGCGGACCAGGTCACTGGTCGCTAATGTTCGCTCTACTGTTCCACAGACGTCTCTACCCTACTGGTGCTTTACTTTCAAATGGAATGCAGGAATCCATCAGAGAATGCAGTAAGCCGTCAGAAAGTGATGTTCCACGCGTAGGTAGCGCTCATGGTAACTGTGCGTACGTTTACAATATCAGGGATGACCCACCAATCGATACAGGAACAACCACAATAGCACACCTGCTCAATGGTACTGCAACACTTTTGATCTGTGCATTTCAGCTACAGTTCTTAACTGATAGCTTACGGAGCGGAGGGTGTTTATTCTGGCTGTCGGCGTTTATCGTTAACGTATAAAGCAGTATTTTTAAGCAGTAAGCCGGCCTGGAACTGGTCCCTGCTGATACTGAAGTGTAAGCAGTCTTACAGGAGCACCTCAAATTTTTGTAAAGAGAGCAGAATACACTTAACCCAAAGAAAGATGTGTACCTGCCTAATATCGTGTAGAGCCCCCGCGAACACGACGTTGCATGGACTCGACTGATGATGTCTGAAGTAGTGCTGGAGGGAATTGACGCCATGAATCCTGCAGGGCTGTCCATAAATCCATGAGAGTACGAGGGGTGGAAATCTCTTCTGAACAGCACGTTGCAAGGCATCCCAGATATGCTGAACAACATCTCTGGGGAGTTTTGTGCCCATCTGGAGTGTTTAAACTCAGAAGTGTGTTTCTGGAGCCACTCTGTAGCAATTCTGGACTTCTGGGATGTCGCATTACCCTACTGGAATTGCCCAAGTACGTCGAATTGCATAATGGACATAAATGGATGCAGGTGATCAGACAGGATTCTTACGTACGTGTTACCTGTCAGAGTCGTATCCAGACGTATCAATGGTCCCATCTCACTCCAACTGCACTCGCCCCACATCACTCCAGAGCCTCCACCAGCTTCAACAGTGCCCTGCTGTCACGAGGTTGTCTCCCTACCCGTCCATGTCCATCCGCTCGATACAATTTGAAACGAGACTCGTCCGACCAGACAATGTGTTTTCAGTCATCAACAGGCCAATGTCGGTGTTGACGGACCCAGGAAAGGCATAAACCTTTGTGTCGTGCAGTCATCAGGGGTACATGAGTGGGCCTTCAGTTCCGAAAGCCCATATCGATGATGTTTCACTGAATGATTCACGCGCTGACACTTGTTGATGGCCTGCAGCAATTTGCGGAAGGGTTGCACTTCTGTTACGAATGAACGATTCTATTTAGTCGTTGTTGGTTCCGTTTCCGCAGGATCTTTCTCCGGCCGCGTCTACGTCGGGGACTTGACGTTATCCCGAATACCAGATATTCACGGTACGCTCGTGAAATCGCTACCTCGGAGATGCTCGTGCAGCGACTACAACACCACGTTCAAACTCAGCTGAATCTTCATAACCTGCTATTGTAGCAGCAGTACCCGATCTAACACTTGTTGTTTCATATACACGTTTCCGACCTCAGCACCGTATTCTGCCTATTTACATATCTCTGTATTTGCATACGCTTGCCTATACCAGCTTCTTTGGAGCTTAAGTATATTTACCGAGTGTCTCTCCTAAATACCATTATCCGTATTTTATTCGATAATTCGGCAAATTTTTGTATTTCCGTTTTTACAATGAGTAGCTGGAATCATACCAAACAAAAACTGTTGATCACGTCTTTCACGTCCATTGGTTTCTCATCACCAAGAAGGTGGTTTTTAAAGCTGAACTTTACATGCCCATTCGACAGAGCGGTCCTCGATTATTCTCGTAGGATATTTGTTTTATCGACATCCACTGACGCGAACAGGGGAAACAGGTACAATAAGCAGTAGTCCAGCAGTGACTCACGTGCCTCCAAAAATGTTCAAACGTTTGTGAATTCCTAAGGTACCAAACTGCTTAGGTCATCGGTCCCTAGACTTACGCACTACTTAAACGAACTTATGCTAAGAACAACACACACACCGATACCCGCGGGAGGTCTCGAACCTCCGGCGGAAGGGTGCCTCATTAAAACGTTCGTGAAAATAGTCATTGTGTGCAGCAGAGCTATGATGATATGCGGTGAATGAGGTGACGAGGAGCGGAAGAGTATTTATTGAGAGTGCTTCACCAGAATGAAAAATGCTCCAATCATATCACAGGAAAATGGGGCAAAGTCAGGGATGTAAAACAAGGAAATTAGTTTTTCGACTTATCTGTCGGCTCTAAAAAACATTCAGTAGAAACATCTTGACATATTCACGCTTTTTATTCCTTGGTATTAGTACCCTCGTCATGCAGTACAATGCGTCATTTCAAGTAAACTAACATGTTACATGATATCATGTATAAAATGACACATGCCATCATGTTATCAAACATGGCATTTGTAACTTCCCTTTTTTGAAAAGAGATAACAAATATTCAGTTATTTTGGAATGAAAGTGTTTGATTAAAGAAAATCTCTTTTACGTTCATTAAAACCCACGGCTAAATTTTCTCAGGACGCTATGGCAAGAAATATCATGCGTATTCCAACAGGAAGACATCCGTCTTAATCACGATGGATAAAAAATTATCTTTTTTAATGTTATGCGATAAGCAAATTTAATATAATACTCAAACAATTATTTTTCTCTGTGAGGCTTGATGCTCCAGTATAGCAATGGCAGTGTACACAGTTATAATAATTCCTTTCAATAAAACTGTACCTCTGGCCTAGAATGAAATGGAAATTATTATGGGACGCCGTTTCAAATTTACTGAGATTAAATCCTTCCCATATTTTCAGAATTAAATGGCTATGAAGAAATTTTTAACAATTTTAACATTTTGGCGTCGCTTCAACAATGCAGTTGCAAATAGCCTGGGCGACATTTAATTATTACGTAATTAATTAAATACAGGGGACAGGGAGGGTACTTTCTTGCTACAAACAAAAACCCATACTGCATTAAATACTGACACATATATTTAACACAATTCTAAATACATTACATATAGTAGAAATAATTCTTTACAGAGCGTAATCGAAATGCGACATCAGAACCAACCAGGCACGGAAGACAAAGAAGAAGAGGACAGAGAAGACAATGAAATCTTTTCTTATATATTACGATACAGAGATAATAGTAATTACAATTCTCTGAGCACGTATAGTGGCTCCATTGTAGTCACCTATTGATAAAGTAATTTAAATTACTTTTTACAAGAAGCGATGCTATACATGTCGTATAACATGACTCATGCTGTCATGTCATCCATCATGGCATTTGTCATGTGGTGCAATATGACACAGCACTTCATTATAGTTTAGAATGCATGCATCGCCAGACTGGGATAATTTCTATTGCCGATTCACACCCACTCTCGCATGCTAACTATTGTAGATGCATCCCACTCTCTAGAACCCCATAAATTTGTGTGCGTTTGTTCTTACGCGCATCCCTCTCCCCACATAAATGTATAGCGGGGTTGCGGGGGTGGTTCAGAGAGAGCGTTAGCGAACGATTGACAAGAACAGAGGAAAGAAATACAGTAGAAGGAGAATGGGTAGCTTTGAGAGATGAAATAGTGAAGGCACCAGGAGATCAAGTATGTAAAAAGGAGGGCTAGTAGAAATCCTTGGCTAACAGAAGAGACATTGAATTTAATTAACGAAAGGAGAAAATATAAAAATGCAGAAAATGAAGTAGGCCAAAAGGCATACAAACGTATCAAAAATGAGATCAACACGAAGTGCAACATGATGAAGCAGAGATGGCTAGAGGACAAACGTAAGCATGTAGAGCCATATATCACTAAGGGTGAGATAGATAACGCGTAGAGGAAAATTAAAGAGACCTTTGGAGAAAAGAGAACCACTTGTTTGAATATCAAGAGCTCAGACGACAAACCAGTTATAAGCAAAGAAGGGAAAGCAGAAAGGTGGAAGGAACATATAGAGGGTCTATACAAGGCTGATGTACTCGAGGGCAATATTATGGAAATGGAAGAGGATGTAGATGAAGATGAAATGGGAGATATGTTACTGCGTGAAGAGTTTGACAGAGCATTGAAAGACCTGAGTCGAAACAAGTCTCTGGGAGTAGACAAAATTCCATTAGAACTACTGATGGTCTTGGGTGAGCCAGCCCTGACAAAACTCTACCATCTGGTGAGCAAGATGTATTATACAGTGATACTTCAAGAAGAATATAATAATTCGAATCCCAAAAGCAGGTGTCGACAGGCGTGAAAATTGCCGAGCTATCAGTCTAACAAGTCACAGCTGCAAAACACTACACGAATGCTTCACAGACGAATGGAAAAACCAGCAGAAGGTGACCTTCGGGAAGATCAGTTTAGATTTTGTAGAAATGTTGGAACACGTGAGGCAATACTGACCACATAAGTTATCTTACAAGACAGATTAAGAAGAGGCAAGCCTATATTTCTAGCATTTGCAGACTTAGAGAAAGCGTTTGACAATGTTGAATGGAATGCTCTCTTTCAAACTCTGAAGCTGGCAGGGGTCAAACACAGGAACGAAAGGCTTTTTACAATTTGTACAGAAACAGGATGGCCGTTGTAAGAGTCGAGGGGCATGAAAGGGAAGCAATGGTTAGCAAGCGAGTGAGACAGGGGTTGTAGCCTATCTCCGATGTTATTCAGTGTGTATATTGAGCAAGCTGCAATGGAAACAAAAGAAAAATTCGGTGTAGGAATTAAAATGCTTGGAGAAGAAACAAAAACATTGAGGTTTGCCGATGACACTGTAAGTCTGTGAGAGACAGAAAAGTACCTGGAAGAGCAGTTGAATGGAATGGACAGTGTCTTGAACGGAGGATATAAGATGAATATCAACAAAAGCAAAACGAGGATAATGGAATGTAGTCGCATTAAATCGGGCGATGCTGAGGGAATTAGATTAGGAAATGAGACACTTAAAGTAGTAAAGGAGTTTTGCTATTTGGGGAGCAAAATAACTGACGATGGTCGAAGTAGAGAGGATATAAAATGTAGACTGGGAATGGCAAGGATAGCGCTACTGAAAAAGAGAAATTTATTGGCATCGAGTATAGATTTAAGTGTCAGGAAGTCGTTTCTAAACGTATTTGTATGGAGTGTAGCCATGTATGGATGTGAAACATGGACTATAAATAGTTTAGACGAGAAGAGAATAGAAGCATTCGAAATGTAGTGCTACAGAAGAATGCTGAGGGTTAGATGAATAGAACACGTCACTAATAAGGAGGTTCTGAATAAAATTTGGGGGAAGAGGAATTTGTGGCACAACGTGACTAGAAGAAGGGATCGGTTGGTAGGATATGTTCTGAGGCATCAAGGGATCACTAAGTTACTATTGTAGGGTGGTGTGGATGGTAAAAGTCGTAGAGGGAGACCAAGAGATAAATACACTAAGCAGATTCAGAAGGATGTAGGTTACAGTAGTTACTTAAAGAAAAAGGAGCTAGCACAGGGAGAGTAGTATGGAAAGGTGCATCAAACAAATCTCTGTACTGAGACCACAACAACAAAAACCCATATTGTGCAAAATCTGTAACTGGTTAGATAGATAATTACCTGCTGAGATCTAACCATGGACCTCATGTGTGTGTCCATAAATTTTATTGTGGACTTTGTAAGTCTCCCAGCCGTTGGCGCATAAAGCTCTGTGTCGCATGATCACCTCTGGAATGAAAGTATTTATTTCGTGGCCATAGACAGCAACAGTGAACAGGTCAAAATATTCTATGGCAAAATGAATCCCTATTTCTTTGGGAACCCGTGTTAAATGAAGTTACTCAGTTTACTAAATTCTGTGGGAAAGCTGTGATGTCGAATTCTATCCCCATTTCCTTAGTCTGTATGATTACATTGTACTGGGTGTAGAAAGTGGAGATTATAAACTCTTTTACTCAGGGGAAATCAAGAGTGGTGAAAACGGAGTAGGAATATTGATAGGGCAAAATTTGAAAAATAAGGTAATGACGGTACAATATATTGGTGGAAGACTGATGATGATACGACTGAAGGGTAGTTCAAAAGATTTGGTATTAATACAGGTATATATGCCAACCAGCCAGCACAGAGATGAGGAAGTGGAAGAATATTGTGAGAAAATACAAGAACTCATCGAGAAAGAAAATAGTAATGCCTGCATTATCATCATGGGGGACTGGAATGCAGTGGTGGGTGAAGGAAGAGATGAAGATACAGAAGGAAAATTTGGATTAGGAAGAAGAAATGAGAGAGGTGAACGACTAATTAGTTTTTGTAAAGAAAAATCATTATCAGTCGGTAACACATTATTTGAACACCACAAAATGAGACGTTACACATGGATATCAAATTTGAAAAGGGAAGGTGTCAGCTGCACTACATCCTGATACAAAAAAGCTTATCCAGGAGCGGATATAAATTCAGACCACTACCTAGTGATGGGAGTAATGCAAGTGAAGTTGAAAAAAGTCTGGAGAGGTAAAGCAAAGGAAAAACTAAACATAGAAAGACTCAGAGAGGTAGGAAAGGCATCAGATTTGGAGCACAGATTTATAGAAAAATGGCAAAGAGGTAGTGTTGATGAAAGTGTTAATGGCAAGTGGATAAAAATGAGGAAAGGACTCATGGACTCTGCCAAAGAAGTACTAGGAATCAGAGTATCCCAAAGCACCAGGAAAGAATGGATAACAGAAAACATGTTGAAAAAGGTGGAAGAGCGCAGAAAGTGGAAAAGTGTAGAAACTGAAGAAGGCAAAAAGAGGTACAGGAAACTGAATTAAGAAGAGAAACTGATGAAGCAAGAGAAAAATGGATGAAACAGAAATGCGACGAAATACAGAAAATGGAGAGAGAGGGAAAGTATGAAATGATGTATAGACTGGCTAGTGAAATAGTTTTTGAACGTAAAAGAAAGAGGAATAACATGGAAATAGAAAGAGCGGATGGTACTCTAGCAGAAGAACCACAAGAGGTTTTGAACAGATGGTAAGAATATATTGAATGTCTGTATAAGGGGGATGAAGTGCGAAGCGAAATTATGGTTGATTATGGTTGAAGAGGAGCAATGTGTGCCAGAAGATGGAATTGGATTTACCATCTTGGAAGCAGAAGTAGAAAAGGTGCGGAAGGAGATGAAGAATAGGAAGGCATGTGGAATAGATGATTTGTCAGCAGAACTGTTGAAGAGTCTAGGAAACAAGGCAAGAAAATAAATAGTCTACCTTTGTAACGAGATATATGACAAAGGGGTATGGCCTGAGGACTTCACTGCAACAGTTATGATACCAATAGAGATAAAGAGAAACACTAAAAAATGTGAAGAGCACTGGACCATCAGTCTAATTTCTCATGCAGCTGAAGTCTTGCTGAGAGTGTTGAACAGAAGGTAATATGGCAAGCTGGATAGATGGATTGCAGAGGAGCAGTTGGGATTTAGAAGAGGAAAAGGAACATGAGATGCTATTGGTCTGCTAAGAACTATAGGGGAAAGATATATGGAAAAGGGTAGAGAAATCTTTGCTGTTTTTATAGATTTAGAAAAGGCTTTTGACAGAGTTCAGTGGAACAAGCTGATGGATATCTTGAAGAGAAAGGAGTAGATTGGAAAGAGAGACGACTGATACAGAATCTATATTTACACCAAAGAGTAAGGATAAGGATTGGAAATGAAATGTCAGAAGGGAGCAGCATTGGACGAGGTGTTAGACAAGGTTGTGGCCTTTCCCCACTGTTGTTTAACTTATACATTGAACAGATTATTGCGAAAAGCTTAGATGGGAAAAGAGGAATATGTATTGGTGGAAAGAGAATAGAATCTATAAGATTTGCTGACGGCATGGTATTAGTGGCAGAAAGTGATCGAACAGTGAATACACTCCTGGAAATGGAAAAAAGAACACATTGACACCGGTGTGTCAGACCCACCATACTTGCTCCGGACACTGCGAGAGGGCTGTACAAGCAATGATCACACGCACGGCACAGCGGACACACCAGGAACCGCGGTGTTTGCCGTCGAATGGCGCTAGCTGCGCAGCATTTGTGCACCGCCGCCGTTAGTGTCAGCCAGTTTGCCGTGGCATACGGAGCTCCATCGCAGTCTTTAACACTGGTAGCATGCCGCGACAGCGTGGACGTGAACCGTATGTGCAGTTGACGGACTTTGAGCGAGGGCGTATAGTGGGCATGCGGGAGGCCGGGTGGACGTACCGCCGAATTGCTCAACACGTGGGGCGTGAGGTCTCCACAGTACATCGATGTTGTCGCCAGTGGTCGGCGGAAGGTGCACGTGCCCGTCGACCTGGGACCGGACCGCAGCGACGCACGGATGCACGCCAAGACCGTAGGATCCTACGCGGTGCCGTAGGGGACCGCACCGCCACTTCCCAGCAAATTAGGGACACTGTTGCTCCTGGGGTATCGGCGAGGACCATTCGCAACCGTCTCCATGAAGCTGGGCTACGGTCCCGCACACCGTTAGGCCGTCTTCCGCTCACGCCCCAACATCGTGCAGCCCGCCTCCAGTGGTGTCGCGACAGGCGTGAATGGAGGGACGAATGGAGACGTGTCGTCTTCAGCGATGAGAGTCGCTTCTGCCTTGGTGCCAATGATGGTCGTATGCGTGTTTGGCGCCGTGCAGGTGAGCGCCACAATCAGGACTGCATAAGACCGAGGCACACAGGGCCAACACCCGGCATCATGGTGTGGGGAGCGATCTCCTACACTGGCCGTACACCACTGGTGATCGTCGAGGGGACACTGAATAGTGCACGGTACATCCAAACCGTCATCGAACCCATCGTTCTACCATTCCTAGACCGGCAAGGGAACTTGCTGTTCCAACAGGACAATGCACGTCCGCATGTATCCCGTGCCACCCAACGTGCTCTAGAAGGTGTAAGTCAACTACCCTGGCCAGCAAGATCTCCGGATCTGTCCCCCATTGAGCATGTTTGGGACTGGATGAAGCGTCGTCTCACGCGGTCTGCACGTCCAGCACGAACGCTGGTCCAACTGAGGCGCCAGGTGGAAATGGCATGGCAAGCCGTTCCACAGGACTACATCCAGCATCTCTACGATCGTCTCCATGGGAGAATAGCAGCCTGCATTGCTGCGAAAGGTGGATATACACTGTACTAGTGCCGACATTGTGCATGCTCTGTTGCCTGTGTCTATGTGCCTGTAGTTCTGTCAGTGTGATCATGTGATGTATCTGACCCCAGGAATGTGTCAATAAAGTTTCCCCTTCCTGGGACAATGAATTCACGGTGTTCTTATTTCAATTTCCAGGAGTGTAACATGCTCAAAGATCTGAATGAAGCTTGTTTGGAATATGGGATGCAAATACAGCAAAAACAAAGAGTATGGTCATCAGTACAAGACGCAGACTGTCCAATATTAAAATAGGACAATCTACCATTAGTCAAGTAAGTGAATTTAAATATCTCTGAAGCACAATAACTAAACACTTGAGATGTCACCAGGAGGTGAAAACTCGAATTGCCATAGCGAAGGAGGCATTCAACAGAAAGAGGAGACTCTTATGTGGCAAATTAGATAAAGGACTAAGGAAAAGGCTTGGCAAATGTTTTGTCTGGAGTGTGGCACTATATGGGGCAGAAACATGGACACTGAGACGAGAGGATGAAAAAAGGTTAGAAGCATTTGAGATGTGGATGTGGAGGAGAATGGAGAGAATAAGCTGGATGGAAAGAGTGAGGAATGAAAGAGTATTGGAAAGGGTTGGTGAGAGAAGATGTCTGCTGAAGCTTGTAAGAGAAAGGAAAAAGAACTGGTTGGGACATTCATTGAGAAGGGAGTGCTTGCTAGTAGATGCTATTGAAGGATTGGTTTGTGGGAGAAGACTGAGAGGAAGAAGGAGATACAAGATGATAGATGACATAAAGGTAAGCGGAAATTATGCAGACCTGAAGAGGATGGCAGAAGACCGGACAGCCTGGAGAACTACCATGTGGAAATCTGCTGTCAGGCAGAACACTGATGGTGATGGGTGTGGTCCTGAAACCTTAGAACCTCTATGGGTTGTTACATTGTGTTTATGAAAAGCTTGTTTCTTCTTCCTTTGTCCAAATCCACACCCTTTCCAGTCGCATATCCCATTAGTTCTACTGAGTCTTGGCAGAGTGCAATCATAAAAAAATGTTAATGGACCATTTTTCTTGTAATAATTGTTTCGTTAAGTTTGATTTGCTTTTAGTGTGGCTGTTCAGATTGTTGTAAAACATATTTTCGTAGAAAGTCACCTGCAAATGTTCATACCCATTACTCACATTTAGGTGTCATACCAGATCCTATGAATAGTCAATAATTCAGGCTTTTGAAGAGGCAATATGAAGGATTGTCAGAATTTCCTCACTTTAAATAAAACCTTGATGCATTTCCTATCTCTGGAAGAGGCAATATGAAGGATTGTCAGAATTTCCTCACTTTAAATAAAACCTTGATGCATTTCCTTTCTCTGTGTGTTCATACCAAGTCTGTATCAGCCCTCCCTTATACTAGTTAAATTCAGAGTTTAGTGAAGAATGTATAATACTAGGAATTATTGACACAGCATATGCGGCAGATGTGTGTACTAGGTAAGAAATCTGTAAACTTGGAACTGCCCCCCCCCCCCCCCCCCAAGCTTTCGAATGCAGCGTGAATAAAAATTCCACGGTTGAAAGGCAGAATGTTGCTTCTGTTAAGGAAATAGAAAATTAGGCAATTAAGACTGATAGAGGATATCCTTGTAGAAAGGAAAAGAGGGCTTATACTTGGTGGTAGCTCTCCACAGTAACAGAAATTAAGAACAAGCAGACTGTTTTGACACCGCGCTTCATATCCAGTGCGAGAATGCACTACCCCCCTGTCTGTGATGTCTGTGGCTTGCGAATCACTACACGCCACATTTTAACTGAGTGTACTTTTTATTGTGGTGCAATGGCAGAAAAAAATTTGGCTGAAGACTTTCCTCTGTTTTAGGTAGTGACGAGGCGAGTGTGGTAAAACTTCTAAAATATTGTGGTATGCCTGGGATCCAACCTAAGTTTTAGGCTGGTGGTTTTTGCAGAGTGGCTGGCTCATCCTTTTTAGTCTAGCAAGCAATCAGCCAGTCATCTGCTACACTATTTCAGTTCTTTCCAATGCTTTTTCCTTTTTTATTGCAAGTTTTAAATCTGACGAAATACATGAATTTCTTCTCTCTGTCTCTCTCTCTCTCTCTCTCTCTCTCTCTCTCTCTCTCTCTGTGTGTGTGTGTGTGTGTGTGTGTGTGTGTATGCCTTTTCGTATGGTGTTTCTATATTTCGTGCACTGTAGTCACAATTTTATTATTCTGTGACTTTTATTCACACTCATGTCATAAAATTTTAGTATAGGAGCTTGGGTACACTGAAGGTGGCTTCCCACAGACACTTGTAAATTAATCAGCAGCAGGGTATACCCTGGGCAACACGGGCATCACAATGGCAAATCCTGGAGCCATCACGCTGTCATGGTTAGCAACAACTTGAAACCAACACTGAAGGATTATCCAATATAAAGAAGTTTGTTTCAGCTGACACATGTGGGAAGTTTGAAGCTGACTTTCCTGCTGTGCAAAAAACGCGTCGTGGAGGAAAAAAATAGCAAATTAAAAATTGACGGAATGAGACTCGTCCTAGAGAGCCCTCATAATTAACATAGAGGTGCACTGTTTGTCTGACCAGGGAACAATATTAAGTCTGTAAGTCTGGCATGCAGAAAGTACATCGAATTATCATCAGTAAAATTAGTGACCTGCACAGCAACATTAGCCTACAAACCACGAAATTCCGAATTCAGTTTCGCTAAAACCCAGGAATTTCTGTTCTAAGTGTATAAAGATTGTATTGGGACATTACTGTTCCAGAAGTATGAGCTGCGACTATGAACCAACAGACAAAAATGGAGATGAACTGGAAACTGGATGGAAGCTCATCACGACCTTATGCTGTGACAACATTCTGAAAGTGGAAAATGGTGTGAGGGCTACAGTATAGACGATGTTTTCATCGTTTCACAAGTAGTTCGACATGTTGTGAAAAACAGTTGAGAACCGATAGCAAAAAAACAGCATAATCGCACAACTTAACCAGGAGTTGGAATTATCAACCCAGGGAAAGGTCCCTTTACACGAAGACTCAACTTCAATAAGGCGCTCTGGGAAGTTTCTGAAAGTAATTGCGCAGCGCGGGATACCCGCTAGGTCTGAGGCGGCTTGCACGGTTCGCGTGGCTCCCCCCGTCGGATGTTCGAGTCCTCCCTCCGGCATGGGTGTGTGTGTTGTCCTTAGAGTAAGTTACTTTAAGTTAGATTATGTAGTGTATAAGCTTAGGGACTGATGATCTCAGCAGTTTGGTCCCATAAGACTTTATCACAAATTTCCATTTTCAAAGTAACTGAACCATGAAGTTGCAAAACTTAAAATGACTCCAAAACCGTATCACAGTTTCGCAACCCTGGTAAAAAGGCTTTCTCGAAATGTGTCTCGTGTACGCAAGCCATAGTACACATCTGGCCTCAACTGAGACTCAGTTACCTTACTTAAGTCGATCAAAATGAATACGAGATGAAGACACCATTCAAACAGGAGTTGATAACACGTATCGTAGAAGGTAGAAATCGTCAAACCTTATAGGTGATCTAGATAAGACCAGAACAGTAGAAGGGCACAGAAACTAATTAAAAATCTCAGAAACGATCCTAAAAAGACAGCAGAGAATTTCACCTTAGTAACACGAAACGAAATGGCTCACCAACTACTTAAGAACGGCAAGACAGATAAGTTATCACAAACTAAGAAATTACCAAAATATACTCGAGAAAACAACATCCTAAGCTTGCCTTTTACAACAACAGTGTTGGTAAGTGCCATAAACCAAATGAATAGTAGCAGATCTGCTTTCCATGACGATATAGGAACAGAGCTTCTCAAGAATTTGTGACCAGAGGCTATAAAGAGGTTAGTTAAATTACGTAATGGACGTGTCGAATCTACCCTTGTACTTAAGATGGGGAGAAAAGCACATGTCGTAACTATTTATTCCTAAGACGGAGAAAGAACCTAAGGATCAAAGAATTTTCGGCCGATCTCGCTTTTGTGTCATCTGCATAAAAGATTTGAGAGAATGATAATAGGATTTTTGCAAATGTGGACGAATAGATTATTTCAGGCCATGCTGAATTTAGACCAGGGAAGTCGTGCTCTAGCCATGTTCTTAAACTTAATAAATCGGAGATGGGTAGAAGATAAGAAGTCACTGTTGCATGTCCTATAAACCTCAATAC
This sequence comes from Schistocerca nitens, assembly GCF_023898315.1. Taxonomy (NCBI): domain Eukaryota; kingdom Metazoa; phylum Arthropoda; class Insecta; order Orthoptera; family Acrididae; genus Schistocerca; species Schistocerca nitens. The sequence continues at coordinate 2,156,883 of NC_064619.1, read as the reverse complement.
TGCTTATTACAGGATGTACAACAAAAAACTTATCCAAAACCTCTACGAGATAACAATAGAGCACAAGCTAGTAAACGTAATCTGAGACGTACTCTAAAGCAGAAGATTCTGTGTAACGTTGCAAGGCAAGAGGTGCCCCTGCAGAAACCAGAGTAACTGTTTAAGTCAAGACATTGTGTTGCCACCGATTCTCTGCAGCACCTATACCAATAATCAGTCCGATCTTACAGCTGTGACGGCCCAAGGGAGGACTTTCGAGGGCTATGAAGCCAAAATAATCAACTGACTTGAAAGATTTGGAGAGTATTCTGATGTTAAATATCTCACACCACTCCAAGTACGTGATTTCCACTTACAAAATAGAGACAGAATGAATATTAAGTGGAGAGCATCGGGCACTGAGCACTGTGAACCCCAAATTATCTGGAAATCACTCTGGATCGCACTCTGTGGTTTAGAACAAACTGTATGGGTTTGGAAGGGAAAATCTTCAGGAGAATCAAAATCTCGAGAAACCGTACGTGGGGAGAAAATCCCCAGCTTCTCCGGCCAACTGCGTTGGGACTCCGTTTCGTTGAGGGAGAGTATGGATCACTAGTTCGGTGAGCGTCGGTCCACACCCGACCTTTGGATGGGACCTTAAACGAGCGGTCCGCTTAGCTACGCTGCGCCTTACACCAACCAACCCAAATCATTTATCCCTCAGCCAGCATAGCATCCTCACCCTTTAGAAGCAGAGAAGCCAGAAAAATAGAAAGAAAGATACAGATCGACAACATAAAATCTTGATGTGTAATTATACACCTGCAGCACATTGCCTTATGTACGGGAAGAGATTTTTACAGCGAATGTTACCATTAGACTCAAGCTAGATGATTTTTTTCCTATGAGAAGAAAGTGATCTTAGCAAGAGGGTTTCTAGAAGGGAAGAAATTAACTGCGATTACTACCTTCCCCACACTACTTGGAAAACCCTCAACAGGTTAATAATAGGAGTATCAAGTCGCAAAAAAAGTTTAGTCTGTTGGGGGTACGGAGCTATGGAGCAGTTCAGACATGTTCTCACCTATTAGTATCGAAAACATAAATTTGTACTTTGGAAATTTCTTTAAATCACTCCGTAAAAAAACTGTGAAACTCTGGAGAGGAAAAGGGTGATATCTTTCTCCAGAAAGTACGTAAAGTATGTAAGCACACCGTGAAAGACATCCTGTCGTACGCGCAAAAGCACATCGTTATCTGATGAGTTTAACCAGCATACAGTGTCTGTTGATACTCCTTATAAAGGATTTAGATTGAGCGGGACGGGGCAGTGTTAAGGCCGCTCTTCTACTCTTTGCAAGTGGTGGAGTTCAGACTCCTGAGTGGATATACAGATTCTGGTTTCCCCAGTTCCCGAGTGCGTTAGATGAAAGCTCTGATGGTTTCCCGAGGTAATGCCTAAGTCGTCTTCTGCGCCTAACCTGTCTCAGTCGAGTTAATGATAACGATCTAGCTCAATGAGACATTAGACTTTCTATTTTCCCTTCTAACTGCAGAACAGCGCCTGCATGCACACTAATCACAGAGGGCACAGTGAGAGATACGTTCACCGGCATCTGTTGTGAGATAAACGTGCTGCGTTAACAACAAACACTACGACTTAACTGTTAAATACACACATGAAATAAAGTTTTGCATCACCCGGTTCCCAGAACTCCTGAAAACAGACATTGTCTGTGGATATTGTATCACAGACACAGTCCGCTTGACTATTCAGAGATGTCACTAAACCCGCCCAAAGATGTAAACAACCACGCATGAACAGCGCCTATTAGACTGAGGGGGTCCGACAGCCGATCAGTTGCAGTCATTCCACCAGGAAGGAGGTACACAGCTCGTGTTGTCTGTAGTTCAACCATGCCCAGACTGTCAGTACCGCTGTTCGATCGGGTCCGCATTGTTACTTTGTGCCAGGAAGAGCTCTCAACAAGGGAAGTGACCAGGCGTCTCTGAGTGAACGAAAGTGATGTTGTACGAAGATGGAGAAGATACAGAGAGACAGGCTTCGCTCAGGCTGTCCAAACGATACTACTGCAGTGGATGACTGCTACCTACCGATTATGCCTCGGAGGAACCCTGACAGCAACGCCACCATATTGAAAAATGCTTTTCGTGCAACTACAGGACGTCGTGTTACGACTCCAGCTGTGGGCAATGGGCTGCATGATGCACAATTTCACTCCCGACGCCCATGGCGAGGTCCATCTTTACAACCACGACACTATGCAGCGCGATACAAATGGGCACACCAAGAAGCCGAAAGGGCCGCTCGGGATCAGCATCACGTTCTCTTCACCGGTCAGGCTGAACGCCCTAGACACACTGTCCAGTGAGTTCAGCAAGACGGAGGTTCCCTTCTGTTTTGGGGGTTGCCGACGTATACCGCTGGTGGTCATGAAAGGCGCCATAACGGCTGTACGATACGTGAATACCACCCTCCGACCGATAGTGCAACCATACCGGCAGCGTATTGGCGAGGCATTTGTCTTCATGGACGACAGTTGGCGCCCACATCGTGCACATCTTGTGAATGACTTCCTTCAGGTTAACGACATGGCCAGCGTGTTCTCTAGACAGGAACTGTCAACTGTCGAAGCTGCGTTGGTAAAGTACCGGAACTTCAAGCGCTGACAGAAAGCACCGAAGCTGAAATCGTTATAGATACAGAAAGCTGGCTGAAGCCAGAGATAAATTCTGCCGAAATTTTTAGACAGACGGTGTTTAGAAAGGATAGATTGCATGCAACCGGTGGTGGAGTGTTCGTCGCTGTTGGTAGTAGTTTATCCTGTAGTGAAGTAGAAGTGGATAGTTCCTGTGAATTATTATGGGTGGAGGTTACACTCAACAACCGAGCTAGGTTAATAATTGGCTCCTTTTACCGACCTCCCGACTCAGCAGCATTAGTGGCAGAACAACTGAGAGAAAATTTGGAATACATTTCACACAAATTTTCTCAGCATGTTATAGTCTTAGGTGGAGATTTCAATTTACGAGATATAGACTGGGACACTCAGATGTTTAGGACGGGCGGTAGGGACAGAGCATCGAGTGACATTATACTGAGTGCACTATCCGAAAATTACCTCGAGCAATTAAACAGAGAACCGACTCGTGGAGATAACATCTTGGACCTACTGATAACAAACAGACCCGAACTTTTCGACTCTGTATGTGCAGAACAGGGAATCAGTGATCATAAGGCCGTTGCAGCATCCCTGAATATGGAAGTTAATGGGAATATAAAAAATTGAAGGAAGGTTTATCTGTTTAGCAAGAGTAATAGAAGGCAGATTTCAGACTACCTAACAGATCATAACGAAAATTTCTGTTCCGACGTTGACGATGTTGAGTGTTTATGGAAAAAGTTCAAGGCAATCGTAAAATGCGTTTTAGACAGGTACGTGCCGAGTAAAACTGTGAGGGACGGGAAAAACCCACCGTGGTACAACAACAAAGTTAGGAAACTACTGCGAAAGCAAAGAGAGCTTCACTCCAAGTTTAAACGCAGCCAAAACCTCTCAGACAAACAGAAGCTAAACGATGTCAAAGTTAGCGTAAGGAAGGGATATGCGTGAAGCGTTCAGTGAATTCGAAAGTAAAATTCTATGTACCGACTTGACAGAAAATCCTAGGAAGTTCTGGTCTTACGTTAAATCAGTAAGTGGCTCGAAACAGCATATCCAGACACTCCGGGATGATGATGGCATTGAAACAGAGGATGACACGCGTAAAGCTGAAATACTAAACACCTTTTTCCAAAGCTGTTTCACAGAGGAAGACTGCACTGCAGTTCCTTCTCTAAATCCTCGCACAAACGAAAAAATGGCTTCAAGAAGGGTCGTCGAGCAGATGCGCAAAACTATAGACCTATATCTCTGACGTCGATCTGTTGCAGAATTTTAGAACATGTTTTTTGGTCGAGTATCATGTCGTTTATGGAAACCCAGAATCTACTATGTAGGAATCATCGTGAATTCCGGAAACAGCGATCGTGTGAGACCCAACTCGCTTTATTTGTTCATGAGACCCAGAAAATATTAGATACAGGCTCCCAGGTAGATGCTATTTTTCTTGACTTCCGGAAGGTGTTCGATACAGTTCCGCACTGTCGCCTGATAAACAAAGTGAGAGCCTACGGAATATCAGACCAGCTGTGTGGCTGGATTGAAGAGTTTTTAGCAAACAGAACACAGCATGTTGTTATCAATGGAGAGACGTCTACAAACGTTAAAGTAACCTCTGGCGTGCCACAGGGGAGTGTTATGGGACCATTGCTTTTCACAATATATATAAATGACCTAGTAGGTAGTGTCGGAAGTTCCATGCGGCTTTTCGCGGATGATGCTGTAGTATACAGAGAAGTTGCAGCATTAGAAAATTGTAGCGAAATGCAGGAAGATCTGCAGCGGATAGGCACTTGGTGCAGGGAGTAGCAACTGTCCCTTAACATAGACAAATGTAATGTATTGCGATTACATAGAAAGAAGGATCCTTTATTGTATGATTATATGATAGCGGAACAAACACTGGTAGCAGTTACTTCTGTAAAATATCTGGGAGTATGCGTGCGGAACGATTTGAAGTGGAATGATCATATAAAATTAATTGTTGGTAAGGCGGGTACCAGGTTGAGATGCCGGCCGCGGTGGTCATGCGGTTCTAGGCGCTGCAGTCCGGAACCGCGGGACTGCTACGGTCGCAGGTTCGAATCCTGCTGTAATCTCCCCCACGGAAAATTACCCTCTACCACGCAATAATTAATAAGGGTTAATCAAATCATCCACAATTCTTTACTTTTGAAAAGTATCTGATCAGATTTTCTAGTAATATATGCGCCGACAGCTCGTCGACGCCAAGGTATTTTTCTAGTACGTTTATTCTTTGGGAATAACAGAGATAGAGAGAGGTATGCTCCATGGTTATTATAGAGAGAGAGAAGGGAACAGCTTCGGAAGTATCGTTTGGAAGATTGTCGGATTGCTAAAAGACATTTTTACTCTTCTTCGCGCTAAAACGAGCTAGGAACGTTTGTGCCGCTAGCGTGATAGTAAAGAGAAAGAAAACCCTGTAAAAGCGAATTATATGAGACTTGAAATCCACAGAAAACGGAACATGTACGGAAATGGATTCAATATACAATTTTCCTCAGAAATAAGGTTTGTGACCATTTTATTCTAGAGTGAATGACGAATGAGTTCTCTGTCTGAATCGTTGATGATTGTCTGGGCCCTGTAATTAATTGGGAAGTTTCAGCTGTGACGAAGAGAGCCTGCAATCTCTGAGCTTTTTATAAATCGTCCAAAAAGGCTTCGACCACATCTGAAATTTTAGATCTGTCGTAAACTGAACGAATTGTTCAAACGATCGATTTTCCCAACTGAATGCAGCGCTTAATAATAATAACAAATGTAAAGATCTTTTCCAGCAAGCCAGCCGCTGAATATTAAGACGAAGGGCTCCACCAGAGATTCTACTAGGCTGATTTCACGTAAATAATATATTTAAACTGTACACAGATAAAGAACAGAGAGAGAGAGAGAGCGAATGAAATTCGAGAAATTACTCAGAATCCTCCATTAGCATAATTGTTTGTCTGTCTTTTCACGGATCAGCCTACATATAAACCACGAAGCCCTGACTTTATTGTACCGATTTATGTGTGAGAGTGAAGGAGTAATAAAGGCGACAGATACACCTCTGTACAGATAAAACATTACACCAAGTTAGCGGCAAGCTGCATTCACACATACTTACATCATTTACAAAACAGAGTAGAATTCATTATAATGGCCAATCCGTGACAGGACACGTTTTTGGACGTTGTTAAAATAATTTTGTTCTCTGTTTCATGTGAACTACGACGAGACAACTTGACTTGGAAAAGAGAAGAAATACTCGCAGTCAAATTAAGTGGATCTACATATATAAACAGCACGCTGGGCGCAGAGAAATGGACAGATCTATAGTTTTTTTTATTAAAGCTTGCTAGTATTGAGGGAGTAGACGTAGATTTGAACATTTACTAATTGTGTTCATGCCAGACGTAGTTTGATTGACCTGCCCTAGTTGCATTTACCTGTATAAATACTATAAGAAAGTAGCCACAGAAGTATTCTTGTGTGAAGGGAGATATATACATATTGACGGTAGAACATTTATATGGTTTTAACTAGGGCAATGTTTAAGATGAGTCAAGCAGAGCAGAGCAACATGCAACACCCTTCAGCAGTGAGCACTGATAATAATGATGTAGTAAGAAGTGTTGTAGAACCGATCGCTACAGATAGCGCAATAGAACGCCCTGTAGACATGGCTGGAGATGTAACCGCAAGTATGCAACATGGATTAGATCCATTAGTAATTATCATGAGACAGATGCAGATGATAACCGAGAGCATGAATAATATGAAAATCGACATTAACGCGAAACTAGCCTCAGTTACTGAGGGGCAAGAAAATCTGAAAATTGACATTAATGCGAAGTTAGCCTCAGTTACTGAGGGGCAGGAAAATTTGAAAACCGACATTAACGCGAAGTTCGCCTCAGTTAATGAAGGGCAAAATGATTTGAATGCGAAGTTAGCCTCAGTTACTGAGGGGCAAAATGATTTGAATACGAAGTTGGCCTCAGTTACGGAAGGGCAGGAAAAGCTGAAAGCTGAGATTAAGCAGCAGTTACACGAAAGTTTTTCCGAATTAGAGCAGCGGATAGAGGCAAAGACAAAGGAACTTAAAGATCAGGCCGAAGAGACGGAACGAAAATTAACTGCACAAATAGAATTGGTGAAAGCTCAATGTGAGGAATCTACTAACCGCGTACGTGTAGAAATGAAGGAGTATGTGGCTATTAAGATAGATACCGTACGGGAACAGGTGGAAATGGTTCCGCAATTAGTACAAAAGCAAGATGCCATGTCATGTGCAATTGCGCAACTTCCTGAATTGGCACGTACGCAGACGAACCTAAAGGAAAGTGTGGAACATCTGACAGAACGTCAAGACGTTATAGACCACCAAATTAATGTATTAACGGGTAAATTATCCGAAATCACATTAGAAAACAAAAGGCTAATGTGTGAAAACGTTGAGCAAAATGTTAAAGCAGCATTCCAGAGTCTATGTGGCAAACAGGAAGAGAATTTGTTTGCGAAAGGACTTGAGGAAGTGCGACAGCAGTTAGGTGCTGATTTCGAGCATTGGAAACAAACGATAGAAGAGTCGATACGCGTTTCACAACAAGGCTCAGAACAAATGAATACAGGCCAGCAGCAGAAGTTGGCAGCGACTATAGAGCCAGTTACTGCACATTCGCACACAATACCGACTTGTGTAAGTAACTCAAATATTAAACTGCCACGAGCTAGTTGTTCGCGTGAAGTTTTATCTGACGGAGATTACGAAAGCCTTTGCCATGCCGAAGAAAAAATGATAAAGCATCGGCAATTTCAGTTTTTTAATACTGACAAAAGGGGGGTCCATCCGATTGTTTTTATCCGAAGTTTTAGAGGAGTGCTACCCAGAAATTGGTCGGAGTGGCAGAAGATCAGTTTCGTTACTGGGTATATACAAGGTTCTGGGGCGATCTGGGCCTCGGACATGACTTCCGTTTGCTCGACCTATGACGATTTTGAGAAAGCGTTTTTAGCAAAATTCTGGTCAGAAGGGGTACAGGAACGCCTAAGGCAGGAGGTGCTCTACCCAGAGCCTTTCTCTTTTTCAAAAGGAAGCCTTAGGAAGTATTTTGAAAAATATATAAATAAAACTAGATATTGGGACAGACCTATGCCCTTGCCAGACATAATAAACATACTTAAGGCAAGATTACCAACTAGCATCCGGAATCAATTAATTTACGGGAACGATAAAGACTTGGAGTCGTTCCTCACGACGTTAGATCATATAGACATTATAGAAGAGAACAACCAGAAAGCCCGTAACAACAGATTCCAATATAGGGAGATAGAACCTCCGCCAAATGGTAGGTAAGGGAACGCACAGAGATCGATAAATAGTGGAGAAACCCCTCAAAATCTTAATAATAACACCGGCAATAGTCTTGCGAGGGGCTATCCAAGGAACAACAGGAATGGGAAACGATATAATCCCGTATGGGGGAACGAAAGGGATTTCAGACCGCAAGCCTGGAACAATAACAGTAATAGAAAGTGGAACCAACCGGGGGGAATAAACTCAAATAACCAACATCAGTGGGGACGGACATCTACGAATCAACCGGTAATTACCGAAGTGACGGACGATGTCAACCACCAGGCGAATCAAAATCCAACAAACTTGTAAGGACCCACTCGTGCCCCGGAGGAGCGGTCAACAATTGGTTGAGGGGCAACAGGATATGTGTACCAATGCTAACGTATAATGATGGACGATTACTGGCAGATGAATTGACCGAGGACTTAGAACCCCAAGATGAGGATAAGGAACAGGTGGCAGTAGCCGAAGTACAAGTCATTTTGGAGACTGTACCTATAGTGGCGGTTTTAGACACAGCTGCAACCACGAATGTTATTTCGGAGGCTCTATTCAACAAGATCAGAAATATAAGACGAGTACCAATTTTTCCAGTTCAAAATTGTAGAATAATAGGCGCCGTTGGGGCTAGATCGGCTAATGTAAAAGTGCAGTCACTACTTAGTGTATAAGTCGGATATGTAGCAATATTAAGCACATTCCTTGTTGTGAAAAATTTGGTGGTAGACTGCATTATCGGAGTCGACAGCCTACGTCAATACGGAGGCAGAATAGATTTTAAAACAGGAAAAATTTGGTTAAATGTAAATAAACAAGAAATTGAGTTGGACTTGTTGAAAAAAGAAAGCCTTACCAGAAAATATAATAGTGGGATCAGTGTGAAAGTAATTAGGACTGCACAAAATTCTAAACCGCACGTAAATAATGAGGTCCAAGTTAAAGGAGATTTCGGTCAATTAGTGTATGAGAAGTTAAATGAATCTGACTGCATTATTGAAAATCAGAAGAAGCAGCTCAAAGAATTATTACTAGTGTATGAAAACGTGTTTGATGAAAGGCCAGGAGTTAGTAAGGGATACATATGCCATCTCTACGTTAAGCCGCACGAAACGTATTGTAGAACTTTCTATCCTGTTCCCTGGAGGTTAAAGGCGCAAGTTCAAAAAGAAATAGATCGCATGTGGAAATGGGGTTTGATCGGACCATCCACAAGCCCATACTGCTCCCCATTGTTGGTCGTGCCAAAAACCATACCCGGGATCGAACAAAATAAAAGGGTTATTTTCTCATAACGACTTAAAAAAATATAACGAAGATTAGAAGATAGTGAGGAATGGTGTTCCGAGTGACAGAAATGAACGCTCGTAAAAAACATAACAATAAACTGTGTGTGTAGTGATAGAAACCTTTAAATTGAAATAGTTAATCAGTGACATAGAGTATAGAAATAGTGACTAACTATTATTATCGAGTGTTGTAAAGAAGATAGTGGAGATAGGCTTCACCTGTGGTTTGGGTGAACATAGAACTTTAGCATTGCTAATGTCATCAAGAATGATAAAGGATCTAACTGACCTTCAAGAAGAATGAAATGTTTCCCGCAAATGACGCTAAATAATCAAAAGAAGTTCCGAGTGAATATTCATATATAATCTCATGTGAACGCTTAGATGTGTAAACGTGTGAAGGGATGTGTTGTGGCAGTGAATTGTGAGTGACGGTTAACGCCGCAAAGATAATTTCCCGCGCAAAACAGTTGACGTCGGCGCGAGAGTTAAAATCGATAAAGACGACACAGATATGCTTTGTAAGAGACTCGCACCAAACGCGAGGGTAAACTGATTCATGTTGAACTTTAAAAAGAATAGGTGTTATAATTAGAAGTTAAGAGTTTTTAATTTATTAATGAATGATTAAAGAAAGTAATATTCATAGAATTAGGAGTTATTTAATGGTTCGTGTTCGTTTGGGAATTTTGTTTGAAAAATCCATTTCCATATATGAGCATGGATGAACGCCGTATGAATCAGAGAGTAAATGAAAGAAGTGAATCCGCATTCCTCAATGCTAATAACTTTTACATTTCAGCACTCAAGCGAAGAAATACATGTATTTAGAATAAAAAGTTTTGAGTATAGCTAAATGATATGACTTATCAAGGAAATATGAATTATGTCTTTGTATCAAATGAACTACACTTTCCATTATTCGATGATTTGAATCCAAAATCTATAGTAAGTTACATGAATCCTTTAAATTACGAAGAACAAATCAGTGATAGAAAATGTGTTAGAACTTTTGGACTTATAAACACAAGTGGGGAGGCAAAGTCAAAAGGAGTATTCAAACGAGAGTAAATCGGATGATGCTTTTGGCAACATCATTAGTTAATGGTTGAATTCCTTGAAGTACGTCGTAACAAAAAGGATCCATGAAGCCATAAGGATTTTGCTTTCAAAAAGGAGAATCTTGGACGGTGCAACCTAACCAGTTCTCTTACAGGAAGAGTTTCCCTTTTGGTCATTGCTAATTCTTTTGGAATGAATGTTGCATGTGAATTCGAGTATCCCTGTCCCTTCTACTCTTCCCATTGTGGGCCGCGTAGAAGATCAACTACAAAGGGGCCCGCGTAGAAGACCGACTACAAATGTGGACGTCGGGGACATGCAAGACCCGGGGGAGTTTAGCACCGCAAGATATTGTCCTGGGAACAAGATTGTAAAACGAGAATTCACGTTATTCATTGTAAAACGTTTTTTTTTTTTTTTGCTAGAGGCACAAACCACTCTTCTCCAAATCGTGATACAAATTGATCACTGTCTTTCTTTTAGCTATGAATTTCAAAATTAGTTTTGTTCTTCTATAGGCTTTCCTGTCTTCTATGTACCGAGGCTGGGGGTCTAAGCTTAAGAGGTTTTCCAAGGTTTCCCTGCTTAAGAAAGTTCCCAAATGGGTAGACCCTGACAACAGTTCATGAAAGATCATCTTCCTTGGTTGTGCACAGCAAACACAACACCTAGATGCACGTAAAAGCAATACAGCCGCGGTACCTGTCTCTTAATTTCTTCTGTCTTCAACATTTCTTTTCTTCGTCTGTCTCAAACATAATATTCTCTTTCAGTCGGAGGACTGACAATCATCACTTCCGGGTTATCCACGCTAATAGATAGCTCGCGAAGTGTGTTCGGTGAATCAAAATTGAGCTCGCAAACTTCGCTCGCTGCGAGGGGCATTGTAATCTCCCCCACGGAAAATTACCCTCTACCACGCAATAATTAATAAGGGTTAATCAAATCATCCACAATTCTTTACTTTTGAAAAGTATCTGATCAGATTTTCTAGTAATATATGCGCCGACAGCTCGTCGACGCCAAGGTATTTTTCTAGTACGTTTATTCTTTGGGAATAACAGAGATAGAGAGAGGTATGCTCCATGGTTATTATAGAGAGAGAGAAGGGAACAGCTTCGGAAGTATCGTTTGGAAGATTGTCGGATTGCTAAAAGACATTTTTACTCTTCTTCGCGCTAAAACGAGCTAAGAACGTTTGTGCCGCTAGCGTGATAGTAAAGAGAAAGAAAACCCTGTAAAAGCGAATTATATGAGACTTGAAATCCACAGAAAACGGAACATGTACGGAAATGGATTCAATATACAATTTTCCTCAGAAATAAGGTTTGTGACCATTTTATTCTAGAGTGAATGACGAATGAGTTCTCTGTCTGAATCGTTGATGATTGTCTGGGCCCTGTAATTAATTGGGAAGTTTCAGCTGTGACGAAGAGAGCCTGCAATCTCTGAGCTTTTTATAAATCGTCCAAAAAGGCTTCGTCCACATCTGAAATTTTAGATCTGTCGTAAACTGAACGAATTGTTCAAACGATCGATTTTCCCAACTGAATGCAGCGCTTAATAATAATAACAAATGTAAAGATCTTTTCCAGCAAGCCAGCCGCTGAATATTAAGACGAAGGGCTCCACCAGAGATTCTATTAGGCTGATTTCACGTAAATAATATATTTAAACTGTACACAGATAAAGAACAGAGAGAGAGAGAGAGCGAATGAAATTCGAGAAATTACTCAGAATCCTCCATTAGCATAATTGTTTGTCTGTCTTTTCGCGGATCAGCCTACATATAAACCACGAAGCCCTGACTTTATTGTACCGATTTATGTGTGAGAGTGAAGGAATAATAAAGGCGACAGATACACCTCTGTACAGATAAAACATTACACCAAGTTAGCGGCAAGCTGCATTCACACATACTTACATCATTTACAAAACAGAGTAGAATTCATTATACTGCCTCGGGCATGGATGTGTGTGATGTCCTTAGGTTAGTTAGGTTTAAGTAGTTCTAAGTTCTAGGGGACTGATGACCTAAGATGTTAAGTCCCATAGTGCTCAGAGCCATTTGAACCAGGTTGAGATTCATTGGGAGAGTGCTTAGAAAATGTAGCCCATCAACAAAGGAGGTGGCTTACAAAACACTCGTTCGACCTATACTTGAGTATTGCTCATCAGTGTGGGATCCGTACCAGATCGGGTTGACGGAGGAGGTAGAGAAGATCCAAAGAAGAGAGGCGCGTTTCGTCACAGGGTTATTTGGTAACCGTGATAGCGTTACGGAGATGTTTAATAAACTCCAGTGGCAGACTCTGCAAGAGAGGCGCTCTGCATCGCGGTGTAGCTTGCTCGCCAGGTTTCGAGAGGGTGCGTTTCTGGATGAGGTATCGAATATATTGCTACCCCCTACTTATACCTCCCGAGGAGATCACGAATGTAAAATTAGAGAGATTAGAGCGCGCACGGAGGCTTTCATACAGTCGTTCTTCCCGCGAACCATACGCGACTGGAACAGGAAAGGGAGGTAATGACAGTGGCACGTAAAGTGCCCTCCGCCACACACCGTTGGGTGGCTTGCGGAGTATAAATGTAGATGTAGTTGTAGATGTAGATGAACTACGTTCCCGTGGATGTTGTCGGAAACATGGACTGTAGGAAAACCGGAACAGAAGAGAATCAAAGTATTTGAGACGTGGTGCTACGAGCGAATGTTGAAAATTAGTTGGTCTGATAAGGTAGGGATTGAGGACGTTCTGTGCAGAATCGGAGATGAAAGGAATGTATGGAAAACACTGATAAGGAGGTGGGTCAGGATGATAGGACATCTGTTAAGACATGAGGGAATGACTTCCATAGTACTAGAAGGAGCTGTAGAAGGTAAAAACTGTAGAGGAAGACAGATATTTGAATACATCCAGCAAATAATTCTGGATGTAGTTTGCAACAGCTACTCTGAGATGAAGCGATTGGCACAGGAGAGGAATTCGTGGCAAGCCGCATCAAACTGTTTACCAAGACTCATGACCCCCCCCCCCCCAAAAAAAAAAAAACAAAAAAAAAACAGAAAAGGCCATGGCTGTAAGAAATCGTTTCTTTCTTTATCGTTGGTGCGCGCCTCTCCCCAACTGCAGTGACGGAAAAAGCGGGAAACGTCAGAAACGACAGATAGAACCTTCACGAGATATCTTCGGAATAACTGTAATAACGATAGAAAAGATACTCTCTGACCCACCAGCAGTATATCTGAAATCTCACTCACTCATATATTCACACTTACATATACAGGGCTATTACAAATGATTTAAGCGATTTCATAAATTCACTGTAGCTCCATTCATTGACATATGGTCACGATACACTACAGATATGTAGAAAAACGTAGAAAAAAGTTTTGTTCGGCTGAAGCCGCACTTCAGGTTTCTGTCGCCAGAGCGCTCGAGAGCGCAGTGAGACAAAATGGCGACAGGAGCCGAGAAAGCGTATGTCGTGCTTGAAATGCACTCACATCAGTCAGTCATAACAGTGCAACGACACTTCAGGACGAAGTTCAACAAAGATCCACCAACTGCTAACTCCATTCGGCGATGGTATGCGCAGTTTAAAGCTTCTGGATGCCTCTGTAAGGGGAAATCAACGGGTCGGCCTGCAGTGAGCGAAGAAACGGTTGAACGCGTGCGGGCAAGTTTCACGCGTAGCCCGCGGAAGTCGACGAATAAAGCAAGCAGGGAGCTAAACGTACCACAGCCGACGGTTTGGAAAATCTTGCGGAAAAGGCTAAAGCAGAAGCCTTACCGTTTACAATTGCTACAAGCCCTGACACCCGATGACAAAGTCAAACACTTTGAATTTTCGGCGCGGTTGCAACAGCTCATGGAAGAGGATGCGTTCAGTGCGAAACTTGTTTTCAGTGATGAAGCAACATTTTTTCTTAATGGTGAAGTGAACAGACACAATGTGCGAATCTGGGCGGTAGAGAATCCTCACGCATTCTTGCAGCAAATTCGCAATTCACCAAAAGTTAACGTGTTTTGTGCAATCTCACGGTTTAAAGTTTACGGCCCCTTTTTCTTCTGCGAAAAAAACGGTACAGGACACGTGTATCTGGACACGCTGGAAAATTGGCTCATGCCACAACTGGAGACCGACAGCGCCGACTTCATCTTTCAACAGGATGGTGCTCCACCGCACTTCCATCATGATGTTCGGCATTTCTTAAACAGGAGATTGGAAAACCGATGTATCGGTCGTGGTGGAGACCATGATCAGCAATTCATGTCATGGCCTCCACGCTCTCCCGACTTAACCCAATGCGATTTCTTTCTGTGGGGTTATGTGAAAGATTCAGTGTTTAAACCTCCTCTACCAAGAAACGTGCCAGAACTGGGAGCTCGCATCAACGATGCTTTCGAACTCATTTATGGGGACATGCTGCGCCGAGTGTGGGAGGAACTTGATTATCGGGTTGATGTCTGCCGAATCACTAATGGGGCACATATCGAACATTCGTGAATGCCTAAAAAAACTTTTTGAGTTTTTGTATGTGTGTGCAAAGCATTGTGAAAATATCTCAAATAATAAAGTTATTGTAGAGCTGTGAAATCGCTTCAATCATTTGTAATAACCCTGTACAATTTGGGGGCAGTGAGAGGGCTGGATTATGTACTGGTTATCAAAATGAATAAAAGTATAACAAGTCTGTGTGGTCATTATTCGCAGCAAGCACAGAAATATTCGTTTTGTAAATAGAAACCGCCTTTTTCTTGCAGAAATGTAGCGCTTCGCCTTTTACTGTATGGCAACTTTAGTGGAGTCGTTATTGGAGTTTTGGCCTCCATCTGCGTTTACAATCAGCTGGTCACATGCTGGACGTCGCACTATAACTTCACTCATGAAACATAACCACATCGTCGTGACGCTCCTTATTCACCATAGGTCCGGAAGAAGTTAGGCGGTCCTATGAACGGATTGGTACAAACATCTGATCACGGTTCATTACAAGCGTCAGACTGCTTCTGACTATGGTCCGTGGAAAGGAAAGCTACTGAGAATGCGAAGAACTTTTTTTTTTGGTCATCATCTTCTGACTGGTTTGATGCGGCCCGCCACGAATACTTCTCCTGCGCTAACCTCTTCGTCTCAGAGTAGCACTTCCAACCTACGTCCTCAATTATTTGCTTGACGTATTCCAATCTCTGTCTTCCTCTAAAAAAAATGGCTCTGAGCACTATGGGACTCAACTGCTGAGGTCATAAGTCCCCTAGAACTTAGAACTACTTAAACCTAACTAACCTAAGGACAACACACACATCCATGCCCGAGGCAGGATTCGAACCTGCGACCGTAGCGGTCGCGCGGTTCCAGACTGTAGCGCCAGAACCGCTCGGCCACCAACGGCCGGCTGTCTTCCTCTACAATTTTTACCTTCTACAGCTCCTTCTAGTACCATGGAAGCCATTTCCTCATGTCTTAGCAGATGTCCTATCATCCTTCCGCTTCTCCTTATCAGTTTTTTCCTCATGTTCATTTCATCCCGAATTCTGCACAGAACGTCCTCATTCCTTACCTTATCAGACCAACTAATTTTCAACATTCGCCTGTAGCACCACGTCTCAAATACTTCGATTCTCTTCTGTCCCGGTTTTCCCACAGTCCATGTTTCAGTAACATGCAATACTTTACTCCAGACGGGCATTCTCAGAATTTTCTACCTCAATTTAAGGCTGATATTTGATATTAGCACACTTCTCTCGGCCAGGAATACCATTTTTGCCATTGCTAGTCTCCTTCTGATGTCCTCTTTGCTCCGTCCGTCATTGGTTATTTTACTGCCTAGGTAGCAGAATTCCTTAACTTCCTCTACTACGTGACCATCAAACCTGATGTTTTCTCGCTGTTCTCACATCTACTACTTCTCATTACCTTCGTCTTTCTTCAGTTTACTCTAAATTCATACCCTGTACGCACAATAGACTGTTCATTCCGTTCAGCACATCATGTAATTCTTCTTCACTTTCACTCAGGATAGCAATGTCATCAGCGAATCGTGTGATTGATGTCCTTTCACCTTGAATTTTAATTTCACTTCTGAGCCTTTCTTTTATTTCCATCATTGCTTCCTCGATGAACAGATTGAACAGTGGGGGCGATAGGCTACATCCTTGTATTACACCATTTTTAACATGAGTACTTCGTTCTTGGTCGTCAACTCTCATTATTCTCTTTTGGCTGTTATACATACTGTATAAGGCCTGTCTTTCCCTATAGCTTACCATTACTTTTTCAGAATTCCGAACATCTTGTACCGCTTTACATTGTCGAACGTATTTTCCAGCTCGACAATTCCTATGAACGTGTTTTGATTTTTCTTTACTCTTGCTTCCATTATTAACTGCAAAGTCCAAATTGCCTCTCTGTTGCCTTTACCTTTACTAAATTCAAACTGATCGTCATCTAGCGCATCCTCAATATTCTTTTCCAGTCTTCTGTATATTATTCTTGTAAGCGACTTCGATGCACGAGCTGTTCAGCTGATGTGCAATAATTCCCGCACTTGTCAGCTCTTGCCGTATGTGAATTGTGTGGATGATGCTTTTTTGAAATTCAGATGGTATGTCGCCAGACTCATACATTTTACACACCAACGTCAATAGTCGTTTTTTTTTTTTTGCCACTTCCTCAAACGATTTTAGAAATTCGGTGGAATGTTATCTATCCCTTCTGCCTTATTTGATTTTAAGTCCTCCAAATTTCTTTTAAATTCTAATACTGGATCTCCTATCTCTTCAAAATCGACTCCTATTTCGTCTTCCATCACATCAGACATATCTTCCCCCTCATGGATGCTTTCACTGTGTTCTTTCCACCTATCCGCTCTCTCCTCTGCATTTAACAGTGGTATTATCGTTGCACTCTTAATGCCATCGAAGGTTGTTTTGACTTTCCTGTATGCTGAGTCTGTCCTTCCGACAATCATTTCTGTCTCGATGTCTTCACATTCTTCCTGCAGTCATTTCGTCTTAGCTTCCCTGCACTTCGTATTTATTTAATTCCTCAGCGATTTGTATTTCTGTATTCCTGAGTTTCCTGGAACATTTTTGTACTTCCTCCTTTCACAGATCAGTTGAAGTATTTCTTCCGTTACCCACGGTTTCTTCGCAGTTACTGCTTTGTACCTATGTTTTCCTTCCCAACTTCTGTGATGGCCATTTTCAGAGATGTCCATTCATCTTCAACTGTACTGCCTACTGAACTATTTCTTATTGCTGTATCTACAGCCTTAGAGAACTTCAAGTGTACCTCATCATTCCTTAGTACTTCCGTATCCCACTTCTTTGCGTATTGATTCGTCCTGACTAATGTCTTAAACTTCAGCCTACTCTTCATCACTACTATATTGTGATATTGTGATCTGAGTCTATATGTCCTCCTGAGTATACCTTACAATCCAGTATCTGATTTCGGAATCTCTGTCTGACCATGATGTAATGTGACTGAAATCTTCCCGTATCACCCATCCTTTTCCAAGTATACCTCCTCCTCTTGTGACTTTTGAACAGAGTATTCTCTATTACTAGCTGAAACTTGTTACAGAACTCAATTAATCTTTATCCTCTCTCATTCCTTGTCCCAGGCCCATAATCTCCAGTAACCTTCGTTCTACTCCTTCCCCTACAACTGCATTTCAGTCCCCCATGACTACTAGGTTTTCATCCCCCTTTACATACTGTATCCTCGTACACTTTGTCTATCTCTTCATCTTCAGCTTGCGACGTCGGCATGTATACCTGAACTATCGTTGTCAGTGTTGGTTTGCTTTCGATTCTGATAAGAAGAACCGTGTCACTGAACTGTTCACAGTAACACACCCTCTGCCTTACCTTCCTATTCATAACGAATCCTACACCTGTTATACCATTTTCTGCTGCTGTTGATATTACCCTGTACTCATCTGACCAGAAATCCTTGTCTTCTTTCCACTTCACTTCACTGACCCCTACTATATCTAGACTCAGCCTTTGCATTTCCCTTTACAGATTTTCTAGTTTCCCTAACACGTTCAAGCTTCTGACATTCCACACCCCGACTCGTAGAACGTTATCCTTTCGATGGTTATTCAATCTTTTTTTCATGGTAACCTTCCCCTTGGCAGTCCCCTCCTCGAGATCCGATTTGGGGACTATTCTGGAATCTTTTGCCAATGGAGAGATCATCATGACACTTCTTCAGTTACCGGCCACATGTCGTGTGGATACACGTTACGTGTCTTTAATGCAGTGGTTTCCATTGCCTTCTGCATCATCATGCTGTTGATCATTGCTGGTTCTTCCGCCTTAAGGGGCAGTTGCCTTCCCCTAGGACGAGAGAGTGCCCCGAACCTCTGTCCGCTTCTCCGCCCTCTTTGACATGGCTGTTGACGGAAGGTTTCGACCACCAATGCTGATTATTAATCAAAATTTAAGGAGTGGTGGGATTCGAAACCAGGACCGAAGACGTTGTGATTATGAATGAAAGACGCTATCCCCCCCCCCCCTCCTTTTTTTTCGTTTTTGTTCGTTGTTGATCGTTGGGTTTGGTCGTTGCTGACGTCACATGGCATCCGTTAAAGTTCGTTTTGTTGATCCTTCCACTCAGTTTCTTTTACTACAGAGGCCAACCAGCTCTCTGACCGAACACGCTCAGCTACCGTGCCGGCTGCTAGACCAGGGGTGCACTATAGCACAAATTTAAACATAGCTCAAACCTAGAGGACAGACAAAAACCAAGCGAAGCCAAATTTTGCGTATAGAGAGAGAGCCATGCATGAAGCGTTCAGCGAATTACGGAGTAAAATTCCATCTACCGATCCGGTTATGTGACATTGGTAAACGGCACCTCTACGGTCGCAGGTTGAAATCCCGCCTCGGGCAAGGATGTGTGTGATGTCCATAGGTTAGTTGGGTTTAAGTAGTTCTACGTTCTAGGGAATTGATGAACCATTTTTGACATTGGTACACAGATCCAAGCAACTTGGCCACACTCAGTAACCATAATGGCATTGCATGGTTACCCTAGTGGTCTGTTGTATAAATTTATTTTCCTTTTAATATGGCTACGGGCACATGAAGTAATTTGTTTGTGTCATCATTATTATCGCGCTTCTGTCCTATGACAGTTGTTAAGATAATTTTTTTTCTTTTGCCTTATTCTGAGGTTGTAGTGCTAAGATTCTGTTTAATTTAGTCACAATGGCCCGACTTTAAATTACGTTTCATAGTCTCTGGAATTACCACGTTAAGGAATACAGCGGATAACACCCGACACACCTCCAACAAACGCATTCATTGTAGACGTAGGTAACTGCTTGCTTGAAACATAACTATAACCTAGCTGATACTAAACAGAACTAGCCGAATTACATTAATTATTTGATTTAATTTCATTTAATTTTGTTGCTACTCTTTCCTCTTATGGAACTTGTATTTGATTTGCATTATTCAATTAATGAAGAGTGGGTTACTAATTGTAATGAACAACATGTCATTAGTATGAATGAATTTCTTTTATTGTATCAAACAATATTGTCTCTGAATTTGAACTACATGAACTTTAATCAACATTATTTCTGAATCGGAATAATGTAAACTTTAATTAAATGTAATTATAAGTAAATGCACTTCTTCTAATCGATACCTTACCCATGAATTACCCCTTGATCACACTATATGGAAGGCAAGAGAGAGATAAAAGTTCTCAGAACAACAGAACACTTTCCTGCAATTACACTGACAGTTACGCACACCGAAAGCAGCCACGCTAATGATAAAACTAAGTGCGTTAGTGTACGTCATCCGAAAGCTCTGCGTCAAACATGCCTCAGGGTCCATTGTTTATGCAAGCACCTGATGCGAGTGGGAAAGATTAAATTAATGAGTAAACACATGTTCAAAGGGGAGGCTTTGATAACGATTAATAATAATTGTCAATTGAACTAATGACGTCAGCAGACAGGGGTAATTACGCACTTTTGGCGGGAACACTCGGAACTAATATCACTCAAACAAAATACACATGAATTTTACCATTTACGCTGCTGAAGATCGTTATAATTCTGATGTCGAAATCGAAAGCCGGGAGGGGGAGTAAATGGAAAACTATGGGCGCAGGAACCTCTTGGATCTTTGCCAAGCAAACAGCTATCCCTCGCACACGAACAAATAAAATGAAAAATACGCAAAATTCGCACAAAACAAATATAATTTTCCAAATTACTTAAAATACGCATCAATGTACTGTGTTATTAGCTGGCTGCCTTGTTCAAGCCCTGTCTACCACTTGCATACACTTGGGCAGCACAATGCATCTACCACGAACCACAAAGAGAGTCAACCGAACACTCAACTTAATTGAGTAAAATGCCGGTCCCGCAATTCGTGCTGCTTCTAAGAATTCGTGACCAAACTTAAACACCCACCAGTCATGATACTCTGGTCATTAATGCTTCCTTTCGGAAGGAAGTGTAGCGAATGCTAAAAAGTAACTAAAATCAGTCTAGCCCGTCTTCTAATATCTTTCAAAATTGTTTGCTACCGTTGACATCTTGGAAACTATGTATTTTCCGCAGTTAGTTTGCCATAGCAGAAATGTGGCACAAACTGGTGGTCAAGACCCCGTTAAAAAGAAAACTACTTCAAAATTTACCTCCATTCCACAAAATTATATTAACAAAGAAGTATCCTCACACGCTTTCGTAAATACCTTCATTTAACACACCAGAGCTCGTCCAGTAAGGTGCAAGAGTGATGGCGAGCTCTAGCACAAAGGCGGTTGCAGCTCCCATTCTCTCATCATCTCAATCCGCGCCAAAATAATAACTATTACATCGACAACTGAGTGTCCAGTAACCAAACTCGAAATAACACATCGCGCGAGTCCTATCCACAATGATGTAACTCAAACTTCCTATCACATACCAGCTCAGCTACAGCACGTCTCTTCATTTCGACCGAACTAGCAGTAGTAGTGCCGGAACATGACTGCTTTTCGGGGACAACTACCCCTTATTCAAACCACTGGTCTCCCACTGTCCGAAAGCCGACCTACGCTCTCTACTTCCGTCCGAATCGATCCTTCTACTGCCATCTGAGACAAACTCCGAGTTTAGCTTTCACATCCTATGCTTTGACAAGTCTACTGCTTTCAACTATGAGTTAGTCCTTCGCCTACCTACACCCTTATTATATTCTAACGTCATGACTCTTACACATTAGGAAAGGTACAGATGGGACGAGCAAGTGTGACACATAGGAGTACTTATTGAAATAAAACACAGTGGTGCACATTTGCATGCCCATCGCTGTAGATTTATAAGTGAAGAAGCACCGATGTTATGTCATTCATTGTTGTAAACATTACCTTATTTGCATTCTGATATCATTTGCATATCGGCAACAGTAGTGAAGCGTACTAGCATCAGAAACAGAAGATTAGAAAGAGAAGGCTCTAACAACCCTACCACAACAAAGGTCAAAAATTAATTATGATTGTAGTGTTGCTCACGCTGCTAAATATTGCATTTTCGGGCAACAACAAAGTTATATTATGTGGCAGGTGTCATTATAGCTCAGTTAATAAATTCATTTCTTGAAATAATGGATAAACTAGGCATTCATCTTTTCGTGTTTCCCACGCTGGTCTCGTTGTGAACTCATGGCTCAATCGTCGAAAATCTAGGTAGTGATGATTCCAAGCTCGGATGCAAAGAAGCCTAGGTGTTATTCTGCGATATTCAAAAGTTTTATAGATGTGTTTCATAAACCATTCTTGAAGATTAAACTTTTGTAAGTTGTCCTGTAAAAAAGTAATCAGCACTCCGAATTTAAGTTACACTTCTTTTTTATTACTTTTGTTGCAATATCACGTAACTCGTTCCAAAACATCACTTCACAATGTAAAACATACTTGAAAATATCTTCCTCACTGTTAAATTCACATTTCATAAACTGACTACAATTTGCGTCTTTTTAACATAACGACCAAAGCTTGACTCTCTAATAACCGCCTACGTGCCCAAAAATCAGAGTTACAAGTACGTCAAAGATCATTGTGACAAAAGAAAGAATACACATAAGAGTAATATCATTGCAATATAAACATATCGATGTATCGAAGTACCTCTACATTAATGAAATCAAATCTGAATTCGTTAACTATTTTACAGAAACACAGTAGAATATTGCTGATATCGAGAGGTTAAGGTGAGGTGCCGCAACGGTTATGTAATTCAGGTACCATTACAAGGCCGAAATATGAAACTCCTTTTTGTGAAAGTATTTCACTGAGGAAGAGTCATGCTGCAGTCGTCACCCGGATGTCAATATGGCAGATATCGAAATAGGTAACCGCGGTGTAGAAAATCAACTAATACAATTCAAAGGAGGAAAGACGACTTGACCTAATGGGATACCTGCTCAAATATTATAATCTTTGTGGAGACCGAAACTCTTCTCTCTAGGAATCAATATAGATTCTGCAAACACCGAGCGTATAAAATAAAGCTCGCTCTATTCGACCACGAGACCCAGAGAGCAGCAGATACGGGTGCCCCGCCTGATGCCGTGTTCCTTGATCTTCTCGAAAATTATGGATACAGTTCAGTACTGTCGCTTACTCGACGAAATACGTGCATATGGACTAAGAGACGAGCCCGATTTTGAAGAGTTCATAGGAAATGAAACACGGAAAGCCTTTCTTAACGATGAGGAATCTTCAGACGTGGAAATAAGTTCAGGAGTACCCCGAGGCAGTATCATAGGACCGTTAACATCACACAGCTTATGCCCAGATGCTCCATGTGGTAGTTCTTGGATGATGCTGTCGTATAGAGAGAAGTCGTAACGCTGGAAAATGGTAGTGCACTTCAAGAAGATTTGCGAAGG
This sequence comes from Schistocerca nitens, assembly GCF_023898315.1. NCBI lineage: Eukaryota > Metazoa > Arthropoda > Insecta > Orthoptera > Acrididae > Schistocerca > Schistocerca nitens. The sequence goes on along the minus strand of NC_064619.1, from coordinate 2,133,590 downwards.
ATCATCGTTTAGTGCATGGTTTCTCAGCTGATCCTCAGTATAAATCTAATATATTGCGGATAACCAATTGGGAAGACCCTTTTTTGTTTGATTACACAATTCCCGAACAAGCATTTGAAGCAGTGACACCCAGTGAATATCTGATAGTACAGAGCGATTTCAATCGGAACGACGATACAGAAGTAACTGCACGTAATGCACGTGCCACACACATTGAAAGAGTGCTCACGAAGGAGGAAGCTTACAAAACGCTCCGTCGCTCGACGCATGAATATTGCTGTTCAGTGTGGGCTCCGTACCTGCAGAGATTTGTAGAGGAATTTGAGAAGATTCGAAGAACAGCACCGCGTTTCATCACACTTTCCTTTAGTGAGAGTGAACTTGCGACGGAAATTGGCAAGCGTTACAAGAGATGCGTTATGCATAACGGTGTGAATTACTATTCAAATTTCGTGAACGTACTTTCCTAGGAGAGTCATTCAATATAGTACTTCTTCCTACGTACATCCCGTGGAAAGAAAGTTTCGAGCTGACACAAAAGCTTCTCGATACTCGTCGTCCCTGAGCACCATTCGCGAATGGACAAGGAAAGGAGAAAGAGATGCATAAGATGCCGTCTACAGTATATCATGAGATGGACTATGGAGTATACAGGGTGTTTCACTAAATGTGTAAGTTACGAAGTAATAGGCGACGGAAATATTTATTGCTTTAGGTCACCATCAGAAACGTTACACTGTCTGCGGAGCTATGAACATAGTTTACTGTGTTATTATCCCTTCCATGAACCATGGATCGTGCCGTTGGTGGGGAGGCTTGCGTACGTCAGCGATACAAATAGCCGAACCGTAGGTGCAACCACAGCGGAGGGGTATCTGTTGAGAGGCCAGACAAACGCGTGGTTCCTGAAGAGGGGCAGCAGCCTTTTCAGTAGTTGCAGGGGCAACAGTCTTGATGATTGACTGATCTGGCCTTGTAACACTAACCAAAACGGCCTTGCTGTGCTGGTACTGCAACGGTTGAAAGCAAGGGGAAACTACAGCCGTAATTTTTCCCGAGGGCATGCAGCTTTACTCCATGTTGATGATGGCGTCCTCTTGGGTGAAATATTCCGGAGGTACAATAGTCCCCCATTCGGATCTCCGGGCAGGGACTACTCAAGAGGACGTCGTTATCAGGATAACGAAAACTGGCGTTCTACGGATCAGAGCGTGGAATGTCAGATCCCTTAATCGGGCAGGTAGGTTAGAAAATTTAAAAAGGGAAATGGATAGGTTAAAGATAGATATAGTGGGAATTAGTGAAGTTCGGTGGCAGATGGAACAAGACATTTGGTCAGGCAAATAAAGGTTTATAAATACAAAGTCACATAGGGGTAATGCAGAAGTAGGTTTAATAATGAATAAAAAAATAGGAATGCGGGTAAACTACTACAAACAGCATAGTGAACGCATTATTGTGGCCAAGATAGACACGAAGCCCACGCCTACTACAGTAGTACAAGTTTATATGCCAACTAGCTCTGCAGATGACGAAGAAATTGAAGAAATGTATGATGAAATAAAAGAAATTATTCAGATAGTCAAGGGAGACGAAAATTTAATAGTCATGGGTGACTGGAATTCGGTAGTAGGAAAAGGGAGAGAAGGAAACGTAGTAGGTGAATATGGATTTGGGGTAAGAAATGAAAGAGGAAGCCGCCTGGTACAATTTTGCACAGAGCACGACGTAATCATATGTAACACTTGGCTCAAGAATCATAAAATAAGGTTGTATACATGGAAGAAGCCTGGAGATACTGACTGACTTCAGATAGATTATATAATGGTAAGACAGAGATTTAGGAACCAGGTTTTAAATTGTAAGACATTTCCAGGGGCAGATGTGGATTCTGACCACAATTTATTGGTTATGAACTGTAGATTATAACTGAAGAAACTGCAAAAAGGTGGGAATTTAAGGAGATGGAATCTAGATAAACTAACTACACCAGAGGCAGGCAAAAAGGAATACAAACGTCTCAAAAATGAGACTGACAGGAAGTGCAAAATGGCTAAGCAGGGATGGCTAGAGGAGAAATGTAAGGATGTACAGTCGTGTATCAGTAGGGGTAAGACAGATACTGCCTACAGTAAAATTAAAGAGACCTTTGGAGAAAAGAGAACCACTTGCAGGAATATCAAGAGCTCAGATGGAAACCCAGTTCTAAGCAAAGAAGGGAAAGCAGAAAGGTGGAAGGAGCATATAAAGGGTCTATACAAGGGCGATGTTCTTGAGGACAATATTATGGAAATGGAGGAGGATGTAGATGAAGATGAAATGGGAGATATGATACTGCGTGAAGAGTTTGACAGAGCACTGAAGGACCTAAGCCGAAACAAGGCCCCAGGAATAGACAACATTCCATTAGAACTACTGATAGCCTTGAGAGAGCCAGTCCTGACAAAACTCTACCATCTGGTGAGCAAGATGTATGAGACAGGCGAGATTCCCTCAGACTTCAAGAAGAATATAATAATTCCAATACCAAAGAAAGCAGGGGAAGACAGATGTGAAAATTACCGCACTATCAGTTTAATAAGCCACCCCTGCAAAATACTAACACGAATTCTTTACAGACGAATGGAAAAACCGGTGGAATCCGACCTCGGGGAAGTTCACTTTGGATTGCGTAGAAATGTTGGAACAGGCGAGACAATACTGACCCTACGACGTATCTTAGAAAGAAGATTAAGGAAAGGCAAAGCCACGTTTCTAGCTTTTATAGACTTAGAGAAAGCTTTTGACAATGTGGACTGGAATCCTCTCTTTCAAATTCTGAAGGTGGCAGGGGTAAAATACAAGGAGCGAAAGGCCATTTACAATTTGTACAGAAAACAGATGGCGGTTATAAGAGTCGAGGGGGATGGAAAGGAAGCAGTGGTTGGGAATGGAGTGAGACAGGGTTGTAGCCTATCTCCGATGTTATTCAATCTGTATATTGAGCAAGCAGTAAAGAAAACAAAGAAAAAATTCGGAGTAGGAATTAAAATCCATGGAGAAGAAATTTAAACTTTGAGGTTCGCCGATGACATTGTAATTCTGTCAGAGACAGCAAAGTACCTGGAAAAGCAGCTGAATGGAATGGACAGCGTCTTGAAAGGAGGATATAAGGTGAACATCCACAAAAGCAAAACGAGGATAATGGAATTAGTCGAATTAAATCGGGTGATGCTGAGGGAATTAGATTAGGAAATGAGACACTTAAAGTAGTAAATGAGTTTTGCTATTTGGGAGCAAAATAACTAATGATGGTCGAAGTAGAGAGAATATAAAATGTAGACTGGCAATGGCAAGGAAAGCGTTTCTGAAGAAGACAAATTTGTTAACATCGAGTATAGATTTAAGTGTCAGGAAGTCTTTTCTGAAAGTATTTGTATGGAGTGTAGTTATGTATGGAAGTGAAACGTGGACGATAAATGATTTGGACAAAAAGAGAATAGAAGCTTTCCAAATGTGGTGCTACAGAAGGATGCTGAAGATTAGATGGATAGATCACATAACTAATGAGGAAGTACTGAATAGAGTTGGGGAGAAGAGAACTTTTGTGGCACAACTTGACTGGAAGAAGGGATCGGTTGGTAGGATATGTCCTGAGGCATCATGGGATCACAAATTTATCATTGGAGGGCAGCGTGGAGGGTAAAAATCGTGGAGGGAGACCAAGAGATGAATACACTAAGCAGATTCAGAAGGATGTAGGTTGGAGTAGCTACTGGGAGATGAAGAAGTTTACACAGGATAGAGTAGCATGGAGAGCTGCATCAAACCAGTCTCTGGACTGAAGAGCACAACAACATATATAGGAAATAAGAGTCTGTTAATTTTGTTCCTTATCACAGTAGTCATGGCGATGTATATACAGTGATACATGAAAATTTGTTCCAGGAGGTGGGTCCATTTCGGATTTCCCACTCACCATGAGCTGTAAACTAAAGAATCACTCTATCCAAATACGCCCTCTGGACGGATGGTTTAGTCAATAAAGGAACTTACCATCTGATCGACTATTAGGGCATCAGAAGCCAAGCTTAGGCCGTATGAAGCTAAGATGGGAAGGTTCAAATGGTTCAAATGGATCTGACACTATGGGACGTAACTTCTAAGGTCATCAGTCCCTAGAACTTAGAACTACTTAAACCTAACCAACCTAAGGACATTACACACATCCATGCCCGAGGCAGGATTCGAACCTGCGACCATAGCGGTCGCGCGGTTCCAGACTGAAGCGCCTTTAACCGCTTGGCCACCCCGGCCGGCTAAGATGGGAAGGAAATTGAATCCTGGGTTCTCGCTAGAATCCTTCTGGAATTCGACAGAAGCGAGTTAAGGAAATCAAACAATACGTAAACCTTGGTGGCAAGACGGGGAATTAAAACTTATGCCTCTGAAAGTAACTCCAGGATCTTATAACTGAGCCGCCTCGCTCGATAAATTCTTCTAGAATGAGTCACGGAATAGTGGCTTATTGTTTCGTGGTTATCAGTGAATTTACCCAAAGTTGTTCTAAATACACTCCTGGAAATGGGAAAAAGAACACATTGACACCGGTGTGTCAGACCCACCATACTTGCTCCGGACACTGCGAGAGGGCTGTACAAGCAATGATCACACGCACGGCACAGCGGACACACCAGGAACCGCGGTGTTGGCCGTCGAATGGCGCTAGCTGCACAGCATTTGTGCACCGCCGCCGTCAGTGTCAGCCAGTTTGCCGTGGCATACGGAGCTCCATCGCAGTCTGGTAGCATGCCGCGACAGCGTGGACGTGAACCGTATGTGCAGTTGACGGACTTTGAGCGAGGGCGTATAGTGGGCATGCGGGAGGCCGGGTGGACGTACCGCCGAATTGCTCAACACGTGGGGCGTGAGGTCTCCACAGTACATCGATGTTGTCGCCAGTGGTCGGCGGAAGGTGCACGTGCCCGTCGACCTGGGACCGGACCGCAGCGACGCACGGATGCACGCCAAGACCGTAGGATCCTACGCAGTGCCGTAGGGGACCGCACCGCCACTTCCCAGCAAATTAGGGACACTGTTGCTCCTGGGGTATCGGCGAGGACCATTCGCAACCGTCTCCATGAAGCTGGGCTACTGTGCCGCACACCGTTAGGCCGTCTTCCGCTCACGCCCCAACATCGTGCAGCCCGCCTCCAGTGGTGTCGCGACAGGCGTGAATGGAGGGACGAATGGAGACGTGTCGTCTTCAGCGATGAGAGTCGCTTCTGCCTTGGTGCCAATGATGGTCGTATGCGTGTTTGGCGCCGTGCAGGTGAGCGCCACAGTCAGGACTGCATACGACCGAGGCACACAGGGCCAACACCCGGCATCGTGGTGTGATGAGCGATCTCCTACACTGGCCGTACACCACTGGTAATCATCGAGGGGACACTGAATAGTGCACGGTACATCCAAACCGTCATCGAACCCATCGTTCTACCATTCCTAGACCGGCAAGGGAACTTGCTGTTCCAAGAGGACAATGCATGTCCGCATGTATCCCGTGCCACCCAACGTGCTCTAGAAGGTGTAAGTCAACTACCCTGGCCAGCAAGATCTCCGGATCTGTCCCCCATTGAGCATGTTTGGGACTGGATGAAGCGTCGTCTCACGCGGTCTGCACGTCCAGCACGAACGCTGGTCCAACTGAGGCGCCAGGTGGAAATGGCATGGCAAGCCGTTCCACAGGACTACATCCAGCATCTCTACGATCGTCTCCATGGGAGAATAGCAGCCTGCATTGCTGCGAAAGGTGGATATACACTGTACTAGTGCCGACATTGTGCATGCTCTGTTGCCTGTGTCTATGTGCCTGTGGTTCTGTCAGTGTGATCATGTGATGTATCTGACCCCAGGAATGTGTCAATAAAGTTTCCCCTTCCTGGGACAATGAATTCACGGTGTTCTTATTTCAATTTCCAGGAGTGTATGTTAACTCCAGCGAGTGAAGAGGGCGTTCCATCAGTTTTGTGGATTTTTTTAATATGGTAATACTATAAGATACCAGGTAAAAGGCTAACCAAATCTTAAATGTCACGTTTACAAATTCAGCGTCAGACTTCTTTGTAAATGTCATATTTTAATAAAAATTGTTGACACTCATCGTAAACCCAGGATGTTGACTTTTAAGATATGTCTTCAATCTGTTAGGTGTCTTATTGTTTACAGACAAAATTTCAAAGAAAATTACTCACTGTGGACGTTAATCAGCGTTGATAATAATATATGAAAAAAGTAAAAAGTGAACAATCTTCACAATATCGTCTCCTCTTCGCAGTTTATTTTCAGCCACTAGTTGAAAGACAATTACTGTTTTCACTGTTACCACTGAGGAGAAATCTGTTTAATGTTAAATGTTCATAGATAGTTCAGTAGTCAACAAAACAAATCCACAAAACTGTGCCAAAAATGGACAAAACGAACCGAGAATGTTAACAGAAGGCAAACACAATCCAACACGTGTGCTATAGCGAACACAGTCACGCCGTTCACTCTCAGGCCTCTGTCGTGCTATGATAGTTTAACCACCGCTGTGTCTTTAAAGGTAGTAAAATAAACCGGAATAGGCATTTCAAATATAGAACATGCTACAATAAACAAGTTCTATAAAAGAAGCACGTTCATTAATTTAATGTTTGTATGAGGTATTTCACACAATTTCACTGCCTTTCGTAACAAATCCGGCAAGCAACGGTCTAAAAATTCAGTCTTTATGGCTGCTGTCGAATACACGCATTGTCTGTAGACGAAGAAAAAGATTTTTTTTTGAATTCTGAGATACTTACTTTTATTGCATCTCGAATGTTAAATACAACATAACAGCTATAAATACTCCCTTCTTACAACACGTTAAAAATTTAATCACAACATTAACCGAAATTGACGCTTGTTCATTTAAGATTTGTTTTAAGTAATTTTGTGTATATAATTTATGAACCCCTGGAGGAGAATTGCAATTTTGAATCAAATAAACGTGCCCTATCTCCCTTAAGAAGAACTTCCCTGAAAGAACTTCGTATCATCCGTAGGGGGTGGAGGCCTGCATCGATTCGGTCATTGACGTGCTAGGGAACATATCAGATCTTTAATGATGTTATTTACAATACAAAGTTATTATAAATCCAGTAACAATGAGACTATATTTAACAGTACTTAGAAAGAAAATACCGGATAGCATTTTGTACACTCTCAAAACTAGCTTTTCCATCGACGAAAATAACCTCTTCACAATATTAGTTATCATAATGGAATTGCTCTGTTCCCGTGAGTGCATTAAAGGGAATCCGCCTTGTTGCAAGAACAGAGTTTTTGCTAACTTCAGTTACCAAACATGTATCACCACTGCTAGGACATCTTCATTGGGTTGTTTCTTTTATTATTTCTGAAATATATGTGTTAAAATTTTGTGTAGACTAGTAACACTTTAAAATCAGATTTTGTTATTCTTTAGTCTCCATATGTGCTTTACCTATTTTTACATTGTGTGTGCTTGTTGCCACCAAAGATACGTAATATAAACAACAAAAAAAACCAGTGTCAAAACATTTCTAACTTACATAATTTTTTTATTTATAAATTTCATTTCAGAAACAATAAAAGAACAACCCACTGAAGGTGCTACACCTGTTGTGAAACTTATTGAGGCATTACATGACACAAAAATTGTGTTCTTGCAAGTAGTGGGCCGTCTTTAATCTACACTCCTGGAAATTGAAATAAGAACACCGTGAATTCATTGTCCCAGGAAGGGGAAACTTTATTGACACATTCCTGGGGTCAGATACATCACATGATCACACTGACAGAACCACAGGCACATAGACACAGGCAACAGAGCATGCACAATGTCGGCACTAGTACAGTGTATATCCACCTTTCGCAGCAATGCAGGCTGCTATTCTCCCATGGAGACGATCGTAGAGATGCTGGATGTAGTCCTGTGGAACGGCTTGCCATGCCATTTCCACCTGGCGCCTCAGTTGGACCAGCGTTCGTGCTGGACGTGCAGACCGCGTGAGACGACGCTTCATCCAGTCCCAAACATGCTCAATGGGGGACAGATCCGGAATCTTGCTGGCCAGGGTAGTTGACTTACACCTTCTAGAGCACGTTGGGTGGCACGGGATACATGCGGACGTGCATTGTCCTGTTGGAACAGCAAGTTCCCTTGCCGGTCTAGGAATGGTAGAACGATGGGTTCGATGACGGTTTGGATGTACCGTGCACTATTCAGTGTCCCCTCGACGATCACCAGTGGTGTACGGCCAGTGTAGGAGATCGCTCCCCACACCATGATGCCGGGTGTTGGCCCTGTGTGCCTCGGTCGTATGCAGTCCTGATTGTGGCGCTCACCTGCACGGCGCCAAACACGCATACGACCATCATTGGCACCAAGGCAGAAGCGACTCTCAACGCTGAAGACGACACGTCTCCATTCGTCCCTCCATTCACGCCTGTCGCGACACCACTGGAGGCGGGCTGCACGATGTTGGGGCGTGAGCGGAAGACGGCCTAACGGTGTGCGGGACCGTAGCCCAGCTTCATGGAGACGGTTGCGAATGGTCCTCGCCGATACCCCAGAAGCAACAGTGTCCCTAATTTGCTGGGAAGTGGCGGTGCGGTCCCCTACGGCACTGCGTAGGATCCTACGGTCTTGGCGTGCATCCGTGCGTCGCTGCGGTCCGGTCCCAGGTTGACGGGCACGTGCACCTTCCGCCGACCACTGGCGACAACATCGATGTACTGTGGAGACCTCACGCCCCACGTGTTGAGCAATTCGGCGGTACGTCCACCCGGCCTCCCGCATGCCCACTATACGCCCTCGCTCAAAGTCCGTCAACTGCACATACGGTTCACGTCCACGCTGTCGCGGCATGCTACCAGTGTTAAAGACTGCGATGGAGCTCCGTATGCCACGGCAAACTGGCTGACACTGACGGCGGCGGTGCACAAATGCTGCGCAGCTAGCGCCATTCGACGGCCAACACCGCGGTTCCTGGTGTGTCCGCTGTGCCGTGCGTGTGATCATTGCTTGTACAGCCCTCTCGCAGTGTCCGGAGCAAGTATGGTGGGTCTGACACACCGGTGTCAATGTGTTCTTTTTTCCATTTCCAGGAGTGTATTAAAACGTACGTATTTCCACGTCTCCCCCAACAGTAATAACTCTATTTTATTCACGTACGAGCAAAAATTTGTCTTCGTTTATCAATTAAAATTGAAGGAATCCGATAAAAGCGGCTGAGAAGTAAGAAACGATACATTTTTAACAGATAAAAGTTAATTTTCGATTTTCACATATTTTTTCACTGAGAAATGATTGAAGAAGCCAGTCACAAGAGAAGATTTGCCTGTCACTCCCGATATCACCTAGCTTTAGTGCGTTACAGTAGTCGTCACAAATTTAGGTTCTGTTGGGTTATTATACACAGTGAATTTTCTCATAATGAGAACTTGGAGAGGGATTGTGTCTTACTTGCTAAAAAACTTTCTATAGCCAACATCAAATACATTTTTCTTCATTATTGAAAATCGGTTTCGACAAATATAGCTGTCATCTTCTGGTCTTCAAAACATTTTTTGTTGCAAAACGTGTTTATTGTCACGCCATGTTGTCATTAAAATGTAGCTCGTTATACAAATGTTTGTCAGAAATAGAACATTTACAATTAAGAAGCAGCTTGTGCGCATGGCCATGTCCGTTTAAGTAGCGCTCACAGACGATCGTTTAGTCTTAAGAATCACAATATACGTGCATTTTACTGCACACTGCGATTTTGAAAACTTAACAAACATCTGTGAGCGGTACGTACACGGACATGGCCATGTGCACAAGGTTTCTCATTAATTGCAAATATTTTATTTCTGATAATGTTTGTATAAGGATCTACACTTCAGCCACAATATTGATAACAAGGCATAACATTCTGATTCACAGTGAACATGTTCTGTAACAAAACATTTTTTGTAGACCGGAAGATGACAGTTGTATGTGTTAAAACCGGTTGTCAAACATAAAGAAGAATTTATGCGATCTGAGCTATAGAATTTTGTTTTTATGCACAATCATATCTAGATATAAAGTATTGCTCTGGGACTTATTGCGTAAAGAGAGATATTCGACGTGATGCTAAAAGTTTCTGAATTCTTCCTTGTTATCTATCCTTGTCTAAATTATCAGCTTATGTGACCTCAAAATATTGAACAAGTGCACACTTCAAAATGAATTAAACCAGATGGTTCTAAGATAGTCTCAGATCTTTTGGGATTATTGCTAATGAATTGATGAAAAATACGTGACAACTATGTGATAGTTACATTACACAGATCGGTATCACTGTGAGCTAAGAGATGTTAAAGTTTGATGAAGGTGGGACAACAGAAGATTTTCATGCATTTGTGGATGTATAGCAGAATGCGTCATGTAAACGATACAGAAACAGAAACCAGTTCGGTATGTAAGGTCGTCATGCAGATGTTCCACCATCAAAAACGTTTACCACTTCAGACTAACTAAAGTTAATGCTGGGTCTGCTTAAACACCAGAACATTTGAGAGAGACGAGTAAAGAACTTGAGGAATAATGTTCCAGAATATAAACGTTGACGGACGGTGACAGGAACTTTGCCGGCCGAGCGTCGTAATGAACTTCCACGCGAAAGCTTCCCCCAAGTTTGAAGAGTGTGTGTTTAATTAAAAAGTTATAGCCGCTACACAACAGAGGAGGGAGTGCTGATGAATTCTTTGTTAGTCTTTGTTGGCCCTGAAACTGGTAACGCACTGAATAAAGTTTGTGCGTCGTTATAAAGGGTGTGGAGGTTTTATAACTGTGTTTATAGGGGCGCTATCTATTAGAACACGGCCGCGTTTGGTTTTTATGGCCGAGGAAGAAGTTAACGATCGGGATGGCTCACCGCCAGCCATGATGCAGCCCACATTAAACATTAATCATTCACGCCGACGCGGCGCCCACTGCGCGGGCCGGATCTCGAAATTTGCGATAGATCCACGCGGCAGAAATTCTGCCGTAAACTCAGTTTCTAGGTACGGGATTGCTAGTCCTCCTTATGATGATGCTGACGATATTTCTCAGAGGATCACGTGTGCAGTCTCACATGCATGGATAATTGGAAATTATTTAAAATTAGTTTCTCATGATATTGATGATCTAATGATAATGATCATAGACAAAAGTGGATACAAAGGAAGTAGAAAATTTGTTCCTTAGGCACGACTTTAAGTGCTGGTAAACGTCTAACTCTGTTTCTATTTCCTAATTTAAAAGAACTTTGGAAAATTTATAAATCTATATTGTAAACGGTTTGAGAGAAAAGTGGGACTGATTTTTAAAAAAAAATTATCTCACTTCATTCACCTAGATTATCCTCTTAAAATAAATCTTCATAGGTCAGGAGTACACCACACGCAGGAGGTGGTTACACGGTTAGAAGAGGCTATGTGGCGATGATTGGGTGGTTTCTTAGGTTAGAAAGTCTCAGAGAAACACAAAAGGGGCTGTCAAAAATGGTGCAAGTAGAACTCAGGCAGAATGTAGATCCAGGAACCATCGTTATGACAGTTGTAAATTGTAATTGCCCACTCGTGCCTTATAGGGTGCCTAGGAAACTGTTTTCTCGGATAACTAGACAACATAAAAGGAAATCATATTAATGGAGTTTACTAGAGTAATTGGATTGACAATACTCAACTTTCGTTTCTACAAGATGGGTTACTAGCAATAGGCGAGATGCAAATAATCAATGTCCTTTGATAGATACAATTTCCAAGCAAGATAATCACACAAGTTCATAGGTCACTGCTATAGTTAATATCAGTGCTGCTCTTATAGTCCGTCTTCTAGCGCATGTCTTCTACTGTCCGGCCGCAGCTAGGAGGCGCGTCGCTTTTATTCTCTTCGTGTAGAAGCCTTTGGCGTTGCGGTGACGTCCTAGTCGGCGTGCTATTGGCTGACGTCGTCTCACAGCCCTCTCTGTTGTATCATTCTTGATCTTCGTACTGGCGCTTGTCGCTACGCCGGAACAGTTGGGAAAGTACCAGACCCCAAGCGCTAATAGAACGCACTAATGCTCAGATAAGCTTGCAAAAGCCGGAGTTAAGTTCAGACGAAATTTTTGCGAAGAACCTAGCGGTGTTCAGAAAGGAAAGGCTAAATACAGTCGGCGGTGGCGCGTTTGTTGCCATGAGAAGCAGTTTATCTTGTAGCGAAGTTGAAGTAGATAGATCCTATGAGTTAATATGGGTAGAGGTCGTTTTTGGCAGGCTGCATAAAATAATAATTCCATCTTTATGCTAATCTCCCAACTCGGATGATAGAACTGCTTTAAGGTTGAAAGAAAACTTGAGTTTGATTTCAAACATGTACCCGACTCATGCAATTATGATTGGTGGTGACTTCAATTTATTCTCGATATGTTCGCGAAAATATGTGTTTAAATCAAGAGGTAAGCACAAAACACTGTCCGAAATTGTGCTAAACGCATTCTCTGAAAATTATTTCGAGGACTTAGTGTGTGAGCCCATTCGAATAGTAAACTCTTCTGAAAACATGCTTGACTTCTTGGCAACAAACAATCCTGAGCTAATAACGAGCATCAAACCGGATACAGGGATTAGCGAACTCATCGTTGTAGCGAGACTGAATATTGTAACTCCCGTATCTTCCAAAAATAAACTAAAAATATACTATTAAAAAAAGGTGATAAAAGTTCACTTGACGCCTTCCTGAGAGCCAATCTCCAAAATAACGTTGAACCGATCAGTGTAGACAAAATGTGGCATGAATTCAAAGAAATAGTATTGACAGCAGTTGAGAGATTTATACCGAATAAATTAACAAACGACGGAGCTGATCCCATTTGGTACACAAAACAGATCAGAACACTGTTGCACCAACAAAGAAAAACGTATGCCCAATTTCAACGAACGCAGATTCACCGAGACTGGGAATTTTTCACAGACTTTCGGAGTTTAGAGTGGACTTCAGTGCGAGATTCTTATAATAGTTTCTTACAACGAAACTTTATGTCGAAACCAGACAGAATATCCAAAGAGATTCTGGTCGTATGTGAAGTATGCTACCAGAAAAACACAATCAAAGCCTTCTCTGCGTGACAGCAATGGCGTACCATCGATGACAGTTCTGCTAAAGCAGGTTTGCTGAACACAGCCCTCCGAAATTCCTTCAGCAAAGAAGACGAAGTAAATATTCCAGAATTCGAATCAAGAACAGCTGCCAACATGAGTACCTAAGAATTAGATATCCTCGGAGTAGTGAAGTAACTTAAATTACCTAACAAAAGCAAGTCTTACTGTTCAGACCGTATACCAATTAGGTTCTTTTTCTGAGTACGCTGATGCAATAGCTCCATACTTAACAACCATATACAACCGTTCGCTCGACGAACGATCGGTACCAGAGACTGGAAAGTTGCACAGGTCACACCAATATTCAAGAAAGGTAGTACTAATTCACTAAATTACAGACCCATATCGTTAACGTCGATATGCAGCGGAATTTTGGAACATATATTGTGTTCAAACATTATGAATTACTTCGAAGAAAACCGTCTGTTGACACACAGTCAAAATGGGTTTAGTAAACATCGTTCCTGTGAAACACATCTAGCTCTTTATTCACATGAAGTGTTGAGTGCTATTGACAAGGGATTTCGAATTGATCCGCATTTCTAGATTTCCAGAAGGTTTTTGACACTGAACCTCAGAAGCAACAGGTGGTCAAATTGCGTGCTTGTGGATGATCGCCTCAGTTATGTGACTTGATTCGCGATTTCCTCTCAAAGAGATCATATATCTTAGTAATTGGCGGAGGGCCATCGAGTAAAACAGAAGTGATTTCTGGCGTCACTAGGTGGTGTTACAGGCCCTCTGCTGTTCCTTATCTATATAACGATTTACGAGATTACATGAGCAGCTGTCTTAGGTTGTTTGCAGATGATGCTCTCGTTTATCGTCTAGTAAACTCAGGGGATCAAAGGAAATTGCAAAACGTTTTAGAAAAAAATATCTGTATGGTGCGACAATTGGCGATTGACCCTAAATAATGAAAAGTGTGAAGTCATCCACGTGCGTGCTAATAGGAATCCGTTAAACTTCTGTTACACAATAAATCAGTCAAGTATAAAGGCCGTAAATTCAAAAAAACCTAGAAATTACAATTAAGAACAACATAAATATGATAGAACATGTAGAGAATGTTGTGGGATGGCGAATCGAAGACTGCGATTTATTGGCAGAAGACTTGGAAGCTGCAACAGATGTACTAAAGAGACTGCCTACACTACGCTTGTCCGCCCTCTTTTGGAATACTGTCGAGCGGTGTGGAGTCCTTACAAGACAGGATTATCAAAGTATATCGAGAAAGTTCAAAGAAGAGCAGAACGTTTAACATTATCGAGAAATATGGGAGAGAATGTCACTACATGGTGCAAGATTTGGGGTGGACGTCATTAAAACAAAGTCGTTTTTCGTTGCGGCGGAATCTTCTTACGAAATTTCAGTCATTAACTTTCTCCTCCGAATGCGAAAATACTTAGTTGACGCTGACTTGCATAGAGAGAAAGGATCATCGTAATAAAGTAAGGGAAACCAGAGCTCGCACGGAAAGATATAGGTGTTCATTTTTTCAGCCACTTTTCGAGATTAGAATAATAGAGAACTATTGTGAAGCTAGTTCGAAGAACACTGCCACGCACTTAAGTTTGGTTGAACGAGTACCCATGTAGATGTAGATGTAGATATACTGACAGAAACGTTGTTTCTAGTTTTCGAAATTTCAAGTAGAGCCGCTAACAGTTATTCAGTTATTAACAGTACCAGGCTATCTTCGTTATTGTTTTTGAATTTTGGGGCCAAAGAGAAACAAATTTTTGCTTTATAAGAGAGGTTTACCTTTCGCGGCTTTCCAGGCCTCCCAAAATGTGTTCTACCTCTGAAAAACATGTTCTTTTGATATGGGCTCGGTACAGCTTTTAACAACTAGATTTATCGAAAATTTCAAGGCACACCATTGTTCTTAATTTCCCTATTTCATTTTTTGTAACTCATCACTAGAAACTCAATGTCGCTTACAAAGTTCTTTAGTAAATAATCTATACACCAGCATAGGTAATACCTGTAGCTTTGATTAACTTGTATTACATGTTAAGGAATCGCTAACTTCAAGTGTGACAAACTCCACAGCGTATCAGAACATTCTTTATCGTAGCATTCTCAAAATTTGAAGGCTCAACTCATGTGGTGATCGCAGACAAGTAGATTATACTGAAATCGTTGTTATATATCAAGGAGTTACTAGTTCCAAGCATGCTGTATCAACAGAATATCACAAGAGACTTAACAACAGCGCTCTCAGTATTTACTGACACACCTCGCGTGATGATCACACATATAGAGTAAAATGAAACTTGTATTACGTGTCAAAGAGTTACCAGCTTTAAGTACACTGAATCCCGCAGCGTATCTGATCAGTCTCTAAGACACTAGTCACAATATTTTCACTCGACTCAAAAGTCTCAGTTCTGCATGAGAAAGCAGATGGTGGAATCTATAGTAATTTTTGGAAATGTTTGAAGTCTAACGTAATATTTCTGTTTAATTTTATATGGTACCTCGAGATATTTTGAAGGGGGTGTGTTATATTACCGTTTTTCTACGACTGGAAATAAAAGTATCTGGACACAGATGGTCAACTAACGGAGGATCATTTAGATGAAAATATCGTTAAGCTCGTGCGCTACCGGTTACTTTACACTCGCTGCCTCACATGCCCGTATTAATACATGATTAGTAGCACAGAGAATGATACCCAACAAAGGAGATAATTTATTTTTGACGCAGTGGATAACGCAAGTCTAAACAAGCAAGACAGCGAAGGTAACATAATGGAAATCGAATTAACAATAATCTTATTGTATATCTTTCATTCTTCCCACTACTATCTTTAAATACGTTCTACAGCCGAATATGCATTGATCTTTCAGGTGTAGCTACTTGTGGGTGGATGGAATGTGGCATGAAAGGTGGCAAAATTATTTGCAAAGGTGATGAATTTCTTTTTCGTGAATGATAAAGATTTGCTTAAGCAGAGAT
Source organism: Schistocerca nitens (assembly GCF_023898315.1). Lineage (NCBI taxonomy): Eukaryota > Metazoa > Arthropoda > Insecta > Orthoptera > Acrididae > Schistocerca > Schistocerca nitens. Next base: position 2,117,426 of record NC_064619.1, on the reverse strand, counting down.
ATCGTATTTCGGCCGTCTACAATTTGAAATACATTTATCAAAAAAGAATCATAGTGCAAACTGGGGCACACGAACATAACTGATTACAGAATCTGGGTCCCTTAACATGATATAATGGCGGAACTGTACAGACACATAGATCATTGGGATTGAATTCAGACTCTGATCAGAAACTTTTAAGTTACAAGCTGGGAAGTAAAAATCAGATAATTTACGCACATACCTACAATGAAATCCTGATAACGATTAATTCAACCCTTTACTGTTAGCATGGATATGGGAGAACGAACGGAGGGGACGGTTGGCGTCGGTACATCGAAGACACGTCGTCACAAGCATTCTATTAAAAATCGTAAAAGAATTGTTATTGGATAGCAAAATCTCCATAGACACAAGTGTTCGTTGAGAACAGAATTTCAGGTACTACAAAGTCGATAGTAACGTTATCCTTAAGCTATGAAGTCACACAAACATCGTGTTCTAACGAGCAGAGATACTAGAAACAAACGGATCACCCATTAAAATAGTACTAAAATTCACACATAATTCTCCGCATGATCTATGGCTTACTAAACAAACAAATTTAGCAAAAGGTCAACTCACATTCCTGAAAGCAACGAACTCTGGGCGCACAACGTAATGGATCATGTTCGAAGAACGGAAATTACACTAACACAAAAAATTAACTAAAAGAGTCAAAGCATGGGATCCTGAAATGAATCCCTAACGTAAATGATGCTGAAAAAGATTATTACGTCAAAATACCTGAATCCACAACTGAAGAAGGCAGCTCAGGTTAGCGGGTCTGTTCACCTACCAGGACGCCGTCAGATGACGAACATGGCACGTAGCCGAAATTGGCTGCTTTTTCCAGCAGCTGGAGGAAAAGTCCCATTATGTCTGACCATCTATCAGCCGACAACATTACATGTATATGCCATTGCGAATGCGTACAACCATCAGCTGTAGAACGGAATAACACAGTGAAAATTTGTGCCGGACCTAGCCTGGAACCCGGATTTCTCGCATATCGCGAGCGGTCGCGTTACCCTTTGGCAATCCGTACACGACACATGATCAGACCCAAATTTCCATACGTCGTCAACCATGCGTCTACAACCTGTAATCGTACATCCACTACGCATACTCTCCTTACAAGAGAGACATTTTGCTTGAAAGTTGCTTGCCCAGTGCCGGTGGGTAAATACGATATTGCAGTGGCTGTGTTTTCCGATTTGCGACGCAATGTTCCTTTGGACATGAATGCATGTGCAAAGGAAAAGGCACTGCGGCAATTACAGCCGTTATGAAGTACATTAAATGTATCCGCAATTGCAAATGTGGACAACCAGCAGTTGTAGAATGGACAGTGAAAATTTGTGCCTGGCTGAGAGCCTCGAACCCGGATTTTCCCCTTACCACAAGCGGTCGCATTGCCATGGTTTCATAACGGATGTAGTCGCTACAGTGCTCGTTTCTTTGGACATGTTAAATCTTCTCACAAGGATAGATTGGCAATGCCTATTGGCTCTATATACGCTAACTATGGTTGCCCACAGAAACATATGAATTTCGGATAAACATATATTCACTCACTCAATCACATTTAAGACACATGGGAACTGGAAATGATTTATACAATCAAAACAAATGAGCGGCTAGGTTCATCTCTTCCACAGAGGCTACTGGTAAACTGAATAGACTAACGTGCACTGAGGAGATTGGCACTACAGTTACATGAGATCCGTATGAATACAAGGTTTATGAAAGAATTCTGACCTATTTCAGGAGTTCAAAATCCCGTGGTGTAGTAACAGAACTTCTACGAGTGCAAACCACGCTGTACTTAAGATCCGGAACTTGCATTTTGGAGGAACAGGTTGAACTTACAATCTAATAATCGAAATTTAGTTTTTCGATTACCTGCGTGGAGCAAGTATTAGGAAGCTTCCCCTCAAAAATAAATATCCTGTTACTCTCCATGCTCTTATGCAACTTGGGCCGGTGTTCAATTAGACAAAATAATCCGTTCAGTGACTTTAGTTTCATCTGTGTCTCCAGTCTCTTAATAAATAGTCGGCTCTGGTATACGGAATTTTGACTACTGGGCGTAGAACAAACTCACTGCGAAGTGTAACTCATGTATTGAAATGTCTATCATCCTTGGTAAACTTCGTATGTTTCGACTTACTATCTGGTTTAATTCCCTGAGGCATGGTGTTACTAGGCTGTTTAGGTTTTTATGTTGGTAACGCCATGTAGCGCTCTATATCAAAATCACTGACTGTGCTGTGTGCAGTCTGTGGCTGGTTTGCATTGTTGGATCATTGTTATTGTAGTGTTGGGCAGTTGGCTGTTAACAGTGCGTAGCGTTGCGCAGTTGGAGGTGAGCCGCCAGCAGTGGTGGATATGGGGAGAGAAATGGCGGAGTTTTGAGAGCGGATGTTCTGGACGTGTGTCCATCAGAGACAGTAAATTTGTAAGACTGGATGTCATGAACTGCTATACATATTATGACTTTTGAACACTATTAATCTGGCAGTAGTGGCGCCCACTGTATTGCAGTAGTTCGAGTAACGAAGGTTTTTGTGAGGTAAGTGATTCATGAAAGGTATAGGTTAATGTTAGTCAGGGCCATTCTTTTGTAGGGATTATTGAAAGTCAGATTGCGTTGCGCTAAAAATAGTGAGTGTCAGTTTAGTGATGATCAGAATAAGTCAAGAGAGAAACGACTGAGTACGGTCAGTTTTGCTCAGCTGTTTGAAAATCAAATAGCGTAAGAGTTTTATCAGCACAGTAGTTCATAAATTTTTCCAAGGGGACGTTTCAATGGATTCATTTGAAGACTTTCAGAAGTACCCTGTGTGAGTCGTGGAAGGGATGTTGCACAGTTCTTGTGATGTCTGCATTAATATCGTTCTGATCTCTATGAAAGTTCGCCGGCCGCGGTGGTCTCGCGGTTCTAGGCGCGCAGTCCGGAACCGTGCGACTGCTACGGTCGCAGGTTCGAATCCTGCCTCGGGCATGGATGTGTGTGGTGTCCTTAGGTTAGTTAGGTTTAAGTAGTTCTAAGTTCTAGGGGACTTATGACCACAGCAGTTGAGTCCCATAGTGCTCAGAGCCATTTGCACCATCTATGAAAGTTCACACCCACTCTTCCCGTCACCATTTCGTTATTGCGACAATTCCATAGTGTCTAATGAGAGTGTAACATTCTTTATTGCATTGTGTTCTGTGTTTCTGCTGTTTTTTCATTATCCCACCCACTACGCCATTTTTAAGGGTGACGCCATTACTAGTGTAATCAACTCCTCTTACCTACAACTTATACAAGAGCAAAACAAAGTCAAAATAAAACATGAATTTTTAGTTTACGCCTCACAAATTTCATTCACCTATTCGCCGTCGGCGTCATCCTTACGCCGATGGTGATCACCACCATGAGATAAGGAATGTACTTCAACATCAAGCCCCCTACCAGACTTGCCACTTATGTTGTCCTTGCATGTTTTATAAAGTCATCTTCCTGGCTTTAATTAGGTCGTCGTTTCGATCTTTGCATGTATCTAGAAAACTAAGAAAGAACGTCCTTGATACATCTCGATTCCTACACCTGGATGAATTTTCATATCTCTTAGAAACCATCGAAGTACTTCCATTATCCACTTGCCTATAAGTAATTCGAATATACATATCAATTACGTCTTCTGCCATAAATAGTTTAGACAAGAAGAGAATTGAAGCTTTTGAAATGTAGTGGTGCATAAGAATGCTTAGATAAGATGTGTAGATAACGTAACTAATGAGGAGGTACTAAATGGAATTCGGGAGAAGAGAAATTACGGTATAACCTGAGACATCAAGGGATCACCCATTTAGTACCGAAGGGAAGCATGTGGGGTAGAAATCGTAGGGGGAAACGGAGAGATGAATACAGAATCAGCTTCAGAGGGATATAGGTTGCAATTCGGAATGAAGACCATAACAGCAACAACAATCTTAGTCTGCTACACTCTCCATTATACACTGAAGCGCCAAAGAAACTGGTTTAGGCATGCGTATTCAAATACATATATGTAAAAAGGCATAATATGGCGATGCGGTCTGGCGCAGTTGTTAGATCTGTTAGTGCTTCTACAATGGCAGGTTATCAAGATTTAAGTGAGTTTGAACGTGGTGTAATAGACGGCACACTAGCGAGGGACACAGCATATCCTAGTTAGCGATGAAGTGGGGATTTTCCCTTACGATCATTTCGAGAGTGTACCGTGAATATGAGGTATCCAGTAAAACACCAAATCTCCGACATCGCTGCGGCGGGAAAAAGATCTTCAAGAAGGGGACCAACGACGACTGAAGACAATCATTGCCAGCCGTTGTGGGCGAGAGGTTCTAAGCTCTTCAGTCAGGAACCGCACTGCTGCTACGGTCACAGGTTCGAGTCCTACCTCGGGCATGGATGTGTGTGATGTCCTTAGGTGAGTTAGGTTTACATAGTTCTAAGTCTAGAGGACTGATGACCTCAGGTGTTAAGTCCCATAGTACTTAGAGCCATTTTTTTAAAGAGAATCATTCGACGTGATAGAAGTGCAAGTCTTCAGCAAATTGCTACCGATTCAGTGCTGGGCAATCAACAAGTGTCAGCGTGCGAACCATTGAACGAAACTTCATAGATAAGGGCTTTCGGAGCCACAGACCCACTCGTGTACCCTTGATGACTGCGCAACACAACGCTTTACTCCTCGCCTGGGCCCGTCAACATCGACATTGGACTGTTGATGAGTGGAAACATGTTGCCTGGTCGGACGAGTTTCGTTTCAAATTGTATCGAGCGAATGGACATGTACTGGTATGGAGACAACCTCATGAATCCATGGATCCTGCACGTCAGCAGAGGATTGTTCAAGCTAGTGGGGGCTCTGTAATGGTGTGGGACATGTGCAATTGGAGTGATATGAAACCACTGCTACATCTGCTACTGGCAGGTGACACGTACGTAAGCATCCTGCATCCATTCATGTCCATTGTGCATTCCGACGAACTTGGGCAGTTCCAGCGGAATAATGCGACACCCCACACGTCCCAAATTGCTGCAGTGTGGCTCTAGGAACACTCTGTTGAGTTTGGACACTTTTGCTGACCACCAAACTCCCCAGACAGGAATATTATTGAGCACCCCCGTTGTACTCCTACGGATTTACGGACAGCCCTGCAGGATTCATGGTGTCAGTTTCCTCCACCACTACTTCAGGCATTAGTCTACTCCATGCCATGTCGTGTTCCGGCACTTCTGCGTGCTTCCTGTGAATCCAGTAGTAGATTCAGATGCACCGCTTCAGTTTTACTGGAACCGTTGGACCTTTACATTGACGATGATACACAGATACACGAAGTTGGGCAGGTGTACCTGTTACTTTGGCTCTTGAGTGTATCTCCATTGGCCATTCAACGGAATGTGATAAAACGGTAATTTTATGCACAGCATGTTGTTCCTTGGACTTCGTTTCCATAAAACCAATGGAAAAAACGCTTGACAGGAAACTGTGATGCCAGGAGCTAGTCAGACAATGGTTGTAACCTCAACGTCGGATTTTCCCGTAATGGCGACGGCCACGGCCCGCGGCGGCCCAGAAGACGGCTGACTTCCCGAATTCCACCACCGGCGGCGCTGCTGGTCCATTATGTGGTCAGTCTGTCACCACGAACGTGTGTGTTGATGCAGCAATGTGTCAGACTGCAGGACGAGGACATGAGTGGCGGCTGATAGTGTGGCCAGTTAGTAAGTACGAACGTATGCGCGCAGTACCAGCAGAGTGCTCGTAAACTGCGGGACGAGGAACTCTTCATCAGTATTCGATGGCGCGTTTGAGGATGACTTGCAGGTGCCCAATCGAGATATCGTGAAGTGCAGAAAATGATGAGCGGCTGCAAGCCATAATTTTTTTTGAAAAAACTGTTTAATTCACAAAAACACTTCACGCAATTTTTATTCCTATGTCTGTTTTACTTGCCATCTACTATTCGTCTTCAATTGCTCTAACATAAAACCCCCTCAACTGTTCGTATGCTTTCATCATTATTTTAATTTTACCTATCCTGAAATATTTCGACCTGAAATAGTCTCATTTCCAATCACACAATGAATTTGCTTGAAAATTTGGGATTCGAACCCCACTGATCCTTAAGAAAACAAGTTGAACATTTGGTTATTCATCGGTTTGTAATAGGACCGAAGAAGTAATAAGTGAACTACCTGTAACCTTGGTTGAAATTGAAGACACCAGCAATTTTCATAAAAAAATAACATAATGATACATCTTTCAAGTGTCGTAGAGCTAGCTATTCTTATTATATTGTATCACATAGTGCCCAGTGAAGTGAATTCTTCGTACCGCCGAAGATCGAGGTGGTATCCGAAAGTTCCTAAACTTGACTTTTGCTCGCAAATAGTTACAAATGCTTTGAGATACTGCTAGAGGTCTTCCCATACGTACTCCCTGATTCAGTGCGGCACGTGGCTGCGAACTGAGTGCTTTGCTTGGTTGTTCGTAAGCTGATTTGCACGTGTCTCTGTGAGTCGGTGGTTTCACGGTGGCTGTCCTGAAAGAGTAGCATGTGTATTTAAAGTTTTATTTTGGACTTGGCAAAACCATTACAGGAACGCACCAAATGTGAAGCTAGCTTTTGGAGACATGTTTTAGTGAAATATATACTTGGTTGGTACAAACGTTTCAAAGAGGACTGAACAGCTTATGATGACTGTTCTGGTCAGCCGTAAACGGAGAACCCGCAAAGAAAATGTTTGGAAAGTGAGGGATCTGATTCTGCAAGTACATAATAGTCCATCCAAGACCTCGGCAACACTTTGCGTATAAATTACGGGAGACGTAAACACATTGTCAGAAGAACTGAACATGAGAAAAATTGCGGATGCTTTGTGCCTAAACTGCACCAAAACGATCAGAAAAAACATCGCTGGAAATCTGTGGGGAGCTTACAAAACTCCTTCAAGACGATCAAAACTTTACTTTTAAGACTGTCACTCGTGTCGGAAGTTGAGTTTATGACTGTGACCATGAAATTAAGCAGCAATAGTGGCAACAGAAGACTCAACCTTCACCTTTGCCAAAAAACGCCTGAGAAATCAAGACGCAGAATCCTTGTAGATCTGCTACACGTGTTTCGTTCGTAAGAAGTTCATCTCTCCTGGTCAGACGGGCAGTAATCATTTCTATTGCGATCTTCTAAGACGACTGCGGGAAACATGAGGAGGACATGCCAAACAAAAATGACGTACGAAAACTGCGTACTCTGACATCGTAACTCGCGACCGCGTACGAAGTACATTACTGGGGAATTTTTGGCTAAAAGGATGACAGTTACTCCCCAGCCAACGCACTCATCAGAAGTGGTTCTGTGTGATTTTTTCCTCTCCTCTAAGATGAGAAGGTAGGATGATAGATTTGACGCAGTGGAGGAGATTCATGTCGAATCATATAGGGTGCTAAATACTAACAAATAAAGTCGGAGTAACGTTGGAATCGATGTTTCCAATCTCATGGCGACTACTTTGAATCTGAGATATTGTGGATGTCGCTTCGCACACGTGCTACTCACACTTCCAAACTGAACATGTCGCAGCTCATTTCATCAAGTAACCTGACAATAATAATCTAATACTGGGAGAAATAATGCTGCACAGTACTTGCTTTATTTAGTGGGGTCTAATTTACTGCACACTACCCAGTTTGGTTGTCGGCGTAACTTGGTTGAGTGCCGGCAGCAGTGATATCCCCTTTGAATTCCCAGCGCTGAATATTGCAGGATCAGTTCACCCGGCAGAACACCGGTGAGTCCCACAAATCAGCTCTCCTGTGGCCACCGAGTCCCACGTTTATTAAATAAAGTGCTCGTAAAGTAGGGAAGCTAGCCGAGACCGCAGAGCTAACGGGGATTGCGCACCGGATTAGCTGACCTGAAAGAGAGGAGGGGAGTAGCTCTGCGCAGCCAGCATGTGGAGCTGGCGGTGGCGGCGACTGGGGCAGTGGAGGCGGCGGTGGTTTGGACGCATCGCCCCCCCCCCCCCCCCCCGTAGGGAATACCAGCGGCGTCGTTTACGTAGTGCGTACGATGTGACGTAGCTCACTGGCGCCCCGCCCAGTTCTGCGAGCTGTGTGTCACTGAACATCCGAATGTATGTGTGTGTGTGTGTGTGTGTGTGTAAGCGTGCTTTAGAATAAATGTTACTAATAAACTGAGTCAAAACACTGTGACCACTGCCCACTGCAAAGTTAAATTCCACATACAGAGCAGGAATTCACCAACCTTGTTTTGACAACTGACTTTGCGAGGTGCCAGGGCTAGCAGAAAGACACTAAATTCTTCTAGAATCTTCATATGGAAATGATGCTCTAAGCCCCCATTTTCTAGCTCCGACTTTTGCTGTTGCACATGGATTAAGAAGAAAAGAGGCCTGACTGTAATCGACCCTGTGAGTGGAGTAGAAAAGAGTTTGGCACCTGCAATAATTTAATTTGATAGAAATTAATTAGATAAAGGAAAGTTTCATTAACGTAGTGAGAAATTATGAATAAACTCAAAATAATAAACAAAACACATGAAACATTTACAATACATCAAATTGGATACTCAAATAAATGCTGTGAAGGTGAAGTTGTCCATAAACTAGGTTGTGACATTTATGACCAAGTGCTACGTGGAGCCAATTCCTTGCAACTCAAATCTTGAGAGAAACACCCAGCCAACCCAACATTAATTGCTGCTACAGTAGTGAGAACTGAGACAATCAACACCCAAGACAGAACAAAGTTAGAAAAGACGAACAGGCGCACTCTGCTGAGCTCTGATTATCACCTAGAAAAATTCCCTAATCTGCCAGTGCTGCGGACATACATTACCAAGCTGTCTTCTTAACTGCAAGGACACGATCTGGCATACCGGAGGCGATGGCTGGTTGCATCGCTGTCCCATCGTGGTGATGATTATGTCGCGAGTATAGCCCGAAACAAATTATCCTAGTCTGGGTGTTCCAGACTAAAGACTTCCTAGCAATACAAATGCACCTCTGAGGGAGACGAAGAAGGCCCGCCACACAATCACTGACGGTACAGTGACTGATTTTAACAAGCGAAGTCATACAGTAACTCTGATACAGTCAACTTTAGCCAAAATTGCTAAGATGGACAACATAGGCCGCTTGTACACAGAACGCTTAATTGCCAACTGTACTCGGAAAGTTACTTTGAAGTCGAAATTTCAGCAACTTCGTCAAACAGTTACAATTAAATGAAAGTATATTAGACAGCCAATGGAAAGCAGGCTGTCCAGAGCAGCGAGAGCTCAGTCTTGTACCCTACTCTGACAGAAAGGCGAGAGCCGACCCTCTCAAGAGCACCCGCACAAGCCGAAGACCGAACTTTCCCACCCCCACGACAGTGGCCGTGGTTAAACGTTCCAATCAGCAACTCGAAAACCAGAGGAAAATTCCACTCTATTGCTCAACGCACTACTATTCCACCAATGGAGATACTTGGCGCCAATTTCTGCGCCGATTTTGCTACGTCACGGAGATATCCCCTGAGCAAGCCAATCACAGTTACAATTTTGCAGAAAACGCGGGAATTTGCCCTGCAAGACTGCCTGGGAACACAAGCCATTCCCACGCCTCGCTGGTACCCGCCAGAAAGTGTTTTCACTAAGTTTCTGCGAAGTAACGGAATCTCTAGCCCAGCCGCTCCGTCAGACCCCTGTGGGCGTGTCGCCCCCGCTCTTGTGACAATGTCGGCGTCTGGAAAGCATCCACTCGACTCTCTCACACCCGTCGGCTTAACCTTTCCAAGATCAGCAGAACCCGCCTGCCACTGGACCACCCGGGTGACGAGAGACGCTGTGTGGGAAGTCCGCGTGTGAAGGAATAGCAAGTTTTCACTGCATGCAATTAGAGAGGAAAATCGAATTACTCAAAGAAATATGAGAGGGAGCTTATGCCATCTCTCAACTTGTCTTGACAACTGACCACAACAGACTACATCAGTGTTGCCCAGTTTATGCAAGAAGTGGATATCCAGTTGTAAGTCAGACACAAAGATTCCGGAGTGAGGAGTTGTACTGCATTGACTGTGATGTGTGTGTGTGCTTGTGCAAAGTGTACCATGAAGTTCACCTGGAAATACTGTAAGTTGTAATGTTTATGCAGTATATACGATATTGTATACCAAATCTGTAGTCACTCACTTCTCTGGTTAAATGGTTAATGCCAAAGGGCAAGAAATTTAAAAAAAATTAAAAATCCACCTAGTGACACGTGAGTGGTAAGGAACGTATATAAACGGAGCAGAAAAACGAATCATTCTAGTAACGATACTGGGAGCAAACACGGTCATGCATCGACATAAGCGACTCTTGACGACAGTTAGCTACAGCCAGGCATCTGGGAAGGAGCATCCTGGAAACGGCGAAGGTGGCTGGCTGGTCGGCTGGTTGGTGGTTCGGGCGCTGCTGTCGTGAGCATGTGCAAGATAGCGAAACCACGACCAAACGACAAGGTGTTTGGCGACCACATCTCAACACAGAACATGCACGTATGATACTTGCCCGCTCTGTAGAGCAGAACAGGTGGTCACCTCTGCCAGATTTGACGACAGAGTACAATGCTGGTGCAGACACAAGTGTTGTGAAGCACACCATTCAGCGTAATTTACTGGAAAAGAAGCTGTCCAACAGACTCCGGCGGGACCACCAGCCTACTTGGTATTGGACATCGTTATTTATTTTTGGTTAGTTAAGGCAAGGATGCATCACTTCTTCCGCTGAATCATTGTATCTTTTCTCGAATCGTATTAAAACCTTTGGTGGCCTGTCAACAAATATACTACCATTTTCACTAGGCAATTTGTTTCTCTATGAATATTTTTATACATTTACGCGTCCGTTAGCATTCGCTACTGTCCACGCTGTCTATCGCTGGACCTTGCTTCTGCGTCCATCTCTACTGCACCAAAAGAAGCTGCCCACAACCAGCTCTCGTTTCCTGTTGGTAGTCATCATATGGCGTTACTCTCTGCCATCGACAAGGACCATGACTCATACACTTGCGTGTTTCCCGTAATTATTTCGACTTCGAGCAGACGCACTTTCAAGCGCCAGCTTGCCTTCCCTTGTCACTCCGTCAAGGGTCTTAGACCATACAAGAGTGCCGGCTACCCCACTGAGGGCCTGAAGTTGACCGGGTGGATGTTTCTCCCTTCTCACGGCGACAACACTACGCGGCTACTACTGTCTACATAATATTTTATTTACGCTACAGATACTTCCACCTTTTAAACCAAACTCCGTGCGCAATTGACAGAACAACAACGCCGAATGATAAATTTCGACTTCTTAGAAGAAGTCAAGAACACATTTACATAAAGACCAAAATTAATAATAAGTTTTACAGCATTTAGGGGTGATAAGAATACTGCTGAGAGTAATGGTTGCTCGAGCAACATGTCACACCAGAAATTTAACTGTTTAAGTGAACACCTATAACTACAGTCACAGATATTGATGTTATCTACTTACTGGATGTCACCAAGACGCAGCTCTTGAAGCAGTGATATCAGGATATGTTCTACCTACTGCCCACTCCTCAGATTCCATTAAAAATATACTAATACTAAGAGCTAATTAAGGGTTCTGTGAAAGGAAATTACTTCAAGAAAACAGTTTTTGTACAGTATTCCCACAAATCATTAAAAATATTTCTAAACTTGCACGACATCGTTAATGGCCGCTATTAGATGGCGATCATCCGAGACTATGCAATTACTAACCATTCTCCAGTATGGTACCTATGTCGCATTAAACCGCAGACAGCTTTACGGTTGGTATTTTTCCCTATGAATCCTAGATGTTAAGAGTTCATTTGTCTCGCTTTTGTGGCCGAACTCTTTCAACTTTCCGGCTGAAGTCCATGGCAGCTTCGGGTAGCGTGCTAGATCATGGATGCTGAAATGACTCTTAGGCGCGTGCTGAAGTGTCTGCCGTCAAACCAGGAGGCTTGCCTCATATCGTGCTACCGTATTGGGCAAGCTTCTGCCTACTACTCCCCCTTACCTACTGTGCAATAGAGCGTCAAAGGTTTGAAAAAGGACGTCTCAGTAGTTGTTGGAACGTGAACCACGGTAGGGTGGAGCAAGTGCCCCTGGCAGTGTGCAAGAAACCTGTCATTGTTGAAAAGGTATCAAGGTAAATTCTACTAGCATTTTTTCTGTAGAAAATCAAGTGTCGCTGTAATATTAAACATAAAACCGTAAAACAAGAAAGTATTAGCTACTAATCAAAGATATTGCAGTTAGTTTTAATCAGTTTTCTGAACCGTACAAGAGATAAATACATAAACATAAGAAAGAGGCCGAAAACTGACCAATGCGACTGTCCATTAGAAGGGGCAAAGACATATAACAACCAAAGCTAAAAATCCTTGTAAAATCTTGCATTATATTCAAATCCAGAAGCTAAAAGCCATCTACAAGAAATTTCTGCTGTAGTCCAGGTAGAGGGTCTATTACAACAGCCACATACATTTTAACATGGACCAACTCCACTTCATATGGTACAGCCACAATGTTTTTATACGTCCTTGAAACGGTTTCTACTTCTTCCTTGCCAATTTTTTCTAGTATGCCTTTTCCGCAACAGTATTGCTTCACTGCAGGAGAAATGGTAGTGTCATGTTCATATCATGTCTCCAGAATACATCGTCCTTCGTATAATAAAGTATAGCTATTCAGTGTCATCCCTTACTTACATCTGTTGCTCACAGCTTCTGCCACAAACCCTAACTGCTTCCAGTCGATAATGCTTTTCTCCAAGCGAATCGGTAAAATCGGTGTTACGTTACTGAGGTAGGGGGTGGTATGACATATCGGCGTACGCTACGAATTACTATGTAACGGCGACTTCTTATTATCCAGGGTATATAGCCTCAAGTCAGTACTAGGTTAGGAGAATGCAGACATTGCCTCTGGTGCGTGTAGTACAGAACCAGATGTCTTAAGAATAGTACTCTATAAGAAACGATATAATGTTTTTATCAAAAAAATGGTTCAAATAGCTCTGAGCACTATGGGACTCAACTGCTGTGGTTATCAGTCCCCTAGAACTTAGAAATACTTAAACCTAACTAACCTAAGGACATCACAAACATCCATGTCCGAGGCAGGATTCGAACCTGCGACCGTAGTAGTCGCACGGTTCCGGACTGCGCGCCTAGAACCGCGAGACCACCGCGGCCGGCATGTTTTTATCACCATGGATAACTACTTAAGCCAACAAATGGTGGTATTGTCTGCCAATTCTATATTATAGCAAAAAAATTGTCGCTATCATATTATTAATTGATGTATCTAGAGATAATCAGTCTTTATATAGAACGTTCATGTGCTGTACCCCACTTTAACAAAAACAGCTACATCCATCGGGAATATATAATTATAAAGCAGATTTGCTAAACCCACTGGAGAACCTATGCCTATGTATCTCTAATGCATTATAAACCATGCAGAATATCGCAAATATCTGCTCACCTTCCATGTCCCCCATGTCCAAAGAAACATATTAAGTAATGTGCATGTAACAAATGGTCTCAAACCTATTATTCTTCACAAGTACTGCAACGTGTGATCACTCTCAAATACTGTAAGTAATTACAGTAAATGGTGTTATATCTCACTTTCATATCCATATTTTTTCATATACTCTGTTTAAAATAATTTGTTACCCTTTTCTACACATTGGCAATAATCTACTCTTTATCGAGTATCAGTTTACAGTTTTCCTTCAAGGCAAGGATTTCCACATTGACTGCTCTTAGAGTAGCAATTTATTCAATAGGAACTGGCCACAATCCAAGCAATACAGAGCCTCATTTTCTTACGGTTTGTGCAGTAAAAATATTTGTTGGAAGTTGTAACGCCGGAAATGCATATCCTCCTATTTCCATCTAGTGTACTATAATTTGTTTTCCTTATTTTTGTTACCTGAATATATGACATTTCTGTGTCTTTACAACTGTAATTGTTTTACTATTTGTATATATATATATATATATATATATATATATATATATATATATATATATATATATATGTATATATATGCATTTATGTCGATGTATAATTGGTTTGTTTCGTAAATATTATTTGTATTTTTACGCTGGGTCTTGCCTAGGGAAAACTGCTATCGAACGATTACATCGATGGGTCGTGTGAAGAATCAAAGTGTGTAGGATCTTTGGTAGTGTTAACTCGGCTGCGTGGAGCGCGGGCTGAGCATAGAGAGTCTGGCTGGAGTAGCGAGTGGAGCAGGTGTGTGGTGTGAAGCTACCGCGAGTTGCCGCGCTTTCGGGGTTTGGCAGCATCTAATTGCGCTCGACTTGCGATGATAGTTTCTGACATGGTGTCGCGGACGGGAAGCATTAGCTGGCGCACATCAAGAGCCCGTTTCGTCTGGTGACCGTGTCGAGAAGAAGGCGCGCCAACATCCAGCTTCTGCAACAGCGACGGCCGACAATGAGTGACTGTCGCCACATCCTCGATCGACGGCTTCAAACCTTCAATCAACCAACAAGGAAGACTGGAAGCACGTAAAGTTTTAGAACTGTATGGCAGACCGCAGCTTTTCAAACTTTTAAAATTGTTGCATCACAAACTTAAAGCTACTTAGCATGAACCTTTGTTGCTCATTGTCCCAATTGCATTACCAAGCAGGGTCCATTCCTTTTCCGAAATGAACCCGAGTGTCGTTGAAATTCAAACGCCAGCATAATTCCATTTCACTGCTTTAATTTCAAAGTTCAGTTAAAGTATTCAATCAATACTTAGATTACACAAGCACAAATTAAGAGTGCTAGTTTTGTTACCATATTTTAGCTTACCTGTGACTGCAGCTCAGCTTGGTACGTACTAAATTTTACTATTGTTAATTGTTCAGAATCATTTAATTCAAGTTCAAAGTTAAATCTCTTATTTCTAAATTGCGTAGATTCAAGTAGCTTTTGAAATGATTGTTGAGGTAGTCCAAGACTAACCGTATTTTACTGAATTTCGATGTGCTTCAGAAAGAAAGCTCACTATTGACTTCAGTCACTAAATTAACTTTCGATTTTCCGATTTTATTAATTCTTTTGCTAAATTAAGTCAGAGTGCAGCGAAATTTATTACTTCTGACAAACTTTCAGTTTTCACACTACACTTGTCAACCTTCAGTTGCCACGCTTCTAGTGCTAATTATATGTGTAATTACCTTTCTTTTTCAGTTACTATAGTAATTGTCCTTAGGACTGGCGACCGTAATTTCCCCCAAATCTCAAATATCTAATTACCGCTAGTTAATTGTTAACGTAACGGCCGCGCATTTACTTTCTTCATTAACTTTACCCCTTTTTCAAAATTAATTTCCACCAGTTTCATTTGCATTTTTCCTTTCATTTAGATGTAACCCTTTCCTCCCTCTTTACCGACAGATTAACTTCGGTGACGATTGCTTTTCCCAAATTTCCATTAGGTACACGTGGTTTAATTTTTCACCGTCATTAAGGTCGATAAGTGAGGGGGAGGTTACAAAGTGTAGCAGTGTATCGCGTTTTTTCTTAAGACCATTGGAAAAACTAGATGCAAATAACAAGTCCACGATATGTTGATACAATAAAACAATTCGTTTTAAGCAGATCCAGTTTACAAACTGATATTTTTTATACCCACTATTGTAACAAACTCCTTCAAGCCATCACTTTCAGCAAGCCCTCCAGCATGCGACAACTACCCATTAGTACTTGCAGTAAATTCCCCCATTTTGTACCAGAATTTCTTGCATATTCTGTTTATAAATATATGTGCAGTGATAAATGAAGACCTTTGTACAAGAATAAATGTGTTCCTATTCGCTAACCTATCAGACACAGCTTTATTTGTTTAGCATCCAGTCGTAATGCAGATTTCCAAAGCAGCCATAGTATCTACCAAGTACTTGCCTGAGCATTTCTCCACCCTCCAAATGTCTTCCCAGAAAAACTTCTGTTAGCTCTTAACCCTTTTGTACGCTAAACGACACATGGCTGGTTGTGGTGGTGGAGTACTGAATTTACCTACATTCAGCGTTATGCCTACTAATTATCATAAAATCTCAAAAATGGCTCTGAGTACTATGCGACTTAACTTTGAGGCCATCAGTCGCCTAGAACGTAGAACTAATGAAACCTAACTAACCTAAGGACATCACACACATCCATGCAGGCAGGATTCGAACCTGCGACCGGAGCGGTCGCTCGGCTCCAGACTGTAGCGCCTAGAACCGCACGGCCACTCCGGCCGGTTTATAAAATGTCGATCCATGACCACCTAACCAAGTTTACAGCCATTCTCACACACCCTCGACCCTGAATACGAATCAACTGCAGCTGTCTGAAGATCCAAGATGTACACAATCCACAGTGTTTGAGGAACTGACCTTATCCAATTGTAACCGTCTAGCCTATTTGCGCTATTTTTTTCAATGTGTTGGTTTGTCATAGGGTCCCCAGACACTTCCCAGAGAAATAACAGCCGGAATAAACTCTGGACACTAACGTGGACTTGTTACTGGTCTATTTACCTCTGGACACCACCCTCAATCAAACGCTGGTAGATCCACCACCATACTGCGTTCCAGACCTAGTGCTAGTGGATTCACCTCTGCATACTTTTCTAGATGTAATATGGGTGGATCACCCTCGAAATATCACCCCCTGATGAAATGCAGGTGGGTCCATCTCCAAAGCTATTCGAACATAACACAGATGAATCCACCTCTAAACCATACGCAGATGTATGGTGAGTGGATCGACCTTCAAACTGTACCCACCCTTAGCATGGGTGGATGCACAGCCTAACACCACTGGGACCCATCCTGGACACTGGAGGACCCTGTGGCAAAACAACACTTATGCATATAGCCCAATTCGGCTCAGTATTTGCAACTAGATAAAGTCAGTTCCTTGAACATTTTTCTCATCTGTTGCACACATCTTGGATCTTTGAAGTATGTCCAAAGCTTTGACAGCTGCAGTTGATCAGTGTTCTGTGATATTAATGTATGATAAAGTAAGATTATGTGTACCCTTTTTAAGTGGTCATTGAGAGAGATTTTGTAAGACTCAGTGAGTGTAAAATTGTATTTAAGACAGCTAAAGGCAACACTGCACCTGCACCAGAATCGATGCGTGTTTTAGTAAATATATTTGTATTTAAGACAGCTAAAGGCAACACTGCACCTGCACCAGAATCGATGCGTGTTTTAGTAAATGTATTGGGTGGCAGTTAGCATCATGTGTTAACTGATGTTTTCTTTGATAGACTTTTAGAGGAGGAAGAAGAAGTTCTCCTGCAAGTACCTGGTGAATATTCTGGCTAGGTTCGGAATGTGTATCACAGTTGGGTGCTGAAGTAACCAAGACATGAGAGACATAGAAGCTAAGTACCCCTTTTAGATAGTCCGCATAGTTTACAATGCATTACAGATACACAGTCACAAATATGACGGTGCAGTAAGCAGAAAATGTTGTCCAATTACGTAAATCTAAAGGACATAGCTGTTTTTGAGACATCACACATAAACATTATATATTGAGACAGGTAACGCTTAGATAGATGAACAGTTAATATTATGACAGTAATTACACCATGCTCTTAAAACTTCTTTCGAAAAAACTGTCCATTTCCACATAGTTCGTATCACACGTTAACAAGCGCTTTGCGATGTGGGAATAACATGAGGCAGCTTGTACCCTCCGTTAAGCTAGTACTGTCTCGATGCTATACTGATGTGTATTGGTGTCCATTGAACGGGCAAATATTCGTTTATTGTCTACATCCATATGTCATATTACTTTAATAATATTACACTGATTTATAGATAGACTGGCCGTGCAGTTCTAGGCGCTGCAGTCTGAAACCGCGAGACCGCTACGGTCGCAGGTTCGAATCCTGCCTCGGGCATGGATGTGTGTGATGTCCTTAGGTTAGTTAGGTTTAACTGGTCTAAGTTCTAGGGGACTAATGACCTCAGAAGTTGAGTCCCATAGTGCTCAGAGCCATATAGATAGACTATACTTACGTAAGGCAGTATACACAGGAAGTAATCGGAATTTGAAACAATAGGTGGGAAACCTTAAAATTACTTCTAGATATAAGTGGGGGATGATACCACATATGTGTACTTTAATGGAAGGAAGACGAAGCATTCGAAGTTATACATCAAATTGCATAGTGCATCTGCTACTGCATAAGATAATGGGAGTGAACATGTGGATCAGGTAGATGATGATGATGATGATGACAATGTTCGGTTTGTAAGGCGCTCAACTGCGTGGTTATCAGCGCCTGTACAAATTCTCAACCTTTGCTCAGTTCAATCTCGCCACTTCCGTGAATGGTGATGAAATGATGAGGACAACACAAACACCCAGGTATTTTGAGACAGGTGAAAATCCTTGACCCCACAGGGAATCGAACCAGGGCCCCCGTAGGATTAGGTAGAGGAGCTGTCAGAACACACCACCAAACAGTCAATGATTCTGTGTGCCATTAGACTCATCATAAATTTACTGATATATTGGGGTTTTTGCAGTATGTATCAGTTTACTGTGCAAGGTCGTAGATGATATGGTTGTCCACGAGAAGTAGCAAGCCTGTAGTGAAATACAGAGGACGAAGAATTGCTACAGGATCTGGACTCAGATAAATGTAACTGTCGCAGAGATGTAGGTGAAAAGGTCCATTTCGTTTGATTACTCTATTGCCGGAAATACTAACAACCACATAATACCTATGAGTAACTATCCACACCGGCCTAAAATAGAATGACTGTATGAGGAACTGCAATACATCTGTAAAAGAAGAAGTTGCTTACAGAACACTTACTTATTCGAGTATTGATTGTCACCCTCAGACCCTTAACAGGTTGTGTTAATAGAAGATTGAGCGGCAGACAGGTAGTGGTATAGTAGCAGAAAGATGCCAAATAAATTCCAGTGCTGGTTGCTGAAAGACAGGGGTTGCATATCATAGAACAGTGTGTTGTGGCAATATATTACTTCCTAACACACACGTCTCGGAATTAGAGCTAATGCAGGGTTTTTACTGACAATCATTCTTTCCACGTGAATGGGATATGGATGCGGGTTAAATGTCAGATGTATTCTCCACCACACATGATACGGGGGCAAGTGAGTGTTACGCATCTGATTTTCTATATAGACACTAGCATAGTCCGGGATAAACTGTGAATGTTTGAACAACTCTGAGTTCGAACTTTATGTCACTAACAAATGGCCACAATTTTCTTATGTGTGTCACCTAGAGGTTGTAAACTGAAATTTGGTGCTGTCTTTGGAAATAAGCGTAAACAATGATTTTTTTCTAAAGTAATTACTGCTATGCACATGTATAACGCCTACGCTGGAAACGATACACGCTGTCCTAGCAGAAATCTGATATAAAAGTCATTCTACTCTTGAGTACGACATGAGACAAAATGAATAATGCTTATATTAAGCTCCAAATCTTTCCATACTCTAACAGGAGCTCTGCATTGTGTGTTACACCTCACACGAAGATATTGACGTATGAAGCAATGCTGGCTTGTAGCTACACTAAGCAATGTATTATTAGAGATGCAGCAGGAAGGCCTATTAATTCATTGCTCTGGAGAACTGTTAATCCGACTATCACAATATTCTCGTCGTTAAATAATATAATTGAAAACACAGTCTTGATGCACCTAGTTTATCACACCAGTTGTTTGATTAACCGTACTGGGAAGGCCGTTACTGCGTATGTCGGAGAATATGTGGTGGACTGGACATTGTGCTCCTTGTTATTCCGTGGGTCTTAACACTGTTCCCAAGGATACTGTTACTCTAAGCGCCTTAGAAAATGAGGCAGTGTACTGAATAGACTTAAGCAGTACACTATTTCAGAAATTACTTCTAAGTTTCTGCGACAGAGGGATGAGGTATACGCTACGCTACCCTAAGTCCGATATGAGTGTTGTTCAACCCTAAAACAGGATGTGGGAAAAATGTGCAATGACTGTTTGAACCCCTAAACCTTTACATATCTCTGTAATATGGTTGAGCGATGCGGGCCACGAAGTATTAAATCCACATTTCATCCCATCAATATCTATACCTATATAGGTAACATATACACTGCACATGGCGGAAGGTAATTTTTTGAGATTTTCTTCTGCCCTGTACGCTTAGTGAGCAGTAGAATAGTTGTTATACGGATGCCTGCGCTAATCTCTCTTTTCTTATTCCTGTGGCCCCCATCTGAGGTATAATTATCCCGCAGTCTACCTCGAAAACATATTGCCTAAAATAATCTAACAGAGTTTAACAAGAACTGCACTGTCGTTCTTCCATTTGCTCCCAGAGGCTGCATGTCCGAATAACTTTCAGGCTACCCTGAGAAACAAACCAACGGTCCCGAATTTTGCACATATATCTCAGCCTTGTCACTCACATTATTTTTCTTTAAATTCGATAGACATTATCACTGGAAGACACATGCAATCGTAATGTCCACTGGCAGATTTCTGTAAATATTTGATTCGATGGCGTATGCACAATGTGGAGCACACAGCTTCAACTGAATTGGTGTAAGTACGGACATGTTCAGTGTCCGTATGGGATGAATTATACTCTACCCTGGTCGAAAAGCAAAATCATGTAGATACTATACTAAGCACTATGTAGTTACCACTTAGGTTCCTACATGATGGGAGGATATTCTTTTAATGAAATGGCGGAATTCTAAGTTATGCCCCCGATCTCATTTGGTACTTAGTTGATAGTGTTGAGTGGTACTTAAGGTAGGTAAATAAATCAGTGAAATCAATGTGAAGTGAAGTAGAAATTAGAAAATAAATGAAATACTTAGTTTGGTTTAGAAGAATTACACACTGGCAAACAGTAGGCAGAGCAGAAGATGCAATGACCGTGAAGTCAGCAACTTCAGGAGAAGCCATCGCCCTCCCCACATAAGTGGAAGCTGTCGATTCAGCCGTCAGGGCATCGCCCGACTGGGCCACGTGTTTCTCAGTTGTTACATATGATCGAAAGCCCTCGCCTATATTCCAAGAGTCAGTGACCGACATTAAAAAAATTATTCGAGAATCTTTTCAACGTGACAAAAGAGGCAATGACTGTGAAGTCGTTCACCTCCAGTGAACTGAAGTAAATAAATACGCGAGACCCAGTGGGCCTGACAGAGTAGTTTTCAGTTCAGTTCGGTTCGAGTTCAGTTCCAGTACAGTCGGTGCTGAAGACGTCATGCAGGAAGAGACTACATCGTACACAGAAGCACCAAGTCCACCGCTGTAATGAAATAGCAAGCAGCAGCCTCGCCGCCAGAAGACAGAAGTTAGAAGCTATTTGAAGACTGATTTTTACGTACCAGGGTGACTCGTGAGGACGGGAAGGAGATGGCCTCGCATCAGCAGTCACCTGTGAGCTGGGATGAAGATCTGACAGCGAAAGGCTGGCAAGCTGGAGTCCGTTGTTCGAGTCTGGGACACTGGCCTTCCCCCGCCGCGCCGCTCCGCTGGCCGATGCACAACACTGTCACACGCGGCATCATAGAGAAGAGAAACACTGGGACGCCACATCCAAGGTATCACCATCCGATTCACGACTTCGCTCTCAATAATTAAACGGGGCACTTCACGATGCGCATCTCCAGTCAACTGGGCGAAACGGCGACACGAGATACACACCCCCAGGCGTAATCAGACGCCGCCGCTCACGCAGCAGAGGCTTCGCAAACAACACAGCTGCCGCTTTCCCAGCCAGAACAATCCAGTAAGAAAACCGTTGTACAAATGTTCAATACAAGTTATCTTATGTTAAAATTCTGTTTCATTCTACCTCATACCCGAGCCAAGGAAGAACCCACCCTGCCCACATGTTGTTAAGAGAGAAAAAGTAATTTATTTAGTGTTTTTCACCCTGACATAATGCTTTAGAATAAAATGCCCTTTGCAGTAATGCTCATCCTGACAATTGACTAGCATCAAAAGAGGTTGACCAGTTACGATAGGGATAGATTACTCGTGTGAGGTGTTGATATCTACACTAAGGTGATAAAAATCATGGGACAGCGATATGCGTGTGTGCAGATGGCGATAGTAAAAGCGAATAAAAAGGCAGTTCATTGCCGGAGCTGTGAGTTGTACTCAGCTGTGATTCATGTGAAAAGCTTTGCCGACGTGATTACCTCGGAACGACGGGATTTAACAGACTTTTAACGTGGAGTAGTAGTAGGAGTTAGACATAGGGGACATTCAGTTTTGGAAATCGTTGGGGAATTCAGTATTCTGAGATCCACAGTGCCAAGAGTGTACCGAAAGTACTAAATTTCAGGTATTACCTCTCATCACAGACAACGCAGTGGCCGATAGCCTTCACTTAACGACCGAGAGCAGCGGCGTTTGCTTTGAATTGTCAGTGCTAACAGACAAGCAGAGATTTTGATGGGCTATGGGAGCAAATACGAATACACGAATCTCACATCACGAATCTCACATCAACAACGTTAAGTGGTAAATATTAAGTGACGTAGACGAAGAATTTTCCCTCCATTCGGTCAATGATTACAGACTTTAAAGCTCACACTCTGGCGGGCGTGCTTCAAAACCCGCAGCAATTAGCTATCACAAAGACCGACTGCGCATCGAAACAGAAACTTCCCTGGTCCAGTGAGTTAACAAAACTAAAGAAAGACGCTAGAGACAAAGGAAACATGACCAAAAAGCAAAAACAGCGCAGGAGTGGGAGGTAATGTTGGTACTATAGCGTGTTGCAAAGCAAAAACGTAAAAGCGAATTATACAAGACCGGGCAGGATCACTGGAACAATTTTGTCAGACTTCAGCTACAAAACAGTGTATGGAGAATGATTTAAACTTCTAACAGATAAGGTAAAAACGCCGACAGTACTGTCAACAGACGGCACTACTGCAAGGGGCTGGAGACATTTACCAGATTACCTGCAGTACAATTGTCAGCCAGATTACGAAAAGACGAATGACCAGCAACGCCGGCCGAGAGGTTCTAGGCGCTTCTGTCTGGAACCGCGCGACCACTACAGTCGCAGGTTCGAATCCTGCCTCGGGCATGGATGTGTGTGATGTCCTTAGGTTAGTTAGGTTTAAGTAGTTCTAAGTTCTAGGGGACTGATGACCTCAGATGTTAAGTCCCATAGCGCTCAGAGCCATTTGAGCCATTTGAACAGCAACATCACAAACAGTTACGAAGAGAAGTTGTTGACACCTACTCAAATGGCCCCGTTACTGACCCATTTGCTCAAGAAGAGGTAGCGTTAACAATACGACAAAGAATAATCCAGGTCCAGGTGCCATTCACTCAGAAACACTAAAAAATACTGTTACACATGTCATCCCCTCTTTAACGGAGTTACTGAATGAAACCTTGACACAAGGTTGAGTGCATGCCTTGTCGAAAACAGCGAACGCACTAATCATCAAAAAATCTGAGGCTCGGGATCCAACAGATCCAAAGATTTACAGGACCATCTGCCTGTTGAACACTTTGACTAAGGTGCAGAAGAAGCTCCTGTGTAATCGGCTACAGTCACACACGATGCTCTTCGGCCTTAGTCCACATCAGTATGGTCTTAGCTCAATGGACGGTGCAGTTAACCACGCACTACAAATAATACAGGACACACAAGAAAAATACGCAGTAGCAGTAGCAGTAGCAACAGCAATAGATACAGCAGGCGTCCTTGACAATCTGTGGTGGCCTGGCTTTTTCGCAAGACTATGAGAGCAGCAGACACCAACAGTCTTATAGAAGAGTTTATAAAATAGATAAAAATAAATTTTTAGGAATAAAATATTAATTATTAATTATTCTGTATGTATGATGGTTGGTTGTAATTGGTATTTGCTTATCTGGAACGTGGACGTTTAATTATTCGGTATCAGACGCTTGACAATGGCTATTTGGAAAAGGCAATGTACTCGTAGTTGACCGTGAAAGAAAACTGAAATAATCGGACTTCGTAATTAAATCGTTTCCAAAGACTGCTGCGGTAGGTACGGACTCATGATCTAATCTCAATATTACAATGATTTGCCAGCCATGCCAATACGTCGTACAGAGGTGATTGTCTACTAAACATAAAAAAGTTACACAGTTAGTTAAATCAGATATATTCAATGAAATAGCCTACAGTTCATAATCCTACTTACTTTTATAAGTATAAATTCATTACAGAATCGAGTGCCTAGTGTGGTTGCAACTCGCAGTATTCTTCTATAACATGAAAATATGGCGGTGTGCCAGACAATAAAATAAAATACGTGCTTCTCGCACCACTTCTACCTGAGCTCTGTCCCCTCTTAAACAGACATAAGAGTAACGTAATTATTCTTTTGTCTTTATCAGCGACACAGCGCTGCAGTTGTGTGCCATAGGCTTTATTTATTAGTCACTGATTATTTATTTAATTAATATTTCGCGTTTCCGCGGAAACTCACGCTCGGCATGCAAATGTGCCTTTATATTGCCCCCTGAACTGCGAGGCGAAAGGACACACCTGCAGGCGAGCAATTCACCTAAAGGCACAAGAAAATCTAAGTTATCTACAACTATTCACATGACTTACATTACACACATTATACACATTATATACAAAATTTGAATGACGCGGGTGCGTCGTAAAAGTTCTTATGTTGGCAGATAGAGTGCGCGCATGCGCAGAAGCGTCTGTGTGACTCCGGCAGTGCCGTTATATCATACAGTTAGATCACGCGGCACAGTAATGCAGTTCATATTGTTCGTGTGCGCGCGTATCTTAGTCGTTGCACAAAGAAAATATTCAACCAAGATTACATATGAAGACTACATTCTATAACAGGTAACTTAGTTTTAAATTTACAATATTTGTTATATCACAATACAACTCAGATTGTTGAATGCTCTTAGTTACATAGTATTCTTTTGAAATACTTCAAAGAAAAATGTCCGTATGTTTCAGGTGCGTCGACCTATTCACATCGTGTCGTTATTACAGTTCATATTCATCTGCTGCACAATAAATTTTTCACAGGTTAGTATCATCGTTGTATAACAACGTGATTAAAACATAAGCGTGTCCATTTCCATTTCCATTATAGTCGTTGCGATGCAGTTCGTTGTGACAAAAAAAACATTGTTTATTACAGATTTGACGTGACCCGTTAGTAATTGGTCCACGTGCAGTTCGTTTTTTACATTCCGTGGAAGCTTGGTTGCAGAACCTCGGACGGCACATAGCTGGCGTGGATCTTTGGACAGTCCAGGTAAGAGTGTCCGTCACATTTCGAGAACATTTCATTCCCTGAAGTTCCAACCAAAATTCTTCCACCCGTCGTGTTGTTTTCTGGACAGGCACTTTGTGTCCGTTTAATCCAGTTAACATCTTGAAGTTAGGTACTGTAGTATTGTCACTAGACGATGCACGAATTATGCACTTCACATTTTCAGTTTTTTGCTGAATATAGCTCACCTAAATGTTCGTAGTTATTAATCAAAGAAATGGTTCATCGCGTTTACATAGGTACGATGCATAATGAATGTCATTAACAGTTTCTTTCACATAGGTTTCTGCGTAGTTGCAGAGTTAGTAATGTTCATTAATGTCCGTGAACAATGGTTCACTATGCAATGTCCTTTTGGCACTCGTTTTGTTCAAATTTCTTTTGCATAGTAACAGTTACATTATACATCATTGAAAGAGAAGCAAAAAAATATAAGTAATCATACATACACACGTCACATATTTTCTTAGCATAAACATAATACAGTTGCACATAAACATGTTTACATCATTATTACATAGCTATGGGTTATTACATTGTGTCACATTTGATTACATGAATTGCAGATAATTACGTCCTCTTTAAGGGTTTTGCTGGGATTTTATCGATGTTTATTTTGTGATGTCATCTGAAATTAAGATAGGTTAGACACAACATTCATTACATCAGTAGGCAAGACCAGGCATTTTCACTACTCAATAAATATTCAAAATAGTAAGAGAGAAAATGTTTGATTCCTCGCGTTTTATGCGTGTGTGTATAGTGTCTGTGTGGCCTTGACTACTGATAGATGCTTTTCGTGTTGAGAGATGTGCGTCTAATCTATTTCTCAAAGTGAAAGTTCGCTTCACAGATGACGTCTGTCGGTTCGTCAGGTGTCACACCAAGTCAGTGATACCCACAGTCACAAATGTTCCGTAAAAAAAAATTAATATATCATTCACTGCTACGTAAACATAAATTTTATTTTAATATTCCGTCTTCCAGGTGGTGGCGCGCGCTGAAAGAAGAGTTCTTCTGCCTTCAACTGCGTCACTGGAACCGCTGAAATGAAAATTTCTATATTACTTACTATCTGTGTTGTAGCAACAGAGTTTTTTGGAGTTGCTTAGCAATGTTTTGATGGATGTGACTTTGACATTATTCCGCATGAAATGCTCTAAGATCTCGGTGTGCGTATAGCCCAATAATTTTGTTAGTTCTACGATGTTGTAACAAATACGCACCAGGATGCGGTATGTTAACAATTATATAAGGTCCTTCATATAGCAGACGCCACTTAGCGTTGCGTCGTTTGAGTGCTACAGATTTATGATGAGTACGAAGTAGTACAAGCATTCCTACCTCGAATTTTTGTTTTCTTTTTATTATGTTTCTATGATGTTTGTTTCGTATCTGTGCGTGATGTGTCAGCGTAGTCAAAACTTCTTTTATTTTCTGTTCAGGTGTGATTTCCTTGTCTGACAACTTAGGTAATGGTTCTATCCACTGATCGTTCTGTTTGCAATTGAACATGATCTCGTTAGGTGTGTAATTTGTATCGTAAATATTTAAGTTATTGTGTACGTCTTCGAAAAGACTTAGGTAGGACACCCAATTAGTATGTTTTGATGAAATATAGGTCCTCATGAATCGGTTTAATTCTCGGAAAAGTCTCTCAGTCGCGTTACATTGTGGACTAAACTTTGAAATAGATATACTTTTAATGTTATTGTCCTTCAAGAAATTTCTCCATTTGTACCCAGAGTAGTATGCTGCATTATCTGACAGAATTGCTTTAGGTTTTCCCACGTGCGTCAGGTAATCACTTGAGAATCTTCGTATTATAGCACTTGCAGTGGCGGATTTTAAAGCATAAAGTTTTACATGTTTAGAAAATATATCGTAAAAAGCCAAGATATATTTGACGCCTCCAGAGCTTGCTGGATGCGGTCCACTGATGTCAGTACACAGAATTTCCAGGGGTTTACTGGGTAAAATAGAATGTAAATCTGTCTTTGTGGATAAATTCTGAGGTTTTGATTTTTGACATATGACACATGTTTTCAGTTCCCTGTAAATTTTTCTTCTCATATTGCTAAAATAACAGTATGTGCTGAGCTTTGCTAAACACTTCTTCGTCCAATAATGACCCCAAACTAAGTGTGTGTGCCAAATTAGATTACGTTCAGACTCTTTGGGAATGCATACACACCAGTTAGTAGCATTTGAATGTCGGCGATAAAATAACACATCATTGTGTAACTTGTAATACTTAGTCAAAGGATGATTGTGTTTTTCTACCAGTAATGTTATTATCTTATACCAGTGAGGATCAGATTTTTGTAATTTAGCCATGTTTCTTCACATATCAATATAATATTGGTGATACTGCTTGTCTTGCATTAAGAGAATCCTGTAGTCATTTATATTTTCTAAGTCACTGTTGGTTTCATTCATACCTTGTGGAAGTCTAGACAAAGCGTCGGCAATGGTGTTGTCCTTACCTTTTATGTACTTAATTTCAAAAGAGTAGTTCTGAAGTGTAACTGCCCATCGTGATAGTCTAGGATGTACAAGTTTACAAGTTAACAAAAATGTCAGGGCCTGGTGGTCGGTATAAATTACTGTATGTTTTCCAAATAAATAATAATTGAATTTCTTGAATGCCCATACTATGGAAAGTGTTTCTAACTCAGTAGTGGAGTATGTACGCTCACATTCAGATAGAGTACGACTCGCAAACCCAATAATTCTTATCTGTTCCTTATCTTTATTCTTTACAACTTGAAATAAGCAACATCCCAAACCAGTACGTGAAGCGTCACAAGTCATACAAAAATCTAAATTGAAATCTGGATGGCTCAATATGTTTGCATTCACTAAAGCATGTTTAATTGTATTAAAGTCATTCTGGCACTGTTCCGACCAGATCCAAACTTGATTCTTTCTGAGTAGATTTAGCAGATGTTTACTGTTCAAAAGTGGTTGTGGCAAAAAACGTCTGAAAAATGAACATAGCCCAAGGAATGATTTTAACTGCTTTTTAGTTCGAGGACTAGGAAAGTTTCTGATAGCATCTAATTTACTGGGATCAGGACGTATGCCCTGTGAATTAATGATATGTCCTAAATATTTTATCTCACTGCAACCAAACTTTGATTTTCTAAGATTGGCTGTGACTCCAGCTTGTGCAAATTTTTCTAAAATTCTTTGAAGTGTGTCAACGTGTTCATTCCAAGACTGTGTAGCTATCAGTATATCATCAACATAGTGTGTGACTGTCCCAACTAAATCATCGCCAAGCACGGTATCCAGGGCTGTAATGAATACCCCAGAACTGACATTCAGTCCGAAAGGTAGAACACAAAACTGATAGGTTCGCCCCCCGAACATAAATGCAGTATATTTCCGAGAATCTGGAGTGATACTCACCTGCCAAAATGAATTAGCGAGATCTATTGTGGAAAAATACTTTGCATCTAGAAATTTCTGTAATTGCTCTTCTAAATTTTCGGGTTTTGTGTGAACTGGTAAAATTATTTCATTAATTGCTCGTGCGTCTAACACTAACCTAATGCTTCCATTTGATTTTTTGACAACAAGTAGAGGACTACAATAAGGTGAGGTGGATGGTTCAATGACCTTCCAGTCTAACATTTGTTTTAATTCTTGCCACACAGCAGGTCGTTGAGATAACGGTACGTTATATGTCTTGTGGTAGAAGATCTTGTGAGGCTTAACTTCAATCTTGTACGCATACGTGTTG
Source organism: Schistocerca nitens (assembly GCF_023898315.1). Classification (NCBI taxonomy): domain Eukaryota; kingdom Metazoa; phylum Arthropoda; class Insecta; order Orthoptera; family Acrididae; genus Schistocerca; species Schistocerca nitens. The sequence goes on along the minus strand of NC_064619.1, from coordinate 2,088,254 downwards.
ATAACACCTATTCGTTTGGCAAAAACTTGTAAATATTTGGATAACACTTCCTGTAGTTTTATACGTTCATGTGCCCTGAGAGCTGTAGCTTCATTTATCTTATGATCAAGCAATGTTTTCAAGTCCATTAGCTCTGTGTCAAATGAGTGTGTGTGCGTGTCTTGAATGTCATTGTCAAGTACTAACTGAACCTTGTACCCTGTACAGTGTTTGTCATGCTTAAGAGGTCTCCTGTCCAAATCAATAATAATTACACTGCCTCTATCATTTAAAATACATTTACCTTTGGAGAAGTCTATAATGCAGTCCTTCTCGCTCATAATATCTATTCCTAATATGCAACTTGTCACAAGGTTTTGTACAACCAGGAATGGCCATTGTACGGTTCCATTACCTATTTTAATGTTTACAAAAACTTGCTTCGTAACCCTACATGACTTATTACCTAGTGCAGTAGTTATTTTACAGTTTTGGGCAGGAACATCAGGCACAGGTTCCAATTCACACATCTTTTTATAGAAATTAAAAGACAAAACGCTCACAGCTGCACCTGTATCTAGAATAATAGTAGTTGGAATCCCACCTACTACACCAGTGGTAGATGCTAAAACAATTTCATTTGTGTTTGAACGACATTGTGTACTGTCTTCTAAAAGTTCATCTGATATATTGTTATTGTGGTTGTATCTTATAAATAAAACAGGTAATTTTTGTTTAGAATTATTCGGCATATCATTATTCTGATGTTCAACTGTGGTGCCAAATAACTGATTAACATTGAAGTCGCCCCCCAAGAATTCCTCAGCGACGACCTGGGGCATAGAAGTGACTGTTTCTAGTTTGTTGGATTAGCATTTGTACTAGGTACTGACACAGATTGAGGTTGTGTGTCAGGTGTCATTTCTATTATATTCACATTCGGATATTGCCTATTGTGATCTCCAAACTTTTGCGGTTGTTGTTGCTGTTGCGCATTATAACTTACCTGTCGGTCATAAGGTATGCTCCAATTTTGTCCTGGTGGCTGCTGTGGTAAAGCAGTGTTTGAATGAAAGTACTGATCGTTACGAGTCCAGCCTTGACGCTGTCTTGGCTCGTAGTTATTATTATTTCTGTTTCTGTTTGTGTTTTTGTTGTTGCCTATGTATCCGTTGTTACCGTTGTAGTTATTACCGCGGTGCCTTTTGTATGGATTGCCGCATGAAGTGTTATTACTGTTGTAACTATTGTTTGTATTGGAATACGCGTGTTGATTTTGATTTCCGTATTGAGACGCATGTGAGTTTGCTGTTTTTGTTGTACCGCGTATCCAACTGTGGGCGCGCCAGAATTGAGTTGGCAAGCCTGCATGTTTTGCATTCCACTAGTGTAAACATTGTGGCTGCTGTTTTGCCGCGCGAAGCGCTGATCTTCAAGTAACATGTCAACCGAATCTAAAGCTGTTAAAAAATAATCTGAATCGTCATCCGGGATATGTAGGAGTTTTTCTTTAATGTTGAAAGGCAATTTGGCCTTCAACGCACGGAGTATATCGCGTGTTGCGACTGGTTCGTCTAAAAAGTGTCCCATGTTCAAGTATTTTTCAAAATATCGGCGTAAGTTGCCATTTTTACTGTTAAAAGTTTCAGGTTCTAGAATTTGTCTTCTGAGTCGCTCCTGGACGGATTGCGACCAGAATTTGTTCAGAAAAGCACGCTCAAACTCACTGTACGTGGTACATACGTCAGCTTGACTGTATGCCCAGACAGCTGCATCGCCTTGGATGTAACCGACAATATATAAAATCTTTTTCCGGTCACTCCAAGTGCGTGGAAATGCGTTACTAAAAGATTTAAGAAAAATCACCGGATGAATGGTTCGTTTTTCTGGGATAAAAATCTGAAATTGCCTGTGTTTCATTAAGCTTTCTTCTTCCTTTGCATTGTGATATGGATTTGTTCCACTGTAATTACTGCAATGTTCAGCTGGCGAGTAATTACAATAATGTTGCTGTGGTTTACCATGATAATAGCTTGTATTTGTGTTTGTACATCGTGGTATGTGTTGTAGTCGTGGTGTGTTTTGTTCTTGTGTGTTTGTCGTGTGCGGTATGTGTGTGTCATACTCGAATGTATATTGGTTCCTGAACTGTACATTTTGACTGATATTTTCGTTACATTCAGACTGTGGTCGATCGGTGAATTGTGTCATTGGTCCAGTGACGGATTGTACTGCGTCACTGATCAGCTGTTTGTTATTAGTAATGTATTGCGCTACGGAGTCGTGCACAATTGTTGGTAAATTTTCACGTAGGCATCTATCAAAATGTTTGTCTTTGTTCACTACCCAATCATGAAATTCTTTATTAATGTTTTGAAAATGAGCTGTAGCATCAGATTGTAAGATGTCAGTCAGGTGTTGTTCAACATTGTCAAATTTATTCTGTACGTCAGTAATTCGGTTTTCAAGGTTGTCGTGTACTGAAGGATATGTTTTAATTTGTTCAGTAAGAACTTCACACGTGACATTAAGATTTTTTACTTGTGTCTGTAAAAGTGCTACGTCAATTGTAGTCTTTTCTTGTGTCGTATTAAGCTGGGAAAATTTAGTACTGAGTTCAGTCATCTGTTTGGTCAGTGTGGCGTCTATAAGTTCCACACGTTTACATAAAGTGTCATTACTCGTCTTGAGTGCTATGAGGTCAGATTTAATTTCGTCATTTTGTGTCTGTAAGGTTGCCATGTTTTCGGCGTTCTGTTTCATTATCATTTGTAACATGTCGGCAATGTTTACCGTTTGCAACGTCTGTGCCCCCGCCGCGTCATTAGACGTGACGTCATGCATTAACATGGGCTCTGACTGAGACTTTGAAATTTTTGTGGTGGACGGCCTATTGTCAAAATTTCCGTCAACACTTGCGTCAATGTTTGATAAATCGTCACTACCGGTTGCTGTCGTAAAGTCATTTTCTAACATTTGTCTCTCGTCCGAGTCGGATTGTGTCTGAATAGTACGTCTTTGCTGTTCCATTTTTGCGTATTGATTTCTAGTCATTACCATGCCACACGTGATTTATGTTTCAAGAAAATATTTGACACTGATTTTAAAATGAAATGCAGTTGAGCATGAATCGCTCGTAGCAACAATGGCTGTCTCGTTAATTTAAAAATATAAACTGAATTTGAGATTATTGGTAATGGCTGCTGGCCATGTTACATCATATCGTACAGAAGTCGGCCATATTGTACACTCGTGTATTGGTATTGTTGGATACGTTATTGTTTAGGGAAAAGTGTTAAGAATGAAATTTGTTACTGAAAACTGTTATGCGCGAAAGAAACACTACAGAATTTACTGAAAAGCTAATACACTGAATTATACGTCTGGTCAAGCCTGCTAATGCAAAGATGCTGCGTCTTACCTTATTTTGCTGGAAGCTTCATTGCGTCTTCCGGCAAAACTTTAGAATTGGAAAATATCTTCAGATTTTCATTATCTCTCATACATTCACGTCCAGGTCCAGAAAGTTGATTTTTGACATGAAACAAAAAGAACAATGTAACAAATGACAAAATAACAAGTCCGACACGCAGTCGCCAATATAAAATAAATAAAAATAAAATGGAATAAAATATTAATGATTAATTATTCTGTATGTATGATGGTTGGTTGTAATTGGTATTTGCTTATCTGGAACGTGGACGTTTAATTATTCGGTATCAGACGCTTGACAATGGCTATTTGGAAAAGGCAATGTACTCGTAGTTGACCGTGAAAGAAAACTGAAATAATCGGACTTCGTAATTAAATCGTTTCCAAAGACTGCTGCGGTAGGTACGGACTCATGATCTAATCTCAATATTACAATGATTTGCCAGCCATGCCAATACGTCGTACAGAGGTGATTGTCTACTAAACATAAAAAAGTTACACAGTCAGTTAAATCAGATATATTCAATGAAATAGCCTACAGTTCATAATCCTACTTACTTTTATAAATATAAATTCATTACAGAATCGAGTGCCTAGTGTGGTTGCAACTCGCAGTATTCTTCTATAACATGAAAATATGGCGGTGTGCCAGACAATAAAATAAAATACGTGCTTCTCGCACCACTTCTACCTGAGCTCTGTCCCCTCTTAAACAGACATAAGAGTAACGTAATTATTCTTTTGTCTTTATCAGCGACACAGCGCTGCAGTTGTGTGCCATAGGCTTTATTTATTAGTCACTGATTATTTATTTAATTAATATTTCGCGTTTCCGCGGAAACTCACGCTCGGCATGCAAATGTGCCTTTATAAGTTTACTCGACTACTGCAAAGATAGAGCGGTGCAATGGCAAGCAGGAACACAAAAGGTTATCAAGGAAATAACAAAAGGATGCCCACAAGGCTCAATCTACGGGCAAATATTCTGGAATATTGCCATAGAACAGCACCTAAACCGCTAAAATCTAGACGACGACGATAGGGTGGAGGGTATAGTAGCGTATGCTGATTACTTGCTAGCTGTACTAACTGCGACCTTGTGAGTGCAACTCTAAAACAAGATTACACAATGGCTTATACGAAGAAGCTCACAGCTGGGGTAAACAAGATAGTATATTTACTTATCAAAGGGGCTTTGCAGAGAAACCGCACCATTAGGCTGACCAACACTAGGATACAGAGGAAAAGAACAAAATGAAACCAAGAGATACACCTCGACGAAAGACTGACATTCATCGAGCACATAAGACTTACAAATGAAAAACCGACGAGACTAATGCACAAACTCGCCACACTAAACTCAACTCACTACAGACTACCATTACATGCACTGTGAATGTATCACACAGCCCTCTTTGAATCTATAGTGTGTTCCACAGAATGTGCCTAGACACATCGTCTGTCAGTCACGACCCAAAACACCATTATGAGGCGTGGACAAAGAGGTGTATTACTCAGAATGTCAGGGGCATTTTGCACCACGTTCTTGGAAACCCTGTCTGTTGTACTTGTAACATACCTTACTGGCATAACCATCAGACAAGAGCAGCAGCATTTTGTCTCAAAAGGGCAAGACTGGATAAGGTATATGAGATAACAGGGGAGCATACTGCAAAAAAACGCCAATTAAATCTTTGGAAGGTTGAGACATGGCAAATAGAATGGGAAATATCTGACAAGGGCCGTCGGGTTTTCTCCTCCTTCCGAACATCCGGGAACGGTTAAGGCTCAGACATGTTGAGCCAAGTTTCGGTGTGGCGCATTTCCTGAAGCATCGTGGTCATTACCCTACACACCTATACCGCTTTGGGCTTAGTCAAAGTAATATGTGTGAATGTGGGCAACGTGGAAACCCCGTACACAAAAGACTAAAATGTGGCACACTCTCACACCTGAGGCTGTCGTCAGAAATCCAAGACATGGGGCAAGCTTTAAGAGACTCAGATAACTGGAGCATGCTTAACCGCAAAACTGATGAAATATCAAGAGCCATACATATGACTTAAAAGCAGCAACGACCATATACAAAATCACGACCCGAAACACATCCTACATCACAACATGACGAATGGACAACAGAGATTCAAAGAATGATGTGGAAAAAGATGAACATAGAGATGATAACATGAACACTCAAATATCACAAGATACATATATTGCATGGTAGCAGATCAAATGACTGCAAGAATCCTACAGGTAATACATATTTGGAATTTAGAAATAAGTTAGTAATTGCAATAAAACAACGAATTTTTCTGTTTGTACAAGTAAAACAAGTAATTATTTAGTTCGTTTTGAAGCATCTAGTTTTGTAATTTGTGATATGTATAAGATGCAAACCGTAAAACATGTCAACTGCACAAATTGTTTGTATAATAAGACGTAAATAGACAAACACAAGCTCCCCACATAGATAAAAAGCGGCCTTCGGGAACAGGTGGCTTGACGTCACATCCTGAGGCTCCTCTCCTTCTTACGGCACAGTTAAGTGGAGGAAGTAACAAATAGTGCTATCATACCTAATACACCAACCACGCAGAATTAATATTACAATGTACATCGAAATAGTAGTAGCTGTAGTAGAACACAATAGGGTAATTCAGTGGGACAGGCTCAAAGAGTTTACCAAAGCCCTCCCACTTGAAATAGCAAGGTAAAGGGACCCCTTTTGCTATCTAAGTCATTCGTTTCGTGTATTATTTTCTTCTCAATAATAAAGAAAAATTGTTGTTTTTTTTTCCTTCCTTTCCCAAACTGTACTTAATGTATTTTGTGTTTTCTCTTTTTTCTCCTTTAATTAACAATTTAATTAAATATAAAACAAGAAAAGTACTAAAATTGTCTAGTTTGTAGTTTTAAATGACTCACTATAGTTACTGTTGAGAGGTACTTAAGATAGGTAAATAAATTAGTGAAATCAATGTGAAGTGAAGTAGAAATTAGAAAATAAATGAAAAACTTAGTTTAGTTAAGAAGAGCTACACAATGGCAAACAGCAGGCAGAACAGCCGAGGCAATGACCGCTTGCAAGTCAGCATGTTCAGGAGAAGCCATCGCCCTCCCCACATAAGCGGAAGCTGTCGATTCAGCCGTCAGGGCATCGCCCGACCGGCTCACGTGTCTCTCAGTTGTCACATGTGAGCAAAGGCCCTCGCCTACATTCCAAGAGCCAATGACCGACATTAAGAAGCGTCTTCGAGAAGCTTCTCCACGTGACAGAAGAGGCAATGACCGTGAAGTCGTTCACCTCCCGTGAACTGAAGTGAATAAATACGCGAGACGCAGTGGGCCCCAGGAGAGTAGTAGTTTTCAGTTCAGTTTCGGTGCTGAAGACCGTCATGCAGGAAGAGACTACATCGTACACACAAGCACCAAGTCCGCCGCTGTAATGGAATAGCAAGCAGCAGCCTCGCCGCCAGAAGATAGAAGTTAGAAGCTATTTGAAGACTGATTTTTACGTACCAGGGTGACTCGTGAGGACGGGAAGGAGATGGCCTCGCATCAGCAGTCACCTGTGAGCTGGGATGAAGATCTGACAGCCGAAGACTGGCAAGCTGGAGTCCGTTGTTCGAGTCCGGGACACTGGCCTTCCCCCGCCGTGCCGCTCCGCTGGACGACGCACAACACTGACATACGCGGCCGCATAGAGAAGAGAAATCCAAGGTATCACCATCCGATGCACGACGTCGCTCTCCATAATTAAACGGGCCATCCCACGATCCGCGTCTCCAGTCAACTGGGCGAGACGGCGACACGAGATACACACCGCCAGGCGTAATCAGACGCCGCCGCTCACGCAGCATGAAGGCTTCGCAAACGACACAGCTGCCGCTCTCCCAGCCAGAACAATCCAGTAAGAAAACCGTTGTACAAATGTTCAATACAAGTTATCTTATGTTAAAATTCTGTTTCATTCTACCTCATACCCGAGCCAAGGAAGAACCCACCCTGCCCACATGTTGTTAATAGAGAAAAAGTAATTGATTTAGTGTTTTTCACCCTGACATAATGCTTTAGAAACAAATGCCCTTTGCAGTAATGCTCATCCTGACAATTGACTAGCATCAAAAGAGAGCACCCAGTTACATTACCAAGGCGGTGGGTCACTCTGCAATGTTAATAATTAAAATAATATAAAAATAAATATGGCAGCATACGACCGATGCGGGTGCCTTTGCTAGCAGCACATTGTCTGCAGCGCCTCTTGTGGGTTCGTGAGTATATCGATTGTATTCTAAACGACTGGAAAACTGTGGGCTCGTGAGATGCGGCCTCATTTCAGTTCGTAAGAGCTGGTGGTACGGTTCGAGCGTGGCACAGACCCTACACAGTCACGGATCCGTGTTATTAACAAGCCACTGTGCTACCTCGTGGTGGCTGCATAATGGGGTGGGCTGTGTTTACGTGGAATGGACTGGGTCGTCTGGTCCAGCTGAACTCATACTGACTTTCCTCTCCAGTGAGAAGTGTTTTCTAAATTTTTCTCTGCTGTATCGAATGACCACGTAATATTCTCCTTTAAAATGATTTTTTTTTTCATGTTGTTGTTGTTGTGGCCTTCAGTCCTGAGACTGGTTTGATGCAGCTCTCCATGCTACTCTATCCTGTGGAAGCTGCTTCATCTCCCAGTACGTACTTCAGCCTACATCCTTCTGAATTTCTTACTGTATTCATCTCTTGGTCTCCTTCTACGATTTTTACCCTCCACGCTGCCCTCCAATACTAAATTGGTGATCTAGTCAAGTTGTGCCACAAACTCCTCTTCTCCCAAATTCTATGAATTACCACCTCATTAGTTACGCGATCTACCTATCTTAGCTTCATCATTCTTCTGTAGCACCACATTTCGAAAGCTTCTATTCTCTTCTTGTCCAAACTATTTATCGTCCATATTTCACTTCCATACATGGCTACACTCCATACAAATACTTTCAGAAACGACCTACTGACACTTAAATCAATACTCGATGTTATCAAATTTCTCTTCTTCAGAAACGCTTTCCTTCCCATTGCCAGTCTACATTTTATATCCTCTCTACTTCGACCATCATCAGTTATTTTGCTCCCCAAATAGCAAAACTCCTTTACTACTTTAAGTGTCTCATTTCCTAATCTAATTCCCTCAGCATCACCCGACTTAATTTGACTACATTCCATTATCCTTGTTTTGCTTTTGTTGATGTTCATCTTATATCCTCCTTTCAAGATACTTTCCATTCCGTTCAACTGCTCTTTCATAACGGGAATCAAAGCGGTGCTTTCTGCTGGCAGTGGGCATCGCATTAAAGGTGCGTTGAACAGTATTTGTTTGTGCCGACTCCAGCTACAAATCGCAAAAACCACTCGTAAATACATATTAAAGCTCCAGAGAAAATGCACTGACGTCTGGAAAAAGATAAAAGCCGATGATAGGTAATCAGTACAATTGAGCATATCGTCCCCTGAATGGCGTGCAGACCCACCTGGTAATGTATTGTCACCCTGAGTCCTGCATCATATCAATTTTAACCCTCATCCATTTTACGACAGTACAAAAGTGAACCACTCTTCTTTCAACTTTTGTATCGATATCATCCGTCGGTTTCATCTGATAATGATCTCATACCACGCAGGAATGGTCGAGATGAGGGTGAACAAGCATGTTGTAGGCAGTCTCTTTTAGAACAGAACTCTTACACCTTCAAAGTATTGTGACAGAAAACGCCATCTCTGTCTCACACGTGAAGTGAAACGTGCTGCTGTAGAGGATAATAACGTTATTACACCTCTTTCCTCCGCATGCAGAGCCGGCCGAAGTGGCCGTGCGGTTAAAGGCGCTGCAGTCTGGAACCGCAAGACCGCTACGTCGCAGGTTCGAATCCTGCCTCGGGCATGGATGTTTGTGATGTCCTTAGGTTAGTTAGGTTTCACTAGTTCTAAGTTCTAGGGGACTAATGACCTCAGCAGTTGATTCCCATAGTGCTCAGAGCCATTTTTGAACCTCCGCATGTAGAGATACCACCTAGAGAAAAAAAAAGGTTAATCGATGTCGAAATGATACTGTGGCATCGTGATCGGATTCCTAGCAAATATATGCTTCAATACCACGAAATAGAACACTTAAAAAGGAATCGCAAAACCTGCACTTATCTCCCAACATTGGTGGTCACGATTTACTTTTAAATACATGTAATTCTACTGGCAGACACATCTTATTAATGGCCACTAGTAGGCGGCCGGATACTTTTGATCGCTAACATGGAAGAAACTTTGCGCATGTGCGCTTCTCGTATAAATTTAGTAATTCGATGCAATTATTATTAAGCATTATGTACAGCTCTCAGAGTGTTAGTTTGTTTAAGAACCCTGCACAGGCTGGCTCCACAGCGTGTGGTACGGAGGACTGGAACACAGGATTGTCCGTTCCCTCTGTCGCGGGATGAAGCGAACTGTTTACGCTCGTCTCCAGTTGTAGCCCTTACCTGCCACGCAACTCCCTCGCAAAACTATTAAAATCATTCCACACTTTCTCTCCAAGTTGGTCACTGCTGGCTGCATCCTTCATGTGTGGAACGCTCTAGTAATGACTGCGTGTACCTGAGAAGCAGCCTCAGATGCGATCTTAAATGACGTCAGCTGGCCCGTTACTGTGGTGGCAGCAGGTTGGGTCCTCACAAAATTAGTGGCAGCGACCCCGGACGGGCAGAGCGGAGGCATAGAAGCCGTCGGCTATAGCTATTCAACATGAAGTCATCCAGACGAACGGAATGGCCTTCCTGCATTTTGATTCTTTTAAATAACACACTGTTGGTAATTGTCAAACATGGAACCATGGGAAATTGGTATCATTTGTATGCAGCAAGAGTGTACTTGTTTAAATAATACACTGACGTAACTATTAAACTTGAAACTGTGGGATATCAGTGCAATGTGTTTGATTATTTTTTCTTCAATTATCCGTTACCAGAAATCAGCCTTTACGTTGTGGCAGGATACACGCCTCCTCATGAAGTACTTTTAACCCAGATATCACACGGACCACAATAGTCGATGAGATACCGGTTCTCGTGATTGTCTTCCACTACAATTGGGCACAATATTATTTCGTCCCTTGGCAGCCCCAAACTCTTTTTCATTTACCACAAAAACGTAGTGGAATAAACTTCAAGAGTCATTCCTGACATGACACATGTTTTGGAATTGTAGATACTACACCACCACTGCGCCATGAGAAACCCTAAACTGTGGCTCTTACGTTATGGCCAGGAATCGTGATCTTTAAAGGATAGATAGTTTTGTTCTTGGCTGGTTCAAATGGCTCTGAGCTCTATGGGACTTAACATCTGAGGTCATCAGTCCACTAGAAATTTTTTGTTTTTGTCACCATTCTACTGACTGGTTTGATGCGGCCCGCCACGAATTCCTTTCCTGTGCTAACCTCTTCATCTCAGAGTAGCACTTGCAACCTACGTCCTCAATTATTTGCTTGACGTATTCCAATCTCTGTCCTCCTCTACAGTTTTTGCCCTCTACAGCTCCCTCTAGTACCATGGAAGTCATTCCCTCATGTCTTAGCAGATGTCCTATCATCCTGTCCCTTCTCCTTATCAGTGTTTTCCACATATTCCCTTCCTCTCCGATTCTGCATAGAACCTCCCCATTCCTTACCTTATCAGTCCAACTAATTTTCAACATTCGTCTATAGCACCACATCTCAAATGCTTCGATTCTCTTCTGTTCCGGTTTTCCCACAGTCCATGTTTCACTACCATACAGTGCTGTACTCCAGACGTACATCCTCAGAAATTTCTTCCTCAAATTAAGGCTGGTATTAGTAGACTTCTCTTGGCTTGAAGTGCCTTTATTGCCATAGCGAGTCTTCTTTTGATGTCCTCCGTGCTCCGTCCGTCATTGGTTATTTTACTGCCTAGGTAGCAGAATTCCTTAACTTCGTTGACTTCGTGACCATCAATCCTGATGTTAAGTTTCTCGCTGTTCTCATTTCTACTACTTCTCATTACCTTCGTCTTTCTCCGATTTACTCTCAAACCATATTGTGTACTCATTAGACTGTTCAATCCGTTCAGCAGATCATTTAATTCTTCTTCACTTTCACTCAGGATAGCAATGTCATCAGCGAATCGTATCATTGATATCCTTTCACCTTGTATTTTAATTCCACTCCTGCGCCTTTCTTTTATTTCCATCATTGCTTCCTCGATGTACAGATTGAAGAGTAGGGGCGAAAGGCTACAGCCTTGTCTTACACCCTTCTTAATACGAGCACTTCGTTCTTGATCGTCCACTCTTATTATTCCCTCTTGGTTGTTGTACATATTGTATATGACCCGTCTCTCCCTATAGCTTACCCCTACTTTTTTCAGAATCTCGAACAGCTTGCACCATTTTATATTGTCGAACGCTTTTTCCAGGTCGACAAATCCTATGAAAGTGTCTTGATTTTTCTTTAGCCTTGCTTCCATTATTAGCCGTAACGTCAGAATTGCCTCTCTCGTCCCTTTACTTTTCCTAAAGCCAAACCGATCGTCACCTAGCGCATTCTCAATTTTCTTTTCCATTCTTCTGTATATTATTCTTGTAAGCAGCTTCGATGCATGAGCTGTTAAGCTGATTGTGCGATAATTCTCGCACTTGTCAGCTCTTGCCGTCTTCGGAATTGTGTGGATGATGCTTTTCCGAAAGTCGGATGGTATGTCACCAGACATATATTCTACACACCAACGTGAATAGTCGTTTTGTTGCCACTTCCCCCAATGATATTAGAAATTCTGATGGAATGTTATCTATCCCTTCTGCCTTATTTGACCGTAAGTCCTCCAAAGCTCTTTTAAATTCCGATTCTAATACTGGATCCCCTATCTCTTCTAAACCGACTCCTGTTTCTTCTTCTATCACATCAGACAAATCTTCACCCTCATAGAGGCTTTCAATGTATTCTTTCCACCTCTCTGCTCTCTCCTCTGCATTTAACAGTGGAATTCCCGTCGCACCCTTAATGTTACCACCGTTGCTTTTAATGTCACCAAAGGTTGTTTTGACTTTCCTGTATGCTGAGTCTGTCCTTCCGACAATCATATCTTTTTCGATGTCTTCACATTTTTCCTGCAGCCATTTCGTCTTAGCTTCCCTGCACTTCCTATTTATTTCATTCCTCAGCGACTTGTATTTCTGTATTCCTCATTTTCCAGGAACATGTATGTACTTCCTCCTTTCATGAATCAACTGAAGTATTTCTTCTGTTACCCATGGTTTCTTCGCAGCTACATTCTTTGTACCTATGTTTTCCTTCCCAACTTCTGTGATGGCCCTTTTTAGAGATGTCCATTCCTCTTCAACTGTACTGCCTACTGCGCTATTCCTTATTGCTGTATCTATAGCGTTAGAGAACTTCAAACGTATCTCGTCATTCCTTAGTAATTCCGTATCCCACTTCTTTGCGTATTGATTCTTCCTGACTAATGTCTTGAACTTCAGCCTACTCTTCATCACTACTATATTGTGATCTGAGTCTATATATGCTCCTGGGTACGCCTTACAGTCCAGTATCTGATTTCGGAATCTCTGTCTGACCATGATGTAATCTAATTGAAATCTTCCCGTATCTCCCGGCATTTTCCAAGTATACCTCCTCCTCTTGTGATTCTTGAACAGGGTATTCGCTATTACTAGCTGAAACTTGTTACAGAACTAAATTAGTCTTTCTCCTCTTTTATTCCTCGTCCCAAGCCCATATTCTCCTGTAACCTTTTCTTCTACTCCTTCCCCTACAACTGCATTCCAGTCGCCCACGACTATTACATTTTCGTACCCCTTTACATACTGCATTACCCTTTCAATATCCTCATACACTTTCTCTATCTGTTCATTTTCAGCTTGCGACGTCGGCATGTATACCTGAACTATCGTTGTCGGTGTTGGTCTGCTGTCGATTCTGATTAGAACAGCCCGGTCACTGAACTGTTCACAGTAACACACCCTCTGCCCTACCTTCCTATTCATAACGAATCCTACACCTGTTATACCATTTTCTGTTGCTGTTGATATTACCCGATACTCATCTGACCAGAAATCCTTGTCTTCCTTCCACTTCACTTCACTGACCCCTACTATATATCTAGATTGAGCCTTTGCATTTCCCTTTTCAGATTTTCTAGTTTCCCTACCACGTTCAAACTTCTGACATTCCACGCCCCGACTCGTAGAACGTTATCCTTTCGTTGAGAATTCAATCTTTTTCTCATGGTAACCTCCCCCTTGGCACTCCCCTCCCGGAGATCCGAATGGCGGACTATTCTGGAATCTTTTGCTAATGGAGAGATCATCATGACACTTCTTCAATTACAGGCCACATGTCCTGTGGATACACGTTACGTGTCTTTAATGCAGTGGTTTCCATTGCCTTCTGCATCCTCATGTCGTTGATCATTGCTGATTCTTCCGCCTTTAGGGGCAATTTCCCACCCCTAGGACAAGAGACTGCCCTGAACCTCTATCCGCTCCTCCACCCTCTTTGACAAGGCTGTTGGCAGAATGAGGCTGACTTCTTATGCCGGAAGTCTTCGGCCGCCAATGCTGATTATTTATCAAAATTTAGGCAGTGGCGGGGATCGAACCCGGGACCGAAGACGTTTTGATTATGAATCAAAGACGCTACCCCTACACTTAGAACTACTTAAATATAATTAACCTAAGGACTTCACACACATCCATGCCCGAGGCAGGATTCGAACCTGCGACCGTAGCAGCAGCGCGGTTCCGAACTGAAGCGCCTAGAACCGCTCGGCCACAAGCGGCCGGCAGTTTTGTTCTTCTGACAAGAATTGTCCTTTGAGTCGATTAAAAACTTTCACGTTTCTGTTGTGAAAATGTGTAGCTCTGCAGTTATTAGCAACAAATAAGTAAATGTGTATGTTTCGAATGAGTTCATAACACAACAGTCTGATGTTTGGTAATTGGTGGTTTTGTTTGTATGAGTTCAATATCTGAAAACAGTCGAAACCGTCACCCCAACAAAGTAACTAAGGTTCCTTTTGTTCCCATCGTTGTTGATGAAATAAAAATTATATCAAACGATTCCACATGCAAATGAAACCACAAGCCAGCAGTACTAGTTTCTCAGATGTCGACTGACCTTTCTCCTGCTGTTGCTCAACCGGACGCAGATCATCGCCTGGCCACTCAGACGCCGCTAAGTCACGTGAGATGAATGCAAGGGCGGACCCTCTGTAAGTAGGCTGTTTAGGTTTTTATGTTGGTAACGCCATGTAGTGCTCTATATGAAAATCACTGACTGTGCTGTGTGCAGTCTGTGGCTGGTTTGCATTGTTGGAATTTGCTATTGTAGTGTTGGGCAGTTGGCTGCATTGCCTCGTCCCTTAGTTTAGCATCTGAGCTCAGTAGATTAAAGTTAGCTTAAGAGGGCTATATAAGAGAACGAGTTGTGATGAATTGGAAGAAATACAATGAGAAGCTATAAGAAAATGGTTTGGCCAAAAAAGTAGTGTACAATGAACTATTTGGAAAGAGGATATGAATAGAATATAGAAAGCATACTTGGATAGGATTCTTTTGGTGGAAACAAATGTTGAAATAAGAGAAAAGATCTATGGAATGAAGTTTTGGGTTGGACTGCAGTACCAGACGTGTCACTGAAAACAAACCCTGTCCTTTCCTTTTGTGTTATTCCGCTAGGTGTTTGTGTACCCAAGTGTATTTGTGTTCTTCCTGTTTTTATGTGTTTATCTGATAAGACTTATGTTGTAGAATTTTTCTAATACTCAGCTACATTCACTATGATGAGGAATACTGTTATCCTCAAATATAATTTGCATTTATAATATGTTATTTACTTTGTAAAGATGTTTAGACATTATTTATTTTGTTCTGTTTCAATGCTCATGTGAGAAATTATTGTTTCGAAAACTATTCTCATTATTTTATTTATTTATTTATTTATTTATTTATTTACTTCCCCCATGAACCATGGACCTTGCCGTTGGTGGGGAGGCTTGCGTGCTTCAGCGATACAGATGGCCGTACCGTAGGTGCAACCACAACGGAGGGGTATCTGTTGAGAGGCCAGACAAACATGTGGTTCCTGAAGAGGGGCAGCAGCCTTTTCAGTAGTTGCAGGGGCAACAGTCTGGATGATTGACTGATCTGGCCTTGTAACATTAACCAAAACGGCCTTGCTGTGCTGGTACTGCGAACGGCTGAAAGCAAGGGGAAACTACAGCCGTAATTTTTCCCGAGGACATGCAGCTTTACTGTATGATTAAATGATGATGGCGTCCTCTTGGGTAAAATATTCTGGAGGTAAAATAGTCCCCCATTCGGATCTCCGGGCGGGGACTACTCAAGAGGACGTCGTTATCAGGAGGAAGAAAACTGGCATTCTACGGATCGGAGCGTGGAATGTCAGATCCCTTAATCGGGCAGGTAGGTTAGAAAATTTAAAAAGGGAAATGGATGGGTTAAAGTTAGATATAGTGGGAATTAGTGAAGTTCGGTGGCAGGAGGCACAAGACTTTTGGTCAGGTGATTACAGGGTTATAAATACAAAATCAAATAGGGGTAATGCAGGAGTAGGTTTAATAATGAATAAAAAAATAGGAGTGCGGGTTAGCTACTACAAACAGCATAGTGAACGCATTATTGTGGCCAAGATAGACACGAAGCCCATGCCTACTACAGTAGTACAAGTTTATATGCCAACTAGCTCTGCAGATGATGAAGAAATTGATGAAATGTATGACGAGATAAAAGAAATTATTCAGGTAGTGAAGGGAGACGAAAATTTAATAGTCATGGGTGACTGGAATTCGTCAGTAGGAAAAGGGAGAGAAGGAAACATAGTAGGTGAATATGGATTGGGGGGAAGAAATGAAAGAGGAAGCCGCCTTGTAGAATTTTGCACAGAGCATAACTTAATCATAGCTAACACTTGGTTCAAGAATCATAAAAGAAGGTTGTATACCTGGAAGAATCCTGGAGATACTAAAAGGTATCAAATAGATTATATAATGGTAAGACAGAGATTTAGGAACCAGGTTTTAAATTGTAAGACATTTCCAGGGGCAGATGTGGATTCTGACCACAATCTATTGGTTATGAACTGCAGATTGAAACTGAAGAAACTGCAAAAAGGTGGGAATTTAAGGAGATGGGACCTGGATAAACTGAAAGAACCAGAGGTTGTACAGAGTTTCAGGGAGAGCATAAGGGAACAATTGACAGGAATGGGGGAAAGAAATACAGTAGAAGAAGAATGGGTAGCTCTGAGGGATGAAGTAGTGAAGGCAGCAGAGGATCAAGTAGGTAAGACGACGAGGGCTAATAGAAATCCTTGGGTAACAGAAGAAATATTGAATTTAATTGATGAAAGGAGAAAATATAAAAATGCAGTAAATGAAGCAGGCAAAAGGGAATACAAACGTCTCAAAAATGAGATCGACAGAAAGTGCAAAATGGCTAAGCAGGGATGGCTAGAGGACAAATGTAAGGATGTAGAGGCTTGTCTCACTAGGGGTAAGATAGATACTGCCTACAGGAAAATTAAAGAGACCTTTGGAGAGAAGAGAACCACTTGTATGAATATCAAGAGCTCAGATGGCAACCCAGTTCTTAGCAAAGAAGGGAAAGCAGAAAGGTGGAAGGAGTATATAGAGGGTTTATACAAGGGCGATGTACTTGAGGACAATATTATGGAAATGGAAGAGGATGTAGATGAAGATGAAATGGGAGATAAGATACTGCGTGAAGAGTTTGACAGAGCACTGAAAGACCTGAGTCGAAACAAGGCCCCGGGAGTAGACAACATTCCATTAGAACTACTGATGGCCTTGGGAGAGCCAGTCATGACAAAACTGTACCATCTGGTGAGCAAGATGTATGAGACAGGCGAAATACCCACAGACTTCAAGAAGAATATAATAATTCCAATACCAAAGAAAGCAGGTGTTGACAGATGTGAAAATTACCGAACTATCAGTTTAATAAGTCACAGCTGCAAAATACTAACGCGAATTCTTTACAGACGAATGGAAAAACTGGTAGAAGCGGACCTCGGGGAAGATCAGTTTGGATTCCGTAGAAATGTTGGAACACGTGAGGCAATACTAACCTTACGACTTATCTTAGAAGAAAGATTAAGAAAAGGCAAACCTACGTTTCTAGCATTTGTAGACTTAGAGAAAGCTTTTGACAACGTTAACTGGAATACTCTCTTTCAAATTCTGAAGGTGGCAGGGGTAAAATACAGGGAGCGAAAGGCTATTTACAATTTGTACAGAAACCAGATGGCAGTTATAAGAGTCGAGGGGCATGAAAGGGAAGCAGTGGTTGGGAAAGGAGTGAGACAGGGTTGTAGCCTCTCCCCGATGTTATTCAATCTGTATACTGAGCAAGCAGTAAAGGAAACAAAAGAAAAATTCGGAGTAGGTATTAAAATTCATGGAGAAGAAGTAAAAACTTTGAGGTTCGCCGATGACATTGTAATTCTGTCAGAGACAGCAAAGGACTTGGAAGAGCAGTTGAACGGAATGGACAGTGTCTTGAAAGGAGGATATAAGATGAACATCAACAAAAGCAAAACGAGGATAACGGAATGTAGTCAAATTAAATCGGGTGATGCTGAGGGTATTAGATTAGGAAATGAGACACTGAAAGTAGTAAAGGAGTTTTGCTATTTAGGGAGTAAAATAACTGATGACGGTCGAAGTAGAGAGGATATAAAATGTAGACTGGCAATGGCAAGGAAAGCGTTTCTGAAGAAGAGAAATTTGTTAACATCGAGTATAGATTTAAGTGTCAGGAAGTCGTTTCTGAAAGTATTTGTATGGAGTGTAGCCATGTATGGAAGTGAAACATGGACGATAACCAGTTTGGACAAGAAGAGAATAGAAGCTTTCGAAATGTGGTGCTACAGAAGAATGCTGAAGATAAGGTGGGTAGATCACGTAACTAATGAGGAGGTATTGAATAGGATTGGGGAGAAGAGAAGTTTGTGGCACAACTTGACTAGAAGAAGGGATCGGTTGGTAGGACATGTTTTGAGGCATCAAGGGATCACAAATTTAGCATTGGAGGGCAGCTTGGAGGGTAAAAATCGTAGAGGGAGACCAAGAGATCAATACACTAAGCAGATTCAGAAGGATGTAGGTTGCAGTAGGTACTGGGAGATGAAGAAGCTTGCTCAGGATAGAGTAGCATGGAGAGCTGCATCAAACCAGTCTCAGGACTGAAGACCACAACAACAACAACATGTCATAATTCCTGTAACACTGATGTACATGTTTACTTCTATTCTTTTGTAAAGCCTGTATTACTACAAATGTTATCTGTAATGTTATGTTCTTTAATGATGTATTTTTTACCTTAGTAATTCTATTCTTATGCTGTAAACTTATAATTGTATAGACACCAGTTCTTCAAATTAAGTTACATTTCGCTGCACACGTTTCTGTTGGTCATAGATGAGAAGTTGGGACTGTTAGTGTTTGCACGTGTGTTGATAATTCAGCAAGGGACTGGATAACAGCACTGCTGATTCTAAGGACAATTCCAAAAACTTTGTGAGTGCACAAGTGGTGGTTTATGGACTTGCTATATTTACCGCATGACTCTTCGATGGTGATAGTGCACCTGCACAGTCACAACAGATGGCTGCTGGCCATCTCTACAAGGACTACAGTGGGTCTGCACCTTTGGTGGCCCACCAATACCATAATTTCTACAAGGACTACAGTGGGTCTACACCTTTGCTGACTCACCAGTACCATTATTTGTACAAGGACTGCATGGATCTGAGCCTCTGGTGGCTCACCAATACCATAATCTCTACCAGGACTACAGTGGGTCAGCTCTGTGAAGACCTACATACCAATATTCTTCAAAACGTCGACTGACTCTGCGGTGGGTTTGCTCTGTTGTGGCCCATTACCTGTCTGCATGTCAAGAGTCAGCACTGTCTTTCCATTGGAAGGACAACACTACTTCTTCAAGACTGCATGGAAATCCACTACTTCCGTGTGCATTTTCTTTTACTGCTCAGACTTTGTGCATGAAATTGTAATTAATACTGTGGTGAATGATCAGGACTGTCTTTATGGACTGTGAGAAAATCTTTGCTTTTGACCAACATTGTATCAATAAGTGTGTGCATTTGATATCTTTGTTATTGTAATTATGAAAAATTTTAACAAATATGTATTGGCCAGTGCCCAAAACAATTTGTAAAATTTTTTGTGGGGAGCATGGGGGCTATGTAAGTAGGCTGTTTAGGTTTTATGTTGGTAATGCCATGTAGCGCTCTATATGAAAATGACTGGCTGTGTTGTGTGCAGTCTGTGGCTGGTTTGCATTGTTGGAATTTGCTTTTGTAATGTTGGGCAGTTGGCTGTTAACAGCGCGTAGCGTTGCGCAGTTGGAGGTGAGCAGCCAGCAGTGGTGGATGTGGGGAGAGAGATGGCGGAGCTTTGAGAGCGGATGATCTGGACGTGTGTCCATCAGAGACAGTAAATTTGTAAGACTGGATGTCATGAACTGATATACATATTATGACTTTTGAACACTATTAAGGTAAATACATTGTTTGTTCTTTATCAAAATCTTTCATTTGCTAACTATGCCTATCAGTAGTTAGTGACTTCAGTAGTTAGAATATTTTATTTAGCTGGCAGTATTGGCGCTCCCTGTATTGCAGTAGCTCGAGTAATGAAGATTTTTGTGAGGTAAGTGATTCATGAATGGTATAGGTTATTGTTAGTCAGGGCCATTCGTTTGTAGGGATTATTAAAAGTCATATTGCGTTGCGCTAAAAATATTGTGTGTCAGTTTAGTGATGATCAGAATAAGTAAAGAGAGATATGTCTGAGTACGTTCAGTTTTACTCAGCAGTTTGAAAATCAAATAACGTAAGGGGTTTACCAGCACAGTAATTCACTAGTTTTTCTAAGGGGACTATAGCATATTTACATCCTTCTCAATATTGTGATGAGCTAGCGAACTGTTAGTGATGACATTTCTGCAGAATAATAGTATTGGAGGGCAGCGTGGAGGGTAAAAATCGTAGGGGGAGACCAAGAGATGAATACATTAAGCAGATTCAGAAGGATGTAGGTTGCAGTAGGTACTGGGAGATGAAGAAGCTTGCACAGGATAGAGTAGCATGGAGAGCTGCATCAAACCAGTCTCAGGACTGAAGACCACAACAACAACAACAATATTAACAGCGTGTGGATCTATGGTGGATCTATCACACCGTTGAGAGTTGAAGGCTGGATTAAAGGAAACCCGAAAATTTCTGTGGTCTGACCAGGATTCGATTCCTTGACCTCATTCTAGGTCCACCAGGAGCGATTCTCCAGAACAAACGATAGATTCTGCCTCTCCAACTTGCGCTCCCCTCCTCGAACACATTCAACACTCTTAAGAGTAAGATATAAATCATGCGATTATAGAAAAAAGGGGTTCAGTTGCATTCTGGTACACTGCAGTGTAGCAGTCTATTGCCTACATACATTGTAAACGAACTGCATCTTGAGATTGTATCGTATCAGTTTATCTATGTTAGCAAACGGTTAACCCAGACCACGATCCCAATAACAGGCTTTCTATGGAACAAGAATGTGACTGTCAGTATTCTATCGCCAGAATTAAAATAAATAAATGAACTATTACCATAATCTGCTCATTAAGACCTATTGTGTTAACACTTCAGTACAACTAATCAAGTATGAGAATTACGAGCCGTATTCCGAAAGTAATGTCCTGTCGGTTGCGAACTGGAAACCATAGTGAAAATCCGATAAAGATTTGCAAAGTCCGCAGCTCGTGGTCGTGCGGTAGCGTTCTCTCTCCCCGCGCCCGGGTTCCCGAGTTCGATTCCCGGCGGGGTCAGGGATTTTCTCTGCCTCGTGATGACTGGGTGTTGTGTGCTGTCCTTAGGTTAGTTAGGATTAAGTAGTTCTAAGTTCTAGGGAACTGATGACCATAGATGTTAAGTCCCATTGTGCTCAGAGCCATTTTGAAGACATTTTCAAAGGTGTGTTGGACAGTGTCTCTAGTACGCCCGTCGATAGAGTCACATCTGTCTTATTAGTTACCAGTGAGCACGTAAAGATGCCTAGAAAACAGTGTCTCCCGCCACGTATGAACGTTCGTGAGAGATGTCGCCTGATTTGATGCAGCCCACACAACTGTCATGGACTTCCTTCTTCATGACTGTTCTCGGCCGCACTCTGCAGGGGCAATGACGTACTCCATACAGCCAGGACTCTGCTCCCCCCTGATTTTAATCTCTGCTGACATGAACTGCTGGCTATGAAGTCAACATTTTGGCACAGACAACGAACTGCAGATCAGCGTAGAGAATCGGCGAAGAGTGCAGGTGGCTGCCTTCTATGACGAAGGTATTGCAAAGTTGGTACAACGCCACGGCAAATCTCTCACTCGGAGCCGCGACTATGTAGAGACTTTGCTGGAAGTTGAGGCTAACACCTCTAATTTTTTTTCACTATGGTTTCCATTTCGCAACCGATCGGATCTTACTTTTGGAATAATACGCCTCGTAGAAATTGTGTATGTACGTTGAGACAGCGTAACTAATGGCACGCAAATTATTGCTTACATGGACAAACCAAGAGTCGTAAATAATCATACTGAAGTTACATTCTACAAACCATTTAGCTGTAGAGCAAATCACATAGATTAAGCACCAAAGACGCAAAACTGAGCCGTAGTTAAAGTGGTCTGTAGAATCGTATTCACAGAAGTAGTTCTTAGATGGCATAGCGCATTTACGGAAGAGTGTGCTTACAAAGCTTTGATGTTACACTGTTCTTAATACTGTTACTGTGCTTTGGAACAGTTCTATGTTGGTATGAAGTTAGAGAGATACCGAAATAAAAGCATGTTTGTGATCAGTAAGAGGTTTTCGCTAAGATAATCATTGTTGTTAAAACGAAAGCGTAATAACAGTGATGGAATTCGGTTCGAGAAGTTCGGTGTAAACTGGGAGAGCTGGTGTTGAAGACAGAGTCTGTAACCACTGTTTTGTTTTCTTCATGTCGTTTGAGTACAGGCAGTTGGGGGAGGATAAAGGAGGTAACGAAAGTGAAAAGAATAAGATCGACATTGAAATACATAGTCCATCGTTCACTTTACGCTGGTTAAAGTTACAGGTATTGTTTACCCACCTAGTACATTGGACTACACTGGAAATACCTCCTATACTATTGTTTCAAAAATATCTGCCTCCCTCTGTCTGAGTTAATTGTATCCCTTCATGTCTTGCTACATTTTATATTGTAACACCCCACCTGTCACTTATCTGGTTTTGGTGTGTGTTCACCCAAACTAATTGACTAACAGATCAACAGAGAGTGCAAAAAGTGCCGCAATATCGGATAACGCAAAGAAAGTAATAAGGCCCTGTGATTCCTGATTGAACTGCGGTGGCAGTGTTGACATTAATTGATTCAGAATTGATCCCTTTTAATTAAAAGGGGTGTACATTGATGTTATATTCAGCTATTGAACACCAGATGCAAATGTTGAACAATAAATTAATTAAGAAAGTGACTTGGGATTTCAACTACTTGATTGAGAACAGATGCAGTCGATTAGCACAAATTTATTTTAACTCACGACCTTCAATCATCACATTACATGACTCTCCTAACAGGCAGTGGGAATAAATTTCGTTTACGTGGAGTAATTCGCGATAAATCAAAATCAATTCCTATCTACTGACCCAGGCTTAATGCGAAGTGCGAGAAGAATTGTACAATACACGGCCCCTGAAACCCTCGTGGAAACTATGCCGACGTGATCCAACAAATTAATTAGTGGCCTAACTCAAGCCAGAGCGGGCGCAATATCACCGAATTCAGCGTGGTAGGGCGGCGTCATTATGTGGACGTCGGCCAGCCTCATGGTGCTGCAAGGCTGTGCTCGTCTATTCACTCCTAGCCGTCTTGCTCAGTACATAGCTGAATGAAAATTTTCTATCTCCAAGCTCACTCGTTCCGTTTGCTAAGTCCTGAACTGCAGAGTTGCTCACTCTCTCTCAGGCAAGCTGAGTAAGGAACGCCACGTCCGCACTCTAGGCAAGCTGGGAACGGAAGACCATTATGGAGACTTCTCCCAGTCTGCACTTCGCCTCGGTTTCCCCTCCAGCAAAATCACTTACGCCAATTGTAGCGCAAGTCGCATTAATTATGCTCGCTACCCAGCGCTGACAAATGCCTGCTCTGGGAAGTGAACAAATTCCCACAAAATTTCCCTTCCTCTCAACTTCTGCTATTTAGCTCCTCCCAGGCCACACATCAAGGTTAGCGTCTGCACAAAACACAAATTTTTCCAGAATTCTGACTCCCAGGAGAGTACTTCAAATTCCTTGGTCCTATGTTACCATTGGAGGCCGGCGTATTTTGTTCTGTCGCTCTTCACCTGATTTACTTCAGACTCTGCAGACCGTGAATTCAGTGTGAAGTTGCTATAGTCACGAACATGCATATTTTGGCCTGTGTTGACCGCTCCACCATAGCTTTGTGGCTTTCTCGAATGTCTCACTGAAAACGGGACGACGGACATTTATCAACAGGTGTACAAGTTCTCTACTTCCTGGTACACCAGCGTGGGGTCAACCATCCACTCACTGATACTCATCTTAAGGGAGCTCGAGGCCACACCCCGTTACTGCTTTCTCAGAGCTCGAGCCACCCTAAGGTGCCTATTATCGCTTCCCTTCGCCGCTCCCCAGCCCGCCATGGTCAACTCTGAATACTTCCCTGGGATAAACTAGCCTCCAGTAAATCAACGTGTTTCCCCAAAGCTTTCATGTCGTGTGAATTACATTAAAACTATCACCCGACATTAATTATTCCATTACTTCCATACTATACCCTCTACAAGATGCATTGTGCCTTGTCAGTCATTTTTCTTCAGCCCTACTGTTCACTCAACGTGAGTTAGGTGATCTTTAATGACTTCATGTAAGGAGCCTAGTTCTTGCCATCTTACAATATTCACAACAGATTTTTCTTTTCACCGAGTTTCACTATGGTCAATAAGTCCCACAATCTAAATTTCTTTTTTGTTTCTCGAACGTCGTACTGACGACAATAGAATCATTACTGTTTCATTGAAGATCCGTAATGTATGTTTTTACGTTGGTTCACTAAAACACTGTCAAAATATCCGGTGTAAACTGCTTGGGATATATGTGATCCCAGGGGTACTCAGTGACACAAAAAAATCCTGGTAGTAGCACTGTTCATACATAGATACGGTTGCGGGGAGAGTACGGTGGGGGACCACGAGGAAAACAGCTTGTTCCTGGCTCAGTATCACCCTCGTGTGGCGTAAATCATATCTAGGGGAATATTCCAGAAAATTTCTCTCGGCCCGCTGCAAGTGCCCCAGATGGCTCGGTCGGATTTTTGCCACGGTCCAAGTGCAGTCGGCCGGCGGTTCCCGCGCAGCTCCGCGCCTGCGGGCCCGGAACCCTTCTGATGGATGGTCTAATCAGGAGGGGCCCTTTGTGGTCCTCCGGAAGGGTCAGATAGCGGCGCCACAATGCCACCAGCCGATATTAATGCGCGGCTCCTGCCGGCGCCCGACGGCCTGAAAAATTCCACGAGCGCGCCCGTACCAGGATCTCACAGCGAGAATTTTCGATCCCTAGCGGCTGCGCTATTGATCACTCTGGAGTGCTTCGAGGAGATAGGAAGCCCTGTCACTGCCGATTTTTTCCTATTCAGATGAAGGCGAAAACGGCATTCGGAACTTTTCTTGGAAAAAAAATCCACTTCGTAACTTTTTTCATAAGAAATTGTGAAACTAACTTCTGTTTATACATTGATATTTCCTTGTATATTGCTTGCTAACGTCACGTGGAACATATGATATGCATAGTGAAATCTAACTAAATCGGTAAGAGATTATTCCCGTATGCGATACTTAGAATGGGTGGAGTACTCGATAGATGCGTATTTCCCAGACAAAAATGTTGTTGCTTCGAGAGTTTGGTGTTTCAATGTACTTTTGTGTAGTAGGACAACATTTTTGGAGGTTTATGAGAGTTTAACATTGTTTTTTAGTTGTTTTAGGTATATACCAAAATTAATAATTTAAGTACAAATACACAGGACTTATATGTCATTACTTCATCGTATGAAAGAAAAGAACCAAATATTTTATGAAATCATGATTTGAAGGAAACAAGATTGTGCACTGTAATTTTTTAAAAACTATCATTGAATGAATACAGGGAGTAAGGTAACCCCAAAATAAGTAATGTAAGACATGTCTACTGAAAAATTCATTTGTTTGTATAAAAGGTTATTACTTTTACAAAGGAGAACTATTATAAAATTGTTTCTATATAATAACATTAATTGTATCCAATGTTGTAACAGAAGAGTGAAATGAATTAAATGTTAGGAACTAACAAAAAGATTTTCAGCACGTGGACATGAGGGGAAAAAGTGTGCCTGTCTCTCTGTCTGTATTTTTGACTCTTTCTAGTTGTTAGTTTAATAATTGTAGACATTATGGAGCTAATAGCGACTGCTATTCTCAATTAAAAAAGGCCCAACAGCAGTTATTTGACGTTCATGTTAGATTAGATTAGATTAGATTTACTTTCATTCTAATTGATCTGTAGTCAGGAGATACTGCAGGATGTAGAACATGTCAGAAAAACAATAATACATGACAAATATTTACAACTGAAACAAATAAACTAATGTACTTTCCACAGGTCCCAAGTGGTATGATCGTCATTTTTTTTTAATGAACACTATAAGAAAGAACCATTTTACAAACACTAATGCACTGAATTTAAAATAAAAAAGTTTCTTTTGGTTTATAAGGTAATCAACATGTACGTACTAGAATTGCTATAATACTTATTTACAATGAACACATTACTGCACTGAAAAGGTGCAGAAGTTAGATGGTACCTAAACACACACACACACACACACACACACATTTATTTACAATGAACACATTGCTGCACTGAAATTGTGCAGAAGTTATATTGTACTTAACAGACACACACACACACACACACACACACATCAGTTGGTTCTACTGAGAAATTCGTCAATGAAGCAGAAGCAGTTGGCGACCAATAAATCCTTTAGGCGTCTCTTAAACTAAACATCATTGACATTACAACGAAATGAACATCCTTAGCTGCTTACAGGCGTTGACATACGTCAACAGGGACAGATGTGTGCCCTGACCAGGACTCGAACCCGGGATCTCCTGCTTACATGGCAGACGCTCTATCCATCTGAGCCACCGAGGACATGTAAGCAGGAGATCCAGGGTTCGAGTCCCGGTCGTGGCACACATTTTCATCTGTCCCCATTGACGTATGTCAACGCCTGTAAGCAGCTAAGGGTGTTCATTTCAATGTATTTTTATTCTAATGAGCTGCATGGTCACCGATGGTATCTGTTCTTTTGGACATGTCTGAAAGAACAGATACCATTTTATTATGTATATAGTTAAGACTCTCTGGCCACTTGCCCATTTTCTTCTTCTGTGCGAATGCACAAACAGTGCCCGAACTCTTACGGGAATCAGCAACGCTGCGCGAGTAATGAGTATAATGGGTGGGGGCACTACGAATGTAATGCGGCACAATACGTTGAGAATGTGGGTTTCACGGGAGGCGTGCCAGAGATAAATCCCTGCAGTCCCGCTATCCGCTATGTCCTCGGTGGCTCAGATGGATAGAGCGTCTGCCATGTAAGCAGGAGATCCCGGGTTCGAGCCCCGGTCGGGGCACATATTTTCATCTGTCCCCATTGACGTATGTGAACGCCTGTAAGCAGCTAAGGATGTTCATTTCAATGTAATTTCATTCTAACGAGCTGCATGGTAACCGATGGTATCTTAGTATATATATAAATATCATTGGTTGTTAAGCTTTTATTGGCTGTTGGAAAGTTATTGAAAATGTGTGTTCCTGAATAATGCACACCTTTTTGTAGAAGAGTAAGTGACTTTAAATCCTTGTGAAGGTTATTCTTATTTCTAGTATTGATTCCACGAATTGAGCTGTTGGTTTGAAAAAATGATATATTTTTAATGACAAATTTCATTAAGGAGTAAATATATTGGGAAGCAGTAGTTAGTATCCCTAGTTCCCTAAACTGGTTTCTTCTGGATGTTCTTGAGTTCACACCACATATAACTCTTACTGCACGTTTTTGTGCCTGGAAAACTTTGGCTTGGCTTGATGAATTACCCCAAAAAATAATCCCTTATGACATTACGGAATGAAAGTAACCATAGTATGCCAGCTTTTTCATTTTTATATCCCCTATGTCTGACACAATTCGCATTGCAAATAGAGTTTTTTAAAGGTGCTTCAGCAGTTCTGTGATGTGCTCCTCCCAGTTGAATATATTATCAAGCTGTAATCCCAAGTATTTAACACTGTCCACTTCTTCTATCTGCTTGTCATCTTATGTTAGACATATACTCGTGGGACACCTCTTACAAGTTCTGAACTGCATGTAGTGTGCTTTTTTCAAAGTTTAGTGACAAACAATTGGCTAGGAACGAGTGATTTATGTCCACAAATATTTTATTAGCTGATCTTTCTAAGATTACATTTGATTTGCTATTTAATGCAATGTTTGTATCATCGGCAAACAAAACGAACTTGGCATCTGGTAATGTTACTGATGAAAGGTCATTGATATACACAAGAAAAAGTAAAGGCTCTAAAATGGAACCTTGTGGGACCCCACATGTAATTACTTCCCATTGGATGATGCCTGATAGCTTAATACATGTCTCTTTCCTAATAACACCCTTTGTTTCCAGCCAGATATATAAGATTTGAACCATTTTTCAGTATTTCCTGTTACACCATAATATACTAATTTGCTTAAAATGATATTGTTATTTACATAGCCAAATGCCTTTGACAGATCACAAAATATACGAGTTGCCTGCAATTTTTTGTCTAACGAATTAAGCACATTTTCACTGTAAGTGTAAATAGCCTTCTCTATATCAGAACCCTTTATAAATCCGAACTGCGACTTTGACAGTATGTTATTTGAGATAAGATGATTATAAATCCGATCCTACATTACTTTTTCTAAAATTTTAGAGAATGCTGGCAATAGGGAAATTTGGGGGCGTAAGGTACAGTGAAGCGACTCTAACAGCCTCTCCTGTACAAATGTCAACCTCACCTACCCGAGTTGCAGCTAAGGATTGCTGCACGGTACACCCTGTTATTGCTAACGAGGCTCTGACGACCGAATGTTTCCCGGGATAAGGAAACCCCCCCTATCAAGTGCCAACGGTCTCAAAGAGAGCGGATGAGCGGATAGAGGCAGGGCACTCTCTTGTCCTTGGAGTGAGAAATTGCTCCTAAAGGCGGAAGAACTTCACAGTCAACGGCATAGGATGGAGAAGGCAACGGGAAACCACTCCATTAAAGATCACTCAAGATATCCCAAGAATCAGTAGCGCACCATGCCAGAATCTTCTGTTAAACATAAATCCGGAGTAATAGTCCCCCAATCGGATCTCCGGGTGGGGACAATGGAAGGTCAGGCAAAGTTGAAGAATACACTAAAAATAGCAACATGGAATGTAAGAACACTCCTCCAATGCGGGAAATTAGAGAACCTCAAACTAGAGATGGACAGAATGGGAACAGACATAATAGGAATATCTGAGATGCGATGGCCTGAACCAGGAGACTTCAGATCAGGAAATTATCGTATCATTCATACAGGTACTAACCAAGGAACAACTGGAATCGGTGGAGTTGGAATAATTCTAAAAGGAAAACTCGGGAATCTAGTCACAGGATATGTGCAATTTAACTCTAGGATAATACTAGTCAAAATTGGAACCAAACCAAAGAACACGGTAATAGTACAAGTCTATATGCCGACATCGGCAGAAGAAGACGATGTAATAGAAACAGTGTATGAAGACATCAACAAAGTTATAAATTATGTTAAAGGTGAAGAGAACTTAATTATAATGGGAGATTGGAATGCTAGTGTTGGAGAAGAGAAAGTTGACGGAATTGTAGGGAAATATGGTCTAGGAGATAGGAACGAAAGAGGAAGCCGGATAATTGAATTTTGTGCCAAAAACAAGTTGGTCATAGCGAACTCCCTTTTCAACCACCATAAAAGAAGAAGGTACACGTGGAAAGCCCCAGGAGATACTAGAAGACACCAAATCGACTATATATTAGTAAAATCGCGTTTTAAAAACCAAATCAAGGATTGCAGAAGCTACCCGTCTGCGGATATTAATAGTGATCACAACCTTGTAATGATGAAATGCTTACTCAAACTCAAGCGATTAGAGAGAAAAACGAACAAAGTATGGAACAGAGATAACCTAAAGTCTGAAGAACTAGTGATCCCTTATGCACGGAAAACTGATGAGATGGCATCAAACATTATTCCCGGGAGTACTAACGAGGAGTGGAAACAAATCAAAGAAGGCATACATAAAGCAGCAGAAGAATTTATTGGGAAAGCCAAACCTGTAAACAGGAAAGAGTGGATAACACCTGAAATAATTTGTCTAATGGAAGAAAGAAGACTATACAAAAATGCCTCTGACGAGCAAAGCGAAAACAAATATAGAAAGCTTAGAAACCAAATAAACAGAGAATCTAGGAAAGCAAAAGAAAATTACCTCAACAGCATTTGTAAAGAGGTGGAGGAAAACATGGTTAAAGGAAAAACTGACTTGGCCTACAGAACAATAAAACAAAACTTTGCTAAACGGAAAGTAAAATCTTCAGGAACTATAAAGAACAAAGAGGGCAAGGTACTATTTGGATATGACACGCTGAAGAGATGGCAAGAATACATTGAAGAGCTATATCAAGGAGACCCTCTAACAGATAATATGATAGAATTAAGCGAAGAAGTAGAGAAAGAAGAACTAGGGGACACAATTCTGAAAGATGAATTTGAAAAAGCACTAAAAGAACTACCAGATAAGAAAGCGGCAGGTGTTGATGATATACCTTCTGAACTAATTAAGAAATCAGGAGACAAAATGAAAGCTACATTACTGCAACTCATACAGAAAATATACAAAACAGGTGAAGTTCCTGAAGACTATCAGAAATGCATCATATTCCCCATACCTAAGAAAGCATCTACTATGGACTGTGAAAACCATCGAACACTCAGTCTTCTTTCACACGCATCAAAAATTCTAATAAGAATAATTTTGAAAAGAGTTGAAAACCAATTGAATAGCACTCTAAGTGAAGACCAATTCGGTTTTAGAAGCGGTGTAGGGACGAGGGAAGCAATCTTATCTTTAAGACTAATAATTGAGAAACAAATTTCCAAAAACAAACAAGTATTTATAGCCTTCGTAGACCTCGAAAAGGCATTTGACAATGTTGTATGGCCAGAAATGTTTAGAATTCTGAAGAAGGCTGGTCTGAAATATAATGACAGAAGGATAATCTTTAAAATATACCAAAATGAAACAGCCTTAGTTAAGAAGGAAAACAAAGAAGAAACAGCAAGAATAAGGAAAGGAGTGAGACAGGGATGCCCACTATCTCCAGTAATTTTCAACGCATATATCCAAGAAGCAATAGATAAAATAAGAGAGAATATTGAAGTAGGAATAAAACTTAACGGAATGAAAATAGATATGTTGCGATATGCAGATGATATCGCCATAATTACAGAAAGGAAAGAAGATTTAGAAGCCGCACTCAGTGAAATGGAAAACACCTTAAAAGAACAGTATGGAATGAAAATAAATAAGAAAAAGACTAAAGTGATGGTGAGTGGCGCCCTGAACTACAATGAACCCATACGAATAACAATAAAGGGAGAGAAACTAGGGCAGGTTACAGAATTTAACTACTTAGGTAGCAAAATAACAGCAGATGGAAGGAGCAAAAGTGACATTAAAAACAGAATACAACTTGCCAAAATAGCATTCAATGGAAAAAGAAACTTACTGACGAGTAGAAATGTTAGTTTAGACGTAAGAAAGAGAGTCATGAAAACCTATGTGTGGAGTACAGCCCTTTACGGATGTGAAACTTGGACTAGTGGAAAAGAAGAAAAGAGAAGATTAGAGGCATTCGAAATGTGGTGCTACCGGAGAATGGAAAAAATCAGCTGGCGAGACAAGGCTACAAACGAAGATGTCCTCAGAAGAGTGAAAGAAAACAGATCTCTTTGGCGAAATATACAGAAAAGAAGAATAACCTTCATAGGTCACATTTTACGGCATAACAATTTCATTAAGAGAATATTAGAAGGAATCATTGAAGGAAGAACTCGCCGAGGACGACCTAGATTAAGCTACATTCAACAAGTAATAAATGACATCGGGTGCCAGACCTATGCAGATATGAAGAAGAAAGTTGACAAAAGAACGGAATGGCGTGCTGCTGCCAACCAACCTGTGGGTTGATAACCGAAGAAGAAGAAGAAGAGGGAAATTTGACAGAAATTTGATGCTATTTCTTTATGTCACTTCTTAAACAGTGGCTTAACTTCAGCTTATTTCAACCATTCAGGAAATATTCCACTGATAAACGACTGGTTACGCAGATAGCTTAATATGTTACTTAACTCAGAATCATATTCTTGAATTAACTTTTTTGATATTTCATCATATCCAACAGATGTTTTTGATTTTAAAGATTCTGTTATGGATATTCTTTCTGCTGGGGTAGTGAGGGTCAAATTGATATTATGGAAGTTACTTGAAATGTCTGACCTGAGGTATTCCATAGCAGCACCTACAGAAACTGACAACCCCATCTTTTCAATAATAGTTATAAAATGTTTTTCAAAAAGTTCTGCAACACTATACACATCTGTCATCAATGCATCGGTTACTCTTAATGCTATTTGTCCCTCTTCATGTCTGATTCTACCGGTCTCCTCCTTCACTATATCCCATATTGTCTTTATTTTGTTGTCTGATATGACTATCTTTTCCTTGTAATATATTTGCTTTGATGTTCGTATTATAGTCTTTAATATTTTGCAGTATATCTTGTAATGTGCTATAACATCAACATCAAAAACTGTTTTGGATTGACAGAGTTTTCTTTTTGTTTTACAAGATACCCCTAGTCCTTGAGTAATCCATAGCTTCATTGTAGACTTTGCTCTAACCTTGGTTAGTTTTGGGGGAAACAGTGTTCAAATAAGGTAAGCACTTTATTTGAAAAAGTTATATTTTTCATTCATGCCATGAGCACTGTAAACATCAGTCCAGTGCATGTCTCTGAGGAGTGTCCTAAAATAATCAATTTCTGGCTTATTGATTACCCTCTTGAACTCAGATTTAACAGATTTTATATCCTGTTCAGTATTAACATTTAACAGAAGGAACTGCATGTCATGGTCTGAGTGGCCATTGACTATTGGTTTTGTAATATAATTTTGTTCATTGGACTTTTCTATAAATATATTACCAATGGCTGTTTGTGAGCAATTGGCTACCCTAGTGGGGAACTTTACAGTGGGAGTTAAGTTGAATGATATTGTTTCTAACTCAAATAAGTTCTTATTGGGGGAGTCTTTAAGGAAATCTACATTGAAAAACCACTATTTCTTTATTTTTGGTTGTTAAATGGACAAGTACAGCTTCAAGGTGTTTTATGAACAGAATAAAGTTACCTGTAGGTGCCCAATATACACTTAATATTATGAAGGATTCTTTGGGACTATCTACTTCTGTTGCACATGCTTCCATATGCTGTTCTAGGCAAAATTTATGAATGTCTATGTTCTTGCAATCATGACAGTTCCTGATGAATATGGCAACTCCTCCTTTCTCCATTTCTGCTGTAAAAAAGTGAGATGCAAAACTAAACCTGTAGCACTGAAAAGTTCTGTCATTAGACCCTCATCAGATAACACTAGAGGCCATGATGACGTTACTTCAGCAGTAATATCGTATGATCTGTTGGTATCAGTTACATGGTTAACAGAGCTCTGGTATCAGTCACGTAGTGGACACAGCCGTGGGCTCAGTCACTCGGTGAGCAGAGGTCTGCTGTCAGTCTTACAGTGAGCAGAGGTCTCGTACCTCTGTTAGCCGCGTGACTGATACCGCTCGGTATTACTTCGGAGGCAACAGCGCAGCGTCCTTAAGTGTTATCTGATGATGGTCTTCTGACCAAATATGCTAGCAACATTAACATCAAATAAACTCGATTGAGACTGCTTTTCACAGTAACTTGTTTATTTTATGAGGAATAGTAAACCACCGTACCCCCCATGAACCATGGACCTTGCCGTTGGTGGGGAGGCTTGCGTGCCTCAGCGATACAGTTGGCCGTACCGTAGGTGCAACCACAATGGAGGGGTATCTGTTGAGAGGCCAGACAAACGTGTGGTTCCTGAAGAGTGGCAGCAGTCTTTTTAGTAGTTGCAGGGGCAACAATCTGGATGATTGACTGATCTGGCCTTGTAACACTAACGAAAACGGCCTTGCTGTGCTGGTACTGCGAATGGCCGAAAGCAAGGGGAAACTACAGCCGTAATTTTTCCCGAGGGCATGCAGCTTTGCTGTATGGTTAAATGATGATGGCGACCTCTTGGGTAAAATATTCCGGATGTAAAATAGTCCCCCATTCGGATCTCCGGGCGGGGACTACTCTAGAGGACGTCGTTATCAGGAGAAAGAAAACTGGCGTTCTACGGATCAGAGCGTGGAATTCCAGATCCCTTAATCGCGCAGGTAGGTTAGAAAATTTAAAAAGGGAAATGGATAGATTAAAGTTAGATATAGTGGGAATTAGTGAAGTTCGGAGGCAGGAGGAACAAGAATTTTGGTCAGGTGAATACAGGGTTATAAATACAAAATCAAATAGGGGTAGTGCAGGAGTAGGTTTAATAATGAATAAAAAAATAGGAGTGCGGGTAAGCTACTACAAGCAGCATAGTGAACGCATTATTGTGTCCAAGATAGACACGAAGCCCATGCTTACTACAGTAGTACAAGTTTATATGCCAACTGGCTCTGCAGATGATGAAGAAATTGATGAAATGTATGATGAGATAAAACAAATTATTCAGGTAGTGAAGGCAGTCGAAAATTTAATAGTCATGGGTGACTGGAATTCGTCAGTAGGAAAAGGGAGAGAAGGAAACATAGTGGGTGAATATGGATTGGGGAAGAGAAATGAAAGAGGAAGCCGCCTGGTAGAATTTTGCACAGAGCATAACTTAATCATAGCTAACACTTGGTTCAAGAACCATAAAAGAAGGTTGTATACCTGGAAGAATCCTAGAGATACTAGAAGGTATCAGATAGATTATATAATGGTAATACAGAGATTTAGGAACCAGGTTTTAAATTGTAAGACATTTCCAGGGGCAGATGTGGACTCTGACCACAATCTATTTGTTATGAACTGCACATTAAAACTGAAGAAACTGCAAAAAGGTGGGAAATTAAGGAGATGGGACCTGGACAAACTGACTAAACCAGAAGTTGTACAGAATTTCAGGGAGAGCATAAGGGAACAATTGACAGGAATGGGGGAAAGAAATACAGTAGAAGAAGAATGAGTAGCTCTGAGGGATGCAGTAGTGAAAGCGGCAGAGGATCAAGTAGGTAAAAAGACAAGGGCTAGTAGAAATTCTTGGGTAACAGAAGAAATATTGAATTTAATTGATGAAAGTAGAAAATATAAAAACGCAGTAAATAAACCAGGCAAAAAGGAATACAAACGACTCAAAAATTAGATTGACAGGAAGCGCAAAATGGCTAAGCAGGGATGGCTAGAGGACAAATGTAAGGATATAGAGGCTTATCTCACTAGGGGTAAGATAGATACTGCCTACAGGAAAATTAAAGAGACCTTTGGAGAAAAGAGAACCACTTGTATGAATATCAAGAGCTCAGATGGAAACCCAGTTGTAAGCAAAGAAGGGAAAGCAAAAAGGTGGAAGGAGTGTATAGAGGGTGTATACAAGGGCGATGTACTTGAGGATAATATTATGGAAATGGAAGAGGATGTAGATGAAGATGAAATGGGAGATAAGATACTGCGTGAAGAGTTTGACAGAGCACTGAAAGACCTGAGTCGAAACAAGGCCCCGGGAGTAGACAACATTCCATTAGAAGTACTGATGGCCAGTCCTCACGAAACTCTACCATCTGATGAGCAAGATGTATGAGACAGGTGAAATACCCTCAGACTTCAAGAAGAATATAATAATTCCAATCCAAAAGAAAGCAGGTGTTGACAAATGTGAAAATTACCGAACTATCAGTTTAATAAGTCACAGCTGCAAAATACTAACGCGAATTCTTGACAGACGAATGGAAAAACTGGTAGAAGCCGACCTAGGGGAAGATCAGTTTGGATTCCGCAGAAATGTTGGAACACGTGAGGCAATACTGACCTTACGACTTATCGTAGAAGAAAGATTAAGGAAAGACAAACCCACGTTTCTAGCATTTGTAGACTTAGAGAAAGCTTTTGACAATGTTGGCTGGAATACTCTCTTTCAAATTCTAAAGGTGGCAGGGGTAAAATACAGGGAGCGAAAGGCTATTTACAATATGTACAGAAGCCAGAAGGCAGTTATAAGAGTCGCGGGGAATGAAAGGGAAGCAGCGGTTGGGAAGGGAGTGAGACAGGGTTCTAGCCTGTCCCCGATGTTATTCAATCTGTATATTGAGCAAGCAGTAAAGGAAACAAAAGAAAAATTCGGAGTATGAATTAAAATCCATGGAGAAGAAATTTAAACTTTGAGGTTCGCCGATGACATTGTAATTCTCTCAGAGAAAGAAGGACTTGGAAGAGCAGTTGAACGGAATGGACAGTGCCTTGAAAGGAGTATATAAGATGAACATCAACAAAAGCAAAACGAGGATAATGGAATGTAGTCGAATTAAGTTGGGTGATACTGTGGGAATTAGATTAGGAAATGAGACACTTAAAGTAGTAAAGGAGTTTTGCTATTTGGGGAGCAAAATAACTGATGATTGTCGAAGTAGAGAGGATATAAAATGTAGACTGGCAATGACAAGGAAAGCGTTTCTGAAGAAGAGAAATTTGTTTACATCAAGTATAGATTTAAGTGTCATGAAGTCGTTTCTGAAAGTATTTGTATGGAAGTGAAACATGGACGATAAATAGTTTGGACAAGAAGAGAATAGAAGATTTTGAAATGTGGTGCTACTGAAGAATGCTGAAGATTAGATGGGTAGATCACGTAACTAATGATGAGGTGTTGAATAGAATTGGGGGAAGAGGAGTTTGTGGCACAACTTGACAGGAAGAAGGGACCGGTTGGTGGGACATGTTCTGGGGCATCAAGGGATCACAAATTTAGCATTGGAGGGCAGCGTGGTGGGTAAAAATCGGAGAGGGAGACCAAGAGATGAATACACTAAGCAGATTCAGAAGGATGTACGTTGCAGTAGGTACTGGGAGATGAAGAACTTGCACAGGATAGAGTAGCATGGAGAGCTGCATCAAACCAGTCTCAGGACTGAAGACAACAACAACATCAGTAAACCAGACAAAAGGATGAAAAGTTTCCAAATTAATGTATCACTAAACCTGAGAACCTCCTTTGGAACGTTAAAGATAAGTGATATCTATTTTTGTGCTGATGTAAAGCTATGTACTCCTAGTCATGCATACGGTGTTACTCAGATTTCGCAATTGCAGCAAAACCAAAACACATAGCAACATCTATTAACTGTAAGCGTTCTGAATGCATGAACGGATGATATTTATAATTTTTGAGGTGCAGTTCAGTGTTTAACCAGCTGAGTAATTCATGCAATTTGCAATACTTAATTTCTCTGCGCTGAGCGGATATAGCGTCCTCAGTGCTATATTACGAGAGGACTTGAAAAACAGTATTTATAAATTGAATGATATGTTTTTATCGTGTAGCCGTAAAATAATAATCTCTCTGTCCAAGTTTCAAATGCAAAGAAATAATTTATGACAAAATGATCTAAAGAGACGACAAGATACGCTCTTTTGTTAATTTTTTAGTCGTCTTGACTTCCTCTTTTGTGTTGAATGTGTATAGAGGGACATCTTGCGAGTGCTGGCAAATGTAAGCATATTTGTATGAGTTAAGCATATAATATACTGATTTAATATTATTGTGCACTTTCAATTTGTAAGAGGTGATCCCGATTTCATGTCCGCCTTCCTTGAGTTAACCTGCATTCAAGTAATTTACTGTTCAACAATCGCAGCGGCCGATGCAGCCAACGACGCCATTACGTGGCGATATTAACTTATGAAAAATTAGCGGAAGCGGAAATCTCGCCCACTATTAACATAATATTAATTTTTCTCCACAGCCGCCCGACGTTGCAGAAAATGCTTGGCTTTAAGATTCTTATTTTCAGTACCATAGCCGAGACCCAGAGCCAGGACTCTGACTACAATACAATGCTTAACGGAGGTAAGAAAAATACTCTCGCGCGTGTGTGGGCCGCAATTTTAATTAATAACTGAAGATTTCTTGCTTTAAAGTGAACTGACTAGCCGAGGAAATTAATATGAAAAGTTTATTACATTGTACAACTTATATGCTCATGTTTTAAGATTCAGCGAGTCTAAGATTCATTAACGTAACAAATAATTTAAGATTAATATTGCTGAAATGGAGAACTTCAGGAAAGCATTTAATCGTAAAATCAAAATTAAATGAAATATCATTTTTATTAAGGCCCACCACGTAAGTCGGCAACAATCAAAAAAATAATAATAACAATAATTATATATATATATATATATATATATATATATATATATATATATATATATATATTAAATTACGACGGCCGACGGACGCGAGATTGGCGCCGCAACTTTGGGGCCCGATTAAAGAAAATACGAAATTTACGAAATCTGACTCTATTGTAATGAATGTAATTATGTATGTGTCTAATTGTTGTAAAATATTAATGCTTGTATGAATTCTTTTACATGTACAACAACAAAACCACACCCTGAGGAGATCTGGAGAGGAAAAAGTGTAGAAAAGAAAAAGGATTGCGAGAAAGAAAAATAAGTAAAGTAAGGCCTATTGTGCAAGCATCCTGTGTAGCTCTGTGCGGAATATCGAACCCATGTGCACATGAGATACCTTTGGTGTTTTGTGTATTTATGTGTTTGTTTTTGGAGGGGATAATTATTCGTTTTGTTTATTTATATGTTTATTTTTGGAGGGGATAATTAATCGTGTGTGTATCAGTGTTAAAGATTCCTCAGTGGCTTAAAGTGAATTTAGTATGGGTAAGATAGGACAACCTAAAGCATCCGTACCAGAAGAACAAAATTCTGTTAATATGGAAAGTGAGGATCCTTTGCAATACGTAAACGAATCCCAAGCCACCGCCTCGGATAACATAATTTCCGGAGCGGGGGGCGAGGATCTGTGGACGGTGAATGACGCTCCACAGCAGAATGGGAATAGAGTAACAACTCCACTGCCTGGGCAGGGGGGCCAATCGAGTGCTAGATTAAGCGGGGCACCAGTATGCTCACCGATTGCAGACCCATTTGCAGAATTTCTGCGCAGGTTAGAAGAAAGAGATAAACAAAGAGACGAAAAACTGGCTCAGATGCTGCATGAGCAGGAGAAAAAATTAACGCAAAAGCTCAATGAGCAAGAGCAGCGCAGTGAAGCAAAACTAGACAGTATCCAAAGCGAACTTGCCGAGATGCGGGACGCGTGCAAAGAAATACCCGATCTTGTGCAAAGCTTAGCCGGCGAAATGCAAAAATTACAGATATCGCAGGCTAGGCTTGAAGATAATGTCCAGACTTTAACCAACCGCGTAGATAATGTGGAGATAGATGCACGGAAAAGTATTGACGCATATTTGGAAGTGCAAGCTCAAAAAGTAGAAAAAGAATTAAATGAATGGCTAGAAGTAAAGGATCGCGAGATATCTGCAAAGATTGAAAGCGACGTAAAAACAGCTGTAGAACAAGCGACTGCGGTCGCGAGCGTAAATATTGACGCTAGCGCTGCTGCACTACTTGCCGAATTAACACAGATCAAATCCCGTGTGACAGCGGAGTTGCCAAATTGGCAACAGGAGGTCGCGCGGAGACTGTCTGCGTTGGAAAGCAATGTAAACAGTGGCGGACAGATCATGAATCCGACTCCGCGTACTGATTACTGTAATAACGCTGGCGGTAGGCAGGGTGCGAGTGCGCAACCGCAACCTAATGCGAATTATGAGCACGAACAACATACGATACCGTGCAGCGCACATCACGAAGTGATGAATGTCCCAGAATGTAGCAATCAGATGTGCAAAAAAGAGGACAATGTAATAAAACACAGGACATTCCAACCCTTCAATAGCGAAAAACGAAATGTCCACCCTGTTGTATTTATTAAGAGCTTCAGGAATGTGTTTCCCTGGACATGGACGGAAAGACAAAGAATACAGTTCGTGGTCTCCTTTATTCAAGGTGACGCGGCACTGTGGGCCACCGACGTGTCCGAAAAATGTCTAACGATGCAACAGTTTGAAGGTGCATTCTTGCAAAAATTCTGGTCCGATAGCGTCCAAGAAAGACTACGAAAGGAGTTGTACAGTCCAGAAATGTACAATCCTAAGATGGGAACGTTACGCAAATATTTCGAAAAGTATATAAACAAAACCAGGTACTGGGACGAGCCAATGTCCGATCGTGACATAATCAGATTAATAAAAATGAAGTTGCCCAGTGAAATTAAAAGATATTTCATCAATGTGCCGGAATACGATATAGAACAATTCATGGAAATAGTGGATTCTGTTGACTTATTGATCGAAGATATGAAAACCGCAAACAAGTGGAACCATGCAGGCTGTAATCAACAAAAAGCCGATTACAATAGCAGCCACAGTAACGGTAGTAACAACGGGAATAGGCAAGAGCACCGGCAACAGAATCGAGGCACAAACAATGGCAATGGTTATAACAACAACGGTTATAATCGTCAAAATCGAAAGAGACATCATGATGGACGCATGAGTAATGGATATAATGGTAACGGCAATCCGCAGTGGCGGAACAACCGAAACCAGTGGCGTGGTAGTAATGAACCGACACCACAGTGGCAACAAAACACAGCGCCACAATGGAACGCCAACCCAGATCCGTCACAGAGAATGTCAGGAAGTTACAACCGACCACCGCAAAACCAGGGCCATACACAATATCAAAATACACCATCGGGGAGGCAGGGCGGCCAACCCAACAGTAGCAACAACAACAACCAGAACCACAATGTGAGGTTAGTGGAAGTGACAGACAACTGTCAACCCACTAATGCTCATCCGTTAAACTAAAGACAGCCACAATACGCTCTCCGTTGTTGGCTGCAGGATGGTGTAGTGAGGGCACATTCACGGATGACAGCCATAAACTTTGTATGCTGAGATACAATGAAGGAACAAAAATAGAAAAGGAACTTGTAGACACACCGCAGAAATGTAACCAAACCGACAAAAGTGTTGTGCAGGCTATATTGCAAGCAGATATGTATGGAGCACCAATACACATAATAGTCGATACTGGTGCGTCAACCAATGTCATGAGCGCAAATTTTTACAAGTACTTGAGTCAAAATAATAGAATACCAGTATTGCCAGTGAAGAATTGTCGTGTTACAGGTGCAATAGGTGCACAATCTCATATCATAAAGCACTAGGTGCAAGTCGAGTTTACGGTAGGAAATGAAGCAATGAAAAGCTCGTTCCTAGTAGTTAAGGGATTAGGTGTTGCTTGCATCCTGGGGATGGAATTTTTACGCCAAAGAGGGACGCAAAAATCGACCTTTTGTGCGGGGAAGTAAGCCTTATGAATGAGGGTACACGTGTAGTTTTGCCGTTGTTTAGGACACGGGAAGTGCACGGTAAATATTGCCGGAGCTTTCAGTCGAGATTCGAAGGAATACAGCTAATGAATTTATATTCTGACTTAAGTACAAGACAAGTATATTTTAAAGATTTTATTACTGAAGACAAAGAGGAAAAAAGGAAACTGATAGCCATGAAAGTTAGGGAGTCAGAACATTTGACTGAAGCACAACAAAACGAATTGACTCAGCTACTTACAGATTATGAGAATGTGTTTTCGGAAAAACCCGGTGTTATCGAGGGCTACACCTATAACATCGAAGTGGTACCTCACGATACTTTCTGTCACGCAAACTACACCATCCCGTGGTCAAAGAAGGAGGCAGTTACGAAGGAAATAAGAAAAATACTTGATTGGGGGATAATTGAACCATCTCTATCCCCGTACAGCAGTCCGCTCGTGGCTGTAGCGAAAGCGGACGGCAGTATACGTCTCGTGCTTGATGCGCGCGATATTAACAAAATAATTGTACCTGTCAGAACGCGACCAGAAAACCTCGATGAACAGATACAGAAGTTTTATGGAGTTAAATATCTGACCTCTGTCGATATGCGTTCGTCGTATTGGCAAATCCCACTAACTGAATCATCAAGAAAGTACACTGTCTTTGTGTTTGCCGGCAGAAGTTACCAATTTAAAGTTTTACCATTTGGATTACAT
The DNA here is from genome assembly GCF_023898315.1 of Schistocerca nitens. NCBI lineage: Eukaryota > Metazoa > Arthropoda > Insecta > Orthoptera > Acrididae > Schistocerca > Schistocerca nitens. Next base: position 2,046,199 of record NC_064619.1, on the reverse strand, counting down.
GTTAGTGCAGGTGTCTTCATTGCAGCGCTCGATAAAGTATTAGGACCGGATTTGTTGGACCGAGTAACGTTGTATGTCGATGACTTATTAATAGCTACTCCCGATTGGGAAAGCCACATGGACACGCTGAGATGCGTACTAAAAAGATTTTCTGAGGTAGGCGTAACAGCAAACCTCGCAAAATCCAAATTTGGCAGGGAGAGAATAAAATTTCTTGGTCATGTATTGTGCCCGATCCGAAGAAAATGGCAGCAATTGAGAACTTCCCTCCTCCTAGAACCAAGAAACAGTTAAAGGCATTTCTGGGTCTAGTGTTATTTTTCAGACTATTCATACCTGACCAGCTTTTAAATGATAATACCCTGTTAAACTTGTTGAGAAAGAATACACCCTGGATATGGAATGAACTGTGCCAGCAGTCATTTGAGCAAATACGACAAGCCCTTCTAAATGCTAATCTACTGTCACATCCTGACATGTCAAAGGAATTTTGCCTTGCTACAGACGCCTCCACTGTCGGACTAGCCGCTTGTTTGTTTCAAATCGATGAGGATGGTGGAAACAAGAACGTAAGAATAATCGGTTTCGCAAGCCGAGTGTTGTCAAGTTGTGAACGATCATATACAGTCACCGAACTCGAAACACTAGCAGTAGTATGGGCCATGAAGAAGTTCAGATACTATGTGTACGGAAAAAATGTAAAAATTTTCTGTGATCATCAGGCCTTAAGTTTTTTGCTGACATGCAAGTTAATGCACGACAGGTTGACTAAGTGGGTGCTTTCTCTGCAGGAATATCAATTTCAAATAATGTATATAAAAGGTTGTGACAACGTAGTACCTGATGCTTTGTCACGGTTGCCGCAAGGTCTGCCTGAGTTAACAACAATACTAGAACAGGCAACAGAGTACAAAATTTTAGTTATGAAAGACCCTACTTGTCGAAAAAAGTTCCTGCAGACGTGCAAGCAACTGACTAGTTTACAGGACGAAGATCCCGCCTGGGGAAAAGTCAAACAAGAACTCCTATCTTCGGGTGGAAATCAGATAGGTAGCCATTATTCTGTGCAAAATGGGGTATTATATTACCGGAAGGATGTTAACAAGGACTTGTGGTGTATCTGTGTACCGGAAGTATGTATCAGTGATTTAATCTGGCACGTGCACCTTTCGTGGGGACACGTGGGTATTGAAAAATGTAGAGCACTTCTCGCAAGACAATGTTATTTTAAGAATATGAAAAGAATAATTCAGAATGTTGTAAGGACATGTGTAGTTTGTCAAAGGACGAAACCTACAAATCTGCCCACTGTAAGTGAATTGCATCCTGTTGTTCCTAACAAACCATTACGACTAGTTTCTGTTGACATTCTAGGGCCACTACCCACTGGCAGAGGTGGTGTGAAATATGTATTTGCTGTATATGATGCCTTTTCCAAATTTCTAAAATTGTATCCTGTAAAAGCTTCAACGGCCACACCCCTCATTCAGAAATTACGAACAGATTATTTTGTTAATGTTGGCAAACCACAGATCATATTATCCGATAATGCCACCTATTTTACTGGTCTCAAATGGAAAACGTTTCTACAAGAGCAAGGTATTAAACACATTTTTGTAACCCGATTTCACCCGGAAAGCAGTCTTGTAGAGCGTACCTTTAAAGAGTTGAACAGGTTCATGAGAACTTACATTCCGAATCGCCACACCAAGTGGGCAGAATACGTTTCGACTTTTGTGGAACTCCACAATAGATTGCCACATTCAGCCACCGGTTATACTCCACTAGAAGTCATGTTTGGAAAGAATGAAACCGACAGCTGGCTGTCACCATTAACAACTGTACCACGACAAGTTGTACCTCACGAACAAATTATAGCTGAGACTTTAAATAACTTAACGAGGTGCGCGGAGCGCCGAAAGGAGAACCATGACAAGAAAATAAAGAAGGTAACAGTGTATCAACCAGGTGACTTGGTGCTAATAAGGACTCATCCCAAGTCATCTCTGTTAGCGAAAAAGAATAAAAAATGGCAACTGGTGTATGCCGGGCCCTACAAAATCATAGACATACCACATGGATGTAGCTATTTGTTGGGTGACGTAGAATCGGAAGAGATTAAAGGACCCTATCCATACAAAGACTTAAAGAAGTTCGCTCAGTAGAGCAACGTTTACATTTGTGTGTATTAGGTTAAGTTTATAGTGTATTTTTTTCTGTGTGTAAATGTTCAGAATTTAGTGTAACATTTAAAGACAATGAGGCACACAAGATTAGTGCGATTCAATTTTGTAGATGTTAAGGAATAATAGTATTTTTAAACAATTGCATTTTGAAAAAAAAATGAACGTAGGTTTAAGAATATTTTACAAATTTCATGTTGAAAAATGCTTAAAAAAACAAATTCAACAGCATGTAACGATGAAAGAATTTTTCATTAGTGTGTCATGAATATTTTTGAACTGTAGTAGTAATGCAACTTATGAAATTCAATATTATAGTGTATAAGTTGTTCTATGTATTTATGTCTATACCGATCTTGAAATATGCTCAATCATAATTTACTTAACAATATCAGTGCAGGGTGTACATCACCCAAGGTAGCTCATGTGTTGTGGACAAGGTACAAAGCAAATCAGTAAATGCGACTACCGCTAAGCACTGTTAAAATATATTGCCATCTGCTAAGGCAGAGATTTGCACGAATTTGTAGTGTAAACAAAAGTCACAAATCTAACACTAATCAAGGAACTTGCACGCTAGGCCTAGATTATAAAATGTGTACAATAATGCGAGAAACAAAGTTTTGTAAAGTCGAGCCTGGCTCTGGAGGGCAAGTACGCAATGAGTGGGCAGACATGTATGGGGACTTACCTCAGATGAGACGGAAATACAACTGTATAGTCAAAAAATCTGAAGGCAAGTACGACTCTAAGTGAAAAATGAAAAGAGATAATTAGTGCGAGAGACTGGTAAAATCCAGCACGAGCCAAAATCCAGTTCAGACTGAATGAAATACATTAGTGTTTGTGAACTAATCGAAACAGTTACTTTAAGCAGTGTGAAAAACTGTGAAGGTGAAACTGTGATATGGACAGTGAAGTGCTAGTATTGAACGTTCAACAGCGGTAAGGACGCCAAACGCCAATATTACGCACGGAAAACTGTGAATTTGCTTATAAATGTGAACTGTTAACGTGAAGTGAACCCAAAGTCAATATTTTTGGGACAGGCTGTAGTTTCAGTGAGCACAATAATGCGAGATTGGAATGCGATGCGTGGACTGTTGCAAAACAGCGACCGCAGAAACGGCGAATGTTTGTGCTAAGCTCGTACTGGGACACTCACCAGTGCCTGCGAGTGCGGCGAAAACATAAATAATTGTATCAAGACAAAAACTGACATGTAATGGAAACAGTGGCGCATCAGAACTGCATTCACGGGAGAAGATCCATGTCATGTATTCTGCAAGACAGTGCTAGCTTGACACTCGGAAACTGGCGAAAACTTAACAACTGCCGCACTAATGAATGCTTCTTTCCGACTCGCGTAACCATCTGCAGCGGGAAACAAATATTACTTTGGTTGCGTGTATGTTTCATGTACTACGTCGGAGATGCGTAGCAGAGCTGACTCCTGCCAACAAGCGGGGGGGGGGGGGGGGGGGCGAATATCATCCCACTCTGCCACGCCCGGGCGAGACAGAAGCGCATCGCCAACCGTGCGGCCGATCAGCTGATTCTGACGTTCCGCGACGGCGAGAGACACGCTGGCGTCGAACGGGCGTTGACCTCTCCGCAGCCGCCGCGACCGCCGAGCACCGAACACACCAACCGACGCCGTCGCGAGCTAAACGCCGCGGCGTAGATCATCAACGACACCGCAATCAATTGTTATAATGACCTCATTTCTTTGCATAGTGCAACAAAAAATTATTTGTAATGTATGCACAGCTGTACTCCAATGACATCCCAGAAACATTTAAGTGAAAGTGACCAAAGCAGTTAGTCTGTCGCTCCGCCGAGGTTTTCCCCAGGTTTCCCTGCGGCCGGCCAAATGGGGAGCGAACAGTTGACACCCCTGGGACTTCAAATATACCGGACTAACTCGTGGTTGTATACCTTGAACTTCATCTGTATTACACTTTGTGTGCAACACACCTCAGTAATTACAACATACGATGTGACATATGTAAACTGTGAAAGAAAAATCTGCGTGTGGACACTGTGGACGTGAAAGAGGAAATATTTATGTCAAAAAACACGAACATTTTTTATGACATAAACATTTCGGGGGGCAATATAGCGTCCCCAGTGCTATATTACGAGAGGACTTGAAAAACAGTATTTATAAATTGAATAATATGTTTTTATCGTGTAGCCGTAAAATAATAATCTCTCTGTCCAAGTTTCAAATGCAAGGAAATAATTTATGACAAAATGATCTAAAGAGACGACAAGATACGCTCTTTTGTTAATTTTTTAGTCGTCTTGACTTCCTCTTTTGTCTTGAATGTGTATAGAGGGACATCTTGCGAGTGCTGGCAAATGTAAGCATATTTGTATAAGTTAAGCATATAATATACTGATTTAATATTATTGTGCACTTTTAATTTGTAAGAGGTGATCCCGATTTCATGTCCGCCTTCCTTGAATTAACCTGCATTCAAGTAATTTACAGTTCAACAATCGCAGCGGCCGATGCAGCCAACGACGCCATTACGTGGCGATATTAACTTATGAAAAATTAGCGGAAGCGGAAATCTCGCCCGCTATTAACATAATATTAATTTTTCTCCACAGCCGCCCGACGTTGCAGAAAATGCTTGGCTTTAAGATTCTTATTTTCAGTACCATAGCCGAGACCCAGAGCCAGGACTCTGACTACAATACAATGCTTAACGGAGGTAAGAAAAATACTCTCGCGCGTGTGTGGGCCGCAATTTTAATTAATAACTGAAGATTTCTTGCTTTAAAGTGAACTGACTAGCCGAGGAAATTAATATGAAAAGTTTATTACATTGTACAACTTATATGCTCATGTTTTAAGATTCAGCGAGTCTAACATTCATTAACGTAACAAATAATTTAAGATTAATATTGCTGAAATGGAGAACTTCAGGAAAGCATTTAATCGTAAAATCAAAATTAAATGAAATATCATTTTTATTAAGGCCCACCACGTAAGTCGGCAACAATCAAAAAATAATAATAACAATAATATATATATATATATATATATATATATATAAATTACGACGGCCGACGGACGCGAGACGGACCCTTAAATATTTGCGTCGCCATACGAGTTCGAAATTGTAATTTTATGGTAAGGTCTTATGGGACCAAACTGCTGAAGTCATCAATCCCTAAGCTTACAAACCACTTAATCTAATTTAAACTATCTTACGCTAAGGGCAACACACACTCCCATGCCCGAGGGAGGACTCGAACCTCCGTCGGGGGGATCTGCGCGAATCTACATCTACATCTACATTCATACTCTGCAAGCCACCCAACGGTGTGTGGCGGAGGGCACTTTACGTGCCACTGTCATTACCCCCCTTTCCTGTTCCAGTCGCGTATGGTTCGCGGGAAGAACGACTGTCTGAAAGCCTCCGTGCGCGCTCTAATCTCTCTAATTTTACATTCGTGATCTCCTCGGGAGGTATAAGTAGGGGGAAGCAATATACTCGATACCTCATCCAGAAACGCACCCTCTCGAAACCTGGCGAGCAAGCTACCCCGCGATGCAGAGCGCCTCTCTTGCAGAGTCTGCCACTTGAGTTTATTAAACATCTCCGTAACGCTATCACGGTTACCAAATAACCCTGTGACGAAACGCGCCGCTCTTCTTTGGATCTTCTCTATCTCCTCCGTCAATCCGATCTGGTACGGATCCCACACTGATGAGCAATACTCAAGTATAGGTCGAACGAGTGTTTTGTAAGCCACCTCCTTTGTTGCTGGACTACATTTTCTAAGCACTCTCCCAATGAATCTCAACCTGGTACCCGCCGTACCAACAATTAATTTTATATGATCATTCCACTTCAAATCGTTCCGCACGCATACTCCCAGATATTTTACAGAAGTAACTGCTACCAGTGTTTGTTCCGCTATCATATAATCATACAATAAAGGATCCTTCTTTCTATGTATTCGCAATACAATCGTGACAAAAAGGTTCTCGACCGTGCGGCCACGACTTCGAATCTTGTTCATATACGAGACACATGAGTGCAAATATAAATTACCTTGATATAATCCTTGGCTTAATCACATCGTGGTTCCTTAAAAAAAAGGGGCCGCTGACGATTACTTGATGCACCTTTGACCAGTCTAGGATTTTATTCCATCTCTAAATACTCCGTCGACAATGCGATCCTAAATTATAATCTTATTGTTTTCTCTTGACTCTAGGAAGCAAAATAACGAAGACACTACGCTTTTCGTTCGTCCGAGTTTCGACCTGATGTTCATAATATGTTCAAACTGAATCCGTTAGTAATATGTTTATGGTCTCTGAAACTATTTGATGAAACATTTCACACGTGTTCAGACAACTTAAATGGTTATCAGCCTGGAGAGTGAATCAAAATATACACCGTAGCCGTTAAAATTAGTTATATTAGAATATTTATTTCATGCGAATGAATGCCTATAAAGTACTTTTAATATTACGAAGTCGTATTTTTCATTTGCTTGAAGCATTGATTACGGTTACCCAGAGCATAACGTCGGAAGTTCCATAAGGATGTTAGCGGATGGTGCTGTGATACATAGAGAAGTTACAGCGCTTGAAAATTCTAGCAAAATACATGAAGCCCTTCAGAGCATCGACGCCTGAAGCAGGTATTAGTAGCTGACCCACAAAATAAATAAATTTAACGTACTGCGCTGAATTGCTGGAAAGATCCGTGCTCGTATTATTATGCGATTTTCAAACAGTCAGTGGAAGCAGTCACACCCATTAAATATCTAGGGTTACATGTCAAATGACCACAGCAAACTAATAGTGGGAAATGGAGATGTGTTACAGTTTTACTGAAAGTATCCTCAGGACATGTTGTCAATCCATCAACATTACAGGTTCGGCCAATACTAGAGTATTGCTCGACAGTCTGGGATGCTTAACCAGACAGTATTCATTAAACAGAGAAGATCCGAAGAAGAGTTGCGGCTTTCGTCACAGGTTCGTTTCGTAAGTACGAATGATTCATGGAGATGTAAACTAGTTAAATTGTTATTGTGATCGACTACAAGAATTAGGTCTTTTGACCTATTCCACGTCAGAGCAGTTCACTCCAGTTCCTTAAACGAAGACAATGTTGCTCTATGCCATTGGTTATACTGTATTGCAGCTTTAGTTGTCCTGATACTGGAAATACGTAGGGCACGTGTTTCTACTTCAGTCTGTATTATTCATTTATAGTTGTAATGGGTTCTAATCTAATATCAGCGTTTCCTTTGCAGTCCGTTAATGGAAGTCCTGCTACACAAAGTGGAGGAAATCCCTCTCTAACGTTTCTGTTTGTTGAAATTGATCTTAGGCCATGATCCAGTATTCACTAACATGCAATAACGAAGACATGATTGTTACTTTGTCAACTTTGATTAATATTTATTTCCGTACGCTACTAAGCGGAAGAAATATCGCAATCATGTCAATATTAACTTTACATCATCTGACTTGCGAAATTTAAAATTGCGTCCTAAATTTTAAAATTTACTTATTTACTCAGTTATTTGCGCTTCAATAACAATATTACGTCTTATGGGTTCCATTCCATGAAATGACATCACTTTTGTTTAATCTGCCGAATTTTGTTTACAATTTTTCTGCTATTAAGCTGGCAATCCACAAACAGCAGTGTCATGAAATTAAAGTTACCTCTTCTTATATGTCCTTTAATGTAATAAGTCGTTTCTGAATGATATCGTCACTATAAACATTGAGAGGTGTGTGGGACAGTAAGCATTAGTATCGGCAGATGCTATCCTATTTATTATACTAAGGACTATTATTTCATTATTTTTGTATAATTACTAAATTTCCGTGATCTGATTTGCTGGAACTCGCGTTTTCATCGTGATACCCATAGCGTTTTCCAGTTTACCTTTCCAAACGAATTTTCGTAATTAGTAAAAACAAAATAAGATGGAAAGCAGAATTTTTTTCTTTTTCGTTTACGTGTGCTAAAGTGAAAATACAGGTTTGCAGGGTAGCGGTGTTAAAAAGATTCGCTAGCACTGAGTGAAGCAAGCTGCAAATTAATGTACACCTACCTCAGTACAGCGTTCGTTCACTATGCTTTGTTCCGCATTTATGGGTACTATGTAGGCGATGTTAAAAGCAGCGTTGAAGAAAACCATCGTCCATACTTACGATTGCATAGGCCGCGTAACTCAAGTAAGAAAATAAAGCTGTAAATCTCTAGTAATAACGAGCAAAAATGGATGCTTCCTTCCTTCATTGAAAATGTCCGCTTCCTAATACTAATGTTTTTTATTGTCTTTTAGTTATGGTGTCAACAAGCCACATTTACATCTATAGCACATCTACTACTACACTAATGCTCATAAATTAAGGATAATTGTAGAATGTGGTGCCACACAATGTGGCACTACACAAACTGGCGCTAATATCACAGGAACATAGGGAACACACACGACACAGATCTGTAAGTCCACGGTATTGGTGGTGAGTTGAGAAAACCGTCCCGAAACACACGTGCTACAAAACTATACTGTTTCCTGCGTATGTACCCCGGCATCAATATGGAATATGACCACCGTGCACACGTACACAGGCTGCACAACGGGTTGGCATACTCTGGATCAGGTGGTCGAGCAGCTGCTGGTGTATAGCCTCCCATTCTTGCACCAGTGCCTTTCGGAGCTCCTGAAGTGTCCTAGGGGTTTGAAGACGTGGAGCGATACGTCGACCGAGAGACGCCCAGATGTGCTCGATGGGGGAGAAGAGGTAGGCCACTCCATTCGCCTGATATCTTCTGTTTCGAGGTACTCCTCCACGTTGGCAGTTCGGTGCGGCCGTGAGTTATCATCCATCAGGAGGGAGGTGGAACCCACTGCACTCCTGAAAAGGCGGACATACCGGTGCAAAATGACGTCCCGATACATCTGACCTGTTACAGTTCCTCTGTGAAAGACATGCAGGGGTATACGTGCACCAATCAACACCATCAAACCACGACCTCCATACAGGTCCCTTTCAAGGACATTAAGGGGTTGGTATCTGGTTCCTGGTTCACGCCAGATGAAAACCCGGCGAGAATCACTGTTCAGATTATACCTGGACTCGTCCGTGAACATAGCCTGGGACCACTGTTCCAATGACCATCTACTGTGTTCTTGACACCAGGCTTTACGGGCTCTCCTGTGACCAGGAATCAGTGGAATGCATCTTGCAGGTCTATGGGCGAATAAACCATGTCTGTTCAGTCATGTGTAGACTGTGTGTCAGGCAACAACTGTTCCAGTGGCTGCGGTAAAGTCCTGAGCAAGGCTACCTGCAGTACTCCATGGCCATCTGCGAGCTCTGACGGTGAGATATCGGTCTTCTTGTGGTGTTGTACACTGTGGATGTTCCGTACTGTAGCGCCTGGACACGTTTCCTGTCTGCTGGAATCGTTGCCATAATCTTGAGCTGCCAGCGCCACCGTGCGACGACCGCAGGTCAAATGCAGTGCATTGTCATGCCCCGAGGTGATTTAACCCCGCAAACCGCCCACCAGAGCGTTTTTTCACCATGTATCAGCATTATCCTTAATTTATGAGCGTGAGTGTTGTTCATGCAGCTTATATCACACGCAAGTCAGTCAAAATATTACGAGATTGATTCAGTCAATACTTTGCTATGAAATGAGTGTCACACTCGGTTCTTTTGAGTGGATTCTTCAAAGGAAGATGCTCGCCAAAAAATGTTTTGTAAGTGCATACTGAACACCGCCACGCAGAATTCTTCACAAAGGCCTATAGTTTCACACGCGGTTTTCTCTACAACAGACACTCCAAAATCTGCCAAACTTCACAGAACTGTCCGTAAATGCATCTGCTTTCACGGCGACATAAGCCAAACGAGAAATAACAGTCACTTCTTCATTTTCCAAATAACTTTTTCGGACACATCTAACACGACCTTCTCGTCCGGCAGCTAGCCCACGACTGTCTGAATGCCGTTGCTACTTACGTAAGGTGTAACACAATATAGAATTGAAATTTGACGTATGTCCCACATACACAATCACATTCACTCTCATGTTCTCTCATCCTAACACAAACTATAAATATTAACTTTTAAACTGTTATTTTCATTACGAAAGAAAAATCATCGAAAGTTTAGAATTGAAAATCTCTATAAAATAAATCGACACACTGAGAGTGCTATTACTGTTTTCAAATAATAAAAGAAATATAAACTGTCATTCTTTCTATCCGAATTTACTTTCTTAAGTGTCGGTTAAGTACTCTTAATGGGATTTTTATATCTCCGAAACTATTATATATGGTGGTATCAAATTTTGACACAAAGTTTGTCTGAGTAATAAAAGATCACGTATCAAATTTGGAATAAAACAGATAACATTTAACGTAGTTATTTAGTTTCTTAGGTGAGGTGAATAAGTGATTTTAGTACTCGCCACAGTGAGCATTCTGACGGTCCGCTTTAGAGACAGGTGTGGCTATGACGCATGTGGCAGGCCACAGGTCGGCCGCCGCCGAATGCTACTACGAGTATACTGTAGGCTTCCAAAGCAGCTTGCCATAACGTAACAAAACTTACTGCAAGAATCTGCAGTCGCGTAATAGCTGCAATGCTGCAGGGTGTCCATAAAGTCCATTTACAAGTTCAAAATTTTATTTCAACAGCAGTTGTTGAAATATTTTAACATTTCTGTCATTGTAATCAGTGTTTATAAAAGTTTTTTGACAATGTTTAATAGACCTCTATATGGGTGCATTTAGTTGCATGAAGCACATCAAGACAGTACTCAATTTCTTGCCCTGTTCACTGTAGCATAGCGTTATCAATGGTGGCAATGTCATTACAAATCCGTTGCTTCAAGTCAGCAATGTTCCGTATCTGTGTTTGATACACTATATATGTACTCCCATAAAAATAGTGCATGGGAGTGATATCTGGCGAATGCGGTGGCCCATCCCTCCCAATCCATCTGCCTGGAAATGTTTCATTGAGGAAATGACGAACATGCAGTCCACGATGTGGTCGTGCACCATTTTGCTGGAAAACGATAGTTGGTTGTAAGTCAGTCAATGGTGGTGCTACATATTCTGTCAGAAGATCGAGGTAAACAGCTACAGTAATTGTTGACTCGTTGAAGAAAAATGGACCAATTATTCGGTTGCACATGATTCCACACCACACATTTACTTTTGGACTCTCCCAGTGAAGCTCCTTAATCACATGGGGATGTGCAGACCCCAGATTCTCACATTATATCTGTTTAATGACCCAGAAACATGAAAAGTTGCCTAGTCACTGAAAAAAACTCGCTTGAGGAATGCTTCATCCTCCGAAAGGAGTTACAGCATGTTGAATGCAAACTCTCTGCGTTTTGGCTTGTCATTTGGCTCAAGTGCCTGTAACAGTTGCACTTTGTAAGCGCACAACCACAAGCTCTTGTGAAGGACCTTATGCACAGTTGAACGTGATAGTTGCAAATGTCTGGCAGCAGTGCGGATGGACTTCATAGCAGAACGAATCAAGACGTTTAAAATGCGATCGACATTTTCCTCGGATGTTGTTGGTAGTCTGCTCCTTCCTTTACCCAACACTGTCCCTGTCTCCATAATTTTTTTGTGCCTAGCATGGATTGAGGGCTGTGATGGTGGATATCTACCATACTTCAGTCTGAAGTTTCGTTGAGTCTGAACATCCGATTTTGTCTCAGTAAACCAGGACACACATTGTGCCCTCTCTTGAGGAGTTGCTATTTCATAGAGGTTCAGTTAGTTCCTTCCATCAACAGAGTATCTTGTGATGTAACGGGCGAATTGTGGCGCCCTGAAAATATTCACAGTTCGTATAGAAATTAATAGCAGCCAGAAGAATCATGATACCTCAAAAAGAAACATGTACATTGCTATTATTTGCACGAAGATTCTGATGCTGTAATCAGATTTTCAATATATTTATTACTTTAAAGTTTTGTATCCGACGGTAAATTACACAAGTAACACCCAGCATCGAATTTCCAAAACATAAACGCTTCTTCCGATTTTGTCGATCGCCGTGTCTTTAGAAAGCTATTAGAGTAAACCTAAATTGGAATAAATTACAGGCAAGTAACTTGAATAGTACATGAGTTGTTGGAGGTCAAAGTGGCCGATTACTACAATCGTGTCAGGCCATTAAGTACTCCACAGTTGCACGAAAAAACGGTAGCAGCATGCTTATAAATATATTTATTCGTCTATGTCTTTGTTTATATCCGATATATGCTAGTCATGAAGAAATTGGTCAAATATTTATTGTGTTTTAGAAGCACAGAGGCATGGGGCTACTGGCCTACCTTTTGTTCTGTTCCTTTGACAATTGTTTATTTAATTTGTTTATGTATTTAATAATAGGTGTTAGACCTTGTTTATCGTCCAGCCGTAAGAGTTTTTATTTAATTTAAAGTATTTAAATGTAAATCTAGTATTTCGTATGTGCTTAAATATGTTTGTGAGTGTAGGTTGGCATGGAGACACGGAGAGAGCGCTCTAGCCGATCACAGCGCTCATTAATGGTGAGACTGTGTGGTAGTAGGGGGTGGGGGTGGGGGTGGGGGGGTGGGGGTAGAGCACACGGTTGGTTCTGGAGAGTGCGGCACGAGGGACAGTACGGCACAGGACACGGGGGTGAGTGCTGGACGCGGATAGTACAACGCGTCGGACGCACAGTCGGCGGAGCAGTTTGCGCGCGGTCTCAACACATAGAAATACTTCGTAGCGCTGACTTGTCCACTTGTGAGATTTCCGTGGCGTCTACAGTGAAGACGTAGTGTGCGTCTAGAAGTGAATACGTCGCGAGGAATGTGATTTTCATAACTAATTACGTGCAGTAGGAATCTATTGTTTACCTGTTATTCAACTTATATTTTATTTAATAGCTGGACCATCGACACCAATAAGTGATTTGCAGAAACATACACCATTCTCAAAAGTACTTCTACTACAGTATTCATCATTTAAAGTCGTTAAGATAGTACCTGCAGATTTTATTTAGTTACAGTCTTTCATTTATAAATTTATATGTTACATTCATAATTCGCAACTGCCGAGTGATAGAAACCTTCGACCATTCGATTCATGTGTGTATTCTTATCGTATACTGCAGACTCAGCAGTATTTGGCCTGTAATGCGGCAACTACGTATCCCAGCCCCTAGACAACGAAACCAACCAAAACTTTTAATATTTCAACTCTGAGTCTGTGGATGCGTAGTTGAGGGCCATCCCATCACCTCATTTCACATTCTTATTGAAAGCCCGCAATCTGAAACACAAAATTTTATTACATATAAAAACTTAAGTAAACAATGATTCCAATAAAAGAAATTTTGTTAAAATATTTCAACAACTGCCGTTGTAATAAAATTTTGAAGTTGTAAAGGGGCTTTATGGACATCCTGTACAATCAGAACGAGACCTGCCTTTCCTAGAAACGTGTTCCAGTCTTGTACGTGTTTGACATACCTGCTTCCCCTATTTCTTTAAACTCTTATTTATAATTTTAGCACACCTTTTGTAACAGCTATTTAGCAGATTTACTCCTTAGTAGTTTGCATATTGTGATCTATGTCCTCCCTTAGCAGTAGTGTATACCAAAGTTTCTGTCCATTTGTCTGGTATGTGCCGGTCCGTAGTGGCCGTGCGGTTCTAGGCGCTACAGTCTGAAGCCGAGCGACCGTTACGGTCGCAGGTTCGAATCCTGCCTCGGGCATGGATGTGTGTGATGTCCTTAGGTTAGTTAGGTTTAAGTAGTTCTAAGTTCTAGGGGACTGATGAACTTAGAAGTTAACTCGCATAGTGCTCAGAGCAATTTGAACCAGTTGTCTGGTATGTACACACCCAGCCAGAAAACATTAATAAAATTTAAAAGATTACACTTTAATTTATCGGACCCTTATATAACCAATACCATGTTTACGTTATCAGTGACGCCATCTTTTTGTTTCCTGGATCACCTTTTCAGATCTACCATTGTTGTGAGATATAGTCATTCGCAGTGGCGTTTATTACTGATTCTTTTTCATTATCAGTCCATAAACGTTTAATGTGGTTTAAAAATTCCTGTTAGGATATTATATTTAATTGTAAAGTTTTTCATTCTAATTCATTAATGTTCTTCATAATTTTTTATGCTCTTTGTTGTCTTCTATGATTACCATGTTCTGTTTCAATCACATATCGCTCCCAAAAGTAGAATTAGTTTTATAATCCCCTCTGTAATTCATAGTAATGAAATTTCTGAAAGAAGAAAGGCACCATTCGTTGGGGCTCCGCAGCGGTTCTTGCTGATTGTAGCTGGACATTTTTCTCTGAAACATTTGCAGAACAGACATTACACTCATGCAAAATCAGATTGCCATGCCTTGTAGTTATGAGACAGGAAATCGGGGACAGACACTTGCCTCCACGAAAATAATCGACTAGGTGCATTTCACAATTTTGCCACTGATTTTCCTTTACATATCACGATACTGAACTGTTGACTTCAGACGCACCCAACTAACAGCGTAATAGACCGCCTAGAAGGATATACATTTTCAAGCTATTGAAACCTAAGCTGTCAAACTGAAAATGACACCAATCTTATTACTAACACGAACGAATAGTGTTACCAATTTTGGTACCTATGATGGGATACGCTGCTCTGTCAATGTTGCCCAGTTCGGTCGACAAGTCGTGTCTAACATTACCTTACCTAAATTACCTTTCGTGTGCTCGTTCTCCTGCGAGTTGTTGTACTGATGTCTTTCCGATGCAACACCCGCTCACTCAGCTTCCCACATGTACTCGTCGTGATCTGTCAGAAAGTTAATTTGCATGCCTCCAGATCACTCTTCTCAACGGAGAGCAGGTATATTTGTTGCACCTATTTATGAATGGTTGAATCAGCGCGCTACTGTTACATCGGCAGTCAAGAGGAGGATTCTCTTTTAGGATCTCGTTGAACTGCATTAAATGACATTTAAATCACATTGCTGCTCGTTGTGCAGCTTTTATACTGCTCAAGTGTACCTTTGTTTTGTTCCAAAGCAGACCAGCACAAATTTGCAATTTCAGATTCAAACTCTGCAAAGATTAGACTGCCTCTTATGACTGGTAAAACGTTTGTGATTCATTTTTCACTCATGTCACTACTCTTGAACTCCTACTTTCTTCGAATTGGCTAAGAGTTTTGTGTCCTCAAACCGCCAAATAGAAATTTTAATGTGTTAGTTTCCGATGCAGGCTTCTGCCTGTGGTGTAAGTGAGGAATTTCCTCAGGAAGAAGAAGTACTTCTGATTAAAATCCTGTTCGTTGACGGACAGATTCCGATGCCGCACACAATTCTCTCGCAGTGGCCCTACCTTGCGTCGACGAAGGCATTAAACTGCAAACTCTCGCAGATATGAGGCTCGTTACCAGCCCTCAGAAGTCTCTTCTACGGACTTTAACAGCACCACGATTTGCAGTTGCCAAATCTTTTCCTTAACTTCTCTGGATCTCGTGCGAGGGAGCCAAAGTCTTCAGTATCTAAGAAGTGAATGGCTTCTGTAACTTCAGATACGGTTTGTCTTCTAGAGCCTGCACTCTTTGAGATATTGAAATGTCAGTTTCCTCTACAGTCATCTTTCAGTCTCATTTTAAATCAGACTCAGCCCAGACCAGACTCGTAATGTTGCTTTTTACAGTTTTTGCAATCTCACCCAGAGTTTGTTAAATATGTCTTCAATCAGTAAAGGAATTTTCTGCCTAACACTGTCATATCTTCCCTGAAAGTATTTCTGTCCTCCTGGGCTCTTTCCTTTCTATTTCGACTTGTTTACTGTGTACTACAGATTTACTATCTCTCTCGTGCACTTATTTACTGTTTGCGTCAACTTTTCTATTTCTTTCCTCCTTGCTTCGAGGCAAGGCAGCTGGTTGGAGAATTTAAAAAACAACTAAAATAAAATTCAAGAAAAAATTTTAAAAAAGGAAACTTAAGGAAAATTTTCTGAAATGTTGACATTAAATCCAAGCTTTAATACAGACGTTTAATAAGATCAACAATGTGGCGTTAGCTTTAGGGACCCACAGAATTGATTAACAGGCAATTAACATCCGACATCCACTGGCAAGTAACACAGATAGCATGTAATTATGGGCAAATCCGAGTAAACAGGCTAATGAAAAGTTTACACAAAATACATTCAACTGTTCAGGTCAACAAGGTGCCAACGTAGCACCAAGACAACTTCTTCCTTATGGTTATGAACAACACTTTATCCCTTCCGCTATCTGGGTTTTCAAGTGAGTGTTTAAAAACCCTCACTTTAGTAAGTTAAAAGAGAGAGCAACCACAATTATCTGCATAACAAGATGCGTGTCATTGTGCCATCCTGACTGCAGGAGATAGGAAAAACCAAAGGTAAGATCCAGTATAAGTGTCAAATGAAACCTTTTGCTGTCTGTGGACTGCAAATCAGAGTTTAGGGTGCTGTATGTCCTTGCCCTGAGCGATGATACAACATTGCTGTAACAATATCGGAACAGTACGCGGTCTTTAACCAAACTTATCGTAAAAAGCACAAGATAAAGATTCTGGATCAGAGCATATCGACAATATCTGTCACCATTTGACAAACAAATTTATTGTAAATCTAGAACAGTGAATACAATGCTCGTTACCTTCTTTAACATCCACATGTCTACATCTACATGGATACTCTACAAATCACATTTCAGTGCGTGGCAGAAGGTTCATTGAACCAGCTTTAAAATAATTCTCTATTATTCCAACCTCGAACAGTGCACGGGAAAATCGAACACCTATATTTTTACGTGCGATCTTTGATTTCCCTTATCTTATTATGATGATCGTTTCTTCCTACTCAGACCGGATTAACACAATATTTTTGCATTCGGAGGAGAAAGTTGCTGACTAAAATTTCGTGAGAAGATTCTGCGGCAACGAAAAACGCCTTTGCTTTAATTACGTCCACCTCAAATTATGCATCATGTCCGTGACACTGGCTCCCGTATTTGTCGATAATACAAAACGTGCTGCTGCTCTCTGAACTTTCTGGATGCACTCCGTTAATCCTATCTGGTAAGGGCACGCCACGGCGCAGCGGTACTCCATAAGAGGTCCGGCAAGCATAGTGTAGGCAGCTACTAATAAAACGCAGTCTACGTTTGCCTTCCCAACAATATTTTCTATGTGTTATTTTCAATTTAAGTTGTTCGTAATTGTAATTACTGGGTATTTAGAGAATTTACGCCCTTTAGATTTGACTGATTTATCGTGTAACCGAAGTTTAAGGGATTCCTTTTAGCACTCGTTTGGATAACATCACACTTTTCATTATTTAGGGTTAATTGCCAATTTCTGCCCAACATAGATATCTTTTCTAAATCGTTTTGCAATTCGTTTTGATCTTCTGATGACTTCACTAGTCGGTACACGACAGCGTCATCTACAAACAACCTACGACTACTGATCAGATTGTCTCTTAAATTATTTATATAGATGAGGAACAGCAGAGGGACTATACAGATATCTTGGGGAACGCCAGAAATCACTTGTTTTACTCGATGACTTTCCGTCAATCACTACGAACTGTGAGTTTGCTGACAGTTAATCACGAATCCAGTCACATAACTGAGGCGATATGCCATAACCACGCAATTTCACTACAAGCCGCTTGTGTGGTATAGTGTCAAAAACCTTCTGGGAATTTACAAATCGGAATCAATTTGAAATCCCTTGACAGTAGCACTCAAAACTTCGCGTGAGTAAAGAACTAGTTGTGTTTCATCAGAACATAGAGCGTTCTCTTCAAGGAAATTCATAATGTTCGAACACAATATACGCTCTAAAATCCTAAAATCCTATTCCATATTGACGTCTATAGTTTAGAGGATACTCCTACTACATTTTTTGAATATTGGTCTGACCTGTCCAATTTTCTGGTCTTCGGGTACGGATATTTCGTCTAGTGAGCGAGTGTATATGATTGAGCTATTGTATCAGCGGACTCTGAAAGTAACCTTATTGGTATGCAGTCTGGACCGGAATACTTTATTTTGTTAAGTGCTTTAAGTTGCTTCACTACGCCGACGATATCTAAGTTACTGAAGGTGGCTGCTGTTCTCGATTCGAATTCTAGAACATTTACTTCGTCTTCTTTGGTGAATGAATTTCGTAAGATTGTGGTGAGTAATTCTGCTTTAGCAGCACTTCCGTCGGTAGTATTTGTATTGCTATCACGCAAGGAAGGCATCGATTGTGTCTTGGCACCAGCATACTTTATATACGACCAGAATATCTTTGGATCCTGCCAGGTTTCGAGACAAAGTTTTGTTGTGCAAGCTATTATTAGTATTTCGCATTGAAGTCTGTGCTAAATTTCGAGCTTCTGTCAAAGATTTCCAATGTTGGAGATTTTACTTTCGTTTATATTTGGGATGTTTCTTTCGTTGATTCTGCAACTGTGTTCTGACCCGTTTTGTGTGCCAAGGGGGATCAGCTCTGTCGTTTGTTAATTTCTTCGGCATAAATCTTTGAATTGCTGTCGATACAACTTTTTTAAATTCAAGCTACATTTGGTCTGTTCTTACCGGCATATTCTTAATTTGGAAGGAGTGGAAATTTTCTCTCAGGAAAGCGTCAAGTGTATTTTTATCTGCTGTTTTGAATAGGTATATTTTTCGTTTTGTTTTGGAGGAACTGGAAGTTACAACATTCAGTCTCGCTACGAGAACTTTGTGTTCACTAATCCCAGTATCCGTTTTTATTCTCGCTATTAGTTCCGGAGTATTTGCTGCTAAGAGGTCAAGTGTATTTTCACAACCTTTTACTATTCGCATGGGCTCATGAATTACCTGCTAGACATAATCTTCATATAATGCGTTTAGCACAATTTGGGACGTTGTACCTCTGGATTTAAACATGTATTTTCGCCAACATATCAAGGGAAAATTATCACCAAGTATAGTTGTATGAGTCGGGAACATGTTTGAAATTAGACTCAAGTTTTCTTTGAACCTTACAGCAATTGTATCATCTGAGTTGGAAGGTCGGTAAATTGATGCAATTATTATTTTATTTCGGTTGCCAAGACCTCTGCCCATACTAATTCACAGGAACTATCTGCTTCTATTTTGCTACAAACTACACTATTTCTAATAGCAACAAACACGCCACTGCCAACTGTGTTTAACCTGTCCTTTCTGAACACTGTTAGGTGCTTCGCAAAAATTTCGGTTGAAATTACCTTCAGCTTCAGCCCGCTTTCAGATTTCAGTATCAGTGCTTCCATTGTGGCTTGGAGCTTTGATACTTCCCCAATACAGCGAAGACAATTTACAGCTATTACACCGATGGTTCCTGTATCTACTTTCTTGCTATTTTCGACCTGCACCCTTTGAGACTGAAGCCATTTTCGTATTTCGTGTTTCCCCGAGAAAAACCACCCATTCCACGCCACACAGCTCTTGCTAACCGCGTAGCCGTCTCCTGCGTGTAGTGGACTCCTAACCTACGCAGCGGAGCCGAAAGCCAACCACCCTATGGAGCAAGTCGAGGAGTCAGCTGTCTACATTGTCACAGAACCGTCTGAGCCTCTGATTCAGACCTCCACTCGGGTCTGTATCAGGGGTCCGCAATCGGTCCTGTTGACTGTGCTGCAAATGGTGAACTCTGCTTTCATATCATAAGCAACACTGGCAGCCTTTATCACTTCTGTTAGCCGCTCGAAACTAGAGAGAATTTCTACCGAACTAAAGTGACACAAATCATTGGTACCGACGTGAGCCACCACCTGCAGCTGGCTTCAGCCTGTGCTCTTCATTGCACCCAGAAGGACCCGTTCCACATCTGGAATGACTCCTCCCAGTATGCATACGGAGTGCACATTGACTTTTGCTCCCCTCGTTGGCGGCCACGTCCCTAAGGAGCCCCACAACGCGCCTAACACTGGATCTCCCTACTACCAATAATTCTACCCTCTGTCATTTCCCAGATCTTGCAGGCAGAGAGGTTTCCTCTGAAACAGGACAAGCGATTGTACCTCTCTTAGGGACAGAGCTAGCCACGGACAGCACCAGGAACCTGTTCGTCAGACTAACAGGGGAGGCATTACGTGCGCCTCCCTGTAAAGTCTTTCGCAGCCTGCCACGACCCGAGGCGACCTTCCACTCTACCACGGGTGAAGGGTTAACCTCAGTGTGAGCAGCAAGCGGGGTGGCCACCTGTGAGGACCGATATGGAGACTCGGACGTGTTGGACGTCGTTGGATCCCCACGGCCGGCCCACAACAGTGGTGCCCATCCACTGCAGCTTCAAGCTGTGTGACTGAAGCCATCACACCCTAGAGCTGAGAGCGAAGTGTCACCAACTCAGATCGCGACCGCACTCGGCAGTCACATTTACTATCCATACAAATGACCGTGGAAAACTGCACTACTCTACACAGAGAAGCAGAGGACAACGGACAAGCGCTACAAGCTCTGCAGACACAGAGGAAAACGCGAGAATTGTGTCTAATAAATAAGATCAATACGCAGAGATTCAAAACTTGAACTGCCAAAGCACTCTTGTGAGAATAAATAACCATCTCCTGATTAGGAACTTTTAAAAATAGGTTTATTTTCCAACACAAAAGAAAACGCGAGAACTGTGTCTATTAAATATTAAATTAACTGACAGAAACTCAAGAAACTAAACTACCAAAGCACACAAATGAAACTATACAATTCGCTCCTCGTTAGGAACTCATAAAATGTCACAAAATCGGTTACTTCCCTATTTCTGCTAGTGTCTCGAACGGCTGCTGCTGCCTGACCAGCCGACTAACTTCAACCAAAGATAAAATAACTGATAGTTATGTTTGACCATTGTACACAGAGAATACACCATTACAATGAGAACAACTATCTAGGCAAGCAGCAGGTTACTTTTATTATTTGCAAGTCGCCTAATCAAGTGAATGTTGTAAAATAACCAAGGGGTTTTGAAAGATTAGTCAAGACTGAGTGTAATAAATTATTACCTGAACCGAAATTATAAAAGAACGGTGTTGTCGATGTGGAATGGTATTTCCAATTTACACTGAAGGCTGCATGTAGAAACATGAGCGAGGTTTCATCAAATGGGGAGCTCGAAAATTCAGAGTTAACAGGACAAAACAGAATAAAAATTATAATCAGTCAGGTAGCAGAAATTTCTTGGTATAACGAATGAGTTAAGAGCTGGTGAGAAAATGGACTGTGCTGCTGCCTTCACGACAGTGTAATTTTCCCAGAATTGGGTTGTGTGCACGGATCAGCACCAGACAGCGGCCGGAAGACGAATGACCACAATCGTGGTTCATAGACCTCAGCCTTCCGTCGTTCAAAAAGTCCATATGGAATACGTGGCTCAATGTTTTTGCTAACGTAATGACAGTAAATATATCGCTTATTTGATATAACAACCGAACACGGAAGAAACTTTCTACTTTGATTGTGCAAAATTCAACTTAATATACAAGAAGTTTTTACTGCCATCCTATTGGTCGGTATTTTCTCACCAAGCACAATGGCTGAGTGCAACTCATTCGATTTGACGTAACTTAATTTTGGAGCAAAAGAAACCAAGTTTCTCACACTGGTTGAGTGGCATCGCAGCAGACTGTAGTTCGATGTCCGTATAGAAAAAGGAAAATAGCTTTCTCTGTTATTCTCTGAGGACAACAGTGGCAGCCTGCTGTCCTCAGAGAATAACAGTGCGCTACGGGGATTGCCAGAAACACTTTCCTGGCCTCCTCGAAAATGAGCGAACCCCTCGTGCACACACTTCATGGACAGTGCTTGATCCCCATAAATACGTACCAGCTGATCCTTTGCTCGTTCATTGTCCTGCTCTCAGTTCAGAAAAAATGGTTCAAATGGCTCTGAGCACTATGGGACTTAAGTCCTGAGGTCATCAGTCCCCTAGAACTTAGAACTACTTAAACCTAACTAACCTAAGGACATCACACACATCCATGCCCGAGGCAGGATTCGAACCTGCGACCGTAGCGGTCGCTCGGTCCCAGACTGTAGCGCCTAGAACCGCTCGGCCACCCCGGCCGGCTCTCAGATGAGAACCAATGCAATAAACAAGGACTTCATCCAACGAGTCTGACACGGAACACACACGATGCTCAACTGTACCAGGGTGAGGGCAGGTTGTCAACAGCGACCGCTACGCAGGTGCAGCGTTGTGAGTCGCCAGTGTTGCCCGATCCACCGTTCCGACTTCATTCACCGATCTTTATTGTCAGAGGTTGTAAAATGAAACAATCTCGCATAGTGCTTTGTGACGGTAAAGTTATATCATCCCTTCATCACTCTTTGAAAAAAGAATAAAAAATCTCCCGAAATTGTAAAATTCATTCTTCTTCTCGCTTAGGTATCCCTTAAATCAACTAATCGAAGCTGCCACCAGAATCAGAAAAGGAGGCCTAATAGTTACACATTCGGGTAAAGAAAATAGCACGTTGTTATATTTCCTCCTTTTTTTACAGTAACATCATGATGTGAGGATAAATATAGTACCTTGAGTTAGTACAAAGGTAAATTGCGTTAGCAATATCAAAGGAAACCCAAGAAACCTCAGTTCCACGTCGCAGGACTATTACAATCTTATAGTTACGTATTACCCAGGGTTCACAGTGCGAGCTTGGCACTAGAATTTTAATGTTTCATGAATCAAATATATGTGTTAAATAACACAAAACCTGTATGTCATTGTTTGGTGCTGTAATTTACCACCTAATAATGTCGTTGGAAGTGCAGATACAAATGCAAAATAATTAACACAAGGTATCTGTATGGTACAAAAAATGGGAACTGACTCTATATAGGGCGGCCGAGGTGGCCGAGCGGTTCTAGGCGCTATAGTCTGGAACCGCGGGACTGTTACGGATGCAGGTTCGAATCCTGCCTCGGGCATGGATGTGTGTGATGTCCTTAGGTTAGTTAGGTTTAAGTAGTTCTAGGGGACTGGTGGTAACCTCAGAAGTTAAGTCTCATAGTGCCCAGAGCCATTTTTTTTTACTCTATATAATAAAATCGTGACGTAATCCACATGAGTACTACAACGAATCTGTTAAGGAATGCAGGCTGAATGGGAAACCAAGACCTCAATATCTCAAAGAGTGCAGGCTCTGGTGGAGCGAACAGTACCTGAAGATACAGAAGTGATACACTTCTTAGTAAACGAGGAACTTACTTCGTTCAGACGGGTTCTGGAGGAACTACCGAAAGAGATTGGGAGGCTGTGAGTCGCGGTGCCATTAATCTCCGTAGCACAGAGTATTCTAAGCGCCCATAATGAGCGTCATATTTGCGAGAGTACACAGCCTAATGGAGCACCTTCATCGAGGCGAGCCTTCATCGATACAAGGTAGGACTATAGCGAGAGAATCGTGTGCGTCATCAGAATCATCTCTCAGCGGACGGATTCTGACGCGAAGCACTTCTTCTCCCTGAGAAATCGCTGATGAAATTTCATACTTATACATATTAAAACCTGCATTGGGCCATTTAATGACAGCCTGCCGAACCCCTGGCCAATTCGAGCAAAGTGGGTCTACCTGGGAGTAGGAATGTAACAGTGAAAATTTTGCTTGTCTAAGAGACTGAAAAACCTTCACAGAATTTGAATCTGAATTTATGAAGTTGTTTTGGTCTGCTGTGGAGCAAAATAAGGTTATGTCCGAGCGTTGTAGTAGCCCAGCTACAGGCAGCCTCCATCGACTACATCGAATTTGTGTGTTACGTAATACAGCGTCTGTATGTTTGCACCCGATGGTGTAATTTACCACCCATTAAAGTCATGAGAATACAAACCTAATTGAAAATTGTTTTAGGTAACTGTACGAAGTGGCAATTGTCTCTAAACAACGGTAAGTGTGAGGTCAGCCAAGTGACTGCTACGACGAATCTGTTAAGTTTCGGTTATATGATAAGTTACACAAATGTAGAGGCTGTCAATTCAACTAAATTCTTAGCGATTACAATTACAAATAACTTAAATTGGAACCATCCCATAGATAACCTTAAAGGAATATCAGTAGAAGGCAGCTTTTTATCGGCAGAACACTTAGATGCAAGAGTTCTGCTGAAAGGACTGCCTGCACAACCATTATCCGTTCTCTTCTAAAGCGCTGTTGTGCAGTATGGAGACTGTTTCACACGTGACTTACGGAGTACATCTTAAAAGTTCAAAGAAGTGCAGTTAGTTATGTATTATCACGAAATGGGAAAGTGAGTGTCAGAGGTATGATTCGCGATTTGGTGCGACAATCATTAAAGCAAAGGCGTTTTCCATTGCTGTGATATATTGTCAAGTAATAATCAGTCATGAACTTCCTCCTCCAAACGCGAAAATATTTTGTTGGCACACGCCTACATATGGAGATATTATCAACGGAAAACATAGGAGAAATGACAGCTCACACGGAAGATTTAGGTGTTAGTTTTTCCTGCGTGGTGATCGAGAGTAGAACGGTCGGGAAATAGCCTGAAGGTGGTTTTCATAAACACACTGCCAGGCAGTAATGTGTGATTTGCAGAGTAGTCCTGGAAATGTCCATGTAGATGAGGATGTTCTCTGCAAAATGCAAGCGTAATTGAAAGTTATACTACTTTTTATTGAAGAATGATCTGACGTCATTAAATAATATTCTCTCAAATAGGGATCTCGTAACAACAGCAATATTATTGCTCTAAAAAATTTGCATCAGAAGGATATGTGGTGAATACGATGGTCGATGAAAATCTTCTAAGTAACATTATGTAACGCAATATCTAATATCCATTGCACAAGAAAAATTTATTAATTTGTTGTTACTACTGACAAAAATTACACAAAAATATTTGAAGTGATGTCAGATCTAAAAACGGAATCAAGTACCGCGTCGGTAGTCAGAGACAACAGCTTTCTAGCAGCTACATCCTAGCGTATAGAAGGTGTGAGCTTGCGATTATTCATTAAATGTTGGCATTGTCACACGCTTAGATTTCAAAATAATTAGTTGAGAAAAATTATTTGGAGCTCTTGTGTTTCGTAGCTTATTTACGGGAATTACACATATTTGTTTGTAAACTGTTGTCCAGAAAAATGGAGTTATTCTATGTCGGTCCAAGTTCAAGATTAAGCGTAAGACTTTTTCCCTCTATGTCTCAGCTCAGTTAAATTACTATTTGCTCCATGAAGAGGGTGGTCGTATCCGTGGCTTAAGCTTGGCCGATGGGTAATGTACAGTACATCAGCACCTACACTCTGTTGGTCAACGCTGCGATAACACGTGCGAGCGACTCCTTCGTGGCAAAATAGTGCAGCCGTGAGAAAATTAATAAAATAACTTTAGCTTGATGTAATTTGCTATCTTATTGCACTAAAAATGAAGACGAAGCAGAACACAGGTTGCATAGCAGAAGTGCAAATTCTTATGCAGAGAATCTCGTTGACCGTATCTTAACAAATCTCGTTACCCCAAGCACGTTACGTATGACGGTCTTCTGGTGCTCTACCATACGTCTGTCCAGGTGGTGACCTAAGTGAGATGTTTACTACGCGTAGCAAGTGCAGAAAGGTTGGTGTTATCCAAATTAAGCTACTGAGTCTAGCAAGACAGGCTAGTGAAAGTAGAAAAATGACAGAGGAGAAAACAATATCCCTGGCATAAGGAAGTCAGGATTGTTCAGCGCTCCATCGAAAACCTATCGATGTGTATCGCGGACAATTTGCAGCTGCCTGTAGGCCAGAAACCTCATAATATCATTTGGAATGCATTCTATGACAACGCAGAACATGAAATCCACATAGCCTCGTCATTCTATACACATAATACATATTTTTCTACCTTACACGTGAGTTGCTTGACGCTTCTGAAAGAGAACAAAAAGAAATTTCGTCAGGATCCGGCAGTGGTTCTTGCTGACAGTAGCTGCACATTATTATCTGAAACATCTGAACAGGCATTACACTCTTGCCTGTCACACGTCGGCATCTCGTGGTCGTGCGGTAGCGTTCTCCCTTCCCACGCCCGGGTTCCCGGGTTAGATTCCCGGCGGGGTCAGGGATTTTCTCTGCCTCGTGATGGGTGTTGTGTGCTGTCCTTAGGTTAGTTACGTTTAAGTAGTTCTAAGTTCTAGGGGACTGATGAGCATAGATGTTAAGTCCCATAGTGCTCAGAGCCATTTGAACCACTTTTTTGAACCTGTCACGCGTCTGCGAGACTACAGAACTTGGGCGTATAGAAACTCACCTCCACGAAAAAAATCGGCAAGAAACTTCTAGCTCCAACATCATCCGCACAGGTTTACCACGGGCTTTACATATTACCATGCCGAACTGTTGACCGTATTATTTCCCAACTAACACCATAAACGGTCCCCAAGGACGTTTTCGTACAAACTATTGGAACTATAAGTGTCAAAATTAAAATCGCGCTAGTGTTACTGGTAGGCACAAACTAAAACTGTTACCAATTTTAAGAGAAGTAACAGGACACAAACCACCTTCTGTTTCTCACATTGCGGCCAACAGCTCGTCTCTGATCTCCCCTTACTTCAGTATAGAGTGTAGGCTTAGTCGTTCTCTGCTAATTCCTTAGTCTAGCTACTACGGTCGGGAACTGAATTTCAGTTTCGACAAGTTCCGTGGCTCTGATTTCCCACTGCCTCGGTTGACCTTGCACAGCATTTTCGGGGGGGAAAGGGGGGGGGGGGCGATTTCTGATCGTAATGTACGGGATTCTAATTTCGCCAAATAGTAAACTGGTTTTGATTTGAGACCAGCTGCCATTATTACCTTCACCTACATTACCATTCGCGCACGCATTATCTGTGAGTTGTTGCCCTGATGCCTATCCACTGCAACACCCGCTTACCTGCTTCCCACACGTACTCATCGAGATTTGTCGGAGTTAACCTGAATGCCTCCAGATCACTCTTATCAACATAGGGCAGGTATCTGTTTACATCCCGTTTATGAGCGGCTGAATCTGCTTCCAACTCTTGTGTCACCTGTCAAGATACTAATCCTGTTTTATAATCTTAACAAAATGAATTACATGAGACTGAAAGCATGTTGCTGCGAGCGACGCGGGTTTTATAATGCACAAACAATCGGTTTTATTCTGAAACTTCCTGGCAGATTAAAACTATGTGCCGGACCGAGACTCGTACTCGGGACCTTTGCCTTTCGCGGACAAGTGCTCTACCAATTGAGCTAACCATGCATGACTCACAGCCCGTCCTCACAGCTTTAATTCCACCAGTACCTCGTTTTATTCTTCCACAGCAGACCTGAAAAATGTTTCATAATTTCAGATTCAAAGTCTGTGAAGGCTTCACCTTCTCTTTTTGCTGCTAAAACTCACACAGTCACATACTCGCTCCTTCGGCCTCTTCGAACTTGGAAGGCCGTCCTTGTGCTGTCCAATTCATGTTATAATATGTAAGTCTCTTCCTGTGGTTTATGTGAAGACCTCCCTCAGCGAGAAGAAGAGCTTGTAATTAAATCCTTCCCGCTGACGGACACAGATTTCGATGCCGCACGCGATCCTGCCTTGCATCGACAAAGGCGCCCAAACTCTCACAAATATGTCTCTTACTGTTAGTCCTTAGAATACTGTCCACTATAGATGTTAATGGCTCCACGAATTATGTTCCCTCATTCTCTTTCCTTAACTTCTCTATATGCCGTATGAGTGAGACAAGCGCCTCAGTTACCAAGAAGTGAACCGTTCTGTAGTCTCAGATATAGTTCGCTCTTCCTTTGAGATATTGAGGCGGCACTTTTCTCTAGAATCTGCATTCTTTGAGAAAGTGAAGTGTTTGTTTCCTTCACATCAAATTCGACTCAGCCTAGACCCGCGTTCTCACACTGTTTTCTACCATTTTCGTAGCCTTGCCCAGCTTTTCTGATTTTATTTGGTAATCGATTTTTCTGTACAGCCATCCTTTCCCTAAACTCTTATCTATCTTCCTGAGCTCTTTGCTCTCCACTTAGGCTTGTCTGCTATCTGCTTCAGCTTTCCTATCTCCACTGTGTGCGTCTTTCCTATTTACTTCACATTTCCTGTCACTTTCGTGTCTTCTTCGGTTTTTGTCCTATGTACTCCGGCTCCCTCTGGTATCTGTTTGACCCAGACTGGAATACTCCCATGATTCCAAAATTAGAAATACTCTGCGCGACGTTCCTCACTGGTTCGTGAGCTACGCTCGTCATACTGTTCTCGGCTGTTCGTGTGGTCTCCAGGGTTTCAGGTAATGCTGTTGCTACTGACGCTTCTCCGTTAGAAAATTACCACACGGCTCCCTCCGATCTCATTGAACAGTCCAGGCTAAAACGTTCCTAGCCTCTCGACATGACGCTCGACTAGCCCTACCTATGTTTCAAAAACGAGCACAAAAATTTACCAAGTAGTGAACCCTCGCTATCACAAATTTAACCTAAATAAATGACCCTAAGGACACAATAAATCTTCAAACTTAAGAAAACGTATCTCCATATGAAATATAAATTGATGCCAGTTAAATCTCCGAAAATACTGGCACACACAATAACAAAAAAAGCTAAATAAACAGAATTCGAGTTACAATCTTAGCATACCCTGCAGGTGTGTATTGATGTGCAAACAAATCCAAAATGGAACAGAAGTCGTCACCACAACTTCGTGAAACGCAAGATGTGTCTCACTGGGCCGTCCTGACTGGAGAATCTGTCCGCTCCCGGTAGCTGAGTGGTCAGCGCTACAGAATTTAAATCCTAAGGATCCGGGTTCAGTTCCCGGCTGGGTCGGAGATTTTCTTCGCTCAGGGACTGGGTGTTGTGTTGTCCTAATTATCATCATCATTTCATCCCCAGCTTCGGGCAAGGCGCCGAAGTGGCGTCAGATCGACAGACTTGCACCCGGAGAACGGTCTACCCGACGGGAGGCCCTAGTCACACGACGTTATATGTTATTAGAGAACATCAGAAGGAACGAAAAGTAGGGTCATTGATAAGGAAACAGTGAAACAGTCTGCTTCCTGAGTCAACGGTGCACTCTGCTCTTGGCTTCAGTTATGATGAAACATTGGTATGTAAGCATCGGAACACTGCGTAGTCATTGACCAAAATTATAATGAAACGTACAAAATAAAAATCGTATTAGAAGAGTGGATATAATGGTCGTTATCTTCTTGAAATCTCAAATAAATGATTATGTTTGTCCACTGTACACAACGAATACACCACCACGACGTGAACAACAATTAGGTAACCAGCATGTTACACTCATTATTTGCGGATTGCCTTACCACGTGAAAGTTGTACGATAATTAAGGGATTTCGAAAGTTAAGTGAAGACTGAGTGTAATAAATTATTATTTGCTCCTCTAAACAGTCGTCAAAGAAAAATTAACTGACAGCAATGTTCTCTAAAGTCTGAAGTGGATTGCAGAAAAATGACGCTAACACTAAGGGTGGGAGGGGGGGGGGGAGCGGGTACCAAATTGTTTGGAAGATTGCAGGGAAAAAGAACAAGAAAATTTAATTGTCTGGGCAGTATTCGAATTCAAAGTTAACAGGTCAATAGGAACAAAAATTATAATCAGTTAGGCAGCAGAAGTTTTGTGGCAGAACAAATGAGATGCGAGTTGGTCAGAATATGGGTCATGATACTGTAACCGCGACACTTATATTTTCCGAAAACCAGCTAGCGTGCTCTGCTCGGAACTGCACGGCGGCCCAGAATCTTAGTTCACTATCCTCAACTGCCAAACTTAGAAAGAACTCCACATGCAAGCAGCGACTTCATGCTGTTGCCAGTGTGAGGAACGAGTTGAAAGACGCCAAGTCCCGAGGGCTTCTCTCCCTTTCATCTTTGTTACTATTATGACGTTTAATAAGATGGGGTCACAGTGACTGCGCACTGTCGGCGTCGGCACCCAGTAGCCCTTGCTTTCTGTTGATTAAGATTTTATGTTCTGTCTGTGCTTTAGATATGTGACGAGAGCGTGCTGCCCGGGGTGCTACAGGGGGGGCGCCTTAATGAGTCGAATTCTGCCAAGGTGGAAGTTAAGAGGACGTGTGGGCTCACTGCTGCTTTTACGTTATTGGAGTTTCATCTAGATCTACATTTATACTCTGCAAGCCACCCAACGGTGTGTGGCGGAGGGCACTTTACGTGCCACTGTCATTACCTCCCTTTCCTGTTCCAGTCGCGTATGGTTGGCGGGAAGAACGACTGCCGGAAAGCCTCCGTGCGCGCTCGAATCTCTCTAATTTTACATTAGTGATCTCCTCGAGAGGTATAAGTAGGGGGAAGCAATATATTCGATACCTCATCCAAAAACGCACCCTCTCGAAACCTGGACAGCAAGCTACACCGCGATGCAGAGCGCCTCTCTTGCAGAGTCTGCCACTTGAATTTGCCAAACATCTCCGTAACGCTATCACGATTACCAAATAACCCTGTGACGAAACGCGCCGCTCTTCTTTGGATCTTCTCTATCTCCTCTGTCAACCTGATCTGGTACGGATTCCACACTGATGAGCAATACTCAAGTATAGGTCGAACGAGTGTTTTGTAAGCCACCTCCTTTGTTGATGGACTACATTTTCTAAGGACTCTCCCAATGAATCTCAACCTGGCACCCGCCTTACCAACAATTAACTTTATGTGATCATTCCACTTCAAATCGTTCCACACGCATACTCCCAGATATTTTACAGAAGTAACTGCTACCAGTTTTTGTTCCGCTATCATATAATCATACAATAAAGGATCCTTCTTTCTATGTATTTGCAATACATTACATTTGTCTACGTTAAGGGTCAGTTGCCACTCCCTGCATCAAGTGCCTATCCGCTGCAGATCTTCCTGCATTTCGCTGCAATTTTCGAATGCTGCAACTTATCTGTATACTACAGCATCATCCACTAAAAGCCGCATGGAACTTCCGACACTATCTACTAGGTCATCTATATATATTGTGAAAAGCAATGGTCCCATAACACTCCCCTGTGGCACGCCAGAGGTTACTTTAGCGTCTGTAGACGCCTCTCCATTGAGAACAACATGCTGTGTTCTGTTTGCTAAAAACTCTTCAATCCAGCCACACTGCTAGTCTGATATTCCGTAGGCTCTTACTTTGTTTATCAGGCCACAGTGCGGAACTGTATCGAACGCCTTCCGGAAGTCAAAGAAAATGACATCTACCTGGGAGCCTGTATCTAATATTTTCTGGGTCTCATGAACAAATAAAGCGAGTTGGGTCTCACACGATCGCTGTTTCCGGAATCCATGTTGATTCCTACAGAGTAGATTCTGGGTTTCCAGAAATGACATGATATGCGAGCAGAAAACATGTTCTAAAATTATACAACAGATCGATGTCAGAGATATAGGTCTATAGTTTTTCGCATCTGCTCGACGACCTTTCTTGAAGATTGGGGACTACCTGTGCTCTTTTCCAATCATTTGGAACCTTCCATTCCTCTAGAGACTTGCGGTACACGGCTGTTAGAAGGGGGGCAAGTTCCTTCGCGTACTCTGTGTAGAATCGAATTGGTATCCCGTCAGGTCCAGTGGACTTTCCTCTGTTGAGTGATTTCAGTTGCTTTTCTATACCGTGGACACTTATTTCGATGTCAGTCATTTTTTCGTTTGTGCGAGGATTTAGAGAAGGAACTGCAGTGCGGTCTTCCTCTGTGAAACAACTTTGGAAAAAGGTGTTTAGTATTTCAGCTTTACGCGTGGCATCCTCTGTTTCAATGCCATCATCATCCCAGAGTGTCTGGATATGCTTTTTCGAGCCACTTACTGATTTAACGTAAGACCAGAACTTCCTAGGATTTTCTGTCAAGTCGGTACATAGAATTTTACTTTCGAATTCACTGAACGCTTCTCGCATAGCCCTCCTTACGCTAACTTTGACATCGTTTAGCTTCTGTTTGGCTGAGAGGTTTTGGCTGCGTTTAAATTTGCAGTGAAGCTCTCTTTGCTTTCGCAGTAGTATACTAACATTGTTGTTGAACCACGGTGGGTTTTTCCCGTCCCTCACAGTTTTACTCGGCACGTACCTGTCTAGAACGCATTTTACGATTGCCTTGAACTTTTTCCATAAACACTCAACATTGTCAGTGTCGGAACAGAAATTTTCATTTTGATCTGTTAGGTAGTCTGAAATCTGACTTCTATTACTCTTGCTAAACAGATAAACCTTCCTCCCTTTTTTTATATTCCTATTAACTTCCATATTCAGAGATGCTGCAATGGCCTTATGATCACTGATTCCCTGTTCTGCACTTACAGAGTCGAAAAGTTCGGGTCTGTTTGTTATCAGTAGGTCCAAGATGTTATCTCCACGAGTCGGTTCTCTGTTTAATTGCTCGAGGTAATTTTCGGATAGTTTGCGGAACGGCCCACGCAGGCGCCACGAGGATTCGCCAAGCGAGTGCGTCTATGACATTTTGGAACTCTGTCACGACAGGACGGCGTCCTCGAAACTGTTCCCAGTCGGAAGAGTAATTTCTTCGGAATCTGCAGGTGGGCTGGATGGCCAAAGACCGTTTTCTTGAGATAAGCGAATCGGCTAACGTAGTGTATCTGAGATAGTCCTGTACAACTGGATGTCCAACAGTCTGTCGCTAACACAGCCAGTGCATTACTAGGAAAGTTGGGTTCACCCGCAAAGTGACCGCCCGGGTGCTCTAAAAATGGTATAGGCGTCGTGACTAGGAGTCAGACAGTGACGTCAGAGCCATACAAGTGGCATCAGTAACTTTTGGTGGCAAGACTTTCTATTGGGGAGTGTCTTTCGTCCGATTCCTGGAGGGCGGTGGTGCAGCTATTTCTGATTATGCGATTAGTGTAGAGGATGATGGGTGATGGGATGAGTTACTGCAGAGGCACTCCACACGGAGTAACATTTTTTTGGAAGTGGGGACTTCAGAATCAAATCGCGTTAGCTCTATTCGAGACACTGGAGTGAAAAGTTCATTCAGAGATGGTACGGTGCACACATATCGGGATTCGTTCTGTATCTCCAAGGTGGGGAGTTTATTCGGGCGTGATGACGTGTATGCATCGCAGGTTTGGGTTCGCGGGTGGCGATCGAGGTGACGTCTGACGTTCAAGCTACCGGGGACGGGTGTCCCGCGCACCGACTTGCAGATTCTTCTCAGTGCTGAGCACAGGACTCACCAGCGACAGGCAGTGGTCTACGGTGCACACCTTTTCGGCCTGTCGCACACACGGAATTTTCTGTTTTGCCTCACACCCTGAGTGGCGTGTGCCTTCAACTTCCGTAGCAGATAATCAGTTAGTACGTGTTGCAAAGTTTTTCAGTTTTGTGGTTCTCAATCACTCTCAGTCAGACGCATCATCGTTGTTATACAAGGAAGGAGGGGTGGCTTAGAGAATCCAGTGCAGTCAGGCAAATTTTCCAACACAGCATTACTATTGTGGTAATTGTAATCTGAGCATGTTCGTTGCATCTGTTTCCTCTGTTGGTTATTTTGAACGTCATGTTTCATTCACAATTCTGTTGTAATAAATGAGTCATCTCAATCAATAGCTGTTCGTACTTTAATACAGTATATAACCTGTTCGCTTCATAAAATACTTGTTAGTCACTGTTTTATCATATGTTGCAAACTTAGGTTTCAGTACTATTGCCAGAAAACGTTAATAAGCATTCAGATAGTCCAAAGCACGCGTATTTCTATGATCTTTACTAAGGGTGGTCTTATCTAAAGTCATTCTGCGACAGAAATTAATCTCAGGTAATTCTCATTTTGCGTTATCCCCTGGCATCTTGTGGAGCATATGCCTTATTTCGCATAAAAACAGAAGAAGGCAGCAGAAAATTTCCGCTCTACGTGTGCAAAATGCACTTAAATGAACATGAGATCGGTAATAGCATTTAACAGTGACGTACTAATTGATCGGTGCTTTAGCACATCGCATAGTGGCTTTGGAAATTCTTTTGATTGCGTGGACCACAAATTTGTAGCGAAAGCAACCGACTTTCTCACAGTGATCGGGTAGGGCAACTGAGGCCTGTTCTTTGATGTCTGTACTGAAAAGACAAAATACCGGCCTCAATTATTCTGCGGGGACAGCAGTGGCCGCTTTGTGGTCTTTGCCCCCCCCCCCCCCCCCCCCCCCAGCACGGGCAGGTGTCATCTCTTTCCAACAGCAGCACTGAAAGGACGACGGCTCTGTACCAAAGCCAAAGAAAGCTATTTATCTCTCCGGGAATGCTCGCCCCCTGCCCCCTGCCCCCTGCCCCCTCCCCTACACATACTCACTGACTGGCTTTTGGCTTCAATGAAACTTGAGACCACATCTGAATAGCACCGTTCCAGCGAGCAAATACCCTAACTTTACTCCCAAACAAACATACCTGTCCTCTCAATAACATAGAAATAGGGGCACAAAATGAAACAGTATCACATGGCAATAGACGACACTCACGGCACACAATATACACTCCTGGAAATGGGAAAAAGAACACATTGACACCGGTGTGTCAGACCCACCATACTTGCTCCGGACACTGCGAGAGGGCTGTACAAGCAATGATCACACGCACAGCACAGCGGACACACCAGGAACCGCGGTGTTGGCCGTCGAATGGCGCTAGATGCGCAGCATTTGTGCACCGCCGCCGTCAGTGTCAGCCAGTTTGCCGTGGCATACGGAGCTCCATCGCAGTCTTTAACACTGGTAGCATGCCGCGACAGCGTGGACGTGAACCGTATGTGCAGTTGACGGACTTTGAGCGAGGGCGTATAGTGGGCATGCGGGAGGCCGGGTGGACGTACCGCCGAATTGCTCAACACGTGGGGCGTGAGGTCTCCACAGTACATCGATGTTGTCGCCAGTGGTCGGCGGAAGGTGCACGTGCCCGTCGACCTGGGACCGGACCGCAGCGACGCACGGATGCACGCCAAGACCGTAGGATCCTACGCAGTGCCGTAGGGGACCGCACCGCCACTTCCCAGCAAATTAGGGACACTGTTGCTCCTGGGGTATCGGCGAGGACCATTCGCAACCGTCTCCATGAAGCTGGGCTACGGTCCCGCACACCGTTAGGCTGTCTTCCGCTCACGCCCCAACATCGTGCAGCCCGCCTCCAGTGGTGTCGTGACAGGCGTGAATGGAGGGACGAATGGAGACGTGTCGTCTTCAGCGATGAGAGTCGATTCTGCCTTGGTGCCAATGATGGTCGTATGCGTGTTTGGCGCCGTGCAGGTGAGCGCCACAATCAGGACTGCATACGACCGAGGCACACAGGGCCAACACCCGGCATCATGGTGTGGGGAGCGATCTCCTACACTGGCCGTACACCACTGGTGATCGTCGAGGGGACACTGAATAGTGCACGGTACCTCCAAACCGTCATCGAACCCATCGTTCTACCATTCCTAGACCGGCAAGGGAACTTGCTGTTCCAACAGGACAATGCACGTCCGCATTTATCCCGTGCCACCCAACGTGCTCTAGAAGGTGTACGTCAACTACCCTGGCCAGCAAGATCTCCGGATCTGTCCCCCATTGAGCATGTTTAGGACTGGATGAAGCGTCGTCTCACGCGGTCTGCACGTCCAGCACGAACGCTGGTCCAACTTTGGCGCCAGGTGGAAATGGCATGGCAAGCCGTTCCACAGGACTACATCCAGCATCTCTACGATCGTCTCCATGGGAGAATAGCAGCCTGCATTGCTGCGAAAGGTGGATATACACTGTACTAGTGCCGACATTGTGCATGCTCTGTTGCCTGTGTCTATGTGCCTGTGGTTCTGTCAGTGTGATCATGTGATGTATCTGACCCCAGGAATGTGTCAATAAAGTTTCCCCTTCCTGGGACAATGAATTCACGGTGTTCTTATTTCAATTTCCAGGAGTGTAGAAAAGTAATCGTCAGTTGTTGACTTTTTCCTAGAGCAAAATAAATATTATTTGTTCCTTTTTTCTTTCTATACCCAAATAGCTATGTTGTTATCTTCCGAATTTAGCATGAATTGATTTCGATGTCACAAAGGCTCCATCTACAACCACACAATGGTTACTTTGTTACATCCGGCAGCGTATGATCTATTTGAATACAGAAAACAAAAAGAAAATAAATAATATTTATTTTACAGCAGGAAAATTTCAGCACTCAGCATCACTACCCCTTGCAACGCAGTGGTGACGAAAAGTACATTTCGGCCATCCTGTAGCTGACACTATGCGTGTTAGAATTCGTGCATCATGTCGTCGTCGATAAGAGTCAACCGTGGGTCAGTTTACTCAGAGATGAATAGACACCAGAGCGAAACAGGATATTTATGGATGGCGAGACACTTAAGGTAGCAATAACTTTTACTAAGAAAACTCCCCAATTGAAAATTCGTTGCAACTGAGTTCGAACTGAGCTCCCTCGGATTAAGAGATAAGGGCTTCACCACTGTGTCTTGTCATCATCCAAACATCAAAATCATCATCATCATCATCACAGTTACCACTACCACCATAACGTCCACCACCATCAGTTTCCTGATGTGTTAGAAACTATTTTGCCTCTTCATTTCTCATAACCAGTAGCTTCCTTCTGAATGCTGCTGTAGAGGGTGGTCGGAAATTCCCGTTACAAACTTCTAGGACTTCTAGTGGGGAGTGAGTACATAATATTTTGAATGGGAACCCATGTTGAGAAACGTACTATTTCCGTGCTATAACCATTTCAAAACTTGTTGCTAATGCGACAATTTTTACAAGTAGTTGACTGGGCGTGATCCAGTAAATCACTTGTTTTACAGTTCCACTCATTAGTAGAGAGTGAGACTGCTCGTGTACTTGCTGACGGGTTCTCATCAACGTGACGCGCTAGCGCCTCTTCCAGTTCGGGCGTTTGCGGCCTCCCTGGAGCGCCACACTCGCGCCTGCTGCTGGTGAAACCACAGCGTGATTGTGGCGGAAAGGGTTCGCTTTGTAGCCTGAAGGTGTGGAGAACTATCTTGATAAAGGCGTCGATCAGCTCTTCCATTGCCGTGAGCTCAGCCATTCAGGAAGGCCGTGTCGGTGTTTTCTGCAAACTTGTACGCAGCCATGTTTTTCCAACACCGACAGACGCGTGGATGAGGCTCAACCAGGTCAGTGAGGTAGGGCAGGATGCGAAATGACAACAGCCGATCTGCCGTAAGCACCCACCACTGTGACTATCCTGTTGGAAACCTACCTAGCAAACATGTCTTCAAACGGCTGTATCACGAAAACGGTACGTTTCCGGACGTGGTTTCCTATTCTAAATATGACGTGCTCACTCCCCACTACAAGTCCTAGTATTTTCTAACGGGAATTTCCGACCACCCTTTATATATTGCCGTTCAGCATATGGTCCAGCACCTCAAGTATTTCGCTCTCTCGCCTCTTCTTCTTTTTCAGGGATCCTTCTACAACTTTTATTAGCCTCTGTTTCTTTCTTAATATATCTCCTATTAAAATATCCCTAACCACTTCCCCATACATGCTTCGGCAAAAGTGTTGCATGAAGCTGGAACTAATACCTAACGAGATATTTTATTAATTTATTGCACACGTGAGAAAAGTTACGGCGTTCTTTTATTTTGTTGTGTTCGTAATTAACTGATTTGAAACTCTATTTTAAATTTGCTGGAGTTGCTGTAGAGCGCTGAAGAAGTCTCATAGTGCTCTCGGCGATGGTTCTACAATTTCGTCCAGGAGCTCCAAACTAAAAGAACGCATAACTGGACGTTCATAGACCGCTTGGACGCCATGCGTGTGCTAGTGCGGTATTTCAGATGGAAAGTGGGTGATAGTCGTGCAGTTGTCACAGATAATAACAATTTTAAGGATAAAAATATTTCTCAAAGGAAATGTGACCGTGGCTACAGGTCCTGCATATATGTCCATTCTTCTTCGATCCACACAATCTATGAACTATGAGTTTGTGTCTTATTCAATTATGAACCATGGGTTTGTGTCTTATTCAATTAAAACACCAACGTACCGTTTGCACATCCAGGAACTTATATTCTCTAATGAGCAGCACCCATTCTTGATATAAGTCCAACGCAATTTCTGTGATAATTAATTCGTCACAATCATTCAAGATTAACCTGATGTGGTTTCCGCAATAGTGGCTGACAACAATGATTAGGTCATACAAAAGAATCTAAGCGCGATACATCGACCTATTCGTTCCAGTTCCCCACAGGGAAGCTGAATATCTCTTAAAAAATACACTAATGCTCTACACATTGCCATTCTTTCCGTATCTCTTTATTTTATGTCCAATCAGTATGATTTATTTTTTTCTCTTTGCATCATGTCCACATCTCAAAAAACCCCTATATTTTTTGTCTCGATGTCCAAGTATAAAAAACGCAATAGAGGAAGGTACTCCATGAAAAACACAGTGTCTATATCTTTCTTAATCAATAATGCAGTAGAACGTTCTTCTTTTGTTAAAAATGCCGCTTTCGCCAGGGCCGAAATGGGTTTAATTTCTCTTTTGTAGCTCCAGCGACTTTCTATTTGCTTACTAGGTGTTTAAAACCTTGTATATGTTCAAGTTTCTCCACTAGGCATTATCTTTAGCATTTCATTTCCTCCTTTGTTTACATTGATTCTCTTCTAGTAACTCTGGCGTCAATGCCGGCCACTGTTTTCTAAAACTCAAATAATTCATGCTGAGAGTACTATATAACAAAGAGGTAAATGCACAGCACATGAGCTTTAACGAAAGTTTGGCATAGCCACTCTTTTTTTTACATACCGTTTGGTAAGCACATGATATCCGATGCCTCGAGAGCTGAACAGAAACGAAAGCCAATCGCAGTGGAGGCAGTGGGCCAAATCGCAACGTGAGAGGAGATTCGCTGAGAGCGGTTGCGAATGCAAATGTAGAAATAAACGCTGGGGGGGGGGGGGGGGGGGGGGATGGCGACGCGTGGCCGACACTACAGAAGCCTTCCGCCCCTCCCCTCCCCCTCACAGCTGTCCCCTCCCTCTCCTCCGGCCCTCCCCCATCCCCACACCCACTCCCTCCCCCTCCCCCTCCCCAGAGTCTGGCAGCCACCGCGACCACTAGGGCACGGCCATTCTCCCCGCATTCTGCATCCTACGTCCTTCCGCAAACCACTGGCTCCATTTGCATATTATTCTGTTGCGCGGTGCAGTAAAACAGAGCCACCAAAATTAAAGCCATTTGTTCCCGCCGCTCAAGTGCCTGCAGCTCATTTTGCACACGGTATTTATGTCTGAAAATTTCGCTTTAAAAAAACAGAGCTCTAGAATCATTCGGTTTTTCTTGAAGTACTAAACGTTAATTATGTATAATAATCGTGTTCTGTATCTGAAAATGTTCAGTCATCATCTAGACGCCTCAGATCTTTATTTCAAAGCCAATTAAGTCTGTAAAGTGGTATTATACATATATTTCTCGTAGAATCCCTGGATAGAGAGATCCATCATATCCAGTTTTCTGTAGCCGTAGGTGGTTTACTTAGCCTGCATGATGAAATGGTTTTTTCTGAGACTCACAAGTTATGAACAATCAGTATTCGACGAAGTACAAAATCACAACAGACACCTCCCCACCTGTTGCCACATATGTAATTACAACTTCATTATTCATACAGGAATCACTTCAGTCACAAAAAATGGAATGTTTTAAAAAACAAAGTGAATTTCCAGCGCGGAAATCGAAGGATCTCGAAGTTGGTGAAAAATAGTCATTAAAATTGTAAGATTCAGAGAATTTCGAGCCCCTGCTTCGACTACTGCTCTGAAACGTTTTCCGTATTGGATGTTGACTGAATCAAAACTGACTATTTCAATGAAAATTAAGTTTGAGGAAGGTCAT
Source organism: Schistocerca nitens (assembly GCF_023898315.1). NCBI lineage: Eukaryota > Metazoa > Arthropoda > Insecta > Orthoptera > Acrididae > Schistocerca > Schistocerca nitens. Next base: position 2,006,078 of record NC_064619.1, on the reverse strand, counting down.
GATAATTGAAGTGTTAGTTTTTGGCAGCCAGAGGAAAACGTATTCTCGAAGAATAGATGACGAAGATTACAGTTTAAACTCACATTGGCTACCGTAAAAATGATACCTCAGTTGGACAAGGGTAGAAAAGCAAGTCAGAGGTGATCTATAAAGTGAAATTTTTACAGTGATTCGTCTGCTGTACTTCGTGGAAGACATGGTTATCCTCAGTCAGGATGGGCAGACGAGGAATTATTAGCCCGCCGTACCCGCCGCAGCACTTCTGCCGCAGCCGCGCGCCGCCTTGCCGGCTCGAACCGCAGGAAACTAATGAGCGCGATATCTATCGAAAACACAGCCGATACGAGCAGCCACGGCTCATTACGACTCCGGTTCGAACCATCCTACTATGCTAATTCCGTGCTACCGGCTAGCACATGCACACCACTTCCCTGTCACGAATTTCGTAAGCGATGGTGACGGAGGTGACACTGGGTGTACAATCTGGTACCATGTACAGCATTTCTGACAAGGGAACCTCCCCATCGCACCCCCCTCAGGTTTAGTTATAAGTTGGCACAGTGGATAGGCCGTGAAAAACTGAGCACAGATCAATCGAGAAAACAGGAAGAAGTTGTGTGGAACTATGAAAAAAATAAGCAAAATATACAAACTGAGTAGTCCATGCGCAAGATAGGCAACATCAAGGATAGCGTGGGCTCAGGAACGCCGTGGTCCCGTGTTTAGCGTGAGCAGCTGCTGAACGAGAGGTCCTTGGTTCAAGTCTCCTCTGGAGTGAAAAGTTTAATTTTTTATTTTCAGACAATTATTATCTGTCCGTCCGTCCGTCCGATGCGAGGTAACTGCGTCGTAGTATGGGGACACAATATCAACTTCGCTCTCCAAAATTCCATGACATGTTCAGATTTGCTTGGACATATGCAGGACGGTCTACACACGGAAAAATTTGAAAACGTTAAAAACATATGTTTTGACAGAGCACAGGGAAAACTGTGCGACTGTGAAACTGTTGCATTAATTTGTTGCAGTTTATGTAACAAACTCTTATGTTTTCATCACTTTTTTGGGAGTGATTATCATATCCACAAGAAAACCTAAATCGGGCAAGGTAGAAGAATCTTTTTACCCATTCGCCAAGTGTACAAGTTAGGTGGGTCGACAACATATTCCTGTCATGTGACGCACGTGCCGTCACCAGTGTCGTATAGAGTATATCAGACGTGTTTTCCTGTGGAGGAATCGGTTGACCTATGACCTTGCGATCAAATGTTTTCAGTTCCCGTTGGAGAGGCACGTTCTTTCGTCTACTAATCGCACGGTTTTGCGATGCGGTCGCAAAACACAGACACTAAACTTATTACAGTGAACAGAGACGTCAGTGAACGAACGGACAGATCATAACTTTCCGAAAATAAAGAAAGTAAACTTTTCACTCGAGGGAAGACTTGAACCAAGGACCTCTTGTCCAGCAGCTTCTCACGCTAACCACGGGACCACGGCTCTCCTGAGCTCAAACTATCCTTGATGTTGCCTATGTTGCGCATGAACTACTCAGTTTGTATATTTTGCTTATTTTTTCATAGTTCCACACAACTTCTTCCTGTTTTCTCGATTGATCTATGTTCAGTTTTTGAAGGCCTATCCACTGTGCCAACTTATAACTAAATCTGAGGGGGGTGCGATGGGGAGGTTCCCTTGTGAGTGAAAAGTGTGAATAGTATTTTGTAATGATAAATTATGTCTTTTACTAACGACTCTGCTTTCGTGCTTCCCATTTTTTTTTAAATCTGAAGATTACATGTGCAAAAGTAAAAAGCGGTTATCTGAATAAAATATAGTGACTGAGCCCCTATTTTCTTTTCCATTACACTAACAAAAATCAAAGTTCGGAAAGACCTCACGTTTTGAATTAGAAATGCGGATTATCGAAGGAGGTTATGAGTCCCGATCCGAAAGCGAGTCTAGTCAGTTAAGATATTTCCCAACATCCTTCGATCGAAACTAACAGTGTCTTTAAATTTCTCTAAAATCAGTCACTTCGTGTAGAGCAGGGAGTAGTGCTAAGACATCGCCTTTCAGCAGTTTTGCGAAGTATTAGATGTAAAATTTTGGACGTTAATAGCCCACTTCTTATAAAAAAACTGTTGTTTCACTATAAATAAAGGACTGAAATTCTTCTATTTTTCGAACTGGGCTCTGAGCACTATGGGACTTAAAAGCTGAGGTCATCAGTCCACTAGAACTTAGAACTACTTAAACCTAACTAACCTAAGGACGTCACACACATCCATGCCCGAGGCAGAACTTGAACCTGCAACCGTAGCGGTCACGCGGTTCCAGACTGAAGCGCTTAGAACCGCTCGGCCACTGCGGCCGGCTACTTTTCGAACTGTCGGGGATATACGGTAACGGTTCTCTGAGAGAAGCGTATGATATAACAACGGCCAACTAATTATACACAAAAATGTAGTATATTGACCTTTTCATAGCCAATTTCGACAATGGCACACGAGGAACACCACACTTCAGGACATGCCATTCGACCAACGCGGCGCTATAAAATAATTAAAGCGCATCTCACATCGCCTGAAGCACATCCGGCCATCAATACGACTGATGGTAAGTCAAGAGTTTGCTAACAGTACGAAGTAAATAAACTCTCCTGTTTAACTGACACATTCCATGGCAACACGGGTAATGTCTATTATATCTGCCTCTACGAAAAGAGCACATGATTGCTTTTCATTTTCCCTTACCTGTTTCTGTCGGGCACTAGGAAGTCGTTATTTCTTCTCGAATAATGAAAGAACTGGAGCACCAGCAGGAAGGAAATTTTACATCCCAGGAATTGCACATTTAAGATTTAGCAACTGGTCGCCTGACATCTAAACATGGAACGAGTATGACATGCTGCCGGAGGCGCAGAACGTCTTCCTGCCAAACAACAAACGGACGCTAAAGCTCTGAATTACATATGGGGCACAATACTCGAAAAGGACGCAACTGATTCACTATTCCGACAATGAATAACGAAGCGGATCGTAGAAGCGGACAGACTACGGAACAGTATTATTGGATCTTTAATATTTTGTCGTCCCAATAGCTCCTGTTTTTCGATTGGTCTGCAAACCGTCTCTCTTTCAAGAGCGACTGAAATGACGTTTTTTAAGTGTACGAGCGAATGTAAATGTGTGCTTGATATCTAATGGCCTCAAATAAAGCTATTTACTTGGTGAAGCACTTAAACACTGCTGCTAAATGCAGGAGTAGTCTAAAGTCCTCTGTGGCTTCAAGTACTCATCGGTTTTCAGAGTGTCAACAAAGAGAATCGACAGAGTCCTATATAAGTACTTTACAGTACAATTTACTTGCTTTCGACCAGATTAATAAATAAGTAATTCATGTTAAAATAAGCGGACTTTTCCACTTATTTCGACATTTTGTTTTTACTGCGTTTCTAGTTAAGCAGTTTTGTTAGGGACGGAATATGACGCAACCGTTAATTTACTATTTATACAGGTCTACCAGGAACCTAGAGAGTATATTCCTCGCCTCGTTTTTAAGTATTTGTATCACATTAAAACGTTTTGAGAAATTCGAAAGCGTCATGTAACCACAGCGATGTGCACCTGATTGCAGAAGAAACTGAACAAGTAGTGGTATTAGCAGCAACTTTTATTGGATGTAATCAAGTTACAAATGTAGAACGGTGAAATAAAGAGGTAAAAGTGTTCGTCGATGTTCCTTGCTTGTCAATTGTTGTGCAGTAGAACATCATCATGGGAGGAATCGACATCTGCGATCAGATGATGGAGGCCTACATAAAATGGATACAAACAAGGAAATAATATATATCATAGACATTGCATGACTAAAATTCCTAGGCAGAATGCAAGAAAATTTGTCAACCTACTGGCGTATCTGTGAAGGATATACCAGATGTTCCTGGTTTTAGAACGGCTTTTGGAGAATCACTTTTGTTCTCTGCTAATCGAGTAATTTTCAGAGATGACCCTGAGAACAGCATAGCGCAGATTCTTAACAGAAAACGCAACCTGCTGCTCGGCGCCATTCGGAGAGAAGGCGCGATGAACAGTCGCACTGGCCCACAGTTGATAACTTGACTTCTGCAATATGTTGTAGGAAAGTAGGTTGTACAAAAGGAACAAGAACAAACTGCACCGTACGTCAAGCGTATTTGTGCCTTACGAGAGATTCTAACTTTTCTGTAACATATCACACATAGAAGTGAAAACTTTGTTGCTTGTACATATTTACTTACAGTGGATTTTTCAATTTCTGATATATTTCTTTTAGATTGAAATGATTCCTCAACATCAGAAAATGTATACTGATTCTACAAATTACTCCCAGTTTATGTTGTATCTTTATGATGATATCTAAATGAAATACACTTTTCTACATCTGAAGTGTGAGTTGTTTAATCTCCGATATATTAGTTCTGATTAAGCCTAGCGGGCATTTTTTTTTTATAAGATCTCAGATGCAGCAGATAATTGGAGGTGATATTCAGTGAAACAGAAGCCACTAAAGTCAACTTCTTCACTTAAAAACTTGAAACAAAATGTGATATTTTAATATGACTTTTGGCCTAGTGGCGCCAAACAGGATTCTCATATCGTCTTTGTGGAGATTGTTGTCAGAAGTTGCTAGGAGCCAGTTGGAGGTGATGTGTGGATTAATTATCAACTGTGTAAGTGAACTGGCTGGCATATTTGGGTTGGGGGACACCGTGTGGTGTTACTTAAACAGCCCATAATTCCAAATTCCTAATTGCAGCACCCCACAGTAGCTCCGTAGTACAGAAAGCAACAGCTTGGGTGCGGCATTCAGCGGCAACGCGTGTGTTGTCGTCGCAATGCTGACGGAGCACACGACGAAACTGCTCGCATCAGTGATGGCTCCAGCTCCCTGCGACCACATGCGTCGAGCCACATGTTGGGTGGCCCGCTCTGTCGAGAAGGTGTTAGACTGGTGACATAATGGTAGTTGGGTACGGCTGTGCCAACTGTCTGAAAACTTTTTTTAAAAAAATGAACACATCGCTATTTGTCTGTATTGTTGTTTATTTAATTACGACCCCGGTTTCAGACTTTTATGCCATTTTAAAGTGACTCGGTTTATGTTAATGACATAAGCTCAGTCACTTGAAAATGGCATAAAAGTCTGAAACCGGGGTCGTAATTAAATAAACAACAATACAGTGAAATGGCGGTGTGTCCGTTTAAAAATATTGTATGACTGTTGCTCAGTAACATCAAAAACTTTTTCAACGCGAGGCCAGCTTGCCTCTGAAAATTCCTAAGGCCGTGTTACAGTTTGCAAAACATATGACCCAGTCTTGCCTGCAGCTGACACTGCTGCTATTTTTTCGTTCTTCAGCCATTTGTGGCCATATACGGTCGGTGCACTACACGGTGTTGTAGTCTTGGAATTGCTCTGAAAGCATTTGCATGGTTACAGGGTTTCATTTATTATCTTTGAAGTAAGATTGGTTTAATCCTATCTCAGAGACTAGTTAATGACACTGATATATTAGCATAGTATTGCAGAGGAGTAATTTAGGTCCGCCAAAACTATTTAGAAATAAATCTCAGAAGCGATGCGTCACACATTAGTGAGATCGAGTGGACTGTGGCCAACAACACAAGTTGGTCTTTGTGCGACGCCACTCAAGCTATGACGGACGAAAGGAACGTTTCATCTGATGAAGATGTTTCATGAAAGCAATACAGCTGTTGCTATTCACGGGTAGAAATTAGTTATAGAAACGGAAAGGACCTCTTTCCGCAATGGGAATGAAGAACATGATTCTGAAGTTTGAATTACTGGCGGTTTGGGAACTGCTCCTGGGAGAGCTGGGAGAAACCGATAGACAACTGCACAGTAAAGAAGAAGCTGCTACCGCCATGGCTGAGAACGCTGGAAGCAATGTACAGTCTTTACCCACTGAACGATCTGTGTGACGACAGCTAAACATTTCATGAACCGCCATTGTTTTGGGCAGAAGTAGAGTCCGGTTCCAGCGTATCTGCACCCAGATCACCGTCACACTCAGCAACCTTTGTATGTTCAAATGTTCAAATGTGTGTGATATCTTACAGGACTCAACTGTTAAGGTCATCAGTCCCTAAGCCTACACACTACTTAACCTAAATTGTCCTAAGGACAAACACTAACACCCATGCCCAAGGGAGGACTCGAACCTCCGCCGGAACCACCCGCACAGTCCACGACTGCAGCGCCCTAGACCGCGCGGCTAATTCCACGCGGCCAACCTTTGTAACCTCGAAGGTAAGCATGGAACGCAATTAACAAATGTTAATCTTTCATATGAAAATTAAAATGTTTCTTCCAATGGTTTTTTCTTTATTTATCTTCCGTATCTCCTTGATGAATATATTAGGTTTGTAGAGCGCTCAATTCCGTATGTCCTTAAAAATGTTTTCACAAAGTTTTATAAACGTCCTCTATTATTTATTAACTGCTAAATAATGTTCTAATCTGTCAGACGCCATGACTATCGTTCATATAAAGTCAGCTCATCTGCAGCTTCATTGTTAGGATTTCAACATGAAACCCGTTACAACTTTCCTTCGCTCTTTCTAAATTACAAACCTTAGTGGTGACCCTTCTGTGCTGTAACTAAGTTGTTTGCAATATATTCCAGCATTACCCGTTGTAACAGGGCCATATGAATTCGCATGTGGACGAATGATGGAGCAGTACCCGAGGGAAGTAAATGAGTTCTGTGAACCCTGTTAATAAACAACCCAAGGAAGCCGGTAACCTCGCAATAGGCAGCGTATGGTTCCCGATCACGTGTCTGCACACCAATCTTCAGAATAAACTCCAATGGATCTGCCGCGTCCCGAGGTGTTAGGTTGATGGTAACCGTTTGTCAGAAGAAGTTAAGCTTATGGGCCGTCGTATCGAATGATGGCGCCGTGTTTCACAAAGCCACGCACGCACGCGCGCGCGCGCACACACACACACACACACACACACACACACACACACACACACACACACAACATATATAAAAATCTGAGGAAGACATCAGAAAAAATACACTACAATTACTCATTGCTGTCAAATCTCTGAACAGACGCAATACAAATGTTGAACAAGCGTAGCAAAAAAAAAAAAAAGGACCCAGCGAACAATGTATCGCGAGTATTCTTCTTTCTCCCAATAGACGTGACATATTTGTAAGACGACAATGAAAATATGTGTTCGCATCTGATTAAATTTCAATGTAACTTTAGAACATCAGCACAGAGGAGAAATTTCTGAACCCGAAATACAGTTTAATCAATTTTTAAACACTCCGTCGTCAGGCCACGAGTGGCCTACCGGGACCATCCGACCGCCGTGTCATTCTCAGTGGAGGATGCGGATAGGAGGGGCGTGGGGTCAGCACACTGCTCTCCCAGTCGTTATGATGGTATTCTTGACCGAAGCCGCTACTATTCGTTCGAGTAGCTCCTCAGTTGGCATCATGAGGCTGAGTGCACCCCGAAAAATGGCAACAGCGCACGGCGGGCTGGATGGTCACCCATCCAAGTGCCGACCACGCCCGACAGCGCTTAACTTCGGTCATCTCATGGGAACCGGTGTAGCCACTGCGGCAAGGCCGTTGCCACCCGTTTAATGAATTACTGATTTTTTTTTAAATTAAAGAAACGATATTTTTCTTATATTTTTATTGTTCACAAACAGCACCAAAGGATTCTGCTTCAAACTGGCCAACTAGGAGTGTCCAGTTGTGAGTCATGGTAGTGCTACGCTGGACGCACGCACCTGGTTTCCTGACGAGACACTTGGAACTGCGAGCTACATTTGCCTGCAAAGATGGAGGATATCCCGAGAAATTATTGCTGCTGAACGTTTATAACAAATACGATAAGCAACATGTCAATATTTCAGGGCCGCGCGGGTTTAGCCGAGCGGTCTTGGCCGTTGAAGTCATGGACTGTGCGGCTGGTCCCGGCGGAGGTTCGAGTCCTCCCTCGGGCATGTGTGTGTGTGTTTGTCCTTAGGATAATTTAGGTTAAGTAGTGTGTAAGCTTAGGGACTGATGACCTTAGCAGTTAAGTCCCATAAGATTTCACACACATTTGTTTTGTTAATGTTTTAGGTGAAAGTTCTGTCACATTTTATATATTATCCTAGCAACTGTCAGCCCGTTGTAATGCATCGTGTAGCTTTGCAATTTCCTGACTCTTTCAGGCACGTTGTTCGTTCTCTGATGAATAAATTCCGATAACAGCGTATGCTTTGCTCTCCTAACGTCTTTCTCGCTTCCCCATGTCACAACTGAACGGCGCCGCTTTCCAGCACCGTAAGGTACGATACCCCTCTGCTTCCTTATCAACGCTAATTACTAAGGGGACGGAATTATCCGCGCCGGTAAGTTAATAGCCGAGATAATTCCATTGCGCCTCCGGGAATCTTGCGCTGTGATGTCAAAAGGTACTTAATTTTGTAGATTATGAACGGCAGTGTTCGTCTTATAAATTACAAATTTTTCGCAGCGGCACTTTGCAGCTCGTTGCGGGCGAGTGGCTGAGATGGAGGGCGGCCTGATAATTTTGCTGCCTAATGAGTCGGGGTCCCTGTAGCTGAGGCAGCTGCTCGCCTCTCCCTCCTACCACCCACGACTTTGCGATCGTTTACCTTCCAACTGCCGCCCAACTTGGCCCAATACGCTAAGATGAGCGGTTAGTAACGGAAGAGTAGCGGATACGAATCTTGCTATACGCTTGTGTGGTCTTTCAGATTTCTGTCCATCTCTTTCGTTACTGCAGTGCCCTGCGTTTCTCTTCTGGAACTTATCTGTTATGAATTGTCACACATAAGCACACCGTACAAGAAGTTAACCACACACAGGAGACCTGATGCTAATTCCGTGTAATGTCGCCTCTTCCGGTGATAATGGCCTCAACTGAACATGGAGGACAGGCTAATAGTTTATTCAGGTGATTCATATCAAACTGAAGCCGTTCATTGATTATTAGGTCCCTCAGAGATACCAGAATGAGGTAATATTAAACATCCTGGCAGATTAAAACTGTGTGCCGGACCGAGACTCGAACTCGGGACCTTTGCCTTTGCGGGCAAGTGCTCTACCAGGTTCGCAGGAGACCTTCGGTAAAGTTAGAAAGGTAGCAGACGAGGTACTGGCGGAAGTAAAGCTGTGAGGACGGGGCGTTAGTCGTGCTCGGGTAGCTCAGTTGGTAGAGCACTTGCCCGCTAAAGGCAAAGGTCCCGAGTTCGAGTCTGGGTCCGGCACACAGTTTTAATCTGCCAGGAAGTTTCATATCAGCGCACACTCCGCTGCAGAGTGAAAATTTCATTCTGAGGTAATACTGATTGCTACGTATCACCCACGCTTCCAGATAGTCACAGACAATTTCTGTGGACTAACGATCAGCCGATTTGGCGGGACGGTACTGAAGCGATGGGATCCCTGAGTGCTCAAACAACCAGGAACATGTGTGCGTGGCGCTGTGGTTACGGCTGTTGATATGTTGGGAGTGTCCACAGCAAACTCATCATCAGGAAGTAGAAGAAAGGGTTTCACTCGATCCTCGAGAATACCGATTCTCGTTCACAATAATCTGAATTAGATCATCCACGCAACGGTATGAACGACACCCTGAAATCTCATAGAACCGCCTCTGACATACGCTACATCCGCCACACAAGGCAAGTTAACCCTGGGGTGAGCGCACTGGTGTATTTTATATACCAGTCACCTTTTGTGTTGGACAGAGAGGAGAATGGTAAGTGTATTACCTGCAAACACACACCTGAGAACTGTATATACCGTTGTTTGACGTCAGAGTTCGCTACAGACTCCTGCTCGTCAAACACCATGCAGCCCAGGTAATCAGTGCCAATATACGCTACCACAACTGAAGGAAAAAAAGCAACACTATAATTACACATCGAAACTATCGTGAAGAACATGTGAACTCGTAATGAACAAGTGATAATGCAGCGTATGTAACGGTGATTGGGAATAAAACGACCAAATAACACAATTACCACAGGAACTTGCAGTTGTGTCCTCGTTGGTCTCTCATGAACTAACAAACGTGGAAGAAATCTTACCTATCACCCATTCAGCACCTCATGCCTCCCTCCCTCCCTCTCCCCACTGTAGGTAGGGGTAGATGCCTATTGTATGTTGCCACTCATGGTGCACAAAGAGATCTCTCTGGGGCAATGATATACTGCCTCCAGTCTGCCAAAATCAGATTGACAAAAGGCAAGAAGAGAACGCTTCCTGCAATCTGTTAGATGCATTTCTCAGAAACACTGGACCACTCTGAAAGAACAACGTAATTGCGGAGAACGCTGCAGATCGCTTTTTCAAACGACCTCGATGGCCAATGGCCGTACCCTGCCTTTCGCCATACACCTGAGGATGTTGACGCTCTTGAGGTGACGGTCCTTTTCCAACACAAAAACATGTATAGTTAACTAAAGTACAGAAGATAAAAGGAAGGCAGCCCCGAATGCAACTTGTTCGTCCAAAATATAGCGACACAGCCCCACCCCCACGTGCGTCAGCCACGGTTAGGGGTGAGCAGCTGCAGCGGCGACCTCACACATACTAGGCGTGCCCGAATGCATCAAATAGGCCCGTCGTTTTCAGCTGGAGAACACTTTTACTTAACGTCAAAGCAACACTTTCTTGCAATCTGTTAAAAGTATTTCTCGGAGAGATTGGACCCTTCTGGAACAACAACGAAATTCCGAAAAACACTCCAGACGGCTTTTACTAAAGTTGGCTGCTTGGAAAGCAGGAATCTTTCTGCCTAAGCGACCACAGACCCCAAGCCAACATCACACCGCAGTGTCTTCAGTACAATGTGTCCCCGCAAGCATATGGCTGCGCAGTCAGCGTTAACGACGCCGACAAAAGCTACACATACAACAGAGCGCGACGCCAGCATGCCTCAGAACAAAACCGTGATATATGTGGCCTGTATTGACTGTGGGTTGTTTGTCTAAAGGGTCGGCAGCTACCTCCCACGGAACTCGGCCGCCACATCTCTCGTAACCCAGGCGTTCTGAACACTGAACTGTAACATTTGTATTTAACATCAGTGTGTCTCCTATAATCAAGCAGTAGTAGCAGTAGTAGTAGTGGTAGTAGTAGTAGGCTTCTAAGGGACTCGGAGCTCCCCTGCCGATCTGACATGTTTCCTCCAGATGCCCCTGTCTTTTGCTGCCTCTTGCCAGTTATTTATTCCCAATCTTTCGTATATGCAATTAATTTCATTAAGCCAAGTACTCCTCGGTCTCTCCCTTGGTCTTTTGCCATATGGCTTCTCCCTGAATATTCTGAACAGAATTTGTTCTTCCTTCCTTCTCATCAGGTCCAGCCCATTTCAATCTTCTGCCATTTATCAGGTTTACCATCGTTGGTTGTCGTGACAACTAGTGGTTTCCTATGTTGCGTCTTCTCTTCCAGCATTGTGATTCATTGTCATAGTACGGAACTAAGATTTTTCTATAAACTTTATTCTCAAACACTTGTAAATGGTGGTGTTCTGTTTTCGTTAGGCTCCACGTTTCTGTCCCATAGGTTAGAACTGCTCTGAAGGGGTACCGCCATTCTTAATTTTCTGCCGATTCCAAGCGCCTCTTGTGGTATGATTGTGTTAGGGGGGTGCACTTGGGACTTCTGTCCAGGAGAACCGGAGTTCGGGTCCAGGAAAAGTCATCAGCCTTTTTAATTTCGCGCCAATTTCTGTGGGCGGGGGTGGGGGTGGGACGACAGCCAGCCCTGGGACAAAGAAATTCCCACGAAAATTCGAAATTTCCGCCAAAGTTCGGAATTGCCACCGAAATTCTAAATGCCCGTCATAATTCGAAATTCCCGCCAATAGGGTAAGTTGAGGGGGGAGGCAGTGGGAGGGGTGCGTCGGGGGGGAGGGGGCTGGGACCCACATGCAGACTCAAGAAAACACATGACATCGTAGGGGGGGGGGGGGGTGGACATGGTTAGGGGGGTAAGTAATTGATCAGTTTAATTAATTTGTATATCACTTTGATATCATAATTGTACCCATGTTGCCATCACCCTACCACTGACGATACGTTACAGCTGGAACTGCAGTCTGGTCATGTAAGTGCTTTTTCAAATAGTCAACATCATCTCTTGTACATTTACAAGAAACACAGTCCTAAAAGACGCTATATTTCAGAGATGTCCATTATTATACACTGAGGTGACAAAAGTGATTAGGATAGCGATATGCACATATACAGATGGCTGTATACAAGGTATAAAAGGGCAGTGCAACAGCAGAGCAGTCATGTGTACTCAAGTGATTCATGTGAAAAGTTTTCGGATGTAATTATGGCCGCACGACGGAAAGCAACAGACTCTGAACGCGGAATAGTAGTTAAGCTAGATGCATGGGACCTTTCATTTCGGATCAGTTCGGAACAGTTAGGAAATTCAATATTCCGAGAGTCACAGTGTCAAGAATGTGCCGAGAATAAGTTTCAGAAATTACGTCTATCCCCAGACAATGCAGGGGCCGATGGCGTTCACGTAACGACCGACAGCAGCGGCGTTTGTGTAGTCGTCAGAACTAATAGACAAGCAAGGCTGCGTAAAATAGACGCAGACATCAATGTCGGACTTACGTATCCGTTAGAACAGTGCAGCGAAATTTGGTGTTAATGGACTATGGTAGGAGAAGATGTTGCGAGTGCCTATCGCCTGCAGCGCCTCTCTTGGGCTTGTGACCACATCGGTTGGACCCTAAACGAATGGAATACCGTGGCCTGGTCACATGAGTCCCGATTACTGTTGGTAAGGGCTGTTGGTAGGGGTCGAGTTTGGCGCATACCTCACGAAGTCCTGAACCCAAGTTGTCAACAATGCACTGTGCAAGCTGGTGGTGGCTTTATGATGGTGTGACCTGCGTCTACATGGAGTGCACTGTGCAAGCTGGTGGTGGCTTTATGATGGTGTGACCTGCGTCTACATGGAGTGCACTGTGCAAGCTGGTAGTGGCTTTATGATGGTGTGACCTGCGTCTACATGGAGTGCACTGTGCAAGCTGGTGGTGGCTTTATGATGGTGTGACCTGCGTCTACATGGAGTGCACTGTGCAAGCTGGTGGTGGCTTTATGATGGTGTGACCTGCGTCTACATGGAGTGCACTGTGCAAGCTGGTGGTGGCTTTATGATGGTGTGACCTGCATCTACATGGAGTGCACTGTGCAAGCTGGTAGTGGCTTTATGATGGTGTGACCTGCGTCTACATGGAGTGCACTGTGCAAGCTGGTGGTGGCTTTATGATGGTGTGACCTGCGTCTACATGGAGTGCACTGTGCAAGCTGGTGGTGGCTTTATGATGGTGTGACCTGCGTCTACATGGAGTGCACTGTGCAAGCTGGTAGTGGCTTTATGATGGTGTGACCTGCGTCTACATGGAGTGCACTGTGCAAGCTGGTAGTGGCTTTATGATGGTGTGACCTGCGTCTACATGGAGTGCACTGTGCAAGCTGGTGGTGGCTTTATGATGGTGTGACCTGCGTCTACATGGAGTGCACTGTGCAAGCTGGTAGTGGCTTTATGATGGTGTGACCTGCGTCTACATGGAGTGCACTGTGCAAGCTGGTGGTGGCTTTATGATGGTGTGACCTGCGTCTACATGGAGTGCACTGTGCAAGCTGGTGGTGGCTTTATGATGGTGTGACCTGCGCCTACATGGAGTGCACTGTGCAAGCTGGTGGTGGCTTTATGATGGTGTGACCTGCGTCTACATGGAGTGCACTGTGCAAGCTGGTGGTGGCTTTATGATGGTGTGACCTGCGTCTACATGGAGTGCACTGTGCAAGCTGGTGGTGGCTTTATGATGGTGTGACCTGCGTCTACATGGAGTGCACTGTGCAAGCTGGTAGTGGCTTTATGATGGTGTGACCTGCGTCTACATGGAGTGCACTGTGCAAGCTGGTGGTGGCTTTATGATGGTGTGACCTGCGTCTACATGGAGTGCACTGTGCAAGCTGGTAGTGGCTTTATGATGGTGTGACCTGCGTCTACATGGAGTGCACTGTGCAAGCTGGTGGTGGCTTTATGATGGTGTGACCTGCGTCTACATGGAGTGCACTGTGCAAGCTGGTGGTGGCTTTATGATGGTGTGACCTGCGTCTACATGGAGTGCACTGTGCAAGCTGGTGGTGGCTTTATGATGGTGTGACCTGCGTCTACATGGAGTGCACTGTGCAAGCTGGTAGTGGCTTTATGATGGTGTGACCTGCGTCTACATGGAGTGCACTGTGCAAGCTGGTGGTGGCTTTATGATGGTGTGACCTGCGTCTACATGGAGTGCACTGTGCAAGCTGGTGGTGGCTTTATGATGGTGTGACCTGCGTCTACATGGAGTGCACTGTGCAAGCTGGTAGTGGCTTTATGATGGTGTGACCTGCGTCTACATGGAGTGCACTGTGCAAGCTGGTGGTGGCTTTATGATGGTGTGACCTGCGTCTACATGGAGTGCACTCTGCAAGCTGGTAGTGGCTTTATGATGGTGTGACCTGCGTCTACATGGAGTGCACTGTGCAAGCTGGTGGTGGCTTTATGATGGTGTGACCTGCGTCTACATGGAGTGCACTGTGCAAGCTGGTGGTGGCTTTATGATGGTGTGACCTGCGTCTACATGGAGTGCACTGTGCAAGCTGGTGGTGGCTTTATGATGGTGTGACCTGCGTCTACATGGAGTACACTGTGCAAGCTGGTAGTGGCTTTATGATGGTGTGAACTGCGTCTACATGGAGTGCACTGTGCAAGCTGGTGGTGGCTTTATGATGGTGTGACCTGCGTCTACATGGAGTGCACTGTGCAAGCTGGTGGTGGCTTTATGATGGTGTGACCTGCGTCTACATGGAGTGCACTGTGCAAGCTGGTAGTGGCTTTATGATGGTGTGACCTGCGTCTACATGGAGTGCACTGTGCAAGCTGGTGGTGGCTTTATGATGGTGTGACCTGCGTCTACATGGAGTGCACTGTGCAAGCTGGTGGTGGCTTTATGATGGTGTGACCTGCGTCGACATGGAGTGCACTGTGCAAGCTGGTGGTGGCTTTATGATGGTGTGACCTGCGTCTACATGGAGTGCACTGTGCAAGCTGGTGGTGGCTTTATGATGGTGTGACATGCGTCTACATGGAGTGCACTGTGCAAGCTGGTGGTGGCTTTATGATGGTGTGACCTGCGTCTACATGGAGTGCACTGTGCAAGCTGGTGGTGGCTTTATGATGGTGTGACCTGCGTCTACATGGAGTGCACTGTGCAAGCTGGTAGTGGCTTTATGATGGTGTGACCTGCGTCTACATGGAGTGCACTGTGCAAGCTGGTGGTGGCTTTATGATGGTGTGACCTGCGTCTACATGGAGTGCACTGTGCAAGCTGGTGGTGGCTTTATGATGGTGTGACCTGCGTCTACATGGAGTGCACTGTGCAAGCTGGTAGTGGCTTTATGATGGTGTGACCTGCGTCTACATGGAGTGCACTGTGCAAGCTGGTGGTGGCTTTATGATGGTGTGACCTGCGTCTACATGGAGTTCACTGTGCAAGCTGGTGGTGGCTTTATGATGGTGTGACCTGCGTCTACATGGAGTGCACTGTGCAAGCTGGTGGTGGCTTTACGATGGTGTGACCTGCGTCTACATGGAGTGCACTGTGCAAGCTGGTGGTGGCTTTATGATGGTGTGACCTGCGTCTACATGGAGTGCACTGTGCAAGCTGGTGGTGGCTTTATGATGGTGTGACCTGCGTCTACATGGAGTGCACTGTGCAAGCTGGTGGTGGCTTTATGATGGTGTGACCTGCGTCTACATGGAGTGCACTGTGCAAGCTGGTGGTGGCTTTATGATGGTGTGACCTGCGTCTACATGGAGTGCACTGTGCAAGCTGGTGGTGGCATTATGATGGTGTGACCTGCATCTACATGGAAAGGACTGGATCCTCTGGTCCACTTGAACCCATAATTGATGAAAATACGATATTTCAGTGCTTGTATTATTCTGAATTACGATGCAGAGTTCCTTTGCACATGAGCGCAATAATATTTTCAGCGATTGCGTTGGACAGATCCAGGACAGGCGCCTATATTATGAAGTACTTCAATAATAGCCGTGATTCGTTGAAATAAAAGCTCCACTCGCACTGAACACATTGCTGGATTCATAGGATACGATCGCATACAAGGATGCTGCAGTCATCGCCACCAAAGACAAAACGCATGTTGCTTGCTCTGACGTCACAGTCAACAGCTACCAGAGACTGCGTTCACTACAGAGTTTGAACTTAAAACATATCTCAGTATGTACGTAACTATTTATCATATTTTAGTTTGGCTGTGACTCGTACTGTCACAGCCTGACCAGGAAAGAACATCAGTTTGCAGTTAGTTGGTTGAAATCATATAACACACAAGACAGCTAAATAGCTGACATACTAGTAACGTGGTTTTTTTACCATGATACTGAATAATACACACTAATACCACAGAGAGACGAAACCCACAAGATGAAGAGCGTAAACGATACCAGTCAGACTTCCACACTTCAGTTTCACTTGCGAAGAGAAATCCCTACTCATTATGTATCGCTTGATGTTGAGTCACGATAGATTCAAACAAGTCCTTCTTTGCATCAATATTATTGCATCACTTTTCTATTGCTGCTTCGAAAAGGAAGACATGAACCATAATTTCTTTGGCATCATGAATTGGAATAATAGCTCAAGAATATTCGTTAGGAACTTTAACTTTCTCAAGAAGCACTATCAAACAATATCTGTGTAATATAAGCATCAAGAAATGATGTAACATATACAACGGTATGGTCCTTCTTAGAAAATGTAGCTGCAGTAGAGAACTTTCTGGAATAGGAAGCTATGACTTTATTTAGGCTGATTGCATCCGAATTTGCTATATTTTCCATTATTAAGGTACAGAACTAGTACTCGTTTTATTACGAGAAATGTTTTTATCATGATTCCCTCAGGTTACTTACGCGGTTAAATGGGAACAACGTTTATTCACAAATGTTGTCAATTTGAAAATCATATAATCAGCACTCCTAATAACCACTAAGAAAATAAATATTTATAACATACATTTAAAGATGTAAAGATGTGTCAGTAGTGTTTTCACCATGAAAATATCTTTTGACACTCTCTAAGCAACATCCACGCACTTTCAGTAACATTCACTTACAAGAAGGGTCGGAGGTCCATTTATGCCCTCTCTAAAAGAAAAAAAAAATTAAAAATGCTTACTTCGTCAACTGCTATTGACTCTTACTCGCAACATGCTTTTTAATCAGACATTGATGTGTGAGTTCGGTCCTGAACCTGAAGATACTGAATATGATATGCAGTGGGAAAGTGACATTCTCAAAGACCTACATTAAATGACAAGAAAAAAATTGGATGTACTCGAAATGTGTGAGGTGAGATGGGGTGGTTATGGAGAACTAGAAAGTGACGACTTCCGGTTGTGCTATTCAGGTGAAGATAGAAATGGAATGTATGGGGTTGCAATTTTGATAGGAAAAAGATTGGAGGACAAGGTTGTCAAGGTTGAATATGTTAGTGGAAGAATTATGGTGATGAGACTGAAAGGGAAAAAGAAAGAGTTATAATACAGGTCTATATGCCAACAAGTAATCATTCGGACGAAGAGGTAGAAGAATGTTATGAGATGATAGAAAACTTAGCAGAGAGAGAGAAAAGAAATGCATGTATTGTTATCATGGGTGATTGGAATGCGGTAGTTGGCGAAGGACCAGAAGGAAAAGCTCTGGGAAAATTTGGACTGGAAGAAAGAAATGAGAGAGGGCAAAGATTGTTGGAATACTGCAATGAAAATTTCATGGTAGTTGGAAATATTCTGTTTGATAACCACGGTAGGGAGAGGTGTAAGACAAGGTTGTCGTTTATCACCAACACTGTTCAATATATATCTGGAGGAAATTATTAGTGAAAGTTTTGATGGAAGGAGAGGAGTTTGTATATGGGGTTGGAGAGTAGAGTGTATAAGATTTGCAGACAACATGGTTGTGATGGCAGAGAGTGCAACAGCGATGGAACAAATGGTAGATGATCTAAACACAAAATTAGAAGAATACGGAATGAAGATTAACAGGAAGGAAACGAAAAGCATGGCAACTGGAGGAAAGGTGAGAAAATGCCATATGAAAATTGGGGGAGAGGAAATAGAGCAAGTGAATAACTTCAGTTACTTGGGAAATGTAATAATGGATGATACGTATTGCTCAACAGAAATTAGGAAAAGAATTGCAATGGCAAAAGAAAGATTCAAGAGGAAACCGAAATTACCTTGTGGACCACTAAACAAAGATCTGAGGAAAAGACTTGCCAAATGTTACATCTGAAGCGTTGCACTATATGGTCCGGAGACCTGGACATTGAGGAAGGAAGATGAAAGAAGATTGGAGGCACTAGAATGTGGATATGGAGAAGAATGGAAAAAGTGAAATGGGAAGACCGAGTAAGGAATGAAGAACTATTAAGAAGAGTTGGAGAAGAAAGAAACATGCTGAAAGTCATCAGAAAGAGGAAACGAAACTGGACTGGACATTGTTTGAGGAGAGACTGTTTATTGAAGGAAGAAATAGCAGGAATGGTGATGGGAAAAAGAGGAAGAGGAAAAAGAAGGTACCAATGCTGGACAATATCAGAGGAGGCAAATATTCAGAAATGAAAAGACTGGCTATGGACAGACAAAAGTGGAAGAGGCTTAAGACCTGCCCTAAGGCAGAGTACCATACTGCTACATTTTTTGATTAAGTTTGACGCAAGAACTTAAAAATATTTATGGAATCTGGTAGAAGAATTCATTAAGGACAGTAAATATCTTCTTTTTCAAAATTTCAAAACATAAAGTAACTGACCAGATTGCAATAATGTCAAAAGGTGGGCACAAAGGAGACTCCTCTCCCTGCATGGTACTGCAAGCGTTAATAGAGTGCATACAAAGAAGGAGTAGTTTCTATTTAGCGGAGAAAGGGGTTCTGGAAGAAGGGCTACATAGGGTGGCAAATTTGGAGAGCCCTATGTCCTACATCAACTGTACAACCATTGCTGGACAAAGCAGAACCCCAGAAATATGCCTAAACTGTGTGTACGCCAGTTAATAGTGCATTATTCTGAAAGATAGGATGAGTTCTCAGAAACACCAAGTGAAGGCTATTTTCCGCCCATCTGCTAAACCACGAGCGCTGTTTAGTCATATCGAGGATGACCTCGGACTACAGAAGTCCGGGGCCTGTCAGACCATCTGCCAGTGTGACATGACAAATATAAGTCAGACAGTGCAACTGTCGGACATCACTGCCACAAACACCAGCAGCGCTGCAATAGTCTACAAAGTTGGTAGTCGTGGAACACTGCCTAACGGAATTACACGGAACGGATTATGATCATATGAAGGTTCTGAGCAACAGAGAAGAAGTTGTGACGTTACATTCGATAATGGAAGCAAGGCTTAAGAAAAATCAAAATATGTTCATTGGATTTATCGTCCTGGAAAAAGTCTTCGACAATATCAAATGATGCAAGATGCTCGAAATTCTGAAGAGAATGCGGTAAGCTATATGGAGAGACGGGTAACAAATATGTACAAGACTCAAGAGGGAACAATAAGAATGGAAGACCAAAAACGAAGTGCTCGGATTAGAAAGGGTGTAAGACAGGGATGTAATCTATCGCCCTTACTGTTTGACCTCTACATCGAAGAAGCAGTTAGGGAAATAAAAAGTTCCAGAGTGGAATTAAAGCTTAAGGTGAAAGGATATCAGTGATAAGATTCATTGATGACATTGATATCCTGGGTGAAAGTGAAGCAGAATTAGAGGATCTGGCGAATGGTATGAACAGTCTAAAGAGTACAGAACATGGAATGAGAGTAAATTGAAGAAAGTCGAAAGTAATGAAAAGTAGCAGAAATATGAACAGCGAGAAACATAACATTAGGGTTGATGGTCAAGAAGTACCGTAGATGAAATTAAGGAATTGTGATATCTAGGCTTCAAAATAACCCATGATAGAGGGAGTAAATTTATTGTAATGTTCGTTTGGAACACTAGCTCTGCATGGGCTATGGGAAAAACGGAATAGAGGAGAATTGAAGGATTTGAGATGTGGTGCTACAGAAGAATTTTGAACATTAGGACTCATAAGATAAGGGATGAGGAAATTCTGCGTAGAGTCGGAGAGGAAATGACTATCTGAAAACCGCTGAAAAGAACAAGGAACAGGAAGACAGACCATTTGTTAAGACATCAAGGAATAACTTCCACGATGCTACAGCGAGCTGTAGTGGGTAAAAACACTAGAGGAAGACAGAAATTGGAATACATAGAGTACATAATTGAGGACGTGGGTTGCAAGTACTAATACTGTGGGATGAAGAGGTTGGCACAGGTGAGAAATTCGTAGCGGGCCGCATCAAACCAGTCAGAATAGTATAAGAGAGAGAGAGAGAGAGAGAGAGAGAGACGTAGGGAGCAGATGATCACTCATGATAAAGGCTACATCCTTAGAAAAGCATGGGAACCTGCCCAGAGACTAATAAAAGGAAAATGTATCCGATGCACTGAGTTTGCGGCCATGCAGAGCCAGCACCAGACACGCCACCAACACAGGTTTCTGTGCGCGTATGTTAGTGGGCGCGAAACAGAGTGAGCATGGAGTCGCTGCGCACCACTCTTGGATGTGCACCGCAGCCGGAGGGGAATGGGGAAAGCGTCACATCCAAGGTAGGCAGTTCATCAGCACAGCTGGTGATGGTAACGTGGTCGCTTCCCGAAATACTATACCTGTTGCACACCAATATCCGTCTGCTCACCTACGAACTATTCCTTCAAGATCAAAATGGTTTTGTTCTAAAATCATTACCGTTAATGCGAGTGTGTCGGCATTATGTGAATGATTTGTTTACATGTAAGCAATATTAAATCAAATTACCTTTTCAGTGTAGTGATACTTCCAGAATAATACTGATCAATTTCTTCATTTGTGTGCCCATGGCGTCGGTGGCGTCTGGTTAAGTACCAGGAGATCAAAAAGTCAGTATAAATTTGAAAACTGAATAAATCACGGAATAATGTAGATAGAGAGGTACAAATTGACACACATGCTTGGAATGACATGGAGTTTTATTAGAATAAAAAAAAATACAAAAGTTCAGAAAATATCCGACAGATGGCGCTTCATCTGATCAGAATAGCAATAATTAGCATAACAAAGTAAGACAAAGCAAAGATGATGTTCTTTACAGGAAATTCTCAATATGTCCACCATCATTCCTCAACAATAGCTGTAGTCGAGGAATAATGTTGTGAACAGCACTGTAAAGCATGTCCGGAGTTACAGTGAGGCATTGGCGTCGGATGTTGTCTTTCAGCATCCCTAGAGATGTCGGTCGATCACGATACGCTTGCGACTTCAGGTAACCCCAAAGCCAATAATCGCACGGACTGAGGTCTGGGGACCTGGGAGGCCAAGCGTGACGAACGTGGTGGCTGAGCACACGATCATCACCAAACGACGCGAGGAAGAGATCTTTCACGCGTCTAGCAATACTTTTTTTTTCGTTCTAATAAAATCCCATTTCATTCCAAGCATGTGTTTCAATTTTTACCTCTGTATCTACATTATTCCGTGGTTTATTAAGTTTTCAAATTTATACTGACTTTTTGATCACCTGGTACTTTATTACATCTCGTTCTGCGCAAGTGCCTCCTGAAATGCGTCACGACGCACACACTTCCTCTTGTTCAGTTAAAACATTATAAACCGTACTATTTTCTCATCTGTTTCTCGCATGCACTGTGATTTGACGACTGCACCACAAACATTTTCAGCTGTAGCTCTTGCGGTAGTAAATTTAAAAAAAAGGTGAGAAATAGAATGTGAACAGTAAAACTGTGTGAAATATGGAAGCTGGCATTACATACCTTCGTAAGCAATGAACAGAAGATATAACCCTGAAATGCTACAGGATAGTGATAGGGCTAGCTTGCTGCATGAGGTAAAGCAAACTTTCACATTTTATTTAAGAACATGCAAGAATTTTCAGATTGCAATGAATGTAGAACATTCATAGAAAACTTAAGGCACCCACCAGAGTGACTAACAAAACCAAACATTTAGTAACACATCATACATTACTCAATCAGGTAGAATGCAAAAGTGATTAAAATGAATACTCAAAATCCAAAGTGACACAACAAGCCCCGAAAAATAAAGAATAATAACCACGACGTTAAAAATGAGGCAATCAATTTTAAGCCTTGGAATAAAAAGTCTGAAACGAAAATAAAATATTCAAAGTAGCTCAAGGCAAATGGAACATAATGCCTAAATAAATACACATACAAGAGACACGAATATACATGAAAGTTGTCCAGGTAATCGTGCCGACATGCCTTGGTAAATTACAGAGAGACAAAGAAATCAGAGTTACCAATGAGCCCAATTTATCCTAAATCAATTTTATTATCCGGACGCCAACAAATAATCATAGCACAGATTCTCAGAAGATGGTATGATCATTTACTCGCAAATCAGTTAATAACAGTGCAAAAATCATACAGTCAACCTTTACAGCGAGTAACGGCCTATAAATAGCACACACTACTAATGTCAACACTTCCCTACCGGCTGCACAGAGGGCAGACTTAACGAGAAATTGCTCTGCGCCCAGGGAAGCGCTGTATGTGACAGACACTCAGTTACCACAAGATGCTGCCCCAGTTCGTGTTCTGCAGGAACACCAAGGAACACCAAACCAGTGCACGACATTCCGTGATTCCAGCCTTCAGGATCGTACACTCGTGTTGCCCACCGCAAACGTGCCAGCAGCAGGTGTCTCTTTAAGTCTCTTCTATTCGGTTACTCCACAACATTCGGTCTTGCAGTCAAACCGAACCATCCTTATTGCCTGGGGAAGCCATTGTCGCTGCGCCATTACCGATACCAGCACACACCCTTAAAGGGAGAGAGGACTGCAGCAGCAATGGCGCCACCATTTAATTTCGCGGCATTTGTAGTCACCTCGGACGCGCGACGTCTCGTGGCTGCACTTCTTCCCCGTAACAAAACCCGAAGCAGATGGACGAGGAATCAGGATGAAACCTCGAAATAAAGTTTTCGTGAATCTTCATCCGTGTCTTCGAATTACCTAAGTGGCACTCTATGGATGTTTCTTGGTAGTATTTGAATAGACGTGAAACTGGTTCAGACAGTAGTGCCAGCCTGTCTCCCCGACATTCCTGAGGGAGGGAACACAAAACATTTCTCCTTGGAACACATCGTCTCATTCTCTCGCTCTTTTCAACGGCTCTTTAATTGTATAAAGGTGCTGATTCGTATCTTGTTGTTCTGCTACATCCTTAAAAAGAGTGAGAGCCCCTTCAAAATAGAGCCCACCGTCTTCCCCTAATAGGTGTAAAAACTGAACGTGTCCCTTTTCCACGATTTCCCACTGTACTCCTAATCAAACATACGACTAAGACCGTCAGCCACTACATTCCCCATTCCACGAATATGACTGACCTTAAAATGTAGTTCTGAGATGCTAACCACCCACATGAATACCCACCCAAAATGCCTTGGCCTTGCGAGGACAAACTGTGAGCTGCGTTGCCAGTTTACAATTGAAAATTATGGCGTTCAAAATAAATCTGGAACTCTTCTAAAGTGAACAATACTGCCACTGTCGCATGTTCGTGTTTGGAGTTTTTAACATCCGCGCAGGGCCACAGTCCGTCTCCTGGATCAATGTTTTTGACGAAAGACAGCAGCGGCACCAGACAAAGACGTGTCCGTTTGCGCTACAAATTCTTACCCTAAATCGAGTACTGACAGTAGAGGAACGCATGTCAGTGCTGCCTTCAGAGCCCTGAACGCCATCTGCTGGTACAGACTTCACTCAAATTTTTTCCTCTGATCGTTAAGTGGAGTAGCAATCATGCTGAAATTCGGGACAAACTTCCGAAAAAAAGTCGCCATATCTATAAAGCCAGAAACTGCATTCACATTTTTAGGCGTCATACAGGTGTGAATTGCTTCTGTTCAGCTCTGATCAATGCTAACTTCCGTAGCCGAAATTATATGTCCTGAAATGCCGATCTCGGTCTGTGCAAATTTTACTTTATATCGTTTAATGGTAAATCCCAAATTTCAAATGGTTCAAATGGCTCTAAGCACTATGGGACTGAGGTCATCAGTCCCCTAGACTTAGTACTACTTAAATCTAACCAACCTAAGGACATCACACACATCCATGCCCGAAGCACGATTCAAACCTGCGACCGTAGCAGCAGCGCGGTTACGGACTGAAGCGCCTAGAACCGCTCGGCCACAGCGGCCGGCCCCAAATTTCACAAAGTTTGAGAACCTCCATAATATGGCCCATACGCTCCTGAAAATTTTTACTAAATGAAACATGATCATCTAAATAGTGATGGGCACAGCTGAATTTCAGTCTGAAAAGCCACCATCTATAATACGGGAATACAAACCGCTCCAGTTGACTGACCGAAGGGAACCCAGTTGTGTTGCAAAAAGATTCCAATCGGTTGCAAAAGTTGACAATAATTATGACGCAGCCTAGGGCATTCAGAAGCAACCGTATTACGCCCAAAGACAGTAAACACATTTGAGATCTTTTTCGAGGCACGGTAGTGCACACAAGTTACACCCAATGAAACGAAGACTTGGAGGGCCTTATAGACCCCTCTTGCAGCATCTCATCCACTGCGTCCATTGTGACCTTACAATGCTTCATTTGCGTAGGAGACACACCATATGGGGTGTGCCTTGCCGTTTTAGCGTCTGACAGTTTGATTTTATACTCCGTGCACCTTACAAGGCCTAATGATTAATGAGAACATCCTTGAACTATGCACAGAACCTCTCCGACTGTTTGCGCAACCCTCGGTTCAAATGACTCTGCTAATAAGGACCTTCCACTCCCGTACCACTATCAGTAACCATCAGATGGCCACCTGAGTGACTACATGTTTGCAGAATTCAAGAAAACTTTGGGGATCAAATCCAAAGAAAATCCTTTCCACGCATCAATTTGGGCTTAAACCGACATGACGAACAGAATCCGCCCCCACGATTACCGGATCTGACAGCCCTTCAGTGACCCTGAACTTGAATGGCTATGTGAAATTAAGTATGTGCAACCTAACCTCTGGATCACCCAACTAGTGTATTTTGCTTGAGCTGGCCGCCTTACACGATTCACCTCCCCCAGATACTGCCACAGATTCATAAATACAACAAATTAAAATCTGACTAATTAATGTAAGAGAACTGCCTGTATCGGGGAGTGCACATACTGTTTCTACATTAACGTTAGCGTATACAAAAGGAGCATGAGAACCGGGTGTCGCAAGGGTTCCTGTAATACCGCGGCACTCGTCATCTTTTTTTTACTCTGCAGACAGTTCCTGGCTAAATGACTATTACGGTGACGCCTGAAACATCTAATGCTATCCCACTGCGCCCCCTAGGCGGAGGCTCTCGATCCTTCTGTCGCGCTAGTGCCGAACCCTCCCCTACTTGCCACTTTCTATTACATTCCTGTACGAACTGAACTTCCGAAATCACTTGCTTTATTTGTACAAAATTCCCTGAGCCAGAATTAAACGTTATTGATGTCCTATCTGCTGGACACATTCCCTACAGTACGCATTTATTTTTTTTTTTTTAATTCTGTTAACATAATCCTCCAGTCGTTCTTCGTAACACTGCACCTGAAGTACAGTTTTCCCTTTAATTCATGTCAAAATCTATTAAACAGATGTTTGTTATAAATTAGATCACAAAATTCGCGAAAAAGGCAATTTTATGCACATAGCCTCCCGTAACACCTGTTCTAAACGGCCAGAAACCACTGGGACTAACAATTCATAAAAACGAAAATTTTTTAATCCGAACACCTCTTCCTTATCCTGTAATTCTAGGATGAAAAGTAATGTTTCTTCAATGTCCTAACCGGCGGGACACCTACATCACGTAAAAGTCCTACCAAGTGGTTGGGCAGCTTAATAAGTATTTCAGACATACCCTCAATGGATGCAGAAACCACAGCTTCACCACACCACAAGCTCTCCATGGTAGAGATTTTATTATTCATAGCACGCACCATTACCTTATTCAAAAGTAAAGGATGACAATTATGGAAATATATGAAACACAACGTAAATTAGTAACAAAATACAACATGTAAAGTTCAGAATGTATGATGATTTTATTTCGTATGGTTCAATAATTGTCACCCTGTGCCCGTGTAAACTCTTGTAACCCCGTGACTTGATCTTGTAAGAACGTGATAGGTTTACTAAATTCTTCTGTCCCCTTGACGCTGCGCAAATCCACAATTCTGTTATCATAATTGAGACTCGCGCCAACAATCTATGAACGCGATGGATCACTAACTTTTAACACAGCAATGGCGGTGAAGAACTCTTTCTAGTCCACCCATGTATGGAAGACAGCTGCATCCACCTCTGCCAGCTGCAGGTCCGGTGGAGCCATGGTGTGGTTGAATACCTTGCACAGCCATTGCACCAGCTGAGATACGCTATTCCGATGCTGGCAGTATGAATTTCCAGTTCATAGCATAATTCGCACTTCCTCATATCCTTCAGTTCAGTCATCCCGCACTGGTCGTACTGAAACGGAAATCACAACGTTGTAGTATTTTCCGAAAAAGATGGCAAGACCCAAATTCTTACAAATAGCACAAAAAAAATTCTAAAAATTAGTTTTCTTGTCACTGACTCTTACGACGCGCTACCAATGCTCTTCTTGCGTCGTGTAGTGAGAAGTGGTCGTGCAGGATTGAGCTGTCTTGAACCTAGACTATAACATTTTATTTGACAACGTGCAAGAAGTTTCAGTTTACAATAAATTTAGAACCGTCATAAGAAAATTTAATTCATCCACCAGTGTGGTGAATATAAACAAACACTTAGTAACATAACACAGCTTGCTCAGTCAACACAGAATGCAAAACTGATTAAAAGAATAATTTTAATCTAAACGATAGAACAAGCCCCAAAAGGCAAATGGATAGTAAACAAAATGTTAAGAAAGAGACAATTAGCTTGCACTAGGCAAAATTATTGAATAAAGAATGGACTGAGAGAGGATGTGAAAGATTCGTAATTAGAGTAAAGCAAATGAAACCAGACGGCTAGATGAAATCACATTACTCATTGGATGAAAAATACACATGAACGTTGCTCTAGTTGATTGTGCCCACAGACGTTTGCAAACTATAGAGTGATACAGAACCAGAGCTATCGCCAAGCCTAATTTACCCCTAATCAATTACATTATCCGGATTTACAAGCAACACTAATGACACATACAATTTGCTTCACTGCACGAACAGTCCGAAGTAAATCTAGCCCATGCACTCAGAGGCAGGCGTGGTTAATTAGCCACAATCAGTTAACCGTAGTCTAATAATCATATAGTCAAACGTTACAGAGAGTAACGGCCCATAGACGTCACACATTACTAACGTCTGCTCTTTTCTGTAAATACAGCACCGGCCATGTAGTGGGCAGACGTTACGACAACTTTCTCTGCACCCAAGGAAGAGCCTTACGTAGAACACACTCTCCCAGCACAAGACGCTGCTCCAGTACGTGACTTCCAGAAACAGCACATAATAGACTACTGGACAACAAAAAAGCACCAGATGTCCCGTGGTTCCACCGTACAGGACAATATACTCGTGTTGCTTGCTGCGAATGTGCCAACGGCTATGACTACCCAGGCGCCTCTTAAAGTGCGTCCTATCCGGTTGCTCCACAGCATCCTGTCTTACAGTGACAGGGCCTTCCTCTTTGCCTCCACACGGCACTCCGTACAGTGCGAGAAAACCACAGTGGCCTTAGCACCACCAAGTAATTTCACAGCATTCGAAATCGCCGCTGACATTTCACGTCTCGTGGCGACACAAACACCATAGTTAAGCGTAACAGGAAAATATTCAGTTATTGTTATTGGTTTTTCTGCCCACTGCAAAAGATGGCCACGGAATCAAACATATTAGTGGAAAGTACAGCGCACCAATGAAACAGAACTGTAGAACTCGAACAGGAATATCCGAACACAAAACAGCAAAGCAGACAATGAAGTTACTACAGTTGAGCCGGCGGAAGTTGGTCCCTGACAGCTGGCAGCCTTATAGCCAGTTTTCAACTACGAAGCGTAAACGCCAGCAGGCGAAAACAATAGCAATCTGAGAGTTCCGACATCATTGAGGCTTTGCTAGAGAGATGTTTACAAAATAGCGTAACGTGATTGGTTGTAATAGGAATACGGAACGGAGGTGCTGCGCTCAGGCCATTGAAACTGTCACGTATTGTGCTACAGCGACTCGATTACAGTGGGGCAATATTTTTCGGATGTCCAATACAATTCACTATTGGCAACCGACAGGAGGAAGAGGGCGAGGGGAAGTGTTGTTTTTCCCGTGGCCCTCCTCACCACACGTAGACATTCTTACACCTGGCCATTGTATACTTGTAGCAGAATGGGCCTCTTTTACAGCGACTCTGCGATATCGTGAGGAGGGCAGTAAGGTTAACACGAGAGCGCTAGTACAATTGCTATACATACGATAGGAAATGGCGGAGAACCATAGATAACTGGGGCTTGACGGAGTACATGTCGGTCCAACTTAGAGCAAACTGATTCTTTGGCACAATTGCCTACAAGTAGCTTTTCCAAGGGTAAGCTGTGCAGCACATTCCACTGATACCCACTGGCTAAAGGTGCTCCAATTCTGTGTACGCTTTCCATTAACGGAGTGATTACTCAGGACTACCCTCAAAGATATTCCAGGCATGACAACTGACAAATTGATTTACCCCCAATCGAAAGACTTTCCGATTAAGAGCTGTTGAGTCGGTAAGGGACAACCCATAACCCGCAAAATGTAAAAATGTACTGTCTGACGAAAAAGGTGAATAATGCAGAAAGAGAGGGCAGACAAGATAAAATTTCATAGGATGACTGGGTATGGGATGTTAGTGCAGTCATTACAAAATCGAGACATATTTACAAAGAGCTTGATACTTGTCAGTATGACGTTGCACTCACTCTGGCCTGCATGCATGCACAGTCAGTTGGGTAGATTGTCGCTGCCTTTGTCTCTCTTCCTGAGGCAAGATCGCCCACAACTGTTACGGATGGTCCTAAACATCCTGGGTATTGGCAATGGGACGGTGTTGACGTCTGCGCTGGTACCACACATGCACTATCAGGGACAGATCTGGGAACTTTCTGGCCATCAAAGTACTCCAACAAATCAGAGACAATTTATGGAGACATTGTCATCTGAGATGAACATATGGCATCACGATACTATCACATGAGAGGTAACACATGAGGACGCAGGATGTCTTTAGTTACAGTTGTGCCTTCAGAGTTCTCTCAACCACTGCCAACTTTGATCTGAAGTAATAACCGATGATGCCACATCATGTGAGGAGTAATACCACCGTGTGTGTCCAAAACAGTGGAAAATTGGGACGTCTAGACAGGCCGCTGCCATACTCGCCGACTATGGTCAGCCATGCTAACACGGAAATGTAATTGCTAGCTGAACACAACGCGGTGCCATTCATCAGCAGTCCATCTTATTCGGTCTCAGCACCTCTCCAAACACGGCATCTGCCTTTGTGGTGTTATCGGCAGTCAACGCCTGTGGTGGTAGTTCCCTGGCTGGGTTGCTGATAGTCTCTAACTAATGGTGTGAGATGACGCAACCTGTTGCACCAAGTCCATTACATGTTCATAGATCGAAAACGCAAATACAAAGGGATTAAAAGGAGCTTGGTGCACAACATGGCGATTCTCTCTTGCTATGCTCAAACGAGGTCGACCACAAGCTAGATGCCGAGTATGCTTGCCCTCACGTTGTCACGCAGTCTAACAATGAGTCACTGTCACAACCGATTGCCCCACAAATTTGGATATTTCACGATTAGACCAGCTGCACAAACAGAGACCCACGATGACGACCGTTTAAAACTCTGTCAGGAGCTGATAACGCTGTCTCACAGGATTACGAGGTACCTCCGTGTCCTACCACTGGCGCAGTTCACGCCTCATACATGCAGTAACAGTCCTAGTAACTGCGCTAAAGACGAACAACACTGAACACGAACAACAAGAATACACTCTGATACCATTATACTTCTCACAGAGGATTGCAGCTCCAATCATTTAGATACCCACAGATGATGTACAGTTACACTGATTTCCAATCATTTCTTCTGGGTTCTTCTTTTATTGTCAGGTAGTGCAAATATCATTTACGACTTTTAATACAGATTCAACGGTTTTATTTTTTCCTTTCAATGATAACAGAAAGATATTTCTTGCTTTCTGTTTCTCCTGCACGTTATCAGCGTTCATCTGGCCAACGATATCTTAAAGAATCATAACATTATTTTTCCACTTAAAGTTTACGTAGAACTCTCTCTTAAATTTACTCATATATGCGTAATGTGCATTCACACATTCATGTTTGGTAGAGGGCTCATGGAACGAATTCCAGACTATATCACATGGGAAAAATAAACACCTAAATCTTACCGTCCGAGCTCTATCGTTACCAGATGTTGTTTGATCACACTATACACAATCAGAAACAACTATTAATTCTAATCGGGTAACAATCTGGATTGATTTAGCACTGATATGTGACCATCAGAGTAAGTATATTATAGTGACTGTGAACCTACAGAAGAACCCAATGCATACTGGGTACATCGCGCATGATCAGTCACAACTCTTCCTTGATTTCCCTAAATCGCTCGAGGCAAATGCTGGGATGGTTCCTCTGAAAGGGTACGGCCGACTTCCTTCCCCGTCCTTCCCTAATCCGATGAGACCGATGACCTCGCTGTTTGGTATCTTCTCCCAAACAACCCAACCCACCTCACATCTGTTAAATTCGGATAAGAATATGGGTTGATTCTAGGACTGCCAGGTCACAGTTTAGGTAAATATATTGCAACGATTGTGAACTGGCAGAAAAATCCAGCATTACTTGGTTGCATCACACGTGATATGTCACAACTACTATACGAGAGGAAATCAAAAAATTTCCGCTAGCTCGTTACTACAGCGAATATGCAACGTAGTAGAACTCCGATGTGGTATATACACTATGTGATCAAAAGTATCCGGACACCCCCAAAAACATAAGTTTTTCATATTAGGTGCACTGTGATGCCAACTACTGCCAGGTGCTCCATATCAGCGACCTCAGTAGTCATCAGACATCGTGAGAGAGCGGGATGGGGCGCTCCGCGGAACTCACGGACTTCGAACGTGGTCGGGTGACTGGGTGTCACTTGTGTCGTATGTCTGTATGCGAGATTTACACACTCCTAAACAACGCTAGGTCCACTGTTTCCGATGTGATAGTGAAGTGGAAACGTGAAGGGATATGTACAGCAGTAAAGCTTGCAGGCCGACCTCGTCTGTTGAATGACAGAGACTGGCGACAGTTGAAAAGGGTCGTAATGTGTAATAGGCAGACTTCTACCCAGACCATCACACAGGAATTCCAAACTGCATCAGGACCCACTGAAAGCATTATGACAGTTTGGCAGGAGGTGAGAAAACTTGGATTTCATGGTCGAGCGGCTGCTCATAAGCCACACATCACGCCAAACGAGGTCTCGCTTGGTGTAAGGAGCGTAAACATTGACGACGGAACAGTGGGAGAACGTTGTGTGGATTGACGAACCACGGTACGCAATGTGGCGATCGGATGGCGGGGTGTAGGTATGGCGAATGCCCGATGAACGTCATCTGCCAGTGTGTGTAGTGCCAGCAGCAAAATTCTGAGGCGGTGGTGTTGTGCTTTGGTCGTGTTTTCCATGGAGGGGGCTTGCACCCCCGGTTGTTTTGCGTGCAGTATCACAGTACAGGCCTACATTGATGTTTTCAGAACCTTCTTGCTTCCCACTACTGAAGAACAATTCGATTGCACCTTTCAACACGATCGAGCACCTGTTCATAATGGACGGCCTGTGGCTGAGCGGTTACACGACAATAACATCTCTGTGCTGGATTGGCCTGCACAGAGTCCTGGCCTGAATCCTATAGAACACCTTTGGGATGTTTTGGAACGCCGACTTCGTACCACTCCTCACCGACCGACATCGATACCTCTCCTCAGCGCAGCACTATGCGAAGCAGTGAAGAATGGGCTGCCATTCCCCAAAAACCTTCCAGCAGTAGATGTAACGTATGCCTGAGAGAGTGGAAGCTGTCATCAAGGATAAGGGTGGGCCAACACCATATTGAATTCCAACATTACCGATGGAGGGCGCCACGAACTTGTAAGTAATTTTCAACCAGGTGTCCGGATACTATTGATCACATAATGTCAGTACCGAAAAGTAGGCAAGGAATTAGTGTGACATTCGTGTCATTCTGACGAACGTGCAGTAAAAGCGGAATAAACGAACTACGGCGAAGTTATTATTACCAAATAGGTCCAAACAGGACCAACGTTATGTTAGGAGGAGTTGGAGCTGCAGTTACGAACTTCTTCACACAGTAGGAAACAGTTTTTCATCAAAAGGGTGTTTTCAACTGGGTGCATTGCGACGGTAGTGTACATATGGTGAGCTTGATACACTTTGAACTTTCCTGTGTGGTTCCCTACATGGAAAGTCAGGGCCAGTCACATCATCGTCAGTGATATGATCATTGTCAGTGCGAGACAACGGCCTCTTCTTCTATCCAGCCAATTATGGTGCAGTTTTATAAATCGAAGATAGCGGAAAACAGTCCAGCTGTGGAAGTTCAAAATTTGAAACCCCTCCCCTACCTCTATCTCCAGCCAGTCTTAGCACAGCACTAAAAGGAAATAATTAGTGAGAAAATCCAAGATTGGAAAAGTAGCCCACTTGCATTAGCAGAAAATTTAAATCCTTATTCTCCTCCCCCATCTCCATCCAATCACGCCGTCGTATTTATCTCCACCCAAACTCAGCGCAATGGCGGAAACAGTTCATTTGCATTAGTGGAAAATTTCAAACCATGCCGTCTTCAACACCCTACTCCTACAAACCACATAGTGCAGTACTCCTCATATCCAGCCAGTCACAGTACAGTACTAAAATACTCAAGATGGTGGATATAGCACTACTGCGTTAATAAATGATTTAAAACCTTCCTCGTCCTCTCCTTAAATGCAAACAGTGACCAATTGCGTGTGCTTATTCTCTATACGATCCTCTGACCCCAGCCAATCAGAGCTTAGCATTAAAATGATGTCAGATTATAACACTTCTCATGTAGACATCACGTCATATCTCCCTCCCCCTTGTCTCCCCTCTTTCTTGTCTCCAGCAGATCACAGTGCAATGTTAAATATCCAAGATACTGGAAACAGACCAGTTGTGTATTTCCTACGTCCCGTCCCTTCTCTGTCTGCAGGCAAACAGTTTGCAGTCTAAAAAAATGGTGTCGGATTACATTATTTCCGACGTACACTTTCACCGTTCAACCACTTCTTTTTCTAACAAATCAGATCCAATCAAGACGATACAAACAGATCAATTTATTAATCGCCGTACACTCACGCCCTCCTCCTTTGATCTCCATCCAGTCACACTGGAGTGTAAAAAATAGTGCAGACAAATTGTATGCCTTATAATCTCCCCTTCTCTTTATTTCGAACCTGTCATATAGCACAATACTAAGAACGTAAAATGATGTAAACAGACCAGCTGAGTGCTTGCATCACTCCTCTTTCTCCAACTAATCAGAGCGTGGTATTTAAATGGTGCGCAAAAATGAAGCTAGATATGTAGAAAAAAAATTACGTATCCTCCACTTGAAAGTCAAGGATATTCAACTTGAATGTCTCATTATTTCTTCCTATACGTACGTAAAATATCGCTACTGTATGTCAGACTCTATGCACCTTACAAATACGTAATCTCAATACTCTTTACATCAAACGCAATATTTCTTTAACACCTCTCTCAATTACAGTAGTTTCCTGAGCACAACCGTGATCCCTCTCTTGCAAACTAATCATTCTCCCTCTTCCACACACATCTCCGTTTCATACGTCAAATATACAGGGTGATTCAAAAAGAATACCACAACTTTAAAAATGTGTATTTAATGAAAGAAACATAATATAACCTTCTGTTATACATCATTACAAAGAGTATTTAAAAAGGTTTTTTTTTCACTCAAAAACAAGTTCAGAGATGTTCAATATGGCCCCCTCCAGACACTCGAGCAATATCAACCCGATACTCCAACTCGTTCCACACTCTCTATAGCATATCAGGCGTAACAGTTTGGATAGCTGCTGTTATTTCTCGTTTCAAATCATCAATGATGGCTGGGAGAGGTGGCCGAAACACCATATCCTGAACATACTCCCATAAGAAAAAATCGCAGGGGGTAAGATCAGGGCTTCTTGGAGGCCAGTGATGAAGTGCTCTGTCACGGGCTGCCTGGCGACCGATCCATCGCCTCGGGTATTTGACGTTCAGGTAGTTACGGACAGATAAGTGCCAATGTGGTGGCGCTCCATCCTGCTGAAATATGAATTGTTGTGCTTCTTGTTCAAGCTGAGGGAACAGCCAATTCCCTAACATCTCCAGATACCGTAGTCCAGTTACAGTAGCACCTTCGAAGAAAAAGGGACCAAAAACTTTATTGGCTGAAATGGCACAGAAAACGTTCACCTTAGGCGAGTCACGTTCATACTGAGTTGTTTCCCGCGGATTCTCAGTGCCCCATATACAGACATTGTGACGGTTGACTTTCCCGTTAGTGTGGAAAGTTGCTTCATCACTAAACACAATCTTTGATACGAAAGATTCATCTGTTTCCATTTGAGCAAGGATAAAATCACAGAATTCGATTCTTTTAATCTTATCAGCTGCAGACAGTGCTTGAACCAATTTCAGACGATAAGGTTTCATAACTAACCTTTTTCGTAGGACTCTCCATACAGTTGATTGTGGAATTTGCAGCTCTCTGCTAGCTCTGCGAGTCGATTTTCCTGGGCTGCGAACAAATGCTTGCTGGATGCGTGCTACATTTTCATCACTCGTTCTCGGCCGTCCAGAACTTTTCCCTTTGCACAAACACCCATTCTCTGTAAACTGTTTATACCAACGTTTAATACACCACCTATCAGGAGGTTTAACACCATACTTCGTTCGAAATGCACGCTGAACAACTGTCGTCGATTCACTTCTGCCGTACTCAATAACACAAAAAGCTTTCTGTTGAGCGGTCGCCATCTTAGCATCAACTGACGCTGACGCCTAGTCAACAGCGCCTCAAGTGAACAAATGTACAACTAAATGAAACTTTATAGCTCCCTTAATTCGCCGACAGATAGTGCTTAGCTCTGTCTTTTGTCGTTACAGAGTTTTAAATTCCTAAAGTTGTGGTATTCTTTTTGAATCACCATGTACTATAAAACCCCTCTGCACACATGCGATTAGCGACAATTTTCTCAGGAATTGTAACAAATTTTTCGTGAGGTTTTTCCCTGTACTGTCTCATTATTTAAATTTCTCTTTGACTATCATCTTACACACGTGTTTGTTTCCCTATATCTCGTCATTAAATATATTCTGTTACAGATCTTTACGTAAAATTAAAAAACTAAATTGCGATTCCTCAAGGTTTTTTCGTTACAGACAGGCATACAGTACACACATGTGTAAGGAAGCATTAATATACATCTGCCGCGACGCAGGTAAAAGTCCAGTGCTGACAAAGTGGTCCAGTGCAGACGGAGTTGCCTCTGAGTGTCTCACAGCCCAGATGAGGATACAAAGACACACTCACTAATGTTGCGTGAAGGAAAGTGAAGTTTGGAACTGGAAGACTCAAACACACAAACAGTACGCTGCATACAAAATTTACTACAAAACAAAAGAAAATTAGGATTGTGTCAGTATATTCGCATTGTGAAGGGACAGATCAACAAGATAAGATGGATAGTTTTTATGACGCACTCAGTGACATAGTTGTTAGAGGAAAGGACAAGGACAGTGTTCTGCTCATGGGTAATTTTAATGCCAGGATTGGAAATCGAACAGAAGGGTATGAAGAAGGTTATGGGTCAAATTGGAGAGGATATGGAGGCCAACAGAAACGGGAAACAACTCTTGGATTTCTGTGCCAGTATGGGCTTAGTAATCACAAACTCATTTTTGAAACATAAGAACATTCACCGGTATACTTGCGAAGGCAGGGGAACCAGATCTGTCATTGACTATATAATAACAGATCAGGAATTCAGGAAGGCTGTGAGGGACACACGTGTATTCAGGGGATTCTTTGATGACACTGATCATTATTTAATCTGCAGTGAAATTGGGATTGTGAGGCCGAAAGTGCAGCAGGTCAGGTCCATATGTAGGAGGATAAGAGTGGAGAAACTGCTGGATAAGGATATCAGGCACAAGTACATAACAGCGATCTCAGAAAGGTACCAGTTAGTTGAATCTAGGCAATTACAGTCATTGGAAAAGGAATGGACAAGGTACAGGGACACAGTACTAGAAGTGGATAAGGAATGTCTTGGAACAGTAGTGAGTGAAGGTAGGATGAAGCAAACAGCTTGGTGGCATGACACAGTCAAGGCAGCTTGTAAAAGGAACAAGATGGCGTATCAAAAATGGCTACATACTAGAACTCAGGAAGACAGAGAAAGGTATGTTGAAGAAAGAAACAAAGCCAAACAGATAATTGCAGCATCCAAGAAGAAATCTTGGGAAGACTTTGGAAACACGTTGGAAACTTTGGGTCAAGCTGCTGGAAAACCATTCTGGAGTGTAATTGGCAGTCTTCGAAAGGGAGGTAAGAAGGAAATGACAAGTATTTGGGACAGGTCAGGAAAACTGCTGGTGAATCCTGTTGATGCCTTGAGCAAATGGAGGGAATATTTTGAAGAGTTGCTCAATGTAGGTGTAAATACGATGAGTAATGTTTCAGATTTCGAAGTACAATGGGATAGGAATGATGATGGAAATAGGATCACATTTGAGGTAGTGAAGAAAATGGTCAATATATTGCAGTGCAATAAAGCGGCTGGGGTGGATGAAATGAGGTCGGAACTCATCAAATACAGTGGAATGTTAGGTCTTAAATGGCTACACAGGATAATTGAAATGGCGTGGGAGTCGGGACAGGTTCCATCAGACTGGACGAAAGCAGTAATCACACCAATCTTTAAACATGGAAACAGAAAAGATTGTAACAGCTACAGAGGTATCTCTTTAATCAGCGTTGTTGGTAAAATCTTCTCACGTATTGTTGAAAGGAAAGTGCGAGTATTAGTTGAGGACAAATTGGAGGAAAATCAGTGTGGGTTTAGGCCTCTTAGAGGTTGTCAGGACCAGATCTTTAGCTTACGACAAATAATGGAGAAGTGTTACGAGTGGAACAGGGAATTGTATCTATGCTTTATAGATCTAGAAAAGGCATATGACCGGGTTCCTAGAAGGAAGTTATTGTCTGTTCTACTAGATTATGGAATAGTAGGCAAACTTTTGCAAGCAATTAAAGGTCTTTACATAGATAGTCAGGCAGCAGTTAGAGTTGACGGTAAATTGAGTTCATGGTTCAGAGTAGTTTCAGGGGTAAGACAAGGCTGCAACCTGTCTCCACTGTTGTTCATATTATTTATGGATCATATGTTGAAAACAATAAACTGACTGGGTGAGATTAAGATATGTGAACACAAAATAAGCAGTCTCGCATATGCAGATGACTTAGTTGTGATGGCAGAGTCGATTGAAAGTTTGAAAAGTAGTATTTCAGAGCTAGATTAGAAATGTAAGAACTATGGTATGAAGATTAACATCTCCAAAACGAAAGTAATGGCAGTGGGAAAGAGATATAAACGGATTGAGTGCCAAATAGGAGGAACAAAGTTAGAACAGGTGGACGGTTTCAAGTACTTAGGATGCATATTCTCACAGGATGGCAACATAGTGAAAGAACTGTAAGCGAGGTGTAGCAAAGCTAATGCAGTGAGCGCTCAGCTACGATCTACTCTCTTCTGCAAGAAGGAAGTCAGTACCAAGACTAAGTTACCTGTGCACCGTTCAATCTTTCGACCAACTTTGTTGTATGGGAGCGAAAACTGGGTGGATTCAGATTACCTTATCAATAAGGTTGAGGTTACGTATATGAAAGTAGCTAGGATGATTGCAGGTACTAGTAGATGGGAACAATGGCAGGAGGGTGTCCACAATGAGGAAATCAAAGAAAAACTGGGAATGAACTCTACAGATATAGCAGTCAGGGCGAACAGGCTTAGATGGTGGGGTCATGTTACACGCACGGGAGGAGCAAGGTTACCCAAGAGACTCATGGGTTCAGCAGTAGAGGGTAGGAGGAGTCGGGGTAGACCAAGGAGAAGATACCTGGATTCGGTTAAGAATGATTTTGAAGTAATAGGCTTAACATCAGAAGAGGCATCAATGTTAGCACTGAACAGGGGATCATGGAGGAATTTTATAAGGGGGACTATGCTCTAGACCAGGGGCGGGCAAACGTTGCACGCGGCTCATGAGCACACAGCGCTGCACGTGTACCGCTCGCGTGCAATCGTCGAACGGAGCAGTGGCGACAGCCGGCAGATTGCCGCAGTGTAGTTCCAGGCTATAAGCTGCGGACGTTGAAGCGAAGCGACCACTACGTAGTGAATTTCAATAACCGGAAAATGCAGAGTGAATCAAGGAAACGAAGAATTGGAGATTTGCTATTTTTTTAAAAAAGGAATGGGAGAATCGTTTTTTCTCTGTGCAAAAAACGTGAAAATTGGAAATGTATAATATGTGACAGTATTCTCGCTGGTCAGCGGAAGTTTAATACTGAACGCCATTATAATAAATTTCAGTATGTTGCCGTTCTTAGTGCAATAAAAGAGGAATTTCTCAAGCGATTTGGGGATATATCTTACTTATCTCAAGGTTTTGAATAGTTCTCGAGACAATCTGCTGTTGCTGTAGATGATATTCATCCCAGTTTGTAAATGGAATTAATACGTCTACAGCGTAACACTCGTCTGAGAGACAGGTTCCTTTTGGCAAGACGTGAGATAGATTTTTATCACGACTTTCCACAGCAAGTTTCCTCGTCTCCATCGCGAAGCCGCGAAGATAATGTCAATGTTTGGCACGACATACGTTTGTGAGAGATTTTTTCTGTTATGAAAATTAATAAGTCTCGGTTATGAGCAAACATCAGTAATGAAAATTTGCGTAACTGTTTGCGTTTGTCTGTATGTAGAAATGTTGTTCCAGACATTAAACGTATTGTAAACTCCACCTGTGATAATTAAATAAAACGTATCGTAGGTAATAGGTACTCTTTCAAACGATGATTACTTTCAAGCACTCCTACTAACCTTATTCCTTCATTCAATAAAGCAGGCCAGGAAACAAAACGCATTACAGAGGAAGAAGCGGTGAGACGGTATGGTGGAGAGGGGAAAGAAGCGGGTGGCCAGCTTGCCCCTGTGTGCACGCAGAACACCTGTTAACTGCACACGTGCATGTGCACCGCACACGTGCAGAATTCCTGCCCGCCCCTGCTCTAGACTAAGCGCTGAAAGGCATAATCAGTCTTAAATGATGATGATGATGATGATGATGATGAACAAATGCCGGTCGTGGAATAAATTAAGAAATTACGACGAATGAAAGCGAAATTTTTTGTCATAAATATGTTACTCTGCGGCGGATGTACACTTGATCAAATATTTTTTCACCTAGTTCCGTTACTTACATTTTTAAAATAATATTTACATTACATTTTTAAACAAATTAAATATACTTTAACCAATTTAAATTAATATTAAATAGACCACTTACATTACCAGTAAACTATAAAAAATCTATTTTACAAAATATACTAAGACAATACGATACAATAAACTATTTATATTAAATAATTAAATAAATAAAAATCAACTATTTACACTATATGCGGTCATCATATTTGCATTATATACACATTTTAAGTATTTACATTTTTTACAATAAAGACCTTTAGTTTATTTATACTATATGCAATCTTTTTGTCTGATGTTCACAGTACTGCAATAAATACCAATAAAATATTTTAAATTTTATACAAACATTTTCTTTGAAGTATTTATAGTAAAAACGAATCAGTTATTTACAGTCGTCAGTTTTGACGTGATAATGTCCCCAGACCAGTGTATTTAAGTTACCTGGAAGTCTGTACCATTTGTCAACCTGAGCAGATGAAGAGAGTTTAATTTGCCTAATAGTCGAGGCAACACGCTTCGTCGAGTGAGTTACAAACCGGTCAAGTGTTTTCACTTCAGAATCCAGAACGCACTGGTTGTAATTGTCAGTTGTAGACCTATTTGCATACGATTGTTTTACATCTTTTTTCATTGCACATCTTACGACCACACCCAGTCTCAAGCGCATACATTTTTCCCCGCCGACACACAGATTCTACGATAATCTTCGACTTTCATCAAACCAACTACTTTCTCATTCATCAGGGCTTATTGGTTATTCGCTGGGAATCCTGAAGAATCACATCACTCCCGATATTCTCGTACTTACAGGTAGCCTTGTTATGTTGTGCGATGTTATCAGTGTCTGCGTAGAATAGTTTTACACCTTTTTCTTTTTGTGATGGGGTGGGGGGTGGGGGGGGGGGTGATTTGTACAGTACAAATACATATTAGGAATTGAAAAGACACGTTTTCGAAATATGTGAAATCGCCATTCCGACTACGGTTGGTTTGATGAAGACGACATTTAGTCGGTGAAATTAAATGGCGACAAAATTTTCGTTAAAAATGATGTAACGGTCAAAACTAGTTTTGGCAGTTAATGAATCTGTCCCGAATCTGCCCTCTCATGAAGTCGCACGCCTAAAGTTCCGCATTTTCGGCATATTGTTCCGAATATGACATTGTTCAAGAGTTTGAAGAAATTCTTCTCAAATTCGTTCCTTGTACTCGCTAGTTTTTGTGCATTAATATCTGTGTATCGCTTCATCAAGGGAGTTTGCCTAAACGATAAGAATCGGTTAAGCTTTCTACGAACGGAATTTTTTTCCTAACATTTCTGGAAATTTCAGTAATAAATGACAATTTTCATGTCATTCCAGGCCGAAACAGATTCTTTGGTATTATTTGTCTGTTGATGGTGCCACTTTTTCCGGATGTAAGGGTAAATTTAAATGTAAATCGTGAATACTTTCGCCATAGTCGAGGACTACTTCCAGTATGTACTGTGAGTTAACGAGCATTGCGCTCTCATTTAAAAACATGGCCGAAAGAGTCAGCCTACAGGAAATGTGGAACAAATCCTGTCGTCAGGAACCGTGCGCCACAAAGGGCGCAGATTCACCACGAGATGGGGAAACTCACAGGCGTCTATTGTCTATTGAGGCACAAGCGCTGTAGTGTGCGAGTGGGACAGACGAGAACCTACGTCTTAAGGAAACTCAGTAGAAGGCGTTGTAGCCAGAGAGACGTAGCAGACCTACGAGTAAGATCGGCCATACAGGGAAAGATTATTCTGTAGTAATTCAGGGTGGTTTTAATCTACCAGGCACCATAAATTTTCATGGTGATCCAAATAAAACTTGATTATTGATCGTATCTATAGTAGTTTAGGATTACCTGTTAAAGTGAAACTAACATGTTTTGTAAAAAAGACCTGGATGCTAAAAGGTGAACGCTTTGACGACCTTAACGATCCTTAAGGTCGTCATTTTATATAGAAGCGCATCGTTAAGATGACAGACTTTATAGATATCAACTCTGTAAGTTTATTTGTTTAAAAGATACAGTAAATTTAAATTATCAGTATTTTCAGTTAGGCATCAGATCATCATTTCCTCCACACAAAACACAATGAACGATGACAGCATGACACCTTATTGAATCATTAGGTAATAGAATATTTGTTGTATAGTTTAGTACATAATAGTTACTTTGTTCTTTATTTACTTATCAGAAAACACATTGGTACAAGGCTACTGGACGTGGTATCCAAAGCTAAGAAGGAAAATGTATTGATTTTATGTAATAGAATTACACGTTTATTATGTAATAGATATTACTGTTACCTTATTTATAACGTGAAAGTG
Source organism: Schistocerca nitens (assembly GCF_023898315.1). Taxonomy (NCBI): domain Eukaryota; kingdom Metazoa; phylum Arthropoda; class Insecta; order Orthoptera; family Acrididae; genus Schistocerca; species Schistocerca nitens. Next base: position 1,963,791 of record NC_064619.1, on the reverse strand, counting down.
GTCAAGCTTTGAATGTATGAATATGTTAAAACGTAAAATAATGTAGTATAGGCTGCAGCCAATCAGAAGGACGGCCTCAGGAAAGGCTACTGCCCTAGTCAGTTGAGCGAGTAGATTATGCACGCGGAAAATGCGACCGGGGACGGCCAGAGGGACAGTACTGGTGCAGGCGCGAAAGCGGACAGTTCGGCTGGAGGCACCAAAGGGTACAGTTCGGACTGAGACGCGAAAGTTGACAGTCGCTCTTTAGGCAGCTAGGAAGTGAAACGACGTGGGAAATTTTGCGTTGTGTGCTATCGCCGGACTTGGTCTCTGAGCGGTGAGCAGCCGCGCACCTGGTGTGAACTTTTCGTGTAAATATCGAGGTGGAGTATTGGACTTGGCATCTTCAACGAGATTGCAAATGATCCAACTGTGTCAAGTAGATATGCGCTTAAGTGTAATAGTAATTCTAAATACGACCACTTTCGCTACTAGTTTTCTTTCTAAATAAACATAATTCTAACCAAATCTCAACTATGTGGTGGCTCGTCCGGGATAGGAATTTGGAAAGTGTTATTTGCAATGTGTTGGAACAGGACCGGATTTTGGAAAGTGTTAGATGTGGAATATGCACTCTGGAAAGCTTAGAATTGGATTTGAATTCGGCAAAGTGTTAACAAAAGTATTATCCGAATTTCGATTGGCAGGACCTCTCGCAAAACTGAAATGTGAGATCGGTTCAGGACTGAATATTAGATTTCTTAAATAATTGTTAAATTACACTTGTAATTGTCACAGTTATCGACATTCTGTGACCTAGGTCCCAAGTCTATGAGAGTTTAGGCAACTTGCGTGGGCGCTCTGAGCTACGAATTTTGCAACAGTTGTGTGCACCGAGTTTTAGCAGTGGTTACGAGTGATGAAAAAATAACGCAGAAGAAGAGGCGACGTGGAAAGCTCGTGGTTCCAGCCAGCAACGGCATCCTCATAGGCGATTCATCGCACAGCGGCGGTTGCAGAACCACACCGGAGGCTACGAGATCTTCAGCGTCGGCTTCAACTGCAACATTGGCAGCAATAGCACTGCAGAAGGATCCAGCACGACAAAGCTAAGTACCTGCGCTGATAGCGAGATTATGTATGATTGTGTAGTTCATTCGCCAATAATAGACGTCGCTAATATTATGCAGGCGGACAGTTTGTGTGGTTCCGAAAATACTAGCGAGCTGCTTATTCCGAAGTCGGAGCGGGAGAGCGTGATCGGCGGTGAATTTAGTAGGGCAAGTAGTCCGAAGTCAGGCAAGGCAGATGAGTTTGGGGGAGACATGATGTCGCAATTAATGCAAATGATAAGAGGATTGGGATCCAAAATTGATTCATTTAAAACCGATATTCATGACGTAAATTTAAAAATTGATTGTGTCAAAACCGATATGGTATCCAAAACTGATTCTGTTAAAACCGATGTGGTTGGCGTAAATTTAAAAATTGATTTTGTTAAAACCGATATTAATGTCGAAAACTTAAAAATTAGTTCGGTTCAATCCGAAATGGCTTTGGTTGTGAAAGACGAAGTAGGTAAAATGGCTAGTGGAATAAAGGAATTGATAGACAGAAAATTAAAAACCATTCGGAAAAAATGGGCAAATTTTCTGATGATGTCGAGATACTTGACACTAAGGTAGATCAAGCGGAGAAAACATTCAGTGATAAGGAGGAGAAGTTGCTGGCAGATATGGGGGTCAACGTAAGAAATTGTATGAGTAGGCAAGATGCTCTAATAGCTGAGACGACAAAGGCTATTAGCCATTTACCCGTTCGAATAGGTAACGGGGAGAAAGAAGTAGACATAATAAAGGAAGCAGTGGAATCTGGCATTAAAATTGAAATTAGTGAAGTTAAAAAGCAAATCAATGAAATAAAAAGTGAATTGAATTCTTTAGCTGCACATCACACCTCTTCAGTGACCAGTGTTCCGTGGATGAACTCAGGATCGGTCAAATGTTTTGGAGACGACGGGAAATATCACCAAGTAAATTTTGCGAAGCAACATGGAGGGATGGTTTTATAAGGGGAATCTCCGACGAGGTGAAGATAAAATTCGTGAAAATATATTTGGAAGGTGAGCCGCAATCGTGCGCAAATATACACAATGATACGTTCACTACATACGAAATATTTGAAAGCAGTTTCCTGAACAAGTTCTGGAGTGAAGCGCAGCAAACGCGACTCCAAAATGAGTTTCTGAATGGGCCAACATTTAAATACGGGAACGGGTCGATGTGAGAATTTTGTAAACGTCAACTTGCGAGACTAATGCATGTGAAACGTCCATTGGGAGTGCTTACTGAAATTAAGACGTTTAAAAGGCTGTGGCCGGAAAATTTGCAGTAGGATCTAGTGCGCAGTCCTAGCAACTCAGTACACGAATTTTTGGACTTTGGTGAAATATTAGAACGGGCGTGGAAATTCAAACCGCCAAGTAAGCAGAGAAATGGTTTCCAGTGTGGAAATTATAACTACAGTCCGAGTGATTACTATGAAAGACATCCGGGAAGTTATGAACGGAACGCAGGCAGCAGGTTTCATAAGGGAAACTGTAACAAGAACACATCCAATGATAAATTTCAAAGGGGTAGTGGGAACGGTTACTTTCGTGACAGGTACCGACACCAAAAACGTAGATTTGAGAGACCGGCACCTAGCGAAATGAACCAGTGTAATGGGAGATCAAGAAACAAAGTTTCACTGCACCTCAGGTCTGGAGATGGCAAAATAAAGCGGCGATGAATAGGACGCGATTTAACGGAAATGTGATAGGTATTAATAAATCGGCAGAAAGACGTCAGAATATTGAAATGAAATTAGTAAGACATGAGAATCAAATAGGTAAATTTTCTAATCAGATAGTACATAAAAGGTATAATCCTAAGATAATGAAAGATAATGATAAAGGCAATAACGCCGATATAGGGCTAAGTGATATGTTTTATCAATGTGAGACGAAACAGTGTGCGAATGTTAATATAATGAAAGATTCCATGTGCCAAAAGGAGACTGAGTTGGAGCTTAATATTGAGGAGTTAGATGGTATAGAAAATTCTAAAGAGGTACTAACCAGCGGTAACGATTGTAGTGATGTGTAATCTAAGATTTATCGATGTTTCCGTCATAACCACACTCGAATCTGTTGGTGAAAAATGCATGTCTGCAGGAACAGTGAACAATTCCGCCTCTGATACCTCGTTCCACAAGCTGCAGTTGTTCGATATTGGCTGTTAGCTGCTACTTCCATTTGGTTATTTCAGGAGAGCGTCCCACACTAAACCGATTGGGGTAATATAATGTGCAGAGCACTCTTCATACGGTTCAAGGCCAAGACTAAGAAAGTTTTCGAAGACTTTGGCAAGGAGCTGCTTATCAATTTTTAAATACAAATCGTAGTATTCTCTAAGTGTCTTACAACTGAATGTCTTCCGTGCAGTACAAGCTATTTGGTACACAGCTTGTGTTATCGTTTCACCTGTTAGAAAACTCTTAAACCTATCGACTGAGGGCAGACAACCTACTAAATTAAACTCATGTTCTTGGGGAAAATATGATATTATCTTGAATTCTTCATGTGTCAGAAAAGATGCACACTTCTAGAGGGAACACAACAGAAAATTTAGTGAGTCAAAAAATAGCAAATTTTTGTAGCCTCTCTTCTCGTGATCTATTACCAGCACACTCTTTGTGAGTGGTATTTTTTCCATATTGGAAAGTATAATGGAAACACGACTTGGATTTAAAGTCATTTCTCTGTCACCGTCTACTGTATTTTTTTTATATTGGTTCGCGATCGATAAATACCCATCGTAATTCCTTCGGTTGTGGAACACGATGGACACAATATCTATAATTTACATTACAGCAGCTACGTGCTGCTCCTCAGTACATACCTGTAAAATGGCAATGATCCCAAGGCTTCACATCCTCCGCGAGGGGTTTCTCGCAAATGCGACAGACATTTGCTGAGCAAAACGCTGACTCATGTACGGGGCTTAATGTCATCGTTTTGTTTTGTAACTAGCTGACAAACTCGGCGCTACCCGAGTATTCATTTTGCCAGTTTCCTATTAGAAACGGAAAGGAAAAAGATGAACTGTGTTTGTAGCGAAGTATCGAAAAAATTTTAATTTCTGTGTATTCGTGGAAACACTTTTGAAGTTACGAAACAATTCTCTCATTGTTTATGACGTCATTTCTCTTGAACTATTTCTGGTACCACGATATGCTTTTGCAGTTGCACTTGTCGGCATATGTTGATACTAGCTGCAATTTTGCGATTACAGTTAATAGCGCAGAAGTAATACATTTTCAAGTATCTCATGGTTAATAATGTTATATCTCCGAACTATGATAAGCAGGTGTTTCTTACACCTACCGCTATTGTTGCCTGACAGTAAGAAATATGCGTATAAAATTCGTTTGAATTCGGACCAATGGTTTAGGATGAGAAGTGGAAAACACACATACGCACAAACATATTTTTATAATATGTACTGGTTTCATGTTTGATGCGAGGTCAAGCGATGGATACTAAATGACAAGTGATGATGTATATCTTTTCTTCCTTGTCCTTGGGGATCGATATTTCATTTCATTAAGAGGTTGGTGATTTTCGTCAAGGTGGCGTTTTCCATGCTACTTGAGCCCATCGATACACCAGAGAAGTGGTAGCTGCAATTATGAGGTGTCAGTAACTGGCAACCTAATATTTCTGAGCAGCCTCCCAAAAGTTATAAAAATTATATAGTTAAGTAGGCTATAGAAAGTAGCAACTTTCTGGACATCAGATGGATTTCTTTCAGTGCCGCGGTGGCTCCCAACTTGCTGGTTAGATGTTCTACAGGCAACTCACATCTTCCAGGGTCCCTGAGACCACGTAGGCGCAACGTTGTAGTTCCCTCCGTGTTATGTCGAGAAGAACAGTTTACAATGTTGTTATTCGCTAGTCACGTCCAGGAATAAGATGGTATCACACAATTTCGACCACGTCTGGACAGCAGACGCCTCTAGGATGCTGCTAAGGAAATCTTAAACTTTCTGCTGCTACGTACCATCGCTATAGAGAATCTCTATCGTTCGCCCTCAGGTTTTCATGTTTGAATTCTATGTTTGTATATGTTGCATGTGTGTCTGCGGTTTTTGATTTTTGACCATGTGTTGTCTCTCAGTCCTTCAACAATTAATTTTCTGTAGTAACCAAATTTGTCACTCATTTCAGTGTTTCTAATTTATTTAATGCGTGAACTTTCTTGTAAATGAATTTATGGGTCTCTACGAAACAACGTATGAGTTCGAGTCTTTAATTTACACTAACCTAACTAGCGTAGTGTCGCCCCCTCCTGTCCTTAGCTTTAACCACGCTTGGCTAGCATCACTAAGATCATTACTGAGCGTAAGGCGCATAATTGTTAAGCCTACTGTTGATGAAGAATCTAATGTTTTAGGCTACAGTCAGCAGAGCGAGCTGTGGTTCAAAAAATGGCTCTGAGCTCTATGCGACTTAACATCTGAGGTCATCAGTCCCCTAGAACGTAGAACTACTTAAACCTAACTAACCTAAGGACATCACACACATCCATGCCCGAGGCAGGATTCGAACCTGCGACCGTAGGAGTAGCGCGGTTCGGGACTGAAGCGCCTAGAACCGCTCGGCCACTGCGGCCGGCAGCGAGCTGTGGTAATGGGCTACTAGTTTCGGAGAGAGTCCTGAGTTGCTTCATTTTGTACAAGTAAATAAAAATCTATGTACGAAGTATCTTGCAAAGCAGATTTCTTACAACATTTTCTCATGCTGTTAACACAATGAAAGTAAATTAGACCGTTAGTGCAGGAAATCCAATATACTTACTAAGCAAACGTTCCAGTACGTGTGTTAAACTGTTTGAAATACAGCGATACTGCAGGAGAAGCAACATGACCATAGATTCACGGAAGGCGCGCAACACAACGGAATACTGTGCATTCCATTTGATGACATAAGACTGACGCAGTTACGTGCCATTTTGAATGGCAGGGCTATTCTACACGACGATCCTCAGACCTGCTCATGTCCAAGAGGCTGGACTCCCCAATCCCGGAAACACAGAAATTACTTATACGGAATGAATAATGATGCGTTTCAGAGCTGAACCAGGTGTGAAAATCATATCTATTTCAGTTGCAATTAAGAGATGATTTTGATCGTCCTAGAATCTTAACAGTCTCGTCTGTAAGAGGCTATAGACTGATGACCATAGATGTTAAGTCCCATAGTGCTCAGAGCCATTTGAACTGCTGTCGCCAAATCTGAAAATAGCATCTATGCACATCACACAGTTACTTATCTGGATAACAGTTTCTGATGTGTAATGCGTAACTTGTAATATTATTGGGATTTCCGTCGTATGAAAGCTGTGAGTACCCTTGGAAAGGCATTCACCTATCTGTGTATTAAATGATCAACTGATGAGATGAGATCTATTCTTTGAAAGACATTTGTTTTATATAATTTACGTAACTGTAAAGATGCGCATCTAGCGCGGACGCTAATACATCGATTGCGCAGTCAAAGAAACATTTTAACAGCAGCTGAACTGTCGTTCCGCTTCGATCTAAATAAAAGATGACAGTAAAAAAAAACTTTTGTAGATCTTCAGATTTTAATGTACTTCTGCTTGTTATGTGAAAACGTAAAGGTGGTCGACTTTAAGCTATAAAAGTGAGCGGTCTTGCCAGCGTGCAGACAACACTATTAATTAATAAAATTCAAGTAACTTATGTTCGAAACTGTAAATCGGCAAGTTATTGTTATGAAGGTGTTTAACAGTGCAAGAATTGTCTTTAACGAAGGACAAAAGTAATGACTGTAATTTGTGACAAAAACGTGAACCAAGGAGACAGCACAGGACAGGCTGAAATCTGATCGCACCATACAGTTAGAAAAGTACTTATGTAAGTTATGTTGTTTATAAATAAGCCCTAATCTGCTAGTGAGAATTGTTTGAATATATTTAGTGTTTAGCAGACTTCTTATTCTGTTCTTTTCCTTTATACTTTTTTATCCTCCACGCCATATTATTTTTATAAATGTCAAACAGCCTTTACTACAGCAGAAAATACTGCGGCATTCTGGTCGTAGACAGAAGGCCGCTCCTTGTCTTCTATACAACTCATAGCTGCCCCATTTATTAATGATTTCATTTGTGAATGCAATTTTTTTTCTATTCATTGTTAAAGGTCCCTTAGGTAATTATAAAATTCATACTGATTACGTAAAGAAATCCGGGTTGTTCTTTTCCAAATAATAGAAGTCTTTGCGTAATCAAAAACTAGCCTCCTTCTGACAACGATCAGGAGCCGACCAGAAGACGGACGTCTTCGACCGCTTTCGTGTCTCCTGTGGCAAACCTGTGCCAAACTGGGAACACGGCATTCTAGTATGAAATACAGATTTAAATTGAAAGAATTGAAATATATTTAACCTAATAATTTTTTTGTCATACTGGAAACTGAGCCAGTTAGAGGGACTCTACATTTTCAACTTTATGGTACAAGTCTAAGAAGTCACAGCCTAAGTTGTCTCAAAACGTCTAAATCCTATTCGCCGTGTGGTGAAACAAGCGCCGTATCATTTGAGAGATACAGAGGCGAGAGTGTGCCGGGGCTTATCCCGGTTCACTGATATTAGCGCCACTTCATCATAACGCTCTGTGCGTAGCGTACAAGTATTGCGCCATAATTTAAGAATGAAATTAAAAATTAAAGTAGCTTTTCCAAAAATTATCAACATATGCTTCAGGAGATTAATGTTTAAACTGTCGCCTCTGAGACTGATCAGATGAATACAGCATCTTTCCCTAAATAAATCGTTTTAATAAAAAAGTATGTGGTGCTAAATAATAAAGCTAGAAAACCAAAAATTGTCCAGAATGTGCAAATGTATGTCAGACTCGATTTTTGCATGTTTCAAATTGGTCAGAACAATATTTTTGTCAGTATCGGAGTTTTTAAGAAAAATCGAAGCTGCTGAATATTAGACTTGAAAAGATGAAAATTGGTATCAAGGTTCAGATCGATATAAAAACCTTAACTATGTGATCCCATTAAGCCACCTCTAATAGTTTTAAAGTAATTTACTGAAACTAAATTTCGAACAAAATGTCCTTTTTTGTAGTAGATTAAGTATCATTTACATTAATGGTAGACAGTTTTGATTACAGTACCTGATGAAATCCATTAAATAATAGAGCTATAACAACTTACAAGACTTTGATGTAAATAACAATCAATACAAGGTCTGACATATCATGGAAATCGGGTTTTCTGCCGGATATCAGCGTCTTCCAAAGCAAGACTCAAGTTTCACACGGAATTTTCAGTCTCCCCTCCACAACGACCACACGCCAGCCACGTGATTCCACCTCCACGAGGCGGGGCGTGACTGCCAGCGCTCCTGGTTTTACTTGAGTGTACTATGTTGCCTTTCCCGCCAGAAAACAAACTCTATCGCCTGCTTTGTGTCTGTAAGCAAAACCAGCAAAGTGCACTACAGCCAGATTGCACAGACTCTTTTCAGCTTTTTACCACGAGTTGTTTAAAAACGTACAGCCCAAAAAGAGCGTAGAAGATTAAGTGACTTAACAAAAGTTTGCACTCTTTTTCCGTTTTGTTTCTCAAAATAAATATTTTTCTTATTAACTTTCGTGTGTAGCGAACATGAGTTTCTACTGTGATGTTTTTATTGTTCAAAATAAAATGTCTGTGACAAAATTGCCGAAGGAGTCGGCTTTAATTTCGTGTACAGCAAATAAAAAGGCTTAACTTCGTGAAATTTCCACTTTAACGTGCTATAACGAGTTGGCTATTTCTTTGTACATAAACATTTAGCAGATGCAAACAGTTCATTGTTCCTTTCGTTTCTTTATTAAAGTTGCTGTCTGCTGGTGTTCTTGTGAGATTTTATTCCTCATACTTCAAGCATTATGTTCATAATATATCCATGTCTTAGGCTGATATAACATTTATTGCATAGTTTGGCAATACATGGGATATGACTTTTCAGAGTTTTACAGTCGGCTGAAGAATAAGTTTCCAACATTTTGTCCATTTGCTGCTCAAAGAGGATACAATAATTATTAAACTGTCAATATTTTCCACACAGTCGTCCTCAGCAAACTGCTGAATGGTTTTAAAGCATTGTACAATAATCACATATATTTGCTGCCGTGACAAACTCTGTTGCCATTATTAAGAATTACCTTACGTATCTATTGCATATCCAAAATATGTGTGTGTTATTAGTTTTGGAAACTTGTTCTTTTGAATAACATTGCACAGAAGTATGTTTCTAGTACACACTTATATTTATCTAAAGAAACGAAAAATATTGGTGGACACTATGTGAAAATCAAATAGCGAATTATGGAAATGCGCTTTAATAACTAATTTCTTCTGGATGGATTACATTTAACAAAGCAACTAGCCCAAAAGACTGTGGACTTTGAAGCACCAATTCTTGCCACTGCCCTTCAACAATATTTTTTCGAAGTTTAGTAAACGCCTATACAAGTTAGTACAACCATCTGCACGAACAGTTCGACGACATTACCCTTGACGCTGCATCACAGACAGGAACACCTGCGATGGTGTACTCAACATAGTACACTCAAGTAAAACCAGGAGCGCTGGCTGTACACCCCTCCTCGTGGAGGTGGAATCACGTGACCGGCCTTTGGCCGTTGTGGAGGGGAGACTGCAAATTCCGTGTGAAACTTGAGTCTTGCGTCTTCCAAACACGATATTTCGACGTCATTACTTCACGTCTTCATCAGGTGTTCCTGTTGTCAGGCCCTCCTAAAAGAAGCCGAACAATATTCCTTATTTCATATTATTAACCCGCCACCCCACAGCCGCAGTGAAACGTCCCCTTAGAAAAATTATACATGACTGTTCTTAAACTGACACACATTATTTTTTAGCGAAACGCAATCTTTCAATAATCCCTACAAAAGAATGGCCCTGACTAACATTAACCTATACCTTTCACAAATTACTTACCTCACAAAAATTTTCGTTATTCGAACTACTGCAATACAGCGAGCGCCACTACTGCCAGCTAAATAAAAGATTCTAACTACTGAAGGCACTAACTACTGATAGGCATAGTTAGCAAATGAAAGATTTTGATAGAGAACAAACAATGTATTTACCTTAATAGTGTTCGAAGGTCATAAAATCTATAGCAGTTCATGACATCCATTCTTACAAATGTACTGTTTCTGATGGACACACTTCCGGATTATCCAGTCTCAAAAATCCGCCATCTCACTTCCCCACATCCACCACTGCTGGCGGCTCGCCTCCAACTGCGCAACGCTACTCGCTGTTAACATCCAGCTGCCCAACACTACAATGGCAGACAACAATGCAAACCAGCCACAGACTGCACACAGCACAGCCAGTGATTTTCATACAGAGTGCTACGTGGAGTTACCAATAAGAAAACCTAAACAGCCTACTTACATAGCCCCCATGCTCCCCACAAAAATTTTTACAAATTGTATTGGGCACTGGCCAATACATATTTGTTAAAATTTTTTCACAATTACAATAACAAAGAAATCAAATGCACAAACTTATTGATACAATGTTGGTCAAAAGCTAAAATTTTCTCACAGTCAATAAAGACAGTCCTGATCATCCATCACAGTAAAATTGCAGTTTTTTTTTCTCAAAGTCTGAGCAGTAAAACAGAATGCACACGGAAGTAGTGGATTTCCATGCAGTCTTGAAGTAGTGTTGTCCTTCCAACAGAAAGACAGTGCTGACTCTTGACATGCAGACACGTAATGGGCCACAACAGAGCAAACCCACAGCAGAGTCAGTCGAAGGTTTGAAGAATATTGCTAGGTAGGTGATCACAGAGCAGACCCACTGTAGTCCTGGTAGAGAGTATGGTATTGGTGGGCCACCAGAGTTGTAGACCCACTGCAGTCCTTGTAGAAATAATGGTATTGGTGGGTTACCAGAGATGCAGACCTACTGTAGTCCTTGAAGAGATGGCCAGCAGCCATCTGTTGCGACTGTGCAGGTGCACAATCACCATCGAAGAGTCTTGCGGACAATATAGCAAGTCCATGAACCACCACTTGTGCACTCACATAGTTTTTGGAATTGTCCTTAGAACCAGCAATGCTCTTAACTAGTCCCTTGCTGAATTATCAATACACGTGCAAATACTAACGGTCCCAACTTCTCACATATTGTGCATATACTATGACCAACAGAAATGTGAGCACTGAAATGTAACTTAATTTGAAGAACTGGTGTCTATTACAATTTTATAACATGAGAATACAATTACAAAGATACAGAAAACATCATTAAAAACATAATAATACAGATAACATTTGTAGTAATACAGGCTCTACATAACAATAGAAATAAACATATACATCAGTGTTACAGGAATTATGACATAAGTATATATAACATAATGAGAATAGTTTTCGAAACATGAATTTCACACATGAGCATTGAAACAGAACAGAATTAATAATGTCTATAAACATCTTTACAAAGAAAATAACATATTATTAGAAAAATTCCACAACATAACTCACATCAGCTAAACACATTAAGACAGGAAAAAGACAAATACACAAGGATACATAAACCCATAGAGGAATAATACAAAAGGAAAGACAGGGTTCGTTTTCAGGGTAACATTTGGTACTGCAGTCCAACCCAAAACTTCATTCCATTGATCTTTTGTCTTATTTCAATATTTGTTTCCACCAAAAAAAATCCAATCCAATCATGCTCTCTGTATTTATATGTTCACATATTTCTTACCTTATTATTTATTTTCCATTATCTCACCTCATCATTTATTTCCAAGAAAATCCTACCTAAACCTGTTGTCCCTAAACCCTACTTTTTTGTTCATATCCTCTTTCAAAATACTTTTTTGGCCAAACCATTTTCTTATTGCTTCTCAATTCATTTCTTCCAATTCATCACAACCCGTTCTCTCATATAGCCTACCCCATCTTAAGCTAACTTAAATCTACTGAGCTCAGATGCTAAACTAAGGGACGAGGCAATGCAGCAGCACAAAACAATTAATACAAACAGCAATGACAAATAAATTCAAATTGGCAAAGCAAGCATCAGTAAATGTAATAACTTATATCTAAACATGACAAACCCACAAGTAGAAAAAATATTACAGTAAAAATGGCCATGTTTAATACCTATGTCACATCTTAACACTAGAGTGATGCATCACGATAACTTACTCTACCAAAAAAATTAGCAAGTAGTTGAAAAGAAAATTATGTATGCAGTTACTGTTATTAATCCCTTCTTATTGTTCTTTCCATTCCAAGTGCTCCTTTTTCGAAGAATATGGATCATAAAATTATTATTTAATAGATCTGTTGGCAGAAAGTATTCACATTAGCAAATGCACTTAATTTTATTTTATAAAACCAATGCTGCAACACAGCTGGAAACCAGATATTAAACAAAATGAGCAATCTCTCAACTACAAAGAAAATAGATGTAAAATGTTTCTCATCATTTCATTAGGCATTTTAGTAAATATCATATATTAGGAGCTCCACAATGTAATCATATGTTTTCAAGTTTGAGCGTGTCATATTTCCGATGCTTTTTATAAAGAAATGTCAATAGCGAGGATAATGGCCTCTTTTTTTTCTCCACCTAATGGCTTTCTTTTGTCAGACGACAATCTCTCAGCTGGGCGCCCAAAACGCATTATGTCAAGGTCACTTACCTTTCTTACCGAAATATTTACGACATCAGTTTCCGCTACAGTGACAGTCTCATATAAAAATTTCACAGGTCGAGAATTTGCGTTACAAATGTGTAGAAACAAAATCCTGTAAATATAACAGTGTCCAAAGAATTTTCGTCGGCATTGTGGTACATTCACGCATTTACACATTTCATAACTCTTAAAGTACCATTCTTGGTTTCCAACATCCTTTTTCACAAGTCAGAGTCCCTAACCACTACTCATTATTCCTTACCTTGTTACACGTATAAATATTCGTTGACACTTCTTCAATATTTCATCATAATAAATATATAGCATAATCAAATTCCTCATATACCATCAGCTTATTGATCATAAACATACCCCAACAGCATAATACACATTGTCATCGTAATAATAACATCATAAAAACTCAGCCAAATCTCAAAAACGGCGTAGCTTTCTGCAATAATTTCAAAACCTAAAAAAAATTCTTTGCTCATTTCAATAGTGTCATCTACCTCAATTGTACTTTAAAAATTGTGATCCCATACCAAATATACCATTGAAAGCTCTCATAATATCACAATGGTTCCGAAAAAATATGAACAGTTCACAAAGTACAGACAAAATACAATTTCATAAGTGTGAAAGTATCCAACTGTGTAATTGCGTAAACATGTGTCACTGACGTAGTAAAAAAAATGTTTGTTTCTCTGTTAAATAATCAGGTAGCTGTGTAATTATGTGTTAGAGAAATATGGTACCGATGTGTAAAGTTGTATAAGCAAATACCATATTAGCTAGGGCTCCTTGTGCTTGCCAGACACATGGTACACAAAGTAAGCGTGTACCCCCCTGAGGATTAATGTAATTATACCCTCAGGTGTTACATATTACAGCAATGGAATGAAATGTATAACAGAAAACTTTCTTTGTAATTCAAAAATCTTTAGAAATAAATGTTTTAAGTACAAAATTAATCACTCAAATACGAGTCCTTTAGCGCTAAATGTGCGTCTTGCTGTAAGATAATCTCTGTGGAAGTGTCGTAGTTATCGTCCTCTGTAAGCAAAGTTCTGCTGAAATCAATGTACTTACCTCATCATAAACGAAAGTGAAATGCTTTGCGTATAGATATCGTAGTTATTACATACCTTACCTTGGTCAAGAAAGTACTATATGTAACGTATTGTTGTGCTACGAAAAAGGCTGTCTCATATACCACAAAAGTTATTACTAAAACATGTTTTACTTTACAGAAGAATTCAGAAAAACTGTGCAGATATAAAACAGAAACACCTCAAAAGCAACATTGTAAATGGTCACTCATTAGTAGTGTCGTGATAAGATCATATAGCTGTCACATAAACTAACCACTGTGTCATCTGGTATCTCACAGAAAGTACTTTAAATCCAGAATGTATTTTCAAGTAAACCAAAATGTTGCATTAAAATCTCATTAGCAGTGCCAGTATATGTTCTAAGCATGTAAGCCTTATAGTCATTACATTATCGTGCAACTAACAAGCAAGAATGTACAAATAACAACACTGTGTCGTCTGTTCACTATAACAATGCATTCGTAATTTCTGTTTAAAAATGTTCCCTAGGTTCCAGACAGGATAGTTAACTTCAAAACATTGTTGCATGTTAACAGTTTCTCAGTGTGACAAATTGTAACAGTAGCGTGAAGTGAAAAGTTTTATGGCAAAGACTAAGTTAAAAAACAGATTATCTTTCAATAAACGGTTTTACATGTGAAATGTGGTGCAATCTTTTACCATTTATAGTGTGCAGACTTTCAACTTCAAAGCAATTATCATGTTGTATACGTCGGTAAGGAATGCTAAAATTTTTTCCCTGAGCCAGCTGGCGCAGGTTGCTGCCTGCTGTGCGAGTCATTGTCTGTCTCTTTGTTGGCGCGCATCGTTAGTGGGATTAGGAGACCTAACTTCCACAAATTCACCTTGACGAGAAGGCTCTGCTCTGTTTGAAGCTCGCCAGTTGTGACACAGTTCAGGTCTGTCGTTACGATCATATCGTCTGTCCTCATGTCGGTAGATTCCATAGTTTTTGTTTCTTGTCCGTCACGTGGTGGAGAATTTCTCCCAGAATCGTAACTGCGCGCTGGACCGTTGCGTCTGAAGTTATTCTGTCTCCCTTGGTAATAATTATTTTGGTTCCCATATTGTCTGTTTCTCTGATTATCTCTGTGATAGTCATTACCGCAGAGAGGTGATCTTTCCCTGTAATTATTACTACTCTGCCAACGGTTGTCATACGGGTGGTGTCTGTTTTGGTCACTATTTGTGTTGTGAGAATAGCCTTGTCGTGTCCAGTTATTATTTCTTTCACCGCGGGATTGCGACGGATGTGACCTGTAATTGTTGTGTTACTGTTTTCGCGTTCCGCGATGGTCAGTGTCAATTTCTAATTCTTGTAAGAGTCCCTGAAAAGCTTCAATGTCGTCTTTTCAACGTTCTGCCAAAATAATATGTCGTAAATGTTCAGGTAATTTGCTTAAGCAAATGCGGATAAGTTCTGAGGGGCTGTATGGGTTTGACAGGTACTGATTCTTGTGCAACATGTCTTCAAAATATTTCACAAGACTGGAAAATTCAGATTGTTCGAACTGTTTCATCATTATGATGCTATGTTTTACTCGGTCTTGTGTAGCTTGAGACCAATATGCTGAGAGGAAGGCATGATAAAAATCTCCTTCACTGTGACAATCGTGAATGACTGATCGCATTCTTACAGCTGGTTCATTCTCCAAGTAGCCACACATAAATTCTAACCTGTGCTCCAATGACCAGTTGGGAGGAAAACAATGAGAGAATTGATGGAGCCATGCTTGTGGATGAATGTCGTTGCCAGAATTCTTAAATGTTTTGAATTTAAGTGTAGTAATGAACAGCTTATAGTCAAAATCATCATGTCGGCGATTAGCATATCGGTCATTGTTACGTCGTTTCGGCGGTTCCATTTCAAAATTCGGTGCACCTTGCCAATTTCTTTCATAATTTCCGAAATGCCCTGTGTTATTACTTTGTGGCTTTTCCGTATTTCTAAGTCCCTCTTCCTGTGTTGGAGCGCGAGTGTCCTCTGAAATATGCAATTTTTGTATTACTTGTGACAACTGATCTTGTACTTCCCGGATTTCTCTTTTGTGTTGCGTATTAATTTGATTCTGATTTTGTTTGAATTTCTTAATTTGTTCATACTCTTCCGTGTTAGTGATGGCTACAGCTCTTGTGTCATTCAGATCATCATCTACCTTTGTAGATAAGTTAGTGAACTGATCCGAAAGTTCGGCTACTTTCTCCGATAGTGTACTTAATTCCTCAGTGTGTTTCTCTGAACCAAGTTTCAGAGTGTCCATTTGTGTTGAAATCGTATCTACTGTGTCCTTTAAGTGTCCCTGTGTTTTTTCAAGTCGTGTAACCGAATCGGTAGATGCAACTGAGTCAATTTTAGCTTGCAAGGTCTCGTGATTTTCATGAACAATAGTTTGCAGTTCTTTTATGGTTAATTCGTGACTGTAATGTATTTTCAAGCCGCGAAAAAATAGGTTGAACAATAGTTTGCAGTTCTTTTATGGCTAATTCGTGATTCTGTAATGTATTTTCAAGCCGCGAAAAAATAGTTTGGAAATGCTCACAAATTTGTGTTTTTACGTCATTACAGACTTTTTGACATTTCGATTCGATTTTATGTAACTCAGTAGTTAAATCTTCACATGTTTGTTCAAGCGTATGTTCCACTGAGTCTAACTTTTGAAATTTTTGTTCCATTGTGTCTAACTTTCGAAGCTTTTGCTGTGTTTGTCTCTGATTTTGTTCCATTGTGTCTAACTGTTGCTGTGTTTGTCTCTGATTTTGTTTCATTTGTTTCAGTAATTGCAATAATAATGTATTAGTGTCTGGAATCTGTTCCTCTATGCTTTCCGGCAGTGCATTTGCACCGGCAACATTCACATTTTGACAAGCTGAAAATGTGTCTTGACTTATTTGAGAAAACGGTGAGGACGCAAAACCTGAATCTCCAGTATTTGCAAGATTGTGTCCTGTCATTTGGGATTCCTGAGGCGAGCTGTTGCCGACCGATCGATCGATAATGCTTCCCTGTTCACTAATTGTTTCACTGCCTACACCATTATTTGCAGTCCGGTCCATTTCCATATGCACAATTACCAAATTACTACTTTGAACATTAGTTAATTCATTACTCGGTGGCGCTAACACACTGCTTTCGTCGTCACTATTATTTCTCAGTTTACTTTGGAGCCTAGTATTACGTTTTTCTCACACCATTATTGTCACAATATTTCACACGACAACACAGAAAAGCACAATTTGAAGAGCAAAATAAGACAACACATTAACATAGCATTGAAAATAATATCTCGTTAATTGCAAGCGCAGCTGCGAAATACTTGGTGCAAATCTACATGCATTCCACAACTGTTTTACTGTACAAGAATGAAAAACTATAACTACAAAGGAAATTCTCTCAACAATTACGCGCTAGGAATAAAGAAAGGTTGCACTAATTACACAAACTACAAGAAAAAATCAGAAGATTTCATTGAGGTATCCTCGTCTAAGGGTCGACATATGAAACGTCCCCTGAGAAAAATTATTCATGACTGTGCTTAAACTGACACACAATATTTTTTAGCGAAACGCAATCTGACTTTCAATAATCCCTACAAAAGAATGGCCCTGACTAAGATTAGCCTATACCTTTCACAAATCACTTACCTCACAAAAATCTTCGTTACTCGAACTACTGCAATACAGCGAGCGCCACTACTGCCAGCTAAATAAAAGATTCTAACTACTGAAGGCACTAACTACTGATAGGCATAGTTAGCAAATGAAAGATTTTGATAGAGAACAAACAATGTATTTACCTTAATAGTGTTCAAGGGTCATAATATCTATAGCAGTTCATGACATCCATTCTTACAAATGTACTGTTTCTGATGGACACACCTCCAGATTATCCATTCTCAAAAATCCGCCATCTCACTTCCCCACATCCTCCACTGCTGGCGGCTCGCCTCCAACTGCGCAACGCTACGCGCTGTTAACATCCAGCTGCCCAACACTACAATGGCAGACAACAATGCAAACTAGCCACAGACTGCACACAGCACAGCCAGTGAATTTCATACAGAGTGCTACGTGGAGTTGCCAATAAGAAAACCTAAATGGCCTACTTACGGTACCAAATGCCGTTTGACGGACGCCAACACTTCTGTGCCTGCATACCTCTGATATGTGACACAGCGAGCTTCCCAACAAGAGAAGTGTGTCTCTCTGGCTCAGTTCTACTTCCATTGGGAGACAGCATCCCAAAAATATCGATCACGTGCTAGATATAGGACTATCAGCTCACCCCAATCAGTAGTGATAGGCGGTTTATATCCTGGAGAGGAGACAGTATCCATGACAAGGGATATTATTTCAAGCATCTTTGTTATCTTCACTGTGTGAGTCTTAGTAGTATTTGCAACACCTTCCAGCCGCTCTACAGCAGTCATCCAGATGTTCACAAATAGCAACCAGTTTATACTGTACCTTAGAAAAGTATCCACAGTGGGACTGCGTTGGGGCTCATGCAGTGACATCCTAGACAGTAAACTAATAACTTTTGATCTCAGGGTACAATTTCCCTGTAAGACCTGAAGCTACACCGTCCAACTTTTGATAACCTGTCATTTAACTCTTGCGCTACTTCCTTTCTCCTCCTGTTAATCTCAATTTGACCCTTTTTGAATCTTAACTATGATCTCACTTCCTCTATCCATCACCAACAGCAATAGTACTACTATAATTATACTCAGAAATTACTACTATTGTTGAGCAAGTGAGGAAGGCAGTTCATCAGTCGTCTTTACTATTTGTTTTATCTCTTCTCTACCCTTTGACACCGCTATGTTAGTACTAAGCTTTAGTTGCAAAAGGTTCCTTTCCTAACTTCGTAATAATGTAGCATGGCTTGAAATCTCTTCCTGGATTTGGGTGACATCTTTCTGGCAATATAAACTCTCAGGCTTTTTTGTCAAATATTTATTACATTTTTCACATTCTTCCCTTAAATTCAAAAAATCAGTTTGCAACAACTTAGTTTGTTCAGTAATACCCAACTGAAACTGACCCTGGCCTTCTTCAATAGTAGTTAGGTTGCTCTGACAGTAGAAATCCTACCAACAAATTCCACATCCAACGCCTCCATTTATTGTGTGCCCATTTAATTAAGATCCCCTGTTAGCTATTCACTGATCGACTCGCATTCTTACTGCAGACGCCGTATTTGCACCTGCATTCCGATAAAATTGGCCTGGTGTTCTTTCAAAATACTTTAAATCTGTTCTCTTAACCTAGTTGTACTCTCCTCATATTATTTAGCTCGGGTTTCTATATTCTCTGATGACTCCTTCCTTTATTCTTCTTTGTAGGTCCTATGATTAGTTTCCAACCCCTCTTTAAGATTTTTATTACATTGAAGAAAAAAACTCAACACCAAGAAGAATTTATACGAGATAAAAGAAAGTTGGAAGGCAAGTTTCCACACCTGAAAAAAAAGAAAAAAAAAGAAATTGACATGATCGTGTGGCATTATTGGCCGTGAGGCCCCATCCGGAAAAACTGGGCCGTTGATTGCAAGTTTAATTTCAGTCGACGCCGTATTGGGTGATTAGTGCACCGGTGATGAGAATGAAATTATGATAAGGACAACACAACACCCAGTCCATGAGTGACGAAAATCTCCAACCTGACCGGGAATCGAACTCGTGTCCGCTGCATGGAAGGCAAGCACGTTACCACTCAGCTAAGCAGGAGGGCATCACAACTGAAAGAAGATGTGCACTCAGATTTCGCTTCCGTCCCATAAGGGCGGCGTTAGTAGCGCCACTATGAAGATGCAAATCAGGTTTGCTTAAAATACACGCTGTAATCATTGTGAGCGTTAGTTACTTTTGAGATAGGACGTGGTGAGTCGCTGTTAGTCAAGAATGCCTTTAAGGAGACACAGACGCAATTATCAACACCTCAGTGAGTTTGAACGAATAATAGGGCTACGAGAAGCTGGATGTTCCTTATGCCATACCGCAGAAAGACTTGGCAAGTACGTAGCCACTGTATATGACTGCTGGTAGCGGTGTTCGCGAGAATGTGTGGTCGCAACAAGACCGGGCTCCTGTCGGCGACGTGGCATTACCGGGAGGGAACACCATCGTATTCACCGTATGCCTGCATCTGTAGCAGCAATCGGAGCAGCGGTTGCCACCACAGTGACACAAGGAACTGTTACGAATTGGTTACTTTAAGGAATGAATGAATGAATGAAGTTTGGTTGGTTGGTTGGTTTGGGGAAGGAGACCAGACAGCGTGGTCATCGGTCTCATCGGAGTAGGGAAGGATGGGGAAGGAAGTCGGCCGCGCCCTTTCAGAGGAACCATCCCGGCATTTGCCTGGAGTGATTTAGGGAAATCACGGAAAACCTAAATCAGGATGGCCGGACGCGGGATTGAACCGTCGTCCTCCCGAATGCGAGTCCAGTGTCTTACCACTGCGCCACCTCGCTCGGTTTACTTTAAGGACAGCTCCGAGCCAGACGCACTGTAGCTTGCTTTCCACTGACCTCAAATTACCGCCAATTGCGACTTCAGTGGCGGCAAGCAAGAGTGCATTAGAGGACACCGTGGAGGTCTGTTGTGTTTTCTGATGACAGCTGGTTCTGCCTCGGTGCCAGTGATGGCCGTGTGTTTGTTACGAGGACACCAGTTGAGTGGCTGCTACCAACCTGTCTGAGGGCTAGACACACTGGATCTACACCTATAGTCTGCGGCGCGATTTCATATGACAGAAAGAACACTCTCATGTTTATCCCACGAACCACCGCATCAAATCTGTACGTTAATCTGGTGATTAGACCTGTTGTACTGCCATTTATGAACAGTAATCTACGGGGTGTTTTCGAACAGGATAACGCTCGCCTATGTTGTAACCAAACATGCTCTAAAGAGGATAATTTAGAGGCAACGAGGCGTGCTGTGTGCGCAATTTTTTTCCACACACTATCCACTGACCGAACACCAATGCACAATCTGTGTCTGAAAGACGGGAATGAGGTTTATTCACATGAAGTCATTATCAGAACCTGTTATTATTGCAATTAAGCCCATATTCAGGTTTCTTGTAAACCCTGATTTACTGAGGTAGTGTCTTCAAGGAAAGACACAAAATGCAAATGAAAGCCCCAATATTTTAATTTGGATTTGATTCCTAAAAGGACATTCTGTGGACTTGAAGTACTATGAATAGGTGTCTATGATGCAGTTTTATGTTACAATAATGGAAATAAGGGTAGAAATAAAGTTCTGAAGATATTTGGTACAAATCACGGTGTGTTTACAACAAAACCATTTTATACCATCCACGAGAGCAGGGTCAAAAAAGCTAACAGAGCAGTGTCTTACCTGCAAATACATGCCAGGCAGATTCGAAGAGGAGAGAAGGGAAACCTGGAGGATTAGGCGTATCAGTATGAAGGATTTTAAAATTGAGGTAAGCATCTTACATGTAGAAGTATGAGAAGAAAATCTTTGAACCTCAATTTCTCTGTTTTACATTTTTACGTTATTTGAAGCCTTTTCCCAAAAGTATATGAGCTAATGCTATGTTCGCAACGTGTTGTTGTCTCTCTGTAACTAAAAAATATGAGTTCTTGCAATTACATTCTGATTTTTAGATGACTGTACATAGAAAAGAAAGTTAATTTTGGATGTGCACAATTAAAAACTCTGTTAATGGTACAGTTCGTACCATAAATTATTAACTGTAGTTCAGTGCTCTTATAGCTTCTCAGGGCACTACAGCAAAATTTTCAAATTAGATGCATGATTAGAATTTAAGTTATAGCTTTTTATAAGAAAGACAATAAAAAATTGAAAATTCAGATTTCTGGAAAAATATTAATCCTGCGTATTTTATTATACTCTTCCATTAAAATACAGCTCTTTTGCTTTACACATGCAAGGTTTTAGATTTGTACATTAATAAATATGGCTGTAATGATTTTTTAAATAAATGTTTATGTTATATCCTAGCCAGTAATGCCACCCGAGCCCGCTGCCAAAAGGTTGGCAGCATCAAAGTCCGGACGCCGTCCGCATAAGCAGCGCCAGCGATACAGGAAATCGCCGCAAGTCTGCGCGCGCCACCGCTGGCTTCTGGCTTCTTAAGCGCTGGAGTCGCGAGCGCTAGGACAGTTCTGGATTCGCCGCTCAGTTGTAGACTCGCCACCGAATTGTGTACCTGCTAGTCAGTTGTGTGTTCATCGCAGCAGAGTTGTTGTTTGTCGTCAGCCGACGCTGACCAAGCCGCTCCGACTCGAACTAGACAGATTTCTGTAGACCATGTTCACCACTGTGTTCTGTATCGTCGTTAATAAAGATAAGTACCGACTTTCATTTAATCCGAGTGTTTGGGTTCATCTTTCTGTTCACTGTTCCAGCGGACCGGTCGGCCCGCTATTAAAAGTGTGGCGGTGACTTCGTAGGCCGTTTCTACAGCGAAGTGTTGTCGCTACGAAGGCCGTCACAAAACTGGCGACGAGGACTTCCGAACTCGTGTGCAGGGCTGGTTCAACTTGTTTCTTGAGATAGAATTTTGGGGGCTGGTTTAATTTGTGTTCACTATGTCTGCCGAATTACAACAGTTGATCTTGTTACAGAGTCAGCAAATACAAAGTCTGGTGGAAGCAATCGCCAAACAAGCGGCTAATCCACCACCACACAAGGAACAAGCACAGGCAGCACCGCCTTTTCGTGCTTTTGAGGCATCACGAGAAGAATGGAAAGAATATTTCGCGCAGTTGCAGGCGCACATGTCAGTCTACAAAATCACAGGTAATGAGCGGCAGCTTTATTTAATTTCCACTGCAGGCGTGGAAGTCTATAGACTACTTTGTGAGTTGTTCCCGGAATCCAAGCCAGAAGCTTTAGACTATGACGTTGTTGTTAACAAGCTTGCTGAGTATTTCGAGTCGCGAGTTCATGTGGCAGCAGCCAGATTCAAGTTCTTCAGATTAAAGAAACTGCCACATCAATCTAATAAACAGTGGTTAACAGATTTACGGGGCCTCACCCGTCAGTGCCGATTTAATTGTGTGTGTGGAGCTTCCTAC
This sequence comes from Schistocerca nitens, assembly GCF_023898315.1. Taxonomy (NCBI): domain Eukaryota; kingdom Metazoa; phylum Arthropoda; class Insecta; order Orthoptera; family Acrididae; genus Schistocerca; species Schistocerca nitens. Next base: position 1,940,795 of record NC_064619.1, on the reverse strand, counting down.
AGTGATGTCATGTTACGCGACGCTATTACTCAAAACATTGCAGATTCTCGTATTCGTGCTGCTATCTTAAAGTTGCCTGACCCGTCATTAGAGACTGTGATGAACATTATTGAAGCCCAAGATACTTTTGACTATGCTGAGTGTGAGTTAGATCAGCCATGTATTTCTCAAATTGCCTGTACTAAGCAAGTTATGTCACGCCCGCGGCCCCACCGGCAGAGTCAGACTGTAAACACTAGCCCGCCGCGTCATGTTAAACACATTCGTCAGCCGCGTGTGCAAAATGATCGAGTTAAGTCTTGCCCTAAGTGTGTTCTTGCTCATCCTCGTGAACGTTGCCCGTTAAGAAACGCGGTTTGTCACTTTTGTCAAAGGAAAGGACACATCCAGACTGTTTGTTTGCGTAAACGCAAGAACAATTCTAGTGCTGCCCAGCCCATGGATATTTATGTTCTTCAAAGCCAGCCCGCCCAGAAGGTCGCGTTTAAAGACTCTTCCACGGTTCGTGTGGGTAATAAACTTGTTCGCAATAAGCCACCCACCCAGCCCTCTGCTCTGCGACCCAGGCGTAATTCAAACGCTGTAAAAAGTAATGTACAGACTGCAAGTGAAGCGGGAGTTGTTGTTCCACCCACCCAACCCACGAGTTGTCGTAAGCAGCGAACACGCGCTAAACGCGCTGATTTTGTGTCTTCCGCCTCCGCTGCACCGATCCAGAGACAGTGTAATAAACTATTTGTGAAGCTACGCATCCAGGATAAGACCTTCAATTTTCAATTAGACACTGGTGCGTCTGTGACTCTCATAAATAGTGCTACGTATGCGGCTATCGGCCGCCCTAAACTTTCAGCGGCAAAACATTCTTTGGCTACTTATAGTGGCGAACACATTCCTGTGTTAGGTGTATGTAGCGTGCCAGCCACATTCCGGGGCAACACAAAAACAGTTTCATTCACAGTGCTCCGCGCTACAGACAGTGTAAACATTTTCGGATTAGACTGTTTTGACTTGTTTGGCCTGTCTATCCAAGACAATGTGTTGCAACTTAATTCTGTTGTTGTTCCTCAAGACAGCATAACCGATTTGTGTAAACGATACAATGACATATTTAAAGACGAACTCGGTTGTGCTGCGAACTTTGCCGCTCATATTACGTTAAAAGATAATGCTCAGCCTCGATTTTTTCGTGCTCGTCCAGTGCCTCACGCCCTCCGGGCACCTGTAGAAGATGAACTTCGTCGTTGGCAAAACGACGGTGTTATTCAACCCGTTTCAGCGAGCCAGTGGGCTTCTCCCTTAGTTATTATAAAGAAACCGTCTGGCAAGTTACGTTTGTGTGCTGATTTTAAGTCGACAGTTAATCCTCAGACTGTCATTGATTCCTTTCCTTTGCCTAGACCGGACGAGCTGATGGATAAGTTAGGGGAAGCTCGTTTCTTTTCCAAAATTGATCTCCGTGAAGCATATTTGCAATTGCCCCTCGACGAGCAATCACAACAGTATTTTGTCGTAAACACGTCGTTGGGGTTGTTCCGTTTTCTGCGTTTGCCTTTTGGTTGTGCGTCAGCTCCAGCTGTTTTTCAGCGTTTTTTGTCCCAACTTCTGGCTAATGTGCCATCGTGTTGCAACTATTTAGACGACATTGTTGTGTCCGGTCGGACGCCTGCTGAACATTTCCGTAATTTGGAGTGTTTGTTTACAGTGTTGTCTCAGGCAGGCCTACGTTGCAACATCGATAAATGTTCATTTTTCCTTACGGAGATGATCTGGGACATGTTATTAATGCTCAAGGCATTCATCCCTCCCAGTCACATTTAGCAGCTATTCGTGATTTGCCCGCCCCTCGCAATCTGCATGAATTGCAAGCAGTTCTTGGCAAATTGACATATTATATTAGGTTTATACCTAATGCATCACAGATTGCTGCACCGTTGCATCGTCTCCGCCGTAAGAATGTTCCGTTTGTGTGGTCAGCTGATTGCCAATCAGCCTTTCAGCAGCTTAAAGAGGCTTTATTGAATGATCGTTGTCTGGTCCATTAAGACCCTAACAAGCCTCTGGTGTTAGCTTGTGATGCTTCTTCTTTCGGCCTCGGTGCTGTGTTGTCTCACCGAGTCGGTAACACCGAACGTCCTATTGCGTTCGCATCTAAATTGTTAAACAAAGCTCAGTGTAATTATAGCCAATTGGACAAGGAAGCGTTGGCTATTGTGTTCGGTGTCACAAAATTCCATCACTACCTCTATGGTAGACCATTCTATTTAGTCACAGATCACAAGCCCCTGACGTCGCTGTTTCATCCGTCTAAACCAGTTCCTCAGCGGACAGCTCAGAGACTACAACGTTGGGCTCTTTTGTTATCACAATACCAGTATGAGATACTGTATCGCCCTACAGCTCAGCATGCAAACGCTGACGCGCTTTCTCGATTGCCGATTGCTGCGGATGAGGGCTTCGATTCCTCTGACGACTCTTGCCATCAGATTGACGCCGATGAGCATCAATCCCTCCGGGATTTTCCGATTGATTATCGTCAGGTGGCACGTGAGACAGCTACGGATCCTCATCTGAGTTTACTATTACGTTTTGTTCAACGTGGTTGGCCGTCCAAGGCAAAGGACATATCGGATCCTGTGGTTCGTCGCTATTATCCGCAACGTCATCTGTTGTCTGTTTCGCACGGAGTTTTGCTGTTACGCACCGAGAATGATCAGCTTCGTGTAGTGGTTCCCCAAGTGCTCCAATCCAAGGTCCTCGACTTGTTACATCAAGGTCATTGGGGAGTGGTCCGCACCAAGCAGCTAGCCCGCCGTCATTGTACATGGATCGGCATTGATAAGCAGATTACGCAGATGTCTACAGATTGTTCGACGTGTGCCGAACACCAAGCTGCTCCGCCTCAACGCTATTTTGAGTGGGCACGCCCTGCCGGTCCCTGGCAGCGAGTACATATTGATTTCGCTGGCCCATGTTGGCATTCCGTTGGCTCATCGTGATAGATGCATTTAGTAATTTTCCGTTTGTTGTGCCCATGCAGTCTACAACGTCTGCACAAACTATACAGGCGTTGACTTCAATTTTTTGTATTGAGGGTCTTCCAGAAGTTTTAGTGTCTGACAATAGTCCACAATTTACCTCTGCTGAATTTGAAGGTTTTTGTTCTGCCAATGGCATTCGCCATGTTCTTACTCCGCCGTTCCACCCTCAATCGAATGGTGCAGCGTAACGTTTTGTACGCACATTCAAGGATCATATGGACCGCCTTCGTGCTACGCACTCTCGTCAGCAGGCCCTCATCACGTTCCTGTCGTCGTACCGGACCACGCCACGCAACGGCCCTTCGCCTGCGGAGCTTCTCCACGGCCGTCGTCATCGCACCCCCCGGATCGACCCGCCGCTTCTGAGCATCGCACGCGTTTTCAGCGCAACGACGCCGTTTTTTTCAGAGTTTATCACGGTCGCCGTCGTTGGGAACGTGGTACCGTGATAAGTGTCCAGGGTCGCGGTTTTTATACTGTTCAAGGTGCTACTGGGGTGCACAGGAGGCATCAGAACCAGTTGCGCCGCGCTGGCCGCCCGGATTCTGCCGCTCGTTCTTTGTCCACAGATTTGGTCCGCGGCGGGTTCCAGCCGCGCCTTCCGACTTCGCTGCCGCCCCCAGGGCAGCAGCAGCAGCCGTCGCCGCTACCACGCCGACAGCCCGTCCCGTTGATGCATCCCGCGCAGCTTCATACGGGAGCGCCCCGGGTGGTCGCTCCGGCGCCTGCGGTCCCTCTTCAGTCGCCACCGCCTTCGGAGCTGATGGACGTCGACCCCTCAGTCGGGCCGCCTTCCCAAGCGGTGGCTGTGCAGCCTGTCCTGCAGCCGCTTTCCTTGGGCACCCCCACGGAGTCTGACACCGCAGCGCCTTGTCCGGCGCCCACTCAGCAGCCGTTGACGCAGCGTCAGGAGACGCTGCCTCTCTTCGTGGGTCCCGACGCCCCGTCGCGTCCAGTACCAGAAGCTGCGCCCGTGGTCACAGGCGTGCACCCTGACCTCGGTTTTCAGTCGGTGTTTTCCGAGGCCCCGCGCAGCCAATGCTGGGGTGCGGACCGGGGACTGCCACCGACAACAGTCTCCGCCCCGGTCTCTTCTGCTACGTCTGCGGCCAGACCCCTCCCCCGCCGTCGACGCTCGCCACGTCATTATTCAACGACGGTGCGGCGATTTGGGGGGGGGGAGGAGTGTTATATCCTAGCCAGTAATGCCACCCGAGCCCGCTGCCAAAAGGTTGGCAGCATCAAAGTCCGGACGCCGTCCGCATAAGCAGCGCCAGCGATACAGGAAATCGCCGCAAGTCTGCGCGCGCCACCGCTGGCTTCTGGCTTCTTAAGCGCTGGAGTCGCGAGCGCTAGGACAGTTCTGGATTCGCCGCTCAGTTGTAGACTCGCCACCGAATTGTGTACCTGCTAGTCAGTTGTGTGTTCATCGCAGCAGAGTTGTTGTTTGTCGTCAGCCGACGCTGACCAAGCCGCTCCGACTCGAACTAGACAGATTTCTGTAGACCATGTTCACCACTGTGTTCTGTATCGTCGTTAATAAAGATAAGTACCGACTTTCATTTAATCCGAGTGTTTGGGTTCATCTTTCTGTTCACTGTTCCAGCGGACCGGTCGGCCCACTATTAAAAGTGTGGCGGTGACTTCGTAGGCCGTTTCTACAGCGAAGTGTTGTCGCTACGAAGGCCGTCACAAAAGTTTACATTTTCCGTTAAACACCACTTAATAGTTTTGTAATCATTATTGGAAATGGCAGCGAGATTCAAACAATGTCTAATAAAAATTAAAAGGCAATCTTAATTGAAAAAAATATACCATATGTCACTGACAACGCTCCACCCAACAGACAGAGGTCCTGTAAACCAACATCAAAGTCCTGAAGAATAAATCACTCAGAATGACATACATGAATAAAAAATTACAAATTATCACTGGAAATCAAGTTTTCAAGCCACGAAATAAATACTGCGATTCCTCACAAGAAAGTTTGCATTAGATTTTCATCAAAAACCACACTATTCTATTTTATAGAAATAATTCCAGAGCCACCACTCTTCACCCTCTTGCTAATAATTTAATTTGTGAAGAATATAGAGTTTTCACTGGCATTTATATTTAAATGAGAAAATGCTTAGTGTACTACGATTTCCAAAACCCTCTTCGGTTCTCATCACCTTCCTGTTTTCATTCACAGATATCTTTCAATAAATTATTTGAACTACCTTAATACAAAAATAGTAAATGAAGACTACCTTTAAGTCTTATCCCCACCTGTCACGGTAAATAGCATACAACAACAAAAAATATTATTCTTGAAGATACTTTCCTTTTCCTCCATTATCTACAGTTAAATCGGAAGATGCATTTCTCTCTGTTTTCATATGGTTTACGTTTCTAGTTTAGTATCACTTCCTAAAGCATAGCTGAATACTTATAAGTTTCATGACTTAGAATATTTTACTCATAGAGTGAAGTACAGACCTTCCGCCTATTATCAAAAAGCACACATTATCACACATTATGCCAATTCGTTATGCGAGAAGAAAATAATTGTCTTATAAATTTTAATACATGGTTCGAGTGTTCAGTGTTATTAATACAAACAATTTTACTCTGTAAAAAACTGTAATCTAGGTGCTAACTTTATTTTCATTGACACAGTTTATAACAGACAAAAAAAGGTTTAATAGACATTTATAATCAACTTCATTAAAATAAGGAAATTGTATTTGATAAGCAAATTACAAAAAATAAAACCCGTGTTCATTTTATCTAGAGAGGGTCGCCAGATACATCTGACTGTGAAAAGTGTAAGATCCGAAAGTCTCTTCTTGTCTCAGTGAAAGCTAAATTTGTACTAGGAGTTGTCCTCATTATATATGCTCTATTTATAAAGTGAATAAATCTTTCATAGGAAGTAATCTTATAATGGAATTCGACTGCCTCAAAGTATAAATCGTCACAGATAGACATACTTTGCACAACACATAATCCTTGGCGTCTAAAATGACTTGGCTATTGATGAATTATTAATTTTCACATTACTGAACCTGAATCTGGATCCCATTAGCAACCTTTAGATTTCACCAAATCAGCAGCATGTTAATATAAAGTCTGGTATTCTGTTATAAGTCTGCAGTACTACATTGTTGTAACATTCTCTCAAACCATATTACCAGGAGTATGAAGTAGCTGCTGCCCTGAAGTTTTTGAGGAATGCTTACCTTCCATGACCTGAAAATATTTTGCTAAAGTGAAAGGATTTTCTGCTGTTTGAATAATTCATATGAAAGAAGATGTGGTTCTGATTGAACTGTTGACTGATTTAAATGGACAGGAACTTTTCTTCCGTTACTTACGCTCGAAGCATCGGTGCTAGGCGTCGTGGATGGTAAGTGCCACCATCATAACAAAATACATTTCATTTAACCGCATTAGTGATGGAATGAAAAATTACGTGAGATTATCTTTTACCTTGCGATTATTTTTGGGTCCCAAGAATAAAAATATTTTACACAAAATAAGAAGATTGATGGTCTGCGACCCACGTGGTGCCCTCGGCGTCACACAAAGGCCTGTCACATAACCAACATTTGGAAAACATGTTAGATACGTAAACCGTTTGGTGAACGAAATACCGGTTTGCTAAACCCGAGCAAGAATAAAATTTCGTACCAAACAAAATGGAATCTGCCGCACATTAATGGTAACTGTGAATATCACTTCGCTGTTCAATCTATGCCAGTGCCAAAGAAATTGCCCTGTTCCCATATGGCTCGTCTAGCATGTAGTTGTAGAAAAAAAATATTACCTTTGGTTGAATAGTGAACACCTGGGGAAGAGCTGTATACAATTCTGATTTAACTTCAACAATACAAATCCACAGCTTCGTTGATACACACATGTCTTTCTCTTTCTCAGCATTATCCAGTGCAACTGTATTCATGACAAACAAACGCAACAGCAGGCGTTCACTCAAGAACTGTCACGAATAGAACAGAAATGAAAGACAACGCTTTGCTCATGTTCAAATTTCGTAAGTCATGTGGATCATCTCAGCAAGCTCACTTCTCGTTGTCCAAGGTTTCTCTCGCCTGAAAGGCCTTATGCACGGAAATTAGAATAGCAGATGCAACAGTGAATACACGGAAGTCAATCAGCGGGCGTAGATACGATAGCAAAGATTGCTAGTGAAAAGTAGACATTTAATTGACGTAATAATTATATGCAAGTTAGCAAATATAACAGAGTACCCTCAATATCTACCCGTTTAAGTCAAGTTGTTATGGAGTAAAACTGTGTTATGTAACCTTTTGACAAGCTTCGTTTGGACGAACGTCAGTCTTTCACAAGATGGGTGTATCGTCGTGAAACGGAGAAGGCAGCCACTGCACGGAGAGTTAATCGGAAATGAAATAGCGCTGTGTGAAGAGCGTATATAACGGTACGATCGCACGCTCCGCAGTATGGCAATTAGGGACCGTCTCCTACAGTTCGACATTCATACAAAAACCTCTGCGTTAATTAGCGCAGCCCCACAGTACAATGAAAGTTCAGGCGATGCAGGAACCAATCACGCCACATAAAACGGGCTCCCCGCTCACAGCACAGTTAATTAACAGATCAGATGAGAGATGCACTTGCTGAGTTTCAAGCGATAGGGAGTGGCAGTGTGTGCCGGTGCGTAGGGAGTCTCACGCAACTGTTACGGTGTATTTGTTACTGCTTATGAGAGTCATGTCATATTCAAAATACTGGAATGAAGGGTCTACAATGGCTGTGCTTTTTCTACAGTGCTGCGGTAAAGAGCAATTCATATTGGTGATATGAACTCTACCGAACAGTTTCAAGATATTGTTCGGAATGTTAGCTGGCTGTTTTGATATGTAGAATACAGATCTTAAACTGCACTTTATAGGGCAGTTTCATACTGAAGTGTTTCATATGTCATGTTTCTAGAATCGTAGCATGCCAGGTTCCATTAAAAACCTTAATGAGACGTTCATTATCTTCTTCTGTGTATACTAATTTAACATTAAAACTGAAGTAACAGATTACGTGGGGAATGCTACGATTGAACTTGAAAAGTAAATCCCACGATAACCATTACACACTTTAGACTCTTCTCCATGCATCCTCAACTGTGCAGATTATAGAACGGACCTCTATTCTTTCAAAGTTTTACCACTCTCTCCAAATCCTTCAACGAAATGTTCCCCACCATGGTTTAGTCTTAGGAATATCTTATCAAAACCGTATACTGTACCGGGTAACACCTCTACCTGTCCCTCACCTTTTGGAGACTTAGTTTAACAAGCGCTGGAGGGACGGCACCTGCTCCCGTGCCTGCACTCGCTCACGGCTCCCTCCTTTCTACTAAACATTCTCTCTTAGACGAATTTTAATCACCAGACTCAACGAGACAGGGCCATAATTGTTTGTATTTTTGTTGGGCCTCCAGCCGGTTGCAGTCGTTTTCTTAACACGATATTTCGACAACGTACATTTCCGTCATCTTCAGCTGATACCTTTCCTACATCCTACATCCCGCCCCCTTTACACTCTGATTGCCTCCTGCCTCTTCCTTCCTCGCAGCGACAGGCAGAATGCTGGTGGGGTGGGAGGAGGAGGGGAAGGGGGTTGGCGGCGCCGGTGGATGCTGCACTAACACTCGTCCTTCAGTACTCCTGTGGCCAGCATTGGACGCGGAAATTGCTCTCGGTCAGGCGTAGCGCCGTGTAACGATCCTGCCTTGGAGGCGGTTAAGTGGGAGATGTGTCTCAGAGCTGGATAGTGACAGATGGTGACGCGAGACTGGACGCGCACGTAGTTTATGTATCAGCCGATAGAGGACAGTATTGGATAGGGGACTGATTTAGTTTCGATTGTGCCCAGTGGAGTGCACTAAAGTAATAGAATGTTTTTTATGAACTGTTCTAGTAGTTTCATAAAGTGTTACTATGTCTTTTTGTGTATGTCAAATGCTATAAATGTGTTTTAGCAGTATGAATGATGCGTGAGTGTGGTTTAAGGTTAATATGAAGATAATTGTTTAACGAGTTGTGTAGTAGAATTTAGTGAGGGAAAATTTCGAAGTATGGATATGAACAAAGGGGCTTTTTGTAGAATAGATTTGTAAAGTAAGTTTATGGTAAAGGGAAAGTTAATTCAGGAATAATAACAATAGTAAATAACTTTATGCATAAGCAAAACTTCAGCATATTAGATAATTACGTCGGTAAAAGGTGCAGTCGTTAGGTTTACTATTTTGCGATTGGTTATGGATGAAAAGCGCGGTCTGACGTGGGAGAATGTTGTTTTGCTATTGGCTGTTGAGTAAACTGACCAGTGGTAAAGCAATATTCTTCGCGCGCCCTTCTCTGCTAGTAGAGAAGACTTGGAGTGTTCTAGAGGGGAGTCGAAACCTAGCCATGAAAGAGATCGGACGTGTGCAGTAGTAGTTCCGATGGAAACGTTGAGTTGCCCGATCTAGCAGAGTTTCATACATCAAAAGTGTGGTAAAGTGACGGTATAATTATTCCGATGGGCGTGTAGAAATTTCGGAATTTTTAAGTGAATTTTGTGATGAGATAAGACATATATTCCGCGTGGCGTATTGAGCAGATTGGTGGCAAAAAACTGAGACTGCATTAGGTACTGACAGACTTAATATTTGGCGAGCATTATCAATCAAAAACAATCAGTATTTTTGTAGCTATTACGTTTTCGGGAACTGCAACACCATAAACTTGCTAACGTGAGTGAAACGGATTGTGAGTGACTGTGTTAAGACTAGCACGGGCTTGGCAGTGATACTTGTTTCACAATATATTAATTGAGGACAAAATTTCCAACCTTTCATTTCATATGAAAACTTTCTCCCGAAACGTAGATTAGTGACTTAAATTGCAGCCTGGTTCACGTCGAAGTACAGTAGGTTTCACTCGGCTTCCCTACTGATGATCTGCTGAGACAATGTTCACAGGTAGGTGCAGGTCCGTCGTAAAGGGACGGAAAGAACCGCGCCGCCGCATCGGTCAACACTGATTTTCGTTGCCAGAGTGCTGGATCCCAAGCTCTGCTGAGGTGAAGCCAGCGTGTGTTGATCAGCCCGGCAGCCACTCATATTTCAATAACCAGTAACCTCCCTCAGAACACAGTCCCAAAACGACGAGGTCTGTCTTAGCGCTTCCGTTTCTTCATACTTCATAGAGTTCCCTGTAGCCATGCAATGCTTAGCTGGCACAGATTTTTTTGGCTGCTTAAGTTCGGTATGTCTTCTGTGGTCCTTGTATCTTTCTTCGATTGTCGGTACAGTCTCTCTTAAATGCGCCTTATCACATTTACATGGAGTATGGTAAACAGATGCTTTACGGAACCCCAGGTCATCGTTCACTGTACCTCATAGAGCACGCGTTTTAAGAGGTGGACAGGAAGCGTATTTAATGTAACGTCGAGCCAGGATTCCGTCGTTTTTGTTCGATACTTTGCAGCGCATTGTAGATATGTCATTCTCTTTTCCTCTTCGTCTTTTCTGTCGGCGTATACTTTCTGTCTGAAAGCACGTCGGATTTGTCTCTCGTCGTATCAGTTCGTCTTGTAAAACGTGCTTAAGGTGCTTAAGCTCCCTTGGTAGGCTTTCTTCGTGTGATATTGTGCGGTTCCTGTGTACCAGTATACGAAGCACCTCTCACGCTGTCAAGGATGATAGCAGGTGGTAGTTTGGAGATACAAATCAGTGTAGGTGGCTTTCCTGTACAGACTGCTTCCTGTTGTGTCGTCCGTTCTGCGCTCTATTAAGACGTCCAGAAAGGTGAATTTGACATTCTCTTCCTCCTTCATGCTGAATTTGATACTAGGGTGCAGATGGTTCAGATGTTGGAGGAACTCTGTAGTCTTTCACTCCCACGTTACCACAGCACGGAAGTGTCATTCACGTATCTGAGAAAGCATGTAGGCTTCAGTGCAGCTGTTTCCAGAGCTTTCTGTTCGAATTCTTCGATAAACACGTTTGCCACAACTGGTGACAGAGGGCAAACGTTATCGGTTTGTTCATAATAGTTGCCACCGAAGAGAAAGAATCTTGATGTGAGGACAAGTCCGAAGTCATAGTCTTGTTAAATTTCTCCCAGATCAACCTAATAGAATCAGCAGACGCCACTCTGGTGAAAAAGGGATAACACATCAAAGCTCACCGTAAGGCCCTGGTCACGAGGGGTGGTTCTTGCACCTATCAAATGAAATGACAGAGTTCCTGATGTGGTGATAACATTAAGCGACGGAGAGGCTTAATGCTGTCATTAGATGTTTGGCAAGGTGGTACGTTGGTGTGACAAAGTTGCTTACAATGTGATATAGAGATACATCTCTTTTGTTTCTAATTGCGTAGGGTTCCGCGGCCAGAGTCAGTCGACATAAAAGTTTTCTGGGTATGGTACCACGTCATAATGTAAATCTCTTTTGTAAATCTCTTTTGTTAATCTTTGATAAGCCATAGAGCCTTGGCGGTGCAACAACTCGTGATCGAAACTTCTTAACGTTTTCCCGCGGCACGGACTGACGTAGAAGTTCAATAGTCTTCTTCTTCACTATGTCGCTCGGGCCTCCCTCCAATTTTCTGCATGCTGGGTGCTCAAGTAGGTCATACACTTTGCGACTGTATTCTGACAGCAGTAGTAGTGAAGTGGCATTTCCTTTGTCGTATATAGGACGGCTCTGGTGAGCACGCGGCTGGTTTCCCGGGGTATCTCTTCCGCGTCGTCGTTATGGAGGATGGAAGTCACTAGCTGTATACCAATCATGAAATCTGCGACAGGTGTAGCAGTCGGGTGTTGGTGAGAAGTTGAATCCCTTTTCAGAACTGATTTCACCACGTCGTCAATCTGTTTCCCTGTGACGTCGATTATGCTTCGACGTTGCTCTTCCAGCGGCTGTTGTCTTTCTGCGATAAGTTCTAACTTGGATATTTGTTTGGTAGTATCACTACGTAGAGATCGGTCCGAAAGAACCCAAGAAAAGGCGTCATCTCACGTCCAAGAATCAGGATACAAGCCATCTATAAGTAGAGTGCGACTAATTCCTAAGATGAGTATCCAGTAGCCGAAGCGCGTACCGAATCTTTTCCCTAGCAAGTGCGAGATTAGTTCTCCTTGTAACCCGGTTGGCGGACGCGGTTTTGATATGAAGTGCGATCCTCGCGAACGTATTATGCTGTGGTCACGGCACCACATCAGGAAGGCGAAAGAGCTGAGCAGAGTGCTAAGACAGACTTCGTCCTTTTGGGACTGTGTTGTGAAGGAGGCTATTGAAATACGATTGCCTGACGGGTTGTTCGACAGACGCTGGCTTTACTGTCAGCAAAGCTTGGAATTCAGCACTCAGCCAACTAAAGTCATAGCGTCGGCCGAGAGCGAGTTCCGCGCACGACGCAGGCCACAGGAGTTCTGAGGGACCAGGGTTCCCCTCCAGCGTCCACTCCCCGACCCCTTCCCCGGCAGTGGAGGAAGGAGTGGGGGGTGATCAGAGTATAAGGAACCCTGAACTAAGACTCTCATTCTACAGGTATCATCTGAGAATGAGGTCCAGGTACGCTGTCGAAATATCGTCGTACAAACACGACTACACCCGGCCCAACAGCTGACAATACTACACACACCTGATTTGCAGAGAGAGCCTAAGATCACACATGCGTTAACGACTGGCATCTTCTTATCCTGACAACTGTAACAGTCTCACCGTGTCCCACCCCAAAGGAATGTTCCAGTCCTTAGAAGCCGTCAGTAACTGGCAACCTACCATTTTCTCGTTTCTACATCCCCACCATTAGTTTCTTCCACCGCACCCTTAATTCACATAGCATTCTCTGTCACGCCTTACCCACAGTTACCTGGAGCCTAAAATCGACGCCGGTCGGTCGAGCGGTTGTAAGCGCTACAGTCTGGAACCGCGCGACCGCTACGATCGCAGGTTCGAATCCTGCCTCGGGCACGGATGTGTGTGGTGTCCTTAGGTTAGGTTTAAGTAGTTCTAAGTTCTAGGGGACTGATGACCTCAGAAGTTAAGTCCCATAGTGCTCAGAGCCATTTGACCGTAAAAACCACCACAGCCGTAGAGCAGAGAAACTGACACCGTCATCAAATCATAAATGGATCAATGTTTAGTCATACTACAATTTATTTTGATATTACCTATATAAGACATAAGAAAGCAACATGGCCATTGGCAGTCAGCCTCTAAAGAGTAATGTAAATACCTTATAAATGAAACAAAAATGAGAAATGAGTTTTCTTCAGGTGTGTATTGCGTGTATTAAGCTGGGGACCTAGAAGCGACGGAGAGGCTTCGTCCCACTGAAGCCCTCAGTGGCTCACACCACCACAGCAGGCCACGGCAGTTCACCCACCCCACCGCCGCCTCCCACCGAACTCAGGGTTATTTTGCGGTTCGGCCCCTAGTGGACTATCCCCCCCTCCCCCCTCCCCCTCCGGGAACGTTTCATGCCAGATGAGTGTAAGCCCAAATGTTTGCGTGGTAGAATAATTATGGTGTGTGTGAGAAGCGCTGCTAAACCCGCAGGACAGGACAGGACAGGACAGGTAGTTTAAGTTGTGGAAAGGGGCCAAAGTAAGGGGCTGTCAGTTACACTCGAACTGTTATTTGATCAAACATTACAACAGGGAAGAAATTTCCTTTTTTTTAAATAAAAAAACAGCTTTCGTTTTGGAACTTAATTAGCGAATGAATGCGCCGTACAACCTCATCCCATAACTGCAAAACCACTTTAGTTTAAAAACGGCTGAATGCTCAATCAAAACCAGAAATTTAAAAGGCAATGCCTTACCTTAAAACAGTTCCTTAATTAGGCTGAAGGCCCAAACAATCTGACACTTTAAGAACAAACAACTTAAATTCAAATTCGGCTGAAGGCCCAACACTTAAGACTCAATAACAACAATTTTAGAAATGCCATAGGCTTTACGTAAAACAGTTCTTAAATTCGACTGAAGGCTCAAACCATCTAACACCTTAAGAGCAAAATAACTTTAATTCAAAATCGGCTGAAGGCCTCAAAAATCTGGCACTTTAAGAGCAAAACAACTTAAATTCAAAATCGGCTGAAGGCCCAACACTTAAGACTCAATAACATTATTTTTAAAAATTCCAAAGGCTGCACCTAAAACAGTTCTTAAATTATGCTGAAGGCCCAAACCATCTGACGCCTAAAGGGCAAAACAACCTTAATCTGAAAATAGCCTAGAAGCCATACAAGTACAAACAACAAGAACAAACATGAAAAGGCAGTACACCCAAGAGCGCTCAGAAGTTCCGAGGGTCGGTCTGGAATTCAAACACTAACGCTCGCTTAGGTGAGACAGTCAGTCGGCCCAACCATAGTCGATCCGAGGGCAACCAAACCGACAGACAGTCAATGGACCCATCGACAAGACAATCTCCGCTTCACCCAACCAGCACACAACAAGGAGTTCAAGGGAACAACGTAGAAGTAATTGGCGCCCACAACCTATTATACATTGAGCTGTCAAACTACACACCATGCTGGACAGCGACAACAGAGTGAGGAAAATACACTGCCTGAATTTACGTCAACGGCCAGGGCAGGTAACCGGCCACAAGGCAGAAGATTAGGATGGTGCACTTCAATTCAAATAACCAAGTACAGTTAAACTCCATTGGAGGGTGGCTAAAATTTGCCAACTTGAAAACACACGCTGTTGCTCGCTGGAATATCCCAACAGCCGACAATGCACTCCAAACGACACAATGTGGTCAGTCGTGACTTGCTGGTAGATTAAGTCAAAACTCAACTTTCATGTCCAGCATCTGCGAGCCACGAACCTCGTAGTAATGGGATCAGCTTCACACACTCCGACACAGCATAGAGGCCGCCAGCGGGCCCGGCCAAACCACGCGCTGTGGAGATTTCCTCGCTGCTCCACGCCAACTGACCAACTCCCTAGGCCCGGAAACGGTGAAAGTATACGTCGGCCGATGAGACGACCAACCGAACGACCAACCAACGGTCATCCCACTCCAATCTCCGTCCGTCGGACAGTTCGTGTGTGTCGCCAGCAGTCGGCGAACCCTGGCTGTCGGCGCCTCACCGGCGCTCCGTCCCTCAACTGCACTGCTGGTCTGTCCGCAACTGACTAGTCAGACACACGACGACCCGAAAATACTATCGGTCACTCCAGAGATGGTACGACAGTGCGCTTATCGATACGCGCTGCTGCTGCCGCTCACGGGCAAGTAAGACAGGAAGTTAGTGATGCCAGTAAATGGAGTAAGAAAACGAGGCAGCAGTACAGCAATAGAGGTGATAAACAAGAAATGGCATGAACACGAGCTGTGCATGGCTCAGTATGCGTATGTGGAGACAGTGTTTGCGCAGCAATCGCCGACATAGTGTAACTGAGGTAGAATAAGGGGAACCAGCTCGCTTTCACCGAGGCAGATGGAAAACCACCTAAAAACCATCCACAGGCTGGCCGACACAGCGGACCTCGACACTGATCCGCCGGGCGGTTTCGTGCCGGGAAGCAACACGTTAGACTGCGAAGCTAGCCAGATGGGCTTTCTTCGGGTAAACATCATACATTGTTGCTATCGTAAATTAGAAATCCGTTATGTCACTGTACAAAGCAGTTTCGTTAAGCAGCTGTCCAGGTTGTCTAATAATATGTCGGTGACGTACTTAATAGCAGCCAATCGTGAAGTGTCACATGGTCTACCTCCCGCAATGACTTGTATGTTCGGCAGTCCTATTGCTCTGTAACCAGTAAACAGTCTGACACTGCACTTTTTTTTCATGCATAAACGAATAACTGACTTGGTGGCCTAGCTATATGACATCTCTCTGTTTTTTGGGGGGTGATTGATTAATGGTTTGTTTCGGGAGTTCTCATTACATTTCTTCCTCTATTTTATGTAAAATATTTTCACGGCTGACACAGGTGTTACGTGCAATAGCTGCCTGGACTCCAATCAGACTGTCAGCTACTGTTGGTCTCGCGCTGCTATAGATGACTAAGTTCGATTCCCGACTCTCACTACACTCTTTGACGGCTGTTTATCCTATTCGTTTACCAGGCTTTTAGAGGGACCCTTGCCTATAATAGTGATGATAGTATCATACGGTATGACATGACAATTTACCTTAAGTCATTTACTGATGAGCAATGGTGCCGTCAGGAGCTGATCCAATATGGCAACTAGTAGAAGAGATAAAGAGGAATTTCAGCACCATGTCTAGTGTTTAGAACTACGTCATTGATCCATTCCATCAAGTAAAGACAGTAAGCTGAACGTGTTCGTCTACGAGAAGAGTCCAGCCCCTCTCGAATTTCAATTCTGAGGGCATCCTGTTGATGTAGTCTCCTACAGACGCCCTGAATCGATTTCTGAAGCACATTTAATTTAACAGATACAAAATAGGACGCTGAGGTGGTTTTGTTCTTTCGGATAACAACAAGTACTCTATAGGATTAACGGGTCACAGTTTCCGTTATAAATGTAGCAACTGTGTTCCTGCGTCCACCATATTCTGGCACGAATTTTGATTTTAAAGTTCCATCCACTTTACATCATTATATATGGACCAATTCCCCGAAGAAGGAGGACGGTTAACAAATCTACCACCTTTTTTTTTTTTTTTTTTTTTTTTTTTTACATCAACATACATACTAGGGAAGCCACAATACCCGATAAATGCTTCTGTAAACTTACTCAACAGAGTCTCGAAAGATCAACATAGCTTTAAGTTCTAAATGTTCGGCCGCGCGGAGTGACCCCGCGGTTAGAGGCGCCATGTCACGGATTGCGCAGCCACTCCCACCGGGGGTGCGAGTCCTCACTCGGGCATTGGTGCGTGTGTTGTTCTTAGCATACGTTGGTTTAATTTAGTTTAAGTAGTGTGTAAGTATAGTGACCGATGACCTCAGCAGTTTCCTTAGGAATTCACATACATTTCAACATTTTTCGCGCGGCCCGTAAGTTCTAAGAAATACACTTAAATTTATTGGTATCTTCTTTACACATTTGTGTGGGCTGCACAGATATGTTACGAACATAGCGGGATGTTTCCCCATTGCTTTGATATGGTGTCTGGCCTGATTATTAAGAACACGAGACAACGGATGAGTACAGTAGAGTAACAAACAGCAAAGTCTCATATTCACCTTCCTTAAAAGATGCATCCCCATAATTCTACCACCACACCTGAATGTTCCATTCGTCTTCGATATTAATGATATCAAGTGTTCCTTCCATTTAGTAATTGTGGTTGTTGTTGTCTTCAGTCCTGAGATTGGTTTGATGCAGCTCTCCATGCTACTCTATCCTGTGCAAACTTCTTCATCTCCCAGTACCTATTGCAGCCGACATCCTTCTGAATCTGCCTAGTGTATTCATCTCTTGGCCTCCCTCTACGATTTTTACCCTCCACGCTGCCCTCAAATACTAAAATGGTGATCCCTTGATGCCTCAGAACATGTCCTACCAACAGATCCCTTCTTCTAGTCAAGATGTGCCACAAACTCATCGTCTCCCCAATTCTATTCAATACCTCCTGAGTAGTTACGTGATCTACCCATTTAATCTTCAGCATTCTTCTGTAGCAGCTGACTTCGAAAGCTTCTATTCTCTTCTTGTCCAAACTATTTATCATCCATGTTCCACTTCCATACATGGCTACACTCCACACAAATACTTTCAGAAACGATTTCCTGACATTTAAATCTATACTCGATGTTAACAAATCTTTCTTCTTCAGAAACGCTTTCCTTGCCATTGCCAGTCTACATTTTATATCGTCTCTACTTCGACCATCATCAGTTATTTTGCTCCCCAAATAGCAAAACTCCTTTACTACTTTAAGTGTCTCATTTCCTAATCTAATTCCCTCAGCATCACCTGAGTTAATTCGACTACATTCCATTATCCTCGTTTTGCTTTTGTTGATGTTCATCTTATACCCTCCTTTCAAGACACTGACCATTCCGTTCAACTGCTCTTCCAAGTCCTTTGCTGTCTCTGACAGAATTACAATGTCATCGGCGAACCTCAAAGTTTTTTTTCTTCTCCGTGGATTTTAATACCTGCTCCGAACTTTTGTTTTGTTTCCTTTACTGCTTGCTCAATATAAAGATTGGATAGCATCGGGGAGACCCTACAACCCTGTCTCACTCCTTTCCCAACCACTGCTTCCCATTCAAGCCCCTCGACTCTTACAACTGCCATCTGGTTTCTGTACAAATTGTAAATAGCCTTTCGCTCCCTGTATTTTACCCCTGCAACCTTCAGAATTTGAAAAGGAGTATTCCAGTCTACATTGTCAAAATCTTTCTCTAAGTCTAGAAATGCTAGAAACGTAGGTTTGCCTTTCCTTAATCTATTTTCTAAGATAAGTCGTAGGGTCAGTATTGCCTCACGTGTTCCAACATTTAGTAATAGTGTTATGTAATTGTGGACAGGCAGAGTCGATAATGTCATCACCAATACTGTAATTGGATACCAACAGGTACTACTTTTTCCTTAATGGCATTGCCGTAAGTTCACTTTAATTGTAAGAAAGCTGCTACTCAGTACACCATTTACTGGGTAAATCGTTCTGGATTTCCCTAATTGTTCAGGACGGTACATTCTATCGTTAACATCATGGTCAAAGAAGAATAGGAGAGTGCTGCTGAGTATCTGTTAAATCGTGTATGTGCAGCGATAATATTAGATGTCTTTCGTACGTCCTTTGGCTACATGCTGCTGCACCAACAGTAAGTACAGGCATCAATTTGGAAAATTCCTCGAAAAGTTTTGCTCAGCTAAGGCTGGCAGGTAGAAGTTAAGGGACTGGTGGTGACATGAGGTAGTGGGCACTGACGTGTTGTTATTAATGAAGCAGTTCTGCGAGGCAGGTTGACGACACTGCTCGCAGGGAAGGAAGCACGGACCAGTGGCACTATAAACAAATGTGGAGGCATGTGAGGAGTAATCAGGTGCAACACAGGGCACTGATGTGTTATGAAACAACCTTGCAGTTACAAGGGCGCCTAGCAACCCGTATGTGGAGGCCAAAGCAGGCTAGAAATAACAGACTTTATAATTATTACAGAACACACCACTCGACCCCTCCAGAGGCACTACGTGAGTGGTCTAGGAAAAGAAATGTAAATAACGGAGCCCAGAGGCCAGTGAAAGCAGGAGTGTCGTCCTTCTGCGTGTGTTGGCACCGGAGAGAATGTGTAACACCTGTTTCGGACCTAATTTTTATCTGTATCGCTATTTTTGTGTCATTTTGTAGTGTTATATAAAATGTTGTATCAATAGCTGAAATTCTTTGACTATGTATACATATTTCAGTTACGTGAACTTTTGGACGATGTTCTTTAAACTGTGCTTGTGAACTTAAATAACTACTGGAATAATTGTTATAGGCTATAATGTACTGTTAATAACTTGGTCCATAGTTAGGGAACATAGGGTTGAATGTAAAAGATGAAGGGAAGCCCCGCAGCTACGGAAGTAGCCTGGCGGAGTGTAAAAGGTGTGGTTGGAGCGCGAGTGGCAACTCGTCCTTCGTGACGAGTGAGGAGTCTGTGCTGAGCAGTGCTGTGGTTAACATCTCGTTAGCAGTAGCAGATAACTGTGTCTCATATTCCTCGAGTTTTGAGGCCAGAAGAGCTTAAGGACAGCATTTATGGGCCTCGGATGCTGCATTTGGTGATACCATTATCATGTCATGGTTTTTGGCCCTATAAAAATATAATTTAGACTCCAAGAAGATATATAACAGGGCGACACCAATAGTATTGCTATGATTGCATCGCCGCCAGGTTAGTAGCCACTGCAAATAGCGCCACCAATGCCACCAGCATTCCACTAAATTGTTTATATTCGGCACTCTGTAAATGGACCAGGTATTAGTGAAATTTGGTTGAAATTGAATTTAATGTTGTGTTGTCATTTGCACAGCTAATTATATTTTTAAGTAGGTCAAAATACTGCTTATGAAACCATATTTGTTAGTTAAAGAGTTAGAGTTTGTTGTGCTTTACTTAATTAATAATTAATGGTAAAAATACTTACCATTTATCATACATACTGGTGTAGTTTTGTTAATGAGCATGGTATTTCAAACCAAGGAAGTTGAAGGGCCCTCTTGTGCTAGGGTAGTTAGTGAAGCAATGCAAAGGCTCCTTCAGAGCCAGTGCAGTTAGATTTTCATTCTGCTTAGTTGCTTCAAATCGAGTTTAAGAAAGAACTATTTACTGTTTTATGTACTCGAATGTAAGTTGGTTTAGGCACAGGCATAGAGACCGTGTACTAAGCAATGAAGCTATACATTATGATCATTAGCTGATCTCCTCGTTGAAATTCAGAATCATTTCATGATTTTAACTGTTCAGTATTACTACTAGCTTCATGTGTGTCGGTAATAGCTTTTATGAACTATTACACCTAGTTCATTTAAGGTACGTGTTATTCAGAGGCATATGTTCTGTTTACTATTTCATTGGCCATTTGTTTGTTAGTAGCACATTTATCTGCACTGTGTTATAGTAGGTACGGATTTAAGGAAATAGTTCAGTATATGAGTCAAGGAAGGTTAGGCTAGTCTTAGCACTGCCTCCTGCTTTATCATTTTGCTTGACACAAAAATGGCTAATTAGGCTGACGACCGGTTTTAATATGCAATGTTACAGCTTACTTTTGTGCTGGGAGAACGTCCTGCCCCCACCGTTTACTGTTGGTTGTAATTTGCTGGAGTGTTTCGGATATGAATCCAAGTTTCGTTTTTCTGTTTCCATAAGGTTATCTCACGGTCACAACAACACAAAAATACCTCGCAGAGGTATAACGTTAGCATCGATTGCCGTTTAAGGTGGTCGGAGGTACCATTAAAAGTGACGCATGTTTATGTTTCAGGCCGACCGCGACAACCATCTGGTGATTGATTTCGGCGACCAACCAGCCTGCTTAGTCAATCGCCAAGCTCTACGGTACAGATGTACCACAGCTTTGGCGATGCAGGTCTCAAACTTAGTGCTCCATGGGTGCAGAAAGCAAGGCAGCGGCCAGCCTCCAATCTCTGGGTGACGTCATCAGATGGACTGCAAGCTGCCATCTGCAAGGGTGGAGCCGGGGTGCGATGTCGCGGCCTCCCGAGTTCCAGGCAGTCCTCATTCAGCGACTGATAAGATACCTGGGTGGGCGACTGGAGATGCTGGGTCTCCACTAAAACGACGGCTGCTGGCTGTTACCCTTTGGCGCCCTACTTGGTGACGGTGAGTAGTGCTCGAGAGAATAAGCGGCGGCGCTGCGGACAGCAGGGGGCGTGGCTTCCGGCTCGGCCAACGCACGCTGCCGGCCACGCTGCTCGGACGAGGACGGTAACCGCCACGTCACGGAGACGGAGCGGCCTGGTGCGGTAGGTCCAGACCCCAGTGCTGGCGTCTGCGCTGACACAAGCAGGCACGCCGCGCCGCTGCCTTCTGGCTCAGCAGAGGTACTGTGTATTTTTCCGCGGAATAAAAGTCAATGCCAAACATGTCTGTGTGTCTCCCAAAGCATGTCCAGTCACCCTGGCTCATTACACCCCCCGAGGCTGTTGGGTCGAAACGATGTATGAAAAGAGAGGTATATTTGGGATGCGTTGTGTATATAGAACTGATTATCACTTTGAACTCATGTAAGGAAATCATTAGAAACCAGTAAGGATTTCAACCAAAGAAAAATTGTCAAACAGCGGAATATCTTCGCGGGTTATTGTAGACTACCAGTTTCCGCATCTCATTAATGCCATGTTCAGGCCCTATGCATTCCAGTTATGCAAAATCAGATACATCGGTGCTTGCATAAATGAAGCCATTACTATCTGGATTCTGAGAATTTTTTGTGGAGAGTGATGTACTTGATGAGTTGTTATCAAGTCTCCGAAGTACACTCTCTACCAAAAATTCAGAGAAGCGAGACAATGAAGGTTTCACTTATGCATGGATCGATGCATCTGATTCTGAATATATGGAGTGATAGGACGTGAAGACGGCATTAATAAGATGCCGAAACTGGTCGTCTAAATAAAATAACTTGTGAAAATGACTGTCGTTTGGCGATTTTTCTTTGATAACTGTCTGTCTGGTCGATGACCCGTATCAATGACAGATCAACAGAGACAATGAAGAATGGGTTGTGACAATGAAAGAGAAGGAAGGAGGGGTGGGTGAATAAATGTGAATTCCAAACCTCCAGGATCTGAGTCCCGTTAACTGTCGTCTCTATCCCTGATCTAGCTAAATAATATGGATTTACAGCAGTGTGTTGTATCTTCGTTAGAAAAAAAAAGTGGGAATTTGACGTTTCGCCTTTTCTATCACTCACTTGATTCTTTTTTGCGAAAAATAAATATACAGGTAAAGGAAGAACACTCAGAAAACAAGAAAACGAAGGAGGAAGATACTGGTTGTAGTTCTCAGCATTTTTACCCCGCTGTACAGATATGACATTTGCTTGCGCTTTCGCGTCTACAAGGAGTTGGCAGCAGACATTGCCCCGCGATCATTTCCGGAAAGTGTGTTTCCGTACGGGAGGATCCCTGAAAGGCTCCTCGAGGAACAGGAGGGCATCTGAGAGGAAGCCGGCGAGGGAGCGGAGCGGGAACGAAGTGGCCCCTCTCGGTGCGGTCTACAGAGACACGTAATCAAAGGGATGCGGCCATGAACAATTCATGAGCCCCGC
The DNA here is from genome assembly GCF_023898315.1 of Schistocerca nitens. Lineage (NCBI taxonomy): Eukaryota > Metazoa > Arthropoda > Insecta > Orthoptera > Acrididae > Schistocerca > Schistocerca nitens. Next base: position 1,918,011 of record NC_064619.1, on the reverse strand, counting down.
CGGCCGCCGCCCGCCGCCCGGCTCCCGGATTAAGTGCGAGGCGAGCAGCTACAAAACGGCGCGCTATCGGCGCGCATCTGCCGGCCCGCAGCCCCTGCCTTCACGAGGCACTCCGCAGCGAGGAGCGGCCAGCGTCAGCGCCCCGCCGTAGGCCGGCGGTCTGCTCAGCCCTGCTCTGCTCTGCTCTGCTCTCTAGCGCGACGTGCGTCCACCGTTCCCTCCTGAGTTTGGTCGCGGATTGCAACTGGTACTGCCTCCCTCCTCTCTCTCTCTCTCTCTCTCTCTCTCTCTCTCTCTCTCTCTTTCCCTTGCCCCCCTCCCTGCCCCACCACCCATAACATCCCCCCATACACGCACCAAACAGCACTTAATATCCTACAAATGTCTACGTTTCTTCGATAATAATAAGTCTAAAAATATAAAATATTTTAAAATAATAATAATTTGGTATTACGGCACATTTATACGAGTCAGGGCGGAATAACACCTTACCCTAAAATTGATAAAAACAATTCTGGTTCCGGTAAGATAAAAGAATTCATCACTTCAACTTTTTATCAAAATTTCCTTGAAGGAAACAGTAAGTTAGAAAGTAAACTAGTACATTACTGGAAGTAGGCTAGTGAAAGATTGTTTCTACACTACTGGCCATTAAAATTGTTAGATCAAGAACAAATGCAGATCATAAACTGGTATTCATTGGACGAATACATTATACTAGAACTGACATGTGATTACATTTTCACGCAATTTGGGTGCATACAACCTGAGAAATCAGTACCCAGAACAACCACCTCTGGCCGTAATAACGGCCTTGATACGCCTTGGCATTGAGTCAAACAGAGCTAGAATGGCGTGTACAGGTACAGCTGCCCATGCAGCTCCAACACGATACCACAGTTCATCAAGAGTAGTGACTGGCGTATAGTGACGAGCCAGTTGCTCGGTGACCATTGACCAGACGTTTTCAACTCATGAGAGATCTGGAGAATGTGCTGGCCAACGCAGCAATCGAACATTTGTTGTGTCAAGAAAGGCCCGTACTGGACCTGCAACATGCGGTCGTGCATTATCCTGCTGAAATTTAGCGTTTCGCAGGGATGGAATGAAGGGTAGAGCCACGGGTCGTAACACATCTAAAATGTAACGTCCACTGTTCAGAGTGTCGTCAATGTGAACAAGAGGTGACCGAGACGTGTAACCAATGACGCCAAACACGGATGCGACCATCACGATGCTGTAAACAGAACCTGGATTCATTTGAAAAAATGACGTTTTGCCATTCCTGCACCCAGGTTCGTCGTTGAGTACACCATCGCAGGCGCTCCTGTCTGTGATGCAGCGTCAAGGGTAACCGCAGCCATCGTCTCCGAGCTGATGGTCGATGATGCTGCAAACGTCGTCGAACTCTTGGTGCAGATGATTGTTGTCTTGCAGACGTCCCCATCTGTTGACTTAGGGATCGAGACGTGGCTGCACGATCCGTTACAGCCATGCGGATAAGGTGCCTGTCATCTCGACTGCAAGTGATATGAGGCCGTTGTGATCCAGCACGGCGTTCCGTATTACCCTCCTGAACCCACCTATTCCATGTTCTGCTGACAGTCATGGGATCTCGACCAACGCGAGTAGCAATGTCGCGATACGATAGACCGCAATCGTGATAGGCTACAATCCGACCTTTATCAAATTCGGAAACGTGATGGTACGTATTTCTCCTCCTTACACGAGGCATCACAACAACGTTTCACCAGGCAACGCCGGTCAACTGCTGTTTGTGTATGAGAAATGGCTTGGAAACGATCCTCATGTCGGCACGTTGTAGGTGTCGCCACCGGCGCCAACCTTGTGTGAATGCTCTGAAAAGCTAATCACTAGCATATTACAGCATCTTCTTCCTGTCGGTTAAATTTCGCGTCTGTAGCACGTCATGTTCGTGGTGTAGCAATTTTAATGGCCAGTAGTGTATATGATGGCACAATAGGGGAGAGTACGTGGGTACCTACATTATCCAATTACTTCCATAAAAATATGAAATTCGCAGTGTGACACGAGGACAACAAATGCATGAACTTCCTGGACCTGGGCGTCACCAGCCGCCAACAAAACCGTAAGTTCAGCAGACACAGAAGGCACACACACACAGACGTAACAACTCATCATGACATCCCACTACGAACAAACATGCTGCCTTTAGGTCCATGCTACACAGAACACACTCTCTTGCATTAGAAGGAAGTTGCCTTAGGGCAGAATGAGACACAACTAAAAGTATGGTCATACAGAATCGCCAAATTAACCGGTAATTTAGACTCTCAAACACACAAAAAGATCTATAGGAAGGTGCTGATTGCTGCAAAAAAGGAATTTAATGACAAAATAATATATAATGGAGAGAAAAATTCAAAGCAGTCTGGGACGTTATAAAAAAGGAAACGGGGAGAGGCAAACAAATGCAGAATAACATACTGCTAAGGGAGGGGGATAGAGTAATAAATGATCCACAGTCTTTCCTCAACACTTTTCTCGTGCTCTTTGAAAGTTGCTTTCCGTTAGAACGTTCAAAATAGGGTACTAGCACAAACGGGCAGCCTGGGTGGCTGACTAGAGGGATAAGAATATCCTGTAGAACAAAGTGGCAATTATATCAAAACGTTAAGAACAGTCAAAATCTAAATGCAGCAGCCCAGTACAAACAGTATTGTAAGGTGCTTAAAAATGTTATTAGGAAGGCAAAAAGTATGTGGTATGCAGATAGAATAGCTAAGTCACAGGATAAAATTAAAACTATATGGTCAGTCATAAAGGAAGTGGCTGGTCTGCAGAGACAGGTCGAGGATATAGAATCAGTGCGTAGTGGGAACGTCCGTGTTACTGATAAGTGGCATATATGTACAGTATTTAATAATCACTTTCTGAATATAGCAGGTGAACTAAATAGAAACCTAGTCCCAACAGGGAATCCTATAGCGCTCGTAGAAAAAAGTGTTCCGAGACTGTTACTTGAAATGCTCCTTCATAATACTGACAAGAGGGAAATTGAGTTAATAATTAAATCACTAAAGACCAAGAACTCTCATGGATATGACGGGGTATCTACCAGAATACTGAAGTATTGTTCTATGTATGTTAGCCCAGTACTTAGCCATAACCGTAACTTTTCCTTTAGGAGTGGTCGGTATTGCTGATCGATTAAAGTACTTGGTAGTGAAGCCACTTCATAAAAAGGGAGACAGGGATGATGTTGACAATTATAGACCTATTTCTATGCCATCGGTGTTTGCTAAAGTTATCGAGAGGGTTGTATATGCAAGGTTACTGGAGCATTTAAATTCACATAATTTGCTGTCAAATGTACAGTTTGGTTTTAGAAATGGTTTAATAACTGAAAATGCTATATTCTCTTTTCTCTGTGAGGTTTTGGACGGATTAAATAAAAGGTTGCGAACGCTAGGTGTTTTCTTTGATTTAACGAAGGCTTTTGACTGTGTTGACCACAAAGTATTACTGCAGAAGTTGGACCATTATGGAGTAAGGGGAGTAGCTTACAATTGGTTCGCCTCCTAGTTTAAGAACAGAAAGCAGAAGGTAATCCTCCGCAATATTGAGAGTGGTAGTGATGTTCAGTCCCAATGGGGCACTGTTAAGTGGGGCGTTCCCCAAGGGTCGATGCTGGGGCCACTGTTGTTTCTAATTTATATAAATGACATGCCTTCTAGTATTACAGGTGACTGAAAAATATTTCTGTTTGCTGATGGCACCAGCTTGGTAGTGAAGGATCTTGTGTGTAATATTGATACAGTATAAAATAATGTAGCTTATGAAATACGTTTGTGGCTTGTGGAAAATAATTTGATGCTAAATCACAGTAAGACTCAGGTTTTACAGTTTCTAACTCACAATTCAACAAGAACCGATATTTTGAACAGACAGAATGAGCATATTATAAGCGAGACGGAACAGTTCAAGTTCCTAGGCGTTCGGATAGATAGTAAGCTGTTGTGGAAAGCCCATGTCCAGGATCTTGTTCAGACACTAAATGCTGCTTTACTTACCATTAGCACAGTATCTGAAATAAGTGACAGTTCAACACGAAAGGTAGTCTACTTCGCATATTTTCATACGCTTATGTCATATGGTATTATTTTTTGGGGTAATTCTTCTGATTCAAAAAGGGTATTTTTGGCTCAAAAGCGGGCTGTTCGAGCTGTGTGTGGTGTAAGTTCAAGAACCTCTTGTCGACCCCTATTCAATAGTCTGGGAATTCTGACATTGCCATCACAACATATATTTTCTTTAATGTCGTTTGTTGTTAGCAATATTAGCTTATTCCCAAGAGTTAGCAGCTTTCACTCAGATAATACTAGGCAGAACAAATCTGCATGGGGAATGCACTTCCTTGACTCTTGTGCAGAAAGGAGTGCAGTATTCTGCTGCATCCATTATCAATAAGCTACCACAATAACTCAAAAATCTTAGCAGTAGCCCAAACTCTTTTAAGTCTAAACTGTAGAGTTTCCTAATGGCTCAATCCTTCTATTCTGACGAGGAGGTCCTGGAAGAGCTGAAAAATGAAGCAAATTCCAGTGTTACATTGTTGATTTTCTTTATTTAAACTTATGAATTGTCACCTGAATATGTTTCTTATATTTCATTTTATCTGTTTCTACTATCGTATTATAATTTCATGTATTGACTCGTTCCATGACCATGGAGACTTCTCCTTAATTTGGTCCCATGGAACAATAAATAAATAAATAATAAAAAATATGTACTTACCAAACTATATAAACGAGCATTTTTCGAGTATTGCAGACAAGTACAGCAAAAATTCCCCCAAACAAATATAACACCTGTTAATAATGTAGCACTAAATACAATGATATTACTTCCAACCACAGAGAATGAAGTCAGTAAAACAATTCAAAAGCTAAAAAATAAAAAGTTACTAAGCTTAGATGAAGTACCAATGGGTGTGCTGAAACAATGCAACTGGATTATACAACGCCCCTTAACAAATATAATAAATGAATCTTCCACATCAGGGACAATTCCAGAGCAGTTAAACAGGCAAGAGTTGTACCTTTGCTTAAGAAAGGTAATGCAGAAGACTTAGATGAAATATAGATTAATGAATTACCTCAATAAATACAGTCATTTAAGCGAATCACAGTTTGGTTTCTGAAGTGGCAAAAATACGCAGTCTGCCATAGTAGAATTCACAAAAGTTGTACTTGATAAAGATGAGTGTGTCACAGGCATGTTTTTGGATCTTTATAAGGTGTTTGATACAGTCGACCACAAGATTCTATTAAATAAATTAGAAGCATTATGAATAAGAGAGGTAGCTAACGACTGGTTTCGATCAAACCTAGCAGGTACACTACAAAGATTAGAGGAAACACATACTCCTAATAGATCCAAACATTTAGTAAAACACTTATCACAACCAAAATACATTAATATAGGGGTTCCGCAAAGTAGCATACTAGGACCAATACTGTTCCTGATATACATCAATGACATTCCCAGTAGTGTTACTCGTGGGGGAAAATCCTCTTCACTGATGACAGCAATATTATAGTCACTGAGAAAACAAGAGAACTTCTCGCTGAGAAAGCAAATGAAACTCTCAAGGAAATTTATGGTTGGTCAATAAGTAATAAAGTGACATTGAGCATAAAGAAAACTAATGCCATGAATTTCAGTTTGAAGAGAAATTTTAAATTAAATGTTGAATTAAATGTAGATGGCACCTCTATAGACTGTGTAACAAATGCAAAATTTGTAGGAATGAATACTGATTCTCAGTTGAAGTGGTGTGAACACACAAAGGTACTAGCAAACAATGTCATCAGTACCTTATGCCCTCAGAATCCTATCATCAGTGTGTAACATGCAGTGTCTTTTAGTGACATATTGTTCATATGTACACTCGTTTCTTAGCTATGGAATTCTTTTTTCTGGAACAAATGCACAAAATATGAACACAATTTTCAAACTCCACAGAAGAACCATTAGAATAATAAACAAAAATACTAGTCGAGCTCATTGTAAAGATCTGTTCAGAACTCTAGGGATTTTAACTGCTCCTTGTGAATACATTTACCAGTCAGTTGTACACATCAAAAATAACATTGGTAATTACTGCACAAACAGCTCTGTCCATGACCATGCAATAAGAGATAGACTCAACTTACATTTACCAAGAAACAATAAACACAAAACTCAAAACAGCATTTTCTACCAAGGAATAAAACTGTACAATAAATTACCAAAAGAGGTTAAAGAAACTGCTAAAATACACTTATTTAAAAAGGCAGCTAAAAAGCACGTATTATGCAATACATTTTATACATTGAAGGATGAATTATAGTGTGTGCAGTGACTGATAGTGAGATACGAGTGAACAATGCGGCATTACATTACTTAATAAGTTATTTGTAAAAAAATTATTGTATAGCAGGAGTAAATCAAATGATTGTCTCTAACTAGAAGTCTGTAATTATTTGTGTATACGAATTAGCTTATTTTAAATTGATCTAAATTTGTAAATATTTTGACTTGTCCTATATCCTTGTAAAAAGAGATGTACGGATGAATACTGCAACTACTACTACTACTACTACTACTACTATACAAAAGGAGGACAAGAGTTTGCTGCACTAACAAACAAGACAAAATGTTTGCCAGAAACTCATACCTAGGCCCCGTAACACAAAAAAATGCTAACCAGTTAAAAAAACAGTGTAATAATAGCATTCTCCGCTAATAATAATTTATGACCCTTACCAGTCCACATAAAAACGAACAACCAGAAGTTCAACAGCAGTGGAGTCTATAAATATCACGTCCCAGTTGTCCTGCCTGCTGTGCAGGCCAAACAAGCAGACATTTCAAACCCGTTTCCAAGAACGCAGAAATGCTTCCAGATTCAACCACTTTGAAAAATCAGATATTGCATAGCATATGCTAGGGGCCAAATACACTATCAACAGCAGAGAAAGCAATATGGTAGTACTACACAGTGAAGCCAATGGTAGAATCCTAAATATGTTACTACAACTCGAAATACATCTCCATAAAATCAAAAAGCCTGAATCTGTGTAAAATGAACACACATAACTCGCTATAAATCGTTATTTTAGTAATTTTAAAAACTTTTTTGTGTTAATACTCACATTTCTGACATTAAGTGACACACTTCATCTTTGATAAAATCACGTTAAACTGCGTCTCGGAAGTTTTTTTGAAATGTGTAAACAAATGTGCGCATTTAGGGCAGTCATTATCGATGATAGAACGTACAAATGAACGTATGCTGATTTCATAATGTTAAAAATGTTCTTCATTGTTTGTTCGGTGTGTTTTTCGCAGCTTTCCACTTTTTACAACATATTTCAGCACTTAATTTACGATATCAAAAACGTTACATCTAGCCTTCTCATAACGGGAAACTTCTCACGTCAGGAATATGCATTTTACCTCACTCAAGAAAAAATATAAATTATCCATTAGACGATTTCCACGTCTCGAGAGACTCACAGGATCAGAAATGCATCGTGTACTTTAAGAAAACATGAGAAAGGTGTGTCAGGAGGCGTTTATATTCACACTTCCGCGAACAGATCGTCTTAACAGCAGATTATAAACTTAAAGTTAATAATAATGTGTCTGAAAGGAACACTTCAGAAAATCCAGTAACTACGTCGGTAGAAAGGCACTGTTTGAAGTTCTCAACGAACTGGCTTTTAATAGTTAAGCCACAGCTCTAATGAAGCTAGAAGTTTTGAAATCAAATCTGTAGTCAGACAGTGAGACTGTCTTTCTCCAGTGCTCTTTAACTGTCTTCTACAAACACTGATGGAGGAATGGAGAGTAGCATTAGGAGAAAGCCAAGTCAATGAGGGAGTCAGTTTAGGTTACAACGATAGACAAGTAGACTATCTTCCGTTGCAGACAACCCAACTCTATTTTCAGGCGCAGTGGAAATAGCCAATAGAAGGATCAAATTGCTGAATGATCAAGCTGAAAAAGCAGGCTTGCAAATCTCCTTTGGAAAATGTAAAATAACGACAAACGTTAAGCAGCCCCCAACATAATGAAACATTAATACAGATAAACTGAGATAACTAACTTGTTCAAGTATATAGGAAAAGTAATAGAACGATTTATTTCGGAGAAAGTAGCAACTAAAGGAAGAAGTAATGCTATGAAAACAGCGTACTACCTGTTTAAAAGTCTCTCGGGCATTCAGCTGAAGTGACTGATCGTTGTAGAACGAATTTTCGACGGCGTAACGTGCCATCATCATTAGGTTATTCCTGCTGACTGATATCATGGACACTGGGTGCGAACATACGAGATCTGTTCAAAAAATACCGTAATATTCTTAACTTCGCACCAATGGAGTATTGGAGTGAAATGCGGCTGGCACCCCAGCACACGCCTGTGTTTAATGTGTAACTACCTCAAGTTTCTTTGTTGTAGGTCTGTTAGTTATTGTTCAATGTTGTACTGAGCAGAAGACTGTGTTGAACTGTTTGCTAATTTCAAAATGGCAGGCAAGAGGAGCAAAGCATGTCCATCAAATTTTACTTGAAACTCAAGAGAACCTTTACAGAGACACACGAAATGATGCAGGATGCCTACGTCGCAGAGTGCTTTAAGAGGTACTCGGTGTTACGAATGCTGCACACGGTTTAAAAAAGGGCTGTAAGGAAGTTAAAAACGACCTTCATTCAGGACGCCCTTCGACGTCTACCGACGACGCGCATGTCAGGAACGTCAACGAAACTGTGCGTGCCAGTCGAAGACTGAGTGTCCGAGAGGCTGCAGAAGAATGTAACATGTCAGTTGGATTATGTCACGAAATCCTGACACAGCATCTCGGAATGGATAGTGTAGCCGCCAAGTTCGTTCCATTGCTCACGTGTCAAGACCAGAAAGCTCTTCTCATCGCAATCTGTTGAGAGATTTTGGATCACGCAAATGAGAAGGAGATGTTATTTAAGAAAGTCGTAGCTGTTGGTACGACGTGGATCTACGGTTATGATGTTGAGACTGAGCTGTGACACCATTTATTTAGTAGACAGTTCTGTCTGGCGCCACTGGTTCAGGGGTAGTATCGACTATCCCTCTCGCGGCCCCATTGCCAATATCTGTGAGGAAGAGTTGGTATCTGTGGGCTGCGTCCTTAGAAGGTCTTTGCTTGCCGATGTATATACGGGATTCGCTGGCCCGAGACGGAGGCACGAAGTTTGGGGATTGGCGGTAGCGTTGCGACAAGAGGCGGTGACGAGGTCCGAGCGGCCGAGGCCACGAGCTACGCGAGGAGGGCCTGCGCAGAGCGGAGGTACCGGAGTACTTCACCGGGGCCAGCGTCGACTACAAACAGCAGGCCGACATCCCGTCGGTTGGTTGGCAACATTCGTGCCGGACGACCGCTCCTGGCCTGGCTGTCCTCTTCCACCTGGCTTTCATCGGCACCACTCAATAATCGCCGCGACGTACCGCGGATCCATGGAACTGCTTGCTGATAAAGGGGAGTAACATTCTGTAATCCTCGTGGTGATTTGTGTCATTTTATACCTGACCTCCTAATTATTTTCTGGTTTGCACCCGACCCTCAGAGTTTTAGTCAGTCGGCTCTTTGGTCTTAAATATAGGCCGTAGTATTGTACTAGACACTTGTTGTCTTTTGAAGATCTGTTCAGATATTATATTGCCTTTCCTTTCTGGTTTATACCTGATCATTAATGTTCTAGTGAAACAGCTCGTGGCCGTAAATACAGTGGTCTTGTTGTTGGATGTAGATGTTAACCGGTTGAATTCTTTAATTGTAATTACATTAGTTATAATTTCAACAACCTGTTGTACTAAGCTGTGCAGTCTTCGAAAGACCGGGTCATTATTGGTGTATTTTTAGCTGGATCTTGTGGTTGCACCGAATGAGTTCTCTTGTAATAAATGTTCATAAGTAATGTTTTAAAAGTTCCTTCAGAGCGGTCTTCATAACTGACAATCACTTTAACTTTGAAAATATTAACAGCCAACTGTCACCAGGGCTGTAGTCGGAATAAGATTGTCAAAAGGAAGTTGTTGGGATCCAGTCGCACCTTGATTTCCAATTGAAATTAAGAGGTTGGTTGCTTTGAAGAAAGCCTTATCACTGTCATATTGTTTCCTAATCTGTTTAACCTTAAAGCACAGGGACGCACCTTAACCCCGAACCTCTCGACATATAGCTTTCACATTAAAAGTTACGTCGTATGTTTGAGTAGTTGCAACACTCTCGTCACCGATGGTGCTTATATGGTTTCCGTGTGTTGCAGAAGCGCATTTAATGAGGGAAACTGCGTCCAGAGCGGTGTTCAGCACCGCTGTTTATCCCGATAACGGGCGGCCTGCAGGTCTGGTCGTCATGTAATTATTGTCATGCTGTTTGTTGTTTGATTTTTCTTGCAAAAGCTTATTCATTTCACACTTGTTCATTATGATTATAAATATTATTAAATAGGTTGTGTGAAAAGAAACTTATATTGGTCGGTCCTCCCTTCCACGTTTGCCTTAATTCCAGTGAGTTCCACGTCTCAGAGACCAAGGTTCAATCCTCACAATGGGTCAGGAAAGGTTCTCCAAGATCAAAAAGGCTCTTCAAGTCTGGTCAAAAGTCAAAACCATGCTGGCAGTTTTCTCTGACTTTGAAGGATTAGTTCTTCATGAATTCGTGCCACACGGACAAAGTGTAAATCGATGGTACGTCTTGCGACGCCTGCGAGAAAATGTGAGAAGGAAACCGCTTGAAATGCAGCGAGACAATTCAGTGCTATTGCATCATATTCACCCTTGTTGGTGAGTGATTATTGGACAAAGTATGAAATCACTGTGTTTCCTCATTCTCCGTACTCTCCAGACATGGTCCCTGAGACTTTTTTATTACCAGTGCTGAACACCCCATTGAACGGACGAAGGTTAGCAACGATAGACGAGATAAAGAAAAGATCGCAGACGGCGCTTCGAGCGATCCGGCAAGAGGAGTACCAAGATTGCTTCCAGAAGTGGAAACGGCGTTAGTAGCTGTGGAGGAAAGTATTTCTAAAAAGACTATCCGCAAAAAGTAAAAACAGACCTCGTGTACCGGTCGTCTCCCCCTTGCACTTACTCCGTGTATGGACCGCGCGATATACCGGCCACGATGGCGGGGGTGGCTCGCCCTCGAAATTCGAATGGTGGTCCTTAGTCTGCGCTCCGCCTTCACTGTGCTCGGTGTTCCGTTTCTGCTGCGTTTGCAGAATTTTCATTGCCGGAGCCCACGCTTCACAACGTTCATTGTCCTTTTTATGAGCTACTCATGTAGCCGGATTTCAACGGCCTCTTCGTATACACAGTCCCAGTTGTGGGATGTGTTTTGCTGAATTTTTGTGTCTTCGTATTTCATTTTGTTTTTGGTTTCATGGCAATGTTCAGCAACTGCTGATGTTGTGGACTGCTGGAGGTCGGTGTGCCGTTGGTGTTCCGTGCACCTTTCTTGAATTATGCGAATGGTTTGTCCGACGTGTGTTTCCTACACTTTCATGGCATGTAACACACGCCAGATTTCCTGAGTCCCATATCGTCTTTCACTGTTCCTTAAAGGGTTTTTGTATTTGTCGGCGGGGGGTACACACATTTGATATTCCGCCGTCGTAAAATTCTACCGATTTTTCTAAACGCATTGCCTGCGTATTGAATGTAGGCTATCTTTCCCGGTTGGTCTTCATTGTGAGTTTCCTGTGATGTAGTCTTTTGATTAAAGGCATGTCGAATTTGACTATCGCCATAGCCGTTTTTCTGGAACACTTCCCTGAGGAGGACCAGTTCAGGCTTTAGGCTTTCTTAGTCGGAGATTACACGATTATTGTAGACCAGCTTGTTTAGCACTCCTTCCCTTTGTGGTGGGTGATCAATGCTAGAGAGGTGAAGGTACTGCTCCGTGTGCGTTTTCTTCCGATAGAGGCTGTGTCCCAGTGTTCCGTCCTTTCTTCTCCGTACCAGAACATACAAGAATGGCAGCTCCGTCATCATGTTGAACTGAATTTGGTTGTGGATTAAGTTCAGGTGTTGAAAGAAAACTTGAGGCTAATCTTTCCTGTAAGGCCAAATGATTAACCTCGTCAACATATATATAAAAGACGGTCGGTTTTAATGTTTCTGGGTCTAGTGCCTTGCCCTCAAAGTCTCCCAGCGGAAACGGAACAGCGAGCACCACGCGATTGGCACGTCGATCAGTCCATACACGGGGTCAGTGGACGGGGAGACGACCGGTACATACACATCGCATCCACTGGTCCAGGATGTCAGTCAGCAGGTTGAAATGGCTCTGAGCATTATGGGACTTAACTTCTGAGGTCATCAGTCCCCTAGAACTTAGAACTACTTAAACCTAACTAACCTAAGGACACACACACATCCATGTCCGAGGCAGGATTCGAACCTTCGACCGTAGCGGTCGCGCAGTTCCAGGCTGTAGCGCCTAGAACCGCTTGCCCACACCGGTCGGCCAATCAGCAGGATTAACCCAATGATGATGGCACGCTACGCCGTCGAAACTTCGTTCTATAGCGGTCAATCTGGCTGCATGCTTGAAACACTTTGGTTAGTTGGTTGATAGGGGGGGAGGGAACAAGCACCGAGATCATTGGTCCCATCGTATAAGGAAGTTTGTGAAGGAAATCGGCCATGCCCTTTCAAAGAAGCCATCCTGCCACTGGCTGAAGCAGTTTAGGAAAATGACGGAAAACCTAATGAGGATTGTCGGCCACGGGTTTGAACCGTCGTCCTCACAAACGCGAATCCAGTATGCTAATGACTGCGCCACCTCGCTCTGTCCGAAAAACTTTCAGGCAGCATATTCTCCGGGAAAACTATGACCATACCTGCGTACTACCTCTTTAACGACGTATTAACAGTAGAAATCCATTATGCAGAAGAATGTATAACCCTAAACAAAAACGTGATGATGGAAGCACTGGGAATCACAGAAAGAAAAGTACAAAGGAAAATTTTGCAAGCAGTTAAAGAGGAAACACAATACGGAAACATCATAATTGTTAACTTTATACACGTATTAATAAAATTACAGACATGATTAGGAAAAGAAGATCAGCTTTGTATGGCGATATCCGAAGGATTTACTCCAAGGCATATGGACGAACTCCGAATTATTCCACAAATGAGGCACGATTGCTACTGAGATAGACATTAGAAGATTCTAGAAGTTGCCATAGATAAGCGAAGTCACTTGGACAGAGAAAAGAAGAGGGAATCGCCGCGAAACGATGAGACGAATGAGGAAGAAAAGAAAAGAGAAAAGTTGAAGTACCTGTAGATCATAGTGGCCCAAGAAGAAGAATCTATTTTAGTGCATGGAAATTTGTAAGAAATTTTCATTAACAGAAGTACAGCACTAGAAAAGGATTCGTCTCAAAATTTAAGAAGTACATGCGTCATGCAACTGGTTTAAGAATTGTAACAGAAACAAAATCTTGTAGCAATTCCTGTAAAGTTCCTGACACTACACATCACTGCATCTGGATACGAAAAATTCCATAAATTTTTCCCTATGAAAAGTAGCACGCGGAGGGCTATGTTGTATAAACAACGAGAGTGAATCTTAATAGTCTAAATGTTATTTTAAATGTGTGTGAATTCCTAAGGGACCAAACTGCTTAGGTCATGGGTTCTTAGACTTACACACTACATATGTTAAGAACAACACGCACAAAATGTCCGAGGGAGGACTCCAACCTCCGGCGAGAGTAGCCGCGCAGTCCGTGCTTAATAGTCTACATCCGTTGTTTCATTGATTATTGGTAAAGAGATTTTCTTACCTCATGTCTTCTGAGGATGTTTCCATGTCCCGTTGGAATTCTTCTTCGTGCCGGCCGAAGTGGCCGTGCGGTTAAAGGCGCTGCAGTCTGGAACAGCAAGACCGCTCCGGTCGCAGGTTCGAATCCTGCCTCGGGCATGGATGTTTGTGATGTCCTTAGGTTAGTTAGGTTTAACTAGTTCTGAGTTCTAGGGGACTAATGACCTCAGAAGTTGAGTCCCATAGTGCTCAGAGCCATTTGAACCATTTTTTCTTCTTCGTACGTCACCGTTTCTAACATAGCTATTTGCAACGGTGAAAGTTAGACTAGCCATGGGGATCGCAACTACTGTTACTGAAGGAATTGTGGCGGTCACCTCTCAGTTCAGGATTTTAGTCAATATGGAGGCTCGCTAAGTGAGGTGGTGGCGCTACAGGTGCGGGATGTCGACCTTGAGGAGCACAGAGGGTAGTTGTCATACACCTGAAGGCGTCAGTTAGACAGCGTTGCCTTCTCCGGCGTGACGAAAAAAAGAGTGACGCACCCGTGCGCGGCGAGGATGTGAATGCAGCACTCCGGAGATGCGGCCGTTGCTGGAGCTGAGGACGGAGGGGCAAGCCTCCAGCAGTTCACCAACAGCGAGAACGCCGTGCCCCAATGCTCTCACAGACCGACAGGCAGTTAGGTATGTACCAGTGGCATAGCGCGGACGGTAAATGACAAGAAGTTGTGAGCCACAGCGTACAGCCAGAGAGGCAGTACCATGTACAGCCGAGCAGATGGTACTCAGTTTCCTTACCCACCAGGTTGACGTTCACGGCCCCTTGCAGTCAGTTGGTACAACACTTGACTAGACAAATGTCCAGATTTTCCACGTATATCATTCCCAGACGTAACGAAAGAGCAGTCGCACGACAACTGGTTGGCTGCGTGCTCGAAGACAGTGTCTAAACTGAGGCAGCAGGCAGCAAACCACGATTCGTCAGCCACCTTACCTGTAAATTAGCGAGAGTGACATTCCACTTGAGGTCAGGGTGCAGACGGGGTGACCACAATTGAGACTGTGACTTCTGAAATGGACATACTTAAGCTGGGCATAATACTTAGCACTATTCGTGCGTGCATTTGTAATTGTTTCGCAATCCTGAAGTTAAATACTTCCACTCTTAAAACTTAAGCTCCATCTGTTTGGCGTTTTGGTAGAGTCCTGTGTAGTAATTCACTTGCTATTTGACTTGCGTTCTGTTTGTATGTTCTAGTACATAAACCGGTTCGTTACTGTGTTCACAAAAGAAGGCAGTAAAGCCGCTTCGCAATTTCCCAATTTGTAGTCCGATGCACCGTCTGTTCTGTCTATTTACAGCAAGGCAAAATTACGTAAGTCCAATTTGAGATATTGGTGAATATATTCGCTAATCTAAAAATCAGCTTTTCTGAATTTAGTTTTTTCCCTTGGTATAGTATTTATGGCTCAAAACGACTTCAGTTGCATGTTTCCATGTCACTGCTGTGTTTAGGGGGCCTGTGTATGGTTTGTCATTCACTTCTAAAGTAAATCTGATTTGTGCTCTGTATGTTGTAGAAATTGTTCTGAATTGAGCAACACCTTGGCTCCTAAAAGTAAAGCTCTTGTCACTAATTGAAAAGTTTGAGATATGTGCCAGCAGATTCACCACGAGATGGGGAAACTCACAGGCGTCTATTGTCTGTTGAGGCCTAAGCGCTGTAGAGTGCGAGTGAGACAGACGAGAACCTACGTCATAGGGAAACCCAGTAGAAGGCTTTTGTGGCCAAGGAGACATAGCAGTGTTAAATACGACGGACCTAAGATCGACCATAAGGGGAAACATTTATGAAAACTATTTAATTTTGCAGTAATGCAGGGAATCAAGCTACACTAATTTTAATCTGCCATTCTCCATAAATTTTCATGGTGTTCTCAACAAAACTTGAATATTGATCATATCTATAATAGTTTAGGATTTACTGTTAAAGTGAAATTAACAAGTATTGTAACAAAGACCTGAACGCTAAAATATGAACGCTTTGGTCCATCTTAAATATCGACGTTTCATATAGAAGCGCATCATTAAAATGACAAACGCTGTAAATATCAACTCTGTAACATTATGTGTTTAAAAGCTGTAGTAAATTTAAGTTTTTGGTATTTACTGTTAGGCATCAGATATTCATTTCCTCCGCACAAAACATATTGAACGATGACAGCATGATACCTTATTGAATCACTAGGTAATAGAATATTTCTTGTGAAGTTAAGAGCATAATACTTATTTTTGTTCTTTATTTATTTATCAGAAAGCACATTGGTGCAAGGCTACTGGCCGTGACGTCAAAGTTAAGAAGGAAATTGTATTAGTTTTATGTAAAAGAATTTAACGTTTATTATGTAGTGGATAATACTGTTACTTTATTTAGGAATGTGACAGTGGTCAAGCTTTGATTACTTAAATATGATAAAATGTAAAATAATGTAGTATAAGCTGTAGTCAATCAGGCGGACGGCTTCAGGAAAGGCAACTGGCCTAGTCAGTTGAGCGAGGATAATATTCAGCACGCGGGAAACGCGACAGGGGACGGGCAGAGGGACAGTGCTGGTGGAGACGCGAAAGCGTGAAAGGACTTAGAAAATTTCGCGTTGTGTTACATCGCGGGGCTTAGTCTCTGAGCGGTGAGCAACCGCCGGCCGAAGTGGCCGTGCGGTTAAAGGCGCTGCAGTCTGGAACCGCAAGACCGCTACGGTCGCAGGTTCGAATCCTGCCTCGGGCATGGATGTTTGTGATGTCCTTAGGTTAGTTAGGTTTAACTAGTTCTAAGTTCTAGGGGGCTAATGACCTCAGAAGTTGAGTCCCATAGTGCTCAGAGCCATTTGAACCATTTGGTGAGCAACCGCGCGCCTGGTGTGAACTCTAACTTTTCGCGTAGGCAAGGAACCGGAGTACTGGACTTGTGTTTCGCGATAAGATTGTGAATGATCGAACTGTATCAAATGAATATGGGCTCGAGTGTAACAGTAACTCCAAATACGACCACATTCGCTATTAGTTTGCTTTCTGAATAAACATTATTCAAACCAAATCGCAACTGTGTGGCCTACATCATTTATGGGTCGTTAATTTAGTTCTCGATATTATTATTACTCTTATTATATGTTATGTTAACTTTGTATTTTGCAAACTTGCTATCAGCCAGACAATTCAACCAAAGGGTGACAAGTGTCTAATTTAGGGCGTGTAATGTGATACGTGCGGTTCAACCCCTAGACGAGTTTGAGCAAAGACATTTCGATGAGGAGGACCTCATGTTAGCTCGAACATCTTTGGGATGTTAGCTCGCAACATGATGCGAGTCTTCTTTTTCTTATGTTCCTGAGAGTACTTGAGAACGAGGCAAAAATTGGAACAGGCAGGGTAGTGTCTGACGTAAAGACAAAGTCGACCTGAGAACTCGGCACTGTCTCTGCATTCGCAGAAAGCATGGGAAGGGACATAAGATGCTGTTTGTGTGAAAGGTGCGTCGCCGGTCAAATTCACAGAAACCCGGTGCTGCTGTTCACAGTTTTTTACTTCCTTACGGTCATTGATTGGAGTATAGATGCTGGGCTGTGACTGATATAACTGCTTGTGACGTTGGCGAAATGGAGCATGAGGGGAAGTTTTTGGAAAAGAGGATACATCGAAAATTCATTGGAGTTTTAATGCGACCCGTTTTTCTTGGCATAATTTTTAGGAGAAGAAACAATTGTACCATTGGCAGACAATGTTCTTAAACAGCGATTGGTGGTCATAGCTTGCTTTACGGGAAGGAAACAGCGGACTACAGACTTAAAAGAGAAAAGTAAGCATTCTGCACAGGCTTTTGCGCAGATCATGAGCTTCTGTCTTCACTCTAGCAAATGATCGGCCGTCCAGAGCCCATGTTGGGGAAGCACAGTCCTCACCCTGTACCTCAGTGAGCCAGTCACGACGCCAAGACTCTGCACGACTCGAGCTGATAATTTACAATAAGCAGTGTTAGCAGCACCGGCACCTTTGGGCAATCGTTGGTCATGATTTAGTCAGATAGTGCATTGGCAGATACATGCGGTTCTCAGTCTTACTGTCAGGCAAACAGTCAATGCGTTAGCTTTCCTTAGAATCTCGTGTGTCTTTTCAACCGTTAGTTGCCCCTATAGCTCCCACTCTCTGCGTTTCGCGTAACTCTGGGAACCAGAAGATTCACATGGTGGAAAGCGGAACGAGCAGTATTCTGATATTAACGTCGTGTTCTCAGAGAGTCAGATGAGTTCCATGTCTGTGGTTTGTTTCAATAATTCCAAAAACTTGCTGTCTTTTGCATATTTTAAGTACTTGTTTGATCTATTGTGCTTTTCTTGCTTCGCATTTGGGGTTTCTCTTTTTGTTACATAAAGGTGTAAAGCACCTTATGTGTCACCTACAGGTTTCTGTGTATTTAAAGAACTGTTGCTAACATCTTTGATAAGTTCTCGTGTATTTATCAGAATCTAAAAATTTGTTTTCTAATCCTTATTATCATAAGTTTGCCCATTGTGGCGAATCAATTTTATTTGTTTTGATACATGTAGGCTAGGCCTCTGTGGTAAATAAATAATTATTTTTAATCAATTGTGTCATTTATGCCAAACACCTTGCTACTCACAAATCCTAGCTCCATCCACTTCAATGAATTTCTGTGTAAAAACAAATAAAAAAAACAGTATAGCTGTGCTGGGCACATAACCCAGAGTCCTGCGGCTGGAATCCACAGTCTGCTACTATTGAACTGATGGGATGCTACGATCTGGGAGCTCTGAGGTGCTGAGCATAAATAAAATAATTTATAAAATATTATTATTCACTTACCACAGTGACCTATCACCAGAATTATCAAAACAAGTGAAACTGATTAGCCACAATGGGCAGACTTTTGAATACAAGGATTAGGAAGTTTAAAATAATATTTTTAGATTCTGATAAATAGCCATGAATTTAAGAGAGATTTTAGCAACAGTTCTTGTAATAAAAGATAACAGGCAGCTGACACTTAAGGCGCTACATACGTCTGTGAAGAAACCAGTGAAACCATGAATGGAATATAATAGTTAAAGACAAAAAATTGCATTGAATAGCTTAGCTTCTTTTTCCTAGAGAATAACATGATAAATTATTTTTGTTCCTCTTAAAATGGCGCATGAAAACTCTTAAATACAGGTATATATACTTTGAGGAGTGTGTTGTGACATACATCAAGATTAGGCTTTACTGGTTACCTTCAGTTTTTTTATTTACCTGCTTAGCTAACACTTATTTTCCCGGAGCTGCAAGACTTAACAGGGTAGTTTTATGAATTTTCAGGCCTAAATTCTTAAGTGTTAGCTTTTATTAGGCCGTGAAATTTACCATTTTGGTACACACTTCAGCATTTTCGGTACTAATTTGGTAAAATAACTAGCTTTTTGTTTTACGTTGCAGATGTTTTTTGCAGTTATGTGACATCTCATTAATTTATTTGACTTCTACAGCATTTTTCATATTGAAACGTCCCCTTTGAACAATTATACATGACTGTGCTTAAACTGACACACAATATTTTTAGTGCAACGCAATCTGACTTTCAAAAATCCCTACAAAAAAATGGCCCTGACTAACATTAACCCATGCGTTTCACAAATCGCTTACCTCACAAAAATCTTCGTTACTCGAACTACTGCAATACAGCGAGCGCCACTACTGCCAGCTAAATAAAAGATTCAAACTACGGAAGGCACTAACTACTGATAGGCATAGTTAGCAAATGAAAGATTTTGATAGAGAACAAATGATTTATTTACCTTAATATATATATATATATATATATATATATATATATATATATATAAAGTTCATGACATCCAGTCTTACAAATGTCCAAACTCCGCCATCTCTCTCCCCACATCCACCACTGCTGGCGGCTCACCTCCAACTGCGCAACGCTACGCGCTGTTCACATCCAGCTACTGCTGCCACACACTACAATGGCAGACAACAATGCAAACTAGCCACAGACTGCACACAGCACAGCAAGTGATTTTCATACAGAGCGCTACGTAACGTTGCCAATAAGGAAACATAAACAGCCTACTTACAATATATTAACCTTAATAAGCAATGTAAACATCACATTTTTTCACGCTTCTGGCGTATTTTGCAGACATTTGGTAAACAATTAATTTACGACTCTGATGTGTTTTTTTAACCGTGCAGCAATGTTTTGGTAGTAGTACGAATTCGTTATTCATAGATCAAACTTCCTCGATTTACAGTTTAGTCATCTGTTGGTGGCGCTAAGCACTCATTCCCTACAGTGCAGCTATTTGCTGGACAGGAGCAAGCAGGATGTGAAAGAGGACTAGCTGTCACTTTTGCGTTTTCACGGATCGTCGGATAGTATTTTAGGCAATACTCATTTTCAACAATTACTTCCTAATTCGTTATTTATATTCTACTAACTTAGCCCTCGCTGCTTCGTTTGCGTAGATTGTATGGCTTGCAGAGATTCTTTTTTGAAAAACAAATTTCCAAAGATTTGGCTTTAAAAATGCTTTGTCAATGAAATATTTTCATGAAACGTTGTGCTTGCTATTTCACTCCCTTGGGGGTTGAACTTCACTTCCAATAGAGAAGATAAATACAAATTTCCATAGATGTAGCTTCAAAAATGCTTCATCAATGAAATATTTGTACAAAAACTTTCATCCCTCATTTCACCCCCATGACTGTAGACTTTCCAAAAAATAGTGAACCACGTATTTTTTATTTATAACTGAGAATCCAAAATTAATTTTTCGTAGGTTAGCTATAAAAATTGTTTTCATAATAAAATATTTTCATAAGAAATGGCATCTCCTATTTCATCCCTCTTAGGGTTTCACTTTCCAAAACCACTGAAAAACGTATTTTTTTAAAATTTGTAACCGAGAGGTGAACTACCAATGCAGGCGAAGCTTTAAAAATAGTTCAGTAGTTCTTTAATAATGACATATTTTCAAAAAATGATTTGACCCACTCTTTCATCCCTACAAGGTTAAATTTCCAAAAATGAAGAAACACCTATTTCTTTATTTCTGACTGAGAAACGAAAGACCAATTTTCGTAGGTGTAGTTCCCAAATTGCCTTAATAGTACCTTTTTTTTTTAAAAAAAAAAAACTGTATCTCCTGTTTCACCCGCTTAGGGTGGGAATCCCTTCTTAAACGACGCCTACAGTGTAAGATCGATATCTTCATCAAATTTAAGATTTCTGTTTATAGTGAGCGATGATGAGTCAGTCAGACAGTCAGCAGTCAGTTGGGACATTGCCATTTATATACAGAGATAAGTTAATGTTGGTTTATATGTTTTGTTGAGAAATATGCTGACTACTCGTTCTAATAATGCATGATGAATGATTTATAGCTTCAAATCAAAGTTTCCAGTCAAACAAAATTTTATATAACAGTGATGCTAACGTACGTGGCGAATTTTTCGGCACCTCAGATACCTTGTTGTATTAGGATGCCGACTGGGAGGGGGCGGGGAGGAGGAGGTCACTAGGGGTTGAGGATACTTGAAGCACGGTTTTCAGAAGCGAGAGGCCCTTCCATCCCACCCCCACCCCCTGCCTTCCCTCCCTTGACCTTAGCATATGCTAGAATCTCATGATTCCAGGAATGAATTTGATATAAGATAGTACTGATGCTGATGTCAGCGACAAATAACAAGCACACTTGTCTAGGCATGGCAGATGAAAGTTCAACGATAATACGACCCCAAAAGTCATTTGGAGTTTATTCCATACCCGCACTGCCCTACTACTACAGTTTGTGAACACTTCATCACATGGCAACAGTCGAGATTGGTTTGCGCACGACCAGTGTGACAAGTGTGCATGTGCACTACCAGTGTTCGACGATCCACATCTACCTGGTGAAATTGGAAACCATGGACAAATAAAAACTCATGAGGTACTGCTAATCTCCATAGAGAGAAGTAGCTATGCAGTGATATCAACGGATGGGACCTGTTTGTGTCAAAGGGAGAGGATTAGGATATGTCCAACCAAGATCGTTGAGACATACAAGTTTGTGTGTAAAACACAGTTATTACTGGGTAAAGCAGAAGCCTTGGGATGCCAGATAGATGTTTTGACATCATACCAATAAACATCTTTGGTTATCGGGTATTCTGCTGAATATCAGCGTCATTCTGGGACTATATCAGCTAGCACCTGTTGAAAATGATAACATTGTCAAAAATCGTGCAACAACGAACTGATATCCGGCAGAATACCCGGCGCCTCAAGATGTCAACACATCGCCATGACAGTTTGAAGCACTACACGACACCAGTACACTGAGACCGTGGGCATGCATTTCGTTTACTCCGTATTGGCTCCAGAGATAGTAAACTTTTATGAACAAGGTGGCCCAAAGGGAATGACTAGGATGGAGTTGAAAAATATTGAAATATTAGTCGATGGCATGAACTGTGATATAGTGGGTACGACATTCCGTCTGTAAGCTATCATCAATGTAACAGGCATAACGAAGCTGACATGACTTTCGTTGTAATGGCAAGAAAAACCATTAGAAGTACTGCCAACTTAGAAACTGACCTATTTAAACAGCACCCTCCTTTAGTCATTAGCTGTGTTTATGGCTTCACTGAAGTCGGACTGCCACAGAGCAAATGTTTCAGCGCTTACGGAAATATCAAAATAGACAGAGCAACAAGATTATGACGAAGAGCATCTTGGTTTCTGATACTATTGTGCTTCTGCATTTGTTTCTGTAACCTGCGTCTACCCAGAGAAACGTCCACTATCATGAATATCCAGTCCTCCAACTATCCGTAAATTGGATCACATGCAGGAAGTAATTATCAGTTAAGTAGGAATAAAAAAAGAAACGACCTAATAAACAAAAAGAAATGATAGGCACGAGAAGGAATTTAGAGGGACGATGTGCTGTTAAGTGACTGGCGAGAAATTAATCGAGAAGGGAAAATTTGTTGATTTTATTATACTAGTGTATAATTAATTGTTCAGTGAAATCATGTTACTGTAGAGAAACAAACGAAGCAGCAGTAGGGTACCGTTTACAACTAAGAAACAGGTAATGAACGTCACAGACATCAGTCACTGACCCTCTCATTTAAGTTTGCTGATTTTTCTATCTCAGGATCTGCAGAGTATCTTTTCTCCGCCTGCATTGGCTAGTATCTTCGATGCTCATATTTTCCGTGCCAGGGAGGAAGATCAAAGTGGGAGCCTAAATTCGTGTGTCTCTATTTTCATCTAAATTACAACTGACAGTCAGTACAAAATTAATCGTTTACCAACTGCCTCAGACATGGATACCTGTTCACTTTCAAATAATGTGGGTGTGAAAACAAACTCATGCAACTAGGCAAATTTAGGTGGACGCTCTTGGTTTGATAGCAGGTGGGGAAGGGAGTTGAACGCAATTTTCGAAGCTAGTTCCAGTGGCGTCAAGGCGGTGTGTTCTGTGTCGCTACATACATGCCAACGCGCGGCCCTAGGCATGGGGCCGGGCCGAGTGGCAGGTCGTTTCGTATCCGAACAGTGGGACGCCGTCTTTAGAAAAACAATGGAAATTTGTGTTAAGTTCCTATGGAACCAAACCGCTGAGGTCATCGGTCCCTAGGCTTACGGCTTACACACTACTTAATCTAACTTAAACTAACTTACGCTAAGAACAACTCACACGCCCATGCCCAACGGAGGACTCGAACCTCCGACGGGAGGACCGTCTTCAAAAATTCAGCCATTGGATGGAATGGAATATTTTAGGCCGAGAGAGGTGGGCATTTGCTCACCTGTCTTCCGACTGGAGGAAACATCTGCTCCATCTGAAAGACACAGTCTGGTGATTGATCAAGATGCCCCCACTAAGTTTCGTTGCTCTCTGTGTGCAGAGGCGAGGACATCTTACAGAGAATTTGCCGGGGCATGGAGGAGAGTAGGCACAGCAAGCAGTTGGTGGCCTGTGATCAAGTAAGAAGTAATTTTTGAATGGGCATTTGATCAATTTCGAATTAGGTTTCTTCCTAACGATGCTGCTCCATCGTTAGGAATAGTCCGGAACACTCACAAGTGACGATTTCAGAAACATTTTTGCGTAAATTCAGGTGGAACCGAGTTGGGTGTTTGATCGGTTACGAAGCATTTCATGCAATGTGTGCCCAGGTAATTACAGTTGTTTATTTCGCGGTCAGTTAAGAGTTTGCTTTAATGGTTCAATTGCAAAGTGTTGAATTTTGCTACCTATTCTTTGTAATTGCGCGTGGATGTTTCGCTCCCTTATCCCTCTCGCCCTTTTACTTGCTTCGCTATTGTTTACTCGTATGCAAGCACAGTTCTAAACATACGGGAGTACGCGACATTTGTGAAAGAAATGTTAACAATACTACTACCTAATTCCCTAAACTCTTACAACAAAGTGCATCGGAACACATGTCCCCACGTCCTGCAATTTTTAGTACTCTGTACTCCATGAGAGAAAATTACTTCATATACTAGCAAAGTGCGATTCCTGGGCGGTCGTGTGGAGTTCAATAATTAAAACTCCGGTGCGCAGTTATCTCTTTAAGGTAGAGAATAGGGTTGTTAATTAAATTTCATGGAACTTCAGGCAGTTTGGAAGACAGGGTTGAATAAATACAGTGAATCACATAGTTTGCGCAGAGTTAGCGCTCCGCCATCCAAAGTCCTTGTTATAAGGCGAGATGATCCATTATCATTAGAAGCGTGGACCACTTTGTGGTTTAAGCTGAACTAGTGCAACAGAGGAAACTGAATGTACTGTGTATAGTTGTCAGCCTGTAAAATATGTATCGAAACACTGCAGATTTCATCTGTGGCGGAAGAGGATCTCCTGAAGGAGGGAGGTACGTTGCACCACAACAACATTTATCGGGCACCGCTCAGTAAAACTGAGACGCACGGATGACGTAAACGGTCGCAGAAACAGATTAGCCCAGAACAGACCAGATGCCGTTAGGTCAGGGCCAGCTCGCCGATACAACAAGAGCTGCGCTTTGACACCTGGGAATCACCAAACCACCAGACCGGAAAGGAGTCCAGAATTGTGATATCAGAGACGCGATAGAAAGGCAGAGCCACTGCAGTGTTGGTCGACTGATTGCTTCACATCCAAGCCATTGTTTTGTGTGGCCGGACTTTGTGGCCGAGCGGTTCTAGGCGCTTCAGTCCGGAACCGCCCTGCTGCTACAGTCGCAAGTTCAAATCCTGCCTCGGGCATGGAGGTGTGTGATGTCCTTAGTTTAGTTAGGTTTAAGTAGTTCTGAGTATAGGGGACTGATGACCTCAGATGTTAAGTCCCATAGTGCTCAGAACCATCAACCATTGTTTTGTGGTGGAGACTGATGCTTTATCAAAACAAGGACAGGCCACATCCCTATGGTTACTCGTCACTTTTAGTTAAAGGTATTGCATTCTGCGAGCCATTAGTCCTTAGTGGGGTCCTACGACAGTCGATGATCTAGTAGCCTACTAGTCTACTTGGCTGAACCAATCGCGAATTCTAGATGCAGCCCAGCTGCTTCCACCAAGACCTATGCCTTGGACTAAGCGCTCTCCAACCGCCAAACCACACAGATGCCTACTTCAGCTGCTGCCGTCCTCCTGTCCTGGAGGTCTACAGTTCGAGCCTGGAACGATGCTGCCGTTCAGCTGCTATCATTCACGCACACAAACTCCAAGCTACCTGTCTGTGTTTGTGTGAACAGCCCCCGCTTCTATTGCGAAGCCGGCCGCGGTGGTCTCGCGGTTAAGGCGCTCAGTCCGGAACCGCGCGACTGCTACCGTCGCAGGTTCGAATCCTGCCTCGGGCATGGATATGTGTGATGTCCTTACGTTAGTTAGGTTTAAGTAGTTCTAAGTTCTAGGGGACTGATGACCACAGATGTTAAGTCCCATAGTGCTCAGAGCCATTCGAACCATTTTTCTATTGCGAGCTTCCTCGTTCCCCCTGAATCCACTGTATGATACTGCTCGCCTCCCTGCGCAATACATTCTGGGATGCCAGGCAGTCTCTAGTCTGCATTTCGAGCCACTGCTCGCTGCTGCGGTCGACGTCCTTGCAGAATCGCTGCCATCTGCACCACTGGCCGGCCAACGCTACAAGCTGTGAAGCCGCCAACTGATGGCCGTACCTTCGCGGAGTCCATACACTGCTAACGTATTTGGGTCGTCAACTTCTCAGAGTATCATCACGAATGCTACAGTTGATGAACAACAAATTAATGTTTTCACAATGGTATTTTTGGGATTCGAATTATTATATTCTTCTCAAAGTCTGAGGAATATATTCCAATTCCAATCCCAAAGAATGCAGGTGCAGACAGATGTGAAAATTACCGAACAATCAGTTTAATAAGCGACGGATGCAAAATACTAACGCGAATTCTTTACAGACGAATGCAAAAACTGGTAGAAGCCGACCTCGGGGATGATCAGTTTGGATTCCGTAGAAATATTGGAACACGTGAGGCAATACTGACCCTACGACTTATCTTAGAAGAAAGATTAAGAAAAGGTAAACCTACGCTTCTAACGTTAGTAGATTTAGAGAAAGCTTTTGACAATGTTGACTGGAATTCTCTCTTTCAAATTCTGAAGGTGGCAGGGGTAAAATATAGGGAGCGAAAGGCTATTTACAATTTGTATAGAAACCAAATGTCAGTTATAAGAGTTGAGGGGCATGAAAGGGAAGCAGTGGTTGGGAAGGGAGTGAGACAGCGTTGTAGCCTCTCCCCGATGTTATTCAATCTGTATATTGAGCAAGCAGTAAAGGAAACAAAAGAAAAATTCGGAGTAGGTATTAAAATCCATGGAGAAGAAATAAAAACTTTGAGGTTCGCCGATGACATTGTAATTCTGTCAGAGACAGCAAAGGACTTGGAAGAGCAGTTGAACGGAATGGATAGTGTCTTGAAGGGAGGATGTAAGATGAACATCAACAAAAGCAAAACGAGGATAATGGAATGTAGTCGAATTAAGTCGGGTGATGCTAAGGGAATTAGACTGGGAAATGAGACACTTAAAGTAGTAAAGGAGTTTTGCTATTTGCGGAGCAAAATAACTGATGATGGTCGAAGTAGAGAGGATATAAAATGTAGACTGGCAATGGCAAGGAAAGCGTTTCTGACGAACAGAAGTTTGTTAACATCGAGTATAGATTTAAGTGTCAGGAAGTCGTTTCTGAAGGTATTTGTATGGAGTGTAGCCACGTATGAAAGTGAAACATGGACGATAACTAGTTTGGACAAGAAGTGAAAGGAAGGTTTCGAAATGTGGTGCTACAGTAGAATGCTGAAGATTAGATGCGTAGATCATATAACTAATGAGGAGGTATTGAATAGGATTGGGGAGAAGAGAAGTTTGTGGCACAAATTGAGTAGAAGAAGGGATAGGTTGGTAGGATATGTTCTGAGGCATCAAGGGATCACCAGTTTAGTATTGTATGGCAGCGTGTAAGGTAAAAATCGTAGAGGGAGACCAAGAGATGACTACACTAAACAGATTCAGAAGGATGTAGGTTGCTGTAGGTACTGGGAGATGAAGAAGCTTGCACAGGATAGAGTAGCATGGAGAGCTGCATCAAACAAGTCTCAGGACTGAAGACCACAACAACAACAACAACAACAACAACAACAACATGGTATTTTTATGACAACACTATCAGGAAATCCACTGACCAGTCCATTACCACTCCAAATAGGGTGAAAAATTGTCCTCCTGACCTCTGACAATCCGCGTCCATACCCCACCATGGAAGCCTACCACCGCGCACTCTACGGAGCGGAGAATTCAACATATTTGTGTACCTAGCAGAACAGAATTATATTATTTTCCAATTATTTCTAATCTGTCGGCCTTCTGTTTATGTAGGATATGTGCCACTTCAGACCAGAAGAAACGTATATGTTAAACCAATATCTCCACTTAACTTTTTTGTTGTATAATTTCATGTGGAACTACTGATCTCTTGAAGTAAAAAGAACGTCCTATGACATTTTCGGACGAAGGATAGGGTGAACAATCTTAATTATAAAGAATTTGTTTCTTCACACGCATTCGCCTCTTCTTGAAAATCGAGTATTGTGATAGTATACATGTTAAGCGAAGTGACTATGGCGAGGGTGTATGTAGCTGAATGTCGTATTTCTGTTGTTGATACTGGCGGAACAAAAGGGACGAAGTAACTGGGTACCTGCTGATACTCCATTCCTCTGAAATGGAACCAGAGGGGTCGCCGAGCAGAATATCCACATCCAACAGACGGAACACCTTCAAAAGTGTCGTAAAGCCTTACTCTGTGAGACACTGCTGGCGAGTTTGTAAATTAACCCACGAGGTTAGCACAAAGTGTAGTGATGAGAAACTGAAAGGCGCCACCTCCATTGCCCTTGTGGGCCAAATACTGGCGATGAAATTTTTCTACCAAAACGATTCAAGCCGGTTACAACCTCATCAAGGGGCACTACACAAATATGCATTAGCGATATTTTCTGCCTTGAGGCTCGGTAAAAAGCGCAGTGAACCTTCCCCAAGGGGACAGTTAGTCAGTAGTAGGGGAGACAGATGCAAGTTACGCAATTTATGATTTTTAATTTTTGAAGAGGCATTTTTTGCAGTTTTCATTTGAATCATTGTTGTGTATATTAATACGTATCCTTTGCTCTATTTTCCCACAAATTTGAGGCCATAGCAGCGTTTGGCTTTGGAAAAATCTCCTGTTGGCATCAGTTTTTGTCACGTACTTTCCTGACTCTGTTTTGATTGTAACTGACACTTGGTTATTTAGATAGGAAAAAGATGTTTCTTATTAAAGATGAGTAGTACTGAAAACATAAAAAAGATATTAATGAAAGCAATAATACATGTTTAAGACCTTAAAATACAATAAAACAGTAACTAAGTTTTCACATGCGTGAAAGTTAGTAGATATCGAAGTTCATAATTTCTGTGCCCACTGCCTACAGTCAATACACAGGTGTCATTTTCCTTAGCTTGCACTTGTAAACCATTTACCTAGTCTCTGCACTGAAGTAACAGACGTTTCGCCCATGTTCCAAATGTTCCAAAATTCGTGAGGCTGAAAATTACCTCTTCCAAGTGCTGTCGTCAAATTATTAAAAAAAAGAAGCTCGTTCTAAGTTGGTCGCCTCTGACTTTCGTAATGAAACAGTCTAATGGCTTTTTAAGAACCCAGCGACTCAGTCATCTAGAGTACTGAATATAATCTGCCTCGCGTTGAGATTAACACTTTTTCTACCCTTAAAATAGCCAACGGTGGTGGAAGCCGAACTAATATTTCGTCAGTTTCATCTGGAGGAACTCTCTTACAATAATTAATTTGATAATGAGCTTGCAGGTCTACGGACTGACAGCCCTTTCTTTTTTTATCTTCCTCAGTGCAGCAAGAACGCTGCCTGGAGCACCTTCTTTTCGTCGGTACCTGTTTTTTTAAGATTTTTCAGTATCGTCACCTGCAAAAAGGGAAAGAAGGAGCGCTCATACCGAAATTTTTATGACAACCTGTAACAGACATTTCAGACAATAATCTAGCTGAAAAACCTGATCTTGAAGCTAACCTGTTTTGTGTTACAGAATAGGTTTACGCAACTGTTATAAAAAATAGGTAATATTCGGAATGTAGACGTAAATGAAAGTATACTGAATAATGAGACATTATAATATAAATTAATGAATACTTACATCTGCTAAAATACGAAAACGGTGATGAAATTCAGGAAACTGTCGCCACGAAGTAACTCGCAAGGCGGATATTGCGAGGCACTACTAGGAATTCGCGGATAGAGATCGCGCCGGGTCCTCGCCTAATCTGCCGGCAGAGGGCGCCCTGATTGCGTTAAGAGCGCATAACCGGTACGCGGGAGTCTCGAGCGGCCGCGGCCGTAAATTTAAATTATTAGTCTGCGGCGGCGCCTCTCCAGGGCCTCATCCAGTCTGGAGGATTCGGCACGCGCTGGAAGGCCGCGGAAGGAGCCGCCGCAGCAAATGGTCCCGAGGGCCAACACCGTGGGGAGCGTGCTTCTCGTTAACTATAAAATTTACACATTAATCTTGCCCGAAAAGAAAACTGGCCGCTGCAGGCTTCCGAGTAATTATACCGTCCCCTCCAAAATTTCGGCACGAAGTTGCGCAATTACTTATGATGCTGCATACCCACTGTCTGTAGAATGGCAAACCAGATCACAAGCAGAAGAATGAAAATTGCCTCATTGTTATTACCTACTGTCAAGTTTTGCAACGAATACTTCTCTTCAAGAATATATCATAAAATATTTCCTGACAGGTAGTATAATTTTACCACCAGTTAGTATGAAACAGCCAACCCCTCCCCCCCACCCCCACCCCCTTCCACAAACACACACTAATGTATCTTGACGACCTGGAAAGAATACTGGCGAGCATCAACAGTCTCGCGATGACGTATACAAACAGGGAGCATGGCTGCTCTCCAACAGATATACGAAGACAATGATTTTATAGCGGAAAATGACAGTTCATGTAACATTTGTTTATTATGAAATTTTAGCTCCCAACATATAAAGCTGATCTGTGTGCGCAATATTTTATCAAACGATTTAAAGCATTCTTGTAAATATCCAACAGTAATAGAAGGCTATCCTAGAGCTGACCATGACCAGAGACAGCGCGTCTTCAAAATGCGACAAAACTGGAGTGCTCGATAGACAACGATAACCACCTGATAACCATGTAACGCCGGAAATGCATATCCTCGTATTTCCATCTATTGTACTATAATTTTTTTCCTTATTTTGTTACCTGAATATATGACGTTTCTGTGTCTTTGTATATTGTAATTGTTTTACTATTTGTATATATATGCATTTATGTCGATGTATAATTGGTTTGTTGTGTAAAGATTATTTGTATTTTTACGCTGGGTCTCGCCTAGGGAAAACTATGCTATCGAACGAATACATCGATAGGTCGTGTGGAGAACCAAAGTGTTTAGGATCTTTGGTAGTGTTAACTCTGACGCGTGGAGCGCGGGCAGAGCATGAGAGAGTCTGGCTGGAGTAGCGAGTGGAGCAGGTGTGTGGTGTGAAGCTCCCGCGAGTTGCCGCGCTTTCGGGGTTTGGCAGCATGTAATTGCGCTCGACTTGCGATGATAGTTTCTGACATGGTGTCGCGGACGGGAAGCATTAGCTGGCGCACATCAAGAGCCCGTTTCGTCTGGTGACCGTGTCGAGAAGAAGGCGCGCCAACATCCAGCTTCTGCAACAGCGACGGCCAACAATGAGTGACTGTCGCCACATCCTCGATCGACGGCTTCAAACCTTCAATCAACCAACAAGGAAGACGGGAAGCACGTAAAGTTTTAGAACTGTATGGCAGACTTCAGCTTTTCAAACTTTTAAAATTGTTGCATCACAAAATTACAGCAACTTAGCATGAACCTTTGTTGCTCATTGTCCCAATTGCATTACCAAGCAGGGTCCCTTCCTTTTCCGAAATGAACCCGAGTGTCGTTGAAATTCAAACGCCAGCATAATTCCATTTCACTGCTTTAATTTCAAAGTTCAGTTAAAGTATTCATAGCTGGCTACAATACTTAGATTACACAAGCACAAATTAAGAGTGCTAGTTTTGTTACCATATTTTAGCTTACCTGTGACTGCAGCTCAGCTTGGTACGTACTAAATTTTACTATTGTTAATTGTTCAGAATCGTTTAATTCAAGTTCAAAGTTAAATCTCTTATTTCTAAATTGCGTAGATTCAAGTAGCTTTTGAAATGATTGTTGAGGTAGTCCAAGACTAACCGTATTTTACTGAATTTCGATGTGCTTCTGAAAGAAAGCTCACTATTAACTTCAGTCACTAAATTAACTTTCGATTTTCCGGTTTTATTAATTCTTTTGCTAAATTAAGTGTAGCGAAATTTATTACTTCTGACAAACTTTGTTTTCACACTACACTTGTCAACCTTCAGTTGCCACGCTTCTAGTGCTAATTATATGTGTAATAATCTTTCTTTTTCAGTTACTATAGTAATGGTCCTTAGGACTGGCGACCGTAATTTCCCCCAAATCTCAAATATCTAATTACCGCTAGTTGATTGATAACATAACGGCCGCACATTTACTTTCTTTATTAACTTTACCCCTATTTCAAAATTAATTTCCACCAGTTTCATTAGCATTTTTCCTTTCATTTAGATGTAACCCTTTCCTCCCTCTTTACCGACAAATTAACCTCGGTGACGATTGCTTTTCCCAAATTTCCATTAGGTACACGCGGTTTAATTTTTCACTGTCATTAAGGTCGATAAGTGAGGGGGAGGTTACACGTGGCGACCTGGTGACAGGACAATCTTCGGATTTGAGGTTGTTCTGGACACGAATTTTGCATTGTGCAAATCTCGTAACAAAGTACTTGTTATGAAATGGTCGATACGTGAGTGAGAATATTAGTATGAGGAATCCTAATTAGATTTTAGATTTGGCATTTATATTGAAAATTATTAAAACGAGTGAAGGCAACAATTACCAAAATTTGGTAGACTTGGATACGGAACAAACGGTCGAACAGTGGGAAACGCGCACCGCGGAACCCATTGTTCAGCGGCAGGCGGCTAGCATGAAAGACGCGACCGCCGAAATGCAACAAAGAGCAGAAATGGAATTCCAGACTTTAGAAAATGTTTCGGAATCGGAAGTGAAAATCAAACCTGAATCTCTTGATGGCGAATACGGGGGGACAATTAAAGAGGATGCCGCTACGGAAGTAAAACCGGTAGTTTCCGGGAATTTAACTGATTTATTGAATGTTTTGATTAACGAAATCAAGAGTCAATCGGCCAAGCAAGAAGCTCAGGCTGCCAAGCAAGAAGCTCAGGCTGCCAAGCAAGAAGCTCAGGCTGCCAAGCAAGAAGCTCAGTCTGAAAAAATTGAACGGATGCTAGACAATAAGAACAAAGCTATTAACGTTTTTAACAACAATGTTGGAGTTGTTAACACAAAAGTTGATAAAATCAAAGAAGATATTGTTGTAATTAAGACCGAAATCGGTAATCTTAAACAGGAAATGATGGGCGTTCAGGCGGAAATTACGAGTATAAATACTCGTTTTGATTCCGAAATTAGCAGTATCGAGAAAAGTGTAGGAGAAGCAGTTGCTCCGATCATCGAGAATAAGGTGACGGAACAAATTCAATTAGTGAAAAAAGAGGATCAAAAGAAGGTGGAAACTTTAGAGGCTTTAGTATCCGAAGTAGATACCAAAGTGACGAAGCAGGCTGATACCTGCGAAGAGAAAAAAAGGGAAGTAGAAACGCTTGCGACAACCACTTGCCAAGTAATTACGAGAGTGTCGGAATTAGGAAAGAAACTTGACGAAAAACAGAGCTATGTGCCAATCTGTGCTCATAGTTCGGAATTGTTGACGAAAGAGGAGCGGTTCGACCCCTTGAAAAAAGGCGGTATACACGCGACGGATTTCATTAAAAATTGTGAAAGAGTTTTACCCAGATCATGGACTAATGAGAGAAAAATTAATGCGGTTATTGATGTGTTGGCTGGTGATGCCAAGCGTTGGGGCTTAAACCTCAACATTACGAACCTGACTTTTGACGAGTTTAAAAATTTGTTTCTGGCTGAATACTGCTCAGAGCAAAAACAGCAAAGTGTCTGGCGCGAATTTGTCGTATCGAGGCCTTTCGATGCGAATTCGCGCGGCTCGATGAAGGAGTTTTGTGAGGGCTGGATCCGCAAGTTGGAATACTTGCGTGATCGCCGCACGGAATCCGAAATAGTCTGGGAACTCTACAAGAAGCTTCCATATGACACAAAACGCTACGTAGGAAGCAATTACAGGACAATCAATGATTTCCTGGAAAGAGTTGAGGACGAGGACAATTGGCGTAATAATCGCGATAGTGGTAGAGGCCGTGGTAACAACAACGGGTACCACAGCAACCACAACAACGATAACCATGGGAATAATGCATACCGCAACCATGGCAGCAATAACAATAGTGGTTCGGACCGTAGTAAGAATCGGTACAATGCAAATAATAACAGGAATGACGGAAACCAGTATCATACTAACGTGATACGGGCTTCACAGGATAGTAATAACGCCAGAGGGTGCGATAAGCCGCCTCAGCAGCATCTGGGGATCAGATCTGCCGGGACGAGACAGGGAAACCATTAGCCGCGCCAGTGAGGGGCCCACCGGGCGTGGAGAAATTTTGGAGGCCCAATAACAGTAGAAAACCCAGGTGTCGTCGTTATGAAAATTCCGTGTGGAATAATCAACGGCGGGAGAGTGTGCCAGTGTTAGGAGAAAGGAGTGAGCCCACGAGTAGTAGATCAGCTGTAGACACGGCGGTAGAAAATACATTCACTGTCAGTGAGAACAATTTAAGTAGTGTTCCGGAAAACGATTATAAAGTGGCAGCTGTAACACCCACAGCGGAAATGAAGATTGAGTTTAAGAATGATTCGCAATTGTTGAGAGAAGATCAGATGTCGGATAACACGTTCGACATTGAGCGAGGGGATGCAGAGAGGGATGAGGTCTGGTTAAGGCAGTTCGGTCGCTTATACGACGAACTAAGAGATTATAGGGGCCTGTATGGGAGAAGTGTTTATGGGGAGCGCGGGCAGGATTTGCCGCGTCTCGTCCCACAGGAAGATAGTATTTGTGAAGTGATAGAAAGTTCTGGCCCTAACCGGCAGACTTTACTAGAAATAGTTGATGTTAATGCGGAGCACGAGCAAGATTCGTCGTGTTTCGTCCCGCAGGAGTTGGATGTTGAAGAAGTAACGGAAAGTTCTGGCCCTGACCGGCAGACTTTACCGAAAGTTATAGTGGTAGAAGTGGCCGACCCATCCGACGCAAAACTCCAGTTTAAACATTGCGAAAGTATTGAGGAGAGAGATTACGAGAATTTTAGTGATAGCCGGACACGATTGGTAGAAAAGCACGTAGATTACAGCGTGTATGAGGTTAGAGTTGACGTTATGCGGTCAGACGGTAGCAGTGTGAGTTGCGCAGATCTAGAGGAAGTAATTGCAGATACTACTGGGCACATTTCTCCAGGTAGATTGGCAGATGAGATCAATCTGACCAAAGAGGAATCAACGAAGGTGACAATTAGTGAATTGATAGCAAAGCAACACTCACTAGTTGACGAGTTACAGGAAAAGGTTTCGGTATTGGAAGCGAAGCTTCAGACTAAGCCTCAGGACAAACGTGTTGAAATTAAAACTGTATGTGAACAAAGGCTGAAAAAGCCGCCAGATAAACCGGATTTAGGATCAAAGCCGGATGGTTTTTCTGGAATGACCTGGATATAGACGAGGATTTACTGTGGGAAAATAAAGAAACAGTCGAGGACAAGTGTAGACAGATAGTAGTGTCTGTTAATATGCACGACCTACAACTAAACATGTTGATTGACACCGGTGCAGAACTGAGTGCTGTATCTGGGAAAATATTTGAGTTACTGAAAGACAGACCTGGCATCGTAGTTTGCCAGTAACAGGAGTGAAAATTATCGGTGCTACTGGGAAGGCCAGTAAACCGGTCCCGAAACAGATTTTTGTCAACTTCGAGATATGTGAGGCACGATTTGAACAAGAGTTTGTCGTCGTGCCAGACTTAACTGCGGAAGTAATTGTCGGGTTAGATTGGCAATTAAAGTACCGTGCAGTGATTAATTTCGAAAGCAAAACTTTGACATGTACGTCACAACATAAAACAATAGTAGTTAGCTTTGACGAGGCAGGAGACGGTGTGCATAGGCAATACCAGCCTATACACATTGTTAACTGGCCGGATGGTATTGATGTAGGTATGAATATGAACTACTGTAATGTGAGGAATCTCGGCATTGACAATAGTGTAGAAAGTGAATTGGAAAGTATTGTAGACGGTGTGTCAAACGTAACACACGAACAAAGACGAGGCCTGTATGAAGTGATAATGAGGAATAAGAGTGTGTTTCAGACAAACCGGGACTTGTGGAAGGATATAAATGCAAGCTGCATGTAATTCCGCACGAACCATTCTTCGTGAGACCGTATGCTATACCGCTGTCCAAAAAGGAAGCAGTGCAACGGGAGATACGAGGCCTGTTCAGAAAGTAAGCTCCGATTGATTGCCAAATTGAAACCACAGTGAACATCAGAAATGTTTTACTTGTAACAATTAGCTACACCTTTCAGCTACTTCTCTACGTAGTCGCCGTTCTGACTTAGACTTTTGTCATAGCGTTGTACCAACTTTTCAATAGCCTCATCATAGAAGGCAGCCGCCAGTGCTTTCCGCCAATTCTCCACGCTGGCCTACACCTCGTTGTCTGTGTCAAAATGTTGTCTTCAAAGACAGCGGTTCATGTGACCAGAGATGAAACTCAGGGGGAGACAATTGCGGACTGTATTGTGGGTGATCCCACATTTCCATTTGAAAACGATGCAGGAGCATCTTCATTGCCCCTGCAGAATGCGGCTGAGAATTGTCTTGAAGAAGAAACAGCACGACAGTTATGTAATGTTAGCTGCATAGCTTCAGGCGAAATTTCTTACCAGGCCCTCGTACTTGGCGGCAGACACTATTTTCTAGACATCTTTACGCACTCACTGCGAGCTCAGAAATGAGAAGAGCGACGTGATGCTAACTGGGGTTATACCAGAGACACTACCCAACACATCTGTGCAAAGCTTTATCGGATTTTCATAGTCGTTTCCATTTCGCGACCGATCGGAGCTTACTTTCTGAACGCCCCTCGTAGATAAGATGATCGAATGGGGAGTGATTGAAACAAGTACGAGTCCATACAATAACGGTTTGGTCATTGTAGCAAAACGGGATGGTAGTGTGCGTATTGTGATTGACGCACGCACGTTGAATAGGGTCGTTCAACGTGAAAAAGACCGACCAGAGAGTATGGAGGAGATTTTGCAACGTTTTCATGACGTTAAGTTCATGACTAGCCTCGGTCTGACGGCTAGTTACTGGCAAATAGAACTCGAAGAAGAATCTAGGCCGTACACCGCCTTCTTGTTTGGGGGCAGGTGTTATCAGTATAGAGTACTGCCGTTTGGACTTAATATATCTGTGTCCGTATTCATCAGGGCCCTAGATAAAGTGCTAGGACCGGCTTTGAGTTCAAGATTAACTGTATATGTTGACGACCTATTGTTGGCCAATGCCACTTGGCATGACCATTGTGACCTGTTAGATGAAGCTTTTAGAGCATTGCGCCGTGGCGGAATGACTCTAAAGCTAAAGAAATGCGAATTTGTGAAGCAGGAACTGAAATTTTTAGGGCATGTAATTACCACTGCTGGTATTACGAAGGACCCAGAGAAACTAGAGGCAATAAGGAATTGTCCTCCACCCAAGTCTAGGAAACAGTTAAGGTTTCTTGGGTTATCAGGATTTTACCGTAAATTTGTAAAAGGACAAGTGTTTAATGATGAAAATTTGAATAACCTCTTACGCAAAAACGTTCCGTTTGTGTGGACTGACGGGTGTCAGGCCGCTTTTGAGAGATTAAAAGACGAGTTGTTAAGATCTAACATACTATTTCATCCTGATTTATCGCTACCCTTCCAGCTGGGAACGGATTCGTCGAATTACGGGGTGGGGGTAGAACTGTTCCAAGAGGTTGATAAAGGAGAGGATAAGGAACACAGGACGATAGCGTTCGCGAGTCGAACTTTATCAAAAAGTGAGCGAAACTACACGATTTCTGAGAAAGAGTGTCTCGCTATCGTGTGGGGATTCAAGAAGTTCAAGGGCTACCTTTGGGACCGTAAGGTGATTATTCATACGGACCATAAGGCGCTCACTTATCTGAAGGATTGTAAACTACTTCACGAAAGACTGACTAGGTGGTCGCTGTATTTACAGCAATTTAACTATGACATCTGTTACGTAAAAGGGACCGACAATTGCATAGCGGATGCGCTGTCGCGGTTGCCCGAGTCTAATCAAGAGATATTGAAAGATGAGTCAGATGGAGTGGTCAAATTATACTATTTTAAAGAAGTTGAGGGACTAAATTAATAATGAACGTCTGTAAGAATCTACGTCGTCATTAGAACGAGGACGGTTGTTTAAATATGGTGAAAACCCGATATGACGAAAGAAGTCCAGAAGGAGAGAAATTAAGGAAGTATTACAAGATATACGATCAGATCTTGTACATACGTAAGGGTGAAGATAGTAATATTTGGCGGGTATGCTGGCCCACCAAATACGTCACGGAAATAATAGACTACTACCATTTGGCGTATGGTCACTGCGGACCTAAGAAATGTACGGAAAAGCTGAGTGAAGTAGTGCATTTTAACAACATGTTAAAACGCGTTACTGACAGAGTGAAAACTTGCGATTTACGTCAGAAGGTGAAGGTTACCAACTGTACGAGTCGTGGTCCTATGCAAAGTATAAGGCCTAACGACACCTTTGAATTACTGTGCGTGGACATGTACGGACCTTTGCCCTAGTCATCAGGAAACTTTGCCTACATTTTAGTAGTGCTAGAAGCTTTCTCCAAGTTCATCAAACTATACCCGATTAGGAAAGCTACAGCCAAAGCGGTCTATAGCAAGCTTGTGAAGGATTATTTTGTTCATATTTGTAAGCCCAAGGCGATTCTATCAGACAATGGGGCACAATTTACTTCTAAGTTGTGGAATGAAGGCATGGAAAGTAATGGGGTCAAAGTGATCCATATTTCAGCTTACTGTCTGGCTGGAAATCCCGCTGAGAGGTATATGCGTGAGCTAGGCCGACTTTGCCGTACCTACTGCCATGACAACCATAGGGCATGGGGCAAATATGTAGCAGTATTTGAGAGAATTATGAACACCTTGAGACATGAATCGACGGGATTTTCTCCAGAGGAAATCCTGTTGGATGACAGAAGTAAAAGTTTAGTGGAAGAGATAATCAAATTCCCTCCACGGATTAACATTAGTATTGGTGTGAAAAAAGATCGTTTGCGAGAAGTAATGAAGCTAAAAGCCGATGCTCGCATACGTCGTCATGACGCTAAAGCGCGTTTTGCTAAGTTTGCAATAGGAGACTTAGTACTTGTAAAAGCTCATGAGAAATCGAGCGAGATAGACCATGAAATCTCTCAATTTAAGTTTGTTTATAATGGACCATATAAAGTCATTGGTATACCTCACACAAATGCTTATTGCTTAGAGTATCCAAGCTCTGGAAAACTATTAGGTATACGGAACATTGTAGACTTGAAATTGTACCAACCTAGGATCGATTAATACCACACAATGGGTAATTTGTACAGTATGTAAAATAGAGTGTAAGATTCAACGATTTGCTAGATTGCCATGCTTTTGACTGACCAAGGTCATTAAAGAAGTTGTAATTAATAAGTAATTTTGATTAATCAATTTAATTTTAATCAATTTAATCATGATCTAATCAACTGAAAAATCCAAGCTGCTAGTTTAAGTTTTCAGCTGAGTCACAGTAGATTAAGGAATGTAACTATGATTTTGTAAATAGCTGTAAGATTTCATAAATATGTGATTTACTAGTCATTGCCGATGTACTTAGCCGCTGTTTTATGTTTCAGGCTAGTACATGCGTGTGATGATGGACAGTGTTGAGTTATCCACTGTGATAGTGTTTATGGACTCTTTGAGATTACTCGGGAGTGAGTTTTTCCGAAAGAATTCAGTGAAACGGACGTTCTGGAAACGCCGTTACAAGGGCGAGTGAGATCAAGCGTGCCGCACAGGCGGGCGCAACAATACTGGCAAGGCGGAGCCGCTGTCGGCTCTTGTGCCGCTGTTGGCTCTTGTGCCGCTGTCGGCATTCTTTGTACTTGCGAGTACGGAAGGTGGAGTTGTTTTTTTTTCCCGGACAGCTGATGTGAAAGAATTCTGCTGTTAATATTTATGTTTTTGTCGATCTGCTGTACATTATTTTCTTGTTTAGCGTTAAATAGATTCTCGTGACGAGAATATTAATTATGAAAAGGTTATACAAAATGTGTAGTCTATTTAATTATTTATTTGCGTATTTTGATCTACCTTTTTTTTATGACCATGCACTCCAATTAATTTTGCAAATAGTATTTCATTTCTTATAGTGTTACGAATTTTAATGATTTTGGAATAGCTAAACAATTTTCTATGAATTTTAATATGTTGTCAACCTGTTTTATTTTGTGCAAGATGACAGAGTGGAATAAGATTAGGAGTGTCTCCACTCAATTATTATGGTCTAAAAATTGATTTATGGTCAATTAGCCTAATGCTAAATTTTGTTGATATTTTGAGCATATGCATTTCCGCTGTTTCTTTTTTGGGACATTTTCTGAGTCTGTTTAGGTTACACGAACGTCCTCAGACAATTTGGGGCACGTGTAACGCCGGAAATGCATATCCTCGTATTTCCATCTATTGTACTATAATTTTTTCCTTGTTTTGTTACCTGAATATATGACGTTTCTGTGTCTTTGTATATTGTAATTGTTTTACTATTTGTATATATATATGCATTTATGTCGATGTATAATTGGTTTGTTGTGTAAAGATTATTTGTATTTTTACGCTGGGTCTCGCCTAGGGAAAACTATGCTATCGAACGAATACATCGATAGGTCGTGTGGAGAACCAAAGTGTTTAGGATCTTTGGTAGTGTTAACTCTGACGCGTGGAGCGCGGGCAGAGCATGAGAGAGTCTGGCTGGAGTAGCGAGTGGAGCAGGTGTGTGGTGTGAAGCTCCCGCGAGTTGCCGCGCTTTCGGGATTTGGCAGCATGTAATTGCGCTCGACTTGCGATGATAGTTTCTGACATGGTGTCGCGGACGGGAAGCATTAGCTGGTGCACATCAAGAGCCCGTTTCGTCTGGTGACCGTGTCGAGAAGAAGGCGCGCCAACATCCAGCTTCTGCAACAGCGACGGCCGACAATGAGTGACTGTCGCCACATCCTCGATCGACGGCTTCAAACCTTCAATCAACCAACAAGGAAGACTGGAAGCACGTAAAGTTTTAGAACTGTATGGCAGACATCAGCTTTTCAAACTTTTAAAATTGTTGCATCACAAAATTACAGCTACTTAGCATGAACCTTTGTTGCTCATTGTCCCAATTGCATTGCCAAGCAGGGTCCCTTCCTTTTCCGAAATGAACCCGAGTGTCGTTGAAATTCAAACGCCAGCATAATTCCATTTCACTGCTTTAATTTCAAAGTTCAGTTAAAGTATTCATAGCTGGCTACAATACTTAGATTACACAAGCACAAATTAAGAGTGTTAGTTTTGTTACCATATTTTAGCTTACCTGTGACTGCAGCTCAGCTTGGTACGTACTAAATTTTACTATTGTTAATTGTTCAGAATCGTTTAATTCAAGTTCAAAGTTAAATCTCTTATTTCTAAATTGCGTAGATTCAAGTAGCTTTTGAAATGATTGTTGAGGTAGTCCAAGACTAACCGTATTTTACTGAATTTCGATGTGCTTCAGAAAGAAAGCTCACTATTAACTTCAGTCACTAAATTAACTTTCGATTTTCCGGTTTTATTAATTCTTTTGCTAAATTAAGTGTAGCGAAATTTATTACTTCTGACAAACTTTCAGTTTTCACACTACACTTGTCAACCTTCAGTTGCCACGCTTCTAGTGCTAATTATATGTGTAATAATCTTTCTTTTTCAGTTAATATAGTAATGGTCCTTAGGACTGGCGACCGTAATTTCCCCCAAATCTCAAATATCTAATTACCGCTAGTTGATTGTTAACGTAACGGCCGCACATTTACTTTCTTTATTAACTTTACCCCTATTTCAAAATAATTTCCACCAGTTTCATTAGCATTTTTCCTTTCATTTAGATGTAACCCTTTCCTCCCTCTTTACCGACAAATTAACCTCGGTGACGATTGCTTTTCCCAAATTTCCATTAGGTACACGCGGTTTAATTTTTCACTGTCATTAAGGTCGATAAGTGAGGGGGAGGTTACAACCACCTATGGGTGCTAACCCTGTTTCTACTCATGATTTTGGCACTGGTAGCGTCTGTCTCGTTCGTAGCTTCTGCTGCATTGTGAAGGAAATGATGATCGAGGTAATTCCCCATATTTTTAATTATTATCTGAGTATATTTCAGACCAGGAAGCAACAAAGTTTCATCCACCTGCCCCTAGCCTCCGTTGGTAACGCACCAGGAGTGTATCAAGCCACATTTGTATATTTTCTTTTTGTTTTCAGCGGTTAATTGTTAAATTTCTCGCGTTTTTTTGTACTTGCATACTCCTTAAGTTCATTGCGTGTTATCGTATTTAGTGGGTGTTCTCGGATCTTAGTATCTGTGTAGTGTACATTTGCGTCCTCTGTAGCTCATTGTTTATTTGATTTTAAAAACCAGTGACCGTTTATCACAGGAGTCAGTGACCAACCTCCGATTGTGACGCAGCGGGAGAGTAACAACTCATATAGCAGGCTGTCGTCTGTTTGTTTTCATTCTAAAGTTAGTGGTAGTGGAATGGGTGTTTGTGTACGCCTACTGTGTGTGGACACAGGAGGAGTTGGCTGCATTTCGCGAGAAGCTGAAGTCTCTTATGGACACGCTAAGACGCCTGCATCCCGCTGCCTTAGTTGTGGCAATGGTGGATCATCTGGCGCAATGCATGGGTTACCTCAGGTGTCATTCCCCACTGTTCGTCATTCTTCAGTTACTTTCATTCTCCACCGACCATAATTTTCTACTCGCTATCACACTCCAGCGACCATCATTTTCTCCACTGACCATCAGCCTCTCCATTGATCATTCTCCATTGGCCATTATTTTCCACCTAATACTAGCACGGTAATTGTTGTCAGATATTTTCACAAAAAAAGTGGTACAAATGGCTCTGAGCACAATGGGACTCAACTGCTGTGGTCATAAGTCCCCTAGAACTTAGAACTACTTAAACCTAACTAAGGGCATCACACACATCCATGCCCGAGACAGGATTCGAACCTGCGACCGTAGATATTTTCACATCTGCCTCGTCTACCGTACAGGCTCATGATTAACTTTCACCACACATACGTTTGCGCAGTATCAAAAGTAGTTCCACATCTGCCTCATCACCATCACACTCAGTAAAGCACCTTCCTTTGTCTTTCAGTAGTGGTTGCTGAAATCAGGCAACAAAAGTATTAATATATGTTAAAGAAAGAATAAGATTTTCCACTGAGTAGCACCAAAAGATGACATAGTTTTACACAGTGCTGGTGTTAGGGATTCTGATCATATTGATATGTTAAATGCATTCCAAGGTGTAGGATCAACTGCTTTTTGCAATGTTGTCGTTGTTCACTTTGCTAAATTTTGGTGTAATTCAGGCTGCAGGTTAGGCCTCCAGTAGTACTCAAGGTGATTTTAATGTTCTCAGTAAGCAAGCCATGTGGATTTGTAATAGATTATACAGACATTTTAAGTGCAGAAATCCTTAATTTGAGTGTCCATTGTGGTCTCCAAGTGTGCAAAATCTTATAAATTTAGGGAAGTAGCATAATTGTACTATTTCTCTAGTACTATTTCTGTAGTAAAAATCTGTCATTCCTCTCATCATGAATTGGTAATGGAAAACGTTAGGAAAGCAGCGCACATCATCACAGTGAGTACCTGTCATGTATGTGAATACCATTGCAGCACTTAAATACTTGATTTTAGAGTGCTACACCAAGATTATTCCTAAACAATTAAATTTATAATGCCTATATATTTGTGATTCCCGTAGTATTTTAGCCTGAACAGCCCTTTAGACCTAATTTTTCATTTCAATCTGTCTGTTATTTTTATTACACCATATCATTTTAGACAATGAAATAATACAGGTATACTACATAGTTCAAAATCATGTTTTAGACACAAATTTGACGAATATGTGTGTGCTTGTATATGGAAAACAACATCGTGTTTCTAGAAGTAAACATTGTGCTACTCGATGTAAACACTGCAATTGTGATACATTTTTGTATACTTTATAGACTTGGAAATATTATTATGACATTTTCATACGCATAAAAATGTGGTAAATGATTAACCTGAGGCTCTGTTGTGTCTTACACTACAGTATAGCAATCAAAATTTTAATGTACCCTACTACTATCGTCTGTTAGTGAACACACACTACAGTAGATCAGTAATGAGTTGGCTCTCATCTATTTATGGAGGACATGTTTCGTCATTGTTGTAATATTTCGCAGCTCAAATGGCTCTGAGCACTATGGGACTCAACTTCTGTGGTCATCAGTCCCCTAGAACTTAGAACTACTTAAACCTAACTAACCTAAGGACATCACACACATCCATGCCCGAGGCAGGATTCGAACCTGCGACCGTAGCAGTCGCACGGTTCCGGACTGCGCGCCTAGAACCGCGAGACCACCGCGGCCGGCTATTTCGCAGCGATTGATATATAGCTTACTTTAAAATTGGCAAATACGATTGGCAAGCCTGTCAATAAAGAATTTTCTATAATCAGTAATGAAAACATTATTGACAATTTCTTTGTCATATTTTATATAACTCAACCTGCATTACGTATTTTAGACTTGGGAAGATTGCAAACGTAGTTCCTTTGGTACATAATTCGGGTAATTTTTATTACAGCTAAGGTGGGGCTACGTTGTG
The DNA here is from genome assembly GCF_023898315.1 of Schistocerca nitens. Taxonomy (NCBI): domain Eukaryota; kingdom Metazoa; phylum Arthropoda; class Insecta; order Orthoptera; family Acrididae; genus Schistocerca; species Schistocerca nitens. Next base: position 1,873,409 of record NC_064619.1, on the reverse strand, counting down.
ACTGGCTGTTACATTTCAATGGCTACTAAAATACTAGTTTTTGATAGTTTGCGATTGGAGGGGAGGGTTGGAGGTGGTACACTGTCCACTGTGTGTGTGTGTGTGTGTGTGTGTGTGTGTGTGTGTGTGTGTCTGTGCATGCAATTCAGTGGTAATGTATTATCCTATATTACACAGAGAGCTCGACAGCGTCATTTTAATATTACTGTAGAGGTAAGTATGTGTACGCATGTATCTTTGCCTTTCACCTAAATAATGTAACTTGACACCATTTTTGCTGTTTATTTTATCAGTTCAGTTTGATTAGCTGGGAAGATGGGGAGGGGTGTGGTGATGTAGAAAGCACAATTGAGCTAGTTGTACAATATTCGACTTTGATTGGCTCTTTAATTTTTTAATTGGCTGGAAACAGTGGACAGCATTTTTAATTTTCCATTAGCCAGTTGCGCCAATTTTTCCTCTAGGATTTTTATTTACTAAAGATGGGGGGGGGGGGGGGGAAGGAGGGGCGCATGCCTTGTAATGTAATAGGTAAGGCTATTCACATGTGGATAAGAAGGGTCGGGGTTTGTAGGCAAACCAATACGCTGTGTGTAGGCAACCCTACTGGCATAGGTCAAAGTGCCCAGATAGTTGGTATACAGAGGGTGTCCCAACTAACTATGTCACTACATGTATTTCCGAAACGAAACAAAATGTGAAAAATGCAATCGACCAGATATCTAAATAAAATTATACATTCTGAATCATTGAACGGTACAAGTATAACTCTTCTTATGTTCATCTGTATTTATTTAATTTTTTTATCTACAAGACTTTGGCTACATTTAGATCCATGGTTTAACTCTGTAAATCTGTTAAGGCAAGTGACATTTTCATTTCATAGTTTTTAATATTACACCAACTACATTAGCTGACCGTAACTGATAACTGTGATGAAATACACCGAAATAAAATAAAATAAATTCTTATTCTGAATCAAATAACTTGATGCCCCGCGGATATGTTCTTAACGTGTCTGAAGATGTCTTGAACAATTTTGCATTTATTTTTCGGAGTGATAGTAGTACTAACGAAATGCAGTGTAGACTGACGACAGGGTTACAGACTTTAGTGCTAGTGACAATGAGACGGAAAGTGAAATTCTAACGCTTTTGACTTACTTTACATCGTCAACGTATACCATCTATGCGTACTTTCATGGAGGATCGTTACAGTCCCAAGCAAGAAAGATGACCTCTTGAACGATTTGCGTTCAGGCGTGAAGACCGGGAGCGAGATGCGGAAACAGTCATTTATCTAAGATGCATGCGAAATAGAGGGTTACAAATCAGATTTTTAAATATGGGACACACAATATCACTACTTGCATACCTCTCAATGAATTAATTAACAATAGCTCCATAAAATGTAATAGACTGACTGAATTGTGATAAAGGAAATGCATCGTTAATTTGATGAGGTTCAACTGCTTTATCTGAACAAAGATACACTGAAGCCTTCGACCAATTCGGCTATGGATCCAACCATCCTTGTATTTTACTAAATATTAAACTTGATTGGACGAAGAAAGGGCACATACTAGGACTGGACAAAGATATGCAAACATCGCAAGAAATGCATGCTTGAATATAAAATCAGATGTTAGCTAAGACTGCAAGTTCCACTGTAGTGTTTGACCGCGAGCGGCACCCGTGCAATGCCCTCAGCGCGTAGTCAGAACAGTGTTCTGTGTAGTTGTGAGTGCACAGTGCCGTGACTCATTGTATTGGAACGTGGGAAAATTGTTGGAAGTCGTACAGTGGATGCTTCCGTAAATAAGGTAGCCGAAATGTTCGGTAGTTCAAGAGGCACCGCATCGAATATTTATGCCGCATTTAGGGAAAGCAGAGAGTGTGTGTCCACTGATCGTGACAGTCGTTTGTTGAAGACGATTGCGATGAAAAATAAGAGGACAAGAACTGCAAAAGTCAGCGTAGAAGCGAATGCCGCACTCGCGAACGCTAACAGCACCAAACCAACACGAAGGGGTCTCATAACTAGGGAATTACAGACTAAGCTGGAATTCCAAACCCACTCATCAGTGGTATAAATGCTAGTAACAGAAAAAAGTCGTGCAGCAGCTATAAAACTTTGACTGTTGAGCAATGGAAGTAATTTATTTCGCCGGATGTGTCCCGTTTCACACCCTCTCCAACTTGTGGCCGAGTTTACGCCCGAAGAGTGAAATATGGCGGGGTTCGCTGATGACTTTGGTATCCATATCGTGATATTCGACGGGCCTGATGGTAACTCTGCGCGTCGGCATTACTACCCGCGACAGTGTTATCATTTTTGCTGATCAGGTCCGTCCCGTGGCACAATATTTGTTCCCCAAAGGTGATGCTGTGTTCCATGAGGACAGAGTCCCTGTTCACACAGCTCGCGTCATCCACGACTGCTCTTGTGAGCGCGAGGATGGACTGTCGCTTTTCCTCTGGCCACCAGAGTTTCGAGATCACAGAGTTATTGAGACTTTGTTGTCCACTATGGAGAAAAGTCTATATGATGGTCATCACCTCCCTCATCGTTACCTGAACGTGTCACTGTTTTGCAGAGAAAACGGTATAAGATTACCATAAAACCGTACACGACCTCTTTTTACTTATTTCGAGACGCCTGGAAGCTGTTTTGAAACTCATCGATCTCCCTCCAACGTATTAAGCTTGGAAGCGAGCGAGCGCGCGCGCGCGCGTGTGTGTATGTGTGTGTGTGTGTGTGTGTGTGTGTGTGTGTGTGTGTGTGTGTGTGTGTGTGTTGATGAATCAGAATTAAAGTACTGTTCTTTTAACGCTCTATTTTAGCAAGCATAAAGACACATAGAGTGGGTTACTTCTGAGCTGCAGGGTTGAATAGCAATCATTAGTACTACAACTGCTTACTGGTGTTAATGTGTTATTCGCAGTTTCACAGGGCTCTCAGCTGCAATTAAGCTGAGGTAGATCCAGACAACACCAGAAAACATCCATAGGTAACTCACTGTATTTGATAAGGGTCTGAAATTCCGCAGCATAGGCGCATTAACCCTAGAGTTAGATCCGCGTAATTGCACTGTAGGAAACACGGTGTTGAGTGTAGACCCCTGATGAAAGTTTAGGGTTAGATACATCTGACGGCATTGAAGACCACCCGATGTCGAGTATAGACTCGTGATGAAAGCTAGCCCACGTGTGCTAGTAACAAGGATCCCACAGTACATGCGCCAAGGAAATCAAATACTCTTTCGGCCGTAGTGGTGCCTGAGGATGGCAGTAACGTGCCGCCGAAACTAGTCGTCTGATAGAATAGACATTTTCAAGATACTTTTCCTCATATTCATACAGTGCTATACTCCTTATGACAAGTCAAGGCACCAAAACAGTAGATAAATGGTCTCCTGCAGAAGAAATTTACAAGGGAAGGCAATTTAGTGTCACATGAACGGAGACAATTCTGGTGTCTACTATGAAATCATGGAAGAAATGTAAACACATAATCAGCTTCATCTACGCTTATATTCCGTGACCTTATAGTCTGTGGTGAAGGGTACTTAGTTCATCACTGAGTTCAGACAATCACGAATACGAAGAAGAACGCTTATTGATGAACCTCCTCGTGTGTTCAAAGTTCTAACTATACCATCCACAAGACGTACCTAAGAGCATGGAATATACATTGTTCGCTCTTTTAGGAAGGTACACTCACGGAATGTTGGCAGTCAGCGATAACGTACTGCACAGCGCCTGTCTTCTAGCACCTGCCACTGGAGTTGGATCAGCATATTAGTAACGCTTTCACGCTTACTAAGCATACCTGTGACGACAAGCGCGGTTCGTATTTGGATTCTCTCTATTTTCTCTACCAGTTCTATCAAGTGTACTACGCCTTCCCCAGAGTACTTTCAATGAATCTAACTAGTATTCACCTTCCCTGCGATTTCAGTTAAGTAGTATTTACATTTTAAATCACATCTTATGCATATTACGAAACATTTAATGGATGTGATTGGGTCCGGTATTTGATAATGGGCTAATCATACAATTATGATTTTCTCTCCTGGTTGTTCATAATAACTAAAATTTCATTACGTTGAGGGTCAGTTGCCAAACACTATCCTAGTTGTCGATCTTCAGCAGCTCTCCCTGAATTTCTCTACAATTTTATAGCTTTGCGATTACTCTGTACACAACAGCGCATCCAGGAAAGCCTCATGGATCTTCTGAAGATCTCTACTAGATCACTTATAAAACCACTGATCAGTAAACTCTGACGAGTAATGGTCCGAAAATACTTTATTGAAGTACGCTTGAATTCGCTTTCACGTCCGAAAGGCAATGTTCGGCTCTGTTTGCTAAAATATCTTCAGCTCAATCTCAAAGTTATAGTCACTTCACCCTTACTAGCTCTGTAGAGAAAACGTTGGAGCTTATGGCGAGTAAACAAGTACTCTGGATTCTAGACTGAAGAAAGTATCTTAGCCACATCTCTCGGAGATAACAAATGTGTGTGAAATCTTATGGGACGTAGCTGCGAAGGTCATCAGTCCCTAAGCTTGCACACTACTTAACCTAAATTATCCTAAGGACGAACACACACACACACACACACACACACACACACACACACACACACACACACACGCCCGAGGGAGGACTGGAACCTCCACCGGGACCGGAGATAACATCCGCTATCGATAACGGGACTCCACTGGAGGTGGTTGTACAACTTATTTCCTACACCATAAACAGGCACTAGGCATATGTTTCCTCACTGGACAAACGTATACTTACCACGAAGGAGCACATATCTGTGGAGAATTCCACTAAACGGATTTACGACTCTCCATATTGATTCTGTCTTAACCGTTTTTAAATTTATTCGTCACTTTTGACAACAATGAGTATCGCACACTCTCATACTTTTGTTGTATTATTTGTTATTTTACTGTGTACCTCTCTTGCCAGCTTATATAATGGTGGTTAAACTCCTGAAAGAATGGCATAATTGCAATGATTTCAAATTCCTTTAAGATATAATTTGCATGTTTTGATATTGTTGTTCTGAAATCATTGAGACTTATTGGAATTTCCATTGCTCGGAATTATAAAACACACACCACAAATTTACACGCTGGCTGGAATTAAGAAATCTGCACAGAAAAGCTCCAAAGGTTTTGAATATCCTAAGTACTTCAGCGTCAAGTCAAGGAGAACTGATGGAATCATTTTATTCCAGGTCTACAATCATCTGTGTGTTCCTGGATCAATTATACTTGTAGCATGTACTTACTAGCAAAGAATTCGTATCTTGAAAACCTTGACAGTGATGGTTACGAATCGATATGAACGACAAAGGGAGTATTTTAGAAAATTCAACCCCTTGCTTTACCTGCCAGCATGCCAAACGCTTTAATATTTCTGTACATATTACTAGAAGAAATTATTCTCTTGCGCAGAGCGTCGTACATTTTAAGGGCCGTGTCCTTTACGTCAGATTTGGAATTAGGTACCTGGAGGACCCGAGAAAGGTCACCCCGTTTACTAAAATCCAGGCTGTTGAAGTTAGAAACTTACCGGCCATCGTGCATCCAAACCAGAGGAAATCTACACAGAATCGTGCTTTAGTTTCTCCCGATCTCTTCACAAATGTCTGGACATCAGTGGTGTCTAGTGAAACGTAGTTAGCAGTTTCGTACTATTCGATGAAAGAGATATTGTATCCATTGAAGTACAATATTTCGTTCTGAACCACCACAAAACTGAAGCTACCACTATCCTCAGAGCACCTGAGGCATGTTAGGGTCCTAAACTGACATGTACAGAATGGAAACACTTATGTAGATTATGTCGAAGGGAGAAGGCAACATAAAGTGAGGTGTACCACGTTTCCCATCACTTCTGTCAATCATTAGCAGCTAAGAGAATGAAGAATACCGGAGTCCCAGTCTTAATATTTTTTAAGACCATCCACAAAGAGTCAACTCAAGTTCGCTGTTATTTGTTGATCATACTACGATAGGATCTACAGTAGTAATAATGTAACTGGTTTGTTAAACAGTGAGCTGCTTCGAAGCCAAATTCTGTACCGCAATTGGATACTGAAGTTAAAAGTTGAAATTGTATCTCTCAGTTAATGTTCTGTTGATAAATTGTAACCAGTTAAAATATTGCGTCGGAATGATGATTTGCCTTTAGAGTTAACTTGAGACGCATTGAACATTATTGAACTAGGGTCATTAGTATTCATCGAAGATGAATTACTCCATTTGGCGCAAATTCAGTATCTGTGAAGTATAGTACAGCTCATACATTGTTTTTATTTTTAGTATTGTAATTGTGTACATTATCGGAGATGTGGACGAGTTTTAAAAACTTTATTAGTCGACCTATGTATCGTGAAGGAGTGGTTATTACGCTTCACTGGTTACATTTATCGTGGTTGCGCATTTTAGTGGAGTGAAAGTATTTCTTTCTAGAGGATGTACCATCCCGAAACCTTATTACGTATGATCCCAAAAATCAGTGATCTTGATGTGTCTCCTTTGTAAGTACTCTGTTATTCAAGATCGGATGAGGGAATAGTTATGATTGAATTTAACAGCACCTTATTAGTTGTTTCATGTTTTTCTGGAATTTCATAGGGATAATACTGTCGATCTCTTATTTACTTTTTTTGTTGCAGAGCGATTCGACTATATATATTTGGACAATAAATTCACCGTACTGTGTTTACTCCTGAGAATTAACATGAAAACACTATATTGCTTTGTGATTAATATTTGAACATCTAATTAGCCGAAAATTGAAACTTTATATTACGCAGTCTTAATGAATGTTACGTTTGTTATCAATACATGGCATACACACTCGCTCGAACCGTGTTTCTCTAACAAATAAATCTCTTTCTTCTCTTTTTAGATCTGTGGAGGTTGTGTGACGTATTCTACCACTATTTATTTTAGAGCATTGTTTGTAAAACATCTTACTCGATGCGCTCTTGCTGTTGTTACTGTGCATTTTACATCCTCTTCACATTTGTCCTCTTCTGTTACTTTGGGCGTCACATTCACCTATTTAATTCCATCACAATCACCTGACTTCATTCGACTACACACTATTACCCTTCTGCATGTGTCGAAATCTTTTCAAAAGACTGCATGTTGCGTTCAATTGGTCTTCAGCGTTCTTTGTTGTCTCCGCCAGAATTACAATAGCAGCGACAAACCTAGAAGTTGTTACCATTTTCTCCATGTGCGGTATGGCCAACAAATAATTGCAAAAATATATTTTAAAGGATTCCACGTCGGCTTTTGTTGACACTTTTTCTCTTTATAAAAGTTCATTCGAATGGCCAATTACGGCATTACATGCCATTTTAAAATCAAGGCACCAATAGTGTGAGCTTTAATAAAATTAATAATTGTCTTTTCCTAAATCTAACCTTTGTTTCCATTACTGTTTTCTCAGTGAACAGAAGAATAACGAGTGTATTGTCTATAGACCAGTCTCACTGTCATCTCACGTAGTGCCTTTCTTTAGTGTCTCTCGTAACTGCAGCCTGGCTCTCGCACAAATTGTGATAACCCTTCGGTCCATGTATTTTATCTTCGATAACTTCAGACTTCCATAGATTGAATTCTGTTCAACGTACCGTACAATATAAGAGTATAAATCCACCAAAGAGGTCAGAATTCGTAAGTTAGTACGTTCGTAATTATGACGATTACGGTTTAGGGAGCACGACGGCTAGTCATTAGCGCTCGGCAGACATAACGAACCGAACGGTGTCGGCGATGTAGACCGCTAGTAGGAGAAGGCAGTTGACGTCCCAATTCCGGCGGCGTATTGAGTCGGCGCCGTGAGGCGCAAATTTCGACAGGCGGCTGTGACGGCCGACGCCAAAGGGGTGCAGCGGGCGTGTTCGCGTCTGGAGGCGGCGCAGCGGTGCGTGAATCGATAGCGGCGGCGCGGCGTGCGTCGCCCGCGACACGTGCGGCCGGCGCGGCACCGCGTGTGCTGCGCGGCTGCCTACCGCCTGGCCGCTCAGGCGCACGGAGCACGCCGAGTTTGTTTTATTGCTTAGCTCGAGCATCTCGCTGGTGTTTGGCAACTGCGAAAAACCGACAGGCCGTGCACATCGGCACTGAAGCAGTCAGTGTAGTCAGTGACTTGTGGTAACGGCGGGTTCTCATTTCTTTCGTCACATCGGGTGTTTTAGTAACTTCCGTCGCCTCTTGGAGCTTCGCATTTGCCACCCCTTTCTGTCCTGCTAGTCTCTTTTGTTAAATCCTCTGTTTAATAATTCGTATAAAGGCACCATTTTGATCTAGTCTGTCCTTTCCTTTGTTCTATACAGTTTGTTTCCCTTACTGCTCAATCTGTACATCGAAGAAGTAATAACTGAAATAAAAGAAACCCTAAGGAAAATGGATTAAAATTCAGAGTCATAGAATATCATTGATAAGATTAGTCGATGACATTGTTAACCAGAGTGAAATCCAGAAAAGATTAGAGGAGATACTGGATGGAATGAACAGTCTGATCAACACAAAGTATGGATTCAGAGTAAACTGAAAACAGACAAAAGTAATGACGAGTAGTAGAAATGAGATAAGCTTACAGTCAGAACTTAGGATCACGAAGTGGACTAAGTGAAAGGCGTCTTCTATCTTACAAGGAAAATATCGTATAACAGACGAAACAAGGACAGAAAGTACAGGCGAAGAGCGTATTACTGCCCAAATAACTGCATTACAATCAAATACTGGGCTTAATTTTAGAGAGAAATTTCTAAGAATGTAAGTGTGGTGCACAAAACTGTATGGAAGTGAATCATCGACGGCGATAAAACCAGAAAAGTTGCGAATCGAAGAGTTCGAGAGACGGTGCTCTAGAAATATGTAGCAAATTAGACGAGGTATTAACAGAAGTGAGGAGATACTTCGTAGAATCGACGACGAAAGAAATATGTGAAAAATACTGACAAGAAGAGGGGACACCAAGATAGGATACATGTTAAGATGTCAGACAAAACCTGCCACGGTAGTAAAGGGAGCTGTAGGAGATGAAAACCGTAGAGGATTGCAGAGAGTGTATGATGATGATGATGATGATGATGATGATGATGATGAAGTTTGGAGCTTATGGACGCTCAACGGCGAGCTCATCACCACCCTCGCTCTCATTAACACGAACGAATGTGGCTGATGTCCAACACTGTTGCTCCACACTCACGCACTCGAATCGACCACACAATCACTCTTTCATGCTCCAAGACAATGGAGAAAGAGTAAACGTAGGTATAATTGAGATTAAAACAAAAGGGAGGTAAAAGAAAGGCACAGGCAAATGACACTGGCTGACTACGTACAAAGAATATCAGTCACCAAGGTACCCTTTTAACACATTTAACCCATCTCCTTAAAATCTTGGGGAAAATGTTGGACACTTCACACAAACTTAAAAACTCGAACCACATTCGTTTGAAAGTTACGTAACAGAGATGGCAAATCAGTCTGCAAACCCAACAGAAAACCCGCCGCGGCCCGCTGGTCGGAAGATGATGCAAAGTACACTAAAATGTGGTGCACAGCTATGTGTACACCACAAACACCACACTTTGGAGGAACCTCTCACCGGAACGAGAAGCCATGCGTCATAGGACTGTGGACGCTGTGAAGACCTTGTTCCACCGACGTGGCTGGGAGGAGGTACGCCACAGCCGCGATATTGGCTTTACTAGACGGAGCTTATTGTCTGTCACTTCCAGCCACTCATTCTCCCACGAGTGCAAGACTGTGGAGTTCAAGAACGAGATTATAGCACGAGTCAGCGAGGAGTGCGCATCGCGCTGCTGCTCTCTATGCTCACTGGGCCGAAGAGAGCTGGCGAAAGAAGTTCCGTGCTGTGGCCGCGGCGAGGAGCAAATTGTCGCTCGTTGTCCTCACAACGCAAGCAGACGGTTGTATTCTGCACGCCACAGCATGGGGAAGAAGCCTGTGCAGAAGACACCTGCTGCCACGCGGGGGTCACCGGTCGCACATTTCACTGTGTCTGTCGACGAGGCAAAGACTGCTCCAAGAACGGGGTGGTCGGTGAGTCTGTTGATTCAGAATCGTTGTTCCGCGTGCTGGCAGTGAACAGCGATCCAGAGCGCTATGGACCCCCATATCGTCGACGCACCACCGGCGCTTGAGAAGGCGCCTTCCCCAGGAAGAATGAAGACGACCGAGGCGCTCCTAAGAGGGATGCCTCGGTGCTGCGACGGGGCGGCGATTCGAGAAAGGCTGCTGCGTGCCGGTTTCGCTAACGCGGCGGCAAGGTTGCGTAACTGGACTAACGAGAGGGGTCCTGCGCTCTGCGCCACGACCGTGCAAACGGCGGACGGCGGGGGCGACAACTTCGCTCTGCGGAAGCTGGTGGGCTTCCCTGTTACGGCAGAAGCTCTGGACCCCAGCCCCAGTTCTTCAAGTGGCAGGGCGAGGGGCACATCGCCAAGTGTCGCCGCAGCACAAAGCGAAGCGTCGAGTGCGCCGGCGAGCACGACAGCCGCGCCTGCGACCGCGGCAGACAAGTGTTGCTGACTGGCGCTCTGCGTGGTGACCCGCCCGTCACCGTGCCGTAGGCGGTGAGGCGACGACGATGGGCACAGACCGACCCGGCACAGCTGAGGGACAGTGCGGAAGCCCAGTGGAGGATGGTGGGGATGCAGCTCTCGCCCCTGAGAAGAACAGCAGCGTGGACTTAAGTGCCGCTGTGGAGGGAGCCGCAGCGCCCCTCAAAGCCGTCGTGGCTGCAGAGTGGGTCGCCTTCACAGCCGCTCTGGCTGCAGAGAAGGAGGCGGCCTCGGGGCAGCTGCGCAAAGTGTTCGCCAGAGGCCTACATTCAGCAACAGCGGTGCCAGCCCTGACGATTGCCCCTGCACCTACGTAGAAGAGCGCCGCCGGCACGCAAAAGATTCCTCCGGCGCCTGTCCCTGCGACCACCCTAGCAGCGTCGCAGGAGAACAGCGGCATGAAGATTTTCGTCGTCCCCACGGCAACGGTGGCGACGGCGAAAGCTACGGGAGCGGCCAGATCCCAGGCTGGAAAGAAGACAACACTCATCACCAATACGCGAAAGGCGGGCGCACAAACTGCCGAAGAGGCGACCCTGCTGGAGGAAGAACTGCAGCAGATGTGTGCCGTGCAGTAAACATGAGACGCTGAACGTCAGCGATCTCCCGCCGACCAACAACAGCCTGATAAAGTCACCAATGATACGGCGCAGCGGAAGGCTCGCAGCAGCGCCCTGCACTGCCGCACTGGATTGCTCTTACAGTAACGACTTTTAGCACCTGTAACGCCGGAGATGCATATCCTTCTATTTCAATCTATTGTACTATAATTTTTTTCCTTATTTTGTTACCTGAAGATATGCCATTTCTGTGTCTTTATATATTGTAATTGTTCTACTATATATATATATATATATATATATATATATATATATATATATATATATATGCATTTATGTCGATGTATTATTGGTTTGTTTTGTAAATATTATTTGTATTATTACGCTGAGTCTGGCCTAGGGAAAACTATGCTGTCGAACGATTACATCGATAGGTCGTGTGGAGAACCAAAGTTTTTAGGATCTTTGGGAGTGTTAACTGCCGCGTGGAGTGCGGACAGAGCGGAGTCTGCCTGGAGCAGGGCGGTAGAGCAGGTGTGTTGAGTGACGCTCCCGCGAGTTGCCGCGCTTTCGGGGTTTGGCAGTATGTAATTGAGCTCGACTTACTATGATAGTTTCTGACACGGTGTCGTGGATGGGAAGCATTAGCTGGCGCACATCAAGAGCCCGTTTCGCCTGGAGACCATGTCGAGAAGAAGGCGCGCCAACATCCAGCTTCTGCAACAGCGACGGCCTACAATGAGTGACTGTCGCCACCTCCTCGATCGACGGCTTCAAACCTTCAATCAACCAACAAGGAAGACTAAAAGAACGTAAAGTTTTAGAACTGTATGGCAGGCCTCAGCTTTTCAAACTGTTGCATCACAAAAATACAGCAACGTAGCGTGAGCCTTTGTTGCTGATTGTCCCAATTGCATTACCAAGCAGGGTCCCTTTCTTTTCCGGAATGAACCCGAGTGTCGTTGAAATTCAAACGCGAGCATTAAAGTAATATCATTCCTTTTCACTGCTTTAATTCCAAAGTGCAGTTAAGGTATTCGTAGCTGGCTACAATACTTATATTACACAAGCACAAGTTAAGAGTGCGAGTTTTGTTACCATATTTTAGCTTACCTGTGACTGCAGCTCAGCTTGGTACGTACTAAATTTTACTATTGTTAATTGTTCAGAATCATTTACTTCAAGTTCAAAGTTAAATCTCTCATTTCTAAATTGCGTACATTCAAGTAGCTTTTGAAATGATTGTTGAGGTAGCTCAAGACTAACCTTATTTTATTGAATTTCGTAGTGCTTCAGAAACAAAGTTCACTATTAATTTCAGTCACTAAATTCCGGTTTTATGAATTCTTTTGCTAAATTAAGTCAGAGTGCAGCGAAATTTATTACTTCTGACAAACATTCAGTTTTCACACAACACGTGTCAACTTTCAGTTGCCACGCTTTTAGTGCTAATTATATGTGCATTAATCTTTCATTTTCAGTTATTATAGTAGTTGTCCATAGGACTGGCGACCGTAATTTTCCCCAAATATCAAATATCTAATTAACACCAATTAATTTTTAACGTAACGACTGCACATTTACTTTCTTCATTAATTTTACCCTTTTCTCAAAATTAATTTCCACCAATTTCATTTGCAATTTTCCTTTCATTTAGGTGTAACCCTTTCCTCCCCTTTACCGACAAATTAACTTCGGTGATGATTGCTTTTCCCAAATTTCCATTAGGTGTACGCAGTTTAATTTTTCACTGTCATTAAGGTTGGTAAGTGAGGGGAGGTTACACACTGACGCGTATCGATGGACGACACCCACTACTAACATGACCTAACCTTGCACGATCTGTCGCAGTGTAGCAAGGAATCCACTATTGCTCTTACTACCCTGTCCAGACTACCCTTGGTGCTTGCCTTCGCACTCTTTTCCTTCCGCCCTTGAAACCACTACCCTTCTTTCGCTTTTCGTCAACTATCTATCTCCTCGATGCACCCCTGTTTAACTAATCCTACCGAGACACACGGGTCACAACACGGGCCCACATTCCGCGAACTCCTGGATTAGTATTCAAATAATGTACGGGTTTGCTGCCGGGTGACGTCGTCGAACACCGACGATATTTCGACAGGAGCACACACTGCCATTCTCAAGGAAGAAAAAATGTGCAAGCAAATTTAATATTTCGGTTCGCAGAGGAGAAACAAGGAAGACACCACATACAGAACAAGTGTTAACACAACCAAAGATAACCAACATCAAATGGTTCAAATGGGTCTGAGCACTATGGGACTTAACTCCTATGGTCATTAGTCCCCTAGAACTTAGAACTACTTAAACCTAACTAACCTAAGAACATCACACACATCCATGCCCGAGGCAGGATTCGAACCTGCGACCGTACGGTCGCGCGGTTCCAGACTGTAGCGCCTAGAACCGCTCGGCCACTCCGGCCGGCTAACCAACATTAGAAATATCGATAGTTACTATTAATCAACAGGTGAGGTAGCACTAATTCTGTCCCTCTGTTTATTTCATGAGAGACAGATCCGGATTCCAAGCAGCATTTAAACAAAATCGACTATCTCTGTTAATAAGGTTGCTTGATAGTCTGATTTCAACAGCTTAAATAACACTATCCCAATAGCTGGACGTGCAAGCCAGAATCTCCGTGTTGTTGTATTCCATAGTATGACCGGTGTCAAGGTAATGTTCTGCAATAGCGGATTTGCACGGCTGTTGTAAGCGTGTGTGACGCTTATGTTCAATACACCGATCTTCCACAGTCCTGATTGTCTGACCAATATATGACATGCCACAACTGCAAGGAATACGATAGACCCCAGTCTTGCGCAAACCAAGATCATCTTTTACGGACGCCAACAGGGCCTTAATCTTAGAAGGTGGTCGAAAAACACATTTCACATCATATTTCCGCAAAATACGGTCAATCCTGTTGGAAAGGCTTCCTGCGTGTGGCAAAAAGGCTTCTTTGCTATCGTCACTCACTCGTTGCACAGAAGGCTGATGGCGCAACGCACGTTTGATCTGCCTCCCACTACAACCATTCTGACGAAAGGTGACTTCGAGATGTGCTAGCTCAGCTGCCAAACTTTCTGGGTCTGAGATAACGTGGGCCCTGTAAACCAAGGTGCGAAGTACTCCTTCCCGCTGAGCTGGATGGTGACAACTATCAGCTCGCAGATACAAGTCAGTGTGGGTGGGCTTCCTATAAACAGAATGTCCCAACGTACCATCAGTCTTCCTTTTGATCAACACATCAAGGAAGGGAAGGCATCGATTCTTTTCCACCTCCATAGTGAACTGAATATTCGGGTGGATTGAATTCAGATGTTCCAAAAACCGGTTTAACTTCTCACTACCATGAGGCCAAACAAGAAAAGTATCGTCTACATATCTGAAAAAACGCGCAGGTTTCAAGGTCGCTGACTCCAATGCACGTTCCTCAAAGTCCCCCTGGATTAGTAGCTAGCAAATATAGAGGTGACAACAGATCTTTTGCGAAGGTCATCACGTCCGTGTGGGAGTGGAGGGTCTCCACCCTTTAAGAGCACACTGAACTAGCTGAGGATCACGATACGCCTCCTTGGCTGCTAGATTCTCCCTTTCATTCTCCACAAATCCCTTACGCCCTGGTATTCAGTCATTGTAGTTGGAGGAGGGCATCGTGGATATTCTGGACTGCTTTATGTGCTGGCTACAAATGTTTCACAGAGTGAAGGACAGTCAGAGAATCAGGACAGATAAGAAAATTAGCACTGGAAGAAGATCTCATCTGCTCCAGTGCTCGCACGATCACGTACAATTTTTCATCAAACGCAGCAAAATCTTGAGGCTGTCGTAACTTGAGGACACGATCTTTGAAAACAAAAGAGCAAATAACAGAGCCCCCCTGTGTCGACACATTTTAGAGACAGCTACATAGTTGTGGTGCTCAGATAAAATGTCAGAAAAAAACGTACAGAAAACTTAAGCAGGAATGCAGTCTCTCCTATATGCACCCAATCTAAAGTTACTC
The DNA here is from genome assembly GCF_023898315.1 of Schistocerca nitens. NCBI lineage: Eukaryota > Metazoa > Arthropoda > Insecta > Orthoptera > Acrididae > Schistocerca > Schistocerca nitens. Next base: position 1,858,184 of record NC_064619.1, on the reverse strand, counting down.
TGGGTCTCTCCAGTAACCAAGGCGGCAGAGAGTTCAAGCCCTTGATTTGGGGCCTTACTTGCTCCACACCGAGTGACTCCAGCACACGCTGCACGCATATTTCAAACGGCATTGTGGCTCGTGGACAGGACAGATGATCAACAGTATGATAAGGTGAATTCAAAGCTGTGATGCACCATGAATAGCTGCCTCAGGATGGTAAGTGGTAGTTCCCCAGCCTCAGCACACAGACTGGGTATGGGATTGGTCCTATAAGCACCTTGGACAGCAGATCCTTTCAGATCTCTCAGGCGTTGCAACCACGACAATTTGGAATCAATGATAAGGCCCAGAAACCTTACTAAGTCTGTAAAATGTAGAATGGTGTCCTTCATTTCCAAGTCAGGTGATTTAAAAATACGAGGAGAACGATTGAAATGAAGACACAAAGATTTATCTGCAGAAAACAAAAATCCCGTCTTTGCAGGCCACTCCTGCTCCTGCTGTAATCGATGTGCCAGCGTGTCACCAACTCGAGATGAAACAGGAAAGACCGTAGAAGACAGGGAGGTGGCCACTGAAGCCCCTCTGATGCAGCTGCGCGAAAATACTGTCCCTCCAAGTAGTGTAATATGCCTTACTGATATCAAAGAAGATGCCACTTCACTGATGTCTACGTACGAAATACAGCTGAATAGCCACCTCTGGCACGGTCTGGTTGTCGACAGTGGACGGAAATTCTGGAATTCACACTGATAAAGGCCAAGAAGTTGCCTAGTCAGTAACAACCAGACCAGATGACGGTTAACCATTCGCTCCAGGGTCTTTACAACACATCTCATTAAGGTGATACTTCCAAAAACTACTGAGAGATGCGCAGTCCTAACTTAGTTTGACAAGAGGTATCAGACCTGCGCCCCTTCATGTGTTGGGGAAGCTGCCTGTCTGTCATACAAGATTAAAACATTCGAGGAGGATTTATTTTGTCGCTGCTGGGAAATGTCGAATCATGCAGTACCAAATATGGTCGTGACTGGTGCCATGCCACGAGTCTCGGACAGTGCCGATTCCAGTTCCCACATGGATAAGCGCCGGATACTGGCTTGCTTTGGCAGTAGTTTCTGAAATTGCTTTGCCAGCGTTTGAGAGATATCTCCAGGTGGAGTTTGGAGACATCCCTCTTTCAGTACAGCTGTTATTGATAAAAGATTGTGCTTAGTGGAAATCCTCTGGGTGGCTTACTATACCTTCGTAGAACAAGTGAAACGATTTATAGAGTCCAGGAATGCTTGCCATGACCTTTTATTGCTCTCTATAATTACGCGTCGAGCCTTGGCTCTCTCAGCTCGAAAGACTATGAGGCTGTTCGCGGTCATTTAACTCTCAAAAAGCTGCACGTCTGTCCCGGATTTCTCAATGTCACTCATCTGTCCACCAAGGTACAGGTGGCCTCCTAAGATGAAGACATTTTGATGGATAAGTCAGCGGCACGGTTGATCAACTGCGTCATGCTGTACACCTGCTCCTGGACGCCTGGCTGAACAGCGTCCACTTATCACTGCTGACCATCCATTTGGTGAGTAATTTTGAAGCGGTTCTCCATCCAGTAGGCTAATGCAGAGTGGAAAGTGATAACTGGAATGAAGGTCATCAACGACTTCCCACTGAACAGTCTGCAAGGACTGGAGAGCAGAGAGAGAGGTCGATAGCTGAGAATGACTCAGTAGCAGCACAGAAATGAGCGGGAGCGCCACTGTTTAGGATGGACAGCTCTTGCAACATCATGACACCCTCTGGAACCTGACCCTGAAGGCGAATGGAGGCCAAGGCCCCCAAGATATGATCAGCATTGGAGAGGAGAAATAGGCAGGATAGTTGTTCCATAAGATCTGTGAGAGCCTCAGGTGCTATTGCATCAGATGTAGGTAAATACAATGAGCAAACTGTGATCCTCCGACATGTCTGAATTTCAGTTGCAACTTCATGCAGATCAGGGGGAGAGCAGAGGTGTGGTGGGCGTTGTTTACAAACATAGAAACCTTTCCCTTGGTCCTTTTCCCAGTCAGGTTATCGTTGTGATAGACTGTATAGCCCTCTGGGACAGGGGCATAAGATGATTTAAAATGTGTTTCCTGCATACAAATCCAAACAGAGCGCACCTCTCCTAGGAGATTCAGATCCATTAACGTTCCAATGGAGGATGAGAGTTATTTATCATGGACGTTTCTCTTTCAACCTGTTGTTCCATCTGGAAGTGGGCCTACTGTATGAGGAGGCTCAGCTTTGTGATGACATGATTGCCCCAGTCTGACGTCAAGTTCCATTAGCTCACATGAAGAATCACAAGATACATCAGACATCCTGACTCTGTCAGTTGCTGACACTTTGCCTTAGAGTTCTTGCCCTGAGTAGGCTTTGGAGCCACAACCGTGGCTGTGGTAGTAACAACGCTAGATGGTGGATGTGGATGAACCTTTCGAGGGACAGAGAACTTTGAAGCAGTGGCAGTCACAGCGTTATCTGAAGTCCTGGGTGAAGGTATGGGTTTTGGAATACCTGCAGCAGGACAAGTGCACTGGGCCCGCATCTCGTGGTCGTGCGGTAGCGTTCTCGCTTCCCACGCCCGGGTTCCCGGGTTCGATTCCCGGCGGGGTCAGGGATTTTCTCTGCCTCGTGATGGCTGGGTGTTGTGTGATGTCCTTAGGTTAGTTAGGTTTAAGTAGTTCTAAGTTCTAGGGGACTGATGACCATAGATGTTAAGTCCCATAGTGCTCAGAGCCAAGTGCACTGGCAACTACAGTTACTAGTGCCGACACTGGCAACCTCCATTTTTGAAGCAGCAATGGCTTTAGGGACTGGCTATTTAAGAAGAGACACAAAGGGGGTAGCGAACATTGGGGGCTCCATGGCCTTATAGATGTTTTCGCCTCTACATATGGGATGTATCCATCTGATTTTATTTCCTGTACCGTTCTTTGTTCAAGAAGGACACTGCAGTCCCTACTCCAAACGGAGTGATCCCCAGAGCATTTGACACAGGAGATGAACAACCAACTTCTTCATGGGCCGCCTTTCCACATTTTATAAAAGTGGCTTCTCCCTTACATCCGACTCTAATGTGCTCAAACTGTTGGGACTTAAAACCAGTGCATTGGGTTTGGGAAATACGGCCGCATCCTAAGGCGAAGGAAACTTGCCTTGATATGCTCTGAGAGTTTCGTACTGTTGGATGTAAGTATAAAAGAGTCTGATTTCAGTAGACCACCATCCATCCTTTTCATTATTTTTGTACATCAACAGTGCCTTCTTGGGCCCACTCATTTTGCAGTTCTTGCCTTGGAATTCAACGACATCCCTAGAAGTCACAACACCTTTGCTGTAGTTTAAGATATTTGGCTGTTCTGTCTCAATTGCACATTCCCCAAGACATATAGCTTTTTTAGGTTAACTTCTTCCTGGGAATTAGGAGTTTCCACTAGAAGTATTCCATTTCACAAGCGCTTGACTGACTTTAAAGAGCCGCAGATCCCTTCTAAGCCGTTTTGGACACAGAAGGACCAAAACTTGTCAAAACTACCCTCTTTCCTCTTGACTATGAAAAACACATTCCAGATAGCAGCGTTGTTCTGTTACTATAAATACCACCACTCTGAATGAGTTCAGAATCAGGAGGACTGGCTTAAGGAACCCTCTTGCTTGATTGGGTGTTGGTACCTGCTAGTGGCCTACCCTTTCTGCAGGGAAATAAATGTCGACCTAGACAAAGTCTTACACAACTGAGGTGTAGCAAGTTCCTCAGAAGGTTGCCCGCTAACGACTGTTCCACCTCAACAGCCATGTATCTCATCGGCGCGCAGTGCACCTTATAGAGATTTTACCAGTCTCGCGTTTCAGGTAGTCAAGCCAAGATCCCCATTCTCTATGGTAAAGAATGTTGCACCACCACGCCGCATGACGGTCGCTGAAGCATGCCCAAAACTTGGGGTGCCAAGGGTTGGTGTCGCTTGCCAGTCCCAAGCTTAGGAACGCCAGGGTCACCAAACCCATACTCAGCATATGAATGTTGAGCCCCTGAGGGCTCAGAGATTAGAATGTACTCAACAAGTAAGTGCGAATTTGGCGTGTCCTCCTAATGGATTACCACCTTAATGGGGTGAAGAGGTTTGTATGTCTCAGTCACACAAAGAGCTGCGCTGGCGGGAGAAGAGCTACTGGTAGCGTCACCCATGGCAGCTTGGTCCGCAGGCGAGAGAGCATGGCAGTATAAAGGCAGCAACCATATCGTCCCTTACCCCCTACGTCCGAGATACTTCAACTTACTTGTGTCACACTCTCTCTGTTTCATTTTCTGTCGGTCTCGCTCAGCCAACTCATGTTTTCATAACCACTATAATATTTCACTGCTATGCCTCGGGGTTTACTTTTCATTGTCTACTGAAGAAAAGTCAACGGCTCGATAACGCAAGAGAATGTTATATGACATCCCACTGGTAAAAAAGGCGGGACACATGTCTTCAGTGCAGGCAGATCACAGAGCCTGACAATGGCTGTGTGCCTAGGAAAGGTAATCCAGAATATTACTCAGTGGGCTTCGAAGCTGTGAGAAGCATTCCCATCACCAAGCTTGACCCGCACAGTGCTCGGAACGCAGTCTGGTGATTTCATACATGCTGGCTTCCTCCACAGTACTCTGCCTATGTCGAAAAAGAATGGATCAAGGAGATGACCTAAGAAAGTTAAGCATAACCGATTAGGTATAACAGATAGGGTAGAAACATCTATGTGGAACCTATGAGGAACTGGAAACAAAAAAATACAGGAATGTATTCGCAACACGAAATTGTACAACTGTACCATGGTTGCAGCACCACTTTTAATTGAAGAATGACACATGGATCGGACTTAATTAAGCCGATTGCTAGTGAGCTCTGAGCCGAAAATCACGGTAATGGAGTATTACAATAGCATTTATGAGACGTAAATATGTACAGCGTAGATGTAAGCATACTTCAATCGTGTTGGAATTTATGATTTCTGATGTCCAGATACGGTGATATTGCCACACCCACGCTACTCTGTAGCAAAGAAAAGCTGCAGTACAGCATTAAGATAAGGGAACTTAATTTATATTACTGTTGAAATTATTAAAATTCAATTTAGCCATTATTATTATCGACAGTATTTACATAATTATTTATGCTGTGATACCAATGTAGCGAGGTCAGCCGGCCGAAGTGGAAGTGCGGTTAAAGGCGCTGCAGTCTGGAACCGCAAGACCGCTACGGTCGCAGGTTCGACTCCTGCCTCGGGCATGGATGTTTGTGATGTCCTTAGGTTAGTTAGGTTTACCTAGTTCTAAGTTATAGGGGACTAATGACCTCAGCAGTTGAGTCCCATAGTGCTCAGAGCCATTTGAACCATTTGTAGCGAGGTCACAAATGATGACCTCGCTACCTCAAATATAATCCGAATTAATTCATTGGATTTGTAGGTAGTAATCGTACAATTAGCGTAAGTAGCATGGTTTAGATTTTAAGTGAACTGTACATCACTTAGTTCAACTTTCATTTAAATTCTGTTTATTTCTGGCGCAAAGTCTGAAACGTCTCCTTAGAACAATTATACATGACCATGCTTAAACTGACACACAATAGTTTTTTTAGTGCAACGCAATCTGACTTTCAAAAATCCCTACAAAAGAATGGCCCTGACTAACATTAACTTATACGTTTCACAAATCACTTACCTCACAAAAATCTTGGTTACTCGAACTACTGCAATACAGTTAGCGCCACTACTGCCAGCTAAATAAAGGATTCAAACTACGGAAGGCACTAACTACTGATAGGCATAGTTAGCAAATGAAAGATTTTAATAGAGAACAAACAATGTATTTACCTTAATAGTCATCAAAACTCATAATATATATAGCAGTTCATGACATGCAGTCTTACAAATTTCAAAATTCCGCCATTTCTCTCCCCACATCCACCACTGCTGGCGGCTCACCTCCAACTGCGCAACGCTACGCGCTGTTAACATCCAGCTGCCCAACACTACAATGGCAGACAACAATGCAAACTAGCCACAGACTGCACACAGCACAGCCAGTGATTTTCATACAGAGCGCTACGTGGCGTTACCAATAAGAAAACCTAAACAGCCTACTTACATAGCCCCCATGCTCCCCACAAAAAATTTTACAAATTGTTTTGGGCACTGGCCAGTACATATTTGTTAAAAAATTTTTCACAATTACAATAACAAAGAAATCATATGCACATACTTATTGATACAATGTTGGTCAAAAGCTAAAATTTTCTCACAGTCCATAAGGACAGTCCTGATCATCCATCACAGTAAAATTGCAGTTTTTTTTCTCAAAGTCTGATCGGTAAAAGACAATGCACACGGAAGTAGTGGCTTTCAATGCAGTCTTGAAGAAGTAGTGTTGTCCTTCCAACAGAAAGACACTGCTGACTCTTGACATGCAGACAGGGAATGGTCCACAACAGAGCAAACCCACAGCAGAGTCAGTTGAAGTTTTGAAGAATATTGGTAGGTAGGTCATCACAGAGCAGACCCACTGCAGTGCTGGTAGAGATTATGTTATTGGTGGGCCATCAAAGATGCAGACCCACTGTAGTCCTTGTAGAGACGGCCAGCAACCATCTGTTGCGACTGTGCAGGTGCACAACCACCATCGAAGAGTCTTGCGGACAATATAGCAAGTCCATAAACCACCACTTGTGCACTCACAAAATTTTTTTTTAATTGTCCTTAGAACCAGCAATGCTGTTATCCAGTCCCTTGCTGAATTAGTAACACACGTGCAAACACTAACAGTCCCTACTTCTCACATATTGTCCATATACTATGACCAACAAAAAAATGGTTCAAATGGCTCTGAGCACTATGGGACTCAACTGCTGTAGTCATTAGTCCCCTAGAACTTAGAACTACTTAAACCTAACTAACCTAAGGACATCACACACATCCATGCCCGAGGCAGGATTCGAACCTGCGACCGTAGCAGTCACACGGTTCCAGACTGCGCGCCTAGAACTGCAAGACCACCGTGGCTGGCACTATGACCAACAGAAATGTGTGCAGTGAAATGTAACTTACAAGTTACTTAATCTGATGAACTGGTGTCCATTACAATTTTATAACATAAGAATAAAATTACAAAGATACAGAACACATCATTAAATAACATAACAGTACAGATAACATTTGTAGTAACAGAGGCTTTACAAAAGAATAGAAATATACATATACATCAGTGTCAGAGGAATTATGACATAAGTACATACATAAAAGATCAGAATAACTTTTGAAACATCAACTTCACACATGAGCATTAAAACAAAACAGAATAAATAATGTCTAAATGAATAAATAATGTCTAAACATCTTTACAAAGAAAATAACATATCAGAAAAATTCTACAACGTAACATACAGACACATAAAGACAGGTAGAACACAAATACCCAAGGGTACACAAACACATAGTGGGATAACACAAGGAAAGGACAGGGTTTGTTTCATTGCAGTATTTTGCAAACAAAACTTTCTTTACTTCTCGGAGATCTCCCTTCGTTCTTCATTATTTCCAAAAAGTCCTATCTGTACCTGCTTTCTGTACTTTTTTCGTATAACTTCTCAATGCATTTCTTCCAATGCATCGCAACTCATTCTCTTATATAGTCTACCCCCTCTTAACTTAAATCTACTGAGCTCAGATGCTAAACTAAAGGACGAGGCAATGCACCAGTACAAAACAGTTAATACAAACAGCAATGAAAAAAAATGGGAACTGGCAAAGCAAGCTACAGTAAATCTAAATTACCGAGCAAATGCAAAATTACAACTAATATGAGCCAATCTGCAGCAGCAAGAAAAATAAATCAGTAGTAAAATTGGATTAACAGAGTAATATAAAGTGAAATTCAGTAGAACTATGCCTGGTACACAGCAGCAGCAAATGCAATAACTTATACCTAAACATGACAAAGCTCAAGCAGAAAAAAATAGTACCCCAAAGACAACAATGCAGATATGGGAAATGTCTATTGACATTTTAATATCTATGTCATTAAAGTGGTGCTCCACAAAAACTTTTTCTATGAAATAAATTACCAAATACTTGAAAAGAAAATTATATATGCAGTTCCTGTGAAGGGAAATGTCTTTTTGTGCTCCCTCATTTTTTTTTGGAAGTATCACAAAATTATTATTTACTGGATCTGTAGACAAAAAATATCTATATTAGTACATCTATAAAATTTTATTTTAACCAATGCTGCAGTGCAGCTAGAAACTAGATATTAAACAAAATGAGCAAATATGTACAAAGGAAGACATGAAACATCATTCATTAGCCATATGGAATTTCATAAAGTAGTAAAAAAAATCTCTCAGCCAGATAGGCAGTAGTCATAATCAGGTGTATAGACATGAAATATTTCTCGTCATCTCATTAGGCATTTCAGTAAATATCATAAATTAAGAGCTCCACAGTGTAATCATATGTTTTCAATTTTGGGTGTGTCGTATTTGCGATGCTTTCTACAAAGAAATGTCAATGGCGAGGATAATGGCCTCTTTTTTTTCTCCACCTGTGCCTCTGAAAGGCACACACTAATGGCTTTTTTCCAGGCGACTGTCGCGCAGCTGGGTGCTTACAGTGGCCTACCGAAATATTTACGACATCAGTTTCCGCTACAGTGACAGTTGGATACAAATAAAATTTCACAGGTCGAAATATTGGCGTTACAAATCTGTAGAAACAAAATCTTGTAAATATAACAGTGTCCAAAAATTTTTCGCCGGTATTGTGATACATTCACGCATTTACACACATTTCATAACTCTTAAAATACGATTCTTGGTTTCCAACATCCTTTTTCACAAGTCAGAGTCCCTAACCACTACTCATTATTCCTTACCTTATTACACATATACAAATTCGTCGACACTTCAATATTTCATCATAATAAATATATAGCATAATCAGATTCCTCTTGTAGCATCAGCTTATTTATCATAAACATACCTAAACAGCATAATACACATAATCATCGTAACAATAGCATCATAGCACCTCAGTCATCTCAAAATCGTCATAGCTTTCTGCAATAATTTCAAAACCTAAAAAGAATTCTCTGCTCATTTCAATAGTGTCATCTACCTCAAAAGTACTTTAAAAGTCATGATTTCATACGAAATGCGACATTCAAAGCCCTCATAGTATCACAATGGTTCCAAAAAATATGAACAGTTCACAAAGTACACGCAAAATACAATTTCATAAGTGTGAAGTTAACCAACTGTGTAATTACGTAAACATCTGTCACTGATGTAGTAAAATAAATGTTTGTCTCTCTCAGTTAAATGATCTGATAGCTGTGTAATTTATGTGTTAGAGAAATATGGTACCAATGTGTAAAGTTGTATAAGCAAATACCATATTAGCTAGGGCTCCTTGTGCTGGTACACAAAGTAGGCGTGTACCCCCTGAGCATTAATGTAATTGTACCCTCAGGTGTTACAGATTACAGCAATGGAATGAAATGTATCACGGAAAACTTTCTTTGTAATTCAAAAATCTTAAAAAATAAATGGTTCAAGTACAAAATTAATCACTCAAATGCGTGTCCTGTAGCGCTAAATGTGCGTCTTGCTGTAAGATAATTCTGTGGAAGTGTCATAGTTATCGTCCTCTGTAAGCATAGTTCCGCTGAAGTCAATGTACTTACCTCATCATAAACGAAAGTGAAATGCTTTGCATATATATATTGTAGTTATTACGTACCTTACCGTGATCAAGAAAGTACTATAGTGTGACGTATTGTTGTGATACGAAAAAGGCTGTCTCATTGTAGCTATACCACAAAAGTTAATACTAAAAAATGTTTTAATTTCCAGAATAATACAGAAAAACTCTGCAGATATAAAACAGATACACCGCAAAAGCATCAATGTAAATTGTGTCCCATATTAATAGCGTCGTGATATAATCGTGTAGCTATCAAAGAAACCAAATGCTAAGTCATCTTTAATCTCACAGAATGTACTTCAAATAAAATCTTTTCAAGTAAACCAAAATGTTGCATTAAAATCTCATTAGCAGTATAAGTTCCAAGTATGTAAGCCTGATAGTCGTTACGTAATCGTGCAACTTGTTGCAAGAATGTGTAGCACTGTGTCGTCTCTTCACTATAACAATGCATTCGTAATTACTGTCTAAATATGTTCCCTAGGTCCTAGACTGGATAGTTAACATTGTTGCATGTTAACAGTTTCTAAGTCTGACAAAGCTTACTAGTAACGTGAAGTGAAAAGTTTTATTTAAAAGACTAAGTTAAAATGCAGATTATCTTTCAAGAAACGGTTTTACATGTGAAGTGTGGTGCAATCCTTTACTCTTCATAGTACTCAGAGTTTGAACTTGAGTGCAATTATCATGCGGTATACGTCGGTAAAGAATATTGGAATTTTTCTCAAGGTTAGCGTCTATATTATTTTTCGCTGCGCCAGCCGGCGCACGTGGCCGCCTGCGGTCCGAGTCATTGTCTGTCTCTTTGTTGGCGTGCGTCGTTATTAGGATTAGGAGACCTAACTTCTACAAATTCACCTTGACGAGAAGGCTCTGCTCTGTTTGAATCCCGCCAGTTCCGATGAAATTCAGGTCTGTCGTTACGATTATATCGTATGTCGTCATGTCGGTAGATTCCACAGTTGCTTTCTTGTCGGTCACGTAGTGGAGAATTTCTCCCAGAATCGTAACTGGGCGCTGAACTGTTGCGTCTGAAGATATTCTGTCTGCCTTGATAATAATTGTTTTGGTTCACATATTGTCTGTTTCTATGGTTATCTCTGTCATATTCATTACTACAGAAATGCGATCTTTCTCTGTAACTGTTTTTACTCTGCCAGCGGTTGTCATACATGTGGTGTCTGTTTTGGTCATGATTTGCGTTGTAAGAATAGCCTTGTCGTGTCCAGTTATTATTTCTGTTGCCACGGAATTGTGACACATGTGTTCCTGTTTTCGCGTCCCGCGATTGTCAGTGTCAATTTCTAATTCTTGTAAGAGTCCCTGAAAAGCTTCAATGTCGTCTTTGCAAAGTCCTGCCAAAATAATATGTCGCAAATGTTCAGGTAATTTGATTAAGCAAATGCGGATGAGTTCTGAGGGGCTGTATGGGTTTGACAGGTACTGATTCTTGTGCAACATGTCTTCAAAATATTTCACAAGACTGGAAAATTCAGATTGTTCGAAATGTTTCATCATTATGATGCTATGTTTTACTCGGTCTTGTGTAGCTTGAGACCAATATGCTGAGAGGAAGGCATGATAAAATTCGCCTTCACTGTAGCAATCGTGAATGACCGATCGCATTCTTTCAGCTGGTTCATTCTCTAAATAGCCACACATAAGTTCTAATCTGTGTTCTAACGACCAGTTGGGAGGAAAACAATGAGAGAATTGATGGAGCCATGCTTGTGGATGAATGTCGTTGCCAGAATTCTTAAATGTTTTGAATTTACGTGTAGTAATGAACAGCTTATAGTCAAAATCATCATGTCGGCGAGTCGCATGTCGGTCATTGTTACGTCGTTTCGGCGGTTCCATCTCAAAATTCGGTGTACCTTGCCAATTTCTTTCATAATTTCCGAAGTGCCTTGAGTTATTATTTTGTGGCTGTTCTGTATTTCTATGTCCCTCTTCCCGTATTGGAGCGTGAGTGGCCTCTAAAATACGTAATTCCTGTATTACCTGTGTCAACTGATATTTTACTTCCCGGATTTCTCTTTGGTGTTGCATATTAATTTGATTATGATTTTGTTTGAATTTCCTAATTTGTTCGCACTCTTCTGTGTCATTAAAGACTACCGGTTTTGTGTCATTCAGATTCTCATCTACCTTCGTAGATAAATTATTTAGCTGATCCGAAAATTCAACTACTTTCTCTGATAATGAACTAATTTCCTCCATGTGTCTTTCTGAACCAATTTTCAGAGTATCTACTGTGTCCTTTAAGTTTTCCTGAGTTTTTGCAAGTTGCGTAACCGAATCGGTAGATGCAACTGAGTCAATTTTAGCTTGCAAGGTGTCGTGATTTTCATGAACTATAGTTTGCAGTTCCTTTATGGCTGTTTCGTGATTCTGTAATGCATTTTCATGACGCGAAAAAATAGGTTGGAAATGCTCACAAATTTGTGTTTTTACGTCATTACAGACTTTTTGACGTTTCGATTCGATTTTATGTAACTCAGTAGTTAAATCTTCACGTGTTTGTTCAAGTGTGGTGTCTAACTTTTGAAGATTTTGTTCCATTGTGTCTAACTTTTGTAGCCTTTGTGCCGTTTGTTGCATTTACTGTAATAACAATGCACTGGTGTCTGAAACATATCCCTCAGTGCTTTTCGGCAGTGAAGCTGCACCGGCAACATTCACATTTTGACAAGCAGAAAATGTGTCTTGGCTTATTTGAGAAAACGGTAAAGGACCCAATACCTGAATCTGCAGTATTTGCAAAATTGTGTCCTGTCATTTCCGATTCCTGAGGCGGGCTGTTGCCGACCGATCGATCGATAATGCTTACCAGTTTACTAATTGTTTCACTGTCTACACCATTGTTTGCCGCCCGCTCCATATCCCTATGGACAATTACCAAATTACTACTTTGAATATTAGTTAATTCATTACACGGTGGCGCTAACACACTGCTTTCGTCTTCACTGTCATTTCTCAGTTTACTTTGGAGCCTAGTATTACGTTTTTCCCACGCCATTATTGTCACAATATTTCACACGACAACACAGAAAACCACAATTTGAAGAGCAAAATAAGAAAACACATTAACGTAGCATTGAAAATAATATCTCGTTAATTGCAAGCGCAGCTGCGAAATACTTGGTGCAAATCTACATGCATGCCACAAGGAAATTCTCTCTACAATTACGCGCTAGCATTAAACAAAGGTTGCACTAATTACATAAAGTACAAGAAAGAATCAGAAGATTCCAGTGAGGTATCCTCGGCTAAGGATCGACATATGAAACGTCCCCTTAGAACAATTATACATGACTGTGCTTAAACTGACACACAATATTTGTTTTTAGCGCTACGCAATCTGACTTTCAAAAATCCCTACAAAAGAATGGCCCTGACTAACATTAACCTATACGTCTCACAAATCACTTACCTCACAAAAATCTTGGTTACTCGAACTACTGCAATATAGCGAGCGCCACTACTGCCAGCTAAATAAAAGATTCAATCTACGGAAGGCACTAACTACTGATAGGTATAGTTAGCAAATGAAAGATTTTAATGGAGAACAAACAATGTATTTAACTTAATAGTCATCAAAAGTCATAATATATATAGCAGTTCATGACATGCAGTCTTACAAATTTCAAAATTCCGCCATTTCTCTCCCCACATCCACCACTGCTGGCGGCTCACCTCCATCTGCGCAACGCTACGCGCTGTTAACATTCAGCTGCCCAGCAGAATTTCAAAATTCCGCCATTTCTCTCCCCACATCCACCACTGCTGGCGGCTCACCTCCAACTGCGCAACGCTACGCGCTGTTAACATCCAGCTGCCCAACACTACAATGGCAGACAACAATGCAAACTAGCCACAGACTGCACACAGCACAGCCAGTGATTTTCATACAGAGCGCTACGTGGCGTTCCCAATAAGAAAACCTAAACAGCCTACTTACAAGTCGCTTAGCATGAGGTGACAAAAAGACACGTGCTGAGACTGAATACCCAGATGATCGTATAACATGTAATAATAAAATTGCAATGATAAATTTGTAGTGTCGAAACGTTAGAACGACAAGCGACTGGAAGGAGTAGGGAAACGCAGACAAATAGAAGCGGAGTACTGCGTTCTGGAAAAGGACATTACTGGAGCGAGCAGTATTCGGGAGTAGTTCTGATACACAGCACGTTTTACGGAGTGCGTTTTCGGGTCCGGATGTGTTGTTATACCCAGGGAGTTTGAGAAAGCTTTCTGAAGGTGACAGAACTTGTCCGCAGGACTCTGAACTGCGACTGGCAGTAATGAATCGGCGTAGTCTATTCGGTAAGCTTTACCATTGGTAGGTAGTGCTGCTGTAACTTGGACATATCTGGTATAAGAATAAACGTCTGTAAACTTTAATACTTCCTCATAGCAATGGTATTTGTTTTACGATCTCCTTAATAAACAATTTCATTTTTACATTGAGCCATAAGGCTCAATTATTCCTCATATTAAGGACTTGAAACAACTAAATATCTCGAAATCGATCCATCGTTCGAAAAAAAAAAGTGCTGGATGTAGAGTTAATATTAGTAATGGCAACAACTCTCAGTGCTCACCTCCTAACCACCCCTTTTGAGAAGGGTGGCGTAACTTTGTATTTTCTTATGGGAATTGGCCTCTTTTACTGCGCATTCGGATCCTGCACCAAAATCAAAAGTATCGTTTACTCAAAGAAATGATTCCCACTCGTCATAGATGGCACTGTAATCGATAAATATCAAGTGCTCATGTTTTTGCAATTAAGAACCGACTTAGGTGATTTTACATTTCATTTTCGATGCAAATATAAACCTTTGTGTTCTTACGGTTGATATTCATATTAGAGATTTATTTTAGTGTTGCAAATATGGTTGTACACTACATATGAGTAAACATTGTCATTTCTGGCAAATAAGCTCCTCCTATGGTAGCATTGCTTTGTGTTCCCTACGGCGCTAATTGTGGTGAGCCCGCAGTTATTTCAGAGTGCTGGATTTCGGTGGCCGCTCTCGAACAGCGTCATCAGGCTAACTTATTTCCGTGTGTGCTTTCTTCCAACAGCCGTAATTCTCGCCCCGTAGCAGAAGAATACCACTGTAGTAAGGTAAATTGTCTATAAATTGGTACTAACAGGTACAGTCGTGCGCAAAACGAGCGAGACCCCTCGCCTTTTCGTTATGCTGATCCGCACAGCTTTAAAGTCTGCTACACAGCATAACAGGCAGGCGACGAAGTGCTACCAACATACTATACAGGCGTGGTATTCAAAAACCATCCGAACTTTGTCAGACTGTTTTCAATCATGTGTAAGACTATATTAATGCTGATTTGTGTGTTAAACACAACACTTTAATATACGATATTAATGAAAGAAGAAACGCTAATTAGTATGAACTGTGGTAACGAAAGTGAATTTCAGCTTGTCGAGACAACATAAATGTTTCAGTAAGACAAAGTACCCCAGATCGTTACGAATTAGGAAAGTATTATGCGCATTCGGCAGCGAAACAGTCTGTGTCAACGTTCAGACTAGTCATACTGGACTACCGTTGCTGACCTACATTGAAAGTGTGCAAATTTAGCAATGCACGAAGATTCATAACGAAGTTCAGTTAAAATCATTCAGTGCCACACTTAATTCAATTATTGACAGCAGCGGAAAACGTAGGCCGTCACAAGTATGAAATTCTACAAGAGTTTCATATTGACATCCACACGGCACCGGTGCAGAATAAAGGTAGCAATAAAACGATGAAACACACTTGGCGGTGCGAGAATTTGTTAAAATTGCGTTACTGATAGTCTGTCAGCCTCCATCGAGATTAGAACCGAAAACAAACCAGACCGCCCTTGCTGTAGCAAACACCTTTCACTACACTGGCAGACAGCCCAGGCAAACAGCCCCCTATTATTACCCCAGACATGAAGAAGCAGGCAATTGCGCAATGAAAATGGCAAATTGTTGTGCAGTTTCTGTTGCAAAGAGTTTTCTGGGCTCAAAAACATGAATTTTCTACCTTCATCTCACCGCTTATGTGACACTCATTTGGGATGTTTATCGAAATAACAAAATACTGTTATTAGCGAGTAAATTTAGTAGGATAATTCTGTGCCACCCCAGGAAATAAACGGCTGCATAGCTGCCAAACGTATTCTACAATGTTTCGAATTCTCCGCTAGACTCGCCACAGCCAGAAAAGGTTCATTAGCCGAAATGTTTCTTACGCTAGTTAGCAATGGGAATAATCGCACTTCTAAAACGCGGTGGCATTAATACTGGGATCAAAATTACTACGTGTATAGGCAAATGGATTTTATTTGCATTCCTTCAAACGTGATTTGGATCGAAAGCGTAGCTACGATTAATATGCTGATGTATCGACTGAAACTAGAACATTTTGAATAAAGAGTATGGGGAATTATTTATGCGGCCCTCATGTTCAGTAAGTGTCGTAGCTATTTTCGTTGTTAGGATTTCGTCACCTAAATCGGTAAAACTGCGACCCTACTAGTCTCACTTTCTTGACCGTCGATCTTTCTACCCAATCTTTGAAACCCGTTTACCTAGAGTACGGGTAGACATAATAAGCGGAAATGTATCGCACTTCCTGCGTTATACGGTCCCTTGGTGGTATAAAAAAGTGAGCTTCTTCGTCAACGCAATCTAAAGATCCGGCCGTTTTGTAAAGAAAATCTACGTGAAAGGTCAAAAAATGGCTCTAAGAACTATGCGACCAAACATCTTAGGTCATGAGTCCGCTAGACTACTTAAACCTACCTAACCCAACACACATCCATGCCCGGGGAAGGATTCGAACCGATGGCGCAAGCAGCTGTGCGGACCGCGATATGACCCCGATGAACGCACGGCTGACTCCCGCCGGCAAGCCGTTAATGCCATCTGCTGTTGCTAAAAAGTTATTCACTTCTGGTAAATGATTTTCTGCTCAGTTCATTGAAGATAAATTAACTAAAATATATTTGATGTTACGGAAGAGGAAGGACGCTTAATTCATTTCCCCCCGTCTTTATTTATGATGTTAGATTCGCAATCTGAGTATGCGTACTACCCGTAAACACACTTTAGCGCCAAGTCATAGTCATTGACATGCGAATACAACGCATTGGCTTATACTTGAGGTATTTCGTTTCCCACGAAGTGGTGGCAGACGATGCTGCGGCATCTTCGAAGCGCGAGCTTCTCTAGTGCTATCTCAGAACATCATAGGCTGAGCGAACGTTTTCTTCCTGCTGCTAGTCTAATGGACAATGGCAACACCGCAGAATACGTTTGACAACTATGTGACCATCGATTTACGTTCTTGAGTGGTTCATAATTATGTTATTAAATCCACTCGATATTTTTATGTTCTTTAAATTACATTTGCTACATGATTCGAACTGAAGACGTAGGAAATGTATTATATTTGGTCCAGGAAGCACGTTCCAACAGAAATTACTGTTTACATTCACGTTTATGTTGCGAATTAGTCGTCTTATGCGTCACATGGACAATGAGGATGCTCTGTTTTGCTACAGTGGCTACATAGCTTAGTGGTATTGTGTGTTGGTGGCATTGCCAGTTTACATACTGTGCATGAAACACACAATAAAAGCGTTGGATGCCTACAATGATAAGTCTACTTGAGAAATGTTTGTTGTAATTTATGTACTTGCTCTTCGGCTTCCAGTTTGACAATTTGTGGAAAAAGGTTTTACCTTGCCAGTCCTAGTTTCAAACATTGTCTGGCTGAGAAAACGTAGGCGTGATGGAGTCAGTGAAAGCAATTATTCGCTATCATAGCAAACTTTTGAATCCACTGGACACTTGAATTCTCTATATTGATTCTGAGAGTTTTGTTATTCCTCTTGTTATTTACTGTCTCAATGTCATCTGTGAGAATAAAATTAAAGGCAGTGGGATTAGGTTCCTGATCTACACTGTGTGTATCAATATTCTGCGCTGCTACGTAAATTTTGAAGGTTATATTCTTTATGTATAACAGAGTATTGGTTTCAGTTCTACGATCGACGATAAACTTCAGAGATACAATTACAGAATAGTCGCATATCGATTATGGCTCCTCACCAACAACAATAGTTGTTACCCGTAGTTTTGTATTTGCTATTTGACCGTCGTCACCCTTTAGAGACCAACCTGATTTTTCCACAATGCCATTTTTAACTTGCTTCTTAATATGTCCCATAACTACAGATTTGTTGAAAATATTAACTGTGAAATGCGCTATTCCACAAATTAAAATCTTCCAGGTATTCTTTATATCTTGAAACTTACTACCGTTCACTTTCACTGAAGGAAATATTCATAATAATAAAATGAAATAGATTAGAACCTCAAAGCATACTGTGAATGGTTAAAATGAAATGAACTAAAAATCAACTTCTTGTCTGAAAAACGGTACTGTTCCAGAGAACTTCGGAAAATCTCAATTTGTTACATTTCTCATGTTTAGCAACATGTCGACAAACAGTGAGTCTCATGAAGCAGCACTATTTAGCCGTCACAAAATAAAACCTCAAAATCAGTATATAAAACTATTATTCTACTGTTTCTCCGAATCGCATATACCAACCGCCCTCTGCTGCGACAACAACTCGAAGTCCATTTGGTATTTGATTTTTCTCTTCTTTTTCGAGCCCCCTTTCCTCCTCTTCTAGCCCAACCTTCGCTCTTCAATTACGCCTTCATTTGCCAGCTTCTCCTCAATATTTTTCATTTGTGCTGAATTGGTTTTTACCCTTATTGCATATACATGTGTGTCAGGTATTTTTATAGTCTCCATAAATATATAACGTATTTGTTCTCTTAGCAAATTTAATATTAAATATCTTGTTGTGAATTAATTTGTTTGTCCCGATTCCACTTACTGCGTTTGATTAAAATTATATAAAATATATGTCTGTAAAAAATAACTTGAAATATCTGTTTGCAGCTCATTCGTTAAGGGCTGAAAAAACAAAAAACACCTCTGCTAATGCTGCTTAGTCTCGCGTATAGCCTCCTTCGGCTTCTACAACGGTCATTTCTTCCTGTGTTAATTCCCGAGGAAATAATGTTTTGGCTTTCAGAACAGTTGCCGGTGATTGAAATTTCATGAAACTCTGTTGGGCATTAAGCCCACAACTCTAGCTATATAAGTAGGAGATTCAAGTAAATCAATCCAAGCGTCATGAATCACATCAGAAAGCTGTCGGCGAGTCGCCGTGACTGTCCCTTTTCCCGTATTACTCTGACGATTTCTGCCCAAATATTCTCAATTGGATTCATGTCAGCTCCGTTAGGTGGCCATTCCATTACAGAAATATTACTGTGATCATCGAACCACCTCTTAACCACACCTGCCGTATGAATAGGAGAGCGATCTTGTTGGAACATGATCTGATCATCACCAAATCTTGCTGTCACAGAAGGTAGCATCACGTTCTCCAGTATGATACATAATTGGGGGCATCGAGTCTTCCTTCCACTGCCCACAGGAGCCCACACCCTTCGGTCGATACACATACCCACACCGTTAATGACTCCCTGCCACTCCTTCGGCAACTGTAAATATATTTTCGATTAGCACCTTTTGGCCGGTAAACAAGTACTTTCCCGGTTGATGCCGTAGAGAAAACTTTTTCGTCCGTGAAAATCACTCGCCTCCAAAACTGGAGAGGTTTGTCCACATTTTCAGCAGCAAGAGCTCGGTGGGAAACAGTCAATGTCTCGTTCTCAGCAGCGCTTCTTGCTCTCAGTTCACCTTCCCTTGGACGAGTGACGCTCTTACTTTTTTTTGTTTTTTTGGTTTGGTTTTAGGGCGCAAAACTGCTATGGTCATTAGCGCCCAGCCTGTGACTTAGGAAACAGTAAAAAAACCGAAACTGAAAATCAGCAGCAATGGGAACAAAGTCATAAAATTGGAGAAACTAAAAGCAGAAGGAAGGCTTAAAAATCCACTACAGAAAGGGGTTGGTTGTCCCCAAAAAAAGCTTCAAATGACTGACGTCATTTCACTAGCACTAATAAACTGGAGAACGCGGTCGGCTGAGCGCGTGTCATCTGCTAAAAGCGACGATAGATCAGGCGATAGCTGTAGACGGGCGCGTAACGGATTAAAATAGGGGCATTCAATTAAAAGGTGTCTTACCGTCCACAGCTGAGAGCAGTGGGGACAGAGTGGGGGAGGATCTCCGCTTAAAAGATGTCGATGGCCAGCGCAAAGATCGCCCGTTCAACCTCCCCACTTTCGCCTGCCCACTCTCTGGCTCACCCTTTTTCGAGTTCTGCTAAATCTCGAGCCCAAAAGTCAGACACCAAGACTTCGAAAAAAGAGCATACTCGTGAAGAGTTTTTACGTACGGCAACTTCCCAACCATCGGTTCCTCCTTCCTCTAAACATCATACTTCCAAGAAGGCTACAAAGAAACCCAGTTCCTCTCCTTCTCCGCCAAGGCGTGTCCCATCTACAGCACCACCTGGCGGAAGTCGCCCTCGGCCGTCTTCTGTGTCGCCGAGGCGCACTTTTGGCGGCCGATCAACCGGCCGGTCGCTGGTGGCAGGAGCTGCTCCTGACCAACCTATGGATCAGGATCTTCTGCCTTCGGCTGAATGCCATTCCATGCTGTCGGTCGCAAGCTCAGAGCAGTCGTTGAGTTGACAGCGACCTTGGTCACATTCCTCCATTTTCTGTTCACCCTATGTCCATTATCCACTGGAATATCCGCGGTATTCGCGCCAATCGGGATGAATTGTCGATCCTCTTACAGTCCTACTCGCCGGTCATCTTCTGTCTTCAGGAAACGAAGCTGCGTCCCCACGACCGCTTTGTTCTCCCTCATTTTCAGTCCGTCCGATATGATCTCCCCTCTGTTGAAGGCACTCCAGCACATGGAGGACTCATGATTCTTCTCCATGAAACTGTCCATTATCACCCAATCCATTTAAACACTTCCTTCCAAGCTGTCGCCGTCCGTCTTTCCCTTTCCGGATACACGTTCTCTCTTTGTACTGTATACATTCCATCGTCCACACCAATGGCACGAGCTGATCTCCTTCATCTTCTTGGTCAGCTTCCACCCCCATATTTGCTGGTTGGGGACTTCAATGCCCACCACCCGCTTTGGGGATCTCCACATCCTTGTCCACGTGGCTCACTATTGCTAGACGTCTTCCACCAAGCAGATCTAGTTTGCCTCAACACTGGGGTCCCTACGTTTTTGTCTGCCTCCACGGCAAATTTATCTCATTTGGACCTTGCGGTCGGTACTGTTCCGCTAGCTCGGCGCTTCGAATGGTTCGCCCATGATGATACACAGTCGAGTCACCACTTTCCATGTGTCCTTAGACTGCGGCCTCAACGGCCATATATGCGCCCGCGACGCTGGAAGTTTGCTCAAGCCGATTGGACACTTTTTTCGTCTCTAGTGACATTCGATGACCGTCACTTTCCCAGCGTCGATGATGAGGTCACACATATTACCGACGTTATTCTTACAGCTGCGGAACATTCAATACCACGCACCTCCGAATTGCCCCGGCGCCCCCCAGTTCCTTGGTGGAACGAGGCATGCCGTGATGCACTACGTGAGCGGCGACGTGCTCTCCGCGTTTTCCGCCGCCATCCTACTTTGGCCAACTGTATCCGCTATAAGCAGCTACGAGCGCGATGCCGTCGTGTCATCCGCGATAGCAAGAAGGCAAGCTGGAAATTCTTTATTAGCTCATTTAACACCTTCACTCCCTCCTCGGAAGTTTGGAGTCGGCTTCGACGGTTCTCAGGCGCGCCTAGTTTCTCCCCGGTCTCTGGGCTCACTGTCGCGCATGACACATTAGTGGACCCCGTCGCAATTTCTAACACGTTGGGTCAGCACTTTGCCGAGATTTCGAGCTCTTCAAATTACCCGCCAGCGTTTCTCCCGAAGAAACGTGCAGCGGAAGTGCGACCTCTTGCTTTCTCCTCTCAAAATCGCGAAAGCTACAATACTGTTTTCTCCTTGCGGGAACTCCAACATGCACTCACTTCTTCTCGCTCCTCCGCCCCAGGACCAGATGGTATCCACGTCCAAATGTTGCTGCATTTATCAACCCATAGTCTGCGTTACCTCCTTCGCCTTTATAATCGAATTTGGACCGACAGTACTTTTCCCAGACGATGGCGGGAAGCTATCGTCGTTCCTGTTCCGAAACCTGGAAAGGACAAACATCTCCCCTCTAGCTATCGCCCCATTTCTCTCACGAGTAGTGTCTGTAAGGTTTTGGAGCGTATGGTGAAGTACCGTTTAGCGTGGTGGCTGGAATCCCGCAGTCTTTTAACACCTGCCCAATGCGGATTCCGAAAGCATCGTTCTGCAGTTGAGCATCTTGTTGCTCTCTCCACTTATATCATGAACAATTTTCTCCGGAAACGCCAAACGGTAGCAATATTTTTTGATCTTGAGAGAGCATACGATACCTGTTGGAGGACAGGCATCCTCCGCACACTGTTTTCTTGGGGCTTTCGAGGCCGGCTGCCCCTTTTTCTTCGCGAATTTATGGCAGAGCGCACATTTAGGGTGCGGGTGAACACTACTCTCTCCCGCACTTTCTCCCAAGAAAACGGGGTACCCCAGGGCTCCGTGCTGAGTGTTGTACTGTTTGCCATCGCTATAAATCCAATTATGGATTGTCTCCTTCCCGATGTCTCGGGCTCCCTCTTTGTGGATGATTTTGCGATCTACTACAGCTCTCAACGGACCAGCCTTCTTGAACGACGTCTTCAAGGATGTCTCGATCGCCTTCACTCTTGGAGCATCGAAACAGGCTTCCGTTTCTCTCCCAGTAAGACCGTTTGTGTTAATTTTTGGCGACGTAAGGAGTTTCTTCCGCCCTCCTTACATCTAGGACCTGTCAACCTTCCGTTTTCAGGCGCCGCTAAATTCTTGGGTCTTATGTTTGACAGAAAACTGTGCTAGTCCTCCCACGTTTCCTATCTTTCGGCTCGCTGTCTGCGATCGCTTAACACCCTCCGTGTCCTGAATGGTACCTCCTGGGGAGCGGACCGAGTGGTCCTTCTCCGCCTCTATCGCGCCTTAGTGCGCTCGAAATTGGATTATGGAAGCATAGTCTACTCCTCTGCTCGGCCGTCTATTCTTCGGCGTCTCGACTCTATCCACCACCGTGGATTACGTTTAGTGTCTGGAGCTTTTTACACTAGCCCTGTGGAAAGCCTTTATGCTGAGACTGCTGAACCTCCGTTGTCCAATCGGCGAGCGGTCCTTCTAAGTCGTTATGCTAGCCATCTGTCTTCCATGCCTGCTAATCCAGCCCATGCCCTTTTTTTCGACGCCTCATTTGATGTAGAGTATGTTGGCCGCTCCTCCACCCTACTACCCCCGGGAGTCCGCTTCCGTCAACTGCTCCATTCTCTTTCCTTCCGCTTTCCTAAAACCTTCTTGACAACTTGGGGTACAGCACCGCCTTGGCTCCGTCCCCGGATCTGCCTGCTCCGTGACCTTTGTCGATTTCCCAAGGATGGTACCCCTACACTTGTTTATCGTCGGGCATTTGCTGCTCTATGTGCACAAATGACGGACGCCACATTTATTTACACCGACGGCTCGAAAACATCGTTAGGTGTAGGGAGTGCCTATATTGTTGGCGACACCCCAAATCAATTTCGGCTTCCCGACCAGTGTTCGGTGTATACTGCGGAGCTTTACGCTGTTCTCCAGGCTGTCCACTACATCCGCCGCCATCGGCGGATACAGTACGTTCTCTGCTCAGATTCTCTCAGCTCTCTCCTCAGTCTCCAAGCTCTTTACCCTGTGCACCCTCTGGTCCACCGGATTCAGGACTGTCTGCGCTTGCTCCATCTGGAGGGCGTCTCGGTGGCGTTCCTCTGGCTCCCGGGACACGCTGGTATCTGTGGGAATGAGGCGGCCGATATAGCGGCCAAGGCTGCAGTCTCTCTTCCTCGGCCAGCTATTCAGTCGCTTCCCTTCACCGATATACGGAGCGGTTTATGTCGCAAAGTTGCTCATTTATGGCATGCGCATTGGTCAACACTTCCCAATAATAAATTGCGGGAAGTGAAAGCTCTTCCTTGCGCTTGGACTTCTTCCTCCCGAACGCGTCGTCGGGAGGAGGTAATTTTAACTCGACGACCGTGGCACTAAAGGTGAGGTCGCAAGTCTGCGTGGCCGCCTCCTTTGTTGGCCGAGGAGAAGCAAGGACAGTGCTGTAGTTCCCTTTCTGAGGCACGGTGGGCTGTCGACTGGCGAATAATTTTCGAGCAGCAAAGGTCGATACCTTTTCCTTTAATTTCCTGGATGAGCTTTTCGTCCTTAAAAACGGGACAATCTCGAGAGGAAGCGGCGTGGTCACCCATACAGTTGATGCAGCGAGGGGATGGAGGTGGACAAGCACCCTCATGGGCATCCCTGCCACACGTAACACATTTGGCCGGATTGGAACAGGACTGGCTGGTGTGATTGAACCGCTGGCACCGATAGCAACGCGTAGGGTTCGGGACGTAAGGGCGAACGGATATTATCTCATAGCCGGCTTTGATTTTCGATGGTAGTTGAACTTTGTCAAATGTCAAGAAGACAGTGCGGGTTGGAATGATGTTCGTGTCAACCCTTTTCATAACCCTATGAACAGCCGTTACGCCCTGGTCAGACAGGTAGTGCTGAATTTCTTCGTCAGACAGTCCATCGAGGGAGCGTGTATAAACGAGTCCACGCGAGGAATTTAAGGTACGGTGCGGTTCCACCCGGACAGGGAAGGTGTGTAGTAGTGACGTACGCAGCAATTTTTGTGCCTGGAAGGCACTGACTGTTTCTAACAACAGGGTGCCATTTCGTAATCTGGAACAAGGCTTTACAGGACCTGCAATTGCGTCGACACCTTTCTGAATAATGAAAGGGTTGACCGGGGAGAAGTCGTGACCTTCGTCAGACCGAGAAATAACAAGGAACTGTGGCAACGATGGAAGAACTGACTGTTGTTGAGACTCAGTGAACTTACGTTTGTGAGCAGACATAGTGGAAGGTGAGGAAACCATTGCGGAAGAATCCCCCATGATTACCGGCGTCTCCGATGGCGCGCTCCTCCCTTGTGGGGGCCCTCTCTGAGGGCACTCCCGCCTTAGGTGATTGTTCACACCTCAGGTCACACCTCCCGACAAACGGACGGAGGGACCAATCGGCACTTTCGGAAGGTATCAGCTCGGGTAATCACCCCTCCCTGGGCCTGGCCGTTACCAGGGGGTACGTACGTGTCCTACCTGTCGACCCGGGGCGGGGAATTACGCGTTACCCCGTCACCGGCTACGCATGGAAGTGCGTGGGTCGGCCTTCAGACACGCACAGGGAGGAAGAAAGAGAAAGGGAAAGGAAAGAAGAGGGGTCTCAAACGCCGCAGCGGAGAAAAGGGTAGAGAGAAGAGGTAAGGAAAAGAGAAGGACAAAGGAAGGATGAAGACTTACAAGCAAGGAAGGCGAAGAATGTAGTATATTTACAAGCGTCCGTCTCCGGACGTAGGCACAAACCATAACCCCAGAGGGGGAGAAAGGGAAAGAAAGAGCCAGAGGTGAAGGGGGGGGGCGAAGATGGGGGATGGGGAAGGATGCGGAAAGGGAAGGTATGCAGCCCGGAAGGGAAGGAAGGCCACATCAGCTCGGGGTCCCGTGCTCGCTACGCACGTATCCACAAAAGAGTTGTGGATCCCCTGGGGGGGGACGCTCTTACTGCTAACATAGAGACCCAAAGTCTGCTGAACATGTCGTGCGTTGACAAATGGATGGTTCTCACTGAAACGGCGTATCTGCCGATCCTGAGCTGCTGCTGTTTTGCGACGACGGCCATGAGGCCTTCCATTCAGGTTACTGCCCTCTTCCTTTCGTCTAATCCACCTGGCTACCTCGACTTGTGAAGACCCATAGTTCTTGCTATATAGCCATTTGAAAATCCCTTTGCATCGAGTGCTATTATAGCACCCTTGTCTGCCTCAGCTAGCTATTTAGCGTTGACTGAATGATTCGTCGCGGTTAATACCTGCTGACACGGAAATCGATGGCATAAACGAGAATTCGAAAGCCCGTACCCGTGTAATTCCACAGTGGAGCAACTTAGAATCTGTAATTTTTCTCAGAAGGGACTGGTCCGCTCTTGTCTTGTCTTATCCTGATAAATATTACATGAAATGAAATGTTTACGTTTTGCATATACGGCAGGCCTAGCGCAAGAAACGTTTCTGAAATATCTGAGGTAAACTGAAGAACACTCCGTGAATTTTAGCTGTAGAAGGTTGCCTTATAAGAAGGAAAACGTGTTTACCCCCGCTCGCTGTGTTTCCAAGTGGCACAGTTTACTCTGAGGCATACATAGTTCCCTCCGGGCGTGAGAAGCGACTCGACTAACGAGGGAACTCGCCAGGTGCCATACGCTGATTGACCGGAAACTTTGATCAGTGAAGGAGAGGACAAAATAAGCGAACATGTGTTTCGGCTTATCTCCAGACACTCGACCGTTTCCGAGAAAACTACGATCAAAGTTGTCAACGTGCTGTTGCCATAGTTCAAATACCTTTTGCGTCCGAGAAGGCAATTGAAGCGTTGGCTCAGTGGCTACCGTCGTTCCTTCTTAACTTTGATTCCCAAGTTCGAAACCATTTGGTTTCTTTTTTATTATTTTTTCCTCCCTCTCTATCAGAATTATCTACGAATGTTTTTTTACAATTTACGTTGAAATAATCTTGTCGTTATTCGTCAATTAACTCTCTGTGTGATTAATGAATCAAAAATAATAAACGAATGAGAAAATGTGAAATATTTTTGAACCTCCTTACCACCTGTAATGTTGCGAGGACATACACAAATATTTCACGTCATTTTCTCATTCGCTTATTTTACTTTTTTTTAACTTCTTTCATTACACAGTAAATTAAAAATTATTTCAACATGAATTGGAATAAGACTTCTTAGATAATTCAGAGAGTGAGGGGGGGGGGGGGTTCTGAAAGCCGAAACATTATTCCCTAGGGAATTCACACAGGAAGAAAAGACCATAGTAATAATGTGATTCAGAGCTCGTAAAAAAAGATTTAAGTGGTCCTTTTTCCCGCAAGCTGCTAGAGAGTGGGACGGTAGAGAAATAGTCCTAAGGTGGTTCGATGAACCATCTGTTAGGCAAGTAAGTCTGGATTGCAAAGAAATGGTTCAAAAATGGCTCTGAGCACTATGGGACTCAACATCTTAGGTCATAAGTCCCCTAGAACTTAGAACTACTTAAACCTAACTAACCTAAGGACATCACACACACCCATGCCCGAGGCAGGATTCGAACTTGCGACCGTAGCAGCCCCGCGGTTCCGGACTGCAGCGCCAGAACCGCACGGCCACCGCGGCCGGCTGCAAAGAAATTTGTAGACGTAGTCATGTAGATGTAACAACGAAATTATGTTGTAATTGCGACATGTGAGTTACATTTGATTTGAACGTCGAAGTTGTTTGCGGTTTATTTACCTTTTGTTCATTATTTTCAGATATAGACAAACACCTAGGTGAGTTAAATTGATACTGAAATAAAGTGTCTTGCATGGGCCAATAACAATAAATTCTTAACTACTTGTTATGGTACTGCAGTATTATCTGACAACGTCTTCACAAGTGGATATCGCATACGACGTTCCTAGGGTGTTTATAAGTGGATATTGCAGACGACTTCGAACAAAATTTGAATGTAGCTTCGTAAAAGTTCCGTGATGAAACGATCTGAGTTGCTGGCGAATACATTTTATACTCACTAGACAGTATATATTATCATTGAACATGATGTGAAAAGGATTCCGTCGGGTGCTGTGGCCGAGCGGTTCTAGACGCTTCAGTCACGAACCGAGCGGCTGCTTCAGTCGCAGGTTGGAATCCTAGCTCGGGCATGGTGTGTGTTATGTATTTAGGTTAGGCACATTTAAGAAGTTTAGGTTTATCGGACTGATGACGTAAGCAGTTTGGTCGTATAGTTCTTAGAGCCATTTTTTGACCTTTCGCGTAGATTTTCTTTACAAAACGGCCGTATCTTTAGATTGCGTTGACATAGAAGCTCACTTTTTTATACCACCAAGGGACCGTATAACGCAGGAAGTGCGATACATTTCCGCTTATTATGTCTACCCGTACTCTAGGTAAACGGGTTTCAAAGATTGGGTAGACAGATAGACGGTCAAGAAAGTGAGACTAGTAGGGTTCCACTTTTACCGATTTGGGTGACGAAATCCTAACAACGAAAATAGCTACGACACTTACTGAAGATGTCGGCCGCGTAAATAATTCCCCCTACTCTTTATTCGAAATAAATGCAGTCAATGCAGTCAATACATCAGCATGTTAATCGTAGCTACGCTTCCGATCCAAATGACGTTTACAGGAGTGCTAATAAAATCCATATGCCTACAAACGTGGCAGATTACAGTATTGATGCTACCGCGTTTTAGAAGTGCGAGCATTCCCTTTGCTAGTTAGCTCAAATAACACTTCGCCTAATGAAAGTTTTCTGGCTGTGGCACGTCTAATGGAGAAATCGAAACATTGTAGAATACGTTTGGCAGCTATGTAGCCGTTTATTTCCTGGGGCGGTGCAGAATTATCCTACTGAATTTTCTCGCTAATAACATTATTTTGTTATTTCGATGAACATCCCGAATGATTGTCACATAAGCGGTGAGATGAAGGTAGAAAATTCATGTTTTTGAGTCCAGAAAACTCCATGCAACAGAAACTGCACAACAATTTGCCATTTTCATTGCGCAGTTGCCTGCTTCTTTATGTCTGGGGTAATAATAGAGGGCTGTTTGCCTGGGCTGTCTGCTAGTGTAATGAAAGGTGTTTGCTACAGCAAGGGAGGTCTGGTTTGTTTTCGGTTCTAATCTCGATGGAGACTGACAGACTATCAGTAAAGCAATTTTAAGAAATTCTCGCGCCCCCAATGCATTTCATCGTTTTGTTGCTACCTTTATTCTGTACCGGTGCCCTGTGGATGTCAATATGAAACTCTTGTAGAATTTCATACTTGTGACTGCCTACGTTTTCTACTTCTGTCAATAACTGAATTGACTTAAGTGTGGCACTGAATGATTTTTAACTGAATTTCGTTATGAATCTTCACACATTGCTAAATTTGCACACTTTCATGGTAGGTCAGCAACGGTAATCCAGTATGACTAGTCTGAACGTTGTCACAGACTGTTTCGCGGCCGAATACTTTCCTAATTCGTAACGATCTGGGGTACTTTGTCTTACTAAAACAGTTATGTTGTCTCGACAAGCTGAAATTCATTTTCGTTAGTACAGTTCATACTAATTAGCGTTTCTTCTTTCATTTATATCGTATATTAAAGTGTTGTGTTTAACACACAAATCAGCATTAATATAGTCTTACACATGATTGAAAACAGTCTCTCAAATTTCGGATATTTTTTCAATTTCACGCCTGTGCATAGTATGTTGGTAGCACTTCGTCACCTTGCCTGTTATGCTGTACAGCAGACTTTAAAGCTGTGCGGATCAGCATAACGAAAAGGCGAGGGGTACGCTCGTTTTGTCCACGGCTGTACACCTGCCACGGATTCACGCCGAAATCAAGCACGCCGATAGGGAGAGGCAAGGGGACTCCGTGGTATCGAGCTTCCTGACAGGTATAGTATCTGTATAGTATCTGTATCACGCTAAACGTAGTTTCCAATCAGGCACTGAAATCGCTAATCACATTATACTGTAAAATTAAATTTGCAACATTACAATATTTTTGAACATAAATATCAACCGCTAGAACACAAACGTTCGCATTTACATCGTAAATGAAGTGTAGATTAAAATGCATCTGCTCTTAATTGCAAAAAGAGGCACATCTGAATTTACAGCGCCATCTATCACGAGTGGAAAACATTGGTTTGATTAAACTTTTTGGTGTAGAATATGCAATAAAATGTGGACGGGGTGTTCTCCATTTGAAAATACTACGTTGCCCCCCCTCCCACCCCTCCCACCCCCATGCAGAAGGTATAGCTTGGAGGTGACCAGTTGTACCACAGACAGATGTATTTGCTAATATTAACTTATTAACTTTTTACCTAGAATATTTTTTTAAAGATGCGCCTTTTAGAAGATATTTAGTTGTCTCAAGTTCAAACGAATACCCTGTATAGTTTTCAGTGGGGTATCCAGAACACAAGCTCACCACTGTAAGTCTATAGTTGGACAGATGTATAATCTCATCCTAGACATCCAAGAAGAGCCGACGAATCGTGTAGGACTGCGCATTACAGGAATCTGTAGTAGCCTCAGGTTTAATACGTCGCTGGGGGCTCGTGAGGCGCATTAGCAGCAAGGAAGGTCAGAACCTTCGTAACGTTAATGGGTCGTAAGGTTAATGGACTCTTTGCACAAATTATCCAATTGAATGAGCAAGAAGTTATATACACCAGCAGAAACACCCGAAAAAATTGTACTGTAAACGGTAACAGCGGAAAATTTGAGTAACTTCTGTAGATATATGTCGAATTAGGGAAGAACATCTGATGGCGTTTGTAAGAGAGTTTCGAAGTGTTATAGCCACCATTAGTCGGAACACGAATATATTAGGTTCGTAAAAACTCGCCTTCAGGAAAAAGTCCTCTTATGATGACTGCAGCCATGAATCTAGCAAGTTTATTAAGACTTAGATGTTGTCGAGTAAACAAAACGTATTTCGCTCGGAAATTCTTTAATGATATGGAATCCAAACTAGAACCTGTGTCATACGTGTCCAAATATCTCAACAAATGGAAAGAACAACTGTGCTGTTTCACTAGTACATAAGAGGCAGTCTTGTGTCTTAGAGCAGTTGGATTAATTAAACTTCGTGAGTCGTTGTACTCAGGAATGGCAGCCAGTGTTTGGGTCCTCTAAGATTGTAAACGGCAAGAGTGAAGTAGATATTGATGGAACGCTACTGGACCATGGGTAATAATGATGTGACGATCACATGTTGATGAGCACCGTGGAGGAATTATCGAGAGTCATAAGAATACGTAGCTACAGGTGAATGGAGACTATAGCTATGTCTAGCAATTAGAGATGTGACCGAGAAAGTCGTTAATCACGACAGGAAAATTGGTAGTTTCTTTTCGTAAGATCTGTTCGAAAATCGAAGCGGTATAGTAGCATAAGCAATAAGAATCATGAAGTAAGGCGACGAGATGCGAGAAATTCTTTTAGATGACCGGGAAACGATGCAAGCAGTCACTTGCTTTATCATAAATACGAGGGCTATTCCGAAAGTAAGGTCCGATAGGTCGCGAAATGGAAACCACGGTAAAAATCAAAAATGTTTTATTTGCAACAGTTAGATACACCTTGCAGCTACTTATCTCCATAGTCGCCGACCCGACTTAGACGTGTATCGTAGCGTTGTACCAACTTTCCCATACACTCGCTATAGAAGGCAGCCGCCAGTGCTCTCCGCCAATTCTCTACGCTGGCCTACGGCTCGTTGTCTTGTGCCGAAATGTTGTCTTCATAACCAGCGGTTCATGTGACCAGAGCTGAAACTCAGAGGGAGACAATTACGGGCTGTATTGTGGGTAATCTCACATTTCCATTTGAAAACGATGCAGGAGCATCTTCATTGCCCCTGCAGAATGCGGCTGAGAATTGTCTTGAAGACGAAACAGCACGACAGTTATGTAATGTTAGCTGCATAGCTTCAGGGGAAATTTCTCACCAGGCCCCCGTACTTGGCGGCAGACACTATTTTCTAGACATCTTTACGCACTCACTGCGAGCTCAGAAATGAGAAGAGCGACGTGATGCTAACTGGGGTTATACTAGAGACACTACCCAACACATCTGTGCAAAGCTTTATCGGATTTTCATAGTCGTTTCCATTTCGTGACCGATCGGACCTTACTTTCGGAATAGCCCTCGTATATGTCCAAGTGATGCTCATGGCACTTGCGTTGACTTTGTCTGCGGTCACCTTCAGAACTCAAATTAATCATGAAATTAACTAATTTAGTACGATTGCATTCTGAATTGCTGGTGTACCTATATATCAACGAAATGAAATAAAAACAGTGACTGGTTCGAGGAGTGTGAATGAGAACAGTGGCGTATTTAAGTTTACAAATATTATGACAAATTTTTATTCATCCTTTTACAGGGTGTTACAAAAAGTTACGGCCAAACTTTCAGGAAACATTCCTCACACACAAAGAAAGAAAATATGTTATGTGGACATTTGTCCGGAAACGCTTTCTTTCCATGTTAGAGCTCATTTTATTACTTCTCTTCAAATCACATTAATCATGGAATGGAAACACACAGCAACACAACGTACCAGCGTGACTTCAAACACTTTGTTACAGGAAATGTTCAAAATGTCCTCCGTTAGCGAGGATACATGCATCCACCCTCTGTCGCATGGAATCCCTGATGCGCTGATGCAGCCCTGGAGAATGGCGTATTGTATCACAGCCGTCCACAATACGAGCACGAAGAGTCTCTACATTTGGTACCGGGGTTGCGTAGAACAGAGCTTTCAAATGCCCCCATAAATGAAAGTCAAGAGGGTTGAGATCAGGAGAGCGTGAAGGCCATGGAATTGGTCCGCCTCTACCAATCCATCGGTCACCGAATCTGTTGTTGAGAAGCGTACGAACACTTCGATTGAAATGTGCAGGAGCTCCTTCGCGCATGAACCACATGTTGTGTCGTACATGTAAAGGCACATGTTCTAGCAGCACAGGTAGAGTATCTCGTATGAAATCATGATAACGTGCTCCATTGAGCGTAGGTGGACGAAACTAAAATGAACTCTAACATGGAAAAAATTGTTTCCGGACACATGTCCACATAACATCTTTTCTTTATTTGTGTGTGAGGAATATTTTCTGAAAGTTTGGCCGTACCTTTCTGTAACACCCTGTGTAACTACAGTCCAGCTGATAAATCTTATAAAAATTGACAAACACCATCAGGAAAAGAATGGTGCTCGATTTGCAAAGCATTTATTGGGTTGGAAACTATACAAGTTCTCCCTTGAATTAATCCATTTTAGAATGCAAACATATTCGTTTAAATTAATCGTCTGTGACGACAAATTCTTGCCAAATGGAATCAACTGTGACCATGTACACCACAAACCATGGTTCACGGAGAACAGGCAGCTGTGAATTTCATTTCATAACCCTACATTGATATAGCACTATTTTACCCATTCACCTTGATTCAGGCAGCAGCAGGAAACGGCACGCTGAAGGGGATGGGCAGAATGCGGCGGCGGTTGTAATTTACTGACACGTCTACGAAAACTACAAGGACTGGCGTTGTGTTCATTAGAACGCAAGAAACTTCCCTATCAGAGCACTGAAAAACCAACAGATTTCAGTGTGAGGGACAGCCGTTCGCTGCTCTGGCCGACTAATTTAACTCACAGGCACGACTGCGCATGCTTGAATTGCCGAACGTCAAACGGCCGACTCTCAGGACGAATAAGTTAACCCTTGTGACACACTAAATATCCGCGATGAGATGCAGTTCAACTGTCGATACAGTTGGAAACTGTCACTGGCTCTTAGTCCACCCCAAGTTGCATACCACAAGTCTCACCCAATAGGTAAAGACCTGAAGTTTTCCACCAGGAGCCGGCCGCTGTGGCCGATTGGTTCTAGGCGCTTCAGTCCGGAACCGCACTGCTGCTACGGTCGCAGGTTCTTATCCTGTCTCGGGCACGGATGTGTGTGATGTCCTTAAGGTAGTTAGGTTTAGGTAGTTCTAAGTCTAGGGGACTGATGAGCTCAGATGTTATGTCCCATAGCGCTTAGAGCCATTTGAACCATTTTGCCACCAGGGAGGACGAGATGACGAAGAAGGCAAAGAATCACAATCACTTTCCACTGAACCTCTTACAGGAGTCGGTATTAGCAGAAAAACACCTTCTTCCACTCTGTAGAAACCAATCGAACTATCCTTCACTCACTGAATCTCCCCTCTTCACGATTCTGCTCGCCTGGTAGCCAGTCCAAGCACAGCACTGGGGTTCCCATGCTGGGGGAACAAGACTCTTCTTTGTATGTCCTGAGGGGAGCCAACCACGGACTCAAAATCTCATGTTTTGAAAAAAAAAGCCTCTCTCTAGATGGGACTACAGTACCTCATGTACGAAGAGATCTAATCTTCCCAGGCTGACCATTTCAAATTTCGGAAAGAGGGCTGTTAAGCTTCCCAGAGAGTCGTGCCTGTGAAATATATATACTTTCTGCTCGCCAAAAGAACCTGGCGTCTTCCTGGCGTCAGGGAAGTTACAACCTTGCCTCCACTAATCATGTGCATCAGCCGCTCTAATCATATCATCCCAGCTTCTAACATAAGAGTGTTTAAGGTACGTGACCGTCCTGCCATTTCCACAAAAACGCAGATTGCAGCAGTCTCTCTAAATGGATTCCTCCACCCACCTTCCGCCATCTGGCCGCCTGTGCGATGGACTGCTGCCTGACCCAGGTAAAATGGTTTGCAAGCCTGCGCCCTCATGCTCTGACCCAATGTTGTGAAGAGTGGAGTGCCCCTGCCGGAGGTCCCTCTGCAGGTACAATTCACAGAGCGGTGCTCCCCCAAATCACTCTCACAGCCAGGTCGTTGGACACAGTATTTAGGGCTCACAATCCATCTTTCTCCCTGCTCTCCGTTGCCACCACTACCGCCCCAAGGGTACGCGTTCTCTACAGGCCACCCATGCAGTTATGAGAACGTTCTGCTCACAATTTCCTCTTGTAAAAATAGTCATACGCCACACATTCCCAATGTAGCACTGGTGAACACGGAGATCATGACCTGAAATATGAATATTAATCTGACTGACAGAGTAATTAAAGTGAGAAAGAGGCCTGCCACCATTCAATCACTGGTACCAAATTTTGCCAACAAGCTGTGCAGGTGATTGTTAGGGGAAAACAGACGAGATGTTAGACGCAGGTAAATAAATGTCAGAGAGTCTGCAGTGTGCATGTGATGCATTCCGGAGAGAATAAACCGTTATCGTTATTACCAGTATGGGACTTAAAGTTCTGAATAGTTCTGAAGAGGGAAGCCGAATGACGGAGAGGCATGTGCTCCTTGATTTCACGTCAGACCTCATTTCTAGTTTATACGCGCCTTTGTTTTCTGAGTAATAGTTGATTACCGGATTACTGGATAATAGATCAGCTAGGTTGCAGATGGGTGCGTCATATTAAACGCTCATGGACGAGGCTTCTGAATTAATTTTTGTACCTTATTAAGGAGGGAAACAATGACTTAAATGACGTTTTTTGCCTCAGGAGTCTTGATGCGGATCTTCCCAAGCATGGCCCTAAGCAGTCCTCGCCATAATTAGGTATACGAGTGACGAATCTCCCACAATCAGACTGCTAAAACTGAGTGTAACGTAATGGTCCATACAGAAATTCCCCAGTTGGAGTAACAGGACCTCGTACAAACTCTCGCAAAGCTTGCGGTTTCCCCACACTAAGCACAAATCAAGGACTATGTGCACACATTCAGGGTGAAGCATTTTCAGCCACTTTAAATCAACCATATTCCATTTCTCGAGCATAGGAAAGAGGAAGTGACGGCCGAAATACAGAGAATGGCAAGTGAGACGTTATTGAACCTGGCGATGAGCCAGGACACCAATCTGATAGGAGTTATCACCAGACAAGACGGCTCAGTTTGTCTCGTTTTAGGCACAGGAAAGAGGTCAGTCTGAACTGATAGACAAGTTGCTGTAGTAGACACACGAGATGCACGTTTCACCAGCTCGGACTTCACTGCGAGCTACTGGTAGATACGACAAACACAACATCGCTGGTGACTGTGCTGTTTCTTTTATGAAAGTTGGAGGCGTTACTTCAAGCGTATATCTTATTGACCACCTGTATCCATAGCTGTCTTAATTTTGGCGCTAGCAGATGTATTTCGAAGAGAGCTATTGAGACAGGTCTCAGTTTACATTCGTGACATGACAATCTTCTTAAAGGACTATGATAACCAACCATTTTATGAGCTGCATATTGTGAGCATTTGAGCATCAAAAGCAACAACTGAAGAGAGGAACTCTGTATTCGTACATGGATAGGTAAAAGTTTTGAGGCATATAATTTCCAAAGTCTGATACAACTTAACTCAGAGTATAACACAAATCAGCACAAGGGGTTCGGGTATGCATGGGCCTGTACTTTTATCAGAAGTTGGTCAGACGTCAACCAGTTTGAAGGTATTTTGTTCTTTCAGTCGATGGCTGTCAACTATATTCCACTCCTGCAATCTCTTCTGGAACGCAACCCTGTTGTTCTTCGCCGGCCGGTGTGGCTGAGCGGTTCTAGGCGCTTCAGTCTGGAACCGCGCGACTGCTACGGTCGCAGGTTCGAATCCTGCCTCGGGCGTGGATGTGTGTGATGTCCTTAGGTTAGTTAGGTTTAAGTAGTTCTAATTTCTAGGGGACTGATGACCTCAGATGTTAAGTCCCATAGTGCTCAGAGGCATCTGAACCATTTTTTGTTGTTCTTCATTATTGTGATGAATGCATTTTCTAAGTGGGAAAAGCACTACCAGAGACAATTTGAGTAGATCAAAGAGCACGCCTGCGGGGCTGTTCGCAGATATCGATTTGTCTCTTTTCCATCTCTATAGTTCTGTGACCTTACAGTGCAGCATTTGCAGACCATAGAGCAGGTCGGAGACGGCAAAAAATGGCCGAGTGATATGATAATGATGAAGTTGAAGAATAACTGTGCAGTAGCTGAGCTAGGGACGCTTGTTATTGAGTGAACATTTCACTTACTCCGTTATCATTTGTTCATCCAAAACTTACGACGAATGAAAGACTCGCACATGATAAGTTCATGTAAGTGTTGGCATGCAATGTCCGCAAGCTATATGTGACAAGCTTCTTTCTCAAGTTTCCCTCACAACGTTTTTGATAAATTAATCAAAGAAAGTATTCTACCAGTGTAAAGGCGTGATCCGGGAAAGAGCGCAGTTCGCCAGATTTATCTGGATAAGGATGAAATGTTATATGACCAACTTGGTGCTCCAGAACCTAATCAGGTGCTACGTTTACCAGAAGAACGAATCAACCGAATCAACAGCCCAGTCTATAAAGTTTTTTGGTATGTGCCCTTAAGCCACGCTTACTTTTTTGTGAAGAAATTTCTGATTCACTTAAGGAGGACTTACTATTGCAGTAACATATTGACGCATCTAAAAATTCTAAGGTGAATTAGATATCTAGTTGCTGCATATTTATTCACTCCACTCCCTTGCAGGATTGGGTATGCTGTTACAGAAGTTCTACACAAGTATGTTATACTTTTTCTGATGGGGTAGCATCAGAGAAAGATGTGACTAAAGTGATGAGACATCCGTATGTTTTCCGGCACGGGAGACCCGAACAGTTCATTACCAATAATGAATCACACTATAACGCACAACATTGGATTTATCACTCTTGAGTAAACTGTGGACGAAGTCCTTCTACATTCCTCACTATTAGCCAGCGTCTAACCCACCAGGGAGGTTAACGGGGGACCAGAAAATCTTTGCTGTCTACGGCGGTGAGTATCACTTTGTGTGGGCTGCACATCTGGAACATTTCAAAGAGATAATAAACAGTCTTCCTGATGGTAGTACTTGATGATCTCCCTATGAGATCATGTTCCAAGTGAGATCAAAAGATTTGATTAGAGATTTTGTTCCAGTTCCACAACGCTGATGACATGTTGTTGTTGTTGTTGTTGTGGTCTTCAGTCCTAAGACTGGTTGGATGCAGCTCTCCATGCTACTCTATCCTGTGCAAGCTTCTTCATCTCCCAGTACCTACTGCAACCTACAACCTTCTGAAGCTGATGACATGGAGTCATTAATTTGAGAAAAAGTGTACTGCTGGATAACCTGAAAAAGGTTGCACTAGCCGAAAGGTCAAGAACAGCCGTCACGAGCGATTCAGACGCTAAAAGGTGGGTGATGTCTTTTATAATTAATGCATAACAAGCCAGTTTGGAGGTCCTTTAATGTTGCCATAACTGAGAACGCTAATACAGCGAAGGTGGTAGCCAGTAAACCAAGATAAACATTCGCTTACATAATGCAGTCTCGTTTGGGATACCGGGGGACAGATGACAACGGCGAAAACCATATAAAGATAGAAAGATTTGAAGCATTAGAAATAAAGCAAATAGGTTTCAAAGTTGCAGAAATTTTGCGTGACAGCATTGGATGACGCCCTGGAATCGTCTCAAATGGCCGCCACCCAAGTGTGCAGATGAGTTTCGTGGAGAAGAATAGTGTGAGGTTACGTGCGTCAGTTGTTCTGAATCACAGAGGGGAGGACGTGCTGACGTGTGGCCCCCTGCAGCCCTTGACAAAAGAGCCCCGGCGTGGTCGTCGCCTTAGCGAGATCGCTGTGTCCGCAGCGTATTATAGCAAGGAGAGCGCGTTAATCGACTGACGCGTGTATTGACACACGATTATCACTGACCACAGCTGATCCAAACAGATGGCGCATAAGCCCGGACACTAGGACATTACAATCAAGGTTGAGACCTTATAGAAGCTATTTGTGGAATAGACTGAGGGACTGCCAGTAATAAAGGCCGCGACGAATTCCAACGGTGCAACTTTTCAGGGGAAATCACTGAAACGACACAGAGTGTCAAGCAGTATGTCTTTCTCGGTTGAAGCAGAGAACAAGAGTTACATCTACATGTAAATTACGACAACCACAGTATGGAGTGTGGTGGAGGGTTCTTTGTGTACTTCTGTCGCTTTCCTCTTTCCTGTTTCAGTCGCGACTGGTTCTCTGGATGAAAGCGTTTTGATAAGCTTCCGTGTGAGCTCGAATATCTTTCATTTTACGTTAATTGTCTTATCTCGAGATATACATAGGAAGTAGGAATATAATGGTGGACTCTTCTAGGAACGTACGCTTTTGGAATTCTAATAGTAAAGCACACATCTGCTGCAGTTTCTTCCACCAGTGTTGGTTGAGAATGTCGCTTAATATATGAACGAAACAGCCTGCTCGCCTTTGGATCTTATCAGTTTTCTTTATCAGTGTTATCTGGTACGAATCGCAGAACGACGAAGAACGTTCAAGTGTCTTTCGGAAGAAGGATTTATAAGCTATTTCCTGCGTAGATGGACTACGCTATTTGAGTATTCTGCTAGTGAATATAAATGCCTTTTTCGAATTAGTTGTATGTGTTCGTTCCATTCTAAATTGCTGTGCACGATATCTTCCAGATACGTTAGTGATGTGACTGCTTGTAATCGTAAAATCTTACAGCGTCAAGTATATTCGCCTGTATATGAGTAATACATCACTTTCGTTTATGCTAAGGGTCAACCATGAGCCCTACAGCGAGCACTTGATTGAGCACATTGACACAGAGGAGAGTGATTTTCGAGCAGCACATTCACGCTGCAAGGAGTAACGCAGGATGCCTCTGAGACAGCCAGCCACTCCGCCACGACCCCAAGGTGCGGTCTTCCTCCGGTCTGGGAACTCTGTGGTCAGTCCTAGAACTTCGGAAGGTTGCCCACCAGTTCATTACGCGGTGGCACCCAGGTACAACTAAGAGTAAAGTGCTTTGGAGTGCGAGTTTCTCGAATAGATGACACTACTGAATGACTAAAATATTTCAACATGTATTTCTTTTCTCTAAAGGTCATACTATTCAAAGTACCCATTGTGCGAAATCAATGAGTAATAAATGCAACAAATTATTCCAGGAAGATAATGATGAATAGTAGTTTGCTTGGAGACTTCTGTTCCAGTTCCAACTCCTCATCTGACGCTTGACTAGGATAGATCGCTTTCCCAATGCTATCAGAAGCATTTAAAATTTGATGCTTTACGCTAGTGTTAAAACCTAAGGGCAAACACATAACAATATATATTATTTGAGTTGCTAGCTAAACCTTTCGGTCATAGATTACACCTGCTTGTTATATTATCACATTTATTTTATGTTTGAATGAAATTACTCACACTACAGTCCATTTTCCTTGAGATGCTGCTATTATGGCGGCCGTTGGGCTGTCACCTAGATAACTTTTTTTTTATTTACACGTCAAGTTCCGTAGGACCAAATTGGGGAGCAAATCTCCAAGGTCATGAAACGTGTCAGTACATGAAATTAGAACATAAAAGTAACAACAGATAAAAATAAATGTTCATGGACCCAAAAAAAGTCAGTCCATAAGTTTAAGTAAACGCAGTCAACAATACAACAAGAATCAGCTTAATTTTTCAAGGAACTCCTCGACAGAATAGAAGGAGTAACCCGTGAGGAAACTCTTCAGTTTCGATTTGAAAGCGCGTGGATTACTGCTGAGATTTTTCAATTCGAGTGGTAGCTTACTGAAAATGGATGCAGCAGTATACTGCACACCGTTTTGCACAAGAGTTAAGGAAGTAGGATACAAATGCAGGTTTGATTTCTGTCGAGTATTAACCGAGTGAAAGCTGCTTATTCTTGGGAATCAGCTAATATTGTTAACAAGAAATGACAGTAAGCAATGTAAATATTGAGAGGCCAATGTCAAAATACCCTGACTCTTGAAGAGGGGTCAACAAGTGGTTCATGAACGTACACCACTTATTGCCTGAACCGCCTATTTCTGAGCCAAAAATATCCTTTTACAAATGAAAGAGTTACCCCAAAAAAATAAACCATACGACCTAAGTGAATGAAAATAAGCAAAGTAGACTAATTTTCGTGTCGAACGATCACTCACTTCTGATACCGCTCGAATAGTAAAAATGGCAGATCCTGAGCGTGGGATTTCTATGACAGCTTAGTATCTATCTGAACACCTAGAAATTTGAACGGTTCAGTTTCGCTAATCATATGCCTGTTCTGTGAAATCAAAATGTCAGGTTTTGTTGAACTGTGTGTTAGAAACTGTAAGAACTGAGTCTTACTGTGATTTAATGTTAGTTTATTTTCTACAAGCCATGAACTTAGTTCATGTACTGCACTATTTGAAACCGAGCCAATGTTGCGCACAGCATCCTTTACAACCAAGCTAGTGTCATCAGCAAACAGAAGTATTTTAGGGTTACCCGTAATACTAGAGGGCATGTCATCTATAGATAAGGAACAGTAGTGGACCCAACACTGATCCCTGGGGCACACCCCACTTGACAGTACCACACTCAGACCCCACATCCCAGCTGTTATCAACATTGTAAATAATGACCTTTTTCTGCCTGTTACTAAAGTAAGAGGTGAACCAATTGTGAGCTACTCGCCATATTCTGTAGAGGTCCAACTTCTGGAGCAATATTTTGTGATCAACACAATCAAATGCCTTAGTTAAATCAAAAAAATATGCCAAGCGTTCGAAACCTTTTGTTTAGCTCATCCAGTACCTCACATAGAAAAGAGAATATTGTATTTTCAGTTGTTAAACGACTTCTAAAGCCGAACTGTACATTTGATAGCAAATCGTGTGATATAAAATGATCAATTACTCTTACATGCACAGCCTTTTCAATAACTTCTGCAAACACTGATGGCATAGAGATAGGTCTAAAATTATCTACATTATCCCTTTCTCCCTTTTTATAAAGCGGCTTTAGTACTGAGTACTTTAATCGTTCAGGAAACTGACAATTCCTAAAGGAAAAATTACAAATATGGATAAATACAGGGCTAACATGTGCAGCATTGTACTTTCATATTCTGCTAGACACTCCATTGTAATCATGAAAGTCCTTAGTCTTCAGTGATTTAATTATTGACTCAGTCTCCCTTTTGTCTGTATCACAGAGGAGTATTTCAGACATCAATATCAAAAGGCATTTGCGAAGAAAATTATATGATTTCCTGTAGAAACTAAATTTTTATTTAATTCACCAGCAATGCTCAGAAAGCTATTGCTAAATACTGTAAATATATCTGATTTATCAGTAACAGAAATTTTTTCCTGCGAACTGACTTTATGTCGTCGAACTTGTGCTGCTGACCAGACACTTCCTTCACGACTGACCATATGATTTTAATTTTATCCTGTGAATTAGCTATTCTAGTTGCATACCACATACTCTTTGCCTTCCTAATAACATTTTTAAGCACCTTACAATACTGTTTGTAATGGGCTACTGTAGCTTGATTGTGACTACTTCTAACATTTTGATGTAATTCCCGCTTTGTTGTACAGATATCTTTATCCCTCTAGTCAGCCACCCAGGCTGCCTGACACTGCTAGTACCCTGTTTAGAATGTTCTAATGGAAAGCAACTCTCAAAGAGCATGAGAAATGTGTTAAGGAAAGCAATGTATTTATCAGCTATGTTATCGGCACTACAAACATCCTGCCACTCTCGTTCCTTGTTAAGGTTTAAAAAACTCTATATTAATGTTGGATTAACTTTCCTACATAGTTTGTAATTAAATATGACATTGGTTTGGGTACAAAAGCCTTTTAATGTTAACGTTTGTGCATCATGGTCTGAAAGGCCATTCACGCTTTTACTAACAGAGTGCCCATCCAGTAATGATGAATGAATAAAAATATTGTCTATGACTGTGCTACTGATCCCCTGCACCCTCGTTGGAAGAAACACAGTCTGCGTCAGATCATATGGATTTAGAAGATCTACCAACATCCTTTTCCTTGCACCATCATATACAAAATTTATGTTGAAGTCACCACATATAATTAATTTCTGGTACTTCCTACAAAGTGAATCAAGAACCATCTCTAGCTTGAGCAGATATGCTCTGAAGCTGGAGTTAGGGGATCT
This sequence comes from Schistocerca nitens, assembly GCF_023898315.1. Classification (NCBI taxonomy): domain Eukaryota; kingdom Metazoa; phylum Arthropoda; class Insecta; order Orthoptera; family Acrididae; genus Schistocerca; species Schistocerca nitens. Next base: position 1,815,584 of record NC_064619.1, on the reverse strand, counting down.
ATATACAACAATTAGGAGTTTAGTTTCACTAAATTCACCTGCCCCTGCACAACTTTCAAATTTCTGTTCAGTGCAGTGCCGTGATGCATCTATGGACTCAAATAGAATACTGTCTTCTACATACGTAGACACTCCATCACCCCACAAGGAACTTCTTCAGAAACAGCCAGCCAATCCGTATCCTGGTAAATGATGCCTCTGAATTGTCAAATTATTTAAGTGGTACTCTGATATACCAATAATTTCACTGTCAACATCTATAAGCAGTTCACTAACTTTATCTCTAATACCTTTTATATTTTGATGAAATATGCCAATTTCTTCTCTACTTGGAAACATTACATCCTCGGAATGTGAGCCCTTAGTTAGAGGGACTTCCTTCAAAGAGGTATACCTATCAGATGACTTCAGTCTAAAATAGATGCAGCTCTGACACCAACTACGACAGGAATTTTTCCATGAGTGACCTCACCACCACCACCAACTACACGGTCACCTATACGATTAGCCAGCCGCCCCTACCCTTACCTATTGAAGTGCAGGCCAAGCCTGATGAAATCTGATCTAATGATAGACCCAACTGGCCCCACTGATATGTGACCCAAGCCCTCTGCCATCAGCGCCCTCCCAAGCGCCATGTTAACGCGCCTAACAGCCGCATTAAGGCGAGGCCGATCATGACGCTGAAACAGTTGCACGAAATGCACATTAGTGCCACCACTTTGAGTAGCTATCTTTACCAGGTCACCACCTACATCATATTCCCCGTCCCTATCAGGATTGTTCCCTGCTCTACCCACTATCACTACATAACCCCCCTATGCTGTCAGTCACTTGAGCCAACCCAGCACAGAAGTTCGAAATATGGCACGTAGTTCAATGCGACATGCTTTTAATAATTCCCACAACGAGATTCTGTCTCGAAATCTGGCAGAAAACCCAAAGAGATTCTGGTCTTACATAAAGCACACCAGTGACAAGACGCAATCAATACCTTCACTGCGCGATAACAACGGTGAAGTCAGTGATGACAGAGCCAGTAAGGCAGAGTTATTAAACACGGTTTTCAGGAACTCCTTCACCAAAGACGACGAAGTAAATATCCTTTAATTGCAATCAAGAACAACTGCCAAGGTGAGAAACATAGAATTAAATATCCTCGGAGTAACGAAGCAGCTTAAACCACTTAATAAAGGCAAGGCCTCCAGTCCAGATTTTACACCAGTCAGGTTCCTCTCAGATTATGCTGATAAAATAGCTCCATATTTAGCTATTATATACAACCACTGGCTCACAGAAAGATCCATACCTAAAGACTGGAAAATTGCTCAAGTCACACCAATACCCAAAAAGCGAAGTACGAGTAATCCGCTGTATTACAGGCCTATATCAATGACGTCGATTTACAGTAGGGCTTTAGAACGTATACTGAATTCGAACATTATGAAGTACCACGAAGAAAACGATTTATGGACATATAGACAGCACGGATTCAGAAAATATCGTTCTTGTGAAACACAACTAGCTCTTTATACTCATGAAGTAATAAGTGCTATCGACAGGGGATGTCAAATTGATTCCATATTTTTAGATTTCCAGAACGCTTTCGACACCATTCCTCACAAGCGTCTTCTAACCAAACTGCATGCCTACGGAGTATCGCCTCAGTTGTGCGACTGGATTCGTGATTTCCTGCCAGAAATGTCACAGTTCGTAGTAATAGACGGAACGTTATCGAGTAAAACACAATTCCGGCGTTCCCCAAGGAAGTGTTATAGGCCCTCTATTGTTCCTGTTCTATATTAACGACATAGGAGACAGTCTGAGTAGCCGTCATAGATTGTTTGCAGACGACGCTGTCATTTACCGTCTTGTAAAGTCATCAGATGATCAAAACGACTTGCGAGATGATTTAGATGAGATATCTGTATGGTGCGAAAAGTGGCAATCGACCCTGAATAAGGAAAAGTGTGAAGTTATTCACATGAGTACAAAAAGAATTCAGCTAAATTTCGATTACGCGATAAGTCACACAAATCTGAAGGCTTTAAATTCAACTTAATACTTAGTGATTACAATTACAAATAACCTAAATTGGAACGATCACATAAATAATATTGTGGGTAGAGCAAACCAAAGACTGCGATTCATTGGCAGAACACTTAGAAGGTGCAACAGTTCTACTAAAGAGACTGCTTACACCACGCTTGTCCACCCTATTCTGGATTATTGCTGTGAAGTGTGGGATCCGCATCAGGCGGGACTGACGGATGACATCGAAAAAGTACAAAGAAGGGCAGGTCGTTTTGTACTATCGCGAAATATGGGAGATAGTGTCACAGACATGATACGTGAATTGGAGTGGCAATCATTAAAACGAAGGCGTTTTTCGTTGTTGCGGGAACTTCTCATGAAATTTCAGTAACCAGTTTTCTCCTCCGATTGCGGAAACATTCTGTTGGCACCCACCGACATAGGGAGAAATGGTCATCAAAATAAAATAATCAGCGCTCGCAAAGAAAAATGTAAGTGCTCGTTTCTCCCGCGTGCCGTTCGAGAGTGGAACGTTATAGAGACAGCTTCAAGGTGGTTCATTGAACCCTCTGCCAGGCACTTTATTGTGAATAGCAGAGTAGTCACGTAGATGCAGATATAGGCTTCACGATGCTGGTGACCTGGCACTCATTCCCCAACACTTCCTGCAACTGCTGGCCCACACCTCTACCGTGAGAACTACCTAGCAGCAGAACCTTCTACTTTCTGCTAGACTATGCAACTAACCTAGGCCTTCTAATTGCTGAGGACTGCTGCATGTTCCCTACATCTACAGCTACACGAGGCTCCTCTCCACTCAACTCTGACAGTTGGTCAAATCTATTGCATAAACGCAAAGTAAAACTGTCTAAATACCTCCTCTTCCTAGCTGCCTTCTTGTCAACTGCCAGTTCCCATTCCCCACCACCCTTCATCCTCCTCAACCTATCTAGTTTCTCCTTTGCGCGTTGTAACTGCACCTCAAGCTTACGCTCCTGCTCCTCATCAACTTATTTCTTCTACATATTCTGCATTCCCAGGAGAGGATCTCACTAAAATGACCACTGGCTTCCCCACTGTATTCCCCCCAATGAAAATACTTTGAACAAATCCCGCACCGCAACCCACTACTCACAGATCTACGCAGAGCCCACACTTCTCACTCATGGTGAAATTTTACAGTTACTGAAAAAAACTATACGTTACCAAAGTTCAGCTACACCAGTAGAACCATTAATAGAACTAACAATAATGGTCTCGAAATTCTCTGTCTACTAAGGAAGCAACTACTTGTATTAATACACTATTACACCATAGCTAATATCAATACCAACAAAACTTCACAAAATTATTAGCTGAAACCGAAAAATGCAAAGGGCCACTGGAACACTAAACGAAGTTAAAACACTGAATGAAAATTTTACTGAAATGTTTCACTAGAAACAATGAGAAACGTCAGTTGAAAACTAAAGAAAGAAATTTGCTAAACGACTCAATGCACAGAAAACTCTAAAAAACACAGCGATCGAACGTTTCCAAAAGTTTATTAAACCGTTATTTCGCCACAAGCGACACGAAACACCGCTGAAAACTATTAAATTTAATAACAGTATAACAGTGCACAAATAAGTTTGTCAGTAATTAGCTTTATAACCTCTGCAACTACAGCGCACGCCTCAAAATGATAGTGAGTGCTCAGCTCTACATGTTGATGTTCGGTGAGAGCCTCTTACATCTCCAGTTTATCCATAATGACATTACGTAAGCATTCATATTTAGTTTTTTACCCTTAATCATAGATTTTACGGGAGCGTGTTGCACCATATACTATTAATTTTAGGACATAAGCATTTTTTCCGACAGTCTATTGCATGGGACTGAATATGCACATCGGATGTTTCCATAATACATTCAGTATGACTTGACTCTGGTGACTACATCTTTCATTATATTTTCATATCAGGTTTGGGATAACTGATTGTTCCAGTCTGTTGAGAAGCAGGGCCCCCACGAATGTTAATCTAACTAGAAATAACCGTGTTCATTCTGCCCATTTCTCACATACGTACGTTTTAAGTAACTGAGAACAACAACATTTGACTTCCGCCAGGACTGACTATATGTCCACACACGCGAACGACGCTCATAAAACTGTAACACGAGGAGTATTTACATGTATGTCAAAATATAAAATGTTTCCAATTAATACACTTATTCACTAAATACAGTTGGCAAGTAGTGGTGAGACATTGTTTGCTAGTGTAATGCCGGACAATGAACAACTGCTCCGTCCGCACAAGAATTGGCGCAAAAACGAAAGAACATTGAAATAAAACAAACAACACGAGGAATCAACACAAACAAATATACATGAGCAATTAAAAGGAAATGAAATATGAAGACTGAACAATTGTAGTCTCACTCTTTATCATAGCAGATACTGGCAACAATGAAGACAGTAGACTCAAAGGAATTACAGAGACTGGCTGCGAGTAGGCATTAATTGAAATCAATGAGGAAAGTTGAAAATGTGTGCGGAACTGGTATTCTAACCCGCGTCTTCTGCTTACCAGACGTATGCTCTGACTGTTTAGTCATCTGAACACAGTGGTCTTTGCTGCTGCACAGATTACCCTAGCACGCCTCCCGTCAGGCCAAAATTCTCACACACACACACTACTGTTAACACAGCGCTGGTTGGTTGTTTGGTGGATTTGAGGGAGGAGAGCAAACAGTTGGGTCATTGGCCCCATCGGATGAGGGAAGGAAGTTGCCCGTGTCCTTTCAAAGGGTGTTTTTTAACTATAAAATTTTTTTCAGGAATAGTTCGCGTCGGCTGAGATTTTGTATAATACTAGTAAGTCTGTCTTCACCTAATTGCTGCTGTCGGCGAGTCGTCGACGTTCGTTTTGCTGGTCCGTAATCTTATAGCGTGTAGTCCAGTAATTATCGAGGTATTGATGACCCTCCTGGCTGTAGCAGCCCGTTGCGAATGTTGCTGGAACGCTTGCTGTTTGTAGGGTCATCGAAATCAGCACATCTGCATGCAACGACTAAAATAAGAGAGGCTTCCTTAATTTAACGCGTGATATATTTCGATGTCATAATGTTTGCTAGTCACAGTTTCAAATTTACTGTTTTCCGTTCAATCGCGGTCGGCACATTTCACACTATAAACGTCCACGACAAGAAAGCACATTAAGTTACTTGTATCTTGACACGACTGTATCAAACAATCCGTGTCGTGCACAGTAGTCATCGCAGCCACACCAGTTGCGCAACAGTCGGCACACAATAAATTCAGGACTGAAGTAACTGATATCAGCTTACGACAAGCATGTGCGTTATCATATTTCTAAAGCGCCTGTACTGTCTACAATAAAAACAGTGCATTACAGAGCTAAATTACAGCAGTTTAGCGATCTGCATATCATAGTTTTTAAATTTAAAGTACCGCATAGCAGGCCGCAACGCGTTACGCATGGTTATTAAGTCCTTGTCTATGGTGCACCCAAAACTACAAAACGCATCGCCGTTTAGTTATTTTACATCGGTCACAGACATTAACACTCATGCGGCACAACCGTCATCTTCTCGCTCCCAACCCTTTCTTGGTGTTTTCCTTGGCCGACCTATCCATATGCTCCTACACTGCTCAGCTCACATCTATTCAAATTACAATTTCAGTATCCCAAATATATCGATTTACAGGAAAAAGGGGAACAATCTTTATTGTTGTTTAATGGTATCTTCACAACTCATATACAGATTTGCAACCGAAATTGCAGCTGTAAGTGCTGTGAAACAGATAGCACCTAAGAATACAAGGTTTTTACAGAGCAGGAATTTTTATTTGTATCCGTGTTTCATCATATGGCCCGTTGTTGCAGAAATTAAAAAGTTTTTTGCCAATATGTAGGCTGCAACAAAGATGTACTATGAAGAATAGCCGGAGAAAATGGTTGGTTGGTTGGTTGGTTTGGGGAAGGAGACCAGACAGCGAGGTCATCGGTCTCATCGGATTAGGGAAGGATGGGGAAGGAAGTCGGCCGTGCCCTTTGAAAGGAACCATCCCGGCATTTGCCTGGAGCGATTTAGGGAAATCACGGAAAACCTAAATCAGGATGGCCGGACGCGGGATTGAACCGTTGTCCTCCCGAATGCGAGTCCAGTGTCTAACCACTGCGTCACCTCGCTCGGTGTGGAGAAAATGGTTCAAATGGCTCTGAGCACTATGGGACTTAACTTCTGAGGTCATCAGTCCCCTAGAACTTAGAACTACTTAAACCCACCTAACCTAAGGACATCACACACACCCATGCCCGAGGCAGGATTCGAACCTGCGACCGTAGCGGTCGCACGGTTCCAGACTGAAGCGTCTACAACCACTCGGCCACATCAGCCGGTTAGCCGAAGAAGACTGTTGATTTATTTATCAGAAGATGTGCCATTGGAACATATGCTAAAGCATCCAAAGATTATCTTAACTCTGGAGCGATTCACAGTGGAGAAGACATTCTAAGGTAGACAATAATAATATGCAGAATATTTTCCAGAGTATTTCGAGTATTTTAGGAAGACGGAGATGAAAGGATTTGTGGAAAACAGGTAGTTACGGAATGAAACGTTTTACTGATAAAGCAAGTATGTTTACGAATTTTCTGTGATGGCCGAGTTTAGTTTCACGTAAGCCATGTTCTGTAGATAATTTTCCCGATTATTTTATCGATAGGATGTGGAACAAGTCAGACTACAAGATATATATACACAAACACACATGAATAGTGCTAATATTAATATTACTTAAATTTTTAGTTCTACACATGCAACTACATTTAGAAGTACAATTTTCTTTTACCATTTCTGAAACAGAAACTCGTCCATGGAGTAGAAGGAGTTGTCGAAAAGAAATGATTTTAAACTAGATTTAAAACTTGATCTGCTACCTGCCAGACACTTTATGTTGTTGGGCAAATTATCAAAGAGTTTTGTTGCTGAATAATATACTCCTTTTTGAGCAACTGACAGCTTCAATAACGGATAGGAAAGGTCATTTCTCCCTCTAGTCTAGTACGTATGAATATCACTTTTCTTCGCGAATTGAGATGGATTATTTGTAACGAATTTCATTAGCGAATATATGTACTCTGATGGTGCAGTTAAAATACCTAACTCCTTGAAAAGGTGCCTACATGACGTCCTTGGGTGAACACCACTAATTATTCTCACTGCTCTCTTTTGTGCAATCAATACTTTACGTCTAAGTGGTGAGTTAGCCCAGAAAACTATTCCATAAGACATTATTGAGTGGAAATATGCAAAGTACGTTAGGAAGCTGACCTGTTTATTACCAAAACTGGCGAATATACGAAGAGCGAAAGAAGTTGAACTTACAAGGGGAGGCCGCCAATTGCGAAATTCAGATTCGATTCATACTGCGCATAATAAAAGCTCATGGCCAGAGGTGTAATGTGGCAAAGCACCAAGGTGCACTTCTCAGCCGTTGTCGAGAAAATCGACAGTTAAAAGAAACCGTTACGATGAAATACTCTCTACGATTAATAATTTTCTACAACATCGTGGCGCAGCGGTAAGCGCTCGGGTTCGTAATCCGAAGGTCGCCGGATCGAATCTCGCGCCATGCAATTTTTTTTTATTATCAGTTTTTTGTAATTCAAACATTAATGAATTGCTTATGCATGTTGGTGAAGGCGGATCGCTCTCCAATTGTACCACCTCCATTTTTCCGTTTGTTTAACAGGGTGTACCAAAGCTCTCACGTCCGCACTGATTTTCGACGATGTGTAAGTTGCGCTAGGGACCGCATCTACCTTCTTTCGAAGTTAGCAGGCAACTACGTTATGCGGCGGCTCGTTTCGGCCCATTCAACATCTGTCCATGTATAACGAGCGAGTAACGGAGTTTATATTTCATACCTGCCACAGCAAATTTGTGTTCGTGGGGTCTCTATTCTAATTCGAACGTTTGACGTACGCTATACGTATTCGTTTCGGATTATCGTTTCTACGTCTTCCGTTAACTATACGTGGTTAACACTATGAAGACAATTAATAACATTTGTGAAATACAAGTTTGTTTGCGGAAGACATAGTGATGTTCGAAGTCGCCAGTTTTTCCACGACAAACGTCTTTCAACAACTTATTATATGCATAATTGTTGCAATTGATTGCCGGGAATTATATATATATATATATAATCAGTGCGGACGTGAGAGCTTTGGTACACCCTGTTAAACTTTTTTGTAATTCACACACACCCACACCCACACACACACACACACACACACACACACACACACACACACACATATATATATGTGTGTGTGTGTGTGTGTGTGTGTGTGTGTGAAAAACAAAAAAGTAATAATAAAAAAAATTGCATGGCGCGAGATTCGATCCGGCGACTTTCGGATTACGAACCCGAGCACTTACCGCTGCGCCACGACGCTGTAGAAAATTGTTAATCGTAGAGAATATTTCATCGCAACGGATTCTTTTAACTGTCGATTTTCTTGAGAACGGCTGAGAAGTGCATCTTGGTGCTTTGCCACATTACACCTCTGGCCATGAGCTTTTATTATGCGCAGTATGAATCGAATCTGAATTTCACAATTGGCGGCCTCCCCTTAGATGTTTGAGAAGCTCAGTAATATGCTTCTTCGAGTTCAAGATGTCATCAATGTGAACACCCAAAAATTTGGAGAAATCTACCATGTTAACTGAGCCCTGTTCATATGGTACATCAATTGTCAGTATGACTATTCGGTGTACAGGACTGGATACAGAGAGTTTTTCCAAAATTAAGGAAAAGTCCATTTTCTGATAACCAATTAATATTTCTTGAAAGACATCTTTAACAATATCTTCAGCCGCTCTTTCTGGAATGGGATTTATTATAACACTCTTGTCATCTGCAAAAAGTACTAGTTCCGCTTGCCGAACATTAAGTGGGAGGTCACTCACATGAATAAGGAACAGCAGAGGACCTAAAATTAAACCCTGTGGGACTCCCTTTGTGATAACTCCCCGTTCACTAGAATTTACCATCCAACATTATTTGTGCTATTCAGCACAACTTTTGGCTTTCTGTTCATTAAGTATGATTCAAACTAGCTGTGTGAATAGCATTCAATTCCATAAAACCTGAGTTTTTCTAGACATGATCAACACAGTCAAATGCCTTGGAGAGATCACAAAAAATACCAACTGGAGATAATTTGTTATTTAGGGCTTGTGCTATTTGATGGGGGAAATGTGTAGAAAGCTTTCTCATTCGAGTAACCCTTCTGGAACTGTGACATGCTGAGTAAATTATTTTCACTTAAATGTGAGACTATTCTTCAATACGTCACTTTTTCGAATATTTTAGAAAATGAAGTCAGCAAAGAGATTGGTCTATAATTATTTAAATCACTCTTGTTCAATTTCTTATGAAGAAGTTTGAGAAATGCGTATTTCAATCTGTTTGTAAAAATTCCCTGCCAGCCGGAATGGCCGAGCGGTTCTAGGCGCTGCAGTCTGGAACCGCGCGACTTCTACGGTCGCAGGTTCGAATCCTGCCTCGGACATGGATGTGTGTGATGTCCTTAGGTTAGTTAGGTTTAAGTAGTTCTAAGTTCTAGGGGACTGATGACCTCAGATGTTAAGTCCCATAGTGCTCAGAGACATTTGAACCTTTTTTTTTTTTTTTTTTTTTGAAAAATTCCTTGCGCCAGCGAAGCATTACATATATCGCTAAGGAGTACACTTATTAAATTAGAACAACACTTAAAAATTATGTTAGAGACTCCATCAACACCACATGAGCTCTTGTTTTTCAGTATATTTATAATTCCCTTAATTTCAGTAGGGGATGTTGGTGCTATTTATGAAGGCCTACATTCCTGGGGAATGACATTTTTAACATATTTTTTTGCTTCTTCAACTGAACCCTTTAACCCGATTTTTGCTGCTGCATTCAGAAAGTGATTGTTAAAAATACTTTCACCTTGTGAATTATCACTCACAAAATCATCATTTAGCTTTATTGTTATGGTATGGTGTGCACTGTCACGCTGCCCTGTCTCCCATTTGACTATATTCCATATAATTTTAATCTTATAATCCGCATTATTAATTTCTGTCAGAACACATAAGCTTCTCGACTTCTTAATGACTTTCCTTAAAATATTACAGTATCTTTTGTAGTAAGCAACTAACGTTGGACCCTGACTTATTCTAGCCTGTCCATGTATTTCCCTCTTCCTCAATATCGTAATTCCCTAAGTAATTGTAATCCATGGCTTACTTGTCTTTGTAATGGCTGTTTTGGATAACGTTTCAGGAAAGCAACTTTAAAATATTGAGACAAATTTACTGTGGAATGAATTGAATTTGGCATCAGCATCATTTTCCATGTGTACTTCATCCCATTCTACCTCTTCTAGGTTGCACTTAAAGCTCTGTATCCTGTTCGCATTACTAAGCCTCCCTGCTTTGTATGAACCTGCCTGAATCCTGTAAGGTTTTATATGTATTATTTCCATTAACTGTGCATTAATTGTTTCTGCCTGAGCAGTGTCTATGAAAAGGTGACCTACTATCCTGCTGCACACGAGTTGGAAAATTTACAACAGATACTAGATTGAAACAACCAAACAAAGATTCTAGCTCATTTTTGCTATGTGTATTTTTTAAGAAATCTGCATTAAAATCACCACAAACCACTAACTGCTTCTTTTTTTCTGACAGGTAGCTCAATAATACCTCAAGATTTTTCATGAATAGCTGAAAGTTACCTTGAGGGGATCTGTAGATTGTTACAATTACTATAGTAGTATATTACAGTAGCAACTCACAAGCATATGCTTCAAGGATATGATCTACACAAAAACTATTTGTTTCAAAATTTTTTACTTTGTGTCAGTTTTTATATAAGTAGCAACTCCTCCTTTCTCCATGTTGACTCTACATGAATATGATGCTAATCTGCAATTCCTTAAATTTAACTTCTCCATCCCTGCGGATACATGGTGGAGACACAAAATATCTATTCCTTCAGAATTTAACCCATTTTCTAGGCATACAAGAAGCTTATCTATCTTATTTTCAGTCCTCTAACGTTATGATGAAACACACAAATTTCATTTCTTTGGATATTGCTACAGACATTATGGCACTGTTCTGTTTTAATCTCTTTCAATACTTTCTATCTGTAACCTGACTCTAACCTAAAAAAATGTGTCCCTCTGAGTCCATGATCATATGTATTTTGTCTTGTGGGCATGTGGCCCCCTGAAATTTTCTGCAAGACGGTCAACTAATCTATCCTTCCCCCTTCTATTCAGGTGCAGGCTATGACTAGTGTAACCCCACCTCCCAACTGCATCAACAGGCACAGTACAGATATGAGATTTAGTTTCTGCCAAAAGTAATCCCCCCCTCCCCCAGCTCACTGTTAACACGGTTCACAGCCGTATTAACCCAGAGCTGGTCATGGCGCTCCAAAACATCCACAAACCCCTCACTAGTGTGAGCTGTTCATCCAGGTCACACCTAATACTATAGTCCGAATTGCTAGCCAGGCTGTTTCCTGCTGCTCCTCCTGTAAGAACATGGTCCTTGCCATCAAAATCTTTGCACATGGCCCCTATGTTTTCGGTAACTTGGCCAAGCTTAGCACTTGGTTTCACAATGCTTGTGACCTACTCGACTCCTAGGCTATCCTGTAGCAACTGACCTACACCTCTCCAGTGACTGCTACCTAACAGTAGGACTCTTTTTTTTCTGCTTGACTTTACTCTCGACCTAGAATTACAATTGTTACTACGAGTCTGCTGCACCCTGCTTTGCTCAAAAACTGTTTGTGGCTCTTCCACTTCAGGTAACAAACCAAACTGATTGCTCACTGGAATCTGAAAAGTGATTTCTGAGATTTTCTACTTCTTGTTACCTACAGCTCCCATTGTCTGTTTCCCCTTCAACCTGTCTAATTCAAAGCATACCATTTCTAGTTCAGCCTGAAGGGCACTAATCTTTTTTCCCTGTTCCACGATTTTCTTGTTATGGCTACAAGAACTTCATTGGCGAGCCTCAGCTGGCACTACAACAGGTTCCCCGCTACGATATCCCCAGTGAAACATCAACCCACAACCCTGACATTTCACTCCAGTGCTCACTAATCTACGACAACATTCACATTTGTCACACATGACGGCAGATTAAACAATACAAATTGCACTACAAACAAACAACACAAACACAGAAAATACAAATTACACTACAAACAATTCCCCTACACCAATTAATCATTAGCAGAAAGTAACTTACCTTGCGGTGAGCTGATGGGGAACTCCAGGACGTCAGGCGAATGTAGCAGCAGGAGAATGTAAACAGCGCGAAGTTAATTGCTGGCGTAGGTTATAGTGGCGGAAATCACGAAACGAGTAAGAAACTGAAGAGGCTCGATATTTTCTAACGACAAATTTGAAGATGCGCTGTCGCTGAATTATGTATAAATACTGTAATGGAAACAGAAACACCACTTAAACACTTTACAGCACAATATGGAAAATTAACTGTACGGAAGTATAGAAACACAGAAAACAAGAACCGAATGCAACCTATACACGTACGATACTCTTCACAATAAAGCTACTCAGACACTACCAGGAAATTATTGAATAATCACATAACTTACTGCGGCCAATAACGAAAACAAACCCACGCCAAAGGCTTGCACTTTAGAACAGTAATCTTTTCACGAAAACTACATAAGTAAAAGCGAAACCTTCAATATATAGATCACAATAGATACCAATTTACTTATTTAAGCTACAATATTGCCTTAGTAATTTGTTTTTCCACGAGTAATCACGTATATTTGCGAATGCACTGAGTAAACACACATACCTGCTCCAAAGAGCTTCAGCTCAGTGAAGGGCCCCAAAGTCCTTATTGGCTGCTACGTATTTTGAGTAGGCTACCCTTTAAAATATGGCATATTAATTTTCAGCTATAAATTTAAGAAACTTACTCGTACAGGGACTAACTAAATTCTCTTTACAGAATTTCAGGGCTTGTACTGGAGACAAAGACTTTAACACATGAACTCCTTCCAAAAATGATCCGTTTTCACGCTACGCGTGAAATGCCACAAATACCACAACACATGTTTCTCCAGCATTTTCGTCGTCCCTGGCTAGGGGACGCCATTCACCGATCATATGATGTCCCACGACCACTATAGATTTGTTTACATGTCATTCCGTTGAGTGCTTGATCTGCCTTGATTTACGAAAAGCTGGCCGGTGTGGCCGAGCGGTTCCAGGCGCTTCAGTCTGGAACCGCGTGACCACTACGGTCGCAGGTTCGAATCCTGCCTCGGGCATGGATGTGTGTGATGTCCTTAGGTTAGTTAGGTTTAAGTAGTTCTAAGTTCTAGGGGACTGATGACCACAGATGTTAAGTCCTATAATGCTCAGAGCCATTTGAACCATTTACGAAAACCTGTTGCATCTGAAGAAGACCTACCGGGCTATGACTGTGGAGGACCAGGGACTGATGAATGTCTACAGGAACATGTTACAGAGGTACCATATCTGTGTTGACGTCGGGATGTAGGCACATCGAGCTCTGCTTGTAAGTGGGCCCCCACGACAAGCAGCAGGAGAGAGAATAACATGTGTTGTCGTGTATTGCGTGTAGCAGGACATGAGTTCCTAAGCGAAATTTAACCGTCTTGGTCCACACCACAAGTCCTCAAAGTCTGTGTACTGCAACACAAAGCTCTCTAATTTCCGAGATTAGTTGTTGAACCACCAGATCGCGTACGTTCGCCAAGTTACCATGAACGGAGAAAGCTGGTTGATTCCCCGTTGTAACCACAAAAACCCGACGCATACGCAGATACATACGAATGTAAGTAGAGCACTTTGTTGACGTTTAGGAGAGGCCTTTTCCAACTTGAGCACGGCCTTGTGATATCAGATAGCTTGCCACGATCCCGAAAGAAGGCTGGATAATTTAAAGAGAGATAAAGCTAGGATGAAAAGTAAATCACCTTCGAAATATAGAAATATTGGTTTGTGGCACATCTAGACGTTGAACATAGCACTTCGGGACACTAACAACTTTCTGCGCATGAAGTTGCTTGTGGCTCTCATAATCTGGTAGGTATGCAGAAGATCGTGCTTCTGTGTCCCTAATGGTTTGGTAACTCGTTACTGTGTAAAAGCGGCTTAAAGGGAGTGTGGACAGCTAGTTATTTGGATAGATAACTTCCATCAGCTTCATAGGTTAACGTTAATAGAAACGTGCCAACTTTAGTGCAAATTAGACACACAAGAGGTAGAGAAAGTACCCTCAAATTTTGGAACAACCCACACTAAGTCATTGCAATGGCAATTAAATACTATCGAGAGCTTAATATTTTGATAATCAAAAAGTTTATTACAACATGATTACGTTGCGTCATTAATGACATGCACTGACAAAGTAAGTCGCACATGTAGCAGCCAGATTCATTGTACGTGATAAGATAAACACTAACTGAAAATTTTGATATATTCAAAGTAAAATATCGGATAACTTAGAAAATTTTTGCAAATAATATTTACTGAACTGATCGAAACTTAACTCTTCACACTGATAATCAACGTGTGTTGCTTGAAAGTAACTTTTATACACACATTGAAATCTCATTAACGTGTCTAATTAAATTCTTGGAATTAACTGTAATAATTAGCAATGTACTGAATGAAACTGCTTTCCCGGGCTAACGGAGATACTATGCCATATTACGAGACGACAAACAGGCAACTTAACTTTTGTTTTACCTGTAATCGTGTTTAAAATAGTAGAATGCTGCTTTACATTACCAGCATTGTAAGTTGTGAAAACGCTGTCGTTAATATTTGAATGGTTACTGGAGCTCATTTGTAAATAGTAGTAACCGAACGTATTTTTTACCTATCGAATACATCAAAATAACTTCGAACAGGTGAAACCATATCCCGCATTTACTAATTATATTTTACATTCATTCATTAAGAAAAGATACTCGGGGTTTAATACAGTAGGAAAGGTAAAGGGATCCTTAGATGACAATGACTTAGTACAATGGAAAGATCGAAGAGCAAAACATTGTCATGAACAACTTATTATTCAACTCTTCAGAACCCAAAATCACTGAGGCAAGCTTCACACAGTTCTAAAATAACCTGATCTGAACGGTCTTGCAAGTAGCTAGCGGACGCGGCGGAATAGGCATCCGCTTCAGTGTCCTATGGGTTTCTATTGTGTCGAGTGCCCTGTACGTGGGTGTAGTCTGTTTCTAGAGTGAATCTTGGTTAACCACTGACATTTCATCGACAGCTCTTGCGTGTCCTGACCGTCGTGCTCCAAGCGCCGCAGTTTCCTCAATACAAGCCACCACCTCAGCCCCCGAGCTTGGCGTTACCTACGCTCTGCTGTGCAGGGGGAGCAAGCAGTACCCACCACAGGAGCAGATCTAAGTTGAATCATAATACTAAGACCACTGCTTACTCTCAGACGAAATGATTACATTAACTGACTGATTTTTCTTCATATAAATTGACACAGTGTAGCTGCGATTACGTTGGATATAGTTTCACAAACAAAAAAAAGTATTAGAAATTAAGTAATGATATATTCAAAAGTGTGAGATGTTTTCATTAACGTGTCGTATGCTGACTGACAATTTTTCAATGAACACATAAATAGATAGGATGCATAAACAGTGCCATTGAAAAGATTTTATTTAGGCCGTAAGAGTTGAAACGCTTTAAGAAACCTGTAGGCAGCTTCTTTAAAAGTCAATGCAGTATATGGTTCTGGGATAAATTCAAGGTATAAAACACTAACGACAAATTGATAATAAACAGTGACGTTTTTGCGAGGGAATTTGTTGCTCATCAACCTCCTGATAACACAAAAGTGTTTATTTTTAACTATAGTTTTTGACGTATTAAGTATTGTCTCCTCCCGCATTTTTAATTCTGTATTACACAGCGTTGGAAGGGAAACTTCTGTTAGAAACCATAAAATACACAAATACACATGCATGTAACGCAAAAGAGCTTTCACATGGTTGGTTCCCATAGAGACCGGCAGATACGTTTCAGTACAGGTTCTAGTCTTAACTAAAACCAAAGAAGGTTAGCACACTGGACTCGCATTCAAGGCAATGGCTCAAAACCCTGCCCGGTCATCCAGGTGATTTCCCTAAAATGTTCCAGGAAAATACCGGGATGGTTCCTCTGCAAAGGGCATGGTCCATTTTCTTCCCATCCTTTCGTAATCCGTCATAAGCTTGCTAACACTCTGTCTCCAACCCCGTCATCACAAAGTCAGGACATTGCCCAGTCTATGACGCCTCATGCAAAAAATTGTGAAATCTTATGGGACTTAACTGCTAAGGTCATCAGTCCCTAAGCTTATCCATTACTTAACCTAAATTATCGTAAGGACAAACACACACACCCATGCCCGAGGGAGGACTCGAACCTCCGCGAGGATCAGCTGCACAGTCCATGACTGCAGTGCCTTAGACCGCTCGGCTAATCCCGCGCGGCTATGATGCCTCATTGCAGTCTATGATGCCACTGAAGCAGAAGTAAAACTGTGTGTTATCGATAACAGTACAATATTTCTGTTAGTACCTAGTTTCGCAATGGAAAAAAATAAAAGGTATTCGTATGATGGGGGTTATGAATGGAAAGTAATAGGATATGTAGAAGAAAATGGAAACATAGTGGCTGAGCGGAATATCGGCCCTCCACCAATAACAAAAACCATTCGCGTTTTGCGGGTTAGTAAAGAAGAACTGCAAAAAATGAGGAAGACTAGATACGCAAACAGAGGACTGAATGCATAATGACCAAGATGTTTTACAGTTTAGTTGGGTTTTATAAACTAAGAATTTTTTTGTCTGGCTTCGCATCCTAATAATAAAAATGGTGAAAATATTATTTTTTTTAAAAAAATTGCTTAAACATTATGGTCCGTCTTGTATTCCGTAGCGTCTTATAGTCCGTAAAACACAGTACAACTCTCATTACCGCTCTGTCGAGAGACGTCAAAGTATAATCTTTCTTCATTCGAGTCCTAACATAGGTGAGACGTTGATTGTCATTAATATTTCATGAGAAACGTCAGTTAGGAATTAATTAAGAATCGCAATGGTTTCTGTAGGAATACAGCTGTTATTAGACGAAACTAAAATTCCTTTTCCCTTGCCAAGTTCCATCTCAGAATGTGTTCTTCCATCACGAATATCCGTCATTCTGGCTGTTAATCCGCACCATACTTCCGCTGTTGTGTTAGTTCCTAGACATATGGACTTTGAGAGCATGGCACGCTCCCGAGTTTGCAGCCGGTAATGTGTGGAGTTACAATATTATTCCTTACGGTAGGCCCGCTTCCGAAACTACGAGCTGCGCGGAAGTCAGAAGGCGCCAGAACTTTGAGCCTCCGCAGGGGCGCAGGAATTCCAAATGCAACACCTAGGGTACATCAAAAGTTTTCCAAAAGTAATGAGCACAGTTCGTAACGCCATCGTCTAAGTGAGTCATTCTGCATTTAATGGAGTCGTATCTGAGAGCTACCTAAATAAGGCGGCGAGCCGTAAACACAATATTTACGTGAGACGAATCTAGCCTTTCGAGTCATATTTCAATGTAACGTATAGATGTTGCACGACAGTGGAACACCAACGTAGATCGTACAACACTGTAGAGAGGAAAAGTGTGCAACAAAAAAGCAAGAACAAATTTCATTTTCGTACTGTCTTAGAATGACAAAGCTCAAGAGAAACGTTGGGGAAATTGAAAGAAAAAACTAGTTTTGAAACGTAACGTCTTAAATTCAGTTAGGAAAAAATCCGTGGTAGGCTAGTAATGAATATGTCCTGGGTCCCAAGTTCGAACATAGCCGCTGTTTAAATTCGGAATAAAAGCCATCAGCAATGTGCGGGCGAAAACGTCCGGCATAAGGAGTCACCCACGTTCTGCCAAAGACTTTTTCAAAGAGGGTGGATGGGAAAACAGAGGTTAAGTGCACTCTCTTACGCTTGGGGCGGGAAACTGCCCGTATAAGGCAGAAGAATCAACAATGATCAACGGCATGAGGATGCAGGAGGCAATGGAAGCCACTGCATCAAAGACATGTGATTCGTACTCACAGGACATGTGACCTGTAGTTGAAAATGTCTCATGATGATCTGCTCATTGGAAAAAGATTCCGGAATCGTCCCCCATTCGGATCTCCGGGAGGGGACTGCTAAGGGGAAGGTTACCATGAGAAAAAGACTGAGTAATCATGGAAAGGGTAATTCTCTACATGTCGGAGAGTTGAATGTCAGTAGTTTGAACGTAGTAGGGAAGCTATAAAATGTGAAAACGCCAATACAGAGGGTCAATCTACATGTAGTGGGGATCACTGAAATGAAAGAGATAGAAAATAAGAATTTCTGCATTTAATATTACACGGCATTGAAAGAGAAGCGTTTGTTAGATGCCGTCAAATAAATATGGAAAGATATAGTCTGTACGTTCCAAAAAAGCATGGTTCGTTCCCAAACAGATCAGCACTGTTTCTAGTCCTAACTAAAACCGAGTGAAGTGCTACAGAATATAAAATAGTGTCAACAAAAAATGGTTCAAATGGCTCTGAGCACTATGGGACTCAACTGCTGAGGTCATTAGTCCCCTAGAACTTAGAACTAGTTAAACCTAACTAACCTAAGGACATCACAAACATCCATGCCCGAGGCAGGATTCGAACCTGCGACCGTAGCGGTCTTGCGGTTCCAGACTGCAGCGCCTTTAACCGCACGGCCACTTCGGCCGGCTAGTGTCAACAGTAGCAGAGAATGGTGTAATGGGAGTGGGATTCATTACGAATAGGAGTGAAGGGCAGAGAGTGAACTATTGTGAACGGTTCAAATGTTGTTCTAATCGGATTCAACAACAGACTAACGCCGACAATAGTAATTCAGGTATACATACAGACGTCGCAAGCAGAAGATGAAGAGAGAGAGATAAAGCACACGAGGATATTGAAAGGGTAATTCAGTAGTTACAGGGAGATGGTAATCCAATAGTCTTGGGTACTGGAATGGGGTCTGAGGAAAAGGAGTAGAAGAAACAGTTACTAGAGAAAATGGGTTTGGTAGTAGTAATAACAATTGAGAAAGACTAACCGAGTTCTGCAACAAAGTTTGGTTACTAATAGCAAATATTTTGTTCAAGAAAGACAAGAGGAAGAGGTAACTTAGATAAGACTTGGATACACTGGGAGATACCGAATGGATTACGTATTGGTCAGAAAGAGATTTTTAATCAGGTATTGCGTGTTAATGCATACATAGAAGCAAATATAGACTCAGGTCGCAATTTAGTAATGAAGAAAAGAACACTGAAGTGCTGGATGATATACTGTTCCTGTGCAGATAGTTCTCCTTTAGCGCCTGAAATATCCTGTCTTGTACATTCTCTTTCACTTCTCCCAGTGCTGGAACGTCTCTTGATCCTCACCTGTTTTAAACAACGCCTCAGCAACGAATGTATCAATCGCGACAATCTTCATGAAAAAATGTCATATCTACTCCCATTTACCTCTTCTTCCGCTCCTTTACTTAATCTGACAGATAATAGTAATAGCACATCTGTGACCATCCTCTCTTTTCCAGGGACCTGTTTAATACGAAAATTAAATTGCTCTGACTTACTTTCTCATTGAGACAGGCATCCATGGGTGTATATATTTTGCTGACATTACAAATTCTGGACCTTGTGGCCTGTGTTTACAGAATTTCTTCAACAGTAGAGATATTATTGAAACTTTCCGAAAGTATACATAATGGGCACTGCCTCTAGTTGTGTAACGGAACAGTTACACTCACTCTTATTCAGCACACAGCTGGCATATGCTGTCGTTTTATGTTGCCTTTCTCATTTACACGCACCTATTGGAGCACCACCACGCCAATGCAGACTTTTATGCAATCCAATACAATGCAGAATGAAACACTCAGATTAAGGTGGAGTAGGATGGGGGTATTCACCAAAAACGTGTTCCTGAAACTCCCTATTCACGTCCTCATTAATGTTCAAAGGCACGCTCTTTCCTGGGAAGGCGCACAACTTGGGTAATGATGAAACCTCGTTTCCTATAAATTTACTATAAAAATTTATTAATCCATAGACGCTTGTCACTTGTTTTTTGGTAGTTGATGGCAGGAACTCCAGTATCCCCTTTAATTTTCTGTCATCTGGACAAGTTCCGTCGTGGCAAACCCTGCGCTCCATAAAAGCAATTTCCTTCTTGCCAAAACCTGATTTCCTCACGTTCGCAAGCATTCATTCATCGACACTGTCCACAGCAACTTCTCTGCGCAAAAAAAAGTGGTATTTCGAGGACCTTCAACCAAATATCATGTCATCAGTGTATAATGTGACAAACTGATATATTTCGTCGTCTGCTGTTATGTAGAGAGCCCATACGAAGACACAGGAAGATCTTGAGAAGCCAAACAGAACAGTAGCTTTGTGAAGTAGTAGCACATGCCAAAGCATAAGATAGCGCCAAAAATATGTGCTTTCTGAGGAATCTTTGAAGCATATTTTCTAGATTCAGGACGATCTGTTGCAGGCAAGTAGTATTTATTTGACGGGGATCTAGTACCATCCTGATTCAACGGTCCTTTCTTGGCGTTATTAGCATGGATTATTACAGCTACTGCTAGTCCTTTCTACCACATCTTGTTCCAGCACCTCGTGAACTTATTTTTCCACTTACTTATTGTTGGTCAGGACAATACTATTCGAGAAAAACTCATTATTCATCTTAAGCCGAAATCTGTAAGTAAAATTCCTGAAACTACCCGTTTTTACCAAGAAAACTTTTGCGTGCTCGATTAAAATGAACTTGAGCTCATCTCGTCTGTTTCTAGCAGATCACTCAATCTTAAACTTTTTCTTCTGTGTTACGGATAATGTGATCATAGTCTACAACATCTCGCACACGGCTTTCCATATCTTTATAGGTGGTGGTAAATGTGGTATGGCGAACTATGCTATGTGGCTAATTCCGAGATCGCTAGGCCATGGGATACAGCATCTCTGCTCGTCTCTGTCCTATTGAAAAGGAGTTGCTTTCTTCTCTAGTGAAGGGAGTCTCGACTCTTCCTACATCTATTATTGTGGCATGCCGTTGCATACATTATAACCCCAGAATGACTTCTATACTCAGCAGCGAAATTGTGATAGCATTCATCACCAATTTCAAACCTTAACACAAGGAAACTCGTACTTGTTTCTTTACTTCGACTCTTTTTCCTTTTACCGATCCTCTCATCCGCGTTTACAGTAATGCAAATGTTGTCCTCTGTTCCACCTGTTCATAGGCGAGAAATGTGGCTTCTGATATACTCCCCATATCTACAGTAACGGTAAAGTCTGTCGTATGTAATCTTATCACTGTAACTGCGTATCAATCGTCTTGGCCAAAAGATCGTCCCTTTCATATTTTAGCATTTTAGAGCATGGATACAACCCTCGTCAATACTCGTTTCCTGCTCATATTCTAGCCAACTACCGATTTCTGTTTGGAGTCAGATATCGAATCTCTGCTATCTCCAGCATTCTGTTTTCCTGCGCTTCCTGGATTTTTGTAGCGTTTGGCTGACGGAATTTATCATCATTCCTGAGCTCTGACTGCGCTAGTTCCCTGCCTGGTTCTGTGACCTTTTATTGCTCCTTCTCCTAAAATTCTCATTCGCGCACCTATCCAGGTCTGTATAGGTATATTGCTGTCTATGTGCTGCAGAATTCTCTCTTCTATCCTCTTATTCGTCCAGATCCGTTAGGATCAATTTGAAAGCGCCTTCACTATTTTTCTCTACACAGAACAGAAACTTCTTACATTTCGTGGGTATCGTATTAACAAATAGCTGTATCAGCTCGCCAGTATTTTAAGAATAATCCAGATGATAATTTCATTTCAAAGTAGCACTTCGATTGCATCTGGAGATGCGATCTGACACAGGTAGAGTTTTTATAATGCCTATGTTCACTCAGTTATGTTCCACGAATAACCAGGACAGTTCTATCACTTCTGTGTCAAATTCTGAAACAATTCTTCTGTCTCTTATAGCTGCCAGAACTGGTGCAGTTAGTTCACCATTCACATGGCTGCTCATAACTAACTCCAACTGAAATGGCGAGTAATTCGGTGCGCTATCCTTGACGTGAGCGATCAGTGTTCTCATGTGGAGCACATGTTGGGAGTTTACTTCATGAAAAGATCTACTTGTTGTCGAATATTGCCCCTTAATGAACAATTGTTTCTCCTACCGTATGCCCTGCCTGCGCTGATGAAAATGCAACGCTGGTGTGCGAACCAGCGCATGCGTACAGCACGGCGTGAGCCCATGGCATCCTTTGTACATCCGATACTATCTGTGCCGTGTTCTGGGTCTAGAACCAACCTGTTTTATTAAATATATCTACTTCTCATCGAAGAATGAAAAATTCTTCTTTTTCTGAAAAATGAACTGCTTCCGTGACATCAGATAAGGTCTCGTTCAAAACCTGTATTCTTTCTGAAAGCAATATGTTTGCTTCCCCCACTTTATCTCTAGCAATTATAAGTTCAGTTCCACTCTCTCCAACCTGGACACATTGTTCTGTAGTGTCTTTGTTACTTCAGCTACGTTCTTGTCAATCGAATTTAAATTGTAATCAAGTATTCTATGTAATACTTACATCTCGTCCCGGAACTTCTACCATCCTCTGCTTCTTTTCTATTTACTTTTGCTTGTTCTTCTCCCTCTTCCGCTCCCTTTCTATAAGCTTGTACTTGTTCTTTCCCTTCTTTTGCTCTCTTTCTATCTGGTTTGCTTGTTTCAACTTCCCCCCCCCCCCCAACCAGACTGGAATGTCACCCATGGTTCTACTCTGCAACACGATATTTCTAATTTCGCGAGTAGCAGTAGTCTTAGTTTGCTTCGTGATTAGTTCGGATTCCTGAGTCTCACAAAACGGAAAATCGTGGCGCAGTTTCTCGGGATTCCACACAATATTCATGACGAGTGATCTTTAATGTCTCCCTTGAGCGAGCACTTCTCGCCTTATCAGTAAAGCAAAAATGAAATGCCGGAATCGCAATCTCTGTGGAACAGCACTCTTGCAAATTCATGAAAAGAAAAATAGTCCTAATCACACGTAATTAAAATATTCACAGACAGTGCAAGTTAGATATAACAGTGCCTTTTTACTACGTTCACAGAAAAATGTAAGAGATTACAACAATTGGATACAGAGAAAACCAAAGGAAAGTATACTGAATGGAGGTCGCAAACAAAGCTACCTGCTTGTGTTGTAAGGAAGACACATATCAGCACGTAATTACCTAATTTAGTGCCTGCAGAAATTAAATGCTAAGTCTGTAAAATGTTATTACGAGGACCCATGACACAGTCAACCTGCTAGTGACACAGTTACCATACCCGGAAGAGGTAGAAATATGGCTCAGTAGCTTGTGCACCTCATGTGAAACAGTGAGTTTACGCACTGGTTACCACCTCTGCGTCTTATATCTTTAAAATAATGCATCACCACTGCACACATCGGAAACTCGTCACAATGAAGCAAACATCCCACAAACGCAGCTGGTTCTACACTGAAGTGACAAAATTCATGGGACAGCAATATCCACATACACAAATGGCAGTAGCATCGTGTACACAAGGTATGAAAAGGCAATGTATCGACAGAGCTGTCATTTGTCTTCAGATAATTCGTGTGACAAGAACAGATATTGAATGCGGGAGGGCAGCTGGAGCTACTCGCATGGAACTTTCCAATTAGGAAGTCAGTATTCCTGGATCAACGGTATCAAAAGTGTGCCAAGAATATAAAAAATTTCAAACGTTGCTTCTCACCGCTTACACAGCAGTGGTGGACGGCCTTCACTTAACGACTGAGAGAAGCAGCGTTTGCGTAGAGTTGTCAATGCTAACAGACAAGCAACATTGCGAGAATTAACCGTACAAACCAATGTGGGACGAACGACGAACGTTTCCGTTACGGCAGTGCTGCTAAATTTGATGTTAGTGGGCTACAGCAGCAGACGACCGACTCTAGTGCGTTTGATAACAGCACGACATCGCCTGCAGCGTCTCTCCTGGGGGATTGTAAATGTGTATCTCGATTCCAGTTAGTAAGAGTTGATGGTAGCGTTAGAATGTGGTGCACACTCCAAGAAGCCATGGGTCCAGGTTGTCAATAAGACATTGTGCACGCTAATGATAGCTGTATAACGGTGTGGATTGTGTTTATATGGAACAGCACCGATCACTGACTGGGGATGTTTACATTCTGCTACTTGGAGACCATTTGCAGCCATTCATGGACTTCATGTTTCCAAACAACGATAGAATTTTTAAGGAAGACAATGCGCCACGTCACTGGGCCACAATTGCTCACGACTTCTTTGGGAGAACAACTAGGCCATCCTGATCACCCGACATGTATCCCATCAAACATTTACCCTAAAGGGTTAAAACCCTGCACCGGAAACACTTCCGCAATTATGGACATTGTTTCTGCAGGGGAATTCCAGCGACTTGTTCAACACATGCCACGTCTAGATGCTGCACTACGCCGTGCAAAAGGAGGTCCAACAAGATATTCGGAAGTATTCCATGACTTTCTTCACCTCAGTGTATTTATTATTCAAGGGTCACTTAACCATAGGGAAGTTCGCGGTCATTGAACTCAGATCGAGTATACACAACTCTTATTTAATTTGGTCAAGTGAGGAATTGGCAATGAGCATTGTTCTGAAATTTGTGTTCTTGATGTACAGCAAGAGGATGCCAGTCAACACCAGACGAGAGCGGGGAAGTGAATCCTTACCAGTCTTCCAATTCGCAAACTCCACTTGGAATGAAGATTGAATCACACTCAGTCTGACGAACGAATTTGTTCATTTATCTACACCAAAATACGAGAAAGCAACGGGAACTTCTCGATCAAACCTTGCAGAAAGTAACATTACGATATTAAGATCGGTACTGGTTTCGAACAGTTTTTGCCTATCGGTCAGCACGGTTCACATTGCGTCTGGTGGCGGGGATGTTACTTTGGATTCGAAATTTCGTAATCTTGGAGGGAGACAACGACCTTTCTCCATTTTTAACGTGTGGACATAAAGGAAAATTTCGTACTGAACCACTACAAGGGGAAAGCTGAGTTGACCGGGGATATCATTCCTTTGTCCAGCTGACCAGCGCCGGGAACTGTCCACAATACGCGTTGTGGGAAACAGAACAATTTTCTAGAAAACTGGCTGACACCAAGGACACATATGTTCCTTGCTTTTGAGGCACTATGAAAAGTCTTCTGCCACGCTACTGGGCTGATAGCCACGCAGACACACTCTCTTCTGACAAGATATCGAATACTTTCCGCTCCCCGCATAGTATACCAAACTAAAACAAAGAAGTGTCACGTAAGGCCGTCGCATAGCTTAACCAAAGCCGTCAAGTGACATATGACAGTTATGTTATAATATTCAGTAGAATATATAATGACGTAAAAAGATTTCACTGACACTGGAATGTCTACAGCAGTTTCGTGTAGCAATAATCACAACACCGTCCGAACAGGTCTTGAACGCCCAATGGTACCGACCGGCTGCCATGTCATCCTCAGGTTTACGGCCTTACCGGATGCGAATACAGAGGGGAATGTGGTCAGCACACCTCACTCGCAGCCTTTACCAGTTTTCGTGCCGCTACTTCTAAATCAGATAGCTCCTCAGCTGGCCTGACAAGGGCTGAGTGCACCCCGCTTGTCAGCAGCATTTGGGAGCCCCGGACGGTGACCTAAACAAGTGCTAGGCAAGCCCAACAGCGCATAATTTCGTTGGTCCGACGGGAACTGGTGTTACCACTGCGGCAAGGCTGTTGGTTTCAGGTAGCAATACCACTCTTATGATGTTATTAATGTTCGTGTGAGTTGACTCATATTCCTGGGTTTTTACCTATTTGTTACCCGCAACTGGTGGTCTAGTGCAACGTTCCATTTAGGAAGCAGTAGCCGCGCGGGATTAGCCGAGCGGTCTTGGGCGCTGCAGTCATGGACTGTGCGGCTGGTCCTGGCGGAGGTTCGAGTCCTCCCTCGGGCATGGGTGAGTGTGTTTGTCCTTAGGCTAATTTAGGTTAAGTAGTGTGTAAGCTTAGGGACTGATGACCTTAGCAGTTAAGTCCCATAAGATTTCACACACATTTGAACATTTTTTTAGGAAGCAGCAGCGTTTCGAGTTCTAGCAGTTAGTTACTTACGTGGTGTATTGTGACTTTTGTGAGTGGTTATTCGTCGTTGAATCGTCTTTTGCGTTAACTTAAGAGTGTTTTTGGTAGCGGTTCCAACCGCTTCGTTGTCAGAATGTCGTCCAAGTTGTTCCCACGCAAAGGTAGTGTTTGTACTCCTGCAATCATGACAGTAAAACGTCCCCTTTGAACAATTATACAAGACTATGCTTAAACTGACACACAATATTTTTAGCGCAACGCAATCTGACTTTCAAAAATCCCTACAAAAGAATGGCCCTGACTAACATTAACTTATACCTTTCACAAATCACTTACCTCACCAAAAATCTTCGTTACTCGAACTACTGCAATACAGCGAGCGCCACTACTGCCAGCTAAATAAAAGATTCAAACTACTGAAGGCACTAACTACTGATAGGCGTAGTTAGCAAATGAAAGATTTTGATAGAGAACAAACAATGTATTTACCTTAATAGTCATAATATATATAGCACTTCATGATATCCAGTATTACAAATTTCTAAACTCCGCCATCTCTCTCCCCACATCCACCACTGCTGGCGGCTCACCTCCAACTGCCTAACGCTACGCGCTCTTCACATCCAGCTGCCGCTGCCCAACACTACAATGGCAGACAACAATGCAAACTAGCCACAGACTGCACACAGCACAGCCAGTGATTTTCATACAGAGCGCTACGTAACGTTGCCAATAAGAAAACAAACAACCTACTTACAACAGGCGAGTGGAAATTTCAGATCAGGATCAAACCAGATATTTTGACACTGTGCTCTGTGTCTTTTTTTGTAAAATTCATAAACACCCTCCAAGTAGACAGGTTGTTAATTAAACACGGAACTGACGCTTATTCCCACCATACGAATGTGTCAGTTAGTGTTGTCTTCCTTGCCAACGCTGATGTTGAATATACCAATATGTTGATCTTCAACATGCCGCCGGAGGCAGATAAACAACATCTTAAGCATGTGAGTGTTGTCTTCCTTGTCAACGCTGATGTTGAATATACCAATATGCTGATCTTCAATATGCCGCCTGAGGCAGATAAACAACATCTTAAGCATGTGTTGCTTAGATTTGGTGATGTTAATGGAATTTGCTGCGAACGCTGATCGAGTAAACGCCTCGTTCAGTGATGTAGTGGTATGTCTCCCGACGAGATGTACATACACTGATATGTAAACAAGCAGAATACGTGGTTGCCGTCGGCATCTCCTCTATAACACAACAAGTGTCTGGCGCAGTTGTTAGAACGGTTGTTGCTGCTACAATGGCAGGTTATCAAGATTTAAGTGAGTTTAAACGTGGTGTTATAGTTGGAGTACGAGCGATGGGACACAGAATCTCCGAGGCAGCGATGAAGTGGGGTTTTCCCCGTACGACCATTTCACGAGTGTATCGTGAATATCAGAAATCCGGCAAAACATCAAATATCCAACATTGTGCGGTCGGAAAAAAGATTCTGCAAGATCGGGACGAACGACAATTGAAAAGAATCATTCAACATGACAGAAGTGCAACCCTTCCGCAAATTGCTGCAGATTTCAGTGCTGGACCATCAACAAGTCACAGCATGCGAACCATTCAACGAAACATCATCGATGTGGGCGCTAGGGTAGAAAACCTACTCGTGTACCCTTGATGACTGCACGACACAAAGCTTTACGCCTCGCCTGGACCCGTCAACACCGACATTGGACTGTTGATAATTGGAAACATGTCGCCTGGACGGACGAGTTTCGTTTCAAATTGTATCGAGCGGATGGTCCAGTACGGGTATGGAGACAACCTCATGAATGCACGGATCCTGCGTGTCAGCAGGGGACTGTTAAAGATGGTGGAGGCTCTGTAATGGTGTGGGTCGTGTGCAGTTGGTGTGATATGGGACCCCTGATACGTCTAGATACGACTCTGGAAGGTGACACGTACGTAAGCATCCTGTCTGGTCACCAGGATCCATTCATGTCCGTTTTGCATTCCAACGGACACGGACAATCTCAGCAGGACAACGCGACACCCCAAGCGCCTGGAATTGCTAGAGAGTGGCTCCAGGAA
This sequence comes from Schistocerca nitens, assembly GCF_023898315.1. Classification (NCBI taxonomy): domain Eukaryota; kingdom Metazoa; phylum Arthropoda; class Insecta; order Orthoptera; family Acrididae; genus Schistocerca; species Schistocerca nitens. Next base: position 1,787,116 of record NC_064619.1, on the reverse strand, counting down.
GACTCTTCTGAGCTTAAAAACTTACGCTGACCACCAATCTCCCCAGATATGAACGTTATTGAGCATATCAGGGATGCCTTTGCAGCGTGCTATTCAGAAGAGATCTACATTGCCTCGCAGTATTACGGATTTATGGACATCCCTGCAGGATTCACGGTGTCAGTTGCCTCCTTCACTGATCCAGACATTAGTCGTGTGCATGCCACGGAGTGTTGCGGCACTTGTGCGTGTTCACGGGACCCTACACGATATTAGGGAAGTAGAACATCCCATCACATACATGTGGTTATCAGGTAACTGTGGTTATCAGATACATGTTACTTATAGTGGTCTGGTGGAGACATGCTTCTAATGTGATGAGAGTAGTCATCAACGTCTCATCTGTCCGAAGTGGGATTTTGTTCTCAAATAGTCTCTTCAGCAGTGACATCAACTGGCGGTAGCAGATCTCGTTCCTAGTGATGATTCCAGTGCCAGTGCACAGCCCGATATGAGTTTACCAGAGAGTAGTTTTCATCTGTTAAAACCGAAGACGAATTCTGCGCCGTCTGCTCCCCATGCTGATGGTCATGTGCTTCAACGTAAGCGACGTTCTTCCGAGAATGCAGGTGTTCTGATGTTGAGTCCCCCGCGTTACCCCCTCGCACGAGAAGTGTCTCTCTTGGTGATACAAACTGTTTAATAGCATCCCGTCCACCTGTGGAGGATGTGGGTATGGGGCGAATTCGGGAGTTCGTTCGGTTGCTGGCGTGGATCTTACGGAGTCGCGCCAGATATGTGGAGCGCCTGATCCGTCTCCATCGCCACCCCCCACCCACCCCACTCCCACCCCTTCCCCCCTCCCATCCCCCATGCAAATATCGCAGTTTGACGCAATATCGACGGTCATGCAACCTTCAGACCTTCCGCCGCTGAATGTTGTAGAGCAGGAGTCGACTACTGAGCCTGATGTTTCGTCGCTGCCTGCAAAGCCGGGTGATCCGCTTTTCCTCGTCCAGTGCAGGCAGCTTCATATCCTGTGCTTCACCACCTTACTCTTCCAGCTGCTAAGACAATTTTGCGTCACGGCTGGCGTACACAGCGTGTCCGACCGCATCCCGCTGACGTGAGCAAGAGATCATAGTGTAAGGGTCCTGAAGGGCGGGGAACTAGATCCTCTCCATCGACCTCGTCCATGGACTCTGCAATGGATTGACGGTCGGACTGTGGTGTAGATTGACTTCCCTTTTGTCACACTTTGGCAATAGACTCAGACATACACACTTGTTTCTCTGAATCTCAGTCGCACTGAATCTCAATTGCTTCTCGCTACCCTTCGTCAGTCTGTTTATCATTCTTGTGAGATATATTATGTTCTTGCAGGAAATACTGCTTATTACCTTTTCTCTCTGCTGCTTTCAGACTTTCCTTAATGTAGTGCCCGATGATTCGATAGGCAAAGTTCTATTTTATTGTGAGGTAGCACCCATCACTGACATTGAAGTTCTTCTTTTTGAACTTGTCCTCGATGTTCTTCATGCACTGTCTGGCACGCGTCAAACGGTGTCGCGGTCGAAATTATACAGAGAGGTGCTCCCTCGTCTTTTGCGTAAGGATGCTTGGAATCTTCTGCTGGGTGGTGAATTCAACTGCGTGTTGCGTGCGGTTGACCAGTTATCTCATTTTAATTTTAGTCCTGATCTTCATGAATTGGTTCGTCCGATGAGTTTCAGGCATAACTCGAAACCTAAATTTTCAACGTAGGTGAAATTCACGGTTTTTCGTTGTGACTTATACTAGCAGACTAAACACATTTTATTCGTCCGTGTTTGTGTCATCAGATTTTTGCAGTCGAAATGAGTCCTACGCCTTTCACTGCTTGCTGTGGTCTTGCAGCGAGTTTAAACCTCCCCCGACAAGCCATTAAATTGTATGATATTTCAGTGGCTGTGTTATTCCGAATTATGATTCACTGCTCCTTTCGACGGCAAATAAATTTCATGTACGCCACGAAATATCGTCTTCCCCAGTGCATGCTCAAGTTTTCCATCTTGCTGGTGAGTCCGTTCATTCTGTGATTGGCATTGGGCGTGAGTTTTCCCTCCGCTTCGTAGAACATTATCCGACCTGAGTATGTAAAGTCGCAAATTAGAAAAATGCTCATACTTTATTGTGCTGTTTGAGCGTCTGACTAGGAACTCGAATGAGTTTTAGTATACAGTTCTTCGTTAATTAAATACACGAGCAGGTGATGACCCTCTGAGGATAGCTGAGGCTCGGCGGATGAAGTTGTTGCTGATTAAGAATCAACGGATAGAAGGGTTGTGGATGAAGTATGGGCCACATTCTCTCGTTAAAAAGGAACTGACATCCTTATGGCACCTGCTCAGCCATCGTATTTGTCGACGTCGCTCTCTCATTACTTTCCTCACAGCACATACTGGCCGATCAGTTGACTACTCAGCGTGAGCTGAGTCAAGCTTTGCGTCCATATTATGCACAGATATATGCAGTGGATGTCGTCGTGGGGATCCATTCCGATGCCAGTTTCGCGACCCTTGGTAAAATGATTACGCCTGTTATGCCTGATCGGAATGTTGTTATTTTAGCGGATTTTGAGGATGCAGTGTTTGATTTTATTGCTAATCCCCCCCTCCCACAAATCTCCTGGTCCTGTCGGCCTTCCTCTTGGCATCTCTCGAGTTCTACTTTTACTTCCATTTTAAACGAGATTTTGCGGGGGAGAATAGTGCCTGCGAGCTTCGAGTTGCAGAAAATTGTTCTCCTTCCGGAACATCATGGGTTTCTAACAGTGCCTGATTTTATTTCTTTCATGCTACTTAGTTTTGACTAAAAAACTGTTGCGTGAGCTGTGAACAACTAAAAGTCCTTATTACTTGGTTGTGTGTTTAATAACATCAATGTTACCCATTGGCCATACAGTTTTAACTCCGGTGGAAAAATATAGGTTTGGTTTTTAGATTTACTATAGAAAACAACGAAGATCTAGGATTAAACATTGCAAATTATTTAACTTCTACTATAAAGAAAAACGAATTTTGACATCAAAAGAAAACAAATGTTCAAATATCTATGTGAAGTAATTTTTATTTAATTTTCATGACCGCACAGATTTTTAGTAGAGCTCCCGGTTTCGGCTATGCAATAGCCATCTCCAAATTCTACAATAGAAATAAAAGGAATTACATTACTAGCTAATATATTAAGAGATTAAAAACGATTGAAAGAAGTTAAAATAAGAAACAATATACCTCTCATTCTGCTGCAGTGCAACAAGTCGCAACATATTAAAATAGCAAGAGTCCAAACTACCATGTATGCATCAATTCAGATGCCTGTACCAATGGCTTTAAAAAACCTGCAATGCCTTCATAAATAACATGTGAGATTTACACATTCTCATGTTCGCTACGCACAAACTATTAGTCTTACAGAAAAAATGAACAGGACCTTTCTGTAGGAAATTTAATGTAGTTAAAATTCGTATCGAGTTACGTTTTCTCTAGAGCCCCAGGTTTCAAATTATCCAAGAAAAACCGTTTTGAAGGTCGCTTTTGTACGTTTTTCTCGAATAATTAGAAAACTATGGCCTATAGCGAAAACGTACCTCAGCTCAAAACTTAACATTAAATATCCTATAAAAAGATCCAGTTTATATTGTTTTTTCTTTATGACTAATAGTTTGCGCGTAGCAAGCGCGAGAATATGAGAATACTGCGCATGGTATTTGATAGGGGCAACTATATCGAAAGAATGAAACCTGTCAAGGTTGCTAAGACGATATTGACTTAGCACGAGAACAGAAAGCGTAAAACACTTGTGTGAAATGTGTACATCAATTTGTATAGGATCAGAATCGAAGGTACAGAAAATAGAGCTTCAGGCTAAAAGTAATTAGAACTGAAAGCGTAAAATCCATGTGTGAAACATGTGCATTGGGCATTTATAAGGTCAGTAAAGAAGGTAAAGGTAACAAAGAGAGTGCTTCAGAGCAAAATTAATGGAAGATCTAGTAGGAGTGAGACAATGAAGGAATACTGGCGAAACAGGAAATAGCTTCACGAATGAATTCAACTATATAATAGGAACACACATGCAGATGAAACGACATTATTGTTGTGACTGATAAAATGCATTGCAGTTGTGGCAGTAGTGTCAGCACTGCCTAGCGTGTTGCTACATTTGTCGAAAATACAAACCGATTGTTTTCTCCATGTTGGCTTCTATCAGTTTTTCTGTAAGTAACTGTTGCCAATATTTTGCAAACATAACTTACTAATTATTTATTTCTAACTTCTGCTACCAGTCACTTTTTATATAATGTTTAATCTAATACCAGTTTAATCTGATTACACCAGTGATGCAAGTGAAGCAGCAAGATGATGAAATCGTAAGTGATCAACTGTCATATAAAAGCCTTTCACACTATTTTCGTAACACATAACTGATGCAGATCTATCTGCATCCTATACAGGCTCTGATATCATGCATAGTCAACCACAAGGAAGAAAACCGACAGAAGACATTACTGACTTCGATTTCTAGCCATCCAATGCCCTCCTCCCCCCCGCCCCCCCAAATGCCACACCAGCCGCTACAGTAACAAAGAATAGACAAAGAGTTCTAGTTTAATCTAGTTTAGGACTGTGTATTTTTAAGTAACATTTCTCTTCATGTTTGAATGTTTGTCTAAACGCTTGATGAACATGTTCGAAACGCGTTGTTTTATGATTGATTAAACATAAAATAAAAAAGTGACTGGTAGCAGGAATTATAAATAAATAATTATCTCACAAAGTCACGGTTCACAAAGATAGCCATTATGGTCGAGAATAATTATGACTTACTAAACTGATGGTTCGGTAATATTCACATCCGTGAGCACTAACCCTCTTTAGAATTGGAATATAACAATGAGCTAAAACCAAATGGAAATGGAAATCCCTGTGAGATTTAGCTTCCCGTCGTCGTCATCCGTTCACTGCAGCTGGGACGCCAGCCTCGCACGGCCCTCGCCGCCAGTGGACCCTCAGCGGCGGCCGTCCGCCTATCGAGTCGGCTACCCGCAGCGCGCAGCCCTCTAAGAGGATTAGGCGGCTCTGCCAGCCACTCTCCCTGCTGCGGCCCTTCTCGGCCCTTTTAAGTCTCGCCCACAGGCAGCCCTACGGGTCCGCTTGTCCCATGTCGTTCGTGTTCATTCCACGGCAGTCGCTCACCACCGACAAGTTCCTCGCAGAACGGAATCGGCTGCGGTATTTACATTCACTGTTCGACATAAAAGAAAAGTAAATTACTGAAGAGACAAAAAAGGGAAAAATTCTTGGGAAAAGACAGGAGTACATACCGGAACTGTACATGTTCTTAAAGCGATCAATCGTAAATAAAATAGCAGCAGCGAAATTACAGTAAAGCAACTGCAAAATTATCAAACGATAACAAATGATTCACATACTGGGTCGGGCCTGCACACGTCAACAGCATGAAATAATGTATAGGAGAACATATAACACTACCGTCCGCTACTGCTATACCATAACCTCAAAGCTGGAGGCATGTCGTGAAATAAAACTATCTTATTAAAGCAATTATGGTATAACGCAACAGAGCAGTTTTACCCTCTGAGAGGAATTTTGTTATGTTGACCGTGTTGTACCTAACGGAGGTGGCTTATCGGAAGTGAAAGTCAGAAACAAACAATATTTTACATATCGACACTGTCCAAAGAATCAGGAAAACGGTCGCCAGCCTAATTAGGCAAGAGAATGATTGACATTCTTGTTCAAGAAAGTAAGTATGAGTAACTTTAACGGGCAAACACAACCTATACTTTGCCATACGCGAGTTCAATGAACTCTGACACCTGCATATGTTAACGTTAAGGTTAGAACTAACAGCTACAGCAGTACAAACTATTTACAAAAATATAACAGATAACGGAACACACTATTACTTTCAGGGCTTATTCAAACCGAATACGTTTTATAACATTACTATTAATATTCACTGCAGAATCATAAATAGGACATAGGTTAAGTATTATTTTTCAAACACTTTCCTAGTTGACATAAAATTATAAATGTAGTTCACTGCAAAATTATGAACTGGTCACAGGATAAGTCTCTCTCAGCTAAAAATATTTCCATTTAGAATGAAAGTTAAATGTATTTCACTAACAAATGACTTCTCACGGTCTTTTGAATAGAGAAGTTATTGTTTTCATAAATAGTGGTCTTTCTATTAGTTGTTATTTATCATGAACATAAAGGATAACCTGTGGATGCTATTACACTATTAATATGCACTTTCAATACCCAAAAGAAACAAGTGCTTAGCAAGCATGAGTATGTAACTTTCCACTATTGCAGTTTTCCACTTTTACTACAGTGAGACACAAAATTAACATATTTGTAAGATACTGACTCACCTTTTGCGATTTACAACAAGCAGCAATAATGTGATCATTTACTAAGCTAAACTTTATAAGCCTCAGTCTTAAGAACTTTTAATTTTGAAGTTGGCAACAATATATTAATAAGCAGTTTTAAGAGAAAAATTATTTTCTGCAAGCATCAATTACTTTAGTTCACTTTCTTGCCACATCAACTTTAACTTTCTTTTTACTGTGTTCAAGAGACGTTAATTAGTAAAACACTGGGCTTTAATGTTCTTTCAGTATGGACATTCGGTAATTACTTTAGTTCAAATGGAGAGGAACCTGAGAGGTGTTATGATAAGGAAAAAAATCAGGGTAGGTACATAAATTCAGTTATAAATTACCTTATATTTGAGCACACTAACACATTCAACAAGCTAATCCTTCACTGTACATTACTATAGTGTTCCATTACAGTGACTGCGCAATGTGATGGCGATTGCGCGTTGTTAGGTGGATTTGCAGGTAGAATGGCTGGACTCTGTCATTTCTTGGTAGCGATGTTAAATACCAATTTCAGAATAATTCCAGCTCTTTGTCCATCCATCCGAGGCATTGGAAAACGTCAGGGAAAGACTCTCTCGGAACCAGCACAATTTACAACTTTTACATGCGCAGTTCACAGTTCGGTAATTCGTGCCCGACTGACTGTTCGTTCCACCTAGGCCAACCACAATTTGCGCGCGCTACTCAGTTCCGTTCCCTAGGGGAACCAATCGCTTTCTACACATGACATAACTAAGAACCCTAAGTGAAGGCCAGCAGTTTACATAACAGCAAACAATCATTTAAAACAAAACATATCATTTGCACATATAGGCAGTTCTAAACAAAATTACTTAAATAAATTTATTTAATTTTAAAGATGACGGCGGTAAGCTGATTTGTCTCTTTTTCACTAGAATTTACAAGCAGGTAAGAATATTTTCTACGATAGGTAGTCGTTAAATTTTAATTATCATTTCGAAAAACCAAGCAGTGACCATAAATGTAGACGATGGTGTTAAACATATTCTACATATTCACCCTTTGTCACCATTCTGGAAGTTCTAGCCACGCAATTATTTCATTATCTCAGGGAAGTGAAAGGAGTTGCTGGTGTCATTTAAGAAGCAATCCGATTACCCAAAGAAGTAGTATGTGTGACTGTGTCCTATGAAGAATGATTGGGACGTTGTCGTGAACCTAAGGCATTCCTTACACAGCTTTCCATGACGTTTCGTCTTGCTCGCCTCCAGCAATACCATCAGGAGATTCCGATAGTATTCTCTTAAGATAGTCTTTCCCTTATGAACATCAAACACAGCAGCTTTTCCTAAAAACACTCAGCATGTCCTTGCTCTTATGACGGTTTGCCCCTTACTAGCATAATACGTTATCATCACGTCATGGCAGTCCCAAGAGCCACTCAGTATAACCTTGCCTGATAATGGAGGCCATAGCTCCTTTGTGCTTGTGTTTCCGTACTGATGTACAGTTCAAGCAGGTCACATATAGCTGGAAAAAACAATCTTCGTACAGCTATAAAATCTCTCTGGTGTTGTGTGGACTGTCTACTAAGACTTAGGTTATCTGAGGGTGGACTAGAAAGCTGAAAGCCAGTTCATAACCAACTATAAAATAAACCGTGTTGTGGAACATCAGTACTGGGTACTTCTTAATATGTCTGTGTTCCTTCAAGTATCGTCGGAATATTCATTATATTGCTGCAATGTTTTGGGATTCTGTTAGAAACTAGGTGTAGTTAGTTAATTTCTTTGTGAGAAAATCTTTATAATAATATGTGATTTTGAGATAACGTTACAATGAGATCTTACCATAATGTGAGATCTTGCTATGGAATAAATCCCAGTGAAATACATTTCTATTTAGCGTTAATAGTGCCTGAAATTACTACCACCCTTTGACCCACAGGAAATGAATTCTCATAACTTGCTTGTCTCCCATTATATCTTACCAAACTAACCTCTGTTTTTCTTGTGTATAAGTACTTTTATTTCCAAGAAGGATCCATTCGATAATACTCCCCGAATGAACATAAAGTAAAAACCCAGTGATTCTATATATAATAGACATTATTTTCAAATAAACCAATGAAAGTGCAATAAACCTCAAAACCGTAACAATTTTTGGAGGGCTCAAACGATATGCAAATTTCAGCTGAAATTTTTCTGTATCTACAGCGCTATCTGTTACACAAAAAATAGAAGTAAGAAATAAGGAAAATAAAAAGACTATCAAAGGATAAGTCTACCTACAGAAACTCAGACAACGTAAAATGCGGCGAGATGTTTAAAATTCTATAGAAAATAAGTGGAAGTTACAGGGAAACCGGGAATACAAAGTACTTGCAAGAAGTAAGGCAAAGCAATAAGAACGGAAGACGGAGAGACAATTTATTGGATTGGGAAGATCATAAGACTGGGATACAACTGTTCAACCTGTGCATCCAAGAATCAATGACGGAAACAGAACAAAGGTTTAGAAGTGGTATTAAATTTTCCCATAAAATAATATCACTGGTGAGGTACCCGAATGACATTGCTGTTCTCTGTTCAAATGGCTCTGAGCACTATGGGACTCAACTGCTGTGGTTATCAGTCCCCTAGAGCTTAGAACTACTTAAACCTAACTAACCTAAGGACATCACACACATCCATGCCCGAGGCAGGATTCGAACCTGCGACCGTAGAAGTCCCACGGTTCCGGACTGCGCGCCTAGAACCGCGAGACCACCGCGGACGGCTGTTCTCTGTGAAAGTGACAAAGACTTACAGGAAATGATGAATGGAATGAACGCTATGTGTAGCACAGAATATATATTGATAGTAAATCAGATAAAGACGAGAGAATTAAGGAGCAGCATATATGAGACCAACGACAAAATGAGTGTAAGAATTGGGGCCATATATCCTAGCACACCATATGAAAAAATTCTTCTATCTTGGAAACAAAATAACATATGGCAGTCGAAGTATGGAGTCCAGTGTCTGTTGCATTATTACTCTACTACACACCAATAACCAGTAAGTGGAATCCAAGTAGGCAGAAGTATTCTCAGTGAGCAGTTACAAGTTAAATAATTTTCAACTTGAAGCTACTGGAAATTTGCATTTACAGGACAGGTAAAATTCTTACGACATTTACGAAACTCAGTTAAGTTTCAAATATCACGTGTTCTATAGTAAAAGAATTTCTTCTCTTTCAGTGTACAAGATGGCGCAGGACTGACGAAATATGTCTTACCCGACCACACATTATACGACTAGCTTTAAAAATATATAGAATTTTACTTGTCATGAAATCTTTAACGTAAGTATGAAGTCGAAATATTTACAAATGCTACACAAAATACAACTTCATGTCTAATAACAACAGAAACTGTAGAGAGCGGCGGAAACCGCTTATGGTGATCTCTAGGGAACTTTACTTCATGTGATTCTAAAATCACCTAGGGAACAGTGTACCTAAGAACCCATGATGTTTATTGGTAGACTGATATACCAACCAAGAAATATCATGTGTTCTTACATACACTGTTCCCTAGTTACGACACTCTCTCCTATCTGATTAGATCCGCACAGTGAGGAAATATTTCTTATTTCAGCAATTATTTCCGTTATATATTCATAGGTTCCCATATTTATCTATTAAATATCACTTTTGTTACAAATCAGCTACATTCCACAAACTTCCTCGATTGTATTGCAGTTTGTAGATGAGTACTTTCACAGACACGGACATCTCTCATCCAGCACATACTGACGTAAATTAGACGTTTCACGTAGGTATGTTACTTTATGACTGAACGAATCGTGTCTGTTTATAAATGCTGCTAGCCGAGAGTACCTGGCGTGACCCACGCGTGTACGAGTATCCCGGTCTTCTATTAGCCCATCTTCTTCCTCCCTCTTTCTAAGCTCATCCTCTGCTCGCCGTCTGCATCCCTCTCTTCCTGCCTCCTCCTTTTTCTCCATCTCTTCCTCCACTCTTTCTCTACCCATCTACCCTTCATTCCTTTCTCTGTTCACCTCCTCCCCTCTCTCCGTCCTTCCCTCTTCCTGCTCTAAGCCCATCGCCTCTTCCACCCTCTATTGTCATCTCACTCCCCCCCAAGTCCAGCTCTTCCTTTCCCTTTTCTGACAATCTTCACCCCTTCTCTCTGTCCACCTTATCCTCTCCATATTTCTGTCCATCACCTTCTCTTTCCTTTCTCACTCCATTTCCTCATCTCCTCTTCTCTGTCCATCCCCCCTTCTTCGCTTTCTGTTCACTTCCCCCTCCACCTCGCTCTGTCCATCTCCTCCTCCCTGTACATATCCTACTACCCACTTCTCTCTTCACGTTATCACCCCTACCCAGTAGGAGGTTGCTGGTTCTTACCTCACAGTATTTCTTTCCAAATAATAAGTAGTACTGTACCAAGTTTAGTTGAAATAGATCCGAGGGCTTAGGACGAACTATTTATCCACGGCTTTGCCAGTGTACAAACATGTCACAAATATTTCACATATATTTAAGATATTTCACACATCTTTATACACAGTAGTGTAACTGTATCCCTAGTGAATTTCGTCCTGTAGTTTCGTTTTCACACAGATCATTGTTTATGTCATAGCTCCTGAACTATGTATTGTTCAATGATATACTCTTCTGGTACATTCAGTAGTGTATATGTATACTGTTTGCAAAATGTGTCGCGAGTGTAGTTAGTAGCAAATAAGCAATAAATTAAAACCCCATACCTGATGCGGCAGTTTTACTGACTGAACAGCGCTAATCGTTTTTCTCTTACGTCATTTCGTATGGATGTTTACCGGAAAAAAGTTTCGTAAGGCTTCAAAATTGTGTGTAAAATTTGTTTCAAGTAATTAAGTGCTCTCATTCTCAAATACCGAATGGATGAAGTCTAGGTATTCGCGCATCATGGGCTACACAGCTTTTACATCCCCATTTCCACCCCTCTGATAGGTAGGTGATTCTTAACTCTACAGCGATTATTTACAAGCAGTAAGTAAATGTGTACCAAGTCTGGTAGCAATCGGTCGAGTCGTTTATTTGGAGATGTGTAACACAAATCCATACATACATAAATACATACATTCATACCCACACACACATACACGCACACACAACAACTATGTACAGATTTGCGACTTTAAAACCTCATGAAATGGAATGGAAATATATCAATAAACACTATTTTCCCCAGTCCTTAATATGTAAACTTGATTTTCCTAGTACTCGATATAGAAAACTTTGTACTTACTGCAAGGTTCTTAAGTAGACACGAACTGTCGAATTGGGTTTAGTGAAATACGTAATAAGACAAAAGAGGAGGTGATAATTCAGTTCTCACCGAGACTTCCCTACCAGAATTGTTGTAACATGAAGTACTTTCACGGTTCTGATAGCATCGTTGGAAGTGGGTGGATGTAATTCTTATCACTGACAAGAGACTGCGCTCTCCGTCCAATACGCAGATGCGTGACCATTCCGATTACGTGTTACTTTCCGATTTACCTACTCTCATAATTTTCTATGCTAACGTAGTGTTTTGTCGAAGAATGAAGCCCTGCTCCTCGTCATTCGCAGTCCACTGTTACTAAGCGATGTTCTATGACGATAGTCTTCCCGGCAAAGAAATTAAGATAAATGTGCTAAGTTTACAGAAGGTAAAAGACTAGTTCAGTGTATGGTACTTACGTTTCACCTTTATAACTCTCCTGTGTTCTCCGTTTTCCACACATGCAAACAATATCTAAGAGTCTTCCAGGCTAATTGTTGTCGTTAAAGTTGTTGTTGTGGTTGTCAGTCCAGAGACTGGTTTGATGCAGCTATCCTATGCAAGCTTCTTCATCTTCAAGTTCCTTCTGCAACCTACATCCGTCTGTATCTGCTTACTCTAATCATCTCTTGGTGTCCCTCTACGATTTTCACACTCCACGCGCCGGCCGCGGTGGTCTCGCGGTTCTAGGCGCGCAGTCCGGAACCGTGCGACTGCTACGGTCGCAGGTTCGAAACCTGCCTCGGGCATGGATGTGTGTGATGTCCTTCGGTTAGTTAGGTTTAAGTAGTTCTAAGTTCCAGGGGACTTATGACCACAGCAGTTGAGTCCCATAGTGCTCAGAGCCATTTGAACCACTTTTTCACCCTCCACGCTGCCCTCCAATACTAAATTGGTGATGCCAAAGAACATGTCCTACCAACCGATCCCCTCTTCCAGTCAAGTTGGGCCACAAATTGCTCTTCTCCCTAGCTTTGTTCAGTACCTGCTCATTAGATACGTAATCTACCCACCTAATCTTCAGCATTCTTCTGTAGCACCACATTTCGAAAGCTTCTATTCTCTTTTTGTCCAAACTATTTATCATTCATGTTTCACTTCCATACATGGCTTCACACAATGCAAATACTTTAAGAAAAGACTTCCTGTCACTTAAATCGATACTCGAGTTTAACTAATTTCTCTTCTTCAGAAACACTTTCCTTGCCATTGCCATTCTACATTTCATGTCCTCTATATTTCTTCCATCATTAGTTACTTTGCTACCCAAATAACTCATTTGCTACTTAGAGTGTCTCATTTCCTAACGTAATTCCCTCAGCATCACATGATCTAATTCGACTACAATCCATTATCCTCATTTCGCTTTTGTTGATATTTATCTTGTATGATCCTGGAAAGGCACTGTCTATTCCATTCAACAGGACCTTTGATGTCTCTGACAGAATTATAGTGTCATCGGCAAACCTCAAAGTTTTTATTTGTTTGCCTTGGATTTTAGTTTCTACTCAAAATTTTTCTTTTGTTCCCTTTACTGCTTGCTCAATATACAGATTGAAATATCGTCAGGGATAGGTACAAACGTGTTTCACTCCCTTCCCAGTCACTGCTTCCCTTCCATCCATCTCGATTCTTATAACTGCTGTTTGGTTTCTGTACAAATTGTAGATAGCCTTTCGATCCATGTTTTTGAACCCTGCCACCTTCAGAATTTGAAAAGGAGTATTCCAGTCAATATTGTCAAAAGCTTTCTCTAAGTCTATAAACGTCAGAAACGTAGGTTTGCCTTCCTTTAATCTATCTTCTAAGATACATTTTCGGGGTAGTATTGCCTCACGAGTTCCAGCATTTCTACGGAATCCAAACTGATCTTCCCTGAGATTTGTTTCTACCAATTTTTCCCTTCGTCTGTATAGAATTTGTGTTAGTATCTTGCGGCTGTGACTTAGTAAACTAATAGTTCGGTAAGTTTCATACCTGTCTACACCTGCTTTCTTTGGGACTGGAATTATTATATTCTTCTTGAAATCTGAGAATATTTCACCTGTCTCATACATCTTGCTCACCAGATGGCAGAGTTTTGTCAGGACTGGCTCTCCCAAGGCTGCCAGTAGTGAGTTTCGTATCTATCTTGGCGACAATAATGTGTTCACTATGCTGTTCGTAGTAGCGCTCCTATTTTCTTCAAATGGTTCAAATGGCTCTGAGCACTATGGGACTCAACTTCTGAGGTCATCAGTCCCTAGAACTTAGAACTACTTAAACCTAACTAACCTAAGGACATCACACACATCCATGCCCGAGGCAGGATTCGAACCTGCGACCGTAGCGGTCTCGCGGTCCCAGACTGTAGCGCCTAGAACCGCACGGCCACTCCGACCGGCTTCGTATTTTCTGTTCATTACTAAACCAACTCCTGTATTACCCGTATTTGATTTTATATTCATAACCCTGTATTCACCTGACCAGAATTGTTGTTTGTCCTACCACTGAACTTCACTAATTCCCAGTGTATCTAACTTTAACCAATCCATTTCTGTTTTTAAATTTTCTAACCCACCTATCCGATTAAGGGATCTGACATTCCCCGCTCTGATCCGTAGAGCGCCAGTTTTGTTTCTCCTGGTAACGACGTCCTCCTGAGTGGTACTCACCCGGAGATCCAAAATAAGGGGTTATTTTACCTCCGGAATACTTTACCCAAGAAGACGCCATCATCATTTAACCATATAGTAGAGCTGCATGTTCTCGGGTAAAATTACGGCTGTAGTTTCCCCTTGTTTCAGCCGTTTGCAGAACCAGTACTGTTATCTCGTTCATAATGATTCGTTTCAGTAAATGGTCTTACTGTTCATTAATCACCAGTGAATTCTCACAAAATACCTGCACATCTGGAGGAAGATTGAGGCAGTTGCAGTCGTTGTATCTTCCTCAGTGCTAATGGCCACTGCGTTTGCTTCCCGACTTTTCACAATGATTAATTAATGTTTAAATTACAGCCTTACACAGCATGTGATGGAGAGGGCGAGGACGCCGCCCTTCGGCGTCTCCTGCTTTGCCGGGAGCCGTTATGGCCGCCGTCCACGTGGTCGCCATTAGGTCTGTCCACGTGGTTTTTGACACTGCGCGCCGGACCCGGTAGTGACGTCCGCGAGCTGTTGACGGCTACGAAGTATGCAAGTGTTGCTGTAAAAATAAGATTCGATCGGCCGTTATTTTTATAGCTTTTTATTTAACCTACCAGTTTCTGCTCCTCAATAGAGACATCTTCACTTCCTGTAGCACGAATGGCAGAAAGCATCCAGTCGTAAATGCATGTAGCAGGGAACCATAATTTGAGCTTGGTTTCCTTAGAAGACTTCAGGAGCAATGTGTGCTCTTCACACTTGTAACAACAGCTTTCAAACGAAACGTCGATCGCGTTAAGTGGGAAATCTGGGTTCGAGTCCCAGATCGGCACCAACTTTCACTGCCATCATCCTTCACACAGCGGATAATTGTTCGTATTCACAGTTGCGAATAAATTTCACGTATTTCAAAATGGCTGTAGATACCACAGTGTCTGTTTCTTCCCACATACAGACATCGTTGTTTTTACAACACGGGTATTGCATGTCGTATCTATCCTCCGATACCAGGCAGCCACTTTGAGTTAAGATGTCCTCTTCTGTGAGGGAATGTCTGAGTACAGTCTGCGTCACAGGAAAGAAGACCCTCTGTAATAATGAAAAAGTGAGTTATTGGTTAAACGATGAACTTGAACGAGCATCGTGTGACGTCCGCCCCAACAGATACAACGGCACTTACAAGGGAACCTTCCCATCGCATCCCACTCAGATTTAGTTATAAGTTGTCACCGTGGATAGACCTTGAAAAATTGAACACAGATCAATCGAGAAAACAGGAAGAAGTTGTGTGGAACTATGAAAAAATAAGCAAAATATACAAACTGAGTAGTCCATGCGCAAGATAGGCAACATCAAGAACCGACAGAACACGGGAGCGCCGTGGTCCCGTGAGTAGCGTGAGCAGCTGCGGAACTAGAGGTCTTTCGTTCAAGTCTTCCTTCGAGCAAAAAGTTTAATTTTTTTATTTTCAGACAATTATCAAAGTTCAGGCACTCACACATAATCAACATCGCTTTACAAAATTCCAGGACATGTTCAGATTTGCTTGGACATATGCAGGATTTGACGGTCTACACACGAAAATTTGAAAACGTAAAAAACATATGTTTTGACACAGCACAGGGAAAAGTGTGCGAGTGTGAGACTTTTGGATTCATTTATTGCAGTTTATGTGACAAACTCTTATGTTTTCATTACTTTTTTGGGAGTAATTATCACATCCACAAGAAAACCTAAATCGGGCAACGTAGAAGAATCTTTTTACCCATTCGCCAAGTGTACAAGTTAGGTGGGTCGACAACATATTCCTGTCATGTGACGCACATGCCGTCACCAGTGTCGTATAGAATATATCAGACGTGTTTTCCTGTGGAGGAATCGGTTGACCTATGACCTTGCGATCAAAAGTTTTCGGTTCCCATTGGAGAGGCTCGTCCTTCCGTCTAGTAATCGCACGGTTTTGCGGTGCGGCCGCAAAACACAGACACTAAACTTATTACAGTGAACAGAGACGTCAATGAACGAATGGATAGATCATAACTTTGCTAAAATAAAGAATAGTTTTTCGCTTGAGGGGAGACTTGAACCAAGGACCTCTCTTTCCGCAGCTGCTCACGCTAACCACGGGACCACGGCGCTCCTAATCTCGGAATGTCCATGATGTTGCCTATCTTCGCGTGGACTACTCAGTTTGTATATTTTGCTTATTTTTTTATAGTTCCACACAACTTCTTCCTGTTTTCTCGATTGATCTGTGTTCGGTTTTTCAAGGCCTATCCACTGTGCCAACTTATAACTAAATCTGAGGGGGAGCGATGGGGAGGTTCCCTTGTTAGTAACAATATGAGATCATAAAAAAAATTGTTAAGGAGACCACTCATGAAAAGTGGCAAATCTGGGTTAGAAACCCGATCCCACATAAATTTTCACTCTCGTTATTCCATTATATAGCTGACAGTTGTTCGTATTCGCAACAGCGAATACATTTCATGTATTTCATCACGGCTGTAGTCACTGCAGGACATATATGCATGCCCGAACGAACACTGCATTGTTCTGCTCAATAACATAAGTACTGCAATATCGTGAAACTGGCAAATATTTTTGATTAATTTATGACCCTTACTGTTTGCTTTTAAAATAACATAAATAACATACGACACTCAGTTTGCAGTAGGGAAGTGGTTATAAGGTCCTTAGCAGAATAACATTGATACACACATGATAGGAATTAAATGTGAAAATTATTACTTTTTTGCTATTTTATTTAGCATATTCAGCACGCAGTAAATCAGTTTTTCACACAACGTTACGAGTGTGTCTCTCTCTAACAGTCTGGTTACTTGTGTTTGAATTGTGCACCACAAGTACATGAAGTTTTCAAAGCACCGGTCATAATAAATGTTATTAGGATAAAAAGTCCTTGTCTTCTTTTACAACATCTAAATTGTGTTCCAACGTTCAGTCTCATCACGCGTCGGCTTCTTCACCTGTGTGCCTGCTTCTCTGCAACAGAGTCGCTGCCGGCATTCATTTGTTGTTGTCAGACCAGTTGATTTCGAGCACATTGCTTTGTCTAGTGAACACCATGTACACGGCGTCAAATGAATGCAACATGTCGTCGATTGACTCTCCTATTTCAAATATTACAACACACGGAAGGCAAAAATGTTCTGTGTTGTTAATTCACTTCATGTTTCGCATTAAACTTCTGCAGGCTGGCATCAGTGGCCGAGCGGTTCTAGCCGCTACAGTCTGGAACCGCGCGACCGCTACGGTCGCAGGTTTGAATCCTGCCTCGGGCATGCATGTGTGTGATGTCCTTAGGTTAGTTATGTTTAAGTAGTTCCAAGTTTTAGGGGACTGATGACCACAGCAGTTACGTCCCATGGTGGTCAGAGCCATTTGAACCATTTTGAAACTTCTGCACCAATAATAGACGTTTCGATTCTGTGCTGGGGTCTTCTTCAGGGCTCTTCTGGGGTCCTTGATTAGCTGTACTGTTCCGTGTTGATCACTGTGACATGATGTAGCACTGCAGAAGATTTTGATTTCAATGATAATGGCCACGAAACCGTGCGGAATTATAGCAACATTGTTCTTGATGTTGTGGTCCTAAGTCCGAAGACTGGTTTTATGCAGCTCTCCATGCTACTCTATCCCGTGAGAGCCTCTCCATCTCCGAATAACTACTGTATACTATATCCTTTTGCATTTGCCACTGAATCATCTCTTGGTCTTACTTTACAATCTACTTTACACTCTTTACCCAGTACCCTCCAATACTAAATTGGCGATTCCTTGGCGTCTCAGGATGTGTCCTGTCAACCGACCCCTTCTTTTGGTCAAGTTGTAGCACATACTTCTTGTCTCACCGGTTCTGTTCAGTACCTCTCATTAGTTTCATGATCTATCCACCTAATCTTCAACATTTTTCTGTAGCACCACATTTCAAAATTTTCTATTATTTTCTAAACTTTTTATCGTCCATGTTTCATTTTCATATATGGCTACACTCCATACACATACTTTCAGAAAAGGCTTCCCGACACTTAAATCTATACTCGATGTTAGCAATTTTTCTTCTTCAGAAACACATTCCTTGGCATTACCTGTCTACCTTTTATATCCTCTCCACTTCGACCATCATCAGTTATTTTGCTGCCCAAATAGAAAAACACCCCTACTTCTTTAAGTGTCTCGTTTACTAATCAAATTTCCTCTGAGTCACCTGATTTAATTCCTCTAGATTACATTATCCTTGTTATGCTTTTGTTGTTATTCTTATATCCTTCGACCAAGACAACCTCCATTCCGTTCAACTGCCTTTCCAAGATATTTGTTGTGTCTGGAAGAATTACCATGTCATCAGCAAACCTCGAATTTATAATTTCTTTTCCCTGAATTTTAATTCATATTCCAAATCTTTCTTTGGTTTCCTTTACTGCTTGTTCGCCGTACGTATTGGATAAAATCAGGGAAAGACTGCAACCCTCTCTCACGCCCTTGTCAGCGGCTGCTTCCCTCTCATGCCCCTCAACTCTTATAACTGCTGTCTGGTTTCTGTACAAGTTGTAAACAGCCTTTAGCTCCCTGTATTTTACCCCTGCTACCTTTTGAATTTGAAAGAGAGTATTCACGTCAAAATTGTCAAAAGCTTTTTCTGAGTCTACAAATGGCGTAAACGTGGGTTTGTCCTTAGTTAACCTATTTTCTAAGATAAGTCGTAGGGTCAGTATTGCCTCTCGTATTCCTGCTTTTCTCCAGAATCCGAACTTGATATTTGTTTCTTCCCAGAGGTCAGCTTCTAACAGTTTTTCCGTTCTGTTGTAAAGAATTCGTGTTATTTGCAACCATGACTAGTTAAACTGATAGTTCTGTGTTTTTCACATTTGTCAGCAGCTGTTTTTTTTTTAATTGGAATTATTACATCCTTCTTGAAATCTGAGGGTATTTCGCTGTCTCATACATCTTGCACACCAGATGGAAGAATTTTATCATGGCTGGCTCTCCCAAAGCTATTAGTAGTTTTGACGGAACGCGTCGAATCACAGGGCCTTGTTTTGACTTTGATGTTACAGAGCTCTGTCAAATTCTTCACACTGTATCATATCTCCCATCTCATCTTCATCTGCGTCCTCTCCCCTTTCTACATTACTGCCTTCAAGTTTATCCCAACTGTATAGACCATCTATATACTCCTTCACCTTTCAGCTCTCTGTTCTCTGCATAGAACTGGTTTTCCATTGGGGCTCTTGGTATTCATACTGCTGCTTCTCTTTTATCCAAGGGCCTCTTTAATTTTCCTTTAGGCAGTAGCTATCTTTCCCCTTGTGCAATATGCTTCTATATCCTTACATTTGTCCTCCAGCCATACCTCCTTAGCCATTTTGCACTTCCTGTCAATCTGATTATTTAAACATTTCTATTCCCTTTTGCGTGCTTCACTTGCTGCCTTTTATCAGTTAAATTCAATATTCTCCAGTGCTGTCCAAGGATTTGTACTAGGCCTTGTTTTTTTTTTTTTACCTATTTGATCCTCTGCTGTTTCACTATTTCATCTCTTGAAGTACCCATTCGTCTTACACTGTACTCCTTTGGCCAGTTCTTGTCAACCATTGCCTAAAGCTCGCTCTGAAACACTCAACAACCTCTGGTCCTTCCAAATTATTCCAGATCCTATCTCCTTAATAATCTACCACTTTCCAATTTCACGGAACCATGCGACTGCTACGGTCGCAGGTTCGAATCCTGCCTCGGGCATGGATGTTATGATGTCCTTAGGTTAGTCAGGTATAAGTAGTTCTAAGTTCTAGGGGACTGATGACCTCAGATTTTGAGTCTCATAGTGCTCAGAGCCATTTGAACCATTTTCCAATTTCATAAGTTTTAATCTATCGCTCATAACCAATAAATTGTGGTCAGAGGCCACATCTGCACCTGTAAATGCTTTATAAATTAATATCTGGATCCTAAATCTTTGTTTTACGAGTATATAATCAATCTGTAACCCTTTGTTGTCATCATGTATCTTCCACATATACAACTTTCTTTTATGATTCTTAAAGCAGGCGTAAGCAATAATTAAATTACGCTCTGTGCAAGACTATAGGCTTCCTCTTTCATTACT
Source organism: Schistocerca nitens (assembly GCF_023898315.1). NCBI lineage: Eukaryota > Metazoa > Arthropoda > Insecta > Orthoptera > Acrididae > Schistocerca > Schistocerca nitens. The sequence goes on along the minus strand of NC_064619.1, from coordinate 1,766,639 downwards.
TTCCTCCAGTTCATGTTCACCTACAATTTTTCCTTCTCTTACTTTTTCTGCTATCGAATTCTAGTCCCCCATTACCATTAAATTTTCATCTTCCTTACCTACCTGAATAATTTATTTTACCTCGTCATACATTTTTCAATCGCTTCATCATTTGCGGAGCTAGTTGGTATATAAACCTGTACTATCGTGCTAGGAGTGGGCTTCGTGTCTATGTTGGCTACAATAATGCGCTCTCTTGCTGTTCATGATAGCTTACCTGCATTCTTATTTTTTATTCATTATTAAACGTACTCCTGCATTAGCCCTTTTTTGATTTTGTATTTATAACACTGTGTTCACTTTAGTAGAAGGCGCGTTCATCCTGAATTGGAACTGTGTCCAACTTCAACCGATCCATTTCGCTTTTGCAGTTTTCTAAGCTACTTGCATGATTAAGGGATTTAACATTCCACGCCCCAGTCTTCTAAATGCCAGTTTTTCTTCTCCTGATGATGACATTCTCTGGAGTAGTCCCCACCTGGAGATCCGAACGGGCTACTATTTTACTTTCGGAATGTTTTCAAACAGGGTGCCATCATCAGTTAACCATATAGTAGAGCCGCATATCCTTGGGAAAAATTACTGCTGTAGTTATCCTTTGCTTTCAGCTATACTCAGTACCAGCAAAGCAATGCCGTTATGGTTGATTTTACAAGACCAGATCAATCAATCAACCAACTATAGCGTCCCCAGTGCTATATTACGAAAATACTTAAAAAACAATATTTATAAAGAAGAGGCATTCAAAAATTGAATAATATCTTTTTATCATGTAGCCGTAAAACAATAATTTCTCTGTCGAGAAATGCAAAGAAATGCAATGCAAAGAAATAATTTATGACAAAATGATCTAAAGAGACAAGATACGCTCTTTTGTTAATTTTTTTAGTCGACTTCACTTCCATTTTTGTCATGAGTGTGTACAGACGGACATCTTGCGAATGCTGGCAAATGTAAGCATATTTGTATGAGTTAAGCATATAGTATACTGATTTAATATTATTGTGCACTTTTAATTTGTAAGAGGTGATCCCGAATTCATGTCCGCCTTCCTTGAATTAACCTGCATTCAAGTAATTTACAGTTCAACAATCGCAGCGGCCGATGCAGCCAACGACGCCATTACGTGGCGATATTAACTTATGAAAAATTAGCGGAAGCGGAAAACTCGCCCGCTATTAGCATAATATTAATTTTTCTCCACAGCCGCCCGACGTTGCAGAAAATACTTAGCTTTAAGATTCTTATTTTCAGTACCATAGCCGAGACCCAGAGCCAGGACTCTGACTACAATACAATGGTTAACGGAGGTAAGAAAAACACTCTCGCGCGTGTGTGGGCCGCAATTTTAATTAATAACTAAAGATTTCTTGCTTTAAAGTGAACTGAATAACCGAGGAAATTAATATGAAAAGTTTTATTACATTGTTCAACTTATAAGCTCATGTTTAAAGATTCTGCGAGTCTAACATTCATTAACGTAACAAATAATTTGAGATTAATATTGTTAAAAAGGAGAACTTCAGGAAAGCATTTAATCGTAAAATCAAAATTAAATGAAATATCATTCTTATTAAGGCCCACCACGTAAGTCGGCAACAATCAAAAAATAATAATAACAATAATAATATATTAAATTACGACGGCCGACGGATGCGAGATTGGCGCCGCAACTTTGGGGCTCGATCAGTATGATTCTATTGTAATGAATGTAATTATTTATGTGTCTAATTGTTGTAAAATATTAATACTTGTATGAATTCTTTTACATGTACAACAACAAAACCACACCCTGAGGAGAGCTGGAGAAGAAAAAGTGTAGAAAAGAAATAGGATTGCGAGAAAGAAAAATAAGTAAGGTAAGGCCTATTGTGCAAGCATCCTGTGTAGCTCTGTGCGGAATATCGAACCCATGTTCTGTGTTTTGTGTATTTATATGTTTATTTTTGGAGGGAATAATTATTCGTGTGTGTATCAGTGTTAAAGATTCGTCAGTGGCTTAAAGTGAATTTATTATGGGTAAGATAGGACAAGCTAAAGCATCCGTACCAGACGAACAAAATTTTGTTAGTATGGAAAGTGAGAGTCATTTGCAATACGCAAAGGAATCCCAAGCCACCGCCTCGGAAAACATAATTTCCGCAGCGGGGGGCGAGGATCTGTGGACGGTGAATGACGCTCCACAGCAGAATGGGAATAGAGTAACAACTCCACTGCCTGGGCAGGGGGGCCAATCGAGTGCTAGATTAAGCGGGGCACCAGTATGCTCACCGATTGCAGACCCATTTGCAGAATTTCTGCGCAGGTTAGAAGAAAGAGATAAACAAAGAGACGAAAAACTGGCTCAGATGCTGCATGAGCAGGAGAAAAAATTAACGCAAAAGCTCAATGAGCAAGAGCAGCGCAGTGAAGCAAAACTAGACAGTATCCAAAGCGAACTTGCCGAGATGCGGGACGCGTGCAAAGAAATACCCGATCTTGTGCAAAGCTTAGCCGAAGAGATGCGAAAATTACAGATATCGCAGGCCAGGCTTGAAGATAATGTCCAGACTTTAACCAACCGCGTAGATAATGTGGAGATAGATGCACGGAAAAGTATTGACGCATATTTGGAAGTGCAAGCTCAAAAAGTAGAAAAAGAATTAAATGAATGGCTAGAAGTAAAGGATCGCGAGATATCTGCAAAGATTGAAAGCGACGTAAGCCGGCCGGAGTGGCCGTGCGGTTCTAGCCGCTGCAGTCTGGAACCGCGAGACCGCTACGGTCGCTGGTTCGAATCCTGCCTCGGGCATGGATGTGTGTGATATCCTTAGGTTATTTAGGTTCAACTAGTTCTAAGTTCTAGGGGACTAATGACCTCAGAAGTTGAGTCCCATAGTGCTCAGAGCCATTTGAACCATTTTTTTGAAAGCGACGTAAAAACAACTGTAGAACAAGCGACTGCGGTCGCGAGCGTAAATATTGACGCTAGCGCTGCTGCACTACTTGCCGAATTAACACAGATCAAATCCCGTGTGACTGCGGAGTTGCCAAATTGGCAACAGGAGGTCGCGCGGAGACTGTCTGCGTTGGAAAGCAATGTAAACAGTGGCGGACAGATCATGAATCCGACTCCGCGTACTGATTACTGTAATAACGCCGACGGTAGGCAGGGTGCGAGTGCGCAACCGCAACCTAATGCGAATTATGAGCACGAACAACATGCGATACCGTGCAGCGCACATCACGAAGTGATGAATGTCCCAGAATGTAGCCATCAGATGTGCAAAAAACAGGACAATTGTAAGTAGGCTGTTTAGGTTTTTTTATTGGTAACGCCACCTCTGTATGAAAATCACTGGCTGTGCTGTGTGCAGTCTGTGGCTGCTTTGCATTGTTGTAATACTCGCCATTGTAGTGTTAGGCAGCTGGCTGTGAACAATGCGTAGCGTTGCGCAGTTGGAGGTGAGCCGCCAGCAGTGGTGGATTTGGGGAGAGAGATGGCGGAGTTTTGAAATTTGTCATGAACTGCTATATTTATATATGATGATATCAAGGTAAATACATTGTTTGTTCTCTATTAATATCTTTCATTTGCTAACTATCCCTATCAGTAGTTAGTGCCTTCAGTAGTTTGAATCTTTTATTTAGCTGGCAGTAGTGGCGTTCGCTGTATTGCAGTAGCTTGAGTAGCGAAGATTTTTGTGAGGTAAGTGATTTGTGAAAGATATAGTTTAATGTTAGTCAGGGCCATTCTTTTGTAGGGAATTTTGAAAGTCAGATTGCGTTGCGCTAAAAAAAATATTGTGTATCAGGTTAAGGACAGTCGTGTATAAGTGTTAAAAGGGGACGTTTCATACAATGTAATAAAACACAGGACATTCCAACCCTTCAATAGCGAAAAACGAAGTATCAACCCTGTTGTATTTATTAAGAGCTTCAGGAATGTGTTTCCCAGGACATGGGTGGAAAGACAAAGAATACAGTTCCTGGTCTCCTTTATTCAAGGTGACGCGGCACTGTGGGCCACCGACGTGTCCGAAACATGTCTAACGATGCAACAGTTTGAAGGTGCATTCTTGCAAAAATTCTGGTCCGATAGCGTCCAAGAAAGACTACGAAAGGAGTTGTACAGTCCAGAAATGTACAATCCTAAGATGGGAACGTTACGCAGATATTTCGAGAAGTATATAAACAAAACCAGGTACTGGGACGAGCCCATGTCCGATCGTGACATAATCAGATTAATAAAAATGAAGTTGCCCAGTGAAATTTCATCAATGTGCCGGAATACGATATAGAACAATTCATGGAAATAGTGGATTCTGTTGACTTACTGATCGAAGATATGAAAACCGAAAACAAGTGGAACCATGCAGGCTGTAATCAACAAAAAGCCGATTACAATAGCAGCCACAGTAACGGTAGTAACTTAGTACCAAATGGTAACGGGAATAGGCAAGAGCACCGGCAACAGAATCGAGGCACAAACAATGGCAATGGTTATAACGGCAACGGTTATAATCGTCAAAATCGGAAGAGACATCATGATGGACGCATGAGTAATGGATATAATGGTAACGGCAATCCGCAATGGCGGAACAACCGAAACCAGTGGCGTGGTTGTAATGAACCGACACCACAGTGGCAACAAAACACAGCGCCACAATGGAACGCCAACCCAGATCCATCACAGAGCATGTCAGGAAGTTACAACCGACCACCGCAAAACCAGAGCCATACACAGTATCAAAATACACCATCGGGGAGGCAGGGCGGCCAACCCAACAGTAGCAACAACAACAACCAGAACCACAATGTGAGGTTAGTGGAAGTGACAGACAACTGTCAACCCACTAATGCTCATCCGTTAAACTAAAGACAGCCACAATACGCTCTCCGTTGTTGGCTGCAGGATGGTGTAGTGAGGGCACATTCACGGATGACAGCCATAAACTTTGTATGCTCAGATACAATGAGGGAATAAAAATAGAAAAGGAACTTGTAGACATACCGCAGAAATGTAAACGAACTGACAAAAGTGTTGTGCAGGCTATATTGCAAGAAGATATGTACGGAGCACCAATACAGATAATTGTCGATACCGGTGCGTCAACCAATGTCATGAGTGCAAATTTTTAAAAGTACTTGAGTCAAAATAATACAATACCAGTATTGCCAGTGAAGAATTGTCGTGTAACAGGTGCAATAGGTGCACAATCTCATATCATAAAGCACCAGGTGCAAGTCGAGTTTACGGTAGGAAATGAAGCAATGAAAAGCTCGTTCCTAGTAGTTAAGGGATTAGGTGTTGTTTGCATCCTGGGGATGGAATTTTTACGCCAGAGGGATGCAAATATCGACCTCTTGTCCGGGGAAGTAAGCCTTATGAATGAGGGTAGACGTGTAGTTTTGCCATTGTTGAGGACACGGGAAGTGCACGGTAAATATTGCCGGAACTTTCAGTCGAGATTCGAAGGAATACAGGTAATGAATTTATATTCTGACTTAAGTACAAGACAAGTATATTTTAAAGTTTTTATTACTGAAAACAAAGAGGAAAAAAGGAAACTGATAGCCATGAAAGTCAGGGAGTCAGAACATATGACTGAAGCACAACAAAACGAATTGACTCAGCTACTTACAGATTATGAGAATGTGTTTTCGGTATCGAGGGCTACACCTATAACATCGAAGTGGTACCTCACGATACTTTCTGTCACGCAAACTACGCCATCCCGTGGTCAAAGGAAGCAATTACGAAGGACTTAAAGAAGTTCGCTCAGTAGAGCAACGTTTACATATATGAGTAGTAGGTTAAGTTTATAGTGTATTCTTTTGGGAGTAAATGTTCAGAATTTAGTGTAACATTTAAAGACAATGAGGCACACAAGATTAGTGCGATTCAATTTTGTAGATGTTAAGGAATAATAGTATTTTTAAGCAATTGTATTTTGAAAGAAGAAAAAATGAGCGTAGATTTTAGAATATTTTACAAATTTCATGTTTAAAAATGCTTTAAAAATATTTTTAAAAAATTCAACAGCATTTAATGATGAAAGAATTTTTCATTAGTGTGTCATGAATATTTTTGAACTGTAGTAGTAATGAAACTTATGGAATTCAATATTATAGTGTATATGTTGTTCCATGTATTTATGTTTATACCGATCTTGAAATATGTTCAATCATAATTTACTGAACAACATGAGTGCAGGGTGTACATCACCCAAGGTACCTCATGTGTTGTGGACAAGGTACAAAGCAAATCAGTAAACGCGACTACCGCTAAGCACTGTTAAAATATATTGCCATCTGCTAAGGCAGAGATTTACACGAATTTGTAGTGTAAACAAAAGTCACAAATCTAACATTAATCTAGGAACTTGCACGCTAGGCCTAGATTATAAAATGTCTACAATAATGCGAGACGCAAAGTTTTGTAAAGTCGAGCCTGGCTCTGGAGGGCAAGTACGCAATGAGTGGGCAGACATGCATGGGGACTTACCTCAGATGAGACGGAAATACAATTGCATAGTCAAAAAACCTGAAGGCAAGTACGACTCTAAGTGGAAAATGAAAAGAGATAATTAGTGCGAGAGGCTGGTAAAATCCAGCACGAGCCAAAATCCAGTTCAGACTGAATGAAATACATTAGTGTTTGTGAACTAATCGAAACAGTTACTTTAAGCAGTGTGAAAAACTGTGAAGGTGAAATTGTGATACGGACAGTAAAGTGGTAGTATTGAACGTTCAACAGCGGTAAGGACGCCAAACGCCAATATTACGAACGAAAAACTGTGAATTTGCTTATAAATGTAAACTGTTGACGTGAAGTGAACCCACAGTCAATATTTTTGGGACAGACTGTAATTTCAGTGAGTACAACAATGCGAGATTGGGATGCGATGCGTGGACTGTTGCAAAACAGCGACCGCAGAAACGGCTAAATGTTTGTGCTAAGCTCGTATTGGGACACTCACCTGTGCCTGAGAGTGCGGCGAAAACATAAATAATTTATCAAGGCAAAAACTGACGGGTAATGGAAACAGTGGCGCATCAAAACTGCATTCACGGGAGAAGATCCATGTCATGTATTCTGCAAGACAGTGCTAGCTTGACACTCGGAAACTGGCGAAAACTTAACAACAACTGCCGCACTAATGAATGCTTCTTTCCGACTCGCGTAACCATCTGCAGCGGGAAACAAATATTACTTTGGTTGCGTGTATGTTTCATGTACTACGTCGGAGATGCGTAGCAGAGCTGACTCCTGCCAACAAGCGCGGGGGGGGGGGGGGGGGGGGGCGAATATCATCCCACTCTACCACGCCCGGGCGAGACAGAAGCGCATCGCCAACCGTGCGGCCGATCAGCTGATTCTGACGTTCCGCGACGGCGAGAGACACGCTGGCGTCGAGCGGGCGTTGACCTCTCCGCAGCCGCCGCGAACGCCGAGCACCGAACACACCAACCGACGCCGTCGCGAGCTAAACGTCGCGGCGTAGATCATCAACGACACCGCAATCAATTGTTATAATGACCTCATTTCTTTGCATAGTGCAACAAAAAAATATTTGTAATGTATGCACATCTTGTACTCCAATGACATCCCAGAAACAATTAAGTGAAAATGACCAAAGCAGTTAGTCTTTCGCTCCGCCGAGGTTTTCCCCAGGTTTCCCTACGGCCACGCCAAATGGGGAGCGAACAGTTGACACCCCTGGGACTTCAAATATTCCGGGCTAACTCGTGCTTGTATACCTTTGAACACCGCAAAAGTTGCAAACCTAAAAAGAAGCAGCCAAAATGAAATTAATTGTATTCTATGTCCTTTTACACATGATTGTATACGTAACCAACTGTATATTATATTGTTATGTAGATAACTTCATCTGTATTACACTTTGTGTGCAACACACATCAGTAATTACAACATACGATGTGACATATGTAAACTGTGAAAGAAAAATCTGCGTGTGGACACTGTGGACATGAAAGAGGAAATATTTATGTCAAAAAACACGAACATTTTTTATGACAAACATTTCGGGGGGCAATATAGCGTTCCCAGTGCTATATTACGAAAATACTTAAAAAACAATATTTATAAAGAAGAGGCATTCAAAAATTGAATAATATCTTTTTATCATGTAGCCGTAAAACAATAATTTCTCTGTCGAGAAATGCAAAGAAATGCAATGCAAAGAAATAATTTATGACAAAATGATCTAAAGAGACAAGATACGCTCTTTTGTTAATTTTTTTAGTCGACTTCACTTCCATTTTTGTCTTGAGTGTGTACAGACGGACATCTTGCGAATGCTGACAAATGTAAGCATATTTGTATGAGTTAAGCATATAGTATACTGATTTAATATTATTGTGCACTTTTAATTTGTAAGAGGTGATCCCGATTTCATGTCCGCCTTCCTTGAATTAACCTGCATTCAAGTAATTTACAGTCCAAGAATCGCAGCGGCCGATGCAGCCAACGACGCCATTACGTGGCGATATTAACTTATGAAAAATTAGCGGAAGCGGAAAACTCGCCCGCTATTAGCATAATATTAATTTTTCTCCACAGCCGCCCGACGTTGCAGAAAATACTTAGCTTTAAGATTCTTATTTTCAGTACCATAGCCGAGACCCAGAGCCAGGACTCTGACTACAATACAATGGTTAACGGAGGTAAGAAAAACACTCTCGCGCGTGTGTGGGCCGCAATTTTAATTAATAACTAAAGATTTCTTGCTTTAAAGTGAACTGAATAACCGAGGAAATTAATATGAAAAGTTTTATTACATTGTTCAGCTTATATGCTCATGTTTTAAGATTCTGCGAGTCTAACATTTATTAACGTAACAAATAATTTGAGATTAATATTGTTAAAAAGGAGAACTTCAGGAAAGCATTCAATCATAAAATCAAAATTAAATGAAATATCATTTTTATTAAGGCCCACCACGTAAGTCGGCAACAATCAAAAAATAATAATAACAATAATAATAATATATTATATTACGACGGCCGACGGATGCGAGACAACCAACCAGACTGTAGCCCTGCAACTACTGAAAAATCTGCTGGCCCTCTTCAGGGGCGTCTCATCAGATACCCTCGAATGTGACTGCACCTATGGTATGGTCATCTGTATCGCTGAGGGACGCAAGCCACTCCGCTGACGGCATGGTCCATGGTTCATTGAGATGGGTGGTGAGAGAGGGGTGGGGGAGGGGGTGCTGAGAACAACATATAGTTGAGTTAAAACAAATGTTTACATTAGTTATCTGTGAAACAGTTTACCTGCATGTGAGTTTGTACCAATATCGAGAGACGTCAATGAGACTGTTCCGGTGTCCATAGTGTACACACAAGCAGTCTCTCGTTTGCAGATTCCGTGCAGGATACGGTGGCCGATGCGCAGTCAGCAACTTTCGTTCAAAGCTCTGGGCGAGTTCATTCGTTTGTTCGGAAGTGGAAGCTGACAGTGTTCGCCACCTTTCAGCCGATCGACAGTGACAGAATCGAGCCGCTTACGTGTAGCTTTATAAGTACATTCATGATGATGTGCCCATCATTTCGTTAATGGCCATTGTTATTGTGATATTTACGTGGAAGTAAGGCACTTTGCAAAATTCGAAAAAGTTTTCAATGAAAAAAAAAAAAGAGCTCGCTATGATTTTGCGTTTGGTGCATTTTACATAATATGTTGTTGTGTATGAAATTGAGCTAACATATTGAATTTTTCTTTACACTAAGGTGGAGGTCTCTGTCACCGATTTCGAGAAAATGTATGTGACGTAGCACACTAATTTGCGATAGCGCTGCACCAAGGATAAAGCCAGAGTGAAATATCCACAACGTTTCTCATATTTCGGAACCGGTTTGTGACATAGAAAGATTTTGGCAAATGGTAGCCTGCAAAGAGAAGAGTATTTTTCCATATGGCTATTTTGCAAAACTTCATTATCTAACATGTTCTTCCACTAACTAAAGACTATGACAGAATGTAATTTTTAGGGACCATCGATATCTGCTGAAACGAGAAATGCCATGGGTTTTGCAATAACATAAGTGAAGACATTACACATTTGTTTTGTACCGAGGATGTGCTTTTTCATAAGCTTTCGACCTTACTTTTCCTCACTTCCTCACTTAATATGTTTGATAAACTGAATGTTTCAGAATTCTTTCACAATTGTATCTGCATAACATATTACTAAGGCAAGATCGTGTAAATTCCACTGTGTTTGGGCAAAAGAAGGAATATTTTAATATGGTAACAAGGGATGTGTCTAAGTTTTACTCAAATGGTGCACCGTCGTCTGCGTATATACCAGCCACAGTGTTCTGCGCGATCTATACACTAATTATGTTGTCAGATCTTCTCTGCTGAGTCACTCTTTCAGAACTTTCAAGTCGGTCAGTTTTTTTCACCTACTGCACCATGTGTAATGTGTCCAGACATTCTTTATTTCCTTCCGAGAGCGGATGGGGATGGCCTGTCTCGTATATTTGCCTGTCTGCTACTGATTTTGCTTAACGGCATAGTCTATTGACGTCTCTGTGTTACTAATATTTCATCAGAAATTTCTCCCTGTCTGTCGACTGTATCCTACGACCCATGATATACATTTTATTTGTTCGAAGAGATCTCGGGATTGCAGCCCGTCGTCGTAAACTTCACTCCATGATATTTCAACTGGACACCTGCGGGCCATATTTATATGAAGTTTATGACGACCGGCTGCAATCTCGAAATCTCTTCCAACATCTAATTGGCCGGTACAATTTTAATTTTATATTTTGTTTTATAAACACACTTGTTACATTTTCTTATTTCCAGTGGTGTGTTTCTACCTTTACCTGGCATAGTTTGTCCCTTGGAATACTAACTTCACGTTATATCATGAATTAAAACGCTCTCGGTTTTCCAACCGCGTCAATTCGAATAAATTACTCGAGCTTTCGAAGACCATCTCCGCCATCGTAGTCAGGAGTTCACTGACTGCTGGGGTTGCTACGGTTTCTCGCTTATATAGGCACGATGACATCAGCAGCCAATCAGATAGACCCAATGTGACGCGCGTGCGTAAGTCGACCCGGGCAGCTAGCGGAGGGAGCTATTGCCCGTGGCAGCACCGGTGAGGTCAGGGGGAGCCAGGGGCAGGCGCCACGTTTGAAACTGCCGCTCCCGCGTCGCTCATCTGTCTTTGATGAGCCAACACTTTTGTGTTTTCGAACTGTATTTTATGTCCGTTTTCTAGGCGATGCTCCGCTATGGCCGACGTGTCAAGCTCCCTTGTTTTGTATGGCGCTTGTGCTCAGTATGACGCTCCACAACAGTGCGAACTGTTTGTCCGATATACATGCTGCCACATTCATAGGGTACACCGTACACGCCGGACATTCGAAGAGCAATGTCGTCTTTAATAGGGCGCAACATATCTCGTATCTGGGCGGCGGGCCGGAACTCTGGTTTTAGCCCATGTCGTCAGTGCGTGTTGGTTTCCGGTACACTGAATGACCAAGCTGGCCTCCTGCCTTCCGCTCAACCAAAACATCCAAGAATGGTAGGTTGCTGTGCTTCTCCATCTCGACAGTAAATTTAATGTTGGAATGTACACCATTCATGTGAACGACGAACTACTGTAGTGTTTTATTCATGTATGCCGTCGCGAAAGACTCCGAATTCACGTTCCGGCGTTTAAATACTTGGAGATTTTTCTGTGATACTATCCTCTTCTCTCTAGCTCACTTGAAACGTCCCCTTTGAACAATTATACATGACTGTGCTTAAACTGACACACAATATTTTTAGCGCAACGCAATCTGACTTTGAAAAATCCCTACAAAAGAAAGGCCCTGACTAACATTAACCTATACCTTTCACAAATCACTTACCTCACCAAAAATCTTCGTTACTCGAACTACTGCAATATAGCGAGCGCCACTACTGCCTGATAAATAAAAGATTCAAACTACTGAAGGCACTAACTACTGATGGGCGTAGTTAGCAAATGAAAGATTTTGATAGAGAACAAACAATGTATTAACCTTAATAGTGTTCAAAAGTCATAATATATATAGCAGTTCATGACATCCAGTCTTACAAATTTCAAAACTCCGCCATCCCTCTCCCAACATCCACCACTGCTGGCGGCTCACCTCCAACTGCGCAGCGCTACGCGCTGTTCACATCCAGCTGCCCAACACTACAATGGCAGACAACAATGCAAACCAGCCACAGACTGCACACAGCACAGCCAGTGATTCTCACACAGAGCGCTACGTAACGTTGCCAATAAGAAAACATAGACAGGCTACTCACACACTCTGCTTTTACTTTTCACCTCTTCTTATTGATAAGCACATTCACCACATTTATGTCATGACTGTTATGCAAAGCTTCCTGCTTAATGAGGTTCAACCCATTCAGAGTACCCGTTATGCGTATTGCCTCATTTGGTGCACTGTGTACTGATCTTCTGAACGCAGCTGCAATAATATTCGTGGGTGACATCATTCGCTTCTAAATAAAGATCTGTGGTAGTAGGCCGCCTAAATACTTTAAGCTTCCGTATTATCGTGTCATATGGTACCTGCGTCTGAAAATTGAAATACGTTGTTACTGTCATGATATATGGCGAAGTCAATCGTTTAGTGGTACCATTCAATTTACTGACAGTCTTGAGAATGTCATTTTCAGTTACATGAACACATAAGTTTCGTCAGCATCCATTTTGTACTAACCAATGATATGCATTAAAGAACTCATTTATTTTAAATGGCTATCTTTTAAAGCTTTAGTAGAAATGTTGTACCTGTAATACTTTATCAAACATCTATTTTTTTCTGAATTAAAAGTTTATACTACACGAGCTGCAATAAAAATTTAAATTTGTGGTAAGATCGTATGGTACCAAACTGCTTTGGTCATCGGACCCTAAGTTACCACACTTCTTAATCCAACTTACGCTACGGCCAACACACACACCAATGCCCTATGGAGGACTCTAACCTCCGACGGGGGATCAGTACGGACAGTGGCTAAAGGCCCTAGACCGCGCGGCTGAGCTGCAATAGCCATGAATAATTAGATAATATTTTATTTTTATAGCACCACGTTTTCTACATTTTTAATGTTACGTTAACTTGTTGTTAGTGTTATCTGCATCCGCTGTTGAGGTCGCTAAAGTTGGTGGTAAGCTGGTTCGAATGCTGGAGGTGCTGGCGCAACAATAAGATGTAGATTGTCAAATGTCACAAATGGTTAAAAAAAGTAGAAAGAGATATTTGACACAGAATTCCATCTTAGTATTGAATGACCGAAATCCATTTCTTTCCTCCTCTTTGTTAGTTACACAAATATGAGATTATAGTGTATGTCCAAGTTTGTTTCGCATCTGTTGTTATATCTAATCATATCTGTATAAAGAAACTCCCTTTTCCTTCTTTTTTAGTGAAATGTAACTACCTTTGTGGAAATAAAAATGTAGTACTTCACTCTGAGAACACTCTGTACGTCATCATTTTTATATATTCTATTTCTTCTTTGTAAATAATAATTGTTAGATTCAATGTCATTTTATCTCTGTACGTGACATTCAGTTTTCACCTGAAAATGGCCTAAACAGCCGATATCAGGTTCGTGAGCAAATAAATAACGTTTTGCAGAACATTAGAAAAGTCTTTCCTTCACAATATTGTTGTCACGTACTACCAAGCATATACGAAAAAATTAGTGAAGGATAACCTAGAGTGGACCAACAAACAATGCGGAATTGACGCTAAGCAGTGCAGAAAGATTGAAACAGGCGCTAGTTTTCTCTTTCACTGGGACCGGAGGACGGGATTCATGGCCGGCAATTCGATGTTGCCGAACTTTCAAAGAGCCTATAAATATCGGATATAAATCGCGAAGTTTGAGATTTACCGCCTCGACTGTCACGCCCTCCGCCCCTGGTCCTCTCCCCCCCCCCCCTACCCGCGCTTCCCGCCATGCTGCCCTTCTCTCCTTTCCCAACCTCCCCTCTTACCCCCACCACTGATGGTCGCAACTCGGCAGCCAATGTGCGGCCGTCAGTGGCAGCAGGGTAACAAGCGCTACGTGAGAGCGAAAACCACTGGGCGGAGATTCTGCGGCAACCTTCCTACCATCCACCATGTAAATGTGGTATGCCACTGCCTCTGTTCTTCCAGCACCGCAACCGAAGACCAGGAGTTTACTAGTTGAGTTCTCCCTTTTCCGTAAATCAGTATACAATGCGCAGATATTGTTAACTTGTACTAGAGTGCATCGAAGTTCAATTTCTTCTCTGGCCACACTGATTCAGACTTTCTGCGATTTTGTAAACAGAGGTTGTGGCCGTAAAATCCCGAGATACAAATAAATTTCGTAACCATTCATTGTGTTCAATGCTTGCAGAACCGAACAATTCTCAGAGGTTCTGGTGACAATTTCGGTTCCTATTTCTGTAATGGAATCAAAAATTCTAAAAGTAATTGACATATTTAAGTCAATCACTTAATAGCCTTTTCTAAGTGATTCCTTCGTTTTGGGTATTTTACTCCAGGCCAGACATCTACAGCGTACAGAGGATTCACATCACTCTTTCAGGTAATCCAGTTTTCGCAACCATGTAGCTATACATCATGGGACAAAGTTTCTCGCGACGAAATCCGTGTATGCAATTTTCTGTGTTTTCTTCTGGAGTAAAATGAAAGTAAGAATTCGAGCTTTCGATTACAGCCTCTAAGGTCAGAATAAACAGCACCTAATAAGCAGTTTCTTTCTGTTTTTATCTGTGAAGCTTCAGCTTAGTAATGCAGTCAGTAAGTTGTGCATCGAAAATGTACCCCAGTAATTGTTAATAAGTTGACGTCTTATGTTTCCAATCTCATTATAGTTTAATACGAGTATATTTTATCGTTAAAGTGTTGGCTAAGCATTCGAATAATCAATCAAACTTCTTTTTATTTAAGATCAAACAGGCATTCACAATCCGTTCACGTAAACTGTGTAAGTAGAATGATAAATTGCCAGTTAGACAGGGTCATTCACTAATGTTAACTAGTTGATTAATTTGCGCCACGTTACTGGTGCAAAAATGCAAGATAATCAAAATGGCTCTGAGCACTATGGGACTTAACTTCTGAGGTCATCGGTCCCATACAACTTAGAACTACCTAAACCTAACTAACTTAAGGACATCACACATATCCATACCCGAGGCAGGATTCGAACCTGCGACCGTGGCGGTCACGCGGTTCCAGACTGTAGCGCCTAGAACCGCTTGGCCACCCCGGCCGGCCAAGATAATCCTAAACAGTCTTTTTCATGACAGATGAACTTGATTATACTAAACAAATTTTGCACGCCGTCACTGAAATACTTCTAACAGATAATTCTGGACTGCCCTGAAAACATTAATCAACTACACCCTCATTATAAAGTGTACTTCTTGAAAACTTCAGTTCCCTCACAATGCAGCTCGTAACTGTACTCGGAAAGCATCATAGTAACAGGAAAACAGTAATGCAATTACGTGCATGTATGACCAACAGCATAATTTGAGAAAAAAGTACATTATACTTTGTGTAAAATAGTTGCAGCATGAATCTAATGTTTTTTAATAAAAACTGAATAACCTTCATGATTCTATCCGAAGCTAAAATTGAAATATTAACTTCAGAGAATTAATTTTGTTAATCTGTTAGAGTCCCGCATTTACTGAAAATCCGAATAAATGGATCTTATGAATACCAAGCCATATCTACTTTCGAAAATTGATTGTCAGTTTCAGTTTAAGATTTATTGCTGTATCATCATAGCCTTTGCAGGTAACATGCACCATATATATATACCTATATATATATAGCTCATACATAACACTTTTAGCCGGATTTAGGCTCTTCTTTTGGGTTCAGCCTCTGAAAATATGACATTTACAACTATAATGAACACTTTCTCCAGAGACGGTTTGATGCTGAGACACAAGTGCTTGTTTCATCGTTCATTCATACTTTGCGTATTTGTAACACACACATAGCACTTTTAGCCGGATTAGGTCATTCATTTTGGTTCAAGCTCTGGAAATACTTCTGACACTCTTCATTACAATGGACATCGAAAATTTCGAACATTAGAGTCTATTTTCTGCAACCGTTAACCAATGCCCTTCCTGCTAATCTAGACTCTGCCCGATTGGATGTGGCTCCTTGTTCGAAGAAGTCTAGCCGGAAACACCGATCACTGCTGAAGAATGAATCGTCGTGTAACACTGCCCTGTGTTGCGTTAAGGGGACACTGTATGTCCTATGCCGCCAATGTTAAATTATCGAATTTTGTGACCAATTAACTTGGATAATTGTTAAGAAACCAACTTATAATTTTCCATAATTATTGAATGCACCTTTCTAGATACACTGAACTAAAATTATTGCTAAAATTGTATTGTTGGGCATGTTATCTTTTATTTTTTCAAACAATTGATTTTTTGACAGAATTTTGTAAATAAATCAATATAAGAACAAAACAACTCACGGAATTCTAGTTAAATATGTGTTGACTCTCATACTTGGAATATTGTGAAAATTTCATGTCTCTACCATCAGCACTTTATTGCATAGTTGAGAGATATTGAGATTAAAAACACTTTTTATTACAATTTCGTATACAGACATACATTTCTGCGTCTTTTATGCACTAGAATTGCCATGGACCATGATCTGTGTCTTCTTCAGTGAGACAACAGCCCACTGTTTGCCTCCTCCTTTTCTTTCTTGCTTCTTTTGTCATCTGCTGAGCAGCTAACTCTGCTTCACGTACACGAAGCTCATCCAGTTCCCGCAGTCCTTTAGCTGTGTTCTGTCAAAATCTTACCTCTAACTTCTCCAGGACCTTAAGTGTTTCATAGTTCCCACCATTAAAAGTTATTACAGCATCAGACACTGTTAACTTTAGAGTCATAAGGCCAACAAATACATTTTTAGGCACATGGCACCACACAACATTATTGAAGGACTTATTCACATTCTGGGTCTTCACATGTAATCACTTCTTTAGTAGCTCAGGATTTGCCAAATCTCTGTAAATAGGTTTGATTCCCTCCAATGTTTATGTGTAAATTCATGCAGGATGCTGGGAAATTCAGCTTGCCCATATTTACACCAAGTGTTTGGTGGCGGTTGAGAGGAAGCATGACATGGCTTTTCATCGGTTGATATTTGATGAAAGAAAGTGCTCCACACAGCTCTTTTCATCTTGCGTTTCTTGAAGTTACTTTTACGCTTAGTCGTTTCATTTACGTGTAAAAAGCAATAGAAATTAGCTTACTACAAAATTAGGCAATAATTACACTACTTTCAACGAAAACTAATATCAGAAACAAAGGACTGATTTGTTTATTAGTAATGCCAACTTCTGAGACGTAGCAGTAGGCACAAAACAAAGCAATTTACAGCCTTCTAGACTGTGTAGTTCCCAAGATATGGTTCCTCAACTGTGGCAGTATATGCGTAGCAGCGAAATTTGAGTCACACGTCAACATTTAAAATATTATTCGAAGGTCTGACAATTGTCTAATTTTAATGTATTATATACCAAAATATACAGGGAAGTCCAAAGTACATTATCGAGTAGAAAACAGAAAATGTCAGATTTCAAGGAAATTCATGTACGACGTCCCCTTAAGGCTAGATGAAACTCAAATGGATTGTTTTTTGTCTTGAGTCGCTTTGGTCGCATGTATCAGTGCCTCAGGTCTACTATATGAGCACTTAGTATGAGAGTCTTAACAATAAACGTACCAAATGTACCTGAGTCACCTATTTTCTGACATTTGGTGCAGTAATAAAGATGTCTGTCAGACCTCTTCTCTTGTCGTTGGTACAGTTGCTTCTGGCGTTCTAATCTTGTTCCTTTGTGGTTAAGTTTGACATGTGTTATGTCGTTAAAGCTTGCTTCGAAGGTTTCTCCAAAGGTACAAATAAGTACGTGGTCGCAATGGAAAAATTCGCTGTCACGGTTTAGAAGCTAAAAGCGTTTGCAACAAATTGTGAATGTCAAAATTTCCTCAACATAACCGGGTGGAAATCGTACCTCGATAGATTTATTCGTTCCAGATCAATATGGGTGGCCCGACTTTGCTGTTTCAGCCCTACCGTAGGACAACGTGTCAGTAGTGTGTCACGTCTTCTCACATTATTCCGGAACCTAATTCTTTCCCAGGTTGGCTTCTGCCTGCCATTGTGGTCCTCTGCCCATAATTAGTGTTAGTACTCTGTGATCATCAGGCATCAAGGGCTAATTAATTTGCTAATAGAAGGAAGTGTGGGGATAAGCAGTATAGAGGAAGACCTAGGCTTTAATACATTTAGAATTGCAGGGAACTGCATGAAAATCATCTTCAGACAGAGTAATACCATTACAAGAACATTCAGTAGGTACTAGACACCAACATCTACATTCTCAATTATTGTGGTAGTAGCATTATTTTTAACGAACGATCTAGGTTGCTGAAACATCTTCTACTGAGAGTGGAAATGGCCCATATGTCTGATAAAATGAAGGTAGCCATTCACAATGTAATCAGTAATGTTGTTTGTAATTGTGGAAGTGTTGCCGGTGCAGGATTTTACGCACGACCGCACATCTTGATTATATGGAGTCATTAATGTTCGAAGGGGGACTCAGGCGATCTGAGTGGCCAAATCATTTGCTTGAGCTGTCCAAAATGTCCTTCAAACCAGTCGTGAACAGTTGTGGCCCGTTGACACGTTCGGGAACACGAAGTCAATAAATGGCTGTAAATGACTCCAAATAGCCGGACTTAACCACTACCAGTCAATGATCGGTTCAGTTGGACTTAGTGACTAACAGCAGAATTTACAATGTAAGAGACGGATGGTTTTTTAAGTCATCACTCATCTGGAGGTTTGAAGCAGCCCTCCGCGAATACCAACCTATTCATTTCCTAGTAGCACGTGCAACCTACGTCCTCAATAATGATTTGACTGAGCTCTATTTTTCCACCCTATATTTAATTTTCCAACTCAATTTCATTAAAAACAAAATCTTCAGATCTGACTCCAAGTTGGAGCGCGTGACGTCCTTGGAGAGAGCTGGGTGCCAGATGTGAGCACTAACCCATCTTGCCCAGCTTGGCGCCCGCAGCAACAACCGCAAGCACACCTAAACTGCTGAGAGTGCAGGATGAATAGAATACAGAGGTCTGATCTCAGTTCAAACAGGACCATCGCTGACTGACGACACGTAAAATCACATCAGAACATTCCGCTGAGCACTGCTGTAAATATTAGAATGCCAGTCAAAAATTCTTAAATGTGACAGCAACATACACAATGATTCAAAAACTAACATTCACACTGAAGTGAAATACTTAAGATTTTTCCACGGGCTCTGTTAGTAATAAACGTTACTACATTTCACCTAACAGAGCAGGGGCCGCTCTCTAAATTATACCCACAGCTACTTAAGCTAGATCGCTCACTTATTAATTTTACTGAGCTACTCATCTTAAAACTATACCTGAACGCACTTATGGGAAAATACAACCGATAATTGGTACTAGCCGTAGCTTACATTAGGTTTTCAATTTACGATGGGGACCTAACCCCTTTGTAACTAAACAAGCACTAACCTGATTAACACTAATAGTAGATCCCAGCATACGGTGATAGCTTTAGTAGTGACCATCGCTCTAGACTAATTATTCACTAAATAATTAGAGTAGTTTTAGCTGGAGGACTTTGTAGATGAGAGCTCAAGAGTGCCATGAGAAAAGTGGACAACCACGATAACGAATGCACATGCGTTGTTCCTCACACTACACAAGGGCACAACTTAATTAATATCCACACATGTTCACATAACACATCCAACAAAGACATTTTTATCTTACCTTATTTACACAATGTGATCAGAAGTAACCGGACACCTGGCTGAAAATGACTGACAAGATCGTGGCGCCCTCCACCGATAATGTTGGAATTCAGAATGGTGTTGGCCCACCCTTAGCCTTGATGACAGCTTCCGCTCTCGCAGGCATACGTTCAGTCAGACGTTGAAAGGTTTCCTGGGGAATGGCAGTCCATTCCTCACGGAGTGCTGCGCTGAGGAGAGGTATCGATGTCAGTCGGTCAGGCCTGGCACGAAGTTGGCGTTCCAAAACATCCCAAAGGTGTTCTGTAGGACTGAGGTCAGGACTCTGAGCAGGCCAGCCCATTACAGGGATGTTACTGTCATGTAACCACTCCGCCATAGACAGTGCATTATGAACAGGTGCTCGGTCGTGCTGAAAGATGCAATCGCCGTCCTCTAATTGCTCTTCAACAGTAGGAAGCAAGATGGTGCTTAAAGCATGAATGTGGGCCTGTGCTGTGATAGTGCCACTCAAAACAACAAGGGGTGCAAGCCTCCATGGAAAACACGATCACACCGTAAAACCACCGCCTCCGAATTCTACTGTTGGCAGTACACACGCTGGCAGATGACGTTGACCGGCATTCGCCTTATCAACACCCTGCCATCGGATCGCCACATTGAGTACTGTGATTCGTTACTCCACACAACGTTTTTCTTCTGTTCAATGGTCCAATGTTTGCGTTCCTGACAGCAAGCGAGGGGTCGTTTGGCATTCACCGGCGTGATGTGTAGCTTATTAGGAGCCGCTCGACCACGAAATCCAAGTTTTCTCACTTCCCGCCTGTCATAGTACTTGCAGTGAATCCTGATGCAGTTTGGAATTCCTGTGCAATGGTCTGGATAGACGTCTGCTTATTACACATTAAGATCCTCTTCAACTGTCGGCGGTCTCTGTCAGTCAGCAGACGCGGTCAGCCTGTACGCTTTTGTGCTGTACGTGTCCCTTCACGTTTCCACTTCACCATCACATCAGAAACAGTGGACATAGGGATGTTTAGGAGTGTGGGAATCTCGCTTACAGACGTATGACACGGCCCAATCACCTGACCACGTTCTAAGTCCTTGAGTTCCTCGGAGCTCCCGATACTGCTCTCTTACGATGTGTAATGACTACTGAGGACGCTGAGGTCGTAGGTGGCAGCACAATGCACCTATTATGAAAAACCTATGTTTTGGGGGGTGTCCGGATACTTTTGATCACACAGTCTATGTCTTTTGTTTTCACTCATTGTAATTATATATGCTTTTTTTTCTCATAGTGCGCCACCGCTCTATTCGCTCGACGTCTTGTTTTACATATTCTGACGATTCCCATTGTTAATGGGTTTGATTTTCATCTTCGACATTGAGAGCGTCTTGATGTGCTACTGTGACACTGTTGTAAATTTTAATTTTTATTTTTTCCGTCTGTTTAAATACTTTACACAATATCTATAAGAGTATTTTAAAAATTTTTCTTAAAATTTTTCGATAAAATTTGAATATTTTAAATTTATTTAAATATTTTTAAAAATTCTTGTAGTAGCTTGACTATGTACTGCATTACATCCGTTCCTCACGTAGTTCACCTGTTTTAATGCAGCGAAAACAATTGTGACAGTAAAGAAATCACCAATTTCAGCAGTCGTACAGTTCATTATACTTCCATTCATTATAATGTTTAACGACTGTGGCTACACTCTACACTAATTAGCCAGAATACTATGACACCGACCTGCTATCGGAATAAACCCGTCCAGGCGATAGCACCGTCAAGTGGTGAAGAATTTATCCTAATGAAACTTCCTGGCAGATTAAAACTGTGTGCCCGACCGAGACTCGAACTAGGGACCTTTGCCTTTCGCGGGCAAGTGCTCTACCATCTGAGCTACCGAAGAACGACTCACGCCCCGTCCTCACAGCTCTACTTCTGCCAGTATCTCGTCTCCTACCTTCCAAACTTTACAGAAGCTCTCCTGCGAAACTCGAGTCTCGGTCGGGCACACAGTTTTAATCTGCCAGGAAGTTTCATATCAGCGCAAACTCCGCTGCAGAGTGAAAATCTCATTCAAGAATTTATGCTAGTCAGTCACACGCTCGGTCTTGTAGTATCAGTGAGCGATCTGTCCGTGTATAGAGTGGGAAAGGCGAGCGATCTATCAGAGTTTGAGCGACGGCAGACTGTAATGGCCCGGAGGCTCGGCACGAGAATTTTGGAAACTGTATGACTTGTCGGGTGTTCGAGCAATGCTGTGGTGAGTGTCTTCATCACGTGCCGGAACCAAGGCGAAACCAAATCCAGACGTCTTGGCATCGGGCAGCCAGTCCTAATTACAATTGTCACACGTCGTAGGTTGGACAGCCTGGTAAAACAGGACAGGTCACGCACTGTGGCGTGATTAACATCAGACTTTAAATCTGAACAGAGAACGCCTCAACACGGAGTGCACCGAACACTCCCGACGATGGGCCTCCGCAGCCGACGACCCACGCAGGTGTCAGTGTTAACACCACGACTTCGGCAGTTATGACTGAATTGGGCACGTGACCATCTGTACTGGACGCTGGCGCAGTGGCAGAGCGTTGCAAGGTCTGATGAATCCCGATACCTCGTTCACCAAGCCGAAGGGAGGGCGCGAATCCGTCGTCTTCTAGGGGAACAGCTCCTTGACACCTATATTACGTGACGGAGACAAGCTGGCGCCGGCTCCATTATGCTCTGGGGAACATTTATGTGGGCATGAGTGGGTCCACTAGAGTTCGTGGAAGGCCCCATGAGGATCAACGAGTATTCCAGACGACGTATACCTCTTTATGACGATCATGTTTCCTGACGGCAATGGTATTTTTCAACAAGATAGTGCGCCATATTACAAAGCCAGAGGTGTGATGGACTGGTTGCAGGAACGCAGCGGCGAGTTTCAGTTGATTTACTGGCCCCCGACTTGTCAAATCTGAAACGGATCGACACACGTCTGGAATGTGATGGAAAGTAACGTCAGAGCTCATCCCCTTCCTCCTCAGAATTTACGATAGTTAGATGACCAGTGTGTGCAGATACGATGCCAGCTGCCTCGGGCGACGTGTCAAGGCCCCATTGTTTCCATGCCACGACGCGTCGGCACTGTTACTCGGGACAGAGGTGGACATAGCCACTGTTAACTTGGTGGTCATAATGTTCTGGCCGAATAGTGTAAGTGAAACAAACTGTTGGACGACCAAAACACCCAGCACATATGCGTGTGATCACCGATTTCAAGTCGTAGCAGAACTTGTCTGGGTGTTGCTGTAACCGATTCGCGATGAACGACAGACCAGGAACTAATACGCCAACCAAACTCTCTTCAAACCAAGTATGACAGCAGCTTGTCGGTGCCTGCTGCAGTAAGCAAACTCTAACCTTCTGGTGACACTATATGTCCAAGGCTAGCTAGTACTTTCACATTTCAAGCGATGTGACAAAGGAGAAAACAATCAAAACACTTCCACTTTTAGACGCATACTTCGTACGATTTAGCACCGTACCCATTTCGTTGCATGTGACCGAATTCACTACACGAATTGTGCATTACATAAACGAAATATGGGATTTCAATCCCACTGCGCAATTCAGATACCAATGTTGTTGTTGTTGTGGTCTTCAGTCCTGAGACTGGTTTGATGCAGCTCTCCATGCTACTCTATCCTGTGCAAGCTTCTTCATCTCCCAGTACCTACTGCAACCTACATCCTTCTGAATCTGCTTAGTGTATGCATCTCTTGGTCTCCCCCTACGATTTTTACCCTCCACGCTGCCCTCCAATACTAAATTGGTGATCCCTTGATGCCTCAGAACATGTCCTACCAACCGATCCCTTCTTCTGGTCAAGTTGTGCCACAAACTCCTCTTCTCCCCAATCCTATTCTGTACCTCCTCATTAGTTATGTGATCTACCCATCTAATCTTCAGCATTCTTCTGTAGCACCACATTTCGAAAGCTTCTATTCTGTTCTTGTCCAAACTATTTATCGTCCATGTTTCACTTCCATACATGGCTACACTCCATACAAATACTTTCAGAAAAGACTTCCTGACACTTAAATCTATACTCGATGTTAACAAATTTCTCTTCTTCAGAAACGCTTTCCTTGCCATTGCCAGTCTACATTTTATATCCTCTCTACTTCGACCATCATCAGTTATTTTGCTCCCCAAATAGCAAAACTCCTTTACTACTTTAAGTGTCTCATTTCCTAATCTAATACCTTCAACATCACCCGACTTAATTCGACTACATTCCATTATCCTCGTTTTGCTTTTGTTGATGTTCATCTTATACCCTCCTTTCAAGACACTGTCCATTCCGTTCAACTGCTCTTCCAAGTCCTTTGCTGTCTCTGACAGAATTACAATGTCATCGGCGAACCTCAAAGTTTTTATTTCTTCTCCATGGATTTTAATACCTACTCCGAATTTTTCTTTTGTTTCCTTTACTGCTTGCTCAATATACAGATTGAATAACATCGGGGAGAGGCTACAACCCTGTCTCACTCCCTTCCCAACCACTGCTTCCCTTTCATGCCCCTCGACTCTTATAACTGCCATCTGGTTTCTGTACAAATTGTAAATAGCCTTTCGCTCCCTGTATTTTACCCCTGCCTCCTTTAGAATTTGAAAGAGAGTATTCCAGTCAACATTGTCAAAAGCTTTCTCTAAGTCTACAAATGCTAGAAACGTAGGTTTGCCTTTCCTTAATCTTTCTTCTAAGATAAGTCGTAAGGTCAGTATTGCCTCACGTGTTCCAGTATTTCTACGGAATCCAAACTGATCTTCCCCGAGGTCGGCTTCTACTAGTTTTTCCATTCGTCTGTAAAGAATTCGTGTTAGTATTTTGCAGCTGTGGCTTATTAAACTGATTGTCCGGTAATTCTCACATCTGTCAACACCTGCTTTCTTTGGAATTGGAATTATTATATTCTTCTTGAAGTCTGAGGGTATTTCGCCTGTTTCATACATCTTGCTTACCAGATGGTAGAGTTTCGTCAGGGCTGGCTCTCCCAAAGCCGTCAGTAGTTCCAATGGAATGTTGTCTACTCCGGGGGCCTTGTTTCGACTCAGTTCTTTCAGTGCTCTGTCAAATTCTTCACGCAGTATCGTATCTCCCATTTCATCTTCATCTGCATCCTCTTCCATTTCCATAATATTGTCCTCAAGTACATCGCCCTTGTATAGACCCTCTATATACTCCTTCCACCTTTCTGCTTTCCCTTCTTTGCTTAGAACTGGGTTTCCATCTGAGCTCTTGATGTTCATACAAGTGGTTCTCTTATCTCCAAAGGTCTCTTTAATTTTCCTGTAGGCAGTATCTATCTTACCCCTAGTGAGATAAGCCTCTACATCCTTACATTTGTCCTCTAGCCATCCCTGCTTAGCCATTTTGCACTTCCTGTTGATCTCATTTTTGAGACGTTTGTATTCCTTTTTGCCTGCTTCATTTACTGCATTTTTATATTTTCTCCTTTCATCAATTAAATTCAATATTTCTTCTGTTACCCAAGGATTTCTACTAGCCCTCGTCTTTTTACCTACTTGATCCTCTGCTGCCTTCACTACTTCATCCCTCAAAGCTACCCATTCTTCTTCTACTGTATTTCTTTCCCCCATTCCTGTCAATTGTTCCCTTATGCTCTCCCTGAAACTCTGTACAACCTCTGGTTCTTTCAGTTTATCCAGGTCCCATCTCCTTAAATTCCCACCTTTTAGCAGTTTCTTCAGTTTTAATCTACAGGTCATAACCAATAGATTGTGGTCAGAGTCCACATCTGCCCCTGGAAATGTCTTACAATTTAAAACCTGGTTCCTAAATCTCTGTCTTACCATTATATAATCTATCTGATACCGTTTAGTATCTCCAGGGTTCTTCCATGTATACAACCTTCTATCATGATTCTTAAACCAAGTATTAGCTATGATTAAGTTGTGCTCTGTGCAAAATTCTACCAGGCGGCTTCCTCTTTCATTTCTTAGCCCCAATCCATATTCACCTACTACGTTTCCTTCTCTCCCTTTCCCTACACTCGAATTCCAGTCACCCATGACTATTAAATTTTCGTCTCCCTTCACTATCTGAATAATTTCTTTTATTTCATCATACATTTCTTCAATTTCTTCGTCATCTGCAGAGCTAGTTGGCATATAAACTTGTACTACTGTAGTAGGTGTGGGCTTCGTATCTATCTTGGCCACAATAATGCGTTCACTAAGCTGTTTGTAGTAGCTTACCCGCGTTCCTATTTTCCTATTCATTATTAAACCTACTCCTGCATTACCCCTATTTGACTTTGTGTTTATAACCCTGTAGTCACCTGACCAGAAGTCTTGTTCCTCCTTCCACCGAACTTCACTAATTCCCACTATATCTAACTTTAACCTATCCATTTCCCTTTTCAAATTTTCTAACCTACCTGCCCGATTAAGGGACCTGACATTCCACGCTCCGATCCGTAGAACGCCAGTTTTCTTTCTCCTGATAACGACATCCTCTTGAGTAGTCCCCGCCCGGAGATCCGAATGGGGGACTATTTTACCTCCGGAATATTTTACCCAAGAGGACGCCATCATCATTTAATCATACAGTAAAGCTGCATGCACCAATGTACATCTGATTGTACTAAGGATTGGGAGTAAACTTGCGAGAATTAAAGCTCCAAACCTTCAGCAGGCACGGCAGACGTAAACGCACCATTATGAATGACATACCACTCTGGAAGTCTCCCCAAGAGATCAAATAGATTTTACCGGACGTGATGCAAAAACCTGCCGGAAACATAGACGCTCAAAGATATAAAACATGAGCCCGATACAAAAATTAAAAAAAAAACTGTACCTACAACGGGTTCTAAAAGTAAACAAACACAACACGTGTTCCTAATCACTAACCACGAATCGTTTGCAAAACCGCTCCCAGTGGAGCCAATGCACTTCAGAAGACGTAATTCCTGATAGAATAGGAGCACAAACCCACGCTGCATTCAACGCAAACAACGGGAGGTCGGCTTGCCGGTCTCTACAAGAAACAACTCTTACTACAGATATCGGAAATTACGAATTCAGTCCGCTCCTTTCGACACTTTACGAATGAGTGACCACGGTAAAATAAGAGGAGAGAATAGTTGAGACACTTCAGCTACACAGAAGAATAGTGAACAGTACGCTAATGTATTGCCCGTGACATAATGACGGAAAGCCTGTCACAACAACCACTAACCACGTTAGTCCACGCACTGGCGATACTACGAGGAAAGATATCACCACAGCGACAAGCGGCGGCCCGTACGGCTAGCTATTTCCGCACTACTCCAAGTCACTCGAGAGAAAATCTCTGGCCGCTGCACGCCTCACCAGGAAAGTACTTGGGCTCGAACAAACACAAATACAGCAAAATCGTGTGAGAAATAATGTAAAGGTCTCTTATTGCACTAGTGATACTCCCGCATCTGCAAAACTGTGCAGTCGTCCGTTAGAGGCCTCTGCGTATGCCATGCCGCTTTGCACATTGACCTGCCTGTACGCCAGTCGGGACCAGTGAAGTGTGCCTCTGAAGTTGCGTTTTTGACATTATTTGTGTATTGAAGCGTCAGATGGCTCGACGATTGGTAATCAATCCTGCTAATGTATTGCGATTGGTTGACATGAAGTTACGAAGAACCCTTCTTCGTAAAGATGGTATTGGTGTAGAAGACGAATCATTCGCATGTTTTCTGGTATCTATTGTAGTGCAGAAATATGAGCATAAGTTAGAAACAGATACTGTTGTAACACTAACATATAATGATGATGATAGGGATGATAATGACGAGCAACTCATTTCAAACGGCAGTGCTACGGCGAGTGCGGGAAGAGGCGATGGAAGCAGTGACAGTGAATACCAACCGTCTCCCAAGAAGAAGGTTCAAGTTGCAAGTGTCATCACGGCGTTTGATGACAACACCCTGGAGAACACGTACGATGATTGTTACGTAAGAGGTTTCGACACATACGACAAGCTTCTGGAAAGATACCCTAAACTGAAGTCTAAAAGCAATATTAAAAACATACTGGATTACGTGGCAAAGGAAAGAGAAGGAAATACAGTTTTCAAAGGAAATCGTACACTGCTGTTCAAGACCATCAAGGAGCGTGTAATTGCAAAATTCGATGAAGCGCGAGAATGCGGTTCCACCGTTCATTATTGGCATTTACAGCATTGGGCATTGGACGTAGCCAGAAATCTCGGGTGTACAAACTTTACAGCTTCACTAGGATTTATTACTAATTTGAAAAAGGAGTGTAGGATAACATCACGCCGTATCACTATCCTCCAAGCACGAAAAGATAAGGATGACGAAGAAGAGCTGATTGAAAGAGCTCAAATGTTTGTTGCTAACGTCAATGAGCATATCACGAGAGAAAACATCGATGTTAGTTCTTTATGGAACTTATCAGAGTCAGTTCAACTATGAACTTTCTTGTGAGAGAACACTATCAATGAAAGGGGAGAGAAACACTGTCGCGATGTTGCAATCAGTTAACTGTGCAGCACACAGTTACACGATCGATGTTGCTATATCAATGGACGGACGATTGGCAGACAAACTCTATATTTACTTCCAAGAATTCAGTGGAAAGTTTGGACCCCGCGTGTCAAGGGAAATAGAAACGCGGTGGCCTCCAAATGTCGTCATCGATGCAAGTGTGAGAGGGAAGATGACGAAACAACATCTGAAGCCGTGTTTTCTGTCAGTTTTGAATCCATATTTGTCGAGAAAGTCATTAGTACTTTGTGACTCCTGGTCTGGACATAAGGATGAAGGAGTACTACTGGAAGCATCTGGCGGAAAACATGTAGATTTAAAAATCATTCCGCCTAAAACTACAAAATATGCACAGCCTCTGGATGTGTATTTCTACAGGCAATATAAAATAAATGCCAAGAGAATAACAACTTCATTAAACTACGTTCCAGTAATATGCAGCCGAAATTGCACGACAGATTCTTTACAATCAGTTATCTGCGGGAGTATACAGACCAATGTTTCGTTACGCGTGGCAGAACGCAGGCTTCGATATTGGTGAACCAGTGAACAACTTCAAAAGTGCCACTGACGTGGCGTGCAACACTGGTATTATTGAATGTGCAGATAAGCCACGCGATCAACTTGCATTTCTTCACTGTGCGTTTTGTAGTCATTCGTATTGCTCGGAGCATTTTATTGACATTCCGCATTTATATTTATAGTTAAGATTGCTGCATTGCGTATGGCGTCTACAATTACATCTACAGTGATATCTAGAGTATGACTGCAGAGTTTTGCAGAAAAACGCCACCCCAGCACATTCACAGGTACATGATGGTCCTGTAACCAAACGTTCATACAGATCTGTCTGTTCGAGCCCAAGTACTTTCCTGGTCAGTTTGCGAAAGCAGTCGCCAGGAAGCGTAACTTTGACAGCAGCGCCGTACATTGCAAATGACGGAATTTCAGGGTCATCGGAGGGCAGTGCCACGATGCGCAACTAAATCATTCACCCTCTCACATGCCATGAATGCGACCTTCATAACGTTACAACCAGCACGTCACTAGCAATATCACAAAGCACCTTCACAACAGAAATACAGTAATTCTGCAGTGATGTCGGTCCCGCTCACAAGACCGCGTATGCGCTGTTGACGGCACATCAGAATAAAAACTACGAAGACTTTTTCTTCATTAGCTCACAACTACACCTTTCCTTCCAGAAGTGCGTGCTGTGTTTGAAGTTTATCTGTTCAGTGTGGGTGACTGTACCGGGTGTATGTTTAGAGTGTGATGCCATGGTTGTGTTGCATGATGATAAAGGAAGGGATAAGGTGAAACACGACGCCGGCACGTAGCCTACTATCGCTGAATAGCAGGAAAAGAGTTTTTCGGGTTTAACGTTCCAATCTGACGCAAGGACCACCACCAACACATTCCCTCACTACATGAAGTGCAGAGTATATGTTTATTATTCAATTTGCAACTATGAAACAAAGTGTAGTACTCAGGAATTAACGCCAGCTACTCCCTCCCCTTGTCGGTCAAATATTGAAGATGAAAAACTTCTTCCACCAGCAAGATTCTAACCGTCTTAATTTCGAGTCGAAAGCTACCACACAGGTACGCGTTGGTGACATATGCTGTTAGGGCGGTTAGTAAAAGACGTAGATCAAGATGTAAAAAATCAGAAGCAACGTTAATCTGTAACGGTCTGCCGACAACGATATCATTATAACGCGAGCACAAACTCGGAGACAACAAGAATGTATCCGTAAATTTACTGTGACTTACACAAAACGTGAACTGAGACTGATGTTATGATTCCGCATCAGGTGTAGAATACACTGCCCAGGGGGATGGCCAGGCTTATCACATTGGTCTTCCTTGAATTACCTAAATCCCTCCAGACAAATGCTGGGATGGTTCTTTGAAAGGACAAGACCGAATTCCTTTACCATCCTTGACACAATCCGAGCTTGTGCTTCGTCTCTAATGATCTCGATGCCGACGGAACGTTAAACCCATTCTTCCTTCCTTGTGAGGAAGCGTGGCAAAAGTAATGGGATACACTTGATGTGGTGTCGGACCTCCTTCTGTCCACCACAGGTTCACAATTTGATATGCCACGAACTCAACAGGTCACTGAAAGTCCTCTGCAGAAATATTGACCCAAGCTGCCTCTATGGCCGTCCATAATTTCGAAAGTGTTGCCGGTGCAGAATTCTGTGCACGAACTGATCTCTCAATTATGTCCCATAAATGTTCGATGGAGTTCGTGACGGGTAACCTGCGTGGCCAAATCATTCTTTCGAATTGTCCAGAACGTTCTCCACACCAAAAGCGAACAATTGTGGCCCTGTAACTTGGCGAAGTGTCATTCCCATAAATTCCATCGTTGAAGAGGTGCCAATGGATTGCAGTTAGCCGAAATTAACAATTTCGAGTCAGTTATTGGTTTATTTGGACCACAGGACCAAGTTCATTCCTCACCATTATGGATTCACCATCCCACCATCTTTCACATTGGCTTGTTGGCAACTTGGGTCCATGACTTCACGGGGTCTGCGCCACACTTGAACCCCACCATTAGCTCTTACCAAGTGAAAACAGGACTCATACGAGCAGGCCACGGTTTTCAGTCGTCGAGCGTCCAACTGATATGGTCCCGAGCCCAGGAGAGGCACTGCAGACGATGTCGAGCTTCAACTGTCCTCTGATATAGACCATTGAGGCCAAATTTCGCCGCCCTGTCAGAAAGGCACTACGTTGCCCGTGCTGAGAGGTAATGCCTGAAATATGTCATTTTCGGCCGCACTTGTCACAGTGGACCTCGAAGCAATGAATTCTCTAACGACCTCCAAGATGGAATCTCCCATGCGTCTAGCCCCAAGTACCATTCCGCGTGGGAAGTCTTTTAATTCCATACGTGTAGCCAGTATCTCGTCGAAACATTTTCACATGAATCACGTGAGCACAGAAGACTGCCCCTGCCCTTTATACTTTGTGTATTTGGTACTACGGCCATCTGTATACATGCATGAAGCTATCCCATGACTTTTGTCACCTCTGTGTATCGCAGAGAAAATGAAAATTTTTGTCGGACTGGAACTCGAACCCGGATTTTCCGCTTGTCGTTAGCGAAGCAAGCACACCAGTGGCAAA
This sequence comes from Schistocerca nitens, assembly GCF_023898315.1. NCBI lineage: Eukaryota > Metazoa > Arthropoda > Insecta > Orthoptera > Acrididae > Schistocerca > Schistocerca nitens. The sequence continues at coordinate 1,734,991 of NC_064619.1, read as the reverse complement.
AAAAAAAGGTCAATACCATCACTGCGCGATAGCGATGGAAATGTTACCGATGCTGGTGCCACTAAAGCGGAGTTACTAAATAAAGTTTTCCATAATTCCTTCACGAGAGACGACGAAGTAAATATTCCAGAATTCGAAACCAGAACAGCTGTTAGCATGAGTGACATAAGAATAGATATCTTAAGTGTTGCGAAACAACTCAAATCACTTAATAAAGGCAAGTCTTCCGGTTCAGATGGTATACCAGTCAGGTTCCTTTCAGAGTATGCAGACACAATACCGCCTTTCTTAGCAATCGTATACAACCGCTCACTTGACGAAAAGTCTGTTCCTAAAGACTGGAAAGTATCACAGGTCACACCAATACTCAAGAAAGGAAATATGAGTAACCCATTAAATTACAGACCCATATCACTGACTTCAATTTGAAGTAGGATTTTGGAGCATATACGGTACTCGGACATCATAAATAATCTTGAAGAAAATGACTTATTGGAACATAACCAACACGGATTCGGAAAGTATCGTTCTTGTGCAACGCAGCTAGCTCTTTATTCCGATAAAGTGATGAGTGCTGTTCGGAAAGGATCTCAGACAGATTCCATATTCCTAGATTTTCAGAAGGCTTTTGATACCGTTCCTCATAAACGACTATTAATCAAATTGCGTGCATATGGAGTATCGTCTCAGTTGTGTGACTGGATTCGTGATTTCCTCTTAGAGAGACGGCAAATCATTGAGGAGAACAGAAGTGATATCTGGCTTTCCGCAAGGTGTGTCATAGGCCCTCTGCTGTTCATGATTTACATAAATGATATAAGTGATAATCTTAGCAGCCCCCTTACATTGTTTTCCGAAGACGCTGTAATTAACCGTCTAGTAAAATCATCAAACAATCAAATCCAATTACAAAATGATCTAGAGAGAATTTCTGTATGTTGCGAAAAGTGGAAATTGGCACTAAACAAAGAAAAGTGCGAGGTCATCCACATGGGTACTAAAATAAATCCGATAAATTTCGGGTATATCATAAATTGCACAAATATAAAGGCTGTCAATTCGACCAAATACGTAGGAATTACAATTACGAGCAACTTAAATTGGAAAGACCACATAGATAATATTATGGTGAAGGCGAAACAAAGACTGCGCTTTGCTGGCAGAACACTTAGAAGATGCGACAAATCCACCAAAGAGACAGCCTACATTACACTTGTCCATCCTCTGCTGCATTATTGTTGCGCGGTGTGGGATCCTTAGCACGTAGGATTGACGGAGGACATCGAAAAAGTGCAAAGAAGGGCAGCTCCTTTCGTGTTATCGCACAATAGGAGTGAGTCACTGATATGATACGCGAGTTGCGTTGGCAGTCACTGAAACAGAGGCGGTTTTCTTTGCATAGACATTTACGACATTTCAATCACCAACTTTCTCTTCCAAATGTGAAAATACACTGCTGGGCTCTATAACTGCTACACCACGAAGATGACGTGCTACAGAAGCGAAATTTAACCGACAGGAAGAAGATGCTTTGATATGCAAATGATTAGCTTTTCAGAGCAATCATGCAAGGTTGGCGCCGGTGGCGACACCTACAACGTGCTAACAAGAGGAAAGTTTCCAACCGATTTCTCATATACAAACAGCAGTTGACCGGCGTTGCCTGGTGAAACGTTGTTGTGATGCCTCGTGTAAGGAGGAGAAATCCGTACCATCACGTTTCCGAATTTGATAAGGGTCGGATTGTAGATTATCGCGATTGCGGTTTATCGTGTCGCGACATTACTGCTCGCGTTGGTCGAGATACAATGGCTGTTAGCAGAATATGGAATCGGTGGGTTCAGGAGGGTAATACGGAAGGCCGTACTGGATACCAACGGCCTCGTATCACTAGCAGTCGAGATGTCAGGCATCTTATCCGCATGGCTGTAACGGATCGTGCAGCCCCGTCTCCATCCCTGAGTCAACAGATGCGGACGTTTGCAAGACAACAACCATCTGCACGAACAGTTCGACGACGTTAGCAGCAGCATGGACTATCAACTTGGAGACCATGGCTGCGGTTACCCTTGACGCTGCATCACAGACAGGAGCGCCTTCAATTGTGTGCTCAACGACGAACCTGGGTTCACGAATGGCAAAGCGTCATTTTTTCGGATGAATCCAGGTTCTGTTTACAGCATCATGATGGTAGCATCCGTGTTTTGCGACATCGCGGTTAACGTATGTTGGCGTATCACCCGGCGTGATGGTATGGGGTGCCACTGGTTATACGTCTCGGTCACCTCTTGTTCGCATTGACGGCACTTTGAACAGTAGACGTTACATTTCAGATGTGTTACGACCCGTGGCTCTACCCTTAATTCCATCCCTGCGAAACCCTATATTTCAGCAGGATAATGCACGAAAGCATGTTGCAGGTTCTGTACGGGCCTTTCTGGATACAGAAAATGTTCGACTGCTGCCCTGGCCAGCACATTCTCCAGATCTCTCACCAATTGAAAACGTCTGGTCAATGGTGGTCGAGCAACTGGCTCGTCACAATACGCCAGTCGCTACTCTTGATGAACTGTGGTATCGTGTTGAAGCTGCATGGGCAGCTGTACCTGTACACGCCATCCAAGCTCTGTTTGACTCAATGCCCAGACGTATCAAGACTTATTACGGCGAGAGGTGGTTGTTCTGGGTACTGATTTCTCAGGATGTATGCACCCAAATTGCGTGAAAATGTAATCATATGTCAGTTCTAGTGTAATATATTTGTCCTATGAATACCCGTTTCTCTTCTGCATTTCTTCTTGGTGTAGCAATTGTAATGGCCAGTAGTGTATTTTGTTGACACCCACCTACGTAGAAGTAGTCTGAAAATAGTTCGATGAACCCTCTACCAGGCACTTAAGTGTGAATTGCAGAGTGACAGTGTAGATGTAGACATCCCATCATTGACTTTTACATCTTTGGAAAATAAGTTTGGGTGGTCATAAGGGGAGTTGTACTGTGTCCACCCAAACAGGAACCCAGTGTCGAACCAACTCGATCGAGAATTGCTGCAGAATATCCCAGTTTGGAGTATCTGCATGTGAATAAACAAGCACTCATGGCATCTGTGAATCCATGACGCTAGAGTGGCTGTGGTCTGAGAATTCAGCGTCGTAGCCACATCGATCGAGGAATACAGTAGAAAATCCCAGTTCGCCATATTTTCATGTGCACAAGCGAGCACTGATTTGGCACCTGTGAGTCCATGGCTCTATAGTGGTCGGGGTATGGGAATCCAGTGACGCAATCACCTCGACCGATGAATAGTGTAGGAAATCCCAGTTCGGAATATCTCCGTGTTGGTAAGTGAGCACTGATTTGTGACCCTACAGTGGCCTGAGTCTGTAGTGGACGGGGAAGTCGAGTACCATAAATAACCCCGAGCACGAGACGGTACACGTCGGCGCTCCGCGGCGGCGTTTTCAACGTGTACTCGACAGTTCGTGGCGGCAGCAGTTGCATTTAATTGGCAGCGATGGTCGAGCGACGATCCGAGGGAGCGGTGAGGAACACAATGGGACGAGCGGCTGGCATCTGCGCCGGGTAATAGCTTATTGCTGTTAGCGTTAATGAGCGCAATGAGTAATGGGCTGCCTTCGCAGCCGCGGATCGCGGCCGGCTGCTCCTCGGGCCGCGACTCCCGCCCCCGCTGGCGCTGCCCCCCCCCCCCCCACCTACCGCCGGCTCGTAATCACCGTCGCCCCTTCTCCCTTTCGCGTCCACCTGTCCCTCTCTCTCTCTTTTTTCCCCCTCGCCGAGCTCTCTTCCGCAGCCGCCCGTCGTCCCACCGTCGCCATTTCGCCACCAGTCGCAGAATCCCTTCTCCTATCAGCCGCCGTAACGAGCTATTGATCCCGAACTAAACGCGCCAGCGGGTGGCGCAAAATAATAGAGCGCCCTGCCCTCTCGTTAGGACTAACGCGCGCCAGACACCCGCCGCCCCCGGGGCCTAACTGCTGCTGTTTCCACTCGTTCCGCCTAACTGCGAAATGACCTGCGACACGCTCGTCCTAACGGTTACTGTGCGCTTCCAAATGAGTGTCGGTATTCGACAGCAAAACTCGCAGAACTGGCGGTGCGGGAAAAATAAAGGTGGATATTCGAGTACTATATTTCTGTAATCTGATCGTAGACCCTCCACTGAAATTCTGCGCTAGCCCTTTAACTGAAATGTAATATTCCGGATGGGCTACCGCAATTTAGTTAGGAAGACGACAAATGGAGTATCGTATCAACTTGCCTGTTGCGTTGTATTGCTAGCGACCGTTTCATCCTTCAATTCTCTTTTTACGGCTGCGTATGGCGACAGACTGGTTATTAATGCAAATATACCAGTTCAGTTACTCAAGCAGATTTAATCATCCATAACAACTGGCTGGGTAACTTAATTTGATCTAATACCATTTACTTGTTCTAAAAACTGTGTCGCTGTCCCTCAAACGTTATAAATATTCGAAGGTTAACTAAATAAACCAGTTGCGTAAATGTTTATGAAAGTCAAGAAAGAGCAAATTTAATGTCAGAAATGTGAGTACATTAATATATAAGAACATACAACACATTTTATTTCATAAATTAATTGTCCCAGGTGCGTTGAATGTTGGAATAACGTTATTGGTACTCGGAGTGTTCCCAGATTGAAGTAATTTCCCAAACTGACTCGAACGTAACTTCGTAATGGAAAGAAACATTTGAGACAAGCAACACAGACACATTGATTTCTCGATAGTCAAAAATAAACGAATCTCTGGTTGTGATAATTCGGTGATGGTACTTATAGTTTAACTGTGGGATACCTGACTGGTTCAAATGGCTCTGAGCACTATGGGACTTAACTTCTGAGGTCATCAGTTCCCTAGAACTTAGAACTACCTAAACCTAACTAACCTAAGGGCATCACACACATCCATGCCCGAGGCAGGGTTCGAACCTGGGACCGTAGTGGTCACCCGGTTCCAGACTGTAGCGCCTAGAACCGCTCGGCCACCCCGGCCGGCGATACCTGACTGGAGAACTTCACAGCACCAGCACTGAAGTACATAATCGGGCTATCCAAAGATTTACATTTTTGTCTGTGAATTGGAAGCAGATCTAGAACAATGAATGGAGCTGTTCGAGTTAGATTACAGTGATCAGAAGATAACTGCAAACCTACTGTGCGCTAGACAAGTAAGACACTCTAAACATAACGTACCATAAAGAGCTTGTATGTGCTGTCCAAACAGCCCATCCATTGGTTGATGCCGGCCTGAATGGCCGAGCGTTTCTAGGCGCTTCAGTCTGGAACCGCGCGACCGCTACGGTCGCAGGTTCGAATCCTGCCTCGGGCATGGATGTGTGTGATGTCCTTAGGTTAGTTAGGTTTAAGTAGCTCTAAGTTCTAGGGAACTGATGACCTCAGAAGTTAAGTCCCATAGTGCTCAGAGCCATTTGATCCATTGGTTGATACTGTTATGCCAGTTTGCGTTCCTCCGTGATAAGTCATCTGATATTACAGCATACGACAGTGGTTGAATTCAAGTGACATTATCATCAAAGGCTAAGTTTTGCAAAGGAATTTTGGAGCGGAGTTTGATTCCAACAGCGTTTTCCATTTCTTGATTAGCAGTGACCACAGTCAAAGGAGATGGATTGGATCTGGATGATACGATCATTTCCTTGAAATTTTTAGATGATTCTCCAATGCCTTTGTGTTCCACAACCAACATTTCTACCGCACTGTAAGTATGAATAGCCACGCATAGCGAAGGTAATTTTTATCTTCTTTGGGTCGCTACATTGACGGAGAATTACGTAATGAATGAAAGGGAAGACAGTGTAGTTCTTGTTTTGACAGCTGGCAGAACCAAAAAGTATACACGATGTCCCAGGAAGAATGATAATTTTTGAGAGATATGACAGAAACGATCATTCCAAGCTAGGAAAGAGAGAGAGAGAGATAAAAAAGCAGAAAAAAACTTGTAAACATGAGGTCTAAAATGTATGCCTTACGAGCTATGAATACATCCTGATCTTCGATGCTGTGGAGTAAATCTCTTCTATTTAAATCTCTTTGCTATGCATAATTCTAAATGTAGTAATGTGGCCCGAAACAAGAAAACCTTTGTCGTATACATGGGCTATAAACATATCTTAAGGGCTATGAGCACTTGTTCATCTTCGCTATGTGAAACACGTCTTTTCTACTGTACAACTGCCTATAGCTCTGAAGGTACGCATTTTAAAGCGCATGTTTAACAGAGTTTTTTGCTTCGAATGATAGTTCCAGCCATATCCCTGAGTATTGAATACTACTCCTGGGCCAACCTGTGTAGAGCTCTTTAGTGAAGAAGTGAAACAGAAATGACGACTTTTCATTTGCACCCGTTTTTCAATTCAGTCAGGATCAGCATAAGAAAAGGGATCCGCCTGTTGCAGGAAAATGGATATTGAACGAAGACATCGAAAGCTGATACTCAAAGAATACGTTATTTGTTGCTATATTTGGCAATGATTTATTTTTCGCAAGGTCTATGCAGGTAGCCAACTTCCTTTAGTGTCTCCTTGCCTCCAAATGTGTGGGGGCAAGGGGACCTGCAAAACTTACTTACCTGCTTCTTTTCCCTTATAATAAATATTTGAATTCTACTATCTCTGAACTCGCCCATTTTATTCCCGGTTTTTGTATCTCAGCAAATGCGTATGATTAGCCTAAAACGAGATGTTCCAGTAACTCAATTCCGAAAAATATGGCTTAGCTAGTTTTTGCCCCTGACACTTTATCTGTTAACTGTCTTAACAAGAAAAGAGAAGTGAGGTTTATTCTCTAAGTAGCTTTGACTAACTTAATTTGGTGACTGAAGGAACTAAAAGAGATGAGGCCATAGCTAAATAAAGACATCAACTACGTATTATTTTAGAAACTGATTACATATAATATGTTTACCAAAACATATTATTTAGACTGTTGATTATATTTTACGTCACTTTGATAATTTTGAATTTCTGACACGAAGATATGTAAATTTATTTCCTGTTTTCCCATCAGAAATTTGTAGAGATTAAGACAATCCGACCCAGAATTATTCAGTCACGGCGTAGGATTTCTTCCGAAGCTCTCTAGGCCGATGTCATCAGCAGACGCTGTAGCAGCAACATCGAAGTCTCTGGAAAGTACAGTCTTAGACATAAAAACTGACCGCCGGCCGGCAGAAAATGAGTTCGTCCGAGTCGTTCACTGAAGGTGGTCAGTAAAACCGACCGCCCCTGACACCGCGAAGTCCGGCCATCTGCACAATCTGACAACACCATAAGATACGGAAGTGTCAGGAGAAAGTGTTGTCTACTTCCGAGATGTCGTGTTCTGTGCGCCTGTGGTCTTGTGATTTCGCTCGAGCGCAGCCGGCACGGTAGCTAAGCGTATTCGGTCACAGGATTATCTGTTCTCTGCAATAACAAACTGAGTCAACGGCGCAACACTGTACTTAAACGGATGTCATGGAACATCCGCACTGAACAAATGCAATGAACAATATCGAACAAAATGAGAAAAAAGAAAAAGTGGTAGTCCTCGTGCAGTCTTAACTTATACTCGTGCGTTCGCATCCGACAGTCTCCCCATTTTTAACCACGTTTCGGCCCTCGTTTAAAGTTGTGAGTCTGATTGAAGATAGAAGACAATTCGATTCACATTCTACCCACCAGTAATAAAAAATACTTCCAGAAACAATTCCGCAGGACAGCTCGTGGCTGCGTCACGATCAGCACAGCTTACGCTCGAGCGTTTACTCGCACTGCAGCGGCTGCCGGCCACCAGCCAGACGCCACCCGCCGCCTGAAATCCGACGCCGCCCATGTGAACGCGGCACGACGCTGTCACTGTATGTATCAACTGTCACTTTCGCATTTGAAGTTCTACTTATCATCTTGCAGTTAAGCATTGGATTATGTTGTTGTTGTTCTTGTGGTCTTCAGTCCTGAGACTGGTTTGATGCAGCTCTCCATGCTACTCTATCCTGTGCAAGCTTCTTCATCTCCCAGTACTTACTGCAACCTACATCCTTCTGAATCTGCTTAGTGTATTCATATCTTGGTCTCCCTCTACGATTTTTACCCTCCACGCTGCCCTCCAATTCTAAATTGGTGATACCATGATGCCTCAAAACATGTCCTACCAACCGATCCCTTCTTCTAGTCAAGTTGTGCCACAAACTTCAATTCTCCCCAATCCTATTCAATACCTCCTCATTAGTTACGTGATCTACCCACCTTATCTTCAGCATTCTTCTGTACCACCACATTTCAAAGCTTCTATTCTCTTCTTGTCCAAACTATTTATCGTCCATGTTTCACTTCCATACATGGCTACACTCCATACAAATACTGTCACAAACGACTTCCTGACACTTAAATCTATACTCGATGGTAACAAATTTCTCTTCTTCAGAAACGATTTACTTGCCATTGCCAGTCTACATTTTATATCCTCTCTACTTCGATCATCGTCAGTTATTTTACTCCCTAAATAGCAAAACTCCTTTACTACTTTAAGTGTCTCATTTCCTAATCTAATTCCCTCAGCATCACCCGATTTAATTTGACTACATTCCATTATCCTCGTTTTGCTTTTGTTGATGTTCATCTTATATCCTCCTTTCAAGACACTGTCCATTCCGTTCAACTGCTCTTCCAAGTCCTTTGCTGTCTCTGACAGAATTACAATGTCATCGGCGAACCTCAAAGTTTTTACTTCTTCTCCGTGAACTTTAATACCTACTCCGAATTTTTCTTTTGTTTCCTTTACTGCTTGCTCAATATACAGATTGAATAACATCGGGGAGAGGCTACAATCCTGTATCACTCCTTTCCTAACCACTGCTTCCCTTTCATGCCCCTCGACTCTTATAACTGCCATCTGGTTTCTGTACAAATTGTAAATAGCCTTTCGCTCCCTGTATTTTACCCCTGCCACCTTTAGAATGTGAAAGAGAGTATTCCAGTCAACATTGTCAAAAGCTATCTCTAAGTCTACAAATGCTAGAAACGTACGTTTGCCTTTTCTTAATCTTTCTTCTAAGATAAGTCGTAAGGTTAGTATTGCCTCACGTGTTCCAACATTTCTACGGAATCCAAACTGATCTTCCCCGAGGTCCGCTTCTACCAGTTTCTCCATTCGTCTGTAAAGAATTCGCGTTAGTATTTTGCAGCTGTGACTTATTAAACTGATAGTTCGGTAATTTTCACATCTGTCAACACCTGCTTTCTTTGGGATTGGAATTATTATATTCTTCTCGAAGTCTGAGGGTATTTCACCTGTGTCATACATCTTGCTCACCAGATGGTAGAGTTTTGTCAGGACTGGCTCTCCCAAGGCCGTCAGTAGTTCTAATGGAATGTTGTCTACTCCCGGGGCCTTGTTTCGACTCAGGACTTTCAGTGCTCTGTCAAACTCTTCCCATTCCATCTTCATCTACATCTTCTTTCATTTCCATAATATTGTCCTCAAGTACATCGCCTTGGTATAAACCCTCTATATACTCCTTCCACCTTTCTGCCGTCCCTTCTTTGCTTAGAACTGGGTTGCCATCTGAGCTCTTGATATTCATACAAGTGGTTCTCTTCTCTCCAAAGGTCTCTTTAATTTTCCTGTAGGCAGTATCTATCTTACCCCTAGTGAGACAAGCCTCTACATCCTTACATTTGTCCTCTAGCCATCCCTGCTTAGCCATTTTGCACTTCCTATCGATCTCATTTTTGAGACGTTTGTATTCCTTTTTGCCTGCTTCATTTACTGCATTTTTATGTTTTCTCCTTTCATCAATTCAATATTTCTTCTGTTACCCGAGGATTTCTGTTAGCCCTCGTCTTTTTACCTACTTGATCGTCTGCTGCTTTCACTACTTCATCCCTCAGAGCTATCCATTCTTTTTGTTGCCTTATGCTCTCCCTGAAACTCTCTACAACCTCTCGTTCTTTCAGTTTATCCAGGTCCCCATCTCCTTAAATTCCCACCTTTCTGCAGTTTCTTCAGTTTCAATCGGCAGTTCATAACCAAGAGATTGTGGTCAGAATCCATATCTGCCCCTGGAAATGTCTTACAATTTAAAACCTGTTTCCTAAATCTCTGTCTTACCATTATATAATCTATCTGATACCTTTTAGTATCCCCAGGATTCTTCCAGGTATACAACCTTCTTTTATGATTCTTGAACCAAGTGTTAGCTATGATTAAGTTATGCTCTGTGCAAAATTCTACAAGGCGGCTTCCTCTTTCATTTCTTCCCCCCAATCCATATTCACCTACTATGTTTCCTTCTCTCCCTTTTCCTACTGACGAATTCCAGTCACCCATGACAATTAAATTTTCGTCTCCCTTCACTACCTGAATAATTTCTTTTATCTCGTCATACATTTCATCTATTTCTTCATCATCTGCAGAGCTAGTTGGCATATAAACTTGTACTACTGTAGTAGGCAAGGGCTTTGTGTCTATCTTGGCCACAATAATGCGTTCACTATGCTGTTTGTAGTAGCTAACCCGCACTCCTATTTTTTTATTCATTATTAAACCTACTCCTGTATTACCTCTATTTGATTTTGTATTTATAACCCTGTAATCACCTGACCCAAAGTCTTGTTCCTCCTGCCACCGAACTTCACTAATTCCCACTATATCTAACTTTAACCTATCCATTTCCCTTTTTAAATTTTCTAACCTACCTGCCCGATTAAGGGATCTGACATTCCACGCTCCGATCCGTAGAACGCCAGTTTTCTTTCTCCTGATAACGACGTCCTCTTGAGTAGTCCCCTCCCGGAGATCCGAATGGGGGACTATTTTACTTCCGGAATATTTTACCCAAGAGGACGCCATCATCATTTAATCATACAGTAAAGCTGCATGCCCTCGGGAAAAATTACGGCTGTAGTTTCCCCTCGCTTTCAGCCGTTTGCAGTACCAGCACACCAAGGCCGTTTTGGTTAGTGTTACAAGGCCAGATCAGTCAATCATCCAGACTGTTGCCCATGCAACTACTGAAAAAGCTGCTGCCCCTCTTCAGGAACCACACGTTTGTCTGGGCTCTCAACAGATACCCCTCCGTTGTGGTTGCACCTACGGTACGGCCATCTGTATCGCTGAGTCACGCAAGCCTCCCCACCAACGGCAAGGTCCATGGTTCATGGGGGGGGCATATGATTATGTATACTTGAAAATCATGAACTACGGTTAAGCGCTGAAAACTTGGGTCGCAAGTGGAAAAAGGTGTAACATCTTCAACACAATATTCACTTTTTTTGTAATAGAGGGGTGAATGCAAAGGAGGCAGCTGGACAGATTCGAACTGTGTGTGGAGCGAGGGCTTTTGGGAAAAATACGCCAGAAAAAGTTTTTCTTGTTACAACAAAGATCGTTCTGGCATGAATGATTTTACACATTAGGGAAGTTTCGACGACTGATAAAAGTGACTGATCACCATTTAAGCATCATGCGTCATTTGCATTCAACAGGCAAGTTTCAGAAGTCTGTTGTACTAGTATTGCAAGCTATAATTTGAAACAACAAAAATCAATGGAGTGACTTGTTATTGCAGTTTTGCTTGAACGTCATCGGGTGGCTCAATGAGCGTACCTTTCCAAGACTATTACTGGTGACGAGTTATGATGCCTTTATCATTAACTTCCTAAGAAGAAATGCTATAAAAAATCGTAAACTCGAGCAAAGAGCAGTGTGAACATAATATTTTCCATCTGTTAGCTCCAAAAGTTTCTTTTTAACTACGAATTCTTTCCCACTGGTGTATCCATCACAGATGGAATCTGTTGCCAATAACTGAAACACCTTTCGGTCACAGTGTAAGAAAATCGACCGACAAAACTACATCACGTGTGCTACTGCATTTTAATGCACTATGTTGGTTTGAAAAACAAAACTGTCCAGGAAACTGATAGGGAAGTCATCTCTCAGACACTTGTCCCTCTGACCATATACTTTACCTTTCCCGAGCTTGATTGATCAACCATCAAGGCAATTCATTTCTAGACGAAAATGCTCTTCAAACTACACAGATTTAATAACACCGTTACAACCAGTAGGTTTCTACAGGCGTAGAATTTGTGAACTACTTTGGAGCTGTCAGATTGTTTTAGATATTGTGAAAGAATATACTCTCGCTGATTAATTTCTTTGTGATGATTACTGTTGTGTTCAATAAACTAATGGAAAACGCAATTAAAATATTCAAATAATACAAATTATATTCAACTTACTACAGAAACATCACGATGGCAGTCTGTCTTAATAAGGCCTTAAGTATCTGTAAGACGATTGTGCATATTGTAGCGGCAGCACCGTTTAGGATAGAGAAAGTTGCAACCCTTGTTCACTCAAGTACGAGCAGCCCTTAGCGGCTCGCCGTCTTATTTACACCTATTCATGTTTCGCCTTTCCGGTTTAGATTTTTTAAAATGTGACTTGTAAGTACTGCATCACTTCGCAGTCAGTACAAGCTTTAATTTTATTAATGTATTATGTACCTAATATGTTTTAGAACAGTTAGTTTAATTCTGAAGACGACGCTCACAGTAGCGTCTAAACATGGTCAATTTTGACTTAATATTTGTGACCGAGAGGTTATTTGTTCTAATATAGGGAAAGTTAGTTTTGTGCGATAATTGGAGCACAAGTTACAGCCAGGTGCGGGCTGGATTGCAGTAAGTTACACATACCAGCAGTCAGTTGAGAAGGCAAGTAGAGACCACAGGGGCGTAGAACTGCCGGAGAGGGCGCACACAGCAGTTTCGATGGCGCAAGTCACAGGCAGAAGAGGGACACTGGCCAACGTAAGGGTTTTGCGTACATGACGTGAAGCAGTGCGATAGCGAAACAGAGGTCCACAGCCGAGTCTAAATAGGTGTTGTTTTCCAACGAGAGTCATTAAAATGTGGCAGCTCTCCTGGACGGCGATGCGTGTCACACCACCGGGCTACACGCAGCAACAGATGGGGCGACAGCGTTCCAGTTCACGGCGGGTCGTTGGTTCGACCCTCTGAGGCCGACGCGGGGTCCGCAGCCAGCCAGCGACGGGCCACTCTTCGGTTCGCTACCACGGGCCGTCGTCTCAGCTCCTGACACACGGCGGAGACTTCCGAGGCGAGAGCCGCAGATTCGGACTCGAATCGCGAGCGGTCGTTGCCGTCGAGTTCTCAGCTACACCAGCGAGGAAGAAGCAGCAGCGGGGCCGGCCTATGGATCCCAGCAGAGCAGTGTGAAGTCAACGAGGATGGTGGGCGCCTAGTCGGCTGCTAGTCCAGCCATCCTGATGTAATCGGAACTCTGCAGCTGGCGTACAAAGCCGGCACGACACAGGCCGCTGGGGTGCTTCATCACCCTGTGACACAGACCGAGGTGAACAGAGCACTGTAGTGGCAACAAATATATATATATATATATATATATATATATATATATATATATATATATATATATATACTCCTGGAAATTGAAATAAGAACACCGTGAATTCATTGTCCCAGGAAGGGGAAACTTTATTGACACATTCCTGGGGTCAGATACATCACATGATCACACTGACAGAACCACAGGCACATAGACACTGGCAACAGAGCATGCACAATGTCGGCACTAGTACAGTGTATATCCACCTTTCGCAGCAATGCAGGCTGCTATTCTCCCATGGAGACGATCGTAGAGATGCTGGATGTAGCCCTGTGGAACGGCTTGCCATGCCATTTCCACCTGGCGCCTCAGTTGGACCAGCGTTCGTGCTGGACGTGCAGACCGCGTGGGACGACGCTTCATCCAGTCCCAAACATGCTCAATGGGGGACAGATCCGGAGATCTTGCTGGCCAGGGTAGTTGACTTACACCTTCTAGAGCACGTTGGGTGGCACGGGATACATGCGGACGTGCATTGTCCTGTTGGAACAGCAAGTTCCCTTGCCGGTCTAGGAATGGTAGAACGATGGGTTCGATGACGGTTTGGATGTACCGTGCACTATTCAGTGTCCCCTCGACGATCACCAGTGGTGTACGGCCAGTGTAGGAGATCGCTCCCCACACCATGATCCGGGTGTTGGCCCTGTGTGCCTCGGTCGTATGCAGTCCTGATTGTGGCGCTCACCTGCACGGCGCCAAACACGCATACGACCATCATTGGCACCAAGGCAGAAGCGACTCTCATCGCTGAAGACGACGCGTCTCCATTCGTCCCTCCATTCACGCCTGTCGAGACACCACTGGAGGCGGGCTGCACGATGTTGGGGCGTGAGCGGAAGACGGCCTAACGGTGTGCGGGACCGTAGCCCAGCTTCATGGAGACGGTTGCGAATGGTCCTCGCCGATACCCCAGGAGCAACAGTGTCCCTAATTTGCTGGGAAGTGGCGGTGCGGTCCCCTACGGCACTGCGTAGGATCCTACGGTCTTGGCGTGCATCCGTGCGTCGCTGCGGTCCGGTCCCAGGTCGACGGGCACGTGCACCTTCCGCCGACCACTGGCGACAACATCGATGTACTGTGGAGACCTCACGCCCCACGTGTTGAGCAATTCGGCGGTACGTCCACCCGGCCTCCCGCATGCCCACTATACGCCCTCGCTCAAAGTCCGTCAACTGCACATACGGTTCACGTCCACGCTGTCGCGGCATGCTACCAGTGTTAAAGACTGCGATGGAGCTCCGTATGCCACGGCAAACTGGCAGACACTGACGGCGGCGGTGCACAAATGCTGCGCAGCTAGCGCCATTCGACGGCCAACACCGCGGTTCCTGGTGTGTCCGCTGTGCCGTGCGTGTGATCATTGCTTGTACAGCCCTCTCGCAGTGTCCGGAGCAAGTATGGTGGGTCTGACACACCGGTGTCAATGTGTTCTTTTTTCCATTTCCAGGAGTGTATATATACTAAGATGGTATCTGTTCTTTCAGACATGCCCAAAAGAACAGATACCATCGGTGACCATGCAGCTCGTTAGAATGAAATTACAATGAAATGAACACCCTTAGCTGCTTACAGGCGTTGACATACGTCAACGGGGTCAGATGAAAATGTTTGTCCCGACCGGGACTCGAACTCGACATCTCCTGCTTACATGGCAGACGCTCTATCCACCTGAGCCACCGAGGACACAGAGGATAGCGCGACTGCAGGGATTTATCTCTGACACGCCTCCCGAGAAACCCACATTCTCAAAGTATTGTTCCGCACTACATTTGTATTGCCCCCGCCCATTATACTCATTACTTGCGGCGCGTTGCCGATTCCCGTAAGAGTTCGGGAGGCGTGCCAGAAATAAATCCCTGCAGTCGCGCTATCATCTGTGTCCTCGGTGGCTCAGATGGATAGAGCGTCTGCCATATAAGCAGCAGATTCGAGGTTCGAGTCCCAGTTGGGGCACACATTTTCATATGTCCCCGTTGACGTATGTCAACGCCTGTAAGTAGCTAAGGGTGTTCATTTCATTCTAAAAATAAATCGTTTGGAAAGTTCTTGCCGAGTTTCAGTATGCCACATTTGGTGTCATAATAGCGGACATAGTCTGTCCAGTACGACGCTCAAGCCCACCGCCTGCAGTACAGTCACAAGATGTGGTGAGTGCTGTCAAAATTGTTCTTTTGAGTGTTGGGTGTGTTCTTTCTTTTTTTTAATATGGCTCATGGCAAGCCACAGTAGTAGATGTTTTGCGTAGAGATAGTATTCTTTGTTGTCAGAGTAAGTGTTAGTGTATTTGGGGCAGCAAGATATTTTTTTGTGGCGTTTGATTACTTTATAAGTAGACTGTTTAGGTTTTTATGTTGGTAACGCCACGTAGCGCTCTATATGAAAATCACTTACTGTGCCGTGTGAAGTCTGTGGCTGGTTTGCATTGCTGGAATATTTTGCTATTTTAGTCTTGGGCAGCTGGATGTGAACAGCGCGTAGCCCTGCGCAGTTGGAAGTGAGCCGCCAGCAGTGGTGGATGTGGTGAGAGAGATGTGCAGAATTTTGAGAGCGGACGATCTGGACGTGTATCCGTCAGAAAGAGTAAATTTGTAATATTAGATATCATGAACTGATATATATATATATATATATATATATATATATATATATATATATATATATATATATAATTAAGGTAAATACATTGTTTTTTTCTCTACCAAAATCTTTCATTTGCTAACTATGCCTATCTTTTATTTCGCTGGCAGTATTGGCGCACGCTGTATTGCAGTAGTTTGAGTAACGACGATTTTTGTGAGGTAAGTGATTCATGAAAGGTATAGGTTATTGTTAGTCAACGACATTCTTTTGTAGGGATTATTGAAAGTCAGATTGTGTTACTCTAAAAATATTGTGTGTCAGTTTAGTGTTGATCAGAATAAGTAAAGAGAGAAATGTCTGAGTACATTCAGTTTTGCTCAGCTGTTTGAAAATCAAATAACGTAAGAGGTTTACCAGCACAGTAATTCACTAATTTTTCTAAGGGGATGTTACAACTTTTGTATTGGTTTATGATGATACTGAGTATGGCGATAAGGAGCTGCAGGAAGTCAGATTATCCTTGTACTTATCCCCCAAACAAAACGACCAACTGAGAACGAAAGCAATACAATGGCTGAGTCAAGGACGCAAGATGTGTCAGAACCAGAAGCGGTGCGGAGTTTGATGGAAAAGATAGAACATTTGACAGCGGACAATACGCAGTTGAGAAATGAATTAACATCTAGAAGTGAGCGGAAACCACATCTAATCAGTCGTTGTTGCGTAGGGTGCAGGAGGTTGATTCAGCCGCCCCAAGTTTGATTATTTCGTTCTCTGGCAAGGCATGTGAGGATGTGCATTCGTTTGTGGAGGACTTGGAAATTTCATCTGCGATGAATGGTTGGTCTGATGAACAGTTGTTACATGTAGCCAATATTAGATTAACAGGTGAATCAAAAACATATGTAAGGTGCTCTGAGGCCTTAAGGAAGGCAGGACAGTTAACGGAAGGGCTTTTACAAAGGTACGAGAAACAGAATAGCGCTCGGTACTTTAGAGAGAGTTTAAGTACAATGACAAAGAGACAGGGGGAGACGACAGAGAAATTTGTGGACAGGATAAGGGAAATTAATGAGTATACTTACGAGTTGGGTCAGAGTTATGAAGCGAATAGTATTCTGTTGCAGGAGGCCGAGCAAATGGCACTTGATGTATTTTTGAGAGGGTTACCGGCGCATATGTCACGGAAGATAGCACTCCGAAGGATTTAATATTCGGTCATACAGCAGGCAATTTAATGTGAGGAAATTGACGTGCAACAGGGACACGTGAGAGGAAAACAGTGTTTACGGTGGGTGTGAAATGTTTTAAGTATAGTCGTATGGGACATGTGCAGAAGCAATGTACCCAGTTACCAAGGAATAGAGGAAAGGGTGGAAATCAGCAGCGTGGAGGTTGGACAAATGGAGATAGGTGAGGTGGACAAGCGTTAAACGGCAGAGGGGGCCCAAGACCCACCTAAGGGAGCTCCCGTTTAATTTCAAAGCTACAAATACGTATGCAGAGGTGGAATGCTCAGTGGTAGGATCTGTAAGAACTGAAGAGTTTAAGATTTTGTTGGACACAGGGGCGCAAGTGTCAGTGTCTACTAAGAATATAATGGGACGAAGTAAATTAGACCCACCACGTTATAGGTTGCGTGGAGTGGGTGATATAGAGGTCACGCCATTGGGGTCGGTGACAGTTGACTTTCGCATAGGGAAAGTCCGATTTCATGGATGCATGGAGGTAGTACCATGAGTGAGCGAGGGCTACGACATGATATATTAAAAACCAGAAACCCGCCTCGATTGCGAAAAAAGCACCTAGTGTTAACCTAGGTTTCGGCGTAGATAACTACACCTTCTTCAGAACAACAAAACCCACAAGTGCCTAAGAAGATCTTTGTAAATTATTAAAAGAACACCATAGCTATACATTTATAAACGAAAAAAGGAAAACACAAACAGTACATATGTACAAAGTCAAAACCACTACTTAACTTTTCGTTTATAAATGTATAGCTATGGTGTTCTTTTAATCATTGACAAAGGTCTCCTTAATAAGTTAAGTAGTGGCTTTGACTTTGTACATATGTACTGTTTGTACACTAGGTGCTTTTTTCGCAATCGAGGCGGGTTTCTAGTTTTTAATATGTTAACCAACGATGTTGAAGGTTCTTAGCTACGACATGATCCTAGCAGTATATTTCTTGCATCAACATCATGCCAAAACTGTCCTTGGACAACGAACTGTGGAACTTGGTAGAATGTTATTTCCACTAGGGGAAACTGTTGTCAATGCAGAGCTGTCGCGACGGGCGTTCAACGTAATGAACAAACCAATTGAGCCGCGTACATTAGCATTAAGGCTTAATTCGCATGAGTGTGTGCCTAGTGGCACTGGGAAATCACTTTGTTTTGCGAAACGTAGTGTTGTACGTGTAGAGAAGGGGAATAAGGGGCGAGTAGTTCCCGTGAACATGGATAATTTTAGCGCTGTGAATGAGAATTTGAGGAAAGGAGTTTTAGTAGCAAATTTGGATGTGAAAGATGACGAAGACTGGTGATCGAAAGTTGGGCGAAGCGATCAACCACTAACTGCCGATAGAACTGCATTGCGTGACAGAATTAAGCATTTGAAAGGAGGAGAAAGAGAGCATATGGAAGAATTATTGTGGGAATTTAAGGTTTTGTTTTTTCCACAAGGACCATTGCTAGCAACTCCATTAGTTCAACATAGGATACCAACAGGGGATGAAGCACCTGTTTACCGTAAACCATACAGAATACCGAGGTATTTGCAGTGGATTGTGGTGTATTTCATTGATCAGCAGCTTGCGGTCGGTATTGTAGAGCATATTAATAGTCGCTGGGGAGCAGGCATTGTTGTGCCTAAAAATCTATGGACAGAACTAAGAAATACAGGTTCTGTTGTGACTACCGACACCTCGATAATAAGACAGTAATGGACGCATACCCCATTCCAAACGTATTGGTGACTTTGGATCACTTAGGACAGTGCCAGTACTTTTCTACGATGGATTTGACAAGCGGTTATCATCAGTTACAGGTGGCTCCAGAGGATCGTAGAGAAACTGCTTTCTCTACACCTGGAGGTCATTACCAGTAGATTAGAATGCCATTCGGTTTGAAAAACGCTCCGGCAACTTTTCAGAGGTTGCTAGACAGTATCTTGAGGGGTTTCAAACCGCGGCAGTGTCTTCTCTATTTGAATGACATTATAGTGTTTTCAAGTAGTATGGAGGAACATAGACAGCGGTTAAGGGAAGTCTCTATGAGGTTAAGAGCAGCTCGTTTGACGTTGAGCCTAGAGAAGTGCCATTTCGTATTAGAAGAAGTAAAATATTTGGGTCATATTATCAGTAAGGACGGAGTGTGAACAGATCAGAGGTTGGTACAAGCTGTAAGGGATTTTCGGGGACCGAAAACAGTTAAGGAAGTGCAGTCATTCATCGGAATTTGCAATTTATATCGAAAGTACGTGAAGGGTTTTGCGGATTTAACACAGCCGTTGACGGGATTGTTACGGAAGGTTGTGAAATGTGAGTGGATAGAAGAGTGTCAGAAAGCGTTTGACCAACTGAAAGAAGTGTTAACATCAAGTCCGGTGCTTGTGTTTCCAGATTTTGAAAAGGAGATGATACTAGCATGCGATGCATCGAATCAAGCTTTAGGGTGTGTTCTTAGTCAGGAAATTTATGGGAAAGAACATCCTGTAGCCTATGCGTCTAGGCAGTTGAACGCAGCAGAGAATAATTACTCTACAACAGAGAGGGAGATGCTTAGCGTAATCTATGGAATCATATATTTTAAATGTTATTTATATGGGAGAAGATTTCAGGTGGTGACAGACCATGCTGCATTGAAGTGGTTGTTGGGGTTGAAGGATCCGTCCACTAGACTCGCTAGATGGGCTCTGAGGCTTGGTGAATTCGACTACGAGATGGTGCACAGGCCTGGGAAGAAGCGCGGCAATGAGGGTGCATTAAGGAAGAAGGTGGCAAAAGTAGAAGTCATAGGTTATGACCTAGCAGTATGGCAAAAATTAAAGGATGCGGACAACGATTGTAAATTGTTTCGGACACAGTCACAATTTAATATGCATGACGGTCTTCTGTGCAGGGAAAGGAAGTTAGAGTCAAGGGTAGTAGTGCCAACGAAGTTCAGGGATGAAGTTTTAAGGGAAGCAAATGATCACGTGTTATCCGGTCACGAAGGGTGGAGAGGGTATTGGTGGAGAGGTAGGAAAGGAGATGTGGATCAATATGTCAAGAGTTGTATACCATGTGCGCAGAGAGCAGATTCTGAGTCGGAAACAGATTCAGCTGCAACGATTACCGGAGGCAACATGTCCATTCCCTTTGCTCGGGATTGATGTCTTAGAATCTTTTAGGAGAACACTATCGAGGAACAGATTCGTTATCACAATAATGTACCATTTTTCGTGGTATGTGGAGATGGTGGCTATGCCAAATCAACAGGCATAAATGGTAGCGCTAGCGTTAGTAAACAACTGGATTTTGAAGTTTGGTGTACCAGAAACAATAATTACTGACCAAGGGACCAGCTTCATGTCGGATCTAATGAAGGAGCTGTGTAAATTGTTGAACGTAAAGAAGTTGAGGACGAGCGCGTTGCATCCACAGGCCAATGGAAGGACAGAACGGGTACACAGAACAATCGGTGAGACGCTGAGTTTTTATGTGGATTCTCATCACCATCAGTGGGACGAGTATTTGACGCATATTGTATGCGCATACAATGCAAAAGTCCATACGAATACCGGTTTGTCTCCATATGAGGTAGTGTATGGGTGAAAAATGTCGTCACTGTTTGATTTAGTAAAGCTGTTGAGTGGTACTTAAGTAAATAAATTAGTGAAATCAAAGTGAAGTAGAAATTAGAATATAAATGAAAAACTTAGTTTGGTTTAGAAGAATTACACACTGGCAAACAGCGGGCAGAACAGCAGAGCAGAAGAGACAATGACGATGAAGTCAGCAAGTTCCACATAAGCGGATGCTGTTGATTCAGCCGTCAGGGCATCTCCCGACCGGCTCACGTGTTTCTCAGTAGTCACATGTGAGCAAAGGCCCTCGCCTACATTCCAAGAGCCAATGACCGTCGTTAAGCAGATTCTTCGAGAAGCTTTTCAACGTGACAGAAGAGGCAATGACCGGCTCACGTGTTTCTCAGTCGTCACATGTGATCAAAGGCCCTCGCCTACATTCCAAGAGCCAATGACCGACGTTAAGAAGATTCTTCGAGAAGCTTTTCAACGTGACAGAAGAGGCAATGACCGTGAAGTCGTTCACCTCCAGTAAACTGAAGTGAATAAATACGCGAGACGCAGTGAGCCTGATGGACGAATGAAGGGAAGAGAAGAAAGTAGCAGTAGTTTTCAGTCAGTTTCGGTGCTGAAGACCGTCATGCAAGAAGAGACTACATCATACACAGACGCACCAAGTCCTCCGTTGTAATGGTATAGCAAGCAGCAGCCTCGGCGCCAGAAGACAGAAGTTAAAAGGTATTTTAAGTCTGCTTTTTACGTAGCCGGGTGACTCGTGAGGACGGGAAGGAGACGGCCTCACATCAGCAGTCACCTGTGAGCTGGGATGAAGATCTGACAGCCGAAGACTGGCAAGCGGGAGTCTATTGTTCGAGTCCGAGACACTGGCCTTTCCCCGCCGCGCCGCTCCGCTGGCCGACGCACAACACACGCGGCCGCTTAGAGAGGAGAAACACTGGACGCCACATCCAAGGTATCACCATCCGATGCACGATTTCGCTCGCAATAATTAAACGGGCCCCCTCGCACTGCGTGTCTCCAGTCAGCTGGGCGAGACGGCGACACGAGATACACACTGCCACGCGTAATCAGACGCCGCCGCTGCCGCAGCAGAAGGCTTCGCAAAAGAAACAGCTGCCGCTCTCCGAGCCAGAACATCGAGTAAGGAAACAGTTGTACAAATCTTCAATTAAAGTATCTTATGTAAAAATGCTGTTTCATTCTACCTCATACCCGAGCCAAGGAAGAACCCACCCTGCCCACATATTGTTAGAAGAGAAAAATTAATTAATTTAGTATTTTCACCCTGACATAATGCTTTAGAATCAAATGCCCTTTGCAGTAATGCTCATCCTTACAATTGACTAGCATCAAAAGAGAAAACCCAGTTATATTTAGTGTCATAACTGTTACAAAGCTACAGAAAGGAAGGACCGGTGAATCTGTACGTAAATTCGCGAGAACAATTCGGGATGTTTGGAAACGTGTACAAAAGGTGAATACAAAGGCTTTGGAAAGGCAGGAAGACGCAGTAAAGCGGAAAGTAAATTTACTGCAGTATAAACTGGGGGCGAATACAGAGGCTTTGGAAAGGCAGGAAGACGCAGTAAAGCGGAAAGGAAGTTTACCGCAGTATGAAGTGGGGCAATGGGTGCTGTCCAGCCCCTATACGCAAAAAGGGAGAACGAAGAAGTTCCTCGCGAGGTATTGTAACGCCGGAAATGCATATCCTCCTATTTCCATCTATTGTACTATAAATTTGTTTTCCTTATTTTTGTTACCTGAATATATGACATTTCTGTCTCTTTACATATTGTAATTGTTTTACTGTATGTGTGTATATATATATATATATATATATATATATATATATATATATATATATATGCATTTATGTCGATGTATAATTGGTTTGTTTGGTAAATATTATTTGTATTTTTACGCTGGGTCTTGCCTAGGGAAAACTGCTATCGAACGATTACATCGATAGGTCGTGTGAAGAATCAAAGTGGGTAGGATCTTTGGTAGTGTTAACTCTGCCGCGTGGAGCGCGAGCAGAGAGAGAAGGGAGTCTGGCTGGGGTAGTGCGGTTGAGCAGGTGTGTGTGTGACGCCCCCCCCGCGAGTTGCCGCGCTTTCGGGGTTTGGCAGCATGTAATTGCGCTCGACTTGCAATGATAGTTTCTGACATGGTGTCACGGATGGGAAGCATTAGCTGGCGCACATCAAGAGCCCGTTTCGTCTGGTGACCGTGTCGAGAAGAAGGCGCGCCAGCATCCAGCTTCTGCAACAGCGACGGCCGACAATGAGTGACTGTCGCCACCTCCTCGATCGACGACTTCAAACCTTCAATCAACCAACAAGGAAGACTAAAAGCACGTAAAGTTTCAGAACTGTAGGGCAGACCTCAGCTTTTCAAACTGTTCCATTTGCGTCGCAAAATTACAGCAACTTAGCATGAACCTTTGTTGCTCATTGTCCCAATTGCATTACCAAGCAGGGTCCCTTCCTTTTCCGAAATGAACCCGAGTGTCGTTGAAATTCAGACGCCAGCATTAAAGTACAATCATTCCATTTCACTGCTTTAATTTCAAAGTTCAGTTTAAGTATTCATAGCTGGCTACAATATTTAGATTACACAAGCACAAATTAAGAGTGCGAGTTTTGTTACCGTATTTTAGCTTACCTGTGACTGCAGCTCACCTTGGTACGTACTAAATTTTACTATTGTTAATTGTTCAGAATCATTTAATTCAAGTTCAAAGCTAAATCTCTTATTTCTAAATTGCGTAGATTCAAGTAGCTTTTGAAATGATTGTTGAGGTAGTCCAAGACTAACCGTATTTTACTGAATTTCGATGTGCTTAAGAAAGAAAGCTTCTTATTAATTTCAGTCACTAAATTAACTTTCAATTTTCCGGTTTTATTAATTCTTTTGCTAAATTAAGTCAGAATGCAGCGAAATTTATTACTTCTGACAAACTTTCAGTTTTCACACTACACGTGTCAACCTTCAGTTGCCACGCTTCTAGTGCTAATTATATGTGTAATACCTTTCTTTTTCAGTTAGCCGGCCGCGGTGGCCGTGCGGTTCTGGCGCTGCAGTCCGGAACCGCGGGACTGCTACGGTCGCAGGTTCGAATCCTGCCTCGGGCATGGGTGTGTGTGATGTCTTAGGTTAGTTAGGTTTAAGTAGTTCTAAGTTCTAGGGGACTTATGACCTAAGATGTTGAGTCCCATAGTGCTCAGAGCCATTTGAACCATTTTTTTTTCAGTTACTATAGTAATTGTCCTTAGGACTGGCGACCGTAATTTCCCCCAAATCTCAAATATCTAATTACCGCTAGTTAATTGTTAACGTAACGGCTGCACATTTACTTTCTTTATTAACTTCACCCCTTTTCTAAATTAATTTCCATCAGTTTCATTTGCATTTTTCCTTTCATAAAGATGTAACCCTTTCCTCCCTCTGCCCGCATCTCGTGGTCGTGCGGTAGCGTTCTCGCTTCCCACGCCCGGGTTCCCGGGTTCGTTTCCTGGCGGGGTCAGGGATTTTCTCTGCCTCGTGATGGCTGGGTGTTGTGTGCTGTCCTTAGGTTAGTTAGGTTTAAGTAGTTCTAAGTTCTAGGGGACTGATGACCATAGATGTTAAGTCCCATAGTGCTCAGAGCCATTTGAACCATTTTTCCTCCCTCTTTACCGACAGATTAACTTCGGTGACGATTGCTTTTTTCCAAATTTCCATTAGGTACACGCGGTTTAATTTTTCACTCTCATTAAGGTCGATAAGTGAGGGGGAGGTTACAGTATCAAGGGTCATACCAAGTTGTTGAAACCACATCTCCCGTTAACGTTAAGCTTCAGCTGCCGACTAGAACAACGGTAGTACACGTTGGACGGTTACCGCCATTTAAGGGTTGCCCAGATGTGATTACAGGCGTGTCACAGGAAGGAAAGAGGAAGAAAGAGAGTGTGGAGAGAGGTGCTAAGCGCAGAGAAAACCAGGAAGATAGAGTGCAGCAGCAAGTACAGTGTGCTTTCAATCCAGAAAGTGGTAGAGTATTTGTAGTTTTTCTTTTTTTTTGTATCACGTATCATTGGGTTTGCGTAGATTCATTGGGCATTGTAGTTTCGTATATGTGTTTTCGAGTATTGTGAGCCTGCTGCAGACAGCAGTCCTTTTGTAGAGGGAGGAAGGGTGACGGTGATCCCTGTCCTCAGGTCACTGAAAAGGTAAGTGTAGCGTCTGACGTATCTGGAGTGTTGTTGGAGGAGAAATCGAACACTGTTATGGAGAAATAATTGCGCCAGAGTATATTTTGCAGCAAAGCAGTAATAAATATGTGCTGAACGATGTCAGAGTCGTACGATTTCTTTTTTAAATTTTTAGTGGTCGGCAGTGCTGAGTCAGGAAAGTCGTGTTTATTGCACCAGTTCATATAATGAAATTTAAGGATGAAAGTAGTCACACAATCGGTGTTGAGTTTGGATCGAAAATAATGAATGTTGGAGGAAAATTTTGAAGCTACAAATATGAGACACATGCATGGTGCAGTTATTTTCAGCCAGGGGAGGGGGGGGGGGGGGAGGGATAGGCTGTCCAAGGGTTATCGTGGAACAAAAATGAGCTTGCAATGGGTCGGGATGCACTGGATCTTCTCCACCTACGAGAATGTTGTAGTAGTAGCAAGTTGTTTTGAAAGGGGAGTATTTGGGGAATCGAAACGTATAGAGCTCGAGGGGAGCGCAATTTTAATGAATGGAACTAAATGTGACATAATACGGCCAACCTTCCAATAGCCAGCGTCAATTCCAGGAGTCACACAATTGAATGTTACCGCAACCACAGCTGTACTGGCCAGAAGCCACTTTAGAGTTTTTGCCAAGGCAGAATCTGACCTTGTTAAATCAAACTCTGGAGCCAGGTCTGTTGAGATCCGTAAACCAGTTCATTTTAGATCTAGAGGGGCGCATGTCAGCCGAGCAGATTGTTCAACATGTCGCTCAGTATAGGGAAAGACAATGGCAAATAACGATCATTTTGAGCACCTTTGTGCCAAGTGTTATCGCAGCCTTAACTTTGTTATGTGTTGTTTTCTTTATGATCAGGCGGAGAGCTAATTCCAAAAGGGAACCAAGGGTAGTCCAAGTCCCAGTGGATTGGATACTGAGGGCGTACATAAGAGGCTGAATGAGCGCTCAGTGGAGTTGTCATCCATTAACGATTTTTTTTATGTTTTCCTCTCATGTCATGTGCTTAGTAGCACTGGACCATGTCTAAGATTTCTAATAGTAAGTAAGTATGTCATAAGTGCCAATCGAAACAAGTTTAAGAGTTACTTAAAGGACGATCCAGGGACCGGGTCTTTCTGAAGAAGGGAATAATTTAGCGGCACCACCGTTTATGATAGAGAAAGTTAGTTTTGTGCGATATTCGTTGCACGAGTTACAGCCAGGTGCGGGCTGGATTGCAGTAAGTTACACATACCAGCAGTCAGTTGAGAAGGCACGTAGAGGCCACAGGGGCGTAGAACTGCCGGAGAGGGCGCACACAGCAGTTTCCATGGCGAAAGTCACAGGCCACTGGCCAACCTAAGTGTTATGCATACGTGACACGAAATGGTGCTTTAGCGAAACAGAGGCAGGCATCTGAGTATAAATAGGTGGTGTTTTCTAACGAGAGTCATCCAAGTGTGGCAGCCCTCCTGGGCAGTGAGGCGTGTCACACCGCCGGGCTACACGCAGCAACAGATGGTGCGACAGCGCCCCAGTCCACATCGGGTCGTTGGTTCGACCCTCTGAGGCCGACATGGGGTCCACAGCCAGTCAGCGGCAGGCCACTCTTCGGCTCGCTACCGCAGGCAGTCGTCTTGGCACTCGACACACGCTGAAGACTGTGAAGACTGCAAGGACCGCAGATTCATACTTGGATTGAGGGCGGTCGTTGCCACCGTGTTCTCAGCTACACCAGAGAGGAAGAAGCAGCAGTGGGGCCGGCCTACGGCTACCGGCGGAGCAGCGCGGAATCAATGGGGATGGTGGCCATTGAGTCAGCTGCTGGCACAGCCGTCCTAATTAAACGGAACTCTGACGCTGGCGTAGAAGGCCGGCACTTTACAGCATTGCAGTGCACTGGCCGCTGGGGTGCTTCCTCAGCATTACGGGGCCCTGTGACATAGACTGAGGTGGACGGAGCACTATAGTGGCAACAAATAAATCATTTACAAAGTTATCACCGAGTTTTAATACGGCACCTCCTGGCACCCATCCACTACATTTGGTGTCTCCCCACTACACTTGGTCATCCTGATACATTCGGTGCCAGAAACTGCCACAACACTATTTTGACACGAATTAGCAGTATCCTACAGTCTTTTCACTTCAAAAAGGTCTGTACTTACTTTATGTAGATAATACTCAAGTATTATTAAAATGTGGCAGTTCATAGATAAAATTATGTATTCGCTACAACAAAAATTATGTCGGCAGAAAACATATGTTGCATTATGAACATAGCAGTAACATAAGGTTTTCGCTATGACTCAAAGGGATACTGAAAGTAGCACGGCGAATTTTGCTTGAGCGTTGTCTTACGATTACCTTATTGAGTTTCTGTCTGCCTGGTTGTAGCTCTGGTACAAAAGAAAAAAAAAATCTCGCAGTCAGCCAGTCTCGAAAGGCGAACGAAAGCAGTTCGCATGTATCAGGGAAGCACATTACCTCGGAGCTAGCGAAGAGGTGCGGCGGCCTTGTCTTACTTATTGGCCCAGTAGTCACTACAACTGATAAATGGCAACATGAGAGATGAGAGTAGTTGTATTCCCCATGTGGAACGACTTTCGTGGAGTCAAAGGCATTAACAGATATACTTATATAACGTCTCAAGAGAAAATAATTGACATTATTCCGTTGAAATGACACGATAACATCAAGTGGATTTAGCAGGACAGTTCTGTACCATCAAGGAAGTAACTCGTTGGTCACAGTGTTGCCAAACAAATTCTGCGTTGTTCCCAAGTTTCAGTTACATTGCCAAGAAGGATACCACCTGATGTGTTCTGTGAGTGACCGAGGAAATGACTACAGGGTGGTCCATTGATCGTGACCGGGCCAAATATCTCACGAAATAAGCGTCAAACGAAAAAACTATAAAGAACGAAACTTGTCCAGTTTGAAAGGGGAAACCAGATGGCGCCAAGGTTGGCCCGCTAGATGGCGCTGCCGTAGGTCAAACGGATATCAACTGCGTTTTTTTTTTAAATAGGAACCCCCATTTTTATTACATATTCGTGTAGTACGTAAAGAAACTTGGATGTTTTAGTTGGACCACTTTTTTCGCTTTGTGATAGATGGCGCTGTAATTGTCACAAACATATGCCTCACAATTTTCGACGAACAGTTGGTAACAGGTAGGTTTTTTAAATTAAAATACAGAACGTAGGTACGTTTGAACATTTTATTTCGGGTGTTCCAATGTGATAATGTACCTCTGTGAACTAATCATTTCTGAGAACGCATGCTGTTACAGCGTGATTACCTGAAATATCACATGAATGCAATGAATGTTCAAAATGATGTCCGTCAACCTCAATGCATTTGGCAATCGTGTAACGACATTCGTCTCAACAGCGAGTAGTTCGCCTTCCGTAATGTACGCACATGCATTGACAATGCGCTGACGCATGTTGTCAGGCGTTTTCGGTGGATCACGATAGCAAATATCCTTCAACTTTCCCCACAGAAAGAAATCCGGTGACGTCAGATCCGGTGAACGTGCGGGCCATGGTATGGTAATTCTACAACCAATCCACCTGTCATGAAATATGCTACTCAATACCGCTTCAACCGCACGCGAGCTATGTGCCGGACATCCATCATGTTGGAAGTACATCGCCATTCTGTCATGCAGTGAAACACCTTCCAGTAACATCGGTAGAACATTACGTAGGAAATCAGCATACATTGCACCATTTAGATTGCCATCGATAAAATGGGGGCCAATTATCCTTCCTCCCATAATGCTGCACCATACATTAATCCGCCAACGTCGCTGATGTTCCACTTCTAGCAGCCATCGTGGATTTTCTGTTGCCCAAAAGTGCATATTATGCCGGTTTAAGTTACCGCTGTTGGTGAATGACGCTTCGCCACTAAATAGAACGCGTGTAAAAAAATCTGTCATCGTCCCGTAATTTCTCTTGTGTCTAGTGGCAGAACTGTACACGACGTTCAAAGTCGTCGCCATGCAATTCCTGCTGCATAGAAATATGGTACGGGTGCAGACGAAGTTGATGTATCATTCTCAACACCGACGTTTTTGAGTTTCCCGATTCTTGTGCAATTTGTCTGCTACTGATGTGCGGATTAGCCGCGACAGCAGCTAAAACATCTATTTGGGCATCAACATTTGTTGTAGGTCGTGGTTGACGTTTCACATGTGGTTGAACACTTCCTGTTTCCTTAAATAACGTAACTATCCGGCGAACGGTCCGGACACTTTGATCATTTCGTCCAGGATACCGAGCAGCATACATAGCACACGCCCGTTGGGCAATTTGGTCACAATATCCATACATCAACACGATATCGACCTTTTCCGGAATTGGTAAACGGTCCATTTTAACACGGGTAATGTATCAAGAAGCAAATACCGTCCGCATTGGCGGAATGTTACGTGATACCACGTACTTATTCTTTTGTGACTATAATAGTGCCATCTATCACAAAGCGAATATGTAATTAAAAATGGGGGTCCTATTTAAAAAATGCAGTTGATATCCGTTTGACCTATGGCAGCACCATCTAGCGGGCCACCAATAGCGCCATCTGGTTTCCCTCTTCAAACTAGACGAGTTTCATTCTTTGTAATTTTTTCGTTTGATGTTTATTTGGTGAGATATTTGGCCCGGTCACTATCAATGGACCATCCTGTATAGCTTCGTTTCAAAGTTATGGATAGCGAGGGCCGGAATATCCTCATTATCTGTCAATGAGTCTTATTCGCATTTCTGTGACTACGTTTAGAAACTAGAGAGTTATTACTTGCAATAATTGATGTACTGAGCACAAACGAAACATCACAAATTAATAAATGCGACAATTATTTGTGTTTTACTGTCTTAATCGGACCGAATCCTTGAAAGCGTATTCAGCAGATGCGATTGACAATTTTGGAGATTCTGCAGATGTTGAGTTGGCAACGTATCTTTGTTATAAAATATTGTTATTGAGATTACTGTCATTGGCACACCCACCAGAAGACAGCCATGACCTGGCTTCTTGTTGTCATCTTTTCTGACTGATATTATACCGTTGCTCGAAATGTAAAGACATAAGGCGAATTCCATATGGCGAATATCTGATGTTTCTATTCTTACAGCTCTAACATCCAAAAATAGTTACAATAAGAGGCAGAAAAGCGCTTGTGAACCAACAATTAATAACGCAGTGAGAATTAGTGGAATTTGACAATCTCCATCTCTCATCTATTAATTGAGAAAAGATTCCTGTAATTAATTTCGTTGTCATCCTTTTCAACGACAGTAGAGGAGGAGCAAAACCATCTGACATGAAATATACTTTTCCAGCTGGATTTGAATCTTTGGTTACAGTTGCAGTAGCACATTCAGTGAAGTATCAAAAATGTGAGCATTCACCCATTGCTGTAGTACAGGCTAGGGCAGAAAGAACCAGGTTAATGCAGCTCCAGTCCTTCACTATCACTGAGTTGCCAAACATTTTCCGAATAGCTCTTAAGATAGATACATGTTTGTGTGTATATGCGTGTGTGGTGTCGGTCCTTTCGGACAGACACCACACATAATGCATATACAGGGTGTTTCAGGAGGAATATTATATATTCTAGCAGGTTGTAGTATAGACGAATTGCATTAAAAATGCCATATAAATGTGTCCACTTTTTATTGAGTACAGTGATACAGCTGTAGGTACGTGACCCCCAACAAACTCAAAGCAAAGGCAAGTGAATATGTTCAAAGTTGATTTTCTAAAATTCCCCACCAACTACAAGGCAGTTTTGACTTCTCTTGATAATACCACGTGTAGCTCTTCTGAGGTCATCTTTGCGTTCTTTTATGAGGGCTGCACTATTCATAATTCGAACGATTAAATTGTCTCTTAGCCTTACGTTTTCTTTGTTGACTTCGCCTTTCATCCATCCCCACTGGCAAAAATCTAAAGGGATAAGTTCTGGGCACCTTGATGGACAAGAAAAGTGTCCAGTCTTCTGATCCATCATCCGGGAAATGTTAGGTTTGGATGATGTGTCACCTGACCAGAAGCCCTGTCATACTGTAGGAACATACGTATTCTTGCAGCCAAATGACGCTGGAAGGTCATTTTCAAGGAAGTGTAGATAACGGAGTCCTGTAAGGACCGACAAACGAAACGAAAATCCATTGAACCCAGCTGTAAGTACTCAATAAAAACTGGACATATGTTATAAGGCATTTTTCCTCAATTTTCCTATACTACCACCTCCTACCCTATTTACTATTCCTCCTGAAACATCCTGTATAATTATTCAGGTCTCGACTGTTCGTCGAAAGTTTTCAGTGCTAGACGCACGTCATCGTCCGAACCCTCGCGGGAGTATCAGTGTGGCTGCGAGCAAGTGGAAAAATTGACGGGGGGAGGGGGGGGGGAGAGGTTACGGCGTGTGTGGTTTGTGGCAAAGATGGGAATTTCCGTTCATCGAGGAGCGTGTGTAGATGGGTCCTGCAGGCAGGTTGGCCGTTGTGTCCCGTTAGTGCAATGGTAAGCACTTCTGCCTAGTAAGTGAGAGGTCCAGCTTCGAACCCAGGTCAGGGGCAAATTTGCATCTGCCGCCATTGCAGTATTTCAACGCCTTGGGGAAGTGTGGATAACTGTCCTTCGATATTTAAGTGGCAATTGTTTTTTGAGGCAATACTGGTGGTTTGCGAAAATTTGTCTTCCCATCAATGTAACAGGACTCCAACGGCATCCACTCCATTGTCATTGCTTTGTGGTGGCGCTAACCCATGTCGCATACATGCAAATCAGATTACAGCCCATATTTTGTGAAATAACGAATGGTCTCTATACAAGTATGTACGAAGAGTAGAAGCAGGATTTCAGCGAGCTGATTACTTAGCCAAGTGCAAAATAGAGTACCTGTGTAATGAGTCATTTCAGATTCATAACTGACGGTAATATTTGTCAAGCAATTCACTGCAGAATTAGTGAAATACCCGCACGAGGATCTCTGTAGTCGTACGGTATCATTAGCAGCTCGAGAATGGAATACTATCTTCGTTATATCAGATTACGCAAGCTGATGCCAAGTAAAGAGAAGCGACGACGCCACCACACTATCTTTACTTTGTTGGTCGGCCCTGGACTATATGCGCCACCATAACGTTACTCTAAGCAGTTTGACAGCACAACACCACCACATCCACTGACAACCTGCACCATTATCATCACACAGTTGTTACTGGCAGTGATTACAAGTTGCTGATATTTGTGTCCGGAAAGCGCATCATGAGTGTGAAGTTCCATTTTCATTACGCCTAGGACAGAAAGAATCCTAATCAACAGTTCTTGCAGTTTGATATTAATGTAGATCCCGATGGTTTCACATTAACAGGTTCTTTTGGCTATCGCAATACTCATATGAGAATTATCAAAGTGTAATTGCTAGAACACTGAACTACCCTAATAACACCTTCGTTTTGGATTGAATATGACTAGGAAAGCGACGTTAATCTGACGTTTCCGTTCCTCTCCTGACGACTTACTACGGGGGCTAATCCGAAAGTAAGGTCCGATCGGTCACGAAATGGAAACGACTATGAAAATCCGATAAAGCTTTGCACAGATGTGTTGGGTAGTGTCTCTAGTATAACCCCAGTTAGCATCACGTCGCTCTTCTCATTTCTGAGCTCGCAGTGAGTGCGTAAAGATGTCTAGAAAATAGTGTCTGCCGCCAAGTACGGGGGCCTGGTGAGAAATTTCCCCTGAAGCTATGCAGCTAACATTACATAACTGTCGTGCTGTTTCGTCTTCAAGACAATTCGCAGCCGCATTCTGCAGGGGCAATGAAAATGCTCCTGCATCGTTTTCAAATGGAAATGTGAGATTACCCACAATACAGCCCGTAATTGTCTCCCTCTGAGTTTCAGCTCAGGTCACATGAACCGCTGGTTATGAAGACAACATTTCGGCACAAGACAACGAGCCGTAGGCCAGCGTAGAGAATTGGCGGAGAGCACTGGCGGCTGCCTTCTATAGCGAGGGTATGGGAAAGTTGGTACAACGCTACGATACACGTCTAAGTCGGGTCGGCGACTATGGAGATAAGTAGCTGCAAGGTGTATCTAACTGTTGCAAATAAAACATTTTTGATTTTTACCGTGGTTTCCATTTCGCGACCTATCGGACCTTACTTTCGGAATAGCCCTCGTAAATGAAGTCTGAAGTGCACTCACAGTTGTGTTGCACACCGCATGAATTCTGCCAAGTGTTGTGGCAGCTGGCAGTCATTGCTCAATGCAGACATGTGCAAATATCCTCACTGCTTGCGGGGAACTCGTCCTTGTTGCGTTTGTTCATGCCGTAATTAGCACAATAACGTAAGGCTCATTCTGCTGAAGAAATTGATGGCCGCAATACCTGAAATAAGAAACTGCGAGCGGTAGTAACGCATGAAAGGAAATAGACTGTTGGACAAAAGAATGGACAGCTCCCTGCTTTTTGAGTTTCCGATAGGGCCTACGATAAGAATCTGCTGTCATATTATGCTTCAGAACTCTAAACTGTTTATCTTTCCACTTCATACTGAAACAAAAGCTACGTTATGAGAAGAGGAAATGTCTCATATGCTTATCACAAACTTTAGTTATTTGTGTTTACTTTCTCACTTCATACTAAAACAAGGGCTTCGATATGAGAGGAAAAAATGAAGTATACACTTCCAAAACATAATATTTACTTGTGTGGTACTACTGCGTGCATGGAAGTTCTGCAGTTAATTTTTGTATGTTTGATAAATTTTGATATAACATTACTTTGTGGGTAGGTTCTACCCCCATGAAGCATGGACCTTGCCGTTGGTGGGGAGGCTTGCGTGACTCAGCGATACAGATGGCCGTACCGTAGGTGCAACCACAACGGAGGGGTATCTGTTGAGAGCCCAGACAAACGTGTGGTTCCTGAAGAGGGGCAGCAGCCTTTTCAGTAGTTGCAGGGGCAACAGTCTGGATGATTGACTGATCTGGCCTTGTAACACTAACCAAAACGGCCTTGGTGTGCTGGTACTGCGAACGGCTGAAAGCAAGGGGAATCTACAGCCGTAATTTTTCCCGAGGGCATGCAGCTTTACTGTATGGTTAAATGGTGATGGCGTCCTCTTGGGTAAAATATTCCGGAGGTAAAATAGTCCCCCATTCGGATCTCCGGGCGGGGACTACTCAAGAGGACTTCATTATTAGGAGAAAGAAAACTGGCATTCTAGGCATCGGAGCGTGGAATGTCAGATCCCTTAATCGGGCAGGTAGGTTAGAAAATTTAAAAAGGGAAATGGATAGGTTAAAGTTAGATATAGTGGGAATTAGTGAAGTTCGGTGGCAGGAGGAACAAGACGTTTGGTCAGGTGAATACAGGTTTATAAATACAAAATCAAATAGGGGTAATGCAGGAGTAAAAATAGGAGTGCGGGTAAGCTACTACAAACAGCACAGTGAACACATTATTGTGGCCAAGACAGACACGAAGCCCCTGACTACTACGGTAGTTCAAGTTAGTATCCGCACTTGCTCTGCAGATGATGAAGAAATTGATGAAA
This sequence comes from Schistocerca nitens, assembly GCF_023898315.1. Classification (NCBI taxonomy): domain Eukaryota; kingdom Metazoa; phylum Arthropoda; class Insecta; order Orthoptera; family Acrididae; genus Schistocerca; species Schistocerca nitens. The sequence goes on along the minus strand of NC_064619.1, from coordinate 1,700,322 downwards.
TGTATGATGATATAAAAGGAATTATTGAGGTAGTGAAGGGAGATGAAAATTATATAGTCATGGGTGACTGGAATTCGAGAGTAGGAAAAGGGAAAGAAGGAAACATAGTGGGTGAATATGGATTGGGGGAGAGAAACGAAAGAGGAAACCGTCTGGTAGAATTTTGCACAGAGCATAACTTAATCGTAGCTAACACTTGGTTCAAGAATCATAAAAGAAGGTTGTATACATGGAAGAATCTTGGAGATACTAGAAGGTATCAGATAGATTATATAATGGTAAGACAGAGATTTAGGAACCAGGTTTTAAATTGTAAGACATTTCCAGGGGCAGATGTGGACTCTGACCAAAATCTATTGGTTGAACTGTGGATTAAAACTGAAGAAACTGCAAAAAGGTAGGATTTAAGGAGATGGGACCTGCATAAACTGAAAGAACCAGAGGTTGTACAGAGTTCCAGGGAGAGCATAAGGGGACAATTGACAGGAATGGGGGAAATAAATAGAGTAGAAGAAGAATGGGTAGCTCTGAGGGATGAAGTAGTGAAGGCAGCAGAGGATCAAGTAGGTAAAAAGACGAGGGCTAATAGAAATCCTTGGGTAACAGAAGCAATATTGAATTTAATTAATGAAAGGAGAAAATATAAAAATGCAGTAAATGAAGCAGGCAAAAAGGAATACAAACGTCTCAAAAATGAGATCGACAGGAAGTGCAAAATGGCTAAGCAGGGATGGCTAGAGGACAAATGTAAGGATGTAGAGGCTTATCTTACTAGGGGTAAGATAGATACTGCCTACAGGAAAAGTAAAGAGACTTTTGGAGAAAAGAGAGCAACTTGTATGAATATCAAGAGCACAGATGGAAACCCAGTTCTAAGCAAAGAAGGGAAAGCAGAAAGGTGGAAGGAGTATAAAGAGGGTCAATACAAGAGCGATGTACTTGAGGACAAAATTATGGAAATGGAAGAGGATGTAGTCGAAGATAAAATGGGAGATACGATACTGCGTGAAGAGTTTGACAGAGCACTGAAAGACCTGAGTCGAAACAACGCCCCGGGAGTAGACAACATTCCATTAGAAATACTGACGGCCTTGGGAGAGCCAGTCCTGACAAAACTCTACCATCTGGTGAGCAAGATGTATGAGACAGGCGAAATACCCTCAGACTTCAAGAAGAATGTAATAATTCCAATCCCAAAGAAAGCAGGTGTTGACAGATGTGAAAATTACCGAACCATCAGTTTAATAAGTGACAGCTGTAAAGTACTAACGCGAATTCTTTACAGACGAATGGAAAAACTGTTAGAAGCCGACCTCGGGGAAGATCAGTTTGAATTCCACAGAAATTTTGGAACACGTGAGGCAATACTGACCATACGACTTATCTTAGAAAATAGATTAAGGAAAGGCAAACCTACGTTTCTATCATTTGTAGACTTAGAGAAAGCTTTCGACAATGTTGACTGGAATACTCTCTTTCAAATTCTAAAGGTGGCAGGGGTAAAATACAGGGAGCGAAAGCCTATTTACAATTTGTACAGACACCAGATGGCAGTTATAAGAGTCGAGGGGCATGAAAGGGAAGCAGCAGTTGGGAAGGGAGTGAGACAGCGTTGTGGCCTGTCCCCGATATTATTCAATCTGTATATTGAGCAAGCAGTATAGGAAACAAATGAAAAATTCGGAGTAGGTATTAAAATCCATGGAGAAGAAATAAAAACGTTGAGGTTCGCCGATGACATTGTAATTCTGTCAGAGACAGCAAAGGACTTGGAAGAGTAGTTGAAGAGAATGGGCAGTGTCTTGAAAGGAGGGTACAAGATGAATATCAACAAAATCAAAATGAGTATAATGGAATGTAGTGGAATTAAGTCGGGTGATGCTGAGGGAATTAGATTAGGAAATGACACTTAAAGTAGTAAAGGAGTTTTGCTATTTGGGGAGCAAAATAACTGATGATGGTCGAAGTAGAGAGGATATTAAATGTAGACTGGCAATGCCAAGGAAAGCGTTTCTGAAGAAGATAAATTTGTTAACGTCGAGTATAGATTTAAGTGTCAGGAAGTCGTTTCTGAAAGTATTTGTGTGGAGTGTAGCCATGTATGGAAGTGAAACATGTACAATAAATAGTTTAGACAAGAAGGGAATAGAAGCTTTTGAAATGTTGTGCTACAGAAAAATGCTGAAGATTAGATGGGTAGATCACATAACTAATGAGGAGGTACTGAATAGAATTGGGGAGAAGAGGAGTTTGTGGCACAACTTGACTAGAAGAAGTGATCGGTTGGTTGGACATGTTTTGAGGCATCAAGGGATCACCAATTTAGCATTGGGGGGGGGGGGCAGTGTGGAGGGTAAAAATCGTAGAGGGAGACCAAGAGATGAATACACTAAGCAGATTCAGAAGGATGTAGATTGCAGTAAGTACTGGGAGATGAAGCTTGAACAGGATAGAGTAGCATGGAGAGCTGCATCAAACCAGTCTCAGGACTGATGACAACAACAACAGGAGGTTCCTATTTTCTTGGGATTCAAATGGAGTGGACATTTCATCTCTGGTTAATATGCCGATGACTAATGACATGATACCCGTTCCAATTGCTCCATGGCACCTGTGAGTAGAGTCTCACTTTGGTTACCATTAGAACATGAATGCAATGAAGTCCTCTCACTGCAGTCAGAGTTAAGTTGATTTCTTTCTGTGAATGGCTAAGCGTCTGATGCAGTGTCCACGCACAACCAACATAAAAAAATCGCGGGGGCATTGGCAATGCTAATTGCTGCGCTTGTCGCGAGCCGCGAAAGCAAGAGCGCAGTGTTTCTGTAAACGATATTATGGAATTAATACATCTTACTTAACGCAATATTCAGGACATGGGTTGGGTATAAATTCTGTTCATATTAACTATCTAGCCATTGCATTAAAATACTTTATAGTTATATATGATGTTGTTAATAGTATTGATTCAGATTGTGCATGACGACGATAACTCACACACACATGTCACTGATGCCAGTGAGAGTGACGGCTGCTGTCTTTTAAACAACACATGCGCCAATTAGTTCCTCAGTTGGCTTCGAGTGGATGACAATTTTCAGTTACCTTGTATTGCAAGAATTGTGAGGACGAGACTGAAAGTAAATGGAGTTGTATGCTGAAGAACTGCGACCAAGCAAAGCTTATTGATTGTCAGATGAGTGTCCACATGGGTTTTGTGGACGAGTATACTTTTAGTAATCAACCTACTCACCGTCATTACTTAAGATTTCTCAAAGGTGTCGAGGAACTGATTCCGCTAAGGGCCTCGATGGTGTAGCGTGATGGTTTTCTTCCTACCATATGTTTCCTATATTCGTCCAAAGGTCACTTGCATTTTTAGGTCCACATGGCAATGACTTCGTTACGTCTGCCCACATATTCTCTATCGGGTTGAGGTCCGGTGATCGTGGAACAAACGACAACAGCTTTATCCTCTCTTGGCCCTGAAACTAATTTTGCAGTGCTCTGCACTGATGGATGAGGCTCTGGTCCTGTAAGTAAATTGTTTTCTCGTTACTTCATATATTTATATGTCCGCCCCCGGTAGCTGAGTGGACGCCGGCACGGTAGCTCAGCGTGTTCGGTCGGAGGGCTGATTGGCCTCTGTAGTAAAAAACTGAGTGAAGGGATCAACAACGAACTTGAATGGATGCCATATGACGTCCGCAACGACCAAACACAACGATCAACAATCCACAAACTGCAAATAAATAAATAAATAAAGTGGTCAGAGCGACAGACTGTCAATCCCAAGGGCCCGGGTTCGATTCCCGGCTGGGACTGGGTGTCGTGTTGCCCTAATCATCATCATTTCATCCCCATCGACGCGCAAGTCGCCGAAGTGGCGACAAATCGAAAGACTTGGACCAGGCGAACAGTCTACCCGACGGGAGGCCCTAGTCACGCGACATTTTTTATATATTTATATTTAAATAATGTATTTGTAATAATCATATTGTATTAGTATTTTCTATAGTGTTTAAGAATTCACACCCTGTCATAGATAAATGATCTATATTCAACAGTCAAATTAGGAATGTGGTTTAGCGTGTCTGTCACATGATGAGAGTCGTAGTCGGAATTTTACATTAAGACTGACTGACTGAATCCGATTAGCACGATCTGGTATCAAACTGAAATTACAGAAATCATATAATTTGAACGTCTGTGTTGCAATAATGCTGCACACATAAATTACTTTGATGAAGTAACAGGGAGCAACTGTCTAAGAAAAAGGGAGGAATATGTCTACCAACAGCAATGCAACGTAATTATAACGTATATTTATGTGATGCAAACATTGAACCGAACAATACACAACTGTTTCAGTGGTGGAAAGATACACCACATCGGATTTGTCGATGTAATAATAATAATTATAATAATAATAATAATAATAAACCCCGTGGAGGCCCGGGAAAAGAATAGGCCTCCGGTATGTTCTGCCAGTCGTAAAAGGCGACGAAAAGAACAAACCACTAATAGGGCTAACCCCCCTTTTAGTGTGATTACTTGGTTCAGGACAGAACTAAAGAAGCCTCGGACAAGCGCCGTCATGGTCGGGGACGGCGCTTGAACCCTATGCCCGCCCACAATGGTAATGACACTGCTAGCCAACTGGAAAATGATTTAAATCCAAATAGAGGTGTTTTGCAGGATATGCTTCCTGCAACCACCCTAGAAGGAAAACAAAGACAGAGGATGAGATGGTCAGATGAAGTTAATCGACACCTCATGTTCTGTTATTACCAAGCAACAAACCTAGGAACCAACATAACTGGATACAGATCACAAGTATACACAACATTTATTACCAGATACCCAGAATTAAAATTTTTAACAGAACAACGTCTAGCTGATCAGATCCGTGTAATAATCAAAAATAACAGGATACCCCAGTCAGAATTAGAAAACATCAAACAACAAGTACAACAAATACTGGAACAAAATAATGTGCAATCAGAAGAAGAAGAAAATACAGTAATGGACTCAAACATCGCAGAGCAAACAAACAAAGAACAACACGCACCAATTAAACAATCAGAGGAAAACGAAATCTTAAGACAGCCACCAGAACAAGCACAAATAGAACACGAAGTGACACAGATGCTAGATATAGAAGAAAAATTTCAGCTAACATATATAGAATACAAAGACACAAATACAGACATTAGACCATTCTTGCATAGACCACCAAATAACCCACAAGTCGAAACAACAATAAAAACTATCAACACAATCATACACAACAAAATAAATGAAAACACAACTATGGAAGAGTTACAACTACTGGTTTATATAGGAGCACTCACTACACTAAATATACACACTAGACAGAGATCAGAACCAACCAACACACAGAAGAAACCCACAAAACCAGCATGGCAACACAGGCTACAGATCAGAATAGAAAAACTGAGAAAAGACATCAGACAGCTAACACAATTTATAAGAAATGAAATCTCGGAAAAAAAACGAAAAGGGTTAGGTAAAATCTCACAACAAGAAGCGACAGAGCAATTAGACGAAAAGAAGCAGAAATTACAAGCATTAGCCAAACGACTCAGAAGATACAAAAAAAGTGAAAATAGAAGGAAACAAAACCAAACATTCAACACAAACCAAAAGAAATTTTACCAGACAATAGATAACACACACATTAAAATAAACAATCCACCAAACATAACAGACATGGAACACTTCTGGAGCAACATATGGTCAAACCCGGTACAACATAACAGGCATGCACGGTGGATACAAGCGGAAACAGACACATACAAGATGATACCACAAATGCCTGAAGTGATAATTTTGCAACATGAAGTCACCCAAGCAATTAATTCTACTCACAATTGGAAAGCCCCTGGAAATGATAAAATAGGAAATTTCTGGCTAAAGAAGTTCACCTCAACACATTCACATCTAACTAAATTATTTAACAGTTACACTGCAGACCCATACACATTCCCTGATACACTTACACATGGAATAACTTATCTGAAACCTAAAGATCAAGCAGACACAGCGAACCCAGCTAAATATCGCCCCATAACATGCCTACCAACAATATACAAAATATTAACTTCAATCATTAAACAGAAATTAATTACACATACAACACAGAACAAAATTATAAATGAAGAGCAAAAAGGCTGTTGCAAAGGAGCACGAGGATGTAAAGAGCAACTGATAATAGATGCAGAGGTGACATATCAAGCTAAAACTAAACAAAGGTCGCTACAGTACGCATACATTGATTACCAAAAAGCTTTTGATAGTGTACCCCACTCATGGTTACTACAAATATTGGAAATATACAAAATAGATCCTAAATTGATACAGTTCCTAAACATAGTAATGAAAAATTGGAAAACCACACTTAATATCCAAACAAATTCAAATAATATCACATCACAGCCAATACAGATTAAGCGTGGAATATACCAAGGAGACTCATTAAGTCCTTTCTGGTTCTGCCTTGCTCTGAACCCACTATCCAACATGCTAAATAATACAAATTATGGATACAATATTACTGGAACATACCCACACAAAATCACACATTTGCTATACATGGATGATCTAAAACTACTGGCAGCAACAAATCAACAACTCAACCAATTACTAAAGATAACAGAAGTATTCAGCAATGATATAAGTATGGCTTTTCGAACAGACAAATGTAAGAAAAATAGCATAGTCAAGGGAAAACACACTAAACAAGAAGATTACATATTGGATAACCACAGCGACTGCATAGAAGCGATGGAAAAAACGGATGGCTATAAATATCTAGGATACAGACAAAAAATAGGAATAGATAATACAAATATTAAAGAAGAACTAAAAGAAAAATATAGACAAAGACTAACAAAAATACTGAAAACAGAATTGACAGCAAGAAACAAGACAAAAGCTATAAATACTTATGCCATACCAATATTGACCTACTCATTTGGAGTAGTGAAATGGAGTAACACAGACCTAGAAGCACTCAATACACTTACACGATCACAATGCCACAAATATAGAATACATCACATACATTCAGCAACAGAAAGATTCACATTAAGCAGAAAGGAAGGAGGAAGGGGATTTATCGATATAAAAAACCTACATTATGGACAGGTAGACAATTTAAGAAAATTCTTTATAGAACGAGCAGAAACTAGCAAAATACACAAAGCAATCACCCATATAAATACATTGGCTACACCACTACAATTTCATAACCACCTCTACAACCCGTTAGACCACATAACATCAACAGATACGAAGAAAGTAAATTGGAAAAAGAAAACACTTCATGGCAAGCACCCGTATCATCTAACACAGCCACACATCGATCAAGACGCATCCAACACATGGCTAAGAAAAGGCAATAAATACAGTGAGACAGAAGGATTCATGATTGCAATACAGGATCAAACAATAAACACCAGGTATTACAGCAAGCATATTATTAAAGATCCCAATACCACAACAGATAAATGCAGACTTTGTAAACAACAAATAGAAACAGTAGATCACATCACAAGCGGATGTACAATACTACCAAATACAGAATACCCCAGAAGACATGACAATGTCGCAAAAATAATACATCAACAGCTTGCCTTACAACATAAACTTTTAAAACAACAAGTTCCTACATACAAGTATGCACCACAAAATGTACTGGAGAATGATGAATACAAATTATACTGGAACAGAACCATTATAACAGATAAAACAACGCCACATAACAAACCTGACATCATACTCACCAATAAAAAGAAGAAATTAACACAACTAATCGAAATATCCATACCCAATACAACAAATATACAAAAGAAAACAGGAGAAAAAATTGAAAAATACATCCAACTGGCTGAGGAAGTCAAAGACATGTGGCATCAGGATAAAGTTGACATCATACCAATTATACTATCAACTACAGGAGTCATACCACACAATATCCACCAGTACATCAATGCAATAGAGCTACATCCAAACATATATATATACAACTACAGAAATCCGTAATTATTGATACATGTTCAATTACCCGAAAGTTCCTAAATGCAATATAACACATACCGTAGAGTTAATAGGAAGTGACGCTTGATCAAGGTCCGCGTCACTTTCCATTCTCAACCAGACTTAACGTCTGAGAAAGTAAAGAAATAATAATAATAATAATAATAATAATTATCCCGTGTGAGGTTGTTAGATTCTCTATTGGGCGCCTCCCCAGGGGGGGATAGGGAAAGCCTTCCAGATACGGGTGGCACCGAAGAAATAAAATACTTGGGGAGGACCAAATACTAACACAATCCTCAATGGCTATTCAACACGTTGAACCCACAATCCAGACACGTCTGAGTGAAAATCACTTTTATTCTGGTCAGCGTCTATTAGCTCAGTGAGCTCGGCTAAAAACATTTGGTTCCAAAGGCTTCAACAACTCCTGGTCCCATACGGTCCTGGTATCACTCTGGCCAAACGAATGAAACACAAGCAAACGTGAACATGGAAAGTAAATTCACCTTTATCCCTGGTGGTACACAACCCTCCCGTCGACAGCCGGCAACTGGACTTTCGGATTCCGAGGAGTCCAGGTTAGCACAGCAGAGAATATCGGAGACCTCTGGTAAACTTTCCTACAAGCAAAAAATATTTATTGGAAAACTAAATATCAATACGTTGATCCAAACAAGAAAACTACATAATCTCACATAAGAAACCGACCGACAAAAAATTCTCATCCTTGCTTTTCAAGAAACATGACTAACAATGAAACCTTGCATTACGGAAACTATCGCATCTTCAAGAGCAAAATACAACAAAAGGTATCAGCAGGCGCACCAATCTTTGGCATGGCATTTCTCGTTCACAGATTCATCAAAAATGGTTCAAATGGCTCTGAGCACTATGGGACTCAACTTGTGAGGTCATCAGTCCCCTAGAACTTAGAACTACTTAAACCTAACTAACCTAAGGCCATCACACACATCCATGCCCGAGGCAGGATTCGAACCTGCGACCGTAGCGGTCTCGCGGTTCCAGACTGTAGCGCCTAGAAACGCACGGCCACTCCGGCCGGCACAGATTCATCACCAGCTCTTTTAAAAAAATGACACCCATCAACAACCGACTTATGACTATGCTCATTCAGAGCACCAACAAAAAATATACACTCGTCAATGCACATGCCCCCACAGATATCGAAAATAAGAAAAACCCCGACAATGTCGAAAAATTCTGGGACACACTCGAAAAAACCATGAGCAAAATTCACCAAGATGACGTGAATGTCCTAATGGAAGGGAAACGCTCAATTTGAGACAGAAAAAACTGTAGAAAAATCATCGGAAAAATGCATCACACCAAAACACTAACACCAACGGCACCATTCTGATTGACAATTACCAACAACAATTCAACCTCAAAATGATGTCTACCCACTTTAGGAAAAAAAAAAAAAACAGAAAAAGATAAAACATGGCGACCCAAATCCAGCACCTTGGTGAATACCAGATCGACCACGTTGCCATCTACGCCCACTAGAGTATCATCCACAGTATTTAAGTCCGACGGGGCGCGAACATTGACTCAGACCACTACCTCACACGAGTTAAAGTGAAATTCTCTCCGAAGAGAGTTCACCTCAAAAATTTCTGCTTGAAAAATTTGACATATCCAAAATTCAGGAAACCGAATTCAAGAAGCCAATATCACAGAAGAATGCGAAAAAGGACAGACGAACAACTAGACTAACTTCTGCAGCAAAATTATTAGAAAAGACAGAGAACTAACACCACCTTAAAAAAAAAGGCAAAACACCCACAGTGGGACTCCAACTCACGCCATCTTCAATCGTCGACTCGCCTTCCAAAAACACAACAGCACAAAATCGACAGGAACCCTACAACACTTCCTACACATCCGCAAACAGACAAACAGTACCATCAGAAAAACCAAACCCAGTTACATCGCCGAACAGCTGAAATCAGTTGAGGACAATTTCAGAAACTCCAACAGCAGAAATTTCTATAGAACTTTCGCAGACAAAATTAAAGGTTACTCACCACAAAATTTGACCATCAAGAAACAAAAAGGGAAACTCTCCCTCACCAACGAAGAAAACTGTGAAGAACTGACATACTACTTTTCCGATCTTCTCAACTACCCCGAACCACCCGATCGATTCCCACGCATATCCCCAAGATACACAAAACCCGATGCCGATCCACTGAGGCAAGAAGAAATCCAACACAACATCAAAAAATTCAAGATCGGAAAGTCGTCAGGAGAAGATGGAATCATAGCAGAACTACTGAAAAATCTGGGGCCACGATCACTACAGGAAGTCACTCAGATCTTTCAGGAAATCTGACGAACTGAGAAACTCTCAGACTACTGGAAATGTGCACTGACCCACCCACTCCACAAAAAAGGAGAGAAATCTGATGTGAATAACGCCAGAGGAATTTCTCTCCTTTCAGTCCCTTATAAAGTCGTCTCCGCGTGCCTCTTACAACGCGCACAAGAACAAGTCGAACCCCTAATTGATGAATACCAAGCGGGATTCAGACCACACAGATTTGCCACAGCACAAATTTTCAACATGAAATCCACACTGTAAATACTGCACATACGTCGACTTCAGGAAAGCCTACGACTCCATCTGTGGTGTCACCTCCAGACACCACACTTGCTAGATGGTAGCCTTTAAATCGGCCGCGGTCCGTTAGTATACGTCGGACCCACGTGTCGCCACTATCAGTGATTGCAGACCGAGCGCCGCCACACGGCAGGTCTAGAGAGACTTCCTAGCACTCGCCCCAGCTGTACAACCGACTTTGCTAGCGATGGTTCACTGGCAAAATACGCTCTCATTTGCCGAGACGATAGTTAGCATAGCCTTCAGCTACGCCATTTGCTACGACCTAGCAAGGCGCCATTACCAGTTACTATTGATACTGAATCATGTACAGTCAAGAGCTACGTTCACCATTAATGGATTAAAGTTAAGTATTTCACCAGCTACGTCCGTTTTTTCTAAATTCTAATTTCCTTGTCCTGTTCCGGACCTCACGCCAGCCTGCGTGAGCTAAAACGCGTGCCTTTCGGCTTCCTCTAGTAACCTGGTGTTGGCTCTCCTGCCAACCACAACACCATCGACTGACAATCCCTTTTTAATATATCCGAAGAAATTAATCTCGACCCTAAAACACCACGACGTATCCAACAAACCCTAAGAGACACAACTTCCAAAGTCTAATTCAAAGGAGAAATCTCACAACCTTTCTCCATTAACACTGGCGTCCGGCAGAGCGATAGCGTCTCCCCATTACTCTTCAACATCGTCCTAGATAAAGTCATCGAAAGTGGGAAAAAGGAATGAGAAACAGAAACATAGCGAGACGCACCAGGCAAGGAAGACAGCAGCATAACATCAACGTCACATGCCTAGCCTTTGCTGACGATCTTACGATCCTTTCCGGAGATGAACAAACAGCAATTCATCAGATCTAAGTCCTCAGAGAATGTGCAGAGAAAGTTGGACTACAAATTTCTTTCTCAGTAACCGAATTCATTTCCACAAAACACAAAATTTGATCACAAAACACGGTACAATAAACAAGTCAACTGCTTTAAATATTTAGGTGAAATCATTGAACCCACACGTACAGAAATAATAGCGCAAAAAACACGTGAACTGAAAATGGGGAAATCATACGGAAAAATCGCAGGCATCTACAACAAAAAATGCTTGAACATCAAAACCAAAATTCGAGATTACACGACTGTTATCAAACGTGAAACACTCTATGCCAGTGAAACCCTAAACCTCATTTACAAACGGGACCTCGAGAATATCAAGAAAGCTGAAAGAAAAACCATCCGAAAAATACTTGGGCTAAAACTCACTGATGAAGGGTATCTACATTCACACACATTAGTTGAAAAATACTCCAACATCGAAACAGATTCCCGCAAACGACGACTGAAATTGTACAGTGACATCATGAGATTAGATGACAGCATACTAACAATGAAAATGTTGATGTATCAACAGAAACTAAAAACTACGAGTCTGGATCAAACAAGTCCAAATTGATCTCAAAAGTGCCAACATCATACCTACAGATATCGACTATCGAAAAGTCTTCAGACATAAAATTCACCGCTGGGAAAGAGTACCAGAAGATAAAACCAACATGTCTAGGAGAGAATGGACAGAAGGATGTCCCACTAAACACAGCGAGATAATGAAAGAATTCTGGAACAAGAAAAATAACAGCAACAGATGATAATCTGCTTTATATGATTCTCTATTGGTCTAAACAACGTAAATAAATAAATAATAATAGTGGTACTAATAGTAGTAGTAGTAGTAAGAAATTCAGAAAATAAAAATGACCATTCAGGTGCCATCCAATGCTTTATGAAAGAGAAACATCTAACGAAGCAGACCACAGAATGGACGGCAACGAAGAAAAATACTAATGAGATCGACGCCGATGAAAAAGCATTGGGCACTAAAAGTTAATCACGTCGAGTTCTTCAACTACGTCGAATGTGGTCTTTAGTTAACGAGGACAGATGTTTATAGCCTAGACATTTCAACAATTAAACACATCAAAGAGGTAGTTCGTAAATGCAATACAAAATCAGCTGTACGGGATTTTCGTCTCTATAACTTTGGGGAATCAAGAATAGAACTTTCTGGAAGCAACACTAGTTTACATGTAAGGGACAGCGACTATGAGAATATGGATGGAAACAATGAAAACTCTGAAAGCACTACGAGACGCAAAGAAAGGCAAATGGAGAAAATTAACAGAAGGCAGATGCAAATCACTTGCTACATCTTTACATACATCATCATCCTCATAATGTATTTAAGGAAAATGTGTGAGGCTAGGGGCTACGAGGGCGAAGAACAGTCTCTACTTTCACGACATCATGACCAGAACAAAACGCAACAACGATATTGAGAACATCAAGAGACTACCAAACGAAGGAATATAAGGATTTCTTTGATAAATTGTAGGCCGTAGGAAAAGGGTGAAACAGTATTTGCCAACTATGAAACAGTTTTCATGCTACTTGTTGTTCATATCTGGAGGGAATAGATTGTAACACTCCCGGGAGTACGAATGGGTGGGGAGTACCCTTAAACTGAATTCTCGTTTCGTGACCGTTGCTTTTCTTGACCGTGCGCCCTGTCCACACCACGTACCTGATAATCCCGCGGCGGTCGTACTGTTCTCCTCCACAATGCTGTTGGCTTGCCTGAAATTATCTATCGAAATATGCAAGCGGGTTTAGGGGAGCCACTCAACGTTAAAACACAACACTGTCCTATGTCTGGTATGAACATCTGTATTCTGAGATGATATTGAATCCACAGGTTGCACTGTTTACACTCTAAATCGTAAATGTTTATCCCAACTAACAATCTTGATGATTAACAGTCCAAAATATAATTCAGACGAGCGTATGCGTAACCGACACGACGCGGGTGGTTGTTGATGATGCGGAACGCGATGATCGAACGAAAGTTCTTACGATCGTCACACATACAGATACCTGGTAATACACCTCCTTGTCACTAGTAATGATATAACACTGTTCGTAAAGCTAATTTTTCACTTCTCAGTTCTCACTTGTACGAGCGTGCGCGTAACCGTCGCGGTGCGGTTGACTGTTAATAATGCGGAAACGCGATGATCGAACGCACATCCTCACGCTCGCACTTGACTGCACTCTTTTGTGGTAACTAATTTCTACTGATTCACATTGGTTCATTCTGGGAGACCAAAAACGGCGCGGATGCTGTGCGACACGCAACGAGAGGAAACATAAATACGTTATCGACGGCACCGCTCATTTCTTCATTACTTCTTGACGCACTGTCCTCTGAATCACTTCCATATTTCATCACTTTAGTGTAACAGCACTTGTAGCAACACTTCAATCTGAATACTGAAAAAGCCTCTCACATGCAGAGCTACACACTACACAACATAACAGTACTGTGTCCCGCGCTCGATTCTACAGACATGGCTGCCCACAAAGATACTCCACAACTAAGCCAGCGATATGACAGTACGCTTACAAGATGTCTCCTTGAGGATACAGCAGCTCAGCGTTTGGTTTCATTATATGTTCTAAAATTTTAACATACGCCTCTCAGTTGAGGTTCCCCTCAATATGTCACAGGAGCCCTAATTCCCGAGCCGAGATGTAGCCCAAACACCAACAGAAAAGCGTCCACTTCTCTCTCTTTCCTCGAGATATTTCGGACTGAAATGCTCTCCCCGTGGCCGGTATACCTACACTATCCAAAGCGTTTATACGTTAATAAAAACACTGACGAATTCAACACAACCACGTATGTAACAAATGCGATACCAAACAAATTTAACGAGAAACCAAGAAAAGTATTTTACAACTATTCTGCATTAAAATATCTTAAAGTCACTTCTGTCGAAAACAATTTCGTTTACGATACTATGTACAACAATTTTATTAATATCTCACCTGAACCGGAACATTGGTAACGGAAGAAAATATTTTCTCGTCAGAAAATATGACTCTGCTCCAGTCAAACTCGATGTACTCTTCCCCAAAAGCCGTACAGTCGATCTTCTGATAATCCGTCAAGCGCTGGTTTATAGCAGCTCTTCGGCATAAAAGTCGATGATCTTTCAGTTTCCTTCTCAAAGTTCTTGCACTACCAGGAAATTGAGAAACCTCCCCCAGTCGACGGCAGTTGAGGAATGGATCGGGGTGTATATTGTCGAACATACATCGATCGTCCCTCTCACTGGACTCACGCAGACGTCCACCCCCGCTTTTCCGCCGATACGGCTTGTTCCGATAGAGTCTTTCCACCAACGCCTAGCGGTCTTCTTCGGTACTCCGCACCTCCCACCAGCTTCAGACGGGCAGTAATATCCGTCCTCAATCAGTGTGCTAACACTATCCTGTCTCTTGGTTCCAATGAGCCTGCATTATGATTGGTGCTCTTGAAAATAAACTTTGAACGTACTCATTTGCCCTTGTTTTGAGTTTGTTAGGGTTACATACTAATAGTTGTATCAATAAAAGGTGGACATATTTATACGGAATTTTCATGCAGCTCGTCTGTACTACCAACTGCTGAAATACCTACATCTACATGGATACTCTGCAAATCACATTTAAGTGCCTGGCAGAGGGTTCATCGAACCACCTTCTCAATTCTCTATTAATCCAATCTCGTAAAGCGCACGGGAAGAATGAACACATATATCTTTCCGTACGAGCTCTGATTTCCCATATTTTGTCATGGTGATCGTTCCTCCCTATGTAAGTCGGTGTCAACAAAATATTCTCGCATTCGGAGGAGAAAGTTGGTGATTGGAATTACGTGAGAAGATTCTGTCACAACGAAAAACGCCTTTCTTTTAATGATGTCCATCTCAAATCCTGTATCATTTCTGTGACACTCTCTCCCATATTTCGCGATAATACAAAACGTGCCGCCTTTCTTTTAACTTTTTCGATGTACCCAGTCAGTCCTATCTGGTAAGGATCCCACACCGCGCAACAGTATTCTAAAAGTGGACGGACATGCGTGTGTAGGCAGTCTCCTTAGTAGGTCTGTTACATTTTCTAAGTGTCCTGCCAATAAAACGCAGTCTTTGGTTAGTCTTCCACACAACATTTTCTGTGTGTTCCTTCCAATTTACATTGTTCGTAATTGTAATATCTAGCTATTTAGTTGAATTTACGGCTTTTAGATTAGACTGATTTTTCGTGTAACCGAAGTTTAAAGAATTCCTTTTAGCACTCATGTGGATGACCTCACACTTTTCTCACCGTTCCGATATTTCTACTAAATCGTTTTGCAATTTGTTTTGATCTTCTGATGAATTCATTAGTCGATAAACGACAGCGTGATCTGCAAACAACCTAAGACAGCTGCTCAGATTGTCTCCCAAATCGTTTATATACGTAGATAACGAAGAGCAAAGGGCCTATAACACTAGCGTGGGGAACACCATAAATCACTTTTGTTTTAATCGATGACTTTCCGTCAGTTACTACAAACTGTGATCTCTCTGACAGGAAATCACAGATCCAGTCACATCACTGAGACGATATTCCATAAGCACGCAATTTCACTACGAGCCGCTTGTGTGGTACAGTGTCAAAAGCCTTCTAGAAATCCAGAAATACAGAATCGATCTGAAATCCCTTGTCAACAGCACTCAGCAATTCATGTGAATAAAGAGCTAGTTGTGTTTCACAGGAACACCGTTTTCTAAACCCATGTTGACTGTGTGTCAATAGACCGTTTTCTTCGAGGTAATTCATTATGTTCGAACACAATATATGTTCTAAAATCCTGCTGCGTATCGACATTAACGATATGGGCCTGTAATTTAGTGGATTATTCCTACTACCTTCCTTGAATATTGGTGTGACCTATGCAACTTTCCAGTCTTTTGGTACGGATCTTTCGTCGAGCGAATGGTTATATATGATTGATAAGTATGGAACTAGTGCAACAGCATACTCCGAAAGGAACCTAATTGGTATACAGTCTGGACCAGAAGACTTGCTATTATTAAGTGATTTAAATTGCTTCACTACTTCGAGGATATTTACTTCTACGTTACTCATGTTGGCAGCTGTTATCGATTCGAATTCTTGAATATTTACTTCGTCTTCTTTTGTGAAAGCCTTTCGGAAGGCTGTGTTTAGTTAGTAACTCTGCTTTGGCAGCACTTTCTTCGATAGTATCTCCATTGTTATCGTGCAGAGAAGGCATTGATTGTTTCTTGCCGCTAACATACTTCACATACGACTAGAATCGCTTTGGATTTTATGCCAGGTTTCGAGACAAAGTTTCGTTGTGGAAACTGTTATAAGCATCTCGCATTGAAGTCCGCGCTAAATTTCAGCTTCTGTAAAAGATCGCCAATCTTGGGGATTTTGCGTCTGTTTAAATTTGGCATGTTTGTTTCGTTGTTTAGCCAACAGTGTTCTAACCCGTTTTGTGTACCGAGGAGGATCAGCTCCATCGTTTCTTAATTTATTTGGTATAAATCTCTCAATTGCTGCCGATGCTATTTCTTTGAATTTAAGCCACACGTGGTCTACACTTATATTATTAATTTGGAATGAGTGGAGATTGTCTCTTAGGAAGGCGTCAAGTGAATTTTTATCTGCTTTTTGAATAGGTATATTTTTCGCTTATTTTTCGAAGATTTGGTGATTACAATATTCAATCTTGCTACGACAGCCCTATGTTCACTAATCCATGAATCGGTTTTGATGCTCGTTATTAACTCAGGATTATTTGTTGCTAAGAGGTCTACTACTCATCCTGCAACACCCTGTATATGCATATATGTGTGGTGCCCGGTCTTTCCCACATGTCCGAAAGAAAAGACGTCACGAATCCGGGTTAGAAACTGGTCAGACACAAATTTTCATCTGCCGCCGTAGCTGTTTTTTAACGCCCTGTGACAGCTTTGACATTTGTCCTTCGATATTTAATTGATTAACAAGCCTGTCTGTTTCGATTCGTAGTATTTGTTCTCTCACACATCTCCGAAAGGACAGACACCACACACACACAAACGCGTAGATACACACATACAAACACACAAACACACACACACGCCTATATATATATATATATATATATATATATATATATATATATATATATATATATATATATATACTCCTGGAAATTGAAATAAGAACACCGTGAATTCATTGTCCCAGGAAGGGGAAACTTTATTGACACATTCCTGGGGTCAGATACATCACATGATCACACTGACAGAACCACAGGCACATAGACACAGGCAACAGAGCATGCACAATGTCGGCACTAGTACAGTGTATATCCACCTTTCGCAGCAATGCAGGCTGCTATTCTCCCATGGAGACGATCGTAGAGATGCTGGATGTAGTCCTGTGGAACGGCTTGCCATGCCATTTCCACCTGGCGCCTCAGTTGGACCAGCGTTCGTGCTGGACGTGCAGACCGCGTGAGACGACGCTTCATCCAGTCCCAAACATGCTCAATGGGGGACAGATCCGGAGATCTTGCTGGCCAGGGTAGTTGACTTACACCTACTAGAGCACGTTGGGTGGCACGGGATACATGCGGACGTGCATTGTCCTGTTGGAACAGCAAGTTCCCTTGCCGGTCTAGGAATGGTAGAACGATGGGTTCGATGACGGTTTGGATGTACCGTGCACTATTCAGTGTCCCCTCGACGATCACCAGTGGTGTACGGCCAGTGTAGGAGATCGCTCCCCACACCATGATGCCGGGTGTTGGCCCTGTGTGCCTCGGTCGTATGCAGTCCTGATTGTGGCGCTCACCTGCACGGCGCCAAACACGCATACGACCATCATTGGCACCAAGGCAGAAGCGACCCTCATCGCTGAAGACGACACGTCTCCATTCGTCCCTCCATTCACGCCTGTCGCGACACCACTGGAGGCGGGCTGCACGATGTTGGGGCGTGAGCGGAAGACGGCCTAACGGTGTGCGGGACCGTAGCCCAGCTTCATGGAGACGGTTGCGAATGGTCCTCGCCGATACCCCAGGAGCAACAGTGTCCCTAATTTGCTGGGAAGTGGCGGTGCGGTCCCCTACGGCACTGCGTAGGATCCTACGGTCTTGGCGTGCATCCGTGCGTCGCTGCGGTCCGGTCCCAGGTCGACGGGCACGTGCACCTTCCGCCGACCACTGGCGACAACATCGATGTACTGTGGAGACCTCACGCCCCACGTGTTGAGCAATTCGGCGGTACGTCCACCCGGCCTCCCGCATGCCCACTATACGCCCTCGCTCAAAGTCCGTCAACTGCACATACGGTTCACGTCCACGCTGTCGCGGCATGCTACCAGTGTTAAAGACTGCGATGGAGCTCCGTATGCCACGGCAAACTGGCTGACACTGACGGCGGCGGTGCACAAATGCTGCGCAGCTAGCGCCATTCGACGGCCAACACCGCGGTTCCTGGTGTGTCCGCTGTGCCGTGCGTGTGATCATTGCTTGTACAGCCCTCTCGCAGTGTCCGGAGCAAGTATGATGGGTCTGACACACCGGTGTCAGTGTGTTCTTTTTTCCATTTCCAGGAGTATATATATATATATATATATATATATATATACTCCTGGAAATTGAAATAAGAACACCGTGAATTCATTGTCCCAGGAAGGGGAAACTTTATTGACACATTCCTGGGGTCAGATACATCACATGATCACACTGACAGAACCACAGGCACATAGACACAGGCAACAGAGCATGCACAATGTCGGCACTAGTACAGTGTATATCCACCTTTCGCAGCAATGCAGGCTGCTATTCTCCCATGGAGACGATCGTAGAGATGCTGGATGTAGTCCTGTGTCCTGTGGAACGGCTTGCCATGCCATTTCCACCTGGCGCCTCAGTTGGACCAGCGTTCGTGCTGGACGTGCAGACCGCGTGAGACGACGCTTCATCCAGTCCCAAACATGCTCAATGGGGGACAGATCCGGAGATCTTGCTGGCCAGGGTAGTTGACTTACACCTTCTAGAGCACGTTGGGTGGCACGGGATACATGCGGACGTGCATTGTCCTGTTGGAACAGCAAGTTCCCTTGCCGGTCTAGGAATGGTAGGACGATGGGTTCGATGACGGTTTGGATGTACCGTGCACTATTCAGTGTCCCCTCGACGATCACCAGTGGTGTACGGCCAGTGTAGGAGATCGCTCCCCACACCATGATGCCGGGTGTTGGCCCTGTGTGCCTCGGTCGTATGCAGTCCTGATTGTGGCGCTCACCTGCACGGCGCCAAACACGCATACGACCATCATTGGCACCAAGGCAGAAGCGACTCTCATCGCTGAAGACGACACGTCTCCATTCGTCCCTCCATTCACGCCTGTCGCGACACCACTGGAGGCGGGCTGCACGATGTTGGGGCGTGAGCGGAAGACGGCCTAACGGTGTGCGGGACCGTAGCCCAGCTTCATGGAGACGGTTGCGAATGGTCCTCGCCGATACCCCAGGAGCAACAGTGTCCCTAATTTGCTGGGAAGTGGCGGTGCGGTCCCCTACGGCACTGCGTAGGATCCTACGGTCTTGGCGTGCATCCGTGCGTCGCTGCGGTCCGGTCCCAGGTCGACGGGCACGTGCACCTTCCGCCGACCACTGGCGACAACATCGATGTACTGTGGAGACCTCACGCCCCACGTGTTGAGCAATTCGGCGGTACGTCCATCCGGCCTCCCGCACGCCCACTATACGACCTCGCTCAAAGTCCGTCAACTGCACATACGGTTCACGTCCACGCTGTCGCGGCATGCCACCAGTGTTAAAGACTGCGATGGAGCTCCGTATGCCACGGCGAACTGGCTGACACTGACGGCGGCGGGGCACAAATGCTGCGCAGCTAGCGCCATTCGACGGCCAACACCGCGGTTCCTGGTGTGTCCGCTGTGCCGTGCGTGTGATCATTGCTTGTACAGCCCTCTCGCAGTGTCCGGAGCAAGTATGGTGGGTCTGACACACCGGTGTCAATGTGTTCTTTTTTCCATTTCCAGGAGTGTATATATGGGCGTGTGTGTGTTTGTGTGTGTGTTTTTCTATCTTAAGTGCTATTCGGAAAATGTTTGGCAACTCAGTGATAGTGACGGACTGGAGCTGCATCAACCTACTCATTTTACCAGATATAGCTGTAATTTTTTGAACAATTCATGTTTCATAAGTGACAGCGACTTGGAAAATTTGCCTTAATTACAGCCTCTCTCATCGTTTAATTTGTGGGAAACCTGCTTCTTTCTGCCATAGCCTGTACTACAGCAATGAGTGAATGCTCATATTCTTGATACTTCACTGGATGTGCTACTGCAACTGTAGCCAAAGATTCAAATCCCGCTGGAAAATTACATTTCAAGTCAGATGGTTTTGCTCCTACTACATTTTCGTTGAAAACGATCACAACGAAATTAATTATAGGAATCCTGCGAAACCCTTTAGTTCATACTGCGGTGCTGTGCAGATGAAAAAAGTATTTTTTCACAATTAATAGATGAGAAACGGAGTTTGTCACATTCCACTAATACTGACTGTATTATTAGTTTTCGATCACAGGCGCTTTTCTGCCGCTTATTGTAACTATCTGAGAATGCAAATGTCGCATTATGGTTAAACTGTAATCCATCACTTATATCAGTAGTCGAGACTTCCTTAATTTGGAAAATCATTCATGCCAGAACGACCTACGTTGTAACAAGAATACCTTTTTCTGGAGTATTTTTCCCAAAAGCACTCGCTACACACACAGTTAAAATCCTTCAAGCTGCCTCCTCTGCATTCACCCCTCTATTATACCAAAAGTGAATATTGTGTTGAAGATGTTACACTTTTTTCCACTTGCGACCCACTTTTACAACCCTTACCAAGGGCGATGTACTTGAGGACAATATTATGGAAATGGAAGAGGATGTAGATGAAGATGAAATGGGAGATACGATACTGCGTGAAGAGTTTGACAGAGCACTGAAAGACCTGAGTCTAAACAAGGCCACTGGGAGTAGACAACATTCCATTGGAACTAGTGACGGCCTTGGGAGAGCCAGTCCTGACAAAACTCTACCATCTGGTGAGCAAGATGTATGAGACAGGCGAAATACCCTCAGACATCAAGACGAATATAATAATTCCAATCCCAAAGAAAGCAGGTGTTGACAGATGTGAAAATTACCGAACTATCAGTTTAATAAGTCACGGATGCAAAATACTAACGCGAATTCCCTACAGACGAATGCAAAAACTGGTAGAAGCCGACCTCTGAGAAGATCAGTTTGGATTCCATAGAAATGTTGGAAAACGTGAGGCAATACTGACCCTACAACTTATCTTAGAAAATAGGTTAAGGAAAGGCAAACCTACATTTCTAGCATTTGTAGACTTAGAGAAAGCTTTTGACAATGTTGACTGGAATACTCTCTTTCAAATTCTAAAGGTGGCAGGGGTAAAATACAGGGAGCGAAAGGCTATTTTCAATTTGTACAGAAACCAGATGGCAGTTATAAGAGTCGAGGGGCATGAAAGGGAAGCAGCGGTTGGGAAGGGAGTGAGACAGGATTGTAGCCTGTCCCCGATGTTATTCAATCTGTATATTGAGCAAGCAGTAAAGGAAACAAAAGAAAAATTCAGAGTAGGTATTAAAGTCCATGGAGAAGAAATGAAAACTTTGAGGTTCGCCGACGACATTCTAATTCTGTCAGGAACAGCAAAGGACTTGGAAGAGCAGTTGAACGGAATGGACAGTGTCTTGAAAGGAGGATATAAGATGAACATCAACAAAAGCAAAACGAGGATAATGGAATGTAGTCGAATTAAGTCGGGTGATGCTGAGGGAATTAGATTAGGAAATGAGACACTTAAAGTAGTAAAAGAGTTTTGCTATTTGGGGAGCAAAATAACTCATGATGGTAGAAGTAGAGCGGATATAAAATGTAGACTGGCAATGGCAGGGAAAGCGTTTCTGAAGAAGAGAAATTTGTTAACATCGAGTATAGATTTAAGTGTCAGGAAGTCGTTTCTGAAAGTATTTCTATAGAGTGTAGCCATGTATGGAAGTGAAACATGGCCGATAAATAATCTGGAAAAGAGGAGAATAGAAGCTTTCGAAATGTGGTGCTACAGAAGAATGCTGAAGATTAGATGGGTAGATCACATAACTAATGAGGAGGTACTGAATAGAATTGGGGAGAAGAGGAGTTTGTGGCACAACTTGACAAGAAGAAGGGACCGGTTGGTAGGACATGTTGTAAGGCATCAAGGGATCACAAATTTAGCATTGGAGGGCAGCGTGGAGGGTAAAAATCGTAGAGGGAGACCAAGAGATGAATACACTAAGCAGTTTCAGAAGGATGTAGGTTGCAGTAAGTACTGGGAGATGAAGAAGCTTGCACAGGATAGAGTAGCATGGAGAGCTGCATCAAACCAGTCTCAGGACTGAAGACAACAACAACAAAAACAACCGTAGGTCATGATTTTCAAGTACACAAAATCAAACGCTTAACTGCAAGAGGATAACTAGAACTTCAAATCCGAAAGTGACAGTTGATATATACACTGAAAGCGCCACTCCGCGTTCACCTAGGCAGCGCCCGATTTCTGGCGGCGGGTGGCGTCTGGCTGGTGGCCGGTAGTTGCTGCAGCGCGAGAGAACGCTCAAGCGTAAACTGTGCTGATCGTGACGCAGCCACGAGCTGTCCTGCGGAATTGTTTCTGGATGTATTTTTTATTACTGGTGGGTATAATGTGAAGTGAATTATCTTCTATGTTCAAACAGACTCATAACTTTAGGCGTGGGCCAAAACGTGGTAAAAAAGAAAAAAAAGGGTGGGTGGGAAGGAGGGACAGTCGGACGCGAACACAACAGTATAAATTTACAATGCACGAACATTACCAATAGACGACTGGCTCACACTACGCCAAGTTCTCGGAAGTAGACAACATTTCCTCGTGACACTACCGCATCTTATAGTCTTGTCAGATTGTGCAGACGGCCGGTCTTAGCATTGTTAGGGTCGGTCGGTTTTATTGGCCACCTTAATTGAACGACTTAGTCTCAGTGGCGGCCGGCCGGCGGTCAATTTTTACGTCTATGAGTCATACTTCTATGCCCCGAAATTCTAAGTGACGATGCTGGTAGCTATATTATTTGAAATACGTCTGTGGAAGAGATTGTGATGTTTTCATCTGCGATAACATCTTAAACAAATAATAAGTGCCTTAAGACTTGAGTAAATTATTCCTGTCTGTTTTCATATTTGCAGTGTGTAAACCGAGCACAAGGGAAATAAGGTACTCTTCAAATTGTGTCCCTTATGCATGAATTAAAGACATTCACTTAAACTCAACTGCAAAGCAGTTTCATTGTCCATGTTTTTATTTTAAATAAAGTTGTTTTCAACTTTGAAAGCTAGTTTGTGAAGTGGATCACGCCACATTCGACGTGGAGAAACTAATGCCAAGGTAGACAATGAAAAGCAAGTTTATTTAAATAATCATAAAAGTTCCATTCCCCTTCTTCGGGACATATTACAAAAAACAAGGAATATGGCTACGAAGTTTTTTGCTACGGTGTCACTGCATTAACTGACTGTCAGTCTATTTTAGTCCGTGACGACGATGATGGAGGCTATCGGGAATTTTATCCGAATATGACGTGGCAAATGAAACGAGAATTTGGTCACTGTTTTGAAGTGGGTGCGATACGTAGACCTGTTGGACTGTCAGCCACTGAAAACTCGATCGTTATTACTACAGTGAAAGTAGTGGTTCACAAGGTACTAGTTACACAAGCACTGCATCGGGCCAAAGTGCAACTGTCTCCGACATCCTTGCTGTAGAGGCGGAGCCTCACATGGCTCTAGGACCAACCACAAATGGGTAAACACAGTAGGACTGGAACATCAGTGAAAGACAAGGGACTGACCATATGAGGATGACTTATCAGTTAACGAAGGTATCAGCCCTCTTACTATTTCTGCCGGAGTCTTGAAGAAAAGGGACAGTCGCAAATTTAAGACTTTTGTAAAATTCGAACTTCAGGTATTAGGATTGATAAATAATAGCTTCACACGAAGAAAAAATTGTGTAAGTAAAATTTACATCTGAAGCATTAAAAAACGGACATTTCGAAAGAAGGTGGTAACAACGCTTCCAAAACAGTACAATTACCTCACTAACCCATCTCGAACCGTGTTATATAAATTAAAAGATAAAAAAAAAGCTTCGGTGTTCCGCACTACATTCTACATCTGCATACAGTACATATTTCCCTTTCTGATTCACTCGCAAACAGTGCGAAGGAAAAACGACTGTCCATAGGCCTCCATATGATCCCTAATTCCTCACACCCTATCTTCGTCGTCCTTACGCGAAAGGTATGCAAATTTATGTCGGCGGCAGTAGAATTGTTCTGCAGTAAACTTCAAATGCCGATTCTCTAAATTTTCTCAATAGGGTTCCTCGAAAACAACTTCGTCTTGCCTCCAGGCAATTCCGTTTGAATTCCCGAAGCATCTCCGTAACAGTTGCATGTTGTTCGAACCTACCGGTAACAGATCTATCCTCTGAATCGATTCGATGTTTTCCTTTAATCACGCCTGGTACTCATACCAACCAATGGACCAGTACTCAAGAACAGGTCGTACAAGAGCCTCAGAGCTGACTCGTTTACAGATGAACCATCCTATCCCAAAATTCCCCCAGTACCCCTGTGTCGACTATTCTCCTTCCCCACCACGTCCTCACATGCTCGCGCCACTTTAGAACACTTTGCACCGTCACGCGTATGTATTTAAACGACGAGACAGTCTCAATAAGAACACTACTAATGCTGTATCGGAATGTTACGGGTTTGTTTTTTCTACTCGTCCACATTAACTTAAATTTGTCTACATTTAAAGCTAGGTGCTACTCACAAAACCACTAGAATTTTTATCTAAGTCATCTTGTATCCTCGTCCAATCACAATTTCGACACCTTTCCCTATGCCTCAGCATCATCAGAAAACAGCCGCAGATTGCTACTCACACTGTCAGCCAGATGATTTATACGTATATACAGAAAATAGTAGCGTTCTTATCACATTTCCATGGGGCACTCTTGACGATAACCCTGTCTCTGATGAACACTCGCCATCGATGACAACTTACAGGGTTCTACTGCTTATCAAGTCTTCGAGCCACTCACATACCTGGGAAGCTATTCCACATACTCGTACATTCGTTAACACTCTGCAGAGGGGCACCGTGTCCAATGCTTACCGTAAATCTAGATATATGGTATCTGCTTGTTGCCCGTCATACATATTTCGCAGTGTATCATGTGACAAAAGGGCAAGCCCAGATTCGCACGACCGATGCTTTCTGAAACCACGTTGATTCGTGAACATAAGTTTCTCGGACTGAGAATATGTTTAAAGATTCTGCAGCAAACTCTGTTATGACCTGCAATGTTGCGAGTCGGTTCTTTTGGCCTTTCTGTATACAGGAATCACCTGCGCTTTTTTCCAGTTACTGGGGACTTTATGTTGGACGAGAGTATCGTGATAAATACGAGCTAGTTAAGGGCCCAGTGCCGTAGAGCACTCTTTGTAAAACCGAATTGGAATTCTATCTTGACCAGGTGATTTATTTGGTTTCAACACTTTCAGTTGTTTCTCTACGCCAGAGATGATTACTACTAAGTCGTCCACAAGCGAATCTGTTAGATGGTCAAACGACGGTGTGTTTGTACGATTCACTTGCGTGTAATTTGTTATATGCGAAATTTAAAACATCGGCTTCCCTTCTGCCACACCAGACTTGGCAGTGAGTGACTGGATAGAAGCCGTAGACCCACTTACCGACCAGAATTTTCTCGGGTTCTGAGCTGTAACTTTTGCCACAGTGTGCAGGTAATAGTTGTTGTATGCTTCTCACATATTTCTTTTTACAGAGGCACCGATCTCTACTAACTTTTGTCAGTCGTGATTTTCGCATCCTCTTTTGAACTGAGAGTGCAGCAACGTTTACTTTCTCAGCATTTTGGGAATTTCATTGTTGAAACATTGTGGGTCTTTTCCGTCCT
Organism: Schistocerca nitens; assembly: GCF_023898315.1. Classification (NCBI taxonomy): domain Eukaryota; kingdom Metazoa; phylum Arthropoda; class Insecta; order Orthoptera; family Acrididae; genus Schistocerca; species Schistocerca nitens. The sequence continues at coordinate 1,673,625 of NC_064619.1, read as the reverse complement.
TAGTCCACTTTTTTTTTCAGTCATCAGTCTTCTGAATCGTTTGATGTGGCCCGCCACGAATTCTTCTCCTGTGCCAAGCTCTTCATCTCAGAGTAGCACTTGCAATCTACGTCCTCAGTTATCTGCTGGATGTATTCCAATGCCTGTCTTCCTCTACAGTTTTTAACAACTCCCTCTAGTACCATGGAAGTCAGTCCCTGATGTCTTAACAAATGTCCTATCATCCTGTCCCTTCGCCTAGTCAGTGTTTTCCACATATTCGTTTCCTCTCCGATTCTTCGCAGATCCTCATCATTCCTTACCTTATCAGTCCACCTAGTTTTCAACATTCATCGGTAGCACCACAGCTTAAATGCTTCGATTCTCTTCTGTTCCGTTTTTCCCACGGTCCATGTTTCACTACCATACAATGCTGTGCTCCAAAAATATATTCTCAGAAACTTTTTCCTCAAATTAAGGCCTATGTTTGGAACTAGTACACTTCTTTTCGACAGGAATGCCCTTTTTGCCAGTGCGAGTCTGGTTTTGATGTCCTCTTTGCTCCGTCCGTCATCAGTTATTTTGCTGCGCGGCTAGCAGAATTCTTTAACTTCATCTACTTCGTGACCATACATCCTGATGTTAAATTTCTCGCTGTTCTCGTCTGAAGGACTCGGCAGTAAAAAATGGTGAGGGACAAATCAGCAGTTCTCAGAAAACGCACCACAAATACGAGAGTTGTCCAGAAAGTAAGCTACGATCGGTCGCGAAATGGACACCACAGTGAAAATCTGAAACGTTTTATTTGCAACAGTTAGGTGCACGCTCTACTTACTTCTCTACATAGTGGCCGCTCCAACTTCGAGTTCTGTCGTAGTGTTGTATCAACTTTCCAACATCCTAATCATAGAAAGCAGGCCGCCCGTGCTTTCGGCCAGTTATCTCCATTGGTCTGCAGCTCGTTGTCTGTGGAAAAATTTTGTTTTCACAACCAGCGATTCTTGTGAGCAGATATGAGACTCAGGGGGAGCCAATTACGGACTGTATTGTCGGTGATCAAACACTTCTCATCGGAAACGCTGCAGGAGCGTCTTCATTGCCCCTGCTGTGTGCGGCCGAGAACTGGCATGAAGAAGGAATTGCTCGACAGTTGTGTTATGTGAGCTGCATGACACAGGCGAAATCTCTAACTGGCCCTCATAATTGGCGGGAGACGCTATACCCTACGCATCTTTACGTGCTCACTGACCACTCAACACTGAGAGGAGCGACGTGATACAAACGACGGGGATACTGGAGATACTGCCCAACACATCTGTGCAAGGCTTTACCGGATTTTCCCAGTGGTTTCTATTTCGCGACCGATCGGAACTTACTTTCTGGACAACCCTCGTATTTTAGTAAAATCGATAAAGTGGATATCCGAAATACATACAAGATCATATTTTTTTCGGATACAGCATTGCTTTATTACACAGCGTTAGTAGTTACATATTTTGAGTATGTAATATCAACCCGAAATTTTTTTTTCAAAATTTCAGTAGTCTGAACGCACTTTCTTAACATTTTTACATGAATACATTTTATTCTCAGTGCATTTTTTTAAATCTTTATTTACCATCAATAATAATTATACATCATAACCCACTTCCTAATGTGATTAGTGGGTCTTACTTTCTAAATGTTAGTTACAATTAGCAGCTAGTTACAATATATTAGCTCGTGAGCTACAGCTATACTCTAATTACAATGGGCAGCTATATACTTATTAGTTCTTAACTTCTAAGAATTTAACTATCCCTACTTCTACTTCCTGCAGCGTCACAGATGTGTCAGAAATCTATAAACCTACTCTATTGCCTTGCCCATCGAGCTAATCCCGATGGGCGTGCCCCTGACACTGGGCACGCCAGGATGTTAATCGCTGCAGGTTCCTAATTCTAGATTCCTATCTAATTTCTAATAACTAGTTCTAACCTAAGTCAATTCCGGTGCATATCCAGTCTTGTTTTTATTCCCACTCCCCTAGTCCCGTACGTGGCGGATTCCAGACTGTAAGGTCGGTCTATCCACGCGCAGGCTGTATGGGAGTAGGGCGCGTGTATATTGTAATCTCTGCTATTTAGTTTAGTTCCCTCATGTATTCTCTTAGTACTTTCCGTGATACCTCGTCAGCAAGTTTATTTAATGTTTGGAAGGTGTCTTGTTGTCTTATCAGGTGGTATGTGTCATGGTCGGGTAGTTGGTCACGTAGTGTGGAAGCAACGTCATTGAAGAGGGGGCGCTCGTAAATCACATGATCGGGAGTGCCCTCCGGTTCACCACATTTACACGCGGGTGTGGCCCTTTTCCCGAACCGACATAAGTATGTCGGGTAAGGCCCATGTCCAGTGATAAAATTGATTAATCCTCTGGTGCGTTCAAAGTATTTCATTTTTAGTCGTTCCCTAATGCTTGGAATCAATTCATATGTCCTACGCCCTGTATCATCCGTGTCCCACAGTTCTTGCCATAGTTGTTCTCCCCTTTGCCGAATCTCACCCTTGTCCCTTGCCCCAATGCCCAAGATCTCCTCTATTTTTCTTGCATTTCCCTTCTTAATCCAGAACCACGCAGCCTGCTCTCTGATTTTGATGTCCAGGGGGCAAAGCCCCATTATGACCAGTAGTGCTCCCCCTGGTGATGTTCTGTAAGCCCCTACCGATCTAACTATCATGTTCCTTTGAACCCTTCTCACTGTCATGGCGGGCACAACCCTCGTGAGCCTGTATGCCCAGACTCCCGAGCCGTAACCCACTATTGATGTTAATATGCTATTATGGTAGAGTCTTATGAGGTGAGATGGAAGATGAAATCTGTTATGTCCTATGGATATGACATTGTTTAATGTTTGAAGGGCTTTCTGAGTTACGGTTTCGATGTGTTTCCCGAAATTCCACTTCTCATCAATGATGATGCCTAGGTATCGTGTGTGACGTCTCCGAAGAACCGGCGAGCGCTCGATTCGTACCGTCGGGTTACGGATTAATTGTCCCTTCGATAGCAACTAGGTAGACTTGCTCGGTGACACCGTCATTTTAGTGTTTTGGCACCATAGTTGTAACTTGTTTATGGCACTTTCTATTTTGGGTTCAATGTCTTCGCGGCTACGGCCGCCGACCAACAGGAGGAGGTCATCTGCATAGGCTATCACCTCTAGCACTTCTTCACTTTGTTGTGGGGTGTCTAGTAAAGGCTCCATGTGGATGTCCCAAAACAGGGGCCCTAACACAGAGCCCTGGGGACAGCCCTTTGTTATAGATTTTCCAATTCTCTCGCTAGAAGATGATAGCCAGACCTCCCGTTCCTCGCAATAGCTCATCAGACAACCGTATGGCGGCCCTGGGCACTCCTTCTCCCGCAAGCAGGAGAAGAGCGAAGGCCACCACAGGTTATCGAGGGCGCCACTGATATCAACCATGATGCCCACCACGTACTTATGTGGGGTACAGCCACAGACCTCAGCAGCCAGGGCGATTGCATCAGATGTCGATCGCCCAGGCCTGAAGCCGAACTGCCTGTCGCTCATCCCACGCAGCATCCGATGTGCAGCCAGTCTGTTAGCTAGTAACTTTTCTAGTATTTTCCCTAGTATGTTGAGCAAGCAGATTGGTCTGTAGGATTTTGTATTTGTTGGATCTTTATCTGGCCCTTTCCGAATAATAACTTCATTCGCGGTCTTCCACACCCTTGGAAATTTTTGTTGTATCAGACACTCATTATATAAGTGAGTAAGTGGTGCAGTTAGCTGGGGAGCTAAAAACTGCACCACCTCGGCTACAATGCCGTCTGACCCGGGAGCTTTCCCCCTTTTAAGTGATTTTATGTTGGCAGCCGCCTCTTCCTCCGAGAAAGGGGAGACTGCCGTATTGTTGGTGTATTCGTTGAGGCTGTCGTGTCTTAGTTGCTGTTGTTGATCAGATTCCCCATCCGCGCTGTCATCAGGCAGCAGGGACCGGAGGAGGACCTCGGCCGTTTCCTACCAGGATTCCGTCATCCTGTCTCCGTGCCTGACTGTTGATAATTCCAGTGGAGAGCGGATCTTCTCTCGTACTAGTTTATAAGGTGTGCCCCAGGGGTCCAATGCCAATTGGCTCTGGACGAAGTTTTCCCAGCTTTGCATTCTAAAGGCCTGGAGTTCCTTCTGGAATCGGAGTTTAGCCTCCCGAATATTGCAGCAGCCATCTATGCCGCTCTGGCCAGACGACACTGCGCTGGTAATATCTTCTCAACCTTCTAACAGACCGGCGCATATCCTCGAGTTCGGGCGACCATGGTGATGGAGAGACTGCCATGGCCTTCCTCCTGGTCGGTACGGCAACTTTCACCGCTCTCAGTGCATTTACTTAACATTATTATTTCACTTAAAAAATTGTTTTCTCAGTACATGGTTGTCTGCCTTTCTTCTTCGTCGTCTTGCTGCTGAAGCGCGGTACCTCCTTCTGCTTGGAGTGAATTGTACCAATCATGGTACTAGCTTCAGACAATGTCTCTTAGCTTGACTCGTTTAATAGGAAGAGGCCCAGAATATTTCGGTTTAAGCTCTATCAGTAAGGAACTGCTTGCAGGTCTTTCACATTTTGATAACGCAACACATTCTAGGCAACCACTGTGTGTGTCACTAAACATTGATGTTGGGGGGGGACTTTGCAGTTCTGCAGAAAATACGAGACGAACACAATTTCTAATACCGAATTTGCTTTGAACAGTAGATGCTTGTGCCTGTCTTCTCTTTCACTCAGAATAGCAATGTCATCAGTGAATCGTAGCGCTGATACCCTTTCACCTTGAATTTTAATTTCACTCCTGGAACTTTCTTTTACTTCCATGATTGCTTCTTCGATGTACAGATTGAACAGTAGGCTTGAAAGACTACATCCTGTCTTACACTCTCTTTAATCAGAGCATTTCGTTTTTAGTCGTCCGCTCTTATTATTCCCTCTTGGTTCTTGAATATATTGTATATTACCCATTTCGTCCTATTGCTTAATCCTACTTTTCTCAGAATTTCGAACAACTTGCACCACTTTACATTGTCGGAGGCTTTTTACAGGTTGACATATCCTATCAACGTTTCTTGATTTTTCTTTAGTCTCGCTTCCATTATCAACCGCAACATCAGAATTGCCTCTCTGGTTACTTTAAGAAAGCCGAACTGATCGTCATCCAACCCATCTTCAATTTTCTTTTCCATTCTTCTGTATATTATTTTTGTTAACAACTTGGATGCAGGAGCTGTTAAGCCGATTGCGCTATAATTCTCATACTTGTCAGCTCTTGCAGTCTTCGGAATTGTGTGCATGATATTTTTTAGAAAGTCAGATGGTAAGTTGCCAGATACATACATGCTACACACCAACTTGAACAAACGTTTTATTGCCACTTTCCCTAATGAGTTTAGGAATTCTGATGTAACGTTATCTATCCCTTCTGCCTTAATTCGTCTTAAATCCTCCAAAGCTCTCTTAAATTCTGATGTTAGTACTGAATCCCCTATCTCTTTTAAATCGACTCCCGTTTCTTGTTCTATCACATCAGACAAATCTTCCCCCTCACAGAAGCCTTCAGTGTACCCTTTCTGGCTATCCGTTGTCTCCACTGGATTTCACAATGGAATCTCGGTTGCACTTTTAATGTTACCACCTTTGTTGTTAATTTCACGAAATTTTTTTTTAACTTTCGTATATGCTGAGTCAGTCCTCCCGACTATCATTTCTTTTTCGATTTCTTCACATTTCTCATGCAACCACTTCATCTTAGCTTCCCTGCATTTCCTGTTTACTTCATTCCTCAGTGACCTATATTTCTTGATTCCTGGATTTCCTTAAACATTTTTGTACTTCATTCTCGATCTGCTGAAGTATTTCTTTTGTTACCCTTGGTTTCTTTGGAGTTACCTACTTTTCACCTGTGTTTTGCTTTCCAGCTTCTGTGATGGTCCTTATAGAGATGCCCATTACTCTTCAACTGTGCTGCCTACTGAGATATTCTTTATTGCTGTATCCATAGCCTTAGAGAACTTCAAGCGTATGTAGTCATTGCCGGCCGGTGTGGCCGAGCTGTTCTAGGCGCTTCAGCCTGGAACCGCGCGACCGCTACGGTCGCAGGTTCGAATCCTGCCTCGGGCATGGATGTGTGTGATGTCCATAGGTTAGTTAGGTTTAATTAGTTCTAAGTTCTAGGGGACTGATGACCTCAGATGTTAGTCCCATAGTGCTCAGAGCCATTTGAACCAGCCATTATCTCGTCATTCCTTAGTACTTCCGTATCCCACTTCTTTGCGTATTGATTCTCCTGACTAATCTTTTAAACTTCAGCCTACTCTTCATCACTATTACCTAGTATGTCAAAAATCCGCCTCAGTTGGGAAATGTTACTGGTCTTTACCCAGGTTTCAGCTAGAGTAATCTAGCCTTCTTCAGAAGCATAAAATAAAGTAATACATGTCAGAATAAGGCACGGTCAAACATAAAAAGCTAAAGTACCGTGGTACCATGTCAAACTACGTTACGTAGCTGAAGAACAGCCCCGGTCCCACTTCGTGGAAAGCAGTCGATTAGCCGCAGACGCTACGTTGGAACTCAACCGCATTACACAACTGATGCGCATTTTTGACATATTAATTTATCATAGTTGCTGACAGGTCTGCAACATGTTAAAAATTCTTAGACCACTGCCTATTCTACTTACTACGCACGTAGTTCTACAGACCACGATTTACAATCTGCTTAAACTTTGTCCATTATTCCTCTACATCCATCTTAATGGAACTAAGTGATGTCATTTCACCGTCTAAGTGAAATGCTAATAACTGCTTATCTGCTCTTTCTAACATAAGCACTCTACTATACTTCTCGACTTCTTGACTGATTTCCGAACATTCGTAACGATAGTTGCTACAATGACATCATGAACACTAATCCCCTTCCCTACACCGACGCTGTCGATGTGATCCGGCCTGTTTGTAGCTACAACGTCTGAGATTCTTCCATTTGTGTGTGAGCTGGAGAACTAGCTGCTCAAGGTAGTTTTGAGAGAACATGTCCAAAAGTACTTCGCATGATTATCTATCTGTACCCCCTGTAATGAATCCATAGATATTCCAATCTATGCAAGGTAGATTGAAGCCGCTTCCAACTAGTAATGCATCATGTGGCTATTTGCGCGCTACTGGCCTTAGAATTTCTTTGAAAGAGTATAGAACTGTCACAGCGCACTCATTTGTACGTTAAAATATCCAATAATTAACCTGATTTTAGCTAGACCTGTTATGCTCGACCAGATAACTTCACTGTCACACTCAATCCGATCTTAAGAGAGAGAATATTTTTGTCAACTGCAACGAACTGTCCCCCTCCTATGGAGTCTAATACGTTCATTTACTCTCTCAATATCTCAGAGCTTTCCATTACGGATTGCAGCCAGATCTCGGTGACAAAAATAATTTAAGCGTGACGACTGCCCTGGAGGACAATAAATTCGGAAATTTTGTTAAGAATACTTCGGCGATTTAGTGATAAAATCTCGATAGTCGAAGTGTCTTTACCCTGAATCCGGTCCGCTTCCCCTTTCCACTTATTGACTGGCGTGTTCATCAGAGACATAATTAATTTCATCTCAAAATTCTCATCGGCAATAAGTATTTACAGTCGCCAGTGCAGTGACCTCCAGATAGACTGAAAGATTCATTCAGTATCCTAAACCCGCTGCCTCAAACTATCTTTCAGATTATCTTAGATCGTCGGTCCTCGGTACTTGTGCATAATCTTCTAGTGGGCAGTGTATCCAGCGGCGTCATGTTACACGAACGTGCTGGCCACCTTCCACCCCTTCAAGTCCTATCCAACGAGCAGTAACGAATTTGGTACCGCTTCGCTAGCCACAAGATATTAGCGAGCTGGGAATCTATCTTACAAAACGATATACTTAAAGTTGTAATTTCAAGCAGCGACCCAATTATACATATTTAATCCTTTGAACATTCCATAATTTAATAGACTATTTCAGCAGTTAAGAGAATACTATGGAGAAAGAACCTGTTGTCCTGATGTCACAACATAACCGAGCGACAAAATTTCATTCATCATCTGCATTCCAGCTGGTGATACATGGAACAGATAGAAGTAGTGTGCATCCAAAGTACGAACAACGCTGAACTGATTTATTCGAGAGGTGTGGTCTCCTGAAGATGAGTTGTGGATTATCAGCTACAGCTGTAAGAACATCTACTTCGTTCTCCTCCGGTCGTTGCTGGCTTGGCGCTTACCCTTTGCTCAGCATCTCAATAACATTTTCTTTTCTTTTCTTACACGTGAAATGTATGAAATGTATAGATCGAAAATAAAGAAACATTTTGTCTTTTTCCCTTACATACTATTTTGGTGGTGGCAAAACACTCTGTTTCGTCCTAAGACGACGGAATTTCATGGCCTACGGAGTCAAGGAAGTCCGTACATAGATCAATTCTAATTTCTGCTTTCCTGTTTTCGGAGAGAGACAAACACCGCTGAATTTCTCTCCTTAAGGTCTACGACGCTGACAGCAGGAATCGAGTTACTTTTGTTTACGTCTAATTAATCTGGTTGTAAAGGGGATTACAATACCTTAGGTGGTTCCCAAACTATATGAACGCCTCACCTAACTCATTTTGCACCTTGAATATGCATAAGACAGCTGTGTCGTAATGTTTATGCTCGTTTAGACTGTTCGGCTTTGTAAAATGAGGTTAGCACTTGCGATTAACAGGAGCTAAATGTGAGAAGTTAATAAATTACTACACGGCTAAGCTACGATTCAAAAAATCTTATACTATTTTTCGCATTATAGTGCAGCCTTGGTAAACGGCATAAACAAAATATTAGTTAAGCAATCTCAAGTCTTCCCGGCATACTTCTAATTTGTACAATTCTCGGGTGTTCGGTCGGATAATGTCGCAATTACTCCAAGAATTTCGGCAGACACAATAGTTGGCGTCTTCAGATGGTCTCTGATGACTGCTGGTCCGCTCCTGTCGGTGACCTACAATAAAACAGGGATAGATGGCCACGGATTTTTCAGATGCTAATATCAGACAGTAATACACAAAAAAAACAGTGGAAAATTTACATATATTGCCCTATGTATTAATAAGAAACAAAATAAGCCTTCTTTCATGAAGTTAGTCGCAATTTCTAACTACTAATTTGTTCCAGAATGAGCTTTTCACTCTGCAGCGGAGTGTGCGCTGATATGAAACTTCCTGGCAGATTAAAACTGTGTGCCCGACCGAGACACGAACTCGGGACCTTTGCCTTTCGCGGGCAAGTGCTCTATCAACTGAGCTACCGAAGCACGACTCAAGCCCGGTCCTCATAGCTTTGCTTCTGCCAGTATCTCGTCTCCTACCTTCCAAACTTTACTAATTTGTTTTTAATTATATAACACTTGGCCATTTCACCCGAACATCAATATTAGATGGCCAAATACGCAAGAAAAGATAGCTAGCTGCCAAAACAATTGAGCTGCCTGGCCGACTCGTGAGCAGCTGCTGTAGTCTTGGTACCTCCATCGCGAATGACCAGTCCTAGTCTTCACAAGTGGCATCTTGGACAACAGACCGCAGTGTCCACCTGAGTGCTTGATGGGCTCCTTCAAGGGGGCTGAGGTGGAAGCCGCACTGTGTCTGTCATACGACGTCTCGGCAGGCGACGCCTCTCGTCTCTCCCATCGTCCTGCCCCTGGTGGAGACAGCACAGTGACGTCATGTTTCGCTGTGGGGTATCAGCACTTCTTCGCGGCGCGTGCGTTTACACCCAGGAACCGACTGCCACTCGGGAAATACTTACAACTCTGTGCGCCTTACACGATAAATACATTTTACTGCAGGTGTCACGGTGGCATTGATGCCTTCAGGCAGAAACTAGACTGTTCAAGCACACTCCGTCCTCAGCCTCCTGCCCATAACGTGACCCTAGCTCCCTGGGTCGAGGCACTGGTGTCAGAACTGGCTGACACCTCAAGACTCCGGTGGCAGTGAAGCTACGTCTGCAGTATCGACCGTCGTCTAGCAGTACGAGCGCAGTGTGGAAGATCTTTTGAGTGTATATGTATATCCGTTTTGGATCCTGTTAAATCGCAGACACATCAATAGCAGTCGGTTGATAAACCACAAGTACTAGAGCATCTATTATTGTTTAGAGGGGATGTTAGTTATTTTACACCGATTCGGCGTAAGTTTTGCAACCGTCCGGGGCAGAATTTGTAATGTACCAAGGCTGTGTCATGCACGTGTAGTACCTGTAGACGATTTGAGCATTTTAAAAAGGTTAGTTCTGAGTCCCGTTGGGCTATATTCTGAAAGAATTAATGTGAAATTATTGTAGGAGGTACAGTTTTGCTGTTTTTAATTGTTGTTGTAAGTAGTTGTGCTACCTACACGAAACGCCAGGCATACGTTCTAATACTGCAGGTGAGACTTTTCCACTTTGACAGAGTAGGTACAGGTATTTTCGGGTTGAATTACTCGCAACAATGCGAAAAAGAAGAGCTACGCTGGAAGGTAGAAGTCTTACAAGCTGCGGTTCAGCCATTGCATTCAGGCAAGCACTGAGCTAGGGGGAGGCAAAAGGGGGCGGCAATTTCAGGGGGCGACAGGTTCGTCTCCGTGAAGAAAAAAAAAACCTTGTCTCACAAAGCGCCTAGCATCGAGCGCACCTTATTATTCATATGATTTATAAACGCATCCCTGCTGGTTTTGAACATATTTGAACACATTCTGAGTTGATTTCTTAAAGAATCACAGGTTGACTTTTCAATGCGTGTGAAATGTACGTGGTTTCCCCGTCACGGGAATCCTCGTCATATCTAGAAATAAAAAACTTTCCTGCAGACAAAAGGAGACGGGGCCACACGAGCTGAGCTGAATAAACCGGAATGGGTGAGTGCCAAACGCTTTTGTTTATGTGGTTGACTGGGTGTGCGAATGATCAGCATTTTACAATTATTAGCGAAATCCATGGGTACAGATTACTAGACTGGAAGTAAACGACTGGGAAAGATTACGTATTAACCTTCTCGGTGTATCCAAGGAAATGAAATTTCGACAGAAAATTTTTGCTAGATATGTACACTACTAAGGCTCCAACTATCAGTCGCTTAAGTGCTATTCTCGTAACAGCGCGGAAAACGCATTGTACGAACACATAATAACGTCTTACCGGAGAATAAACGCGTGATAACTAAACTGGTGATTCTCGCAGGGTTAGTGGAGTTAACTGGAGAATAAGTTTTGACAATGACAGGAATAGTTACACAATTAAAAATTTCGTACTACTATTTTTCTATCTCGTGCTAGAGAAACTAGAGAGTATGAATGAAATGTGAAACTATTTCCTAACATGAAACTTTTTGCCTGTAGCAGGCATAATAGGCGTTTGATATTGATACTTCGTGAATTATATTCTGTCGTGTTATTTATACAAAAGAGGTGTCCTCTTCCTATTCTTTTTCCCCTCCCTTGGGGAATATGTCTGGGATGTTTTTGGAAATGTCTGCATCTACATCTACATCGATACTCTGCAAATCACATGTAAGTGCCTGGCAGAGGGTTCACTGAACCATTTTCACATTTCTCTATTGTTCCAATCCCGTATAGCGCTCGGAAAGATCGAACACCTATATCTTTCCGTACGAGCTCTGATTTCCCTTATGTTATCGTAGTGATCGTTTCCTCCTATGTAGGTCGGTGTCAAAAAAATATTTTCGCATTTGGTGGAGAAAGTTAGTGATTGGGATTTCGTGAGAAGATTCCGTCGCAACGGAAAACGCCTCTCTTTCAATGATGTCCAGCACGTAACCTTTATCATCTCAGTGACACCCTGTCCCATATTTCGTGATAATACAAAACATTCTGCCCTTCTTAGAACTTTTCCATTTATTCCGTCAGTCCTACCTGGTAAGGATCCCACACTGCGCAGCAGTATTCTACAAGAGGACGGACAAGCCTAGTGTAGGCAGTCTCCTTAGTAGATCTGTTACATTTTCGAAGTGTCCTGCCAATAAAATGCAGGCTTTGGTTAGAATTCCCCACAACATTTTCTATGTGTTCCTTCCAATTTAAATTGTTCGTAATTGTAATACCTAGGTATTTAGTTGAATTTAAGGCTTTTAGATTAGACTGATTTATCGTGTAACCGAAGTATAACGAATTACTTTTAGCACTCATGTGGATGGCTTCACACTTTTCGTTATTTAGGGTCAACTGCCACTTTTCGCACCATTCTTTTCTAAATCGTTTTGCAGTTTGTTTTGGTCTTCTGATGACTTTATTAATCGATAAACGACAGCGTCATCTGCAAACAACCTAAGACGGCTGCTCAGATTGTCTCTCAAATCGTTTATATAGATAAGGAACAACAAAGGGCCTATAACACTACCTAGGGGAGCGCCAGAAATCACTTCTGTTTTACTCGATGACTTTCCATCAGTTACTACAAACTGGGATCTCTCTGGCAGGAAATCACAAATCCAGTCACATAACTGAGACAATATTCCATAAGCACGCAATTTCACTACAAGGCGCTTGTGTGGTACAGTGTCAAAGGCCTTCCGGAAATCGAGAAATACGGATTCGATTTGAAATTCCTTATCAAAAGCACTCAAAACTTCATGCGAATAAAGAGCTTTTTGTGTTTCACAAGAACGATGTTTTCTAAACCCATGATGACTGTCAATAGACCGTTTTCTTCGAGGTAATTCATAATATTCGAACAAAATATATGTTCCAAAATCCGCTGCATATCGACTTTAACCACATGGGCCTGTAATTAAGTAGATTACTCCTACTACCTTTCCTGAAAATTGGTGTGACCTGATCAACTTTCCAGTCTTTGTGTACGGATCTTTCATTGAGCGAACGGTTGTATGTGATTGTTAAGTATGGAGCTAATGCATCAGCATACTCTGAATGGAACCTAATTGGTATACAGTCTGGACCAGAAGACTTGCTCATACTTTACGTACGAATAGAATCTCTCTGGATTTTCTGCCAGATTTGGAGACAAAATTTTGTTGTGGTAACAGTTATAAGCACCTCGCATTGAAGTCTGTGTTCTGCATATACAGTAGCCGATATCAGAACGGTCCCTCAACTGTTTTTAATTCCTTTTTCCTTCTTCGTTCCCCTTCTCTGATCCTTCCTCCGCTTCAATGTTTGAGGTTTATCCTTTTCTTCTTCCGCCCTGTGCTCTCCTGAAAGTTGGCCCACGCGGCTGACGCGTAACAGGTGGCTGGGTGATGCTTAATTCCCAGCCCCAGGCCGATGGGTAGGGTTCGCACATATCTTTGGTACAGGCCAGGGTCCGGTTTGGCTGATTGCCTGAGCTGCTACCTTCCCAAATTGCCGACTTGTCCCTCTGTCAAGTGTGACCTGAGGTGTGAACAATCACCTAAGGCGGCTGCACCACCCTCCGAGTGGGGCTCCCAGTTGGAAGGAAAGCGCCATCGGAGACGCCGGTAGTCATGGGTGATTTTCTCGCAATGAGCCAACCATCTTATTCACAGTCAACATCTACTAAACGTAAACGGAATGAAGGTAACAATTCAAAGACTCTTCCAGCTGCACCGCGGTTCCTGTTGGGTTTTCGTACTGAAGACATTAGTCCTTTGCTACGGGAAATCCGTTTATTATTCAGAAAGGTGTCGTTGCAATATGAAATCGTGCTCTCCTTTACGGCATGGGGCTTTGCTTTTGGCTACTATATCTGATTCTCAAGAACAACTACCGCTGGCACCTTCGCTCCTCTACAGCCATCCTGTTCGTGTCGAGGCCCATCGAATGCTAAATTCTTCTCGTGGTGTTATTTACATCAGGCTGATAAATGGTCTGATCGAGGCAGAAGTCCAAACGTGCCCCTCTTATCAGGGTGTCATTGCAGTCCAAAACTAGATGCATCCTCAGTGCCCACACGCACTCTTTTTCTCACTTTTGACACACTGGTGCTTCTGTCGAAGAAGATCAAAGCAGGCTATGGAGTTGTTATAGTCCGACCGTACATTCTGCATCTCATGAACTGTCACCAGTGTCATCGTTACGGTCACATTTGAATGTCCTGTCGACACCTGGCCAAATGTGTAACCTGTGGCAGGGATGCTCACGAAGGCGATCTCCACCTCCTGCTCCCCGCTGCATCAATTGCAACGGCGATCGTGCCGCCTCCGCCCTAGATTGTCCCACGTATCCCAATGAGCGGGCCGTCAGGGAGATCCAGGTGAAAGGAAAATAGCCTTACTTGGTAGCTCGCAAGTTGCTGACTAAGTGGGAACCCTGCATTCTACCATCTGGCACCTATAGTATTGTTGTTGCTACATCTCGCTCAATGGAGGATATGGCCAATCAGACATGCGACCTCGAATTCAGGACTGCAATTTTAAAATCTCCCAGTATCATGGTAGCATCCCCATCTGCTTCTCCATCTGTGCAACGAGCCAACAAATTTTGCCTCATGGGGCGAAGTCATCTGCTACACAACCAGCCAGCTGGGAAGGGCATGACTTCTTATGTCCCTTCACCCAACAAACATCTGAGTCGTACTCTGTCAACGGGAAAGGCTCCAAGAAATCAATCAATGTCAAATGGTCTTCTACTTCACCAACTCGTAGGTCCCCTTCAACCGCGTTGCCATGTGATACCTTCACCTGGCTGTATGGATAGGGCCCACCGCCACCGTTTTTCTGCTCTGGGCTCCACAAATTGACAGAAGAAGGATGCCGACGCCTCTGTAGATCTCATGGAACAGGATCCTCCAGCCTCTCCCCCCTGTAGCAGTGAGTCTTCGAAGGCTGACACTTGGCAGCAGCCGAGGTACCACCTCTTCATTTTTTCCCTCCTCCTCTTTCCTTATCATGACTCTCCTCCAATGAGTCATACGCGGTCTTCGGTACCACAAAGAGGACTTACAGCTGCTGTTGTAATCGCAGCGTCCGCTTGTTCTCTGCTTTCAGGAAACAAAATTGTATTCTCACGGCCGTTTTCGAATTTCTTCCCCATCTGCTTTGACCTTTCCCCCGAGGATGGCATTCCACCTCATGGGCGAGTCATACTGCTCATCTGGGATGACGTTCGTAGTCAGCCCATCTCCCTGACTACCCAGCTTTAAGCTGTTGCAGTCGGCATTTTCCTTCCTCACTTGACCTGTTCCCTTTGTACCATTTACATCCCTCCGTCATTCGGTATCACCACGGCAGACTTCATCCAGTTTATTGTGAAACACCCCCTTCCCTTTCCGCTGCTCGGTGACTTTAATGTGCACCATCCTCTTTGGGGTTCTCCCAGAACGGCTCCTTGAGGTGCCCTCTTAGCTGACCTTCACAGTCAAGTTAAACTCATCTGCCTTAACATGGGAGCACCCATATTCGTCTCAGACTCTACGTATACATATTCCCATTTGGATCTCTCTTTCTCCACTGCCCAGCTTGCCCATTCTCTCTGCAATGTACTAGAGCGAGCATTTCCCATGTGCTCTCAGTTTGCCGACTACTACCCCACCTACGCACACACTCAAATGGCAGCTTTCTAAGGTCGACGGCAGGCTTTCCTCCTGCCTGGCGCCTTCGAGGAACAACGCTTCTGCAGCTGTGCTGACCAGGTAGAATGTATTACAAACGTTATTCTTACCGCCGTGGAATGTTCCATTCCTCGCACTTCCTCTTTACCGCGACGTGTCCCAGTCCTTTGGTGGACTGAGGCGTGCCGCGATACAATTCGCACGAGGAGACGTGCTCTCCGCTTTTTTAACCGTTATTCTATGACGGCCAACTGCGTTCGTTACAAATTACTGCGTGCACACTATCGTCGCGTTCTTCGGGATACCAGAAAAGCTATCTGCATTTCCTTTACTCGTTCCTTTAACAGTTCGACTCCCTCTTCCGTCGTGTGGGCCAACCTCCGACGGCTTTCTGGCACCAAGCTCCATACGCCAATTTCCGGCTTGACAGGAGCAGATGATGTCTATTGTGTGCCCTATTGCTATCTCCAACACCTTGGGTCGCTATTTTGCTGATGTTTCGACCTCCACCCATTATCACCCTGCCTACCTCCAACGGAAACGAGTGGAGGATTCTCAGGCGATACCCGTCTTTTCTCAGAATCATGAGTGCTACAATGCCACCTTTACTATGAGGGAGCTACATCAAGCTCTCACTTCATCCCGGTCCTCTGCCCCAGGGCCGAACGATGTTCATTTAGACATTGCAAAACCTGTCTCTTGCAGGCGAGCACTTTCTCCTTCATACATACAATCGCATCTGGGAAGAGGGTACGCTTCCCAAATGCTGGTGTCAATCCACTGTCATATCTACAGGGTGTTACAAAAAGGTACGGCCAAACTTTCAGGAAACTTTCAGGAAACATTCCTCACACACAAAGAAAGAAAATGTTATGTGGACATGTGTCCGGAAACGCTTACTTTCCATGTTAGAGCTCATTTTATTACTTCTCTTCAAATCACATTAATCATGGAATGGAAACACACAGCAACAGAACGTACCAGCGTGACTTCAAACACTTTGTTACAGGAAATGTTCAAAATGTCCTCCGTTAGCGAGGATACATGCATCCACCCTCCGTCGCATGGAATCCCCGATGCTCTGATGCAGCCCTGGAGAATGGCGTATTGTATCACAGCCGTCCACAATACGAGCACGAAGAGTCTCTGCATTTGGTACCGGGGTTGCGTAGACAAGAGCTTTCAAATGCCCCCATAAATGAAAGTCAAGAGGATTGAGGCCAGGAGAGCGTGGAGGCCATGGAATTGGTCCGCCTCTACCAATCCACCGGTCACCGAATCTGTTGTTGAGAAGCGTACGAACACTTCGACTGAAATGTTCAGTTGCTACATCGTGCATGAACCACATGTTGTGTCGTACTTGTAAAGGCACATGTTCTAGCAGCACAGGTAGAGTATCGCGTATAAAATCATGATAACGTGCTCCATTGAGCGTAGGTGGAAGAACATAGGGCCCAATCAAGACATCACCAACAATGCCTACTCAGACGTTCACAGAAAATCTGTGTTGATGACGTGATTGCACAATCGTATGCGGATTCTCGTCAGCCCACGCATGTTGATTGTGAAAATTTACAATTTGATCACGTTGGAATGAAGCCTTATCCGATAAGAGAACATTTGCACTGAAATGAGGATTGACACATTGTTGAATGAACCATTCGCAAAAGTGTACCCGTGGAGGCTAATCAGCTGCTGACAGTGCCTGCACACGCTGTACATGGTACGGAAACAACTGCTTCTCCCGTAGCACTCTCCATACAGTGACGTAGTCAACGTTACCTTGTACAGCAGCAACTTCTCTGACGCTGACATTAGGGTTATCGTCAACTGCACGAAGAATTGCGTCGTCCATTGCAGGCGTCCTCGTCGTTCTAGGTCTTCCCCAGTCGCGAGTCTTAGGCGGGAACGTTCCGTGCTCCATAAGACGCCGATCAATTGCTTCGAACGTCTTCCTGTCGGGACACCCTCGTTCTGGAAATCTGTCTCGATACAAACGTACCGCGACGCGGCTATTGCCCCGTGCGAATCCATACATCAAATGGGCATCTACCAACTCCGCATTTGTAAACATTGCACTGACTGCAAAACCACGTTCGTGATGAACCTGTTGATGCTGCGTACTGATGTGCTTGATGCTAGTACTGTAGAGCAATGAGTCGCATGTCAACACAAGCACCGAAGTCAACATTACCTTCCTTCAACTGGCGGTGAATCGAGGAAGTTACAGTACATACTGACGAAACTAAAATGAGCTCTAACATGGAAATGAAGCGTTTCCGGACACATGTCCACATAACATCTTTTCTTTATTTGTGTGTGAGGAATGTTTCCTGAAAGTTTGGCCGTACCTGTTTCTAACACCCTGTATACCTAAGCCCGGTAAGGAGAAACACCTTCCTTCTAATTATCGTCCAATTTCTCTCACCAACTATGTTTGCAAAATGATAGAATGTCTGATTCATGCCTGGCTGGTATGATGGCTCGAGGCTCGCTTTTTACTAAACACTGCATAGTGGTGGATTTCGAAAGCGCCTTTCTGCAGTGGACCATCTCGTCACTTTATCAGTCTACGTCATTTCTGCGAAAATACCAGACTGTGGCTCTTGTTTTTCGATTTGGCGAAAGCCTACGACATCTGCTGGAGCGTTGGTTTCCTCCGTACTTCTACACTTGGGACTTCCGTTTCCTTCAGAAGTTTTTTAAAGAACGAGTTTTCAAGATACGTGTGGGTTCTGCCTTGTCAGGCACCTTTATCCAGGGAAACGATGTGCCTCAGAATCCATCCTGAGCGTCGTCCTCTCTGCGATCGCCATCAACCGTATAAAAGCCTCTCTCCCACTGGGCACTGCCGGCTCCCTTTTCGTTGCGGATTTTGCGGTCTATGGCAGTTCTCCACGGACTTGTCTCCTTGAGCGGCGCCTTCAACGACCTCTCGATCTTCTTTACTCATGGAACGTCGACAATGGATTTCATTTTTTCACTGACAAGACCGTTTGTATGAATTCCTGACAGAGCAGTTGGCTTCTTGCACTGTCTTTACATCTTGGGCCTGTTGGTCTTTTGCTCATTGAAACTACTAAATTCCCGGGGCCCATGCTTGATAGGAGACTTTCTTGGTGGTCCCACGTGTGTTACATGTCTGCCCGCTGTACGTGGTCTCTCAATGTCCTACGTGTCTTCAGCTGTACTTCCTCGGGAGCGGATCGGTCTACAGACCTCAGTTTCTACTGCTAACTTTTTCATTCGAGACTAGACTATAGATTTTTAGTTTAAGCATCCGCACGTCCGTTACAGTTAGGCCATTTCAATACTATCTAAAATGGTGGCATCCCTTTGGCCACTGGTGCCTATTAGACCAGCCCACTTGAAAGTCTGTATCCAGAAGCTGCCGAACTACCACTGTCATACCGTCGTGTCCTTCCCCTCAGTGGATGCGCATGCCGATTGTCTGCCATGGCTGGCCACCATCCTGTGCCTCCTTCTTCGACGACTCCTTTGATCGTCAGTATAGAATTCGCTGTCGTCTCTCGCTCCAGTACCTTAATTTTACGCTAGCTGCCACCTTTCCCGATGGGTGTGAACCCTTCACCACCTTTGGCTTCGTGCTGCGGCCTGTTTTCACCTTGGCATTCATTCGCTTCCTAAGGACACTACTCCATCCACGCTTTATCGCCGTAAGTGTGACGACCTTGGAACGGAACTTCGCAATAGTACTTTTGTGTACAATGATGGGTCTCGGACTGACATTGGTGTCAGATGTGCCTTCGTCATTGGTACCGACGGTTTTCGTTATTAGATCCGGAAACACCGCTCAGTATTTACAGCAGATCTCTCTGCCCTGTATCAGGCCACGCAGTACATCCGGCGACACAGGCTTTTCAACTGAATCATCTTCTCCGACTCCCTCAGTGCCCTTCAGAGCCTCTGTGTCCTGTACACCGTCCACCCCTTAGTGCAACGGGTCCAGGGAAAGTGTCACTTGCTCACTCTTAATGGAGCCACTGTGATGTTTATGTGAGTTCCTGCTGACGTCGGTCTGACGGGAAACGAGGCTGCTGACGCTGCTGCCAAGGCTGCAGTCCTCGTACCTCAGCCCGCGAGTACTCCCACTCCCCCCGATCTCTGTGTCGCCATCTGTCAGCAGGCGGCGTCACTTTGGCGTCACCAGTGGTCCCCCCTTCATGGCAACAAGCTCCAGGGAATTAAGCCTCTCCCAGCGGCTCGGACGACCTCTTCTCGGCCATCTCGCTATGAGATCATTTGAGCTTGGTTGCGTATTGGGCACTGCCTTTTTAGCCGTCGCCATTTGATCCCCCACCACTTTGTGTTCATTGCCCTCAGTCTTTGACAGTTCGCCATTTCCCGACGGGATGCCCTTTTTTAAAGCACTTACTTTCTCATTTAGGCTTTCCGTCTGAGTTACCGGCCGTTTTAGTGAACGACGCGCGGGCTCTCAACTGCATTTTACATTTAACCCGTCGTAGCATTATGGCGAAGGACATTCAGTCTTTAGTTCAGGAGCTCCGATTCCCTATGGCTTGTTTATGGACCTTTAATCCAAGTACCTGTTTTTAGCTGTCTCTCCTACTGTCGATTGGGTTTAAAATGTAGTCTTTTAACTCCTTTTTCGCCTTCGTGTTCTACCATTCTGACATGGCCTCGTATAGCCCTCGTTGTTTTAGCACCCTAAAACAAAACAATGTAAACAAGGTAGAAGAAAATGATCATTTCTGCCAAAACAGTCTCGCTTATTTAGTGTGTGTTACAACCGCTGCAGTATTAGAAAGGCCTATTTCGATTTATCTAGCAGACAGTGACAATGAAATGAAATGATCGTATCGCATTCATTGGCCGGGGTATCCCCTTCGGGGTTCGGCCACCGTATTGCTTTAAAACAGACGTAATCAAATCTAGAAACCTCACCAGTCTTCGGTATTATTCGTATTAACAGCTTCTCCAGTATTAGACAACGACGTATTGATTTTTCATGTGGCAAAACGTCTGACGAATAATCTCAATCAGCACTAACTGTGAGTGTTGTATTTTTCTTAAGGGTGATAGGATGTCAGACCGGCCGAGTGGGAGCAGAAGAGGCATCACAGGGCATTTTAATTTCCACTGCCCCGAATACACACTATGTGATCACAAGTATCCGGACACCTGGCTGAAAATGAGTTACAAGTTTGTGGCGCCCTCCATCGGTAATGCTGGAATTCAATATGGTGTTGGTTCACCCTTAGCCTTGATGACAGCTTCCAGTCTCGCAGGAATACGTTCAATCAGGTGCTGGAAGGTTGCTTGGGGAATGGCAGACCATTTCTCACAGAGCGCTGCACTGAGGGGAGGTATCGATGTCGATCGGTGAGGCCTGGCAGTAAGTCAGCGTTAGAGAACATCCCAAAGGTATTCTATAGGATTCAGGTCAGGACTCTGTGCAGGCCAGTCCAGTACAGGGATGTTATTGTCATGTAACATCTCCGCCACAGGCCCTGCATTATGAACAGCTGCTCGACCGTGTTGAAAATTGCAGTCGCCATCCCAGAATTGCTCTTCAACAGTTGGAAGTAAGAAGGTGCTTACAACATCAATGTAGGCTTGTGTTGTGATAGTGCCACGTAAAACAAGTGGTTCACCACCGTTTCCGAATTTACTGTTGACACAACACACGCTAGCAGAAGACGTTCACCGGATATTCGCCGCACCCACACCCTGCCTTCGGATCGCCACATTGTGTACTGTGATTCGTCACTCCACACAACGTTTTTCCACTGTTCACTCGTACAATACGCTCCTTACACCACACGAGGGGTCGTTCGGCATTTACCGGCGTGATGTGCGGCTTATGAGCAGCCGCTCGACCATGAAATCCAAGTTTTCTCACCTCCCGCCTAACTATGATAGCACTTGCAGTGGATGCTGATGCATTTTGGAATTCCTGTGTGATGGTCCGTTGAATTTCGCAGAGCGCCCCATTCTGCTCTCTCACGATGTCTAATGACTACTGAGGTCGCTGATATGGAATACCTGGCAGTAGGTGGAAGCACAATGCACTCAATATGAAAAACATATGTTTTTGGGGGTGTCCGGATTCTTTTGATCACATAGGGTAGGTTGTCTTTACTAAATATACACGTTTGAATTCGGCAGAGCGAAATACGGTGGCTTGCTATAGAAGAATGTTGTGTGAAGAGGCGTGACGCTACACTTAGGCACACGTAAGACCAAATAACATGCATTACATTTCGTCGAACATATTTGTTTGACATATCACACTCTTGAAAAGGGCGTGAGCTACGAAGCGAACATATTTTTGAAAAATCAATT
The DNA here is from genome assembly GCF_023898315.1 of Schistocerca nitens. Taxonomy (NCBI): domain Eukaryota; kingdom Metazoa; phylum Arthropoda; class Insecta; order Orthoptera; family Acrididae; genus Schistocerca; species Schistocerca nitens. Next base: position 1,651,738 of record NC_064619.1, on the reverse strand, counting down.
TCTTTTTAAATTTCTAGTCGTATCTCAAACGCACGAAGGGAGGGTGGGGAGGGGGGGGGCTGTAACGTTTTGCCCCTGTTGGGAATATCGTAGAACCACGGCTGCGCTTTCCAACTGACAGGCGAAACACACAAGCTTCTCTGTAAGGCAGAAATATTCCTACACTTAGCTAACAGTTTACAGCAGCGTTATCAGTGTTGAAATCAGTGCTACCAACCTCACTGCAGTAGTCTTGGCAAAATCGGACACCAAGAACTGCTTTGAGGAAAGCATAGGCATGGAAAAGGTGCACCTGTTAAACGAGAATCGGAGAGCTTCAACCATCTGAAGGCATGGACATTATACTGTACAAATAGATGCGCAGACGGAATGCTACTGGTCGGGATTTGTGAGTGTCATGGAACATAAATTTCTGGTGAGTAAGGATGAGCAAATGTCCGTCGTCAGTCTGGACATTGTAGCCAGGAGGAGGGTGCGCCCATGCACGTTGTAAACTGAGGGGCGTGGGTTATAATAATGTAGAATCGTTGGGTATGACTTTGCTCAGTTGAGGTTCAGAACAGGGGTTTTCTTGAGCGCATGTGCTTCTGTAGTTAGGTAAAAGGTATTCAGCATTTCTTGGTCTAGATTTTCTCGCCAGAAATGATGCCAAAACCATCTTTCGTAGTATACATCAGAACTCAGCGGGACTTTCTTTACACTGGGGGATACAGCTACAAGCAAAGCAATACTACATGGCACCCCTCTCATGGAGATGTTGCCAACTGAACTGGGAACATGTCCGCTAATGACTCCCATGGTAAAATACCAATAGGTACTGGGAAGTTAGTGTAAGATTCGATTGATACCGCTTTACACGCGAAACATTGTAGGTAGCAGAGCCACTAAGCGAAAATCTAGAATTAGACAAAATGCATTGTTTCGTGCACAGAAGTGTAGTGGATAAGTAACATTACTGGTGAATGAGGTCATGATTCCTAAATTAGGACCAGACTACGAATCGGTAAAAAAATTTTCAAAAAGCGTACAGGAGTTATGTCAGCAATGAAAGCGAGACAAAACTAAAACTTTGGAACGACAGGCACAGTCCATACAACATGAAGGACAACTGCCACAGTACCTAGTGCGTCAATGGATATTAGTCTCTAACCACTGCACGCCGAAGGGAAAGACAAAAAGCTTCTTGACAATCAGGTTCCTTATCACGTCATCTATACTGAAGAGCCCAAGAAACTAGGACACCTGTCTAATATCGTGTAGGGCTCCAGCGAGCACGCAGAAGTGCCGCAACCCGTCGTGGGATGGACTTGACTAATGTCTGAAGTAGTGATGGAGGGAACAGACACCAGGGCTGTCCATAAATCCGTTAAGAGTGCAAGGTGGTGGAAGTATCTTTTGAGTGGCACGTTGTAAGGCATCCCAGATTTGCTAACGAATGTTCATGTCTAGGGAGTTTGGTGACCAGCGGAAGTGTTTAAACTCGGAAGAGCGTTCCTGGGGCCCCTCTGCAGCAATCCTAGGCGTATGAGGTGTCGCATTTTACTGCACAATGGACATGAATGGATGCAGGTGGTCGGACTCCATGTTCACGTACGTGTGACCTGTCAGAGTCGTATCTAGAGGTATCACGGATCCCATATCACTCCAGCTGCAGACGCCCCACACCATTACAGAGCCTCTACCAGGTTCAACACCCCCCCTGATGACGTGCAGGGTCCATGGTTTCATGAGGTTGTCTCCGTAACGGTACACATCCATCCGATCTATACAATTTGAAACGAGATTCGTCCGACGAGCCAACATGTTTCCAGTCATCGACAGTCTAATGTCGGTGTTGACAGGTTCAGGAGAGGCTAAAGCTTTGCGTAGTGCAGTTATCAAAGGTACACGAGTCGGCCATCTGCCCCGAAAGCCCATACCGATGATGATTCGTTCAGTAGTTCGCATGCTGACACTTGTTGATGGCCCAGCATTGTGCGGAAGGGTTGGACTTGTTGCACACTCAACGATTCTATTCAGTTGTCGTTGTTCCCGCTCATGCAGGGTCTTTTTCCGGCCGCACCGATGTCGGAGATTTTATGTTTTACCGGATTTCTGATATTCACGGTACATTCGTCAAATAGGCGTACGGGAAAATCCCCACTTCATCGCTACCTCGGAGATGCTGTGTCCTACCGCTCGTGCGCTATCAAACCAGTTTCAAACTCAATTAAATCATGATAAACTACCATTGCAACAGCAGTAACCGATACAACGGCTGCGCGAGACACTTGTTGTCTCATATAGGCGTTGCCGAGTGCAGCGCCGCATTCTGCCTGTTTACAAATCTCTGTACTGAATACGCATGCCTGTACTAGTGTGTTTGGCGCTTCTGTGTAGATGACTGCTTCAATAAATGTTAAAATGCATTCTTAAAGTAAAACATCTATTGTCGATGGAAAAAGAGTTAAGGTGTTTAATGTAATGGTAGATGCGTTGCCACAAGTCCTAATAATGGAGTCAAGGGGCGGGAAAACGACTGAAAATGTTAGAGAGCGTATGTGCAAACAGGATGCACTTCATAACCTGCACACTGATTACACCTTACAAGTTACAGTGCTTAGGATTAGTTGTTACATCTGAGAATTTTTTAATGCTTGTGTTTTTCTTTTCTTGTTAGAGTGTATTCTGAATTTGTGCAAGTTAGTATAGATCCATACAATTGCCTAATGGTTACGTGTTATTTCTTAGTTGTTTTGTTGTGTATAAGCACAAGACGCAGTGTGAGAGTGAAAACAGTTCATTTCTTCAGGTGGCGGATCCCAGAAACAACTGAATGGATTGCGATAATCCTGGTGTTGCTACAAGGTAGCGATGGAGGATCAATGTATTCAGTTAGTTATAGTACTTTCTCGAGGATCTGATGTGTTATTACGAGTCATCAATGGACACTGAAGTTGATGTGTGGGAGATAAGGAACGAAGTTTTCATATTGCAAAAGTCGTTCATAGAATTACATTAGGAAATGCAGGGTAACCCAATTCTCACAGAGGTGTGCTGGGTAAATACTGGGAACTGAAGCCATCGTACGGTAAACTCTGAGTTAGACTAACGCAAATCAGTGACACTTTACTGCGGACGATAGATTACAGTAAAAGAGGGTGGCTGGATGCAGGTGGGAGAAACTGAAAGACAATGTTTGCAGCGGCGGAGGAGGAAAATATCCAGGAGCAGAATAAAATGGTTAAGCAAGTGCAGACGATGGCAGTCTCTACGGCAATGATTGTAGGGTGGCATCCCACATAACTGTCGAATTTAGATCAGGGCATTCTGAATAATAACGAAATGGTGCGTGAGTTAACCGTGGAGTAAGCCCAGTACTACTGCTATACAATGGATACAGTGAACAGGGGAAATACAAAAACGACAGAGCTTACGGGAGAGCAAACTGTCAGTAGCCAGACTATTGCGAGCATTAGCAGATAGACTAAACGATGCGAGAAGTGGTGGAAATAGTCTGCCATGCGGTAAACGGACAGTTGAGTTCGGTATTACTGCCACCATGAAAATTCTTGACAGTGATGCGGCTAGTAGAAAAAGAATTTCCTACGGAGCTACGACACGTGACAGAGATGTCGGAAAAGAAGGTAACACATAGCAATCGTATAAGTGAATATGGAAGATCAAAGTTACGGGTATTAGTCCAGCTACCAGTGCTACGAATATTTTCTCAGTATCAATGGTTCACTGTTATCCAGTAAGATAGATAAATTGATATGAGTAAAGAAGCCAGAGCTGTTAATAATTTCGGAGCACTGTTCTTTTGTAACTAAGAGACCTACGAAGAGATTGAAAGAAAATATCACCATTTGTACACCCAGAAAAGTGCAGACTGACGCACAGATATTCGAAGTGCAACTGTTTCTTGGGCTAACAGAGGTATTGCCACCGCAGTCTCATTTTCCCAAGGTAGCTGCACATTGTATATGCTGAGCGTTTGTATCGGAAACTATGATCGTGAATTGCTGTAAGAAAGGAAAACTTTAAGGCGTGGTAAAGTTCGAGTTACTTACTACTGGCATTGTGGTGAACGGCAGGACTTTTGAGAGCTAGGACGAACTTTCACCTTCCACCTACATTCACGGAGACGACGGTATTCTACCAACTCATTGTGCATTGTATTTGTCACACAACCAGTTGGAAGTACTGCAAACGGAAAACGTAACCTACCTTGACAACAACGCGAATCTTGATCTCATGCGCACTTTAAACAAACTAATAGCGCCTCAGCAAGCCAAGTGTCCATGGAGCAGATACTCTACATATTGAACAACATGAAGAGAACAGATGCCGCTATCTGGTAACCGCAAGCATTGCGACTACTGGTCTTGCCGTGTTTCTGACAGCTATTTATGCACTTCGCTTTTGTCTCAGAATTACCCATTCTTCGCACCTACCGACGCCTCAGGTACCTGTCGAGTGGTTATCTAACCTAATCCGAGGAACGTATACCAAAAACAGAAATAAGCATAGTTTAGCGTAATTATAAAAATGATTCATGAAACCGAAAGTTAAGACTAATGACATAGAATTAGGAAACAAAGAATCGGTCCAGGTAAAGCAGCCCTCACGAGCAGAAGTGTTGGTACAATGGGAACAATGTACAATTATGCAAGCAGATTTATGAGGTTAGTGCAGAGGAAAATTAAAGGTGTAATTTGGGAAGAAATTATAAACAGGGAAGGAATGTTGCGTAACAGAATATTTTAGTGGTACACGTTTAAATTTTTTAGAAGATCTACGTGGCAATATCTGTTCAGAGAAGCTTATCTCTGGGCCAGTGTGCTAGTTGGAATGTCTACAGGAAATACTGCCCGCGCTGCAGACGCCAGGGCAAGAAGCCAGTTTTGCCTGCCTCAGAGCGAGACAGACAGAAACGCAAACATTGCCGTGCTACATAATAAGATTCTATGAGAGTAACACTACGTAACTTCAACGCCCGAGTGCCACTGGATTCTTCAACACTAAGATAATACCAACCTGATGCACATCACAGCCACAGTCTTCCATTGTTGACTAATCGGTCGTTGTGAATGGGAAGCCTGGCGTGTGGCCAGCTCTCCTATACTATGGGTCGTCGCAAATGGTCTGCAAGCTATTATCTCCACATTGTCCAGGTGTGGTGCATTCACGATCTTCCTGGCCAACTCGAGAGCATCTGCTGCAGTCTTGGCCGCTTCGTGGTAGATGATCAGGGCCTAGTCTTCACGGTAACTGACATCCTGGAACACGGTCTGCAGCCTCCAAATGAACATGAGACGGACTGTCTTCAAGAGCGCTGATTGGGAAACCAGTGTGTTGCGGAGGAACACGTGGGCATTTGACGCTTCCTCAACAATTCCTCTCCCCCCTCCTATATGGTCACTAACACTGTACTCAGCTATAGCACTAACCTGCAAGACGATGTCATGTCTTTCTCAACGTGCATCAACAACTCTTCGCGGCACGCACGACTACTTCTGTGCACCGAAAGCCGCTCCGAAGACAACTCTGTACACTTTGCACAGTAAATAAGTATTATTGCATATATCACTGTATCAGAGAAGTCTCCAGACGTGAACTGGGACAGTCATCTATACAACACGATCGCCCAACCGTCTATAATGTGACCTAATCTCCCTAGGCCACAACAGTACTTTCCAGGAAGACAACACCCAAGTCAGAAAGCTGCGGCCTAGGTATTATAGTGATGTGGTATATCACTGGGCATTCAGGCTCAAAATTCAAAGTCATGATATAACCCTGTAACACACCGGCACCTCTCAGGCAATTGTGTGACTAAAAAATTGCAAAGGATTGAAGGTCGCCCATCCACTGTGGGCATTCTGGCTTTGAAATCAAGGTCTCCTCCCTCTTCTCATACGCTTCCCTTTTCTCTGCAGGCCAATAGGATGACTTAAATCAATTCCCACTCGACCTCCCTCTTTTTGTTACTATCGTAACTGCTTCAGTTCAGTCATTTGTGCTCTGTGGACCATAGTGAGAGGATCAGCAGAGAGATCATCCACTGTCTCCCAGATATAATAAAAAGAGGCTCCGCAGCTGAACATAATCTTCCTGTCTTTATAATAATAGTGAGGAAGAAACAACGGCATTTTCTGTAAGCACTCGAATAAATGTGATCACATCCTACTGCTGTTTACAATTTCGTTACATTTATTGAACAGTTATCTCTATAAAGGGTGCTTCACTAGCTGTTGCTACCTAGAATAACTCCGAAAGTATAATAGTATCTGAGACGTTTGTGGGACAACGGGGACCACAATATGACGTTGGTTTTTATTGCTAAGTGGGGTGCGTCAGAGATATGGTCAACTTTGTTTATTTAAGTAGGATGCTATAGTTTGGTACTTATTTTCTGATAGCGGCTATCGAGACGAATCCAATGATGTGTAACAGTAAGGTCTTTGAAGGTCAAGAAGGTGGCATGAACGTCCATTTACAGAAGGTGTTCGAAGTGACGACCATTGGTATCAATGCAGCGCTTCAATCTTCTTATCATGGATTGAGTGGTATTCCTTACCACTTTGGCACTTGTCGAAGCACATGCTCTGACAATTCTTTCGTATATCGTGCAAATAGTAAACAGTCGCCGAATACGGCTTATCCATTTAACGTACCATTGACATGAAAACTCCATTCGATGGTTTCGTAATACAACACTAATAGTAACGGTAAGACTTGGCAATGGCCTTGCCGCAGTGGTTACACTGGTTCCCGTGAGACCACCGAAGTTCAGCGCCGTCGGGCGTGGTCGGCACTTGGATGGGTGACCATCCAGGCCGCCATGCGCTGTTGCCATTTTTCGGGGTGCACTCTGCCTCGTGATGCCAATTGAGGAGCTACTCGACCGAATAGTAGCGGCTTCGGTCAAGAATACCATCTTACGACCGGGAGAGCGGTGTGCTGACCCCACGCCCCTCCTATCCGCATCCTCCACCGAAGATGACACGGCGGTCGGATGGTCCCCTTAGGCCACTCGTGGCCTGAAGACGTAGTTATTTGATTTTTTTTTCTTTGAAGACTAGTATCGTCGAATCAAGTGTGAATGATGTATTTCTTCAAAGAACGAGTCGATATGCTTCTCATTTGCGGAGAATGCCAACGAAATTCAGTGAGAGCTGGAGACTTATACGCCGAAAGATATCCTCAACGTACTCACCCTACAAGTCGTATATTTAAATATGTGTATGATAAATTGAGAGCAACTGGATCTTTAACGTATGGGAAACATATGCTGCAAAGGACAGTTACTAACGAGGAAACGGAAATTGGTACTCTTGCCACTGTGGTTCGAGATCCTTGTGTTGGTTCGCGTCAAATCGCAAGGGAATCTGGCATGAGACACACTAGTGTTGTTCGCGTTCTGTATCGCCATAAATATCATCCTTACCACATCAGTCTCCACCAAGAATTAACTGGCACGTATTGTAAGCGTCCCACTGATTTCTACCGATGGGCACAACTTGAGATTCAGAGGGATGACACATTTATTAATTCGATTTTATTTACTAACGAGGCTTCATTAACGAACCATGGAAATGTTAATTTGCATAACATGCATTATTGGACAACTGACAATCCCTGCTTGCTGCGGCTTGTTGCACACCAGAAACCGTGGTCAGTGAATGTATGGTGTGGGATTGTGGTGGACAGAATTATAGGCCCCTATTTCATCGAAGGAAGATTTAATGGTGGGAAGTACACCACATTCCTGCAAGAAACATTAGGTCTGTTATTGGAAGAAATACCCTTAGGAACAAGGAACAGAATGTGCTATCAATACGATGGGTGTCCGGCACATTCTTCGCTCATAGCTAGAGATGAGTTGCAGAGACAATTCTCAAATCGTTGGATTGGACGCGGAGGAGATGTGTCGCGGCCGGCTCATTCGCCAGCGTTGACACCTCTGTATTTTTTCTTGTGGGGATTCGTGAAATACATTGTTTATAAAGACGTTCCAACCACACGTGAAGATATACGAGAGAGAATGGTCAGAGTACGTGCTTCGCTAAGTGCCGAAGTGATAAGGAATACCACTCAGTCCATGATAAGAAGATTGAAGCACTGCATTGAAAGGATTGGTCATCACTTCGAACACCTTCTGTAAATGGACGTTCATGCTACCTTTGGTACCTTCGTTGACCTTCAAAGACCTTATTGATACACATCATTGAATTCGTCTCGATAGCCGCTATCGGAAAATAAGTACCAAACTGTAGCATTCCATTTAAAGAAACAAAGTTGCCCTTCATATCTTTCAAGCTATCCCACCTATCAACAAAAACCAGCGTCATATTATGGCCCCCGTTGTCCCATGCCACTTTTGTCCCACAAACGTTTCAGTTCCTATCATACTTTCGGAGTAATTCTTGGTGGCAATAGTTAGTGACACCCTGTATACCAACTCTAAAGGCACACGTAAATATCAGACTGAACAGTTACCACTGTGCTTTACCCTAACAAATAAATCATGGCTACGTACCAAATCTATGAGGAACTTGTCCCTACATTATTAATGTGTGATACTATAGTTTGTTAAAAACAGTGACAGTTTCCTGTAAGCACTCCAACGTGTTAGGACCTCCCATTGCTGTTTACAGTTTTGAGGTAATTTGTTTAATTTTGCCAAATTTCCACAAATATCCACTTTTCATGAAGACACACATAAATATAGACTTCAAGTGTTAAGCAAAAAGCAGAATATGATAACTAAACAAATACATTGGTGTCCCACATTATACAAATAGCACAGTGCAACAAATGCGCACCAAGTATGCAAATAGCTCACTCTTGCATTATTACTGTGTTCAAAAAGAGTGGTGTCTCTATTAGTGCCTCAGACGAGTCTAACTATATGAGATTATAATAGACGCATTAATAATAATGGAAAATCAGAAGCATTAGGACCCATAACCCTGTCATCGCTAAATTCACACTTTAAACAATTACCCCTCTGGCAAAGAATCAGGATGTGTGAGGCACTGTGGCACCTATTGGGCAGAAAACAGGGGTTCCCAGACTACAAGGTGTTACCGTATCAATACGTGAAGCACAGTGGCATCTGTTGGACAGCAAGCGGTCGCAGACATATTTTCCTCAGTCGCGGGAAACAAACCAGTACTGTTCGCAAACAGCATGGGTATTGTGCTGCTTGACACAGTCACATCGTTGAAATATCTCCGTGTAACGTTCCAAAGCGATATGAAATAGAACTAGCACATAAAGAGTGTAGTAGGAAAGGCGAATGGTCGACTTTGGTTTATTAGGAGAATTCCAGGCAAGTGTTTTGTCCTCAAAGGAGACTGCGTATAGGACGCTAGAGCGACCAATACCTAAATACTTCTCGAGGGTTTCGGATCTCTACATGTGTGAATTAAAGGAAGACATCGAAGTAGCTCAGAGAGAGGCTGCTAGATTTGTTATTGGTTCTTTTGAACAAAACGCAAGTACTGCGGAGATACTTCGGGGGCCCAAATAGTAATTTCTGGAGGGAAGATAATATTCTTTTCGAGGAACGCGACTGAGAAAATTTAGAGAACCGGCATTTGAACCTGACTACAGAATGATTCTGTTGCCTCCATCATATATTGCGCGTATCGACCATGTATATAAAAGACGAGAAATTAGGGCTCATACGAAGGCATATAAACAGTCGTTTTTGCCTCACCCTGTTTGCGAAGGGAATAGGAAAGGAAATGATTAGTAGCGGCACGAGGTGCCCTCCGCCAAACGCAGTAAGGTGGATTGTGGAATATCGATGTGGATGTAGATGCGTGCTGTTTACGAAGTACATGCAAGGCATCGACGGCAGGAGTACGTCCTAAGCATGCAACCTGCAGAATTCAGTGGAAATGATGAGACGTGAATCTCCTGAATCTTCTCCTCAGTTTTAATTTGTTTTCAATAAGAGGCTTGTCTATCCTATTCCCTCCTGTACCGGGGTGGGTAAGTGTTTGGAGTTTAAATTTAGCACTGACGCGCGCGCGCGCGCGTGCGCGCGCACGTGTGTGTGTGTGTGTGTGTGTGTGTGTGTGTGTGTGTGTGTGTGTGTGTGTGTGTGTGTGTGTGTGTGGCTCTCTACACTTTGAATTTTCTGTCGTTATTTACAACTCTAGTGTAATTTTATAGTGCAGGATCCTGTAAGGCAACCTTACAATGATGCCAGCATCTTTTAAAACAATAGTAATGCAGGGGCAAGTTAGTCATAGACTTTATACATATTTGTTGTAGTGTGCCATTTTTTTATCGTTGTATATGAGAATGTTTGTGAAAAACATTGCACTGTTCTACTTGTTAAACAGGGATACTGATCGATTTACTTAAATATCTCACTTTGCTAATTGTTTAAACTGCAATTCAGTGTATTTGTTTGAGTATCACACTGTGCTGTTTGTTTCACTTAAGTCTCATATTTAAGCACATCGTCTTGAAAAGTGGTTATAAGGAGAAAAATTGGCCAAATTAAACAAATTGCCCAAAACCGTAAATGGTATTTGGAGGCACTTATGCATTAAGTACTTGCAGTAAAATGCCCCTATTTTTAACAAACTATGATACCAGACATTAATAATGAAGTGACGAGTTGCTCATAGGTTTGGTAAATGGAAATAGTTTATTTGTTAAAAATGCGGTGTTGTAATTGTTAAAGTTCATATTTACACCTACCTTTAGAATGGCTATTTGGTGAAAATCGGTAAAAAGTGTAACAAAAATTGTAAATAACAATAGGTAGTACTCATATGTTGAAGCATTTACAGAAATTTCCATTGCTTTTAACACACTACTATAGCAATGCGAGGAAGTGGTTGATTACAATACTTACATTCTGCTCTGCATTCTTTTTTCATGATGCCTGGAAGGCGGTGACTGTTCCTCTGATAAACCTATCGCTACAGTGACAGGGCACAAATAATTAAACTCATGCGATTGGAATAATAATGAAAAGGGGGAAGGGGGGCGGACTTAAAGTAATCTATCCTATTGCCCTAGAGAAAAGCAGGATGGAGGGAGGGAGGGGAAGGTGACCTTGACTTTGGGACCAGAAGGCTCACTTTTGAAGGGTGACGTACATTTTCCCGCCAGATCTTAGTTACGCATTTGCTCGGAAGTCGTGATCAGACCCGTGACAGGAATCAGGTTACGTAGTAACCTTGAATGTACAGGACGCCATTACCCCAGAGGTGTGGGCGCGGTGTGATGGCGTAATCTTGAATTTGCAGCTTCAATGTGCACTGATGTACTACGTTCAGAAATACGATATTGGATCACATTTGGTGTCCTCTACAACACACTAGCAGGATAACAACTCTACTGAACACATCTTCAGTGTCCAGCTCTAAGCTTTAAAACCACCTAGGAACCTACACCATAGCTTTTATAAGATTGCTGATTACTTGCGGATATTATGAGTTACCCCAGCGTCAGGTACTGTAACTATGAAAAGTAACTGTTACTGTGATCTATTATAATAGTGTGTTATTGATGCAGTACATTCCAGAAACAAGCTTCACCAAAATCTTTACTGTCCTTGCGTAGACCAATAAAAAGTAATTACAGTGAGACCACAGCATGAGGTACAATCCTTTCTTGCAGTAGTTAACAAGTTATGCTCTAACTTTCGACTGATACAAAAAGGTATAAATTTAACATATCAACTCAACACGCTTTCTGTAAAATCGTCTGCGTAATGTTTTAGTGAATAAAGAAAGAAATTTAGTCCCAAATAGATCTACAGTCCTGTTTAGAGACAGCCAATTCGTTGCCAAGCAGCATTACCATACGAATTTAGCTAGAAAGAGAAAAGGTGAGTCCGTGATCGCTAAACAGTGTGCCACTGGCCTTGGTAAAACCTGTAGGCTCTCATAGAGTGAAAGCGTGTTATGCTGTTGATTGTGGATTAACAGATTTTTAGTTTCCCAGGCGATTTGTCGCTTTATCTTTACTCCATGTTTAGAAAATTCCCCTACTTGTCTTCATCAGGTGCTCACTCGTAATTTCGTACTGAGTCTGGATTCCAACCAAATACCTGACGAAAAATCTGTTGGCAAAGTATCTAGTAACGATAAAATGATAACTTGGCTGCAAACCCATAAAGTTGCCATCAACGAATAAACGAATATCCCAAAAGGATTCTGAAGGATGACTGGCGAGTATTGTACTTCGGTCAGAAAGTGACAGCAAGTTCGATGCCCTCTTGAAGCTACTGTGAGAAATTCAGTACTTGCTGGTATGAGGTTCATCACCCTCCTTAATTTATTTTCATGCTTACGAATTAAACCAACTTTTCGCTGAATTAGCTGTCAGTGTCATGGATTTATTCAGTCACTCACTCATCGTGTTCTGCAAATCCCATCAAGAAGGAGAAACTTTAGAGAAGTGGAACGAGTAAAGGGATACATTAACATAAGACGAAGCCATCATAGAAACTTATTAATGCTATTCACGCCTACGCCATCTAAAATTAATCCGGTAAGTTATTGAAAAAGTTGCAGTCTCCTCAGTTTTATTATATAGTTGCTTTTCATTTGTTGTTAGTAGCTTACTATGGACTTGATTACAATAGCTTTTTCCACGGTGAATATTTTTTACTCCTTTAAATACTGGCTCCTTTTTGTAGGACATTTATAAGAAACACTGCTACTTGCCATGAGGCTGACAGTATTTTTCCGTCACTAAATCTAGGTAGCAATTTGTGTAAGGAATGGCTAATGAGGTATTCTTTTAATTCTATTTTGAAGTGTTAGGGATTCCAGAATTCTTGCTTTATGTTAGATGGAAATTTGTTGAATACCTTACCAGCAGTGCATAAAATTTCATTTTGAAACCTGGGCAAGGAGACAAAAGCTGTATGAAAGTCATTTTTGTGTCTATTGTTGTAAAAGTGTCTATCACAGTTCATTTGAAAGTGGTTTTACTATCAGCAACAAAACAAGTTAAGGAATAAATATTTTGGTAAGTGAGTGAAAGAATTCAGAGACCTGTACAAAGACTTCTGTGAGATGAGCAGTTACCTACTTTACACAACATTCATATGCTCGTTTCTGCTGAGTAAACTTTGTATTCTCTTCAGGCGCCCTGTCTCAGACGAAACCTCTACAAGACGATAGGGAGAAGAAATATGCGAAGTGTGCCAATGATCTTGTATTTACGTCAGTGCAATAGGGAGATGCATCTAAGAATGTATCAAGCTGAACCGAGCTTCCTAATTAGTTTAATCATTTGTTGATTCCATTTCAACCTATCCAGCAGGACCCCAAGGCATTTTGCGCTCTGTGTTTCATTCATTGCGAGATCATTAGTGTCTATTTCTAGTGCTAAGAATTCTCTATTGCTTGCATGAAATTCCGTACCGTGTCTTTGTGAGATTAAAACTGTTAGACATGAACCACTCGTAGATGTTATCAGCTGTCAACTGAGGTGTGCCTTCTAGGGATGAGTTTAGACTCGGATGGCATCAGAAAACATTCGTTTTTTAACTACCCTTTACATTTACTGGAAGATGTATATCAGAAACAGGAGTGAGCCAAGCACCGATCCTTGTGGCACTGCAAGAGTTTAGTTCATCCATTTCGACATCTGTTTTGACGGCTGAGATACACTCTGTTAATGTAATAATGAGACCAGCCATGCAAAAGAGGTAACACTTCTATTTGTTACGTAGAATTTTCTGAAAAACACAGTCCTTGGTTTTGTCAAGCTCACAGAATATAGCAACAGGGGAATTCTATTACTTCCCTGATAAGGAAGAGGAACACGCCGGTCAATTCTTCCTCCAGAAGCCGGCCGCTGCGGCCGAGCGGTTCTAGGCGCTTCAGTCTGGAACCGCGCGACCGCTACTGTCGCAGGTTCGAATCCTGTCTTGGGCATGGATGTGTGTGATGTCCTCAGGTTAGTTAGGTTTAAGTGGTTCTAAGTTCTAGGGGACTGATGACCTCAGATGTTAAGTCCCATTGTGCTCAGAGCCATTTGACTGATGACCTCAGATGTTAAGTTCCATAGTGCTCAGAGCCATTTGAACCATTTCCTCCAGAACCCGTGTACGAAAATGTAATTCCCAGCTTATCTGCAATGTTTGATATTAGTAATGCATGATTTTGGCTTTGGAATTACAAAGGAGGTCAGAAAAGCAGTTAAAAAGTAAGCTAGGTACATCTAAATTCAAATATAGCAGTTAGCACTGGATGAAGCATCCTATGCCCGGACAAGCAGATTGCGAGACAAATTGACTATGCAGTTCACGGAAGAAATCCGAAATGTACTGTGCAGACCTATTGAAGGTACCATAGATATTTAATAACGAAATTATGACATTGGACGTCCTGAGAAATCCCTTGTTAATGCATCCAGTGTCAAAACACACTGATCAGCCACAACATTATGAACACAGACCTGCTACCGATATAAACCCGCCCAGGCGATAGCAGCGTCACATAGTGAGGAATGACTGCTAATCACACATACGACCGCAGCATGTAGCACCAATGAGCGTGCTGTCCGTGTGTAGAATAGGGAAGGTGCGCGATCGGAGTTTGAAAGAGGGCAGATTGTGATGGCAAGGAGGATCGGCACGAACATTTCAGGAACTGCACGACTTGTCGGGTGTTCTTGGAGTGCTGTGGCGAGGGATGAAACCAAGGTAAAACCACGTCTGCACGTCGTGGAATTGGGCGGCTACCCGTCTTCACACATGTCGTAGACTGGGCAGACTGGTAATACAGGACTGTTGGCCAACTGTAGCGGAACTACCATCCAACTTTAATGCTGGACAAAAGTGTATCTGATCACACACTGCACCGAACACTCATAACAATGGGCCTTCGCAGCCAACGACCCGTGCATCTGCCAATGTTAACACCACGACGTCGGCAACTACGACTGAAATTGACACGTGACCATTGGCGCAGTGCCACAGCTTGGTCTGATGAATCCCGATACTTTCTTCATCTTGCCGATGGGAGAGCGCAAATCTGTCATCTTCTGGCGGAACAGTTCCTTGACACCTGTACAGCATGAGGGAGACTAGCTAGTGGCGGCTCCATTGAGCTGCGCAGAGCATTCACGGAGGCATCGATGGGTCTAGAGGAGCTCGTTCACGGCATCGTGACGGCCAAGTGTAGCGTACCCTGCTTGCATACCACGTACATTTCTTCACGATCATCCTGTTTGCCAACAGTAGTGGCAGTTCTCACGAAGATAATGCGCCATGTCGCAAGGCCAGGAGTGTGATGGAGCGGTTAGAGGAACGTAGTGTCGAGTTCCGACTGATGGTCTGGCCCGCAGCTATCCAGATGTGGTGTCGGTTCCCTCCAGCGATCTACCATAGCCTCGTTGCTTCCGGGCCACGATGCGTCGATACTGTTATCCGTGACAGAGGTTGACTTATCGCCTATTACATAGATGGCCATAATGTTCTGGGTGAACAGTGCATTAGTAATGTAAGCCACATCCCTTGTCGATTCGAGAATTTGTTTAATACCTACCCCACTCTCGCCTCTCATTTTGTACGAGAAAAGTAAAATGACGTTTAAATTCACTAACAGCTACCCTCGCGCTCCCCACCAGGTCGGGTACCTCATCTACGCCGTAATGGGGCCGGCTCCCCTTGCCACGGTAATGAGCGACGTATCGCGTAAGCGAAACCGAAGCCGCGAGCTGGGGCGAGCACAATCAGCAGCTGGGGAAGGAGCGCGTCGTATTGCTCTCCAGTTTTATGAGCCAAGAATCACCGCAGGTTAATAGTCCCTCGGCAGCATGCTGCTCGCAATTTGAAACCAGTACCTGGAGCTTGTTAGAAGTTCTCAGCTGTATAATGAAGGAGCGTTTTTTGTCCTCAGCGTTCGAAGGCGGTCTGGTTGCAGCTATACAGTTACTGACAATGGAACAGAGAAGTTATTTACCAAATGTCTGTTAAGTGCATGACTTTCCAACTTAATTCTTAGAAACAGTGTTTGTCTAATTTTTCGCTCGTATGAAGCCATAAAATTTTTAACAAAGTACTAGAATTGTTAGCTGTACATAATTCCGATTCTTTTACGGTATCAAACATGAAAACTTGAACTACGTTAAAGTAATAACCGAAACTGAACTTTCTACGCACAAGTATTTTCCTGACCCTTTACAATTTTGAGGTATTGTGAACACATATTTTCACTTTCCCCTTGTTTCGTAATAATGCAGGCAGAACTCCACCATTACACACTGTTCGTCGTGGAAGGCTTGCTTCTGTTGGACGTTTCTTCATAGCCAGGTGTACAAATCTTCTGGGAAACGTTCTCCAACTAACGAAAGACTCCCAAGTCTCATCCTTTTGTGAGTAATGCAAATGTAACGGCTATCTTACCAACTGTAATATATCCTAAAGCTTCCGAAGTATCATTTCCCACTCTTTGGTGAGAGTAACATTTGCTATCTTGAGTTTTTCTTCCATGTAACTGACTTTTCTTTTCTTACCCTGTCAGATTCTGATTAGGTGTTTTACTATTTCGTGGAGCCTTGTTTAAGACTATATCACGAGGCACTATTACTAGTGGCAAACCTTACACCAACTTCTGTTTTTTCTACTAATGCATTTCCTGAAACTTTGGTTCGTAGATGAGATATAAGAATTCCCATTTTCATTTTTTATGTTTTGTAGGAATCATTTCCAGTGTTTTGTTTGCGCCAGACATAGTTGACATCGAAGCGAAAATGGATGGAGCTTTTAATGTTTGCATAAATGTTTGAATAATTGGCTTCTGCATAAACGACAACGCCGGGAACCGAACTGCTTTGCACGTCTCGGTGTGCGCATTCAATAATGAAACACAGACGGGTGACACCTGTTGGGACCCGCCGCTGCTACACCAGACTGCGAGCTCCTGAGGAGCCAACTGACTATGAAAACATAGCAAGGCCGGGCACCAACTGAAACTGCCTTTCCATCTGGAACAGTGTATGTCGGTACTGCAAAGAAAGAAAAATGTGTAATTCTTTTGCTTATTTAATGAAATTAGTAGTTACGTTTTATCCACCTGGACGGACCCACATTTAGGCAGTTGCCACTTTTCACTGATGTTTCTTTAAAGTATAGTGAACAACAGCGATTTTGTTTGCCTAAGTTGTATGGATGGCGACTTAGTTAACTGATGTGTTGAGAAGATTTGTGCAGTAGGCTTATATGGTAGAGCAGCCAGATAGTGACTACAAGGGTCAGTTGTTATATTTGTTTGCTAAGAATAAAATGACGTCTTGGAATATAAAATACTTTTATTATTATTACTATTATTATTATTATTTCTAGGGAATCGTCGACGCTTGAGTTTCATGTAAACCGATAACGAGTTTTACATAAACTTCGTAATGCTGAACGATATGCCACAGGTGTAAGAAAAATTCTTGAGTTACCATTGTAGTCTGACTTTCTAATAACCTGAATTGTGTGGGTTGTGTAATAAATTTTCAGGCTCTATTAAAACCTTAATGAGTAAATAAAGAGTTAATATTTTAATGGAGGGAATGAGGCATGAAGCCATTTGAGGAAAAACGAAAATAATATAATTTCAAGTCAGCCAGAAATAATTTGGACAGAATCGAAAAGGGACAAAAGAACAACCGAAAAAGCTAATACATAAATATTTACTGAATCATATTAATTACTGTAATTCTGAGAAAACTCGTGACCAGACCCAACGATAGTCGAGAAACATCTCAAATTACAGCGTGCCAACAGCAAAAGCGTTTTGAATACTGCAGACAGTTTTATTTTCCTTTTTTCAGCCAGCAGCCAGACACGTCATTTCCAGGCTGTGGGTCGGGCTGGCGGATGGGAGGGAGTGTTACCTAAATAGCTTTACGTAACAGGGACAGTGAAACAAAAGCTAGCGAGGAGTAATATCACGGCAATATTTTTAGCGTCCGGCTCAATATTCTCGTTATAAACATGCAAGTGAATATCAGTTGTGCGCTAATTTATACTGCAGTAACTGTGGCAAATACGACGAGAATCGGAAGTTAGTCGCAATCAGTAACTAGCTCAGGGATCCCCTGAGTTTACATCTCTATGTATAAAAGACAATGTCCTGACTGACTGATGTGGATCTTATACTGTAGGCGTCGTTTAAGAAAGGATTGTCCGAAATCCCAGTAGGGGACAACAGGCGTTTGTAAGGTATTTTGCCATTAAGGGAATTTTGAAGCTAGAACTACGAAAACTGGTATTTGGTTTCTCAGTCAGAAAATAAAAAAAATACATGTTTCTACATTTTTGGTGATTTAAACACTGAGGGTATAAAACAGAGGGTGAAAGCTTTTTTAAAAAATAAATAATAACTCAGAAAATTTTAAAGGAGTATAAGGCTACATTTATAACAATTGGTGTTTTACTTTTGGCTAGCAATAAAAAAATATATGTGAGTATATCTGGAAATTCAACTTCTAAGGAAGTAGGACGGGTAAAAATTTTTAAGAGAATATTTGGTTACATTAAAAAAATTTAAAGCTGTATTTATGAAAATCGGTATTTCACATCTCGGTTAGGTACACAGAAATATTTGTTAGGGTACGATAGTTACTATGGAAATACCTCCAGAAGAACGAAAAAGGTACGATTAACAGGAACTTTGACTCCAGCTACCGGAATCGCTTTTTGATCAGAAGTACATTCTTGAAAGACCGCTTTTATATGACCTCAATTAGCGTGAAAAATTTAGGTGTTGCAATTTGTGCTTAAATAAAATGCTTAAATAAAAAAGAACCAAACAAAAATTTCTGCAGGCCACACAATCTCTGCGAGTGGAGCACCGGCCGCTAATTTAGCCTACAATAATTTTCAAGGTAACATTGATAATGGAGCTGTGTTTTTTTAAAAGTTCACTATGGCGATCAACATACAAAAACTTCCGGAATCTTGAGGAGATTCCCGCACTATATCCAGCATTAATTCCAAAATACAACCAGAATAAATTAAAGTTCAATGCTGCACAACGTGTAAAGCTCATGGATTATTAAAGTTCCATCGAGCTCTCAGAATGTAAGTACAATTTGGTTCACCATTTTTCAAAGTATGAACGAATATTAAAGTATTCACGTGACCCCTTACCGCACATCTGCCACTATTACAAGTATGAAACAGCACGATCCGCTCCCTCTATACGTTACTTCATGGGTTACCCGTACAGACCGTGCACCACACTCAGAATGACTAGAATGAACACACAAATCAGAGTGACCTCTAGCATCTGCACACTGGCGCTTTTAAGCCTTCGTGTCCCCCTCAACATTTTACAAAGACCTTAAAATAAGAAAATTGGCCAGAATTCAAAACATACGTAAGTTACAAATGTATCGTATATGTTAAAGGTCTTTCTCTTGAGGTCTCCTTCAAACCGTCCTCAATAGTCTATGTCTAAAGGTTCAATCATAATCAATTAAAACATGCCTTTTGCACATTGAAACTATGTCTAATGACAAAGAAAAAGTACCCAAAACATGTTAAGCAATGAAATTGGCCCGTTCGTCTCATGCACATTTCTCATTCTGTTTAGTGGTGGTACCATTTCTCATATGAAAAATTACCACTTTCAAATGACCAGTGTCTTTAATAAATGCCAAATTAACATTTCATTAAATAAGCTAGAAATCAAGTAAAAGTCTAGACTTATGTTACATGGTTCAAAACGGATAGGTACAAGCAACGCCATGCTACTTTCATTTGCTGTGTAACTGTGGAGAACACGACGATCTGACACATTTATATGAATGAAGATATAACTCCATAAACAAAATATGTGTAAGTGCAAACCTCGTTCAGAGTAAAGACACGTCTATTGTCAGAAATTTTAGCAGTAAACTGTCGAGGTATTCGTTACAAAATTCCCGAATTTACTGCCTGCCCTCTAGAAAAGTACTTGGGCTCAAATTATTCTCGGGATCGAGAGCTGGGTGAAACCCGAAGTTGAATGCTCTGAGATGTTTAGCGAGTTATGGCATGTGTATCGGAAAGACAGATTAGACGACTGTTCGGTGCAGTTGAAAAGAAGTCTCCATTGTGGTCGAATTTGAGTGTGACAGTCAAGTTATCAGATAGCATATAACAGATCTAAGTCGAATCAGTTAATTGTTTGATGTCTCTACCGGCCACCCAATTCCTCTGTGGCAGCTTTTGTGTGACATAAAGATAATCCACTTACAGTAGCTGGAGGTGTCTTCATCCTGCTGAGTAAAGACTGAGGAGGATGTACAGACAAACAGTCTTGCGAAGTATTGTCTTGAGCAGCTAGTTCGACAGCCAGCATACGGTGGAAATATTTTAGACCTTGTAGATACACAAAAAATGCACCTTATCGATGGTGTCAGTATAGAGACAGAGATCAGTGATCATGATGTCATCATAGCGAATGTGGTTACTACACCTTGTAAGTCAGTCAAGAAGCCCAGGACGATCAGATAAGCAATTGTTAGAATCTCGCTTAGAGGATAAAGTGGCATCATTTAGTTCCAGTATGGTGGCTGTTGCACACTCCGTTCAAAGAGAACGCGCAAATGTCGACAGGCAAAGGTTAGTACAGTCTCTAAAAAGATCCAAGCGAGAAGCGAACAACTATCGTCATAGTCATACATTGGCAAGAGATCTGGCGGAGAATCCGAGAAAATTCTGGTAATATGGAAATTCGGTAAGCAGGTCTAGCGCTTCTACCCAGCCACTCGTTGACCGATCTGGTGTGGCAGTAGAAGGTAACAAAAAGAAGTTTAACAAATTGTTCATGTAGGAGAATCGTACAAACCTACCGTCGTTTGACAACCACACAGACTCACCTATGGGCATAGCAAGAGGCATCCCTGGCGTAGAGAAACAACTGAAAGAGTTGAAAACAAGTAAGTCGCCAGGCCCGGATTGAACCGCAGTTCAGAGATTACTCTACGGCATTGGCCACTTATTGTGGATCTCTCCCCCAGCGCAAAGTCCCAAGCAACTGGAGAAAAGCGCCAGAGACTTGAGTACATAAGAAGCCTGAAATAAGGGATTTGCAGGACTACAGATAGATATTCTTAACATCTATTTGCAGCAGAATTCTTAAACATATGCACCGTTCTGAGGAGGAGGTGATTAAAATTTAACGCCCCATCGAAAGTGATGTCGTTAGAGCGGGAGTAGGAGTTTCGATTACTGAAGGACAGGGAAGGAAATCAATCGTACCTTTTTAAAAGGAACAATCCCGACATTTGTCTGGAAGGATTTAGAAAAAATCACGGAAAATCTAAATCTAGATGGCCGAACGGGGATTTGAACTGTCGTCCTCCCGAATGCGAGTCCAGTGTGGTGACTTCGCTTGGTTTTCCCGTGCGAATATAACAAATTCCCTTGAGACTAAATGCTTCTGTCCATGAATTTGTACGGTATTAGAAAGCATTGTTCGTGCGAAACTCAGCTTGTCCGTTTCTCGCATCACAGACCAAGAACTATAAGTAAAGGGCGACTGGCAGTTTCCATATTTCTAGATTCCCAAAAAGAATTTGGCACGGAGGCCCAATGCAAACGATTGACGAAGAGACGAGCATATGTAGTAGGTTCTCAGACATGTGAGAGACTCAAAGATCCGTCCCCGACGGCGAGTGTTCATCAACAAGACTATCGTCAGGAATGCCGCAGGGAAGTGTAATAGGACCGCTATTATTTTCTATGTGCACAGATATCTGGCGGACAAGGTGGGCAGCAAACTGCGACTTTTGCTGTATAAGAAGGTGGTGTCGCTGACTGAGTGCGGGAGGCTCCAAGATGATTAATTGGTCTGAAAAATGGCTGCTAGCTCTAAATTGAAAAAAAAATTATGTTATTGTGATATGAAATGCAATGGGCACGTAAAAATTGCGGTACGGAGCTCCAATGGTCCACTTCAGATTATTGGGACAATTTTAGAAACGTGTGGTTTATCTGTAAAGGGAGACTGTGTATAACAAAGCAGAGCGATTGTTCTTGAGTACTGCCCGAGTGCTGGGATCCACATCAGGTCAGATTAAAGGAAGACATCAAAGCAATTCAGAGACGGACTGCTAATTTTGTTACCGGTAGGTTAGAAAAATACGCAAGTATTACGGAGATGCTTCGAGTATTCAAATGGGAATCCCTGTAGGGAAGGAGGCGTTCTTTTCGAGGGACACTACTGAGAATATTTAAAGAATCTGCATTTCAGTCTGACTGCTGAACGATTCTACTGCTGCCAAAGTACATTCGCGTAAGAACCAGGAAGATAAGAGAAATTAGGGCTGATAAGGGCATGTGGATAGTCGTTTCCCCCATCACGCACCGTGCGTTATCTTGCGGATTATGATGTAGCTGTAGATATGTGGCTTTCGGGGATGAGAGCTTGTGTCTTAAATTATCATCGAAAATCTTGTTTGCCAAAATTACACGAAGAGTTCAGTAGTTATTAATTGAACACATGCGCCGAAGAATAGGTTAACCCTCGAATGTAAAAACTTAAGTGTTTCCATCTGTTTCTGGGTACGGGAACTATCAAAATTGACTTTGGTCTCATCCTTAAATATCACCAGCGGGTGTCCGCCTTCTTAGCTGGGTGGTAACGTGCTTGCCACCTATGCAAGCGGGCCAGGGTTCGATTCCCGGCCGGGCTGGAGATTTTCTCCACTCGTGGACTGGGTGTTGTCGTCATCATCATTTCATCCTCATCACCGGCGCGCAAGTCGCCCAATGTGCCGTCGACTGAAATGAGACTTGCACTCGGGAGCCGAACTTCCCCGGATGGGGCCTCCCGGCCAACGATGCCATACGCACATTTTCATCACTTGGGGGTGAGATCAATGTCAGTTTTGATAGTTCCCGTACCCAGCAACAGATGGCAACACTTATCCCTAAGCTTTTACATTTGACAGTTTGCCAGTTTTTCCGCGCATGTCTTCAATTGTAATGGTTTATTGTGAAATAATCCATTTCCTGTTACTACCTCGCCTCTGTAGTTTTCATGATATTCATATCAGTGTCTGAATACATCAAAGAAGTACCGTGAATTTGCTGATGTGACTATTTTTGCGTTATGACGGAAATGTGAATTACTGTGGAGTATCGAAGTATTTGAAAGCAGTCATTTTCTGCCACGTTGCGAACGCCGCCGTCTATGGAGCCGTTTACACTCAGACCATGCTGTCCGGATGACTGCCCTCCCAACGCCCCTGTGTCCTGGGAAAAGCCACTGATTATCTGCCACTGGTCACGTGCCTTCCAGCCGCCACGTGGGTTTTTCTATGACATTCCAGCGGCCTCTTCTAGCTTTGGCCTCAACAGCCGAAGCAACAATTACAGTGCAACGGCTCGATAACTTTTACTTCGTTGACAGTTCACCTGCATACGCGTTTTATTTCAGCCATCACCTCCCCTCCTTCTTTTCCCATCAAGAGACACTGAGTGTCCCAGTGGTTGCCCTGGGCACTAAGTCTCACACTTGGTGCACTATTCGTCTCCTCTGATCAGTACAAATCACATTGTCATTCCGTATTATACTCTTTACTGCGCGCACATTCCCACTGGGTTTAGTGCAAAGTGGGAAGCTGAAACTGATACGCGGAGGAACGACAGTTTGACTTAAGTAATAGAATGCAGTAGTCTATGTCGAAGTATCATGTAACGAGAAGGTGGCAGGTTAGTCTGGCTCAAGCCGTGAAGTGAATAATGTTAGAAAGGGGAGGGGGAAGAACGCACTAGTGTAGGTGGTATAGTGCGAAAATGCCAAAAGATATAAGCAATCAACTGTTAAAGATACATAGTATCAAACTAAATCTGAATCGAATCTTTTGAGCTTTTGCACCCATTTTAAATATAAGGTTTTTCTTTTTTCTTTGGTAATCAATACAGATTATTGGCAGTAAGAATATTTTGCAGCTATCTACATATTACCTTCAGTTATTTAGTCTGTTGTAAAATTTAACATTTTTAAGCATCATTTCGCTCCTTCTTCTCATACTTACGCTGGATAATAGTGAAGTTCTTAACCATTTTTCAGTATCGTTCATTCTCTAGATGCCTTGGCTTTCATGTTTCCAACAGTCACATACTGCGCCTATATTTGTGTTGATTCGCAGCCACGGTCAGGACTGTCAAAATACAGCTACGGTCTAGTTCGCAGTAACAGAATGCCTTAGTGAATCCCCATAGATCAGCTTCTGAGCACCTTACCCAGCGGAATCGATAGAGTTACAAGACAATACAGCAATGACAACTGACTTGACGCTTAGGCAAAATACACTTCACTTATTGCTAAAGTCCCTCTAACATTCCTTCTAAGTTTCCAGAAGAAAAGATATTTTCGTATTAGTATGACCCGTTACACACAGCAAACAACTAATGTTCCAATAATAATTACAATATCGGCGTAGATCTAAAACTTTAAATTAAATAACTCTGTGCAGAATTCTCCAAGTAAACTCTCTCATATCAGCAGATAGGCTGCACTACAAAAATCTTGATGTGCACCTGTCTATATAATTACATTTTCACCTCCAAAATAATTTCATTTTATGATCTTTACGTATCACAGTTAGTTCAGAAGCAACATTCACAAATTAACATATTAAAAACCTCTCCTGATTTCTACACTTGTTGAATTAAAGCTAATTCAGTGAAACTGTACCAAAATTTTTAGCTCAGACACTGGATGGAATTAAACTTTAATTTTACTACAAATATACAAAATTTCGCAGATCTGTTGGCTACCACACACCAAAAATTAAGGAAACTAGTCTTCCTTGTTCCACACACCTAAATCTCGTACCTTATTTTCATATCTCATAGTACCATCAACGGTCAAAACATCAAAAATAATGAAAATATCGCACTAAAAATCATCTCACTATAGATGAAACACACTTATCTACTTACAGAATAATTTATACGTATTACGTTCTAGCTCACAAAATGCAATTGTGCCACCGTTGCCTTTCATTAAATTATCTTCCTGATTCTATGGACGCTAACCTACAATCACGATATACATACTGATTCCTTCCTCCGAAGTAATGATTCGATATCTCCGATCCCCACACTCAACTACACCACTTACAAAATCTTCATCTCCGACGAAACACCACTTACATTCAATAATACCACGTAATTTTCTCCACAGACGCCTTCAACATCTGCCTATACATTGTAATCTTTCCCACACACATTTTACATTATAAAATTAATCACAAAGAGCTTCCCGCGCATCTGCTGATATTTTATAAGATTCAACGCGAACATCTCCTCAAACATCAGCCGATACAGTATAAGCTTCTCCAACTAAAATACTACCTACATTATAAAAATTGCCGCTACTTAATCGCACCCCACCAGAATTCGCGGTACATTCAATCGCCACCATGTTCGGCACTACCCCTGTTCCATTCTGAACTCAAAATTCGTAAACTTAAAGCAATAGCAACCCTCAGTCGCAAAAAATGCAGTCTTTTGACCTAGTCTTTGGCACTGATATGTCCTTCATCAGAAGTAAAACACTCAAAATGTCATGTCACGTATGAAACTAAATATCAAGCGATAAAGCTTTAGTCACAAAATTTTTCAAACAATACATAGAAGGCAAACCACTATGGGCTCCTCACACGTGTCGCGCAACGGTAGCATTAGGGTCTGAACTCCTTGGGAGCCACAAACAGCGCAGGTCGTTCACCTACATACCCACTCTTAAAGAACGCATATAGAATCATATTAATGTTACGGGCTGATGATTACTGATGGAAGGTAAGGGCATGCAACCGACTGTGAATCAGTCTGTTATGGAGCTTATCGTGAAACTGGCTATCCTTTAAAGCGTGCGATAATGTGTTTTATAGGCACAGGGAAACAAACATCCACAATCTGAATTTGTCCAGTAGTTGCTGGTGGTATGAACTGCAACGCCATACACTTTTTAGAAGGGATAGTTTGCTCGAAAAGAGTATGATTTTTAAGCGCAGACCAGGAATGAAGGAAAAGTAAGTTACACTACTGGCCATTAAAATTGCTACACCAAGAAGAAATGCAGATGATAAACGGGCATTCATTGGACAAATATATTATACTAGAACTGACATGTGATTACATTTTCACGCAATTTTAAGCGCATAGATCCTGAGAAATCAGTACCCAGAACAACCACCTCTGGCCCGTAATAACGGCCTCGATACGCCTCGGCATTGAGTCAAACAGAGCTTGGACGGCGTGTACAGGTACAGCTGCCCTTGCAGCTTCAACACGATACCACAGTTCATGAAGAGTAGTAACTGGTGTATTGTGACCAGCCAGTTGCTCGGCCCCCATTGACCAGACGTTTTCGATTGGTGAGAGATCTGGATAATATGCTGGCCAGGGCAGCAGTCGAACATTTTCTGTATCCAGAAAGGCCCGTCAGGACCTGCAACATGAGGTCGTGCATCACCCTGCTGAAATGTAGGGTATCGCGGGGATCGAATAAAGGGTAGAGCCACGGGTCGTAACACATCTGAAATGTAACGTCCACTGTTCAAAGTGCCGTCAATGCGAGCGAGAGGTGACCGAGACGTGTAACCGATGGCACCCCATACCATCACGCTGGGTGATACCCCAGTATGGCGATGACGAATAGACGCTTCCAATGTGCGTTCACCGCGATGTCGCGAAACACGGATGCGACCATCATGATTCTGTAAAAAGAACCTATATTCATCCTAAAAATGACCCAGGTTCGTCGTTGAGTACATCATCGCAGGCACTCCCGTCTATGATGCAGCGCCAAGGGTACCTGCAGACATGGTCTCCGAGCTGTTAGTCCATCTGCTGCAAACGTCGTCGAACTGTTCGTGCAGATGGTTGTTGCGTAGCAAACGACCCCATCTGTTGACTCAGGGATCGAGACGTGGCCGCACGATACGTTACAGCCATGCTGATAAGATGCCTGTCATCTCGACTGCTAGTGATACGAGGCCTTAAGGATCCAGCACGGCATTCCGTATTACCCTCCTGAACCCACCGATTCCATATTCTGGTAACAGTCATTGGATCTCGACCAACGCGAGCAGAAATGTCGCGATGCGATAAACCGCAATCGCAATAGGCTACAATCCGACCTTTATCAAAGTCGGAAACGTGATGGTACGCATTTCTCCTCCTTACACGAGGCATCACAACAACGTTTCACCAGGCAACGCCGGTCAACTGCTGTTTGTGTATGAGAAATCGGTTGGAAACTTTACCCGTGTCAGCACGTTGTAGGTGTCGCCACCGGCGCCAACCTTGTGTGAATACTCTCAAAAGCTAATCATTTGCATATCACAGCATCTTCTTCCTGTCGTTTAAATTTCTAATCTGTAGCACGTCATCTTCGTGGTGTAGCAATTTTAATGGCCAGTAGTGTCTGTAGGCCAGATATTGGCCAAAAGCAGTGCTCATAACATATTTTTAGTTCTCTTAGTATCATTTTTCCACTCTTGTTTGCTGTGATCGTAAATATTCCTTACTCCATTTGCAAGATCACGCACACGAGAAAGAATCATAGGTGCCTCAGCACCTCCAACCTCTCCCAACACAATAAATAACATTCCTGACAATTTACCATCCAGATTAACAGTCGGCCTAATGACTGTGTTAAGGGACTGTTGTGAGTTGATCATGATACAACTCACTTGGTACACCTAGTTTACAGTGTTCCTTGCATACACATTTCCTCATCAAATTCGTATTGGTTGGAGTCGAAAACAAATACCTTATTGAACTATGGGATAAATTTGTTTACCTCATCTGCAAATTTTCCTCCGATTCCTCAGTTTGCTGTTCATCTTCAAGTTGATGCCTTGTTTCATATTCCGGTATCTTACGTCTTCCAATTCTGTATCAATTGTTTCCCATTCTGCAAGATTCCTTGGGTTCCTTTCTGACTAAGTGTCAACTTCGGCAACTGTTGTAGATATAAAGTAATATTTACTTTGTTAATTGTTGCTATTGCTCTGCTTTGCATTAATACCACTAGAACTGTAGCACTGTTGTAAGTTACTCGCTACTAAGCACTTCAACTACGCTCCATAGCCTCATGCTGTGCTCAACACTGGATACCTCCAGTCCCACCCCCTGTTGCCATTAGCAACTAATATTGTCGTTGCGTGGTAGGCAATATGTGGGGCGTCGCACTCAAGGGGTTCCTTGTCAGAGTTGCACGACAGTCCCTGATGGTTGTGATGGTACAAACCCCCGTTACTAGATGAATAGGTCTAGTATGCAAGAATTGCTTTGTGGAGAGCGAGTGCACGACATGGTGCGCGCCCGCGCGAGATCTGCAACGGTCGGTGGGATGGTCTCCGCCGCCGGGCGGCCACGTGGCCCGCAGCTTGGGGCATTGTTTGGTTTTTCGTGCATTACGTGAAAACTATGTAACTTACGGTGAAGAGCGATGCGGCAGTGGATTGTGGTCAGCAATATGCACCTTCTGAAAGATCGATCTTTATTTCAAGTCACGAGACGCAAAAGTTACAGTAACCTCAAAATCGGTTAATATCACGAATACTGAAAGATTAACAATAATAGTAAATAACAACTTACATGGATGAGCGAGCACTAATTAAAAACGTTTCGTCATAGCGGATCGAGTGCCGTAGTCATATGTTAAGATTCTTATACAATTAAGCCTGTAAAGAGCAATAAACAAAGTTTGATGGAAAATTGTTTATAAAATTCAATAGAAAATTTATGACGTAAAGAACGGCACTATATAATATTCTGGGTGGCATCACACGTATTTTAAACTAGTTAAGTAATACTATACACTGAACTTGTAATATTTTTCATAGTTTGAAAATTGTTATTAACAGTTATCGCCCATAATTAATTAATTATTATAGATATGAAGATTTTGAGCAGCGCAATGTATAGATCGCTATAGATTAAGTCTAAAACCGGTGCTATATGCAGTTCTATGTTAAAACTTTGCAGTACAAATGTAAACAAACAAATCTGCGCTAAGTGGTGAAATTTTACAAAAACTAAAACGTGATTTACGGGCGATAGAATAATCCTAAAATTAATGTGACGTGGTGGATAATATGTACTTTTTAGCGCGGTTCCAATGGTGTACTTATTTCTGTCGAGGGAAGTATGTATCAAAATTTGTAACCTTAACTGGTGAGTTTGGTACTTGCATAACCAGGGGGATAGACGTCTGAGCCTATATAAGCGAGAGGCCATCTTGGCCAGGGGTCAGTCGTTGGTCAGTCGTTAGGGCGGTGGGTGGCGAGCGAACCTCACTTGTGGGTGTCCCATATGGTCGTTTCAATAAGAATTTTTCGAGCCGATTTATTTCGACAAAGAGTATTGTTTAATAGTGTAAGAGTGCAAGCATATATTTGGTGAACTGGAAGTGCTACGATTATTTGTGTGAGTACGATTTACGAGGTACACATCGTCGTAAGTGAACATGTGGCGAACTGTGATTTCGCGCCAAAACTGTTAGAACAAAGAGGGCAGTGGGACTTGTGGTTCTGTTCGAATGGATTGAATATCTTTCGATTATAGCAGCCTACATTACTGCTATTGGGGGCTCGGAGTCAAATTATTATTAAAGTAAAACTGTAAACCGTCTCGCCAGTGCTAATTTCATTGTGTGAAAAAAAGGGATGACGCCAATAAATAGTGATTGAACTGTGTCGTGAAAAATGATTTTGCTATAATAATCGCCTAATTTTGGTTCCCTAGCATAAACTGTACTCTTGTCTGAGTGAATTATTAATTAAAAAACAGTAACTAATGCGCGGGTGTGGAACAATGCACCAAGTATGGGAATCATCCCCTGAGACTTACGTGAGAGCCAAAATTTGCACTAACATTTTTTAACTAACATTTGTGTATGTACATTCGTGTGAACTCTGCAATCGCCCTTTATTTACCGCCCCGTCGCATGCTGCAGCCGCTGCCGAAGCCTGCACCACCGTTTGAGTCTCCACTGCTGGCTGCCACAGCCTCATACTCAGAAAGCCTTTTCATTGCCTTCTTTACTTTCATTGAAATACTACTCCACACCCAATTTCTGCTGCAAATTCTTATACATGCAGCCACTGGAAAAGCCTCTGCTCAGAGTCCGCGGTCAAAACAGCCTATTATGCTTTAGATTCAGGACCTGAATCACTACACATTTGTAAGCCCTTAGAATGACACTTGTAATTCAAAATTGATTGTATTCATATCCATAGGAACAAAAACCCCAACTACGACTAATCACTAAAAATTACTTTTACTAAAAACTCCCTCAGACGAAATTAAGCACTATACACAGTCGAATGATGCTCAGTTCTGTTTAGAATTGGGGCTCGATATGGTCACAGATTCGAGTCATGAACGTTTGCTTTCGTGCCCAACCTCTGAACTCACTGCAAAGAATAATTGTAAGATGTGATCCTTCAGCCTAATTGTCTTGGGACTGGCATGCAGTGCGAATCTTTAAACAGAAACAAGTTATAATAAACCCGCATGATAACAAAAGTAATGATAAAATGGTTATGTTCTATTGACTAAATTATGTACACGACACCAGAGTTTTAAGGTGAATGAAATGATAACTTATTCAGTCAGTCAAAGAAATGGAATCGTCAAAATAGTGATCCTATGACAATTCATTTACACATGAAAATAAAATAATAACAATGATCATATGCAGTAAAGTTAGCTTCATGTATAATTAGAATGGTTGCAGATTCCCCAAAAACTACTTAATGTAATAGGTAATTTGGATTTTTATTTAATGTTGTTGTGGTGTATAAGTTTTACAATAAACATGAAAATGTAGCAGCAAGAATAACAGTATTATTTGAAATAAATAAATAAACTAAGATAATTCTTGTTTACCTGCTGATGAGCCCGAATATGACGAGTTTCAGTAATTCCATATTTGACATTAAAATGTATGCACCAAATAAATAATATATCACACCACCACCTCTACCCATAACAACACTGGTGTCGTAAAGATTTCTATTTAAAGTCACTGATGAATTAGTTTTCGAAAAATTAATCTTACCACCAGCCACAAAATTATTTCATTACGTAAAGTCTAAGGTTGTTCTATTGAATGTTATCTTCACTTTTACAATAGAATAATAATAAATTCCTGTGGGTTTTTGTCCTTGGAGTTCAAATATTGTAATATCGATCGAAAGACTTAGTGTCTGATTATTTCTGCAGTTTAAAATTGCCGCTCCATACGCTCACGTAATGGCGGCAAACAAAGCTCAGTCTGGACTGCTGTGGACACAAAACTTAACATTCATAGGTGGTTATTTAGTTACAAATAAAAGTCCGTACACTAGGATTCCATGTAGTAAACTTTACGTTATGTTTTTCCTTTGACCACTTATGACTACCTTTTACAGTATTAAAAAAAATAATAAAAAAATAGACCTCAGCTTATCTTCGATCTCATCCGCTTCATTCAACATAGAGAAGACGAACATAAGAACGAAGAATTCCACGGACAATACAAAGCCAATAAACTCTTTTAGTGGCATTACCTTTTGTTATGTGGTTATACAATAATAAAACTTACTGCTGTTATTTCAGAATGTAATAATAATTCACAATATAATAAGTCTTTTCTCAGGTAAAAGTCATTTCAGGAAAAACATTCGTTAATTTGTAAGTCTCGAGCACTGTCTGATACACTGGCGACACAAAATATTCGCGTAGACATTACATTAAACATCAACGCAAAAGATCTGTTAAACTAAACACAAGGTATTTCTCACGTCATAGATATGTTAAGTCCACTATGGTAATCAACCTATTAAAACTCGGGATGTCATCATGAGCAGATTCCTGAACTATGTTCACTATCAACTACAAAATATAACCAAAATTCGATATATTTCAGGGATGCACATCATCCAGTGCTCACGAAATGTTAAAGATACAAACAGCTCTTCCAATTTTATTCCCACTTGACTCGGAATTTTCCTAAGTATGAACGAATATTAAACTTTTAGATACCAACAAGAGACCCCAAGGCCGATGTGTACAAACTGATTGCCAGACACAGACTAACCAGAATGATCATGACCCGATGCAACTTACCGCTTGCACTTTTAAGCCTTTAGTTTCACATCCAAGACTCACGACATACTTAAAATATAGAAAATGGACCATCATTCAGAATACACATAAATTATTACAGATATGTTGCATATGTTAAATCGAAGGTCTTTAGCTTCCGTGGTCCCTCAGACAGTACACACTAATCTATATCGCAAAGTTCAAGCATAACCTGTGAAACCATGACTTTTCCACATGCACACTTACGACGAATAACATAGGAAATGTGGTTAAAACATGCAGAAAAATGTAGTTTGTAAGGGGTCAATCACCCCTTACGTATTGAGAACAATATATCTCTGCCTCACGCAGGTCGCAGTCTCTACTATGGATAGGCGAGCGCCCGGTACGCCAGAGTGGAGTCAAGTGTTGAGACTCCGGGCAAGTACGTTCTTGGCTGCTAAGCGAGCGGGGCGGATTTCGGAACGACGGCTGACCGCGTTTACAATTTAACGGCTGTGTGTGTCACCCAACGCAGTGGTCCTGACCACCAGCAAATACGTAAATGACGTTAAATGAGTGATTTGTTTGTGTGTTTAAGTGTTCATCCCGTCGTTTGTGCACCGTGATTACGTGACAACGGCGCCGGACACCCACGATTTGGTTTGCATTGAGGATTGGGCGTTCAGTGCCACATGAAGAATACTGACGTGGAAGGACATTAACAGGCGACGTGTGATGACTTAACCGTTATTGCCTTGTCAGACGAACGGAGTAGCTGTCTAATTCGTGCTGTTTAAACAAAAGATAAAGAACATTAACAACGGGTATGTACCAATTATTGCTACCAGACATCCTAATTGACTTTGTTGGATTTGATACGAAACAACTCCCACGCAAATATTAACCAATTAGCCTTTGTCAGTTGCACATGGTCAAACTAATCTCAACTGTTAGGCTATAATCCACTAGTCAATAACGGTGGGTTTTGAAAGTGAGGGTTTCAAGATGCATCATTTTACTCATTATTCAGTGATGATTTCAAAAGATATAAGGAAATTAACACTTCCAGATGACGAGTTGTTTAGTATAAGCCAATTTATCATCTAATTACATAAACTAGAAATCAGGTAATAATATTGCCACGTGGTACATGTTTAAATAGTGATAGGTATATGGAATGCCATGCTGCGATCATTTGGCGTGTAACTGAAGAATACGATGGGCTGAGATATTTACGTGATTTCGAAGATATAAACGCTATAGTAATACAGAAAATGCAGTATGTACAACTGTGTGGCTTTCAGGGATGGTAGCTAGTGTCCCAAGCTATTAATGTCTCAATATATTCACCTCAGTGCGGTGAATATGCTGATGTGATTATTTTTGCGCTACGGTGAAATTGTGGAGATGACTATCTGCTCTCTACTGCCTCTGTGGTCTGGGAAAATCCACTGGGTGTTTACCTGCCAGAGACCAGTTGGCTTGCCATGATAGACCAGTTGCGTCCCCCACCAGCCCAACGAACACTCCCTTTCCTCCAGTCAAACTGCACTGCATGTCCCATTAAGTTTAACACTTGCTGCCCATATCCATCTTGTCTCATAACACGTTTCAGTGCAGTTCAGGCGGTCACTCCACATAATTCGTCGTTACTGTATGTACATTTCCGTTAGTTTTAGTAGAAATTAGGTGAGTGGGAAATGGAAACTCATACAGAGAAGGATAAGAGTCAGACATTAGTAATAGAAGCAGTGTGGGATACTGGAGAACAACGTAACGTGAGATTAGGCGGTTAGTCTGGGAGATGCTGTGGAGTGATTAATTTTGGAAACGGGAGGGGGGAATCATTGTTATAGATGCAGCAGCAGCCAGTGTTTGGATCTTTCGAAATGTTTAAGGAGATAATGGGTCTTTGGTCTTATACTTTACAAAATGTGGACGATGTTCTGAAAACTGTACATCACGTGCACAAAATTGAAATGAGAACGTCTCCGTTCTAGGCAGCATTTAACTAAAAATACAGTGACCAGAGAGGCAATCGAGGCAGCAAGTAACGAGGACGTTGATGAACTTTTTGTACTTTGGGGTTGCTTCAGCTATGTTCGTCTTCCTCCTCTGATTTTTAGTCGAACATTTTGCGAGTTTGTTCTTAGTTGGTATCAAGTTAATTTGCAAACAGATAGTGAGTGATTGAATTTCAGTGGATCTTCAGTTTATTTCGTGTGCTTACTTTCTTGTTTCATTTAGTACATCAAGAAACGATGAGGTACAGTACCCCTCAGGCTAGTACTCGCCATAACTTCTGTTGTCCCCTGCTGGTGGAAAGAGAGGTCTTTACGACAGGCTTCCTGTTTGGGAACCTGCGAGCCTGGGCGGGTGGGATGGGGATGCGCTCGAAGTCTGGCCAGGTCACTTATTGGGACGCTGTGGCGCCTACCTTTGCCTGAAAACAGAGGGTGGTGTCGCACTGACTATGTTCTGAAATATCGCAAGAGAACGCCTTTTCTTTTGAGACAAGGAGTGTACAACTCAGAGAGACCATCTGGGTAATGCAACTAAGTCTTCAGTAGTGTTCAGCCAGCTAAACAGACATAGAAAACTTTGTCCGCTAAAAACACGTTATCCTTAGGAATGCTACTACAGAGTGTTTTAGAACAGGTAGCATCTTTTCCAGAGTGTCGTGAAAGCAAAGAACACTTAAAACTACATTTTGCTTTTGTTTTGAATTCTCGTGGGGGAGGAACATGACAACTGTGTGAGAAGCTAGAGGGATAAATTTTGGCACGCTGCTGCTTCAGACAGGAACATATTCGATTAGCTGTTCTGTGCTGACTACATTGATGAGAGTTAGAGATTATTGTCAGTAGTTTTGACTGGGAGCTGTGGCTGGCGCCTGCTTTGCGATTGGTTGTGGAGGCAGGCAGGGTACACCGCTCCGAGTTCTGGTGGTGAGTCGCGGAGAGCACTTCAGTCTTTAGTGAAAAGTCTTACTGTCATTTTGTAGAGAGAATTAGCTCCTATTCGAGACTAGTAAGTTCCAAGTGAGCAATAGCTTCCGTTTATTTGAGGAAGAAGTCTTCCATCCTGCTCTGAGCGACATAACGGACCTCGACCATCAGGATCGTTGGCTTGCGTAGGAATTTTAGGCGGGCACCCCACCTGCATACGCTGCTCACAAATGTAGCGAGGGTGTGATTTGCAGCAGCATCGCGTCTTCTGCAACCATAATCATCTGATCAGTTGCTGTGAGAACAATGTGCAATGCGAAGTTTTGTGTCATCAACGAGGAGTGGCTCGGTTGGATTTCAGGTTAGGCAATGTGGGGGTTATATCAAAAGTACCATGTGCTTGTGGGGACCGTAGTGCTTAGGTGCCTACTTAATGATCTTGTGGCCTTCTGTTCTTGTATTGTTTGAATCGAGTAATAAGTCATCTTAAGAGAAAAAGTCGAGAGAATGCGTGCGGTGAGCGATGAGAGAGACAACTGTATTTATTTCCTTAATCATAACGACCACCGTCTTTCTTCTGAAGATAACAGATAAATTTTAGATTAAATTTGTCATTACATGTGCCATTTCTTGCACTAGACGGTCAATATAGCTTTTTTTTCGTATGTATCTCGCTTGTGGCAACCTTGCTTTTCTCGTGTTTTTATAAATAAATTAGTATTGCTGGATCAATGATTTTCGTTTAGTAGATACTGGGAACACCTTAATTATCGTACTAGCTAACCCCTTTACCATACCCTAGCTATTATGGCCATTCCTTTAATCGTCTACTCTGTATCAAGTAGGGATTTAGTAATGTAGCCTCGTGCGTGGCAGTTTTGTAACAACCAGCTTCATCGCAGATCTCTGCAGCACTAGGTCCCGAGTTTCAGGGAAGAGTGCGAACTTTACTTCATGAGCATAGTGGAGTACATACACTTGTTGCAAATGAATGCTGTTCAGCTGTTGAACTATGCTTGAAAAGCCGCCATGTCGCATGCCGTACTCAAGCCCCACTTTATGGTACAGAAAGAAGTAACAAGTTCAAGACGTCACAGGGCATGTATAAAGAATCCAACTAACGGCGGCTGCTGTCACCATCTTCGACTATCCTAATGAAAGAAACTTAAAAACCAACTCATGCAGCATTAAGCACCTGTTATCCTACTAGGAACTCAAGGATACAGGAGTGTACGCACTTCTTCAGCGACATACCGCAAGGATTCGCACTGATTAAGTCTGCCTGTGACAGTCACACCGAGCTAGATGACGTACGTGCATCCGAGACACATCGGACTCACGTATAGGAGGACACAGGATCTAGTCCTCATCCTTTGAGTCAGATTTAGGTTTCTCGTGGTTTCCCTGTACTGCAGAGGGAAAATGCCAGAAGGATCACATACGGGACAGAATGTTATTAAGGAAATAGTAACACCCAATTGTCATCCACTCCCTGTGTAAAAAAGTTCTGCAAAATGATTATTAATAAATATCTTGTTCCATCCTTTTTTGAGAAGCCTGGATTTAGATCTAATAGTAGGTCCAAATTCTTTCGGTTTCCAGACTCCTAGTCGTAGACGTATTTTGCGTGAGACAGAGCGTAGAATTAATTGTGAAGAATTTTTTAAAACAGCAAACCATTATCAGTTATATCCTAAGTTCCGAATGAGTGACCCTGAGTAAAACACAATCCGTTACAAAAGTACCAACGAGGCACTCAACATATATCTTAATTCCCTGGCATGTGAAATTTAAAGCTGGTCATTCCATAATGATGCTGTGGTAAAGAGCTTTTAGAGTGACCATCTTTCTATCAAGAGGGTTAGTAAGGGATCACAATTCTGCATGTGTGTGTGTGTGTGTGTGTGTGTGTGTGTGTGTGTGTGTGTGTGTGTGTGTGTGTGTAAGGAGACTTACAATTTACTGGCTAATACTGGTTGCGTATTCCTTCATATGAAATACAGATACGCAAGAAAACAAACGTTTCTTGAAAATGAAAACAGATATACTTTCATTCTACCTTGTCAATTGTTATACGTCTAAAGACACTGCAAAGCAAAGGATTGAGCTTAAGGTGAAAATTATAGGAAAAAGATCTCGTCGCAGAAGGAGCAATGGAAAATGGAAAAAATTACCCATACCATTAAGAAAAATATGTACGAGATACGTGTCTTTATACCCAGAGGAACACAATGAATGTTTTGATTTCATTATTTAATTTTTGAAACTAAATTCATAAATACGTGTCTTTATACCCAGTGGATCAAAATGAAAGCAGGCCGGAGTGGCCGAGCGGTTATAGGCGCTACAGTCTGGAACCGTGCGACAGCTACGGTCGCAGGTTCAAATCCTGCCTCGGGCATGGATGTGTGTGATGTCCTTAGGTTAGTTAGGTTTAAGTAGTTCTGAGTTCTAGGGGACTGATGACCTCAGAAGTTAAGTCCCATAGTGCTCAGAGCCATTTGAACCATTTTTTGATCACAATGAATGTTTTGGTTTCATTATTTAATTTTTGAAACTAAATTCTATAATCACAACTTTTTGTTATACTTACTGAGAAAAATTATGAAAAGTGTTTGAAATGAGAGGTTTATGGTGTAGCCAACAGCTGCTGTCAACTTAAGTTGTACACCTAATGATCCATCAATGAAAGCATTAAGATTAGTAGTCATTCCAAATAAACGTGACGGAAATATGTGTATAATAAGATGTACTGTGCCGAGATAAATAGCACAAAGGGCTTTCCACTGTTTCCACAAATCGCTTACGGCGATGAGTTCCTTAGAAAACAGCACGACTGATTTTCTGCACCATTCTTGTTCAGATGGTGTATCGCCTCTTTTGAACTTGTCGTCAAACGAGATGTTGGTAGTACCAATATGCCAAGTGATAAATTTATTTGACTTTCCTGTCCACAACTCCCGTGAGAGAGGTTGCTATTCGGTCCTATCTGTAATCACGGTCATCAATTGGATATATTCAGTTTCTTGCCGCTACTATTCTTTATGGTTGTTTTGAGGCGAGGGATACGTGCAGTGTTTGTCGGTGTAATGTCTTAGAAATAACGCAAATTGTCTACAGAAATTGCTGTACAAAACTCCTGAGTCTTTTGTGGCCAATTGTTAACGTGTTTTCTATAACCTTTGTCTCTGGATTTTCTGCCGAGCTCTGTTTGGTGACCTTTTTTTCCCTTGAATGGCTGGCACTATCAAACGTTTATCCTCACTAGTTCGGCACCACCAACAGAGGGTGAACCGCTGTCAAAACTGGCGAATGCTGGCGCAACGACAGAAAAAACGTTAAATTAAGGTCATCCGAAGGTCCTGAGAATAAAGGCAACAGGTCGTACGTCAGTAGTTGTACCTAGGATTAAAGCAGCAAATCGAGCCCTTCCTTCAGCATATATTCCCATAAGACAGTGCCCCATCACTGGACTATACCTTCACAGCAAAGCATACTAGTTTTTACACTGGAATGTCTACAGGTCACAGAAGGATGAAGTGCCGGGACCTCTAACCGCATTCAGGAGTGAAAGTACAACTGTTGTCAACCCGAAAGTTCGCTTGAAACCTGCAGCGCTTTCCTAGCCGTGATCCTGCTACCAGTGGTGTGCCGTGACGTTCGTCCGGCCTTTGAACTGAATTACTCAGCCACTGGCGCCGTTTGGCAATTTTAAGATAAAAAAGGTAACATAAAAAATACGGCCGGCCGGAGTGGCCGTGCGGTTCTAGGCGCTACAGTCTGGAACCGAGCGACCGCTACGGTCGTAGGTTCGAATCCTGCCTCGGGCATGGATGTGTGTGACGTCCTTAGGTTAGTTAGGTTTAATTAGTTCTAAGTTCTAGGCGACTGATGACCTCAGAAGTTAAGTCGCATAGTGCTCAGAGCCATTTGAACCATAAAAAATACGTTACAGAAAAAAAACTGAGACTGACAGAAACTTAATACCTAAACCTTTGGATCTGTAATTTGATACTTACCGAATTATCCGAACATCCTCAAAATTCGAGAGTAATGGGACTCACACATCAGCCTTGTCCTTCAGGGATAGTTCTATCGGAATCTGTGTTCCGTCCTTGACAGATTCTATGGCTTAATCCTTTTTGCTCGCATCTATTGCTCAGACATTTCACCAATTAGAAACAAACAGGGTAAATTAATTTGCTGTTGTGTTCATAAGTACCATACTCTGTACGGGTTAATTGTTATCGTACAGAAACTGCTCGGATGGGATACCTAAAAATAGGTCCTGGAATGAATGTACACATTTCTAGTAACGTAGTTTCAGAGAGCATAATGGGGAAGCCCTCATTACAGTCTCGCTGTCCGTTCTTCGCAGTCTTACGTTCAGGAATTTATGTATTCCAAGTCGGAAAGGAATCACATTCTCACGTTTGAGGATGAGCACCAAATCACAATCAGATACGGTTAATACTGGCAGCATTTTAACTGACGAGTTATTTATTTTCACGTACCCGCAAAATTTCACAGACGTACAAAACACAAAAAATACATCATGTTCGATTAACGCAATAATGGCCTTTCCATTTCATTTATTTTCATCCCAGATACTTTTGAGGAGTACACATGTGTGCATACGTCTTTTCGGCACGGAAGCGATCTAGAGTGTCCCTGCTTTCACAGTTTATACATTTGCTGATGTAGCGGCAGAGGCGGCCGAATGAAATTTTGCGGGTGTTGGCGGCTGCCAGGAGGAGAAAGAAGACCCAAAAGTCTTCCCCCTTGAAAGTTAAGAGTAAAATCTTTCAGAAACTACCTTAACGTA
Source organism: Schistocerca nitens (assembly GCF_023898315.1). NCBI lineage: Eukaryota > Metazoa > Arthropoda > Insecta > Orthoptera > Acrididae > Schistocerca > Schistocerca nitens. The sequence continues at coordinate 1,611,912 of NC_064619.1, read as the reverse complement.
TTTCTGTACTTAAATGTATCACAGAAGTGCGCTCTATTTAAGCGAAACGATTTTAAATTTCTTGAAATGTGTAACATTCACAGCCTCTAACATGTGAAACACATGTTTTAAAAATCAATTGGCAATAAATAATTGCTAAGCAAATTAAACGTGTGTAAACTGAAATATCAATGAATTACTTTTAAAGTTAATACGGTCATTTCTTAAAGGACCTCATTTTAAAATCTTAATATTTCAGCAACGGAGAAAAACATTCTGAAAGTGAGTATAAGGACAGTAACAAGATGGGCTCTCCAATGCTTACAGAAGAGAATGAAATGGATATTTTGCCATTTGCTAAGTTTTCAGTCGTTTTGAAAGAAATAAGTCCTAAACCTCTGATTAAGTCCTTTTCTTGAAGAAGTAATTTATATGCTTCGTCAAGTTATGTTTGTAGCAGTGTGTAAAGTTGTTTTCTTATTCATATATTTTTATAGTATTGTAACATTAGTCAAAGTACATAGCAATTTTTTCCATTTGTGGTCACCATCATCATCATCAGCAACAGCAGCAGCAAGTGTGTTACGCACAGGCTGCCTCATCAGATCATCGTAGAAATACCCGTATTCATGTGGAATGCACTCAAATAAACGTTGAATGTCCTGCATAGCCACCGGTTATGTGTAAGTCTTGTCAAAATTAAAAACAACAGACACTTCCGGAAATGAATGGTCGAATGTGTGCTTCTGTAATGTGTAATCGTAATCTGTATTCAGAAACCACAACACCTGACTGTAACTCACTATGTTCTACATGCATAATCGAACGTGACTGCAATCTGACTTTGACTCTTTGGAACGCGTCTACCTTGTGATTCGCTTGACGCCACCTTTCCTGTATTATGTTGGCCACGACTTAAAGTAGTTGTAGATACCTTTAGTTTTATTAGCTTTATGGTGAACTTATGATTTTTGAAGCACTCACAATCACTTCACAATATTCTTTCATCATATACCAATGCCCACAAAGAGGAAGAAAATGTTCCGCTTCGTCATAACGTTCGGTGTCCACGGAAGATGCACATCATACAGTCATTCTTATTTTGACTGCTGCAACGGTCGGAAAAGAACCGGAGCTCTTTGAGATTTTGTGGTGAATACTCTTTTAAATAATCAAATACGATGGAGCACCCTTCATTTTCTCCCTTTTTCGCAGTGCCTTCATGGTATACACGCATTAGAGACTCAATATTCTTCACGTTATGGATACAAAGTACATGTACCCACAGATGCCGAAGATAAAATAGATCTTGTGTAGGTAGTTTTGGCGGTGGCAAATTTTTAATCAAGTCGAAGCAAATTTCAAGAAGTGAATCAGTATGTCTACATTATTTCTCAGTTATTTTCTGGTTTTTAGGAAACATATCAGCTCGGCGTTAATCATGCAACACGCTCCACAGTAACTATTCCTTTAGCAGCATAGTTCAACACAAGGCTTTCCATTTTTAATTTGCGTTCTTCATATTTTATGCAAGTTTTAGCTAGTGGTGGACAGAATAACAGACAGAAATGTTTCCTAAATTATGTAGCATAGTGCTTGAATGTAATGCCAGAAGCGGGATGTTTTGTTGGAAGTAAGCTGGTACAAAGCCTGAATTTTGAGATTACCGTTACTGTTGTATAGGAAATGACTGTAATCAAGAATGAGTTTCACATGTGCAGGTACTAAAGCAAGGTTCTCATTACCAATTCCTCGCATATCTTGCGAACTCTCCTTCTGAAGCAGTGTTGACTGAAATCTCCTCATTATTTTCGCTGTTATCCCAAACAGGGAAACGGAAGCTGTACGGCACACGTAACGTCATACAGTAGCACAAAAATGTCACGGAAAGACATCTCTGACCATTTCCTGGTAGACTCATGGCCCGTTGCCATCCTTCTTCTACATATTTCTTCTGAAACAGGAAAAGCAGTTAAAAATGCATCCTGTTAATTTTTGTGCTAAACTCTTGGAAGCGCCGCGGTGTATCAAAACAGCCTTTTTTCTGTGAGCTTTTGAAACACTTGTCACGGCAAGTAGAAGGAAGCAAAACTAATAAAACGTTTATTTGTCATCTTATTTTCAGGCGAAATATACACCAATAAAAGCAGTAATATACTCTGATACAGCCATCAAACCACTGAACTGACCTGTTTTATTCAACGGTTTTTCTTTCTGCGACGCATTTTCCATTACAGGTGGTACACTCAAGACGTTTTACTCTTTCTGTTTTATATCATTATATTCGTAATTTTAAAAAATCCCTTTTCTTTCTTTTCTTGGTATTTCCCCTACCTTCAACTCAATACGTGACAGCATTTTACGTCTAATAATACATTTTAAGAAAAAATAGCAGTTGAACTACGAAAAGCGAAACGTAATGGATAGCGCATGACATATTCAATAGCTGGAATGCGAAGATGATCAGTATTGAAAGGGAATTATTCCAGGAGTAGAGCCTTTTAAAAACTGACGTTGCTGTAGCGAAGTCTCAAAAACACGTTTACAATGAGTGGAATAAAGCTCTTTTCATGCAGTAATGTGTACCTATGTATACAGAACCTGATAACATCCTTAACTCATTTTGGGAAAATTTGGAGTAAAGACATTTGAGAAAAGACTGTATCAGTTTGTAGTTTTTAATCTGTTGACATTTAGGTTTTTCCAGTTTACTGCATAAATATATAACCGTGTATTTTGTGTGTGTGTTGGGGTTTATGGGCGCTCAACATCGAGGTCATCAGCGCCCTGACACACAGTAAAAGGAACGAATGTGGAGAGACCTAATAAAACTGAAAAACACACTCAAAGCAAGCAGGAAAAGAGGGAAAATACAACCTAAGAAAGTAAAACCTAAGGTAAGGGATAACATAGCAACAAGAATGACACAGGAAATCGTCATTGACTGGCCACTTACATAAAATATGGGCGAGCTTGTCACACAGGAAACAAGTTAAAATCCCCTCCCTAAAATCTCTGTAAAACATTTGACAGGGCACAGAACTTTAAAACTTTAACCACATTCGTCCGAGTGTTGCCTAAAAGAGTTGGCAGGTCCGCTGGCAAGTCAGCCGCGGCCCGCTGGTCAGAAAATAAAATGCAATCCAATAAAACGTGGCGCACAGTGACCTGGACGCCGCAAGCACCACACATTGGAGGGTCCTCTCGCCGGAGCAGGAAGCCATGCGTCATAGGGCTGTGGCCTATTCGAAGCCGAGTGGGGAGAACCTCGTCCCGTCGATGGGGCTGAAAGGAAGTACACCACACTCCTTGTATTTTAAAATAAGATTTGTAATATCTTAAGTAGATACTTACACTTTTTTTAAATTTTGATTTTCAGTGCACTTTGCAATGATACTCATTTTGAAACGAACATGGTAGTGATAAAAATGCAATCTCCACGTGCATTATACACTCCTGGAAATTGAAATAAGAACACCGTGAATTCATTGTCCCAGGAAGGGGAAACTTTATTGACACATTCCTGGGGTCAGATACATCACATGATCACACTGACAGAACCACAGGCACATAGACACAGGCAACAGAGCATGCACAATGTCGGCACTAGTACAGTGTATATCCACCTTTCGCAGCAATGCAGGCTGCTATTCTCCCATGGAGACGATCGTAGAGATGCTGGATGTAGTCCTGTGGAACGGCTTGCCATGCCATTTCCACCTGGCGCCTCAGTTGGACCAGCGTTCGTGCTGGACGTGCAGACCGCGTGAGACGACGCTTCATCCAGTCCCAAACATGCTCAATGGGGGACACATCCGGAGATCTTGCTGGCCAGGGTAGTTGACTTACACCTTCTAGAGCACGTTGGGTGGCACGGGATACATGCGGACGTGCATTGTCCTGTTGGAACAGCAAGTTCCCTTGCCGGTCTAGGAATGGTAGAACGATGGGTTCGATGACGGTTTCGATGTACCGTGCACTATTCAGTGTCCCCTCGACGATCACCAGTGGTGTACGGCCAGTGTAGGAGATAGCTCCCCACACCATGATGCCGGGTGTTGGCCCTGTGTGCCTCGGTCGTATGCAGTCCTGATTGTGGCGCTCACCTGCACGGCGCCAAACACACATACGACCATCATTGGCACCAAGGCAGAAGCGACTCTCATCGCTGAAGACGACACGTCTCCATTCGTCCCTCCATTCACGCCTGTTGCGACACCACTGGAGGCGGGCTGCACGATGTTGGGGCGTGAGCGGAAGACGGCCTAACGGTGTGCGGGACCGTAGCCCAGCTTCATGGAGACGGTTGCGAATGGTCCTCGCCGATACCCCAGGAGCAACAGTGTCCCTAATTTGCTGGGAAGTGGCGGTGCGGTCCCCTACGGCACTGCGTAGGATCCTACGGTCTTCGCGTGCATCCGTGCGTCGCTGCGGTCCGGTCCCAGGTCGACGGGCACGTGCACCTTCCGCCGACCACTGGCGACAACATCGATGTACTGTGGAGACCTCACGCCCCACGTGTTGAGCAATTCGGCGGTACGTCCACCCGGCCTCCCGCATGCCCACTATACGCCCTCGCTCAAAGTCCGTCAACTGCACATACGGTTCACGTCCATGCTGTCGCGGCATGCTACCAGTGTTAAAGACTGCGATGGAGCTCCCTATGCCACGGCAAACTGGCTGACACTGACGGCGGCGGTGCACAAATGCTGCGCAGCTAGCGCCATTCGACGGCCAACACCGCGGTTCCTGGTGTGTCCGCTGTGCCGTGCGTGTGATCATTGCTTGTACAGCCCTCTCGCAGTGTCCGGAGCAAGTATGGTGGGTCTGACACACCGGTGTCAATGTGTTCTTTTTTCCATTTCCAGGAGTGTATTAACAATGTTTGAGACTATTATCTCCAAACAAGTAGACAGTGAAAATGATATTACACTGTTACAACAACTTAAAAGCATACTAAAGGTGCACACAGTAGTGGTTTTTAATGTAATATTATATTTTAAATAGACTGGGTGGTTAAAGTCTGACGTAGAATAACATTTTACAAAAAAATTTCGTGTTTGTTTTCCATTCTAGTTCCTAGCCACATCGTATATCTCTGGCGTGCTTCGTGCATATTAGCATCTGATTTGCGCTATATTTAGTTTTTTTATAAAATTGTAGAGAGTAAACCAAGTGTCAGCATAGGGCTATTACCCCTATCATGGGAGTTTAATACTGAGTTATCGTTGGCTGGAGGAAGGGAGGCTGAGTTTATATCCCATTAACACAACTGCGCCATTTTCTAATATTACACATTGCTTGGTTGGGAAGAGGATAGGGATGGAGTGAAACGCACACTTTTGGTGTATTTCCAACATCTAGGATTTTTAATATTGCGCTATGATTGACTATATATAAAGAGGATAGGAGGGGGAGGGGAAAGGGTGAGGGAGTGTTCTTAATGCTCCATTAACACAACCGGATTATTTCAGCCACCTTGTATTTTTAATACTGCGCTGTCATTACCTGGAGACAAGAGGGGGCGTCCCTTCCGATTGATAAAGACGACAACAACACTGATATAGATGATGACGTTATGAGTTCAAGGTCGGCGATGACTTCATGCATGGTGTCATTGATAAGGATGATGTCACTTTTCATGATTGGGGAGGAGGTGCAAACGCTATGTGTGTCCAAGAGGAAACACATATACCATTTACAACATATACGTGCACCCACATAGGTTGCAATGAACTCATTCACACACACACACACACATCAATTTTCATTCTGACAAACTATTCTTACTATTCCACATAAACACACATGCACGCATTTTCACTATACAGAAATGCTGATAGGCGTCTTGCATGGGATGTTATGGCGTGAAAGAAGTTTAATGAAAATTCGAAAAGTTCTTCCTTTTCTGACATGTTTATCATTGAAGTTGGCCAATCAGGTCTTTGACCGTTCAAATTCAAGCATTTGCACTTAATGGGCAGACGCCTCTGGGTCCATGAATTACAACTTGTGGAAATGTGCAATGTGTTGTGGTCTTCAGTCCTGAGACTGGTTTGATGCAGCTCTCCATGCTACTCTATCCTGCGCAAGCTTCTTCATCTCCCAGTACCTACTGCAACCTACATCCTTCTGAATCTGCTTAGTGTATTGATCTCTTTGTCTCCCTCTACGATTTTTACCCTCCACGCTGCCCTCCAATGCTAAATTTGTGATCCCTTGATGCCTCAAAACATGTCCTACCAACCGATCCCTTCTTCTAGTCAAGTTGTGCCACAAACTTCTCTTCTCCCCAATCCTATTCAATACCTCCTCATTAGTTACGTGATCTACCCACCTTATCTTCAGCATTCATCTGTAGCACCACATTTCGAAAGCTTCTATTCTCTTCTTGTCCAAACTGGTTATCGTCCATGTTTCACTTCCATACATGGCTACACTCCATACAAATACTTTCAGAAACGACTTCCTGACACTTAAATCTATACTCGATGTTAACAAATTTCTCTTCTTCAGAAACGATTTCCTTGCCATTGCCAGTCTACATTTTATACCCTCTCTACTTCGACTATCATCAGTTATTTTACTCCCTAAATAGCAAAACTCCTTTACTACTTGAAGTGTCTCATTTCCTAATCTAATCCCCTCAGCATCACCCGATTTAATTTGACTACATTCCATTATCCTCGTTTTGCTTTTGTTGATGTTCATCTTATATCCTCCTTTCAAGACACTGTCCATTCCGTTCAACTGCTCTTGCAAGTCCTTTGCTGTCTCTGACAGAATTACAATGTCATCGGCGAACCTCAAAGTTTTTACTTCTTCTCCATGAATTTTAATACCTACTCCGAATTTTTCTTTTGTTTCCTTTACTGCTTGCTCAATATACAGATTGAATAACATCGGGGAGAGGCTACAACCCCGTCTCACTCCTTTCCCAACCACTGCTTCCCTTTCATGCCCCTCGACTCTTATAACTGCCATCTGGTTTCTGTACAAATTCTAAATAGCCTTTCGCTCCCTGTATTTTACCCCTGCCACCTTCAGAATTTGAAAGAGAGTATTCCAGTTAACGTTGTCAAAAGCTTTCTCTAAGTCTACAAATGCTAGAAACGTAGGTTTGCCTTTTCTTAATCTTTCTTCTAAGATAAGTCGTAAGGTTAGTATTGCCTCACGTGTTCCAACATTTCTACGGAATCCAAACTGATCTTCCCCGAGGTCCGCTTCTACCAGTTTTTCCATTCGTCTGTAAAGAATTCGCGTTAGTATTTTGCAGCTGTGACTTATTAAACTGATAGTTCGGTAATTTTCACATCTGTCAACACCTGCTTTCTTTGGTATCGGAATTATTATATTCTTCTTGAAGTCTGTGGGTATTTCGCCTGTCTCATACATCTTGCTCACCAGATGGTAGAGTTTTGTCATGACTGGCTCTCCCAAGGCCATCAGTAGTTCTAATGGAATGTTGTCTACTCCCGGGGCCCTGTTTCGACTCAGGTCTTTCAGTGCTCTGTCAAACTCTTCACGCAGTATCTTATCTCCCATTTCATCTTCATCTACATCCTCTTCCATTTCCATAATATTGTACTCAAGAACATCGCCCCTGTATAGAACCTCTATATACTCCTTCCACCTTTCTGCCTTCCCTTCTTTGCTTAGAACTGGGTTTCCATCTGAGCTCTTGATATTCATACAAGTGGTTTTCTTCTCTCCAAAGGTCTCTTTAATTTTCCTGTAGGCAGTATCTATCTTACCCCTAGTGAGACAAGCCTCTACATCCTTACATTTGTCCTCTAGCCATCCCTGCTTAGCCATTTTGCACTTTCTGTCGATCTCATTTTTGAGACGTTTGTATTCCCTTTTGCCTGCTTCATTTACTGCATTTTTATATTTTCTCCTTTCATCAATTAAATTCAATATTTCTTCTGTTACCCAAGGATTTCTATTAGCCCTCGTCTTCTTACCTACTTGATCCTCTGCTGCCTTCACTACTGCATCCCTCAGAGCTACCCATTCTTCTTCTACTGTATTTCTTTCCCCCATTCCTGTCAATTGTTCCCTTATGCTCTCCCTGAAACTCTCTACAACCTCTGGTTCTTTCAGTTTATCCAGGTCCCATCTCCTTAAATTCCCACCTTTTTGCAGTTTCTTCAGTTTCAATCTGCAGTTCATAACCAATAGATTGTGGTCAGAATCCACATCTGCCCCTGGAAATGTCTTACAATTTAAAACCTGGTTCCTAAATCTCTGTCTTACCATTATATAATCTATCTGATACCTATCAGTATCTCCAGGATTCTTCCAGGTATACAACCTTCTTTTATGATTCTTGAACCAAGTGTTAGCTATGATTAAGTTATGCTCTGTGCGAAATTCTACAAGGCGGCTTCCTCTCTCATTTCTTCCCCCCAATCCATATTCACCTACTATGTTTCCTTCTCTCCCTTTTCCTACTGACGAATTCCAGTCACCCATGACTATTAAATTTTCGTCTCCCTTCACTACCTGAATAATTTCTTTTATCTCGTCATACATTTCATCAATTTCTTCATCATCTGCAGAGCTAGTTGGCATATAAACTTTAGTCCCCGCCCGGAGATCCGAATGGGGGACTATTTTACCTCCGGAATATTTTACCCAAGAGGACGCCACCATCATTTAATCATACAGTAAAGCTGCATGTCCTCGGGAAAAATTACGGCTGTAGTTTCCCCTTGCTTTCAGCCGTTCGCAGTACCAGCACAGCAAGGCCGTTTTGGTTAATGTTACAAGGCCAGATCAGTCAATCATCCAGACTGTTGCCCCTGCAACTACTGAAAAGGCTGCTGCCCCTCTTCAGGAACCACATGTTTGTCTGGTCTCTCAACAGATACCCCTCCGTTGTGGTTGCACCTACGGTACGGCCATCTGTATCGCTGAGGCACGCAAGCCTCCCCACCAACGGCAAGGTCCATGGTTCATGGGGGAAGAATGTGCAATACCAATTAAAATATGCCACTTTTGGGAAGAGATAAATTTAAGTTACGTGAACAAAAGCTACATTTGTTCGGTTTGAGGAAACCAAACGAAAAACACAGCTGGCGACACCGCTTTTAGCAGGCTGCGTGAATTTTTGTTTGCGACGACCTGATTGGCTAACTTCAGTTTTAAGTAACTCTGAATCGGCGCAACCCTAATTCCGTTCTTAAACGTTAATTTCTGAGTACAAACATCCCTGCAACGCACTTAAAAGCTTTTCTGTCGATTTCCGACCACTATTTATATACAGCAAATAAATTCTCCTTTCACTCGAGCTCAGTCTCTCTCTCTCTCTCTCTCTCTCTCTCTCTCTCTCTCTCTCTCTCTCTTTCTGTCTCTCCCTTTGACCACCCTCTTTCACTCTATATCACATTCATGAATAGTACGAATATGACAGAGTTTCTAATGATCGGTTTGTCGGAATGACGTCTCAGTGTATCACGTGGTAACTTGACTGAACAGTATCTAGGCTCATCATATGCGAACGGTTAGGTGAAGCACCACCGCATAGGCATTCCATGTAATCATCAATCGTGAGAGTTAATGAGGCTGCATGATGCACACCTTTCACTTGCGTTTGGAAGACACCTGTTACTTACAGCATGCGTGCAGCTTTACTCCAAAGTCTACAAACTCCACAGTCTGCGACCCATTCACCTCGTCTTTTATCAGGTCGATATCCCTGTTGTTATCAGGAATTATGCCTAAGCATTATCGGCTACACGTACAGATATTTAGAATGCATCAGGATGACACTTCATACGTATCACAACCTTTCACCCAATAGATGAAGCTGACCACATTCATATAAAGTAATTTTGCTTTGTTGTAAACTAGTAATTAAAGTGGTGCATGTGGAGCCTGGATACGTTCAGTATACACATACTGACGTAAACAGGTTTCAGTAACTCTATTGAAACCCTAGCCACCTCAAGAGTGAGTAATTCTTGATGGCAGATTGTGGGCTGTTTAAAATTTTGCCTGACGACGTAATTCTTCTCGTAACTCCCATTTCATTTCTATGTAAATTTCGCGGTGGTTTCTCAGATTTTCCATTGTTTCGTCAAAATTTCCATTAGTCACCTTTTTAAGAAAATCTTTTTCAAAATCACATGTTGCTGAAACCATGTTTTCGATATTAATATCGAAGTGTTCCTTCTATCAGCGGTTCTGATTGAAGGAAATTACATGGGTGTCTCTACCCCAGTTTCATCCCCAACTTAGCGCATTGCTGTAGTTTTCTGTAGGACATTATGTATTTATTTTTATCCTATAGCGTTGTCATTAGCTTGGGGAGGAATCACTGCCTGAACTAGGCCCTCCACATATAGTGGACACCCACTGTGCGTGTCACACAAACTATAGGGGTATCTCATGTCTGCCACCACAAATACTCTACCACCAAGAATCCGCTGCTACATCCGAGAATTTACGTGATCTGACGATTTCTTCATTGGACTGCCGTTGAAGACCACAATTGACTAGGATTTCTCTATGGTATGCCTATGTAATTTGCTTACATTTAGGAACAGCTTGTAACTTAAATCGTTGGATATGTTGAACTCTCTACCCATTCACAGGTTATTTGCCTTGCCATTCTTATGGACACATTGGAAAGGCCCACTGGAATTCGCGTTTGAAAAGTATCAACATGTCGACATTGGTGAAAAATTCGACGATCGTATGTGTCTTTTCCAGTTTGTTTACTACGAAATCTCAGTCACTGTATAGTAGAGGTCAGGATCCAGCGTGTATGTCTCCGTGTATACACTCTAGAAATTTTCTAAAATATGTGCAAGCAAGCATACATTTTCAATGTATGATTGAGGCCGAAACAGTGTATCGAAAACGATCACGCCCGGAAACACATGTGGCATTACGTAAAGTTGGTCTTCTAATTTTCTTCACTACCTATGGTCTCTTGTTTCAGAATAAATCTCCGACTGACTTAAGAGGAAAGACTGTGAAAAGTCACTCAGTGCCTAGTGGAATCTATTAATTGGGGAAAGATCGTATTGAATCCTTTTCAGTGAAAGAAACCCACTATGCTAGCTTACGTATGAAATACCTTGATGGTAAAGTAACTGTCATAACAATGTACGAACTATTTTTGTCATGACATTCAGATATAGGGGGAACTTATGCCTTCCACTTAAAGTATTTCAAAGTGAAATATGGATATCGATTTGAGAGACCACTAACCAACATTTTTCTCGAAATGTAGAGAAATAATGTTGTTGTTGTTGTTGTGGTCTTCATTCCTGAGACTGGTTTGATGCAGCTCTCCATGCTACTCTATCCTGTGCAAGCTTCATCTCCCAGTACCTACTGCAGCCTACATCCTTCTGAATCTGCTTAGTGTACTCATCTCTTGGTCTCCCTCTACGATTTTTACCCTCCACGCTGCCCTCCAGTACTAAATTGGTGATCCCGCGATGCCTCAGAACATGTCCTACCAACCGATCCCTTCTTCTAGTCAAGTTGTGTCACAAGCTCCTCTTCTCCCCAATTCTATTCAATACCTCCTCATTAGTTATGTGATCTACCCAACTAATCTTGAGCATTCGTCTGTAGCACCACATTTCGAAAGCTTCTATTCTCTTCTTGTCTAAACTATTTATCTTCCATGTTTCACTTCCATACATGGCTACACTCCATACAAATACTTTCAGAAACGACTTCCTGCCACTTAAATCAATACTCGATGTTAATAAATTTCTCTTCGTCAGAAACGCTTTCATTGCCATTGCTAGTCTACATTTTATATCCTCTCTACTTCGACCATCATCAGTTATTTTACTCCCTAAATAGCAAAACTCCTTTACTACTTTAAGTGCCTCATTTCCTAATCTAATTCCCTCAGCATCACCCGATTTAGTTCGACTACATTGCATTATCCTCGTTTAGCTTTTGTTGATGTTCATCTTATACCCTCCTTTCAAGACACTGTCCATACCGTTCAACCGCTCTTGTAAGTTCTTTGCTGTCTCTGACAGAATTACAATGTCATCGGCGAACCTCAAAGTTTTTATTGCTTCTCCATGGATTTTAATGCCTACTCCGAACGTTTCTTTTGTTTCCTTTACTGCTTGATCAATATACAGCTTGAATTGCATTGGGGAGAGGCTACAAACCTGTCTCACTCCCTTCCCAACCACTGCTTCCCTTTCATGTCCCTCCAATCTTATAACTGCCATCTGGTTTCCGTACAAATTGTAAATAGCCTTTCGCTCCCTGTATTTTACCCCTGCCACCTTCAGAATTTGAAAGAGAGTATTCCAGTCAACATTGTCAAAAGCTTTCTCTAAGTCTTCAAATGCTACAAACGTAGGTTTGCCTTCCTTAATCTTTCTTCAAAGATAAGTCAGTATTGCCTCACATGTTCCAACATTTCTACGGAATCCAAAATGATCTTCCACGATGTCGGCTTCTACCAGTTTTTCCATTAGTCTGTAAAGAATTCGCGTTAGTATTTTGCAGCTGTGACTTATTAAACTGATAGTTCGGTAATTATCACATCTGTCAAAACCTGCTTTCTTTGGGATTGGAATTATTACATTCTTCTTGAAGTCTGAGGGAATTTCGCCTGTCTCATACATCTTGCTCACCAGATGGTAGAGTTTTGTCGGGACTGGCTCTCCCAAGGCCATCAGTAGTTCTAATGGAATGTTGTCTACTCCCGGGGCCTTGTTTCGACTCAGATCTTTCAGTGCTCTGTCAAACTCTTCACGCAGTATCTTATCTTCCATTTCATCTTCATCTACATCCTCTTCCATTTCCATAATATTGTACTCAAGAACATCGCCCCTGTATAGAACCTCTATATACTCCTTCCACCTTTCTGCTTTCCCTTCTTTGCTTAGAACTGGGTTTCCATCTGAGCTCTTGATATTCATACAAGTGGCTCTCTTTTCTCCAAAGGTCTCTTTAATTTTCCTGTAGGCAGTATCTATCTTACCCCTCGTGAGATAAGCCTCTACATCCTCACATTTGTCCTCTAGCCATCCCTGCTTAGCCATATTGCACTTCCTGTCGATCTCATTTTTGAGACGTTTGTATTCCTTTTTGCCTACTTCATTTAATGCATTTTTGTATTTTCTCCTTTCATCAATTAAGTTCAGTATCTCTTCTGTTACTCAAGGATTTCTACTAGCCCTCGACTTTTTACCTACTTGATCCTCTGCTACCTTCACTATTTCATCCCTCAAATCTACCAATTCTTCTTCTACTGTATTTATTTCCCCCATTCCAGTCAATTGTTCCCTTATGCTCTCCCTGAAACTCTGTACAACCTCTGGTTCTTTCAGTTTATCCAGGTCCCATCTCCTTAACATCCCCCATTTTTGCAGTTTCTTCAGTTTTAATCTACAGTTCATAACCAATAGATTGTGGTCAGAGTCCACATCTGGCCCTGGAAATGTCTTACAATTTAAAAACTGGTTCTTCAATCTCTGTCTTACCATTATATAATCTATCTAAAACCTTCTAGTATCTCCAGGGTTCTTCCATGTATGCAACCTTCTTTCATGATTCTTGAACGAAGTGTTAGCAATGATTAAGTTATGCTCTGTGCAAAATTCTACCAGGCGGCTTTCTCTTTCATTTCTTAGCCCTAATCCGTATTCTCCTACTACGTTTCCTTCTCTTCCTTTTCCTAATGTCGAATTCCAGTCACCCATGACTATTAAATTTTCGTCTCCCTTCACTACCTGAATAATTTCTTTTATCTCTTCATACATTTCATCAATTTCTTCATCATCTGCTGAGCTAGTTGGCATATAAACTTGTACTACTGTAGTTGGCGTGGGCTTCGTGTCTATCTTGGCCACAAGAATGCGTTCACTATGCTGTTTGTAGTAGTTTACCTGCACTCCTATTTTTTATTCATTATTAAACCTACTCCTGCATTACCCCTTTTTCATTTTGTATTTATAACCATGTATTTACCTGACCAGAAGTCTTGTTCCTCCTGCCACCGAACACTAATTCCCACTATATTTAACATTAATCTATCCATTTCCCTTTTTAAATTTTCTAACCTACCTGCCACATTAAGGGATCTGACATTCCACGCTCCGATCCGTAGAACGCCAGTTTTCTTTCTCCTGATAACGACGTCCTCTTGAGTAGTCCCCTCCCGGAGATCCGATTGGGGGACTATTTTACCTCCGGAATATTTTACTCAAGAGCATGCTATCATCATTTAATCATACAGTAAAGCTGCATGCCCTCGGGAAAAATTACGGCTGCAGTTTCCCTTGCTTTCAGCCGTTCGCAGTACCACAACAGCAAGGCCGTTTTGGTTTGTGTTACAAGGCCAGATCAGTCAATCATCCAGACTGTTGCCCCTGCAGCTACTGAAAAGGCTGCTGCCCCTCTTTAGGAAACACGTTTGTCTGTCCTGTCAACAGATACCCCTCCGTTGTGGTTGCACCTACGGTACGGCTACCTGTATCATTGAGGCACGCAAGCCTCCCAACCAACGGCAAGGTCCATGGTTCATGGGCGGAAGAAATAAATTAAGATTGAAAAATACTTTACTGAATTTAAAATTTAATGGTTACGATGGCCAGTATGGCTGAACTATCGGTTCATAAGAAGTGTGCTCATAAATTCCATGCCAGAAACAAAGAAATTAATAAATTCTGTTTAAATACCGATGATGTGTGATGAATAGTTGCGGATTATATGTACAGCTTGCCATTACCACATATTGCAGTTTTGGAAAAAAATTTATTATGCGCAACTGTAGGTGAATGTATTTGGGATAGATAATCTCCAGAAAGCAAAGACTGCAGTATTCGTATAGCATGAAGGACAAGTTTAGAAAGGACCAAATGAAGTATATACCTTCATTTAACTTTATATAAAAGATTATATTCCGAAAATAATTAGACATCTTCACATTTTATTGACGTATTCGAAGCTGTGAATTAGTTCTTTCCTTATAGGGGACACACTTTCCTTCCTTGTGTACAAGATCCCGGCTATCTGAAAAATCGACTGAGTTTATATACCAGAGAAATAAGCTAGAAATTTTACGAAGTCAAGTAAATCTGGTAAATTCATTGAAACGGTGATGAAAACTGAAGACGTCAAAGATTATAAACGATGGTGAATAAAATGTTATAAAAAGAATCCACTTCTGTAGAGTCATTGGGAAAAGAGTTCCTGGAAAGCAAAAGCAATATTTAGCTGTCAGCCAATTTTCACACTTCTTGTAGAGCCGAAAAGTACCAGGAACTGTAGTGTCACATACGAAGATCGACAGGCTTCTAAGGAAAATCTTGAATCTGCTAAATATCTCTGAATAGGATACTGATAAGGTGCAGCTACAAATTTCGATAGCTTACACTCAGAAAATACCTATCTGTTCTAGGAAACTGCAGAAAGGTAATGCAATAAATCCCTCACAAGGATGAAGAATTTTACAAGAACTTTCTGGCACAGGAAGGAACTGATTGTGAAGATGATGACCATTGATCCCGTTAAGTAGCAGCCCTTTATCGTTCTACTTAGAAAAATAATTCTCTTTACTTTTAAAAGGACACATTCCCACTGTCTTAAATGTCCCTTTCTGGGAAGAAAAATATTTATATTCGCATGCATATTATTTCACACATCATTATGTACCATACTCTAGACAGGAAAAACAAAATAAAATATAGAGAAAAATGTATTCATTTTTTTTACTCTCCTATAGAGTTGATTCCTGAGGACATGTACCTCTTTAAGAACAAACAGTTCAATTAGTCTTTCACCTCTTTCATTCCTATGACGAAGTCTATATTCTCCCATACCTCTTTCTACTACTCCCTCCACTACAACTATATTCCAGTCGTCCATGACTATTAGATTTTACTCTTCCTTTAGACACTGAATAACCAGTAACCACATATTGAAACTTCTTAATTTGAAGCTGAAACTGCTGAATGCTTACTTAAAATAAACTGACTGTATTCTCTACTTGTTTTTATCATTTCATCACTAACCTACAGGATTTTCTCTGACAAATACAACTCAAACTTAACGTATTCATTTATTACCAATAAAGTACAAGCGCAACGCAATCTGACTGCAAATAATGAACACAAAAGAATGGCCCTGAATTAGAAGAAATCCTAACAACCCATACATTTCATAAGTCACTTACCTCACAGAAAATCTTCATGACACGAACTATTGCAAGTACAGCAAGCAGCAACTACAGCCAGCTAAATAAAAGATTCTAACTACTAGAGGCTCTAACTAGTAATAGGCATGTGGTTAGCAAAGGAAAGACTGTGTTGCAGAGCAAACAATGTATTTAGCAGATTTTACCTTAATTATGTGACATCCAGTTCCAAAATTATATAATCATCAATAATTCCAATTCCCAAACATTAGCAGATACATCAATCATCATTTGACAATCCATTTCCAATCAATACTATATCTCCATGAGGGACACACATCCAAACCGTCCGCTTGCGCTAACACTGCTAACCTCCATCACTGCTAACTGTGTGTCCGTCCAACTACAGAGTCTCTTAGCGAGGGCACATAGCGTTGTCAGTGATATTAATGCAGTTGAAACATCCCCTTAGAAAAATTATAAATGACTGTGCTTAAACTGACACACAATATTTTTAGCGCAACGCAATCTGACTTTCAAAAATCCCTACAAAAGAATGGCCCTGACTAACAATAACCTATACCTTTAATGAATCACTTACCTCACAAAAATCTTCGTTACTCGAACTACTGCAATACAGCGACCGCCACTACTGCCAGCTAAATAAAAGATTCAAACTACTGAAGGCACTAACTACTGATAGGCATAGTTAAATGAAAGAATTTGATAGAGAAAAAACAATGTATTTACCTTAATAGTGTTCAAAAGTCATAATATATATATATATATATATATATATATATATATATATATATATATCAGTTCATGATGTCCAGTACTACAAATTTACTCTTTCTGGCGCACACACGTCCAGATCGACCGCTCTTAAAATTCTGCCATCTCTCTCCCCACATCCACCACTGCTGGCGGCTCACCTCCAACTGCGCAACGCCGCGTGCTGTTAACAGCCACCTGCCCAACACTACCATAGCAAATTCCAACAATGCAAACCAGCCACAGACTTCACACAGCACAGCCAGTAATTTTCATACAGAGCGCCAAGTGACGTTACCAACATAAAAACCTGAACAGCCTACTTACAGTCTACAGCGCTGCCAACATACAGATATATAAACAGGCTACTTACAAAATACTTTCTCTATCCCTTCATCCTGTGCAAGCGACATCGGCATGTATGCTTGAGCTATTGCTATCGGTTTTTCTGTTGATTCTGATGAGAACAACCCTATCACTGAACTGTCCGTAGTAACCTAATCTCTGCCCTACTCTTTGTATCCATAACATTACCATAAGAAGATTTTATGTTTTGTCTCCCATTAAGTGGGGACGATGTTCTACAGTCTATAACAACAGAAAAAAACCTGCACTCTCGTTACCATCTAAATGGCAACGTCCCTTCCCGACATCACTACCATCAAACCAACCGCAAGAGCGATTCACAGCTAATACTTTTTTGGCGAATGGACAAGAGTAACGCAGAAGTGAACTCAGGATATGGAGCGTGTCCTATTTGTATCCTTGAAAATCTGGAAGAGGGACAGGG
This sequence comes from Schistocerca nitens, assembly GCF_023898315.1. NCBI lineage: Eukaryota > Metazoa > Arthropoda > Insecta > Orthoptera > Acrididae > Schistocerca > Schistocerca nitens. The sequence continues at coordinate 1,594,237 of NC_064619.1, read as the reverse complement.
TGGGGTAGGACGCACGAGCAACCAGCCAATGAGATAATTTACTATTAGTTCTAGCCAATAAGAGGAGAGAGAGGATGCTGATGGAACTGTCCTGAGGAGAAACTGAATTCACTCCGTTGGACACAACCAGCCAATGAGGTTACTTTCTGACATTTTTTCTGCAGTAGGAGACGAGAGATGCTGACGCAACAGTTTTACAGCGCAATTACTGACGGGAGAATTCCATTACTTATTCAAGTGCATTAAACTTGATTGTGATGTGTCTAAATCCGATCACTGTTTGGATGCTTGACAGTGAGCAGGAAGTTATAGAATTTAGTTGCTTCTCTGAAGGGGTGTTAGCCTAAGAAATGCAGTCACCGTATGGTATGTACGAAGTTTACTACGCTGTCTCCCTAACAGTCTCTCTGTTAGGGACCATTAATGTGCCTGTAAAATGAATCAATCTACTGTGTGATGATGTTTTAAAAATGGTTCAAATGGCTCTCAGCACTATGCGACTTAACTTCTAAGGTCATCAGTCGCCTAGAACTTAGAACTAATTAAACCTAACTAACCTAAGGACATCACACACATCCATGCCCGAGGCAGGATTCGAACCTGCGACCGTAGCGGTCGCTCGGCTCCAGACTGTAGCGCCTAGAACCGGACGGCCACTCTGGCCGGCGATGATGTTTTATAATGTATAGATACCCTTGTCGGAAATTATAAATTTACCAATGCCTCTCTTGGGGGCCAATTTATACTAGCCTTACGGATACATCTGGTATTTTTACAGGTGCATAGAACCAAACCGGCTGCAGATGCTTCCGTTGAAGGAGGCCAACACCTGGATGTACTACACTACTGGCCTTTAAAATTGCTTCACCAAGAAGAAATGCAGATGATAAACGGGTATTCACTGGACAAATATATTATACTAGAACTGACATGTGATTACATTTTCACGCAATTTTGGTGCATAGCTCCTGAGAAATCAGTACCCAGAACAACCACCTCTGGCCTGGGCATTGAGTCAAACAGAGCTTGTATGGCGTGTAAAGGTGCAGCTGGACATTGTAATGGTACTTGAATTACGTAACCACTACGACAGCTCACCTGAACCTCTCGATACCAGTAATATTCTAATGTGTTTCTGTAAAGTAGTTGACATATTTCTTAGACAACATTCATATTTGATTTCATTAATGTAGAAGTACTTTGATTCATCAATATGTTTATATTGCAATGATATTATTCTTGTGTGTATTATTTCTTTTGTCGGTATGATCTTGTAACTCTGTAACTCTGATTTTTGGGCGCGTAAGCGATTATTAGTAGTTAGAGCCGGACCTTGAAAAAGTCAAGTCTTGGACGACATGTTGGAAAGAGGTATATTGTAGTCAGTTTATAAAATGTGAACTTTAACAGTGAGGAAGACGTTTTCAAGTATGTTTTGTATTGTGAAGTGGTGTTTTGTGTGTTACGTGATACGGCAATAAAATCAGTTAAAAGGAAGTGTAACTTAAATTCGGAGTGCTGATCATTTTTTTTTTTTTTTACATCACTATTGTGCTAACTTTGAAAAGTTTAATCTTCAAGAATGGTTTGTAAAGCGCATCTACAAAACCTTTGAATATAGCAAAGTAAAACCTAGGCCTCTTTGCATCCGAGGTTGGAATCATCACCACCTAGATTTTCGACGATTGAGCCATGATTTTACAACGAGACCAGCGCGGGAAACGCGAAAAGATGAGTGCCTAGTTTATCCATTATTTCATGAAATGACTTTATTAACTGTGCTCTAATGACACCTGCCACATAATAACTATGTTGTTGCCCGAAAATGCAGTATTTAGATGCGTGAGCAACTCCACAATTATTATTAAATTTTGAGCTTTGTTGTGGTAGGGTTGTTAGAACATGCAGATTCAACACGGTACCACAGTTCATCAAGAGTAGTGACTGGCGTATTGTGACGAACCAGTTGCTCGGCCACCATTGACCAGACGTTTTCAGTTGCTGAGAGATCTGGAGAATGTGCTGGCCAGGGCAGCAGTCTAACATTTCCTGTATCCAGAATGGCCCGTACAGGACCTGCAACATGCGGTCGTGCATTATCCTGCTGAAATGTAGGGTTTCGCAGGGATCGAATGAAGGGTAAAGCCACGGGTCGTAACACATCTGAAATGTAACGTCCACTGTTCAAATTGCCGTCAATGCGAACAAGAGGTGACCGAGACGGTTTTTTTTTTTTGTGGGGTTTAAGGGCGCTCAACTACTGAGGTCATTAGCGCCCAGTCACTGTTGTTAGAGCACATGGAATCTAGTAAAACTCAAGGGGAGGGGGGACACCAGAAAGACCTGGCAAAGATGCAGATAAAATAAGTAAAAAGGTTAGATGTCTTTGGACAAGCCAGTCAAAGTTATAAAACGCAGAACACGAGCAGCTGCTCGAGCGTCATCAGCTAAAATATCCGGTAAAGTAGATGGCAGGGACAGGACAACACGAGATTGACTAATGCGGGGACACGACAATAAAACATGGCGCACTGTTAATGCCTGACCACAAGGGCACTGTGGGGCTGGGTCCCCGGAGAGCAGGTAGCGGTGGCTAAACCGGCAATGCCCAATCCGCAGCCTGGTCAGAAGGACCTCCTCTCGCCGAGATGGTCGGGAGGAGGTTGTCCAAGCAGTTGGGAGCGGTTTTACTGCCCGGAGCTTGTTTCCTTGGAGGGATGACCAAGCATCCCACCACAACAACACAAGCCTCTTACAAACATCCCCACGAACGTCAGATGACGGGACACAATGGGAGGCTGGCCGAGGCAGGAGGACTGCAGCCTTGGCTACAGCATCCGCAGCCTCATTCCCAGCCACTCCTACATGTCCGGGAACCCACAGAAAGCTGACAGGAGAACCATTATCAGCGAAAGAATGGAGGGACTGCTGTATCCGTTGAACCAAGGGATGGACCGGATAGGGAGCTCCAAGGCTCTGAAGAGCACTGAGTGAGTCAGAGCAGAGTACATACGAAGAATGGCGGTGGCGGCGGGCATACTGAACGGCCTGATGGAGAGCAAAAAGCTCGGCCGTAAAGCTCGAACACTGGTCGAGGAGCCGGTATTTAAAGGTGGCGGCCCCGACGACAAAGGCACAGCCGACACCATCGTCAGTTTTGGAGCCATCGGTGTAAATAAAGGTGTGACCGGCAAGTCGAGCACAAAGTTCGACAAACCGTGAGCAATACACTGCAGCCGGAGTACCCTCCTTCGGGAGTGAGCTGAGGTCGAGATAAACATGAACTGGAGCCTGGAGCCAAGGTGGTGTCGGGCTCTCACCCTCTCTGAAGGTGGTAGGGAGGGCAAAATCCAATTGTCGAAGCAGGCGACAGAAGCGGACTCCGGGGGGCAGCAGGGCAGACACATACAACCCGTACTGACGGTCGAGAGAATCGGCAAAGAAGGACTGGTAAGAGGGGTGGTCGGGCATAGACAACAGCCGGCAGGCATACCGACACAGCAGTACGTCGCGCCGGTAGGTCAATGGTAATTCGGCAGCTTCAGCATAAAGACTTTCGACAGGACTAGTGTAGAAGGCTCCGGTCGCAAGACGTAACCCCCAATGGTGGATGGAGTTGAGACGGCGTAAGAGGGATGGCCGAGTAGACGAAGCTCCCATAATCCAGCTTCGATCGGACATGAACCACTAAGAACTCTGAGGACATTAAGGGAACGTGTACAACGGGCTGCCAAATAAGAGACATGCGGAGACCAACACAGTTTCCTGTCCAACGTGAGCCCTAGAAACTTAGTTGTTTCCACGAATGGGAGAACAACGGGACCGAGATGTAAGGATGGCGGAAGGAACGCTTTATATCGCCAAAAGTTGATACAAACCGTCTTCTCTTCAGAGAACCGGAAGCCATTTGCCACGCTCCATGAGTATAGGCTGTCTAGACAACGCTGAAGGCAGCGCTCCAGGAGGCATGTTCTCTGGGCACTGCAGTAGATCGCGAAGTCATCGACAAAGAGAGAGCCTGAGACATTAGGTGGAATGCAATCCATAATTGGATTGATCGCGATGGCAAAAAGGGCTACGCTCAAGATGGAGCCCTGAGGCACTCCGTTCTCCTGGAGGAAGACGTCAGACAATACGGAACCCACATGTACCCTAAACTTTCGATCCGTTAAAAAGGAATCAATAAAAAGGTGCAGGCGACCGCGTAGGCCCCACCTGTGCATAGTGCGGAGGATACCTCCTCTCCAACAGGTATCATAAGCCTTCTCCAAATCGAAGAACATGGCTACCATTTGGCGCCTTCGCAAAAAGTTGTTCATGATGAATGTCGACAAGGTCACAAGGTGGTCAACAGCAGAGCGGCGCCGACGAAAACCGCATTGGACATTGGTAAGTAGCCGTCAAGATTCAAGAATCCAAACTAACCGAGCATTAACCATGCGCTCCATCATCTGGCAGACACAGCTTGTAAGAGAAATGGGGCAGTAACTAGAAGGAAGGTATAGAAGGAAGGTATAGGAAGGAAGGTATAGGAACAAAGACGGCGTCACGCCAACGCATGGGGACCTGACCTTCGGTCCAGACGCGATTGTAGGTACGAAGAAGGAAGCTTTTGCCCGCCAGAGAAAGGTGTGCCAGCATCTGAACGTGAATGGCATCTGGCCCCGGAGCAGAGGACTGGGACAGTGCAAGCGCACGTTCGAGTTCCCGCATAGTAAAGGGGGCATTATAAGTTTCCAGATTCAGCGAGTGGAAGGAAGGTCGCCGTGCCTCTTCTGCCTCTTTCCTGGGAAGGAAGGCAGGGTGGTAATGGGCGGAGCTTGAAACCTCCGCGAAAAATTGGCCGAAGGCGTTGGAGACAGCCACAGGATCAACGAGGACCTCATTACCTGAGGTCAGGCCAGGTACCGAGGAGTGGGCCTTAATGCCCGACAGCCGGCGCAGGCCACCCCATACGACAGAAGAGGGAGTAAAACTGTTAAAGGAGCTGGTGAAAGAGGCCCAACAAGCTTTTTTGCTGTCTTTGATGACTCTACGGCATTGCGCTCGGAGTCGTTTGTATCCAATACAATTCGCCAACGTAGGATGGCGGCGAAAGGTGCGTAAAGCACATCGTCGAGCACGGATAGCGTCTCTACAAGCCTCGTTCCACCAGGGGACGGAAATGCGACGTGAAGAAGAGGTAGTACGAGGAATGGAACGTTCGGCAGCATTGATGATAACAGCCGTGAGGTATTCGACTTGACTGTCACAACTGAGAAAATCGTGGTCGGGAAAGGTCGCCTGGGAGGAGTAAAGTCTCCAGTCAGCTTTCGGTATGTTCCAGCTCGAAGGACGTGGGGATGGGGTGTGGTGCAGGAGACGAACGACACAGGGGAAGTGGTCGCTCGAATAGGTGTCAGAAAGGACATACCACTCGAACCGACGGGCAAGAGTGGTAGAACAGATCGAGAGGTCCAAGTGAGAGTAGGTATGAGTAGAGTCCGAGAGGAAAGTCGGGGCACCAGTATTGAGGCAGACAAGATTGAGATGGTTGAAGACATCCGCCAAGAGTGAGCCTCTTTGACAGGATGCAGGAGAGCCCCAAAGGGGATGATGGGCATTGAAGTCGCCAAACAATAAAAACGGCGGGGGAAGCTGAACGATCAGGTGCATCATGTCAGCCCGACTAACAGCAGATGACGATGGAGTGTAGATGGTACAAACTGAAAAAGTAAAAGCAGAAAGAGTAATACGGACAGCTATTGCTTGGAGTGGGGTGGTCAATGGGATGGGATGGTAATAGACATCGTCCCGAACGAGCAACATGACCCCACCATGAGCTGGGATACCGTCCACAGGGGTGAAGTCATACCGCTCCGAGGTATAGTGGGTAAAGGCAATATGGTCAGTCGGGCGCAACTTGGTTTCCTGGAGACCAAGGACGAGCGGACAGTGCAGGCGGAGGAGCAGTTGTAATTCCTCCCGATTACATCGAATACCTCTTATTTTCCAATGTAACAACGCCATCGCTAGTCAAAAAAGAGGGGGAACGAGACGGGGGAAGAGCTGGTCACCTCGACGTCCGCGGAGGGCAAGGTTTCGAGGGAACAACGCTACAACCGGCGTGAGGCGGATCCTGTTCCATCGAGTCGTCACCAGCTGCGGCTGCTGTCCCTGGTTGTGTAGGAGGGGCAGCATCATTTGCCGACGAGAGGCCAGCTGAGCGCCTGGCAGCAGAGCGTCCCAGCGAAACTGAGGATGGCCGGGAGCAGCGACTCACGGATGGAGCTCAGACGAAACGCGCCGGGGTGGAGAGGGGGATAGAGACTTCTTCTTGGAGGCCTTCTTGGAAGTCCGAGAAGGCACAGGGATGGTGGGCTGGACCCAAAGAAAGTCCTCATGCGCGGGGTCCGTTTTGGAACGCCGGACCTCGGAAGCTGGGGTCCGGAACGTTTCCCCGATGGACGCCTGAGAAGAGGATCGCTTCTCAGGCGGCGGGGGGGGAGGAGGAGGAGGAAGGGTGGCCCCTGGGGCAGAGGGGGCGGGGGCCACGGGGGAGGAGGATTTGGAAGGGAGGGATTTGGGAGGCGGAGGCAGAGACCCCAGATGGGGGGAGGAGGCGGAGGGGGGAGGATAGGGGTGAGGATACCGCGGAAGGAGTGGACACAACTGAGGCAAACGAAGTGGTCAACAGCACGGGATGGAGGTGGTCATACTTCTTCCTGGCCTCAGAATAAGAGAGACGATCCAAAGTTTTGAGTTCTTGTATCTTCTTCTCCTTCTGATATGCAGGGCAGTCTGAGGATCTAGGCGAGTGGATGCCAGGACAATTAACGCACCGAGGTGGTGGGGTGCATGTATGTTCCTCACGAAGAGGACGTCCACAATCGCCACAAAGGGGCTCAGCCTCACACTGTGACGACATGTGCCCAAAGCGCAAACACCGAAAACAGCGCATAGGAGGCGGGACGTAAGGTCGCACGTCGCAGCGGTAGCACATCACCTTTACCTTCTCCGGGAGAACGTCCCCCTCGAAGGCGAGGATAAAGGCCCCGGTGTCGATGCGACGGTCTTTGGGGCTGCGCTGGACTCGCCGGACGAAATGCACGCCTCGGCGCTCCAGGTTGGCCCTGAGCTCCTCATCAGATTGCAGCAGGAGGTCCTGATGAAAAATAGCCCCCTGCGACCTATTTAGTGCCAGATGCGGGACAATGGACACTGGGATGTCCCCTAGGTGGTCGCACGCCTGGAGCGCCGCCGACTGTGTGGCGGAAGTGGTCTTGATAAGAACGGACCCCGAACGCATCTTACTGAGAGCCTCGATTTCCCCGAAGATGTCCTCAATGTGCTGAACAAAGAACATGGGCTTGGAGGTGGCGAACGTCCCCCCATCGGTTCGAGAACAGACCAAATAGCGGGGGAAGTACTTCGCCCCAAGCCGGCGGGCCTGTCCCTCCTCAGGGAGTGGCCAAGGGGGAAAGGGGAGGAGAACCAGAACTAGAAACAGTACCTTTCCTTTTGAAAGACTCGGCCGCAGAGCGACCTGATACGTGTTGACGTTTCATCTGCGAAACGTCCGACCCGGTACCACCCACTCCGACCAGGGGCTCTCCCCACGGGCGCCACCCAGCCTTAGCAAGGGCCACCTGGCAGTATGACCGTTGCCGGGAGTCCTGATGCCCCAAGGAGACGGGCATCTACTCCTTGGCCGACGTGGGGAGGGTGCAGCTCAGGTATCGGCAGTACGATCCCTGTGTTGTCAGGGGGCTACAACCTAGAGGGTACATGACGACCCCACCACAACGGGCTGGCTACCGTGCTGGATTTCTGGTGTCCATGGAAAGTCCATCATGATCGTAGGTGCAGATGGGGACGCACTATGGGCGTAACTTGTATAACCCATCAGGCGTTTAGGCCCAATTTGAGGAATAGTGGGTATGGTGAAAACGCCGGTACAATGCTGAGTGCCAAGGTCTTAGTGCACCGAGGACCAGTGGTACACCACGTAAGGCGTCCTTCCCCAAAAGGCTCGTACTTCTGTAGAATTTTGAAAAATGGAGGTCAAACCCCAAGGGGGACCATCACATGGAAGGCCGAAACGGTTGAAACTCCTTTTAGTCGCCTCTTACGACAGGCAGGAATACCTCGGGCCTATTCTTACCCCGGACCCGCAGGGGGGATGATCGAGACGTGTAACCAATGGATCCACATACCATTACGCCGGGTGATACACCAGTATGGCGATAACGAATACACGCTTCCAATGTGCGTACACTGTGATGTCGCCAAACACGGATGCGACCATCATGATGCTGTAAACAGGACCAGGATTCATCCGAAAAAATGACGTTTTGCCATTCGTGCACCCATGTTCGTCGTTGAGTACACCATCGCAGGCGCTCCTGTCTGTGATGCAGCGTCAAGGGTAACCGCAGCCACGGTCTCCGAGCTGATAGTCCATACTGCTGCAAACGTCGTCGAACTATTCGTGCAGATGGTTGTTGTCTTGCAACCGTCAAAATCTGTTGAATCAGGGATCGAGACGTGGCTGCACGATACATACGGATAAGATGCCTGTCATCTCGACTGCTAGTGTTACGAGGCCATTTGGATCCAGCACGGCGTTCCGTATTACCGTCCTGAACCCACCTATTCCATATTCTGCTAACAGCCATTGGATCTCGGCCAACGCGAGCAGCAATGTCGCGATACGATAAACCGCAATCGCGATAGGCTACAAACCGACCTTTCTCAAAGTCGGAAACTGATGGTACGCATTTCTCCTCCTTACACGAGACATCACAACAACGTTTCACCATGCAACGCCGGTCAACTGCTGTTTGTGTATGAGAAATCGGTTGGAAACTTTTCTCATGTCAGCACGTTGTAGGTGTCACCACCGGCGCCAACATTGTGTGAATGCTCTGAAAAGCTAATCATTTGCATATCACAGCATGCACGCCGTGAGGTGCTTTATAAACATTGGGTGGCTGAGCCGGTTGTATTACATGGTGTCCTGAGCCACAGTGGATGTAGATCTGTGCAAGAAGTGTTGTATACCAAGAAAATATCTCATGATTCATGTTGTGATGAACGTTCTGCGTTTAATAAATACAATAAATCATACTACTGCATCTGTCATAACGTAGTGCTAAGTACGAGGGTTGACCGGAAAGTAATGCACCGCAGTTTTTTATTTTTTCAGTCGTAAACAATGCTACGATTGATAAACGTTACTTACGCAGCGCGACAAATTTCCGTTACTTCCGATAGATAGCGTACCTGAAGGACAGTTTCAAAATGGGTCGGTAGGTGTTGTACGTTGCAAGCAATATACCGTCATTGAATTTGCCACTGCAGAGAAATAAACCGCGGGGAATATTCAGAAACGCTTGTCCAAAGTTTATGGAGCATCTGGTGGCCACAGTACGGTTAGTCGCTGGGAACGAAGGGTGAGGTCATCAGAAGACGGTTCGGTGGAGCTCCAGGATTTGCAGTGGTCGGGGAGACGATAAACGGCTGTCGGACCTGGCACACCTGACCTCGGCCCTTCGGACTTCCACTTGTTTGGGCCATTAAAGGATGCCATTCCTGGAAGAAATGTTGGGGACGATGAGGAGGCAATTCACACAGTGGAGCACTGCCGCCTTGTTTTCTCGCTGGATGAAGGCCATAGAACGAGATGGAGATTATGTGGAAAAATAGGGTGTGTAGATTAAACACCATTCTTTCTTCTGTGTAATTCTCATTATGCTCAATAAAGAACTGTCGAAGAAAACACATACGGTGTATTACTTTCTGGGTAACCCTCGTAATTTAACATAATCATACTGTGAGAACAAGCTCCTTACATTTATTAAAGACTTATAAAACATCAGTAAGTGCAGTCTGAAGTATTACTCGTATAATAAACTGATAGTATGGAAACAACTTACTTATGTTTTTCTTCAAAATGTTATAATTGTACACCAGCACTCTGCTGATGAATGCAATGCCATACCACACACCCACCATAGTGTAATAGTGTCTGGTGACATTTCTTGCATAATAAATTACAGTAATTAAGGAACGAATGGAGGCGCTTTATCGTGGTCACACAGACATAAATTACGGTAATTATGGTAAGGCTAAATACACAGGATGTTATGATAGCGGGTCGGTTTGTTTGCATGATGGGTATTTTGGGTCATAAATTATGCAAATTCGGGTAAGGTGTGTCATAAATTAGGCTTATGTAAACACAGCTTCAGAGCACAAGCGAGCATATTGTTTACATTATGCAAGCTGCAACACCTCTCCTGACCAATACTATGACATCCATTTGAACTTTCTGCAGTCTATACCTCACCCAACTGTCCTAGGCAGGTAGGGTGGGACAGGGGTATGGGGAGGGAGGGGGTGACCTTAAATTTAACACGAAGTATTTGTTTACATAAGGAGATCTGGGAACAATGCGGGCTGCACTTGTGTGCAATTTGCCCTGTACTTAGGCGAAGACGTATATAACAATGAATTTCCTTATTCTGTTGCAAATTAGACCGGTAAACGACGCAGACCTTACAGCTCTGACCGTTTCTCCAACTTCTATGTTACCACAAATTTGGAAACAGGGACAAACTATACAGGGTGCTCTAAAATTCCACTTACAAACCTCGAGGACTTGTAGAAGTGACTGAATATGTATCATTTGGAATTGGAACCCATGTACGGAAACATACCGTTTCCGTGCTACAGCCATTTCAGCCATTTAAAAATGTATTGGTTAAACGACCACTTTTACAAGTAATTTATTAGGCGTGACTGACTGCATCATATGTTCTACAGTTTCGCATATTAATAACGAAAGGAAAAAAAGGAAACTTAGTTTTCACAAATACTGTTGTTTACAGTTGAACCTAAACCGATTTTTCCTTTTCAAAGGAGGGTTATCATCTCGATGCAACACAAGAAAGATTCGATGAGGCGGCCACCAAATTCGTTACACATTTTGTACTTACGAATTATGCTGTGGTACACACGCTGTATCACACCTGGTGTCTTGCAGTCTGTCCTACAACGACCACATCTCGTGCGACCAGATCTCCTACTGTCTCTACAGGATTCTCATAAACCAAACTGTCCATTCTAACGAGGAGGAAAAAGTCCGTGGGAGTCGAACCCGGTGATCGTGCAGGTCATGCGATCGGACCACCACGATTAATCCATCTGTCTCCGAATCATTGGTCCTGATGTTCCCGAACAAGAAGTAAGAAATGATCGGATCCATCGTCATGCAGAAAGAACATTTGCTGGCGGAAGTTCAATGGCACAGTATCCAACTACACGACCAGTAATTGTTGTAGGAACGTCGAGTAGACGGGACACATGAACTTGGCTGAAAGGATGTACAGTCATATCAAGTGACCATCCAGAATACCCGCCCACATATAGATATCAAATCTTTGTTGGAATCCCTCGACCTGTGTGGCATGTGGATTTTCGTCTGCCCAGACGTGACTGTTTCGAGAATTTGGAACACGTTCTCTAGGAAATTTACTTTCATATGAGAAGAGAATGCACCGTGAAAAGATTAGATGCTCGCTGATGCAGCAGCGCAGAAACTGCGTAGAACTCAATGAGTCGTGGAAAGTCGGCTGGCATTAGTTACTGTGGAGATGGTATGGACGTAGTTTTTGATCAGGTAGAAGGTACCAGACGGTACTGGAAGCAACATCCATTGCAGTGCAATTGCCTGTATACTAGTTGACGGGTTCTCTTCAGTGTCATGCAGTACGGCCTCTTCCAATTCGGACGTACGGCGTCCCGTCGGAGTACCACAAACACGACTCCTGAAGGTGATAGTCCTTTTTCGAAACCTTACGGTACCGTAATCGTGGTGAAAATGGCATCCGATGGAGTCGGACGTTGCGGATAACCATCTTGATAGAGGGGACGAGCAGCTCTTCCATTTACAGAATTCTCGGCTGTCCGGCCAGGTCAGATCGTAAATCGATATTTCGGCAAACAGACACGTTGCCATTTTCAGGTGGTCCCTGATGAATACTATGCTGCTGCTCTCGGTGTCCTACACATGCTGTCTGTTACCCCCTCCAGCATATATAGGACGTCGGGAGGACCAGTGCAGCATTCATCAGAGACCACTGAAGATGGCAACGTGTCTGTTTGCCGAAATATCGTTGAGGATTTACAATTTGACCCAGCCAGACACCGGAGAATTCTATAAATTAGAAATACGGCGCGAAAACATCAGATAGTAACTCTTTCACTATCGTAAGCTTCGATATGCAGTAGGATCATGTCGGTGTATTCTGCAAACGTGTACTCAGCCATGATGCTCTAGTGCTCTCAGACGCATTAGTGAGGCTCAGACCAGATCAGAGAGGTAGAATACACGTCAAAGGCGATCCAACGTAAGCTCCTGGCACCATGACTACCCTGTTGCATATCTATCTAGCGAACATACTTTCAAGCGGTTGTAGCATGAAAATGGTTCGTTTCCGGACATGGGTTCCAAATCAGAATGTTGTATACTCAGTCCCTCTAGAAGTCCTAGACATTTCTAATGGGAAGTTTACGTCTACATCTACATCGATACTCTGCAAATTACATTTAAGTGCCTGGCAGAGGGTTCATCGAACCACCAAGCACTTTGTATATACACTGTCTGGTCAAAAGTATCTGGACAGCCCTACGTAATTCTGGATAGATCATTAGATGTAATTTGAGGCACACCATCTAGTATAAAACGAGTAAGCGAATGTTGTGTCGTCAGTACAGCAGATGTAGTAACAACAAAATGGGTTAGTCATGAGCACTGAGTGGCTTATAACGTGTGTCAGTCGCTGAACGTCACAAAACTGTCCATGCAGACGGTTGGTGAGGTAACATTGAAGTGGAAACGTGAAGGAACTAGCAGTTCTAAACCAACACCAACCAGAATTCGTGCAGGTACTGTCGAACATTACGAAAGATAGTTATAAAAAATAGCGTGAAATCAGCGAATGGGATCTACCGTGAGTTCCAAAGTTAAACCAGCAGTTCAGCTAGCACGATGATTGCTCTCAGAGAGTTGAAACGGACGAGATACATTAGTCGAATAGATCACACTCCACAAATTTCTGTATTCAATGCTAAACGACGCTTAACATAATGAGCTACACCGCTGGGCAGTGGTTTACTGGAAACGGGTGATTTCGAGTAACAAATTCCGCTATGTCCTGTGGCAATCCGATCGAAGGGATTAGGTTTGGCAAATGCAAGGAAAAATTTACTTTCCATCATCTGTAGTGTCGGCGAAGGACACGGCGTAAGAGTATGTGCGTGTCTTATGTGGTCAGGGTGCGGTTAAGAAAATGTGAAATACGAAAGAATATGAACACATTTTACACCATTGTGTAATGTGTTTAGTAAGGGAATAGATCGTAGGTGATGACTGTGCGTAACAGCAGGAGAATGCATCCTGTCATAAAGCAGTGTCTCTAAGGCAACCACTGGTGGAGAGTGACATTCCAGAAATGGAATGACCTGTCCAGAGTCCCAACGTGAACCCACTGGTAGATCTTTCGGATGAGTTAGTACGTCGATTTCTCTCCAGAACGGAGCGTCCAACATCACTACCATCTCTGATTTCCTCCACAATCATTTAGACCCCTCATTGAAAGTATGCCCAGTAGAGTTCAAGGCTTCAGCAAGGCGGGGGCAGATACATCTCTTATTAACGTTCCACAAATAGATGTCCAGGCGCTTTTGATGATATGTGTAAAAGTGGCTTCAACCGCAAATCCACCAATAACTTTAAGAGCTGGTAGTATGGAACAAAACAAGAAAAAAATTCTAGTAAACATTCACTCCAAAATCCATATCTCTTGATCTATGAGAACTTTTACTTCTTCGATACTGTGAAACACATGTCTTCCCAGCACAAGCTTTTCACTTTCCATATTTTGGAAGGAGGTATTATGTACCGAAACAAGAGGAAAATATCCAGTAAAAACGGGTTCTGAAATGCGTACTTTAGGAGCTATAAGCACCTTTTCAGCAAATGAGATATTTTTCACAGTAGCGGAAAATGAACAAATGCTTGTAGTTTTTAAGGTATGCTTATTAGGTATTTACTTACCTTACTCCTCACTACCACCTCTGAAAATTTGCTTCGTAGTGTTTGTGTGTGTGTGTGTGTGTGTGTGTGTGTGTGTGTGTGTGTGTGGAGGGGGTCGGGGGTACAACCGCCACAACGAGACTATGGAATGGTTACATTCAAAAGTAATCGTCGCACACGCTAAGACATTTATTTATCCCACTGGAAGTGAAGACGATCAGTTCCTGTTTCGTAGAAAGGGGTTGACTGGTGACGGATCCACGATAGTACCCACTCTTGCACTCCCTCGTCCGACTCAAACCGACGTTCACGTATGTATTTTTTCTAGTCGTTAAACCCTTGAAATCAAATAGTGTAAGATCTGAGCTGTACACAGGCCTTTGCGGCGTTTCCCAACCAAATTACTGAAGCGTAGCCTTCGTCCGATTGTGGTTTCAAGCCTGAGAAAATTGTTTCTATTTGGTAACTGCAGTCCGAGTACAGTCTGGAGAGGAATAACGGCCATCTCTGCTACACAGCTGTCTGAAGAGTAGTCGAATCGTAGACGTTAGCCTTATGACAGCTGGACGACCAGACTAAACCATTCCGCCAAAAACCCCGGTCATAACCCATCAATTGCGAACACCTGTGATGTGGGACTAAGTCGTTACCTTATCACAGCGCTGACAGTATTGAAACGCAGCAACAGCAGGACCACCTGTTTCGTGGACCATGTGATATGGTCGGTGTTTGGTTTTCGTATGACTGCCCCTTGTTTATACGGTTTTTTCATGCCCTGACTTTTAGGTCCTTGTCCCAGTGATCGCAACTATCAGTCCCTAAATTCCGATTTTCTACAAATTTGATATGGCAACAATATGAAAAAGCCATCTCCGTGTGAGCCCCTTCCGTCCGTATGAGTGTGAATGTGACGCTGTTCCCCCTCTCATAACTTAAGTAACCGCGACCATCTGTCGGCGCAGCCCGCGCCTTCGCAGCCCCTCGGCCTGCGCCGCCTCGCCTGGAACACTGACCGTGCATCCCGCCAGTGCTTCGCCCTCCAGCTGCCGGCCAGCGCGACAGACTGCGACTGAACGGCGGACTGTGTAAAGTAGCAAAGCCGATTAAAGCAGGTCCCCGTTAGAAGAAATCCCCTTAAATCCCGGCAGACATCGACGGATTAGTCGCGGCGTTCGCATCGCCCTGCTGTCCTCTTCTGGCCCCCCTAACTTTTAGAGAAATAAGTCGATACTACGGCGTCGTGGCTGAGAGAGAAGGGGTTGGGGGCTGATTTCCGCTGTCGCTAATATCGCGTGATACATCGTGAATACGTGATGGCGTCTCTGGACATTCACTTTCGTTCCAGTGCCTTTACGCTAAACACTTCCTGCATTCGAAAGACGTCATGCGTTAACGATAAAAAATGCCTGAAAACGTTACTGATTTAAGTGACCATTTAGCAATTTCATGTTGTAAGTATTGTCCATAGGACTGTGAACTGGGAGAAGTTAGATACTCCAGTAGTTCAGCCCATCAACACAAAACACTCAGACTGTTTTACCGTATGCTAATAAAACTTTTACTTCTTTTGTGAACGCAGAAAACACAAGCAGAAGTTACAAAAATATTTTAAATAATTACTGCAGAACTTACTAATAAAGTTTGTGTGGCGTCTATTCAAAAGCTTATTCTGTTCACAAATGTGCATTTCTAAGCACTGGTTCATCTGCAAATGAAGCTCTACAGACGGAAGTGTCATTAAAAATGTAGAGTAGGAATTAAATACGCTGTTGTAAAGATAGTGGACGGACTATATTAACAACTCTTACATTCATTTCACTGTTTCAGATCCGTAAAGAATAGCCATAATGGCTGCCACGAAATTTAAAAAAGCGTACGTCACCGACTGTCTAGCACATAAGAATCTACGTTTTCTCGTTCCTCCAGAAAGTTATTTATACAGTGTGTAAGAAATTGAGAATATGACATTGTTATTTTAATTCGAGTAACAATATCTGTAAATTATTTATATCACAGATACTACCCGCCTGCGATCGTTCACATGAAGTTCTGCATCCCAGAGCACGTATCTCTTTGTATGGGGACACTAGTAACTAAAACACATTCTTTTCGTGACGCAATTATACCACTGCATTCTGTGTGTGAATAACTAGCAGTCTAACCAACAAATACAGAATGTCACTCATTACATTTCTATCACACTAAGAAGAATGGAAACAACCATCTGAATGTGTTTGTTTTATTTCTTAAGTGACGTCATGTTCCAAAGAGATTATTCTGTGAACATTGCATCTTTGACGTACTTTATCCAACAGGTGGAAAAGCTGCAAATAAGGTGGCTCGAGTAGATTGTAAGGACAGCATAGAGCAGCGGTCGGCGACTGGCGGACCGCAGAAGGTTAAGAACTGGTCCGCCGACAATATTTTGAAATTATACTCAAGAAAATTAATTGAAGAAAGTTATTTTTCAGTAGGTAACAATACGGTTGAGTGCCACCCTTATCATTTTTAATAACATTTTACAAGTAATTGAGTGAGTCATTTGAGTTCTTAGTGGTTAGTAGGTAGATTGAATAAACAGCCTCTATGTTGTACCCAGGCCCCCACAACCGCACGAGCGGTCGACTGTGAAGAGCGGACAAATTGAATAGCTGGGCAGCGGCCATTAGAGTGGTAAACTGACGCGCGGAGTTCGGATGTTTATACATCGCTTTTGGGTATAAAACGCCTTCCCTTGAGTTAGGTCACAAACATAATGCCTCATTTAAATACGTTACTACGATATAGTTTTTAATTTATGAACAAACAGCAACTAGTCACTGTTTATGAAACTATCTTACGTACTACATGGAATCTGCCGTAGCTAAATGTTATGTACTGGACCCCTAACATTTTTCGTAGTTCATTTACGATAGATGTACGCAAAATGCATCAAAATACTCGAAGATTTGCCCACTATATTGATAGATATTTTTTGACTCTACCTTGTTTTAGATTTTATGACGAGAAGTGAGTTATAAATGGCATAGTGCTTTGGCAACTCACGACCAAATTATCAAGTTTCAACCTAATCTAGACCATGAAAACACTACCGATCAGCCAACTTTCTTCAAAATGATCAGAACATATAAAATGGTATTCTGTCGGTCGGAAATCTTGCCTCCTGATAGCGTGTAACCATTTTTGTAAAAGCTGTGGTTTTGAGAAAGGAAACCTGCACAGACATTATGCTAATACCGTATTACAAAAACATTTATTAAGCAAGTGCACTTGTAAACCCCCCTCACTTATCGACCTTAATGACAGTGAAAAATTAAACCGCGTGTACCTAATGGAAATTTGGGAAAAAGCAATCGTCACCGAAGTCAATTTGTCGGTATAGAGGGAGGAAAGGGTTACATCTAAATGAAAGGAAAAATGCAAATGAAACTGGTGGAAATTAATTTTGAAAAGGGGTAAACTTAATAAAGAAAGTAAATGTGCGGCCGTTACGTTAACAATTAACTAGTGGTAATTAGATATTTGAGATTTGGGGGAAATTACGGTCGCCAGTCCTAAGGACAATTACTATAGTAACTGAAAAAGAAAGGTTATTACACATATAATTAGCACTAGAAGCGTGGCAACTGAAGGTTGACACGTGTAGTGTGAAAACTGAAAGTTTGTCAGAAGTAATAAATTTCGCTACACTCTGACTTAATTTAGCAAAAGAATTAATAAAACCGGAAAATCGAACGTTAATTTAGTGACTGAAGTTAATAGTGAGCTTTCTTTCTGAAGCATATCGAAATTCAGTAAAATACGGTTAGTCTTGGACTACCTTAACAATCATTTCAAAAGCCACTTGAATCTATGCAATTTAGAAATAAGAGATTTAACTTTGAACTTGAATTAAATGATTCTGAACAATTAACAATAGTAAAATTTAATACGTACCAAGCTGAGCTGCAGTCACAGGTAACTAAAATACGGTAACAAAACTCGCACTCTTAATTTGTGCTTGTGCAATCTAAATATTGTAGCCAGCTATGAATATCTTAACTGAACTTTGAAATTAAAGCAGTGAAATCGAATGAAGTTGGCGTTTGAATTTCAACAACACTCGGGCTCATTTCGGAAAAGGAAGGGACCCTGCTTGACAATGCAATTGGGACAATGAGCAACATAGGTTCATGCTAAGTTGCTGTAATTTTGTGATGCAACAATTTTAAAAGTTTGAAAAGCTGAGGTCTGCCATACAGTTCTAAAACTTTACGTGCTTCCAGTCTTCCTTGTTGGTTGATTGAAGGTTTGAAACCGTCGATCGAGGAGGTGGCGACAGTCACTCATTGTCGGCCGTCGCTGTTGCAGAAGCTGGATGTCGGCGCGCCTTCTTCTCGACACGGTCACGAGACGAGACGGGCTCTTGATGTGCGCCAGCTAATGCTTCCCGTCCGCGACACCATGTCAGAAACTATCATCGCAAGTCGAGCGCAATTACATGCTGCCAAACACCGAAAGCGCGGCAACTCGCGGGAGCGTCACACAACACACCTGCTCCACTCGTTACTCCAGCCAGGCTCCACTCTGCCCGCGCTCCACGCGGCAGAGCTAACACTACCAAAGATCCTAAACACTTTGGTTCTCCACACGACCTATCGATGTATTCGTTCGATAGCATAGTTTTCCCTAGGCCAGACCCAGTGTATAAATACAAATAATATTCACAAAAAAACAAACATAAATGCATATATATATATATATATATATATGCATTTTTTTCCTTATTTTGTTACCTGAAGATATGACATTTCTGTGTCTTTATATATTGTAATTGTTTTACTGTTTGTATATATATATATATATATATATATATATATATATATATATATATATATATATATATATATATATACAAACAGTAAAACAATTACAATATATAAAGACACAGAAATGTCATATCTTCAGGTAACAAAATAAGGAAAAAAATTTATAGTGCAGCAGATGGAAATAGGAGGATATGCATTTCCGGCGTTACACACTGACATACAAAACAACTTAAAATATTCACATATCTGTGAAATGTAATATTCGTTCCTTTCTCGAATTTATTTGTACAATTAGTCGCTGCACAACTCTTCACCATTGTACTTCTTTTGATTGGAACGTACAGACAGTAGAATTACAAGTAACAAATATTGTATGTACTCCCCAACAAATATACAACGTTGAATCAGGGTCTTTATAAACAACAATACTACACAACACATCAGACTACAACCACTATAATGGCGTCCAGCCGAAGGTTCAAATAATCCCGCGACTGCAGCGCGGTCAGTGGGTCTAGTTGTTTTTTTTACAAGGCCTTTGGCTGTTCTACGGAGGAGAGTGCGCTGGAGAGCGGCGGCGGAGGGGAGGGGAGCAAGATGGCCGGGTCGCGCAGCTCTCTGTCTTGATCGACACAAAAGATGTGCACACCTGAAGGTAACACAAGCGTTTTATTTAGTGAAGAAGGGAATTTTATAAATCGATCTCTGACGCTGGCTGCCTAGGAGGCCTTTTTTAATCCGAGCAAGCATATTCATTTTAACACAGTTTTTGTGTTCCAAACTGTAAAGGAAGCTTAAAGCCGCAATTCGGGCAGGTGCACACGGCGGCGCCGACCTGTGACGTGGAAGCGGCTCCTTTGCGGGGCGTCGGCACGCGCTCTGTGCCCGGCGGCGGTGTGTTTATAAAGAACGAATCTAAATCTGGCCTGGCAACGGAAGCCAGCAAAGCGAAAGCTGAAATTTTAAATCTAGCATTTGAGAAATCTTTCACGCAGGAGAATCGTACAAACGTACCGCAGTTTGAGTCTCGTACAGATTCCCGTATGGAGGACATAGTGATAGACATCCCTGGGGTTGTGAAGCAGCTGAATAGGTTGAAAATAAATAAATCGCCAGGTCCTGATGGGATTCCAATTCGGTTTTACAGAGAGTAGTCTACTGCATTGGCTTCATACTTAGCTTGCATTTATCGCGAATATCTTGCCCAACGTAAAGTCCCGAGCGACTGGAAAAAAACTGCAGGTGACGCCTGTATATAAGAAGATACAAGTATAGCTATCACACCCAGACAAGACAGACAAGATACAAGTACAGCTATCACACCCGACAGATAAGAATTAACTGGTGAAATTGTAAACGATGTTTTTCAGAAAATCATTAAGTGGTTCTCTGCAAATGGGCTCTCATTAAACTTTGACAAAACACAGTATATACAGTTCCACACATTAAATGGAATGACCTCATTAATAAATACACACTTCCATCAGAAATCGCTAGCTAAGGTAAAATATTCAAAATTTCTAGGTGTATGCATTGATGAGGGGTTGAACTGGAAAAAACACACTGAGGATCTGCTGAAACGTTTGAGTTCAGCTACTTATGCTATTAGGGTCATTGCAAATTTTGGCGATATACATCTGAGTAAATTAGCTTACCACGCCTATTTTCATTCTCTGTTTTCGTATGGCATCATATTCTGCGGTAACTCATCATTGAATAAAAGAGTGTTCATTGCACAAAAGCGTGTAATCAGAATAATTGCTGGAGCTCATCCAAGATCATCCTGCAGACACTTATTTAAAGAGCTAGAGATCTTCACTGTAGCCTCGCAATATATATTCACTTATTAAATTTGTTATTAACAATCCGAACTAATTCAAAAGTAATAGCAGTGTACATGGCTACAACACTAGGAGAAAGGATGGTCTTCACTACTCAAGGTTAAATCTAACTTTGGCTCAGAAGGGGGTAAATTATGCTGCCACAAAAGTCTTTGGTCACTTACCTAATAGCATCAAAAGTCCGACAGATAGTCATATAGCATTTAAAAGGAAATTAAAAGAATTTCTTAATGGCAACTCCTTCTACTCATTAGATGAATTTTTGGATATAGTAAGTGGGTAATTCCCACCTTCCCAAAAAAAAAGAGTCTCACATAATATCTTGTCTAATGTAATATCTTGTATAGACACCTTTTATTAACCTGACACGTTCCACATCATAACGAAGTGTCGTATTCATGATCTATGGAACAAGTACTAATCTAATCTAATCTAATCTAAGGGTAGAAGGACGGATCCTCAAAATTACAGACCAATATCCTTAACATCGGTTTGTTGCAGGATTCTCGAACATTTTATCAGTTAGAATATTATGAATTTTCTTCAGACAGAGAAGTTGCTGTCCATGCATCAGCACGGCTTTAGAAAGCAACGCTCCTGCGAAACACAACTCGCCCTTTTTTCGCATGATATCCTGCGAACCGTGGATGAAGGGTATCGGACGGATGCCATATTCCTTGACTTCCGGAAAGCGTTTGACTCGGCGCCCCACTGCAGACTCCTAATTATGGTACGAGCATATGGAATTCGTTCCAAAGTATGTGAGTGGCTCAAAGACTTCTTAAGCAATAGAACCCAGTACGTTGTCCTCCATGGTGAGTGTTCATCGAAGATGAGGGTATCAT
Organism: Schistocerca nitens; assembly: GCF_023898315.1. NCBI lineage: Eukaryota > Metazoa > Arthropoda > Insecta > Orthoptera > Acrididae > Schistocerca > Schistocerca nitens. The sequence continues at coordinate 1,572,663 of NC_064619.1, read as the reverse complement.
CTGGAGTGCCCCAGGAAAGTGTGGTAGGTCCGCTGTTGTTTTCTATCTACATAAATGATCTTTTGGATAGGGTGGATAGCAATGTGCGGCTGTTTGCTGATGATGCTGTGGTGTACAGGAAGGTCTCGTCGTTGAGTGACTGCAGGAGGATACAAGATGACTTGGACAGGATTTCTGATTGGTGTAAAGAATGGCAGCTAGCTCTAAATATGTATAACGGTAAATTAATGCAGATGAATAGGAAAAAGAATCCTGTAACGTTTGAATACTCCATTAGTAGTGTAGCGTTTGACACAGTCATGGCCCGCATCTCGTGGTCGTGCGGTAGCGTTCTCGCTTCCCACGCCCGGGTTCCCGGGTTCGATTCCCGGCGGGGTCAGGGATTCTCTCTGCCTCGTGATGGCTGGGTGTTGTGTGCTGTCCTTAGGTTAGTTAGGTTTAAGTAGTTCTAAGTTCTAGGGGACTGATGACCATAGATGTTAAGTCCCATAGTGCTCAGAGCCATTTCAACCATTTGACACAGTCATGCCGATTAAATATTTGGGCGTAACATTGCAGAGCGATATGAAGTGGGACAAGCATGTAATAGCAGTTGTGGGAAAGGCGGATAGTCGTCTTCGGTTCATTGGTAGAATCTTGGGAAGATGTGGTTCATCTGTAAAGGAGACCTCTTATAAAACACTAATACGACCTATTCGTGAGTAGTGCTCGAACGTTTGGGATCCCTATCAGGTCGGATAGAGGGAGGACATAGAAGCAATTCAGAGGCGGGCTGCTAGATTGGTTACTGGTAGGTTTGATCATCACGTGAGTGTTACGGAAATGCTTCAGGAACTCGGGTGGGAGTCTCTGGAGGAAAGGAGGCGTCATTGCGTCACGGAGAGAATGTGTTTTAGTAACAAGTGTCCCCATACGAAGAGATACGTGCTCTGGGATGAAGAGCTGCATGCGAACGATCGCAAGTGGGTAGTATCTTTGATATAAATAATTTACAGATATTGTTACTCGTATTAAAATAGCAGTGTTACATTCTCAATTGCATACACACTGGATGAATAACTTTCTGAAGGAACGAGAAAACGTAGATCCTTATGTGCTAGACAGTCGGTGATGTACGCTTTTTTTAATTTCGTGGTAGCCATTATGGCTATTCTTTACAGACCTGAAACAGTGAAATGAATCTGAAAGTTGTTAATATAGTCCGTCCACTATCTTTACAACAGCGTATTTAATTCCTACTCTACATTTTAATGACACCTCCGTCTATGGAGCTTCATTTGGAGATGAACCAGTGCTTAGAAATGCACATTCGTGAATAAAATACGCTTTTGAATAGACAGCACACAAACTTTGTTAGTAAGTTCTGCAGTAATTATTTAAAATATTTTTATAACTTCTGTTTGTGATTGCTACATTCACAGTAGAAGTAATAGTTTTATTAGCATAGAGTAAAATATTCTGTGTTTTGTGTTGATGGGCTGAACTACTGGAGTATCGAACTTCTCCCAGTTCACAGTCCTATGGACTATACTTACAACATGAAATAGTTAAATGGTCGCTTAAAGCAGTAACGTTTTTAGGCATTTTTTTATCTCTGGAGGAAAGGAGGCGTTCTTTTCGTGAATCACTATTGAGGAAATTTAGAGAACCAGCATTTGAGGCTGACTGCAGTACAATTTTACTGCCGCCAACTTATGTTTCGCGGAAAGACCACAAAGATAAGATATGAGAGATTAGGGCTCGTACAGAGGCATATAGGCAGACATTTTTCCCTCGTTCTGTTTGGGAGTGGAAGAGGGAGAGAAGATGCTAGTTTTGGTACGGGTACCCTCCGCCACGCAACGTATGGCGGATTGCGGAGTACGTATGTAGATGTAGATGTAAATAAATAGAAAAATTTTATCGTCACTTCGTCAAGAGTTTTTGCGACTTCCTACGGAGCTTTCAATTTGTTTCGTAATAACAAGAAGCTTATAACGTTTCTTTGCATCTATATAGATCCTCATCAAATTCGTAAAGATGATAGTGAAGGTAGGGAGACTTAACTGAGCGGACTGAACAGTTTTTACGCTGTGTGATGGGCTTGGTTCTGTTCCAGTTTCCCTCATACGCAACAAAACTATCACTTGTCTTAAACATGCCAATTTAAAGCGACATTAAGAAACATCTCATCAACAGTTCCATAAAAATTTTCCTCTGAGTTTTGAAGCTCGTCAAAAAAATCTGTAGGCATGTCTACCCTCTTGCAAAATAGGCACGGGCTTACAAAATCGTTCTAAGAGCGGGCAAGCAAAATCTGCCTAAAAAGTGTTGCGCGTGTGTTGGGTCCTTAATAAACAGCAGAAGCCATTTCCAGACTCTGGAATAGGAAAAAAATGTTGGAAGTTGCCGCAGCACTTTTTGAAGAGAAAAAGGATGTTGTTTGCCCAGTTCTTGGTACTCATTGTTAGCAACGAGCAATACAAGAAGAATCGGTATTTTGGCTGCTGACAGTAAAAGTAGTTTGCTCGAACTTATGCAGAACACGCCCTGCCACGTGATAGCACTTGATGAATCGTGTGACATTTTTAATAAAGAACAAATATCCACTTTCGTGCGATTTTTTGATATTGAAAGTAAATCACGTAGGAAAGAAAGATTAGCAATATTGCCGTTTGAAGACAAGAGCAGACCTCAGCGATCATCGGCAAAGGAAAGGGAATAGTAAAGAGAAACGACGATATGAATGCTGGGCTACTATCTTATCATTGCATAATAAACCAGCCAGCCCTCTGAGAAAAACTTAGTCTTACTCTGATGTAAGTAATGGATAAGTTGGTCAAGTTGATTAATGTTATAAGGTCTCGTTCTGCTCTTCAGCACACATAGTACAAAGAGTTTCTTACTGTGTTTTTCGTCGCATTCTGACTCAATGAAGCACATCCGTGTTCGGTAGCAAAGTGAATGTCAAGTGATTGAATCCTTTCTGGTAAACAAAAGAAGAAATAACCTTTTCCACAGACAAGAAGCTAGGACGTATGTGAAGTTCCTAGAAACCGAACCGCAATATTCTGAATGTTCAAATGCGCTCCGTACCGAGCTACGCTTAAACAGGGAAATTAATGTGCGATCTGATACAAACCATGCCTTCTTTCCTTCACAAGCTGGACATCTTAGCAAAAGAAATGCAGTTCAAGAATGTATTCACTTTCCAGCAATTCTGGAATATACAAATTATTCTGAAACAGCCATTAAAGTACTTTTAAATTTTACGTCTGATTTCTGGAACGAATTAGCAGCAAGATTCCAAGACTTCACAGACAAAGAAGTGGTCGGGATTCTTAAAATCGCTGTTTGTAGTTTCTCCAGTGGCAAAATGGACTAATGAGGCTGCAAAGTTGTTGCGTCACTCAAAGCCTTTCCTCCAAATGGAGATAATCAACTTGAAGAAAGACATTCCCTTCTAAACATATAAAACTGCATCCAGCGTAGGATTTTGATGTAAACATTTCCCAGGAAAACAAGGAAATTTAAAAAAATAACCCATTTCCCTGGTTATTTTACTTTTGGCTCCACATACGTTGTCAAACTTACGTTTCCCAATGTCCGTCGTATGTGTTTCATTTATTGTTGAACCGGCTACAGCGTAGGTTTGATAAGCACTGCAGGGGCAGCTTTTAGACAAAGGATTTGAATTGTCGCACTACACGGATGGTTTGAAAATGGACACAGGTGTCGGACACACCATCAAGAAATAAGTAAGATATTCCCTAATGCAACTTATTACGGAGGTGCAACCGTTTATTTAATTCCTTTTTGAAAACAATTTTTTTCGAGTACCAGTATCTCTCAAGATCAACGGTTGCCCACCTTGAAGACGCTCTTCACGTGACATGTTCCCCACGTGAACTTAACTTAAAAGAAAGAAAACTGGCTCAAGATCGCAAATGTAATTTCTCCCGCTGATTTTTGAATACTTACCTACCTAATGTTGTTAATATTTTTTTCAGAGTGAAAATAAAAATAATGTTGGTAAGAAATATGAACTGATTTTTTTTTGGACCTCGATACAAGTTTTCAAAAGCACTCTGGCTGTTTCAGAATTATTTTTATAGTCCAGAAGTGCTGGAAAGTGAATACATTTTTGAACTGCATTTCTTTTTCGAAGATATCCAGCTTTTGAAGGAAAGAAGACATGGTTTGTATCAGATCGCACATTAATTTCCCTGTTTGAGTGTAGCTCCGTACTGAGTGCATTTGAACATTCAGAATATTGCGGTTCGGTTTCTGGGAACTTCACATACGTCCTAGCTTCTTGTCTATGAAAAAGGTTATTTCTTCTTTTGTTTACCAGAAAGGATTTAGGTGGTCCTAAAATTACTTTCCGACCCCTTGCATAGGGTATTCACTTTTGTTCAGTTGGAAAATTTGTGAATGGAAAAACAAATTAGATAAAGAATGGAAAAAAACTGTCGATAGCGATGACACCTTAATATAACAAAATTAAGTAGCAATGGCGTGAATTGTCTCTCTCTTACTGTAGGATATTATGTTTTTGGTCACTGTAAAGCTTTTACCGTAACATGTACCAGAACCTTGGTCTCAGAGGTTTACGGGACCTCTGCTAGTCATGTAGCCTAAAATAACAACCGACGTGACATTATTAGGAAACATTGTTGCTACGGTGTGTAGTTCTTCGTTGTAAGTTGCAATGGAACACTGCCACTCCTAAGTTATATACCAAACTCTCCCAAACATCTAAACACTTCGAATCTTCGTGGTCTTTACGGAATGGACCATTATCTACATATTTACCTGTACAGCTCAGGGCCCAATGCAAATCTATGTAGTCGACGACACCTACTTCTGTTTTTGAGTGAATTTGTTCAGCAGTTCACATCACAGTACAAGCAACACTCTCATTTCATGAATATTGTACGCCTTAAAGAATTATCACTCCGCTCTTCACTACAAACGTGTATAATATATGTGTAATGTGTGTATAATATTTGTATAATCCCTTTTCGGCATTCGCTATACATAAAATAGCTCGAAACTTAAGTGTATTTGCAGTCCATACGAAGACATATTTCTTTCTAGATTTGTTGGCCTGATTCAATGTTTCGAAGACCTCGAGGGTATGAAGTACATTTGATAATCAATTTTCCAAAGAATGCAATGCATGGATATGGGAATGAAGTTCCTCATGATCACATCTTTGTTCAGTACATGCTTGAACAACGTATCATCGTAACGCTGGTTTGTTGTTAACACGTTAAAACTTATATTAGTGACTTTTCCGCAGTGCACAATCACCCTATGCACAAATACTGTCTCACACATCATCTGGTCACGTACATAGCTATTCCAACAATGTGCCTAATGTGGCAGTATGTTGGTTAGATTTCCTAGGTTGGCACTACTTCGCCTGTTTTGCCATTGGCCAGCATGACGTGACTCTCGCGCAGGTGAAGTGTTTATCTGACAACAGAGAGCGCCGAGGAAGAGGACTGTGTGTGTGTTGACGTGGCGGTTGGCCAAAATTCTACAACTGATCGACGTTAGAGATATAGGTCTATAGTTCTGCACATCTGTTCGACGTCCCTTCTTGAAAACGGTGATGACCTGTGCCCTTTTCCAATCCTTTGGAACGCTACGCTCTTCTTGAGACCTACGGTACACCGCTGCAAGAAGGGGGGGGCACGTTCCTTCGCGTACTCTGTGTAAAATCGAACTGGTATCCCATCAGGTCCAGCGGCCTTTCCTCTTTTGAGCGATTTTAATTGTTTCTCTATCCCTCTGTCGTCTATTTCGATATCTACCAGTCTGTCATCTGTGCGACAATCTAGAGAAGGAACTACAGTGCAATCTTCCTCTGTGAAACAGCTTTGGAAAAATACATTTAGTATTTCGGCCTTTAGTCTGTCATCCTCTGTTTCAGTACCACTTTGGTCACAGAGTGTCTGGACATTTTGTTTTGATCCACCTACCGCTTTGACATAAGACCAAAATTTCGTAGGATTTTCTGCCATGTCCGTACAGAGAGCTTAACTTTCGAATTCATTGAACGCCTCTCGCATAGCCCTCCTCACACTACATTTCGCTTCGCGTAATTTTTGCTTGTCTGCAAGGCTTTGGCTATGTTTATGTTTGCTGTGAAGTTCCCTTTGCTTCCGCAGCAGTTTTCTAACTCGGTTGTTATACCACGGTGGCTCTTTTCCATCTCTTACGATCTTGCTTGGCACATACTCATCTAACGCAAATTGTACGATGGTTTTGAACTTTGTCCACTGATCCTCAACACTATCTGTACTTGAGACAAAATTTTTGTGTTGAGCCGTCAGGTACTCTGAAATCTGCTTTTTGTCACTTTTGCTAAACCGAAAAATCTTCCTACCTTTTTTAATATTTCTATTTACGGCTGAAATCATCGATGCCGTAACCGCTTTGTGATCACTGATTCCCTGTTCTGCGTTTACTGTTTCAAATAGTTCGGGTCTGTTTGCCACCAGAAGGTCTAATATGTTATCGCCACGAGTCGGTTCTCTGTTTAACTGCTCAAGGTAGTTTTCAGATAAAGCACTTAAAAAAATTTCACTGGATTCTTTGTCCCTGCCACCCGTTATGAACGTTTGAGTCTCCCAGTCTATATCCGGCAAATTAAAATCTCCACCAAGAACTATAACATGGTGGGGAAATCTACTCGAAATATTTTCCAAATTATCCTTCAGGTGCTCAGCCACAACAGCTGCTGAGCCCGGCGACCTATAGAGACATCCAATTACCATGTCTGAGCCTGCTTTAACCGTGACCTTCACCCAAATCATTTCACATTTCGGATCTCCGTCAATTTCCTTCGATACTATTGCAATTCTTATCGCTATAAACACGCCTCCCCCTTCACTGTCCAGCCTGTCTCTGCGGTATACATTCCAATCTGAGTTTAGGATTTCGTTACTGTTTACGTCTGGTTTCAGCCAACTTTCTGTCCCTAGTACTATATGGGCGTTGTGACCGTTTATTAATGAGAGCAGTTCTGGGACCTTTCTATAGACGCTCCTGCAGTTTACTATTAGCACATTAATATTGTTATTCCCTGTTGCATTTTGCCTACTCCTACCTTGCCGCGTCTCAGGAGGCGTCTCGTCGGGCCTAGGAAGGGAATTCTCTAACCTAAAAAACCCCCATGTGCACTCCATACGTACTCCGCTACCCTTGTAGCCGCTTCCGGCGTGTAGTGCACGCCTGACTTATTCAGGGGGATCCTACATTTCTCCACCCGATATCGGAGGTCGAGAAATTTGCACCCCATATCTCCGCACAATCGTCTGAGCCTATCGTAGACAGTTATTCTGGTATGGTCTTAATATAACGCTATATTCATTCAAATTTCATTTAATCTGTGTTTTTATTAGTAATTTATTGCACCATTAGTATTTGGTCTTGGAAACATTCTGTTTGTGAATCTGGTTGTTGTCGTTTGCTCCGATCAAATCAAATATTAGTCCAAATCATCAATAGATGTATAGATGTTATACTGGTGATCCAAACTCATTTAATCGTTTCCACTCTTCAATCCTAAGTGCCAAAATATGTGTATGAACAGATAATTTGAGATTATTAGCATCTGTCACCTCCAATTTATATACTCACAAGTTGTGTAAAAGAAATAGAATCCTATTAGATATGAAACATAGGGTGTTTTCGTAAGGGCGCACAAAAACGTAAAAGGACAAAGAGTATGCTCTACTGAACAATTTGAGGTCGGAAACCTGGGGTCAGATAAGCCAGCCTAAGGAGACAAGGGAGTAAACTTGTCTACCGTTTTGTCTAGCGTTAATTTTTTCCAGCTTATTTCCAGCTACCATGCGTACAAGTTTACCTGTATTGTGGTGTTTATGTACAATTACATTCTTTTTTTCCCGCAAGGAAACAAGGAGGATGAGCCTGATTACCAGGAAGTCTTAAAGCCGGTTTCGTTTACTTTACTTGTCCATAAGGTTGCTGTGCTGTATAGTATTTTCATTGTCCCGTGACAGAACGTGCTATGAATCAGAGACGTACGGTACAATACGATGAAGCGGCTTTGATTTTATCCATACCGGATGAGAGGTAGTGGTTGTGAATGTCAATGTTAAAAAATATATCGGCTAAACCATTTGTTTATAGTGTAAAACACTAAGATTGACGCGTTTCGGATGTCAAGCTTCCATCATCAGAATAATAAAAAGTAAAGGAACTTGTTAAAACTCGCTAAAATGGAACATGCACCAGGCACAATAAAATTGATAATAAAATTAAAACATCGTGGCTACTTCCCTTGTTGCAGCCGTGTCTTCCAACATGCATCTCCACGTAGTCCTCAAAATACAAAAAAACTCTAAAATGGTGTCGCCTATGGTGTTCAACATCTAACCACATGGCTCTCTCCTCTATCGTCGTAAACCGCCCGTGCGTCTTCGTTGATACCACACACCACGTAGCCAAACAACACTGAAACGCGGGTGAGCTCACGCGCAAGTAAACAAGGAAGTCACAGAGATGGCTCTGAGCACTATGGGACTTAACATCTATGGTCATCAGTCCCCTAGAACTTAGAACTACTTAAACCTAACTAACCTAAGAACAGCACACAACACCCAGGAAGTCACAGAGATGCCTATATCAACAGATAACGTATACATGTTCCAAGGACCTCATGAAATGATGGTATCCTACCAATTGCTAAAAATGTAATTACTAAAAGAAACCAGTGAAATGTTTGAAAAAGTTATTTGTATCACCAGTTAGTTGTTCATAGATCCAGCTTTTTGCCTTTGTCCTGTCTATGTAAAATAACGAGATCCTGATCTATTCCCAACATGGGGTGTCCCGTTTCCCAAATATGTGTGGCTACAGCTGACTTTTCGAAATTATTAAGCCGGAAAGCATCGCTATGTTCTTTGTAACGTACCTTACAGGATCTACCAGTTTGGCCTACATAGCTTGCCTTTCACGTGTTACACTGAATTTTATAGACCCCCAGCTCTCTCATATTTATCGCTTTCCTGCTGTAAATTATTTCTTAGTTTAAACCGCAGCGTACTAGTTTCTTTAATGGAAGCTATTTTCAGAAAAGCTTCCACAATTTCAGTTCTGTCTTCTGTCGAAAAAGTCATTTTCAAGACCGCAAAGAGAAACGTATAACTTCAGCGATAAAATAAACTGAAATGCTAATAGAAGAAAGCTAACAATCGATTATTGCATAAAACTGTTCATTGTTGTGGCTGTTTAATCTGTTTGAGGAGACAAAATATTGCAACCGCATTCAAACGGAGGCGGACTGCTTTTAACTGCGCCATCGTCTACAGACTGATGACCTGTGGTACGACGCAGTTCCACATTCTGCGTAGTCAAGAAGGAGATAGTGGCCGACAAGAGAACCGGTAGGTACAACAAGACAACTTAGTAAGGAGGACTTCTTCTATTAAACGGCAGTCAAAATATTCTCTAAATGGAGAACGTAAATTTATACCTAGCACGCCGCCATTCCTTAAGGTTTTATGGATGATAAATTGCTGTCAATACTGCACACTCAGTTTGGTATTAGATAACTAAGATAATCCCGTAACTGGCTAAACTCTCAAACGGAATTTGTGTTAACTTCCAAAATATTATTTCCAAAATGCTAAACAATCTTCATATAACCATCTTTACTCGTCTTAAGCACGGGGGTAACAGTATTGCTTTTGCGATGTAGTGTACGCGGCCGACTCCTCTGCTGCACAACACTATTCCGCTGGCTGATAAATTCAAAATCAGTTTCCACATGTTCACCTCCCACTCACTCCATACCCAAGCTAAAAATACATAAACGGAAACTGGCTTTTTAAAAAAAGAACTATTTTTTAAGAGTTCTATACCTCTAAAACTGAAAGAAATATTCATTTGAAATTTTTATCTACAATTGATACTTCTGTACAATTATAGGGAACGATATTTCATTAGCAACGACCAACGGAGACAGATCAAAATGGAATCGTAGTATAGAATACTATTTAACTTGACACTACATCCTCGCAGAGTACAACACGTCAGATACCGCACTGCATGGTGTGTACATCAACCACAAACGACCCTCTCTCTGCAGCATCTGTAAAGGCACAAGATGGACTCCAAGACTGAAACTACACTCCTGGAAATTGAAATAAGAACACCGTGAATTCATTGTCCCAGGAAGGGGAAACTTTATTGACACATTCCTGGGGTCAGATACATCACATGATCACACTGACAGAACCACAGGCACATAGACACAGGCAACAGAGCATGCACAATGTCGGCACTAGTACAGTGTATATCCACCTTTCGCAGCAATGCAGGCTGCTATTCTCCCATGGAGACGATCGTAGAGATGCTGGATGTAGTCCTGTGGAACGGCTTGCCATGCCATTTCCACCTGGCGCCTCAGTTGGACCAGCGTTCGTGCTGGACGTGCAGACCGCGTGAGACGACGCTTCATCCAGTCCCAAACATGCTCAATGGGGGACAGATCCGGAGATCTTGCTGGCCAGGGTAGTTGACTTACACCTTCTAGAGCACGTTGGGTGGCACGGGATACATGCGGACGTGCATTGTCCTGTTGGAACAGCAAGTTCCCTTGCCGGTCTAGGAATGGTAGAACGATGGGTTCGATGACGGTTTGGATGTACCGTGCACTATTCAGTATCCCCTCGACGATCACCAGTGGTGTACGGCCAGTGTAGGAGATCGCTCCCCACACCATGATGCCGGGTGTTGGCCCTGTGTGCCTCGGTCGTATGCAGTCCTGATTGTGGCGCTCACCTGCACGGCGCCAAACACGCATACGACCATCATTGGCACCAAGGCAGAAGCGACTCTCCATTCACGCCTGTCGCGACACCACTGGAGGCGGGCTGCACGATGTTGGGGCGTGAGCGGAAGACGGCCTAACGGTGTGCGGGACCGTAGCCCAGCTTCATGGAGACGGTTGCGAATGGTCCTCGCCGATACCCCAGGAGCAACAGTGTCCCTAATTTGCTGGGAAGTGGCGGTGCGGTCCCCTACGGCACTGCGTAGGATCCTACGGTCTTGGCGTGCATCCGTGCGTCGCTGCGGTCCGGTCCCAGGTCGACGGGCACGTGCACCTTCCGCCGACCACTGGCGACAACATCGATGTACTGTGGAGACCTCACGCCCCACGTGTTGAGCAATTCGGCGGTACGTCCACCCGGCCTCCCGCATGCCCACTATACGCCCTCGCTCAAAGTCCGTCAACTGCACATACGGTTCACGTCCACGCTGTCGCGGCATGCTACCAGTGTTAAAGACTGCGATGGAGCTCCGTATGCCACGGCAAACTGGCTGACACTGACGGCGGCGGTGCACAAATGCTGCGCAGCTAGCGCCATTCGACGGCCAACACCGCGGTTCCTGGTGTGTCCGCTGTGCCGTGCGTGTGATCATTGCTTATACAGCCCTCTCGCAGTGTCCGGAGCAAGTATGGTGGGTCTGACACACCGGTGTCAATGTGTTCTTTTTTCCATTTCCAGGAGTGTATGTATTGGTGCGCCACAAAATTGCCGTCACACAGCGGGAAGTAGGTGCTGCATGCTTTTTTGCTGCTTGTGTCAAATTTGGTTATTGAGTAAAATAATGTTTCTTCACCTTCCCTTACCAACAGAAAAGATAAATTCTAGAGCACGTTTTCCAAATAGTTATAAGCCATTTCTTTTTTCCATTTGCCTCAGTCCACTTTCTCAAACTTAGGAAGAAATACAAAGTCTACCGCTATTAACAAAAACAGCCGAGGCATTAATGTATTTTGGGGGCCGGCAAAATGCACATTTCTCAGAGGGACTTTTCTTACCTCTCCAGGGATTGGAGCGGGTTGTTTGAGTTCCGGCCCATTACAGTGTCGAAATCCTTCTCAGCAAACTATCCGCCTAGTTGGCAGCGAAACACAGATTTTTTCGCTTGAAATAAGGCATCCGCCTTGCGACCAAACGAAAAACTCATCTTGATACTACACACATCAAAAAAAGTTTTGCATCACTCAGTTTCCCAGTACTCATGAAGATAGACGTTGACTGTTGTTATTGTGTCACAGACACAGTCCCTTTTACTGTTCAGAGATGTCTCTAAACCCGCCCAAAGATATAAACAACCATGCATGAGCAGCGCCTATTAGACGGATAGAGTCCCACAGCCGATCAGTTCCAGTCATTCCACCAGGAAGGAGGCACACGGCTCGTGTTGTCTGTAGTTCAACCATGCCTAGACGGTCAGTACCACTGTTCGATCACGTCCGCATTGTTAGTTTATGCCAAAAAGGGCTCTCAGCAAGTGAAGTGTCCAGGCGTCTCGGAGTGAACCAAAGCGATGTTGTGCGGATATGGAGGAGATACAGAGAGATACAGGAACAGTCGATGACATGCCTCGCTCAGGCCGTCCATGGGCTACTACTGCAGTGGATGACCGCTACCTACGGATTATGGCTCGGAGGAACCCTGACAACATCGCCACCATGTTGAATAATGCTTTTCGTGCAGCTACAGGACGCCGTGTTACGACTCAAACAGGCTGCATGATACGCAACTTCGCTCCCGACGTCCATGGCAAGGTCCATCTTTGCAACCACTACACCATACAGCGCGTTACAGATGGACCAAACAAGATGCCGAATGGACTGCTCAGGATTATCATCACGTTCTCTTCACCGATGAGTGTCGCATATGCCTTCAAACCAGACAATCGTCGGAGATGTGTCTGGAGGCAACCCGACCAGGCTGAACGCCTTAAACACACTGTCCAGCGAGTGCAGCAAGGTGGAGGTTCCCTGCTGTTATGGGGTGGCATTATGTGGGGCCGACGTACGTCGCTGCAAGGAAGGCGCCGTAACGGCTGTACGATACGTGAATGCCATGCTCCGAGCGATAGTCCAACCATATCGACGGCATATTGGCGAGGCATTCGTCTTCATCGGTGACAATTCGCGAGCCCATCGTGCACATCTTGTGAATGACTTCCTTCAGGATTTCGTCATTTCTCAACTAGTCGGCAGCACGTTCTCCAGACATGAAACCTATCGAACATGCCTGGGATAGATTGAAAAGGCCTGTTTATGGATGACGTGAACCACCAACCACTCTGAGGGATCTACGCCGTTGAGGAGTGGGACAATATGGACCAGCAGTGCCTTAATGAACATGTGGATAGTATGCCATGACGAATACAGGCATGCATCAATGCAAGAGGGCGTCCTACTGGGTATTAGAGGTAGCGATGTGTACAGCAATCTGAACCACAACCTCTGAAGGTCTCGCTGTATGGTGGTAGTACATGCAATGTGTGGTTTTCAAGAGCAATAAAAAGGGCCGAAATGGTGTTTGTATTGATCTCTATTCCAATTTTCTGTACAGGTTCCGGAACTCTCGGAACCGATGTGATGCAATTTTTTTTGTGTGTGTTTTTTAAATTCATTCCTGGGACAATGTTGTTCAGTACCCCAGACAAGAATAAAAAATTTCTCTACGTGTGTGTGTGTGTGTGTGTGTGTTCATGGCACTTTTACATCACTTCCCACGTCCCATTAAGGGAATACCTTTCTAAATGATATGGAAAATTGTATGCTGCATACCTTTCACGGGAACAATTATTCTCATGACAAACCGATCTTTGCTTGAAATAACGGAAATTCCATCCAGAAAGTGGGACTCTTAGAGTATCATAAAGGTATAGAGTGTTTAATTAGTGTTTACCTTGAATGCCGGTTTTCAGTTAATTATGTAAACTCCAATCAAGATGGTCCTATAATTGTATTATCTCTTCAGATGTTAATGAGACGAAAGCTGAATTTGTCAACATCCCCGCTGTCTCTCTTCGCCGTCTAAGAGTGTGCTCGAGAGCTGTTCGTTCTCTGTTCGACAGCAAAATTTTCACTGGAGTCTCCAAAAATTCTAGAGCTTTCCAGTTAAGTGGATTAGATCAAGCCGCTTCAGCGTTAAAGGGAGCGGTTTGCTATCGCAGCTGCCCGACAAAGAAACCGCTGCTTGTTTCTCTCCGTCTCGTGTCCTCGGGATGCAAAGCTATCTGTCCTCCAGAGTGTGTGTTCCCAGTGGAAATTCAATTAAATTGCTGTAGCGTCCACGGCTAATAAAACTGGAGACGCCCTCTCAACTCCCTTCTCGTACGTCCTCTTTTTGAGCGCATAATCCGCTTTGTACTCTTACCTTGCCACTTAACTTTCTGTAGTACTTGCAGTTACAAAACTAAAGCATTTATGTGCTAACAACCGTAATATGCACCACAGACCTCTGCCACTTACTTCTAAGCGCCGACATTACAACTACCTCAGAACAGTAGTAAAGAGATACAATTTACAGAATTAAATCTAAAGATTACGGATAAATTATGAATATGGATCCTAGCAGTGTACGCAGAATAAAAGTTTCCTTCTGATTTTCAGTAGCTTCTAATTATATGGAAAAAGGTGAAAGCAAATGCAAGTATGTTCCATAACCCCGTCATTCTCATTTTCCTACAGAGATGACTCTCACTAATCTCATATACGTAAAAAAAATAAAATAATTATGCAGCGAAATTGTTTAGAGGAAAATGGCCCTCTTGTATAACCAAAGGTGACTGCCCACGTCAGTCAGTGATCAAAGGGTGACAGAGGTTAACTAACTACAGAAATGATAGTAAGGGGAATTGAACTACGCACTGTTTATTTTACCTGGGTAAGAACTGCATTTATCGAACATCTATGTTCAAAACTGACAAACATACATGAAGCAATACTCTATCTCATTTACAAGGTACTATGGATAATAACCAAAAATATGTTTTACCTCCAGGGATGGCGACCGAATCAGCTTTAATCACCATGGTGGAAATAATTACATTACCCATGATCTAAGGAGGGTTGCTGTTCGTAGATGTAGAGGAACTAATATGTGCACTTGGCACGGTAGTGAGCAAAACATGCAAGTGCAGGACTCACTGTAATGAATATGTCCACTTGTGATTCGCGAAAGAAATGATATAGCTGAAATGGAAATCATGAATACGTCAATAAGCAAAATCAAACGTTACCATGACGTTCCCAGAGATGTCATGAGGCCTGACAAGGTGCATCTATCCTGCCTCAGTCGATACCAAACTTTGGAGCGAGATACGCTTGCCAGTCTGCGCCAAGCAAGAGTCGGAATGCAATTCTGACGAAAAACTGTTCGTCTGGACCTTTCTAGCATCCTATTCAGAAGAGTTCGCTAACAAGTAGCGTCAGCTAATCAGAGCTCATGGCTATTAGATGGACAATCAGACAGGAGGAAACTCCCTTCGAGCGTACCTGAGAACAGCGCGCCAAACTGTCATCGTTCAATGGAGGCACGGCCAGTGGTCGCCCAACGAACAAGCTGGGACTTCCCTACCGAATTCGCCTTCTCTAGTGAAAATTTCAGCTAGTCGGCCAGACCAACGTAAGCACAAAAGAACCCCTGTAAACATTTCAACTATGCAACGTCTAAGAATGGCGTGAAATTCTCGTAGTGCTATCACGTGGACAAACGCTATGTAGATGTTACGCTGCTTCTTATTGATGGACAAGAAAAAGAAGTTGCAGAAATAGTAAATAAAATTAACGAGTTACACGGTAAAATTGAATTCACTGTGGAAGAAGAGAAAAATGGTGAACTGCAATTTCTCGACCTAAGTATTAGGAAACAAAATGGTAGGTATGATTTCAAAATATTTAGGAAACCAACCACAACTTATGTGTTGATACAAAATAATTCCTGCCATCCTAATAGCCAGAAACTTTCTGCTTTTAGATCTTTGATAGATAGAGCCTTTAGAGTCCCTATGAATAAAGAAGACAGAATGGCTGAACTTAACATCGTGAAACAACTAGCCAGAGCTAACGGATATCAGCAAAACGTTGTCAATAAATTAATACGACAGAAACAGCGCGAGAATGCAAGGAAAACTACCGCAAATAATATGAGAGTCACAATACCATACTTTGGTGATATTTTGCAAAAGTGGCTAACATTTTCAAACCTTTTAAAGTTGATACCGCTTTTCAGACCAATAGTACGCTGCGGTTTAAACTAAGAAATAATTTACAGCAGGAAAGCGATAAATATGAGAGAGCTGGGGGTCTATAAAATTCAGTGTAACACGTGAAAGGCAAGCTATGTAGGCCAATCTGGTAGGTCCTTTAAGGTACGTTACAAAGAACATAGCGATGCTTTCCGGCTTAATAATTTCGAAAAGTCAGCTGTAGCCACACATATTTGGGAAACGGGACACCCCATGTTGGGAATAGATCAGGATCTCGTTATTTTACATAGACAGGACAAAGGCAAAAAGCTGGATCTATGAACAACTAACTGGTGATACAAATAACTTTTTCAAACATTTCACTGGTTTCTTTTAGTAACTACATTTTTAGCAATTGGTAGGATACCATCATTTCATGAGGTCCTTGGAACATGTATACGTTATCTGTTGGTATAGACATCTCTATGACTTCCTGGGTGTTGTGTGCTGTCCTTAGGTTAGTTAGGTTTAAGTTCTAGGGGACTGATGACCATAGATGTTAAGGTGTTACAAAAAGGTACGGCCAAACTTTCAGGAAACATTCCTCACACACAAGTAAAGAAAGGATGTTATGTGGACATCTGTCCGGAAACGCTTAATTTCCATGTTAGAGCTCATTTTAGTTTCGTCCGCATGTACTGTACTTCCTCGATTCACCGCCAGTTGGCCCAATTGGAGGAAGGTAATGTTGACTTCGGTGCTTGTGTTGACATGCGACTCATTGCTCTACAGTACTAGCATCAAGCACATCAGTACGTAGCATCAACAGGTTAGTGTTCATCACGAACGTGGTTTTGCAGTCAGTGCAATGTTTACAAATGCGGAGTTGGCAGATGCCCATTTGATGTATGGATTAGCACGAGGCAATAGCCGTGGCGCGGTACGTTTGTATCGAGACAGATTTCCAGAACGAAGGTGTCCCGACAGGAAGACGTTCGAAGCAATTGATCGGCGTCTTAGGGAGCACGGAACATTCCAGCCTATGACTCGCGTCTGGGGAAGACCTAGAACGACGAGGACACCTGCAAAGTACGAGGCAATTCTTCGTGCAGTTGACGATAACCCTAATGTCAGCGTCAGAGAAGTTGCTGCCGTAAAAGGTAACGTTGACCACGTCACTGTATGGAGAGTGCTACGGGAGAACCAGTTGTTTCCGTAGCATGTACAGCGTGTGCAGGCACTATCAGCAGCTGATTGGCCTCCACGGGTACACTTCTGCAAATGGTTCATCCAACAATGTGTCAATCCTCATTTCAGTGCAAATGTTCTCTTTACGGATGAGGCTTCATTCCAACGTGATCAAATTGTAAATTTTCACAATCAACATGTGTGGGCTGACGAGAATCCGCACGCAGTTCTGCAGTCGTCATCAACACAGATTTTCTGTGAACGTTTGGGCAGGCATTGTTGGTGATGTCTTGATTGTGCCCCATGTTCTTCCACCTACGCTCAATGGAGCACGTTATCATGATTTCATACGGGATACTCTACCTGTGCTGCTAGAACATGTGCCTTTACAAGTACGACACAACATGTGGTTCATGCACGATGGAGCTCCTGCACATTTCAGTCGAAGTGTTCGTACGCTTCTCAACAACAGATTCGGTGACCGATGTTTTGGTAATGGTGGAACAATTCCATGGCCTCCACGCTCTCCTGACCTCAACCCTCATGACTGTCACTTATGGTGGCTTTTGAAAGCTCTTGTCTACGCAACCCCGGTACCAAATGTAGAGACTCTTCGTGCTCGTATTGTGGACGGCTGTGATACAATACGCCATTCTCCAGGGCTGCATCACTGCATCAGGGATTCCATGCGACGGAGGGTGGATGCATGTATCCTCGCTAACGGAGGACATTTTGAACATTTCCTGTAACAAAGTGTTTGAAGTCACGCTGGTACGTTCTGTTGCTGTGTGTTTCCATTGCATGATTAACGTGATTTGAAGAGAAGTAATGAAATGAGCTCTAACATGGAAAGTGAGCGTTTCCGGACACACACAAAGAAAGAAAATATATTATGTGGACAACATATTTTCTTTCTTAGTGTGTGAGGAATGTTTCCGTAAAGTTTGGCAGTACCTTTTTGTGACACCCTGTATAATATATGGAGGGACTTCAAAAAGAAGGTTACTTGATATCATGGCAGGCCAAGTGAATATTACTGAATGCTGCACTACACTTTAAACTGGCACACCTACGAGGTCCCTGTTTTCCAATGGACATCAAGTCTTGTAAACAACAGATGAAACGTCCTAATAATGACTCAAATCCTCACCGATAGAAATCCGTTCCTTTATTGTGAACGCATTCGAGACGTCGTCGTTATAAAATATTTGTTCTCTGGTGGTTTTCAGCTTGCGGGAGATCTGGAAACCACATTGTGTAAGATTTGGACTCCCGTGTTAGCGCCACCCATGTCTCCAATGTGTTGGTCAAGTTGTTGGCGTCACTTCACTACGGTTGGACACTACATTACACCGCTACAGTTTTACAGGGAGTCTGTGTACAGCCTAGACATCTAGCTCACTATAATCGGACTACCCTGTGTACTTCAACTACAAAACGCGAAAGGATGAAGCCATAGAATGACAGAATTAATTTTGTAGACGTATGGGGGTAAGTTACAGATTGACAAACGGTGACTGGTTATTCTGCGATACTAGTAAAGTTCAAGATCAGGAGATACAACTGACTCATTCAACTCGAGCCATCTTGATAGTCACACTCAATACGATTTTACGATATAAAGGCACGGTAGCCCATGCTACACTATTGCGTTCACTTAACACTCACACTTCTAAACTCAGACATGCACATCAAAACTTTGCAGTTACATGTTAAAACAAAAAAAAAAGAAAAGAGAAACAGGAAGAACATTCATAACACAAACAAAATGGTTCAAATAGCTCTGAGCACTATGCGACTTAACTTCTGAGGTCATCAGTCGCCTAGAACTTAGAGCTAATTAAACCTAACTAACCTAAGGACATCACACACATCTATGCCCGAGGCAGGATTCGAACCTGCGACCGTAGCGGTCACTCGGTTCCAGACTGTAGCGCCTAGAACTCCACGGCCACTCCGGCCGGCAACACATAACACAGACCTCACCCTTGTTGAATAAGATTAGGCCCATGTACCCAAATGTCTAGAAAAATGTTTCGGCCATTATCATTTACTTAGCAAAGCAAACCATCAGTGACAGTGTCAATCAAAGTAACTGAACATAAATGCTTTGAAATTCCCTGTGGTGTTGACTTCGAATAACTCAGTTAATATTGTGAGACACAAGAATGGAAGACAGAAAAATGTATATCGAATAGTTAGTGCAAATACATGTTCATTTGTGTTGATATACTACAATTCAACATGTTGCCCGTGTCACTACTAGTATAAGGCTACTTATTCCTCAAAAACGATAATCTAAACTGTTTGTTCTCGTACATCAATAACATGTATTAGAAGAGGGTTTTGTTTTGTTGTTATACATACATAAGGACTATCAATGAAGAATTTAAGAGGAATCAAACAGTGAAAATAATTCATACTGAATGTCTGCTAAAAAGAAAAATTGACATTAGAGGTCGAAATCTACACTTCATTAGCTGAACAGCGAGCTCTGTCTTTGATCAGATGGGGTTCTGCATTGTTATGCGCGATTTCTCTTACTGACTTTCAACCTAATAGCCTGCATTGGTTCATTGGTCGTTGATCTGGAGTTGGGTGGCAGCATGCGAGCGTTCAGGCACGTCAGTGGTGAAGGCAGGGAATGTCATTGCTGCTATGGTGCGTAGTCTACTGGCAAAGTATTTATGGCATGAGGTAATCGCATTGGATCAGAGAGACTGATTAATGACGTTGCATGTGCTTTGAGCGTGTCATGCTTGGGTCTCACTAGGAGAAAATTTGAGCTAGGCAAGTCCCACTGGTCGGCTGTCAACGCTCAGTCGAAAATAACAGGAAATAAGGAATATCGTCATGCTCAAGACATGCTGCAAGTTTTTCTTGGGTGCAGTTAATTGTCTAAACCACGTCTGCTGCTTCTTAAGCTTTCTTCTCCTGCACTCAGCTCGTCATCTCATCCAGTTGCTTTCCGTCCCATGCTGGTCCCTGTTCCTTCTGTTATGGCGGCTGCCGACGACTGGAGCAGTCGAGCCCGGCGCCGCTGCCCCCCGCTGGGCGATGCTGCCCGGCAGCCGCTGCTGCGACGCCTTCACAAACCAGCGAGCCACGAGCCACCCCGCAGTTCTGTCAAGATCCTTGATACAAGCAACAGTTGTAAAGCGCATGCTGGATGCTGGAAAAGTGTCACTGTCAAAGTATAAATTAATATAGTTTGTGTGAAAGTGTTCTGGACATCAAAATGAGGCAGACAGATGGACACTAACAGAAAAAAGCAGCCTATACTGTCGCAGTAAGTAAAAAACTAAATTTACATCCATATCGACAGATAATCTATACTCATGACGATACATTAAAGTGTGACCCAGCATTATGCTACTACTAGCAATGGCGTAACTTCTCGGATCCTCCCGAAACCATCTGAAGATGAACCTGAAAAGGTTCGAAAACCGGTTCATGGAATAAAGCATTATTACTCAAAAAAGTGTCTGGTTGCAGTTCTGTATAACTTATTTACATTCAATATACAGTCACGGTTCTAAAATATCCGTAATGGATAAGCATAAATGAAGAAAGTTTTTGCCCAATGGGGCTCCCCCTAATTTTATGTTAGATGTGGTGCACCACGCTACTTACGGCTAGTATACTGGTTAGGTACCTATCGTAAGTAGTATCTAGGGACATTTAGCAGTATTATGATGGTCTGTTTAATAATAAATCTATGTTAAGGCCTCCTAAGCCGTCTACGTTCCGCAGAGTGAGAAATACATAATTTGAGATGATGATGCTTTAGCATGCAGAGATCATCTGTTAACGTGGGGCAAGGTGCCCTGATTGTTCAGTGTTGTGTGATGTGTCCTGTGGTGACTAGTGACTTGGGTTCAGTAGCTTTTACATCTTATGTAAATTTTCGTTGTGGAGTAATTCTCGTAATCGATAATTAACATAATAAATTTTAAATTTAGTTGTTTTGATAATTTTAAGGTGTAAATCTATCAAAGAAATGTCAAGCATTGATATTGATCATTTCACTGGAGTTTTGCCGTCACATGATTAAAATGGAACTTAGCTGGTAATGTTAGAATTTGGAGTTTCGCAGCTGTTATTGAACTGAGAATCAGTGGTTTGCAGAGAGTTGTTTAAGGGCTATATATCTTTATTAATATTGCATTTATGGAATTTAAAACTTAAAACCTTTTCAAACCATCTTTGTATAAAGTCTGTGATCTTTTGATGTTCATCTCAAATCTTGTGTTCTCTGTCGTATGGGAAGAGTGGTATGTTGTTGGTGGGCCGTGGATCTTATATCAGATACAGGAAGGCGTCTGTGACCATTACTCAGGAATCAGTGGTGCTCGACGTCGCCTGCCTAGCTGGTGGTCCTGCAGCTACGACGGAGTCTCCAGTGTCGCCTTCGAGATTACTGTGCTTTCTGAAAATGAATTTTTCAATAAATGTTATAAATCTCAACCTCGTCAGTTACTAAAATCCCAGCCCTCCTTTCCCAGCCCAAAAATCTCAGTTCACAACGTTCACTTTTCTTAGCAACGATGATGTTGCATCTTATATGATCCGCAAGATAAGTAGTGATAAAATTCTGTTCACTGTACGGCTTATCAAAAAATTGACTTCGGTTAGCAACTTCGCAAAAAATACTGTACCACGCTCCGTCTTATTTGATTACTGAATTTTGTCGCAGCTCATATTCCTCGCATCCCCTTGTCTTCCGTCGGCTGCACCCAACACTCGTCCTAACAAGCGTCCATCTATTGACCAAATCTTGTTCATTCCTTCATGTAACGACGCATGTCTGCCGGGGCCTCAACACGCATATCCACCCAAGCAAGTCCTATTTTCAATGAGACCGGCCAGGAAGGTGGTAACGTCTCTTGGAACTGAGTTATCCGTACCTTTGGAAGTAAATTTCGTGTTGGATCTGGATACATCTAAAACTTGATAACGCACTGGGATCCCTTGGTGTATCCATCTTCCTCTTTAGCTTCACAATGAAACTGACGGCTTGCATCCTTCTCAACACCAGTGCATAGACTCTTCCGCACACGAGGTAAGTAGCGTAATTTGGTCTAGTGCTGTTATTCTACGACCGAGTTGTTCATTCACTACGCTCTACCATTCGTTTTTAAACTTGCCTCTTACCCTGAAATCAGTCCCCATCGTCCTAATGATTTCTAACCTCAGCTGATGTTCAACAAACCTCTCTTTTTTTCTTCTTTCGTCATACTGTTCTCATTTGATTTCCAGTTTCTGATTCACGAATTGTTCATAATCCACGATCTACCTCGTCAAGCACTTGCGAATGCTGAGACTCATATTTTGCAGTTGCTCTCTACATATTTTTTTTCTTTTCCTGCAAACTATGACACCGCATTCAGAATCTGGTGTTTACTTTACTAAGTTTCTGTAAATGCTCGTGATTCACTTCGTTAAGGCGGTGTAGTTGTTATCTATACTGGGCGCGCATTCCTTCAACTGGGGTCTCAACTGTAGCGAAGTCGGTCGTTTGGGCCCACTTTTCCAACTTATTGATTGAATTAAGTGTATCACCAAAGCTTCCTTTACCAAAAAGTTCAAGTCGTATATTGCTCTCAGAAGCCAGTGTCCGATCAAGGACGCTTTAGAAAATTCCCGTGTCCGGTCATTTATTGTTTGAAATGGATAGTCACCTGTAACAACAACATCACTTTTATATCATCTGGCAACATTTATAGATAGTTTAGGACCAATGCTACACTTCCCTGTATAGTAACTTGAAAACCGTATTCAGTATCGCAAAGGAAGTTAAAGATATAAGCAATGAGGCATTGTTCCTAATGCGCCTAAACTCTGTGCTCGGTCTACTCACTGTTTCCATTTGAATGTAGAGCAAGGAAAATCTGATGTCACCAAACAATTCCTGCACCATAAACGAATTCATGTAGAGATCCAAGACGATAACGTGTGCTGTGACGTTTAACAAACAGTGACTACCATAAACTCATTTTTCATATTCTCTTCACTTACTTTCTACGACTTAAGGCTAACCACACACATTCCTGACAGTCGCTGTCTAAGTGACCCCAACGCCTGAAAACCATTCAAGTCACCTGCAACGCCTATTAGACTGAGTTGGCAAATGACATACCTACTAATATCTCGTCGGACCTCCTACTGCCCGTCGCAGTGCTGCAACTCAACGTGGCGTCGGCTCAGAAGTCACTGGAAGTCCCCTGCAGAAACCCCGAGCCGTGCTGCCTCCATAGCAATCCATAGTAGCGAAAGTGTTGTCGGTGCGGGAGTTACTGCACTCAGTGACCTCTCGACCAGGTCCCGTAAATGTTCGCTGGGATTCATGTCCTGCCATCTGGTAGGCCAAATCATTCGCTCGAATTCTCCAGAATGTTCTTCAAACCAATCGCGAACAATTGTTGCCTAGTGACATGGCACACTGGCACATCCATAAAAATTCCATCGTTGTTTGGGAGCACGAAGTACACGAACGGTTGCAAATAGTCTCCATCTTTCCGAACATACCATTTCCAGTCAATGGTCGGTTCAAGTAGACCAGAGGTCCCAGTCCATGCCATGTAACCACAGTCCACGCCATTATGGAGCCCCCACTAGTTTGCACATCGCCTTGTTGGCAACTTGGGTCCGTGGCTACGTGGGGTCCGCGCCACATTCTAACCCTACCATCAGGTCTTACCACCCGAAATATGGACTCACGTGGCCAGGGCACGGTTTTCCACTTTTCTATGGTCCAACCGTGTAAGGTGCCAGGACATGGACACTTACACGTTAGCCTACCAACATTAGTATTTATAATAAAGAGACTGGCCAGGACATCAGATCATGACTCTATTGAATTATGATAAATATGAGGTACTCTCGAGCAGTATTCCCTGCATGTCTGAATGATTAAGCCACTAACTTAAAGAGTTCGTGAAAAGTATCGGAAGTTGAGGATTGTGCAATGTGAAGTCTACAGATGGCCGTAGCTCTCCGGGCTGCCGTGGGCGGCAGGTAGCGGTCACCGGAAACGCGGGACAATACGGAACTTTTGGGGATAGCCCGGCCTCCGGAGCCACCTGTGCTGGGCAACAAGTGGCGAAGACAGGAATTTCGTTTCCCTAGGGGCGATATGACCTACTCGATCATTGGGTAGATCTCAGTGGAGGGATTTCGGCGATGATAGAGCGTTCGACATTGGCCGAAACTGAGTATTCTTCCGCCGCGTTTTCGTACGCGGGGGAGACGAGAGAACTCTGGAGGGGACTTGGCCTTCAGCCATCGGGCGGTACGGACTTGCAGACGGCGCCTCGGCCATCGTCTTCGAAGGGAGATATACGGTCTGTATAGCAGCACTGCACCAACGCGTGTTCCGTGCAGAGTTCTGCGGTTAGAGCTCTTTGTGTGCTCAGAAGCGAAATTTTCACCAACGCCTAATCACTTCCAACAACTTACCTAACATTCTCGATCTAGACGTTATCCTTGCGAGGTGCAGAGTATTTATCAACGCAGCTGCCGGTAATAGGGACGCGTAATTGTAAATTGATCACGTGCCATTCTCAGGAGTGTGTGGGTGGACAAAGAGATTCACATTATTTTTGTAAATTTTGTCAGTTGTGGGGAATATCAGATTAAAATGCCAATATTACGGTCGAATTATCTACTTCATTGTAGCTAGCATTTACCTTGTCCCAGTAAGCTTTACATGTACTCTAGTCACTGCACAGCTTTGCCCAGACGGGAAGGAAAGAAGGATTGCAGTGTTCTATGTCAGCGACGGACTGATAAGCTTACAACCGATATGGTCACGAGCCCATTGTAGGCGCTATAGGCGTTCTCGTCCCGCTACCTAAGGCGCTCGCGTCAGTCGTCTGCTGCCACACCCCATGAACACCAAATTTCACAGCAACCTCCTAAGGCATAGGTTCGGCATACGTCCCACACTGATTACAGTGGTTATTTGAAGGCAATCGGCCACTGTGTTGTCTGTGGTGAGGGGAAATGCCTGAAATCTGGTATTCTCGGCACACTCTAGGCACCGTCGAACACGCAATACTAAATTCCCTAACGATTTCCGAAATGGAGTCGCCCATGCGTCCAGCTCCAACTACCATTCCGCGTTCAAAGTCTATTAATTCAGGTCGTACGGTCATAATCACGTTGAAAACCTTTTAACATGATCCACCTGAGTACAAATGACAGCTCTATGAATGCACTGTCCTTTTATACATTGTGTACGCGATACTACTGCCATTTGTATGTGTGCATATCGCTGTCCCATGATTCTTGTCAGTTCTGTACACACGGTACTCGATGTACTAGTAATTTGAATTCCGTAAACCAGATTGTACATAACCACCCGTCCATGTCTATAGTACTGCCATAAAATACCCTTAAATCGGGTACCATGCAATCTAATAAAAGGTTGACCAAATATTCTATAGGTACATTCTATAGACACATTCACCACAATATTTACAAAATATTCTGTTAAATGTCTTAATCTGCTAGTACACACACAATTGCATTGCAAAATAAGTCAGTTCTTACACAAAGCACAAAATCTCATCAAATGTCTCTAGAAACTCCACCACAATCAATCAATTCCTGAAAATTTAGCAACGCAGATACCCGACGTACGAAATGACAACGCTGATAATCGTTGCAACACAAACAATTGCAAGATACCTTTAAGAGAAATTTAGTCAGGAAATAATTAATATATAACTTGTAAGGTGGCACATTTTAGCACCTTACGCGATATTTATTCAGAAAATAGTATATGACAAATACCACGCGGATAGAGATAGTCATTTGACAGAACGATACTAGTATCAACATATCAAGGTTAATACTGGTACGTAAGATTTTAGAACCGTGCATATTATATTGGGAAGGTGGTTTGGACGGACACAGGAAAGAGTTGTTTGTGACGTCGAACAAGCGAGGTCGCCGGCAGCCGGCCGGTGCTTCACACGGCGGCTGCTTTGTCGGTCGAGTGGCACATGTGACCACAGGGGGTATTGGGGGAGCCTGAGACTCACAGGTGGAAGGAAAGAGAGAGGGCGTACGTGCGAGACACAGAGAGACTGTTTCCCGCCGTTGCGGCTAACGGGACGAAAGTACGGTGCGCTCACGAAAGGTGGGAGTTCCGCGCGAATTGATTGGCCGAAAAGCGTAGGAATACATGTGAGAGCAACGTCAAAGTTTGGCGGCAACAAGAAACGAGCGAAATTTCAGGGTCCTGATCGGCCAAAAAACGCGTATTGATACATGTGCGAGGACCGGCGCAGTTTGGCGGGAACAAGATCGGGACTCTGTAGTGATGGACTAAACTGCGATTTTCCGATATCAGTGATTTCTGTGAATGATACCTTTCAGTATCTGTTATTCTTAACTGTGATTTGTGACAGTTAAGAGTCGCTTTTAAAGAATCCAGGTCTCGTATCCCTCCGCACTCTACCACTGCAATTTTTGCGACTTCTGTGATTTCTGCTACTTACGTGATTTCTGCGACTTCTGCGATTACTGTGACTCCTGCGATTTCTGCGACTTATCACCGTGTGAAAAACTTACACTTGTTCACACAGAAAATTGCATCTCAACAAAACTGTCATTGGTAAGTATGTCTTACATTTGTTCTTCCGTTGGCTTTACGTTTGCATTAAAGAAACAATTGTGAAAATATTAATAGTCTAGTGTAATTAATACGTAAGTAGCCATACAGTAACGTAATAGTTCGTGTTTAGAAAACGAATTCTAATGTATTGTTATATTCACAGGTACCAGAACTACATTTCAGTCACCCAGAAAAGCGATAATTCAAAATATCGTTGTCAACAGATCTGGAAAAATTGCCACTGCGTCTGTAGACTTCCTTCGTCAGACAAGCGGTTAGTTTATAAGTGTTTCGATGGACATAATTCCTTCAATGAGATCGTTCTTGCAAATGTCAAACACCACCGTTGAGTGGCTTTCTTTACAGCAAATATTAGTGACACTACTCTGTCAATTACATTGCTTGTAATTAGTGAGAGCATAAATGTTTAGTGATGCTTGTGATTTTGCAGACGCAGTTCCGACCTTGATTATTGGTTGCTGTATGTATCTATCCACATGAAGGCTCTTGAGAGAGAATCATGAAGATTCAAGACAACTCTTAGAGGATTTCCAGTTTAAAAGTGCCGTAATTATGAAATAAGGGTGCAGAATAAGTGATTGAACTGTGTTTATTTGATGCTGTAATCCGATTTTAAAGGAATGATAACTGTTAAATACAGTGAGTGAATAGTGAAAATCTCATTTTCCACATGTTCCTATACCCATAAATTTTCCGCCATTTAATTATTGGTAAACACTTGTTAGAGAGTGACATGCCGCTCACCCGGCCCCAAGCCTTTCCACCAATCTTGGTGTGACACTGACCTGTAACATAGCCCTAGGTCTAAAGGATTTATTTTGAGGCTGTTGATATGAAAGTGGGAAGTACAGATCTTCCAGTTAAATCAGTAATAGTTTAAGTGCAGTACCTGAAGGTAACCGAGGGAAAGCTTATGTAGGTTGTTGTAGTGTCGTCAAAAAGTTCTTGTGTGTGCAGTTGCCATGTAGAACACCAGGTGTAAAATTTTTCTCGAGTCTTGAACTGTGTCGGAACAAAAGAGAGGCATTCATATGACTCAATAGTATTGTTTTATTTCATTACACTTATACAGACGACTGAGTTTTGTTGTGTTAACACTGCAAATTCCTTAGGCATGTGGAGTATTAACCACAAGTGTCATACTGGAATCAGACTGAAACACATTTCTTAGGTTATTTGTCTCTAAATGATATTTTCAGGAGAAAAAGGCAATGTTGCTTCTTATTGATATAATATATTTAGAGTCACAACTGTGTTTGACCAACCATAACTGTGCTGAATGTGCACGTCGACATACAATACGCACACACAGTACATCGATCTCGTGAGGCACAAGGTTCTTATAACGAAGTACGGACGTCGCTCAACAGCTGGCACTAGGAGAAGAATGTTAACTGCGCTTTTTAGTTGCTACTTGCGACTTCTAGTTGCGATTTGTCACACAAATCGCAGTTGGACTCTATAGCGAATCCCAGAGAAAAAGCGTAGTACGAACTTTGGCCAACAGATGGCACTGTTAACTGCGCTTTTTAGTTGCTACTTGCGACTCTACCGCAGTTGGACTCGATAGCGTATTACAGAGATTGGCATAGTACGAACTTTGGCCAACAGATGGCTCACGGGGTTGAATGTGAAATGCTACTTGCGACTGCTAATTGTTACTGAAAACGCAGTTAGATTCTGTAAAGTTGTTATTGTGACATCTGTGACTTCTCAGATTTTTAACAGATACGCCATTTCCTGCCCACTGGTGTCGGCGGTGGTGCTAGGCGGATGCTGAGGCTCTGCTCCACGAGAGCTCTCACAGGGAAGAGGCCACACCACGCTGGTGCCTGGGACGACTGTCGTAGTCTACGTGCTGAATTATGGTGATTTAGAGCAAACGGCTGGCAAAATAGGGCACTGTAACTGAGATTGCGTACACGTTCCACAAGCTCTTTCCTTGAGCTCTCTGATTCTGTGTGCGTCTAGGTGCAACTTCTGTAAAACCACTTGCGTGGCCATTATTAACCTACGTAATTAAGGAAAAGGGAGGATTAGGGATAGAGTCTCAATTGTGCCCATGGTAGGATAATTAGTTTAGTGAATCAATTTGACTGTAATGTTTTATGTTAGGAATATTGCTCATCCTGTTTTTAATGAATAAATGTAAGATTTAATAACAGACCATAATCAAAGCATTATCATGTCTGTAGGTAGCAAACTACTGATAGAATACGAGTTTTATTGGTAAAATACAATACCATATTAATTCGATTCAAACTATACCGGGGGTATATTCGCTTATTGAAACAGAGCCGAGGTCAGGTAGCAGGAATGAAACAAGAAGTTTCATATTCATTATATCCCTGTATGTGGCAAACGCTTCCCGAATTATTCGCGTCTATAAGAATTCCGCCAAGCGTCGCCAGCTAAAAGTGGTCCACGCTGCTGATAAAAGTGGATCAATATGATTGATGTTACTTACTTAGCCATGAGTATGAGATCATCTGAAGCTCCATGAATTTTGATTGAATACCAGGACTTCTCTCTCCTAAAGAGACTTCTGCTAATTGGAATTTTAAAGATTGAACTCCAGAACGACCGATATAGGCTCACACTTTTCTCACGTACTCAATAATTATCTCACAGGACACAGGACCCTAAAGAGAACAGCAATGGCGGCATGTGCTAGCAAACAATGTATCTGCACTTTTAGCATTTATTTATTTTTTGTTCTCTCTAATAAGGTAAAAATATCAGGGATGCCACAAGCATCATATGCTTTTGAATGAAAAACCAGCCTCAACGGCTCAATGCAGTGAATCACATAAACTTAAAAATCGAAAGAAACGAAAACTGACATTTGTTCGTAACAAGAGGAGGGAAGGCCACGGCTGCATTAAGGTGGTGAAACAGTTCGGTGGTTCAAACACCATGGCACACGACGTCGCAAGTTAGTTTCATTAAATGAGTTAGCGACAGCTCTTAGAGTGCCAACAAGAGAAAGAAGAAGATTAACACTGTTTGACTAGCCCAGTTCACTGACGTAACGTTGCCCAGGGTAATCAAAGCTGAAATCCATCTCTGTCCCTCCCAATGCAAACTCATTGCTCCGGATCGCACAGTTTTTACCATGGCTGACTCGCTGATTACTGCCGGCGACATGGTGCGATGACAGTACTCCTTCCCCTGAGGCCCCTGTAGCAGAAGTGAATTTCGCGCATCCGCAGTCAGCCTCTATCGGCCAGCGAATATATCTGCACACAAAGTTTCACTGACGTTGGAACACTCAGTCCGACCTTTGTAAAAACTCCTGACCGAAAGTCTCTCACTTCAGGATTGCTGCTCTTCACGTAGTCTTGGTGGCGTGACTCCCTGCTTACCCGTCGACCAATGACTGGATGGACTCGAGACATCGCTTCCAATTTGCAAGGAAATTTAAGCTCGCACGCACGTGTTCACGAGGGAAAAATCAGTCCGATTCGCCTTCAGCTAAGGCAGTAAACAATTCTAAAAGCCATCGTTCCAGCGACGTGCCACTGTCCAAGTTGCTCTCCGACAATAGTTTACATAAATACTAAACACGTAATTCAGTGGTGCTTAGCGAAGATGCTAGCGGGTCCTGAGAGCTCCACCGGTTGCGCTCCTTCGTCCCGGACAAACTTAAAACTGCCACCTATTCGTCCGGCGTCCGCAACTCAGACTAAAGTTAATGCCATTGCGCCACCCCTCAGTAATGTCCACTGTCGAGTCTCGCAGAAGGGATGGACGGCCGACGCAGCCAAGCGCAAACAGAACAATGACGCCTGGTTGCCCACAACGCTTTCGGGGAACGTCCACACTGCGTCTGAAACCGACTGCGCGTCTCCCTGGCGCATATCTGGCTGGTCAGCTGCCAGACGGTGAATCACTTTCGAATTCTTACCTCACAGCACCGAAACACTGACCGAGCAATTTACCCCTGTACTGCACATGCGCTGTAGAAATCTTTACTGCAGGATCAAGTTATGGAAAGATATTACTGAAAAGCCATTACTCCAGAACCTCGTAGACACTCACATTTTGTTCTAAAACAAAATTTGAAACTAAATCAGGAAAACAATGTCGCATAAACTCGCGTATCTTTTATATCAATGTGGAATTGAATAGGAGGGGGTTGGGGGCGGCGGGTGGAATTTAATTGTTATTATATGCAGAGTGAGATGGAGAAAACATTTGTGGGGCGGCGGGTGAAATATTGTTAGGAAAAGTAGAATGTAATGTAGAAAAGGTGCATTTCCCGGCCGATTATCCATATGTGGGGCGGCGGGTGGAATTAATTGTTATTTAAAATGTTCCTATTATTTATGCTGTCTTTTGCCGTTCTCAACACTGGCTCTCTAACTACAATATTGGCAACCAGAAAGTGATTAGCAAAACGTGAAGCCTGTAATTAGAATTCTTAGTGCCCACTTCATCTGAGAAATACACTTATAGCTACAGCTTATAGCTCTGAGGAATTAGGAGATTGTCTCGGATTCATAATCAAAAACGATCCTGTATAAACGTTCGCCATATTCTGAAAGTCACAGATAAAAAAAAAAAATAAAAAAAAAACAAGAATCCACACAATCCAACTACCAGAGCAGTTCAGAGTCTAATGCCCTGATGCAACTATAACTGTCCAAATTAAATGTTTAAGTGAATGCTCGCCATAATTTGATGATAATGTTCATCAAACGCCACGCTAAATAATGGTAGAATGTCTGTCCCGCGGCGGCACGTGAAAATACGACATACGCAAACTGAAGATAGATCATTAAAGTCATCCCAGAATTAACACTTCACTCGAAAATGATTTCATGGTTACGCATATCCCGAGTAACTTATTACGGCATCCGAGGCTGTTTATAGCAATGATACCGACGCGACGCGACTCCCGGCACAGGTGGCGTGTTATTCAGCGTCTGGAGAGAACTGGGGCCTTCTTCTCTCGCGCAGAGTTCTTATATATAAAGCCGCGGTGCGGAAGGCTAAGGGAACGCCTGATCAGATCGGCTCTCCCGACTAGCCACTGGGCTAGTAATGCACCACTTCAAGTTATTGAATAAATCATCGCTTCCTTTGCTGATGGCCGATGAAGCTCTCAATTTAAATGTGCATTCAGCACACAGGTAAGTAATCACAATAAAAGTCTGACGTGGCTAAGTCAAATATTTTGGGCGAGAGGATTAATTTAATTACACTACACGCAGTAGATGAGCTCTGAACGTGCCCTTTGGAGATACGCTATCGCTATAGTTTTATAGTTATTCAGTTGAAACTTCTCACATCTTTATGATTATAGCGGATCTCCCTTCTACTCGACCTATTGTCGCATTCAAGCCTCCAACTCATAACCTCAATACGTGTAGGTGTGTCCTGTCACACACTACACCAAATAACGGCCAGCTCCAACCTTATAAATATTTCAGGGACGTGTCCTTCACGTCTCAACCACAAACACTACTAAATTCTATTACACTGCCATTCCTTGCTACACAAGGTGAGTTCATTCTTACAACTTATCTGCATAATTTTTCATAACACTAAGCAATCTCTTTTACTATTAATTAGTTAGCTCTACAGCATACAATAGGTTTCACTGCCATTTCAGATCCTGCTTGAACACGAATTTGTACATCTTTTTAAAATATTATTGTGGGACCATTTCCAATAAACAACACCTTGTACTTATAATACACTCCTGGAAATTGAAATAAGAACACCGTGAATTCATTGTCCCAGGAAGGGGAAACTTTATTGACACATTCTTGGGGTCAGATACATCACATGATCACACTGACAGAACCACAGGCACATAGACACACGCAACAGAGCATGCACAATGTCGGCACTAGTACAGTGTATATCCACCTTTCGCAGCAATGCAGGCTGCTATTCTCCCATGGAGACGATCGTAGAGATGCTGGATGTAGTCCTGTGGAACGGCTTGCCATGCCATTTCCACCTGGCGCCTCAGTTGGACCAGCGTTCGTGCTGGACGTGCAGACCGCGTGAGACGACGCTTCATCCAGTCCCAAACATGCTCAATGGGGGACAGATCCGGAGATCTTGCTGGCCAGGGTAGTTGACTTACACCTTCTAGAGCACGTTGGGTGGCACGGGATACATGCGGACGTGCATTGTCCTGTTGGAACAGCAAGTTCCCTTGCCGGTCTAGGAATGGTAGAACGATGGGTTCGATGACGGTTTGGATGTACCGTGCACTATTCAGTGTCCCCTCGACGATCACCAGTGGTGTACGGCCAGTGTAGGAGATCGCTCCCCACACCATGATGCCGGGTGTTGGCCCTGTGTGCCTCAGTCGTATGCAGTCCTGATTGTGGCGCTCACCTGCACGGCGCCAAACACGCATACGACCATCATTGGCACCAAGGCAGAAGCGACTCTCATCGCTGAAGACGACACGTCTCCATTCGTCCCTCCATTCACGCCTGTCGCGACACCACTGGAGGCGGGCTGCACGATGTTGGGGCGTGAGCGGAAGACGGCCTAACGGTGTGCGGGACCGTAGCCCAGCTTCATGGAGACGGTTGCGAATGGTCCTCGCCGATACCCCAGGAGCAACAGTGTCCCTAATTTGCTGGGAAGTGGCGGTGCGGTCCCCTACGGCACTGCGTAGGATCCTACGGTCTTGGCGTGCATCCGTGCGTCGCTGCGGTCCGGTCCCAGGTCGACGGGCACGTGCACCTTCCGCCGACCACTGGCGACAACATCGATGTACTGTGGAGACCTCACGCCCCACGTGTTGAGCAATTCGGCGGTACGTCCACTCGGCCTCCCGCATGCCCACTATACGCCCTCGCTCAAAGTCCGTCAACTGCACATACGGTTCACGTCCACGCTGTCGCGGCATGCTACCAGTGTTAAAGACTGCGATGGAGCTCCGTATGCCACGGCAAACTGGCTGACACTGACGGCGGCGGTGCACAAATGCTGCGCAGCTAGCGCCATTCGACGGCCAACACCGCGGTTCCTGGTGTGTCCGCTGTGCCGTGCGTGTGATCATTGCTTGTACAGCTCTCTCGCAGTGTCCGGAGCAAGTATGGTGGGTCTGACACACCGGTGTCAATGTGCTCTTTTTTCCATTTCCAGGAGTGTATTACCAGGTTTCTATACATACTTGTTACTCAAATACATTTGTATCTTAATTACATCATACTTCTCTGTTGTTTATGTCACTTTTAGGTTTGTCACATTAGGTATTTTCTTCACTAATCGGTGGATAGAATGGTTACAGAACTCATGGCTTGATAGCCGTGACGGAAAATGTAATGTGTTGGAAAGAAGACGTCGAAATTTTAGGTGGATAGATAAGATGAAGAATGGGTGAGATCTGAAAAGGAAAGAAGATCTCACACTGCTGGGACTGCACAGCTGCCACACTCTGTAGAGGTTACAGAACAATCTCCTCCCTACAGAATTCATTAGTTTATTATTGGCTTGATAACCATAACGGAAAAATTAATGTGTTGGAAAGAAGAGGTCGAAATTTTAGGTGGATAGAAAAGATGAAGAGAGAGTGAAATGTGAAATGTGAAAGATCTCACACAGCTGGGACTGCACAGCTGCCACACTGTGTAGAGGTTACAGAACAACCTCCTCCCTATAGAATTCATTGGTTTCAGAAACTTTTCGTATTGGAAAGAAGGGGTCGAAATTTTTGTAGATAGGAAAGGTGAAGAATGAGTGAGACCTGAAATGGAAAGAAGATCTCACACAGCTGGGACTGCACAGCTGCCACACTGTGTAGAGGTTACAGAACAACCTCCTCCCTACAGAATTCATTAGCTTAATGCTGGCTTGATAGTCATAACGGAAAATTTAATGTGTTGGAAAGAAGAGGTCGAAATTTCAGGTGGATAGAAAAGATGAAGAGTGAGTGAGACCTGAAATGGGAAGAAGATCTCACACAGCTGGGACTGCACAGCTGCCACACTGTGTAGACATTACAGAACAACCTCCTCCCTACAGAATTCATTCGTAACCTTTTACCACGCAAGGTCGATTTGAAAATACCTTATGATGCCTCTTTAAAACCTGTCTCAGTTCTTCCTTCTGATTATCTGAAATTTTATCGATTTCCTGCAATTTAGCTTCTATCTTGTCAAAAATAATTGCTTCTTCTTCATCTGTGTTTAGCTTACTTTTACTAAGATTAACACCTTCGTCCCAATATCTCCTATTTTTCAGAACTCGTATAGGCAGCTCCCAAGTTCCATCATTAGTTACTACATGTTTATCAATAAAAGGTACCGTAATTACTCCGGTTATCGGCAAGACCATTTTTAACTGGCTTCTTTCAAAGTCAACAACACTCTGATATTTCGACAAGAAATCTATGCCAATTAAAACCTCAATACTGAGATTGTTTACAATTAAGCATGGATGATCAATTAAATACCATTAATATCAAAGGGCAGCAAAGCTTCTTGCTTTACCGTTTTTGACACCTTGCCAGTAGCACCAATTATTCTTAGTCCTGATACCCTCATTACTGTAAGCTTGTCTTTACCAGGTAATGCATCAAAGAAGGACTGAGATATTGCACTCACCTCACTTCCACTGTCTAAGAGACAACATACATTGATACCCAACATATTCACTATTATTATAGGGTGGCTTATTCTAGTTTGTACAGGTGGTTCCTCAAACTCATCTAATAGTTCCTTTTGGATTTGTCTCCAACTAAAGTGATCGACATCTGTCTTCATTACATTTAGGTCAAAGTGTGTAGGGGTTTCCTGAATTACATTTTCAGCTGCCTTTTCCAGTCGGTCTATAAATTTTAAATCGAAACACCGCACGACTTCATTACACTTAGTTTGCTGAACATGACCCAAATTACTGTAGTCTGAGCGATTCTGCGCCTCCAGACCGGGCATAACACTAGTTACAGCTAAACCACTTTCATTATTATCGTCGGGTTCCTTCTCAAGTGACAACTGGTCACAGCTACTGGGTTCATCGACCCCCAACAGGCTATCCTCTACACTCTCACTTACCTCCTTTCCTAAATCTATTAGTACAGTATCAACATCCTGCACAGGCACTTTAGATAAGAGCACCATCATCCTCATCGTAAATATAAGCATGAATTTCTTCTGCTTCTTCACCTGACAATTCAGTATTTTGTAGCTCGTCCCTACTGTTACACTGCTGCGCTTTCTCTTCCTCTTCCCACTTAGAAAGCGTCTCCAACACGGTATCTATCAAATACTGTGAGTGATCTAATATTTCTACTGTATCCTTAGATGCTACCGACCCCTCATCCACATGTTCAGTTTGAGTATTCTGATCTGTCTTACCAATTACCGTAATTACTGGCTTAGGAAAAGTAACCGCCTGGTGAGCGCCAGTGTCCTCATAGACGGGAAGTAGTTTTCCTGCCTCGGCCTACTAATGTTTCCTTTATTTCCATTATAGTTAACTGGCACAGCATTGCTTTCCGCACTGTTGTTTACCTGCATAATTTTGTTCAGAACAAAATTACTATCATTTGGTTACCATTGTTGGTTCTGATAATTATTTCTCCAATTCCTACCTCTCTTAGGATGGCGAACACCTACTGTTCTGATGTTTACATTGCCATTCTGTTCGTTCTTAAAATTACTACTTGTGTTATTACCATTTCTGTTATTATGTGCTTGCTCCTCATTGGCAGCCACACGCTCTACCTCTTCCAAATATTCAATGAAACGATCCATATTATCTCTAGGGGCAGATATAATTCTAGTTTGCCAATACCATGGCAGTTTGGCTTCAAGACCTAGTATTATCATTTCAGGTTTTAGCTTTTCGGCCAAATGTGACAAACGTGAGATCCTTGACCTAGCAAACTCTTTTATAGATTCCTTGCCTGCATTGAAGCGTTTTCCACTCCAAAATTCTCTCAACACTTCATTTTGCTTATTGCTAGACCAATACTCATTAATGAAAGCTGTTTTAAATTCTGCTAATGTTTTACACTTCAACATAACATCAGCTGACCAACGCATGGCGTCACCTGCTAAATGGTTTCTAATAAATGAGATTTTCTCTCGTTCAGACCAAGTTGGTGGAATCACATCTTCAAAATCGTTCCAGAAATCTAACAGGTGGATATTTTTATCTGGATCGAACCGCAAGAACTGCCGACACCCGATAAAAGCGGCGTTTGCAACTACAACTTGTTGCATACTACCATTACCAGAAGCTACTGAAGCTACTTTACTCTCAATGTTAGCAATGATAGTACTAATATTTTCTACTCTCATTTCAACATTATCTACTCTTCGCACAATATGAGTAGTATCACTTTTGACTGCGTCTACTTCTGCTTGACATATGTTTACTTTTATATTAACATCTGTAAACCTATCTGAGCACAGTTCAGATTCTGCCTCGATCTTTTCTGTTAACGTGTGCTCCAGCTTCGCATCTTCCATTTGAAAGTCTTTGCGAACCTCAGCAACTTCGTATTTTACTGTTTTATACATCTCAGATAACTGCTGAGCAACCCCTTTCTTAATATTCTCATGGTTGTAATCAATTTTATAATTTAAACTGTTCAGATCCTCTTTCAACTTATTGCAGTCAGTCTTGAAGGAAGTTTCTAATTCAGCTTTATTGGATTCTAATTTATTGTCCATTACCTCAAACCTTTTATTAAAATTGGTTTGGCTGGCCACAATCCTGTTATTTACCTCAATTCTATCCGATTTTAACTCATCTGTCATTCTAACATTACTGCTTTTGACCTCAGTTATTTCAGACTTTAATTCAGCATTACTGGTAGCTATTGCTTGTAATATAACATTTAAATCAATAGCCCCAGTATCTTTGGGTTGCTCACTAGCTGGTTTTTTATCACACTCAGGTGACGAAAAACTAGCTCAAACACCAGAATCATCAAAACTAAATGAAACTTCTGATTGATTAGTCATATCTAACTTCTCCTTCTTAAACTCTACCATCTCTGATGACTGTTTCGTTTTTCACTCATCAGATAAACTATTATCCAATAAATTAACAATTTCTGATTTCTGCTTTACTACAGGTATCTCTATTATTGAATCATTGCCCCTTTTCACACTGCTGTCATATTTCACTTTAACATTACTATTTTCATGCATATTTATACTTGAACTGTTGTCTGGATTTACAGTTCCCTCAGCAGAAATAGGTTCTGATTTAAGTTTAACCTCAGTTTCTTCTGGCGGTTCCATCGCCGAAAGTCTTTTAGTGCATGTTAGTAAAATTTTTAACAACTTTTCACTTAACTTATTTCCTTCTGCACGACGTATGGCGTTGCCGGCGCGGCATACCAGGATTACTGATGCGACGCGGCGCATTGAACTGCAGAAGGCACTCCGACGGCTGCTGTGTGGCTCGCAACTGCAGGCGCGGGTCCGGTTCCTCCGGCGGACGACTGCGGTGAGGCGAAACTGGCTTCTCGCGATGCCAACAGCGCCGCTACACTCAGTGCCAGCTCCGTCAGTCCAGATGCGTTGTCAATCCCATTGCGTCATCCACATGCACACGTAATACTATCACTGTTCTATTACTCAGTTGCGTGTCGCATTTCACTCCCGAATCCGAATATTTAAAAATCACTTTCACTTTTACTCAGTTTGATTCCCGGCCGATGCACCATATGTGGGGCGGCGGGTGGAATTTAATTGTTATTATATGTAGAGTGAAATGGAGAAAACATATGTGGGGTGGCGGGTGGAATATTGTTAGGAAAAGTAGAATGTAATGTAGAAAAGATGCATTTCCCGGACGATTATCCATATGTGGGGCGGCGGGTGGAATTAATTGTTATTTAAAATGTTCCTATTATTTATGCTGTCTTTTGCCGTTCTCAACACTGGCTCTCTAACTATAATATTGGCAACCAGAAAGTGATTAGCAAAACGTGAAGCCTGTAATTAGAATTCCTAGTGCCCACTTCATCTGAGAAATACAGTTATAGCTACAGCTTATAGCTCTGAGGAATTAGGAGATTGTCTCGGATTCATAATCAAAAACGATCCTGTATAAACGTTCGCCATATTCTGAAAGTCACAGATAAAAAAAAAAAAAGAATCCACACAATCCAACAACCAGAGCAGTTCAGAGTCTAATGCGCTGATGCAACTATAACTGTCCAAATTAAACGTTTAAGTGAATGCTCGCCATAATTTGATGATAATGTTCATCAAACGCCACGCTAAATAATGGTAGAATGTCTGTCCCGAGGCGGCACGTGAAAATACGACATACGCAAACTGAAGATAGATCATTAAAGTCATCCCAGAATTAACACTTCACTCGAAAATGATTTCATGGTTACGCGTATCCCGAGTAACTTATTACGGCATCCGAGGCTGTTTATAGCAATGATACCGACGCGACGCGACTCCCGGCACAGGTGGCGTGTTATTCAGCGTCTGGAGAGAACTGGGGCCTTCTTCTCTCGCGCAGAGTTCTTATATATAAAGCCGCGGTGCGGAAGGCTAAGGGAACGCCTGATCAGATCGGCTCTCCCGACTAGCCGCTGGGCTAGTAATGCACCACTTCAAGTTATTGAATAAATAATCGCTTCCTTTGCTGATGGCCGATGAAGCTCTCAATTTAAATGTGCATTCAGCACACAGGTAAGTAATCATAATAAAAGTCTGACGTGGCTAAGTCAAATATTTTGGGCGAGAGGATTAATTTAATTACACTACACGCAGTAGACGAGCTCTGAACTTGCCCTTTGGAGATACGCTATTGCTATAGTTTTATAGTTATTCAGTTGAAACTTCTCACATCTTTATGATTGTAGCGGGTCTCCCTTCTACTTAAATTTAAACATCCTAGCCTTATTTATTCGCCTACTTAATCTATTTTGCTTCCATAATGTGGAAGACAAAAACCATAAAATTATGAATTTCAACTAAAATTTTAATTTGTGAGATCCTGAATACTTTTTCTACTAAATTATTATCAAAAAGGAAACTAAATTAAATTTTTAAGTTCCTAGCTCTTTTCTGTTGCGCCAATGATTTTTTACAGAAAAACATCCAAATTTCGAAAATGGTTAAAGTTATTGAACTGACATTCAATTCATATTGATTTAGTATTACTCCTGACATGCTAGAAACATTTCAGGTTGTTGACTTGATTTTTAAAGTATTGCGCAACATTTATGACGTCAGAGCTAGTTACAGCGGACTAGGCTGGC
Organism: Schistocerca nitens; assembly: GCF_023898315.1. NCBI lineage: Eukaryota > Metazoa > Arthropoda > Insecta > Orthoptera > Acrididae > Schistocerca > Schistocerca nitens. The sequence continues at coordinate 1,532,593 of NC_064619.1, read as the reverse complement.
ACACAATGGAAAGACTGATGAGAATTTTATATGGCGTGAGTAGGCTGCTTCCCTACAGGGTGACCGATTAGGCCACCGCCTCATACTCTTTCGTTTGTGTCTTTTCTGTTACGTTTACTCAATGCACCGCCACTATTGCCGAATTCTTCTGTTGTTGTAACATGCTTTACCAGAAGACCTTGGTAGACGTCTTCTGCCACTCGTCTCATCAGATGTGAGATTTAGCCTGCTTCTGTCATATAATCGTACTCACAGTGTTGCAAAGGGTCAAAACATCCAGCTCGTAGGATTATCGTTTCACCGTGCCGGTGGCCACTGTTCTTGAATTGTTCTTCTGCTAAGAGCAGTTACAGCTGAATGTCACGAAATATTACCTTCAGTTCCTCTCGGAATAAGTCCCAGGTACTGAGACTGAGCGTCTCTTCATTGTTTCGAACAATTGGTGACCTGTGTAGTTGAAGTAAAAGTATATATCTGTCAAACACATTGCGTCATCCCACCTGTTGTACTTGACGACTTGGTAGGACCCTTTCACGTAATTTCCTCCGTGTCAGGAAAACACAGATGGATGCCTGAGGGCATCTGACTTCCTGATGGTTTGGACTCCATCTGTTTGTTGAAAATATAGATCTTAGGAACGATGTGCTACTTTTATTCCGCTTCCTGCTCATGTAGGTGACGGTTTTTACGTTGCGTATTTGGGGCCACGGTAATACAGATGTTTTGAACTACCGAGCGTCGCCACCAAATAATGTTACACCGTAACCACAACCAAGTCCAATTCCGAAGGCACAGTCGTCAATGAAGCAGAACCCTTACAACTGAAAGCGCGTTATTTAATGACGTCAGCGTAAAGTTAGAACGAAATTCCTGGATGGAGATTGGAGTTATTTATAAAATCGAATATTACAGACTGTTAGTATTTATACAACCACTGAATATCTTAGACATTAAGAACATAAAATGTTTCAACAAACTTCCAGGAATGATAGAAGTGCAGTTTAAGCTAGCAAGCCATAACACCGTAAACAGCGACAGTAACACCATAGATCGTGGCGATATTTCATGGTGCTCTTATGAATCCTGAGGCGCATAGATGAAAAGGTTAATAGTTAGTGTATAGGAGGCAATAAAGAACTTTCTTGTGCTCGAACGTATCGTAAGCTTATCATATTTCATAGGCTGCAAGCTATGAAAAAATAAACAAATACTTTGACACAATTGTAGTTTGTTTTTTTTTTTGTTTTTTTTTTGTTTTTTTTTTTTTTTTGTAAGAGTCGAGACGTGTAAGCGTTAATCAATCAAGGCTTTTGCGTCTAATAAGGGCTGCTGGTGCTATGCATGTTAATACTCAAATGATAAAGCCTCTGTTTTCAAACTGATGGCGCCATTATGCATCCTTTTATTAACTGAAATATCACGGTCTAATTCAATACTGAATATATATGGAGCTGCAACTATAGGCTCATTCTTTGCAAACTGTAAGCTAGAAAACTGTCCCTGTGCGAACTAATAAACTAACATGTTAGTTCCTTTCTCAATTGCTGAATCACTATCGTACAGTGTACATAACAATTGAGAGTCACAGTAAACCACGGTAAGAAAAATATTCTGCTTCATGTAATCATTATTTTAACACCTGCAGTTAAAGTCTGGGAGTAGCGTTAATTCATCAAGAATGTGAATCGCTAAGCGATCAAATACCTACGAGAACATTGTTAGAAATAAGAAAGACATAGGAAGATCGAAATCCCTGCAGCGTTATTCATCACTGATTGCTGTTTTCGCAATTAAAAGTAAATCGTTGTCGTTAGTAGATTATAACAGAAATTAAGACTTTAATTCGTGTTGGTTTCGGAATTTAGACCTTGTCATCTCCCCCTCCTTTCTTCTTCCGTCTATTGTCCACATTAATCGATACCCAGTCCAAGCAATTAACAAGAAAAGTCTTTTATGAAGATTTGAAAGGAGCGATGATTACAGTAAACTTTCAGGTCTGCTTAGCTCATCATGTTGAGATGCCTCCAGTTCTTCATGTCTAAGAGTCTAACATCAGGTCGTCACGGTTTAACTACATAGATTGGAAGGTTGTTGTTTCAGATTTTTTTTGCATAAATATACAGGGTGATTATAATTAAATATTCAGACCACTGTAGAAATAACACCACTGGTCAGAATGACTCAAATTGCAACGCAATATTATCGGAGAAGGGGAAAACGTATGGCACAAGAAAAATAAGTAGTTACAAAATGTAACAATACATGCCGCTGTAAGGATCATAGTTTAATAGTGTCTGAGCCGTGGCGCCATTGAGTTAGTAGATTCTTCTGTCTGGCACCACTGGCTGAGGTGTAGCATACACTATCCTTATTGCGGCCCCATTGCCAATATCTGTGAGGAGGATTTGGAATGTGTGGGTTGTGTCTTAGAAGGTCTTTGCTTGCCGATATATATACGGCATTCGCTGGCGCGACAGGGAGGCACGACGTTTGGGAATTGGCGGTAGGGTCGCAACAAGAGGCGGTCACGAGGTCCGAGCAGCCGAGAGCTGCGCAAGAAAAGGCTTGCGCAAAGCGAAGGTGCCGGAGTACTTCACCGGGGTCAGCGTCGACTACCAGCAGCAGGCCGACATCCCGTCGGCTGGTTGGCAACATTCATGTCGGACCACCGCTCGTGGCCTCGCTGTCATCTTCTACCTGGCTTCCATCGCCACCACTCAGTAACAGTCGCGACGCACCGTGGATCCATGGAACTGCTTGCTAATAAAGGGAGTAACATTCTCTAACCCTCGTGCTGATTTGCGTCATTGTCTACCTGCCATCCTAATTATTTTCTGGCTTGTACCCGAGCCTCAGAGGTTTACTCGGTCGGCTCTTTGGGCGTTCAGACCTGGTAGTCAGGGTTACGACTCTGGAAGGGGCGGTAGTCAGTTACTATTGGTTGCCTTCTCCGGACTCAACAATAAATAAAAAACCACATCTTATTAACGAGGGAATGAACAACTATGTAAAGTAACAGTGTTTTCAGGTCGTTACAATTTAGTAATCATCATAAAATACAGGTACAACAAATAATGTTTTGCCCACCCCCCCGCTCCATCCGCCCCCCCCCCCCCCACAACCCCCACCCCCCGCTCCCCGTGACCCATGGACCTTGCCGTTGGTGGGGAGGCTTGCGTGCCTCAGCGATACAGATGGCCGTACCGTAGGTGCAACCACAACGGAGGGGTATCTGTTGAGAGGCCAGACAAACATGTGGTTCCTGAAGAGGGGCAGCAGCCTTTTCAGTAGTTGCAGGGGCAACAGTCTGGATGACCGACTGCTCTGGTCTTGTAACACTAACCAAAACGGCCTTGCTGTTCTGGTACTGCGAACGGCTGAAAGCAAGGGGAAACTACAGCCATAATTTTTCCCGAGGGCACGCAGCTTTACTGTATGGTTAAAGGATGATGGCGTCCTCTTGGGTAAAATATTCCGGAGGTAAAATAGTCCCCCATTCGGATCTCCGGGCGGGGACTACTCAAGAGGACGTCGTTATCAGGAGAAAGAAAACTGGCGTTCTACGGGTCGGAGCGTGGAATGTCAGATCCCTTAATCGGGCAGGTAGGGTAGAAAATTTAAAAAGAGAAATGTATAGGTTAAAGTTATATATAACGGGAATTAATGAAGTTCGGTGGCAGGAGGAACAAGATTTCTGGTCAGGTGAATACGGGGTCATAAATACAAAATGAAATAGGGGTAATGAAGGAGTAGGTATAATAATGAATAAAAAATAGGAGTGCAGGTATTATTGTGGCCACGATAGTCACGAAGCCCACGCCTACCACAGTAATACAAGTTTATATGCCAACTAGCTCCGCAGATGCCGAAGAGATTGATGAAATGTATGATGAGGTAAAAGAAATTATTCAGATAGTGAAGGGAGACGAAAATTTAATTGTCATGGGTGACTGGAATTCGGTAGTAGGAAAAGGAAGAGAAGGAAACGTTGTAGGTGAATATGGAATGGGAATGAGTATGGAATGAAAGGGAAGCCGCCTGGTAGAATTTTGCACAGAGCATAACTTAATCATAGCTAACACTTGGTTCAAGAATCATGAAAGAAGGTTGTATACAAGGAGGAAGCCTGGAGGTACTGGAAAGTCTCAGATTATATAATGGTAAGACAGAGATTTAGGAACCAGTTTTTAAATTGTAATTCATTTCCAGGGGCAGATGTGGACTCTGATCACAATCTATTGGTTATGAACTGTAGATTAAAACTGAAGAAACTGCAAAAAGGTGAGAGAGATGGGACCTGGATAATCTGAAATACCCAGAGGTTGTAGATAGCTTCACACGGAGCATTAGGAAACGGTTGACAGGAATGGGGGAAAGAAAAAATACAGCAGAAGAAGAATGGGTAGCTTTGAGAGATGAAATAGTGAAAGTAGCAGTGGATTAAGTAGGTAAAAAGGCGAGAGCTGATAGAAATCCTTGGGTAACAGAAGAGATCTTGAATTAATTGATGAAAGGACAAAATACAAAATGCAGTAAATGAAGCAGGCAAAAAGGAATACAAACGTCTCAAAAACGAGATCACAGGAAGTGCAAAATAGCTAAGCAGGGATGGCTAATGGCCAATGTAAGGATGTAGAGGCGCATATCTCTAGGGGTGAGATAGATACTGCCTACAGGAAAATTAAAGAGACCTTTGAAGAAAGGAGAACCACTTGCATGAATATCAAGAGCTCAGATGGAAACCCAGTTCTAAGCAAGGAAGGGAAAGCAGAATGGTGGAAGGAGTACATAGAGGGTCTATACAAGGGTAATGTACTTGAGGACAATATTATGGAAATGGAAGAGGATGTAGGTGAAGATCAAATGGGAGATATGATACTGCGTGAAGAGTTTGACAGAGCACTGAAAGACCTGAGACGAAACAAGGCCCCACAAATAGACAGCATTCCATTAGAAATACTGACAGCCTTGGGAGAGCCCAGCCTCACAAAACTCTACTATCTAGTGAGCAAGATGTATGAGGCAGGCGAAATACCCTCAGATTTCAAGAAGAATATAATAATTCAAGTCCCAAAGAAAGCAGGTGTTGACAGATGTGAAAATTACCGAACTATCAGTTTAATAAGACACGGCTGCAAAATACTAACACGAATTCTTTACAGACGAGTGGAAAAACTGGGGGAAGATCAGTTTGGATTCCATAGAAATGTTGGAACACGTGAGGCAATACTGACCCTACGACTAATCTTAAAAAAATAGGTTAAGGAAAGGCAAACCTACGTTTCTAGCATTTGTAGACTCAGAGAAAGATTTTGACGACGTTGACTGGAATACTCTCTTTCAAATTCTGAACGTGGTAGGGGCAAAATACAAGGAACAGAAGGCTATTTACTATTTGTACACAAACCAGATGGCAGTTATAAGAGTCGAGGGGCATGAAGCGGAAGAAGTAGTTGGGAAGGGAGTGAGACAGGGTTGTAGCCTATCCTCGATGTCATTCAATCTGTATATTGTGCAAGAAGTGAAGGAAAGAAAAGAGAAATTCGGAGTAGGTATTAAAATCCATGGAGAAGAAATAAAAACTTTGATGTTCGCTGATGACATTGTTATTCCGTCAGAGACAGCAAAGGACCTGGAAGAGCAACTGGACGGAATGGACAGTGTCTTGAAAGGAGAATATAAGATGAAAATCAACGAAAGCAAAACGAGGATAATGGAATGTAGTCGAATTAAATAGGGTGATGCTATGGGAATTAGATTAGGAAATGAGACACTTAAAGTAGTAAATGAGTTTTGCTATTTGGGGAGCAAAATAACTGATGATGATCGAAGTAGAGAGGATATAAAATGTAGACTGGCAATGGCAAGTAAAGAGTTTCTGAAGAAGAGAAATTTCTTAACATCAAATATGGATTTAAGTGTCAGGAAGTAGTTTCTGAAAGTATTTGTATGGAGTGTAGCCATGCATGGAAGTGAAACGTGGACGATAAATAGTTTAGACAAAAAGAGAATAGAAACTTTCGAAATGTGGTATTACAGAAGAATGCTGAAGATTAGATGGGTAGATCATATAGCTAATGAGGAGGTTGTAAGGGGTCCACAGGCCCTTACTATTAAAATTTGCGCTCACACAGGTCGACAGGGCAAATATCGAGTAGTGTGTGCAGGACGCGCGAGCTAGAGGTGATTCCCCGGAGTGCCGAGTGCGGCTTGGGTAGATTCCCGCGAGGCGGGAATAACTGGGCGGAGAGCAGTGCGGAGTTAGTTGGGTGGAGTGCCGAGTCAAGGTGTGGTAGGTTCCCGCGAGGCGGGCATAGCTGTGCAAAAGCCAGCAGAAATTATTGCCAAATTACCGGCAAAGGGAGTGGCCAACGCCGTGGTTTAACCCCTTTGTATCAGTATTATGCGGGAAGTGAGAAAGTTTTATTATAAAGTGATATTCGTGATATTGAGTGCCGCTATTATACTCCCGTGTCTACCGCGCCGGCATTACTTGGATTACAGCGATTGGATATTGCGTGTGACGATTAAGAATAATTAAAGAGAGACCTGTGATGAGAGTAGCCGTCATTAACAGTGTATTGACGAAGGCAGTGGCTGTCTCCTTATTTTGTGCTTTGCTGAGAATATAGATCTTGTCTGTGAAACTGTGGTTGCTGTCCTCATTACCACCAAACCATACTTATTACCATATTTGTGAGGACAATACGGAATGTAACACCTCCTGAGCAGTCCAATCCGATTGCTAGCCCATTAGGTACACGGTCACATTAATTAATTATCTAATTTTGGGCTGCTAATCAGTTATCCGCGAACGAGCGGATAACTAAAAGAATAATCGGGAGTGTTACACAGTTGGCTTCCCGTTGACAGGACTCGGACTAATGCAATTTTCGAACGAAATGTTACACGTTGGCGAGCCGTGAAAGGACAACTGCAATTTTCGGACGAATCGTGTTAACACAGTTGGCTTACCGTGAAGAGAACAAGTGCAATTTTCGGACAAGAAAACAAAATTTTCAATGTGGAATCGGGACAGTGCATGAACGTTAAAATCGCGATAAGGAACAGTGTAAATTTTGAACAATACGAAGTAATAATATAGCAAGATTGTGACTAAACTGTTTTGCGGGCTATATTAAACGGTGTTGCAAAGTACAAATGCGAAAATCCGCGCGAAAAACTGTGAAAAGTGGACATAAAAAACAGACACGTGTGAACAATAAAATAGTGAGACGAGCCAAGATTTCGTCACAAAAGTTGTTAGAAAGGTGTTTAATGATAACATGTTGACCGAAATTGCCTTTTGAACGGCGAAAATCGGACAGCTTCGTGTGGACCCATAAACTGGTATGCTGACGATAACGTATTGTGGCGACGCAATTAGGGAGTGACGTCACCCAGAGCCACGTAGCAGTCGCACCAAAGAGCTTCGATCCGCAAGGTGATTTCACACGACATCACGGCGAGCGACGCAACTTCGAGACGACGAGCGCAGTCCCGGCATCTAGCGGCCGAACTACAAACTACGTCCACCTACAGCGCCACGGAGCGGCTGACGGGGAACTACGTCGGCTTCACACGAGCTCCAGCTGCGGCCCAGCCACGCCCATCCGAAACGTCAAAACATCGCGACTCGCGGTAACGTCGGTTGGTGAGTGAAGACAACGGGTTAAAATAACAGTAAATTGCAGTGTGCAGTCTCCGTGATAAATAAACAATTTTAACTGATATTTACGTTAGGGAAAATGCTAAATTGTAGTAATTTCAGAAAAGTTGCGAAACATACTTTGAAGTCTAGCAGGCTTATTGGTGCACACTGCATTGGATAAATGACAATTGTTTTGAGGAATTTGCATTTTTAGATTTTGTGAGAGTTGTGATTATCTTGTTTAAAATATTGTTACATAAATTGTGTATGTGAAAATTGTTTTTAGAAATTTAGGTTTGTGAGAACAGTCATATTCAGTATTCATGCATGTTATATCATTTTGGGAATTAACGGAAGGGATTGCAGGTACTGTTTGAGTAGGTTCATGGTAATTAGGAGTGTTTTAAATTATTGGAGGTTATTTTGTACTACTTGCCTGGGCATTAAATATAAACCAAAAATGTCTTCTGAAGATAGGCAGGTCTGTGAGGCAGTAGTTGAAAGAAAAGGGATCGAACAGGAGAACAGAGATGATTCAGGAATTAGTGATTGTGGATTGTCATTAGGAAGCCCATCGGCACATTCAACCAGTTATCCTGAGACACCGGGACAAACAATGAGAGCTAGGCCAGTTTCAGAGGGCGAAGATATACGGTCGATGTTGGCAGCCTTGCTACAAGAAAATAACGCATCGTTAGAGAAAGGTATCAGAAAATCACTAAAGGAAGATTTACAAGCATCGTTAGAGAAGAGTTCACAAGAAACAAGAGAATCGTTAGAGAAGAGTTCACAAGAAACAAGAGAATCGTTAGAGAAGAGTTCACAAGAAACAAGAGAATCGTTAGAGAAGGTTTTACAAGAAAATAACACATCATTAAAGGAAGAGTTACAAGAAACTATAGCACAAGAAATCAAAACATCACAGATGATGATGGAACATAATCTGAAGAAGAAAATACAGGAGCTACAAGAACAGTGGAAAATGGATATCAACGAGAGAGAGAATAAGCTGCAGAAGAGCATAGACCAAGTCCAGGGAGACGTGGAGAAGGTGGAAGGAAAGTTAACACAAAAGATAGAAGACGATATTGAAGAAACGAAGGCCGAGTTGGGAGAAAGAATCAACGAAGTGGAAACCAAGTGCAATTATCGAATCGCCGAAGTGACGCAGAGGCAGCAACAATGCCACGAGGCGGTTAGGGGGATAGAAGATAAGCAAAACCGACTTGCTGTAAATCTACAATATGTTATAACCGTACAACGAGAAGGAGAAAAGAGGGTTGAAATGGAGGTCAAGCAGTTACAACAGGGAGTGCAGCAATTGGAAAGTAAGACAGAGGAAATTGATAGACGAATTAGCAATGCCACCTTAGCCGTTGGGGAAAGTAAGATCATTACATTGATGAGCAATGATAATCGGTGCATCCAAAGTAATACAGGGCAGAAGTTTAGACCAAAAGGAGGATTGCACCCAAGGATATTTATGAATTGGCTAAAAGGAGTTCTTCCAGCACATCTTAAGGACTCAGACAAGATTCAATTTGCAATAGATAGAATGGAAGGTGAGGCTTTCACTTGGGGAGTCAGGAAGAAGGAAGGGACTACAAGTTATGACCAATTTGAGGAGGAATTCTTAAAGAAATACTGGTCTAAAAGCCATCAATGTGCAGCAATTGAGGACCTACTCCATCGCAAATCACTTAGTACATGGAGGGGAACGTTGAGAGAGTTTGCTGAACATTTGTGGGAATTGAACGAGACCCTGGAACAACCCCTGAGTGATGACGTAATGATATCGGCAATAAAAAGAAGATTGAATCACAGAATGCAAGAAACTATATCCGGGAGCCTGATTGAAGATAGGGAGGCGCTGATGAAGATACTGGAACAATTGGAATCTGTTCGATCACAAGGGCATAATCAACATAATGATCAAGACCAAGGGGGCGGCAATGATCCAAGGAATCATTTTGGAAATTCGTCTAATTATAGAGGAAGAGGTGGCGGTTATGGATACAGGAACCGTGGTGGTGGACGGCAATGGAGAAATGATTGGAGAGGAAGTGAAGAACCAAGAGATCATGAGAGAAGATGGGATAGGCGAATGAATGACACGGTGCATATAGAAGAGGAGGAAAGACCGGAAAACTGAATGACACTCCAGATGAGGTCCGATCGGGAGTGAGAACTACGAGGACCAGAATAAACCTACTGAGACACGACGATGGTGGAGACCTCAGAGAAGATCTACTAGAGGAAAGAAGTGAGATTCCCAAAGAACCCAGGTTACCCATGATAGGGATCAAGTTGTGTGGACTGAATATCGAAGCATTAGTTGATACTGGAAGTGAAGCATGTGCAATATGCAAAAGGTTATATGGACAGATACTAAAAGCGAAGGTTAACTTGCCTAGTTTCCCAGTGAGTGGAGTGAGAATTGTGAACGCAGTGGGTGTAAAGAGTAAACCTATTAAAGAACAAGTATTAATTACATTCGAGATAGAGGAAGAAGAATACGAGGCAACATTTTTGGTAGTGACCGGATTGAACACATCGATTATTTTAGGGATAGATTGGTTGAATGAAGTTGATGCAATAGTGAGTTTTGATGAAGGTACTATCAAAGTCAAAGGAAGAAAGGGCGAAGAAAAGAGGTTGAAATTTGCTGAGGGAAATGCGATCGAAGAAGAGGAAGAATTCAGAAGAATACATTTGTGTCACGAAGAGGAACCCACCACGGGATACGGGGAAGAGGAACCAGGAGCAGAAGTATTGATATACCTTGAGGGACTAGCACGAGAAGATAGACATAGAGAAGACAAGATCAGAAGAAAATTGGAGGAAATGACGCACCTAGATGAGGGGGCTAAGAAGAAATTAGCTACAGTATTATACAAGCATTGTAGAGTATTTTCTCAACGGCCAGGTATCATGCAAGGAGTGGAATGCAAATTAAAGATAAAGAACCATAAACCATTCAATATAAAACAGTATCCCATTCCCCAGGCGAAACGAAAAGCAGTAGATGAAGAATTACAAAGGATGATGGACCTTGTGGTTATCGAACGGGCCAATAGTCAATACAACAACCCCCTATTTGTTGTTGATAAGAAAGATGGAAAAGTAAGGATAGTTTTGGATGCCCGGACGGTGAACAAAATCATCGAACTGGAGAGGGACAAACCAGAAACCATAGAAGAACTGATTCAAAAATTCCGAGGAGCAAAGGTGCTGAGTAGTATCGATTTGACTGCTGGGTACTGGCAGATACCATTAGCCACAGAGTCTCGCCAGTATACAGCATTTACTTATGGAGGAAGGTGCTATCAATTTAGAGTGTTGCCATTTGGACTTAACGTATCCGTGTCTGAATTTATAAGAGCGATGGATAAGATACTAGGTGAAGAGTTACTTAAAAAGGTCACTGTCTACGTGGATGACCTCTTGATAGCAAGCGAATCATGGGAAGAGCATTTGGATAGACTGGATGCAATCTTAGCAGCTTTTGAAACCGCGGGAGTAACTGTAAACCTGGATAAGTCGGAATTTGGCAAATCAAGGATAAAATTTCTGGGCCATATAATATCCGAGGAGGGTATCTATCCTGATCCTAGTAATTGGAGGCTATTAGGAATTTTCCAGCTCCCCATAGTAAGAAACAGTTGCGAGCATTCTTTGGGGTGTGTGAGTTTTATAGGAAGTTCATCAAAGGACCCATGCTTAATGCACCGAATATGAGAGAATTAACCAAGGCAAGGATGCCGTGGCATTGGAATGCGGAATGTCAAACCGAATTTGAGAATATTAAGGAAGCACTATATAATGCAGATATCTTGTACCACCCAGATTTTTCCAAGGATTTTTATTTAGGAGCAGACAGCTCGGACTATGGACTAGGAATACATTTATACCAAGTAGAGATGAGCGGGAAAGGTGAGAGAATAAGAACTATAGCATTCGGTAGCAGAAGTCTAAATGCTTGGGAGAGAAAGTATTCAATTACTGAAAGGGAAGCACTGGCAATTGTGTGGGGGTTTAAGCGTTTCCGGTATTATTTGGCCGGGAGACATGTGAAGGTCGTGACTGACCACAAGGCCCTTACGTTTCTGACTACAAGCAAGTTAAGGCATAGCAGACTAACGCGCTGGGCCCTAGCATTACAAGACTATGATTTCGAAATAATTTATGAACCCGGAGCAACACACATAATACCTGATGCTTTGTCAAGATTACCAACTGACTCAAGAGGAATGTTGTTGGACAGGCCGGAAGGAGAAGGAGTTAGAATCAACCTGATGAAGGGAGTGCAGTATGAAGAGTTTGTAAGAAAGTTCCTAGGGAATGTGCGTAGGGAACAAAACGAAGACGAGAAATTAAAGACAATTAAAAACAAATACAGGTGTGCGGGAGAAGAAAGGATTCGAACATTCTATTATATTCACAATGGAATACTCTATAAAAGGAACAAGGAGAGTGAAGAGAACTGGAAACTCTGTATACCAGAGCATGTGGTAGAAAAATTAATTTGGTATATGCACTACAGTAATGCGCATTATGGACCGAAGAAGTGCTTGGAAAAGTTGAAATTGGATTGTGCTTTTAACAACATGGGAAGGCGTATACGTAAAATCCTGAGTACGTGTGACACCTGTCAAAAATCTAAGACGACCACAGTACATCACAAAGGATATATGCATCCAATTGTACCAACAGCGATTAAGGACATAGTTGCAGTGGATCTATTTGGGCCACTTCCTGCCTCACGAGGGAATTATACACAAATCTTAGTAGCGGAAGAACTGGTTTCCAAGTACATAAAATTTTACCCGTTGAAGAAAGCTACTAGTAGAGCCATCATTAACCAATTTGAAAAAGACTATTTCCAAAAGGTGTGTATTCCTAAGCGAATATTGAGTGATAATGGGTCACAATTCAGATCAAAGGAATGGACAGAGATGCTAAGGGAGCACGGAATAGAACAAATTGCCATTTCTAGATATAGGCCCGCTTCTAACCCAGCGGAACGAACCATGAAAGAGTTGAACCGTTTATGCCGCACCTACTGTCATAGGAAGCATGGTTCATGGAAGGAATATCTGGAAGAATTTGAGCGGGTTAGGAATCATCTCCCACATGATTCCACAGGGTTTGCACCATGTGAAGTATTGCTCAACCAGGAACCCGATAGTATTTTTCGTGAGTTGGTAGTCTACCCACCAGGGAATTCATTGACCTGGGAGAGAAAATTGGAGCTGGTGGAATTAAGTATGAAGGAGAAGGCCAGGAAAAGACAGGAAAGACACGACAAACTAGTGAAACCAATAACTTACCGAGTGGGAGACCTGGTGTTAGTAAAGGTTCATGCTAAATCAAAGAAAATAAACTCTGAGATATATAAGTTTAACCACGTTTATAAAGGACCATACAGGATTATAAAAATTAGTCATCCTAACACTGTGGAATTGGAATATGCACGGACAAAGAGAGTGCATGGCAAAGAGCATGTGGAAAACATAAAAAGGTACTACTCGCACGAGAGTAGAAATAACCCAGGTGAGGAAGAGGAACTCAACTAGGGCAAATGAATGAACTGAGAGTGTCTAAACTCCTTGGAGTAATGGCGTAGGGCATATTTAGGACAATTAGCTATAGAATGGACAATTGAAAGAGGGAAGTGTTTATTTACATTTGGGCTTTGTGACATATTACAATTAGAGTCGCATATTTCATGTCAAAGACTATCTCAGAATGAATATAAAACTTATAATAACTATGTTGTAATAATAATCCATATGTTCTGTATTTAGGCAATGAATTTTTGAGTGTATATTCTGTGTATGTTTTCATTTTTGATATTGGACTATAGACGAATTGCTGGTTGAACTGAAAATTTGTAATTTGGATAATGCCATTTATGTGATGTAATAACCTTTTTTGTAGAAATTGTTGTGGAGGCAGCCCACTACCGGAGTCCAGGATTATTTTGACAAATTGTAAATTCATTAATGATTTGTATTGCATGTTTTGATTCAATGTAACTATGTTTTTAAATCCCTAGCCGATTCTTTTTCACCTGTGGTTCAAAAGAAGTTTTTGAGGGCGGGGATGTAAGGGGTCCACAGGCCCTTACTATTAAAATTTGCGCTCACACAGGTCGACAGGGCAAATATCGAGTAGTGTGTGCAGGACGCGCGAGCTAGAGGTGATTCCCCGGAGTGCCGAGTGCGGCTTGGGTAGATTCCCGCGAGGCGGGAATAACTGGACGGAGAGCAGTGCGGAGTTAGTTGGGTGGAGTGCCGAGTCAAGGTGTGGTAGGTTCCCGCGAGGCGGGCATAGCTGTGCAAAAGCCAGCAGAAATTATTGCCAAATTACCGGCAAAGGGAGTGGCCAACGCCGTGGTTTAACCCCTTTGTATCAGTATTATGCGGGAAGTGAGAAAGTTTTATTATAAAGTGATATTCGTGATATTGAGTGCCGCTATTATACTCCCGTGTCTACCGCGCCGGCATTACTTGGATTACAGCGATTGGATATTGCGTGTGACGATTAAGAATAATTAAAGAGAGACCTGTGATGAGAGTAGCCGTCATTAACAGTGTATTGACGAAGGCAGTGGCTGTCTCCTTATTTTGTGCTTTGCTGAGAATATAGATCTTGTCTGTGAAACTGTGGTTGCTGTCCTCATTACCACCAAACCATACTTATTACCATATTTGTGAGGACAATACGGAATGTAACACCTCCTGAGCAGTCCAATCCGATTGCTAGCCCATTAGGTACACGGTCACATTAATTAATTATCTAATTTTGGGCTGCTAATCAGTTATCCGCGAACGAGCGGATAACTAAAAGAATAATCGGGAGTGTTACAAGGTATTGAATAGAATTGGAGAGAAGAGAAATTTGTGGCACAACTTGAATAGAAGAAGGGATCGGTTGCTAGGACCTGATATATCAAGGGATCACCAATTTAGTATTGGAGGGAAGCGTGGAGAGTAAAAATCGTAGAGGGAGACCAAGAGATGAATACACTAAACAGATTCAAAAGGATGTAGGTTGCAGTAGGTACTGGGAGATGAAGAAGCTTGCACAGGATAGAGTAGCATGGAGAGCTGCATCAAACCAGTCTCAGGACTGAAGACCACAACAACACAAGAACACGCTGCAATTTACAACTTACAAATATTAAAATATTACAGCTAAATAGCCACAAACACAGCAAGAGGCATCATAACCTTTAATGTGGCATTACAAGGTATCATAATAAATAATACAATAATAAAACACAAGGACCAATTACAGACAGTACTCCAAGAATCGGCGTCTGAGAACAAACACTTTCGCGAGCGATGAGATAGGCATCGAGGAGTTACATTCACTTCACAAGATGGCAGCTCAGACTAGTGGCAGTCCAACGAATGACTCATGATAATGTGCTGAAGCTACCTGACGTCCGACAAACAAAATACTGCGATGGAACGACACGCCAAAGCCGGAACAGGCGGTCTGCACTACGTACCCAGATTACAGTGTTTAGAGCGCCCAGAATGACAAAGGAATCACTACGACCAGAGTTAAAAAAAATCACCAACCCGCCTACAATCAATAAAGCTATCAAAACTACACGCCTTACCGGACAGCAGCGGCAAGGGGAGGAAAAGTACACTGCCGTTACATACACCAACCCCCAGGGCAGGTAACTGGAGTGTCAGCGGCCACCAGGCAGAAAAAGTACTGCTGGTTGAACTTTACAAATTGTAACGAGCTGAAAGCAGTAAATAGTAATAAGAAGTCGAGGAAAGCTAATCAGATCCACCTTCCTCAAGCAGTCCACTCGCTGCTCTTCCCCTCAACACGAGCAGCAACACGAACCCGAGTCACTGGAGAATCGCGAGATATCACAATGGTGGAGGTTTCTCTGCTCGAATTCAAGTGCAGTCATCTTAAAGCTTGCAGGATGCGGTTTACGTCGAGGTCGTGCAGCCTCGTGACCACAGCTCTTGAATCCGGCAGTCCATGCGTGCCACCAGCGGCCCCAGCGTGTTCCCGCCCTGCGCGGACCTGGCTCCTCCTGAGTCCCCAACAGAACTGGCGCACGCACACGACATGGAAAAACAACGACGTCGCCACAAAGATAGGGCAACAGTTACTACATATCGATAAACGCCGCTGCTGCCACTAGCGGACAGGCAACGCTTGCCAAACGAGTAGCGCCAGTGAAGACGAGAAGAAGACAAACAACCGCAACCATGCGAACTAAAGGATATGGTCTGGCCTCCAACAGAGGACGGAAACCTACAAACAGCATCAATGCGAGCCGCAGCACCGTTCAGGCGTAATTGTAGACTGTAGTATTGTATTGTATTACGACACTAGTTGTCATTTAAAAATTTGTCCCACTATTATATTCCCTTTCCTTATTAGTTTCAGGTTTGTAGCCGACCCTCAGAGTTTTACTCGGTCGGCTCTTTGGTAGTAGAAGTAGGCCGTAGTATTATACTTAGTTTTCGTCTGAAAACTTGTCCTGCTATTGTATTACCTTTCCTTTCGGGTTTACACCCGATCATTAATGCTCTAATGAATTAGCTTCTGGTCGTAAATAGAGCCAGAACAATTGTACTAAGGCACAGGTGGCCGTTCGACAAAACAGTGGTCTTGAGGTTAAATTTAGATGTTAACCATTTCAATTCTTTGATTGTAATTGCATTAGTTTTAACCTGAACAACCTGTTGTACTAAACTGTGTGTTGCTGTCTTTGAAAGACCAGGTCATTATTGGTGTGTTTTCAGCTGGATCTTGTGATTCCGCCAAATGAGTTCTCTTGTAATATTGTTCACAAGTAATGTTGTAAGACGTTCCTACAGAGCGGTTTTAATAACTGACAATCAGTTTAACTTTGAAAATATTAACAGCCAACTGTCATCACGGATTTAGTCAAAATAATATTCTCAGAACCGACTGGTTAAGATCCATTCGCACCTTGTTTGCTGATCGAAATTAAGAGGTTGGTTGCTCTGAAGTAAGCCTTGTCATTGTCACATTGTTTCCTAATCTGTTTAACCTTTAAGCACAGGTGCACATCTTGATCCCGAACCTCTCGACGTACAACTTTCAAATTAAAAGTTACGTCACCTGTTTCGAGTAATTAAACCAGTCTTGTCATCAATGGTGCTTATGTAGTTCGATGTGTTGCAGAAGGGCATTTAATGAGAGAGACTTTGTCCAACGCGGTAAACACCGCTGTTTCACCAGATAACGGGCAGGCTGCAGGTCCGGTCGTTTTGTAATTATTGTCATATTGTTTGCTGTTTTGATTTTTCTTGCAAATGCTTATTCATTTTGCAAATTTCTTCATTCTCTAAAACAAACAAAATTTATGGTTATATATTGTTACGTAAACAGATTGTGTGAAAAGAAAGTTATATTAGTGGGTCCTCCCTTCGACGTTTTCCTTAATTCCAGTAAGTACCACGTATCAGTAGTCGATTACAAATGAGAAATGAATCGTACATTAATCCCTAAGGTGTACGTTTGACGTTAAACAAACTATGCTGCTCAGTGTGCATGGGTGTACATGTGTGATACAGTTATTTACGTAAGCCTATCCACCACGGCAAGGTCATATCACATCGGATGGGAAAAACCGCATAAAAAGCATCAATCGCATCGGTTTTTAATTGTCCTGAGGCCAAAAACCGCAGAAAAAGCGTCAATCAAAATCAAATCTAATTATTAGTTTCTATGTGACTGGCCAAAAACATGTTCAATGAGCTCTCCCCCATTTTCTACAACAAGTTGAAATCGAGAAACATCATGTTCCACAACTGACCGAAGTGTTTCCGGGATCACGTCCAGAATGTGTTGCGCAATGCGTGACTTCAACGCAGCTAAGTTTGCAGTCGGAACACGGAACACACATCTGTCAGACAGCCCCACAGCCAGAAGTCACACGGATTAAGATTAGGTGATCGGAACGGCCAGGCTGTAGGAAAAAGGCGGCTGATAATTCTAGCATTTCCGAAATGGCGCTTCAGAAGTTGCTTAATTGAATTTGCAATGTTCGGATGTGCGCCATATTTCATACAAAGGATCCCATCCACACATCCAAGCTGTTGGAGAGCTGGAATAACGTGATTACGCAAAAGACACTCGTAGCGCTTATCAGTGACGGTACAGGTAACAGGACAAGAAGGACCTGTCTCTTCCAAAATATATGGCTCTATGATAAATGATGCCGTAAATCCGCACCACACAGCTACCTTTCAGAATGAAGTGATACTGGTTGACTTGCGTGTGGATTTTCCGTTGCTCATATTCGACAATTCTGTGTATTAACACATCCTGTCAGATGGCAATGGGCTTCGTCTGTCCACAAAATCTTCCACCGACACTCATTGTCCACTTCCAAGCGAGCAAGAAATTCTAAAGAAAAAGTCTCTCTTGCTGGCAGGTCAACAGGAAGCAGCTCGCGCACATGAGTAATTTTGAATGGACGGCAAACAAGGATGTTTCGTAGGATTTTACGCGGCATGATCGCGGGTATGTCCAATGTTCGGACAATTCTCTGTTCACTAGACGTTTGCACACCACCACTCGTCTCCTGCATCGCCGTGGCCACTGCTTCCACTGATGAATCAATTCGTTTCCTCTCTCTGCCAGGTTGCGCACCAAAATAATCGAATCATTTCTTCCAAACCCACGGCACTTATCGGACCAACGCCTTTATTTCAAACACTTCAGTGTCCTGAATTTCTTCAGAGCGACGTGTGCACAGTCAACATTCTTATAATACAGCTTTACAAGAAGAGCACTATCCTGCATTGAGACAGTCATGGCGAAAGTCGCAGGCGGGAAAGGAGGAAAAGCCGTGTACCCGGCATGTTAATACGAACTTCAATGGGTTGTGCGCATGGCAGATGTTTTCATTTAAGTATTCTGACACATACAGCGCCATCTATTGATCAATTTTTACACTATTTCTTTTCTTCTGCCTCACGTTTCCCCGTTCTCCGATAATATTCCTTTGCAATTTGACGTCATTCAGACCAGTTGTGTTATTTATATAGCGTTTTGAAAGTTTAACTTTAATCACAATCACCCTGTATTTTCCAATGATTTTCACACATTTTAGTGTATCATACAGTATTTTGATTTGTCACATTAACAAAGCCGAAATTACATTGTTCGCACCTATTATATAAAAAATACGTCCGATCGCACCAGAGGCAAGCTTACGACTCTCGCACAGTGCGGAAGTAACAATATTCGTAAGGGTTAACAATTTTTTTTTTACAAATGAATTCCTATTAGTTTTCGCTTACATAATTAATTTAGATTATCATTTCATAAATGAACCCAGAAATAAACCGTAAACAGTGCAGGATTGCGTAATTAACAACAGAAATTTCAAGTAGGCATTTAATCCGTAATGTCATATGTTTCTAAAAAAAAATAATTTTAACTGCATATTCAGGATTAGTACTTACCGATTATAACTTCGAAACTAAAATATTTTATAAAATAATTCCTTTTCATAAATTATAGCTTGAAATATAACTCACTGTGTATAAAATTATTTGAAAATTTTCATAAAAACAACTTAGATAATATTGATCTGTCCAAAATTCGAAAAATAATATTGGTATCGACGACTACATTGAGGAAAAGTAATGCTAGAAGACCATGTCCCCTTATAACCTGGAGAAAGCAAAAATTGTAGGGATGCTGGTGCGGTAATTTACGTAGTGAGATGTTTGGTAGATTAGGACGGAGTTTCTTGCTCGAGGGGTGTTTTAGCTAATTGCTGGTAACGCAGGTCACTTCGCCACGAGTATCTGCGTGAAGCAGCCGCACGCCAGCTGCAGAACGACCGTTCTAATTGCCGCTGGGCAGGCCCAGGCCCCGTCAATTAACGGACTCGCCAGCGGGGGGTGAGCAGCAAACACGCCGAACACGATAAACTCCGCCCTCCCCACCGTACACGACTCGTCTGCGGGCGACAGCAAAGCAGCACAGTGGCTTCATTGTCTGCTTTCTTCGTCGATTCATCCACAAATGGAACACAAGTAAAAGAACTACTAGAATAGTAGCTACGGACGAAAGGTTAACTTTAGGATACACGAGGTCTTCATGAATCACTCACTCTTGAACATGGTGCTATTGGTAGTATCTTCCCACGCAGCTGTTTTAGCAGCGAGCACCATGCTGTCTTGTTACAAGGTTTCACCGCGAAATATTTCAGAATTAGTTTCGATACACACGTGAAGTAAATATATGTATGTGACGACACCAGCGAAATTTGTTCAATGTCTTCTTAAGCCATCCTGTTACCTTTTTTCTAACTCTGGAAAATAAGTAGCTTAGCATTACGTCTCGCTGAAATTGTATCCGTGACTACTGTAGGTCGTCCTAAGTACACAGTAAGATAATGATGAAGATACGTTACGGCAATAATAGGAAAAGCAAGAACTCCGGAAAACAGTTTGTTCAGTGTACGCGTTATGCCTCTCAAAACTTCAGTTTTAAAGAATCGCATGAAATCATTGTGTAAAAGCGAATGAACATGTATTCATACCTGATGAAATGTTAAAATATAAGAACTAGACGTGGGAAAAAAGTTGGAGTACATCAAATGGCGTGAAATACAGGATTCAAATATGTATTGCTTCAGCTATCTCACTTACCTAGCAACCTCTGTGTGTTTTAAGGGAAGTACTATGGTGCTCTGCCATACGCATACGTTCCTCTGCCATGTTTCCCACTGCACTAGCCAGTCACATTAATGTGATCGTCTGTTAAAAGCCACAGTAACCACGCTTTGCGGCGCTGATCGCTGCGGGACCTGCAGGAAGAGTGTCAAAGATGTTCCGAAAAGTGCCGACATGGACGTGGAGCCATGCCGGGTCTAGTTCCGCGGCAGCAGCGCTATGTTCTCGGTTGAGGAACCATTGTACGAACAGCCCGACCGATGCGGTCCCACAGATTTTCGATTGGGTTTCAATCCTAGGAGTTTGGTGGCCAGGGCAGTACAGTCAACTAATCTTGGTGCTCTTCGAAGTACACACGTACACTGCGACATGTGTGACACGTTCTATCGTCCAGCTGATAGATGCCAAAGTGTCGAGGAAAGGAGCTGCGTGTAGGGGTGGTCAAGATTGGCAGGGACTGATGTGTACTTGTGTTGATCCATTGTACCTTCCAGAATGACGATATCCGCAGGGGAATGCCACGAGTCTTCCCCAGCTACAATGCTCCCTCCTCCGGCCTGGACCCACCCGACAACTGTTGCTGAGTGTTTGCTGTCGGGCGTTTCACACAGCACACGCCAATGGCCAGCTTTCACCTGAAAAGGCCACCTGTCGCCACTCACAGAAGCCCAGCGTCGGTATCTGGGTGCCAATTCCAGCCTTTGTCGCCGGTGAAAATCCGGCAGTATGGGTGCATGAACCAGGCGCCCGCTGGGAGCCAATTCGCAATAACCTCCGCTGAACAGTCGTTGAGGAGGCAATGTTGTGGTATCCCCTTGGTTCATTTGAGCTGTCACTCGCTTGCTCAACAGTTGCACGTCTATTCGTCCGTGTACATCTTTGCAACTGTCGTTCACCACTGTCATCTATGGTATGCGGTGCATCGCAGTTGCCTCGGGGCTGGTTTCGGATAGCGCCAGTTTCCAATCTACATCTACTTCTACTTTATACTCTGCAAGCCACCTAATGGTGTGTACCGGAGGGTACTTTCGGTACCAGTATCTGATCCCTCAAACCCGGTTCCACGTGCGAATAATAGGTGGGAAGAATGATTGTCCGTAAACCTCTGTATTGGCTCTAATTTCTCGAATTTTCTTCTCTGGCCAATACGCGAGATGTATGTGGAAGGGGGGGAAGTAGTATGTTGTATGACTCCTCCCGAAAAGTGCTGTTCCGAAATTTCAGTAGTAAATCTCTCCGTGATGCACAGCGTAACGCCTGCCAGTGGAATTTGTTTAGCATGTCCGTAACACTGTCGACAGCTGACGATCCCCTGACGAAACGCGCCGTTCTTCATTGGATCTTCTCTATCTCGTATATCAGTCCTAGCTGATAGGTGTCCGAGACAGATACTCAAGAATCGGGCGAACAATCGCCATATAAGCCTTCGTGGGTGAATTACATTTCCTTAAGATTCTTCTGATGAATCTGAGTTTGGTCTCTCCTTTTCCCACTATCTGTTTTATATGGTCATTCCAGGTAAGGTCGCTCTGGATAGTTACGCCTAGATATTTTACGCCAGACGCTGTCTCCAGCTGTTTGTGATCACTAGTGTAGCCGTACAGCTGTAGATTTCTTTTCCTACGTATGCGCAATATGTTACAATTCTTTACGTTCAGGGTCAACTGCCAGAGTCAGCACCATTCATCAATTCTCTGCAGGTCGTTCTGCAAATTCTTACTATCTTCTGGCGTTGCTACTTTGGTATAAACAACTGCATCATCTGCGAATACTCTTAAAGAGCATCCGACGCTTTCTATAAGATCATTTATATATACTGTGAACAGCAACAGTCCTATCACACTTCCCTGTGGTACTCCGCATCCTACCTTTACAACTGTCGATTTAGTCCCGTTAAGAGTGACGTGTTGAGTTCTGTCTGCAAGAAAGTCTTGAATCCAATCGCAGGTCTGCTCCGATACTCTGTAAGCTCATAGATTTTTCATTAAACGGCAATGCGTGTCAGATGCCTCACTGAAATCAAGGAACACGGCATCAGTCAGAGCGCCGTTGTCCACTGCGCTGTGGACGTCATAGAAGAAAAGAGCGAGCCGAGTATCGCAGGGTCTCTGTTTGCCGAATCCATGTTGATTTAAATAGAGGAGATGTTCATTTTCCAAGAACGTCATAATTCTTGAGCATAAAACGTGTTCCATAATTCTACAACAGACTGACGTCAACGATATAGGTCTATAATTGTGTGGATCTGTCTCACGGCCTTTGCTGAAAACGGGATTGACCTGCGCTTTTTTCCAGTCGTTACCTACCATTCGCTGCTGAAGCGATCTACGATAAATTACTGCTAAAATGGAGGCAAGTTCTTTCGCATAATCTTTATATGATGTTATAGGTATCTCATCTGGTGCTGAAGCCTTTCCACTACTAGGCGATTGTAGCTGCTTTTCAGTTCCACGAACGGTTATCTCAGCATCTGCCATTTCGACGTTCGCACGACGATTGAAAGGAGGGACAGTGTTTCGATCTTCCGCGGTGAAAAAACTTCGGAAGACCGAATTCAGTATTTCGGCCTTCTCTCTGTTATCTTCCGTTTCGGTGCCGGTGTGGTCGCTGAGAGAATGAATAGATGATTTTGACCCACTTACTGTGAACGCTTCTCTCGTTGCTCTCCTTACTCTCATTTTCGCTTCTTTCAGCTTTTGTTTGTCACCTAGGTTTTTACTTCTCTTGAATCTGAGATGAAGTGCTCTATGTTTACGTAGCGCTTTTCTAACACGGCTATTAAACCGTGGTGGATCCTTCCCATCCCTTAAAACCGTATTCGGAACATACTTGTCTAGGGCATGATGAACGATGCATCTGAATTTTTTTCCATTTGTTCTCCACATCTTCGTCCTCATCGCTGAATATTTCATACTGACTGCTGAGATATTCGGAAATTTGTATCCTGTCACCCTCGCTGAGCAAATATACACTACTGGCCATTAAAATTGCTACACCACGAAGATGACGTGCTACAGACACGAAATTTAACCGACAGATGCTGTGATATGCAAGTGATTAGCTTTTCAGAGCATTCACACAAGGTTGGCGCCGGTGGCGACACCTACAACGTACTGACATGAGGAAAGGTTCCAACCGATTTCTCATACACAAACAGCAGTTGACCGGCGTTGCCTGGTGAAACGTTGTTGTGATGCCTCGTGTAAGGAGGAGAAATGCGTACCATCACGTTGCCGACTTTGATAAATGTCGGATTCTAGCATATCAAGATTGTGGTTTATCGTATCCCGACAATGCTGCTCGCGTTCGTCGAGATCCAATGACTGTTAGCAGAATATGGAATCGGTGGGTTGACGAGGGTAATACGGAACGCCGTGCTGGATCCCAACGGCCTCGTATCACTAGCAGTCGAGATGACAGCCATCTTATCCGCATGGCTGTAACGTTACGTGCAGCCGCGTCTCGGTCCCTCAGTCAACAGATGGGGAAGTTTGCAAGACAACAAACATCTTCACGAACAGTTGGACGACGTTTGCAGCAGCATGGACTATCAGCTCGGAGACCATGGCTGCGGTTACCCTCGACGCTGCATCACAGACAGGAGCGCCTGCGATGGTGTACTCAACGACGAACCTGGGTGCAGGAATGGCAAAACGTCATTTTTTCAAATGAATCCAGGTTCTGTTTACAGCATCGTGATGGTGGAATCTGCGTTTGGCGGCATCGCGGTGAACGCACATGGGAAGCGTGTATTCGTCATCGCCATACTGGCGTATCACCCGGCGTGACTCAATGCCCAGGCATATCAAGGCCGTTATTACGGCCAGAGGTGGTTGCTCTGGGTACTGATTTCTCGGGATGTATGCACCCAAATTGCGTGAAAATGTAATCACATGTCAGTTCTAGTATAATATATTTGTACAATGAATACCAGTTTATCATCTGCATTTCTTCTTGGTGTAGCAATTTTAATGGCCAGTAGTGCATCTTCCTACCTTCCTTAACATTCGTTTTATGACCCGTCGTTATAGATGCTGTCACAGCCTTATCATCACTGATACCTTCCTCTACGTTAACTGATTAGATAAATTCAGGTCTGTTTGTTGCCAGGAGGTCGAAGACGTTACCCTCACGAGTTGGTTCTCTAACTATCTACTCTAGGTAATTTTCGGACAAGACGTCGAGAACAATGCCACAGGATTCCCTGTCTCTGGCACCAGTTTTGATGGCATAACACACCCAATCTATACCTAGCAAGTTGAAGTCACCACTATTACAATGGAATTATTAGGAAAATTACTAATGATATTCTGCAAGTTCTGTCTGAAGCGCTCTACAACTAAAGATACTGACCCAGGTGGTCTATAAAAGCATCCGATCACCATTTTTGACCGTCCTTTGATAATTTCAACAACATTAATTCACCTTCGGAATCCCTGATGACCTTGCTATATTTCATCGAATTTTTTACTGCAATAAACACGCCGGCACCATTGGCGACTAACATATCCTTACGATAAACGTTCCAGTCTGAACCTCGTTGTCATTGACGTCTGGCTTCAACCAGCTTTCTGTTCCCAATGCTATCCGTGCATTAAAGCCTTCAATAATCGATACTATTTCTGGGACCTTTCCTTGGATGCTCTTGCAGTTTACTAACATAATATTAATCTTTATCTCTGATTGCCAGGACCATGATTCTCTGAGGTCGCTGTGGCTGATTTAATAGGCAAGTCGTGTTTGCTCCCAAGGGAGAGGTCCTCTAACCTAAAAAAGCCCCATGTACACAACACACGTCCTCAACCTAGTAGCCGCTCCCTGCGTGAAGAGCACGCCTGATCTATTTAGGGGAACGCTACAATTCTACACCCGATAGCGGAAGTCGAGAAATTCGCATCCGATACCGTCGCAGAGGCGTCTTAGCCTCTAGTTTAGACCTTTCACTACGCTCCAAAACAGAGGACCTCGATTGATGCTGGGTACGATGCTACAAATAGACAGCTTAGCCTGCACCACGCGTGCGTTGCTAGTTGCCTTCACCAAGTCAGCCAGTCGCCGAAAGGAACCGAGGATTGCCTCAGAACCCAAGCGGCAGGCGTCATTCGTGCCGACATGCAGCCGGTTGCACCAAGTGCTCTCGATAGCCGTCGGCAGGGCCTCCTCCACATCACGGATGACACCTCCCAGCAAACATACCGAATGCACACTGGAGTTCTTTCTCGCCTTTCCTGGTACCTCTAGCCGGCCGAGGTGGCCGAGCGTTTCTAGGCGCTACAGTCCGAAATCGCGCGACCGCTACGGTCGCAGGTTCGAATCCTGCTTCGGGCATGGATGTGTGTGATGTCCTTAGGTTAGTTAGCTTGGAGTAGTTCTAAGTTCTAGGGGACTGATGACCTCAGAAGTTAAGTCCCATAGTGCTCAGAGCCCTTTGAACCATTTGGTATCTCCCTGAGGGGCTCCATCACCCGCCTAACGTTGGAGTTCCAAATGACTAGCATACCCACCCTCTGTACTTGTCCGGATTGGGCAGGAAAATCGTCCCCTGGCCCAACTGGATAGGCATCCCGTGGTGGCGCAGAGTTATCATGAACTCTGGGAAGCACCTCGTACCTGCTGCTAAGACGTAGGGAGCCAGCCGCAAGGCCTGCTCCCTCTTTCGCCTTCTGCCCAGTGACACGAGAACCCACTACTGTCTCTACCCACTCTGGAGTGAGGACGGACCGGTCAGATGTTGCGTATCGCAGGCCCCAGTGACGTCCGGGCCACCAGGGGATTCCAGTGATAACAAAGGTGTCGCAGGTTTCGTCACTGGTGCCCCGACGTCACCGCAACTTCGAGCATTACCTAGGAGCTTGTCGACGATAGCCAACGCAGCTTCCAGCTGTTTACGGACAGCAGCCAACTCTCCTTGTGTCCGCTCACAACAGGTACACTCCCTAGCCGTATCGTCTAGCCTGTGTCTAAAATGGATATGAGGTCTCAACTGAGTTTGAAAATATACCAAATAAAAAGTAACGCCAAAAGTTGATGTGCAGATTTGTCTTGAGATCGCAAGCTATTAAACAGAAATAAATTTATCTACATGGAAAATTTACAGTAGGAAGCCGCCCTATACAACGATATTCACAAGTCTTACTCAGAAACAGAAAACTATGATTAATTTTCTAGCCACTAGTGTACACAGTAAAATACACACGAACAGTTTACTCCTTTGCAGAAGCACATGCACGAAAAACAAAGACTAAATTAATTTACAGTTTAACACACGAGTGCCGCCGCCGCTGCTCTGCTGCGCGTCCTCTCTGCTCGGCGGCTGCCGCTATACGATATACGAGGGTTGCCCAGAAAGTAATGCACAGCATTTTTTGTTCAACAATTCTTTATTGAACATAATAAGAATAACACACGAAAGAATGGTGTTTGCCCGCAGTCTCCATCCCGTTCTATGGCCTTCCTCCAGTGCGAAACAAGGGCGTGTATGCCCTGTCGGTAACAAATCTTGCCTGGTGGCGGAGTCAGTGCTTCACTATGTGAACCTGCTTTGCTGACTGACAGATGCAACGCCAACTGCCGAGTCGTAATGCGTCTGTCCTCGCAAATGACAACATCAGCTCGCTGCAACATGTCAGGTGCGGCAGCCGTGGATGGTCTCCCCGACCGCTGCAAATCGTGGAGCTCCGCCGAACCGCCTTCTGATCACCTCACCCTCGGTGCCCAGCGACTAACTGTACTTCTGTCGACAGCGGATGCTCCGTGCACTTTGCACGAGCGTTTGTGAATATTCCCCACAGTTTGTTTTTGTGCAGTGAGAAATTCAATGACGGCACGTTCCTTGTAACGTACATCACCTACAGGCGCCATTTTGAAACTGTCCTGCAGCTACGCTATCCGTCGGAAGTGATGGAAACTTGGCGCACTCACTCAGAAGACTTCAAATAATACATACATAAGGTTTTTTAATTCGTAGAATTGTTTCCGGCTGAGAAAAACAATGCGATGCATTACTTTCTGGGCAACTCTCGTACTTCAACCACGCGGCACGTGAATTGCTTACAAACTTAGCCGTTTCGGAATTGCGTCCACCATTGGCCAGAGAGCCTATGATCATGCCTCTTTGGACGTCACACAAATCGCACCGTTTCCGCATTACGCCAACAGTCGTTGGCACTATTTACCGCTTCTCCGAGACACGTTTTACTGGCCTTTTACGGCTACTGCTGCCACATGCTGCCCATGAGTGCAATTACTGCATGTAGTCGTCGAACATAGGCGGCGGTCACGTTGATGTGAGTGAACCGTGTACTATCCAACTATATCCCAACCACCAGTGCCTTTTCATATATCTTGAAATGTAGAAAAAGGTTTTCTTGGTACCTTCTCTGTCCATTCGCCTGGGTGCATGCCTGGTACACCACCGTTTCACCTCCCTTAGGCTTCAATT
The DNA here is from genome assembly GCF_023898315.1 of Schistocerca nitens. Taxonomy (NCBI): domain Eukaryota; kingdom Metazoa; phylum Arthropoda; class Insecta; order Orthoptera; family Acrididae; genus Schistocerca; species Schistocerca nitens. The sequence goes on along the minus strand of NC_064619.1, from coordinate 1,504,794 downwards.
ACATATTCCATTTGTAATTGACATTCAACATTTGGGGGAGGAGCATTGCATATAATTGTATTGGCAAACTGAAGGACACTTTATTAAAATGAAGCTTCATGTTTTAATTGTCATCTAGTATTTGCTAAAACACAGGATTTATAAAAAAATTCTGTGTGTTTCTACAACAAGAGATATGGAAATTAGGAATGTTGTTCGTATTGTTATATTGCACTAAGCTGGTGATTAACGATGGATGAGTTACACTGTATGAAGAAGGGCGCTACGAATACAAGTACACCTCTACTGGGAAATAGTTGACAGTAAGGACTAGCCAGTTAAGCTGAAGATTGGACTCCGCCAACTCGGACTTAAAGCCGTTTCCGTGAAACGACAACAGAGCGTCCGACCAACGCAGATACAACCAGCTACTCCACCAATTAAACGTCCCGCAGAAGGAGAGACATTTGGAGGACGAAAGACAATATCCCAACCTGTTTTTACTGTGGAAGCCCTGGAAACACTGTACGCTACTACAATGAAAGAAGACGAGTTTGAGAGTTCGACAATGATTACGTTCCAAGACGTCAACCACGACAACAGTCCTACTCCCGCGAGTTAACTGCTGACCATTAGATCCAGTCTGTGGACCGAAGCGCAGTAGTTCGCTCCCCAGCACGTCGTAGCCATTCCCTGTCACCTTACAGATGTACCCGGATCAGGCTTGATGGAACAGGGACATTAGCGAGTGGTAGATATTCTGCTGCAGTTTTCGGATTCTTTCTAAGGAAAAGAGTGACCAAGTGGCCTACGAAATAACACCGTATCAATGCTACTGATTGCCAGCCAATTAACAAGAGCTCATATAGGCAGTCACGGGCGGAACGACGAATAATCCGGGAGGAAGTAGAGAAGACGCTGCAGAATGTTATCACTGAACCTTCAGAGAGTTCATGGTCGTCTCCCCCGATCCTTTTGAAGAAGGACAGCATGTGACGTGTCTGTGGCGACTGATGCCGACTAAACAAAATCAAGATGAAAGACGGTTATCCGCTGCCGCTCACTGATGACACCCTGGACTCCTTGAAAGGAGCAAAGTATTTCACCCCTGTCGACATGCAGTCACGCTACTGGCAAACGGAGGGTTGCGATGCTGACTGGGAAAAGACTGTCTTCATAACTCCTGACAGCCTTTATGAGTTCAAAGTATGCAATTTGGACTTTAATACGCTCCTGCACATTGTACTCCCTTCGTATCCTTGCTTTCTCGATAATAATATCCTTGTTCGAAGACATTTGAGGAATATTTAAGCTTACTGATAACCGTGTTCAGTTGTTTCCAGACCGCAAAAAATGGTTCAAATGGCTCTGAGCACTGTGGGACTTAACTTCTGACGTCATCAGTCCCCTAGAACTTAGAACTACTTAAACCTAACTAACCTAAGGACATCACACACATCCATGCCCGAGGCAGGATTCGAACCTGTGACCATAGCGATAGCGCGGTTCCATACTGTAGCGCTTAGAAACCGCTCGACCACCCCGGCCGGCTCCAGACCGCAGATCTCCATCTAAATCCGGAATAGTGCATCTTCGTTGCCCAGGAAATAAAAGTCTTGGGGCATCTAACAAATGAAGATGGAGTCCGTCTCGATTCACGGAAAATAAGAGTATTCACAGATATTGCGACTGCTCGACACATTCGATGTGCGACAAGTTTTCTCGAAATGTGCTCGCACTGCTGGTGATTCATAGAGGACTTCTGTACCAAGACACACTATTTGCAAGGTCTACTAAGGCAGCTGCCAAAGTTTACTGCAACGAGGAGCTATAAAACTCTCTCCTTATTCTTCAGGAGGCGCTAACATATATTTAGTTTTATATTGTGTAACAACAATGCCAAGACAGAACTTCACACCAACGCTAGCCTTTTTGGCGAGGGGTAATTCTAGTACTAAATAGGAAGTTGCCGAAAAGGTGGTAGCTTATGCTTCCAGAGTGTTCTCCATGTGCGAGAAGAAATGCTCTAAAACCAAGTAAAGGGTGCATCGCAGTTGTTTGTGCCATATTTATTTAAGAGACCATTCACCATTGTGACGGAACACGATTTTCTGTTCTGGCCGACTAGCCTGAGGGATACATTGGATCCACTGGCAAGATGGCCACTGAAGCTGCAGGAGTACAACGTCAAACGGTATATCGGAGCAGATACAAATTCAAAGACGCTGACTGCATTTGAAGTAATCCTTAGGTACAACACAGCAGTGTGAAATAAGTCTCAGTCATAACTCTGCATTAAATGACGTTCCTGCGGAACAGAGGGAAAATCGAACTATGCTGAAAACCATAGAAGCCTTAAAGAATGAGGAAATGATCAAAAGAGAACTCCAATTAATAAACGGAACCTCATATAAGAGGAATTGTGATCCGATGGGGGGGGGGGGGGGAATGGTTGGTCATCATAATCCCAGCTGCTCGGCAGCCAGCGACTCTGAAACATTTCCAATGCTCCAGGATCTGGCCACCAGGGCTTCGTGAAGAAACTAAACTCAATTAGACGCTGGTGTCACAGGATATGTCTCTACCGATACGTTGGACAGTAAGTGAGCCTCTACAAGGAATGCCGAGATCAGCTTCGCGATATCTGGGACCAAACCCGCCCGTAGAAGCCCCGTTCCACCAAACTGGACTCTACCACTTGGGTAGGTTCCTAGAAATTGGCGACAGGGAAAAAAATCCACTGACTACCTCGAACGCTGTGGTATCATCTAAGCTGTGCCGACGGCTGAAGTTCCGGAAATTATAGACCTGCTTCTAGAGGACATTAGTTTGAAGCATGGAGTGCTCCGAGTGATGGTCTCTGATTGTGGAAAAGTTTTTCAACGAAGGCTAGTATCGAAGGCAACTTCACGTTGCGAAATCAGACACACGATGATACCTACCTTCCACAGACGATTCACCTCACAGAATGGTTTAATAAGACGCTAGCGGATATGGCCTCAATGTGCGTCGATTCCGTACAGAAAGAATGGGATGTAATACTGCAAACCGTGACATTCGCGTACAACACAGTGAAACTAGTACTACAAGTTTCTCGCTGTTCTTTCTGCTCCACGGTCGCGAGGCCGAAACGAGAGTGGATACACTGTTCCAGTTTCAAATACACGATAGTCAGCATGATTACCAGGAACACCTCAACGCTAGGACCGAAGAATAAAGGCAGCTCGCATACAGATGCTGGAAGCCCAGAAGTAATATCGAGAGTGCTATAGCGCCGAGCTTCGGCCACTGCCATACAGCCCAGCACCACTTTGGGTTTCCATAGATTGTAGAACGTCGCATATGAAGTCGACGATAATGACCTTTTATCAAGAAAACAAAAGGACAGAGACGTCGTCCATATCCTCTGCAAGAAAGGCCCACTACACACCGTAGACACAGCTCGACGATGAGAAGTTCAAGGAAACTGAAAACCCTCTTGACGAACTCAAAGCTTCAATGAAGAGATACACTACTGGCCATTAAAATTGCTACACCACGAAGATGACGTGCTACAGACGCGAAATTTAACAGACAGGAAGAAGATGCTGCGATATGCAAATGATTAGCTTTCCAGATCACTCACACAAGGTTGGCGCCGGTACCGACACCTACAACGTGCTGACATGAGGAATGTTTCCAACCGACTTCTCATACACAAACTGCAGTTGACCGGCGTTGCCTGATGAAACGTTGTTGTGATGCCTCGTATAAGGAGGAGAAATGCGTACCATCACGTTTCCGACTTAGATAAAGGTCGGATTATAGACTATCACGATTACAGTTTATCGTATCGCGACGCTGCTGCTCGCGTTGGTCGAGATCCAATGACTGTTAGCAGAATATGGAATCGGTCGGTTCAGGGTGGTAATACGAAACGCCGTGCTGGATCCCAACGGCCTTGTATCACTAGCAGTCGAGATGACAGGCATTAGTCGCATGTCTCTAACAGATCGTGCAGCCACGTCTCGATCCCTGAGTCAACTGATGAGACGTTTGCAAGACAACAACCATCTGCACGAACAGTCCGACGACGTTTGCAGCAGCATGGACTATCAGCTCGGAGACCATGGCTGCGGTTACCCTTGACGCTGCATCACAGACAGGAACGCCTGCGATGGTGTACTCGACGACGAACCTGGGTGCACGAGTGGCAAAACGTCATTTCTTTGGATGAATCCAGGTTATGTTTACAGCATCATGATGGTCGCATCCGTGTTTGGTGACATCGCGGTGAACGCACATTGGAAGCGTGTATTCGTCATCGCCATACTGGCGTATCACCCGGCGTGATGGTATGGGATCCCATTGGTTACACGTCTCGGTCTCCTCTTGTTCGCATTGACGGCACTTTGAACAGTGGACGTTACATTTCAGATGTGTTACGACCCGTGGCTCTACCCTTCATTCGATCCCTGCGAAACCATACATTTCAACAGGATAATGCACGACCGCATTTTGCAGGTCCTGTAGGGCCTTTCTGGACACAGAAAGTATTCGACTGCTGCCCTGGCCAGCACATTCTCCAGGTCTCTCATCAATTAAAAACGTCTGGTCAATGGTGGCCGAACAACAGGCTCGTCACAATACGCCACCCGCTACTCTTGATGAACTGTGGTATCGTGTTGAAGCTGCATGGGCAGCTGTACCTGTACACGCCATCCAAGCTCTGTTTGACTCAATTCCCAGGCGTATCAAGGCCGTTATTACGGCCAGAGGTGGTTGTTCTGGGTACTGATTTGTCAGGATGTATGCATCCAAATTGCGTGAAAATGTAATCACATGTCAGTTCTTGTATAATACATTTGTCCAATGAATACCCTGTGAATCATCTGCATTTCTTCTTGGTGTAGCAATTTTAATGGCCAGTAGTGTAGCTCCGATGCTCATCATAATTAAGAGAATGTAACAACACGACCAGAACGCCAGGATTCGCCATCACAACCATATAGAGAGCCATTGTCAAGATGTAGACAGAAGGTGCTGTAGTCGACTGGAATGACTTCTAAAACAGCAGTTCGCTTTTTTTGCGGGAGATAGTGCTGCGCAGCGAGATCTGGTATATGCACGGTGTAGTGACCAGCGCTACTGGCTGGTGTGCTGGGGGTTGCCGGTTCAAGATCGAGCACCAGAAACTATTTGTTCCTTAGTATTTACCATTTCTGGAAGGTTCTAATAAATTTTCATATAAAGACTAGCGTTCTGGAATACTTTATATTTGTATGAACAGCTGCACTTTCCTCCCAGTGATTCAGTTGTGTTCTGGTGACAGTAATAAACGTGCTTTCAGTTCTAAAGATTATCCTTCATTGACGACCCTGCCTTAGGATCTGCACTTGATTGTCGTTTCGACCTGACGATATTTCCAGGTGAATGCTGCAAGATAAGTACCTTTTTATTTATAAGTTAAGCAAAAATATTCTATTTTCAAGTTCCTTAGTCCATACTAGAAGCAACAAACCCAAAAATGCCTCAGAAAACTTTCTGGAAAACCTATCACTCTATTATAAGTAGCATACATATTTGGGTGAACATTTCTAAATGAGATGATGAAGAAATCTACAGACAAAAGGTTTAAGGCAACAGGAACTTGACGTATCGACATTTTTGTGTTTGTATCATTAGGAGCAACTGACTGGCCTGTGGAAGAAAAGTTTCCAGGACGATAGTGTCTCTAGCACTATCTCATAAATTTATCTGCTTTTATTCTGTTTCACATTACCAATTGCTACGTCTCTGCGAAGTAAAAAATGAGTCGTTTTATTCTCAGTTTTCACTATGAGTTTTGTGCAACTTGTCTTTCATATATGAGTACCCCTTTTCTGTAATTTAATCTGTTCTACATGATTGAGTAGTTCAAGTGGCTCTGAGCACTATGGAACATCGGAGGTCATCAGTCCCCTAGAACATAGAACTACTTAAACCTAACCAACCTAAGGACATCACACACATCCATGCCCGATGCAGGATTCGAACGTGCGACCGTAGCAGTCGCGCGGTTCCGGACTGAAGCGCCTAGAATCGCTCGGCCACCGCGACAGGCCTGCGTGATTGAAGCGAGTGATTGTTTTCGTAAGGGAAACCTATTTCTGTTGTATGCTAAAGATTTTTACCAACAGAGCTAGATTCAGTCGAAAGGTTGGGAGGCTTAGCGTTGCCGTAACTCAAGTGCCTGGGCAGATACTGTTAATTTGGCTGGAAGGACACTGGCCATCTTGCATGGCTCTCCTCCCCTTGAAAAGCAGAAGACACAGAAGACACCCTCACACTTGCTGGTATCTCTCTCGGCCACTGGGAGTAGGTGGGAGTAGATATCCTCGGGACTCTATGTGGAGTTACTGTACTGTACTTATTGTGTAATATTTAACCATATTTATTTCGGCTTTTCGGACTTTTGGGGAAAGTTATGTTAGTTATAGTGGGGGAAATTTCAGAGGTGAATTTCCTATTTCTTGCGTTTTTGGTAGCACCCACTTTGCTTGAGCTTGAGTTGCCGATCGCGAGTGATGTACAAAGTAGTACGAAGAAATTTCATTTTCCCATACAGTTATTAAGGTGAAATTGCTTTCAGCATGTAAAGTAAATTCTTGCATCGTAATTGTCAGAAGCTAGGGGCTGAATTCTACTTTTTCATGAGGTGTTGGGACTTGGAAGTAGTTAGCTTTGTTCAACTGGCATGCCTCAAGGGCGGTGGTAAGATTTAAGTCTATTGCTTATTTCATGTTCAGTAAATGCTTGCACCTTCAGAGCATGAGTGATGTCGACTCAAGTTACGAAATTAAACTGATTTTACTTTGAAATTTAAATAGGTCCTCTCTGTGTGAATAACGGTGTGTTAAACCACTTGTTGCTCAGAATTCAGTGTACTGCAATTTCCTGTTAGCCACTGCACACAACACGATTTGCAGAACAGAACGAATTCTTCTTTGTTTTGGAATGGTGTAATTGAAAAGATTTTCGCGATTTGGGCACTTGGCCAGTTTTAGTTCTTTCAATAAGTTTTCCAGCAAACAATTACACCTTCAGCGTTCTTGGGATATTTGTGCATGATACAAAATTTCACTTTTATTTTATCACGGAAGAGACCAATTTTCTTTCTATGTACAGTGGCATGTTTGCCAATGTGTTGTTCAGAGTACGTTTAAATTCAGTTCTCTATTGTTCTTTGCTTAGCTCTAAATTCACAAGACACGATCAGCACCTACGTGTGGTAATTATTTCCCTTTCGTTCACTTCATGGATTTTAATGGAATTTTTGTACATTGCTACCCACTTGGATTTGAGTTGAGATTATTTCTGCTGAGTAGGCGATGGACTTCATAGCGGTACCGATGTTGGAAACTGATGCTTGAGTATGATAAGTTTATGATTAAGGAACTGCCATCCTTATTCACGCATACTTTCGTTATCCGAGTTTCACATCTCACCATTGGGTTTGTAACAATAATGAGTAAAGTCTCAAGTGAAGTAGGGATAACAAGTTGGTAAGTACACTTCCATCGTCTAAATGTGGTCTGTACATAACTTGTCTGATTAATAAATCATACGGACTGAATATTTACGAGATTACAATTTCTGTATTACACACCCACCCTCATAAGTAATGTATTTGTTGTGAAAAAAAGGTTAACGTTTTATTAGTGAAGTTAGGTATGATATTCTGATAATTTGGTGAAAGGAATAGAAATAAGTATAGTTATCCAAGTTATTGGATTTTTCTTGAGCCTCTGCCAGATTCAAGACTTTCTTTCTGATGCGACTTGCCACGATTTCCTTTCCTGTGCCAACCTCTTCATGTCATAGTAGCATATGCAACCTATGTCCTCAATTCGTAGCTGGATGTACTCCAATATATGTCTTACTCTACAGCTTTTACCCTCTTCAGCTCCCGTTAGTACCATGGAAGCTATTCTGCAATGTCTTAACAGATGTCCTGCTATCCTGTCCCACCTTCTTGTCTGTGTTTCCCTTTTATTCATTTCCTCGCCGATTTTCCACGGATTCTCCTCATTCCTTACCTTGTCAGTCCTCGTAATTTTCAACATTATTCTGTAACACCACATCTCAAATGCTTCGATTGACTTCTGCTCTGGTTTTCCCACAGTTCATGTTTCACTGCAGCATAATGTTGTGCTCCAAACATACATTCTGAGAAATTTCTTCCTCAAATTAAGACCTATGTTTGATGCTAGTAGAATCCTCATGGCCACGAAAGCAATTTTTGCCAGTGCTAGTCTACTTTTTATGTCCTCCTTGCTCGGTCCGTCATGGGTTCTTTTGCTGCCTAGGTAGCAGGTTTCTTTAACTGCATCTACATCTTGGTCACCAATATCGATAAGTGTCTGCTGCCTAGGTAGCAGAATTCCTTAATTTCGTCTACAGCGTGATCACCGATATTCATTTTAAGTTTCTTTCTGCCCACATTTTTATCACTTCTCAGTACTTATATCTTTTTTTGATTTACTCTCAGTCCGTACTCTGTACTCATTAAACCATCCATTGCATTCAACACAGCCTGTAATTCTTCTTCACTTTCACTGAAGATAGCAATGTCATCAGCCAATCTTTTCACTAAATCCTTTCACCTTGATATTCAGTCCCACACTTGAACCTTTCTTTTATTTACGTCATTGCTTCTTCGATAGATAGATTGTGAAGTAGGGGCGAAAGCACGTATCCCTGTCTTACAGCCTTTTTAATCCGAGCACTTCGTTCTGGGTCTTCCACTTTTATTGTTCCCTTAGCGCTCTTGTACATATTGTATATTAGTCTTTCATTATAATTTACCCCTATTTTTCTCAGAATTTCGAAAATCTTACCCCTTGATATCGTCGAATGCTTTTTCCAGGCCGACAGATCCTACGCAAGTGTCTTTATTTTTCTTTAGACTGGCTTTCATTATCAGTCGAAATGTCGGAACTGCCCCTCTGGTACCTTTACCTTTCCTAAAGCCAAACTGATCTACATCAATTACATCATCAGTTTTTTTTTTCATTCCTCTTTATGGTATTCTTGCCAGCAAATCGTATGCAGCTGTTAAGCTGACTGTGCCATAATTCTCGCACCTGTCAGTTCTAGCAATCTTCGGCATTGTGTGGATGATGTTTCTCCGAAAGTCAGATGCTATATCGCTCGACTCATGCATTCTACACACCTACGTGAATAGTTGTTTTGTTGGCGGCTCCCCAAATAATCTTATCTACCGCCTCCTCCTTACTCGATCTTAGCCTTCCATAGCTGTTTTAAATTCTGAATCTAATACTGGATCCTCTATTTCTTGTGTATCGACTCCCGCTTCTTCTTCTGTCACGACATCAGAGAGGGTTTCATTGTTCTCTTTCCACATATCCGCTCTCTCCTCTCCATTTAACAGTGGAATTTCCACTGCCAACTTAACGTTATCACCCTTGCTTTTAATTTCTCGTAAAGTTGTTTTGACTTTTCTATACTCTCAGCCATTCATTCGTGCAGTCATTTATTTTTCAGTTTCTTCACATTTCCCATGCAGTCAGTTAGCCTTAGCTTCACTACACCTACTGATTTCATTCTTAAGTTAGCTGTATTTCTTAACTTCCCTGAACACTTTTGTACTTCTTTCTTTCATCGATCAACTGAAGTTTATCTTCTGTTACCCATGGTTATTTCACAGTTACCTTCTTTGTACCTATGTTTTTTTCCTTTTACAGCTTCTGTGAATTATCTTTTTGGAGATGTCCATACCTCTTCAGCTGCACTGTTTACAGTGCTATTCCTTATTGTAGTGTCTACAGCCTCAGCGAACTTCAAGCGTATTTCTTCATTCATTTAGTATTTTCATACTCCACTTCTTTGCGAAATGATTATTCCTGACTATTCTCTTAAACTGTAGTCTACTCTTCATCACTATCAAATTGTGTTTGGAGTCTATATCTGATGCTGGGAATGCTTCTCAATCCAGTGTCTGCTTTCGGAATTTCTGTCTGACCGTGATGTAATCTAACTGAAATCTTCCAGTATCTGCCCGCCATTTCTAAGTATGCGTCCTCCTTAGTGATTCTTGAACAGAGTGTTCGCTGTTACTTGCTTAAATTTGTTGCAGAACTCGATTAGTCTTTCTCCTCTCTCACTCCTACTACAATTTCAATGTTCTTCCGTAACCCTCTCTTCTAATCCTTCGAATACAACTCTATTCCAAACTCCCAGGACTATAAAATTTTTGTGTCAGTTTACGTACTGAGTTACCCGTTCATTATCCTCATGTACTTTCTCTATCTCTTCATCTTCTGCTTGCAACTTTTACCTGTGTACTTGAATTATCGTTGTTGGTGTTGGTTTGGTGCCGATTATGATGAGAACAGTCCTATCACTGAACTGTTCGCAGTAACTCACTCTCTGCTCTATCTTCCTATTCATGACGAATCCTGCTCCAGTTATACCATTTTCTGTAGTTGTTAATATTATCCTATACTTATCTGACCAGAAATCCTGTCTTCTTACCATTTCACTCCACTGACCCTCGCTAGGACTGAGCCTTTGCATTTACCTTTTCGGATTTCCTAGCTTCTCTACCACGTTCTAACTTCTCACATTCCGCGCCCTGTCGTTCGTTATGCAATCTTTTCCTCATGGCCACTTCCCCCTTGACAGTAACCTCCAGGAGATCCGAATGGGGGAATATTACGGAATCTTTTGTCAATGGACAGATCACGACACTTTTCCAATTACAGGCCACATGTCCTGTGGATACACATTACGTGTCTTTAATGCAATGGTTTCCGTTGCTTCTGCATCCTCATGGCGTTGATCATTGCTGATTCTTCCATCGTTATGGGCAGTTTCCCACCCCGAGAGCCAGAGAGTGGCCTGGGTTGCCTCCAAACACGTCTCCGACGATTGTGAGGTTGGAGGCATATGCTGCACTCATCGGTGAAGAGAATGTGATGCCAATCCTGAGCGGTCCAATCGTCATGTTGTTTGGCCCCTCTGTACTGCACTGCGTGGTGTCGTGTTTGCAAAGATGGACCTTGCCATGGACGTATGGAGTGAAGTAGCGGATCATGCAGCCTATTGCGCACAGTTTGAGTAGTAACAAGACGACCTGTGTCTGCACGTAAAGCATTATTCAACATGGTGGCTTTGCTGTCAGGGTTCCTCCGAGCCATAATCCGTAGGTAGCGCTCATCACTGCAGTAGTAGCCCTTGGGCGGCCTGAGCGAGGCATGTCATCGACAGATCCTGTCTCTCTGTATATCCTCCATGTCCTAAAAACATCGCTTTGTTTCACACCGAGACGCCTGGACAATTCCCTTGTTGAGAGCCCTTCCTGGCACAAAGTAACAATGCGGGTGCGATCGAACCTCGGTATTGACCGTTTAGCAAGATTGAACTACAGACAACACGATCCGTATACCTCTTTCCTGGTGGAATGACTGGAACTGATCGGCTGTTGGACACCCTCCGTCTATTAAGCGCTGCTAATGCATGGTTGTTTACATCTTTTGACGGGTTTAGTGACGTCTCTGAACAGTAAGAGGCACTGTGTCTGTAATACAATATCCACAGTCAACGTCTGTTTTCAGGAGTTCTAGCAACCGGGGTAATGCAAAACTTTTTTTGAAGTGTATATAAATTAAAATAACAGTTTCATTTATCATTAGATTGGAAGTTGTTGGTATTTAACTGAGGAACTCTTGCCAAGATTACAGTTTATATCTACATCTACATAGTTACACCGCATTCCACTCTAGGGTGCATAGCTGAGGGTACCCTGTACCAGTAGTCATTTTCCCTCCTGTTCCACTCGCAAATAGAGCGAGGGAGAAACGACTGTTTGTACGCCTACGTATTGACGTAATTTCTCGTATCTTATCTTCGTGGTCCTTATGCGCGATATATGTTGGCGGCAGTTGATCGAACGTCAGTCAGCTTCAGATGCTGCTTCTCTAAATTTTCTCATCAGTATTGCTCGTAAAGGACGCCGCCTTCCCTCCAGGGATTCCCATTTCAGCTCCCGATGCATTCCCGTAACACTTACGTGTTGTTCGAACCTACCGTAACAAATGCAGCCGCACATCTCTGAATTGCTTCGATGTCTTCCTTCAGTACGTCTGGAACAGATTCCAAACACTCGGTCAGTACTCAAGAGTAGGTCGCACCAGCGTACATGCGATCTCCTTTACTAGCGAACCAATCTCCCAATCAACCGAAGTCGACTCTTTACCTCTGCTACCATTTTTCACATGCTCGCTCGACCTCATATCGCCTTGTAACGTCAGGTCTTGATGTTTGAACGATCTGACTGCGTGAGGCGGGACACTAGTGATACTGTGTCCGAACATCAGGTTTGTTCTTCCTACTCATCCGCATCACCTTACATGTTTCCACATTTACAGCTAGTTGCTGTTCATCATACCAACTGGAAATTTTGTCCAAGTCGCATCATCAGAAAACAACCATAGATTACTGCTCACTCTGTCCACCAAATCATTGCTGTATATATAGGATAACAGCGGTTCTACCACACTTCTCTGGGGCGCACTTCCCTGGGGCACTCCTGACGATACCCCTGTCTCTGATGAACGCTAGCCGTCGAGGACGACATACTGGGTTCTATCGTTCAAGAAGTCTTCGAGCCACTCAGATATCTATGAACTTATTCAATCTGCTCGTACTTTCCTTAACAGCCAGCAATGGGGCACCGCGTCAAATGCTTTCCGGAAATCTAGAGATATAGAAGGGGCCTATTGCTCTTCACCCATAATTCCAGTACATCATGTGAGAAAAGGGAAAGCTGAGTTGCAATGCATTCTAATACCATGGTGATTCGTGTACATAAACGTCTAAAGAAAGTTTATAATAGCCGACGTCTCGTGGTCGTGCGGTAGCGTTCTCGCTTCCCACGCCCGGGTTCCCGGGTTCGATTCCCGGCGGGGTCAGGGATTTTCTCTGCCTCGTGATGGCTGGGTGTCGTGTGCTGTCCTTAGGTTAGTTAGGTTTAAGTAGTTCTAAGTTCTAGGGGACTTATGACCACAGCAGTTGAGTCCCATAGTGCTCAGAGCCATTTGAAAGTTTATAATATTCGAACTCAAAATATGTTCAAGGTTTCCGCAGCAAAAAGAATTTAGGGTTAATGGTCTGTAATGTTGGGGGTCCGTTCTTTTACCTTTCTTTTATACTGGATTCACCTACGCTTTTTCCAGTCGCTTGGGACATTTGTGCCGGGCGAGTCATTCACGATAAATGCAAGCTAGTTAGTTGCCGTAGAGTACTCTTTATAAAACAGAACTGGGATTCCATCCGGACCCGATGATTTATTTGTTTTCAAATCTTTCAGTTGTTTTTCTACGCCAGGGACGATTATTACTATATTGTCCATACGGGAGTCTACCCGGTGATCAAATGACAGAATGTTTAAAGGGTTCTCCTACGTGACGATTTCTCGAAGGAGAAATTTAAAACTTTGGCTTTCGTTTTGCTATCTTCCACACCAAACTGCTCAATAAGGGACTGAATGGAAGACTTAGGCCCGCTTAGCGAATTTGATAAGACCACAATTCTCTCGGGTTCTCCGCCAGCACTTTTGCTAAGGTGTGAAGGTAGATGCTGTATGCTTCGCGCATAGATCATTTCACAGATGCACGAATGTCTAACAACCTTCTCTTGTCGTCATTTGTACGTCCCCTTTTGAGCTTGTGCTGTCTCAGCATCCGCCGAATTACTTTATTAAACCACGACGGGTCTTTTCAATTGTTTAGCCTCTTACCAAGCACGTAGCTTTTAGACCACGGTTTACAATCTGCTTAAACTTTGCCCGTAGTTCCTCTACATCCATCTTATTAGAACTAAGTGATGCCAATTCACTGTCTAAGTGAGATCTTATTGACTGCTTATCTGCTCTATCTTGGAGAAACAGTCTCCTGGCCTCCTTGACAGGTTAATAACTTTCGTAATCATAGATGCTAAATTACATCATGATCGCTAATCCCGTTTCTGTACTGACATTGTCAATAAGATCCGGCCTATTATTAGCTACAAAGTCTAAGATGGTTTTAATCTGCCAGGAAGTTTCATATCAGCGCACACTCCGCTGCAGAGTGAAAATCTCATTCTGGAAACATCCCCCAGGCTGTGGCTAAGCCATGTCTCCGCTATATCCTTTCTTTCAGGAGTGCTAGTTCTGCAAGGTTCGCAGGAGAGCTTCTGTAAAGTTTGGAAGGTAGGAGACGAGATACTGCCAGAAGTAAAGCTGTGAGTACCGGGCGTGAGTCGTGCTTCGGTGGCTCAGATGGTAGAGCACTTGCCCGCTAAAGGCAAAGGTCCCGAGTTCGAGTCTCGGTCGGGCACACAGTTTTAATCTGCCAGGTAGTTTCAGTCTAAGATATTTCCATAGCGTCTGGGCTGCTGAGCTAGCTACTCAAGACAATTTTCAGGAAACTTGTTCAAAGGTACTTCGCATGACTGTCTGTCTGAAGCCCCCGAAATGAATCGGTAGGGACCTCAGTCTATACTCGGCAGGTTATTTAGGCGCTATTGATCGTAAACTTTCTTTGAATGACTCCAGAACTGTTGTAGCGGAATCGTGTGGCTGGAGAAACTTCCACCAATTAACTTAGTTTCATCTGTTATACGCGATCAGATGACTTCACTGTCACACTCAACTCGACCTCAATAGGGACAATATTTTTGTCAACTGCAATGAACACTCCCGCTCCAATTTTCTCTAATCTGTCTTTCCGATGTACGTTCCACGACTCGCTAAATATCTCAAAACTTTCCACTACAGGTTTCAGCCAGCTCTCGGTCCCAAGAAAAATTTGAGAGTGAGAACTTTCCTGGATTGCAGTAAATTCGGGAACTTTACTACGAATACTTCGGCAGTTTTTTTCATATAACGTGGCCCATTCAATAGGAGACTTCTGACAAATTTATGTTTTGTATAGAAGTAGGTACCTGTCACAGTGTTAGAATCTTATTTAAGAGTTAGTTCTTGTGACATAGTGAAAGGTGGCTACACTGAGCCACAGCGCCAGAGATCGCTAGAGAGCATTGTTCCGCCGCCTCCACTGGCAGTGATTATTGAGATGTAGTGGCAGTGCTTTGGGAGAACTCGTGGTAGTCAGTGCTGAGATGTCGTAGTGAGGAGTGTTTGTTGAGATGAGCTAGTAGGCAGTGCTTGCTGAGATGTGATACTGAAAAGTTCTTGTTGAGATGTGATAGTAGCGAGTCGGTGTGGAGAGATTCTAATGTCTAGAGTGCTTTTCATCAATATAAATTAAGGTAACAAACTACTTTTCTTTTCTTTCTCATTATTTCAATGTCCTGAATAATGCGTCATTACAGGTTCAGTCAACAAAGCATCTGGCTTGTGTTCTTGTGTTAGAGTGCAATTCTGGTTTTCTTGAGTAATTATGGTATTTCTATTTTCTTTAATTAATTCAGTATAAATGATATTTAAAATTTCTTGTGTTGTTGAAGAAGAACCGTGCCAGATGCGTACGTTGAGTCATACTTCCACACACAGAACAGTTACACTTGTGCTTTGGTTTCGTAGGTTTTATACTTGCTGGGGACTTAATTAATTAATTGTGTTAATGAAAATTTCCATTTCATTCTTTGTTGCTGTTCTATGCAGTCAGATTGCGTAATAATACTAGTCAGGGCCAACCGTTACGAGACTTCGTAACCGAACAGACAGCTACTGAAGCAAAAAAATTAAAATTATTTTCATTATATTTTAATTAAGCCCCCATGCACGTGGCGACCGCTGCTTCGGATCGTCCCTTGCAATTCTTCTGATTGTAAAAATAGTAGACAGTAGTATTGTTGTAGTAATTTGTAATTTAGTAATTGTAGTCTATTTTGCATGTGTAGATTTGGTAATTGTCATTCTTCTAATGGTATTTTTTTTTCTCTGAATTTGATTGTTGTCTTGTATACGCGTTTGACGATTTAGTGCAATTATTTCAATTGTTCGTTAATCGTGTTTGAGGGAAACATTTCGAGTGAATGGTATTGTTGGAGATAAAGAGTCATTGTGTATAATTTCCGTACAGTGACGAGTTTTGTATGTTTTGTAAATGATTACGCGATCAATGAAAAAGGCGAAAATGATGGATAGTGAGAATGACGAAATTGTTAACATGGCGAACTCGCCAACAGAGGAAAACAGTATGATGGATAATGAAGTGGAAAACAATGTAATAAGTCGGGAAAGTAGTCCGGAACCATTTCAAAATTTTTCTCAATCAGAAAATTCACAGAATCCGAGATTAACGACAGAAGATTCTGAAATAGTATCGAACACAGATAGCTTTACAGCCATGACGAAAGAAGTTGGTTTCGCGGGAAATGTTGGGGGCGAAAAGAATTTCGAACCGGCTATTACGGAGCAGTTGATGAGTGCTATATTAAATTTGGGAGCACGAATGGAAACAATTAAAACAGAGATAGGAACTTTAGCAACACGGTTAGACTCACAGGGATCACAAATAGGAATAATTACAACTGGTATGGGAACAATGGAGCAGTTTCGATCTGAATTTAAAACAGATATAGGAACAATTAGAACCACGATGAAAGCAATGACAACACGGTTAGACTCACGAATAGGGACATGTTTCAAAAATACGAATGATGAATCAAACAAAGAAACTAGAGAAGAAGTACAACCGGTTTTGAATGCTCACAATAATAGCTTAATTTCAACAGAAATCAGACAAGAGGAACAGGACAGAGAACGGGAAGAAAAAGATTGCGTGACAGTTCAAAAATTTTCAGAGTTAAATTTACAACTTGCACATGATAAGGAAGAAATATTTGAGAGAATCGAGGAATCCGTAACAAATGACTTAACGCAACAGTGTGAATAGTCAACTACTAAATGTGACAATACCGAAACCCGAGTTGCGACACTGACGGAAGACGTAAACTTATCGGAAAGAGTTGAGGAGATTCCAGATAAATTGACAAGTCTTAACTTAAATGGGGACAGAGACTCAGATGATACAGCACCATTGCCATTTGCAGAAACCGAAGAGTACCAGAACATAAATAAGCATGTTGAAAATCAGGGAAAAGTTAATGAACGCGTCAAAAGGGAATCTGAGGCATTACAAAAGCAAGACAAATATATTGAAAGCGAAATCGCAGGAAAAGACAGCAGACGAAATTTAGTATCACAGATAGCAGAGGGCTTTGAAGAAAGTAATTTGTTTCATTTACGGGATGTAACAAGAGAGCGCCAGGCGCGGGAACTTGACAATAATCGACATTGGGACTGGGACAGACGCGGTAGGTCTTTGTCGCCGCGAGGCGGAAGCTTTGACTGTAAACACTTCTTGACTGTTCGGAAATTTAAGATCTTTTGCAATTCTAGGAATGACATACGTCCATGTTCATGGTTGGATCGATTTACGTGCGCACTTCCGCCAGATTTGCCACAGTGTCACAAACTGGAAATTATGTGCAGCTATTAAAGTCCTCAGGGGATTCACTACACTAAGTGAATATGTGCCGTAGCGCTCACAGGGCCCCGAGCTGTAGTGGTGCTATTTCCCTTTTAGTTTTCAGCACCGCTGCCTACTCTTTCACTATTCTTTGCATCTATAAAAACAACTCTTCTACTATCCATCTGTCTAAACAGTAGGTAAAGATTAACTGGATATGACGATTTTACCCAAAAGTGACTTCGGAAATTACCGTTTGGACTTACTATATTTTCAGCAGCGTTCATTCGTAGTTTAAACGAAATTTTACCTGTTTATCTTCGTGACAACATTACTTCATATGTTGACGATATTCTTATTGCTAAACGTTCTTGGAGTGAGCATAACAAAATTTTGGATTCATTATTACGTATTTTTGCACAAGTTGGCATGACAGTGAACTTGGAAAAATCTGAATTTGGTCGTTCTCAGGTGAAATTTCTCGGTCACATTATTTCTACAGAAGGTATTCTTCCTGATCCAGAAAAACTAGACGCTATTCGTAATTATGCTGTTCCTACTACAAAACGTGATGTTCGTAGTTTCCTTGGTGTCTGTAATTTTCTTAGACGCTTTGTTAGATTGGACAATTTGGCCACACCTCGTTTATGTGAACTATCTGGAAAGAATTCTAATTGGTGTTGGGATGAGGAAGCTCAATCAGAATTTGAACAACTTCGTGACGCTTTAGTTGCTGCTCCACTTCTTTCACATCCGGATTTATCTAAAGATTTTTGTTTGGCGACGGACTCATCATACAAAGGCCTAGGTGCACATTTATTTCAAGAGAGAGAAGAAAACGGCGTTGTAGTACAGAAGACTATTGCATTTGGAAGTCGTGTTCTCTCTAAATCCGAAAAGAATTATTCGATTACGGAACTTGAAGCTTTGGCTGTTGTTTGGGCTTTCACAAAATTTCGCACATTTTTGTTTGGTAGACATACTAAGGTTTACACTGATCATCGAGCTTTGGAATTTCTTATGTCGACAAAATTAACTCATGGCAGATTGTCACGATGGGCGCTGTATCTACAGGAATTTGATTTTAGTATTGTTTACATACAGGGATCTTCAAATATTGTTGCTGATGCTTTATCACGTGCACCTATGGGTTTGAAACAAAGTGCTGAAGAGGACTGCAAAGAAAACCATTATTGTTTGATGTACATTCAAGGTGTTGCGTTTGAGAACTTTATTTCATCTTCGCTCCAGGACATCGCTAAGGAGCAAAATAAGGATCCAATCTGGAAGGACATTAAGGAGAAGTGGAGGAGAAAGGAAAGCGTAGCGATCAGACAGTATTATTTAGTTCGCAATGATATTCTTTTCAAACGAAAATCGGTCGACAACTCTGTTTGGTTAGTTTGTATTCCTGATGAGTGGGTCAATAAATTGATTTGGTACACACATTTTAGTTATGCGCATTTTGGTCCCAGAAAATGCTTTCATAAATTACGAGAAAGTTGCTACTTCGGTAATATGGAAAAACGTATTCGATCTGTTCTTGCCAAATGCAAATTATGTCAAAAGGCTAAGCCGCCAACAATTTCTCACAGAGCACCGTTGTTTCCTATCATTCCAGCGAAATTAAAGGAGATGGCTGCAGTTGATTTGTTCGGTCCAGTGGTTCGATCTACTAATGGTTTTGCGTACATTTTTGTAGCAGTGGAATTGACATCAAAATATGTGTGTTTTACACCGTTACGCAAAGCAACAGCTCGTTCAGTATCTAATGCTTTCATCAAACATTTTCTTAAAGAAGTGGGTCATGTTGATAAGGTAATATCAGATAACGGATCACAGTTTCGCTCTAAAATTTGGCTTCGTACTCTACGGCGTCGTAAAATTAAACCAATCTTCATTTCACTTTTTCACCCTCAATCTAATGCTTCAGAGAGATGGATGAAGGAAATCAATAAATTGTGCCGACTTTATTGGCATCAGAATCACAGAACGTGGGATCAGTATCTTCATATTTTTCAAAACATTCTGAATGAACTCCCTAATGACTCAACTTCTTTACCGCCTCTATTGATATTAAAAAATAAAGTACCAACAAATCGCATTTCTGAAATCGTTCCTTTTCCGCCTTCACGGAAACTGCGGCATTCTGAAGTTGTCACCCTGGCTCTACAAAATATTGCATCTGCGGCTGCTAGAAGAGAGAAATCAGCTAAACGTCCTGGTCGTTTAAAAATCTTGTCAGTTGGTCAAAAGGTATTAATTAAGTCTCACCGTTTGTCTCACAAAGGAAAAGGCTTGTGTCGCAAATTTTTTCTGCTTTATAACGGTCCATATAGAGTTCACAAAATTATTCATGATAACACTGTTGAAGTAGAAACTCTTAAATCTCGGCGCTCTAAGGGAATACATCATATATCGAACGTTAAAATTTTTGTGGAATGACATACTTTAGAGAAACTAACAGCTACATGTAAACATGCGGAGAATACAAGGATACCGCGCCGTGTTCCGGCGGCGGCACATACTCAAAGCAACAGTCAAGTCGGCGCGCCGCACAAGGCAGTCGTTGACCGCAAACAATCGCTTCCTACGTCACGCGCCTACAGCTGATCGAGCGCTCAGTGCGAATGCACTGACAGACGTAAACAAATACACAGTCTAATTTCTCCGACTAAATTCAGTATAAAGCTATAGTGACTTGATAAATTATGTTATTAACGTTCAGTATTTTTCAGGATACGGTTGTATAAAATATTTAAGACCTTCAGGTAAATTCTATGTGTGTCCGACGTTAAGAGGACTTGCTATGGAGAAAATTTCAGGAAGAATGTAATTTCAAAAAAAAAAAAAAAAAAGTAAAAAACCAAAAAGGTAACGATTAATTGAGTTTATTTTTCAGGTAACATATTTCCACTTAGGTACGTACTTTAGACGTAATTTGCTGCTCGCGATTACGTGATTCATACTTTGTGCTAAATTTCATGTTCTATGAATTTACTAGTGAAGCGACGTGCTTGCGCACATTAACTGATTTTGACAATGATTGACTAATGAACAGGGTTGTTATTTGTATATATTATGCATTGCTTGGCTGCACTGCTTTTTCACTGATGTCATATTTTTTAATTATGTGCCTGCCGTGCTTATTTATTTAAATTGTAATTGTCACCTGATTAATTGTGCTGATATGGTTATGTATGTAGGTTACACTTTGTGATTTCTCTGCTTGCGCCTTCATGTTTACTTATTAAGATTACATATAAACATTTATTTGCTTATGCTGATATGATGCTAATGACTTGTTTATTACATAAGATATATGTTTGCTGCTGTGCGTATGGATTGCATATTTACACATTTCTGTTTTGTTGTCATAACTACTCTTCAATTTAGTATATAGAAATGCTGATATACTGTGTACAAATATAGAGTTTAGGTTACACTGTGGTATTAATTAGAGATTGTTCGCTTGGCAGAGCCTCGTTGTAGGAATTGTGCTGCATCCACTTGTTGACATTCAGTTCTCTACTGGTATATTTACTCGCTATTGCATGTTTTGCTTATGCTCAGTGCCTTATATTTTTAAGATAAGAAAATGAACTGCTATAATTCGACGAACGACATGAGTACAAGAAACTACATAGAAGTCACATGAGCTGAGGTTTTATGGAAGCTGTATAAATTTATGCTAATAGGAAGGAAGCTAACGACATGACATACCAAAACTAGGTTTAGACCATTGACAGTTATTACACTGCATTTTTCGTGAGCAATTGAAATAGGAAGTGACACTTGACACAAAAAATACTCCACATGTTTGCTTCTGCTATGATTCTTGAAGTGGTGTACACACTGTGAAATATTATGATCATTCACACTCCGTAATCGTACTTAATTACTGAGAGTTATTCGAACTAAGTCTGTTAGAGGTCATGTATGCATTTCTTTTATTTAATGATGGACAAGGAACCAAAATGTATCTTATAATTTATAATGAGTAGAAAATTTGGGTCAGATGGATTACACAGAGGTTGTGTGTAGACACTGTGTCTTCGGATTGTATGGGATGATGAATTGAAGTTGCACTAGGATTTTGTCTGTACTTGTTCGAGGAGACTGACTAGAGGAAAGAGTTGTTATGGAAGTGAAACGATATTGGTGCTGAGGTTTATATATATCGACGTGGTGAAGAGGTATTATTGAAGTATTAAGATTAAGTGATGATTATTGGAGTTTTCGTGGACAAGAGGTAAGGTAAATGATATTGATGATAAGGTTTATATGTATCGACGTATTGAAGAGGTATTAGTGAAGTATTGAGATGATGCTGATGATTATTGGAGTGTTGGTGGATAAGAGGTAAAGTAAGTGAGGAGCATATTTTTTTTGTTGGTCCATATGGAACAAGGAGGATGAAGATGGCAGACTAGAACACTCAAGTAGAAGAAAGATTGTCTACACACACACTTTGTCAAATCACTAAGCAGTATATACTTTTTTTTGAGAGAGGAAGCATGTGGATATCTTGGCTCACTGACAGTTGTTCAGCAACCGTACATTTTGATCTGGCTTGGCAAACATTGGTCTAGACATGATGACTATGACGTTGACATAACTATTATTGACTGTTATACATTGCTGCCACTACTACTTGGTACACATGATGAACATCAAATCTTGGACAGAGTTACATTTACACAGTTAACACTATTCAATTACACAGTAGTACTTAATGTGGATGAAAGATGAGTGAGTGTGTTTTGTGTGTTTTCCTTTCCTAATCCTACCCACCTATCTCCTAAATATTATTTTATTTGTTGGTAGTGGCTTGCACTGACACCCATAAATGTTATAGGTTTACTGGTATTTGTGCATTGTAATAGTTAATAGGACAATTATCTGATATCATTTGTGTGTTTGTTATGATTTGTATGTTTAGTGTAAAAGCATTGTATGTGTATTCAAACTATTGTTCATGCCTGAACTGTCTGATTAGTGATGGTGCTGCACTTTTCAACATGATGTGTGACATTTAGTCATGTTTAATTTCTGCTGATGAACTGTGTGATCAGTGATTGTAAAAATTATGTATTGTACCTTTTCTACATGATTGGTGCCACTAGGACATGTTTAATTTCTGCTTATAAACTCTGATGAACAGTGTGATCAGTGATAGTGAATTTTATGGAACTGCTTCTGCTGAGAAATGTGACTTGTTTCTGTGTGTACCTGCTCAACATTGCTGGGTACCACTGATGGACTGCTTCTATTGAAATGGTGTTACTTGTTGATGTCTGCACCTGCTCAACATTGCTGGGTGCCACTGATGGATTGCTTCTACTGAAAAGATGTCACCTGTTGATGTCTGCACCTGCTCAACATTGCTGGTGCCACTAATGGAACTGCTTATACTGAAATGGTGTTACTTGATGGTGTCGGCACCTGCTCAACATTGCTGGGTGCCACTGATGGACTGCTTCTACTGAAAAGATGTCACCTGTTGCTGTGTGCATCTGCTCAACATTGCTGGTGCCACTAATGGAACTGCTTATACTGAAATGGTGTTACTTGTTGGTGTCTGCACCTATTCAACATTACTGTGTGCCACTGATGGACTGTTTCTACTAAAAAAAATGTCATTTGTTGGTTTTGCACCTGTTGACCATTGCTGGGTGCTACTGCTGGAACTGTCAACTGCTTATTCTTCAGCTATGGAAAGCGTTTATGTGAATATCTGTATAAACTGATTTTTTGTGTATTACTGGTTGTGAAAAGTTATGAGACTCTTACCTGCACATATTCGTCATTGCTGACGCTATTGATTGAATTGTTTAACCACATAATACTTGTGTAAACTATTATGTAAAGTCACATGTATGAAAGAATTTGTATTGCTTACTATATTCTATATAATAGGTTATTGAAAGGTCAGTGCAAAGCCAAAATTTTATCTAGTTATATGATATTTACGTATTAATATTATCTTTTATTTTTGTCTGTATTTTTTTGACGAATTTGATGGTATTTTCACCACCAATGCTGGCAAAAATACCATCAAATTCTAGCCGTGGAGGAAGGGCATATGAAAGGTGGCTACACTGAGCCACAGCGCCAGAGATCGCTAGAGAGCATTGTTCCGCCGCCTCCACTGGCAGTGATTATTGAGATGTCGTAGTGGCAGTGCTTTGGGAGAACTCGTGGCAGTCAGTGCTGAGATGTCGTAGTGAGGAGTGTTTGTTGAGATGAGCTAGTAGGCAGTGCTTGCTGAGATGTGATACTGAAAAGTTCTTGTTGAGATGTGATAGTAGCGAGTCGGTGTGGAGAGATTGTAATGTCTAGAGTGCTTTTCATCAATATAAATTAACAAACTACTTTTCTTTTCTTTCTCATTATTTCAATGTCCTGAATAATGCGTCATTACAGGTTCAGTCAACAAAGCATCTGGCTTGTGTTCTTGTGTTAGAGTGCAATTCAGGTTTTCTTGAGTAATTATGGTATTTCTACTTTCTTTAATTAATTCAGTATAAATGATATTTAAAATTTCTTGTGTTGTTGAAGAAGAACCGTGCCAGATGCGTACGTTGAGTCATACTTCCACACACAGAACAGTTACACTTGTGCTTTGGTTTCGTAGGTTTTATACTTGCTGGGGACTTAATTAATTAATTGTGTTAATGAAAATTTCCATTTCATTCTTTGTTGTTGTTCTATGCAGTCAGATTGCGTAATAATACTAGTCAGGGCCAACCGTTACGAGACTTCGTAACCGAACAGACAGCTACTGAAGCAAAAAAATTAAAATTATTTTCATTATATTTTAATTAAGCCCCCATGCAATAGGTACGACCACAGGCAATCAACGCGATCAGAGACGCTCTGTTAGCGTCTTGACAGATCGGCACAGGTCATTGGATAGTGTAACAGAAATGCTCGGGGAACTTAAATAGGAATCCCTGCAAGAACGACGATGTAGTACTCAAGAAACCACCCTGGGCGAATTTAGAGAACCTAACGTCGGAGCAGACTGTGTGACCGTTATGTTACCACGAGCGTGTGGTCGGGTATGGATCGCGACAAAAATATAGGATACTTTTGGGTGCGTACAGAGGCATACAGATAGTTATTTGCTCACGTTCAATACAAGAATAGAGTGAGTAAGACAATTGGTGGTATTGTTGTGATGTACCCATCCATCACTGTGCACTTCAGTGGCCTGCGAGAGAATTTACGTAGATGTAGACACGCAACCCACAAACTTCACCTTACAATGCCGTAGGATCAGGAGTGACTCCAGCGTCCGGCGGTTATTTGCCACAACATACTGCCACAACATACCGCCACAACATACTGCACCAAAAGATATCAGCGGTGCCGCGCGGAGTGGACGCGTGGTTTGAGGCGCCCTGCACGGACTGCGCGGGGCCTCCCGCCGGAGGTTCGAGTCCTCCCTCGGGCATGAGTGTGTGTGTTGTTCTTAGCGTAAGTTAGTTTAAGTAGTGTGTAAGTCTAGGGACCGATGAACTCTGCAGTTTGGTCCCTTAACTCACACACTTCTGAATATTTTTTGATACAAGCGGGTGTACTGAAGAAACAGCATTTCCTTATGATTCTTTACAACATGTTGCCATTCAAAATTTGATATAAAACAACTAGAGGCATATATAAAAAATATTCGTACTGTGATTCTGACTTCGTCTCGTTGTAAAAATGAGGTAGCTGTTGAAGAACCGGGAAAGGAGCAGGGTCGGGGTGCTAAGACAGCAAGAAATAAGCTTATTCTCGAAAATAAAGACAAAGGAATATGAAAAATTTAAGTAAGACTAAAACAAATCTCAAAAACGGAGCAGACGGGATTGGCACCTCATGAGTGTACTGCAGCGATTTATATTCGAAAGAAAAGCACATAATACTCTTATGCAAGAACTGAAATTGAACTCATGTGTGAGTCTTCGGTTCAGTGACGCTAACATTCTGCTATGACCATTTCATGTGCTCATTGTAGTTTTGCAGTTTTAGGAGGTATTGATTAGATTTTAGACTTAATTTTGTAAGGAAACGTAGATTAGTGCTAAGCGTAACACTGTATTGCGGTTGTAAATGTGATTTCGTGCTGTCCCAGACCTGGGCCACAACGGCCAAGTTCTAGATTTTTTGTTGTTCTCCTAGTATTTGTGGTTTCATTAGAGATCTATGTCTTTTAGTATTTAAGTTATGTTTTAATCATAAAAGGCACGCAGGTCTTTCTTAGTTTTCCCTCGCCATACTTGACTGTGATCGTTTTGAAATTAGCGATTCCATCGTGTCCCGGTCCCAGTAGCAGTTAACAAATCGGTATATATGTTCTGAACAAGCTCAGCTTTCTTTACATGGACCGATGTCAATAATCGCGATTCACTGTTCGTTTGGACTGTTTGTCAGCTCAAAACTTCATCTTCCTTACAGAGCCATCTGTAATGAGCTCGTTGCCGACGGGTCGCTAAAACAAAATCATGCTTTTATTTTTCCTTATAGAACCATGTTAAAATGCTCCTGTTGGAGCACAAAACAAGCGAATATGCCCTTCTTTAAAAGACCCTGGGAAAGTGAGGAGCCAGGTTTCGAAATCCTCATTCTGCCTTCCTCACCAAAAATTCTGCCATGCGAATATATTCGCCCTTTTTTGTGTTGAAAGAGAATAGCAGAGGGAAAGTGACGGTAGAAGACAGAGGAGAGAGTGTCAATGTTAGAGAAGGAGAGAGGTGACAGTGGAGACAGAAGAGAGAAAGTGTCAGTGAAAGAGAAAGTGATAGAAGAAAACAACTGCAGAGGGAGCTAAAGAGAGAGGAGGTAGTGAAGGTCAGTGAAAGGCAGTGGCTGTAAAAGAGAAAAAGAGAGGGATGGTAGTAGTAGTGGAGCAGAAGAGAGAGGAGAAAGCGGAAATGAAAAAGAGAGATGAATGGGGACCACACATAGGCTTTGGAAGGGGGAGGGGGCGTCTGGACCCTCTCCCCGCCAAACCACAATCCAGGGAAATTTAACACAGAAACATTGGCCCACGTTCCCGCATCCCCTACACCATTGTATTAAACATTCATGGACTAGGAGTGGAACCCCCAAGCAAACCATCTCCAAGCAGAATTATGACTCGAGAGAAAGATAGCAGACGATACGCGACAAAGAAAGAGAAAGTGGCAATATGAGAGAAAGAAAAAGCGGCAGGGTTTAAGACAATGAGACAGAGAGGTAGTGAAGGTGGTAGAGGAGACAGTGCTAAGGAAGAGTGAGATAAAGGGATGAAATCAATTAGATTGGGCAGATAGGAGAATCTGCTAATGGGAGAAAGAGTCAGTAGGAGAGAGAGATTATTAGACGGTGGCAGTGAGCGGGAGATGCTGACTATGAAGCCTTCGCTACAAAGAGAGACTGGATAAAAGATTTAGAATGTTCTGTGTTAAGAGAGCGAATAAGTTCGTATGCCAAAATTGTTGGTGAGGCAGTGAGGCGGTATGAGTACTGAGCACCTGCTTCCTCCCTTTTGTGTCTCTTTGAAAGAAGAGTATATTCGCCTTTTTTGTGCTCAGACAGAAATATTTTTCGGCCTTCCGTATTCTAGTTGCACTTAATTGCTGTAAACAGCACTTGATAATAAGCAATCTTTTATCGAGGCAGCAGTTCAAGATTAATTTTAGGAACTTTGGGGCAACACTGCCATATTGTAGAGCTATCTTAGCCCCATCGCAGGCTGTAACACACTCAGGGAGTAAAGATTACGTTTGGTACGGTGTATAAAGCAAAGAAAATATCCAAGGCACGACCAGCTTGCGTGCCGAGGATCTCGTAACATTAATAAGCCGCGAAAACCTCGCCTCTTAAATATGAAAACACGGCTTCAGGATTGAAAAACGTGTACTTTATTTCCGTGACTCCTATTTTCGCCCTTGTGTTACGGTTTTAATCCTTCGAGGTACTGGAAGTACAAAATCCGTTTGTCACTAGTGACTTCTGTCTAGCCTCTTCTCCGCAATTAAGAAGCGCAACCTCATTTCTACTGCATGGTCTCGTTTGTTCCTGAGTCGTTACAACAGCTTCTTCAGTAATTTCATTCGTTCAGTGCTTCCGCAGAATAAACGAGCGCTAAGCGCGAAGATTGCGCCGAGAATGAAGACTAACAACATATACCCGAGGCAACTAGAAGCAACAGGTTTGCTAGCTACCATCTAAATGATTCACTTTTTACACTTCTGCAATAAATAGTTACTCGTAGGGAATGTGCAGTATGAGATAAAATCTGTAGATCACATTTGACAGGAAAAGCTAACATGCGCATTTATCCTTACTGATTTCAATGGTGAGGGTTTTGTAATTGAAAGATTTTTATCTGAGCATTGAATTTTTCTAATCAAAAGGAGTATATGTTTGGAGAAAGGTAAGGATCGTGAAGTCGCCAGCAATTTTTACTTAAAACGGAAAAAGGAAGCATTTTAGTGACTAGTGCCTCCATGTTCTGTTTACACACTAATAAAATGATACTGTTACAGCAATTGGTTCAAATGGCTCTAAGCACTATGGGACTTTACATCTGTGGTCATCAGTCCCCTAGAACTTAGAACTACTTAAACCTAACTAACCTAAGGACATCACACACATCCATGCCCGAGGCAGCATTCGAACCTGCGACCGTAGCAGTCGCGCGGTTCCGGACTGAGCGCCTAGAACCGCTAGACCACCGCGGCCGGCGTGTTACAGCAATTACTGCAGTAGTCCACGCCTACTGCAGCTGACGATTTGATTCTTCGAAGGCCTCTGAAATTACACACTAAAGCGACTATTGTCAGTTTATTAGTCCGATAGTACTGTAAGCCAAGCCCTTCCCACTATTGTTATTCTTGGTCTCGTAATAAACACTTGTAAAATGGCGCCCCATCAGGAGCCACACAATTACAAACTACAGTTACCTGAAAACTGATTTAGAACTGTGTAGACGGACAACAATAAAAGCTGAATAAAACAAAGACAGTGATGAAACTAGACAGCTGCTGTCCAGTGTGTTACCGAGCGGTTCAGGCACTGGAAGCTCACTGATATGGAGCTGCGGTCAGATCCGAGGTTCACATTTTTCGTGGTTGCCCTAAGAGTGCTAAGGGAATTCTGGGATAGTTCCTATGAAATGGGCAAGGTTTACTTCCTTTCTCATCCTTCTCCATTCCGAACTTGTGTTTCGTCTGTAATCACCTGATCGTCTAATCGACATTAACATGCAATCATTCTCCCTTTCCCAGACATTTGGCAGGCATCTGCAGGTGCAGAAAATGTTCCTTAAAGCCTACAAAAATATCAATCCACCGTAAGCTTGACCGGTCTCTAGCTTTGAATTCGCACTCTCGCGTCTTGAGCCTTTGTATGAATATATAATTTAGTTGGAGATGTGAACATACAATTTATAACCAACAGTTCTGCAGTTTCAAAACTCAGGGGTGTACTTCCCTCCTCAAATCATATATTGCTTCCACTTTGGCCATCTTATCATACTGTGGAATCTAATCTTAATTGTAGTACCTACAGTACATGCAGAAACCATTAGTGTGCTTCTGAGATGGGCAGCCCCTACACTAGCCCATCGCTAAACAGTTATATGCGCCACATGAGTTTTAAAATCATTTCATCCAACTTGTCTGTCATTTTTAATGTTCACTACTGGCCATTAAAACTGCTACACCACGAAGATGACGTGCTACAGACGCGAAATTTAACCGACAGGAAGAAGATGCTGTGATATGCAAATGATTAGCTTTCCAGATCACTCGCACAAGGTTGGCGCCGGTGCCGACACCTACAACGTGCTGACATGAGGAACGTTTCCAACCGATTTCTCATACACAAACTGCAGTTGACCGGCGTTGCCTGATGAAACGTTGTTGTGATGCCTCGTGTAAGGACGAGAAACGCGTACAATCACGTTTCCGACTTAGATAAAGGTCGGATTATAGGCTATCACGATTGCGGTTTATCGTATCGCGACGCTGCTGCTCGCGTTGGTCGAGATCCAATGACTGTTAGCAGAATATGGAATCGGTCGGTTCAGGGTGGTAATACGGAACGCCGTGCTGGATCCCACCGGTCTTGTATCACTAGCAGTCGAGATGACAGGCATTAGTCGCATGTCTCTAACAGATCGTGTAGCCACGTCTCGATCCCTGAGTCAACAGATGGGGACATTTGCAAGAAAACAACCATCTGCACGAACAGTTCGACGACGTTTGCAGCAGCATGGACTATCAGCTAGGTGGCCATGGCTGCGGTTACTCTTGACGCTGCATCACAGACAGGAGCGCCTGCGATGGTGTACTCAACGACGAACCTGCATGCACTAATGGCAAAACGTCATTTTTTCGGATGAATCAAGGTTCTGTTTACAACATCATGATGGTCGCATCCGTGTTTGGCGACATCGCGGTAAACGCACATTGGAAGCGTGTATTCGTCATCGCCATACTGGCGTATCACCCGGCGTGATGGTATGGGGTGCCATTGGTTACACGTCTCGGTCACCTCTTGTTCGCATTGACGGCACTTTGAACAGTGGACGTTACATTTCAGATGTGTTACGACCCGTGGCTCTACCCTTCATTCGATCCCTGCGAAACCCTACATTTCAGCAGGATAATGGGCGACCGCATGTTGCAGGTCCTGTACGGGCCTTACTGGATGCAGAAAATGTTCGACTGCTGCCCTGGCCAGCACATTCTCGAGATCCTTCACCGATTGAAAACGTCTGGTCAATGGTGGCCGTGCAACTGACTCGTCACAATATGGCAGTCACTACTCTTGATGAACTGTGGTATCGTGTTGAAGCTGCATAGGCAGCTGTACCTGTACACGCCATCCAAGCTCTGTTTGACTCAATGCCCAGGCGTATCAAGGTCGTTATTACGGCCAGAGGTTGTTGTTCTGGGCACTGATTTCTCAGAGTCTATGCAGCCAAATTGCGTGGAAATGTAATGACATGTCAGTTCTAGTATAATATATTTGTCCACGAATACCCGTTTATGATCTGTATTTCTTCCTGGTGTAGCAATTTTAATGGTTAGTAGTGTATTTATCTGGCGTACATCTTCTCACAAAGACGAATAATTATGATCTGTCGGCAGAGATATCGAGGCATATCTAACGATCCACCATCATGCATTTGCTTCCTTCTGTTCACTACTGGCTCTATCTTCTGCTTGCATACAGATGCATACTATGTGCCAAACCATCCACATTTTAATACATGGAAAATATTTAAAACCACGTAATATAATAACTAGTATATATTAGGGTAGACAGTCAAATCCCAGCAAATGCGCCTATGAGTTATCATTGTGCTTGAAGTGAATACAGCCCAATATCTTAACAACGTAACACCTCACGTACAGTGAATAGCGTGTACAAGCACTGTACAGCACCTTTTTGGGCTCTAGTTTGTCTGCAGCCGCACACTACTCTGTAAAATTCATATGAGTATTCTTAACATAAGCTATGCTGTTTCTGAAAAAGACAATCACAAGCCAAAGAGAAATATGAACTGTTACGCAGATTGCCTGATAAGGCTCCTGTGTTCTGCACTAACACGAGGAATGGAACCACACAGTTTTCCATAGGGATAAAACGGCGTGAAGCATCGAAACGTGTGATTAAACATTAACAAATGATTGACACACCAAACTGTTTCGTCTATATTTAATTATCAGTAGCAGTCCTCATAATACCCACCCCTATGGAGGAATTAAAGAGTAATGTACTCAACGAGGAAGCTAAAAATAGGGGAATAAATGGGTGCTTTACAACATTCTGTCTGAAAAATGTAAACGAATCTTGAAACTGTCTATGAAAGATATCGCTGATATTTGCAGTCCAGATGTGGTGATTAAAACTATTTCTTTTCGATAAGATAATATAAAGTTTCAGACTAACTGTTCCACGTAAATCCCGCTTGAGGTCTAGTGGGACGTGTTCAGGGTGTTCATTTTAACTGAAGACAATGAAATATCTCAGGTCTAAAAAAGTTGTAATTACAATTTGTGTCTATCAGAGGGGTACATCCAATGATACCATATTCGACCCGCCACCCACCCTGTGCGTGGGTGGCGGAGACAACTTTGAAATCTTCAAAGGGAAACCCCGTTTTTTATTGCAGATTACAATTCGACCGAAAAATCTTCTTCCGTTTTGTCTGAAGCATTTTCTTCG
Organism: Schistocerca nitens; assembly: GCF_023898315.1. NCBI lineage: Eukaryota > Metazoa > Arthropoda > Insecta > Orthoptera > Acrididae > Schistocerca > Schistocerca nitens. Next base: position 1,473,142 of record NC_064619.1, on the reverse strand, counting down.
TCTTGCCACAGATGGCGCTGCAATCGGAGGAACGAATGAGCACAACTACGACAGGCTACCCAAGGCCTGAACCCAATCTCCATGCTTCCCGGGTGAGAAAGGCCAATATTTCATAACTATTAGTTGGAAACCCCCTTTCGCAACGTTGTATTTCTCCGACATATCAATCCGGGGACTACTCGACGCACCATCGTGGCATGTAGCGAACTACAACGTGTGATAACAGGCAATACACTGCTGCCGGAGCTCACGATAGTGCAGACGTAGGACAGATAAAGGCTCTAGACATTACAGTATTTGCGCAGTGCTTATTGTCCACCTATCATTTAGAGAACAGACGTGCAAATGGACGTTGAATGTTACAGAAACAGAAGAAACAACTGAAATTTCCCTGGTTTACGGAGAATGTAACAGAAACGGTGAGGCTGCTGTTGCCTTGCACGCCTTTCCAGAGAAAGCTCGCTCTCGTTCGTTCTTTTACGAGGTTTTGAACACCTTTGCCTGATAGCAGCGTACAGACCGGCAAAAGGAAACGAAGCAAACGTGTTACAGAAGAAGCTACCGAAATAGATGTGCTAGCGGCAGTGCACCACAACCCACGGAATGAGCGCCAGACAATTACACTGCATTCCGATGTGTCCACAAGTAGATGTGTCACAACACTGCAGCTTCATAAGTATCATCCATATCACGTCACTACATCAAGAATTTCATCGCGCTAATTTCCATAACAGGGTATAATCTTGTGAATGGGCACGTCAACAAACGCAATCGACCTCCACGTTCTGTGTCGAGGTATTATTTTCCGATGAGCCTACATTCACAAACCATGGTAGCTTTAACCGGCATAACATGAATTACTGAAGTGTAGAAAATCCCCACTGGGTGTGAAAAGCTGACCATCAACGTTCTGGATCTGTTAACGTTTGGTGTCGCATCTTGGGTGTAACGTCTCTTAGCAAAAGACATATTATGTAATAAAGAGAAAACATTGTGTGTCATGTTTTGTTCTTGTATAAAATTATGTACTGTTTTTTTTTATTTATTTTAGATAATATCTGTGTCGGCGAGTACTGAAACCGCCACAGACGATACTTATTAAATATCAAACAAAGATGAGAATGTGTGACTAGTATAAATAATACAGAACGAACATAAATTTCTCTGTCGTCTTCTTGGAATTACGTAAGTAGGATAGCCTATGACGTGATAGTGTACGCTAGCGTAGCATTCTTTTGTCAAGATTGAGAGAGGGACGCCATTACGTGCTCATTGTAAAGGTGTGTAATAATTAATATATTTAAATGTTTTGAATAGAGTTACTTAGTGAAACCTTGCATTATGATTTGTAATAAGCTTGCCTGGTATATTATCCCATCCCTTTTTCAGTTATTTAAATATTATTCGTGGTGCAGAGCTGCGCTACGAACGAACGAGCCGCTGCCGCGGCGCATTCAAACTGCATTAAATGAAATCTATCATACCGCAAAGAAGCGGGAAGGTAATAGTGAAATAAAATTATTTCTTTCAGCTTTCGGACTTGCAGAGCGGAGCAGCAGATTTTATGATGTGTTTTGCAGGTTGACGCGGGCTGCTGATAATATATTACTAACAGTACAAAAAAGATATTTTACCTTCATAACATAAAAGAAATCTTGCTGTGCTTAGTTCTGGTCTGGCAAACCTTATAGTAAAAACGTCTTTTTCTCCGATAATAGTCTCATGTTCTTGTGCTAGTCGTGGTACTTATTGGTGTTTTACTGTTAACAAAAATCCACTGCAAAATTTTGATGTTGAACAATCATTGCGAACTGTAACATCAGTATTCACAACAAAGTAATTTTCATTAACCTTTTCAATAACTATAAAGTAGGGAAGATATGTTGAACTTTATAGTGAGTTACAGTAACGAAAAAATGTTCCCTTAATAGAAAGCCAGATCCAGAAGAATAAGAACATAATATTTTTTTTTGTTGAAAATTAATGATCCCAAGAAAGTCACGGCACAGCATCACTAAAAGGTATTTCGGGCTCTTTTCGTAGTAACATATTTCATTTAATATATGAGTTGTTACGCGAGTAATAGTAAAACAAAGCAAATAATATAAGAGCAAGCGAAAGTGTCGCCCAAAAACGCGGGGCCCGAATTTGCAGTGGCCACGAAAATAAGAACTGTTTTATGTGTTTTCTTTCATTGTCTATTGTTATATACATGTATGTATTTAGTGCTAAATGTATGTATGTGTCTCATGATTAATGCCATGTATTAATGAATGTACAAAAACTTTTTCATGAAAAAACGCGCCACTGCAAGCGAGTCAGAGGAAAAGATCCTGATAGTACTGAGAAACTGCAACGACTACATAATCCGTGGGCAGCCGAACCCCGAAATCAGATAAACTAAAGGTAAGATTACAGTGTAGTTGTCCTGTTTGTAGAAGCTTAACTCCAGTGATGTGATCTCATATCGCTAGTGGTGTGCGTAGTTTGACGTTAGTATTTATGACAGGGCAAAGTTGAGTGTAGGTAGTAATTTTTAGTGTGCAGTGCATTGTAGATAAACTAACATATTTTGTGTGCAAGTGGTAAAACTGTCAGATCCTATGGTCGAGTAGGTAATTTATGAATATGGTTAAATTGCGTAGTCAACGTCCGAGCAATATGAATACTGAGGAACAGCCATTAGTTAGTGCAGGAAATGTAGAAACGGGTGCATTAAGCAGAACAAGTACTCTCTTTGAGGATATACCATGCGAAAATGTGGGGGCAGGGGCACAGGAAGTGGTGCCACCGCCCACCAGTGCTCAAGGAGATGTAGATAAAGAAATTGCACCACCTCCAGAAAATCAGGAACCAGAGAGTGGTAATCTGCCTGGTGTGTATTCACTTCAGGCGATATTAGAGCGCGTGCTGGATTACCAGGCAAAATTTGCGCAACAGCTAGCTGAGCGAGATCGCCAGCTAGCTGAGCGGGACCAGCAACTTGTGCAATAGTTAGAAATTATGAAAAAAGAGATTGCCTGTATGAAACAGAATTATGAGTCGATACCTAAGGCCGTGCAGGAGTTGACTGTACAGATCAACAACCTGCAAGTAGCAAACACTAACATGGTAGACGAGATAGGTGTCTTAGCCAACCGATTAGAAAAGCTAGAAATAGATTCCACACAGCTTGTAGAGCAGAAATGGAACGAACAAGCGACTAAAATTGAAACCGAATTCAACTCATGGCTAGAAGCGAAGGAGAGTGAGATCGATAAAAATATTAATTCTAAGGTACAAGCAGCCATGGCAGATAGAGATTCCGAATCGTTCAGTACCGCAGTAAATAGTCAGGTACAGAACGATGTGCAAACCATCAAACAAATACTCAGTGAGGATATTCCGCAGTGGCAAGTGAATATTAGCAAACGGATATCCGACTTGGAAAAGGGTTTAGCACAAAGCAGCAAACATCTTGAAAATGAAACCATGTCGCCAACAGCCAATGTTTTTGGCAACGCACAAACTTATACGCGACGCAACAATGGTGAATCTTTAGCTTCGGTTCGGAGCACACAGCCTATGTCCCAGAAGCAAACCAGTATAGTCCAAAAATATTAGTTGAGGAAAGTTTGATCAAAAATAGGCAGTTTCAAACGTTTACTACTGAACGGAAGTCAGTACACCCAGTAGTATTCATAAAAAGCTTTAAAAACATCTTGCCTAGTGTGTGGAACGAAGCACAGAAAATTCAATACGTAATGTCATACATTCATGGTGATGCAGCGTTGTGGGCTACGGAAGTAGCGGACAGCTGCATGACGTATGAACAGTTCGAAAGGGCGTTTTTGTCGAAATACTGGTCGCCTTGTATACAAGAGCGGCTAAGAAAAGAAGTATACAATCCCGAACCGTACTCACCCCGTCTTGGGAATTTGAGACGGTATTTCGAGAAGTATATAAACAAGACGCGCTACTGGGATGAGCCGATCTCACCAAGAGACATAATAAGACTCCTAAAATCACATTTACCCATTCATATCAAAGAGAAACTAATACACGTACCAGAGAACGACATGGAACATTTCCTGTCTGTTCTAGAAGCAATAGACTTAATCCAGGAAGACGCAAAAGCAGCGTGTGATCACTCATGGAACAATGGATCAGGGTGTAAACATGACAGAAATAATAGTGCACAAAACCACAACCATGGAAACGGTGGGGGTGGTAACAAGCGGCAAGAGCATTCGCAAAATGGTAATAATGGTAGAAGTCAGAACAGGTGTGGGCAGCCGTCCCATAATAAAAAGCGTCGATTTGACGACCGGTACGATTCCGGACTGCCAGGGACCAACCGCTGGAAAAATGCGCGAGGTCAGTGGCATAGCAATTACAGCGACAGTAATCGCAATTGGAATCAGAATCAGCGACCAAGCCCAGAGCGGCAGGGTAATGACCTGTACGATAACAACAGACCACCACTGCAAAACGCGCCTATTGCGCAGTCGTGGCGGCCTACAAATCAAAACGTACACATAGTAGAGGTCGCGGACAATAGCCGTCCAAGTACCTCGCAAGCAAGCCATCCAACAAACTAGAATCGGCCACGATATGCTCTCCATCGCTGGCCGAGGGGTGGAGTGAGAGCAACACGAATGACTATAATATGCCTGGAATACATATGCTGCGATACAACGACGGTATCAGTATGGATAAAGATCTGACCGAACCGCATGAATGTAAGAAAGATAGCAACGAAAATGTGCAAGCCATAATAGAAGCGAAAATCAATGAGGTTGCAGGGAATATAATCATCGACACAGGTGCCTCAGTGAGTGTAATGAGTACAGAATTGGTTAAAGCGATGGGGAAGGGACGTAGCATACCGACTTTCCCGGTTAATAATTGCAAGGTGTCTGGAGCTAAAAGTGCACAGGGCCAATTAGTTAAGTACCAGGTGCAGCTGGAGATTTGTAAGGAGGGCGAAGCCATAGTGAGCTCGTTCCTCATTGTTAAAGGGTTAAAGGTGGCCTGAATTCTGGGAGTAGATTTTCTCCGTGAGAGGGGCACAGTGATCGACCTCTCCTCGGGAAAACTAAGCACAGTTAATAAAGGTAGGAGGATTGAGTTGTCTATGATGAAATCGAAGGAGGTACTTGTGCCATGTTGCAACCGAATAGATATCAAAGGTAGGAACCCCTGGGTACTACACCTCAATGATTATTCACCTGTGACGGATCTCTATTATCAAAGTATAGAAGATAGGAATTTTGAAACAAATGTTGATGCATTTCATACCAAAGTACAGGAATCTGAAAGTTTAAGCAACATACAAAAACAACAGTTGACGCAGCTGCTATTGGAATATACCATGGTATTTACCGACCGACCAGGAATAATCAAGGGGTACCACTATCACATAGAGGTGATGCCACACAAAATATACTGTCGCGCATCTTACTCCATCCCTTGGTCGAGGAGGGAAGTAGTGGCTAAAGAGATTTGAAAGATGTTAGAGTGGGATGGTAAAATTATTTATTCAATGACCTGTCAGATGTAAATAGTAGCAGTAAGACGATTTCAATTGTGTTTTAGAGTATAAGTATGTGAGCTTTAAGAAAGAATTTATGTGTATTTAAAATTTTGAGGAAGTAAAACATAAATAAGTAAGCATAGCATGAAAGTAGAATCAGTAAACTGAGCAATAGCATGCAAATTGAAGACTTTGTTTACAGACAATTAGTGTCATTAAAATACTATATGCTCATCAAGCAATGAACAATCATTTTGTTGATAAAATAATGATTAATTTCTTGAATCATTTTTCATTTGTAGTAAGTAAGTACAATTAATGATGACATCTCATATAGTAATGTAACAGGTGTAATTGTGTTAGAATTAAGGAACCCTGAGAGAGAGTCTCTACTGGCCAAAAATTGACTCATCAAGCAATGAACAATCATTTTGTTGATAAAATAATGATTAATTTCTTGAATCATTTTTCATTTGTAGTAAGTAAGTACAATTAATGATGACATCTCATATAGTAATGTAACAGGTGTAATTGTGTTAGAATTAAGGGACCCTGAGAGAGAGTCTCTACTGGCCAAAAATTGACTTTGTAGTACGAAACAATTATGTGATGTAACGTTACTGTCAATAGTGATCTGAGAACGACACTGGAGCAGAATTCAATCAAAGACAAACCCGTTCCGTGTGACCTACGCTTTGTATGTATCGATGCTTCAATTGAAGCATGTGTACTGGGTACATGTCCTTGAGTATTAATTACGCGATACGCGAATCAAATCAATCAACGCGGAAACTACACTGTAGTCCTGTAGGACAGATCATTTAAAAACAAAAAAAATTTACTAGTACTAAATGATGTATTTATTGAGCAATATTCCCAAGTCCAGCTGTCATGCACATGGTAAAATCTGTTTGCTACATGGGTGAGATAACCTGGCAAGCTACACCGAAAAAAGAAAAGAAAACTATGTAAAAAAAAATCACATACCTTTAAATTTACTTTCTAATTACAAAAAAAAAGCCATATATGCCTAGTAACAGTACTAAAAGTGTGTAAGGACATGGTAAACACAATGGACTCAATGTAGATGAGAGTGATTATGCTAAGAACAGTTGATATGCATTAAAAATAAACTGTGTGCATAAACAATCTAGGAAAGGACGGAATATTGTGTTTAGCAGGGACAGAAAATGACTGTTGTATCTGCACCAGTATATACGTCGGTGTAAGTCAAGTGTTGAGTGACTAACTGTCATAGTGCAGTGCTCAACGAACAATATACTGTGTGTAAAAACGGTAGTTAGTGATCCGTTCGGAGTCGATTCAAACAAACATCGCTCGACGGAAACATTTAGTGTGTGTGAACCGAAACATTTTCGCGAGTTGAGAGACGCTCTGGCAGCGTATCGACCGTGAGAACAAATGAAAGTGTGTAGTACAACGTGCGTGTCACAATGCGATTCACTTGTGAAGCCACAAGAAACCTGTTATCACGCCAAAACACCCTGTGCATACCAGCGAAACGACGGCTTACTGAACAATAAACGCTTTTAACCAAGTTGCATTTTCTTCCACAGCGAATAATCTGTATCCTTAAAGACAGTACACCGTTGTGGAATATTTGTTTCATGCGTTGTGACGGGGAGCCATGCGGAGAAGCAGAGATGGGTGCCATGCCGCTAGCCAGCCGGTCGCGGGAAACCACTGCAACCCGCCGACATTGGTGAATGGTTCGGCGCGGTTCGCGACTGCACGGGCGCCACCCCAACACTCCGTCGCTGTTACTGCGAGCAGGTCGTCGACCCCAGCGGTCGTTGGCACGCCGCGTTCCAGACGACGCTACGCAACAATTGCTTCGCGCCGCCCGCTCCGTACGACATTGTTGACATTCAACCGACATTACCAACTACGTACGCTGTTAATGTACTAATATGTAAATGATTTATTGGACACGAAATTACGTGACAAACATTTTTTTCTTTAGTTTACTGTGTGTAGACTCAAAATATTCATTTGTTCGGTGATATATGTTATATGTTTTCGTCACATTAGTGAAGCAAACTGACACGAATGACATACCATGGTAGAACATTTGTCGTGAGTAAGTGTAGAGACAATCCATTACACTACTGTAGAACTGTTTAATGATTGACTTTCAGTGTGACACAGAACACAAATATTATCACGAATGTGAAAGAGTGTAGAAGGTACATTTTTAACAAGGAGACTAAAAGTTTAACATTTTGCCATAAATAACCTTTGTTATCTGTGAACATTGGATAAATTCCAACCTTTTTTGATGAACAATCAAACTGTGTTTTAAGACAAACCAGGCGAGATGACCATGGCTCCGGCCCAGTTTTCCCAGGTTTTCTGTCCGCACGTAGCCCGAATGGGGGAACCAGAAAACTGTAATGACCCTGGGACTAGGTTTACGGTCACCTCGCAAAGTGTGAGAAAACCATAAAGAGTGTAACTAAAACTATAAGGCAAAAGAGCAAAGACGTGAAAAATGAATATTCCAAATAAGGTGACAAACAAGGACAAAACGGACGTTAGTGGCAGCATATTGCCGAACATTGTTAACGTTAGTCAATTGCTGCCAGGGGGCATTGTAACATCTCTTAGCAAAAGACATATTATGTAATAAAGAGAAAACATTGTGTGTCATGTTTTGTTCTTGTATAAAATGATGTACTGTTTTTTTTATTTATTTTAGATAATATCTGTGTCGGCGAGTACTGAAACCGCCACAGACGATACTTATTAAATATCAAACAAAGATGAGAATGTGTGACTAGTATAAATAATACAGAACAAACATAAATTTCTCTGTCGTCTTCTTGGAGTTACGTAAGTAGGATAGCCTATGACGTGATAGTGTACGCTAGCGTAGCATTCTTTTGTCAAGATTGAGAGAGGGACGCCATTACGTGCTCATTGTAAAGGTGTGTAATAATTAATATATTTAAATGTTTTGAATAGAGTTACTTAGTGAAACCTTGCATTATGATTTGTAATAAGCTTGCCTGGTATATTATCCCATCCCTTTTTCAGTTATTTAAATATTATTCGTGGTGCAGAGCTGCGCTACGAACGAACGAGCCGCTGCCGCGGCGCATTCAAACTGCATTAAATGAAATCTATCATACCGCAAAGAAGCGGGAAGGTAATAGTGAAATAAAATTATTTCTTTCAGCTTTCGGACTTGCAGAGCAGAGCAGCAGATTTTATGATGTGTTTTGCAGGTTGACGCGGGCTGCTGATAATATATTACTAACAGTACAAAAAAGATAATTTACCTTCATAACATAAAAGAAATCTTGCTGTGCTTAGTTCTGGTCTGGCAAACCTTATAGTAAAAACGTCTTTTTCTCCGATAATAGTCTCATGTTCTTGTGCTAGTCGTGGTACTTATTGGTGTTTTACTGTTAACAAAAATCCACTGCAAAATTTTGATGTTGAACAATCATTGCGAACTGTAACATCAGTATTCACAACAAAGTAATTTTCATTAACCTTTTCAATAACTATAAAGTAGGGAAGATATGTTGAACTTTATAGTGAGTTACAGTAACGAAAAAATGTTCCCTTAATAGAAAGCCAGATCCAGAAGAATAAGAACATAATATTTTTTTTGTTGAAAATTAATGATCCCAAGAAAGTCACGGCACAGCATCACTAAAAGATATTTCGGGGCTCTTTTCGTAGTAACATATTTCATTTAATATTTGAGTTGTTACGCGAGTAATAGTAAAACAAAGCAAATAATATAAGAGCAAGCGAAATGGGGAAAAAATCTTTGGTCCGTTTGTTTTCGACGGCATTTGAAAGGACGGAAATATCGAAAGTTTTTGGAGCAGCAACTACCGGTACAACTGCAGGATGTTGTTCTGGACGTTCGACAACCTATGTGGTTTCAGCATCACGGTTGTCCAGTGCATTACGCAACTGAAGGATAGCCAGAGGTGGCCATATTAATTGGCCTTCAAGGACGCCGGATTTGATGTTGCCGGAGTTCCGTCTGGGAGACATTTAAAATATAATGATTATCGCAAGTACCAACAGGCCATGAAGACATGGTCGACCGCATCAGAAACGCCTTTGCTGACATTCCCGCAGATATGCCTCTGACAGGTGTGTGGTTATTTGAAAAGCGGATCACTAAGTTTAAAGTTTGCGGTACTTCGTTTTGACCGTACTCTAATTGGAAAAGCAGAGCAGGGTTCTCCCCGATCCATGGTCACGGTGGTGCGTGGAGTAGCCCCCTGTTCGATATGTTGGAGGAATACAACGTTGTGAGTGGAGTTTCCAATTAGAAGTTCTGAAATACTGACGTGCCCTGCTCTAGCAGCATGGAGGTAGAGTCCGAAGTGCCAGTGGCTCTATTCTAGGGCCATTGAGTATCCATTTCTATTCCTCCGATTACAGTGCCATCTATGGCGAAAGGAAGAAAATGTTTCTGACGAAACGCATGTATTTTGCCGTAGAATCGTAATCTGCAGTAAAAAACGTTAGATCCCGCTGAAGATTTCAACTTGTGCCCCGCCACCAACGCAGGGGGGTGGGGTAGCGTTTCGAGTGTGGTTTCACTGAAAGTACCTCTGCGAGACAAAGAAATTGGAACTATAACTCTTTTGATCCGATGTATAGTTTTCGAGATATTTCACCGTCTTTAGTTAAGACGAACACTCTGTATATTTCTTTTACATTTTTAGTAAGAAAGAGGCTTGGCAAAATTTTTAATGCGTATCTTCGGTGAGGAATAAGTATATCACAACCCAAAATTTCAACACTGGATCTTACAAACTGAATAAACAAAATGTTTAGGGAAGAGTTAACGATACAAAGAAAGGAATAAGTGTGACAAAAGATGCTGGGGCTGAAAGAAAGGAGAAAAAGATATTGATGATGAATAAATATGTGAGAAAATGCTACAACATCTGAGTTTTTTGACATTTTGTTTGCTTGCTAAGTCATTTCGAATGACAAAGATAAAGAAAGGTTGAATAACTGGCTCTACAGAATTAAAAACAAATAAAAACAATCAAAAACAGTGAAAATTTGACGAATACATTCACAAAAAGCCAAATCGAGACCAAAATTCCCTAAAGACAAGTGTAAATGTAAGTAACCCCAGGCACCAGACTGGAAGTACAGCAATATGACCAGTTACACAAGTACACGTAAGTACCTGTCATAATACAGTTATCAGGTTTAAAACTCTACAGCGTCTTTAGAACTTTCAACGATAACAAACAACGTATTTCATCTGACTCGTCAGAGCCGCAAAGATAAAGGCAGAAGCTACTGTTTGCACACGTCTTACGTAATACGGAAACACGTAAAATTCTCCAACATTGCCGAACACACAGACGCAATAGGATACCAAGGAAAAGGCACCTATGGCTACGTACGTCGGTATACAAAAGTATAAAGAGGCAAAATCGGCAAACAGTAATCCCAAGGAAATGGTATGGCTAACAATAACATAGATACCCTAATTTAGTTACCACTGAACCACATTTATGAGAGGCAAGTGTTTGATTTAGTCATTGAAAATGAAATTACATTAGAAACTCGAACTGCTTTCCAAATCCTTGCAGGACGAGAGCTTTATGGCGGCACCAAATTACAAAGTTGCTTACCCGCACCAAATTACAAAGTTGCTTACCCGTGCGTGATGGATGAAATTATCGGATGTCGTCAGTAGGCTAGATAGTGGTGGCGGCGGCTAAATTGTAAAGCACAGCCTTTGGACTCTCGCTTCACATTAGCTGCTTGGGGCTACTAGAAGTGTAGATATATGCACGACGATAACATTTCAGCCACATGATGGAACTGTTAGTGTCAGCTTGCGCTTTTGCCACGTATCTCACATACCAAACTCCCAATGTGGTGATTAAGATCCACATATAGAAACCTGCTGAACTATTTGTAATTGTGTGGCTCCTTATGGGGCGCCATTTTACAAGTGTTTATTACGAGACCAAGAATAACAATAGTGGGAAGGGCTTGGCTTACAGTACTATCGGACTAATAAACTGACAATAGTCGCTTTAGTGTGTAATTTCAGAGGCCTTCGAAGAATCAAATCGTCAGCTGCAGTAGGCGTGGACTACTGCAGTAATTGCTGTAACACGCCGGCCGCGGTGGTCTAGCGGTTCTAGGCGCTCAGTCCGGAACCGCGTGACCGCTACGGTCGCAGGTTCGAATCCTGCCTCGGGCATGGATGTGTGTGATGTCCTTAGGTTAGTTAGGTTTAAGTAGTTCTAAGTTCTAGGGGACTGATGACCACAGATGTAAAGTCCCATAGTGCTTAGAGCCATTTGAACCAATTGCTGTAACAGTATCATTTTATTAGTGTGTAAACAGAACATGGAGGCACTATTCACTAAAATGCTTCCTTTTTCCGTTTAAGTAAAAATTGCTATCGACTTCACGATCCTTACCTTTCTCCAAACATATACTCCTTTTAACTGTCTTAACGCTCACGGAGCCTCATTAGCTTTTGGTTCTTGCCACCGAAGTCCTAATCTACTGCATCTAGCGAGGCATTACCGGTTTCAGAACATTTCTGCACATTTGCGACGTATCAGTACCGCACTCCTCCCCTCCCCCATTTTGTCCTCTCATACATTTTCTCCCATCTCAGTTTTCCCTGCTACTTGTGACACGCACTGTATGCAGACCTGCACTTGGGCTCCGCTGATACCCTTCTCAACTTGGCGCCGCGACAGATCGTTACTAATTCTGATACGCCCTGTATAGAAAGCTCACACTCGCGGCGTCTCTTGGGCCTCTCTCAGCTTTTTACCTTAGGCGGCGGCTTGCGGTGCTTGAGCCGTTAAGGCCGCCGCCACGAGGCTCACACTGTTCAGCTGTGTCTGATACTTTCTCCCCATGTTAAGTCCATACATTATTTCAAACTGAGGTGCGCTGCTATCTATGTGTTCACGCCTGCACTCACAGGCACACAGTCGTTATTCCACTCTCCAACTGTCGGCTAACACTTGCTGTCTCTCTCCTATATAGCAGCTCCATAATATTGATTATATTCAATAAGATTGCTTCAAGGTTGCACCCGTTGTCCGAATGTTGGGGTCTCGAGTAAGACCATTTGAATTTAATGTTGTAGTGACGACGTCTGTTGTGTTGCAGCACCGGCTTGAAGGACAATCCAGTGAACCAGCAGACTCCCGAATGTGATAATGAAGTTTAGCACAATCTTTGGGGAGGATCCTTCATTGTACCCCAGCTTGTCCAGCTACCAAAGTTTACAGAAATCATACCACGTAAAGATTTGGATAATTTAATGGACACCATGCTCAGCAACAGACGATTTCAAGTATTCCTTGGAGACAAAGGGAGCAGATGGTGAAAGCTGAATAATGGGTCATGTAAGGTGCCTCTTACGTGAGGAAGACATTTTTACAAGTATTAATAAAACGTTGTCTCTTATTGATGTATTCACGGTAGTTAGGAAGTGCTGCAGTCCGTAGCCGGCCATGAGTCGGAGAGCATTTCCCACGCTGGCTGGCTTGGTGACGAAGCGACCATATGTCGCGCGTAGTGGGGTGGGGCTCGGCGCTGGACAGTAGCAACGAGCTTCAGCCTGGGAAATATACGTGACGGGAAGTACCGCCAACTTGGCGCCAAAGTCACCGATTTTGTTTACTTATGTTTAATAATTGAAGTCGTTTATGACAACGTCAATACTAGGACGAGCCTCTGGATGTTTAAAATTATTTATCATAATTTTGCCTCGTTAAAATTCACACCCGTTCATTAACAAATGCATATGTTAGTAAGTACGGACTTGATCGGAAATCCACGAACTCCGACGAGACTAGTAAGAGATACGGACTGCGCGCCAAAGCCGGCAGTCGGCGTTCAGGGCTCTTCCTGTCTTGTTCGATGGTAGCCATGCTCTCAGTTACGAGTACTTTGTGACATGAGTGTTTCATTATTGATCTAACACGAATAAAAGTGATATTACGGCATTCTGAATGTTAATTTCGAGCAAATACATACCTCAAAGTTGATCGACAGCAATTTCACATAATTAGCTTCCACCGACAGAGACATCGAATGCGCCAATGAAGAATCTGCACGGGACGACATTTACGAGTGCTGCACCGCGCACAGGTAGGAAGAAATCCGACGACACGACCCACTAAGGCGGATCAAGGAAGGTCTGACTTACACTCGCAAATTCCGGGTGGAAATGCTGACCAGTCATACTGTACGCCACATACACCACCCTCTACGGACTCGCGGCTGAGCTGAGTGATAACAGTATCAGTTTAGAAGTGACGGGATTTTGCAGCTACCGTGGGGCTCTGTGTTATCACTTACACTTTTTAATCTTTATACCAATGATATGTCCAACACTAGCGATAAAAAGATACAATTTTCTGACCACAGATTTATACATAATGGGCGCCTATTTCCAGAACTGGAAATAAAAAAGCCAAAGCCATACAAAACAGAAATAAAAGTTTACCATCTCAATAACCGTGACGCAAATCGCAAATTAAATATGGTCTTCGAAAACGTCCCCCTGGAACATAAATCCATACCCAAAATACTTGGCGGTCATTTCAGACCTGGGTCTTACCTTCAAGAATCATTTAGAAAATGTACCAAGAAAATGAACCCCACAAATGATATTGTCAGAAAAATAGCTGAGTCAGGATGGGGTTCAAATGCAGACACTCTTCGTATTGGTGCGTTGGCATTACTTTACTTCACTTCACGGCAAAGTACTGTGCTCCAGTATGGAAAAACAGTGCACATGTACGCATGCTTCGCTTCAAGTCGCATCAAGCAATGAGAATAATCAGTGGCACTACTAAATCTACACGACTTGGCTGTCTGTATTATGTAATATTACACCTGCGTCAAGAAGAAGAGAAACAGCCGCAATACGAGAGTTTCAAAACTTATCAACTACAGAATACACCTGCCAGCAGACTCAGATGTAGCAAACCACCCTGGCCAACGAAAGATGCGCGTCATGTAAATGATGTTTGTCAAGAATAGAGAGGTTTGGCAGAGGTTTCCTCCGACTAATTGTCGTCTTGTAACTGACCCTAACAAACGTGTGAATGGATTTAGTGTTCCCAGAAAACTACGGACACCTCTGAATCGATTCCGTACAGTGAATGGATGATGTGGTGCCTGTTTGTGTGAATGGAGGTTCAAAGACGACCCAGCGTGCTACTGTGCTGATTATGTACAAAATATGCAGCACTTCCAGAATGAGGTTTTCACCCTGCAGTGGAGTGTGCGCTGATATGAAACTTCCTGGCAGATTAAAACTGTGTGCCGGACCGAGACTCGAACTCGGGACCTTTGCCTATCGCGGGTAAGTGCTCTACTAATTTAGCTACCCAAGCACGACTCACGCCCCGTCCTCACAGCTTCACTTCTGCCAGTACCTCGTCTGCTACCTTCTAAACTTTACAGAAGCTCTCCTGCGAACCTTGCAGAAATAGCACCCCTGAAAGAAAGGATATTGCGGAGACATGGCTTAGCCACAGCCTGGGGGATGTTTCCAGAATGAGATTTTACTCTGCAGCGGAGTGATAATGAAGTTTAGGAAATTCTTCGGGGAGGATCCTTCATTGTACCCCAACTTGTCCTTCAACCAAAGTTTACAGAAATAATACCACGTAAAGATTTGGTTAATTTAATGGACAGCATCTTCAGCAACAGACGATTTCAAGTATTCCTTGGAGACAAAGGGAGCAGGTGGCGATGGCTTAATGATGGGCTACCATAGGGCTGCGTGTTATCACCTACGCTTTTCAATCTTTATACCAAAGATAGGGTTAACACTAGCCCTAAAAAGATACAATTTTCTGACGACCTAGTACTACAAAATTGTTAAGGCTTTCGTGGCCACTTGTTGACAAACTGCCTATTGGCTTCTGTCTCGGGTTCTTCGGCCGACGTTCATCTAATGATTTTTCTGACGTTTCGCCAGCACGAGTGGCTGGCATTGTCAAAGCTTCACCCTCCATTGCCGGTGGTGAACTGGAGGCGAGCTCGCGGCCGCAGACTATATGTACCTGGCGCGCCAACGTCCGAGGGCTTCTCCGCGGTCATTTCCGGTGCGGTTCTCCTCTTGCTACCTGCGACGGTCGTTCGCTGCAGTACGGGAAGCCAGGATCCGTTTACCTTAAGGCTTTCCTCTTTCTTGTTGAAACTGTTCGCGTGTTTTTGGATTTCTACAGCTTCTCTGAACAAGCGCGTGTGATAGTGCTTCTCTACAGCCAGAACTTCCGTGTCGGCGAATTTTATTACGTGGTCGGTCTCATTCAGTGCGTGTTCTGCCACGGCCGATTTCTCCACCTGCCCCAACCTGCAATGTCGCTTATGCTCTTTGATCCTGGTGTTAATGGATCGTCCAGTCATTCCGACATAAACTTTTCCGCATGTGCAAGGTATACGGTATATTCCCGACATTGCAAGTGGGTCTCTTTTCTCCTTCGCCGATCTAAGACACTCTTTGATCTTCCTTGTCGGTTTGAAAATCGTCTTCACGCCGTGTTTGCGCAATATACGGCCGATTCTGTCCGTCACTCTGGGAATGTATGGCAGAAAGGCCGTACCCGACGTTTCTTTTTCTGGTTCCTTACTTCGCCGAGTGTTTGGCTCTGTTACACTTCTAATGTAATTTGTGCAGTACCCATTGCTCCTCAGAACAGTTTCCAGGTGTTGCATTTCTCGTTTGAGGTGTTGAGGCTCACATACTCGTCCTGCTCTCGTTACGAGCGTACTAATCATGCCTCTTTTCTGGCTCGGGTGGTGGTTTGACAGTTTGTGGAGGTATCGGTCCGTGTGTGTCGGTTTTCGATACACGCTGTGTCCCAGGTTTTCGCCATCCCTTGTGACCAGCACATCTAGAAATGGCAGTTTCCTGTCCTTTTCTACCTCCATGGTAAATGTTATGTTGGCATGGAGGCTGTTCAAGTGTCTCAGGAATTCACCGAGCTGTTCTTCACCATGGCTCCACACCACTGTCGTGGTGTGGAGCCATGGTGAAGAACAGCTCGGTGAATTCCTGAGACACTTGAACAGCCTCCATGCCAACATAACATTTACCATGGAGGTAGAAAAGGACAGGAAACTGCCATTTCTAGATGTGCTGGTCACAAGGGATGGCGAAAACCTGGGACACAGCGTGTATCGAAAACCGACACACACGGACCGATACCTCCACAAACTGTCAAACCACCACCCGAGCCAGAAAAGAGGCATGATTAGTACGCTCGTAACGAGAGCAGGACGAGTATGTGAGCCTCAACACCTCAAACGAGAAATGCAACACCTGGAAACTGTTCTGAGGAGCAATGGGTACTGCACAAATTACATTAGAAGTGTAACAGAGCCAAACACTCGGCGAAGTAAGGAACCAGAAAAAGAAACGTCGGGTACGGCCTTTCTGCCATACATTCCCAGAGTGACGGACAGAATCGGCCGTATATTGCGCAAACACGGCGTGAAGACGATTTTCAAACCGACAAGGAAGATCAAAGAGTGTCTTAGATCGGCGAAGGAGAAAAGAGACCCACTTGCAATGTCGGGAATATACCGTATACCTTGCACATGCGGAAAAGTTTATGTCGGAATGACTGGACGATCCATTAACACCAGGATCAAAGAGCATAAGCGACATTGCAGGTTGGGGCAGGTGGAGAAATCGGCCGTGGCAGAACACGCACTGAATGAGACCGACCACGTAATAAAATTCGCCGACACGGAAGTTCTGGCTGTAGAGAAGCACTATCACACGCGCTTGTTCAGAGAAGCTGTAGAAATCCAAAAACACGCGAACAGTTTCAACAAGAAAGAGGAAAGCCTTAAGGTAAACGGATCCTGGCTTCCCGTACTGCAGCGAACGACCGTCGCAGGTAGCAAGAGGAGAACCGCACCGGAAATGACCGCGGAGAAGCCCTCGGACGTTGGCGCGCCAGGTACATATAGTCTGCGGCCGCGAGCTCGCCTCCAGTTCACCACCGGCAATGGAGGGTGAAGCTTTGACAATGCCAGCCACTCGTGCTGGCGAAACGTCAGAAAAATCATTAGATGAACGTCGGCCGAAGAACCCGAGACAGAAGCCAATAGGCAGTTTGTCAACAAGTGGCCACGAAAGCCTTAACAATTTTGTATTACGCCTCTACGGGGAGGAGATTTGCA
This sequence comes from Schistocerca nitens, assembly GCF_023898315.1. Lineage (NCBI taxonomy): Eukaryota > Metazoa > Arthropoda > Insecta > Orthoptera > Acrididae > Schistocerca > Schistocerca nitens. The sequence continues at coordinate 1,455,420 of NC_064619.1, read as the reverse complement.
GATTGTACCGACGCCTTGACCAACGACGGAAGAAGAAAGCGCGACTGATGTCCTCTCTCGCCTTTCTGTCACGGTGCCGAGATGAATGTGCTACACCGAAGTTCTTGAGATGCAAGCGCCTATTCACCACCGCCCAAGCACATCGTATCTACGACAGAATGGAACGAGCTTTTCTTCGTGAGCGAATACATACAACACGGAGAGACTTGGCAAGAACGGATCAGGAACTTCTGGACATTTTCTATCAACTAAGTAGCAGAATGCATCGAGACGACTGGGACAAGATCGACAGCATCACTCACAGGAGCATGCAGAACGAACTCGAGCGCTGCACCGAGCGGCAAAAGAAAAAGTTTGAAAGATGCCGGAAGCAGACCGACAAGGCGATTCCCGACATGTCACACACAGTGGTCAACCTCACTGAACGACAATTGACCGAAGAGGAAGTGTCGGTCCTTCAAAAAGGAGGGAATTTCGCTATCATCCCGAGAACTATACCTATGGAGGACATCATTGCCAACACCGAAGCAGCCATTCGGACCCTTCCTTGTGAAAGGGCAGAGGAAATACGCACTGAAACAGCCAGGATACTGCGCCGAGCAAAACCACCAGCTTGCAACCTGAAGAAAGAAGAGGAACAAGCCATTAAGAATCTCAACGCCGACAAGAGTATATTGGTACTGCCTGCCGATAAGGGGAATGCGACCGTCGTAATGAAGACCGAAGATTATGAGCAAAAGATCCGAGACCTATTAGATCCGACGACGTACCGAAAACTAAGCGCAGATCCGACGCAGCGTATCACTCGGAATACGAATCGATTAATCAAGGCGTCTTCTCTGCCGGCGGACATACAGAGACACCTGCGCAACACAGAAGCCCTACCACCTCGGCTGTATGGATTACCCAAGATCCATAAGAACAACGTTCCACTGAGACCGATCGTTAGCGCTCCTGGCTCACCAACGTATAAACTGGCGAAACACTTGGCCTCTCTGCTACAGCCACACGTGGGAAAGACCGACACATACATTAAGGACTCAGGACATTTCATTGAGAAGCTGAAGAAACTGAAACTTGCGCCAAACGACATCCTGGTCAGTTTTGATGTTGTTTCGTTATTTACGAAAGTGCCACTCAGCGACGCTCTGGAGCACATCGGTTCCATGTTCCCGCAAGACATCAAAAAGCTCTTCCATGCATGTCTCACCACGAGCTATTTCACGTGGAATGGCGATTTCTACGAACAGCTGGAAGGCGTCGCCATGGGTAGTCCTCTCAGTCCAGTGGTGGCCAACTTCTTCATGGAACAATTCGAAGCACAGGCACTGGACTCGGCGACTTGCAAACCTAAGGTGTGGTACAGGTACGTCGATGATACTTTCGTGGTGTGGAGCCATGGTGAAGAACAGCTCGGTGAATTCCTGAGACACTTGAACAGCCTCCATGCCAACATAACATTTACCATGGAGGTAGAAAAGGACAGGAAACTGCCATTTCTAGATGTGCTGGTCACAAGGGATGGCGAAAACCTGGGACACAGCGTGTATCGAAAACCGACACACACGGACCGATACCTCCACAAACTGTCAAACCACCACCCGAGCCAGAAAAGAGGCATGATTAGTACGCTCGTAACGAGAGCAGGACGAGTATGTGAGCCTCAACACCTCAAACGAGAAATGCAACACCTGGAAACTGTTCTGAGGAGCAATGGGTACTGCACAAATTACATTAGAAGTGTAACAGAGCCAAACACTCGGCGAAGTAAGGAACCAGAAAAAGAAACGTCGGGTACGGCCTTTCTGCCATACATTCCCAGAGTGACGGACAGAATCGGCCGTATATTGCGCAAACACGGCGTGAAGACGATTTTCAAACCGACAAGGAAGATCAAAGAGTGTCTTAGATCGGCGAAGGAGAAAAGAGACCCACTTGCAATGTCGGGAATATACCGTATACCTTGCACATGCGGAAAAGTTTATGTCGGAATGACTGGACGATCCATTAACACCAGGATCAAAGAGCATAAGCGACATTGCAGGTTGGGGCAGGTGGAGAAATCGGCCGTGGCAGAACACGCACTGAATGAGACCGACCACGTAATAAAATTCGCCGACACGGAAGTTCTGGCTGTAGAGAAGCACTATCACACGCGCTTGTTCAGAGAAGCTGTAGAAATCCAAAAACACGCGAACAGTTTCAACAAGAAAGAGGAAAGCCTTAAGGTAAACGGATCCTGGCTTCCCGTACTGCAGCGAACGACCGTCGCAGGTAGCAAGAGGAGAACCGCACCGGAAATGACCGCGGAGAAGCCCTCGGACGCTGGCGCGCCAGGTACATATAGTCTGCGGCCGCGAGCTCGCCTCCAGTTCACCACCGGCAATGGAGGGTGAAGCTTTGACAATGCCAGCCACTCGTGCTGGCGAAACGTCAGAAAAATCATTAGATGAACGTCGGCCGAAGAACCCGAGACAGAAGCCAATAGGCAGTTTGACCTAGTACTACTTTATCAAGCAAGAAAGCTGGAAGAGTGAGAAGTACCTCTGACCACAGATTTACACATAATGGGCGCCTATTCCAAGAACTGGAGATTGAAGCCAAAGCCATACAAAACGGAGATAAAAGCTTACCATCTCAATAAACGTGACGCAAATCGCAAATTAAGTGTGGTCTTCAAAAACGTCCCCCTGGAACATAAATCCATACCCAAAATACTTGGTCATTGAGACTGGCTTCTTACCTTTAAGAATCATTTAGAAAAAGTACCAAAAAAATGAACTCCAGAATTGATATTGTCAGAAAACTGGCTGATACCGGGCGGGGTTCAAATGCAGACACTCTTCGTATTGGTGCGTTGGCATTGGTTTACTCCACGGCAGAATACTGTGCTCCAGTATGGAAAAACAGTGCACATGTAAGCATGCTTCGCGTCAGGTCGCATCGAGCAATGAAAATAGTCAGTGGCACTACAAAATGTACAAGGCTCTATCTGATTTGTGTAATATAGCAGCTGCGGCAAGAAGACGAGAAACAGCAGCAATACGAGAGTTTCAAAACTTCGCTCACCAGAACTCTCTCATCAACTACAGAATACGGCTGCCAGCAGACTCAGATGTATAAAACCACCCTGGCCAACGCAAGATGCGCGTCTCGTATATGATGTTTGTCAAGAATGGAAAGAGGTTTGGCAGAGGTTTCCTCCGACTAATTGTCGTCTTGTAACTGATCCTAACAAAAGTGTGAATGGATTTGGAGTTCCCAGAAAACTACGGACACTCCTGAATCGATTCCATACAGCGAATGGATGATGTGGTGGCTGTTCAAAGACGACCCAGCGCGTGACTTTGTTGATCATGTGCAAACTATGCAGCACTCGGTACAAGGCTGTACAGAACGTAAATTTCCTGGTGGACTGAGCGAGCTACAAAGAGCTGCAGAGTGGCTTAGAGACCTACATATTCAGTTACAATATTTTCTCTGTATTGTTTATTTGCTTGTTTGTATTATACGAAGTAATTGATAGGTGAACCTGCGCTGTGTAAAGAGAAACTGCCTACGGTTACAGATGCCTTGAAAATAACTTTTAATGCATGAATAAAAAGATGAAGTTAATCCGTGAAAAATCCAGAATGGAATCCAATAATATTTTGAAAAAGATAGTTGCTAGTCTGTCATATATTGACGACATAATGACTCGTACGTTATTACGCTTAAGGCTACCTGGAGCCACCCTTGGTAAGGGTGATAGCGTTTAGGCTACCGGAGACGAATAGTAACACTAGAGTCCTACAAATTGCAGACAGTGTGGGCAGCTGTCCCAGGAGAGAAATTTCACTTCAGAGAATTCACTGGTAACTCGATCTACCATGTAGACGCTGTCGTAAGGCGTCACTGTTGATGGCCACGGAAAGGCAAGTCTTAGCGAAGGCAGCCAGATTGATATTTGCTCCTGAGAACTGCAACGTCAGTGGGTTCACACAGGTTGGAGAGCTACTACAGCAGTCCCCATTCACAAAAGGACAGAGGCCGGGGCCGAGTAACATAAAACACTTTTGTTGCTGCCCGCAACAGGAGTGGTAGAGACGTTTAGCTTTCAGTTGAAAGCTGTTGCTACCAAACTTGAAGTAGGTTAATGTAAAATCCCCAAGCATCCCCAACTACCGATTACGAGTAGGGGACGAATCTGAATGTGGTTGACCAGAGGTGCCCTGGAGGTGCAGAACGACTCGCCAGACTGGCCAAAGCTTGTTAAGTGCTGGTGGGTAGGCGTGTCGATTATACGAAGTGAGAGAAGCGGTGGGCCGCCACGGTCTCTTAAAAACCAGGTTTTCGTATTCAGAGGGAGTTCTCAAGCAGATCGCTGGCGCGCCGACTCCGTGCCGCTCGTGGCCAGCCTCGGGTAAGCTCGGACATGTCGGTTTTCCTCGCTTGGAGTGTTGCTCTGAAGTTTGTACTTGACGTGCTCCCAGTGTTAGCTACTTCTGTTAGCACCTGCCCCCGTGGCGACAGACACTGACTTCTGCTGTGCAACTGTAGTGTAACGACGTAAGTTTTGTATAAACGATTTTCTTTTGACATATGACCATGTGCAGACTTCGCCACCTACGTGTTACAAAACATTTCAAAATTATTTAAATTCTTTTTAAAGTTGTCTCTGAATGGTTCTTGAACGAAACTGTAGTTAAAACATCATCATTTGAGTCGTATGCGCAGAATTACGTGATTCAGTCCAATTGATTTGCGCAAACTTTTTTCAGTTTAGATGTCGTTTGTTTCTTCTCAGAAATTATATTAATGTAAGTTATCTGCTTTCATAAATATTAAAACCACATTGAATAAACTTTTAAGACTCAAACTCGCGATGAACGTTGTCAAAAATTAATAATCTTGTCAAATAAATCAGTAATACGTCTTCCTTAATATAATTCTTAATAAAGAAATTCTCGGAACACGTATTTAAACTTTTGTAGTATACACTAGTTTATTATCTTCATATATACTACATATAGACGTGAACATGAGCCTTGACAAGTTAGGACTGAACATTTACAACATGATTAAACTTTTTATGACGTCATTGTTGTAGAAACATTACACATTCTTAATTTTCAGTTTTTAGAAGCACGGCGCAACAACTCGGTTTCAGGATCTTCTGTTGCTCTTTGGCTGTCGACCCGCGACGTATAGTGGCCAGCAGTTTTCTCTCTGGTCCCGGCAGTGAAGATGCTGTCTCTGTTCGTTGCGCCGCCGTCTCCGTACATGAAACATAAAAATAAATACAAAACTTTAGATAATTGACAAACATTACAAATATTACTTATATATAAACAAAACACTAAATTAAACTTATATTGACCTGCAAACTGGGCTGACACTGGTGGATGGGTGACGCTTCAATTTCGCGTCCCACTACACAACCAATTGCCTCTTTTGCTTTTTCTCATGTTTAGAACTAGCCTTCAGTATAGCAGTTTGTCCGATCTAAATAGTGTTAATCAGACCTCTGAATACTATATGTCTCCCGCTGCAGACATTCTATCGAGCCCCAGAATTTGCATCTCTGGCTAGTGCTTTGTGACAGTGTTTGGAGCTGATCCAAGTCATCAACGTGCCTTCACTGGGAATTTGGCTCTCTGCATTTGCTCCTCACCGATCGGAAATTGCAGACTGACCACTAACCCTTAACTTTCCTCTATTCTGTATAAGAAAACGACAGCACAGAATATAGTGGAGATGCTGAGCAGCAGATAGGCACAACTGAGGAACTGTCAGAACATGACTTTCGGCCAACAAGGCCATCGTCGGACACGGAACATACACACACACACACACACACACACACACACACACACACTTGCAAATGCAACGCACACACATGTGTCTGTGTGAGTTGCGTTTGCGTGAGTTTTGTGTGTGTATGTTCTATTACCGACGAAGGCCTTGTTGGACGAAAGCTCATTTTCTGGCAGTCTTTCTTGTTCTGTCCATCTGCGACACAGCATCTCCGCTATGTTGTGACTAACAACTATGCTTTTCATAAAATTAAATTCATTGTCTTTTTAATAATGGGCTGTGCATTCGTGTGGTTCCAACCATTGAACTCTTAATTGTATAAGCGACTCGTATCTGTGGTTGGAACAGCATTTTTAATTTGTATTTTACTCTCTCTCTTCGTATAGGAACGGGGCAGCACCATTATAGAGACTTTGACCTCAAGATCTCTGGAAAGTCTGCGTGTTGCAGGAAGGTGTAGCAGATAAAAATCCTAGATCTAGTTATTAAGGCTGGATACGGGACTTAGGTACTTCAACCGCTGACGCATAACATCGTGACAAGTCGTTCCCCTATCCGCGGCCCGCCATAGGCGCGTGCGGCGAATGCGCCAGGCAGCCAGCGGGTCCTCAGGTATTCATGGCGAGGTTTACGCCTCGCAGCTCACGAGCTCGCCTCTGCCTCTCGCCCCGCACCACCACCACCGCCACCACCACCACCACCACCGGGCAGCACTGGCGAGGGCCGATCGGATCCCTGGCCTCCCTTTCTGCTTCCCGCCGGTGCCGAAAAGCTCAAAAAATGGACGGCGCACGCCCGCCCCTGCTTAAAATTCAACACCTGTTGGAATACACGCTATAAAGAATGCATAAATATTGAAGAGAGAAATCCACCTCCCGGAAAAGTTATACTCGTTAAAGTAAATGGAATAAATTCCGGCTTCCGCTGCGCATTCGCCGCCTCGCCGGCCGCCCAACTCCGCCACCGGGGCTTCCTGCCAGCTTCTTGCCGCACTTCCGCCTCTTCATCCTCGCCGGAGGGCGATGGGAAAACTGCAACAAAGCGACCGACACCTCGCCACGCCCCGCTCTCTCCCAGCCCCAGCGCGATGCCGTAAGAAGGTGAAAAGTTTGGTGGCGGCGGCGGCGGCGGCGGCGGCGGCGGCGGTTGCTCGGCAGCGGCGGGGAGGGGGCTGCCGCAGCTGCTGCCCCGACACCGCGCCGCGCCGTTGACAGACTCTCGTAATTAAAGCCACGGCGCGACTCCGCCTCGTCTCTGAAATATTAATCATATCCCCGCACTAACGCAATTAAAACGCCTTTCCGAAACAAGTTAATTGCAGAATTAGCCGTCGGGCTCGCGCGCTGTGTAAATTGTGAGATCTCGCACAGCAGTCAGGCGGAGAGGGGATGAACGGAGACAGCCTTTTATGTTGTCAACAATCAAATCAACTGCCGGAGAGGGGGGAAAGCCCGGAAAGACTCTTCTGGGCGTGGCCGTCAAAAGTACTTCGCAGCCAGAACTCAATTCCCGTGATATCTCCCCCTGTTCGACACAACTTAAACAGACTGAAATAATATGTCTTCCATAAATCAAAGAAAATGCCGTGTAAACAGTAACATCTGAAGAAAGATATGTGGCGCTAATATTAAGCCGCTGTTATCGCAGTAATACCATACAAAACGAGCAGAAGTAGGTTGACGATACCATATCCTTGTGTCACACGTGCAGTGAACTAAATTTCCGGTGTACGGTGGCATTTGAAGCCATGTGAATAGGTCGGTGCTGGAACTTTTCTACGGCTTCTCAAAAATCGCCATCTGTCTTCCAATATATTAAAAAAACTCCACACCCCCCAGGTATAGCCCCGCCCCCTTCCCACACATTACTGTATGCGTGCTCTTGCACAGTGATCTACTACAAAACGAGCAGAGGTAGACAGACGGTGCGAATCCTTATGTCACATGTGCAGAGAACCGAATTTCCAGTGTACAGTGGCATCTGGAGTTGTGTGAGTAGAGGTGTAAGACAATTGTTCTATTAGGTCGCGCCAGGGTCTCATGACAGGACAAGGTGCTATGGAAGATTGAAGTCAGGGTAAGCTATCCAGAGATGGTTAATCTGCGTCACAAACGAATATTTGTTTCCACTTAATAATGTCTTAGGAAATAATTTTCTGGGGTAACACATCACTTAGAAAGAAAGTAGAGGTAAGGGCGGTATCGTGCTCCCCTCCCGGTAATTTAGGGCCTCTCGATGACTAATAAACAAAGCCCCCATTTCTGGTGGTAGACGTATCACTAGTTGGTAGTTACGCCTGTATATCGCCCTGACGCTCTAGCTAATTCTACCAATGACAGAAAAGGTTCTTTTCAGCGGCGAAAGAAACTTTAAAGGTACACATTTTTGTGCGTATATCACTACAACTATGCGTTTGCAAATACTCATTATGACATTTTCTTCTTACTGTAAAAGTTTCAAGGCTTATGTTCAAGTATTAATATTGAATTTGTACTTAATGTCAGACAATGACAAATTTTTTATTACGAAGGGGAAAAGTTGAGGCATGGGAGAGAAAAAAATTTGAACATTTTGGGTGAACAAAACATAAGAGCTCTACGGGCATCGCCAGAGAAATGAATAGGCCTAAACAATGTAGCAACATCTTCTTCTGTGCGTTGAGGAACGCCACAAAAGCCAATCCGTCCTAACTTCCCTTTCGAAGAAGCAGTTGGTAGGAAAATCGTAAGGAGAACGATTTTGCCTACTGATATGGAGAAGAAACTTGTTGAATATTAACTTTAAAGAATCTGACCCTTTGACTCCTACAGATTTGCTCTCTACATACTGCGCCGAGCACAGCTTTATTGCTGGTTTCCTGCTACCATTGCGAGATGCAGCGTTTCGGTCACTATTAAATACTTGTCACCCAGTTGTAAGAAAAGTATTCCACAGAAAAGTTTGATCTATGAGATCTCACAGTCAGACATCTTTGCTCGATAAAGGACTGCATCTAGTTTCGTTATTCGCTGTACTTACTGTGCTGCATCAAATTAAGTAAGGCACACCACGAAATTTTAAAGACTTTGCAGAGGTAAAAAACGTATTAGATAGACTTTGAGTGTGGTTCCTTTATGCTCATACACTGATGTGTATGAAATGTACATAAGATATTGAAATTTTATTTATAGATATATCTTTTCGTTCTCGAGATATTGGCTTATAAATCCGGCGGATAGTCGTGCGCGGAATGGCCAGTTCCATCCTTGTTTGTCGGGTATCATGAGGAAACACCAAGTGTCATATTTAATAACCTGTTTAAGCAAGTAAAGAGGAACGTATGTCATGTGATAACCACTGGTAGCTTTTCAGTTTACCGAGTTATCGAAGTAACTTTCGCAGAAGTAAGAGAGTGGGCAGAATGGTACGAGTGTATCTAAATACGTCAAAAGCCGCATTTAAGCACCGTTTCAGCACTCGTGGGACGGCGGAGCAAGGCGACTTAACTCGTGCACAGCACTCAAATTGCTAATTTCTATGTCCTCACAAGGGGCGATGTATGACATTTTGGCTCTCCGGTAACGTGAGTAAAACTGAATCCTGCGTCCATTATCTGGTGAGGTTGCAGGACTGGCGTGACTGGATGTTTTATATACCGCCAGAAAAGATGTTCTGCCTATCCTAAAGCCTTTAGTATCTTCACTTTGTCTTGGTAATGGGTTCACTGCGGAGGGTTCAGTGAAGAGGCTATTAATGAAATTTTTAATATCTGGTGGCCGAACGTGATAAAAAAAGGCCTATCCACCGTGGATGAGAAAGGCATGTACACCGTGCATAGCTAGATTCCTGGAGTGATTGGTGGCAGAGGTAAAAGCCAAATCGCTGGGTTCAGCTCTGCTGAGACCGAGAGTCTCATTACAGTTGCGTGCTGCATGAGAATGGAAGGAAATTTTATCCCACTGCAAGGGAAAAACGTGGTAGACATTGTAATGTAAGGGATGCCGATTTTACCAGTGGAAGATACCATCCTCCAGGGGGGATTCAAGAAAATCCATTTACAGACTGTTTCAGTCATTTTGTTACGAAGACCTAGTGCACAGCAGAAGACTCAGTCCTCACGATTCTTTATAAATTTAATACACAGAAGAAATTTGAAGTTGTAGATCTTACCAGGAATAATCATTACAATCGTAAGCCTACCTGCTCATTCAACCTTGACGATGCAACCGCTGGACGGAGCATTTACTACTATGACAACAGATGCCATTAATAACAGCCTACTCGGACCATATGCCTTTACAGCACTCTTTCGCAATGTTTAGCTAATGTGTCAAATTGGAATAGTCGCTGCCAGTGGTTCCAGAGTGACAGGTTTTTCTGAAGTTGGATTTACGTCCTATGAGGGCAACATAGCAGATTTAGGACTGAAAGGTTTTCAACAAAACAACGTTATTATTTGGTTGGTTGGTTGGTTGTTTCGGGGAAGGAGACCAGACAGCGAGGTCATCGGTCTCATCGGATTAGGGAAGGACGGGGAAGGAAGTCGCCCGTGCCCTTTCAAAGGAACCATCCCGGCATTTGCCTGGAGCGATTTAGGGAAATCACGGAAAACCTAAATCAGGATGGCCGGACGCGGGATTGAACCGTCGTCCTCCCGAATGCGAGTCCAGTGTGCCACCCACTGCGCCACCTCGCTCGGTCGTTATTATTTCCCCAAACAATAGCATTGCTGTTTATTTTCCTCTAGAGGTGAAATCCACGAGTTCTCCTGTCGTCGCATCAAGAAATTTAAACCAGAATATCTTTCAGTGGGCTAAGGATTTAAAAGAAGCTGGTCCTTCCGAATTCTTTACATCAATGGTACCTAAAGTAGCTGTTTTGCCGAGAAACACTGCCCCATTCCAAAGGGCAAAAACGAGGACAATCAAAAGCCCTAAGTCTGCAAAAGCTGCCTAAATGACGTCGTCTCCTTGTAACCTAATATTAGTACATACAGAACAGAAGAGATCAGAGGAAGAATGTAGAAATAAATTCTGAGAAGAAAGATGGTGTGACCTCCCTGCACCTTCGGTAACAATAAAGGTGTTCAAGACTGTGTGATCTTGCCCACTCGTCGCTAAAAGGGGGCCTACAGGATGCGGCGTTCTCGGAATAATATATAACACTTGATGCTGACAGCGTAGCACTAACCACGTTGCAGACTCGGGCCGATCTTGTGCGCCCGAGGCTGGCAGGAGCTGCGTTTGTGTATGCAGCTGTTGCAGGGGGCGCGCCCGGCGCGGCCTTGTCCCATTCCGCGCACCACTGGCCGCCGATTCTTCACAGCCTCCGTTCAGGAATTTGTGGTTACGCCAGAACAAGTCCCTTCTCATTCTGAACTACCTGTTATCAAACCAGCAGAGACCAAGTGTGTCCTCGAGGGCGTCACTGGATAAAATCTTACCGGTTTTGAAGCTGCGTCAATTCCAATAAGATTCTCAAGCTTTCGATGACTAGCTCCACCATCGTCGTCAGGAGTAAGACTACTGACTGCCGGGACTCTGTTTCTCATATTGTTAGCCTTGCTTGACGACAGATTTTGGTGCAGCGTTTTATCTTTGCTACATTTGCTTCTGCGTTTTGGAGGAGAGTGGTAATGGTCATGGCTTTTTTTTAGGGCCCTGTCGTTTGTGAAAGTTGAAACGTCCCCCTAGAAAAATTATGCATGAGTGTGCTTAAACTGACACAGAGTACTTTTAGCGCAACGCAATCTGACTTTCAATAATCCCTACAAAAGAATGGCCCTGACTAACAATAACCTATACCTTTCATGAATCACTTACCTCACAAAAATATTCGTTACTCAAACTACTGCAATACAGCGAGCCCCAATACTGCCAGCTAAATAAAAGATTCTAACTGCTGAAGGCACTAATTACTGATAGGCATAGTTAGCAAATGAGAGATTTTGATAGAGAACAAACAATGTATTTACCTTAATAATGTTCAAAAGTCACTATATATATATATATATATATATATATATATATATATATATATATATATATATATATATCGGTCCATGATATCCAATATTACAAATTTACTCTTTCTGATGGACACACGTCCAGATCTTCCGCTCTTAAAATTCCGCCATTTCTCTCCCCACATCCACCACTGCTGGCGGCTCACTTCCAACTGCGCAACGCTACGCGCTGTTAACAGCCAACTGCCCAACACTACAATAGTATATACTCCAACAATGCACACCAACCACAGCCTTCACACAGCACAGTCAGTGATTTTCATATAGAGCGCTACGTGGCGTTACCAACATAAAAACCTAAACAGCTACTTACAAAGTGTTTGGTTTTCCTGGATTTACGTTGGATTAGGTTTTGCGAGTATGTGTTTCATGTTATTAGTGATTTGGGGGTTTTGATTCTGAATTCTCTTGGATTGTAGTTACCAAGGAAACTTATTAGTGCATTCGACGATTGCCTGGCCCTATCGTAGAACGCTTTGGCGAAATTTTTGAACCTTGTTTTAAGTGGTTATGTATTAACTGCAGCGTGCAAGCGCGCAGTGCGGAACGGCTGTCTACGTGTATGGCTCTTTTCAAAGCTCTGTTTTGTCCTGCTTTCTTTTGATGTGCATTTTAGCAGCGTAGCCCCATTACAGGACAGGGATATTCCAGTATGGGGCACATAAGACTGCGGTACACCCCTGCCCCTACACTGGCTGTTATGCTGCTCTCTCTGTTTAGTGCGATGCAGAGAACCCGGAGCCTTTGACTCGCTTTTATCCTCAGGGCGTTGGTCCATATTCACCCCGAGGTATTTTACGTCGGGCCACCGCTCAATGTTGCGTTTGTGGAGACGGAGGGTGGGATGCGGGCGGTGGCGTGGAGGCCTCTTTCGTTCTCTGTGCGTCAACATTATGGCTAGTCGTCTCGCTCTTCAAGGTTATGAGCCATTTCTTGGCCTATCGGTCTGTTCTGTCTGTGACGTTCTGAAGATGCAAAGTTAGTTCTTTTTGCTGGTGATACAAGTACAGTAATAACATCCAAAAACGAAGAACTAAGTGATGTAATTGTAAATGATGTTTTTCTCAAAATTATTAAGTGGTTCTCAGCAAACGGACTCTCTTTAAATTTTGATAACACACAGTATATACAGTTCCGTACAGTAAATGGCACAACTCCAGTAATAAATGTAGACTTTGAACAGAAGCCTGTAGCTAAGGTAGAATTTTCAAAATTTTTAGGTGTGTCCATTGATGAGAGGCTAAACTGGAAGCAACACATTGATGGTCTGCTGAAACGTCTGAGTTCAGCTACGTATGCTATTAGGGTTATTGCAAATTGTGGTGTTACGAAACTCAGTAAATTAGCTTACTATGCCTACTTTCATTCACTGCTTTCGTATGGCATCATATTCTGGGGTAATTCATCGTTGAATAGAAAAGTATTCATTGTTCAAAAACGTGCAATCACAATAATTGCTGGAGCCCACCCACGGTCATCCTGCAGACATCTATTTAAAGATCTAGGGATCCTCACAGTAACCTCACAGTATATACAGGGTGATTCAAAACGAATACCACAACTTTAAAATGTGTATTTAATGAAAGAAACATAATATAACCTTCTGTTATACATCATTGCAAAGAGTATTTAAAAAGGTTTTTTTTCACGCAAAAACAAGTTCAGAGATGTTCAATATGGCCCCCTCCAGACACGAGCAATATCAACCCGATACTCCAACTCGTTCCACACTCTCTGTAGCATATCAGGCGTAACAGTTTGTATAGCTGCTGTTATTTCTCGTTTCAAATCATCAATGGTGGCTGGGAGAGGTGGCCGAAACACCATATCCTTAACATACCCCCATAAGAAAAAATCGCAGGGGGTAAGATCAGGGCTTCTTGGAGGCCAGTGATCAAGTGCTCTGTCACGGGCTGCCTGGCGGCCGATCCATCGCCTCGGGTAGTTGACGTTCAGGTTTCATAACTAACCTCTTTCGTAGGACTCTCCATACAGTTGATTGTGGAATTTGCAGCTCTCTGCTAGCTCTGCGAGTCGATTTTCCTGGGCTGCGAACAAATGCTTGCTGGATGCGTGCTACATTTTCATCACTCGTTCTCGGCCGTCCAGAACTTTTCCCTTTGCACAAAAACCCATTCTCTGTAAACTGTTTATACCAACGTTTAATACACCACCTATCAGGAGGTTTAACACCATACTTCGTTCGAAATGCACGCTGAACAACTGTCGTCGATTCACTTCTGCTGTACTCAATAACACAAAAAGCTTTCTGTTGAGCGGTCGCCATCTTAGCATCAACTGACGCTGACGCCTAGTCAACAGCGCCTCAAGCGAACAAATGTACAACTAAATGAAACTTTATAGCTCCCTTAATTCGCCGACAGATAGTGCTTAGCTCTGCCTTTTGTCGTTGCAGAGTTTTAAATTCCTAAAGTTGTGGTATTCTTTTTGAATCACCCTGTATATTCACTTATGAAATTTGTTGTTAATAATCCAACCCAGTTCAAAAGTAATAGCAGTGTCCATAGCTATAACACCAGGAGAAAGGATGATCTTCACTATGCAGGGTTAAATCTGACTTTGGCACAGAAAGGGGTAAATTATGCTTCCACAAAAGTCTTTGGTCACCTACCAAACAGCATCAAAAGCCTGACCGATAGCCAACTAACATTTAAAAATAAATTAAAAGAATTTCTAGATGACAACTCCTTCTACTCATTGGCTGAATTTTTAGATATAAATTAAGGGAAAAAAACAACAACAACAACTTAAACATTAGTGTCATGCAATATTTTGTGTAATGTAATATCTTGTAGAGACATCTTTTATTAACCTGACACGTTCCACATCATTACGAAGTGTCGTATTCATGATCTATGGAACAAGTATTAATCTAATCTAATCTAATCTAATCGCCTTGTGACGAGGTTTCTGTGTGTGTAAGAAAATGGCAATGTCATCAGTGTTGTGTTGTTGTTTGTACTGCCGATTCGGTGGAGGTTTCCGCTGTGTATCAGTTGTATAGGACGGATCCTATGACGCTTCATTGGGGTACTCCTGTTAGGATGCGTCTTTTTGTCGCGTGTGAGTTGTCGGCTTTCACTGCGGAACTCTTGCCTGAGAGGTAACTTTTTATAGGTTTAACTATGAATCCTGTGAAACCCTGCGTGTACAGTTTGTACTAGTAGTCCCTGGTGCCACACCGTATCGAAAGCTCTGGCTACGTCTAGTAGGACCATTCCACAGTAGCCTCTACGGTTGAGGGCTTGGGTGACCGCCTCTGTCACCCTCATTAGTTGTTGTGGAGCGGCGTAGCCTTTCTGAAACCCAAACTGCGTCCTGCTTTGATCTGCTGTACGGGGAGAAGCAGGAGACGTTCGTATAGATTGCTTACTGATGGTAGCAAAGTTATTGGGCTCAAATGTTGTGGGAAGATTGGGCCTCTGGTTGGTTTTGTGATCGCGATCGCGATCACTGATGCGTGTTTCCGTTCCTTAGGAAACTTGCGTGATAGCGTGATCTCACTGAAGATGATCGCTACCTCGGGGGAGTGGTTTCAACAGCTCGTTTGTGACTTTATCGTGGCGAGGCCCCTTGCTAGGTAGTAGCGATCTTATGACTGCTATTTCATCTTCTGGGGTGAAGAGCAGTAGAGCGTCATCTTCATTGTATATTTTTGCAAGGAAGGCGGCCAACTGCCTCCTGACGATGGTGTCGTGTTACATATCCTGAGACTCTGCCGATTAGAATTTCTAACATTCTGCGTTGTGTCTGTTTGTTCTAAGTCGTGTCTCCCTACCACTTTCGCGCAACGACTCTCTGAGCGTGTTTTTTAGGGAATTGACTAGTTTGAACCTGGGACCTGTTGCTGGTAAGGAGACGCCAGACCACACATGACATGTAGAGTTCAGAAGAGTTCAGTGAGACTAGCGATGATATAACCAAATACTTAATGATTTCAGCGTCCACTCCTCTGCACTCCCTGTAAAAGAACCTTAATACTAACTAAATTTAGTGGAAGGGGTTCAAGGCTTTCCTATTTTTAGTTAGCTGGTAAAATAACGTCGAAAAAGCAGTTAAGTTTAGCATTGGAAATTTTATTCTACTCACAAAACATTGTTTATAAATTGCACTATTGATAAAAGAAAATGTTTTAATACAGGATTATAAAAGCAACTGCGTTCAACAAAAATGTGAACGAATGTTCCCTGAATGGGTTTCCAAGTTGTGAAATGCATCGAAGGATGACCTATGCCATATCACATTTATAATCTAGGTTTAAATTAAGTTTCACAAAAGAGAAAAATATCAAAATCGTGTACAGTGACCCTCAATTACCTTTAATTACTTATCTAACTTGTCGTAAATTACAGTGGCTGATGTGGCTTCTCAATAATTATACAACAGAAAAATCATCGCGTTTCAGATTTTTACTTCAAGTATCAAATGTGAACACCATGAGATTTAATTGACGATCGACACTAGTATTACATAAACAGGGGGTGTAACAGATGGGACTTCTGCAGTTCTGAGTGAAGCTTTATGCGCTGTTACGCGGCATGGCGTGCGTTCATTACCTTGCCGTTGGTTAGGCAGCGTCAGGGGGCGGCGGGCGGCACAGCTCCATACAGCTCGCCGTCTCTCCTGACTTCTCCTTCCTACAAATTACAAGTTGTTTTAAAAAAGAACTATCTGGCTGTGTTTTCATCTGACCAATCAGGGTCTCAATGTTAACCTTAAACTCCACCTACAAAAATTCTGACCATCCAATGAGAAACGTTATACTTTTCGTGGTGGGGCAACGTTTTTAACGTTTGCAACGTAACAGAGACGCGAAAAAGTCTCACGCTAAAACTTGCAGCTGGTGTGGCCCTTTTAGTGTTCTCGTAAGATCTATACTGTTCTTCTGGAGGGCTCTATCTTTTAACATGGGCTGGGGGGTGGTCCTGGCGGTTGGCTGCCTACGTGGGTGTCCGTCCCTTATCGTAGGGCCTTCTAGCTTAACACGGTTCTGCTCTCGGCTTCTGTTCTCGTTTCTCCCCTCGGAACTGCGTCTGTCTCACGGTGGGAAGGTTGGACATGCGTTTAGGCATTCTTGTGTTCGTCTGTGGTATTCCATTTGCTCACTCGTTACTCGTATTACTTTGGTTAATTTAATGTCACGATTTATTCGGAGCTATGTGACATACTACTGGATTTGCTTATCATGTCAGGGTTTTCATGGAAGGTGTTGGATTTGCCTGACACCTTACAAATTTTTTCCGAAAACGTCCGCGAACGCTTTAGCCTTGCCAGCAGCACTGAACGCGAGGCCTCGCTCACCGTGAAGAGGGCGCATTCTTGCGCGTCTTTTGGGTAATTGTTTGTTTGCTTGCCGGAGGCTGTTGTCTTCCACCTTCCTGGTTTCTGTGTAGTATGGGGGCTGCTTTCAGCTCTCTCTGGAGCCAGTTAAGCAGTCTTCTGTGTCTGGATTTCTCGTTAATTTCCATTTATTCGCGATCCTGTTTTCGTGCCTGGTCTGAGGAAGCAGGTGAGCTGGGAGCGCCTTCTGGGACCCCGGGTGTGGCTTCCACAGCTGCCTGCAGGATCGTTCCAGCGAGATGGCGCAGCGCCTGCTCCGTGGTTCCTGCTGTGGGAGGCGGGGTGTCGGCTATGTTCGCCGTCAAGTCGTCGCGGAATTGCTCCCGGTTGGTGTGTCCGTGTGAGTACCGACGCTGCGTTATGGGGAGCCATTGGCTTACGTCGACTTCGAGCATGACGGGATTGTGGTCGGATGACATTCTGTTCAGTGAAGTCGCTGCCACAGAACCCGGTACCCTCTTCGCCATGGCTATGTCTAGGCACAGTTTCCGTTGATGGGGAAATTCTGAGGCATGGCGCCTTATATCGCTCCTGTCTAGAGCTTGTGTATAAGGAGAATGACTCTTGTGTGCACAGTGACAGATGGTCTGAAGCGGGTTCAGTCGAGTACGTAGTTCTAATTTTCATCTGCTAGAGGACAGAAGTGGACAGGGCTAAACAGAAAGAGCTATAATCCAGTTAAGAATTTTAACCACCAGAGTCCAGTATTGCACAGGAACATTCAAGAAACAGATCAAGTGAATGTTTTTGTGAATTCTTGTGATAATTTGTTGAAGACTTTTTTGTTTATTTGTGATTGTACAGTTTTTATATACTTTTAGTACTGTGAATGATGCGTGAATGTGGTCTAAGGTAAATATAGAAATCTTTGTTCTATTGTGAACGCTAAACGAACTGGTGTGAGAAAGTTTTGAGACAGTATGAATGCAGACGACGGGGAATTTTTTTTATCATGATATGTTAAGTAAGTTTTGGTAAAAGGAAAGCCAATTCGAATGCAGATGGAAACAGTTGATAACGTAAAGTATGAACAAAGTAACAGAATATTAAATATTTATTTCGGAAAAAGCACAGTTCTAAAGTGTGTTATTTGTTGATTGGTTAGTCATGGAAAACGTGGACTAACACGGGACGATAAAACTTTTCTAACGGCGATGAACACATAGACAAAGACACCCGTGGTATGATATGCCGATACTTGCCCCCGGTAACTGAACGGACCCGTCGTCTAAAAAATTGTCGCTAACACTCGGAGTGCTTAACAAAACGTGGTTCAAGTGGCTCTGAGCACTAAGGGATTTAACATCTGAGGTCATCAGTCCCCTAGAACTTAGAACTACTTAAACCTAACTAACCTAAGGACATCACACACATCCATGACCGAGGCAGGATTCGAACCTGCGACCGGCTTAACAAAACTTACTCGAGAATTTGCTCCTTTATATATACGATATTTTAGAGATATGCAGTCCGATAATAGTATCTTTACATGCCTACTAGTGGACATTTATGTGAGTTCCTTCGACTGGTCTAATCATATGCCGTATTTCAAAAGGAAAAATAAAATCGTGGCAGGCAAATTTGAGACCGTGCACACGGTTTGCAGTGCACTGAATGTCTTCCACCTCGGTGTATTGTTGCGCAATGTCCTCTGCGAATCCGACCACGGCTCAACCCCGCACCACCGCTTGCAGCCTCTACTGCAGTGCGAGCGATGACCGGCACCCCAGCAGCTGCCCCACACTCGCGCGCTCAATGCTGTCACTCCCTGTGCTCATCAATACACACCGACCGGACAGAAAAGATGTGTGCCTACACATAGGAATGCAATGACTACCAAGGTGATGGGTCTCAGAGACAGACAACTGTCGGGCCTGCCATTGCTGGTTAAGCATATATTTCTTTCCTCCCAGGTGTCAAAGTTATCTTGTCCGAGGATGGAACTTCTGTTACAAGCATCTGGTACGCTATCAGCATACTGTGCTCAGTATAATATCTGCATAATATAGGATTTCAACCATTCATGCCACCCCCACATGGACAATGCGCAGACTCGTCCCCCTTATTGTGCCGTATGATCGTTATTGCCTATACAATATTTGATCAACAGTATATATAAACGTACGTACGTTTTGTAGGAGTTTAAACAGTGTCCAGTGGAAGAAATAACCCAGCTTTCCGAGACATTCCTATTGTTACTATGAGGACTGTACCAAGAAATCAGATTCGTAACAGGCATGTGCCTCCTTGCAGTATGTGGCGGATATTACTTTAACACCCATCCTGTTCAATTCGCATGGAAGGGAATGCTGTCGGTAAACATACGGAATTCGTCATAATCATTTCGTGGTACGATGTGGGCGAGGAAGTAATATATCATTTGCAACATATTGTCCTGAATTTCTTCTCTACAGTAAAATCTTCTATATTATGCAAGACAACTCCCTCATAGCATCGACCACAAAAGCTCATTGTTGACCGACCCCGTAATACTCTCTCACTTACTAAACTCTCGGCTCGTTTGTTAATACAACCTGATAAGGGCCTCAGGCTGACGAACAAATACACGTCAAAAAGCTCATTCTAAAAAATATTTTGCATCCCGCTTCTTTCGTGGATGGCGACATTCCCTTAGGCTTCCTGTAAATTAATCCGAGTTAGACGTATTCGTTTGATTTCTCTAGCTCCAGGTTTTACCCTACGTACTTTATGGTAATTAACGTTTCCATCGATAGCATAATTGGTCAGAAGAGGATTTCTAGGCCTATTTTGGTACAAAATTTACATTTATTTACGTTCTGGTTAATTCTGACAGTAATCAGCGGTTCCCCACAGCTGTTCTTGCAATTTGCTACTGCCTTCGTATAGAAAACTGCTTCGTCTGTAAACATCCATAATCCAATCAAATACTCCGCTACCTGCTTTATAATGCATGTACACTTAGGAAGGTACATCGTAACAGTATTAACAATCTCCATACCATTCTGCTCTCACACACTGATGGAGTAAAGAAAAAGGGTTGTCTAGAAACAAGAGGTGAACAAAAAATGATTCAAATGGTTCTGAACACTATGGGACTTAACATCTGAGGTCATCAGTCCCCTAGAACTACTTAAACCTAACTAACCTAAGAACATCACACACATCCATGCCCGTGGCAGGATTAGAACCTGCGACCGTAGGGGTCGCGCGGTTCCGGACTCAAGCGCGTAGAACCGCTCGGCCACAACGGCCGGCCATGAGGTGAACAAAAGTACAGCACATTATCATACCTAATACGGTATAAGGAGCATGTTGCTATTGGGAACCGCTTCCGTCCTTCTTGGAGCGGATAAATACATGTTCTTTAAGGTTTCCTGAAGAATCTTATACCACTCTTTCTGTATAATCGTTACAAGGTTTGG
Source organism: Schistocerca nitens (assembly GCF_023898315.1). Taxonomy (NCBI): domain Eukaryota; kingdom Metazoa; phylum Arthropoda; class Insecta; order Orthoptera; family Acrididae; genus Schistocerca; species Schistocerca nitens. Next base: position 1,434,855 of record NC_064619.1, on the reverse strand, counting down.
TAACGATAACAGAGGTGGATGGCGATCACGAACCCTTCTTCCCAGAGCAGAGCACTAAGACTGAGTAACGCTGAGATCTGACGACCGTGGTAGCCCAGGACATGTGACAATTTATCCTCGTCCTCACAAAAATAGTTCTGGACGATGCGAGCTGAGTGAACATGGATCCTGTCGTCTTGAAATACAGAACCACCATTGGGAAACAAACACTGTGCCGGGGAGTGGAGCTGAAACTGGTCAAATAATCACTGGAAGTAATGCGACTATACAGAGCAACAAAGAGGCACGTGGAACAGAGGGTGTCAGTGTGAGTACAATGGTAAGTATAATTTCTCATTTGCAGACTTCCCACATCTTATTCCATGTGTTCCATATGGCAATGCACACTAATTTACATGATACTCGGTACATGAGAGGCATGCATACATAAAATTCTCTAACATAGCCACAATGCTGTCCACATAGAGCAGCTTTAAAGCATGGAAATTCTTATTCGTTCCACATGAATCTCAACTGTCATGGAGCAATATTTTGTGAATAATTATTTCTTGATAAGCTTTGAATTCTGCTTGTATCGTATTGAAACCTATTGGAGTACGTATGCCACCCTTCAGTAACTTTCTTACACAAGTATTTGCCTATTTACCTAACGCGACATCATCATCATGAACGATATGTTCCAGTGCGCACTCTTAAATATCGTAGAAAAGCATTTTTACCTGTGCGCTTGTCATTGAGTTAGTCCCTCCACTGCATTTTGCACTCTACAAATCATGTATGTTTGAAACAGTGATGCTTTAGAAATACCCACTGCCATTATTCTTAAGCCCTTAACTTTGACGTAGAACCACCAAACACTCGACTATAGGTTCACCGACACGACTGATGCTGCCGAAGACGTGGCCGCTGAGGTGACCAGTGATTTGTGTCACACTGCTGTACTGTTGCTCTCAATCTACTTGAGTGAGCCTCACCTTCGTACCTCGGTGCAAATTTTCTGCTTCTACTATAAGTTCAAGCTCAATGTGGGATTCTATGCCAGAATTAAGAGCTGTTGGTGGTCAAATGACAAATATTGGCGAACAGTGGCACCGATTTGACAACTAACTAGGTTGCTGGACTGGTGGGTTTACATACATCCCTGCACTCATTGGTGTCTACCAATCGTGAGAGTTCACATCTGTCTGGAGTAGTGTTGGAGGACTGTCAGCTTGAAACCTGTCCATCCACACAGTGGGCAAGTTCCATGTTGTTGTGGAGAGAAATACTATTTTGAATCATGACGTAAATTGTGTCTTGGGGAAAATGCGAGTCATAAGCTGAAAACAGAATTGAAATAGGCCATGAACTTTCTTCTTGTAAGCAAGAAAGAGAGTGAGAGGATGGCAATGCTACGCAAATAACTAAGTGGGCGTGCCTTACTTTCATTATGAAGTATAGATTCTGTACTGTAATACTCAAAAGGCTGATCTCAAACGATCCCGTTGTCTACAATAGGAACGCAGACAACGCCGTAGACAGTAGGGAACTGCATCGAATCAAATACCAGTACACATGGAGATCACGGTGCATGTAATACGTTATGTACACAAGTGGGAGAAAAACCAGTTGTTCCACTGAACTGCCGCTGGAAACGGTATCTACTATAAAATACGTAGTAATAACCGATTTGAAGTGGCAACTGACCGGAAGTGGAATGGGTACATAAGGTCGAAGCAGGTGTCAGGCTGAGGGAAATGTAAGTTTCCCCAACAATTACTAGTGTTAATGTGACGTTACACGATCAGTTGTGGCTGACCTGTGAAGCAGCCGCATCATGTGGCTGCTAGGACCCTATTAGGTCAGTATACTGCATTCGAATATGTAACAGAAAAGCATGGGTGAACCGTGAAAATTTACTTTCAAAATGTTTTCTTAAAGAATTTACTTTATTTACTAGCGATTTATCAAGAACATTAACACACTATGTGAGCGTGGATGTAGTTGCCAAGGAGTAACTGATAGAAACAAATTAAATTTCAGCCAATGGAAATTTTATTCATAAAAGCCTTTTCAAAAACAGATTTAAAATTTATAAGCAGAAAAGCACCCTCGAAATATCAAGTTACAATTTAACAAATGCGAATTTTATTCCTAAAAGCTTTTTCAAAACAGATATAAAATTATAGGCAGAAAAGCACCCTCGAAATATCAAGTTGCAATTATTCAGTGGCAGAATAAAAAATATCTTTTTGTTATAGTAGGAGCCCTTTCAAAATGGCCGTAGTCACGACGCTCCCAACGACCTCAGAAAGACTACACTGGTGCAAATCTGCAACACACCAGATTACTTTAAACTAAAAATTTTAACAATTCACACAAACACACTACTTACGCACCCCGTAAGAGGGATGGAAATGGTAACAACACTCACACTAATAAAATATTTTCCACCAAAAGTGAAAATTGTTTTTAAAAGGGCTCTTACGGTGGAAGGGTCGCAACTTTATAAAAATGACTATTTAAATAAAACCCATGAAATTCAGACTTACACAAAGTGTACAACATGCTCTACATTATACAATACCGCCTCGCCAGATGACAGGCAAGATAAAAACATATTTCAGGAATTCGGCCTTCACCTTAATTCTATAAATTCGTTAACACCGAATCCGACAAACATGACAGAGGCAGCTATTAACGTATGGCACACCGACAGACAGACACTAACTGCCTAACAAATGCGGATGAGAGACAAACGAGCAAGCTGGGGGCGGGAGACTGACCAAGAGAACAAGTAGAATTTAACAAGTAATTGAAACAACATATCACAAATCACTTAACTACTAATAACTGTGATTTCTGGCGAAGACCTGGTGCAGCACCCCCAAAACGCTCTCCCGGACCGTCCGCTGCCAGCCGCTTCAACGGACGCAGGAAGGCGCGCCGATCTCCCGTCTCACGGCGTCGCAGCTCGCACCGGCCAGACCGATGTCGTGGGTTGACTCCTGTTGCTCTCGTGTCGGCCGCGAAGCCACTACCCCTCGCTATACGGCGCGGCCCACTGGACTCACGTGGCTACCTCACACGCGCCGACGCTCCAGGCGGACAAGTCATCTGGTGCCTCAGTGCGCGACCGACCAAACGATCGATCCAACCGCCAAGGCCCATTGCCTGGGCCAACTCGAGCAGACTGGCGGCCTGACACATACTAGCACTCGGGACGACAGACAGACACTAACCGCCTCACCAATGCGGACGAGAGACAGACCCAGACTAGCTTGGATGACCAACTAACCAGACTCGGCGACTCAGACTCACTGACTGCCGGGCTCATAGCGCCTCTTAAATGCACGTGAACAGGCAACCTTTCCCCTTCCCCCTTTCCCATTTCCCACCTGAGGGAGACACCTAAGCTGCGATTGCCACAGCGGCGCCACCGCCAGAAACGGAAGGCGACTGCTTTACACAACGCGCTGCGGCGCGCTTCTTCAAAACAGCGATTTTTACTACGGCTGAATGGGGAAAAGAAGACATATTTCTCATGAAACATAATGAATATTAGGGAATGTACAGAGGTATATAACACACGTGTTGGATCGATCTTTCTTACGAGTATTAGCTTAGTAGCCTGATATCCTTACTAGATTGGAATAGTAAAAGAGCTAAGCATTTAGTCAACGTAAGATTGTTACGAAGAAGTCCAACAACGAGCTCTTGTAGATGCAATTAGAGAGGAGTTGAGAGGTTCTTATTGTTGAGAAAAAGTCCATAACAGTATGTTACAGGTGATATATTCCTTCCCTGCACACACATCTCGCGAAATGACCACAATAAGGAATTACAGATGTTCACCACCTGTAATTACTTCCACTTGAATGGGGCAAGGTAAATGTGATAATGTACCCCCCGCCACACACGGTGAGATGGCATGCCGATGTAACGAATCTGACCTCTCGGTGCAGTATCCTGCATAAGCTCCAACAAGACATATGTAGATTTTTAGTTACTTTTGATGAAATAGTGTGTTCATAATGTGTATCACACGGTGCACTATCATGCATCTAAAAACAGAAGATTTAGAGCGGTATCCATGTGAGAGATATATTCTATTCTAGTCGAAATCAAACATTAGGCATCATATCAAGCACAGTACAATTAAAGGTGCGGCAGCAAGGCTTTTTTTATCATTTCTCTGAGAACTAATAAACTATATTATGGCGTTGAAAACACAGTATTTGACTTGGTGACCATAAAGAAGCCCACCACTTTCATAGATGTGGGAGGAGTTTGCCACTATAGTAGTGTAAATAACGAGAGATGAGTACGCTGCTGGATGACGAGTGCCAAATCGTGAAGTTACAGAATTAGAGACGTGCTGACGGGGATAAGAATATTGCGTTTCAGAATCAGGGAGAGTGATATTGAGATGCAAGTGCTATATACCAAAGACTCTAGTTTTAATGGAAGATTTGTTAACGGCCTACCACATACGTCTCGTGAGATGATTGCATCGAGACACTGTAGCTAATACGAACGTTTACTGGCAGATATTTTTACCACTTGTTATTCGCAGATGGGACATCGATGGCTGTTAATTGGTGCTAGTAGCAGCCTGTGTCCCTTTCAGCGACCCATGACCTTGCTCATCATAGCAGTCCCTAGGGAGTTACTGCAAGGGGATTTCATACTCTGAATGTTTGTGACAGAAGTATGTGTGTGTAAGACAGGGGTCATCTACCTAAGTACTGCGCGAGTGTCTTAGGCTGACGACCTGTGATCAGTAACACAACTTGTCTGACCAATGGGTAGATACTGATGTAGTACAAAGAGAGTTGATGCGGTTGTGCGAGGGTGCCACAGCTTCTGGAACAACGGTTATCGCTCGCACTGCAGTAGAGGCAGCGAGCGGTGGTGAGGTGTTCAATCGTAAATGGATTTCCAGTGGATATTACGCTACAATACATCGAGATAGAAGACTTACAGTGAACTCCAAATCCTGTGCTCCTTTCTCACATTTGGCTGGCACGATTTTCATTCTTTTTTTTTCATACAGCACGTGATTCGATCAATAGACGGGTATCATATTAATGTCCACTAGTAGGTGTAAAGACGCTTTGATCAAATTGCATATGGCTAAAACGGAAGAAAGCTCTCGAATAAGTTTTGTTATGCACTCTGAGAGTTAGCGTCCGTTTAAGACAGTTGGTCCCTGCGGCTGCTGGTGGTAACTACTTGCAGGTCATGCAGCGGACTCTCTGCGTATGTGACCACTGCTGTCGCCTCTTCTTTCTGCACGTCTGTGTCCGGAAGAGGCCCCTCGCCACCTCAGTATTAAAATCATCTTCAAGGCGCTGCGCTCCTGGTTGTATCCTTAGATCCTAAGAAACGGTTTCAACAATCAGACGTCCTCAGTGGCAGCAGCAGTGCAGGGCTGGGCCTGTAGAAAGTGTGAGCTAAAGGTAACTGCAGACGCTGTTACTTGTAGTTACCAATCATGTCGTGATCCGGACGGTTGAAGAAGCTCTCTCTAATACTGACACTTCTTATAGAAAGTGCATAACTCTCCTGTTTCCTACCCTTGTTGGCGATAATGTGTTTAAAGTGCAGAGACGTTGCCGCCGTTATTTACCATAGTATTAAGCGTCACAGTCGTCTTAGACAGACAGTTTTTTTCTAATTTGTTTAGTTTTTTTGAACACAGAGATAACTTGTTTCTGAGTATCAAAAGATACTTGTTGCACTGTGCTAATTGTTTATGTTTGGGATGCTACTGTATTTGTTAAAATATTACACAATGCTAACCGTTAACATTTAAAGCAACGTTTTTCCATGTTTCTTCTTGAAAAGTGGTAGATAATCGGCGAAATATCAACTGTTACCCCACTACTGAAACAGCGTCGTACGACAGAGCGAATGAAAGCCATATTAACATGTGTTTTTTTGAAAAGTAGGTATTTACAGAATGCTGGAAAATATTGACAAAACTGTAATGAATTTCTCAAAGACTGTATATAGCAACAGACGGCAGTGTGCTTGCAGAATACTCTGCTGCATATAGAAACGAAGCTATGTACGTCACCTCCTATTGTTGCTGCTTTGCCGTTGGTCACCGATTACAGTACACAGCACGAATGCTAAGTCCATTTCATCATTTCATGGTCCCAGGTACACCGAAGAGTTGTGGTGGTGGTGGTGGTGGGGGAGGGGGTTTGGTGGGGGGTTGGGTGGAAGATGATGAGAGTCCAGTAGGAATGCACTACACAATTGGAGGAAGAGAGGCCACCATTTTGGTTCATAGATTAAGGTACGTCAGGTTGGACTTGCATGAAAATTACATGATATCGTGATGACGATTTTGGGTCATAAGTTATGGTCATTAAGATGACAACTATAAAAGTAGGATAAAAGTATTGTGCCATTAAGCAACACTTAAGTAAACAAAACTATGAGGCCAAGTGAGGAGGTTGCTTACATTATGGTCATAAATTAGATCGGACCGTCTACGTGTGTGGAGTTAGGGCGAGTGACCAGTTAATTTACACCAGGAGAACAGTGTGCCCTTTGTGATAGAATCGGCACACCTCTACTGTTTGCGTGCATGTGCTGTTATGAAGTGTATGATATGGGATCATAGACCACGCAAAGACAATTGTAAAAGACATTGAAGGAACAAATACAAAGCTCTTAGCCACATATGTGAAGATACGCGTTCATCGCCGGAGTAAGCTCGCATCTGCAGGGCTATGGATTAATGTACGACTCTTCCCTTCATCGACCACGAGTGACGATTTCAATTAGAAAATGGCAGTAAAAGAGATTGCGACTGCCGAGGGTTCATAATCAACTACAGAATACGCGTGAGTAGGATGCAATAAGTCAAAGCCATGTCTGTGTGCAGTGGACTGAGAGATCTCAACATACTCTGCAAGCCACTGTAGAGTGTGCAGTGGATGTTACTTTGATGTATTACTACTCATTTATTTTGTTATTCCATTCTGAGATAATACGGACAGAAATGGTTAACTGTGTGCCTCAGTGCAAGCCACCATATCCCTATTTTTTTTTTTTTCGTACAGACCATATGGGAGACGAACCATCGAGGAAGTAAAGCGTTCTGCGTTCCGTCAGATAGGTATATTGCTCAACAGAGTCTTGTGGATAGATCTACTTGTACCGTCAAAGATTGCCGTATGATCTGACAGGGTATTTCCTAGGACTTGTGGTGATTTAACCGAACGGTAATAGTTCTAGAACCATGCGCCTGAGTTGCTTCGATGTCTGCCCTTAAGCCGACGATTTGGAGACGCGAATTGCTCAAGAAGTACTGAGATACGGGCAGCAGGAGCGTTTGCACTCGGGCTTCTTAGTACGCATGCTTCTATGTCGGGTATGCAACGGTCGACGCACAACGAAAGAAGTTTGGCTGATGATACAGAAAGAAAATATCTCATTCGTCCTATCTCTTTTTTGACTATTATTAAAGAGGTTCTAGTTTAGGAGAATAAACATAATAATTTATTTTTCGTCGGGATTCGCTAAAAGAAAACGCAGTGGAAACGCAAGTGATTTTGCACGACCTTACGGTGGCTAAAATTGTATTCTTATCCAGTGCACATTTCTAAAATTACTAAAAAAATATGTTTTGCAAAATATGGGAATGATCCACATTGACACACACATTCTCATTAAAAGTTTATTATTTATTACCGAACTGGTTTCCAGTTGATCTTCAGATAGTCATCTTAACATATAATCTTAAGCTACTATTATTCCTTACAAAAACACGAGAAAAGGTGGCTTTTAAATTAAGGTTGAGGATCAGTGGGAGGTCCTCTTCTGACAGATAGGGATTTTGATCTGTTTTATAACAAATTACTGCCATGAAAGTACGTTGAAAACCCAGAACAAATGCGGAAAAAGAAGGGGGCAGCTGATGATAACAAAGTACGACAAATCTTGTGACAATTGAGGTTATGCAGTTGATATTACGGGTATTAGTTTTTATTGTTTATGTGGGCTTGAGCTCTCTTCACCAGTTTTTCGCCACACGGTGTCTGACTCTACGAAGAGAATGGCCTCTACTCTTCTAAACCCTTCTTTATAGAGAAAGGAAGTCAACACTCCATACGTCTGACCACATCTTATAATGTTAATGACTGATGCCGTGAAACAACCACGTAAATAGTTACAACACAAAAGCAATATCCTAAGTTGCACGCTAAGTAATAGGTACGCTTATGCAAACAATAATAAGAGCGTGGTTGTTCACTATTTCATCCTGAAGGCATTGACACACGTTTAACAGCCGCCTAACTCACAAATCTCAACCCGAGTTCCGTGTTAAGAGTGGCCGCAGCCACCGAAGCCTCCTGCCAGTCTGCGGTTCTGTCGAATGTTAGCAAAGTTCTCTGGACGCTGTGCCCAGAGTCACTTCCTTAAGGAGAGGGTGACTGCCAGCCAATCCCCTACTAGTACAACAAAGCGGGGGCACTGGGGAAATCAGAAGACAACACTATCAAGGGCGGTGATTGCCCCGAGCTCACCTGACAACGATTATGAACGAAAAGAAAGTTTAGAAACATCCGTAATATTTCGAGTGTATATGGTCAGGTGCAAGGGTTCTCTTTAGAATAGCGGGACTGCTTGTCTCTTCTGCGAACTCGGGGCCCCCAGCCAGGTTTGGAAATAAGGCTCACGAACGTTTCCATGTTACCCCAGGGACAATGAAAGAAACTCGTAACTACATAGCCATAGTCTTACTTCATCCAGGCAACTAATCCATGGCTTGGTACAGGAAAGAACGAGGCTGCTGATCACAGTAAATGAATAAAAGGAAATAAAAATGTCCCGCAGAATTCCTTCCTCAAGAATCGGCATATGACAAAAGTACGCTGCCGAAAAACAAACTAGTGCACCGTTTTAGAGGTTGCCAATTCACTCGAGGCTTATTAACACATCACTAAATATAGAGTATATGAAATATTTACATTTACAGATTAGTAGCACAAGCGGTTCTGAGGTAGCAGGTAACGACCCACGATTAAATACCCATATTAGTACGTGGTATGACCTCCACGTCCAATGCAGGCGCTGACTTTGGTATCGAGTCGAACGTACAGATGGCGAATACTTCATGTCACGACCGCTCGACCAGTTCACATAGTTCCGAAAGAGTTGTTGGTTGACGAATCGCACGTGTCACTTCTTGTCCCACATGTGCCCTGTTGGATCCAAGTCCAGAGATGGTGCTAGACAGAGAAGTTACTGCACTTTTTGTAGAACACGTTGAGTTTCAGGGGCAGTGTGTGGGCGGGCATTAAACTGTTGGAACAACACAGCTCCTTCCTGTTGCAAGGGTGGGAGAATGGGTCTTAAAACATGTGCACGCGCCGAGCGCTGGTTAGCGTCCTCTCCAGAAACACCAAAGCTGAGCGAGAGATTAGTTTATCGCACCTCACACCATAATCCCCAGGCTGGGGCCACCGTGTCTTGGACAAATGCACTCTCTGAGTCAGCGCTCACCTCGTCTGCGTCGTAAGCGCCAACTACCATCACTTGCGAACAAGCAAAGTCTGTTTCATTCATCGCCAACGACCACGTCGAGTCATTCCGTCTTCCAACTAATCCACGTCGATGCTGAGGCATGAGTGGACGACAGGCTAGAGGTGTGCGTGCTCACAGTCCCGCTGATAGTAAGCAATTCGCAACAGTTCGTGTTGACATATCTGGGATCACAAGTCTTCTAATCTGTGCTGTGGTAGCTGTATGATCTGCCGCTGCTGCCCTCAGAATACGACATCCTGGCGAGCGTCCGCGCTGGGTGACGTCCAGAGCCCCGCCTACAGGCATCGTTGCACAACTGACGCAGAACGTCCAACTCGTGTGGCAATTCTCCGAAAGGACCAGCGCGCCATTGGAAAGGCCACAATTTGGCTCCCTTCAAACTCGCTTGGTTGGCTGTAAGAAAGACGAGTGCGTCTCTGTGGCGTGGTTGCCTGCTCGCTTCACACGTTTGCACGACACTGACGAGTCAAAATATTATGACCTCTGCCCACTGTGGAATTCAGTGACGCCTGATGACGTTGCAGGCACGTGACGCGGTAAGTAAAGTATACAAATCGAGCAGAGATGATTGGGGAATCATTGTAGCTACGATATGGGCCACAAATAGGTCTCCCGCTGACTTATGCGAATTTACAATGGGAAATTGTTGTTGGCCAGCGCCTGAGGACAAGCATCTCGGAAACGGGGTAACTGATCGGCTGTTCGCGTGATCGACTATGGAAAATGGTCGAAGAACGGCAAAACCACGAGCGGGACGTCCATGCCTCATCAGAGAACATGGAGGTCGGTCAGCGCACAATGCATGGACATGAGTCGATCTCTACATGGTTCCATATTAACCCAACGATATCGCCATAATTATACTTGTAGCGGGTACTAGATTATCGAGACTGGGCTCTGGATCAATGGAAACGTCCCGTCTCATCCAATCAACCACGTTTCGGCTAACACCAAGTTGGTCCTCGTGTCCTCGCCGCCATTCAGGCCAGAGGCAGCTAGAAACAAACACCGCGTCACGGAGGCATACCACTGATGGTAGCATATACCAGGGGCTCCCTGGCACATGAAGCAGCAGTCGAGGGTACCATCTGTGGACTGCGTGGGAATTATTGTGGATCGTGATGGCATCTTCCAGCAGAATAACTCCGTGCCACACGGTTTGAATCGTGTTACTGTGGTTTGAGAAGCACGATATTAAAGCCATTATGGTTTAATGGCCAAAAAATTCATCTGATCTGAACGCGATGGGACACATGGTGGGCACGACCAGACGCCAGTTCTGTTCTACTGTATTTTACGGGAAACGCGTGACCTCTGGACACCTACCATGGGCTTGCGAATCCATGCGATCGCCGAGGTGCTGCGTTCCAGAGGTGGACCAACATGGTACTAAGAAGGTGGCCATAATTTTTTCATCAGAGTACTAAACGCTAAACACAGACTCTAGTTCCTTCAGTCGTGTATTGCCTCACAATTGTTGGTTCTGTGAGAACTACGGTGTATAACAAAACCAGTGATGACTGTTCAGAGAGCCATAAAAACGGTCGCTTCGAGTGTTTAACGTCTCGTCGACGACTCTGTCATTAGTGATGGAGTAAGCCATAAGTCTTGCGTCGTCAGAGATTGAGCAAGGATGATTTTTATACATGACATATGTATTTTGCTAAACAGGAAAATAAAGAAAATCATATATCTTGATGGCTGGACGGAGATATAAGCCGTTCTTTTACAAACATTTGAAGTTATCACTAACTGGTAATGATGTAAGATTGCGAGATGACCGATGACCCTGAGGTGCACAGTTTCGTGACAGCCGCTACAACGAAGTACAGTTCAAGAGGAGTGTTTTAGTAATAGGCAACGCTTTCTGCTCCTTTGATGAATTTCTTAGCCTTTCCAAATTAGGTACGTATTATGTAAAATCTGACTTCTGCATGCACATGCAGTAGATGCTGTAGTGGCATGAGTGTAAACAAGTGTTATAAACTGATTTTCAGTTTCACGATGTTTCGTTAGAGTAGGTTAACGTTTGTTGTATGCACCGACGTGTATTCTACGTTTGCTTGTTTGTGACATGTTTGTTGTTAATTGTTAAATGAAAATATATTTCAAGATTCTTTGACTTTTATCCTGGAGGCTCTCAATAGCGATCTATACAGTCAGAAGTACATCTAATTAATTTTAAGAACATGTGTATAGTATTACCTAGGCAAAACATTATGGGAGAATCTTATTCTCTGGGCAGCCTGTCAATGTTTTATTCCCGTTGTACAGATGTTATCACATTCTATTTGCTTATTTCCCATTGTTCTATATACGTATGTAACGTTTCATTGCCTTGTATATTGAGTTACATATCACTGTACAGGCGTTGTTTCTGTCAGCATTGCATGCACACTGTAGCACATTGTAATTGCTTTGTAATAACAGCCGAGCACCCAGATCAATGAGATAATTGAATCATTTGAGCACTAAATAACCCAGTACTAGTGAATTACCGTAAAAATTCAACTTCAAAATCCGTTTCATTAAATCCTAATACATGTGTCTCTAAGGATGACACAACAAACATCTGACTGCTAACTGAGTAGTGCATCATGAAGTTCTCCATCTCCTTCAGTAGCGGGTGAGAAGTGTGATCTATTTACAGCTTACCGGGTACAAATCATATTTCATTTTTGTGGAATAAATTATCCAGTAAATTATTTTCTTATGCGTTTAAAACATAAATATTTCCTAGCTTTATCGTTGAATCATATATCCCTTCATTTTATCGTACCTCATTTGACACTAGTAGTCGTTATTGAAATATACTGTGGGCATAGCCAATTTTCAGCCATTTTTAGTAATAAGTACGTGACGGCATTACCATGATTTTGCCTAGTTACCGACCCAGGAAAGACTATAGAACAATGAAAGGGTGCTTTTAACTGATCAAGTGTTCCTCTAACTCAACTGGAGAAGAAGCTGTGCGACAGATTGGTGAAACATAATTCTAAAAACTTAGTCTCAAGTATGATGCACATGAGATAGTCGCAACTTTATGCTGAGTGACTGTTACGCCTTCACTTTGTATCTAATGTGCTGTGTTTAGAATACCCGCTACATGCGAGCCTTCGCCTGCAAACGGCAGTGTTAAACAGTGGCACGAACTGCCGGCCTCTGTCGGTTACGGGCTCCCCAGGAAGCCGTGGAGCAGCACGCTTTGATAATTGCGGACGTAAAATCTGCAGGCCCGCCGGCTGGCCGGGGGCAGTCCCGACAGAGCCGCCAACTTCGTGCGACAAGCGGCGAGGCGAGGCCGGTAGTCGCGAGTAATTACTACCGCGGGCGGCTCACGTAGCGCCCAACAGCTGGCAGCACTGCCAGGCTGCCCACCAACTGTGGGCCGAGACGTGTCAGAAGCAGCCAGTGAGCAGTGACATTCGAGGCAGTGCTGCTCTCCCGTGAGTTCATCTGGCATCTCCTTTGATTCGATACTGCATTCTATAGTACAAGAGACATAAGCTGTCAACACATTTACATTTACTACATCTAGAAACTACGAGGGATCATCTTACTTATCTAAACAATAGTTACTTCTTTTACTTTTATTTATTTCTGGTTTACACTTCACATTTCTTTTTATTGCATTTTGTTGCAATTCTCGGATTTATTCCGCTTCTCAGAATACCAAATGGCGAATACTTATTCCTATCACGTGGAAGTGGGCAGACTACTGTCTACGAAACCACTTCACATACTTAATCAGTATCCTAACTACTCATTATGAAACCTTGTACTAAATACAACACTAGTAATTAACATAAAATACTATATTACCAGTTAGGGTAGCCTGTCATCTCATGTTACGTACACAAGTGGTAACTGTTTGTTCCTTGCGGTACCTTTGCACTTGTATTTGTGAAGATGGAAATAATTCCGAAAAGCGTCATCAGTCCTTTGTGATTAATAAAGTCATTCTTCACCTGTTGTATAATCTTTATTCGATCTAGCCTGCTGAACTACAGATCTATGCATATTTACAAGAATGGTCGCTAGCCTCCTACGTGACTTTGTCACACTGTTATTATTAAATTTCCATTTCTACGTAGCACTGTTAAATGTACAATGATTATTTACAGGTTTAAAAGATGGAGAGGCAGTCTTCAATTTATGGGAGTTCCTGTGCCCTAACTACATAAATAACACACTATTTAACTTTGTTTTAGGAAGGTGTCCCACTTGAACCAATTTCAATTTTTTTCTTTTTTTCTATAGCCAGACATTTGTAGCTGAAAATTCAGCATCGTCATTGGGATTTTATTTTGTTTCTAGTAAACAACAGGAAAAACATTATTTACAACGATTGTCATCAAAAACTAAGTTTACAAAGCCAGCAACAAAAAATGGACATTTTATCTCATACAACCAACACAGTCAACTGATAGTACATACCTTAGGTTATTTTTCGACTCAGTCCACATATCGGTTGAGGCACTTGTCACTTTTTGGGATAACTTTGAATATACCTTTCAGGTAAAAAAAAAAAATCCTATCCCTTCGTGTTCAGTTTAACCACGTTGTCACGAACTGTTTCACATCTTGGTCTGAAGCGAATCGAGGGCCCTCTAGGTACTCTGTTTTGTCCTGAATCAGCTCCTTGATGTGAGCTGTCTTAAAGTCTGTTGTTGCCGTGCTGGGTCCGCCACTGCGATCTTCGTTGGTGACGTTTCCTCTACCGGTCGCGAACTCTTGACACTGTTCTACACGTACTGAGGAACACTACGGTCTCTCCATAAATCTCGACGAATATCAACTACGGTTACCTGTTTTGCACCAGAAATTGAATAACTGAGCGGATTTCAACGCGAAACAAGTTTTCCAAATGAGTCACCATTTTCGTTTCATTACAATTAGCCCTGTAGGTGAAGGGTGGCTGATACTCAGAGGTGTTGTTGTTGTTGTGGTCTTCAGTCCTGAGACTGGTTTGATGCAGCTCTCCATGCTACTCTATCCTGTGCAAGCTCCTTCATCTCTCCGTACTTACTGCAACCTACATCCTGCTGAATCTGCTTAGTGTATTCATCTCTTGGTCTCCCTCTACAATTTTTACTCTCCACGCTGCCCTCCAATGCTAAATTTGTGATCCTTGATGTCTCAGAACATGTCCTACGAACAGGCCCCTTCTTCTTGTCAAGTTGTGCCACAAACTCTTCCCCAATTCTGTTCAACACCTCCTCATTAGTTATGTGATCTACCCATCTAATGTTCAGCATTCTTCTGTAGCACCACATTCTGAAAGCTTCTATTTTCTTCTTGTCAAAACTATTTATAGTCCATGTTCCACTTCCATACATGGCTACACTCCATTATCCTCCTTTTGCTTTTGTTGATGTTCATCTTATATCCTCCTTTCAAAACACTGTCCATTCCGTTCAACTGCCCTAGAACTTAGCACTACTTAAACCTAACTAACCTAAGGACATCACACACATACATGCCCGAGGCAGGATTCGAACCTGCGACCGTAGCAGCCACGTGGTTCCAGACTGAAGCACCTAGAACCGCACGGCCACTATGCTGTCTCTGACAGAATTGCGATGTCATTGGCGAACCTCAAAGTTTTTATTTCTTCTCCATGGCTTTTAATACCTACTCTGAATATTTCTTTTCTGTCTTTTACTGCTTGCTCAATATACAGATTGAATAACATCGAGGAGAGGCTACAACCCTGTCTCACTCTCTTCCCAACCACTGCTTCCCTTTCATGCCCCTCGACTCTTATGACTGCCATCTGCTTTCTGTAAAAATTGTAAATAGCCTTTCGCTCCCTGTATTTTACCCCTGCCACCTTTAGAATTTGAAAGAGAGTATTCCAGCCAACATTGTCAAAAGCTTTCTCTAAGTCTACGAATACTAGAAACGTATCTTTGCCTTTCCTTAATCTTTCTGCTAAGATACGTCGTAAGGTCAGCCTCACGTGTTCCAACATTTCTACGGAATCCAAACTGATCTTCCCCGAGGTCGCCTTCTATCAGTTTTTCCATTCGTCTGTAAAGAGTTCGCATTAGTATTTTGCAGCTGTGACTTATTAAACAGATAGTTCGGTAATTTTCACATCTGTCAAAACCTGATTTCTTTGGGATTGGAATTATTATATTCTTCTTGAAGTCTGAGGGTATTTTTTCTACCAAGTGACGTGGCAGCATAGCGAACCAATCTCTATTTAAGAGGCAAGGTGATGGAAGCTATTGTACTAGATACACAGAACACAGAAGAGCATTAAAAAGTAACACTACATTCACTGAACATCTTATGGACATGAAACACAGCCCAACAAACATAAATACCGACTTGAAAATTCTCCAGTGCACCAACAGCACCTACAAAAACTAATAACTGAAGACAACTACCAAATACAAAATGGCCAAATTAAACGAAAACAAATAACAACGAATACACAGGTTTCTGCCCCTGCCCTCAAGGAACTATCAAACAACACCATTCATACCCCCCCCCCCCCCCCCCCACATACACTCACAAACATACAAGCACACACAGAGATTCAAACCTGAATATATAGATAAACAAAACAACAAAACGAAAACATTTCACCAGATGAAACGCGCGCGCGCGCACACACACACACACACACACACACACACAGACACACAGAGAGAGAGAGAGAGAGAGAGAGAGAGAGAGTGAGAGAGAATGTCTTCCACACAGAATTAATGTTAGGCGTAACCACAACATTCCCAATCGTAAAATTTCGAGGTAAATAACTTTTCTACATTACGTTTTATATGGTTGGAGACGATGAATTGTGAAAGGCAAACAACTGTGCTGTAAAAGACACAAATCCAAGGTATATATACAAAACTTCGTCTGTTTTTGAAATTTGTAAATATGTTCTTGAAAACCCGAATTTATATGTGCAAATAACATTGAGGACATTTAGCCCAGTTGTCAATCGTGTGCTTATTGTCACAACATGTTTTGGGACAACATTATCCAATTTTGAAGTCTTACAGACAAGGAAACCAGACGAAAAAATCCTTCTTATATCGACAGACATAGAAGGGTTACACACGTCTTGAGTTGTAACTTACCATCCAAAATTTTTAGCCTTTTCTCTCGGCGCCGGTTAAAAACAAGCTGTACTCGTGTATTGTCAACTCAAACCATAAACCATAAAACATAAAACATCACAAGCCAATGCATCCAACGTTCCTGAGATACAGTTGCAAACTGAAAGCCTCTGCCATTGCCTACCAACGATGATAATTACTTGAAGCCTAATGCTCAGCATCAATTATACTACGGTCTGTCATAAAATCTTTGGTAACTGCATGTCTGGTCCTAGCCCACTCTAACTTAAAACTACGTCCACGCTGCAATGTAGACGGAAACAACATGCGTAAATCAAAGTCAATAGCTAAAATACATTGGTGGCTGCTTCTTAAGGAGGATATCGATGAAGTGTGTCCAGAAATAGTCTTTAGACACTTCCGTTCTGTCATTTAAAACGCAGATGCACTCGTCTTTCAAGGAACAACAAATCTCTACCTCCTATAAATTTGATAACAACTACACTTTTTATTCAACGTGCATGCTTTGCGTTGTATCCCCCAACGAACACTGGTCACTCTTGAGATGCATTGCTACAGCTGTCGAGCCGTCATCTCTGTTATTACGCTCTTTTAAGTCTAAATTTAAAACTCCGTCCCGTCTGCCCCACATATCTCGCTTCACAACCTTGACATTTTTCTTGGTATACTCCCGATTTCCTCATTCAGCCCCTGTCCTAACTTGCGGCATCAGGGAGGTGCAGACTTTCACTATGAGATGAATACCGGACACTATGGGGAGTGGTTTTGAAGCGTTTTAGGAAAGTTACCAAACAGCTCTGCTATTTTTATAGATCAGGATCTATATCACACAAAGAAAATACAGTATCAAGAAATCCATCTACGAAATGAGGGAAGAAGTCTACTACTGAACTCATGGAAAGCAATGACGTACACATTCCATCTAACGTCGAGCCATACGAGGGATTTACTAAAGCAGGCCCACTGGAACATGCGTGAGTGCGCTTCACGTCACAAGAATACGTTTTGGAAAGTGTATTGCACTCAGGGAACAACGAAATTAAACTTGAGTGCTTTCCTGCGGGGCACTGCGAACTGAACGCCTCTGTACTTGCCCCTTTGCCAACAACAAGGTGTCAAAGGAGAACAAGTATTTTTAGATAAATAATACTTTAAAACTGTGTAGTTTCGCTCTGGAAAGCGTTCCCCAAAGGAATTCAGCGATTAATGTGCAGAAACTTGAGAACAAATACGCTCAAAGCGCCCAAGTTCTTCATATAGCAATGTGACCATTTTTGATCTACACTGAAGCACCAATGAAACTGGTATAGGCATGCGTATTCAAATACAGAGGTACGTAAATACAGGTAGGCAGAATACGGCTCTGAACTCGGCAATACCTTCATAAGAGAACAAGTATCTGGCGCCGTTGTTAGATCGGTTACTGCTGCTTCAACGGCAGGTTATCAAGATTTGAGTCATGTTATTGTTGGAGCACGAGCGATGGGACACAGCATCTCCGAAGAGCGATGAAGTGAGGATTTTCCCGTACGACCATTTTACGACTATACCCTGAATATCAGGAATCCGGTAAAGCATAAAATATTCGACGTCGCTGCGACCGGAAAAAGATCCTGCAAGAACGAGACCAACGACGACTGAAAAGAATCGTTCAGCGTGGCAAAAGTGCAGCCCTTCCACAAATTGCTGCAGATTTCAGTGCTGGCCCATCAACAAGTGACAGCGTGCGAACCATTCAACGGAACATCATCGATATGCGCTGTAGGAGAAAAAAGCGCGCTCGTGTACCCTTGATGGCTGCACGAGACAAAGCTGTACGCCCCTCCGGGAGCCGTCAACAGCGCCACTGGACTGTTGATGTCTGAAGACATGTTGCCTGGTCGGACTCGTTTCAAATTGTATCGAGCGGATTATCGAATACGGGTATGGAGACAACTTTATGAATACATGGCTCCTGGATGTCAGCATAGGACAGTTCAAGCTGGTGGAGCCTCTGTAATGGTGTGGTGCGCGTGCAGTTGAAGTGATATGGAACCCCTGATACGTCTAGATACGTCTCTGACAGGTGAGACGTACGTAAGCATCCTGTCTGGTCACCAGGATCCATTCATGTCCATTGAGCATTCCGACGGACTCGGGCAATTCCAGCAGGACAATGCGGCACCCCACTGGTCCATAATTGCTACAGAGTGGCTCTAGAAACACTCTTCTGAGTTTAAACAGTTCCGCTGGCTACCAAACTCCCCAGACATGAACATTATTGAGCATATATTGGATGACTTGCAGCGCGCTGTTTAGAAGAGACCTTCACCCCATCGTACTCTTACAAATTTATGGACAACCGTACAGGATTCATGGTGTCAGTTCCCTCGAGTACTACTTCATACATTAGTCGAGTCCATGCCACGTGACGTTGTGACACTTGTGCGTGCTCGGGGGGACCCTATACGATATTAGGCATGTGTAGCAGTTTCTTTGGCTCTTTAGTGTAAGCAGATGACTGCAATAGCGGCAGCGAGACCTTGTCCTGCAAATAAAGCGGTTAGGGTAGGTTTAATTACTTTCATCACTTTTTCCTGCAAGATTTATTCCAGCTAATCGATTTTTCATTCATCGATCGAATTTACAGTACATTTCGTTTTTCGTTTATTGCTGCTTGCATATGAAATGTTGTGAACAATTTCCCATTTTATTCTCCTCTTCTCGCAACAACAAATGAACGTGACAACGGTGTACTGCTGCGATTCTCACAATCTGTGGGACACAGTCGCCACCCCCACCCCCTACCTAGGATGGATGTGATAGCATAAAAGTGTGCTGGGGTGCTGTGGTGGGGAGAAACTTCAGAAATTGATTAATTTAGTGAACAAAAAGCAAAGCAAACTACACTGTACCAAAAAATTGAAATTCACATTCATACTTTTAAATTGCGCTTATGGTAAATGGGACTGTATCGGTAGTACTTGTTGTATTTACACGTCCAGTCACATTAATGTAACCGGTGCCTGCGTTCGATGTCAACGAGCAGTAACCACTCACCGACGGCAGGTGGCAGCACTAGCAGAGAACACAGGGCCGGTTCCAGAACATTCGGCGCCCTCTCCCTCCTCCTCCTCCTCCTCCTCTTTTCACTCTTACATTTTCAACCATGTCATGCTAATTTTGATACGCACTCTCTACAAACCTTGCACTTGAGTGTTCCTGCGCCTCCCCGGCTTGGCAACCCAAGTGGATATTTCTGTTGTGAAATCTCCTGAGTAGAAGCCACACCGTTGCGGCACGTCTCAGTTTGATGCCCCACCCGGCGGCTTGAGCTGCTTGGCCCTTAAACCAGCCCTGAGTGGATAGGGGGAGGGAGGAGGGGGAGCGGGAAACAATGCCATCGTTGTCGTAATCCGGAAACGTAGAGCTTTATCCGACTTCCAGAAGGGCATGGTCATTGCCTTTCAGGCATAGAATGGAAGTATTTCCGAAACCGTTCAGCTTGTAAACTGTTTGCGTACTGCTGTGGTTCAAGTGTACTCTGCATGGCAAAATGGCACTATACAAACCTAGCACAGAGGTTACTGTCGTTAACGACAGCTGTGGAGACGTATACTGGTGAATATACCTACCATTGTACAACTGTCGAGCAACTGACCGCCCACATGAAGCAAGGGGCTACCAACAGTGTCTTCTCAATGATCGTTCACTGAACGTTGCTACATATGAGCTTCTGTAGCAAGTGCCTAGTTCATATACCCATGCTGGCTGCTGATTCTTTTATTGGTTCGATGGGCTGTTGTTTTGAAACATCGATAGAGCGACACATTCGCTAATCATAAGTTTAGAAGAAGGGTAGAGAGGGGGGGGGGGGGGGGCAGCGAAAATTCTGAAGAAAGAGATGTGGCGGAAAAAAGCTTATTTGGCGCTGTTTCGGAATACGTAGGTGAGTGGAGAATCGGCTCTTCAGGTGATTCACTGCACTCAGGCAACATAGAGGTATGCAGTGAACAAAGCGTAGCTGAACCAGAGCATAGTGGGGGGCATTGCTGAGCCAAGGGAAACAGCAGACAGTGCTCAGCCCCACACAATCCAATTGGTAATTGGAAAGATTACCAACCCGCCTGCGTTGGACACACGCTTGGACCACACCAAAATTCCAGTGCAGTCTTCGATCTCGAGATTCTACAGGTTCTGTAGAGAGCAATTTAAAGTGCACAATACAAATGTGGAAAGGAGTACTGCGAGTGTGAAAGATTAATTGCTAAGAAACTAGAAGAAGGAGAATTAAATATTGATAGGAAGATATAAAAAAAGTGCAAGTATTGAAACCAAAGTAGATGAACAAAATGTGAAACTCGATGCATTCTTAAATGAGAGCGGGGATGTCGTGGAATACCTTATGCTGGATATGAGTCATGTCAGGACAGCCACAGAAATAATCAATGAATGGGGAGAAGAATTAATAGAAAGTCACTCTGACGTAGTTGAGCACCTTGACAGGTGGCTCTAGAAAATAATGCTGTAATCTAGTCTGAAATGGTGTCGATGTTATACTCTTATTTTTTCCAAAACCGTCCCGTAAGTAAACTGAACTGAAAATATAAAGATCCTTTAGACTGGAATAATTAATCAACACTGATAAGTGATAAGCACTTTACTACCAGTGACAGTCAGTAGTTAAATACCGTAATTTACATGTTTATTTGGATTTACATGGGGTATATAAGTATGAAGCCATTTAGAAGCACCCTGGGACAAGCTGCCAGCTCTCTGGCAAGTAGCAAAGCTCTATAGCTTCATAGAGGGGCCATCTGTGGGTAAATTCTCAGAAGTGTGTTCTGGGCGGGCTGAAGGTCAGTGCCACTGGCTTGACCAGAGTTTCGTTTTTACTTGTCACTTCTGGACACTGGGCACCTCATAGACAAACTAGATACCACCTCCCATAGAGTAAGGCCTCCATAAGAGCTTCTTTTATGCCTCAAATTTAGAAAGAGGCGAAACGCTGCTCTTAGCAAGATCCAGGAAACGCACTATTGTGAACAAAACGTAGAAAACTGTGTTTCTTTGAGATGTACCAACAGCCACAACTAACACCCAGGTAATAAAGTGAGAATCCACAGTTCGAGAATGTAAGCGTGGTATTGTGAGATCGACTTGTGAGAATAGAATTCATAGGGACAGTGAAGTCATTTTTGTAGAATTTCAATAAGCTCTAACTTAACTCCGAAGACTTACTTTCAGATTAGAATGAGCAATTTGCTTCCAACCCTGGCCAAAGGTACAATGCACTACCTTCTCTAGTTCTATCTGTCTTTTATACTAGCATCACGAGAATCGCGGGACGACTTTACGACCACAGTTGTTTCATTTTGTACATGATTATTAAAATCTTACTCCTGCCCCCTTTGTGAGATGTGAGAAGGTTTTAATATGGAATTATTATTGCTTGTCAGATGATTTATAAGTAACTTTAATATAATTAATTTATGTCAGGTGATAGGAGAAATTAATATATTTTCGTACTAGACAACCCAATGTCCCCCTGCATTTTTGGTGACTCCTGCTCAGAACTAGTTGATTTGAGATCTCCTGCGGCACAGTTACATAAGCCAAACATAAACTCGACAGAAAGTCTTGCATTCCTATCTAAAAAATAACTAAATTCATTTAACGTAAAAAATATCCTTAAATCACGTTTGTGTAATGATTTGTAACTTTTTTCAATGAGGTGAGATTGGTATACGTCCATCGTTGCCCAGCTGTAGAACCATCATCGATCGTTTGGAGGGTTTTTTACTTGCATTGCGTGTATTATATGTTGTATGTTTGCGGGGAATCAAATTTTAGTCTGTGTGTATGGGCTGAGAAAATTTTATGACAGGGTTGTTAGTTTTTCTTGAATGTTATATGCATTTAAAATATTAGTCGTTGTGTCAGGGAATGCCAAAGTTTAACAGGGCGAGGGCGAGAAGTGTAGTACAAATGACAGGGGTGGAGAGAGAAGTTTCAGAAAATTTAGAAATATTCAGCAGCCGTTTAGATGTAGAGTCTTCACAAGAATATGTTCAGAAGGTAGACAGCACTGAGCAGTGTAAGTTGCAACTTAGATCGAAAGCAATATGAATAAGGAGCAAGGCCAGGATGAAACTAATGATGAAGTATCTGAAACAGAGTCAGGACCATTTTTCTGGGTTTGTGACCGCATTGTCAACATTTAAAACTACACACATGTGCGTGGGAGACTGCAGCGGTCGCAGGTACATAGAGTACTGGCGCGCCTCAGACGGCAATACAAAGCAGGAAAACAACGCCACGTCACAACTGCCACATTTTTTCCATTGGCCGATTTCCACAAATCACAAGCCGTAGTGCAAACACCAATCAAAACTTCGGGTTTCCACCAATGAAAAGAAGTAATAAAAAGACCAGTAAAGAACTTCTACATCTCTCCCCTCAACCCTAACAGCCTATCAGAATTAGATAACAGCCACGTCTGTAGCTATATAAGGCACAAAGTTTTCTCATTCGGAGATTCGAGGGTTGGATTCCCTCACTTCCTAATCGAGGACTCACACTGGCTGGGTGACACTCAGGGTGTATCTTCGACTTGGAAGAGTCCCAATCGTTAATGTCGTATTGTCGCGCTTCTGCACGCCGTCACTGCTGACCGCCGTCCGGTCCTCGCCGCCGCCGCTGCCGCCGCCCGGAACTCGCCGCCGCTTTCACCTTCTGCTTGTCAAATAAGCCCGCTGACTGTATAAAAAAGCGACCTGTAACACTGCAGTTGGTCTCTTAGCCGCCACATCAGTAACTCAAGATCAAGAACAAGGGAAAGTCCACATAGTAATGAACATAGACCCATCAAAGCTCCACATACTGATCAAATACATATACGAACTTGTTACCGATGTGCCGTTGCCCGTGTCCCGCCCCGTGGAGGCAGACCAAGCACAGTGTCAGGCAGTTTTAGTCAACAACTGAGCAGCATTTAATAATTAGCAAAGAAAAAGAAAATACAAACAAAACATACTTATAATCTTAAATATTAATAATAAAAAATAATCTTTAATTATCATCAGTTTGGATTCCGTAGAAATGTTGGAACACGTGAGGCAATACTAACCTTACGACTTATCTTAGAAGAAAGATTAAGAAAAGGCAAACCTACGTTTCTAGCATTTGTAGACTTAGAGAAAGCTTTTGACAATGTTAACTGGAATACTCTCTTTCAAATTCTGAAGGTGGCAGGGGTAAAATACAGGGAGCGAAAGGCTATTTACAATTTGTACAGAAACCAGGTGGCAGTTATAAGAGTCGAGGGGCATGAAAGGGAAGCAGTGGTTGGGAAAGGAGTGAGACAGGGTTGTAGCCTCTCCCCGATGTTATTCAATCTGTATATTGAGCAAGCAATAAAGGAAACAAAAGAAAAATTTGGAGTAGGTATTAAAATTCATGGAGAAGAAGTAAAAACTTTGAGGTTCGCCGATGACATTGTAATTCTGTCAGAGACAGCAAAGGACTTGGAAGAGCAGTTGAACGGAATGGACAGTGTCTTGAAGGGAGGATATAAGATGAACATCAACAAAAGCAAAACGAGGATAATGGAATGTAGTCAAATTAAATCGGGTGATGCTGAGGGGATTAGATTAGGAAATGAGACACTTAAAGTAGTAAAGGAGTTTTGCTATTTAGGGAGTAAAATAACTGATGATGGTCGAAGTAGAGAGGATATAAAATGTAGACTGACAATGCCAAGAAAAGCGTTTCTGAAGAAGAGAAATTTGTTAACGTCGAGTATAGATTTAAGTGTCAGGAAGCCGTTTCTGAAAGTATTTGTATGGAGTGTAGCCGTGTATGGAAGTGAAACATGGACGATAACTAGTTTGGACAAGAAGAGAATAGAAGCTTTCGAAATGTGGTGCTACAGAAGAATGCTGAAGATAAGGTGGGTAGATCACGTAACTAATGAGGAGGTATTGAATAGGATTGGGGAGAAGAGAAGTTTGTGGCACAACTTGACTAGAAGAAGGGATCGGTTGGTACGACATGTTTTGAGGCATCAAGGGATCACAAATTTAGCATTGGAGGGCAGCGTGGAGGGTAAAAATCGTAGAGGGAGACCAAGAGATGAATACACTTAGCAGATTCAGAAGGATGTAGGTTGCAGTAGGTACTGGGAGATGAAGAAGCTTGCACAGGATAGAATAGCATGGAGAGCTGCATCAAACCAGTCTCAGGACTGAAGACCACAACAACAACAACATCATAATTTGAAGTATACCAACTCAAAAATACAAACAAAGTGATATTTACTAAGTATCCCAACACCAATAGGGCCATGAGAAGAAAACCTCAGAACATTCCTCGATCTTAACCACTCTTGGCCTCATACTAAATACTAGTTCTTATATTGTGTGTCCATATCCAACATCTAGTGATTAATACATCTTTTTTTTTGTGTACGCGTGTGTTGTGATGCTGGGTTGAGGTGCAGGTCTCGGAATGATATCATCGAGCAATGGCCCTCTCACCAGCAATTTTCTACCGTATTCTTTATCTTAACGTACTCTAATGTCATATTTAGCATTCAATACTAATACACATTGCCACATTTAATTCCAGTTTGTTACGTAACTTTATACAAAGTTCTACAACAAAATGTTACACGTGTGAATCAGTTAAATTACACAGATCTGTGTCTTTATCATTATCAGTAATATGATCATCGAGTTCCTCAGTACTGCTATCATTAGTTGAAGGCCTCTGCCCTCTCTGTCTGTGTCTCCATGATCTCCCTCTATTGAACTCTACTTGTAATTGTCTAGAGATTATGTCTGCTGTGTTATTTAATTCTGTCCATTTATCTGGGTCCCTAATGGAGTTGTAGATATTGAACTGTCTCATCTGATTGTCGTCTATGTGAGTGTAACACAGAAGAAATAATCGTGTGTTCTGGGGTCCCAATGTCCCCACATATGCATATATCACTTTCCCTGAGATTCATACGATGAAGGTGTGCTGGGTAAGGCCCATGACCAGTCAAAAAGTGTATCATTCCTCGACTCGGATCTAAGTATTTCATTTGCAGTCTCTCCCTGATGTTTGGGAAAAAGTCATGGACCCTACGGCCCTTATCACTCGTATACAAGTCTCTCTGCCAAGTATCCAGGCGCAATTTTTTTTAGTGTAGTTTGTCTTGAATGTCTTCTCCTGTTATAGATCTTACCCAGTCTCTACTGCCCTACTTTAACCAGTATGCTGCAGCACGGTATTTCATAGTTACGTCGATTGGAAATACACCCAGGACTACAGACAGGGCATCCAGTGATGTAGTTTTGAAGGCGCCTGACAGCCTAAGCAGTACTCCTCTCTGCCTTCGGCGAACAATAGTCTTGTTTACCGCAAGGCTCAGTTTATGAGCCCATGTGCTGGCTGCAAAACATATGATGGATTCAAAAATCGCACAGTGGTAAACTCTCATGTATCTCAATGGTATTCGAAATTTTATTGTATAGATTCTAGCCAGTTTCTGTAATAATTTTTCTGCCTTATCGGAGGTCATCCGTATGTGTTCTCTAAAAGAGAGCCTTTCATCGATCATTTTTTTCCTAGATACATTATTTGTTCCTAATTTGATAAAGGGATCTCTCCTAAGACTTCCTTTTAGCATTATGTATATTGTTTTATACAGAGCAATTGTCAATTTGTTCTTTGTGCATCAGTTTGCCATGTCACCCATTGTGCCTCGTGCTCTCATTTCCAATTGTGCTCTTGAATTTGCTGACACTACTACTTTAATTATTATCTGCGTAGGTGACAATTCCATCAGCATACACATGGTTTTCCACTAAATGTAACAAGGGTTCAATTGTCAGGTCCCAAAAAATGGGACCGGAAATTGATCCCTGTGGACATCCTTTCGTATTTTCTTAGTTACTTTCCGGTTTCCTGCACGCCACTCAGCAACCCTATCTCTATAGTAATCCAATATGCTATAATAGAGGGCTGCTGGCACCCGAAGTTCTCTGAGATGTGCAGACATCGCAGGCCACCACAAATTGTCGAATGCACCTGCGATGTCTATCATGATTGCAATGCAGTATTTTGGATCCGTGTAACTGACTACCCTAAGTGCTTGATTGATAGCATCGTCGATTGACTTGTGTTTACGGAATCCATATTGATGAGGACTCAGACCAACTATCTCTCTATGGGCCTGTAGTCTATCACATAAAAGTCGTTCTTCTACTTTGGCTAAGATATTTAAAAGACAAATAGGACGATAGGGTTTCTGGTCCTTAGGATCTTTATCTGTGGATTTTTTTATAATTATGGTACTGGCCGTCTTCCATATTAGGGGTATTTTTCCAATCTGTAATGCTTCATTTAAGGTCGCCGTCAAAAAAGTTGTTATACACGGTGCAATCTGCTGGAGCACTACTGCATAGATATTGTCAGGGCCGGCGGCCTTACCTTTCTTTCTTGCAATTGCTCTAGCCACCTCCTCATTAGTAAGGGATCGATTACCCTTTCAGTTACATATTCTTTTTCCATTTCGGTTCGAATATCTCTGTGTATCTCTGAGTCAGTATTTATATCATCATCAGGAAGGAGTTTCTGCAGCAGTAATTCTGCAGTACCCCTCCAACCTTTTGTCAGTGTTCCATCGTCTTGTTTCAGAGTAGCCAAAACCCACGGGGTTTTGACCCTTTCGGTCAAAATTTTGTATGGGTTTCCCCACAGATTGTCTCGTAACTGTCGCTGTACGTATGTATCCCATTGTCGTTTTTTTGTCTCAAATATGGTAGTCCTATATCGTTCTTTAGTCTCTCTGTGTATTTGCAGTCTATCCAGTCTTTCTCTAGTATTGTTTGCACGCTGATAATCTTTACGTCTTAATCGTGTTCATTTCCTTAGTTCCGTGAGTTCTCGAGTGTATTTCATTTTCATGCATGGTTTTGAATTTATTTTTATATGTGGTATTGATCTCAATTGTGCATCTTGTATTACCTCCGTCAGTTTATGTATTTTGTATTCCACACTATCGATAATGTCTGACAGTGGGTACGTCGAGATTATCTGTCGCAGACTATCCCAGTCTGCTTTGTTCAAGAGAAATCTCTTGTACATTATTGTATTCTCTACGTTCCTAATTTGGATACTAATCGTGATGACGTTATGATCACTTTATAACCTTCGTGAACTGTCCAGTCAATCTCAAACCTCAATGTATTATTATTTACTAAAGAAATGTCTATATTACTCAAAAAATGGCTCTGAGCACTATGGGACTCAACTGCTAAGGTCATTAGTCCCCTAGAACTTAGAACTAGTTAAACCCAACTAACCTAAGGACATCACAAACATCCATGCCCGAGGCAGGATTCGAACCTGCGACCGTAGCGGTCTTGCGGTTCCAGACTGCAGCGCCTTTAACCGCACGGCCACTTCGGCCGGCTCTATATTACTGTGGTGTCCAGTATGTGTGCAACAAGTCGGTGGTTGCCCTTCCTTGTTCAGTATATGAAGGTTGTTCTCATATATTGTATCATTTACTATCCTACCTCTTTCATTTGTTTCGTTTGAGTGCCATAGCACTAACCTGGAGTTTGTTGTTGTTGCGGTCTTCAGTCCTAAGACTGGTTTGATGCACCTCTCCATGCTACTCTATCCTGTGCAAGCTTCTTCATCTCCCAGTACCTACTGCAGCCTACATCCTTCTGAATCTCCTTAGTGTATCCATCTCTTGGTCTCCCTCTACGATTTTTACCCTCCACGCTGCCCTCCAATACTAAATTGATGATCCCTCGATGTCTCAGAACATGTCCTACCAACCGATCCCTTCTTCTAGTCAAGTTGTGCCACAAGCTCCTCTTCTTCCCAATTCTATTTAATACCTTCTCATTAGTTATGTGATCTACCCATCTAATCTTCAGCATTCTTCTGTAGCACCACATTTCGAATGCTTCTATTCTCTTCTTGTCTAAGCTATTTATCGTCCACGTTTCACTTCCGTACATGGGTACACTCCATACAAATACTTTCAGAAATGACTTCCTGACATTTAACAAATTTTTCTTCTTCAGAAACGCTTTTCTTGGCATTGCCAGTCTACATTTTATATCCTCTCTACTTCGACCATCATCAGTTATTTTGCTCCCCAAATAGCAAAAGTCGTTTACTACTTTCAGTGTCTCATTTTCTAATCTAATTCCCTCAGCATCACCCGACTTAATTCGACTACATTCCATTATCCTCGTTTTGCTTTTGTTGATGTTCATCTTATACCCTTCTTTCAAGACACTGTCCATTCCGTTCAACTGCTCTTCCAAGTCCTTAGCTGTCTCTGACAGTACTACAATGTCATCGGCGAACCTCAAAGTTTTTATTTCTTCTCCGTGGAATTTAATACCTACTCCGAACTTTTCTTTTGTTTCCTTTACTGCTTGCTCAATATACAATTTTAATAACATCGGGGATAGGCTACAACCCTGTCTCAATCCCTTCCCAACCACTGCTTCCCTTTCATACCCCTCGACTCTTATAACTGCCATCTGCTTTCTTTACAAATTGTAAATAGCCTTTCGCTCTCTGTATTTTACCCCTGCCACCTTCAGAATTTGAAAGAGAGTTTTCCAGTTAACATTGTCAAAAGCTTTCTCTAAGTCTACAAATGCTAGAAACGTAGGTTTGCCTTTTCTGAATCTTTCTTCTAAGATAAGTCGTAAGGTTAGTATTGCCTCACGTGTTCCAACATTTCTAGGAATCCAAACTGATCTTCCCCGAGGTCGGCTTCTATCAGTTTTCCCATTCGTCTGTAAAGAATTCGCGTTAGTATTTTGCAGTTGTGACTTATTAAACTGATAGTTCGGTAATTTTCACATCTGTCAACACCTGCTTTCTTCGGGATTGGGATTATTATATTCTTCTTGAAGTCTGAGGGTATTTCGCCTGTCTCATACATCTTGGTCATCAGATGGTAGAGTTCTGTCAGGACTGGCTCTCCCAAGGCTGTCAGTAGTTCTAATGAAATGTTGTATACTCCTGGGGCCTTGTTTCGACTCAGATCTTTCAGTGCTCTGTCAAATTCTTCACGCAATATCATATCTCCCATTTCATCTTCATGTACATCCTCTTCCACTTCCATAATATTGTCCTCAAGTACCTGGAGTTTATGTCTGCACAAATGAGCAAGTTTTTGTGAATCGAATATTACGCCACATTAGCAATCAGTTGCGTATAATGGATGAATGTCGTCTGAGTATTGGGCATAAAGCGAGGATATGACCTGTCTTGTATGTCCCCGTGTAAGTTCCACTGTGACTAGATGCTTATTACTAAATTGGCTTACTTTCGTTACAATTACATTTCTGTCTAATACATTGATAGCTGCCATTGGAGTGAAGTCGCCAGTCGCTGTAATTGTTCCAGGGGGATGATGTATGAGCTGTCTGGCCCTGGAGTATGGTTCCTGGAGACAAATGACGTCCACATCATTTTTGGCTGTTTCTTTTATCAGTGTAGCACTCACTAACATACTTCTACCGGCGTTCAGCTGCATTACTCTCATGGTAGACATCTAGTAAAGATGTAATCGTTGGGCGAGGATTTATTATGATCAAAGTATATTCTGCCATGAGCACGAACTAAATCTTTGTAAATTTTCTCCAGATTTAACTTCTCAGAACGACGTAAGCACACCTTTTTGAACAATTCTTCTAATGCCTTCGCATCAGTAGGTATATTTTCTGATCGCAAAAGTTTCCTATCCGTCTATTCCGTTCTTGGGTAACATATTTTATCGCCCTGTGGATGCGTTAGCCTAATAAGCAGTCTCTGTGCTTTCTGAAAGTTCTCCTTGTTCTCTATCCTAGTTAATTGTAGATTTTCCTCTAATTTGTTGTAATCTATCATAGGGTAAGAAGGGGGCATTTCAACCTGTGTACTTTTACTTACACTTAATTTAGACTGCGATTGATCTAACTCAGGAGTAGTTGAAGTCACTGTACATGTTGTTGTATCTTGTACTCTCACCTCCTTTGAACCTTTCTCTAAGTAACCTCCTGATTCAAATTCAACAGGCTTAACACTTCCCTTTCACCTCGTTGTATCATATATATGTTTGAATACTTTTTTTGATTGATCTGCTACAAATTTTTCATTTACAGATGGTTTATGTGTTATATGTTCACTAAAATTATTGGATGTGCATTGTAACTGATTAGTCTGTTCTGAACTTGCAATATCAAGATCATGAAAATGGTTATCCGTAATATTATTTTTAAGATCGCTTATAGCCATGCATTCATATGTAGATAGGTTCTCCTCTATAGTTTCAACTTTATTTATATAACTCAACTCTGACAATGCCCACTCGAAGAACTTGTGTTTTAAATTACGTGCAACAATATAGTCAATAGCGCCTTGCATGGTCATATCATCTATGAAATCTGTAACTTCAAAAAATTTTGACTGAATTTCATCTGTTGAAGATGTAAGTGCAGTAGTGTCCTCCTCATGCAATGGTTTGTGCTCCTTTCGTTATTGCCATGCAGTGGTTCTTCGCCAGGAACGCGTCCTCGTAGAAGGTGATTTATATATCTTTTTACCTTCCTGAGTTGTACTCAACCAAATTTTTATGTATTTCGTCCTGTTCGTTCATTGAACAAATGTTCTGACTAAGACTACTGTGGGCCGTTTTAGTAGCCATCGTTTGTGCCATAATCAGTTCTTTCCATTTGGCGCATATACACTCCTGGAAATGGAAAAAAGAACACATTGACACCGGTGTGTCAGACCCACCATACTTCCTCCGGACACTGCGAGAGGGCTGTACAAGCAATGATCACACGCACGGCACAGCGGACACACCAGGAACCGCGGTGTTGGCCGTCGAATGGCGCTAGCTGCGCAGCATTTGTGCACCGCCGCCGTCAGTGTCAGCCAGTTTGCCGTGGCATACGGAGCTCCATCGCAGTCTTTAACACTGGTAGCATGCCGCGACAGCGTGGACGTGAACCGTATGTGCAGTTGACGGACTTTGAGCGAGGGCGTATAGTGGGCATTCGGGAGGCCGGGTGGACGTACCGCCGAATTGCTCAACACGTGGGGCGTGAGGTCTCCACAGTACATCGATGTTGTCGCCAGTGGTCGGCGGAAGGTGCACGTGCCCGTCGACCTGGGACTGGACCGCAGCGACGCACGGATGCACGCCAAGACCGTAGGATCCTACGCAGTGCCGTAGGGGACCGCACCGCCACTTCCCAGCAAATTAGGGACACTGTTGCTCCTGGGGTATCGGCGAGGACCATTCGCAACCGTCTCCATGAAGCTGGGCTACGGTCCCGCACACCGTTAGGCCGTCTTCCGCTCACGCCCCAACATTGTGCAGCCCGCCTCCAGTGGTGTCGCGACAGGCGTGAATGGAGGGACGAATGGAGACGTGTCATCTTCAGCGATGAGAGTCGCTTCTGCCTTGGTGCCAATGATGGTCGTATGCGTGTTTGGCGCCGTGCAGGTGAGCGCCACAATCAGGACTGCATACGACCGAGGCACACAGGGCCAACACCCGGCATCATGGTGTGGGGAGCGATCTCCTACACTGGCCGTACACCACTGGTGATCGTCGAGGGGACACTGAATAGTGCACGGTACATCCAAACCGTCATCGAACCCATCGTTCTACCATTCCTAGACCGGCAAGGGAACTTGCTGTTCCAACAGGACAATGCACGTCCGCATGTATCCCGTGCCACCCAACGTGCTCCAGAAGGTGTAAGTCAACTACCCTGGCCAGCAAGATCTCCGGATCTGTCCCCCATTGAGCATGTTTGGGACTGGATGAAGCGTCGTCTCACGCGGTCTGCACGTCCAGCACGAACGCTGGTCCAACTGAGGCGCCAGGTGGAAATGGCATGGCAAGCCGTTCCACAGGACTACATCCAGCATCTCTACGATCGTCCCCATGGGAGAATAGCAGCCTGCATTGCTGCGAAAGGTGGATATACACTGTACTAGTGCCGACATTGTGCATTCTCTGTTGCCTGTGTCTATGTGCCTGTGGTTCTGTCAGTGTGATCATGTGATGTATCTGACCCCAGGAATGTGTCAATAAAGTTTCCCCTTCCTGGGACAATGAATTCACGGTGTTCTTATTTCAATTTCCAGGGGTGTACATCTGCTTGTACGTCGGACAGTCAGGACCTCCTGCTTTATCACATACACCATTTCTCAATTTGCATGGGATGCATCCTGCTTTCCTCTCTGTTTCAGGACTATCAGCTTTTCTGTGCGCCTTCACACCGCAATTGATACACACAGGTTGGCCTTCTGTACAAAATTTAGTGGGATGCCCTAAATCAGAGCACTTAAAACATTTGACGACATTATTGTAGCCTTCTGTTTTGAGGGCATGGAAGGTGATGTAGATTCTTTCCTGGCGTAGCAATAAGTTACGCACTCTGTGGCTGACTTCAATTACATTATTGACTATACGTCTTCCATTGGGCCCAGTTTTGAAACGAATTTTCACTTCATCTGCACATTCCTGCTCTGTTGTCACTTACATTCAGAGCATACAGCTCGTCTAAGAAGTCCGCATCAGAAACGGTAGCTGGTACTGCATATACTGCAAGCAATGGTCTCCTCTTTTTTGGCCCTTCACACGTATTATCTTTTATCTGTGACGTATTTTCAATTAATTTTTTACTATCTTCCTTTGATTCAGTTTCCACAATGACAACCACATTAGGAGTGGTTCTGATAGTCTTGATTTTATCTACTCGGGGATTAATATTACTTGTTAATATGTTCCTCACATCATTTGTGTCTTGTTTGGTTGTTGACCTAATAAACAAAGTAGTCTCCTGCTTTTCTTTGACTTGGTCAATCTTTATTCGTGGACTTACTTTTTTGGCTCCGACTGCTGCTGCATAGGAAGGAAAGATTGGTCTGTGTTCTGCATTTCTTAACTTGTCATTTTCAGTTTTAAGTTTATCGTTTTCCCTTTGTAGGTCTTCGATACGCCGCTTTGCGTCTGGCGCATCTGCAACTACCAATTCTTGTCTTAGTCTATCATTTTCTTCCTTCAAGATGTCTATTTGTCCTTCCAGGCGTGCTTGTCTCAAGGCCTCAAGTGATTCAACATTGCTGGCAGCTTGTAGTCCGTTTAATGTATCTACCTGCACTTGTAGTTTCGTGTTTTCCCTTTCGAGCACGGTTATTTGACCCTCAAGATTGGCTTGATAGAAGGCAGGTGGAAAAAGCTCGTTTATTATAATTCCTATAATTCCTTGACCAACATGGTTCCATTTCAATTCATTCGATATTTTCGTAATTGTTGAGTCTATTAGGGCTAATTGCTCAGTTGCAGATATTGGTGGTTCGTCTTCCATTTCAGAAATTTGCGAGCGCGCTGGCGAGCTCTTACCTGTTCTCTTAGGCTTCGTTCCCATTACTGCAAGGGGTGAAGACTCTTGGCTGCTACATTTCGCTCCAGTTCTCCTCGTCGCCGCCACTCTTCTGGTAAAGTCGAAGGATAGCGACAGACGTGACCAGTCGTAGTACTCACGACGTGGTACACAAATTAAACTATCCCCGTGGGACTTAAAACGAACTTCGTTCGTGGTACACAGATCGAATTATTTCCGTGGTACACCAATCGAACTAACCTGCTTTTGCACAAAGCACTGGAAAAACAACACACGCAAGGTGCTTTATCACTTCAAACAGCCCTTTTGCACTAACAATGATATTTCGTAAGAAAGGGAAGTTCACAACATTGCCAAATTAAATTGTGCAGACTTTAACCACTTCTTAACGAAGTGGAACAGTCAAACTTGAGTTTTTTGCACTACCTATCACAAAGTCACACAAAAATCACTCGTTTGCACCAATGTAATCTCAGAAGAAGGGGATCACTTCCGATGAAGCCTTCAGACGAATATGAACCCCGGATTACCATGTTATATGCGAGAGAAACACATAGTGCAAACCAACAGCGGC
This sequence comes from Schistocerca nitens, assembly GCF_023898315.1. Lineage (NCBI taxonomy): Eukaryota > Metazoa > Arthropoda > Insecta > Orthoptera > Acrididae > Schistocerca > Schistocerca nitens. The sequence goes on along the minus strand of NC_064619.1, from coordinate 1,400,227 downwards.
CATGTTGGATAGGGACCCGCCTCGAAACCCTCGCTTATGCCCCTGTCTCCTCATCCCGCTTCCTTCCCACCTCCACCCTCCTGGCCCTTCAACAGTATCGTCTCCTCTACCTCAACATTCGCTCCCTCCCTGCCAACAAATACCTCTTCATGCATACCCTCTCCCAACACCAGGTTGACTCCTTCATCCTTAATGAAGCCTTGCTCCAACCCCACCATGTTGTCGGCACCTCCCCCTATCTCCTTCACCGCACTGACAATCCTCTTCCCCTGACCCGAGGCAGGGTCACTATAGGCCACCTCAAGCATCTCCCTGTCCGGCGAAAACCCCTCCTCAATAACCCAACTGAACACCTTCTCCTCAGCATATTTTATCCCTCCCTCACCATCACCTGTGCCACTATCTATATCCGCCCTGCAGCTCCTCTGTGCTTCAATTCCCATGTTGACCGTACCTTCTCCACCTATGTGACTGCCGCTGACCTCAGCATCCACAGCCATGACCCTGCCACCCTTCAGCAGTGGCGTCACTTCGTTGCAAACCTCCATGGTGACCTTGTTCCTCTCCCACAGCACACCCGTCCTTAAAGTAACTCCACCCCCGATGTTATCCTCGCTTTCACCAACCTCCTTGGTCGCATAGCCATTGACGTCCTCGATCCTGTTGATAGTGACCATCTCACTGTCCCTCTCACCATCTCCTCTGCCTGTCCCACCCCTGTAGCCACCTGCCCAGCTGCTCCTCCAAAGTCTGTCCATGACTACCACAACGCCGATTGAGATGCCTACCGGGAATCCATTGCCTTACAGGTCGAAAGCCACCCCTCACCTTTCACCGCCCTGCTGACGTCACCCATGCCACTTCCTTCCTTCAGAAGACCAACACTGACGCTGTGGAGGCTAATGTCCCTACCAAACTCATCCACCTTCACCGCCCTACGCTTCCTACACAGGCCGTCCCTCTTCTGTGTGAATCCCACAGGCTCTACCACTACTTCCTCCGCACCTGTGACCGGGATACACTGATCCACCACTGGCATTTACAGCAACACATCCAGAACCTCCTTACAGCAAAGAAACGCCGTAATTGGCGCCAGACATGCACACGCCTCTACTCCACCCTCCCTGTCAACTCCTCCAAGTACTGGTCAGCCTTCCACTGCCTTACTGTTAGCCATCCCACCCCGCCTTACCCAATCCTCCATGACGATCGACCCTTTCCTGACAACCTCAGTAAGGCTAACCATTTTGCTTCCCACCTCTCCGAGGTCTTCTCCATCCCTGACGATCCCCCTTTTGATTACCCCCTCTTCCTCAAAGTCCTTGACTGCACTGACACCTCTGTCCCTCCACTCGCCCCTAGCTACGTGGATCGGTCACCCCATCAGACATCAACACTCCCATCTCAAGCCGAATGGATCACGATGTGGAGAGAGTGCGGTAACTTTTAAACAATGAACCTCATCTTGGGGGATCGAGTTCGCTGCGTTTGCCCGGCGATCAAGGGCGATTTGATTCTCCACTACGATAACGCGCTCGCTCACACGTTCTGTGCCGCCGCCAAAGTTTTGGTCAAGTTCAACGTCACAACACTGCCACAGCCACCCTACAGCCCAGATTTGGCTCCAAGTGACTTTTTCCTCTTCCCCCGAATCAAGACAGGCCTAAAAGGGAAGCGATTCGACTCCATCGACGCCATCCAGCAGGCTTCGACGAGAGCCCTTGACAGCATGACGCCTGAGGCGTGGAAGACGCGCTGGCAGCGCTGTGTTGGTGCTGAAGGATCATATTTTGAAGAATTTTAGTCCACTGTACTTTTTTATGTCCAATAAATTTCTAGTTCTAAGTCTTTAAACTTTTGAATCACACCCTGTAAATATATGTACACAATTTTTGCTTTTTTTATATGCTTAAATGTGTTCAGTAGCTGCAGCACTTGCAAATGTTGCTGGTATTACACTGTTTACACACACACACACACACACACACACACACACACACACACACATATATATATATATATATATATATATATATATATATATATATATATATATATATATATATAACAGAGGACTTCATGATAGTTGACATGAATCTGAGGCTCTATTTACTCAGTTTATACCTGTAATAATCAGTATGGTTAAGAGATTAATTGAAGCTAAGATTGGAGACAAAAATGGCTGCTTTGCCAGGCTTTTGTGTGCAGCTCCCGCACAAAATCAACAGACCAGAACCGCGGTAACTCTAATGTGACTATGGAATATGTTGAGAATAGCAGTAGCTGTCATTCCAAAGAATATATAGAAGAGAGAGGTGAAGTAGGTATTGTGTGCAGCTCCAGCACAGAATCAGTAAATCAGGAAAAGATAACTGTGATGTAAAAATGAAAGATGCTGAAAACAGTAGAGCATAAGGGTATGTAGCGTAGGATTTACGGGCAGTGCTAGCACAATCAGAAGAACGAGAGAAATGAAATTCTAGTGTGACCATTGATGATATGGAGAGCAACGGTGTTAAAGGGAACTGCAAAGAATGGGACACTGCTGATAATGATGCCACCGAATCTGAAGGAACTGAGCAGGCTTTTATTTGTAATTTTGTGGTTAAAAGGAAAGCTGCATCTGCACAGCCAGACTTGAGAGCAATGAGAGACACACTGTTTGTGGTACTGTGGTATAATTACAGTGATAACAGTGAAGAAGAACAACCAATTGGGTGTATGTGCTTTAGAAAAGTAATGACACTTTAGCTAACAATGATAAATGACAACTTACTGGGAGACTTGTTTAATGCAGAATAGTAATTCGGGTGCAGGATAGATAAGCAAGGAAGAGAGGTGTATTGCAGTTTAAATTTCTAATCTGACAATTGAACAAGAAGTGCTAACTGTAGTTACATCTGTCATAAAACAAATACTATTTCATATGTAATAAATTTTTTAATTTTTTTATATGTATTGAGCACCTTTCCGAATATGAAGGACATTAAATCCAAATTTTGTTGGAATAGAAACTTCACACACTGGAAGGTCACGATGATTGCAGCATGTTAAAAACCTGAAGGAATTTCGTGAATGAGTTAAAGTATGATGGCAGGCCGAGTAGCAACCTATCTGTCGAAACAGTTAGCAATCAGTCAATGATAGTGAAATTTGGGCTTTATAGTGTTCCTGTAACTCTGTGTGGAATCTTTCATGTTGCAGTGCGTTAGTAAGTTCCGTTGTTGTCAGTGAATGAGTGTTAAGGTAATTGTGTGGTTGGTGTTTAAGTGCTTGCAAATCATCATCCAAGTTGTGCTGTACTGAGTTCGTTTCTTTTGTTGGATCTTTGAATGATGGAAGAGTATTGTTGAATGTGTATGTGGCAGGTTGGCTATAACTGTCGTATCAGATCATTGTCAGATGAAGAGACAAGAAGATTAGAAGTTATTTTGTTAAGTTTTGTGTAATGGCTAGAAGCAAGAAATGCTCTGTGCCGATATTTGTGTGAATGTTATATGCAAGGAACGCACTATGCTTAATGGAGTTGAAATGAAGTCGGAGGAACTGAACAGAGTCGTGTATTAATGTTGAAAACTAAGTTCTTGTTTCAAAAAGAAGCGATTGCTTTACTTTACTCAGGAGGAGGTCATGGATGAACTGAGTATGTATAGCAGTATATAGTAATTTAAGGTAAACCGAGGACATATAGGTATGATAAGAATCTGACATAGAAAGAAAGAAGAAAATGGAATCAAAATTGTGAGATTCCATGGAAGAACTAAAATAGGGAATGAGAGAGAGAGAAAGAAGCATAAGTCAACGCCATAGTCTTAGCCATATGACAACAGGTAGTGTGTACCAAATTTTATGATTGTTTTTTGCCGAAAGCCGTCAAAAGGAATCAGAACTGAGAGGAAGGCAAACGTAGTCATGACGGAATCCATTTGTAGATGTAAGACTGTGAATTGGTTGGGTGGATGTATTTGGTCGTATTTAGTAATTAGCAAGCGTGAGCCTTTGACTTACAGTGTGAAAGGGTTGTGCTAGCAAGTGTACATAATGTAACCTTGTGATTTTAGCGTTATTAATGGAAGAATTGGTAGTTTTAATACAAAGTAGTAATTACTCACTGCATTGATGAGAGACAGGTCGTGTTTGTATGGATCAGGTAGTATGTTTGAAAGTATGTTAGATTACAAGGCAAAAACCGTTCTATCAATACCATATGTGGTTTCTTTCTCCAACTAAGCATATACAAGAAAATAAACATTTAAGGATTATATTTGTGTCACTACGTTTCACTTATGTTAGCATTCAACTTTGACTTCACTATGCAGGCTGCAGCCCGGTCAGATAGAATATTATGCAAAATTCTTGTGTAAATACTGCAATCTTTACGTGATAAACAAGCATAGACATTGTACAATTCCAATGTTGCCTATAAATGCTTCTTATTTTTGTCACGATATTGTTAAAGTTTTTCTTTTACTTTCTTGTTAGGTATTAAGAAAGGCTACTTTCAGTTTTCATTTGTAGGAAGAGTACGGGATATTTTGTAAGTATTGAGGTTAGCTGACCGTGATTGACTATAAAGTTCACATTAGGCTGCCTCAGTGCTCTGGCAATTTGTTCACATGTTTAATGTTATGACGGCGTGACAAGGTGAGATGGAAGAGGAGGAAGTTAGAGTTTAAAGTCCCGTCGACGGCGAGGTCCTTAGAGACGAAGCGGAAACTCGGATTATGGAACGAGGCGGAGGGAAATTGGCCGAGCCCTTGACAAGAGAACCATCACGACATTTGCGTGAAGTGATTTAGAGAAATCACGAAAAACTAAAATGTGTAGTGGCCAGGCGGGAATTTGAACCATCGTTCTACAGAGTACTAGGCCAGTGTAGTAACCACTTCCCCACCTTGCTTGGTGTGGGATGAAAGGGAGGCACCTGTGTTGCTGACCTGAGGACGCGCGTGACGAGTGGATGCGTGGAGTCACCTTGGTGAACTGACGAGAAGAATAGTAGTGTTTCGTGTAGTGACATCTTCAACATTTCTAGTCCTGTCTTCCTCAGTTGCGTGTAATATTACGGTATATTGATAATTTTTACTTTGCTGTCAGACGGTCCATAAGTAAAAATTATCAATATACCGTAATTTTGTGTAGTGGCTGAACGAAAGGAATGTTCTTTTCCGATATTTATGTAAATGAACGTCTTACAATTTAAAACCTGGTTCCTAAATCTCTGTCTTACCATTATATAATCTATCTGATACCTTCTAGTATCTCCAGCATTCTTCCATGTATACAACCTTCTTTTATGATTCTTGAACCAAGTGTTAGCTATGATTAAGTTATGCTCTGTGCAAAATTCTACCAGACGGCTTCCTCTTTCATTTCTCTCCCCCAATTCATATTCACCCACTATGTTTCCTTCTCTCCCTTTTCCTACTCTCGAATTCCAGTCACCCATGGGGAGCAATATAACTGATGATGGTCGAAGTGGAGAGGATATAAAATGTAGACTGGCAATGGCAAGGAAAGCGTTTCTGAAGAAGAGAAATTTGTTAACATCGAGTATAGATTTAAGTGTCAGAAAGTCGTTTCTGAAAGTATTTGTATGGAGTGTAGCCATGTATGGAAGTGAAACATGGACGATAAATAGTTTGGACAAGAAGAGAATAGAAGCTTTTGAAATGTGGTGCTACAGATGAATGCTGAAGATTAAATGGGTAGATCACATAACTAATGATGAGGTATTGAATAGAATTGGAGAGAACAGGAGTTTGTGGCACAACTTGACAAGAAGAAGGGACCGGTTGGTAGGACATGTTCTGAGGCATCAAGGGATCACAAATTTAGTACTGGAGGGCAGCGTGGAGGGTAAAAATCGTAGAGGGAGACCAAGAGATGAATACACTAAGCAGATTCAGAAGGATGTAGGTTGCAGTAGGTACTGGGAGATGAAGAAGCTTGCACAGGATAGAGTAGCATGGAGAGGTGCATCAAACCAGTCTCAGGACTGAAGACAGCAACAACATGTAAATGAAGGTATTAGGGCAATACGACTTACACGCCGTCTCGTCCTCCCTGTTCACTCTCCCAGGACACGTAGCTTCACGCCAACAGCCGCATGTCGACGGACTGCTCTGTGAAGCACTTGCTGGAGGATCAGCCTTCGACGTTACCCAAGAAGAGTGAAAGAGTTCTCTCGCAACAGACCCTGTCGCCTTTCAATGACACAAACTGTTGACAAACTTAGGTAGTGTCAAGAGACATTCATGTTGAGTAGTGACAAGGGTGAGGTATGTGTGACTGCCTGTTAACTTGCCTATGAAAGAAGTCTAATACAGCACGACAAGACTATAATAACAGAGTTTATTTGCTGTCACCAGAGTCAAAGAACGACTTCAGTAGCAAGACATACGCACAACAGACTATTATTAACTCACTAACGAACGGTTCCTATAAACAAACTGTTTCAAATATATCAAAAATATAGTGAACAGTGGACAGCTACTGACATTGAGATGTAGTGCTACAGAAGAATGTAGAAAATTAAGTGGACTGATAAGGTAAGGAATAAGGCAATTCTCTTCAAATTCGGCGAAGAAAGAAACATGGAAAACACTAACAAGAAGAAGGGACAGGTTGACGGGACATGTTTAAGTCATCAGTGAATAGCTTCTATAGTGCTAGAGGGAGCTGCAGAGGACAAAAACTATAAACAATGACAAATATTGGAATACATTTATATAATAAATGAAAGTATTGAGTGCAAGAGCTACTCTTAGACGGAAAGGTTGGCACAGGAGAGAATTTCATGGTGGGCCGCATCAAGTAAGTCAAATGGCTGATGACTCAAAATAAAAAGAAAATCTCGAAGTTGATGAAGGTTTCCTATCTTTCCTTCTCTCGGGGGCTAAGGAGAATTCGTTAGGCTTTGTTTCCGAAGTTAAATGCCAGGCTAAATGCCAATGGTATAGCCGAACTTATCCACTGTCTTGAAAACCTGGTCGTTTGACTGACTATGTAGGCTGCCACGTAAAATATTTGAGAACAGTCGCTAGCTGCCTCTGTGCAGAAGGTACTGACGCCAACAAACGGCTGCGCCTTTCCATTCTCTTTTACTAGCTTCGCACAGCAAGCTTTCGGTGAGATCGGTCAGTTAGCCGACGCCTGCGGCCCGGTAGCCCCCCGCTCTCCATCACCACAGCACAGAGACCTGACACCGAGGGTTGCATCTAAAGGCGGCTAGCGAAAGAGTCAGTTGGCACTCTGCTTTGGGAACCGGGTGAACACGAACGTTTTGCTGAAACATGGAGACATGAGTTTAAGTGCGTTAGGGCGCGTTTGAACTCGCTGATATAAGCACCTTCAGGAGTAGCGAGCGACTACAATTACAACTTCTGCGGGAAAATTTTGTTATTTTCTAATGAAATTATCATGCGCTCAGTACGTTAAGGTCTTGTATCCGTTTGTGCACATGCCCTGTGCTCGTTCGTAGTTAGATATATGACGATCGTTTAAATTCTGCTGCGTCTGCAGGACGACAATAAAGTTGCATCCCAACCGTGGTCTTGAGCGAGCTCCCAGTTCTCCTTATGGTACTGAAGGGCACGTGGTCAGCCACCACTGCTATATAGTTAGCAGCCACTTCAGATGGGGAAATCTCGGTTCCATCAATCTAATGAGTTGCATCATTGCGTACAGAACGAATCTTTCTAGAATTTTTACTGCTAATATAGGTCACATTTTTCCCCTCTCGCATTGCTCTGTTAATGGGTAATCCCACGCTTATGCATGGCAATAAACCAATCCTCAAGTATATTATAATAGTTGTGCATGAAGAAGTTTTCCAACGATGATCATGATACAAACTGAATTTATTCTACATCTACATCTACATCTACATCTACATTTATACTCTGAAAGCCACCCAACGGTGTGTGGCGGAGGGCACTTTACGTGCCACTGTCATTACCTTCCTTTTCTGTTCCAGTCGCGTATGGTTCGCGGGAAGAACGACTGTCTGAAAGCCTCCGTGCGCACTTGGATCTCTCTAATTTTATATTCGTGATCTCCTCGGGAGGTATAAGTAGGGGGAAGCAATATATTCGATACCTCATCCAGAAACGCATCCTCTCGAAACCTGGCGAGCAAGCTACACCGCGATGCAGAGCGCCTCTCTTGCAGAGTTTGCCACTTGAGTTTGCTAAACATCTCCGTAACTCTATCACGGTTACCAGATAACCCTGTGACGAAACGCGCCGCTCTTCTTTGGATCTTCTCTATCTCTTCCGTCAACCCGATCTGGTACGGATCCCACACTGATAAGCAATACTCAAGTATAGGTCGAACGAGTGTTTTGTAAGCCACCTCCTTTGTTGCTGGACTACATTTTCTAAGGACTCCCCCAATTAATCTCAACCTGGTACCCACCTTACCAACAATTAATTTTATATCATCATTCCACTTCAAATCGTTCCGCACGCATACTCCCTGATATTTTACAGAAGTAACTGCTACCAGTGTTTGTTCCGCTATCATGTAATCATACAATAAAGGATCCTTCTTTCTATGTATTCGCAATACATTACATTTGTCTATGTTAAGGGTCAGTTGCCACTCCCTGCACCAAGTGCCTATCCGCTGCAGGTCTTCCTGCATTTCGCTACAATTTTCTAATGCTGCAACTTCTCTGTATACTACAGCATCATCCGCGAAAAGCCGCATGGAACTTCCGACACTGTCTACTAGGTCATTTATATATATATATTGTGAAAAGTAATGGTCCCATAACACTCCCCTGTGGTACGTCAGAGGTTACTTTAACGTCTGTAGACGTCTCTCCATTGATAACAACATGCTGTGTTCTGTTTGCTAAAAATTCTTCAATCCAGCCACACAGCTGGTCTGATATTCCGTAGGCTCTTACTTTGTTTATCAGGCGACAGTGCGGAACTGTATCGAACGCCTTCCGGAAGTCAAGGAAAATAGCATCTACCTGGGAGCCTGTATCTAATATTTTCTGGGTCTCATGAACAAATAAAGCGTGTTGTCTCTCACACGATCGCTGTTTCCGGAATCCATGTTGATTCCTACAGAGTAGATTCGGGGTTTCCAAAAACGACATGATACTCGAGCAAAAAACATGTTCTAAACTCCTACAACAGATCGACGTCAAGGATATAGGTCTATAGTTTTGCGCATCTGCTCGACGACCCTTCTTGAAGACTGGGACTACCTGTGCTCTTTTCCAATCATTTGGAACCTTCCGTTCCTCTAGAGACATGCGGTACACGGCTGTTAGAAGGGGGGCAAGTTCTTTCGCGTACTCTGTGTAGAATCGAATTGGTATCCCGTCAGGTCCAGTGGACTTTCCTCTGTTGAGTGATTCCAGTTGCTTTTCTATTCCTTGGACACTTATTTCGATGTCAGCCATTTTTTAGTTTGTGCGAGGATTTAGAGAAGGAACTGCAGTGCGGTCTTCATCTGTGAAACAGCTTTGGAAAAAGGTGTTTAGTATTTCAGCTTTACGCGTGTCATCCTCTGTTTCAATGCCATCATCATCCCGGAGTGTCTGGATATGCTGTTTCGAACCACTTACTGATTTAACGTAAGACCAGAACTTCCTAGGACTTTCTGTCAAGTCGGTACATAGAATTTTACTTTCGAATTCACTGAACGCTTCACGCATAGCCCTCCTTACGCTAACTTTGACATCGTTTAGCTTCTGTTTGTCTGAGAGGTTTTGGCTGCGTTTAAACTTGCAGTGAAGCTCTCTTTGCTTTCGCAGTAGTTTCGTAACTTTGTTGTTGAACTACGGTGGGTTTTTCCCGTCCCTCACAGTTTTACTCGGCACGTACCTGTCTAAAACGCATTTTACGATTGCCTTGAACTTTTTCCATAAACACTCAACATTGTCAGTGTCGGAACAGAAATTTGTCGTTTTGATCTGTTAGGTAGTCTGAAATCTGCCTTCTATTACTCTTGCTAAACAGATAAACCTTCCTCCCTTTTTTTATATGCCTATTAACTTCCATATTCAGAGATGCTGCAATGGCCTTATGATCACTGATTCCCTGTTCTGCACTTACAGAGTCGAAAAGTTCGGGTCTGTTTGTTATCAGTAGGTCCAAGATGTTATCTCCACGAGTCAGTTCTCTGTTTAATTGCTCGAGGTAATTTTCGGATAGTGCACTCAGTATAATGTCACTCGATGCTCTGTCCCTACCACCCGTCCTATACATCTGAGTGTCCCAGTCTATATCTGGTAAATTGAAATCTCCACCTAAGACTATAACATGCTGAGAAAATTTATGTGAAAAGGATTCCAAATTTTCTCTCAGTTGTTCTGCCACTAATGCTGCTGAGTCGGGAGGTCGGTAAAAGGAGCCAATTATTAACCTAGCTCGGTTGTTGAGTGTAACCTCCACCCATAATAATTCACAGGAACTATCCACTTCTACTTCACTACAGGATAAACTACTACTAACAAAGACAAACACGCCACCACCGGTCGCATGCAATCTATCCTTTCCTGTGTTTCGTGTATAAGTAAGGGACAACAGCAGGTACGATTGTTAAGTGAGACTTGTTGATGTTCTAGTCTGAATTAACCTTTGTGAATAAATGATTCATGAACGCTCCATTCTCTGCCAGTCTTGATAAATTCGAATCCCATTCGTTTTACAGAGGAAACAAGTTAAATAAGTTGCTTACTGAGAACGTATGCTGAAATAAAGCAAGTAAGTTAGTCACTGCATGTTGCCCTAGATTTTAACGTCTCTGTTGCGCTTAAATTGTTTGGTCAGATCTGTAAAGATGACAGGGCTTAAATGTTTCATCATGTAATGACAAGCCGATATGATCCTGCACGTGCAGTGAAGGAATAATTGATAAAGAGATGTGGTAAAATCAGCATAGCTGCAGTTTTCATTTAACAGGCACTGTCAGACTAAATTAGTTAAGTATACATGAGATAAATATGCGCACCCAATATACATTGGCACCTCTCCATCGACTGTAATAGACTGAAAACGACAGCGCATTTGGTGACTAACTGAGATACTTCTCATATACGCTTGCTCAACAATATTTTTCCGATAATATCTCGTTCGCTCAGAAACATTTATGGTTAATCAGAAGCAACCACGTTGCTCATGGATATTTTCACGAAGTGCCTAATAGTCAGATCCGTGGACATCTAAAATTAAAGGGAACTGAAAACTTACGAAATTCCTCATCATACTGTCCTCCAACAGTAGACTAAAGTGACATCCAAACAATACAACAGACGTCTACTACTGAAAATAGATAAATTTGGCATTCAAATTAAAATTAAGAAAAATTCTGTGTTGATGGTACACTTTCAAGTACGAATTCCGAGTCTGTAAATCGAGGTGCTATTGTTTTAGTTCCTTTTCGTTGTAGTAGAGGAACGGGCATTCACAAAAAGAAGAATAACTGGATGAGATTACTCAATATACAAACGATTACTTTTACAAAATTTTTGTTTTTTTATACGTTTAAATATTGTCAGTAGCCGCAGGACTTGCAAATGTTGCTGGTCTTACATTATTTACTATTCGTACGCGTTTCAGTATCTGCATTGTTTAGTAACTTATATAATGCCTTAAGTTTAAATAGTTCACAGTTCAAACATGACCCCTCGTGTATCAGTCTCCTACATTTCCAGATGAAATAAGTATGAATTTACTTTATAATGCGAGAGAAGTGTGGTGCGATCAGGGACCTTCCACACTGTTGCTAACGTAGAGACAGTTACCGCTATCTGACTGAGCAGCCTTCAACAACAAAACGATATGCTGTATGTCACACAGGGGATGGATGCGCACAGTCTACGAGCGTGTTTAATTGCATTCATATGAATGTGGGAGCCAGCGACTGCACGGCCGAACGTGGTGAATTTTGATCGCCTGTATTCCCAAGTTTAATACTGTTGCAAATCACAGTAATGAATTATGTATCTACTTTTGTTAGCCAATTTGCGGTCATTTAGGGAGAGAGAACGTCAGCAGAACCTGCTATCAAGGCACAGATATTGTTTCCAGTGCGCACCTTGTGCAGTATCTGGGTAGGTCCACACGAGGGGTAGCATTCCGAATTGACCGAGTATTCATTTTCCCAGTTTTCTATTAGGGACGAAATCTAAAAGAAAAATTAGCTGTATTTGTATTGAAACATCGAAAAAATTTCATTTCCATGTATTTGTGAAAACAGCTTTGATATTATGAAACAGCCGTAGAAAGAAATATGCAAGATGTACTAGTACAAATGCATAAGTACATGGCTCTGAGCACTATGGGACTCAACTGCTGAGGTTATTAGTCCCCTAGAACTTAGAACTAGTTAAACCTAACTAACCTAAGGACATCACAAACATCCATGCCCGAGGCAGGATTCGAACCTGCGACCGTAGCGGTCTTGCGGTTCCAGACTGCAGCGCCTTTAACCGCACGGCCACTTCGGCCGGCGCATAAGTACAATATCCAAATTAGGAAAGATGATCCCGGACAGTTTCGTGTGCTGCGCGCACCTACTTCGCGAGTCTACAACGCGATTTTGTAAACGTCTCTATGGCAACATCTTTTCGTAGCTCTACGAACTGCTATCGTTTTCAGCTACAGGCGTTTGCGCTTTGCAGTTGAAAACTGTCAAATGAGTTGCCACGTGTCAGGGATCTCCTTAAATTGACTCGACTTTGGAAGTGTCTCCGTAGTAAAGAGTAAATACATTAAAACTTCATGCATAATGCGTCATTTTTTCCACGTATCTTAGTGTTCATGACGTCACGTCTCTTGAACTATGTACCGTATAAGGATATATTTGTGTAGGTGCATCCAGCGGCACCGAGCGAGGTGGCGCAGTGGTTAGACACTGGACTCGCATTCGGGAGGACGACGGTTCAATCCCGCGTCCGACCATCCTGATTTAGGTTTTCCGTGATTTCCCTAAATCGCTCCAGGCAAATGCCGGGATGGTTCCTTCGAAAGGGCACGGCCGACTTCCTTCCCCATCCTTCCCTAATCCGATGAGACCGATGACCTCGCTGTCTTGTCTCCTTCCCCAAAACAACCCGACCAATTCAGCGGCATATGTGGATATGTCAGCGAAATATGTTGTGAATAGAGTTGGTAGCGCAGAAGAAATAAATATAATAGTAATAATATGTCATTCAATGATTTAATATTGATGGTACATTTTGCAGGATATGTGGTTGCTGTCTGCAAAATGTGTTAAGCATAGAGTTAATAGAAAAGATGAAATAAATTTAAACGTCATGGGCAATGCGGCAGCTTTCACGCATCTCAGTGTTCATGACGTCATATCTCCTGAAGTATATGTGGTACCATAATACCCTTTTGTAGGTACATTTAGCGGCACATGTAGATACCGGCTACGAAATTTATAGCGAACGCTGTCAGTAGTACAGAAGTAATACATTTGAACTGCATCCATTATGCGGAAGTTTTCCACTTATACCTTTTTTATGACGTCATATCTACTAGACTGTGATAGGCTGTTCTTAGCCACAAGGTGATAGTTACCTGATAGTAAGGGACATGTCTATCAAGTTCGGTTGAGATCGGTCTAATGATTTAGGAGGTGGTAGAAACACACACACACACACACACACACACACACATACATACATAAAAACATACATACATTTTTATAATATGTATGGATTACTTTGTGATTGCTAAGCATACACCTACAAACTCACCTCTGTGCACGGACATACTAAAGTATCCTCAATCGTCTATGCGTTGTGTGCTTTTCTGTCGAACTCCGATTGCAATATTTGTTACCGCTAAAGGGGAAGACGATGGAGACTCATGTAGCGAGAAACGGAACGTACTGGCCATTTCCATTACCACTGACGCGCCCACTCTTCAGTAGGAACTCGACTGTGTTCATGGAAACATTGCACCTCGTACCGTACGTACGAGTCGAGTACCCTTTCGAGTGTTTGTGGGCGAGAGGCTTTAATGCAACAGAAATACACTGTACAATCAGGCTGGTATTCGGTAGTAGTCATAAGTCGACTATGTGGTGGGAGAGTGGTACAGGTCTGACGTGAATTGCACGGCAAATGTGGCCATCGTCACTGGTTGTCGGCGAAGTGTGGGAGATCCTGAACGTAGCAGGATTTGAAAGAAATCTGTGTCAAAGGGAACGGTGCTCTCACTTTTAGTCCCATTTTGTTGTGTTATACAGTGTGATAAAAGATAAGTAATATGTGTGAAGATAGAATCTTGTAGAAGACGATGAATGAATAGTGTTCATACCGTCAGCTGCAGTGTAGTCCGAAATCCTGGAAAGTTCTTTTGGACAATGCTACCGCTGACTGGTGGACATGTCACTGACGTATAGGGTCAGGCTCGATGGTGGTGAGGTGACAAGTGGTGGGGAAAGAAGTCGTAATTCGACAATCTGGCCAATGAAATGTGTAGCGTCACGGAACTCTTTCTTGAAAGGGTCGCGATGTACGCCTCGCTCTATTGGCGTTGTGAAGCATTATACAGCAAGCCTTCCACCCTGTTTTATGCTTGCTGGCAATGCCGCTGCGTTCAGACGTGTCTGAACGTCGGCGTGCGAATGCGACGCTTTAGCATACTGCTGACAGATGAATGTCCGCCCCTGCAGCCAGCTGTACAGGCCATTCACGCAATGCAGATCGAACACGAGGGCGCTTTGCATCGCACCATTGCGGAGTCCCTTTGACCGCTTACATTCTCCCATTCGCGTCATGAACCGTCCTCGTAGAACTGACGGAGACTTAAGTTCTTGTCAGCGAAGCGATTTGCTTGTCTACCAGTGTACAGGTGGGTAGGATATTTGAGAATCGCTGAAACAGTGTCTTCTTTCGTAGTCGGCGTGTGTTGTTTTATGTGCCGCATACGCCGCCTTTGCAATACGACTTCGTTATGCGTGCAATACCTGTAGTTAGAAACTTGCCTGATTTTTATCTTCTCAATTATGGTAAATCTGTTTGATGCCCTTAGGAACGTAAGCGAAAAGCTTACGTCGATGGCAACGCAAATTTCTCTTTAGATACATGAAGCATATTTAACATCGTTTTAACGATAATGGATTAAAAGAAGAAAAAAATAGTGCTGGAAAATAGATAATTGAGAAACGATTACTAGACCAGCTGGAAGAGAATGAGACAGGAAGCTTCGCCTGCCTTCTCAAAGGAAACATCTCAGGATCTGCTAGGATATCACCAGGAAAATTCTTTCCGGCACCTCTCATGTGCAGTTACTTCGAAGCTGCAGTTTGCTTACATTATAGCTCAAGCTTTCATTTTCACAGTTTGTATACTGTTATCATGGTATAAAATTAAGTTACGTTATTCTACTTTTTAAAGGCTCTACGCATTTCGGTCTTTGCTTACTTCCAGATAGTCATTGAAAGCATAACAACACATCAATGTTATTATATCAATTCAAGTAAGTGATTAATTTTTAATGTGTTCACAAGAGTCTGCCCATCACTCTATGGAGAACTGATAACTAAAAACGTAATATTTTTGATACAATGTTGTATTCGCCATCTTTAATATTGAAAAGCAAACGAAATGCTTTTCTAAATAAACATACCACCATTTGATTGTGTTGTTGTTTATTTAATTACGACCTGAGTCGTAATTAAATAAACAACAATACTGTCAAATCGCGGAGTGCTCATTTAAAAATTATTGTATAACGGTTAGTAAGCAACATCAAGAACCGAAATTCCTTTAATGCTATGGCTAATTCTTTATTAAAATTTTCTTCGGCTTATTAAACCCTCATCAAATGACAGCCTGATATGTCCTAATAACCTGAAAAACTGTTCGTGATAAACAAATAGTAACGGAACAAAACGCAGTTCGTTTGCTTTTGACATTTAATGTGAAATTCTTCTACCAATAAGAGGCGGAAGAGTCCATTAATATATACTCTTAATAACCGCTTGCATCAGGCAACAAACCTGCATTTAAAATACCTCTCGTTTTCTCTCTGTTATGCCGTTCTGTATCCATAGAAATTAGTTTCGGTAGATATTGCAGTAATAGTTTTGCATGTATCAAAATAACACTGTTATTTTATAGCTGATGAAACTGGAAGAAATGCCAAGGAGCACATTCACTTTTTTTTTTTTTTTTTTTTTTTTTTTGAGTCATCATTCTTCTGACTGGTTTGATGCGGCCAGCACGAGTTCCTCTCCTGTGCCAACTTCTTCATCTCAGAGTAGCATTTGCAACCTATGTCGTCAATTACTTGCTGGATATATTCCAATCTCTGTCTTCCTCTACAGTTTTTTCCCTCTACAACTCTCTGTAGTACCATGGAAGTCATTCCCTGGTATCATAACATATGTTCTATCATCCTGTGCCTTCTCTTTGTCAGTTTTCCACAAATTCCTTTCCTCTCAGATTCGTCGTAGGACCTCCTCATTCCTTACCTTATCAGTCCACCTAATTTTCAACATTCGTCTGTAGCGCCACATCTCAACTGCGTCGGTTCTCTTCTGTTCCGTTTCCACCGAAATCCATGATTCACTGCCATACCATACTGTCCCCTAAATGTACATTCTCAGAAATTTCTTTCTCAAATTAAGGCCTACGTTTGATACTAGAAGACTTCTCTTGTCAAGAAAAATGCCCTTATTGCCGGTGGTAGTCTGCTTTTGATGTCCTCCTTGCTCCGTCCGTTATAAGCTATTTTGCTGCGTAGGTAGCAGAACTCCTTAACTTTATCTACGCCGTGAACATCAGTCCCGATGGTAAGTTTCTAGCTGTTCTCATTTCTACTACTTCTCATTACTTTCGTCTTTCTTCGATGTACTGTCAATCCATATTCCGTACACATTAAACTGTTCATTCCATTCAGCAGATCATTTAATTCTCCTTCACGTTCTCTCAGGATAGCAGTGTCAGCATCGAATCGTATCACTGATATTTTTTCACCTTCAATTTTAATTCCAATCCTGAACTTTCTTTTATTTCCACCATTGCTTCCTCGATGTGCAAATTGAACAGTAGGGGCGAAAGGCTACATCCTTATCTTACACCATTTTTAATACGAGCACTTCGTTCTTGGTCGTCCATTCTTATTATTCCCTCTTGGCTGTTGTACATATTGTTACTGATTCGTCTCTCTCAATAGCTTATCCCCACTTTTTTCAGAATTTCGAACATGTTGCACCACTTTACTTTGTCGAACGCTTTTTGCAGTCCGACAGATTCTATGAATGTGTCTTGATTTTTCTTTAGTCTTGCTTCCATTATTAGCCGCAGCGTCAGAATTGCCTCTCTCGTGCCTTTACCTCTCGTAAAACCAAAAGCGTCATCTAGCGGATCCTCAATTTTCTTTTCCAGTCTTCTTTATGTTATTCTTGTTAACAACTTGGATGCATGAGGTGTTAAGCTGACTATACTTATCAGCTCTTTTAGTGTTCTGAATTGCGTGGGTGATAGTTTTCCGAAAGTCAGATGGTATATAGCCAGACTCACACATCCTACACACCAACTTGAATCGTCGTTTTGCTGCCACTTCTCCCATTGATTTTAAAAATTGTGATGGAATGTTATCTACCCCCTCTGCATCATTTGATATTAAGTCCTCCAAAGCTCTCTTGGATTCTGATTCTAATATTGGACCTGATATGTATTCTAAACCGACTCCCGATTCTTCTATCATCTACGACAAATGTTCCCCTCATAGAGGCCTTCAGTGTCCTCTTTACACCCATCCGCTCTCTCCTCTGCATTTAACAGTTGAATTCCCGTTGCATGCTTAACGCTACCACTCTTGCTTTTAATTCCACCTAAGGTTGTTTTGACTTTCCCATATGCTAAGCCAGTACTTCCGACAGTCATTTATTTTTCGATTTCTTCACATTTTTCATGCAGCGATTTCGTCTTAACTTCCCTGCACTTCCTGCTTGTTTCGTCCCTCAGCAACCTGTATTTCTATATTCCTGAGTTTTCCTGAACATTTTTGTACTTCCTTCTTTGGCCGATCAAATAAAGTATTTCTTCTGTTACCCACGGTTTTTTCCCAGTTAACTTCTTTGTGCCTACGTATTTATTTCCAACTTCTGTGGTTGCGCTTTTTAGAGACGTCCATTCCTCTTCAACTGTACTGCCTACTGAGCTATTCCTTATCGCTCTATCTACAGCTTAAGAGAACTTCAGGCGTAACTTGTAATTCCTTAGTACTTCCGTGTCCCACTTCTTTGTCTATTGATTCTTCCTGACTAGTTTCTTAAACTTCAGCCTAGTCTTCATCACTACTACATTATGTTCTGAGTCTCCATCTGTTCCTGGATACGCCTTACTATCCAGTGTCTGACTTTTGAATTTTGTTTGGCCACGATGTAACCAAACTGAAATCTTCCCGTATCACTCGGCCGTTTCGAAATATAACTCATCCTCTTGCGATTCTTGAACGGAGTATTCGTTAATATTAGCTGAAATATATTACAGAACGCAATTAGTCTCTCTCCGTTCTCATTGCTTCTCCCAAGTCCATATTGTCCTGTAACTTTCTCTTCTTCTTCCCCTACAACTGCTTTCCAGTCCCCCATGACTATTAGGTTTTTATATCTCAGCAAACCAGCACCGACAACGATAGTTCAGGTATACCTGCTGATGTCGCAAGATGAAGATGAAAAGAAAGAGAAAGTATATGAGGATATTGAAAGGGTAATACAGTATCTGTGGCTTTCTTGTAAATACCAGAGTTAATTTTACAACCTATTAAACATATTCTCAGGTTCAGAAAACTGAGTTCATTACATTGATTTCGTATTTCATACGTAAATTTAATTTTAGGATGGAAACGGTTCAGTGACTCGCAGATTTGACGCCCTTCGCATCTCTTTTCAATACTATGACGAAGCTCTCATGGGGAACTGCGCCAACAGAAAGTGTTTGCTCTCGACGTGGCTGCTGAAGTGAACGGTAGAAGGGATTATCCTCCTTCCTGTGAGCCAAGCCGCTTTCTTTCATGCATTAATAGAAACTAAATTAATCATCACATATAGTCCAAGATAACATGGGAGATCCTCTCATTACTGTACTATTATTACATAATTACAATTTCAGTTTATCGTTAATCTTAGAGAGACAAATGATATAGTATGGAGACACGAATCACTTCGTGTGTCATGGTCAATGCAACGAATGACGGCCCAGGGAAGTAGTTTGCACCGATCAGTCAGTTCTAACTTTCATGGCACGACGTTATTAAATGCACGGTAAAGCTCTGTCTTCTGCGAAGGAAGCTGGTCAGTTTATGAGCTCATGACTGTCTAATTTGTATTATAATATGTTGGTAACATTTTTCTTGCCGTTAGAAAGAGAGGAAGTGATAAAGGTCTCTGTTTCATCTAATGGCATTGATACATGATCTACAGTGTGAATTAGGTAGGCATAGGCATGATTACACAACACGGCAGATCCGAGTTTCCTCTGACAGAATACCTATATAATTCACAAATAGAATTCATCCCCATAAATGACCTATTTCATTATTTAGACGATATAATTGTCTTAGCACTATCATTGGAATTTCATTGAGCCTCTCGTGAAAAGCTACTTCTGTGCTGGGACAACGACAAAGCATGAAGACGCCATTGAAACTATTAGAGCTTTACTGTCTGTTGTGATGTGGCAGGATACACGTCCTGCTACACTGGTTCAAATGAAGACAGCAACGTGGTAACTTCGGTAACACATAAAGGTCTAAAAAAACGTGTAATTTACTAGCCAAATGTTTAATCGCTGGTGGGAAAAGGTATGCTATCTAATTTCGCCATAAAAGATTGTTAAAATATAGTATGTGGCCGGGATTTGAATTAAACATAATGACAACAAGTGTTTGGGTAACAGCCCACTGCATTCTAACTGTGTATTTGGGTAACGTTAGGTAAAACTGTAACACAATCATGTCCACTTTACGTGTTAGACCATACACACGAAAATGGCTACACAGCCGAGACTGAGTAGTTGTGAACAATACAAGGTAACATAATGTGTTAATCCAAGTAATGATAAATGCGCGGCACGTTCTTATCATTCAGCTGATAGTGTGACACTAAGTACTGCGGCAAAGGTGAGCTATAGCTGCGTTATGTAGTTCGCATCTGTAACTAATATTTAGTTTACAGACATCATTTAAAAATTTCAGAACTTTTTCCACGACCATTGCCTGGGTTCTCGAAATCTGACACAACCGTGCGACTTCCGTAACGGTGACATCAATGTTGCGAGTTCCAACAGCACCATTCCCTCGTCTGCCACTTTTCTGCCAACCCACGAACAGCGAGTGGCCATAGTCGCCGCTTATCGGTCTAATTGCCGGCTCGCTCCGTAAATCACGAAACCGCTGGGCCGCAGTTACTCTCGATGTTATCAGCCGCAACCTGCAGCGCCAATCTTCCCGTGTAGAGCTTATCGGAACGAGAACGCTGGTCATTCCTGAGGCAGCCTCAGGGCGACCTGACAGTTACGCACCTGCTTAAATCAACTTAGGCACAAATTTCGTGTATGTGCCGTCCTTCGAACCCATCAGAAACGCCAGCCTCTGCGCAACGATTGTGGCTATCACATATACCGGTGTAGGTGTCACAAGTGTTTTACACAAAGCACACCGCCTGAAAAAATGTAAATAAAGAAATAAAGTGAAACATCCAGAAGGGAAGGAGGAAACGACATAAAACTCAACGGGTTGACACCATATGTGACATTATTACATCGAAAAATTGTTGAATGCTAGGTGTACAGAGCACTGAACTTCCGTATTCAAATAGTACCTTGCACTTAGCCATTCACACAAGCAATTGGCTAACACACACATATTATGGTAGCTTTTATGTGGTTGGCTTGATAATGGGCTAGGACCCGAAACTGGTCACCATTTAAATCTAAACGAATGTCTGTGCTACTCTGACGGTTTCGTAATTTCATTGAAAATAAAAAAAACTCTTGTTGGAATGGAATAAAATCTGTCTTACACTTCTAATTGAATCTGGTACCTCGCTGCCTCTGTTGGGCTGCAGACACTACAATAATTAATATTGCAGTTGAAAAAAGTCTGCATGGTTTCATGAATAAAAACGAGGTGATTTTGATGCCGTACAACAGCTTGTTGTAAAACACACAGAGGTTTCTTATTGCACTAACGTTTAAGAAAAAACAGGAGAGAAAATAGACTTGCGATATAAAGATTCACTCAGGGATCTCAATACATGCAAACATAACCTTACATAACGAAGAACATGTTCTCAGACAGGATTTTGCTACAACATAAGTGTGAGGTAATAGCACACGTCTGCAATTTAATAGATTAGTGGCGAGAAATTCTATACATTTCTTAGCCACTCACACATGGAATGTAGCCAGGGGTGTGGTATGTGGTTACTGTATAAGAATTTTGTCCTCTTAAAGTTTGCGATCCAATTGTGTGTACAGCTCTGTATGGTTGAACTTTGGTACGGGGTGGTTGGGTGGTGTGTCAGGATGCTGGGAATGTTAATAACGTATCAATTCCAGAAATACCCAGGTGTCTAAGAAGTCAGCTGTAAAGGTGTTGTAGTATAAGACCGATAGCTGTGTGCTACACGTACTGCCTCGAGTCATCTTATCTGTGCCCTTAGTAATGAGAAGGGCGAAGTACATTTACGCAGGTGTGTGCCAGCTGGCCGGCATGTGAGGGACCGGTAACCATGATGTAGTTCGTCTATGTCCCTGGGAGAAGTTGCAGCAAGTGTAGTGGAGGCAGATGGCCTCGGTATTACACAAGGTTTAGCAACAATGCAGGCTGTTTTCAGACTCTCTTTGTTCCCCTACTCGTCTTCTTTTTACATACAAAGAAAGTTGACACAACCGGTTTACCAGTCAGATATTGCTTCCAAGTTTTGGTTTTTCATGAGAAATATGCGTTATGCCTAGTTTAAAGAAAGAGTAACGTCTACCAACACATGCCGGAATTCAACAGAGGTAGCAATTCAGTCTTTCGAGACTGCCTTCTAACCTTCCCGACGTTGCTCGGGTTTGTCATATGAATGTGCAAGCGATAGGTTCAATAGGGCGATACTCAACGCCATGCTGTAACTCACTGTCCCCCTGAGATTCGCACCTGAGAGGAGAGATGTATTGTCTCTTCAGATTACAAAAATGATGCCCCATCATCACATACTTTGAGCTACATAGTGGGCTGGTTTAGAAAAAGGTAAGCAGCCACATGGGTTGTATAACGACGTTCGGACCACCTGGGGCTATCGGCAAGGCGACAACTTCTGCGGCAGCAGAGGGTAGCACCCGACAGTGGTGGGCCCAGCCACGGCCCTGGACACACTACTGCCACCGTGGAAATGTTTTCGTACTTGTCTCAGTTCTGCGTAAAGCACCACGATGGAAATACCCGTGCTCTGGGGAGAATGACGTTTTCATCTCGACAAGGAGGGTGTTGTAGTGTTGTTCTGGAGAGCACGTTCTTCAGCTCCCTCGCATCTGGACTTGACAACAAACTTGACTACAACATTAATGAAGTCTGACGCAAAGTGGAACAGCATGAAATAAGGTAGACCAGTCATCACAGCTGAGTTCAGTTCGATGCCCCATCAGTTTCGGATAGTTGATGCCGCCTGTGGTGGCAGGTTTGTATTAATTTTCACACCGCATACATCCCCAAATAATCTACAAACCACTCTTCCTGCTCTACTACATACACACAATAAGTGATGTTTCTTTATTTTCGGTCCAACCCGGCGTAGCAACTTCACTGACAAACAATGTATTACCGATTGCATGTACTAGCATACATTCTGTCAAATAATTTAGATTATGACAAGTGAGTACTGTGCTGATCATCTAAGCGGCCAACAATAAGAGAGAAAATAATAAGGAATATTGTATATTCATGGAGGCTGACGCAACGAATGAATATTTGTACCAAGGCAAGATCCAAACCAAGGTCTGCCGCTCACTAGGCAGTAGCACCAACCTCTACGGGGGCCTAGCACAACTGCACGCCTTCCCGCTCACCAATTACAGACCCATATCACTGACCTCAATTTCTAGTAGGATTTTGGAGCATATACTGTACTCGAACATTCTGAATCACTTTGAAGAGAACGACTTATTAATACATAATCAACACGGATTCAGAAAATATCGTTCTTGTGCAACGCAGCTAGCTCTTTATTCCCATGAAGTAATGAGTGCTGTCGACAAGGGATCTCAGATCAATTCCATATTGCTAGATTTCCAGAAGGCTTGTGATAGCGTTCCTCACAAGCGACTATTAATCAGACTGCGTGCATATCGAGTATCGTCTCAGTAGTGTGACTGGATTCGTGAGTTCCTCTCAGAGAGGTCACAGTTCGTTGTGATAGATGGTAAATCATCGAGTAGAGCAAAAGTAATACCTGGCGTTCCGCAAGGTTGTGTCATAGTCCCTCTGCTGTTCCTGATTTACATAAATGATCTAGGTGATAATCTGAGCAGCCCCCTTAGATTGTTTGCAGACGACGCTGTAATTTACCGTCTACTAAAATTATCAGACGATCAATTCCAATTACAAAATAATCCAAAGATAATTTCTGTTTGGCGCGAAAAGTGGCAATTGGCACTAAACAAAGAAAAGTGCGAGGTCATCCGCACGGGTACTAAAAGAAATCCCATAAATTTTTGGTATACGATAAATCGCACAAATCTAAGGGCTGCCAATTCGACTAAATACCTAGGAATTACAATTACGAGCAACTTAAATTGGAAAGACCACATAGATAATATTGTGGGGAAGGCGAAACAAAGACTGCGCTTTGTTGGCACAATACTTAGAAGATGCGACAAACCCACTAACCAGACAGCCTACATTACACTTGTCCGTACTCTGCTGGAATATTGCTGGGCGGTATGGCATCCTTACTTGGGAGGATTTACGGAGGACATCGAAGGAGTGCAGGGAAGGGCAGCTCGTTTCGTGTTATCGCACAATAGGTACGGGAGTGTCACTGATATGTACGCGAGTTGGGGTGGCAGTCACTGAAACAAAGGCGGTTTTCTTTGCGGCGGGAACTATTTACGAAATTTCAATCACCAACTTTCTCTTCCGAATGCGAAAATATTTTGTTGACATCCACCTACGTAGGGAGAAATGATCTACATAATAAAATAAGAGAAATCAGATTTAGGTGTTCCTTTTTCCCACGTGGGAGAGAAGTAGTATGAAAATGGTCCGATGAACCCTCTGCCAGGCACTTAAGAGTGAATAGCAGAGTAATCAGGTAGACGTAAACGTAGATGTAGATGTCAATCCAAATTCCCATTTATGCCTCAGCCCATTTAGTATTCCCTGTAAACTATAACAGCACTGCAGACGCTATTCAGTTGTACTGGAATAGCACCTCAGCATAGATCGAAATGGTGCATCCTGCCTGACACCCAGGAATAGGTGCATTAATCATATGTAGCTATATGGTTTCAGAGAGCTTTTCAATTGTCACATACCTACGATGTATATATGCAGACTGGAGCGATCTTGATAGAAATTTTCATTGCTCGTTTCAGTCTACATACATATATCACAAATGTATGGAATCACGTAATTTCATTTGCTTAAAACACCTGTGTCTGGGTTTGAGACATCATCATCCATCTCATTCGATGCTGAGGTGCTATTCCACTACAGTATCAGAGCCTCTGCAATGCTCTTCTAGTTTATGTGAACCACCAAGTGGAATGAGGCGTGAATAGGAATTTGGATTAAGGAAGCAGGCATGCTACAGCAGTTCGTGCAGTTTTGCAAAGGCGTGCAAGGATGGCTTAGTGGTTAGCGCATCTGCCTGAAGAACAGGAGACCCGGGTTTGACTCTCGGCTTTGGTACAAATTTTCATTCTTCGCTTCAGTCTGCATATATACACAATGGATGTTTGAGACTTCGAAAGGTCTCTGAAACAGTTTGGTTTCGTTTGAAGAATATAGCGGAAGTATGGACAGTACGACGATGTGATTTTTACAGAAATTCTAAGATCAGTTTTTGTAAGTGGTAAAAGTTAGTATTAACATAGTTCTATACTTTTTCATAACAATTATTTTTGCTCAGTCACTTCAATGGGTAATTAGTCGATCCTAGTTGTAAGTATTTACACTAGCGTTAAGTAAGAACACATAACGTGTATCCACAGGACATGTGGCCTGTAATTGGAAAAGTGTCATGATGATATCTCCATTGGCAAAAGATTCCGGAATAGTCCCCCATTCGGATCTCCGGGAGGGGACAGCCAAGAGGGAGGTGACCATGAAAAAAAGATTGATTAACCAACGAAAGGATAATCTTTTACGAGTCGAGGCGTGGATTGTCAGAAACTTGAACGCGGTAGGGAAGCTAGAAAATTTGAGAAGGGAAATGAAAAGGCTCCATCTAGAGGTGTTAGGGGTTAGTAAAGTGAAATCGAAAGAAGACAAGGATTTCTGGTCAGACTGGTATAAGGTAATATCAAAAGCGGCAGAAAATGGTATCACGGGAGTAGGATTCGTTATGAATAGGAACGTGACGTGGAGAATGTGTTACTGTGAACAATTCAGTGATACGGTTGTTCTTATCAGAATCGACAGTGGCCGTACTACATCTACATCTACATCTACATCTATACTCCGCGAGCCACCTTACGGTGTGTGGCGGAGGGTACTTATTGTACCACTATCTGATCCCCCCTTCCCTGTTCAATTCACGAATTGTGCGTGGGAAGAACGACTGCTTGTAAGTCTCCGTATTTGCTCTAATTTCTCGGATCTTTTCGTTGTGATCATTACGCGAGATATATGTGGGCGGTAGTAATATGTTGCCCATCTCTTCCCGGAATGTGCTCTCTCGTAATTTCGATAATAAACCTCTCCGTATTGCGTAACGCCTTTCTTGAAGTGTCCGCCACTGGAGCTTGTTCAGCATCTCCGTAACGCTCTCGCGCTGATTAAATGTCCCCATGACGAATCGCGCTGCTTTTCGCTGGATCATGTCTATCTCTTCTATTAATCCAACCTGGTAAGGGTCCCATACTGATGAGCAATACTCAAGAATCGGACGAACAAGCGTTTTGTAAGCTACTTCTTTCGTCGATGAGTCACATTTTCTTAGAATTCTTCCTATGAATCTCAACCTGGCGCCTGCTTTTCCCACTATTTGTTTTATGTGATCATTCCACTTCAGATCGCTCCGGATAGTAACTCCTAAGTATTTTACGGTCGTTACCGCTTCCAATGATTTACCACCTATGGCATAATCGTACTGGAATGGATTTCTGCCCCTATGTATGCGCATTATATTACATTTATCTACGTTTAGGGAAAGCTGCCAGCTGTCGCACCATTCATTAATCCTCTGCAGGTCTTCCTGGAGTACGTACGAGTCTTCTGATGTTGCTACTTTCTTGTAGACAACCGTGTCATCTGCAAATAGCCTCACGGAGCTACCGATGTTGTCAACTAAGTCATTTATGCATATTGTAAACAATAAAGGTCCTATCACGCTTCCTTGCGTGACACTATTACGAAATACACTACAATCCAATTTATAGGTGAAACTTCATATCGTATAGCTAATTTAAGTAAAGAAGAAATGATACCACTGTGTCCATTAGCACGGATAATGCCTCCAAGTTACTCTTTATACATAATGAGAAACATTCAACTGAGAAATTTTTCAAATTTGGAACATGTAAAATGCAATGTGATATATGTCCAAGTTTTTATATAGGACAGACGGGGAGAACTCTTAAGACGTGCTTTCGTGAACACTTGCTCAACAAAGACGGCGACAATTCCTATAAGTCAATTTTTGCAGAACATTTCAAAGCAGAGGAACACATACTTCGAGCTTCATACTAGCTTAACACGGAAATTTTGCATACAGTTCACAACGGCTACAAAATGAATTATTAGAAGGATCTGAAATATATACGGAGTCCCACGCAAATTCAAAAGATTTGTTGAACGATCAACTTGCATTAAAAAACGGACACTATTTTGATTGTGTATCCCCTCTTACAGAATGTGAAAACTAGTCTATTCCTTTTATACAATGTATTAAAACTATGTGCTACGTTTTGTCAAATATATTATTTATAACTATTGGTTATATTTTTATACGCTTTTTATATGTTTCTAGCTGCTTGCACAACAGCTTGACATATACATAGCTGCAAATTGCCAATTTGGGTTTACAATAATTACGAACACCGTGTACATACCGTTTCATTATGCATCTACGGAAAAGATATTGACATCTACTTAACCGATAATAAGTGAATTTCTATAATACAATTCTTCTACTTAACATAAATGTATAGTCAAGTTCTAAAGATTTACAATATCCCTAATTTTGTAGTCTGCCTATACGAAGACTCAGGTAAAATTCTGCTCCTTATGCAGTCACGAAGAAACGTGTTTCTTTCTTGATTAATAACGAAATATGTGAACGATACGGTAAGAAAGACTCTCTTAACTGTGACGCTTAGCTTTTACATTAAGAACTTGTTACACACCACACAATTGAACATCATTTTAAAATGTTAACTGTAGAAGGTGATCTTATCATTCTAGAACACCCCAAAAAACTCTTAGCCATTTAACACGCTCAGAAAGCATATTGCTTTAAGAAGAAAACGATTTAACGGTCCTCACTATCATTTCTTCGAGAAGAGTGTTAATAAAGCAACAAATCCTCTTATATGGTAGAACTCAACATTTAAAATATACATCTTAAATATAACACTAAATCTCCTCTTGATCATACCATTATTATAGAAATTATTCTTGATGTGAAGATTGCCACGGATACTGCTAAGCTTGACAGATACGAATAAGCTATGCTGCAAGGTTAATGAGCTTATCACAAAAGAAACTAATAACAGCAGTCACAGAAGGCTAAGAAAAACAGTAATATTTTTACGGTGAACCGTATTAATAAGAAACTCGACGAAGAAAATGTTCTCATCGTAAAATCAGACAAAAGCAATTACTTCTACCTAGTATAGAATGGCTAGGTAAATAAAACATTAGAATTCTTTTCTAATAACAACATTCATTACTTTGCTTTAAGAAGAAAACAATTTACCGGTCCTCGCTTTCCTTTCTTTGAGAATATTAACAAAGCAACAAATCCTCTGAGGATTCCAAGGATCCCACTACTAACTTTACCAGAGAGGCCTTTGATTCCACTAACTCCTCCTTTGCCTCCAAAAATCAGCCCTAGATAACTAAGCACGAATCTTAAGACATCAACTTAATGTTCGCAGGTTGTTGTTGAGTTGTTGTTGTGGTCTTCAGTCCTGCGACTGGTTTGATGCATCTCTCCATGCTACTCTATCCTGTGCAAGCTTCTTAATCTCCCAGTAACTACTGCAACCTACATCTTTCTGAATCTGCTTAGTGTATTCATCTCTCGGCGTCCCTCTACAATTTTTACCATCCACGCTCCCCTCCAGAACTAAATTGGTGATCCCTCGATGCCTCAGAACAAGTCCTACCAACCGATCCCTTCTTCTAGTCAAGCTGTGCCACAAACTCTTCTTCTCCCAAATTCTATTCAATACCTCCTCATTAGTTATGAGATCTACCCATATAAACATCAGCATTCTTCTGTAGCACCACATTTCGAAAGCTTCTATTCTCTTCTTGTCTAAACTATTTATCGTCCACGTTTCACTTCCATACATGGCTACACTACATATATATACTTTCAGAAACGACTTCCTGACACTTAAATCTATACTCGACGTTAACAAATTTCTCTTCTTCAGAAACGCTTTCCTTCCCATTGCCAGTCTACATTTTATACCCACTCTACTTCGACCATCATCAGTTATTTTGCTCCCCAAATAGCAAAAACTCCTTTACTACTTTAAGTGTCTCATTTCCTAATCTAATTCCCTCAGCATCACCCGACTTAATTAGATTACATTCCATTATCCTCGTTTTGCTTTTGTTGATGTTCATCTTACATCCTCCGTTCAAGATACTATCCATTCCTTTCAACTGTTCTTCCAAGTCCTTTGCTGTCTGACAGAATTACAATGTCATCGGCGAACCTCAAAGTTTTTATTTCTTCTCCATGGATTTTAATACCTACTCCGAATTTTTCTTTTGTTTCCTTCACTGCTTGCTTAATATACAGATTGAATCACATCGAGGAGAGGCTACAGCCCTGTCTCACTCCCTTCTCAACCACTGCTTCCCTTTCGTGTCCCTCGACTCTTATGACTGCCATCTGATTTCTGTACAAATTGGAAACAGCCTTTCGCTCCCTGTATTTTACCCCTGTCACCTTCAGAATATGAAAGAGAGTACTCCAGTCCACATTGTCAAAAGCTTTCTCTAAGTCTACAAATGCTAGAAACGTAGGTTTGCCTTTCCTTAATCTAGCTTCTAAGATAAGTCGGAGGGTCAGTATTGCCTCACGTGTTCCAACATTTCCACGGAATCCAAACTGGTCTTCCCCGAGGTCGGCTTCTACTAGTTTTTCCATTCGTCTGTAAAGAATTCGCGTTAGTATTTTGAAGCCGTGACTTATTAAACTGATAGTTCGCTAATTTTCGTCAACACCTGCTTTCTTTGGGACTGGAATTATTATACTCATCTTGAAGTCTCAGGGTATTTCGCCTGTCTGATACATTTTGCTCACCAGATGGTAGAGTTTTGTCAGGACTGGCTTTCCCAAGGCTGTCAGTAGTTCTAATGAAATGTTGTCTACTCCTGGGGCCTTGTTTCGACTCAGGTCTTTCAGTGCTCTGACAAACTCTTCACGCAGTATCGTATCTCACATTTCATCTTCATCTACATCCTCTTCCATTTCCATAATATCCTCCTCAAGTATATCGCCCTTGTATAGACCCTCTATATTCTCCTTCCACCATTCTGCTTTCCCTTCTTTGCTTCGAACTGGGTTTCTATCTGAGCTCTTGATATTCATACAAGTGGTTTCTTTTCTCCAAACGTCTCTTTAATTTTCCTGTAGACAGTATCTATCTTACCCCTGGAGAGATAACCCTCGACATCCTTACATTTATCCTCTAGCTATCCCTGCTTAGCCATTTTGCACTTCCTGTCGATCTCATGTTTGAGACGTATGTATTCCTTTTTGCCTGCTTCATTTACTGCATTTTTATATTTTCTCCTTTCATCAATTATGTTCAATATTTCTTCTGTTACCCAAGGATTTCTAGCAGCCCTCGTTTTTTTACCTACATTATCCTCTGCTATTTCATCCCTCAAAGCTACCCATTCTTCTTCTACTGTATTTCTTTCCACCATTCGTGTCAGTTGTTCCCTCATGCTCTCCCTGAAACTCTGTACAACTTCTGGTTTAGTCAGTTTATCCACGTCCCATCTCATTATATTCCCACCTTTTTTTAGTTTCTTCAGTTTTAATCTACAGTCCATAACCAGTAGATTGTGGTCAGAGTCCACATCTGCACCTGGAAATATCTTACAATTTAAAACCTGGTTCCTAAATCTCTGCCTTACCATTATATTATCTATCTGATTCCTTTTAGTATCTCCAGGGTTCGTCCATGTATACAACCTTCTTTCATGATTCCTAAACAGAGTGTCAGCTATGATTCAGTTATGCTCTGCACAAAATTCTACCAGGCGGCTTCCTCTTTCATTTCTTCCCCCCGATCCATATTCACCTACTACTGTTCCTTCTCTCCCTTTTCCTACGCTTAAATTCCAGTCACCCATGACTATTAAATTTTGGTCTCCCTTCACTATATGAATAATTTCTTTTATTTCATCATAAACTTCTTCAATTTCTTCGTCATCTGCATAGCTAGTTGGCATATAAACTTGTACTACTGTAGTAGGCGTGGGCTTTGTCTCTATCTTGGCCACAATAATGCGTTCACTATGCTGTTTGTAGTAGCTTACCCGCACTCCTATTTTCTTATTCATTATTAAACCTACTCCTGCATTACCCCTATTTGATTTTGTATTTATAACCCTGTATTCGCCTGACCAGAAGTCTTGTTCCTCCTGCCACCGAACTTCACTGATTCCCACTATATCTAACTTTAATCTGTCCATTTCCCTTTTTAAATTTTCTAACCTACCTACCCGATTAAAGGATCTGACATTCCACGCTCAGATCCGTAGAACACCAGTTTTCTTTCTCCTGATAACGACGTCCACTTGTTAGTCCCCGCCCGGAGATCCGGTTGGGGGACCTCCGGAATATTTTACCCAAGAGGACGCCATCATCATTTAATCATACAGTAAAGGTGCATGCCCTCGGGAAAAATTACGGCTGTAGTTTCCCCTTGCTTTCAGCCGTTCGCAGTACCAGCACAGCAAGGCCGCATTGGTTAGTGTTACAAGGCCAGATCAGTCAGTCATCCAGACTGTTGCCCCTGCAACTACTGAAACGGCTGCTGCCCCTCTTCAGGAACCACACGTTTGTCTGGCCTCTCAACAGATACCCCTCCATTGTGGTTGCACCTACGGTACGGATATCTGTATCGCTGAGGCACGCAAGCCTCCCCACCAACGGCAAGCTCCATGGATCACGGCGGAGGGGCGGTGGTGGTGGGGGGGGGGGGGTTCGCAGGTTAAGATTCATAAAAATAATCGCTCAATTCGTCGAATCGTTAATTGAATTGTTGCCTTGAACATTTCCTCTTCAAGGAATTACTTGTTCTTCTCGAGCAATACTATACATTACAACACCATTCTCCCTGAAAAATAGAAAGGAGATTATTAACTCTCTAAAAATGACACCTTTCCTCCTGGCCGTATACTTTCATCTTTTGACATTACAAAACTCTGCACCAACAGTTATGTAGATCAGCTTTCGGCAAATGGCTTTTGGCAATTGGTCCAAGGTCCACACCACGAAAGGTAAGAAAGTGGCCCCCGAAAATACAGAGGGGTCCAAAAAAATGTATCCACTGTTTAAAAGTCCATAACCTGCAAACTAATTGACGGAGTTATCTCATTTTTGGTGAAAGTGTAGCTTAAAGTCCAACTTAAAGATATTACTGTAGGTGTCCGAAATGGTCACCATTAACATCCATACACAGACGATGCCGCCGAACTGCAGCACGAACTACTGACTGCAACGTGTTCAGTTGGATATTTGCACATGAATGTACGATGGATTCTCGAAGTTCATCCAATGTGCGTGACTTATGTCGATAAACGACGTCCTTTAGTTCTCCCCACGGGTTAAAGTCCAGAGGAGTTAGGTCAGGGAAACGTGGTGCATACTCCACAGCACTTCTACGGCCTATCCATCTTCCTGGTAGATTTACGTCTACGCCCTAACACGATTTTGGTAGTGAGCTGGGGCACCATCTTGTTGAAAGTAAATCCTTCCGTCTCCATACAAGTCTCGGATGGCAGGTAAAATGGATGTCTGAAGCTTCTGAAAGTACACCTCACCGGTAACTGTCTCGTCGAAGAAGAATGGCTCAGTCAAGCCCCAGTAAGATAACCCACACCACACATTTACTCCTCGCAAATTCTACGTGTCTACATGGACGTTCGAATTTTCGGTGGCCCAGTAGAATCAACTGTGGCGATTTACTTTACCAATGAGTTTGAACTGTGCCTCACCAAACCACACAATCATATCTGCATCTTTTCGTCGTTGAGCACCATCTTTGTAAATCACTAGCGTTACTCCATTCTACGATCTGGATCGTCCTCGTACACTGCGTGCAGCAATCGTGGGATGTAGCACTTCCACTTTGATGTCTTCAAAATTCGCCGAACACTTGAGCGACTCACTCCAGTTTCACGGGCACACTATCTCACAGACGTCTGTGGTGAGCGAGTAAATTGTTGTAACACACGACGGGAGTTAGCTGGACTTGTCACTGTTACAGGTCGTCCAGATCGTTGTTTGTGTACATCTTTAACACAGCCTTCGGCTTCAAATTTGTCTCGACTGCGACGAATCGTTAGACGTGTCAGTGGCTCTCTTTGACATTCATTTCGCCATGGCCGTTGAACCTCATTAATGTTTTCGTACTTTAAATACCACTTCAATACTGACTTCCTCTCATCGAATGTAAGCCTTGCGCCAGCCATGTTTACTCGAGTAACTAGGTGCAACTAAGAACAAAACACTGACTATCTGGCGACTGTCATCTGACAAAACAAAACAACGCAATACAACGCTTGTGTAGCGATTGCCTGAACTACTATTACACTACCAAAGATGAGACAACTCCGTCAATTAGTTTGCCAGTTACGGACTTTTAAACAGAGGATACATTTTTTTTTGTAACCCTCTGTATATTCTAAAATGTTTTTCTATAGATAACAATTCGTTTGAGCGCCAAATTTATAATTTTTTCTATTAGTTTACAATTTACCCCTGAATAATTGGAGTACTTAATCTTTGGTTATAGGTAAATTAAATACGTAGTTGCTATCCCGTGCAGCGCAGGAAAGTGCGTTGAATAGCAAGGGCGGAAGGGACAAGCTGGCGTAGATACGCAAAAAGCTCTGTTCAAATGGTTCAAATGGCTCTGAGCACTATGGGACTCAACTGCTGAGGTCATTAGTCCCCTAGAACTTAGAACTAGTTAAACCTAACTAACCTAAGGACACCACAA
Source organism: Schistocerca nitens (assembly GCF_023898315.1). Classification (NCBI taxonomy): domain Eukaryota; kingdom Metazoa; phylum Arthropoda; class Insecta; order Orthoptera; family Acrididae; genus Schistocerca; species Schistocerca nitens. The sequence continues at coordinate 1,366,608 of NC_064619.1, read as the reverse complement.
ATATCCATGCCCGAGGCAGGATTCGAACCTGCGACCGTAGCGGTCTTGCGGTTCCAGACTACAGCGCCTTTAACCGCACGGCCACTTCGGCCGGCCAAAAAGCTCTGTACACACGGATGCAACACATGAACTTTATTTAATAAACAAAGAAATTTTATAAATCGATTTCAAACTGTCGCAACCAAAGAAACCTCTATTAAATCGAAGAAGGAGTATGCATTTAAACAACATTTTTTGTCGTCGCAACTCGAACGACAGTTTAAAGCTACTTTATGAATTTTCGGACGAGTGCTTCCTTTCCAGTGCGGCTCCGTTGCTTTGCGGCTCCTTGGGTGTAAAGCCGCATGCACTTTGGCATGGAAGTAGCTCCTTTGCAGTATGTTGACACGTGTTCTGTGCCGGGCGCTGGTATAAAAATGAACGAATCCAAATGTTATCGCCGCTTCGTCAGTAGTCGTTACGATCTCACATGCATTATTTCAATATTATCGAGGTTTACAACGACTCTTTTGCACCGATATGGATCCTAAAAAGCGTAAAGTTGATGGTGAAAATAGGAAGTTTTTGACTGAGTTAACTGAACAACATTGTTTTAGGCTGCCTGCTAGGCCTGGAGGTATTCCTCATATGCGACAGAACTGTAGCTCTTGTTAAATGTGCTGCACGGAGTGGCCGCGCGGTTTGAGGCGTCATGTCACGGACTGTGCGGCCCCGCCCGCCTGAGGTTCGAGTCCTGCTTCGGGCATGGGTGTGTGTGTTGTTGTTGTTAGCATAAGTTAGTTTAAGTAGTGTGTAAGTCAGGGACCGATGACCTTGGCAGTTTGGTCCCTTAGAAATATACACGCGTTAGAACATGTTTTTGTTAAGTGTGCCAGTTTAATGCGACACTGCGAAACAACGCGTCAGCAATTCCATAAAAGTTTTTCTCTGAGTGGTGAAGCTCATCAAGAAAAACTGCACGCGTTTCTAGCTTCTTACAAAAAAAGCACGGCCTTGCTTGTTCGCTCTATGAGCGAGCAAGAAAGATCTGCAGAAACAGCGATCTGCGATAGCAAAAAAAAATTACACTAAAGCGCCAAAGAAGTTGATAAAGGCACGCGTATTCAAATACAGGGACATAAATTTATACCTGCTAGCGTGGGAGACATTTGTGTTAAAATATTCGCGAAGCGGCTTCTCCCTACCACAAGTTTCCGTTCAAGTAACTAGATATTATTCATTCATAATTTAATTTCAATTTAATGGGGAGAGGAGTTAAACAGCACCACTTAAGAGAAACTTGTAATCTCTTCTTCTACATACTGCTCATCCAAATTCTAGATAAACTCTTTCAGAAAGGATTTCATAACAGCTGAATTTATATTAGACAGAAACATCCTTTTTAGAAACGCTTTTCTTGTTATTGCCAATCTACATTTTACATTCTCCCGACTTCGACCATCGTCAGTTATCTTTCTGCGCAAAAACAGCAAAATCGTCTACTTATTTTAGTATACTATATCAGAACCGAGTTCCCTCAGAATTACCGGACTTACTTTTGCTCCATTCCATGGCTATTGTATCACTTTTCTTGGTGTTCGTCTTCTTTGAAACTCTGAACGTAGCAGGGTCCGAATACAGAAGCGAAATTTTAGCTGCAGCTTTTGCAAAAACAAGCCTGCAGTTATAAGTGCTGGAGAATATGAAAGAGAGGCAATTGCTGAGTAGGGCGTGAGGTAAAGTTGTAGCCGGTGCCCAATGCTCTGAGAAGCAGTGAAGAATGCTAAAGAGAAAACTGAAAAAGGAATAAAAGTTGAGGAAGAAGAAATGTTTAAGGATTTGGAAAAGAAGTTGATTTGGAAGACAAGCTGAACTTAAATGGACAGCACATTGAACAGACACTACGGTGAACATCAAGAATTTCAATATAAAAGAGAATTAATATGAGGAAAATCCGTGCTATTCCAAAATATGAAGTCGAAAAAACAGAACTAAATTTCAGCCAGAGTTTACCTGAAAGTAACATTCTGTTCCGAGAAGGCGCAGCACACGCTGACTTAGAACAGGTAGTAAGACGGAGTACCGGAGTCGCAGAGAAAGTGGGAGAGCGAGGCGGGGCAGACAGAACGCTGCGATATGCGCCTCTGCCCGCGGCCAGCCTTATCTGCGAAATATGTGAGGAGGCGCCTCCCACGTCATGCCTCATCCTCGTCCGCGACCCAGGAATACATATGGAGAGGGCTGATGTCAGCTGGAGGGGAAGAAATCGCTCTCCGGGAGCCGGAGCGCTCGGCTGCGCGCTGCCTCCTTCCTCTCGCCTCCCACACACCCAGATGGAGTGGCGCCCCCGGGCACATTGTGTGACCGGGACCAGTACTTCATTTCACCGCTGCTCATTTCACGGCCCGCTTAAGAAATCTGAGGGGTACGGATGCTATCGTTACGCTCAGGTAGATAGAGCTACAGTCTGAAAGAGTTCCTCTAAATGGCACTGTATTAAAAAAACGTTAAAATGCGAGTGCTATTCCTAAATTATCTTCCGATATGCCATCAACTGCTTGTAACATCATGGTTCTTGTGTGGTTGAAAAATGAGAATTTGATGGTAAGTCACTTTTCTATTCCGTTTGTCGATATGCAAGCAACAGCGAATGACACGGACCGTTTTATAGCCACTTACGGGGTACGCTCAATCTGCATTCAGAAGGAATTGACATTTCCCATATTTTTGGTGGATAGTGTTTTGTATATGAGGATCGGGTTATGAGAGATAATGTTGTGATGGAGCGGTGAACAGTTGAAGGCCTGTAGCACACAAATGTAACATGAAGGGATCGAAGAAGACCTTCAGATGGAACCTATGAACTGATGCAACATGTTGACGAAATTGTGAATGTGAGACCTTTTGAAGATGTGCTTGAGGTTAGAGGATTATATCAAAAAACTAGAAACCCGCCTCGATTGCGAAAAAAGAACCTAGTGTTAACCTAGGTTTCGGCGTAGATAACTACACTCCTGGAAATGGAAAAAAGAACACATTGACACCGGTGTGTCAGACCCACCATACTTGCTCCGGACACTGCGAGAGGGCTGTACAAGCAATGATCACACGCACGGCACAGCGGACACACCAGGAACCGCGGTGTTGGCCGTCGAATGGCGCTAGCTGCGCAGCATTTGTGCACCGCCGCCGTCAGTGTCAGCCAGTTTGCCGTGGCATACGGAGCTCCATCGCAGTCTTTAACACTGGTAGCATGCCGCGACAGCGTGGACGTGAACCGTATGTGCAGTTGACCGACTTTGAGCGAGGGCGTATAGTGGGCATGCGGGAGGCCGGGTGGACGTACCGCCGAATTGCTCAACACGTGGGACGTGAGGTCTCCACAGTACATCGATGTTGTCGCCAGTGGTCGGCGGAAGGTGCACGTGCCCGTCGACCTGGGACCGGACCTCAGCGACGCACGGATGCACGCCAAGACCGTAGGATCCTACGCAGTGCCGTAGGGGACCGCACCGCCACTTCCCAGCAAATTAGGGACACTGTTGCTCCTGGGGTATCGGCGAGGACCATTCGCAACCGTCTCCATGAAGCTGGGCTACGGTCCCGCACACCGTTAGGCCGTCTTCCGCTCACGCCCCAACATCGTGCAGCCCGCCTCCAGTGGTGTCGCGACAGGCGTGAATGGAGGGACGAATGGAGACGTGTCGTCTTCAGCGATGAGAGTCGCTTCTGCCTTGGTGCCAATGATGGTCGTATGCGTGTTTGGCGCCGTGCAGGTGAGCGCCACAATCAGGACTGCATACGACCGAGGCACACAGGGCCAACACCCGGCATCATGGTGTGGGGAGCGATCTCCTACACTGGCCGTACACCACTGGTGATCGTCGAGGGGACACTGAATAGTGCACGGTACATCCAAACCGTCATCGAACCCATCGTTCTACCATTCCTAGACCGGCAAGGGAACTTGCTGTTCCAACAGGACAATGCACGTCCGCATGTATCCCGTGCCACCCAACGTGCTCTAGAAGGTGTAAGTCAACTACCCTGGCCAGCAAGATCTCCGGATCTGTCCCCCATTGAGCATGTTTGGGACTGGATGAAGCGTCGTCTCACGCGGTCTGCACGTGCGGCACGAACGCTGGTCCAACTGAGGCGCCAGGTGGAAATGGCATGGCAAGCCGTTCCACAGGACTACATCCAGCATCTCTACGATCGTCTCCATGGGAGAATAGCAGCCTGCATTGCTGCGAAAGGTGGATATTTTTAATATATTAACCAACGATTGCTGACGCGTTGCGATGTTGAAGGTTAGAGGATTACCCTCTGTAACTCTATTACGGAGAGCCTACGTTACCATAAGTTTTGTGGACGGGGGACACGAAAATGTCTAATCGATGTTCACAGACCTGAAAGAATGTGTTCAGCGTCCACATTCGTTCAACACTGCAATGGAAAAAGAGGGGGGGGGGGGGATTTCTGAGCAGAATAATGGTCGGGAAGGAGACGTTGGTGCAGTACGTGAAATCTGAAAGGAAGGAACAGTGCAAGCAGTTCATGCACGCGCACTCTCGCAATAAGGCCAACAATTGAGCAGACACTGTCAAACCGCAGAATTAAGGTCACAGTTATTTTGGATGGCAAAAAAATTTCCACAACAGATTTCATGGGAGTAACGTGAGAGAATACTGTGATAACTGTTTACTGCTAAGTCTCTAAAAAGCAAACGGAATGAGACAGAAGGAATAATTTTCCTTCATCATAATGCGTGACCTCGTACTGCGGATCGAGCGAAAGAGAAACAGAATTTTTTAGCATCCTTCCTTCAGTGCTGACTATAACCCAAACCACTTTCGTCTGTTCCACAAGATGAGGGCCTGACTGGCTACTCGGCATTTCACGACCGACGATGAGCTCAAAAATGCTGTCAATAACTTGCTGAAGCACTACGCTGCAGCAATGTGATGAAAGAATAAAATAGTTGGTGTCACGGTACGACAAATATTTTAATTTGGGTGGCGACCACGAGGAGAAATAATGTCAACATGTAAAATTTTCTCGTATATAAGTTTTTACCAATTTTATTTGTTTATTTATTTCTTTATTTCATTAGCCAGCTGGAGGTGAACTGAAGAACAGCCCCAAACATACTTTTGCAAAACGATTTTTTCCTTGCTTAAGTTTCGGAAACCAAACATCGTAACTTATAGCATGTTATTCAGTCTATACTGTAGTTAATAGCGAAAGCTTACATGCGTTGAAGCAAAATGTTTTCAGTAAACATCAGACCGCAAACGATTCACCTGTCATCTGAGAGATAACTGCCAATGAGCGGTTAGGGGCCGCCACTGACTTCAGAGCCAAACTTCTTCCTCTTTAGTAGAAAGGTACTTCGAAAATAAAGTTTTCTGTAGCATACCCTACTAATTGGTATGGAATTTCACCTATGGCCGGTGGTTCAGAAATGTGATGACGAATAACAGGAAACCGGCGGAATTTTATGCTGATATAAGACATCTGTCACGCCAATATGGTGGATGAATAGATTAAGCAGGACGTTCAAATGGTTCAAATGGCTCTGAGCACTATGGGACTTAACATCTATGGTCATGAGTCCCCTAGAACTTAGAACTACTTAAACCAAACTAACCTAAGGACATCACACAACACCCAGTCATCACGAGGTAGAGAAAATCCCTGACCCCAACGGGAATCGAACCCGGGAACCCGGGCGCAGGAAGCGAGAACGCCACCGCACGACCACGAGCTGCGGACTAAGCAGGACGTCTACCGTGGCTTCCAGGATGATTCAATCACAGTCATCTGGATTTTTCTCTGTCTGTGGTCATCTCAGGAATGAAGAATGAAACACTGGCGTTGATACGTTTGAAGAACAGGAGTAGCGAACTGTAGTTTTATCAAACTTTACGCGATGATTCGTGAGTATTTGTTGTTTCCCAGTCCAAAGCAACGTGTAACAAGTCTTTTAATAGGTATATGTGTGCAGAAAATTGTTAGTTGTATCATGCTCAAACAGTAGTGTAATCCTTCCTAAAGTAGGCCACTTGTGAGATTTAATCCCAATTACATGTTGAGTTAATCAGAAAGCTCACATTTTATTTGTACTAACTGAGACAATATTTCATACAGAAATCGGTAGCATGTCATAAACACACATTTGCAGATCTCAAACAGACTGTGGCCGAGCGGTTCTAGGCGCTTCAGCCCGGAACCTCGCTGCTGCTACGGTCGCAGGTTCGAATCCTGCCTCGTCCGTGGATATGTGTGATGCCCTTAGGTTAGTTAGGTATAAGTAGTTCTAAGTCGAGGGGACTGATGACCTCAGATGTTAAGTCCCAAAGTTCTTAGAGCCATTTGAACCATTTTCTGAGCAAACAGACGGGTGGTAATTGGGACTCTTGGTTCGATTATGGTGCAATTTCAACCACGTCCGTTTCAGCTATTAACTGTGATACATCTTGCAGTTATTATAATGGGCCCAGCTGCAGGTGTTCGGATCGAGCAATTCACAGAGAACCTTACATTATTTTCTTACATCTACCTGTTGTGTGCTTATTTTCAAGCTCTACAAACGAGATTGTTATTATTGAAGTTCCTAATATTGCTCAACAGTTTCCAGGTGAAATTGAGAAAAAATTTGTTAGTGTAAGAGCTTCACAGTACTACGTAACGTGGATTAATGTTTACGCAAACTACATCGCTGAGCCAAAATATAATGAACATCTGTTTAATAGCGTGTTGCTCAACTATGCAAACATAATACAGGTGCGATTCTGCTTGGTATGGATTCTACAGGTCCTTGGTAGACTCCAGAGATATATGGCACCAGTTGTCTATGCACAGGTCAAGCAATTCCTTCAAATTGCAGGATGGTGGTTCAGGGGCAAGCATCTGGAGGCCGATATGTGTTACAGGAGGTACAGGTCGAGAAAATTTGCTGGCCAAGACATCAATGTGAGTTCACTATAATGTCCCTCAAGTCACTGTAGCACGATTCTGACCCTGCAACACGGACAATTATCCTGCTGGAAGATGTCATCCCCGTAGGGGGAGACTTCAAGCTTGAAGCGATGCAGGCGGTCTGCAATATTGTCCACGTAGTTCACTGGTATCATGATGGCTTCGATTACCACCGCAGATCCCATGGAAGCCCCACTCAGTTTACTCCATAGCAAAATTGTACCCCCTACCAGCCTGCATTCGTGGTGTGATGCACGTTCCGTGCATCCACTCGTCTGGATGATAGCGTGTAAGCACCCAGCCAATGACCTGGTGTAACAAGAAATGCGAGTCATTCGAAAGGCGACATGCTGCTATTGATCCACGGTAAAAACTCAGTGATGCTGTGCCCGCTGAAATCATGTGTCGTTTGGTCAACACAGAAACACTAGAGGTCGTGTGATGTGGAGCTGCAGCTTGAACAATGGCCTTTGAACGATGTGCTCCCCAACACTTGTGTCTGCACCAGTACTGGGCTCTGTTGTCAGATCCGCCACACATCGCCGCCTGTCCTGGGTTACAGAGTGGGGGACCCTCCGACCTCAACGTTTTGTGGTGAGACGTGGCCTACTCGTTATCCCGCCATCCTTCAATCACTTTCCCTGGGAGCTCACGACGGTAGTACGCCAACAGACGAGCATCTACGCCGTTTCAGAGATTCTCGTTTCCAGCTACAGCGCCATAAAAATGGGTCCAGTGTCAAAATCACGTACACCAATGGATATCCGCAACTGCGGCCCCAATCTCAGCTATAATGATTGCCCATTCGTCTCTCTTCCGCTTACATTGTTTCCTTACTGCGTCACGGGCCCTTAACACCACCAGGCACTTAACGTCGCAATGGGCAGTGGTCATAACGTTTTGTCTCAACAGTGTGTATAACCTTTCAGTTTTGATAGGCCAAAACTCACTTGCCAAAACTTTGGTTACTTTCTAACACTCTCAACTCTCTCTTTCCTTCTTCCACAGTAACATTGTTTACAAAACTATAATAATTAAATTTGATTTTTAATTGCTTTTTCGTTATATTTTCGACGGGTTGCACTGTTGTGTTTTCTAGCTACTTTTACTAGCCTTGTTTCCCTGGTTTTCTCGAAAATTATTTTCAACTGTTTTATCGTTAATTTAAATCTTCGGAAATTATGAACGATATGTTTACCTTACACCCAAATGGGAATACAAATTTGTCTCTAAAAACGTAACAATTATTTATCATAAAATAAATCATGTTAAAGCTCTGCCAAGTTAAATATTTGATATTTACATCAAACTAACAGTAATCTCATAAACCGACTTTCACCTTAAACAGACTGCTCGAAGAGTTTAAGAAATTTAAGTAAAACAACTTGCAATCATTGTGAATTTTCTCTTGTCTTATTGTGTATTACCAAATTACAGGTTATGAACGGGAAGAACACGTAAAAGATTCAGTGTTTCCTACTACCAAGCCGGAGGTTATATGTGGGTAATGAGTAACAGAAACATCAACTTCGAGGGTGAATTCCTCACACCATGTCAGATAAAAAGCCCATATAAACGTGAGGACCCAAACTTTTCGCCCCAGTCATTTGTGCTACCAGTATTAACTTATGCCATTGAGACATGGACTTTTAAACGCGAAACACATTCAAAACTGGGTGAATGTGCAGCGAGAAATTGAGTTACCTGTAGGGTTTCATTAGGAAATTCAGGAAACGAAACAAATTAATCGAGGAACAGACTGGGGTACGAGATATAGTTACAGTGTCAATGAAAATGAAGTAGAGGTTTCCAGCATACGCAGCCATCGCACTGGGAGGTAGATGCAACAGTGAAGTTTTTGATGAACTCCAAAAGACAAGAATAGATCGAGATTACGAATGAATGGCACGGGAAAACGTGCACATGCACACTGCGTGCGTTTAGCAGAGGCCCGTAGTACATGCTACAGACCCGAGGACGGTATTATCCAGCATTGGATTTCAAGTGAATGATAAATCTGTTCCCTTTCATTAGAAACTATCGAAAAATGGTAAGTGTAAACAGTTACCAATGATACTTCACAAAAGTGAAGAAATCACGTAAACGTACGACACCTATGAAGGATATTAAATTCTCAACAACATTATCAAAATTAACATACAGAACTAATTAGCTACCACTCCGCTAGAGTGGATAGCTCGCAACGTCTGAGGTAATCATGTCCCAGTGAGAATGAAGAATATTTGAAGTTTATTTCAGGTCACATTTCTAGCACTGACTTTATTGTAAAGTTAAATTAATGACTTATGTTGCATACTTATTTTATTAACTCTAAATACGCATAAATCATGGATTTCGTCACGGGGCTCCTAGACACCCACAGGTTTTACTTGGGTGGATTCACAAACGGTATATCTACTGCCGATTTAATAATACACCGAATAAAGTTAAAAACTTACATCCTCTTGATTTAAAGCACTAAATGATATCATTACTTGATATATTACTGTATCGCTAGATTCATTAAAGGGAAATTTAGTCACCCAAAGATAAACTAAAATATTAGCTACAGATGTCACATGACTAATTCAGGGACATAGTTACTTGAATCTCTCTCATAGATTATAACATACTGCAATATAGTGTATGCATTGTTTTATATCTATTAACTCAGTACTACGAAAGGTGAAAATCAGTCCCAGCACAGATGTTAAGCGGAAGTCCCAGGTACGGCTATCTCACTTTACTGTTGCAGGCAAAGTCCCATAGAAGATCTTTCTCCTACTTATCACGATGTGTCGGGTATGTATCTATGTTACAGTCAAAACGCGTTTTTAGTTAGAGCGCGTTCTTACTATATCAAACTAGTTTATACTGAGCCACTTCATCAAAATGCGTTTTGCCTAGTTAAAACTTGTTCCAACGGACATTCGTATTTGACCAGCGGTAAATTCTAGTTGCAACTAAGGCTATCAGTATCAACTAGTTTCAACTAATAAGAACGTGTTCTAACTAAAGTAGACAGAACTAGTTATCATTAAATTTATTTAGGGGCAAATATTAAAATTAAGAGCAACTACGTGTTGACTGAAATAAAAAACAGCATTTTTGTATTGTGCAATGCAATATTTATTGGAATATTGATCATACATCCAAACACATTATAGCTAGTGTAAACAAGAAGGCGCCGACACGAAAATGGCGAATGTTGCTGCAAACTGGATGGCAACGGAAAAAACATAAGAACGCGTGTGTATTGTGAAGAGTGCGATGTTGGATTGTGTGCAATACCATGCTTTGAGCTATACCATACAAAGAGCCATTTCTAATAAATATTCTTCAAAAAACTGTGTATCCTTTAGATCTACCACTAAAGCCCTTCCTCATTATATAAAAATTAATAATTAATAATTTTTAATTCTGCAACAGCGTTACTACTGTGAAAACCTTCGAACTTTTAGGTACTCAGATGTTAGATAATCACTTGCGCCCACAACAAACGCACATAAGCGTGTCAAATACGGGCCGCTGCAATAAGCTCTAGAGGCGTGGAAGGAATTGCACGTGCAGGAACAGCTCTGGGCGCCAAAACTCCCCCTCAGAGCAGCGCTGCAGCGGCCGACAATAGCCCGCCACTGGGCGCCTTTCGCCACAACAAACAACACGGTCGAGGGGGTAAAAACGTGCAGATCAGCTTGGACGTGTTTATCATGGCAGATCTAAATCAAGAAATGCGATGGAAAGAAGAATTTGTGAGAATGGTGTTACAGATTGAAGAACACGACAAAAGAGAAAACCACTACAATGATATGACAAAAGAATCTTACTATAAATTAGTGGACGAAATTGAAGAAGCACAATTAGCTTATAAAAAGACACAGAAGCAGTACAGAAGATTAAATCGATTCAAGGTTATTAATATTTGCGGGACCAGGAAGTTAGTGCCAAGAAAAGAGCCTATGAAGTACTACTTATGTGTCGAAGAAATTTTCGACATTATTGAAGCAGCTCATAAGGCCGGTGCTCCGGATAACGAGACAGATTAAAGGTTGAAACTTCAAGAAAATATGCAGACATAACAGTGGAGATGATAAACATTTATCTGTCTATGTGTGAAACTTGTCAGCGCAAAAGGAGCATTAAGAAAAGGGGCCATGTTTCAAAATCTGTACTTCATTCAGAAATGAACAGCCGTTGACAAGTTGATCTGATCGACATGCAAACTCAAGAAGATAGAGGATTTAAGTATATAATGGTATATCAGGACCACTTGACAAAATTTGTTTTGTTACGTGCACCGCAAAGCAAGAGGGCAGAGGAAGTGGCACATCATTTAGCAGATATATTTTTGACATTTGGTGCTCGTTGTATTTTACACTCTGACAACTGCAGAGAATTTGCTAATGCTGTCATAAACGAGCTGGGAGTATTTTGGCCTCAGTGTAAACTGGTTCACTGAAAACCGAGGCACAGCCAAAGCCAAGGTTCTGCTGAACGCGCCAACCGAGACGTTGAAAAAATATTGGCTTTATGGATGCAAGAAAACATTACCACGAACTGGTCAAACAGTCTTTGCTTTGTACAGTTAATGAAAAATCGAGCATATCATTCTGGTATCAAGCAAACACCTTACAAAGCTATATTTGGCACAGAACGACGAGTAGGTATTATGTCTTCAGTTTGCCTCTAGATGTTAATAAGGACATACAAGATGAAGATAATCTTAAAGAGGCTTTAAATAAAATTAATGTGTTAGACGCAGTAAATGAGACACTTGATGAACTAGAACTATCACACGACTCAGAGGAGACAGTGGTTATGGTTAGTAGCAATGGACGGATTACAGCTGCAGCCAGACAGAAGATGCAGTGCTTTGCCCAGTACAAGTATACAGTCTCCAACAACAGCAGCAGCCGATCAAGAGTATCCAGAAGCCGTAGCTAGAACGAATGCAGAGCCTCAAATAACTCCAGCTTGTCAAGAAGATCCAGAAGCTGTAGCTATTACGAAACGACAATCTCAAATACGAACAGCTAGAGAAAATGCTCATGAACGAAACAGGTCAAAAGAATGAAGATAGCTTCAGATTTAATACATGCCACTGTAGAATTCAGTGACAATATAATTATACCGATTCTTGTTATCGACAGAACAAAATCAGATCTCCCCAATATTATTAGAGTTGTTCTTCAGAAAGATGAACAGGGCTTGCACAAGATTGGAACAAACTATGGGATACTCGACAAATTGTACTGCAGGTATGTATTTCTGAATTGATTTCAATAATTAAGGACAAATGTCAGACATATTAATTACTTCATTTATTTAATGCTCTGAAAACGTTTCTAACTATTCAAGTAATTAATTAATATTATAAGTTTTAACACTTACATTATAATATATTTTATAATATGTATTAAATACCTAATCGCCTTTCAAACAAGTTAATTAAAAGTTCTCTTCCAGATCCGAATTCGACGTCAATAAAGAGAAATTCATGCTGCTGGAAGACGAGCCAGAGACAAAGGTATCATTAAGAACTGCTGCCAAGATGGCAGCCTTAGGATCAGCACAAGGAGTTGTTCGCTGTGTGTGTAAGAAGGCATGTATTTCAAAAAGGTACTTTTGTAGGAATAAAGGAAGCCTTTGTAACTCAAAATGTTACGACAATTAGCCTTGCAATAACAAATAATTAAATTTTTAATTGTTAAATTTTTTGGTACGTTTTTCTTTTATTAAGACTACAGAAACTTTTTTCAAATGTATGAGTAATTAATATACTTTTACTGTATGATTATTTTGTTTCCACTTTCGTAACTAATACTGTTAATACGGCTCTGTAATGTTCCTTAAAATGTTTCTTCAGTGTATGGTTATTTTTGTATTGCTCTATTTACTGTTAATGACTTAGATGTATGATCAATATTCTCAATAAATATTACATTGCAAAATACAAAAATGCTGTTTTTTATTTCAATCAACACGTAATTGCTTTTTTAATATTTGCCCCTAAATAAATTTAGTGGAAACTAGTTCTGTCTAGTTTAGTTAGAGAGCATTCTTACGAGTTGAAACTAGTTGATTCTGATAGCCTTAGTTACAACTAGAATTTACTGCTGGTCAAAAGCGAAAGTCAGTTAAAACTAGTTATAACTAGGCAAAACGCGTTTTAACGAAGTGGCTCAGTATAAGCTAGTTTTAACTAGTAAGAACGCCTTCTAACTAAAAAGGGTTTTGACTGTAACATCTTCACCATACAGATAACTCTCGAGTTGCTCAATGTTGTGTTTCTGTTATTGTGAATGTTAAGAAGTGAGATATCGAAACCTGGCGACGGTTCTAGGTTTCTACTTTCGGGTAGCACCGAATAAGGTGCACAGCGCCGGCCGCAGTGGCCGGGAGGTTCTAGGCGCTTCAGTCCGGAACCACGCCGCTGTTACGGTCGCAGGTTCGAATCCTGCCTCATGCATGGATGTGTGTGATGTCCTTAGGTGACCTTAGCTGCTAAGTCCCATAGTGCTTAGAGCTATTTGAACCATTTTATGATGCACAGCTTAGCTTATCGATACGACGGAATACAGCGGAATGATTTGATATTGAACCCGGGACATTGTTGCAAAGGCACGTAATGAGGAAAGGTGATGAAAATTTCTCCCGTCACCAGCCCATCATCAGAATCCGGATCAGGTACCTGAAGTTGAACGCCTCAGCACAATCATGTCTCAGTGACCTTAGTACAGATGGAGCATTAGAGTCAACGCCCGCATGAAACATGACACAACGTTGATAAAAACATCCCGAGAGATCATCCGAGAGGTGGCAACGTTTCAACGATTTTCGTACCCATCATCTTCAGGCGAAGTGACAAGTTCGACAAGACGTCGCCACCATTTGGCTGATCACCTGTAAAGATCTGGAAAGCCTGCTGTGTCTAGACAAGACAGTCTAGACACAAGGGAGGTAGCCGAAAGGGCACGCGTCAACTCAAGCCGTCTTGCGTTAAGTCTGGAACAGGATACGTTATGAATGCTATGAAGAAAAGAACGGAGCTTCTCATATACTTAACTTTAATTCGTTGTGGTACATTTCTCTTGATAATACAAGTGAGACTCTCTCTTGATAATACAAGTGAGACTCTCTCCAGATATGGTTAATGGCGCCTTGCTAGGTCGTAGCCATGGACTTAGCTGAAGGCTATTCTAACTGTCTCTAGGCAAATGAGAGAAAGGCTTCGTACGTGTAGTCGCTAGCAATGTCGTCCGTACAACTGGGGCGAGTTCTAGTCCGTCTCTCTAGACCTGCCGTGTGGTGGCGCTCGGTCTACGATCACACAGTGGCGACACGCGGGTCCGACATGTACTAATGGACCGCGGCCGATTTAAAGCTACCACCTAGCAAGTGTGGTGTCTAGCGGTGACACCACAAAGCCTACAGTCACATACGTAACGTTCTGTTGTGAATTAAATCTGGGTACATACAGAAGAAATGAGCTCTAGGTGAGTATAATACAAATTACCAAACCTTTTGTTAATAAAGCAACATAATATCCTAAAGACACTTCACCGCCAACACTGTATGTGGCAACAACACGAAAAAACCCATTGTTTGGCGTTGTTAAGATCTCATGTAGACTCAGAATCTTTTCATAATGTTACTCAAAGGAAACCCTGTACGGTTCTGGAGTCTATTCCTGCAATACGATGAAGTATGAAGTTTTGTGTTTCAAGAGGGATTAATATTTTCGGGAACATCTGTACTGGTGAAGTAAATTGTTTGCGTAGTTAAGAATCGGTCGCCAGTCAATTGAAAGTGGTTCTAGACCAGGAATGCCCTCGACAGCAACTAATAACTTAAACATTCGCAAAATCAAGAATCTGATGGACTCTAACGATCATCTAATTCGCATGCCGCTTGCAAAAAGTGGTTGGAATTAAATTGGTTCGAGCTAGGTGTTAATTGAAAAAACTGAACTTATAGCATTGTCTGGTTGCAGCAAAGTCTGTTGCTCGTTTTTTTTATTTTATTTTATTTTATTTTTTTTATGGGAGACCTAAAGGTACATCGAATGAGTGTAAGATTCTCATGCGTAGGAACATCACAGGAAACAGATGTTGGGTTTACTGCTACAAGACTAAGTCGAAATTCCAGTCTTCATGATAACTGGAAACGGACTTCTACAGCAGAAAAAGCACGTCAATCTCGAGTTGATCTTAAAGTGATCCATGCAGTTTTTTCAGTTTCAGTGCCTTTCTTCATTTCGAAGTCGTACCTCCGGTCCCCCCCCCCCCCCCCCCCCCCATGAACCACGGACCTTGCCGTTGGTGGAGAGGCTTGCGTGCCTCATCGATACAGATAGCCGTACCGTAGGTGCAACCACAACGGATGGATATCTGTTGAGAGGCCAGACAAACGTATGGTTCCTGAAGAGGGGCAGCAGCCTTTCCAGTAGCTGCAGGGGCAACAGTCTGGATGATTGACTGATCTGGCCTTGTAACACAAACGAAAACGACCTTGCTGTGCTGGTACTGCGAACGGCTGAAAGCAAGGGGAAACTACAGCCGTAATTTTTCCCGAGGGCATGCAGCTTTACTGTATGGTTAAATGATGATGGCGTCCTCTTGGGTAAAATTTTCCGGAGGTAAAATAGTCCCCCAATTCGGATCTCCGGGCGGGGACTACTCAAGAGGACGTCGTTATCAGGAGAATGAAAACTGGTGTTCTAGGGATCGGAGCGTGGAATGTCAGATCCCTTAATCGGGTAGGTAGGTTAGAAAATTTAAAAAGGGAAATGGATAGGTTAAAGTTAGATATAGTGGCAATTAGTGAAGTTCAGTGGCAGCAGGAACAACACTTTTGGTCAGGTGAATACAGGGTTATAGATACAAAATCAAATAGGGGTAATGCAGGAGTAGGTTTAATAATGAATAAAAAAAAATAGGAGTACGGTTAAGCTACTACAAACAGCATAGTGAACGCAATATTGTGGCCAAGATAGACACGAAGCCCACGCCTACTACAGTGGAACAAGTTTATATGCCGACTAGCTCTGCGGATGACGAAGAAATTGATGAAATGTATGAGGAGATAAAAGAAATTATTCAAATAGTGAAGGGAGACCAAAATTTAATAGTCATGGGTGACTGGGATTCAAGCGTAGGAAAAGGGAGAGAAGGAAACATAGTAGGTGAATATGGATTGGGGCTAAGAAATGAAACAGAAAGCCGTCTGGTAGAATTGTGCGCAGAGCATAACTTAATCATAGCTAACACATGGTTTAAGAATCATGAAAGAACGTTGTATACATGGAAGAACCCTGGAGATACTAAAAGGAATCAGATAGATTATATAAGGGTAAGACAGAGATTTAGGAACCAGGTTTTAAATTGTAAGACATTTCCAGGGGCAGAAGTGGACTCTGACCACAATCTATTGGTTATGAACTGTAGATTAAAACTGAAGAAACTGCAAAAAGGTGGGAATTTAAGGAGATGGGACCTGGATAAACTGAAAGAACCAGAGGTTGTAGAGAGTTTCAGGGAGAGCATAAGGGAACAACTGACAGGAACAGGAATGCAGTAGAAGAAGAATGGGTAACTTTAAGGGATAAAATAGTGAAGGCAGCAGAGGATCAAATAGGTAAAAAAACGAGGGCTAGTAGAAACCCTTGGGTAACAGAAGAAATATTGAATTTAATTGATGAAAGGAGAGACTATAAAAATGCAGTAAATGAAGCCGGCAAAAAAGAATACAAACGTCTCAAAAATGAGATCGACAGGAAGTGCAAAATGGCTAAGCAGGGATGGCTAGAGGGCAAATGTAAGGATGTAGAGGCTTATCTCACTAGGGGTAATATAGATACTGCATATAGGAAAATTAAAGAGACCTTTGGAGAAAAGAGAACGACTTGTATAAATATCAAGACCTCAGATGGAAACCCAGTCCTAAGCAAAAAAGGGAAAGCAGAAAGGTGGAAGGTGTATATAGAGGGTCTATACAAGGGCGATGTACTTGAGGACAATATTATGGAAATGGAAGAGGATGTAGATGAAGATGAAATGGGAGGTATGATGGTGTGTGAAGAGTTTGACAGAGCACTGAAAGACCTGAGTCGAAACAAGGTCCCCGGAGTAGACAATATTCCATTAGAACTGCTGCCAGCCTTGCGAGAGCCAGTCATGACAAAACTCTACCATCTGGTGAGCAAGATGTATGAGACAGGCGAAATACCCTCAGACTTCAAGATGAATATAATAATTCCAATACCAAAGAAAGCAGGTGTTGACAGATGTGAAAATTACCGAACTATCAGTTTAATAAGTCACAGCTGCAAAATACTAACGCGAATTCTTTACAGACGAATGGAAAAACTGATAGAAGCCGACCTCGGGGAAGATCAGTTTGGATTCCGTAGAAATGTTGGAACACGTGAGGCAATACTGACCCTACGACTTATCTTAGAAGAAAGATTAAGGAAAGGCGAACCTACGTTTCTGGCATTTGTAGACATAGAGAAAGCTTTTGACAACGTTGATTGGAATACTCTCTTTCAAATTCTGAAGGTGGCAGGGGTAAAATACAGGGAGCGAAAGGCTATTTACAATTTGCACAGAAAGTGGATGGCAGTTATAAGAGTCGAGGGGTAAGAAACGGAAGCAGTGGTTGGGAAGGGAGTGAGACAGGGTTGTAGCCTATCCCCGATGTTATTCAATCTGTATATTGAGCAAGCAATAAAGGAAACAAAAGAAAAGTTCGGTGTAGGAATTAAAATGCATAGAGAAGAAATAAAAACTTCGAGGTTCGCCGATGACATTGTAATTCTGTCAGAGAAATCAAAGGACTTGGAAGAGCAGTTGAACGGAATGGACAGTGTCTTGAAAGGAGGGTATAAGATGAACATCAACAAAAGCAAAACTAGGATAATGGAATGTAGTCTAATTAAGTCGGGTGCTGCTGAGGGAGTTAGATTAGGAAAAGAGACACTTAATGTAGTAAAGTAGTTTTGCTATTTGGGGAGAAAAATAACTGATGATGGTCGAAGTAGAGAGGATATAAAATGTAGACTGGCAATGGGAAGGAAAGCGTTTCTGCAGAAGAAAAATTTGTTAACATCGAGTATAGATTTAAGTGTCAGGAAGTCGTTTCTGAAAGTATATATATGTAGTGTAGCCATGTATGGAAGTGAAACGTGGACAATAAATAGTTTAGACAAGAAGAGAATAGAAGCTTTCGAAATGTGGTGCTACAGAAGAATGCTGATGTTTATATGGGTAGATCTCATAACTAATGAGGAGGTATTGAATAGAATTGGGGAGAAGAGGAGCTTGTGGCACAACTTGAGTACAAGAAGGGATCGGTTGGTAGGACATGTTCTGAGACATCGACGGATCATCAATTTAGTATTGGAGGGCAGCGTGGAGGGTAAAAATCATAGAGGGAGACCAAGAGATGAATACACTAAGCAGATTCAGAAGGATGTAGGTTGCAGTAGATACTGGGAGATGAAGGAGCTTGCACAGGATAGAGTAGCATGGAGAGCTGCATGAAACCAGTCTCAGGACTGAAGACCACAACAACAACAACACCTCCGTTTTATTCAATCATCCATCGTTTTCTACGAAACTCTTTTGAAAAGGTTGAGCGAGAGCATTCCAAATAGGGGACGGTTGTGACAAGACAGACAGCTCACTGTCTCGCCTTTGCTGTCTCTACAGATATTCCAACAACGCACGAGCTGGCCCGTAAATTCATCCACCTTCTTTCGGAGCAAGCATGAGAAAATCGAAGTACGACTCTAGCATTGCAAATAAGTTTGAGAATAACAAAGACATCGTGATCTCGCTACAACATTCCAAAATAACATCAATAGAGAAATCAAGATACAATACAAGCATGAAATAAACTCCGCAAAACGAACAGCCTAACAAATTCCAGACGTGCTAGCGAGTGCCGACATCCGTTTAACGCTACATGATTTCGGTGTACAGCGATCTCGTCGGACATACACTATATGATCAAAAGTATCCGGACACCTGGCTGAAATGAGTTACAAGTTCGTGGCGCCCTCCATCATTAATGCTGGAATTTAATATGGTGTCGGGCCACACTTAGCCTTGATGACAGCTTCCACTCTCGCAGGCGTATGTTCAATCTGGTGCTGGAAGGTTTCTTGGGGAACGGCAGCCCATTCTTCACGGAGTGCTGCACTGAGGAGAGGAATCGAAGTCGGTCGGTGAGGCCTGGCACAAAGTCCGCGTTCCAAAATATCCCAAAGGTGTCCTGTAGGATTCAGGTCACGACTCTGTGCAGGAGAGTCTATTAAAGGGATGTTATTGTCGTGTAACCACTCCGCCACAAACCTTGCATTATGAAAAGGTGCTAGATCGTCTTGAAAGATGCAGTCACCATCCCCGAATTGCTCTTCAGCCGTAGGAACAAGTAGATGCTTTAACACCAATTTAGGCCTGTACTGTGATAGTTGCACGCAAAACAACAAAGAGTGCAAGCCTCCTCCATGAAAAACACGTCCACACCATAACACCACAGACTCCGAATTTTACTGTTGGGACTACACACGCTGGCACATGACGTTCACTGGGCATTTGCCATACCCTCACCTTGCCACCGGATCGCCACATTGTGTACCATGATTCGTCACTTCATACAACGTTTTTCACTATTCAGTCGTCCATTGTTTACGCTCCATACACCAAGCGAGGCGTCGCCTGGAATTTACCGGCGTGATGTGTGGCTTATGAGTTGTCGCTCGGCATGAAATCCAAGTTTTCTCACCTCCCACATAACTGTCATAGTACCTGCGGTGGATCCTGATACAGTTTGTAATTCCTGTGTGATGGTCTGGTTGCCTATTACACATTATGACCCTCTTCAACTGTCGGCGGTCTCTGTCAGTTAAAAGACGAGATCGGGCTGTACGCTTTTGTGGTGTACGTGTCCCTTCACGTTTCCATTTCAGTACCACATCGGGAACAGTGGACCTACGGATGTTTAGGAGTGTGGAAATCTTGCGTACAGACATATGACACAAGTGACACCTGATAACTTGACAACGTTCGAAGTCCGTGAGTTCCACGGAGCGCCGCATTCTGCGCTCTCACGATGTCTAATGAGGACTGAGGTTGCTGATATGTAGTGCCTGGCAGTAGGTGGCAGCAAAATGCACCTAATATGAAAAAAGGTACGTTTTTGGGGACGTCTGGATACTTTTCATCACATTGTGTAGCTCAAACCAATGAGGTTTGCAAGGTTGCGTATTTTGTGCAAAAAAGTCATATTATTACCCCCTGGTCACGCTCTGCGTGAACTTTTCTGCAAAATAAAGCCGTTGCTCTAAAGACGCCAAATCGACACTCTTGATGACATTAAGGAGTCGCCACAGTCATTGAAGAACATTTCAGAGAAGTTTCCAGGAACGCATGGCGTTGTCAAAATGTGGCTAACAGAATGAAAGAAGGGAAGTAGTGTGAAGGAGACAACGACCAATAGTCTGTGTTGTATTTTGTGGTTGAGAGACGCTCAGCGACTACATTATTAGTGCCAAACATCTCTAAATTTTAAGAAATGATGATTTAAAGTGAAGTTAGGTAATTGTTTTACGAGGCCTCGCATGCACACGTCAGTGATCAAATAACAACCTAATCTGTTCACGTAAAATAAAGAATGTGGTCCTTCGAACAGCTAAATTTGCAACGTTTCGACCGACTTGCTGCGATCCTCTTCAGGGCGGTTCACTGCTGTATACTTGTTTACTCTTCTCATTAATCTGGTTTGGCCTTAACGCTGCCTTACCGGTACTCATCGTACCAATGAGTGGGCAGGACTGCTTACCCGCTGTGCGCTGCAGACAGGCCGAGTACCCGGGATGTGTTTGTTTGCGCGACAGTAGCGGGGTGCGCAGCGTCACCAGCGCGGACGAGGATGCGTTACGCATGCACAAAGGGCAGGCGGTGCAGTATTAGGGCCGGGCTTTGTCCTGCTGACCCCAGGCCGGTGGGCGCGGTGGCGCCTGTCCGGCTGCCTGACAAGCAGCCCAAATCTCTCTCAGGCACCGACTTCCCTAGTAGGAACTAACCGAAGTCATGAACGGTGGGACTTTAATGTCACGTCTGAAAGTGTATATCTTAGCAACTACCTCGGAGGCGGCGCACACCACAGGGAGAGCAGAGGGAAGGGGGTCGCGGTTATCGTGCCCTCTCGCCAATATACATTTTAGTAAAACTCTTTATTTTCTACATATAACAACTCTCCACTTTCTCAGCTACCTTTAGGAGTGTAAAGTAATCCGAAAACCGAGGGTCTCTAAACTGACAAGGAATGCTGGAATATTAGGAGCTATGTTTTACTCACAAGGGAACCTCCCCATCGCACCCCCCTCAGATTTAGTTATAAGTTGGCACAGTGGATAGGCCTTGAAAAACTGAACACACATCAATAGAGAAAACAGGAAGAAGTTGTGTGGAACTATGAAAAAAATAAGCGAAATATACAAACTGACTAGTCCATGTGCAAGATAGACAACATCAAGAATAGAATGTTCTGAGGAGTGCCGTGGTCCCGTGGTTAGCGCGAGAAACTGCGGAACGGTAGGTCCTGGCTTCAAATCTCCCCTCGAGTGTAGATTTTACTTTGTTTATTTTCGCAAAGTTATGATCTGTCGTTCGTTCATTGACGTCTCTGTTCACTGTAATAAGTTTAATGTCTGTGTTTTGCGACCGCACCGCAAAACCGTGCGATTGGTAGACGAAAGGACGTGCCTCTCCAAGGGGACCCGAAAACATTTGATCGCAAGGTCATAGGTCAACCGATTCCTCCACAAGAAAACACGTCTGATATATTCTATACGACACTGGTGACGGCATGTGCGTCACATGACAGGAATATGTTGTCGACCCACCTAACTTGTACACTTGGCGAATGGGTAAAAAGATTCTTCTATCTTGCCCGATTTAGGTTTTCTCGTGTATGTGATCATCACTCCCAAAAAAGTGATGAAAACATAAGAGATTGTCACATAAACTGCAACAAATGAATGCAACAGTTTCACAGTCGCACAGTTTTCTCTGTGCTCTGTCAAAACATGTTTTTAACATTTTCAAATTTTTCCGTGTGTAGACGGTCAAATCCTGCATATGTCCAAGCAAATCTGAACATGTCCTGGAATTTTGGACAGTGAAGTTGATTATGTGTGAGTGCTTGAACTTTGATAATTGTCTGAAAATAAAAAAGTAAACTTTTTACTAGAAGGGATACTTGAACCAACGACCTCTCATTCCGCAGTTGCTCGCGCTAACCACGGGACCACGGTGCCCCTCAGCTCATGCTACCCTTGATGTTGCATATCTTGCGCATGGACTACTCAGTTTGAATATTTTGCTTATTTTTTTCACGGGTCCACACAACTTCTTCCTGTTTTCTCTATTGATGTGTGTTCAGTTTTTCAAGGCCTATTCACTGTGGCAACTTATAACTAAATCTGAGGGGGGTGCGATGGGGAGGTTCCCTTGTCAGTATACCTTAAAGTGTCTTGCACACATGAATGAACTTGCCTCCTGACTGACTCTTGGGAACATACCAACCTGGTAACGGTGCTTATTGACAGGTTGCCAGTACCTTTTGCTGTGGACAGTTTCGACATGATTCAAGGGTCCATAGTTTGCCGTCTCCTGGCGTATTTTCCCGTTGAATATACCTGAAAATTGAGTAAATAGTTTTTAGTAATACGTAAAAAATATTGACATTTTTTCATATGAAGTCCATCGAGTACAAAAGACAAACAAAGACAATCACCACGATTTATTATCTGTGTAGACAATGACTAAACCAGACAATATATACCCTGTTAATATTCATTTGTCTGAAAAAAAAGACAGTGTATCTTTTGAAGTAGTAATACTGACCTAGCAAGGCGCACTCTTCGTACATCCCATATCAAGAGATCTGTAATAAACGTAGTAATAGTTAATTTATCTAAATCGTTTTCAGAATGCAAAATGTTATTTGTTACTATTGAAACCATCTTTTATTTATATAAGAACTGTATTCTTTCGGCATTTATCAAAAATTTGGTCAGTTACGATCTCACCCTATTGGCAGCCATTACGATCGATACAACTATTTTGGTAATTACGGCTCTTCTAGAGGGGATATTATTCAGATAATTTATTTAGTCTATGCACTTACGAAAGTATTAAATTTATGGGTCATAATTTTCATCTTATGATGGAAATTTTGCAGCAGTGGGCCACAAATATTAAGTATATTATTTTTCATGTAGGCCCCATTAAAAGAGAAAGCTGTAACTAAATATGCTTCATGCAATTAAAATTAACAAACCAGTGTGCTACTAATAAATATACACACATATGAACCCTAAAGTTTCAACCCATGAGACCAAAAAAGAAAATATGTTGTTTTCGCATTAGTGTGCAATAACGTATTCGCACGATAACGCAATAACATGGACAAAAGGAGATAATTACGATTAATTATTTAGCACACCGAAGTGTTGGGTGTAATATATCAGTGTTAACATTTCTACAGTTTAAAAGATTGTGAGATGATCTGTGATAAAAATAGTTAATCATTAGCTGTTTAAAAGACAATTTCATACAACACGTTACTGTTACACTACACATAGATCATTCATTCACACACTCATACACACGCACGCACACACACACACACACACACACACACATATATATATATATATATATATATATATATATATATATATATATATATGACACTACAATCGGAAATGTAGCATCTCGATAATTATTTAAAATGTATTTAAGATTCGATACTTAGTAAATTATATTTATGGTCTAACAGTGCACGCTTAGTATAGCAGGGAAATACCACAAATAATTTAAAGCTCTGCCGTCCCATCTACATTTGTTTGCTGATTTTGATCTCATCGAAGCAGATAATTTTCATTGGGTCTCGAGCCAATATACTGGTAACACGAAATGTTTGTTACATGTGATTAAACCAGCATTTGGTGTACAGAGATTAAAGACAGTGTAAACCTTTTATACTGGTGAGATTGTTTCACTAGCTGTGACGTTATTAACAATGGTGATTTATTTTAGAGGGTAATACTTTTGTATTACGTTCAGTCAAGGTGCAGATCAGATACATGAAGATAGAACCTAGCTCTAATATGTTATATCTTTCAAACTAAATCGTAGCCATTACTAACAGACTTTTAATAAGTTTCATTTCTTTAAGTGTTACAATTTATTTTGCCTTTTATTTTGTCAAAGATAAAATATTACGATTTTAAATCATGAAATATTCAGGAAATAGTTTTATACGGAAATAGTTAGCAATATAAGAAATAGCTAGTGTCACAGGACCTAACTTGAATTTTTGTTGGGTACAATTTCAGTTCATAATCTATAACGCAATAGCTTCATATAAAAGGGGTTAACAACATTAGAGTAGGAATGGCAAACCACACGAAATTCAGTATACTAGGACAGCAAGGAACAGTTGCAATAGCTTCCTGGATGTAGTTGTAAATGACTGAAAGAGAAGGCTTCACCGTCAGCTACATACTTGCACACCCATGGCTGCAGACCTGTGTTCACAATTTTAGTGTTAAGTTAGTACTGATACCGCAGCATCTACACTTTAATTTAATGTCATGAAAATCCTTATGCCTACGAAGTTGTAATAGTCTCTATGTGTTATTATTCCTATGACCGTCGGCATCTGTGCCTCATTAGAAGAGATGGTGGAACAAGTTTGGGGATGGGGACTAACAAACTGAGGTAACCTCTCCTACCCAGAACTGAACCGAGGACTAGCGCCTCCTTCAACATAACAACTGTTCCCTTAGAGATTGCAGACTAAATCAACTGTTGAGCATTATTTTCAAAACCACTTTATACTACGTTAATTTAGGCATTCTAAGACCCAAATACCACATTTTCTCTGAAAAAATGCCAAACAATTTGTTCAGTAGGCCAGCTACAGAAATCTGTTTTGAAAACAAGCTGGTTACCACGGAGAGGTTATTACTGAAACAGTAGAGTGTGGCAAAAGTTGTTTTGGACTCTCTACCATTCTCGCGTTGAGCGTCACGCTGAACAGTAAAACTTTGTGTGATGTTTCCAGTTTTCTTGGAAAAACTGCACGTCTCCAGTTTCCGTGTTTTCAGAGAGCTGAAGTTACGCGGCAATTTGATAGGTTTGCTACAATACTGCAGGGTATAATTATAACACAGCTCATAAGGAATACTGACTGTCTCTCCATGCTCTAATAATAGTTATGTATGCATCGTATTGGGGTACAAAAGTGCAAACAGTAGTAATTTTATTTACAGCAATGCCGTGCAAAAGACAGATTAACTTGCACTCATACATACGTTCGTGGTTTGAAAAACAACTGCGTGAAAACTATACAATATTCAGAAAATAAGACAGTTTTAAATGAATGCCTCATGTATCCTAGACTTTAACTTAGACTTGTTGTGCACAATGAGAGCACCATTGGTCACGTGACAAACGTCAATACTTGCGTGAAATTCAATGAAGCCGTTGACATGGTCTGTCCAGTAACGTGCAACGGTAGCTCTCTTTGGAGATCTGTTCATTGGGTCGCCCGTCTACAACCGTCCAGTAATTCAATGCGCCTGCCACCTATAGCAATCACACCATGGCGTGTACTGCTAATCGAAACTTGGAGAGATCCTCTGACCACTGATAGGCGTCTCCTTCTGTATGTCTTGTAGTCTTCGTGCAGTCCTCTTCTGAAACCCCATAGATGCTTATGAATAACCCTGTACTGACCAAAAGTATACTTGTTCAGGAGCGAGCAGACGGGATATACGTTTATCACACCTCTTCAAGGTAGGTAAGGTAGGGAACCCACTTGCAAACTACGAAATCTGAAAATTAGCCAGCACTTAAATCAAGTTATGAAATCGAAGTGGAGTATTGTGGTCGCTTTGTTAGCGATAACAACAATAGTCTGTATTTACAGTTTCCATAAATCAATGCAGTCAAATAAATTACAATCCATCAACTGGAATCAGACTTGATAAAACTCAACCAACCAAAATAATAGGTATTTTAAACTAAGAGGGGGACGGAACCGAGGAACATCGACCAGTAACGTAGGAACAGACATAGAACCCTGTGAATCCTATTAAGTGTTGTTAGAACAAAGAAATCAGTTGTAGTGCTGCTGTACTGGTCCGAGCAGAGTCTTCATTGTCGTCACATTTCTCCTGCTTTTCCTATGATGACACTGATCACGTCATGCAGTATTGCTAAGTATCCCCTCCCCCACTCTTGTGACTTCATAGGTCGATCGTATAATGAATAAAATGGTGGAAAATTAAAAAATCCAAGTTAGCCAATTGTTATAAGTAAAAAATACAAGATGGCTGTCGCGAGGTCGGCCTCTATGACATCAGAATACAAAGCTGGCGAATTGACTTCCTGCTGTGAAATACAAAAAGAGCTGGAAAATGGCAGACCTGGATTCACCTATGATGTTACAGACCAAGACGGCGCACCTTGGATAAGGGTGCAGCTCGCAATATTTTCAGGTTTTGTGTATCATGTTAGAATCCAGTGGGGTGGCTCTGGCGGATAGATTTGAGTGCTAACTTTAGAATCTCATTCCAAGCGTAAAATGGCGGAAGAGCCAACCTAAGTTTGAGTCCACCTGTGGGACGTCCATATTTAATGTTAAACATAAGTGCCATTTCAAATGGGTACCTCACTCATACATTTACAGTTGGTGGCGATTTCAAACTTCCCTAGATATAATGGCGAAAATACATGTTTAAAGTCGGTGGTAGACATAAAACATCGTCCGAAATACTACCGAATGCCTTTTCACAAAATTATTTTGAACAACTAGTTTAGGAGCCCACTCGAAGTGTAAATGGTTGCGAAAACATACTTGACTTCTTAAAAAAAATAATAGCGACAAAATAAAAAGCATCATGACAGTTACAGGGATTAGTAACCAGGAGGTTTTTATATTATTTTATTTATTGACATGTCCACTTCTGTAGGACCAAATTGAGGAGCAAATCTGCAAGGTCATGAAACGTGTCAGTACACGAAATTACAACGTAAAAATAATAACAGATAAAAATAAAATGTTTATGAAACCAAAAATAGTCAAGCCATAAGTTTAAGTAAACGGATCCACATTATAACGTAAAATGAGCTTAATTTTTCAAGGAACTCCACAACAGAACAGAAGGAGTCATCCATGAGGAAACTCTTCACTTTCGATTTGAAAGCGAGTGGATTACTGATAAGAGTTTTCAATTCCTATGGTATCTTATAGAAAATGGATGCAGCAATATACTGCACACATTTCTGCCGAATTTTAACTGAGTGAAAGCTGCTTATTCTTGGGAATAAGTCGATACTGTTAACATGAAATGACAGTAAAGTATATATATATATATATATATATATATATATATATATATATATACTGAGAGGACAATGTCAAAATACCCAGAGTAGTGAACAAGGATCGACAAGAGGTTCGTAAACTCACACCACCTGTTGCCCGAACAGCCCGTTTCCGAGCCAAAAATATCCTTTTAGAATGGGAAGAGTTACCCCAGAATATAATACCATACGACATAGACGAATGAA
The DNA here is from genome assembly GCF_023898315.1 of Schistocerca nitens. Lineage (NCBI taxonomy): Eukaryota > Metazoa > Arthropoda > Insecta > Orthoptera > Acrididae > Schistocerca > Schistocerca nitens. Next base: position 1,338,994 of record NC_064619.1, on the reverse strand, counting down.
AATAAGGAAAGTAGACTAATTTTCTTGTCAAACGATCACTTACTTAAGATACCGTTAGAATAGTAAAAATGGCAGCATTAAGTCTTTGAACAAGATCCTAAAAGTGGGCTTTCCACGACTGTTTACTATCAATATGAACGCCTAGAAATTTTAAATGTTGAGTTTCACTAATCATATGCCAATTCTCTGAAATTAAAACGACGGATTTTGTTGAATTGTGTTAGAAATTGTATAAACTGAGTCTTACTGTGATTTAACGTTAGTTTATTTTCTACAAGCCATAACCTTATGTCATGAACTGCACTATTTTAAACCGAGCAAATGTTGCACACAACACCCTTTACTACCGAGCTGGTGTCACCAGCAAAAACATAAATATTTTGGAGTTACCCGCAGTACTACAGGGCACATCATTTGACCGTACCCCACTCAGACCCCACATCACAGCCATTCTCAACACCGTGAATAATGGTCTTTTGCTTTCTGTTGTTAAAGTAAAAGGTGAACCAGTTGTGAACCACTCCCCGTATTCCGTAATGGTCCAATTTCTGGAGCAATATTTTGTGGTCAACACTATCAAACGCGTTACTTAAATCAAAAAATATGCCTAGCGTTAGCAACCTTTTATTTAACCCATTCAGTACCTCACAGAGAAAAGAGAATATAGCATTACCAGTTGTTAAACGACTTATAAAGCCTAACTGCGAATTTGACAGCAAATTATGTGATATAAAATGATCAATTATCCTTACATACACAGCCTTATCAGCAACTTTAGCAAACAGTGATGGCATGGAAGTAGGTCTAAAATTATCTACATGATCCCGTTGTCCCTTTTTATAAAGCGGCTTTACTACCGAGTACTTTAATTGTTCAGGTAACTGACCATTCCTAAAGGAAAAATTTCAAATATATCTAAGTACAGAGCTAACATGTGCAGCACAGTACTTTAATATTCTACTAGGCACTCCATCATATCCATGAGAGTCCGTAGTGTTGAGTGGTACTTAAGTAAATAAATTAGTGAAATCAAAGTGATCTAGAAATTAGAATATAAATGAAAAACTTGGTTAAGTTTAGAGAGTTACATACTCGCAAACAGCGGGCAAAACAGCAGAACAGAAGAGACAATGACCGCGAAGTCAGCAAGTTCCACATAAGCGGGCGCTGCCGATTCAGCCGCCAGGGCATCGCCCGACCGGCTCACGTGTTTCTCAGTTGTCGTATGTGAGCAAAGGCCCTCGCCTACATCCCAAGACCCAATAACCGACGTAAAGAAGATTCTTCGAGAAGCTATTCAACGTGACAGAAGAGGCAATGACCGGCTCACGTGTTTCTCAGTCGTCACATGGGATCAAAGGCCCTCGCCTACATTCCAAGAGCCAATGACCGACGTTAAGAAGATTCTTCGAGGAGCTTCTCAACGTGACAGAAGAGGCAATGACCGTGTAGTCGTTCACCTCCAGTAAACTGAAGTGAATAAATACGCGAGACGCAGTGGGCCAGACAGATGAAGACGGAGTCGGAGAAGGGGACGGAGACGAGACGAGAGACGAAGAAGGAAGAAAAGAAGAGTAGCAGTAGTTTTCAGTCAGTTTCGGTACTGAAGACCATCATGCAAGAAGAGTCTGCATCATGCACAGACGAACCAATTCCGCCGCTGTAATGGAATAGCAAGCAGCAGCCGCGGCGCCAGAAGACAGAAGTTGAAAGGTATTTGAAGTCGGATTTTTACATACACGGGTGGCTCGTGAGGACGGGAAGGAGACGGCCTCACATCAGTAGTCACCTGTGAGCTGGGATGAAGACCTGACAGCCGAAGACTGGCAAGCGGGAGTCCGTGGTTCGAGTCCGCCACACTGGCCTTCCCCCGCCGCGCCGCTCCGCTGGCCGACGCAGAACACACGCGGCCGCTTAGAGAAGAGAAACACTGGGACGCGACACCCAAGGTATCATCCGATGCACGATTTCGCTCGCAATAATTAAACGGGCCACCTCGCGCTGCGCGTCTCCAGTCAACCGGGCGAGACGGCGACACGAGATACACACCGCTACGCGTAATCAGACGCCGCCGCCGCCGCCGCCGCCGCTGCCGCAGCAGAAGACTTCACAAACGACACAGCTGCCGCTCTCCGAACCAGAACATCCCGTAAGATACAGTTGTACAAATCTTCAATAAAAGTTATCTTATGTAAAAATGGTGTTTCATTCGACCTCATACCCGAGCCAAGGAAGAACCCACCCTGCCCACATGTTGTTAAGAGGGAAAAGTTAATTTATTTCATATTTTCACCCTGACAGAATGCTTTAGAATGCTCATCCTGACAACTGACTTGCATCAAAAGAGAAAACCCAGTTACATTTAGTGACAGAAGTGTCACATTTAGTAACACAACTGTTACATTTGGTGTCAGAGAAAAAACCCTTGGCTCAATATGAGGTGTGAATGACACTCACTAAATGTCCACAGTTAGTATTGTTTAATGTGTGAAAGGATAGAGGTTTGCATAGCAGTCGTAATATTTTCCTTAGTTAGAAGTGTATTCTCTCTCATAATTTTAAGAGTTTGTCGAAAATATTTAAACATCCTTTTCATTCAGTGTGGTAAGTTTGTGTAACTAACAGTTTGTAAAATGATGACACGAAATCGTACAAAGTCAGAGTCAGCACCACAAGCGGTTTCTACAGATGAAGCTATTCAGAGCTTAGTTAATCAAATAGCACAGCTTAAAAGTGATAATAATGCATTATTTAAACAGTTGAGTGAGGTTAGGCAAACCAGTTCAATCCCTCCCACCCTAGATTCCTCAGCAGCAGCCTTGGTAACTCCTTTTTCAGGTAAACCTGACGAGGACATAACAGCCTTTTTTGATGATTTAGTAGCAGCTGCAAAGTTAGGATCATGGTCAGATGAACAGCTCTTACAAATGACAAAGTTAAGATTGACAGGAGAGGCTAAAGCACACGTCTTATACCATGAAGAATTACGGAATGCTCCAACATTTGAGGAATTGAAGAAAGGATTGCTTAAACGTTTTCAAAAACAGAACAGCTGTAGATTTTATAGGGAACAGTTAAACACTATCACTCAGTGGCAAAACGAGTCGTTAGAAAGTTTTGTAGATAGGATTAAAAAAGTTAATAATAACACCTATCAGTTGACAACTAGTGATGAAGCAAATAAAGTTATTTTACAAGAGGCAGAAGATAGAGCTCTGGATACATTTTTACGTGGGTTACCTCTTGAAACGTCCCGTCGTGTCAGGGCAGAGTTTCCTAAAAATTTAGCGGAATCTGTATCTGTGGCGACGGCTTTCGAAGAAATAGACATTGCCACCAGATACAAGGAGAAGCGAAATGTATTTTCAGCAGGAGTACGATGTTTTAGGTGCGATCGACAGGGCCATATAGCAAAAAATTGCAGACAACCTAAATGCACTAATTGTCAAAGAATAGGTCATACATTCAAGGAATGCTGGTCTAAGAAAGTTTTTGGAAATGGAAATCAGTTAAACTCAAACGGGAATGTCGCAGCCGCCGCCAGGCGTTCCCAATAAAATTTCATGCCATTAAGGCGAATGTGAAGGCGGAATGCTGGTTATCTGCTACCATACAGGATAAAGAGGCAAGGATACTGGTGGATACAGGCGCAAACGTATCAATAGTAAATAATGAATGTATTGGAGAAAAGAAATATGACCCTCCAAGGTATAGATTGAGAGGAGTAGGAGGAGGTACAGTGAAGTCATTAGGATGTACATCATTGATTTTCTATATTCACGGTGTACAATTTAAGGAAGATGTAGAAGTGGTAACAAAAGTAACTGACGGGTACGACGCGATCCTAGGACTGGATTTCCTGAATAAACATCACGCTAATATCGACCTCAGACAGCAAACTGTAGAACTTAGCGAAATAGTGTTTCAGCTAGGTGACACCGCTGCAAAGGGCCCTCTGCCGCAAGATTTCCCTAACCGGAAGGCGAAATCAACTATACTGCGTGCAACGTCCTTGAAGGTTGATTCGCGGGATCAGATACCATCTGGCTCAGGAAAACTTTTCTGGATGACCGTTGACCCAGAAGTACCTACAGATACAGTGTGCCTAATAGAGCCTTTAGAGGAAAATGAGGAATTAGATGTATAACATTGTTTTGTACGTAGGAGTGTTGTACGGGTTCAAGACGTTGAGGGAGAAAGAAAAGTACCGGTACATATTGACAATTTCGGAGTGGAGGACAAAGAGTTGCATAAGGGAATATTAGTAGCTACAGTCAGTACTTTTGAAGAAGAAGATTTCATTTGGTCAGATATTAACGATGGTCAGAAACCAGACGCCTATAAAACCGCATTACGCCAGAAGATTGAGCATTTGAAAGGAAATGATAGAGACACGATAGAAGCAGTTTTAGTTGAGTTTCAAGATTTATTTAATGCAGAAGGTCCACTGCCAGCAACAGATATCACACAGCATAGGATCCCAACAGGAAATAGCCCCCCAGTTTATAGGAAGCCTTATAGAGTTGCGCATCACTTACAGCCAGTACTGGATGAATTTATAGAGCAGCATCTAAAAGATGGAATTATAGAATATTCTGATTCGCCTTATAATTCAAATATCGTAATTATTCCAAAGAAGTCTCCCGACGGTACGAAACGATATAGATTTTGTTGTGACTACAGACACCTTAACAAACAAACTATCTCAGATGTTTATCCTCTTCCAAACATTACAGATATCATTGACAGTTTGGGTAACAGTAAATACTTTTCAACAATCGATCTACGTAGCGGATATCATCAATTGGAAGTTGCACCTGAAGATAGGCATAAAACAGCATTTTCTACCCCTGGAGGCCACTGGCAATTTAAAAGAATGCCTTTCGGTTTGAAAAATGCACCAGCAACTTTTCAAAGACTACTCGATGGAGTATTGCGAGGACTCAAAACTCAGCAATGTTGTGTATACCTAGACGATATTATTGTATTCTCCAAAGACATTAATGAACATGCTGTGCGTCTGCGTAATGTTTTTCAGAGACTTAGAAAAGCTACATTAACATTAAATATCGAAAAATGTACTTTTGCATTGACAGAGGTTACATACCTAGGGCATGTCATTAGTGAAAAAGGAATTAAAACAGATCCTCGATTAATTTCGGCAGTTAAGGACTTCCCAACACCACAACGCGTTAAGGAAGTACAAAGTTTCATTGGTCTCGCATCGTACTACCGGAAATATGTTCAAAATTTTGCTGAAATTGCCCGACCCTTAACCCAATTATTGAAAAAGGGTGCAAAATTTCATTGGTCTGAAGATTGTGAATCAGCATTTCAAACCCTTAAAGATAAGTTAACACACAGTCCAGTATTAGCCTACCCAGATTATAATAAAGAATTTATTTTATCCTGTGACGCAAGTGGTCATTCAGTAGGAGTTGTTTTGAGTCAGAACATTAATGGCACAGAACACCCCATAGCCTACGCTTCGAGACAACTAACAACAGCAGAAAGAAATTATTCCACAACGGAGAAAGAATTGTTAAGTGTTATTTATGGTATCAAATACTTTAAATGCTACTTGTATGGTAGAAAATTCAAGGTTATTACAGACCACGCAGCTTTAAAATGGTTGCTTGGGTTAAAGGATCCCTCTAGTCTTCTCACCCGTTGGGCTCTATGTCTTTCCGAAATGGATTTCGAAGTTATCCATAAACCAGGCAAAAAACACACGAATGCAGATTGCCTAAGTCGGAAAATAGCACTTTTGGAAGCAACAGGCCGAGATACTGAGGACTGGAGAAAGGCACAAGATGAAGATACAGAATGCAAAAAATACGCAACTCAAAAACAATTTTTCTTTGAAGATGGTGTATTATGCCGTAAAACAAAACTTGGACCGCGAATTGTTGTTCCCCTACACCTTAGACAAGAAATAATGGCAGAGGCCCACGATCATATCCTTGCAGGACACGGTGGACAGCAGACAACCGAAAGACGTGTAGCAGAGGGATTTTGGTGGCAAGCCAGAAAGCAGGATGTTGCGCAGTACGTTCGTAATTGCGTTGCGTGCGCACAACGAGCTGAACTTTCTCGTTCAAAAATACCCTTACAGAGGCTCCCCGAGGCTTCATGTCCATTTCAAATCTGTGGACTGGATCTCTATGGGCCATTTATGCTGGTAATATATATGTTCTTACAATTATAGATCACTTTTCACGCTATCTGGCTATGGTGAGTCTCCCAGATCAGCAAGCAAATATAGTTGCCCAAGCTTTAGTTAACAACTGGATACTTAAATTTGGCGTACCTGAAGCTATTATCACAGATCAGGGATCTAATTTTATGTCTGAATTAATGAAACAGCTATGCCACTTACTAAAAATACGTAAATTACGCACAACTCCGTTACACCCTCAGTGCAACGGGCGCACAGAAAGAGTTCATCGGACAATTGGCAAGATGCTTAGTTATTATATTAACGAACAACATCCTAATTGGGATACGTATTTACCAATAATCGTGTCGGTATACAACGCCAAAACGCATGAAGCAACTGGCATGTCACCTTATGAAGTGGTCTATGGGAGAAAAATGCCGTCCCCTTTTGATGTAATCAGACAGAAAAACGGAAAAGTCGGAGAAACAGTAAGAGATTTCAGTCGAATGATGAAGGATGTATGGAAAAAGGTTCAAAAATCTAATACTAAGGCTTTGGAACGACAGGAAAGATTAGGTAATACCCAAGCTAAATCTTCAAATTACAAAATCGGTCAGTGGGTAATGCTTTCAACTCCATATGTTGCGAGAGGAAAAACGAAGAAATTTGTAACAAACTACAGAGGTCCTTATCAAATTATTGAGATCACGTCACCAGTCAACGTCAAACTGCAACTGCCCACCCGAACTACTATTGTCCATGCAAGTCGTTTAAAACCTTTTAAGGGCGCTCCAGATGTAATTCCTTCAACAATAGTGTCTGCTTTTCCGAAGGGTGGAGGAAGTTCCCGTAAAGGAAAAAGAGTTGCCACGCCAGCACAACATACAGACATGGCACCATACAATCTTCGACCAAGAGTGCGAATGTCCTAGTTGAATCTTAGTAGACTGTAGTATACATATGTAAATAATTAATAAATGATAATGGTTTATTTTTTTAAGAAAAAAAAGTTGAACGTAGAAACAGGTAGATCTTGTAGTTAACAATGTATTCCTTCTTTTCTTTGTTTTTGTTTTTACTAGGTTGGTAGGTCCATAACCATGTTGCTTGCTTTTTTCAGAAGACGCCATGCAAACATTTTCTACACAAAACCTATCCTACTTCAATGACTCCCTTGACAGTTCCCTTCTGAAGTCATTAGATATGTTCATAAACTCACAGCAAGGCAAAATTGATGCCAATGTAATGATGCAACATGTTTTAAAGTTAAAAAGTGAACACAAACTAAAATTATAATGCTAGGAACAGGTATATCTGGAACCTTTGTGTTGGTGTTTCTACTTTGTACAGTTTTCTTTTATTTAAGACGAAAAATAAGCCAAATAATAATATACCACTTCATAAAATCCCTGTTAACTGGATACCACACTCTTAACTGGTGTACTTCAGTGGTTACTTTTGAGCATTACTGTATTAATTTTGTTTATTGTACTTCACTCTTTACTAAACAGTCTCATGTTAAAAAAAAACAGTACTGTAGAATAGATATTCTTGCATTAGTATAGGGTACATTAAACAGGTGTTGCTATGTAATTTTCTAAGTGAAAAATCTATTTTCTGTTTATTCATTGTCATCAAGATTTTTTACACTTATTACAATGATTTATGTCTGAACTATGTGATTTATGAGCGTACAGTGCTTTAGTAAAGTGATAAAGTATTTTCAACATACTTAATGTGAAGCGTGTGCAATATTCTAAGTCGAGAGTTTTCATTGCTTATGTTAGTGCTTTTGCCGTGTGAGAGTGGAGGAATGTTGAGTGGTAAATTCGAGGGCGAATTTCTCCGAAGGGTGGAGGAATGTTGAGTGGTACTTAAGTAAATAAATTAGTGAAATCATAGTGAACTAGAAATTAGAATATAAATGAAAAACTTGGTTTAGTTTAGAGAGTTACATACTCGCAAACAGCGGGCAAAACAGCAGAACAGAAGAGACAATGACCGTGAAGTCAGCAAGTTCCACATAAGCGGGCACTGTCGATTCAGCCGTCAGGGCATCGCCCGACCGGCTCACGTGTTTCTCAGTTGTCGTATGTGAGCAAAGGCCCTCGCCTACATCCCAAGACCCAATAACCGACGTAAAGAAGATTCTTCGAGAAGCTATTCAACGTGACAGAAGAGGCAATGACCGGCTCACGTGTTTCTCAGTCGTCACATGGGATCAAAGGCCCTCACCTACATTCCAAGAGCCAATGACCGACGTTAAGAAGATTCTTCGAGGAGCTTCTCAACGTGACAGAAGAGGCAATGACCGTGAAGTACTTCACCTCCAGTAAACTGAAGTGAATAAATACGCGAGACGCAGTGGGCCAGACAGATGGAGACGGAGTCGGAGAAAGGGACGGAGACGAGACGAGAGACGAAGAAGGAAGAAAAGAAGAGTAGCAGTAGTTTTCAGTCAGTTTCGGTGCTGAAGACCGTCATGCAAGAAGAGTCTGCATCATGCACAGACGAACCAAGTCCGCCGCTGTAATGGAATAGCAAGCAGCAGCCGCAGCGCCAGAAGACAGAAGTTGAAAGGTATTTGAAGTCGGATTTTTACATACCCGGGTGGCTCGTGAGGACGGGAAGGAGATGGCCTCACATCAGTAGTCACCTGTGAGCTGGGATGAAGACCTGACAGCCGAAGACTGGCAAGCGGGAGTCCGTGGTTCGAGTCCGCCACACTGGCCTTCCCCCGCCGCGCCGCTCCGCTGGCCGACGCAGAACACACGCGGCCGCTTAGAGAAGAGAAACACTGGGACGCGACACCCAAGGTATCATCCGATGCACGATTTCGCTCGCAATAATTAAACGGGCCACCTCGCGCTGCGCGTCTCCAGTCAACTGGGCGAGACGGCGACACGAGATACACACCGCTACGCGTAATCAGACGCCGCCGCCGCCGCCGCCGCCGCCGCCGCAGCAGAAGACTTCACAAACGACACAGCTGCCGCTCTCCGAACCAGAACATCCCGTAAGATACAGTTGTACAAATCTTCAATAAAAGTTATCTTATGTAAAAATGGTGTTTCATTCGACCTCATACCCGAGCCAAGGAAGAACCCACCCTGCCCACATGTTGTTAAGAGGGAAAAGTTAATTTATTTCATATTTTCACCCTGACAGAATGCTTTAGAATGCTCATCCTGACAATTGACTTGCATCAAAAGAGAAAACCCAGTTACATTTAGTGACAGAAGTGTCACATTTAGTAACACAACTGTTACAGTAGTCTTCAGTGATTTAATTATTGACTCACTCTCCCCCTTGTCTGTATTACAGAGGAATATTTGAGATATCAATCTTGGAAAGGCATTTTCCGAGAGAGTTGTATTATTTCATGTAGAAACTATATTTTTGTTTAATTCACCAGCAATTCTCAGAAAATGATTGTTAAATACTGTACATATATCTGATTTATCAGAAACAGAAGTATTTTTGCTACGAACTGACTTCATGTCGTCGACCTTGTTCTGTTGACCAAACACTTCCTTAACAAATGACCATATGGTTTTTATTTTATCATGTGAGTTAGCTATTCTCTTTGCGTACGACATACTCTTTACCTTCCTAATAACATTTTTAAGCACTTTACAATACTGTTTGTAATGGGCTACTGTAGCAAGATTGTAACTACTTCTAACATTTTGATAAAATTCCCGCTTTGTTCTACCTTAACTGAATATTGTAACATCCAAATCCACAAAGAAATAGATCCAAAAATCTACTTAAAAATTCGCTTTACGCCTCCTTAAGAGGCAGTCTCCGCTGCTTCCAGTCTGAATATGTAGCGTAGACCAGATGTAGTTTAAATTCAGAGTAGTAGTATAGGAGACAACTGGGAGATATATACGAAATAAATTAATAAGAGATTGTACTGATCCCCCATGGCACACAAAACTGATGACCTTAGAGTTATATAACAAATAAATTAATAAGAGATGGTACTTATCTGCCTTGGTACACAAAACAGATCAGAATACTATTGCAGAACCAACGGAAAAGGCATGCCATATTTTAAAAAACGCAAAATCACTGAGATTGGCAAAGTTTTACAGAAGCTCTAAGTTTAGCGCGAACGTCAACGGAAGATGCTTTTAATAGTTTCCACAACGAAAATCTGTCTCGAAATAAGGAAGAAAACTCGAAGAGACTCTGGTCGTAGTGAAAGTATACCAGTGGTAAGACGCAATCAATACCTTCACTGCGCGATAACAATGGTAAATTTATCGATGTCAGAGCCATTAAAGCAGTGTTACTAAACACAGTTTTCCAAAATTCCTTCACAAAAGAAGACGAAATTCTCCAAAATTCGAATGAAGAACAACTGTCAACATGAGTAACTTAGAAGCAGATGTCCGCCGAGTAGCGGAGCAGCTTAAAAAACAAAGGCATGATTGTATACTAGTCACGTTCCTTTCAGAGTATGCTGACACAATAGTTCTATATTTAACTTCATATACAGCCGCTCGCTCGTAGAAAGATCGGTATGAAAAGACGGAAAGTTGCTCAAGTCATAACAATACCCAAGATAGGCAATACGCTGAACACGGATCAACATCACTAACGTCGATCTGCTGAAGGACTTAGTATCATAAACTGTGCTCGAATATTATGATTCACCTCGAAGAAAACGATTTATTGAAAAATACCCAGCACACCAGATTCTCCTCTTCGTCCCATTGTGAACACCATTGTGTCGCCCACTTACAGATTGGCAAAACACCTGGCCAGCCTACTTGTACCGCATGTTGGTCGTTGTATGCATCACATCAAGAACGCCGACGACTTTATCGACAGAATTAAACAATTGCGCCTTAGTCATGGAGATATAATGGTTAGTTTTGATGTGGTCTCCCTATTTACACGTGTTCCGGTCAAAGACTGTATAGATCTCCTCTCCTCGTTATTTGATTGCACAATTGTGGGACTGTTTAAGCACACGTTAACATCGTCGTATTTCCTACATGGCGGCCAGTATTTGGGCCGGTTGGACGTCGCGGCTATCGGAAGCTCATTAGCTCCATCCATAGCCTACCTTTTTATGCAAAAATTTGAAGACATCGCCTGGGACACGGCTCCAGCTATTCCAAGTTGCTTGTATCGTCACGTCGATGACGCTTTTATAATCTGGCCCCATGGTCGTGAAAAACTGGGAGAATTGTTAGAACACCTGAACAGCATTCAGGGCCACATCAAGTTTACGATGGAAGTCGAGACAGATGGTGCATTGCCCTCCCTTGACGTCCTCGTTCCACGGAAAAGCAATGGGCATCTCAGCACAGTGTCTACAGGAAACCGACAGGAACAGACCGGTATCTGCACGCCATCAGCCACCACCATCCGGCACAAAAACGTGGCGTGCTGAATAACCTCGTCGGCCGTGGTAAAGTCGTCTCAGACGCCGAAAGTCTGCCACTAGAACTGAGCTTCCTGCGAAAAGTCTTCCGAGAAAACGGGTACAGCCACGGGCAGGTGCCACAGGCTGTATCTGGAAACTGCAAGAAACACACCAACAGAGAACACCACCGAAGAAGAAAGCATTAAACTTGTGTTTCTGCCTTTTTGTGGTACGGTGTCGGGAAAGATTAGCCGGCTGCTGAAGGGATATAACATTTCATGGGTGTTCAGGCGCCCAGAAAAAATTCGCGGCGCTCATGAGGCCTGGGAAGGACGATCTAGGGCTTAGAACGCCATGTCAGTGTGGCTGTTACTACTTCGGCCTAACAGTACGCACTGTGGAGCAACGCCGGACGGAACACGAGAGGTGCTTGCGCATACGCTATCCAGAAAAATCAGTCGAAGCAGAACAGGCCTTAGAAAATGGACACCGAATTCTTTTCGACGAAACGTCTGTCGTTAGGAAGACGAAAGAATTTTGGGATAGCGTCATAAAAGAAGCTATTGAACTAAAAACCTTTGAAAACACCATCAACAAGGACGGCGGTTTGCAGCTCATCACAGCCATATGTGGCGAGTAAGAGAGCACTAGTGACGTCACAGCCAGCAGTACGGCTATATAACGATGCGGCCACGGCGACACAGCAGTCAGTCTTACCACTTGACAATGACGCGGCTGGAAGCCCGAGAAAATTTTATTAATTCATATCGCCGTGAAACCATGCATTCATACACAACCAGCAAATACTTAGAAAATATTGTTCTTGTGATGCACAATTAGTTGTTTATCCCCACGAACTGTGATCGACAGGGGACGTCAAATTGATTTCATAGTTTAAATTTCCAGAAGGCTTTTGACATCGTTTTTCACAATCGTCTTCTGATTAAGTTGCATGCGTATGGAGTATCGTCTCAGTAGTGTGACCGGATTCATGATTTCCTGTCAGAAAGGTCTCAGTTCTTAATATCTGACGGAAAGTCATCGAGTAAAACAGAAGTAATATCTGACGTTCCCAAGGAACCGTTATAGTCCATCTGTTGTTTCTGATCTACATAAACAATTTTGGAGACAATCTGAGCAGTCTTCTTAGAATGTTTGCAGATGATTCTGTCATTTACTGTCCTGTAAACTCATCAGATATATTTCTATGGTGAAACAAGTGGAAATTGACTCTATATCACGAAAAGTGTGAACCCATTCACATGAGCATTAACAAGTATCCGCAAAATCTCACTACACGATAAACCACACATATCTAAAGGCTGTTACCGGAACTAAATACTTAGGGATTAAAATTGAAAATATTTTAAACTGGAACGTTCACATTGATAATTTTGTGGGGAAAGCAAACTAAATACTATGATTTATTGGCAGAACACTTCGGAAAATAGAAGAGATCTACTGAACAACTGCTTACAGTATGGTGGTATCGTCAGAAACGTGAAGTGACACACCTAAGACCACTGTCGAGGCGCTTTAAAAAGACAACTAAATCAGTTATCGAAATATTGTGATCAAAGCGGAATCGTTTGTACAGAAATCTGGAAACATTCGATGTGTCAAGAAAGCTTGAATTACGTTGTTCATATTGTCGCTGTGAATACACGAGTGAAACGGAATACAGACCTGTGAAACCAGCTATGGAGGAGAGAGGAAAAACTAAATATTTAGGGGAGTAGTTCAGAACAATACCATAATTTCATTAGTTTGGTGATACCTCATCTCAGCTACACAGTATATACATGTGCTTACTCAGGTCTATCGTTCACAGTAACGGTTAAGCATTCGTTCACATCATCCATTCGCCTCTTCTTTAGACAAATTACAATGTTAATAGTGAGTGCAACTTTATTTTTGAGTTCTATATCGAAAACAAAGGATTTTACGTAGAAGCATTTTTTCCAACGGTGTGGATCCTACATATAGCAATGGCGATCCATACAGATGCTTTTAAAAGTTTGAGTTTGTAGTGTGACAGAAGTAGTGTGCAAGAAAATAGTGCCAGACTGGTGAAAGTCCAACACTGCTGTACACTGGATGAACAGTGACGAGTGTTTCATGATTGCGATAGAAAAAGACTTCCAGCTCCGATATTCATATCCACAGAGCGTGTGTCTCTCCTGATTGTATCAAACCGACCACTGATAGTGCAATTTAGGAAGACAAGGTTTTATCACATCTACGTGAAAGCTATCAAAGGAGAGACATTTTCTCCCTGGAAGGTAGTAGCCACTCGTCAGCAGCTAACTGTCGTCAGATGCCACCATCATGGACGTGAAAGCAGTTGTGATACACGTCAGTGGACTGGAATCTTGACTGGGTATGCCTCACAGAAGGCTGCGAAAATCTTATGTTATGATCTGAAACATTCAGAAGTTATTACCCTTTTCTGCGCAATGTATAGAGTGAGTTTGAGGCATTCTAAAACAACCTTGTTCGAATTGTTTTAAGTCTGGTCAAAAATGTTTAATTAATAGAACACAGTGCATTATAATGGTTGACTCTTCACCTTAGGGCAGTTTCTGTTTATATGTTAAGCACAGACTTTATCCACAAAAAGAGCATCTGCCATCATTCTTCATAATACCACATCTAACAGACTTGAACAAGGGCAAAATACGAGAAAATCGTCACACTCCTACTAGGGGCAGACAGAGGTATTGTATCCAGTAGTGTGACCGCAACAGACAGTTCCAGGGTGAACTTCATTTTCTTAACGTAATGTCGGAAACATAACTAAAAATCAAAAATCAACATAGCACTTAGCTGTGGCATACATCAGAAACCTGATGTATGTCAATAATGCCATTCTGCGTGTTATTTCCTTATGTGTACATAACTTATGGAATTTTTTAGCGAGGCCTTATATGGCTTACTTATCAGAATACTTCTCTTCTATGAATTTCGAATATGTTATTCACACACTAGCACTGTGTCACTGCAGCACAGTAAACTACTTAAACAAAACATGCTATTCCTGATCTATAATCCCCTATATCCCAAAGTTATTTGTAGCTGACTCACTTTCCGAAATACAATTTCTAAATACATAGAAGTTTGCATGCATGTTATTCACATGCTAGAAATGTGGCACAGTAAGCCACTTAGCAGGGAAATGGTACTCCCATGTCATTACCCTATGCGTAGCACCCTGCATGTGCCTGTAGTACATTCCATAAGCTCACTTGCCCACAAAAATTAAATAGCTGACACAACTTGCATAACTATCACATTTATCAGCTCCTATTGGTTTCTCTGTCATTTAATGGTGGCAGCAAGTCACATCTGCTAAGTTTGCAATCCTAGATAGCCGTTTGTGCTAAGAATGAAATCCAAGATCGTCAGTTGTCCAACTGGGTTTTTCCTAGATAGCCGTTTGTGCTAAGAATGAAATCCAAGATCGTCAGTTGTCCAACTAGGTTTTCTCCCTGTATAAGTCAACTTATAATAATTTTACTGCAATAGAGCCAACTTGTTACAATCTTTGCTGTAACATGGGGCAGTTTATTGCAGTTTGTTAGAATTATACGCTAACATAGGTAACATATTACAATTTTACTGTAACAGGGATATTTTATTACAATTTTTCTGTAACATTGGGCTATTTTGTTATACTTTCTCTGGAAGGGGAAACAATTTATTACAGTTTGATCTAACAAGGGGTATATTGTTACAGTTTTACTGTAACAATGGATTATTTATTTAAATTTTTGCCGTAATATGGTGTATCTTGTTACCTATAGAATTGTGTATTACTAGATTTAAGAATGCAATTCCCACTGTGTGATAGCGTATGTCAGTCATCGCCAAGTGCTCTTTGACTTTTAACTTAGATCGGTAGCAGTTGAATGTGGGCCTTGTAATGTTGTACAACACATCCTTAAGTACAAATAATGCCAAAAACTATCATGGTGTATGGATGAAGTGTACAAGACTAATACATAGATTTTCTGGAACAGTTTCTTATTAAATTTTGGGCTCCATAAGGTTCCCTTTCTGGGCAGCGAGCGTGGAATATAAAATTATAAAGAATGTAGCAACCAGTAGTAGAAACATAATTTCTTTATCTTGTTGCAAATCGATTTCGACTGATATCAGTCATCATCGGTGCGTTTTTCTAACCGATACATGCCATAACTAAAAGTACTGTGCTTGGTAGATTTCTATCATGAATGAATTTTGGTTTCTTATTATTTCTTTCTGCTGATGAACATTAGCAGGCATCTTCCTGTCACATTACTGCAGTGACCAGCAGAATCTATGACACATTTGACCCTCAAGAGGGTAGGATTTTCGTACGACATAGCGAATAAATGTTTCAGATTCTATTAAAAATGAGCACAAGCTGTAGGGGAAGATGCAATGTCCAACATATATGAGAACCTACAAAATATAAGTTTAAGAGAGATAGAGAGAGACATGGACTGAAAAGGGTACAACAGGGTTGAACCTGAGCATTCCAACACATTTTAACGTCAATCAATTCCACCTATCACGGTAATGTCACAGGAGTTTTCCTTACTGACTTGCCCAGTATCCATACTGCTATCACATTGTCTTCCCCATGTAGCAGAAACGATGTTTCTGTATTGATGCTGTCTCTCACAGAGATGAGGTTGGAGGAGCTTTAGATAGCTGTTAGATGCAGACACAATTTCTTTTCAAAGTGACATACAGATCCTTCACTAGACTTAACACACATTTAAATCCTTCTGTAATCAAGCGTAATACATCCACAGATGCACACAAAGATCTGCTGCAGTACAGTGAAGAAGGTAACCGAAATGAGACGAACAGATTTTACACTTTCAGTTAAAGACAATAATTACACTGACCTCACATCTATTTATGTTTGTCCCCTGGATATTACGAAAGGTGGGACATCGTTCATAATAGGGAGTGTGATCACCACGTGCGGCAGTGTATGCTCTGGAACACGCTCCCATGCTGTCCACAGGGTTGGTACGGAATTGTTGTGTCAGGGCGTTCCGTTTCTCCACCATCGCCGTTGACAGCAGCTGGATCGTAGTTGGAGCATGTGGATGTGCTTCAGTACGTCTCCTCAGACAGTACTTCATTCCTTAAACTGCCATACATTTCATAAGCTTCCACAGTATTCTTCGTGCTGGCGGCAGGCGCTGGTAGACGCCCAGTGACTTGGTCAGGCTGAGCTGCAGGCAACACTTGATGTTCGTCGACCGATTTTGAGGCAATGGATCTAGTCAGATATAAACTGCGGACCTTTGGCTGGTGATGATCCGGTGTGAGGCAGTGAAGCCATTTGCGTATAAACCCTGGATCTGCATTTGGCTGGTGGTAACCCAGTCTCAGAAAATGGAGACATTTGGGTATAAACTCTGGACCTCTTTGTGGCTAGTGGTGACTTGGTGTGACGCAATGGAGGCTTTCAGAAATAAAACCAAGAACTACATCTGGCTGGTGGTGGCCTATGTAAGGGGTGGGAGGTTGTCTCACAGAGGAAGCAATACAATGAAAATTAATTGATTTGATGACTCACTTATGTAACCAATGAACTGATGAAACGATTAACTGATGCTCTGATGACCTGTGTGTCTCCATGGCCAGTAGTTTTACTCACAAAAGCCATTCAGTTGGCATGTTGCAAGTCACGTTTGCCACATACTGAAGTAATCGTCATGGTAAGTGCAGGGGTCCAAGGTGGATGGCAGTGCTGTGGCGTAACGCTGAGTCAATGAACTGCTCCAAGCGGCACGCTTTTCGACAATGAGCCCAACTAACCAGTCCTGTCTCTTCTCCCTCTCTTTGGAGACTTTGACCCACTGAGTCCTCCCTGTTATTTCATCCAGGACCCATTCTTTTCAGTCTGTTGCCGACACATTAGCGTTTGGCTCACTATATGTATAAGTGTTCATCTGTAACACTCCAACTGTTAAAATAGATAACCAGACACATTTGAATTCTCTGCACAGTTCATATGTTTGCAGCCTCTCAAGATCAACACTAACCAGCCACCAAGTCCCATAGATGTGATATCAGGCTTATAAAAGACACGCTTAAGTTCCTTTCACAGTTTAATTATTGCTTCCTATATCACTATCCAATCTGTCTCATTGAGGAGTCCACAACTCTCTTTCACTCTACGTCCATCCTACAGCTGTATCGAACTATCTTTCAGGAGCAGGGGTATCGGGGTTGGGAAACAACCTGCAACAGTACTCTCTATAACATTATAACACAATGCACCCACCCTTTTCCACGTATTGTCGTCTGCAACTCTACACTTAATCTGAACAACGCACCAATCATCTTCCTTCACGTGTCACACTCTCCACGCATTTATCATCACAGTGATCAGAGACTAATGCTAACACCCTAAATTTTACATCTCATCTACAAGAATCCCATACTGCATTTCACATTTTCTGCGTTACCACTGACGTACACTCTACGGAAAAAAACTGCACCACGAAGGAAGTATCTGAACTGGACGGAAATCAGTAGATGTCATGTACATGAGCAGACAAGTAAATGATTACCATCTCAGAAAAATATATGATTTATCCAAGATAAAGAGCTTCAAAAATTGGGCAAGTCAATTACGCTTTATCTCAGGTCCTTATGCGATCTGTTATTCAGCTTGGCATTGATTGATACATTTGTCGGGTATCCGCCAGAGGCATATGTTCAATTGGGGACGTCAGCTCACCAAAACCCCTAGCTGGTTGAAGCGCTCTGTCCATAATGCTGCAAACGTTTTCAAATGTGGAGGGATTCGGCGTCGTTGCGGTGGCCGACGTAAGGTTCGCAAAGCACGAAGACAAGCGGTAGAATCTCTCACCACATACAGTTAGGGTTTATCACACTAAAATGTAAGCCCAATATGGCTCGTCATGAAGGGCCACAAAACGAGACTTAGAATATCGTCGACATAACGCTGTAACCTCATTGATTGGGGTATAATTGTCTTCAGTGATGAATTCCGCTTTGACATGAACCCCGATGATCACAGAGACATGTCTGGAGACGCCTCACACAGTGATGGGAATACCAACCTGACTGTCATACATCATACGATGGACTGATGGTCTGGGGTGTCATTTCATTTCATAGCAGGACCACTTTGTTGTCATCCGTGACACCTTTACTGCACAGCGAGACGTCGACGGCATTCTACGCTACGTTTTGTTGCCTTTCATGACAGGCCGTCCTTGGGTTACAATTCAGCAGGATAACGACCGCCCAGGTATAGCGACAGTTTCTATTGCTTGTCTTCGTGTTTGCCAATCCTACCTTGGCCAGCAAAGTCGCCAGATCTCTTCACGATTGAGAACGCTTGGGGCATAATGGATGGGGCCTTCAGACCAGCTCGAGAATTTGAAGATCAAAGCAAAAATTGGATAGAATTTGGAGTTATATCCCTCATGGAGACACCCAACAACTCTATCAATAAATACCAAGCCGAATAACTTCTTACATAAGGCAGAGGTAGATCAACGCTTTTTTGACTTTGTAAGTAGGCTGTTTATGTTTTCTTATTGGCAACGTTACGTAGCGCTCTGTATGAAAATCACTGGCTGTGCTGTGTGCAGTCTGTGGCTAGTTTGCATTGTTGTCTGCCATTGTAGTGTTGGGCAGCGGCAGCTGGATGTGAACAGCACGTAGCGTTGCGCAGTTGGAGGTGATCCGCCAGCAGTGGTGGATGTGGGGAGAGAGATGGCGGAGTTTTGAAATTTGTAAGACTGGATGTTATGAACTACTATATATATGATGACTTTTGATGACTTTTAAGGTAAATACATTGTTTGTTCTCTATTAAAATCTTTCATTTGCTAACTATGCCTATCAGTAGTTAGTGCCTTCCGTAGTTTGAATCTTTTATTTAGCTGGCAGTAGTGGCGCTCGCTGTATTGCAGTAGTTCGAGTAACCAAGATTTTTGTGAGGTAAGTGATTTGTGAAACGTATAGATTAATGTTAGTCAGGGCCATTCTTTTGTAGGGATTCTTGAAAGTCAGATTGCGTTGCGCTAAAAATATTGTGTGTCAGAATAAGCACAGTCTTGTATAATTGTTCAAAGGGGACGTTTCAACTTGTCCAGGTTGTAAAGCTCATTCCTAGAAGAAATCTTCCAAGTGTTTGGAAACCGTAATGATTTAGCTGTACATGTACTTGACATATATCCATTCCATCCCATTCGGACAGTTTCTTGGTGATGCATAGGGATTTTTGTTACTATTTTTTTGTTTTGTTTTAGAGATTATTTACTTATCCACAGGTGCTTTACCAATGTGCTCCTTAATACAACTCCATCATTCTCCATAACTCTCTCCTCATTACAAGTCACCTTATAGCCGGTATATTCTCACTTAAGCGATACACTGGTTCAGACAGTTATCTTACATGGATTTTTTGCTTTCGTACTCACTAAACTCGAAGGATATGAAGCGGTATAACAATGGCGTCACGACCAACGACCCATCTTGTATCCGTGGTATCCTAATGACTTGCTAAGCTGGTTTCAGACGGTCTTCTATGAGGCGGTTGTTGACACATACGCCACGTGTGCGGAAATGGATCGACACGAATTACTCCGCGCCCCAAGTGCAGGGCGGCGCAAGCCAACACGTCGGCAGTTTGCTGGGCCGGCCCTTAGCAGCCCATCAGTCAGAGTGTGGTCGGAAGTCACCACAGCGTGACCTACGACTTTCCATCGATTTCTTAAGACGTACTTATCGGCCAACTATGCTGAACGCTCGACCTCCGTCGTTAGGGATCATCATTGGTGTACTCTTCACGTCCCACTACGTTTATTCACTGTATGTTCCAGGCGTATGCCTGTTAGCGTCCGTGAAGTAGCATTATACTGTATTTTATTGGAAGAGTTTTTCCTTTGTTGTTAAACCTCTCTACTGTGGTCACAGTGAGCTCTTGTTTCTGTTCAGCTGTGTCTTATTATTGCCTGTCAAGCATCTCGCCGTGGAAGATATAGGAGTGTCGATGTTGAATTTGGACCAGGCATTTTTTTCTGTTCCTTATTCTCCCAGGTCACCTGACATTCGTTTTCTTTTCCTTGTGTCTCCGTATCTGAATAGCAAATATACGAGCCCCTCGACCTGACGAAAGAAACGTTCCTTTTTCCGTGGGACATGCAGCAGGTCATGCATGGTTGGTCGCCATGGTAGCGAGTTTTACAACATCCATTCTCAGCAGGACCTCACAGCTAAGGGCTCTTCCGGCTCACCTCCACGTTTTTCCCCTTCTGACAAGAAACTCGAAGCTTGGGGGAGCTACGTGGCGCGCCCAGAGGAGAACTTTCTGGAGTATGACATCTCAGGTGACGCCCATCGTAAATCCTCGCCTGTGCTGGACCACACGTTTTCCGCCTTTTTCAGCAGTTGAAGCCTGAACTAGAACCGCATGCCCTATCATACGAGGAAGTGACATTTTGCTTGCAAGAATATTTTGACTCGCAGTCCACGTTGCTGTGGCATTACACACATTTTTCAGCTGCCATAAATAACAGGGTCCATCCTACCGGGAATGGACTGCGACACTCAGAGCTCTTCCTCGGGAATGCCAATTTCGGTGTTCCAATGAAGCCTGTAAACAGTCTTATGCCACGTCATTCGTTCAGGACATGCTTCTGGTACACACACAGTCGATGAAGGGCCTTGACTGGACTTAGTGAAACTGAAAGATCCCTCCCTGAATGTTTGTCTTCAGGTCGTTCAAGCATTCAAGCAGTCCACCTGTGCTTCAGCTTCCATACAAGATCCTTCTTCTGTATATGCTGCCCACCTACACGCCACCCACTACCCCAGCAGCGCAGGCGCCCTGTAGACTCTGCGTAGGTAAACAGCCATTCCCGCCACTCCCAACAATCGCTCTTCTGTATTAACTGCTTCATCAAGCACGTTCAGCGCCAGTGCCAGTTTCGCCGTGCCGTATGTGCCTCCTGCGGAAGACCGATCACAAAGTGAAGGTCCGCCAACTCTCCAAGATTCACGTGGGTTCGTCCCAAGTGGACACTTTCCCGACGGAGGAATGTGACACAGCGGCCCCAGAGCTGCTTCACATCCACGCCCTTCTTCCCATCCGGGATCGGCAAATGCCCCTGCAGGTGTTGATTCTAACAACCCTACCACATCAACGATCAAAAATTAGTTATGATTGTAGTGTTGCTCACGCTGCTAAATATTGCATTTTCGGGCAACAACAAAGTTATATTATGTGGCAGGTGTCATAACTAGTCATTTCATGAAATAATGGATAAACTAGGCACTCATCTTTTCGTGTTTCCCACGCTGGTCTTGGTTCAATCGTCGAAAATCTAGGTGGTGATGATTCCAAGCTCGGATGCAAAGAGGCCTAGGTGTTATACTGCGATATTCAAAAGTTTTATAGATGCGATTCACAAACCATTCTTGAAGATTTAACTTTTGCATGTTAGGACAATGGTAATGTAAAAAAGTAATCAGCACTCCGAATTTAAGTTACACTTCTTTTTTATTACTTTTGTTGCAACATCACTTCACAATATAAAACATATAAAATATCTTCCTCACTCTTAAAGTTCACTTTTCATAAACTGACTACAATTTGCATCTTTTCAACATGACGACCAAGATTTGATTCTCTAATAACCGCTTACGCACCCAAAAATCAGAGTTACAAGTACGTCAAAGAACATAGTGACAAAAGAAAGAATACATATATGAATAATATCATTGCAATATATACATATCGATGTATCAAAGTACCTCTACATTAATGAAATCAAATGTGAATGTTGTCACAGAAATATGTTAACTACTTTACAGAAACACAGTAGAATATTGCTGGTATCGAGAGGTTGAGGTGAGGTGCCGTAATGGTTACGTAATTCAAGTACCATTACATGATCAATGATCACCCTGTCGACTTCCAGGTGGACACTAGTTCTACGGCCATCGTGTGGAACACCTACCGGTGGTTTCCACTGCAACCATACTCCCAGTGCCTTTGCAGTTACAGCAGTGACAAAGTAGCGGTGAAAGGACAGTTTACAACCATCATGATTGTAAAGGGTGATATCCCAGGAGTGCTGGAAATTTTAGGACTTGACCTTTTCGCCACTATGGGACTAGAAGTGCACGATTCGACGGTAGCGTCGAGCTCGGCACTGACAGTCCTTCTTTACACATTCTCCATGAAAAGTAGCATTCTGTATTTGAGCCTGCTGCTATGGGCGTCGTGGGATTTGAAGCACATATCACGCTCCCCCCCCCCCCTCCCTCCCAGTGGCCACGCCCCACTCTTACAAGGCTCGGAACGTGCCATTTCCCCTGAGGGATAAGTTACAGATGGAGCTGCAACGTTGCAAGGCGCTGACATCTTGATGACTGTGTCCAATATCAGTGGGAACACTCATCGTGCTGGTGGACAGACTGGATGGCTTCCTCCGCATATACAGTGATTTTAAGAACACGATTATGACACAGTCAAATGTGGACGCTTACCCTATCCCAAAGCTGGACGAGGTTCTTACTCGGCTGACTGGGACAGGATTTTCGAGAAAATTAATTTCAAGGACGCACTGGATCAGAAGTCGCCCGAATTGCTTGTAATCAACACATCTTTCTCTCTCTTCCGGTGCAACCGCCACCCCTTTGGGACTGCGGGCATCCCAGCGATATTTCAGCGATATTTGGAACACATTACGTGGCAAGTGGCAGGCACAGCCAACTATTTAGACATCATCGTTGCAGGACGGTCGACGTAAGACGTTCCTGATAACCTGCACTATCTTTTCTTCATCCTGCACGACGGAAATCGTCATTGTATCTCGGATAAGTGCCAGTTTTTCGTTACTCAAGTGGGATAGCTGCCACATATACTCAGCACATACGGAACCCGGCCGACGCCGTAATATGTCCAGGTATGCAGAATTTACTGACAGCGATGACTGTCAAGTGGCCTCCTGAATTACTATCGTCGGTTATACCCCAGGCTGCACTGTCGTTGCTCCGCTGCTCGGCTGCACCACCTCTTATGCAAGAACGTGGCGTGGCATTGGGACACTACTTGCTAACACTCTCTCCAGGCCCATACACAGACGTTGCTTCAGCCCACCTCTCCGATGACTTACGATTCGTCACTTCCTGTAGTCATCGTGACAGACGCACCCGATTATGATGTAGGAGCCGTTGGACTCCACTTGACTCCACTTGTAATGACAACTTTTGGGATGCACGTTTGGCGAAGTACAGGGTGATTCAAAAAGAATACCACAACTTTAGGAATTTAAAACTCTGCAACGACAAAAGGCAGAGCTAAGCACTATCTGTCGGCGAATTAAGGGAGCTATAAAGTTTCATTTAGTTGTACATTTGTTCGCTTGAGGCGCTGTTGACTAGGCGTCAGCGTCAGTTGATGCTAAGATGGCGACCGCTCAACAGAAAGCATTTTGTGTTATTGAGTACGGCAGAAGTGAATCGACGACAGTTGTTCAGCGTGCATTTCGAACGAAGTATGGTGTTAAACCTCCTGATAGGTGGTGTATTAAACGTTGGTATAAACAGTTTACAGAGAATGGGTGTTTGTGCAAAGGGAAAAGTTCTGGACGGCCGAGAACGAGTGATGAAAATGTAGCACGCATCCAGCAAGCATTTGTTCGCAGCCCAGGAAAATCGACTCGCAGAGCTAGCAGAGAGCTGCAAATTCCACAATCAACTGTATGGAGAGTCCTACGAAAAAGGTTAATTATGAAACCTGAACGTCAACTACCCGAGGCGATGGATCGGTCGCCAGGCAGCCCGTGACAGAGCACTTCATCACTGGCCTCCAAGAAGCCCTGATCTTACCCTGTGCGATTTTTTCTTATGGGGGTATGTTAAGGATATTGTGTTTCGGCCACCTCTCCCAGCCACCATTGATGATTTGAAACGAGAAATAACAGCAGCTATCCAAACTGTTACTCCTGATACGCTACAGAGAGTGTGGAACGAGTTGGAGTATCGGGTTGATATTGCTCGTGTGTCTGGAGGGGGCCATATTGAACATCTCTGAACTTGTTTTTGAGTGAAGAAAAACCTTTTTAAATACTCTTTGTAATGATGTATAACAGAAGGTTATATTATGTTTCTTTCATTAAATACACATTTTTTAAGTTGTGGTATTCTTTTTGAATCATCCTGTATAACTCGTAGATGGTTTGTGTTGTTGCATACATCTGAAAAAAGTCCACCCCAGGAAACCGCCGTTGGCAACCGACACAGGCACTTTCCTTGCTCCAGTTCGTCTGTGCCACAGCACAACGCCATTGCCCAGACTGGACCTCCAGCGGCCTCTTTGTCTTCCCCTGAGGAGGATGGTCTTCCAGTGACCCATGGGCCAACTCCAGTGGTCGGGACCCACATCCATCAGGGGGCACTGATAATGACGTGTAAATCGACCCTGATAGCGAAATCAACTACTATCCCTCTCATCATCTGGTGGGGGAGAGATGCCATGTGCCTGACGTTCGCTTAAAGGGATCTGTAACCCTTTCTGTTGGTCCGTAGACGACTGGAAACCCGTGGCCTGGTTAGAGGAGTCTGGATTTCCGTTGCTAAGAGTTGCTCGTAGGCTTCGAGTGTGGCGCAGACCCCACAAAGCCATGGACCCAGGTTGTCAAAAAGGCACTGTGCAAGATGGTGGTGGCTCCATATTGGGATGGATTGCTTCCAATGGAAATGGTTACGTTCGGTTACTTGGAGACCTTTTGCAGCTATTCATGGACTTTATGTTGACAAACATCGACGAAACTGATACGGATGACAATGCGCAATGTCACTGGGCCACAATAGATCGAGATTGTTTGAAGAACATTCTGAATAGTTCGAGAGAAAGATTAGGCTACCTTATAGCTTGACATGAATCCCATCGAATATTTATGGAACAAAACATAGAGGCCAGCTCGTGCACAAAATTCTGCACTCTGAGCACTTTAGCGTATATGGATGACTATAGACACAGCATGGCTCAACATCTCTGTAGGGGACTTCCAACTTGTTGAGTCAATGCGACTTCGAGTTACTGAACTACGCCGGAAAAAAGGAGATCCTACACGATTTTAGGAGGTATCTCATGACTTTTGCCACACTAGTATATTCCAGTTTTCAAATTTTTAATTTTCTTCTTTACAGTAGCAAATGAAACTGACAACCGCTTTGCTGATTTTAAGGATGACGTTGACTGATATTCTGCTACACTGACGATAAATAATTTTCTCAGCAATCAATCTTTTAATTATCATCTTGTGCCCGTACAAAGTCATATAATGTCGATAAATGGAAGCTAGCGTTTATAACAAAGAGAAAGAACGCGGTAGTATTACATTATAAGACTACTCGTCAATATGTTTAGCACATCACATAAGTACTTCGATCTGCTGTGTAGGTTCTACGAAAGGACACACCATCTGCAAAAGAAAACGCATTCAAGACCCTAATAGAACTAATTCTATAATATCAAATAGGTACAGTAGGCGACATCGAATAAATTCAGAGACGCACTGTTTACATCGTAACAGCAGTATAACTCATACGGAAGAGTAACATATATATATATATATATATATATATATATATATATATATATATATATATATATATAATGAGAGACGATTGTTATAAAGACTGTAAACTATTGGTTAGTTAAAATGTAGTTAAATATAAGAAAAGATGTGCCCAACTGTATTTAAAATAATGGTTCTTTCGTTGACATAATTACTTCTAGTCACACCTCATCATTTCTAGAGAACAGCACCTGTCTGCACCACACCAATACCACCACAACTTTTCCCCAGGCTGAGGACAGCAATGCTTCCTTATTCAGGCAGGCCTCATCTCATTATGGAGTAAGTCCAATAAAATAAGGGCAACAGTGGCTTTAAGTCTCATTTGCCAGTGGATATCCACTGATTTCCATTCCTGATTGTCAAGTAATGCCAAGATTATGAAGTGAAATACGAACGACAGACCAGACAACGTTGGTTGAGAAAGTGTTTGCAAGCAATAGCTGTAAACGGTCCATCTTTTTCAAATATAAAAACTTAATCCGGCTGTTCCGATCCCCAAATTCATCATATGCTCTGGATTCCATGTGTTAAACAAATAAAGAATTGCAGTAATTATTTATTTTTTTCAAGATATTTTCAGCAGACTCCATCTCGTATGTGTGCTCTGATGTTGATGGAATTACTCAGTTATATTCTGTCATCAGCGTTCATTCACTTCTGTTTTTCACGCTTTCCAATCAGCACAAAACAAAGAAAGCCGCCTTTTTCGCGGTACCCTGTTACTGCTTTCAGTTTAATTTGTTTGAGGCCACAGAGATTCAAACCTCGTTTGTCTTGAAGCCCGGAATAACTGCGCCGCTGTATTTGTGTTGCAGACTGACTTCCCTCCATTCTGCAATTACCTGTCTCACAAGGAATAAATTCAGCAGTTGGACTAAGTTTTAATTAAACATTGCCGCTGATAGCGTTAGTAGCTGCCTCACTGTCTGATATCCGCCATATTCTCCGACGTCTTGTGAGGCGTAATTCAATTTCTGTGTAAATATTCCGAGCGTCTGTAACTTCCATCAAATTAAACGGCACGGAGAGTCGGACAATTTGCGGATTGTTCGTCCGCCTGCCGGATGAATCTGACGTTTAACTCAACTCTTTCAGCAAGCCGTCCAGACGTATTTATGTAATTGCGAGCATTCACGTAGAATACTCGCTCAATTTGCGTAGATTTCGATTCTTGCGGCTGCGTCACAGGTAAATCCGAAGTGAATTATTTTCGGCAATTGCCCCTTAATTTACTTTATTCGTGAATTCACTGCCGTAATTGCATAACTTCTGACAATTAATTTGCAAAGTGCGTTCTGGTGTCCCTAAACTTCTGGGAACTCTGGCTGTAGTAGCAAATGTCTTCGATTAGCACCCATTTAGTTTGGGCGCTCAACGAGAGAATTCCAACAGTTGCACATTGTCGAAGACTAGCCGTGACTGGAACTATTACGGATACGTCTGACAATCACAAACCTTTTACGTTATTCGCACTAAAAGTAACTGCTAAATAATGAATATTTTTCATATGTTGTTTAAAGTGCGTATGCATATCAAGGATTATAATTATCTGTCATTTATCTTTTATCCTACCATCGTATCACCATTCAGACATCACAGATTTTACTGACAAGCCATAGACCTTATACATGTATTAATCCGTTTACTGGGATTCAAATGTCAGTTTGAAAGTGTAACCAGTACAAATTAACATCTTCGTAAGTTGAAATGTATGTTTCTACGCGTAACCACGGAAACACACACTTTTTACCGCTATACTTCTGTTATCTTATTCTTGAAATACTTGCGTACACGTTACAGCTCTTACAAAGTTACGTATTTACCAAATAACCAACAACTGAAAATCAGTACAATGAATCACATGTCGTTTAAACTTCTTGCTGGACAACTACATAGTAATAAAAGTCAGAACATATTTCAGCCAACTGAGAGAATATCAACAACATTAGAATAATTGTTCCCTTAATGCCTTTGAAAATGGTAGATAAACTAATTCGTCTAGGAAACACGAATGTAAAGCGTAGCCGGTTATTAGTGAAAAACGTAGATAAATCTGTTGAATATGAATACGTTGTAGTTACTGTTGCGGGCATCAGTGCGAAGTCTGAGTTGATCCACCTTTCTACGATAGTCTATCCTGTGCAAATCATCTTTCCTTGACTACTGTGGCCTACATTAACTTGAACCCGCCAATTGTAGGAAAGTCTGTATATCTACCTCTACATTGTCTGTCCTAGTACTTCCTTTTTTCGCCAGGTTAACTTTTACTTGATTCCCTAGGATGTGTACTACGAATCTATCCACTCTTTTATTCCAATTTCATAACAGAACTATCTTTTCCCCAGTTCGCTGTAGTACCTTTTCACTAGTAATTCGGCCTATCGGTTTAATCTTTAGCATTCTTCACCATCATCACAATTCAGTTCCTCTATTGCCTGTATGGTTTATTGTCCACGTTTCACTTGTGTGTAAAATCACACCCCAGATTTATGTTTCGGAATACACTTTCTGGCGTTTATATTTGTTTTCGATGTTAGTAAATTTGTTTTCGTTAAACTTTTCTCTTGCTAATGTCAGTTTGTAATTCATTCGTTTATCTCCACCATCTCCATTTAGCTTGTCACTCAACTGACAAAACTCATCAACTACTTTTTGTTTCTCATTTCGTAATATAATTCCGTTAGCATCACGTGATTAAATTTAATCTCACTGTATTACCACTTTCATGCTTTTGGAGGCATGTTTGGACTGCTTGAATCAGTGATTACCAAAATTGGCGAGGAATCACTTGGTGACCGATGTATAAACTTGGGCACAACACAGCACGACATTTACTTCACAATAGCTACTTACGCAAGGTTATGTGTTACACCGTTGAAGTTGGTGGAGGGTAGAAACAAAACATGAGCGGCCCAAAGTCGACCGGTTTCTGCCGATCCAGGACTAGTGAGTCCTCGTTCATCTGTTTGTGAAGAGAGTATAGCTAGGTACTGTATAAGTTAAAGTCAGTCAATGTCATGTTTTCTGGGAGTGCTGGAGAAAAGTAACTGATTTCTTTTTTTTTATTATAAAATTTCATTTTCGTGCTTACTTCGATTGCGTAGATACTGCCAATCATGACTTGAAGTGGAGAGGGTTGATTTTGATTGCTGTGTATTATAATATTTACCTAAATACGAGTTTAATTTTTGTCCGCAAATAACTGATACTAAACAAGGCCGAATATAAAAAGAATTGAGGACAGTAAAGTGTTGAATTTATTTGAAGTTTGGCTTCATTCCATCATTGTCCCAGAAACGATAACCTGTCTGACTTTTAGGCAATATTCTGTTAACCAATGACTCTATGAACCATCCAAGCTGGGGGATCGTCTGAGAAGATGTCAACCTGATAAATTAGCTAAAGGTCTCAAATATTTAAAGCAAAACTTCAGAAGAGACCATGTTCGGTTCGACGTAACAAAGAGGTGATGATGGTTTCTGGGCGTCAGGCAATACGTGTATCTCGCTACTGGTAACAGAATCTGGAAAACCGTATACTATCGGAGAACAGTTAATTCTGTCAGCCATTGAAGAAGCTTTAAAAATTGTTGTCCATTAACCGGTTTAGGATGTACTCGGAGCAACTGATCTAGGAACAACACAGTTCAAACACACATTGATGAAATGAGTTATGGTATCGAAAGCATCTTTAGTAATTACCTGTAAACGACTCATATCTCTATAGAACTGGCCAAGTCAACTTTATTCACTCACACAAGAGGTTGTTCATTTAATTTAAATCTGACTAAGACTAATAAAAAAATTTTTTTTTAGTTTTTCTTTCTGAATGATTGTCTCAGAATTAACTAATACAATTTCCATATCCTACAACGTTTGAAGAGTTTGAGTTTTTTAATATGTTAATGTAAATACAGCAAAAAACATACCTTACTAACGACCACTAACACGTCAGCCCTTTATGGAAATGTGGGTGGTAGTGGAACCATCCTATCTGTAGCTGTAAACTGTTATCTACGAGGAGATTGGAAGCATAAACAACAGGGGTGCTATACTTTGTTTGACTGGAAAGTATTTTTTTCTCCATTAATGTGTCATAATACACAACGAAATCCTATATAGAGACAGCAAAGCTACATTTTTGGGGTGTGGCAGACTTCTGTAGCCAATTACAGAACATGATTGGAGAGCTGAACATGAAAGATGTAATTGAGGACTTGATATTAAGTATATATATATATATATATATATATATATATATATATATATATATATATATATATATATATATATATTTCAGCAGTAGCAGCATCATGGTTTGGTTAATAAGCGTTGCGGTATTTGGAAAACATTTATAGAAAGGGAACATGGTTATACAGAGAAAGTCGTTCATTTATGCTCACATTAATGTGTGGTATGTGATTATACAAAACGGGTGCTACTGGTAGCAGAATCTGGAAAGCCTTATATTATTGGGGAATAGTTAATTTTGTCAGCCATTGAAGAGGCTTCAAAAAATATTATACATTAACTTGCTTCTGATATAATCGAAACAATTGATTTGAGGAACAATAAATCTAATTGACACTTTGATAAAATGACTTATGATATTGTAAGCAATTGAGTAATTACCTAAAGATGACCCATTTCTCGATAGAACTGGACAAGTCAACTTTACCAGTTAATGAAACATAGGTACTGGCTTAAATCAGTTGTGTTATGGACCAAGAAACCATGAAGAATTGCCTCTCTAGAGAACTATAACAACAAAGGTGGACAAACATTTAATCTTTTGAAAGATTATTCTATGGATAAGCAATCCCATTTTCAAATATGATATCGGAGGCAGCAGAGGAGCAATTGTCATTTTTGTTCGCTATCGTGGATTTATAAGCAATTTAAAACTAAATGTACCGTTGACAACATTTAGTTTATAAGAAAATGTGTGTTGGATTGCGTTAATCCCATGAACTCATCATTAAAGCAGTAACAAAACTTGAAACAACGAAATGAATTCTAGGTTATTTGCGCATTTATGTGAAGAAAACGATGAAGAAAATGACAAGAACTTCGATCGAATAATCCTTCAACTGCTGTACACTGACTGTAAAGGGAATCATGTCTGAAAAGATTTTTCTCACTTTTTGAGACTGTTTTACATGGTTTAGATGTTGTAGATCCTGTTTTGAAGGAAAGGTTAATCAGGTTATTCAGGTGCACACCATAAATTGCTTATAAAAGACATTTTTCTACGAAATTTCAATGAGGACAGCTTGCAGTTACAAGGTGATGTAGTCTAAACTTGATAAAAACGGAGTCCACTGCTTTTACTTTTCGTTCCAGAATCAAGCTTCTGAAGCAAAAGATCATACGGCGCCAGTTTTCCCAGTCTCCCAATTTGTCAGAGACATACTACCGAGATGATGGCATTTCAACCCTATGTTCAACGTTTCATTGTCCTTCACACAGACTGATGTTTTGACTATCGAAATAATACAGTGGATTATCAATCCGTAAAGTGATATCGAAGAAACTGATTTCATATTGCAAGAAGAACTGATCGGAATAAACATTTACGATGAACTTAGTGCATGGTATGGAAAGGGATATCTGAAATTCTGCATTCAGAGAGATATACCTTTTACTTATCCTGTTTATGACAGTTCCTGAAAATTTGCTTTTAAAGTGTCATGCCCATCTACCTCAATAAAAGAATTTACGAATTAATTTTACTAGATTTGCGTTTTGAGTAATTTACAGTAAAAAATGTGTAAAATTTAACTTTTTAAAAGTTTTCCACTCTTCACTTCTACATTTAAACGTATCATGGAGAGCAACACTGTATTAACAGTCAACAACGCGTTTGAATTTGTAATATTTCAGTATATGAATGGGAGGGGCTTAGAAAACAAAACAAAAAAATGAAAATGAAAATAAAAAAATACAGAAATAAAAAATTAAAATGAAAATATCCCGTTACGAATTTCATCTCAACATAAATGTTTGATTATTATAACAAATTCGTTACAGTGCATTGTTAGCGTCTCGGATCGGGTTCCACTCGTATAATTCCATTTAATTGATACCCTCTGCCATTGATTCCGACATCTCAATTCCATTTCTTTTCAGGGAATTATTATTAAATATTAGGCTCTAAATTCCGTAAAATCGGGAATCGGTAACAAATTCCTCGTTGTGTAGCATTCCACTTATCAGTCTCAAATAATTTTTGTGCATTGTTGTTATTCAAAATCTGGAAGAATTTTAATAGTATCGAAAGGGAAATTCGGTTCATGCTAAATAACCATCAAAATGTGAAACTCTAGTGTTTAGTTTTAAACAGAAAAACGCACAGTAAAAATGCATAAAATTAAAGAAAATACATAACGTTCACAATGACGATACCAAAAACACACAGTAATTTGCAGTGAACTGTTATACGTAAGTGTTCTCAAACGTTAAATTTAAGAAATAACATACTGCTTTGATATTCTTGGGAGTTAATCAACAAACTTTTACAAGTACTTTTGTGATGTCAGTAAATTTATATCATGTACTCCAACAGCACCACACAACACGTTGCTGTTCCATTAACGTTATTGCTCGATCTATCAGAGTGGGGTCTCTCGTAGCCAGTAATATAAATTGCTGTGGCTCACATTCTAATAATTTGTGAAGCTTTCTTCTTCATAAACCAGTAGAGTTATTATAAAAGTGTAGTTTTCCAAGTCGAACACATTTTCAGTATCCCATGCGATTTGGAAAGTCATCTTGAAAGAGTTATCCACGGAAGGAACGGCAGCAATACTCATAGAGTAATGGATGCGTATATATTTCTCTGCCTCCTTGTGTCAGTACAATCCCCTTTATGATACATTAGAGACGGTGGTAAATCGTAATTCCTCTTTGAGCACTCGACTGTGGAAAAAGCTTCCTTTTTTCTAAATCTGTAGACAGTATTAGTAGCGGGGCAGTGGGAGAGAGAGCCCAAGGCAACACATCGTCGACTCGGTATTCATCAGCAGTTTTTTCGTGTATCGTATTACAGCCTTATATGTCATACAGAAGGCCATAATCGGCACCTGGCGGGTCATGGAGGTGACGTGAAGGGAGAGAAAGGCAGAGGAGAGACGGGAGAGAGAGGATTTGGAGGTCATCCACTGTGAAGCGAGCTTCCCCAGCCCCCCCCCCCCTCCTATCTTGCTCTTACAAAATAAGGATATTCAAGTTTTCTGCTGTATCGTGAGATCAATTTTTGGAACAAATTATTATTTAAAAATCATCCGATCAATGAGAGGAAGGCGTTGCACCAGCCAGACGCCAGCGTCGACACAGACATTGCCGCTCCACATGCTACCCGCCACTGGCGTGTGAGTTGGCAACAACATCTGTGCTGCCGCACATAAATTATGAATTCATTTGAAATTACATTTCCTGGAGCCCATGGAGCATAATTCCTAAACACACATAATAATATACTCGTGTATGTCGGGACCTACTCCTGTCTGCTGATACCCATTTAGCCGAGATGTATTACGAGTGACAGCCCTCACATGACACGAAGATAGGATCACAGCACCTCCATAATGGAGCAATTGTCAAGAACTTTCCTGTCATCACAAATAATGCTGTTATCAACAATGCCTGTATACTCTTCGTGAGTTTCATCCTGTGGTTTCATCCAATGGTTCCACAATATTGTGACAATGAAGTAACATTATCCCAAGATGGTAAGTGCTATCTCAATGGAGAATGCTGCTTTATTTCATGGAAACTACGTCTAGAGAATGGCCATCCTTAGACATTTTAGTACAACGACATGCAGACGGGTGGGTACCCTAAGCCGACGAATATCGATTTATACCTTAATGCACAGAGATTCCATCATCCTGTTCAGAAAAGAGCCGTTTTGAACACGTTGGTATATAGAGCAAAAACTGTTTCTAACGAGGACCACTTGAAGTCCGAAAGAA
The DNA here is from genome assembly GCF_023898315.1 of Schistocerca nitens. Classification (NCBI taxonomy): domain Eukaryota; kingdom Metazoa; phylum Arthropoda; class Insecta; order Orthoptera; family Acrididae; genus Schistocerca; species Schistocerca nitens. Next base: position 1,304,840 of record NC_064619.1, on the reverse strand, counting down.
GACTGTGGTCCACGCGATATAAAGGCAGAAAAGCAAACGTGAAAATGCTGTACACCCACAGGATGAAACACCGATTGCGGTTCTTCTTTTTCCTAGCGCTATATCAACCAAAATACGAAGAGTCCTGGGTAGACCGAATTTTCGTCCTCCTAAGAAAATTAAGATGATGCGCCCTGTTAAGGACAGTCTCGGCCGCAGGGTCCCTGGAATTTATCATATTACCTGTGAGTGTGGAAGCAGCTATATAGGTCAGACTATTCGTGCCCTTTCAGACCGCTGTGCAGAACACCAGCGGCATGATAAAAGTAGAGAACTGGAGAAATCGACAATTGCGGAGCAAACATAAAATACTATTTGAGGAAACAAAAATTTTGTCCTATGCCTCCACATACTGGGATTCTTTTATTAAGGCGGCTGTTGAAATAAGAATGAGAGAGAAGAACTTTAACCGTGGTAGCGGATACTGCCTGAACGGTGCATGCAAACGAGCGCTCGATGCAGAGAAGCACCAGAGGCGTTCCTTGTAGGGTTTACGTTCTCACGGAAGCGGTGGCGCCGCTAGTCTGCGACGGCAGTAATTAATCGCCGACCAATCAGAAGCCGTCCACGGGGTATAAAAAGGGCACCACAACGGCAGTGGAGACAGTCAGTTGCTCCTGACCATGACGATCGTCGGTACCAATCCTTGTCCTGATGGCGGAGCCAGTGCTTCACTCTGTGAATCACCACCTCATTGTCCTCGAACTGTCTTACACGAATGACAACTTTTAATGGCCAAAAAAAGTGTAAGTCCGAGGGGGCTAGGTCAGGGATGTAGGATGGATGGGCCAACAATGTCAAACCCTATTTTGTGATGTGTTCAATAGTTCTCAAACTTTTGCGGGACCGAGCATTATTATGTTGCAGCAAAACATCTCCTCGGTTTCTGTGCCACCGAAGCCGCCGGAAGCGCGACTTGAGTTTTGTCAATGTGTTGGCATACGCATCTTGCACAAGCATTTGTGAATATTCCCCACAGTTTCTTTGTCTGCAGTGAGGAATTAAATGACGGCCCGTTGCTCGTAACTTAGGTCACCTGCAGACACCATTTTGAAACCGTCCTGCAGCTGTGCTATCTGTCGGAAGTGACGAAAACTTGGCGCGCCTACTCAGGAGACTTCAAACAATACATTTGCAACGTTTTGCACTCGTAGCATTGCTTTCGGCTAAGAAAAAGAAATTCCGGTTCATTATGTTCTGGAAAACTCTCGTATGTTCTATAAGTTATAATCACGGAATCATCGAGGGTTGCTAGAAAACAAAGGAAAGTCATTTTAGAATGAATATTAGCGTAAGTGCTGCAAATTGGACAGAGAGCACAATGGAAGCCAGTTTCTTCAGTTGTCTAAGAGATCATACGCATTGAGAAACCACTGATTTCGCACTCAGTGATTGCGAACTGGAGGTAAAAAATGAAGCAATGACGTACCAAGCAATGCAGAGTTAGTCGAGCAGAAGGGCGCCAGACTAGGAGAGCTCCAGCGAGGCTCGACAAACAAACCTGCAGCAGATATTGTGTGAGCGAGCATTATTCTCAGTTAGGCTTATACACTAAGAAGAACTGCAAAATTTGATTGTACATACATCTGGACTAGGGCTGTTAGCTTCCATCGTACATTTTCCTACATGTAGCTGTGTCTGTGTGTCATTTTTATTGTGACGTGTACATGAAACAAAGGGTTCGATTAGAACAATACAACCTGGTACTTTCACGGTCCGTGGTCTTTAGTACTATTCGTTACTGTGTATACACGAAACCAAACAATGTTATGAGACGGGGCGGCAACTTGTTCCCGTAATCGACAGCAAAATTCAGAAAGTGTCATCCATGTTTTGCACTTAGTGAAGTTATAATCTATTGCCTGTGATCTTCTGCATGTTCATTCCAAACATATGAAGAAGTAATAGAAAGCAGACCAGTAAGACTACTTAGACACTGAAACTTCCTGGCAGATTAAAAATGTGTGCTGGACCGAGACTCGAACTCGAGACCTTTGCCTTTCCCGAGTTCGAGTCTCGGTCCAGCACATAGTTTTAATCTGCCAGGAAGTTTCATATCAGCTCACACTCCGCTGTAGAGTGAAAATTTCATTCTACCTAGACACTGCTTTCCTCATTATCACCATGGCTACCTCCTCAGTCTAACATCGAATGCATTCTATACTGCCTCCAGTAATATAGACGCGAAAACCTCTGCTGGACCCCATCGCCCTTTCGCTCCTGTACGCAAACGCTTTTGTCCCAAAAGACGGATGACATAAAATCAAATCCCGCGTCGTCTTTGATCTGGCCATGAGTTTCCTAGTAAGTATACAGTGACGCAACGTAGTAATAACTATTCCTTTCTATGTTCCTACGATCAGTATCATCCTAATTCGTGGAGACCTCCATCAGTTACATATTATACAAGGTGTACAACTTTGCTTCCGCCATTTTTCCCCTACATTTGAGGCTTTAATGAAACAAATTGGTTACACATGTATCATTCAAAGTATTTTCCATCGCTGGTCACTACTTTCTCCCATTTCTCTGGCAGTGTACGAATCCTGCGTCGAAAAAATTGTTCATCTTTTGAATCGATCCACGAATCGATACAATTTGTGACTTCTTCACGAGATCGGAAGTGTTGGTCAGCCAGGCCATGCACCATTGATCTAAACAGGTGATAGTCAGAGGGAGCAATGTCTGGAGAATACGGCGGGTGGGGTAGGACTTTCCATTTTAACGTTTCTAAGTACGTTTTGAGCTCTTTTGCAACGTGGGGTCGAGCGTTGTCGTGCTGCAAAATCACTTTACCGTGCCTCTCGCTGTATTGCGGCCGTTTGTCTTTTAATGCTCTGCCCAAACGCATTAATTACATTTTATAATGAGCACCTGTGATTGTTTCAATTGGTTTTAACAACTCATAGAACACGACGCCTAGCTGGTCCCACCAAATGCTGAGTATGATCTTGGAGCCGTGAATATTCGGTTTGGCCGTCGACGTGGAAGCATGGCCGGGATATCCCTACGATTTTAGGGTTATCGTACTGAACCCATTTTTCGTCCCCGGTCACAATACGATGCAGAAATCCCTTCCGTTTTGGCCTCTTAAGCAACTGTTCACAAACACACAAACGCCGTTCAACGTCTCTTGGTTTCAGCTCACGCGGGACCCAAGTTCCTTCTTTCTGAATCATGCCCATAGCCTTGAGACGTTTTGAAATGGCTTGCTGTGTCACTCCCACTAATCGTGCCAATTCTTCTTGAGTCTGACGCGAGTCTTCACTCAGCAATGTCTCCAATTCTGCATCTTCTAGAAAAATTGTCGCTTCCACCACCATGCCGGTGTATGACGTTAAAAACACCGTTCTTGAAGCGTTGAAACCAGTCATGACACGTTCTTTCACTAATAGCGTCCTTACCATATGTACTTGTGAGCATTCGATGAGAATCAGCAGCTGTTTTCTTCATATTGAAACAAAAAGTGACACCCCCCGCAAATGACGAGAATTAGGCTCGTAAACTGACATTTTCGATCAAGAACAACTTTATGCTGCAGAAAAAAATCGACTAATGTTTCAGTGAGGTTATGTTGACCGACGTCCAAGTTAACTGCCTGATGTCTGCGATCTGTTTCTTTCGATCGCTACTAACGGCGGAAGCAAAGTTGTATGCCTTGTACTTGTCACAAACATAGATATAATAATAAAATTAAAATGACTATCCCTATTTCATTGAAGGTTCTTCTAATATAATTTAAATGACTGTTCCTATTTCATTGAAAGTTCTTCTAATATAATTTAAATGACTATTCCTATTTCATTGAAGGTTCTCCTTTACCTTTGTTTCTTTTAATTATTCTACCTTTTTTTTTCTCCAATCACTTAGTAAAAATTTTCCCTCGTTTTCCGGGATAATGTTTATGAACATCTAAAAAAGTCATTAAATACTGATAAATTGTACAGTCAAAATATGTCTTATGAGGGAAATACTTGGGAATGAAAAAAGTATCAGCAGACGTTGTGCTTCTGTGAGTGAGCGCTTATTAGCTCGGCTGCGGTCTCCTTTGATATTTGATTAAAATTTCAAACTCAGTTGTTTCGAAAACGGTCGACAATCGCGTCTTCCTGTTCACCTGTGTTTCAGTCCCAGTCGCACCCTCCACACCCTGTCGATATGGATGAAATCGGTGTGGGTCAAGTTGATACCGTCCCCACGAGAGCATGGACTACAACATCAAGCGTCGTCCGCACTGTGACTACCTTGATTTAAAATTTTTTGGTCTTCACGCTGTGTAACATGCACCTATGTGATTTCCCTACACTCGGAGGCACTGGGCCAGTACAAATGGAAGTTTACTGTAATCATACTCCTCTCAAATCTTCAGAAAACACTTTGCTTATTGTATACACTAACTGGAATTAGGAAGGGGGGGGGGAGGAGATTACGCGGTACAAACAGATATTCCGAATTTACATTAGCCAGTTCATAAAGGGAATGAGAAACTTGACAACAAAAATAAAGGAGACCGACAATGTTACAGTACCAATAGTTAGGTGCTGATGCGCACTCACCAAAGCATCAGAAGATATTTCCCTCTAGATGAGCCACTCTGTTGGTGTAATAGTCTGACGGGTGAAGCTTAACGTAGATACTTCTGAAATATTTGAGAAATGCAACGTATGTAAGAGATTTGTTAAGAAGAAAAGATGTATTGTTGTTACCAAAATTGATGTGTGTAATGAGTTCTAAAACTGCGGGTTAACGACAACAGCTAGAATGTACGCCTCCGTAGCGTAGCGGTAGCGTTACCGCCTACCACGCAGGGGCTGGGTGATGTGTGTCCTTTATCATCATTTTCATCATCACTGAGTCACAAGTCGCCGATGTTGCGTCACCTAAAAAGGACTTGCACTACGGCGACCGAACTCCCCTAAATAGGGCCCCCCGGCCAACAATACCATATGATCATTTCATTTCATTTCAACAGCTACAATAACAATCAAATGTGAATTTATAATAAAAACCATACTTTTAAATGACTTTTAGCCCACAGTGGATGCTATTGCACACCATGACTGTTCCTTTATAGGGTGTAGAAAAATTTCCGCTACCAATCACAAAAAAGGATATTAATTTTTGGGCAAGACCGATTTTTTTGAGAAAGTCAGTTATCATTAGGCCTCCCCATCCGAAGAGATAAAATTGGTCTACCCAAATGAGGTGCGTCCATGACAGAAGTCCTACAGTCTGCAGATATAATCTGAAATAAAGAAAAAAAACAATTTTCTTAATTTATATGTTATTGTATGCGGAGTGATAGCACAGATTTTTGTTTAATTTGTAAAAATAGTACAATGGCGGACGTTTGAAACAACGATGTAGTCCTCTCGTGTGTTTTTGGTCACGTTCCTTACAATTACAAATGAATAATTGAAAAAAATGTCTAGTACCCCTTACGAACATTCCCGAAGAGTAATTCAGACAAATTTCAGAAAGATATCTTTAATAATGTCTGCAATCCGTTACGTTAACGAGATACCTCATTTTTGGCACAGCAGCTTTAAATCGTCGTATGGGAGGCTTAATGGTGCCTGAATTTTCCTTTTTTTAAAGAAAAATCTGACAATGTTGTCCTAGAATCAGTAAGTTATGAGCAAAGAGAATTACGTTTATTTCTTCATTAGGTTTTCCAAAAAACGGTAAAAATTGTTTATTTTATACTCTGACTGACGAGAATGAACCTTTAGTTACTGAGTGTTAACTGAGACAGTAATTTGTGGATAACCTGTCATGTAACTAAATAATCTTGAGACAGAAGTGCTGTGTGCTTCATGCGATAAAAACTAGTATGACAGACCACATAAAAGAGACGTATTACATAGTACTGTGTAGCCATGGTGGAGGCACTGTTAGCAAAAAGTTGATCAGTCACCTCAGTGTCATTTTAGCAACGATGGTTGAAAAAGTCAACAAATCATCACAGATATCTGAAGAGCTTTGTATTGATTTATTGTGGCACGGAAAAATCCACTATTGTTCAATGATTGGATAAGTAAATTTTGGGAAAATCGGTACTGTGGGGCTTTCTATGCGAAAAGGGAGTGTAGAAAAACTAATGGGAAAATGTTTATATCAAATATTACCAGAAGCAGACGTTGGAAACATAGACTTTCATAATGCTGGAAAATTCCGCTTTTTCGTAAAGTCACATCCTGGAAAGAGAATGGAGATTAACGTCTTGTCAATGTATAGGACACTAGACAGTCTGAAAGCTGTTCAGAAAGTGTGATTAAAACAACGTATCATTTTTATTTATTTTTTATTATTTGTTCACAGTCAGCTACAAAGGAATCCATCTCACCTTTTCATGAATTTTCCTACAGTATTATTATAGTTCGTTTTTCTAAAAATCTTATGTCACTCTTAACGTCTTTCCCAATTACAAAAACGAGCAAAGAAAAAGGTAGTTCAGCTATTGGGCAATGTCATGGATATCTAAATTGCTAGAACATGAAAAGTTGAGTGAATTAGTGCCTCATAGCTTACATAATTTGGTGGCATTCATTTACTATCACACAAAAGAAAGTGATTACAGCTTTCAATAATATGCATGTATATATTATAATCTTACTCATATAAATATTTACATGGACCTACATGGGAGGAAGACATTACTTTAACCTTTGACAGACGAAGTACTTTTACCTCTACCTCTAAATTAAAGTCATCAAAATCTATATGTTTATGGTTACATACAAAAGAGATGCTAAACTGCAGAGTGGATGTAGTTTTTCGTGTTAATGTGCATCTATGATTTACAGAGAGATCTTTTAGGTTTTCCGAGTTAGGTGCTAACATCTTATGGAAACTGTTGAGACAAACCCTTTAGTCCCTACCTGTCTGCTAATATAGCACATAATCTGTGGACTGACCGGTGTAAACAGAAGTTTCTTTATTTTCACTAATGTTCATCTATTTATCTTAGTCTGTGAGATGTAAAATTTGGTTATTACCTTCAGAAATAAATGTTTGTTTGGTGCAGGTGCATGATAAATTTACTTTATTTTCCCTGAGTGTTGTTGAAATATGAATTCAGTGGTCCTGATAATGTCTCCAGTATATACGTTGCCTTCTTTGATTTTTCGCCTCTTTTTCTTCGTCAATCGTCTCAGTCATACAAATCATACATGTTAGGCTAAGGTATCCCGCACTGGAAATAACTAGCATGGACCCTCGTTATGGAAAAAGTTAATTCTTCAAATCATCCAGAGATTATTATCGCGCCTAAAAGCAACGTAAAGTAAAATTCCTTTTTTCAGCCTCAGTATTCATTTACACAGCCACTATATTCTACCATGGAATTAACTGTGACACACAATCCGTATGAGAAGTTAGGTAGCAGCAGTCCCAGTGTTGAGGAACAACTGAAAACGAATACGGTCCCAGCCGTTGAAGAAATGTTTGTTGTGTTTCACATTATAAAGCAGACTAAATCCCTTTACATGTTGGCATTTTATGAGATATCTTCCAAGTGACTGTAATAATGCAAAGAGTTTTTCATTTATAAGGGATTAAAAGTATGGTTGAGAAAACTCACAGGTCTAAATACCGAAAGTGTAATTTATAGTGCAGAATATACTGTACGCTACACAATAATCATGGCCCTATATAGAAGGCGAAATTTCTTTTCAAGTATAATTATTGAATTAGAAAACTTCGCTCCCATGAAGTAGAGATTCTTCTTGTCAAACGCAACACATTGAAACTGTTGGTCGCAGAGTAACAGATAGATCTGACTTTGTAATGAACGAAAGACATTTGGCGCCACGAAAATCCGTTGATACCTAAAAGCATTTTTGAAAATCGGTGATTGGCGTCGAGATATTCTTGCTATTAGTTCCCAGTAAGACGATTATTTGACAGAAAGGAAAAGTACGTTTGCTGTCATCTGAGAGTGTAGTATCATGGCACAGTAGTAACTTTGTACATTGAGTGAAAAAGATTTCTGTTTTCTTTTTCTGTACTGATGGTGCTGCAGTGCTGAATTTCGTGGAACTACTCTGATGCTGCAAGGAATATACCCGTAATCGGCGGGAGTGGCGCATCGTTCCATTAACGTTTTGTTTGCGGCTCGGGTTTTACCTTACTGTTTATATTGAATCTGTCCGTTTGGTGCAGAATGTAACTGTAACATTTTGCAGTGTCTCTTCATTCCTTTAAATGCCGCATTTTTTCGCTCCGGTGTATGTACTGCCTTATTTTACAGGAAAACTTAAAGAGACTGAGGACGCCCTTCAGTTTTTAACGTGAAAGCATTGAGTTTTGTGATGATAATTCGTCAGCAAAGTGTCCGACAAATGCGAAAAAGTTTTGCACTTAGTTCGCTCTATTCATTTCTTGCCACAAAACTACACTTTAGCACAAAACTACATTCATATTTCTTACACAATATTTCTCCATTTCATCACTCTTACCCACAAAGTCTTTCTCAGCTCTTGGTCTCCACTTTAAGAGCTCATTTACGTATGGTGTAAGTCAAATACAAGATTCCTTATTTCGAAATTGACAAGTTTGATACAAAAAGTTTTTTAACTTTAAACAGAAGTTATTAAAACGATAAGATTTCTTGAACACACTTCTCAGACATTGTTCCAACACTGCTTTGGTATATTTTATTTGCTGTTTAGTGAAGAATATTTAGTTACAAAGCTAATTTTTGTAAATGATTTTCTGCAGTTCAATAGGTGTTTGTGTGTGGATCTACGTCACGGTTTTTGGATACAAGCATTTTGGAAACTTGCTACCCTTCGACTACCATTAGTATGTACGTATCCATCGGTAGGTCAACAGAAAATTAGTGGAAGTTTTCTGCATTTTATTTCTGTGTGTCAGAGACTCACGGCTAAAGTGAAGCGTGCTGGTGGTTATCAGAATTCTTATAATTACAACCAGTAGCTGTAGATTATGATGTCTTCATGTTTCACTGTTAACTCTGTGCTCCACTGCGCTTCGTGTCCCATCGAATTTGTTAAAACCTGCAGGTAGGCAACAAATTGGAAGACTTAGCGAAGTGTGCTGCAGTTGCCCCTTTCCAGAACAATTTCTGTCAATGTATTGACAGTTTCCATGTCACAAACTCGACCCATATTGAGCCCTGTAATGGGAGATAAGAACTTGGAAAGATGCTTTAGACACTGATGCGTGTCTGGTTTCTGCATGAATCACAGATTTTGTTCTGTGATCTTCTGAACACCCCAGAGATACTTATGAATAGCCCCATTTGTCTCGCCCCCATCGGCATTGGTGATCAAAACGGTGGGAAATATTTTTTTGTACTGTTATTCGTTCTGACTAGGACGTTAATTGACATAACCACAGATTAATGTATTTCAATTGAGAAATAAAATTTGTATTGAAAAGGTTAAATGAAACGGGTGAAGTAGTCATTGGTGCCAAGAAAAATATTCCAAATTCTTCTGATTAATGTGAGAACCGTATTCGGTTTCGTGTTGATTGTCTCCGTCTTACGGTACTTATCTATAAGTACATTCATGCAGTACCTCCAGCAGTTACTAATAATACAACATGTTCACATCTATGTTCCCTGATCAGTGAAGCCCCCTAGATTTCCAGGATTTCCAGCAAGCTGGATTAAAAACGGATCAGCAACTTGTGCTAACCATTTTGATGTAGAAAGCCAAAGGAACAAGGTTCAGCTTTTTTTTATTTAACAGATAACTAGTTTCCGCTTACCTGAAATCATCCAAACAGAGAGGATGGTATATTCCGCAATAGAATGCAAACCATGTGAAATGCAGACGTCTTAGGTTTGCTGTTACCATATCTGCTATTAGTATCAACTGAAATTACAACTTTACTGCTACCTGTCACAGTTTATTTTATTTCCACTATGTGTTTCAGAAGAATAAGCCTGCATCAACATTTACGTTTACAACTGTAGCGTGCCCTCTGGTACTGTCCACTTCCAGAGGACGAATATAGAACACTATTTTAATACATGGCTGAAAGTTTTATGGTGGTTGGTGATTAAAAAGATGAACAGAAATTTAAAAATTTTAAATATACCACCAGTGATCCCCAGGTCCTTACCTCTAGTGGTATGAGGCTCCATGTTTGTCATATTTAAATGACATACATTTCGCAAACATTGAAATAAACAAACGTGGCCTCTAGAAGATAATAAGTACAAAGAATACATAAAATAATGTTGTCAACAGTGGCATAAATACTAATTCAATACAAGTGTGTTGTAGAGTTCTTTGTTTGCAAAAATAAACAGAAATGCAGTATAAATGTAAATAGTTCCTGCTGTAACAGATGGCATCGTGATGACCGGGTGTTGTGTGATGTCCTTAGGTTGGTTAGGTTTAAGTGATTCTAAGTTCTAGGGGACTGATGACAATGGATGTTAAGTCCCATAGTGCTCAGAACCATTTTTTTTTTGTAACAGATGCAGTGCCCTAGGACTTCAGTTACACTGCAGAACAGATGGGGATGACAGGTTGACGTACCAACAGGCGTTAACTGCCAAAATCATAGCACTAGTCAGAGTCGACCATTGGTAAATAACAACATGACGGTGTGCGTGCACAGCGCTCCGTACAAAACTCATCGCAAACCGCGGTATCTGCATCACCACCAAAGGCGTTAAAGTCAGATTATTTTCTTCGTGTTGGTTAAGAGAGAACAGTACAAATATCCTTCTGCTAGAGTGTATTTAAGATACCGCCTTCAGCTAACCAGCCTTTTACAGATGCAGTGTGCGGTGGAGTCCAGGAGCCGGACGGTGTGGCCGTGCGGTTCTAAGCGCTTCAGTTTGGAACCGCGCTGCTGCTACGGTCGCAGGTTCGAATCCTGCCTCGGGCATGGATGTGTGTGATGTCCTTAGGTTAGTTAGGTTTAAGTAGTTCTAGGGGACTGATGACCTCAGCAGTTAAGTCCCATAGTGCTCAGAGCCATTTGAACCATTTTGGAGTCCAGGATACTCAACTCAAGTGATCAGCCAAGACGGTTACAAGCGCGAAGCCAGTGCTCTCATCAGCACCACTGCCTCTTTGGACTCTGCGACTGATAGAGAGTAAATTACAAATCTGACATAGTGGCTCAGGATGAAACTTATTAGTTGAACCTATCCTCAGTGTTTAACTATCCTGTGATTAACTATTGTTCAGATTTGAGGTTTCAAGAGAGAAATATGAGTAAATTAATTTTAAGTTGTGTGGACTTTGCATTCGAACTTTCGAACTAATTACCGTTTTGTGGTTACCTTGTATACAAGATAATTTTAACAAAAGTGTTTCGTACTCACTGCCTTGGGATATCAGTAAGCACTAGTTCCTCCACTTATGGTCAGAGTATTGGCTGATTTTCCAGTCATATTTAGACAACATAAACTTGTATTCATGTAAGTAAATGATGGTGGCATAATAGAAAAACTAAATGATTATGTTGCCAATAGTTCTGTCATAATCAAATCTGTGTTCCCTTCCTCTCATTTAAGCACACACTCACACATGTAAGCACATACACACACACACACACACACAAACACACACACACACACACACACACACTCACACAAGTGCACGCACACACATGTTGCAAGTTATGTAAGCGAGATAGAAAAAGGTGTCTGTGACCACGGGAGGTATATTCACTTTTATATTTTTGTTCATCTTTGCAACCGAATACCCCTACAAAACTCTGTTATATGTTAGAAAATAGCGTTTTGTTTTTGTCTTTTGCTACTAGACAGTGCCAGTCTATCGCAGAGGCTTACAGACAACATATACGGGTCGTATTGATTCACAGACATCCAACTTATGATAGAGATTGGAGCCCCTGAAGCATGCAGTGGAAATAAAATAAATGAAATAAATGGTGACTGGTAACAACAATGTTGTAGTTTTAGTTGAGTTAGCTACGAAGGCTATTCGGAAAGTAAGGTCCGATCGGTCACGATATGGAAACCACAATGAAAATCAAAAATTTTTCTTTACAACAATTAGCTACACATTCCAGATACTTCTCTACAAAGTAGCCACTCCGACTGGGACATTTGTCATACCATTATGCGAACTTTCCAATACCGTCGTCATAGAAGTCAACAGCCTATGCTTCCTGCCAATTCTCTTCGGTCATCTGCAGCTTCTTGTCTGTGCCAAAATGTTGCCCTCATAGCCAGAGGTTCGTGTGAGCAGAACTGAAAATCAGAGGGTGCCAAGTCCTGGCTGTACGGTGGCTGACCAGACACTTCTCATCCAAAACGCTGCAGGAGCGTCCTCATTACCCCTGCAGTGTGCGGCCGAGAACTGTCGTGAGGGAGGCAATGCACGACAGTTATGTCGGGTGGGCTGCACGAAATTAGGCGCAATCTTTCACAGGCGCTCATACTTGGCGGGAGATGCTATTTTCTAGACCTCTATTCGTGCTACCTGTGACTCAGCACTAAAAATAGCGAGGTGACACAATCGGTGGGCGTAGTAGAGATAGTGTGAAACACATCTATGCAAATCTTCGTCGGATTTTCATTGTGATTTCCATTTCGCGATCGATTGGAACTTTCTTTCCAAATAGCCTTGGTACTGTCTGTTTGTAATGCCAAAACAAAGCATAGCCAAGGCGCAGCAGTTGAATAAGTGAACGCTCATGCCATCTGTTGGCATGAATAGTGCTGTGCTCGGATGACTAAATAAAGAAGCATTTAACTAGGATAATATTATTACGTATAGTAAAAATATTAATTTAATATTAGTTTCATATATATATATATATATATATATATATATATATATATATATATATATATATATATATATACTCCTGGAAATTGAAATAAGAACACCGTGAATTCATTGTCCCAGGAAGGGGAAACTTTATTGACACACTCCTGGGGTCAGATACATCACATGATCACACTGACAGAACCACAGGCACATAGACACAGGCAACAGAACATGCACAATGTCGGCACTAGTACAGTGTATATCCACCTTTCGCAGCAATGCAGGCTGCTATTCTCCCATGGAGACGATCGTAGAGATGCTGGATGTAGTCCTGTGGAACGGCTTGCCATGCCATTTCCACCTGGCGCATCAGTTGGACCAGCGTTCGTGCTGGACGTGCAGACCGCGTGAGACGACGCTTCATCCAGTCCCAAACATGCTCAATGGGGGACAGATCCGGAGATCTTGCTGGCCAGGGTAGTTGACTTACACCTTCTAGAGCACGTTGGGTGGCACGGGATACATGCGGACGTGCATTGTCCTGTTGGAACAGCAAGTTCCCTTGCCGGTCTAGGAATGGTAGAACGATGGGTTCGATGACGGTTTGGATGTACCGTGCACTATTCAGTGTCCCCTCGACGATCACCAGTGGTGTACGGCCAGTGTAGGAGATCGCTCCCCACACCATGATGCCGGGTGTTGGCCCTGTGTGCCTCGGTCGTACGCAGTCCGGATTGTGGCGCTCACCTGCACGGCGCCAAACACGCATACGACCATCATTGGCACCAAGGCAGAAGCGACTCTCATCGCTGAAGACGACACGTCTCCATTCGTCCCTCCATTCACGCCTGTCGCGACACAACTGGAAGCGGGCTGCACGATGTTGGGGCGTGAGCGGAAGACGGCCTAACGGTATGCGGGACCGTAGCCCAGCTTCATGGAGACGGTTGCAAATGGTCCTCGCCGATACCCCAGGAGCAACAGTGTCCCTAATTTGCTGGGAAGTGGCGGTGCGGTCCCCTACGGCACTGCGTAGGATCCTACGGTCTTGGCGTGCATCCGTGCGTCGCTGCGGTCCGGTCCCAGGTCGACGGGCACGTGCACCTTCCGCCGACCACTGGCGACAACATCGATGTACTGTGGAGACCTCACGCCCCACGTGTTGAGCAATTCGGCGGTACGTCCACCCGGCCTCCCGCATGCCCACTATACGCCCTCGCTCAAAGTCCGTCAACCGCACATACGGTTCACGTCCACGCTGTCGCGGCATGCTACCAGTGTTAAAGACTGCGATGGAGCTCCGTATGCCACGGCAAACTGGCTGACACTGACGGCGGCGGTGCACAAATGCTGCGCAGCTAGCGCCATTCGACGGCCAACACCGCGGTTCCTGGTATGTCCGCTGTGCCGTGCGTGTGATCATTGCTTGTACAGCCCTCTCGCAGTGTCCGGAGCAAGTATGGTGGGTCTGACACACCGGTGTCAATGTGTTCTTTTTTCCATTTCCAGGAGTATATATATATATATATATATATATATATATATATATATATATATATATATATAATGACTGTAATTGAATATGGTAATGTTATAGTATGTCCATTTGTAAATAGAGAACTTGACATAGTGTAAATTAATGTTTAAATGTGAGGAAAATCCCTGAGAACGCAGACAATGCAGGTTGGCGCGTGAATTTGGCAGTAGAGAGAGATGTGTTCTGGAATTGTTCAGATGCAGAACAGGGAATACGCGGCGCGAAAGTGACGGTTTAAGTACGGTACGGTAACGTTGCTTATAGACAGTTAAAAGTGAGCTTACAACAAACACGAACTGGATTTATCGTGTATCAGCAAGTCAGATGGACAATAAGGCTTGCAGGATGCAACATTTAGATGGAGACGGCTTGTGAGCGATATAGTTGCTCTTCCCGCTCAAAAAGCACATGGCACACCTTGTGGAAGTCTGCGTAATTTACGACGGACTGCAGCGACCAGCAGCAAGGTATGAAGTGACCCGTGTCTGCAGCTAATGTTACAATGTGATCTTACTACCATATGAGATCCATTGATGAGCTCACGCCATCACAAGCAACGAACTAGTAGTTATCGTAGGACAGTGTTTTTGTGAACAGTGCATTTTATACCGCCGCCATAACAAGTACATTTATCCGCAGTGAACCAGTTTATGTATTTATCAAGTCAAGTTCTCTACAGTGTAATGTCTGAGTGAAATAATAAGTTTGTGATTTAAAGTGCATTCCACGACTGTCATCAATTATTTACAGAAAATAGTTCATTATTATCCCTAATCCATCACTGTATGTGCAGAAATACCGGTAAAAAGGCTATATTACGTGAGTATCGGTGTATTAATGCAACAAGAGGATATAATCGGAGTTAACGCCGAAAATTTCCAACAAACGCCGGGTTATACAACTGGCAGAAGACTGCAGGTACTGTGCCACGCTAATTACAGTTCAACTCGATGTGGTGGCTTTTCAGTACATTATCAACGTAAATGCTCATTCAGTTTCACTAGAACAAAATGATTCTAAAGTAATGCTTTTAACATTAACAGTTAAAGTATTTATTACCACCACAGTACTCATTGTACCTTCAGTACAATGCGAATTCAGTAACAGTAAAATCATTACTGACAGTTGGTTTAGACCAATCTAACTTACAGCAAGTTCAAGTGTTTATCATATGTGTGTATATGTTATGTTACATAAATGTTGTTCGCCTGCTAGGCGTGATTAACGTACACCAGTTAGTGCATTCTGTTCAGTCACTTCAAAGAGATTATTTTTGTTAATGAAAATCAGAATTCATTTAACATTCGATTTCTTGTACGCCATCGCCAGTATTTATTCAGTAATTCCGTGTAGTAGTGTGAACTACATAGCAAGGCTATTCAGGCTTATTACACGCGATAGCCACTTTCCAGACGTGCGTTGCCGCATGGTCCAAAAATATTACAGTACATTCGGATAGTGGCATCGCATGTTCTTAAGTTCGCATTTATTCTCTAACGTCCCCTGTTTACCCTTTTATATTTCACAACGACTGCACCACCTAAACGAAGGTGTGACAGCTTGTATGCAGCCGCGTGTCCAGAGGCGCGCTGGTGTGTTGTGCTGGGCGTATCAGGAAGAAAGCGCCGCCGTGAGAGTGGAGCTGCCCCCTGGCTGCCGCTAATTGCCTGGACGGTGAGGCGTGGAGGCGGTGGAGGCGGTGGAGGCGGTGGAGGCGGCGGCGGCGCTTATCTGGCGCTGCTCGCCCTCCGTCATTAGCCCCGCGCTGCCACAAATGGCCTCCTCTGGCGGAATCGCTTCGCTTCGCCTCCGCTGGTTGCCTGTCCGCGACTGAGCACGCCAAGCGGAGGGCGAAATCGCTAATGGAGAGCTAGACGCGGACTTTCGCTGTGTCGGCTGTGTTGCGTAAACACTCACGCCCACGGGTCAATCGACTGCAGTACTAAGATTTCTTACGTAAATGATATTTTTGTTGCCCTTACGAACTGTGCGTAAGCAGTAACAGAGAAGTCTGTGGTGTCAACTTACGACTCCTCGTATAACTACGCTGCGTTAACTGTGAGTTGACCAATAGGCACCCTAGAACTGACACGGTAGAATAGAATCGGTAATTTCACAAGGTTGTCTTCTACGATGTTTTTTTTTTTTTTTTTTCAGGCAACCCGTAGCTTCCTGACAGCAGTACTGTAAGAGGTTTTCATTATTATCAGCCTGTATAAATGTTTTGTGATGTTCACTTTCATTGCACGAAGTGTAAGTAATTGTTGCAGTTACGATGTTTACTAAGCATGTCAGTAAATTATTAAGTGCAGATTATGAACAAGTCTTATGCGAATTTTAACTCCGCGCATAGCATATGTCTTCACGGAAACATGTACCATAGGTTGCAGTGCTTCGACTTCCTGGGAGGCAGCTTATTCCCTAGGCACGTATCTCCACCCTGTGGACGTTTGTGTCAAACTTGCTTCCTCTGCTCCCCACAGTCCCCTGTTGCTATCATCAAAAACATACCGTTAAAATACTGTATGTGAAATACACTGACGGAAAAATTTCACATCATATAGTAATTAATGTAGGGTTATGTAATTTCGCGAATACCTTTATCTATGTAACATATTAAGTGATTAGCATTACAAGATCACGAGTTAACGTACGAGCAAGATAAGTCACTGCAAATGTGAAATGCTGACATAGCCGGTGGAACCAGCAGGAAGTTGAATGCAAGCAAGCAAAGCTGCATGCATTGTGTTATACAGGTGCCGAATGTCAGTTTGTGGGATGAAGTTCCGTACCTGTTGTACTTGGTCGCTCACTACAGGGACAGTTAATGTTGTTTGGGGATGACGCTGGACTTGTCGTCCGATGATGCCCCATATGTGCTCGACTGGAGACAGATCTGGTTATTGAGTAGGCCAAGGCACAAGTAGACACTCTGTAGAGCATGTTGGGTTACAACAGTGATGTGTGGCGGAGCTTAACCTGTTGTAACACACCCCTGGGATGGTGTTCATGAATGGCAGCACAACATGTCGACTTACAAATTTGCAGTCAGGATGCACGGAATAGTAACGAAAGAGCGGGTGGTGTCCCACCCCAGGCCATAGCTCCATGTGTAGCGGCAATATGTCTACCGTGCAGACTAATTGGTTGCAGCCCCTCAGCTGGTGTAAACTCTTAATCAACACACGGCTGTAACTGCCACCAGGGTAGAACCAGGTTTCATCATAAAACGCAAGGAATCTCGCCCCTGTCCTCCAAAGAACTTCCGCTTGACACCACTGAAGTCTCATCTGGAGGTGGTTTGCCGTCAGTGGACTGCACGCTACAGGACGTCTGACTCGGAACTGTCCTTGAAGTAATCGATCTGTAACAGTTCGTTGTGTCACTGAAGTGCCAAGTGCTGCTGAAATTGCTGCTGATGATTCAGAACGACAGGCCAGAGCCATACGGTGAAAAGGATGGTTTTCCCTCTCGTTAGTGCCACATGGCCATCCAGAACCATGTCTTCTTGCGACTGTAAATTCCCGCTGCCAGCAGCCATTTACCGTTTCTAGAGTCCTGAAAGTGTTCTGCGATATCATAGAAGGAACATCAAGCTCCTCGTTCCAACTCAGTGAGCTGTTAATAATGACGTCTTTGTTGCCTTAAAGCCATTCTTGACCGACACCAGCTCAAAACGTCCAATCTCAAAGAATACTACCGCTCACGTTCGTTACAGCGTGCATGTAACGCCCACCTGATTTTCATTGTAACTGAGTATAATTCATGTGTGTTAGTATAGTTTATGTTTGTGTTAATGACGATGAGAGAAGGATAAGGGTGAAACATAGCGCCGGCCCACAGCCTACTCTTCTTAAACAGCACCAAGGGAGCCGAGAGCTCAACGTCCTCATCCAACCAACGGATAACAATCAACAGTGTCACATGTCCTCTCTCCATGATGCACTGCTGAGGCGTTTCGAATTTACCGCAAGACTTTGGAGATCAGTAATATTACGGCATAACCTTTCCTCCCATTGCCAGCCAAACACTGAAAGTGAAAATTTCATGTACGACAAGCATTCGGACAGTGAAAAGTTACGCATGCTTTAACGATTTTGGAGGATTAATCTTCACGTTTGAAATGCTCATAAGAGTACCGGAGAGTTTCCAAAATGACTAAGCGAATCCCTTATTGACGACAATGCAAGCGCCAGCAGCATTACCCACAAATAAGCAGGTACTATATGTCGGAAGACTGCAGTAAGTCAATTTTGGTCCCACTCAGTTTGTAAACTAACCATTAGTAACTTTATAAGCGCTCAATCTCGCAAATTATTTGACCATGAAAGGAGTGTATTAGTTTGGTGTGTGTGTGTGTGTGTGTGTGTGTGTGTGTGTGTGTGTGTTTGTGCGTGTGTGTGTGTGTTCCTACGGGACCAAACTGCTGAGGTCGTCAATCCCTGACTTACACACTACTTAAGCTAACTTATGCTAAGAACAACACACACACTCATGCTCAAGGGAGGATTCGAACCTTCGGCGGGAGAGGCCGCGCAATCCATTTGTTTCGTAAAACTAAATAGAGTTAGTTGATTTTTGTACATACTAGGGGCGTTCAATAAGTAACTGAACAGATTTTTTCAGAAAAGAGTTTAATTTTATTCAGGATTTCAATAGATCGCATCTTTTCCCACTCTTTTGGCTACAAAAACCTGTTTTTCAACGTAATCTCCGTTCACTGCCGCGGGTTTTATCAGTTTACTGGGAGGTACCACACTACTGGTCGACTTCGAAATCCACGTCCTGGTGCCTCAACAGCGCTGCCTTCACACACACGCTGCTTCGCGCGGAAGGCATCCTCCACTGGGCCAAACAGATGGAAGTCGTAAGACGAGAGATCATGGCTGTACGCTAGATGAGGAAGAACATCAAACAGAATAACTGCTTTTGAGTCTCAGTCGTCATGAGCTATGAATCAGTGATTACGGCGACCATCCTTACCGGTTGAGAGTGCGGCTCTGAACATTTTCTTCGGAGGAGAGATCGTGTGGCACCACTCCATGGATTGCCGTTTTGTTTCCGGTTCGAAGTGATGAACCCATATTTCATCTCCTGTGTCGATTTTCGACGAAAAATGTGATCGGCCTCGTAACGTGCAGACAGCTCCGCACAGATGGTCCTTCGTCCCTGCTTATGGTCTACCGTTAGGCAGTGAGGAACAAAGCAGCACACGTCTTTTACTTCCCCTACAGGAGGACGAGCGTGTCAGCAGCACCAACAGAGACGTGCAGTTGCCCAGCGAGGTGTTTAACTGTGATCCACCGATCACCTCGAGTGAGAGTGTCGGTACGATCAAATGTTGCACGAGTGGCTGCTGGGTGCTGCCGGCCAGCAAGCGGGAGATAGGAGAAGTTCGCGCGACCTTGTCGCGACGGTGACAGACGCCTCGCCCGAGAGCACACCGTGCTTTCGTCCATTACCAGGTCTCCGTGGACATTCTGCAAGCACCTACGAATATCTGCGATGCTCTGGTTCTCCGCCAGAAGAAACTCAACTACAGCTGTCTGCTTGGAACGCACCTCTGTTACAGGTGCATATTCGAAAGGCTAGGCATAGCGCCGCGACCTGTCGGAACTTCATGGAACTATAGGGGCTGAAGCGGGAATACTCTATGCTGTCTGACAAAAAATTCCGCATTTTTACAACAAATATTGGCCGAGAAAGAAAAAGTCATTCATTACTTATCGAACCTCCCTCGTATACTGACGAATACCGTATGCTTCCAACTTCATCATAGTCACCACCTAGCACGCTCGTATTCCAGAATAAGTGTTACACTCGTATAAGACACAATAAACAAATCTGTGGCGCTTCAAGTCCGTCACGTCACGGAGTCGTTTGAACACACGCCGAACAACTCCCGTGCGTCCCACACCGCAGGCCACACCTGTTGGGGCACTCCAGGTCCAATTTCGGCGTAGCGGATTTCCGGACCATCAGCAACCAAACGTCACCTGCCATTGCACCAACGGTGCGTGGATAGACGGTGCGTCGTACCTCGACCTGGTGAGAAACTACGCTCATTAACGGCACTCTTCGGTATGCGCAGAGTTCGGCTTGTATGAGGGGGCAGATCCAGTGCATAGAAGTAACTGCTTGTTTCCTGGTCCTTAGGAACCTAACAAGTTGTATCACAGCGGAACTGGGTTTTGGGCGTCCTGTAAACTGTAAAAAAGTGGTTGAAGTAAGTCGATTCTGGATTCGGACAATGATGCTTGCCTGCACGGGTGCTGTTGTCAAGCTCAAATATTGTGTTTTTCTCAATCTGTATACACGTTACTCTATTCGTTATTTAGTAATAGTCATAGGCTCCGTGTCAGTTCAAGCTGCCGACTGAATGATGGTTCTTGTGGTTATCGCCAAGGACGTCCATGTTTATTGCTGATAGCTTGGCTATTGCTAATTTTGGGGGGCTCAGTATATAATGAACTGTGTTTCATAAGACCTCTCGTGTTTATTGGTTGGGGTTGATCTTTCGAAAGCATCAGTCTGAATCAGAAATCTTAATGGTGTGAGTGCTTGGAGCAGCAAAGATTATGGGATGCACTAATGGTGAGCTGAGGGCTAATGTGCTTGCATCGTTTCATATTTTCGAGGGCTTTGTCTGTATTGAGAAATTCTATGAACGAGTTTTGATTTACGTTCCTTCCATTATCACGCACAACGTCAGAACCGCCTCTCTGGTGCCTTTAACACTCCGAAAGCCAAGCTCATCGCCATCTAACGGAGCCTCAGTTTTCTATTCCGTTCTTTTGTATATTATTCCTGTCCTCAACTTGGATCCATGATATGTTACGCTGATTGTGCGATAGTTCTCTTACTTACTTGGCCGGGTTATCTTCGGGATGGTGTGGAAGCTATTTTTCTGCCTGATGGCACATCTCCAAACTTACAGAGTCTACAAAAAATTAGAATGGTCGTTTGGTTGCCAATTCCCATAAGGATTTTAGAAAATCCGAAGGAATATTGTGTATGCCTGCCACCTTATTAGATTTTCTAAAATGCTCTCTAAACTTTGAATCCAATAATGAATTCTTTGTGTCTTGCGTAACGAATCCCCATTCTTCTTGTATCACGTAATCAGACATTCGTCAACCCTCATGGAAACCTTAGATATGCTCTTTCCATCTATCCGCTCCTTTCTCTCCGTTTAAGAGTGGAATTCGATCTCTACTTCCAGTGTAGATGCCTATGCTATCAGTTACACAGAAGATTATTTTGATGTTCCAATATCATGCATTAGTCATTCCGAGGACCATTCTTTTACGACCTCGTCACATTTTTCCTACACCATTTCGTCTTTAGTTCCCTCAGAAAACCAACAGATTATTTCATAAATAGATCCGAATCATTTACAGATCAAATTTTAACTACATTCTTGTATATTTTGTTACTATTACCTTTATTTCTGATTTTGTACTAGACATGAACGATTTCTGTATTTAAAATATATTCTGTGAAAATATTGTATGGCTACTGGCACATTTATAGGGTAGGTACATTTGTAACGATAGGATAGGAAAAGCTTGAGGGAAATCTCTCTGTCTTAAGGCGACAAAAACGTACCAGTGAAACAGCTGGTAGGCAGTGTGAGTGTGCCCCAAATGAGGATAAACACCAATCAGCAGTCAACCACCTTAGCGGACACTTCTCGGAACACCAAGGAAATATTGCCTCGAATGGTTGCTGGCTCCCTTAATAAAGAAGCAAAGAAGCGGAATGCGTAAGCAGTGTTCCATGGCAATTGTTGATTAGAAGAAGAGCCATGTGCGAGCCTTGTAAATGCTGAAGCGGAAACCGCACAGTACTCGACGATGTCAAGTTAGGACTTAGCTTCGTCACCTCTCGACAATATACCATTTTCTTTACCATTATATGTCATGAGGGCTACTATTTATTGTGTGTTCTTGTATCAATATACGCCGCCGGAAAAACGATTAGTACATCCTTTCAGAATTATCCAATTCACTCACGATTTATTTTTGCAACAGTGCATATGGAGCACATGAAACATTACATTTACACATAAAATAGCACAAACGGTTCTGAGGTACCAGGCATCGACCCACGCTGGAACACCCGTAACAGTACGTGTAGCCTCCATGGGCGACACTTCAGCCGCTGACTCTGGCAACCGGTCGATCTTACAGATGGCAAATACCGTCCTGGGATACGTTATTCCACACCTGTTCGACCTGTTCCCATAGCTGTGTAACAGTTGGTTAGCGAATCACACGATTCCCTTCTCGTCCCATATCATCCCACACGTGCTCGACTGGAGACAAGACCGGAGATCGTGCCGACCAGGCAAGTTGCTGCACGGCTTACAGAGCACGTAGAGTTTCACGGGCACTGTGTGGCTGAGCATTATCCTGTTGGAACAACACATCACCTTCCTGTTCTGAGAACGGCAAATGAACAGGTCTAACATTCTATAAGTACCGAGCGCTGGTTAGCATCCAATCCAGAAACATCAAAGATGAACGAGTTGCGGCCACGCGGTTTATGTTATTTTTCGTTCATCGTACTGCTCAACATTGAATGTCCACGTATTTCATACGGCGTCCGCTCGCTACCCCTTTTCTCTGCAAGTGTAGATACTTACTAAAGGACGAAAAAGCAGCCTTGAAGAAAGACGTCGCCTAATACCTATCCTGCAAAGTCCGCGTAAACTCTGGTAGCATTTCAGGTCCTGCTATCTCTCATTTATCGGGATTTCGTGCGGTAATATGAAGCATTTGACTGAAATGAACGTCCTACAATTTTCAGGCTAGTAAACTTTATTGCTGAATAACAAGAGTTTATGCGCTACCAAGTCCGCATTTAGTGAAGAACTATTCTATCATTCTTAATGCTCAGTCCAACAACAAACCTCACACGCAAAGTAGCCAGAATTTTACACAACTCCCACCCGATTGAGGACGCGATCTCACAGTCACATATCCGCTACTATAAATGAGGTTCACATTCGGTCTTTTCCAGTGGGTTGTTTTAAAAGAAACTGCTCGCCAAATACTCCATAAACGATTACAGAACACACCACGCGGAATGTTCTTAAAGGCCGAAAGTTGTCACTCTCGTAACGTTCCAACAAAACAATCCAAAAACTTCAAAATTTCATCAAACTGTCCGTAATAGCAACGTATTTCATTACGACTCGTTTTAATTTTACTCTGGACGTCGCTACTGGAAATTCTGGTAGTGGTTGGTTTGCACGGCTATCGTTCGTTGTGAAAACGTCTCTCTACCTGGAAGCCGGCCGAAGTGGCCGTGCGGTTAAAGGCGCTGCAGTCTAGAACCGCAAGACCACTACGGTCGCAGGTTCGAATCCTGCCTCGGGCATGGATGTTTGTGATGTCCTTAGGTTAGTTAGGTTTAACTAGTTCTAAGTTCTAGGGGACTAATGACCTCAGCAGTTGAGTCCCATAGTGCTCAGAGCCATTTGAACCATTTTTTCTCTACCTGGACTGGAATCGTTCGCCGACCGAGACGTAATCGCCTATAAGACCAGGCACTGTGGCATCGACCCGAAGACCCAAAGTAGACCTAGCTATGTATACAGGGTGTCCCAGCTATCTTGTCCACCCAAAATATCTCTGGAACAATAACAGCTATTGGAAAACGACTTTCACCGGTATCAATGTAGGGCTGGGGCCCATGAATGTACATATTTGGAAACATTCTAAAACGAAAGCATATGTGTTTTTTAACCCAAACCTATGTTTTTTAAATGGACCTGCTATATGTTTTCTTCAGCAATCCATAGCAGACCGAGCGAGGTGGCGCAGTGGTAGCACACTGGAGTCGCATTCGGGAGGACGACGGTTCAATCCCGCGTCCGGCCATCCTGATTTAGGTTTTCCGTGATTTCCCTAAATCGCTCCAGGCAAATGCTGGGATGGTTCCTTTGAAAGGGCACGGCCGACTTTCTTCCCTAATCCGATGAGACCGATGACCTCGCTGTTTGGTCTCTTCCCCCAAACAATCCATCCAATCCATAGCATGACAAAGCACATACACAATGGCGTTGATTGCATCGCAATATTCCCATTACATCTCGAGATATTGAGACGCGAAGTTGACGCTTGAAACACCCGACATGCGCTGCTAGCGCACGTCCTGAGGCTCAGGCGTGAACCCCATGCTGCCCGTAATCGCGATGTGATTGACATGTGTAATCACACCTCCATACTTATCAAGAGGTCCGAAACGAATAATATGGTCTGCTGCCATCAACTCTCGTAAGCACATAATGGTTTCCCTCTTGCACGTTTTACGTATCTACGTACACAATATGAACCAGTACCGATCGGTGTACACCCGTAAGGTTGTCTTATTTATCCTACACACCCAAAATAAGGTTTATCCAATGCGTTATATGACCCATTGTGCCTGTCGCGCAGGGCCTGGCTCTACCTAGTCAAGTGTCCAACGTAGTTCCCACTACTGCCACAGTTACCACTTCGCCTTGTTTATGATTTGCGACCCATGCAAACTCCTGTACTCCACCACCCTCCGAGCATCCCATTTGTTGTTGCTTTGGCGTGCAGTACACCGCTTGCCAGTGTGGTCGTGCATCAGAGTAATCTAGTGACGGCACGGAGGTAGTACACATTGTGAATAAACGTTGTGTTGTGGAACTTATACTGTACAGTATAATGTACACACATGAAGATATGGTAGAAATGCTGCTGATCTATGGAGAATGTACGTTGACGGGAAATACGTTATGAGATTGCTTGTTTGTTGATAGTACTGTTAGCGAACATTATGATTATTAAGTTAATATGTCTGTTTTCTACCCTACTCTACATACCTGTACTGTACCCTATTGTAGGTGGACGAAATGCTGTTCAGGCAGAACGACTGTACAGAAGACGATTCCCTGACAAGCCATCGCCTTCGCGCTGGATGTTTGGTCGTCTCACATCTCGTCTACGTGAAACGGGACGCTTAAATCCAAGACCTCGACATCATCCTAGAACGCGCACAGATGAACGTGCTGAAGTTGCTGTGCTCGCTACCATAGCTGTGAATCCTCAAATCAGCACACGTCAAACTGAACGTGAAGTTGGTGTGTCGAAATCAAGTGCACAGCGTATTCTTAAACGTCATAAATTTCATCCTTACCATGTTCATTTACACCAGGATCTTCATGGAAATGACTTCCGCAATAGGGTAACATTTTGTCGGCGGGCTCAGAAAAAGCTTCTGACTAATCCAAATTTTTTTGCAGATGTTCTCTTTACCGACGAGGCATCATTCTCCAACAAAGGAATTGTCAATATGAGGAATATGCATTATTGGTCCGCAAACAATCCAAAATGGCTCCGTCAGGTAGAGCATCAACGTCCGTGGAAAATTAATGTTTGGTGTGGGATTATTGGAGATACCATTATCGGACCTTTCTTTATAAATGGCATCCAAAATGGCAGACAATACTCCAGATTTATACGACCCAATCTTCCTGTTCTCTTGGACACCGTACCTCTGAACCGGAGAATGGTCATGTGGTATCAGCATGACGGATGCCCTGCACATAACGCCTTACGAGCACGACGACTTCTGAACCGCAACTTCCCTGGTAGGTGGATTGGACGAGGTGGCCCAGTTAGGTGGCCTGCCCGATCTCCGGACCTTACACCGCTGGATTATTTTCTTTGGGGAGCAGTGAAGGATGCTGTTTACCAACATGAACCAGCAACACCAGAGGACATGAAGCAACGCATTATTGATGCTTGTACAGCCATCAAAGAGGAAACAGTAGCACGAAGTAGGGCATCCTTCATCCGCAGAGTGACCCTATGTATGCAAGCCAATGGGCATTACTTTTAGCATGAGATGTGAACGCTATGTTTAGTATGTAGTGCTGGTATCACAGTGGAAGTTTCTACAAAGGGCCATTTTACCCAGTGATGTTAAGAAACATTTGTTTGCAACAATTTGTCATTTAACGCATTAGATAAACATAACATTGATAATTATGTGATAATAAAACTAATTGGTTAAACATGTTTACATTCATATTCTATGTCCTACCTGAACTTCCCAAATCAAAACATTTTTTCCCAAAAAACGGTAAAACTTTTAGTCCACTTGCTCGTTTCACTAAAACCATCGACATGAATTTTATTATTACGAGTGAATGATTAACTGTCACTTGCGCTAGATGTACACTAAAGTAAAGTTTTAACGTTGAACGGCATTACCTTTCTAGTAACGGATTAACGATAAGCGAAGTTAACTTTGTGACTAACGTTGCGGTACACAGATATGTTACAGAACCGCATCACCCCTAGCCTATGGGATAAATACCTGCTGGAATGTACGACGTTAATGCAGGATGGCAGCAGACCGTATTATTCGTTTCGGACCTCTTGATAAGTATAGAAGTGTGATTACGCATGTCAATCACATCGCGATTACGGGCAGCATGGGGTTCACGCCTGAGCCTCAGGACGTGCGCTAGCAGCGCATGTCGGGTGTTTCAAGCGTCAACTTCGCGTCTCAATATCTCGAGATGTAATGGGAATATTGCGATGCAATCAACGCCATTGTGTATGTGCTTTGTCATGCTATGGATTGCTGAAGAAAAAATATAGGAGGTCCATTTAAAAGAACATAAGTTTGTGTTAAAAAACACATATGCTTTCGTTTTAGAATGTTTCCAAATATGTACATTCATGGGCCACAGCCCTACATTGATACCGGTGAAAGTCGTTTTCCAATAGCTGTTATTGTTCCAGAGATATTTTGGGTGGACAAGATAGCTGCGACACCCTGTATAGTAACATGCCCTTTACATTGTATACACTTTCCTGTAGAAAAGTTAGTAATGATGAAAAAATACATGTATGGATGAAAGGGATTGGTGTACTTGCAGAAAATGTATCTGTAACTGGAGACATTACTCTGTACTATAATTATTAATAAAGTCTGATCCGTGACCCTAATAACCGGGGAGCGTACATCGCGAACCCGGGGCTCAAGCATGCAACAGTTTGATGAAATTCCAAAACATAGTGCCGCAGTGCCCGCTAAACACTGAGACATTTAACATTACATTTGCTCGTCCGAATCTGACGTGCAACTGTCTCGAGACTCTCACTCACAGCATATCTAACTAGTTGTGCGTAGGAACTACTTAATTCTGATTGGCTGATCAGTCTGACGGACCAACCAGAATGATCATTCAAGATTATTCTCGTGGCAAAACTCGCCTAAGCCAATTACTATTCAGGAATGTATTTGCGTCTTCCAAAATGCAAATACTAACACAATGTTTAATATAACAAAACGAAAATAAAATTAATCTTGAATATAATTTAGAAAACTGTTGCACTTTAAACTGATATTATGACTGCCTTCTTACAAAAGCAATCACACATAGACATACGTCATCAGCAATGTGAGTAAAACACATCCTTCCCACATTCCAATTACGTAATGTTGTACATAATATAATATTGATTTTTTTAACTGTGTCCCACATGCACAGTCTCACTCATTCCCACATATTCACATAACAACATCATGAACAGTTATTAATTTTTCCTGAATTTTAATTTACGAAATGAAAAGTAATTAAAGTTTTGAAAATAAAAATCCAAATAAATTGATTGGTTACCTTGAGAACTCTGTTAATGATTTCAGATGATAACAAAAGACAAACTGTTACTGTTCCTAACTGAATTTTTCACTCTGAGTGTCGGTTTGGAGGGTTTTAGGTAAATATCTGAATCTCCAAAACTAAACTATGTAAAGCTTTGAAATTTAGAGATCTTCCTCCGAATAACAAAAAGTAGTATACCAAGTTAGAACATAATCGTTTAATGTTTATTATCTTTTACGATTCTAAGTGACACAGAAGCCCGTTCTCACGCTGAGTAGTAGCGACAGATGTGCTATGAGTCATGGCTAAAACACAAGTTTGCAGCCTCCAGTACGTTCACCGGGCTCCACGCCTGGGTATTTTACGACAATAAATGTTATCCCGTAATAACTTGCGACGTCACAGAGTATTGTGGAGTATCGCAACCCAGATCATAAGATCTGGGTGGGGCCAGTACGTCTTGGACGAATGCACTCTACGAGACAGCGATAATAGGTTCTACGTTCTTGAGATTGAGAAGTTTGTCTAAAGAAAACTGTACGGTTTTAGAAAGCATCACTAGTGGGAAACTCAGTTTGCCCTTTTATCACTTGATATACTGCGAACCATGGATGAAGGGCCACGAGCAGATGCCATATTTCTAAATTTCTGGAAGGCGTTTGACACAGTGCCCCATTGCAGGCTGTCAACGAAGATACGAGCATATGGAATACGTTCAGAGATATGTGAATGACTCGAAGACTTCTTAAGTAATAAAACCCAATATGTTGTCCTCGAAGGCGAATGTTCATCAGATAAAAGAGCATCGTCAGGAGTGCCCCAGGGATGTGTGATAGGACCCTTGTTGTTCTCTACATACATAAATGATTTGGTGGACAGGTTGGGCAGCAATCTCCGGTTGTTTGCTGACGATGCTGTGGTGTACGATAAGGTGTCGAAGTTTAGTGACTGCATAAGATGCAAGATGACTTAGACAAAACTTCTAGTTGATGTAACGAATGTCAGCTGGCTCTAAATGTGGAAAGATGTAAGTTAATATGGATGAGTAGGAAGAACAAACCTGTGTCTTTAGAGTACTGTATTACTAGTGACGTGCTTGAGACAGTCAAGGCTTTTAAATATCAGGGCATAACGTTGCAAAGCGATGTGAAATGGGACGAGCATGTGAGAACTGTGTTGGGGAAAGGTGAATTGTTGACTCCAGTTTATTGGGAACATTTTTGAAAAATAGCGGTTCACCTGCAACAGAGACCGCATATAGGGCGCTGGTGCGACCTATTCTTGAGTACTGCTCGAGTGTTTGGGATTCGTACCAGGTCGCATTGAAGGTAGAAGCAATACACAGGCAGCCTGCTATATTCGTTACCGTCCGGTTCGAACAACACGTAAGTGCTACGGAGATGATTCGGGAATTCAAACTGGAGCCCTTGGAGGGAAGGGGACTTTGTTTCCGAGAAACACTATTGAGAAAATTTAGGTAAACAGCATTTGCACGTAAGTGGCAAACGATTCTACTGCCGCCAACATACGTTGCGCATAAAGCCCACGAAGATAAGATAAGATAAGAGAAATCAGGCCCCATACGGAGCATATAGATAGTCGTTTTTCCCTCGTTCTATTTGGGACGTAAACAGGAAAGGAAATGACTTGTAGTGGTATGCGGTACCCTCCGCCACGCAATGTAGTTGGGTTGCGGAGATCTATGTAGATGTTGCTGTAGATGTACGTTGCATGCAAAAACGCCATCATTTGCGTGCAGGCAGAATCTGCTTTCATTGCTGAAGACCACGACGCCCCGTTCCACCTTCCAAGTGATCCTTTGGCGGCAGCAGTCGAGCCGTGCACTTCGATACTGTGGCATGAGTGGAAGACTGGCTAGAGCTGCGCCTGCCCTAAGTCCCATCGCTAATAACCGGTTCGCAACTGTTCGTGTTGTCACATCTGGGCTCACACGCGTCTGTGCTGCGTGGATATCCAGAACCTCGTCTATGTGTGCGAAAATTTTCATGTGACCACTGATATCAGCATGGTTGCACAAGCGACGCAGCGTGTCCAACTTGTGTGGCAGTTCTCCGAAAGGACCATCCCGCCACTCGGAAGGCCACAGTTTTCAATCTCACTCCTTTACGACTCGCTCAGTTGCTGTAGAAAGCACGAATGCGTCTCCGTGCAGTGGCTGCCTACTTGCTTCACACGTTTGCATCGCACTGAGTCCTCTGGCTGAGAGCATTCCCTAACAGAGGGCACACACGGATAACTCGCTGGTAGCTACGTCACTGCGCTGTCTGTTGACTGACGACATTGTCTCTTTTAGCTGTACATCTTCCATCCCCCAGGTGGCACATGCCGTCAATGGGATCAACATCGACGTCGCCTTCCCAGGTGTACCAACTTATTTTCCGTCAGTGTATTGCAATTTATGTGTGCGTACAGACTGTTACTGATGTAAGTCATACTGCATGTGGTTGGTTCCTGGCTCAAATCCTAAAAGTTACATTATGTTCTTAACGAAGGCAGTCGGAAGTTCTTGTTATTTAGGAAAAACGTTTTAGTTAGAAAAATTCACAAATTCGCTTTTACCTTAATGTTATAACAAGACAAGGTTTTCTTGATAGGTCAGTTAATAATCTAAAAATCACATTAATTCCGCCATAATTTTTCGAGAATCATACAAGACATTTTTTCAAAAATTTTATTGTTTGCAAAGAGAGCAAGTATATTTTAATTTGGTGTATTTGTCTTTATGGAACGTCCCTGCAAAGAAAGCAGGGCTGCAGATGGATTTTCGTGGTTATTATAGATGTTGCTTAGCTCAGATCCATACAGAACCTAAGTTAACCAATAGTAACAAGATCACAGTGAAACATGGCCTATAAATAGTTTAGACAAGAAGAGAATAGAAGCTTTGGAAAAGTGCTACAGAAGAGTGCTGGAGATTTGATGGGTATATCACGTCACTAACGAGGAGGTACTGATTAGAACTGAGGAGAAGAGGAACTCGTGGCACAACTTGACTAGCAGAAGGGATAGGTTGGTAGGACATGTTCTGAGGCATCAAGGGATCACCATTTTAGGATAGGAGGGAAGCGTGGGGGATAAAAGTCGTATAGGGAGATCAAGAGATAAATACACTAAGCAGATTCAGAAGGGTGTAGGTTGCAGTAGATACTCGGAGATGAAGAGGATTGGATAGAGTACCACGGAGAGCTGGATCAGACCAGTCACTGAATTGAAGACCACAACAACACAACAAGATCACTGTCGAACCATTTCGTAAAATAATAACTTACACGGCTTCTGCAGTTATGTTCAAGAGAAAGGGTGTTGGGTACAGCACCGACACTTGCCATTTTATTTCGCTCCTAACGTATTTACCTTGCTGTGTTCGTGCCTTTCCTTCCGGCTTTCGTCGATCAGTTGAAGCCTTCAGCAGAGTGTCAAACATTTCTGCAACTTCAGGTCCCGGCCCCGCATCAGAATGCACATTGAGTTGGGAGGGAAGCGTTTCTGCAGATTGACTGAAGATAGCCTGTGTTGTGGCGGCAGGTGCCCCTGGGAGCCTCCGGCGGGCTCCCTCGGGGCCGCTTTGCAGAAGGCGTGGCGAGGCGAGGCGAGGCGAGGCGAGGAGGCGGCGTGAGCGCTGCCAGACCGCCGCGCCGGCCAGCAGCCGGCAGCTCCCCGCGGGGTCGCGCCCTTTCAATTTGCGGCCCGCCCGCGCACCATCACTCCGCGCCGGTCTGCGCCCCACTACCCCTCCCGTGCGGACCTCACACCAGCTGTGTGCCACGAAAAATCCCTACGGTATTTTGCTGCCGCTTTGCAATTTCACCGTTTCATGCTTGTTTACACTGCTTTCCAGAAGTCACAATAAACTTCATATCACATGGTAGTATGCTCCGTGTCAAACAGCTGCGTCTCATTTTTATTTTATTGGCGTTCTGCTGGAAATAATATAAACATTACAACCGATTATTAAGGCTGGTATTATATTATTTGTTGGTAACGGAATCCGTGTTACTTTTTCCGAAGTTGGAAAGTGTCTTAAAAGGACAACATTTTGGGACTCTGGAGTACATTCAGAAGACTGTGACCGACATGTTAAAGGCCCTATCAATCGAAGCTTTTCAGCGTTGTTGCCAAACTCAGAACTACGACTCCGTTGGTGTACAGCTGACGAAGGGAACTACTTTGAGTGGGACAATACTGTTGTTTGAAAACAATAGATAAATCTGTATTAGGGAAGGTGAATGGAAAAGTTAGATGTGATGGAGGGTACAGGAAAATTACAGTGCATTTATAAATATAATAACATACGGATGCTAATGCGGCAAATTCCACTGTATTTTTCCAGCATCTGCAGCTATTACCAAGCAGTTGTAACAATAGACACTTAACTAATTGGAGGCACTCATGTAGGATCCTAACAGGCCACTATTGCCGTATGAATTTCTAACTGTGATGCTCGACGAACTGTAAAAGGAACTTCAGAAAAAAAAACGATCGACTTTGTGCTTGTGCAACATTGTTCCATAAATTTAGAATGCTACAGCAAAACTGTTGACTTGGCCAATCAAAACGTAATAACAGTTTCAGAAACAAGGCCAAGGGAACATGGAATGGCTAGGCAAGGTTCAGAGAAAACATTTTTTATCCTTTAGTTTACACACTTTGTTTAAATAAAACCCAATGTTGTTCAAGAAGAAAATATTCCTGCTGTTTTGAGATATATTATAACAAGGTTTAAAGGATTGAAATAAAAACAATTTGCATAAACTACCGGCCCACAAGAGTGCTTGAGAAAGGTTTACAACTGTCCAATTCTTAAAAGAAGTATTAACCACTTAAGAGAAAAAATAACAAGTTCAGAGACTCCCCAAAATGTGCTTTCCTCTCAACTTAGCAAATATGTATCAAATCCTTTAAGGTTTTAAACTTCCACTCAGTCCAGAATGTTTACCAGAACTTACATTTTTCTCTCAGTTAAAGAAGCAACAAGATCTTTTCTTAACCATTTAAGGAACCAAAACACAAGATATACGTTATGGAAACCCAGAACATCTCAATAGGTACCTGACAGATCCAAATGTTAAGCCAAATAGCAGCCCAACTTCGGACAAGACAGCAACTTGCATTGTTCAAGTTTGGGGTTAATGATACACAGCCATTACCCCGAAAATGTCGGGAAATATCTAGAATAGAACACCAGGTGGGTCTTCGGATTAACAGAGTAAATATGAAACAACTGGCAACAAGCGATATTATCCAGGCTCATTGTTTCAGGAATTCATGTGAGCAAACAGCTAAGCCATCAATCTGAGTTCGTAACTAGGATCAAAACTCGTGTCTAGTATCACAGCACTACAGTCACTACACCAAATAACAGGAGTTAAAGAAGGTCCCTAAGTCGCTGAAAAATGACCAGGGTGGACAATGAACCCCTTCAACCGCACACAAACATCTGTGGGCGTCTCTTTCTGCCCGCTGCCACTGCCGTCCGGCCAGAGGCGTTCCACACGACGGCCTGGCATCGATCACTCCACCGTACCGCGGCTGGGATCAAGCTGCCGCAGCAAGCGGAGTGCCTCCGCTTGAACGACGACGTCTCAGAAGCAAACAAACAAAGGACAGGCAGACCCCGCGAATTCGAGGGCACCGGAGCTGCACGGCTGTCCCATTGTCAACACTGTATATCTTGTGTTCAATTTATGAGAATAAGGTAAAAGATTAGAGAGCATAGGCAGGAATACAGCTCAATAGGCAATTAGAATTGGACAAAACATCACTAGCATTGGGAAGAAGTACATTCCGAGATTTTACTGCAGAGTGGCTTGTGCAGAATATTTTTAAATTTAGTTATAGGTGTGGATGTTGTGTATTTTGAATCACGCTCTACTTTCATGTCGACATTAGTCACCGATATGCTATGT
This sequence comes from Schistocerca nitens, assembly GCF_023898315.1. Classification (NCBI taxonomy): domain Eukaryota; kingdom Metazoa; phylum Arthropoda; class Insecta; order Orthoptera; family Acrididae; genus Schistocerca; species Schistocerca nitens. Next base: position 1,270,952 of record NC_064619.1, on the reverse strand, counting down.
TAGGTTACATCTCTTATATGAAATAGTGTTACGCTGCATAAAAACGTACTGTGCCACGAGCGTACACAGAATCTGAATCAGAGGGAAGGCCAACTCATGTAAGTTTCCTGCAAGGAGTATGGGTAGGATAACCAAAGCACAATTTCTTACAACATAAAACACTAAACTAATTAAAAAACTGTGCTTATTAATCTTCAAAGACACTTTACGATGAATACCTACTACTGACAATGTACTTAACAGAGAGAGGATGGCTTGTATGCGACAGGTGCATACTATTCTGCTACCAGGCAAGTGAGTTTTGTACATACGTAAATTCGCTCTATGTTCACACCGTTAGTAGTTTATAACATTTGATAATAACACGAAAAAAGATATGACCAACTGAAAGTACAATGGTAATGAAAGCTTCTCGAATTCAGGATCATCTGGAATTATCACTTATAAGGATAAGAGCAGTGAACACCAAAATAGCTGTAGCTGCCAAAGTATCTACTGGATGGTGAGCAGATTATTCTGATAATGCTGACACTTGAAGCTATAATACTATTATTTATTTAATATCCCATTTTAGCGCTCTCTGTGATTACATTTGCTTTTGCCAGTTCAAAGATTAGGCTTAGAAAGTCAGCTGGATACCATCCGAGCATGTGCAGTTAAACTAGTGGAATGTGACCCCAGCAGTTCGTGTGTCTGCTCAGAGGCAGTTCAGTACAGCGTCCTAATTTCTTCAACACAAACGGAAGTACAATTGTTCTCTAAGTATATACAGTTGCTTAACTGGCTTACATTACTATACTACCATATGGGCAATTATCAAGCAATTTAGAAAACAATCACTCATCAATGTCCTTTTATAATTGAGATATTAGTTCCCCACATTTTCTTAACTGATTTTTAGGTGCCTTTTATACTGAGAATGTGAAAAAAGTAGAAGAGCAAAGAGAGACCTAGATAAACTTTAAATGACCTTTAGCGTCATCTTACAGCTTATAGCTTTGCATTTCATACTGAAGGTCATTGCCTGCACAAGAGTAGGTCATCCAACAGAGGGGTGGGGAGGGAATAGGAGGAGGGTTGAGGGAGTGGAGTAGAGGCAGAGGTCGTTCGGTTTCAGTCGAGCTCCCTCTCACCCCCACCCCATTTTTCCTTCGTCAAATAGGAATCGTTCAACTTCCATCCTCTGTCATGAGAAAATGCATTGATAATTTTTTCTAACAATTTATTATTGAAAAATTATCCAGTCAGTAGGAGAGAGGAATCGTACCACATGATGCCAGTGTCGACACCGCACTTACTCCACATGCCGCTCGCACACAAGTTTGTGGCAATGTCAGTGGTGTTGCATATAAACTAAACTTGCAATACATTTTTAACTACATTGCCTCGAACCCACGGAACTTCATGTGCTATATTCGCAACCTCAGCTAGCAGAACCGTTAACTGACGTCGAACACACGTAATTTAGAACCTACTTCTGCTTCCCCAAATCCTTATAACTGAGATGTATTACGAAAGCCACAAAACGAGTTAGAGACAGGATCACATCATCTCCATAGCAGAGCAGTTGTCTAGTCATCAATGGCATGTTCATCTACAACAAGTGGAAGAATAAATCACTTTCCTTGTCGTTGGTATAGAGCATTACAATCATCATTGTTATAGAAACGGTGTACTGCTTGTTATGTAAAAACACGAGACAGTGCTGTCGTATACAGGGAGGGAGCCCTACATGGCTTCATGCTGCAAGCAGCCATCGACCACAGCTATTTCTAATGACTTATGAACAATGTCTCTAAAATTTCAGACTTTGGATGAATTCAATTTCATTTTTTTTCTTCAGTCACACTGGTTTATGTTATTACATATGGTATGAGTTTCCGACATTTTGAGGGATACGTGGACTAAACTACAGCTTTATTGGAGACACCAAGTAGGCAAAATATGTATCAGAAATTTTAGGCCTTAAATAATAGCCTCAAAAAATTGTTCAATTGGGTAGTACGATATATCTGATATTTAAACTCTCTGTGGTGTACCTCGTTTTTCTTTCTTTGGGTTGTGGCAGATGGCGCTTAGCTCTTTGCAATTTATTATTGCTTAATGGTATTTTTATGTCAGTAGGGCGATGACTTTATTATGAGGTGATTTGCAAATGTGATGTACTTTATGCGATTTCACTTTTCAGTAGTTTATATACAGCTTTATTTAAAATGTGACTGATTCATCCAATAATTGGGGGAAGGGTGTATATACCCACTATCTCCTTTTTGTAACAGATAACTCAGGGGAGTGAGACAGCAGCATAAAAATGTTGATGACAGAGCTAGTTTTACCGTTTGTATTAAAAGCTGTATCATGAATCATTAACGTCTTAAAACAGGTGTTTCTAGTAAGAACGCATCTAGAATGGAAGTCCGACAGCGTTAAACTTCTTAATAAATATTGCAGTGTAGCTGAACATTTGATTTGCAAGACACTAGGGTAGCACACCAGCGAGGTTTGACCGTTAGCTGCTAAGTCATCATCATCATCATCATCATCATCATCATTTAAGACTGATTATGCCTTTCAGCATTCAGTCTGGCGCATAGCCCCCCTTATAAAATTCCTCCACGATCCCCTATTCAGTGCTAACATTGGTGCCTCTTCTGATGTTAAACCTATTACTTCAAAATCATTCTTAACCGAATCCAGGTACCTTCTCCTTGGTCTTCTCCGACTCCTCCTACCCTCTACTGCTGAACCCATGAGTATCTTGGGTAACCTTGCTTCTCCCACGCGTGTAACCCCACCATCTAAGCCTGTTCGCCCTGACTGCTACATCTATAGAGTTCATTCCCAGTTTTTCTTTGATTTCCTCATTGTGGACACCCTCCTGCCATTGTTCCCATCTGCTAGTACCTGCTATCATCCTAGCCACTTTCATATCCGTAACCTCAACCTTGTTGATAAGGTAACCTGAATCCACCCAGCTTTCGCTCCCATACAACAAAGTTGGTCGAACGATTGAACGGTGCACAGATAACTTAGTCTTCTTGCAGAAGAGAGTAGATCGTAGCTGAGCGCTCACTGCTTTATTGCACTGCAATCTATTGACCATTTTCTCCACTTCCTCAAATGTCATCCTATTTCCATCATCATTCCTATCCCATTCTACCTCGAAATCTGAAACATTACTGATAGTATTTTCACCTACATTGAGCAACTCTTCAAAATATTCCCTCCATCTGCCCAAGGCATCCACAGGATTCACCAGCAGTTTTCCTGATCTGTCCAAAATACTTGTCATTTCCTTCTTACCTCCCTTTCGAAGACTGCTAATTACACTCCAGAATGGTTTTCCAGCAGCTTGACCCAGTCTCCAACCTGTTTCCAAAGTCTTCCCAAGATTTCTTCTTGGGTGCTGCAATTATCTGTTTGGCTTTGTTTCTTTCTTCAACATAACTTTCTCTGTCTACCTGAGTTCTAGTATGTAGCCATTTTTGATACGCCTTCTTTTTCCTTTTACAGGCTGCCTTGACTGTGTCATTCCACCAAGCTGTTTGCTTCATCCTACTTTTACACACTACTGTTCCAAGACATTCTTTAGCCACTTCTAGTACTGTGTCCCTGTACCTTGTCCATTCCTTTCCCAATGACTGTCATTGACTACATTCAACTAACTGGTACCTTTCTGAGATCGCTGTTATGTACTTGTGCCTGATTTCCTTATCCTGAAGTTTCTCCACTCTTATCCTCCTACATATGGACCTGACCTACTGCACTTTCGGCCTCACAATTCCAATTTCACTGCAGATTAAATAATGATCAGCGTCATCAAAGACTCCCCTGAATACACGTGTGTCCCTCACAGTCTTCCTGAATTCCTGATCTGTTATTATATAGTCAATGACAGATCTGGTTCCCCTGCCTTCCCGAGTATACCGGTGAATGTTCTTATGTTTAAAAAAGGGGTTTGTGATTACTAAGCCCATACTGGCACAGAAATCCAAGAGTTGTTTCCCGTTCCTGTTGGCCTCCATATCCTCTCCTAATTTACCCATAACCTTTTCACATCCTTCTGTTCGATTTCCAATCCTGGCGTTAAAATCACCCATGAGCAGAACACTGTCCTTGTCCTTTACTCTAACAACTACATCACTGAGTGCGTCATAAAAACTATCTATCTTATCTTGATCTGTCCCTTCACAATGCGAATATACTGACACAATCCTAATTTTCTTGCTAGACACTGTCAAATCTATCCACATCAGTCGTTCGTTTACATACCTTATTGCAACTACGCCGGGTTCCATTCCTTTCCTGATGTAAAGCCCTACACCCCATTGTGCTATTCCTGCTTTGACTCCTGACAGGTAGACCTTGTATTCTCCCACTCCCTCTTCTTTCTCACCCCTTACCTGAATGTCACTAACAGCTAAAACGTCCAGCCCCATCTTACTTGCAGCCTCTGCCAGCTCTACCTTCTTCCCGGAGTAGCGCCCATTGATATTAATAGCTCCCCATCTCATAACCATTTGTTTGCCAAGTCGTATCTTAGGAGTCTCTGGTTTGTCAGTTATAGGTGGAACTCCGTCACCTCCAAAGGTCCGAGGCATTTTGCTCTGATTGTTGCCAGCATCATATTTAAAGTACCAGGGAAGCAGGTTGCTAGCCTTACTTGCCCCGGTTCCCATTGGGTATTACCCCTAACGGTTGAGGGACTAACCGGTGGATTTGGTAGTATTTGCCGTATGAGCACAAAGGTGACCATGACTCAGAATATGTCCGAGATGCCCTGCCTTATTCCAAAGTAACTGGCATCCCGACTGTCGGGACCACTTACTTGGCCACTCATACGTTGCCCGTGGTTCATGAACTAGGACATGACTACCGGAATCCACACCACGAACCACAGCTGGTAAGTAGCATCCTAAAACCTAACTGAAGCTGTATTCTGCTATAGCTATTACGTGCAGCAAAATGCACGACCCCACTATGGTGGGGCAGGGTTAAGATGGTGGGAAGCAACAGTAAATTCGTGAGTCTCAGATGCTGTTTGGTTCTCCAAGTCCAAATTTGTAGTTACTGTATAGAGAAAAGGTTTTATAGATGATATATACCAGATTAGAGGCATGTAAAATACTCCCAAGGCATTTGGTTGTTATTAAACCTCCATTTTTACTGCTGGAAGCAGCATCAGAGCACCATGTGGCAGCAAGAATATCCAGCACTACTCACCTGTGTAAAATATGCTTTTAGAAAGAAGCCTGCAGCTGTTCTCATGGAAATTTTACAGTTAACACATTAATCTCAGATAATACGCACTTGGTCAAATAGAACATTCCATGATTTTGTATGTATGCACATAGAATGGTGTTCCATGAATCTAAATAAAAAAATAATATGAGGCATGAATCAGCATTATCATTACAGTGTGTCTATGACCCTTTCCCACACTACATTAAATGCTTGATATGCCTCTGAGTGGTCTTTTCTTCTTTCATACTGCATAAGCTAATGCGTATAACATATGTAGATCAGCAGCCAATGGATTGCTAGAGAGCTGGTATATCACCTCCTTGTCCTGATACATCAACATCTACGTGATTACTCTGCTATTCACAATAAAGTGGCTGGCAGAGGGTTCAATGAATCACCTTCAAGTTGTCTCTCTAGCGTTCTACTCTCGAACGGCGCGCGGGAAAAACGAGCACTTAAGTTTTTCTGTGCGAGCCCTGATTTCTCTTATTTTATCGTGATGATCAATTCTCCCTATGTAGATGGGTGCCAATAGAATGTTTTCACAATCGGAGGAGAAACTGGTGGTTGAAATTATATGAGAAAATTCCGTCGCAACGAAAAACGCCTTTGTTTTAATGACTTCCACTCCAGTTCGCGTGTCATGTCTGTGGGACTATCTCCCCTATTCCGCGAAAATACAAAACGAGCTTCCCTTCTTTGTACTTTTTCGATGTCATCCGTCAGTCCCACCTGATGCGGATCCCACGGCGGACAGCAATACTCCAGAATAGGGCGGACAAGCATGGTGTAAGGAGTCTCTTTAGTAGACCTGCTGCACCTTCTAAGTATTCTGCCAATGAATCGCAGTCTTAGGTTGGCTCTACCCACAATATTATCTCTGTGATCTTTCCAATGTAGGGTATTTGGTATTGTAACCCCTAAGTATTTAGTTGAACTTACAGCCTTCAGATTTTTGTGACTTATTGCGTAATCGAAATTTAGCGGTTTTCTTTTAGTACTCATGTGAATAACTTCATACTTTTCTTTATTCAGGTCAATTGCCACTTTTCGCACCATAAAGATGTCTTATCTAAATCATCTTGGAATTGGTTTTTGTCATCTGATGATTTTACAAGACGGTAAATGACAGCATCACCTGCAAACAATCTAAGTGGCTACTGAGATTGTCTCCTATGTCGTTAATCTAGATCAGGTACAATAGAGCGAATATAACATTTCCTTGAGGAACGCCGGATATCACTTCTGCTTTACTCGTTGACTTTCCGTCTATTACTACGAACTGTGATCTTTCTGACAGGAAATCACGAATCCAGTCGAACAACTAAGGCGATATTCCATAGGCTAACAGTTTGGTTAGAAGACGCTTGTGAGGAACGGTGTCGAAAGCCTTCGGGAAATTCAGAAATATGGAATCAATTTGACTTCCTCTGTCGATAGCCGTGATTACTTCATGAGTATAAAGAGTTAGTTGTGTTTCCCAAGAACGATATTTTCTGAATCTGTGCTGACTACGTGTCAATAAATCGTTTTCTTCGAGGTACTTCATAATGTTCGAATACAGTATATGTTCCAAAACCCTACTCCAAATCGACGCTAGTGATATGGGCCTGTAATTCAACGGATTACTCCTACGTCCTTTTTGGGATATTGGTGTGACTTGAGGAATTTTCCAGTCTTTAGGTACGGATGTTTCTACCCGCCAGGGTGGCCGAGAGCGCAAACGCTCTGCTTCCTGGACTCGGGTAGGCGCGCCGGCCCCAGATCGAATCCGCCTGGAGGATTAACAACGAGTGTGCCGGCCAGCCTGGATGTGGATTTAGGCGGTTTTCCATATCATGCTAGGTGAATACTGGGCTGTTCCCCAGGTTCCACCTCAGTTACATGGCTCGCAGACATCTGAACACGTTCGCACTATTCCATGGATTACACTAGATGCAGACAGTTGGGATACACTAATTCCTTCCTGGAGGGGTGCAGGGTGGCACAGCAAGAGCATCCGGCCACCCCTTAAAATTAACATGCCACATATGATTAACCAGCATACCCCACAAATCGGAATTAAAGCTTGGAAAGAGAGGGAGGTATGAATCTTTCTGTGAGCGAGTGGTTGTATACAATTGCTAAATACGGATCTATTGTATCAACATACTCTGAGAGGAACCTACTGATATACATTCTGGACCGGAAGATGGTATAAAATCTGGACCAGAAAAGTTTCAGTATTGCTTACATTCACACAAGTCCAGAAAATCAGCGATCCAAAACAAATTCTAATATCTCGTTGTGCATGGAACAAACATAATAATAATTAGAGAGATAGTGAATATTTTACTGATATGAATTGCAACATATTGCTCATACCTTGCATCCCCCTAAGGACTCATGTGATTGGTGCATATACAATCATCATTAATAAAACAAATCATTACAGCAGAATAGGACAGTTTTGTGTGAAATATTATGTATTTATTTCTTTTTCATGCATCAGTAAAATCATGAATTGAGCACTTTCACCGTCTTTAGAAAAAAAGCGGTGGTGGTGGCAGCAGTTGTTGGGTATTGCACTGGCAGAGATACGTCCCCTGCACATATACATATCCTGACTGCTGGGTAAACCTAAAAACTATCATCGTCAGAACTTCCAATTCTTGATGTGTTCACTACTACTTGGTGCATGGTGGGAAAGGAAGATTTGGTGGCGATTTATGAAACCATATGCAATTCCAGCAAATACAGCAGATTGTTTCGGGAACCTTCTACAGGTAGTGAATGTTCATATCTTCCTGCTGCAATGCAGTTATTTGATGAACAGTATTCCTACTTACACATCTCTTGATTGTTAGGTAAACCGATTAAACTACCGTAAGCTCTCCCATTATCATGTCTTTCCAGGCTTGGTGAAGGCACTTGTGAATACAATCTGCTGCATATGCTTATTTTCTTTGGCTCGCTGTATTGCTGTTATAGGAAGATTGAATTTTTACTAACTGCAGGGATCAGACATCAGTGGCAACAATATCTCGACTGAAAAAAACTGCTCAACACATTCCATAATCTAGAATTAATACTTCGCTTTCCAAGTTCACATTCTTTTTTTGTTTTCTTCATACTGTCACTTCTCCATTTGATATAAAACAGCTCATATCAACCGTCGTCAGTAGACACCATGTCTTCCAGGATTCAGGAGAATTGAATTTATTTTCCCTTGCAAGTGCAACTCACTTCATTCTGTTCGATTTTATCCGGTGTGTGGTTTTATATGGCTTCTTCACTTCTCTAAGTAACCATCAGACAGAACTCCAGGATTCTTTACGCTTTGTTTTCGTACATTCTGTTCTGATGAAACCCATACGTAATTGGTGGGTTTACCAATGGTTTAAACAACATATAAATTCAAACATCTATTTATTTTATAAATGCAGATATGCACGATTCTCCCTGAAAACAAACCTCAGTGATTTTACAAATGTTTTGTTATATGACAATAACTACATTACTTCAACAGTGCTCTACACTGGGGACTAACAACATAGCATACTCATAGTACGCACACACTAGGCTTTGTTTCATAAATGTGAGTGCAGTCCTCAATATTCCAGTTGCTGTATACCTTCAATTATTTTGTGTTGTCTAGAGAATCCTTGATCTGATGAATGGGTGGTAGCATGATCTAGAAGAACAGTATTTTCATGCATATCTTTATTTCAGTCTCCTTCTGATGACAGTGTCCCACAGTGGTCCTATTGCGTGGTCATAATTATACTTTCGAGACTCAAGTTACAGAAGATGGAAAATCTGTTTCACCATATGAGTGTCAAACTTTATATTTACAACGTTCAGACTGTTTACCGTCTGGTATGGTGAAACACATGCACACAGTCAACATGGATAAGGCGAGCATGGTCAAGTACCACTGAGGGGGAGAGAGTGTTTCTGTGGAATAAAGAAGCAATCTCCATCGAGACACCGAGACTGCACGTTAACCTTGCCACTCATTTAGGGATACTAGTACTTTAACATCAGTTTATAGTGGATTTTCGAATATAACACTGGATGTATCTCCCTACATGTTTGTAGGCATTCTTCTTTAATTTGCTAACAGGATTATTTATGATAGCTTGAAAGTTCTTGGGTATATATATGTGTGTGGGTGGGTGGGTGGGTGGGTGCGTATGGGAAATTTGTACTTTTGAATAGAAAATGGTTTATTTCTCCTTACTTAGGTGCTGTGCTCCTATCTCAACCTCTTGTCATGGCTGTCATTTGCATTACGTCTCAGTTATGTGGATATTGGAGAACAGGAGTAGGTTATAACACTTGGATGGATGATTTTCCAGGTCTGCCAATGACTATGGGCAAGTGGGTGAAGATATTTGATTGAGAAGTAGCAGCTATGGTCTTGTAAACTGGCAGTAGCCAGAAAGGCAATGTGCTGACCAAATGCTCCTTCATATCTGCTTCCAGTAGTGCCCATGAGCTGAGTTAGATGCAGTGATAGGCTGTAACTGTTGGGCCTTTATGGTCTGTTTTGGACAGAGAGTAATTTAGTAGATGCTAATACATACATAACCAAACACACACACACACACACACACATATGTGTGTATATATATATATATATATATATATATATATATATATATATATATATATAATTATGCATGTTTTATCCGCAGGTGATATTGGACTAGCTGACAATGAAAATTCAGTGCATAACGTCCCCTACATTCCAGGCAATGTGAATGAAATGCACCAAAGTAGAATCACTGGCGCCATGCGACCACAGCATGATGCCAAGGAGGTGTCTTGATGTGCTTGCCCAATTCTGAGCTGGCGGCAAGATGCAACAATTATAGTTTGTGTGTTTAGGGAGGGGTCTCTCTCTCTCTCTCTCTCTCTCTCTCTCTCTGTGTGTGTGTACTACTGCTGTAAGATGCCATGCACTAGAACCATGACCCCTAGCACACAGTCTGGATGTGTATTCGCAAAAGTCACGTGACACAAGGAGCACAGAAAATCTCACAACATGTGTGTGCTGTGAGGCCACACATGACATATGTCGTCGCCACTCATATGCCAGCGACGTATGTGATGTCGATAGCGATTTTTTCTAAATGTAGATACTAAAGAATGTAAGAATAATAATTAGCTAGTTTGTTGTTGGTTGGTGGGGAGGCTTGCATGCCTCAGCGATACAGATGACCGTACCATAGGTGCAACCATAACGGAGGGGTATCTGTTGAGAGGCCAGACAAACATGTGGTTCCTGAAGAGGGGAAGAAGCCTTTTCAAGAGTTGCAGGGGCAACAGTCTGGATGATTGGCTGATCTGGCCTTGTAACACTAACCAAAACAGCCTTGCTGTGCTGGTACTGCGAACGGCTGAAAGCAAGGGGAAACTACAGCTGTAATTTTTCCCAAGGGCATGCAGCTTTACTGTATGGTTAAATGATGATGGCGTCCTCTTGGGTAAAATATTCCGGGGCAAAATAGTCCCCCACGGATCTCCGGGCGGGGACTACTCAAGTGGACGTCGTTATCACGAGAAAGAAAACTGGCGTTCTACAGAGTGGAGCGTGGAATGTCAGATCCCCTAACCGGGCAGGTAGATTAGAAAATTTAAAAAGGGAAATGGATAGGTTAAAGTAAGATATACTCGGAATTAGTGAAAATCGGTGGCAGGAGGAACAAGACTTTTGGTCAGGTGAATACAGGGTTATAAATACAAAATCAAATAGGGGTAACGCAGGAGTAGGTTTAATAATGAATAAAAAAGTAGGAGTGAGGGTAAGCTACTACAAACAGCATAGTGAACGCATTATTGTAGCCAAGATAGACACGAAGCCCATGCATACAACAGCAGTAGAAGTTTATATGCCAACTAGCTTTGCAGATGATGAAGAAATTGATGAAATGTATGAGGAGATAAAAGAAATTATTCAGGTAGTGAAGAGAGACGAAAATTTAATAATCATGGGTGACTGGAGTTCGAGAGTAGGACAAGGGAGAGAAGGAAACGTAGTAGGTGAATATGGATTGGGGGGGGGGGGGGGAAGAAATGAAAGAGGAAGCCGCCTTGTAGAATTTTGCACAGAGCATAACTTAATCATAGCTAACACTTGGTTCAAGAATCATAAAAGAAGGCTGTATACATGGAAGAATCCTGGAGATACTAAAAGGTATCAGATATATTATATAAGGTTAGACAGAGATTTAGGAACCAGGTTTTAAATTGTAAGACATTTCCAGGGGCAAATGTGGACTCTGACCACAATCTATTGGTTATGAACTGTAGATTAAAACTGAAGAAACTGCAAAAAGGTGCGAACTTAAGGAGATGGGACTTGGACAAAATGACTAAACCAGAGCTAGTACAGAGTTTCAGGGAGAGCATAAGGGAACAATTGTCACAAATGGGGGAAAGAAATACAGTAGAAGAAGAATGGGTAGCTCTGAGGGATGAAGTAGTGAAGGCACCAGAGGATCAAGTAGGTAAAAAGACGAGGGCTAATAGAAGTCCTTGGGTAACAGAAGAAATATTGAATTTAATTGATGAAAGGAGAAAATATAAAAATGCAGTAAATGAAGCAGGCAAAAAGGAATACAAACGTCTCAAAAATGAGATCGACAGGAAGTGCAAAATGGCTAAGCAGGGATGGCTAGAGGGCAAATGTAAGGATGTAGAGGCTTATCTCACTAGGGGTAATATAGATACTGCGTATAGGAAAATTAAAGAGACCTTTGGAGAAAAGAGAACGACTTGTATGAATATCAAGACCTCAGATGGAAACCCAGTTCTAAGCAAAAAAGGGAAAGCAGAAAGGTGGAAGTAGTATATAGAGGGTCTATACAAGGACGATGTACTTGAGGACAATATTATGGAAATGGAAGAGGATGTAGATGAAGATGAAATCGGAGAAACGAGACTGCGTGAAGAGTTTGACAGAGCACTGAAAGACCTGAGTAGAAACAAGGCCCTGGGAGCAGACAACATTCCATTAGAACTACTGACGGCCTTGGGAGAGCCAGCTTTGAAAAAACTCTACCATCTGCTGAGGAAGATGTATGAGACAGGCGAAATACCCTCAGATTTCAAGATGAATATAATAATTCCAATAACATGAAGAGCTGCATCAAACCAGTCTCAGGATGAAGACCACAACAAGAACAACAGTTTGTTGTGTGAAATCATGACTCGGGTTTCTAATGTAGAGAGTGTCCCTCCTAAGAGTCATCAGACGTATTTACTGTAATGTTTCAGCAGATGTTTGCTATTTCGTTTCTGCAACGTTTATCTGGAGTCAGCCGAAACAAATACTGCTCATCACATCTTTGATGCAATTACCAGTGTGGATGGAAAGCAATGGTGTCGATGTTACAAACAAATTTTATAATGAAATTTTAATTGCCCATTCATTACAATGGTCTAAAATCACTCTAGAGCCATCCTCGTCTTATCAGTGTGTGTTAACCAGGGAGAGTAAAATACAAAGAGTTTCCTGTAGTTCAACAGCTACAGCGCGCTCTGGTCCAGGTTGACTGCCACCGGCCTGCAGCAGTGCTACCAGTCGCTGCTGGTGTACTGATTACCCTTTGTGTTTTGCTGTCTGTATTAATACATATGGATTAAACAAGTATAGTATTAATGTGGAGCTGCTCTGTCGAATGGGCACGTAAAATTATGATGTAGAAATAATTTTGTTTGTAATGGAAACAAACCGCTTCTCATCAACGCTGGGCTTTGCAAGTGAGATGTGATGAGCACCTTTTTTGTTTTCTTTTGAGCTGATTCCAACTACACGTTGCAAAAACGATGTTCCAAACACCAGCCGAAACACCAGAGAAAATGCCCGTCATGACCCATAGGAGAGACACCCGGCAAACAACTAGATTTGTTCTACCTCAGGCAATGGTTGGACTGACTGATAATCCAGATAAAATAATGCAAATTAAACATATGTGCAATGCCACAGACATTGTCGCAAACTTCCGTGTCAGCGGTGCATAGAGTACGTGAGGCATGGCCATCGGTATTGACACTGACATCGTGGCAGTACAACACCTTTCTCCCATTAATTTGTTAATTTCTGTTGGTCAACAGGTCCTCTCATTCCAGAACTTGGATTTGGGGGGACGGGGGGGAAGTATTTTCTATTCACGTTGGATGACCTCTATTTTCCCCCCTCCCCCTCCCGTCTTCTACCCTCCCCACCCCTCTAGTGGATAATCTTGCCACGCGCTGACAATGACCATTAATATGATATGAAAAACTGAAATATAATACGAAGCTTATCTAGTTATCTCATTACTCCTCTACTGAGCATTCATTTCGCAGTATAACGTGATCTTGTGTATGGGAGCTTCTTATGAAATTTTAACCTCTCCGCAATATTTTTTTTTTTTTTTTTTTTTTTTTTTTGTAACATTGAGCTAGTCGTAAGGGAAACCAGGGAGAAATTTCTTAAGTACATTACAGTTCAAACACAAGGTTATTAGTTTTGAAGTTTTCTAAAGACTCTGTAATTTAGTCAGAGACAGCAAAGGACTTTGGTGATAGTTGAATATCTTGAAAAGATGATATTGCAGTGCCTGTGTTTGAAGTACAACGTCTGACCTGTACGGGAATATACAAAGTGGATGTACGCGTACAGGTTGTAGACGATGGCCGTCGACGTGTGGAAGTTTGGGTGTGCCCGTGAGTTGTGTACTGGCAGCCGAATGGCTTAGGACAGAGGGCTGCGTGCTCTCTGTAATAAAAAAACTGAGTCAAAGGGTCAACGATCAACTTTAACGGATGTCCTGTGACGTCCTTCCAGACCAAACGCAACGTACAATATAGAACAACATGAAAAAAATATGATTAGGCGACCGCTCGCGATAAGTGGGAAATCTGGTCCGAGTCCCGGTCCGCCACAAATTGTTACTGTCGTCATTTCAGTCTATAGCTAGTGGCGGTCCTTATACACAATTGTGAATACATTTAATGTCTTGAAAAGACATTATAAGATGAATATCAACAAATCTAAACTGAGAATAATGGAATGTAGTCGAATTAAATCAGGTGATGCTGACTGAGCTAGATCTTAAAATGAGACACTGCAGGTAGTTAAAGATTTTTGCTACTTGAGTAGCGTACTAATTGAGGAGGTGATAGTCGAGAAGATATAAAGTGGAGACTGCCAATGCCAAGAAACGCGTTTCCGAAATATAAAAATTTAAAAAAAATTAAATTTAATTGTCAAGAGTCCTATTCTGAAGAAATTTGTGTAGCTGCAGAATTTTACGGAACTGAAACACAGACAATAATTGGTGAAGACAAGAAGTGAATCGAAGCATTTCAGTTGTAGTGCTACAGAAGTATACCGACGATTATACGTGTAGATTAAATAACTCATTAGGAGTTACTGAATCCAACTGAGGAATTCATAGCACAGGCTGACGAAAAGGAGGAATCCATTGACAGAACAGATCCTACATCTACATCTACATGACTACTCTGTAATTCACATTTAACTGCTTGGCAGAGGGTTCGTCGAACCACAATCATACTATCTCTCTACCATTCCACTCCCGAACAGCGCGCGGGAAAAACGAACACCTAAACCGTTCTGTTCGAGCTCTGATTTCTCTTATTTTATTTTGATGATCATTCCTACCTATGTAGGTTGGCCTCAACAAAATATTTTCGCATTCGGAAGAGAAAGTTGGTGACTGAAATTTCGTAAATAGATCTCGCCGCGACGAAAAACGTCTTTGCTGTAATGACTTCCATCCCAATTCGCGTATCATATCTGTCACACTCTCTCCCCTACTACGTGATAATACAAAACGAGCTGCCCTTTTTTGCACCCTTTCGATGTCCTCCGTCAATCCCACCTGGTAAGGATCCCACACCGCGCAGCAATATTCTAACAGAGGACGAACGAGTGTAGTGTAAGCTGTCTCTTTAGTGGACTTGTTGCGTCTTCTAAGTGTCCTGCCAGTGAAACGCAACCTTTGGCTCGCCTTCCCCACAATATTATCTATGTGGTCTTTCCAACTGAAGTTGTTCGTAATTTTAACACCCAGGTACTTAGTTCAATTGATAACCTTGAGAATTGTACTATTTATCGAGTAATCGAATTGCAACGGATTTCTTTTGGAACTCATGTGGATCACCTCACACTTTTCGTTATTTAGCGTCAACTGCCACCTGCCACACCATACAGCAATCTTTTCTAAATCGCTTTACAACTGATACTGGTCTTCGGATGACCTTACTAGACGGTAAATTACAGCATCATCTGCGAACAACCTAAGAGAACTGCTCAGATTGTCACTCAGGTCATTTACATAGATCAGGAACAGCAGAGGACCTGGACGCTTCCCTGGGGAACACCTTCATCACTTCAGTTTTACTCGATGATTTGCCGTCTATTACTGCGAACTGTGACCTTCCTGACAGGAAATCACGAATCCAGTCGCACAACTGAGACGATACCCCATAGGCCCGCAGCTTGATTAGAAGTCGCTTGTGAGAAAGGGTGTCAAAAGCACCTAAGGCGTCGAAATTGTCAATTAGATAATGGAAGGATGTGTGGGCAGTAAAAGTTGTAGACGGGGACTAAAGCTTAAGTAGAGCAAGCATTCTGAAATGCATATCGGTTCCAAAGTTACGCAGAGATGAGGCATCTTACACAGAGTAGACTAGCATGGAGAGCTGTACGGAAACAGTCCGAACTGAAGATTACAGCAGCAACAGTTAACATTACTCAACATTTATGTTTCTGCGGTACACACAATATTGACTACTTTATTTTACACTCTCTGTGACTGAAGCTCAACCTTTCGTGGACTTTATACTTACTTATAAAAAAAGTTTCAGACTATTACATGGACAGAACCACAGTCTGTGACATATGACGATTATGTCTGAACCGATTCGATATTTCAATTCTCTATCCAAAATTGATATTACTTAATCAATATACAAACAAAAAACCATTTGTCAATGGAGCGAAAGTGCGGCATACTTCCTGTCCCTATCGCTTGAGTTTCTTCACAGCTGGCGACATGACCAGAACACTGAACACCGTCCGTATTACGATGGAACTACAACAACTCGACACTCGCCGCCGAATCAGCACTCTGCTACCAGCAGCAGCGACTATTTGACCTTACAGCCACAGTGGCGGACATTCTTTGGTCGAGCTATTCGCCTGCTGTGTGCGTCACCTATATTTCGCCATACACAGGGCAGCCGTTGTTAATTTGTCAACTGCCACTTGTACGTTGAGGTTTGGGATCAGGAGCTACCTATGACGCCCTGATTGGGTGCCGCCCTTTGCACTACGGTGACAGTCTGCATGTCAAACGACTCCATGACGATCGGCCGCCACGTCCGATCCAGCAGCAGATGACGTCTCTCATAGCGCTTGTGTAAGCCATCGCCAGCTGCCGCCGATACAGCACGAATGACGCCAGACTGCACTCGCAGGTCGAGGTAACGCACCCGTGGCAAATAGAAGAGTCTTATTTGTCGGCACCCTGCTACATCTTTTTCTTCTCTGAGCAACTGCCCTTCGAACCTGAATCACCTGGGTGAGAAGAAGCTAATCCACCATGTCGTAACGATGAACGGCTTGTCACACCTCCAGTAGTATTCGTACTAATCTGTCCAGGTACAGTTAGGAACCCCACAAGTGGAGGCAGAGCTTGTAGGCTTGTAACATGTGCTGGAGATACTCCACACACCAGCTACACCACCAGTGCCGTCACTAGTAAGTGGCAGTCTCTGTTCTTGGGCTCCTTGTGTCTGTTATTCCTGGTTTTGAGTATCTCCTTATTGTCTTTCCATGTGGTGATACACCATAGGCCGTTACGTCGGAAAAAGAGGGGAGTGTTTATCGAGGAAGCAGGTCAAGGGATCTACATACGAAATCCAGTGCATGTACTCACTGTACCTTACCGTGGATGACAGATACTTGTACCAAGTCCCATTGCGAGGTATGTTGGGCTTACCGATGAAATGGGCATCACACCAGATACTCTAGCGGAACTGCTTCGCTACACTGCAGCGAAAAGTACACGATCTTAGACTAAATTTGCTAAATGGGGCCATAGCAGAAGCGTCCACGTCGCGGCCCTGGTAGGACTACTTCTAGTCCTGCTGATTCTGCTACCACCAAGCCATTACAAGAAAGAACAAAATGCATGACGACTCTCATAATCGGTCCTTCTTAAGGCCACGTTTGACTATCGTCTCCATAAATGTGGAGGGATTGTCACCTGCCAAACAGGATATACTGGCTGATTTGTGCAGATCGAACGAATGTCACGTCCTATGCCTACAGGAAACGCACAGAGGCCCAAACAGCAATACACCTAAAATTGCGAGCATGAAACTGGCAATCGAACGGCCTGACGATCAATACGGAAGTGCAATTTTCATACGAGATGGAGTAGCCTACGACGGGTTTCAACCTTCAGACAAAAACAACATTCAACTTCTCAGAGTTGAGACTAATCCTATGACAATAACATTAATATATAAGCCTCCAAATACGCCATTCGAATATGACCTGCCGCGAAACAATCCCCTTCCCACGGGCAGTATTGTAATGGGTGACTTCAATAGTCTTCATACACGCTGGGGATACAATGAATCTAATGAAGACGGACTCAAGGTGGAGACATGGGCAAATGCTGAATCACTCTGTCTCATACACGACGCCAAACTGCCCCCCATCTTTTAACAGCGGCAGGTGGCAATGGGGATACAACCCTGACCTCGTCTTCGTCAGCCAGAACCTGGTAACTGAGTGCGTGAAAGATGTCCTGGGTCCTATTCCACACTCCAAACATAGACCCATCAAACTCACAGTAACTTCATCAGTGGTGCCAGTGCGGATTCCATTCCGACGAACGTTTAATTTTAAGAGGGCAAACTGGGAAGGTTTCGCAATTGGAATCGACGAAAAGCTGCAGACCCTAGAACCAACACCCAGCAACTACGACAAGTTCATAGAAATCGTCCAGAATGTATCAAGAAAGTCTATCTCTAGGGGCTGCAGAACGGAGTTTGTACCGGGCCTAACGAAAGACAGCCAGCAACTATACGATGCATATAAGTAAAAGTATGAGGAGAACCCATTCTCTGAAGAAACTCTTGAACTTGCAAATGCATTTACTGACCAGCTAATCGAGAAGCGCCGAGAAGAAAGGCAACATCTAATTGAAAGTGTAGACATGAAACATTCTAGCCGGATTGCCTGGAAGACAATTAAGAAGCTAAATAATGACCCCAAGCAGCAAACGGAAGCACCAAGAGTAACAGCCAACCACATAGCGCACCAACTCGTTCTTAACGGGAAAACGAAGACTCCAGCAAAAACCATCCCAATAAGAAGTGGTGAAAGTGACACGAACTACTACAGCCGTCCATTTACCACCGAAGAGCTAGAGTCCGCACTTAAATCTCTGAAACCTGGAAAAGCAGCAGGGCTAGACGACCTTAGGAATGAACAGATCCTTAAATTTGGCGAGTACACGAAAAACTGGCTGCTCCTACTTTTCAATACCTGTATCCGGCTAAACAATATCCCGAAAATCTGGAGAAAGGGCAAGGTCATAGCCATTCCAAAACCCGGCAAACCACTGGACGAGCCAAAAAATTTCAGACTGGTAACATTACTTTGCTGCTTGTACAAGGTGTTCGAGCGCATGCTGCTGAATCGACTTGTGCCTAATATTGATCATCAGATAATTCCGGAAAAGGCGGGGTTTCGCCCTGGGAAAATTTGCACTGGACAGGTCTTGAATCTTACCCAGTTCATAGAGCATGGGTACGAGAACCGCCTAATTACTGGAGCCGTACTTGTCGACCTCTCACCCGCACTCGACACTGTAGATCACAAACGGCTGCTCACTAAAATATACGCTATGACTAATGATTTCGGGCTGATACAAATTATATCAACTCTTCTCAGCAACAGACGGTTCATCGTAAACCTAGGAGGGAAGCGAAGCCGATGGCGTATCCAGAAAAATGGACTACCTCAAGGCAGTGTCCTCGAACCCACTCTTTTCAACATATATGTGAATGATCAACCAGTTGCACCAGGGACTAGGAGCTTTGCTTACGCGGACGATCTTGCAATAGCTGTGCAGGGTCGGAACTTTAACGTCGTAGAAATTAGCCTTACGAATGTCCTCAACGGTCTAACGCAATACTACGAAGCCAATTGCCTACGCCCGAACGCAGCAAAAACATTATCCTGCCTATTCCATCTTCGAAACCGAGACGCCAAACATACCCTAAACATCACGTGGAACAAACAACGGATCGCGTTCAGCAGCACTCCTTGTTATTTAGGCTTCACCCTTGATCGCACACTTACTTACAGACATCATGTAGACAAGGTCAGGGGCAAATTATCAACAAGAAACAACCTCCTGAGTAAGCTCACCTCCACAAAATGGGGTGCCGACCCACATAGTTTACGTACGTCGGCACTTGCACTCTGCTACTCGGTTGCTGAATACGCTGCCCCAGTCTGGGAAAGATCAGCGCATGTGAAACAAGTAGATCCTCTGCTGAACGATGCCTGTCGCGTAATCACGGGATGCCTAAGACCCACCCCGGTTAGCCAACTTTATTTGATTAGTGGCATAGCTCCACCTGTAAGCTGTCAGGCAAATCCAACACCTTCCATGAAAACCCTGACATGATAAGCAAATCCAGTCGTATGTCACATAGCTCCGAATAAATCGTGACATTAAATTAACCATAGTAATATGAGTAACGAGTGAGCAAATGGAATACCACAAACACAAGAATGCCTAAATGTATGTCATACCTTCCCACCGTGAGACAGACACAGTTCCGAGGGGAGAAACGAGAACAGAAGCCGAGAGCAGAACCGTGTTAAGCTGGAAGGCCCTACGATAAGGGACGGACACCCACGTCGCCAGTTAACCGCTAGGACCACCCCTCAGCCCATGTTAAAAGCTAGAGCCCTCCAGAAGAACAGTATAGATCTTACGATAACACAAAAAGGGCTACCCTAGCCGCAAGTTTTAGCGTGAGACTTTTTCGCGTCTCTGTTACGCCAGGACCACCCCCCAGCCCATGTTAAAAGATAGAGCCCTCCAGAAGAACAAAAATGGCTCTGAGCACTATGGGACTTAACATCTGCGGTCGTCAGTCCCCTAGAACTTAGAACTACTTAAATCTAACTAACCTAAGGACATCACACACATCCATGCCCGAGGCAGGATTCGAACCTGCGACCGTAGCGGTCGCGCGGTTCCAGACTGAAGCGGCTAGAACCGCTCGGCCACACCTGCCGGCTCCAGAAGAAGAACAGTATAGATCTTATGATAACACTAAAAGGACCACACCAGCTAGAGGTTTTATCGTGAGACTTTTTCGCGTCTCTGTTACGTTGTAAACTTTAAAAACATTGCCCTACCACGAAAAGTATAACGTTTCTCATTGGATAGACAGAATTTTTGTAGGCGGAGCTTAAGGTTAACATTGAGACCCTGATTGGTCAGATGAAAACGCAGCCAGATAGTTTTTTTTAAACCAACTTCGGTAAATTGTAGTAAGGAGAAGTTAGGAGGGAGTTGCTTCCGAGACGGCGAGGTGAGCGGAGCTGTGCTGCCCGTCACCCCCTGACGAACACCGACAAGGTAATGAACGTACGCGATGCCGCATTTTTGAGCGCATAAGGCTTCACTCAGAACTGCAGAAGTCTCATCTGTTATATCCCCGTTTTGCGTAATACTAGTGTCGATCGTCAATTAAAGCTCATGGTGTTCACATTTGCCACACCAGCCACTGTAATTTACGACAAGTTGGATAAGTAATTAAAGATAATTGAGGGTCACTGTAGACCATTTTGATAGTTTTCTCTTTTGTGAAAGTTAATTTAAACCTAGATTATAGATGTGATATGGCATAGGTCATCCTTAGATCCATTGTAGAACTTGGAAATCCATTCAGGGAATATTCGTTCACATTTTTGTTGAACGCAGTTGGTTTTTATCATCCTGTATTAAAACATTTCCTTTTATCAATAGTGCAATTTATAAACAATGTTTTGTGAGTAGAATAAAATTTCCAATGGTAAACTTAACTGCTTTTTCGACGTTATTTTACCAGCTAACTAAAAATAGGAAAGCCTTGAACCTCTTCCACTAAATTTAGTTAGTATTAAGATTCTTTTACAGGGAGTGCAGCGGAGCTGACGCTGAAATCATTAAGTATTTGGTTGTATGATCGCTAGTCTCACTGAACTCTTCTGAATTCTATATGTCATGTGTGGTCTGACGTCTCCTTACCAGCAACGGGTCCGAGGTTCAAACTAGTCAATTCCCTAAAAAACACGCTCAGAGCGTCGTTGCGCGAAAGTGGTAGGGAGACACGATATAGAACAAACACGCAGAATGTTAGACACCCAACATCAGACGAGCTATAGAAAGCGAAGCAGAGCGCCTCAAGCAGCTGCGGGACCAGCGCCATCCTCTCTTCGGACAAAACCCTCCACACACACGTCTAAAATCAAGACGGCGTTTCCTCACCTCAGTTCAACCGCTCGAAACCTCAAAACAAAAGGCCAGATTGTCAAAATGGCAAGCAACACTGCCTACGGGAGAGCAGGCACCTCTAATCTCACCCAACGAACAACTGGCCTCTGGAAATGAATTAAAATGGCCTCAACCGCCTACGAACTGGGGTGGGCAGATGCAACGTAAACACGTGTAAATGGGGATACCGAGACGGGACGGACACGTGTCAGTGCGGACAGACCCAAACAATGGACCACCTCCTGGACTGCAGCAACATGGGAGAAGTGTGCAGGAAAGAAAATCTGGCAGTGGCAGTTAAATGCGCTGAATTTTGGCGGGACGTGATATGATACATATACTATGTTTGTCTTTATATTGTAATGTGACTCCACATTTGTGTTTGTTTTATTTATATATATGTGTATTGTATTTGTATTTGTGTGTATATGTAATATGCGGGTTGTCTATGGCTTGGACACGATTAAATAAATAATAAAA
Organism: Schistocerca nitens; assembly: GCF_023898315.1. Lineage (NCBI taxonomy): Eukaryota > Metazoa > Arthropoda > Insecta > Orthoptera > Acrididae > Schistocerca > Schistocerca nitens. The sequence goes on along the minus strand of NC_064619.1, from coordinate 1,248,654 downwards.
ATAAATTTGCTAAATATATGCGCTCCAAGTGTTCACCAGAAATTTACTCTAATAGATGTGTAGACTGACGTCGACAAAGCGCCTGAGTTGTTTGCAGAGCTTTTCCTTCTTCCTATTTCCGTGCCTTGCTCTTTTTGCTACTGTCTGTTATTCCTTTCTCCTTTTCTTTAAGAATTTGAAAGCTGAATGCAAACTCCAAATTAACTATGTTATCTCTAACCAGAACGAAAGATGAAAATAAAATAGGAATCAGTAGACCAGCGTTATGACTGATACTGCATAATCAGGCCTATGGTTTGATCTTAAGAAGAATTTTTGTCTTTACATCACGTGAAGATGGCTGGAAGCAGCACATTGTCTATGTGGGATATCAAACAAAGGAATCAACATACAGGCCATGGCTGCATTCGAAAGTCCCTCACACAGTAAGAGTGTTAAAAACAGTACGACGTGTACATGTAGGAACCGAAAATGTGTAGTGGTGATTAAAGCGCTCATTGAATTATGAATAGGTGTTTAATCGAGATAGCACAGGCTGCATTTAGGAAAACGCCTGCGAGAAATAAAACACGTTAATCATTACTGTGGAGGCAATACATGCTGAATGTTTTACTCAGAAGGTATGAACATGAAATCAGTACCAACTTTAACTGCTGATTAGAGGCAATTACGTGAATGAGTTCTTGTCTTTACATTAATGAGACGTGAAGTTGACAGGTAAGTTTTTTGTTACGTGAGGTAATTCATTTTATGGTTACAAGCAAAGAGAGGCGTCATTCTCGTCTGGGCCTCCTCCTCTCATTTTTTATTCACTGTTTCACTATATTGAAAATAAAATTACATGAGTTTGTTCCTATTCGATATCATGTTAATTTACCAACAAATAATGAGATTACTCGATTTATATGTAACAGAGTCTTCAGTCGATTTCCATTCCTTACATTCTTCTCACATTCAGAAAGACATCAGTACATGTGGTAAAGTACGCAGGAGGCCAATATCCGCCAAAGGTTCCAGTGCTTGTGGAATTCGAGGAATTTATGATGGGCTTCCTGTTTGGAAACATGTCAGGCAGAAAGAATGCGACAGGAAAGCAGAAGACATTTGGCTGGGCCATTTGCTGGGGCGCTTTGGCGCCTACACGTGTCTGAAAATGGAGGGGAATGCTGCTCTGACCAGGGTCGACAGATCTGCAAGAGGGCGCTTTCTCTTCAGAAATGAGGAATGAACAACGGAGAGCGACCGTCTGGGTAATAAAGCTGGACCTTCGGCAGTGTTCAGCTGGTACAAGGAACGCCGTAATATTTTGTTCCCTGAAAACCATGACCCTTAGGAATGTGGTGGCAGTGTTTCAGGACAGATATTATCTTTTCCAGAATCTCGTGAAAGCAAAGGGCACTTACAGTTACATGTTTGGTTTTTAACTTGCAATGTTGTGGGGGAAGCAACTCAATTCCTGCGTGAAAAGCTGAAGCGGTGAGTTTCGGTGTTCATGTGCTCCAGGCGGGAGAGAGTTTGATAGGTTCTTCTGTGGTGACTCCGTTACTGAGATTTAAATATTACTAGTTTTTTAACTGGTGGCAGTGTCTAACATCTGCCTCGCGATTGGTACACTGCTTCCAGCTCATGTGGCAGACCATGCATGGCGCTTCAGTCTGGTTCCATGGTGAGAGGTCTTAAGAGTGCAGCCAAGTTTGTAGCGAGCAGTTGCTCGTACTCAGGGTTGAGAAATTTTCAGTAGCTTGCCTTTCTTTGAGACAGAAGTCTTCCATCCTGCACTGGGTTGTGCAGCGGACCTCGAACATCAGCGTCGATGGCTTAGGTTGGCAGCCTACCTGCACACTCACTCGTAAATGAAGCAAGCGTGCGACCTGAAGAAACATCGCGTCAGTTGCAGTCGTAGTCATAGAGTCAGCTGTGATGAGAACCGAGTGCAGGGCAAAGTCTTTAGTCAGCAACGAGTGGTAAGATCGTTGGATTTCAGCTTAGGCTGTGTGGGTTTTATATTAGCAGTAATACGTTTTTGTGCAGACCACAGAGCTTAGGCATATAGTTAATGATCTTTTGACTCTTTCTCCTTGTATTGTTTGAGGCAGTCTAGTAATAAGTCATTTTAACAGTTAAATGGGACGGAATATGTGTTGGAAACTCATGAGAAAGGTAACTGTTATTGTTTCCTTAACGATAACAAATGGTTCAAATGGCTCTGAGCACTATGGGACTCAACTGCTGTGGTCATAAGTCCCCTAGAACTTAGAACGACTTAAACCTAACTAACCTAAGGACAGCACACAACACCCAGCCATCACAAGGCAGAGAAAATCCCTGACCCCGCCGGGAATCGAACCCGGGAACCCGGGCGTGGGAAGCGAGAACGCTACCGCACGACCACGAGATGCGGGCTAACGATAACAATTATGCTCTTTGCTCCACAGATCCCAGATAAATGTAGGTTGCTTGTTATTTGATAACAAAGCTACGTAATTTCGTGTGTTGGAGAGTTCATTATAGTCCTTTGTTTTCAAGCGATTCACGTTTGGGACGATCCAGATTTTATAAATGAACTAACTCCATTGTGTCGTCGACTTTCAAAAGTTTCAAGTGACTCTAAACACTATGACACCTACCCTCTGAGGTCATCAGTCCCCTAGACTTAGAACTACTTAAACCTAACTAACCTAAAGACATCACACACATCCATGCCCGAGGCAGGATTCGAACCTGCGACCGTAGAAATTTCGCGGTTCCGGACTGAAGCGCCTAGAACCGCTTGGCCACAGCGCCCGGCTGTCGATATTCACTTCGTAGACACTGCGACCACCTTAAATGTACCGTCGAACCCACCGCAATGTAGCTGCTGCAGACATTTCTGTAATTATTTTTTGTAGCATGTCAAGCAGGGATTTGCAATATTTCCTAATGTATGACAGTTTTTTAGCCACTACATGGGGGCTACATCCAACTCTAGGTCCAGAATTTGAGGCCACAATAGGAACATTGCTTCATCAGACCTGGGGGATTCTTGCATAGAAATTGGCGATCTTGGAAATTTTGTTTTAATTAGGACTGTAAGTCTTTCTCCTTGCTGTTCAGAAATTGTGAATGTTAAATACCCAGGGAAAATTTTGGTGTATAGGATAGGTGATATAGATAAGCTGAATAATTGCAAATACGGTTATTTTGAAGGACAATAATTTTTGTAATAATTAATGTTAAGCTTTGGCACATTTACTAATTTGTATTTTCATTTCAAGCCTGTGGGTTTGGTCAACTCGTTGCTTTCTTACCATTTTGATTGTGTTTGTGAGAACGTTAGTGACTCAATCACTGCAACTCAAAGGGCAGTAGTCAGTTTGACGAAATATTCAGGATAAAATTAGTGGGGAAGATTGGTACAGATGAGGACGAAAAGTCAGAGTAACAGTAGAGCAGATATGGATGAGGTTACTGGGGTAATACATGCAGGGGCTGTGTACAGACCAGAGAGTTTGGTAGCAGTGAAAGATCAGACCACATGGAGAAGATCTTTTTTTGAATCATCACTCTTCTGATCAATTTGATGTGCCCCCCACGAACGCCTTTCCTGTGACAATCTTTACACCTCAGAGTAGCACTTCCAACCTTCATCCTCAGTTATTTGTTAGATGTACTGCAGTGTCTGTCTTTCACTACAGTCTTACGCTGTGCTATCGTCCCGTCCCTTCTCGTCAGTGTTTTCCATATATTCCTTTCCTCGCCGATGCTACGAAGATTCTCATCACTACTTAGCTTATCGGTCCAAGTACTTTACAATACTTTTCTGTAGCACCACATCTGCTCTGTTCCCATTTTCCCACAGACCATGTCTCACTACCATACAATGCTGTGCTCCAAACTTAATTTCTCAGAAATTTCTTTGTGAAATTAAGACCTGTGTTTGATGCTAGTAGGTTTCTTTTGGCCAGGAATGTCTTTTCTGCCAGTGATAGTCTGATTTTTATGTCCTCCTTGATCTGTCCGGCATGGTTTATTTTGCTCCCTAGGTGGCAGATTCCTTAGTTACATCTAATTCGTGACCACCAATCCCGATGTTCAGTTTCTCGATGTTCTCGTTTCTGCTAAATCTCATTAGTTTCGCCTTTCTTCAGTTTGCTATCAGTTCGTATTCTGTTCCTATTAGTCTCTCCATTCCATTCAACAAATCCTGTAATTCTTCTTCCCTTTCACTGAGAATAAAATAAAATTAGTTATAAATTCAATGGGAAGAACACCCTTTCCATCCTGGAACAGTGTGGCCATAACGTCGTAAAAAGTAACAATGTGTTTAAAGACTCCTCCTCATCCTTGTCATACGGAATGAGAAAGTCAGTGTAGCTCCTATTAGTTGTTTTTTGTGTTCGTGTGTCAAAAGTCGAAGGCCCCACCTAGCTCATACTTTTCAGTAGCCCAGATCACTATTAACAGTTTGATAAATAACTGATCATGAAATTCAAGGAAAACTGAATGTAAGTCTATTCATTAGTTTTTTCCTCAGTCCTTGTCTCTTGTTCGCCAATCGGAACTGAAGGTCCTCTAGATCGCTCTTCATTATGTCTATCATAAATGTGGTGCATTATTTTCGAAGTGAAGCTCCATTGCTCACACTTCCAAAAGCTTCGTTATCTGTACGTAGATTTCGATTCATTGAACTTTTTTTCGCTTCAAGGAATCGTATTATGCTGACAAATTCTCACTTTACGAGATTCTTAATTGTGTGTTACGTTTTACAATCATACAAATAACGACTGTTTCAGCTCGCTGTTAGCGTTGTACTGACGCGAATGATTAGGAATGTCTGATACGCGACACGATTGGCTGGAGAGTTGTGTAGTCCGTCAGATCTAAACCTTCTTTACTTTTAGGATGAACCTGGCGTGATGCTGAAAATTCAACGACATTTTGTTGATGACGAGCGGAGTTGCTTCAGAGCTATTTGTGGGACCAGTCCGGAGGGCTGTGGGCGTAGATCGGCCTGTCCGCGTCCAAATATTTTCCTTGTCGCCTGCGGCAGCGTCGTGTGGGGCGCCGCTGAATGAGCGCTGATTTCCCCTGTGCGGCGCCGGCAAATTGGCCAGCGAGCCGCCTAGCAGCGCCGCTACCCGCCCTGCCGCCTTGCGACCGGTTGCCTATTACCCGGCGCCGCGGACGCCTTTTATACAGAGTGCACCGCCTAATTCCCTATTACGCCCAGCTACCACGGTTAATAATAACTTGGAAATCGAGTTAAACAAAAAGAGATGGCCCCCGCATTGGGTACTAACCTTAGTAATAACTGTGACAGACGCTATCTGATGGCTTCTCTGACTAGACAGCAAAGTGGTGCTTGTTGTTTGTAAAGATATGGCACTTTATGTAGGTGCCTCCCTGTAGATATCCCCCTAAAATTCCTGAACGCATATCTCACTCGTTATGTGACACATGCCACTCTCCCTGTGTTACAGCCTGTAGCCACCAAGAAGACTACGACTTCCATAATTAACAGTCTGTTAGTTAACGAATTTCAAGGCAAAAACTATGAAGTCCATCGATAAAATATTGGGCAATAGTGCTTCTGTTCTCAAAGTCTAAATTTTATGTTCACGTCATCCATTAACTGGCGTTATTGTCTGCCTCTTCAACTAGTCAGTGATGGTCATGAATTTTCCATCCCACTCAAAATGTGGCAGAGCAAGTACGTGTAATGCAGTAGTCGTCAAACTGTAGCTGGCGAGCCACATGCGTTTCTGTGGCCATATGATTGTGGCTCTTCTGCACAATACCACCTGAGGTCGCACACGCACAGCGCTACAGCTCTTAATCTTCTCCAACTTAAAGAATTTTTAATTGGAATGGGGAGTGAGTACTGAAATCTTCTACTACATAACAAAGCACGCTATTGATCAGAGGAAACATTTTCAACCGGTTTGCTTCCTTATTAAGACAAAATTAAAGCATTTCACCGTGAGAAACATGTCACTATCCAGAACTAACGAATGATCTGTGACTCAAACAATTTTATTTCATTGTAGGTGTTACGTCTGATCCATAAAATCGAATCGAAATGTCAAAAAGTCTGTAATGACGTTAAAACACAAATTTGTGAGCATTTCCAACCTATTTTTTCGCGTCATGAAAATGCATTACAGAATCACGAAGCAGCCATAAAGGAACTGCAAACTATAGTTCATGAAAATCACGACACCATGTAAGCTAAAATTGACTTAGTTGCATCTATCGATTCGGTTACGCAACTTGCAAAAACTCAGGAAAACTTAAAGGACACAGTAGATACTCTGAAAATTGGTTCAGAAAGACACATGGAGGAAATTAGTTCATTATCAGAGAAAGTAGTTGAACTTTCGGATCAGCTAAATAATTTATCTACGAAGGTAGATGATAATCTGAATGACACAAAACCTGTAGTCTTTAATGACACAGAAGAGTGCGAACAAATTAGGAAATTCAAACAAAATCATAATCAAATTAATACGCAACACCAAAGAGAAATCCGGGAAGTACAAGATCAGTTGACACAGGTAATACAGGAATTACATATTTTAGAGGACACTCGCGCTCCAATACGGGAAGAGGGACATAGAAATACGGAACAGCCACAAAATAATAACACAGGGCACTTCGGAAATTATGAAAGAAATTGGCAAGGTACACCGAATTTTGAAATGGAACCGCCGAAACGACGTAACAATGACCGACATGCGACTCGCCGACATGATGATTTTGACTATAAGCTGCTCATTACTACACATAAATTCAAAACATTTAAGAATTCTGGCAACGACATTCATCCACAAGCATGGTTCCATCAATTCTCTCATTGTTTTCCTCCCAACTGGTCATTAGAGCACAGATTAGAATTTATGTGTGGCTATTTAGAGAATGAACCAGCTGTAAGAATGCGATCGGTCATTCACGATTGCCACAGTGAAGGAGAATTTTATCATGCCTTCCTCTCAGCATATTGGTCTCAAGCTACACAAGACCAAGAAAACATAGCATCATAATGATGAAACATTTCGAACAATCTGAATTTTCCAGTCTTGTGAAATATTTTGAAGATATGTTGCACAAGAATCAGTACCTGTCAAACCCATACAGCCCCTCAGAACTCATCCGCATTTACTTAATCAAATTACCTGAACATTTGCGACATATTATTTTGGCAGGACGTTGCAAAGACGACATTGAAGCTTTTCAGGGACTGTTACAAGAATTGGAAATCGGCACTGACAATCGCGGAATGCGAAAACAGGAGCACAACAACTACAGGACAAATCCGTCACAATTCCGCGATGAAAGAAATAATAACTGGACACGACAAGGCTATTCTTACAACTAAAATCGTGAACAAAACAGACACCACCCATATGTCAACCACTGGCAGAGTAATAGTTACAGAGAAAGATCGCATTTCCGTAGTAATGAATATGACAGAGACAGTCATCACAAGCTTCACGAGAAAAGAAAAAGTTGCTTACTCAGGGGTTGGAAATATAAATTCTGATTCACTGTACAAACTCATTGAAACATGTCCAAGAAAACAATTCTGTTACTGACGTCTAAAATTTCGAAACAACATTTTTAAATTTGAAGAAAGCTTTTCTCAACCGATTCCAGGAAACAGAAAAGCAAAGCGACATTAGCCTTTGTTAAAAATAAAGATCTTAATGTTACTGTAATAGAATTAAATTTGTCTCTCTGAGACATTGAAACTGGTAAATTTGAAATGTACTTGGTGAATTCCAAAAACTAATAATCGTGGATCACTAAATTTGAAAGCCTTTGTACCGATGCAGATATAGTGGAGGAAAACAAACAATTTGCTTCACAGCGCAGATGGTCTTCTTTGGAAGAACTGGAAATGGAGAGTATGTTTTTTTAATACATTCTTTTAATACATTCTTGATTCAAACAATAATAATCAACTTGCGTTTGATATTCTTCCTTTATTCTGATCTACACATTCATGTACACAATCATTTTCAAGCATGAATCTTATCAAGAGTCTGTTAACATGCAATCCCACTAATGGGAACCTGAAATCGTGACTAAAATTAAAAGACTATTGTGTTTTTGAGATAGGAAGGGGCCGACATTTGTGACCTCAAGCAGACTCAGGACTTTTAGCAAAGATCAGCTTAGGAATGCTCAAAAAATTGTTCAAATGGCTCTGAGCACTATGGGACTTAACATCTGAGGTCATCAGTCCCCTAGAACTTAGAACTACTTAAACCTAACTAACCTAGGGACATCACACACGTCCATGCCCTAGGCAGGATTCGAACCTGCGACCGTAGCAGTTGCGCGGTTCCGGACTGAAGCGCCTAGAACCGCTCGGCCACAGCGGCCAGAGCTTAGAAGGGCCCTATAAATTTAGTAAATGTATACCTTCCTATATAGTTTAAAAAATAGCCTCTCAAAGAAATTTCAGTAGGTGTACTATGTTGACTAATGAGCTGGCCGGCCACTGGCCCCATACAGAGAATACTGTTGTACTTCCAGTTTTACCGCAGATAAACATTTAATGCTCATAAATGTAAGTGGTTATGCAAATCTGTATCCTACACATGCATGTACATGACAGCTCCGCAACTGTCACTTGCAACACTGTCAACGCGTTATTCGAGGCACTTCCACGCTATTCGTCTACCATTCAAATCTTGAGCAGCGCGTAGGAGCAATGAACACTTAAATCTTTCCAAGCGAGCTCTAATTCCCCTCGTTTTGTTACCAAGATCATTTCTCCCTATGAATGTGGGAATTAACAGAATTTTTTCTCAGTTGGAGGAGAAAGTTGGTGATAATATCCTGCCGCAAAGAAAAACACCTTCGTTTTAATGATTGCCACGACAGCTCACGTATCATATCCGTGATACACCCTCCGGTATTTCGCGATAGTACAAAACCAGCAGCCCTTCGTTGAACTTCATCGATCTCTTCTGTCAATTGCAAACGGTAAGATGCCCATACCGCATACTACTCTAGCAGAGGTTGGGCAAGCGAAGGTCTAGACTGTTTCTTCAGTGAATTAATTAAACATTCTCAGTGTTTGCTAATAAAATGCAGCCTCCCGTTCGCCGTCATCACAAAATTATCGCTTTCATAGCTGTAATCCGTGGTATTTAGTTGACTTGACAGTCTTTAGATTTCTGCCATTTATCGTGTAAGAAAATTTACGGATTTCTATTAGTACTCACGATGATGACCTCAAACATTTCATTACGAAGTATCAGATGCCTATTGTTTGGACATACAGATATCTTGTCTAAATCAGTTTCTATTCCTTTTAATCATCTTATAACTTTTAAACACGGTAAAAGACAGCATCAACCGCAAACAATCTAAAAAGGCTATGCAGATTGTATCCTAAATCGTTTATGTAGATAAGGAATAGCAGAGAACCTGTAACACTTCCTTGGGAAACGCCAGATATTACTTCTGCTCTGCTCGATACATTTCCGTCATATACTACGAACTCTGACCTTCCTCACAGAAAATCACAAAACCAATCGCACAGCTGAAACGATACTCCATAGACAAATAATTTGATTAGAATCCGCTTGAATGGGACGGTATCAAAAACCTTCAGTAAATCTTGAAATATGGGGTCAATATGAGATTCCCCCCATAAACCATGGACCTTGCCGTTGGTCGGGAGGCTTGCGTGTCTCAGCGATACAGATACCCGTACAGTAGGTGCAACCACAACGGAGGGGTATCTGTTGAGAGGCCAGACAAACGTGTGGTTCCTGAAGAGGGGCAGCAGTCTTTTCAATAGTTGCAGGGGCAACAGTCTGGATGATTGACTGATCTGGCCCTGTAATATTAACCAAAACGGTCTTGCTGTGTTGGTACTACGAACAGCTGAAAGCAAGGGGAAACTACAGCCGTAACTCTTCCCGAGGACATGCAGTTTTACTGTGTGTTTAAATGATGATGGCGTCCATTCGGATCTCTGGAAGAGGAGTACTCAGGAGGACGTCCTTATCATGAGGAAGAAAAATGGCGTTCTACAGATCGGAGCGTGGAATGTCAGATCTCTTAATCGGGCAGGTAGGTTAGAAAATTTAAAACAGGAAATGGATAGGCTAAAGTTACATGTAGTGGGAATTAATAAAGTTCGGTGGCAAGAGAAGCAAGACTTCTGGTCAGTTGAATACATGGTAATAATTCAAAATCAAATAGGGGTAATGCGGGAGTAGGTTTAATAATGAATAAAAAATAGGAGCGCAAGGAAGCTACTATGAACAGCATAGTGAACGCTGTTATTTAATGGTAGGATAGAGATTTGAGAGCCAGATTTTAAATTGTAATACATTTTCATTGGCAGATGTTGACTCTGAGCCCAATCTATTGGTAGATTAAAAACTGAAGAAACTGCAAAAAGGTAGGAATTTAAGGAGATGGGACCTGGATTAACTGAAAGAACCAGAGGTTTCAATGAACTTCAGAGAGAGTATTATGGAACGATTGACAAGAACGGGGAAAAGAAATACAGTAGAAGAAAAATGGGTAGCTTTGAGAGATGAAATAGTGAAGGCATCACAGGATCAATAAAGTAAAAACACAAGAGGTAGTAGAAATCCTTGGGTAAAGAAGAGATATTGAATTTCACTGATGAAAGGAGAAATAAAAATGAAGAAAACGTTTCAAAAATGAGATCGACAGAAAGTGCAAAATGGCTAAGCAGGGATCACTAGGGGAAAAATATAAGACTGTAGAGGCACAAATCACTAGGGGTAAGAATGATACTATCTACAGGAAAATTAAAGAGACCTCTGGAGAAAAGAGAAACACTTGTATGAATATCAAGAGCTCAGATGGAAAACCAATTCTAAGCAAAAATGGGAAAGCTAAACGGTGAAAGACGTACATAGAGGGTGTGTACAAGGGCACTGTACGTGAGAGCAATATTATAGTAATCGAAGAGCACATAGATGAAGGTGGAATGGGAGGTACGAGGCTGCGTGAAGAGTTCGATAGCACACTCAAAATCCTAAGTCGAAACGAGACACAGAGAGTAGACAACTTTAGATTAGAACTACTAATAGCCTTCGTAGACTCAGCTCTGACAAAACTCTAGCAGCTGGTGAGCAAGATGTATGAAACATGTGAAATACCCTCAGACTTCAAGAAGAATATAATAATTCGAATCCCAAAGAATGCAGACGTTGACAGGTGTGAAAACTACCGTACTATAAGTTTCAAAAGTCACAGCTGCAAAATACTAACACGAATTCTTTACAGACGAATCGAAAACTGTTAGAAGTCAACCTCGGGGAAGATCAGTTTGGATTCGTGGAAATGTTGGAACGTGTGAGACAATAGTGACCCTACGACTTATCTTAGATGATAGATTATGAAAGGCAAACCTGCGTTTCTAGCATTTGTAGACTTAAAGGAAGCTTTTGACAATGTTGACTGGAATACTCTCTTTCACATTTTGAAGGTTGTGGGGATCAAATACAGGGAGCGGAAGGCTATTTACAATTTGTACAGAAACCAGTGGCAGTTATAAGAGTCGAGGGGCATGAAAGGGAAGCAGTGGTCGGGAAGAGAGTGAGACAGGGTTCTAGCTTACCCCCGATGTTATTCAATCTGTATATTGAGCAAGCAGTAAAGAAAACAAAAGAAAAATTCGGAATACGAATTAAAATCCATGGAGAAGAAATAAAAACTTTGGAGTTTGCCGATGACATTGTAATTCTGTCAGAGACAGCAAAGAACATGGAGGAGTAGTTGAGCGGTATGGGAAATGTCTTGAAAGTAGGATATAAGATGAACATTAACGAAAGCAATACGAGGATAGTAGATGAGGTAAAGTAGTAGATGAGGTTTGCTATTTGGGGAGCAAAATAACTGATGATGGTCGAAGTAGAGAGGACATAAAATGTATACTGTCAATGGCAATGAAAGCGTTTCTGAAGAAGAGAAATTTGTTAACATCGAGTATAGATTAAAGTGTCAGGAAGTCTTTTCTGGAACTATTTGTATGGAGTGTAGCTTTGGATTGAAGTGAAACATGGATGATAAATACTTAGACAAGAAGAATGTTGATGATTAGATGATTCGATAACGTAATTAATGAGGAGGTACTGAACAGAACTGGGAGGTAGAGGAATTTGTGGCACGACTAGAAGAAGGGACCGGGTGGTAGGACATGTTCTGAGGCATCAAGGGATCGCCAATTTAGTATTGGAAGGCAGCGTGGAGGGTAAAAGTCGTAGAAGAGATGAATACACTAAACTGATTCAAAAGGATGTAGGTTGCAGTAGGTGCTTGGAGATGAAGCAGCTTGTACAGCATAGAGTAGCATGGAGAGCTGCATCAAACCAGTCACAGGACTGATGACCACAACAACAACAACTGAGATCCCCTGTTGATAACGTTCATTAATTCATCAGAATAAAGTACTAGCTGCGTTGGGCGAAAACGATATTTTCCGAATGCTATGGGCTGATTCATCGATTCCTTAGAGGTAATTCATAAAATTCAAACACACAGTATCTTCCAAAATCCTACTCAAATCGACGTCATTGATATGGGCTTGTAATGCAGAGAATTATAATCATTCCATTGGTGTTACCTGTGCAACTTTCCAGTTTTTAGCTAGGGATCTTTCATTGAATCAGCGGTTCTCTGTGCTAAGTACTGAGCAGGAACCTAAATGGTACAAAAAAGATAGACCCGCATTTATTAAGTGATTTGAGCGCACACTCTAAGCCAACGATACTACTTCTAAGTTTTTATTGTTGGCAGCTGTTCTTGATTCGAATTCTGGAATAGTTATTGAGTCTTCTTTCGTAAATGAATTTCGGAAGACCGTACTTAGCATCCCCGCTTTAATGGCACTGTCGCCGGTAATGTTACCATCGCTGTCGCACAGTGAAGATATTGACTGTGTCTTGCCGCTTGTGCGTTTTACAAACGACTAGAGTTTCTTCCTAGTGATATTTCTACCGTAATAACGAGGAAATTTGTATAGCACTGTGAGAGTGCCGTCGTCAAACGTTGTGTTATTGCTGCTGCAGGTGGGCTTGCCTTAAATAATATTTCCATAAACTGAGTAACCTCTGAGAGTGTTAATTTCTTTTGTACATATTATAAAGTCCTTTTGCAAATATTATTCTTTTAAAATAAAATTATTGGAAACTTTATGTATATGATTTCAATCTTCAATTATCCTTTATTTCTTTAGAGCAGGATAAGATAATATTTTTCAGTTTTGTTGTATTACTTGTAGTCACTTTAGGCTGAATACAGTAACCATGCGGATACACAATATCAGAGATTGAAGCAAAATATATAGGTTTTTAATAAATAGTTTTTCCAGAACCATTGTCAACAGAAACCACGTTACCTATCCACTTCGAACGGTTTGACACAGTATAAAAGTAAACCAAAAACTCACTACTAGCTATCGTTACAATTTTACTGTGATGTAATAATACTTTACCGATTCAGGCTTTAACTTCCTATCGAAACAGTTAACAACCTACTTTAACCATACTTATAATGTTTCACAAGCCATCTCAGGAAAAATTACAGCATCGTTTATGTTTTGAGGCTACACTTGCTTAAAATCGTTCGTTACTAAATTGTATATTACCACCTCAAGGCTAATTATTGTCGATAGATCATTTCTTAGTAACCACTATAATACGATTTATTCACAACATTCCGTAGCAAAATAACTACCAAAAGGTCCCTACAGTTCAGAATTATACAGAAATTGTACACGTAACTACGAGAGCATCGAATACGTATCTGTTCAGCTGACAGATACTAAGTCTTAATACTAACTCTCAATGACTAACCGTGAGGCCTTCCCATGGACTTACTAACAGTCAACATACTGCGTAATAACCATAACTGCTGCAGCCGACGACCTGGCACGTGTTATCTTCTCTACACGCAACGTCGCTCATCTGTGAGTCCACTGTTTACTGTAAGCTACCACTTCTGCAGGGGAGGTAGTGGGAGAGAACATTGGAAGATAATTTGACGCTCCATACTTTCTCCTACACGTCAAAAAACTAAAGAATCCCAATTACAAACCAATTTCAAACCTTACATCACAGAGTATCATTACCCAAGGTCTGCTTATGAAAGTAAGATAATGCAAGGCAGGAGAATCAGCAACGATTGATGGCATGAAGATGCAGAAGCTAATGGAAACCACTGCATTAAAGACACATAAGTTTTATCAACAAGGCACATGGGCTGCAGTTGAAAAACTATCAAGATGATCTGTCCATTGGCAGAAGATTCCGAACGAATTATTCCTCCACCTCTCGGATCTCCGGGGGGGGGGGGGGGTACTGCGAAGGGGAGGGTGACCATGAGAGAAATAGATGGGGTAATCAACGAAAGGGTTAGAATATCAGAAGTTTGAACGTGATAGAGAACAGGAAATCTGAAGAAGTGCAACAGCTCAACCAAAAAATATAATGGAAGTCAATTAAGTAAAATGGAACGAAGACAATGGCCGGCCGGGGTGGACGAGCGGATCTAGGCGGTACAGTCTGGAACCGTGCGACCGCTACGGTCGCAGGTTCGAATCCTGCCTCGGCATGGACGTCTATGATGTCCTTAGGTTAGTTATGTTTAAGTAGTTCTAAGTTCTAGGGGACTGATGATCTCAGAAGTTAAGTGCCATAGTGCTCAGAGCCATTTCAAGACAATGATTTTTGGTCAGAAGACTGTGGGTTAACATCAACAGCATCATAAATTGGTGTAACGCGAGTAGGATTCATTATGAATAGGAAGTAGTGAAGAGTGTTACTGTGAACAGTTCGGTAATACGGTTGTTCTCATCAGATTCTACAGCAAACGAACGCCGACAACAATCTTTCAGATATACATGCGACGTCACGCCGAAGATGTAGAGATGCAGAACGTATATGAGGACACTGATCGAGTAATACAGTATATAAAGGAAGATGAAAATCTAGTAATCATCGGGGAATGCGATTTAGGGGGAGCTGTAGAAGGAAGTGCTACAGGAGAATACGGGCTTCATTTTATGTCAAAGAGAAGAGAAAGGCTAACTGATTTCTGCAATAAATTTAAAATAGCGAATACTCAGTTTAAGAATCACAAGAGCAGGATGTATAATTGGAAAAGACCCGGAGACAAGGGAACACAGCAGCTGAATTACAACGTGGTCAGAGAGAGATTCCGAAACCAGATACCGAATTATAAGGCGTACCTAGGAGCAGATATACAATTTACTAATTATTAAAAGTAAATTTAAATTTAAGAGTCGCGCTCTAAATAATCAGTGTGGAAGGAAGTGAGATAGTGAAGTACTTATGAGTAATTAGACGCGTTTGAAGTTCGCTAAAGATCTGAATAATGCAGTACCGCTATGGGCAGTTCGGTTGATGAGAAATGGACATCACCAAAAACAGAAATCACAGATAATGGACAGACAACATAGCAACAAGGAAGTCGACGGGATCCGGCTGCATACCCGGAAATTATTAGAAGAACAAGGAAGTTAACTGCCAAGAAACCCTAGGTAATAGCTGAAATGCATTAAATGATCAACGAAAGAAGGAAGAACAAATATTTTCCGGAAAATACAGGAGTACAGTACTATAAATAACTCAGTAAAGAGTTAAATATGAACTGCAGGGAAGCCAAGGCGACATGGCTGCAAGAAAAGGGTGCAGAAATAGAAAAAGAAATGTTTTTCGGAGGGTCTGATTCATCATATAAAAAAATTTTAACAACCATCTTGAAATGAAAAGCAAGGGTGGTAACATTAAGCGTACATCAGAAATCTCACTGATAAACCCAGAGGGAAGTGAAGGAAGGTGGAAAGAGTTCATTCAAAGCATACTTGAGAGGGAGGAATTGTCTAATGATCTGATACAAGAAGAAACTGGAGTTTATACGGAAGATACAGGGGATGCAGTATTAGAACCATTATCTGAAAGAGCTGCGACAGGCATGAGATCAAACAAATCAGAATAATTAGATAACATATCATTGGAATTTATAAAACTACTGTGGAGGTTACACACAAGTTACTATTGAAGTAGATGTGCAAAATCTATGTGACAGGTGTCACACCATCAAACTTTCGGAAAAATATCCACACTATTACTAAGATAGCAAGATAGTTAATTTAGAGGCATCCACTTCAGTTGTGCTAATTATTTATTCAAACCAGGAATGGTTTCAGGGTTTTAAAATCTAATCTTCAGTTGTTTGTAATTATTGTATTTGATAAAAACTTAACTTGTGGTTGGGCCTGTTAGTGAAACAGCTCCAGTCACGGCATGGTGGAGGACCCGGCAGTCGCATGGTAGGAACGCCAAACGCAAGACCAATAGCCTGACAGCATATTATGTGTTACCAAATACAGTAATTTCATACATCTGAAAATGGGATTTTAAATTCCTTAAACCGGGCGTGTTTTGAACAAATGGATCGTACATCTGAAGCGAATCATTCTAAATTAATTATCATGCCTTTCAGTTGCAAATGTTCTACATATAAAATCTTCAGAAGAATGCAAAAGTAGATAAGAGCGAGACCTATCGCAAATTAATTGTAACTGCCCATTCACTCAAGCTGTTGACAAGTACACGGTCCATTCGCATTAACGTGAAGACCTGCGAAAAGCATGAAAAGCGATACTTTGCAGCGCGGACGTACAGGGAGAGTCTCAGTGAGGTTCTAAAAGGTACTGTAAAATGACGTGAATCCGATCAAAACCGGCAGTTTTTTTTAATTTCTCCTATTTATTGTTGTGATATCGGAATAAAAATTCAGTATGTTAATTTCACATCCTTGATAATGACATATTCATGTATTACGTTTTTTAATTTAATTGCAATTATTATTTTCTGTCAACTGTTGATCCGTTTCACCTCGTCAGTTGGAACGAATCTGATCACCATTGTATTTCGTATGCAGAAACGGAATCAGACTTCCAGTGGAGTGAAACCGATCACTATTTTGATTTTTTTTTTAATTGTTGTACTTTCAACAAGATTTTACAGTTTCTAAACTAAACAAATTTCAAGCAGATTAAACTTGAGACGTTTGCTATAAAAACACTTGCATTCACGAAATTTGACTAACAAATATAAATTTTTAGTTATTTTACGTCAAAATCTGTGTGGAAAGTATTCCCTCAATGTCATAATCATCTATCCCTTCAGAAATAAATTTACTTCCCCTTCTATGTTCTGGAACAACTTTTTTAATAATTTGGGCTTTTTCTACCTCAGTTTCATCGTCAGTTTCTCGAAAGACAAAATAAACATTACCATCGAGAACTTCCTGTCATTTCATAGGTGTCATGAGATATATTTTCAATTTTACCAATAAAAAACCTGAACCTTTCCTTCGCAGGAAATTTTACTATGATGAAACCATTTTCTTTAAATTCATGCCAATCTTTATCCTTCCTCTTGTCCATTTCTTCGCTTTCTTTTGACTCGCGCTATTCTAGATCACTGTTAGATGTTCCGGATAGGGACTCCCTGCTTGCAGCCCCATCACTGTCATTTTCATTGAAGTCGCTGATAACAATTCCTTTTCCTGAAGTTAATGCCAATCGCTTTGCTTGGTGCAGCTTTCCTTTTGTTTCATCAGAGTGAACTTGTTTCAATTCCATTTCGATGGCACTTTAGGTCCCTCTAATTGCCAGCCATAAGGCAAGACAATTTCAATAAGCCGTGATTCAAATATTGTTAGAGCAAACCAACCACTTTGATTCCTATTATAGCCTGTAACAGTTATGCCCCTTCATTGTTTTGCCCTATAAGGCCGTCGGCAGCTGCTGCTACGATCTCACTGATATTTGACCTAGAACTATTCACTATCCTTTCAGGTTATCTTGTGCCTCGATTCACTATTAATTTCACTTGTCGAGGATCGCTACAAACGTTTGTCTCGTCATAGTTTATAATGTTGGAAGGAGGGACATCACTGAAGGTCACTTCAAGGTTTTTGAAATCAGTCGCTGTTTCTCTGGTAACTGCTGCCTTTGCCCTCTTCACATTTTGACTTACTCTAACCGTTAGTTCTTTATTTTTTTTCAGAAAAGAATTTACCCACGTCGTGCCCAGGTCGATTGTCACAAAATATTTTTCAGTCCTCCATGCTCGATTGAGATTTGCCCGTACACTGTCCCTAACACCATTATTCCTCAAAGGAAACCTCCATTTCGTCAACACAATAGTCTTTCAACCAGGCTTTTTTCCTCACTATTGTTTAACGCTGGCTGGCCGCCTGATTTTTATTTGTACCTTTCCTTAAGTTTGGCATTTAATGTGGTACATGGAGCTATGTATTGCTCTGAAGCTTTCCGGATGCTCAATATTCCTAATTTGACAGCTTCCACCCCTTTTAGAAGAAATTCTGGTTTGTAGTTAGATTTCCGTATTGGTCTCATAACCTTTTGGTATATTCTTCGGATTCATCCTACAAAATTGCAGTTTTGTTATTAGTCCTGCATAGTGACTAATCAGTATTAGGAATGCACAAAAAACGAAATTCTATCACTTAAGACGTTCATATGCAAGCAATAATAATGCAACTTACATTTCGGAAGTAACAGGCGCCAGCAGAAAATTTTTCGCATTGTTGTGTTACCTACACGAGGGTAGCCCAAGAACCACACTCCTACTGACAATCCGATCTGCTGGTTGCGCGCACTCCAACACGCCATTTTTGTAGATAGATTAGCCAAGAATTCACGACAATAGTCGTCTGCAATTGAATAGAGACGGGGGGGGGGGGGGATGATATGAAATGTAATATGTATTGGAAAACTGAATAAAAAATTGCTGCTTAAATAATTAAAAGGGGAAATTTTGAAAGAATGATTAAAAAAATTGGAAGGTACACATATATGAGTGAACTTAAACGGGCTCTAACATAAACAGACCTTCAATACTTAATACATTTATTCAAAGTTAAATTTACATACTTCTTTTTCTTGTTACCGCCGTTGTATCGCCCCTCTTCTGCTCACGCAAATTATCATTGCCTGGTTCGATCCTCCTGATGCAGGAGTTTCGGCGCGTCGCGGAGAGATGAACAGACGGGTATCGTCGCCGTGAATGTACGAATAAACTTTGCCATCTCGATAACTTCCTTTAAGACTTTCTAATGTACAATTGGAATACACACTTCTGAACAGTAACAATGCGGAGGAACTCGTCACACGTCCACACGCTACCACTTACAGAGACAGACAGACGAAAATGAAGCAATTAAAAAATTGAAGAGCATCTCTCGACCTGTTGTTTCTATGCCAGTGTTATCTCATCATCATCATCATCATCATCATCATCATCATCATCATTTAAGACTGATTATGCCTTTCAGCGTTCAGTCTGGAGCATAGCCCCCCTTACACAGTTCCTCCATGATCCCCTATTCAGTGCTAACATTGGTGCCTCTTCTGATGTTAAACCTATTACTTCAAAATCATTCTTAACCGAATCCAGGTACCTTCTCCTCGGTCTGCCCCGACTCCTCCTACCCTCTACTGCTGAATCCATAAGTCCCTTGGGAACCTTGCTTCTCCCATGCGTGTAACATGACCCCACCATCTAAGCCTGTTCGCCCTGACTGCTACATCTATAGAGTTCATTCCCAGTTTTCTTTGATTTCCTCATTGTGGACACCCTCCTGCCATTGTTCCCATCTACTAGTACCTGCACTCATCCTAGCTACTTTCATATCTGTAACCTCAACCTTGTTGATAAGGTAACCTGAATCCACCCAGCTTTCACTCCCATACAACAAAGTTGGTCGAAAGATTGAACGGTGCACAGATAACTTAGTCTTGGTACTGACTTCCTTCTTGCAGAGGAGAGTAGATCGTAGCTGAGCGCTCACTGCATTAGCTTTGCTACACCTAGCTTCCAGTTCTTTCACTATGTTGCCATCCTGTGAGAATATGCATCCTAAGTACTTGAAACCGTCCACCTGTTCTAAATTTGTTCCTCCTATTTGGCACTCAATCCGTTTATATTTCTTTCCCACTGACATTACTTTCGTTTTGGAGATGCTAATCTTCATACCATAGTCCTTACATTTCTGATCTAACTCTGAAATATTACTTTGCAAACTTTCAATCGAATCTGCCATCACAACTAAGTCATCCGCATATGCAAGACTGCTTATTTTGTGTTCACATATCTTAATCTCACCCAGCCAGTCTATTGTTTTCAACATATGATCCATAAATAATATGAACAACAGTGGAGACAGGTTGCAGCCTTGTCTTACCCCTGAAACTACTCTGAACCATGAACTCAATTTACCGTCAACTCTAACTGCTGCCTGACTATCCACGTAAAGACCTTTAATTGCTTGCAAAAGTTTGCCTCCTATTCCATAATCTCGTAGAACAGACAATAACTTCCTCCTAGGAACCCGGTCATATGCCTTTTCTAGATCTATAAAGCATAGATACAATTCCCTGTTCCACTCATAACACTTCTCCATTATTTGCCGTAAGCTAAAGATCTGGTCCTGACAACCTCTAAGAGGCCTAAACCCACACTGATTTTCATCCAATTGGTCCTCAACTAATACTCGCACTTTCCTTTCAACAATACCTGAGAAGATTTTACCCACAACGCTGATTAAAGAGATACCTCTGTAGTTCTTACAATCTTTTCTGTTTCCATGTTTAAAGGTTGGTGTGATTACTGCTTTTCTCCAGTCTGATGGAACCTGTCCCAACTCCCAAGCCATTTCAATTATCCTGTGTAGCCATTCCACTGTATTTGATGAGTTCAGACTTAATTTCATCCACCCCAGCCGCTTTATTGCACTGCAATCTATTGACCATTTTTTCCACTTCCTCAAATGTGATCCTATTTCCATTATTATTCCTATCCCATTCTACCTCGAAATCTGAAACATTACTGATCGCATTTTCACCTACATTGAGCAAATCTTGAAAATATTCCCTCCATCTGCCCAAGGCATCCACAGGATTCACCAGCAGTTTTCCTGACTTGTCCAAAATACTTGTCATTTCCTTCTTACCTCCCTTTCGAAGACTGCTAATTACACTCCAGAATGATTTTCCAGCAGCTTGACCCATAGTCTCCAACGTGTTTCCAAAGTCTTCCCAAGATTTCTTCTTGGGTGCTGCAATTATCTGTTTGGCTTTGTTTCTTTCTTCAACATAACTTTCTCTGTCTACCTGAGTTCTAGTATGTAGCCATTTTTGATACGCCTTCTTTTTCCTTTTACAGGCTGCCTTGACTGTGTCATTCCACCAAGCTGTTTGCTTCATCCTACTTTTACACACTACTGTTCCAAGACATTCTTTAGCCACTTCTAGTACTGTGTCCCTGTACCTTGTCCATTCCTTTTCCAATGACTGTAATTGACTACATTCAACTAACTGTTACCTTTCTGAGATCGCTGTTATGTACTTGTGCCTGATTTCCTTATCCTGAAGTTTCTCCACTCTTATCCTCCTACATATGGACCTGACCTCCTGCACTTTCGGTCTCACAATCCCAATTTCACTGCAAATTAAATAATGATCAGTGTCATCAAAGAATCCCCTGAATACACGTGTGTCCCTCACAGCCTTCCTGAATTCCTGATCTGTTATTATATAGTCAATGACAGATCTGGTTCCCCTGCCTTCCCAAGTATACCGGTGAATGTTCTTATGTTTAAAAAAGGAGTTTGTGATTACTAAGCCCATACTGGCACAGAAATCCAAGAGTTGTTTCCCGTTCCTGTTGGCCTCCATATCCTCTCCAAATTTACCCATAACCTTTTCATACCCTTCTGTTCGATTTCCAATCCTGGCGTTAAAATCACCCATGAGCAGAACACTGTCCTTGTCCTTTACTCTAACAACTACATCACTGAGTGCGTCATAAAAACTATCCATCTTATCTTGATCTGTCCCTTCACAATGCGAATATACTGACACAATCCTAATTTTCTTGCTAGACACTGTCAAATCTATCCACATCAGTCGTTCGTTTACATACCTTATTGCAACTATGCTGGGTTCCATTTCTTTCCTGATGTAAAGCCCTACACCCCATTGTGCTATTCCTGCTTTGACTCCTGACAGGTAGACCTTGTATTCTCCCACTTCCTCTTCTTTCTCACCCCTTACCCGAATGTCACTAACAGCTAAAACGTCCAGCCCCATCTTACTTGCAGCCTCTGCCAGCTCTACCTTCTTCCCAGAGTAGCCCCCATTGATATTAATAGCTCCACATCTCATTACCATTTGTTTGCCAAGTCGTATCTTAGGAGTCCCTGGTTTGTCAGTTAGAGGTGGGACTCCGTCACCTCCAAAGGTCCGAGGCATTTTGCTTTGATTGTTGCCAGCATCATGTTTAAAGTACCAGGGAAGCAGGTTGCTAGCCTTATTTGCCCCGAGTCCCATTGGGTTTTACCCCTAACGGCTGAGGGACTAACCGGTGGATTTGGTTTACTTTGCCGTATGAGCACAAAGGTGACCACGACTCAGAATATGTCCGAGATGCCCAACCTTATTCCAAAGTAACTGGTATCCCGACTGTCGGGACCACTTACTTATGCCAGTGTTACCTATGGGACAAAATTATTTTGGAAAAACCGGTAACTGACCGGATTGACACCACCTGATCGGATTCACCTCGTTTCACAGTACCAACGGAGATATGAAGCCAGTCAACTCCATCGCTTGGCCAGCTATGCAGTTTCTCGGTTGAGGATACATGGCGCGAACGAACACCCCGATCGAGGTAGTCCCATAGGTTATAAATGGGCTTTAAATCCTTGGAGTTTGGTGGCCAAGGGAGTACGGTAAACTCACCTCGTGTTCTGTGTGATACGTTGCACGGTCCTGCTGGTAGCTGCCATCGTACCGAGGAAAAAATAAGTAACATATAGGGGCAATTTAAGGAGATGGGACCTGGATAAATTGACTAAACCAGGGGTTGCACAGAGTTTCAGGGAGAGCATAAAGGAACGATTGACAGCAATGGGGGAAAGAAATACAGTAGAAGAAGAATGGGTAGCTTTGAGGGATGAAGTAGTGAAGGCAGCAGAGGATCAAGTAGGTAAAAAGACGAGGGCTAGTAGAAATCCTTGGGTAACAGAAGAAATATTGAATTTAGTTGATGAAAGGAGAAAATATATAAATGCAGTATATGAAGCAGGCAAAAAGGAATACAAACGTCTCAAAAATGAGATCGACAGGAAGTGTAAAATGGCTAACTAGGGATGGCTAGAGGACAAATGTAAGGATGCAGAGGCTTATCTCACGAGGGGTAAGATAGATACTGCCTACAGGAAATTAAAGAGACCTTTGGAGAAAAGAGAACCACTTGTATGAATATCAAGAGCTGAGATGGAAACCAAGTTCTAAGCAAAGAAGGGAAAGCAGAAAGGTGGAGGGAGTATATAGAGGGTCTATACAAGGGCGATGTACTTGAGGGGAATATTATGGAAATGGAAGAGGATGTAGATGAAGATGAAATGGGAGATATGATACTTCGTGAAAAGTTTGACAGAGCACTAGAAGACCTAAGTCGAAACAAGGCCCTGGGAGTAGACAACATCCCATTAGAACTACTGACAGCCTTGGGAGAACCAGTCATGACAAAACTCTACCATCTGGTGAGCAAGATGTATGAGAGAGGCGAAATACCCTCAGACTTCAAGAAGAATATAATAATTCTAATCCCAAAGAAAGCAGGTGTTGACAGATGTGAAAATTACCGAACTATCAGTTTAATAAATCACTGCTGCAAAATACTAACGCAAATTCTTTACAGAAGAATGGAAAAACTGGTAGAAGCCGACCTCGGGGAAGATCAGTTAGGATTCTGTAGAAATGTTGGAACACATGAGGCAATACTGACCCTACCGCTTATCTTGGAAGCTAGATTAAGAAAAGGCAAACCTACGTTTCTAATATTTGCAGACTTAGAGAAAGCTTTTGACAATGTTGACTGGAATACTCTCTTTCAAATTCTGAAGGTGGCAGGGGTAAAATGCAGGGAACGAAAGGCTATTTACAACTTGTACAGAAACCAGATTGCAGTTATAAGAGTGGAGGGAAATGAAAGGGAAGCAGTGGTTGGGATGGGAGTGAGACAGGCTTTTATCCTCTCCCCAATGTTATTCAATCTGTATATTGAGCAAGCAGTAAAGGAAACGAAAGGAAAATTCGGAGTAGGTATTAAAATCCAAGGAGAAGAAGTAAAAACTTTAAGGTTCGCCGATGACATTATAATTCTGTCAGAGACAGCAAAGGACTTGGAAGAGCAGTTGGACGGAATGGATCATGTCTTGAAAGTAGGACATAAAATGAACATCAACAAAAGCAAAACGAGGATAATGGTATGTAGTCGAGTTAACTCCGGTGATGCTGATAGGATTAGATTAGGAAATGAGGCGCTTAAAGTAGTAAAGGAGTTTTGCTATTTGGGGAGCAAAATAACTGATGATTGTCGAAGTAGAGAGGATATAAAATGTACACTGGCAATGGCAAGGAAAGCGTTTCTGAAGAAGAGAAATTTGTTAACATCGAGTATAGATTTAAGTGTCAGGAAGTCGTTTCTGAAAGTATTTGTATGGAGTGTAGCCATGTATGGAAGTAAAACGTGGGGGATAAATAGTTTGGACAAGAAGAGAATAGAAGCTTTGGGAATGTGGTGCTTTAGAAGAATGCTGAAAATTATATGGTTAGATCACATAACTAATGAGGAGGTATTGAATAGAATTGGAGAGAAGAGAAATTTGTGGCACAACTTGACTAGAAGAAGGGATCGGTTGGTAGGACATGTTTTGAGGCATCAAGGGATCACAAATTTAGCATTGGAGGGCACCGTGGAGGGTAAAAATCGTAGAGGGAGACCAAGAGATGAATACACTAAGCAGATTCAGAAGGATGTAGGTTGCAGTAGGTACTGGGAAATGAAGAAGCTTGTACAGGATAGAGTAGCATGGAGAGCTGCATCAGACCAGTCTCAGGACTGAAGACCACAACAACAACAACAATAAGGGTGGACATTGTCACCAAGGATTGATGCATACTTTTGTTGATCCATTGTGCCTTCCAGTATGAGGATATGACCCAGGGAACGGCACCAACACATTCTCCGTACCATACTGCTCCTTCCTCTTGCCTGGACAGTTGCGACAATTGTTGCAGGGCCTTGTACGACAACAGCCATTGGTCTGATGGAGCATAAAACGTGATTCATTCGGAAAGGCCACCTGTCAGGACACAGTGGACGTCCAGTTGCGGCAATGGCGTGCAAGTTCCAGCCTTCGACACCGAGGATCAGCAGTCACATCGGTGCATGAACGAGGCGCCTGCTGCGGAAGCCCATACGCATCATCGTTCGTTGAACGGTCAGTGAGAAGACACGGCTGGCAGCCCGTTGGTTCATCCGGGCAGTCAGTTACACAAGAGTTGCCCTTGAATTCGCCTGTGCACACGGCACACCAGTGTCATCTTGTGGCCTATGGTGCAGCACAGTCGCCTCGGCGAGGGTTTTCCTTACAGCCAGTTTTTCATCCATGGTTTTCTTTAACAACAGCAGCTCGCGAACAATTTACAAATGTTTTCACCGTTGGCCCGAAAGCCAACTATCACGCCCATCTGGATGTCAGATAAATCGCTTCGCTTCCGCATTACAACACAGATCGCACTACTTTCCGCGTCCTCCCGACACTCATTGTGTCACCGTCTGTGAGTAGATATTGGGAGTTGACTTCGAACATGAGAATGGAAAAGAAAAATGACGATCTGTTAGATGGCGGTCAGTTTTGTTTTAGAAAAGGTATACGTTTGGGCAAAAATATGGGAACACCGAAAGCACATTACAGTGTGTGATGCGGTGTAGAGACCCGTTGACATTGAAAACAGCTTCCACTCATCTCGGAATGATATAAAGATAGATCCTGTACGGTTTTCTGGAGAATATTGTGCTATTGTTTCTGCAAAATTGTGGCAAAATGACTTTCTCCAATTGCTGTATAATCCAGGTTTCATACCTTAGGCATCACAATTTCTTCTTAGTAATTTTTCCTCACTGGAGGTTCTTTTGGAATTGTAACTTACCCTGAAATCTCTGCTTATAGATTCACTTCGTGTTGTCATGATCAGTCAACAGATACTTTCGTCCGCGTTGTGAATTAGAGGATGATGTTTTGCAGTTTTTTCTGCATACTGTATAAATCTTCTCTACGGCCCCTCTTAAAACAACAAAGCGTTGGTTCCCATGGTTACAGAAGCGCCCAGCATACAAGCGCCAACAATTTCCTCGCGTTAGTGTTTACTTTGCTCCGATGTAATGCACTCACAACTAGACCAAACGTTTTTTTCTGACCATGATTGACACTTGCAACGTGTTGAGGATGTTGCACGGATTCCGTTGATGGTCAGAACCTACATTACGTCCTGCAGTCTTGGCGAGCATCTGCATCTGTGTTAGAGCATGTGTTGCTCACTGTGCTTCCGTAGTTTTGAACAACCCACGCATGTACTCGTGAATAAATGAGTGAGTAGTGCTTTATTGGAAAGAATATTTGTATTCTCCGATGGTGTACGTTGAAAACCACAAGTATTTCGTCACCGTTGCCAATTAGATACCGCTCAGGCTGTAAATAATTGCTATTGTTGTGATCTTTGGTCCGAAGATTGGTTTGATGCAGCTCTCCATGCTACTCTATCCTGTGAAAGCCTCTCGATTTCCAAATAACTACTGCAACCTACATGCTCCTGAATCTGCTTACCTTTTTCAGCTCTTGGCCTCCCTCTACGATTTGACGTTCAGTGACCCACCCAGGCTATTGCCCTGCAACTACTGAAAACGCTGTTCCCATCTTCAAGAATAACACGTTTGTCTGGCTTTTGTCCGCCCGTTCTGGTTTCACTTACGGTTTCTGCTATCTTTTTCGCTGAGAAACGAAACCCACCTCACCAACAGCGATGACCACAGTTGGTGGGGGATTGTGGGGGGGGGGGGCGGGGTGTAGGGGGAAGGGGGAGGTGTAGTATCCTCAGTATGTGCTCTCTGAACCTAAACATCCTACCAGTCTGGCCTATGTACGACATTTCACAGCCACTACACTCCAAGCTGACACTGAATACTTATCCTTAGGGGGGCGTTCATTGTGAATGTAATTATGCAGGAAATTTTCACCGTATTGAAAACAACACGCACATCTTGATTCTTAAGAAGCTTAGCCAAACCATAGGAGAAGTTCCCCATCAACTAAATCTCGCACACCAGAAAACATGAGGATACTACAGGTTGCTCAGAAGGGGAAAATGTTGAATCTACTCGGGTAGTTGGAAATTGGTAAACACCTCCTTGTCGATAAAGACAAGTCGCTGAACGGTCAACTGATTATCAGAAACCGAGCATATTATGGTAGAATGATTCCAGTGTTTGGAATATTGCCACAATGATACCTTTTACTTTGTCGTCAGCTAATTTTACATTTCTTTGTGTATGAAGTTAAGGGTGTTCTGTTGCAAACGGGGCTTATTAATAACGTTATTTTATGGTACATGAGTTTTCCTTTTATATTCTGCAACTTATATTTTTATTCAAATGACGCCTTTGCCAGTGGTTAGCAATGCTTATGACCGCCCCTGTTCCTGATGCTTTGATGTTTCGATTGTTGGTTTTTGTATCCATAAGCTGTGCAAGCACTCTGATATTTAGCCTTTTTATTTTATATCATAGTTTTAATGACATAATCCGATCTGCTATTTTTTGTCATCATTTTAAGTAATTATACTGTTTTGTACAGGGTGCCTTAATGTACTTTTGGCTGTTTGTGGTCGCCATGGTTTGCTTGTATGCATATTAATTTATTACGTTTACGTACTTTTTATGTTTCGTAAATTCGCCTTATGCCTATCATGCGCACCACCTGGGCACCTCTCGCTACACGAAATGCTGGGTTTATGTACCGTTCTGACACAGTAGTATCTGTGTTCACGCCAAAAGCACATTGTGCTGCGTGTGGCTCACACCACCTTTATTTTTCGAAGAGTGGCCCTATTTCGAAGTACTATGACAGTGTCAGCTGGTGCGCCCAAGACAACATGCGATGTGTAGAAGAAATTTCTCCTCCACCTTTCTGTACCTTCTTGGCGATATATTGGCGGTTTTCTTTTCTTTTAACCAGGGTCACTTCGCATTTTACGTGTTTTTGTAACGGATGGGTTATATATTAAGTTACTGTTGCTTCTGTTTTCCATTTTATACGGCTGTATGACGAATGGGTTTCATATCCAGCTACTTTTACGTAAGTTTCTATTACTTTCAGTTCATTTTACCTGCATAGTCGTGCAAGATAGGACCGTGCCTCTTTCTCTATCTGTCAGTAACTGATCGTTTCCTTGTTTTTTATAGATAATCTTATGATTCCCCAAAAGGGTGAAACGTGTCATTGATGTAAAATAATTTCGCAACCAAGACTGTTTTTCCTACGAATAAACGCATTCCGAAATCATTTTAGTACCAAGTAGTTTTCCTACCGTCTTATATTTCCAAAAAAATGTATTTCCATATTACCAATGCCAGAAACGTTCATGATGTCTTGGTTTATCATAAATATGTTCAGCAATCACGTCCTTGTCACAGACATCATACGTTTCTCTACACGTACAATGATTTGCAGCACAAAACTTAAATTGAGCGAAGCGTAAGCTAGGTTACAATTATCTTTCGGGGGGGACAACATAAATTTGATGCCAGCCTTTATGTGTAAGTAAGGGCATTAATTCGTACGTACACCAACCTTTTGTAATCCTGCCTCATTTCACCGTTCTGTTTCGGGAATTCTGTACACACTAAAATAATGGGTGAAACTTCTAGTACCGCTATCGTCGTTGGGAATCAGCGTTCCCGTGGTAGCACTGGGGTTAGTGTCCCACACGCTGAAGTTCGTTCCCGTCACTTTCGTCGCGCAAAGTTGCGAAAATAAAGTCCGCAGCCTGGCTGAACGTTCTCCAGGCGGCAGCGGCACGACACGCACGCGACTTCGCCGCTTTTAAAATTGCATCACTGCCGATACAGGAAATATTACTTGTGAACCCCAATTAACACACTCCTAAATTTCGAAAAAGTTATGATAGAGGTCACTACTCCCCTTTGATCTACGAGAAAAAGTTGGACAATCATAATTTGAACAGTACTCGTCTACAAGCCCTGTAGCTATTTGTATGATCTCCGTTAGATAATTAATGCGACCCCTATGGCGGAAAACACTATAGAGGGAACAGTATCCCTTCAACCTACAAGGCCGATTCCTAGAAACGAGAGGACAGTAAAGTCTCTGGTTAAGGGCTCACAAATACGACAATTAGTTTCTGCAGAAAGACTATGGACTGTTTCCTCGTTAAGACTGTCTACATCCAGCTATTATTTCTAATATCTTAACAGATGACATTCTCAAAAATTAAAACCTGCTTGGGTAACACTTGCGTTATGGTGCCCCCAGCAGTTTTCATTGTTTATGCACGACGTATGTACATATTGTGAACGATAATGCTTGTTGGACACTTGTTAATTGCCTAACAAGTTTTCTGAATTTAACTTGTATTTTTAGTTTTTACAACGAAAAGTGCGTTAAATATGGCGCGCAAACGTAGACATAAAGCTAAGCTTCAGCCCAGTCTCTTACCACACCTTTATTCCGCTTTCACATTTGTTGGCTTCGCCAACTCAAAATCGTATTGTCATCTGCCAACATAACTTAGACCTCCGGCTACGCTAAGGACCAACCTGTTACCGCATCCAGGACCTCAAGGTGTAAGGCACTCTACCCCTCTAGCCTCATGTGGCCCAAATCAAAACAAAGCAGCCTTCAAAAACAGGAGCTTCTAAATCCAGTGCCACCTTCATGTAAGCATTTATAACTGCTATTTGACGGTAACAATTGAAACACAGTTTCACTGTTTCCTACGGATCACTGCATCGGTCTAAAAAAATGATATTTTACCAAAATGAGCACATTTTGCGTACTGCAAGACTTTAAGATCCCCTTAGCTCTCTTCTACTCTCCAAGAGGTTCGTAACCTGCTCCTTTGTTTGTGATGTTAGGAAGAGTTCACAAAATGGTTCAACACTTGGGCTGTTTCACGTATTAACGTTGATTTTGGTTGAATGGGTTTTGCCAGTCCAGTAAGAATGGGTTCTAAAATGCATAAAATGTTATTCTGAAACAAATCACTTCTACTGGGCAAGTGCTCGTAGATTTTAAAGTATGTTTTCTCATTCAAAAATTGGTTTAAATGGCTCTGAGCACTATGGGACTTAACATCTGGGGTCATCAGTCCCCTAGACTTAGAACTACTTAAACCTAACTAACCTAAGGACATCACACACATCCATGCCCGAGGCGAGATTCGAAGCTGCGGCCGTAGCAGTTCCGCGGTTCCGGACTGCAGCGCCTAGAACCGCACGGCCACCGCGGCCAGCGCCATGTTTTCTCGTCAATTCTTTTTTCTTTTGGTCGTTACTTCCAGAATATGGAAAGCACAGAGCTTGCAGTAGAAGAGATCTTTTTCACAGTATCAAAAATGAAGAAGTGCTCACAGCTCGCAAAGTAAGGAGGGCATCAAAAGTGGAGTAACTCTAGCAAAAATGGCATTCCTGCCCAAGAGAAGTCAACAAGTATCAAACATAGGCAACAATTTTAGAGAGAAATTTCTGAGAGTGTATGTCTAGAATATAGCACTGTATGATAGTGAAACGCGGACTGTGGGAAAACAGTAACAGAAGAGAATCGAAGCATTTGAGATATGATGCTACTGATGAATGTTGAAAATTAGGTGGACTGATAATGTAAGCAATGAGGAGGTTCTGCGCAGAATCGGAGAGGAAAGGAATATGTGGAGAACATTGGCAATGAGAAGGGACAGAGATCAGGGAATGACTTCCATGGTACTAGAAGGAGTTGTAGAGGACAGAAACGGTAGAGAAAGAGAGAGATTGGAATACATCTAGCAAATAATTGAGGTCGTAGGTTGCAAGTGTTACCTACTCTGAGATGAAGAGGTTGGCCCAGAAGATGAATTCGTAGGCTGGCTGCATCAAACCAGTAAGGACACTGATGACTCAATAAATAAATAAATACAAACAATTCACCTTGTTAAGATACGGATATACGCCAGGGAAATGAAGAAGGTTGGCGCAGAGTCTGATGATCATTAATCTCGTGCCGCCCTCTCCCCCTTCATTGTTGACCAAATACTGCACATGGAAGTTTCATCTGTCACCAAGATTTGAATCGCCTACCTCAATCGCCGCAGTACAGGCGTACGTTAGCGATGGCGGCTTCCGAGGCGGGTAACCTGATCGGGTAATTTAGTGCTATTACGCCCCCGAATCGATGCACTGCAGGAGCAGCGCGGAGCCCTTCAGGCCGGGGCCAGTGGTTCGCGAGGCCGCAGAGCATTCCCGCGGCGACCGCCCCGATTCCAGCCGTCCGCTGGGCGCGGTCCAGCTCGGCTCGGCTCCCACAGTGGCCACGTGGGGACACCGGGGACAGGGGACGGCCTACGTGGCAACGGAAATGTCGCAGAGTCCACGTCCGGCGCCATCTGCGTAATGCAGCGTGAAATGAGGCCGACGCGGGCGCCGCAAATGATTTGTAAATGTTGGATGAGGACCGGCTGGGAGTCCACATGTGCCCCACGTGTGTTGCCGAGGCGTGTACGTGTGTGTATGTATGAGGCAGAGTGAGAGGGAGAGAGTGAGGGACACGAGTAGGGAAGCAGTTGGAGACAGGGGACACTGCAGCTACAGTTGAGCACGGAGCTGTGGTTTATTCATACCCGCCCAACTCTGTTACGCAGAAAATGAATATCCATTGCTTGTTGTCGTGGCTCCCTTACTTCATTAGAAGAGAAGCGCAGTGAAAGATAGTTTACACCGTCACATTCACAGTAAAAAGGGTGAATTGATTATTGTTCTTTATTTATCTAGTAAAGATTACGGCCCTAAGGTACAATTTGGTATCTAGTGAGGGATTTTTCAGGGGTAGTAAGATGTATAGGTTATAATACTATTTATTATTGCAAGCATCTGTTAAAAAAAGTAATTCCAGAAATAATAGACACATTAATATATATACCAAAGAAAATACAATTTATATTTGCTTATGAAGTGTAGAACAACAGAAATAATTTCCACGTAAATAGTGAAAACTGTGAGTCTTAGGCTGCAATGGACGTGAGGGAAGATACGTGACAAATAGGGGTAGAAAGAGAGAGGGGTGTGCGGAAGTAACTGAATACAAATGATTAAGAGAAGAGGAAAAGAGACAACGTGTCTGACCAAAACGAGGAAGGTAAACAAAGATGTTTGACTACAACGGGAACTGCGCGGTAGCCTTACTTTTTGTCAGATGGAAATTTCAGTATGTGTTACCTTTTGTCGCAAAAATAGTAAGGATGAAAAAGTAAACGCTTCATCGTTTTGGTAAATGCAAGAGGGTACTGAACTGTGTGTACAGTGCAGGGTAACTATCTCCTAAGGCCACTATGTACATTTACGATATCAAATGCTTTTCTGAATTTTAATAATCACGGTATTATTGTCTCTAGCTTGTTTGCTGCTTGTTTTAGGAATTAATTACGTACATTAGTGCTCCGATCCAGCTATGGTGTTTCAGGAAGACAGACTGATAACTTTAATAGTGACATGTTTTAAGTTAAAAGTACCTGTGTTAGATACATGCTTTGATGTCTCTAGAGAGCGATAGTTCACTGCAGCTGAAAAACAGATTCAGATTTATTTTATTCTCTCCTATACCAGTGCTACTGAGCTTCTTATAAATGATCGGGTAAGGGTAATTTGTATTTTTGCACGCAGCACACAGAGCGCTGCAGACGCAGCGTTTTACCCTCTCCACAGCCTTATGTATTCCTTGTAGCGTGCAGCACTGAATTCATGTTAAAACGTCTGTCTATCATTTGAGTAATTCAATTTTTCTCATTCGTACTGTATGCGTGGGGATATATCTGACGTGGAGACCCACGACGTCATCAGTAAATTCATGAATTTAGTCATGTACTGCGGCCTCTCTCCAAGTTTGCTGCGACTGTGTTAGTGTAGTCCACCCAAACAGCGTCGCGATATGTCGTATATCTCCGAATCGAAGGCGACTCCGAGTGCAAGTGAAGACCCCCCCCCCCTCCCCATACACACACCAAATACTTCAACAAGGAATCACAGAAAACATTTGAAAATTTTTAAATGCTGAAGGAAGTATTGGTCTGCCTTGAGCAAACAAATTTTTTTCTTCTTGTTTTACTACCCATTCTTGTTTCTGCATCTTAATGGATATTATTTGTTTTCTGTTGAACACCATATCAACCACATATGCATTCTCAAAGTGCATAAATTCCTTGGATACTCATATTCATCATATTGATTTGCAGCTCCTTGTGTTGGCCGCCATGTTTGCAGTTAAAATTGTTGGATGTGAGGTCCACCAGTTATGCAAAACAGTTTTTTCTCAGTACCGAAACATGTTTCGGCACCACTGTGCCATCATCAGTGGGTTTTAGTTTTTATTTATTCTGTAATGTAAACGTTTTTATATACAAAGACAGTAACTTGTTCTCGAAAGAACAGTTATTGTTGATGACCGTGCAGCTTTTCCCTGAAATAAATGATGACTAACTGACAACCTCAGCTGCTGACAGGTGTTGTTGTTATACCTCGATGTGGACAGCTGAAAATGTGTGCCCCGACCGGGACTCGAACCCGGGATCTCCTGCTTACATGGCAGACGCTCTATCCATCTGAGCCACCGAGGACACAGATGAATAGCGCGACTGCAGGGACTTATCCCTTGCACGCTTCCCGTGAGACTCACATTCCCAACTGTCCACAATTCTACATATGTATTTTACCTTATAGACATTTGCCCATCCACTCATTACTCGCGCACGCGTTGGCGATTCCCGTAAGAGTTAGGGCAACCTGTGCGCATTCGCACAGACAAAGGTCAATGGCTGGGTAGCCTTTAACTATATATACAAAGACAGTAACTTGTTCTCGAAAGAACAGTTATTGTTGATGACCGTGCAGCTTTTCCCTGAAATAAATGATGACTAACTGACAACCTCAGCTGCTGATAGGTGTTGTTGTTATACCTCGATGTGGACAGCTGAAAATGTGTGCCCCGACCGGGACCCGAACCCGGGATCTCCTGCTTACATGGCAGACGCTCTATCCATCTGAGCCACCGAGGACACAGATGAATAGCGCGACTGCAGGGACTTATCCCTTGCACGCTTCCCGTGAGACTCACATTCCCAACTGTCCACAATTCTACATATGTATTTTACCTTATAGACATTTGCCCATCCACTCATTACTCGCGCACGCGTTGGCGATTCCCGTAACAGTTAGGGCAACCTGTGCGCATTCGCACAGACAAAGGTCAATGGCTGGGTAGCCTTTAACTATATATACAAAGACAGTAACTTGTTCTCGAAAGAACAGTTATTGTTGATGACCGTGCAGCTTTTCCCTGAAATAAATGATGACTAACTGACAACCTCAGCTGCTGACAGGTGTTGTTGTTATACCTCGATGTGGACAGCTGAAAATGTGTGCCCCGACCGGGACTCGAACCCGGGATCTCCTGCTTACATGGCAGACGCTCTATCCATCTGAGCCACCGAGGACACAGATGAATAGCGCGACTGCAGGGACTTATCCCTTGCACGCTTCCCGTGAGACTCACATTCCCAACTGTCCACAATTCTACATATGTATTTTACCTTATAGACATTTGCCCATCCACTCATTACTCGCGCACGCGTTGGCGATTCCCGTAAGAGTTTGGGCAACCTGTGCGCATTCGCACAGACAAAGGTCAATGGCTGGGTAGCCTTTAACTATATATACAAAGACAGTAACTTGTCCTCGAAAGAACAGTTATTGTTGATGACCGTGCAGCTTTTCCCTGAAATAAATGATGACTAACTGACAACCTCAGCTGCTGACAGGTGTTGTTGTTATACCTCGATGTGGACAGCTGAAAATGTGTGCCCCGACCGGGACTCGAACCCGGGATCTCCTGCTTACATGGCAGACGCTCTATCCATCTGAGCCACCGAGGACACAGATGAATAGCGCGACTGCAGGGACTTATCCCTTGCACGCTTCCCGTGAGACTCACATTCCCAACTGTCCACAATTCTACATATGTATTTTACCTTATAGACATTTGCCCATCCACTCATTACTCGCGCACGCGTTGGCGATTCCCGTAAGAGTTTGGGCAACCTGTGCGCATTCGCACAGACAAAGGTCAATGGCTGGGTAGCCTTTAACTATATATACAAAGACAGTAACTTGTTCTCGAAAGAACAGTTATTGTTGATGACCGTGCAGCTTTTCCCTGAAATAAATGATGACTAACTGACAACCTCAGCTGCTGACAGGTGTTGTTGTTATACCTCGATGTGGACAGCTGAAAATGTGTGCCCCGACCGGGACTCGAACCCGGGATCTCCTGCTTACATGGCAGACGCTCTATCCATCTGAGCCACCGAGGACACAGATGAATAGCGCGACTGCAGGGACTTATCCCTTGCACGCTTCCCGTGAGACTCACATTCCCAACTGTCCACAATTCTACATATGTATTTTACCTTATAGACATTTGCCCATCCACTCATTACTCGCGCACGCGTTGGCGATTCCCGTAAGAGTTTGGGCAACCTGTGCGCATTCGCACAGACAAAGGTCAATGGCTGGGTAGCCTTTAACTATATATACAAAGACAGTAACTTGTTCTCGAAAGAACAGTTATTGTTGATGACCGTGCAGCTTTTCCCTGAAATAAATGATGACTAACTGACAACCTCAGCTGCTGACAGGTGTTGTTGTTATACCTCGATGTGGACAGCTGAAAATGTGTGCCCCGACCGGGACTCGAACCCGGGATCTCCTGCTTACATGGCAGACGCTCTATCCATCTGAGCCACCGAGGACACAGATGAATAGCGCGACTGCAGGGACTTATCCCTTGCACGCTTCCCGTGAGACTCACATTCCCAACTGTCCACAATTCTACATATGTATTTTACCTTATAGACATTTGCCCATCCACTCATTACTCGCGCACGCGTTGGCGATTCCCGTAAGAGTTTGGGCAACCTGTGCGCATTCGCACAGACAAAGGTCAATGGCTGGGTAGCCTTTAACTATATATACAAAGACAGTAACTTGTTCTCGAAAGAACAGTTATTGTTGATGACCGTGCAGCTTTTCCCTGAAATAAATGATGACTAACTGACAACCTCAGCTGCTGATAGGTGTTGTTGTTATACCTCGATGTGGACAGCTGAAAATGTGTGCCCCGACCGGGACTCGAACCCGGGATCTCCTGCTTACATGGCAGACGCTCTATCCATCTGAGCCACCGAGGACACAGATGAATAGCGCGACTGCAGGGACTTATCCCTTGCACGCTTCCCGTGAGACTCACATTCCCAACTGTCCACAATTCTACATATGTATTTTACCTTATAGACATTTGCCCATCCACTCATTACTCGCGCACGCGTTGGCGATTCCCGTAAGAGTTTGGGCAACCTGTGCGCATTCGCACAGACAAAGGTCAATGGCTGGGTAGCCTTTAACTATATATACAAAGACAGTAACTTGTTCTCGAAAGAACAGTTATTGTTGATGACCGTGCAGCTTTTCCCTGAAATAAATGACATTTAGTCATCATTTATTTCAGGGAAAAGCTGCACGGTCATCAACAATAACTGTTCTTTCGAGAACAAGTTACTGTCTTTGTATATATAGTTAAAGGCTACCCAGCCATTGACCTTTGTCTGTGCGAATGCGCACAGGTTGCCCAAACTCTTACGGGAATCGCCAACGCGTGCGCGAGTAATGAGTGGATGGGCAAATGTCTATAAGGTAAAATACATATGTAGAATTGTGGACAGTTGGGAATGTGAGTCTCACGGGAAGCGTGCAAGGGATAAGTCCCTGCAGTCGCGCTATTCATCTGTGTCCTCGGTGGCTCAGATGGATAGAGCGTCTGCCATGTAAGCAGGAGATCCCGGGTTCGAGTCCCGGTCGGGGCACACATTTTCAGCTGTCCACATCGAGGTATAACAACAACACCTGTCAGCAGCTGAGGTTGTCAGTTAGTCATCATTTATTTCAGGGAAAAGCTGCACGGTCATCAACAATAACTGTTCTTTCGAGAACAAGTTACTGTCTTTGTATATATAGTTAAAGGCTACCCAGCCATTGACCTTTGTCTGTGCGAATGCGCACAGGTTGCCCAAACTCTTACGGGAATCGCCAACGCGTGCGCGAGTAATGAGTGGATGGGCAAATGTCTATAAGGTAAAATACATATGTAGAATTGTGGACAGTTGGGAATGTGAGTCTCACGGGAAGCGTGCAAGGGATAAGTCCCTGCAGTCGCGCTATTCATCTGTGTCCTCGGTGGCTCAGATGGATAGAGCGTCTGCCATGTAAGCAGGAGATCCCGGGTTCGAGTCCCGGTCGGGGCACACATTTTCAGCTGTCCACATCGAGGTATAACAACAACACCTGTCAGCAGCTGAGGTTGTCAGTTAGTCATCATTTATTTCAGGGAAAAGCTGCACGGTCATCAACAATAACTGTTCTTTCGAGAACAAGTTACTGTCTTTGTATATATAGTTAAAGGCTACCCAGCCATTGACCTTTGTCTGTGCGAATGCGCACAGGTTGCCCAAACTCTTACGGGAATCGCCAACGCGTGCGCGAGTAATGAGTGGATGGGCAAATGTCTATAAGGTAAAATACATATGTAGAATTGTGGACAGTTGGGAATGTGAGTCTCACGGGAAGCGTGCAAGGGATAAGTCCCTGCAGTCGCGCTATTCATCTGTGTCCTCGGTGGCTCAGATGGATAGAGCGTCTGCCATGTAAGCAGGAGATCCCGGGTTCGAGTCCCGGTCGGGGCACACATTTTCAGCTGTCCACATCGAGGTATAACAACAACGCCTGTCAGCAGCTGAGGTTGTCAGTTAGTCATCATGTAAACGTTTTTGTTAAATGATTATAAAATTAGTTCAAACAATAGATCGTTTCTTTTCGTAAATACCTTTACCTTTGGTGTGGATGAATTTTGCGGAACACTTGTGTGTTAATTACTACAGGTCGCTTGTCATTTGCTACCAAACGATGTTTATGAGAAAGCTTTTTGCTGGGTGTTAACCTATCTTCTAGAATGTAATTTAGTTTTGTAAGTAGGCTGTCTAGGTTTTTATATTGGTAACGCCACGTAGCGCTCTGTATGAAAATCACTGGCTGTGCTGTGTGCAGTCTGTGGCTGGGTGGCATTGTTGTAATATTCGCTATTGTAGTGTTGGGCTGTTGGCTGTTAAGAGCGCGTAGCGTTGTGCAGTTGGAGGTGAGCCGCCAGCAGTGGTGGATGTGGGGAGTGAGATGGCGGAGTTTTGGACAGAGACAGTAAATTTGTAAGACTGGATGCCATGAACTGATATATATATATATATATATATATATATATATATATATATATATATATATATATATATATAATGACTTTTGAACACTATTGAGGTAACTACATTGTTTGTTCTCCATCAAAATCTTTCATTTGCTAACTATGCCTATCAGTAGTTAGTGCCTTCAGTAGTTTGAATCATTTATTTAGCTGGCAGTAGTTACGTTCGCTGACGTTTCAGTTTGGCGTGATGTTTTCGAGCCTATATTCGTTTTTACTTACGTTTTCGTTTGGCAAGCACCTTCATTATCCGCATCATGGTGAGGTGTAGTGATGCACACGTAACTATAACAAGTATTTTCCACAAATATGGCAATAAAAAACTTTTCACTTCACCATAACACAGTGTGATTGTGGTTTGTTGTGTGTCCCAGCCCAGTCAGTGTTCATTTGTCCACCAGAGAGTTCGGCGCCAAATTTGAATTTTGTTTGGATTTTATCTTTGTGTGTGCGTGTGCGTGTGAGTGTGTATGTGTGTGTGTGTGTGTGTGTGTATGTGTGTGTGTGTGTGTGTGTGTGTGTGTGTGTGTGCTGTACTCAGCTTTGTGTGTTGTGTTTCATATGGTAATCCATTTGTGTGCAAATGGTGCGTCTTTGGAGATTTTAGTGTATCTAATTGAGTGTGTGTGTGTGACCTAGTAATAGCGGATACTCTCCATCAGTAAACACTTCCGGGCTAAGTTGCCGTGGTCGATCTGTAGAACTTCTTCTCCCTGACGTTTCGTTCTCAACTACGGAGAACATCTTCCGAGGTGAGTCGACTCACCTCGGAAGATGTTCTCCGTAGTTGAGAACGAAACGTCAGGGAGAAGAAGTTCTACAGATCGACCACGGCAACTTAGCCCGGAAGTGTTTACTGATGAAGACGCCGGCCGTGAAAGCCTACATGGAATGAAGCGGATACTCTGTTCAAGAATCAAAAGAGGAGGAAGTATACTTGGGAAACGTCGGGTATTACGGGAAGATTTCAGTTAGATTACGTCATGGTCAGACAGAGATTCCGAAATGAGACACTGGATTGTAAGGTGTATCCAGGAGCAGATATAGACTCAGAACCAATAAAGTGGTGATGAAGAGTAGACTGGAGTTTAAGACATTAGTCAGGAAGAATCAATATGCAAAGAAGTGGGATACAGAAGTACTAAGGAAGGACGAGATACGCTTGAAGTTCTCTAAAGCTATAGATACAGCAATAAGAAATAGCTCTGTAGGCAGTACAGTTGACGAGGAATGGACGTCTCTAAAAAGGACCATCACAGAAGTTGGAAAAAAAACATAGCTCCAAAAAAGGTATCTGCGAAGAAACCATGGGTAACAGATGAAATACTTCAGTTGATTGATGAAAGGAGGAAATAGAAACAAGTTCTGGATACTCAGGAATAGAGAAATACAAGTCGCTGAGAAACGAAATAAATAGGAAGTGCAGGGAAGCTAAGACGAAATATTTGCAGGAAAAATGTGAAAACATCGGAAAAGAAATGATTGTCGGAAGGACAGACTCAGCATACAGGAAAGTCAAAACAACCTTCGGTGACATTAAAAGAAAGGATGATAACATTAATAGTGCAAAGGGAATTCCACTGCTAAATGCAGGGAGAGAGCGGATAGATGGAAAGAATTCATTGAAAGCCTCTATGAGGGGAAAGATTTTCATTATGTAATAGAAGAAGAATCAGGGGTCGATTTAGAAGAGATAGGGGACCCAGTATTAGAATCAGAATTTAAAAGAGCTTTGGAGGATCAAATAAGGCAGAAGGGATAGATAACGTTCCAACACAATTTCTAAAATCATTGGGGGAATTGGTAACAAAACGACTATTCAAGTTGGTGTGTAGAATGTGTGTGTGTGGCGACATACCATCTGACTTTCGGAATATCATCCACACAACTGCGAAGACTGCAAGAGCTGACAAGTGTGAGAAATATCGCCCACTCAGTTTAACAGCTCATGCATCCAAGTTGCTGACAAGAATAATATACAGAAGAATGGAAAAGAAAAATAGGGGTAAGCTATAGGGAGAGGCGGGTCATGTACAATATGTACAGGAGCCAAGAAGAATAGTAAGGGTTGGTGAACAAGAACGAAGTGCTCGTATTAAAAAGGGTGTAAGACAAGGATGTAGCCTTTACCCCATACTATTCAATACAAAGCAGTGGTGGAAATAAAAGAAAGAATCAAGAGTGGAATTAAAATTCATGTTTAAAGGATATGAATGATACGATTCGCTGATGACATTGCTATCCTGAGTGAACGTGAAGAAGAATTACATGATCTGCTGAACGGAATGAACACTCTAATGAGTACAGAATATGGTCTGGGAGTAAATCGAAGAAAGAGGACAGTAATGAGATGCAGCAGAAATGAGAACAGCGACAAGCTTAACATTAAGATTGATGGTCACGAAGCAGATTAAGTTAAGGAGTTCTGCTAAGTAGGCAGCAAAATAACCAGTGACGGACGCAGCAAGAAGGACTTCATAAGCAGACTGGCAATGCCATAAGGGCATTCCTGGCCAAGAGAAATCTACTGGCATCAAACACAGGCCTTAATTTGAGGAAAAAAATTCTAGGAACGTACGCCTGGACTACAGCATTTTATGGTAGTGAAACTTGGACAGTGGGAAAACCGAAACAGAAGAGAATCGAATCATTTAAGATGTGGTTTTACGGACGAATGTGGAATTAGGTGCAATGATAAGATAAGGAACGAGGCGGCTCTGTGCAGAATCGGAGAGGAAAGAAATAAGTGGAAAACACTGATAAGGAGAAGTGACAGGATGATAGGACCTATTAGTACATGAGGGAATGACTTCCATGGTACTGGACGGAAAAGTAGAGGGCAAAAACCATAGAGGAAGACAGAGATTGGAATAAATCCACCAAATAGTTGAGGTAGAAGGCAGCAAGTGGTACTCTGAGACGAAGAGGTTGGCTCAGGAAAGGAATTCGTGGCGGGCCGCATCAAAGCACTCAGAAGACTGATGACCCCCCAAAAAAGAGGAGGGTTTCATGTGCGTGTGTTCTCAGGGTATGTTTAGATGCCGAGGCGCTGTTTTTTTTATTAATTGTTTGTTATTTAGTAAATGCCTACCTGTACTGGCATCAGTTGGATTATTACTTAGTCAGGAGTTTGTGTGGCCGTTGTCTTCATTGCCGAGCGTTCAAGTTTTAGAAGTTGCCTTATGGTGTGCATTATGTTGTGCCTTAATGTTATACTTTGGTATGAGTTTATATTGCAAAGGAGAAGTCATTCTACAGGAGAGTCTTGCGGGTTCAGAGTTCGGAAAGTTCCGATTGTCTTAAGTATTTACATCAACAGACATTTTCTTAATGTTAAATTGCAGGTTTCAACAGCGAGTAAAGAAAAATTTTTATTGTGCTTGTTAAATTGATGAATATCATTGTATTTAAATTGTGCAAGTTGATAAACGTTTTTAATACAAGCTCTATATGTTTGGTTATTATGGCCCTGTGCTTCCTGTCGTATTATTAGACGCAAAAAGCACGTTCCAGCAATAAAAAATGGGTGTTCCCGTTGAAGATTTCATTGTTGCCCATCACCACCCAAGGAAGGGGTGAGTGTGGGGTCGAGTGTGGTATTGTTGGATGTCCCTCTCAGAGATAAACAAACAGGAATCATAAATATTTTGATCCAAATGTCTTCAGTTAAAATGAATACTATATGTATACAGGGTGAGTAAAATGACGTTACCGCTGGATATATTTCGTAAACCAAATCAAATACTGACGAATCGATTCCACAGACCGAATGTGAGGAGAGGGGCTAGTGTAAATGGTTAATACAAACCATAAAACAATGCACGGAAGTATGTTTTTTAACACAAACTTACGTTTTTTTTAATGGAACCCCGTTAGTTTTGTTGGCACATCTGAACATATAAACAAATACGTAATCAGTGCCGTTTGTTGCATGGTGAGCCATTCTCTTTGGTAGCGTTTCTACTAATATTTCACCAGTGTGAGATCTGGCCACGCTCGCCTCTTTCATTGAAAGAGGATAAAGTGCCACCAGCGAATCCAGCAGCTCACACAACGCATGGGCATAATCTATGGTACTGCCAGCACGCTGCTGACCATATATGGTAAGTTCGCAGCCAAACTCTTCCCTTCGCAAGTGCGATTAACTGGGACCATCCGTAGTCCCATCATGAAATCACTCACGCCGAAAATGAGTACATCTTACAACAATAATCAAATGGCAGAAGAAAGCAATAAAGTCCAAAGTGCAAGTGCAAGTGAATACCACCAAACATCTGGCTACAATCGATGTAAGCGCACTCTATAAACCATATGTAACAGGCCTATAGTGTTTCTAACATATTTATCCGTATGTAACTGGCCACCTAGTTATAGTAGGGAGTGGAAACAGTGCTCAGTTGTGACAAAGTGATGAACCGGTAGAGAGCTTTACTTATAAGACAAATCTTGCAAATCGAGCTTTAATGATTTAGAAATGCAAACACATTTACAGGATCTTTCGACTTCGAAAAATATTCTGCAACGTAAAATGGCACAAGATGTTCGAAATTATGAGAGAAATAGGAGGAAGCTAGAGGGCAAGGTGGGTATATGCAATATGTACAAGAACCGATAGGGTACAATAAGAAAGAAGAACCAAGAGGGATGCGTTCGGATTAGAACATGTGGAAGACACGAATGCAGTCTTTCTTCTGTAATGTTGTACACATCGAAGAAGCAATGGCGGAAACAAAAGATAGGCTCAAGAGTGAGACTAAATTTCAGCGTAAAGAGAGCTCTATAATTATATTCGCTGATGACATTGCTTTCCTTGTTGAAAGTGAATACGAATTGAAAGAACTGCTGAATGGAATGAACG
Organism: Schistocerca nitens; assembly: GCF_023898315.1. Taxonomy (NCBI): domain Eukaryota; kingdom Metazoa; phylum Arthropoda; class Insecta; order Orthoptera; family Acrididae; genus Schistocerca; species Schistocerca nitens. The sequence goes on along the minus strand of NC_064619.1, from coordinate 1,205,234 downwards.
GTATAATAAGGAGGCAATATTCAACGAATGTTGATCTAAGGAAGACGAAACGAGTAAGGAAGAGCAAATACGGAATTAGCCATGAATTTAATATCAAAATTGATGACCACAAAGTCAACAATGTTGCGGAATTCCGGAAAGGAAGAGAATCGAAACGTTTGGGATGCGACGAAGGAGAGGATTTCGGTTGAGGAACTGAACGATTCGTAGAATGTTTCGACCGTTGATTAATGAGACTTCATAACTATGATGTCATATACGTCTGCCACTTTGAAATGAAACACTCAATAAAAGTTACCTGATAGAACGGAAAACCAGTCCAAGTTGCAAATATTTTATTTTTCATTCGATGACTGGTTTCGGGCAAAGACCCATTTTGAAATCAACATAACAAAGCCGAAAATGGTATTTCCGAAGATGTCAAAAATGTGTAATGTATATTTACAGTGCATACAGAAAACTGTTATCTGGATGCACTGTAAACGTACATTACTCATTCTCAACGGAAATTCCATTTTCCGTTGTGTTGCTTAACAGAAGTTGCTGACCCTAGCTACACCAGCATGCTACAAGTTCGTAAAAAGTTATTTGACCTGCCGGAATAATGAGTAACTTATTTTTTGGTTCCCTTCGTAGACTGTTATAATTGCCACCTTCCAGGAATTCAGTTTATTACACTTTGTCTATTCACTGGCAGTTTCTGCTGTTAGCTTTGTACCCATTGATCTGCCTCCATATTTATGCTGTGGCGTCTGTAAGTTAGCTTTTTTTCTGCCCACATTCTTTGAGGCGAGTGTGCCTTCAGCCACTGAAGAACTTGGCCGTTCAGACGCTAGACTTTTGAAAGAGCACAAAGCGTTCTTGTTCGTTCTACTCTGTTCGGAGTTGTGCTAAAGTGAAAACGTATTTTTCTTAGGTGTGTTGCAGTGAACTGCATTTAAGTAATTTCAGAAGGAGAAAGAAACTGCAATGTGTTCGTGAGCCAGTTTGGAATTGTCTTCAGTGCAATGGATCGATTGTCATCAATTCTGCACGTTATCGCCGGCCAATATCCAATGCAGCGCTCGCCTAGGTGGTGGTGTGACGGTGGCGCTACGAATATATGACTCTGTGTTGCCGGTGGCCTTGCGGTCTCTTGCAGTCTCTGTCCACAGACAGTTACACATTGATCACCCAGAACTTTATGGTCAGCTACCTAACAGCCGGTATGTCAACATCTGGCACGGATAACAGCGGCGACGGTTCGCGGCATTGAAGCAATGAGGCCCTGGTAGTTCGCTGGAGGGATCTGCCACCACATCCGCACACACGAGTCATCTATTTCGCATAACTTCCGGGAAGAGGTGGGGGGGGGGGGCGATGAGCTCCGACGCCAAGTACAATCACATCTCAGATGTGTACCATCGGGTTCGGATCTGGTGAGTTGGGGCGCCAGCACAGAAACTGGAAATCGCAATTATTTTCCTCGAACCACTCTATCATACTCTTGACCTTGTGACGTGGCGCATTAGCTTGTTGGAAATTGACGCTGCCGTCGGCAAACATGATCATCGTGAAAGGATGTACGTGGCCTACCACCAGTGTGCGATACACCTTGGCCGTAGTGGTGCACGAGCTCCACTGAATCCATGGATGCCAACGTGAATGCTCCTCAGGGCGTAATAGAGCCAATTATTCAAGAACAGCCTTAATCGCATTTATTATTATTATTATTATTATACCGCCAACCGGTTTCAACCCGACGTAGGGGTCATCTTCTGGGCGTTTACACCACTGGTCGACTGTTGGTGGTGTCACTCCTGTCTACATAGTTTCCTGCCGTTATGTAGTCACTCCTGTCTACATAGTTTCCTGCCGTTATGTAGACAGGAGTGACACCACCAGCAGTCGACCAGTGGTGTAAACGCCCAGAAGATGACCGCTACGTCGGGTTGAAACCGGTTGGCGGTATAATAATAATAAATGCGATTAAGAATAATTGATTAATCATACTAATCGCTGCTTCATTTCCACAGCCCTGTCGTCCAAAAATCTACGTAATAGAGCCGCCGCCAGCTTTTCTCCGTCTCACAGTACAGGTGTCAAGGAGCTGTTTCCCTGGAAGACGACGGATTCGAGGGCTCCCATCTGCATGATAAAGAAGGTACCGGTATTCATCAGAACATGGAGCGCTCTACCACTGCGCCAACTTGCAATGCCGAAGGTCACGTGCCCATTTCAATCGTAGTTGCCGATGTCGTGGTATAAACATTGGTACACGCATGGGTCGTCGGTTGTGGAGGCGCATGTTACGAACATTCGGTGCACTGTGCGTTCAGACACACTTGTATTCCTCCCAGCACTAGAGTTTGATGTTAGTACCGCCACAGTTCGCCGCCTGTTCTGTTTTACCAATCTGCCCACCCTACGACGTCCGGTATCTATAATGAGGGGTCGCCCCACCTTGGTTTCGCCGTGTGTTGAAGACACTCACTACAGCACTCCTCGAACACCAGACAAGTTTTGCCGTTTCCAAAATGCTCGTGCCGAGGCTCTGGCCCAAGACAGTCTGCCGTCGATCGAACTCAGATATCGCGCACCTTCCCCACTCCATGCATGGACAGCACGCACACTGATACTACATGTCCAGTGCGTGTGTCTGAGTAGCAGACATTCCTCGCCAATTGGCGCTGCTAATGTCTCGACGGGTTTATATCAGTAGTAGGTCGGTGGTCATAGTGTACTGGCTGATCAGTGTATGCTTACGGGGAAGATTACTATCTTTCGTCCGAAAAAAGCATGTTTATTGAGAATTTTTTTCTCGCGATGTGTTATAGATATTAATGTCAAATTTGATCAAAATGCTTACTGATATTTCCTCGACAATATGGAATTCTTTCGACCGGAAATTTCGAAGAGTAAAGACGTAAATGCCGTCGGAACGAAACAAAATTTTGATGTAGACCTCCACGCGCGATATGTCACAGGTCAGCCGGCTCGTCTGAAGTCCAAATGACATTAGCGAAGTATATAACATTCTTTAGGAGTTGTACCTCGCGCAAGTTATTTAGACCATAGGAAACAAAATGGCGGCCATTTGAGGAAAATAGGGTTTTTTCATCGATTTTTCGAATTCGTCGGCCGAGTAAAAATATTTATTGTACATGGATCGGAACAGTGGTACAACTCCTAGACAATTTAGTTAGTTTCGTCTGAAACAAAGAATCATGCCAATCGGTTCTGCAGATTGGAGGTTACCACACCGCGCGATAAAAAACATCATTTCGAGAAAAACGCGTTTGAAGTTTTGACTACATATAAATGCAATATTATGCACCGTACGTTCAATCTGCTATTTCGGTTCCATAAACTAGTCCTTCCTCTTCCTCATAGAGGGCGTTCTGCTCGATCTGGGCCATCCTCCGCTGCTCCAGAGCCGCTCGTACGACCGGTGACAAGCGGTTTTCGGCCGCTTGAATCCGGTGGTCGTCCGAATGCTTGGCGAACTGCGTCGAATAGAGTTCCAGGGTGACGTCCATTGTTCTCATGGTCTTGAGAATTCCTGAATACCCTTCGTTGAAGCTGCTCACTGCCAGGAAAGTCGCAATCTCCACAGTCTTCGCACCAGAATGCAAATGCTTGGGGGCAAACTACCAAACACACGCGTTCAAACTTTCATTTGAATTTTGTGTGTTTCTTCCCAAGCACCGGTACAATAACTCGTCCTCCGAAAGATAAAAACTGGTGCGTGAAAAAGGCCGACTTCAGGCAGGTGCATTTTTTGTTCAACCGCGAATAATAAACATCTCCGTTCCGTATTCGGAAAAACCGTTTCGGGGGTGGATTCTAAATACTTGCATGGATCCAAAAATGCAATTTAAAAAAATCGATTTGAAGCAAAAGATAGTAAACTCCTCCTTAATCCCCATAAACTTGAAACTGTTTTTTGAGTACCAGCACGTGTATAGTAGTTCCGCACCGACATCTCCTATTTGCAGGTGGGGCAGCGGCGACTTCGATTGGAGTTGCCACCTGCCTGTGAGATGTGGTGGTCAGTTTCAGCATAATACTGCCGTCACAGTGCGTAACCGGTTCTGCGTGCAGGGGTTTGACACCGTTTACAATCTGCAATGTGTTGGCTGTTGCTGACTGGCACAGGTTTTAGAACTAATCCAAGCACGTTGAAGAAATCGTTCCCCTGCACTCGTAAAGACGGGCATCGCATGTGTTCGATGTATCCGCGTGTTACTAGTATAACTGGAGGTTGATGCCTTAGCCGAGCCAGGTTGAACTGGATACCTCTGTTTTAAGGGCTTCTTTAAAAGGACGGGTCTTGCGAGTGGTCATAAGCCAGTACATATTTTTAAACAATGTAAAGCACAGAAAACAGCGTTTACGCTACCCGTTCGTGTTGTTCACAATAAAAAAGAAAGGTTTTATAAAACAGTTCTGTGCGCTCAGCTATCTGTTAGTTTTACTAGTTTTATTTTAAATACTTTAACTAATTTAGTCATACGATAGCTTTGCCCATGTTGCTTGCACCAGTAACTTGATTCTTGTGACCTTTCTACAGAGTAATCTGTTTAATCTGTTCTCTGTTTTAATTCTAAGCTCAATTCTGACGCGGAAGGATCGTGGACACAAACCCAGAAGCAACAAATTAAACTGCACACCTTTATTTAACAATAGATTACAAATAAATCTGTAAGTTCAAATAAGAACTACACCGTTTAATCTCTTGCACAATTAATAGAAAATTCAGATGCTACTGCGGGTGCAACGGATGATGTAGCCTTCAAAATCAAACGGCGCCTACGGCCTTCCTGAAAACTGCCTACACAAATACACTGACAAATACGAGGCTCAGGAAAATCTGAAACATAATTATAAAATAATAACAAAACATAGCAAAAAATGGTTCAAATGGCTCTGAGCACTATGGGACTCAACTGCTGTGGTCATAAGTCCCCTAGAACTTAGAACTACTTAAACCTAACTAACCTAAGGACATCACACACATCCATGCCCGAGGCAGGATTCGAACCTGCGACCGTAGCGGTCGTGCGGTTCCAGACTGTAGCGCCTTTAACCGCTCGGCCACTCCGGCCGGCTAACAAAACATAGCATCAACAACTGTAGCGGTCAGTAACTCCCCATTTCAGAAACAGGAAACTGTTTCAAATAGATTAACATTACTCGGGCAATCTTTCCCTAAACAGAACTAAAATTAATAAAAGTCAGCAATCACTAAAAGATTAATAAACTTCATTAACACAAATGCGAGCGAAAGCGCTGTGATCTTTCAAAGGAAACTTAACATTCTTTCAGTAGGCATATCCTAAGTAACTTTGTTTACGCAAAACTTAAATACTTGGCTTAAACAGATTTAAAATACAATGGCTCTCATTCTTGGCTCCCACTAGTCACTCGTAATGGGAAACAGTTTAATTGTTATCCCCCTCAAGAATGGTTATAGAAAAAGTTAACGTTACGTGAGCGAGGAAAGGAACAATTTAAAATACCACACTAAGCAAATCAAATTAGTAAAAAGGCAAAATTCCAAAACAAGCCTGCTTGAGCCACAAATATAAGAAATTCCCCACAGTTTCAAGCAAATAAGTGAGACACTTGTCCCAACTCAAGCCAAAACTATTTACGTGCAGACGTTGTACACACCGTTTCATGAACTGAAGTTTTGATTGTCCTCTACTGCTAAAATCGATCAGCTATTTATCGTGAAGCATTCCCAATGCGCAACTAGTGGAGACAGCGCCTGTGAGCTCCGTCTAATGTGCCGATCGGACACGAATCAGCACCTCTATTAACCGACTGTATTCGGCTGTCGCACACTACCACTTGCACGGCCGGTCCACTCCAAAGTCTACTGTGTCGACCATAAAACGACGACTACGAGCCCGTCAGCTAGAGCCAAGCCGCAGAGCCCACAGAAGCTCTTGTCTCGAACAGAGTCAACAACGTCACTAACCAGAGGGGGGACTGCCATTCAAGCCTCTGGTACACAAGACACCGTTGCTACCGAGAGCAGCTCAAGGTCTATTATCAAACTATACCTAATCACTTGGACTGAGGTGAAGGCTAAATCAGCTTCCCAGCCGCTATGATGAACGTTTTACTGTTAAATTCAAGAGTATACAAGAATTCAGATTAACGTCTTTCCTGTTATGCATTTCGTTTTAAAGGTTTCACGTCAGCTTGCCGAAGTTGGTTTAATTTGCGTAGAGGATTAAAATGTAATGTTTTTGCTGTTACTTGTGAAGTTTTCTAAATTACAAATTCAAATAAAGGTTTGTCGAATTTGTTTTAAGCCAAGTGGTTTTTTTTCCCCTTTCGCTCACCCAAATACTTGCTAGCAGTTTCACTTTGTCTTAGTGAAGTACCAGATGAAATTTATGAAGTTTAAAAGCTCCTCTCATATAACTATTCTGGTCATATATTTGTACAAAGAAATATTTTCCGAGCCATGAAGGACTGTCTAGGACCGGCGAGATTTCTTGGGCACTGATATTGATGCATAGCGGTGTGACCCTCACGGCTATAGCGTAATGAGGCACATTCTGTTCTATTTGTGATCTATATTTGCTATTCAGTCTGCGGCTCTAGGCGCTACAGTCTGGAACCGGGCTACCGCTACGGTCGCAGGTTCGAATCCTGCCTCGGACATTGATGTGTGTTATGTCCTTAGGTTAGTTAGGTTTAAGTAGTTCTAAGTTCTAGGCGACTGATGACCTCAGAAGTTAAGTCGCGTAGTGCTCAGAGCCATTTTATTCAGTCTGCCTTAGTAAGACGTTATTTCATTCACCGAGTAGGTTTTGCATTCTACACGCTTTGTGCGTTATGGAGATCTTTTTGTAACTGTGCTGGGGCAATTCGTGTTTATCTCACCTCATTCGGTTTGTCTTGACTAAAATCCTTGTAGTCTTGAGATGAAATAAGTGTAAATGACACATCAAATCTTTCTTTCAAATTTGTTCTATCAATAAATTTTATGAAATTTTGCAAGATAGTATATGTGAATAGCCACGAAACCTCATGCCTATAATCGTGGAGAAGTAACGGAATAAATATTCTCAGGCTTGTGATTCGATCGATAGTTCAGTCATAAACACTTCTGCTCTCAGTAATTTTGTGTGGCTAGTAAACATTCTTTTTTATTACTAAATTGTTTTCAGATCACAGAGGGTAAGCTTGCCTCCAGACTTCTGGAGAGCACCTACTTCGCATTATAATATAATTTCTTGTATTAACATGCCATTACAGCATCAGACTGACGATGAGGTTTAATAAAGTTGTCAGTGAATGAAGACGCATTGTTGGGTACATGTCCTACTGATCAGGTGAAAACTAGCTGTTGATGTGGGTTCTGAGCTCGAGCTCAGTAAACAGAAAGTTAATCAGTGGTAAACAGTGGAACTTTTCAAATGTTAATAAATATGCCGTTGCCCTAATGTATTCTCTTTCACGAACTATACCTGAGAATAGACAAATTTCATAATATTACTTTCTTCTGGGTTTATTCATTTTGAAATAGAGGCAGTTTTTACTTCGAATTTCGTGACCACTAAAACTAGCGGCTAACAGATATCATACAATCTAAACAATAATTGAGTATGTGCAGTGTAAATGCTTTTTTCAGATGGTGAGATTGCCACAAGAGAGGAACATTGATGACTTATAAATATAAAAAAGTTTAAGTTCTTAGATCGCTCATCCTTCATACTCTCGTCTATGCTCCACACAGAATTCAACATACCCCACATCCCCTTCTCCTACTTCCACTCGTCACACCCAGCATCCATAAATGCTGTCAACACAGAAAACGCGTTTTCCTGCCATCAAACCTTACATTAACAACGTGAGCAGCTCCACTGACGGAATAGGAGCGACACACGCATGATCGTATCGACAAAGACCAATTCCGCCTTCATCCCCAATAATAAAGCCTGCACCAGCAGCAGCGCTAAGTAATAGCAACTCCTAGAGAAACGTTAATCACAGTTGAACTACCCATCTTGGCCAGCTCTTAGACAAGCTTTCACCCAGGAGCTAAGCATCACCGTCCAGTATGAACATCACTAGAAAGTATACAAAACGCCAACCTACAGACCGTTTTAGAATCACAAAGACCACAGAGACTGCCTCTCTCAGTACCGATTAAATGTTCAAATGTGTGTGAAATCTTATGGAACTTAACTGCTAAGGTCATCAGTCCCTAAGCTTACACACTACTTAACCTAAATCATCCTAAGGACAAACACACACACTCGTGCCCGAGGGAGGACTCGAACCTCCGCCGGGACCAGCCGCACAGTCCATGACTGCAGCGTGTACCAGTTCAATAAACATATCCCCCATTTTCTCCAGTCTTTCAGAGCCTAAATATTTCCATCCAAGAACGTTTACTTCCAGAATCACGAGGTTCTTTCCCAAACTTAGCGTCAACTAAATAATTCCTCGTAAAAATTCAGGCATGATAAGAGCCACAGCCGGAAATTTCCAAACTCCTATTCTCAATAAAGAGCCATGTGTCTACCTTGGTTCATCTACTTCCATCACTCTCTTATGTGTTCCCACTTGAAAGCCATCTCCACAACCATGAATTCGACCAGCCTTCACAACTATTGTCACAGAAGTTTCCCTCAAAATCACCATCGATGAAACAGAAACACAGGTAAACTCCCATGTTGACTTGAACATACATAAATAGCTCTCCACATCAGAAACAGTTCCAGCCAGATATATCTCGTCCGTGTATCTTCAGAGTCCTCATGCATAACTGACCGTCTAGTACTCATTGCTGCTTTAGCATACAGCAAGCATAAAGCTGAACGTACTAAACTGTGTCTGAAGCCTATCATTTTCCTAAGATTCTCAATTACATCGATCATCGTTCCCTAAACTGTCACATTCCTTCCACTTTGTGTGACTGTAAGGAGTCCCACTGCAAACATCGCTCCCATATGGAGTCCCCCAGTCCTCTCAAATATGCAATACCTACCATTACATCCATCATACTGAGTAAGTCGCCCACTCTTTGGCTGGAATCTCCTACTGTTTGTGAAGGATCAAGGTCGAGGAACTCGTGTGGCATCGCTAGACGAAATAAAACAAAATAAAACATTATTCATTTACTCCTATATAAATCGCTGTCCTATCTTCGGCGGCGGGTGGTGGCTTGACAAGCCGGAGAAGGATCTGCTGAATCCAGCGGCCGACTCAGCCGTAGATCGCTGCATCAGCCATGTGGCCAGGGCGGTCACTTCTAGCGAGCACGTTTGCGAGGAGATGGCTGTAACCATGGCGTCTGTGTGTTGTTGCTCACACGCCGTTGTGGGAGTACTTTTTCCCTCACAGATCACTGCGCATGTTGTCCCATATCCGCAATATCGGATGCTGGAAGGTCGTGCTGAATGCTGGTGGCTGGTCCCCGGTTCAGTAGTCCGTCTACCCAAGCGACGGTGGAACTTAGAGCAGTTTGTGGCCCCGGTTGGAACGGTGTTAGAAGGCCCCTTGTAATGGGACAAGAAGGTTCTTCGAGAGCTTTCTTGCTCAACGCACAGAATACGCCGATCGTAACAGCGAAGTGTAGCTATTAAATATTTACTTGTTTGTACATCGTAGGATGTTTGTTGATCGGGTGTCTATAAACGATGCTTTTTTACCTTTCTTACATGAGCGACGCAGGAAGAAACTGACGACGAAGGCAGTCTTCATCCATCCAGCAAGCCGTAAGAGTATCTGGTCGACTTCGACATCCAGTCGACGATCACGAGGAGGATGCCTCGCGCGTCGACTCTCGACTGCGACGATTTTTGAAGAAAAAAGGAGATGTCGTGTAATTTTAAAATGTATCGAATCAGTCTGTGTTGTGCTGTTAGCAAATGCGATTGTGATGTAATGCAATGAATGCCAAGAGTAGTCATTATTTTCGTTACGTAGTACGTAAATATTCTGTGAAAGGTTTTGACTTGCTCTGAACGAAAAAAAAAGCTTGACGTCGTCTGAAATATTTGAATATATTAAGAGGGAACAAGATTTTCTCCAGATGTGCAGAATTTATTGAAAAGTAAAATAAATTCATGTGCCGTACAGTTGACGACGAGCAGCACCTTAGTTACTTGTGGCAGTTCATTTAAAGCCAAATTATCTTTAATTACTGTAGTCTGTGAAAATAGATTGCACCACAATACTTACTTGATTGACATTTTAATTTGGTCGTGACATCGTAAGCGGTGTTTGGAGAGGTTACTTTTGTGTCATAATTTTGACATTTTCTGTTAACACGAGTAACCTGAGGTCTAGATATAGGTGGTTCAGTCAGGAATATTTACGAAAATGTTTGTGAAAGTGGGATATTAAGTAACTGAAATGGACATCGACAACATGTACAAGAGGAGAATGCCATACATACTGTTTTGCCGCAATAACTTGGTACAGTCTAATTACGTACGAGTACTCATTTCGCTAATAGTGTTGATAACTCGCTGTTAAACATAAGTATAGGTTTAGTGCTGGCCAGAGCAACGAGAGATAGAAAGGTGAAAATCCGACATACATGACTGAAATGAACATCACCTTACTAACTGGTACATTTATCTCTATTACTGCCACATAGAAACTGCAATAACAATAATTTGGATAAAAAATTTCTTCGGAGTTCGAGGTGTGAACTGCTATCGAAAGAGTACCGCAATACGTTGCACGTAACTGCTGCTACACTTGTAGACCACACACCACTACAGAAAAGGTCGTACCATACACCCTGGGCTACCCATCAATGGCGGCTGACTAGAGGCTGCCTTCTATCATCCGTGCTATGGTTCAGTAGTCATCCCATAAGGTGGCATGAGAATGAACCGTACTGGAACAATCTCATACACAAGATGTCACGTAAACTGATGAATCGAGTGCAAACGACATGAACGACATCTAACCTACTGATCGCCTGACTCCAACCTAACGAGGTGGAGTATTTGTGGAGTATTTATGGTGTCGAGGAGAGGCTACACCTTTTTACGTCATTCGTCATGACCAAATCGTTTCCGCTCTTTACGAATTTTTAGTGGTCTTCCGTTTTGATACATTTGCTTGACCTGTTTGTTTCAGTGTCTTAACTGGTCAAACCTCTCACACGCATTGTTAAGTCCTCCTTACCGTTTCTTACATAATGTTGTGCGAGTAACGGAAGCGGGTTGGTCTGCACTCGTCCAGTTTTCTACTGAGCTCGTTTACACACGCACACAGGAGTACTGGTGACGCACTTCGGAGACCGACTAACAGTGTCGCAATGGTTACGCTTAGCGGCGATACCTCGGTGTGCTTGAGCAATGCCGTTTCTTTGGACTCAGAAAATTTCACATTCCTGTTCCTTTGCTTTCTTGATGCGCTACACTCCCTTCCACTTTAATAAAATTAGTCACGATTTTTTTTTTCTTAGTCTACTAATGAACTACCTTACATAACTGCATATGTTCTGCTTTAGATGAGTGATTCTTCTTCTCGGACAAAAGTAAACTACTAGTATCCCTTTAACACAAGATTTTGATACACTCATAGTAACGATATTCTGTCCTTATTTCTCTTGATATTTCCGCATATGCTGGAGCACTTTATATACCGAAATTAGTTCCTTCTCTGAATTACTATTTCGTCTATTTTCAGGAGTAAAGGGAGATCCAAGATGCTGTTGAGGAAGGTTCGGTTTTGTCTGCGTAACACACTCAGCGGTTTCTTCGGATAATAAATACAACATCGTTAGAGTTGCTGTAATTATCGAGGTATCTGTAATTGTAGCAGGAAAGTGAAACTGAGTTCCTGCTATGGCACACTTGGTTAAATTAACCAATAAACCACTATGTCCAACTTCTAGTTTTTTCATATACGTAGATGTTGTGTACTTGTAGCAATTTACTATAACTGTTTCTAGTGACAACATAGAATCAATCCAGTGATCGCGAACCAACTGAAAGTGTGGTTGTGGCTTTGATACTAACCTTTTTGCGCTCTGCGCATCTACAGGGGTTATGAATAACACGATTTCAAACGATCGCTTGTCGGTACGTACGAGCTACCTGAGCTGGACAAATGGTGACGACGTAATTGCACAGATCTGTTAACGACATAACAACATGTATTTCCCTTTGTTCCGCCACAAGTAACACTTCTTCAATGGAGCCTGAATCCTCTTACTGCTAAGGTTCCATTAGACTGTATCACAGTTACATCTGCTTCACTTACTTGTAAAAATAATATTCCCATGCCTTCATCTTCGACACCGGCTGGAAGACAGAAATTATACTGAATGCCGTCAATCTTTGGGATGATGAAGTATCTCATCGAAAACCAAACAAACTCCAGTAAACCGAATAAAACAGCATAAATGTGTGTAACTCAACTTAAATTTAAACAAAATATACCATTACTGTACCCTTTTACACTAGGTGCAATTCCATAAGGTTCATTTTGTAGTACTTTTGTTCCGCGTGGTAAATTCTTCTTTTGCAGTAGTTGTGACCGTAGTTGCGACAACGATTCAAGTTTTATCTGACTAATATGTACTGCCGATGTTACCATCGGCAGGAGCAATTTGACACTGAACAGTGAAGTCGTCTACACTACCTGATATGGTCCTTGAAAATTTGTCAACAAATTCTTACTTTTACCCTTTGGGGTACAGAAATTAGTCAGTAAGACCCTTTGACCTATTCTGTACGATGAGCAGTTCGTTCTTTACGCTATAAAGCTTTTGTATTAGCACGTTTTACCCGTTTGCACATTTCTTCTAGGGTTACTATGAATTACTTTGAATGTGCAGAGTTATAACTTTACCGCAGGGGGCACTATGACCCATTATATCACAAATTTTACAGCTTGGTGGAACTGGATACTCTTGCTGACTCTTAAATTGAGATACTTCAGCTGGATCACTAGGCCTATACAGAGTGACATTGGACCCTTCAACTCGTATCCTGCACATGGCAACAAACCAATTCTCCTTACAACAAACAACTATATTTCTTTCTCCGGTTCACCGTATGTGGGTGTTGCGGACGATGATGTGCTGGATTGGAAGTAGTTCCGAAATTGCCATCCTCCAATTTCTATTGGACCTGGGGTGGAGCACATCCAATTCGTAGGCTCCAATACTTCTGACGAGCAGTTTTCACTCCCGGGATGTAAAACCCTACTGTTTTAATGGGATGAAGGTCGAGGAACCTGTGTGGCGCAGCTAGACGAAAACAGGATTACCTTCATTTATTTCTCCGTATACAGCTCGTTGTCGTATCTTTGGTGGCAGCTGGCGGCTTGTACAGCCGACGTAGAATCTGCTGAAACCACCAGTTGGCTCAGGCAGCAGTAATTGGCTGCATGTGCCCTTCACCCTGGCTGGTGACTTCTAGTCGGAGGGTTGGCGCCCGTGGTTAGGCAGGCATGCAGCGCCTAAAGCTCTGCGTGCAGATGGCCGTGGAAGGGGTGCGCAATTGTTTTGTGTTTCACGCACTCTGTCCCTCACAGCTCACTGCCCGTGTTGTCGCCTCAGAGAGACCTCGGTGTCGGGTGCTGTGAGGTCGTGTTGAATGCTGATCCTGGCGTCCGGTTCGGTAGGCCGTATACCCCAGGCGACACTCGAGTTTAGAGTAGTTTGTGCCCCCAGATTGGAACGGCTTCGTAGGCCCCTAAACTACCCATCGGTGGCGGCTGGTACTGGAGGCTGTCCTCTGTCATATGTGGCTGCGTATCAGTGGTCATCTCCAAATGCAGCACGTGTATGACCGGTACTGGAACGATCTCATACACAAAACGTCACAGTTCTATAGTCAGACAATCGAGTCCAAATGATATGAACAACATCTCTCCTCCTAATCGACTGACTCTACGCTAGAGAGGTGGAGTATTTATGACGGCGAGGAGAGGCTCCGCATTTTGATATCATTCGTCATGACCGAAGCGGTTCTACTCTTTACGAATTCTGACGCGGCGTTCTGTTTTGCTACATTTGTTTAATAAATTAGTTTCAGAGTCTTAACTGCTATGTAAACCCCTGAAAAGCGTTGTTTCTTCCTCCTTAGTCTGTCTTACATAATGCTACCAGACTAACGGAGGCAGGTCTGTCTGCAGTAGGATAAAAATTTTCCGTTGAACTTACTCGCAGTCACACACATAAGTACTGATTTCGCACTTCAGTGATCTACTAACCGTGTATCAATGTTTACGCCTAGTGGCTGGATAGTGTCGATACCTCGGTGTGCTAAAGCAATGACGTTCTGTTCGGACTTAGAAAATTCCATACTCTTGTTCCCTTATTTCTTTGATGCGTAACAGTACGCATTACTGCAAATGTAAACCCAGACTGCTTCCCATTAAACTTGAAGTTACTGGCCCAGTGTATCAGAATGATAATTTTCCCTTACATAGCATTTCCCTCTCTCCACTTTTTCTTTTTGTCATCAGTCTTCCGACTGGTCTGAAGAGGCCCACCACCAATTTCTCTCTTGTGCTAACCTCTTCATCTTGGAATAGCTCTTACAACTTACGTCCTCAATTATTTGCCGGATGTATTCCAATCTCTGTCTTCGTCTACAGTTCTTGCCGTCTACAGCTCCCTCTAGTACCATGGCAGTCATTCCCTGATGTCTTAACAGATGTCCTATCATCCTGGCCCTTTTCCTTATCAGTGCTTTCCACATATTCCTATCACCTCCGATTCTGCGTAGAACTTCCTCATTCCTTACCTTATAAGCCAACCTAATTTTCAACATTCGTCTGTAGCACCACATCTCAAACGCTTCGATTCTCTTCTGTTCTTGTTTTCCCACAGTCCATGTTTCACTACCATACAATTCTGTACTCCAGACGTACATTCTCAGAAATTTCTTCCTAAAATTAAGGCTGATATTTGATATTAGTAAAATTCTCTTTGCCATAGCTTGTCTGCTTTTGATGTCCTCTTTGCTTCGTCCGTCATTGGTTATTTTATTGCCTAAGTAGCAGAATTCCTTACCTCACCTGTCAACTTCATCTACTTCGTGACGATTAATCCTGATAAGTTTCTCGCTCTTCTCATTGCTACTACTTCTCATTACCTTTCTCTTTCTTCGATTTACTCTCAGTACATACTCTGTACTCATTAGACTGTTCATTCAGTTCAGCAGATCATGCTATTCTTCTTCACTGTCACTCAGGATAGTAATGTCATCCGCGAGTCGTATCATTCATATCCTTGCCCTTTAAATGTTAATTCCACTCGTGAACCTTTCTTTTACTTCCATCATTGCTTCCTCGATGTACAGATTGAACAGTAGGGGCGAAAGGCTACATCCTTGTCATACACCCTTTTTAATGCGAACACTTCTTTCTTCGTCTTCCACTCTTATTCTTGATGACTGGGTGTTGTGTGATGTCCTTTCAGGTTGGTTAGGTTTAAGACAAGTTCTAAGTTCTAGGGGACTGATGATTATAGATGTTAAGTCCCACAGTGCTCAGAGCCAGCCAGCCACTCTTATTATTCCCTCTCGTCTGTTGTACATATTGCATATGACCCGCCTCTCCCTATAGCTTACCCCTATTTTTTTTAGAATTTCGAATATCTTGCACCATTTTAAACTGTCGAACCCTTTTTCCAGGTCTAAAAATCTTATGAACGTGTCTTGATTGCCGCGCGGAGTGGCCGAGCGGCTTGAGGCACCATGACACGGATTGCACGGCCCTTCCCTCCCTCGAACATGGGCATGTGTGTTGTTCTTATCATAAGTTAGTTTAAATAGTGTGTACCTCTAGGGACCGATGACCTCACCAGTTTGGTCCCCTAGGATTCACTCACATTTGAACATTCGTGTCTTGATTTTTCTTTAGTCTTGCCATTATTAACCACAACGTCACAATTGCCTCTGTCGTGCCTTTACTTTCCCTAAAGCCAAACTGATCGTCATCTAGCGCTTCCTCACTTTTCTTTTCTATTCTTCTGTATATTATTCTTGTAAGTAGCTTGGATGCATGAACCGTTAAGCTGACTGTGCGATAATTCTCGCACTTGTCAGCTCTTGCCGTCTTCGGAATTGTGTGAATGATGCTATTCCGAAAGCCAGATGGTATGCCGCCAGATTCATACATTCTACACACCAACGTGAATAGTCGTTTTGTTGTCACTTCCCCCCAATGATTTTAGAAATTCTGATGGAATGTTATGAATCCCTACTGCCTTATTTGTCCTAAATTCCTCCAAAGCTCTTTTAAATTATGATTCTAATACAGGATCCCCAATCTCTTCTAAAGTGACTCCTGTTTCTTTTTCTATCACATCAGACAAATCTTCCCGCTCATAGAGACTTTCATTGTATTCTTTCCACCTATCCGCTCTCTCTCCTCTGCATTTAGCAGTGGAATTCCCGTTGCACTCTTAATGTTATCACTCTTGCTTTTAATATCACCGAAGGTTGTTTTGGCTTTGCTGTGTGCCGAGTCTTTCCTTCTGACAATCATTTCTTTTTCGATGTCTTTACATTTTTCCTGCAGCTATTTCGTCTTAGCTTCCTGCACTTCCTATTTATTTCATTCCTCAGCGACTTGTATTTCTGTATTCCTGAGTATCCAGAACAGCTTTTGTGTTTCCTCTTTGATCAATCAACTGAAGTATTTCCTCTGTTACCCATGCTTTCTTCACAGTTACCTTCTTTGTACCTATGTTTTTCTTCCTAACTTCTACGATGGACCTTTTTAGGGACGTCCATTCCTGTTCAACTGTACTGGCTACTGAGCTATTCCTTATTGCTGTATCTACAACCCTAGAGAACGTCAAGCGTGCCTCGTCATTCGTTAGTTCTTCCGTATCCCAACTCTTTTCGTGTTGGTTCTTGCTGACTAATGTCTTAAACCTACTCTTTATCACTAATATATTGTGATCCGAGCCTACATTTGCTCCTGGGAACGCCTTACAATCCAGTATCTGATTTCGGAATCTCTGTCTGACCATGATATAATATAACTGAAACCTTCCCGTATCACCCGACTTTTTCCAAGTATAGCTCCCCCTCTTATGATTCTTGAACACAGTATCCGCTATTACTAGCTGAAATTTGTTAACATCGAGTATAGATTTATGTGTCAGGAAGTAGTTTCTGAAAGTATTTGTATAGAGTGTAGCCATGTATGGAAGTGAAACATGGACGATAAACAGTTTGGACAAGAAGAGCATAGAAGCTTTCGAAATGTGGTTCTACAGAATAATACTGAAGATTAGATGGGTAGATCACATAACTAATGAGGAGGTATTGAACAGAATTGGGGAGAAGAGGAGTTTGTGGCACAACTTGACAAGGGACCGGTTGGTAGGACATATTCTGAGGCATCAAGGCATCACAAATTTAGCATTGGAGGGCAGCGTGGAGGGTAACAATCGTAGAGGGAGTCCAAGAGATGAATACACTAAGCAGGTTCAGAAGGATGTAGGTTGCAGTAGGTACTGGGAGATGAAAAAGTTGCACACAGGATAGAGTAGCATGGAGAGCTGCATCAAACCAGTCTCAGGACTGAAGACCGCAACAACAACAACAACTGTTTCGCTAGAGATCTCTTTACCGCCTTAGCTGCCATCAGGAACAGTGTAACACGCACTGTAAAATTTTGTGAAGCGTCAAGTCTTTTAACTAAAGTGTTGAGGATTAAAAGTCTGTGAGCTCTGGGGGGTTTATTCGGCATCTGCTTGTCTATTGTTATTATTTTTTAAGCAATCATCGCACAGTACGTCAATAAAGCATTTTTCCCAGTAACTGAATGATTTTAATGCATGCGAACCAGGTGCTTGTGCCAACATTGCTACACATTCCGAAGGAATCTGCTATTGTGTGTTGTTGTGGAATCGTCACCACAGTTTTGCTGTTGAGGTTCCTCAATTGTTCAAAGCAAGAGACGTGTATGTTAATGTCCTTTAAGTGCGCTAATGGCCAAGCACCCCATGCAGACCGTTTAACGTCAACAGACTATTACTTTTCTGTAGTTAAAATTTCGTACATATATCACAATTTCCCATTTGTCACTTACTTCTGGAGTAAGCCTACTCCAGTCTTCTGCATTTACCATGGTCTTCGATTTTATGGATACATTTTGTTTATAATTTCCTATGAGGACAAATAGAGGAAGGAATTTCTTAATCAATGTCAGTTCGTAACTAGGTTAAGTCCTCTTTCAATTTCACAATATTACTCGTCTTCTTTTCCATTTTCGTCGCTGCCACCATGCTTCTTTCCATTTCCCTTCTGTGATTTCGGTGTACCAAAAGAAAAAAAAGTACCAGCGAAAGTACCTGCATTGTTTTTAAATCTCTTTCTCAGAACTCTTTTGGCAACAGGAAATCACTATGTACTGACACGTGAGTCATGGAGGTACAAGAATGCCCATTTCAGTTCAGTAGAGTGCACTGTGTCTCAAAACATGAACGGGACAGTACTGCTCATGTTTATCAAGAAGCCTCAGCGTCACATTTCAGCCTTAGAATAAGCATGGGAGGTTGCCGTTCGAATAATCGTACAGTACGGGACGTCGTTCGAGCATTCATTCTCATTCACAGAGACACTAAACACTGAACATCTCCCTGGTAGTGCTCCCCGAGGTGGGATACATTATCTGATGACCTGGAAGTGAATTTCAGCAGGACTGCACGCTTCCTTTATGGAGGCAACCAGGAGCGCACGCACAGCACTCTACCGTGTCCGTAATAGATGGCTGCAGGCCAAATGGGTTGTGCGAGGAACCACCCTGGCGCCCCACACGTACTGTGCACCAGCGGGATAGGATTCTCCAACTGATCAGCCCTACAATCAACATTTCACGATGAACTCGTATTTCAGGTCGATAATAATGACACACAGAGTTCATCTCGTGAACACCTTCCTTCAGGAGAGATTCATCAACCGAACGGAATAGCCAGTGGTATCTGCACACATGAATCCGATTGAGCGTGCTAGGGACCAGTTGAAACCTCCAGCACGTCGTCGCTGCGACCCTCCTCTTTCTTTGGGTGACTTCTCACGGCGGCCGTCGAAGAGCGTTACAATTTTGAGCAGCAACTTGCCGACCGCCTTAAGGACAGAGTATCAAGAGAGATCCAAGTATGTTAAAATGCGTGGAGAGGAGCAAGACTGTGCTGAATGTTAGTAAGCAGCAGATTTTCATTTCACAGATGTGCAAAGATGTGCACTTTCAGAGAGGTCGCCTTTATCTTAGTTATTGTTGTCTGTCTTATAGTAATTTTCTTAGGGTTTATTGATCACACTGTGCCGCGTTGAACATAAGCTCACGCACATTCACAGAGTAAAACACCTTTTGATCATTTACAAATAATAAGAATCCGTTAAATGTTCTCTGTGCACTTGTGACATGAATTCTCGATGATAAACCGAGATTTAAAAAATTTCAGCATATTCACGACTGCCATCGATAGGAAAGTAACCCACTGTCGAACTGTTCGTGTAGCGGGCCACGTGGAGTCGGGGGCTTTTTAGCCAAAGACTGGACGAGCTAGCAGTGGAGCATAAGGAGTTTCAGTCCTGTATTTTTTTTTTGGGGGGGGGGGGAGGGGAGGGATTTCCGGTTCCTGTATTTGCCTTCCAGCAAAGAGAAATCTCTCCAAAATCAATGGATAGGAATTACTTTTAATGCAATAGTTGAACAGTATGTTCCAGAGAGAAAATTAAAGCCTTTTTTATATTAAGATAGAGAATAAGTTGATGAACTGCTTGATATGTATACTGGACTCAAGTGTCTGGGGGATCGCCACGGAGTATATGTCTTAAAATCTACACCCTACCCACGCACGCACCTTGCTCTCTCTCTCTCTCTCTCTCTCTGTCTATCTCTTTTGTCTCTCTTGTCTCTCTCTGCTCATGAGAGTAGGGCGAGCTTTGTAGAACCTTTGTTCTTTCAGCCAGTTTTAGAGTTGGCTGGAGACGGGTTTGCACCCAGCTTGGGAATATTTTGGAGATTATCTTCATCTCCAGCACTCGTCTACTGAGCAAGGTAAACCTCGCGATAGGCGTAACTGGAATCGGGAGTTGTGAGCAACGTATAATTTATATTAAGACAATGTTTTCCTCTGTGCTGAGAAAGTGCAATCTTTTGTTTTTTCTTGACGCTTGCAGCTGTAGAGCGGACCGTTTTAGTTCCTGCCGATTTTAGAATCACATTTCCTTCAGCCAAGGGTTTTAGTTTTGTTGTCGACTATGTGGAGAAGTAATGTCAACGTGCAAGTACAGCTCGTATAAAAGAAATCATCTATTTTCTTCTTTTTCTAGTAATCAGTCGGACGTTAAGCTGTGAACATCTTACACACAACTCAGTTCAAAGCTGTGATATTGAACTGGTCATATTCCTTGGAAGAATGCCGCGCCTGCAAGAGAAACTCCCCACAGGAGAGGCGGCCGGTGGCTGCGTGAGACCTGGAGACGGTCCGGGTCGCACACAAAAGCCTCGCCGCCCGGATCGGGTGACTGAATAAATAAGCGCGCCGAATCCTCACACAAAAGGCGTCCCTCCCGCGCGCTGCCGGCTGCCGGCTGCTCGCGTGTGTGAGCGCCCGCTTCAGCTTCCACTGCAGTCGCACCGAACGCTCATGAATTCCGAAAAAAAGGCGCGCCGGCCTTCCTCAGGGCCAGCCGCCTCCCTGCGCGGTGCTCATTGTCTGCTGGCGGTGCGCCGGGGCGCCGCCGCGGAAATTGCCTCGAAAATATCCCGGGATCTCAACTTCAGTTGCTGTGAATGTCGTCGCTTTCGAGTTAGAGAGCTGTGGCATCTTTCGCGCGCACCAATAACTTGACTTCACGTTTGGAGATACCAGCGATTGATCGAATTGAAGTGACTCATTCAGATTGTAGGAAAAATAAACGCCAAACTTTCAGATTTCCTAAAAACTATTCGATACTACTAATCAAGATACGATCAGACGAAATAACCACTCAAATATGTGACAGGTTCCACGTATATGTCGCCAATAGAAAGACGTGACAACGGATTTTCCACAGAAACGAAACTCACATCGGGTATGCCTCAGGGGAACATTGTAGCTCTCATGTCTTTGTTATACATGAACGACTTACCAGGAGACCAGCTGTTGTGTGCACGAAAGTACTGTCGTCGATCTATTGTAAGGAACTTCACAAAGACGTGGACAAAATTTCCACTAAGTGTAATGAATAGCAGCTCTCTTTAAATGTGGATGAATGTAACGTAATACTGTAAAATTACCGCCTGCTTTGTCTATATAAATGATTCAGTGATATTGTATTCATAGCCTCGCTCCCAGCCTCGATACACATTCTACCTCACTTTTAAGAACTCGAGTTCAATTGTCCTAGGCAAACATCCGAGAAACTATTATAAACAGAGTTTAGCATCAACTTTTTGCCAAATTTCTTAAACAAATTAATTACATGCGCATCAAATAACATTAACTTGTCGAGTTACCATGAAGCAGTTCGTAAATGTAGGGGGAACTTGTAATCTCATCATTGGGATTGGTACAGGTTCTTTATTAACTTATTCAATGAACTCTTTTGCAACTATTACTTCAACAATTGTGGCATTCGTGTAAATTCTGACGTGTAATTAGATTCATTTGGATTAAGCAAAGAGAGGGTTGAGCAATTGACAACATTTAGTTTGCTGTCTATTTGCATTTATGTATCCTAAAACTGGCTAAACAGTAGCTGCAAAATTTATAATGCTTTCTATGCAACATATTCTACACATTTTGAATTATCTTGACGACACAATTGCAGAATTTACCAGCAATGGCCTCACTAACTACATGATTATGGTCACACGTCTCTTCTCTTGGAAAGTAGTGGAAAGGAATATAACGATTCATTCAACGATACTGTACACACCAATTCAACTAAGTGCACATGCAGTTAGAACAACATAGGATGTTGACCGAGATCTACTTGAAAATGGTGCGCAAATTTCGGCAAAGTTATCAAGTGTACGCATAGTAATTGTGTGTTTCATTACCTGTAGATTGAAACCTCTAATTAAGCAACACACACGGAATTCACGCACTGAAGTAAAAAATGCTATACTTATGTATTATCTTGGATCCAACATGTAGTGGAACAAGTATTATTGCTCGCTTTAGCACGAAAATTGGGGTAAGATGTGATATAAAAGAATACTTTAATGCAGAAAAATTATTAAAACAGTACAAAGTTGCGGGAAGATACGAGATGGGAGGAATGCTTGAACACACGCGGTTCGTTACCAGACAACTAAAATTACTAAACTTCCTCGCTAAAATGAATCACTGACTGTGATTGTATCTCAAATAACACGGATTTGCACTACAATTCTTTACATATAATTGCAGAAGAGGACCTTAACTTTTTTGTAACGTAGGTAGCACGACATGTGGTCATACATCAGGTAAAAGGAACGCTATAAAGACAATTAAAATTCTCACAAAAAATCTCTCTGCTTTAGCTCGTATTCTCATAATCAAGTTTGCAGGAGCCTTAACATCAAAATGAGATAGCAATAGACAGTATATAATCTAAGAGAGGCGATCCACGTGATATATGGTTGGACACGAGATACAAACTAAACCGCTCAAATCAACTAACATTCCCTCAAAAAATTACTGTTCCGCGAAAGATTTTGAATTTGCTTTACTTTTAATGAAAAGTGGTAACAACAAAAGATAGTCCCAGACAAAATAGGCTCACTTTAGGCAAAAGTAGTGAACAAGAGCAAAATCACAAATCATGAAAGAAACGCTGGAAATTAAGTAGAAGTACCTCACAAAATTACTGCAGTTGTGATTATTGGCTTTAACTGAGTTTAGAACATGATCGAAAAGTAACTACATTATAGTTTAACCACACTTTAGCAGGCATGCAGCAAATGGCGCCAACATGTACCCAACTATATCATACAAAGAAACGGCCATAAACTGTTTAACTAATGTACTGAAATTATACTGTTACGGCAACAGAAAAAATTTTGAATAAATGAACAGCAAATAAGAGCTTCTAGCAGACGAAATAACGGAGTGAACTGAAGGTCCACACTCCACGTCCCCTCACGACTAAGTCCATCACTTATTCCAGCAAAATCATGATGAATAACCAGAAATTAAAACTTTCACTGACAAAATTAAGCTTCGAAGCCACATCATTGGTGTTCTCTACGACGGAATATTACGTTCTGCTGCCTTCGTTTGTTACCCAAATATGAAGAACTGCACCCGGCTGCGTCCAGGTGCCGCTAGACCACGTCACAGAGTGCTCCCTGACAAGGCTTCTCCCGTTCAGACTTCGGTGGTGGGGGTACGACGACCACCCCTGGGACCAACCTGACGACTCTTGCTCTGCCAGCTAGCTATCGTTTGCTGAACTTGTCCTCCAGGTTATGTTGGTATTACCTCTACACTACTTTGTCTATCTCTGGTCCGCCCCAAGCCCACTAAATACAATCGGTCATTCGTATAAGGATGGAAAAGGATGAAAGGGAATGTGGAACGTAAAACAAAATTAAGAAGAGAGTCCAACTTATGCTTCACCATGCTAAGTACAAAGGGCGTTCAAAAAGTTTTGCACAGGCGTCCACATTTTTTTTTATTTTTTGCAAGAGGAGAATGAAATTTTCTGTGAACATACTTGGAACATTTAGCTATACATTGAACCTGCTCAATGTAGCCTCCATCAGCTGTGACGCATCTGGCCAAACGTTCTTACCATGATGTATATGCACTTTTGGTAAAATTCTGAGGATTGTCTTTTACACCATCGCTTGACACAGGAAATAAGGTCTTTCTCACTATCAAATGTTTTATCGCGCAGGTGGACCTTCAGACGACCAAAGACGTAAAAATCAGACGGAGTCAAGTCCGAACTGTAGGAAGCATGAGGAACAATTTTCCAACCCATCTTCCTGATTTTCTCCTGCATCATAAGGTCTGTATGCGTTTGGCATTGTCATGGTGTAGTCTGATGAGCTGACCCTGAAGCTGTTGTCTGTGGGTCTTGATGGCACGTCGCAGCTTGTCCAATAACAAAAAGTAACGGTCCCGGTTAATTGTGGAGCCAGCTTCCAAAAAGTCAATGAAAGTGACACCACTCTGAGCCCAGAAGAAGGAGGCCATCACCTCTCGGCCTGCTGTTCGTGAAAGTCTCTGTTTCTTCTTCCGAGTGGAACCCGAATGACGCTACTCCATGAATTGGGCTTTGCTCTGAGGTTCGTGCAGAAACTACCGTGTTTCATCCTGGGTAATGACGTTCTCAAGACACTGTTTCCACTCTTCAGTGAAGGTCTCCATGAGACCCTCGCACACATTCTTCCTCATCTTTTTCATTTCTCTTTTCAATAATCTAGGCACTCAACGTGCACAGATTTTTCTGTACCCCAGTGAGTTTATCAGTGATACCACACTACCCATTGACAAACGAGTCATTTCAGCAAGCTGTAGTCTCGTCACACATTTGTCATTTTGGATGATTTGATCAATGGTCTCCTTATTCACATCACTCACTGACGCCGATGGTCTACCGCCTCATGGATTGTCCAGTAGAGAGAAATGACCTTCTTTAAACCTCTGCAACCCGAGCTGGATACTGCTGCAATCCACTGTGTCCTCCCCATAAACAGGGAGCACCTTCCTGTGAATCGATGTGGTAGAGTCATCGCCAGTCTTGAAGAGGAACTCCATCACCGACCGTTGTCGCAACCTGACATCTACTTCATCCATTATGGCTCACCTGTAAACAAAAGAAAGTACTTTTATATACCAACTTATAGCTAAATGTTCCAAGTATGTTCACAAAAAGATTTCATTCTCCTGATGCAAAAAAATAAAAAATTTAGAGATGACTCTGCTAAACTTTTTGAACGCCCTTTGTATATCAATGAAAAGACGAAATGGCTACTGATACCGCAGTTAACGATATCAAAACTATTGTTACCTGAAAGTAATAAAATGAAGCGAAACGAAAGTAACGCTCAATACCTACGAAAAAGAGACACAGATTCGATAGTGTCGGATTACAAAGACAGTGGGGGAACATCTTGAGGATGTCACACACAATAAATATTTAGGGGAGGCACTAAGAAGAGATATGAAAAGGGACGATTACACAAAGTCACTGGACCCTATTAGGGAAAGTGAATTGAAGGCCTGGATCTGTTAGAACCGCTCTGGGGAACGGTAGTGCTTCCGTGAAGGAAATCTGAAACCAGGCGCTAGTGCGGCCAGTTGCAGAGTACTGTTCCAGTTTCAGAAGTCCTTACAAAGTGGAGACGACGACAGATATCAAACGAGTTCAGTGACGCTCTCTTAGGATCGGAACAGGACGGCGTAGCCCATACGTCAGTATCTAGACCCATAGTCTTCAAACAACTGTAGAGCGCGTGACACAAATATGGCCCACAGCACCAGTTATTAGAGCTTCCTCCCTTCCCACTCACGTATGGCATGCAGGAAGAGTGAGGGCTTAAATGCATCTGTGTGCAGTTAGTCTAACATTGTCTTCGCAAGTCTTGGGCCAAGTACGTAGGGATTGTAGTATATTCCTAATTTTGTCACTTAAAGCTTGACCTCGAAACTGTGTAAGTAGTCTTTGTTGCAGTGGCTTCCGTCTACCTTCATGCATGTGCCGTTTCACTTTTTCTAGCGTCTCAGTGGGGTTCTCCACTGGCCAAACTAACCTGTGGTCACTCGTGATACCCTTCTTCGTATAGTTTCAGCAACCGCTGTTAATCTAATGTGGTACGGCTCCCATACATTTGACCGAAGTGTAACATAAATGCCCGCAAAATTTGAATTGTAGCTCTTAGGGAAAAGACGACGTAGTCTTCGCTATACCATGGCGTCTAAAAGTACGGTATCCGTCAAATGATTCTTCCTTCTGTTCATAGTAGAACAGCATTATAATAAATGAAAAGCCGCTATATTGCTCTAGAAGACTGATTTATTGAGATAATTCTAGCTGTTATATAGCCACAGTTTTCGAGTTTAGTGTTTGTTTTTCTCTTTGCTCCGTTTATTTTTATTTACTGTTCAATTTTTGATTTTCTAAATTGCATAACCGCCACACTGTCAAAGACGACATGTATTGCCGTTTGTGCCTAAATCTAGATGAGTAACATCTTTTCCAACGTTAATTACAAACATTGTACTTGTTTGGTTAAAGTATCAGGATGGCTTAAAACTGGTTAACTCAATAAATTAATCCTTTAGGACATAGTAAATATCGTAATTTTCATTTATTGTAATGATGTTATATCGAGAATCGACGGAATGACCAGTTAACATGATAAAACGTGCCTCCATAGCGCAGTTATCCATCTTTTACAGTAGACTACTATACAAAAAGTAAAGTCAAACCAACATATTTGATTTAACAATGTTTACAATGCAAAAGCACGCTAAAGCACGTCACCACAAAGTGAAGAAGAACATCTGCCTCTGCATGTAAGGCCACTGAGGTGGCAAGATATGCTTGGATAAAGGAAGATTTGAAGAGGTGGTGTCGTGTTCGTGACAACGTGTGTGCTCACGTAAGAGTGATAGGCCTATATATATGACTATTACATCGAAGTTGCACCATTGTGACTTTTTTGATAGCGAGGTTTCTCAATGTGTTTGTTCTCTTATTGATGAAACATTCTTACGACAAAGCAAGAAATTGGCTATGATTAGTAATCTGAGAGCACCTCTAATCTTATATCGCAAAGAGAAGTATTCCCGTCGTATAATTAACCTGGCGAACTTGGTCCTTTCGCCAGACGAACAAGAAGTGCTTGAGAAAGGCTTTAAATACACTCCTTCCCAGTGTCCATCAGTAAAACAGCGTCAAATAGACACCAATGCAAACAGTTAGTTCATCATGCTCAAAAGAAAGGAATAACACTTGAGTGTAACACCCTACAGCCTAATGATTTTCACGCCCCAAGACCTTTAAGGAGCACTTAGGTCAGCTAGGTACCATTGCCACGAAATCAGATAAAGGTAACAGTACTGTACTTTTCAAGAAGCGTGATTATGTGGATAAAGTTAATGATTTCCTGAGTCATGAATGTTTCCAAGTCCTTCTTAACGACCCTACTAAATTATTTAAGCATGATCATAAATATATAATCAATTCACGCAAAAGCATATTTTCCTACTTGCTCCCTTTATATTTATTTATTGTTCAGCTCTTATCTTTTAAACTGCATTATCACCCCAATGTAGAAAACGGTATTTACTGTGCGTTTGTCCCTCAATCTAGGTATCATCTTTTCTAATGTTTTTCTACAGACTTTTTAACTTCTTTGGCGACAAAAGTCAGTTAAAATCTGATAATGGCCTCATTAGCTGAAAATCCGTTAACTCTAGGAATTAATGCTGTAGAACGTAAGCAATATATTTCGTTTCATTTATTAGGGAAAGTGTGTCTGAAGAAGACTGTGTGATGATTTCGTTGTCACTATCTACATGTCGCGAACATTTCATGAGAATAAGGCAAGAGACATGCTGTAGAACATAAGTAATATAGTTCTTTTCATTTATTCGGGAAAGTGTGTTTGAAGAAGACTGTGTGATGATTTCGTTGTCACCATCTATATGTCGCGAACATTTCGTGAGAATAAGGCAAGAGACAGTACGGCCTGTGCAAAGGCATATAGACAGTCAACAAATGAAAGGAACAGGGTGGGAGTAGTACTGGTAAAAGATCCTGGGACACTTTTTGTGCCCATCGTTATCAACTATGTCAAGCATGATGTCATCGATGAATCTGAACTCATCACATCGTCATCCTTATCACTGGGAAGGCATAGCCCTTCCTAATCTCCAGCTTTCACAGCACAGTAGTAAGAATCCAATATCGGGGAAATAGTCCAACTGCATTAGTGGAAAATTTAATACCTCATTCCCTCCCTGTATCTCCAACCAATCACGGAGTGCGGTACTCCTTATCTCCAGCTAATCATAATTCAGGAAACCCAAGACGGTGGAAACAGCCCAATGGTGCTAATGGGAAATCAAATGCCCTTCCGCCAATATCTCAAGCAAATAACAGTGCAGTACTCCAAGTTGGCAGAAACAGACATATTGTCTGCATTATAACCTTCACGTGATCCCTGTCCTTCCAAAAACTTCTCCACCTCTGCCGTTCGAGGCGTCGTGCAACGTTATCCATGAAAATGAAGTTAGCGCCTGATACACCCCTGAAAAGACGAATATTGGGAAGAAGTATAGTGTTACAACGTTGACCGGTGAATGTACCGTGATGAAAGATGTGGAGGTTACTACGCCCATGTAACATCATACCTCTCTACACCATAACACCTGGACCATCAAAACGATCGTGTTCGACAGTGTTGATGGTGTATTACGTGTTTCCACCACCTGCCATATAAAGGCACGTCCATAATCACACTGGACTTGTTCTTCACCATCCCGTTTGTCCAGTCCTAATCCTCTTGGCACCATTGCAAACTATTCTGTTGAGGTGCGGATGTCAGCTGAATACAACATTCTGGTAGCTGGGCAAAGAGACCTCGGTGTGCAGCTGAGACTGCGTGCTTTGTACACGCATTACGAGTGCCTGCAGTCGCACCCGCTGCTCGATATGAGCCTTCTTGCCTTTTTGCACGATTTAGCGGTATATGGTGTTGTGCTTGACCAACTCCTTTCTCTAGGGCAGCCGTGCCTGTGATTAGGAACATTGCTATGAATAAGACCAAGCTCCTGCGCTACTCTTGCCTCTCTTTCTCCTTCTTCCAAGTTCCAGATGATTTTCCCCGTGTAAATTGAACCAAATGATCACCGAGGCGTGTTGTGATGAAGAAGACGACCACACTGCATACCAACTGTTCACTGATTAACACGGATTGAGTTCTCCCGTGCCTTCAACGGCCTCGTTCTGCAAGGTCAGCAGTATTTGACTCTATATACGCTGAACTCGTGCCATGTGACATTCAACTTCCTGCGCACGACTGGAAGACCCCTGTCAACATGCTTCTCCACTTTCTTTATTCTCACCGAGTAATTAATATGTTATGGTAAAATTTCTATTTTGTTCTTAGTTTAGCAAAGTACTGTATGTATTCATATGTGTCTTTATTTCTCCATAAAATATCCATTCTGAACGACAGCATAATTGGTGGTGGCTTCATTTTACGAAGTTGCTTAGCACATTATCCTGAGTTATTAGGTCAATACATCTTACAACTGTCCATTAGAAATCACGAATTAGAAGTGACAATATTCCCGTTATATTGATGATCACCTTAGGCCCATTTTCCACTGTGTCACTTATTAATGACTTCGAAATGAAGAAAACATTGACATGTAGACTTCTGTTTCACTACATTAGTGCAACTCATTATCAGGTAGTTGTGGGTGGATTTCACGTGTCCAGCTGCATAAGACATACACGCTACAATTGTGAGGTTGCTGTGCTCCATAATGCTTGACGGCCATTGGACAGGTCAGTGGTTAACCCACTCTTCTACCACCCACCTTCGGGCCAATTACCTGTGTAAAGTTTCACCTACAAGTGAAATTCTTCTGACGTAAGCTCACCTGGATTGACAGCTCATGACGCGGTTCATTCTTTCTAGTCTTCTGACACGCTAAAAGTTCTTACTTCAGGTCCCTTAGCTATTTTACTGCCAAATCACTTTTGATGATAATGCATTTTTCTGATGAAAGGATATACGAGGGTCAGTCAAAAAGTAATGCCTCCTATGTTTTTTTCTACGTTTAATTGTCAGGAAATTTAAATGCAATTACATAGGTTGAAAACCACAACATTGAGGATCATTTTGTCATTTTTCAATGTAATCTCCGCCCATCTCTACAGTTTTGGTCCATCTTTGAACAAGGGCATGTATCCCAGCACGGTAAAAATCACAGCTCTGCTTCCTAAGCCATTGACGCACGGATGTTTTGACGGCCTCCTCATCTTCAAAATGAATCCCACGATGAGCTTCTTTTAGTGGCCCGAACAGATGGAAGTCTGATGGTGCCAGGTCAGGGCTGTATGGGGGATGAGGCAAAACTTCCCATCCAATTTTGACAATCTCGTCAGAGGTGTGACGACTGGTGTGTGGTCTTGCATTGTCATGCAAAAGAAGAACATCTGCCATTGATTTTGTTGGGCGAACTCGCTGAAGACGTGCTTTAAGTTTTTTGAGGGTTGTGACGTATTGAACAGAATTTATTGTGCATCCCTGCTCCAAAAAATCAACCAGAATCAAACCCACTGTATCCCAGAAAACTGTTGCCATAACTTTCCCTGCCGATCGCACAGTTTTGAATTTTTTCTTCCTCGGCGAGCTTGTGTGACGCCACTCCATTGACTGCCTCTTTGATTCGGGTTCAAAAAAATGCACCCATGTTTCGTCCCCGGTCACAATTTTTTTCAGAAACTCATCTCCCTCCAAACGGAAGCGCTGCAAGTGTTGGGAGGCTATTGTTTTCCTTGCCTCTTTATTCTGATCGGTTAACATTCTTGGAACCCACCGTGCACAAACTTTTGAGTACCCCAATTGTTTAATAATCGTGATCACACTGCCTTTACTAAGAGAAATAATGCGACACACTTCATCTGCAGTCACCCGACGGTCACCACGAATGATGTCATCAACTTGCTGAATGTTGTGTGGAGTCACTGCACTCACCGGCCTGCCGCTCCGCTTTTCGTCAGTCAACGGTGTTTGCCCTTCAGCTTCCTTACAACGACGAACCCATCGTCTAACAGTGCTGACATCCACTGTCACAACACCATACACCTTCTTCAGTCTTTCATGAATGCGTATGGGCGTTTCACCTTCTGCATTCAAGAATTCAATCACACAACGCTGTCTCAAACGAACATCGATGTCGGCCATCTTACAAACTTCTGCTGTGCTGCCACCTGTTGACACAGAAAGTTACTACTGCAGTGGATTGCAGAAGAAGGTTTGAGGAATGGCGCCAAATTCAAATTTTTCACTTAACTTAATTTCTTTAAGTAGAAAAAAATGGGAGGCATTACTTTTTGACCGACCCTCGTATATATTTGTTTTCATTTTTCCATCAATACTACACACGCATTTCCGTGCAGTTCGCCCTGAAGTTTTAATAATAGTATTGCGCATATAATTAGGATCGTTGTTAAGTCATTCAAGCAATGGTCATAATCTATTACATAGATTAAATTAACTTTAGGTTCTTTGGTACTGGGCCAGTGACTGGGTCTCACCGCCTTACTTGGTTTCTTCCTGGAGTGAGACGA
This sequence comes from Schistocerca nitens, assembly GCF_023898315.1. Lineage (NCBI taxonomy): Eukaryota > Metazoa > Arthropoda > Insecta > Orthoptera > Acrididae > Schistocerca > Schistocerca nitens. The sequence continues at coordinate 1,173,993 of NC_064619.1, read as the reverse complement.
ATACCATTTCGCATTTTTGTAAGCATTCGACTCATCTACATCAGCGTCTACAGGCTCTCCGCAAAAGACTGTATAGTGCCTGGTGAAAAACATTTCTTATCAATATTAGCGTTTTCCTGCCATATTACATTCGTCTATTAAACGGGGGGAAAATGTTTATACGCCTGTGTGTGCGCTCTAATCACTAGTATTTTACTATGTGATCAAAAGTATCCGGACGCACCAAAAACATACGTTTTTCATATTAGGTGCATTTTGCTGCCACCTACAGCCAGATACACCATATCAGCGACCTCAGTAGTCATTAGACATCGTGAGAGAGCAGAATGGGGCGCTTCGCGGGACTCACGGACTTCGAACGTGGTCAGGTGATCGGGTGTCAATTGTGTCATACGTCTGTAAGCTAGATTTCCACACTCATAAACATCCCTAGGTCCACCGATGTGATAAAGAAGTGGAAACGTGAAGGGACGCGTACAGCACAAAAGCGTACGGGCCGACCTCGTCTGTTGACTGACAGAGACCGCCGACAGTTGAAGAGGGTCGTAATGCGTAATAAGCAGACATCTATCCACACCATCACATAGGAATTCCAAACAGCATCAGAATCCACTGCAAGTACTATGACAGTTAGGTGGGAGGCAAGAAAACGTGGATTTCATGGTCGATTGCGTGCTCCTAAGCCACACAGCACGCCGGTAAATTCCAAACGACGCCTCGCTTGGTGTAAGCAGCGTAAACATTGCACGATTAATCAGTGGTAAAATGTGTGGAGTGACGAATCACGGTACACAATGTGGGCATCAGATGGCAGGGCGTTTGTATGGCAAATGCTCGGTGAACGTCATCTGCGAGCATGTGTAGTGCAAACAGTAAAATTCGGAGGCCGAGTTGTTATGGTGTGGTCGTGTTTTTCATGGAGCGGGCTTGCACCCCTTGTTGTTTTGCGTGTCACTATCATAGGACACTGTTGTAGAGCAATTCGGGGATGGCGATTGCATCTTTCAACACGATCGAGCACCTGTTCTTGATGCATGCCCAGTGGTGGAGTGGTTACACGTCAATAATATCCCTGTGATGAACTGGCCTGCACAGAGTCCTGAGGTTAATCCTATAGAACACCTTTGGGATGGAACGTCGGCTTCGTGTCAGGCCCCATCGTCCGACATCGATACCTCTCCTCAGTGCAGCACACCGTGAAGAATGGGCTGCCATTCACCAAGAATCCTTCCAGCAAAGGCTAAGGATGGGCCAACATCATATTGAATTCCAGCATTACCGATGGAGGGTGCCTCGAACTTTTAAGTCATTTTCAGCCAGGTGTCCGGATACTTTTCATCACATGGCGTATTTTCATGAGCCCTATGCAATATGTACGATGGCGACAACTGAATATTTGCACAATCGTCCTTAAATAGAGGTTCTCTAAATTTTCTCAATATGACTTTGTGGGAGCTATTTCGCCCTCTTCCAAGGATTTCCACTGATTTTGCCTTCGTAGGATCTCTGTTAATGTTTCGTACGGACTATCCCGAGCAGCTACAATCCTAGTAGAAACTCTCTCAATTAGTTCGATACCTGTTGTCACGACTTCTTGAATAGAACACCAAGGCATGCAACAGTACCTTGGTCGGACTAATAGCTTGTTTACAATTTCTTTTACAGATGCACTTTATTTTCCTAGAACCCTCTCAACAAATCTAAGACATCCATTTGCCTAAGTAAATTCTGATTTTATGTGATCGACCCATTTCATAATACTTCATAGCATTGCTCTTGAATCTTAAAACCATGTGACGTACTCAAGACAGAGAATAGTCAGTATTTTATTTCGAGAATGAGGAAGGGGGGGGGGGGTTAGGAGGATTCAACAAATGAACATCTTAAGGAGATTGACTTGTGACACAACACAAAACGGCACTATCTTTCCATGTTGTTCGGTAACACATGCGCGATATCAACTCGTAAATACATAACCGGTCGCTTCATGCAATAAATGCATGCATGCAATGATTACTACTACATAATGCACTGTGTATTGTGTATGTATGTGTCGAAACGGAAGTATCATTATTACAAGCAAAGAAATAGTTTCACAAAGTATTTTTAATTTCAGCAAATACACATTTATTCAGGATGATGCAGTTGCCCCTACCACTCTTTTTATGCAGACGGCAATATTATATTTGGTCTACAAAAACCAAGAGCGAGATTTTCATATTCTCCCACTCGCTACGCGTAAACTATTAGTTCTACGTGAAATAATGAACAGGACATTTTTGTAGGAAATTTAGTTAAATTTTGTAGTACAATACGTTTTAGCTAGAGACCGTGGTTTTCGAGTTATTCAGAAACAAAATACAAAGGTGACCTTCAAACACGCCCCCACTCCCACATTCAAACCCCACCAGTCAGGCTTTGAATTCTAACACCATGAAATACATAATTACACCGTTGTACTCCACAGGCTTCCTGACTACGAAGCTACTTTGCTTTTAAGGGTTAAGTTTGGACTGAATTGTTAACGTAATTAGTTTTAGCGTAACGGCTATAAAAGTCGTTTTCGATTCATTGCCTTCACGGGCACGTTTAATGATGTTAACGAGGGAGGCATCTATACTAGTGGCGCAATAGCTCAATCAATAGAAAGGTCAAATATCGGGAATAGTTCGTGTATTGGGAAATGCTTGTACAGAGTCAGGAGGCAGTGACACCGACAACATGGTAGAAATCCTGACGGGCGAAGGATGAGTGTGGGGTGGAGGAACGTTTGTACGTCACTGTTTTACGTTTTCCTTGAATACCTCGAAGACTGTGGCCTTCAGCGAAAACGTATCCCAGTTCAAAATTTAACTACATTACATTTCCTAGAAAAAGGTCCTGCTCATTTTTTCTGTATGGTTAATAGTGCTCGCGTAGCGGGTGAGAGAGTATGAAAATCTGAAAATCTCGCGCATGGCTTTTGAACGCAAGCTACAACATCGCGGGTTGCAAAAACGACAGCCGTAGTTACAACTGAATCACACTATACAAATAACTGCCTTACTTTCTTTCCCTCGACAAGCCAAAGTTGTTGTGGATATTCATTACTGTAATACCGTGAAGGTTATTTCCAGGAACTGTGTTCGCAAGAGAGTTTCTTAATCTCCTTAAGGTGGAAAATAAACTTTTGATGCAGCTACTGGAAATGGTACTGTCATCAAAATCAGTAGCGACAAGTAAATGTTTGCATAAAGCTTTGAATCGCACTGATCTAAGTACTCCAAAGCTGTTTTTGACTTTGAGGTGATCTGTGCCTCCCCAGTTTCTAATCACTGATATGTAGCTCTCATTTATTTATTTTTTTCCGTAAGAAGTGGCGAGTACATTAATATCGCCGCATCAGTGTCAGTGATTATCTGGAAATTTTGGGGTCGTCTGGTATATAACTAAAACTAAATTCCATCCGAACAGGCCCCGAAAGGCCCAACGATAGCGACCGACCGCCGCGTCGTCCTCAGCCTATAGGTGTAACTAGATGAGGATATGGAGAGCCTTGTGGCCGGCACACCGCTCTCCCAGCCGTTGTCAGCTTTCGAGATCGGCGCCGTTACTTATCAGCCAAGCAGCCAAGTAGCTCCTCAATTGGCTTCACAGGGGCTGAGTGCATCCTGCTTGCCAACAGCGCCTGGCAGACCCAAACAGAAGTGTTAGCCAAGCCCGACAGCGCTCAACAACTGGAAGAAATAAATTGACTGTGTATTATGTAATTGCGTTCACTTCAAATGCGTTAGAGTGGTTCAGCTGCTTCCCCATAAGAGGTGACGCCTGTGGCGAACCAGAATTATCCTCTGACATGATCTTTGCGTATTCAAAAAGCTTTGGGAGCTCGTCGTAAGCATAAATTCTCAACAGCTTCTGTGTGTTAAAAACATTGTCAACGTGATGAAGTGTTGTAATAAGGTAAGTTCCTCACAATCTTTTTGATATCTGCAGTGTGTACCTCACCATCTGTTGATGGCCCGCTAAACTCCTCACTAAAGTTGAGGAACAATTGAACAGATTGTCCTGACACTTCTTTGTCATGGTTGCACTGCTGTTTTTCGAATGCGGTGACAACTGCTAAGTAAATTTCTTTCAAGCGGATGACTGCTTTGCGCTTGAGTACACATCGTCTTTCAGATAGCGCAAACAAGATTTTTCGTTGTTAAGCTAGCAACAGTTCGTGAATTTAGTCTTTGAATACAGGAGTGCATTGAGCAGAATGTCTTAAGTAAGACCCAACAGATTACACAAACGTCAAGCATCTTCTGATTTCTGCTTGTGAAAATGCGTCAGAAAGTGCAAGATTAATGGACCGTGGACTGCAGTGTACACAAAGAGCATGGAAGCATCGCTTCGGCGCTTCGGCGCCATGCAAGCTCCCAGACATGAATGAAGCACCGTCACGTCTTGACCATCTACATGGGAACAGTCGAGTGTATGTTTTTTTCAGTGCCTTAATGATTAGCATTGCTAGCCCACATTCTGTAACATCGACTGTTTCAATATATTCGTAGACTATTTCCTTCATTTTATGGTGATTAAAGTTCTCCGAATCACCATATCATAGGCACTGTGACACTTGTTCTATGAGCGCAGTATCAGCAGAGTCGTCAGGAAGAATACTACATAATAGTGCTTTCTTTACCCGATCAATTACCGTACGTTGGATAATTTCTCGACAAACAGCAATATTTTCGTTCTGAATTTTTGGGCTTCTGTAGACAGCATTCTCCTATGCTGTCAACAAATGATCCAAAAGATGTTTATCCCTACACTTAGCTGCGTAACACAGTAACACTCGAAATTTGCCACCGTTCATTAACTGTAGCTGAGGTTACAGTTATGTGTAAACTTGTCGAATGAGTTTGTCCTCTGAAAGGAATGGCATACAAATATTGCTTTTACTATGGACGTCATTTCGTATTATTTGCTTCTTTCTGTCAGCATCTCTGTCAAGAAAATTGTGCAATTTCTGAAGTGTCTTTGAGGAAACAATTGAAAGGAAATTGTCTGCTAGTTACGAATTTCGCCCGTAACAAGAAATTTTTGCATGTGTCTGAAATACTTCCGAAGTTTTTTCCGATTTGGAACAGGTATATTTACGATTTTTCCTACTCCCTGATTGTTCCCCTTTCATTTATATGAACGCCTCATAACCACAGAAGCTCTGCAGGAGGCTCGGTTTTTATTAATCAGAATATGACTGTCTATCCAGGCATTTCAGTTAAAAGCTTAAGTTTAGTTTCGACGATGTGGTCAGTCTGTACTCATTGACGGTACCCAAGCACAATTTAAAACTTGTGCCTTTAGACAATCGTCCAGTTGTGAACTTTGATTTGAACATAAGCCTATAATGTAGCAAAACTGTTAGAAGGAGACGAGATCACGTAACCTTCAAACTGCCGCTCTCTATGTAGCAGACTGATTGGTCCTGGGAGACAGTAGGCAAGACGACTGCTCGGTGGGCAAAGTACGTCCACGTTTGTAGCTGTTTCTGATGATGAGGCCAGACCAATTATTACATCATCACTGGTTTCGCATGTCACATTAAGACACCTGAAAATGCGTCCTTAGAGGTACCATCTTGTGAACACCATTTTTCCCTGTATTTCAAGCCCTTAGATTTATTACGAGGGTGAGTCAAATGAAAACCTTAAATATTTTTTTAAATATTATTTATTGTGCAGAAGTGGTAAAAAGCTGTATTACTTATCAACATAATCTCCCCCACGCTCAATGCAAGTCCTCCAGCGCTTACAAAGCGCATAAATTCCTTTAGAAAAAACTTCTTTCGTTAGTCCGCGCAACTACTCATGCACTGCGTGGCGTACCTCTTCATCAGAACGGAACTTCTTTCCTCCCATTCCGTCTTTGAGTGTTCCAAACATATGGAAATCACTTGCTGATGAGGAATGGCGCCATTCCTTGCTCGCTCTCTTCGTTTCCGGTTGGTGGAAGTGAATCCAGGTTTCGTCCACAGTAACAATTCGTGCAAGGAAGCCATCAGAGTCTCGTTCAAAGCATCGAAGAAGTTCTTCACGAGAATCAACACGACGTTCTGTCATTTCAGGAGTCAGCTGCCGTGACACCCATCTTGCAGACACTTTGTGAAACTGGAGCACATCATGCACAATGTGGTGTGCTGACCCATGCCTAATCAGTAAAAATGCTGCCATGTCATTCAGTGTCACTCGGCGGTTTTCCTTCAATATGGCTTCAACTGCTGCAATGTTCTGTGGGGTCACAACTCGTTGTGCCTGACCTGGACGAGGAGCATCTTCCACTCAAGTCACAACATTTGCGAACTTCCTACTCCATTCGTAGACTTGCTGCCTTGACAAACATGCATCACCACACTGAACCTTCATTCGTCGTTGAATTTCGATAGGTTTCACACCTTCACTACGCAAAAGCCGAATAACAAAATGGTTCAAATGACTCTGAGCACTATGGGACTTAACATCTGAGGTCATCAGTCCCCTAGAACTTAGAACTACTTAAACCTAACTAACCTAAGGACATCACATACATCCATGCCCGAGGCAGGATTCGAACCTGCGACCGTAGCAGTCGCGCGGTTCCGAACTGAAGCGCCCAGAACCGCTCGGCCACCAGCGGCCGGCACCGAATAACAGAACGCTGCTCTTCCCTGGTGCAAGTCGCAAGTGGGGTGGCCATCTTTATACTGATACTGCGACGGTATGTGTACGTCTGCACTATGCTACCACCTACAGGTCATTCTGCACGCAGTTTGTAGCATGCTTACCAACTTACAGGATAACGGATCGAAATTTCGATTTGTTATTACAAATTTAAGGTTTTCATATGACTCACCCTTGTAGTACTCTCAGGTTTTCTTTTCTTTGCCTCCATTTTTTGTTATGTAGCTCACCCTACAAAAAACACTCAAAAATTAACAATTATGCGGTTAATTATTCCTCTGTTTTATTCTGCTGACTTTTAGTTATAGTACAAGTCGGTGATTTAACTTTCAATTTAACTGAAATTAATACAAATCACCAGATCTGCGAAATGGCGGAGAACTGCTAGTAGGCCAAGACAATTAGAGTTCTGCCATCCGAAAAGTAATGGAGTTCTGGGAACTAATTTTAATCATTCAAGTAAGCCTCTGATATGATTAAACTTAGTTTACCCCGATTTCTGAGTTGATCTTCAGCCACGCCACTCGGTGATTTGGGGAATTTAGATGTTGAAGTATATTTTGAATGTGAGAAAAGACCGATTAAGTCTGCGATTTTACACTATGTACGTTCTGAGAACCAAATAGGGAAAATATCCTTCTTTTGGTTAAATTGGTACTATCGTCGAAATTAAAGGGCGTATCTCTAGCTAATTCATCTTTTAATGTTGGTTATTGTCAAAACAGACTGTGGCTGTTGTGGTGTGTAGGATTTCTCTTTAGCCCCATTGCACCAATCCTGAGCGCAACTATCCGACAGAATTCGGAAGGTGTTTGCTGCTTGTAAAGACTGCTAATGTATGATATTTAATATTGAGTGGGAGTGCGCTTGTTTACAAGGAATAATAGGGTGGGAAAGGGAAGTGGCCTCTTTACTCCTCCCCTCAAAGTTCTTGAAATACTAAAAAAAAAAAATAAACGAGAGATACGTTTTGTGACGTAATGAACAGTTGACCAAACAGTAAAATATTTGAATATGAACAAAGGGGGCCTGAATACAAATAATGGGGGCATATCTGGTAACCCAACATATGTATCTCATGAAGATTATTCGAAGGAGATTAGGAAAATCAGGGCAAATACTGTCTTTTTTCCCACGTACAATCCGTCAATGGAATAGCCGTTGAGCAGGTAATGGTGGTGCTAGAGTATCCTGCTTCACGAACCGTGCTGCGGCTTGTAAAGTGCAAACAAACAAATATAAATGTAGGAAAGTAAACGAGAAAGAACCAGAGAGATTATCATATTGCGTGCACTAGCCGTTCCTCTCTCCTACGCGACATTACTTGAAATAAACATTTTACAAAATAATGACCACAATAATAACAATAACCTCCGCAGTTTTCAGGGAACGCGACGCTCACGGTAGCTATTAATTGCTGTCATTTGAAGGAATGCCTTCTGACTGCGCCCCGCCTCAGAAGCTGTGACTGTCTGTCTATTAAGGCAGCCTTCCCGCGGAACAGCGCTGCCTGGACGTTCCGAGATTCCCAACAAACCACATTCCTATGAGGCTCCGTCCACACACTGGTGCTAATGTTGTGGCACACTCCATTACACTGACAATGGCCGCGGCCTGAAAACGCAGTAATTTCGAAATAAAGATTACACTGGAATCGATTTTAAGAACATTTTTCTCCTTTTCTAGCTGTGTTAGTATTTAGGGGGTGGTGTTATAACCAAACTAAGTTACCATCTTCTTTCTTTCCCTTTATTTCAGGCATTATCTAACGTTGATTCACTTGTAAATAGAACAGCTGTTCATTAAAAGAAGAGGAAATCTTGACCAAGCCTTTCTGCTTTACGTAATGATCGTCAGGGACGGTTCATGCCTGTAATATGCCTGTGTTGCTGATTCTGTCTGATAAATCATTTAAGTGTACTGAGGTGAGAGTTGCTACTGAATTACAATGGAGAATACCTGATGTTATTTACTTTACTATTAAACGTGCGCCATATCGTACTGGGCTTAATTAGTCAAATACTCGCCGAGCTATACACATATTTGCGTGGACAATGCGTCTGAGCATAGCTAGGTCAGCGGATGATGACGCGATGCAGTGCGAGCACTTCTGCTCACTCTTATACTTTTAATTACCTTTGTACAACTTAGCTGCATCCCTTCAAAATTTTCCAATTAAAATTGTAGATATGTGTTGGTAATATACCTTCTTTAGCTGTCTTATAATAGATCTCCATTAGATTTAAGCAACAACAGTATCAAAGGTATTGTAGAAGAGAAGCCGCTATTCTCTTAAAATACTGTTCGCTGTGTACACAGACTCTGCTTTACTTTGCCTTAGGAACTGCTATTACTTTCACTCGGTCATATCTTCTGCCGCTGAGACAGTTTTACTCATTTGCGACAGTGTATATTCTCCGCAGCGTAGACGGAATGGAGCTCTATTTTCTTGCAGTGTGTGATACATGCAACAATAAAACAATTCAGCCTACTTGAGATAGTAAGTTCCGGCGACCTCATCACGGAATTTGTTCTGCTCAATTCAATCGTTTACAAAAATGGAATAATAGTGAAGTCATTCCAGGTGTATTCGTTACAAAACTAAGCCCTTGCAATTTGTCCCCACAATTTAAAAATCTTTTAATCTACTCAGTTATTTTATATTTTATAGTTTTGAAAGAAATTGTTTTTAATGAATTCTTCTACTGGATTCCACTAATATTTTGTATTTTCTATCAAACTTAAAACAAAAATTTGAGTCTTATAGTAGATATGAGTTTCTACAATGAATGTCAGTTACATGTTTTCAGATTCAGGACTTTATTTTCACATCAGTGTCTCTTTAAAGAATAAAAATCAACAAAAATTATCGAAATTTGCACTCTTCAAAAATTTTGCGACTGCCATAAAGTACTCCCAAATTTTCTGCTTTGTAAGTATTTTAGAGCGGCGATAAGGTATCCAAGTATCACCTTGGTGATGTGCGTTATGAAAAATCCGTTTGTAACGCTAGGGTTAAGCAGTATTTTAGATAGATTTTATGCTATGAAGTACCCGTCGGATAGCCAAGTGCTTTAAAGAGCCCCACTTCGGGACGTGGGTTTGTGTGCCTAGGTGCCGCCGTTGGAACACATCCATCAGGTGGATTAACGTCGAAGACTGGTGCGCTAGCCGGCTTTGATGTGAATTTTAGGTTCTTCCCCACATCCAAATTGGTGAACACTGGGCTGTTACCTATGTCTCGCCTCAGATACATCCCACGCAAGTATTTAGAAAACGCTCTTCCTTTGGAACACGTGAGATACTCAAGACGCGGATAGGTGGTGTAAGGAAGTCCGCCCAGGGTCCAGTGGCAGCGTGAGGAAGGGCATTTGTCACTAGCGTTGCTCCAGTCTCATCTAACAACGCTGTCAGAGCGAACGGGAAAAGAGAAGGATAGCTGAATAGAATTACTGCTCTAAGATCGTATCCCTCTAGATGACTTCTTTGGAATTTCTCCATTGTCCTGATTTAATGGAACAAAGTAGCAGACACACAGTTCATGCTGCAACGAGCGAATGCAAATAATATTTATCTCCTGCGAGAGGGCACAACTTTCTGGGATTCACCAGTCATCAACAACTTGCACGGATACTTACAAAATTTTCCGGTGATAAATAAGAGATGTTACCGAATGTTCCGTGATATGATAACTAAAATTATTATCTTTGAACACCATCTTACTCTGCAGTATTATTTTCAATGTAGTCCCAAAAACTCTGCCATTTTTGAAATTTATTCAGGAAATCTTTCTTTGTTAGTGTGTCTAGCACCCACAGCAATTCCGTTTTCATCTCAACTGTAACAATTCTTCGCCACTTTCAGCTGATTTTCATCTTGGGATAAGAGGAAAAATTCACATGAAGCTAAATCTGACGTGTGCAGAAGGCGGGGAGCAAGTAGCATCTTGTTTATGGTCAAAACCTGATAATGTAGGCCGTATGCTTCTGTATATTGTAATGGTGGAGTAGCCAGTCTTTCGTACGCTACTTCTGTGGATGATTCCTCGTCATGGCTACTCCGAAACGTCTTAGAACATCGTGACCTGGAGAGACGAACTCTCTAATGAAGAGGTCCTTAAGGACAGACGTACAGCAAAATACATTCTTGTACTTACACCTATATATACACTCCTGGAAATTGAAATAAGAACACCGTGAATTCATTGTCCCAGGAAGGGGAAACTTTATTGACACATTCCTGGGGTCAGATACATCACATGATCACACTGACAGAACCACAGGCACATAGACACAGGCAACAGAGCATGCACAATGTCGGCACTAGTACAGTGTATATCCACCTTTCGCAGCAATGCAGGCTGCTATTCTCCCATGGAGACGATCGTAGAGATGCTGGATGTAGTCCTGTGGAACGGCTTGCCATGCCATTTCCACCTGGTGCCTCAGTTGGACCAGCGTTCGTGCTGGACGTGCAGACCGCGTGAGACGACGCTTCATCCAGTCCCAAACATGCTCAATGGGGGACAGATCCGGAGATCTTGCTGGCCAGGGTAGTTGACTTACACCTTCTAGAGCACGTTGGGTGGCACGGGATACATGCGGACGTGCATTGTCCTGTTGGAACAGCAAGTTCCCTTGCCGGTCTAGGAATGGTAGAACGATGGGTTCGATGACGGTTTGGATGTACCGTGCACTATTCAGTGTCCCCTCGACGATCACCAGTGGTGTACGGCCAGTGTAGGAGATCGCTCCCCACACCATGATGCCGGGTGTTGGCCCTGTGTGCCTCGGTCGTATGCAGTCCTGATTGTGGCGCTCACCTGCACGGCGCCAAACACGCATACGACCATCATTGGCACCAAGGCAGAAGCGACTCTCATCGCTGAAGACGACACGTCTCCATTCGTCCCTCCATTCACGCCTGTCGCGACACCACTGGAGGCGGGCTGCACGATGTTGGGGCGTGAGCGGAAGACGGCCTAACGGTGTGCGGGACCGTAGCCCAGCTTCATGGAGACGGTTGCGAATGGTCCTCGCCGATACCCCAGGAGCAACAGTGTCCCTAATTTGCTGGGAAGTGGCGGTGCGGTCCCCTACGGCACTGCGTAGGATCCTACGGTCTTGGCGTGCATCCGTGCGTCGCTGCGGTCCGGTCCCAGGTCGACGGGCACGTGCACCTTCCGCCGACCGCTGGCGACAACATCGATGTACTGTGGAGACCTCACGCCCCACGTGTTGAGCAATTCGGCGGTACGTCCACCCGGCCTCCCGCATGCCCACTATACACCCTCGCTCAAAGTCCGTCAACTGCACATACGGTTCACGTCCACGCTGTCGCGGCATGCTACCAGTGTTAAAGACTGCGATGGAGCTCCGTATGCCACGGCAAACTGGCTGACACTGACGGCGGCGGTGCACAAATGCTGCGGAGCTAGCGCCATTCGACGGCCAACACCGTGGTTCCTGGTGTGTCCGCTGTGCCGTGCGTGTGATCATTGCTTGTACAGCCCTCTCGCAGTGTCCGGAGCAAGTATGGTGGGTCTGACACACCGGTGTCAATGTGTTCTTTTTTCCATTTCCAGGAGTGTATATCCGAAAACATTACATGTAAAATAGCAAAACTTTGAGACTATTATGTGCAACATAGTGGTTGATATTTTATGCAATTTTTGTTTGAAAATGCGCGTCGACACACATTTTATAAGGATTTCAATTTCCGATTACCATTGTTCCTATACCTTTTCTCGTAAAGTAGTCAAGCAATAAAACTGGAATTTCACAGTTTACATCTACGTAGGAAACCAATAAAACGTGTGGAACAGATTTTTGTTTAAGTTTTTAGTTGCTTTAAAATCAATTTTTCAGTTTTGTGTTACCCAGGACTGCACTATTTTTCTCAGATTTTAAGGAATAATTCTTTTCAGAGAAAGATAACGAATAAGTACCGCACAGGATTATTCAGTAAGTAATTCTTAAGAATTATGTCAAATTTCAGGATGATAGTTTTTATAGTTTCTGAGAAAAGATATATCTCAGTAAGTCAGTTTATGGCAATTCGCACTTGAAGTTTTCATTTCAGTTTTTGACAATATTGCTATGTCTAGTGACTAATACTGACCATATCTATAATCTTTATTTTCATCGTCTTCCTGGGCTAACCTTTTCCTACCTCCTTTGGCTAGCGAACTTTTGCATTTTTCCTTCTGCTGTCCGAACTTCCGTGCTTCGTCGATGCTTCTGAGTATCTTCAGTGTGAATGCACCTTCATGAAAGCCTAGTCTCCGCAGGCATTTAATCTTACCTACAATTCCACTACTGAACATTAGAAAGGCATCATATGCAGATATCTTCACGACAATAAAGGACACAATTACTGTTCTTAGACAATGCATCCACATAATGTGATTGTAGCTGTCATTTGTATTGTGTTTTTCCATGTACACATTTTTTAAGCAGTTCAGGCCTGGCTAGATACCTTAAAGTTGGTTTTATAACATATAAAATAAGTGGCTAATCATGTTTTTGTGTTTATGGCTTCCACCCAAATATATTAACACCACGATGTGTCACAAAGGGAATATTGACGATTATAATCTGTGGAAAGTTTATGAAAGAATATTGCCCACACAGCTTGCTGCATTGTTTTCATACTATGTAAGTTATTCCTCATAGCTTTTCCAAAATGTATTTGTGAAGTGTGAATTTCCTTGGCTGTCAGTCTGTTAATACCTCCCAGTGGCTTTCTATCTTCTAATTTCTATCCTTTCAATTCTTTCTTCAGTCTGAAAAGTCTACCTCCCATTGCTCCACACATTCCAGATCTTCAATTTTAGTTTGTGAGCCACAAGGGTTGTTCTCTAAAACAGTCTTGAAAGGACTGTAACACCATATAATTCAAACTGACGTTTGAAATATTGGTTCCAACCCGGTTGCGTTGATTCTATCACTTGACCTCTGGTAATTCTTGCTGCATACTGTCTTGTGTTCCTGCTGCCACCTTTCTTCTTCACTGCCATCATTTCTCTTTCCTGTGTCGCACTGACAGCAATATTTGGTCATTATCTGGAAGTCTAAGATTTTCCCTGTATCCACACTAATGACAGATGATACACTGTGAAGTGATGTCAGCCCCTCCTCATGCAGATTCCATTACAAGAGACACATAGAGCTGTCTTCACTACATAGCGTCCCTCTTCCCCTTCATTGTTAACATGTACAGTTTCCTCAACAGCTGCTTTCATGTCGTCCTTGCACTCAACCTTCAAGAGCACTGAGGAGTGTTCTGTCGTAATTACTAAATCTTATCACTGGTGCAGGCATGTTCATCAAGCCACAAAAATATTTGTGCCTTCTTTGCCTACACATCAGCATCTCGTGCCTTAACTCAGTCTTTTATTCGCCTTATACATCTTGCTATGGAGAGCAGACGTCTTGAACATCACATTTACAAACTTGACACAAAATACTAACGTTACTTACAATGATAATTTTGTCACTGTCATGGCACGGTCTAAGGCCCTTTGACCCACAATTACCACATGCACATGAAACATTAATCATATGGGCAAGTATTTCTAAGTACCTATATCTACTGGAAACCTCATCTTTGGCACTCACACAGCATCATCAATTCCTTCACAAATTTCCTTCTTCGGCGAACTCAGTGACATTGTCGAAAATTGTCCTTCACACTTAGGAGCAGCATCTGTAACACTGTTATTTAAATTTCCTGTACCTTTTGCAGGTGAAATTCGACATTTCCTTACTTTTTGGTATATGCGTTCACTGTAACGACCCATTGCGAGCAAAACTAAACACTAAAATAACTTTGTAGCACATACTATAAAAAAAACACGTTGTAAACAAAGGAACAGGGAAGGATAATATTGTTCCTTACTTTCCGAATAACCCTCGTGATTTATTTTTTAACGCGTGGGTACTCTTCACGAATATTTCTGACTTGTACGAGTATGTTCAATAATTCTTACGCTCAACCATAAAAAATATAGTTGTAGGGTGTGTATCGTCTAAGAAACAGCGTGGACTACATATTTTTGGTGTAGATCAGCGTTTGAAAGTAACAGAAAATTACATTTAACACCAGAATAGAGCTCTGGAACTCCGTTTATTGAATCAAGATTCTCGTCATAAATGTGATTATAGTTTTTTTTTTCAAATTACATTTCTTTGATGTCCACTTTCTTACTAAAATGTTACGACGGAGATGGCAACAAGATAAGACTGAATAACCAACGAAGACGTAACGTTGATAGAAAATGTCCAAAAGTTCCTCATCCGTTCTTGCCAAATCTCTCTGTGTTGTATGAATTCGCTCTAGAAGAAATTCTTCTTCCGTTCTATCGTAGATTCGATGTGGTTGGGTGGTTCCACACGAATCGCTTAATCAATGCTTCTTCTCTGCCAGCGGACATACAGAGGAATCTGGGTAACACAGATGTCCTACCATCTTGGTTGTACGGATTACCTCATATCCACTAACACCGGTTGTTAGCGCTCATGGCTCACCGACGTATAAATTGGCGAAACACTTGGCCTCTCTGCTCCAGTCGCACGTGGGGAAGACTAACACATACTTAACGGACTCAGGACTTTTCATTAAGATGCTGAAGAAACTAAAACTGGCATCAAATGACATCCCGGTTAGCTCTGATGTTGTTCCTTTGCATACGGAAGTACCATTCTGTGACTCTCTGGAGCACATCAGTACCACTTTCCCGGAAGGTATCACAAAGCTCTTTCATGCATGTCTCTTCACGAGCTATTTCCGTGTATTGGCAACTTCTACGAACACCTGGAAGGCGTCGCCATGGATAGTCCTCTTACTGCAGTAGTGGCCAACTTCTTCATGGAACATTTCGAAGCACAGGCACTGGGCTTGGATACTTGTAAATCTTAAGTGTGGTACAGATACTTCGATGATACCTTCGTTGTGTGGAGTCATGGAGAAAGACAACTCAGTGACTTCCTAAGACACTTGAATAGCCTCCATGCCACCATAAAATTTACCTTGGAAGTAGGAACGACAAAAACCTGCCATTTGTGGATGTGCAGGTCACAAGGGATGGTGAAATCTTGGGACACAGTATCTATCGAAAACCGACACACGCTGACCGATACTTGCACAAACTGTCAAATCACCACCCGAGCCAGAAAAGAGGCGTGATTAATACACTCGTGACGCGAGCAAGACGAATACATGAGCCGCAGTACCTCAGACGCGAAATACAACACTTGGAAAGTGTTCTGAGGAGCAATGGGTACCCAACAAGTTACATCAGAAGTATAACAGAGCCAGACATTCGGCGAAGTGACAAATCAGAAAAAGAAATGTCGGTTACGGTCTTTCTGCCATACATTCGCAGAGTGATGGACAGAATCGGCCGTATGTTGCGCAAAAACGGCGTAAAGACAAACCGACGAAGTAGATAAAAGAGTGTGTCAGATCGGCAGAAGAGAAAAGGGACCCACTTGTAACTTCGGGAATATACCGCATACGACGCACACGAGGAAAAGTTCATGTTGGAATGACTGGACGATCAGTTAACACCAGGATCACAGAACGTAAGCGACGTTGCAGCTTGGGGCAGATAGAGAAATCGGCTGCGGTCGGAACATACGCGCTGTGTGAGACCGACCACATGGTAAATTCACTGAAACGGAAGTTCGGGCTATAGAGAAGAACTATCACTCCCGCTTGTTCAGAGAAACTATAGAAATATACAACCACGAGAACAGCTCCAACAAGAAAGAAGAAAGACTCAAGGTAAACGGATCCTGGCTTCTCGTGCTGCACCGAACGACAGTCGCAGGTAGCTAGAGAACCGCACATGAAATGACCGAGGAGAAGCCCTTGGACGTTGGCGCGCCGGATTCGAGTACACATAATCTGCGGCCGCGAGCTCGACTGCAGTTCACCACCAGCAATGGAGGGTGAAACTTTGATAATGCCGGCCACTTGTGCTGGCGGAACGTCAGAAAAATCATCAGGCTAACGTCAGCCGAAGAACCCGAAACAGAAGCCAACAGACAGTTTGTCAACAATTTGTCACGAAAGCCGTAACAATTTTAGTGAATACTTTGTTCAAGAATCACCAGAGGAGGAGGTATTTTTGGGAAAATGCCGACAGATAAGAGAATATTTCCGTTAGATTACATCATCGTCAGACATATATACCGACATTAGATATTGATTCTAAGGCGTACCAAGGGTCAGATATAGACTTAGATCACAATGTAGTAGTGATGAAGAGCAGGCTGAAGTATAAGAGATTAGTCACGAAGAATCAGAGCGCAAAAAATTAGAATACTGAAGTACTAAGGAATGAACAGTAGGCTTCAAGTTCTCTGAGGCTATAGGTTCTGCTATAAGGAATAGCTCAGTAGACAGTTCAGTTGAAGAGAAATGGACGTCTCTAAAAAGGACAATAGAGAAGTAGGAGAGAAAAAGTATGTTCAAAGAAGGTAACTGCAAAGAAACTGTGGGTAACAGAAGAAATAGTTCAGGCGATCAATGAAAGAAGAAGTAAAAAAAGTCCAGATTAATTCAGGAATACAGAATATACGTCACTTAGGAATCAGATAAACAGGTAGTGCAGGCAAACTAAGGAAAATGGCAGCATGAACAATGTGAAGAAGTTGAAAAAGAAATAATTATCGGAAGGACTGACTCAGTATATAGAAAAGTGGAAACAACCTTCGGTGAAATTAAAAGACAGGATGGTAACATTAAGAGTACAATAGGAAGAAATGTAGAGGAGAGAGAGGATAGGTGAAAAGAGTACATTGAAGGCCTCTATGAGTGAGGGCAGCTGTCTGATGACGTGATAGAAGAAGCAGCAGGAGTCGATATAGAAGATATAGGGGGATCCAGAACTAGATTCAGAATTTAAGAGTGCTGTGGAAGGTTTAAGATCGAATATACCAGAAGAGGTAGATGAAAAAAATGAAATAATCTTATGGTACTGTTGGCCGGGATGTCCCAGGCAGTTTCGGCCGCCAAGTGCAAGTCTTATTTCAGTCAGCGTCACGTTGGGTGACTTGCGGCCGCTGATGAGGATGAAATAATGATGAGGACAACACAACACCCACTCCCCGAGTGGAGAAAACCTCCAACCTGGCCGGGAATCGAACCCGGGCCCAGTGCATGAGACGCAAGCACTTACCACCCAGCTAATCAGGTGGACTAAGAGGTAGATAATATTGTATCAGAGTTTCAAAAATAGTTGGAAGAACAGTCAACAAAACAGCTACTCAGGGTGGTGTGTATAATTCAAGAGTCTGGCCATAATACATCTGACTTCCGAAAAATAATCATCCATACAGTTCCGAAGACTGTAAGATCCGTCAAGTGTGTGCTTTATCGCACAATCAGTTTAAGAGTTCATGCATCCAATTTGCTGACAAGAGTAATATACAGAAGACTGGAACAGAAAACTGTAGATGTGTTAGATGACGATGAGTTTTGTTTAGGAAATCTGAAGGCACCAGAGTTGCAGTTCTGGCGTTGCGGTTGATAATGGAAGCAAAACCAAAGGAAGATCAAGACACGTTGATGGTATCTGTCGACTTGGATAAAGCGTACGACAATCTCAAATAGCGCAAGATATTTGAAATTCTGGGAAAGATAGGGATAAACTATAGGGATCATGGGTAATACACAATATATACAAGAACCAACAGGGAACAATAATACAGGATGAACAAGAACCAAATGCTTGGATTAAGAAGGGTGTAAGATAGGCACGTAGACTTTCGCCCCTACTGTTCAGTCTATGCATCGAAGAAACAATGACAAAAATAAAAGAACTTGTTAAGAGTCGACACAAAATTCAAGCATACCAACGAAGAGATTCGCTGATGACATTGCTATTTTCCGTGAAAGGGAAGAAAATATCACAGGGTTTGCTGAACTGAATGGTCAGTTTAATGAGTAAGAATATGGACTGGGAGTAAATCTTAGGAAGACGAAAGTAATGAGAAGCAGCAGAAATGAGAACACCGAGAAACTCAGTATCGTAATTGGTGATCACGAAGTAGATGATGTTAAGGAATTCTGCTACCTAGACAGCAAAATAACAGATAACGGATGGAGCAAGGAGGACATCAAATGGAGATTCGCAATGGCAAAATGGGCGTTCCTGGCTTAGGTAATTCTTCCAATATCAAACATAGGTCTTACTTTGAGGGAGAAATATCCGAGAATGTATGTTTGGAGCACAGCTTAGTACGGTACTGAAATATGGACTGTAGTATAACCGGAAATGGGGTGTTACAGATGAATGTTGGAAATTAGGTGGACTGATAACGTAAGGAATGGGAGTTACTCCGGAGAAACGGTGAGGAGCGAACTATATGGAAAACACTGTCAAGAAGAAGGGACAGGAAGACACAGCATGCGTTAAGATATCAAGGAATAACTTCCATGGCACTAGAGGGAGCTATAGAGGGCAAAAGCTGTGGACGAAAACAGAGACTGGCAATCAGTTGAGGACGCAGATTTCTGGTGCTACTCTGAGATGAAGAGGTTGGCATGGGAGAGGGATTCGTGGCGGGCTGCATCAGACTAGTCGAAGGATTGATGACTCGAAAGAAAAAAAACATAAAGAAAAACCGATAATCATTTCTGTGTAAGTGAGAGGGATATTAAAATTGTTTTCGCATTCGGAGAAATATGTTGATGATTAAAATTCCGTGAAAAGATGTCACCGCAATGAAAAAACCCTTAGTTTTACTTATTATCACCGCCGATCGCGTATTATGTCCGTGAAAGTGCCTCCATTGTTTCACGAGAATACGAAACAAATTTGATTCCATTAGGGACTGTTGTGCACAGCGACCGGAGACTGCTATAAGGAAAATTAGGAACATAGCAATCTGTCGCAGTCCAATTCCTTTTTATTATTTTTGCCTATCCAAATTTCAACTGCAAATAGCCATCTTCAGAGCTAAAGTACAAAGAAATTACAAAATCAGAACCGATTTATATGAAATTATAAGTAAAGCATCACTTTATCCAATAATAATGATGCATCATAGACAAAATACCATTTCAGTGAGTAATTATCAAACAAACTCACTGAACACGTAAGCTGAAACAAGGATGAACAGACGGCGAACAAGGACCTTTTGAGAATACTCAAAACTAAATTGCCCATACCAGTACGTGAAAAACTTATCAATCTGCTCGATAATAATTTGTAAAATGTCTTGTCTCTCTTAAATTCAGTTTATTTGATCCAGGAAGAATGTAGGAGTTGCAGCGGCAACTGTGAAGGGCTGCCTCCACAGGGCAATGAGCACTACAAAAGTCAGGTTCATTTCACAGGGCAGCGTGGCAACGGAGCATCGCCAAGTTCCACAACTGATAACCCTGGGAACGTTAGAAGTAATGGATGTTGGTAACCACACTATACTAACCAGTGGCAGCCAGATTTTTGGTGCCCATCCCTCTGAAAAACACTGTGCAACAATGTAAATGTAAATCGAATGAATATAGTCAATTCCTATCAATTCTAATGTGCTGATAGTGAATATCACAAAGTCAATTAAAAATTATCTCTAGTTTTCATTTTACACTGTTTTATTACGGTGAGATAATTATATACGGAGTTTTATGTAACGTTTAAAATCAAATATTATCATGGTTTGTCAAAGTCATAATAACAAGTAACAATGGATTATGTTATTGTCCCTGGTCTTACTTGTGTGCAATATTTTCTATACAAACATTTAGAAACCAATTTTAGTAATCTTTTTGTCTCCCTCCTCATCAACTTTAGTGACTTTATTAATGCATGTAATAATTTTTGCACATTTCTTTCCAGATTAACTACCAGTTGTTCAAGTTGACTGCTATTGAAGTGAACAAAAATACCACGATTTTGTGTTAACAATACTGATTCATTTTGCTGTTTGTAGAGAAGTAACATTTGCTTCACAAAAACAGAAAATAACTCCATTGATTACCAAAGCTTACACTTGTTATTTTGGGTGCAAAATAGGTGATCAGGATAAACCCTGGGCTCCACATGTGACCCACAACACTTGTGTCAGCAACTTTTGGAATTGGATGCATGGGAAAGGACGTTCAATGCCCTCTGGAGTGCCCATGATCTGGCTTGAGCCAACTAACCATGTCAGTGACTGCTATTTTTGTGTGGTTCCTCCTATCAAGAAGCGAATGTATAAGAAGAAGAAGCGGACAGTGATCTATCCTAACATTCCGTCTGCCATACGTCCAGTTTAACACGGGGAAGGATTGCCAATACCTGAACCACCGACAGAGTACGAGATAACTTCTGATAGGGATTCTGAATATCCTGAACCATGTACATCACAAGATACAGAGTTTCTTCCAAATATATAAGCAACTGATGATCCACAAAACTTGTCTCAACATTTGTTGAGTGATCTCTTTAGAGATTTGGAGCTCTCCCAAGCTAAGGCTGAGATTTTAGCATCAAGATTGCTGCAGCGCAATTTTCTGGAAAGCAATGTAAATGTTTCATTCTACTGCAGAAGAGAGCAACAATTCACTTCTTTTTTTAACATTCAAGACAGTCTTGTGGCATGTGTCGACTTAAATGGTCTAATGAAGGCTCTCAGAATTAATTACAACCCTGATGAGTGGAGGCTCTTTATTGGTTCGTCAAAGTTGAGCTTAAAAGCAGTGCTTTTACATATTGATAATAAGCAACCTTATATTCCAGTTCGGTATAGTGTGCAAATGAAAGAGTCATACCAAAATATGAAAATTGTAATGGAAGCCATCAAGTATTATAACTCCCAATGGCAAATTTGTGGAGACTTGAAAGTGGTTGCACTGCTATTAGGTACGCAATACAATAAGGGTATACTAAATATTGCCGCTTTCTCTGTGAATGGGATAGCAAAGCTCATGCATCTCATTACAGTAAACACGAATGGCACACCAGAGAATCTCTTCAACCAGGTATAAAGAAGTTTCCAGAATGAGATTTTCTCTCTGCAGCGGAGTGTGCGCTGTTATGAAACTTCCTGGCAGATTAAAACTGTGTGCCGGACCGAAGCTCGAACTCGGCACCTTTGCCTTTCGCGGGCAAGTGCTCTACCAACTGAGCTACCCAAGCATGACTCACGCCCCGTCCTCACAGCTTTACTTCTGCCAGTACCTCGTCTCCTACTTTCCAAACTTTACAGAAGCTCTCCTGCGAACCTTGCAGAACTTGTGAAGTAGGAGACGAGGTACTGGCTGAAGTAAAGCTGTGAGGACGGGGCGTGACTCGTGCTTGGGTAGCTCAGTTGGTTAGAGCACTTTCCCGCGAAAGGCAAAGGTCCCGAGTTGGAGTATCGGTCCGGCACACAGTTTTAATCTGCCAGGAAGTTTCATATCAGTGCACACTCCGCTGCAGAGTGAAAATCTCACTCTGGAAACATCCCTCAGGCTATGGCTAAGCCACGTCTCCGCAATATCCTTTCTTTCAGGAGTGCTAGTTCTGCAAGATTCGCAGGAGAGCTTTTGTAAAGTTTGGAAAGTAGGAGACGAGGTACTGGCAGAAGTATAGCTGTGAGGACGGGGCGTGAGTGTGCCTCCACAGGGCAATGAGCACTACAAAAGTCAGGTTCATTTCACAGGGCAGCGTGGCAACGGAGCATCGCCAAGTTCCACAACTGATAACCCTGGGAACGTTAGAAGTAATGGATGTTGGTAACCATACTATACTAACCAGTGGCAGCCAGATTTTTGGTGCCCATCCCTCTGAAAAACACTGTGCAACAATGTAAATGTAAATCGAATGAATATAGTCAATTCCTATCAATTCTAATGTGCTGATAGTGAATATCACAAAGTCAATTAAAAATTATCTCTAGTTTTCATTTTACACTGTTTTATTACGGTGAGATAATTATATACGGAGTTTTATGTAACGTTTAAAATCAAATATTATCATGGTTTGTCAAAGTCATAATAACAAGTAACAATGGATTATGTTATTGTCCCTGGTCTTACTTGTGTGCAATATTTTCTATACAAACATTTAGAAACCAATTTTAGTAATCTTTTTGTCTCCCTCCTCATCAACTTTAGTGACTTTATTAATGCATGTAATAATTTTTGCACATTTCTTTCCAGATTAACTACCAGTTGTTCAAGTTGACTGCTATTGAAGTGAACAAAAATACCACGATTTTGTGTTAACAATACTGATTCATTTTGCTGTTTGTAGAGAAGTAACATTTGCTTCACAAAAACAGAAAATAACTCCATTGATTACCAAAGCTTACACTTGTTATTTTGGGTGCAAAATAGGTGATCAGGATAAACCCTGGGCTCCACATGTGACCCACAACACTTGTGTCAGCAACTTTAGGAATTGGATGCATGGGAAAGGACGTTCAATGCCCTCTGGAGTGCCCATGATCTGGCTTGAGCCAACTAACCATGTCAGTGACTGCTATTTTTGTGTGGTTCCTCCTATCAAGAAGCGAATGTATAAGAAGAAGAAGCGGACAGTGATCTATCCTAACATTCCGTCTGCCATACGTCCAGTTTAACACGGGGAAGGATTGCCAATACCTGAACCACCGACAGAGTACGAGATAACTTCTGATAGGGATTCTGAATATCCTGAACCATGTACATCACAAGATACAGAGTTTCTTCCAAATATATAAGCAACTGATGATCCACAAAACTTGTCTCAACATTTGTTGAGTGATCTCTTTAGAGATTTGGAGCTCTCCCAAGCTAAGGCTGAGATTTTAGCATCAAGATTGCTGCAGCGCAATTTTCTGGAAAGCAATGTAAATGTTTCATTCTACTGCAGAAGAGAGCAACAATTCACTTCTTTTTTTAACATTCAAGACAGTCTTGTGGCATGTGTCGACTTAAATGGTCTAATGAAGGCTCTCAGAATTAATTACAACCCTGATGAGTGGAGGCTCTTTATTGGTTCGTCAAAGTTGAGCTTAAAAGCAGTGCTTTTACATATTGATAATAAGCAACCTTATATTCCAGTTCGGTATAGTGTGCAAATGAAAGAGTCATACCAAAATATGAAAATTGTAATGGAAGCCATCAAGTATTATAACTCCCAATGGCAAATTTGTGGAGACTTGAAAGTGGTTGCACTGCTATTAGGTACGCAATACAATAAGGGTATACTAAATATTGCCGCTTTCTCTGTGAATGGGATAGCAAAGCTCATGCATCTCATTACAGTAAACACGAATGGCACACCAGAGAATCTCTTCAACCAGGTATAAAGAAGTTTCCAGAATGAGATTTTCTCTCTGCAGCGGAGTGTGCGCTGATATGAAACTTCCTGGCAGATTAAAACTGTGTGCCGGACCGAAGCTCGAACTCGGCACCTTTGCCTTTCGCGAGCAAGTGCTCTACCAACTGAGCTACCCAAGCATGACTCACGCCCCGTCCTCACAGCTTTACTTCTGCCAGTACCTCGTCTCCTACTTTCCAAACTTTACAGAAGCTCTCCTGCGAACCTTGCAGAACTTGTGAAGTAGGAGACGAGGTACTGGCTGAAGTAAAGCTGTGAGGACGGGGCGTGACTCGTGCTTGGGTAGCTCAGTTGGTTAGAGCACTTTCCCGCGAAAGGCAAAGGTCCCGAGTTGGAGTATCGGTCCGGCACACAGTTTTAATCTGCCAGGAAGTTTCATATCAGTGCACACTCCGCTGCAGAGTGAAAATCTCACTCTGGAAACATCCCTCAGGCTATGGCTAAGCCACGTCTCCGCAATATCCTTTCTTTCAGGAGTGCTAGTTCTGCAAGATTCGCAGGAGAGCTTTTGTAAAGTTTGGAAAGTAGGAGACGAGGTACTGGCAGAAGTATAGCTGTGAGGACGGGGCGTGAGTCGTGCTTGGGTAGCTCAGTTGGTAGAGCACTTGCCCGCGAAAGGCAAAGGTGCCGAGTTCGAGTCTCGGTCCGGCACCAGTTTTAATCCGCCAGGAAGTTTCAGGTATAAAGAACATTAAGAGTGAACCTCTAGTAGACCCTATAAAGATTCTACTCCCGCCCTTGCGCATTAAGTTGGGTCTCATGAAAAACTTTAAGGGTATGAACAAAGATGCATTTAAGTACTTAAGGCAAAAATCCCCTTAAGTTATACCAAAGTAAAGGTGGGCGTCTTTGTAGGCCCACACGTTCAGGAGTTTTTTAGAGACCATACTTTTGATGGACTCATACAATGTGATGAGAAAGATGCATGGGAACGTTTTAAGACAGTCTGTTCACAGTTCTTAGGGAACAAACGAGCAATAAATTACAAGGACATTGTAAATAAGATGTTGTTAACTCATGAAAAACTTAGTTGTACCATATCATTGAAAATACATTTCTTACATAGTCCTCTTGACTTCTTCCCCGAAGATTGTGGTGCAGTAAGTGACGAACATGGGGAGCGATTTCATCAATATATTGCCACATTTGAGAACAGGTATGCCAGAAAGTGGAGCCCTACTATTTTAACAGATTACTGCTGGACAGTCATAAGGGATGTTTCCGAGTACGTGTATAAACGTCAAGCCAAGCTAAAACGTCATATTCTGAATTATCTCTGAACAAAATGTGTAATTGTATATACTGTACATATGGACATTTAACATTTGTAATCATTTATATACATTTGTGACCAGTTAGTTTATATATTTTCTTTTGTGCTTTACATAGTTCTGGTACAAAGTACTTACAAAGTATTTTCATTCACGTAGTATTATCTTCATTTTTTCTTAATATTTTACTTTTGTACTTCCAGAATGGCACTGAAATTTATCAACACACAACTCACAACATAATTCAAGTAATTATTCATTTAAAATTTGTTATACTGAATCTTGGAACATGAATGCATATTTAGTTAGCGAGTTATTTATACAAAAATGTAGATTAATTTTTTTAAAAAAAAGAAAGTAGAGCTACGTATTTATGAAGATGGTTTTGTATAATTTTATACTGAAATAAACATAAGTCTCTGAAAATCATGCAATTTACACACTTTCACTCAAATTTGTTTTTCAGTGTAATCATAACAACTGTGGCTAGATATACCGATGCAAAAACACGGGACTTCCGGCTGATTGTGCACTAGACCCGCAGAAACATGCAATAAGAATATCTGAGGTGTCAAGGGAACCGACCTCAACTAATGCAGACATCTCAAATTAAAATCTACCTCATCGTGCTCCCTGATAACGGTCAGAGAGGGATGAAATGGGAGTAATAAACAGTGTGAAAGGCTTGACATGTTAAGTTACAATGAGGGAGCTGACACTCCAGAAGAGATTTGTGACGATTTTGAGTCACAACGTGAAGAAGACCTTCCTAGTTCAGGCAGCAGTAAATGCTGTATTGGGAGGTAGACACATGACTGTGGTACTAAACACAGGTGCGAGTGTAAATGCCATAGAGTAAAACATCTTTAAGAGAATTAGCGATGAAACTCGGGCACCAACGTTGCCAGTCCAGAATTGTACATAGTCCCCGGTGCTATTGGTACCCAGGGACCATTAATGACAGGTGCAAATAAAGGTTGAATTTGAGGACAGAACAATAGAATGTACATTCCTTATAAGCAAAAGATTGTCTATGTTCTATTTGTTAGGCGCAGAGTTGCTGCAATAGGGGAATGCAAGGATCCACGTTTTTAGGAGAACATCTCATGTGGCGGTAACGGTAGGAAATTAATTTTGAAACTGATAAAGACGGAGGTACATCACTTCAGATACTGTGAGAAGTCAATAGGGAAAGTATTAAAATCTAATGTCCTATTGTACGATAATCGCGAACGGTACTCTGCACACAGCGCACTTGAATACACTAATTAACAAATTTAAACTTTTTTTCTGCATTTGGTTTGTAAATGTGTGGATTTACCTAATTTTGTGGTGCTGAATACACTGGTGAAATCAGTTTCTCTCTATGACGTCCCATTTCCTACACACACAGCAGAATAAAAAATGGTAATAGTGAAAACTGGCACAATTAAGTGAAACAAAAATACATATTCAGAACGCTTGAAATCAGTACTATTTTGTACGTATATGTGGGCACGATGCCAATAAATGGTCTAAATTTTTCAGAAGATATTTTCACCTTTAATTGTCTTTGGTTTAGCCGGCCGGAGTGGCCGAGTGGTTCTAGGCGCTTCAGTCTGGAACCCCGCGACCGCTACGGTCGCAGGTTCGAATCCTGCCTCGGGCATGGATGTGCGTGATGTCCTTAGGTTAGTTAGGTATAAGTAGTTCTAAGTTCTAGGGGACTGGTGACCTCAGATGTTAAGTCCCATAGTGCTAAGAGCCATTTGAACCATTTTTTTGTCTTTGGTTTTTGAAAAATGTTTGTCGTTTCATCACTCTCCCTAGCAAGACCACAGCAGTAGTCACCCATCATTTAAGGCTTTCAATGACCTCCGTAACAGTGTTCCATGGTAAGAATGTCTTGGTGAAAGCGTCCACCATGCTTATCGCTTACGGCTCCCAAATTTTTCGGGAATAAATCAAAGTGAGAATGTAAAAAGTGAATTTTAAGCGGGATTCTACTCCCAATGTTCTTAAAGTTGTCCAACAAATCATTCACAATGGTAACGTAGCTTTTGTCTTTTCTGTTACCCGAAAAGCCCTTCAAAATTGCTTTAAAAGAAGACCAAGCAGCTAATTGGATATCTGTGAGTTTGGTATCAAAGGTTGGATCTTTCAGCAATTTTCTTATTTGTGGTCCTACAAATATACCCTCTTTCAGCTTTGCCCCACTTAATTCTTTTAAGTGATTGAAGGACTCAGCTTCTTTATCCAGAGCTTATAAAAGTTCTTTATAAGGCCAAAATTGATATGAAGGAGAGGCAAACTGATTTTTTCGGGCTCAATCAGTGGGGTATTGGTCACTTTCACGTTTCCACGAACATATGACTTCCTAATAGGCCATTCCCTGACTGTATCGTTATTGGTCTCACGGCTGTCCCAAAGGCACAAAAAGCAGCAGTATTTCGTGAATCCAGCCTGTAAACCTGTAAGGAGTGCAACAACTTTTAAATCACAGCAAATCTGCCATTCATGATCCTTATATTTGATTGTCTCTAGCAGCAAAATCATCGTTTCATAAGTTTCTTTCATGTCTACTGCGTAAACCAAAGGTACCGATAGAAATGCATAGCTATTATGCAGTAGTACTGCTTTCAAGCTGGTTTTGCTGGAGTCAATAAATAGTCGCCACACCTGTGGATTGTGTTGTACACCTAGCTGCATCATCAGACCATTGACATCTCTACATGCACACATTGAAGTCTGCATACCGAAATACTAAGCGAAGGAAGCACCTCTTGATCTGAAACAATAAATTGTTGTCCCTGGAGTTATAAGGTTCCGTTATTGCAGACTCGACCCCAAGAGACAAGCTTGCTCTTTCGAAAGCTTTGGTTCAAAAAAATGTTCAAATGTGTGTGAAATCTTATGGGACTTAACTGCTAAGGTCATCAGTCCCTAAGCTTACACACTACTCAACCTAAATTATCCTAAGGACAAACACGCACACACATGTCCAATGGAGGACTCGAACCTCCACCGGGACCAGCCGCACAGTCCATGACTGCAGCGCCTTAGACTGCTCGGCTAATCCCACGGGGCGAAAGTTTTAGATAGCGAACAGATCATTCAAATCCCTTTGATTAATGAGCGGAGGCGAAGGGTCATGATATTGAGAGCAGTACTCATCTAAATGTTCAATGTTTTCTGATTCACTTGACATGGTGTCTGGTTTCGTGGCTTTCAAGTTACAGGCAGGAAGAGGCAACCCCTCATCATGGGGCACAGAAAAAGGCACTGAAGATACATATGGATACTTTATTTTATGTTTATTTTTGCTTGAATGTCCCGAAATATTTGTAAGACAGAAGTAACAGCCTGAGCAATGGGCACTAGGCTCACACCACACCATCGGAAAAGCGAATGGCATGGATCGGCGATTTCCTTTCAAACACTCGGTTAAGGTTATAGTACAAGTTATGCAGGCAATATGAAGTCCAAAATTTTTATCTTGATCACCAACTGGACAGTAAAAATACAGTTTATATGCCTTCTTAGCCAAATCATTGATTGGTTTTCTTTGGGATTTTGAAGTAAATTTCCCACACTCGTAACAAAAGTTGTCAGGGTAGTTTAGACAGCAACGAGATTTACTAGTTGCCATTTTTCTTAGTGTAAGTTTCAAACATAAAAGGTTTGCACTATCTTCCACATGAAACGTTCACTGAGGATCTCTTTCACACCACTGGATTACTACACCAACCAGTTATTGACGATTTGTAGATCTTCTAGCTCTCCTCCGCAAATCAAAAACAAACAATTAAACATCAATACAGAAGAATAGCTAAAAGCGAAATACTAAATACGAATAATGAAGAACCTTTGAAAACTCAAAAATGGTACGTGCTACAACATTTTGAAAGGTATATTCGGATTCTACACACCAAAATACATACTAGTTGATGTATCACATCCCACATGTAAAATGGCGGACGACTAGTTATATCTGAGTACAGAAGATGTTTTGGTTATCTTAAACTGCGTTCAGTTGAAAACTGGAGGATTATATTGTCTGCTGGATCAACAAAAACGTGAACTAGATTTAAATATGTTGTTGAGTAAGCCTCGTGTTGTTAAAGAGTACTGATATCACATGCAGTTAGTCCCACATCAAATGCATTCTCATGTGACCTATTCCATTCTCTGGGCCCGAAGGAAGGAGATAAAGACTGAAATCCCATAGATGTTCAACTGGCAGATAATTAGAACTTCTTTATGATCAAAAAGGTGTCAAGGATTAGTAGAAGGATTTTTCCTTCTACTACTTTTGTATATAATATGTACTACCCAACTCGTTAAGAGTATGAAGATATATGTTTTCTGATTGTGTACATGTGTATGTAACGATCATTTTGCTCACTGATTCAGAAAATATGGAACTCGTCCCATAGCAAGGTGTAAAATACGAGCAGTAAATGGTTGTTCGTACATATCCACAATTCAGATGTAATATTAAGCGTATGTATTACGGATGTTTTAGAACCCGGATGTTTTAGAACCCGTGACTGTTTACTTAATGTAAATACAAATACTGCAAACTTTTTTGAAGTAATTAATTGTTCATTACACGAACAAGTTTTCGAAACTTTTCAGGCTCATCTTCACGTGGTTTGCCTGTAGCGAGCCAATATCCAGCATTATGCTTACAATAGTTATGTAACGTCTGGAAAACCATCCGAAGATTAGTCTGAAATGGTTCGAAAACCGGTTCGTGGAATGAATAAGTAACTATTTCAAAAAAGTGACTAGTTGCAGTGTTATGTATTTACATCAGATGTAATACAGTTAGTTAAGATATCAGTGAGTATAAGTCAACAAACTACTTAGGCTAAACTACAAGAAATTCTGTAATTACCTACGGTCAATGGATGTACTACTCAGGACTGACCAGTAAACGAAAAAAGTAGAGTTTGTTATATTGAAATGGACTTACGTGTAAAAACTTTCGAAACAGTAAAAGCACATTTATTCCTTAAGCTTGTTAGACAGTGACTTGGTGATTTCCGTGAATCGCTCTAGGCAAATTCCGGGATGGTTCCTTTGAAAGGGCACGGCCGACTTCCTTCCCCGTCCTTCCCTAATCCGATGAGACCGATGACCTCGCTGTCTGGTCTCCTCCCCCAAACAACCCAACCGAAGACAGTGACACGTAAATCACGAACAGTAAAAGTGACATGGAAGGCACGGTATTTGTGTTGCATAGTTCAAAGGCCGTAATTTATGACAGTAATGCGTAGTAAGCTAATGAATAATAAAATGTGAATGATAAAACGACGATTTCGCTGTCTAAACAGGCAATGCAATGCACTGTAAAAGGATTTAAAAATCACTTATTTCACATACAAGTTAAGTCCTGCATGTATATATGTATGGAATACGATTTAGAGTCATTATATCAAGTGTAATGTATAAGTTACTTTTTTATTTTAGTAACTAAGCAAGCTCTAGTGTTTTTTCATATGCAAAGGATGCCATGTCCTTGTATAAATTAAAGGCTGTAACGATGAGTTGTTTATTTCAGTGTCTAGTCGATCACTTCTTTCCCCTTTTATGCCTGTTTTTTCGATTCGTTAGTAGACGTGTTAAATTTCTGCACGAGTAAGTACAGAACAAAGTGTCCTCTACGACGAAACACACAATTTTATTATTTGGGCTAATGCTTTATATGAAAGCTTTTTGTCAGGCACCTGAACTAAGTAATTAGAGACACGACCGAATAAAAGAAAATGAAATCTTGTATACTGCTATACCCTTAAAATCAAAGAGAAGAATATTAGATACGTAAATACTTTTATTATTGTAAGAAGTTTCATGAGCTGTTGTAACCAAATACCTGAATAACCTGTATTCAGTTGTAGAGGTAAAACACAAAAAAACGGGACTAAATGATTTTGTGTAAATCACAGTCCAAACGAAGTGCGAACGTCAGGACACTTACTGAAGTGATACTGATAGAGTACGCAAAGCAAAGCAAATTAACATTTGTAAGAGTACAGTAGTATGTGGACTTGTACTCAACTCTACCAGACTGGGACGTGGAAGTAATCGCTTGACGTATCGATGAATGATTTTGATCCTGTATGTCTTCAATAAGTGACGTTGTACAAAATTACCAATAAACGTATGTGGTGATCACGGTTCTGCTACAACGGACTGGCGTCTGCAGTAATGATAGGTTGCAACACTGTACAATGCAGCCATTATTGTGGCATGTGTCATGCTTGTGTCACGTCCATTACCTTTAGAAAATGTGTAAAAAACTGTACCCAACAAGAATGCTTAAACAGTGTTTGTGGTGGACACTTTTATAGATGTGGTTATCAGAGAGACGAACTACACTACGTGATCAAAAGTATCCGGACACATGGCTGAATATAACTTGCAAATTCGTGGTGGCCTCCATCGGTCATGCTGGAATTCAACACGGGGTTGGCCCACCCTCAGCTGCCACTCTCGCAGTCATAGGTTCAATCAGGTGCTGGAAGGTTTCTTGGGAAATGGCAGCCCATTCTTCACGGAGTGCTGCACTGAGAAAAGATATCAATGTCGGTCGGTGAGTCCTGGTACGAAGTCGGCGTTCCAAAACATCCCAAAGGTGTTCAATAGGATTCAAGTCAGGACCCTGTGTAGGTCAGCCTATTGCAGGGATGTTACCGTTGTGTAACCACTCCGCCACCGGCCGTGGATTATGAACAGGTGCTCGATCGTGTTGAAAGATACAATCGGCATCCCCAGATTGCTCTTCAGCGGTGGGAAGCAAGAAGGTGCTTAAAACATCATTGTAGGGTTGCGATGTGGAAATGCCACGCAAAACAACAAGGGGTTCAAGCCCCCTCCATGAAAAACACCACCACACCATAACACCACCGCCTCTGAATTTTACTGTTGGCACTACACACGCTGGCAGATGACGTTCACCGGACATTCGCCATATCCACACCCTGCTATCGGTTCGCCACAATGTGTACCGTGATTCGTCACTCCATACAACGTTTTTCCACTGATCAATCATCCAATGTTTACGCTCCTTACACCAAGCGAGGCATCGTTTGGAATTTACCAGCGTGATGTGTGGCTTATGAGCAGCCGCTCGACCAAGATATCCAAGGTGTCTCACCTCCTGCCTGTCATAGTTCTTGCAGTGGATCCTCATACAGTTTGTAATTCCTGTGTGATGGTCTGGATAGATGTCTGCCTATTACACATTACCACCTTCTTCAACTGTCGGCGGTATCCGTCAGTCAACAGACGTGGTCAGCCCGTACGGGTTTGTGCCATACGTGTTCCCTTCACGTTTCCACATCACTATCACATCGGAAACAGTGGACCTAGGGATGTTTAGCGGTGTGTAAATCTGGCGTAGAGACGTATGACACAGAACACCCAATCACCTGATCACGTTCGAGGTCCATGAGTTCCGCGGAGAGCCCATTCTGCTTTCTCACGATGTCTAATGACTACCGTGGTCGCTGATGTGGAGTACCTGGCAGTAGGAGGCAGCACAATGAACCTAACTGAAAAACGTTTTGCGCGTGTTCGGGTACTTTTGATCACATAGTGTATACGCAGCATGCTAACAGAGACTGTTATTTTTATTTTTATTTATTTATTTATTTATTTATTTATTTTTTGAAGCTGTCAATAGAACATCCCAGTAACAGTATTATTAATGTAAAGTCAGCGGAAACACAAGTCCCCACTACTTATGGATCGGACGGCTCATAACGATACATAAATTCCACGAAATTTCTAACAACATAAATTTATTAGTCTAAATTCCTTTTAAGGCCACATAGTTCGTAAAAATGTATTTTTGTATCTCTAATACTGCCTTTTAACTTGTTCCAACGATGAGATGTTAAAGAGATACAACCGAGAACCGCCATGCCAACTCCGATTTTATTACTCGCAAACTCTCTCGTCCAAACCTGTAGAGAGCTTCACGTTGATCTATAATCATGACATTTGGTAAGAAGGAAGGACTTACAGTACAAATAAAAGGAAAAAATGCGAAAATGTGAATTGTAATTGTATTACACGAAAAACTATTTCTTTTGTCATATGTTATTCGACTTCAGACAGAAAATTAAAACATACTAAAAAGTCTTGGAATTCCTGGAACCGATATCTTCCCAATATCAATATCGATAGCAGGCAAAAATCGTCGAGATTCTCATTTCCTGGGATGGATGAATGGTGTATATAAATAATTAATTTTATACTCCTTATGGTGGATCTCACTGATCTGAATTTTAGGCCTGAAACGGGCTAGCTGTGATTTGAATCTCGAATTAATATTCGCATGTTAGAGAAAGTCAGTCTATCATCTGGTTTGCATATTACAGACAGAAAGATTCAAACGTAAGGAAGCGACCATTGTATGAGGTATAGCTACTATATGTAGCACCCTCACTCCATATTTTGCCAAGTTCTCGTAATTTTGTACCACCAATTTATACTCAGATAACGCCATCCAATGTAGCGCTACCATAAGGTTCGTAGAAAAGGACTGTACAACTATAGAAAAATTCTCAGACGTTTGAAACTATGCACTCGTATGGAGTTCTGTTTTCTCTTTTGTTTGTGCACCACGAAAGGCAACGCTTTAATCAGAATCACAATTCCCTATAAGGAGTGCTGTCTTGGGACGGAAGATGTCTGTTTTGGAAACTATATTCCCCTTCACACTGATCCGAAACGTAGAACGAATACTCTTCCATAGGTACCTGAATACAAGAAGAAAATGAAATTTCTTCTTAGTTGTCCACGATACGTTCGCGATAAAAATATGTAGCCACTCGTGCGAGAAAAAACTGCGGAAACTTCAGTCTACGATCGTATATTTCAGACAGGCACTGTTACGCATCCCAACGGCAACATTACCTGATATGCGTTTGAAGAGACGTTTTATTTTTACCCTTCCGGAACGACACGGAGCGTTCCGGATCTAAGGCAGTCGGTTGTGTGGCCGCGTGTGCTGAAGATTAGACCAGTGTGCCGCTGAGCACCGCTAAGCGTAATCGCTTTGCAGATGAATGCGTGCGAGCTGCCGCTACTGCAGGCCGCCTCGGCTCTCGAGGCGCCCGCTAATACTTCATCAATGATGCACGGCAGGCGCGGTGCCGGCTGACACGTGTCTTGAGAGGGACACGTGTACAGCACACGGCTCGACAGCTGACGGCTACTACGTCGCTCCGAAGTGCGCGGTCTCCGACCCCAGTCGCCACGGGGAACTAATAAGGTGAGAAGCCGCCAACGTTGCTGTTAGAGACAGAGACGGTCATCAGTAACACCACTGATCTTAGTTTTCCTCTGTCTGGACATTGTATTGTGTGTAGTGAAAGGTTCGCGGTGTGCTAGCGATATTTCGCTCCCCCTCCCCACACCCCATCCCCTTCCTTCCCTTCCTCCTGCCCCAGCTTCGTATTCTGCTATCGAGTGATGTGGGAAAAGATACTGTCGCCAACTCTGTAACAACTCGACTTTAAGCAATCTTAGCGTTGTGGTCGCTACGAGACATGAATCAATGTACTGATGAGTCAAAACATTTTAACAGCACACTGCTCCGCCTTTTGAACGCAATACAGCAGCGATTGTGCGTGGTTTTTATGTTTCTGATTAACGGGTTGACTTTCGTGGTTCGCTAACAAAACGGAAAACAAAACTCCGTGCAAGTACATAGTTTCAAAGGATTGTGATTTTTTTATAGTTGTAAAGTGCTTGTTCCCCGAACTTTATGGTAGCACGACATTGTGTGGCGTTATATGAGTATTTATTGGGGTACAAACTTACTGGAACTTGGGAAACTTTGCAGTGAGAGTGCGATACATCGTAGCTTCACTTCTCCTAGCGGTCACTTCCTTACGTTTGAAACTTTCTGTCGGTAATATGCTAACTAAGTGATGGACTGACTCTCTCGAGCCTATGAATATTAATTTGAAATTCAAATTACAATTAGCTTGTTTCAAGTCTAAAATTCGTATAATAAGATCCACCATCACATCGTACTTCATAGCACACAATCACCGTCGTGTTGTATATTCTCATCAGCATAACAACGAGCTTCAGCCACATCGGGTTCTCGTATGTAGATTTTCGGAGGTACGTGGCATCAGACGTGTACATACAAGTCAGGAAGTTTCCGTATGTTACGGGAGGGTGGTTTGTGGACGCGGAGCTTAGTGACTCCAGATGTCTGCCATCTGGTTCATATCAGGCGAATCTGGTGGCCATGACCACGTGAGTTCACTATCTCGCTTTGCAAATCACGGTAGCACCATTATACTTTAGTGACACGAGATGCAAGTTGCAGTTGCCATAGCGTAAGAGATCAAGAATGAAATGATGGAGGTGGTCCGCAGCAACAGGTGTCTTCATGCCTTCGATTACCACCCCAGGCCCCTTGGGATGTCAGCCGTAGCATAACACTATGTCCAAAGTATATCTGCGTACGTATGGCTGTGTGTGTTTCGAGCAGCCGTTCACTAGGATGCTGGGGCATCCACACAGGCCACTGACGTGGCATAACAACAAAAGTGAGTCCTTTGACTGGGCAACAACGTTTCCATTGGTCCAAGGTCCGACCACAATGATCCCTTGTCCACTGCGTCATAACTGACGATGTTACTGGGTCTGCTGCCGCGCTCCTTTCCAACGTAGACCCATCAGCGGCCGCCGAAACATACCTGCATCAACATTGTACTCTGTTCTCATACCTGCTACAGATCACCGCCTACCGCGCTTTACAGAGCGGGGCAAGCACTACTATGATAACGCATGGACTTGCAAAACTTTCTTGTCCACTCATTGTTTCATTGTTCTTGAACCACTTACCACAAATTCTCGCAGCAGTAGCAAGTTGTTGTGGACCGTCAATAGTCGAATCTGGGACTCCAGTTGGCAGAGCTGAAGCCGGGGCCCACCGCGCAGTTACTCGTCAGGAGGTCGAGAAAGTTCCATAGCGTCAACGGGCAGTGCAGAGTGATACAGCGGTATTCGCAAGTATTCCTTTATTCAGCTAGTTTACAGAATCGTAATATAAGCGCACTGCGCACGTGCTGTTCCGCGAGTCCGGCCGTCTCAGCACTCCTGGACCGCCGATACCGCTGCTGCGGTCATCAAGGCCGCCCGGCAGTGGTAGTCTGCCGCGCTCGCCCGGTAGCCACCCGCCGAGGCGTAACGGCTGGCGCCGCTCTACTGCCCGTGATTCTGGAGGCTGTTACAGTCCCTGGTCCACACCGCCCTCTGCCCAGTTTGGCCTGCTCTGTCCGACCATGGGAGAAGGTGGTGTACTGGTCGCCCGTGGCCCTCGGCCGCTGCTGCTCCCAGGACAGTAGCGGACTCGAATCCGCACCCTCCTGGCTGCCGAGCCGCAACTTGCTGTTAGTGGTGCTTGCCGGATGCAGCATTCGTCTCACCCGGGCCCCAGTACGCCAGGTGGGAAGTGAACGTGGCCCGTCCTGGACCCACTGCAGACCGCTGTCACTGCCCTCCTTCAGGCAGACCGTGCGATCTCCAAGAACCCGGCTGAAGTTCCATCACGCCCCTGTGTTGTGTCTCCGGAGGCGGAATAGAACCACAACAAGCACATACAAGCGAAGTACAGGTTTACACAGAATATTTACAACATTGCTGCCAGATTGGCCCCTATAACCACAGGTCCGACCTGACTATAGTCTGACCTGGCACACCTCTCAAACTAAAAGTGCCAGACTAATTATACTCCTTTTCCCCTCGCCTCTGACATAGTGTCAGAGAGAGACAGAAACTATGGCAGCGGTAAATTCCCATACGTCAGCCACTTACATATCGCCTCTCCCGGCTCTGGCTTACTGCCTCACTTCATAGATCGCAATAACTTAAAGCAACACTGCAGTTCCCTGCCAGGCTGTTGTTCCACTCCAAACAAATCGTACGTGCAACACGCCGCTGCAGCTCTGTCCCATGTTTACTCTGTCCGGCCTACTGGCTGCCAAGTATTACAACACACTGCCAGTGCCCCCAGACTTCATCGCCTAACCGCGCCTTCACTGAATTTTTAACGAAATTCCCCTTTCCTACGACTAATACTAATACTAGCGCATCACACCTCCCTCCACAGCCGTGGTCTGTGGCTGTGTAAACATACGTTGTTCAAAAAACTTATATGGTACAGACTAAAACTAACAAGAACATAAAAATATTAACGCTACCCCTATACACTGTTTACACTGGTTACTCATGCCACACTCCTCCTCATGCCACACTCTCCACAAAGCTATACTCAAGAAAGAAAAAAACCGGCACACCCTGTGGCTGAAATGCTCACTGCTGTTATCGTGTCGGTGCGATGCTGTTATAATTCGAATGTGTTTCAGTA
The DNA here is from genome assembly GCF_023898315.1 of Schistocerca nitens. Taxonomy (NCBI): domain Eukaryota; kingdom Metazoa; phylum Arthropoda; class Insecta; order Orthoptera; family Acrididae; genus Schistocerca; species Schistocerca nitens. The sequence goes on along the minus strand of NC_064619.1, from coordinate 1,136,355 downwards.
CTTCATTATCCGTGATAGATCCTTCCTATGCATTAATAAAGGAATGCAACGTTTCCAAAAACTCTGGATTTAACGTGGCGTTTAAATATGTCAGATTCTGCTTTGGTAATATCTCCAGAACCCTTTCCGGATGAAGCAACATTCCCTGTGACAAAGTTAAAGCTGTTTCACCAATACATGATGCTGGAAGACGGAAATCCTTCCCCACAATTTCACAAACCGTATCATTTATAATTATTCCACTCTCCCACTGTTACAACCTGCTTATTTTATCCGCTTTCTGATTGGTGTAACAACTGACCATCACCCATATCGGCGTAAATACCGAATATAACCAATGCCACCCTACCTGTGTGTCGTTAACACCTCATTCTCACAGTCTGAGCCATTCGTAATCCCCAGGAACAATCCAACTTCGCTTGTACAACTATCCGAAAAAAACTGGTCGATTAGGGCAAATCATCACTCGTCCCTGGGAAGAAAAGGAACAAAACATGCCTGTACCACCCCTTTTCCACTACATGTTACTGCAACATCGTACGACATCCTCAGTCTGGAACCGCGCTACCGCTACGGTACCAGGTTCGAATCCTACCTCTGGCATGGATGTGTGTGATGTCCTTAGGTTACGTGGGTTTAAGTAGTTCTAAGTTCTAGAGGATTGATGACCTCAGATGTTAAGTCCCATAGTTCTCAGAGCCATTTTAGCCATTTTTACGACACCCTCAAAAATTCCCGACAGTTCACTCTGCCCCTATCGAATTCTCTGAACAACAACAACACAAAATAGTCTCCACCATACAATGACAAAACTAAAACAACATACAAGAAAAATGCAACTATTGTCTGACCCACCAAAACGAGGGAAAACGAGAGAAAAAAACATGCACACAAAAAACAAAACGCAAATTATCCTTTGATACAAAAAAATTGCAAACATGCCATACAATATCACACATATAATAATTTACTCCCTCTCTGACCGGAATGTTGTGCGTCCGCTGTTGTCCCTCCGCCGCGACCTTCTTCTTCCGTTTGCTTTGCCTAGCCTCTGCAGTTGGGTCACTTCTTTGTAATTGAGGTAATCCGTCCACCATTCCTTTAAAAGGCTTTACTCTACTTTCTTGGATAACGGCTGTTTTTGTTGGCAGCTGCACTTTAACATTTAGAGGCGAAGTCATCTCCACGACCTGGTATGGTCCGTGGTACTTCGTCAAGAATTTTTTTGTCTTTCCCTTAGGTGTATATGGATTCGTGATCAGTACCCATTGACCTACCATGTACTGTGGTAAAGATCCCAACCGCTTATTCGGTTCTTCCTCTCTCAAACTCTTTGGTACCATTACCCACGGTCTTCACCTGGTACCTCTATACAACAAATTTCCCTCCACAGTGAAATGTGGTTGAGTTCGAAAACCCCGGCACTCCTCATCCTCTGCTTGTGCCATTTGTCACTCCGCGACACTCCTACCCATTACGTCTGATGCGTCTAACTTGCGACTCAATGCATCTACATACCCATGTTTCTTCCCTGGCTTATGAATTACTTCAAAGACAAACTCACTTAATTTAAGAGACCACCGTGTAAACCGACTAGAAGAATAATTGAGTCCTAGTAACCATCTCAATGCCACATGATCTGTCATGACCTTAAACTTCCTACCATAAAGGTAACAACAAAAATGCGTTACTCCATATATTACAGCCAACATCTCCTTTTCCATTGTGGAATAGTTCCGCTCTGCCACATTTAACTGTCTGGACGCATACGAAACCGGATGCTGCTGTCCCTTTACCATTTGCCCCCAGGACACATCCTACAGCGCCATTTGAAGCGTCACATGATAAGATGAAATCTTCTTCAAAATTCGGAAACACCAACATCGGACCAGAAACTAATCTCATTTTTATATCATCAAAAGCTTGCTGGCATTCGTCCGTCCGATGAAATTTAACCCTTTTCTTTAAAAGCTTTGTTAACAGCTCGGCTATTTTAGCAAAATCCTTTAGAAATTTACGATACTGTGAACATAACCCAATATACGATTGTATTTGTCGGAAAATTTTGAAGTGCCTCTGTTAACCGAGGATCGGTTAGAATCACTAATTCACTGATCACACGACCTAATTATTTGACCTGCGTCTGCGCAAAATTACATTTTTCCAAACTTAATGTTAATCGTGCCGACCGCAATCTTCTAAGGACTTCTCTTAAACGCGATACATGTTCTGGTATATCCTTCGAAAATACTATAATGTCATCTAGGTAAACCATACATGTCTTTGGTTTCAATCCCCTTAAAACCCCATCTAATAATCACTGGAAAGTTGCCGGTGCATTCTTCAACCCGAACGTCATACTTATATACTGATAGTGCCCCCAGGAACAGTAAAAGCTGTCGTTGCCCTATCCCTCTGACGCTGCTTCCAACTGGTGGTATCCACTCCGTAAATCCATCGTCGTAAAATACTTATATTGTCCCAGATTATTCAAAGTGTCCGTGATATTCGGAATCGGATATGCGTCCGAAATGTTTTTTTTTGCATTCAGAAACCAATTATCACAACAAAACCTATATTTCATTGTACCATCGACCGACTTCTTAGGTACGACAACTGCATTGCTTGAATACAGCCTGTCGCTATGCTCTACGATTCCATCCCGTAGTTGTTGTTCTATAAACTCCTCTAGTAGCGGTTGCATATCACGTGCTACCCTATATGGTTTGCTAACACAGGTGTATTATCCTCCGTTGGTATGTCATGTTCCGTAATCGGTGTTGCCGGTAACCCACCCTCAGTTCCGAATAAATCGCTAAATTTCAATAACAATTCCTCCAACGCGACCCTGTCGTCTCCCTACAAATGCTGTAATTTTGCCCTCAATTGTGCTGCATCGACGTTTTGCTTATGGCTCGCCTCTAAATCCTCCCTATCGAGGTCATATTCATCAAAAAACCCAAACGTGGCCAACAACAAACCTTTCGACAAGCTAAAATCCGCTCTGCCGGTTACCTATACTTACAGGAACCGTATAATCTCCTTCCACATAACTTGCGTGAGCTAAACTCCTCCGCACAAAACAGTGCACATTATCCAACTCCTCATTACTCGAGAGTGGCTCCACCGTGTACAATGTTCCTTTGGTTAGTCCATATTCATCGAAAGCCAGACTACCTTCCCTATACCTGACGGTATGTTATCCTGCTGATCGACCTTCAATGAATCCGTTCGCACTTCAGCTGTCGTCACCTTCGCGTTAGGTGTTCCTTGCGACATTCGTCCATTTGCAACCGTTTCCCCCATGCAGAACATTGTTTCACTGAGTTCCACTGTTTGTTGCCAAAGATCTATCTCCGCACGATGTTTGTCAAGGAAGTCCAGTCCGAGAATCACCGAATATCCCTCGCCCACACATGGTAACACCGCTACCCGCACTAAACTTAGTTCCTGCGATCAAAAATTGAAGTACCGTCGTTCCCAATGACTCCACTTCATTATCCCCCACCCCACGTAACCTATAACACGGTGGCTCAAGCCTTTTCCTGCTAACCAGGTCTAGACTAATAACAGACACATCTGCCCCTGTGTCAACCAGAAACCTCTCTTCCCTTTCGTTCACCAAGCCTACAAGCGCATTACCTAATTTCACTGGGACAGCCCTCCGACGGTAGAAGCAGTCTCATTCCCGTTTAACGGCTGCTGTCGGCGCGGTTCCGCCCTACTTTTACTCCTGCAGTTCACTGCCCGGTGTTCCATTTTCCCACATGAGTAACACCGCAACCGACGCTGACGCTGCCTCCTAATATGCCCCACCTGGCCACAACCAAAACACATTATTTCCGCTGCCAGAACTTTATGCTCGACCCTTTGCTTCGTCGCATAATCTACCTCCTCTAAGTATGTGGCAATCATTAGAGCCGCCACAAGATCACTGGGATTCTCCATTCTCACCCAACTCGACATCGCCGGCGGTACTCCCCGCAAAAAAAAAAAAAAAAAAAAAAAAAAAAAAAAAAAAAAAAAAAAAAAAAAAAAAACGTCTAAGCTTGTTCTCAGCCTCCTGTAACAGCACTCTATACGTCTCCCCATTCGGTGACAGTTCGAACGTTTGTGCATTCAGCTTTCGAATCCTGTCTGAGAAAACCTCCACAGTCTCATTTGTTATCATACCTAACGCACTTAATTTTCCCCGGAAAAAACTGGTACTATTCTGTTTTTGGTACCTCTGGCATAATCAAGCCTTCAAGCCTCAATCTCTGCAAACGTCTCCACATTGTTCAACGTTTCATGGTACAGTAGGTACGACTTGGCATCCCCTATCAGGCATAACTTTACCACTATCAACATTAAAACATCCGACCACCCATTGGCCTCAGCCATTGTGATAATGTCATTAAGGAATACCGACATAACCTCCGTTGTTTTACCCAAAAAGGGGTTAATCAATGCCGCGATTTCCGCGTCAAATGGTCTATGACACTCCCCGACGTGCAATTTACTTTCACCCAACATCCTTTTCCGTACTTGCAATGCCTCACATCTCCCAGCTAATTCTTCGTATTTTCTCTCTCCCTTATCCTTGCCTCCGACAATACCCGAATTTGCCCAGTCAGAGTGGCTATAGCTTCCACTGTAGTCATTGCCACAGCCTCCGCTGCTTTCCGTGTTCCCACCATTCTTGCTTATAGCTCTACTGTTAGTATTAATTCCACTCTGCTACTTCTAAAACTTAGTTCTTGTGGAGAATATTCGCCCATCTACATTCCGAACAATTGCGGGCCAAATGTCCATATCTGTTACAGATAAAACAACTCTTTTGCACCCCCTTTGTACACGGTAATCCGTGACCTGACAGCTTACAAAAATTACGTAGCTTAGGCGCTATGTCGTCATGTCCCCCATTTCCCCTGAATTCAGATAACTCTACAGGCTTCTCCAGCCTTACAAAGGACACCTTCAAAAGTCCATCTTAATTGCCACTTAACCATATAAAACACAAAATAATCACACATAAACAATAAATCCAATGTCACTCACCCACCCCACCGTGCTCGTCCCCACGTCACAGTGATTCTTTCCTCCCTATACTGGTATGGACGAACACTTCCTGAACGACAAGAATTAACAAGAAGTGTACGACCACCCATCATGAGCGCAACCACACACCTCAACTACCCCTCTACACAGGCACACCTCAACGCTACTTCCTTGACATAAGCTGTGGGAATATAAATCCGGTACCAGCCTTGTAACCGATCCCACTTCTGACACGACTGTTGCGACTGTCGATGGTCAAACCTGGGACTTCAGTTGGCAGAGCCGAAGCCTGGGTCCACTGCGCCATTTCTTGTCAGGTGGCTGAGCAAGCTCAATAGCGTCAAGGGGCAGTGCAGAGTGATACAGCGGTATTCAGAAGTATTCCTTAAAAAAAAAAAAAATGGTTCAAATGGCTCTGAGCACTATGGGACTCAACATCTTAGGTCATCAGGCCCCTAGAACTTACAACTACTTAAACCTAACTAACCTAAGGACATCACACACATTCATGCCCGAGGCAGGATTCGAACCTGCGTCCGTAGCGGTCACGCGGTTCCAGACTGAAGCGCCTAGAACCGCACGGCTACACCGGCCGGCATTATTCCTTTGTTCAGCTAGTTTACAGAAGTGTAATTCGGCAAGCCACCCGCGCACTGTTCCGCGAGTCCGGCCCGTCTCACCACTCCTGGAATGCCGACACAGCTGCTGCAGTCATTAAGGCCGCCCAGCGATGGAAGTCAGCTGCGCTCGCCCGGTCGCCGCCCGCTGAGGCGTAGCGACTGGCGCCGCTCTACTGCCCGCGATTCCGAGGCTGTTACAGTCCCTCGTCCACACCGCCCTCCACCCCATTGGGCCTGCTCCATCCAACCGTGGGACCAAGGTGGTTGTACTGGTAGCCCGTAGCTCTCAGCCACTGCTGCTCCCAGAACAGTACCGGACTCGACACCGCTCTCCCCTGGACACCGCTGGTGGTGGTTGCCAGATGGCAACACTTGCAGCTGTCCCTAATGCTGTTTTAGCGGTGCTGCGCCTTCTGCAGCATACGCCTCGCCTGGACCCCGGTATGCCAGTTGGGAAGCGAACGTGGCCTGTCCTGGACCCGCTGCAGACCACTGCCACTGCCCCCCTTCAAGCAGACCGTGCACTCTCCAAGTACCCCGTCCCACCATGGAGTTGTGTCTCCGGAGGCGGAATAGAACCAGAACAAGCACATACAAGCGAAGTACAGGTTTACACAGAATATTTACAACATTCCTGCCAGATTGGCCCCTATAATCACAGGTCCGACCCGACTATAGTCTGACCCGGCACACATCTCAAGCTAAAAGTGCCTGACTATTTATACTGCTTTTCCCCTCGTTTCTGACATAGTGTCAGAGAGAGACAGAGACTATGGCAGCCGGCCCTGGTGACCGAGCGGTTCTTGGCGCTACAGTCTGGAACAGTGCGACCGCTACGTCGCGGGTTAGAATCCTGTCCCGTAGTGCTCAGAGCCAACCAAACTATGGCAGGGGTAAATTCCCATACGTCAGCCACTCACACGTCGCCACTCCCGGCTCTGGTCTACTGCCTCGCCCCATACATCGCAATAACTTAAAGCAATGCGCCAGTTACCCGCCTCGCTGTTGCTCTACTCCAAACAAATCGAACATTCAATATGCCACTGCACCTCCGCGCCATGTTTACCCTGCCTGGCCTACTGGCTGCCGGCTATTACCACACACTGCCAGCAGCTCCAGACTTAATCGCCCAAGCGGGCCTTTACTGAATTTTTAATAAATTTCCTCTTTCCTACGTCTAAGACAAATAATAGCGCTGCAAAGTGTTATAACCCACTAGCTTCGCCGTTTTAGAGATGCTGTTCCCAAGCGCTGGTTCATAGCAATCTCCTCGTCGTCAAATCGATTATGTAACTGGATTTCCCCATTTTCGGACCGAATGTCACTATAATGATTCCCCTTTTGTGTCTGCTCCGTTTACGTATCTTTCTTACTGCATCACGCGGGCCTACGGACACCACGAGCCGCTGAATCTCGCGGTGGGCCGTGGTTGTAACGTTTCGGCTCATCATTGTGTGGTAGGACAAATACGAGTATATATAGTATGTTCTTCACTCATTTTGGAACCCGAACTCTGAGAATTTTATGAGTGACGATATCTGAGATACATGTCTTTCTTGTAACGTCTCTCATTACAATTATTCAATATTGCTGTGACACTCTCAGGCTAACTTAAAAAATGTGACTAATCCTTCAGGTGTTCTTTGAATCATTCTCCTCCTTTATCACAATTTGTTAAGGGTCTAGACCAATAAACAATACTTAATAATTTGTCAACGAAAGGTAATCAAAACACTCCTCTTATGCAAGAATTATACTTTCTTAGAACGCTTCCCACACATCCGAGTCTCGCATCTGCCTCCCTCAGAATCACATCATTGTTTTCCACCTTAAGTTACTCCGGACAGACTGATCGAGGTGGCGCTGTGGTTAGCACACCGGAGTCGCATTTGGGAGGACAACGGTTCAATCCCGTTTCTGGCATCCTGTTTTAGGTTTTCCGTGATTTCCCTAAATCGTTCCAGGCAAATGTAAGGATGGTTCCTTTGAAAGGGCACGGCCGATATCCTTCCCCGTACTTCCTCAATCTGATGAGACCAATGACCTTTCTGTTTGGTCTGTTCCCCCAAACCACACAACGCCTTACTCCGAACAAAATTGATAGATGCTACACAGAAAATGAACTCCGACCACATATTTAAATGTATTTAAATGATATCGGATCTTTTCATCTATTAGCACGTACTATATTCCATTAATTTTGCTTAAAGCCAGCTCCCATCCTTTCCAATTTGTGCTGATGGTCTTCAAGTCTCTGTTTCTGTCTCTCTCTGTCTCTCCCTCTTCCCTCTTCGTTATTTGGCTGTAGGTACGTGTCCATACAGCCATATAAATACCGGAAATACGATTCTAATATTTGTTTTGTCAATGTAGAGCGTGTGGTAGTTTAAACCGTATCCTGGTGCGAAGTTACACACGCTTAACAAAGGACAGATTTAGACAGAAAACAAATTCGACGTCCACGTTATACTGAAACGAATAAAAACGGCGAAAATATGACACAGGGTACACAGAGCAGTATGTTACAAAAATCCCAGTCGTAACACAACGCCTTCGGTACATATTTGGAATAATCCCAACTCGAGGAATGTTAACAACTTTGTGTCTTAATTAGGAGTAAAATATTCTTTTCTACGTCCTGTACAACGCTGCGGATAGATAGCAAAACGTTTGTGAAAGTCTATAAGTACCATCTAGAAGGAACATGAGAACAGTACACGACGAACAGATTTGCATATTTCAGACATAAGTACAGATACACCAGTATTCAGAAACATACGTATAGGAGGAATACAGTGACATGTATTTATAGGCTGAGCATTGCACACCCTGCTGAGTAACACATGGGTATAGAGTCAGGTAATCTTCTCTTGGCGTTCTTAATATTATTAACAGCACTGATCCGGATGTTGGCACTGACAACAAAATCGCACAATATTTTATACGTTGCTGTATAGTGTGATACTAAAAATGTCTAGAGGCTGCTTTTGAATTGATGACCAACGCTCGAAGATTACTTGTAAAGACGAAGATGTGACGCGTGTTCCGAGGACATTGTAGGAAGATGCGGTTTGGATCTTTGTCCTCTCCGCAAACGCAATGAAAGGTAGCGTTGAGGCTGAGGTGTTTGTTGAACTTCCAATGATTATACTTCAGCCGTGCTGTAGCTGTCATTAAGCTCATCGATTTTCATGTCCTATTATACCACGGTACCCGTGGAATCATGGAATAAATTAGAGCATTGTGCCTGTCTTTGATTTTACATGTTGTCGACGATTCCTCTTGCCAATCCAATGGCAACCGCTTTTTGAGAGGGCATCGATCGTATTTAATAGTTTCATGCAGAGATGGCTGCTTTGCTAAAGCATCTGCTTCTTCATTTCCAGGTATCTCAGAGAGGCCTTTCAGCCACAGGATGATGCTACAGTTCCGCTGCACCCAAAACACAACGTCGACAAATGTAGCAACTACGCGGTTGGTACAACTATTCTGATGGTTTCTAATCAATTACAGGGCTTTTATATATTATGACTATTGTGTGAGCTGTGGTTATCTGCGTGAATAGCAGAGCTTCCAAAACGGCAGTCAGCTCGTCTGTCGTAATGCAGGAGCATCCAGCTTGTATATGCCTTCATGTTTACTGTAAGGAACCCAACAGGCACTGCCAGCGCTGTCACTAGACTTGGATCCACCTGTAGACACCACGACGCATCGTGATAGTGAGACAGGAAGTCCATGTCGGTTGTGTTACTTGGGTCCTGGTTTTGATACGTTAAACTGGTCCTGGCATAAAGCTACAGAGTCGACGTCTAGTATAGTCTTCCGTAGTGCGGTATAAGACGACTTGTTAATGCATTGTGCATTAATGCTTGCAACTCCATATATTCAGCCACGACAGGTGGAAGTTGCTTATTTATCCAATATCATCCGCTTACGTTATTTCCAGGATTTTTTCTTCAAGGGGCCCGTATTGGTCGAGGAATGAACCGTAGGAGAAATTTCTTGCAAAGAAATATTCGTCTCAGTTATAACGATGGGTCATTCGCTTCACAAAATAATGTGTTGGTTGTGATTGGCAAGAACGCGCCAGTAATTATACCTAACGCTTTGTAATGCATTATGTCGAGTCTCTGGAGCGTGCTGTCTGACGCTGTTCCGTAGCACAGACGTCCATAGTCAGTGTCCTTAGTAGAGAGCACAACAATGTCATCGCTGTCCGCTGATCAGAGCATTACCATTCTCCAGTCGTACCTCTGATGAGACTGCGTGCTTTTTCAAATTGTTGTTGTTGTCTTCAGTCCAGAGACTGGTTTCACGCAGCTCTCTGTGCTACCCTATCCTGTGCAAATTTCTTCACCTCCCAGTACCTAATGCAACCTACATCCTTCTTAATCTGCTTAGTGTATTCATCTCTTGGTCTCCCTCTACGATTTTTACCCTCCACGCTGCCCTCCAATACTAAATTGGTCATCCCTTGATGCCTCAGAACATGTCCTAGTAACCTATCCCTTCTTCCAGTCAAGTTGTACCACAAATTTCTTTTCTCCCTAATTCTATTCAACACATCCTCATTAGTTACGTGATCTACCCATCTAATCTTCAGCATTCTTGTGTCGCACCACATTTCGAAAGCTTCTATTCTCTTCTTGTCTAAACTATTTACCACCCATGTTTCAGTTCCACACATGGCTACACTCCATACAAATACACTCCTGGAAATGGAAAAAAGAACACATTGACACCGGTGTGTCAGAACCACCATACTTGCTCCGGACACTGCGAGAAGGCTGTACAAGCAATGATCACACGCACGGCACAGCGGACACACCAGGAACCGCGGTGTTCGCCGTCGAATGGCGCTAGCTGCGCAGCATTTGTGCACCGCCGCCGTCAGTGTCAGCCAGTTTGCCGTGGCATACGGAGCTCCATCGCAGTCTTTAACACAGGTAGCATGCCGCGACAGCGTGGACGTGAACCGTATGTGCAGTTGACGGACTTTGAGCGAGGGCGTATAGTGGGCATGCGGGAGGCCGGGTGGACGTACCGCCGAATTGCTCAACACGTGGGGCGTGAGGTCTCCACAGTACATCGATGTTGTCGCCAGTGGTCGGCGGAAGGTGCACGTGCCCGTCGACCTGGGACCGGACCGCAGCGACGCACGGATGCACGCCAAGACCGTAGGATCCTACGCAGTGCCGTAGGGGACCGCACCGCCACTTCCCAGCAAATTAGGGACACTGTTGCTCCTGGGGTATCGGCGAGGACCATTCGCAACCGTCTCCATGAAGCTGGGCTACGGTCCCGCACACCGTTAGGCCGTCTTCCGCTCACGCCCCAACATCGTGCAGCCCGCCTCCAGTGGTGTCGCGACAGGCGTGAATGGAGGGACGAATGGAGACGTGTCGTCTTCAGCGATGAGAGTCGCTTCTGCCTTGGTGCCAATGATGGTCGTATGCGTGTTTGGCGCCGTGCAGGTGAGCGCCACAATCAGGACTGCATACGACCGAGGCACACAGGGCCAACACCCGGCATCATGGTGTGGGGAGCGATCTCCTACACTGGCCGTACACCACTGGTGATCGTCGAGGGGACACTGAATAGTGCACGGTACATCCAAACCGTCATCGAACCCATCGTTCTACCATTCCTAGACCGGCAAGGGAACTTGCTGTTCCAACAGGACAATGCACGTCCGCATGTATCCCGTGCCACCCAACGTGCTCTAGAAGGTGTACGTCAACTACCCTGGCCAGCAAGATCTCCGGATCTGTCCCCCATTGAGCATGTTTGGGACTGGATGAAGTGTCGTCTCACGCGGTCTGCACGTCCAGCACGAACGCTGGTCCAACTGAGGCGCCAGGTGGAAATGGCATGGCAAGCCGTTCCACAGGACTACATCCAGCATCTCTACGATCGTCTCCATGGGAGAATAGCAGCCTGCATTGCTGCGAAAGGTGGATAAACACTGTACTAGTGCCGACATTGTGCATGCTCTGTTGCCTGTGTCTATGTGCCTGTGGTTCTGTCAGTGTGATCATGTGATGTATCTGACCCCAGGAATGTGTCAATGAAGTTTCCCCTTCCTGGGACAATGAATTCACGGTGTTCTTATTTCAATTTCCAGGAGTGTACTTTCAGAAACGACTTCCTGACACTTAAATCTATACTCGATGTTAACACATTTCTCTTCTTCAGAAACGCTTTCCTTGCCATTGCCAGTCTACATTTTATATCCTCTCTACTTCAACCATCATCAGTTATTTTGCTCTCGAAATAGCAAAACTCGTCTACTTCTTTAAGTGTCTCATTACCTAATCTATTTCCCACAGCATCACCCTACTTAATTCGACTACATTCCATTATCCTCGTTTTGCTTTTGTTGATGTTCATCTTATATACTCCTTTCAAGACACTGTCCATTCCGTTCAACTGCTCTTCCAAGTCCTTTGCTGTCTCTGACAGAATTACAATGTCATCGGCGAACCTCAAAGTTTTTATTTCTTCTCCATGGCTTTTAATTCCTACACCGAATTTTTCTTTTGTTTCCTTTAATTCTTGCTCAATATACAGATTGAATAACATCGGGGAGAGGCTACAACCCTGTCCCACTCCCTTCCCAACCACTGCTTCCCTTTATGCCCCTCGACTCTTATAACTGTCATCTAGTTTCTGTACAGATTGTAAATAGCCTTCGCTGCGTGTATTTTAGCCCTGCCACCTTCAGAATTTAAAAGAGAGTATTCCAGTCAACATTGTCAAAAGCTTTTTTCACATTTACTTATGATATTTCGGATATGATGAGACCATCTTAGTTCATCACTAACAATCATTCGATGATATTGTGTTGTTTTCACAACTGGAAAATTATGTTGTCCCAATTGCATTGTTTGGGGAAGTGGAAACCTGTAGCGAGTAATGCTCATTAGAGTAGAATATTGCTATCAGAGATTTCAAGGGCACTTCCTGTACGCCACTCATGCAGACTAATGGCAGCGTCGTGCATTACAGTCGACATGACTGGAGAGTACTATCTACGGAATAGGCGGATACGTCGTCTGTGTATTGTAGTATTTGGATACCACTAGCATTGAATAATAGGAGAGTCAAGACTTATCTCTACGTCAGTCCTCTGCTAGTGGCTTTGTGACCCAATTTAGTTCCGTTTTGCCAAATTATTGTCTTCTTATGACTCAGAAAGCTTACACTGGAATCTGGAGTTTCTCCAAATGTTCGTAAAGACAACAGGACGACGTTGTCGTATGCTTTCGTGAAGTATATGAACGCAACTATCACATAATTATTCCAAGAGAAGTTTAGTTATAAATCAGTAATCAACCGTAGAAAGATTTCAGTTGACCCTTTTGCTTTGCAAAACCCAATTCGTTTTTCCGATAGTATTTTTTTGTTTTCACGTCATCATTCCCAACGACGCTTAGTAATCCATTTCATTACCTTCGCTGAAGAGGGTAGTGAGGTAATAGGCCACAATTATACCTAAAATATTGTTAACGAAGTGGTTCTCAACATCACTCTGTTGACCGAGCCTTTGAAATTGTGATGGATAGTGGTTGGAACCCACTGGAGCTAGAGGAAAGCAAAGCTCCGGTATAACTGACCTCGAAGGACCGCTCTATGGTGGGGACTTTTACAGAACTTTTGCGTTGCTGGTGGTGCAGATGGGCATGCTTAATTAGAGAAGGGCATGGTGGTATTGGCGCTGAACCGTTCCTGACGTCTGCGGCATAGCCGTCATGGGATGGGTCGGTGTGCTGCAGATCGTAGGTGGCGAGGCGTAGCGCCGTATACCGATCCTGCCTTGGAGGCGGTTAAGTAGGAGATGTGTCTCAGAGCTGGAGAGTGACAGATGGTGACGCGAGACTGGACGCGCACGTAGTTTATGTATCAGCCGATAGAGGACACTATTGTATAGGGACTGTGATTTAGTTTCCATTGTGCCCACTACGTTGCACTAAAGTAATAGAATGTTTGTCATAAACTGTTCTAGTATTCTCATAAAATGTTATTATGTCTTTTTGTGTATGTAAAATGTTATAAATGTGTTTTAGCAGTATGAATGATGCTTGAGTGTGATTTAGGGTTAATATGAAGATAATTGTTTAACAAGTTACGTAGTGGGATTTAGTGTGGGAACGTTTCGAAGAAGTATGTATACGGACAAAGGGGATTTTTGTGGAACAGATTTGTAAAGTAAGTTTATGGTAAAGCGAAAGTTAATTCAGGTATAAATGACAACAGTAAATAACTTTATGCATAAACAAAACTTCAGCATATTAGATAATGACGTCGGTAAAAGGTGCAGCCGTTAGGTTTACTATTTTGCGATTGGTTATGGATGAAAAGCGTGGACTGACGGGGAAGAATGTTGTTTTGCTATTGGCTGTTGAGTAAACTGACCAATTGTAAAGCAATATTCTTCGCGCGCCTTTCTCTGCTGGTAGAGAAGACTTAGAGTTTCTAAAGGAGAGTCGGAGCATAGCCATGAAACAGTTCGTACGTGTGTAGTAGTAGTTCCAATGGAAATGATAAGTTGCCGAATTTAGCAGTGTTTCATACATCAAAAGTGTTGGAAAGTGACGGCATAATTATTCCGATGGGTGTGTAGAAATTTCGGAATTTTTAACTGAATTTTGTGACGAGAAAAGACATAAATTCCGTGTGGCGTATTGAGCAGGTCGCTGGCTAAAAACTGTGACTGCATTAGGTACCGGCAGACATAATATTTGGCGAGCATTCTCAATCAAAAACAATCAGTATTTTTGTAGCTATTACGTTTTCGGGAAATGCAAAACCAAAAACTCACTAACGTGAGTGAAACGGATTGTGAGTGACTGTGTTAAGACTATCACGGGCTTGGCAGTGATACTTGCTCACCTAAGTTTCAGAATATATTAATTAAGGACAAAATTTCCAACCTTCATTCCGTGTGAAAACTTTCTCTCGAAAAGTAGATTAGTGACTTCAATTGCAGCCTGGTTCACGTCGAAATACAGTAGGTTTCACTCGGCTTCCCTACTGATGATCTGCAGAGATAATGTTCACAGCTAGGTGCAGGTTCGTCGTAAAAGGGACGGCGATATTTGCATTCAGGCGCTGTTGAGTCGGGAATTCCGTTACCCATGTCGTAATGTCTGGGGGAGGAATAAATGCATTCGCACAAGGCTTATTTTCAAACACAGCCGCTTATCGAAAGGAATGTTGTTTAGAGAGTCAATTAGTTAAATTCCTTGCATTTTAGATACATTTGTCAGGTTCGAGAAAGGGCGCTGTGGCCACAGTTGATTGGCACTTTCACAGGCAATGCTTCTATGTGGGCCTGCGCAATGCGCACATCGTGTGTTACTCCTGCACAGTTTGCTGCCATGTCCAAATAGCAAACAATTATTCGTATAGCACTGTAAGACGAAGTGTACATACACGTCCAGTGGGCAGTGAACCCAACGAATATAAACCATCTGTGGGAGCCGCTGTGATCTGAATGTCACAACACAAACTGGAGACGGCCTTGTTTCTTTTGCCCGTTCAGGTCCATAATATTACGAGGGTCACTCCAAAAGAAATGCACACTATTTTTTTTAATCCAATTTTATTCTACATGTTTGAAAGTTTTACAATGTGTAGATACATCCTTTAGGAACAATATTTTCATTTCTCCACATAATTTCCATCCCTCTCAACTGCCTTACGCCATCTTGGAACCAGCGCCTCTATACCTACACGGTAAAATTCTGGACCAGACTGTTGGAGCCACTGTTTGGCAGCGTGCACAAGGGAGACATCATCTTCAAACCTTGTTCCACGAAGAGAGTCTTTCAGTTTCCCAAAGAGATGATAGTCGTATGGAGCCAGGTCAGGACTGTAAGGCGGGTGTTTCAGTGTTGTCCATCCGAGTTCTGTGATCGCTCCCACGGTTTTTTGACTGACATGTGGCCGTGCATTGTCGTGCAACAGCAAAACATCCTGCTTTTGCGGATGTGGTCGAACACGACTGATTCGAGCTTGAAGTTTCTTCAGTGTCATCACTAATGCATCAGAATTTATGGTGGTTCCACTTGGCATGCTGTCCACAACAAGAGTCCTTCGGAATCGAAAAACACCGTATCCATAACTTTTCCAGCAGAAGGCGTGGTTTTGAATTTTTTTTCTTGGGTGAATTTGCATGATGCCACTCCATTGATTGCCTATTAGTCTCTGATGAAAAGTGATGGAGCCATGTTTCATCACCTCTCACAATTCTTCCAAGAAATTCATCTCCACCATTCTAGTACTGTTCCAAAAGTTCGCTGCATACCCTTTTTCTTGTTTCTTTGTGAGTCACTGTCCACATCCTGGGAACCCACCTGGCACAAACCATTTTTAACGCCAAAATTTTCAGTATTCTGCAAACACTTCCTTCCCCTATCCCAACATAGCGTGACAATTCATTCACTGTGATGCGTCTGTCAGAAGTCAACAATTCGTTAACTTTCTGCACCTGCATCTCCATACACCTTTTTCAACCTCTTGTGGATGTTTCCCACTGTCTCGTTTTCAGAGCACAGGAATTCTATGACAGCACGTTGCTTCTGACGGACGTCAAGTGTAGCAGCCATCTTGAAGACATGTTGTGACGGCGCCACTCACGGGAACAGGTTGACCAAAGTTTGAAAACTAGCGGGAAGGATGTATCTAACACTGTAAAACTTTCACACGTGCAGAATGAAAACCGTATTTTTACAAAAATAGGGTGAATTTCCCTTGGAGTGACCCTCTTACTAAATCGTCTGAGAGCAATAACTTCCCGCGGCAGTTCGTCTTCCGTAAGGAAGGTTTCAGCATTGTTGATGATGCCTGGTCTAGTAGGGAAGAACAGAGTATCGGCCTCCAAAATTGCTTCTTCAAGGAAAGGGTGGTGAACCAAGGCATTGGCAGTTAGTTAACCCTGAAATAGTCTCAATTTTCTCAGGGCTTTTCCCTGGCACTGCAATATTGGTTATGTGCTTGAGTAACGGCCCGAAGTCCCACTGAAAAACTTTGCGTAGCGCCAAGGGACGGAGTCCATCTGTTTCTGCATCTGCTTTCAACAAATAAGATGAAAGGTCCGTTGTCGGCAGTTGATTGCGTCACTATTCACTCCACAACAAGTTCCTGGGGTGCATCAGTATCTATTGCGACCTGTGCAACTGATTTTGCGAAGTTTGTGTTGCAGGGGTGCTGTAACTGTCGCTGCCCTTGGCGGTGATAATAGAGCAGCAAACGTTTTAAAATTGCACACATCCTATGCATGGTTATCGAATACTGGATATAGTTATCATCGTTTACACTGCACGAGCATTAGCCGAGTAACGTTTAAACAGTCGAAGCAAGCCGATGTTCGCACTTCCGCATATCGAAACAAACTGCAGTCAAGCGTATTTGCAGTTAGTATCAAGTTTCTAACTGTGAGATCTCTCTGTGGAAAACTGCATCGTCTGTCAGCAATCTCGTACGGTTACAGACGTTATATCCTCCGGCTGATATGTACAGGCGTGTAAGCGATTACTATTTACAACGTACCACAGTGATGTATAGGAGGTCAAGGCGAATAATTTGTCACAGTTCACTTGTCGTTTATAAACTGGCCTACAAAAATCACCTAAGATGCGAGTCGTGAGAGATTTTCAATAACCTCTCACTCTTTTCGCGCAAAGTGTTAATCCCAGAGAAAGAAGTGAATAGGGCCTTTTTTTGTAGGAAATCTAATGAATTTTAATTTTGTACAGGTATACGTTTTCATTAGTTACTACGGTTTTCGACTTATTCAAAAGAAAGAGACCTTCCAACGCACTCACACTCCCAAGATCACACCGACGAGTCAGTATATTTAGTAAGTTTTTCATGGCACCCCATTCTACCACTATACAAAAATTTGGGACTACACGAATTATTTCCTGTATTTGACAATTTTGGTCTTCACTTATGAAGCTACTTTTTTTTATTTTCGCATTGTGATAGTAGGTAAAGATTATAACTGTACAATTTTGTCATTTATAGTCAATACCAATTACTTGGCATTTGGTCACGCAAATCTGCTGCCAGTCATTTGATAACAAGTGTAGTGGAAGTGTTGGCAAAGTCAGGTTTTTACTGCGCATAATAGTTCCGTCTAACCAAAGATAATCTCAGCATGGCTCACCATCGTTGCTGTACATGCATCTAAAATTAAAGGGACCTGTCCGTAACACCAAAAACTAGAAGCCGACGTCCGTTAACTTAGTTGCCCCAAAGCATTGCCTTCAGTGTTTTTATTCTGACCAGAACGGAATCACAGAATGCTCTGAGTTTACACACAGACTGACGCAAAATTTACGAACAGAAATGCCGCAACACTGAACACACTTCACCAGATCCTTTGATGGAAAGAGTTCCATTATATGCATAAAATATAGATTTCCCAGAAGAAATCGGGTGAAAATTGAATGAATAAAATGATAGCTGATGCGATAATATGCTACACTGGTTGAAGTATTAGGAAGACGACGTTTGTTCTGGTAATCCAGACAGACTGCTTTCTTAATCACAGATTTTCGGAACTTCAAAAGTTTAATCTCGGAAAACGTGTTTTCTTTCATCTTACACAATACATTTAAAATCGTTAGATGTTGTTCCTGCCTATTCAGAGCTTCTATCTGAGTTGCATCTTTCTCGTTATTTACCTCTGTATCTAGTTTAGAACGAAAGGGAATATTTATGACATAACTGCGTTAGGGACTGAAATAACAGCTCCACTTGAAAATTTGTGTTGGACCGGGACTCAAACCCAGATGCTCCACGTCTCTAGAAAGGTTCCCATAAATGCCTCGGCCACACGGACACGTCTCCATATGACCCAAACTCCAAAGCGCTGCTCACAGTTGATGTTATTAATACGTTCATTTTCCCTGTTGCTCACAGCTTCATTGTGTCCCCGCAAGGGTACCACCGATAGTATATCTACTTTGAAATAGTCGTTTGCTCGTTGAGGCATATCTATACTATTTGTTGTGTGGTGTCTGTTCTTTCGTACTCGTGAAAAAGAACATACATCAATGATCGACTTACGCAGCCGTAAATTCCATAACTAAAGTGGTGAGTAGCAGCTGAGGCGACTAGGATAACGGTTCGACAAGCGGAGCGCCCTGGTTCGAGTCACAATCTGGAAAAAATTTTCAGGTCCAGCTGCTGAATTATTTCAGTGCCCGAAACAGCTAAGTAACAGAGATTCTTTCCGATATCTCTGAATAAACAGAAGCCACATATATAATTGTAAAATTCACAACAGTTGGCTCTAAACTTGTCACACACTGAGCGTGTGTCAGTTCTGTGGTACCTAAAATTTATGTTGTAGTTACAAAACAACACTCAATATTTTTTGTATGACACAGGGTTTGGGGGATTTTTTCTCTGCGTATAACAGGTTCAACTTTCTAATATTAAGTTCATTTGGCTAACTTGCTGTCATGAATATCAAAATGTGGTATGTAGCCTCTCAGCAACTGTACAGGGCTATTACAAATGATTGAAGCTATTTCATAAATTCACTGTAGCTCCATTCATTGACATATGGTCACGACACACTACAGATACGTAGAAAAACTCAAAGTTTTGTTCGGCTGAAGCCGCACTTCAGGTTTCTGCCGCCAGAGCGCTCGAGAGCGCAGTGAGACAAAATGGCGACAGGAGCCGAGAAAGCGTATGTCGTGCTTGAAATGCACTCACATAAGTCAGTCATAACAGTGCAACGACACTTCAGGACGAAGTTCAACAAAGATCCACCAACTGCTAACTCCATTCGGCGATGGTATGCGCAGTTTAAAGCTTCTGGATGCCTCTGTAAGGGGAAATCAACGGGTCGGCCTGCAGTGAGCGAAGAAACGGTTGAACGCGTGCGGGCAAGTTTCACGCGTAGCCCGCGGAAGTCGACGAATAAAGCAAGCAGGGAGCTAAATGTACCAAAGCCGACGGTTTGGAAAATCTTACGGAAAAGGCTAAAGCAGAAGCCTTACCGTTTACAATTGCTACAAGCCCTGACACCCGATGAAAAAGTCAAACGCTTTGAATTTTCGGCGCGGTTGCAACAGCTCATGGAAGAGGATGCGTTCCGTGCGAAACTTGTTTCCAGTGATGAAGCAACATTTTTTCTTAATGGTGAAGTGAACAGACACAATGTGCGAATCTGGGCGGTAGAGAATCCTCAAGCATTCGTGCAGCAAATTCGCAATTCACCAAAAGTTAACGTGTTTTGTGCAATCTCAAGGTTTAAAGTTTACGGCCCCTTTTTCTTCTGCGAAAAAAACGTTACAGGACACGTGTATCTGGACATGCTGTAAAATTGGCTCATGCCACAACTGGAGACCGACAGCGCCGACTTCATCTTTCAACAGGATGGTGCTCCACCGCACTTCCATCATGATGTTCGGAATTTCTTAAACAGGAGATTGGAAAACCGATGGATCGGTCGTGGTGGAGATCATGATCAGCAATTCATGTCATGGCCTCCACGCTCTCCCGACTTAACACCATGCGATTTCTTTCTGTGGGGTTATGTGAAAGATTCTGTGTTTAAACCTCCTCTACCAAGAAACGTGCCAGAACTGCGAGCTCGCATGAACGATGCTTTCGAACTCATTGATGGGGACATGCTGCGCCGAGTGTGGGAGGAACTTGATTATGGGCTTGATTTCTGCCGAATCACTAAAGGGGCACATATCGAACATTTGTGAATGCCTAAAAAAACTTTTTGAGTTTTTGTATGTGTGTGCAAAGCATTGTGAAAATATCTCAAATAATAAAGTTATTGTAGAGCTGTGAAATCGCTTCAATCATTTGTAATAACCCTGTATATATCGATTAACCTCTGGTAGGGTTTCTCGTTAAGTTTGTTTGGTCTACCGTTACGTTTTACTCTGGTTTCCCTTGTGCTTTTCCCGTGAAATGCCAAGATTATTGGTTGAAGACTTTGTCAATCTGTATTAACACGCACCTTTTCTTTGATGTTTTTCGCATGACAGGATTAACACTGATAAATCCAGTCTGATGAGTTTAGTGTGTCATGTTAAGTCATTTGATTGAATTCTTTCATTAATCTATTCCTTTTTATAAATGGAATACTCTGAAAACATCTCAGTCCTCAGCACTTAAATCGTCGCCTTTAACGTGGCTCATGGTCCTTAATCTTTTTGAAGAATCGGAAATACACCCCAACATTATTCTGTTCCTTGAGCTTGCACAGGACTGCAATGTTCATCTTCAGTTTTCGACATTTCTAATGCCTTCATGTCACTTACGAAATAACTTTATGCACGATCTTACTAACAGTTAAACATGAATGTTCTGCTCAACTTACCGGAAAGCTCTTTTCCCAGCCTACAGTGTATGCGCCAAATGGTGTAGTTTTATAGAGGACATCGCTTCATTACTAAACAGTTCTATCTTGGTTTACAGAGCCAAACAATGGAAACTCCAGGTAAAGATGGCAGGTTAAGTTGACGACAGGCACAATTGAGAGGCATGTGCATATTAACTTTCGGCTACAGCCTTCGTCAGAGAAAGAAAGCAAAACAGTGTGTGAGTGACGGGCAAGTATTGTTGAAAAGCCAGTAACATGAGACCATAGTATTATAAAATGAAACAGAAAAGGAGAAGAAACAAGCTCTGATTATGAAACGTAGTAGATCGTTCCGTCTCATCGCCGATCGCTAATCTTACGTAAATCAAAATTTGTGCACAGATCGTCCTGCACCTCGATCGTTTTTTATAAAACAAATCTAGGCACATTTAGTACTTCTGTTCCTCTATAAGACTGCATTATTGACTAAATTTTTAATTTTGATGAACCGTGGTCATTAGTAGCGTGTCCCCTTCATATATACGTAAGATTTATTTTTACCGAAACTTATATTCACAATTGTATCTGGCAAGTTCATTGTACCAAATGTGATCTTGCATATAAGTGGTGAATAGAATGAATAGATGAATAAAACCTCAAAATGAAATTAGAAAGTAGAATCAAGCAAATTGTTCCCAAAAACCAACACTGAGTAGTCCTGTTAAGAAATGTCCTCGGAAACGAAGCAAATAGGCTACTGTGAAAAAGATACAGTAATTTAGTGAAAACCGTGTGAAATTACATAGAGGCGACAAAAGTCATGTGACGCCTCCTAATATCGTATCGGACCTCCTATTTGTCCGGCGTAGTGCAGCAACTCGACGAGGCATGGACTCAACAAGTTGCTGAAAGTACCCGACACAAATATTGTGCCATGCTGCCTTTATAAGGCGTCCGTAACTACGAAAGGGTTGCCGGTACAACGTATTGTGCGTGCACTCACCTCTCGATTATGTCCCATAAATATTTGATGGGATTCACGTTGGGTGATCTCCGCGGCCAAACCATTCGCTCGAAATGTCCAGAATGTTCTTCAAACCAATCGCGAACAATTGTAACCCTATGACATGGCGCATTGTTATACATAAAAAACCTAAGAATATTTGGGAACGTGATGTCAATTAATGGCGGTAAATGATCTCCAAGTAGCCGAAAATCCAGATGCCCCAGTATGTTTCATGAAAACAAGGCGCACACCATTATGGAACCACAATGAGCTTGCACAGTGCCTTGTTGACAATTTGGGTCCATGGCTTCGTGCGGTCACCGCCACACTCGAAGCCTACCAGCAGCTCTTACCAACTGGAATCGAGACTCATCTGACCACACCACGGTTTCCCAGTCGTCTAGGGCCCAACCGATATGGTCAGGAGCCTAGGAGAGGCGCTGCAGGCGATTTTGTGCTGTTAGCAATGACACTCCCGTCGCTCGTCTGCTGCCATAGCCCATTTACGCCAAATTTCGCAGCACTGTGCTAACGGATGCGTTCGTCGTACGTTCCATATTGATTTCTGTGCATTTATTTCAAGTAGTGTTGCTTGTCTGATAGCACTGACGACTCTACGCAAATGCCGCAGCTCTCAGTCATTAAGTGAAGCCTATCGCCACTGCGTTATCTGTGGTGAGCTGTTATGCCCGAAATTTTGTGTTCTCGGCACATTCTTGACACGATGGATCGCGGGATATTAAATCCCTTGGCGATTCACGAAATGAAATGCCCAACGTCTAGCTCCATCTACCATTCCACGTACAGAGTCTGTTCATTCCCTTCGTGCGGCCATAATCACGTCGGAAATCTTTTCACGTGAATCACCCGAGTAGAAATGACAGTCCCGTCAATGCACTGCCCTTTTATACGTTGTGTACACGATACTACCACCATATCTGTACATGCTTATCGCTATCTCATGAACTTTGTCACTTCATTGTACATGCTGTTGATTAAACCGTCATTAGAATATGTGTGCAACACCTCTGTAAGATGTTTGTTCATGTTACATAGGTTAGGCTATCATTACAAAGAAACTGATTTGCATACTTGTTGAGCCAAAACATTCATTTTACAATGAGGCTATTGAGACCATTCCTTTATTCACAGTATGGTCTTTTGCACTTATTAATAGGTGAGGTATGAGTTTAAATGCTCATTCATACCACCAGAACTGCCTGATGGTGACATATATTCAGCTGAAAAACAAGAACACTAAACTTGTTGCGCTTATGATTTAAAGGGTGAAAACGAGCAAGGAGTAAGAATCAATATCAGTAAGCAAGCAAGCGTTGTTTTCGGCTTCATCAGCTATCGATGCAAATACGGTAAAAAGGGACGGTGATGTTTACTACTTAAAACAACTGTCCTGTGTCTACATCAGAAAATATGAACAAAAATCAGTTGTAAACAATCTCCAAGTAAACAATGGTCCGCTAACGTTTTGGGGCATCTACCAAGTGTTGCAGGCTCCAGAACAACGTTCGGAGTAAGTCTGTAGCGCCATCTCCCCCTATTTTTACTTCCATGTAGGTACGTGAGAGAGCGCGCACAGGGAGCTGTGAGTTGACTGTTATTGAGACAGGACATGAGCAACTGCCAAAGAAGGCACGAAATAAATATGTGAACTTTCTGGTGATAAAAGTAGGGCAAGACAGTGTGAAGATAAAATGCGACAGTATGGGCCACAGTACAGTTATTATTTGGAAATAATTTCAACAACATTAACAGAAAAAGTGTACTTTGTGGGCAAATATATTTAATTTCGCTCTTAAGAAAGTGATGTGCCTTTCGCCTACCAGTGGATGTCATAAGATCATGACCCCACGTCTACAGAAACTGCACCTCAAAGCAAGACTAAGCCATTTCAGAAACTTACAAATGTAATACCTGCCAGCGTATTAGAAGCAACGACCGAACGTTACAGGTATTTTGTAATCGTCAAATTAATACAGTATTAATAATTATCTGAAGTCATCACTACCAACAGTGGGAACCTGTTAGCATCTTTGCTATAACTGTCACAAATTAAAAAAAAAGACTTGTTAAATTCATGAAAGAGACAGACAGTAAATCTTAAATTTTTTGAGCTCAGTGACAAGTTATAACGCTACAGCCTCTCCCAAGATTATTATGAAGTGTCTGATACCACCTTTTTTTACACACATCCTTGTATTTATCGTACGATTCAGTGTTCCCTAAGGCCTTTTATGTCTATCTTTATAGGTATCATTCAGTTCAATTTGCCAAAAAACCTATTACTCTTTGTATACACATACAGAATATTCCGTAAGGACGTACATAATCATTATTGTCAACAGATTCTTGTCATTAACAAAATTATGTACATTTGCCAAATTATATATCAAATCGAGAAATTGAAGTAATAAATGTTTAGCAACAAATATTAAGAGTCTGTGGAAATGTTAACATAAATAACTAACGCCCCTAATTACCATTATTGCAATTGGCACATTAGTTAACACAAAAAAGTCATTCCGATTCAAATGAAAATAACAATTATTATCCAGTGATGCCAATTCATTCGTTATTCATTTTTACGTAATTCATTGTAATTAACGGTGCTTGTAAATTATGCAGATTTATTACCTCTTGTTAGCTACACTACCAAATTTACAGAGGTCCGGCATATAAAACAACAAGTGTGCATTTAATTTATGTGATCTCTCGAAGCACAATGTGTATAGTTCGAACTAATGTTAGCAACGAAATTCGTACAATCACTAATTAGAAATTAAAGTAAAATCAAAGTAATTGTTGATATCAGATTGTAAATTAATTTTCACACAGAAGACCAAAGATGATAATAAAAAATAATATGTTACTCTACATTATATGTTATAATCTGTACAAATGTAACAGCAGTTAGTTTAGATTAAATTGTTTTTAATTGTAAGTTACGTTTTGTAATAAATTAACAATGGGTAGCAACTGTTAAAAATTGTATTTAAAGCGACGCAGCGAGGCTGCGGGGAGGTCAGTCAGTGAAGTCAGTCAAAGAGGTCAGTCAGTGTGTTTTGCTTACCTCAGGAGTGTGTGCTTTTCGGTAAGTGATACTTTACAATTTAACTGACAGTGCTGATTAACGTTTGCAAATTTAACTACTTTCACTGCCTTTTTTGAGAAAGAGCTTTTTCACCCGTTTAAATCAGTTCGTCGGGCAAAATAATAGTGGATAATCTACTCTAACAGCGTTATTGTGTATTTGCCTGTATGTTGTGTGGTTCTTGGCTTTCGTACTTTTGGTGCTGTCTATATCCATTCCTGCTGACTGTGACGTATTCAGTATTCACATACTAGGTTCTGGTAATGAATTTTTTTATAGGAAATGATCAGTGAAACATAAAAACAGTGAGCATCATAGTGAAATAATGTGTTTTAATCATTACCGCATTTCGTGCCACGGTTAGTAAATGATTACAGTGATCATCGTAACGCAAAGTACTGTTCAGTCATTTAAAAATGTATTGCATTTCTAACCAAGTTATCAACTGTTACTGTGTATATAATTTCCAGTAATAATTACGCAAATTCTTACTTTCACTCAGTATAATCAGTTACATACGTTTTGCACAAACACGAACTAAAGACCGCATTATTTCATTCAAAAATTTCATTTTTTCTGAATTTCTCTTCAAAATTAATAGCATTCTCGTTAACCACTGAAAATCAAATAACATATTTTTCGTTGGCGTAATAACTCCCAGTAATACGCTCATCTGCATTCTGCAGGTACGACATTCTTCTGAATAGATGCCTTTTCCGAAAATAACATTGAGTACGCGTGTCATTAATTGCTGCTAAATATAGGTGTGTTACGTGTGGCGTTCGTCAGTCTACTCAAAGTTCTTCGGAATTGAGACATGCCTTGCCTGATTCTACCACAATATTACGTAAACGTGTCATTGAAATTATTTACTGAGCAGTTGGGGTGGATGAGTCACTACGTAGGCATTTTGTCAGCTTAGATGCGTTTAGCAACTGCGAGAGAAGTAAAACAGCAGTTTACGTGATGACAAAAGAAAAGTCTACAAAGTTACATCAGGATAAGCCTACAATTTTTCGCAGTTAAAATACGGCAACTTGGATAGGATGTGATCAACTGATCAATTATTTCTGAAATACTCTCTCAACAGAACATTCGAATGACACATGCATGATACTGAATAAATGCACTCTCCATCAGAACGATGTTCATAAATGCTCTAAGTAAAGAGCACCTACAAATCCTTAATATTACAAGAATTTCGTACGTTTCTTGTGTCTCAGTCAATTTTGTTCATATATCTACTCATTGTATAACAATCTATCGTACAAGTCCCCACATGATTGCATACATTACACTTGCATTGTCAATTGTTCTATCTAAAACATTTGCTATATCACATGACCAATAATGATTCATATTTTGAAAACAAACTCTCAGTTCCTGCTTTAGATTCCAGGCCACACAGAACAAGTTCTACAATTTTGGCCAAGACACTTACTTTTGTGCTTCTCTCCTTATTCTAACTCATATTTTACGCGCTTCTTTCTTGGAATCGTACCAGTAATTTAATTTTTCAGCTACAGTCCTTTTGACAATACAGTATTCGTCAACCAGTTCTGCACTATCAATTTTTACTTTCTTTACTTTCTGAATCAATTATATGCTACATTCTGTGCCATTTCACTGCAGCTCGTATTTCATACTGGTCCAATAAAGTGAATTATATACGCAGGCTGAAACTACAAATGAAAATTAGTACCAAGGTCAGGATTCACACCCAGGTGAGCCTTGGCGGCTTTAATCGTGACGCCACTACCTACTTGCGTTACCGATATCGATCTGAACGTATGTCGAGAGCTAGGGTCTTAGGTCGAGGCGTGCGTTGTTGGTCTGGCGGGGCCTGGGAAAGTCAGCTGGCTGGAGGCCCTGTGGCTGGCAAGCTGTTGCTTTTCGGGTACTCCGGCTGTCTGGTACAGGCGCAGAGAGGCCGCGAAGGGTCCAGTCGGTCCGAGACAGGCCTGCCGGCTCGATTTAAGACTGGTAGCGGCGATTTGTGGGAAGAGCAATGGAAGTCACGTGCAACCTGCTCGTTAAGTTCGCGGCCGACTCTGCGAGCTCAAATTTTACGGCATCTTGAAGATCGCCCGTACGGACTGGAAGCAATAACACCTTGGCTGGAATCATGCAAGTTACGGATCCTTCACACACTTCAATGGAGCTAAGTGCTTTCTAATTTTTTTGGGCAGTTGATGCTGTAAGGCCTTGTTTGTGTTGTTATATGAACGCGCCAACAAGTGATTGTGCGCATGATCATCGGCCAGCGTTACCGATCGCAGTTTGTGTTCCAGGCGATATTCCCTGTTTCGGAGAACGGAATAAAATTTGTAACAAAATCTGTGTCGGAGGCAAAGCACCCTTTGTAGACGAGTATGCTTTGTACCAGCAGACGCAGATATTTCCGCTTCTAAATAATGATTAATTTTAAGGAGTGTTAAACTTGCATCGGTAGTCGCTTGCGCGATTAGTTCATATTTTCTACATCTTCGGCAGTCTCGTCTGCAACATTATTTCCGTACATTACTGTTTTCCTTTGATGTATGTTGGCAGGGTAGCTTTGGCAGCAGATGACGCGTTCCTGTTTCCTGGGCCCGGGGCCGAGGCATGTTTGCTTTCTGCCACTGCGGCACTTCCGTCCTCGCACGGAGTGCGGGTTGGTCGGCGACCTGGTGCCTCTACCAGCTGCGTCGTGGTGGTTACAGTTAAGTGTGATATCTTGATGCGTGCCACGCTGGGATGTCGCCGATTAATCGCGAACCTGTAGTCTGTCCTATTTGCTGAATTTAATAAGCTTATGAGATTTAAAACATGTTTTGCTAACCCGAAGTTCCTCCTCGCTATTCCTCCTCTTTAACTACCTTTTTAAAACATGCACCCTTATTACTACTTCTGAGAGCATTAATTTTAAGGCCTTTTACTTATCAACACAAACTGTTGAGCCTCTCCTTGATCCAGTCATTAGCTAACTCCACTCATTGTGAAACTCGCCTGCTTGTTCCTTTTTCGCTGTGACAGCCTTCTCCTGTAGTTCGAGATTACCTTGAAACTTGGGTGCTTGTATGTTCATTAAACGTCATTGAAAACCCTTCTGCTGGTGTGTACCAGTTGGGAGTCGTATTTAAATTGCATGTCGTCCCAACTTATCTTGTATTTTGAGCAATGGCATATTTATGTAAGGATCATTATCAATGTCTTGTTGGTGTGTACCAGTTGGGAATCACACTTAAATTATATACCTGCCCTGTTTTGTCTGTGTTGTGGGGGATTGTGTATTTTATTGCTTAAGAGGTTTTTAGGAAGTGCTATACATTGTTAAGCTGCTTTCCAGCAGCCACGATCTGAGGCGTGACTTGAGATCCTTTCTGTATTCTGGATGGGCGTTATCCACTTTTGTAACGTGTCGCTCAAGTGTATAAATTGTTGGTGCTTTTAGCGACTGACATTATAATTCATTTAACTAATAAAACTTTTGTTGAACATGCTTGCAGCCACGACTAATTCGTGTGGTCTCTTGTTTCTTTCTTATTTTTGGGAATTGTATACTTCAGGTTTAGAGCCCTGCTCTTAGTGGGATAAATTGTTAAAATTTGTTCTTAATGCATTGAGCCTCATCAGCTTTTCTTAAGATTGTGAGCATTGTGATTTTTTAACATTTTTTAAAATTGTAATTATTTTTAAGTGCGACTACTGATAATATTTTCACTATGGTCACTCTTGGGGAGAGACTGGAAAAAGAGAAAACTAGTCTTCTCGGCACTATCAACCGTGAAAGAAAAGAAATTCCGAACACTATAAAAAAATGAAAACTCCTCTTTATACGTCTGTTCTCTTGAAAAGGGAAGGTGGTACTCTGACTGTTTACCAAGGTAAAAAGAACAAAAATGTTCTTTTTAGTGGACTGACAAGGCAGCCAGTCCACAGAGACGGGTAGCCGAAAGGGCACATGTACACATACGCCGACTGGCGCGAAGTCTGGAACAGCATTGGTATACAGCATTCTTGATGATACAAGTGAGACTCTATCTTGAGGTACATGCAACGTTACAAATGGTTAATGGCGCCTTGCTAGGTCGTAGCCATTAACTTAGCTGAAGGCTATTCTAACTGTCTCTCGGCAAATGAGAGAAAGGCTTCGTCAGTGTAGTCGCTAGCAACGTCGTCGTACAACTGGGGCGAGTTCTAGTCCGTCTCTCCAGACCTGCCGTGTGGTGGCGCTCGGTCTACGATCACACAGTGGCGACACGCGGGTCCGACATGTACTAATGGACCGCGGCCGATTTAAGCTACCACCTAGCAAGTATGGTGTCTGGCGGTGACACCACATTCTTCTGTATAGCAACATGCAGACAGATGTTGAAATACAAAATAATTCGAAACACCTTCCCGAAACAGTGAGCTTCTACAATAGCACAAAATTTGCTGTAGATATCTTGGACCAGATGACGAGGAAATATTCTGTCCGCTCTGGTATTCATCGATGACCTGTACACGTATTTCACAATATCCTTGATTTAGCAGCCATCAACGCATGGCTCATTTTCAAGACAGTGACAGGGATCAAAATAAGCAGGAGGAATTTCATCCTAAATCTAGCAGAAGAATTACGAAGAGCCTATATGGAAACCAGAAATCAGGAAGGAATGCCAAGGGATGAAAAAGAAAAGGAAGAAAGGACGATGGTGATGAAGAAAGAGAAGAAGCGGAAATTCCTGCGAAAGTAAGAAAACTATGCCAAACGAGGAAATGCAGAAACAAGACAAATGAAGTGTGCAGTAAATGCAAGAGAAATGTTTGTGGGCCGTGTACATATAAAGTAAAAAAGACAGTAGTTTGTGATGCTTGAAGCAGTAACATATTCACCGGTACTTAGTTTCTCCAGTAGGATTGATTTTTATTAATTTTGAAACTACTGCAATACAATTAGTATGGTTGCAGATAAATATTGTGAACTATGTTATTTAATATTAGTATTATTATGTTCCCATTGTTGTTGTAAAATACAATGATATTGTTATTAAACGTAATTAAAGTGATACTTTGTTATCAACGTCATTAATATTTACATTAAACAGCACAGAATGTACTTACAAAGAAAGTGGTCATTTTCACCACATCGGCGGTTCTAAGTATAGTGCTAGTTCCGGCGGTTCTACTGTTAAATTTATGGGCCATTAGCTGCTTTTGGAATGAAAGACCTTATTCTGCCGATAGTCAGGCTTAGAAGTTGCCCTGTAATGTTTGGACAACTAAATAAAGTGTTATGTTTGGAGTTAACTGACAACCGCTCATTCTGGCATCCTTCCAAAATTCCTACTACTTGTCCTGTCCTGCGGGTTCAGCAGGGCGTTTCTAGTTTCATTTCATTAAAGTTTCTATGCTTGAGTTTCAGGCAGGATCCACCATTTCGTTCGATGGTGAAATGCTATTCGAGTACAGTTGGAGAGCGACTGTAACACCTTTCGAGTTTAGTGGGAATACCAAATGGCCTCAGACATGATTGGCAATTCTGATTGAGGGAGACGTGCTAGGGTATTCTGTACAGTTGTGGAAAGACACTGTGCCACGGTGGTGAAGTGGTTGGCACACCTCCTCTGTGAGCAGGATACTTCGGTTCATTTCCCGCCCCCTGGTACAAATTGGCAAATATGCATCGCGGATGTTGGGACATGAAACGGTCTCTAGAACCATATTGTTTCTTTTCATTAAACTGAATTATAATCTGAAAACAGCATCCCCTGTCTACATCTGCATCCACATCCATACTCCGCAAGCCACCTGACGGTGTGTGGCGGAGGGTACCCTGAGTACCTCTATCGGTTCTTCCTGCTATTCCAGTCTCGTATTGTTCGTGGAAAGAAAGATTGTCGGTATGCCTCTGTGTAGGCTCAGATCTCTCTGATTTTATCCTCATGGTCTCTCCGCGACATATACGTAGGAGGGAGCAATATACTGCTTGACTCCTCGGTGAAGCTATGATCTCGAAACTTCAACAAAAGCCCGTACCGAGCTACTGAGCGTCTCTCCAGCAGAGTCTTCCACTGGAGTTTATCTATCATCTCCGTAACGCTTTCGCGATTACTAAATGATACTGTAACGAAGCGCGCTGCTCTCCATTGGATCTTCTCTATCTCTTCTATCAAGCCCATTTGGTACGGATCCCACACCGGTGAGGAATACTCAAGCAGTGGGCAAACAAGTGTACTGTAACCTACTTCCCTTGTTTTCCCATTGCATTTTCTTAGGATTCTTCCAATGAATCTCAGTCTAGTATCTGCTTTACCGACAATCAACTTTATATGATCATTCCATTTTAAATCACTCCCCATGCCTACTCCCAGATAATTTACGGAATTAACTGCTTCCAGTTGCTGACCTGCTATATTGTAGCTTGATGATAAAGGATCTTTCTTTCTATTTATTCGCTGCACATTACACTTGTCTACATTGAGATTCAATTGCCATTCCCTGCACCATGCGACAAATCGTTGCACATCCTCCTTCATTTCAGTACAATTTTCCATTGTTATAACCTCTCGATATACTACTGCATCATCCGCAAATAGCCTCAGTGAACTTCCAATGTTATCCGCAAGGTCATTTATGTGTATTGTGAAGAACAACGGTCCTACGGCACTCCCCTGCGGTACACCTGAAATCACTCTTACTTCGGAAGACTTCTCTCCATTGAGAATGACATGCTGCGTTCTGTTATCTAGAAACTCTTGAATCCAATCACACATTTGGTCTGATAGTCCATATGCTGTTACTTTCTTCATTAAACGACTGTGGGGAACTGTATCGAGCGCCTTGCGGAAGTCAAGAAACACGGCATCTACCTAGGAACCTGTGTCTATGGCCCTCTGAGTCTCGTGGACGAATAGCATGAGGTGGGTTTCACACGATCATCTTTTTCGAAACCCATGCTGATTCCTACAGAGTTGATTTCTAGTCTCCAGGAAAGTCGTTATACTCGAACATAATACGTGTTCCAAAATTCTACAACTGATCGACGTTAGAGATATAGGTCTATAGTTCTGCAGTTCTGTTCCGCGTCCCTTCTTGAAAACGGGGATGACCTGTGTCCTTTTCCAATCCTTTGGAACGCTACGCTCTTCTAGAGACCTACGGTACACCGTTGCAAGATGGGGGGCAAGTTCCTTCGCGTATTCTGTGTAAAATCGAACTGGTATC
Source organism: Schistocerca nitens (assembly GCF_023898315.1). Lineage (NCBI taxonomy): Eukaryota > Metazoa > Arthropoda > Insecta > Orthoptera > Acrididae > Schistocerca > Schistocerca nitens. Next base: position 1,104,046 of record NC_064619.1, on the reverse strand, counting down.
CCATCAGGTCCAGCGGCCTTTCCTCTTTTGATCTATTTTAAATTTTTTTTATCCATGTCATCTACTTCGATATCTACCATTTTGTCATCTGTGCGACAATCTAGAGAAGGAACTACAGTGCAGTCTTCTTCTGTGATACAGCTTTGGAAAAAGACATTCAGTATTTCGGCCTTTTGTCTGTCATCCTCTGTTTCAGTACCATTTTGGTCACACAGTGTCTGGACATTTTGTTTTGATCCACCTACCGCTTTGACATAAGACCAAAATTTCTTAGGATTTTCTACCAAGTCAGTAAATAGAACTTTACTTTCGAATTCATTAAACGCCTCTCGCATAGACCTCGTAGCACTACATTTCGCTTCGCGTAATTTTTGTTTCTCTGCAAGGCTTTGGCTATGTTTCTGTTTGATGTGAAGTTCCCTTTGCTTCCGCAGCAGTTTTGTAACTCGGTTGTTGTACCACGGTGGCTCTTTTCCATCACTTACGATCTTGCTTGGCACATACTCATGTAATGCATATTGTACGATGGTTTTGAGTTTTGTCCACTGATCCTCAACACTATCTGTATTTGAGACAAAACTATTGTGTTAAGCCGTCAAGTACACTGAAATCTGCTTTTTCTCACTTTTGCTAAACAGCAAAATCTTCCTACCTTTTTTAATATTTCTATTTAAGGCTGAAATCATCGATGCAGTAACCGCTTTACGATCGCTGATTCCCTGTTCTGCGTTAACTGTTTCAAATAGTTCTGGTCTGTTTGTCACCAGAAGGTCTAATATGCTATCGCCACGAGACGGTTCTCTGTTTAACTGCTCAAGGTAGTTTTCAGATAAAGCACTTAAAAATATTTCACTGGATTCTTTGTCCCTGTCACCCGTCATAAACGTTTGAGTCTCCCAGTCTATATCCGGCAAATTAAAATCTCCACCCAGAACTATAACATGGTCGGGAAATCTACTCTAAATATTTTCCAAATTTCCCTTCAGGTGCTTTGCCACAAGAGCTGCTAAGCCAGGGGGCTTATAGAGACATCCAATTATCATGTTTGAGCCTACTTTAACCGTGACCTTCACCCAAGTTATTTCACATTTCGGCTCTCCATCAATTTCCTTCGATACTATTGCACTTTTTATCGCTATAAACACGCCTCCCCCTTCACTGTCCAGCCTGTCTCTGCGGTATACATTCCAATCTGAGTTTAGAATTTCATTACTGTTTACATCTGGTTTCAGCCAACTTTCTGTCCCTAGTACTATGTGGGCATTGTTACCGTTTATTAATGAGAACAGTTCTGGGACCTTTCTATAGACGGTTCTGCAGTTTACTATTACCACATTAATATTATTATTCCCTGTTGCATTTTGCCTACTACTACCTTGCCGCGTCTCAGGAGGAGTCTTGTCGGGCCTATGGAGGGAATTCTCTAACCTAAACAACCCACATGTGCACTCCACACGTACTCCGCTACCCTTGTAGCCGCCTCCTGCGTGTAGTGCACGGCTGACCTATTCAGTCCCCTGTAGCCGCTTCCTGCGGCTGACCTATTCAGTGAAACCCTACATTTCTCCACCCTATAGCGGAGGTCGAGAAATTTTCACCTCAGATCTCCGCAGAATCGTCTGAGCCTCTGGTTTAAGTCTTCCACTCGGCTGCAAACCAGAGGACCGCGATCGGTTATGGGAACGATACTACAGATAGTTAGCTCAGATTCCACCCCGCGAGCGAGGCTTTCCGCCTTCACCAACCCCGCCAACCGCCTGTATGAACTGAGGATGACCCATGAACCCAGACAGCAGGAGTCATTGGTGCCGACATGAGCAACAATTTGCAGCCGGGTGCCCCCACCCCCAGTACTCTCTACCGCCGCCGGCAGTGCCTCCCCCACATCTCGAGCTGTCGAACCGTATTTTATTCTGGGAGTCGGGTGCGCACTGCCTTACCACATCTATGCACATAGTGGAATTCTCATGCAGTCGCATTATCGCAAGATGTACCTAAGTTGCCATGACTTATGGAATGACTCTCATCCAGAATGTTTCCCACACTGACGCCTTCTGCTTGGTGTACCCACCTTGACGTAGAATATTATATGTATGTTACACTATAGACTTGAAACATTAAGAGAACAGAAATGATTAAATTTTGTACTTTGTGATGTGTATATATGACAAAAGTATTTCACACATGTTCATTATCACATAGGTATAGGTCCATTTTGCGATTTTTTCGACTAAGATGATCCAAACAGGTTTTTAGTACAGCAGACAGTTAGTTGCTGTAATGCATGCCGTGATAGATAAGAGGCAGGGATATTTTTTAACTTTGATATTATCTTTTCCAAAAAAGGTTTTCAGAAATTAATGGTGAGAATCCTCAGTATTAAAGGTAATAACAATGTTTGTGAATTGTAGATTCAGATGTATTGAAAGTTTATAGAATTATGGAACATGTTTTACGCTAAAGAAGTTGAAGTTTTTGGAGAATGAGAACCGCCTCTATAAGAAACAACATGGGTTCCGCAAACAGAGGCCCTGCGAAGCTCAGCTCGCTCTGTTCTTCCGTGAGAGCCACAGCGCCGTAGATATCGGCGCTCAGGTTGTTCGCTGTTTTCCTTCTCTTCAGGAAGACATTTGACACCGCTCCTCTCTGCCATTTAGTGACAAAAATACGAGCTTATCGAGGATCGGAGCAGATTTATGATTGGATTGAAGACTCCCTTGCAGATAAAACTCAATGTGTCACTCTTAACGGAACACAATCGACAGATGTAAAGGTTATTTCCCGAGTATCCCAACGAAGTGTGATGGGGCGGTTACTGTTTGCAGTGTATATAAATGATCAAGTACAAAGCGTCGGATGTTCACAGATGATGCGGTTGTCTGTAACAAAGTAGCACTGTCAGAAGACGGTAACGATTTGCAGAATGACCTCTAGAGAATTGATGTTTGGTGCAGGCTCTTTCAGTTGACTCTGAACGTGAAATAAATGTAACATACTATGCATACATACAGAAAGAAATCCACTACTGTACAGCTACACTATTGATGACAAACCACTGGAGACATTATCCACCGTAAAATATCTTGGAGAGAACTACCCAGAGCGACCTAAAGTGGAGTGACCACATGAAACAGAGTGGGAAAGGCACATGCCGTACTCAGATTCACAGGAAGAACCTTAAAGAAATGTAACTCATCCACGAAGAAAACGACTTATAAGGCTCTTATTCGATCGCTTCTTGAGTATTGTTTATCTATCAGGGATGCCTACCAGTTAGGACTGATAGAGATAGAGAAAATCCAACAAACAGCGGCGCCTTTAGTCATGAGATAGTTTACCCGATGCGAGAGCATTACAGTCGTACTGAGCAAACTCCATTGGTAAACGTTACAAGAGGCGTTACAGAGACATACGTCTCACGTAATGACCACAAGGAGAAAATTCGAGAAATTAGGGCCGAAGAATTTGTGCACGTCTCTTCAACCCATAACGAGTGTGCAATAGCCATTCTTTCTACTAGACAAAGATTAACGTTCTACAGAATGCAGGAAAGTTGCTAGTGAGTGAATTCAGTCAAGGTCAGAGTAGGGAATTAGCGTTTCAGATCCAGCGTGGAGGCAACACTGTTGCAGATGCCACTTGGTAAAGTAGAATCATGCATCAGGCCACAGCAGACAGTGAGTCTGGATTCTGCTCACTCCAACTTGCATATTCTTTGACCACTGAATACAAAAGCTAGGATACTAACTTACCCTCACATTGAGTACATGAGAGTTTTTTCGATGGTTCAAAAAGTAAATTTATTCTCCACCAATTCAGTGCATTGACCAGCAACGACAGCATACACTTAAATGAACTGATGACGATTTATAATAATCATTCTTTACTGTGATAAAAAAAATCATTTGTAGAGATAATCATTTTAATAACATTCATTTCAACTTGTCCAAGAATTAAATATCTTGTTATTCAATGTCAATAACAAGTGTCAAGTAACTGAATATGATTATTGTTTATCACTTGACCCATGGAAACCACAGTTGATAAATTATATGTAGAATAAAAAGGGAATAGCTGTGTTCTATTTCTAGAATAGGCCGCATACTTTCAGTTTTATTAATTCATGCATTCTAGTTACTTGACAGTTGCATTTATAATGATTTTTGATACAATCTGCACCTGATATTAGGTACCTTACACAGCAGGGTCATATTTACTTAGAATGTCTGTTCAACACCCTGGGCTCGAGAAGATAGTTCAGATGTTTTGTCCATTTGCGCGATAAGTGGTGAGCTAAGTTTGCATATATTAGTACACTCGCTGTGCCGATACAAAGGATGGACGTACGACAACTTAAAGACAGTGAACAATATACTCAAGTAACTTTTTTAAATAATTACTGCATTTCATCTCATAGCTAGTAAATGAGTTGTGATTAAGGATTATTAGGAATCAAAATATCCACAGGTGTGCTGCCGGTCTATAGTGTCCAACGGGCCCGTTGGACACTATAGACCGGCAGCACACCCGTGGATATTTTGATTATTATCAAATACGCCGGGAGAAACTCAAGAATCACAAGGATTATTAGTGTTCACTCCAATGAAAATTAACTTTCAGTCATTTAATAACGTATCGCATTTTCAACCAAGCTCCCGTATGTGCACTGACTATCATTGCCTACACATATTTCAGTAAAAATTACGTAAATTAATATTTTCACTCAACATAATCAGTTCCATAACTTTTGCTCAAGCGCGAGATGGCGACCGTATTACTCCATTAAACAACTTCACATTTGTTAAATTTCAGTTCATGATTAATAGCGGTCTCGTTAACTTCTAAAAATCAGTGAAAACCATTACACAAAATATCTGTTCTCAATAATTATATAATAATTATATATTATATATATATTATTATCATGTTAATTTTCAGTAGTACACTTGTCTTCATCTTGTCGGTAAGAAATTCTTCAGTTTAGATGCATTTTCTGAAATTGACAGAACACTGTGTACGTACACTACTATATAAATAAATTTTATGGTACTGATGTTATGGTCAACCAATGGATGTCGTATCTAACCAAAAGAAAGCAGGTTGTTGTACATAGTAAATCAAGCGATGTAGTCTGAGGACGTAATTCTTACTGGGGAGATATAACGTTTGGGATTTCCCGAGACTCAAACATAGGTCCATTAGTGCTCCTCATATATGTAAGCGATCTTACATCTAACTTACAACAAGTAGAATTAGTTCTTTTCCCAGATGACAATTAAATGGATTAATTAATCCAACAATACGTACAGAAACAGTATAAATGTTAAAGTTCTTTAAAGTGTCATTGACGGGCTTCCTGCGAATGGTCCCACCCTCAATTTTAAAACTGCTCAACGTATTCAGCTCTGTACATCTAGGCGAACTACAGCAGTGGTAAGTGTAACATATGGCAAGAAAATAATAGTCCTCAAACGTCAAAATTGTTAGATGTCCATACTGATGAGAAATGAAGTTGTAAAAAGATATATTTTGCATATTTTCATTCAATAATGTCATAAAGAGTAACATTCTGGTGTAATTCAACCCTAAGAAAGAGTCTTCATTGCGCAAAAACACACTGTAAAAATATGTGGATCTCACCCACAATCGTCTTGCATACATCTGTTTAAGGACGTAGGCATTGTGACTACTGTTGCACAGCATATTTATTCCCTCATGACGTTCATTGTTAGTAGTCCACTACAGTACAAAAGGAGCAATTATGTAAATAATTACAATACCAGATGAAACAATAATCAACAACTATTATCAAAACATCTGCCAGCTTGAATAACTCGGAAACAGATATCCTCGGTATGGCGAAGTAATGCAAATCACATAATCAAGGCTTGTCTTCCAATACAGACTGTATAACATTTAGATTCATTTCAAACTTTACCTACATAATATCTCCTTACTTAGAAATCACGTGCGCAACGAAAGAACCTCACCTAAAGACTGGCAAGCTGCACAGGTCACACTAATACTTACGAAAGGAAATAGGAGTAAGCTACTGAATTACAGGGTCAAGTCTGACGTCGATTTGCAGCAGGAGTTGGAATATATGTGTTCGAACTGTATTAGTTACATCCAAGGAAACGATATGTTGACACACAGCACTGATTCAGAAAATATCATTCTTGTGTATTAGAAGTAGATCTGTATCCTCATGAATTAATGAATACTAACGACTCGTGATCTCTGATGATTCCATATATCTAGATCTCAAGAATGCTTTTGACACCGTTCGTCACATGTGGTTTCTAATCAAGTATCGTCCTCGATGGAGTATCGTCCCAGCTGTGCGACTGGATTCGTGGTTTCCAGTCAGAGAGATCACAGTTTTTAGTAACTAAAGTCATAGAGTAAAACAGAACTAACATTTAGCATTGGCAAAGGAAGTCTTATAGGCCCTGTCCTAATCTATAGAAACGATTTATGAGACAATGTGAAGAATTATCTTAGATTGCTTACAGATGATGCTGTCGTTTACTGTCAAGTAGTCATCAAAAGATTAAAACCAATTGCAGAATAACTGTGACATGATATCATCTGTAAGGTTCGAAACTGACATTGGATCATGGCGCTTATGAGTTCCTTTACACCAGTGGTAAAAGGAATCCGTTAGATTTCAGTTACGTGACAGATCACACAAATCTAAGGGATGTCAGTTCATCAGTATATCTAGTGATAACAACAATGAAGAACTTAAACTGGAATGATCTGATAGACAATGTTGTGGGGAAGGCTAACTGCAGACAGCGTTTTACTGGTAGAACACTTACAAGATTAACAAATTCATTAAAGAGACTGCCTACACTATGCTTGTACGTATCTGCTACAGCACTTCTGCGTAGTGGGGGATCCTTACCAGATACGACTCACGGAGGACACCGAAAAGATTCAAAGAAGGATAGCTTGTTTTGTATCGCTGTGAAATAGGGGAGAGAGCATCACGGGTCGTTATTTACTGCTGCGAAATCTTTCTAAGAAATTGCAATCAAATTTTCGCTTCCGACTCTGAATATACTTGTTGACACAGAGACAAACATCATCGTAATAAAATAGGATTCGTCAAAGCTCGCACGGCAGGGCCTGTATTCTTTTTTCCCGCTCTTTTCGAGAGAGGGGTGTTAGAGAAAGATCGTAAAAGAGGTTCGATGAATACTCTGCCAGGCACTTAACTGTGAATTGCAGAATAGTCATGTAGATGTAGATGTGGAGATCGTGTCAGACATTAGACGGTGGGCAAACCGTGGCCTGGTCAGATGGGTCCCCACTGCAGTTGGTAAGAATTGATGATAGCGTTCGAGTGTGGCGCAGAGCCCATGAAGCCATGGACCCAAGTTGTCGACAATACACCGTGCAATCTGGTGCTGGCTCCATAATAGTGCGGGCTATGTTTATATGGAATGGACTGGGTCCGCTGGTACAAATGAAATGATCATTAACAAGAAATAGTTATGTGGGGCTACGTGTAGACTATTTGCAGCAAACATCAATGGAATTTTTGTGGATCAGTAGAACGAAAAACCGGTCCAAGTTGCAAGTATTTTATTTTTCATTCGATGACTATTTTCGGGTCGAGACCATTTTCGACTCTGTTATGTTGATTTGCTTATGGTCTCGACCCGAAAATATTCATCGAAGGAAAAATGAAATATTTGCAACTTGGACTAGTTTTTCGTTATATTGATTGACACTAATTGCTGACCCAAGTTACTTGTTCGTAATTTTTATAGATGACATTGCGCCATGCACCGGGCCACAGTTGTTCACCATTGGTTGCGAGAACATTCTACATAATTCGAGCCAATGATTTGCCCACCCAGATCACGCGACATGAACGCATCGAACACTTATGGAACATAATAGAGAGGTCAGTTCGTGCACGAAGTCCTGCACCGGCAACGCACTCACAGTTAAGGACTGCTGTAGGCGCATCAAGGCTCAATATTTCTGCAGGGGACTTCCAATGACTTTTTGAGCCCATGCACCGTCGACCGGCTCCACTACTCTGGGAAAAAGGAAGTCCAGCTCGATTTTAGGAGGTATAGCACGACAGACGTCAACTCCGTGTAACTGACGTTCCTGACAGTGGATACGCGTTCTGTATGAAACGTTCCTACATCTGCTTCCACATCCACAAGCGAGGGGGGGAGGGTAACCCCTTTGTAATTCCACTCACAAGTGGCACATGGGATGAATGACTGTTGGTAACCCTACGCATTAGACGAAATTTCTCTGACTGTCTCGTTGTTGTCATTTCGAGAATGTGGGGGAATTATTATTATGTTTCTCGACTCTTCCGTGACACACTCTCCCAGAATTTCAATAGCATACCTCTCCGTGAAGCACAAAGCCTACGTTGTAGCTTCTGCCATTGGAGTTAGTTGAGCATCTCCATAACGCTCTCGTGTACGAAAAACGATCGCGTGACGAAATGCGCCTCTCTTCGCTGTATCTTATGTCTCTCTTCCATCAGTCCCACCTGGTAAAGGTGCCAGGCTGATGAGCAGTATTCAAGAATCAGTCGAACAAGTATTTTTAAGCCACTTCTTTCGTCGATGAATTACATTTCGTTAAGGTTCTTCCAACAAATTTCAGCCCTGCCTCTGCTTTTCCTGCTGTTTGTTTTATGTGGTCATTCGACTTTAGCTATCTCCGAAACATTACACCTGTGAATTTTACGGCATTTACTGTTCCCAGCGACCTGTCACCAATAGTGTAATTGCACACTACCGGATTTCTTCTCTATATGATGTGCGCAATACGTTAATTTTCTTTATGTTCAGAGTCAACTACCAGTCTCTGCAACATTCATCAGTCCTCTGCAGTTCTCTATAGTATTCTGGCATTACTGCCTCCTTACAGACAACCGCATCATCTGCTAATAGCACAGGGAGCTTCAGACGTTATCTACTAGATCATTTACGTATGTATTGTAAATTTAAAGCTCCTGTCACGGTTCTCTTAGTGCACTCCTGAAATTACTTGCACATCCTCTGATTTTGTTCCGTTACGAACGACTTGCTAAGTTCCATCTACAAAGAAGTTCTCAGTCCACTCACATATCTACTCAGATATTCGGTAAGCCCGAGTTCTTTTCACTACACAACAGCGAAAAACTAAATCAAATGCCTCCCTAACGTCAAGCAACACTACATCAACCTGAGTGCCGTAGTCAACGAAGCTTTGGATATCATGAACGAAGAGAGCTAGCTGAGTTTTTCGAGATCCCTGTCTGTCGGATACACGTTGATTTTTATAAAACACATTTTCGTTCTCCAAATACGTCATAATACGCAAGAATTAGATGTTAGAATAAGGTGTTCCATAGTCCTGTAGCTGACTGACGTCACCAATATATGCCAATAATCATGTAAACCTGTCCGGCACGGAGATCCGTACGCTATGGCTGCTCAGAGGGAACTGGGTTGGGTCGCGGCGGCGGCCGATTTAAATACCCTCCGCCCGCGGCGCACTCGCTCCGCCGTCCGCGCCCCGCTCCACGGTCGCGCGGTGGAACAGATTGCGACGGCGTCTGAGATGACGTCGGTGTGATGGCTTTGTCCCCTGTGGTCGTCACAACTATACGTTTGCTCGATTTACTCTTGATTAACCCAATCGCTGGTTCCCAAGCCTTGCTAAGATTATAGCCAACAGTCACGGTTTATGAGGTCGTCATTGGTGCGAATTTCGATGGCCTCTCTAACAACAGCAGCCATAGCGTACGGATCTCCGTGCCGGCACGTTCACAGGAGCTCAGTCCGTCAGTTCACCTGATGATGGCGACATGTATGATCGCCGAAATATTGTGCCCGTTTGACACTATAGACCGGCAGCACACCCGTGGATATTTTGATTATCCAATTTGTTCAAATTTGGTACACAGCTGTTTTATTAATGGAATGATGCTATCAAAATTTCCGATTTTTATTTGTTATAGCTCAGGAGACACAGAGAATTACCTAAAAGTCCTAAAAACTACCCTTGTTTCTTTAAAAACCAAGTTAGGAACAATAGCAGATTGATTTTCATTATAATTTGAAGCCATTACAAAGTTGTCAGCGCATAAAAATCAATTAATTAGAATTTTATTTTCGAAACTTTAGTCACTTTCCATTACGTAACACAAAAATCGGTCAAAATTATTATTTGATTATATTTTGTTCCGTGAGTGCGTGAGAATGTTGGAGAGAGTATATATGGGACAAATATTAAAATTTAATATTTCATTTTACGTAAAACCTTCTAAAAGCAAACCGTGCGAAAGCTATGTTGCAACCACGAATTAGGTGAATTTTGTGTATGTGAGCATGCTTTTGTTTAAAAGCAGCCAGAATGGAAGTTAAAGGTAGAATAACTTTATTTATCAATTGGAAGAATATTTCACACTTTGCTTATTTTGATTAAAAATAATACAAGAAATTCAAGTTTTGCTGACATTAATTACTATCAAATTAGTGATTGGATAAGGCAAGATTTGCCGCGTAAATTATCACGAAGTAACATTCTGATCGACCGTTTAGATAAACAGCCAATCAGAATTAAGCTGTTATCACACGCATATAGGAGAGTACCTTGGGAGAGTCTCTTCCTAGCCGCCCTACAGATAACACGATGTTATATCGCTCCTTAAAGATACTCTGTAAGATGAGGAAATAGTGAGCTAATTTCTGTTCGAACGTATCGTGACTAAAGCGACTGGAGTTGTGAACATTTTAATGAAAGTTTGGTGTTTCTAAGTTAAATAGTTTGAGAGACTTGAGCGTGTGAACTTGCTTGTCGCAGTAACAACTACGCGTGGCCTGTTTCGGACTCTATACGGAATATTTAAGCGAGCACTTCTTACGAAGAAGATCACTGGAACGATCGAATGCTTAACTCGCGAACAGTTGTGGATGTGTGACAGGTAGAACGTGAAAATTAATCGGGTCGGACTTGCTAAAATTCTGGCTGCTTTTCAGGCGGATATTTGTTAAACAGACAGTGAACTTTCAATGATAATACGGACTTGCTAGCCATTCCATGTGTTTCAATATAAATAAAAAATTTAAATTCCAACGCTTTGCCTTAAGTAGACTGAATATCCGAAGCGCCCGAATTTTTAATCATGATCCTTCAGGAACTGACTTTCAGCTAGAGTTACGTGGACTCTGTGTGGTAGGTATTAGGTAGTGGTTTCATCAACGCTGCTCTACACTGCCTAGCACGTATCTGCTACCACAGAGTGAATGGACATCGGCAAGAATCCTATCGAGGTAGGTGGACTGAACGATAGCGTTAACCACAACTCAGATGACAGACCCTGCCCCGCCGCAATGGGTGCATTTAGTACCTGGGAAACGTGAAGTTCAAGTGAGTGCGAACTTTAAAAGCAGCAGCGTAGCTAACCTGACAAAAGAAAGACCCACATAAATCAATTTTGATAGAAGATAGATGAACGATGTGGTCAAGGGAAAGATGTACCAGAAGGGACAGCAACAGCGAAGCGGAAGATTTAGCGGCGAGAGCAACCACTGGAGAAGGCAGCTGACGACGTCGGCAACAGCTGAACATCGCGCGACAACGAGCAACAGCAGCCGAGAGTCTGCAGCAGTTGGCAGCAGTGCGCAGAGTGTGGACCCAGAAAGTACATCTGCGGCGCAGAGCTTGGTGAACAGACTCACTGTAACATCTCGCCGTGCTGACGACGATCGAGAAAAGCTAAGTTGTATTCTACTTCGTTTGGGGTGTGTGTGTGTGTGTGTGTGTAAAGAAACTTATGAACATGGCGGAAAATAATAGCGCTGCTATAGCAGACGAGAATGTGGGGGTAGATTTGGAGAAAGTAATACAAACAAATGACCCAGTGGCTGGTGAATTTAGTTTTGATGCATCAGAAGCATATGATAGTGGCTTGCCAGATTCAATGCATGCTAATTATGGGACAGACAATGAACAGAACAAGGTGGAAAACGATGTCAAGTTTACACCGTGTTCAAAGGCTAAAAAGGGAATCGAAGGTTGAAAACTCCACTCGTATTCATACTCAGGAGGAAAAAAGTGAAGCAGAATCTGAGGTTACACCTGTTACTATTACAAAGACAAAATAGGAACCATTGTCAATTGCTTGTGAGCAGAAAGATAGTGTTTCAGAAATGTTATCAAATATCTTGAAACAGTGGGGGACTTAAATATCAATGTGAATGGATTGGCTTCCAAAATGAAAATTTCATTAAGCTTTGATATTAACACTAAAATGAAGGAAATGGTATCTGATATAAAGAATTCTTTAAGTTCTGAGATAAATGGGTTGCACACTGAAATAAATGGGTTGGATGCTGAAGTTGATAGATTGGTTTCTGAAGTTAGTCAAGGGTTTACTAATATGTCACTAGAAATGGAATCCAGAATGGAAATCAAAATTTCTATCCAAAGAGATTCATGTAAAAATGATATGACTTTGTTTAGTGACAGTGTAAATAGTGAAATTAGTAAAGTAAAACAAGAATGTAGTAATGTTGTTGTAACAGTAAAAAATGAATTAACATTCCAGATTAAGCAAATTGCTGATGACAGCTAACAGTTATGGGAGCAAGTAAATGCAGGTTTAAATAAAATGCAGTAACGAGTAAATAATGTGGAAAAACAATGTGAGGATAGTCACACTATAATGGGAAATCAAATCAAGGAAGGAAAGTATGTGTGTGAGAAATGCAAGTGGCTGCTAAATTTACTAACCTGGAAACTAATATAACTCAATTTAGTACAGCTGTAAGTGAACAAGTGCTTAATCATGATGGTAGACTAAATAGAGTAGAACGAAGTGTTATTAACAGTAGTGGCAATGTAATATCTAGTGGTGTGGTAGAATACTCAGAAATAGCATATGTGACACGTCGGCAGTTTTCGCGATTTGATCTAAGTAAAAATGTACATCCTAAATAATTTTGGGGTGATTTTGAGTACGTTTTGGCCAACTCATGGAATGATAAGCAAAACATTGTCTTAATAGCGTCAAATTTGATGCGTAAAGCTAGAGTGTGAGGAAATTGGGCAGTAGATAAATATGACAAGACAGAGTATTTTAAACATGCCTTTTTGAGGAATATTGGGGCAAACGGAATCAGATGGAAGCTTTGAATAAATTCTATTCAGGTGCATTATATGATCCAAAGAAAGATACTATTAAGACGTCTGTGTAAAAATGGTTCACAACTTTGTCATATTTTAGCTCTAAAGTGGAGATGAAACATCATTATGGGTGTTGAGAATAAGTGGTCTTTGCACTCAGGTAATAAAATAATCTCGTCACTTAGGGATGATATTGAGAAATTTATTCGTTACCTTAAGAGGGTAGAAAAAACCCAGTGACACTGCACATAAATCGGAACTACTATCCAGTAAACAAGGAGCCTTCTCATTAAAAATAGCAACTTCTATTATAGACTGTCCTGCAGTTTTCTCTATGACTTCTGAATGAGGTTCGTCCAACAATTCTTGCACTACATCACGTTTATTGAATCCTACACCTTCTGTGGAAATTACGCACATATTCAGAGTCTTCCTCCTATTTAACTGTGGCAGCTTTAATTAGTCTGTCCACCACCGACAGACCAAAATATTTCTCCCAACACTCTCCTTCTTTAATAATAACATCGGATTCTGCAACCCTTCCTATTGTGTAATCAGAATTATCAAAATAACTCCCTGCTTCCTCCACTTCTGTTCCTTCTATGTCACTATCAGACACTACTCCTTCTAATTTACGGAAAACTCTGTCCTTCTATATTCTTCCTCAGGTACCTCTAATACGGTTTCCCCTATTATAGTGCTAATTCCACAGTTTACTGTAAGCTCTTCATCTGCATTGCAGTGCTCACTCACACTAACATCCTGTTCTGAATGGTTATTTTCTAATAGCAGTTCCTCATTAACGTGATTCCTGGGACCGCTCTTATGACCTTTTCTTTCGCAAAAATCTACTACACTTCCCTGAGAAACATATATTTTAACAGTGTTCCTCTCCTCTGCAACATCTGTTCCTACTGTACCAACCCTAAGATGTCCAGCTGGTTGCTGCCTTACAAAAGGTTTTGCTAGCGGATTTAACCTATTCTGCCGCTGCCTGCAAACGCTAGCACCATTAAAGACTGTCATTATGATTCCACCTATGCGGTCATAGCCACTGACGTTTCTTTCGGCTGGTTGTCTAAGCCACTCTGCCCAGTCAGCGGACTGCTGCTGTCTATATTCAACGTTCGCCTCCACGACGTGAATTTTAAATTTTGTGCCTATGCGGACGATGTAGTTTTCTTGGCGAGGTCCATAGAAGATATATGTATGGCAATCGCGTGGATTCAGCGATACGAAGAGGTGGCCAGAAGCCGTATCGTCCTGCGAAAGTCGTACTACATGGATGTTGGCGGAGGATTTCGTATCAGTACACCAGTGCCCATTACCAAAGCCTTGGCGATGAAGTAGGCTAGTAAGGATGTGGTTATAATGTCAGTGAATGACATAAATATTATTGTAGCCACAGGGAAAAGTAATAAAGTAGTTCAACATTAAGTTATACTACCTGTCAGGATCGGTGATGTACAATTGGACCAAAATTTTCTGATAATAAATGGCTTAAGCTTGGAAATGCTAAAAAAGAATTAACGAAAAGGTACGGGGATTATCGGATTTGACAGAAGAACAAAAGGATGAGCTGAAACAAATTCTGAGCAGACATCAGGAAGTGTTTCATGACCAGCCAGGACTAGTTCAAGGTTATCTATGTCATGTAACTATAAAAGAAGATCCACATTTCATTCTAAAGCAATTCGCTGTTTTGGAAGTACATAAAGAAGCTGTGAGGGATATGATTCAGAAAATGCTAAATGGGACATTACAGAAAGGGAAATTAGTGTGTAGAACAACCCATTGGACGTGGTGCCTAAAAAAGATGGTTCAGTTAGGCTCGTTTTGGACTCTGGAGCTTTGAACAAAATAATATAGCAAGAGAGTGATAGGCCTGAACATATAGAAGAATTTTTGCAAAAATTTAAAGGTGCCAAATTTCGCACATCGATGGATGTAACTTGTGGTTACTGGAACCTACTTAGCGAAAGAATCTAGGAAATGCACAGTTTTCCTGTTCGAGGCAAGGTGCTGTCAGTGCAAGGTTGTGCCCTTTGTGTCAAACATCGGCTTTTCTGCATTTGTTATGGCAGTGTTCCAAGTGCTAGGTGAACAGTTATGAAGAAGAATTACACTTTATGTAGACGATGTGTTGATTTCCATTCCGACTTAGGAAGAACACTGTATGTTGTTGGATAAGGTTTTAAAAGCAATAGAAAGGGGTGGAATGAAAATCAAATTAGACTAAACGGAGTTTATGAAAGAAATAAAATTCCTGGTACATATTGTTAGTGGGAAAGGAATTATGCACGATCCTAAAAAATTTAAGGCCATTAGCGATTATTTAGCATCTATTCCCGAAAAGAATTAAAAAGTATGTTTGGCCTTTCTGGATTCTACCGAAATTTGTGCGTGGGCAATTACTCAGTTCACCTTGTCTGAGAGAACTATTGAAGAAAAACGTAATGTTTAGATGGACAAATGAGTGTCAGAGGGCCTTTGAAGACCTTAAAGAGGTGATGCTAAGTAGTCCGATCTTAAACCATCCTGACTTTGCTAAACCTTTCAGTCTTGGATCAGATGCATGTGGTTCTGATCTGGGGCTGTAACTGTTCCAAACTGAAACAGAAGGAGAAAAGCAAGTTCACAAACCGATCGCGTCTGATAGTCGATCGTTGCAACAGGCGGAAACGAATTATGGCACTTCGGAGCTGGAAGCTCTAGCAATTATATTTGGGCTAAATAAATTTGAACAATCCCTACTAGGCCACAAAGCAGTGGTTTACAGTGACCATCAGGCCTTAACAAATATGCAGATATGCCAACTAAAACACGGCAGACTGAGAAGGTGGTCAATATATCTTCAGCAAATTGATATAGAGATAAAGTACGTAAAGAGCTCAGAGAACACTGTAGCCGGTGTATTGTCTAGAAATGTGAAAGAAAACAGGGAAGAAGTAGATACCTTAGGACAACTGTAATGGAGTGATGTTTTGCTGGCACCAATACAATTAGAGGAAGAAGGACCGCTTAAACGCATTTGTAAGAACCTCAGGAGGGAACAAAATCAAGATGACAATATTAAACTGATAAAATGCCGACTAGGTCATCCAGATTTTCCCAGATTTTCCGAAAATAGCGGAATATTACAAAATACATCAGTAGATACTATTTAGCCGAAGAAAGAACGATGAGGAAGCCATGGTGCATCTGTTTCCCAGAACAACATGTGGACCTGTCGATAGATTATGTGCATAAGAAGTACGGGCAATATGGAGCCAGAAAATGTATTGCGAAATTGAATTAATTTTCAATAA
Organism: Schistocerca nitens; assembly: GCF_023898315.1. Classification (NCBI taxonomy): domain Eukaryota; kingdom Metazoa; phylum Arthropoda; class Insecta; order Orthoptera; family Acrididae; genus Schistocerca; species Schistocerca nitens. The sequence continues at coordinate 1,087,580 of NC_064619.1, read as the reverse complement.
CATGTGGCACAGGGTACAGAAAAGGCTGGATTCGTGTGACAGATGTCAAAAGGTGCGAGCAAATAATAGGATCGTACAGGGGCCAATATATTTGGTAGAACCTCAAAATAGGCTAGATCTTGTAGTTGTGGACCTTTTTTGGCCATTTCCTGTTTCAAGGGGGGTGGGGGCAAGGGGGTTGTGAATATGTCTTTGTACTGGTAGGTGGATTTACGAAGTATGTTAGATTTTATCCTATAAAAAAGGCAAACACCAAAGTAATTTTCAGTAATGTAAAGAAAGATTATTTTGTAAACATTGGGATGCCGAAAGCCATGTTATCAGATAATGGACCACAGTTTCTGTAAAAGAGGTTTGAGCAATGTTTAAACAAAAGGAATATAGAACATATAAATATTTCAGCCTATTTTCCCCAGGGAAATATGTGCAGAAGAATAATGACAGAACTAAACCGTCTCTGTATGACTTATTGTTCCAAGTAGCTCTCAGACTGGGCAACTACTTAGAATGTTTTGAAGAGGTGATTAATCACTTGAAACATGAAGCAACTGGTTTTGCACCTGTAGAGTTAATGTGTGGAATCAGACTAAATAACTTATTATACGACTTAGTTGAATTTCCCACTCTTACTGAAATGGCCATTGAGCAGAAAAAGAGGATAGCATGGACAAAAATTAGAAAAAAAGGCTCTGGAAATAAAACGAAGACATGACGCTAGAGCGTGTCCTACAAGTTTTAAAGCAGGCGATTTAGTGCTGGTGAAAACCAAGAAAAGATCTAAAAAGTTTACTGAAGAAACCAAAAAGTTTAAAGATGAGTATGTGGGACCCTTTAGGGTTGCGGCCAAGCCTCATGCCAATGCATATAAATTAGAATATATCAAGTAGCACAAACTACTGGGATTGAGAAATGTCTTTGATCTGAAGAAGTACATACAGAAGGATGGTGGGGACAGTAGTAGTTAGCAGGACTCAGGGGATGCACATTCTTAAGGCCGTCAGGCATCCCGAGTTGTTATCAATATAATTTGCTTTTTGTTTCGTTTTGTCAACCAACCTCTTCATCATTCGAACCTTTTTTCTATTTTCCTTCTTTCTTCCCTATCATAGTAAATAATGTATATAGAATGTACATAGAGAGTAAATGCCATCAGAAAAAAAGAGAACTGGTAAAAGAATGATATTTATGGAGGTAGATGATAAGTAAAGACTAATATGAATGAATGTGGAGTGAAAGTGATGTAAAAAGGTAAACTGAAAAATAATGTAATGTGACTCCTTAATGTGTGATTTCTAAGCCATTTTCAGAACATGTAGAAATGGTGTTGGAAGATGTTTGTGGTAAGAGGCTTAAAGAAAGTGCCAAGTAAAAGTAAGTAAATATATTATGTATCTGATGCTTATTTGAGAGCCATATTTTCAATATTTCCAGTAATTTAGCATTCCCTGTGTATAATAGCTTGTTTTATGTAAAGTCATGAGATATTTATAGTAACTGTAAGGTAAATATTTTTTCTGCAAAGGAAAGTTAAGGAAAATGTTTTTGTAAATTTTTGAAAAAAAAGGTCTTTTGGCTTTCTTACATAATAATAAGTATTGCTTTCAGCTGGAACTCGCTGAGCTCTTACTATAAAATGCATGCAATGATTTTCTCAAACAGAGAAAAGTAATAGTGCCAATTTGGGCATTGTTGTTATTTTTGAATAATGGTTAATTCACTTTTTACTGAAAATAATTAGTACTGTACAAGACTATTTGATGAAAGATGTTGAATTTCAATTTTTGAAAATAAGCAGTAAATGCTGAATACACTAAAATTCTGGAAGGTTTTTCACAAAGTTTCCCCTTTAGATTTGAGAACAAAACATACGAATTATGATACGTGTATGGGAGTAAAGTTAGGGTGCAGAAATTGAGAATGGTGGCTTAAACGTACTGTATTTTGCAGGTGCGAAATTTTGAAAAACCTGATACGAGACTATAAGAAACCAGGTCTAGTGCAGTTCACTGTATGCTGTATCACTGTGAAATGCTGTTAAAGCAAACGAAGTGTAAGCATGAGAAAGAAAAATGTTATACCCCAGTGCTGCTACAGAAAGTAAATGTTTTCCTACTAAGGTATGAAAAAAAGACGCTCCCCAAAAGCGAGAAGGTTAAGAATAAGTGAAGAAAACTTCATTGTACCAATATAACGAAAGAAACATTTTATACACAGCGATGATTAAAGCTAGAGTTACCCTGCTAGAAAATTTTGTGAAATAATGCTAATCAAGTTGAATCTTTTGTATAATAATATATTAAGCTCCATGAACACTAACATAGCAACTGTAAAGAGCATTAATTGGTTTATTTCATTTCAAAGAGATATAGAAATTTGTTAAGTAATTGTTTAGAGTAAAATTAGAATTCGAGGAAAACTTGAATGTTTACTAATGTAAATGGTTTGATAAGTACTGTCTCTTCTTTGGAAAACGTAAAAATGCGGAATTTTGTACGAAAAATATTTTTTATGAAGAAAAAGGGAAATTTCGTAAATAAATTTTGTTATTCGCTATCAAGTCGAAGCCTTTGAAATCTGATGTAACATTTTAAAAATGGTAATGCATTTTTGACATTTCGTTCAGGAACAATTTTCATTAAAAAAACCATAGTTAAATTTGTCAGTTCAGTTAAAGAATTTTGTAATAAGATTGCCGTTATATGAACCTTAAATGCACTTAAAAGTAATTTTATGTTCGTAGCGGGTGTGTAACGTAGCAAGTTATAACTGCCTCCGTGAGAACTGCAACTGCATATCATAACATCCAGTCGATACGAAGATTCATACCCTCTACGAATCTTAATAATCCATGTTAGTTATTATCCAATTTTATTCAAATTTGGTACACAACCTTTTGTTATTAATGCAATGATGCTGACAAAATTTCAGATTTTTATTTATTATAGTTCTGGAGATACAGAGAATTACCTAAAAACCTAAAACCTACAAATGGTTTTTTAAAACCAAGCTAGGAACCATGACAAAATGAGTTTCATTCTCTTTTGAAGCCATTTCAAAGTTTTCAGTGCATAAAAATAAGTAATTAGAATTTTATTTTTAAAAATTTTGTCACCTTGCATTATATAATAAAAAATCAGTCAAACTTATTGTTTCATTATATTTTGTTGAGTGAGTGCTTGAGAATGATTGAGAGAGTATATGTGGGACACACGTTAAAATTTAGTATTTCATTTTACGTAAAACCCTGTACAAACGAACTGTGAAAAGTTATGTTGCAACCACAATTTAGGTGACGTTTGTCTGTATGAGCATGCTTTTGTATAACAGCAACCAGAATGGAAGATAGAGGCGGAATGAGTTTATTTATCATTTGGAAGAATATTTCACACTTTGTTTATTTTATTAAACATAATACAAGAAATTCAAGTTTTGCTGACAGTAATTATTATCAAATTGGTGATGGTATAAGGCAAGATTTGCGACGAGAATGATCATTAAGGAACGTTCTGATTGGTCTTTAGGACAACAGCCAATCAGAATTAAGCTGTTCTTGCACGAATAGAGGAGTGTGCAGAGAGGAGAGTACCTCGGGGAGTCGCTTGTCAGCTGGACTACTGATAACACGATGTTAGATAGCTCCTTAAAGATACTCTGTAAGATGAGGAAATGGTGAGCTAATTTCTGTTCGAACGTATCTTGACTGAAGCGACTGGAGTTATGAACATTTTAATGAAAGTTTGGTATTTCTATGTTAAATAGTTTGAGAGATATGAGCGTGTGAAATTTCTGGTTGTAGTAACAACTCCGCGTGGCGTGTTTCGGTCTCTGTACGGAATATTTAAGCGAGCACTTCTTACGACGAAGACCACTGAAACGGTCGAATGTTTAACTCACGAATAGTTGTGGGTCTGTGACAGGTACAATGTGAAAATTAGTTGGGTCGGACTTCGAGTGAATATTTGTTATACTGACAGTGAACGTTCAATGATAACGTTTCACCATATTATATAAGGACTTGATAGCCATTTCATGTGTTTCAATATAAATAAAAGAATTAATTTAAATTCCAATGCTTTTGTGCAAGTGGACTGAATATCACGAATGCCTTTTTTTAAATCATGAGCCTTTAGGAACTGACTTTCAACTAATGTTACGCGGCCTCTGTGTGGTAGGTATTAGGTAGTGGTTTCATCAACGCTGCTCTACACTGCCTAGCACGTTTCTGCTACAACAGAGTGTAGGGACATAGACACGAGTCGTATCGAGGTAGGTCAACTGAACGATAGCGTTAACAACAACTCAGACGACAGACCCCGCCCAGCAGCACCTTGGCTGCACTTGTAAATAACTTATTTAACGACCGTTTTCGTAGCTGGCAAGCCACAAAATTAGGTTAGATATGTTAAACCATGACATTAGAGTTGCGACGTTAGAGTTAACGACTGATCACCTTCTACAACAAATTTTTGAAATTTCCGGAGTTTCAGCAATCAGCACTGCTTTTGCGACAGCGCAGAGCGGGAGGTAGCCAGCACAGAATTTTATCCATAGATTCTTGTGTGTTGGTTTCGATAACGCCAGTAACATGTCGATTCCAAATCGTCCTGTAGCAGACGGAATTCGAACCTACTGCCCTAAGCTTCCGTCACTGGCATTCCGTTCAGAAGCTCACATAGGGTCTAACAGATCGGTAGAGTTCTGGCCAGTGATGCACGCACCTTATTCTCTCAGTGTGGAGTTCTGTCTCAGGATTCTACTGTAGTATAACAATGTCAGAACTCGAGATGATTTTATCGTCTCATTGAGGATAAGCGAAGGTTTCTTCCACTTCGCTGAAATACAGTTCCGCGTCTTCCTACAGTAATTTTTACCAGGGACGTGCCTTGGCACAGAAGTCTTTTGTGATTCACTGGTAGTTCGATCACATTCCGAAAAAAGTACTTACATCACGAATTTACTGAAGAACTGGATAATCTGTGGCCTCTGGATTAGGACTGACGTCGTCAACTTTAAGTAGAATTCCCAATATTTTTATTTCTTGAGGAGCGAAGAATCATTTTTTCGGATTTAGGTGAAGGCTTTGTCAGGCAGCTTAGATGTTCTTCAGGCGACTTAAAAAATAAAAAGAGGACAACGACTGTGTTGTCCATCACACATTCGCTACCCAGTCGAAGTGGCATAGATTTGAATTCATAGGAGCTGTTGGGCATTACGAAATCAGTTTTTCCTGTCAGCCTCGTCAAACTCAAATTGCCGGTGGCATGTCTTCATGTCCATAGTCGAAAAGTACTTTGCTCCTGTCAAGCAGTCCACGGTCTCGTCAGTGCACGACAGTGGGTAGATTTTATTTTTTTTCCCTGATTTGGTTCAGTCGATGCAGAGAAGCCACGTAATTTGTTTGGGATAGAATATGTGTGGGACCACCTTGAACGTGAAGGTCAAGCTACAGCAGTTGTGGGACAGGTGCCACATGGTACAACGGCTTCATGCCACCATTCCCAACCGAACCAGTGCCTCTTTTCCGGCCAGAGAAGGTGCAACAGCGTGCTGGCAAGAGGTTATTTGCCTCCAAGTTCTTTGTAAATTTGACTTTATCACTGGAATATAATCGTACACCTTCTCCTTCCGTGAAGTTTATTTTCCTTCCTTCGTCTCCTCCTGCGTTCTTCTTTTTCTTTCAGGCAGTGTGATTAGGAACCTATCAGCTGTCGGGAAAGGAGGTGTGACCGAGATAAAGCAGAATTTTTGTGTTTCGGGCGTAGAAGTTTCTTAAGAAGTAGAAGCACTAACTGTTTCTGTGCTTAAAATCAGTATACGAACCATGATCTGCGATTTGCACTGTTTCATAAATAACTTAAAAGATTACATGATGAGCGGAATGACGGCTTTTGATAAAATAATATCAGATAAGAAGATGCATTGTGTAAGGCAGTGGTGTGTTTCTAAGGAGGAGTGGTTCAGATTTTCATCTGACTGTCCATAGTTGGAGTTTCCAGTGCTTCCCTAAATGACTTTAGGTCAACAGTTGCACAGTTCCTTAAAAACTCTCCACAGCTGAACTTCCCCCATTCCTTTCAATATGTTACACTGCGTCTTTAATTACATTGACGTCTACTGAACTTCAAACTCTGAAGTTAAATGGTTCAAATGGCTCTGAGCACTATGGGACTCAACTGCTGAGGTCATAAGTCCCCTAGAACTACTTAAACCTAACTAACCTAAGGACAACACACACATCTATGCCCGAGGCAGGATTCGAACCTGCGACCGTAGCGGTCGCGCGGTTCCAGACTGTAGCGCCAGAACCGCTCGGCCACCAGCGGCCGGCTCTGAAGTTAAATCACCTGTTCTTTTCCCTTTTTCCCGTGACAAGCTTTTTCCGGTAAAGATTAATAGGTTATTGTCGAAAATGAAAGTAGTCACGGAAGTAAAGAATTTCACACTTGCGACTTTGTTCTTCTAAGCAGCAGATTAGTCACAATTTTTGCGGTTACTTATTTGTCTCAGTCTTACGCTAGACAGGAAAATGAATTAATTCTGTGTTCAGTTTTACTTGTTATCCCTTCATAACCTTCGTGCGCAATGATGCGACGGCGACGGATGTTTTACCCAAAGAATACTCCTATCAAACTATAAGTCATAAATGTATGAAGTTCTGCTGAAATTTCACCATTCTTTGCAGGATTATGCCTACGTGCCACCCATTTCCTACCGCTACCCAGTTCCATTTCCAGGAAGTCAAGGGGTTATCTAGTCCCACAGTACATTTTTATAGATAAAAATTTTTATGTTTGCAAGTTTGTATATTTATCCCTATGAAGATGGAGTTATGATTTACTAGCTACTCTCCCTGCCATCACTCACACCCCAAACAGCTGCATCTCCTCGGTAGCGGCACACATCAACCCAACAACCCATAAAACTATATACTCGACATTAATACTGTGTTTTTTGTTTTCCTATGTCAGCATTGTTTACTCCTCCATACTATTCCTCAGGGTGCTAGCGGTGTCTCACCTCTGCAGTACGTTTTGCCACAAATTAATTCAAGCATGTACGAAGTATAAATGAAATTTCTTCATGCATTCCAGAGTTGTGTTTACATATCTTCCCTCGCTCTCACAAATGAGTGTACTAGAGCTGTCTCCGGCAGTTCTCTCCTTGCATTAAATTGCTTGTGTACCGAGTTCACTTGAGCTGAGCTGGAACACACACACACACACACACACACACACACACACACACACACACACACACATGCCATTTTTGTGAAGATGTAGGTAACACTTGTCAGCAGTGGTTTTCGTTTCTCGTCGAACTAACGCAGTGACTGGAGATGTTACGTGGTAGCTGAGGGTCTGTGTTCCTGGCCAGTGACGGTCCACAGTGTCCGCGCTGTACACCGAGTCTCGGAGGCAGTCGGCTGTTCGGCGGGCAGCGGAGCGCGCGGCGCGGCGCGGTGTCGTGCGCCGGCTGCGATGTGTCGGCTCGGCAGGTATCGATTGGGCGGCTGGCAGAATCGATACGGCTGACCGACCGGCAGCTGGCCGCCTGCCCCCGTGTGCAGACGCCGGATTACCAGAGCGTCGTCGCGCCGGCTCACCTCACCGCTGCACGTGCCGGCGGAATCGCCGCTGCCAGGACGCGATACATACGTAATGCTGCCTATGTGGGGCAAACTTTCTGGCTTAGGAAAAGCAATCCCAAGGGATTATATGCGGTAGGCAGCCTTATCAAAGAGGAAATGTCCCAGACGCAGCGCATGCCGAACAACCTAAGAGAACATCGAGTGTCTGTAGGAGAGTTTTACGTGGACTATTCTTAAATGTAAGGGACATTCTGTGTACTGCATGCCACTGCACAGACTTCAAGGTTTCGTCGACAGAAGGGACTCATAGCTGCAGAAACTTAACTTTCGATCACTTTAACATATTCTGAGTGATAAAGTCAACGTCATTTTGATACCAATGGTAGTTATTTTTGTGGAAATATGTAGCAAACAATAATTATTACTTACTCCTTTCAACTAAGGAAAATAAAGACCTTAGAATAAAACCTGAAAATTTCTTCCCCTGATACAGATTAGCTGTGGACTATGGTTCGTGTTGGAATCAACTGTTTTTATGTGTTATTTAATTTAACTGACACAAGTCTTCTAGCAGCAATAATAAGCTATAAACACGAGTATTGCTGGAAAATTTCACGGTGTAGAATAATGCAGCCTAATTTCTGTGCACGTTAATGAGTACTACGTTTGCAACTACAAAATTCTCTTGAAGCACCACTGTACGCACTTTTCATGCTTTCAGGTTATGAAAGAACATAATGTGTTACTATTACGGAAGTCGGTCTTGTCTGAGAAAATTCAGTTTTATTGGGTTCAAAAATGGCTCTGAGCACTATGGGACTCAACATCTTAGGTCATAAGTCCCCTAGAACTTAGAACTACTTAAACCTAACTAACCTAAGGACATCACACACACCCATGCCCGAGGCAGGATTCGAACCTGCGACCGTAGCAGTCCCGCGGTTCCGGACTGCAGCGCCAGAACTGCACGGCCACCGCGGCCGGCTAGTTTTATTGGGAGGAAATGTTGCACGTTTTTAATTATTTTCACATTTATTGGCTTTTGATTCAACAACTTTCACATACCCAGTGCGCTTTGATTGGACCATTACAGCACCATTACCGGAAAACAGTTACATCCGTTAAGTACCACTGTGTATGCATAAGAAACTGTCTGAACCTGAGTAGACATATAAAACTTAAATACTCGTTGTTAAGGAAGACGCCAGACTGACATCGATTGGAAGAATCCACAGAAAGTGTGGTCCATCTACGAAGGAGGTGGCTCTCAGCGCCCTCGCAGGACAGTATGGCGAAGTGCACACCAGGAGTGATCGGACTTGGAACAACCAACAATTTAGACTTCAGGGTGTAATAGAAAGGAAGCAAATATGCGTATTCTAGGATGCTGATGGAGCTTAATCGTAATATCACCGAACTTTCCCTTCCCAGCGGAATTAATCTACTGAAACGCACAACAAATTGGTACAGAACATTATTGAAATTTAAGGCACACATTCAATAAATATTAAGTTTTTTCAACTCTGTACCAAGATTATTATTCATAATTAAACACACAAATATGGCCTTTTTACGAGGGAAGTAAAAAAATAAAGGGACCTTTCAGAAAGGGAATATTCATTTCAATGACAGAAAACTGAAACATACATTATTTTTCTGCATAGCCTCTGCAATTCAACACACTTTGTCCAACGTTCCACAAGTTTTTGGTTCAATCGGAAAAACTTTGTTTGCTTGTACCTGTAACCAATTTTGCACCGCAAAGTAAGTTGCAGATCTTCTTCCCCTGAGCGCTTCCTTCAATGGTCTAAACTTACGGAAATCGCTTGGAGCCAGGCCTGGACTGTACGGCGGGTGTTCCAGCAGCTCGAATCCCAACTCCTTTATTGTTTTGGCCATCAGTTTGGCAGAATGCGGCCGAGCGTTATCTTGCTTCAGGAAACACCTTTTCGTAGTTTTCCGCGACGTGAGGATCTGATTGCATGTTTCATAGTTCGCAACACATCACAACAGATCTCACTGTTCACAGTTTCGCCTCTTGGGGTGAAATGAATAGCTATCACACCTTCCATGTCCCAGAATAGTATCAGCATAATTTTATCAGCTGACGGTTGACGTTTAAATTTCTTAACTTCTGCTAACGACAGTGTTTCCAAAACAGCCTTACTTTCCGGTTCGTGATGATGCACCCACGTTTTGTCTACAGTAATGATTTGTTGTAAAAATCCATCTCCCTCGCGATAACGGACCAGATGTTTACGAGTAATGTCCATTCTTTACGTCTTATGCTGCATTAACAGTTCTTTCGGTACCCACGTTGCACACACTTTCCGAAAATTTAGCCTGGCGTGTAAGAATGAATACGCTGAACGATGACTGATATGTAAAGTATAGGTGATTTCGTCCACTGTGATTCGTCTGTTTTCCATCACCATAATCTCAGTTGTTGATCATCACCATTGACCGCAGTTGTTGACATCGACTGCCTGCTCGGCTTTTCTTCGCCACATATAGAAGACCTTTCTTGTTAGAAGCCCTATGCCATTCGTAGATGTCGCTTCACGATAAACAGCTGCCACCATACTGCGCTTGCATTCGATGAATAATTTCCGTAGGTTTAACATCTTCCGCAAACAAAAAGCGAATCACTGCCCTCATTTTCTCCTTGGTACAGATCGACAATGGAGTTGCCATGTTTCACCGTGTGCTACGATACAACGACTATCGCGGCAATAAGACTGACACATTGTATGGAATTGCTGCAGACGATAGTACTTCAGCGCTGGTTACTAGAAGTGTTACCAAGCCATACGGTGATAAATTGCGGAAGTCCCTTTACTATTAACTTCTCCTCGTACACACGTCTAGACAGAAGGAGGACTGGGAAGTAAGTAGGAGTCTAAGCAACTTCTTTGTTTCACATAAGAGAAAAACGAGACTAATGTATCAACTGTAATTCATCGAGATCAAAGATATACAAATGTCTATGCATAGTATTTAATTAAAGGACGTAAATTAATTTATTATATCACTACCTTGAGGAGATCAGTGTGTTGTTTCATGCCACATAGGAAGATTTCGTGTGAGTTACATTATTACACGTACAATTAGTTACGTTAATTGTATCGTTCAACATGTATTTGTTAATGGTCGGTTATTAATGGTTGATTTGGTTTCATTCAGAGCTTCTGCAAACAGCAAATATTGGAGAAACGTGAAACAACGATCAGAGTTGCTGTTCGAGAATTTTTTATGATGAAATTCTGGAAATATTTTATGATCATCGACGTAGTGTAGTCCACTGCACTTGGCTCCTTAAAATACTTAATATCAGTTTTTGTCGACTGCAGATGCTTTACGTGTTTGGTTGTTGTCACTTTTAGTGTCTTTCTATTGTAAAGTTACAGTGACTTAATACAATATGACTACAATGTATAATTAATATTTACCTGTGGTTGCAGGTTTTATATAGGCTGTCAGTTGTCAACAAAGTGCGTGTTTCTGCATCACTATACATGGTCATTACTTTGCCATCTCACTAGAAGATGACAACGTGGAGTGAGCTTCTGGTTCCGCTCGTGGCAAAACCGGACAGCAAGGACTAGTTCTCTTGCAAGAACTAGATTATCAAAACATGTTAAATGCTTCGTCATTCTGCATGACGAGTAACACGGACTGTGTTCTCAATCATGAGAGAAATAAAACTCTGATTTGGTGTGGTACGTCAATTTCAGGTGACTCACTGATGTGGACATTTGACGCCCGTTGTGGAGTCGTCGGGAGTTCTGAATCGCTGCAGTTGAATGTCCTGCCAGCAGGTCATGTGCCTCTGACAAATGTTCATTCAAGCCTCACCCCTGTTGGCTATGTCCATCAGAGCCAAACGAGTCGTTCCCGTGTTTTTGGCATGATATGTCCATTTAGAAATCATGCGCAGCCCAGCCTGCTAACTGCATCTGTCTTGATTCCTCAGAACATGTCCTACCAACCGATCCCTTCTTCTGGTCAAGTTGTGCCACAAACTCCTCTTCTCCACAATTCTATTCAATACCTCCTCATTAGTTATGTGATCTACCCATCTAATCTTCATCATTCTTCTGTAGCACCACATTTCGAAAGCTTCTATTCTCTTCTTGTCCAAAGTATTTATCGTCCATGTTTCACTTCCATACATGGCTACACTCCATACAAACACTTCCAGAAACGACTTCCTGACACTTAAACCTATACTCGATGTTAACAAATTTCTCTTCTTCAGAAACGCTTTCCTTCCCATTGCCAGTCTACATTTTATATCCTCTCTACTTCGACCATCATCAGTTATTTTGCTCCCCAAATAGCAAAACTCCTTTACTACTTTAAGTGTCTCATTTCCTAATCTAATTCCCGCAGCATCATCCAACTTAATTCGCCTACATTCCATTATCCTCGTTTTGCTTTTGTTGATGTTCACCTTATATCCTCCTTCCAAGACACTATCCATTCCATTCAACTGCTCTTCCAAGCCCTTTGCTGTCTGTGACAGAATTACAACGCCATCGGCGAACCTCAAAGTTTTTATTTCTTCTCCGTGGATTTTAATACCTACTCCGAATTTTTCTTTTGTTTCCTTTACTGTTTGCTCAATATACAGATTGAATAACATCGGGGAGAGGCTACAACCCTGTCTCACTCCCTTCCCAACCGCTGCTTCCCTTTCATGTCCCTCGACTCTTATAACTGCCATCTGGTTTCTGTACAAATTGTAAATAGCCTTTCGCTCCCTGTATTTTACCCCTGCCACCTTCAGAATTTGAAAGAGAGTATTCCAGTTAACGTTGTCAAAAGCTTTCTCTAAGTCTACAAATGCTAGAAACGTAGGTTTGCCTTTCCTTAATCTAGCTTCTAAGATAAGTCGTAGGGTCAGTATTGCCTCACGTGTTCCAACATTTCTACGGAATCCAAACTGATCTTCTCCGAGGTCAGCTTCTACTAGTTTTTCCATTCGTCTGTAAAGAATTCGCGTTAGTATTTTGCAGCCGTGACTTATTAAACTGATAGTTCGGTAATTTTCACATCTGTCAACACCTGCTTTCTTTGGGATTGGAATTATTATATTCTTCTTGAAGTCTGAGGTTATTTGGCCTGTCTCATACATCTTGCTCACCAGATGGTAGAGTTTTGTCATGACTGGCTCTCCCGAGGCCGTCAGTAGTTCTAATGGAATGTTGTCTACTCCCGGGGCCTTGTTTCGACTCAGGTCTTTCAGTGCTCTGTCAAGCTCTTCACGCAGTATTGTAACTCCCATTTCGTCTTCATCTACATTCACTTCCATTTCCAGAATATTGTCCTCAAGTACGTCGCCCTTGTATAGACCCTCTATATACTCCTTCCACCTTTCTGCTTTCCCTTCTTTGCTTAGAACGTACCCTTCTTAATACTACCGGCAGTCCCCACACATAATGGGTGGATGGCTCATTAACATCAACCCTCACAAATACCACAATGGTGTAGGTGCACCCTTACGTGATCAAAAATCAACATTACCAGCAACTCAGGGAGGCCGCTGCCTCCTCCGATGCTGACAAACAAATAAAACTTCCTTACAGGACATCTATGACAGTGATCAATTAGACCCTCTTCCCTCACACCAGTAGATTTCATCCACTCTTCCTAATCAAGCTTATCAGAAAGAGATTACAATTCCACTCAGTCATCGCCACATTGTGCAGAGCGAATTTGTGTTGTGCTGCAAAATTTGTAATGTTAGTGTATGTCATGAGAATACTAACCCCAGAAATATTCTCACAGTGTGCCACCCTAAATGCTTCCTACCTCTTTAATTAAAACTTTCACCGGATTCATTTGCTCAACAGTATGTCATACAGGACTTAGCCAAAAATATTATCATTTTCTCCATCCAATATTTGCCTTTATCAAAGGCTGCAGATTCCTCGACTTGTGCCAAAGGGTGGTTGGGTTTCGGGTTCCACTGAATTGGTCACTTGTCCGCTACACGCAGGAGGCGTCAACACGGGTAGCAGGGGCTGTGTGGCGTAGACTGGGCGATTTTTAGGTTAGAGAGTCTCGGGAAGGCGTAAGAAGGGTTTCAGTCACAAAGGGTGCAGGCCGAACACAGGAAGAACGTAGGTGTAGGAACCATCGGTATAACAGCTGTAAATTATCGTAGTGTTGGGAAAGTACCAGAGCTCCAAGCGCTAATAGAAATAACTGATGCTAAAATCATTATAAGCACTACTAAAAGCTGGCTAAAGCCGGAGATAAGCTCAGCCGAAATTTTTGCGAAGAACCTAACGATGTTCCGAAAGGATAGACGAAATACCGTTGGCGGTGGCGCGTTTGTTGCGGTTAGAAGTAGTTTACCTTGTTGCGAAATTTAAGTAGATAGTTCCTGTGAATTAGTATGGACAGAGGTCATTGTTGGAACCCGGCATAAAATAATAATTAGATCCTTTTACCGACCTCCCAATTCAGATGATACAGTTGCTGAAAGGTTTAAATAATACTTGAGTTTGATATCAAACACGTACGCGTCTCTTATGATTATAGTTGGTAGTGATTTTAATTTACTGAGCTCTGAGCACTATGGGACTTAACATCTATGGTCATCAGTCTTTAATTTACTCTCGATATGTTGGCGAAAATACATGTGTACACATAAAACATCTTCCGAAATTGTGCTAAATGCATTCCCTGAAAATTATTTCGAGCAGTTAGTTCATGAGCCCACGCGAATAGTGAACGGTTGTGAAAACACACTTGAGCTGTTAGCGACAAATAACAAGCATCAAAACGGATACAGGGATTAGTGAACACAAGATTGTCGTAGCGATACCGAATATTGTAGCTCCCAAATCCTCCAAAAACAAACGAAAAGTATACCTATTCAAAAAGCAATCTCCACTCCTTCCAAATTAATAATATAAGTGTGAATAATATAAGTGTAGGCCACATATCGCTTGGATTCAAAGAAATAGTATCGGCAGCAATTGAGAGATTTATACCAAATAAATTAACAAACGACGGAGCTGATCCTCCTTCGTACACGAAACGAGTTAGAACACTGTTGCAAAAACAACGGGTTGAAGCATTCCAAATTTAAACAGAGCAAAGTCTCCATGATTGTTGGTCTTTTATAGAAGCTCGAAATTTAGCGCGGACTTCAGTGCTAGATGCTTGTAACAGTTCCCACAACGAACCTTTGTCTCGAAACATGGCAGAAAATACAAAGAGATTCAAATCGTATGCGAAGTATGTTAGCGGCAAGAAACAGTCAATGCCTTCTCTGCGCGATGGAAATGGAGATACTGTCGTAGATAGTGCTGACAAAGCAGAGTTACTGAACACAGCCTTCCAAAATGCCTTCACAAAAGAAGACGAAGTAAATATTCCAGAATTCGAATCAACAACAACTGCCAACATGAGTAACATAGAAGAGAATATCCTCCGAGTAGTAAAACAACTTATATCAGTTAATAAAAGCAAATATTCTGGTCCAGACTGTATACCAGTTAGGTTACTTTCAGAGTATGCTGATGCATTAGCTCCATACTTAACAGACACATACACTCCTGGAAATTGAAATAAGAACACCGTGAATTCATTGTCCCAGGAAGGGGAAACTTTATTGACACATTCCTGGGGTCAGATACATCACATGATCACACTGACAGAACCACAGGCACATAGACACAGGCAACAGAGCATGCACAATGTCGGCACTAGTACAGTGTACATCCACCTTTCGCAGCAATGCAGGCTGCTATTCTCCCATGGAGACGATCGTAGAGATGCTGGATGTAGTCCTGTGGAACGGCTTGCCATGCCATTTCCACCTGGCGCCTCAGTTGGACCAGCGTTCGTGCTGGACGTGCAGACCGCGTGAGACGACGCTTCATCCAGTCCCAAATATGCTCAATGGGGGACAGATCCGGAGATCTTGCTGGCCAGGGTAGTTGACTTACACCTTCTAGAGCACGTTGGGTGGCACGGGATACATGCGGACGTGCATTGTCCTGTTGGAACAGCAAGTTCCCTTGCCGGTCTAGGAATAGTAGAAGGAGGGGTTCGATGACGGTTTGGATGTACCGTGCACTATTCAGTGTCCCCTCGACGATCACCAGTGGTGTACGGCCAGTGTAGGAGATCGCTCCCCACACCATGATGCCGGGTGTTGGCCCTGTGTGCCTCGGTCGTATGCAGTCCTGATTGTGGCGCTCACCTGCACGGCGCCAAACACGCATACGACCATCATTGGCACCAAGGCAGAAGCGACTCTCATCGCTGAAGACGACACGTCTCCATTCGTCCCTCCATTCACGCCTGTCGCGACACCACTGGAGGTGGGCTGCACGATGTTGGGGCGTGAGCAGAAGACGGCCTAACGGTGTGCGGGACCGTAGCCCAGCTTCATGGAGACGGTTGCGAATGGTCCTCGCCGATACCCCAGGAGCAACAGTGTCCCTAATTTGCTGGGAAGTGGCGGTGCGGTCCCCTACGGCACTGCGTAGGATCCTACGGTCTTGGCGTGCATCCGTGCGTCGCTGCGGTCCGGTCCCAGGTCGACGGGCACGTGCACCTTCCGCCGACCACTGGCGACAACATCGATGTACTGTGGAGACCTCACGCCCCACGTGTTGAGCAATTCGACGGTACGTCCACCCGGCCTCCCGCATGCCCACTATACGCCCTCGCTCAGAGTCCATCAACTGCACATACGGTTCACGTCCACGCTGTCGCGGCATGCTACCAGTGTTAAAGACTGCGATGGAGCTCCGTATGCCACGGCAAACTGGCTGACACTGACGGCGGCGGTGCACAAATGCTGCGCAGCTAGCGCCATTCGACGGCCAACACCGCGGTTCCTGGTGTGTCCGCTGTGCCGTGCGTGTGATCATTGCTTGTACAGCCCTCTCGCAGTGTCCGGAGCAAGTATGGTGGGTCTGACACACCGGTGTCAATGTGTTCTTTTTTCCATTTCCAGGAGTGTATAACCGTTCGCTCGACGAAAGATCCGTACCCAAGGACTGGAAAGTTGCACAGGTTATACCAATATTCAAGAAAGATAATAGGAGTAAACCATTTAATTACAGGCCAATATCATTAACGTCGATATGCAGCAGGATTCTGGAACATATATTGTGTTCGAACATTATGAATTACCTCGAAGAAAATGGTCTATTGGCACAAAGTCAATATGGGTTTAGAAAACGTCGTTCTCGTGAAACATAACTAGCTCTTTATTCGCATGAAGTGTTGACTGCTATTGACCAGGATTTTCAGATCGATTCCGTATTTCTGGAAGGCTTTTGACACTGCACCACAGAAGCGGTGTGTGGTGAAATTGCGTGTTTATGGAATATAGTCTCAGTTATGTGACTGTATTTGTGACTTCCTGTCAGACAGGTCTCAGTTCGTAGTAATTGACGGAAAGTCATCGAGTAAAAGAGAAGTGATTTCTGGTGTTCCCCAAGGTAGTGTTATAGGCCCTTTGCTGTTCCTTATCTACATAAACGATTTGGGAGACAATCTGAGCAGGCGTCTTAGGTGGTTTGCTGATGACGCTGTGGTTTATCAACTAATAAAGTCATCTGACGATCAAAACAAACTGCAAAACGATTTAGAAAAGATATCTGAATTGTGTGAAAATTGCCAGTTGAGCAAAATAACGAAAAGTGTGAGATCATCCCCATGAGGGCTAAAAGGAATTCTTTAAACTTCGTTTACATGATAAATCAGTCAAATCTAAATACCTAGGAACTACAATTACGAACAACTTAAATTGGAAGGAACACATAGCAAATGTTGTGGGGAAGGCTAACCAAAGACTGCGTTTTATTGTCCGGACACTTAGAAAATGTAACAAATCTACTAAGGAGACTACCTACACTACGCTTGTCCGTCCTCTTTTAGAATACTGCTGCACGATGTGGGATCCTTACCAGATAGGACTGACGGAGTATATCGAAAAAGTTCAAAGAAGGGCAGCACGTTTTGTATTATCGCGAAATATGGGACAGAGTGTCACTGAAACGATACAGGATTTGGGCTGGACATCACTAAAAGAAAGGCGTTTTCCGTTGCGATGGAATCTTCTGACGAAATTCCAATCATCAACTTTCTCCTCCGAATGCGAAAATATTTTGTTGACACCGAGAAACGATCACCACGATAAAATAAGGGAAATCAGAGCTCGTACGGGGAGATATAGGTGTTCGTTCTTTCCGCGCACTATACGGGATTGGAATAATAGAAAACTGCGAAGGTGGTTCGATGAACCCTCTGCCAGGCACTTAAATGTGATTTGCAGAGTATCCATGAAGATGTAGATGTTACACAGACAAACTACAAGACATCACACAAATGAAACGCAAATTATTACCCACTATCGTCAACCAAATACACATTACAAATTGGTGAAAAGAGGAAACACACCACAAAACATATTACATACGAATTCCCCAAAAAATTTCCCTTCAAAAAGTTGCTTGTTTACTGGGCAGACACAATGTACAGTCTCCATGCGTTTCTATATTACGATCTACCTGTTGTGAACTATCTTCTCCCTTTCCTCGCAGCCTCTATTATTTTCGGCCATGGGCTCGTTTTTTTTGTTTTTTACCTCTGGTGGAATCCCATAATTGCTTGTTTGTGTTGTTTTGCAGCTGATCACGCTGTGGGTCGGATGCTCTCAACCTCCACAATCCGGGCACCTTGCCTCTTATGATCGTGTCCCTGCGCTCTTTAATCCACTCAGTTGTAATTGTTACTGTAACCGTGACCGTTCTGCCAGTTTCCTCTGATGTGTTGATTACTGTAGTGCAGCTGCATAGCCTGTGTTCATCATCCCGATGTTCATTATAGTCACTTTGTGGTCTTGCAAAGCGTTTCTCATTGCTGTGATTTGGGATGTTCTCCCCAGTCTCACTATTCATGTATTCAAGCCCTTGTAAAAGGGTCTTGAATGTTTCACTGTCTCCACAACATCCTGCTAGTGCCTGCTGATAAGAATGTGGCAGCTTGCTATAGCGGAACTGACTTAAATCAAGCAGTTCAGAAGAAATGTCAAGAAACTGGTTCTTTTGATACATTTTTCTCAAAATATCTGACTGGGCTGTATATCCCAAGTTTTCAAAGCTTTTTCCCAACATAATTTCATCTTCAATACGTGTCTGATAATACGTGTCTGACCCTCCATCACCCAATATGTCATGAGGAACTTCTCTCAAAACTCTCAGTAAGCTCGGACATTGTGTGTCACCACTCACACCTTTGTTGCAGCCTCACCTTTGAGGAAACTGCATAGAAAGTGTGCTTGAGAGAGAGAGAAGGACACGGTGGAGGCACTGGATAACCAGACTGTTCCACACAAGACTTAGGATGGAGATTTGAGTTATTTACCCAAAATACCTGAAATTTTCAAAGTTTCAAGGAGTTGAGGTGGGAAACGTTCCCCTTACAGCTTCGCTGAATGCTCGGCTAGGCTCATAGCATACACCACTCAGTGTTTGTAACGGCATACTCCTGTTACTGGAGAGTGATCGATTTTGGTCACTTTCTATCGTAGTATCAAGTACCAATAGGGTGCTGCACTCGGTTGCACTGGCGCCAGTATCCATGTCTAATGCTCGTGGCACTTTCGGCCACAGGTTGAAACATCCCCTTTTAATAATTTTACGGGACTGTGCTTATACTGACACACAATATTTTGTTAGCGCAACGCAATCTGACTTTCAAAATTCCCTACAAAAGAATGGCCCTGACTAACATTAAACTATACCTCTCACAAATCACTTACCTCACAAAAATCTTCGCTGCTCAAGCTACTGCAATACAGCGAGCGCCACTACTGCCAGCTAAATAAAAGATTCAAACTATGGAAGGCACTAACTACTGATAGGGATAGTTAGCAAATGAAAGATATTAATAGAGAACAAAGAATGTATTTACCTTGATATCCTCATATATATAGCAGTTCATGAGAAATTACAAAACTCCGCCATCTCTCTCCCCACATCCACCACTGCTGGCGGCTCACCTCCAACTGCCCAACGCTATGCGCTGTTCACAGCCAGCTGCCTAACACTACAATGGCGAGTATTACAACAATGCAAAGCAGCCACAGACTGCACACCGCACAGCCAGTGATTTTCTATACAGAGGTGGCGTTACCAATAAAAAAACCTAAACAGCCTACTTACATAGCCCCCATGTTCCCCACAAAAAATTTTACAAATTGGTTTGGGCAGTGCCCAATACAGATTTGAAAAAATTTTTCATAATTACAATAACAAAGAAATCAAATACACACACTTATTGTTACAATGTTGGTCAAAAGCTAAAATTTTCTCACAGTCCATAAAGACAGTCCTAATCGTTCATCACAGTAAAATATCAGTCTTTTTCTCAAAGTCTGAGCAGTAAAAGAAAATGCACACGGAAGTAGTGGATTTCCATGCAGTATTGAAGAAGTATTGTTGTCCTTCCAACGGAAAGACAGTGCTGACTCTACATGCAGACAGGTAATGGGCCACAACAGAGTAAACCCACAGCGGAGTCAGTCGAAATTTTGAAGAGTATTGGTGGGTAGGTCGTCACAGAGCAGACCCACTGTAGTCCTGGTAGAGATTACGGTATTGGTGGGCAACCAGAGGCGCAGACCCACTGCAGTCCTTGTAGAAATAATGGTACTGGTGAGTCAGCAAAGACGCAGACCCACTGTAGTCCTTGTAGAGATTACGGTACTGGTGGGCCACCAGAGGTGCAGACCCACTGCAGTCCTTGTAGAGATGGCCAGCAGCCATCTGTTGTGACTGTGCAGGTGCACAATCACCATTGAAGAGTCTTGCGGATAATATAGCAAGTCCATAACCACCACTTGTGCACTCACAAAGTTTTTGGAATTGTCCTTAGAACCAGCAATGCTGTTATCCAGTCCCTTACTGAATTATTAACACACGTGCAAACACTATCAGTCCCTACTTCTCACATATTGTCCATATACTATGACCAACAAAAACGTGTGCAGTGAAATGTAACTTACAAGTTGCTTAATTTGATGAACTGGTGTCAATTACAATTTTATAACATAAGAACACAATAACAAAGGTACAAAACACATCAGTAAAGAACATAACAATACAGATAACATTTGTGGTAATAGGGGCTTTACAAAAGAATAGAAATAGACATATACGTCAGTGTTACAGGAATTATGACATGAGTACATACATAAAAGATCAGAATAACTTTCGAAACATCAACTTCACACATGAGCATTAAAATAAAACAAAATAAATAATGTCTAAGCATATTTACAAGGTAAATAACATATTATTAATGCCAATTATATTTGAGGATAACAGTATTCCTCATCATAGTGAATGTAGCTTAGTATTAGAAGAAGAAAAAATTCTATGAAACTACACAGAGACAGGAAGAAAACAAATACACAAGGGTTCACAAACACATAGTGGGATAACACAAAAGGAAAGGCCAGGGTTTGTTTTACTGCAGTATTTTGCATGGAGATCTCCCTTCGTTCATCATTATTCCCAAAAGTCCTATCTAAGCCTGTTTTCTGTATTCTGTTCACATCCTCTGTCAAAAATAGTTTTTCTCCACTGTACAGTATCCCTTTTTTTTTTGCCAAACCATTTTATGATAGCTTCTCAATGCATTTCTTATAAATTCATCATAGTTAGTTTCTTATATAGTCTACCCCCTCTTAAGCTAACTTAAATCTACTGAGCTCAGATATATATACCAAGGGACGAGGCAATGCAGCATCACATAAAACAATTAATATAAACAGCAATGAAAAAAAAACGCAGATTTGCGGAGCAAGCAGCATTAAGAAATTAGCAAAGCAATTGTAATATTACAACTAATCTAAGGCAATGTGCAGCAAACAATAAAAATAAATCATTAGTAAAACTGGCTTAACAGAATAATACAAAGTCAAATTCAATAACACTATGCCTGGCAAACAGCAGCAACTTATACCTAAACATGACATAGCTCAAGCAGAAAAAATATTACACTAAAAATGGCCATGTCTAATACCTATGTCACATCTTAACACTAGAGTGATGCATCATGAGAACTTACACTAGCAGATAAGTTACCAAATCGTAAAGAAATTGTTTATGCAATTCCTGTGAAGGGAAATGTCTTTTTATGCTCCCTCATTTTTTGGAAATATATCACAAAACTATTAGTTACTGGATCTGGAGACAGAAAATATTTGTATTAGTACATCTATAAAATTTTATTTTAACCAGTGCTGCAGTGCAGCTAGAAACTAGATATTAAACAAAATGAGTAAATAAATACATAAAGCAAGCCATATGGCATTTCTCTCAATTCTCGTAGATAGACACTTGTCCTAATCAGGTGTGCAGATGTAAGAATGTTTCCAAGCTATTATTAGCGTGTCGTATTTACGATGCTTTCTACAAACGAATGTCAATAGCGAGGATAATGGCCTCCCCTTTTTTTTTCTACCACCTGCGCCACACACTAATGGCTTTTTCTCAAGGCAGCTGGCACACCTGGCCGCTCACAACGCATTACGTGCAGGTGGTCACTTAACTTTCGTACGGAAATATTTACGACACCAGTTTCCGCTACAGTGACAGTCTCATATAAAAATATTTCACAGGTCAAGAATCTGGGTTACAAATCTGTAGAAACAAAATCCTATAAATATAACAGCGTCCAAAAAATTTTCGCCAGCATTGTGATACATTCACGCATATACACACATTTCATAACTCTTAAAGTACGATTCTTAGTTTCCAACAACCTTTTTCACAAACCAGAGTCCCTAACTTCTATTCATTATTCATATACATATAAACACGTAATCACATTCCTTATATAGCATCAGCTTATTGATCATAAACATACCGCAACAACATAATACACATAGTCGTCGTAAAAATAACATCATAACACCTCAGTCAACTCTCAAAATCGTCGTAGCTTCCTCCAATAATATCAAAACTTAAAAAAAATTCTCTGCTCATGTCAAAAGTGTCATCTACCTCAAACGTACTTTAAAATCATGCTCCCTTACCAAATATATCATTCAAAGCTCTCATAGTATCACAATGGTTCTGAAAAAATATGAACAGTTCACAAAGTACAAACAACATACAATTTCGTAAGTGTGAAGTTATCCAACTGTGTAATTGCGTAAACATCTGTCGCTGACGTAGTAAAAAGAATGTTTATTTCTCTGTCAAATAATCAGATAGCTGTGTAATTTATGTGTTGGAGAAATATGGTACCGATGTGTAAAGTTGTATAAGCAAATACCATATTAGCTAGGGTTCCTTGTGGTTGCCACACACATGGTACACAAAGTAAGCGTGTACCCCCCTGACGATTAATGTAATTATACCCTCAGGTGTTACAGATTACAGCAATGGA
Source organism: Schistocerca nitens (assembly GCF_023898315.1). Classification (NCBI taxonomy): domain Eukaryota; kingdom Metazoa; phylum Arthropoda; class Insecta; order Orthoptera; family Acrididae; genus Schistocerca; species Schistocerca nitens. Next base: position 1,064,557 of record NC_064619.1, on the reverse strand, counting down.
ATGAAATGTATCACGGAAAACTTTCTTTGCAATTTAAAAATCTTTAAAAATAAATGTTTTAAGTACAAAATTAATCACTCAAATACGTGTCCTGTAGCGCTAAACTGTGTGTCATGTCGCAACATAATCTCTGTGGAAGTCTCGTAGTTATCGTCCTCCGAAAGCTAAGTTCTGCAGAAGTCAATGTACTTACCTCATGATAAACAAAAGTGAAATGCTTTGTGTATAGATATCGTAGTTATTACGCTTATTGTTGTGATGAAGAAAGTACTGTACTGTAACGTATTGTTGTGCCACGAAAAAGGCTGTCTCATTGTTGCTATACCACAAAAGTTAAATACTAAAACGTGTTTCACTTTCCAGAAGAATTCAGAAAAATTGTGCAGATGTAAAACAGATACACTGCAAAAGCAACATTGTAAATTGTCACTCATTAGTAGCGTCGTGATAACATCGTGTAGCTGTCACATAAACTAACCACTGTGTCCTCTGGTATTTCACAGAAAGTACTTTAAATCCAGAATTTTTTTTAAGTAAACCAAAATGTTGCATGAAAATCTCATTAGCGTTGCCGGTATATGTTGTAAGTATGTGATCCTTATAGTCGTTATGTGATAGTGGAACTAACAAGCAAGAATGTACACACACAATAACACTGTGACGCCGCTCTGTTCACTATAACATTGTATTCGTAATTTCTGTTTCAATAAGTTCTCTTGGTTCTTGACTGGATTTTTAACTTCAAACATTGTTGCATGTTAACAGATTCTAAATCTGACAAGCATACTAGTAATGTAAAGTGAAAAGTTATATGGCAAAGACAAAGTTAAAAAGCAGATTATCTCTCAATAAACGGTTTTACATGTGAAATGTGGTGTAAACCTTTACTGTTACTACTATGCAGAGCTCCAGCTTCAACGGAAACATCGTGTGGTATATGTCAGTAAAGAATACTGGAATTTTTCTCAAGGTTAGCGTCTATGTTATTTTTCCCTGAGCCAGCTGGCGCACGCGGCTGCCTGCTGTGCGAGTCATTGTCCGTCTCTTTGTTGGCACGCGCCGTTATTGGGATTAGGAGACCTAACTTCTACAACCCCCCCATGAACCATGGACCTTGCCGTTGGTGGGGAGGCTTGCGTGCCTCAGCGATACAGATGGCCGTACCGTAGGTGCAACCACAACGGAGGGGTATCTGTTGAGAGGCCAGACAAACATGTGGTTCCTGAAGAGGGGCAGCAGCCTTTTCAGTAGTTGCAGGGGCAACAGTCTGGATGATTGACTGATCTGGCCTTGTAACATTAACCAAAACGGCCTTGCTGTGCTGGTACTGCGAACGGCTGAAAGCAAGGGGAAACTACAGCCGTAATTTTTCCCGAGGACATGCAGCTCTACTGTATGATTAAATGATGATGGCGTCCTCTTGGGTAAAATATTCCGGAGGTAAAATAGTCCCCCATTCGGATCTCCGGGCGGGGACTACTCAAGAGGACGTCGTTATCAGGAGAAAGAAAACTGGCGTTCTGCAGATCGGAGCGTGGAATGTCAGATCACTTAATCGGGCAGGTAGGTTAGAAAATTTGAAAAGGGAAAGGGATAGGTTAAAGTTAGATATAGTGGGAATTAGTGAAGTTCGGTGGCAGGAGGAACAAGACTTTTGGTCAGGTGATTACAGGGTTATAAATACAAAATCAAATAGGGGTAATGCAGGAGTAGGTTTAATAATGAGTAAAAAAATAGGAGTGCGGGTTAGCTACTACAAACAGCATAGTGAACGCATTATTGTGGCCAAGATAGACACAAAGCCCATGCCTACTACAGTAGTACAAGTTTATATGCCAACTAGCTCTGCAGATGATGAAGAAATAGATGAAATGTATGACGAGATAAAAGAAATTATTCAGGTAGTGAAGGGAGACGAAAATTTAATAGTCATGGGTGACTGGAATTCGTCAGTAGGAAAAGGGAGAGAAGGAAACATAGTAGGTGAATATGGATTGGGGGGAAGGAATGAAAGAGGAAGCCGCCTTGTAGAATTTTGCACAGAGCATAACTTAATCATAGCTAACACTTGGTTCAAGAATCATGAAAGGCGGCTGTATACATGGAAGAAGCCTGGAGATACTGACAGGTTTCAGATAGATCATATAATGGTAAGACAGAGATTTAGGAACCAGGTTTTAAATTGTAAGACATTTCCTGGGGCAGATGTGGATTCTGACCACAATCTATTGGTTATGAACTGCAGATTGAAACTGAAGAAACTGCAAAAAGGTGGGAATTTAAGGAGATGGGACCTGGATAAACTGAAAGAACGAGAGGTTGTAGAGAGTTTCAGGGAGAGCATAAGGGAACAATTGACAGGAATGGGGGAAATAAATACAGTAGAAGAGGAATGGGTAGCTCTGAGGGATGAAGTGGTGAAGGCAGCAGATGATCAAGTAGGTAAAAAGACGAGGGCTAATAGAAATCCATGGGTAACAGAAGAAATACTGAATTTAATTGATGAAAGAAGAAAATATAAAAATGCAGTAAATGAAGCAGGCAAAAAGGAATACAAACGTCTCAAAAATGAAATCGACAGGAAGTGCAAAATGGCTAAGCAGGGATGGCTAGAGGACAAATGTAAGGATGTAGAGGCTTGTCTCACTAGGGGTAAGATAGATACTGCCTACAGGAAAATTAAAGAGACCTTTGGAGAGAAGAGAACCACATGTATGAATATCAAGAGCTCAGATGGAAACCCAGTTCTAAGCAAAGAAGGGAAGGCAGAAAGGTGGAAGGAGTATATAGAGGGTTTATACAAGGGAGATGTACTTGAGGACAATATTATGGAAATGGAAGAGGATGTAGATGAAGACGAAATGGGAGATAAGATACTGCGTGAAGAGTTTGACAGAGCACTGAAAGACCTGAGTCGAAACAAGGCCCCGGGAGTAGACAACATTCCACTAGAACTACTGATGGCCTCGGGAGAGCCAGTCATGACAAAACTCTACCATCTGGTGAGCAAGATGTATGAGACAGGCGAAATACCCTCAGACTTCAAGAAGAATATAATAATTCCAATCCCAAAGAAAGCAGGTGTTGACAGATGTGAAAATTACCGAACTATCAGTTTAATAAGTCACAGCTGCAAAATAATAACGCGAATTCTTTACAGACGAATGGAAAAACTGGTAGAAGCCGACCTCGGAGAAGATCAGTTTGGATTCCGTAGAAATGTTGGAACACGTGAGGCAATACTGACCTTACGACTTATCTTAGAAGAAAGATTAAGAAAAGGCAAACCTACGTTTCTAGCATTTGTAGACTTAGAGAAAGTTTTGACAATGTTGACTGGAATACTCTCTTTCAAATTCTGAAGGTGGCAGGGGTAAAATACAGGGAGCGAAAGGCTATTTACAATTTGTACAGAAACCAGATGGCAGTTATAAGAGTCGAGGGGCATGAAAGGGAAGCAGTGGTTGGGAAAGGAGTGAGACAGGGTTGTAGCCTCTCCCCGATGTTATTCAATCTGTATATTGAGCAAGCAGTAAAGGAAACAAAAGAAAAATTCGGAGTAGGTATTAAAATTCATGGAGAAGAAGTAAAAACTTTGAGGTTCGCCGATGACATTGTAATTCTGTCAGAGACAGCAAAGGACTTGGAAGAGCAGTTGAACGGAATGGACAGTGTCTTGAAAGGAGGATATAAGATGAACATCAACAAAAGCAAAACGAGGATAATGGAATGTAGTCAAATTAAGTCGGGTGATGCTGAGGGAATTAGATTAGGAAATGAGATACTTAAAGTAGTAAAGGAGTTTTGCTATTTAGGGAGTAAAATAACCGATGATGGTCGAAGTAGGATATAAAGTAGGATATAAAATGTAGACTGGCAATGGCAAGGAAAGCGTTTCTGAAGAAGAGAAATTTGTTAACATCGAGTATAGATTTAGGTGTCAGGAAGTCGTTTCTGAAAGTATTTGTATGGAGTGTAGCCATGTATGGAAGTGAGACATGGACGATAACTAGTTTGGACAAGAAGAGAATAGAAGCTTTCGAAATGTTGTGCTACAGAAGAATGCTGAAGATAAGGTGGGTAGATCACGTAACTAATGAGGAGGTATTGAATAGGATTGGGGAGAAGAGGAGTTTGTGGCACAACTTGACTAGAAGAAGGGATCGGTTGGTAGGACATGTTTTGAGGCATCAAGGGATCACAAATTTAGCATTGGAGGGCAGCGTGGAGGGTAAAAATCGTAGAGGGAGACCAAGAGATCAATACACTAAGCAGATTCAGAAGGATGTAGGTTGCAGTAGGTACTGGGAGATGAAGAAGCTTGCACAGGATAGAGTAGCATGGAGAGCTGCATCAAACCAGTCTCAGGACTGAAGACCACAACAACAACAACAACTTCTACAAATTCACTTTGTCGAGAGGGCCCTGCCCTGTTTAAATCCCGCCAGTTCTGATGCAATTCAGGTCTGTCGTTACGAATATATCGTCTGTCGTCATGTCGGTAGATTCCGTAGTTTCTTCCTTGTCCGTCACGTGGTGGAGAATTTCTCCCTGAATCGTAACTGTACGCCGAACTGTTGCGTCTGAAGTTATTCTGTCTCCCGTGATAATAATTATTTTGGTTCCCATAGTGTCTGTTTCTCTGATTGTCTCTGTAATAGTCATTACCGCGGAGAGGTGATCTTTCCCTGTATTTATTACTACTCTGCCAACGGTTGTCATACGGGTAGTGTCTGTTTTGGTCACGATTTACGTTATAAGAATAGCCTTGTCGTGTATTATTTCTGTCATCGCGGAATTGTGACAGATGTGACCTGTAATTGTTGTGCTCCTGTTCTCGCGTTCCGCGATTGTCAGTGTCAATTTCCAGTTCTTGTAACAGTCCCTGAAAAGCTTCAATGTCGTCTTTGCAACGTCCTGCTAAAATAATATGTCGTAAATGTTCAGGCAGTTTGATTAAGCAAATGCGGATGAGTTCTGAGGGGCTGTATGGGTTTGAAAGATACTGATTCTTGTGTAACATGTCTTCAAAATATTTCATAATACTGGAAAATTCAGATTGTTCGAAATGTTTCATCATTATGATGCTATGTTTTACTCGGTCTTGTGTGGCTTGAGACCAATATGCTGAGAGGAAGGCATGATAAAAATCTCCTTCACTGTGACAATCGTGAATGACCGATCGCATTCTTACAGCTGGTTCATTCTCCAAGTAGCCACACATAAATTCTAACCTGTGCTCCAATGACCAGTTGGGGGGAAAACAATGAGAGAATTGATGGAGCCACGCTTGTGGATGAATGTCGTTGGCAGAATTTTTAAACGTTTTGAATTTACGTGTAGTAATGAACAGCTTATAGTCAAAGTCATCATGTCGGCGAGTCGCATATCGGTCATTGTTACGTCGTTTCGGCGATTCCACTTCAAAATTCGGTGCACCTTGCCAATTTCTTTCATAATTTCCGAAATGCGCTGTGTTATTATTTTGTGGCTGTTCCGTATTTCTATGTCCCTCTTCCTGTACTGGAGCGCGAGTGTCCTCTGAAATATGTAATTCTTGTATTACCTGCGTCAACTGATCTTGTACTTCCCGGATTTCTCTTTTGTACTGTGTATTGATTTGATTTTGATTTTGTTTGAATTTTCTAATTTGTTCATACTCTTCTGTGTCAGTGAAGGCTACAGGTCTTGTGTCATTCAGATCATCATCTACCTTTGTAGATAAGTTAGTGACCTGATCCGAAAGTTCGGCTACTTTCTCCGATAGTGAACACATTTCCTCAGTGTGTTTTTCTGAACCAAGTTTCAGAGTGTCCATTTGTGTTGAAATCGAATCTACTGTGTCCTTCAAGTTTTCCTGAGTTTTTGCAAGTTGCGTAACCGAATCGGTAGATGCAACTGAGTCAAATTTAGCTTGCAAGGTCTCATGATTTTCATGAACAGTAGTTTGCAGTTCTTTTATGGCTGCTTCGTGATTCTGTAGTGCATTTTCATGACGCGAAAAAATAGGTTGGAAATGCTCACAAATTTGTGTTTTTACGTCACTACAGACTTTTTGACATTTCGATTCAATGTGATGTAACTCAGTAGTTAAATCCTCGCGTGTTTGTTCAATAGTTTGCTCCAATGAGTCTAACTTTTGAAGATTTTGTTCCATTGCGTCTAACTTTTGAAGATTTTGTCCTATTTGTTTCTGATTTTGTTCAAGTGTTGTGTCTAACTTTTTAAGATTTTGTTCCACTGTGTCTAACTTTTGAAGATTTTGTTCCATTATGTCTAACTTTTGAAGCTTTTGTCCCATTTGTTGCATTAATTGTAATAACAGTGCACTGGTGTCTGAAACATGTTCCTCAGTGCTATTCGGCAGTGAAGTTGCACCGGCAACATTCACATTTTGACAAGCAGAAAATGTGTCTTGACTCATTTGAGAAATCGGTGAGGACCCAAAACCTGAGTCTACAATATTTGCGAGATTGTTTCCTGTCATTTCAGATTCCTGAGGCGAGCTGTTGCCGACCGATCGATCGATAATGCTTCCCTGTTCTCTAATTGTTTCCCTGTCTACACCATTGTTTGCCGCCCGCTCCATTTCCCTATGCGCAATTACCAAATTACTACTTTGAACATTAGTTAATTCATTACTCCGCGGCGCTAACACACTGCTTTCGTCTTCACTGTCATTTCTCAATTTAGTTTGGAGCCTAGTATTACGTTTTTCAGACGCCATTATTGTCACAGTATTTCACACGACAACACAGAAAAGCACAATTTGAAGAGCAAAAATAAGAAAACACATTAACATAACACTGAAAATAATATCTAGTTAATTGCAGCTGCGAAATACTTGGTGCAAATCTACATGCGTGCCACACCTGTTTTACTGTACAACAATGAAAGACTGCAACTACAAAGGAGATTCTCTCTACAGTTACGCGCTAGCAATAAACAAAATCTACACTAATTACACAAACTACAAGAAAAAATCAGAAGATTCCAGTGAGGTATCCTAGGCTAAGGGTCGACATATGAAACAACCCCTTTTAATAGTTTTACAGGACTGTGCTTATACTGACACACAATATTTTGTTAGCGCAACGCAATCTGACTTTCAAAATTCCCTACAAAAGAATGGCCCTGACTAACATTAAACTATACCTTTCACAAATCACTTACCTCAAAAAAATCTTCGCTGCTCAAGCTACTGCAATACAGCGAGCGCCACTACTGCCAGCTAAATAAAAGATTCAAACTATGAAAGGCACTAACTACTGATAGGGATAGTTAGCAAATGAAAGATATTAATAGAGAACAAAGAATGTATTTACCTTGATATCATCATATATATAGCAGTTCATGAGAAATTACAAAACTCCGCCATCTCTCTTCCCACATCCACCACTGCTGGCGGCTCACCTCCAACTGCCCAACGCTATGCGCTGTTCACAGCCAGCTGCCTAACACTACAATGGCGAGTATTACAACAATGCAAAGCAGCCACAGACTGCACACCGCACAGCCAGTGATTTTCTATACAGAGGTGGCGTTACCAATAAAAAAACCTAAACAGCCTACTTACAAGGTGTCTAAGTTCCACAGTAATTGTCCCTTCCTGCTGCTTGCGTACTCTGTTGATGTTTCCCGGTGTTTCTTTAAACCTCAATAGTTCATACACTTCTGCTGTATCGGAAGTCGGTGCAGGGGGAATCCTGTGGTATCGTAGTTCTGCATTCAGTAACATACTCCTGACCGTATGTTCTACTTCATTAACTTTCTGTTCTACTCGCTAGAGTTCCTTAATCTGTTCAGACACTTTCTAAATTGTTTATCCAGGGATCTCTAACGCATCTCAGACTTCCTTATTAATTTAAGACTCTTTCAACTGGAAAGCCCCATTGGTTTTCTTATGTTCCTGTATATCTTTAGTATTCTGATCTGCTTATCCCAAAATCTCTCCCATAGTCACCTGTGGGCAAGCTACAATCCTCTTGGTATGTGCCTCCATAATCTACATATACTCTCTATCTCGTGCTTTGTTCTTCCTATCTCATTTCTCGTTCTTATCTCATTCTTCATAACTCATTCTCCATTTTTCCTATTTCATTCCTTCTGTAACTTCTTCTTCTCCTTGCCATGAGCCATGATTTCCAGTAGCGTGCTTTCTATTTCTACTCTTCCGCATGCTGCTCCTACCGCTGGTGAAGCCTCCACAGCTGGCTGAGACAATTGTGTTGCTGAACCCTGTGTCATTTCTCCTGTGTCGGCTTCCCCCAGGATATCCGTTTCGACCAACAATTCGTTCTCCCATCTACTTCACCACTAATTATAGAACTATCTTCACTCATTGAAGCTGCCTCACGCTGATCTGTGCCAAATAGGGTGCCTTCCACGTTACTGCCATCTTACCCCTGAAATTGTCGCCGATTTGTAGTCATATCTACTGTATCATCTGCTTCCACAACAACTAACACTGTAACAGTTTCTATATTGCCTAGTTGCCACGTATGGCTTTCCTCATTCGCTAAAAGCTCTGATGCACCTGCCTACTCCTATGACGTGCAGTTCACAGAAACAGTCACACCCTATTCACCGTCAAAGCAGAAAGTAAACGTGAAAAGCATTTGTGGTCAGGACCCACAGGTTAAGGAAAAAAAAGTTACACTATTGTGAAAAGTGCTGGACTTAAGACTAACATAAAATACACCCCCAAAAATTTCAATATATTCATTAAAATTTGTTTGTTTTTGTTCGTTAGTCAATGAGTATTCGATTGACAAATTCATTATCTGATTCATTGCAAAAGGTCTCCTATGCCTCACTGAAATCTAAAACTTAAGGGCTGGCAAAATGGCCAAATTAAAAGTTTAAGAAATGACAGTGCCATCAATTTGTGCGGGAAAGGACACGAAATACGTTTTTAACGGTGATTGTAAGACTTTGTAATCATATGAAAAGACAAGTTGGACTCTGAACCGAGCACACAAGATCAATAAATGAAAGAAGGAACAAAAATAATCCTCAGAAGATGAACTAACTCGAATGAATTAATCAACGATATTTCAGTGGTTAAGAAACCACTTTGAAGCAAGACTTAGATTGCAGAAAACATGCATATTAGTGTGCGAAACATATACGTCAAATTATGAAAAGTGAAAAATCAGTAACGAAACTCCGCAAACTGACTATATCGTTGTTTCTCAAGTTGGTAGTAGGCGCTGCAAATGCGGACGAATGGAGACTGCAGCTGATATCGCTGCAGACGAGTTGCGGTGCACCGTACAGCAGTGGGTGCTACCTGTTGCTGGCGTGGGCCGATGTGATGCGACTGCGACTCGTAGACCTCATCTTCCTCCTGATTACCCATGGCGGATGCCATGAAGCTCAAAGTAAAACTTCAAAACAACGAGGTGCACGGTGGAAGTCAAGGAAAACGTGAGCAAGTGTGGAACCCGAAACAGAATGAGCGTCGGTAAGAGAATCCGAAACAGAATTCCTCTATTGCTCTGTAAATTTTGCTAGTCTCCCTGCATACCTGGGAAAGGAATCCAGCACAATCTTCCTAGCTAATCCAAAAAAGGGCCTAAGTGCTCCTCCAATGAGGGATCTGAAAGTCAGTTCATTAGCGCCAGTCATTACATAAAAGACATATCTGCCACTGAGACTAAGTTTGTCGAAATGAGAAACGAGTGTCTCCCCGTTTCAACGACTAAATTTGTTTGTCGTAAATTTTGTAGAGTTTCTCAGAGTGTTTCCACGGAAAGCGCAGACTTTTTGTTCGCTGATCCATGCGCGCAAATACATAGCTTGTGCCTGGAGAGAAAAACACAGTGGGTTAACGGGAAGTGGACGGCTGAGGACGCCACCAAAATTTTTCCAACAAGTGTAGTTGTCACTCCTTCAACTACAGGTTTCACATTCTGCTAATTAGGACTCCAGTCGACCGTTCTATCAGCTATTATTGTTCGAGGTACTTGCAGGATACTCCCTGAGAGGTTTGCACCGCTACCTATGCCGTCTCCTAATGAGAAACTTGCAGTTTGAATGACAGGTAGCTCGCCAACAGCATGCGAAACTTTTCTGTCCCCAGTGAAGAGGAATTCCCTTCACCTAGAGTAGATACATTAACCACCCTCTGCTGTTCAGGTCTATGTGACCCGAAATGGCTATAAATTTCGTTTCTTTTAATTTAAATAACAGCATAACTTTATGAAGTTTTATTGACTTTCTCTGAAAATGCAAGTGGAGTACGTGTTTAAACAAGTTTGAAAATATTTTAAATCATTTGGTCGTAAGCCCTGGTAGTTCAATACGTAACATTCAGGTCACATGACCCGACATTAATGTGGTTACTGTTGCACCACTCTTTCTGGTTGTCTGTTACATTTTAATGTAGTAATGACTTTCATTGTTCATACTCACTCTCAACAGTCAACAAGTCAACATTATTTACAACAATGGTTTTGTCATTAGCATTTGTCAACAGTTCGAATTATCCATTGTTACTGCTGTTTGAACCGTGATGTTGAATTCTCTATAGCTCGTGATCAGTCTGAATTGCGACATCATGGCGATTACGTCACTGACTGATACTGAGTTGGCAGAATTAGTAAATACCTAAATAGACAAAATAAAACTTTTTAAATTCAAAGATCCTTTCAGTAACGATTTGAAAGCGAGTGTTCCGATGACAGTGAAGACTGACAATAGACCGTTTAGAAAAGTGTACAGGATTCAATTTCTAAACACTTGACACAGAATTGCAACCATCAGCACAACAAGGCCGCCTACCTGCTTCGAACGACATCAAGAATACCTGGGTTTCTACCAGGTACGCAAACAGCAGGTTAAGGAATGTAAAAAGTTCATTTGAAGTAGTGTTTTGTACAGCATTTAAAAATGATATAACAGAGATATCAGATACTGAGCTTATGGCCAATAGTGGGCAAATATTAGTGACTCTGTTTTTCACACATACCTAGGACTTTTATTGCTTGTAAGTGTATGTCGCTTATATGGGTAATCTATAGAAAGACTGTAGGATAAACATACTAGGTGGAACATAATTCGAGCAACGATGTCCCTTGAAACATCCTGTAAAATATCGCACGTCTTGTGATTTAATAATAAATCCACATGAGAGGAAAGACAATGTACTAATAAACTTGCCGCAATTCGTAATATCTGGGAGATGATGTTATGAGTCCTTCCAAAACTGCATAATCCAGCAGAAAGTGCAACCGTTGAGGAGCTGTTGGTAGCACTCAGACGTCGCCGTCCATTCGTGCAGTTCACGCCAAGCCAACTGGCATAATGTGGACTCTGCGTGACAGAAAATCTCCATATGTACTGAAAGCCCAAATTTATACAGGAAAAGAGAACGGAGCGGTAACCGAAAAAAGTCAGGGAATAAGAGTAGATGTTGATCTCACTTCTGACTTGCGAGGTTAGAATGTAACATGTGACAACCTTTTTATCTCGTACAATTTGGGACAGCTGCTCCAGAAAACGAAACTGTAAATGTTAGTAACCAAACGGAAACTAAGCCAGAGCTTCCACAAAATGTGATAGCGCTTCAGTGTACTTCTCAAACGATACTACGGTGGTCGAGCATATTCCTAAGAGAAGTAAGAATATTGTACTTAGGGACCAAGACGAGGAACGCAGAGACAGGGCTGTTAAGAAGCCAAAAATGATTTTAGATTGTAATTCAACAAAAGGGGCTGCAGACACTCTCGATCAGTTAACAATTATATACACATGCAAACGAAAAACCAAAAGACGGCCCATGATATTCTTGATGTTGCTACTTATAATAGATATGTCTTATGGACTTCGATTGTACTTAATTGGAATGCAATAAAACTGTGTAGAAGGAGAACATTTTTGGAGGAATTTGGAAAGTAAATGGCAGCAGAACACATTCCATCAAGGAATCATCTACCAAGAACAGAAGATTCTCTGAGATTGATCACGAGCATGCAAGACCATGAAGGAGTGGCAAGTGTGCCCAGATCTGTAACAGTTCACCTACTAAACGTGCACTCTGTAAGTTATGTCCTTCAAGTAATGACAATAAACATACACATTATGTGAAAAGTATAATGAACATGCAAGCAAAACACATTTCACCTACTTGTGTCCAAACTGGAATGAGTAAGAAGGAAAGAAAGTGACAGGGACGGACAAACGGACAGATGAATGTTGAGAAGGACTTTTTGATGAAACTGTCTGTTGTTTCTTATGTATCCTGTGTGAATATTAAAATAATAAACATTCTTTAGTAAAGTTCTGCGTATTGTTATTACTTTCGTTATTATTATCACTATTATTATTAACAACATATTGTAACGACACAAAAATGTCGATGGCTTACAACTGAACGAGAAATACGTGTGAGTAGAAATTTGTTTGCAGCATTTTATTACGTCAGCTCTTGTTGCCCAGAACAGTACATTTGTATAGTAAAAGTGAACAGAACAGTAGTATTAAAGAAAGAAACTACGACAATAATGAAACGTTACATTAGGTACAGAGAGATATTTGCACTACTGCAAGCTACACACTAACCACAAATAACCAGTGCGGAAAACAAGTAAGAAACAAAATCGGGAAGTAAGTGAAGCAAGAAACTCCTGCATGCAAATTCATTATGTAAATAGGATGAAATGTGAGAAGAAGGCCTGAGACAGGCCGCCGTCTGACAGTGTTTAGCTATGTACTTTAGATGTCATGTGGACGTCTTAATTTACCATGTCTATAAACAACTTTATTCTTTAAGTAGTGCGAAGCATGGCCAAGCGGATGTGTTGTTTGTTAGTTTCAAATCCAAGAGAAGTTGTTGTTGTAACCTACCTTAGTTTCTTTTCCTTAGCAGTCCTTGCACAAAGTTGTGCCCATCTTCATGATTAATTGGTTGATTAGGTTGCATAGTATGTGTTTTTTTGGCACTTATGCAGTTTAGCAGGTACGGAAAAAATTTTTCATTTTTTTCCAAAATTTGATCGATTATAGTCAAATGTGATACGCTGATTACGAATACGATATTTATTTTCGCCCCAGTCAATTATTTACATCAAAAAAATTGTTTTAAATTTTTTTAAATTTTTTTTTTTTTAGTTTTCAATATTTTGTCGATTACAGTATACGTACATTTTAACGGAACGGTAGGTACGTATTTTTACTAATTAGCCACAATCAAACGCCAGTGCAAAATTAACAAACTTTTAATAAACTCCCCCCACTGTATATTTACACATCTGTAGCGTAGCCCACTTGAGGTTAGGTTGGGAGTTTTTTTTTTGGAATGCGGCCGCGGCAGCGGCCGCCTATGATTCGAAAATATTGAACTGGTGATCATTCACCATATAACATCCATTTTCATTTAATGAGTTGATGATGAGAATATGATGCTCATAATTGTAAACGAAAATAAGTAGAAATAAAAACAAAACGGATTAGTTTACAGCTTCGGGATACGCTAAGCAAAGGTTTAAACTAAGAAAAGGTTTAAACTGAAACAAATGAACTGGTAGTCTGTCGTGTCGAATTCGTTGCTTTGAACACGATTTGCTAGTCGACAATATACTGAAAAGTTCATTTGAATATGGCAAATAGATTTCCAAATCTTACGGAATTTCGCCTCAAAAATTTATTCGAAATATCGGCCACTAATAGGGAGGCGATTAAGTGGGCTCAACAACACGGATTGTTGAAAAGTGTGATGATTTGTGATGGCAAGTGCGTGGGATACAACGAAATGCGATTAGAAAACAATAATTCTATGGATGGTGTCATCTGGCGTTGTTCAGCAGGTCGAGTTTGTAGGAAACAAGCATCAATTCGAAAATTTTCATTCTTTTCAGAAAGCCATATTGAAGTTTCCAAGATCTTGCAACTGATGTATCTGTGGGCTTATGATATAGATAAGCAGGACTTTTTACAGAGGGAGTTGGAAATCGGAAGTGCCCATACGATTGTTGATTGGAAACAATTTTGTAGGGACATTTGTCACGAATATTTTTTGCTCAATCCGATCCTTCTGGGAGGCAGAGGTCATATTGTGGAGATCGACGAAAGTTGTTTTGTTCGTCGAAAGTACGAACGTGGTCATCGCGTTAGGGAAAATGGGTTTTTGGTGGTTTCGATATGGAAACAAAGGAAAGTTTCATGGTGACTGTAGACAGATGGGATGCTGGCACTTTGTTGCCTATTTTGCAACAGTTCGTGCCCCTGGTACTACTGTTGTCTCGGATTTGTGGGCAGCATACAACACAGTGGGTAATCTGGGATATCAGCATTTGACTGTAAACCATTCGATTAATTTCGTTGACCCCCTTACTCACGCTACAACCAATCACGTAGAATCTGTTTGGCAGAAAGCCAAGGAAAAAAACAAACGCAGGTTCGGTACCCATCGTACTATGCTAGATAACTATTTGGCAGAATTTTTGTGGCGTCAGCGTTTTCAAAAGGATGCATTTCATAACTTGGTTGAGCACGTTCGTTTAGTGTATCCCGAAGCAGCACAGTGATTACGTTTTATTTTTATTTTGCTAAATTTAGTTAAAAGTTTGTTAATTTTGCACTGGCGTTTGATTGTGGATAATTAGTAAAAATACGTACCTACCGTTCCGTTAAAATGAACGTATACTGTAATCGACAAAATATTGAAAAATAAAAAAAAACTTTAAAAAAATTTAAAACAATTTTTTTGATGTAAATAATTGACTGGGGCGTATCACATTTGACTATAATCGATCAAATTTTGGAAAAAAATGAAAAATTTTTCCGTACCTGCTAAACTGCATAAGTGCCTTTTTTTTTTCATAAATGATGATATGCTGACTCCATCTCATTTCTGTTCTGTACTGTCTATAGTCAATCCAAGTGAATTAGCTAATGTATCTTCTGATTTTCTTCAATTTCAGGAATCTTGAAGAGTACCTTGACAGTGAGTGTAGTCTCACATTTTATTTTTCACTTAACGCTTTCGCTGTGAAATACTTTCTATTCTTATGCTTCAAAACTTGCGATATATGTATACATCTGTTGTTAATACTTTGAGCACCAGAAGCATATGGGTCAAACACAACTGGGACAGTCAGCGTATTTTATTTTTCATATATTTGAAGTGTTACGATGAACCTGTAATATCTTGACATGTTTCTTTTATTAATGAATAAGTTTGACCTAATTGATTATAAATCGAAAAAGAAAGACGATATTGTTCGATCTGGAATTAAGAGTCCCGTCCATAAATGTTTGTATACCAAGGGATCTCAGAGCTAATAGATTTTGGTCATCCACATTCCTTATCAACAACGATGTTTCCCTTTGGAAATTTTCTTCAGGCTTCGAAGTGATAAAAGGGTACGTTATTCTCATACCGTGTTTATAATTTCATCTTTCGCAAATGTATTAAGACTTTATTTAATATCTCTATTTAACATCTCTATTAACTATGTATCTTTCTATCACATGTCGATACCTGAGGAAAGAATTTTGATAGACATTTTTTACTTTCCAGAACGGTGATCAGCAACCTGATTTATTTCAGATTCTAAATCCTTCATGAAATGGGAACATGGTAACCTCGTTGTAAGTTAGGGGCAGTTCTTCCTCTCTTTCTTTCTCTGAAACCGATCGAAAATTTGTCGGCTTTCTTCAGATCTGCTTAGCAGGTTGAAACATTAGTGGTCAAAGTATGCCTTCCAGCCAGTTTCAGAATTAAGTCCTATGACAGGTCAAGTGCGGTCTGCGTAGAAACTTCTTGTAGTTGCTGAAACTTTCCTTCTGTGCTGGAAGAACTGAGACCAGTGACCACCCCCACCTTTTCGGCACCTTTGTTTGGCTTAGCCTGTCATGCTTTCTAGTGGCAACAGATGACTGGTTGGACGACGCTCCTCTATAAAGAATTCACTGTGATCGTAACAGTCGAAGGAGTTTTCGGAATCTTAGGTGAGAGAGCATTCCTGTAATCTGTTAGTACACGTGTCCAGCTAAAACGTGATGTTAGATAGCGACTAAAGTTGAATTTTATAAGCTGTCTCATTTAAATCTGATTGCATCAGAGCCTTGTAGGGAGAGATTTACATTATTTGATTTAATGATTACGTTTGAAATTTAACTATCCCCGTGTAAAGTTTAAGATCTTGCTCTTATGGTATTGTTTTAATTTGAAAGCATTCAAATCGTAGGGCTATGAAATCAGCAACGAGTCTTGGACTGATTCCTTTCTTTAAGTTACCATGCGTAAGCATAAATGTGAAGAATTAATTAACAGTATTCTGGAACAATGCTGGGTTAAATGTCGTGTATGATTTTAGCATGATATCCAACACCATATGGTCGCACATCGCCACCTTTTCATTAGTGGCACTCTTATAGAGGCAGCCCAAGCTCGCGAGTTTCAGAAATGCCCGCTTCTATTGCACTAAATGTGTACCTCACGGACCAACTAAAACCTGTTGTTGTTGTTATGATCTTCAGTCCAGAGACTGGTTTGATGCAGCTCTCCATGCTACTCTATCCCGTACAAGTTTCTTCAGCTTGAAACACGTATGTATTCGTAGCAGCGATGGCGAGGCATGACAGAATCTCTGACCAGAGAGTTATTTATCGTTGCTAGTCTGCGCTTGACCGCGAGAGAGTTCAGTTCAGTTGCGAGAAAGTTGTTGTACGTAGCGAGTCGCGAGAGCATGTAGTTCGTTCGTGCCAGTAGCGCGCGAGAGACAGTCGGAGTTGTGTGTGAGGAGTCGGAGGGCGTCGACATGGGTCTCTGGTCAAGGTTCGGGACGAGGTATATTTTTAAAATAAGGTAATGAAGCAGCATTGCGCACATCTGATAATGTAATGTATATTAACTGTAATTAATTTATTCAAGAATTGCCACAATAATAATTTTGTTCTCAAAGCAATTTTTTAAGAAAATAATCATTACAATTGAAACAATATTTCCTTTGCTTTTCCTCCCAGATTTAATTTATCAGGTTGATTATTGCACACGGCCTAAGGTCAGCGCAGATGACCTTATAAAATTTATCAGGTTAATCATAACGTTAATTTTGTGGGGACTTAATATTTTTGCACATTGTTATTATCATTGAGTTTTATTACTGTGGGAGCTAACATTTGGCACTATTTGCAATTCGTATTCAATTCTTTTCATTTTCATATTTTTGTGGGAAGGTTACACTTAGCACGATTTTCATTGTCATTTAAATATTGTCTCTCAAAATTCTCCGGGGAAGTTACAAGCTCTGAGTAACTACTGCAACGCACATCCTTCTGAACTACTGGACTGGACTAAAGACATCACACACATCCATGCCCAAGGCAGGATTCGAACCGTAGTACCAGCGCGGTTCCGGACTGAAGCGCCTAGAACCGCTCGGCCACAGCGGCCGGCAATAAGTATATAAGATTGAAACAAATATTATGATTCCTCAGTACATTAATGCTGGCTAACCACGCTATTACATTTCAATATCAGTTTCTTCACAAGTGGTACAAAATTTACTTTGAATTGTGGTCTCACAAAGGATAAAATTATTCACAGAGCTATAAATGAAATCAAAAATAATTGTCCTCTCAGACCGAGTAGAGCGTTCGCAGGAAATAACTAGAAGATAGAGGCACAGTGCGGTGCACTAATTCTTCTAGATTGCATTAATTCCTAATGCTCACAAATTCAACCAAGTCTCCTTGCAGTGATCAGTTTATAATACCATAACATTCAGTCGATTAGTTCCGCTATTTTAAAGTAATTTTTTGTATATGTTCATTTCTATTTTAAAAAGTGAAACACTCAGAAGCACGCCACGATAAGAGGACCTGTAGGACAGCGGAACCATATTAAGTGATTTAAATGGCAGAGAGGTGGCGTGCACTTAGGCGCCCTATTTTGTGTCACCGGACAGGTCAGTATTACGCAAAGCTTAGCCGGTGCGGAGCCGTCACACGAAGTGTAAATGTGTAGCGAATGCTCACTGTGGGTCGTCGACATCACTGGGTGGAATATCGGCATGTCAGTGCGTTCGAACTGGATAGAGTGATTGGTCTGTGGGAGGCAGATCTGGCACTCCGAGACACTGACGCTCGTACAGGGTACACTGCTTCTGCAGCGAGGTGTGTGTGGGACCTGTGGACAGAAGACGGCCGTACACAGCACCTAAAGGGCACAGGACGACATAATGGGACGGCCGCCATCTTTCCACTGGGTCGTAGCGGACAGGACAGCATCGTCCGCGGTGCAGACGCGACGTCAGAGCACTGCAGCGGGTACGGACACGTGTGCGACGACGGGTCGATACCGTCTTCTGGGGGTTGGACTGATGGCACGCATGCCAGTGCGTCGGCTACCATTGACCAGAACCCACCAAAGATGCACACTGCAATGCGTACGTACATGCCGACACTGGCGTGCTGAGTGGCAAAATGTAGTGTCTTGGGACGAGTCTCGCTCCGACTTGTCCTACAGTGATGGCCGCATACACCTTCGACGCCAACTTGGTGAACGCGACCTGGCAGACTGTATTGTTGAGCGACAAAGCGGACAAACGGTAAGTGGTGGTTTTGGGGCACCATTGCCCACAACGCACGACCTCGCCTCCTACATCTTCGGGGCAATCTGAACGGCTTCCGCTACGTCAGGGAGGTTTTACAGCCCGAGGCACTAGCCCCTGCACGGCGAACCACATACCTCATGACAGCAGGAGAACATCCGGTCCCATGTGGCGAGGACTGTCCGAGCTTTCTTCGAGGAACGGCGGCTACCACTGCTTCCCTGGCCTGCCCGTTCGCCTGAGAGTTACCCATCGAACGCTTCTGGAATATGGTCTGCCGGCAACCTGTTCGTTCAGGCCCAGGCCCTTCTGCAGCCACAGTTGATGCTTTGTGGCTGCTTCTACAAATCGCATGGTATACACATCAGCAGTACATTCAGGAGCTCTTTCATTCCACGCCATGGCGTCTAGTGGATCTGACTGCAGAGCAACTCTGTACTGAATTTACACAGTCAGAGAACATGTACAGGTCTGCAAAGCTAATCGTTTGTGTAGTGTCACCACCACAATCGGTGGAATAAATTTCATTTTCATCAAATCTCTCGGTCTTCGTGTTCAACTTTTTCCAAACAATAATGTATGTAATTTATTAATTTTGTCAATACTCACTATTTAAAGTCTGTGACAAAATTATGAAAAAAGCTACTGAAAACAATACTTTATAAACTTTGTAGCAGAAACTGAGAAGGTCATGGAAGTTTGCACTGTATGGAACACAAAGAATCTGTTTCAAAGTTGACAAAACTATCGTTGGGTATGAGATTTCACAGATTCTCTAACATAGAGTGAGTCACAAGTAAGCGGACGGAACAAAGCGTAATGGAGAGTATTTTCAAACTGGTGTTTTAAACATTCTAAGGCATTGTGAATGGATGAGGAAACCATATTAGAACAATTGGTGACTGAAGGAAGGTACTGTGTGGCCTAAATTATTAAAATCTGCTCATTATTGAAGAAGAACCTGCTGGAAATTATTATTCTTAACAAATGTATTATGTCGCACCATCTGGAACTCGCCACAAAGTGAGATCAGGCCAGTTATCTATTTAGTTATGTACATGGCTTTCCAGTGTTGTAGTTTCAGTACTTTGGACTTTATAGTGTTTTTTAGTTGAACTGCAAATAGTATGAGTGCAGCTAATTGTGCCAATTCATTAACCATCATCAGGGTCCTATCCTTTCATCAGTGCAACGGAGACAGTCATAATTGAAACAGTTAAAGTTATTTCAGTGAAGAGAAAATTAAATAACTTGAATCAAATAGTTCATCAAACTAAATCAAATAATAGTTGAGGTCTTTTGTACATTACAGTGCTTTAACTGCAGTTTATAAATAACGAAATAAAGACATTTCAAATAAAAGTAATTTCAAAGATCTGAAAAACTAATACGAACATTCAGTTTTACTAAGGTGACTTCCATAGTTTTCGTTGTCTGTTTGCAAATATTTCATGTGTTTTTGACATTCTTAAAGTTGGCATTGCAGAGGTGTTTGTTGGTAGTTAGTTAAACTCTTAAGAACTTTTCCGAGGTAATATTTGTTACTAAACAGTGATTAGTCGTGAGTAGTTTGCTGCACTAAACATGACGACAGATAGCATTACGGTGAGTGGCGTGATTCAGTACATCTCGTGCGACATGTTGCTAGCTAATAATCATTATTAGTTTTTGTGAACTGCAAATAATTTCAGTGTATTTCTAAATCACTTACAATCATTTTGTCTTATTTGGCTTTTGCATTCAAACTCTCGAGTGGGCATCCCACTCATCTGCATTACATGACTTCAGTTTCAGTTCAGTCATCGTCAGTTTTTAACTTCCATGCACTTTTGAGGTAGCGACCGTAAATTATTAATCTGCAATCTAGATTTCAAATATTTCATTATTTATTCAACGCTGTAGGTAACATATTTCCATACGAAATGTCTTTTCGGTCGTTGTTGTGCACGAAAATTTTCTGCACGAGGCGGCACGGGGTATAGGTAACAGTAAGCCAGTTAGCAACGGCAAAACAAATAATCTAATAGACTTGGGAGACGTAAATTATGCAATGATAAAACAAGAAATCACGGAATGCCATCAGGATAGTTCGGTAAACACAGTCATGGCATACGCTAAGTATACAGACTAAATTAGACCGAAAACAGGATCGCTATCCAATCAGACGTACGATTTGAGTGTGATAATGCAGATTATTAAAAAATGAATAGTGAGATTGGTAAAGCAGCCTCGTGGAATCAAGGACTTGGTACTCAAATAAAAAATTAAACAGATGCTTCAAAGTAATCGATATGCAGTGATTTATGCATTAAAATACGTTCTTTAAATGAGTCAACTAAATGTTTGAATAATAAAACAGATTCTTCAGATCAGTCGATATTCAATGGTTCAAAGAAAGGAAACAGAATAATTCTATACATCACTGTGTAACCTCCCCCTCACTTATCGTCCTTAATGACAGTGAAAAATTAAACCGCGTGTACCTAATGGGAAATTTGGGAAAGCAATCGTCACCGAAGTTAATCTGTCGGTAAAGAGGGAGGAAAGGGTTACATCTAAATGAAAGGAAAAATGCAAATGAAACTGGTGGAAATTAATTTTGAAAAGGGGTAAAGTTAATAAAGAAAGTAAATGTGCGGCCGTTACGTCAACAATTAACTAGCGGTAATTAGATATTTGAGATTTGGGGGAAATCACGGTCGCCAGTCCTAAGGACAATTACTATAGTAACTGAAAAAGAAAGGTTATTACACATATAATTAGCACTAGAAGCGTGGCAACTGAAGGTTGACACGTGTAGTGTGAAAACTGAAAGTTTGTCAGAAGTAATAAATTTCGCTACACTCTGACTTAATTTAGCAAAAGAATTAATAAATCCGGAAAATCGAAAGTTAATTTAGTGACTGAAGTTAATAGTGAGCTTTCTTTCTGAAGCACATCGAAATCCAGCAGAATACGGTTAGCCTAGGACTACCTCAACAATCATTTCAAAAGCAACTTGACTCTACGCAATTTAGAAACAAGAGATTTAACTTTGAACTTGTATTAAATGATTCTGAATAATTAACAATAGTAAAATTTAGTACGTACCAAGCTGAGCTGCAGTCACAGGTAAGCTAAAATATGCTAACAAAACTCGCACTCTTAATTTGTGCTTGTGTAATCTAACTATTGTAGCCAGCTATGCTTTAACTGCACTTTGAAACTAAAGTAATGAAATGCAATGATAGTACTTTAATGCTGGCGTCTGAATTTCAACGACACTCGGTTTCATTTCGGAAAAGGAAGGGACCCTGCTTGGTAATGCAATTGGGACAATGAGCAACAAAGGTTCATGCTAAGTTGCTGTAATTTTGCGAGGCAAATGGAACAATGTGAAAAGCTGAGGTCTGCCATACAGTTCTGAAACTTTACGTGCTTTTGGTCTTCCTTGTTAGTTGATTGAAGGTTTGAAGCCGTCGATCGAGGAGGTGGCGACAGTCACTCATTGTCGGCCGTCGCTGTTGCAGAAGCTGGATGTTGGCGCGCGTTCTTCTCAACACGGTCACCAGACGAAACGGGCTCTTGATGTGCGCCAGCTAATGCTTCCCGTCCGCGACACCATGTCAGAAACTATCATCGCAAGTCGAGCGCAATTACATGCTGCTAAACCCCGAAAGCGCGGCAACTCGCAGGAGCGTCACACCACACACCTGCTCCACTCGCTACTCCCGCCAGACTCCAACTGCCCTGCCCGCGCTCCACGCGGCAGAGTTAACACTACCAAAGATCCTACACACTTTGATTCTTCACACGACCTATCGATGTAATCGTTCGATAGCAGTTTTCCCTAGGCAAGACCCAGCGTAAAAATACAAATAATATTTACGAAACAAACCAATTATACACCGACGTAAATGCATATATATATATATATATATATATATATATATATATATATATATATATATATATATATATATATATATACAAATAGTAAAACAATTACAATATATAAAGGCACAGAAATGTCATATATTCAGGTAACAGAAATAAGGAAAACAAATTTATAGTACAATAGATGGAAATAGGAGGATATGCATTTCCGGCGTTACAACTGGACATTAAGTCCAATGAGAAAATAAATACGCTGAGCGTATCAGTGAATAGTAAGACTGAATATATGAACGATAACTTTGATTCCTATACCAACACTCAAGATACTATTTATCGAAGTCTTGAGGAGCACGTTGATCAACAAATCAAGGGTTGTACAGAACTGAGTGAATCTTGTGAGTTAACGAGCATTGCGCTCTCATATATGGCCAAACGAATGAACCTACAGGAATTGTGAAACGAACCCTTTCGTCGATGACCGTGTGCCACACAGGGAGCAGATTCACTACGAAATGGGGAAACTCACAGGCGACTATTGTCTACTGAGGCCTAAGCGTTTTAGTGTGGGAGTGAGACAAATCTACGTCATAGGGAAACCCAGCAGAATCCGTTTGTGGCCGAGGAGACGTAGCAGTGTTAAATATGGCGGACCTAAGATCGGCCATAAAGGGAAACATTCATGAAAACTCCTTACTTCTGTAGTAATGCAGGGAATCAAGCCACAGTTATTTTAATCTGCCATCCTCCATAAGTTTTCATGGTGATCCCAATAAAACTTGAATATTGATCATATCTATAATAGTTTAGGATTTATTGTTAAAGTGAAAGTAACAAGTTTCTTAAGAAAGACCTGAATGCTAAAATGTGAACGCTTTGGTCGATCTTAACGATCGACATTTCGTATAGAAGCACATCATTAAAATGACAAGCGTTCTAAATACCAGCTCTGTAACTTAATTTTTTTAAAAGACATAGTAAATTTAAATTATCAGTATTTACAGTTAAGCATCACATCATCATTTCCTCCACATAAAACACACTGAACGATGACAGCATAACACCTTATTGAATCATTAGGTAATGTAATATTTATTTACTAAGATGGTATCTGTTCTATCGAACATGTACGAAAGATTAGATACCATCTTAGTAAATATAAAGTTAAGGCTCACTGGCCACTTGACTATCTTCTTCTTCTGTGCGAATGCACAAACACTGCCCGAACTCTTACGGGAATCGGCAACGCGCCGCGAGTAATGAGTATAATGAGCGGAGGCACTACGAATGTAGTCCTGGATAATATGTTGAGGATGTGGGTACGCGGGAGGCGTGGCAGAGATAAATCCCTGCAGTCGCGCTATCCTCTGTGTCCTCAGTGGCTCAGATGGATAAATCGTCTGCCATGTAAGCAGGAGATCCCGGGTTCTAGTCCCGGTCGAGGCACACTTTTCCATCTGTCCCCGTTGACGTATATCAACGCCTGTAAGCACCTAAGGGTGTTCATTTCATTGTAATAGAATATTTGTTGTAAAGTTTGGTGCATAATAGTTACGTTTGTTCTTTATTTATTTATCAGAAAGCACATTGGTGCTAGGCTGCTGGCCGTGGCATTCAAGGCTAAGAAGGAAATTGTATTGGTTTTATCTAAAATAATTTAACGTTTATTATGTAATGGATATTATTGTTACCTTATTTACAACGTGAAAGTGGTCAAGCTTTGATTATTTATGTTGTGTACATAGTTCCGCGTAGTCAGCGCGTACACAACTTTCCCACTAGAGTGCGCCCCGCTAAGCACAACAGCGCAGGCGCAGCGCTCGTCCGTCTCCGCACTACGAGATGGCGCTGTCTTAGAGACGGACCAAATTCTGCTTCCGCCGATCCGCGTATTAATATGTAACGCAGCCAATGAGATTGCTACTAATGTAGAACCTTTTCTCCTTGCGGATCACACTCGCGCAGTGATACCTGAACGCTCGAGGTATTATAACGAGTGTACAGACCTCCGATCAGTCAGTCTGCATTAGTCCATACCAGTCTGCATTAGTCTGTACCTGTCTATAGTAAAGTTTCAGTCTGCGCCTAATAGGATTACCATATTCCTGTACATAACCATGAAGATAAATGAATAGACACTTTGTCAAGTGTTAGAGATATGTGAGAATAAGATTAACGTACCAAGACCAAAGGAACTTCAGATTGTCAATTGTAAATAGCATCCAGAATCAAGTTAAGTAATTTTATGATTGTTATTATTTTAATAAATGTGTGTGAAAATTAATCAAGTTCTGTTTGAAGTTGGTCACTGTCAATCTGCTACTCTAAGCGTGCAAGTGGCATTTCTATCGTCTCACCTAACGGCAGAAGATAAACACGCCACGATAAGACCACGGGACATATTGTTGACACTCGCCTACTTCGTTAGAGCGACAAGTCAAATAATCTGATGGTGTGTGTACCGAAGGTCTTACAGTACGCACACCACAATTTAAATACGTTACAATGTAAAATAACGTAGAATTAGCTGTAGCCAATCAGATGGAAGGCTTCAGGAAAAGGAACTGCCCTAGTCAGTAGAGAAAGGATATTTGGCGAACGGGAAACGCGGCCGGGGACGGGTAGAGAGACAGTGCCGGTCAGTCGGCAGCTAGGAAGTGAAACGATTTATAAAATCTTGCGTTGTGTGGTATCGCGGGACTTAGTCTCTGGGCGGTGAGCAGCCGCGCCCCTGGTGTGAACCCTAACTTGTCGCGTAGTTAACGAGGTGGATTCGTAATTCGGAATGAGATTGTGAATGGTCGAACTGTGTCAAATGGATACGCGCTCTAGTGTAACAGTAACTGTAAATGCGACCGCTTTTGCTATTAGTTTGCTTTCGGAATAAACATTATTCTAACCAAATCGCAACTGTGCGGCCTACATCATTTATATGTCATTAATTCAGTTATTACTGTTAGTATATGTTATATTAACTTCGTATTTCGCAAATTTGCCATCAGCCAGACAATTTAACCAAAAGCTCACAAATGTCTAATTTAGGGTGTGTAATGCGACACGTGCGGTTCAACCGCTAGACGAGTTTGAGCCAAGACATTTCGACGAAGAGCAACCACATGTGAGCCCGAACATCTTTGGGATGTTAGCTCGCAATCTGCAGATAATTTGAAATGACAGAAGCGTTTTAACTGCGCTGTCACGATATATATTTCCAATAATGAAATTCGTAATAAGGAATCTGCCACAATTTGGGAGAAATATGTACATACCTGCAACACTAGAGGGGAAACTAATCTTTATTACCCACTGTTAATGCTGTCAGTGGCTCAGAGAGGTATTCAATATGCAGCAATACAAATTTTTGATCACTTGCTGAAAAACACAAAAGTCTGACAGGTAGGAAGCAAGTTTTAAGTCTAATATAAAATCATTTCTCATGGACAATTTCTTCTATTCCATAGACGAATTTCTACTTAAAAATACTAGACAGTTAAACAATCCTCTCAAGTATAGTTGCATGAGTAGGAATAAAACAATAAGGTGTTCATTAATGTTGACACTAATCATGTACACATATCCTGTAAACTGACTTGTTCCTCACCACTTCGATAAAAGAATCGTTCAAATGATTTGTGGAACATGCAACTAACTAACTATTCGACTAGTGCAGTCTCAAAACACTAATAAAACATTAAAACATGACGGCAATTAACAATACGTTGTCCGAAACTGTAACAGCAGTCAATACAGATGTTCAGGGTACAATCCAGAGCTTAGGGACGAACGAACACCAAAACATCGCGGAGTTCAAAAAGAAAGAGATAGACAATCTGACATCAGAAATCAACGAAGATCTAGAAGATATAAAAAATTAGCTATCAATTTTACATTAGAAATGGCGAGCCACTACTAGCGAGCGCTTGACTAGATAAATTTGATCCCAAGGAAAAGGTGCAGACTCTGGTTTCTACAGAGCTTTATGAAAAGAATTAATTGCAGAAATCAAAATCAGTGGAGACGCCGGTAACTGGGTAGCTCGGGCAATGGAAGGCTGTGAAACGTTAGAAGGTTTTTAAAAATAGGTTTGAGGACGAATACTGGTCCGATAATAAACAGGACGATTCATATTAGGAATTCCTGGATGCTCCTTCGTACCGACCAGGCAGGGTAAGGACATGAAATCTCGCTGCTAAGAATTACGCAAAATATTTAAGCACATAGAAGGTCCGATAACCCAGAAACACTTTTTCATGTGCTGCGAAGCAAATTACTTCGGAATCTTCGAATTTGTATTTGTCTATTTGTCTGGGAGAATACAATAACAAAACATTCTTGAGACTACTAGGAGAAATTGATGTATGTTGTCAGAACGATAGCAAGCGATACCATGATAATTGTAATCACAATAATAATAAAGATAACAGGCCGTATCACAATAATAACAACCGACACAATAGCAGGAATAGTGTGCGAACGGAAAGGGCTTCTGCCATAAAAGAGGGAGTCATAAGGGACATTTTCACGAAATAATTTTGCGGGAAGAGCAGATGTGCTACAGTAGATGGGAGGAAAGGAGCGAGTAGCAGCGGGTAGCCCCATTAACAAAGTGTCCAGTATATAAATGGAACAGACAGAGGAACTATACTATGTATATTCAGACAAATCTGGTTTAGCCCCAATTTCGAATATAAAATTCAAACAGTGTTATATGAAACATTTTATGGGCATATTTATCAAGTATCATGAACAAGGAAAGAGACAATACAAAAGAAAATCTATCATATGGAAAAATGGGTAATTACAGAATGATATAAGCGTCAATACAATTATCTACAGATTTAACACAATAATAAATTATTAATACATGCATGAGACTTCAACAGATTGATTATAATGTGGGACAGATGGTCTGGAATGTTTTGATGATTCGTTGCAGATGTTTCACAATGAGTGATACATTGTGAGTCAAGATCTGGGCATAGGATGTTCTCCTGAAGGAGGAATCAAGAAAAGAGACAGCCTCCCCCTTCTCAGGGAAATGGTGCCAGTATAAAGTTATTTCTTTTTGATTGTATGTATCTGTATTGGTGTTCATACAACTCCTGAGGGTATAGGCGTTCAGTCACTGATCCCAGCAGTTGTCAGGATTGAACCAAAGAGGCTGTGGTGAGAACGATCTGTTCACGCCCGAAAGCTTCAAGAAAACATTATTCGCATCAACATACTTGTTAATCGGAAGTACTGGATTGCCTTCCCCAGACGCTGGCAGCTCTGCCAGCGGAGTGCAGACACAGTCAGCAGAGTGAGGGAACGTCTGTGGCAGTTCTGATGCGTCGCAGAAGGCTTGTGGCAGTCGGTGGCTCCCAGGTGTCCTCAGGTACCGCCCGCACTGGACAGAAGTGGACAGCGGCCTCTGCGGGCCGATATCTGAAGCTCTCTCATTGGGTGCGTGTGTCCAGAAGACTCGCCCTCCAGCCCAGCCTGAGATACTCATTGTCGTGTAGAACCTGACATGCAGCCTTCATTTAGAGGACACCTTGGCAGCATTAGCGTTCACTGCAGGAACAGTGGCGCACTCTCAAGATGGCAGATAGCGTACAATTTCCCGCCCCTGCTGATCACTTGCTGAATAACACAAAATGACTCGGAAGTTGGTGCTGCAGCTAGCAGTAGCAGAGTCTTTCCGGTGAGACTTGAGAACCCAAAAATGATTGTGGACGATGAAGTGCACGGAGGGTCGCCTGTCACAGCTTCGCCTATGCCACTGCACAGCTGTAACTGAGAATGAGATTAAGGAAGGCGTGGTATTTACAGTGGCTCGTTCGGTGCGCTCTGCTGTGGTGGAAGTAGCAGGTTACTAATCTTCTAGCTTGGTCAGCTCTCCTAGTGGCTTCACACTTCCGTAACTTCGTCTTTCGATCGCCCTTTACTGCTGAATAAATGAGTGAATAGTTATTTTGCGTCTTAACTGGCTTTTCTGTGACACTCTGCTCTGTGACTAGTATGACAATATCAATCTGCTGCCATGATGACTTTGTGCTTCACTTTCCGGTCCCGTGTGTTGCAATTGCTTGCATGTTCACCTCGGGCTACTCAGCATTGCCCCTTGCTGGTAGTTTGCAGGTCATTGACTCAGACGATTTGACATCTGCTGTCGCGTGAAGAACATTAACCAATTTTCAGCGTTAACCTGAAATATTATTCTAGGGTGGAACAGCTTCCTCTCTCTATGCCTTTGAGGTTAATCTGCAAAGAGTCTATAGCAGAGAGGGAGTCAGTCTTCTGTGGTGAAGTGTGGTCGCAAACAAGGCGTAATGGAGAGTGTTTTAGAACAGGTGTTTTAAACATGGCAATGCACTGTAAATGGATAAGGGAACACATATCTGGCCAGAGCACAAAGCACTAAGAAGAACTGGTAATCGAAGAACGGTTCTGTGTGGCCAAAATTACTAAAAGTTGCTCATTGTTGAAGAAGAACCTACTGCCAATAAGGATTGTTACCAAATGCATTACGTCACACCATTTGCAACTCACCACAGAGTGAGATTAAGTCAGTATCTATTTAGTTATGTACACGGCTTTCCAATGTTGTTGTTTCAGTACTTTCGACATTATGGTGGTTTATAGCTGAACTAAAGATATTTGTGAGTGCTGCTGATTATGCCGATTTACGATGGCTCTTTCCACGGTCCCTGCTGCGCTGGGGCTATCAGTGACATCACGTGTACTAGATTTCCCTTTGGTCAGCTCTTCCAGCAGCTTCAGACTTTCTTATCTTCGTCTTTCGGACGCTCTTCTCTGCTGAATCAGTGGCTGAATAGTTGCTGTCGCGCTATAACTGGGCTTTCTTATGAAACTCCGCTCTGGCGCGAGTATGACGGTATCCCTCTGACGCCATGACGTCACTGTGCTTCACTTGAGAACTGGGCTACTCGGCCGCTCCCGTGTGTCACAGTCGCTTCCATGTTCTCTTCAGCCTGCTCAGCATTTACAACTAACTGGCAGTTTGTCGGTCATTATTTCAACTGTCTTGGCTTCTGGTATCGCCGGTAAAGAACCTTAACAAAGTTTCAATGTTAGCCTGCGATATTATTCTGAGGTGAAACAACAGTATATTAGGGAAAGATGATTTTCTGATAGCTGCTTTCTCGTAGGAAGAACATTACGAACGAAAGAATGAAGATTTCTATGCGTTGAAACATGGTATAATGAAGTTAAATGTGAATTCATGGTGAGGGAAATAGAACTTTTAGGCCATATTGTAACATCAGGAATAACCGAAACCCACGAAAGATAGAAGCAATAAAAGACTGCCCATCTCTGAAAACAAAACAAAAAAAAACAATTAAAATCATATCTGAAAGGAACTTTTCACTATGCAACAAAGTTTCTGTTGATATGAAACCTCCTGACAGACAAAACTATGTGTAAAACCTAGACTCGAAATCGGGGCTACCCAAGCACAACAGGCCTTCACTGGTAATTGAGTAGCTCATTACGTAAAACCCGGGAAAGCAAAGGTCTTGAGTCCAAGTTCGGTCGGGTGCTCAGTTTTAATGAGCCAGGAAGTTTATCATTTATTGGTCTTTGCTATTTTTACCACACACACGGGAAGAGTCAAGACTTCAGTGATCCTGATTTGTGCAATTTGCTAAAGAAAAATGGTGTTTTCATCTGTCCATAAAAACTCTTTGAAAAGCTAAGGGGAGGACTTAACGAAAGACCAAATCTTGCATCATCCAGATTTCACTTCACCATTCCATATGGAAACTGACTCCTGTGAGTATGCTATTTCCGCTCATATTTTCCATGGCATAGGGGAAGGAAAAAAATGAAGAGTTTTACACAGTAGCTTCCAGAAGTAGGACAATCAAAATATGAGAGGAAATGTAGTATTCCAGAAACAGAAGCTGTAGCTGCTGCCTGGAGCGTTAAAACCTTTAAAGCGGTTCTATGGAGACACAAACTTCTGGTTCGTAATACCCAAAGAGAGCTAACATTTTTAAACAATTGCCATCTGCTACGCAGCAGACTAACTACATGAGCATTATATATAATTAAGACGAGACGCTCAACAATCACTTCAATGCAGGTGCCCAGCAAGCTTGAACGCTTAGGGAATCGGCGAAACGTTGCGAGTAATGAGGATAATGGGCAAATGGCGCTACGTTAGTAGTGTGTGGTATAAGCTGAGAGTTTGGGTCTGATGTGAGGCGTGCTAGGTAGTCCTTGCAGCTGCAATGAACACTTTGTCCGGATCACTAAGAGGTCAGAGCATCTGCCTAGTAAGCAGGAGACCCTGGTTCGAATCCCAGTCCAGCACAATGTCTGTAATTCCTTCGTGTCTTAATTCACAGTGGCTGCTGGATCCAAATGGTGTCTATTCTTTCAGACATACTATATACAGGGAGGAGAAAAATTGTGTCACGAAATTTTAACGCTGTAGAGCTGATGCCAATAGGAACCAAAATTACTAATGTTGTGTAGGTCGACAACGCACCTTTTATAAACTACGGAAACTTTGCACCACGCGCTTCAATTGGCCGCGGGATTGCCCTGTTGCCGGATGCTCTGGGCAAACGCATGACCGCGAATGCTTTGCCGGAGATTGCGATGCATCCAAGGCGGCCCGCACGCTGGGTGGTAGCGCGCCAGCTCTCTATTCTGGGGGCGAATCCGCCGGGGTCCCGACACATCCATTGTAGTTTCATAATAAGACGTGCCGGGAAAAAACCCGTCAACAGCTGTTAGTTCACATACAGAAAGTCTTTTACAAATTGTATCGGCCCTGAAAATGACATTTTTTGTAGCTAGGGCATTGTTTACTTACAGCAGGTGTTCGAACTGGCGACTCTCTGCAGTGACACAAGCTTGGTAACGTCGAACGGCGTTTTTCTGAACTCTTTCAAAGGTTCCTCGCATTGCACTGATGTGATTGGTGGCGTGCTGTATGCGATCAATTCATTCCTCTTCATTTCTAGGTGGTTCGCGTCTGTGTGGGTGAAATGGAACCTTTAAGAATCCCCACAAAAAAAAGTACGGTGGCGTGAGGCCTGGTGATCGCGGGGGCCCATGGCCTACAAACACATTTGCCAGTTACCCAAACGTCGAAGCGTTCATTTAAATATCCGCGCACAGCACGACTGTTATGTGCCGGCGCCTCATCATGATGCAACCACATGCCTAGCATTATCTCCAGGGGAACATCGTCCAGCAGGCCGGGTAGATTTTCTTGCAAAAAGTGAAGGTAATTTGCCCCAGTAAGCCGAGGAGATAGACGGACCGGCCGAACCAGATGGTCACCCACAATATCTGCCCAAATGTTGAGCGAAAATCGTTCCTGGTGTCCGTGAAGTGACGTGAGAATTTCCCTTACCCAGTCATGAACGTTTGGGGTGTTGTAAGGGCCATCCGGATGGAAGGTGCATTCGTTGGTAAACAACACAATGGCAGGAAAGTCGGGATCTCGTGTAACACGTCGCAGAAAGCACCGGCATAACCCTAGCCTGTGCTCATAGGCCGCCACAGGGTCTGGGTCTTGGACAGGGTGGAAACTAAATGGATGCTGACCGTAATCCCTCAAGACGTCTCAGAGTAACCGATGAGTGACCCGCATGTCGTGTCAAGCCGCTCCAGTACTTGAGCGTAGGTGCTTCCTCGAAGCGCTCTTCAAATGTTGCATCCCGTCGTGTACGAGGTCTTACAGCATCACCATGATACCCCGCTAACTAGCCTGTTTTGCCAAGTCGCCGGTGAACTGATGTAAATTTTGCTGGTGTGGGTGGCGTCTTGATGGGTACCGTTCCCCATACAACAGTCGCGCTTCATATGCATTTCCGTCGGCTAGTCCATACACAAAAACCATATCTCGTTGTTCTTCAGACGTAATGCTTACTGTATGACCAAATCGCAGGTGACGTGTGTGCTCCGAAGCGAAACTTACGTATGAACGCCTCTGACGTGAGGTGGAGACAAACAGCAAGACCTGTTCTACACGTGTGCGTATCACATTGGAGCAGTGGCGGGGCGAGGGACGTATGTATCTGTGAACTGACAACCACAGCCTTCCCCGTCAACCGACGAACGTCAACAGGGCAATCCCACGGCCAATCGCAGCGCATGGCGCCAAGTTTCCGTAGTGTAAAAATGGTGCGTTGTCGACCTACAACATTAGTAACTTTGGTTTCTACTGGCGTGAGCTATCCAGGGTTAAAATTTCGTGACACTATTTTCCTCCACCCTGTATACAGGAAGTTGAGGGAATAACGAGAACAGAGAATGTGTGTAGAAATATGTGTCGCTATCAGAATGGCGACATAGCTCTGAAATTAGTGAAGGCCAAACTTGATGCTAAGAACCAAGTAAGCGAGAAATTACGAAAGTATTACAAATTAATGATGCTATATTGTCCTTGTAAAACAAGGAGAATAGGGAAGAACTCCATGCATGAGTTTAATGGCCAGCTAAATATGTGTCTGAGCTGGCAGAATATTTTCATTTAGCCTTTGTTCACTGTGGACTGAAAAATCGTGTGGATAGGATAATTGAAACTATACCCTTTATCAGCATCACTAGAAAAGTAACTGGAAGAATACATACACGTGATAAAAGTCAGAAGGCACAATTGACGAATATTAGAAACTGTGGTCCAATGCAAAGCATTCACTCTAACAGAAATTTAAAAATCCAGGCAATGGATCTTTGTAGTCCACAACCCAAAGTCTGGTAATATTGCATTTGTATTGGTCGGGTTACATGCATTTTCAAAATTTGTCAAGCAGTGTACTTTGTGTAAAACCACAACAAAAATAGCGTTCGCTAGATTGGAAGAAGACTATTTTGTAAAAAGCAGCAAAACTAGGAAACCAAAGGTAATATTATCCGATAAAGAATCTCAATTAATTTCCAACATAAAGGGGCAGAGGTTATTCATATATCTGCATATCACCCATTGAGTACACAGCTGAATGTCACATGGGCAGGTTAGTTACATACTCCAGAACATATTGCTACATCAACCACAGTCTGTGGGGCAAATATGTTGCTGAGACTGAAGGAATTATAAACACTGTGCCTCTGAATGAGGATATCATTGTGGTTTTGATGCTATATTGATAACCTGATAACCAAGACATTTGCGTTTGTTGATTCTTCTTCATGCAGAAATTGCGAGACGCTTTTTCGAATCGCGGTTACTGGATATAGTTAGGCAGTAATCAAGAAGAGCTACACAGGACCTATACTTGTTCTTGATGTTCTTGTAAGGGATGATGTATGAATAATTTCACCAGCGTGAAGTAAGAGGATTATCACAGTCACAGAGGTTTTTATTCTGAGTTGGGACTGATGATTCCAGTGCCTGGAATAAGATGACTGTGCTTATATAAGCGAAGTTTATGACTAATGATTAGTTTTGCCTGCCAGATATAAGAGGAATGTGGCCATTAATGAGGATTGAATGGATTAGACGCTAGTGCAGGAAGCTTTACAGCGGTTGAAAGGAACAAGGAAAGAAATCATAGCCTCTAGAGGATGAAGAAACACACTATATCGACCACATTTTGATGAGATTTCGATTTTTTATGCGTCTGTAAATGAAGGACTATTAATGAGATTCGATTTTCAATAGAGGCCACTTTATAATACTTTTATTGAAAGACGCGCCATGAAATGTGAAGTATACCGCCATGAACTAAATATGTTGACCGCTATGGAGACGAAAATATGATGGACTATTGGACTACAAGTACGGGCATGCAGTTAACATCTCCTACAGAAATATTCTGTGGTAAGGAAACAAAATGAAGATTGAAGAGTAATGTGGTTGCAACATAGCTGAAACCCTTTTCCACGGACATGTTTCACGAATAATTATAGTAAATTGTTTGGATACTCTCAGTAATGCATTGAATGAGGTAGGTTTATGTGGTAACAAGAAATTCAGGTGACTTTGAGTAATGTGTTCCAAAACTTTTTCAGTAACGGATGTAAAACTTAAAATAGAAATTCGAGTATCGAGGGTGTCAGAACGTGTGTATCTGCATCAAAATTTTGTACACAAGAATAAGCTTCCATGGATGGAATGAAATAGTAATTAAGATGTGAGTCAGAGGAAGGATTATCCTTGGGCACTGAATGTAAATACGCAAGTAAAGAGTAAGTACAAGATAGAATAGTTAGTGACATATGATGTATACATATTTTTCTTATGTGTGAAATGTTAAAAAGTTAATTATTTATCTATCACAGAGCATCTTTAATTAATAGATTATGTTTATGTGCTACTGAAATTGCCAAGTTACAGGGAGCATAGGAGAATGTAATGGCAAGATGAAGTTGCTTCTTTCTATTTGGTCTCTTTGGTCTCATCATGCATTATTCACTTCCCTTCATATGAAATTATAATTTCCAGAGACATATTAAGCCTAAGCTTTATCTATAGTGAATAAAGGCCAAGGCAATGAATTAAAATTTCTACCAAAGCCAGGATTCGAACTTGGATCTCGTGCTTACTAGGAAGATGTGCTAACCACGGCATCACCACAGCTCAGCAGCTGCCAGTACTGCCTGGACTACTACGGTGCATCTCTCTCCCTAGCGTAATCCGCACGGGTGTGTTAGCTACAGTGTCAGAGTGGAACAGTGGTTAACGCATACGCCTAATGAACAGGAGAGCTCGGTTTGAATCCCAACCTTGGTGCAAATTTTAGTTCATTGTTTTGGCCAGTGTTTGGTATCATAGATAAAGCTGAGACTTAACCCCTAACTGGTACATCCAAAAGTGTGAACACACAAGGTGCACGTGACTCCTCAGGACCCAGGCAAATTTTGAACATGTTTTAGAAGATAAAATTTAAATATTAACTATTTAATATGGTAGTATTAATGCCAATACAAAACTATTTTCATTATTTCTGGCCATCTCTTTCGAAATTATATAAAAAGTGAACTAGTTAAAGCACAAAAAGTGAAAAACATACATTTATCAAGTCCTACTAATGAGCTACAAACATTAACCAATATAACTGAAACCACACATTTACAATCATAATGGACTGTTCTTCAAAGATTTAAACCAAAAGAAAAGTTCAAATACAGTATAAAGATTTCTGCAGGCATAGCTTCTGGGAAGATTCTGTGGTAACATTTTCAGCCGAATGACATACCTTATTTATGAAAATGGCGGAAAGTAGTAGCAACTGCTTAAAAAGCTCAGGTTTTAGATAATTTATTGTTTTTACCGGTTAAATTCAGTATTTTTACTCGTCCAAACCACGGAAAAACTTTGAGCACAAAACACACTGTCATTTCTGCTTATATCAACAATAACACCATCCACTGGTTCGTCCTGAGTATCGATGATATCTTCTTCAGTCATTTTTATGAAATCTGGTACAATAAATCCAAAATATTGCAAGTGATGTTAAGAAAAAGAACTTTCACTGCAGGTACTGTTGGGTCCTTGGGGCCCATGTGCTTTTATAGATGCAAAACTAGCAAAGCCGCACCTGCGACAATGCTGTGGGCTGGAAGCCAACTGAATGCGAGCCAGTGGTGCTGCACGCCTTGCAGTGCTGGAAAAAATGAATTTCCCATGTGTACCAGTTATGGACCTCTTGAATGTATAATTTCTTATGAAAAGGAATTAATAACGGAAGATTTGACCAAACAGAAAGAAACAAACCCAATGAAGGAAATGGCTTGAAGTTGATATTAAAAGTACAAATAGATTAAGAGAGAGTAAAATTCATGTGGGAGAGAACTTTCTATATGGCTTATTTTGTTTTATTATGATAATACTTCCTTTACATACCCATGTTAGATGTTTCTGTTTATTCACAGATGAGTTATTAGTAGAAAAGTGCTGGATGTTTTGTTGACTTATAGATGGGTTCAACGTAGGTTAAAGTAGTGTCTGGGTAATTATTGGAACGTGACTGTATGATTAGAAGGTGTGATATGCATTCGGGAAATAATACATCAATTATTTCCGGATAATGACTCACTCCTCCTGTAGCGTATAGAGGGTTGTAGGGCAGCAGATAGGAATGAAATTGCGGTAACATGTAAGGTGTTATAATTTTATTTACAACACCTGTCTACAATAAATACTAAAGGTGTGTCCATTTACTGTAGAGATGTACAGAGATTTGTGATATTTTTGTGGCCTAGTTTACCATGTTAATGATCAACAAATTCTGTAAATTATGATAGGTACCCCATTTGTTTTTTAAAGTACATGGGGAAAAGTAGTGATAAAAAAGTCCGTAATTTTGTACATTTATATACATGCCATTATGATTGATTTTTTGAATGTTAAGAATGACCAGGAGAAGGGAGGAAACCATCTCAATGTCTTCCCCCTTTCCGTCTCCCCCTCCACAGTCACCAAGTGCTGGCTGGGGCAGCTCTGAATGGGAGCAGAGGACAGCCCCGAGTGCGCCATGGGCGGTGAAAGGGTGGTCCAGTTGGGCCGCTGGCTCAGTTAGCTACCCCACCACCCTACTTTAGGCTAACGTCACACTTTCGCTGGAGAGAGAGGGCAGTTGTCTGCTCTTTCAAACGGAATCACCGACCTTCGTTAACAGCTGCAACATTTAAGGAGTGCAGCGCCTGATGGTTCTAACAGCAAACGGGGTGATCCCGAAACTTGTGTGGAAATGAGAATGATTGAGTGACGGCCTGTTGCAGCACACATGTCCAAGAACACTCACCGAGTTGTGCGACAACCTATTACCCAGTACAAAACGCCAGTAAGGGCCGAAGTCGTTTGTGTGTGTGCATGCGCGCGCACGCGACTCAAAAGGATGCTACACACCTCGATTTACATTTACATATATACAAGAATTGTAAAGACGAGAAACTGTGAGCTCGAGGCAGGATATAAGTGATATGTACCATGTCATAAGAAGTAGCAGTACCTGATTTCTGATAACAGTATGAAGCTTAAGAATGGTCCATTCTGTCATTAGCGGACAACACTAACCTGGTGACGAGGAGCTGACATCTTCCTGGTGCCTGTCATAGGCATCATGAGCAAAGTATACGTCAGGTGAGATGTCACATTTGCCTGTTGATATACACTCCATCCCGACACACTGAAGTCACTTGCTAAGTGGCGAACGAGGTGAGTTGGATCGTAGAGGTACGACGCGAGTCGCCGAGCTGATCTCTGTCGTCGCTGATCAACGGTCCTTCTACACTCATATCTAGCCATATCCAGCCCCCCTCCCCTCAAGTGTTCCACCAAGTCGCCTACCTACTTAATAACTTTTGTAATGTAGTTCTTTAATAACGTGTTGTATGCATTATAGTTTCATTTTGTAGTGATATCTCATGATTTCCTTTTGTTTCCATTAGCCCTTTTCTGGGCCAGTTCCACATCCAACTAAACAAGACTTTGCAGATTTAAAACCTATTTTTATCTGTGTTTGAAGGCGTTTACTTATGTAGCTGATACATAAGTGTCAGAGATATATTGAGGCTTTGTCACTACATCCACGTGAACTAACTTTTCATTACGAAGATAGTTTCTCCACTTGTTTCCTTTTTTGGACATAGAGCTTTTGCCACTTGTTAAATATTTTCAAATAC
Source organism: Schistocerca nitens (assembly GCF_023898315.1). Classification (NCBI taxonomy): domain Eukaryota; kingdom Metazoa; phylum Arthropoda; class Insecta; order Orthoptera; family Acrididae; genus Schistocerca; species Schistocerca nitens. The sequence goes on along the minus strand of NC_064619.1, from coordinate 1,026,530 downwards.
AGCTAATGCTCTCGGAAAGAAGTATGCCATTCGTTCTTTAGGTTTGTATGTGTGCTAAATGACAATCTGGGCCCATACTCCTGACTCCTGTCGCAAACGAATTAATATTAAACATCCAGTCTGACAACCGACGAAAAAGAGATAGGTTAATAAAATGAACATGGTGAGATGCTGGTGTGTGTCCCACTACTTGCAATTTGAGAGATACATCCGCCTGCTGCGATTAAAAGTCGGTTAAATAATTTTTTTGTGAGCCTAACGGGGCAGAAGCGATTGCAATCAACCTCTTAATCTGCTCCTTTTAATAGAATCTAGATACACGCTTTGGTACTTCTCTTCACAGGTCAGATCTTACTGGAATACATAGTGTTATGATGGATTCCTCTAAGAGCAGCTAAAATTGTTGTTTATTAAAACATACCGGATGCGTGACCTAAAGCAACATCATCAGGTGCAACAGTCTTAAAAGATCATAGGCATACCCATCGCTCCTTGTCAAAAATTACTATTCTGTAAATACTGTCAACACTGTGACGAGCGAAAAGTAACGAAAACGTGCTCCGTTCATTTGTATGAGGTAATGTTGAGATGGCCAAGTGACACTCGTGGGTCTAGTGCCTCTTAGGACAGAGTAGCTCTCTTTGAGTCCCTCCGACAAATCAGAGCCTTCATGTAACGCGTTCAGAGGAGGCTTTGTCCAGGGCGGTCGCTTTTCAAACGCTTCAGATGTCCCTCACGCCAGGACCCCAGAGGTATGTGCAGCAGCAGACAGCATTCTGATTAACGGTGAGGTTCCACCTCTTGCAGGTGCCATGGCATCAGTCCAAAACACACAGCTCAAATGGTTCAAATGGCTCTGAGCACTATGGGACTTAACATCTGTGGTCATCAGTCCCCTAGAACTTAGAACTACTTAAACCTAACTAACCTAAGGACATCACACACATCCATGCCCAAGGCAGGATTCGAAACTGCGACCGTAGCAGTCGCGCGGTTCCGGACTGAGCGCCTAGAACCGCGAGACCACCGCGGCCGGCCACACAGCTCAGACATCACCTCCACACGACATGCTGGTGCAAGTCGAGGGTTGACAGCCTGCTGATTAAGTTAGAAGTTCACCCCCAGCAGACGTACCAACGCCAAAGGATTTTACTAAAACTGTGGGATGATTTCAGAGACTCTCGAAAAATAATCAGACTGGTAGAGTATGCTATCGGCATGTTGGTATATGGAAATCTCAGTGTTTTCACACACTCGGGGTAGGAGTATCTTGTACTTCTTGTGCATGAACTGTCCACCATGAAATGCTTTCGTATCGTGCCTCTTGCCCGTCGTGCATTAGCTTGTCACTTCGAAATCCAATGCAATATCTGGCTATATTTGAGTCACATGACACAGTGAAACGTTCAGCTTACCGTGGCCACACAAGCGCTCTTTTATCAAAACAGCAGACACCCAGAACCAGTCACTCAAGAATGCGTAACTCAGTGTGAAATTTAGTTTGAATCAAAACCGCAATCTTTCCTTCAGAGCTGAGCATTTATATTTTGTACTGAAACAAGTGTTTTCCCGATGTATAATTTTTTTGCATTGTAATTACTTTAGGTCTAGGACAACAAGTCACAAATTTTATAAAGAGTAAGTTTTTTTAAATGTGATATGAACCGTCTTTCAATTTTTAAGTCTGCACTCTTTAACAATGAAACGAATTTAACGACCGTCACACTCCTTCCTTCACTATTTGACGTTGGATACTAAACAAAAAACATTTATGTGAAATCGTTAATATTGTCTAGTGCGTAATCTTCTACGTTTACTTGAAACATTAATAAAGGAAAAGTTTTTGTGGGAGAATATTTCGAAAGTATTTGACATAATAGGTAAGAGTTTTCTTTCATTCTCGTAGCACTTTTTCCGTGCAGTGCCTTTAATTTTAGGACTCTAAATTAAATTAGAAACAGGATGGGACTACAGAAACAACAATGGTATAGTTCGAGCAAGAAAGATAATAAACTGCTCTAGTTACTTGAACCATTTACGTTGTTCATTGAAGCTGTCTTTTCACATTAGACCTACTTATTATCACGTTAGTTTTCTGAATGTAAGCAAATAGTGCGCCAATGATTTGGAGAAAGGTCAGCAAGCAACTGTTTGAAAAAATACGCACACCGCTTTATTTACAGGGTTACGGATGTCAGCAAGTAAAGGAAAGAAAGGAAAATACCCCTGCAGAAAATCAGTGTCTGTGTTCTTGCAAGAGCTCCTGCTTCTCAGTATTTCGCTTCCCAGAACATTTCCCTCTTGTGCCGTATACATCCCATCGAGACAACACGAATCAAGGGCTCAGCAAATAAACTCGAAAACGCAGTAACCAATGGAATACAGCTTTCTAAATGAAATAAAATGTTACGCAGCATTCGGAGAAAAACTCTTGTTTCACCCTCGTCTGGGATCTGTCGCTTCTTTCGGTAACACGAAAACATGGTCCAGAGCAAACTGGAGATGAGTTAAGTGCTTGCTATGAATGTAAAAGCACAAATCAAATTTAAACGAAAGAGGAACTCGATTTTTATAGTTGGTAGCACTACTGTTTCCTCTGTTGTCTGTATGAGGTTCATTCCGTCTTGGATAAGGCAATGTGGCACTTGGAGGGGGATTGTGACTACCCCATTTCTCGTCGTGATCGATCCATCCTGTGATATGCACGGAGGCTATTTTCTAGACTCTGAAGCGTCCCCTTTGAAAAATTAATGACTTACTGTGCTGATAAACGTCTTCGTTATTTGATTTTCAAACAGCTGAGCAGAACTGAACGTACTCAGACATTTCTCACTTTACTTATTCTGATCAACACTAAACTGACACACAATATTTTTAGCACAACGCAATCTGACTTTCAATAATCCCTACAAAAGAATGGCCCTGACAAAAAATAACCTACACCTTTCATGAATCACTTACCTCACAAAAATCTTCGTTACTCGAACTACTGCAATACAACGAGCGCCAATACTGCCAGCTAAATAAAATATTCTAACTACTGAAGGCACCAACTACTGATAGGCACAGTTAGCAAATGAAAGATTTTGATAGAGAACAAACAATGTATTTACCTTAATAATGTTCGAAAGTCATTATATATATATATATATATATATATATATATATATATATATATATATATATATATATATATATATATCAGTTCATGATATACAGTATTACAAATTTACTCTTTCTGATGGACACACGTCCAGATGGTCCGCTCTCAAAATTCTGCCATCTCTCTCCTCACATCCACCACTGCTGGCGGCTCACCTCCAAACTGCCCAACGCTACGCGCTGTTCACATCCAACTGCCCAACACTACAATAGCAATATTTCAACAATGCCAACCAGCCACAGACTGCACACAGCACAGTCAGTTACCAACATAAAAACCTAAACACCCCACTTACTGTGGTAGATAACAAAAAATTATTGGCAGTAAATCTGAAATCTTCCCCCATGAACCATGGACCTTGCCGTTGGTGGGGAGGCTTGCGTGCCTCAGCGATATAGATGGCCGTACCGTAGGTGCAACCAAAACGGAGGGGTATCTGTTGAGAGGCCAGACAAACATGTGGTTCCTGAAGAGGGGCAGCAGCCTTTTCAGTAGTTGCAGGGGCAACAGTCTGGATGATTGACTGATCTGGCCTTGTAACATTAACCAAAACGGCCTTGCTGTGCTGGTACTGCGAACGGCTGAAAGCAAGGGGAAACTACAGCCGTAATTTTTCCCGAGGACATGCAGCTTTACTGTATGATTAAATGATGATGGCGTCCTCTTGGGTAAAATATTCCGGAGGTAAAATAGTCCCCCATTCGGATCTCCGGGCGGGGACTAAACAAGAGGACGTCGTTATCGGGAGAAAGAAAACTGGCATTCTACGGATCGGAGCGTGGAATGTCAGATCCCTTAATCGGGCAGGTAGGTTAGAAAATTTAAAAAGGGAAATAGATAGGTTACAGTTAGATATAGTGGGAATTAGTGAAGTTCGGTGGCAGGAGGAACAAGACTTTTGGTCAGGTGATTACAGGGTTATAAATACAAAATCAAATAGGGGTAATGCAGGAGTAGGTTTAATAATGAATAAAAAAATAGGAGTGTGGGTTAGCTACTACAAACAGCATAGTGAACGCATTATTGTGGCCAAGATAGACACAAAGCCCACGCCTACTACAGTAGTACAAGTTTATATGCCAACTAGCTCTGCAGATGATAAAGAAATTGATGAAATGTATGACGAGATAAAAGAAATTATTCAGGTAGTGAAGGGAGACGAAAATTTAATAGTCATGGGTGACTGGAATTCGTCAGTAGGAAAAGGGAGAGAAGGAAACATAGTAGGTGAATATGGAGTGGGGGGGAAGAAATGAAAGAGGAAGCCGCCTTGTAGAATTTTGCACAGAGCATAACTTAATCATAGCTAACACTTGGTTCAAGAATCATAAAAGAAGGTTGTATACCTGGAAGAATCCTGGAGATACTAATAGGTATCAGATAGATTATATATTGGTAAGACAGAGATTTAGGAACCAGGTTTTGAATTGTAAGGGGCAGATGTGGATTCTGACCACAATCTATTGGTTATGAACTGCAGATTGAAACTGAAGAAACTGCAAAAAGGTGGGAATTTAAGGAGATGGGACCTGGATAAACTGAAAGAACCAGAGGTTGTAGAGAGTTTCAGGGAGAGCATAAGGGAACAATTGACAGGAATGGGGGAAAGAAATACAGTAGAAGAAGAATGGGTAGCTCTGAGGGATGAAGTAGTGAAGGCAGCAGAGGATCAAGTAGGTAAAAAGACGAGGGCTAATAGAAGTCCTTGGGTAACAGAAGAAATATTGAATTTAATTGATGAAAGGAGAAAATATAAAAATGCAGTAAATGAAGCAGGCAAAAGGGAATACAAACGTCTCAAAAATGAGATCGACAGGAAGTGCAAAATGGCTAAGCAGGGATGGCTAGAGGACAAATGTAAGGATGTAGAGGCTTGTCTCACTAGGGGTAAGATAGATACTGCCTACAGGAAAATTAAAGAGACCTTTGGAGAGAAGAGAACCATTTGTATGAATATCAAGAGCTCAGATAGCAACCCAGTTCTAAGCAAAGAAGGGAAGGCAGAAAGGTGGAAGGAGTATATAGAGGGTTTATACAAGGGCGATGTACTTGAGGACAGTATTATGGAAATGGAAGAGGATGTAGATGAAGATGAAATGGGAGATACGATACTGCGTGAAGAGATTGACAGAGCACTGAAAGACCTGAGTCGAAACAAGGCCCCGGGAGTAGACAACATTCCATTAGAACTACTGATGGCCTTGGGAGAGCCAGTCATGACAAAACTCTACCATCTGGTGAGCAAGATGTATGAGACAGGCGAAATACCCACTGACTTCAAGAAGAATATAATAATTCCAATACCAAAGAAAGCAGGTGTTGACAGATGTGAAAATTACCGAAATATCAGTTTAATAAGTCACGGCTGCAAAATACTAACGCGAATTCTTTACAGACGAATGGAAAAACTGGTAGAAGCGGACCTCGGGGAAGATCAGTTTGGATTCCGTAGAAATGTTGGAACACGTGAGGCAATACTAACCTTACGACTTATCTTAGAAAACTGATTAAGAAAAGGCAAACCTACGTTTCTAGCATTTGAAGACTTAGAGAAAGCTTTTGACAACTTTAACTGGAATACTCTCTTTCAAATTCTGAAGGTGGCAGGGGTAAAATACAGGGAGCGAAAGGCTATTTACAATTTGTACAGAAACCAGATGGCAGTTATAAGAGTCGAGGGGCATGAAAGGGAAGAAGTGGTTGGGAAAGGAGTGAGACAGGGTTGTAGCCTCTCCCCGATGTTATTCAATCTGTATATTGAGCAAACAGTTAAGGAAACAAAAGAAAAATTCGGAGTAGGTATTAAAATTCATGGAAAAGAAGTAAAAACTTTGAGGTTCGCCGATGACATTGTAATTCTGTCAGAGACAGCAAAGGACTTGGAAGAGCAGTTGAACGGAGTGGACAGTGTCTTGAAAGGAGGATATAAGATGAACATCAACAAAAGCAAAACGAGGATAATGGGATGTAGTCAGATTAAATCGGGTGATGCTGAGGGGATTAGATTAGGAAATGAGACACTTAAAGTAGTAAAGGAGTTTTGCTATTTAGGGAGTAAAATAACTGATGATGGTCGAAGTAGAGAGGATATCAAATGTAGACTGTCAATGGCAAGGAAATCGTTTCTGAAGAAGAGAAATTTGTTAACATCGAGTATAGATTTAAGTGTCAGGAAGTCGTTTCTGAAAGTATTTGTATGGAGTGTAGCCATGTATGGAAGTGAAACATGGACGATAACCAGTTTGGACAAGAAGAGAATAGAAGCTTTCGAAATGTGGTGCTACAGAAGAATGCTGAAGAGAAGGTGGGTAGATCACGTAACTAATGAGGAGGTACTGAATAGGATTGGGGAGAAGAGAAGTTTGTGGCACAACTTGACTAGAAGAAGGGATCGGTTGGTAGGACATGTTTTGAGGCATCAAGGGATCACAAATTTAGCATTGGAGGGCAGCGTGGAGGGTAAAAATCGTAGAGGGAGACCAAGAGATCAATACACTAAGCAGAATCAGAAGGATGTAGGTTGCAGTAGGTACTGGGTGATGAAGAAGCTTGCACAGGATAGAGTAGCATGGAGAGCTGCATCAAACCAGTCTCAGGACTGAAGACCACAACAACAACAACAAATCTGAAATGATGCCAGACTACACACCATCAAACAGAAAATTCAAAACGTTTCGAAGAATCGTTAAAGCTCTTCTTGGAAAGATTAATATCAACCAGATTGTCTCTTCAAAGAAGAAGTTGGTAAATTTCCTTTAGTACACGTCTATGGCTACAAATATTTTTGTCATCAGACTACCGGTTTGGGTCCAGATTGGGCGTCTTCAGATCTGTTTAAAAAAACATGTCCTAATACAATTTTTATAAAATAGATCTGAAGATGGTCATTATAGGCCGAAGCCGGTAGTCTGAGGCCAAAAACATTTGTGACCATAGACGTGTAGTAAAGGAAATTTATTCTACATTCTGGTCACTGTTCAATTTACGACCATGTCGCAGCTTGTGAAAGATGAAGCTGGTGTTCACAGGGGATTAAGAAACGAACTATGTCGGTCTCTTCTAGGAATGATGCCACCGGGAATTTCTTTACCGTAAGACAACATTCGTCTGCAGATTGCATGTGGCTCACAGCGACCATTGTAATCCTTACGCCGGGAAGTTTAAACACATTCTGAGTGTAGTCACGGTCTCGCACTAGGCGAGCTTTACTTGTTTTCCAGACTTGTAACCTGGAAGGATGGATTTGTGGTATAAGTACTGAGTTACAGAACGCAGTCTTAAATTTGTAGAGCAAGAAGACGGATTAAACAGCATTATTCGACTTAAAACTTAAACGGGTATCATTTTACTGCCACGTAAGAAGTGGACTTTTACGGATGTAGTATAAATAAAAGGACATAAAAACTGAGAATGTGCAACATTAATATCAAGCACATACAGAAAATAAGTTGTTAAGTCAATGTTTTAGGCAGGAGCACACGTTAAGTATGGCAACGTGCCGCCAAGTATGATATCGGTTATCAGGTAATCATTGTCGCCAGTAAGAGGTCCTGCTGGTTCAGCAGCCATTATTTAGAGGAGGACGACGAATTACACGGAGCTTCCAGGATGACTGTGTAAGCAACAGAGTAACCCGGTATTGCGGACTAATACTGTTACAAATCGCTTGTGAGACCTAAGGGGGTGAATTTTTCGAAGTTCGACTTATTTTTTCAACGTTGTATGCTTCGAAACTTTAAAGTCAAGGTGTTGAAATTGAAATACTAAAAGTGGATGTTAGCGTACGTGCAACTGCTCCCAAGTTCACCACCAGAAGATAAGGATGTCATATTTACATTCTGGTCTTTCGTACCGTGATACCATGATGTCCTTCCGTTGCTTACCTTGGGGCACTTTTGAAAAATATCCGGAACGACGTACCGGCTACTTGCAGCTCACCGCAAAATAATACTGTTAAAATATGGTTTCTACATTATCTTTGACTTGGAAACTTGACCTCACAATGATGCCACCGGGAGGTAAGATGTTACTGTTTCCCTCGCGATTTGTTTTATTTCGTAGAGGTAGTGAGTGATTATTCCTTCTTACAAACCGTGTAGCAGAGTGACTATTAGACAAAGATCAATATACAGCATTTCGATTGTGCTTGCTTGCCTTGCTTAACCCGCGATTGGGAGTTAGTAAGTCGTTGTTTTATTCACCAAACAGACTGGTAATACTTATGTGGTTTTTTCCTATCTTGCCGATTCAGGAATCGAGCAGAACGCGATTACAGTAAGTGTAGCAGATGGTCCGAATGGTAGTAATCAGTGTGAGGGTCTGTCATAGTAATTATTCTAGTACATGAGACGTTTATTTGAAACTTCCATTTTCATTACCATCGTCAGACCAACGTTCCCATCTCATGTCGTTCTGAAGTAATAGCAAATAACATTTTGTGATTAATGCTAGTCCGGATTTTTTTCTGCCTACCTATGATGCCTATTAGGAGTCACTGTCGTATATCAGGATCAGTTTTGTAAATGTATGATACGGCACGCTGCGGAACGACATAACTGCGCCTGCCGAGCTCTTGCCTTACTCTTTTCAGGCCGTGTGGCATTGTCGGTCCCTGTTTGAGCAAACGTATCTACGATTCAGTTTCTTTATCCCATATATAAGCGTAAGAACTGGTCGTTAGTGCCATAGAGAGTTGTTTATTGGTTGAGCCGAAACAGAATAACTTCGCAGTAATGACAGATTGCACCGTTGTGCAATGTACGTCCCAGCGCCTCTTTAAACGTGCTTGGATATGGTCAGATGCATATCGATACCATTACTAGAAGAGTACACTTGAATGTTAACAGTCGCCATACATCTTCATCTATCTTTCTGTATATGGATGTATAAATTAAATTCCCCCACCGCGTGCTTCTGTCTTTATGTTCTTTATGTTCAGGCTAATCTCAGGAACTACTGTAGGGTTTGTGTATATACTTCATAAATATTTAGTGCAAATTCGTTGAACTAGGTGAATTAAAGTCACTCCCGACTGATGAAACGCTGTCATTTCCATTTCTTGGAGTCGTCTATAAACATTATAAATTGAAATCCTCGGCCGAGAATTTCTGCCTGTATGAGGAGAGTAATCTCAGGAACAACAGTAGGGACGTTCATACGATTTTCACCGATATATATGTATTCTCATTCACGAATAAAGTTTGTGGGGACTCGAACCAGCCCTAAAGTCTCGCGACGACGAAGACGAGCAGAGGCGCGAGCTGCCACTGAGTCGCTAGACGACTTTCCGTGAAGGGCGGTACTTCAGCGCCACCCTTGTGAAGCCCGGCCGCGTCGCTAGCCTTTATATACGAGGTCTGTTCAAAAAATTCCGGAACTTTGGGTACAAAATTTTTCTACGCTTACCTTTTACCTATTTGTATGTCTGCTACGAAGTACTCTACTCCACAAATGATACACTGCTCATAACGCCGTTTTCGCTTCCGGAAGCAGTCTTAATACACCTCTTGCTGGACCGCACGAAGCACCGTCTGCGAATTTTCTGTCATCTCACCTACTGTTGCAAATCTTCGTCCTTTCGACAGGGTTTTCGATTTTAGAAACAGAAAAAATTCCACAGGGGCCGGTCCAAGAGAGTACGAAGAATGAGGCATCGTAGTGATTTCGATTTTTGTGCAACAGTCACGCATCAACAGGTATGAATGTGCCTGTGCATTATCGTGATGCAAGAGCCTTGGATTGACTCGCCACATTTCAGGTCGTTTCCTTCTCACATTTTCTCGCAGGCGTCGCAACACGTCCAGATAGTATAATCGATTAACGGTTTGACTCCGGTACGAATTCATAATAAACTAATCCTTCGAAGTCAAAGAAAACTATCGGCAATGCTATGACATTTGACCTGACCTGCCTAACTTTGTTTGGTCTTCAAACTTTCCCGACCCATTGTGAAGACTCAAAATTGAACATCATAACAGTAAACCGACGTCTCATCACCAATTATGACTCTCTTAAGGAACACCACGTTTTCATTTGCGCCATCCAAAAGCTCTTCACAGATTGCAAGGCGAAGAGGTCTTTCTGATCTTGACTCATAAGCCGTTGGACTAACTTAGCGGCAACACGATGCATTTCAAGGTTGTGTCAGGATTTCATGAATTTCATAACATGATCCAAATGAAATTTTACATTCTGTCCGAAAGAACAGAAACCATTTTAGTATATATATAGTTAAGGCTCACCGGCCACTTGACCATCTTCTTCTTCTGTGCAGATGCACAAGCAGTACCCGAACTCTTACGGGAATCGGCAACGCACCGCGAGTAATAATGGGCGGGGGCACTACGAATGTAGTGCGGGACAATAAGTTGAGAATGTGGGATTCGCGGGATGCGTGCCAGAGATGAGTCCCTGCAGTCGCACTACCTTCTGTGTCCTCGGTGGCTCAGATGGATGTCGGCACGGTATCTCAGCGTATTCGGTCAGAGGGTTAGCCTCCCTCTGTAATAAACAAACTGAGTTAATCGATCAACAACGAACTTAAACTGATGTCTTACGACATCCGCCCCGAGCAGATGCAACGAACAAAAGCGAACAAAATGAGATTAAAAAAAAAAAAAAGATGGATAGAGCGTCTGCCATGTAAGCAGCAGATCCCGGGTTCGAGTCCCGGTCGGGGCACACATTTTCATCTGTCCCCGTTGACGTATGTCAACGCCTGTAAGCAGCTAAGGGTGTTCATTTCATTGTAATTTCATTAATTATAAATGATGGACTCTTTTCTCATCTCTTTTAACAACGTAGCAGTAGCAATAATTATTTTTGCAAATAAGGATGAATTTTTTAGGCCCATTTCTTTTTACCCAATATATACCCCGGGAAAGAGTAGAAAGTAATTTTCTCGTTAGATGCTTCATTTAAAAATAAAGTAATAATGGTAGCGTGTAGCTCAGTGGCAGAGTCGTTCAGTTTGACGTCACTTCAGCGATATGCGTGTCCGTAACTTACCTCAGTTGTCCAGCCTGGGAAACCATAAGTGGAAAACACTGAGCATGCCGTGTTCACTTTCGGTAAACACTTTCAATGTCAACGGGAAAACAGAATGAAATTTTATTTCCGAAGACGAGGGAATCAGAACCACGTGTCATTGATGGCAAATCTTCACATCATTGAGAAGTGAAGATTAGGTTAACCCTCGTACTACCAGGATTTTTTTTTTTTTTGTTTCACTAAGTACCACTGGGCACACATAATTCCCAAGTAATTTACAACGGATATGTTGGCAGTATTTTCACGAACTAACATAAAATCATACATTAGAGCTGTTCAACGTAACAGTAAACGTTCTATTTTCATAAATTTTACGTTGAAGAAACAAAAAGAAGTTTAGATTGGGGTCATACTGGCCCCAGTGATACTCAGTACGAAAAACCATGAATGAATTGAAATGTTTTGTAAATGTAAAACTGAACGGAACGTCTTTGGTTACAAAAGACTCAGAGGGAGAAAGTCATTTCAAAGAAATAGCTTTGAAAACAAGAAAGGTATGATTTTATAATGTGCTTATGGGGTTATATTCACCCCAGTTGTGCTGGGAAGGGTGGAAAAACAGCTGATGGAAGAAACACTAACAACGGGTGCCAAAAAGTTGCAAATATTATAATGGCTGTTGCAGATGTTTTTTACAACAGCTGCCCAACATAAAATTTATGATTCTATTTTCACAAATGTAACGTTCAAGAAACAAAAAAAATTAAGTTGAGGTGATTTTGACCCAAGTAGTGCTCAGTGAAAAAACCGTGAGTAAATTTTAATGTTTTGTAAATATGAAAATGAACAAACCACATTGGATACGATGGACTCCGACGGAGGAAGTAATTTTTTAAAATAATAGCTTTGGAAACTATTCAAGCACATTCCCAATGTGCTCATGGGATCATATTGACCCTATTGGTAACAGGAGAGTTAAAGGGCAGACTAGGTATTTCTATGGTCTCATTGGGATTCGACCCCACAACTTCCTGGTTTCCTAGCACGCACCTTACCCCTAGACGACTACGCCCGACAGAGAACAGCATGAAACGCCAATCAAGCAAAGGCTTAATTCACATATGGCACCTAACAGCTAGGCTTACGTGCGACGGTTGCCACAAGGTATGTATATTCGTGAGAACACCGTAAAAGCCCTGCAATTTGCACTGTCTGCTCGTACATATATTCTGTGGCATATTAAATGGTAAACATGCCGCCGCAGCATCCAACACGCGTCGTGCGCGTGCCTCGGCGCATCTGGATCAAGCCTAGGGCAATTACATCGCAGCCGGCGGAGCTCCGGCGCTCGCGCCGAGCCGAAGCGAGCCGGAGGGAGCCGAGCGCGGCCGAGCGCGCCGGCTCGTGGGCCGCCGCCCTGCAGCGCCGCCGGCGCCATATCGATCAGCGGCGGCGCGCGGCGGGCGGCGGGCCTCGTTATTATGGCGAGCGACGAGCCGCCCTCCCCCGGGAACTCGAGCACAGATTGGGGAGCGAAACAGGAAAGAAGAAGAAGAAGAAGAAATAACGGAAGTGCCGCCAAACAAGGAGCGGCCCGACACCGCCGCCGTCCCGGCTGGTAACCGCTGGCGTGACTGACGCTTGTCACAATCTGTGTAGGCCATGCTACGTCGAGCGTGTCTTCAGCGACAGAATTACTGACAGATAATGCGTGTGGGCTGTGATCTGATGTTTCTGTTGCAGCAATGGTCTACCGTCTTCGGAGATAAAATTCCGATATGTGATCCAGGTGACAAGGAATGTGATTAGCCAACATCAGCACGACATTCTCAGCATTTTCCAATTCTGCTTCACCATTTTTCTCTCATATAAGGCTTTATCTTTTGAAGAACGCAATGGGAAAAAACTGTGTTGAGAAGCATTGCTTTTTGTATTGCCATATCAATTCAAACTGGGTAATTGGAACTGTTTCTTTAACAGTTTAAACGTGTGGTATTCAACGTATGAAGTACCATGTGAATGTCAATAGTTTCGTAACCTGTCGGTCTTGGAAGACACTTACCTCGTACAAATGTTCTGTGGCAGTTTCCAAAATATTGGTAAAGCGTATTCTAACGCTATAGTATGCCAAATAATTGATATTGGTACTAATTGATTACATAGTGTTCTGTATTTAATTATTTGGCCCAATTTTTGTCTTAGTAGGAAAGGGAACGAAAACTGTGTGCAGAAAAAATTTTCGTTTATTTGAAAATTTCAGAAATGGGAATATGGTACAACAAATTGCAGAGTAACATCCTTTAGAAATTCATTATAATATTAATTTAATAATAGACTTGATTATACACAAAATTATAATTTCTCCTGTTGGTGCGAGAATAAATAAATTCTTGTGTGAACCCACTCTTGATCAAGCAACTTAAGTTGCTTGTGGTAGTACACGGCGATCCCTGATCCGTTCTGCAGTTCACACTAGACAACCTCTGAGAGTTCTTGATCAAAAAGGGAAGTGTCTCTTGTAGAGACATGTGCACTAAGTTTTCTGCCCTTCCTCAAGCCCCGTCTCTAGGTGTGATAGGTGTCTAAGTCCGAATACACTTTCTTCCAAATTCTATATTATACATATAAATGGGATTAGCATAGTCACAATACAGTCTAGTGCCCATGAAATCAATGATTTCAGCACTAAAGTTTATTTCCTATTAATTTTAGAGGCCGCCCTCACGCATTCTAAAATATCTTTCCCCAACAATATTTTTCTCCGTGTTCTAAGTCAAATATCTGAGTAGTTGAACTGAAATTGCCCTAGGCATGTCACAGTTACCTCACTTTCCTTCGCCTTTCCATTGACAAAAGGAGTGATAATTATGTCTTACCACTATGATAGCTGTTTCCTAATACTATACAGTTGCCAGTTTGTTTGACATTGCTCGAGGCATTGAAAATGTAACACTCACAATTATAATTTAAATGAAATGCGCATTGAGACTAGTATTTTTAGGGTAGTTAATTCTTGACCTAAACGTTGGGCTAATGACACACGAGCAGATTTTAACATTATAGTATCCTCAATAATTGTTATTACTACTAGTTGATTACATATAGTTCTCTGTTTAATTATTTGCCCCAATTTTATATTAGTAATAAAGGGAATGAAATATTTCTACAGAAAGTATTTTCGTTTACAAGAACATTTCAAAAATGTAAATATGGTATACAAACTACATAGAAATTTCCTTCACAAATACATTATAATATTAATTTAATACTAAACTTCATTGCACAAAATATTTACAGCTTGCTCTCTAGCTGCAAGAATAAATAAGTTTCTGGGTGAACCCACTCCAATTAAAGCAACTTGAGTTGGTTGTAGGGTGACGTTTGTTTGTATCTTACGCAACACTATTTTTGTCCATGTAGGAAGTCAAACACCTGAGAAGTTCAGATGAAACTGCGGTAGGCATGTCAGAATTATGCTTACATTCCATCTCCTTCTCACTCACACAAGTACGAGTGATAATGATGTCTTATCACTACTGTAGCTGAGTCCTAAAATCATGCAGTTGCGTATCAGATTTATTTGAAATCCTAGGCAGGCTAGTTACTACATACCAAATAAAAGATTCTGCGATATCCATACAGTCTTGAAAGAGAGATCTCTTTTTTAATATTAGGAGATTGATTGGTTTGTCTGGTTTACTGGGGCCTACCACGAACCCCTCTCCTGAAACAACCCCTACATTTCACAGATAAGGGTAGCACTTGCAACCTACGTGCTCAGTTATTTGCTGGATGTATTCCAGTCTCTGTCTTCCTCTACAGTTGTTACCCTTTACAATTTCCTCTGGTACCATGGAGGTTAATTCCTGATGCATTAACACATGTCCCAGCGTCCTGTCCCTTCCTGATTTCAGTGTTTCCCACGTATTCGTTCCTTTGCTGATTCTATGGAGCAATTCTTCATTCCTTATCTTATCAGTCCACTTGATTTTCAACATCCTTCTGTAGTACCGAATTTTAAATGCTTCGATTATCTTCTGTTCCGGATTTTCCATTTCCCATGAATCGCTACCGTACAATACTGTGCTCCAAACGTACATTTTCAGAAATATCTTCCTCAAATTGAGGCCTATGTTGGACACCAGCAGAATCTTCTTAAACAGAAATGTCTTATCTGCATGTCCCAGGCTCCTTTTTATGCCCTCGTTACTTGGTCCATCATGCTTCCAAGTAGCAGAATTCCTTACCTACATCTACTTCGTGACCACCAATTTTGATGTGAGACTCTAGCTATTCTCATTTCTGCTACTCTCAATCCATATTCTCTACTCATTAGACTGCTGGTTTCGATCCTACAGATCCTGTAATTCTTCTTCACTTTCACGGAGGACAGCAACGTCAGCAAGGAATCCTAACATTGATATCCTTTTACCTTGAGTTTTATCCGCCCCGATAGCTGAGTGGCCATCCGGCACGGTGGCTCAGCGTGTTCGATCAGAGAGCTGGTTGGCCTCTGTAATAAAAAAACTGAGTGGAAGGGTCACCAACGAACTTGAACGGATGTCAAGTGACGTCCGCAACGACCAAACACAACGTTAAAAAAAGGGTTAGCTACCCTCTGTAACAAAAAACCGAGTGATTGGATCAACGAAAAACCTAAGTAGGTGTCATCGGACGTCCGCCCAGAACAAACTCAACGAACAATATAGAACAAAAGTTAGATCAACAAAGAAAAAAAAAGAATGCTCAGCGTGACGGATTGCCGTCCTACGTGCCCGGGTTCGATTCCCGTCTGGGTCGGGTTTCTCCGCTCAGGGAGTGGCTGTTGTGTTGTCTTCATCATCATTCCATCCTCATCCGGCGCGAAGGTCGCCCAGTGTGGCGTCGAATGTAATAAGACCTCAACCACGGCGGCCGGACACGCTCCGCAAGGGGCGTCTTGGCCAATGACGCCAAACGCTCATTTCCATTTACCTTGAATTTTGATCCTACCCTGGAACCTTTGTGTTATATCCACCACTGCATTATGTGGTCTTATATGTACAGAGTGAACAATTGAGGCGGAAGACAACATCCCACACTTATCCACTGTTTAATCCGAGCACTTCGTTCTTTGTCCTCCATTGTTACTGTTTGCTCTTGGATCTTATACGTTAAGTATGTTACCCGTATTTCCCTGTAGCTTACCCACATTTTTCTCAGAGTTTGAAGGATCTTGCACCATTTCACGTTGTCGAACGATTTTTGTAGATGGATAAATTCTACGAGGGGTGTTCGATAAGTAATGTAACACATCCTTTTTCTTCCGAAAGCAGGTGGGGTTTACGTAGGATTCCAATACGCTATATTATTCCCCACTCTTTTCGCTATAAAAACATATTTTTCAACATAATCTCCGTTCAATGCGATAGCGTCCGCCAACTTATTGAGAGGGCCTATATAATTATTGTGACACACATATTTAATTAGTGATATGCGGAAAATTCGTAAAGATTGCAATGGAAAATAGGGGTCGCCATGATTTTGCGTTTGCTGGTATATGTTGCTGAATATGAAATTTAGCTAACATATCGAATTTTTCTTTAGACTTGGGAGAAGGTCTCCATCTGTCTCCGATCTCGAGAAAATGGATCGTATGCAGCACTTTCACTCCAAATCGCACCCTCGCGAGAATGAAATATTCACAGCATCCCTCATATTTCCTAAAGCGCTCGAGACATCGAAACGAGGTTTTGGCGAATGATAGTATACGAGGAGGAGAGTAGTTTGCCACTTCGTAAACACGCGTAACTTCCTTATCTATGGCGATATATCAGAAATCATACTTTCCATTTCTTTTTTTCACTCCAGTGACTGTAATTTTTAGATTCATCGACAGCTAATGAAACGAGAATTTCCTAGTATGAAAATAAGCATGAAACTTCTTCTCTTATGTTACTAAAACTGACACAATGATGTTTCACGTAAGCTATTGACATCTCTTGTCCAAACGGCTTGTTTAATACGGCACTGTTTCAGAATTCTGTCGCAATAACTGCTGCAAGATGATTTTGTGCAGATTATACTGCGTTGGCAAAAGGAGCACCATTAAACCTGTCATCAAGAGAAACGTGGCTGTTACTCATAAATGGCGATGTTTATTTCAATGATAAAACTTAAACAATTCATAAAAAAATAAATCGCCAATTCTGTTGCAGTTTTGATTGACTCCCGGTGACCCATCGTATTTTTAACATTGAACGACTGGAATGGGGACTTACCAAAAAATTTTATTCCTTTTCTTCATCCGAGTAGTGTTAAAATATTGACAAGCGTACCCTTCAGGCGAAATGACGCCCACATGCCAAATGTTGGTTACTCACCTACAGCTTGACAAACTGACTATGTGTGATTCGCGAATGAAACAGTTGTTATTGAGAAAAGTAAACAACTGATCCGTCGCACAACATAATGGTCACTGTGCTGTCAGCAGCTCAGAATAATGCGAGTGACAGAAATGTGACAGACAGGCAGGTGTGTCTTGTGAGCGGAAGAGTTCACGTCGTTCGGAAAACATTTTCATAAATGTAAGTCTGGCTTTGTCAGCAACACATTTCAACAAATTAAATATATCAAATCACCATAATTTTTCAGGTTGTGCATACTTCCAAATGATACCGACCACTTCTTCATTTGTTTAGTCTGTTGCATAAATCAGTTTATTAATGACGATAGTGTGTACGCAACCACTAAAATGCTGTTCCTCGTAACGGATGTACTCATCTCTAAGGTGTCATTATCGCGCACAGGTTTTAATTAGTTTAGGTTTTCTGGTATTGCTTTCTTGCTGGTAGACAGATCTTTTAAAAGTGTCAGTTAAATACACAAATACACGTAATCAGATACACAGTCAGCACACCACTTTGTATAACTGTTCGTTGTAAGTTGTAAGACACAAACATCAACCTTACTTTACACATAAACGTTACAATTGGTGATAACATTGTCAGGGTTGTAACTGTTTGAGAATCTTTTGGTTATTATAACGTAGTCAGACTTAGGTTCTGCTCTCGCTTCCGTAGTAGTGAATGTAGTTAGAAATTTTGGAGCTACGCATTTCCTAATTTCTACAATTTTTTTTTCCAACAGGAAAAGAAAGAGAGAAACCGAGTGTAGCGTTTATGTGTTTAGCAAGGTGTGATGTTTGTGCCTAACAAAGAACAGTTATATCAAGTGGTGTGCTGACTGCGCATGTGATTACGTATGTCTGTATATTTACCTGATCCTGTTTTAAGCAGTCTGTTTACTAGCAAGAAAGCAATACCAGTGAACGCCAATTGATTAAAACCTGTGCGCGGTAATGACAAATTAGAGGTACGTGTATTCGGATCCACACCATCTTACTGAAGAATTATAATTCCGAATAAATACAAAAGTGGTCCCTGTGCGAAAGTCCATAAGCTATGTTAAATAATTTTCTTACCTCGTAGTCGTGTCGCCTTGGATACACGTTGTTCTGCTCTCAGCACTACTAAACTAACTACAGTTGCAAAAGCCAAACTGCAAGACATTTACCTAGACACATTTAGAATTTGTTAAAATAAAAACGACTTGGAACTGGGAGGCGGAACATGACTAAGGACTGTAATATCTTACTTGAAAATCTTACTATACTGTGAAACTGATTTGCAACTGTTAGGCCAGATCATAAAAATTACATTCACGCAAACAAATGATGTTTACAAAAAATACAATAAAAAGCTGGTATCATTCAAACTCGTTCTACAGCAAAAGCCCATAAATACATGGATATTGATTACCTTATTGCAGATCGATGTAACAATATGTAAAAAGATTCTTCAGCAAAATTCCATAATAATATTTGTAGCATTTCCTTAATTAATTTTATTTCAAATCTTATTTCTTCCTTAAATCATTAATACACAGTACTGGAATTATTACACTGAATATTTAATACTGGGCGACTGCGCACTCCGGAGCATCGCAGCCGACACTGCCAGCCTGTGTCGTGCTACTCCTGAGCAGCCACGGCTCATTGCTGCGCGACCCGCCATAAGCTCTGTGTTACACATACTCTGCTTCAGCGATAGCTGCCTCGCAGAGTTCTTGCACACGTGCATCTTTGTCATCGATATATCGCTTATGCTCTTAGATAATACGTTAAAATTTACAATTTTCGTTACATGTACCTATTTCACGTTCTACAAGATAATGCGCCGTGTCACAAGGCCAGGAACGGACTGATTGTAGGGAGTGAGTGGCGTGCTCTAATTCGTGTGTTGGACCTGTAACTGGCCAGATCTGAACCTGATCGAATACATCTGGCGTGTGATGGAATCTGGCACCAGAGCGCATCGCCTCGCTCCCAGAAATTTACGGGAATCGGGTGACTTGTGTGAGCAGATGTGGTGGCAGCTGCCTCCAGCGGCCTACCAAGGCCTCTCTGCTTCCATTTCATGACGTGTCGCAGCTGATATCCGTGCCTAATGTGAACATACCAGCTATTAAATAGGTGATCATAACGTTCTGGTTAATCAGTGTATACATGTAATTTTTTAAGGCAGATGATACGTCCTCACATGTGTGTATGTCTGGACGTAAGGAGAACTAGTATGTTCTATCTTGTGTGTGTATAAATTGTTGTTTTCTATGGCAGAGTGGTATGTGATCTAGGCAAATATAAGAACAGAAATACATAATAAATGGTGAAACGAACATCGGCAACCAAAAGTTATTTAGACTAATGAAGTATATAGTAGACAAAAAACATTCCACATACACCACAAAATAGTACCACATAAACTATGAGCCGCACCTTTGATCTAGGGGCAGTCCGCCTTCGGCGTTGTAGTGGCTCCGACGTCCAGACGCTCAGTCCGTGCTCCACTAGCGTGAGTTTTGTTTAGACCAGCGAGGCAGCGCATAGCGGTGTACTGATTATTACAGCCCAAGACAGTTCTTTCCTACCAGAAGGCCACAGTCGAGTTCACGTTGATGTACAGTATATAAGACGAAAAGAACACGAAATGAAACATTTCATGATTTATATGGTGAAGCTAGATCTATGGGAACTGGTAGGTTTTCACCTGTCCGTAGTGTCAGGATCAGTATGTGTCAAACTTGTAGACGAAGCATCGTGCGACAGGCTCATGTGTCGAACCACCGACGGTTATAGTTTTTACCAAGCCGAAAGAACATGGGTGTAGTTTCAGTTGATCATGCTAGTCTCGGAGTTAGAAAGTTACGTGTATTGGTGCTTCCATTTGAAGGTTGGCAGACCTGCAGCCAGGCGGACGCGCGTGTACGAAGCTCTCACTAAGTTAAGCGATTAATATTGAAATAAGAGCTAATTTAGCTAGTATTACATTTCAGACTAGTGCATTTATTTCTTATCTAATCTGCCTATTGAAGCTTTTGATTTTCTAAACGTTATTACATCGAAAAGGAAGTATTTCGTAAAGACCGGCAGTCGCGAGTTTGTTTACATACTTAGGTGTAAATTTCGTACGAGCGTTTTTGACTAGATTTAGCGCTTCAAAGTTAAATTATTTCGTGTCTCTCATCTAGAATTTGTGTGGTTAATTAAAAGTTTCTGAAGGAAGTATATAAGTTTATTGACATTAGTGTTTGGTTACGTATTAGTACAGGTTACGAAAGTATCGTGTTGTTGAAGTTATTTTCTGGTTTTGTTTTACTTTTTACTATCAAACCATGTGTGACAAGTGTGGGGGTAACCGTAGAAATTTGAAAGAGTGGTTGCTCTGTATAGACTGTAGGTTGTGGTTTCATTGGGGCGAGTGCAGCGGAGAGGAAACGAGGCTAGATAATGAGACTCTTCCATGTCAGTGTAGGTTATGTAGAAGGGACAGGAAAATCGCGGAACAGGAGGCAAAGATTTGTGCCCTTAAGGCTTGAACTAGAAATCGCGAATTTGGAATTACGTACGCTAAGGGAGGAAAAGGACTCTGGGCACTGGGAAAAGGTAGCAAGCAAAGGGCGAAAAAGGGAAACGATAAAACTTCTGAATTTCAGTTAGCAAATCAGTTTGGCTTGCTATCTGAAGTAGTGGAGGAAGGGCCTCATTCAGATGTAGTTGAATGTAGGTTGAAGCAGAATACTAGCTTAAAGAAAAAAGACAGGTCGGGATCAAACCGAAATAGGAAAAGTCTCACACGAGTGTTGTTCCTATTGATGCTATTGGTAGGTGGGGTTACACTACACATGGGAGGGGTGTGGGCCAACAGCTTCAGGAGAAATTAGGGACAGAGTACCAGGTCACAAGTTTTGTGGAACCAAGTGCTAGCCTTAGCCAGGTGACAGAAAACATAGGTCAGCTATGCAAGGACTTTGAGAAGGAAGATCAGGTCATTATAGTTGGTGGAGCAGAAAACAGCCTGGCTATGAATCAAAGATATAGTATTAGGAGTGACGTGGATAAAATAGGAGCACAAACTGGGCACGCGAATGTGGAGTTTGTGGAGGTCTCACAGCGCCATGAGCGGCCCTGGGTAAACACTGGTGTAAGGCGTGTTAAGACTGAGCTGAACGGGATGCTCGAGACACCGGCAAAGTCTCACACGAGTGTTGTTCCTATTGATGCTATTGGTAGGTGGGGTTACACTACACATCGCCTGCACCTGAACAGGAAGTGGAAAGATAAGTTAGCTTCTCTATCAACAGATACTGTAAAGGGGGCCACAGCCACACAAGGGGTGATCGCTGTGGTTATTGGGACCAGGCAGACAGTTTTTTTAGGTTAAACCCAAATTCCAGAGAGACAACAACCAAGGACAATAGAAGAAAAGAAACTTCATGCACAGCAAATAAGGATAAAGCTGAGGGTGGTATCAACTTACTTCACCAAAATATCAGTGGAATAAAAAATAAAGTAGATGAGCTGATAATGTGTTTAGGTGATCTCAAAAATAAGAAGGAGATTGATATAAGTTGTCTGTCTGAGCACCATGTAACTGTGAGGATGGAAAATGTCAGTATAAATGGGTATAATTTAGCATCATGCACTTTTAGGTCTAGTATGGATAAAGGAGGAGTTGCCATTTTCATAAAGCAAGGGTATAAATACAGAACTGTTGAAGTAAGCAAATTTTGTTTTCATCAGCACTTTGAAGTTTGTGCATGTGAACTCAAGCTAGATAATGTTGTGTTGATATTATCAACAGTGTACAGGTCTCCACTAGGAGATTGGGAGCTATTCGCAAAAAAGTACGACTCCCTGTTATCTAACATTCTGCGTGGTGTGTGTTTGTTCTAAGTTGTGTCTCCCTACCACTTTCGCGCAACGACGCTCTGAGCGTGTTTTAGGGAATTGACTAGTTTGAACCTGGGACCTGTTGCTGGTAAGGAGACGACAGACCACACATGACATGTAGAGTTCAGATGAGTTCAGTGAGACTAGCGATGATATAACCAAATACTTAATGAATTCAGCGTCAGCTCCACTGCACTCCCTGTAAAAGAATCTTAATACTAACTAAATTTAGTGGAAGGGGTTCAAGGCTTTCCTATTTTTAGTTAGCTGGTAAAATAACGTCGAAAAAGCAGTTAAGTTTACCATTGGAAATTTTATTCCACTCACAAAACATTGTTTATAAATTGCTCTATTAATAAAAGGAAATATTTTAATACAGGATGATAAAAACCAACTGCATTCAACAAAAATTTGAACGAATATTCCCTGAATGGGTTTCCAAGTTCTACAATGGATCAAAGGATGATCTATGCCATATCACATCTATAATCTAGATTTAAGTTAAGTTTCATAAAAGAGAAAACTATCAAAATGGTCTACAGTGACCCTCAATTATCTTTAATTACTTATCTAACTTCTCGTAAATTACAGTGGCTGATGTGGCTTCTCAATAATTATATAACAGAAAAATCATCGCGTTTCAGATTTTAACTTCACGTAGCAAATGTGAATACCATGAGATTTAATTGACGATCGACACTAGTATTACGTAAAAAGGGGATGTAACAGATGAGACTTCTGCAGTTCTGAGTGAAGCCTTATGCGCTCAAAAATGCGGCATCGCGTGCGTTTATTACCTTGTCGGTGTTCGTCAGGGGGCGGCAGGCAGCACAGCTCCACACACCTCGCCGTCTCGGAAACAACTCTCTCTTAACTTCTCCTTACTACAATTTACCAAAGTTGGTTTAAAAAAAACTATCTGGCTGTGTTTTCATCTGACCAATCAGGGTCTCAATGTTAACCTTAAGCTCCGTCTACAAAAATTCTGTCTATCCAATGAGAAACGTTACACTTTTCATGGTGGGGCAATGTTTTTAACGTTTGCAACGTAACAGAGACGCGAAAAAGTCTCACGCTAAAACTTGCAGCTGGTGTGGCCCTTTTAATGTTATCGTAAGATCTATACTGTTCTTCTGGAGGGCTCTATCTTTTAACATAGGCTGGGGGGGTGGTCCTGGCGGTTACTTTTCGTGGTGGGGTAATGTTTTTAACGTTTGCAATGTAACAGAGACGCGAAAAAGTCTCATGCTAAAACTTGCAGCTGGTGTTGTCCTTTTAGCGTTATCGTAAGATCTATACTGTTCTTCTGGAGGGCTCTAGCTTTTAACATGGGCTGGGGGGTTGTCCTGGCGGTTGGCTGGAGACGTGGGTGTCCGTCCCTTATCGTAGGACCTTCTAGCTTAACACAGTTCTGCTCTCGGCTTCTGTTCTCGTTTCTCCCCTCAGAACTGCCTCTGTCTCACGGTGGAAGGGTATGACATGCATTTAGGCATTCTTGTGTTAGTCTGTGATATTCCATTTGCTCACTCGTTACTCGTATTACTTTGGTTAATTTAATGTCACGATTTATTCGGAGCTATCCGACATACTACTGGATTAGCTTATCATGTCAGGGTTTTCATGGAAGGTGTTGGATTTTCCTGACACCTTACAACTATGCTGTCTGCCAGACAAAAAGAAGAAGTTATTAATCTGCAGTGATTTCAATGTTAACTTTCTGAGCAATTCTGATAGGAAAAGTGAACTAGAAGTGTTGTTAACAACATATAACTTAGAATCAGTGATCAGTTTCCTATATGTATTGCTCAGGACAGTAGTACTCTAATAGATAATGTATTTGTACAGCAAGAGTATGTAGAATAAACACATGCTTTCCCTGTGGTAAGTGGATTATCTGACCATGATGCACAACTGATTAACTTACAAAACCTAACAGGGTGTACTCTTTAGAAACCATTAAGTAAAAGTGTGAGGGTGCTCAACCCAGTATCTATAGATCACTTCAGAGAAAGTTTAGGAAATGTAAACTGGGACAATGTATATAATGAGCCAAATGCTAATGATAAATGCAGCATATTTCTTGATAAATTTATATCCCTTTGTAACGTCTTCGCTCTCGGGCGTACGTTAACTCTTTAAAGCCTGTACTATGATAAGTTGACGGGCTTCACCTTATAAGAAAGGATTTTAGTAAATATGTTGACTGCGTGTACCTGAATGGAGACAAAATCAGACTTACCCCACACAGTAATAACAATGATACGTGAAGCAAATCTGAAGTGCATCTACACGTTAGAACGGGCAAGAAACATACACAGCAGATGCTACCAATTGTTAATAATACGGTCGCCAGCCTAATTAGGCATTAAGTGAGTTTTTCCTTGTACAAGTGGATGTACGTACAAGCATAACAACACATAGCAATATTGCATTATATGGTGAATTTTAGAACCAGAAAAATCTACTGAACTAAGATTTTCCCTTTCTGTACTAATTTGAACAAGCTATAAATACACAACATTACACTACAATGATTACTACACACAGCGTTTTGTCTATTAATCCGACTGAAATCGGGCATAGGTTACCCTAGAAATAGCACTTTTGAAACACACATACAATGTTAGTTTTAATAAGGGTAAAACACAGGTAAATTTAGGTTTTATATTGACTTTGACTTTGCTGGTCAAATTAGTTCAGTACACTTCAGAATTCAAATGAATAGGAAAGAAAAAATGGAGGGGGGGGCCCTGAAACTGTTATGATCAATGTGTTGGAACTATTAACTATTGGAAACATTAAGCACTCAAGATTTACAAAATATGAGTTACTACTCTTTTTGTCTTATTACTTCCTCATTTAACTACCATTATTTTTGTCTCCAATTAATTAAGCTTCATTACTAAACCAATTCCAAAATTATCTTCCAACTTTGTTAGACCTTAGTTCTTTGCTTATATTTTCATTGACAATAAAACTCTTTAAACATCTTTCTAGCATAGATGTTCTGCAGGTAATTCTTTTTAACATAAACTTTAAATCTTCATTTCGGGACACTCAGGTTGCACAACATATGGAAAGGACCCTGTCTAGGTTAGTGATAAGGGTAATTAATTGCTAGGACAATTCTGGTAAAAGTTAAGTTATTATTGAACAGTCAGGAACAAAATTAACACTGGTCCACACGAATACAATTCTAAAGATTTAACCTGTTCGTGTCGATACGGCGGTTGGCGGGCAACGAGATGGCGAGGCGTACAGCACACATACAATCACGGCTATGGCTCTTGCTGTATCGGCACTTTGCTTCTTCTTAGCGTCGCAATCCTTTTCAATTCAGTGCCTTTAGAATATAGCCATGCTGTATAGTCGTCGGAAACGGCACATCCGAGGCTCAATGAAACCACTTTTTCCAGGATAGCCTCCTCGATCCGGGACGTGTTCCTCAGACCGATGCCCAACTCCGACTGACTGCTGAGCCCGTTATGCCGTGCCGCGCCCGTGTGCATTTTCCCGCGCTCGCCTGCCATCCACCTTTTACCGCTCCCCTACAGATAGGGTATTCACCAAAGGTTTTACATTCCACATATCCTAATACATTGCCTACGTATGGACCAGGCGCA
Source organism: Schistocerca nitens (assembly GCF_023898315.1). Classification (NCBI taxonomy): domain Eukaryota; kingdom Metazoa; phylum Arthropoda; class Insecta; order Orthoptera; family Acrididae; genus Schistocerca; species Schistocerca nitens. The sequence goes on along the minus strand of NC_064619.1, from coordinate 1,000,486 downwards.
CCATTACATTTTTAAACAGGATACAATAGATTCAATATGGGTTACAATTAAATTCTGTTATAATATTGCTTGAAATCTGACATAAATATTAATATTCACATCTAAAGTTGCTCACAGTTTCTTTAACACAATGACATGAAAAGAAAAATAAATGAAATTAAAACATTGCTTACACTAATTTATCGCAAATCAGAAGAAAAAATTATTATAGGTACAGTTGTTGTTACACATGCCCCTGTTTCCAGTAAATTTTACTAAGTACAAATTTTATGGGAACACTAAATTTTACATTTATACAGTGGTTCTGAATCTTTATGTGAATGTCCAAAAAAAAAATTTCTTACCACAAACTTCCTTTCACTTACATTATATAGGTCTATACTTTTTAACATATCAAGAACATTTACTTGTCATTTACTTAAGTGCCTTTTGCACAGTCCAACCTCCCATCACAACATTATTAAAATAGCAAATTACTCATTTTTACTAAATTTCTCAAAGAAATAATTTCAAAATCTGTAACACAAACATTTAACTACAAAAGCAAATGCAAATATCTGTATACACTATAAGACAATTTATTGCTAGTTGCATTGAATGACAGTCCATTTCCTTACTTACTAAAAAAACACACAATAATATTCAGAAAATTTACTACACATATTTGCTGCCTATTATTCAGATTTGGGCAGTCCATTTTGCATCATTTTACCACATCACCTGTACCACACTTACAATTCATCATTGACTATTTATCTGCCCTCATTGGTGTTTGGCAGTCCTTTATATTATGACTCATATACTGTCCACTTTGGTTTTCGGCATTTACCCTTTCTTTTCAGTCCTTTTCTCCATACATTTTTACATTTACAGTACATTTGGTAATCTGAAACTCACATAAGTACATTAGCACACTGTCAATGGTATACATACATTTACAAAGATTTGTTACATTTGGAATAACTTAGTTTCAGCATAAGATACAGCATATTTACTGCAAATTGCTTTCTGATTGTACTTAGGTCACTCACTGCTAGGAACATATAGTTTCAGGTCCACAACATTTCTTACACCTAAAGGTCTTTTGGATTTTGGGTGGATCAGGTAGTAAGCATTATTGTGTGGAATGTTCTGTATTATATACGGCCCATTATAAATATATTTAAATTTGGAAATTTCATGGTTCAGTTCACTAGATTTTTCGTGGGTTTTTAAAAGAACATAATCCCCAATTTTAAATTTTGAAACTTTCAGATTTTTATCGTGTCTTTCAGATCTAGATTCAGCTTTTTGCTTTGCCCTTTTTCTGACTAATTCTTTCTTTTGACTCAACCCCAAGCTTGTACAAGGCGGAAACTCTAGTTTTTCCTCAATTAAACTTTTACTTCTGCTGCCTAACAAAATTTCTTCCGGTGGGAATCCAGTAGTTTCATGATGTAATGTGTTCATGACATTCTCAAAATCCGATATAAATCTACCCCAGGCTCTATGGTTATGACTGCAGTACGTTCTACACACCCTTCCGATTTCTCGCATGTACCTTTCAACCGGGTTGCTAGCAGGATGATAAGCTGAGATATATTTAACCTCCACACCATTTTGCTCCATTCCTTCTTTCCAAATTTTGGATATGAACTGGGGACCATTGTCAGATAGTACTGCCTTGGGTTTCCCGATGGTTCTGAAGTATTCAACCATCCTAATAACTACAGCTTTTGCTGTTGCTTTTTTCAAGGGGTATAATTTCACAAACTTTGAGAATACTTCCAAAATTACTAAAATATATGCACAATTTCCCGAAGTCTTCGGGAGGGGACCATACAAATCTACAGATAATAATTCTAGGGTGTCTTTAGGTAATGTACTTTGCATTGGACCCCTACTAGTTTTGTTCGGTACTTTGGCCTTTTGACAGACATCACACGATTTAATTCGTTCTTCTACCTTCTTACTGACACTACCAGCAATTACTACTACATTATTCAATTTATCCAAACATTTCTTTGGCCCACTATGCCCCAATGCTAAATGAAAATAATCTAAGACATCAGTATCAAACTGGTGTGGCCAACATACTCTCCATTCCTTATTAACTAAATCTTTCCTCCTATATAGAATGCCTTTAAAAATTTTGTAATATTTCTTAATTTGAGGATACTGCACACTGTCAAAATTTACTTTCACAGATTTCCATGTTGGATCCTCATTCTGATGGTATCTCATATTTTTACATATTTGCTCAATTTTCCTTTTTCCTGAAACCTCTTTCATATACCTTATCTGAAAAGTACCCTCTTCACCATTTTCATTGGGCACTTCACTCATACCATTAGGCAATCGAGATAAAGCATCTGCCACATAATTCTCAGTACCCTTAACATAGCAAATATCGTAATCAAATTGTTGCAGGTACAAAGCCCAACGAGTTAGCCTACCATTAAGTAAACGACAATCTTTAAGAAAAGTTAAAGCTTTGTGGTCAGTATGTATGATGAGCTTATGGCCCCACAGATAATTTCTGAATTTCTTTAACCCCCATATAATGGCTAAAGCTTCCTTTTCCGATATAGTGTAGTATCTCTCGTATTTTGTTAGAGTCCTACTTGCAAATGCGATAGTCCTGTGTTCTATTTCTTTGCCCTCACAGATTTCTTGGAAAACTTCTATACCAATTCCATAAGCACTGTTGTCAGTACTCATATGGAAAGGTTTTGACAGTATGGGGTGATACAAAATATTATCATTCAAAAGTTCACTTTTTAATTTTTCGAAATCTCTCATACACCCTTCAGTGCACACAAAAGCACTATTTTTCTTAAGTAGATTATTCAAATGAGGACTATTAAAAACTTGCCCCTTGACGAATTTTCTATAGAACCCACATAAACCTAAAAAGGCTTTCAACTGTTTTCTATTTCTAGGAGCTGGACATCCTGCTATTGCACTTAACTTTTCCAGGTCCTTGCCAATACCGGTCGTAGTAATAATGTGCCCCAGAAACTTTATTTCCGACTTCACAAATTCACATTTCTTCCACTTAAGTGTCAAGCCCCCTGCATGCAGAGCAATAAAAACTTTCTGCAATAATTCACAATGCTCTTGCCATTCTTCTGTAGCAATCAGTAAATCATCTACATAAATGGTTAGCCGGGAACTCAGTTCTCCCCCTAATACAACGTCCAGTGCCCTAATAAATACTGCCACCGAAGTGCTAAGCCCAAATGGCACTACTTTATACTGATAGCATTTCCCGGCAAATAGAAAAGCGGTATATTTACGGGATTCTTTACTCAATGGGATTTGCCAGTATCCGGCGGTCATATCCAGACTGGTTAAATACTTCACGTTATAAAATTTTTGGAGCATTTCGTCCAGATTTTCAGGTCTATCTATTTCCTTCTTTACAATTTTGTTCAAAGTCCTGGCGTCGATAACTACTCTCACTCCCCCATCCCTTTTGTTCACGATGATAAGGGGACTATTATATTCGCTGCTACTCCGTTCGATTACATCCCATTCTATCATTTTATCTATTTCCACTTGCACAGCCTGCCTCTTTGATATGGGTATCGAAAACGGTTTTACAAAGAAAGGTTTATGCTCTATTGTCTCAATCTGGTATTCAAAGTTCTTAACTAGGCCAGGTTTGTCCGAAAATACGGTGTTATTACTTTCTAAAATATCAAGCAATTCTGTTTTCTGATCAGGAGATATCTCCTTCAAATTTTCTACAATTTCTTTAAAATTATGCCCCTTCTTGTCACTCTCATCTATTAACCTCTGGACATGGTACACCTCATACCTGTTTGTCAAACCATCATTCCCTTGTTCAATCTCCAACAATAAAGAATCAATTTCTGAATCAAACACCTTCCCATTTTCCTCAAATTTTAATTCCATATTCCTAGATGCATTATTAATTTTGATCACTTCCTGGCTACAATCAATAATAACCTTTTCTTTATCTAACCAATCTATTCCCAGAATCATTTCAGTACTCAGTTCTGGCACAACCAAAAAATCGTGTTCAAATGTTTGTCCTTTTATACTAAATTCTACCAAAATCTGGTTCTTTACTGGCTTGCTAGTTTTGCCAGTAGCACCAACAATTTTTACACCCATCACTGACATAATTACTAGTTCAGGCTTATCACAAATGTGTTCGAAAAACGACTGGGAGATTGCACTTATCTGAGATCCAGTATCAAGAAGTACTTGCAATTTCACATTATAAATTTCAACTGGTATTATAGTTTGTTTAACCGTCGAATGTTTTTCATTATTGTGGTCTTCCCTAAGCAAATCCGGGTCGACGATAACATCGTCCCAAGATATGCTTTTAACATTCACCTCACCTATATCTGGCGGTTTCTTTGGTTCCGGGAGTTCAAAGTCATTAATTACTTGAACTCTTTGTAAAATAGACCCTGAGTCGTCAGGTGGCTCTTTCTTTCTTTGTTCAGTCTCAGCATCTGGGTTTTGTTTTGAAACTTCATCATCAATATATACAATATCGCAATTAACTGTATTTCCATTATTTCCACTATTACCGAAATATTCGTCATCTGAACTATCGTCAGAATCCGACCATTCTGGATCGCTTTCAGGTTCTAACATAAAAGCTTTTCTGAGACAGGCACTAAGTTCTCCTTCTGCATTTTCGTCAGGCTTTGATTTTAACTCGGTATCCTCTTTCGACAAAACGGCCTCATTATCAGCTTTACTCACATCTACTGTTAATTCATATTTCGTGTAATCCTCGTGGACTTCAATTACTTTTAGGAAATCACCTGTCCCTTCCCCATGGTGCCTTTCGGTAGCAGCTTGTACTGTTGGCGGATCATTAACAGAAGTTACTTCCTCGTCAATGCTAAGGATTTCGTCCTCCAATTCCTTCCTATTTTTCACCTTCGTCCTATCGGCAGCACGCGTACTTTGCGCGGCGCTATTTACTCTCTCCTCCTTAAACTCGGGCCACGTCACCTTATCGACGTCCCTACTATCTCCTTTTCCACTAACTAATTTCTTTGCCACATACTCCTTCTTAAAATCCTCCCACTCACATTGCTTTAGGCCCTTGTACAGATCGTCGATCTGCACACGCCAATTACTTACTTCTGCTAATTCATTCTCGCCTTTTACTTCATTGCTAACACTGCTAACCGCACCTCTCTGTGTATTCACAGTTTCATCTATTACTTCCTTCGCCACGGAATTATCACTCGTAACATATTCATCAGCTCTTACGGCTATGTTCGTACGTAATGCTGCCGCATTGCTAGCGGCTTCTTTCTGAACAGCTGTTCTGCTAGGCTGGGCCATTGCCCTCTGATGCTCCACTCGCCTGTTAACATGTAGCACTCTGCACAGCGAAGATGAGTCATCTGTGTGCGCACCTGACGCATGTTCCGCAACAACACGTTGCGTCGTTCCACGCCTGTCTCTAACCTGTCTCATAACATTACTGTCAGTTCGGTAACTTTTCTTAAATCGGGGCCGGTATATATTGTCCGCTTCCGTTTGGCCCGCAACGTTCGCGGAAATCAGTTTCCCGCGTCGTTATTATTTTGCGTGGTGTACCCTCTACCGCGACCTGGATAACTTCCTCTTCCTCTACCTCTACCTCTACCTCTACCTCACTGTATCATGTTGACGCGAAACCCTTCGCCGTCATTTCTCTCGTCATTATTACGGTTATTTCGGTTACCAAAATTTTGATAATTGGCACGACTTTCGCGCCAGTGGTCTTCGTCTTCGACCCTTTCTAGAAATGCTTGGAAGCTGCGATGATTGCTTCCCACGTATCTCTTTGAATCTTCTGGAAGCTTTTTATATAGCTCCCAGATAATTTCTGAATCTGATCTTCTACCTCTTAAATGTGTCAATTTCCGGTACCAATATTCGCAGAAATCTTTCAAAGAATTCCTGCCCCTGTCATCATGAAGTTTGGCCATGATAAACTCGCGCCACAAATGATCCTGTTTTTGTTCGGACCAATATCCTTCCGTAAATTTTTGCTTAAAATCTTCGAACGTCATTCGTTCGATATTCAAATTAATCCCCCAGCGCTTAGCGTCACCTGCTAAGGCGCTAATTACTACGTTTATCTTTTCCTGACCAGACAAGTGTTCAGGAAATATCCTCTCGCAATTTTTGATGAAATCTAACGGATGCCATCCGTTATGTTTCTTGGCGGGATCGAATCGAAGCGTTCCTCACATTCTAACAGCTTCGTAAGCGGTGTGCCATTACAGACAACACCAGGTCTATCTTTAATTTTGATCTCAAGATCGAAAATTTTGCCTTGAATTTTCGAAGTATTTTGTTCACATTTTTGTACACATCCGGTAACTTTCTCACCTAAATCTCTTTCAGTGTCTGAAACTGCCTTTTTCAATTGTGAGATTCCGTGTTGACATTCGTTTACGATCTCAGTTTTAAGACCGAAAACTTTTTCGTCTACTTTTGTTTCAACCAGAGGCTCTACTTTCTCTTAGATGTTGAGAATTTCAACATCGAACCCACTGTTAATGTTACCAATTTCCTCCTGCATAGTATCTATATTTTTGTTAATGGTGTCACTTTCAAATTTCATAGTATTTACCACAGAGCTTAAATTACCCACTTTTTGTTCTACCTGTTCTATCTGTTTACTAATTTTAATTCCTTGATCTTCGACCTGTGCTTTAATTTGAACAACGTGTGTTTTGAGCTGATTACTTTGTGTCTTGAGCTGCTCGTCAACGTGTGTTTTAAGCTGACTAACGTGTGTCTTAAGTTGATCATTCTGTGTTTTGAGCTGACTAACCTGAATACTAACTTGTTTTTGAAGCTGATCATTTTGTCCTGCAATTTGTTTGGTTAATTGTTCAAATAAATCGTTCATGTTTAGAATTTTCACACTGTTTTGTTCTACGGAATCGGTGTGTTCCGATCCTACTTCAGAAGTTTCTTTCGGTTCTTTCTTTATCTGTGGTGAATCAAATATGTCAGTGGATTCGTTCACGTACCCACTATCATCTACAAAGTCACCCTGTACTTCCTGTTTTGTCCCTTGCTGTGTTCGAGACGATCTCGACATTTCAATCTGTTCGTTAACGTGTTCATGGTATTGTATGTACGACAATTGTCTTCCGCTAACGCCATCTGTTATCTGGCCGCGTAAACTCCTGCTACTGCCAGCCGCATTTTCCATTACGCTCGGCACATCTACTGTGTCTACTCTCCTGTCCATACTGAATTCCAATTATACCTCTCCACTGTACTTGACGTTCACTGCTATTTATTTTACTAACAATTATTGCAATTCGAGCCACTGAACATCCACCGTTCGGTATTCACTTTAATTTGTGACCGACAACAACTGGAAGTCCTGTCACCGGGAAGCCACTTGCAACGTCTTCGCTCTCGGGCGTACGTTAACTCTTTAAAGCCTGTACTATGATAAGTTGACGGGCTTCACCTTATAAGAAAGGATTTTAGTAAATATGTTGACTGCGTGTACCTGAATGGAGACAAAATCAGACTTACCCCACACAGTAATAACAATGATACGTGAAGCAAATCTGAAGTGCATCTACACGTTAGAACGGGCAAGAAACATACACAGCAGATGCTACCAATTGTTAATAATACGGTCGCCAGCCTAATTAGGCATTAAGTGAGTTTTTCCTTGTACAAGTGGATGTACGTACAAGCATAACAACACATAGCAATATTGCATTATATGGTGAATTTTAGAACCAGAAAAATCTACTGAACTAAGATTTTCCCTTTCTGTACTAATTTGAACAAGCTATAAATACACAACATTACACTACAATGATTACTACACACAGCGTTTTGTCTATTAATCCGACTGAAATCGGGCATAGGTTACCCTAGAAATAGCACTTTTGAAACACACATACAATGTTAGTTTTAATAAGGGTAAAACACAGGTAAATTTAGGTTTTATATTGACTTTGACTTTGCTGGTCAAATTAGTTCAGTACACTTCAGAATTCAAATGAATAGGAAAGAAAAAATGGAGGGGGGGGCCCTGAAACTGTTATGATCAATGTGTTGGAACTATTAACTATTGGAAACATTAAGCACTCAAGATTAACAAAATATGAGTTACTACTCTTTTTGTCTTATTACTTCCTCATTTAACTACCATTATTTTTGTCTCCAATTAATTAAGCTTCATTACTAAACCAATTCCAAAATTATCTTCCAACTTTGTTAGACCTTAGTTCTTTGCTTATATTTTCATTAACAATAAAACTCCTTAAACATCTTTCTAGCATAGATAGTTCTGCAGGTAATTCTTTTTAACATAAACTTTAAATCTTCATTTCGGGACACTCGGGTTGCACAACATATGGAAAGGACCCTGTCTAGGTTAGTGATAAGGATAATTAATTGCTAGGACAATTCTGGTAAAAGTTAAGTTATTATTGAACAGTCAGGAACAAAATTAACACTGGTCCACACGAATACAATTCTAAAGATTTAACCTGTTCGTGTCGATACGGCGGTTGGCGGGCAGCGAGATGGCGAGGCGCACAGCACACATACAATCACAGCTATGGCGCTTGCTGTATCGGCACTTTGCTTCTTCTTAGCGTCGCAATCCTTTTCAATTCAGTGCCTTTAGAATATAGCCATGCTGTATAGTCGTCGGAAACGGCACATCCGAGGCTCAATGAAACCACTTTTTCCAGGATAGCCTCCTCGATCCGGGACGTGTTCCTCAGACCGATGCCCAACTCCGACTGACTGCTGAGCCCGTTATGCCGTGCCGCGCCCGTGTACATTTTCCCGCGCTCGCCTGCCATCCACCTTTTACCGCTCCCCTACAGATAGGGTATTCACCAAAGGTTTTACATTCCACATATCCTAATACATTGCCTACGTATGGACCAGGCGCACCATTACATTTTAAACAGGTTACAATAGATTCAATATGGGTTACACTTCAATTCTATTATAATATTGCTTGAAATCTGACATAAATATTAATATTCACATCTAAAGTTGCTCACAGTTTCTTTAACACAATGACATGAAAAGAAAAATAAATGAAATTAAAACATTGCTTACACTAATTTATCGAAAATCAGAAGAAAAAATTATTATAGGTACAGTTGTTGCTACACCTTTTGTTTTACAAGGTAAATTACTAAATGTAACACCACAAACTTTTCAAAGAAACCTTGGATTACCACAGGTATTAAAGTGTCTTCAGAAAGAAAAAGAAAACTGTATGAGACAGCAAGAACTAGTAAAGATCCAGAAGTAGTTTTACACTATAAAAATTGTTGTGACATACTGAGAAAAGTTGTAAGCAAATCAAGAAATATGTATGTTAGAGAAGAAATTAACAACTCCAGCAATAAAACCAAATCAATATGGAATGAAGTTAGAAGGGAGACAGGAAAAGTAACCACTAGGGTAGGTAGTATTACTGTTAAAGAGAATGAGACTTTCTTAATCAACAATACACAGGTAGCCAATGTATTTAACAATCACTTCTTAAGTGTAGGAGAAGGAATTGGTGTGAATAGTTCAATAGAAAAGCCAGGCAGTACATGGAAGAGCCAATTTTGAAAAATGTAGTCAAATTAAGTTTCATCTAACAACCTCTTGGGAAATAAGGAAAATTATTAAATCTTTGAAAAATAAATGTTCTTTTGGAGTATATGACATCTCTAACAAGTTATTAAAATAATGTGGAGCAATTACAGCTGATGTTTTGAGTCACATATGTAATGGATCACTGACTCAGGGTATTTTTTCAGACAGGTTAAAATATGCCATTGTCAGGCCTCTCCATAAAAAGGGGGAAACCACAGATGTCAATAATTACCAGCCAGTATCCTTACTTACAGCATTTTAAAAAATCTTTAAGAAATTAATGTACTCAAGAGTGGTTAGCCATCTCAACAGTAATGGGATACTTAGTAAATCACACTTTGGATTTCAGAAATGGTGTTCCACTGAGAAAGCAATATATAATTTCACTGTTCACATAATAGAGTCTTTAAATAGTAAAATGTCACCAGTAGGAATATTCTGTGACTGTTCGAAGACATTTGACTGTGTGAACCATGATATTATGTTACAGGAATTACAATTCCATAGTATAAAAGGAACAGCATATGAGTAGTTTAAGTCATCTCTACAGAACAGGAAGCCAAAAGTCTCTTTATATGCTTCAAGTGATTCAAAGGAGTATGCCACTTCATCTAGCTGGGGTGAAATTACATTAGGTGTTCCACAAGGTTCGATCATGGGTCCCCCCCTGCTCTTGATATGTGAATGACCTCCCTTCTTATGTGAAACAAGATGCTGAACTGACACTGTTTGCTGATGATACAAGCCTAACTATTAATCCAGTAAAAGAAAGTCCGATATAAAATAATACAAATAAGGTCTTTGGAAAAGTTATTAATTGGTTTTCTACAAATGGGCTTGCTCTGAACTTTGAAAAAACACAGTACATCCAATTTTCTGCTGCAAAAAGTATAAATCCTTCAATAAACATAACACATCAAAAGAAGGCGGTAGCCAGGGTAGAGCATAGTATGTTTTTGGGTGTACATAAGGATGAGAATCTTAATTGGAAAATTCATGTTTTGGATCTCCTAAAGCGCCTCGGTTTAGCAACTTTTGCAATCAGAATAATTGCCAATTTTGAGGATGTAGAAATTAGTAAGCTAACATACTTTGCATACTTCCACTCCCTGATGTCATACGGAATAATATTCTGGGGCAACTCAACACTTAGGCAAAATGTATTCACTGCTCAAAAGAAAATAGTTAGAACAATGTGTGGGGTTCATAGTCGCACATCTTGTAGGCATCTGTTTAAGCGGTTAGGAATTCTTACAACTGCTTCACAGTACATTTACTCAGTAATGACCTTTTTTTCTCAACAACATGGACTAGTTTAAAATAAACAGCGACATTGATGATTACAATACCAGAAAAAAGAAAGACCTACACTATCCTTTACTTAACCTATCTTTGGGACAGAAATGGGAAAAATATGCTGCTATAAAACTTTTTGATAAATTACCATATGAAATAAAATGTCTGACAGACAGCAGTAACAGTTTCAAAAACAAACTGAAATCGTACCTCCTTGACAACTCCTTCTATACCATAGATGAATTGTTGAATATGAGTCAATAAATCTGGAGATATAATATACGCATTTTGTGCCATTTAAGGGAATGGGATAGATAATAGAAATATTTAGTTATAACACTAAGAAAAAAGAAAAAAAAATTGTTTCCTGTGTGCATTACTTGTGCGTTTGACACATTCCACATCATAACGGTTTTCCGTGCTATTGATAAATGGAACACGTAACTAACTAACTAACCTACGGACGTAGTTATCGAAACATTTCACTCATATGGCATGGTCCTTAATCATGCTGCAAAGAAACAGACCAGCTTCGAGATGTATTCTGTACTCAGTGGGGTGCACCAGTAAGTACTGAACTCTGGAGGCGTAAGGCATCTTACATGTTCGTAGGAGGATGTTTAGCCATCATCATATATTATGGTCAGCCGAGGGCCTGCTGTGGGTGTGGGCAGGAAGGTCAGCGATGTCTAGTAGAGCAACCTCAGGACACCCAGCACCCGCCACAGCAGATGAAGTCGCTGCTTGTGACGTACCTGTAGGCACTCCAGAACGACGTGGGTGACGTGCATGTCAAGCCATTGCCTATACAGTCTACGTGTACCGTCTCAGATTCCGCGTCATTGAATGCGCAGATTACGTAGCCGTAGCATTCGCCAGATGTCCTCAAAAGCTGTGGTGCTAGGGTCCTTCCATGATACCGATGCCCATCTTGAGAAACGGAAGAGGATCCACAAGAATATCGGACTGAACGGCATCCCTCTGTAGACGTGGTGCGCAGCTACAAAAACAACGGTCGCAGTAGAAGTGGAAGAAGTGATGTCTGTCAGCAGAGGACGAGCAGGACAAATGAGGCGACAAAGAAGTAGTGAGAGTGATCAAAGTTCGTCTCCTCGGACTGGCAAAGTCAGTGTCCTACCCACAACGCCTGTGGTACATACAATGGAGGAGCCACAGCCTCAAGGAGAAGCAACAGGGTGGCACCCCACCTGGCAGTAGTGGAGAAAACCGCCCGTCAACAGCGGGTGTCAACATCAATTCATTGGGTGATTGGGCCCAAGACATAGACCAGACTGACGAGGTGCAAGAGGTGGACGTTCAGTCCCTGGCTCCCACCGACAATGAGTCGGGTCGGGGAGGAACCTCGCACACGGCTGCCAATAAGGCGGTGTAGTGTGGCCCCGGTCCAGGAAGAATGCTCCGTTGCAGGTAATTCGTTGGTGCGTGACGACCTAGCAGTGCACAGCAGATACGACGTTGCACATCTACATCAATGGTATTAGTTCCCCATTAGAGATCAAAATTCTGCAAGTAATGCTGCGAGCAGCAGACGTCGACATACTTTTCTGCAGGATAATATAGCAAACAGTATTTTAAAGATAATAATTAGATCTGATTGTAAAAGGATCACAGACAGTCACCACCATAAGCACACTATCAGGTACATTGCTTGTTGTTGTTGTGATCTTCAGTCCTGAGACTGGTTTGATGCAACTCTCCATGCTACTCTATCCTGTGCAAGCTGCTTCATCTCCTAGTACTTACTGCAACCTACATCCTTCTGAATCTGCTTAGTGTATTTATCTCTTGGTCTCCCTCTACGATTTTTACCCTACACGCTGCCCTCCAATGCTAAATTTGTGATCCCTTGATGCCTCAGAACATGTCCTACCAACCGATCCCTTCTTCTAGTCAAGTTGTGCCACAAACTCCTCTTCTCCCCAATTCTATTCAATATCTCCTCATCACTTATGTGATCTACCCATCTAATCTTCAGCATTCTTCTGTAGCACCACATTTCGAAAGCTTCTATTCTCTTCTTGTCCAAACTATTTATCGTCCATGTTTCACTTCCATACATGGCTACACTCCGTACAAATACTTTCAGAAACGACTTCCTGACACTTAAATCTATACACGATGTTAACAAATTTCTCTTCTTCAGAAACGCTTTCCCTGCCACTGCCAGTCTACATTTTATATCCTCTCTACTTCGACCATCATCAGTTATTTTGCTCCCCAAATAGGAAAACTCCTGTACTACTTTAAGTGCCTCATTTCCTAATGTAATTCCCTCAGCATCACCCAACTTAATTCGACTACATTCCATTATCCTCCTTTCAAGACACTGTCCATTCCGTTCAACTGCTCTTCCAAGTTCTTTGCTGTCTCTGACAGAATTACAATGTCATCGGCGAACCTCAAACTTTTCATTTCTTCTCCATGGATTTTAATACCTACTCCAAAATTTTCTTTTGTTTCCTGTCCTGCTTGCTCAATATACAGATTGAATAACATTGGGGAGAGACTACAACAGGTTTGCCTTTCCTTAATATTTCTTCTAAAATAAGTCGTAAGGTCAATATTGCCTCATGTGTTCCAACATTTCTACAGAATCCAAATTGATCTTCCCCGAGGTCGGCTTCTGCCAGTATTTTCATTCGTCTGTAAAGAATTCGCGTTAGTATATTGCAGCTGTGACTTATTAAACTGATGTTTCGGTAATTTTCACATCTGTCAACACCTGCTTTCTTTTGGTTTCTTATTATTATATTCTTGAAGTCTGAGGGTATTTCGCCTGTCTCATACATCTTGCTCACTAGATGGTAGAGTTTTGTCAGGACTGGCTCTCCCAAGGCCGTCAGTAGTTCTAATGGAATGTTGTCTACTCCTGGGGCCTTGTTTCGACTTAGGTCTTTCAGTGCTCTGTCAAACTCTTCACGCAGTATCGTATCTCCCATTTCATCTTTAACTACATCCTCTTCCATTTCCATAATATTGCCCTCAAGTAAATCACCCTTGTATAGACCATCTATATAGTCCTTCCATCTTTCTGATTTCCCTTCTTTGCTTAGAACTGGGTTTCCATCTGAGCTCTTGATATTCATACAAGTGGCACTCTTTTCTCGAAAGGTCTCTTTAATTTTCCTGTAGGCAGTATCTATCCTTACATTTGTCCTCTAGCCATCCCTGCTTAGCCATTTTGCACTTCCTGTCGATCTAATTTTTTAGACGTTTGTACTCCTTTTTGCCTGCTTCATTTACTGCATTTTTATATTCTCTCCTTTCATCAGTTAAATTCAATATTTCTTCTGTTACCCAAGGATTTCCACTAGCCTTCGTCTGTTTACCTATCTGATCCTCTGCTGCCTTCACTACTTCATCCCGCAGAGCTACTCATTCTTCTTCTACTGTATTTCTTTCCCCCATTCCTGCCAATCGTTCCCTTATGCTCTTTATGAAACTCCGTACAACCTCTGGTTTAGTCAGCTCATCCAGGTCCCATCTCCTTAAATTCCCATCTTTTTGCAGTTTCTTAAGTTTTAATCTACAGTTCATAACGAATAGATTGTGGTCAGGGTCCATATCTGCCCTGGAAATGTCTTACAATTTAAAACCTGGTTCCTAAATCTCTGTCTTACCATTATATGATCTATCTGAAACCTGTCAGTATCTCCAGGATTCTTCCATGTATACAACCTTCTTTTATGATTCTTGAACCAAGTGTTAGCAATGATTAAGTTATGCTCTGTGCAAAATTCTACCAGACGGCTTCCTCTTTCATTTCTTACCCCCAATTCATATTCACCTACTATGTTTCCTTCTCTCCCTTTTCCTACTCTCGAATTCCAGTCACCCATGACTATTAAATTTTCGTCTCCCTTCACTACCTGAATAATTTCTTTTATCTCATCACACATTTCATCAATTTCTTCATCATCTGCAGAGCTAGTTGGCATATAAACTTGTACTATTGTAGTAGGCGTGAGCTTCGTGTCTATCTTGGCCATAATAATGCGTTCACTATGCTGTTTGTAGTAGCTTACCCGCACTCCTATTTTTTTATTCATTATTAAACCTACTCCTGCATTATCTCTATTTGAGTTTGTATTTATAGCCCTGTATTCACCAGACCAAAGGTCTTGTTCCTCCTGCCACCGAACTTCACAAATTCCCACTATATCTAACTTTAATCTATCCATTTCACTTTTTGAATTTTCTAACCTACGTGCCCGATTAAGGGATCTGACATTCCACGCTCCGATCCGTAGAACGCCAGTTTTCTTTCTCCTGATAACGACGTCCTCTTGAGTAGTCCCCGCCCGGAGATCCGAATAGGGGATTATTTTACCTCCAGAATATTTTATCCAAGAGGACGCCATCATCATTTAACCATACAGTAAAGCTGCATGCCTTCGGGAAAAATTACGGCTGTAGTTTCCCCTTGCTTTCAGCCGTTCGCAGTACAGCACAGCAAGGCCGCTTTGGTTAGCGTTACAAGGCCAGATCAGTCAATCATCCAGACTGTTGCCCCTGCAACTACTGAAAAGGCTGCTGCCCCTCTTCAGGAACGACACATTTGTCTGGCCTCTGAACAGATACCCCTCCGTTGTGATTGTACCTACGGTAAGGCCATCTGTATCGCTGAGGCACGCAAGCCTCCCCACCAATGGCAACGTCCATGGTTCATAGGGGAAGCTCATATACATAAATTAAAATAGATACGTTATAAAAACCAAAAAAGGCTTTTTAAAGTCATATACATACATAAAAAGGCTTTTTTGGTTTTTGTAACGTATCTATTACAGCAAGCAGTAATGTTATTTAATGGATTATTTCGTTTATGTCTTCTTTATGCATTTATTCTGGAATTTTTGTACTACAGTCAGTCAAGCATTAGTTTTATTTTAAATCATGCAGATCCCGCTATTGTAATTACTTTATGTACACCGTTCAGGGGTTTGTCTGTTTCCCTCTCTGGAGTTACGAGAGATGTTTACAAAATAGCTTGTTTTACCAATTAGCCACCAGATGGCGGTATTGTCTTGAAGTTGCGGTGGCGCACAAGTCACATGATGTTTCAGTTTTGTGTTGAATGTAGCAGAGTACACATGGCAGCCCTTAGTGGCTTGCACCTTGTAACGGAACCTATTAAAGGCTTTGCTTTACCGAAGTATGCGACACCCTCCAAATTCAACCAGTTTTACGAGTATTTATGATTATAGAGAAGTTATTGTGTATGTTAACAATGATTGCATAACATGTCTCCATAAACAGTCAACCCATTAAATTATACTGAATAACTGACCCACACAAAAGTTAATATCACTTGATCACTGATACAGCAAATGTCATAATGTAAAAACACTAAGTTCATCTTAAATAATTAATATGAGGTACGAAAAATAGTGGCCAACTTACGTATTTTGGATGTCCTTAAATAAAAATCACCCAGTGAAACCTATTTGTTCACTGGGACAGTTTTCACTCAGTATTCACGTAAACACTCCTATTTTAGACGAAAATTCTTAATAATTCATGTTATTTACTTATTTATGCAAATTAGAGAAGTCATTTGACAAACTTCTAAAAAACGGCCTTTTTGTAACAAAGAATTATTCTGTCAAGTCAACAAATCTGTCTGTCATTTTAATAACCTGTTAAATTATGTCACTCGATATAAATTAATAACTTTTCTGCACAAATTACGATAACAGATGTACATGTGACATATAAACTATATCTCTTTTTAGTAGTTCTTTGACAAGGTTATAAATACAAGCAGCAAGAAGGGTCGCGAGCGGAGTCTGAATGTCACTTTGGTAAAGTGTGTATGTGTGTTATTGTTCGAGGTGGACAAACATTGCAAAGAACATGTAAAAGAAGTGCTACTTTGTGTTGTGTCATTGTCTTTGGTGGACAGTGGAATTAAGTTGGCCACCAGAGTAATAAATATTTGAAGTTTAACTATTTGTTGGTTTCGCTCGTTATTTATCAACCCCTAGACAACCAGATTTAGATCCAGTATTAAAATCGAGACAGCAGCGATCCAGCAACCAGCAGCAATTACCATAATGCATTTTAATGGCGCTAACCTAACATCAGGTGCTAACAAGCTCCGTAAATGGGAGTGAAGTAGTGCGATTATAGCAATATCCACGACTAGGCGACCATTATAACCTCTTTTGCATTGTAGTTTATTTCTATCTGACGCTGTCAGGTATGATGCTAAATCACGATCCAGCGCTCGGTGCGGTAAAGTTGCCCTTTTCGAGGATCTTATCTGCAATCCATCTTGTGAAGGTACAGCCCTCAAGAAGGCACCTTATAAACTTTGGGAGCGGATGCGGTCGGGAGCGCGGAGTTTGCTATGCTCTGTGCGACATTCGCCGGCGCGCGAGCTCAGGTTTGACAGGCGAGAGGGAGCGGTAGAAAACCACGTTGCGGCTGAGCGTGCTCGTCCACAGCGGCAAAAGCTCTGTCATTCGTCCGCTAGGCGACGGGGCTCTTTAAGCTCTGCTACTGGGGCGGACACCACGTAAGAGGAATTCTGATGCTAGTAGACGACTAGCTCACTCTGGAAGCAAGTGGCCGGTGTTTCCAGTGATCTTAAGCCGTTGGGGAGAAAAATGGTGGAAAGGTCACCATGAGAGACTAAAGAATCTTGTTAAAGACTGAACAACGAGATGTACACAAGCAAAATGTGAACGCGGTAAGATAGTCGAAAGCCAGTACCACAGCAAGAAAGGGAAAATTATAGCGAGCAACAGGGTGTAAGTGCGCCCGCTGTACGGTGAATAATTTTTAAGTTAAACTATCTTAAAGAACTTATAAACTGTATGAAATTTCAAAAAACATAAACGAAATGTCAATGGATAGATCTCTTAAAGACTTATCAGAGAATCAAACCAGAATTGTGATAAGCATTCACATTTTTAACTATTGGCCAGAATGTGTATTCCCCGCTGAAAAATCGGCAAATTTAGCCACAAGATTTATATCGAAAAAGTATCGGAAACATTAAATAATAATAATAGGAAAGTAGAAATACGGTCATAATTAATTGTCTATATTTGTTAACAACAATATCACCAAAATTAATGCTTTCCATGCTAAAAGTGTAATTTATGCAAAAGCCAGTGTGTGTGTGTGTGTGTGTGTGTGTGTGTGTGTGTGTGTGTGCGTGTGTGAACTAAAATCTAAATTGAGCACTGAAAAGCTGATAAAATCCGAAAATGATTTCATGTACAGACACCAAAAACGTTTTACATCATCCCGTTCCCCGAAGTCCTGAAGATAGACGTTGACTGTGGATATCGTATCACAGACACAGTCCCTTTGACTGTTCAGAGATGTCACTAAACTCACCCAAAGATGTAAACAACCATGCATAAGCAGCGCCTATTAGACGGAGGGGGTCCGACAGCCGATCAGTTCCAGTCATTCCACCAGGAAGGAGGTACACGGCTCGTGTCGTCTGTACTTTAACAATGCCTAGACGGTTCGATCGCGTCCGCATTGTTACTTTGTCCTAGGAAGGGCTCTCAACAAGGGAAGTGTCCAGGCGTTTCAGAGTGAACGAAAGCTATGAGATATAGAGGGACAAGAACTATCCATGACATGCCTCGCTCACGCCCACCAAGGGTTACTATTGCAGTGGATGACCGCTTCCTACCGATTATGGCTCGGAGGAACCCTGACAGCAACGCCACCATGATCAATAATGTTTTTCGTGCAGCCACACGACGTAGTGTTACGACTCAAACTGTCCGCATTAGTCTGCATGATGCGCAACTTCACTCTCGACGTCCATGGCGAGTACCATCTATGCAACCTCGACACCATGCAGCGCGGTACAGATGGGCCCGACAACATGCCGAATGCACCGCTGAGTATTGGAATCACGTTTTCTTCACCGATGAGTGTCGGATAGGCCTTCAACCAGACAATCGTCGCAGACGTGTTTGGAGGCAACCCGATCAAGTTGAACGCCTTAGACACACTGTCTAGAGAATGCAGCAAGGTGGAGGTTCCCTGCTGTTTTGGGGTGGCATTATGTGGGTGGACGTAAGGCACTGGTGGTCATGGAAGACTCCGTAACGGCTGTACGATACTTGAATGCCATCCTCCGACCTATAGTGCAACCGTATCGGCAACATATTGGTGGGGCTTTCAGTTTCATGTATGACAATTCACGCCCCCATTGTGCACATCTTGTGAATGACTTCCTTCAGGATAACGACATCGCTCGACTAGAGTGGTCAGCATGTTCGCCTCGGATAGACTGAAAAGGGCTGCTTAAGGACGACGTGACACACCAATGACTCTGAGGGATCTACGCCGAATCGCCATTGAGAAGTGGCACAATCTGGACCGACAGTGCCTTGATGAAGTTGTGGATAGTATGTCACCACGAATACAGGCATTCATCAATGCAAGGGGCGTGCTACTGGGTATTAGAGATACCGGTGTGTACAGCAGTCTGGACCACCACCTCTGAATGTCTCGTTGTATGGTGGTACAACATGCAACATGTGGTTATCATGAGCAATAAAAAGGGCAGAAATGATGTTTATGTTGATCTCTATTCCAATTTTCTGTACAGATTCCGGAACTCTCGGAACCGTGGTGATGGTAAACCTTTTTTTGACGTGTGTATAATACTTGTGTATACCAGTAGATTTATATTTTTACATGATCAGAAATCAAATATACTTGATTTGACTAATGTGAGGGATGCGAGATTATAAATATCCGACCGCCATTCTGGCTCAGAGAGGCTGGCTTGTGCGACGACATTCGCGAGCAGTCTATGTGTGAGTTGGTAGAGCAGCGATTTGTTTGTATCGTGAAAGTATGGGTTCTCCAGGTGCCTAGTTGTGCATCAGAAAATGAACATTCACTAATATCTTCGAGTCGTAAATTTAGAGTATACTTTTTTATTTTTTATTTTTTTTTTTTTTTGTTAGGAGACGATTCCGAACTCTGAGATTTTACCGCCCATCTATAGTGTGAACCTGTGGTTTTTGGCAGTTAGCATCTGAGAACTTTAACACAAATCTGAACCAAGTTGGACTTTTTTCGAGGCTTTGAGGTGAGTGTGGACCTAGCTGAGATGTTTACTGGTTATTTATGTTCTTGCATAGTATAAACATTAACCTTGGAAGTTGATGAAACTAGTTGTTACATCTGCATCTACATCTACATTTATACTCCGCAAGCCACCCAACGGTGTGTGGCGGAGGGCACCCTACGTGCCACTGTCATTACCTCCCTTTCCTGTTCCAGACGCGTATGGTTCGCGGGAAGAACGACTGTCTGAAAGCCTCCGTGCGCGCTCTAATCTCTCTAATTTTACATTCGTGATCTCCTCGGGAGGTATAAGTAGGGGGAAGCAATATATTCGATACCTCATCCAGAAACGCACCCTCTCGAAACCTGGCGAGCAAGCTGTACCGCGATGCGGAGCGCTTCTTTTGCAGAGTCTGCCACTTAAGTTTGCTAAACATCTCCGTAACGCTATCACGGTTACCAAATTACGCTGTGACGAAACGCGTCGCTCTTCTTTGGATCTTCTCTATCTCCTCCGTCAACCCGATCTGGTACGGATCCCACACTGATGAGCAATACTCAAGTATAGGTCGTACAAGTGTTTTGTAAGCCACCTCCTTTGTTCATGGACTACATTTTCTAAGGACTCTCCCAATGAATCTCAACCTGCTACCCGCCTTACCAACAATTAATTTTATATGATCATTCCACTTCAAATCGTTCCGCACGCTACTCCCAGATATTTTACAGAAGTAACTGCTACCAGTGTTTGTTCCGCTATCATATAATCATACAATAAAGGATCCTTCTTTCTATATATTCGCAATACATTACATTTGTCTATATTAAGGGCCAGTTGCCACTCCCTGCACCAAGTGCCTATCCGCTGCAGATCTTCCTGCATTTCGCTACAATTTTCTAATGCTGCAACTTCTCTGTATACTACAGCATCATCCGCGAAAAGCCGCATGGAACTTCCGACACTATCTACTAGCTCATTTATATATATATTGTGAAAAGCAATGGTCCCATAACACTCCCCTGTGCAACGCCAAAGGTTACTTTAACGTCTGTAGACGTCTCTCCATTGGTAACAACATGCTGTGTTCTGTTTGCTAAAAACTCTTCAATCCAGCCACACAGCTGGTCTGATATTCCGTAGGCTCTTACTTTGTTTATCAGGCGACAGTGCGGAACTGTATCGAACGCCTTCCGGAAGTCAAGGAAAATAGCATCTACCTGGGAGACTGTATCCAATATTTTCTGGGTCTCATGAACAAATAAAGCGAGTTGGGTCTCACACGATCGCTGTTTCCGGAATCCATATTGATTCCTACAGAGTAGATTCTGGGTTTCCAAAAACGACATGATACGCGAGCAAAAAACATGTTCTAAAATTCTACAACAGATCGATGTCCGAGATATAGGTCTATAGTTTTGCGCATCTGCTCGACGACCCTTCTTGAAAACTGGGACTACTTGTGCTCTTTTCCAATCATTTGGAACCTTCCGTTCCTCTAGAGACTTGTGGTACACGGCTGTTAGAAGGGGGGCAAGTTCTTTCGCGTAGTCTGTGTAGAATCGAGTTGGTATCCCCTCAAGTCCAGTAGACTTTCCTCTGTTGAGTGATTCCAGTTGCTTTTCTATTTCTTGGACACTTATTTCGATGTCAGCCATTTTTTCGTTTGTGCGAGGATTTAGAGAAGGAACTGCAGTGCGGTCTTCCTCTGTGAAACAGGTCTGGAAAAAGGTGTTTAGTATTTCAGCTTTACGCGTGTCATCCTCTGTTTCAATGCCATCATCATCCCGGAGTGTCTGTATATGCTGTTTCGAGCCACTTACTGATTTAACGTAAGACCAGAACTTCCTAGGACTTTCTGTCAAGTCGGTACATAGAATTTTACTTTCGAATTCACTGAACGATTCACGCATAGCCCTCCTTACGCTAACTTTGACATCGTTTAGCTTCTGTTTGTCTGAGAGGTTTTGGCTGCGTTTAAACTTGCAGTGAAGCTCTCTTTGCTTTCGCAGTAGTTTCCTAACTTTGTTGTTGTACCACGGTGGGTTTTTCGCGTCCTACTCGGCACGTACCTGTCTAAAACGCATTTTACGAGTGCCTTGAACTTTTTCCATAAACACTCAACATTGTCAGTGTCGGAACAGAAATTTTCGTTTTGATCTGTTAGGTAGTCTGAAATCTGCCTTCTATTACTCTTGCTAAACACATAAACCTACCTCCCTTTTTTTATATTCCTATTAACTTCCATATTCAGGGATGCTGCAACGGCGTTATGATCACTGATTCCCTGTTCTGCACTTACGGAGTCGAAAAGTTCGGGTCTGTTTGTTATCAGTAGGTCCAAGATGTTATCTCCACGAGTCTGTTCTCTGTTTAATTGCTCGAGGTAATTTTCGGATAGTGCACTCAGTATAATGTCACTCGATGCTCTGTCCCTACCACCCCTCCTAAACATCTGTGTCCCAATCTATATCTGGTAAATTGAAATCTTCACCTAAGACTATAACATGCTGAGAAAATTTATGTGAAATGTATTGCAAATTTTCTCTCAGTTGCTCTGCCACTAATGCTGCTGAGTCGGGAGGTCGGTAAAAGGAGCCAACTATTGCTGCGGGTCATAAGGAAAATAAATCTAGGAATTTCGTGAAACTGAAACACTTGTGAGTTGTGAACTTTCTGCCTGCTTTTTGTTGAATAATTTGGACAAATGCGTCGCGTGAATCGTTGGTCCCTAGACGTTAATGCTGACAGACTTCAGATAATCTCTGTTGATCCATTATGGCCAGGGGACGTCGGCTGGTACGTACTTTTCAATTCAATAAACTTTACCGACAGTCGTACACTTTAAGATATTTAATTTTATTCTGAAAGCATCCAGTTTCGGCAAATCATTTTGCCGTCTTCAGACCCCATACGCTTTTTCAAATCAACGAACTTATCTTATAGCGCCATAAAACTGGATATCGTGAATTCCAATCGTTGTGCAGTTGATTCATACGAAAGCGTAATGAGTTGCCAAAACTGGTTGCTTTCAGAATAAAATAAAATATGTTAAAGTGTACGGCTGTTGGTAAAGTTTATTGAATTGAAAAGACTTTCGAAAAATCCAATCTTCACTGTGGCTCGTGATTTGCCAGTGACAGAAACATTAAAAAATATATCATTTGCACATTAGTACTAAGGGCTCATAGCTATTTAAGTGCTCTATTGGAAATTGACTTTCAAATGACACTTGTTCAGTTCAGTACTCAGTTTTACGTTTACATTTTCAAGTTAGCCAGTGCACATAGCAACTGTGGACCGCAATTTTCCAGTGCAGCGCATACGCCGATGACGACGTTCTATTGGTCGAGTCACGAGACATAATCCAAGAGGCGCTCTGATGGCTTCATCAGTATGGAACGGTGATGGGCTGTGCCACTAACCTACGAAAGAGCCGACGTGCCCATTACCAAGGTCCCAACTCTGAAGTGTTTGGAAATGCTGTTCTATGGAAATATACGACGTACAGCGATGAATAATTATCGACGACTACTGTGGCAGATTTGCGCATTAGTTCGAAAAAACACATTGCGTGCAACAAGTATGTTCCGGAGCGCACATTATGTCAGTGTCTATCTGGCATCAAAAGTAGGTCACTTGAAGCACATATTGCCGTTATCCACCGCTTAATGTCAACATTCGGACATTTAGTGAGAGCAGACCTCCTCTTTAAAATCTGCTACGATACCTTGAGGCTGCCACAGAGCGAAGGAGTCGTCGAACTTGTCAACGTGAGGAACAGGGCGCGTGCGATATTTCCCAGTTCGATGCGGCGCTTTTACACAACCGAGCGCATCGCCTTAATCTGCACTCTGCTCACCTGGCTGACGCAACGATAAGCCCCCATTGCGCGGTCGTCATTCCGACGAGCATCACTTGATTTGTGGCACGGGAATCGGCTGTTGGCTTCTCACTAAGGAAAAGATTCGTTGCTGTGAATAACCAACGAAAGTGCGACGTTCTTCGAGTCTGGTCGTGGAATGTCATATGTTTGAACACGCTAGGGAAACTAGAAACCCAGAAAATGGAAATGCAGAGGGTCAATCTAGATATAGTATGTTTCAGATTGTAGGAGGAGGATTAGAAGAAAATATCACGAGAGGATATGGGCTCGGTTATAAGAACTAGAGAAGAGTAAGACTAATTGACGTCGGCAATAAATATCAGTTAGTAATTGCGAATACTCTGTTCGAGAATAATGAGAGGATGAGGTATACTAGAAAAATGCCTGGAGACACCAGTAGATTCTAGTTA
Source organism: Schistocerca nitens (assembly GCF_023898315.1). Lineage (NCBI taxonomy): Eukaryota > Metazoa > Arthropoda > Insecta > Orthoptera > Acrididae > Schistocerca > Schistocerca nitens. Next base: position 976,203 of record NC_064619.1, on the reverse strand, counting down.
AATTATATCGTGATTAGGCACAGATTCCGAAACCAGGTAATGGATTTAAAGATGTAACCAGGACCACAAGTACACAGCGATCAACGGCACAAGGACGTAGAGTGCAATGGAAACCAGCACACTAAAGAAACGTAATGTCTATCTAAAGGACATGTGACCTCTAATTTAGAAAGTGTCGTGGTTATCTGTGCACTGGCGAAAGGCGCCGGATTAGTTCGAGTTTCGGGTTTCCACGGGGGGACTGCCAGTGAGCAGATGGCGTAAGAAAAGATGGATTAATCAACGAAGGGATAACATGTCAGAAGTCTAACGTAGTATAAAGCTAGATATTCTGAAAATGTAAATCTAAACGCTCAGTTCCGATATTCTATAGTGAAGGTCAGTGAAATGAAATGGAAAGAAAATAAGTATTTCTCGTCTGACGAATATAAAGTAATATCAACAGTAGCAGAAAATGGTATGATGGCTCGAGGATTCGTTATGTATCGGAGAGTAGGGCAGAGAGCAAGGTACCGTGAACAGTGGTAGAAGTGTTCTCATCATATTCGATAGCAAACCAACGCCGGCAACGACAGATCACTTTTACTTGCCGACAACGCAAGCAGAAGATGAGGAGATAAAGTATACGAGAATAATGAAAGGGTACTTCACTATACTAAAGGCGGACCCCACTCAAAAACATATGGTACTTCAGTATGTTTTTGGAGGTGGAAAGCTATTGATCAAAGGATATTGGTACATGGTTGTAGGTGAAGGATTAGAAGAAAGGGTTACAGGAGAACAGGGTCTAGGAATGTGACACGAGAAAGATTAATTGATTTTTGAAATAAAATTCACATGGTTCAAGAATCACAATAGGAAGAGGTATACTTGCAAAATACACGGAGGCGCCAGAAGATTCCGTGGATTACGTCATTATCAGACAAAAATTCCGAGATCAAGACTAGGATTGTAAGGCGTACCTAGAAGCAAGCATATAAAGTGAATTTATCAGTGATGAAGAGTATGCTGAAGTTGAAGACACTAATCAGGAAGAATGAATAGGCAATGCAGTGGGAAACGGAGATACTAAGAAATGAAGAATACGCTTGAAGTTGTCTGAAGCTATAGATAGTGCGGTAATGAGTGGTTCAGTAGACAGATCAGTCGAATGGCCTCTCTAAGAAGGGTGTTGTAAGTGTGAAGAAATCATGGATAACCGAAGAAATATCTTAACTGATCGACGAAAGAAGGAAGTACAAAACTGTTCAGGGAAATTCAGGAATACAGAAGTACAAGCCACTTAGGAACGAAATAAATAGTAAGTGCAGGGAAGCTAAGACGAAATGGCAGCATGAAGAATGTAAAGAAATCGAAAGAAAAGTGATTGTCGGAACGACTGACTCAGCATTTAGAAGAAGCTAAACAATCTTCGATGAAATTAAAAGAAATGGGAGGTAACATTAATCGTGCAATGGGAATTCTACCCTAATTGCAGAAAACAGAGCAGATAGGTGTAAAAAGCACATTGAAGGCGTGACAGAAGAGACAGGAATCGTCAGGGAAGAGATAGAGATCCTGTATTAGAATCAGAAATTATAAGAGCTTTGGACGACTTAGGACCATTAGAAGCAGAAGGGATCGGTAACATTCCATCACAGTTTCTAAAATCATTTGGGGGGGGGGGGGGAGTGACAGCGAAACGACTATTCACGTTGGTGCGTAGAATGTTTGAGGCTGGCGATATACCATCAGACTTTCGAAAAAAAAACATCATCCCCACAATTCTGAAGATAGTAAGAGCCAGCAACTGCGAGAATTATTGTATAATTAGCTTAACAGATGATACATCCAAGTTGCTGACAGGCACAATATATAGAGAATAGAAAAAGGAACTGAAGATTAATTAGATGACGATCAGTTTGACTTTACGGAAGGTAAAGACACCAGAGAGTCAATTCTGACGTTGTGGTTGACAATGGAAGCGAGACTGAAGAAAAGTGAAGACACGTTCATAGATTTGTCGACCTGAAAAAAACTTTAGGCAATGTAAAATGCTGCAAGATGTTCCAAATTCTGAGAAACATGTGCCTAAGTCACAAGGAAAGACGGGTAATATAAAATATGTACAAGAACCAAGAGGGGACAATAAGAGTAGAAGACCAAGAACCACTTGCTTTGATTATAATGGACGTAAGACCGGGATGCTGTCTTTCGCCCCTACTATTTAACCTACACGTCGAAGAAACATTGGCGGAAATAAAAGAAAGATTCTAGAGTGGGATTAAATTCAGAGTGAAAGGATGTCGATGAGAAGATTCGCTGATGACTTAGCTACGCTGAGGAAATTTAAGAATTTTAATGGAATGAACAGTCCAATGAGTACAGAATATGGATTGACATTAAACAGAAGAAAGACAAAAGCAATGAGAAGTAGAAGAGATAAGAACTGTGAGAAACTTAACATCAGAATGGCGGTTCACGAAGTGGACGATGTTAAGGAATTCTTCTGGTTCGGCAGCAAAAAATCCATGACGGACGGGGCAAGGAGGACATAAAAAAGGGACTATAACTGGCAAAAAGGGCATTCCTGGAAAAGAGAAGAGTCCTGAGACGGCAATTTTTTGCATTTTTGGGTTTATCATAATTCATTTTTTTCTGTTCTAGTTTTGAATCTAGCAAACAATTTGAGTTACTGGTAACGCTTTTAAGATAATTATTAGACCCTACTGAAAGCTGACAATGGTTATTATTTGACTTCTTTTATATTATTGTCTGTAAAAATTTCAAAGTTTAGTAAATGTATTCACTGTCATTACTTAACACTACAGAGCAAATATTCTCTGCTTCAGTTACTAGTACATTACTTTCTTGTAACTTGACATCTAGACTTTTAATATTAGGAACCAAATTATTAGAAAATTGCATTTTAAGTTTGGTGTAAAGTAAAGCACTACAAATTTTTACGACAGTGTCAACTTGTGTAAATTTTGGAACTTACGTTTTCTCACATTTGCTTTAAACTTTAGAAATCACTATTTTAATAACTCTATTATCAATTGTGAAGAGAATGATATTGAAAATATTTAACTCACTGTCAAAAACTTAAAATTGGTGAAGTTGACAGCTCTAGCTGCGAACTACTGTTTACTTACTTGGCTGTCATTTCTTGTATTCCAGCAAGTGTTTTCTACAGGGAGACAATTTTGTTTACACTGTTGCCTACGGTGTATGACCCGTTCGCAGTGAACAAAATTGCTTACAAGACTTGAGAAGTTGAGGACAAGAATATGCGTGAAACCTGAAAATTTGTTACAGAACGTCTCATGATGAAGACACTGGCCCAAAATCAGAGCCATGCAGTAACCTTTCTAGTTTACAGGAACGGAAGCACGGAACAAAAAGCTGTAGTCCTCAGTTTCCTGGTCTGCCCAGACTTCTCTTCTCTCTTGGTAAAACGACTCACCATTCTAACATGCAGCTGAGACGTGAAGAAAATCTCTGGTCAGAGGGCTGTGGCTGGCCGCCTTATATGCCGCGTGGGCAGGGGCACGCTCTCTTCACTTTCGGCGGCTGGACACAGAGGTTCGCCGGGAGTAGCTCAAAATTTTATTCTTTGTTGGTTTGAGAGGCTTCGTATTCTGGGTCCGTGGCTCGTCCCCGAAGTCGTCCACCGGGTCAGAGGACCGGCTGCCCAGAGTCAGCCACCTGACGTAGCAGCCTTCTTGTGGACGGAGGTTAGCTGAGAGGGAGATCTTCCACTGGGGGAAAGCGGCGCGCAGGCCGACGTGAACTTGTGTTCTGTAGCAGCGTGCCGGACTCTTGCTACAAGTGACCACGTTTGGGAACTCTTCCTGTGATTAACTTCGCAGTGTTGCATGTTGTGGCCTTGAGGCAAGAAAGCTGGCTGAGCGACAGTTCTTTCAAACTGTTCAGAGGCTTTAACCGGCGGTGCTATTTATTCTGCTCGTCGTGTTACTTAATGTTGTAGATTTAGTTCCCCTAGACCAGAGAAGAAGGTTTTAAACTGCTAAATTTGTGTGTGGTACCCCTCAGCCTCTCTTAAAGAGTGTTGCTTGTTTCCATAATTATTAAGATTTTTAGGAACTCTTTAAATTGGGTGAATAAATTCTGCTCCCATTCTGTGTGTGTTTACGGGAGTTGCCATCTTTACTTGGCACAGTAACCTCACGCTGTTCTAAGGTGCAAGTGCTGTTAATACGACGAAGTCGGTGTGCGTATCCAATTTCTTGCTTACTGTCTGTGTTTCGATTTAGCCCATTTGTTACAGAAATTGGTCCTCATTCAGTTCGAGGTATTTATTATAATGGTAGATTGGGCACCTGTTCATTTATTAACTGCTGTTTCTATAGTCTTGTTTTAAACTTATTTAGCTCGTGCCGTCTATTTTCAGTGAACGTGCACCCGTATTCACTAAAATATCTTGAGTTCTAATTCAGTTTAGACTATATATTTAATTTGGCTGTCAAGCTTGTTGAGTAATGTGAAGTGAACGTTCTGTGGTGTAAGTCCGTTCTAAAAATTCTGCCCTGATTACGCCCTGAAGATATGATTACCCATCGAATTCTCAGTACGATCTGGAGACACGTGTGACCTTGAGGCATCTTCAAGCGACGAGATGTCTCATCTTCTCCTACTTCCTGAGTGCAATTCACGTCTTGTAGTAAGAAAACCAGCCCTCCACTCACAACAACTAGGATCAGGTACCAGTAACTAAAGAGGTCTACAGTTGCAGAATGTAGAATTTGCCGCATGTAGTAATCTCACTTTTGACGTACATGCGTTACTATGATGAGGACTGCCTATAAATGTACAATAACAAATTGACAACAGTAAAATGTTTTATCCTGCTTCCAAAAATTGGCTTCGTATTGCGTACTGCAGTGAGAAGACCCACCAATAGGGGGACGTGACGTGTATGTTCTACGCTACGTTCCGAAAATAGGGGCAATCGATAAATTTTGTGTCAAGTACCCCTAATTTTTATGACATAACGGAAGAACTTGCAGGAAATTTTTGTCCATTGACCTTTGATACAAACTGCGAAAAAACTCAGTCTGATCATGATGCTGATTTTGGCCACCTGTCAGAACCATTTGTAATTAACTACACCAATGTGTTTTGGCGATCCACTTATCAGTCGATGTCGTATTTGTCTGTCCTCCGTCTGAATTATTTGAAACCTGAGGGCTTCCAGTAGTACTTATCCTTTAGAGGGAATCCACACCACCAGGACTGCACTACAAAAAATGTTCAAATGTGTGTGAAATCTTATGGGACTTAACTGCTAAGGTCATCAGTCCCTAAGCTTACCCACTACTTAACCTAGATTATCCTAAGGACAAACACACACACCCATGCCCGAGGGAGGAGTCGAACGTCCGCCGGGACCAGCCGCACAGTCCATGCATGCAGCGCCTGAGACCGCTCGGCTAATCCCGCGCTGCTGACTGCACTACACAAAATGTCATTCCCTACACACAAACGATTTGTTGCTAATCGTGAACAGGCCCTAAACAGTCAAAGAATTATTCCCTGTCTCAGAACGAATCAAAAACTAATCACTTATTAACTTACAAAATTTTGTAAATGCCACAACAGTCACTCATTGCAGGTATCTTTTTTTTTTTTTTTCAAGTCATTATGAGCATCTTCAGATTATCTCCATGAAGTTAATGTAGTAGATAAATAAAATATGTAGCCATCATTATTGTCATCTTCAGATTGAGCTGTCTTCATGATGCTAACGGAATAAGTAAATAAAATACAGGCTGTTACAAAAAGGTAGGGCCAAACTTTCAGGAAACATTCCTCACACACAAATAAAGAAAATATGTTATGTGGACATGTGTCCGGAAACGCTTAATTTCCATGTTAGAGCTCATTTTAGTTTCGTCAGCATGTACTGTACTTCCTCGATTCACCGCCATGATTTCGTACGGGATACTCTACCTGTGCTGCTAGAACATGTGCCTTCACAAGTACAACACAACATGTGGTTCATGCACGATGGGGCTCCTGCACATTTCAGTCGAAGTGTTCGTACGCTTCTCAACAACAGATTCGGTGACCGATGGATTGGTAGAGGCGGGCCAATTCCATGGCCTCCACGCTCTCCTGACCTCAACCCTCTTGACTTTCATTTATGGGGGCATTTGAAAGCTCTTCTCTACGCAACCCCGGTACCAAATGTAGAGACTCTTCGTGCTCGTATCGTGGACGGCTGTGATACAATACGCCATTCTCCAGGGCTGCATCAGCGCATCAGGGATTCCATGCGACGGAGGGTGGATGCATGTATCCTCGCTAACGGACATTTTGAACATTTCCTGTAACAAAGTGTTTGAAGTCGCACTGGTACGTTCTGTTGCTGTGTGTTTCCATTCCATGATTAATGTGATTTGAAGAGAAGTAATAAAATGAGCTCTAACATGGAAAGTAAGCGTTTCCGGACACATGTCCACATAACATATTTTCTTTCTTTGTGTGTGAGGAATGTTTCCTGAAAGTTTGGCCGTGCCTTTTTGTAACACCCTGTATACAGCCATAACTCTGTTGACTTTATATAGTCACATCAATCCGATGATAATTATAATGATTGAAACTAGTAATTGTATAAAGAAATATCTGCGATCGAAGACTGCTCCGGTATTTACATAATTCCACACCTGCGGATCACTTCCACCTTAATAGTGAGTACGTCACCCATCACAATTTAGTCATCGTTGGTAAACTCATTAGAACCGCACTGAAAATCTTAACGTAACAGATCACGCAGTATATGCAGTCACATCAATACTTTTTAAACTACTAAATTACGTCCAAAATTAGTTAATAGTACTGCACTTATAGTTTCACGTAAACCATACAACTGTGATGCCAAATCCATGACTGTCAGTGCAAATTATTAATCACAATCAGAATTCAGCACTGTTCGATCAATACAGGATTAATTAAGAAACAGAACTTTCCCTTCATTTTTTGGTGTTTATATTTTCAGCGACGATAATTTTGCTCTTTGGCGTCAATAGCATCCTCGACGGACCGTCGGCCATACGCCGCCAGTGGCCAGGTACTCAACCCCCGATTGTCACTGACAGCGTTGCCCAGAAGTACCCCATTACTCTTTAAGATATCTCACAACGTTGAAACCAGGAAATTCCAAGTCTCGGATCATGTTTGTAAACTCGTGTTGCCGATAAAATATTTCCATTAGTTGTTCAGTAGTGTACACTGAAAGACGGCATTCGAAATTGTTTACACTAATTTTTACCCAAAATGAAACTACCCCTGTAATATGTAATTTTTTCCTCATTGCCTTAGAACAAAACAAAACTGATGAAAGAGCGTAACGTTTTGCGGTGACAATATCAAAACTAGTTTTGTAGGAGTGTAACGAGCTGGTACAAGCAATATGTCAGCAAAACTGAAAGGTGAACTAAATCAAAATCTCCTAGGTGTTGGATGCTCCGCACACATATTACATAATGCTACAAAAGAAGCCACTGATGTGACGAGTGTTGATGTGGAAACTCTTGTAATCAATCTTTTCATTTAATTCTCCATACCCACAGTGCGAATGGAGTGTCTAAAACAAATTCGTGAGTTTTTTGACAGGCTATCATCCGCTCTTGTCACATACAAAAGCAAGGTGGTTGTCTATGTTTGTTGCAGTAGATGGAGTAGTAAAATTATGGTGCTCTTAAGTCATTCTTCCTCTCAGAAGAAAGAAGCACCTAAAGTTCTGACAATTCTGTTTCAGAATCCACTGACTATTACTTATTTATAGGTCTTGTACTGTCAAATGACGTGTTTCAGAGACAAACACTTATACTCGAGAAGGCGGGTAGCAGTGTTTCAAAAATGGCAACCATTTTGGAAAATGTTGACAGAGTAGCAGAACGGCGTAAAGAGGAAAAATTTGTACCACTCAAAGTGAGATGTTTCTTGCAGAAAATAGATGTTGCATCAGCTAGGGATATTGAAATATTCCAGTCTTATATTGGACAGTTTTAAGAAACATGGCTGGATTATTTTTAAAAAAATGGTCAACTAACTTGAAAGAATTTTCCATTTTCAAAATGTATGTTGCTAGACTCAGAGCCTGTTTGGACCGAAGCGACAAGGGCAGTAATATCTCTGCGAGATAAAACATCAGCAACAGATAGGCGATAGTGCACCGTTTTGCCAGTTTTGCTTCAGCAAAAAATATTGATAGTTGGTCTCATGTCAGGAGAAATGGACTGGTGTCTACGACCAGTGTGGACACGTAGAGCAGTATTCGCAATTATTAAATCTATGCGAATTCGTTTTCAGTGTACCAGGACACAACGTTAACATGGGAAGCGTATTCTCTTACCTGACTGTCCTCTGGACGCAGGAACGAAACAGTTTACAAGTGCCAACAGAAGAGTTAACAGTGAAATGTGTTTCTGGTTATGAAATGAGCTACTCTGGCTTTCATGATTACATCATTCAGCGTCAGGATCTTCTGTCTAAAGCTTAGAAATCCGATAAATGACCAATGTAGAAGAGAGTAGAAGATTCAAAACGGAATTTTCTTGGTTGTATACAACCAAAACACTGTATTTCAGCGTATTTGAATATTCAATTTTGTGTCTCATAATATAAAGATGTTATAAAAGTGGATAAGTGATTTAGTACGTTGTCACAAGTATTCTTATTATGTTTTTTTCTTTGGTTTTATTAATTTAATTATACGTAATGTTAAATGTGATTTATTTATTTTATTAAATCAGTTGAATGCAGCTTTTGGTCTTTGACGCGAAAGAATGTGGGACGGCTGCAGTTAGGTGAACTTGAGTGAAATGAGAGCGTTCACACGATCGTGCATCAGGCAGTGCTTCGGTCCTGCAGCTGACTTCCCATCCGTAATACTTGCATTACACACGACGAATGAACTTGTAATCGACTGATCACAAGTTGAAAAGTTGACCATCAAACGTTTGAGTGGACCCACTAATATAAACGCACTAGTATGGAAGGTCGATAAATCTAGTAATAAAGGAATAGTGCCCGTTCTAAATTCTGTGCGATTCATATAACAGAGAACAGCCTGCACTGCTTCTAGCCTGTGACACAGGAAAATATAAAGTTACGCCTATCGTAGATCTCTTTTGGTTTTTTGTCTTTTTAGAGCCACTAGTTCAACAAAAGATTTTACATTCGGGCATCGTGTTGTGGAGTACTTCGAAGTACAGCTGAGCGAACAAGCAATAAATGTGCAAATGTACCTTTACATTAAACCTATTATGCAGCTCTTTGTGTACGATCTTGCGACAGTAAAGTGTTGACTCCACAATTTTCTTTTCCTCCTCTTGTTTTTCTAACACGGCCACAGCCGCAACAGTCGCTGCTTCTTCCCCCTCGAATACGAATGGGGTCTATATGTGTCTTAGGGTGTTTTTGCGATGCGTAATGAATTGGAATAAGGATTAATGAGGTGGTTTTAAACTAATACTGCTAATCATAGTTGCTATTTTTGAAAAGAAGGAATAAACTAATATTGTTTAAAGTTTAGCTTTCTCTTTTTACGTAACATTACATAAGGCTTATCGTCATGTCTCATTGCCCCTCGTAAGTGGAGAACATGAGCTCATTTATGTTAGGGGTCAGGATTCGAGGAGATATGTAGACGCGAAAGACTGCTTTGTTATTGATCCTTTAGTACCTTTCGTTCAATAAAATAGAAATTACTTTTGTCATGGATACGTATTAACATACTCTGACTGTGTACCCCGATATGGGCGAAATAACTGAAAATTATTAGAAACTTTCTCGTCAACATTTAAAGCTTTTTCAAAGGAAGGAAATTCACCAGTTTTCTTCTGATAATAAAGGTTCCTATGGCCGTATTCAAACAAAATCCTGCTGTATGTCGTAATAGCGTCCTACAATCAAATAATGCGCATACTTTGGGAGCGTTATTTTTGATAGCAAATATCGCTCATTAATCTAATATATGGTACTGGATACTGTTTGATATGAATGAAAAACTTTTACGTTTAACAGTACTTAATATATTTTAGTATTAGCTTACAATACTATACTTTACAGACCTGAGCAGATAATGGAGACCGAACGCTTCACTCAATACCCAAGAGAAGAATGATAAAGATCAAACCACACAGCTGACGCCACCTATGATTTCTTTTTAGCGTCTTTGTATATTGATCTTCTCTTGGACTGTCTTTTATGCTGTTTGTCATTGAGTCTTTGACCTTAAGGCACATTGTACTTGGCGCACTCGAATAGTCTATTTTTTTCGTTTTTTTCATTTATTTTCATTTATGGCATTCCAGGATACGCACTTGTACCGGTTACATAAAAACAATTTCACGTTTTGTCTACAACTTCTGCCATTTCATATGATATATAAAATGAAAAGTGATACAAATCGTTTAAAAAAACTGTAGCACTCTCTTAACAATTACTGTATGTGGAAGTATACTGATATTTAGGTTTTAAACAAAGTACGTGGAAATGCAATAGGTATGTTGAAAAATATTCTAAAGGTTTTCAATTGACATTAAAAGTAGAAACAATTGTGTACATATATTAAACGCTGTGTGTTGTGTTACCAGACTCTGGAATAACCTCCCTCGTTATGTTAGAGAACTTAAAAACATGACCAGCTTCAAAAAACAGTTAATGACGTATCTACTTAAGCAACAGCAATGCCTTCCTCTGTACATGAGTGTATTTCACATCATTACTTCCCTCTTTCCCCCTCCTTAAATCTCCCTTACCCTAAACTCGCTATACTAGTAAACATCTACTTTACACACCAAGATATTAATGTACATCTGCACAAACCTTCATTACTATTGCCAATCTTTCTCATGTTTGTCATTATTATTTGATATTTTTTTACTGTTATTATTATTGCTTTCACCATAATCTGTATGTATAGCACCTGATGTAAAAATACTGCCAGCATTTACTTTATTAGGTCTTAGTCATGTTTATCATTATTATCTGAGTTTTTGTTTTACTGTTATTATTATTGCTTTTATCATAATCTGTATGTATAGCACCTGTTGTAAAAATACTCCCGCATTTACTTTATTAGGTCTTAGTCACTAGTCTTTATTCATATTGTCACTAGAGTAAGCTAATTTTCTCATTTAAACTAAGTATGTTCATGATGTAACTCTGATGTGTGAAATGCTGCATGTGTGGAACACTGGTCCGATGTAAGAGAGGGCCTGATGGCCCTAATCTGATCAGGTTAAATAAATAAATAAATAAAATAAATATAACCACTGGCGACCGTCATTTTGTGGCCGTCGTGCCTTGTGTTCACACAGTGGCTGCTGCGGTGTGTTTACGCGTGTCTACTAAAGAAGACAGCTCAGTTACCTCATTTAGCCGTTGCTATTAAAGATGCGAGCTCGACTACATCACGTACTGCTAATGTAGTTTTCCTGTTGCTGTCACTTGTTAATGACGAAAAATACTTCGTAGTTCCTGTTAGGCAGAGAGGTGAAGCATCTAATATTTTCGTAAGTAGCTTTAACGGGTCATCTCGGAGTCTGTGCAAGAGCAGAAGATAGTCAAAATTAGGTGGAAAAAATAGTTTTTAAAAGGAAAAATCGTTGCTGCAAGACGAACACCGAGATTCTGTAGTAGTTTTTATTATGTAAATTTAAAAGGCGCAGGCTACAACAAACGATATACTGATACAGAAACCACCCTAATCTGGCAGCAAGGTTAATTTAGTAGATAAGATTAAGAGTTTTCTCCAGTAAAGTTTGTTGTTATCGTTGTGGCGAGTTGGGGTTTTGTGACACCAGCTATTGAGCGTCAGTGACAGAGGAGATATGGTTCAAATGGCTCTGAGCACTATGGGACTCAACTGCTGAGGTCATTAGTCCCCTAGAACTTAGAACTAGTTAAACCTAACTAACCTAAGGACATCACAAACATCCATGCCCGAGGCAGGATTCGAACCTGCGACCGTAGCGGTCTTGCGGTTCCAGACTGCAGCGCCTTTAACCGCACGGCCACTTCGGCCGGCAAGAGGAGATAGGGGGAGGGAAAGTGGAATGGGTTCTTTCCTTGGCTCAGTGGGTGAAGTGTGACTGAAACATTGGTCGTTAGACTAGCAGTCATTTATTGACACATTAGACCCTTTAACCAAACAGAGTAATAAATTGTCTTTTGACTCGTTCAGTGCCTCGCAGCAGTGGCGCAGCGCGCAGTCGTAGCGCGCAGATTCCAGTGACCTCTGAATAGGCGGCGGCTCGTGCTGCAGCGGAGTGGTGTGTTCATCCTTTGGTCCTCACCAGCCGCCTGGGTGAGTACCACACGAACTTCGTCCTGGTAACATTTTGGACGGCATCTTCCACACTGACCTATTCGCGCTCTGCCGACATCTTCCTCTGTCGAGCAGCGTAGCGACTAAATCGATGCAGGCGACGTTTCTTCGTCTCCACTCAAATCATCCCCTGGCCGTCTTTTGCAGGTATTTATTCCATGTTTTCGCCAATGTCACGAAGTTGCTAGGGCGTCGACTGACTATTTGGTCGTTGATTGATGCTTCTCATGTTGGACAGATACGTGACCAACGTCGACACACCGGCCGGCTTCCCTTGTTTATCTCTACGCTGGCGTGGTCGGGCATTGCTCTGCCGTCCTCCTTCACATTGCCAGATATGTCACGCAACTGACTTCAGTATGCTGACAGTTCCTGGAGCATTGACCACTGATGTGCAAACTGCGCTTATCATTGTTCTCCTTGGAAGCATTGCCGGTGTGTTAGGTCATTGATCTGTCCAAGTGCCGACTGCTCGTGCGCAAACTACACTGCTCATGGGCCTCCTTGTTCGACTGCTGCCACTTCCGAATATTGTGGCTTAATGTGTAAAAGTCTCTAAAATGTTCACTTAATCTATAATAAATCATTACGTATTTTTTTGCTGGATCTCTGCTTTGAACACCCACAAATAACGCATAATTATTATGTACAACCATAAATAACGCATAATTATTATACACAGTTGTTATACATTCTACATTCCTTCCCCATACGGAAAAATTCATCCGCGAATTTTCTCCTATGTTTGTCTAAAATGACAAACAACCAAGACACAAAAACAAAGTGGAAATCATAGTCTGTCCAGAAAATTATATAATACATTCATTCCGTAATAGTTTGAAATACATTAGCATTAAGAAAAATTCTGAAAGTAATGTTAGAAATATGTTCGAATGACGATCAGTAACAATACAATGAAGAAGCATGTAACAATTATCTCGATGTACATTTTAGCAGTACACATCTATGCTCAGGATTTTTGCAGCTATTCAACCGGAATTTGATGTAGTGATATGTTATTGTTTGTCTTAGATTTTTGCCTGATACACTGGAAAGCGGTACAAAGTATAGTTATCAACAAGAAAGTTCCAGAAATACCTGTGTCCAGTATCATATGTTGTGTTTTATGTTCCTCTTTCCACTGTACAATATGCTGCATCATGGCATTGGCATCAATCTTGCCTTGTTGTGCAGTGATTAGAACATCTAATGACTGCAGGATGGAGGAATCAAATGGTTCAAATGGCTCTAAGCACTATAGGACTTAATATCTGAGGTCATCAGTCCCATAGAATTAGAACTACTTAAACCTAAATAACCTAAGGACATCATACACATCCATGCCCGAGGCAGGATTCGAACCTGCGACCATAGCAGCAGCGCGATTCCGGACTGAGGAGCCTAGAACCGCTCGGCCACAGCTGGAGGAATCAAGGGAGTTGTTTAGGTAAGACAAATTTTGAAGAGCCAATAGCTGCAAAGGTGTTTCTGGCCAGTAAATTAGTGCGTATGATGACGCGACTATGTTCGAATCGGTTACGGTTGAGGGTAAGTGAAATTTCATGCCTGAGAGAGAATATAATGTGCCATTAACTATCCGTCCACTACTGCGGAGTTCAACATTTTCGATTGTTGAAAGATTGTAACTCTAATTTGCTTTGCTGAATAGCGTAAGATTGTGACTTGAATTTGGTATGCTGAAATCGGGTGCTAATTAGACCATGAAAGCGGTTTAAAACTGTGAGCTGTCTTGGGAGGTTAACCGAGGGTTTACTGAGCCACTGTTTCAGCAGGTAACTAGTCTAGGTTTACCACCTTACCAATCAGACTAACATTGATTATAATCTTTTACACTCATACAACAACCGGTAATATATCTATATAAAAGGAGAATTTAAATAAAAAGAAAGAAATCAGTTTATATTTGCAAATTTATTTTAAAGATTGTTCATTGAAATTTCAGCATATTATACGTGAGTTATAACTGAGCTGGTGCCTTATTCACGATTGTGAAACTGTGAGATTGGAATATTACGGAACACATAAAATATGGAGCCAAGATTGGGAGACTGGATACAACACTGCATTCATAAAACAACACACAAAGAACATTGAAACACATGCAACAGAAAGTTAACCACAACCAATAGATTCAAATTTTCAGTTAAAGAAATTACTTTCGTAGCACAATCCTGTCCGTCTTGTAATTACCCTTCACGTGGTCAACTTGGTTTACAGAAAGCGTATAACTCCACAATAATTTAGATAATAAAAATAAATTAGATCAAAAAGCAAATTACAAAACAAAAACCTCGAACTGGTTACTAACGTCTTTCTATTAACCTGATGGGTAACACAGTTATATAAGCACGTGGTACTGGTCTCACAAAGTACACGCCACGTGGGTTGAACATAAAGAAAAGTTGGTATATTCAAAATCTTTTCAAGACGATACGTTATAATCACACAAGCATTTGCATTTAAGATTGATCTTACTTAGAGTTACTGACCAACACGTGGTTCCACTTTACTCACAAAGTAGTAACAAAGCAACTACCGCAAATTAATCTGAACTGGACACGAGAATTACACTCCGCTGCAATTAAAGATAACCTTAGCTATTTTAAAGCTAACCCGAAATAAAATGATTAAATTCTCAGTTAACCTGAACTTAACAAATCCATTGTCCTATGGACTTAACAGACACGCGCTTAGCCGGAGATCTTACCACTTCAGACGCTCGCTACCGCCAGCCTGCTACTGCTGGACTGCCCTGCGCTACTACTGGACTCCAACTGCCTACTGCTCGGCTGCAACTCTCCAACTGCCCGACTCCCACTGAACTACCCAGCGTGCTCCCGAGAGTCGCTCACAAAGACCAACGGAAGGCGCCAGAGGGGCAGCTTCCTATACCAACATGACAGGGGACGGACCGGACCATACTAAGAATGGAAACCTCTCTGCTTTTAGGAACCGTAGCTACCTGTTTCAACGTTGGTCCTACTGTTCTCTAGCAGACAGCCTTGTCTGCTACCCTCAAGCATGCAGCTACAAACACATTTGATCATTCATCCTCTCACACAGAAGGGAAGGGGGATGACAGTATCTTATCATACACAGTATATAAAAGAAAGCGGATGTAGGTTCCGTACGAGACTGTGTGACATGAATTACATATAAGAATTACGTATAAACTGTGTTTTAAAGTGTAGTAGTGTGACACATCGTTCCTGCTTACGTGTAAAAGCAACACGTTCCACCACTCAGTCTCCTCCCAGATAGTCAGAAACGCCACAGTAAATTTAGAAGAGGAATTTATTCCATAAAAGACAACAAATTTGAGAAATTAAACATGAAAGGAATCCAACAGAGACCTTTCATTGTAGCAGTGGAACCGTTGTCGAAACAGTGTGCAAAGATATCGGTCGATCGGTTAACTGCGTGAGGCCAGTGTTCTCCTACTTGCTCGAAAAAATGTGGTGTAGCAGTTAGTATGTTGCGTGGGCAATTCGAGACTTTGTTTTGCTCAAAAAACAGCTGGGATTCACAATTTTTGGTGTCCACTTCAGTGATACATGATCGGCACATGGTAAACCGCTCGTGTATGAAATTACTTAATTTTGGAGCTGTTATTACTGAAGCAGCATTCGAAGTTTTGAAGATTAGGAATACTTGACTTATTGGAAATTGCACAAATTTGTTAAGTTGACCCCATTTCACTGATAAGAGGTGCTCTGTGTAACAGTCATAGACATCTGTTTTGCCAGTCACCAAGGAAGGAAATATGAATTCGTAATTTTACATCTGTGCCCACTAGTACCTCAGCTAAGTGATAGTACTGCAGCAAGCGTTCGTTATTTAGAGGAGATTAATTTTAGTGACTCCTGTAACTGTTTATAAATGCAAATAAATACGAATATGAAGTTTGTTGGCGATAGTAGAATTTTTGATAAATATCCCTGCAGTGCATGGTGAATGACTTCCTTGAGATCCTCTGCTGTTAGCTGTACATCCACTAACTCGTCTGCGAGCAATCGAAGTAACTTCGCTGCAGAGATCTTCTTATCCTCTATATATAGTCTGGTTTGTATTATCTTTAAATCGGTATTCAACGCCGCAGTGGTAGCTTGGAGGTTCTTCTTGAGTTATTGCGTAATATTCCTAATGGCCTTGGTGTTACTGAGTACTTCCTGTTCTAAGTAGTTTGACCTCATGGTGTACCAGGCAGTAGCCGCCTTCTTGAGACCTGCCGTAACTGTAACGTTCTGTAATGCATTACTGAACTGCATGCTGACGTCGTCATCTGCCGTGCCGAAAAGATTTCTAATAATTTACCACCTGCTTTCATCCACCCTCGTTTACAGAATTTGACTTTATGTGCAACCAGTCCCTCTAACTGACATAACTGGGCTCATGACTGGTTATATCAGTACTGCAGAGTTTTATATTAGCTTGCTACCTCATCAAATATCTCCACTTTTCTTGCTGCTGAGTCTAAGGCACTAGATTCTATCTCTAACCTCCGACGTTCATTACATATCTGCCATCGATTACATTCCAGTAATATTGCCCACTGTGTCCTGTCTAACGAAAACGATGCCACTCTTCAAACGGAGCACTTGTAATCCACAGCTTATTATATTCACACCTGCAAACAAGAAAAGTAGCACTGCAATGATGTAGGACCCCATCATGGTAGAAGGCGGTACCTGTAATATGGAAAGGAGTGTTGCTAAGTGCATCTTACATAATTGTGATTTTATGGCAAAGGAAAAAATATTGTGCATTCTGCATGACCTAGATACGCTTATCGATACATTCTACTGAGTGACTTACACTTATTTAAGCACACTGTGTCTAATCGGTACTTCCTATTATTTAAAACCAGAATTCCCCTTCATGTATTTTGCTGATTCCCTTTTCTGTACTTGATTCCTTGTTAGTACATTATCACTAGAATCGCTAGCATACATTGAGGTATTTGCGTTAGAATGGTAGATTTTGTATTGTGGATGTGTAATGGACTGCCGAGTGCATGTTGTGTGTTGGTGGATCACCGGTCTTATGTTTCCGCAATCTGCCACGCTTTGGAACAGTATTTGCTACTGCTGTATGCATTACATCTGTCACTCCCTCAAAATGTTTCAATCGGCTTGCATGAACAATAGTTGTTTTTGTGGGTAATTGTAACTTGACATTCTAACATTCTGAGTGGTGTCTGTTTGTTCTAAATCGTGTCTCCGTACCACTTTCACGCAACGACGCTCTGAGCGTGTTTTTTAGGAAATTGACTAGTTTGAACCTGGGACCTGTTGCTGGTAAGGAGACGCCAGACCACATGACATGTAGAATTCAGAAGAGTTCAGTGAGACTAGCGATGATATAAAGAAATACTTAATGATTTCAGCGTCAGCTCCACTGCATTCCCTGTAAAAGAATCTTAATACTAACTAAATTTAGTGGAAGGGGTTCAAGGCTTTCCTATTTTTAGTTAGCTGGTAAAATAACGTCGAAAAAGCAATTAAGTTTACCATTGGAAATTTTATTCTACTCACAAAACATCGTTTATAAATTGCACTATTGATAAAAGGAAATGTTTTAATACAGGATGGTAAAAACCAAAGACGTTCAACAAAATTGTGAACGAATATTCCCTGAATGGGTTTCCAAGTTCTACTATGGATCGAAGGATGACCTATGCCATATCACATTTTAATCTAGGTTTAAATTAAGTTTCCCAAAAGAGAAAACTATCAAAATGGTCTACAGTGACCCTCAATTATCTTTAATTACTTATCTAACTTGTCGTAAATGACAGTGGATGATGTGGCTTCTCAATAACTATATAACAGAAAAATCATCTTGTTTCAGATTTTTACTTCAAGTGGCAAATGTGAACACCATGAGCTTTAATCGACGATTGACAGTAGGGGTGTAACAGATGAGACTTCTGCAGTTATGAGTGAAGCCTTATGCGCTCAAAAATGCGGCATCGCGTGCGTTTATTACCTTGTCGGTGTTCGTCAGGGGGCGGCAGGCAGCACAGCTCCGCTCACCTCGCCGTCCCGGAATCAACTCTATCCTAACTTCTCCTTACTACAATTGACCGAAGTTGGTTTAAAAAAAACTATCTGGCTGTGTTTTCATCTGACCAATCAGGGTCTCAATGTTAACCTTAAGCTCCGCCTACAAAAATTCTGTCTATCCAATGAGAAACGTTATACTTTTCGTGGTGGGGCAATGTTTTTAAAGTTTGCAATGTAACTGAGACGCGAAAAAGTCTCACGCTAAAACTTGCAGCTGGTGTTGTCCTTTTAGCGTTATCGTAAGATGTATACTGTTCTTCTGGAGGGCTCTATCTTTTAACATAGGCTGGGGGGTGGTCCTCATGTAACAGAGACGCGAAAAAGTCTCACGGTAAAACTTGCGGGTGGTGTAGCCCTTTTTGTGTTATCGTAAGATCTATACTGTTCTTCTGGAGGGCTCCAGCTTTTAACATGGGCTGGGAGGTGGTCCTAGCGGTTAGCTGGCGAGGTGGGTGTCTGTCCCTTATAGTAGGGCCTTTTAGCTTAACACGGTTCTGCTCTCGGCTTCTGTTCTCGTTTCTCCCCTCGGAACAGCGTCTGTCTCACGGTGGGAAGGTATGACATGCAATTAGGCATTCTTGTGTTAGTCTGTGGTATTCCATTTGCTCACTCGTTACTCGTATTACTTTGGTTAATTTAATGTGACGATTCATTTGGAGCTATGTGACATACTACTGGATTTGCTTATCGTGTCAGGGTTTTCATGGAAGGTGTTGGATTTGCCTGACACCTTACATATCAGCACCCTTCGAACTTAATTTTTGCACTGAAGTTAGGCAATGATTGAATCGTTGTCTAAGTCAGTCAAAAATTATTCCGTTGTCTAGATTTTGTTGCCTACTGTTCAGCCACGTTATTCTGTTCTATGCTAGTTTGAATTACTAATTTGTATTTTTATATTCTTCCACATTATAATTAAAAATGACAAGAGAAGAATATTTTTATGCTATTATTAATTTTTAATTATTTTCTTTCTTTATTTAAGTGTGAAGTTTGTTTTTTAAGAAGTTTGTTATCGAAAGTGAGGAGTCTTTCACATCGATTTTCTTAGAAATATATATTTTTTTATAAATGTAGTAATTAAGTAAAATCTATTCCTAACACATTTGCTAAATATCATGTACAAGTAAAATGTTTTTGTTTCTAGACACTCATTTCAACATTGTTAGACTAACAAATAAGAATTATTTCCAAGAATTGCTTTGACAAAGAAATATACATCCACAAATATTGAGATATTATCCTAACAAATGATACAAATTAAAAAAAAAAGGGAAAACATCCAACGAGATAATTTATTATTCTTTGTTTTTACAAGAAGAAAATAAGTAAAATATAGTTATTCTTTTATTTTTATGAGGAGAAAATAAGTGGCATATAGTTTTAGTGTTTATTATGCCTTACTTTTGTTCTTTATATACTGTCCATTTCAGAACTAATGACTTATTTTTATCGATAGTCCATTTTTTACTTAAGTCCATAGTCAATGACTTATTTTGTAGTTTATTAGTTGTCTGGTGTGCTTAACTTATTTAATTTTTCACACATTTCTTTTGCACAATTCTTACATCACATAATTTGATTTCACACATTCACACAACCATATGAATGATTAAACATGAGGTTGGCGAAAGTTTTGCACGAAAGTGATGGACTTGAGCGAGATGGATGTGGGCAAGTATTTGATGTACAGCTTCGTTCGTCATTCCTTGTTGGCTTTGCAAGTGTGTGTTGCTGTTGTGGAGGTCCCATAACGGAATGGAGCTGTGAGTGCAGAATCTCGTGGTTTACTGGCTTTGTATGCGTGAAAGTCATCGTTATGTGTCGCTGAAAGCGGTCGTTTTTCGTTGTAATACTTCGCAGATGACTAGTTTACAATAGGATAGGGATTTCGGAGGGAATGTCATCTATTCTCCACCCATCTTCTTTCTTGGTCTCAATCTTGCGAATCTTCAACATCTGTTCTTCCTGCTTTTTCTCTGCTTCTTACTTGCTTCTTGGTTCTTCTCTGGGCAGGATATCGAAATATTTATTGATAACTAGTCGCTTTGAAGTTCTCCTCCTAGTAACAGTTTGATAAATGGTTTGGACATGTCATTTCTACTTTGTGGACATTTACTTCAGTTTCGTGCATCAGCGTGCTGTTTAATAGCGGTAGTGTGACTTTTACACACTTTTTTTTTTGCCAGTGGTGGCTTGCCCAAGCGGTCTTCTCGTCTGGCCGTTTTTTGCTCGCTCCGCTGAGTGGGGGCGTTCGGAGACCCTTCTGGCGTTCGGTGTTTGCTTGTCAGTCCCTGCACCGGTCCCTTCAGCAGTAGATTTACAGGCACCCTTTGTTGGTCTCACTGTCCTTTCCCTGCTCTCGACGCTTCTGCCTTGTAAGAATCGTGTCTTGCTAATTACGTCCTTTTCTTTCTTGATACTTCTCGCGTTGCAACTTGTGGGTCGTTGCATCTCGTCCTTGCTGGAATTTTTACAATGGTTCTTACAAAAAGTTTTACTTATAATCATTTAACATATGTCTAGTACCTACATTGTTTTACGCCTTCTTAAAAGCTTTACAAATTTCGGCGCCCTTTCCATGTTACAATTCTAAGATATTTTGAGTCTTAACTTATACAAGAAACCTCAAATTCGTTTTTTTATTTTTGTGTAGTGTTGTGGTGTATAGCATTTTAGTATTTCATGCTGTTAGACTATCAACACTTCATCCCTTCACCTGAATCTATGGTACTATTGGTGTAATTTTTGTTTTTGTTTTTATTGAAAGTACTTTCTTTTTCCCACCTTCCTCTCTCTTCATTCTTATTTCTCCTGACGATCTTATCTGCAACATAATCTTGAAATATTGTGCTGATTATTTACCAGTAATAAAACTAATCTTCAAACTTGTACTGAGAGTGTTTAATACTGCCAGTCTTAGGTAAAAATACCTCTGCTTTATCTCGTAAAATACCCTCTAATTCTCTTTTACTGTGTTCCAAAATACCTTGAACTTCTTGCAATTTTTCGTCGATTTCTTTATGGACTTCTGACATGAGTTGAGGCGATCCACCCTTTTGTGCATACCATTCTAATTCTTCATCCTCTGTATTTCGCGTCATTCTTAATTGTTTATTTATAGCTGGTATTTCTTCTAATTTTAGCTTTTGCTCAAACAGAAGTGTGACATTCCCGAATGTTATCCTGCTTTTCCCCATATCTATTATCGCTCGTCTCTCATTTAAAAAAATCTGCACCTATAATCAAATCTACAGTTAGTTTAGGTATAATCACGAAGTTGGCTTTGATCTTTTGACCTTGGCACGAAAGAGTTAACCTTGTTAGTCTCGTAACTTCCGCAGCATTGTTTCTAATAGGACCTCTTATTTTAATCTTACGTGTTTTCAGAACCGGCAATTCCTCATTGTCATTACGCTGTATGAATAAATTTTCTGAGATCACAGTCAGTTCACTTCCGCTATCAATTACAATATTGACTGGGATTGCTTTACCATGGCCTTCACAATTGGTTGAATTTGAAAGGGTTGGTTCTGTTCTTCTTCTTCTTGCATCAACGAATCCTCCACTGAATCATACATGAGTCTTTTTAGGAATTTCCCTTGTGAATTCGAACTTTCTGTAGGATAAGCTTCGACTGCTACTTCTCTCTCTTTTATTTCCTCTTCTCTATTTCTTCCTTCATTTACGCTTTCTTCAACATCCTCTACTTTTTCATCATCCTCGTCTATCTTCTCCTTCTTCGTCGCTACTTCCACATAATCGCATCTAAATGCTCCAATTACCGCTTCATACCTTCCTTCCTTATATACGTTGGGTTGTGTGCCCATTCGTAACTTATTTTCAACTTCTGTCGACTGCGCATTATCCTCATTGAATTCGCTTTCCCTGGTTTCCATCTCAAATAGCTTTGCAATACTCATTACTTCGTCCTTTCCTCCTACATTCATTGTGCATGCCTCTGGTAATTCATCTTCCTCGTCAGTATTCTCCCACTTAATTTCGTCCCAACACGACATTGTAATTTTCTTGTCTTCGTTTTCATCTGGTCCCTGCGAATTTGTTTCTTCCTTCTTCTCTTCTCGTGATAATGTATTTACTTCTCTGTTCAAGGTGCTGCAATTGTCCTGGGTCGGTGCGTCATTCTCTTTGGCATGGGCGCTTAGCTGTCATTTCTAACGTTTATCGGGATTTGGTGGTCTTACCTCCACCTCTACTATCTGTATTCTATTTTCTTGTTCAGCTTGTTGATAGTGGTATCTTTGTTGATAATTTGTCGGTCTATTGGTTCTCCAGTACCCGATCCGGTTGTCGTTATTCCCTCTGTAATAGTTGTTGCCGTTCATGGGTGAATTATAGTTATTGCCATATTCTCTTCTAAATACATAACCGGTTTTTTGTTGAAATATATTGTCGTTTCTTGGTGCGAAGTTATCACATGGTTCGTAATTATTGTTTCTTCTTACTGTGCCTTGTGGATTCCACTGCTTTTTGCTTTCGTTTTCACCTGCGCTTCGTCTTTTTCTTGCGTCATCTTCCGAAAATATGAACTCTAGTTCCCTTAGAATACCTTTAAATGCTTCGACGTCATTGCATCCGCGACCTACTAATGATTGCTGGTATTTCAATGGAAGCTTCATCGCGCATAATTTAATCAACTCTCCGTCACTGTATGATACATCTAATATTGATCTTTCTTTGCCATTAATTCGAAAAATTTCACGGGACTCTTCTCTCCTGAATTTTCAAAATATGGGTTCTGGAATAATTCGTACTTCACTCTGTTCTGTGCTTCGCTGGACCAATATCGTGAGAGAAACTTCTCTCTGAAATCTTCATACGACCGGCATGTCGCTGCAACATTCTGC
Organism: Schistocerca nitens; assembly: GCF_023898315.1. NCBI lineage: Eukaryota > Metazoa > Arthropoda > Insecta > Orthoptera > Acrididae > Schistocerca > Schistocerca nitens. The sequence goes on along the minus strand of NC_064619.1, from coordinate 952,909 downwards.
ATGGTTTCTGCGACTGTTCCTGACATGTGTGTACATATAAAGTCTAATTTGTGTGCTAGCGTCCAATGTTCTGGTAATCCTACTCGGAATTGATCAATAAAAGTTCGTGGATGTAATGAGTTTCCTTCTCGAAAGTGTTGAAATTTTCTGACTGTGAGGAAATGATCGTTGTCGTACTTCGTCATAGTTCCATATGAAATTCGCGATTCTTCGCCACTTTTGTTTCTGATAATTTCTCCCGTCGTTCTTTCCGGTTGTGGTAGATCCATTGGATATTGTCCACTGTAACTTTCGCCTACCCTTGCGTAGTATTGTTGGAGTGGTACGCAATAATTTTCTTCCATCGGTTGTGAACGTGTAGCTGAATGCATTGCACTGTACTCTTCGCGACCTGGCTTTCCATTGTCACGTATGTTACATTCCGCCTGTGACTGGAATCGCAAATGTCTGATATCTTCGTTAATTGCTTGTTTTTCCGGTGCTGTTACAGATACTGATGTGGTTGCAGACTCTGTGCTTGTTCGATCCTGTTCACTACGCTCTTCAATGGTTTGCAACAACTCTGTTCGCAATTTCCGAAATTGTCGCTTCGCTTGCGCTTCTATTTTGACTAAGCGGTTATCATATCTTTTCAGCGCTGCTTTTGTGATACGTTTGTGTAACACACTGTTTTCAACAACTTCACGCGCTGTACCTGCTGCTTGTCTAGTAATTTCGTTTATCTGTTTCTCTAGTTTCTTGACTTCTCCCTGGGTGTTGTTACGTAATGTTTTGATCTTGTCCTGAATGTCATTACGCAATGTTTGTACGTCCACTTGTACTTTGTCAATGTCTGTTCTCAATTGATTGTAACCTGTTATTAAGTTTCCTATCACTTCTCGAGATTCTTTTGCCTCGTCTTCAATACGACTTAGGTGTAACAGAATTTTTTTTTGTTTTGTTCCTTAATCTCACGCATTCTGAATTAGAATTTGGTTCGCTATATCTTTATTTTGCCTTGTCATGGTTTCTGTAATTTGTTGTAATAATTCTGCCAGATCGGTGGGTCCTATTACGTTTTCTTCCGACGTCCTACGCTCTGTGTTTTCGCCCAAGTGTTGGTTCGCAATCGATTGCATTGAACTGTGCTGTGACACGTTTCTGCTCGCATTCCTAGTACTCTGTGGTGAGGGAGCTCTGATTACTTGTACTATCGGTTCTACGTATTCAAGACGCAAATTAGAATCCTCATCGACTGCCTCTCTACTTTCCTGCTCCTCCGTCGTATGCTGACTTACGTTTTCTATACTTTGACGTACATTAGCCCCGTTATGGTGCGTTAGATGTCCTATTTCTCGCAATACTGCATCGTCTGTTGTACTGTCCTCGCTTCTCTGTCCATTTTCATGCTGGGTCTCTACCTCAATTCGGTCAAGGTCTCGATCTGACATTGCTAATCTTTCCGAATCCCTTATTTTCTGTTTTAAAAGCAATTCACGCGCTCTGCTTCGCGTCAACATGCGCTCATAAGATCTCAAGCGTTTCATAAACTTTTTGTTCACACGACTTGACACTACCAAGACTGACAATCCATTCACTTATTTGTTGGGTCAGAACCAACTTGTAAACGATGTATCTGCCACCTGTGCGCTTGCATTGGAGAGAAAACTTAATTCTAACAATATTAAAATTCATAACTTAATTATGCTGTTGTCTCTGCTAGAATGTCTATCTATTGAATACTTTTACTATCTATCGCTGCAGCTACTGTTTTAGACTATGTACAACTTTAGAAAAAAAAATTTAACTACAAAAATTTTTCAACAGGATATTTTTCTGACCTAGTTAGGCATGTGGTCGACCATCAATCATAATATTTTACCATCCTGGCAGGGTCGCCATTTTGTAACATTCTGCGTGCTGTCTGTTTGTTCTATATCGTGTCTCCCCACCACTTTTGCACGACGATGCTCTGAGCGTGTTTTTTAGGGAACTGACTAGTTTGAACCTGGGACCTGTTGCTGGTAAGGAGACGCCAGACCACATGACATGTAGAATTCAGAAGAGTTCAGTGAGACTAGCGATGATATAAAGAAATACTTAATGATTTCAGCGTCAGCTCCACTGCATTCCCTGTAAAAGAATCTTAATACTAACTAAATTTAGTGGAAGGGGATCAAGGCTTTCCTATTTTTAGTTAGCTGGTAAATTAACGTCGAAAAAGCAATTAAGTTTACCATTGGAAATTTTATTCTACTCACAAAACATCGTTTACAAATTGCAGTATTGATAAAAGGAAATGTTTTATTACAGGATGGTAAAAACCAACTGCGTTCAACAAAAATGTGAACAAATATTCCCTGAATGGGTTTCCAAGTTCTACAATGGATCGAAGGATGACCTATGGCATATCACATCTATAACTAGGTTTAAATTAAGTTTCACAAAAGAGAATACTATCAAAATGGTCTACAGTGACCCTCAATTATCTTTAATTACTTATCTAACTTGTTGTAAATGACAGTGGATGATGTGGCTTCTCAATAACTATATAACAGAAAAATCATCTTGTTTCAGATTTTTACTTCAAGTGGCAAATGTGAACACCATGAGCTTTAATCGACGATTGACAGTAGGGGTGTAACAGATGAGACTTCTGCAGTTATGAGTGAAGCCTTATGCGCTCAAAAATGCGGCATCGCGTGCGTTTATTACCTTGTCGGTGTTCGTCAGGGGGCGGCAGGCAGCACAGCTCCGCTCACCTCGCCGTCCCAGAATCAACTCTATCCTAACTTCTCCTTACTACAATTGACCGAAGTTGGTTTAAAAAAACTATCTGGCTGTGTTTTCATCTGACCAATCAGGGTCTCAATGTTAACCTTAAGCTCCGCCTACAAACATTCTGTCTATCCAATGAGAAACGTTATACTTTTCGTGGTGGGGCAATGTTTTTAAAGTTTGCAACGTAACAGAGACGCGAAAAAGTCTCACGCTAAAACTTGCGGGTGGTGTAGCCCTTTTTGTGTTATCGTAGGATCTACACTGTTCTTCTGGAGGGCTCTAGCTTTTAACATTGGCTGGGGGGTGGTCATGACGTAACGGAGACGCGAAAAAGTCTCACACTAAAACTTGCAGGTGGTGTGGTCCTAGCGGTTAGCTGGCGACGTGGGTGTCCGTCCGTCGTTTATTGTAGGGCCTTCCAGCTTAACACGGTTCTGCTCTCGGCTTCTGTTCTCGTTTCTCCCCTCGGAACTGTGTCTGTCTCACGGTGGGAAGGTATGACATGAATTTAGGCATTCTTGTGTTCGTCTGTGGTATTCCATTTGCTCACTCGTTACTCATATTACTTTGGTTAATTTAATTTCACAGTTTATTCGGAGCTATGTGACATACTACTGGATTTGCTTCTCATGTCAGGGTTTTCATGGAAGGTGTTGGATTTGCCTGACATCTTACAACATTAACTGGAGATGTGATTTTGACAGTTTGGTAAGGAGCCTGGTAATTTGTGGCAAACCCTTTCGTTTTTCTCTTAACAACATATGGAGTGGATAGAAAAACCCATAGTCTAATTTTGAAATCCGTATACTTAGCATGTATGTTGTCTGATTTCTTTTGCAATTCTAATTCTCTGGTATGTGCTTTCTGTAGCCTACATTTTTCCTTACATCTGTAATGATTGGAGCAAATTGTGTTGGTCATTGATAAAATAACTAAGCGTCTTCTTGATACTGTGGTGGACCTTTTCTGTCCGTCCGTTAACCTGTGGGTATAATAGGCTGGTGCCCAATTTACGTACTGCCAACAAATGGCAAATTTGTTTCATGAGGTCAGACATGAAGTAGCTACCTTGGTCAGTTATAAGTGATTCTAGTATACCAAATTTTGACATCCAATTATTGACCATAGTCTGTGTAATGGTGTTGCCTGTTGATAAGGGAGACTTTCCATTGTTAAATACTTTGAGAAATGATCTATAATCGTTAGTACATACCTATTCCCAGCTGGTTTTATTAAAGGGACCATAAATGTCCATTTCTACTATTTGAAATTGGTGTGATGCCTCCAGAAATCTTTGTAATGGTGTACACTGACTGCAATAGTGTGCTCGCTGGGGGCACAGTATGCAGCTATGCAGACATTGTGCTCTTTCTTGTCTCCCACCAGAAACATTCAGCAATGAGTCTTTCAGTAGTTCTTTGACCACTGTGAAATGAAAGAATGTGATCACAAGCCTCTTGCATGACTTCCTTCAGAGTTGTTTGGGAAGCACGATTCTCAGTCCAAATCTAGTTGTTCGACAGCTGTTGTGTCTTATCTTTTGCAATCTACATCTAAAACCTGTGTTTTCTGTCATTCTTCTGCATCGTGACCTACTGCTTCTAATACTGCTACTAAGACAATCTGCATTGGAATATTTCTTCCCTATTTTACGAACGACTTCGAAGTCCATTTCAGAGAGGCATAAGGGCCAATGCGTCCAATGATTTGATGGGTCTTTTAGCCCAAGTAACCACTTGAGAGCAGCGTGCTCTGTGATTATGCTGAATTTATTCCCGTACAGATAGCACCTGAAATATTTTATACAATAGATGAGACTCAGTAACTCCTTTTACATTGCTGAGTTATTCATTTCTCCTGTATTTAATTGTCTGGACGTGTAGGCTACTGGATATTCAGTACCATTAATGTTTTGATCCAAAACTGCTCCAATAGCATGTCCAGGACAGGATGAATTCTTTGCTGAAATCTGGATGGGTTAATGCAGGACTATATATTAATTTATATTTCAGTGTGCTGTGTTGAATTCTATTCTCCAGTGAAATTTAGTACCTTTTTCAGTAACTGCGTGTCAGGTCAGCCTATACACTCTTTTACAAATTTTCGATAATAATTTGAGAGGTCTAGAAATTGTTGTACTTCCTTTATAGAAAGCAGTGTTCGACAATCTTTAACTGTGGTTATTAGTCATGGATTGGTTTTGATTCTGTGTTTGCTCACAACATGACCTAAGTATGTTACTTATTTTAATGTGAAGTGACAATTTTCCAAATTTAATGTTAATTTAGTGTCCCTGAGACGTTGGAAAGCTTCTCAAAAGCGAATCCTTGATGTCTTTTAAAAATACAATTACGTCATTGAGGTATATCATGCATTGTCAAAGCTATACCCATGTAACACACCCTCTATCAATCTTTGGAATGTTGTGGGGGCGTTAGAATCCGAAAGGCATACTTAAGAACTGCCAGTGACCTGAAGGGGTGGAGAAAGCAGTTTTATATCTGTCCTCAGGTGCAACTTCTATTTGATGGTACCCACTCCTCAAGTCAATTGTGGATAAATATTTACTGTTGCACAGATGGTAAATGGTATCTATAATATTCGGTAATGGATACACATACGAAATTGTTTCGCGATTTAAATGCCTGTAATCCATATAGAATCTATAACGTTTTGTACTGTCAGCAGATTTCTTTGGCACAATTACGAGATTTGCACTGTATGACAAATCTGAATACTCTATTATACCATCCTTTAATTGCTGGTCTGTGAATTCATCAATTAATGGCTGTAACTGGTGAGGAACTCGGTATGGTCTCCTATAAATAGGGGTGTTATCTATTGTTGGAATCCTGTGTTGTGTAATGTCCGTTGTTGGTAGCACACCCTGTCAACTAAATAAATCCTGAAACTCGTCCAACACTGCTTGTATCTTATCCTGTTCATTTCCTTTTAAGCGTTATTTTTCTGATGTAAAGCAGTTTTGTGGGTGACTGGTTTGTAACTATTGTCTACATCTGACCATTCAAAATCATCCCCTCTAAGGCACCTATGCTAGCTATTAACATCTCCTTTCATAGCTCCTTGTCTTCTGGCCCAAAATTATCTATATGCACCGGTATCTTCCGTACTCCACCAATTTTTGCTGTACGAACTATACTCCTGCACATAAAACAATGTGCTCTGTCTAATTCATCATTTTTCTGTAACGGTTCCATTACGTATAGTGTATTTGCGGATAAAGCAGCATTAATAGCCGCCCATGTAACTTACCTGCGCTGAATGGTGTTTTATCCCGTGAATCTACCTTCAAGGACATTGCTCACGGTTTAGTTGATTCCTCTTTCTGGGGAGAGGGATCTTACAGCAGAGTGTCCAGGGCAGGTGTGTCACCTAATCGAAACTATGTCCCGCTAAGCTCCGCTGTTTACTGCCCGAGGTTGACTATGGCGTGATATTTATTCAGGAATCTAGGCCTAGGATAACATCATAATCGTCGCTTACCCTTGATACCACTTCCACAACTTCCTGGAAACTTACTCCCTCAAAGTGAAAGGACAGTAACATACAGCCTATTGAATGTATGTTACCTCCACCTATACCAAATAGCTTATACCTTGGAGGGTCATATCTCCTGACCATAGTGCAATGTTTACTTATGACTGATACGTGAGCCCCAGTGCGATTAATAGTGTCTGGTAACCAGCACTCCACGTTCGCATGTACTCTGATAACATAGGCTCTTAATGGGAACGCCTGGCAGTGGTTCTGGAGTTCCCATTCCCGTTTAATGGATCCCTGTTTGCAAATTTCCCTGTACTGCTACACTCACGACACGTATGGCCCACCCTTTGACAATTTGTAGTATCTGAGGCCCTATTATCCACTTCTTGTAGAATATACTTATTGGCTTTCTCACTGACTGACAATTGGCAAATATTGCTGTTAACTTTTCTAATTCTATTCACAAAGCTTTCAGTTGTTTCGTTGTGTCTTTGGGACGTGGTGTGTAAATACTCCCTATGAAAACGGCAAGTGTTTTGAATTTTAAACTTTTTGAGCAAATCTTGTTCCAATTCTTCAAAAGTTACTTATGAATTTTCTCGTTGCGTTATTAACAGGCGGCTGCGGCGTGACACAGAGTGCCCCGTCCCAGAATAGAACCAGCGACCCTCAGGTTCAGTATCGTCTGGAGCAGTTCATCAACCTCTAAATTCACAGGTGACCCATCTGGTGTGGTTACAGTCCCTTCGTCCTCACCAGCCGCCTGAGTAAGTACTACACGAACTTCTTTCTGGTAACATCTGGGATGGCATCTTTTGCATTGACCTATTGGCACTGTACCGATATCTTCTTCTGTCTAGGATTGTAGCGGCCACTTCATTGCAGCGAAGTATGACATCCGCTGACAAACCATCAGTCCATCCGTCCAGGCAATGTTGCTTCGTCTCGTCTTTCTCTCCTCAAAGCACCCCATGCCCGTCTTTCGGAAGTATTTATTCTGTGTTTTCGCCAATGTCACGAAGTTGCTAGAAGGGCCACTGACTCTTTGGTCTCTGGTCTACGCTTCTCATGTTTGGCAGAAACGTGACCGAGGTCGACACACCGGCCGGCTCTCCTTGTTTTACCTCTACGCTAGCGTGGTCGGGCATTGCCCTGTCGTCCTCCTCCGAATCACCAGATATGTCACGCAACTGAGTTCAGTATGCTGACAGTTCCTGGAGCATTGACCACTGATGTGCAAACTGCGCTCCTCGTAGTTCTCCTTCAAAGCATTGCCGATCTGCTCGGTCATTGACCTGTCGAAGTGCTGACTGCTCCTGCACAAACTCGACAGGTCATCGGCCTCCTTGTGGTGCCACTTCTGAACATCGTGGCTTAATATGTCAAAGTGTCTAAAATTTTCATTTGACCTATAATAAGTCTTTACGTATTTTTCTGCCGGATCTCTGCTTTGAACGCTAATAAATAACACACAATTATTATACACAACACAAATAACACATAATTAGTATACATAATTATTATATACCCTACATGGGATTGGTGCATAAGTCGTAGAGTTTTTCCGTAAGTTTAATAAACACATCAGAGCCTTTACTCACCATTAATATATTCTCCTTGACTATTTAAAACAATCTGCCAACACTATAGTAACTTTTCTACTCTTCCAGTGTAGAAATCGCTTGGGTTTGAGGCGAAGAACTCGTCGACCCATGCTCGGAGAGCATTTTCATCCGGAAAGGAAGTTCCTTGAAGGCTGTTCGATACAGAGAGAGAAAGTGTAAATTTGAGGGTGCCATATCAGGTGAATAAGGTGGCTGCGAAATGACTTCCCAACCCAACTCTTGTAAAGAGTTTTTTGTCAGTCTACTAGTATGCGGTCGGGAGTTATCGTGGATTAGTATCTCTTCATGCAGTCTTCCCGGTCGTTGTGCTTGGTCTGCGTTTACAAGACGTCTTCGTTGTTGAAAATAAATGTCAGCAGTTCGTAGTATACCACACTGTCGCTGTTCCTGCTTTATTTGGGCGGGGGGGGGGGGGGGCGATCAACCATTCCTATCTTTTCCTTATGTTGGCATAAGGACGTCACTTCCCGTCCTCAGTAATGATATAGGATAGGAATGGTCGGCGTCGTTCACGAGCCGGTTGGTGATGAGGAATCAGAGACGCAGGAAGGCCACCTGCTGATTTTTGTGATTTTGGTATAGAGCAAGCAGTACCCAAACACCCGATTTATGAATAGGCTATTCCACACTGCATGCAAATGTCGCAAAGTGGTGGTGGAATGATCACAGTTCCTCACATCTGCCAGTTCTCGAGTACAATGACGTGGTTCATTGTGCATTAATGTGTTTAAACGATCTTCACCAAACTTCCAACTGTCTCCCTGAACGTGGAAAGTCGCTAATATTGAAACGATCGTCCTTAAAACTAGAAAACCGTTTTCTTATCGTTCTCTGCCCAGTGGCATTATCCCCACACACGGCGCAATGTTTCTTATTGCCTCCGCTCCTGTCACACCTCTGCTGAACTCAAACAGAAGAATATCTCGGGAATGTTCGAGTTTCTCCACTTGGCGCTCCTTCTTCTAGAGCCCACAGGTCCACTCGCTATCTCCAAATGACAAATTGACAATATATAAACTCAAATAGCAGCAGTGAACCAGAAATAAAAAATGATAATCGATAAATAAACCTTTAGCAGCCGGAATACCAAGATGTAGAAAAAAAAAAAACACATTGCTTTCGTAACATCGGATTTCTTACTCAGACATATTCACATTGTGTTATAGACTAGGTGTGTAGTAATTATAGTACTTTTGTCAGAGACCTTATACTGAAGCAAAGGTTTGTCAAAACGTTAACATCTTAGACTTTATGATCATGCAGTGAACGCATTTGTAGCATCCACGCTTTATAGCTTACTGCCCATACAAAAATATCTTGATTACAGTGTAATAAATACGTTAGTCAAGCAAATACCTTTGTATTAAGGTTCTTAAGTTTCTGCATAAATATAGAAGAAAACATATTTAGACGCATGTATTGTACCTATTTGCGATTTAAATGGTTTTGTCTGAAATTGCAGTGACATACCGACGAATAAAAAAATCAACTTAAATGTACACCTGTTTTATGGGTAATTTATTCTTTTTTATTTCTTTGTTGTTTTTACGACAAACTAAACGCAGCAGCCGACAACGATTTCACATTAAGTACGATACGAAAAGGAACAATAATCAGACACATTTGCTTAGTTCCACTTCATCTCTACCTTTGTCGGCTGTACTTCCTCTTTACCTGAGTGTAAACAAATAATAAGCATCGATACGTCAAGAATTTAACCTCACACAGTTACGCAGCAACTTTCATCATGAACTGAACAAAAACGCGACAGGCATATCGCGTAACAATTACGCGATATGCCTGTCGCCGAATCTTAAATACAGGGTGACACAGAAAAACGGAACATTTCCACAATCCAATAAAACTAGACGTGATGAAGGACAGAAATTGCATTCATAGTAACTGAAACCTTACAAATTTGTCACGTACGAAACACTGATGGCAATTATCATTTTTCAAACATTACGTTCTTCAGATGGCGTCCTCCTGTACGATTACATTCGTGGTATCAGCTTTTGATATTCCTCATAGACTGCTGCAACATCTCAGCTGGGACACTGTGAATTGCATACCGAATTCTCTGTTTTAACTCATCCAGGGTTCTTGGTCAAGTCGTGTAGACTTTGCTCTTGAGGTAGCACCACAAGAAAAAATCACAAACGGATAAATATAGCGATACAGGGGCCAGGGAATGTTACCGAATCGTAAGATCACACGGCTGCTAAACAGTTCTCGCACATAAGCCATTGATTGTCGTGCAGTGTGTGATGTCGCTCCGTCCTATTGAAACCAGTCTTCTTGTAGTTGTTCAATGCCGGTGTAACGAAAATTCGTAACATTTCCACGTCACGATCTACATTGACAGTTATTGTGTTTCCCTGTTCATTTGCGAAAAAATACGGTCCGTTAATCCCATGTGATGAAACACCACACCATACTGACACTTTACTAGCGTGTATAGGACGCTCATGGACGTCATTAGGATTTGTGCTTTCCCAGTAACGATAGTTCTGTTTATTCATATAACCCGTGAGATGAAAATGTGCCTCATCTGATATCCACAACTTCTTTAGAAATTCATCGTCATTGTTTGTTTTTTTGTTATTTGTTGACAGAACCCTGTGCCTCATCTGATATACACAACTCCTTTCGAAATTCATCGTCATTGTTTGTTTTTGTTATTATTTGTTGACAGAATCCTAATTTTAATCGGCAATCGTCGTTATCCAATTGTTGCACCATCTGTAGTTTGTACGGATGAAACTTTAAAACAGATAAAGAATTCTGTGAACACTCTCCTGGGACATTCCAACCACTGCTGCTTGCTTACGAAGTGAACGCCGCGGGATCCATAAGAGAGACTCTTGTACAACATCAATGTTCCCTCTGAAACGCACACTTCTTGGTCATCCTGTGGGTTTCTTCTTAAGGGCAGATCCAGTCTCTTCAAAGTTATTAATACAACATTTTATCGCTTGTTTCGACGGAACGGCATCACGACGTCTAAAATTATAAAAACGTCGAAACTTCCTCTGCGCCGCTATCTAACTGTCATTGTTTTTATGAAACATTTTTATGGATAACGCACGCTGTTTCCCGTTCCACTGATCCATGCTTACTGAAATGGCGTACTGTTTCCTCCCTAACTCTCACGATCCCGCAGTGCTGCCACCTGCCCATGGCTGCCACTACTCGTTTCAAACATTCCCGTTATTCTGTGTCGCCCTGTATTAAGATGAATTATGTTAATGCCTAGAAATCCTTCTTACTGCTTCTCTCCCTTCAGTAGGAGACAAAGCCAAAAACACAGCTTTACAGCAATATTTCAGAGGAAACTTCGCATGATACATAACATGTTCTGTGCTGAACATGTAACAGGAGCCCTAGTGTGGCTGGAATTGTCACTTGAAGAGACTCCAGCTAATCACGAACTGCAGACGGAGGCAGGCGGAGGGAAAAGGATAGACATTCTTTACTTACATAGAGCTTTGTATACCGATAAATACATGTAAGATATACAAGTGATATTAACTTTTCAAAGAAATAGGTGCAGTATATTTATTTGCTATGTATTATGTTATTACAGGTTATGGCCTGGCACGTGACCGCAAACAAGATGAATGAGAGGAGTAGATCCATCGTCAACACTCCGTGGCCAGTATCATGGTAAGTGACGAACCTGGCTGCTGACACTGCAGCTGCAACAGAGACGCACACGTACAGCAAAGTCATGACAAGTATCCCTATAATAGTGAAAGCTAACACAGAGGTAGGAGCGGCGTATGATATGCTTCTTTAATGTACAGCGTACGAGAACAGCGCTTTGATGCGCTCAGGAACTAAATTAATTACGGCGACTGGCTGCAGTAATTTCTGGAAACCTGAATTAATTCCGATTCACGGGATTGCCTAGAAAGTCTGGCCCTGCTGACGTTCAGGCACGGACAGATATTCGGACAAGCGCGCTGTCCTCGCCCCTTTATGCTTATCCAGCTGGAATGCGGTGGAGGTCCAGTGAACGAACAGGTATGCAGCGTTGTAATGGAATCTGTACGTCGTTCAGATTCCGCTAACGACAAAGGCTGTTTCAAGAGCGTTCGTACGATTTCATACGACGATTTCATACGCCTCTGTTTCCTACCTTAATTACGGTAACAATTGGAGGTTTACAAACTTTATTCCCGAAAGAACCAACAAATTTTACAAAGGTGTATCTTTTACATGCAAGCTTATATAGCCGGGAGTACATTTTGCAACTACATTTAGATTCTGATTTAAGATTCACGAATGTTTAATTTTCTCTCCTCCGGAAACACAATAAACATCCAAGGGATAGTTTAAATTATCTAATGCCGCCCACAGATATCATTTATTTCTTTATTCATTGCACGATTTTATAATTTCGAAATTAGATCGTAATCAAGAATAAAAACATTAATCGATGTCAGATTATGCCATACAAGACTCTGCTCGTGCGTAAATTTAAACAGTGACCACGTCAATATGTTGAGTGCGACAATCATAGTTATCACAAAATTGAAATCGCTATGACAACTACGACAGTGGCAGCCGTAAGCAAAGTGATGATGCCACTATTTAAACCTGTATGACATAACTTGTCAACAATGAATTTCTTGTAACTTGGTAATGATCTAAGACTCAAATTATACAACCGCTCAACGAATAAAGAAAAATAGAAAAATACGACAGCAACATGCGACAATAACCATTGAATCAGTTCACCGAACTGTGGATAAAATCTAAAAACAATGGTTCAAATGGCTCTGAGCACTATGGGACTTAACTTCTGAGGTCATCAGTCCCCTAGAACTTAGAACTACCTAAACCTAACTAAGCTAAGGACATCACACACATCCATGCCCGAGGCAGGATTCGAACCTGCGACCGTAGCGGTCACGCGGTTCTAGACTGTAGCGCCTACAACCCGGCCACCCCGTCCGGCGATAAAATCTCAATGAAGATGATGTGGGGCATAGTCAAACTGGTCCCATATCTTTGCGAACGTATTGTATGGGGGTGGGGGGAGCACATGGACTCCCACAAATCCTCACGAAAAAAAAGTCACACACGAAGGGATCCGGGGACCGTGGGCACGAATGATGTAGTGCATGATCCATATAAAGCTTATGGTCGACCCTGTTGAAATAACTCGATGTTAAACAATATTGTTATGTGCAGCTGTCAGTGGATAGCTTCGTCCTGTTAAAAAATGAAATTGTCAGCATATTCTCTCAATCGTGGAATAAGCCAGATCTAATTATCCACGTACGAGATTCCTGTAACAGGACGAGCGACGAGTTAACTATGCCACGGATACGCCTGCCTCTTGGTGCCTAGGTAAGCATTTAGTTCGGATGTGTATGTTAAAATGTACCCTAAGGTTCAATCATAATTCACGCAGTCACGTGAAATAGGATCAGTCTATTTGAAACGCCCTCTCTTTTGTTATTTTGAGAAACTTACTGTTTACACGGTCTCGGCAACTGACATACGGCCGGGAGAGCGGTGTGCACACCAAATGCTCCTTCATATCCGCATCCAGTGACGCCTGTGGGCTGACGATGACACGGCGGGCGGTCGGTACCCTTGGGCGTTCATGGCATGTTTGGGAGGAGTGTGTGTGTGTGTCTGATTGTTTACAACTGGTTAAGAATCAGTGGAAATAATTAGCAAACAGTTGCACGAAAGTCCGCAGCTCGTGGTCGTGCGGTAGCGTTCTCGCTTCCCACACCCGGGTTTCCGGGTTCGATTCCCGGCGGGGTCAGGTATTTTCTCCGCCTCGTGATGACTGGGTGTTGTGTGATGTCCTTAGGTTAGTTAGGTTTAAGTAGTTCTAAGTCTAGGGGATGATGACCTCAGAAGTTAAGCCGCATAGTGCTCAGTGCCATTTGAACCATTTGACTAATGACCTCAGATGTTAAGTCCCATAGTGCTCACAGCCATTTGATTTTTTTAACCCGTTTCAGGCACCTAGTGCCCACTTTCATAAGACTGTACAGAAGACTATACTACAGATAAGTAGAAGCTAGACAAAAATATAAAATTTAAGAACGAATAGTTTTAATTTTTTAAATTTAAAAGAAAAAATTGGCAAATCCTACACATTTATAATCATCGCATTATTTACGACTACCAAAAATCTAAATTTATGCAGTATATTAATGTGGTTCTAAGAAGAAAAAATTATAGAATACAATAACGAATCCATTCATGCAAAAAGACCTCGTAAATGCTTACATGTGGTTAACAGACCCAGTAAAAATGGTATAAAGAGATATTATAACTTTTGCAGACATCATGCAAGAACTAGAGATAATCAGTTGATGACATGCATGTCTTGAGATCTTGAGGCTACTGTCAGGATGGGGATAAAATTACTGTAAAATAATAAAGCAAACCCTTACACAATATAGTTGCCATAAGGCATACGCGAAAATGTAAGTGTGCATAAGCAGCACAATATAAAAACGTGTTGTTCTTGTGGTCACCAGTCCAGAGACTGGTAGGTTTGCCTTTCCTTCGTCTATTTTCTATGATAAGTCGTAGGTTCAGTATTGCCTCACGTGTTCCAACATTTCTACGGAATCCAAATTGATCTTCCCCGAGGTCAGCTTCTCCCAGTTTTTCCAGTCGTCTGTAAGGAATCGGTGTTAGTATTTTGCAGCCGTGGCTTATTAAATTGATAGTTCGATAATTTTCACTTCTGTCAACAACTGCTTTCTTTGGGATTGGAATTATTATATTCTTCTTGAAGTCTGAGAGTATTTCGCCTGTCTCATATATCTTGCTCACCAGGCGGTAGAGTTTTGTCAGGCCTGGCTCTCCCAAGGCTATCATTAGTTCTAATGGGATGTTGTCTACTCCGGGGGCCTTGTTTCGACCACAGGTCTTTCAGTGCTGTGTCAAACTCTTCACGCAGTATCATATCTCCAATTTTATCTTCATCTACATCCTCTTCCGTTTCCATGATATTGTCCTCAAGAACATCGCCCCTGTATAGACCCTCTATATACTCCTTCCACCGTTCTGGTTTCCCTTCTTTGCTTGGAACTGAGTTTCCATCTGAGCCCTTATATTTATGCAAGTGGTTCTCTTTTCTCCAAAGGTCTCTTTAATTTTCCTGTAGGCAGTATCTATCGTACCCCTAAAGATATGCGCCTCTACATCCCTGCTAAGCCATTTCGCACGACCTGTCGATCTCATTTTTGAGACGTTTTTATTCCTTTTTGCCTGCTTTATTCACTGCGTTTTTATATTTTCTCCTTTCATCAATTAAATTCAATATCTCTTCTGTTACCCAAGGATTTCTATTAGCCCTCGTCTTTTTACCTACTTGACCCTTTGCTACCATCACTATTTCATTTCTCAAACCTACCCATTCGTCTTCTACTGTATTTCTGTCTCCCATTCTTGTCTATCATTCCCTAATGCTCTCCCTGAAGCTCTCTACAACCTCTGGTTCTTTCAGTTTATCCAGGTCCCATCCTCTCAAAATCACACCTTTTTGCAGTTAATCTATAGTTCGTAACCAATAGATTGTGGTCAGAGTCCACATCTATCCCTGTAAATGTCTTACAATTTAAAACCTGGTGCCTGAATCTCTGTCTTACAGTTATATAATCTCTCTGAGACCTTCAAGTATATCCAGGATTCTTCCATGTATACAACCTTCTTTTATGATTCTTGTACCAAGTGTTAGCTATGATTAAGTTATGCTCTGTGCAAAATTCTACCAGGCGGCTTCCTCTTTCATTCCTTACACCCATTCCATATTCACCTACTACGTTTCCTTCTCTTCCTTTTCCTACTACCGAGTTCCAGTCACCAATGACTATTAAGTTTTCATCTACTATCTGAATAATTTCTTTTATCTCATGATACATTTCATCAATCTCTTCGTCAACTGCGGAGCTAGTTGGCATATAAACTTGTACTACTGTGGTAGGCGTGGGCTTCGTATCTATCTTGGCCACAATAATGCGTTCACTATGCTGTTTATAGTAGCTTACCCGCACTCCTATCTTCCTATTCATTATTAAACCTTCTCCTGCATTACCCCTATTTGATTTTGTATTTATAACCCTGTATTCACCTTACCAGAAATCTAGTTCGTCCTGCCAATGAACTTCACTAATTCCCACTATATTTAACTTTAACCTATCCATTTCCGTTTTTAAATTTTCCAACCTACCTGTCCGATTAACGGATCTGACATTCCACGCTCCGATCCGTAGAACGCCAGTTTTCTTCCTCCTGATAACAACGTCTTCCTGAGTAGTCCCCGCCAGGAGATCCGAAGGGGGGACTATTTTACCTCCGGAATATTTTACTCAAGAGGACGCCATCATCATTTAACCATATAGTAAAGCTGCATGCCCTCGTGAAAAATTACGGCTGTAGTTACCCCTTGCTTTCAGCCGTTCGCATCTGATGTTAAATAAAATAAGTTAGAATCGACGCGGGGGGCTGTGGATGGAAAATTGGTAACTAGTCTCCGAAACGGCTGTAGTGAGGTCAGCAGCGTGCTAGTAGGGAACTTGTCGGCTAAAACGAAGTGCTAGAGTATCAAGGGGCTGGAAACCACAACCAGAGTAAATGGAGAGGCAATTCTCAACTGATTTTAAGTGTCAGAAAGTAAGTATAGAGGAAAGGAGGCGTCGACACAATTGTATACTTCTGCCATAGTGAAACAACAAGTACTGGAATACAAATATTTACAAGTACGATTCGTGAAAAATAGTAACTAGCGGCATTCAGACCAAGTGTACGGTACCGTAAGTTTTAGAGCACGTAGCTGAGCTGGTGGAGAGAAGTGAATAGCGTGCTAGTGGGAAATACGGCCACGAAAATAGCGCGCAAGATGTACTGAGGGGCGAGAAGTAATAACCGGAGTAAATAGAGAAACAAGTCCTTGACAACAACAAAAATAAATGGTCAGACATGAAAGAAAACATGTGCATGGTTCCATACTTCTATTATAGTAGCATAACTGGTGGAGAAAATTATACAAAACCCTAAACACACTTCGTGAGGTACACATAAGTAGTGATATTCACATTAATTGCATTAAACAAGTGTAATGGCTTCACTACCAGACAGTGAATGACTAAAAGTGCTTATATACCGTAAACCCTAATTGTAACTATGAAGTAGACCATCTGCAACTTAATGAATAGACTGTCTATAAGTCATTGTATAAATATAGCTAACCACATGTACTAAGAATAAATCATCACTTCTAGGTTGTAGATAGCATAATATCTGCAATAAAAAATGGTTAAATCACTTAGAAATGGAAATGCTTCATTACTTACAACTGTAGGTGGGTAACAGCTTGAATCTGTAGATGATAAATTACTGAAAAGGCTTTGTAAAAAAATAAAAAAGTTAATTATATACAAGAAATGTACCAAACAGTAAAAGGTTGACTGATTGTAGGTGTGAGGAGCTGTTGAAATGTGACCGTATAGAGCTAACTAAGAGCAACAAAATGCAATAGTACATGGCCAAGCTATAGCGTATAAAATACTACTAAAGAGTTACTAGTTGCAGGTAACGAATTAGTGACCAACTGAGTATAGCTGCTTACTGCAAATTATTGAATCTAGCGTACTGATTGCAACCCACTGACTACAGCGTACTGAATATAGCTGCAAACAATGAAGCATTTCCAGATCTGAGTGGTTACCCACTTACACTACCAAGCTGTTAACCATTTATTACTGCAGATACTAAGCCGTCTGCAGTCTACAGGTGGCGATTCATTTTTGCAACAAGTGGTTAGTTTTATATAAACAGTGACCTATACACTTTCTATTTTTAAATTTACACTTGATTTATTTTCGAGTTACAATTGGTGCTTACGGTTTATAAGCCCTTTCCGTCATTCACTGTCAGCAGTCCAACCTATCATACTCATTTCATACAACTAAGGTGAATGTTGCTAGTTATATTTACTTCACGAAGTTTATTAGGGTTTTGCATTATTTTCTGAACCATTTATTTCATTGTAACGGGAGGATGCAACCATGTCCACGTTACCTTTAATTTCTGGCTCTTTATTTTGGCTACTGTCTCGGAACTGTTTCTCTATCTACTCGAGCTCTAGTGCAACGTTGTTTGCACGGCGATATCCCCTGCTAGCACGCTATTGATATCTCTATACCAGTTCAGCGATGTGTTTTAAAACGTACGGTACAATACGATTGGTATGAATGCTGCTAGATACTATCTGTCCGCATGTATTCCAGTACTAGTTGTTTTACTATAATAAAAGTATACAACGAGTCGATGCCACCTTTCCTCTGTAGTTAATTTGTGACAATTAAGATTAGCTAATGATTGAGAACTGCCTCTCCACTTACTCCAGTTACAGTATTCCAGTCCCATGATGTGCTTCACACTTTTTCCCTGCTAGCACGCTAATTATCTCACTACTGCAGTTCAGGTGATTAGTTACCAAATGTTATACCGTTAGCGCTACTTGTCGGTTGTATCAAATTACTTCATTCAACTTCAGATCGTTATACATTATTTATTATGCTGGTTATGGGCACTTACATTTTCGCTTATGCCTTATGACAACTATAGTTGTGTAAGGTTTTATTTTATTATTGTATCGTACTTTTACCTGCAGCCTGAGACTAACCTCGAGATATGCATGTCATTAGCTGATTAGCTGCAGTTGTGACATGATGTCTGCACTTGCAGTTTGATTTATTTGATATCGTTCAGAGATCGCAGTGCCACATCAACGTCGGCAACGCATATCGACACCGCAGACGCTAACTGGGGCACGCTGCAGTCCGCGACGACCTGTGGGAGGCGCTCTTAAAGACCAAGCCTCCCTTCTCAACAAAACAGCGCCCTCACACCAGAGGCAGCCAATACAGTGTGGAGCAGGCAGGAGCTCTGCCCTAGTTCGAGACCTCGGCTACAGCAGTCAGCAACATCGTGTAGGACAATTAACGTTTCTGATGAAATGTACTCTCATAAGAATTCCATTTTACGTTGCAAGAAAACAGTTTATTAATTAGTGCCTCAAGTTATGTTTTCATTGTCAATTACCGTTGTAAATTATCAGACAATCTTGTGGCAAAGATGTGTATCAAAGGTAAGTAAATCTTTAAATTTATGCTATAAAGTGAACGAATGATCCTTACGCCTGAGCAATTAGAAAACACACTGTTATGGCCAGACGAAAGTAGTTTCACCTGGTCACAACAAATGGTAAGGATTTTCCAAAACTCCCGTTGCTGGCACCCGATGGCTGAAAAGCAAATGTTCACTGTAGTTTTCACGTTGTTCTAGGATGAAATCAAAACCACAAATCCCCTGTCCACCGACATGGATGCGTATCCAGGGATTCGGACGCCTACCCGCGATTTGCTGCTGCCTAAACAGGAATCTTAACAGCCACTTCCAAAAGCGTGGCCGCACTGTTAATGGTCAACACGTCTGCTTCGGTACTGAAAGCAGACCCAGCCGCTGAAGCCAGTCCGTCGCCTGCTACACAGAAACATCAGAATCTCTAAGTCGTAGTAAAGCAGTGGACGCCCAACCAACTTCCTTGCCGTAGCTCATGTGCGATCCTATATCCTCTTGAAGTACAACATTCCCTAAAGCGACACTCTAGCTGTATTTCCCAGGGAGCAGGCCAAATACTGTACGCTGAGCAGCAGGCACTGATGAAGGCTATCGCAAGCCCTAGTTCTCCCCCCGTCCACTCCCGCCGAAAGTGAAAGTGAAATGGGGAACAAGTTTGCGGGGAGGGGTGGGGGGAAGGGGGAGGTAGAAAATCACAACCTTATGATACAGCCGACCTCAAAGCATGCTAGTTACCAGGCACAATTTTAAGTTGACATAAGCGTGGTCTATCTTTTTTCTTGGTGGCTCTGTTTTGGACCAGAAACCTACCCCGGGAGATCACCTAGATCAAATCATTTGGCCCCACAAAGTGGGGAAGCACTTTCGCAATCACCTTCTGGCTACTCTCTTACTCTGGACCCAGAAGTTATCCAGTATAACGACGGCACGAACCTGTAACGAGACTGGGCACTGCCCATGTTGTACCAAACAGCTTCCCTTCTATGTGCAATATGAATGTTGCTCCTAGCCGCCTACCAAATTTTCCTAATAAACATCAGATTATTATCCTTGGAGAGGAGGTCATTGATCGACCACATGTTAGATAAATCTAAGTTACCTGCATATGCAACATTATCTTGGCGGGGATGTCCCATGAGTTTCAAGCAGAGCAGTATTAAAAACAAAGTTACACCAACTGATTGATTCCACTTTGCCTCAGACTGGACGTGGAAAATGATCAGGTGCAGATTTCAAGTTTCAGTTATACATTCAGCAGATTATGGCTGTGGATAACAGAGGTGGTTGTGACGTGGGATACAGCCCTATTAGAGCTCACGTCCCTAAATTCCCTAGGTATCGATGCTAGAGCGTTATTGCTGAACACGCCCAACATGAACCAAAAACCGATAATATTCCGCCTAGTTGCTAAACCGTAACCTCGATGGTGATAGACTTACTAGGGAGCAGCAAGACAAAACCTGTGAAGGCAATGACCACCACCAGTACGTACCGATTACCCTGCCGTTTACGGGGCAAGGGATCCAGATAAACAAAAACAGTTTTCCTTTTAGAATGTTCACAAATGTTGTGTAATGTTCTAGAACCTTCCAGAACGTTATAGAATCTTCCAGAAGATTCTAGGATATTGTGGAATATTTCGGAACGTTGTAGGAATGTACAGAAAGTTCTCAAATATTCTGGACTGTTCCAGACCGTTATAATGCATTCTACAGTATTCTGAAATATTCAAGAATATTCCAGAATGTTCAAGAATGTTCTTGATTGCTCCACTATCTTGTGGTTGTGGACATACACGTTCCAGCTCAGAAGCTTATGTATAGGCAATAGCGAGGCACTCACGCACACTATACTTTTGGACATCGATTATTGAAAGTGAATTTCTTAAGGTAGTGAACAACATATATAGTGGAATTTTAGAGTCTTAAGTAATATTAGCACTAAACAGGATGCCAAAAGTGGGGTTCTTACCAGTGATGAATTAAAAGAAGGAAACATGAAGCAAGTGAAGAGCAAAAATGACGTTTAAATTCACAACCGAAGAGAATGGAAAGAAAAGATAACAAATAATCAATGAGATGAAATTAGAGAAGAGTATCGAGGGCTCTAGAAGGCTTCAGAGTATTCTTTAACGTTACCTAGTACTCATGAATATTTTGGAATGTGCAGAATGTTTTCGAATTTTCTTGATATTCTTTAAAGAAATTATAAGTGAGTAACAAAATAATTATTTTCAAATTAGGGTAGTGTCGAATACGCAAGTCGATTTAAAAGTATGTCAGAGTATTTCGAATGCACTTTGGACCATGGAATATTAATAGTTTACGATTTATTATTCAAATGTGTGTCAAATCTTATGGGACTCAACTGCTAAGGTCATCAGTCCCTAAGCTTACACACTACTCAACCTAAAGTAGCCTAAAGGACAAACACACACAACCATGGCCGAGGGAGTACTCGAACCTCCGCCGCGACCAGCCGCACAGTCTATCACTGCAGCGCCTGGACCGCTCCGGCTACTCCCGCGAACCTTACGATTTATTCAAAGTTCATTTTTATGATGTTCCGAATGTGTTTGTGGGATCTGGTGCCTAATAAATTAAAATAAAGACCAAACGAATCGAATCTTATTCAGCTCGTTTTTTGTAGAATTTTCATAATAGCATGTTTCATTGCGACATTGCTATTGAAAATTTCGTCAGTGGAACTTGGACGTGTCTGTATGGTTCCCGACAGACGACAATGGTTTGTCTGTAATCTATATTCTCCTGAGTTTCTAGCCACCTACTGGAACGACTAAATATTTTTGTTCCAGGAGCTAGGCTGCATTCTGATGAAGTGTCTTGTTTCCGAGACTCTTTAACAGAAAAGAAAAAGCGAATTCAGAGGTGCAGCCACAAACTCGCGGCCTAAAGACTTGCATTTGCGGTTTCCGCTGGATCCCGGCGCTCATGAATTTTAACGAGTCGTCCTGATTAGGGAGCTGCGCGGCGACTCTGTGGTGTGTCGCAGACCTCGGCTGGTCGCTCCCCGGGAAACTGCACTGCCTGAGCCCGCCAGCACCCCGCTCTGAACACTTCAGTCAGGCAAATAAACGATGTCTCAGTCGCTTTAATATTGAACAGGATAGTAGTAAACGAAAGAGACAGATGAACAAATTAAAAGTTAATATTGGTACTGGATCAACAAAGGGCAGTGACCACGCTTCCCTCTGGGAGAAGAAATAATAACTCTGAGGCTTGCCGTTGACGTAATTCTGTCGGACACGGCTAAATACTTGGAAGAGCAGTTGAACGGAGTGAATAGCGTCCTGAAGAGTAGTTATGAGATAACATCAATAAAAGTAAGACAAAGATAACGGTATGTAGCCGAATTAAATCAGACAATTTGAGGGAATTAAGTAAGGTAATGAAACACCAAATGTAGTTGAAGAGTTTTGCTATTTGGGCATCAAAATAACTACCGATGGCCAAAATAGAGAGGATATAAAATGCAGGCTACCTATAGCACGAAATTCATTTCTGGGAAAGATGTATTTGTTGACACTGAACATAAATTTAAATTTTCGTAATGCTTTTGCTGAAGGAATTTTCCTAGTGTAGCATTACGTTGCTGACATGGCCTTCAGTACAAAGTCTGATATGAAGCAACCCTCCTAATTAGTCTGTCTCGTGTAACACACTTCATGGCAACCTGCTTTACATAGTCATCACTTGCAAAAAAGACAAATCGACTTGGCAGATGAGAAATGCGCTAATTCTATAGTGTATTGTGTCTACGCGTGCTTGAGAATTAATCTTTTTGCGTAAAGGAAAGAAAGGAACTGCGACAATAAACTCTGTGTAGGCCGTGCTACTCTTTGCTCATATAGCATCCTTGACACTAGATTAATAATGTTTCCCACTACGGCCAGAGATACTTGAAGAGCATGAAGTGTTGTCGGAACTGATCTAGATGTATTGCTGCACGGAAGCCAATTCAGAATTAGAAAATTAAGTTTACTTAAACACTAAGGCATAATACCATGTGAATAGAAAGACTAAAGTGGTTGTTTCGTTAAAGAGAATTATTGTATAAATAAATATGTATTCAGAAGTGAGCAATTTTATTATTTTAATAGCTTTGGAAACTGGTTCTTCAAGTTTACGTTTGTGCGGCTTTATGTGTGTTAATTCGAACCTGAACACGGTCCGGTTCCGTCGTAATAGGCATTAGAACTGTAGTTCGCTAATATTTTCTCCCCCAAAATATATGGCGACAGAAAAATATTGCGAATTGCTTCAATTACTATTAAACTGTTTATGTTAAAGCTAGAATGAATGTTAGTTGTTTGTTAAGTTAAATGTTAATGTGTTTCACATAGAAGTTTTCCTCTTAATTAAGAGTGCCTTTAAATCGATCTAGGCTTTCATGACTGTCCTGCTATGCCTATGTTGAATAATTTTACTTGTATCATGTAGGTTCGTGCAGCCGCCACAATCATCAGATGGTAGCGATACGAAGCTGTAGCCTCCGCACTCCGCTCTGCTATTGCTATATGCCGGTCTCCTGAAAAGTTTGTTTAACTTTATTCCTCAACATTAGACATGCGTGACCACCTATTACATTACTAAATTATACACTGCACCGTCAAAGAAACTGTTATAGGCATGCATATTCAAATACAGAGATACGTAAACAGGCAGAATACGGCGCTGCCGTCGGTAACGACTATATAAGGCAATAGGTGCCTGGCGCAGTTGATGGTTCGGTTACTGCTACTGTAATGGCAGGTTATAAGATTTAAGTGATTTTGAACGTGGTGTTACAGTCCGTGCATGAGCAAAGTGACACAGCATCTCCGAGGTAGCGATGAAGTGGGGATTTTCGGATACGACCATTTCAGAGTGTACCGTGAATATCAGGAATCCAGTAAAGCATCAAATCTCCGACATTGCTGCCGCCGTTAGAAGATCCTGCAAGAACGGAATCAACGACGAGTGAAGAGAATCGTTCAACGTGGCACAAGTGCAACCCTTCCGCAAACTGCTGCTGATTTCAATGCTGGGCCAACAACATTTGTCAGCGTGCGAACCATTCAACGAAACATCATCGATATGAGCTTTCGAAGCCGAAAAGCTTCGTGTACCCTTGATAACTGCGCGACACAAAGCTTTACGCCTCTCCTGCCCCGTCAACACAATTGACTGTTGATGACTGGAAACATGTTGCCGGGTGTGGAGACAAACTGATGAATCGATGGGGCCTGCATGTCAGCAGGAGACAGTTCAAGTTGGTGGGGGCTCTGCAGTGGTGAGGCTCGTGCGCAGTTGGAGTGATATGGGACACATGATACGTCTAAATACGACTGCGTCAGTTGACACGTACGTAAGCATCCTGTCTGATCAACTGCATCCATTCATGTCCATTGCAATTCCACCAGGAACATGCGACACCCCACACGTCCAGAATTGCTACAGAGTCGCTCCAGGAATACTCTTCTGCATTTATGCACTTCCGCTGGCTATCAGACGCTGTCCAGAAGAGGTCTCCACCCCCTCGTACTCTTGCGGTTTTATGGACGCCTGCAGGATTCACGGTGTCAATTCCCTCCAGTCATTTAAGACATTAGTCGAGTCCATGCCACGTCGTGTTGTGGCACCTCTGCGTGCTCGCGGGTCCCTACACGATATTATGCAAGTGTACCACTCTGTAGGGCACGTCTGCTTATCCCTGTGTCTGAAGTCATACACAAAATATTTCACGATTTATCGAACTTACGTGTGGTAGTCATCTAGTCTCCTTTTTCGTGTTCTGTCGTCTTTCCGTTTTTTTCCCTATTGATTGTTGTTAAGTAGAAGTATCTGTCATGCTCTTTGTGTTCTAGGTTCCGCAGTTGCTGCTTTTGGACCTCTTTTTTGCTTTCTCTGTGAAATTTTTCCTTGTAGCTGTTTGTCTTTGTAAATTTCTTCTTAGGTTACCGCTATTAAGCCGCAGTCGCCTGTTGCGTGACATGCAGTTGATCGAACTCAATTTATTCAATTTCAGAGTGAACAAATGGCGCAACTGCTTGTGCATCAATCTTTTTCCAAACTGAGTTGGAAGAGTATGAGGACCTATTGCACGCGTTTACAAAGTATTATAAGGACAGGGTTCAAGTGACGGCTGCCCGTTACAAATTCTGTGCCGGCCGCGGTGGCCGAACGATTCTAGGCGCTTCAGACCGAAACCGCGCGACTGTTACGGTTGCAGGTTCGAATCTTGCCTCGGGCATGGATGTGTGTGATGTCCTTAGGTTAGTTAGGTTTAAGTAGTTCTAAGTTCTAGGGGACTGATGACATCAGATGTTAAGTCCCATAGTACTCAGAGCCATTTGAACCATTTGAACAAATTCTGTAGACTGCGCAAGAGACAAGGGCAGCCACACCATCAGTGGGTGATTGAACTGCAAGGCCTTGCTAGACAGTGTAGATTCAAACGTGACTGTGGTAAATACTACAGAGGACGAGGAGGAGAAGATTAGTGTTCAACGCCCAGCCGACATTAGAGACGGAGCACAAGCTTAGATGGGGAAACGTTGGGGAAGGAAATCGGCAGTGCCCTTTCAAAGGAATGGCATTTGCATAAAGGGATTTAGGGAAATCACGGAAAATCTAACTCCGGATGGCCGGATTTGGTTTGAACCGTCGTCCTCCTGAATGTAAGTCCAGTGTGATAACCACTGCGCCACCTCGCTCGGTGGTAAATACTACAGTGATGCAACGATACGAGATGCCATTACACATAATATTGCTGATTCTCGAATGCAGGACAGATTTTTAAATACCCGAAACCTTTCTTGCAACAGATTCTGAGGTTCTAGAATATCAAGATTCCTCTGAAAGTACAGCTGACAGTTTTAATGTCGCAACTATTTGTTCTGTGGATAGCAGCGACAAACATGCCTCCCCACCAGCTCACAAACAGCGATTCGGCCAGCCACAGCCGCCATGCTCACGTAGTAAAAACGTGTCACTTCCAGCACAAGGAGTGGAGTCACGCCCTTGCTGTTATGCGGCACAGTCGGGCTGGTGTTGCCCCTCCCTGTGAAACGACTTGCTTTTTTAGCGGCAAACGGAGACTTGTACAGTCTGTGTGCTTACAGAAGCGTAAGGCATCCCCTTCTGCTGCTCCTAAGTCACAGACAGTGTGTGGTGCGTTTTCCAAGCCCACCAGTGTCGTTAGAACAAAATAGTGTAATAGCCATTCACGTAAGGCTCCCAGCACATCTGCAGCCCTACGTGAGAACAACATTTTCTTTTGTCTGTAACTATTGCTCTACAATCAGTTCGTTCGGAACTTGACACTGAAACTTCAGTGACCTTGCGCAACAGTAGCACTTACGAACTACTTGGCAAATCTAAGTTGAGAACGTCGCGCCATACACTGACGACGTATAAAGACCAGGCACTTGTAGTGTTCCTGCAACTTCCCAAAATTTGACAAAGGCAGTGACATTTATTGACAGTGCTAACACTTTTGGTCTAGACTCTTTTGAGCTATCTTGGGTTAAGCATTCATGACATGTAGTTTCTGTTACGTCCTATGATCCTCGGGTCAGTGTTGCTAAGTTACGTGCAGGATTTCAGGATTTGTTTTCTGAGGGTGCACGCAAAGCCAATGAATTGGGTGTTGCCCATGTTACAATGACGATCAATGCACAACCACGTTTTCTCAGAGCTCGTCCTGTCTGTCATGCTCTTCGAGAACAAGTCGCTCAGGAACTTACTGCTTTGCAATAAAAACCGGTCGTAGCACAGTCAGTGGGCGTACCCTCTTATTATTCTCAAGAAGAGGTCCGACAGACTCTGGTCGTGAGCTGATTTTAAGAAATCTTTGAATCCTCAAACAATCACTGAAAGTTATCCGTTGCCACGCCTGGAAGAACTGATGAATACATTGGGCGCCGGTCGTTGCTTTTCCAAAATTTATTTGCATGACACTTAATTGCAAATCACTCTGAATGAGCAGTCGCAACAAGGCCTTGTCATTAACACTCACCTGGGTTTCTTCCGTTCCTGCCATATTTCAGCGCTTTCTGGAACACCTGACTGCAAAAGTTCCTTTTTGCCAAATTATTTAAATTACATTGTCCTCTGAGGTAGCAGTCCTGAAGAATACATTAGCGGTCTTCGCTCTCCGTGTCAAGTATTGTCTGTAGCTGGTCTCAGATGTAACAGAGACCAACGGGTGTTTTTTCAGACACAACTTGAGTACTTGCAACATGTCACTGATAACCAGGGTCTTCACCCATTGGAGTCACATTTGCTAGTCATCCGTGACCTTCCACCCCCACACAAAGAGCGGCAATTGCAGTCTGTTTTAAGTAAGCTCGCGTATTACATATGAACTATTACAAACGCCTTTCAAATCGCGGCTTCCTTGCATTGCTAGCACAGGAAAAATGATCCTTTTATTTGGTAGCAACTGTGCCAATCTGCTTTCCAGAAGCTGAAAGATGCTTTGCTTAGTGATCGATGCCTTGTTCATTGACCAAGCGAAACCTGTTGTCTTGGATGCTTCCTCTAATGATATTAGTGCACTTCTGTCGCATAAGTATTGTGCTTCTAAAATGTTGCGAAGCTTGACGCAGGCTTCCTCCGTTGTCTGTTTTCTCAGTAAGTGTCACCAGTATATTTTTGACTGAAAATTTTACTTGGTCACTGACTATAATCCTTACAATCTTAGTCCAACCCTTCTCAATCAGTTCCAACCCGCACAGCGCAGAAGCTGCAACGGTGGGCTAGTTTTTTGTCAAATTACCAATATGCGATTGTGTATTGGCTCGCTGCTAAGTATGCAAATGCAGATGTTCTTTCTCACCTATTTTTTGGTCCAGATTCAACATTCGACAAGTCCTCTGCTACTTTGTCGCTGCATTATTGTACAATACCCGAATGTTTTGCGTAGCTCTCCGCTTATTCACCGTAAAATTGCCCAGGCCACAGCAGCGGATTCTGATTCTCAGATTCTGTTGCACTTGAAACGTCCCCTTACAAAAATTGTGCATGACTGTGCTTAAACTGACACACAATATTTTTTTAGCGCAACGCAATCTGACTTTCAGTAATCCCTACAAGAGAATGGCCCTGACTAAATTAACCTACACAAATCACTTACCTCACAAAAATCGTTACTCGAACTACTGCAATACAGCGAGCGCCACTACTGCCAACTAAATAAAAGATTCAAACTACGAAAGGCACTAACTACTGATATGCATAGTTAGCAAATGAAAGGTTTTAATAGAGAACAAACAATGTATTTACCTTAATAGTCATAATATTATAGCAGTTCATGACATCCAGTCTTACAAATTTCAAAACTCCGCCATCTCTCTCCCCACATCCACCACTGCTGGCGGCTCACCTCCAACTGCGCAACGCTACGCGCTGTTCACATCCAGCTGCCGCTGCCCAACACTACAATGGCAGACAACAATGCAAACTAGCCACAGACTGCACACAGCACAGCCAGTGATTTTCATACAGAGCGCTACGTGGCGTTACCAATGAAGAAAACCTAAACAGCCCACTTACACACTGCATCCACTCTGGTTGGCCGCTTTCAGCCAGACAGATTCGTAGACCTGTGGTCCGCCGATATTTTGCCCGTCGGCGCGCCCTTCTAGTTCACCAAGGTGTCATTCCGCTTCACACCGATAATATCCAGTCACGCATCGAGGTTTCTCAGGGTCTTCAGCCGGGCGTGCATCGCTTGCTACACCAAAGTCAATGGGGTGTCGTTTGCACCGAGCAGTCGCCGTGATGTCGTTGCACTTTTCACAGTCTAGGTGCACCAACTGAAGAGCTGACTTCTCAAAGCCAAGCCTGTACTGAACATCAGCCAGTCCCACCTCAGGAGTTCTTTGAATGTTCCACACCTCAACCACCGTGTTAAGGTTTGCACTTTGTTTTCGTGTGTCATTACTGGAATACACGTTGGCTCATCATCGTTGGCGCTTCTGGAAAATTTCTCTACGTTGTTCCTATGCACTGTTCTACAGCTCGTTCCACGATCCGGCATCGAGCGAGGAGACGCAGTGGTTAGCACACTGGACTCGCATTCCAGAGGACGACGGTTCAAACCCGCAGCCACCCATCCTGATTTAGGGTTTCCTCGATTTCCTTAAATCTCTTCATGCAAATGCTGGGATGGTTCCTTTTAAAGGGCACGGCTGACTTCAATCCCCAACCTTGGGACTGACGGTCTCGCTGTTTAGTCTCCTCCCCCAAATCGACCAACCAACCAACCAACAATCCGGCCTTGTTGTCAGTCTTTTGCCTCGAGGGATTGCATGAAGTAAGCGTGACAGACATCATATTGCTTACTTCATTACAGAGACACTCTTCCTTGTTGACGCTGAGAGCTGTAATCTGTTTTTGTCGCATTATATTTGAAGGGTCTTCATACGCCTGGAGAAATAGAAGATAAGTAATTCTTCAGCTTGTTGTGTTAAACTTTGCGCTAATCATTTCTGAGCCACAGTGGCCGTTTTAATGGCCGCTTTAATGGAACGGAATAGAATGGTCATGTCGTCGGTCGGTTTACAGCGAGGTTGGAGAGAGAGAGAGAGCTCCGAGTGGTGAGGCAGTTGTGATGCCGGCAGTCAGCGCTGGAGCAGGTCAGGGTCGCCTAGAGCTCGACTGGATGAAGAGGGGCGGCGCAGCCGAGTGGGTCCGATGTGGAAGCCCTAGCTGCCTGTGGGTATCTTGCGACCTGTCACGGCTGTGTGCTGTCATGTGGAATCGATGCTGCCGATTGTACCCCTTCTTGAGGATTAGCCATTTGCCGAACTATTAAGTTGCTCCGGCCCATTCATTGTTAGAAACTATACTGTGATTACACAGTCTTACTGTCCATGTTGAGCAGTGTACGAATTCTGCCCTCATATAATGCTGCGTAGGCTTTAACCGGCTAGTTTTGCCTTTGACATGGTTTGGCAAGCGTTGTGGAAGGCACGTGATATTTAAGGTGTTCTTGCGTGAAAGCAATAAAGTTCTAACTACCAGTTAAAGTTTGTAAATTTGTGATAAGATTTTATGAGACCAAACTGCTTAGGTCATCGGTCCCTAAGCTTACACGCTACTTAATCTAACTTAAACTAACTTACTATATGGACAACACACGCACCCATGCCCGAGGGAGGACTCTAACCTCCGACAGGGGGTAACTACCAGTAATTCTGCTCTTATTCCTAAACTCTGCTTAAATTCGAAAGTGCCGTTACAATCACTGTAAGGTTGCAAAGCAGACAACTTCTCCTTACAGCAAATTGGTGTCGCTTAAGCTAGGCTGATTTTTATTTTTTATTACCTAGTGCTTCTGTGAATTGTATTATGTAATTAAATACTCTTCCGCTGCCTGCTTTGGTTGTAGTTATATAAAAAAGGCGGAGTAGTGGATTCATTAATTTCCTGGGTAGTAGTTTGAGGATAAATTATGTTGGTCATATGATTCTCAACAGCTGCCAGTACTGACATTTACAAAAAAGAAAAAAATTAACAGAAAAAAAAATTTCCTTGCTTTCACTACTTGATTAGTTGAAACGTTCATTATCTGCTATTGGTGCTTCCTAAAGCTTGGTGGTTGGTTCCGCAAGTACCGCCACACTTGGCCTTGAATATTTAGGTTTTTTTTATTTTTTATTTTTTATTTTTATTTTAATTTTTTTTCATGTCGTATAGTGAGACTCATTCGTCTGTGTCGTGCCGAGCGCTGCCTCAGGTGTTGTCGGCGTCCGGCGTCCAGTGCAATTAGGCGGGCCACGCCCTGTGCAGGGTGCCGTAGTGGATTGGCACTACAATTGACGTATTGCCTACTCTCAAGAAACTGCTTATAGTGTGTAAGTCTTGCTATTTTAAGTTAAGAGGAAAGAGGTATGATTCTACTGGGCCCATCCGCCCAGAGGTTTGCCAAATTAACCTGTTGCCTGAAAGATTTTCTCCACAGTAATTTTGATTAAATTTTTAGAATTGTATTTAGCTTAAAAGTTCCCTTTTCGGAAGGGTTGGTTGAATCTCGTCTGCTCATTTTGCTAAGTATTCATGAAATAATTATTATTAATGGACTTATTCTAAATTTAGTCTTAAAAAATCATTCTGCTTGGTACTAACCCCTCCCCCCTCGTTTGCATTAAAATGTCTTGTAAGGTTGGCAAAATTGTTTTGAACTCAGACATACATATGTATACACATATCTTCAAAACTCAAGTTTTTATGCATTGTATTTTTTTTAATATATTGACAGGCTAAAAGCAGGCTATTTCAATCTGGAGGTCGATGTTTTCACTGGTGTGCAATACTGTGTGCTCTGGTAAGTAAAATATTGTTGCATTGTATCGTCAATTGGGTTCGGACATACCACTCCAACAAGTCTCGTTCCCTGCTATCACGCATCAACTTCTGCTCCTGTCCAGCTCTCCTACAACGACAGCTGCTGCATCACACTGTAGTCCACCTCTCTTTACCGTTGTGTACAAAGCTGTACACAACAGTTTCAGTTAGAACAGTTTTGTAAGGCATGTGCATATGCACACAATGTGCAGTGTGAAATAATGTTAATGTAATAGTAGACATTGAAACGTCAATAAAATCACGTTTTGCTTAATTCTTCAGAGTCAACAAACTATAAGAATAAAAATAAGTGCCAGACTTGAGAGTGAAACAAACATCAATATATTGAGTTAAGCTAACTAGTGCCAGTCAAGAATTCTTCGTAATCTTGCAGATTTGTTTCACGAATCATGAAAGAGCAGAGGAACTGTAAGGAACTGGAATGACATAACAGCTGATCGTTGTGACAACTAGGAGCTGAAGCTCAAAATTTTGTACGAACTTCAATGCAACATACTTTTAATAGCTCTACAGTTAAATTCTGTCTCAAAATCTTACAAAGCGTCCAAAGAGATTGTACGTTAAGTGTGCCAGTGGCAAGACACAATCAATATCTTCACTGCGTGATATTAATACTAATATTACCGACGAGAGCGCCACTAAAGCGGAGTTATTAAACAGAGTTTTCTGAATTTCCATCATCAAATAAGATGAAGTATATACTCCAAAATTAGAATCGAAACCAACTGCCAACATGAGTAACTTAGAAGTTGGTGTAGCGAAGCAGCCCTAAGCACTTAATAAAGACAAGTCTTCTGGCCCAGATAGCATATTCTTAAGGTTCTTTTCAGAGTATTCTGATGTAATAGCCAGACACTTAGCAATCATACATAAGATTTCGCTCGACGAAACATCCACAGCAAGAAATTGGAAAATTGCACAGGTCACACCAGTACTCATGAAAGGAAATAGGGGTAATTAACTGAATTACAGACCCATATCACTAACGTCGACCTGCTGACGGATTTACGAACATGTAGGCAACGATCTGTTGACACATAATCAGCAAGGATTAAAAAAAAATATCGGTCTGGTGAAACACAACTAACTCTTTATTTGCAAGAAGTAATGAGTGCTACATACTGATATCGTAGAGGCAGTTCACTGTCAGAGTCAGAGGGAATTTATCCCTGACGCATTGTAATTTTATCTTTGTTATTGAAACCAATGTATTTATATTCTTTTTTTGTAGCCGTTAAATACGTTTTCTATTAATTTTTTTTTCTCTTGTGGCTCCGAAGATTTCTTTTGGGAGAAGGAGGGATGTAAGGGATCTACTGTCCCATACTCAGAGATAATAATATTTAGTGCACACAGGTCGAGGGTAGGCCGAGAATCGATTGACAAGTGCCGAGAGCGCTGAGCGAATGACATTGTTAGCAACCCAATGAGTAGTCGTGTGGTTTTGTAATGGTGTAACTTGAGGACGCATGTCGTGTTGAGTGTGGCTCCATCGCCGGATTTGACCCTCAATAAAACATAAGAATTATACTGAATAGTGAGAAAGCGTTTTTACCAAAAGGTCATTATAAAGTTAAAGAGTGCCTACTTTATATTGCGCGTTCGCATACGATGCTTGCCAACGGACTGTAGTGCGGATTAGGTGTGCAAATTATTATAACAGCGTATGATGATATTCTATGTATTTGACCTGTGTTGAGCTTAGAAGTGAATGGGTGTTTATGACAAAGGTGTTGACTGTCTCCGATTGTGTTTACGTAGTGCAAACTTTCATAACCTTGCTTACTGCAAACCTCTTTTCCTTGGTTGGTTCGTTGATTTGGGAAGAGGACCAAACAGCGAGGTCATCGGTACCGTCGGATTAGAGAAGGATGGGGGAGGGGGGAGGGAAGTCGGCCGTGCCCTTTGAAAGGAACCATCCTGGCATTAGCCTGAAGTGACTTAGGGAAATCACTGAAAACCTAAATCAGGATGGCCGGAGGCGGGCCTGAACCATCGTCCTCCCGAACGCGAGTCCACTGTGCTTGCCACTGCGCCACCTCGCTCGGTTCTCTTTTCCTTCAATGTAGTACTACCGAGCAGCCAAAATCCGACTGTAACATATCTCATGGCATTTAAGTGAACACTTATCCGATAGGTAACTGTCATTAAAGTAAAACGTTTGGCTGCCCGGCCTGAGTGGCCGAGCGGTTCTAGGCGCTACAGTCTGGAACCGCGTGACCGCTACGGTCGTAGGTTCGAATCCTGCCTAGGGCATGGATGTGTGTGATGTCCTTAGGTTAGTTAGGTTTAAGTAGTTCTAAGTTCTAGGGGACTGATGACCACAGCAGTTAATTCCCATAGTGCTCAGGGCCATTTGAACCAAAACGTTTGGCTGTTAGACCATTCGATCACTACAATAGAAAAATTAATCAGCTGTTTTTCAACAGCAATCTGACAAGACCAGGAACGACTGAAGAACCCATAGAAACTAGTTGACCAGCCAAGGGCCATAAACAGTGATTCTCTGAATGTGAACAGGATATTAAAAAAAGAAGAAGACTGGCAATCGACACAGCATGGCAGAACAATATGTCGTACATGCGATAAATTGCAGGACTGACGAATGACACACAGAATTCTAGTTCAGCATTCTGGCTGGCGACCTAGGTTAGAGGGGTTGCGGGGACACAGTAGGCCTGAACGTATGGCTTTGACCCTGTGTCAAAGCTATCTTTTTGGCTAAAACTTTTAGTCACTTTCAGTGTAGTTCTTACGGTATACTGACGGTCAATGCACAATACTGGGGATACACTCAGCCGATACGACATTTCAGTACTTGTCCTCCCATTTCGATTTGAGAGCAGGTGGCCTTCAGCTCAGAGGGAGGCGTCTTGTTTGCCGGCTAGGAGTACCAGAGAGAGAGAGGTGAAAGTTCTATGGGCTGGCAATGAAGCATGGTCATCAATGCAGATAGGGAGCGGCGCTTGGTGAAGGTGATGGGGGGACATGAATTGGGAGGGGGCGACAGGATGAACGAAAGGAGATCTGTTGGGTGTAAGATGAAAGGGTAGCAGATTACAATAGACTGCAGCCAGGACTCTTACTAGATCTAGGATACATGATCCAGTAACCCATGTTCCTCACACAGTGCACCCAACAGATTCCAACAGTTTCCCCTTCCTCCACCCTGTCACTTCCTCACAGTTGACGTCCATATGTGATCTTCAGTGTGTGCCGCTCCATGCTGGCTCCAACAACCATGCATCAGTGCTACGGCTCCTTTCCAAATTCATCTGGTAAATCAGTTGCCTCAATCCAGGCCGCTAACCTCCTGGCTGTCTCTCCCTCTACCCAACTCACCTGTCACAAACACCCCTCCTGCCTAGTCTACTTGCTGTAAAGCATCACTGATATTGTGTGTACAGCTGGCGCTATGTACAGGCAAATGAGTGTGTACGCTTTTGTATTTGTGTGTTTGTTTCCTGTTCCTATTTTTACTCTGCCACAAAAATTTCTTTTTCAAAGCTTTGTTCCCAAAATTTTATTGTTTAGTTTGTAACTTTATGATTTCTAACAACACAGGATAATTAACGTCTCTAAAATCAATTTATTTAAAAGATAATTTAAAATCTTCAATCTCTATAAGGGAAATGGAGTTTAGATATTCTACGAGCAAATTGCTAGTAGTTTATAAAATAACGTACCTCAGTGAAATAACTAAGTATGGTCGTATGGCACAAATGGCTGGAAGACCGTGAAGGGCGGCTTCATGCCCATAGACATCTTTCCTACACGAACTATGAGAGTTGTTGAAAGGTGGCTACACTGAGCCACAGCGCCAGAGATCGCGCTAGAGAGTATTGTTCCGCCGCCTCCACTGGGAGTGATTATTGAGATGTCGTAGTGGGCAGTGCTTGTTGAGAAATCGTAGTAGTCAGTGCTTGTTAAGAACTCGTAGCAGAGACTGTGTGTTGAGATGTGCTAGTGGGCAGTGTTTGTCGAGATGTTGTTCCATGTTTTATGCAGTTGTTTGATGGGCTAGACAGCAGATGGTTCGAATGGAAATACTGTAATGATCAGAGAGCTTTTCGTCAATATATATGAAGGTAAAATATTCCGTGTTTTTTTTTTCATTATTTCAGTGTCTTAAATAATGCGTCATTACAGGTTCAGTCAACAAAGCATCTGGCTTGTGTTCTTGGATTAGAGCGTAATTCTGGTTCTCTTGAGTAATTATGGTATTTTATTTTCTTTAATTAATTCAGTATAAATGATATTTAAAATTTCTTGTGTTATTGAAGAAGAACCGTGCCAGATGCGTACGTTGAGTCATACTTCCACACACAGAACAGTTACACTTGTGCTTTGGTTTCGTAGGCTTTATAGTTGCTGGGGACTTAATTAATTAATTGTGTAAATGAAAATTTCCATTTCATTCTTTGTTGTTGTTGTATGCAGTCAGATTGCGTAATAATACTAGTCAGGGCCAACCGTTTACGAGACTTCGTAATCGAACAGACAGCTACTAAATCAAAAAAATAAAATTATTTGCATATTATTATAATTAAGCCCCCATGCACGTGGCGACCGCTGCTTCGGATCGTCCCTTGGAATTCTTCTGATTGTAAAAATGGTAGATAGTAGTATTGTTGTAGTAATTTGTAGTTTAGTAATTGTAGTCTATATTGCATGTGTAGATTTGGTAATTGTCATTCTTCTAATGGTATTTTTTTTGCAAAATTTCATTTCTGTTGTCTTGTCTACGGGTTTGACAATTAGTGCAATTATTTCAATTGTTCGATTAATCGTGTTTGAGGGAGACATTTCGTGTGAATGGTATTGTTGGAGATAAAGTGTCATTGTGTGTAATTTTCATATAGTGACGAGTTTTGTACATTTTGTAAATGATTACGCGATCGATGAAAAAGGCAAAAATGATGGATAGTCAGAATGACGAAATTGTTGACATGGCGAACTCGCCAACACAGGAGAACAGTATGATGAATAATGAAGTGGAAAACAATGTAATAAGTCGGGAAAATAGTCCGGAACCATTTCAAAATTTTTCTCAATTAGAAAATTCACAGAATACGAGATTAACGATAGAAGATTCTCAAATAGTATCGAACACAGATAGCTTTATGGCTATGCAGAAGGAAGTTAGTTTTGCGGGAAATGTTAGGGGCGAAAAGAATTTTGAACCATTTAATATGGAGCAGTTGATGGGTGCAATATTAAATTTGGGAGCACAGTTACGGTCTGAATTAAAAACAGATAGGGGAACAATGGAGCAGTTTCGATCTGAATTTAAAACAGAGATAGGAACAATTAAAACAGAGATGGGAACTTTACGATCTGAATTAAAAACTGATATGGGAACAATGGAAACACGGTTTGGATCTGAATTAAAAACACAGATGGGAACAATGGAAACACGGTTAGACTCACGAATAGGGACATGTTTCAAAAACATGAAAGATGAATTAAAGAAAGAAATCAGAGAAGAAGTACAACCGATTTTGAATGCTCACAATAATAGATTAATTGCAGTAGAGATTAGACAAAGGGAACAGGATAGAGAACAGGAGGAAAGAGATCGCGTGATAGTGCAGAAATTTTCAGAGTTAAATTTACAATGTGCACACGATAAGGAAGAAATATTTGAGAGAATCGAGGAATCCGTACCAAATGACAGAATAAATAATCTAACACAACAATATGAACAGTTAACTACCAAATGTGTCAACACTGAAACCCGAGTCGCGACACTTACGGAAGACGTAAATAAACAGAAAAAAAATAGGTGACTTATCGGAAAGAGTTGAGGAGATTTCAGATAAATTGACAAGTCTTAGTTTACATGGGGACAGAGATTCGGATGATACAGCTCCATTACCATTTGCAGAAACCGAAGAGTACCAGAACATAAATAAGCATGTTGAAAATCAGGATAAATTTAATGAACGCGTGAAAAGGGAAGTTGAGGCATTACGAAAGCAAGTCAAACAAATTGAAGGGGAAATTGTAGGAAACGACAGCGAAAGAAATTTGGAATCACAGATAGCAGAGGGGCTTGAAGAAAATAATTTGTTTCATTTACAAGATGCAACAAGAGAGCGCCAGGCGCGCGAACTTGACAATAATCGACATTCAAACTGGGACAGACGCGGTAGGTCTTTGTCGCCACGAGGCGAAAACTTTGACTATAAACACTTTTTGACTGTTCGGAAATTTAAGATCTTCCGCAATTCTAAAAATGACATACATCCATGTGCATGGTTAGATCAATTTATGTATGCACTCCCACCAAATTGGCCACTAAGTCACAAACTGGAATTTATGTGTGGATATTTAGAAAACGAACCGGCGACGCGGATGCGCGCACTCATTAGAGATTTTAATAATCTGAATGATTTTTATCATGCATTTCTATAGGCATATTGGTCCGAAAGCACGCAAGACAGAGTCAAACACAGTCTTATTATGCAGCGTAATTTCAAACAGTCTGAGTTCCGCACGCCAGCAGAATATTTTGAAGACATGATTCGAAAGAATCAGTTCCTTTCCAACCCTTACAGCCCGACTGAATTAATTCGCATTTGTTTAACTAAGCTGCCACAATCCATAAGACAAATTGCTTTAGCCGGAAGATGTAAAGACGACATTGAGACTTTTAAGACTTTGCTACAAGAACTTGAGTATGACAACGACGACGGGACTTCTTGTAATTTTTTCAGTAGCAGTAATTACAATACATTTTCAGAGAAAAGGGATAGTGATCGGAACGGACGTTATATGGGTAACTTTGAGAATGACAGACGTAACAGACAGGACAATAGACACCAGCCTTATGGCAATAACAGGCGTTCTAACAGAAATTACACAGACAATTATAATAACGGTAATTCCTACCGGAATGATCAATCATACGGAAACAGTAATCGGTATCGTCAAGACAGAAATTGTTCATACAGTAATAGAAATTCTTACTACAGAAATAACCAGGGTAGTAGATACAACAATAATTTCAGAAGTGACAGTCGAAATTATACAAGAAGTAGTTATGCAGACAGACAGGAAAACAGAAATTTTAATAACAGACACAACCAAGAATTTGAATCTAACAGACAGGAAGGACCTAACTGGCATCCTCCGCGTGACAGAAATTCAGAAAGACAAGTGGAAATAGTAGAAATTGATCCGCGAGATGACGGGAATAATCAAAGACGTGACGCAAACAATCGACCATGACTTGCAGCTTCGGCTTCTGGCAGCAATATAGACGGTTCAGAAAGTAATGACACTTCGACTTTACACTACGTACGCCTGGAAGACATGAGAGACATTTTGTTAGACGAAAAGGAAACTAATGTAGACGCATTTTTACATCCTGTTATTGAAGTAAGTGTGGGTAAGAATAAGTTCACTGCAGTTTTAGATTCTGGGAGCCCATTGAACGTCATTAGTGAATCGGTTTTTCGTATATGTGAAAGAACTATTGCCTGTCCTGTGTTACCTATTTCTAAAACTACAATTCGAGGAGCGATTTCTGGAAAAAGTGTGGAAGTTAAACAACAGACCAACCTAAATTTCATTTGTCAAGGAT
Source organism: Schistocerca nitens (assembly GCF_023898315.1). Lineage (NCBI taxonomy): Eukaryota > Metazoa > Arthropoda > Insecta > Orthoptera > Acrididae > Schistocerca > Schistocerca nitens. The sequence continues at coordinate 913,931 of NC_064619.1, read as the reverse complement.
ACGAATTTTCGGCTAATTTTATTATTGTTCCATTACTCAGTGCACAGATTATATTCGGTATGGAGTTTCTTAACACACATAAGGCAATTTTGAACTTTAAAGAAGGAAGTGTGAATTTGACTGTTGCCGGAATGCCGAAATGTTTGAAATTTTTCGAGTGCTTAGCAAGATCTGAATCAGATACAAAATGTTTAAGGTTTCTTACTTCTGATGTTTTCGTTGAGCATTATGACGACGGTGTGTTTATTCATGACAATGACAATAGATACGGAGACGCGATGGATGATATAATTAATAGCGAAGAATTAATTAATGAAAAGGTTAAGAAAGCTGAAGTGCCAGATGACGTTGCAAGAGAAGAGCTGCACCATATTTTGACTTCACATGCTACAGTGTTTATTCATCACACAGGAACTATACAAGGCTTACAATATTTATTTAAAGTAAAAGAACACACACCATTTCGCGGGAAAACGTACGCTATTCCTTTGGCTTACAGAGACAAGGTTAAGAATGAACTTCAATACATGTTAGATCAGGGCATTATTGAGCCAGATGTCAGTCCTTATACTAGCCCATTACACGTTGTTCTTAAAAAGGATGGGTCAATTCGGTTGGTTCAGGATTCCAGACAGATAAATAATATCATCGTTCCTGAAACTGACCGTCCACAAAATTTAGATGAACTTCTTCAACATTTCCATGGAATTAAGGTTTTATCCACGATTGATATGCGCGCAAGTTTTTGGCAAATAGAACTCCACCCTGATTGTAGAAAATACACTGCATTTTTAGCCTTTGGTAACTGTTACCAGTTTCGGAAATTGCCGTTTGGACTTACTGTATCTTCTGCAGCATTCATTCGTAGCTTAAATGAAATTTTACCTGTTTATCTTCGTGACAATATTACTTCATATGTTGACGATATTCTTATTGCTAAACATTCTTGGAGTGAGCACAACAAAATTTTGGATTTATTATTACGTATTTTTGCAAGAGTTGGCATTACAGTGAACTTGGAAAAATCTGAATTTGGTCGTTCACAGGTGAAATTTCTCGGTCACATTATTTCTACAGAAGGTATTCTTCCTGATCCAGAAAAATTAGACGCTATTCGTAATTATGCTGTTCCTACCACAAAACGTGATGTTCGTAGTTTCCTTGGTGTCTGTAATTTTCTTCGACGCTTTGTTAGATTGGACGATTTGGCCACACCTCGTTTATGTGAACTATCTGGAAAGAAATCTAATTGGGATGAGGAAGCTCAGTCAGAATTTGAACAACTCCGTGATGCTTTAGTTGCTGCTCCACTTCTTTCGCATCCGGATTTATCTAAAGACTTTTGTTTGGCGACGGACTCATCATACAAAGGCCTAGGTGCACATTTATTTCAAGAGATAGAAGAAAACGGCGTTGTAGTACAGATGACTATTGCATTTGGAAGTCGTGTTCTCTCTAAATCCGAAAAGAATTATTCGATTACGGAACTTGAAGCTTTGGCTGTTGTTTGGGCTTTCGCAAAATTTCGCACATTTTTGTTCGGTAGACATACTAAGGTTTACACTGATCATCGAGCTTTGGAATATCTTATGTCGACAAAATTAACTCATGGCAGATTGTCACGATGGGCGTTGTACCTACAGGAATTTGATTTTAGTATTGTTTACATACAGGGATCTTCAAATATTGTTGCTGATGCTTTATCACGTGCACCTATGGGTTTGAAACAAAGTGCTGAAGAGGACTGCAAAGAAAACCATTATTGTTTGATGTACATTCAAGGTGTTGCGTTTGAGAACTTTATCTCGTCTTCGCTCCAGGACATCGCTAAGGAGCAAAATAAAGATCCAATCTGGAAGGACATTAAGGAGAAGTGGAGGAGAAAGGAAAGCGTAGCGATTAGACAGCATTATTTAGTTCGCAATGACATTCTTTTCAAACAAAAATCGGTCGACAACTCTGTTTGGTTAGTTTGTATTCCTGATGAGTGGGTCAATAAATTGATTTGGTACACACATTTTAGTTATGCGCACTTTGGTCCCAGAAAATGCTTTCATAAATTACGAGAAAATTGCTACTTCAGTAATATGGAAAAACGCATTCGATCTGTTCTTGCCAAATGCAAATTATGTCAAAAGGCTAAGCCGCCAACTGTTTCTCACAGAGCACCGTTGTTTCCTATCATTCCAGCGAAATTAAAGGAGATGGCTGCAGTCGATTTGTTCGGTCCAGTGGTTCGTTCTACTAATGGTTTTGCGTACATTTTCGTAGCAGTGGAATTGACATCAAAATATGTGTGTTTTACACCTTTACGCAAAGCAACAGCTCGTTCAGTATCTAATGCTTTCATCAAACATTTTCTTAAAGAAGTTGGTCATGTTGATAAGGTTATATCAGATAATGGATCACAGTTTCGCTCTAAAATTTGGCTTCGTACTCTACGGCGTCGTAAGATTAAACCAATTTTCATTTCACTTTTTCAGCCTCAATCTAATGCTTCAGAGAGATGGACGAAGGAAATCAATAAATTGTGCCGTCTTTATTGTCATCAGAATCACAGAACTTGGGATCAGTATCTTCATATTTTTCAAAACATTCTGAATGAACTTCCTAATGACTCAACTTCTTTACCGCCTATACTGATTTTAAAAAATTAAGTACCAACAAATCGCATTTCTGAAATCGTTCCTTTTCCGCCTTCACGGAAACTGCGGCATTCTGAAGTTGTCAACCTGGCTCTACGAAATATTGCATCTGCAGCTGCAAGAAGAGAGAAATCAGCTAAACGTCCTGGTCGTTTAAAAATTTGTCAGTTGGTCAAAAGGTCTTAATTAAGTCTCATCGTTTGTCTCATAAAGGAAAGGGCTTGTGTCGCAAATTTTTTCTGCTTTATAACGGTCCATATAGAGTTCGCAAAATCATTCATGATAACACTGTCGAAGTAGAAAATCTTAAATCTCGGCGCTCTAAAGGAATACATCATATATCGAACGTTAAAATTTTTGTGGAATGACATATTTTTGAGACATCAACAGTTATACGTAAACATGCGGAGAATGCAAGGATACCGCGCTGTATTCTGGCGGCGGCGCGTAATCAAAGCAACAGTGAAGTCTGCGCGCCGCACAAGGCTGTCGTTGACCGCAAACAATCACCTTCTACGTCACGCGTCTACAGCTGATCGAGCGCTCAGTGCGAATGCACTGACAGACGTAAACAAATACACAGTCTAATTTCTCCGACTAAATTCTGTATAAAGCTATGGTGACTTTATAAATTATGTTATTAACGTTCAGTATTTTTCAGGATACGGTTGTGTAAAATATTTAAGACCTTCAGGTAAATTCTGTGAGTGTCCGACGTTAAGACGACTTGCTATGGAGAAAATTTCAGGAAGAATGTAATTTCGAAGGAAAAAAAAGTAATAAATTAAAAAGGGTAACTATTAATTGAGTTTATTTTTCAGGTAACATAATTCCACTTAGGTACGTACTTTAGACGTAATTTGCTGCTTGCGATTACGTGATTCATACTTTGTGCTAAATTTCATGTTCTATGAAGTTACTTGTGAAGCGACGTGCTTACGCACATTAACTGATTTTGACGATGATTGATTAATGAACAGGCTTGTTATTTGTATATATTATGCATCGCTTGGCTGCACTGCTTTTTCATTGATGTCATATTTTTCTATTATGTGCCTGCTGTGCTTATTAAATTATAATTGTCACCTGATTAATTGTGCTGACTGTAGTTAGGTATGTAGGTTACACTTTGTGATTTATCTGCTTGCGCCTTCATGTTTACTTATTAAGATTACGTATGAACATTTATTTGCTTATGCTGATATGATGATAATGGCCTGTTTATTATGTAAGATACATATTTGCTGCTTTGCGTATGGATTGCATATTTACACATTTCTGTTTGTTGACATAACTATTCTTTAATTTGCTATATATAGAAATGCTGATATGAGGTGTACAAACATAGAGTTTAGGTTACACTGTGGTATTAATTATAGATTGTTCGCTTGGCAGAGCCTTGTTGTAGGAATTGTGTTGCATCCACTTGTTGACATTCTGTTCTCTACTGGTATATTTACTCGCTATTGCATGTTTTGCTTACGCTCAGTGCCTTATATTTTTAAGATAAGAAAATGAACTGCTATAATTCTACGAACGACATTGGTACAAGAAACTGCATAGAAGTCACATGAGCTGGAGGTTTTTAGGAAGCTGTATAAATTTATGCTAATAGGAAGGAAGCTAACGACGTGACATACCAACACTAGGTTTAGACCATTGACAGTTATTACACTGCATTCTTCGTGAGCAATTGAAATAGGAAGTAACACTTGACACAAGAAATACTCCACATGTTTGCTTCTGCCATGATTCTTGAAGTGGTGTACACACTGTGAAATATTATGATCATTCACACTCCGTAATCGTAATTAATTACTGAGAGTTATTCGAACTAAGTCTGTTAGAGGTCATTTCTTTTATTTAATGATGGACAAGGTAAACAAAATGTATCTTATAATTTATAATGAGTAGCAGATTTGGATCAGATGGACTACACGAGAGGTTGTGTGTTGACATTGTGTCTTCGGATTGTATGAGATGATGAATTGAGGTTTGCATTAGGATTTTGTCTGCACTTGTTCGAGGAGACTGACTAGAGGAAAGAGTTGTTGTGGAAGTGAAATGATATTGGCAATGAGGTTTATATATATCGACGTATTGAAGAGGTATGATTGAGGTATTGAGATTATGTGAAGTTGATGATTATTGGAGTTTTCGTGGACAAGAGGTAAGGTAAATGATATTGATGATCGACGTATTGAAGAGGTATTATTGAAGTATTGAGATTATGTGATGCTGATGATTATTGGAGTTTTGGTGGATAAGAGGTGAAGTAAGTGAGGAGCATATTTTTTTTTTTTTGTTGGTCTATATGGAACAAGGAGGATAAAGATGGCAGACTAGAACACTCAAGTAGAAGGAAGATTGTCTACACACACACTTTGTTAAATCACTAAGCAGTATATACTTTTTTTTGAAGAGAGGAAGTATTTGCATATCTTGGCTCACTGACAGTTGTTCAGCAACCGTACATTTTGATCTGGCTTGGCAAACATTGGTCTTGACATGATGACTATGACGTTGACTAACTATTATTGACTGTTATACATTGTTGCCACTACTACTTGATACACATGATGAACATAAAATTTTGACAGAATTGCATTTACACAGTTAACACTATTCAATTACACAGTAGCACTAATGTGGATGAAAGATGAGTGAGTGTGTTTTGTGTGTTTTCCTTTTATAATCCCAGAGAAGTTATCCCAACCTATCTCCTAAATATTATTTTACTTGTTTGTTGTGGCTTGCACTGACACCCATAAATATTATAGGTTTACTGCTATTTGTGTATTGTAATAGTTAATATGACAATTATCTGATATCGTTTGTGTGTTTATTATTATTTGTATGATGAACTGTCTAATTAGTGAAAGTGAATATTATGGACTGTTACTTGCACTTTTTCTACATGATTGGTGCCACCTGGACATGTTTAATTTCTGCTGATGAGCTGTGTGATTAGTGATAGGGAATTTTATGGTCTGTTATTTGCACTTTTTCTACATGATTGGTGCCACTAGAACATGTTTAATTTCTGCTGATGACCAGTGTGATTAGTGAAAGTGAATATTATGGACTGCGGTCAGCACCTGTTCAACATTGCTGGGTGCCACTGATGGACTGCTTCTACCGAAATGATGTCACTTGTTGGTGTCTGCACCTGTTCAACATTGCTGGGTGCCACTGATGGACTGTTTTTACTGAAAAGATGTCACCTGTTGATGTCTGCACCTGCTCAACATTGCTGGGTGCCACTGATGGACTGCTTCTACCGAAATGATGTCACTTGTTGGTGTCTGCACCTGCTCAACATTGCTGGGTGCCACTGATGGACTGCTTCTACTGAAAAGATGTCACCTGTTGATATCTGCACCTGCTCAACATTGCTGGTGCCACTAATGGAACTGCTTATACTGAAATGGTGTTACTTGTTGGTGTCTGCACCTATTCAACATTACTGGGTGCCACTGATGGACTGTTTCTACTGAAAAAATGTCACTTGTTGGTTTTTGCACCTGTTGACCATTGCTGGGTGCTACTGCTGGAACTGTCAACTACTTGTTTCTTGGGCTATGGAAAGCGTTTATGTGAATATTTGTATAAACTGATTTTTTGTGTATTACTGTTTGTGAAAAGTTATGAGACTCTTACCTGCACATATTCGTCATTGCTGACGCTATTGATTGAACTGTTTAACCACATAATACTTGTGTAAACTATTATGTAAAGTCACATGTATGAAAGAATTTGTATTGCTTACTGTATTTTATATATTAGGTTATTGAAAGGTCAGTGCAAAGCCAAAATTTTATCTAGTTATATGATATTTACACATTAATATTATCTTTTATTTTTGTCTGTATTTTTTTGACGAATTTGGTGGTACTTTCACCACCAATGCTGGCAAAAATACCATCAAATTCTAGCCCGTGGAGGAAGGGCATATGAAAGGTGGCTACACTGAGCCACAGCGCCAGAGATCGCGCTAGAGAGTATTGTTCCGCCGCCTCCACTGGGAGTGAGTATTGAGATGTCGTAGTGGGCAGTGCTTGTTGAGAACTCGTAGTAGTCAGTGCTTGTTAAGAACTCGTAGCAGAGACTGTGTGTTGAGATGTGCTAGTGGGCAGTGTTTGTCGAGATGTTGTTCCATGTTTTATGCAGTTGTTTGATGGGCTAGACAGCAGATGGTTCGAATGGAAATACTGTAATGATCAGAGAGCTTTTCGTCAATATATATGAAGGTAAAATATTCCGTGTTTTTTTTTTTTCATTATTTCAGTGTCTTAAATAATGCGTCATTACAGGTTCAGTCAACAAAGCATCTGGCTTGTGTTCTTGGATTAGAGTGTAATTCTGGTTCTCTTGAGTAATTATGGTATTTTATTTTCTTTAATTAATTCAGTATAAATGATATTTAAAATTTCTTGTGTTATTGAAGAAGAACCGTGCCAGATGCGTACGTTGAGTCATACTTCCACACACAGAACAGTTACACTTGTGCTTTGGTTTCGTAGGCTTTATAGTTGCTGGGGACTTAATTAATTGATTGTGTTAATGAAAATTTCCATTTCATTCTTTGTTGTTGTTCTATGCAGTCAGATTGCGTAATAATACTAGTCAGGGCCAACCGTTTACGAGACATAGCGTAATCGGACATACAGCTACCAAAAATTAAAATTATTTTCATTTCATTTAATTAAGCCCCCATGCATTGTGCGTGTAAATGTATGTGCTAAGTGTAGATGACTGTAATTGTGTGCATGCAGTGTAGTGTTGTGTACGTGTTGGAGATGATGAGAGAACGGAGAGGAGTGCAACCCAGTGCTGGAATACCGACTACTCTTAAGGTCACCAAGTGGCTTACCAGACTTAACGCCTCCAACTGATGGACACATCACCATCAACATTGTTGCATGCTCTCACTTCTTGAAACACTGTGGAGAGGTTTGGAAATAAATCCAGGACATTGGCACAAGGACTCGTGATAAGGGACTTTGCAGCACCACCCCTTCTGGGCCCTCTGCCATAAAGGCAAAGGGAAAACTGTCAACAGCCTGCACCATACCCAGATGGTCACCTATCAAAGTACTGGCCACGCCAGATGGCGCTGACCAGAACTGGTCTGTCCACCTTGGCATGACCACTGACGCACGCCTCATTCGAAAGCCAACATGTTCCTAATATCAGTAAACATCTATCTTTCTCCAAAAATTTTCTGTTTCAAAAAGCTATAGGTAAACAAAAATCTTGGGTTCCATAGTGTTCCAGTTTTAAATAGTGCTTATTTCCAGTATTCAGAAATACTCGTCGTAACCCTGATTGTTATGATCACAAAAATGCCTATTTTCATTACGAAAACATGTTAGTATGCTCACTCTTCACTTTAGAAAATTTTCTATTGTATCCATTTTAGCGGGTTTTGTGAATCCTCATGGGAGTGTACATAGATTTCTTAATATATGCCATACAACTTAATAAACCTACTAAATAACGTCAGAAGTTCCATGAAGATTTCTGCACATGCCGCTGTTGTATACAGAGAAGATGTGACGCTATAAAATTGTAGCGAAATATAGGAAGACCTTGAAAGGTGACTAGTCCTACGAGTTCGCCTCTACTTCACCTAACTCGTCCCAAATATGAACTTTATACAAATTAGAGCACTCGTGTCATAATAAGGAGACACAATACCAATCAATGAACAGTAAGAAAGATTGATTATTGATTAGGCTTAATGTTGGTTGTAAAGTAGATTTGCATGCAATATTTTGAGGTTAAGTAATTGTGCTCATGTTGGAAATGGCTCTTCCTCATGGCCACATATGGCTGCTTTTGAGCGTGACATCCACCACTGTCGTAGACAGCAAAGCAGCTACTATATGACAAGCACTTTAGAAGTAAGAAAGGGCTGAGTTCAGGTTTACGGGGCAACAGGTCAAGGGCCTCGCTCACTACTACCCTCTGCTGCTGGAACAATGGCGGACAGACCCTAGCAACTGGAGTTAGACCAGTGTTCCACAGGGACAAGTATTTAGTGTGACACAAGGCAGTGTAGTACAGAGGCCAGAACCAGAATTCTGCAGCTCCATCATCATATCTCGTTGACACAGCCCACTAGTAACTGATCCCTGCAGCTTTCATGGGTAGCCCTGAAAATGTCTTCTTTTTTTTACCATGAGTCTTTGGGAGAATACGGTTTGGCCTATGAAAGAAAACTTTTTATTCTGTCATCGTAATGAGCCAGCATACCCCAGGCATTTCCAAAATACTTGCACTATTCGAAGGACATGCCACTTCCCACTCCAGTGTTATGACATGAAGAGAAAAGTGATGTTTTCATTAGCAAGCTGATTGTCACATTCAGTCATGTATCAGAGGGCACATGTCCAGTATCATAATACAGAGAGAATTAGTGGAGAAATAGCTGCCTGTCTATTGGAGAGAGGCTGTACCGGGAATTAAAATATACGCTGCGGACGAGAAACATCGTCAACGGCTCGAAATTGGTGGAAAGTGCTTTTTGGAGTAGCTTCATGTGGATCACATGGTTGTGGAAGGCACTTAAGGTTTGCGTTTTGGGTGTTGTGAGGAGAGGAGGTTAGTTCTGGGCCCAGTATCGAGCAGTAGAGGCTGTGGTACGTCGGTCGAGTCTCCACTGTGGAGTACAGTTCACTGCACTGCACACTCCTGACGGTTGCTGTTCTGGCTTACGGGAATATTGGAGGCTAGTTGCTCACCGTGTACGGCGTTCGCCCCAGTAAACAGCAGCTGTTGTAGCTCGATGTAAATATGGCGCATTAGCGTATAGTCTGCCGTACGCAATCTCTGTCAATCCAAAGAATTATAGTTAGACTGCGTTACCCTCATTTCAAGTGGGAACCATGGTGTAGGACTCCAACCATTCCCAATTTTCCCAACTATATTGTAGTAGTTTTTACCTTCTTTCTAATTAAGAGTAGTTAGGTTGGCTGAAAGCATTTCACTCTTGTGTTTTACTGATAATAAAGCTGTGTAGTCGCATTCAACATCCATAACTTTAGTAGAAACCGTTAGGGCCAAAATATTAATTAGATAAAGTCAGACTCCCGTTATGCGTCGTTTTATAGAGGTGTTCCTGGAGGGTGACTCTGCAATGTAGAGTAGTACATGGAAGATTGAAGTAAGTACAGATACCAAAATAGACTCACATCACGGACGTTTGAGGATCGACGCTTGGTGCAGGGAGCGGCAGTTGAACGTCAACATAAACAAATATAACGTATTATGAATACACAGAAAAATTCTTTATTGCATAGCTACACAATTACAGAACGATTACTGGAAATAGCTATTTCCACAAAATTTCTAAGAGTAAGCGTACGTAGTTATTTGAAATGGAATGAAACATAAATGTAATTGCGAGTAAGGTAGATGTCAGAGTGAGATTCACTGGAAGAATCCTTAGGAAATGTAGTCTATCATGAAGGAACGTAGGTTCGACCAATACTTGAATATTACTTGCCACTATCGGTCCGGTGTCAGATCGGACTGGTAAAGGAGACAAGTATCCAAAGAAGAGCAATGCATTTTCTTACAGGCTCATTTAGTAAGCACAGAGATGGTCAACCAACAGCAGTGGCAGACGCTGCAAGAGAAGCGATCTGCATGACGGTGTGATTTATTTTCTAAGTTACGAGAGCGTACATACTTAGATAAGTCTTCAAATGTGTTGTTCCCTCTTATATATATATATATATATATATATATATATATATATATATATATATATATATATATATATATATATATATATATGGCGAAGGGCTTATCGGCAATCGTTCTCCCGCGAACTAATCGCGATTGCAACAGGAAAGACGGGAAGTGACAATGGTATACAAAGTACCCTGCGCGACACACCTAAAGTTTACTTGCGGAATACAAATGTAGATGTTAACTGGCTTGGTAAATCCGTTCGAACGTCAAAGGGAGGCAGCGCCATAGCACCTCCAAAGGGACCGTGCCCATTGCTATGGAGCCCAGGGGCACCATCCGCAACCCGCACGACAACTACTCTGCAAAGTCGAGGAAAGGCGCCGTTCATGCACGCTGCCGTGACATCGCTGGACGCTCGAGTTACTGGCAGGTCACCAGGGGGCGTGCCGGGAGCGTGGGGCCTCATCAGCCGTAGCCAGGGGCCACTGCAGTACCGCCTAGCCACGCCCCTGCCGGTCAGGTGTGCGGAGAGGGCAACCCAACTCTTCCGGAAGAACGGATATTTAAGCAGACGCAGGCGGTTTCCTCCGGCGGGAGCTGGCCACCTCATGCGCCGGCTGCACTACAGTCCCTCGATAACCGTCGGCGTGGCAGGGAAGTAGACGACGATCCGGAGTGAGGCTTCGTTTATAGTTCTTGCTGTACACTAGTAACGGGAATAAAGAACTACTGTGAACATGTACCAGGGCTAGTCGTCAAGACCCAGTCAAAGAACATTATACTTCGCTGTGGTTTTCAAGACAACCTTCCTATCGGCGTCAACTTTACTTTTCATGCAAACGATCATAGCTTCATGTTGTTTTTCCACTAGAATGAAACTACTGAAAATTTTCACCGCTGCTTGATTCTTTGTAGCATAATGAATGCGGCAATGTGTGGTAAGTATACTGTGTAAAGTATTGCTTACAAGATGATCATTATCATACGAGGGCTGTTCAATAACTAACGATCATAACTTTTTTTTGAGAACATAGCTTCGCTCATTCTCATTATTTTATGGTACTTTTCAAACTGGCCTCCTTTGGATGCGATGCACTTGTCCCAGCGTTCCTTCCAGTCCACTAGGACATAAAGGAAACTATTTTTCTATAGGTCCTTCAGAATCACCTCCGCAGCCTCACACTAAGGTATTTCTTTGGGTTATGGTATAAAAAAGTGACACAGAACTATATCCGGACCGTAGAGAGGGCGAGGGATGCACTTCACATTGATGTTTCCAAGATGTTAAGATAGCAACATTAATTGCAGTATGTGGCCTGGCATTTTCAAGGTCCAGCATCAAGCCTGTTTCACAGGCGGGTGGGTCCGCAGCTCATGGTCTAGTGGCTGGCGCTGTTGCCTCTGGATCATGGGGTCCCGGGTTCGATTCCCGGCCAGGTAGGGGATTTTCTCTGCCCGGAGATTGGGTGTTTGTGTTGTCCTCACCATTTCATCGTCATTATCATTCGTGACAGTGGCTAGATTGGACTGTGTAAACAAATTGGACTGCGTAAGAACTGTGACTTTGTACAGGCGCTGATGACAGAGAAGTTGAGCGCCCCACAAAATCAAACATCATCATTAACAGACAGGTGGCCTTTTGCACCTGATATGGATTTGCAAGGTCTTCATGACATCACGGGGGTATTGTCCAGTTGTTGATGGGTATGTAGGTGCAACATGCTGACAAACCATTCCATGGAGTTAAAAACCATAACTTTTCCAGCAGAAGCGATCACTTTCCACTTTTTCGAGATATTGGTGAAAGAGATTCCAAGATGGAGCTTTGCTGTATCCACTCAGGATCAAAATGAAGCAGCAAAGTTTTATCAGCAGTGATTACCTTTGGAAGAAACTTTGGATGTCCCTCTAAAATCAACATTAACTGCATGAAGATCACGGGGATCAGTAGAGTGGGAACCTGTAGTGTGCAAACACTTGTATCGTCCCAATTTTGTGTCACCAACTTGTGGATGGAACCCACTGAAATTTTCATTATTTCAGAAAGTGTAAAGATAGTCTTCTATTATTCGATTCTGTGTCACAATGACAACAGAGGTGTTGATGTTTCCTTCCGTAAGAGCAGTAAGTGGAACGCCGAGTCCACCTCCCTTTGGAATTAATTCTCCCCTCTTTGTAATTTAAACCATCTTCGAGCTGTGCTGTATGGAGGAACAGACACTCCATAGGGCCCCTGTAACGGTGCACAGGCCTATGCTGAAGATTTGTTGAGAAGATAGGAGAATGTTAAAGCTTCACACTGTGCAGCGCGCGTCACCTCAGTTGTTACGGTAGGCGACACTGAACCAGGAGTGCCAACAATGGAACTAGTACGGCGTGTTTGTTACACATTGGGCTAACAAAATATCACAAGATTAAATTCTAGCGCTAGAAATTACGAACATAAAAATTGTGTTCATTCTTCATTTAACAACACTCATATTATGAGTAGCTATAAATGTGAAAAGGTATCAAGCTTACTGACGCAATGTAACGTCCATCATTTCGAACTTGTCATTAATCCAAGGCACCAGACACCGGACAGCAGCAGAAAGATCATCGAGGTCAAACAGTGTTAAACACGCTATTACGTCCGTCGCTATTTAGAACCCCAAGTATAAATCAGAGATCGCTTTCATTACTGAAAAGCCCGCACTATACGTTGATAGGTCACTGTTTGCGCACTTCTCCAAGGCAGTGCGGATTTTGAACTGACCAGCATCGCATATTGCGAAGATTTATATGCTCACTGCTTGTAAACATTACCTCGTCCGTAGACAAAATCTTGCATAGAAGCGCCGTTATCACTTTTCGGTTTTTGTATGCATCATTCTGTGAGCTATAATTGATTTTAAAATTAACTGTTATGAAGATGTTGGTGGAGCGAAATATGGTAAGGATAAAATGCATTGGGTGATGTACCACTAGCAGAAGACTAAATTGGAGTATGCCTCTCACATTTTGAAGCCAGCCTCATAGTGACATGGGGATTGTTCGTTACCGCTGCTGAAATAATAGTCGCATTTCCCTCGTCACTGGCATGTGTAATTGCTCAAACTTCCAGTCTCTCTTTCTTTGGGGGGGGGGGGGGGGGGGAGTGGAAGGGGGTTAGGGGGGTTGGCTTGACATGATACAGATGATACCGTTCGGTATACCGTCGCACCAATCCTCGGAAAGCTCAGCGACATTCTCTGTAAAAGAAAACAAAATATACTTTCTCGAGAGTCGTATACATTGTGAAATAGTGAACAACTTCACCATCTGATTTCTACGACGGCAGAAGACAGTTTGATGGTTTCCAAGCGCTCATCTAAACACATTAAGCGTACATTAGGTACATGTTTGCTTATATTTGGCAGTAAGCAGATGACAGGACTATGGTTTACAGCTCTGATTTCTTGTTACTATGTGGGGCATTCAATAAGTAATGCAGCACTTTTCTTCTTGAAAGGAGTGAGATGCCACCTTACTCGGAAGGCCCACTCTCTACTGGTCAATGTGGAAGCCTATGTCTAGCTTCATCAATAAGCTTCCCACCATCATTTTGTTTGTGTGGGTTCCGTACATTCAGTAAAATCATGTATTAAGGGGAAAATTATCCCCCTCTCCCTTACCTAAACCTAATGTTACGCAAATTGGTTTATGACCCCCTGGGGGTTGATTTACGTCTCACTGGGGATAATCTGTCCTTCTGAGAAAACCCCTTTCCCACATCCTGTCTCTCTGCCATTCCCCATCCCTTTCCACCACCCCTCTCCCACAGCCCTCCTCTCCACTCCAACACTTCACCCTTCCCTACCCACCTCCAAATTGGCTGGGAAAGATTAAGACTGCGCTGAGATACTAGTGAGGAAGGATGTAAGGTAGTGTATTTATTTTAGTTCTTTTAAATGCGCTGGATTGTCCTCCACACACCACTCTCCTCCATCCCCACCTTCTGCCCTCACTTTCCGCTGCACCCCCCCCCCCTACTTTTTCTGACTGTCTGTGTTTATGTTCACCACAATGTTTGAAGACTGACTACTCTAAAGGTACTGACTTTGTGATGTTGAGACAGGTGTTTATACCTACATTATCTGTAAGCATACAGCTGAGGACTGTGTCCATGAGGAATGGAAGGTGATGATACTGGATGAGCATATGGGGAATACTTTTCAGCAAATAATAAATAATTGTGATGGGTTTCAGAACTTATAGATGCTACTGCCTGGACTGGAGTTGCTCATGTATTTTTTTTTTTTAATTCGCCAGTCAAGCCACGGTGCAGAAGGCAACTTCTTCCTCTTCCACTACCTCAGACAGAATGAGCCAGAGGTGAACGCCTTGGTATATAGAGCTCAGCTGAGGACTCTTGAAATGGGTCATGCTACCCTTTCTCGTCGCATGTGTTTATATGTTCACCTTGCTGTATGCCCTACTTCACAACACAAATCAAAATATGAAGGGAACTGTCCTACCACCTGTGTTGGAAGAACTCTTCCTACAGACAAGTGTATAACTGCTCAGGAACTTGTACACAGATACATGGTAAGAAGGGATAAGACAGCAAACTATCACTTAAGTGTAGGAAGGCCAATACGTACTATCACAACTGATGGAAAATGCTTCACTGTTCTAATTACACGTCGGAATTGTCGTGAAAAAAACGCCACTCGTAGAAAATGTATCTTAATACTGCACACACACTGGGAATTGAGGAAAATCATTGTAATAACACAAAAACCGCAGAAACGGACCCAAAAAGAATATGGGAATTCTTGGAGGTAAGGTGCGGTTCTTTTTGAGAAACACTATTGAGAACATACGTTTGAACCTGACTTTAGAAGGGTTCTACTACCGCCAACATACATTCTGCGTAAGGACCATGAAGATAAGATAGAAGAAATTAACGCTAATGTGGAGGTATATAGACAGTCATTTCTTCCTTCACTCTGTTTTTGAGTGAATAGGAGAGTAAATGACTAGTAGTCGTACAGGATGCCCTCCGACACACAGCGTACGATGGCCTGTGAAGTGGCACGTAGAGGTACACTGATGAGCCAAAACATTATGACGACTGTCCACCGAGACGATGGATGCCGCCTGGTAGCGTTGTAGCCATGTGACACAGTAACAAAAGTATGTAAGCAGAGCAGACACGGATGAGGGATCACCCTACAGAAGATATGAGCTGCAAATGGGGAAGAACATTGAGATAAGCGACTTTGACAAAGGGCAGATTTTTCTTATGTGAACGAGTATGTGGTTCATGGTGTGGGTTCCTGTTGTCATGTCCTAGTTCATGAACCACGGGCAACGTATGAGTGGCCAAGTAAGTGGTCCTGACAGTCGGGATACCAGTTACTTTGGAATAAGGCTGGGCATCTCGGACATATTCTGAGTCGTGGTCACCTTTGTGCTCAGACGGCAAAGACTACCAAATCCACCGGTTAGTCCCTCAACCGTTAGGGGTAAAACTCAATGGGACCCGGGGCAAGTAAGGCTAGCAAGCTGCTTCCCTGGTAATTTAAATATGATGCTGGCAACAATCAGAGCAAAACGCGTCGGACTTTTGGAGGTGACGGAGTCCCACCTCTAATTGACAAACCACGGACTCCTAAGATACGACTCGGCAGACGAATGGTAACGAGAAGGGAAGCTATTAATATCAATGGGGGCTACTCTGGGAAGAAGATACAGCTGTCTGAGGCTGCAAATAATATGGGGTCGGACGTTTTAGCTGTTAGTGACATTCGGGTAAGGGGTGAGAAAGAAGAGGAAGTGGGAGAATACAAGGTCCACCTGTCAGGAGTCAACGCAGGAATAGCACAATGGGGTGTAGGGCATTACATCAGGAAAGAAATGGAACCCAGCGTAGTTGCAATAAGGTATGTAAACAAACGACTGATGTGGATAATTTGACAGTGTCTGGCAAGAAAATTTGGATTGTATCAGTATATTGGCATTGTGAAGGGACATATCAAGATAAGATGGATAGTTTTTATGACGCGCTCAGGGATGTAGTTGTTAAAGGACAAGGACAGTGTTCTGCTCATGGGTGATTTTAATGCCAGGATTGGAAATCGAACAGAAGGGTATGAAAAGGTTATGGGTAAATTTGGAGAGGATATGGAGGCCAACAGGAACGGAAAACAACTCTTGGATTTCTGTGCCAGTATGGGCTTAGTAATCACAAACTCCTTTTTTAAACATAAGAACATTCACCGGTATACTTGGGAAGGCAGGGGAACCAGATCTGTCATTGACTATATAATAACAGATCAGCAATTCAGGAAGGCTGTGAGGGACACACGTGTATTCAGAGGATTCTTTGATGACACTGATCACTATTTAATCTGCAGTGAAATTGGTGTTGTGAGACCGAAAGTGCAGGAGGTCAGGTCCATATGTAGGAGGATAAGAGTGGAGAAACTTCAGGATAAGGAAATCAGGCACAAGTACATAACAGTGATCTCAAAAATGTACCAGTTAGTTGAATGTAGTTAATTACAGTCATTGGAAAAGGAATGGACAAGGTACAGGGACACGGTACTAGAAGTGGCTAAAGAATGTCTTGGAACAGTACTGAGTAGAGGTAGGATGAAGCAAACATCTTGGTGGAATGACACAGTCAAGGCAGCCTGTAAAAGGAAAAAGAAGGCGTATCAAAAATGGCTACATATTAGAACTCAGGTAGACAGAGAAATTTAGGTTGAAGAAAGAAACAAAACCAAGCTGATAATTGCAGCATCCAAAAAGAAATCTTGGGAAGACTTTGGAAACGGGTTGGAGACTTTGAGTCAAGCTGCTGGAAAACCATTCTGCAGTGTAATTAGCAGTCTTCGAAAGGGAGGTAAGAAGGAAATGACAAGTGTTTTGGACAGGTCAGAAAAACTGCTGGTGAATATTGTTGATGCCTTGGGCAGATGGAGGGAACATTTTGAAGAGTTTCTCAATGTAGGTGAAAATACGATCAGTAATGTTTCAGATTTCGAGGTACAATGGGATAGGAATGATGATGGAAATAGGATCGCAGTGGAGAAAATGGTCAATAGATTGTAGTGCAATAAAGCGGCTGGGGTGGATGAAATTAAGTCAGAACTCATCAAATACAGTGGAATGTCAGGTCTTAAATGGCTACACAGGATAACTGAATTGGCCTGGGAATCGGGGCAGGTTCCATCAGACTGGACAAAAGCAATCTTTAAACATGGAAACAGAAAAGATTGTAATAACTACAGAGGTATCTCTTTAATCAGCGTTGTGGGTAAAATCTTCTCAGTTATTGTTGAAAGGAATGTGCGAGTATTAGTTGAAGACCAAGTAGATGAAAATCAGTGTGGGTTTAGGCCTCTTAGAGGTTGTCAGGACCAGATCTTTAGCTTACGGCAAATAATGGAGAAGTGTTACGAGTGGTACAGGGAATTGTAGCTATGCTTTATAGATCTAGAAAAGGCATATGACCGGGTTCCTAGAAGGAAGTTATTGCCTGTTCTACGAGATTATGGAATAGGAGGCAAACTTTTGCAAGCAATTAAAGGTCTTTACATAGATAGTCAGGAAGCAGTTAGAGTTGACGGTAAATTGAGTTCATGGTTCAGAGTAGTTTAAGGGGTAAGACAAGGCTGCAACCTGTCTCCAGTGTTGTTCATGCTATTTATGGATCATATGTTGAAAACAATAGACTGGCTGGGTGAGATTAATATATGTGAACACAAAATAAGCAGTCTCGCATATGCAAATGACTTAGTTGTGATGGCAGATTCGATTGAAAGTTTCCAAAGTAATATTTCAGAGCTAGATCAGAAATGTAAGAACTATGGTATGAAGATTAGCATCTCCAAAACGTAATTAATGTCAGTGGGAAAGAGATATAAACGGATTGAGTGCCAAATAGGAGGAGCAAAGATAGAACAGGTGGACGGTTTCAAGTACTTAGATGCATATTCTCACAGGATGGCAACATAGTGAATGAACTGGCAGCGAGGTGTAGCAAAACTAATGCAGTGAGAGCTCAGCTACGATCTACTCTCTTCTGCAAGAAGGAAGCCAGTACCAAGACTAAGTTATCTGTGCACCGTTCACTGTTTCGACCAACTTTGTTGTATGGGAGTGAAAGCTGGATGGAATCAGGTTACCTTATCAATAAGGTTAAGGTTACGGATATGAAAGTAGCTAGGATGATTGCAAGTACTAGTAGATGGGAACAATGGCAGAAGTGTGTCCACAATGAGGAAATCAAAGAAAAACTGGAAATGAACTCTATAGATGAAGCAGTCAGGGCGAACAGGCTTGGATGGTGGGGTTATGTTACTCGCATGGGAGAAGCAAGGTTACCCAAGAGACTCATGGGTTCAGCAGTAGAGGGTAGGAGGAGTCGGGGCAGACCAAGGAGAAGGTACCTGGATTGGGTTAAGAATGATTTTGAAGTAATAGGTTTAACCCTAGCATTACCAACGGGGGGGCCTCGTAGGCCCACTGACTCAGTTTTTCTATGTTGTATCCACACCCTTTGATATATGAACTTGAAAGCAAAGGTAATTGTTCGTTATTGAATGTACTATTGAGTCATTACAGAATTTCGGAATAAAAATGTAATTAAAATTCATTTACTTGATTTAATTCTCTGTGGGCCTTAGAAGCCCACCCGTTGGTAATAGCAAGGAAAGATTTACGAGGTTGAGTCTCTCGTTTCAAATTCTTACCATGAAACGAATTTTGGCATTGTTGCCTTCAGACATATTATTATGAAGCGAACCATTGTTATTTTCAGTGTTTCTGCTGCTGTTGAACCAGCAACATGAGTAGACATCGTTTACGTGATAGTTCCATTGAAAGAGTGCTAGAAGAAGTTTTGAACGAATCAGATTTAGAGGAAGGTGACGTGGATGATGATGTGGAAGAAATTAGAACTGATTCATCGTCTGAGAATGAAGATGAGGTTGAAGCCAATCCACCAGATGATAATGATACGGAATGTGATAAATTCATTGCAAAAAGTGGACGAGAGTGTATTACGAAGCCATCTCGACAATATCGGCGTTCTGTACAAAATATAGTGCGAGAAAGAATGGGGCTAGGACAACAAGGAAGAATTGCGTATCCGAAAGAGGCTATAGAGCTCTTTTTTACACCTCAAATTATGAATCTAATAAAACTACACTCAAATGAAGAGGCTTCTCGACTAGGTTTTCAGCACACAGATGAAGATGAGTTATTTTGTTATATAGGACTCTTGCTAATCATGGGTTCAAATCATGACAATAAGATACCTGTCCAAGATTTATGGTCTTTGCTTCAGGGCCGACAAGTGTACTATGGATCAATGAGTCGGACCCGATTTTTCGAATTGACTAAAATATTGAGGTTTGATGATAAGAACACAAGAGAAATTCGTCGCCAGACTGACAACTTTGCTCCAATGAGGGAAATTTTTGAAAGCTTCAATTCTTCACTTCCATTGTATTTCATTCCTGGTCTACATACAACAGTGGATGAGATGTTGTCTTTGTTCCGTGGTCGCTGTCCATTCAAGGTGTTTCTAAAAGAAAAACCTGGAAAATACGGCATTCTAATTCGAATGCTGTCTGATTCTGAGACTAGATATGTGATCAGCATGGACATCTATACAGGCAAGTCAGGAAATACACAGCATTCAAATGGACCGATGGAAATTGTAAAGAGACTAATAAAACCTATTGAAAAATCAGGCCGTAATGTTACCACAGATCGGTACTATACTTCAGTGGAGCTTGCAGAGACTCTATGGAACGATTTTCACCTCACACTTGTTGGCACCCTACAGTCTAACAGACGACACATACCTGAAGAGCTGAAGACTACAACTGGCCGCAGTTTACACTCTTCCATCTTTGCTTATACTGATCCTCAGACACAGAGGCCACCAGTTACTCTTGCATCAACGCTAGTCCGCGAGAAGCCAAAACGACTGCTGTTGATGCTTTCAACTTATCACTCAGAAGGGGTGTTGAATGAAGACTCAGAAAAGACTAACATAAATCTTTTTTATAATTCTGCAAAGGGAGGCGTGGACACCATAGACCAGATGGCAAGACACTACAGCACAAAGAGAGGAACAAGAAGATGGCCTTTGTCCCTCTTCTACACACTCATTGACATAGCAGCAATAAATGCATATTCACTCTTCCTCCTCAACTTTCCGAATTGGAAAAAGAAGTTGCTAAACCGCAGAAGAGATTTATCACTAACTTAGGTCTCGAACTAATAAGATCTCAAGTAGATAAACGGGCACAAAATTTGTATGGACTTCAGAAGCCAGTAATAATGGCAATGGAAAGCATCACACAACGGAAGCTCAGCTGCTCTGTAGAACCATCATCCTCAACAGCAGAACCAGGAACACGTGGACGGTGCCACCTATGCTGCCAAGAAGCTGCATCTAAAAAGATCAAGTACAACAAGCTGGGAAAGTCAACTGTTACCTGCTCTCAGTGCCACAAACACGTCTGTGGGAAACACTGCAGGAAGACAGTGTTGTGTGAAAAATGCGTTGCAGAATGAGACAGTAAATTTTGTTTGCTTCATGTAGTGTATCGAATTAAAAAAGTCGTTTTTATAAGAAAACACTATTTTGAAACATTATTCCAAAAATATATACACTGAATCTCGTGATTTGTTCATTTTATTCCTATTATAATAACATCTTTTATTATCCAGTATACAAAAACAATGTCTAAACATTTTGAATTGTTATTAGAGGTATCAGAAGTAAATAAACTTGATTTATGATAAAATAAATTGTGGTATTCTTTATGGGCCTTTGAGGCCCCCCCGTTGGTATTACATGTAACAAAAAATACGTTGGTAATGCTAGGGTTAACATCAGAAGAGGCATCAATGTTAGCACTGAATAGGGGATCATGGAGGAATTTTATTAGGGGGACTATGCTCCAGACTGAACGATGAAAGTATAATCAATTTTAAATGATGATGATGATGATGATGAAAGAGTATCTCGAAAACGGCGAAGCTGGTCGAATGTTTACACGCTATTGTCGTGAGCATCTATGGAAAGAGGCGCTAAATGGTTGGACGTCCACGGCACTTCACAGAACGTGGGGTATGAACGCTTGTCTGCTCTGTAAAGTCGGATAAATAGTGATCAAGGCATCTCTGCCGAAAGAGCACAGTGCTGATGCAGTCTCAAGTGGCGCACAGCCCACCATTCATTGTACATTGTTGACCATGGAACTCTGGAGCAGACCATCCCTCTGTGATCACATGCTGACCCACGACATCTTCAATATCGATTACAGATTGCACAGGGCCATTGGAATTCGACTGTCAATTAATGGAAAAGTTCGGCTCTTCGGTTGAATAACATTTTTGTACACTGGGTCGCTGAGCGTCTACACAAACGCCGTTAACGAGGCGAGGTGAACAGTTGCTCGAAACATGCAGCGTGCTATGGGTGCAGTCCGGTGGGTGCAGTATTATGCTATGGAAGACATTTTCTTACCCTTCCATGGGCGGGGGGCATGGTAATAATCAAAGTCACGCTTATGAGAGGCCTTGCATTGTCATGGTGAAATGGAAATTCAGTTCCATTTTTGTGGTGATCAATACGCCGAAGTCGTTTCTTCAATTTTCTGAGGGTAGCACAATACACTTCAGAGTTGATCGTTGCGCCGTGAGTGAGAACATCAGAAGGAATAACCTCTTCGGAGTTCCAGGAGCCTACCACCATTACCTCAAGGACTGAGGGTACATGTTTGAACATTTTCCTTGGAGGGGAGGTGTTGTGGCGTCACTCCCTTGTTGGTCTTTTGTTTGCAATTCGAAATGATGAACTCATGTATCACCGTCTGTGACTATTTTCGAAGAAATATTGTCACGACTAAGAAAATGAGACGGATCTTATTTCGTATTTCTTTTTCAAACCTGAATAATATGGTTGTATTACCAACATTTCCTGTTAACGACGTTAGTATTGTCACTTCTATAGATAAACAAAGAAAATTTATCAAAGTTCAGGCACTATTTAAGTTCAGAATTGAAGAAGGTGAGTACAAGCAGAGAGTGTTGATACTTGGATCTCTTAACGTTGGCTTAGAGCTGGTATTGACTGATTGACAGAAATGAAATGTACGACAGATTTCGAAGAAAGTTGTCAATGTGTGAACTTAAGTAATGGGGAGAAGAGCATTCGTTGATGGAGATAATTGGCGTAACATGAGCTTAATGGGTTTCAGAGAAGAAGATGAAAATGCAGTTTTAAATAATTCAGTGGAGGATACTGAACTGCAAGAGAATAATAATGATGAAGATGCTCTGACTTGTATTTGAAATAAGACTCAAACGTTAGTATACCTGCCAGAAGCTAAACAGGAGGATTTGATAGAAGTAGAAAGACGCTGTGCTGATTTGTTTCCAGAAACACTTCGTTTGATCAAAGGATGCCTCTGCAAAATTAAAGTCAAGGATTTTGAACCATTTCACAACACATCTTACCCGAAATCTTTGGCCAAGACAGAAGCGGTTAATAAAGAAGTGAAGAGGATACTGGGCAGTTAGATAATGAATGATCAGATACTGAATATTCTAACCAGATTCTTATTGTTGCTAAGAGGTGTAGCACAATGTGTACAGTCTTTGACGCTAGTACAGTGAATCACTTTACTTTGCCATAACGTGGCCAACTGGAAAATTTAGAACGACTTGCACAAAAATTTTGAGGAGTAAAAGTGTTAAGCGGTTTCGATTTAACGAGTAGTAACTGATAACTAATGTCAGAGGAAGGTAGTTGAAGGTACAGTGTCTAGCCATTTTAAGTAATGTAAGGCGCTACCAGTTTACAAGACTGCCTTTTGGTCTTCATATCTTATCAGTGGCCTCTATGAGAGCACTATATGAAGTTCTGTGAGAATGATTATTGAAGCGCTTAATACTCTATGAGGTCAAAATTCTAATTAACACTAATTAATGATAGGAACACTCAGAACGTCCATGGTGACTACTAGAAGCATTTAAGAGGTGGTATGTAAATCAACTTGGACATATCACAATTCTCCAAATCACAAATTCCTTGGATATATAATTTCTCGCCGTGAAAATGAACCTGATCCAATGAAAATGGAAGCGGCAAGAAATTTTTTCGCTTCAGAATGCATAAACAGAGCCAATATTTTTTAGAAATCTGCAGTGTCCATCATTTATTCATTCCAGCGTACTATCTATGAAAAGAGGTTAGAAGTATTTGAGATGTGGATGTGGAGGAGAATGGAGAGGATAAGATGGATGGAAAGAGTGAGTAATGCAAGAGTATTCGAAAAGGTTGGTGAGAGATGTCTGCTGAAGGTTATAAGAGAAAGGAAAAAGAAATGGTTTGGACATTCATGGAGAAGGGAGTGCTTGCTGGCAGACTGTTTGGAAGGACTGGTTTGTGGGAGAAGACTGAGAGGAAGGAGATACAAGATGATGGACGACATAAAGGGAAGAGGAAATTATGCAGACCTGAAGAGAATGACAGACGACCGGACAGCCTGGAGAAATACTGTGTGAAAACCTGCCTTTTGGCAGAACACTCACGATGATTTTGATGATGATGATGATGTACTATCTACCTTCACCTGTTCTCATTGAGCTTTTAACGTAGAGTGTCCTGTGTAAATACGATAAGGAACATTAAGAAATACGTAAATTAACTAAGAAACAACTGTGTGATATGTCGATTCATCATCGCCCTGATTTGATTGACATATTTCTGTCTTTCGTATGGAACAGAGTTATTATGGCGTTGGTTCAGAAATGTACCAACTGACTGAAACTAAGGAAGTCAACATCAGACAACTTATGATCACTTTGGTGAGCCATGCACTTATTATCTGGGTAGAAAATACACAGTAACGGAAAAAGAAGCCCTGGCCATTTTATGGAGTTCTGAGATGTTTAGTTTCTGATTGCTTGGAAGATACTATGCTTATATACATAAGGCCCTTTTTCTCTTACAGAATTGCAAACTAATGCACGACAGGTTAACCGGATGGGCATCAGCAATTCAGAATATGATTCTGAGCTTCAGTGCATACCAGGACACCAAAATAGTACACTAGATTCTCTTTCAAGACCGTCCAAGGAAAATGTCGTTTATTCCAGGCAGAAACACATGAGAGCTCATTTTGTGAGAGGCGCAGAAGACGATACTTCGTACAAAACTTTCCATGCAATATCAGGTGAGAGCAGGAAAATGGTGGAACTCTTAATATAATCAAAGAAGAATATAAAGAACCCGACAGAAACAAGATAACATCAATGTTGCTTAAAGCTTGTTGATGTGTTACACAGGAGGTCCAACTTACATTCAGATGGTTAGAGTCTACGTGTTCCTAGACACACTGTAGACAAACTTGTAAAAGTTGTAATTTTTTACAGTGTGGCATGGAAAAAAAGAAAACGCTCAATGACAAAATTATGAAACCAATTATATATAAGTAGGTGATTAGATCTTAATTAAAGGGCACGTCAAATCCTCTAGAAAGAACGAATAAATAAAGAAGTTCAGTCACCATTATCACGTACCATTTAAAATTAGAAAGCTTGTTCATCCCAATTCTGTTGAAGATGAGGGTGAAGTATGGACAATATCGTGGTCTCCAGTGTGTTGAAAACATAAAATTGTATCATCATCAAGAAAAGTTGCAGTAGTATGTGAACTGGTGAACAACAGTTTTCTTCCAACAAATTACTGTGAATTTCGATCAACAGAAAAGATTTGGTTGCTGTTCTGAGCCCAGATTATCAGACAGAAGAACATAGCAGTTGTAAATGTTTAAGTGACAGTAGTACTTAGCTGTAGTGACTTGTGATAAATATTGCTGTGTACTGCGGTGGTACGACAACACGTAATGAGGGCAGTCAATGCAGAGCAGCTAATGATGTGTTAATGTCCATAAGTGTAGTGCATCAATAACCAGTGTTTCATGATGTGCTAAGGCTAGTTTTTGGTCAGCTACATCCGAATGTGAATGAATCAGTCCAAAATATGTACATGTAAAATATTATTGGATGTTATTATTATATTATGTAAACATAGTGCCAAGTAGGTTAATTTTTTTCGAATTATAGTTTTAAATTAATCATTAAACTGTACGTGATAGTATGATACTCCTGTAGGAAATTGGATTGTATACTATTATAACCATGGCTGTTAGCGAAAGTTTCTGGTAGTAAGATAATATCAAAATTGCGTTTGATATATGTTTATACCTACCTGTTTGGCACAGCTGCATTTGTTACAACTGCATTGTATCGATTGGTTTCATTTATAAGATTAAATGTATCTCTACTTAGCAGGCAATCTGAGGTTTTTGCTATCTTGCAGTTTTACTGTACCTAAGCATTACGCTACTTTCAGCTATTTGTTTTATAGTTAGCATCAATATACAGTTATGCAGCCTCACTTCTGTAAATATTTTCATCCCATTATCTCACGTTCATTTTCTGTATTATATGTTTCGCCACCTTCGCACTTTTAATGAGTCAGAGCAGCATAGAGGCAGTAATACACTGTAAACGTAATACTGCACTAAAATTGGTCGCCCATATAGAGTTTATTAGCTCTCTTTTGCTGTTGTTGTTGTGGTCTTCAGTCCTGAGACTGGTTTGATGCAGCTCTCCATGGTACTCTATCCTGTGCAAGCTTCTTCATCTCCCAGTACCTACGGCAACCTACTACATCCTTCTCAATCTGCTTAGTGTATTCATCTCTTGATCTCCCTCTACGACTTTTACCCTCCACGCTGCCCTCCAGTACTAAATTGGTGATCCCTTGATGCCTCAGAACATGTCCTACCAACCGATACCTTCTTCTAGTCAAGTTGTGCCACAAACTCCTCTTCTCCACAATTCTATTCAATACCTCCTCATTAGTTATGTGATCTACCCATCTAATCTTCGGCATTCGTCTGTAGCACCACATTTCGAAAGCTTCTATTCTCTTCTTGTCCGAACTATTTATCGTCCATGTTTCACTTCCATACATGGCTACACTCCATACAAATACTTCCAGAAACGACTTCCTGACACTTAAATCAATACTCGATGTTAACAAATCTCTCTTCTTCAGAAACGCTTTCATTGCCATTGCCATTCTACATTTTATATCCTCTCTACTTCGACCATCATCAGTTATTTTGCTCCCCAAATACCAAACCTCCTTTACTACTTTAAATGTCTCATTTCCTAATCTAACTCCCTCAGCATCACCCGATTTAATTCGACTACACTCCATTATCCTCGTTTTACTTTTGTTGATGTTCATCTTATATCCTCCTTTCAAGACACTGTCCATTCCGTTCAACTGCTCTTCCAGGTCCTTTGCTATCTCTGACAGAATTACAATGTCATCGCTGAACCTGAAAGTTTTTATTTCTTCTCCATGGATTTCAATTCATACTCCTAACTTTTCTTTTGTTTCCTTTACTGCTTGCTCAATATACAGATTGAATAGCATCGGGAAGAGGCTACAACCCTGTCTCACTCCCTTCCCAACCACTGCTTCCCTTTCATGTCCCTCGACTCTTATAACTTCGGGACTGACGACCATAGATGTTAAGTCCCATAGTGCTCAGAGCCATTTGAACCAATCTTATAACTTCCATCCGCTTTCTGTACAAATTGTAAATAGCCTTTCGCTCCCTGTATTTTACCCCTGCCACCTTTAGAATTTGAAAGAGAGCATTCCAGTCAACATTGCCAAAAGCTTTCTCTAAGTCTACAAATGCTAGAAACGTAGGTTTGCCTTTCCTTAATCTTTCTTGCATGATACGTCGTAGGGTCAGTATTGCCTCACGTGTTCCAACATTTCTACAGAATCCAAACTGATCTTCCCTGAGGTGACCTTCTACCAGTTTTTCCATTCGTCTGTAAAGAATTCGGGTTAGTATTTTGCAGCTGTGACTTATTAAACTGATAGTTCGGTAATTTTCACATGCTTTCTTTGGGATTGTAATTATTATATTCTTCTTGATGTCTGAGGGTATTTCGCCTGTCTCATACATCTTGCTCAACAGATGGTAGAGTTTTGTCAGGACTGGCTCTCCCAAGGCTGTCAGTAGTTCTAATGGAATCTTGTGTACTCCTGGGGCCACGTTTGGACGTAGGTCTTTCAGTCCTCTGTCAAACTCTTCACGCCGTATCATATCTCCCATTTCATCTTCATCTACACCCTGTTCCATTTCCATAAAATTGTCCTCAAGAACATCACCCCTGTATAGACCCTGTATATACTCCTTCCACCTTTCAGCTTTTCCTTCTTTGCTTAGAACTGGTTCCCATCTGAGCTCTTGAAAGTCATGCCAGTGGTTCTCTCTTATCCAAAGGTCTCTTTAATTTTCCTGTAGGCAGTATCTATCTTACCCCTTGTGAGATAAGCCTCTACATCCTTACATTTGTCCTCTAGCCACCCCTGCTTAGCCATTTTGCACGACCTGTCGATCTCATTTTTGAGACGTTTGTATTCCTTTTGGCCTGCTTCATTTACTGCACTTTTGTATTTTCTCCTTTCATCAATTAAATTCAGTATCTCTTCTGGTACCCAAGGATTTCTGCTAGCCCTCGTCTTTTTACCTACTTGATCCTCTGCTGCCTTCACTATTTCGTACCTCAAAGCTACCCATTCTTCTTCTAGAGTATTTCTTTCCCCCATTCCTGTCAATTGTTCCCTTATGCTCTCCCTGAAACTCTGTACAACCTCTGGTTCTTTCAGTTTATCCAGGTCCCACCTCCTTAAATTCCCACCTTTTTGCAGTTTCTTCATTTTTAATCTACAGTTCATAACCAATAGATTCCCCCCATGAACCATGGACCTTGCCGTTGGTGGGGAGGCTTGCGTGCCTCAGCGATACAGATGGCCGTACCGTAGGTGCAACCACAACGGAGGGGTATCTGTTGAGAGGCCAGACAAACATGTGGTTCCTGAAGAGGGGCAGCAGCCTTTTCAGTAGTTGCAGGGGCAACAGTCTGGATGATTGACTGATCTGGCCTTGTAACATTAACCAAAACGGCCTTGCTGTGCTGGTACTGCAAACGGCTGAAAGCAAGGGGAAACTACAGCCGTAATTTTACCCGAGGACATGCAGCTTTACTGTATGATTAAATGATGATGGCGTCCTCTTGGGTAAAATATTCCGGAGGTAAAATAGTCCCCCATTCGGATCTCCGGGCGGGGACTACTCAAGAGGACGTCGTTATCAGGAGAAAGAAAACTGGCGTTCTACGGATCGGAGCGTGGAATGTCAGATCACTTAATCGGGCAGGTAGGTTAGAAAATTTGAAAAGGGTAATGGATAGGTTAAAGTTAGATATAGTGGGAATTAGTGAAGTTCGGTGGCAGGAGGAACAAGACTTTTGGTCAGGTGATTACAGGGTTATAAATACAAAATCAAATAGGGGTAATGCAGGAGTAGGTTTAATAATGAATAAAAAAATTAGCTACTACAAACAGCATAGTGAACGCATTATTGTGGCCAAGATAGACACAAAGCCCATGCCTACTACAGTAGTACAAGTTTATATGCCAACTAGCTCTGCAGATGATGAAGAAATTGATGAAATGTATGACGAGATAAAAGAAATTATTCAGGTAGTGAAGGGAGACGAAAATTTAATAGTCATGGGTGACTGGAATTCATCAGTAGGAAAAGGGAGAGAAGGAAACATAGTAGGTGAATATGGATTGGGGGGAAGGAATGAAAGAGGAAGCCGCCTTCTAGAATTTTGCACAGAGCATAGCTTAATCATAGCTAACACTTGGTTCAAGAATCATGAAAGGAGGCTGTATACATGGAAGAAGCCTGGAGATACTGACAGGTTTCAGATAGATTATATAATGGTAAGACAGAGATTTAGGAACCAGGTTTTAAATTGTAAGACATTTCCTGGGGCAGATGTGGATTCTGACCACAATCTATTGGTTATGAACTACAGATTGAAACTGAAGAAACTGCAAAAAGGTGGGAATTTAAGGAGATGGGACCTGGATAAACTGAAAGAACCAGAAGTTGTAGAGAGTTTCAGGGAGAGCATAAGGGAACAATTGACAGGAATGGGGGAAAGAAATACAGTAGAAGAAGAATGGGTAGCTCTGAGGGATGAAGTAGTGAAGGCAGCAGACGATCAAGTAGGTAAAAAGACGAGGGCTAGTAGAAATCCTTGGATAACAGAAGAAATATTGAATTTAATTGATGAAAGGAGAAAATATAAAAATGCAGTAAATGAAGCAGGCAAAAAGGAATACAAACGTCTCAAAAATGAAATCGACAGGAAGTGCAAAATGGCTAAGCAGGGATGGCTAGAGGACAAATGTAAGGATGTAGAGGCTTGTCTCACTAGGGGTAAGATAGATACTGCCTACAGGAAAATTAAAGAGACCTTTGGAGAGAAGAGAACCACTTGTATGAATATCAAGAACTCAGATGGCAACCCAGTTCTAAGCAAAGAATGGAAGGCAGAAAGGTGGAAGGAGTATATAGAGGGTTTATACAAGGGCGATGTACTTGAGGACAATATTATGGAAATGGAAGAGGATGTAGATGAAGACGAAATGGGAGATAAGATACTGCGTGAAGAGTTTGACAGAGCACTGAAAGACCTGAGTCGAAACAAGGCCCCGGGAGTAGACAACATTCCATTAGAACTACTGATAGCCTCGGGAGAGCCAGTCATGACAAAACTCTACCATCTGGTGAGCACGATGTATGAGACAGGCGAAATACCCTCAGACTTCAAGAAGAGTATAATAATTCCAATCCCAAAGAAAGCAGGTGTTGACAGATGTGAAAATTACCGAACTATCAGTTTAATAAGTCACAGCTGCAAAATACTAACGCGAATTCTTTACAGACGAATGGAAAAACTGGTAGAAGCCGACCTCGGGGAAGATCAGTTTGGATTCCGTAGAAATGTTGGAACACGTGAGGCAATACTGACCTTACGACTTATCTTGGAAGAAAGATTAAGAAAAGGCAAACCTACGTTTCTAGCATTTGTAGACTTAGAGAAAGCTTTTGACAATGTTGACTGGAATACTCTCTTTCAAATTCTGAAGGTGGCAGGGGTAAAATACAGGGAGCGAAAGGCTATTTACAATTTGCACAGAAACCAGATGGCAGTTATAAGAGTCGAGGGGCATGAAAGGGAAGCAGTGGTTGGGAAAGGAGTGAGACAGGGTTGTAGCCTCTCCCCGATGTTATTCAATCTGTATATTGAGCAAGCAGTAAAGGAAACAAAAGAAAAATTCGGAGTAGGTATTAAAATTCATGGAGAAGAAGTAAAAACTTTGAGGTTCGCCGATGACATTGTAATTCTGTCAGAGACAGCAAAGGACTTGGAAGAGCAGTTGAACGGAATGGACAGTGTCTTGAAAGGAGGATATAAGATGAACATCAACAAAAGCAAAACAAGGATAATGGAATGTGGTCGAATTAAGTCGGGTGATGCTGAGGGAATTAGATTAGGAAATGAGACACTTAAAGTAGTAAAGGAGTTTTGCTATTTAGGGAGTAAAATAACCGATGATGGTCGAAGTAGAGAGGATATAAAATGTAGACTGGCAATGGCAAGGAAAGCGTTTCTCAAGAAGAGAAATTTGTTAACATCAAGTATAGATTTAGGTGTCAGGAAGTCGTTTCTGAAAGTATTTGTATGGAGTGTAGCCATGTATGGAAGTGAGACATGGACGATAACTAGTTTGGACAAGAAGAGAATAGAAGCTTTCGAAATGTGGTGCTACAGAAGAATGCTGAAGATAAGGTGGGTAGATCACGTAACTAATGAGGAGGTATTGAATAGGATTGGGGAGAAGAGAAGTTTGTGGCACAACTTGACTAGAAGAAGGG
The DNA here is from genome assembly GCF_023898315.1 of Schistocerca nitens. Classification (NCBI taxonomy): domain Eukaryota; kingdom Metazoa; phylum Arthropoda; class Insecta; order Orthoptera; family Acrididae; genus Schistocerca; species Schistocerca nitens. Next base: position 882,691 of record NC_064619.1, on the reverse strand, counting down.
ATCGGTTGGTAGGACATGTTTTGAGGCATCAAGGGATCACAAATTTAGCATTGGAGGGCAGCATGGAGGGTAAAAACCGTAGAGGGAGACCAAGAGATCAATACACTAAGCAGATTCAGAAGGATGTAGGTTGCAGTAGGTACTGGGAGATGAAGAAGCTTGCACAGGATAGAGTAGCATGGAGAGCTGCATCAAACCAGTCTCAGGACTGAAGACCACAACAACACAACCAATGGATTGTGGTCAGACTCTACATCTGCCCCTGGAAATGTCTTACAATTTAAAACCTGTTTCCTAAATTCCTGTCTTACCATTACATAATCTATCTGAAACCTTCTAGCATCTCCAGGGTTCTTCAATGTACACAACTTTCTTTCATGATTCTTTAACCAAGTGTTAGCTATGATTAAGTTATGCTCTGTGCAAAATTCTAACAGACGGCTTCCTCTTTCATTTCTTAGCCCTAATCCATATTCAGCTTCTACGTTTCCTTCTCTTCCTTTTCCTACTGTTGAATTCCAGTCACCCATGACTATTAAATTTTCGTGTCCCTTCACTACCTGAATAATTTCTTTTAACTCATCAGACATTTCATCAATTTCTTCATCTTCTGCAGAGCTAGTTTGCATATTAACTTGTACTACTGTAGTAGGCGTCGGCTTCGTGTCTATCTTGGCCACAATAATGCGTTCACTATGCTGTTTGTAGTAGCTTACCAGCACTCCTATTTTTTATTCATTATTAAACCTACTCCTGCGTTACACCTTCTTGATTTTGTATTTATAACCCCGTATGCAGCTGACCAAAAGTCTTGTTCCTCCTGCCACCGAGCTTCACTAATTCCCACTATATCTAACTTCAACCTATCCATTTCCATTTTTAAATTTTCTAACCTACCTGCCCAATTAAGGGATCTGACATTCCACACTCCGATCCGTAGAACGCCAGTTTTGTTCTCCTGATAACGACGTCCTCTTGAGTAGCCCCCACCCGGAGATCCGAATGGGGGACTATTTCACCTCCAGAATATTTTACCCAAGAGTACGCCATCATCATTTAATCATACAGTAAAGCTGCATGCCCTGGGTGAAAATTACGGTTGTAGTTTCCCCTTGCTTTCAGCCGTTCGCAGTACCACAACAGCAAGGCCATTTTGGTTAGCGTTACAAGGCCAGATCAGTCATTCATCCAGATTGTTGCCTCTGCAACTACTGAAAAGGCTGCTGCCCCTATTCAGGAACCGTGGTTGCACCTATGGTATGGCTACCTGTATCGTTGAGGCAAGCAAGCCTCCCCGCCAACGGCAAGGTCCATGGCTCATGGGGGGAGCTCTTTTGCTACCTACATTATCACTAGTAAAGCGTTTGATTTAATTAAAGGTAGCTCTTTTGCCACCTTTAATTGAATCAAACGCTTCAATAGTGATAATGCAGGTTTTGTACACAATTTTTATCATTTTTATGCAACTTATCTGGTTTACAGACACGTACAGTCTTGCACTCTAAGTCAAGTTATGATAGAACATGTACGGTAATTATGTGGTGTGCACCCACTGTTTTGGTAAGGAATGTTTTTTGAGCTAATGCTATGTAGTAGTAAACATTACTTTTTATAAGATGATGTAGCATTTTTTCTACTAAGGAAATATATCTCTCTTACCCATGCTACAGTGGTATATATGTTACTGATTGGGCCTTGTATAGAATGCCTAGAACTTTTTGCCTAGATAATTTATTTTAATGTGTTCAATTTTAATTTCACGATTTGCATGAGTAGTATATAAAATGCCTAGGTATTTTACAAAATGCTGAATGAACACAGCCAAAATATAAAATTACAGTGTACTCTTGTAAATCAGAAACAAATTTACTGACGTACTCTGTCTCACTGTCTGATTGGATGGAAAATGCAACTCGTAGAAGAGTGGATAAAACAACTAAGATGTATGCTGCTTGACAGGCGACTTTGATATACTAGAATGAATTTATATTCACTAACTGATGACTTCGAAAACCCATTAGGACAACCTCGCATCGAAATTTAAATTCAAACATCAGTGGTTTTATTACTAAGCCCTTTCTACACCACTTCTGTTTCTGCTTGTAGAGTTCACACATTTGTACCAAAAGCTCTACATCAAGGAAAGCTATACTGACACATCTAACAGACAACTCCTTCAAATAACATAGTAGTAAAATCACTGCTTTTCTCCGAATTTGGTTCTCCATGCAAGGTCGACCTAATCGATTTTCAAACTCAATCAGATGGTGAAAGTACCCGATCATCATCCATAATATTTTCACAATCATCACGTGAAGGTCCCATTTTAGCGAAAGTGAAACTCTAACACACCTGAACTCCAACCACTCTGGATTGAAACTGTCACAACAATGACATCTGTGGACCTTGTTAGAGTCAAAATGTTTGAATTATCTTTCTTTCATGTTTTGCCTTAAATATAACCAGCCCCTTTTGTTAAATGCAAAGGAAAAATATCAAATAAGATGTCTTCTATACCCTGCCTAATGGCGTTTGGTATTCTACACACTGTCTAGGCATTCCATAAAAGGAAGGATTTCACAGTTTGCCAGTGATGTGTATCCCACTGTTTAATGGTTGTGCTTTCTATTTCTGTTCAGTTAGTGTGTAATTACTCATTCGCACACAGAGTTATGACATTGCATGTATGACCAGTTATGAGTCCGTCATTCGAAGTTACTGCTTGATTGCTAGTGTGATTAATAATTAACTAATTGTGGTGAATTAACATTCACTGATTACTTACTGTAATTACTATGTTCTATTTTTTAAATTTTTAACTTTTTGAAATACAAACTTCATTTCTCGCTTAAATTTAATTGATAAGTTTTCATTTTGGTGGGGATCTGTAAGGTACTGTTTCATTAAATGTAATGTCTCAAATATTATCACTACACAAACAATGCTTTTATTGGACTCAATTAACAATGGGGACATACGTGCCAGGTTGCCTCTTCGTTGAGTGAGAGACTAATTATGATCTAAACACAGTCTCACGCTTATAGAGTGAATTCGTGGCGCAAAACATTTTGAACTGTTTGTAGGATTGAGAGCTGAGTTCTATTAATAGGTAGTGTTAAAATTTAACTCAAACTGAATTTTCGTAATTTGATAGTGGAAATAAAGTGATTTACATTAGGAGCAAATAAATGTTTTGGTAACAATGGTGATCAACAAAACATAAAAGGATAAAAATCAACTATACCCATCGATGATAGGGCTTACACGATGTAACTGAAGATCATGACTGGTTGCAGTATTCAGTCTGTTGTTGTTCACAGGTACAGAAGCTATAATTTTAAAGTGTCTAATTGCAAAGAAAAATCTTGTTAACAAAAATTGTTATAAGGAACTGCAGTTTTTCTTTAAATTAAGTAAATCATTGTTGGCTTACTACTCGGAGCTGTAAGTCGAAAGTAAGGGTAAACCTCAGTTCTATTTATTAAATACGAGCAAGGTTTTAGAATTTTAATTGTCATCACACTTGAATCATGCCTTGGGTGATTCTTAAGCCAACGAAACCACAGAGTGGTTGCCACAGCATGAACGGCTGCTGTCTGAAAGAAATAAAAGCGGCATGAGGAAATTAATATCCACACAGTTGTTAAGAACCAAGAAAACGCGAAGACGGAAGCAATTCTGACAAATCGAATTGTAAATATGCATTGAATGTGGATTTTGGAAGTATAGTAACAAAAATGAAGGAGGATAGCGTAAGCTAAAATTACTGCAGTCGTTATCCCTCGTTGACTATGCCTTTGAATCCATGTGCCACACAGTTTCCTGGAGAGACGGACGTGAACAAGATACCTTGCGATTCACGCCAAGTGGCTTCACCATACGATGTGCCGTGGTATTTTAAGACAGTTACATTTTTTATTATTGAGGATTCATATTTTGCGTACCAACATCTGAGAAAATAAGCGATGTAGCAATACTGCAATATGGGAACATAGTCCAGTGATAAAAAATTATCCATATATTGAGAGACAAGAAAGGTTTCCAGCGCTCACAACAGTTTTATGAAGTCCAGTGTTGAAACTGATGTATGTTTGGTGCTAATCCCGGCATTCCTTGGCAAAAGTTCTTTTTCCGTTTAGCCTTAAGTGCAACATGGAATTACATGTGAAACTACTTTCCGCTTATTTGATAGAAAGTCCTCTTCCTCTACTGAAAGTTCACTTGGAAAAATGAATATCAAGAAGCGCACTTCAGATCTGTCCAAGATGTGTATTTCTCCATCTTTGACGCTATTTGTTTGATAGTTGATACTTGTATCTTAGGTGTAATGTATGAATTCGTATTGAAAAATATCAGTTTACTATGTAAACTAGTAGTCGTTATCTTGCGTCTAGAAACGGATCGATAGGCACTGACACAGCTCGAACCAGTGCTTACATTGGTGCAGTCTGGAGCAATCAGGCAGCGTAGCGAGTAAGTCGTTGGCTCCTGTGAGATTTCTGAATAGAATAATGACTCGTCGACAGAGAACATCACATGGACAAATGAAATGCACTCTAAGTTAAAAAAAAGACGCATCACGAAGGAATTACTCGAATGAGACGGAAATGAGTAGATGTGATGTACATTTACAGACAAACAAAGGATTATACCTTCAGAGAAAATGGATGGTTCACTCAAGAGAAAGAGCTTCACAAATTGAGAAACTCAACAATGCCTAGGTCCACCTTTGGTCCTTACGCTAGCAATTATTAGGCTTGACATTGACTGATAGAGTTGTTGGATGTCCTGATGAGGGATATCGTGTCAAATTATGTCCAATTTTGCACGTTAGAGGTTGGAGGGTTGTTTTCGTCATGTAACTCTCCATTTCTGACATAAATCATGGTAGCGAAGTGGCGTTTATGTTCCAGTCGACTGCACGGAATCAGCGCAGTAAGGTGCGTCGACGTCGAGACGTGGTGGAGGACATTGCTAGAGTCGACACATAAAGCTGCAAGACAGCAAAGGTTACTACAGACATGTAATGTGGTCTAAATGACGTAAGACATCGAGTGCCCCGACGACACTGAACCTGCAGCACTTGGCGAGTGTAGTTCGGGCCAGACGCAGTTTTGTGATGTCTGGAAGGGGTCTGGGGAGGTTGGTAATCCCTATCTTAAATCATGTAAAATTTATTCATGTGAAAGGTACTTTATCATAAAAAATGGGGATAAAAGTTTGTTTCAGACATTATTCATAGGTTGCACATTTCTTATCACTTTAAGAGAACGATTTCTAAAAATATTGATTCGTTTTGAGATAGTAATTATTCTTGTAAATAGTAGACTGTCTACATTCCTCTGTGTTCTTAAGTCTCTAACTTCTTTGAGATTTACAAAATAAGGAAAGCCTTGCGTCAAAATACACACAATACTCAGAGTAGGGTATCCTATAATTGTGAGCAAATTCTGTGTAGCACAAACTGAGGAAACGGTCCCTTTATTCTTAAAAAAACAGCCATTAAGACTATGCCGTCCGGCGACACCACAGTGGTGTGGTGCGCGAAACAACGGTCATCGGCCGCGGCACCACAGTCGTGTCGTCTGCGTAGCATCGCTCAGCGCCCGGCGGCACCAGAGTGGTGTACCGCGCAGTGGCCGGCGACAGCATGTTAGTATGTTTTGCATTCTGTTAGTGGTTTGTTTAGGTAACAATAAGTAACACACGCCAGCAAGTGATTTGTTTTTATAAGTACTTGTGCCCTTTCATCATGGCGGACGAAAGAGACAATAGGATTATTTAAGATGAATGAGCGGACGTCTTGTCTGACGTTCTGGACGACGCGGTCGATTGGGAAGAAGACATTGGATATAAAAGAAATGAAATTAATCAGAATCTTTGGAAGAGAGTGAAATACGCCCAAGAAGAATTCGGCGAACGCTACGGTTGCCAACTGATTCGGCTGAATCAGAATAAGAAGACAGTGCACAGTGATCAGACTTTGATTTACCGAGGACTAATAATAAATTTGAAGGTTCCCCGGGTCCAAACATATTTCCCAAAGGTACACCGAGCGTCGAGGGTATCGTAGAATTATATATTGGGAACGATGTATCTGAATATATTAGCAACGAAACCAACAAGTAGTACAGTCAAAATTGTAATAGAAGGAAACTGGATTAAAAGAATGCCAAGTCTGTCGACGTTACGGGACCCGAACTTAGAAAATGGCTTGGGCTTGCTACCTTATGGGAGCTGTAAAAAAAAGCAAGAATCGATGGTTATTGGTCAACGAATCCGTTGATAGACGCGCCGATATTTCGCAGAACGATGTCACCCAACCGCTTCAGAGAAATATTATCATTTTTACATTTTTCCGACAGCAACAATAAACCGGATAATGCCGACCGGCTTGTAAAAGTGCAATCAGTAATTGATTATTTTTCCAAAAAGTTTAAAGAAATGTTTAATCTAAGTCAAAAACATCTCAATTGATGAGGGAATGGTACCGTGGTGTCGACGGTTAAATTTTAAAGTTTACAATCCGTCGAAAATTACGAAATATGGCACACTCATTCGGATGGTGTGTGATTCGAGTAAGGGATGCATTTCCTCATTCAAGATATATTCCGGCGCTGGACAGCGTTTAGCAAAAACAGTGATGGAACTACTGACACCTTCAGGTGGAAAGTGGCAGCACCTCTGCATGGATCATTATTCTAACAGTGTAGAACGTGCAGAGAAGTTACTTCAAACGAAAATTCGAGTTTGTGGAACGATACGGAAAATAGAGGATTTCCTGAAAATGAAAGCGCGCAAAAGTCAATGTCTTCGAAGCTTGTCATCAACGGTCGGCGACAAGCCAAGTAATCAGACTTAGCGCTGCCGGCGCAAAGCGAATAAATTTGTACGAGACATGCGGACGGCAAAGTGTTAAGTTTTCAGTGCATTCAAGCTCCATAAAATAGATTGTCTTCATCTACTTCCATCTGACTTTGCATTGTCCTTTTTTCATGATCGTCTGTGTTGTATTGCCCTTGCTTCAAGGTCTCTAATAGCTCTCTCTCTCTGATATCCTAATTCTTTGTTTATCTGAAATGAACATTTTTTTTCACTGTGAAACAACCAACAGTTTGTAGCAGTCTTTTCAGGACTTCACACCTGGCAACATTTGCTTCATTGAATGTTGCCACTGCATCGAAGACACCAAAGTGCAGTGTATTAATTGACAAAAACACTGTCATGGGAATTCTCGCCCACGTTATGCTGTTTATGGACTCTTTAGGTTTCTGGATACAGCCATGAAGACATTTCGTCAATAGTCTTACAGCTGACAAAAATCTGGAAGTTTCTTTCAAGACCTCCACTGTGCCAAAAGGTGCAGCTGGTTTGTGAATATATTTATCACCATTTCGCTGTGCTCTGTCGTATTTGCCCCACGAATTACTTCCTGGAGGACATAGGCTGTGAAATGGTTTATCGTGTGTTGCAGAGAGGTGAAACAAAACCGCCCATACAACTTTTCTGATATCCTCTACGCTGCTAACATTTTTCCCGATGCCATGCGATAATAATTTTGAGTTTTATCTGTGATAGATACTGTGAGTATTCTTCCCATCTAATCCTCTACCTTTTTCCAGTTTCTTTCCCTTGTATGCACTTTCCAGTCGGAACCATTCGCTTTTGTACATGACTTACCCACTCTTGTTTAGCGACAGTTCCATTTTCTCCAACAAGCTTCTCTTCCTCAGTTGCTTTGTAAGCTTTCGAATCCTCATCTCCTAAATAATTGACTAATCTTACCTTCTTGAACTGTTCAGATTCTTGGAAAGTGGTAACGCCCATACTCTGTTTTGTTTAAATGAATGAATAAACCAGTAATGAGGCAATAATGTATATGCATTATGTATTATTGGAAAGGGGAAATTCTGTAGATTAAAATTAATGAAAAATGCAAAAATTGAAAATTTCAAGTTTTCAAGTGGTACGAAGCCCCTTAAGCGTGTTTCTCGTACTATGACTTGGATCCACTTCCTCAGGTTACTGAGAGCATATAAACAGTCGGCGTAGCACCGTGGATTTCCCAACGCGTCTGCGACGGACGGTCTACCAGCAGCAGCCATGTAAAGGAATGTGATCATAAAAACATCCTAATCAACAAGATGTTTCAAATAAAAAAAGTTGTTAGTCTGTCATACGTTTTAGTCTTCGTCTCTCCCTGAAATTTCTATCTTATACAGAATTGTAGAACTGAGAATGATAGTCGTAAAATAAATTTTAAAAATTATAGGGACCGGGGACGAGTATGACGCCTTCCAGTTAAAAGAGGTTTCAAACCCGAAACGAGTGGCTCCGGTCTATGATCCATTTCAGTCAACTACCGAGCGAACCTGATAAGGGAACTGCATGCAGTGGACATTTGGATTCGAGCATCTATGCAATAGATCGGACAACACTAAGAGTTGACGGTAACTGACCAGAGGCGTCTGGCGTGGCTCAAACAGGCGCTACATTTGTCTCGTTTTCAAATGACTGAACGTGTACAGTGCACCGCCGGCACAATGAGACGTTTAAGCCGCAGTGTGCGGAGGGTACAGTTCAAGCCGCAGGTGATTCCGTGATGTTTTGGATGTGTTTTCGTACATTGTCTTCGTCCCATTCATTCACGTTAGTGTGAGCATGTTTCGGGATGTTTATTCCAGCATTTTCGGTGACGATGTTTTGCTCTTCCTTCTACACCTTCATGATGAGTATTTAGTAGGCAAGCCGCCTTCCGGGATGACAACATCCATCTGTATTCACAAGCCTCCACACAGACGTCTCGGTTTGACGAGATTTGACGAGCACTCAGGCAACCTACCGCACTTCAACTGGTCAGCTAAATCACTCGATATTAACGTCCGGGAGTATTTGGAACATCCTCGGAAGTTTCGTAGATCTATGGATCTAACCATCAATCAGTGGGTTCGGCTGCCAACGAGACACCTGAAGAAATTCGTGAGCGTTCATCCTCGATAAACTGAGACCACAATTTGAATGAGGCGGTCTGATTTGCTGATTTCTCAGCGCTGCCTGTCCTGTGTGTCTACAAGGAACAGTGTACCACTCACAGTCATGTAGCACGGCGCAAGAATAGTTGCAGTAAAGGATTCTAATCTACAGGGACCCGAGACGAATGTCACGCCTCTCCAGTGACAATAGGCTTCAAACACGACATTAACTGCTGCTGTCAGAGAATGCAGACTCATCTCAAACAGTTTCCAAGTAAATCCTGCGAAGGGAACTGCGTGCAGTGGACATTTGGAGTCAGTCACGTAGCGAAAAACCCGTTGATCGCAGCAGCACATGAAACTGCCCATCTTCATTTGACCAAACGACACTGGTCACGTCTGGAGACTCGTGGAGTGGCGATACTGTCTGTTTTCAAGTGGTGTAAGATGTCGTGTGCAGCGACAGTCTTACGAGGCGTCTGATCCGCTGTGTGTGGAAGGTGATGTTCAGTGCGGAGTTGGTTCTCTGATGTTGTGCAGCTATCATGTCAACGTGAACATGGACGAGGATGTTTATTTGAACATTATCGGTGACCAAAAGTTGCCTTTTCTTTTACTTCTTCACGATGAACATGCTGTAAAATTTCTGTTCGTAGGTCCGGTGTGATTATTACCTAACAGACAGGAAAGATTGCTTTCGAGTTACATTGTTTCTGAGGAGTCCTAGTGATGATGTGTGCCTGTGCATTTAGTATAGTGCAGTACAAAAGGTAGTTTGCAGTTGCACCTAAATTTATATCTGTAGTCTGAAAGCCACCTTAAGGTGTGTGGTGGAGCGTACTTTGTGTGCCACTGTTCTCCCCCGATTTCCTGTTCCAGCCGCCGAAGGTTCGCGGAAGGACGTTTGCTGGTATTCCTCCGTGTGGGATAGAATCTCACTGATTTTATCTTAGTTGTCTTTTCGCGAGCCATTTGTCTTTTCGCGAAAGAAACGTAGAAAAAAAATGGTTCAAATGCCTCTGAGCACTATGGGACTCAACATCTTAGGTCATAAGTCCCCTAGAACTTAGAACTACTTAAACCTAACTAACCTAAGGACATCACACACACCCATGCCCGAGGCAGGATTCGAACCTGCGACCGTAGCAGTTCCGCGGTTCCGCACTGCAGCGCCAGAACCGCCGTGGCCGTCACCGCGGCCGGCAGAAACGTAGAAGGAAACAATATATTGGTTGTCTCTTCTAGGAACATGGGCTCTCGGAGCTTTTGCAGAAGACCATACCGTGATGCAGAGCGCCTCTCTCGCAGCGTGTGCCACTGGAGTCGGCTGACTAGCTTCGTGTCGCTTTCGCGCTTACTAAATGAACATGTAACGTAATAAGCTGCTCTTCTTTGGACCTTCTCTATCAGTCCTACCTGGCACGGTTCCCACACTGGCGAACGGTATTCAAGTATTGGTCAGACGATTGTTTCGTAAGCTACCTTCTTTCCTGATGACCTATATTTCCTGAGAGTTCTTCCGATGAATCCTAGTTTGGCATTAATAATTACTCGCGTTTAATTTTATGTGGTTCAAATGTTCAAATTCATGTGAATTTCTAAGGGACCAAACTGCTTAGGTCATCGGTCCCTAGACTTACAAACCACTTAAACTAACTTATGCTAAGAACAACACGCTCACCCGTGCCAGAGGGAGGACTGCACCCCCGGTGGGAGGCGATTTTTTTTTTTTTTATCATTCCACTTCAAACGGCTCCGTATGCATCTTCCCAGATATTGTATGGAACATATCGCTTCCAGTAATTGTTCTGAAATCGTCTAATTATAAAATGAAATTTATTTCTCTCTTTGTATTTGCGAGACATTATGTTTGTTTACGTTGAAATCAGTTACATTCCAGCACCAAGCGACAATCCACTGCAGGTTTTTCCGCATTTCGCTACAATTTTCTAGCGCTGTGCCTTTTCTGTATACAACAGTATTATCCGCGAAAAGCCTCGTCGAACTTCCGACTTTATCTATGAGGTAATATATGTATGAGAGAGAGAGAGAGAGAGAGAGAGAGAGAGAGAGAGAGAGAGAGAGAGAGAACAGAGTGTTAAAATCACACTGAGAGGACAAAATCCATGGGATACGTCCTAACACCATGTCGGACCTTCTTCTTCCCGGCGGAGTGCAGCTACTCGACGTGGCATGCACTGGACAAATCGTTGGAAGCCCCCTGCAGAAATATTGAGACACCCTGCCTCTAAAGCCATCCATAATTGCGAAAGTGTTGCCGGTGGAGCATTTTGTACGTGAACTGACCTCCGGATTACGTTCTATAAATGTTCGAACATTTATAGGACGTAATCCGAAGGTCAGTTCATGGGATCCAAGTCGGGCGATCTGGATGGCCGTATCATTCGCTCGAATACTCCAGAATGTTCAGATAAGGCGCATTGACAAGCATAAACATTCCATAGTTGTCTGGGATCATGAAGTCCTTGAACTGCTGCAAATGGTTTCCAAGTAACTGAACATAAGCATTTCCAGTCAATGATCGGTTCAGTTGTGTCAGAGGACCCAGCCATTTCACAGAACACATCATTATGGAACCACCACCAGCTTGAAGTGTCTTGTTGACAATCTGGGTCCATGATTTCGGGGGTGTCTGCGCCACATTCGAACGCTACTGTCAGCTTTTACCAGCTGAAATCGGGACTCATTTCACCAGGCCTTGGTTTTCCAGCCCTCTAGCGTCCAACCGGTATGGTCAAGAGCCCAGGGGAGGTGCTGCAGGGGATGTAGTGCTGTTAGCAAAGGCACTCGCCTCGGTCGTTTGCTGCCATTGCCCATTCTCGGCAAAGTTAGGCGCACTGTCCTAACAGATACGTTCGTCGTAAGTCTCTCACTGATTTCTGCGGTTGTTTCACACAGTACTGCTTGTCTCTTAGCACTGACAAATCTATGCAGTGGCCGCTACCCTCGGTCGTTAATTGGAGATTGTCGGCGGATGCCTTGTCTATAGTATTCTCGGCACGCTTTTGACACTGTGGACTCGGACAGTCCCATGTGTATGTATCCAAGTTCAAGTTCTATTTATTCTGTCGTGCCGCCATAATCATGCCGGAAACCTTCTCATATAAATCACCTGACCACAAACGATAGCTCCACCAACGCACTGCCACTTTATACATTGTGTATGGAATACTGTCGCCATGTGTATATGTACGTATCGCTATCTCATGTCTTTTCAGTGTGAAGGTCCTAAAACACTCCAAAGTTACTTTTATGTCTGAAGACTCCTCTCCGTTCCGAATGACATGCTGTTGTCTGTTTGCAAGAAATTCTTCAGTCCAGTTACAAAGTTGGTCTCATATTCCGTACGCTCTTTTTTTATTCATCAGACGGCAGTACAGAACCGTATCTGACACCTTCCGGAAGTCATGGAATACGGCGTCTACCTGGACTCTTACACCTATCGATTTCATTGTCTCGTGGACGAAAGGAGCAAGCTGGTGTTTGCATGATTCTTTTCTTCGGAACCCATGTCGATTCCTACATATGACATTTTAAATCTCCAGAAACATCATATCACACGAGCATAAAACTTGTTCCAAAATTCTACAATGGACCGAAGTCACAGATATAGGCCAGTAGTTTTGTGCGCCTGCTCGATGAAATTTCGGGCATACGGAAATGTTCTGTGCTTTCTTCCAAAAATTAGAAACGCTTCGCTCCACTAGAGACCTGCGATACATTCCCGCTACAAAAGTGCAGAGTTCGTTGGCATACTCTGTATAGAATCGAACTTGTGCTCCGTCAGGTCCAGTGGCCTTTTCTCTGTAGAGCGGTTTCGGTTGCTTTTTTATCACTTGTTAACGTACTGCCATTCTGTCGTTCGTGTGACAATTTGAAGTGCAATCTTCCTCTGTGAACCATTGTAGAAAAAGACGTTTAGTATTTCGGGATTTTCTGTGACATTCTCTGTTGCAATCATAGAGTGCCTCGACGGATGGCATTTATTCGTTTACTGATTTAATACAAAACCAAAATTTCTTAGGATATTCTGTCAGTCACGACGGTAACCCCGAACATTACACAGGGTCCTGTGTACTGACAGAGACTTCCCTGCGTCGCAAGGAACGTTATCCCACAAACTGAAAAGCTGAAGGGGGAAGTACTTTAAGAAAGACGAATATCCCTTATTCCCTTTCATATCAGTCACGTAGGGAATATGAACATAAAATTAGGCACACACATAAGTAATCATTTTCCAGTTCCCCGTTCCATTCGCGAATGTAATGTAGAAATCGAACATACTCGGTGTTCTGGTTAGAGTCCAGATATCGTGTCAGTGACGTGATACGGCGCGTCAAGAAAGAAGGCCCAACTCCGTGTATAATGTCAATTGTATCACCCCAGTAGTGTATACACCTTCATGAATTAGTGTGATTTTGATTTTAGTGTGTCGACTGTGGCGATAGAAATGTAACCCTTCAGTGCTGTTGCCTCCATGACGCCGGGCACTGATAACTTCGGGAGTAGATTACTTTTCTTCGCAGCACCCGTGCTGTTCCCACAGTAATTTTCCACTCAGCTGCGTCTGTTGTTGTCTTTATTTGCAATCGTCTTCGAAGACTTTCGCGGCTGCATCTTCTCTACGTAGGCACTGTTATCGAAAAGAATAAACTCGCAAGTATATTTTGTTGCTGTGATACAGAACTGTTCAAATTAGTATTATATCTTTCACATAAGAATTTATCGTAACATCGAACTTTTACTACAAACCTTTATCAGTAATTTTCCGTTACATATAGACGGCATACGGCAGCAGCGTCTGAAACCAGTAGCGTTATAATGAGAGTATCTCACTTTATTAGGTCTACATTTTGTTGGGATTATGATACTTACTGTTCTTGATGCAGTCTTTTCCTTTTGGTGGCTTCTTCCCTATAACCAATTTGTTGTTTAGAAAAGAAACAAGTAAACGGAATGGTTTTGAACTTTTTTTTTACTAAATAAACATTTTGTAACGAACACACACGTACATTTCTTATTGGGCTAATGTGAATGGCAGTGCATTACATGCCAAACAGATCAATCAAACAATGGTTGCTTACAGTATGTGGTTGTGATATGCAAGTAAATGATATGGGTTTAGGGTTTCTTCTTTTAAAAAACCTTATACTCCGTACACACGACTCTACAGCCGAGTGAAACGTACCTTTATGAACGTACTTACATTCCAATGTTCTAATCGCTATCTTAATTAACAAAGCGCTAGTACAGTTAACGTCGACAAGGGTTCAACATATTTTTGCTTGTATAGTGTGCAGAAGCATAACCAACATTGATAACTAGCATTTTTTTTAATCCTCCAAGCGTGACTGCGCGTCGATATTTTAACAAACGATAGGAGTTGTTATCCACGATTTAAGAAGAAGCGAAGCACATCATGAAATGATCCTGCACACAGTATAAAAAGAGTACGAAACGTCTACCAGTACCAGACGCCCGCCTGTGTATAGAACGCACAGGGCACGCGCCACAAAGTAGTTATTAATCCCTCCATTTGTTGGCTCTTATTAATCGACAAAATTTGTCCCACTATAATCTACTAATTGGCAAGCCAACGAACACCGGATTCCAGTTGGATGAGGATAACAAATCATCGTACAAACACAACATCACATTCATGCTCTATGTTACACAAACAGGGCCTCCCCTAAGCAGACTCTAAGGAGGCCATTGCACAAACACAGCTGAACGTAAGAACTTTATCAAAGAGTTTTTTTTTTTTCAAAACCGTTGTCATCAAAGTGTCAAAAATAAAGTCTCTATTACACAATAATACACAGGTAAAAAGGGTAAAGTGACTATGGAGAACCTTTATCCAGACAATGGGGACCACTTAGGACATAAGCTAATCCACGCCATGGAAGTGCTTAGTCAGTAGAAAAATAACAAATTAAACGAGTGTGACTACGAGGTAATTTCTCTCAGCCAAAATAGTGGCGCATCTGAGTAAACCCAAACAACCCTTTTCCACCCGAAAATCATATTTTCCTGAATTTGACGGGTCGCACCCAACCCAGCAGACCTACAGCCTGGTTTCAAAATTTACTCCTTTATCAATTTGGGTAAATGTTGCTGTGAAAAACGCCTCTAAGCAAGAATTATTGTAACTGCACACAGTAGTATGTACACAACAGCACAGAAGAAATACATCCCCAGAAGGAAGTAGAGGTACAAAAAAAATCCCTGTTCGTATTGCCCCTAATTTGATCGAAAATGCTCCCAGTGATACCACAAAATGTTGGCCTCAGTTGCTACACCAATCCACCGCAGCTGCCGTGCTGTGAATAGGCACTTGAGTTGTCCCGATGGGCCGGTTTCTGGCTTGTTCCCGTTGACACGTGACAAAAGCCACCCTCGCTCTGGAAGGCGCCGCTCTTATTGTCCGTTGTTGCTGCTCCCTCTTCTCTTCTTTTCTCTTCTCTTCTTTTCTCCCCTCCTGCGTCGCGCTCTTCTCGTCTCGCTACTGTATTACAAAGAGACTTGTGTCCGGTCCCCAAGCTCCGCACGTGCGGGGACGTGGACCACAGCTATCACCACCTACGCCTACTGATTTGAGTCCATCTGTTGTTGGAAACTAGCAACTATCCGAGATAAAAGTTGCGTTGCCGGCTGGTAGAGGGTACCGCTAGCCAGTCGGACTTCACCCTGCAAGGCACTGGACCAGGCCTACCTCTGAAACAAACGAATGAGCAAGTTCAGTAAGGAAGCGATTTCATCTGTTCGAAAAGTTTTGCGAGTATAGCAATAGATAGCCAGATTTCTTTATGATAGGAGAAAAGAGGAAGAAAAAAAAAAGGTGGCATTCTTAAGCAACAGACACAGACTGTTACAATAAGGACTTTTTATGAACTCTGACTTGGAGCCCGCGGTCTGTTTTAAAAATTCCTTTTTCGTGCAGGACTGTCTTGATCACATTTGGTGGACTTATAACGGTTATTGATTTCCGCTCCTGTTAGTCGTCTTCATAACCAGTAATTTGTTAGGAAAGTAACACTTCAAGTGGTCATCTAGCGCTCATTCCAGTCACTTAAAATGAACTCAGTCAACACTTTTCTGCTGAATTGATTTTAAGAGACGGAGGTGGACGCTGGACCACTGCTTGACGTTTTACTGTCTTAACAAGGTACTGGTTCTGATAAGGAATAATAAGGGTCAATACCAGTCCTTAATCTTACTAAACAAAATCGAAGCAATTGTGAATATAAAAACATAGGGCCTTTCTAATATTCAAAAGCATAAAGAAGCTTCTCCAGATTGTTCCCAGAACCTGTTCCATTGTCATTTCGCTGCACTTTTTCACCACAGTAAAATATATGCTGTCACAGTATGCGTGAATTCGATAACTTTGAAAATAGTTCCATTTACTCTTGCGAACTTCAAAATTAGAAAACACTCAAATTTGAAGCCTTCATTCTCAGCAATACGGTATACAAGCGCACAAAAGTTGAAAGTTTTCGAATTTCACACAGTGCTGCGGCTGGAAACTGACCCCACATTGTTTCCCCTTCTTTGTTCTCTTTTCGTGGAAGAGCTCGCTTAAAGAACAAATGTTTTCCTCTTTCGTCTGACGATCCCGCCAAAGGGTTAAGTAGGAAGGACTCAAGGGCAGGGTGTGAAATGTTGGGCGAAATATTCCGATATAATATAGAAATCGTATGTACCACTATCTAAGAGATATTTTATTGAGGAAATGGAAGTTTTACTTTTAAACGGCACTTCAGTTAATGCGGAAAATTTTCTTACTGCACAGCACTATTTTACATCAGTAAAATTAATGCCTCAACTTATTAGGAGCTGTGAAAGACAAATTCTGTAAACATTAACTTCATGCGTATGGCGACAGCCGAATCAAGAACTTCCGTATGGTATACGTACCTAAACGAACCATTCGTCCTTCTGACTGGAGGAAATGTCGCTGAAAGAAAAGGAGAAAGGTTGATTGAACAGTCACATAGATTATGTATGATTGTACATCTAAAGTAATAATATTACGTTGTGCAGCTGTCGAAATAACTGAAATCAATCGCTTGTGTGTGTGAAGTCTTATGGAACTTAATTGCTAAGATCACCACTCCCTAAGCTTACACACTACTTAACCTAAATTATCCTAAGGACAAACACACACACCCATGCCCGAGGGAGGACTCTAACCTCCGCCGGAACTAGCGGCACAAAATCAATGACTTAAATTACAATCTAAGAAGAGCAGATAGCATATGCCCTCTCAATGCTAACAAAATGTTGAGATGCACAGTTAAAGCAACTATTAAAATAGGTCTACTGAGAACACTGAAAACAGCACAGCATTGTTGAAATGTGCAACACCGCCTTGATTTTCGTTTCTCATTTGTGAATCTAAGTACATCAGGTTGTCTGCCTTGCGGATTTTAATCGAACCTCATATTGTAACACCTATATACCATTACTAGTACCCCCACTTTTTTCGTATGTGGCCCCCATATTCCTTGCAAATTTTCCTGTTTTGAACTGCTGTAAACTATAGACTTATCTGTTCACCATGTGGGATACAATGTAATCAAAACGAGGATAAATCTAAAATGTACCAGTGATTTGTTATCATTTAGAAAACTTAATAGCTGTTTAGCATCTATGTCACAAAACAAAAAAGAAAAAATTATTCTGTGCAGAGGAATACGGATAGGAAAAAGTGTGATAAAACAGATTTAAATTCGGAATATAATGATCGGAGAAACAATTCAGTAATTGTTTCCTTTTCGTAGAAGCACTCTTAGTAGCAAATAAATGTAACCAAAGAGTGGCAGTTGACAATCTGAAACTTACAAACCCTGGTGCAGATACCACTTTTTCTTCTCCAGTTCCAATGGAGTACTAGATATATGACTACTCTTGCGCCTGTGGACGATTCACAATCATTCTCTTTTGCATACGGCCCAAAAGAAAAAAAAATTGGTCTAACCAATGGTTCAAATGGCTCTGAGCACTATGGGACTGAACATCTGAGGTCATCAGTCCCCTAGAACTTAAAACTACTTAAACCTAACTAACCTAAGGACATCACACACATCCATGCCCGAGGCAGGATTCGAACCTGCGACCGTAGCGGTCACGAAGTTCCAGACTGAAGTGCCTAGAACCTCTCGGCCACACCGGCCGGCGGTGTAACCAATAAAACAGTCTACGATCATGTATAGTTTTCCAAATTTCGAGGACAAAACCTGACGAAAGAGCAACTGGTATCTTAGTGTCATGCTCTACTCCCACTGAGTATTGAATCAGTCTCAAGGAAGTCTATTTTAGTCAGCAAAAGTTTTGCCAAGATACTAATTCATTGGAGTGAAACTTCTAGAAATCTGACTTGGTAAAGAATGAACACACTGCAATATACAGTATTGTCTTTACATTTATGAGGGCAGACGACCTCCATACATCCAAATAAACAAATGGTTTATGTGGCATGTTTAATTGCGGTTTATCTTTTTGAATAGTGAGCGACGAAACAGAGCGAAGGAAGCGTACCTGGAAACGAATTTGGAAGAAAATAATTTTGTCAACATAAGCTATAGTATGGTAATTTTATTGCAAGTATTGACCTTGTCAATGGGAGGAATTTTAGATTATGTGGCCCCTTAATTGTTCTAAAGCTTTCGATTGCAAGTAGAGAAATTAATTCTGTACCATTAATCGTACTACAATAAATTGTTTTAAAATAAAAGTATTATTGCTTCTTATATCCATTCACGTTTTAAGTAATACTCCATTAAAAGAATATTTTATTTACTTCAGCGACCGTACATTTCGTGTTTCTGCTTTATATCAACAGAAAATATACCCTAAAGGATAACACACACAGCCAAAAATAGTAACTAACTCATTGTAGACTGAGTTCCATTTTTTGTTTTGTTTTGTCGATTCTTGAAGTCGATGGCACCTTCTGTCAGATTCCTCTCAAATGTTGTCGTTGTAAGCGACAGCAAGTTAATCTTACTGGATCCGTACATTCCAGAAGTCTCCGGACAGCGCTCTGAAAAAGCAGGAAACGTCCTTCCCGCGACGAGGGAGAAAAGAGAAGGAGATAAAACTCAGATTGACTAAGGCTACTCTTTCAAAGGAACCACTCCGGCGTTCACTTCAAGCGATTTAAGGAAAACACGGAAAATATAAATCCTGATCGCCGGGCAAGGATTTGAACCGCGATTCCACACTAAGAATCCAGTGTCTCAGAACTGAGTCACTTAGTTTGGTAGTTTCATAATGTTTGATCTAGTAAAATAAACGGTGTGTCTAAGAAGTTCATTGTATGAACAGGTGTCGAAATGGGAACGTGTTAAAAAGGTAATCATTCATAGATCGTGCAGAAAGAGAGACATGTCTAGGTATGCAACCTGCCGTCGAACACGCAACAATGTGACAGAAGCTCTCGCTAGAATATATAATGTTCGCGGCACTCGTCGAAACGTCTTGATATGTCAACACTTCACTTACCTGTAAACCCGAGGGCTTTCTATGAGTATTGTGCGCCGAGAAAGCACACATTCACACACACAATAGCATGTCTGCTGTTGCCAGTGCCCTGTAGCGAGTGTAACGTATAGTAAGCTCACCGAGCGAAATTCGCTCTACGACCAAAACGAAAAAAACAAAAAGAAACGCTGATTAATGGGGCTCAGTTCCAAGCGGGACGCATCACTGAAGTCAATGAGACCCCATGCAAAATACCTGTCTGCATCCAACACGCCAGTGGGACATAATTTGACACGATATACGATATCCCTCAGGATTCTACCCAGAAGGTCTGTGAATAAATGCTGCTTGCGTAAGGGCCAGAGTTGGACCAAGGCGTTATTGCCTTGCTGAGTTTCTGAGGATCTTCCTCTAGAATAAATCATCCAATATTTCTGAAATGGTAATCATTTGTTTGACCGTACATGTACATCACAGATACTAATTTCAATCCCATTCGGATGAATCCTTCGTAATAGTCTTTTTTGTCTAAGATTGTCGTATTAGTACCAGACGGTCAACACAGCTTACGTATGTGACGGCATTATAAAATGAGTGTGACGGTCGGCTGTGTGGAACCAGCGAATGAAGTTGAGTCGATGTGGAGGCAACACAGAATGGTAGAAAGAAAACATCATGTTTGGTCATGCCTGTGACCACAACGAGAATTAAGTTCCTCTTGTTGGTGTAGCAACATGGACTATCCAGCATGTCTATTAGGAGTGGTCTATCAGTCGCAAGCCATGCAACACGACGTAAGAACAGTGGTCGGGAAAATATGGTAACGGAAGGCTAGTTTAGAACAAAAAAACTGTTGTTGGGCATTAGAAATTTTTAATCTTTGACACATGATGTATCTATTCCTGTAACTGTTTTCTTCTAAAGGAAGTTAAAAACAAAATAACCTTAAAAAAAGACAGGGGTCTTGGACGAGAGCCACGCAATGTCAGTGATAAACGGTTTCAAACACGAAAGCAAGTGCTGCTGTCAGTAAATGTAGGTCAGTTTCAGCCAGCTTAGGAGCAGGCATTGAGAACAGAACTGCATGTACCTGACATTTAGAGTAGAATATCTTGCAAAAGGCCTTTGTTCACAGCGGCAGACAAACAGCTTCATATCTCAGTACAGTCTAATCAACATAGAATCTGACACCGGCTGTCTGGAGGCCTCTTATGTGGGCCGAAATTTCGCGAGGTTTTGGTGAGACGTTCACATTTCCGGAGGGTGCAGTTCAGATCGGAGGTGATCTTGTGATATTTTGTCACTCATTCAGTTTACTATGCTTATACCAGTAATCTCGGTGAGAAAGTATCACCTTTTGTTCCAAGTGTTCCAGATAAGAATATCGTGGACAGAGCCGTCATCTAAGATGTCAACACCCATCTTCAGAAGAGCGCACGCGCCCGCACACACACACACACAGGTTCCGGGTGTGTCGAAAACTCAGAAACATTATCGCATCTCGACTGGCGCACAAAATCACGCGTCTTTAATCCCATAGAAAATGTCTGCGACTATTCGAACAGTGGACAAAACGTGGTAGCTGATGACACTTGAGGACCACTTTCCTCTGCGGGTTAACCCTAGCAATACCGAGGCATTTCCCATAAAACATGTTCCAATCTGGGGGGGGGGGGGTGGGGAACGTGGGGGAGCTACATTATCCCTACCCAAAAAAATTAGAAGTTAAAATTCGTTAACTGTTTTTGAATTATATTAACAGTATACTTTTTACAGAGATACTGATGCGTAAGTGGGGTGCATAACCGGAAAATACCTTTTAGCACACTCTTATCAATATCAGCTCACTTTCATTAACGTGTACTACCGGTTTTACGACCACCACAAAAAATTTAAAAATGCAAATATCGTCATTGTTCTTTACTTATACTCTCAATACACTTTTTAAACAGATACTGATGTGTAAGTAAGGCCCTCAAGCTGAAAATACAGAGCACTACATTCATAGTATATAGTAACATCTACTCCTCAGACTTAAATGTTCGGGTTAAGTTTTACTGAAAAATTTGTAACAGAGAAGAGATATGATAGAAGAACTCTTCAAAAACAATAAATATTTTTCTTCAATATTTTAAAATGTAAAATAACTGACTACGTTACTGCGTAGAAACAGAATTATAATTTCAAACAGTCAAGATCGCTATTGCACAGAATTTACTGTGGTGACCGGTATCAAAAAACTACTTTGCCGTAATCAGATCTTTTGCAGTACACTTCACGTAAGATCTGATGATGGCAACGTAGTTTTCTGAACCCGGTGACCACAATAAATGCTGTACAATAGCGATCTTGGGTGCTTGAAGTTGCACTTCCGTGTCTACTTAATCTACATCGCCCCCTAACATAACAATGTAAGGCTTATAAGGCTAGACTAGCTTCGCGCCCGCTGCTTCGCTCGCTTACATTGTGTGGCTTGCAGAGCGTTTATTGTTTTTGTTTTTAATTAATCGAATTTTTACGTTGTTAACAAACTGCAACACCATCTAAGCGCTTTTCACGCTAATTATGGCCATATAGGCATAGACTTTTATGAATGTAATTCTGACCAAAAAGTGATTCTGGTAGCAGGAGTCCAAATTTTTTGTTTATAATGCGTTTAGTTTTCTTGTGGAGATATTTCCATAGTAACTTTCATCCCATAACAAATATTTCTTTATATCTAACCGAGAAGTGAAATACCAATTTTCATAAACTCAGATTTAAAATCTTTTTAATGTAACGAAAGAGTTTTTTTTCCACTGAAACACTTTTTTTTATTTCTAACCGAGAAGTAAAGTGCAAATTGTCACAGATGTAGCCTTAGAATCCTTTAGTAGTTAATTATTAACTATTTATTTTCAAAAAAACTTTGATCCACGAGTGTACCGCATAGTGGTTGAATTTCCAAAAATGCTGAAAAACGTTGTTTTTTTTCTGACTGAGAAACCAAATGCCCGTTCTCGTAGTTCTAGCTTCAAAATTCCCTTAATGACAATATATTCTCAGAAAGCATTTCATCTCTCAGGAGTGAAATTTCGGACAATCCCTTCTTAAACGATACCTACTGTATAAGATCCACACCCTCTCCAAACTTCAACTACTAGGCACTCGTGAAAATAAGATCTTCTCTGGAACAACAGTAACTTTCCTATGCGTTTAAAATAATATAGTGTTACTTATTTATTTTTCGATACCTAAAGAACTAATTTAATGCAGTCAAACACTGTAAAAATTAGATAATAGTATCAAACATCTATCAATTTATAAACTGTACTACAAAGACTCTAAAGTTTCAACTATTATTGCACTTAAGGAAATGAATTTACAAACCATATGCAATGTTATGCTTACTTATTAGTGCAATCTAAAGACTGGCTACACTTTGTATTACATATCAGCTAGTTTTTGTGACAAGCACACCTATCTGTGGTACATTTAGTCGTGCAGTCACGTTTTCTGAAACCTTATCTATTACCAAGGAATTGTTTTATTGCTATTTGACATACAGATACCTCTATATCTTTCGTTAAAAACCTCTCTTTGCGAAAATCTAATTCAGATTTTGCATAAAACTGTTTTAAACAGCCGACCCATTTTAGCACCAAGTTTATAAAAATCATCCCTTGTTTTAATAAGAACCGCAACTAAACTCGAACGGGCATCTATTTATGCTCTGTCTACGTCGGGTACTTTCATTCTCACAGTGACGCCATCGGCATTTGGGTGCTTTGCATTAGATACTGTTTACATTTTCTTTGCTGGCTTTTCTAAATCTTTCTTGGCTTCTTCATGCTCAATACATTTTTCCTGTACCCTTTCTCCTTAGGATCAACACAGTCCATTAATATAACCACTGCCTACATTCGACGTGAGTGTGCAATAACCGCTCACAGACGGTAGGTGGCGGCAGTAACGGTGGAGGGGGGCGTGGAAAACATTGCAGTCGTTGTCGTAACGTGGGAGCTGAGCCATCTATCTGATGTCCAAAGGTTACGATAATTTGCTTTTGGGCCAAGGGATAGCCTTTTCGAAACGGATAAGTTTGTGAACTGTTAGCACGCAGCCATGCTTAAAGTATACCTCGCATGGCAGCTGCAGCGCACCGCGGGCCATAAATGACACAGGTTAACAACGGTTGTTGAGATGTGTGCGGGAGAACAGACGTGAAACTGTTGAGCAACTGACCACCCAGGTGAACCGAGGAGTTTCCTGGTGTGTCCTCAAAGGTCATTCGGCGAATGTTGCTGCGTGTGGGCCTCCGCAACAGGCGCGTTGTTTATGCTATCACGGTGACTGTTGTTCATTGGCGACGAAGGCTCGAATTTGTACGCAACTGCTGCAACTGGACATCCATTGACGGGCGCCAGATGTCCATTTCAGATGAATCACGTTTTATCCATCGGCGTGAAACGTCAGAAAGCAAAGACCCTGCAACAATTATCAGAAGGATCCGCGCCGCAGGAGGGAGCATTATGGTCTGCGGATGTTTTCGTGGCAGTCTCTGTACAGCACAGTGTATCAACGCTAATATCCATCTATCCCTGGGGATCATGTCCACCGCTGCACACAGTTCGCTTTTCCTCGGCACGATGGCATCTACCTGCACGACAATGCAACGCGTCACACAGCTCGCAATGTACATGCGTGGTTCGAAGAGCACCAGGATTTTACCGTATTCCCCTGGATTTAAACCCAATCGTAATTCTATGGGACCATCTAGATCTGCGTGTTCGCACCATGGATCCTCAACCGCGAAGCCTAGCGCAACTGGCAACGTCACTGGAGTGATAATGACTCCACACCCCTCTAAGTACCTTCTGGAACCTCACCGTCTTTCTTTCTGCAGGCTAGCAGCGGTCAACCCTGGAGAATGTGATTACTCAGGCTTTTGATACGTGGTCATATTAATGTGACTGGACATACTATTTCAGCACAAGTTATGTCAACAAACGTATCACACGATTTACATTTATAAGCGCCTGATGATGCTTTTGAGCGAACAATACAGACCACGCCTTGTATAGTCCTCTTTTCAGGCTCTGTACAAAACTACGATGGCAAGTCTGCTGAAGCTGAGGGTAACTGAGTGATGACTTCTTCAACATGCAGAGGTGATTCCTTGGAGGTGCAGGATAATTTCATAACTGTATCCTCAATCAACGGTTTGATTCTCTAGGAGCAGGTGATAACGGAATATTTTCTTGAGTAAGATTTAACTGTGATCCTATAGTCACAGTCTCCTGTGAATCTTCTAATTTTTTAAGACGTTCTTCATTATTTATCAAATGTAATACACCTTGTGCTATAATACAAGAAGACAGGCCCATTTTTTCGGGATAGCCGAACATGACTTCGTATGGGCTTCTTTTAATCGCGGAACGATAGGCACGATTTTTCACGAAGCGTACAAATCGTACGTCCTCACTCCACTTGTTAGTCTCATTATCAGACAGTCAAGTAGTGAGTATATTTTCAGGTTTTTGGTTCGCTCGTTCTGCACTTCATTGACATTGGTCGTGTCTAGGTTGGCCGTGTGCTTACAAGTTCTTCGATTTCGTATACAAAATTCGCCTCCATTTCCAGAACGCAAAATACTTGCATCGTCAAAAAGCAGAAAAATATCAAACAAGTTATAGGCTACTTCATTCGCCGTTTCGATTGAGCGGTTTCAGTATAACAAATTTTGTTAAGTGGTATTGCTGTACGAGAAGAAACTTACGTATTCCATCTGGTTGGGATTGGTAATCGAGGAGCTGAAATGCGATGAAATAATCGGCTTTACAATAATCCCCTTTTTCACATTTTTTACAAGGTTTGCATGGATCCTAAAACAGTTTTGTCTGGGATTTCCGGGCAGGAAGGCGCGCCGGTCCTCGGTGTGCCGGCCAGTCTGCGGATGGATGGCCGCGCGGGTAGCCGCGAGTTCAGAGGGCGACCTGCCACCGTTCAGGCGGCTTCCCCCATCGGGCGTTCGAGTCCTCCCTCTGGCATGGGTGTGTGTGTGTGTGTTGTTCTTAGCGTAGGTTAGTTTAAGTTAGAGTAAGCAGTGTGTTAGCCTAGAGACCGATGGCCTCTGCAGTTTGCTCCCATAGGAGCTTGCCACGAATTTCCAAATTTCCTTTTTCCAGTGCTGGTCTGCTTTTGATGTCCTCCTTGCGCCATCCGTCGTGGATTATTTTGCTGCCTAGGTAGCAAAATTCCTTAACTTCATCTACTTCGTGGCCATTAATTCTGATGACAAGTTTCTCGCTCTCCTCATTTCCGCTAGTTTTCATTTTTTTCGTCTTTCTTCGATTTACACTACATATTTTGTACTCAGTAGACTGTCCATTCCTGTCAGCAGATCTTGTAATTCTTCTTCACTTTCGCTGAGGATAGCAATGTCATCAGCGAATCTTACGACTGATATCATTTTACCTTGAATTTTAATTCCACCCACGAACCTTTCTTATATTGCTTTTTCGATGGCAAGATATAACAGTAGCGGTGAAAAACTGTATTCCTGTCTTACACCCTTTTTCATCCGAGCACTTCGTTCTTGGTCTTCCGCTCTTTTTATTCCCTTTTCACTTCAGCACAAGTATATTACCCGTCTCTCCCTATATCTTACCCCCATTTTCCTCACATTTCGAACAGCTTCCACCATTTCAAATTTTCGAACCCTTTTTCCAAGTCGACAGATCCTATGAACGGGCCTCGACTTTTCTTTAGTCCTGCTTCCATTATCAACCACAACGTCGGAACTGCCTCTCTGGTGCCTTTAGCTTTTCTAAAGCCAAACTGATTGACATATAGCACATATTCAGTTTTCTTTATCAACTTCCGTATATTATTCTTGCCAGCAACTTGGATGCATGAGCTGTTAAGTTGATTGTGCGATAATTTTCGCACTTGTCAGTACTCGTAGTCTTCGGAATTGTGTGGAGAATATTTTTCCGAATGTGGGATAGTATGTCGCCAGACTCATACTGTCTACACACCACCGTGAATGGCTGTTTTGTTGTCACTCCCGCCCCCCCCCCCCACCCCCAATGATTTTAGAAATTCTGTTGGAATGTTATCAATCTCTACTGCCTAATTTGATTTTAAGTCTTCCAGAGCCCTTTTAAATTCTGGTTGGTTGGTTTAAAAGAAGGGGGGAGGGACCAGACTGCTACGTCATCGGTCTCTCATTCCGATTAAAATAATTCCACAAGTGTGAGAGTGAAATAATCGAGACATACAAAACACAGCTGCAGGAAAGGAGAAAACCACAAGAATGACAGAAGGGCAACAAACACTAAAATGGACAAACTCGGACAAGAAAACCACAGAGAGACGCAACAAACATGTAGAAGAGATCAAATCAAGAGAGCAGATTACCATGGCTGGCTGACCATGAGAATAAAAAGAAGCCAGTCACTCTGCAACACATTAAAACCTCCACCCTAAAAGCACTCTGGTGAAGGACACTGAGGGACGAAGGACATGCGCTAAAACTTAGATCAAATGACAAAACTCACCCTCACGAAAAAACGTAAAACTAAAGCTGCTGCTGAGGCATTGTCGCCCTACACCGAAGGTAGGGTGCTGGGAAAGTTAAAAGTCCGCCGCAGAGCGACTAAAAGTGGGCAGTCCAGCAAGAGGTGGACGACTGTCATTCGTGAGCCACAGCGACACCTAGGTGGGTCCTCGCGACCAAGGTAATCATGCATTGGATACGTATGGCCAATGCGGAGCCGACAGGGGACTGATTCCCCGCGAGAGGACCGCATGGAAGACTTCCACACATTAGTAGTCTCCATAAAGACACGCAGTTTGTAATGTGTACTGCTATGCCACTCCGTCTCATAAAGCCGAATTACCCTGCGGCGTAAGACAGAAGGCAGGTCAGTTTCGGAGATGCCCATCTCCAGAAGCGGTTTCGGCTTGGCCTGTTTCACCAGCCTGTCGTCAAGTTCGTTGCCTGGGATTCCGACGTGTCCTGGCGTCCACACAAACAGCACTGAGCGACGGGACCATTCCAGGGCATAGATGGACTCCTGAATGGACGTTACCAAACGATGGCGAGGGTAGCACTAGTCCATAGTTTTTAGGCGGCTCAAGGAGTCAGTACACAGGACAAATGACTCGCCAGGGCATGAGCGGATGTGCTAAAAAAAAATGGTTCAAATGGCTCTGAGCACTATGGGTCATCAGTTCCCTAGAACTTAGAACTACTTAAGCCTAACTAACCTAAGGACAGCACACAACACCCAGTCATCACGAGGCAGAGAAAATCACTGACCCCATCGGGAATCTAACCCGGGAACCCGGGCGCGGGAAGCGAGAAATCTACCGCACGACCACGAGCTGCGGACGCGGATGTGCTCAAGAGCACGAGATATGGCCGCCACGTCTGCAGTAGAAACACTGTAACCATCTGGCAAGGAGTGCCGTTCAATATGTCCTCCATGAAAAATACGCAAAGCCTACGTGACCATCAGCCATCGAGCCGTCGGTGTAATCCACTTCATGGCCCCGGTACATGTCGAGAATCGAGAGGAAGTTATAGCAGAGACCCACAGAGTAACGCAGTCCTTAGAGCCATGCGAAAGGTCCAAAAGAATCACCGGTCTAGGTGCACGTCATGGAGATGTATTTGAATGGACCTTGAGGAGAGGTGGTAACGGGAAAGACTCCAGACAGAAGGGAGCAGACGTGAACCGCCCTCACCCGGACCTCCAATGCGGGAGATCAACTGCCGTGGTTGGGAAAAGGAGATGGTATTTCGGATGTGCAGGAGAACTACGAAGGCGCGCACTGTAACTGGCGAGCAGTTGTGCACCCCAACCTTCAAAGGAGGGACTCTGGCCTCCACCAGGACACGTGTCACTGGACTCATTCTAAAAGCTCCCGTCACTAGGCGAACGCCACAGTGGTGCAATGGGTCACGTAAACGCAATACTGAAGGCGCTACCAAACCGTAAACCAGATTCCCATAGTCAAGGAGGGATTGGACAAGGTCTCTGTAGAGCTGCAGCAGCGTAGACCTATCAGCACCCCAGTTGCTCAGCGGCGGAGGGCATTGAGGTGCTGCCAGCACTTCCTCTTAAGCTGATGAAGGTGAAGTAGCCAAGTCAATTGAGCATCGAGAACCGGTTCTAAGAATCGATACGTCTCCACTACAGTGAGTGGATCATGATTAAGGTAAAGTTCTGGTTGTGGATGAAAGGTGTGACGGCGACAGACTATCATGTCGCGAATGATAGCAAACAGGGTTAAAAATCAAATATGACCTAGGCTTGTAAATTCTTGCCACCAGCGAGATGGATGTGACCGGACGTAGCTTATGTGTAATGTTTACTCTGCTAACAAGAGCGGACTATGCCGCATCACGAGGCTCGAGAGCCGTTACAAGCCGCACCCCTTGTACACAGCGAACATAGTGGAGTACGGCCTGTTCGTCACATAGGCATCACGTGCTGCCGCGTGACACACACGCAATGCTCGAGAGTACTGGAGACCTTTAGAACAAGTGGTGCCGGGTGCACTACCGCCTATAAAAAGGCTAGCCGCTATAGTGTTGGGAGAGTGATGGAAGTGATGGAGCAACTGGTCAGTCAGTCAGATATGGTTTATCTGGAGTTATGATGCTGTGAGATTGTAATGCAGTGCTAAGTAACCACGAGGGAACTTAGACTCATTTCCATGTAGTCAACACTTAGTCTGGTGCGCCCGCCTCTGCTATATTGGGACTTAGGCAGCTTTGAGAAGTTACACTACTAAGAAGATAGTAAAATTTGCATATAGAACTGTTTATAAAAGGGATGTGCCAGGGGTGCTTCCAGTGTACATATACTCATGCAATGATTTATGATTTCATCCAGTGTACCCTGGGATCCCAGCCGAGTTCCGTATTCTAACTCACCCTGCAGCCCTTTTTTCAGTGGAGCAAGTACACAGAAGGCAGCCCACGACTGCGAAACCTTCTGCCAAGTAATTTCTTTGACGCGCATTCTTGCAGTCCTTCCACTCCCTCTCAGGACTTGTCAGTGGGACATGACAACACACGACTTCGCGGCTGAAAACTGGAAGCCGACTGGAAGCCGTGGGCTAGAGGCCATGACTGCACCTTGTGGATGGCTCCCAGTAGGCGCCGCTCAGATACTCCAGTACTGGAGGAGCAGTACGAAATGCAGAAGTCATCCGCATACAGAGGAGGTGAGATCGACCGCCTTACAGCTGCTGCCAGACTGTTGATTGCCACACTCAATACGGAGCCCTGCGGAACGCCATTCTCCTGAATACAGGCGGAACTGTGGGAGGCACCGACTTGGACATGGAAAGTATAGAGCGACAAGAAGTTCTGGATAAAAATCGGAAGTGGGCCCTGGAAACCCCACTCATACAATGTGGCAAGGATATGATGTCGCCAGGTCTTGTCAAATGCTTTACGTAAGTCAAAAAAAAATGGCAACCAGATGTTGGCGTCTGGAAGAGGCTGTTCCGATGGCAGACTCGAGGGACACAAGATTATCAGTGGTAGATCCACCATGGCGGAAGCCGCCCTGACATGGAGGCAGTAGGCCACCTGACTCCACGACCCAACCCAACTGCCGACACACCATAGTTCCAACAGCTTACAAAGAAATTTGGTGAGGCTGATGGGCAGTTAGCTATCAACATCAAGCAAGTTTTTTACCGGGTTTGAGCACCGGAATGATGGCGTTCTCCCGCCATTGCAATGGAAAAACGCCATCACACCAGATCCACATGAATATGACGAGGTGATATCGCTTGTAGTCGGACGAGAGATGTTTGACCATCTGACTGTGGATCCGATCCGGCCCAAGAGCTGTGTCGGGGCAATGTGCAATGGCGCTGAGGAGCTCCCACTCTGTAAATGAAATGAGTAGTGAACGAGAGGACTTTCCATCAGTCGTTTGAGGATGCAAAAGGCCGAGGGGGGGGGGGGGGGGGGGGAGGGCAGTTCTCTGACGCAGAAGCTCAAGCATAGTGGTCAGCAAAGTGCTCCACAATCGCGTTTGCGTCGGTAGATAACACGCCATTGATGTTAACGTCAGGGACACCGTACTGTCTTTCGCTGGGACCCCTAAAGAACGAGGGATCGCGTTTTCGGCCTCAGAAACTATCGTTGTAGTGACACGCTCAACGACAACATCGATGGCACCATGCGGGGGAGATTCAGCGGCGACAGCAGAGGTGAAGGATTCTCAGTCTCCTTTATTTAAGGCCATCTGGGTAGGCGTACAGGTCGTCATGTGCTCTCCAGTGGATAGATGGGAGAAGGCCAGGACTGCAAATCGAGAGATCAGTGGCCGAATATGTGCCACGTGCCACACTGAAAAGTGTGGAGGCACCTGTATTTAAGAGGCAGAGGCCGATTTGTGACTGTAAATTTTCGACTTTCCTACCTCAGCCAGTAAGCACGGCACCACCACACAAGGAGTTATGAGCATTAAAATATCTCAAAAGTAGCAAAGGTTTAGGGAGTTGATCACTCAGTGCAGCCAATACGTTCAGGGATACTGCACCAGCTGAAGGAATACATTGCAGACAGTTATTTCCTGTATCGTTCTAATCTTGACGGTCACAGTTTCAAGAGGGGTTTGAAGGGGCACAGTTCACTAGATACTCAGGACATAGACGCAAACTCCACCTGACACTGTATTATAGTCACTACAGTTCCTGTAATATCCCTTATAGCCATGGAGGGTAGCGATCCGCATTGCTGGGAACCAGGTTTCCTGAAGGGCAATGCAGAAAGCAGGTGTAAAGCTTAACAGTTGTTGTAGATCAGCCAGGCGGCGGAAAAAACCTCCGGAATTCCACTGGAGGATTATGTGATCATGAGACTGGAAAGGCATGAAACACTCAATGAGCCTCAGGGTCACCTTGAGTATCTGTGCAATCGACATCCATTGGATTTGAGGGCCCAGCGTGATCTAGGTCCTCAGTGGATGCCAGAATCTCTACCTCATCCTCACACACAGAGCTTGTAAGTAGTGGGGGTGTGGGTGCCACTGCAGTGCCCTGAATCATGGACGTCTTTGTCTTTTTAGGTTCCTCTTGCTGCTCCTGAGATTTGTGTGTCTGGGAGGGCTTCACTCTTTCAGTTTCAGGGACTGAGGAGGACCGTGAAGCCCTGCGACCAGCTACCTGTGGTTTCTCCAGCCACTGGCGGGTGTCAGCTTTGCCACTGGTAGGAACCTGGGAAGGAAGTGACCTAAGGAAGGGATCACTTCCTGGCAGGAGGAGCCAAACAAGACTTATGCTTCTCCAGCTGAGAAGTGGGGATTGACGTCCCTAACGTTTGAGGGGGGGGGGGGGGGGGGATTGCTCCTCAAGCTGGTTGTGCAAGAGCAACAAGGAGGGAAGTGCCCCCACCATCAAGGGGGCAAGTGGAGTCAGACAGCTTTGAGAGCCAACTGTAGATGGCAGAATGGAAGGTGGTAGAACTGTTGTCACAGCGGCAGTGAAGGTTGACGTCATATGCAGGATGTAGTCTCTCATATTTTCTCTTAGCCTTAGTGTAGGTCAGTCAGTGCACGGTCTTGTATTCCATTTTTTTTCTTGCTGGAGAATCCTGTAATCTGGTGAGCAAGGCGAATGGTGCTCTCTGCAGTTGACACAGATGGGAAGCTGGGCTCAGGGAGTATTGGGATGTGAAGGACGTCCACAATCCCGACAGATGACGCAGGAAGTACAGTGGGAAGACATATTGCCAAACTTCCAGCACTTAGGACGAAGGATATATGGCTTTACAGCACAGTGGTATACCATTATCTTCTCAGGTAATGTGTCACACTTAAAGGCCTAGACGAAGGCACAGGGGGCAACCTGATTATCCCTTGGACCCCGTGCATGCGCTGGACGAAATGGACACCTTTCTGCTCTAAATTGGAGCGCAGCTCATCGTCAGACGGCCAAAGAAGGTCCCTGTGAAATATGATACCCTGGACAATATTTAAGCTCTTATGGGGCGTGGTCGAAACAGAAACATCCCCTAGCTTGTCACAGGCGAGTAGTGCCTGTGACTGTGTAGAAGATGCTGTTTTGATCAAGACCATCCCTGACCGCATTTTGGACAAGCTCTCCACCTCCCCAAATGCTGCTCTAAATGATCCACAAAAACTGAGGTTTCCTTGACAAGAAAGATTCAAAAAAATGGCTCTGAGCACTATGGGACTTAACATCTATGGTCATCAGTCCCCTAGAACTTAGAACTACTTAAACCTAACTAACCTAAGGACAGCACACAACACCCAGTCATCACGAGGCAGAGAAAATCCCTGACCCGCCGGGAATCGAAGAAAGATTCCCCGTCAACTCTCGTACATACGAGGTACCAGGATGAATAAGCTTCACTGTAATCCTTATCCTGGAGTTCCTCCAATGGTTTGGCCAGGGGGGGGGGGGACACGATTTGGGGTCATATTTCTTAGTATTGAAGTTGGAACTTGTCAGCTTAGAAACTACTATTGTTTGACCACCAGCAAGAGATTACGTACTACCTTTCATCACGTGCCCTGATCCCACCCACTCCAACTAGGGGACCTCCCCACAGGCACCACCCAGCTGCAGCAAAGGCCACCTGGCAGGATGGCCATTGCCTGGAGTCTCAACGCTCCAGGGTGATGGGCATCTACTGCTTGGCATACGTGGGGAGATTACGGCGAAGGCATCAGCAGAGCGATCCCTGTGTGGTCAGGGGGCTACAACCGACAGGGTACATGGCAGTCCCACCACAAAGGACTGGCTATTGTGCTGGATATCAGGAGCAAACGAGCTAAGAACATTATAGTGGACAGCGCAGAAAGCGATACTGCACAGAGGATGGAGGAAAACTCACCCAGGAGGGTCACCACGCCCAACAGCTACAGAATGAGCGGAAGTGCAGATCCACGTAGACGAAGGATGCGAGAGGTCTCGGCGTACGATAGACACTATGCACCGTGTAAGGCGCCCTTCCTCAATTGGCTCGCTCTTCGGGAAAATTTTGAAAAATGAAGGTCAAACCTTACATAGGACCATCGCATAAAGGCCGAAGCGTGTGAGACTCCTTTTAGTATCTCCCTCTTACGACAAGCAGGAGTACCTTGGGCCCATCCTAACCCCCGGAGTCGCAGAGGGGTTTTAAATTCTAATACTCGATTCCCTATCTCTTGTATATCGACTCGTGTGTCTCGTTCTAACACATTAAATACGTCTTCTTCTATCACGCCATCAGACAAGTATCTCCTCTCACAGAGGCCTTCAATGTACTCTTATCATCTATCTGCTCTCTCTTCTGCATTTAACAGAGGAATTCCCGTTGCATTCTTAATGTTACGACACCTGTTTTTATTTTCACCGAAGGTTGTCTTGACTTTCCTACACGCTGAGTCAATCCTTCGGACATTCATTTACATTTCTTATGCAGCCTTTTCTCATTAGCTTTCTTGCACTTTCTAATCATCTAATTCCAAGCGACTTATATTTCTGTATTCCTGAATTTGCCTGAACATTTTTGTATTTCTTTCTTTCGTCGATCAACTGAAGTGTTTATTCCGTTATCCATGGTTTCCTTGCAGATAGTTTCTTTGTACCTATTTCTTTTCCAACCTCTGAGACGGCCTTTTTTAGAGATGTCCATTCCTCTTCAACTGAACTATTCCTTATCGCAGTATCTATAGCCTTAGAGAACTTCAAGCCTGTCTCTTCATTCCTGAGTAATTCCGTATTCCACTTCTTTGATGATTGTTTCTTCGTGACTAGTCTTTTAAACTTCAGCGTATTCTTCAACACTACTAAATTGTGATCTGAGTCTATATCTGATTCCGGAATCTCTGCCTGCCCGTGATATAATCTAACTGAAATCTTCCTGTATCTCCCAACCTCTTCTGAATATATCTTCTCCTCTTGTGATTCTTGAACGAAGTATTCGCTATTGCCAGCTTAAATTTATTGCATAATTCAATTAGTCTCTCTCCTCTCTCATTCCTACAACCAAGCCCATATTCTCCCGTAACCCTTTCTTCTACTCTTTCTCGCACACCCACATTCCAGTCTCCAATGCCTACCAGATTTTCATCTCCCTTGACGTACGGGATTACCCGTTTAGTATCCTCATATACTTTCTCTATCTGTTCATCTTCAGCTAGCGACGTCTGCAATTATGCCTGAGCTATCGATGTTGGTGTTGGTTTGCTGTCGATTCTGATAAGAGCAACCCTGTCGCTGAACTGTTTACAGTAAGTCACTCTCTGCCCTACCTTCCCATTCATAACGAATTCTACTCCCGTTATATAATTTTCTGCTGTTGTTGATATTATCCTGCACCCATCCGTCCAGAAATCCTTGTTGTCTTTCCATTTCAGTTCACTAGATTCAGCCTTTGCATTTCCCTTTTAAGATTTTCTAGCTTCCCTATCATGTTCAAACTTCTAGCATTCCAGGCCCCGACTCGTAGAACATTATCCTTTCGTTGGTAGTTCACTCCTCTTCTCATGGCCACTTCCTACTCGGCAGCTTCCTCCTGAACATCCGAATGGATGACTATTCGGGAATCTTTTCTCAATGGAGAGTTCATCAAGACATATTTTCACTTACAGGACACATGTCCTGTGGATATATATTATGTGTCTTTAATACAGTAGTTTCCGTTGTGTACTGCATCCTCGCGCCGTTGATTATTGCTGATTCTTCCGCCTTTGTAGGCAGTTTCCCATCCCAAGGTCAAGAGAGTGCCCTGAACCGCTGTCCGCTCCTCCACCCTTTATGTCAAGGCCGCTGACAGAAAGAGAGTGACTTCTTATGCCGGGACTCTGATCTTTTTATAAGACGCCCAAGGTCCATCTTAGACTACATATAATGCAAAAGAATTAACCTCTTTGAAACTTCCTACCAGATTAAAAGTGTGTGCCGGACCGAGTCTCGAACTCGGGACCTTTGCCTTTCGCGGGCAAGTGCTCTGCCAACTCAGCTACCCAAGCGAGACTCAAGCCCCGTCCTCACAGCTTTACTTCTGCCAGTATCCTATCTCCTACCTTCCAGACTTTACAGAAGCTCTCCGGCGAGTCTCGATCCGGCACACAGTTTTAATCTGCCAGGAAGTTTCATATCAGCGCACACTCGTTCTGAACTAACCTCTTTGCTCAGCGTAATCAACATAAACCACCCGACGCTGAACTTGACTGCAAGACGGGAGACTAATTTTTATGAGGGAAAACCATGACCTTGAACACTCAGAACTGCTAAAAATGGACTTAGAATTCCAAAAACAGTGGTATGAGTCATTCGTTTGCAAAATTGCGCATCTTATCATGACAGGCGTTTGGATCATAACTTGTTCAAGGGCTAAGAGAGAAACTTAGATAACACTCAGGAACAGAATATCGGTATAAAAGCACCAAAAACACGCATAATTCAATGTCGTGACTTAGTGCTATATGTCCTTCAGCTTAAAATAATTATGCTACCTGGGCAAAAGCTTTTCCCAATAAGTGCTAGTGTTGCACACCTGCTCAGCTACGAAGTACATTCGTCAGATTTAAATGAAAAGGCCAACGTAAAGTGGAACACAAAAGTACGCACTTCTGACTAAAGACATTTTTTCGTATTCAATATCGCTTCTGTATTCAAGCAGTCCAGCATCGAACGCCAGGTTTGGAAATGTACAGGGACTGGCCATAGTCATGGAAATTTCCAGAAACACTACACATTACCCTGCCCAACAATGTGTAAGAAGCTCGTTTGCATTCAAAATAGCTTCCACGCGTCTCAGAATGGATGGACATACGCCCTTCATGGTTTTCAAGGAAATCCCACACCACTGTTCTGCAAAACAGTTACAAGTTCACCTAATGATGAGGGAGATGGACAGCGATCACACGAAATTATGTCCAAACTAGTCCATAAAGTCTCAATAATGTTGAGATATGGTGGTTGTGGTGGCCAGAGCAGATGCGACAACTCATGCTGGTGCGCACGAAACGAATCCTGGACGACGCGAGTTCTGTGAACAGGGGATCTGTCATCCTGGAACACGGCACCACGATTGGGAAGGACCTGATCACTCAAAATGAGCACATAATGTTTGGCAGTAGCGCAGCTTTGCAGATTAACCAAGGGGGCGCCTTGTGCATATTGGGATAAATAAATAAATGTCGTGTGACTAGGGCCTCCCGTCGGGTAGACCGTTCGCCGCGTGCAACACTTTCGATCTGACGCCACTTCGGCGACTTGCGCGTCGATGAGTATGAAATGACGGTGATTAGGTCAACACAAGACCCAGTCTCTGAGCGGAGAAAATCTCCGACCCAGCCATGAATTGAACCCGGGCCCTTAGGATTGATATTCTGTCGCTCTGACCACTCAGTTACGGGGGCGGACCATATTAGGATGAAAGCTCGATCAAAAGTTGTAAACAGTGTGAAGCAAGATTCATCCGACTTTCTTCCATTGTTCCAAAGTCAATGTTTTATGCCTTCGGTACCCCCTTTTCTTCTTCGGGCATTTGCATCACTAATGTGTGGTTTTGGAATTCCAGATCAGAGTGTAATTCCCAGGGTATGGAGCTCACTCCGTGTTGTTTTTGTGCTGACGGGCTTCACAAGACGGAAGACAGTAGCTAACGGAAAGTGCTGTATTAATTCTGCAGTGACTTTTGCAGCTGTCGTCTTCTTGTTTTTCTTCAAAATCACTCAGTACACACTTTCGACCTCGTTGTAACTTACTGGGCGATGTTTTTCCGCTTTGATGTATCCGGTGTAAATCTTCGATGAGTGGGTGTTGAAACACAAAAAGTTTCGGTTCCTTGGTTACGGAAGCACCCACCACGCAAGCGCCACCAGTTTCCTCACGTTCGAATTCACTTATCTCCCTCATAACTACACAGAGCCCTGTTCTGACGACGAATGACACTTTAAACATATTGAGGACATTGCACAGTGGCGTTCGTGATCCAATACATTGTTGCAGGCTTAGCGTTCAAGCTTAAACTTCTCGCGGTGTTTCCGTATTACTCTCCAAACCCGTAATTAGTGTGGCGTTTGGCAGTGGTTTGCTTGAATGCAGAAATGGTGCAGACTGTGAAAAACTGCCTTTAGTCAGAAGTGCACACTGTACTGTTCCACTTTGCTTTGACAATTTCACTGAAAAAAATATTCAGCAGCCTAGACTGCACAAAATATTTTATTATTTAGGACAACTTGCTTCGATAGACTTTGCTGTCATATTCAGGTCTTAAAATACTTTTGCTGTAAAACGTGTTTATTTTACCTTGAAACCTCACGCCAAGTTGTCAAGCTCATAAAAATCTGCACATTATAAAAGTTTGTCATAACAAAATAACAATATTTAAAAACATAAAGCACCTTGTATGTAAATCACTCACAGATGCTTGATACATCACAAAACACGGAACACAGTACTCTGTTTACGTGAGTTGGACATATTTATTTTAAAACCAATAACTAAAAGATTTTTAAGACCTGAAAATGACAGCAAATTCTGTCTAAACCGGATGTATTAAATAAATATTTTAGGCGTTCTAGGATGTTAAATGTTTCTTTTAGCAAGTAAAACAGATCGCGTCTTCAGTAGTCTCAAAATGAGAAAATTCAATCATTTCATTGAAATCTCTCACCTGCAGTTTGAGGGTCGAATAACTTTGCAACACCTAGACGTTAGCAGCAAAAGTTTGCTGCTCACATAGCGTAATTATTTTATGGATAGAGAAATATGGCGATAAGTCAAGGCATTGAATTGTGTGTGTATTTTTTGGTCCTGTTATACCAATTTCTTTTTTCTTCGCATTACCAAAGTTCCTCTCTTAGACCTTGACCTGGTGGTCACCCAAGTGTCTCTCGAGGCGAGGCGAGCAGATTTGCGCGCGAGTTGTTTTTGGAATGAGTGATTTATATGCTAAGAACATTTTCGGGAGGTTGTGAGAGTTAAGGTCGCACACTTCCTTTTTAGTGTGCCTATGCGGCAGGTAAGGAGCTCTTCTGGGAGAGGTCACTTCCCCCAACTCACGCATTACCGTACTGTACAGACTATAAAACGCACTTTTTTCTAAACATTTCCTCAAAATGTCCAGCTTTTGATTTAAAACTCCTGCCAACCTTAAAAATGGCCGTATATTCGATGCAGCGGGAGACATATCTCTATCTGGCAGCATTGGATTCAATTATAGGTGAAAGTAAAATATTTATCTTGGTAGCTAGTTTCGTAATGGAAAAAATGAAACGTATTCATATGATGCGGGCTATAACGTGAAAGTAATGGCATACGCGGAAGAACATGGAAAGAGAGCAGCTGAGTGGCATTTCAGCTCTCCAACAACAGAAAAACAATTCGCGAATGGCGGGATAGTAAAGAAAACTGAAAAAATGAGGACTGAAAGCAAAACAGCAGAAACTAGAAGATGACGTACTGAAATGGTTTCAAGGACGCCGTCAAAATGGCGACGAAGTTAATAGAAGATGGTTTCAAATACTCGCTCGTAAGCTAGCGCTAGAGAGGACCTTTAAGAGTGGAGTTGCTTGGAGTTACAAGTTTATGAAGCCTCATGGACTTCACATGCGAACCAAAACTAAAATATCTCAGAAAAAGCACAAAAATATGAAGAGAAAATATTATCTCTCCATCGCTTTATTAAACAATATCGAAAGAAACCCAGCGTGGAACTAAGCCATATAGTGAATATGGACGAAACTCCTTCAACATTTGATGTGCCGAGTACCAGAACTGTTGCAATGAAAGGTGCTAAACCGAAAGTATAAAAAGAAGTGGACATGCCAAAATATGCTACACTCTTGTCTTCTCGTGTTATGACGACGGTACTAAACTTAATCCAATGGTCATTTTCAAGTGCAAAACAGTGCCAGAACGTCCTGAAAATATCTCCAGGTGTCGTTGTTCACGTACACCATAAGGGCTGGATGGACGGAGCTGGTGTGAAATTATGGATTAACAGCGTGCGGGAGAGAAAGAAAGATCTTCTATTGAAGAAAAGTTCTCTTCTTGTGCCAGATAAGTTTAGTAGCCATTTGAAACATTCTGTCAAAGAGAAATTGAGACAGGGAAATACAGAGCCTGCTGTTATTCCGGGAGGACTAACTTCACAACTGCAACTTCTACGTCTACGTCTACGTGATTACTCTCCTAGTCACAATAAAGTGTCTGACAGAGGGTTCAATGAACCATCTTCAAGCTGTCTCTCTCTACCGTTCCACTCTCGAACGGTGCGCGGGAAAAACGAGCACTTACATTTTTCTGTGCGAGCCCTAATTTCCCTTATTTTATAGTGATGATCATTTTTCCCCATGCGAGTGGGTGCCAACAGAGTGTTTTCGCAATCGGAGGAGAAAACTGATGATTGAAATTTCGTGAGAAGATCCCGTCGCAACGGAAAACGCCTTCGTTTTAATGATAGCCGCTCCAATTCGCGTATAATGTCTGTGACACTATCTCTTCTATTTCGCGATAATACAGAAAGGAGCTGCCCTTCTTTGAACTTTTCCAGTGTCATCCGGATCCTACACCGCACAGCAATACTCCAAGATACGGTGGACAATCGTGGTGTAAGCAGTCTCTTTAGTAGTCCTGTTGCACCTACTAAGTGTTTTGCCAGTAAATGGCAGTCTTTGATTTGCTCTACCCAGGACATTATCTATGTGATCGTTCCCACTTAGGTTATTTGTAATTGTATTTGTAATTGTATTTAGTTGAATTTAGAGCCTTCAGATTTGTGTGATGTATTGAGTAATCGAAATTTAGTGGGTTTCTTTTAGTACTCATGTGAATAACTTGAGGGTCAATTGGCACTTTTCGCACCATGCAGATAACTTATCTAAATCATTTTGCAATTCGTTTTGGTCATCTGATGACTTCACAAGACTGTAAATAACAACATGATCTGCAAACAATATAACAGGGCTACTCAGATTGTCTCCTATGTCGTTAAGATAGACCAGGAACAACACAGGGCCTATAACAGTTCCTTGAGGAACGCCGGATATTACTTCTGTTTTACTCGACGACTTTATGTCCATTACTACGAAGTGTGGCTTTTATGACAGGAAATCATGAATCCAGTCACGCTACTGAGGTGATATTCCATAAGCACGCAGTTTGGTTGGACGTGGCTTGTGAGAAACGGTGTGGAAAGCCTTCTGGAAATCTAAAAATATGGAATGAATTTGCCATCCCCTGTCGATAGCACTCATTACTTCATGAGTATAAAAAGCTAGTTGTGCTTCAAAATAACGATATATTCTGAATCGGTGTTGACTATGTGTCAATAAATCGTTTTCTTCGAAGTAATTCATAATGTTCGAACACAGTATATGTTCCAAAATCCTAATGCAGCTCGACGTTAGGGATATGTACCTGTAATTTAGTGGATTGCTCTTGCTTCCCTTTTTGGGTATTGGTGTGACTTGATCAATTTTCCAGTCATTAGGTACGGATCTTTCTGTGAGCGAGCGGTTGTATATAATTGTTAGATATGGAGCTATTGTGTCAACAACTCTGAAAGGAACTTGGCATATACAATCTGGACCGGAGTCCTTGCCTTTATTAAGTGAGTTAAGCTTCTTTGCTACACCTAAGATATGTACTACTATGTTTCTCATCTTGGTAGTTGCTGTTTATTGGTATTCAGGGCTATTTACTTCGTCTACTTTGGTGAAGGAGTATCGGAAAACCATGTTTAATAACTCTGCTTTAGTGGCACTGTCATCAGTGACTTCACCGTTTTTATCGCGCAGTGAAGGTATTGATGGCGTCTTGCCACTGGGGTGCTTTATGTATGACCAGAATCGCTTTAAGTTTTCTGCCAGATTCCGAGACAGAGTTCTGTTGTGGAAATTATTAAAAGCATCTCGCATTGAAGTACACATTATATTTCGAACTTCTGCAAAGCTTTGCCAATCTTGGGGATTTTGCATTCTTTTA
Organism: Schistocerca nitens; assembly: GCF_023898315.1. NCBI lineage: Eukaryota > Metazoa > Arthropoda > Insecta > Orthoptera > Acrididae > Schistocerca > Schistocerca nitens. The sequence goes on along the minus strand of NC_064619.1, from coordinate 841,250 downwards.
AATTTGGCGAGCTTTTTTCGTTGCTTCTGTAACAGCGATCTGACCCTTTTTGTGTATCACGGGGGATCAGAACCACCACTTATTAATTTCTCGTATGTCTCTCAATTGCCGTCGATATTATCTCTATGAAATCATTCCACATCTTTTTTACGCTTACATGATCAGATCGGAAGGAGTGAAAACTGTCTCTTAAAATGGTGTTAAGAGCATTTTATCAACTTTTTTAAATACGTATACTTTGTGTTTCTTGCGTTCAACCTCTTGATGTGTCGATAAATACCGGCCGCAATATAACGAGCGTTTCTAGGTGCTTCATTCCGGAACAGCGCTGCAGCTGTGGTCGGAGGGTCGAATCCTGCCTCGGGCATGGACGTGTGTGATGTCCTTAGGTTGGTTAGGTTTAAGTAGTTCTAAGTCTAGAGGACTGATGACCTCAGATGTTACGTCCCATAGTGCTCACAGCCATTTGAACCATTTTTGTCGATAAATGAGCCATTTAAAGTATATGCGAGAGAGTAATAGAATAAATGTATGATGGATGAAACCCAACATGAATTCACGCCGAAGGGAGCCTTAACACGACCTACAACCAAATAAGTGTGTCAGTGGATGAAACTGTCGTGGTCTAGAATGAGAGGAGACGTTATTGTTATATCTCTCAAGAAGTGGGGCATAAGTAACACTCTCGATGGCAGTGAAGACCATGTTGTATATGAAGAGGACAACGATAGCGATAAAAAAGAAGAAGAAGAAAGTTAATACGTCAGGGATTTTAAAGATCAGTTCGGTTGCATAAACCAATAATTTCTTTTAAGTCTGGCTTTGCAATCTACACTCCTGGAAATTGAAATAAGAACACCGTGAATTCATTGTCCCAGGAAGGGGAAACTTTATTGACACATTCCTGGGGTCAGATACATCACATGATCACACTGACAGAACCACAGGCACATAGACACAGGCAACACAGCATGCACAATGTCGGCACTAGTACAGTATATATCCACCTTTCGCAGCAATGCAGGCTGCTATTCTCCCATGGAGACGATCGTAGAGATGCTGGATGCAGTCCTGTGGAACGGCTTGCCATGCCATTTCCACCTGGCGCCTCAGTTGGACCAGCGTTCGTGCTGGACGTGCAGACCGCGTGAGACGACGCTTCATCCAGTCCCAAACATGCTCAATGGGGGACAGATCCGGAGATCTTGCTGGCCAGGGTAGTTGACTTACACCTTCTAGAGCACGTTGGGTGGTACGGGATACATGCGGACGTGCATTGTCCTGTTGGAACAGCAAGTTCCCTTGCCGGTCTAGGAATGGTAGAACGATGGGTTCGATGACGGTTTGGATGTACCGTGCACTATTCAGTGTCCCCTCGACGATCACCAGTGGTGTACGGCCAGTGTAGGAGATCGCTCCCCACACCATGATGCCGGGTGTTGGCCCTGTGTGCCTCGGTCGTATGCAGTCCTGATTGTGGCGCTCACCTGCACGGCGCCAAACACGCATACGACCATCATTGGCACCAAGGCAGAAGCGACTCTCATCGCTGAAGACGACACGTCTCCATTCGTCCCTCCATTCACGCCTGTCGCGACACCACTGGAGGCGGGCTGCACGATGTTGGGACGTGAGCGGAAGACGGCCTAACGGTGTGCGGGACCGTAGCCCAGCTTCATGGAGACGGTTGCGAATGGTCCTCGCCGATACCCCAGGAGCAACAGTGTCCCTAATTTGCTGGGAAGTGGCGGTGCGGTCCCCTACGGCACTGCGTAGGATCCTACGGTCTTGGCGTGCATCCGTGCGTCGCTGCGGTCCGGTCCCAGGTCGACGGGCACGTGCACCTTCCGCCGACCACTGGCGACAACATCGATGTAATGTGGAGACCTCACGCCCCACGTGTTGAGCAATTCGGCGGTACGTCCACCCGGCCTCCCGCATGCCCACTATACGCCCTCGCTCAAAGTCCGTCAACTGCACATACGGTTCACGTCCACGCTGTCGCGGCATGCTACCAGTGTTAAAGACTGCGATGGAGCTCCGTATGCCACGGCAAACTGGCTGACACTGACGGCGGCGGTGCACAAATGCTGCGCAGCTAGCGCCATTCGACGGCCAACACCGCGGTTCCTGGTGTGTCCGCTGTGCCGTGCGTGTGATCATTGCTTGTACAGCCCTCTCGCAGTGTCCGGAGCAAGTATGGTGGGTCTGACACACCGGTGTCAATGTGTTCTTTTTTCCATTTCCAGGAGTGTAATAATGGAAATGGTAAAAATGTTATTTTTTAAGAAAATTGCTTAAAAGTTAAGGTGCGTCTTATAGTCTGCAGTGTGTTGCAGTCCGTAAAATACGGTACTTGCCCTACAGTTCAGAGACAGACTATACCCTTCGCCACGCACGTTAAGGTGGCTCACGTAGATGTGAACCACGCTGACGCCGGTAACAGCCCCACAGCCTTCGCCTCGACGATCACGAGCCGCGACTGCCCGTGCTTAATCTGCTGCCTTATTCCGCGGAGATCTCACGGTCTGAGATGGCACCCCGCCGCTGGCGCCAGTCTTCGTCGCGCCAGGATTACACGCTGATTAGCGCTATTTCTTAAACGGCCGCGTCTCTGTGAACGCAGACGAGCATCCGTCGCGTAAATCAGCCGGTGTGTGTGGGAGGAGCGGCCGCGTCACGGAGTTCATCAGACGGAGAGCGCCGCTGCCGCCGCTGCCGACGCCGCCGACGACGCCCCAGTGTGCTGCGCCGCTGTGTGGTGCGGTGTGGCTCCAGATGAGCGCCGAGTAATTGCGACGCCTCGCCTCGCCTCGCCTCGCGCTGCCCCGCAGCCCCCGCAGAGACCCGCCCACGTCGGCGGCTGCGCGCCTTTTGTCTAGCTCTCTCCGCCGGAAGACGAGCCCGCGTCCCACGCACCCGGCGCCCACTTCGTTGATGAGAAAGAAGCGAAAAGAAATATGGGGCAACGCCGAGCTGTGTGCCGGCGGTGGCGGCGGCGGCGGCGGCGGCGCCCTCAACCGCTCGCACACACGACGGGGCCGGGCAGCGACGAGAAAATGTCAGCGGTACTCTGCCAGGTGTGTGGGATCCCAGTATCTTTTTTCTTTCTTTTTTTTTTAAAAAGAAGAAGAAGACAGCGCATACTTAGGGAAGATTGGAGAAGTTGCTGAGTTGTAAGCTAATTTCTTAGAAATTTATTATATCATTGTATACTGTTAGTTTTTACTCGTACCCCCACGAAAACATTTAAGAATCGAACTCCCATGTATAAAACATCTGACTTAACAACTGAGTTACTTCAGAATATCAGACATGTGGCTATAAAACCATTCTGGTTGCAGACACGGAAAAGGCACTTTTTCACGGACCTAGATGTTAATATCTCCTGTGTTGCATGACACCATCACATATTATACTGAAAGATTCCTGTATCGATTCAGCAGAACGAAGTTATAAGAGGAGAAACGCACGAAAGCTCCATAATTAGGTTCCATGTCATAACAGCACATATTCAGTATGCAAGAAGACGTGTTCAGTACACTCATAGCCGGCTGGAGTCGCCGAGCGGTTCTAGGCGCTACAGTTTGGAATCGCGCGACCACTACGGTCGCAGGTTCGAATCCTGCCTCGGCCATGGATGTGTGTGATGACCTGAGGTTAGTTAGGTTTAAGTAGTTGTAAGTTCTAGGGGACTGATGACCTGAGCAGTTAAGTCCCATAGTGCTCGGAGCCATTTCTTGAGTACACTTGTAACGCAAAAGCTTCCAGTCAACATATCTGAATGCCAAATTTGCGATATCTTACAGCAGTGACAGGGCTGCTAGAGGTGGCGACCAGACGGGAAAACCACGGTAAATGAAACCATAATTTCCCAACTGTTTGGCCTAGCCACTCCAGTCTGCTGTGTATCGACAGCCGGGAGTGCTGCCATTTGAAAAATATCAAACAGCGTAGGTCACATATATGCCGCCTAATTTAGATCTTTAGTCACAGTGTTCAGTTGTGCACAGTATACCCAGTTAGGCGGTAGCTGCCAGGCATTACTCATCAGAAAATCAGAAATTTGTGGTAAGGTCTTATGGGACAAAACCGTCAGTCCCTAAGCTTACACACTATTTCATCTAACTTAAAGTATCTTACGCTAAGGACGACACAGACACCCATGCCCGAGGGTGGACTCGAGCCTCAGACAGGGGTTACTCATCAGAAAAAGAGCACTTGCAGACCAATATGAACCAGCCTGCAGGCACCACACAAATTTACTGTCATAGTTGCACGCCTCTGCCTGAGTCACTCTGTACGTAGTCCACTTGCCACTCCCACACCATTAGGTCACTCACTGGGTAACTCACATCTGCTCATAGCCACCTCCCTGGCGTGCTGCCGGTTTGAACCTGGATAGTCAATCCCTTGTGAGACGTGGGTTTCAGCCTGGCTTGTCTAGTTGCCGAGGCAACCGCGCTCGAGCAGGGACACTGTCACCATCCATTGCCCCATGCGGACGTACACTGACGAACCAATGCATTACGGTCACATGCTTAATAAGTTGTCAGTCCATCTTTGGAACGCAATGCGTCATCGATTTTGCGTATCATGCATCCGACAGTTTGTTGGTAGGTTTGCGGGGGCATGCCACGCCAGATGTCCACACGCCAGTCATGTAATTTCCTTAAAAGTAGGCTGCTGATTTGCGTACGCGGTGATGGCATCCGATAGCGACACAAATGGATTCTGCTGGATTCAAATGAGCAAATTTCGTGGGCAAGATATCAATGTGAGTACTGTGCGATGATCCTCAAACCACTGTAGCACTGTTCTGACTTTGAGACACGGACAACTGTCCTGTTGCAAGATGACACTGCCAGCAGGGAAGACATCAAGCATGAAGACGTGAAGGTGGTCCACAGCTGCCAGCAACTACAACAGGTCCCATGCAGGTCCAGCACAATGTCTCCCGTAGTATAATACTGCTCAGGCTGTGTCTTTGGTGTGGTGCACATATTGAAACGCTGTTCCCGTCTATGATGGCACTTCTGGAGACGACATCGACTTGGTGTAGCAAAATTTGATTCATCCGACGAGGCGACACATTTGCATTGATCCACGGTCCAGTCTCTATGATCCCATGGCCACTGCAATTGTAATTGAAGATGTCGTTGGTCCAACATGTGAACATGTAGGGGTTGTCTGCTGTGGAGCCCCATGTTCAACAATGTGCGGTGAACGGTGTGCTCCAAAACACTTATTCGTGCATCACAATTGTGCTCTTTCAGCAGAAATGCAACAGATCGACACCTACCCTGCTTCACAGAGCAGGAAAGTCTCTAAATCCCACGATCTGTGGAGAGTCGTGGACGTCCAACCACATATCACCCAGCGGTAATTTCACCGCCATTCTATCGCTTTCCATAGATGCTCACTGTAGTAGTCCATGAACTATCACAGCGATTGAACATTCGACAGCTACGCCATCTTAGAAATACTCGTTCACAGGCTCTGGGTAGTAATACCACCTTTGTCAGTAGATTTCCCCTTTTGCGGCCCGTGTCGTGGTTAGAAAGATTCCCCATCCCTCTTTGAACCACTTATATACTTTTCTCACCGTGTTACGCTCCGCAACCCCACCAGGCGTCATTCAAACTCGCGACGGGCAGTGGTCGTATTGTTTTGGCTTAGATGTTTCTCCTGTTCTTGACGCAGGAAGAGCACATATCCTTACCACCGGCCATGCTGGAAACCGCGGGGTGCTTTCCACCACAGCTACAGTAGGTCAGCAGCAGCCACAGCTACCTTCTGTGGCCCATCGTCAATAGCTGCCGCCGCACAACGTCAGCGTTCTTCTACTGTGTCATTGCAGCACGCAACAACAGCTGTCATTGCAAACGCACTGGAATGCTTCAGCGACCATTACCGACTACATCATGGGGGCCACCGAATCCTCCTCTGCCTTTGATTCCGTCACTGTCTTTGTAATAAATAAAAGACTTTCTTAACCAGGAATATTTCTCCTATGTTCCACCATAGGATACCTACTACCACCAATGTATCTCACTGCAGTACACTAGATCCTGCTATACCAGTAGTGCAGTACGCTCGCGACCATAGGTGTCACGTTCCTGAACCTTACATGATGACAGAACTGGTTACTGCAATTTTAACGTCCATCATCCATGGAGAAGATAGTTGAGCTACTACGGACAATGGGGTTGTGAATGTCATCACCAACTCCAATTTGCAGATTTGACGGCATAATGCAGTGAGTGGGCTTACTGTTTCGTTGCCCTTCACTAATCATGCACTTGAAGATGACAGAGATAATGGTTTGCCACAGGAATATAAAGGTACAGTTTGTGAAGGTTAATAGACCTGCCGGCCTTTCACAGGGGAAACAGTACTGGCATGCGGCCAGTGAGATCCACGTATAGCAACCTGTTAGATTACAATGCATCTTGCGCACTGTCAGCGCTTGTTAGGTGTAGTATGTTTGCCGCTATTTTCATTCCGTCGAGCAGTGTTCAGAATCGAGATGAATGATGATTCAGTGCAAAAGTTATAAACATCCTGTAGCTATTTTAGATTGCCTGTGGTTTCCTTGCTTTTCTTCTTCTTGTGTGTGCTTGTAATTTTCTTACAGGTAAATATTTTTCAATGTCAGAGTCAGGTATGTAGGGTGTTTCCTCACGAGGGGCATTTCAAGCTTTGACAGAGCAAGTAAAGATGCTGACAGCAGATGACATGCAGTTACACAAGAAACTTGCCGCAGTAGAAGAAGCAAAAGCTTCATCCATTACAGCTGCTCCACGGTTAGATTCAACTGCTGCCAGTCCGACTAGCCATATTTTGGGCAGGATAACCAAGTATCTGCTGGCATTCGAGGGTGACTTAGAAGCAGCCACAGTGCTGGGCGTCTGGACATATGAAAAGCTTTAGCAGATGCCCAGGCTACGCTTAATGTATCACGATGGTTTCCAGAATGCATATAGATTCTGGCAGCTGAATGAACCACAATAGTACTAAGTTCTTTTGAGAGGAGCTCAGTCGTGAAGCGTTAATATAAGTAGAGAGTATTTTGGACCGGATCAGAAAAATAAATGCTCAAAGCTGTAGGTTCATGGGAAGCACAAAGGCAGACATGATTACTTTTCATGAGGCTGAACATAAAGCGTTGGATGCTTTTTTAAGGCTACTTACACGCGAGTCGATCAAGAGAGCGCGTATGGAAGACCCAAAGGATTTGACTGCCGCCAGTGGGGTAGCTATGCTGCTAGAAGAGGTACATGTGGCGACAGAAATACAGGAGAAAGAGGCGTGTTTTCTACACACATAGAGTATTATAGATATGTGTGCACAGGCCACATTCGGAAGCAGTGTCGCAGCCACAATGCAGTATGTGCAGAGTGGTGGGTCACAGCGAACAAGACGGTAGGAATGAGAAACAACATGGGCAGGGACAAAACAGATGGTCGCTAAACAGCAACAGGGCTTACGGATCTGCCGGGTTGTGTTTCCAATAAATTTCAACATTATGAAGACGTATGTGGAGGGGTGGAGGGGGAGTTCTGCTTAGATGGTACAGAACATTAGCTATTATTAGACACAGGGGCCTACGTCCGTGACGAATGTGGACTTCTTGGGCAGGAGGAGACTGAACTCTTCACGTAATAGATTACATATAATAGAAAATAATTATGTGACATCACTTGTTCAACGATGCTCAGTTTTCGCATTGGAGCAAAGCATTTCCGAAAGAATGTGGAAGTTTTTCTCCTTGTACATGTGGGGTACTGTGCAATCTTGGGGTCGGATTCCTTAAGCAGACATCACACAAAAAATTAATATCACAGAGAACACTGATAAACTTAATCGAGCACTGTTCGACTTGCAGAGACTGCTATCAACGATATACTGTTGCAACATGCACCTGTCATGAGAGCAGAAACAAGTAAACTACACTTGTTAAGAGTCAGTTCATTGGATAAGTGTCACAGGACACAGAAGAATTTGAATAAGTGAGGTCAGAGACCTACCGAGCAATATCTTCCTTGTAGTAGAGCCATTAATAAACAATGATGAGATACATACGTGGCACTGTTTTATACATACGAGCATTGCTCATATGCAAGACAGCTGGGAACGTGTGGTTTCTATCAGTAAGGATAATTGCAGCACCAAGTGAAGTAATTTTAACAAAAGGGTTGTTAGTTACAATATGGACGTTCTGGGTGAGAACAATTTAGACGGATCAAATTTGGATGTCAGCTGTAAGCAAACTGTCAACACAGCAGCATTAATGTCAAAATATTAGCATTTCAAGGGAGAAGACAGGATAGCTATAGAGAAGTTATTCATAATGCTTCCTGATTCTTTCATTCTAGAGGGCTAATGCTGGCAACCCCCATAACATGGCAAAGAATCCTAATTGAGGGCAAAACTCCTGTGTATCAAAAACAGTGCAGAGTATGCCACCATTTGCATCCAATAACGAAGGAGTTTGTTTATCAGAAATTGAATAATGGCATTATCCATGCGGAGTACTAGTTGATATTGTGTACAAGAATTCGTTAAGAAGTCCAAAAAAAATTGAGCTATTGTTGTGATTATCGTTATTTGAACGCTAAAATGATGACAGATGCACGTCCAGTACCAAATATTGTAAAAAGACTAGACAACTTCGATCAATGCAAATACTTTTCCACAATAATCCTGCAAGACTGGTTACCGTCAGTTGGAAGCAGGGGCGGAGCATTGGCCAAAAACTGCATCTACTATCTCCTGGGGTCATTACCAATAATGGTGAATGTCATTTTTTCTAAAGGTTGCATTAGCCGCATTTCATCGATTTCTAGATTGACTGTTAAGAAGTCTAAGGCCTGATCAGTATCGTCTTTACCAAGGATATCAAGGAATGCACAAACCAAGTAGACGAAATTTTTAAAATGCTGCACTCAGCAAACTTAACGGTGAATACTGGTAACTGCCACTTCGAGTTAACAGAAGTGAACTAGCTATGCCATGTGATTACCCAAGAATGTTTAAAAACCAATCTGAGAATGATACATGCTGTGCATGATATACCCCCCTCCCATCCCACAGACTACTAAATAGCTACAGTCATTTACTGGATTTGCCAACTATTACAGAAAATTTGTGATGAAACATGTGGGTGCTGCCAGACCATTGACACACTTATTAAAGAAGGATGTAAATTTTCATGGGCAGCTGAATATCAAGCCACATCTGAGAAAACAAAGGAGGCACTAATAACTAGCTCTGTATTAGTATGTCCAAATTGCAAGCAGCAATTTATTATGTTCTGTGACATTAGTAGCAGCATAGTAGTGTGTGTTTTAAGCCAGAAAATAAATATAAAAGAGCAATCAATAGCTTAAATGCCTGGACAATTAAGTAAAGCAGAAAAAAGTTACTCATGCACGGAAAAGGAGATGTTGAGTTTAACATCTGCAGTCACATACCTCAGATGTTATCTGTATTTCAGGGAACTGCGAGTCTTAACTGACAACACAGCGTTAAAATGTCTATTAAAGTAAAAGATCTCTTAAGCAGGTTGACTTGATGAACATTGAAATTCAACGAATTCGACTTTCTAGTAATTCGCAAACCTAGCAGGAAATAAGGTAATGCACTGTTAAACTTAACTGAGCACTGTTCGACTTGCAGAGACTGCTATCAACGATATACTGTTGCAACGTGCACCTGTCATGAGAGCAGAAACAAGTAAACTACAGTTGTTAAGAGTCAGTTCATTGGATAAGAATGGTGTAATAAGAGTACTTGTCTGGAACCTTACAGAATGGCAGAATGTGTGAACTATTGACACAGACTTCAAGCTATTCAAAACACATCCACAGTTCACTATTCACAATGGATTGCTATGTAGCACAATGAAACTTGGTCCATGCATCATGGTGCGTGCTGCACTACAAGAAGAAGTGCTGAAATATGCTCATAACTATATGCCATCTGGGCACGGACGACAAAGAACAACTTACTGTAGGGTAGCCGATTGGTTTAGGGGAGAACACAAGGGAAGGATGTCAACTAGTATATGGAAATTGTGTACCACGTGTACAACATGCTGATTTAACCCATGAACAAGTACTGCTTCAGACATTACCAGTGGTGTTCAAGCCAGTTGAAATGGATGGGATGGACGTCATGGGCCCATTTAGTGTACAACCACTACATGTTGACTGGTTGAGACATTATTTTGCCGTATATTGTAATGACGGCCATTCGAAATCAGCAAGCAAATAAAGTAGCACAAGCAACGATTAACTGCTTATTGAAGTTTGGCATCCCCAATACGATTATTCCTGATTGGGGCATAAACTTCATGTCAGAGCAAATGAAACAGATGTGTAAACTGTTACGATTAATAGTCACCATAACGACTGGGATGTTTACCTACACAGTGTCGCTTCTGCATGTAATTCAAAGATCCATGGTAGTGTTGTGCTCTCAACATACAAGATGGTATACAGAAGAAAGATGCCATCACATTTTGATGTTATTAAACATAAGATATGAAAAAATAGCTGAAATTTCGCTCAAATACTAAAAGACGTATGAAAGCAGGTGTGGAAGGTAAACACTAAGGAACCCAGGTGCCAAGAGAAAAATGGGATGGCGTACTGCTATGTTACCAGAGTATGGAATAGGCCTATAAGTAATGTTAATAAGCACCTACTTACTTCAACAATAATAGTGCATAAGGCACCTGACGGAGCGGAGTGTACTGCTGGTACGACTGTCTGATACTCCATTTCTTGTTCCATTCGTGAATTTCGCAAGGGAAGAGTGACTGTCAATAAACCTCTGTATTAGCTCTAATTTCTGTAATTTCGGTACATATAGGGGAGTAAGTAGTCTGTTTTACGTCTCTTACTGGAACGTACCCTCTCGGCATTCAATAGTACACCACTACTTGATACACAGTGCCACTCTTGTAGCGCCTGCCACTGGCGTTTGTTGAGCATCTCTGCTGGCTGAGTCTCGACTAACCGAGCCTTGAGGAAACACATAGCACTTGGTTGGTAACAGTACCATAATGATGAGCAGCATTCAAGAATCAGCCGAATAATTGCTCAGTAAGCCACTTTTTCCGTGGATCTCTACTTCCTTAAAATTCTTCCTATGAATCTCAATCTAGCATCTTCCCTTCACATTATTTTCTTTATTCTGTAATTCCACTTAAGATCCCTCTGCATGGTTACCCCTTCATATTTTGCTGTAAATATTGTTTCCAGCAATTTTTCATGAGTTGTGTAGTTTTACCATGTCAGCACAGTTTGCTACAGTTTGTTTGCCTTGAGAGTCAACTACTCATCCTTATACCAGTCTCAGTCCTGTGCAGGTCCTTTTGTCAAACGCTACAGTCTTCTGGGGTCGCTACCTTCCTGTAGGCAGCCACTTCGTATGTGAATAGCCTTAAAGAACTTCCGACGTATTCTACTACATAATTTATATTTATTCTAAATGTTAATGGTCCTATCGCCTTTACTTGCGGCATTCCTAAAATTACTTTTACATCGGTCGATTTTATTCCTTTAAGAGCGACGAGTTGAGCTCTCTCTGTAAGAAAATCTTGAATCCAGTCACCAATCTGGCCTGATAATCGGCAAGCTCGTAGTTTTTTTTTCGCTAAACGGCAGTGTGTCACAGTACTGAGTGCCATCCTGAAGTCAAGGTAGACGGACTAAACCTGAGCGCTGATGTCTGCCGCACTGTGGATCTGATGGAGCGAGCTGAGTTTCCCAAGACCCCTGTTTGTTAAATCCATGGAGAAGATTTTCGTTTACCAGTGAGGATAAAACATGTCACATAACTCTACAACAGATTAACATCAATGATATATCCTTAAAATTACGTGCATCTGTCCTATGATCCTTCTTGAAAACAGTAATGACCCGGGATTTTTTTCAGTCGTTAAGTACCCTTCGCTGCCCCAGAAGCCTACGATAAGCTGTTGCTACTAGGGTACAATTTTTTTTTTTTGCATAGTCTCAGTAGAATCTAACAGTATCTCATCTGGCACTGATGCCTTTCCACCACTAAGCGATAGAGGGTGCTTTATTATTCCGCGAGCACTTATCTGAATATCTACCACTCCGATGTTCTTACGACTGAAAGGAGGCACTGTATTACGATCTGCCATGGAAAACAATTTCTGAAGGCCTAATTCCCAGAGTGAGATTATTTCGATCCTTTTACTGTTTTTATAATTAGCTTTTTTAGTCAGATCGTTTGGCCAAATTTTACTTTCAGAGTCATTGAGGGCTTCTCTCAATGTTCTCTTTGCGCTTATATTCGCTTCGTTCAGCTTGTCAGCGAGGTTTTGACTTTCCTTGAATCTTTGATGAAACTCTCTTTGTTTACGTAGCGGTTTTGTAATACGGTTATTAAATCTAAGAGGTTCCTTCCTATCCCTTCAGACATTGTTGGAAACAAATTTTTCTAAGGCATATTGAACGCTGCTTTTGAATTTCTTTCCATTTCCGCTCTACATCTTCGTCTTTTCCACTGATTATTTGATGTTGACTACGCCGATACTCATCAGTTTGTATCCTGTCACTGTTGCTAAGGAAACATGAAAAAACTAACATCGTGATATCAAGGACCATACCAAGTTGTAGAAAAACCGTTACTAGTAAACACTAAGTTACTATTGACAAAGCGGACAACCATTGTCCTGTGTTCATTATGCCTTTAAAGCCGCTTTGGAAACTTTACCACCAGTGCCAGTAATACTGCCACGACAGAAGGTATGGGACAAGAGCGCAAGTAAACAGTCAGAAACTCGTTGCTGGCGGCGCGTGATATACCTTACGAACTCAGGTGACGTACATAAGGAAGTAGCCTTATTTGTATAGCTCCGGAATATTTATTGTACATGACTATTTATGTGCGAGATCCACAGCATATGTGAGTGTTGTGGTAGATTACGTTGTGTTCGTATAGTTTTCTTATTTTTCTGAGGTTCTTCTTTTTTGCTAGTATCGGGAGATGCATGTTTTCATGTTGATATGTTTCCTAGTGACAGGCTTAGCAGGCAATGCAAAGCTTGGGTAGAACAAAGTTAAATAAGCGTAACAGAAAGAGATGTGTCGTTATTGGTATGTAACAGCGGAGATTGGGTGTCTGGTTTTTTAGAGGGGAAAGAGACAGCGATGTTGATTCCTTTTCCCCAGGTGGCGTTGTTAATTTCATCGCTATTCTCATTTCTGCTAATTTTCATTACTTTTGCCTTTCTTCTATTTACTCTGAATCCATATTTTGCACTCCTTAGACTGTTCCTCCCATTCAGCACAATCTGTAATTCTTCTTCACATTCACAGACGACAGCACTGCCATCAGCGAATCCTATTATTGATATTCTTTCACTCTGAATTTTTCTCACTCTTGAATCTTCTTTTATTTCCGACAATGCTACTTCGATGTAGGGTAGATGGTACAGTAGGGCCAATGACTGCACCGCTGCCTTACACCCATTTTAATCGGAGCACTTCTCCTATTCTTCTCACAATCTCGAACCTCTAGGACCATTCTACTTTGTGGAATACTTTCTCTACGAGCGTGATCTCATTTTTCTTCAGTGTTGCTTCCACTCTCAAGCGGAACGTCAGAAATGCCTCTCTGGTGCCTTTAATTTTCCTAAAGCCCAACCGACTATAATTTAACAGATTCTCAATTTTCTTTTCTATTTTTCTGTTGGTGAGCGAACTCCAATTTTTCCGATTTTGTTGTTGCGGTCATGAAGAAATTTGTCTGTGGGAGGAAGCTGTACGTTGCCCGACACCTGCCGGAACGTACTGCCTCGGAATTCGGAATGTCAATACAGAAGCTCTCCGTGATGCAGGGCCACGGGATGATCAGCAGTACTGAGTGAAGCAAGTGGTTTGTAAGCCACGGTTTGTCAGCAAGTGGTTTGTAAGGCTGAATTACGTTTCCCTCAAACTCTTCCAGTGAATTTTCGACTGTTATCGTGTTTATTGTTATACTGTTATGTTACTTGTTTCACGTCGTCATACCCTTTTATGTTCTTTCGAATGGTTACTCCTAGGTATTTTACAGTAGTTATTGTTTCCATTGATTTGTCACCGATAGCGTAATCGAACAGTAATGGATTTTTTCGTCTGTTTGTGTTCAATACGTTACATTTGTTTACTTTTATTTCAACGGCCAGTTCTGCATCTATCATCTATTCTCCTTACGTCTTCTTGCAATTCAGTGAAATATTCTGGCATTGGTACGTTACTGGCAGCAGCCCCATGGAGGTTCTTACGTTACTGAGTTGATCATTTAACCTTCTGCTTACCAGAAAATCTGTATAGCGTAGCCTACCTGTCGGGCCTCTCAGGCCTGTGATGTTTACATTGACATAAATTGACAGTTATTATGTGAACGACTTTAGAGGTATAAATACACTTTACCAAAAATACCTATTTAAAGTTCACATTAAAAAAAACACAATTTTTATACTTTTGCTGGTGGCTTTTATTCTTATTGCAAATTGGCGCAGGGTCTACAGACAACAGCAGAATGTTCCGAGCATTCCGGTTTGGTGCACTTACAGCAGGTAATCTGACTTTTACTGTCTTTCTTCGACGCACAATATGTACATCTTCCCATTCTCTTAGCTGGTAGTTTCACTGCCCTTCCTGGATCCGGTACCCTTAATGAATTCATTGACTTCTTTACCGATGCTGGTTGCATTCCTAAATTGATGATGAAAATTCGACGTCTCATTTTTTTATTGGTAGCCAGCATCAACGAAATTTTGTATGAATTCACTGCACTTACATCGATCCTGTTGAAGAAAATCGCCATTGGCCAGCGCCTTGTTTTTTCTTCATGATGTGGCATAGCATCTTCTCGTCCATGGTATCAATGTGCCCCCTTGTGGCAGTGCATGTCATTATAATTTCGGGTTTCTTTATATGTGATGATGACACCGGCGGCTGGTCACGGAGAGAGCTAAGGACGCTGACAACTTTCTCTTTCTTACTAACATAAGAGGCTATTATCACATGTGGTTGAAAACCAAATAATGTAGAGTACACTTTACGTCCTTCAGGTGTGATGAAATCGCCATTCAGTTCGCCTTTGTTTTTCCGGACAGTACCGATTAGTGTCAGATCAACAAGAAATCAGGTAAATCGAGAGATGCGAAAAAATTATCACAGGTGATATTACGTCCGGGTTTTTCATGTTCAGTCATGAGGGTTTTCACAACATTCTCTTCGCACGGCTCCGGTCTCTTCCTCCTTCCGCCAGTACATTTCCATGTTCCAGCAGTATCTTGATGCACTGTCACGTATGGCTCACAACTTTGTTCCGTATCTACCAGGTTTTAATGTGATGTGTTATCGAAAAAATGGACAGCGACATCCAACATGACCAACATTTTATCTACGGTCAGACACCGTTCTGGAATGTAGGTATCAGTAAGAGTAATTCCACGTACCCCAAGAACTTCTCTGATTCGTTACATTTTGTCACTTCGTCACACTGCTGCATTGTCAAAGTACAACACCCCTCAGAATAGCACGGAAGCGGTTGCGAGACATGGTTTCATTGAACAGTGGTCGGCCACTTTCCACACTCCAAAGCTGACTGATACCCGCATTCCCTGACTTGTAAACTCCAGTCAGGATCAGAACACCACGAAACTTTTTCGTTTCATGCATATCTACAACCACTCAGTCCTTGTAAACGATTCGACCTTCCCTTTTGGTCCACATACACATTTTGCCAATGAGGGGTAGACGAAAGAACAACATAAAACAAGGTTCTTAGTTATCACAATTCTTAATCGAATAATTTGTAGGTCCTTGGTCTTCTTTCAATACATCTTTTTCGCTCCACCTACCAGAAACTCGATTTTGTGAAGCTAGCCCATATTTCATTCCCATTACGAGAAAACAAGAAGTCACGATCAACAGAATTTGCATTAAATTGTTCTTCTAGATCTTCGTAAAGGTGTTCTTCATTATCGTCATCTTTGTGTAGTGCTGAGTTTTCCGCGACATCTATCTCATTATCATCACCACTAGGAGATTCACTGTCATTAGGTGGGTTTTCAGAATCAGAAGACAGCTCCAACAATTCCGTTATCTCCTCATCTGATAGTCCTCTTCTCCGTAACATTTTCAGTTTGTAAAACAGGCAACTGTTATGCACCAAAATAAACATGTGCTTATCACAATAAGGACTGTTGAACAGTGATAGAATATCGGCGTGTGGCAACAATGGCAAATGACGTAACAGAAGCTGCACAGACAGACATCTGGCTGTTGAAAAATTGCTTCTTGCCGCAAGGGCCTGCGAGGCCCGTAAGGGAGAGAGCACTTTAACACAAAGCCATAGGCAAACTCTTGTAATCTTTTCCCAAAATTATGACTAGTTTGACAAACTAGCCAAAGTCTAAAAACGTCATTGAAATAAAATAAATGTATAGTTACTAATAGAGAAGATATTTAACATCACGGACGGCCTCCGAGACACGACGGTAGGTAAAGTACAGTATCCGTAGATTTTCTGTCGTTCAGAGCGGCGTGTTGAGTGGTATCTACTCGAAATTCCTGAATCGAATCACAAGCATGGTCAGACGCTCGGTAATGTCGTACGGTTTTCATTAAACGACGGTAAGAAACTATCTTAAATGCCTTCTTGAAAACAAGTAAGTCAACATCAACCAAGACGCCATTCTGTACGACGTTCTGGATCTCATGGAGGAACAGAGCGAGCTGTTTCAGAAGATAAATGGTTTTTGCAGAGAAAATTTTCATTTTCCAAACCCATCATAAAACATGTGTAGTAATTCTATAAGAAATTTAAGTCTGCGATAAGGAGCCTATAGGCATGTGCGTATATTCTATGCACCTTCATGGAAACGGAAATGACCCGCGTTTATCCCAAGAGCCAGGCGGCCTTCATTGCTGAAAAGACCTAGTAAGGGTGCAACTCCTTTAGCATAATGACTGTAAAATCTCAAACGTATCTCACACGGAGTAGATGCCTTTCCAATACTGAGCAATTTTCAATTCCGTCTCACTTCTCTCAGTATCTGGCATTTCGTTCTCAAATACTGGGGCGTACTCTGACGTCACTCTAAAAGTTGGTCAGAGCTAGGCTTACCATATTTTTTGCGTCCAACCCAGGACATATTTTCGGGATTAATAAATAAATCGCAAACTGGGATAGAGACATGAGAACAGCGTGTACCAGCCTGATATTTATTTTCCTTTTCAGCACACTGCACGTGTAAAATTAAACACTTATTTTTTAGCTCGACAAAACGTTAAAAGTCTTCAAAACGGAATTATGGCGGCAGCGTTCGCATCTAAAGAATGACCTTCCGGGATATAACAAGATTATTTGCATCCTTAAATTGCTGCAAGCCACGAGACCGATGAGTCTTAGGGGTAGTGGAATGCCCCTAGAGGGGAAACAGTCTGCCATAATTGGATAACCTGGGCAGCCAGAACGCTTCAATTGAACAAACATTTCCGGAAATTATAATTCTGATCTCACACAACACGAAATTGCCTACGGACGCACTCTGCAGGCAATCCCTCTGCTCACAAAAAAGCGTTGCTCTAGTCGGATACACACTCAAGCCACAGCTGTCATCTTGGTCTGACTGCAGATCATTAAGTACTGGCCGCGGAGTACCGTATCCACGCGACATGTGCTGCCACCTTCTAGATATGTACAGGCGCGAAATTCTGCCGTTTGCGACTTATTTTTTATCACCGTCGTACTTCGTGCAGTTTAATGAAACATTAAGTTTAATTATTCAGTTTTGACTTTCACTAGGCATGTTTCCAGAAACAGTGTTCTTGTTTAGCAATGTGATATGAAACTGCAGTCTCTTTAGCAGTGTACTCCAGATAAATATTTTTCACATCTTTTGCTTTAAAAAAAGTTCTTACGTTTGGTGATGCAGTCCCATGTTCAACCATTTTCACGTGGTCATTAATATGATTCGTTCCTTTATGTGCAAGAGAAAATCCTACAGTACACAGTTTGCAGTAAAGATGTTCACTGTTACTTTCATTACACAATTTCTAAAACTTGTATTCCGCTTGCAGGTTAACACTAAACACACACATTCTGTTGCTCATTGCTACTTGATGAAACAAAACACAAATAAAAAAGATGAGATACGTATATGCGCGTTACTTCACACACGAAAACAAGATGAACACTTTGATTACGCTGTTGTGTTGCCAAATGACTAACAATAAGTGAAAAGTTGCGGCGAACCGGTAGCCACGCCTCCCCGTCGGCGTCAGTGCTGGCCGCAAGGTTTTCTGAGAGAGCCATCGTCGTAAGACAGCGATTAAAAAGACGGTGTCGAACCTGTGGGTCTAACATTCAAGAAAAAATCCTCGACAGTCGTAAAACTCTGAAAATCTGGACAATTTTGAAGCTTCCTTGGAAGACTACGTTTCGGTAGTTTTGGTACACAACATAAATAACGTCGTAAGTGGTAGTATTACAGTTAGTACTGGTAGCATTGATAAGGAACGAAACATAAATGAATGTGTTAGAGAGAATCTGGGCGCCGACGATTTTTTTTTTCACACAGTTAGAGCCACACATCATTCAGTGTTAGAGTACTGAGTACTTTATATCCTTACAGCATATAAATTGCATTTTATATGTAATACTTATTAGTTGATCTGCAACAATGTCTGCGCTTCTATGTGATACAAAAATATATGTAAATGAATTCCCATGCTTCTTGACAGAGCGTAGGGAACATTACGGAAGACCCGCACTGCCATACTAGGCAAGGTCCTAATGGAGTTGGTATTTGTTGTTATTTTGTACTCAGTGAAACGGTTCATCATCATGATCAAGGCAAGAGGTTCTTGTTATTATTGAGAAACGTGAAAATTGTTTATGAATTACAAAACCAAGTTTTTTGTAAGTGAGACAAAATGTTGAAGCGATGTTTGACCTATTTTATTTTATTAAACCCTTTTGTTGAGGAAAATGCGCGTTCTAGCGCTATATAATAAATCTGCATTGTTTCCTTTATTTTTAGTGTAACATCACTTCAGAAATCAATATTTTTTTTAATAAAACCTGAATTAAACATTGACTGTTTCATTTTTGGTTCAAATGGCTCTGAGCACTATGGGACTTAACTTCTAAGGTCATCAGTGCCCTAGAACTTAGAACTACTTAAACCTAACTAACCTAAGGACATCACACACATCCATGCCCGAGGCAGGATTCGAACCTGCGGCCGTAGCGGTCGCGCGGTTCCAGACTGTAGCGCCTTTAACCGCTTGGCCACCCCGGCCGGCGTTTCATTTTTGCTATAATACTGTTTACGTTTAAGCAACAGACAGAGGGGTAACTATGTACAACAAAAATGTTGTGTAGGTTACCTGGCCACGTTTTACATATCCTCACTCAGTTTCTAGGAAAATCTGGTAAGACCCTAACTGCAACTCTAAAGAAAGCTATCGTTATGACGTAACGCCGAATAGATATGCAACACAACCAACATTCAGGTAACGCGTATATTGACAAAAGCTTCTAGGAAAACTACCGTAGTCTCTACTTACTTACGATGGTCTACAGTAAACTACAGTAGTTTTACAGCTCTTACCGTAAAAGCTGAGCTACCCAAGAATGACTCACGACCCGCCCTCGCAGCTTCACTTCTGTCAGTATCTGAGCTCCTCCCTTCCAAACTTCACAGAAGCTCTCGTGTGAAATTCGCAACTCTCGCACTCCTGGAAGAACGGATACTGCAGAGATATGGCTTAGCTACAGGATTAGGAATGTTTCCAGAGTGAAATTAAGGGGTTGTGATTTATTCTTGGGCAGGTCAGTTGGTAGAGCACATTCCTCCAAAAGACAAAGGTTCCGAGTTCTAAACTCGGTCCAGCTTACAGTTATAATCTGCCAGGAAGGTCCATACCAGGGCATACTCCCCCAGAGAGTGGGAATTTCATCCCGGATCACTGTGCTGCCCCAGACGGCACCGAAAGACGAGGACTGTGCGGCAAGGCCAGTGCAGCGAGAGCGTGCGCGGCGGACTCACCTGTCGGAGCCGGAGCTCCTCACTCGGCCAGGCAGTAGAGGCGGACCCGGGCCACGCTGTACCCGAGCTGGAGGCCCGCAGGGCGACGCCAGTTTCCCGGCCCCGGCGGCGGCTGCAGCTGCGCCTGCGGGGGCGGCGGCTGCGGCTGCCCCAGGCCCGGCGGTACCTTGGCGGCGCGCGCGCTCGCCCCGCCGCCGTTCCACCCGTACATCTGTTGCACTGCAACGCGTCACGCAACAGCGCTCACTCAGCAACACATGCAGACGATCCAAGCCAAGCTGGGCGGGGGAGGGGTGGGGCGGGGCACAGCCGTGCTGAGGCGGGGGCGCAGTCGGCGCTGCCCTGCCGCCGTCTGCCATTCTTCGGGGAGCATGCGGCCGAGGGCGCGCCGTGGTGGGCGGCACCAGGACTGGAAACCACTGGCGTGCGGGTAGCACGCACACCTCACGCTTACTGCCAAGTCTACGTATAGATTTCTCCGGTAGAGCGGGGGGCACACCCCTGGCCACTATAGCTGCAGCATCACGAAGGACGGCAAATAACAGTGTACAGTATAGTAGGAAGAATGTATGATTAAATTTGTACGTGATTTGGGAGCGTACAGGACCATGCACAACGAAGAAATTATTCGAGTGGGACGGAAATCCGTAGATGTGATGTCCACGCACAGACAAAGAAATGGTTATAATTTCAGAAAAATTACGTAATTTATTCAAGAGAAAGAGTTTCACCAGTTCAGGAACTCAATAAACTGTTGGTCACCCTCTGATCGTTACGCAAGTAATTACTCCGTTTGACACTGATAGAGTCGTATGTCCTCCTGAGGGATGTCGTGCTAGATACTGTGCAACTGGTGCGTTAGAGCGACAAAATCCCGAGCTGGACCCAAAAAGATCCAAACGTTCTCAACTGGGGGGAGGTCTGGTGACCTTGCTGGCCGAGGTAGTGTATGGCAAGCACGAAGAGAAGCAGTAGAAACTTTCGCCGTGTCATCTTGCTGAAATGTAAGCCCAGGGTAGCCTGCCACGAAGGGCAGCAAAACGAGTCGTAGAATAGCCCTGAGGTACCGCTGTGCTATAAGGGGGCCGTGGATAACAACCGACGGGGTCTTGCTATGAAAAGGACTCGAACCCCGACCATCACTCCTGTTTTTTGGGCAGCACAGCGGCCGAGAGTCACATTAGTATACCGTCATTGTTTGGAGTGTCTGCAGAGATTGCTGAAGACAATACTACTCCACTCAATGAGACTCCAGGCGGGAGACGTGTCTACAGACGCACCAGACAGCGGTGGGAAGCGAAATTGACTTTCACCCGCCGTTAGTCCGACATGATGGTTTGGCATGCAGTTTCATTTGATAACATCCTTCCATGAAATTAAATGGCCTCTGTCTTTCGCGGCACCCTTACAGCACAGCGGTACATCGACGATATTCTGCGCCCCGTTTCGTTTCCCTGCAATGCAAGCCATCCTCACCTCAGTTTCCAGCAATGTACTGCCCGCCCCAACACACCAAGTGTTTCTACTGCTTGCCTTCGTGCTTACCAAACACTACCTTAGCCACCAACATTGCCAGATATCTCTCCAATTTGCAGCATTATGGACAGGGCCTTCCAACCAGCTAGAGCGCCATTTCGGCAGTATTTGGCACGATAATCCTCAGGAGGACTTCCAAAAACTTTTTAAATCAATGCCGAACTAAATAATTGCTTGCATAAGGACCAGAGGTAAAACAACCAGCAACTGTCTTGCTCAATTTGTGAAGGTCTTTCTGTTGAATAAATCACCAAATTTTTCTGAAAATTCTGTAGCCTGTAAATGTACATCACATCCACTGATTTGCATCCCATTGGAATAATTCCTTCGTGATGCGTCGTTCTTTTTTCCGTTTCTCTTCTTCCTCTTCTTCTTCTTTCTCTCCTTCTAGAAAGTCTTTTATCTTTGCTCCTTTTCTCTCTCGCTCTTTTTCCAAGATCTTTATTATCCTCTTCTCTTGTTCTACTCCACTGGTGACTTCCTGCGTCTTTCTCTATCGTCGATCTCAGCCACATTGCTCGGCGAATACTTCCCTTCCACCTCCATCCCCAGTTCCGACCAAATTATTCCTATTTGGATCCTGTCTTTCTTGTTGTCCTCCCTGTCCTTTCCCAGAATCTTTTGCATAATTCTGTCCTTATTCATAGTGATCGAACGTCCCGCAAATAGTTCCCTTTTCAGTTTTATTTCTCCTTATATTGTCCATATTCTCTGGTACAGTTCTTTCCTAGGTCTCCGTATCCATCTCTCACGACCATTTTTAGATCTCAAGACTTTCCTCAGCATTTTAGTTCCTTCCTTTTGAAGTTGATCTATGCCATTCCTTCTTAGTCTTATCGTCTCATCCGCATATAGTACCACATTTCTCATCGACGGCTTGTAGTGTGTGATCTTTCGGTACGTAGACAATTCTTATTACTATATACGTCTCTGGTTACACAGAAGGCTTATTTCATCTTCTGCAGCCTCTCTACTGATATCTCATTCCTACTATTTTCTTCTCTTGCATGTTCTCTCACGTACTTAAAGTCGTCCACTTTCTCTGAATAATTTGACATCTTGTTTGACTTGTCGGGCTGTGTTTTGCGTCTTGTTCGGTTTCTATGCTGTCCACAAAGTCTATGAACTTCAGCTTGGCCCTACTGACCTTTTTCTTCGCTGCAAACGTCTTTGGTATTCCCATTTACTCATTTATTGATCTGCACTGACCACTTCGTCCCACATGATGTTGAACAACAATCCATCATCCTATTTGATAGCGGTCTTGATCTCACACTCTTCCGACAGTGCTCCTCTGAATCTCACATTTGCGTTTGTGTTCTTGCGCAGAGCTGCCAGGCCAGCTTTAACAGCTGAGCATGAAGTCGAACTGAGCTTGGATGACAGACACCGGTACGTCATTGCTTGCTGTTCAAACTGTGTCGGAGTTAGTCAGTCGTATATCATGTTGCCGACTGGTGGCGTGCCAATCACTCAGCAATCTTTGACCAGACGTTTCCAGTGGATAGGAGAAGGTGCTGGACAGAGAGGAAAAAAAGGAACATCTAGGTAGATCAGTCAGCGTGTCCATCTAGTTGAAAGATAACGTAACAGATTTCTCGAAGACAGGGCACAACCAACAGCCATTAAGGGCCAGAAATGTTACAACTGCTGTCCCAATTACCGGCTGCGCCACCCAAGTGTGATAATGTTGTGCGCCTGGTACTGGACGCGTATGATAAGGACGAATGCAATCCGGCAACGTTCATTCTCCTAGGAATCTCTGAATAGGAGTATGTCCATCGTAACGCTGTCTATAAAATAGGGAGTCATCGGTAAGGTACCGTGATACTACTTCTGCGTCGTTAGGTGAACCACTGTTGGCTGTCACTTTAGGGAAGCCGTCGCTTCTTCAGATGTTGCCGCACGGCCGAGCGAACAATGTATCTGTCTTTTCCAGCGTTAGTCCTGTAGGCCATTCAGATCCTTCATGACGTCACTGCCCTCCAGGACTCATAGATTCCATATTGGCATGGGATCTTGGCCAAGGCGAGTCATTGAAGCTGTACCTGTCGAATTCCAAGACGTGTTGATAGAAGTTTCTCCTTCTTCCACGGGCCATAACACGATCTCGTCCTAATCAGCCAATTTCTAATGCATTTGCATAACCAAAAATTTAATGCACTTCAACCTTGATGTTGTTGCAGAGTGCCTTCTTTGTTGTAGTTTTAATGGCTAGCAGTGTAGATTAATTATCTAGCAAGCAACTGCTTATATTCTTTTGTTGATCTTGACAACAGTAGGCCAGGTTCGAAACAAGTAAAACGCTGCTGCAGATAAATTCGTCAGTTTTACATTCTTCTGGCTGGTCGGTTGTGACTTGCAAAGGAGAAGCGATAGCTTCGTAAATATTTATTTGCGTTAAAAATGGTACATATATTTTTGTACTATTCTTACGCCGTTCTATTTTCTATGCACATTGGAGAGGGCCCTATATATGTATTATTTGACTGTCTCCTCTTACATACTGTAGTCATCATTCACATTGGGGCACTACTGAACAATACGATGTGCAACAGTTAGCATCTCAGATTTTTCTTTTATCCTTCATCTGTGGGCGTCTTTATTTAATTCTCTCAGTCATCGACTTTCTCCTTAATTATGTTTTCTATGTTGCATTTCCTTCTTTTTGCTTTCATTCTGCTGCGATCCATCCTATTGTCTCAATTACATCTTTACTGCGAGTCTTCTAGAACTTCATAACTTTTCGTCTTAATTTGCTTGGTTCCGTTCTTTTAATTTATCCATGCTATTTTAGCCTGTCTTTTTACATTCAAAAAATTTTATGTACTTCTGAAGAGAGGAAGTAAGATTACAGTTGAACGTTCCGTCGACAGCGAGGTCATCAGAGACGGAGCGCAAAATGTGGAGGCACATCGGCTGTGCCCTCTTCACAGAAACCCTCCCGGAATTTGCGTGGAACGATTTAGGAAAACCATGGAAAACCTAAATCTGTATGTCTAGATGCGGATTTGAACCGTCTTCCTCCTGATTTTCATCATGTGGTGTTAGTTGGTTGTCCAGTCTTGCCAGCTATGCTCGTGATTTAGGCGTACTGCTTCGTTCTGAATCATCAACGGTTGCATTATGTAGTCATATCTAGGGCTTCCACCATCCATTAACTAAAATTTTTAGCAACAGCCCTTTTCAAAATGTTCACATATATCAACAACGCATTTGCTCTTATTAACTATTTCTTCTCTTGATCTCGTTGCAGAGCGACTTAATTCCTTACTAGTCCCGACGGAGTATCGAGTCCTCCCCCGGGCATGGGTGTGTGTGTTTGTCCTTAGGATAATTTAGGTTAAGTAGTGTGTAAGCTTAGGGACTGATGACCTTAGCAGTTAAGTCCCATAAGATTTCACACACATTTTTTTTTAAATTCCTTACTCGACGTGTCGGGTTCAACAGATGCTCTAATACAAAATTTCGACGGCTTCTAAATAAACACTTCTGTCTTTTCCATTGTGCGAGTTTGGTAAATACGGTAAGCTACTTTCCAAGTGCAGTGTTTGACGAATCGTATTCTAGATGCAAGTTTTATGCTTTTGGCTTGTAGAAGGATCTCTTTTAACAGAAAACAATTTGCCTTGTGCGACCCGTGCGTTTTTCTTGTATGTTCCTTTTTTATCTTTTATGCTCGATCGATAGCGAAATTCGCCTACCTCTTCTGGGATCTGTTCCCTCAACATTAACTACCCTGCAAATACGAGGTGGTCATAATTAAGCTTTCACTCCTGTGACAAACGAGTAATCGTAGGGCAACTGCACTTTGTGAAAACATTTGAAAGTACGTACGGATGGTAAATAACGAAAACACCATTAAAAGAAACACATTTTTATTTCCACGTGAGAAGTTAAAATTTATTAATTGCTTACCACGTTTACGGTCCACATTACAAACACTGCTCAATGAAACGACTATCAGCATCCGTGACAGCCTGGAACCGTTCTTGACATTTCTCGACTGCTGCCCGAAACAAAGGTGGGCCGTGGGAGATTCACCTGTCGCGACACACCTCGTGCGCTGCTTGAAGATCGTACAGTGCGTCCAGCATTCTCAGCCATTGTAACAGCAACTACTTCAACAAATTGTCGAGTGATTCGCTGTTGGCCTCTCCAAGAAGAAATTCCCAAATCGCCTGTTAATTCGAACGTGAGAATCATGTTCTTCAACCCCAGTGCGGAAAGAGAACCTCTTCGCATTCCTTTAACGCGTCGATACTCACGAAGTGCAGCAACACTGATTTACGAATAAAGCCCTGCTCACCTTGTCCAGACTCATGTTGACCGTCTGCAACGGTTAAGCGTCTATACGGGCTCAGGAAGTGGAAGTTTAATTATAAACACTCTGTACATCTACTACATAGACGTTCATTTTGTTTTTGTACACGTCAGCTAGCACTTCGCTTCACTTCACCTCCACTATGCCAACAACGAACCGTTTCACGCAGAGTTTCTGTACGTTATAAAAAGTTCCCACATCGAGGTAGTCCATTAATTCCCTCTTTCTCACATCATGTACAAAATTTCTCGCCATTTCTACGCCGTTCATTCAATTCCTGCTCTTAACCGTTCCAGCTGATCCTCATGTTTACGAATCTTATATTCACACAGCGTACAGATGTCCATCTTTCCTATAGACTGCGAATCATTAGAGTTGTTCTATTTTGAGTGTATATGTTATTCTGCTGATGAATGTATTTACTCCATTGTACTTCGCTCTATTCACAGGCCCATTAAAAATACCAAGTTAATTTTCACTATATTTCACACTCAAAGTAAGTTTAGTACGAAATTTGGAAAGAAAGTTATAAATGGTTGCTGTGTAATTTCATATGCTCAAAATGTATTTCAGCACCGGTTAATAGCTGAGAACAGGACAATCCAATAAATAACATATATGCTAATACTAAAATTTCTGTACAAATTGTGCCCCACATTCGGAATGACTCCTTGGAACTGGCTACCGGTTCATGGCAGGCTCCCATCCAACAGTGACTTAGCATAAGTTGCCCACCCGACAATCTCGGGTATAGTTACGACTCACTAATCTTGGTTTCCAGACCTTGTACCGTCAGCACGGTAGGTTATGAATAATGGTGTGCCGTAGCATACAGGGAAGATTCATGTCAAGTGCAGTGCAGAGAGCAACGGGTAAAGTCTTCTGTACATGCTCAAATTTCACTCCAGTTTATAAGAGCAGGGTGAGGGTGACATCTACAAGAAAACTGAAAGATTCAAGAGAAATATCAAGTCATCTTGGCACCTTTATCTATTAACAAATAAAAGACAGATAAGCAGAGATCAGTTAACACAAACAAATCGTAATTTCCCATTTTCAAGCTTTTCATTAATCCGGCTGTATATTCCAAGCGAACATGCCACGCAGCTGCTAGCGAGAAATATTTGTTAGTTTCCTTGCATCAAATATTCAAAATCTTCCAGTCCAGAATATTTGTTGCTGTTATTTTAACATGCATCATTTCCCAATAGAAAATAAACATCCATTTTCTACATATTTTAATAGATACAGAAGCAAGCACACCAAGGCACATAAAGCAAAGGAGCATGATTTTGGTATTTAACTGTTGAGCAAAATAATTTTACACAAAAATCTTATATCTTTATATTGAAATTATTGTATGATAATATTAAAAATATTTGTTCGTGTAATCTGAATCATGTGGTACTTTTAGGAATGACTCCTCAGAGACCTTCGAATCAGCGTGTAAAGACAATAGGTTTAACTGCAGGATACAAGCGAGTAACGAACAGTTTGCGTTTCCAAACCGTACATAATTAGTTAAGGCAGTATGATACGTTTTGCCGACAGACCCCCAACATAAGCTGCTATTTCTTCATTACTACGCCTAGCATTTAACGCATGTATGTCTTTCACGTGGGTTTATCACCGGACTCAGTTCGACAGAATTCAGGCTAGACGAAGTCCCAGTTGAGATGTTGCCGCGGAAGATGTGGAATACCCGTGGCGCAACGGAGAAATGCGCATGTAATGGAGGCCATAATTTTCAGAAAATGGTTACCCGGATTGTTTCTTACAGCAGATTATAACGGATCAACTAGGGTTCCATCAACTTTACTGTGTAGATTTTATTTTTCTGTGGAAATATTAAGAAGCATTCAACTACTGTATTCTTCATACTCAGAACTCTTAAGTAATAACGATTTTTCCAACTACTTCACAGTTTAGTAATTCTATACTTTCTGCACTATCTCATTGGTAAAAAACTAACGAGTATTAATCATATAGAAACTTACTCGCTAATTGGTGTATTATAACACGTATCCCTGTCTGGAAGAGTTCGCGAAAAGCAGTGCTAGTAGTAGTGTTCAGATCATTTGGGACTTGTACAGCCTCAACCGGCGGGATCTATGTCACCTACCATCTACAACTGAGGGTAAATCTTTTAACATATCGCCCTAAAGTCATCGTAGAACGAGTGAAAAACAATTCAGAACTTACAATATCAAAGGCTGTTGTCGATTACCATAAAATTTAGGGTCACTTGCAACATCTCACTTTTTTTCGACTGTAACCCGAAATGAATGATTAGCTATAAACATGCGTATCAGCTCGAATTTATCTACATCTACATTTATACTCCGCAACCCACCAAACGGTGTGTGGCGGAGGGCACTTTACGTGCCACTGTCATTACCTCTCTTTCCTGTTCCAGTCGCGTATGGTTCGCGGGAAGAACGACTGTCTGAAAGCCTCCGTGCGCGCTCTAATCTCTCTAATTTTACATTCGTGATCTCCTCGGGAGGTATAAGTAGGGGGAAGCAATATATTCGATACCTCATCCAGAAAGGTACCCTCTCGAAACCTGGCGAGCAAGCTACACCGCGATGCAGAGCGCCTCTCTTGCAGAGTCTGCCACTTGAGTTTATTAAACATCTCCGTAACGCTATCACGGTTACCAAATAACCCTGTGACGAAACGCGCCGCTCTTCTTTGGATCTTCTCTACCTCCTCCGTCAGCCCGATCTGGTACGGATCCCACACTGATGAGCAATACTCAGGTATAGGTCGAACGAGTGTTTTGTAAGCCACTCTCCCAATGAATCTCAACCTGGTACCCGCCTTACCAACAATTAATTTTATATGATCATTCCACTTCAAATCGTTCCGCACGCATACTCCCAGATATTTTACAGAAGTAACTGCTACCAGTGTTTGTTCCGCTATCATATAATCATACAATAAAGGATCCTTCTTTCTATGTATTCGCAATACATTACATTTGTCTATGTTAAGGGACAGTTGCCACTCCCTGCACCAAGTGCCTATCCGCTGCAGATCTTCCTGCATTTCGCTACAATTTTCTAATGCTGCAACTTCTCTGTATACTACAGCATCATCCGCGAAAAGCCGCATGGAACTTCCGACACTATCTATTAGGTCATTTATATATATTGTGAAAAGCAATGGTCCCATAACACTCCCCTGTGGCACGCCAGAGCTTACTTTAACGTCTGTAGACGTCTCTCCATTGATAACAACATGCTGTGTTCTGTTTGCTAAAAACTCTTCAATCCAGCCACACAGCTGGTCAGATATTCCGTAGGCTCTTACTTTGTTTATCAGGCGACAGTGCGGAACTGTATCGAACGCCTTCCGGAAGTCAAGAAAAATAGCATCTACCTGGGAGCCTGTATCTAATATTTTCTGGGTCTCATGAACAAATAAAGCGAGTTGGGTCTCACACGATCGCTGTTTCCGGAATCCATGTTGATTCCTACATAGTAGATTCTGGGTTTCCAAAAACGACATGATACTCGAGCAAAAAACACGTTCTAAAATTCTACAACAGATCGACGTCAGAGATATAGGTCTATAGTTTTGCGCATCTGCTCGACGACCCTTCTTGAAGACTGGGACTACCTGTGCTCTTTTCCAATCATTTGGAACCCTCCGTTCATCTAGAGACTTGCGGTACACGGCTGTTAGAAGGGGGGCAAGTTCTTTCGCGTACTCTGTGTAGAATCGAATTGTTATCCCGTCAGGTCCAGTGGACTTTCCTCGGTTGAGTGATTCCAGTTGCTTTTCTATTCCTTGGACACTTATTTCGATGTCAGCCATTTTTTCGTTTGTGCGAGGATTTAGAGAAGGAACTGCAGTGCGATCTTCCTCTGTGAAACAGCTTTGGAAAAAGGTGTTTAGTATTTCAGCTGTACGCGTGTCATCCTCTGTTTCAATGCCATCATCATCCCGGAGTATCTGGATATGCTGTTTCGAGCCACTTACTGATTTAACGTAAGACCAGAACTTCCTAGGATTTTCTGTCAAGTCGGTACATTGAATTTTACTTTCGAATTCACTGAACGCTTCACGCATAGCCCTCCTTACGCTAACTTTGACATCGTTTAGCTTCTGTTTGTCTGAGAGGTTTTGGCTGAGTTTAACTTGGAGTGAAGCTCTCTTTGCTTTCGCAGTAGTTTCCTAACTTTTTTGTTGTACCACGGTGGGTTTTTCCCGTCCCTCACAGTTTTACTCGGCATGTACCTGTCTAAAACGTATTTTACGATTGCCTTGAACTTTTTCCATAAACACTCAACATTGTCAGTGTCGGAACAGAAATTTTCCTTTTGATCTGTTAGGTAGTCTGAAATCTGCCTTCTATTACTCTTGCTAAACAGATAAACCTTCCTTCCTTCTTTTATATTCCTATTAACTTCCATATTCAGGGATGCTGCAATGGCCTTATGATCACTGATTCCCTGTTCTGCACATACAGAGTCGGAAAGTTCGGGTTGGTTTGTTATCAGTAGGTCCAAGATGTTATCTCCAAGAGTCGGTTCTCTGTTTAATTGCTCGAGGTAATTTTCGGATAGTGTACTCAGTATAATGTCACTCGATGCTCTGTCCCTACCACCCGTCCTAAACATCTAAGTGTCCCAGTCTGTATCTGGTAAATTGAAATCTCCACCTAAGACTATAACATGCTGAGAAAATTTATGTGAAATGTATTCCAAATTTTCTCTCAGTTGTTCTGCCACTAATGCTGCTGAGTCGGGAGGTCGGTAAAAGGAGACAATTATTAACCTAGCTCGGTTGTTGAGTGTAACCTCCACCCATAATAATTCACAGGAACTATCCACTTCTACTTCACTACAGGATAAACTACTACTAACAGCGACGAACACTCCACCACCGGTTGCATGCAATCTATCCTTTCTAAACACCGTCTGTACCTTTGTAAAAATTTCGGCAGAATTTATCTCTGGCTTCAGCCAGCTTTCTGTACCTATAACGATATCAGCTTCGGTGTTTCCTATCAGCGCTTGAAGTTCCGGTACTTTACCAACGCAGCTTCGACAGTTGACAATTACAATACCGATTGCTGCTTGGTCCCCGCATGTCCTGACTTTGCCCCGCACCCGTTGAGGCTGTTGCCCTTTCTGTACTTGCCCAAGGCCATCTAACCTAAAAAACCGCCCAGCCCACGCCACACAACCCCTGCTACCCGTGTAGCCGCTTGTTGCGTGTAGTGGACTCCTGACCTATCCAGCAGAACCCGAAACCCCACCACCCTATGGCGCAAGTCGAAGAATCTGCAGCCCACATGGTCGCAGAACCGTCTCAGCCTCTGATTCAGACCCTCCACTCGGCTCTGTACCAAAGGTCCGCAGTCAGTCCTGTCGACGAGGCTGCAGATGGCGAGCTCTGCTTTCATCCCGCTAGCGAGACTGGCAGTCTTCACCAAATCAGATAGCCGCCGGAAGCCAGAGAGGATTTCCTCCGATCCATAGCGACACACATCATTGGTGCCGACATGAGCGACCACCTGCAGATGGGTGCACCCTGTACCCTTCATGGCATCCGGAAGGACCCTTTCCACATCGGGAATGACTCCCCCCGGTATGCACACGGAGTGCACATTGGTTTTCTTCCCCTTTCTGTAGTTTTCCTGCTGATCATTATATAGTACAAGAAGAAGTGAGTAAAGAGTTAAACACATTGAAAGAGATAGCTCGCAGAAATGGTTTATGACGGTACAATGGTTTCAGCTACGCGTATTAAGAGACAGAATACCTCCAAAGAAAAGAAATTTGACAGTATCACACTTATAAGGGAGCAGCCTAGAGAAAAAAAATGAGGAATGCTATATTACCATACTACGGGCATATTTCTCATGAGATATCAAAGGCCTCTCGTAATACGAATTTGCAGATATGTTTCCATAGAGAAAATCAAATAGTCAAATCTTTACGCCATAGCATCTATAAGGCAGATGTAATGAAACAGTCAGGTATTTACAAAGTTAATTTTGATTAACTGTGAAAAGTATTATGTAGGTCAAACCGGGAGAAGCCTTGGACTTAGGCGAGGGAACATCGTAATATTAGTACCAGTAATAAATATTCCTTTATCAATCACTTACGTGCTAGTACAAATACTGATAATGGCCCTAATGCAGTGGAAGTTTTACACATACTAGTAAGGGTACATTAATGAATATTTACCTGAAGAGATGGAAATTTAAACCGCTTTTAATAAACATCCAGAGTGCGTCTTGAATGAACATACGGATTTGAAAGACAGATAATTCTTGCAAAATTTTCTAAAGATTTTATGTTAATTTTTATATACTTCTTAGTTCCACTCTCTTCGAATTATCATGCAGCCTCATACTCTTCGTTCCGAGTCTTTCTATTTTACAGACATCATTCATTCGTGAACTTTATGCTTCTTCGGTATTTTGGATTTACACTGAACTGACCCTTAAAAGTTTTTACACTTTTATGGTTTTCTTGGTTTATTTTAAATTATGAAACCGATTTCACTTCATGTCATGAATTACATGGTGTCATCAAAACTCAATTTACATTGAAGTAACCACTAAGGTTTTTATACTTTTACGGTTTCATAGTTTATTTTATAATATTATAATAGGTTACACTTTATGTCATGAATTACATGGTGAACTCAAATTTCAATCCTTCGTTTCTTGTCACAAGTACCATTTGTGTATAGCACTGCCTTACATTTTATATCAGTTGTTAGATATTAAAAGAGGATTTTATCTTTGACACCTTTATATTTTAAAAAAAATCGTTGAATGTTACTTGATTTGGCCCCTTGTTTCATTTAATAAGTAGTTTGTACTAACCAATATTCTTAGTTGATGTATGTCACTGAGTATCTTTACCTGAATCTTATAACTTTGCTACCTGGTTACCTTGTGTTCTCTTCAAATAATGGGTTGTTACCATGTTCTTTGCTGGACATATGATGCATATACATGTTTCGGGCCCTGCCGCCGTTGGATAAGCAGCTGCAGCAGCAAGTCGTATACCCCTAGCTCACTTATTTGTTACATAGTTTAATTCTTAATTTCTTTGCATGTTTTTGGGTACTTGCGTTGTTTAATTCATAAATTTCGGGCGTATTATAGTATTTGAAAGTTGTAGCATCGCGCTTTAGTACCTGAATAGTGTAAATTCGCGTAGTCGTCTGTCTTCTGTTTTTGTTTTGAAAGGTCAGTGTCGGTTGGTCACAGCCAGTGTGCTCCCTGCCGCCGTTGGATAATCAGCTGCAGCAGAAAGTCGTATACCCCTAGCTTACTTATTTGTTACATAGTTCAATTCTTAATTTATTTGCGTGTTTTTGGGTACTTGCATTGTTTAATTCATAAATTTCGGGAGTATTATAGTATTTGAGAGTTGTAGCATCGCGCTTTAGTGTTTACTTCGTAGATTCTTACTTAAATTGCGTGTGAGTTTCGTATAGGAGGTGTAATTTCAAGTTTTAGTTACTGTAATCGTAAATTCAGGCAGATTGTAGCGCAGTCGTTAGGCATTTGTACAGGTTAGTTAATACATTCTTTGCGTGTTTCCCTTGCGTTATCTAGGCACTGACTCGTGTTTCAGTAACTGTTGTTCAACATCGATTAGAATGGACAGGGACTGTGATTGCTGTGTTCGGATGAGGGCTGAGTTGGCATCCCTTCGCTCACAGCTGCAAGCGGCGCTGACTTCGGTCGCGCAGCTTGAGGCTGTTGTCAATGGGCACCACTTTGGGGAGCCGGACTTGGGTATCATGGGGATATCAACCTCATCCTGTCTGTCCCCAGATTGGTCTGCCGCTGTTGTTGCCTCGGTTGCTGCCCGCAGTGGGGCTGAGCCCTCGCCTGTGGTTGATTGGGAGGTCGTTCCAAGGCGTGGCAGGCAGCTAAAGACGTCCCCGGAGGCTGATCAGACAGCCTCCCGGGTGCGTCTGACAAACAGGTTTCAGGCACTGTCTCTGGCTGAGCCAGATACAGCTGCCTGCCCTGTTTCAGAGGATGATTCTCAGTCTTCAAGGTCCGGGCAATCACAGAGGGTGGGCTTATTGGTAGTTGGGAGCTCCAATGTTAGGCGCGTAATGGGGCCCCTTAGGGATATGGCGGCTAAGGAGGGGAAGAAATCCACTGTGCAGTCCGTGTGCATTCCGGGTGGAGTCATTC
Organism: Schistocerca nitens; assembly: GCF_023898315.1. Taxonomy (NCBI): domain Eukaryota; kingdom Metazoa; phylum Arthropoda; class Insecta; order Orthoptera; family Acrididae; genus Schistocerca; species Schistocerca nitens. Next base: position 807,113 of record NC_064619.1, on the reverse strand, counting down.
CTGATGTGGAAAGGGTCCTTCCGGATGCCATGAAGAGCACTGGGTGCAGCCAGCTGCAGGTGGTGGCACATGTCGGCACTAATGACGTGTGTCGCTTTGGATCTGAGGAAATTCTCTCTGGATTCCAGCGGCTATCTTATTTGGTGAAGGCTGCCGGTCTTGCTTACGAGATGAAGGCAGAGCTCACCATCTGCAGCATCGTTAACAGAACCGACTGCGGACCTTTGGTGCAGAGCCGGGTGGAGGGTCTGAATCAGAGGCTCAGACGGTTTTGCGACCGTGTTGGCTGCAGATTCCTTGACTTGCGCCATAGGGTGGTGGGGTTTCGGGTTGCGCTAAATAGGTCAGGAGTTCACTACACTCAGCTGGCGGCTACACGGGTAGCGGAGACTGTGTGGCGTGGACTGGGCGGTTTTTTAGGTTAGAAGTCCTCGGGAAAGTACGGGGTGGGCTGCAATCTCAAAGGGTGCATGGAAAATACAGGACGTGCTTGGATCAAGGAACAGTCGGAATTGTAGTTGTAAATTGTTGTAGTTGTGCTGAGAAAGGCCCTGAGCTTCAAGCGCTAATAGAAAGCGCAGAAGCTGAAATCGTTATAGGTACAGAAAGCTGGCTAAAGCCTGAAATAAGTTCTGTAGAAATTTTTACGAAGTCTCAGACGGTGTTCAGGAAAGATAGATTAGGCAGAATTGGTGGTGGAGTGTTTGTGTCTGTCAGTAGCGGTTTATCTTGTAGTGAAGTCGAAGCAGATACTCCGTGCGAATTGGTATGGGTGGAGGTTATACTTAACAGCCGAACTAAGTTAATAATTGGTTCCTTCTACCGACCCCCAGACTCCGATGATATAGTTGCGGAACAGTTCAGAGAATATTTGAGTCTCGTAACAAATAAATACCCCACTCATACGTTTATAGTTGGTGGGGCCTTCAACCTTGCCTCTATATATTGGCAAAAATACTTGTTCAAAACCGGTGGTAGGCAGAAAACATCTTCCGAGATTGTCCTAAATGCTTTCTCCGAAAATTATTTCGAGCAGTTAGTCCACGAACCCACGCGAATTGTAAATGGTTGCGAAAACACACTTGATCTCTTAGCCAGAAACAATCCAGAGCTGATAAAGAGCATCATGACTGATACAGGGATTAGTGATCACAAGGTCGTTGTAGCTAGGCTCAATACCGTTTCTTCCAAATCCACCAGAAACAAATGCAAAATAATTTTATTTAAAAAAGCGGATAAAGTGTCACTAGAAGCCTTCTTAAGAGACAATCTCCATTCCTTCCGAACTGACTATGCAAATGTAGACGAGATGTGGCTCAAATTCAAAGATATAGTAGCAACAGCAATTGAGAGATTCATACCTCATAAATTGGTAAGAGATGGAACTGATCCCCCGTGGTACACAAAACAGGTCCGAACTCTGTTGCAGGGGCAACGGAAAAGGCATGCGAAGTTCAGAAGAACGCGAAATCCCGAAGATTGGCTAAAATTTACAGACACGCGAAATTTGGCACGGACTTCAATGCGAGATGCCTTTAATAGGTTCCACAACGAAACATTGTCTCGAAATTTGGTAGAAAATCCGAAGAAATTCTGGTCGTATGTAAAGTACACAAGCGGCAAGACGCAGTCAATACCTTCGCTGCGCAGTGCCGATGGTACTGTTACCGACGACTGTGCCGCTAAAGCAGAGTTACTGAACGCAGTCTTCCGAAATTCCTTCACCAGGGAAGATGAACGGAATATTCCAGAATTTGAAACACGAACAGCTGCTAGCATGAGTTTCTTAGAAGTAGATACCTTAGGGGTTGCGAGGCAACTCAAATCGCTTGATACGGGCAAGTCTTCAGGTCCAGATTGTATACCGATTAGGTTCCTTTCAGATTACGCTGATACAATAGCTCCATACTTAGCACTCATATAAAACCGCTCGCTCACCGATAGATCTGTACCTACAGATTGGAAAATTGCGCAGGTCGCACCAGTGTTTAAGAAGGGTAGTAGGAGTAATCCATCTAACTACAGACCTATATCATTGACGTCGGTTTGCAGTAGGGTTTTGGAGCATATACTGTATTCAAACATTATGAATCACCTCGAAGGGAACGATATATTGATACGTAATCAGCATGGTTTCAGAAAACATCGTTCTTGTGCAACGCAGCTAGCTCTTTATTCGCACGAAGTAATGGCCGCTATCGACAGGGGATCTCAAGTTGATTCCGTATTTCTAGATTTCCGGAAAGCTTTTGACACCGTTCCTCACAAGCGACTTCTAATCAAGCTGCGGGCCTATGGGGTATCGTCTCGGTTGTGCGACTGGATTCGTGATTTCCTGTCAGGAAGGTCGCAGTTCGTAGTAATAGACGGCAAATCATCAAGTAAAACTGAAGTGATATCAGGTGTTCTCCAGGGAAGCGTCCTGGGACCTCTGCTGTTCCTGATCTATATAAATGACCTGGGTGACAATCTGAGCAGTTCTCTTAGGTTGTTCGCAGATGATGCTGTAATTTACCGTCTAGTAAGGTCATCCGAAGACCAGTATCAGTTGCAAAGCGATTTAGAAAAGATTACTGTATGGTGTGGCAGGTGGCAGTTGACGCTAAATAACAAAGAGTGTGAGGTGATCCACATGAGCTCCAAAAGAAATCCGTTGAAATTCGATTACTCGATAAATAGCACAATACTCAAGGCTGTCAATTCAACTAAGTACCTGGGTGTTAAAATTACGAACAACTTCAGTTGGAAAGACCACATAGACAATATTGTGGGGAAGGCGAGCCAAAGGTTGCGTTTCATTGGCAGGACACTTAGAAGAGGCAACAAGTCCACTAAAGAGACAGCTTACACTACACTCGTTCGTCCTCTGTTAGAATATTGCTGCGCGATGTGGGATCCTTACCAGGTGGGATTGACGGAGGACATCGAAAGGGTGCAAAAAGGCAGCTCGTTTTGTATTATCACGTAGCAGGGGAGAGAGTGTGGCAAATATGATACGCGAATTGGGATGGAAGTCATTACTGCAAAGACATTTTTCGTCGCGGCGAGATCTATTTACGAAATTTCAGTCACCAACTTTCTCTTCCGAATGCGAAAATATTTTGTTGAGCCCAACCTACATAGGTGGGAATGATCATCAAAATAAAATAAGAGAAATCAGAGCTCGAACAGAAAGGTTTAGGTGTTCGTTTTTCCCGCGCGCTGTTCGGGAGTGGAATGGTAGAGAGATAGTATGATTGTGGTTCGATGAACACTCTGCCAAGCACTTAAATGTGAATTGCAGAGCAGTCATGTAGATGTAGATGTACATTTTGACACCTGTATGTGTGTGAACTGAGGGACCTAACTGCTGGGGTCATCGGTCCCTATATGTGTCCAGTAATCAGTATTTTTACGGACTTTCTTTTTTAGTACCTTAGATGTTTTTATCCATTTTGAAAAATACAAGGCGTGCAGATAGAAACATGTTCCCTATAATTCTGCCTGCGTATGAGGACTCTACGGTTTTATGCGAGAGTAATGTAACATGAAATGTCATTTAGTAGACCTCTGTATGTTATCGTCACACACTGATGACCTATGATATTGTTTGTAGTATGTAACGGAACTGAAATGATGGTGGGCTGACAGTAATTTGGAGCCCGCGCGTCGGAAACGGGCGCGCTGGTGTGAGACTGCCAGGGAGTGCACCCTGATGCCATCTATTGGCGAAACTGGGAATTAGCGCTACCTGTCAGACAATGCACTAAGCTCTCGGAGTCAAATGTATTCTTTTTCTTGGTAATCATAAGTTATTACTGTATAATTTAATGTTGTAAAGTGCTAGTAGTAAATCATTATGACTGGTATGAACTCCAGGGTAATAAATATAAATATTCTTAAATACTAAATGATTTCGGTAAAAAGGTGGTAGGGGAACGCCCCCACTCTTGGTGATACGAGCGTAGCTAGGGGTAGCTGGAGACACAGGGACTGAACAATGGAATGGCCTGGGGAGTGTTGAAGTGATCGGACGTGCGTAACTGTGCTCACGCAAAAAGTGATTGTGCAACAGCGAAGAGGCGAATATCGTCGCCGTTTGTGGAGTAAAACGCGACGAATGGTTGTCGAAGCCGCCTCTATGCCACTGGGGCTGATTGTAAGAGTTCCTGCGCCCAGATTTTATGGCGGACGTGCAGTAGCTAATACGAGTGCTACAGCTCGTAGTTCCAGCCGCCATTAAGGGCATGAGGCGTGAAGAGCTGCGTTAGCCACATGCATCTCACCACCAGCACCGACACGTCTACCCAAGGCAAGACTGCTTGCAATTGTTAAGTCGAACTTTGTATACATGTAAAAGGAGAATACCAGTTTTCTTTTATGCAAGTGCAGAGGACAGAATATAGTAATGAGTAAAATTACGACGCATGTTGTTCATTGTAAAGTGTAGTAACCTCAAACATATTATAGTGAAATCAGACTGAGGCCACCATCACCTCTTTCATTTACAATTCTTTTGGTTGTAGAATACTTTAGCGTATAAGAATGTTGAAAAGAGCAATGGTCACACCAGAATGAGTCGCCTATTTGTACTTACTTAAATTTTTCTGAGTAACCTTTCAAGTAAAGTCACTTAACTAATTCTATAACAATTGTCCAAAGAGAAATATCCAAAATCATTAAATAAGTTGAAGGATAGAATTTTGTTAACCCAAGTTGCATAAATTGTCTTGGTAGTAATTACCAAGCCAACTCACATAAATTGAGAGAGTATTTGCTTTGTAGAATCACCTAGAATGATCAGAAATAGTAATATTCAGAATTAAGTTTAAATTCAACTCATGCCGTTTCACTTTGAAACGAGCCAAAAATTGATTGATTCTTTTGCTCCTTCAGAGCTGGCGACCGTAGTTATAAGTATTTTCAGGAGGATTCGACGGTAAGTCTGCTGCTCTCGTCGTGCTGATAGGATTATCCACTGCTGCTAGCAGTGGTGATTGGATACATAAGCTCACTACCAAGTTAAGTGGGTCAGGTAGGCAGTGTTACCGTGTGAACTGTAGGGCAATGTAGGCCGTGGATCGAACCCGTTCAATCATCACAGCTCTTTGGGAAATAGTCCGGTTGGGAGTGTACTAATCATTAGGTAAATACTGGCGAGTAACGGTCAAAAATGTATACGCAAGTGAATTTAGCAAGGTCCACGTAGCACCTAGTTAATGTGGTGCAATGGCGAGGGTAGGAGTGGAGTAAAAGTGAGCTGAGCTTGTGGCAGCTGTGCTGTATTCAAATATTAACGTGAATTCACTACTACCTCTTACCATTAGGACTGAGCTATTTACGGTTAAAATACGTAGCAGTAAGCGCAAAGGCGTGACAGCTACAAGTCCGTATTGGTTTTATACATACTGAATTAGGAAGCGGGTCATTCCGTCAGAGGAGGGGGTTAAAACAACCGAGTCAGTTGAGAACATACCCCATTTACTGATGGAAAGATTCGGCGGTTCGGTCGCAAGTAACACATACATTTATTCGATACATATCTCGGAATTATTTTTACCTGTGTTTTCCAGGCATTGCTACTTGGTTCCATACGTTTTTCTTTGCATAATGTGGTTTGAGCCATGTGTTTTACTTAATGTCAGATACATATACTTTGTTTTGAGAAGAATGTTTCCTCATTTGCTCTGAGCAATATTGTTGCAATGATTTTTAAGCGTACACATAGATCTATACATTTATTGGTTCCTATTATCATTTCCTATCCAGCTTCGTGTAATATAGGCAGACCTATAGTCACAGATTTATGTCAGTAAAATAGACTCCGTATACCTGTATGTAGCCTTAAGTCACTGATGACTACATTAGAAAGTTTTCGCTAAGTCTGGCAAACCAATAAATTCTTTCGCTGTTAATATTTTAAGATGTTCATACTTTCATAGATGATTTTAAAGCACTGTAAAGAATATATATGCCCTTAAGTGACCATTGGTCACAGATTTCCTAAACCTGGCACAGAAACAGTAAATGTAATATAATTGTACATAGCCGTCTATAGGTTTACAATGTTCGGAAGTAAGTGTACCTTTGACAACGTCATAAGAGCTGTTTTAGTTGTCAGGCTGCAGCACTTAAGAGTGCGACGTAGGGTGCGACTTCTGTTTTTGTGTGTGTGTGACATAAAAGAATATGACGAGCATAACAGGTAATACATCACTTAGTAAATGTAAGTAATGTTACTGCTCTGTAAATCTGGTTAAGTTAATGTGAGTTGTGGAATGCTTTATTTATACATGACGATCTACGCAGATATATGACGCTCTTCCACATTAATTTATTTCAGGTGCTTGACAATGGCTCACGGCCGAAATTATCTAGTAACACGATTTTAATAAAACATAATACAGCCTACAACGGACAATGTTTTCTTTTATTAAATGCTTAGAAGCTGTGTATCTCAAAAGAAGAAAAATCTACAGAGTACTGTATTTCTCAGCTGTATAAAGTCCTCTCTTGGGAATTTAAGAATAATTCACTCGTTCCGTGATCCACAACGCCCTTCCTGCAGAGTCTGTTCTTGATATTTATGGATCCGTTTTGTGACGTACTAGCGCTGGCTAACCAAAGCCGTGCGAGTCGTGCAGTCCTTCCCCGAATCTCTGCTATCTTTTCAATAACTTCCACTTATTGAACGTCCCACTCTGATTAGCAATACTTAGTAACTAGTTGGAACAACATTCTCTAGACGAACTATTTTATGAATGTACTATATTTCCTCTGCATTCTTCCAGAGGATTTCTAACAGTAAGCAGCAGGCCTCCACCTTTTTGCAGATGTTTCACCTGAAACAACTTCGGATGAGTAGCACTAAATATTTCAGGGTTTTACCTGATTCCACTGATTTATCGAGGATTGTGTGTCAAAACACACTGTACCTTTTTACCTGTGAAAGAGATAAGTTTATGTTAGAAATCAGCTGCCACTCTTTGCAGTAATACGCCAGCCAACACAAGCCTTCCTGCATTTCACAAAAATTTTCTAATGATCTCATCTCCCTACAAGCAGAACGTTTTTCGGTGATATCTTGCTGCTAACTTACGTAGCGTATGTCCTCTGGCTGAGCATCTGTCCTCATTGCGTTACACATTCGCAGATAAATCACCAGAAAAAATGTCACCGAAAAGCATTTAGTCATCACTACTTATTTTTGGCAAGAAAAGTACTGACTACACTTTTCACATCTGTTGAAAGATATGTATGATAATGAACACCCTCGCAATTGGGCAACAAACTAACGATAATTTTCCATCATATTTTGGGCGCCTAGCCAGGATGTGAACCTTACAATCATCTTCGAGGTGAATCAGTGACTGACTTGCAAGTGTCAAAACGTGCCTATGTATAAACCATAGAAAGCTACATTATGGAGTGAACAGCATATATGTTACAGCTAATACGCCAGCAGAACGTTGAATCCAAATATAAAATTTATTCGTCAAAAATGAAAATGTCGCACCAGCAGGGTGTAAGGAAAGATAGGACAAATACGTAGTCTTTATAAAATACTTCATATTTACGCCAGTGAATGTAACACTTCCTTTATTTCACCATTGCAATTTCGGTCTTAGGCCATTATCAAGTGAAGATGTTATTGCTATCAGGCCATGTCAACCGACAATGAGCTGACATGGCCTAATAGCTATAACATCTTCACTTGATAATGACCTAAGGCCGAAATTGCAATGGTGAAATAAAGGAAGTGTTACATTCACTGGCGTAAATATGAAGTATTTTATAAAGTTCTACATGACTGTGAATCCCAGGTATAAAAAGTTAGTTAAATACGTAGTCAATCATTAAAATCAGTGTCAACTGTCGGAACGCTAACGTGAGAAGATTCAGAATGCAAAACGTTTTTCAGGGCGGTGACGTGAAATCAGAGGAGCCATCAATTGTCGAGATGGAAACTCTCATCTCGATTGAGCAGGCTGTTTTCCACAGCTTCCTTGAACAGTGAATCCCATTAGGACAGGACTGTGGCCAAAATCTTAGCTTATGCGTAATTTCTCGAATAATTAGTTGAAATACAATGTTAAGGCAACGCAGATATGTTACGCTGTAGAAGACGGCACCTTTTTTATGCAGTATGTATGGTCTTCCCTATTTAACGTTATCCATACTGTTTTTGTTTAAATTCCACTCTTGCAGCATGTCCACTTTCTACGCATCAGTTTCGTCTATGACCGGTGCTGTTGTGCTGCCTGACTTATCTGTGATGCATAGGCATTTCACCCTACAGTTTAGCTTCCTTTCGCGTGTTTTTAACATTTCAGAGTATAACGAGCATCCCTGAGACTCACAATTTTGTCACCGACTCACCTTCAAGAGGTAGGATTACTGTCGAAATATCGGACGAAGAAGTATTACTGTCCCTGATGTACACCCTAAAAATGAAGGAATATTGTGTCTTCCGCGAAAGCTTATAGAATCATAGTGATTGCAAATTAACTAACGGAAATACATTGGTAGAACAAAGTTTTTCGAAACCGCATTACTGTCTCCCGTTACGAAGCCTAAGTTTGGAGTTTGGCTCACAGATGCCTACAACCACCCTCTCAAATGGCGCCCTGCGACGCCATCCCCGTGCCGACGACGCTCCCGGTAGGAAGGTGTGGACACATGAGAAAAATAAGGCCAGAGCTCATAATGTACTACGTCTTAATGATATCCCGTTAGCACCACATTTCACCGTTATTCTGCGGAAGGCCGCCTTGGACGTGTCACGCGATGGGAAGTTCCTCACGCTACGTCTCGCCCACATATTTCACCTCTTCATTCGACGCCTGTTTGCTAGAGATCGTAAACGCGACGCCCAGCGGTTTTCTGATGAATCACCGGCAAAAACATTTCACACACATCGCTACACAGAATCGACACGAAAAGGCCTCAGGGTGTGACAAAAGTGGCACCAATGAAACTATCCATCCTCTTGGGACGTTGATTCAGACCATTTTCGCGGTCGGAAAAGACGGTTTGCAGTGATTTGAGCAACAGGAGGACGTTTTTGACAATCTTTGATACTACTGACATCTCCCTGACGATTCAACTCTTCTCTAAGGACATAGTGGGCTAGCCCTCCCCCCCTCCCCATTCCCCCCATTGAATGTGATCTCACCCTTCTGGAGTGCAGTGTGACTGTACGTTTTGCTCTGGCGTACCGGATGGAGCCACTCGGGACCGCGCAAACCATTCGACGAAACGTGAGCGTGATCGGATGCAGCAAACGGGTCTCATGCTTCTTCAGTGCTTCTGTTCGACGCCCTTGTTCGTTGTGACACTGATAATGCGTGAATAAAACGGCAAAGGATACTCTAAGATCTCCCAGCTCAGCAATAACTTTGGTCGCAGCCCTCTCCCCCCAGATTTACTGAGCCTTTTAAAAATGTGACTTTACAGAGAAAACCTTGGAAATAGTGCAAGGTGCCCGCAGGAAGGTAATTGGCACCATAGCTGTGTCAAGTGGTAGCCTACTTCCAGGCGCCTAGCAGCACCTCGGAGGTTTTCTCTGTAAGAGTACATTTGTAAAACTCAGAATAAATGGTGGTGGGTGCCACTGAAATTAATGCTAAGCACAGAGGGACAGCAGAAGGTTGTAGGCATCTTTGACCAGAATTTCAAACATTTGCGTCATAATGGAAGGCAATTATGAGGTTTTGAAAAACTGGTGCTTCAATACCGTTGCGCATTGTAGGATTTATGTATCTTGTATTCTTTGATCAGGGAACATGAGCACTAGTGGCTCTAAAAGAAACGCCGAATTAGCGCTATATAATTAATAGTCCATAAACATCATGACTATTATAAGCATACGAGGGGCTGATTATCAGGTTTTAACTATCACTACGAAAATATAAAGTTGGGTAACCAATTTTTGGTTGAAACTTCCTGGCAGATTAAAACTGTGTGCCGGACCGAGACTCGAACTCGGGGCCTCATTCTGGAATTTTTGGTTGGTTCGCAGGTACGTGTCTGTAGTGCTGACACGCAATGAAATCCTCTCGCCACAGCATCATACAACGCCCATAGAGGGGCCGAAACGAGATGGCACGGTGTAGTATCGTGCAGTAATTCGTTTTCTGCATTTCAAGGGGAACAACGCTTCAACAGTTCATGCTGCGTTGGTGCAATTTTATGGAAACAATTCACCTTCATAGGACACAATGGTTAAGTGGTACATGCGTCTACAGTGTGATCAAACACGTCTGACTGATGACCAGAAGGACAGACCATGTCTCTGTGATCAACTGGGAATCGCGAGACAAGTGGAGACGCTGGTGCTCTAAGACCGTCGTGTCACAATCGCGACGATAGTTGAAAAAGTAACTCAGTCAAAGGCCAGGTTCCTACGTCTTGTACAACTTTCTGAACATGCCAAAGATAGCCGCTTTGGCATTTAGTCACCGCTCACAAATACCCACAGCTTCCTCCGAACCGAACCTGCAATGGTAATGTTGCAGCTGTGTCAAGCCGATCCAAATGACCTCTTTCGATACTAACCACATTGGGCGTCAGGTGTGTGTTTTACTACGTCCTCCAGACAAAGCAGCAAAGCAAGTAGAAGGGAACATGTGGATTCACTATCGGCTGAAAAGGCAAAAACACAGTCATCATCGGGCAAGATCATGACAAGTGCATTTTAGAACTGTCATGCTGTGGTACTAACGAATTATATTCGTAATGTGCAAAAGCCTCACATGAGCACTTTACTGAAATCTCTTTGACGAAGTTAATTGAAGCAGTAAAAGTGAAGCGTAGGGCACAATTACACATATTACTTGCATGGGCCAAATTTCGCCAACCTCTTGCCCCCTCCTTATTCTCCTGACACGCAAATTACGGACTTCTTACTCTTCCCCTGGAGAACGAAACGATTGCGCGAAAGGCATTACCAGGTAGACGACGAGATTTTTCAGGTAAGACGTTCGCTCAGTAGGAAGCATAGACTCCTTCAACCTAGATCTCCGATAGTCATCGATCGTTGGGAAATATGAGGCACATTGATGGGTGAATATGTAGAGAACCTTTTCGGTTGCTGTATGAATTTTGTCGATGTGATAACTAAAATTATATAGTTACTCCTAGTGTGTGTGTGTGTGTGTGTGTGTGTGTGTGTGTGTGTGTGTGTGTGTATGTGTCTTGGTGGTTTGTGGGCGTTCAATGGCGAGAGATTATCATCGCTCTGACGGGACTTAGTAGAAATGGATGTCGTGAATATGTCTAAAATGTTGTGAAACAAGGACGAGTAATTCCTACATAATTACACTGTCTTCCAACTTCAGTCACGGTCACCGGCACAATCACACTGACTCACAACCTGTCAAGTAAGTAATAGAAGAGGACAGCTGAAATAATCACGCAGCAATGTGTGGCTGGCTGATCACTTACAAGAAACATAGATTAGCTAGACACCCTGAGAACAAATTAAAAACTTCTCCCCGGAAATTTAGAGAACAGGTCGAACAGTGCTTAGAGCCTTAAAAGTCGAAATACATTCGTGACATTGTCAGTTAAAATAGAGGACAGATATGTCAGTAAATTAGCTGCTGCCCTCTTGCCTGTATATAAAACACAGACTACTAAAACGTGGTGCACCGATATTTGGACAGCCTAAGCACCACACATTGCGGTCCTTCGCTGGAGCGAGTCGTCATGTGCCATAGGGCTGCGTCCTGTGTGAAGACGAATGAGAAGGATCTGTTGCCATCTGTGTGGCTGGAAGGGGGTACGCCACGACTGAGCTGCTAGTCTTACTAGGCCCCGCTCACTGTCTGTCGCTGCCAGCCACTGTTCTTCGCATCTGCGCATGACTGTCTGTCTCAAAATAGCGCTGATAACATGTAAGGGGGTGGCCCACCGAACTACCTGGTTGTCACGAGACGCCTCCTTGGCTGCTAAATTGGACAGTTCGCTCCGGTTAACACAAATGTTCTCTGGCACCCAGGAGAAAGACACTTCCTCACATAGCCTCTGTAGGTAGGTAAGGGATTCGTGGGTGTTCTGAACAAGTTTAGGAGCCACTGTAGGTAACTAAGGGATTCGTGGGTGTTCTTGACTAGCCGCTGGGTACAAATGCTGTAGAGAGTTATGGCCACTCAGGGAGTCGCAACAGGTTAATAATTTAGCAGATGCAACACATCTCATCTGCTCCGATGTCCTCAGGATCGCGTACAATACTGCATCGAACACAATGAAGTCATAATGTAAGCGGATCTTGAGGATACGATGAAAGAAAACAGGTGATCAGACAACTGAGTTCGCCTGTCGAGTCCCATCCGTGACTAAAGTTGTTGTGGTCTCTCAGAACTTCGTAAAACAATGTGTTAGACGCAAAGACAGCAGAGCACCCTCTCGTGAACTGCACTGATTCTAACGTTAATCTGTTCTCCACTGCCTCTCGGACAACTTCGTTATAAGAGAGTTAGAGAAATTAATATTTCGACACGCCGAGTATGGTGCTAACAGAAGTTAACTGTTGCATGCGAGGTGGTTGAGAAAAGTAGTGAGACTCTTTCAAGTAGTTCCCTTCGGCAGCTATACATTGACGGAGTCGTTCTTCCAAATCTAAGCAGAATGTCTGAAAGGGTTCAGCTAGTAGGGCCTTCAACATGTCGGAAATAACCTCTCGAATTTTCGCCAGAGTCCCTAAATGATGCCCTTTTAAGATATTTTTCAATAATGTGAAAATAAAAAAGGCACAATACTTCACATCAGATCAATGTTGGGCTGTGGAACAACAGAAATAACTTTTGAGGTAAAAAATTTCATTATGTAAATGGCCGTATGAGAAGGGGCGTCGTCACGATGCAGCGTCCACTTGTCTGCAATGTCCGGTCCCACTCAAGTGTCCGTTTTCCTGAGACTTCGGAGGACATCTTTGTAAAACACCTGTTCCTGGCGGTCTGATCTCACCAGAGCACGTACACGTTTTTGAAGTTGAAGGTCTCCATGAGAGAGGTTCATCTTCAACTCATTCTTCGCCTTCCAAAAAGATCAGTTCCAGCGAAAAACTTGGCTCTCGATGAAGAATGTTCCCCATAGACCTGTTTGAATTTTTGTAAGGCCACACTCGCTTATTCCCTAAGTTTAACACAAAACTTGATGGGGTAATGATGCTCTAATGTTGGTTCCACAGTTCAGGGACATGACAATAAATAAATGATTAGAATTACAAAACTGATGATGCAATTTGACCGGAAGGATTCGAGGCCTAATTTCGGTTATACTATTCAAGGGCAGTGGGAATGGTTAAGTTAAATTTCACTTTGACAGTTTTGATGATTCGGCATTAGTAAGCAGCTTAAAGTTGCTAAAACTTCAGTTAGCGATAAGTTCAACCTTAGTCTGTTTTGCGATCGGTTACGAATCTGTGAAAAACAACTTACTCCTACTCTGTCACTAGTAAGAAACGATATTAGTGTTCCATTCTGTTAACAGACAACAGAAACACAACTTCACTGATAGCGCTCTCTAAAGTCACGTGATGGCTGTACGGAGCTGAAACTCGGACTGAGCATCTGGAAGGGATGAACACACCGGTCTACACAAGTAGAACAACACAGCGTTGTCAGATCGCTCAGAGTGTTGTCAGTATCATTACGTTTGTCACACACACCGTAAATGACACAACACCAGTACGCGAGACGTCCAATAGATCGCAGGACTAATGCCAGTAAGCTCTAGAGGACTGCAGCAGAGCGGAGCGGCCGGAGCGTGGAGTTGTGGAGAGCGGCCTTACACGGGAAGGAGGTGTTGGTGGTGGGCGGCGGCTGCGGCGTGGACGGCAGCGGCCCGCGGCGGCCCCGGGAGCGCCGGCAGAGGCAGACGGCGAGCGCGGCGGCGGCGGCGCTGACCAGCAGCAGCGCGCTGACCGCCGCCACCACCAGCATCGTCGGCGACAGCCCCAGCACGGTGCGCGGGCCGCTCTCTGCAACACGCCGCCGCGCCGCCCGCGCTGCACCACTGTGTCTCCCTCTCTCACACCCACACACACATAACATGCAGGCGACGGCGCCCTGGGCCACATCCCCCCCCCCCCCCACCTCCTCCCCATCTTCACCTCTCGTTTCTTTTCAACTTTCGACATTTTTAGTTTTCATACATATTTTTTTACGCTACAAAATTAAAATTCTGCATCACAAAACCAGAATGTACACCACTATACCTGAAAATTGCGACACCAAGAATGAAACATTGGATGAAAATGTACTTGCGATGCAAAAAGAGACAACCAGACCTGCAACTAAAACGGATGTTTGTTAAGATGGTGAGTGGTTTCGTTCGGGCTATGCCCATTCTCATACCAACCAATGTTTTCCAAGTAAAATGTCCGTCCAAAAAAAGAGGTAAATAAAGTGGGTACCTATGTGAATGGTCCCATTTTATTTAGTACTTGGTGGCACAGATAAAAGTAGCCCATGTAAGTATAAAGTGAATTTAGTGAAATTACAGAAACGAAGAGCTGAAATGGAGACGCCCGGTGTGGCGGAGCGGTTCTAGGCGCTACAGTCTGGAGCCGCGCGTCCGCTACGGTCCTGCCTCGGGCACGGATGTGTGTGATGTCCTTAGGTTAGTTAGTCTAAGTAGTTCTAAGTTCTAGGGGACTGATGACCTCAGAAGTTAAGTCCCACAGTGCTCAGAGCCATTTGAACCATTTGAAATGGACTCACCACTTATTTACAATGACAAATATAGTGAGATACACATTTATCGAATATGCTGTAAGTGATCCCCTGCAGCATCAGTACACAGCCGTGCTCGTGGAGTCACGTTCAGATACACCCTGCGTAAAGTTAGGATATCGACGACGGCAACTTCACGCCTGGTGTTGTCTTTTAGTTCGTGTATTGTGTGTGGATTTTTTTCATAGACGTTGCTCTTCAAGTGTCGCCACAGGAAAAAAAACCACTTGTCATTAGATTCGACGAACGTAGTGGCCATAAATGTTTCTTGACAGTTCGTTCCTCAGTGAAAACATAGTGAACTCGTTCCAGCGATACCTTTCACGTGTGGCATGTTACCCCATCTTGCTGGAAGAAGCAGTATTGTATTTCACATTCAGTGAGTTAAGGAAAAAATGTATCAAATATCTATATATACAACCGTGTAGATGGTAGCGTAAAAAAAATATCGCTCCAGTGATGGGTGTCCCTGTTACACAGCAGCAAATTCGATGTTTTCATCGTGGAGTGTGTGCTGACAGACAGTGTTAGTGGTCTCAGTGGCCCACTGCCTCGTGTTCCGGGAATTCGCATGACTGGAAAGATGAAACCGTGCTTCATCACTCATGATATGGAACGCTGTCTAACAGACCATCGCTGATGGTATTCGAAGGCCACTTGCAATAATCTACACTTTTTTCACTGTCATCCTTCCGTAATTGCAGCTCAACCGTCACACGATATGGTTTCAAAGTAAGGCTTGTCAACATCCGCTGGCAACTACTCCTACTTACATGCGCTTGTTGGGCCGATTTACGTGTAGACTTCTTGGAGCTCTGAATAATTCATTGGCGAATGTCTGCAATACCTTATGGTATGCGAACTGAAGGAATTCTTAATCGTTTTATACTTTGCACACATCCATAGGTGTATAGACTCTGTAATGCTCTTTGTTGGTAGTCCTCCGTTTGGATACCTGACTCAGAAAATTTCACGAGCGTCCTCAATCCAACCTGTCTTCACATATACTTCCATAATTTCAGTTCTTTCTTTCATCGAGAAAGTCATTTTGCAGATCCCAAAGACAAACTTCTAATTTCACTGATGAAATAAACTGAAATGCTGACAGAAGAATGATGACAGTCCATTATTGCATAAAACTGTCCATTGTTGTAGCTGTTTATTTCAGAAGTCGAAGTACTTCATTCGCTTTCAAAGGGGAGGTGGGCTATTTTTAACTGTACCACTCTATACTTTTTTGGACGGACATATTACTTCTCAAAAATCGGTTGCTATGACAATGAGCTAGCCCGTAACCGGTCACTGACTAAATAACCAATAATTTTGGTTGCAACTCTGGATGTCTCCTTTTGCTCCACAATCTAAAATGAACTGCTGTCCACTACACCCAGCACATTGGAATTATGAAAACTGTAAATGGTTCCACTGTTCAGGGTCATGGCAACAAACAAATGATTAGAATTACAAAACGGTGAGTGCACTTTGACCGGAACGATTCGAGGCCTAATCTCGGTTGTACTATTCACGGAGAGCAGGAATAGTTAAACTAAATTTCACTGTGGCAGTTTTGTCATTCGGTATTAGTAAGCAGCTTAAGTTGCTAACATTTCAGTTGGCTATACAGTCGCGCATCAGATTTGGTCAAAGTTCAACCTTAGTCTGTTTTTGTGACCGATTATGAATCTGTGAAAAACAATTTATCCATACTCTATCACAACTGAGAAACTGTAGAGGAGTCTTACTTATCGGGCGGATATAACATTAGGTGAAGGCCTTCAGGCACTCTCTTACATTTTAGCAGTGTTTTATGCATACATTACAGTTACTTAAAGAAATATAATGATATGATACCTTCTAATAATAAGTAATCAAACTAAAAATTGTTTCAAAAAAGATTTGCATCTAATGTCAGTTAGAAGAATAGTAATGACTAAGAAGTAAAGGTAATAACTTGAGTACTAGCTACACTACTATTGCCAATAGTAATGACAAAAATAGTGGAAATAGAAGAAACAAAATTTAGTTCTAAAAATAAGATTTTATGAGACAGCGTGTTCTGGGGGAAGAGAAATTCACATAGACTGCACCACGTAGCAGCTTTGGGAAATGGGAAACCTCTGACGCTGAAGTTTGGAACCTGGGTAGTGGAAAAGTTGTATGGGATACGTAAAGAATAAACGCAAATGTTAATGTCGGTTTAGTAGATAACAGTAAACTATCGATTCGCTGAAGAATCGAAATCCAACTTATGAAACAGCTTAAAATTTCTCGGCACTTTACAAATGAGTTTAACGTGTTAAATATTTGCCGTAAAGCTTGTAAGGCAGAAAAAGTTTAGTAAAGATTTGAAATTACAATTAAATTTCGATGGAAGTCGCTAAGTGCTATTAACAGTGTATGAGTACAGTCTCAGTAATTTGTGCTTCGTTTTAAGCGAAAGAAAAACCAAAATCTAGTTTATATGCATCTCAATGAAACGTTGTGATTGATAGTGCATTATTACTGCGAGAATGGTGAAAATGTTTCTTTCATAGGTTTTGGGGAGCATCAGCAAAAAAAGTTTTCCAAAAGTTTGAAATTATTTGTAAAGTTTATTGCTAGGACATATGTATTCTCATTTTCAAATATCAGATAGGAATACTCGTATAGTCTTGGTCTTTGACGCAGTGAGTAACACTGCCTCAACACATAGAAACTGTGCATAACTGTAATACTTGTATTGCTGTGTCAAACCATTAACATAAAATTACACCTCTTAATGAACAAAACTTGACAGAACACTAAATTTTTAAATTTGGTCAACAATTATCTGCAGTAGTGAAAATGAAATTTTTATTACTCTGAAAGCCACTAAATAGGCCGTCGCTAACTTTCAGGGTGCCTTGTACCAGAATAAACGTTCAGTAAACATCATTATCATCATCACCTTTCCTTGGAGTGAGCTGCACAGCCTATCCTGGGAACCATTATATCGTTCAGTAATATAAGATACACAACAGAATTAAAGGTTCACTTTTTCGAAATCCCGTAGTAATTTCCAATTTCGATGCAAAAGTTTAAAATTTGGCTTAAAGATATTTACAACCTTCTTCTGTAATGATACAAAAGTGTGGCGCCCTCTGACGTAACCGCGGGTTCGGTGACTCTTCAAACAGCAAGGTGGCGCAAGCGAAGAAAAGACCAGAACTCAGAAGTTCATGTGAGGTTTAAGATGGGTTAATGATGTTACATCGGCAGTCAAATTTCTTCACAATTCCTCCCAGAGCCACCAGTGTCGTATCAAACGATGGCAAGGGTATCGTATCCCCTCTTTATCACATTTTGCCCTGTCTTTTGACGACTATACGTATTAAGAACACGTCGCCCAGCATTGATATCCGCGGTTTTCTTGAGTGTGGCAGAATAGAATACTTGCGACACACTTCCGCTCAGAATCGACACGAAAAGGCCTCAGGGGGTGTCATAAATGGCTACACTGAAACCACTTTTTCGTTTGAGGCTCTGATTCCCACACATTTTACAGTCTAAGACGACAGCTCACAGTTCGATGAGCAAGGAGATGGCCTCTTGACCATATTTAAAACTGCTGACTCCGCACAATGGCTTCAGCGCTAACCTAAAAACATCAAGGCCATCATCCCCATTGAATGTGATTACACAGCGCAGTGGGACCGCAGTTATTTCTCTGGGGTACAGTGTGGAGCCACAAGGGGCCATTCAAAACCATTCGATGACATTTGAACGTGATCCAAAGTAGGAAACGAGGCTTATGCTTCTTCGGGCTCCTGTTCTGAGCCCTCCTGCGGCGTTATCATGGAGGTGTGTGACCTTGATACAAGCGTGAATAAAACAGCAAAGGGTTCTTCTAAGAGCCTTCGGTTCGGCGACGTCCTCAGTGTCACCAGCCCACATTCTTTGAGCACTTTAAACACGCGCCTGTCAGAGAAAACCCATGACGAGAATCCTAGGCGTATCCACTTAAGCAACCACTTGACACCTCTCCGTTGCAGTATGCATACTACCAAATGGTCAGGCCTCTCGTAGGTTTTCTGTGAGCATGCGCTTTTTTATAGTGCCCAACAATCGTAGGCGGGTGCCACTGATAATACTGCAAAATTGAGGGACCATTGTATTCTCACATGTATTAATGTCGTATCCTTCTGTGTTCACGCCACAGGAAACAGAAAAACAAGAGGGCTGAAAAAGCTTAAGCAACCTTAGCTGCTTCGGATCGTATTCGAATTTCGTCGAATGGTCTTGAATAGTCCCTTGTGGTTCCACACTGTGCGCCAGATAAAAAAATGCGGTCGCACAGCAATGCAAAGGAATACGATCACATCCAGTAGGTTGCCAGCGCATGATGTCCATAGAGAAGGGCTGAAACGTTCATGGAGTGTCAGCAGTGTTGAAAAGTGTCAAGAACGTCGTTCTGTTGCTCATTGAACTGTGAACTGAAGATTTCGACTACTAAACATGTGGTCTTCAACACTTCAAGGTAAGGGAAAACGGGGGGGGGGGGGGGGGGGGATTTCATTGAGACACTATACGCCAGCCCTTGCTACATTTTTATGTTTATTCTGAGCGGCGGTGTGACTGAAACGTTTTCCTCGATCACACATAAGAAAACCGGATGATTTAAGCCCTGGCCGTCGCCTTCCTAACCTCCGTCGTGGAGGAGTCATAAAAGGGGTGAAATGTGGCTAAGAGGGGGTGCGACGAACGTCCCAGCGTGTGACACGCCCACTGTGGCATGGGACAGAATTGGGGTGAGATTTGGTGCCAATGTGACAATACTAAGCCACCTTACACCTTACACGGGCGTCTGAGCTCTGGTCTTTTCTTTTCGCGTGTGTCGACACTCTGCTGTTTGAAGCTTCGCCGATCCCGAGAGTGACGTCGCAGAGCGACCGCCACAGACTTTTTCATGATCAGAGAGAAAGGTTATAGTTATATTTGAGCCAAATTTCTAACCTATATGTCATACTGGGAAATAATTATGTTATTTCAGGTATGTGAACCTTTAATTGTGTTGTGCAGTGTTGGACTCATTAATGGCATCAAAAGGTGAAAAGAGGGAACATTACCGAGTCGTGTTCCAGAAACCGGAAAAGACTTAGAGACGATGGCTGAATGATGAAGACTTGAAAGGCTGATACGTTGATAGTACGATAAAGCATATGACGTGTGGAAATCTCTGTGCTTGTCAGTACAGTAAAGTGATCAAAAAGTCGAACGTCATTAACATACCGTATGCAGGCACTCACCACCCACTTACACATGCCCTGGGCTTTCCTGAGAAGTACCTTGCACTATAACTTCGTTGTAAACAACAGTTAGAAGTACACTCGTTCCCACAAGTTTCTTTCTCAGTTCAAATGGGAGAACTTCTTGCACTGTTGTAGACAACGGAGACATACTGATACTTTCCTGCAAATCCTAGGTATGTGCTCAAACCACTTTGGGTTTCCAACTTCTACGATCTTTGATGAGTATGTGAAACTTATAATTGACCCACGTATGATTACAGATCATAGGGATCCCAAATTTAGGGTGAATGAGCGTATAATCACAAGTCAGGACTGCTTGGATATGGACAGAGTTTCAATCACATATACTGTGCGTAATTTGAGCGCAGGTCAGCAAGAACTTTAACAACAGCTGTCTTCAAGTTGATTGGTTTTGCACCTAGGACCAGTGATGCACAGGAGAATACTGTACCTACTACCGAATCTTGAAGACAGCCTGATACTGTCTCCATTAAGACTGTGTCGTTCCTAACATGTGCCGTTGTTGGTAAACGTCAGGTGTGAGCGCAGCACATGGAGAGAAATGTAGGCTGGAAGCTTGTCAAGTGAAATACCAAAGTCGATAGTCTCAATGGCTTTGCTAAGATCTAAAAGCAACGTTTTAGCATCTAGTCTGTTGTCGATAGCTTCAGGTCGTTGTTAGTATTATTAAAGCACATGATTTGCTACGATCTCTTTAGAATCCTGGTTGGTGTTCGACCAGTACGTTGAATGTAATTAAATAGTTTGTAAATGGTGCAGTAGTCTAAGAGTGTTATGGAAGCGGGTCAGTGGCTTGACAGTACTCGTGTTACTCACAGGGAAAACGTTTGTTGGTGTGCTAGAAGGTAGTTGTAATGAAGGGCAGGTGTGGGTCAACAAGAAGCGTGGTCATTTGGACGGTGGGCGCTAGTCTCATTACTGGATAGTAAGACGGGCTGGCACTTCAGTGTGTACTCACGTGGACAGACGGCGCTGCCGGCCTCGTCAGACGCGTCCCCGCAGTGGTTGACGTCGTCGCAGACGAGGTCCGTGTCGATGCAGAACTCTCGCGTGCACCGGAAGTCCTCACACGCATGCTCTGCAAGAACCACACAGTCTGACTCATAGCTTACAATCTACATCAGCCATCAGTAGCAGCCGAAACTTGTAATATTAAGTGCAGATGGTGCTGGTGTGGTGGTGGGTGTGGTGTGGAGGGTACATGCTACAATGAAGGACTGATATTTATTCCCGTCAAACATATAGAATTCGTAAGAATTCGCTGCTTAATTTCAGTAAAATACTTCTGTGTATTTCACCGAGCCATTTGATAAAACCAACAACGTTTCAGCCGCTACTGCAGGCAGCCCTCATGCACGTCACTATTTTCTGCTTTTAGCATCACAATTTGCGGCTTGTGGTTTCTGTTTTGTATTTTGTTTCTGCCCCATGATCGCCTCAACGATACAAATAGCTACCGTACCGTAGATGCAACCACAAAGGAAGGGTATCTGTGGATATATCAGACAAACATGTACTTAAAGCGTATTCGCATTGCGAATATGGAAGACCATCAGTTTTATGCTAGAATGACGACAGTGATAATTTGTGATGCAACGGAGTTTGAAACCGGAGTTCCCGTTTATCGCGAGTGGTCGCCCCACCCTCAGGCTATCTGATCACGACTCACGGTCAGACTCAAACTTCCATACGTTACTTGAAAATCGCTTGCCCGGTGTCGGCGGACAAATACGACGCTGCACTGCCTGTGTTATTCCGAATTACGATGTAATATTCCTTCGTACATGCATGTATAATTTAGATGACGAATCGGTATCTTTGAGAGATGAAAGAGAGAAGGCAGCATAGGATAAAATAGGTAAAATGACAATCCCTAGTATAAATCCTTGGGTATCACAAGAGATGTTGCGTTTCAGTAAGTAACGGAGAAAATATAAAAATGGAGCAGATGAAGCAGGGAATACAAATGTCTAAAAAATAAAACTGACAGGAAGTGGATAAAGTCCAAGCAAGAGTATCTAGAGGACAAAGAAGTACACAGTAGCACTTATTACTAGGGAAAAGGTAGACACTGTCTGTAGGAAAATTAAAAAGGACTTTGTAGAAAAGAAGCGCTATGGGAAGAATAGAAACATGAGAAATGGAAAGTGGAAAGAACATATAGAGAGAAAATTGCTGACAGATTAAAACTGTGTGCCGGACCGAGACTCGAACTCGGGACCTTTGCCTTTCGCGGGTAAGTGCTCTACCAACCGAGCTACCCAAGCACGACTCACGCCCCCTCCTCACAGCTTTACTTCCGCCAGTTCCTCGTCTCCTACCTTTTGTGAAGTTTGGAAGGTAGGAGACGAGGTACTGGCGGAAGTACAGCTGTGAGGACGGGACGTGATTCGTGCTTGGGTAGCTCAAATGGTAGAGCACTTGCCCGCGAAAGACAAAGGTCCCGAGTTCGAATCTCGGTCCCGCACACAGTTTTAATCCGCCAGGAAGTTTCATATCAGCGCACACTCCGCTGCAGAGTGAAAAATCTCAGTATATAGAGAAGCTCTACAGGGAAAATTAACTTGAAAGTAATGTTGTAGAAAGGGAAGAGAAAGCAGATGAAGATGAGATAGGAGATATGACATTGCGAGACCTGCTGACAGACCTCATTCGAAACAAGACCCTGGGATTAGACGACTTTCCCCCCAGAAATGCTGATATCCTTGAGAGACCAGGCAATGGGCAGAATATAAGAAATATGAGTCAGACTTAAAGAAGAATTTAATAGTTCCAGTTCCACATAAAGCAGGTGGTGCCAGGTGTGAATATTTACGAACGATCAGTTTCATAAGTCATGGTTGAAAAATACTGACACAAATTATTTACAGAAGAATGGAAGAACTGGAAGAAGCCGACCTCGGATGAGATCAGTTTGGATTCCGAATAGTGTTCGAACACACGAGACAATGCTGACCCTATGACACGTCTTAGAAGATAGATCAAGGAAAAGCAAATCTACATTTACAGCATTTGTAGACTTAGAGAAGTCTTTTAACAATGCTGACTGAAACAAAAACTGTAAATTACTGAAGGTAGCAAGAATAAAACACCGAGAATGAAAGGTTATTTACAACTTGTACAGAAACTAGTTATAAAGGCTAGTGGGCTTGAAAGGAAGCAGTGACTGAAAAGGGGGAAGACAGATTTGTAGCAGGTCCCTAATGTTTTTCAGTATGTATGCTAAGTAGGAAAAGGGAAAGGAAGGAGAAACTATGAAATTGAATTTGTTCTGCGAGAAGAAATAAAAACTTTGCGGTTTGCCGAAGACATTGCAACTCTGTCAGAGACAGCAAAGGACTTGTAAGGACAACTTAACGAAATGGACAGTATCTTGAAAGTGGGATGTAAGCTGAACATTAACAAAGGCAAAACAAGAGTAATGGAATGGAGTCGAATTAAATCGGGCGATACTGAGGTAATAAGATTAGGAAATGAAACACTAAATTAGTAGCTTAGATTTGCTGTTTGGGCAGCAAAATAAGTTATGATGGTCGAAGTACAGAGGATAAATGTATAATGGCCGCGGCAAGAAAAGCGTATCTGAAGAAGAAAAATTTATTAACATCGAACATAAATTTAGGTGTTATGAAGTTTCCAGGTGGCATTTTTATGGAGTTTAGGCTTGTACTGAACTGAAACGTGACGATAAGCTGTACAGACAAGAAGAGAACAGAAGCTTCTGAAATGTGATGCTTTAGAAAAATTTTGTAGATTACATGGGTAGATCACGTAACTAATGAGTAGGTAATGAATATAATTGGAGAGAAAAGGAAATTGTGGCAAAACCTCACTAATGGAACGGATAGGTTGGTAGGAAACTTTCTCCGCTGCCAAGGGATCACAAGTTTTATATTAAGGGCAGTGTGGGAAGGTAAAAATTGTGGAGGGAGACGAAGAGATGAAAGCAGGAGGCAGATTCAGAAGGATGTGGTTGCAGTAGTTACTCAGATGAAGAGGCTTGCACAGGACAGAGTGGGATGGAGAGCTGCATCACACTAGGCTTCGGACTGCAGATAGCGACAACTTTTATTATTTGAAAATGACTGATATTCCTGACATCTTATTTAGTGAGTGGGTGAACGGATCAAGAGTGAAGGATAAAGGATATCAGTTCCTACTGCTGTGAACACAGTGCGGGGCGGCGGATAGAAATTTAATGGTGGTATATAAAATTTCGTAGAATGTAGAAACACTTCCAGGCCGATTAACCATATGTGCGGCGGCGGGTGGAATTAATTGTTATATAAGTGTTCCTATTACTTATGCTGTTGTTTTGCCGTTCTCAACACTGGCTCTCTAATTACAATATTGGCAACCAGAAAGTCTGACTAACAGAGCAGTTCAGAGTCTAATGCGCTGATGCGACTATAACTGTCCAAATTAAATGTTTAAGTGAATGCTCGCCATAATTTGATGATTAGGTTCATCAAACGCCACGCTAAATAATGGTAGAATGTTTGTACCGCGACGGCACGTGAAAAATACGACATACGCAAACTGAAACAAGATAATTAAAATCATCACAGAATTAACACTTCACTCGAAAATGATTTCATGGTTACGCGTATCCCGAGTAACTTACTACGGCATCCGAGGCCGTTTATAGCAATGATACCGACGTGACGCGACTCCCGACACAGATGACGTGCTATTCAGCGTCTGGAGAGAACTGGGGCCTTGCTTCCTCTCGCAGCGTTCTTATATATAAAGCCGCGGTGCGGACAGCTAAGGGAACGCCTGATCAAATCGGCTCTCCCGACTAGCCGCTGGGCACCACATTAAGTTATTTAATAAATCATAGCTTCTTTTGCTGATGGCCGATGAAGCTCTCAATTTAAATGTGCATTCAGCACACAGGTAAGTAATCATAATAAAAGTTTGACGTGGCTAAGTTAAATATTTTGGGCGAGAGAATTAATTTAATTACACTGCACGTAGTAGACGAGCTCTGAACTTGCCCTTTGGAGATACGCTATCGCTATAGTTTTATAGTTATTCAAATGAAACTTCTCACATCTTTATGGTTATAGCGGATCTCCATTCTACTTAAATATAAACATCCTAGCCTTATTTATTAGCCTACTTAATCTATCTTGCTTCCTTAATTTTTAAGACACAAACCAGAAAATTATGAATTTCAACTAAAATTTTAATTTGTGAGGTCCAAAGTACTGTTTCTATTAAATGATTATGGAAAAGGAATCTAAATATAAATTTTTTAACTTTCTAGCTCTTTTCTGTTGCGCCAGTGATTTTTACAGAAAAACGTCCAAATTTCGAAAATGGTTAAAGTTATCGAACTGATATTCAATACATGTTGGTTTAGTATTACTCCTGACATGCTAGAACCGTTTCAGGTTATTTGCTTGATTTTTAAAGTATTGCGCAACATTTATGACGTAAGAGCTAGTTACAGCGGACTGGCTGCCACACAATGGAAAGACTGATGTGAATTTCTACAGCGTGAGTAGGCTGCTTCCCTACAACAGGGTGTACATAAAGTCTGGGAACATTTTCAATTATTTACTGCACAAGAACTAAACATTGTGCAGATGTCTTACATATTGCATTTTGAAGAGAAACCCCGATTTTTTTCTTTTTTTTTTTAACAAACATGCGATATGCGAACCATGAGTGACCCTGCAGACGTGAATACGGTAACAGAAATCTTGCCATACCCGTTCCATCATGGCATCATCGACTGTGGCAGTCGCTTCCTGTATTCTCTCCCGGAGCTCTGCTACATCATGTGGTAGAGCCGGTACATACACGAGATCTATAATGTGTCCGGACAGAATAAGGTCGCACTGAGTGAGATCTGGTGATAGGGGAGGCTATTTGATGAAACAGCTGTCCCCTTCTGTAGCACAGCCGATCCATCGATGGAGCAGCTCAGTGTTCAGGTATGCCGTCACATAACCTGTAGACATCGATTTCCACTGTTAACTGTTTTTTCTCATGTTGGTTTGGGTGCTGTTGGAAATTGCAAAGTTAATTTTCTCCACGTTGTTTGACGCCGAAGGTCTTGTTTAGATGCCGGAACCAGAACTTAGGGCGCATGAAAGAGGTGAGCAGTGCCATCATTCCGACTCATTCCTTGAGTAGACCTGTCGCTATTAATGCAAAAGGAGAACCCATTGCCATGCCGTCCACCTATTCACAATACTTTCGTTTTCACTTGAAGGAAATGGTGGCCAGGCTATGCCGGACGTGGTCATACTGTGCACTATCTGATCAGAAGTATCTGGATGCCTGTTACTGTACATTACTATGAGGTGTGTCCAACCTTCGCCTTTATGATGTCTTGAATTCTGCTGGGAACACTTCTAATGAGGGGTATGAATGACTGTGGAGGAATGGCAGCCCATTCCTTCTCAAGAGCCGATACCAGAGGCCCTGAGACCTAGATCGAAGTCAACATTCTAATTCAACCCAAAGGCGTTCGGATCGGGAGTCAGGGCAGACCAGTGCAGACCAGGAAGATTATTGTCTACACACCATTGGCTTTTCCTCTGCTGTACGCAACACACAGTGTTGTAAAATGTGTACATTTCCTTCCGCATTTAGCACTTTCTTAAGCCCAATAAGACGGGCACACTACAATTACGATAAACATTCACGCACTGTTAACACCACTTCATCCGTACTTCACTACTGGTACCGCACACGATGGCAGGCAACGTACTACAGGCACTCGCCCCCCCCCCCCCCCCACACACACACTTTCATTGGATTGCTGGATGTTATGGCGTGAAGTATCACCACTCCAAATCACTCGTTTCCAGTCACTCACTGTCCAGTGGCGATGTTCTTCAGATCACGCCAAGCGTCGCTTAACACTGACTGCAGAAATGGGTGTCTTACGTGGAGCTGCACGACCACTGATCCCTCCCTTTTTTAATTATTCACGCAGAATCGTCGTACTAGCTGGACTACTGGTAGCACTTTGGAAGTCACAAGTGATTCCTTCCGCTGATTTCATACGATTTTGTGCAACCACTGTCCGCAATGCCCGACGGTCCCTACGCTTCAGTAGGTGAGACCTGCCTGGTCTTGATCAAGCTGTGGTCGTTCGTACGCGTTTCCACTTCACAGTCGCATCACCAGCAGCCGACGTAAGCAGCTTTACGAGGGACGAACTGTCCCTGATCGATATCGAACTCAGATGACAGCCACGGCCTATTCCACTTTCGAAATCACTGAGCTCTCCTGACCGATACATTCCTAGTTGGTAGTTGTTGCTTTCCTATTGACAACACAATACTCCCCGCTTCCTTCCGTACTGGCGGGTCCGTCTCTTGTGACATCTAGTGGACAAATCTGCATTAAACAGGGTGTTCGCATGCTTTTGGTCGGACATTGGATGCACCCGGTGCAGAAAAACCAGTGCGTGTCAGGTGCCGCCGTAAGTAGCTTCCGCCGGTTTCCACAATTGCAAACAACAAAAATTAACGTAAATTATTCCCAGTTTTATGCTTCTGATATATCTCCCCCTTAATGCAATCATTCGATCCGTAATAGTCCACAACCGCCAGCCACTTTCAAATAATAAATAAAAAGGAGCAACCTCGAGACACAAATAGTCATCCTGATGAAGGGCTGCTTGTAAAAGCAGACGAAACGTTACTAGTTATGTAATATACGAGAAGGTGAAACGTGCAGAAAAATTTTATTTAAACATGTGAAATAAGTGTGGCAAACAGTTTCGTGAAATCTGGGCTTCGATCGAGATTCTACTTGAACACATAGGGAAGCTAGATGTTAACATTCACACACTATTAAGTACAAAGGTGCGTAAAACTCACAGCATTAATCACAGAGTCAGTGCGTGTGTTACGTGCTAATAGTGAGTAAAAATCTTAGTTTAATTTTGCGGTCTGCAAAGACTAGTCGCTTTGCATATAGGCTGTGACAACAGAAACATTTTCGGTACACATTCCCTCTGACGAGTTAGGATAGTAAAAATGTGACGTACATTGAGCTCGAAACTTTTAAGCGCTTATGACCATTGCAAACACTGTCTCGCTACTTCTATCTTTTCTCAAGTGCATTTGTATTGTGTCTGCATGAAAGTGTAAACACAATAGAGAAACATAAACTCTACACAACTGATGTTCCGTTTAGGAGTGCAACGACATTGAACTTGACAATAAGCTAAGTCAAATTAGCAAGAGTTAAAAAGAAGATACATAACGCGACTACAGTGTAATGGGAGGCTAACGCATGCCACCAAGGCTTTTATAACTGTGTTTACACATCTGATTGTTTATTTTATCTTATTTTCTCCTTTAAAAATAAACCAAAATAAAATATTTGAAAGCTTTTATTCGATAGCAAAAACGGACTTCGCGTATCAAGAAAATTACAGCACTTCAGAAAAGGGCAGTGAATTTCCCTATCAGCAATCCAACACACTGAAGAGCCAAAGAAACTGGTACACCTGCCTGATATCGTTTTGGGCGCCAGCGAGCACGCATAAGTGCCGCAACACGACATGGCATGGCCTCGACTAATGCCTGAAGAAAGTGCTGGAGGGAACTGACATCATGAATCCTGCAGGGCTGTCCATGAATCCGTAGGAGTACGAGAGGGTGGAGATCTCTTCTGAACAGCACGTTGCAAGGCATCCCAGATATATTCAATAATGTTCATGTCTCGGGGAGTTTGGTGGCCAGCGGAAGTACTTAAACCCAGAAGAGTGTTCCTGGAGGAACCCTGCAGCAATTCAGGACGTGTCGGGTGTCACATTGCCCTGCTAGTATTGCGCAAGTCCGTCGGAATACTCAATGGACATGAATGCATGCAGGAGACCAGACAGGATGTGTACGTACGTGTCACCTGTCAGAGTCGTATTTAGACGTATCAGGGGTCCAATACCACTCCAACTGCACACGCCCCACACCACTGCAGAGCCTCTACCAGCTTGAACAGCCCCTGCTGACATGCAGGGGCCATGGATTCATGAGGAACACGTCCATCCGCTAGATACAATTTGAAACGAGACTCGTCCGACCAGGCAACATGTTTCCAGTCATCAAAGGTCCAATGTCAGTGTCGACGGGCCCAGGCGAGGTGTAAGGCTCTGTGTCGTGCAGTCATCAAGGGTACACGAGTGGGTTTTCGGCTCCGAAATCCCATATCGGTGATGTTTCATTGAATGGTTCGCACGCTGACACTAGTTGATGGCTCAGTATTCAAATCCGCAACAAATTGAAGAAGGGCTGCACTTCTGTCATGTTGAACGATTCTCTTCAGTCGTCGTTGGTTCCGTTCTTGCAGGATCTTTTCCCGGCCGCAGCGATCGGATTCCTGATACAGTACATTCGTGAAATGGTCGTACGGGAAAATCCCCGCTTCGTCGCTACCTCGAAGACGGTGTGTCCTATCGCTCGTGCGCCGACTACAAACCCACTCCAGACTCACTTAAATCTTGATAATCTGTTATTGTAGCCGAAGTAACCGATCGAACAACTGCACCAAACACTTGTCTTATATAGGCGTTGCCGCCCGCAGTGCCGTATTCTGCCTGTTTACATATCTCTGTGTTTGAATACGCTTGCCTATGCCAGTTTCTTTGGCACTTCACTGTAAAACGGATGAAATTTTAGCTGACCATATTTTGTCGAGCAAAGAAAGGAAATATCACGTTTAAGCACTTTCCCTCGGGAAGACTGGGTCATCAAAGTTGTTTGTTTTTCGTGTATTCATCATTGTAATCATTGTACTTAGCTGAGTCGGATTTTCCAAAGCTTGACAAATTGCTTCTATTTCAGTATCTGTAGTTTCTATTTACATATTTCCTTTTATGATAGATGACACGTGACGATTGTCATATATATCATAAACCTATTTATAAAGTGGAGAAATAGCGGTACAGAATCCACATAGTATGTTTTCATTCTTGTACATGAAATTACATAACCGAGATGTTACAGAAGAATCCATCGCTTCCTTCTTCATTTTCCACCCGAAAATTTTAGTTGAAACTAATGAAACTGTTAATGGGGACTAAGCTGATGTCGGCTCAAAACTCATGTTTCTGTCCTTTGGCAAGAAAATGAACGCTGCAGAATTCTGACGTCCTATATACGAGAGCCGTTGACGGCTCTATATTTCCCTATTCAGGTTGCCACCTTTCCCTTCGGCTCGCGGACAAATTTTCTTTCTGAAAATCGCGCACGTGGTACGTGTTATCATCATACTCAGTGTTTATATTCTTTTCATATACTGCTCTCGTAATGATCACATCTCGCCACCTCGTGATGGCTGGGTGTTGTGTGATGTCCTTAGGTTAGTTAGGTTTAAGTAGTTCTAAGTTCTAGGGGACTGATGACCATAGCTGTTAAGTCCCATAGTGCTCAGAGCCATTTTGAACATCTCGCCAACCTACAGCAGCGCTAGGTTGAGACGATGCTGTGAATTCAAGTTTTAAGGTCGTATTACGTACTTTTTCCCTAGTGCCTGTTAAAGACCCACTGATTTCGTTGTATTTCGGAGTAAATCTGTTCATAAATTTAATGCACATTCTAACATTTAAAACAATATACTCGGCCGGTTACTTCCCCATATTACACTACTTTAGCACTCCTCAAGCATTTCCATGACAACCTGTTGTTTTCAGCTGATTGGTTGAATGTTTGACATTACACGACTTTAGTACTCTGTTAATTAATCTTTATTCCACTGTCGCAATCAACAAATAAAACTGTAGGGAGGAATTAAAACATAGTTTTGAATCATGATAATTTCCTAGCTCATCGACCAATTTATAAGATTTCAAGAATACTGCTGGACATTCAAGTTTTTGCGGGCAGCCAGGAAAGTGTTATTTATTTTTTGGAAGCAGCATCTACGACGTACGCCTGACAGCGAAAATGTAAGCGCCCTGCTGAAGCCGAGCAAACACTGTCTGTTGCCGTACAAACAGAACACCATAAATCTGTTCAGTTCCCAACCCCGTACAGATCTTGAAACTTCTGGGAGATTAAAACTGTACGCTCGACCGAGACTCCTAACTACGACCTGTGCCTTTCGTGGGCAACTTCTCCACCTATTGAGCTATCTTATTTTATTGGTTTTGTGACAGTATTTTACATACGATTCTCGTTAAAACACAAGATTTCTTTGTTTTACCTTGTTTGTTAAAACATAATAATTTGCTGAGAAGAAATTAATTGACTTAACTGTTTCTTTGGTTCAGGCAAGTACTTTTTATCAACTGTTAATTTTTATTCCTTCTTTAATTTCAGATTCTTCTTAACTGTAAACTGAATGGTAAGGGAAAAAATGCATTTCTGAACTCAAAAAGTAATAAAATAATAAAACCTGATTCTTTCACTTCCAAAATATACTGTAATTTCTCCTTCTTCTGAAATACTTTATGACTCGTTTTGTTCTAAAAATTAAATTTATGTTTATATTTTATAAATGCAAAGAATTGTCATGTTTTTTTCTGCAGCCAATCAATTAGAAATCTACATAAATCTGAAGTTCTGGCATCTAGTTAACTCCCAGTTTCAGCTTTGCTTCCTCGCTTGCAGCTTCTCATACCTTCCAAGCCTCATGGGGTTCTCCGGCACATCCTTTCTTCTAGGGGTGTTAGTTCCAGATGGCATGTAGGAGAACATCTGCGAAATTTGGAAGTTAGAGGAAGAAGTGCTGCCGAAAGTAAAGCTGTGAGGCTCGGTAGTGAGACTTGCTTCGACAGCTTAGTCGGTAGAGCATCTTTCCGCGAAAGGCGGAGGTCCGAGGTTCGAGTAGCGGTCCAGCATACAGTTTTAATCTGTCAGGAATTTTCAGAGTCAACGCACACTCTGCTGAAGAATGAAAATTCATTGTTGAGGCGGCTAATCTGAGCTGGCAGTGGATGTTAGTTGCACTGTTAGAGGTATCGTTCAATCACATTTACCTGTAAGATGATTTGTTACACCCAGCACATTAACTGCAGCGTTTCAAGTAATTAATGACTAACTAATAAGAGCAGGCTTCATTCTTAGAATAAACTATAAGAGGCAGTCAAATTAAAACCAAACATTTGCCAGGATGGGACCACAGAATGTTTCCATTAAAAAATTACCACCACACCCATCACTGGAATACGAGACGATCAATTCCTGTTCCATAGAACGCAGTTGACGGCTGACGGATTCACAACTGCACCCACTTTTCCACTTCCTCGTCCGACTGAAACCGACGTTCATGGATGCCTTTCTTGAGGTCGCCAAAGCTGTGAAAACCACACAGTGGAAGATACGGGCTGTACGCAGAATGATGAAGTGCTTCCGGGCCAAATCGTCGAACCGTAGCCTTCGTCCGATTGGCAATATGGGGGCAGGCGTTATCGCGCAGCAGGATGATCATTCCTACAGCTGTTGACACAAGTTCTGCTAAGGTCACGATGACCTTCTTCTTCGACTGCAGGAGCCGTCCGCTGGTCGAGTTCCTCGAGCGTGACACCACAGTCAGTGTGCAGCACTATGAAGACACTTCACAGAAACTTTACCGTGCCACAAATTCAGCATGCCCAAGAAGGTTGTCGGCCGAAATAATTCTGTTGCTCGATGACGCCTGTCCCAACTGCAAATCAGACAAAGGATGCGCTTCAGCGATTTGGCTGCGAAACACTGAAACACCCTCCGTACAGCCCCGATATTTCACCGCGTCATTTTCTCATCTTTGGTGACCTGACGGATTTCAGTCGTACGGGGAAGCGTGAGTCGTGTGGAACCATCAGCGGCCGGCCGCGTTCTACCAACAAGGAATGGATCATCTCGTCTCCCGGTGGGATAAATGTCTTAACCACGTGTGGCGATTACTTTGAATGGAACGATTCCACGGTCCCTTTGTGGCGGTTGTTCGGTTTTCATTTATGTGACCCTCATATAAAGTGACTAGAGAGAGTACACAGTCCAAATATTACAAATATTGGTCAACGAAACACTGAATATCAAGCAGCATTCTGCACATTTCGTCGGATAAAATAAAGTTCCTTGCATGTCATCTGTATTGGATATTAGGAAGAGGTTGTGTCGCAGAGCAGCAATCACAAAACATGGGCAGATGCAAACTGAAAGCGCAGCAGCAGTACGGCTACACTGAGAGAAGTGGAGAGTGCGAGCTGTACATACGGAGGCGGGCGCTAGGCGCCGAGCTGAGCTGAGCATTACTTTTGTCCTTGAAGGCGGTGATGACGAGCCGGAAGCCGTTGGAGTCGGTGCCCCAGCCGTCGGTCACGTACTTGAGCGTGACGAAGTTGGTGCGCGTGTAGATGGCGCCCACGGTCGACTCCGTGTTGCGGCACGTCAGGTCCGACTGCAACAGGAGGGGGGGAGGGCGGCCGCGCCCGGTCACAGGCGTCATACGGGGGCGCCGCCGCCGCCGCCGCCGCCGCCGCCGCCGCCGCGCTCGCCCGCGCTCAGCTCGGAATCCGCTCACACATCACAGTGATCATATGCAGAGTTGTCATCATAACTGTAGTCAGCTGTACATGTACGCTCACCAGACCAAATTTTTCCCCCACTTAGAGCACACTGGTCGCTTTGCAGCGCTACAGATTGTGTAGAAGACCCAGGCGGTCATCTGACCCAGCATCCCTCACGTAATTTATGGCAGTAACGTGTAGTGGAAGTGCCAGTCGGTTGTACGCCGAGGTGACAAAAATCATGGGATAGCTCGTAAAATCGTGTCGGACCTACTTTTTCCCGGAGTACAGCACCAACTCGACGTGGGATGAGTTTAACAAGTCTCTAGAACTCTTCTGTAAAAACACTGAGTCATGCTGCCTTTATAGCCGTCCGTATTTGCAAAAGTGTTGCCGGTGCAGGGGTCTGTCACCTCTCCACTATGTCCCATAAATGTTCGACGGGATTCGTGTCGAACGATATGGATGGCCAAATCATTCCCTCGAATGGCCCAAAATGTTCCTCAAATCAAACGTGAACAACTGCGGCCTAGTGACAAGGTACATCGGCATCCTTAAAAATTCCATCGTTTTTCGGGTACGAGAAGTCCACGAATGGCTGCAAATGATCTCCAAGTAGCCGAACATAACCATTTCCCGTTAACGATCGGTCCAATTCCATGTAAACACAGCCCACACCATTATGCAGCGACCACCATCTTGCATAGTGCCTCGTTGACATCTCGGATCCATCGGTTCGTGGGGTCTGCACCACACTCGAACCCTACCCGGTTTTTGGTCTCACCTGACTAGGTCAAGGTTTTCCAACCGATATGGTCAGAAGCCAAGGAGAGCCGCTGTAGGCGATGACGTGCTGTTAGCAATCTCACTCGCGTCCGCTTCTGCTGCCATAGCCATTGAACGGCAAATGTCGCCGCATTGTTCTAACGGACAGGTTCGTCGTACGTCGCACATTGATTTCTGCGGTTCTTCACACAGTGTTGGTTGTCTGTTATCAGTGACAATCCTATGCAAGCGACCCTGCTCTCAGTGGTCTAGCGGAGGCCATCAGGTGCAGCGTTGCTCGCGGTGAGAGGTGATGCCTGAAATTTGCTATTCTAGCCACACTATAGAGTCCGTGACGATTCCCCGGGTATGTCCAGTTAGCATGGACCTTACTACCGTTCCACGTTCAAAGACTGTCGACTCCAGTCGTGCGGCCACAATGACGTCGGGAAGCTTTTCACACAAATCACCTGGCACAGCTCCGCCAATGCAGTGCTCTCTTATACCTTGTGTACGCGATACTACCGTCATGTGTAGCTGTAGCTATTGCTATCCTATGACATTTGTCACCTCAGTGTATGCAATCGGCGTGGTAAGATGGATCGACATGGAGATGTGACTGAATGGCAGAAAGGAGGAATGCCGTTAGTTACTCAGTTAATTAGTTACATGTTCCATGTATCATTTCAATGATCCTTTTATCTAAATGACGTGAAACGAGCCAGTATACACGATAAGTGTACAGTAGTGGAACTACATTTAATACCAGTATATAGCAGAAGGCGCTGTCTAACAGAAATAATATTAGATTAGATTTAAAATTTGCATTCACAATTGTCAGGCAGCAGACATTTTATGCTACTGGGCAAATGATCAGACATCTTGTTGAAATCCTTTCTGAGCCACTGACAGGTTTAATAACGGGTTAACATCGGTTATTTTTCCATCTTTTGTTGCAGATATGGACCTCACTGTTTTTCTTAAAATGTGATGGATAATTTATGACAAATTTCTTAAGGGAATACTCAGTGTGGTCCGAAACAGTATCGAAAGCATGTAAGGGTGCTGCGGACGAGAGGGGAGGGGGTTGTGCTGAAAAATAATTGTTGAGGAAAAAATTTGATGTACTGTGCCGTTTTCGGGTGATTTACCAGAGAAGGTAGCCAATCAGGTCATAACGCGACCTGAAATCCGGAAAGTAGCTCAAACGAGGATACTGCTACAGCAGGACGCTGTTGTGTTGGTCGCAAGAAGAAAATAGAAAGACAACGACTAGGTTTGAAAAATGTAAAAGATTTATTTGCGACATATTTATATGTTGTTGTTGTTGTTGTGGTCTTCAGTCCTGAGACTGGTTTGATGCAGCTCTCCATGCTACTCTATCCTGTGCAAGCTTCTTCATCTCCCAGTACCTACTGCAACCTACATCCTTCTGAATCTGCTTAGTGTATTGATCTCTTGGTCTCCCTCTACCATTTTTACCCTCCACGCTGCCCTCCAATGCTAAATTTGTGATCCCTCGATGCCTCAAAACATGTCCTACCAACCGATCCCTTCTTCTAGTCAAGTTCTGCCACAAACTTCTCTTCTCCCCAATCCTATTCAATACCTCCTCATTAGTTACGTGATCTACCCACCTTATCTTCAGCATTCTTCTGTAGCACCACATTTCGAAAGCTTCTATTCTCTTCTTGTCCAAACTGGTTATCGTCCATGTTTCGCTTCCATACATGGCTACACTCCATACAAATACTTTCAGAAACGACTTCCTGACACTTAAATCTATACTCGATGTTAACAAATTTCTCTTCTTCAGAAACGATTTCCTTCCCATTGCCAGTCTACATTTTATATCCGCTCTACTTCGACCATCATCAGTTATTATACTCCCTAAATAGCAAAACTCCTTTACTACTTTAAGTGTCTCATTTCCTAATCTAATCCCCTCAGCATCACCCGATTTAATTTGACTACATTCCATTATCCTCGTTTTGCTTTTGTTGATGTTCATCTTGTATCCTCCTTTCAAGACACTGTCCATTCCGTTGAACTGCTCTTCCAAGTCCTTTGCTGTCTCTGACAGAATTACAATGTCATCGGCGAACCTCAAAGTTTTTATTTCTTCTCCATGGATTTTAATACCTACTCCGAATTTTTCTTTTGTTTCCTTTACTGCTTGCTCAATATACAGATTGAATAACATCGGGGAAAGGCTACAACCCTGTCTCACTCCTTTCCCAACCACTGCTTCCCTTTCATGCCCCTCGACTCTTATAACTGCCATCTGGTTTCTGTACAAATTGTAAATAGCATTTCGCTCCCTGTATTTTACCCCTGCCACCTTCAGAATTTGAAAGAGAGTATTCCAGTTAACGTTGTCAAAAGCTTTCTCTAAGTCTACAAATGCTAGAAACGTAGGTTTGCCTTTTCTTAATCTTTCTTCTAAGATAAGTCGTACGGTTAGTATCGCCTCACGTGTTCCAACATTTCTACGGAATCCAAACTGATCTTCCCCGAGGTCCGCTTCTAACAGTTTTTCCATTCGTCTGTAAAGAATTCGCGTTAGTATTTTGCAGCTGTGACTTATTAAACTGATAGTTCGGTAATTTTCACATCTGTCAACACCTGCTTTCTTTGGGATTGGAATTATTACATTCTTCTTGAAGTCTGTGGGTATTTCGCCTGTCTCATACATCTTGCTCACCAGATGGTAGAGTTTTGTCATGACTGGCTCTCCCAAGGCCATCAGTAGTTCTAATGGAATGTTGTCTACTCCCGGGGCCTTGGTTCGACTCAGGTCTTTCAGTGCTCTGTCAAACTCTTCACGCAGTATCTTATCTCCCATTTCATCTTCATCTACATCCTCTTCCATGTCCATAATTTTTTTCTCAAGTACATCGCCCTTGTATAAACCCTCTATATACTCCTTCCACCTTTCTGCCTTCCCTTCTTTGCTTAGAACTGGGTTGCCATCTGAGCTCTTGATATTCATACAAGTGGTTCTCTTCTCTCCAAAGGTCTCTTTAATTTTCCTGTAGGCAGTATCTATCTTACCCCTAGTGAGACAAGCCTCTACATCCTTACATTTGTCCTCTAGCCATCCCTGCTTAGCCATTTTGCACTTCCTGTCGATCTCATTTTTGAGACGTTTGTATTCCTTTTTGCCTGCTTCATTTACTGCATTTTTATATTTTCTCCTTTCATCAATAAAATTCAATTTTTTTTCTGTTACCCAAGGATTTCTATTAGCCCTCGTCTTTTTACCTACTTGATCCTGTGCTCCCTTCACTACTTCATCCCTCAGAGCTACCCATTCTTCTTCTACTGTATTTCTTTCCCCCATTCCTGTCAATTGTTCCCTTATGCTCTCCCTGAAACTCTGTACAACCTCTGGTTCTTTCAGTTTATCCAGGTCCCATATCCTTAAATTCCCACCTTTTTGCAGTTTCTTCAGTTTCAATCTCCAGTTCATAACCAATAGATTGTGGTCAGAATCCACATCTGCCCCTGGAAATGTCTTACAATTTAAAACCTGGTTCCTAAATCTCTGTCTTACCATTATGTAATTTATCTGATACCTTTTAGTATCTCCAGGATTCTTCCAGATATACAATCTTCTTTCATGATTCTTGAACCAAGTGTTAAC
Organism: Schistocerca nitens; assembly: GCF_023898315.1. Lineage (NCBI taxonomy): Eukaryota > Metazoa > Arthropoda > Insecta > Orthoptera > Acrididae > Schistocerca > Schistocerca nitens. The sequence goes on along the minus strand of NC_064619.1, from coordinate 769,235 downwards.
TATGATTAAGTTATGCTCTGTGCAAAATTCTACAAGGCGGCTTCCTCTTTCATTTCTTCCCCCCAATCCATATTCACCTACTATGTTTCCTTCTCTCCCTTTTCCTACTGACGAATTCCAGTCACCCATGACTATTAAATTTTCGTCTCCCTTCACTACCTGAATAATTTCTTTTATCTCGTCATACATTTCATCAATTTCTTCATCATCTGCAGAGCTAGTTGGCATATAAACTTGTACTACTGTAGTAGGCATGGGCTTTGTGTCTATCTTGGCCACAATAATGCGTTCACTATGCTGTTTGTAGTAGCTAACCCGCACTCCTATTTTTTTATTCAGTATTAAACCTACTCCTGCATTACCCCTATTTGATTTTGTATTTATAACCCTGTAATCACCTGACCAAAAGTCTTGTTCCTCCTGCCACCGAACTTCACTAATTCCCACTATATCTAACTTTAACCTATCCATTTCCCTTTTTAAATTTTCTAACCTACCTGCCCGATTAAGGGATCTGACGTTCCACGCTCCGATCCGTAGAATGCCAGTTTTCTTTCTCCTGATAACGACGTCCTCTTGAGTAGTCCCTAAGACCGTTGTGCAAGGCATAATTGTCTACTAACGTTTCGTCTTCCAATGCTGGAGACTGCATCAGAGGCTTTAACGACGCAGAAAGCTGTGAAGAGTATGTTCAACTGTTCATATGTATCCAAGCAACGGTCGGTTCGTGATATTGTCAGGCCGCTGCCCACGACTGCGGAGTCGCGCCGCGGTATGCTGTGGAGCTTCTGCTCGAGAAGAAGTGGCGCTGTTTCTTTTATTTAGCACTAGGGCCCATAACGTGTCTAATTTCAATCCCTCTTCTTTTCTATTGAATTTTTTTTGTGCTTTTTAACTTCTGTGGCCTCTCTTAGCGTGTAGTTACTAGATATTGCTAATACTACAGTTTCAGAGAAACGAATTTGGTTTTTTCCCGGTACTAGTGTGTGATCTGCTATTGCTGATGTATCCTTCTTGCCGGAGCGACAATTGCCCTTGTGTTCCTTCAGACTGACGTTAATGCTTCTTTTTGTGAGTTCCTATGCACACTTGGCCCCACGTTCATGGAATTTTATATATTCCCACTGTGGCAAGCAGCAAGCGTAGGTCCTTCGCAGTGTTCAAACAATCGCAACCCTTTCTTGTTTGCTTTAAACAAGTATCAATATCGCGTATTCTGAGTACTTTGCTGTTGCGATTTGTTATAGATTTTGCAAAAGAAAGGAAAACTTTCCTTTATTTGGTAGTTTTCATTCGAAACTCTAGACCTTTTAGAATGTAGCGCCTATTTATATCTTCACTTCTCTTTTCTGCTTGGGATGGTGATTGGGATTTATGTGAAGGTGGGTGGGCTTTCTGTAAACTTGGTGCTATAAAGCTAGGTTAGGTTTTCTAATTACCTGTATATCCTAAAATGGAAATTTACCGTATCTCAACCTTTCCGTAGTGAACGTAATATTAGAATTAATATTATTCCGAAAATTTAAAAATTCAGAGAGTTCTTTTTCTCAATGAGGCCATATAATGAAAATATCATCCACATACAAAAGCCAACATGGGAGTTTCTGTTTCTCGTCTGAAGGGATACTTCTTCAAATTTTTCCATTTTCACATCCGCCTCGAGGAACACAAGAGAAATTCCAGAATGAGATTTTCACTCTGCAGTGGAGTGTGCGCTGATATGAAACTTCCTGGCAGATTAAAACTGTGTGCCGGACCGAGACTCGAATTCGGGACCTTTGCCTTTCGCGGGCAAGTGCTCTAATACTGGCAGAAGTAAAGCTGTGAGGACGGGGCGTGAGTCGTGCTTGGGTAGCTCAGATGGTAGGGCACTTGCCCTCGAGAGGCAAAGGTCCCGAGTTCGAGTCTCGGTCCGACACACAGTTTTAATCTGCCAGGAAGTTTCACAAGAGAAATTGTCACCTGGACAAGACAGATCAATCACTACTAGCGGATCGAGCGCTAGGACCGGGAGACCACCAAATTTGTTTCTCTAACACTGTGGTATTAGCAAGACCTATTGATTACTACGCTAGATCGCGCAGAGAGGCCATACAAATTCACAAGCACAAAAATAATTTCAACAGAAAACAAAAAGGATTGACACTGGCCAAGTTCTGGGCCCTAGTGTTAAATAAAAGAAAGAACGCCAACACTTTCACTCAACAAGTTCGACAGCATACATCGGTACGACTCCGCGATAGTACGCAGTAGTCTGATGACGTCACGGAGCGACCGTTTCATGGATACATACAAACAGTTCGGCTCGATGAACTTGTTTTGAGCCTGTAACAGCTTTCTTGAATCGTCAATGCATCTGATGATGTCTCCAGTAGAGGAAGACGAAACGTTAGGCAGAGCATTACGCCTTGGACCACGACCTTATACCCATAAATCAAATGTCAGCGATATCACAAAGACCGGCCGTGAAATCCTACATTGTACGATTTAGTTCTGGGTTGGCCGTCTCCCGTGCACCCTCATCCAGACACGATGAATCTTGTAGCGTCACTGTGAATGACCCGCGACGCCGCCAGCGGTCTAGTGTGGACCAGGCGGCAGTGGCAGACGATAGGTAGGGCGCCGTACCAAGCCAGCAGCCGCTAGCGAAGCGTCTCCACTCATCCTCGACTTCAACAGTGCTGAACAGCGGCTAGAAGTTCTGTATTACTCTGCTTTCTCGTCTAGTTTACTAACATAAAATCGTGAGAGATGCGTTCTTGAGCTAGTTGGGTTGGACTTTACTGACTCCTAGATGTTCTTTATAGCACACGAATTTTTTCAAAAGCAAGTTTCCATACGAAATTTCTCCCCTTAGGTGTCACTTGATTCTGGGCTTGTGAAAGTCCCTTCTGAGATGGTCGTGTCCTCTAACTTCCAGCGGAATTTTTTACGCATTTTTTCTGCCGTGCCATACTCGTTCACCACAGACCGACGTTTCTGGTGTCCCGGTAGGCGGCCTAGAGTTCTAACAGATATACTACAACGTCAGTCGACAAACAATTAACAAGTTCTTTCCAGAAAGACCTCTTCTGGTAGCAGTGCCTTTACCAGTTTTTCTATTAACTTGCGTTGTGCGCTGAAACCTACACAATCTCTACAACAGTAGTATGAATCATATCACATTTAAATGAGTCTATGGCTATCAGCACATACACACTTTCTTGTCGTGGGAGTATAGAATTGCTGCTAACGTGAGGTACAAGAAGAAGAAATACAAGGAAAAACAGATCAGGAAAGTCATCAACGGAAAACCGATACAACAGCAAATACAAGTTTTGCATAGCATGTAATAAAGCATCCACTAATAATTTAGTTCTGCATGGGTACACAGGGAGAAAAAATGGGACAGACAGAGACTGAAACATGTGACACTTATATCCGAGGATGCTGCATGTAACAGGTATGCGGATAAAACATTATTGAATAAGACATTAAGAGATACATGACATGGTTCAGGAATTGAAAAGCTAATGACTTGACAATAATAGCATGTGTGTCATCGACAAGAAGTCTTGGGGTTTGGACCAAATAACCCGAGAAACAGAATTAAAAACATGGTGGGAGTTAGCAGTGCAAATGCAGCGATTTTATGGAAGAAGTCTTAATTCCTAGCAGCGAGGCTCATATAACCGCCAGCACACTGTATCTAATAACAAACCTAGGCACTGATAGGTATGTGGAATCAAGCATCTTTCTGTTGACGAAGTACTGAAAACCAAGACCGGTCCCCATGAGACTGTTCCTTCTACCTTCCGTGTGTATCGATCGACAAATAGACTTGCAACAAAGATCCTCTCCATGATGCTGAATTGCACGCGAACCGCCGCTGAGCATCCAGTTTTTATTTATCAATTGAAGTTAGGTGCTGCCATGGGATTAACGAAAGGAGGAAGAAAGCTCGAATCAGAGAAGGTTACGGAAAGAATTCCACCGTGTCGTCTGAAAGGAAAGGTCACAGCAATCACCTTAAGACATTTAAAGAAATCACTGGAAACCTAACCCGGATGCCCAGAGGCATCCCTAAGCGCACAGTGGTTGCCCATAGACAATCATGCTATCTGCTCAGGATTCTAAAGTAGCTCTTCTATTTGTCTTTGAACGTTTCTTTTCGGGTTCATAAACATTTTTCTTCAGGTATTTGTCGGTTATGATTTTTCAGCATTTCTATTACATTCTTCTTCCAGACTAGTAAACAGTGGATATTCGGACTGACCATCCTCTTAGTCCCACGAGATATTAATGCGCAGCGCTTCATCAGAAGAAATGTAATGTTTTAGTAAATTAATTCTAGTTACACGGAATGCTAACAATGAATGGAAGCCAGCCATTTGTTTTACCACCTGGATGCAATCCGAAAACAAAGGAAGTAGGTTACAGTACGCTTGTTCGACAACTGCTTGAATACTGCTCAGCAGTATGGGATCCGTACCAGATAGGGTTGATAGAAGAGATAGAGAAGATCCAACGGAGAGCAGCGCGCTTCGTTACAGGATCATTTAGTAATCGCGAAAGCGTTACGGAGATGATAGATAAACTCCAGTGGAAGACTCTGCAGGAGAGACGCTCAGTAGCTCGGTACGGGCTTTTGTCGAAGTTTCGAGAACATACCTTCACCGAGGAGTCGAGCAGTATATTGCTCCCTCCTACGTATATCTCGCGAAGAGACCATGAGGATAAAATCAGAGAGATTAGAGCCCACACAGAGGCATACCGACAATCCTTCTTTCCACGAACAATACGAGACTGGAATAGAAGGGAGAACCGATAGAGGTACTCAAGGTACCCTCCGCGACACACCGTCAGGGGGCTTGTGGAGTATGGATGTAGATGTAGATGTAGAATTGTACATGATCGCTCCGTTTCACGTCGTACGCTACACATAGTGTGTTCCAGTTCTTTTAGGACTGCTTGTGCGAAATTCCAAGCTGAAATGCTATCTCATGACGAGATGCCACTTACGAACCCTGAAGTTCGAAGAGCAGCCGTGTAGAAGCAAGCGCCCTGGCAGCGAATGTAACAAACAGTGCGTGTCTGACACTCATCGGAAAATGGCGGTGGAGTTGCGAGGTAACATCAAGTTTTGTGTTAAATTTTGGGTTTGTGGGCAAGAATTCGTAGAATTCGCCCCGAGTAGCAAGAGGAAGGTACACGGTCGCTTCTCCATAACACCGCAGCAGCCCACAAGGTGAAGCCTGTGGACGAGTTTTTGGCCAGTAAATGGATCACACTACTGGATCACCCGCCGTATTGACTGGATGTGGCCCCAGACGCCTTTTGATTGTTCACGAAATTGAAGTTTTTCAGTGGAAGGGCTCCATTACATTGCAATTAAAGATATCCAAGAAGACTGTATTGTAGTACTAAATGCTGCTCCAAGGAAGAACTACAATGACCCATTTCAAAACACTTTTAAAATGATTTAAGCTGCTTATTTATTCTGGGGGAGAGTACTCCGAATAAATACATTGATTTTTCGAACATAATACATAATTTTTATTTTTCATAGCCACAGTCCTAACGGATCTGAGACACATTATATATTACTATTGTCAGTTACCTTCCTCTACATAAAGAGTTACTTTGAAATTCTAGCTTCAGGATGATATTTTCTCAAGATCTGACTCTACTCTGAAGGACAACATATCCAAATAGATAAACACGTCGTCTGCAGTCTGACTTGAGCACAAGTTCGGTACGAACTTACTCGCCGCTGCTGTCTGGTATGACGTCATGTTTTACCACTTCCCGGGCGTGACCGCCCGCAGGTGGGGCCGAACCCACCTTGTAGCTGCCGACGGCGTGGGCGCCATCGTAGATGAAGAGGTGGTCGTTGCAGTCGAGCTGCAGCAGGTCGAAGCGCAGCATGAACCGCTGCAGGATGGAGTGCGTCTGGAACGTGATGACGCAGTCCAGGTTGCGCTCGTTCTGCGACTGCAGCACCGCGCCGTCGATCTTGCGGTACAGCTGCTGCAGGAAGTGGTTCTTGCACAGCTGCTGCATGTGGTCTGCGAACAGGAGGGCGCCGCTATGACGAGCTGCGGACTTGGAAACAAAGAGTATTAAAGCTCAACATCCCGTCCACGACAGGAGCATTAGTGGCAGAGTATGAGCTGTGACCGGAAGACCAGGAAATACGTCACCCGAAGCGTTAAGGAAGGGAGCGACCCTCCATTAGTACGAAGTAATGTTCGGAAAAAAAGGATAACTACTCTCTGAATGGTATCATTGTGATTCACCCTTTCGTCTCCCTAACACGAGTTCAGTACGTGTACAAGTATCTGAGAACTCGGTGAGTTGTAAAGAATCAGCCTTAATAAACTAATAATCTCAAGATGCAACGATAGATGAAGGGTGATTGCAAACAAAAATAAACTGTTTAAACACTTTTTAAAACTCCTTATTACTATGACAGTACCTATCACGTGTTGCACAGTGAGGAGCATATGTACTTCAAAAACATCCGATTAAATTCACGAGCGTGACCCAGGCTTTCACGACAAAGAGGCAACATATGGCAGAAACAGCTATCGTCAAGTGAAACTTCCTGGCAGATTAAAACTGTGTGCGCCGACCGAGACTCGAACTCGGGACCTTTGCCTTTCGCGGGCAAGTGCTCTACCATCTGAGCCACCGAAGCACGACTTACGCCCGGCCCTCACAGCTTTACTTCTGCCAGTATCTCGTCTCCTACCTTCCAAACTTTACAGAACTCTCCTGCGAACCATGCAGAAGTAAAGCTGTGAGGACCGGGCGTGAGTCGTGCTTCGGTAGCTCAGATGGTAGAGCACTTGCCCGCGAAAGGCAAAGGTCCCGAGTTCGAGTCTCGGTCGGCGCACACAGTTTTAATCTGCTAGGAAGTTTCATATCAGCGCACACTCCGCTGCAGAGTGAAAATCTTATTCTGGAAGCTATCGTCAAGAATCGGCAAAACAGGCTGGGTCATTGAATGTATCAAGTCCACTACTCCATAGCGATGGATAATTTAGAATAAGAGAATCTGATCGTCGGAAAAGAATTTGTATTATACGCCTTAAATCCTTTTTTAGACGATGTCTTACTATTTTATGAAAAGTTTACAATAGCAACCAGACATTCTCAGTATTTCGAAACAAGCGTGCAGTAAATAGTGACGCCCTGTACTGTATGACATCACAACACCTGCTGGTCAATGGCACATGTTGAAGGAAGTTATTCATAAACGATATTTCATTGTGACATTAACGTACATGTATTTTGTGTCTGACTACAGTCTCGTGTTACCCCTTATTTACCCTCATAAACTTAGCTCTAGTGTTCAGTAATCAGGTATCATATGTAAAAAGTGTAAAAATAGGATAATATTCGGAATCGTTGTGAATGTCCATCATACGTCCATCAAACACCAACTTCGAAGAGGCGCGTAATAGAAAGTAACGTAGAGCAATGCAGTATATCCATGTGTCTCACTTATGTTGGCACTTTAGTTGAGAGAAGAATATAGAATTTTTATGTTCGCAATTTAATTCCATAAAGGCACATTTCGGAATGGAGGGACATCAGCGTTGAACACATCACGAACTGTCTCTACGAGGCGTTGGAGTCAAGTTAGAGACTTAGGAAACCTTCATCATAGGTGAATAAGAAAAACATTGAGAGTACCCATTCCACTAAAGACCAATATGTGACCTTAACTGCTGTATGGAACTCAGTGATGCCAGAAAAAGATTTATTAGCAGAGATTATAGCTCTCATAAAAATTTCAGTTTCCAGAGGAGACACAGGTAACAGCCACAGAACAATTCCTTTACATCCTAGACGTCTCGTAATATATGTCTCGTTCGTGGCAGTCCAGGAGCACGAGATCTCATCAGCACTGAGTCATCAATGAGCTGAAGGACGTTACGGCACAATCGCCTAGAAGAAGCGTAACAGGCGGAGCCACCATGAGGATATCGCCGAAACAGAACGATTTGATAGTAGATGCAAAGCGACGTTACGAGAATGCTGGATGGGCGCACGAAGCCCTTCAGATGTTCGTTGGTAATTGGAGGAATGCTGAGGTGCAATTGCTCCACATTTCTTCATCATTCACTGTACTTGCCGTGCGCACTGTGCTGCTCTGGTGAATGTATTTACTGTAGTTGGAGATATATTCTACATGGACTGAGTAGCGAGACGCTAGTTTTGGACGCCACCTGGCATGTACAAGGCGTCCAGTCAGCGACCTCCAAAGGGATCCGCACTTTCTGAGTAGTGGGACCAGCTGCCAACAGAGCTTTTAGTCCGCCTCGATCACGTTGTTGTGACTTTTGTGAGATAATTGCTTTAACTGTTTAGTTATTGCGGAAGACATACCCGACGTTGTTACTTTACTGCTTCGGTTTTCTACATTTGTGAATTACATCTTACGGACAACTTAGTGCCGCTGTGTCTTCCAAACCGTGCCAAAAATCTTTTGAGAAATTATACTCGCATTTCAGTGCTATGCATAACTTCTAAACTCCATTCTAATTACTTAAAGACGGCGTTACAGATTTCCGATCCACATCATGTTTACATAATTATATGGATGGAACGCTACGAATGTAGTGTGTGGACATATAAGGTGAGAATGTGGGTCTCGCCGGAGGCGTGTGCGAGTAGTCCCTGCAGTCGCACTATCCTCTGTGCCCTTGGTGGTTCAGCCGGATAGAGCATCTGCCACGTAAGCAAGAGATCCCGGGTTCGAGTCCTGGTCGGGGCACACATTTTCACCTGTCCCCGTTGATATATATCAACGCCAGTCAGCAGCTGAAGGTATTAATATAATTCTAACATCATATTTAAGTTGGTAAATATGTTGGAAGACACAATCTCATTTCAGTCACAACAAACAAAAGTAAGATGTGTAGCATTTAACTTGCGCTTAATCTGCTGTAAAAACTTTATTGCTGTCTTGTGAGAAAATCCATCACTTTTAACAGTGCACAACGTATTTCCTTTGGACAGGAGTGTCAAAAAAAATTTCAAATTAAATGGATTTCAGTATCCATATCTTGGTATTAACGAAGAGATATAATACATGTACAGTTTCCTGTTTCGACTGAGCCAACAAAAAGCAGAGAAAAGCAGGATACTACGCTGAGTGAGGATTGTTCGCCTACGACAAATATTTTCACGAAACTACACACAGATGTTGCCCGAAAGCAAGCCAGAACATTGGCGCTACGTCCACCCTATACCGGCAAAGGACTGCCGCCGGAACTCTGCTGCCGTTGCTTGCGTGCGTCAGTGACCGCAGCCGCGCTGACAGCATAGTGAAGAATGCAGGACATCTTTCAGGGGAAGCGAATCATTGTGTTGGTTGCGGCAAAGAATGAAACGTTTGTCATAAGTAATACGCATTACTGAAGTTACCTAGTAACTAGTTGAGAAACAGGAAAGAAGAGTCAAGAGTAAAATCTACCGCTAAAAACACAGAAAGTGCGATGTGTTGACGATAGTGAAATGGACATAAGGTGATGATCTTGAAAGGGTACGTGTGGATGGCAACATTTTATTCAAATGGAAATTAGAGAAGGTGGAACTGACAGGATCTTTGTGGTATCGCATAATTATGCAATAGATAGATGGAGAACCAAAAGGGTAAGTATTCAATAGAGCGGGGGCCACTTTTATTACAAGTCTGTAGGGTCTTATCCCTTAAAAATTGTTGTCAGTATTTTCCCTATCATAAAAAATCTTGTTATTCATAAGCATATCAGATGCTATCTTCGGATGTCCTTCACAGACTCGCACTTACAGAGCCCATTAAAAGTCAATTATTTTGAGGCGAAACGTAAACCGAAAGTCGAGACTGAGTAGATCTGGCTATCGCATACTTCGACCGTTTAGTTACACTGGCGTAAAGGAAGGCGTAGCATAAAACGCTACTTGTGGGCACAAACAAAAATTAGAATATATGAAACACATTACGGAGAAAGTTTGATGTAAATGTCATGTAGGAACTGAAACATCAGAGAGAAAGTTAAAGCATGGCACCACTGTCACGGTGGTGTGCAAGCACGTAGAAGGGTGCGTAATGCGTTCTGCGCCGAAAGCAGTGCAGCGTCGCCAGTGCGGCCCAGCGTTAACCTGCCCTGGTGGCCGGCAACACTGCGCTCACCACGACGCAGGGCCGCCGTTTCTGCTTCTGACTCCACCTAGGAAAACTATATACGCGGAAAACTATCGCAGTCACATCTTAACGTAGTACTTACGCCACCCGTAAGGAACACTACAGAATCTAATTGCCTAAACCGTACGTAAAATAACATGACAGTCATTGCTAAATGCTTAACGCGCACAGACAGACGCTGAACAACGCGGGGTGTGCTGGAGCCCAGCGTCGTACACTGACCCTTTCACAGCGCATCGCCCAACCACCCACTTTCTTACGTGGATGCCTCTTCAGTACACTCATTGAGACGCCAAATTATCTGTGCTTCCATAATGTGCTTTTACCTGTAGCGATAAACTCTTGATGTGCAATGCAGTAATTAACAACTGACCACCAAAGACTTTCCCTGGACTTTCCAAACTAAGAAACCGCGGAAAGCCTCGGCAGAAAACCCGAAAATCAGCTTGAATTTATTTGTATTTGAACAACGGTATGAGTTCCTCAAAGTTAAACTACTACACATCGACAGTCCATGTACTGAAAAAGGCAACATAAGATTTTAGAACCTATACTATGTTATGAAATACCTCGAAGAAAACCAGCGGTCGATTCAAATAATATCGTTCTTGTGAAGCACAGTTGGCTTTTCTCCTGACGAAGTAATGATTACTACCGACAGAAAACCCCAAGTTGGTTCCGTATTTCTAGACTTCCAGAAGACTTTTGACATCGTTTCCTACTAGTAGCTTCTAATTAAATTGCTTACCAATGTAGTATCGTTTCAGTTCTGTAACTGGATACGTGATTTCCTATAAGAAAGGCTACAGTTCGCAGAAACTGGCGGGAACCAGTCGAATGAAAAGACAGTGATAGTAAGGGTCCGCAAGAAAGTGCTATAGGCCTAATCTACATAAGCAATTTAGCAGAAAATCTGAGCAACGATCTTGGATGGCTTGCAGTTGATACTATCGTTTACCGTGTATTCTACATCTACATCTACATCCGTTGGAACACCCTATCCCGACAATGTCAAATTTAGTGACTTGGCTTTCCTGTGTTTGAGGAACCACTGTACTCATTGACATGAAACCTTTACAGGCCGTTAAACTGTATGTTCTGAGTCTACTGAACTACAATAATTGCATCTCATCCATTGTTTTCGGAAATACAATTTTTTTAATTACACGGTTACAATTTTGTGTACTTTTTGTACGTTATCCTAAATAATTTTAATTATACATAACTTTATGTTCTTATTTTAGTTCAGAAGACTCAGGATATGTATGTTATTACTCTCTGAAAATTTGAATACTCTACTCGAATTAGTTTCTGAGATTTAGGGAAAAATGCAACAGAAAATGTTAATTTTCAGGAACGGCTTCTACAGTTTCAGAAGACAGTAACTCACTTATTATATGCTTAATTTTTTTTTTTATATAGTCACTCGGAAGCACCCTGCACCATACTGTATATCATCCTCTTGATCTTTTTCCAAGTTTTTTCTTCTTTTCTGCTTTCTGGACTCCTTAGTGGCCAACTGTGCTGCATATTCTCCTTCATCAATGCGAACTTTGTCCATCTGTTCAAGTTCTCTGATGCGTTTTGCTCCAGGATTAATTTCCATATGCTGTAGCACTTTCACCTTACCAATGTTGCCATCATTAAAAGCAATAACCGCATCACTGCCCCCCCCCCCCCCCCACTTTAGTGCCTTCATTGCAACAAAAACAATTTTTGTTCAGCGAGTCCATATAAGATTACTGACCGATTCATTTGGATTTTGAGTCTGACCACGCAGACACTTCTTCAATAATTCAGTATTTGCCACGTCTCTGTAAATAGGTTCTATGATATCCATGACTGCTGCTAGGATGGAATGTTTTGAATGTATGAATTGTTTGAGTACTGGGCATTGCGGTAATTGCACCATGTATCAGGTCCAGGAGGGCAAAGGTTTTTCATCAGTTGACAGTATGTGGAAGAAGGTAGCCCATACTGCCTGCTTCATTTTAAGCAAATCTTCAGTATTATTTCTAATGGCCATCACGTAATACTCTTGTAGTTAATCACTCATTATGTCTGTCAGCCTGCCTCTTACGGTTTTACCATTAGAAAGTTTCTTGTCTCTCAAGCTTTGTTTCAACTTCCTCAACATGGTGCCCATCCTCTTCTGGACATGACCTTTATAACACAACAATCCATAGCCTTCTAAATAAAAGTTACCGATTTTATCAGATCTTGAAGTAAATCACGTAAAAATTTTAACTTTTTCAACCGGTGTAGGTTATATTTAAAAAAAAAATACTTCCCATGTGAGTTTATAAGTGATATATATATCATTTTATTCGGAAAATTGCAAATTGTATAATGAGATAAAAATCCCAAAATCTGAAAAAAAATTCCGCTCCAACTCTCCTTAAATTCATTAGAAGTTCAATAAGATTTAGACAACATTCTGTATAGTGCGAAAGGCGGCAACTGATCCCAGTAGTGTGAAGTCTTCCATATAAGCACTAAAAAGAAACACAATAAATGACACAAATGTGTAGGTTGTCGATTCAACTAAGTACCTACGGATTACAATTACGAACGACCTAAACTGGAACAATAACAAATGGTTCAAATGGCTCTGAGCACTATCTGAGGTCATCAGTCCCCTAGAACGTAGAACTACTTAAACCTAACTAAGCTAAGGACGTCACACACATCCATGCCCGAGGCAGGATTCGAACCTGCGACCGTAGCAGCAGCGCGGCTCCGGACTGAAGCGCCTAGAGCCGCTCTGCCACAGCGGCCGGCGAAAAATAACATGGACAATGTTGTTGGGAAGGCGAATAGACTGCATTTTATTGGCAGAAGACTTAGAAGATGCAATACATCTGTTAAAGACACTTCCTACACGATGTTTGTGCGTTCTCTTCTGAGTTTTATTGCTTCGTATAGGTTCCTTTACAGATATGATTAATGGAGGGCTTCAGAAATTTCAAAGAAGTGCAACTCGGTTTGTATTATCAGGAAATGTTGTTGGGAAGGCGAATAGACTGCATTTTATTGGCAGAACACTTAGAAGATGCAACACATCTGTTAAAGACGCTTCCTACACTATGTTTGTGCGTCCTCTTCTGAGTTTTATTGCTTCGTATAGGTTCCTTTACAGATATTGTTAGTGGAGGGCTTCAGAAATCTCAAAGAAGTGCAACTCGGTTTGTATTATCAGGAAATAGAGGAGGTGGGGTAGCAATCATTCTTACCAAGGCGAGACCTTTTCGCAAAGTTTCAGTTACGTAGTTTCTCCTCGAAATGATGCAATACAGGTATTTTGTTGACTCCTACCTGTGCATAGGGAGAAATGACCTTGTAATGAAATGAGAGAAATAAGAGCTCGCACGAAATGATTTAGTGTTCATTGCTTCTCATCTACAGTTCGAGAATGAAACGATAGAGAAATCGTCTGAAAGAGTTTCTTTGAAGGCTCTGGCAAGCACCCAGGTGTGAGTTACAGAGCCGTCATGTGGATGTAGGAACTTGCTCCTCGAAATGAAAATAGGGATTTGGAATTGAAAATTCCGAAATACCAGTCTAGCTTATGAGTATTCCTGTCTTTATTGTTTTTGCACGGAAGTAATTATCGTAGGACAGTAAAAAGGATTCACTCATGCGATAGGTTTTTTTCTGAGACTGAGTCTCAGAAGGAAATTCGAGGCTCCACCTCCAGTCACCGTGTCCTGCAGAGCATAGGCTTGGAGCAGCCAAGTTGACGAGTTGTGCTGGCGTGATTTGCTTGTTTAACGGTTGCCGGAGCGCGTCTGTGAACTCCAGCAGTCGCTACAGACGGTGCCTTGAAGGTCTTCCCCTCCTGAGAAAACGCACATGCGGGCCCACGCAAACTAGTGGTGCAGCGCCACAACAGACTTTACAGTTTTCCCGAAATCTCGCAAGAGGATTCTTTTTATTTCCCCCCTCGAGGGAACTTGTTTGCCCGCGAGTTCAACTGCCAACTCGTTGGAACTTTAATTGGCTACGTAAAGGAGTCGGAAGCCATGTTGCAGACTTCCTTAAGAAAATACTTGCGAGAAAGTTACGGGTTCAGCGGGGACGCAGAAGTCGAGCATTATCCATCTCGGCGTTTTCGCGGTATTCCGTTTCTCAGGTAAAGAATTCTATTTGAAACGTTAGGCTGCAGTTTAAGGAACATTATCTTTCTTCTGCACGTTTTTGTTGTTTGTGCCTCATAGCGTATTTGTACGGTATGAAATATGAAAAAGAATCGGTCACACGTCTTTAGTAATTCAAAACAAATAAAAAATGTGGTTCTCTGCTATTAATGTAATAGAACATTATGAAAAAGGATCCACAGCCTCCCAAGATCTGAGATGATGTAGAAATTATAATGTCTGTGTAAAATTTTCTTTATATTTTTGTTTTAAAACAGCTGATACTTCTAGCTCAGTTCTCCTTGAACCACATCATTCTTGGCGCCTTTCCTGTCTGTACAAGTTAGATTACGTACCATTCAAGGATGAATTAATTTTGTTTAATATAACTGATATTTCCTGTCCTAACATTTTTTAAATATTTTCACAGCCTTGTAATGGAGAGAACCTATTAGCGTTGGGTCTTACTAATACGGTGATGCCATTCTTCGACAGCCATTGCTGCTGCCTTCATGTATGTTGCATGATCAATGAAAGAAACTACGTTTCACGCAGTGCCATCCTGTTAAAAGAAGCATTTCTGTGCAGTGCAAATCCTGGAATTGAAATGCTTATCATTCTTTCCACGGTCACACACCAGTCTGTTAGTAATGGACCAACAAAAGTTCATTGAGCCGGTTTTACCGCCACTCCCGTCATTAAGATAATTCCGCTTTCTCTTCTTGCTAATCACATAAGTCACATAACATTTGATTATTCACCAAAGAGAAAGAAGAATTATATTACTACTTATATAACGTTTCAGAAATTTTGCTGTAATAAATTAACCATTCTTGATGCATGATATTTGAGACAAATTCTGGGGATGGTTAAGCCGCAGCGTATTTCATTCCCCTCTTTGAACAGTCCAGTGGCCGTCTCGCTTAAATTTTATGTAACGACACATTCAGTTTCAACCTTCCATTGCATGCTGCACTACATTTATATGATTGTTTTGAAATTCACAACAAAAATTCTCTCCTAGAACGTGCAAGACACTACTTTCAGACTGAACTTCAATTGTTCCGCTTTCGAAGGGGTAGTGGGAAAAATGAAGATCTAAAACTTGTCGTGCGAGCTATGGTGATTAGGAGGCGAAAGTTGTTATTGGAATTTCGTAATTGATTCACCAACAAAAAATCTTTCTTTTAATGGCTGCAACCAAACTTGCTTATGACATCCGTCATATTTTTGATTGTTCATGGTCAAGTGTTGCTTTTCACAGCATTCAGCTATCTTGCCTAAGTCCTTTTGTAATTCGTTTTAACCTTCTTTAAGTCTTCGAGTTGGTTTTTAAGGAATGCAGATATTTTTGGTGGAGCCGCCGCAGATTACCGCTAAAGAGGTTTAGCATGATCTCGATCATCTTCAGTTTCACAGCCGATTTTTTTAAATGTTGCCCACAGCTGTAACGATATATATTTACTCTGACATGACTGTTTTCTTTCAGAAGTACATCATCTGGATACACCGCCAACAGGCTTCATGACAAATCCCCACAGAGTTGTCTAGTATGTTACTGCAACCGATTACCCGTCTGGACTCAAGAACTGATTGTACAAAATAATTTTAAGAGGAAGCATTTCGTTGAACTGCGTACAAAGTTGTGTGTATTTTGACCAAAATATTAAGAGTAAGCTAAAATCTCCTTCCCTCCACTAACTGCACTTGTACTTACGAATATCTGCGCCACTTGATAGTTTGTCTCCACTCATTGTAACTACTACTGACATGACAAAAAATTAATTTGTGTGGGAGAAAGATCAATTTCACCTACAAAATTGTGATCCAAGGAGCGTGAGAAGAGTTAGGGGATCACGAGGACCACTGCATAAAGTGGGGCCCCTCACCTTCCTGTATGTCTACACAGCGCAGCAAAATATCGCCCACACATCTTTTCTCAGATCCCCCGTCCTCCTCATACACACACACACACACACACACACACACACACACACACACACTGCATCAAACCATTCCTCGGCCACTCTCCTTCCCTGTTAAGTCGAAAAGCGAAATAAGTAGGGCAGTCTGTTTCTTTAAAAGTACTTTTTTTCCACTATTTTAGCGAAGTATCGTAATAAATTTTCTCCGATTTATCCATGTCTTAAACAGTTATTCGTCCTTACTTCACTGCACACAAGAAATACTGCACACTTTAATACACGAACAAAAGAACACTGTTCATATAGGAATCTTTATTTAACTAGTAAGCAAACTTCTTACGCTGAGAATGAAAACATAGAACACTAGCTAATTATAAAAATTGAAAATGTCACAGAAAATAAAACATATCTAACAGAGTACAGCGACACAAAACAGGAATGAACAGACAAGAATCACGTAAGTTTGAATATCGCTAAAAAATGTAAACTACAAATGAAATGTGTTTGCTTGGTGATATAAATTTCTGTCCTACTTGAATGAGTTTTTCCTCGTTCTTATTTTAGAAAAATCAATATTTTCATTTCTACCTTCTTTGATAGCTGTAAAAGTGCATTTCAGATGATACTTTACACTGAACCGTACAGTTTCTCTTCCATTAGCGTACGGAGATTTGGAAGAATGAATGCTTTTGCGCCTCTGTACGAACAGTTAGCTGCAGCAATTACCTGACCATTCGCGCCACGTTTCTCTATCAGTTTTCGAAAGGGGATAACTGTTCCTGACTCGTTGTAAAATGTTATATTTAAAAATACTTTTCAGCTTGATAAAAGAACTGTCAGCGTTGCAGCAGCCATGGGTTCTGTTACATTCAACAGCACGGTTGTAAGTAAAGTTCTCGTCAACATTGGCTGCAAAAATTGTTTGCTTTAGTCAATGGTTACAATTTTTATTCTGGCTACTGGGAACCGTAGGTACCAAGTACCACCATAAAGTCATCACCTATCTTGCAGCCTCTTACTCGCTTCCCAATTAGGTGTGTCGTACAGTCAAGTACATAACATACCCACTTGGGAAGCGAGTCTGACGACTTTACGACAGGTGATGGATTTATGCTGATACGTGATACCGAATCCGGTACCAGGTAGGTAAAATAAAAATTGTGACCACAGACTAAAGCAAACAGTTTTTTTTTTTCATCATTTAGTTGGTCGACGTTCCAACCGACATTAGGCAGGTCATATGTTACTTCAGCAGCGCTGGAAACAGAAGAGAAATAGCATAAGGAAATGTCATTGAAATACTTAAGTGCTTCATTTTTAAGATTGTTTCACAGGCAATAGATTTGAAAGGAAGTTACATTGCTACTTATGCGTCTATACGATACTTCATTTTTTTAAACCGGATATTTAGTTGCGAACAAATCTTGGAAATCATTACATAAAAAGTGTTACTTGAAGCCCAGTTATGGGCGTAGTCAGCCTCGCTAAGTTTGTCGAAATGCTTCTCAATTGCTTTAACTCTTTTATTCGGCAATGAGCCATCTTCCACAGATGAATGTTTAGCCTAGTAGTTTGCCCCACGACACTTTGTGTAAGCTGTTCCTGACAGCAGCCAAGCGACACGTCGCACTGGGCTCGCATTCCAGACGGCTGTGATTCAAGTCCCCCTCCGGCCATGGAGACTGAGGTGTACCATGACTTCGCTACAGACCTCTTGAGACAAAAGCAGAGATGGCTCCTGTCAAACGGGTACGGACGATCTGCTTACGCAGCTTTACCCTATCACAGTAGGCGCTCCATCTTTAATGACCTCATCGTTGGCGGGATGTTAAACCCTAAGCTCACATCTTTAATTCTGACAGCGTCATTCCTAAGAAATCATATCAACTGCGACGTCCATACTCGTGGACTGCAAGGGTTCATGTGATGTATTAATTCTGTCTAGAGGTTCATATTGACTATGAAAAGGTGGAGATTATGTTTTTAAGACCTACTGCTACAATTTATCGGTTATATTCGCTACTCTCACGAATTATAACTGTCAGACCTTTAAGAACGAAATGAATGTTTTTATATGGGTTCTTTTCTGACAACCCAACGAGCATTTTTTGTGTCTATGGCGTCATCTTGGAAAGAATCATGGAGTTTGTTTTTAAAGCCTACTATAGCAGCGTTCTATCACAAAAACATTTGTAGAGCAATTCCGTCTCATGCCTTTTTCTGTTTTGTTTCACCCAGACATGTTTCAGCACTTTTTGTGCTGTCGTCACTGGGTGTTTTTTATTTTTTAACTTACATGATGCTTTTAAACATTTATTTTCATAAATATTCTGCTACACAATCTACAACTTCTCAATGTTTTGATATTGTGGTGCTTTCTCGTATGTTACCGGCGAAGTGAACAGGCTGATTTCGTGACCTGTGGTCGCTTGACACTACACTTTCTCCGATTTTTCAAAAACATAGGCATAGTTCTCGCCACAATTACTTGTTGTATCAGCCAATTCACTTCGCCAAGAACATATTGGAAAGCACTACAATATCAAAACCATGGGAAGTTGTAGATTGTATAGCAGAATAGCTGCGAAAATAAACGTCCAATAGATTCATGTAAGTTAGAAAATATAAAAACACACTGAAGATAGCACAAAATGTGCTGAAACATTCTGGGTGAAACAAAACAGAAAAAAAGGTGTCTTGCATGAGGCGGAATTCTTCATCCTATTTCGTAGCAAAGCACGGACACAACAAGAAGAACAGCTACACCACAACATGACTATCGCCTCGTAGTTCCCTTAATTGCACTGTTATTACCTTTCGCATATTCCCCAGGAGTAAAACAACACATCACGACATGCCATAGTCCGCAACAATACATCACTCCATGCAGGGCCCACGCCGTTGCGTAGCAACAGTCTGAGACGAAGCGACTGGCATGCAACATTAATGTACGCGTCCCCAGTCAGCAAAATCTTAAGAAAATCGTCAGAAGCTGTGAGATCACAGAGCAGCGATTTCAACCAAAAGGTAAGCCATCAGCAAATATCTCATTTCCGTCAATCCATGGTACGCAAAAAGCAGGCGTCAAGACGATTGCACCTTTCTGCTGAGGCATAATATAAATTTTTATCGCCATATGTAACGAATACGGAGATCATCGACACAGCAGTTACATCTAGGGTAATTTCCTTTTGCAAACTATTCATCCAGGTTATTCATCAAAGTTTGTGTTGGATGACACGAATTTTATAATTTAATAATAAGTTACAGGAAAACCGGAATAGATCGAATTATGCATTCTCTTACGAAGCTCCCGTGCCAAAAGATCTCTATATTCGCTCACTCATTGTTCGACAAGTCATGTGTGTCTATACTTTTATAAGAAGTTTTAACAACTTCATATAGACGAATTTCAATCACTAACCTGCGTTTTTGTCAAGGAAATGATTTGTATTTTAGGTCACAGGAGTCTTATAAATGGAATGTTGTCGCTGCTTAGGCCGGCCGCAGTGGCTGAGCGGTTCTAGGCGCTTCAGTCTGGAACCGCGCGACCGCTACGGTCGCAGGTTCGAATCCTGCCTCGGGCATGGATGTGTGTAATGTCCTTAGGTTACTTAGGTTTAAGTAGTTCTAAGCTCTAGGGGACTGATGACCACACATATCAAGTCCCATAGTGCTCAGAACCATTTTAACCATTTTAACTGTGGGACCAAGCTGCTGAGGTCATATGTCCCTAGGCTTACGCACTACTTAATACTTAAACTAACTTATGCTAAGGACAACACACACACCCATGCCCGAGGGAGGACTAGAGGACTCGAACCTCCGGCGGAGGGAGGGGGGGGCGGGGCAGGGGGGGGGGGGAGCCGCGAGAACTGTGACAAGGCGCCCTGACCGCACGGCTACCTCGCGCGACCGGGAATAGTTGTTCCGATAGAAATCGACAGACTGTGTACTACTTATGACTTCTATTCACTTGTTTCCCGTCGTTAACAATCTTAACTTTCAATATTAGAGTGCAAAGGTAATCTTCATTTAAAATATAATTAAGTTTACAGTGTTTCAAATTTAGTTACATGGAACATTTCTGCAATCTTTAACTAAGCGTCTTGGGCCTGCTTTTGCTTATGAGTACACAGGCTCACTGAACACAGCTTCGTGTGCCATTTAAAGTTGACTGAATAATTCCCATTTACTTACGTCAGAAAGATTTCCGAAACCAACTTTTTTCATCATATTAATATAGAGAAACACATCACTTGACTGATCACTTTTAGAAATTTTACATTTTAATTTTTTCTCGTTTGTTCGTTTCTTTCTTTGGGGCGCAAAGGGGCTTCTCAACCTTGGTGGCACCAAGGCAGTGCGCTGATTTTTCCAGCCCACTCGCGTCCTTAGTGTGTTCTTGTGCAGCCGTAAGTTGAAGTTTCGCTTTTTTTCCCTTAGTGTGGTCTAGTGTGGTCATGTGCGGGCATAAGCCGTAGTGTTGCTTTTGTATGGGTGGTAGGCTTGCTCCATCCTGTCCCCCAACTTACAAAAGGACACTCCGTTGATAGAAATGGTTTATTCACAGATAAGATCGATGTGCACATGGACCCAAGAAACGTTCGTGTGAATCTCAGCAATCAATGAAAGTTGTTCTGTCTTTTAGGCTCATTTGATCTCGCATCAACTGTTGAGTTATTAGGTTGTTCATGTCGACCATTTGAATGTATTCCAAACATTTGCTGGTCTAATGTCTTACAGTGAAAACGAGCATAATGTTTCCACTTTAGTCATTTATTTCAAGAAATATGTTGTAACTCATATTAAAAACATAGTATTACACATGCGTCGTTATATTTATATTGGAATATTATTGCTCTAGTGTTTTCATTGTGAAATGGTCGGCTCGGCATCTCGTGGTTAGCGACGCTGCCTCTATATCGCGGGGCCCCAGGTTCGATCCCCGGTAGGGTCGAAGGCGTTCTTTGCTCGGAGATTGGATGTCTGTGTTGCCATAGACAATTCATCTGGTCTTCATCGACGCGCAAGTCGCCGAAGAGGCATCAGACAGAAAAACTTGCACCAGACGACCAGATTACCACCGACGAGGCTATACGATCATTTGATTTAAGTGTAAAATGCGTGCTGAAATATACGTCAGCAAAGAAAGTGGACATCAGGTTAGCAACAAGCAGGTAAATAAGGAACTGTGGCCTGATAGCTCATTTAAGTGAGTCGCTATCATTGTCTAACTTAATACGTATAGTTCACACAGTATTTCTGTGGTGACTTGGACTGTTGTCTGGTGGTGTGCGGGGGAAAGGGGGTGGGGTAGATAATAGAGGAATGAAGCAATAGCTTTACACGCTAGTAGAGCCCTGCAAGATGAAGACCTGTGCATCAGGAGTAAGAAGGGGAAGCCTTGGCATTCGGATGAAGTATTTACTTCATGCTTTGTACGCTTTTAGCACTCCCTTAGGAGAACATAACGTACAAGTAGTAAGTCGTACTACTTCGGCGATTTCAAGAAAATCGCAAGAGAAGTTTTACGCTTCAGTGATGTATCGGTGCTTCGCGACCCTGAGCATGGGAAGGCGGCCGTCATGTCGTTAGCGCCGAAGCTCCGTAATCGGTGGATCATAGGATCTTGTCCTGCTCACATTTGTTTTTAAATTTATATATTTTTTTCAACACTAGTCATATTATTTCATACATATTGCATTTGAAAGGTAATACGCTGAAAAGACACGTGTATTTGCACGACTTTTTATTGAATTTTCTATGTTATTCCGCATTGCACCACGTTTTATTACTACAATAAGCATTATTTGACTTCTACATAAAAACTTCAGGGTGCGCCTTCACATTAGCTCATATTCATTGACGACGAACGAGAAATTGCTTCTCATGAAGATGAAGTTAAAACACATTGAATCGTACATCACCAGTTTACGGCACCGACGTTTACGGAAATGTCGTGTTATGCGTGGTTTGCATCGAAATAGTCGGAAGAAAGAATTTTTTTTTTTTTTCAAAATGTCAACGAGCTTTGTTTCTCCTTAGAAATTCTGAAGATTCCTGGTCCATGCGGGAAAACTGCATTCATTCGACGTAGCAGATCCTCTTTTCCGTATCTCTTCGAAAAATATCATCCTGCAGTTTGTAATGTCGAAAGCACATCCGACCATTAATCTCAAATTACCCTCATATTCTTGGATACAATAACTCATTATATTATTGAATAAAGCTATTTACACCTTTATTTATCTGTGTTTGACTTGTGGTTTCCAAGCCTGTCCCTCGTCCTTGAAACCTGTGTCTGCAGATCGAGGCGTTCAGGTGCTAAGCAGTTCTCGGTACCCCACCCGACTGCAGGTATTTCGGGAATGACGAGTGTCAGGAAAACTTTATGCGTTTGGTTGTTTACTTGTCGATAATTCTAAAAGTAATATTTGCTGTAATAGTAAAATTAGAAAAAGACATTGGAAATTCAGTAAAATTGATTGCAAATACACGTGTCTTTTCATCACATTACCTTTCAAATGTAATATGTTTGAAATAATACGACTAGTGTTGAAGAAAGATTTTCTACGCTAACAGATGATAGTAATGTTATGTACTTATACCTACACATTCTCACTAAAATACAAAATTTAACAATAACGCTGGTATTACTCATTCGCTTAAGTGTTTTTGGACTGCAAATTTTGGTTGCTGACGTAGATAGATTATTTTCCGTAATCTTCCGACTAGGGGGTCGAGTCGCAGTCATGAAGTGGAGAAGCTGTAATAGTCGGCTACTGATTATTATTTTGTTGTCTAACACCCAGGAAAATCATGAAACTTATTCTGTGCTACGCGTATAGGTCATAGTTGGAGTGTGTGATTCTTTTCACTGCTGGGTAAACAAATAACCCGCTCAACTGAGCTATACGATCAGCATCTGAACTTTTCCTTTAGGAAAATTTTGCCCAGCACAACTCGGTCGGTAGGCTCCATTCTCTCCAGCGAGCAGTATGCGCACCAGGCCTCGCCGCGCTCCAGCGCTTCGTTTAATTCACGCGCTATTTCAGTATCAGCATTGTCAGCAATAAGAGCCACGTGCGTCGCTCCATTATCGTCATTAACGGCCCATAAATCGCCGAAACGTTCAGCCGCGCACATCTCATTGCGGATTTATTTGTGCGCCGCACCGACAACGCCCCCTTGATTACTGTTTATGCGTAACTGATATTCTTTCTCCCGTACATCGCGCCAGTATCAATTCCCTGCTACCGGCACTGACGTCCGTCGGACTCAGCAGTACATTCTGGGTCAGCTGCCGTCCTTTCCGCTTCCTGCAGCAAAATTTAATGTCCTCATCCCGTCATTTAATCGCCGAATGAATCTCTAACAGTACTCACTACAATGCTACATATCGTATTACGGTATCATCAAATGATGCTACGTCACTATCAGCGCCAGATTGGGGTTGTCCTACCACTGTTTTTTTTTAATCCTGTTACAACTCTTTGAATTAACGCTTCGCTTCAGTTGCTGTCCAAAAGTCTGCTACTGACAACCTCACGGAGAGATAACTCGACAAATACTCATGAGATGTGGAACGAGACACATTTGTCTGCTTTTGTAGGGAAAGCGAGGAGAGTGCCAACACGTTACACCCAAGTGTGAAAAAGTTCAATACTTCCATGGTTACATAAACGTTTCCTCAAGTCAGAAGCGTGTCGGTATTGCACCGATTAGCTTAATATCGACATCCTTACAGGGTAATACCAAAGCATGGAATACAGACAGAATAAAACTCCCGTTAAAAGAAACTAAAACATTTAATTTTTTTAACCAGTATCAAAACAAGTACCAGGATATTTTTTGAAAGTGTGTTGACGTTAGAAGAAGTAAATCAACTTCACCTTTATTAAAACCTAGAACTTATCGAAACTTGTTGCTGATGGTTTTCTTAATCTTACTTTGGGATTTGTATTTTTAAAACAAGAAACCCAGATTGGCAATTTTACTGGAATTGTGTTTAGACCTTGTTTTTCGGAGTCACGGGTAATTCGCCGCAGCTTACTGACTTTACTAAATTTAATACCTTTTTTAGGGATCCTTCAGTCCATTTAGCTCTCTCTGATTTTATTTTTCTTATCCTCACCACCCGAAATTAGGTTTAAGAGCTTGCTTAAGGGTAAACAACATCATTTTTGGAGTTTAGAGCATGGGGAAACATCGACACCCTCTCGACATTGCTCTACACTCGTCTATCTTTATTACCCACTCAGCTATGATGGCGGACACCAGATTTCGATGGCTTTGCTAATGCTCCAAAATTTACAAAACCCGTGTTAAAAGACACTCTAGAAAGCATACTGTCTACCTATTTTATAGTTTTTACCGGTAAAACGTATTGAAACGCTAACCTCAGTTTAAGCGTGAAACGAGAGTAAGCTCAGCATTTAATAAAAATTAATTTTTAGCGCCGCAATAAGACTGCCGTTTACAAGAACTCGTCGCCTCGGCAGCCAGCCGGCATCGTCTCCGACTGACCACAGTGCTACGCAGCGGAGCAGACGACGGTCTCGGTATTGCCCGGCACGTCGGCATTCGCCCTGTCTCTCTCTTTTAATGCAGCCCACGTTCCAGCGATGAGTGCGGTGCGGCAGTTGCAGGGACTCCACGGTTCACGGAAAGAGTTAGAGAGATATCTTTGTCGGCGTTATTCACTTTCTCCGAGACTGTTCGAAGTTGAACCCAAGGCGCGTACTTTTAGCTTCTTGGCCTCTCAAATGTGCTCATTCGAACAGAACTAGGGTGACCTGCACGCCACACTACATCCTAATTTCCACACAACGTTCCTCAAACAATTCTGGCACAGTTTGGGGTCGATGAAATATTGACACACTTCTACGATAAGAACTGAGGCAGTAACAGCGTATTATCTGATTTTTATGATGAATATTAATACTCTTGCCTGTTTTCATAAATTTTTACCATGGTGCGACTGTATGGTACTGCACGAGCATAGAGAGAGAGAGAGAGAGAGAGAGAGAGAGAGAGTTTTACATCTCTCGTAAAGAGTTTCTCACTTCTCTGGCTATCGTGTTGGTCAAGTATGTGAATGTGCGGTTCTGTTCATTCGGACATGTCCGAAATAACAGGCAACACGCAATTTCCGCAAATGTGAAACATCACAAGTAAACTGAAGGGTAATCACCGTAGTTAGCTGCCGCGGGGCATTAAGCGGAAGCAGCAGTGAAAAGCGAAAATGTGTGTCGGACTGGGATTCGAACCCGGGATCTCCCACTTACTAGGCAGTTGCGGTACCCACTGCGCCATCCGGGACACAGCGTTATCGCACCTGCATAGACCATTTCGTCACGCCTCCCAGCCGATCCACACTTCAACCGAGCGCTACAAATCCACAGTCCCAGTCCATTAGTGTGGATCGGCCATTAGGTGTGCCGGGATAGTCCGTGCAGTTGCGATAACGCTGTGTCCCGGATAGCGCAGTGGTTAACGCAACAACCCAGTAAGCAGGAGATCCCGGGTTCGAATCCCGGTCCGGTACACATTTTCGCTCGTCCCCGCTGATTCCGCTTTAACATCCCTCTGCAGCTGACAGCAGTGATCTCCTACAGTTTACGCATCGGTTACGTACGTCAGGTTAAGTATGGTGTAAGACGGATGGCACCTCAACAAAGCAGAATCAGTGACATCGTACAGTATGCGTTAGATGATTATCTGCCAAGCAAGATCGTAAGAGATGGAAAAGAACCACCGTGGTACGACAACCGCGTTAGAAAACTGCTGCGGAAGAAAAGGGAACTTCACAGCAAACATAAACATAGCCAACGCCTTGCAGACAAACAAAAATTACGCGAAGCGAAATGTAATATGGGGAGGGCCATGCGAGAGGCGTTCAATGAATTCGAAAGTAAAGTTCTATGTACTGACGTGGCAGAAAATCCTAAGAAATTTTGGTCTTATGTCAAAGCGGTACGTGGATCAAAACAAAATGTCGAGACGCTCTGTGACCAAAATGGTACTGAAACAAAGGATGAGAGACTATAGGCCGAAATACTAAATGTCTTTTTCCAAAGCTGTTTCACAGAGGAAGACTGCACTGTAGTTCCTTCTCTAGATTGTCGCACAGATGACAAAATGGTAGATACCGAAATAGACCACAGAGGGATAGAGAAACAATTAAAACCACTCAAAAGAGGAAAGGCCGCTGGACCTGATGGGATACCAGTTCGATTTTACATAGAGTACGCGAAGGAACTTGCCCCCCTTCTTGCAGCGGCGTACCGTAGGTGGCTAGAAGAGCGTAGCGTTCCAAAGGATTGGAAAAGGGCACAGGTCATTCCCGTTTTCAAGAAGGAACGTCGAAAAGATGTGCAAAACTATAGACCTATATCTCTAACGTCGATCAGTTGTAGAATTTTGCAACTCGTATTATGTTCGAGCATAATTACTTTTCTGGAAACTAGAAATCTACTCTGTAGCAATCAGCATGCGTTTCGAGAAGATCGTGTGAAACCCAGCTCGCGCTATTAGTCCACGAGACTCAGAGGGCCATAGACACGAGCTCCCAGGTAGAAGCCGTGTTTCTTGACTTCCGCAAGGCGTTCGATACAGTTCTCCACAGTCGTTTAATGAACAAAGTAAGAGCATATGGACTATCAGACCAATTGTGTGATTGGATTGATGAGTTCCTAGATAACAGAACGCAGCATGTCATTCTCAATGGAGAGAAGTCTTCCGAAGTAAGAGTGATTTCAGGTGTTCTGCAGGGGAGTGTCTTGGGACCGTTGCTGTTCACAATATACATAAATGACCTTGTGGATGACATCGGGAGTTCACTGAGGCTTTTTGCGGATGATGCTGTGGTATACGGAGAGGTTGTAACAATGGAAAATTGTACTGAAATGCAGGAGGATCTGTAGCGAATGGTGCAGGGAATGGCAATTGAATCTCAATGTAGACAAGTGTAATGTGCTGCGAATACATACAAAGAAAGATCCCATATCATTTAGTTACAATACACCAGGTCAGCAACTGGAAGCACTTAATTCCATAAATTATCTGGGAGTACGCATTAGGAGTGATTTAAAATGGACTGATCATATAAAGTTGATCGTCGGTAAAGCAGATGCCATACTGAGATTCATTGGAAGAATCCTAAGGAAAT
This sequence comes from Schistocerca nitens, assembly GCF_023898315.1. NCBI lineage: Eukaryota > Metazoa > Arthropoda > Insecta > Orthoptera > Acrididae > Schistocerca > Schistocerca nitens. Next base: position 741,824 of record NC_064619.1, on the reverse strand, counting down.
GCAATCCGAAAACAAAGGAAGTATGTTACAGTACGCCTGTTCGCCCACTGCTTGAATACTGCTCAGCAGTGTGGGATCCGTACGATATAGGGTTGATAGAGGAGATATAGAAGATCCAACGGAGAGCAGCGCGCTTCGTTACAGCATCATTTAGTAATCACGAAAGCGTTACGGAGATGATAGATAAACTCCAGTGGAAGACTCTGCAGGAGAGACGCTCAGTAGCTCGGTACGGGCTTTTCTTGAAGTTCGAGAACATACCTTCACCGAGGAGTCAAGCAGTATATTGCTCCCTTCTACGTATATCTCGCGAAGAGACCATGAGGATAAAATCAGAGACATTAGAGCCCACACGGAGGCATACCGACAATCCTTCTTTCCACGAACAATACGAGACTGGAATAGAGGGGAGAACCGATAGAGGTACTCAAGGTACCCTCCGCCACACACCGTCAGGGGGCTTGCGGAGTGTGGATGTAGATGTATATGACAACAGGAGAACCGGTTTATCTTGGCCTCCATAAATACTGGCCTTACCGCACACAGAAACCAAAGAGTAGCTTTGTATAAAAAATTACACCTTAGACTTGTCACACAGCTGTCGGCCTACAGTAACTGGGTAATACTGTGTTACGCTAAGTTCTCGCGAAAAACAGATAACTTTTCCCTCCCTTTGTCATTATAGTTTTCTGATAGTAACTACTTGAGTGGCATTTTGAAAATTGATCAATGAAATTAATAACTAGGAAGTTTTCTTCAGTAGTGCATCTTCTAAGCCAAAATGGCCCAGTTAATTATCTCACTATATTGCTTGTTCATAATATAAATACTTTGCCTTGCGTATCCCACCGCTACTTTGTGGCACTACTGGGTAAAATAGCAAGGCTGTCGTCGTTGTCTCAAGAGGCCCTGGGAGCCGGCGAGCGTGCCACGGACCGAAACAACTTTACGTCAAAGGCAGTACCGCCACCAATCGGTTTCCACATGGTGGGCCGAATTGGGGAGCAGCACCGCGATAATTTGAATACAGCAGAAATGCAGGAAGACTGCAGGATGGGCAGGTCAGTTGCTATATCTTCGAGCTAAGGGCTTCTTTTGCTGCATACATCGAATCACCAACACGTTCATGACAATCTAAAGATGAATTCTACCCGAAACGTGCCAAATAAAGTCTTTGGTGTATGAAATGGTGGAGTCTCATTTTGTGGCCAATACAGAAATTGTGCAGTGTTCCTACTGATTTGCAATATGGTCGCATTTTTCCTGAGTGACTTTATGTCACACAGTTACAAGAAAGAGGAGGAGATGGACAGAGAAAGGAGGGAGGACGAGATGAACAGAAAACGGGGGAGAAGAAGATGAAAAGATAAGAGGGGAGGAGGAAATGGGCATAAAAATGGGAGCAGGAGTTGGACAGAGAGGAGTAGATGGCAGAGAGAGCGGGCAGGAGGAGATGAACCAACAGAAGATTGCGATAAATACATATCCCGGTACTTGTTTATATAAATAACTGTTTAACCATGGGTAACAACGCGGGCGATGCTAACATACCATATGGTTCAGTGTCGAAAGCCTTTCGGAAGTCTAGAAAGACGGAATTTACTCTTTACCTATATCTGTTGTTCGTCATATGTCGTTTATGTCACAAGTAGAGAGAAGCTTTGCAACTACTTGTATGGTACAAATGCCGCGTTTTATAACGCAGTGCATTTATTTAAGGGACAATCATAGTTTAACATCCCATCGATGACGAGGTTTTTGCAGACGGAGCATATGTTCGATATGAAGGGAAGGTGCGAGATAAAAATCAGCCGTACCCTTTTCAAAGGGAGCAAGCTGGCATTTGCCTTACGAGATGAATGGAAACTGGGGAAAATGTGAATGTGAATAGCCGAACAAGTAGTTGAATCACTGTCCTCCCGAATGTGAATCCATTGTACTAACTGGTGCGTCACCTCGCTGTGGCACCCTGGGTGACAGAAACGAATAACTTCATGACAAATTAAGGCCAAGTTTTACAAGAACCGTCTTCTTTAAGTCGTAAATAGCAAGAACCACTCAGTAAAATGTGATCAGTGTCCATCATTCCATCTGTCTATAAGAGCTAGTAAAATTCTGCTCCATTGTAAAATGGAGCAGTTTATCAAATCAAAATACATTATGTGCCCTAATTAACTTACACGGAATAAAAATCAGTGTCTTTCACGGAAGTTTAAAAACTCACAGATGAGTCTGGACTAGCCGGTAGTTTATGTTTTATCTCTTTCAACACCGTGAAATATATTTCCTTGGCTCATAAGTATGGCAAAATTTCCCTGATTTCTATTTCAGTCTTTCGGAATAACAACTGTACTTGTCCACATTCGTCTGACTTCCCCACCAATATTGGACGGTTTTCCGGTTTTCCTAATGTCTAATGGCGAATGAGTAAAAAAAAAAATGGCTCTGATTACTATGGGACTTAACATCTGTGGTCATCAGTCCCCTTGAACTTAGAACTACTTAAACCTAACTAACCTAAGGACACCGTAGCGGTCACGCGGTTCCAGACTGAAGCGCCGAGAACCGCACGGCCACACCGGCCGGCGCGAATGAGTCACTTGTAAGGGCTATCCTGTATCTCACTTAGACAAATTTCATATATTCTTTACGAGCAAGTACTTTCTTAATCCAGAAACGGCGATGATAAATAACGAGCTGTATTCAGATCTTCTTGCACAACATTAACAAGAGTAAACATTACAAATCTGAGTATTTTAAGAAAGTTTCCGTTGACAAAACAGATTCACGCTTTGTGTAATGAGTACTGAAGACATTCTGCTGAGGTTGACTGAGGCCAGCAGCTCGTGGTCTGTTGGCTACCGTTACTGCCTCTGGAAAACGGGGTCCCGGGTTCGTTTCCCGGCCGGGTCGGGGATTGTCTCCGCTCGGGAACTGGATGTTTGTTTTGTTGTTTGTTGAGCGCCCCACAAACCAACACCATCATCAGATTGATTGATTTGGGGGAGGGGACCAAACAGAGAGGTCATCGGTCCCATCGGATTAGGGAAGGATGACAAAGGAAGCCGGCCGTGCCCTCTCGAAGGAACCATCCCCGCATTTGCATGAAGTGACTTAGGGAAATCACGGGAAACCTAAATGAGGGTGGACCGACGCAGGTTTGAACCGTCGTCGTTTCGAATGAGAGTCCACTGTACTAACCACTGCGCCACCTCGCTCGGTTTTCTGCTCATAAAGAATGACGTAGGTTTGCTCACATGCTCGTTATTTACTTCTGTTGGACTTATTGTTACAGTTCGAGAAGGACTTATAAAAATAGTGGCTTGCTATATCCGAAATTTCAAGTACCAAAAACGTGTAAACTATAATCTGTGTTGCAGTTCAAAGCTAAAACATGAATTCTTCCCGGTAGAAGCTGTCTCTCATGTTATGGCATGTGGGATGAAGCAGTTGTTATGACGTTGGTCTCGTATTTGCTAGGACCACATTTCAAAGCCACGACCAGCAAACTCTATTCATGTTCGTAAGTTATGTGTAGCAAATTTCAGATTCATTAATAAAGCATCACCATGAGTGGTTTCTTTCCCCGCCCTCGTCGGTTCTGGTAGGACATTAAAAATCTCGCCTTTCTCGGTGCCTTCATTATAAACGTAAAGATAATGTCAAAATTAATCACTGGTATACTTTCCGTTGTTTTACTGTTATGAAATTTAATTATTAGTGGTCCTAAGAAAACTTTAGTCATGACATTTCCGGCACTTGACACGATTCAAATGACACACGCATTAAGGATATTCAGTAACCACAATTTTATACCTCCTTTCATCCACTGCTCTGTAGCTGTAGTGCAGTCCTATAACATCTTGGAGTTAGCATTCCACATAATCGCACGCAGCTTACACTTGTTGCTGCAATTTGCCAACGATGTCGCCGCTGACTTAGTGCTGGCCGAACACTTTCCCACCATGTCCCTTCTTCTTCTTCTTTTGTTTTGAGTTCTCCGTTTTCTGACTGATTTGACGTGGCGTGCCACCTTTTTCCCTCCTTTGCCAACCACTTCATCTTATAGTATGACTAACATCAGAAGGCAACGTTTTCCTCTAGAATTTTTTGCTCTCTACGGCTCCCTCTAGTAACATCGGAATGTCTTAACACATGCCGTATGGTTCTGCCACTTCTCTTAGTTAGCGTCTGCACATCTTCCTCTTCCCGCCTTTTCTGCGAAGGAAGTCCTCGGTTCTTATCTCATGAGTTCACTGGCAACACCACAACTCCAACAATTCTGTTTTCTCGTTATTAAATTTTCCCATAGGCCATCAATTCACTCACATCATATGCCGTGCTCTAAACGTATATTCCAATCTCCTACACATTTCCAACTGTGCGAGGGTAGATGAGGGGCAGGTAAGTCTTAGGAACTTCAGGAAGAACGGGTTGATGCTCTTGTGATTTTATCCTTCAGTGTTCGGCGTTTCCTTACAAACCACCAGATTTTAAGTTTTCATAAGCTTTGGTTCTCCAAATCAAGAACCTCAGAGTTGGTCCCATAAATCACTACCCGATATCCTCTGGTAGATTATACATTCGCATACGGTCCCCACTGATACCAAGACAGATATTATTCGTGCCACAAAGTAAAAGTCTGTGAAATTCATCCCTGCAGTTGCGTCTTTCGCGAAACCATTGGGGGCAGGGACACGGAGACGAGGCGATATGGAAGCTTGGCTAACAACAGTAAACTTCAAGCGAACGGTTCGGGATGATCCTGGTTTTGTGCCTTCATAGATAGCGAGCGAAATTTTGCTCTGTCAGCGTCTCGTGTCAAGCGCTCCTACGTCAGGTTTTTCAAAGTGTTCATTTTCCATTTTTGCATCATTGAAACGCCCACATGCCAGCATCCACTGCTGAATGGTCAGTATGTTTGTGTGCTCTGTGGAGGACCCGAGTTCACTTCCTGTCACTACCAGGGATTTTGTTTGATGGAAGGACGGAAACGGGAAGTTATCAGCCTCACGATGCCAATCTAGGAGTTGTTGTTGTTGTTGTCTTCAGTCTAGAGAATGGTTCGATGCAGCTCTCCATTCTACTCTCTATCCTGCGAAAGCTTTTTCATCTCCGAGTAACTACTGCAACCTAAATCCTTCTGAATCTATTTAGTGTATTCATGCCTTGATCTCCCTCTACGATTTTTACCCTCCGCGCTTCCCTCCAATACTAAATTGATGATCCCTTAATGCTCCAGTACGTATCCTACCACCTGGTCCCTTCTTCTACCCAAGTTGTGCCACAAATTCCTCTTCTCCGCAATTCTACTCAGTACCTCATTAGTTACGTGATTACAATGAAATGAACACCCTAAGCTGCTTACAGGCGTTGACATGGGTCAACGGGGACAGATGAAAATGTGTGCCCCGACCGGGACTCGAACCCGGGAACTCCTGCTTACATGACAGACGCTCTATCCATCTGAGCCACCGAGGACACAGAGGATAGCGCGACTGCAGGGATTTATCTCTGGCACGCCTCCCGCGAAACCCTCATTCTCAACGTATTGTCCCGCACTACATTCGTAGTCCCCCCGCCCATTATACTCATTATTCGCGACGCGTTGCCGATTCCCGTTAAGAGGTCGGGCACTGTTTGTGCATTCGCACAGAAGAAGAAGATGGTCAAGAGGCCGGTGAGCCTAAACTATATATATACTAAGAACAGATACAATCTTAGTATATATAGTTACGTGATTTAACCTTCTAATCTTCATCATTCTTCTGTAGCACCACATTTCGAAAACTTCTATTCTCTTCTTGTCTAATCTATTTATCGTCCACGTTTGACTTCCATACATGGCTGCACTTCATATAAATAGTTTCAGAAACGACTTCCTGTCACTTAAATCTATACTTGATGTTAACAAATTTCTCTTTTTCAGAAACGCTTTACTTGCCATAGCCAGTCTACATTTTACATCATCTCTACTTCCACCATCATCAGTTACTTTGCCCCCAAATAGCAAAACTCATTTACTACTTGAAGCGTCTCATTTCCTAATCTAATTCCCGCAGCATCACCCGCGCTACTTAAACCTAACCAACCTAAGGACATCACACACATCCATGCCCGAGGCAGGATTCGAACCTGCGACCGTAGAGGTCGTGCGGTTCCAGATTGAAGCGCCTAGAACCGCTAGTCCACCCAGGCCGGTAAAAGGAATAAATGATATGTGATCCGGGAAGATGTCGAAAGAGAAGCAGACGCGGAAGCGAAAGCCAGGCGCTTTGCTGCGGGCCACTACGTTTTTGTAGAGAGATCCTCCGTGAAAGAGAACGAGGGTGGCAGGGCATACATGCGCAATTCGGTCCTGACCTGCAGTAAGTACAGCTGGCAGATGGTTCAAATGGCTCTGACCACTGTGGGACTTAACTTCTTCTGGAACCGCAAGACCGCTACGGTCGCAGGTTCGAATCCTGCCTAGGGCATGGGTGTTTGTGATGTCCTTAGGTTAGTTAGGTTTAACTAGTTCTAAGTTCTAGGGGACTAATGACCTCAGCAGTTGAGTCCCATAGTGCTCAGAGCCATTTGAACCATTTTGAACTTAACTTCTGAGGTCATCAGTCCACTAGAACTTCGAAGTAATTAAACCTACCGTGTATTGAGCAATCAGTAAAGGAAACAAATAGAAAACTTCGGAGTAGGTATTAAAGTCCATGGAGAAGAATTAAAAACGTTGAGGTTCGCCGATGACATTGTAATTCTGTCAGAGACGGAAAAGGACTTGGTAGAGCAGTTGAATGGAATGGACAGTGTCTTGAAAAGAGGATATAAGATGAACGTCAACAAAAGCAAAACGAGGATAATGGAATGTAGTCGAATTAAGCCGGGTGATGCTGAGTCAATTAGATTGGGAAATGAGACACTTAAAGTAGTAAAGGAGTTTTGCTATTTGGGGAGCAAAATATGGTTCAAATGGTTCAAATGGCTCTGAGCACTATGGGACTCAACTGCTGAGGTCATTAGTCCCCTAGAACTTAGAACTAGTTAAACCTAACTAACCTAAGGACATCACACACATCCATGCCCGAGGCAGGATTCGAACCTGCGACCGTAGTGGTCTCGCAGTTCCAGACTGCAGCGCCAGAACCGCGCGGCCACTTCGGCCGGCGGGGAGCAAAATACATGATAATGGTCGAAGTAGAGAGGATATAAAATGTAGACTGGCAATGGCAAGGAAAGCGTTTCTGAAGAAGAAAAATTTGTTAACATCGAGTATAGATTTAAGTGTCAGGAAGTCGTTTCTGAAAGAATTTGTATGGAGTGTAGCCATGTATGGAAGTGAAAGATGGGCGATACATAGTTTGGACAAGAAGAGAATAGAAGCTTTCGAAATGTGGTGCTACAGAAGAATGCTGAAGATTAGATGGGTAGATCACATAACTAATGAGGAGGTATTGAATAGAATTGGGGAGAAGAGGAGTTTATGGCACAACTTGACAAGAAGAAGGGACCGGTTGGTAGGACATGTTCTGAGGCATCAAGGGGTCACAAATTGGAGGGCAGCGTGGAGGGTAAAAATCGTAGAGGGAGACCAAGAGATGAATACACTAAGCAGATTCAGAAGGATGTAGGTTGCAGTAAGTACTGGGAGATGAAGTAGCTTGCACAGGATAGAGTAGCATGGAGAGCTGCATCAAACAAGTCTCAGGACTGAAGACAACAACAACAACAACAACAACAACAACAACAACCTAAGAACATCACACACATTCATGCGCGAGGCAGGATTCGAACCTGCGACCGTAGCGATCGCGCGGTTCCAGACTGTAGTGCCTAGAACCGCTCGGCCACTCCGGCCGGCTACAGTTGGCAAACTAACTTCTTAGGCCGTGTACAAATGACCGAGCAGCTGGAACCAGTGGAATGCAGGTATTGATAATCCCATTGTGAGATTCCGTCTAGAATGATACGAAAACATGGTAACTACAGCGCCTTCATCTGTTGAATATCTTCCTTTAGCAAACAGATTATCAGTGGTCAGCATTGTCTTGAACCAAAGTTAAAAATTAGCCAGAAAGCCCTTCATAAGCTGACAGGACGCAGCGAAATTGTACAGATTCCGTGGAAATTACTGACTTGTTATATCTCCTACCACATAATTAAGCCATTGAACTGTAAATGTTCTAAGTGGCTTCTGACATAAATATCATGCATAAAACAGTAGGTATTGTCGCACTACAAGAAATTTTCTGCTACATATGACTTCATTTGTCCATGGTAGATGTTAGGAGTTTGAACCCAGTTTGTAAGGCTGGAAACGATAATGCTTGTACTGTCAATATCCTACAGTCATTGTGTAAATCTGGTGATGACTGAAATGTATGACAAGACGGAAAGACTGTTTCACTGAACCATAAGCTCTAACTTCTCAATTCATAGCATGATCCAATGGATAAGGGCCCACTCGTATGCATTTATTCCTAAGGCGACTGTGTAATGTCTAGGCTATATTCTCCAACTACTCCATTCGCGAAGCGCACACTTCTGTATGTTGGGTGATTTATTTAATCGCTACGATATAGTTATTTATCTGTATGCACATGTGAGTCTGTTCATTCATCACCAATTTCAATTTCCAAAGATGTTCATTTATACTTTTACATGGGATACCTTCCGTCAGTCTCCCATTGGGGTCATAAATATCTCTGTAAGGGACTTATATGGAATGAATAATGCATTAAGAAACGTACAGTTCTTCTTCGAGCTTTCTTTTAATCTTAGTGAAGGCTAGACATAGGTTCTGTTCTCATTTCACAGACGTATTTTGAGCAGCATCGCTCCTGGTCGCAAGCAGCACAACTAGGCACTAGGGATCACATATGGAGAGAGTATGAGTACAATGATGAGGGTTGCATACACTAGAAATCGAGACACCGCTGGTACGTCATTGCTCTATCAGTTTCCGCCTTTCCCACTCGAGTTCGAGGATTGTCGCGATTTTCAGAACATTTGGCGCTGGAATCGCTTCCTACTCGATGACTAGTTCTCTCTTGCTGAAGTGAGGCTAGTCGCGACTCAGTACATAAGTTGAGTGCTCGATCATGCTATTGTAAAGTAGCAGCGACAGGGTGACTTTCTGGATCAGACGGCCTCCAACGAAGCCGTGTTTCGTAAGACTGTGGAGGGTGTAAGGCGAAAATTCAGTGAATTGTCCATGTAATTGCAGATGTGCTCCGTGTGTTTATGGAAAAAATTGTGTGCTTTACTCCACGGTTCAAACGAGAAACATATAATTTTCGTCATCAACCAAATGGTTGTATTTTTGTTTATTACACCTCCACCATAAGAAAATACATACAATGTAATCAAAAGTATCCGGACACCGGCTGAAAATGACTTAACAAGTTCGTGGCGCCCTCCATCGGTAATTCTGGCATTCAGTATGGTGTTGGCCCACCCTTAGCCTTGATGACAGCTTCCACTCTCGCAGCCACACGTTCAGTAAGGTGCTGGAAGGTTTCTTGGGGAATGGCAGCCCGTTCTTCACGGAGTACTGCACTGAGGAAAGGTATCGATGTCGGTCGGCGAGGCCTGGCACAAAGTCGGCGTTCCAAAAAATCTCAAAGGGGTTCTATAATATTCAGGTCAGGACTCAGTGCAGATCATTCCACTATAGTGATGTTACTGTCGTGTAACCACTCCGCCATAGGCCGTGCATTATGAATAGGTGCTCGTTCGTGATGAATGATGCATCCGCCATCCCCGAATTGCTCTTCCATACTGGGAAGCAAGAAGGTGCTTAAAACATCAATGTAGGCCAGTGCTGTGATAGTGCCACGCAAAACAACAAGGGGTGCAAGCCCCCTCCATGAAAAACATGACCACACCATAACACCACCGCCTCTTAATTTTACTGTTGGTAGTACACACGCTGGCAGATAACGTTCATGGTTCATTCGACATTCCCACACCCTGCCATCGGATCGCTACATTGTAATTCATCACTCCACACAACGTTTTTCCACTGTTCAGTCGTCAAACGTTGATGCTCCTTACACCTAGCGAGGCGTCATTTGGCATTTACTGGCGTGATGTGTGGCTTATAAGTAGGCACTCGACCATGAAATCCAAGTTTTCTCACCTCCCGCCTAATTGTCATAACACTTGCAGTGGATCCTGATTCAGTTTGGAATTCCTGTTCGAATGGTCTGGATAGATGTCTGCCTATTACACATTACGACCCTCTTCAACTGTCGCGGCCTCTGTCAGTCAACAGATGAGGTCGGCCTGTACGCTTTTGTGCTGTCACGATCACAACGGAAAGAGTGGACCTAGGAATGATTAGGAGTGTGGAATCTCGCGTACAGACGTATGACACAAGTGACACCCAATCACCTGACCACGTTCGAAGTCCGTGAATTCCGCGGAGCACCCCATTCTGCTCTCTCACGATTTCTAATGATTATCGAGGTCGCTGATGTGGAGTACCTATCAGTGGGTAGCAGCACAATGCACCTAATATGAAAAACGTATGTTTTTGGGGGAGTCCGGACATCTTTCATCACATAGTGTACGTGCTCCGTCAAATGGAAACTGATCACCGAACAACGTCACTGTTATGCCCCTGTGATCAAAAATGGATCTAACTGTATGTTCTTTTGCCCATGATAGCCTGTGTTTATGGGCTAGTTGTGTAGCTCATCACTCATTTCTGTAACAACTTTTTCGAAGACTAATCTAAATGTATTTTAATAATTACTCATCATTGTCCTGTTTTCTCATACTGCACCATAGACTCTGTAACGTGTCGAAAGTGTGTACTTGTCAACGTAATTCTTAGACTTTCTCTGAATAGAGATTAAATATTCAAATAAAATTACTGCAGTCTTCGAAAAAGTTTTATATGTTTGCATACAAGCATACAAATATATGCCTCGCATACGTATATATACATGTATGTGTGTACGTGTGTAAACAGAACAATATCCACTGAAAACTGACTTGTCATTGTATTAGTATATAATCGACATGAGCAACACTTTCGTATGTAGCGGCAATGCGGTTGTACTTGTGATTTTGTGTGCTCGCCTTCCTGACTACGCCGGTTTAGTCCTCTTGCGACCCACAAACGGCTCAAATGACGATTTTTAGTTAAATGGACAGCGACTGAGAGACGAGAGTCGAGTCTCTGAGCGTACGGAGACGCCGAGTTCGTAGCAGTACACGCTGGCGAGTTTAAGGCGGTATAGAGTCCTCATTTCAGATATCTGCTAGACACTGATTCTTGATTACCTCGCGAAAGCAGTATTCCTTGCAGTACGCTATTGTATGCCAAAGTCGTATTTGAATGTTCCTGTTCACACACCGCAGCAGGTGGAAGAACAAGGAAACCCATACACCATTATTCCCTCGGATGACATGCTGTGTTGCTGCAAATTGCAGAGCACCTGAAAATACCAGTGTGCCCAAACAGAGCAATACATTAAAATCAAAATCACATGGGAGGACCAGTGTGGGAATCGATACGGGAGCAGCTGCCAGCGGGGGCGGTTCCGCGGACGTGGTTCCCCATTAGGGGAGCCGAACAGCCACACCCACGGCCGCGGCCGCGGCTGTTAGGGGCCGCCTCGTCCACTCCCTTCTGCGAGAGTCAAACTGAGTGGAAGCAACTCGCGGTTCCAGCGCCCCCACGCGGCGGTTTCTTCAAAAGAAGAAATGTGTCCCCGCGCAGTGGCCGGGAGCAGCTCTTCCGGAAGACGGTGCACAAGGCGGACCTAATCGGCCGTAAGCGAGTTGCTCACACTCACCAGTTACGCGCCGGTCGGCGGGGGAACGAACGAAGGCGAGTAGATCAGCGTCTCACAGCTAACTTTGTACCTTGCTTTCCCACTCGTGCACCTCATTTGTGGACTGATAATAGAATTCCTCAAGACCCCATTAAAGATAGACTTCTTCAGTAATAGAACCCAGTACGTTGTCCTCCAAGGTGAGTGTTCATCGGAGGTGAGGGTATCATCTGGAGTGCTCAGGGGAGTGTGGTAGGTCCGCTGTTGTTTTCTATCTACATAAATGATCTTTTGGATAGGGTGGATAGCAATGATGCTGTGGTGGACGGGAAGGTGTCGTCGTTAAGTGATTGTAGGCGGATGCAAGATGACTTGGACAGGATTTGTGATTGTAGTAAAGAATGGCAGCTAACTCTAAATATAGATAAATGTAAATTAATGCAGATGAATAGGAAAAAAAATCCTGTAATGTTTGAATACTGTAGTGCTTGACACAGTCACGTCTATTAAATATTTGGGAGTAACATTGCAGAGCGATATGAAGTGGGACAAGCATGTAATGGCAGTTGTGGGGAAGGCGGATAGTTGTCTTCGGTTCATTGGTAGAATTTTGGGAAGATGTTCATCTGTAAAGGAGATCGCTTATAAAAGACTAATACGACCTATTCTGGAGTACTGCTCGAGCGTTTGGGATCCCTGTCAGGTCGGATTGAGGGAGGACATAGAAGCAATTCAGAGGCGGGCTGCTAGATTTGTTACTGATAGGTTTGATCATCACGCGAGTGTTACGGAAATGCTTCAGGAACTCGGGTGGGAGTCTCTAGAGGAAAGGATACGTTTTTCTCGTGAATCACTGCTGAGGAAATTTAAAGAACCAGCATTTGAGGCTGACTGCAGTGCAGTTTTACTGCTGCCAACTTACATTTCGCGGAAAGACCACAAAGATAAGATAAGAGAGATTAGGGTTCGTGCAGAGGCATATAGCCAGTCATTTTTCCCTCGTTCTGTTTGAGAGTGGAACAGGGAGAGAAGATGCTAGTTGTGGTACGAGGTACCCTTCGCCACGCACCGTATGGTGGTTTGCGGAGTATGTATGTAGATGTAGATAGTCATACAGTTAGTAGCCACTAATTACTCCAATAAATGAAACATGTTAGCTGCTGCGAATATGGTCGACCATCAGTTGTATAATGGAATGACGACAATGAAAATTTGCGTCCGACTGGGACTCGAACCCGAGCGCTCATCTTTCTATTACGTTATCCAGCAACGCTTCACGGACAGATCCAAACTTCCACACGTCGTCAAGCGTGTCTCTACAGCCGTTGTACATCTATCATGCGTATTACCGTAAAGGGAAGACAATGTTGTTGAAAGTCTCTAGCCCGGTATCGACGGATAAATACGATATTGCGTGCCTGTGTTGTTCATAAGTATGCTGCAGAGTTCCTTCGGACATATTTTCTGATTATTTCGGTAAATGGAGCCCACTGTGTCCAGTGGCTCGTTACAAATGAGCTGTATTTCGTTTGACTACTGATCTCCATTTATCTTTATATACGCATTACACTAAAAATTTGCGCAGAGCAGTGAAGAGTTGACCGTGCATGTTGCGTATCTAGTTTGGAAACAATGTAGCCCAAATTTTACCGTTCGTCCTCAAGCCGACAGATCTGCCTCGGGTTTTTTTTTTTTTTTTTCCTGCCAGACACAAGGTTACGAATATCGATCATATACTTGAAGGATCGAACCTCTCCTTCTGCTTTTTCCTATAGCGCAGCAGCAACCTGACGGTGATGCCCCATCGTTTTAAAACGAAGAGATAGGCGCCTGGAGACATTTTGGGGCGAAAGAGTGAGTCAGTCGAGCCAGGGAAAGCCTGCAGGGCACGTCCTGTGAGCTCTGGCTCCGCGCGTAGCCCGTAAAAAAGTGGACTGGTTTAGTGACATTGCGGAATATTATCAGTAGGGCCGGAGAATGATTGCAGAGCAGATCCCGTGTGTATAAAAGCGATAATTTTGAGGTTTGATTCAAACTTTGTATCGAAGGAATTGTTACATAATGAAAAGGCAATTGTACAGTAACGAACTGGCGATGATAAACTCATACAGGCTCGTGGTAAGTAAATGACTGCATTTGTAGAGTGAGCGCAATCAGAACAAGTTGGGACGTATTATATGAATTTAAAGTGGAGTAAAATTAGCTGTGTCTTACAAAAGCATTCACATATTACAATCTCTTCATTATTAATGGAGTATTTTGGAAGGGATAGAGATATGGAACCGTAGAGGAGAATAGATAGGGCATGCGTCTTAGGTTCACGATCAGAACTTTAATTGTTGTTGCATGTACCTTGGTAGTAAGTTCGCCCTCTATAGCTGGCTACTAAGCAATATCCGATGCCAATCAGACAAACTATATCAAGAAATAATCAGCTATAAATAGTAGGGGACTTATACACAGTTAACACTACGCTATCATTGACACACAGTAATATGGATATATTTATTGATACAGAGTTGGACGATATGCACCTCACGTATAGGTCTACAGAATGCGATAGAAGAGCAGCACAGGGATGTGTCCTCAGTTGTTACGGCAGCTAAGGCAACCGCATCACAGTACTTGGCTCCGTCTGAGGGTTGTCGAATTACTCTGTGTTCTACGTTTTAGTGTTTGTGTATTATAGTCTTCTCCATTGCTGTGGAGATATTTTCATACAAACTACCGGAGGTAATAAATCGAATTAATCATAATGACATTATTGCTATGAAACGAGCCAACGGACGTCACGATACCACAGTACTCAGAAAATACAGCTGAACAACACAGAAATTTTGTCGATGGAGTTATAGTTAGGTTAAAAAGTGCATGAACATTTTTTCATACAAATATTACTGAATAATATATAATACGGTACATAAATCATCCAAGTGCTGTGGGGGAGATGTATAATAATTGCGTTCCGTTCACTAGCTAAAAATGACATTTATTAAGATGAAGAGATAAAATTTCTTCGGTCCATACACGAAAAAGTGCAGTGTTTTTACCGAGGCACGTTTTTCAATGTATAAACATTTACTTTCATGAAATGTCCCACGCCGAAATAGTAGTAGTAGAAACTCGTACCTCTCTATCCAACATAACGATAACTCATTGGAATGGGACTGCCAGATCACTGACGAGGGCGACATGGCATGCTGCTGCTCTTCTACAATGGAAAGCATCTCTGAATCCACAGAACGTGAACATAGTCGTGAATGAGTTAGTGTGGACTGCATCGGGATGACTGAAGCCCAAACCAGCGCAGAAACTCTGCCCACTCATCGGCTTTCACTTGCTCCGTGCGCCAGGACAACATCGCAGTAGATGTGGAAAAGGTGAAGATGCAACCTTATTTCCGTCACTCGACGCACCGTCCTTGACCTCTGAACAGTGTAAAGATAGGCGCGGATGTAGAATAAAGTTCTCGTGGAGGGGAGTTGCAGTTTTTTCTCCCCCCGTCTCTTCCAAATATAATGTGGCGTCATCATCACTTTTAAAGATCCACAGGCACATAAGATTTAAAAAGCAATAAGTATATATCATTATTGTTGTATTATACACTTTATTTATTTTTGTACGTTAGTGTTTAGTGCATTGCTTTAGCATAACTTCCAGAATATTGCAGTTCAGATAAATGCGTCACATGAAAAACTTCCAAACATTTGATAAGTCCCTGCGTTATTCAGTTGTTCTATGAACTGTAATAGCAACAGATTTTCGCAACTTTGGCAACTCTTCGAAATAGACTATATAAAATCGAAGTGTGTCAGCAGTGCCACAAATCGATAGGTCGCTTTACTTCATCGCTTCATCTTTGTCGCACCGACGCGGGTCTAGGTCTTTTGATATTCGACCGTGGAACAGCGAAATTTGCGGAGGAGCAAAGCCAGCACTGGGTTCACAGTTTCACTCGGCGGTGGCTCGAGTGGCCTAACATTCTGGGTCCGTGGTCATGGAAATCCTTCCTGTTTCACGGGGGACACCCTGAATTTGGCGACTTGGACGGATCAGTATGGCGCCGGTGGTGCGGAGTAAACCTAAACTCTGACCGACTGCCGTGTCATCCTCACATGACAGGCGTCACTAGATGCAGAGGCGGAGGGTCAGTTTTCATGACGGGTGCCACTACTTCTCAGTCAAGCAGCTCCTCAGATGTCCTCACAAGGGCTGAGTGCACCCCGCTTGCCACCGACCCTCGAAAGGTCAGGACGGTCACCAATCCAAGTGCTAGCCGAGTCCGACAGCGCTTAGCTTCATTCATCTGACTCGGACCGGTATTACTACAGCGGCAATGGCATTGGCAGCGTGGAGCAAGCGGCCTGACATTTATCGCTGGAGCAGCGTTCTTGTGGGCAGTCGCTACTAGAGAGGCCGGCCTGCCGCTGGGAGAAAGTGGCTCCCATATCGACTTCAACCTGTGTTCCCTAATAGCCTGTGGGACAGTTATTATGGATGCGCACGTTTTGGAACTTTTCCTGCAGTTAGCTTGGTTGTGTCGCAAGTCGCAATAGTTTGCTGTGCGAACAGTTATTTCAATCCCTTCAGTGGCTTCAACCGATGGTGATTTTTATTCTGCTCCTCGTGTTACTGACGTATAAATTTAGGTTTACGGGACCGGACAAGGATGTTTCTAACTGTTAAATTTGTACGCGGCGCAACTCAGCCTTCCTTAAAGTGTATTTCTGGTTTCGGTAATTATTATGTTTCTAAGAAATTTTCACCTTTAATGTTTGTGCTTCACAAAAGAATTTTCTGGTTCGTCCCAACCCCCCGACCCCCCCTCCCCTTGTGTTTCGTATGCCTCGACTGTCTACCGGGGTAACACGTAAAAACTGACTACAGCTCCCTTTCTGTGCGTGTTGGGAGCTGTCGTCCTTGGTACAGTAACTCGGGGTACTTTAATCCTCAAGTATTGCTGTTACGCCAGAACGGGTGTGCGTGCAAGCTGTGTTAAGATTTAGCCTATTTGTTAAAGAACTTGATCTTTATTTAATTGAAGGTAATTATTCTAACGGTAATTTGGAGGCCTGTTCGTTATTTAATTGTGAAACTACAATGAAATGAACACCCTTAGCTGTTTACAGGCGTTGACATACGTCAAAGGGGACAGATGAAAATGTGTGCCTCGACCGGGACTCGAACCCGGGATCTCCTGCTTACATGGCAGATGGATAGAGCGTCTGCCATGTAAGCAGGAGATCCCGGGCTCGAGTCCCGGTCGAGGCACACATTTTCATCTGTCCCCTTTGACGTATGTCAACGCCTGTAAGCAGCTAAGGGTGTTCATTTCATTGTAATTTCATTCTAACGAGCTGCATGGTCACCGATGGTATCTGTTCTTTCGGACATGTCCGAAAGAACAGATACCATCTTAGTATATATACTTAATTGTTAGCTCTAGAGTCTTAAACTACTTCATGTTGTGCTCTCTATTTCCAGAGTGAGTTTATTTGTGTTTATTAAAGCGGATTGCGTTTTAATTCAGTTTCAAGTATGTTTTTAAATGGCTTGTGAAACTTGTTGAGTAATATAAAGAAATCCTTCTAGTTTTTAATTCAGCGCATGTGCTTTCGCCAGAGACTGGATACGTTTGCCATTAATTTTTGTGAATATCCATTTTTCCATTCTGAAATTCTTGATAATTGGTTTAAGGTATATATGTTGCACGCCGTTTTGAGCACGCATCCGTAATTAAAATTCTTTGGAGTCAATTGCATTCAAGGACAAATTTGATGATTTTCAAAAGAAAGAGATTCTTGTGAAAAAGCACCGTGGGTAATGTGTTAACTTGATTCATTGTTACTGTATGCATTTCAAGGTTGTTTTTTTATGTTTGTTTTAGAGTGAGATGGTGTCTGATTTCCTTGACCTTGAAACGTCCCCTTTTTGAACAATTATACAGGACTGTGCTTAAACTGACACACAGTATTTTTTAGCGCAACGCAATCTGACTTTCAAAAAATCCCTACGAAAGAATGGCCCTGACTAACATTAACCTATACCTTTCACAAATCACTTACCTCACAAAAATCTTCGTTACTGGAACTACTGCAATACAGCGAGCGCCACTACTGCCAGCTAAATAAAAGATTCAAACTACGGAAGGCACGAACTACTGATAGGCATAGTTAGCAAATGAAAGATTTTAATAGAGAACAAACAATGTATTTACCTTAATAATGTTGAAAACTCACAATATACATAACAGGTCATTGTATATCTTATAAATTTCCAAACTCCGCCATCTCTCTCCCCACATCCACCACTGCTGGCGGCTCACCTCCAACTGCGCAACGCTACGCGCTGTTCACAGCCAGCTGCCTAACACTACAATGGCGAGTATTACAACAATGAAAAGCAGCCACAGACTGCACACAGCACAGCCAGTGATTTTCATACAGAGGTGGCGTTATCTCTGTCATATTCATTACTACGGAAATGCGATCTTTCTCTGTAACTATTATTCTGCCAGCGGTTGTCATAAGGGTGGTGTCTCTTTTGGTCACGATTTGTGTTGTGAGAATAGCCTTGTCGCGTCCAATTATTATTTCTTTCATCGCGGAATTGCGACGGATGTGACCTGTAGTGATTGTTTTCCTGTTTTCGCATCCAGCGACTGTCTGTGTCAATTTCTAATTCTTGTAGGAGCCCCTGAAAAGCTTCAATGTCGTCTTTGCAACGTCCTGCCAAAATCATGTGTCGTAAATGTTCAGGCAATTTGATTAAGCAAATGCGGATGAGTTCTGAGGGGCTGTATGGGTTTCACAGGTACTGATTCTTGTGCAATATGTCTTCAAAATATTTCACAAGACTGGAAAATTCAGATTGTTCGAAATGATTCATCATTATGATGCTATGTTTTACTCGGTCTTGTGTAGCTTGAGACCAATATGCTGAGAGGAAGGCATGATAAAATTCTCCTTCACTGTGACAATCGTGAATGACCGATCGCATTCTTACAGCTGGTTCATTCTCTAAATAGCCACACATAAATTCTAATGTGTGTTCTAACGACCAGTTGGGAGGAAAACACTGAGAGAATTGATGGAGCCATGCTTGTGGATGAATGTCGTTGCCAGAATTCATAATTGTTTTGAATTTACGTGTAGTAATGAACAGCTTATAGTCAAAATCATCGTGTCGGCGAGTCGCATGTCGGTCATTATTACGTCGTGTCGGCGGTTCAATCTCAAAATTCGGTGCACATTGCCAATTTCTTTCATAATGTCCGAAATGCGCTGTGTTATTATTTTGTGGCTGTCCCGTATTTCTATGTCCCTCTTCCCGTATTGGGGCGCGAGTGTCCTCTGAAATACGTAATTCTTGTACTACTTGTGCCAACTGATCTTGCACTTCCCGGATTTCTCTTCTGTACTGTGTATTGATTTGATTTTGATTTTGTTTGAATTTTCTAATTTCTTCATACTCTTCAGTGTCAGTGAAGGCTACAGGTGTTGTGTCATTCAGATCATCATCTACCTTTGTAGATAAGTTAGTGAACTGATCTGAAAGTTCGGCTACTTTATCCGATAGTGTACTTATTTCCTCAGTGTGTTTTTCTGAACCAAGTTTCAGAGTATCTACTGTGTCCTTTAAGTTTTCCTGAGTTTTTGCAAGTTGCTTAACCGAATCGGTAGATGCAACTAAGTCGATTTTAGCTTGAAAAGTCTCATGATTTTCATGAACAATAGTTTGCAGTTCTTTTATGGCTGCTTCGTGATTCTGTAATGCATTTTCATGCCGCGAAAAAATAGGTTGAAAGTGCTCACAAATTTGAGTTTTTACGTCATTACAGACTTTTTGACATTTCGATTCAATGTTATGTAACTCAGTAGTTAAATCTTCACGTGTTTGTTCAAGAGTTTGTTCCAATGAGTCTAGCTTTTGAAGCTGTTGCTGTGTTTGTCTCTGATTTTGTTCCATCGTGTCTAACTGTTGCTGTGTTTGTCTCTGATTTTGTTCCATTGTGTCTAACTTTTGAAGATTTTGTTCCATTGTGTCTAACTTTTGAAGATTTTGTCCCATTTGTTTCTGATTTTGTTCAAGCGTTGTGTCTAACTTTTGTAGCCTTTGTCCCATTTGTTGCTGTTGTTGTTGTGGTCTTCAGTCCTGAGACTGGTTTGATGCAGCTCTCCATGCTACTCTATCCTGTGCAAACTTCTTCATCTCCCAGTACCTACTGCAACCTACATCCTTCTGAATCTGTTTAGTGTATGCATCTCTTGGTCTCCCCCTACGATTTTTACCCTCCACGCTGCCCTCCAATACTAAATTGGTGATCCCTTGATGCCTCAGAACATGTCCTACCAACCGATCCCTTCTTCTGGTCAAGTTGTGCCACAAACTCCTCTTCTCCCCAATCCTATTCAGTACCTCCTCATTAGTTATGTGATCTACCCATCTAATCTTCAGCATTCTTCTGTAGCACCACATTTCGAAAGCTTCTATTCTCTTCTTGTCCAAACTATTTATCGTCCATGTTTCACTTCCATACATGGCTACACTCCATAGAAATACTTTCAGAAAAGACTTCCTGACACTTAAATCTATACTCGATGTTAACAAATTTCTCTTCTTCAGAAACGCTTTCCTTGCCATTGCCAGTCTACATTTTATATCCTCTCTACTTCGACCATCATCAGTTATTTTGCTCCCCAAATAGCAAAACTCCTTTACTACTTTAAGTGTCTCATTTCCTAATCTAATACCTTCAACATCACCCGATTTAATTCGACTACATTCCATTATCCTCGTTTTGCTTTTGTTGATGTTCATCTTATACCCTCCTTTCAAGACACTGTCCATTCCGTTCAACTGCTCTTCCAAGTCCTTTGCTGTCTCTGACAGAATTACAATGTCATCGGCGAACCTCAAAGTTTTTATTTCTTCTCCATGGATTTTAATACCTACTCCGAATTTTTCTTTTGTTTCCTTTACTGCTTGCTCAATATACAGATTGAATAACATCGGGGAGAGGCTACAACCCTGTCTTACTCCCTTCCCAACCACTGCTTCCCTTTCATGCCCCTCGACTCTTATAACTGCCATCTGGTTTCTGTACAAATTGTAAATAGCCTTTCGCTCCCTGTATTTTACCCCTGCCACCTTTAGAATTTGAAAGAGAGTATTCCAGTCAACATTGTCAAAAGCTTTCTCTAAGTCTACAAATGCTAGAAACGTAGGTTTGCCTTTCCTTAATCTTTCTTCTAAGATAAGTCGTAAGGTCAGTATTGCCTCACGTGTTCCAGTATTTCTACGGAATCCAAACTGATCTTCCCCGAGGTCGGCTTCTACTAGTTTTTCCATTCGTCTGTAAAGAATTCGTGTTAGTATTTTGCAGCTGTGGCTTATTAAACTGATTGTCCGGTAATTCTCACATCTGTCAACACCTGCTTTCTTTGGAATTGGAATTATTATATTCTTCTTGAAGTCTGAGGGTATTTCGCCTGTTTCATACATCTTGCTTACCAGATGGTAGAGTTTCGTCAGGGCTGGCTCTCCCAAAGCCGTCAGTAGTTCCAATGGAATGTTGTCTACTCCGGGGGCCTTGTTTCGACTCAGGTCTTTCAGTGCTCTGTCAAATTCTTCACGCAGTATCGTATCTCCCATTTCATCTTCATCTACATCCTCTTCCATTTCCATAATATTGTCCTCAAGTACATCGCCCTTGTATAGACCCTCTATATACTCCTTCCACCTTTCTGCTTTCCCTTCTTTGCTTAGAACTGGGTTTCCATCTGAGCTCTTGATGTTCATACAAGTGGTTCTCTTATCTCCAAGGGTCTCTTTAATTTTCCTGTAGGCAGTATCTATCTAGTGAGATAAGCCTCTACATCCTTACATTTGTCCTCTAGCCATCCCATTTGTTGCATTAATTGTAATAACAATGCACTGGTGTCTGAAACATGTTCCTCAGTGCTTTTAGGCAGTGAAGTTGCACCGGCAACATTCACATTTTGACAAGCAGAAAATGTGTCTTGACTCATTTGAGAAAACGGTGAGAACCCAAAACCTGAGTGTACAGTATTTGCAATATTGTGTTCTGTCATTTCGGATTCCTGAGGAGAGCTGTTGCCGACCGATCGATCGATAATGCTTCCCTGTTCCCTACCTGTTTCACTGTCTACACCATTATTTGACGCCCGCTCCATTTCCCTATGCACAATTACCAAATTACTACTTTGAATATCAGTTAATTCATTACTCGGTGGCGCTAACACACTGCTTTCGTTTTCACTGTCATTTCTCAGTTTACTTTGGAGCCTAGTATTACGTTTTTCACACGCCATTATTGTCACAATATTTCACACGACAACACAGAAAAGCACAATTTGAAGAGCAAAAATAAGAGAACACATTAACATAACACTGAAAATAATATCTAGTTAATTGCAGCTGCGAAATACTTGGTGCAAATCTACATGTGTGCCACAACTGTTTTACTGTACAACAATGAAAAACTACAACTACAAAGGAAATTCCCTCTATGATTACGCGCTAGCAATAAACAATAGCTACACTAATTACACAAACTACAAGAAAAAAATCAGAAGATTCCAGTGAGGTATCTTAGGCTAAGGGTCGACATATGAAACGTCCCCTTTTTGAACAATTATACAGGACTGTGCTTAAACTGACACACAGTATTTTTTAGCGCAACACAATCTGACTTTCAAAAAATCCCTACGAAAGAATGGCCCTGACTAACATTAACCTATACCTTTCACAAATCACTTACCTCACAAAAATCTTCGTTACTGGAACTACTGCAATACAGCGAGCGCCACTACTGCCAGCTAAATAAAAGATTCAAACTACGGAAGGCACGAACTACTGATAGGCATAGTTAGCAAATGAAAGATTTTAATAGAGAACAAACAATGTATTTACCTTAATAATGTTGAAAACTCACAATATACATAACAGATCATTGTATATCTTATAAATTTCCAAACTCCGCCATCTCTCTCCCCAGATCCACCACTGCTGGCGGCTCACCTCCAACTGCGCAACGCTACGCGCTGTTCACAGCCAGCTGCCTAACACTACAATGGCGAGTATTACAACAATGCAAAGCAGCCACAGACTGCACACAGCACAGCCAGTGATTTCCATACAGAGTTGGCGTTACCAATAAAAAAACCTAAACAGCCTACTTACAACCTGCCTAACTTGTGAAGCAACCCGGTTAACCTGAAGCGCCGGAGCTTGAACTCATTCCTTTCATCTTTAGCTGACACTACTCACTCATTTGCACATTTTCATGTCACATTGCGAGGAACTTAGTTACAGTAACACAGTGTATCACGAATCTGTTCAGTCCGCTGTTTGCTCAGTCCTTCCATCCCCAAGGCAGCCAAGTGAAAAGCCGCGTTTCATTCTGTACTCACTATTATCAGTATTTCACGAGATGTGCACACAGGTCTGAAGAGGTATGCGAACTTATGTATGCATCTTCCCGTTGCTTCCATTTACGTTCGGGAAAAACAGTCTTCCAGTTATTTTGTTCTCAGTGGAACGTCTTTCCCCATCTGTCTTGTCTTCCCTTAACTTACTGTGCTTGGCCTGTTCCACCTCCAGTCGGGTTTGTTGCTGACAGCAGGTATGACCAGCCATGTGAGGCCTCCTTCCTCCTGCTGGAATGCTTTTTACAGACTGGTCGAAAACCAAGCCATGTGGGCTGACACTCAGGAATGCAGTTCAAAAGTTCTTTGTGTCAAACAATGGTTTTTTTTAGAGTTTCTCGCCATTTTAGAGACTTAGTTCTCACGATATATCGTCACCGAAAGCTACACGAAAATTTTGTAAATTAATAAATGTAAAAATTGAAACGCTTTTAGCAAAAAGTTCCATTGGGTCCCCGTCTGGATGACGGTGGTAGTACCACACTGCAAAAACAATTTTCAGAAGCTGGATCTCCTCTAGGATGAAGCTGATGTTTTGGCGAGTGTAGGAAAATAGAGAGGCCTTCAGAAAAAAGAAAAGCAAATGTTCGAATATCAAGATCTCGGAAGGAAAACCAGCAAAGAAAGGAAAGCTGAAAAGTGGGAGAAGTGCGTAGATGATCTATACAAGGAAGATGAACTTGAAGGAAATATTACAGACCTGGAAGAGGACGTAGATGAGGATGGGATGGGAGATATGGTGCTGCGAGAAGAATTTGATAGAGCAGTGAGTTTAAACAAGTCCCCAGAAGTAGACGCCATTCCGTCAAAACTACTGATATCCTTGGGAAAGTCAACCATGACAAAGCTCTTCCATCTGGTGCGCAAGATGTATGATAAAGGCAATATACGCTCAGACTTCAAGAAGAATATTATAAATCCAACTCCAAAGAAAACAGATGCTGACAAATGTGAATTTTACTTAACTATCAGTTTAATAAGTCATAGTTGCAAAATACTGACATGAATTATTTACAGAAGAATGATAAAACTGCTAGAAGCAGACCTTTGGGATGACTAGTTTGAATTCCGAAGAAACGTAGAAACACTATAAATACTGACTTACGAGTTCTCGTACAAGATAGATTAAGGAAAGTCAAAGGTACGTTTACAGTATTTGTAGACAAAAAGAAAGTTTTTAAATGTTGACTACAATACTCGTTTGAAATACTGAGGCTATCAGGGGTAAAATGCACGGAGCAAAAGCTGTACCTTTACAGTATTTGTAGACAAAAAGAAAGTTTTTAAATGTTGACTACAATACTCGTTTGAAATACTGAGGCTATCAGGGGTAAAATGCACGGAGCAAAAGCTATTTACAATCTGGACAGAAAGCAGACGACAGTTGTAGCAGTCGAGGGGCATGAAATGGAAGCAGTGGTTGAGAAGGGAGTGAGACAGGTTTGTAGCCTATCCCGAATGTTATTCAATACGTACATTGAGCAACAGTAAAGGAAACCAAAGAAAAATTTAGAGAAAGATTTAAAGGTCGGAAGCAGACATGGAAACGTTGTTGTTTGCTGATGACATTGTAATTTTGAGAGAGACAGCAAAGCACTTTAAAGAGCAGCTGAACGGAATAGACAGTGTTTTGGAAGGAGAATATAAGATGAAAATCAACAAAAGCAAAATGAGGATAATGGAATGTAGTGGAGTTAAACCAGGAAGTAGGTTAGGAAATGAGGTACTTAAAGTAGTAGACGAATTTTGTTATTTTGACAGCAAAGAAACCGATGATGGTCCAAGTAGAGAGGGTATAAAATACAGAGTGGCAGTGGCAAGATACGCGTTTCTGAAGAACAGAAATTTGTTTACATCGAATATAGATTTAAGTGTTCCAAAGTATTTCCTGAAATTATTTGTGTGACATATAACAATGTATGGAAGTTAAATGTGGACGGTAAACTGTTTAGACAAGAAAAGATTAGTAGCTTTTGTTATATGATGCTTAAGAGGGATACTCAAGATTAGATGGGTAGATCATGTAATTAAAGAAGAGGTACTGAATAGAATTGGAGAAAAAGAAATTTGTGGCGCAACCTGAATAGAAGAACGGATAGGTTGGTAGGACACATCCTGAGACCAGAAGGGATCGCCAGTAGTTATTCAGAGATGAAGAGCCTTGCACAGGATAGAACAGCATGGCTAGCTGCACCAACCAGTTTTCAGACTGAAGACCGCAGCAACAACAACAACAACAACAACAACAACATGGCGAGGTACAAGATCCGAGTCACCTGCTGTATTGCGACCTATTGGATGAATTACACAAGCTAGAAAATGTGTTTACAGCTAATAACAAGGCTATGTCCATTGAAGTAAGTGAATAGAATTTCAAGCGAATCTTGCACCTGTCAGTTTTCATTTACATTTCCGCGTGTTATTTGAGACAAATAATACGATGGAACGACCAGTAGAGGTTAATGGAAGGACTGAAAATATATGTGTATGTTTCACACGTACTGCGAAGTGCCAGTCGGTTAGCAGTCTCGTAGCACAAACAGTGCACAGGTGAGAAGTGCGGCTGCGCTCGCAACGAGTCGCGAGAGTGCAGAGTCCACACTCAGCGCTGCGTCCCTGACTGGTGATTAGTTGCGGAGAGGCCCGCGAGTTGAATAATGAACGCCGCGTGTGGACTCGCTGCCCGCTGAATCATTGATACGCCGGGCCGCGTGGCGCCTGTCGGTTATGCCGCACGCGGCGCGCCACGGAGCACGTGTATCGGGACTCTGCAACATCCGACCACGCACGCCTCTCCCTGTCGGAGACGAACGCGCCGCGTCTCCCAAAAAAGGCGACTTTCTCGTAACAGCGCCTCGTCTGATCCCTCATTGTATTTCTCTTTGAAAAGGACAGAGAGAGAGAGGATAGGGCGCATGGCATGAGGAAAATAGTGGTTAGGTTTTCCTTTGTTGCTTTCGGAGGAATTTTGCAAGATGTGCAGTAAGCTTCTTCCAGCAGTATGAGAACGGTGTATTGACTCTTCTTCTATCCGATGCAGGGATCGCCTTTTATCCTCTATACCCGCATGTAACGATATACGTGACTGAGTGCGGTGGCGAGGTTATCCGTACAATGGACTCACCTTAAGCCCTTTTAACAAGAGCGGCTTTCTTGTCTCAATCGTGTACTCGTGACAAACGAGTCAAGAAGCCATAACGATAGAGTTTTCTAATGACCAAATAAAAATTCATTGTGGATGCTCTTACAAAGAACGCATTAATCTGCTGGAGAAAATATATATTACAATTACGTCAAATACTATTTAGAATATAGTGAAACGCACCTTTTTATTTTATCCCCCGTGTCTTATTTTATTTCTGAGTGCCATATAAGATAAAAAATTATTTTTCCCATTAAATACACTAACAGGAAAACTGAAGCAAGGAGAAGACATGGCCGTATCTCAATCAATAGACCTTCGCACACGTCCGCACGATCAGACGGTGTGTAAATGACTGCGTTTGCGATTCTCTGTGGCAGGCAGAGCGACCAGAAGAGCGCGTTAGTGTTTCCCGTGTCTAGTGTTGTTACCAGGCCTATTGTCTCGTGGATAGGTTTTACTGAAAAATGGGCAAAATAATTTTTGATGTGTGTGATAAATTGAAAGTACTCCAAAAAATTAAAAAAATCGTGTGAAGTGAGTAATAAAAGTTGATCAGCGACCCTGACGAACAATTACATATGACTGTGTGATTTCTGATTCTGACTACAAAAGACTTTAATAACTACTATTCTTTTCTTCTTTTGTTCAGCGAAAAAAGACTGATTTCAACACTCTTAAGATTACTGCTGGCTTAGACGGAAGTGATTCTAACAGCTTTCATTAAAATACAGTCCTGTTAACAATAATCGTATGAACTGTTTACTTAAGCGCTTTCAGAGTATAGTAGTATATTTGTTAATTATAGAAAGCTTCTTTTATTTGTAATATACTGCCCTTCTCTGAGATCTTTAAGATAGTTTTAGGGGTAGCTTCAGTCCCCTATTGCTGGCTGCCACTACTATTGGCCTAACTAATTTTGTCAATCACGGCTCTTCAAATCTAGTTACTTATGAAAAAGTTCATTATCCAAGGTTAAAGGAATATGTTTAATAACAAAATTTCTTGGTTTTTTGTAAATGTATTGGTCGTACCGGACATGTGATGCCAAGTACGTTCAGCTTACCGTATTCGTCGTAACGGCGGTCACGGAATATTAATTAAAAATACAGACTGCTTGCAAACTGAATGTTAGCGTCAGTGGAACACAATACAGACGAATACATTTCCGACTGAAATCCCTGAGAGCTTTATTAATTCATCCTCTACTGAAATTTATTGCTCTTTTCTGCGTAGAAGTAATTTTGCCATTTTGCCCACAAATAGATGAAAATATTGACATAGCACCAGTGTGTTGTTGGTTCCATAATTGTGTTCCTGTATTAATGAGGGTTTCTGGAAATAATATCAGTTTTTAACGCAAGGATTAACGATAGTAACTTTAACTTCATTTGAATTTGAAGCATATTTAAAGATCATTGAAACTACAATACAATACCCTATGCAGCCGGCCAGAGTGGCCGAGCGGTTCTAGGCGCTACAGTCTGGAACCGCGCGACCGCTACGGTCGCAGGTTCGAATCCTGCCTCGGGCGTGGATATGTGTGACGTCCTTAGGTTAGTTAGGTTTACGTAGTTCTAAGTTCTAGGGGACTAATGACCAAAGAAGTTAAGTCCCATAGTGCTCAGAGCCATGCTAATACCCTATGCAAACACAATATGACACGTTACGCTGGGTCGGTAGGGTATATAATGGGCGTGAACAGCGTCTGATTTTGATTGGACGCAGTGAACGAAATGGAGCTGCCACGTACTTACTGGAGACAGCGTAAACAGCACCTGACAGTGTTTGAAATGCCACGTTACCTCATCTACAGTGGTATGGCTGTTCTCGTTTCATCATGTGGGATACAAATAACCCAAGAGCCAAACCTAAATCTGTTTGCACGCTGGCAAATCATGTCGCCGTGAAAAGCGCCAGATCCTCGTCTGATCACCATGCAGAAGAGGCAGTAAACTTCTCACGTGCCATTTGCCGTCGACCACTACCACTAGACATAGAACTCGAATGACAGATGGACAAAGATCTTTATGTGCCAACATCAGAAGAGAAAGACAGAAGGTTGCCGAGTTAGAAAGGGTAAAGGAGACAATGAGAAAAAGAAGACGACGAGAAAGCACGGGAAGATAGGAACTGATGGCGGCAAGAATGTGAAATGCGTCGACAGCTGTAGGAAACCCGCAGGAGAGAAGAGCTGCAATTCAGTTGGACAACGATGAGGGAAGAAGTCAGCCGCTACTGTCGTGCAGGAGCAACTCTACATTTTCCTGAAATAATTACGGAAGCAATGGAAAACAATAATCTCCACATACCAGTCCATTTTCTCAGCTTCTGCAACACTTCCGTCTGAAGGTTGACGAAAAAGGCGGCTTAGATATGTATTTGAATTTTACTCTTTTTTAGCACCAAATAACTAGTTTTTTCGAAGCTGACTTCGATTTCCTTACGCTCCTCCCGAAGCTCTTCATTTTGCTACAACAGGAAACCACAAACAAGGTGATATTATTTACTACGCTGCTCTAGTTTTCATCGTATCCAATTCTTTCTTTTTGCTACTCCTTCAAATCAGGTATTACTCTATTTCATGTTCGATTCCACGAGAATGATTGCGCCTCACGATAGTGATGTAATCCAGGAGAGAAAGAAGGTCAGCATCGGTCGTAATGTCATCCGTCATTCTCATTGCATTACAGATCTAGGTTCCAACTGAGAGAGCAGCTAGTATCAGTTTACGTACCTGCTTATAGCGCACTGGTGATAGCTCCACTGCTAGTTGAAATCTAGGTTTGCTGTGCAATAAAACAGACGGATGCTGACCTCCTTTCTCTCCTGGATTAGTCAATTTATTTATACTCTTTCGTCAGTATCGACTAGCCATTTCATCCGTTCATCATTTAAATGTGACCACTTTATAAATGCAGTCGTCCATTCATTGTTTCATCAATATTCTGTAGTCGCGCTTTAACTCACCTTACTCTCGTCTTTTGGGACTTATTATCAAGCGATCCGGTTCCACCCGATAGTCCTCGACAAGAATTACCAAGAGCCACACAATGATTTGTACTCCCAGAGTTGCCTGTCAGCCGTGAACAGTTCCTATCCGTTTCTCTTCCTCCCCCTATGGTTCTCCCTCCAGCGCTAGATCTACCTACTACCTATACATCTGTACCGTCTGTTTCATTAGCCTATATATGATTCTAACTATCTATATATCAACCTATAGTCTGTTCAGCTGTTTATTAATCATCTTTCCTCTATCTGTCCCTCTCTCTGCTGTCATCTCTCTCCTACCTTCTTTTCTCATACACCTGTATACCTCTCTAATCCCTCTCTCTCTCTCTCTCTCTCTCTCCCTCTCCCCCCCCTCTTTCTCTCTCTCTCTCACTCACTCACTCATTCTCTCTCCCTTTTCATCTACTTATCTACTATGTATATCTATCCCTCTACCTATATATCTTTATTTTTCGGTCTACCTTTCTTTTTTCCCTTTTCCTCTCTTGAGATAAAGACATAACCAATTCGGCTCTAACTTTTATCTCACTTGTGCAAGAACCACGTCCATTTGGTTTTATATGTTTTGTGTTTAGCCTATGGTGTGCTGTGTTTCTGATGCCAACCCGACCGGAAAGGCCTGCCCTGGATCTGGCCGTGTACCAGGTTGAGAATGGTTAACCTGTCAAGTGGGTTTGATCCACCCTCATCGACTATCGACTAGTACGGTCTGGCTCTAGTTATCGACGGTCTAAGTTCTGTTCGCCACAGAAGGAAAGGGAGAGTGGCGCTAAATGTACTGTCGAGGACTGGGTCATTAGCGACAAAGCGCGAGCTCGGCCCGGCCGGGAGTCGCTGGCGCCTGCGACGCGGCGCGCGCAGCCGGCAGCGGCGTGCCAGCGCGCTCTTCCGGCGCCGAGGTTGCCGCGAATACCTGCCGGCTCCTCGCTATTAACATTCCGCGGCCGGGACGGCATCAAAGGAGCCAGCCGGGCCCGCATATTAAAATATCGGCGCCCCGTTTGGCCCGGCGAGCAGCGCCGGCGTCGCGTCGCCCGCACCGCGCAACACCTCTGCCCGCGCGTCGCTATCGACTAAACTCGGCGCCGAGATCGATATCGCGTGGCGTCGCCGTCCTCCGTAACACGGAAACGCGCCGCTGCCGCCGCTCGCGCGCGCTCTGCCCGCGACACGCGACACGCTCCACGCTCCACGCTCCACGAGTCAGCGCCGTACCTCCACCTCCACCGTGCCGACACCGCCAAATCAACGCCGTGCACTCGAAACTAACCGCTCACTTTTCCGTTTCCTTACTGAAGTATTTTTATTCTTTCAGTATCTTAGTCCTCTGTGTGCAGCTTTTAAAGTGACGAAACGATCCGACGCAGTCTCTCATGTTTGCTGACAACACGGCACCGTACGGGCAACTGTCGTCATTGGGTGCTTGTAAGATAACGACGAATGGCAGTATGCTCTAAAAACGGAAAAAGGTAGACGACTGGGAAAAGCAATCCTGTAATGTTCGAATATAGTGTTAGAGGTGTGCTGCTTGACACGGTCACGTCAATCAAACATCTAGGCGTAACGTTGAGAAGCGACACGAAATGGAACGAGCACGTAAGGTACATTGTAGGAAGGCGATTGGCTGACTTCGGTTTATTGGGAGAATTTTAGGGAAGTGTAGCCCATCTATAGAGGAGACTCGGTGTAGAACAATAGTCCGACCATTCTTGAGCACTCCTAGAGTGTCTGAGATCCCTACCAGATCGGTTTAAAGGGAGCCATAGGGGAAATTCTGAGCCATGCTACTAGATTTGTAAACGGTGGGTTCAATCACAAAAGGAGAGTTACGGAAACGTTCTGTGAATTCCATCGGGAATCCCTGGATGCTACAAGGCCTTCTTTCCCTGAAACTCTATTGAGAAAGTTTATATTGAGTGTAGAATGATCCCACTGCCACTCGTGTAAGGAAGTCGAGAGAAAACAGTACTCGTATGCGAGCGTGCAGACAGTCATTTCCCACTCTCTCCATTTGCGAGTGACACAGAGAAGCGTATGACTAACAGTAGTACAAGGCACCTTCTGCCGTCCACCGTACGGTGGCTGGAGGCGTACGTATGTAGATACAGATATAGAAGAACCAATGCACTTAACAGGCAGTCGATCGGTGAGACTATCGACTACAACAGAGAAATTTTACCTCTCTGGTGTTTCGTTACAAATGACATGAATGTTGTCAAGACGAAGACAAGGCGTAAGTGTTTTATAAAATCATCGAACAAAATATTAATGACCCTAATAAAAGAGCCACTGATCACTTTGGAGTGCTGTTGGTAGTGTGGAACCGGTGTCAGGTGGACTTGAATCGATCTACCTTTGTCGTAAGTCGTAACAGTGAAGTAGTGGCATGTGCTTGTCATTTTCACGGAATCTGAGCTGTGGCGAAACGAAGACCGGAAAGAACAGCAGGAAGGGGCACGGCATAATCACCCGGTGACGTCCAAAAGATGCGGTGTACCACTGGGAGCCATGTAAAACGGCGTAAGAACAGATGTCCTAAATGGAAATGGAGCCTCTCGCCTTCTCAATGACAGTCGGTTTCAGACCCGAGAGGAGTTGCTGCTGCTAAGAAATCCAGCTCCATCCCAGTCTCATTCCTAGCGACCATCCCGAAGTGAACAACATGGCCTGAAGAACGCACACCGTCAATGACGAGGCCATTTTATTGACAGATGAGTTTAAAGGTAGTTCATCATCGAAGTAATATATGACATTAAGTTCAGACCAAATGAAACACACATGTCACAGTATTAGGCACCCAAACAGTCGCATAAATTCTCAATCTACCCCCCTCTGGCAGCAATGCAGGCGTCTAGCAATGCATGCAAAAGATAGTAAGGGTGACCAATGTCATACAGCGATAGATTGTCCCAAACATATGGCACCCTCTATTGCAATTCCGCAATGATGTTTTCAGGTCCCGGTGAACGAGTAAGTAGTTGCTTCATTATGTCGCGTACGTGTTCAGTTGGCGAGGGATCTGATGATCTTGCTGGTCAGAGCAGTTGTACACCACGAAGAACACACTTCGTCTCAACCTCCGTATGTAGGCGTGCACTGTCGTACTGAAAAAGCAGATCGCCTTCCTGTCCAAGAAACAGCAGTGGCGGTGGGATGTCAACCTGTGCAATGTAGCGGGCATAGGTTACTTTATCACGCAGAAATAACAAAGTTGTAACTAGTGTAAGACATTTAGCCGACCTTGTGTGGTTTCAAGGGAAGACCATGAGGAAGCAGTCTCTTTTCGTTCCCCATCAAACTTAGTTACAATATTTATAATATTATTAATGAGTATGGCGTGCATTAAACTCCTTTTCAATATTTGTATACTTTCCAGTTGTTGACATTTTATTCTTCACTCTAATTTTGTTAGTAAGCAAAACAAGTTGGAAATGACTTTATATTGTCATCGGTCTGGAGTCTTTTAAATATTCTACAATAATCTCTTCAGTCTTAACTGGTGACTTCTTTTCCCATCGAAATTTAAAATTAATCATTCGAAATGGTGGCGATGGTTTTCTGCATCTTCTCAAAGATTTTTTACTACTGAGTAAACATTTGGATGGACTTTTGATACTAATGTTTTTATCCTCCTCTTCACCATTCACAGATGTTGTTAGCATAATAGCGTTTCCCACTAAAATTCCACATGTCGTACGTCGCAGGTAGCTGCACACAGGACGGTGTATGCTACTGTTGCGCTGCAGAAAGATATCCTGGGTGAAGTATGCGAAATTTTTTAAGTTTTCCCAGACATCGTCGAGTCAACCCAAGACAAGCACGAGCACAGTTTGACAGGTGGAATGCCAACAGGTAGGAGAATCGACACTGCAAATATCACGACACACAACCGACGCCTTTGCCACACATTTCTCGAGCGATACGTCTGTATCCCCAATTCCGCAATAAGGTCTGACTATGAAACGATCATAACGTCACGAATTCCGACTTTCAATTAATCTGGGTGAAGTTAAGTATCAAATATCGCTCAAAAATGGTAATCGGATGCTTTTATACACCTCGTGGGTCAGGAGCTCTTGTGGTAGAGCGCTTCAGACGGAACTTACTGCCGCGCGGGGTAGCCGCTTGGTCTTGCGCGCCTTGTCACGGTTCGCAGCTCCCCCCTTCGGAGATTCGAGTCCTCACTCGGGCATGGGAGTGTGTGTTGTCCTTAGCGTAAGTTAGATTCAGTAGTGTGTAAGCCTAGTGACCGATGACCTCAGCAGTTTGGTCCCATAGGAACTTACCACAAATTTCCACAGTTCCAGAACTTGCTGAATATCGTTAGTAATTTTCCTGATCATTCCGTAGTAACAGGGGTGACTTCAATTTGCTAGGTATGGATTGAGAATGCCATGCTATCAAAATTCGTACCAGAGACAGGGATTCGTGTGACATTTTTCTGGCTATCTTGTCAGAAAATCACTTTGAGCTGAAAGAGAACCAGGTCGTGAAGGAAACGTCTTAGAGCTCCTGCCAACAAACAGACCTGGACTTACTAAATCAGTTAACGTAGAGGAAGGTATAAGTGATCATAAGGCTGTGATAGCATCTCAGACAACGGGTCTGACAAATAATGTCAAGAAAAGTAGCAAGATATTTTTGCTTAGTAAGAGTGACAGGAAACAAATGTCAGAGTACCTCAGCAGTCAGCATCGAATATTCGGTGATGAGGACGAAGATGTAGAAAAAAATGGAAAATTTGAAAGTAATCGAGCAGTACACCCTAGGCAAATACGTTGCGAGTAGATGGGAAAGACCCACCATCGTATAACAGCCGTGTTAGAAAACTGCTACGTTAACAAAGAAAATTTCACCTCAGATTCAAGAGAAGTAAAAACCTATCTCACAAACAAAAGCTGAACGAAGCGAAAATGAGCGTAAGGAGAGCAATGAGAGAAGCGTTCAATGACTTCGAAAGCAAAACTTTGTCAACCGATCCGAGAAAAACCCTAAGAGGTTTTGATCGTATGTAAAATCAGTAAGTGGGTCCAAATTATCTAGTCATTCACTCCGTGGCCATACTGCCACCGAAACGGAAGATGACAGAGAAAAGGCTGAAATATTGAATTTCACCGCGACAAATCGTAACACGGTCCCTCATTTAAATCGTCGTCAAGGTCAAAAAGGTCAAAAAGGGCAGATGTTGAGATATGCGATCTCGGAATAGAAAGACACCTAAAATCGCTTATTAGTGGAAAGGCGTCAGTACCAGATGAGATACCTATAATCTATAAAGATTATGCGAAAGAATTTGCTCTCTACTCACAGTAATTTATCGTAGATCGTTGGAGCAACGAACGGTACCTAGAGACTGGAAGAAAGTGCAGGTCATTACCGTTTCTAAGAAGGATCATAGGAATGATGCACACAATTATAGACCAACATCGTTGATGTCCATCTGTTGTAGAATTATGGACCATGTTTTATGCTGAAGAACTATGTGTTCTTGGAGGAGGGATATCTCCTCTATTCCGTTCAACATGGATTCCGCAAACAAAGACCTTCCGAAACTCAGTTCACTGTGCTCCTCCATGAGATCCACAATGCCGTAGACAACGGCTTTCAGTTTGATGCCGTGTACCTTGACTTCAGGAAGGCCTTTGACATCGTTCCATACTGACGTTTAGTGAAAAAAATACGAGCTTATTGAGTATTGGAGCAGATTTGCAACTGGCTTCAAGACTTCCTTTCAGACTCAATACAACACGTCGCTCCTAACGGAACAAAATTTACTGATGTAAAGGAAATTTCCGGTGTACCCCAAGTAAGTGTGACAGAACCGTCACTTGTTACAATATATATAAACGATCTAGTAGAAAGCTGTAGGAGATTCGAGTCCTCCCTCGGGCATGGGTGTGTGTGTTGTCCTTAGCATAAGTTAGTTTAGGTTAGATTAAGTTATGCGTAAGCCTAGGAACCTATGACCTCAGCAGTTTGGTCCCATAGTCCTTACAACAAAGTTCCAATTTCCAGTAGGAAGCGTCTGATGCTCTCTAAGGCTGTTTGGAGGTTATGCGGTTCTCTATAACAAAGTACCGGCCGCAGAAGATAGTAACGATTTGCAGAATGACCTCCAGAAAACTGATGAATGATGCCGGCTCTGGCAGTTGACCCTGAACGTAAATAAATGTAACATATTGCGCATAAACAGGGAAAAAATCCGCTACCCTATACCTACACTGTTGATGACAAACCGTTGGAAGCAGTAGCTGCCGTAAAACATCTAGGAGTAACTATCTGAAGCGACCTTAAGTGAAATGACCATGTACCACAAACAGTGGGAAAAACAGATGCCAGACTTACATTCATAGGAAGTATCTTAAGGAAATGTAACTCATCCTCGAAGGAGGTGGCTTATAAGGCGCTTGTTCAACTGCCATCTTGTTCATCTATCTGGAATCCCTACCAGCTAGGATTGATAAAAGAGATAGAGAAGATCCAACGAAGAGCGTCACGTTTCGTCACGGGTTCGCTTAGTAGGCACGAGAGCGTTACGGAGATGCTCAACAAAGTCCATTGGCAGACATTACGAGAGAGGCGTTGTGCATCACGGAGAGATTCACTACTGAAGTTTCGAGAAAGCACTTTCCGGGAAGAGTTAGACAACATATTACTTCCCCCTACGTACATCTCGCGTAAAACCCATGATCAGAAAATTCGAGAAATTAGAGCCAATAGAGAGGCTTACCGACAATCATTCTTCCCACGTGCTATTCGCCAGCCGGAGTGGCCGAGCGGTTCTAGGCGCTACAGTCTGGAACCCCACGACAGCTACGGTCGCAGGTTCGAATCCTGCCTCGGGCATGGATGTGTGTGATGTCCTTAAGTTAGTTAGGTTTAAGTAGTTCTAAGTTCTAGGGGACTGATGACCAAAGAAGTTAAGTCCCATAGTGCTCAGAGCCATTTCATTTTTTCAACGTGCTATTCGCGAGTGGAATAGGGCTGGAGATCTCAGTTACCCTGCGCCACACAGCACTGGGTGACTTGCAGAGTATAATGTAGATTCTCACAGCACTGCAAGATGCTGTAACAACACACAAATCTTACGCACGAATGCCTTTCCACCTGCTGACAGTGCAGAAAGTGCCAAGCTGAGGAGTTGAGAGATACAGGAGAGACACCGAATACTGGTGAAGAATGCTGACAGGCCCAGAAAACCAGATCACACTCAGTCATCCTTGACATATCCCCCGGCAGACAGCTAAAAATATTTGAGCTCCAAAGCCCTTCTCTGTTCCAGTTGCAGCGAATCAGCTTCGAGGTAGAACCTGTGACGTGCTGACCACCATTCACCAGATGGCTACTACCTTTAGGGCAGCAACCACCTTGCTCTGCTGCACTTAGCCACTGTGAGCTGCTGACCTTTCCTCCGCTGATGTGAAGAAAACTGGTGGTGTCTGGCACACTGTCAAACTGTCGCCACACCAGTAACCACACTTGCTGTTGCTGCCACCCCTCCTCCCCACTTGCTGCTGCTGCCACCCCTCCTCCCCACTTGCTGTTGTCCACAGCCTTCCACTGGTGGAGAGGCCGTGACGTGACTCTGCACCAACACCACCACTGCCCTGTGCAGAGCTGCTGACAGCTCACCGAGGCGTCAATACCTCTAGTGAAATATGTCTTCGAGCTGTTAGGCGTCACCGAGAGAGGGTGATGTAGTTGTAAAACCGAAACTAGTAAAAGTCTAAACTCCTAATGCTGTCTCATTAAAACCCTACGCACCTGATGGGTCCTTACCACTGTGCTCTACGTTTCTCATCCTGCGTCCATAAGGGCGACAGCCGACTGACCTTTACAGTACTTCTTGGAACAGCCTGTTCCAGGTTTACAACATGAAGTCTCTCGTTCTACGCCTCAATGTAAACACATTCCATCTTAACACAAATGTCACTCCGCACAGCTGTCACAAACTTGTGGTCTGCCATGACTTCTCTCCATTTCAGAGTAACACTTGCATTCAGAGTCCTCAATTACTTATTGGAAAAGCGTTTATTCCAATCTCTGTCTTCTCCTACAACTTTTACCACCCACAGCTTTTTTCTAGTGCCATGAAATCGTTCCCTGTCATCCTATGGTTTCTTATCAGTGTATTTCACATATTTCTTTCCTTCTCAGTTCTACGGTTCACCTCCTCATTTTTAAAATTTTAGCCACTTAATGTTCAGAATCATTCTGGAACACTACGTTCCGAACACTTCAGTTGTTTTCTTTTCTAATGTTCCCACTGTCCATGATTCACTTATGTTCAATTTTCTGCTCCAGACGTAAATTCTGAAAAATTTCTCCCTCAAACTGAGGTCTACGTTTGATTCTGTTTGACTTTTGTCGAGGAACGCTAGCTTTCGCTGTGCTAATCTGTTTCTTATATTCTTCTCGCTTCGTCCTTCACGCGTTATTTTGCTTCCAAGAAACAGGATACCTTCACTTTCTCTAGTAAGTAATGCTCAAATCTGATGTTACGTCTCATTACTTTCCCCTTTCTTTCATTCATTTTCAGCCCATGTGCTACTCATTCCATTTAACAGATCCTCACTTTCTCTGAGGGTAGCTCTGTCATCAGCGAAACTTACGATTAATATCCTCTCACTCTGAATTTGAATCCTTCTTCTGAATCGTTTTTTCCTTTTTTTTTTATTTCAGTCAATGCTTCAGCCATGTGCTTGTTGAATTGCAGAAGAGAAAGACTGCGTCTTGCTTACGTCATTTGTAATCCGAACATGTCTCTCTTGATTTTCCGTTCTATGTTTATTGTATATTACCTTTTTCCGTACGGTTTATACTAATTTTCTGAGAACTGCAGACACCTAGCATCATATTACGTTTTCGAACACGTTTTCAAGTCGACATACCCTTGGAAAATGTTTTGATGTTTCTTAAGTTTTGCCTGCAATATGAATTGCAACCTCAGAAATGCTCCTATGGTGCGTTTACCTTTCCTTAGGCGACGGACTGTGCAGATGCGTTTGCAGTTGTAGCTTGTCTCTGGAAGAATGCAACACTAATGGACCTGCTTGAACCAAAGATGTGCTGCAAGATGGAAGCACTGCAGTACGTCGGCTTCCGTCCCTCACAATCCACAAAGCCCTTCAGATAGCGATAGGCTCTCTGGCACATTGACGGAAAAAAGTTATTAATTTCGGATAAATTCTCTATCAAAGTGTCATACAGTGATGATCGCAGATGTGATAGGACTGCAGCTTAGAGTACAAACGTTTAAAAGTGGGATGGTTTGGTGCGCCATTCGTTCCAGCGTGCCATCTCAACTCATAGGAATGCGGGAAATCAACTCATAGGAATGCGGGAAATACGAACAGAGGACGACGAGACGTATGTGAGGTAACGGTATTGTCCCTCCTTCTCTCAACTCCGTGCGCTGCATATTCAGCAGAAAGAGATCCCACTGCTGCCTCCATCACGTGTAGCTCCTCTTGCTACGTTGCCGATCATTCGTTTCTGAAAACACAGTTTGGAAACTTGTATGTCGCGGCCATCCGACAAGCACCGATGATGTTTTACACAAACTCACCCCGACAACATGCGGAGAGAACTTCCAGGGAATATAGTCAGGTCATTCTTAACTCCACTGGCATCTCGTTTACAATCTCCACATGCGGAAAATTCTGGCTTGGAAGTGTACTGAATGCTCAGCTTCAGAGAACGTATACAGTGCACCCGTCTGGACATCGGCGAGCGTTAGCACGTCGCTTCCGAGATTCGGGGAGGCGCGCTGGGCCTAATCGAATCAGCCCAGCGAACTAACTACGTGGGCCGATGTGCCGCACAGCCTGAATGTGGGTTTTTAGGCGGTTTCTCCCATCCATCTAGGTGAATGCTGGGCTGGTATCCGCATCCCGCCTTAGTTACATGATTCGCAAACATCTCGAAAACGTTCTTATACTTTCACGTGGGTTAACACTAGAAGCAAGCATACAGATAGGGTGTACAACATCGATCCTGCCAGGGAGGGGGGGTGGGGTCGTGGGGGGATGGGTGCGGGGTGATGACAGGAAGGTCACCCTCTACCACAAACATTGGCAAATCCAGGTTAACGTGACGACCTCGTGAAGACAGTGCATAATTCCAGAAAAATGAAAGAGATATCATATACAGTCTGTAATCTTAATCATTAGATTACTGTCGTGAATCTGATCTGTGCTGTAAAGTGGATTTTTAGGTCTGGTACCCTCTGTGTTGTTGCACTTCCCCAAAATGTTGGAGTAGTATACGTATTATTACAGTTCTTACACAGAGGTCGTCAAGTTTACGAAATTCACTTGCAGAAAACGTTATAAATTTTACGATTTAGGATCTGTCCAGAAATTTTCTTTTCCCAACCTTTATTTAGGCCGTCATCACAACGTAATAGCTTGTCACATAGCCAAACAAAGATTTATTATGATATCTGTGGAATATTTAAGAATTATACTTGTTCCAGTGTTACACCAAACAACTTTCCTAAAGAACTATTATGTTGAGAGCTAAACATGTAACTAAAGAAACAACAATCATCAACCACCGTATTATGAAATTCCATGCCTGACACCGGCACATACCTCTCGGCAAGGTTCATGGCGTCTTTATATTTCTCACGTTTAACTGGCAGAGGCACTTTATAAAGGTTTTTCCCAGGAAAAGTCAGGGTAGTTTATGCGCGCGATCTATCTGTGTTTGACCGAAGGCAGGTTGTGATGGCCTGTAGGCTCGGCAGGAGCAATTCGGAAACTGCGCGACTTGTCGGGTGTTCGAGGAGTGCTGTGGTGAGTCTCTTCAACATGTAGCGAAACCAAGGTGAAACAACGTCCAGACGGTATGGGGTTGAGCGGCCACCCCTCATTAGAGACGTCGAACGTCGTGGTCTGGCAGACTGGCAAAACAGGACAGGCGCCGAACTGTGGTGGAACTAACTGTGTTTGAACACACAGTGCACTGACCGCTTGTAGCGACGGGCCTCCGCAGCCGATGACCCACGCACGTGCCAATGTTAACACAATGCCATCGACAACTACGACTGAAACTGGCACGTGACCATCGGCAATGGACGCTGGCGCAGTGGCAGAGCTTTGCACGCCGAGACGTGGGCGTGAATCCGTCGTCTTCCAGGGGAACACTTAATTGAAGCCTGTACTGTTGGACGGAGACAAATTGGCGGCGGTTCCATTATTCTCTGGGGAGAATTTTCATGGTCATCCATGACACCAGTGGAGCTCGTGCATGGTGCCGTGACGGCCAAGGAGTATTGTTCACAGTTTGCAGACCACGTACACCCCTTCATGGACGATGGACGACCGTGTTCTCCGACGCCATTGGCATTTTTCAGCAAGATAATGCGCCATGTCAGAAGCCCAGGAGTGTGATGGAGTGGTTCGACGGACGCAGTGGCGAGTTCCAACTGATATGCTGGCCCACAAACTCGCCAGATCTGGACCCGATCGTACACATCTGGGATGTGATTGAACGTGGCATCAGATGTCACCCCCCCCTTGACCCAATTCACGGGAATTAGGTGACTTGTTAGTGCAGATGTTGTGCTAAATCCCTCCCGCGACCTACCAAGGCATCATTCTGCCATGCCACAACGCGTTGCAGTTGTTATCCGCGCCAAAGGTGGACATACCTGACATTACGTAGATGGTCATAATGTTCTGACTGATCAGTAGAGACGCTTGTGTGCAGTGGAGAACTCAAATAAACTGTACGGTACTTTGAAACAGTAAACTTCTCATTACCAGCACTCTTAAAGTTATACCGAACAGCTATTTCGCGTGGAACAAGCAGTCTGAAAGTGGATCATGTGTAGCATCGACCACAGTTACCTTCACATGCCAGAATCTAACTACTGTTTGGTGCAATGACAACGCAAGCCCCGGACGTGTCTGGTTCTTGCCCAAACCCCAGACGTCTGCTGGTCCATTCCCTGTGCTATTCTGATTTGGTCCCATGTATAGTCTCATTCTTGCACCACACGATAGGGCAATTTTCAAAGTATGCAGTGGTAATAAAATCCCATTTTCAGCCAAAAGTTGACACACATGATTAGTGAAATAATGCCTTCATTATTTTTGCATCTAATTGAAAAGTCGCAATAATGAGAAAGCTGCCTTCATTACAATTTACTCGAGATACTGAAGCAGCTTTCCTCAAGCATTCTCACAGCTGAACTCCAGTGTTTCAAGTCCCCTGTACCTGATATCAATGCGTAAAACACAGAAAATAATGCCTAAATGTAGGAGAAAGATCACAGTCTTAATTATGTTCAAGTCGACTAACTTATTACCGCTTTCAGAGATTTTTCCTGAAATAGTTTCGCATCTAAAGGCTAATTTGTACTTCCTGGTACCATTCTTAGGCGTGTTGCTAGCTCATTTGCGACCGGAATTTGAGCTCTCTTTCTGATAAAACCTGACCGATTTTTGTGCACAATCTAAGCTGAGTATTTCATTGTATTTATGTATTCGCCTTTTCAAACAATAGTTTCGAATTTACTCTACTCATCGACGTTTCGTGATGATTTTCAATAACACTACCTGTCACACATATTATTTTATTCTCTGTGAGGGGACTTTTACATCTGTCTCTAGAATCACGTCTAATACTTCATATTTCGAAACTTGTGTTAAAAAATCAGTCTCCTATCATTACTTCTAATGCAGTCCAAAACAAAATGAAACTATCAGATTTAGGATAACTCGGTTATTGTGAACAGTATTTATTACATATTGTCACGTTTGTGCCTAAATATGGTTGTAACATTCTGTAATTCTCGGAGACATCTTATCCTCATAGACTTTTGTTACATTCGTTCAGCCAAAGAATAAATTGCATGTACAACCAGGTAACACATTTGGCTTAAACGAAAAGATGACATACTACAAATAGTTATTATCATTCTAAGGTACTTTCATTTTATGTATTCGTTAACATAACAGAAATTAATACGTCCACTTCGTCGCTCCAGCATATTTTAGTGGTAGCTTGCGTGTGTATGGCAGTAAAACAACAGCAATGAACGTTTATTTTCCACTGTCTATGACACCACGATTTTTTCTCTTCCTTGTTTTTTACTCTTCAATAAGAGGCTCGCAAAGCGTATGGGCAGGGTACTAAAAATGCGCTATGTTCATTAAAATGGAAAAAAGCGCAGACCTGTATCGCATTTAATCAAGTGATGGACCCGCAGCAAAATCTCTGCCGCCGGAGGTATAACGCGAAATGCAGTTTTATTGGTATTCTCAGAGCGCGTTGCTCACCGCAAATGAAATACCAGAGACTGATGAAATTCTTCATGGCTGTAATAGCCACATATATTTCTCTCATACGGTTTTCGCAATGGGATGGACGGCAGTTGTTCACGTACAGTAGAAAATTTATCCTTTACCGTTGTGCAAACATAACACTAGTTGTATGTCACTATACAGTTCACTACATATGCAAAAAAATCTCAAGTCAACAATATTCATTTTTTGTTGTGTGTATCAGACAGAAAACTGCTAGCTTTCATGTAATTACTTCACTAACTGTGGACATTTCTCCATAGTGACATAACTTTAAAGAACGACGCATCTATTAAAAAACTAGCAGCTTTCTACGGTCAAGATATAATACACTACGATCTACTCTTCACAACAGATTAGATTTTGTATTTTCAAAATAACGAACTCTTAGAATACTTTTCAAATATATTGGTTGG
Source organism: Schistocerca nitens (assembly GCF_023898315.1). Taxonomy (NCBI): domain Eukaryota; kingdom Metazoa; phylum Arthropoda; class Insecta; order Orthoptera; family Acrididae; genus Schistocerca; species Schistocerca nitens. The sequence continues at coordinate 698,714 of NC_064619.1, read as the reverse complement.
ATAAAAAGTAGTGGCAACACATTTATAATTCATAGTACACTTTGCTGACAGACGTTCGCCTTAATACAAGCCGTCACTGTAATGATCCCACATCTGGATCGCCTTCCCCCACACGGACAGAAGGCGTCATTCACCACCAGTGTACCCGTCTCTGTTCAAGTCTCTCACAGACCGCCCTATGGCGCGGATGATGTATTTTCTTATGGTGCAGCGCGTTCCACGAAGAGGTTCCTTCATTTAGGCTACCAGGTCGTAGTCGCACGGATTCATATCTGGTGAATACGGTGGATGTTCCGGTATCCCCACCCGACGTACGTGGGAACTCCTGCACAGGATTCGCCACATAATATCGTGCTTTATCGTGAAGGATGATGGTATGCAGTGCCAGAACGTGCTGTCGCATTCTTCGTAGTGCTGGACGAAGGTGAGGTCGCAGTAAATTGCAGTAATGGGATGCGTGACCGTCTGCAACTGACTCCGACACAGCCGCCGCCGCCCACATCCCTACTTCCCCTGACTCCCTGCTATATCGGCTATAGACGGCGCGCATCCCATTCGACGCACATCATTCCTGTTGCGGCAATGTTGCCACAACTTTTTATGCAACCCCAGTAATGTACTCTTAAAGTCTTTGGAAGAAGACACGGATGAAGATAAGCCGCTGTGAAACATCTAGCACCACTGTACACAGTTACACGAAGCATCTAACAATGGAAACTCGCCATCCCACGCCCCTCACTTTTAGTGGTAAGATGACCCAGCGGATAGCCCGTCAAAAAGTGAACACAGATCGAGCATGAAAACAGCAAGAAGGCGCACTGAACTACGAAAATAAAAAAGCAAAGTAGAAACAGTGAACGGTCCAATCTTAACAAGTGAAACATCGATTGAAGCAGAAGTGACACAGCGTCGTGGCTAAGTTGTCACAGTGTTGCCGGCAAAGTGGACGATCTGGGTTCAGAACTCGCTTGTGCCATTTATTTTTATTTATTTTTTCACACCATTATGAACTGTCCGTCCGGTCACTGAAATGTTTGTTCTCTTTCTGTAGTCTTGGCAGTTATCATTCTATGTATTGGTTACAGGATATGAGTCATGTGGCAAGAATACATTACTGTCGCAAGTAAATGTGATGGATAGTGAGAGCAGGCGAGATAACACATAGGCCTCTAACAGAAATGAAAACAACAAATAAACAGATGTGAGCTATGTTGAACAAGAGTCAGAACTTCCAAAACGGAACGCAACTTCAGAAACGTTAAAAACAAATGTTTTGACAAAGTACAGAGAAACTGTGCGCTTTTGAAACTGTTGCTTTCATTTTTTAAGCTTATATGACAAACTATTATGTTTTCATCATTTCCTGGGCAGTGATCACATTCACATTGATAGGAACGTCTAAACCGGGCAAGAAAGCATATCTCAGTCACTCACCAGGCGTAATTAGGTCCGTCGATATGAATTTCCTATTGTATGACACACACTCTGTCGATAATGCTGTGTATGACACACCAGACGTGTTTTAATGTGTAGGATTCGGTTGACTTATCGCCTTGTCATCACAGGTTTGCGGCTCCCATTCGAAAGCCACTTCCTTCCGGCTAGTTGTGCAGAATCAGCTTTCATTGTAGGTCCCTATCTTATACCTCGCAGTTGCAGACGGATGTCACATCACGGCAGAGACACAAATTTGAATACAACGAACAGCGAAAAATAAAAAGTTGGCGTGAGGGAGCTTTGAACACCACTCGCCCGCTTTGTCGTCCTGTACCACGACGCCATGGTTCTTGCACACTCCTCTTCTATATTGCCCTTCTTGTACTTGAATCGTTCACTGTTTCTATTTTGCTTGTTTTTTTACAGTTCAGTGCCCCTACTTCCTGTGTTGAGTCTTTCACGGGCTGTGCACCGGGCCCTCTTACCACTAAATCTGAGGCGGGTGCTTTGGGGAGCTTCCCTTGTAAGTAAACAAAACGCTGATTATCGTATTGAGTAAAAACTCATTAACACACACGAAGAACTAAATAGTAATTATTCTTACACCTTTTCCATCAATGGACGAATGTGTATCGACAGCAAAGACCTTGGACATCGCAGATAGGGTGGTTCCGCCACAAGTAGGGTAACTACGCTACGGGCCTGTCGGCTAAGCATGTAAGCTGTTCGAGGAACAAAGTAAATGGTCACGTGACAGGCCAGAGGGCAGGTGGAAGTGAGTTCTCTTCGGGCAGTCGCCGTAAGCAAAACAGTGCCAGCTACCCAGAGTGACCGCTCACGTAACAGGCCAGAGGGCAGGTGGAAGTGAGTTCTCTTCGGGCAGTCGCCGTAAGCAAAACAGTGCCAGCTACCCAGAGTGACCGCTCACGTAACAGGCCAGAGGGCAGGTGGAAGTGAGTTCTCTTCGGGCAGTCGCCGTAAGCAAAACAGTGCCAGCTACCCAGAGTGACCGCCGCTGCTGCTGGACATCGCCACCCCCCCCCCCCCCCCCCGCCCCCCTCCCTCGCTGCCGTACTGCCGCGGTACTTTCGCTCTGTTAGCAGTGGTCGTTTTCAGGTACCACGCCAAACATTTCTCCTTGTTTTCAAGTGTCAATGCGATAGGCGCTCAACTCCTGGAATTTCAAGCGTCAGCTCTTTCTATTCAGCATATTTTCTTCAACTTCTCCCGGATACAATTTAAGTACTGTTAATGTTTCATAACGAGTAAATACTGTAACTTCAAAAAGACTGTATTTATTACTGTAGGCTACAGAAACTGCAGATAGTCGTGGCCTTCCAAAGAGTGGACCTCTCCCTGGAAAGACTGTCATCATTTGTGTTGCATAAGGTGGAGCTGGACCAGAAACCAACTGTGTTTATTCCCAAGAAAGAAAGACGGAGGCAAATACAGCAACAGCGCATGCTCTGTTACTCTTGGGAATGGAGAGTTCTCGTTTAAAAGAATCTGGTGACAATAATCTCCTGTTTGGGACTCTTATTAGACAATCCTTTTGTCACACCGTCAGTTTGCCTTCATTCATTCACAGTATTATACGTGACAGTCCTCATCTGTACCAAATAAACCACTGGTCTCTTGCATTCAAAATTAAGGATGGATAATTATGGTTTAGCGTTGCGGCAACAAGATCATTATAGAGGTACAAAAGCTCATGTAGCATAAGTATAAGGATTTGGTAGGAAAACGGCCGAGTCTTTTTCGAATGAATATACCGATATTCGTCTTCATACAGAAACACTAAAACTGTTTGGCGCGATCGGAATTTTGCAGCTCTCCTCCCGACTCGGTTGCATTTCTTAAAGCAGGTTTCTTGGCCATCTCTTTGTTTTCCCATAAAACTTTACATCATCTGCTTTCTTGACTGTCATTTCGAAAAGCCTGACTTTTTCTACGGCTTCCCTCGTGTTATTTTGAAGGCGTTTATTTTATGAATTCTCCCATATTTTCCTGTTAAACTGTAAACATTCAAATTTTTATCGTATCTGTTTTGTTAGATGCAGCCCTAAAATTGCTTTCTCCGACACAACCCGAAAGTACCGCCTAGTAATTCATCACTCACATTATTACTTTTGGGGGGTAGATATTGTTACAGCACACAATATAGACAAAGTCATTTGTATCCAAAGATCCCATAAAAATATAACTTCACTTATTTCCAGACGAAACACAACACTCCAAAGTTCGTTCATGCAAAAAAAAAAAAAAAAAAAAAAAAAAAAAAAAAAAAAAACTTACTGCGAATAGGTAACTCGTTACCATTCCGAAACGCACCGCTGTTTCCATTGAAAATCGCTTTAGCTGTCTTGTGCCTCAATAGTTCATACTGCAGTAGCGCTTTAGGTGCTTTCACTAGCTGTAGAGTTTAGGTACAGTTCTTTTCCGGTACAATCCGCTGTCCCCTACTACCAGAACTTCCGCTTCAGGTTCAGTGCAACACTCTCCCGTGTCCCATGTTGTCCTTCGTAGAACGGCGGATGCACATTGCTTGCTTCACAAAAAACTTTCCGCAGCAAGTCACGCAGTTGCGTCGTCATCTGTCCAGGGTACACTGATCTCGCAGGGACGTAGCATAAACTCTGGGTGAACGCATTTTCAGGCAAAATGTCGACGTTGTATTCATTTACCAGGGCTGATTAATGGTGCTACGCAAGCAATAAACAAAATTGGGAACTCATAGCGGAGGCAGAGTGCAGCCAACATTCGCGAACGCCGCAGTGCAGCGCCAGAGTGCGAGAACGATGTAAATAGCGCGCAGGAATGCAAATCATTCTCAACTCAAATTAGAGGTCAGTTACTACGCGCGCTTGAATTTGCCTTTGCTTTAATTTACCTGCATTTTTTTTTCATGAATAAAGTGTTCCACATGACGCATGCCACCGGTCCAATGTGCCTTTCATACAAACGCGATTCTGTAACAGCCTTGTTTGATATTCATCTGACAGTCCTCCGAACTACGCGGGGCTGTATGAACGAAGCGTAACTGACAGAGATCCGTAAACGAGTCCGTGCATCTGCAGTGGTAGACCGTAACAAACAAGGCATGAAATATTAATCTTTATTGGAACGAAGGCAAATATAAAGCTCTGGCCCATCTGCAAAGTGCGTAGATTATTTGAAATCATGTATAGCCCGGTAGGCACAAAAAATAAACTTTGTGGGATTAATCGCCTGGTGTCTCCACCAACTCCGGCATAGTATGTCAACTCTACTTAAAAAAATTATTTTTCTTTTCTTACTTTTTTCGTTACTTCACTGATCACAGTTTGGACGCAAGTAATTACATAAATGTAGACGAAATCATAAATAAGACACAAGAAATTTAAACACAGGCAATAATTTCTGAAAGCATTAATACTTGTTTTCTAACTTTCTTACGCATTTCAGTTTGAACACAAGTAGCCTACATGTATTTTACAAACACGTTTATTAGATTTTATACACATTATACGAGGAGTATTTCTAAAGTAAGGTTCGATTAGGTGCGAAATGGAAACCACTGTGAAAATCCGATGGAATTTTGCACAGGTGTGTTGGACAGTGTCTTTAGCGTGCCTGTCGATCGCTTCACGTCGCTCTTTTGAGTTCAGAGCGCAAAGAGATCACGTAGAAATGCCTAAGACTACAGTGTCTCCCACCAAGGATGTGTATCTGGTCAGAGATTTCACCTGAAGCTATTCAGCCCATATAACATAGATGTCACGGATTTCTTTCTTCAAGACAATTTTCAGCCGCATTCTGCAGGGCGATGAAGAAGCTCCTGCGGCGTTTTCGGTGGTATGTGTGTGGTTGCCCACAAAACTGCCCTCAATTGATTCCTTCCGTTGTTCATCTCTGCTCACATGAGCCGCTGGCTACGAAGACAACATTTTGGGACAGACGACGAAAGGCGGACCAGTGTAGAGAACTGGCGGCTGCTTTCTGTGACGAGGGTCCTGAAATGTTTGTACAAAGCCACGACAAATGTCTAAGTCGGAGAGGCGACTATTTAGAGAGGTAGCTGAAAGGTGTGGACAACATTTCGCGACCGATCGGACCTTACTTTCCGAAAAGCCCTCGTATTTGTTTCTTCATCAGTGGTTCCTGCGCGGGACATGCAGCGTGCACGTTCAATAAGTTTTGTTATTGTTACTGATTCTGATGTACTTGCCGCATATTCACGGCTTTGGATGCTCCTGATCATTTTCAGAGGAGCTTTTGCTTGTGTGAAAAGCATTCCTGATGCAACGTATTCTGCTACCAGTATCTTTCCAGGTACCTCCAAGAATATTCTCCTTCTATTCAGTTTTCTTCATTCCAGTGTCGTTAAATTGAAGTCGACATGACATAGCCATTACAAACAGAAAAATAAGTAATATTGTCGAAAACTAGAATGGGCCACGTATCGATTTTTCTTTTACATGTGTTTACATGTTAGTTAATGAAGTGTATCTACAGCCTCTGTCTTTGAATTATAATCCAAAAACATTTTTGGCTTCTTGTGGACCCTGTCACTGATTTCATTATCACGGTGGAGGGAGCTCGTTAGTGCAACATTCTTATGTCTCTTAGCAGTATAACTGACTACAGTAGTGACATCCGCGAAGTCAATGAGGAGCGATAAACCTCCTTGTTGGTCACATTTTGTGGAAGCTCTGGTTTATTTTCCCGTATAGTTCTCGACATTCTTAGCATCCTTTTCATATGCAGCTGTTCCAACTCGTGTGACGTCAGACAGTTGTTACATGTGATATTTTGACGCAGGAACTCGGAATTGAGATCGGCACCTACCCTGATTCCCCGATTTTTATCTGGTACCGTTCCGCTTTCATTGCCTGCAGAAATTTGAGCTTTCAATCCGTATAAAAATTTGCTGTCGCACAGAGTCCATATTTTGATCCGATATTTCGTCTGTTTTCTTGATATATGCTGTTTGAATGAACAGCGACCTCTATGTCTTATAAACTGCCCGTCGATAGAACTACTTGCTCGCGGATTGAAGAGTTCGGGAAGAACTGCTACCACGTTCTCGCAAATACTACGAACTGCAGCAATTAATACGCCGTCTTTCCTTTCTAGTGGATTTCTTATCAAATCACACGACACGCGATATCTTGCAGAATGCTTCATTGGACATCTTTGTTCAAAATATATTCCGCCCAGAATCGTTACACTTCATACATTTCGTAGATTTCTCATGTGATCAGTATACACCCGCAAGTAATAAGAGCCCTAAATAAGCGCAAAAAATAGAATCAACAATGTTTGTCCACTGTTGGCCTTAAACTCGCTGCCTCTCTCTATCTGATACCTCTCTTATTTCATTCTAAAACGTTGACCAAATTATTACTCCATATGAACTTCCTATGTCACTTTTCTTGCTGGTTGAATACCTGGTAACTCCCGGGGTACTCTTTATGACATTAGAGGCCCATATGCGGCCATCTTACGCTGGTGGGTGTAACTGCCGTTCTATATTCCCATTTCAGACAGAACAGCTCAACATTCATGTAAAGGAATTGTTTCTTATTAGCTAATCATCGTTCTGGATTCTCTAACAATCTGGCATCTTATATTGCTACTTTGTTGGCAAAATAAGATTTGAGATTCTTCAAGTAACACTAAAGTCGTAGATGTTATTTAATATTCGTTTAACATACACAAGTGGCTTCAATAACAACACATTATAAGACATAGCGGCTTAGAAGTAGATTATAATGTTGCAAGTTATCATGCCTGTCTACGAAGTCAAAATCGCGTACCTCGTAACGCATGTGAACTGGTGAAGTAGGCACATAAGAATACTGAAACGTTGTCAGCATACACTCCGTTCACTGCTGTTGCGGATAAAGATTATCGGTTTAACAGATTACGAAATGTGATGATCATCTGCTGTTGAGCCACTTTGTGAGCTGTTTACTTGCTTCAAGGGCGAAAGTGTATTGTGTTTAATGACGTCATTGTAAATCACCGACAAAGTAACTAAGCAGCTCCACAGTCTCTACCGTAGTACAAGACAAACTGACACGTTACAGCTCACCATCCACATAAACCATTGGCTAACAAACTGTTCTGTCAGAACCATTCACCATACATGTCTCTGAATCAACTGGATTCTGTAGGCAGCTAAGTTTGTAATGGGCTTTCCATGACATTATTATGGAATGTTTTGTCTGTATTTCAGCCTAGCAGCTGGCACCAATTTACGGAAATTTTTGAGACCATTTATGTAAGACCGGGAACCTCTAACAGATATGGTATCAGAACAAATCTACTGCCATGCATTATTATTCCAAACAAACTGTCTAACATTTATGGACAGTAAAGGGAAGCGACATAAAAATTAAGAAACGAGAAATAGAAAGATCCGTTATTAGGTTCACAAAAACAAAAATTCTATGGATTACCATGCTTGTTATACGAACATGTCACGTGTACCATCGAAAAGGAACAAGTGTGCTAACATATGTCAGACATCTCTGGAACGCAACACAGCACCGATTATGCGTGGAAAGCATTCGACAGATCCTCAGTAGCTTTCTGGAGATATGTGGTTCCAGATTTCTGTGTAAAATTCACGAAATTCCTGCAGATTATGGGTCAGCACTTTGTTGATATGGAGCTGGCTCCCTGTAATGTGTTCCAATGGGTTTAAATCAGGCAAATGTGGTGGCAAAGGCATCAATGTGAGTACATTATCATGCTCCTCAAACCATGAAGCACCATTCTGTCCTGATGAAAGATACCAGCACTGTCGGAAAGGACACAAAGCATTAAGGGGTGCAATGGACCACAATAATGTTCACGAGGTCCCCATCTGTCTTGTGTCTTCAGGTACTGTCACTGGTAGCACGAAATCCCGAATTAAAGTCTTCCATAGCATAATACTGCCCCACTGTCCAGAGTCCATTGCACACTGACTGTATGAGCAGCCATTCACCCATATGATGGAATACACACCATATGCGTCAGTGGAGGTGAAGATTCCGTCGGACACCGACAGCGGTGGTGCAGGATGTGGCAGACCCGTGGTGCGCGCCCGCTGGGCCACCATCCGGCGGCTCTGGACTACGAGCGCCCTCTGCTGCTGTGACAGAGGGTGGCCAGTGGCAGCCAGGTGGCCAACTCGCTCTTGGGGCCCCTTCGCTACGCAGTTGCGGCTCCGAAAACATCATTATGCTTGAGTTCAGAGAGTCTCACCCTCATTGCTGTTATATGAGATGGACTCTGCCTCTTGCTGCATTATTTGTTAGCGAGTCTTCATATGCCTGGAGAAATACAACTTAAGTAAAACTTCTGTTTACTGTGTTAATTCGTTCAATGACGTTTCCGTTCCTGTCCAGCCTTCCTGTGACGACAGTTTCCACACCATTCTGTAGCCCATCTCTTCTTACCGTTGCGTACAAAGTCGTACACAACAGTCCGTCTGTGGCGAAACTCGGTGTTCAACAATGTTTGCTGAATGTTAAGCTCAGAAACCATTAGGCCAACACCAGCTTTGTACTTGGTAGTCTGATCCAACTCACATCACAGGCTATCGTACTTTACGTCCACATTCCGTGCTGAGGCGTGGACTTCTAACACCTCTTCGGATACTCTTGGTTTCGCCAATTCCCGCAGATGCTCACGACAGTAACACTCAAACAGCCGAACAGCTTCCCCGTTTCCGAGCTGCTCCTTCCAGGCGCAGAGTCACAACTACCTGCCCACTGGCTGCCTCGCTTGTATCAACGGATTTCTCCATTCGCGGCCTGTATCGTCGCTACAAAGTATCCCCATTCGCCTCCGCTCCGCTTGTGCACTATCCTCACCGCGTCACGCCCGCAGCGCAACCAGACGACATTCGTTATCACGAGGGTGAGTGGTCATATGTACTGTCCCGTAAGTACATAGCAGTAGGTGACTACTGTTTTGCTGGTTACGGCACGTTTGGCTGGAGTCTGGCTACCTTACGTTCATCAGGCACCTTACTACGTACAGTGGTCAGCTATAACATTTAGTTACATGTTGCTTCTTCTAAATATCATACACGAGTAGGACTGGTGTGCTGATGTCTCTCAACTAAATAGGCGTTCCGTAGGGCATATCGTTGCCAACCTTCCCAGTGAGTAGCCCAAACCGTTCTCCCTGGTGAAGTCAGTGGGCTGAAGCATACTTTTATTCTATTACGAAGGCCTACATATACCTCTCCACGCACCAAACTGATTCCCATTAATGTACCCGTGATAACATCCGCAGCTGTATTGACTGAAACATTATTTAGTAAAGATTTCTGGGTATCCATCTTAAAATTTCTACCTTAAGACTACACTGTCTTGGGATGCTTCTTGTAACTCTCTCTACTCTCTCAAATTAAAAGGTTATCAAATAATTATTTAATATAATTTTCTTTTACGTGGACAGATCATCCTCAATAAATCTGAAGAACATCGATTTTCCCTCAGACAGTGAATAAAAAAAATGGCTCTGAGCACTATGGGACTTAACATTTGAGGTCATCAGTCGCCAAGAACTTAGAAATACTTAAACCTAACTAACCTAAGGACATCACGCACATCCATGCCCGAGGCAGGATTCGAATCTGCGACCGTAGCGGTCGCGCGGTTCCAGACTGAAGCGCCTAGAACCGCTCGGTCGCACACCGGCCGGCTGTGAATAAAACATTTTGTTTTTACACTGTTGGTTTCTCAAGCGCGTCTCTAGTAACAGTATGGCTACAATGTCGTCATTAATTGAGAAATCGCGTGCCATTCATAACTGTGCAAAGCACAGTCGTTGAATGTCCTTACTAAAATATGTTTGCTTTTGGCTGGATACGACCTTTAAATAACATGGTAATACTTTTGTTCCCGTAAGCACATTCATGTTAAGCACCTTTATATTTTAGATCAGGAAGTTTGACGACTGTGCTTTGCACAACTACGGATGATACACGATCTTTTAAATTAGTGAAGACGATGTAGACGCACATGTTACTAGACAGTACTTCAAAATGGGCAATGTCCGAAACCGGTAATGTGAAAAATAAGAAATTTGACACACAGTCTGGTCGTTTTTCCGTTGGTTAGTAAAAATTTTATGTTATATATATCATTCACGAATACGATGAACGGTAACTCACTGGTAAAGCGCCAGACCACAAATTCAAGGGTATTCACTTCGATCTCAGCTAAATCCTAGGATCTTCGTCTGTCAGTGATCATTTGTTTCACCTCTGTCAATGTTTTTGATGTGGAAAATGCCGAGTTGCATCGTAGTTCGGAATCCACGTTAAACCGTAGGACCCCTACAACTGGCTGGGTGTGTCAGTTCAAAGGTCTGAGGAAGACAAAGGCATACCATCTCCAATAGGACCGTGCTAAGTGAAGCACTGCCGTGTTGAAAACAGTCTTCGGATTGATGACATATTTACTTTTATTACTATATGATAGATATTCTTGACTGTTTTGAAACAGGAATTACGTTCAATAGTATGTGATGCCCATAGCCATAGCAGTTTATAGGAATTTATATAAAAACTAAGCACCTTCCCCATCTTAGAAATGTTCACAAATGAGCGGAAGATGCCACTAAAGTCTTTTATATACTTCTCTGGCCCCCAATTTCCCCCTCTCGTATGGCTAACCATCTCCAGGAATACCTAGATCGTCATTTTCACTGTGTCAGCTTCACACTACCGTTTGCTCAGCAGCGGTGGCTAACAGCGCAAGCCACAAGGCTGCATTCACTCCTCAGTATTTAGCAGTACTCAACTGAATCGTTACTAGCTGGCCTCGGAGCTATGCGTTCTGCAAACAGGGCTATTTCGAAACTGTTTTCTCCTCACCAGCAACGTATTATTTGCCGTCCATCCCCTGCTACACCTCCCTCAGACGGTACTTATTTTCTCCTGGTCTCTGGGTGAGACCTTCAAAATCTAAATCTGGTGATCTTGAAGTTCTAAGTAGACAATCCTATGTACAAAATAATCATTTTGTGAAACTTGCTTCAGAGCTAAATATTAAAATATTAAAAGAAGAAAAAAGCATTTCAATTTTAAGTAATTCCTGGGATACTCAAAAGCTTTTAGTGAAAGCAGGGAGAACTAGACCTACAGTACTGTATTTACTAAAAAAGTAAACCGTGTTTACTAGATGGAAAGAACAAAAATATAAAATTAGCGCTATTCTTTTGTGTTTAGTAATGGAATTTTTAACTTCATAATTTACAAATTATTTCACTTTCCATTGGAGAAAGTGGGACAAAAATTGGAAAAAATCACTTAATGCTATATTGATCCGACCCCGTTTCTGAAATGGTGTCAGATGAAAATATTTGCACCGAGCTGTGAGCCACAACACAATTACAAGTTATATATCTATAAACATTACAATGAAAGTTTGGTTATTACGTATATAAAGTGCATCATACATGTCAAAGAATATGATGACAAAAGCAAAAGGGTTCTATTAAACATTACTCCGGAAACGAGCCGTTGCGATGTACTTTCGAAGGAATGGTTACAAGCCGCCACTGACTTCAGTACGGAATGTTGTCCTAGGTACAACGAATATATTTACAATGTTATGTTAACTAGTGTGTTAAATCCCTTCCTAGCTGGGCTCAAGTAGGACAGTATCTGATAAAGAAGTTAGTGATGGTTCGTTTGAAAATTCACTTTTAGTGGAACGTTGTTGCTTATGTTATTATACACTTCACGCCTGCCACATTTCCTTACTAATTGCGATACAGTCTGTTTACAAAATTTCCACGTGGACGCCTCTGACGAGCATTCAGCTTGACGTACCAACCGGCCTCTTGTGTCGCTTGAGTCTTACTCTAGCCCTGTCCGCAAAGGGTGCTGGATACAAGCAAGTTGTGTCAGTACGTGAGCCGACAGTGAGTACGAGCAGGACGCGGGCGCCAAAGGGGCGTAGCGTCCCCTTCTCAGGCCCCCACCGCCCCCGCCGCCCCCAGCACCCGGACGCTGAATGCCGGCGCTCGGCTGCTGTCCCATTTTCGGGTCTGCGTGACCTGCATTAACGCGGCCTGCCTCCGCGGCCCCACGTGCCGCCGCCACGCCGCCACGCTCCAATGGCGGCCGCGTCCCTCGTGACGTCACACCGTCCCGCATCGATCGGATCGGATCGGTGAGCCGAGTTGGATCTGGACACACAACCCCCGGCGTTCCGTAGCAGAGGCTGGGGCTGCGCTGGCGCCGAGGAATAAGATTGACTCAGCCCGCCACATTACCCAAAAGAGGACTGTTGTTTAATCGTAGTTAATGAATCGCTCTGCACTGTGACTATGAACATTTTGCACTACTTTCTTTCTTCACCTATCTTATACCCACAGATGGACGCCCACTACACTGAAATATTCTTATATTGCCGACGTTTGCGTCAAATCCTTTCTAGAAAGACGAACATACACTTCCCGCATTTTTATGAACAAATAGGGTGGAGATAATCCTCCTCTTTTTTCAACAGAAACGTCGATAATAACTACACAGTTACATGCTTTCACCAAGTTTTTTTTACATATGCAACCCACAAGTCGATGTAATCCCATTACCCTGTCAGTCCAAAAAGTTTCGAGACAGTATTAATAAATAATGTGGGGAAGTTCAGTCGGTGTTTTTAATGCTTTAGGTATTCTTCGTAGACACCCCCCCCCCCCCCCTCCCCCCCAATTCAGTACAACGAAGTGAAACTGACAGGCAGGTTCTTCTTTGTGAAGTTGTTCAACTCGCACGCCACATTGGCTTCACTGTCGCTTATGTCGTCAGATCGCGCGAATTTCATATACGTCTATGTTGTTGTTGTGTTCTTCAGTCCTGAGACTGGTTTGATGCAGATCTCCATGCTACTCTATCCTGTGCAAGCTTCTTCATCTCCCAGTACCTACTGCAACCTACATCCTTCTGAATCTGCTTGGTGTATTCATCTCTTGGTCTCCCTCTACGATTTTTGCCCTCCACGCTCTCCTCCAATACTAAACTGGTGATACCTTGATGCCTCAGAACATGTCCTACCAACCGATCCCTTCTTTTTCTCAAGTTGTGCCACAAACTTCTCTTCTCCCCAATCCACTTCAACACCTCCTCATTAGTTATGTGCTCTAGCCAACTAATCTTCAGCATTCTTCTGTAGCAACACATTTCGAAAGCTTCTATTCTCTTCTTGTCTAAACTATTTATCGCCCATGTTTCACTTTCATACATGGCTACACTCAATACAAATTCTTTCAGAAGCGACTTCCTGATACTTAAATCTATACTCGATGTTAACAAATTTCTCTTCTTCAGAAACGCATTCCTTCCCATTGCCAGTCTACATTTTATATCCTCTCTACTTCGACCATCATCATTTATTTTGCTCCCGAAATAGCAAAACTCCTTTACTACTTTAAGTGTCTCATTTCCTAATCTAATTCCCTCAGCGTCATCCGACTTAATTCGACTACATTCCATTATCCTCGTTTTGCTTTTGTTGATGTTCACCTTATATCCTCCTTTCAAGACACTGTCCATTCCGTTCAACTGCTCTTCCAAGTCCTTTGCTGTCTCTGATAGAATTACAATGTCATCGGCGAACCTCAAAGTTTTTATTTCTTCTCCGTGGATTTTAATACCTGCTCCGAATTTTTCTTTTGTTTCCTTTACTGATTGCTCAACATACAGATTGAATAACATCGGGGAGAGTTACTCCGCAGTTCACGATTAAGTGCCTGGCAGAGAGTTCACCGAACCACCTTTAAGCTACTTCTCTACCGTTCCACTCCCGAACTGAGAGCAGGAAAAATTGACCCTTAAATCTTTCCGTGCTGTCTGTAATTCCTCTTATTTTATTAGAATGATCATTGCTCCCTAAGTGGGTGGGCGCCAACGGAATATTTTCACATACTGAGGCAAAATTTTGTGATGAAATTTCATGAGAAGGTCGCGCCGAAGCGAAAACCGCGTTTGTTTTAATGACTGCCAACCCAATTCATGTATCATATTCGTGGAACTCTCTTGCCTATTTCGCGAAAATACAAAACGAGCTCCCCTTCTTTGAAATTTTTTGATATCTTCCGTAAATGCTATCTGAGGCCGATCCCACAAAGCACAACAATACTTCAGAGGAAGGCGGAGAATCGTAATGAAAGCGGTCTCTTCAGTAAACCTTTTACTTTTTCTAAGTATTCCGTCAATAAATCGCAGTTTCTGATTTGCTATCCCAAAAACATTATATATGTAACAGTTCCAATTTAAGTTATTCGCACTTGCAAAGCCTAAGTACTTGAGTTTACTGTCTTTAGACTCGTGTGATTTATTGTGTATTGAAATTTAGCGGGTTCTTTTCAGTGCCCCTGTGGATAACTTCCCCTTATTCTCATTATTTAGGGTCAATTTCCACGTTTTGCGCAATACAGATATCTTGTCTAAATCATTTTGTAATAGGTTTTGACCATCCGATGACTTTACTAGACGGTAAATGAGACCATCATCTGCAAATAATCTAAGAGGACTGCTCAGATTCTCTCTTAAATCGTGTATGTAGATCAGGAACGACAGAGACTTCCTTGGGGAAAGTCAGACACTGCTCCTACATCTACATCTACATAGATATTCCGCAAGCCACGTTACGGTTCGTGGAGGTCCGTACCCTCTACCACTATTAGTCATTTCCTTTCCCGTTTCACTCGCAAACAGAGCGAGGGAAGAACGACTGTCGATATGCCGTATGATCCCTAATTTCTCGTATCTTATGTTCGTAGTCCTTATGCGCAATGTATGTTGATGGCAGTAGACTCGTTCGGCAGTCAGATTCGAAGGCCTGTTCTCTAAATATTCTCAATAGCGTTTCCCGAAAAGAACTTCGGCTTCCCTCCTGGGATTCCCATTTGAGTTCCCGAAGCATCTCCATAACACCTTCGTGTTGTTCGAACCTACCGGTCACAAACGTAGCAGTCCGTCTCTTAATTCAATCGATGTTTTCCTTCAAACAGACCCGGTACGGGGTCCCAAACACTCAATCAGTACTCAAGAATAGATCGCAACAGCGTCCTTTATGCAGTCTCTTTTACAGGTGAACTTCTGTTTCCTAAAATTCTCCCGATAAACCGAAATCGACCTTTCGCCATCCGTACCACAGTTCTCAACTGCTCGTTCCATCTCGTACCAGTTTGCAACGTTACGACCAGACATTTAAACGACTTGACTGTGTCAAGCAGGACACTTGTAACACTGTATCCAAACATTACAGGTTTGTTCTTCCTACTCACCCGCAGTAACTTACATTTTCCACATCATCACTGGAAATTTTGTCTAAGTCATCTTGTACCTTCCTACAGTCTCAACTTCGACATCCTACCGTACACGACGGCATCATCAGAAAACAACTGCAGATTGCTGCCCACCATGTCCGCCAAATCATTTACACTATGTGATCAAAAGTATCCTGACACGCCCAAAACCATACGTTTTTCATATTAGATGCATTGTGCATTGTGCATTGTGAGTTCGCGAAGCATCTCCATACATAGTGAGATAGCACCGATCAACGTTCTTTATCAGCTACAGCATTCGCCAATACGACAATTAAGTCGTATTTCCCTGGAGTGGTTTAGTATATACTCTACCAGAAATCAGTTTTCTTTATTTTATTTTATTAGTTTCAGGTAAAGCTCATTTCGCCAGATAAAATTACGTCACATAGTGCTACAAACAGGATATTCGTCCGACTTTGTTAAAAAATATAAAACATAGATATATTGGATATTTAGCTCGCAAAGGACATTAATCTCACTACCCCACTATAATAAAAGCCACAAATTTTCACTACAAAATAGAGTTATATGCACGTAAAGGAGCTTAAAAATACTAAAGAATGTAGTGGCCATCAGATGTGAACGAAAATTTAATCTATATTCCACAATGAAATGATTAAGTGTACAAATTAAATATCCCTAAAATCAGAGAATGGTTAAGCCCCCACGCGCTGTGGTAGGGCCTCCACACGCACCGATATGGAATAGAAGACGCCTCGTGTGGATACTCGAGCAACAGAATTCCAAAAATATTTAGCCCGAATCGATAGACCGAGCATGAAGTTTTGGTGTTTGACAAGTGTATAGGAAGACGAGTGTTCAAATCATGACCACCCAGATACAGACTTTCTGGTCTTATATCCCCTCGTACCTCTTAGTTTCTTCACCTAAGAATTGGGATACTGCCTTCAGCGAGCCCACTGGCGATTGCTTCTACCATTTACTCTTTGGCGTTTATACATACCTGGTACAAATCCTATTGATTTTCTGAGATTTTTTGGTTAATATTCACTCGGTCTCTCCAGCAGTAAATAAACCGTAACTTTACATTCTAAAGTAAATTACGAAGCAAACAAGGAAGGGATGGAAGTTAAAATTTGTAGCCTCTTCTTCATTATCAAGATCATTGGAGACAGAGTGATAACTCTAAATGAAGATATACACTCCTGGAAATGGAAAAAAGAACACATTGACACCGGTGTGTCAGACCCACCATACTTGCTCCGGACACTGCGAGAGGGCTGTACAAGCAATGATCACACGCACGGCACAGCGGACACACCAGGAACCGCTGTGTTGGCCGTCGAATGGCGCTAGCTGCGCAGCATTTGTGCACCGCCGCCGTCAGTGTCAGCCAGTTTGCCGTGGCATACGGAGCTCCATCGCAGTCTTTAACACTGGTAGCATGCCGCGACAGCGTGGACGTGAACCGTATGTGCAGTTGACGGACTTTGAGCGAGGGCGTATAGTGGGCATGCGGGAGGCCGGGTGGACGTACCGCCGAATTGCTCAACACGTGGGGCGTGAGGTCTCCACAGTACATCGATGTTGTCGCCAGTGGTCGGCGGAAGGTGCACGTGCCCGTCGACCTGGGACCGGACCGCAGCGACGCACGGATGCACGCCAAGACCGTAGGATCCTACGCAGTGCCGTAGGGGACCGCACCGCCACTTCCCAGCAAATTAGGGACACTGTTGCTCCTGGGGTATCGGCGAGGACCATTCGCAACCGTCTCCATGAAGCTGGGCTACGGTCCCGCACACCGTTAGGCCGTCTTCCGCTCACGCCCCAACATCGTTCAGCCCGCCTCCAGTGGTGTCGCGACAGGCGTGAATGGAGGGACGAATGGAGACGTGTCGTCTTCAGCGATGAGAGTCGCTTCTGCCTTGGTGCCAATGATGGTCGTATGCATGTTTGGCGCCGTGCAGGTGAGCGCCACAATCAGGGCTGCATATGACCGAGGCACACAGGGCCAACACCCGGCATCATGGTGTGGGGAGCGATCTCCTACACTGGCCGTACACCACTGGTGATCGTCGAGGGGACACTGAATAGTGCACGGTACATCCAAACCGTCATCGAACCCATCGTTCTACCATTCCTAGACCGGCAAGGGAACTTGCTGTTCCAACAGGACAATGCACGTCCGCATGTATCCCGTGCCACCCAACGTGCTCTAGAAGGTGTAAGTCAACTACCCTGGCCAGCAAGATCTCCGGATCTGTCCCCCATTGAGCATGTTTGGGACTGGATGAAGCGTCGTCTCACGTGGTCTGCACGTCCAGCACGAACGCTGGTCCAACTGAGGCGCCAGGTGGAAATGGCATGGCAAGCCGTTCCACAGGACTACATCCAGCATCTCTACGATCGTCTCCATGGGAGAATAGCAGCCTGCATTGCTGCGAAAGGTGGATATACACTGTACTAGTGCCGACATTGTGCATGCTCTGTTGCCTGTGTCTATGTGCCTGTGGTTCTGTCAGTGTGATCATGTGATGTATCTGACCCCAGGAATGTGTCAATAAAGTTTCCCCTTCCTGGGACAATGAATTCACGGTGTTCTTATTTCAATTTCCAGGAGTGTAAGACCTATGGGAACAGCTTTCAGGCTTAAAAAAGGCTAATGTAACAAAAAAATACATCTCAAAATACACTAAACTGAATCACTCCAATACACTCATCTAGTTCGGTCCCTTTACTCCCCAAATCAACCAACCAACCAATACACTGATCAATACCGAGCTAATGTGAGGCTGAAAAAGACACCGTAAGAAATCCGAAAAAGAAAATGAAAAATAATCAAAACAGTTTTAGGTCCAAATTATACTGAGGAAGGAACGTATACATTAAGAGTAAATGAAGAAACTGAGAGGTATACTAACATATATTCATATATGAAAAACCGTAGGCTGAAATTCTATAGGCTTATTTAAAGAATAGAATCGACCACATTAACGACACAAGGTGAGGAAATCTACGAAACTCGCAGTAAAGTTAAATGTGAACCAATTAAATGTAACGGTGGAGTGAAAGAAGACCTGAAGGAAGCAGCAATAACATAAGTTGAAGTAACAGGTAGAAAAAATTTTTGGCAGGAAGTTCCCGACCTCTCAGTTGGTCTGGCATAAAAACTCGAGAACACCGGGAAAATGACGAGAGGAACAGATCCTCTTCTGAGAGAGTGATAGTAATAAGGGCTCAAAGAACATCAAAAACAACACTCTGAAAATGCCCCTTGCACTTGGCGTGATAAAGTAGAACCCAGACGTGAGTTATAATAATAAAATATTAATCAGTTCTTGGTCAGATCAGTGTGAAGTCAACTGACAGCTGATAGCCTCAGAGGAGTCACGAAAGATAGTGTTTCAGGTATGGCTTACGAGTTACTGTCTGTGTAGTGTCTGACTCAGCGAGTTATACGCCTGGGTGCGTGTGTGTATGTGTGTGTGTGTGTGTGTGTGCGTGCGTGTCTGGCGCGCGCGCTTCGGTCACCCTTGGGATTTTCAATAACGGCAAATTTGAGCCCGGCGGGCCGTTGGCGTTGATTTTACGAGCGTCGCCCCGCTGAGCTGGCAGGGACGGCAATAAAAGCAGAATGTAGTCTGTCGGCGGCCCGTGCTGGCCGGAGGTCACTCCACGTCCGGTGTCAACCTCATAAAGCAAGGGGCGCCACGGCCGCGGCGCGGGCGCCAGAGCTCTGAACCGGGCAGGTCCGCTCCGTCATGTTCTGGTCAGAGCCGAGGGTGAAAGCGTAACTGCAGAAGCTGTACTGCACAGAAAGCCAGGAGATATTTTGAATTGTATTTGTTAGGTGCACTAAGGAATTTCGATTGTACAAAAGCTGCGAGACACAGCAAAATAACTAATACCAGTGGAGAGAGCAGCTCTGCAAGTTTGGATTCGCATTACACGCCATGGCGTAGTCTCCGAGCCATCACAATCAACCAGGTGTGACGGCATATGCAGACGAATCATCTGTTCCGCACTGTCGCGTTGAATTAGTTGACGTCTATACATAGGCGACGCAATGACCAGATATACAAAGGGGGCTTCTCTCGTTGCGCCTTCCCGTTAGCGGCAGCGGCGAATTCAATGACATACGAGTACACGCGACCATTGACGTTTGTCACCCTACAAGTGGTTCCCATACCGGGCACTTACAGTGCGTCCGTTTTTGGGATCCGTGCCTCAATCTGCATAAACGGAACCGTTATAGCTTCGCTTTGTCGTCCGTCTGTCTGTCTGGCTTGCTGCCTGTCCAAATTTAAAAAAACTCCAAATTTATGTCACGTACTGTTGTCTATGGTCTCTTCGCAGCGTAAAAATTTTAAACTACTAAGCCATTTTAGTCATAAGATTCGTACATTTATGTCGCATAATTTGATACTCGAAAACCCACTCATCACAACCTATAGGGTATTTCACATCGACATAGAATCATGAAATTTGGCAAGAAGCAAGGTTTCACCGCACAAGAAAAGTTAAAAAAAAACTGAAAACTGTTGAACTGTAATCATTTCACATGAATCAATTTTCTTTGCCGTTAGAACATACGCTGCATTTATCATCCTTCAAAAGCGTAAAAGACGAACATTACTGCATGAAAACATAAAACGAAAGTTCTAGTTGTTTTAGTACGTAAATAAAACAGAATTTTATTACATTTTTTTGTATTTACATATACAGTATTGGGCCAATAAGTGTCCCGGAAGAGTGGATACGATTGGACGTGAGTGTATGCATATAATCAGGCCCCAACAGAATGGAGCAACTTCCCATACAGCAGGGCCGAACATTGGAGCACATTTACACAGGCTTCACGCTTGACAGAATTGGTAGCAGAAGTCAGTCTAGTTGCGGACCTAGCTGGCTACCCACGTCGCCTGTTCCATCACTGTGCGATTACTTTGTGTGGGGAGCCCTCAACTCTAAGGCGTATCGCAAAACCCTCACAGCCTTCAAGAACTGCAGCACCACATTTCGGATGAGACTGCACCAATTCCAGCAGTGCAGCTTCGATCCGCCTTCAGCAGCTTGCTGACCAGAGCCCACAAGAGCCAAGGGATGAATAGTGACTACTTTCAACAACTCCTACAGTCAGGTTAGTATTGTATTTCCTTTCCTCTGCTGTGTTTCTTTGTATCCTGGAACTCTTGTTCTCCGGGCAACGTTTATTTGTACCACCCTGTGTAAACTGAAGTCGCCGGCTCGTTTCTTTTCGTATGTCACGGCCAGTCCGAGGAACTTCTGTAGAGATTTTGACACATCCTCGGAATTCGGAATTCCCGGGACCGTATTTTTCCAATATCTGTATCGAAAACAGGCAAAACTCTACGACATTATCGTTTCCAGGATGGATGATTTAAGCCGGCCGGAGTGGCCGAGCGGTTCTAGGCGCTACAGTCTGGAACCGCGCGACCGCTATGGTCGCAGGTTCGAATCCTGCCTCGGGCATGGATGTGTGTGATGTCCTTAGGATAGTTAGGTTTAAGTAGTTCTAAGTTCTAGGGGACTGATGACCTCAGCAGTTAAGTCCCATAGTGGTCAGAGCCATGGATGGTTTAAGTTTCATATCCAGAAGGAAATTATGCAGACAGATTGTGTCTAGAACTGTGATCAGAGCTTTTTGAGTTTTAAGCTTTCAGATGGAAGAATGTAACCCAACAAAGATGATAAGACCCGAAAACAAAAATCGGCCAACTGTGAATATTTAGCTAGCATTTATTTAAGCTGCAAATTGGATTTTGATGCATCAGGTCATCAAAATTCCTTTAATCATTATCAGACGAAGCTGAATGCTGGTATTCAACTATCAATGGAATATTTCCAGCTCTGTACCTTTCACTTTTTAAATTTAGTTTATTTGGACGAATGAATCTCATACTAAAAACTGGAGATACGGATACTGGGTAGTTACTCTTCCAAATACTTTTGAAACTTTAAGTTTATTCAACATTTGCAGAGATCATCAAACGTGTTGCATAGCACACAGCATCTGTTAACACTTTTTAGTAAATGAAAAGTCTGGAAATCATTTACACGTCCGTACTGCCCGACATAAATATTAACTTTTAGCCAAAGAATATATATCAGTTTTAAAACTGAAACTCCATGTGCTATCAGAGAACAAGGAAATACTTCAAGCAAACCCACAACTAAACCTGGAAGCAAATCTCGTACCCTCTGGAAAAGAAGCTGTTAGGAAGCATGATGTAGGCTCTGCCGCTTACTTCAGCACTCGATCTTCTGGTCACCGGAGACCGACTGCCTGGTATACAAACACGCACGCTCCTACTTAGCAATTATGCGGTGTGTATGGCCTCACATTGTGCAACCTTTTGGCTGCCGACAGCCTTCTAATTACAACCAGCGCTGCATACCTCGACAGCTGGCTCCGTGCTTAGCCAAACAAACATTTTTGTTACATTGTTTACTGACTTCTTTTCAGACTGTTTTACAATTTATGATACATCTTTACATATATTGGGAGATGGCTGCACTTGCTCGACCTGTAATCGTCGTGTTTCAGTATTCATATTTGACGAATCTATTCTCAGTGTGGAACTAGAGTTTGCCATTGTGGTTCGATGTGTTTATTGGTGACACCACCTAGGAGATACCGGAATATCGCTTGTGCTAATTTTATTCTGGTATTATAAATTTAAACTATGTGTCTTAACTACTTGTGTGCTGTATTTCTGAGAAGAAGATATGGAATTAGCTGGACATTATCCTTCAGAATTGTGGGAAAACTACCGAAAAGCTACACACAGGCCAGCCTGTGTACCAAACCGGTGGTGAGTAATCCACCACGCTTAGTCGATCCGAGTGTAGACAAATGTTTCGGTAACAGTACTTCATAAAATGTTTAAAATAAGTTTAGTGTCGAACTGTAGATCGACAGTCCTTCATTTGTATTTCAATTACTTTCATTGTTAGCTGTCTGTCGTGCGATGTTCTCTAAGAAGTTTGATAACAAATATTACACTAAATCAAAGGGATACCTATAAAAAGAACGAGCTTCTGTTACCCAAAAATGTAAAAATTGAGATCAAGAAAGATCCATGAAAAGCTAAGTGTGCAGAACAGACCTGTAGTGGCGCGAAACACGATCAAAGGCGGTGGAGAGACAAAAATGAAACTTCTCGGTAGATTAAATATGTGTGCCGGGCCGGGGCTCGAAGCCAGGACATACGTCTTTCGTGGGAGAGATCTGCACGGCCGAGGTATCAAGGACGGCTCTCGCAGTTGTGCGGGCGCGTCGTGAGTCGTACATGGAAAGCTCTGTCGGTAGAGATATTTCCCACAAAGGGCAAAGATTTCAGCTTAGAGTTCCAGTGCGACAACAGCTTTAATCGGCTCCGACGATTCAAAACAGGGCACAGTCTGATGCAGACTGAAAATACTTCCGGGAAGAAAAGGAAACGATTAGACGTCCTTGAAATGGTTGACACGGGAGACCGCTGAGTATGAGGCGATTGATCGAGTAAGGAATGAAGACAGCGTGTAACGGGTCATCGAGAAAATTCCTTGTGTGGCAAAAAACAGTGAAGCACCCAGTAGAGAAGGAAACGAAATGAAACTTCAGGGTTTGAGATGGTATGTAACGTTATTTCATTGGATAAAAAATCGAGTCATTTTTACAAAGAACTTGACGCTGTGAGCCCACTTATCAGTATTACGTTGCACACTTTCCGGCCTGTATGGATGCACGTGTTCAGTTTGGGAAAGTTCCGTAAACGGTTGTGTCCTCCCCGGAGGCTAGCCAGCCCACAATTGCTGCACCGTTCCTTTGATATCCTGGACACGCCCTGGGACGGAGGACGGAGCTGACATCAGAGCTAGTCCCACAGTTGTGCTATTGGGGCATATGGTCAAATTTTCTGACCACTGGAGAACCTCAACGTCACGCAGACAGTTCATAGAGATACGAGCCGTATGTGGATGAGCATTGTCACGCTGAAAAATTACACCACGTTAGTGTGATTGAGAGGTAACATATGAGAACGCATGATGTCTGGGAGATACAGTTGTGCCACCAGAAATCCGCCAATCACTGCTAGCCATGACCTGAAGTCAGACCCGATGGCTGCCTACACCATGACGTCAGGAGAAACACCGCTGTATGTCTACACTATATTGATAGCATGCGACCTCTGTCCAGACCGCCGCCATACTCTCCGATGACGCTGAACCGGCTTAGTATGGAACTGTGATTTGTCGCTCAACACAGTGCGACGCCATTCATCAGCTGTCCATGCTTGACGGTCCCGACACCACCCCAAACGTAACCGTTTATGTTGTGGTGTTAATGGCGGCCTACGCATGGGCCGGTTATTCCCTAGTCCAGTTGCTGCTGGTGTCCCACCGGTGGCGCGGCATGACGCAGAATGTTGCACAGAGTCCATTATTTGTCCTCCGGCGGCAAGGGGTCACGACGTGCTTGGTGCACAACACGGCCACCCTCCCTGGTGATGGTCGGACGTCTTCGACAGGAAACCTGGTGACGAGTACGCCTGCCCTCACTTTCTCATGCAGTCCAACATCGGGCCTCAGTCACATCCGAATGTCCTCCACATCCGAATATTGCCCGATTCGAATAGCCGGCCAAATGAAGACGCGTAATGTGGCCCCTTTTAAACAGTGTCAGCTGTTGAGAAGGCTGTCTCAGACGAGTAAGCGGCAGCTCCGTGACCTTCATACTAATCACTCAACACTTGACGCTGCTCGTCTCCTTGTACATGCTGTCAGGACTGGTAACAATATTTTTAAAAATGTGCAAATGTGTGTGAAATCCTATGGGACCCAATTGCTAAGGTCATCAGTCCCTAACCTTACACACTACTTAACCTAAATTATCCTAAGGACAAACACCCACATCCATGCCTGAGGGAGGACTCGAACCTCCGCCGGGACCAAACGATATTAAACAGGAGCAAAACTAATGCGCTCTGGTGGCCTTTCTAGCTGTCACAGAGAACTGCAGCTATAATCATTTACATACCCGCTGACGATGTACACTTATAAGAAGGTAAACTAATATCAAACGACGTCTTCCGGGTGGTTTATCTTTCTTTCCGGCAGTGTATTAATTTATTTTTGTATTATGTTCCAGTCTTATTTCTTAGCATCTTTCATTACTGTTCGAAATGGTGTGACGCTTAATCACCAAAGCTGTCATAAGTACAGAGGTAGTGCAGTTGAACAATGTACTGTCATACACTTATAGAGGTTTCAGGAATCTAATGCACCATGGGATGATGACAGTAATGAAAAGTCGAGAAAGTGACTCTTAAAGCCCTGCCGTGAAAGAAGACAGAATTGAAAATAAGCTTCAGAGCTTTGGGACATGGACTTTGAAAGGGCAATTTGATGAAAGGATGTCTGTATTAAACGTACTCAAAGCCTCAGGCCATAGAAGAACAAAGGGTACAAATAAATGATAAAATGAATCAAATATCCTCCAACGACACTGCACAGACAAACTTAGTGAAAGAACTTAAGCAAAACATTGAACATGATGTATATAGTCGAAGAAGAGAAGAAGAAATATATGGAAATAAATCTTGAGTAATCTGAATTAATAAATGGATGCATCGTTGGAACGTTGTATATAAGACAATCAGTAAAAACACTTGGAGGAAAGTTTGTGAAATAGTAATAGTACTTATTCTGAAAGTGAGACACTTGTTTCCTCAAAGTATAATTTATTCGAAATCCGAGCAACGAAAATCAGATTTTTCAGGAAAGTTAACAAAAAAAAAACATGCAGTGGCTTGAATAAGATAAAATGAACGTTGACGTACGTACACTATTAAATAGGGACAGATAGACGAAAATAAGCATAAGTAAAATGACAGCAACAGGAGAACGGACAAAACCAGGTTATCTAAGAGGGTGAATCGCTATAGACCAAGAGATGAAAGAACTTGGAAGGATCACGTTTACCTATACTAGTAGATTGTAATAACGGCAAGATCAACAGCGAGAAGCGATGACGCTTAGTTATAGCATCAGCCTGAATATCAAGAATTTGGTGGTATAAATTAATAAAATTCAAGATTGTCTAGCTTGTAGAAAATATTTCATCATGTTTAATATTCAGTGTTGTAGCATCCACTGAAAATACAAATGCAACTCTATATAACTGATTGTCATCGGCAAAAATGTATAACAATTTTGATGCGGAAATCAAACTAATGGTTATGTTCACTTCAGTATATGTAACTGTTCTTTGATAAGACGCTAACAACAATTTTGTTGCTATTTTTTCAACATTAGTCCGGAGAAATGAAGATGATAGTTATACCTTCCATGCGATTTTAGTTAAAATTTTGAATCGGAGGGAGGGACACATGGAGTCACACATTTATCGAAGTGACGAGGTTTAGAGCTTAGCGCAATTTTTTTAACGAGAGAAATGGTACTGAGAATGCAAATAACTGAATCAATATCTAAACAGTTCCGTAATTCGCAGCAGCCAAAAGATATAACTACGTTTCTTTAGGTCGGCTGTAAAGTCTGTGATAAGTATCACAACTTTGTTATGCAAGATGAAGATGGATAAAGATGTGAAGACTCTCATACTGGAGTACTGAGATCAAATTCACATCCTGCCATCCAGAATTGGGTTTTCCGTAGTTTATCTCACTACTTAAGACAAATGCTGGAGTCGTTACTCTGGAAAAGATACTAACGGTTTTCTTCTCGTGCTTGCCCCTCTGTGACTTTAATGTCCTCGTTATCAAAGAGTTGTTTGAACTCTTATCTCCGTCCTTCTTGTTGCTGGTTTTTTTTTTCGCCAGGAACATGAAATTCTATGAAGAATATACACAATGGCGTACATACATTAGAGAAGAATTACAAAAAAGTAACAATATCTATGTATAACAAAAGCAGCTGTCATTACAGGACTATTGAACAAAACACCACTTGCTAATCACTAACACAGTAAATAAGTCTTGATCAGCTGTACATAGCAGATGACTGCGCAAGGGAGTAAAATGTCAGCTTGTGCGTAGAGAATAGACAAAGGCTGTTGGGACAATCATCTTTGTCAAATAACGGTGTCGAGTCGTTTAGGAGGCGAACTGAAATGGAGAGTCATGAAAAATTTGTAAAAAAAATTAGGCTCGAATGTGACGATACATTTAGCCTTATGTTGTCCGAAGCCTCGACAACAGATCTAATCACTTCTTCAGAATCCAGAAGGTACCGTCAAAGACTATGGTGGCAGTGGATGAACGCTTCCGTTCTACGACGGTTTCATTTCAGAAGTGTAACGCGTCCACATCTGATGAGGGACAGAGAAAAGTCTCAGAGATGCTTGTCCCGGTATGCAGTAGGGTAGACAGGATGACTTGACTACGTCAGATTGTCACCTGATGTCACTTAACGTCTGCCTTGCAAAGTTTCATTTACGAGACCCCTGTAGGGACTGAGGAAGCTCTGCTAGCACTAATTCTGGCCACTGCACTAGAAACTGTAGAGACACCAGGTGGGATGGAGACAGAATACCAGAGCATGCATCGCAGGTACAACGTCTGTAACGACGTTGGTGGTCGACACATCGAGCCGCCGCCGTAAAACATCGGTACTGCTCTATACGTGCAGTACGCTGAGTTCAGTTTTGTTTTGGAATAATGTAAGCACGTAATGTTGAAGTGTTACTACAAACAAACGCCATTAAGTGATAAACGGATGTTTCGTTACGCTTCCTTCCGAACTGTTGCGTAATTATTGTACTACGTCACGTCTAACTCAATTACTCAAGCATAAGTGGATGAGTTAAACATCTCAATTGAAACCGTCGAAGAACGGAAGCGGTACGTTTCCGGACATGGATTCCTATCCAAATATTATGTATTCACTCCCTCCTAGAAGTCCTCGACTTTTTAACGGGAATTTCCGAACACCCTGAATATGGGGCACTCTCGTGGGACTTAGTGCTGCTGACAGCCTCCTCAAACTACCCATTACACTCTTAGAAATCTGTTGTCATAATAAAGAGCTTCAGAGGCTTCCTCATTAAATGGTTAACAAAAGGCTTGATATGTTGTGTTGCTGCTCATATTAATCGCACTCAGTATGACTTTGTGACACTCCAGAATAACGTATCATTTTTGTACATTTCAAACTTGTTCGAAGTACAAATGCAAATTGTTTGACACTACACTTTCACATTTTTGTATGCTCTACAGTTAGGCTAAATTTCATCATGTTCAACATATAGCTGATTCAGTAAGCGTAACATGATATTGTACTGAACGGTAATAAGGTTGCAGGGAAAGAAGAAGAAGAGAATTTTTGCTAGAAATTGTTTGCTGGTATTATACGTAAGAGACATTTAGGGAGAGGAAACAAAAGAATGATGAAAGGTATGAGAAGGCGATCGCCCTAAACTAGTCCTATGAATTTTGAGCTAACCATGCAACAGAAATATTCTTCAGTAGTTAACTCCATTGTTATGAATCTTCTTAGTTATATCGAAGATTTATTTATTTCACTTATCTCGTCACTGATGTGTGGAATCCAAAGAGATGAATTTCCTCATAACTCTATTCTACTGAGAGGAAACTGTTTATGTGGCTCTTATAGCCATTTAATACAACTGTTACTAGCCACCAAAGTTTTGGCGTGTTTAACATTTACAGTACACGATCTTGTAAATTAATATTTTAAGAAAAGAACTTACGCAATTACCCATCGGAATATTCCATGAAAATACTTCTTAGACTGTTACAAAATATGTGATCAGGCGATCATCTGCGAATGGGGAACATATTTATAGAATAAAATACGCTTCAGTTGTCAGTAGTTTTCTTAATTTATTCAATGACCGATTTCGAAGCTTAGAACTTCGTCTTCAGGTGCCATCAAATACACGGAAATCGCGCTGTCCAGATGAGCGCGTTTTTTTTACGTGGGTATGACCCCAGTGACTTGCTGCCCCGACTGCTAGAGATTTATGTTTTCTTAATTTTTATTCCATTTTTCTTATTTATTCGTATGGCTCACATGCAATCTAAAAATACAGGTATATAACAGCATTGGTATATGTATATAGCAAGAACACCAAAATATAAAACTAACTAAATGTCAGTATCTAACTTCCTAGTCCATATAAGAGGTGTACCATCAGCTTTCATGAGGTCGCTCCAGCTCACTTGACAGGAGTGCAAGTGGCATTCATCTCTAATGTGCTTGACTATCTAGTTCTAAGCCCAATAGTCACAAACCGGAGACTCTGTAGCACCCCATTTGTAAAGTAAATCTGCGAATCGTCCATGCCCAGTGCGAGCGTTGTCCAGTTTCACAGACCGTTTCCTGTCGACGTTTGGGCCTGCAGTATCACGGCTATACTTCCGCAACCACTCACACTCTTCAAGATTTTCAATAAGTTGAGAGTTCTGATCCCACAGTTCTCTCACCCCAGTATTACTGGCACCTAGCTGTTCTGCTTGCCGTGGCGGTGGGTTTCTCGAACGGAGTCTATTTCGACGTAGACTTGATATGTCTTCCTGTATGTGTAATTCAAGGTTCTCCTGTAGCCAGCGGTATTCCCTAAACGAGGTCTCACCTCTAAGGATTGCGGGTGGATAGATGTTGCTCAACAGAGGAATCCAATTGTCGGTGCTGGTCGGATTGTCCCAGCTATTAACCGCATAGTGTGGTTCAACTGGACGTCGATCAAGTTGATGTGGCAGCTGTTTAGCCACACTGGGGCACAATACTCAGCTGCTGAGAAGACCACTGAAATGGATGATGTGCGCAAGGTATCTTCTGAAGCTCCCCGTCTCATTCCACACAATTTCTGAATAATGTTGTTACGAGATCTTGTCTTGGCGGCAGTATTTTCAAGATGTTTTCTACGAGGGTAGGAACTTAAATAGTGGCAACTATTTATTCACAACCGATACAAAAGATTTACATGTTTACACCTGTTGCTGTAGTCAAAAAATGGTTTAAATGGCTCTGAGCACTATGGGACTTAACGGCTGAGGTAATCAGTCCCCTAAGGGACATCACACACATCCACGCCCGAGGCAGGATTCGAGCCTGCGACCGTAGCGGTCGCGTGGTTCCAGACCAAAGTAGTCACCAGTGTTGTGTAGAACCCGTTGCCACGATGTGAAAGACGTGCTATACCGTTAGCAGAGCCTGTTCTTTTCATGGTGCGACTGGAGCGGTCTATTGCCAGTTGAATTACAGGAACAGTTCTGAAGCGGAAGCCACGAAGTGGTTTCTTCATATTCTGAATCAAATCAAAGTTACAAGAACTTAAGTCCGGGGAGTATGGTGGGTGGTACAGTAATTCCCAGTCCCATCGACCGAACAGTGCAGCCACAGCTTGCGCTTTATGCACCCGCGCATTGTCGTGCAAAATAATGGGTGGGTTGCGTAAGAACTGTCGCCGCTTCTGTCGCAAAGCTGGTCGCAAGTAATGCTCTAAACACGGACAGTAATACTGTGCACTGACGGTCTGCCGTGGGGGATTGTAATGCGTTAGGATAACACCATCACAGTCGTACACGAGAATCACCATAACTTTAGACCGTTCCATTCGCACCATCAACACAACAGGCTCTGCTAACGGTATACTACGCCTTCCACATCGCTGGCAAAGGGTTATACACCACGCTGGTAACTACTTTGAAAGCCGTCCGCTGTGGCCGAATCGTTCTAGGCGCTTCAGTCCGGAACCGCGCTGCTGCTTTGGTCGCAGGTTCGAATCCTGCCTCAGGCATGGATGTGTGTGATGTGCTTAGGTTAGTTAGGTTTAAGTAGTTCTAAGGCTAGGGGACTGATGACCTCAGATGTTAAGTCCCATAGTGATAAGAGCCATTTGAACTACTTTGAAGGACAGTAACAGGTGCAAACATGTAACTCTTTTGTATCGGTTGTGAATAAATATTTGCCACTATTTAAGTTCCAACCCTCGTATATGAAAGGGTGCGCTCATGGGTGACAGCAAAGTACCTAAAGTACTTGTTATGATAAAGAGTGTTTCCGTTAAGGTTCACTCTGAGCTCCCTGATAGTTGGTTTGTTTCTCAGATGGAATGTACATACTTCAGTTTTACTTGTACTAGGTTTAAGTCGCCACATTCTGAAACAGGAGCTCATAACGGCTAGATCGTCTGTGAGAATTGTCTCCGTTTATCCGAGATCCTTGGGTCTACAAACTAGAGCAATATCGTCTGCGTAGCAGAATTTTGTTGACTTGGTATTGGAGAGATCGAATATATAGGAGATATATAACGGAACTAAGACGAAGATCTGTGGTAGACAGTTACTTAATTTCATAATTTCCCCTCCTTGCTTTTCGTTTTCTTAATTATTTTGTGGCACGTGATGATGAAGCCTTAAGTTTCGAAACAAGTCGCGGACTAAATTATGAAAATTAGTAGTCTCAGACTGTTGTTACGGCGCCCCTCAGTCCGAAGATGGGTTTGACGTAGCTCTTCATTCTAGTGTCTCCTCTGCAAGCATCGTCATCTCTGCGCAATTAATACAACTTACATGCTATGTTTCCGTCTACCAAGGATGTAAATCCCACCAATAAGTCAAGTTGTGCCACAAATTTCTTTTCTCCCGAATTCCTTTAGCACTTTCTCATTAGTTAAGTGATTTACTCCTCCAACCCTCTGCTTTCTTCAAGTTTCGAAAGCTTACGTCTTCTTGTCTGATCTGTTTATGGTCTACGTTTTGCTTCCGTACATTAGATAATTGATACTTAAGTAAAATGATTGTCCATAAAATATATGGTCATCGTTCTGTAGCAATATCGTCGGAAATTAAAGAATCATTCGCAAATTCAAACGAAATGTCACGTTAGGAGGTTAAATTTCATCATCAGTAGATACGGAATATTAGAAGACTCGTGGTACAAAACAGCGCTTCTGAGCGTCGAGCTGTTTTCCATTGGGCGTCCTAAATTGTTGAATTTTATTTGGTGGACAGTGAAAACCGGCAGTCTCGATGCAAGGTTCAGATATACGACAGAGTTCTCTCACTAGTCTCGGCGAGCTAGGAGTTTTTACTGCTGCACTGCAGTCAGAATACCGTACCTGGAGACAGGAGTTCGTTGGCAAACGCCGCTGAGCTCCGAAACGGGCAGAGGTAGCGATCACACTCGCAGCGGCGCGCGCCCGTCCCGTTGGCGGGAAATCGGATTTCGCCGCCGTCTTCGCGGCGGTCGGCGTATATCGGAAGACGCGGCTGCTGGCTGCGTAGTGAATCCATTTTATTTGACGACACAGCGATTCCTGCCAATAAAGCTGCGAGTGGGCCGGGCTGCGCGCTGCGGGCCGTCGTGAATATTTTATGCGTCCCCCGGCCCGGCCCGGCCCGGACCTCCGCTGACGTCCGGTCTGCAGTGTGGGCGCTGCACAGTGGAGGTCAGCCCGCGAGGCGGCCACCAGCCTCTGCCGCGGCGTGCCGGTCACCTGTGTCGCAGTCGTACAGTGTTCCGCAGATATCTCAAACTTATTCCAGACATCAAGCAGCAAGTAGAAAATGCAGTGCAACCGGCCAACGTGACGACGTCAGATTACCGTTGCCCTCTTATTTTAGCTGTAAGTAATAAACAGGAACAAGCAGACAGGAGCCATTTCAGGTGTGGAATACACTGGGTTGCAAAAGTCGTGGAGAGCGATATTCGCACGAACAGATAGCCATAGTATCGCAAACACAAGTTACGAAATGGCCTCACGACAGGTACAGTAGTTGGACCTGTATGCATGGGACACTTCATTCCGGAAGTCGTTAGTAAATTCAATATTCCGATATCCACAATGTCAGGAGTGTGCCGAGAATACAAAATTTCAGGCGTTACGTCTCACCACGGACAAGATAATGGCCGACGGCCTTCACTTAACAACCGAGAGCAGCGGCTTCTTCGTGGAGCTGTCGGTGCTCATAGAGCTTCACTGTGTGAAATAGCCGGACTAAGGACTTCAATAGCAACACAGATCACTGTGAATTAAGCTCATTCTTCCATCGAAAATCGAGTTAGAAAGCCATAATCGTATCAGTACAATCTTGAGGTTCATTTGGTGGAAACGAATCACAGTCCATTTACTTAATGAGAAGTCAGAATACATTTGAAAATTATATAATGACTTCAGCTTTTCACACAACTTACCAATCGCATTTAGGCAAATGTACGACGAAATACACATTTGACTACATCACCTTCTTAGCCTCACATCAATCCGTGAATAATAGTTAGTTGTATAATTTACATCTGCAATACCGGGAGAATGCACATGCGTCCGGGGTGGAGGGACCCGGTGGGGAGGGGGTAGGGAAGGGGGGGGGGGAGCAGACGAGCTGCGAATTTTCTCTGCGAATTGAGTGAACTATGTTCTGCGTTGATTACCTGTGATACGTTTAAACTACAAGTAAGCACGATACTCAGACCCAGCACCTGGCTTTAGGAAGAGAATAACCAGTGAAGGACAGTGCACAAGTTCAAATATATGTCCGATATTCGGATAAAGCCCCATATTGCCACAAATGAAGGACACAGTGCGTAGTTTGTAATAGATAAAAAAGTTTCATCCTCTGCTTTCTAAGTTTTCCTATTTTAAGTGTTTGCTTGCATCATATATGAGCGAACAAATAGAGAATCAAACATGTACTCGAAAATTCAGGTGAAAGATATAATCGAAAGATTGCATCCACTCTGAAGTCATTTCCTAACATGTTCCACGCAAAACGATACCCGTAGCCCAAGAGTTTTTGCCAAACGAGAAAACTGCCTTTTAACCTTATACCCTGTGACTCGAGATGGACTGTCATGGAATTTCCTCGTTGTGGGAGGTCAGCCAGTGTACTTGCACAGTTATTGTTCAGCCCGAGCCATTGAAATCAGCTAAAAGTGGCGTAACCTCTTTCGTCTGTCTGTTAACACTGCGGACTGCCTACAACGAAATTCTGTAACGATAAAACCACGACAACTTTTTTCTTCGCTACAGATGTGGGCACAGCTGAAGGAAACTAAAAGGATAATAATAGTGGTTGACATTGTACAAAGAATTGCCTAGGAAACGTTTATCACGGGATGGCATAAGTGTGGTCCAAAACGGTTTATGTATACTGAAGTATGAACTACTTTTCACGTAATAACATGCACTAACTGTAAAAATAGTAACAACTTACACCCTCAGAACATGTGAGACCTAATAAAATCCACAAACAATGTTCGTATGAGGGACTGAACCTTTATTCATTTAGTATGACAATTACCTACTGGCAGTAAGAGACCAGCATTGACTATATAATTCTAAAACGATTTTTATGTAGTTGTAGCATATCTGGATAGAAAAAGACGAACAACGCTCTGGACTTGTTCATTTTAGAGTATGGCACTTGTGTTCGGGATTCGCACCAGGTTAGATTGAATGACGATGCGAAACTAATTCAGAGACGCACCTCTGATTTTGCATCCAGTCTGTACAGTCAGTACGAAAGTCTCATGTAGATAGGCACGACGCTTCCATGTGAACCTACAGAAAATATATATATCATTCGCCAGTGAAATAGTAAAAGAAGAAGACAGATGATTCCACCAATTACGTTTCTAGAAAGGACTGCACAGAGGCTTGTGTAGTGTATGTATTAAGATATATGTCCCAACAGTACGTATTCCTGTAGGAGTCAAAACTGAAATTGTAAATGATAGATCCGTGAGGTGTAGGATATCGTAACAAATAATTTTAGCATTTCGAAAAATCACCAAGCCGACTGCAAACCCATGTATTTCGCAGTTCCTCCCAATGTGGGAGGCACTCTCAGGCTCAAGTTCTTGATTTCACGTGTCGCTGTTTACGTGTACGAGATCCCTAGAGATCGTGTTGCATGTTGTTGGCGGCTGGTTTGCAAGTACTGAATCCGTAGCCCTATTATTCAGCTCCTCCGCAACGCACAAAGACTGTCATAGGATCTGACAATTAAAGAGGCTTCCAGTGTCTGAAAGATGTTTCAGGCTAACTTTAGAATGGATGTTTAGCATCTGTCTCAGGTACTACGAGTCCCGAAAATAAAGTTATACGAAATGTGATATCTTTCTAGACAATAACAACCCTGGTCGATTCGGTTACTTGTTGTCCGTTTCACAACTCTTCAAAGTTATTTCCACAACTGAAGGAATATATTTATTTGAGAATATTCTGTACGTTTGGTGCTCATCAGCTTTCGAATATTGAATACACGCCTTATATAAGCTGCACAAGAGAGAATACTTTTACTAATTAATTGCTGAACTATTATCGGTTGTCCATGTCATCATCAGTGCTATCTGCATTATAGAAGGCAAATCTTTTAAAACACTTTATCTCTTCTTTCTTTCGTTCCAAGGTCTGCGTTGCTGCTTTTTAATCGTTTGTCTCAAATGATTTTAT
This sequence comes from Schistocerca nitens, assembly GCF_023898315.1. Lineage (NCBI taxonomy): Eukaryota > Metazoa > Arthropoda > Insecta > Orthoptera > Acrididae > Schistocerca > Schistocerca nitens. The sequence continues at coordinate 663,544 of NC_064619.1, read as the reverse complement.
GCTGTTGACTTTGTTTCAGAATTCTTCTGTGTGTTGAATCATCTCTGGTATAATTCCAGTTTCTTGTGCATCTTCTGTGACGTCTTCTACCTACCTAGAGGTATAACTAACGACTTGATGAAGTTCAAGACCTTTTCACTCGGTCTGTTTTCGAATATTCTTTCTAAGTGTGCATAAAATTACAACTGCCGCGTCAGCATAGTACCAGCGACCTTTTCGGTGTACTCATAGAGCCCCTCATGTTTCCTACTCTTCCAAGTCCCGTTAGTAGTCTTCTGAGGTCCCAAAATTTTCCTGAGAACCTTCCTTTCCTACTTTTCAAGTTCTTATAACACCCCCTTTTATTTAAGATAAGATACTCCGAAGCACAGTCTTTCTCCTTTCATAGGTGAATTATAGTGCTTCATTTCGGCCTTATTGGCTGCCGCTGGTTTTTTGTACCTGTTCGGTGATAGTTTTCAAGTAAGGTCACATTTTCTCGCTCTTCCTTTGACTGCATCTCTTTCCAGTGCATTTGGATCCATTCTAAGTGTTAGAATTGATTGGTCGTTTTAGTCCTCCCATATTTTACCTCCAAGACTGTCTCCCTTTGATGTCTGTATTTCACATATTCCGTCTTTTGATATGTGAGTTTGAGATCCGTTTTTGCAGCTATTTCATGCAAGTTCTCCAGAATTCTTTGCGCCATCGTTTAGATTTCTACACTCCTGGAAATTGAAATAAGAACACCGTGAATTCATTGTCCCAGGAAGGGGAAACTTTATTGACACATTCCTGGGGTCAGATACATCACATGATCACACTTACAGAACCACAGGCACATAGACACAGGCAACAGAGCATGCACAATGTCGGCACTAGTACAGTGTATATCCACCTTTCGCAGCAATGCAGGCTGCTATTCTCCCATGGAGACGATCGTAGAGATGCTGGATGTAGTCCTGTGGAACGGCTTGCCATGCCATTTCCACCTGGCGCCTCAGTTGGACCAGCGTTCGTGCCGGACGTGCAGACCGCGTGAGACGACGCTTCATCCAGTCCCAAACATGCTCAATGGGGTACAGATCCGGAGATCTTGCTGGCCAGGGTAGTTGACTTACACCTTCTAGAGCACGTTGGGTGGCACGGGATACATGCGGACGTGCATTGTCCTGTTGGAACAGCAAGTTCCCTTGCCGGTCTAGGAATGGTAGAACGATGGGTTCGATGACGGTTTGGATGTACCGTGCACTATTCAGTGTCCCCTCGACGATCACCAGTGGTGTACGGCCAGTGTAGGAGAGCGCTCCCCACACCATGATGCCGGGTGCTGGCCCTGTGTGCCTCGGTCGTATGCAGTCCTGATAGTGGCGCTCACCTGCACGGCGCCAAACACGCATACGACCATCATTGGCACCAAGGCAGAAGCGACTCTCATCGCTGAAGACGACACGTCTCCATTCGTCCCTCCATTCACGCCTGTCGCGACACCACTGGAGGCGGGCTGCACGATGTTGGGGCGTGAGCGGAAGACGGCCTAACGGTGTGCGGGACCGTAGCCCAGCTTCATGGAGACGGTTGCGAATGGTCCTCGCCGATACCCCAGGAGCAACAGTGTCCCTAATTTGCTGGGAAGTGGCGGTGCGGTCCCCTACGGCACTGCGTAGGATCCTACGGTCTTGGCGTGCATCCGTGCGTCGCTGCGGTCCGGTCCCAGGTCGACGGGCACGTGCACCTTCCGCCGACCACTGGCGACAACATCGATGTACTGTGGAGACCTCACGCCCCACGTGTTGAGCAATTCGGCGGTACGTCCACCCGGCCTCCCGCATGCCCACTATACGCCCTCGCTCAAAGTCCGTCAACTGCACATACGGTTCACGTACACGCTGTCGCGGCATGCTACCAGTGTTAAAGACTGCGATGGAGCTCCGTATGCCACGGCAAACTGGCTGACACTGACGGCGGCGGTGCACAAATGCTGCGCAGCTAGCGCCATTCGACGGCCAACACCGCGGTTCCTGGTGTGTCCGCTGTGCCGTGCGTGTGATCATTGCTTGTACAGCCCTCTCGCAGTGTCCGGAGCAAGTATGGTGGGTCTGACACACCGGTGTCAATGTGTTCTTTTTTCCATTTCCAGGAGTGTAGATATAAGGGCAAAGTCATCGACAAAAGCTAGTCACCTGATTTCCAAGTTGTTTCCTTTCTTCCGAAGATGCCTTTCACTTATCCTTTCCAACTTCAGAGTTTCTTTGCTAGTTTTCATTATTTTCTTCTGGATGACAGTGAAGAGAACTGTGGATAATCAGTCACTTTGCCTAACCCCCGTCTTTATTTCAAAGGCTCATAGATTTCTCCAAAAAACTTAATATTCGCATTTGTCGTCAGTGTTTGGTTTAGGATTTCCCTCGTTTTTCTATAAATTTGGAATTCCCCTAAAATCCTAAATAAAATTCATCTGTCAGCTGAGTCATCTGCTTTTTTGAAATCAACAAAAAAGCCACTACTGATTCTGGCTTCTTACTGCTCTTTAAGGCTGAATTTCCTTTCCACGCATGAGCTGCGATGTCCAATGGAGCGGTCACAATGTTCAACTGTTGTCACTTCAGGACTTTTGAAAGTACCTTATATTCAACTGAAAGTAAGAAGATCTCCCTACAGTTGTTCATATCCCTTCAGTTGGCTTTCTAATCGATTGGATATACGGGCTCACATTTCCAGTCTTTCGGTATCTTTTCAGTTTTCCATATTTCTTCGGTTAGTGGCGTATTCCCTCTGCAGCGACTTGCCTTCCAAACATTCATCTTTCTACCACACTATCATCTTGACCTGATTCTTTTTTTTATTTTTGAGCTCCCTGAATGCCTGACTGATTTCACCTTGGCTTGGTGGTTTGGAATATAACTTATTGTGAGTTTGTTTCTGAGTATTCAATCTTTCCCGATGGCCTCCAATAATGCTAGGAATGAACTGTTACTAAAATTAGTTCGACATGTGATGAGACCAGCCATTTGCAGTTGTTTACATTAACGATTCATTAGTCACCGATCATACAGGCTGTTCAACGAATATTCTGTTGTCCAGTACAACATGCTTTTTCCAGTTTGTCACAAATGTGTTTTTCAGAAAAAATTTACGACTTTATCACATGTATCAAATAAATGCGGCATATTCTGCACCTCAGCTAGACAGTAATGAAAACAAATATGTGTACCAACATTCGCTTAGTACGCGATGGGGTTCATTACTACTCTGATATTTACTTTTCACTGACGCAAAAAAGAGAAGAAAGCCATAGGAAATATTTACAAATATGTTATTTTTATTCTGTGTAAAAGAGTACGCTTTAATGAGAGTTTATGTCAGAGCTACACAATTAGCCCTCGTGGCGGAGATAACGTGAGCAAAATTATGGACGGCAGTGCCAAATACGCATTGGGGCCAAAAAATATTTTGTTTCTACTCAAGTTAATGAGCACAGCAATCATACAGACCACTCTCACTATTTCCCCTATAGGCGCTAATGATGAATTCACTTAATGGTAGAGCCCAAGAACACGTCTGTACCAAACTGCTCGACTGCTGCCAGTAAGCTGACTGATTTCAATGAAATTTTGCCCAGCGTAGACACAAACTGCATTGTCGAGAAACAGTCCGCAATATGGTCTATTTTAAATTAGTTTAACATCCCAAGTTGAGACGTTGTCGCGACAGCTATGGTCTGAAGGCAGCCGCCGTTGCGCTGCGGCTTCTGAAGCGACAGAGGAACACGTTAAGGTCTCTGTCTCCTTCGGAAATCAAGTACAGTATCTTAAAGTCACTCACGGTAGAGATCACTGTAGTGTTTCAAAGCATTTGAAAGAACTTTTCTTGACTGAGATTAGGGTTGGAACTACGTTGATTTTTTTGAAACGACTGCAATTTTTCCGCCCAGGACAACGCTTCTAAATTCTTCTGCCATATGCTGAAAACTATTTAACACCTCGAAATACATCAATTTTTCGTTCATTGCCAAAATATATCATGCATCAACGGATCATCCTGAAGATTCGTATCGTTTACGTTTGCTGTGTGTAAGCTTCGGAACTCAGCATAATTTTGTTATTTTGTCAATATTTATCTCATAACAAGCTTCAAGTTCAAAGCCTCTATGCCCCACACCAGTCACGGAAAAATTCTTTAATTTGTGTAGTCCATATGTTTCTGAGCGCGTCAAAAATACACTCCTGGAAATTGAAATAAGAACACCGTGAATTCATTGTCCCAGGAAGGGGAAACTTTATTGACACATTCCTGGGGTCAGATACATCACATGATCACACTGACAGAACCACAGGCACATAGACACAGGCAACAGAGCATGCACAATGTCGGCACTAGTACAGTGTATATCCACCTTTCGCAGCAATGCAGGCTGCTATTCTCCCATGCAGACGATCGTAGAGATGCTGGATGTAGTCCTGTGGAACGGCTTGCCATGCCATTTCCACCTGGCGCCTCAGTTGGACCAGCGTTCGTGCTGGACGTGCAGACCGCGTGAGACGACGCTTCATCCAGTCCCAAACATGCTCAATGGGGGACAGATCCGGAGATCTTGCTGGCCAGGGTAGTTGACTTACACCTTCTAGAGCACGTTGGGTGGCACGGGATACATGCGGACGTGCATTGTCCTGTTGGAACAGCAAGTTCCCTTGCTGGTCTAGGAATGGTAGAACGATGGGTTCGATGTCGGTTTGGATGTACCGTGCACTATTCAGTGTCCCCTCGACGATCACCAGTGGTGTACGGCCAGTGTAGGAGATCGCTCCCCACACCATGATGCCGGGTGTTGGCCCTGTGTGCCTCGGTCGTATGCAGTCCTGATTGTGGCGCTCACCTGCACGGCGTCAAACACGCATACGACCATCATTGGCACCAAGGCAGAAGCGACTCTCATCGCTGAAGACGACACGTCTCCATTCGTCCCTCCATTCACGCCTGTCGCGACACCACTGGAGGCGGGCTGAACGATGTTGGGGCGTGAGCGGAAGACGGCCTAACGGTGAGCGGGACCGTAGCCCAGCTTCATGGAGACGGTTGCGAATGGTCCCCGCCGATACCCCAGGAGCAACAGTGCCCCTAATTTGCTGGGAAGTGGCGGTGCGGTCCCCTACGGCACTGCGTAGGATCCTACGGTCTTGGCGTGCATCCGTGCGTCGCTGCGGTCCGGTCCCAGGTCGACGGGCACGTGCACCTTCCGCCGACCACTGGCGACAACATCGATGTACTGTGGAGACCTCACGCCCCACGTGTTGAGCAATTCGGCGGTACGTCCACCCGGCCTCCCGCATGCCCACTATATGCCCTCGCTCAAAGTCCGTCAACTGCACATACGGTTCACGTACACGCTGTCGCGGCATGCTACCAGTGTTAAAGACTGCGATGGAGCTCCGTATGCCACGGCAAACTGGCTGACACTGACGGCGGCGGTGCACAAATGCTGCGCAGCTAGCGCCATTCGACGGCCAACACCGCGGTTCCTGGTGTGTCCGCTGTGCCGTGCGTGTGATCATTGCTTGTACAGCCCTCTCGCAGTGTCCGGAGCAAGTATGGTGAGTCTGACACACCGGTGTCAATGTGTTCTTTTTCCCATTTCCAGGAGTGTATGTCCTTAATTTGAATTAGGGCTAGATTTATTTGTTCTCCCAATAGATTAAACTTTCGCACCTGCAAAAGTTTCTTACTTGAAGACTAGCTAGTCCAAACACATAGTGTCGACATAGTGACATCCGATAATGCCAGTCACCCATGTCTCTATAGCTGACGATTCAGAATACCCATTCGCTATCAAATGCCCACTAATTTAAATAGTACTATTACGCCACGATACGAAGATAATAATGTATCTGCCTTATTCATTTGTCTCGACGCAGCACATCTGATATTTGGAGGCCTAGATCGACTTCAAAATCGCAAAACAGTGCTTGGGCCTTTTTCGCTGGAACTGAAGCACACTGGATGCCTTGCAGTTTTTCTCAACATTGTGTGAGCTTCGGTAAATTTTGTAACCTTGTTGAATTCTCTACATCGAAAGCTTGCATATCTGCTGGAAATCAAATTCTTGTTGCAGAGGTACGTCACTAACAATACCTAACAGTCCGTCTGGATTGCAGACAGCGGGTACGTGTTGGGTCACCACCAGTGTTGCAGTAAGCCTACAAGCTAAGACACTGCAAGCGTGTCTTCAGTGGTTAATAAGGCAAGCTATCAGGTGCGTCGCCTCTGGGACAACGGATGGCGATTGGAAACAAAGTATGCGTGCAATATTGGTGACTGCTGAATTGACAACGATCTTCCATCAGAAAATAATAGACTTGTAAACATGAATAATGTATCACTCTGAACCAACATATTGGGTGCTAAGGCTAGAGTTTGTACTAACATTGAAGTAAAAACATTTCGTAAGTACTTTTTACGAGCCAACATTATTCTCTTTGTTTGGTATCCCCTTATATATTGAAAACGGAGGTGCATGAAAAGTTTAAAAAACGCACTGAAGCCATGGGAGAGTCATCACCCTCAGGAATGCCGCTACATCACGGCCGAAACATCGACTATTGTAGTATTTTAAATATTTTGTGTGATCACGCAAACAGCCGACCAACCTCGTCGTTTCCGAAATGATCTTCCTCAGACGCAGATCAATAACGTCTGCCGTTTGTAAAAGTCGCTTATTTCAGTGGACTTCCCCGTTTTCGCTCCGTATCGTCGCTAGAATAGTTCCCCACTCGTCCCTTTTCTGTTTACGTGGGTTCCTTAGCGCGTCACCAGCCCGCAACACCACCAGATGGCATTCAGTCTCGCTGTGAGCAGTGGTCATAATGTTTTCAGTCATCAGTGTATTTTTCATGATTTTTATATTTTCCACGACCAATGTTTTATACTGCAAGTTTTGTCTGCTTTTACTGTTTAAAAGACGTTGTTCCTGTCTTCCGGTGTATTACGAACCAAAGATTCTTCAACTAGCAAAGAAGTTAAGTGGTATTTCGTAATACGTGAAGGTCTTACACTATACAGCAAAGAAATTAATTGATTAATATTGACGTTGTTGGTGCACAGACATACATTACTATATTGGCAATGCCGTATACGCTATCATTAGTCTCAGTGAAGCCAGCAGTTTAGAATAGCAATATGGCGGCGAGTGCAAAGGACTTGTAAACTGCTAATTTACTGAAAAAGACTCGCAAGAAATGGGAACAGAGTCATAAAACTACGTTACCTTTATAGTTTTAACATAATGGTCATTACATGCATCGTGTTTAGCTGCAGTTTCTCGTACAGCAGAGGGAAGATGCAGGGAAAGACTCATGTCTCAATGCAAGCATAACTAGGAACAAGTTAAGTATTTTTTTGTACTGTATGTAAGCCTAAATAATTACATTACAGTTAGTCGTATCCGAAATATAGACAGTATTTACAAAGGTTAAATGTATATTTTGGGGGGTTTAACACTCTAGTATTAACAGACGTAATGATGTGCGCTTAACCAGATTTGATCAACTTCGGCTATTCTTCGAATAGTAATCTTATGAAAGTCCTCCTATAAACAGAACGTGCTATTTGACGTTAATAACAAGTGTCTTTATTCATCTGATGTTCTTACGAAAACTACAGTCTGCTTTAAATGTGTATATATGTAACTTGATGCTTTCTCGCGGCACGATTCTTCGTTAAATCTGTTAAATATAACTAGTACACAAATATTTGGTCAACTGAAGAACTTCTATAAACCACCTCGTATACTCACAACGCCATGTCGTTTCAGAAAATCGTATAAGTTCCATATACAACTTCCTGACGCCGCTGTCTTACCTCACCCAAGATCAGGCTTCTTTAAAAGCTACGTCTTTGCCAGTCTGTTAATGTACGTCGGTGTGATGATGTAATAACTAGGAGGTTACACAAGATGACAATAATAGCATCACTGAAACAGACAGAGGGCTTGTAACAAGAAACCAAGGTAGTATAAAATAAAAGTTGTGAAACATAGACAAGAATGAGTTACAAGTAAGTTCTCCCTAAGGTATTTATAATAATTTTATTCAACCATTTATACAAATACCAAATAATTCGAATATTAGACCTGATAAAACACATAATCTAGGAAACCCTCACCCAAAGAAATCTGATTACTTAAATCGTGGAATATATGTGTACGAGTTCTGTATTAAGGGTAAGTAATTGTATCATTCATAATTTTCGAAATAAAAGTCAATCGATATTTGCTTTTTACATCGACGTCGAAAGAAATCTCTGTTCAAAGGTTAAAGCGATTTGAGAGTTCCTTTTGTTAAGAAAGAAAAGCTCTGAACTTTCGACGCGAGAACATTGTAAGAAACACAATATAGAAGGTTCGCAGAACAGCCAGTGTATGCTAGGCGTGGCGGAAGAGACTTTCTTATTATACTGCCCTATACGTTCGAGTCTTTTCACGGCCAACTACATTCACCTACTGCAGTGTGACTTGAACCTGTGCTTGCTTATCTGAATAGGAGAAAGATATCTTCCTCTCAGCTGTAATATGGCCGAGTCGCTTGTGGTTAAAAAGCATGCGGGAAAAAGAGATAAATAGTAGTGACAATGCTGCACACACATTCAGTGCCAGGCAAATAATTTCACCACGCTCGAACAAAAAAGGCGGTAAGACGAATAGCGAAATACGTATCAAGGGCGGCTGATAAATTGATTAGGAGAAGGCCAGTTGTATAATCGAAGGTACTTTTACAAATGAGTAGTCTTTCCTTTTTATTATTCTCACTATGTCACTTCATTTTGCCAAATACAAAACTAGTAGTGATTTAAAGCTATTACGAAAGTAATCAGTGGTTTGGCACTGATCTAAAATCTTTCATCTTAACCACGATGGGAGTGGCTATGATCGTGGATGTGTCTGGCAATTTAGTACTGAATAAAAGCTGTCTTCAAATAATTATTATTAATTTCTGAAGCACTTCAATTCTTGTGGTTTCTTCGTCAAATGCTGTTCCTAAGCAAAACATACTTAACTGTGTTTTGTCATTTCTGTGCCTCTTACGGAAACTGTCAGTTGATTCCCTCTGAACCCGCAAACGTTCGATAACACAGTGCAGCGTGCTAGATCACGAGGCCTCAGCAACAGCAGCAGCAGGAGCTTAAAGTTTGAGCATCGCTCTTAGTTCAGTTTTCTACGCGCTTCCGTCTGGTTGTAAGCACTATCTAGTTTTGTACCTAATTTCCCCACTTCTTTTTATATCCGTAAAATTTCATGAGTACATTTCGCTAGGGGCTGTGGCCGTTGCTATCGATGTTCGCGGTAGCGGAGTTCGTTACTGTTCATGAAAACGGAACCTGAATTGGCAACTGTTGGCTGACAGCATATCTTCATTATCATCATAGGTATACGAGGGGCTGCGTGAATGTTTCAATAGTAAAATGTATTCGCTGTCCTGGACAGCGAATATTCAACAGAAACGAAAGTAACATCGGGAGTATACCAGGAAAGCGTAATAGGAGCTCTAGTATTCACCAATACACGTAAAAGTTATCGTTACTGTTGACAAATATTACGCTGTTTTACCGCTAGCTCTTGGCAACAGCTTCAACTGCAACGTTAGTAACATCAATAGACTAAGCCACTACCTATTAAGTAAAACTGTCACTTAGCCTTTTATTATGCGCATGACATTTCGTCTTAGTTGTTGGGGCAACGTAACCCAGTAACTGCATTACCAGTGAAGTTAACATGCACTGTTTCTGACTTGTGCAATAAAGTACGTATTACAATAGTATTTGAGAACTGTTTTTAAAACTTGCGACCATAGACCATGTCACGTCAAACGTGTAAAGCTCAATTCTTATCTTTCATTAAACAGATAGCGCTTCATTACCTCTACTTCATTAATATAATTTTTCAATCTGGTTATTTATCAAAACAAATTATATATATCAAGACTATCAGTGCAAAAGTTTATATTTTTGTTTTTTATGTATTTTACGTAAATTTGATATATATTGCAATTTGCAATGAAATGACAACTAGTGTAAGAGACACCTGATACTAAGATACTCGTATGTATAATGTACACTGTGGCTAGCTGTGTATGATTGTAAACAGCAACCTTAGTGTGAATTGAGCTATTTGCAGGGTAAATTCGTTTTAACAACATGTGCACATACAAGCTTTCTGGTTGTACATGATTCGCTGCTAAACTGTGTGTCTCTTTTGTCATATATATTTAAGCTAAATGTTCCCTGTTGTATCGAGTTCAAATGTCTGATCCCTCTATTTCTTACGCTTTTATCACTGATGGCTATACTGCAGATCTGCATTAAAATATAGATTTTTTTTGCGACTGATTGCTATGTTCATTTCTGATTATAACACGCAAACGTTTTCTCGGATAAGGTGAGAAACGGTATCAGAAAGTTCGCTGTCCATGATTACGTCTGTAGTATAGCATCGTTGTCGGAAGAAGGTAAGGAAATACAGAAAAGATGCAATGTTTACTGTCTTAATTATCGTATCGCAGGATCGGTGCTGATCCTGCAGGAATTGTTGAGAGAAAGACTAACAGCATCGAGAAGAAAAGTTCCTTACTGCAGGACACCGTCAAGAGTCTCAGTTCTTGTTCTGTTGCTCCCCCTAGGTTATATGGCCTCCCTAAGGTCCACGAGGACGGACTTGCTCTTCGACCGACTGTGAGTAACAATGGTGCTCAAACATATCATGTAGCAAAATACCTTGCTGCTCTTTTGAACCCTACAGTAGGTCGCTGCGAGCACTACATTAAGAACTCGGCAGATATCTTACGTCGATTAGAGGCAATGCGTTTCAATGACTTCGATATTCTTGTGAGTTTTGATGTGGGCTCTCTCTTCACTCGTGTTCCTCTGTCTGACTCGTTACAGTTGACTGGGTTTAGGTCTGGTGCTGAATTAACGAACTTATTTCGACATATGTCGACTATCACTTAATTTTTGTTCAGTGGCCAGTACTACGACCAGAAAGACGGGGTTACGATGGGAAGCCTGTTGTCGCTTATTATTACCAATTAGTTTGTAAAATATTTCGAGGTACATGGCTTCTACAGCAACATCTACATCTACATACGTACTCCTCAAGCCACCGTAAGGTGCATGGTGGAGGGTACCCTCTACTACTAATACCCTGTACCACTACTTGTCGCTACCCCTCCTGTTCCACTTGCAAATAGAGCGAGGTAAAAACGAATGTCTGTATGTCTCCGTATGACCCACAATTCCGTGGTTCTTACACGCGATGCATGTTGGCGGCAGTAGAATCGTTCGGCAGTCAGCTTCAAATGCCGGTTCTCTAAATTTTCTTAACAGTGATTCCCGAAATTATCGCCTTCTTCTCTCCAGGAATTCCCAGTTGAGTTCCCGAAGCATCTTCGTAGCAGTTAATTTTTGTTCGAACCTACCGGTAACAAATCTAGCAACTCTCCTCTGAATTTCTTCGATGTCTTCCTTCAATCTGAGCTGGTGCGCAATCCAAACACTCGAGCAGTACTCAAGAGTAGGTCGCACCAGCAGTCTATATGTGGTCTCCTTTACAGGTGAACCACTCTTTCCTAAAATTCTCCCGATAAACAGACCATTCGCCTTCCCTATCACAGTTATCACGTGCTCGTTCCACCTTATAGACTATAGCTTTGCAACGTCACGCCCAGACATTTAAACGACTTGACTGTGTCAAGCTTGACACTAGTAATACACTATCCGAACATTATGTGTTTCTTCTTCCTGCTCATCCGCATAAACTTACATTTTTCCACATTTAGGGCTAGCTGCTATTCATCACATCAACTGGAAATTCTGTCTAAGCCGTCTTGTATCTTCCTACAGTAACTCAACTTCGACACCTTTCTGTGCACCACAGCATCATCAGCAAACAACCGCAGACTGCTTCCCACCATCATCAGCAAACAACCGCAGACTGCTTCCCACCATCATCAGCAAACAACCGCAGACTGCTTCCCACCATCATCAGCAAACAACCGCAGACTGCTTCCCACCATGTCCGCCAAATCACTTATGTATGCAGAGGACAACAGCGGGCCAGTCACACTTTCCTGGCGCACTCCTGACGGTACTCTTGTCTCTGATGAACACTCGCCGTCGAGGACGACATACTGGGTTCTATTATTTAAGAAGTCTTCGAGCCACTCAAATATCTGTGAACTTATTCCATATGCTTGTATCTTCATTAACAGCCTGCAGTGGGGCACCGTGTCAAATACTTTCCGAAAAATCCAGAAATATGGAATCTGCCTGTTGCCCTTCATCCAGAGTTAGCGGTGTATCATTCGAGAAAAGGGCGAGCTGAGTTTCGCACGAGCAACGCTCTCTAAAACCGTCCTGATCAGTGAACATAAGCTGCTTATCCTCAAGAAAGTTTACTATGTTCGAGCTGAGAATGTGTTCAAGGATTCTGCAGAAAACAGAATTTAGGGATATTGATCTGTAATTTTGTGGGTCCGTTCTTTTACCTTCCTTACAGTCACCTATGCTTTTTCCAGTCGCTTGGAACTTTGTGCTGGGCGAGAAATTCACGATAAATGCAAGCTAGGTAAGGGGCAAATGGCGTAGAGTAATATTTGTAAAATCGAACTAGTGATGTATTAGTTTTCAAATCTTTAAGTTGCTTCTCTACGCCAGGTTTGCTTATTTCTATGTCGTCCATACGGGATTATGTCCGATTTTAAATGACGGAATCTTTGTATGGTCCTCCTGCGTGAACGATAAGTTGAACGTGAAGTTTAAAACTTCGGCTTCCGTTTTGCTATATTCAGCTGCCACATCCGACTGGTAGACAAGTCACTGAATGGAAGCCTTAGACCCGCTTCGCGATTTCACGTACGACCAGAATTTTCTCGGATTCTCTGCCAGATCTTTTGCTAAGGTGTGACGGTGGTAGATATTGTATGCAGCGCGTAGATCTTTTCACAGACGCACGAATCTCTTCTAACCTTTGCTTGCCGTCGTTCGTTCGTCCCCTTTCGAGCCTAGAGTGCAACAGCCTCTGATTTCTCAGCTTCCTCATAATTTCGTCATTAAACCTTGGTGGGTCTTTTCCATCCTTTATCCACTTACTAGGCACGTAACTCTCGAGACTACGATTTACAATCTGCTTAAACTTTGTCCATAATTCTTCTACATGCATCTTTTATGTGATGCCAATTCACTGTATAAGTAAGAGGTTAATAGCTGCTTATCTGTTCTGTCTAACAGAAACAATCTCGAAGCCTTCTTCACTAATTTATTAACTTTCGTAATCATAGTTGATACAATGACATCATGATCGCTATTCCTCGTTTCTATACTGACATTGTCGATAAAGTCCGGACTGTTTGTAGCTACAAGACCTAAGATATTTCCACTGCATGTGCGTTACTGAACTAGCTGCTCAAGACAATTTTCAGAAAACGTGTTCAGAAGAATTCCGCATGACTCTCTGTCTGTAACCAACGCAATGAATCCATAGGCATCTCAGTCCATATTCGGCAGATTAAAGTCGCCTCCAACTAGTATCGCATAATCTGGGTATCTACGCGATATTGACAGTAGGCTTTCTTTGAATGACTTTAGAACCGTCAAGCGGAATTGGGTGGCCGGTAAAAACATCCAACAATTAACTTAGTTTGATCTACACCTGTCGTATGAGACCAGGCAAGTCCGTTGTCACACTCAACTTCACAATATTTTTGTCAACTGCAATGAAAATTCCCCCTGCTGTGGCCTCTGATCTGTCTTTCCTGTATACGTTCCACGACTCGCTAAATATCTCACAGCTTTTTACTTCTGGTATCAGCCATATCTCTGTCGCAAGAATAATTTAAGCGCTATAACTTCCACAGAGGGCACTAAATTAGGGAACTTCGTTGCGTATACTTCGACAGTTTACTGATAAAATTGTGACAGTCGAAGTGTCTTTTTTCTGAAGGCCCTTTGACTTCCCTTGCTGCGTATCGACTAGCGAGTGTTCATCAGAGCACCTGAAACCACCGCATAGCCAAAAAAAGAAAAAAAAGAAAAAAAAACCTCATGCGCACTCCACTAATAATTACTGTGCTACCCGAGTAGCTGCTTCCTTTGTGTAGAGCACCCCTGACCTACCAAGGAGAGTCCTATAAATCCCCACACGATAATGCAGCTCCAGAAATCTGCAGCCGAGACCGACACAGAATAGATCAGACACAGGGTAGACGAAAACTTTGTTAGAGACCCTCTACTCGGCTCCAAATCAAAGCACCCCAATCAACTCTGGGAACGATGCTGCAGATTGCGAGCTCTACTTGCATCCTACGGGCGAGACCAGCAGACTTCACCACCTCCGCTAGCCGCCTCCACCAACTGAGGATCGCCTCAGAACGCATGCGACAGACGTCTTTGGTGTCACAACTTGGAGGCGACTGCAGTGTGCCCGCTCGATAGCCACCGGCAAGACCGCCTCCATATCTCTGATGAGGCCCCCCGTCAGGGCTGTCTTGACGTTTTGGTCAGGAGTGAGGTGGATGGTACGTTGGGACATGCCGTCTATAGGAAGCTTGCTCACCCTGATTTAACCGGCCGCTGTGGACGAGAGGTTTAAGGCGCTTCAGTTCGGAACCACACGGCTGCTACGCTCTCAGGTTCGAATCCTGCCTCTGGCATGGATGTGTGTGGTGTCCTTAGGTTAGTTAGGACTACTTAGTTCTAGGGGACTGATGACCTCAGATGTTAAGTCCCATAGTGCTTAGAGCCATTTGAACCATTTGAACCACCCTGATTTCTATCTGCAGGCTGGTACTTGTCACCCTTCGCCTCAACGTTGGAGATTACTTCGTAACTTTGGTTCACAGGGCCCATGTCATCTCGGACCCTCGGAGTTTGTCAACTGAGTTAGACCATCTCGATGTCATCTTCCGTCAGCATAGTTATGGTGAAAGACAGATTGGAAGTGCGTTGTGCTATCGACCAAGACTGGGCACCAGGTGAGTGTGATAATACCGATGTGGCTCCAAAATCTACGACCTTTTTACCTTAAGCAGGAAGCATTTCGAACAGGATTTGTCGCATTTTGCGGAAATATGATTTGAGGAATGTTTCTCGACCACCATCTAAGATCAGGATCTTTCTACGTTCGCTAAGAGATGGTGCTGGTTTTATTAAGGTGGGTGTCTATCGTATTTCTCGCAACTGTGGTGTATCATATATTGGTCAGACTATCAGGACTGTGGAGAACCGGTGTACCGAGCATAAGCGGCACACACGCTTACACATCTAAGCAAATTCGCCATTGCAGGACATTTTCTTGGCACCGATCGTCCTATGGAATATAACAACACAGTGAGTCTGGCATGAACTCAGCTACTGGAGTAATATTATTAAGGAATCTGTTGGTTAAAATTCTGCTCAGAATACTGTTCTCTCACTTGTCAAAAAACATAGGGACAGTCTTTATGCTACCTTACACGTTGCTTATTAATTTCACTATCGATAACTTTTGACGTCTGTTATCTTTGGTTTGGGATGGTGCTAGTGTTTACATTGTGTGTGTGTGTGTGTGTGTTCTGTGTGTGTGTGTGTGGGGGGGGGGGTGATATCTTTACGTAGTTTATCTAAAAACCGAGGTTTTAAATTCGGTTGCACAACCCTTACGTGCTGCAGTTTTGGCTTGAAAATGGCAGGGTGTGCTCCTGTCAAATATCAGTGGTTATCGATGACATCACAGGGCTGCATTCCCTTAAGTTGTTTGAACTGTGAGGAAGTAACGTCTCTCAAGTCGTGTTTTATTTGCTTGGTCATTCTGAAAGGTTTTCTGTTGATATTTTATAGCGCTTTTTACATCTTTTATTCTGACTTGCACACAGTTTTGGGTTATTTGCTTTCTCACGCAAGTAGATCTCTGCTAATAGACTCTTAACTACCTGTTAAACGTCGTATTTGGACTTTAAGTATAGATTTTATTTCTACATATTGTATTTAATTTTATGTTTTATTGTTAGACACACATTTTGCCATGTGAAATCATTTTAATAAACGACTGTGCATATTCTATTTTAAACTATTGATTGATACTGACCACATATGTATGTCAACAATAGTACCATCCACTGGCTATACGTAATTAAGTTTGTGTGAGTATGGAGCGCCACGGGATATCACCAGCATGTTTTATGTAGCTATGTGTACTTACAGATTGTTTGACTTTGATATTTGTATCATAATATTTTTTATGATATGTATTTCTGGTATGTAATGTTGTTGACCGTTCAGACATTCTGTGCATTTACCCCTCAGCCAATTGAACTGTGACACTATTTTTTTCTATTTATAACAGATCTGATGATAGTAGTAAGCCGACACGGTTATTGTGAATTGTATGGCATACATGATCGAGACTGACATTTATGAATAACGTGCCAAACATGATCGCAGATTCGTTTTCAGACTATATCTGCAGTTCATAAATTGAAGTTACTTCGAACTACACTGAATTCTTAACGCCATGGAACATGCAGAGTTATGCAGTCTTAATAATTACTTTACAGCCATGTGCGTAATCTGAAATACTAACACCTTAACAACCAAATCTACGATAAATACAATGAAAGCTAAATGAAATGAACGAATCATACTTCTGGAATTTTGAACATAAAGAGAAAATCGTGTACTGAGTTATCTTCCACTCAGGCAACTTGTATTTAAGATATTCAAGTTACATTATCGGTTTCAGGATTGAACGATCATACATTGAGATGTCCATATAGCCGTTCTGATTAATCGGAATCCTTCTATGGTTAGTAAAAGGCCAAAATCAATTAATTAATATGAATATCTTAAATAAAAGAGTTAAATGGGAATTTTAGTAGTATCCAATTCGCAAAATACATATACAATCCCCATAAAGTTGTAATTGAGTATAGTCCCACTATTTCGACCTTTATCACTGGATGAACAATTTTGGTTTACGCTATCTTTCTCAAGCTACAGTGCGACGCCGCAGCTAACTTCAGTGTCGTTACTACAGCCATTTCAACGTGTGTAGGAAAATGTAAATCGACGAAAAAAGGAAAATATTCGCTACAGAGTAACTCCGGCTCCCAGAACAATATCACTGTGTAGACACTCGCTGTATTGCGGAAAAGATAAACGGAACTAGCCCGACAAAAATTTTGCTTTCACGGACCTTACTGAATTGTTTAGCAAGCAGCAGGCTTTTGTCCTTGTTCAGATATTGACCAACAGTCCATTAACGTCGTTGCAAAGCCGCAGTAGGAGTGTCCTCTGAGAAACAAAACCATCAAAACAACTTCAGCGTTGCACA
The DNA here is from genome assembly GCF_023898315.1 of Schistocerca nitens. Taxonomy (NCBI): domain Eukaryota; kingdom Metazoa; phylum Arthropoda; class Insecta; order Orthoptera; family Acrididae; genus Schistocerca; species Schistocerca nitens. The sequence continues at coordinate 646,215 of NC_064619.1, read as the reverse complement.
TTCGTACGGAAAATAAATTTTCGATTACGTGAAAATTTCACAAAATAAAGATATCAATGAAAAGAAACAAAATTTTGACAGTTAAACAGCTTAAAAATGATTTATTCGAAGCGTAGTCCTTACTTACAGGCAGAAAGATAGATTATTGTTTGCCTTCACGATTGCTGAACACTCACTGGAAGTACCCCCATTCCTAAAATTTCTATGAGTATGCATTCAGAGCAATTTAAAGTAGAACGACCACATGAAAGTGATCGCAGATAAGGCACGTATCAGATTTAGCTTCATTGGAACAATTTTCAGGAAACAAGGTAGCTTATGAAACCCTCGTTCGACCAATAACTGAATACTGCTCCTCAGTCTGGGTTCTGTACCGGATATGTCTGGTAGAGAAAGTAGAGAAGATAAAAAGAAGAGCAGCGGGTTTCGGTATAGGTTCATGTAGTAAGCGCGAAAGCCGCATGGAGACTTCCACTCATCTACAGTTGTAGACGCTGGAAGAGAAACATTCTACATTACGGTGCGGTTTATTATCAAAATTCAGAGAGCATACGTTACTAGAAGAGACAACCGAAATTTTTCTTCTGTTTCCGTATTTCTTGACTAAATATAATGAATGTGAAATTAAGAGTCAAACTAACATGGATGCTTACCAGCAACCGTTATTCTCGCAAACGCGAAAATACAGTTTTGCATAATGTACCCTCCGCCATACACCTTAAGGTGGCATGTGAAACATACATATTGATGTAGATATAGGTGTGGGCGTTCGAGAGAAGTTGACTAACCCCTGCTGCGGCTGATGTGATTAGGTTTCCTGTCTCCAAGCAACTAGACCCTTGGGAACCCTCAACTCGCTTTTCTTCTTACCTGCCTCCTTTCTCGCATTTTCTGACGATTGGCTTGTGTGTGCGGAACGATAATAATTTCGGGGGTAAAATAGTGCATTTCTTTCGCGAATATGTTGTATCCACACAGCAGCAAGGACACGTCTACCAGAGATACCAGTCGCACCGCCGCTGGCGATGAGACAAAAGCGGCATATCTCGAACGCCACACTTTTGCGAATTGCTTATCAACTCCGCCTACCAATTAAAAGAAGAGAACTAAAGTTTAATCCAGCACTGAGCAGGCAGCAAAATGCTACTCGCCAATTTCTCCTATTAGTTTAGACGTAACTCTTAATTAAGAGTTTCCGATACCTTAATATCAAAGATGGTATCGGTATATTAAGCTCTAAAAGTGCAATGAGTTTTGTAGCTAATCACCAGAACGATGTCTCATCTCTCACGGTTCCTACTCTTGAACCATAACACTACACATATCATCTCTGGAATAATAAACAACGGTAGATTTCGCAATGTACAGTAATGTAACACATGCTGAAAACTCTGATAAAATTTAATCACTTTTACTCACTGCTTCGCACAGATTTACTGAGAATCCTTATCGCTACAAGTATCACGGTTTATTTTATTTTATTTTTATCGGACCTAAGAGATATGCATACACAAACATGCAGTGTATGAGGTTTGACTTCCCAGGTGGAAATCATTGGTGATATAAGTCTCGTCATTTCAGCATACGTGTTTATTTCATCCAGGTGCGTAAAAGTAGGTGTAAGTTGTTGCTGTTTGGAAATAAGACCTCAGTAAGTCAAGCGCGCTGTCATGACGGTTCAAAAATACTACATGATATGCTAATCTGCTAGCGCATTAGCTATAAATCATTTTCATTTGGCACAAAATCAGTTGCTTTTGACAGGAAGTCCCTTGCATCCAATTTTTGCACCAGATTCATGGGTGATCTTGTATTCTGCTCCTATTAGACTTTTTCAATCGGTTGCTATTTGCACCCTCGTCTCTGAAACACTGGAGCCATATCGGTATTTGCTGTTTACAAAAAACTTGTCTCTTAAATTGCATTTAAGACACGTACACATGGCAACCATGACACATCGCAATCGCTCGCTCTTTTTTGCCGCGATTCTACTGACAGGTTTTGTGGATGTGTTACAGTCAAACTGTGAAATTCCTAGCTTTTTGGAAAGCCTAGAAATCTACAGAATACCAAAAACTATTAGGCAGGGCATGAAATGCATCATTTTTAATATTTTTCAAAGACTTTTAAGAGAATGCCAGTTACGTTTAAGGCAAAGTATGAAAGAAAGACAATTTAAATATTTAGACAGTTACGAGATCCACAAATATCATTGTTGTAAAAGTTTCCGTCCAGTCCGATTTGGGTTTAAATGTGTCACAGTGTCGCATCCACTAAAATGGAGGTCGCACGTGATCATTCAAAAATATGTTTCTTAATGATCGTCCAAATGCAAAGAGCTCAACAATCTACCGGGAATGGAAAATGTGAAATGTATGTGCCAAAATAACTGCCAGAATCTTTGGTGTTTGTGTGTAAAACGAAAAGGTATTTGCAGTTAAAAATATCATTCAGTTCTGCTTGCAACAATAAATCTACATCTGCATCTACATGGTTGATCTGCAGTTCACACTTATGTGCCTGGCAGAGGGTTCATCGAACCATTTTCATACTACTTTTATACCATTCCACTCCCGAATGGCGCGTGGGAAAAGGAATACCTAAATCTTTCTGTTTGAGCTCTGATTTCTCTTATTTTATTATGATGATCATTTCTCCTTACGTAGGTGGGTGTCAACAAAATATTTTCGCATTCGGAAGAGAAAGTTGTTGATTGAAATTTCGTAAATAGATCTCGTTGCAAACAAAACTGCCACCCCAACTCGCGTATCATATCAGTGACATTCTCACCCCTTTTGCGTGATAACACGAAACGAGCTGCCCTTCTTTGCACTTTTTCGATGTCCTCCGTCAATCCTACCTGGTAAGGATCCCATATCGCGCAGGAATATTCCAGCAGAGGACGGACAAGTGTAATGTAGGCTGTCTCTTTAGTGGGTTTGTCGCATCTTCTAAGTGTTCTGTCAACAAAGCGCAGTCTTTGTTTCGCCTTCCCTACAACATTATCTGTTTGGTCTTTCCAATTTAAGTTGCTCGTAATTGTAATTCCTAGGTACTTAATCGAATTGACCGCCCTTAGATTTGTGCGTTTTATTGTATACCCAAAATTTATCGGATTTCTTTTAGTACCCATGTGGATTACACATTTCTTTGTTTAGTGCCAATTGTCACTTTTCAAACCATACAGAAATTCTCTCTAGATCATTTTGTAATTGGAATTGATCGTCTGATGACTTTACTAGACGGTAAATTACAGCGTCATTTGCAAACAATCTAAGGTGGGCTGCTCAGATTATCACCTAGATCATTTATGTAAATCACGAACAGCAGAGGGCCTATGACCTTGCGGATCGTCAGATATCACTTCTGTTCTACTTGATGATTTACCGTTCATCACTACGAACTGTGACCTCTCTGAGAGGAAATCACGAATACAGTCACACAACTGAGACGATACTCCATATGCACGCAATTTGATTAATAGTCACTTGTGAGGAACGGTATCAAAAGCCTTCTGGAAATCTAGGAATATGGAATTGATCTGAGATCCCTTGTCGACAGCACTCATTACTTCATGGGAATAAAGAGCTAGCTGTGTTGCACAACAACGATATTTTCTGAATCCGTGTTGGTTATGTATCAATAAGTCATTTTCTTCAAGGTGATTCATAATGTTCGAGTACAGTATATGCTCCAAAATCCTACTGCAAATTGAGGTCATTGATAATGGTCTGTAATTCAATGGGTTGCTCCTATTTCCTTTCTTGAATATTGGTGTGACCTGTGCTACTTTCCAGTCTTTAGGAAGAGACCTTCAAGTGAGCGGTTGTATATGATTGTTAAGAAAGACGCTATTGTGTCTGCATACTCTGAAAGGAACCTGGTTGGTATACCATCTGGACTGGAAGACTTGCCTTTCTTACGTGATTTGAGTTGTTTCGCTACACCTAAGATATCTACTTTTATGTCACTCATGCTAACAGCTGTTCTGGTTTCGAATTCTGGAATATTTACTTCGTCTTCTTTCGTGAAGGAATTACGGAAAACTGTGTTTAGTAACTCCGCTTTAGTGGCACCATCATCGGTAACATTTCCGTCGCTATCGCGCAGTGACGGTATTGACTGTATTTTGCCACTGGTGTACTTTACACGCGACCACAATCTCTTTTGGTTTTCTACCAAATTTTGAGACAATGATTCATTGTGGAAACTATTAAAAGCATTTCGCATTGGCGTCCGCACTGAATTTCGAGCTTTCGTGAAACTTAGCCAATCTTGGGAATTTTGCGTTCTTCTGAATTTGGCATGCTTTTTTCGTTGCTTCTGCCACAATGTCCTGACGTGTTTTGTGTACCATGGTGGATCAGTCCCGTCTCTTATTAACTTATGCGGTATGAATCTATCTATTGCTGTCGATAATGTATCTATGAATTTGAGCCATATCTGGTCTATACTTACATATTTAGCTTGGAAGGAATGGAGACTTTCTCTTAGGAAGGCATCAGGCGAATTTTTATCTGCTGTTTTAAATAGATATATTTTGCGTTTATTTTTAGTGGTTTTGGTTGATATTGTGTTGAGCCTCGATACAATGACCTTGTGTTCACCAATCCCTGTATCCGTCATGACGCTCTCTATTAGATCAGGATTATTTGTGGCTAAGAGGTCAAGTGTGTTTTCGCAACCATTTACAATTCGTGTGGGCTCATGAACTAATTGTTCAAAGTAATTCTCAGAGAAAGCATTTAGTACAATTTCGGAAGATGTTTTCTGTCTACCACCGACTTTGAACATGTATTTTCGCCAACAAATCGAGGGTAGATTGAAGTCTCCACCAATTATAACTGTATGAGTGGGGTACTTATTTGTAATGAGATTCAAGTTTTCTTCGAACCGTTCAGCTATTATATCATCTGAGTCGGGGGGTCGGTAGAAGGAATCAATTATTATTTTGGTACGGCTGTTGAATATAACCTCTACCCATAGTAATTCGCAGGAACTATCTATTTCAACTTCACTACCAGATAAATGACTACCAACAGACAAAAACACAGCACCACCTACTTTATTTAATCTATTCTTCCTGAACACGGTTTGCGCTTCTGTATAAATTTCGGCAGAATTTATCTCCGGCTTTAGCCAGCTTTCTGATCCTATAACGACTTCAGCTTCAGTGCTTTCTATCAGTGCTTGAAGCTCTGGTACTTTTCCAACACAGCTATAACAATTTACAACTACAATACCGACTGTTGCTTGGTCGATTCTCGTCGTCTCTTTGCTCTGTACCCTTTGAGACTAGAGCCGTTTTTGGTCTTTCCCGAGACTGTCTAACCTAAAAAACTGCCCAGTCCACGCCACACAGCCCCTGCTACGCGTGTAGCCGCCTACTGTGTGTACTGGACACCTGACCTATTTAGCGGAACCCGAAACCCTACCACCCATCTTAAATACAGTAAATGAAGAATAGAAAAAGAACAGCTCCGAAGTATGTAAAAATTGAAGTCTTCATTGAGTTATTGTTTTCAGCAATTGTCAAATAACTGTTTTCTTCAATTGTCTATTACATGTCAGTAGCTGTTAGAAGACTATTAAAACACATCTACTTCAGGATAAGCCAATTTTTAGAGACACACAATTGTGATGATTTTCGTATTTTAATCTATCTTCCGTTAACTAAATAAATTTCTAGTTTGGGCATATTATTTCATTTTAACATTATACTTTTCCTGGGTCCGTAGGCGTTATATACATTTCCTAGGAGAAGTATTAAACATAAATGAAATTTAGCACCTTGCCAAAAGTTTTACGTGTTCTGTATGTTGCATAGGCATTCTATACAACGGTCTGATTTGACACTTTGCTGGTAACAGATACATTCCAATATCTGTCTTTCTCTATAGTTTTTACCCTCTAGAGCTCACTCTACTGCCGTGGAGCCGGCCGAAGTGGCCGTGCGGTTAAAGGCGCTGCAGTCTGGAACCGCAGGACCGCTACGGTCGCAGGTTCGAATCCTGCCTCGGGCATGGATGTTTGTGATGTCCTTAGGTTAGTTAGGTTTAATTAGTTCTAAGTTCTAGGGGACTAATGACCTCAGCAGTTGAGTCCCATAGTGCTCAGAGCCATTTGAACCATTTGAACTGCCGTGGACATCATTACCTGATGTTTTAATAGAATAGATAGATTTCCTATCATTCTATCCCTTTCTCTCGTCAATCTTTTCCACACATTCCTCTGATCACGGAGTCTGTAAAGAATCTCCTCATTTACAACATTACCTGCCTGCCTAATTTTTCACATCCTTCTGCAGCACCAGATCTCAAAGATTTCGACTATCTTCTTTCTCGTTTTTCCCATATTCATTGATTCCATATAATTGTGTGTTCCAAACTTAGTTTATCAAAGATCTGTTCCTCAAATTAAGGTCTATGTTTGGCGACAGTAGTCTTCCCTTGGCGGGCCTACTGTTTGCCTGTGCTTATCTGCATCATATATCCTACTTCCTTCAACCGTGATGCATAATTCTGCGTCAAAGCTAGAAGAAATCCTCCACTTCTTCTGCTGCGTGGTCGACATTTTTTATGTTAAGGTTATCGGAATTCTGACTTCTACTACTTGTCATTAATTTCTTCTTCCCTTGAGCTCTGTTCCTTCCATTCAACAGGTCCCGTAATAGTCGATACAAATTTATTTATTTACTTTTTCTGAGATTTTTAAATATCTTGTGCCATTTTACGTTATCGCTTTTTCGAGGTTGACAAATCCTATGAATGTAACTTTATTTTTCGTAAGTGTAGCTTCAATTACCAAGCACCATGTCAGTAATGCCTTTGTGAATCCCTTACCTTTCCTACGCCGAACTGATCGTCATCTAACGGTCAGTCATAGGCAGCATGCAACCCATAGCTTCCAGGAACAACTGTCAGCAGGCCAGATCATAAATAACAGACAATCATCCCATACGGTGTGAGCCCGTCGGATGCAGCCTGCAAGTGCCAGAGGTAAGGCCGAGCTGGCGCCACTGCTGCCACTTTGTGCTGCGGCCGCAGAAAGAGCATAATTCAGAAACGGCTGCCTGCCTGCGCCCTGGCCGGGATTACGCCTCGCTTTGCGCCTCTTTCACCGCGCTCTTCCGCCTGGCCAGAATTATTCAACGGGCACGTCAGAGGGGCAGAAACGCGCCACTGTCTGGACTACACTGAAAGCCCCGAATCTTCAAGTCCACCCACACAGAATAATTAATTCTTTTCTTGTTCCCAGCCTTACGTGGATTTCACGTTGTACGCTGAAGGTGATGAGTAATTTATACGCTCTTCCCGTGGTGGAGGGGGCGGGGGAGGGTGGGGGGGGGGGAATAGAAATTCCTCTATTACGTGTTCATGGTCCGAGATACGGCAAAATACTAGGACCCATGGTAGAAAAAGACCTTTTAGGTCAAGCAACTAGAATTATCTTGTGTTCTCCAGAATCAGTCTTTAACTGACGAGCATCAAGAATATTAGATGGCGTAAACCTTTTGTGGTCACTTCAGTATTCGACAAGGGGAAGTTGCAAAGACGTCAGAGTCTTGTACGACTTTATGCATTGCGCTCTGCCTTCCGAGACTGGGAGGTGAGGTAGACTCGAAAGCAATACACGTGGCGCCTTTACTGTCCCTTTCGGACGGTGATTCGCAGTCGCCTAAGAAAGCCTGTTGCTGGTTCGCCTACTCCACATAAAATCAAAGACAATAAAGAGTAAGGGACACGAGATAATCGAACTCGCAGACTGATTGTGTAAACTGTGTTAGTACCATTTACGGTTAAATGACGACGTAGTAGCAGGGATGGGATTTGGGTACAGAATATAACAACTAATAAATCAATGATTGGCTAGTATACAGTGTTTGTGGGACACCAGAGTTGGAAACACTGCAGAAGACACAGGAATAAGAGCTATTTGGTCAGCTGCAGTGCAATTTACGAACGACATCGATAAATAAAACGTCAAAAAATATATCTGAACTCAGATCCTGTTACAACATCGAAATGTATTCTGTATGGGAACATGTTTTTTATAACGCTCTCGTAAAAAATCAAATATTGGATAAATTAAAAGTTGAAGTTTTACCTTATGGGCAATGGAGAAAGATTATGAGCTAAAGAAGCTGCGAAAAAATATGTACAGATGAGTATTCCTAGTGCCTGGCATATGCAATTTAAAATTCGTGTAAGACAGCCAAATATAAAAACATAAGCGGAACACAAACCTTTACCTCAAATGATGAATACAACACTAATTATTAAAGATATTATCACTAATTTGAGAGAAACGGTAGACACACTGACAAAGACATGAATTAAACACAGAAGAATGACTGACAGGGTGAAAAATCAAAACAATCCAAAAGGAAACAACTTCAATACATTGTAAATTTCATGATATGAGACGTTTAGTTTTCGTTGCCTCGTTTGAGAAGAGAAACTAACATCATTCGCCGTATTTCTATACGGACAAAGCAGTTTTCTCGCCAGGTAGCGTCACAGTGGTGACCGCGGCTTGTCAACCACTCAGCACAGAAAACTACTCTCCAGATACGCGTTACGTACAAAGATTTTACCTTACACACTGCTGTTACTGCTCTAAGCTGAAACCCTCATCTCCGAAATCTACACGGTTATTTGCTGAACTGCTAGCCGGATCTTTCTCTGTCCTTTTAACAAAAAGACGTGATTAAGGATGAAGTTGAAAGCAGTATGGTCATCAGCTTACAGGACATTACAGCATGCTGTCGTTCTAGAGAGTAGCCATGAAGGCTTATTCTCAATTCTAGAGAGAAAACTTATCTCAGAACGAGCACCGCCCCGCTATACCCATGATCTCAGAAACCGGTGAGAGTCTGTGAGAAGCCGGCGCCGGGACTCGAATGTGACAAAAGGAGGCGACTGCAGGCCATTGCCTGGCAGCGTGCAGGTAGAGGTCACATCCGAGAGTGCACCTCAGGAAGACCTTCACCGAAGGCAACTTCTGAGCTCTCTATCACGATTTGTACCTCACAAGTCTCGTAGGTTCGCGTCGTCGCCAATCTTCTTCCGACTATTTACGTTGCTTTGAACAGTTAATTATTAAACACAAGACAGTCGAGTTTACTTTTCAGTTCGTTTGAATTTATTGTCCCGAAACAGCTTTTACTAAACAGACGCTGATTAGCTTGCTGTTAGTAGCTTTTACATACATTGTAACACAGGTCAGCTGGTCACACTGGCTCTAAGTGGCCTGGTAAGCTCTGACAAGTGGCTGTTTATAACTAAACAAGTGGTCTAATAATAGACTCTGTAATAATCATAATAACCAGTATAGTGTGGAATTGACTGTATAAATATTACGATTCACTCGGAAAACCATACAATTGCCGCTTGACGAAGAATCTGGCAGAAGTTTTTCGTGTTGAATAACGGACGACGAGCGACTCGAGTGGAGTAAGTGACGCCTATTTAAAGGCGCACGTAGGACAGAAGTTACAGAACGTTAAAATCTGAAACTAGTATGTTTTAGGTATTCACGTAAAAGGTAGGAAAAGTAAAGCATACGTAAACACCCTAGGTTGTGAAGTAAATTAGTTTACCCATAAGCTGCATCCTCAAAAATTTGGTACAAATAATGTTTCCATTTTATGGTGCAGGAGATCTGGCGCGCAGTTCCAACTACAAAAGACAGCTAAGAACTTTCTGGAAAGTTAAATTTTCTAAATTGAATATTTCACAACTTGGTGCTACGAAACAACAGCACTAGAAATTTCACAGCGTTACATTTTAAGATGGTAGTATTCTGGAATACGATGATTTTGAGTTGGAATACCTTTTGAATCACACAAATTTTCTTCAAAAAGGCGTGACTGACGGCTAAGGTAACTCAATCCTAAAGATTTACTGGCAGGGTCGAGTTTCGAAGTTCTCGTGGTCTGCGTAAATCTAAGTTCGCGAATATTTCTTTGTGTAATACGTTTTCTCAAAGGCCAACTATACGTTTATCGTCAGTGGTCTGAAAGCTATACGCTAAATGATAAAGTTTAGAGAAATACATCACGGGCAAGAATTTGGAGTTTTAAAGTATGCAAGGTATTCAAGGAAAAGATGTGAGAGAAAAACATAGTATTTGAATCAGATAGTATCTCAAGCAGGAGGGGTGGGGATACCTCTGCTAGTGGTATCGTGATCTAACTAAGTCAGTATGAAGTAACTCAATCAATATCTGCACAGTAGGGAGAGCACATAGAGCAGCTGCTTCCACTGACCTGGTGTGAAAGGTGTGTGTTCAGCAGCAACGCATGAAGTGAGTTTGGTATCAAATTTCAAAGGAAACGGACATTCGCTCTGGCGCATTCCTCCGCAGGCGACCAGCTCCCCCCTGTCTAGCGTTCGGGACTCAAAGGGTTACCGCTGGTCTGGTGCGTGTAGTGTGGTGCGGAGCGCGCGAAGCCGTGATCGGAGGTGTTTTGCCTGTTATGCTTAGAGTGACCTCAAAACAGTGTGATTACATTTGGTGAGTGCTTGGTGTTGACATGACTTCATGATGGTGTTGCTTGCTCAATCCGGAAAAAGCGGTGTATTTACATATTTAATTACCTCTCTTCGATGCATTTTAGTAGACCTGCATCTTCCAAAATTAAATAAACAGCGAAGAATGATGAGCTTTTTCCTCCATGCAAAGACATCCAAATGAAATGGTATGCAAACTGAAATTTATAAGTAAACAATATATTATTATGTCCTCTGCTATGTAGTTGAACTTTCTGCCGTGGCATCCTTCCAGTCCAGCAGCTCAGCACAGACTAGGCGATTTATCCCGACAACTTTGTTTCTGTGAGGGGTCGGGTGGGAGAGGGTGAGGGATGGGGTCCACTCTGGGTCATCCACTGGTGGTGGCATTGTGCACTATCTCAGTCGATCCCTGCATCACAAAGTGAGTATACAAATTAAAATTTTCCAAGACAACACCTTGGTCTGTTACAGCTCGCGGCATCATCGGTTTAACTTCACTGTGAAGATGCAAATTTATCGAGAGCTGGTAACCTACGAGGCGTGCTGAAAAGTAATGCCTCCGCATCTTTTATTCGAAAACTATTAAAGATTTCAATTAAAACAAATTTTATTAATATTGTACATCTTTATTCTTCATTTCTGCATGTTTATTTCTCAACATAATGAGCCTGGTGACGACCATACGTCTACTATCGAGCGACCAGTTTCTTCATACCGTCACTGTACAATGATTGACTTTGTTGACGGAGCCACAACCTGACCTGTACTTGCACCGCTTCATCCCTATGAAACTGAAGTCCTCGAAGGTGTTCTCTAAATTTTAGAAACATTTGAAAACCGGATGGGACCAACTAGAGACTGTATGGAAGACGATAGATGACAGTGAACCCAAGTCGTCGGGTGTTTATAGACGTCGCAGTGCTCGTGTGTGACTTGGCGTTGCTTGCTCAAGGAGAGGCTGCTCATTACAGCACGCTGTTTCTGACGCACCAACATACGTTACGCACCACCATTCCAAACGCTAGAATTCGGGGCCCTCTGGTGGCAGAAGATTGCAACATGTATCAGCGAATTTCGAAAGTCGACCGAGTAATAAGCGTCACATCCCATACCTCAACCGTTATTGAGAACAGTATAAAAAATTCGGAGTAATTATTTTTCAACATGACCTCGTAGATGGTCCACCAAGATGGGAATCCATACTGATTACTGTTATTGAATTAACTAAAGGAGAGGATGTAGCAAGAAGCAGACGGCTGATCATTGCAACACAGCATAATCTCGGATAGGTTAAGATGATTAATTTTTAATGTCCCATGTAGCCAGAACCACTTGTATGAATATATGAATATCAAGAGCTCAGATGGAAACCCAGTTCTAAGCAAAGAAGGGAAGCAGAAAGGCGGAAGGAGAATATAGAGGGTCTATACAGGGGCGATGTTCTTGAGGACAATATTATGGAAATGGAAGAGGATGTAGATGAAGATGAAATGGGAGATATGATACTGCGTGAACAGTTTGGCAGAGCGCTGAAAGACCTACGTCGAGAAAAGGCCCCGGGAGTAGACAACATTCCATTAGAACTACTGATGGCCTTGGGAGAGCCAGTCCTGACAAAACTCTAGCATCTGGTGACCAAGATGTATGAGACAAGCGAAATACCGTCAGACTTCAAGAAGAATATAATAATTCCAATCCCAAAGAATGCAGGTGTTGACAGATGTGAAAATTACCGAACTATCAGTTTCATAAGTCACAGCTGCAAAGTGCTAACGCGAATTCTTGACAGACGAATGGAAAAACTGATAGAAGCCGACCTCGGGGAAGATCAGTTTGGATTCCGTAGAAATATTGGAACACGTGAGGCAATAATGACCTTAGGACTTATTTTAGAAGAAAGATTAAGGAAAGACAAACCTACGTTTCTAGCATTTGTAGACTTAGAGAAAGCTTTTCACAATGTTGATTGGAATACTCTCTTTCATATTCTAAAGGTGGCAGGGGTAAAATACAGGGAGCGAAAGGCTATTTACAATTTGTACAGAGACCAGATGGCAGTTACAAGAGTCGAGGGGCATGAAAGGGAAGCAGTGGTTGGGAAGGGAGTGAGACAGGGTTGTAGCCTCTCCCCAATGTTATTCAGTCTGTATATTGAGCAATCAGTAAAGGAAACAAAAGAAAAATTCGGAGTAGGTATTAAAATCCATGGAGAAGAAATAAAACCTTTGAGGTTCGCCGATGACATTGTAATTCTGTCAGAGTCAGCAAAGGACTTGGAAGAGCAGTTGAACGGAATGGACAGTGTCTTGGAAGGATGGTATAAGATGAACATCAACAAAAGCAAAACGAGGATAATTGAATGTAGTCGAATTAAGTTGGGTGACGCTGAGGAAATTAGATTAGGAAATGAGACACTTAAAGTAGTAAAGGAGTTTTGCTATGTGGGGAGCAAAATAATTGATGATGGTCGAAGTAGAGAGGATATAAAATGTAGACTGGCAATGGCAAGGAAATCGTTTCTGAAGAAGAGAAATTTGTTAACATCGAGTATAGATTTAAGTGTCAGGAAGTCGTTTCTGAAAGTATTTGTATGGAGTGTAGCCATGTATGGAAGTGGAACATGGACGATAAATAGTTTGGTCAAGAAGAGAATAGAAGCTTTCGAAATGTGGTGCTACAGAAGAATGCTGAAGATTAGATGGGCAGATCACATAACTAATGAGGAGGTATTGAATAGAATTGGGGACAAGAAGGGACCGGTTGGTAGGACATGTTATGAGGCATCAATGCATCCCAAATTTAGCATTGGAGGGCAGGGTGGAGGGTAAAAATCGTAGAGGGAGACCAAGAGATGAATACACTAAGCAGATTCAGAAAGATGTAGGCTGCAGTAGGTACTGGGATATGAAGAAGCTTGCACAGGATAGAGTAGCATGGAGAGTTGCATCAAACCAGTCTCATGACTGAAGACCACAACTACAACAACATCCCATGTAGCAGTAATTCATTAGAGACAGAGGGGTACAAAGTAGGAGCCTCCTAGAAGATTGTGAGCCTAGAGACTGAAGACAGTCACAATCGGGCGTACCCTGGAAACGGTGAAAGATTTCACCGGCTAATCCTTCTAACACCAGATCAAGTTAAAGTCCAAAACCAAATTAACATCAAGATGCAACGGCCTTTATCAAGACCACCCCTTGTGACGATCTCGATAAATATTGAGGGATTCTCTAGTCTAGAGTGTTTTATCAGCAGACGTGCTATAAGCATAAATGCGACGTATTGTTGGTGCAGGAAACAAACCGGGGAGCCACGAGCCACAGACGTAAAATAGCAGGAATGGATCTGGTCATTGAACGACCCCACGACAAGTATGGGGGTGCGATTTTCATCAGACCCGGGCTCAACGTAACATCAGCCGCAATGACAGAAGTAAATAACATTGAAGTACTTACCATTCGCGCCCAGAAGTTCTCTGTGACGTCTGTGTACAAACCACCAGATGTGGACTTTGTTTTCCATGAACCAAACAATTTTACATATGACCATAACAATTTTGTCATGGGCGATTTCAACTGCCATGGTGAAGCATGGGGATATAATGAGACTGATGAGAATGGTGTACAGCTTGAATCCTGGGCTGACACTAATGACCTACATCTCATTCATGACCCAAAACAGCCAGCATCGTTCAACAGCAGAAGATGGAGAAGGTGATATAATCCTGACAACATTTTTGTGAGTAGGAAGTTGGCAGCACAGTACATGAAGCTTGTTGAAGAACCTATCCCAAGTACACAATACAGACCCGTCATTTGTGTTGTGAATGCCATGGTTAAACCAGAGCAGGTGCCTTTCCGAAGACGGTTTAATTTAAAAAAGGCAGACTGGCAGAAATTTAAAGAGCAATTGGACGAAGAGATTGAGAAAATCCCTCCTCGACAGATGAGTATGGTAGATTTATCGATCTTGTGAAATTGATCTCAAGGAAAAACATCCCAAGGGGTTGCCGTACCCAGTACATCCAGGGTCTGACCGCCAGCAGCAAGGTCTTACTTGACAGGTACCAAAAGCTGTTCACTCAGGACCCCTTCAGCGAAGATACGATGGAGGCTGGGGAGGAACTAATGCAGGCTATTGCTGAGGATAAGAGATCACGGTGGTGCAAACTAGTCGAGAATCTTGACATGAAACAAAACAGCAGACGTGCATGGAAATTACTGAAAAACTTAAGTGGGGACCCAACTGACAACCAGCAGAAGAACAACGGGGTAGCAGCAAACCAGATTGCTAGCCAACTTCTGAAGAATGGGAAAACCAAAGGGAAAAGAGAAAGGGAAAGAGTTATACCCCAAGAACAAAAAGATTATGGACTCCTCAATGCTTCATTCACAGCAACCGAACTGGAAGACGCCATTCAGAGTATGAAACTGAATAAGGCCTCTGGAACTGATGACCTCAGAACGGAGCAGATAAAACAGTTTGGGCCCAAAGCTCGAAACTGGTTACTACAAATGATGAACACCTGTATTAAAGAGCTGAATATTCCAAAACTATGGCGGCAGGCGAGAGTGGTGGCTTTACTAAAACCTGGCAAGGAGATAAAGGACCCCAAAAGTTACAGTGTCACTTCTATGCCATCTCTATAAGATACTGGAGCGGATGATTCTCAACCGGGTGGCAGAAACTGAAAGCTCATAAAGGAACAAGCTGGTTTCAGACCAGGAATATCTTGTTGTGGGCAAATACTTAATCTGACGCGACATATAGAAGACGGGTTTGAAAAAAAATTTATAACTGGAGCAGCTTTCACAGATCTTACTGCTGCATACGACACGGTAAACCACAGAAAGCTATTGCGCAAATTATATCACCTCACAGGAGACTCCAGATTGACGATGGTTATCGGTAGCCTTCTGCAGAATCGAAGATTTTATGCCTCCCTAAATGGCAAGAACAGTAAGTAGATGGCGACTGCAGAAGAATGGCTTACCACAAGGAAGTGTACTTTCTCCCATCCTTTTGTTAGTAGGCTGTTTAGGTTTTTATATTGGTAACGCCATGTAGCGCTCTATATGAAAATCACTGGCTGTGCTGTGTGCAGTCTGTGGCTGGGTGGCATTGTTGTAATATTCGCCATTGTAGTGTTGGGCTGTTGGCTGTTAACAGCGCATAGCGTTGCGCAGTTGGAGGTGAGCCGCCAGCAGTGGTGGATGTGGGGAGAGAAATGGCGGAGTTTTGAAATGTGTAAGACTGGATGTCATGAACTGCTATATATATTATGACTTTTGAACACTAGTAAGGTTAATACATTGTTTGTTCTCTATCAAAATCTTTCATTTGCTAACTATGCATATCAGTAGTTAGTGCCTTCAGTAGTTTGAATCTTTTATTTAGCTGGCAGTAGTGGCGCTCGCTGTATTGCAGTAGTTCGAGTAACGAAGATTTCTGGTGAGGTAAGTGATTTGTGAAAGGTATAGGTTAATGTTAGTCAGGGCCATTCTTTTGCAGGGATTATTGAAAGTCAGATTGCGTTGCGCTGAAAAATATTGTGTGTCAGGATAAGCACAGTCTTGTATAAATTTTTCAAAGGGGACGTTTCACTTTATAATGTGTACACTAATGACCAACCTATACCTCAAGATGCAAGACTGTTCGTATATGCTGATGACACAGCTGTGGTGGTCCAGGGGTCCAATTTTGATCCAACATCTGGAAATCTCTCTAGAGCGCTTGAAGAACTGGCTCAATACTACGACGCCAATCACCTCAAGCCAAACCCTGACAAAACCCAAGTATGTGCTTTCCACCTGCGCAATAGAGATGCTGGAGTTGAGCTCGACGTTACATGGCAAGGTAAGAAGCTAAAGCACTGTCCAACACCTAAATACCTTGGGGTTGTACTTGACAGAACGCTTTCCCTCAAGCAGCACTGCCAAAACACCAAGGCTAAAGTCCGCTCCAGGAATAACACTATCCGCAGGCTGACAAACTATGAATGGGGAGCTCAATCACCAGTACTGAGAACATCAGCACTTGCTCTGTGTGTTTCTGCAGCAGACTATGCAGCGCCAGTATGGGAAGCATCTGCACATGCTAAACAGGTCGATGTTAGTGTAAATGAGACAATGCGAATTGTTCCAGGCTGTCTCAGACCCACACCAACGGGTAATTTGTACCTACTTGCTGGAATTGCCCCATCCAAGATCAGAAGGCAGGTGGCAGCAGACGCTGAGGGAACAAAGAAAGAAACAGATTCTCGACACCCACTGAATGGGCACGTCACTCAGGCTCGGAGGCTTAAGTCTAGAAATAGCTTTATTGCAAGAACCGAGATCCTTGGCGGTTCAGAGGAAGATAATAGAGTCCGTAAATGGGAGAATGAACAAACCGCACTGCAGATAATACCAAAAGAGCAAATGGCATCTGGAAACAGTGTGGAGAACACTAAATAGGCTGAGGGCTGGTGTACCCAGATGCAAAACCAATCTGTGCAAGTGGGGACTGCTGACTAACGATGACGACGTTCTTTGTGGATGTGGAGAGGTACAAGACGAGGCACAGCTGCTCATGTGCCGACTACTGCCGGAGCCCTGCAGTTTTAGTGACCTGCTACAAGCCAACGACAAAGCCGTAGCGGTGGATAACTATTGGAAAAATAAAATTTGATCTGGACACCGAAAAGTAAAGTAATTAGAGACAGAGTTCAAACTTGAGTTCGGTAAGGAAGGAGCAGGAAACTGATCGTGCCTTTTCGAAAGAATTATCTCTGCATTTGCTGTAAACGATTAAGAGAAACCAAGAAAAATCTAAATCTGGATGGCTGGAGAATGAATTTTACCGTCATCCTAGAGAACAACGGTCCAGTCTCTTACCACTGTGCCGACACTCTCGGTAGCGCCATCGCGTTTCGTTTCCTGTTAGATTACAGTTTCCGCTCTGCAGTTGGTAACGATGTAGAAGTCTTTACTTTGCAGTTGTCTATCTACTGAAGCACACTGGACTCGCATTCGGAAGGACGAGGTGATTTCCCTAAATCATCCCAGGCTAATGCCGGGATGGTTCCTTCGAAAGGGCACGGCCGACTTCCTTCCCCGTCCTTCTCTTATCCGGTGAGACCGATGACCTCGCTGTTTGATCTCTTCCTCAAGCAACCAAGACCTCTGTCTACTAAAGCTGTTGAGTGTATGGACTATAGGGAAATTTTGTAGTAACTGTGCCACAACAAACCTCGCTGGAATGTATACAGATGTGATGATATACACACATCGTCATAAAGAGTTGAATCTAGAAGAAACCGATCAAACCACTGTAAATACGATGGATATGTTGCACACATTCAGGTATTCCATTGATGCCTTTTATAGACAGCTGCGCACATTAGGAGTGTGGGGGGACTGGAATTTCGTGCCCATCGGCTGATATAAGAGGGCTGCGCCGGCCAGTGCAACAGAGGGGAGCCTCACTCCGCTCTGAATGACGGTATGTCTGAAATGTCTTCCTCGGCTGCTCTTAATACAACCGTATGACTTCAACGATGGACATCGTTCTTCTGACCTCCATCGCAGAGGTGTCAAAAGTAGGAATGAAGCGCAGGTAAGAGGGGCTGTGACGACCTTCCCATAGTGTGACAAGTCCACGTTGGCGCTGCGCAGAATTTTGTTGAAGTCTGATGTTGCTAGGAGATCATTAACTCATCGTACACGTCACGTTAACTTTTCTGAACTGCTGCCATTTTTTCGCGAGTGTCGACACGTTGCTGTTTGAAGCGCCTTAGACCACGAGTGTGAAGACGCACGTCGCCACGCTTTGCACCATTACAGAGGAAGGCTGTGCGCACCTTTGAGGCAAATTTCAAACTTGGGAATCACAGGGTTCCGAAAAAGTGGTCCTTTAACTCTGTTGTGTAGTGTAGTTCAACTTTATTTGTATTGTATCCGCCTGGGACAAACCGTTAAGCAACACAGGTATGTACTGCGGTCTGCCGCGTCTTAATGTCGCTGGCGACACCATAGCGGGAGAGGCAGGGAAACAGTCCGGCGTTAACGTCAGCACACCGAGCTCCCGCAGCCGCCATGGTAACAAGTCTCTGTCGATCCACTGTGGACGTGTGACAGCGGTTAGTCAGATATTTAACAAAGAAATTCGCCAAACAGCCGCGCAAATCAAGAAGTTATTTTACTTTCGCTACCATTTTCGGCAATTTGATATGCCATCTTCAGGCCCTTGCATAATCGGAAGAGTATACATTTAGTGTATATCAAGATGTATCATAGCAAGCTTTACAGAAATTCAGGGGTAATAATGAAACCATTTAAAAGCTACACAATGCAAGAAGGAACCTGTGTACCTACAGCATAAAAAAATGGAATATGATTACATACTGGTTAGGATTGAAACTATTTTAACATCTCAGAGTTACAAGAGAATATGCAGAAATTGTAAAGACCAAAAATAGACAATATACTATCATAACCTCAACCGAACAAAGTTTCACAATTTCTTTTACTATAAAACCTACATAATTCTTATAGATAAGAAAAACCCTAGCTCATATGGAGAAATATCTATATTCAAAGTTAAATGCCGCACTATAATCTATGAAGTACACAATAGTGTGCATATAAACACACTAAGCATTATCACTGCTGGTGATATGGCGTAATTACTTGCCACTGCATCAAAAATGCAACCTAGCAAAGAACCTAAAGGCAGACAACATATTAAGTGAAAAAGAGAATGCAAAGAACATGGAAAAATGTTCAAAAAATACCTTGAGAGCATACGTTACATACCTAAGCAAAGTAAAAGATTACTTAACAGTTGTACAATACAAGATTTGAACGAACAAGGACGTCCAATCCCTATTAACTAAAGGGAGTTCTCCAAAAACTCATCTGACAACGTCATACTATTCTCCTGAAAGTATAAGGTATTACACTAACAGCCTATCTACAAAATGACAGAACTGATACATAGTAAGTCGCATCGTGATAGGTAATTCGGGGGTGGAAAAAGCTAAAAGATAGGCAAGTGCGCGAGGACCAACAAAACACCAAAGTATAAGCTCATTCACTAAGTGACATACGGCACACAAAAGTGGGTAACAATAGTGAGCGAAAAAGAAGTTGCTCAATGGCATCAAATTATAATCTAATCGTGGAGTGGAACAATACTACTCAAAGCATTGCAAATGACGGAGGAACCCAAGGCGATGAAATAATGTGTTGGTTCGAGCCTAAACGTGCCTGGAGTCTCAAACCGCTTGTAGCCCACAACATTAGCACACAAACTCACAGTTCATAAATATCGCCAGGTCGACATCAATCACAACACATTTATTTGTTTGGCTGTCACATATGGTAGATCCCCTTGCTATAAGTATGGGCTGTCTTATAGACCTTGGTTGTTTCTGTAACTCTCTGTCTCGCTTTGACCATGTTTTTGTTTTTTTGTTTTGTAAGCTTAGGTTTCTATGAATGGGTTTACTTTATGACAGTGAGGTTTTTTCGATACTTTGAATGGTGAGGTTTTACTGTGTCCTTATGGTGTGCTTTGGTGCTATCTATTCGTTTGCATACCACCTTTTAGCCGGTTATATTTTTAGAACCAAACTGACACACTGACCACTTAATGTGTGGGATATTCAGTATTTCTTGACTGCATCTCATGAGTAGGTTTCGATTAGTTTATCATTGTTCCAGCTTTGTCCTTCACTTCACCATACAGCTTATTGAGAATGTTATGATGTATTTACCAGATATGCGTTTTATGGTGTTCATGGGTTTCTGATTGACATCGACCTGACAATAGTTATGAACTGTGAATTTATGTGTTAATGTTCTGCATCACAAGCGGCTTGAGACTCCTGGCATATTTCGGCTTGCACCAACAGATTCTTTCATCGCCTTGGGTTCCTCCGTCTCTTGCAATGTTTTGAGTAGCATTGTTCAACTCCACGATTAGTTTATAATCTGATGCTACTGAATAACTCCGTTTTCGCTCACAACTGTAGCCCTCTTTTGTGTGCAAGTGTGTCACTTAATTAGTGGGCCCATACTTCGGCGTTTTGTTGGTCCTCGCATGCTTACCTGTCTTTTAGCTTTGTCCATCCCCGCATTATCTATGGTGATACAACTTTGCTATATGTCAGTTTCTATTTGGACGGGTTCGTCATTTTATACATAGGTCGTTAAAGTGATACCTTATACTTCCAGGAGGATAGTATGACGTTGTCAGATGAGTTTTTGGAGAACTCCCTTTAGTTTATAAGGATTTGACGCCCTTGTTTGTTCAAATCTTACATTTTACACCTGTTATGTGACCTTTTACTTTGATTAGGTATGTAACGTATTCTCTCAAGGTACTTTTTGACTATTTTTGCATGTTCTTTGCATTCTGATTTTCAATTAATTTGTTGTCTGCGGTTGGGTTTTGCGCCAGGTTGCATTTTTAATGCATTGACAACTAATTACGCCATATCACCAGTAGTGATAATACTTGGATTGTTGATATGCACACTGTTGTGTACTTGCGACATTTAACTCTGAATGAGGATATGTCCTCATATGAACTAGGGTTTTTCTTATGTATATGAATTATGTGCGTCTTATAGTAAAAAAAAAGTGTCAAGCCTTTTTCGATTGAGCTTCTGATTGTAGATTGTCTGTTTTCGGTCTTTATAATTTCTTCACGTTCTCTTGTCACTCCGCGATGTTAAAATAGTTTCAATCCTAACCAGTATGTCAACATATTTTGTTATGCTGTAGGTACACAGGGACCTGTCTTAACGTTACTTCTTGCACCGTGTAGCTTTTAAGTACTTTTGTTATTACCCGTCGATATCTGTAAAGCTTGGCATGGTACACCTTCATTTACACTAAATGTATAATCTTTTTATCAATTCAGTCAGGTGTTAGGATGAAAACAAGCTGCCAGATATTTGAATATGTACATTCGCTCGGGTTGGAAGCTTTCTGCACTTACTTTATTATGGCAGGTGTGTGTCAACTCAAGTAATATTTAGCCAGCCAGGTGTTGTGGTGCATACAGAGTCAACGTTAATAGAACCGACGAGCTACAGTGATAGATTCCTAACTGGAAATGGAAGAAGAAAGCTCCTAGGAACATGTGTCCGGAAATGTATCGTTGCCACGGTAGATGGCAAGTGAAAGTTCCTGTGAGCACGTGCCGTGTGTTCTTTGTGTGTTACAGGTTGTGTGATTGAGTCAGCGTACTACAAGCAGAGGAATGGTCCGGTATTCATGTCGGGAACAAGCCGAGATGGTGTTTGGGTACGTCCAAGCAGATGGAAACTGTGGAGAGGCAGCACGGCTACACCAAAACAAGTACTCCTCCACACACCAACCACATCACAAAGCATTTCAAGTCCTGTGGGAGTTTGAGTGATCATTGGTCATTTCAGACGAACGTCTCTCTGTTTATATTCAATGTGGAAAGAATACAGGCCACGTACGCATTCGCTGATTACACTAGGAACATACTACAAAGCACGTCAACTGTTTACAAGCTCCAGGATGTTTCATAAAACTATCTTAACCCGATCCGTGGTAGTTAATCAATCAGCACCCATTTAAGTGAGACACCCAACGTACGGTTTCAATGAGTTTGTGAAAATAGCCTGCGGGTGACTGTCTTCGTGTCCAGAGTGCTTCTGTATGCATAGACACAACAAGATCTGCACAGAATCAACGCTTCGTACAGGGATAGGCAGTTGACCTTCAGCACAAATAAATGTAACATATTGCACCTACTTTGCGGATACTTCGGGTTTGTTTGATTATTCGATGCTAAACAGTGACTGAAAATTCGCAAAGCATTTGTGACTACCCGTGGAAGCGATATAAAGAAAAACGTCCAGACGAAATCAACCGCAAGAGAGGCAAATGCTATGCTGATTGTGAGATTCGTTGGAAGAGTCGTCACGAAGTGCAATCCACCCATGAAGGAGGTACTTGAAAGCTCGTTCGACCGATATTTGAATGTCGCTTCTCAGGGCCAATAGAGACTATTCTAAGAAGAGTACATCGTTATGTCACGTGATCGCCTAGTAAGGGTGAAAGTGTCACAGGGTGCTCATCCAATTCCACTGTCAGGCGCTGTGTAGAATTATAAGACCTTTGAAGATTTAACGAACATGATATTCCTTTTGCATATATACTGCGGAAAGGACTTGAAGGCAAAACAGAGAAATTTGAGTTTGTACGGAGGCATACCAACAGTCACTACTTCCGCTCGTCTTTCATCACTGGAACAGCAGTAGGAGGGCGGGAAGTGCCAGAGGGCAGTGTTCCTCGAAGTTCACGAATACCCTCTGTCGCACACCGCAAGATGACGAGATGTAGAGATGTTCATATGGATTACCCGGAGGGAGGTTTGCCAGGAATATGTGTTTAGCTTTCTTTCATTCCATGCCACAATGTTTAAAAAATATAGTGGCGAACACTTCAGCGGTTAACTAAAACTAAACTCCGTCCGAACAGGTCTCGAAAGGCCCAATGCTACCGACCGACCGTGGTGTCTTCCTTAGCCAATAGGTGTCACTGGATCCGGAAATTAAGAGGCATGTGGTCAGTACACCGCCGTCAGCTTTAGTGACCGTAGCCACTACTCACTCGAGTAGCTCGCCAATCAGCCTCACAAGAGCTGCGTGGGCCTCAGTCGCAAACAGCGCTCGGTAGACCAGAAGGGTCACCCATACAAGTGTAGCCAAGCCCAACAGCGCTTAACTTCGGTAATCTGACCGCAAGCCGTGTTACCACTGCGCCATGACCGTTGTGTTTTATTATGTATCTTGTCTATGGTATCACTCTCGGTGTAGTGGTTTTTCACCAGCCTCAGTGTGCCCACTTCGCCAGCGCACACTTCGAGCTACACGTCAAGAGCCAGGTGCAGCAGACGTCACGCGCAGCAGGGTCCCTGCGGTGTATTTGTGTGGCGGGCGGCCGCCTCTCTCTGGTGGAGAGCGCCGCGCGCGGGACCCGCGGCGGCGCCAGAGGAGCGGCTGAGAGGAGAGCCGAGCCGGGCCGAGTGGCTCCGAGTGGGGCCGAGTGGAGCCGAGTGGCGCTCTCGGCCGGCAGGTAATTACGGCGCGCGCGCCGCGCCCCACGAGCGCTGCCCGCCAGCGACTCTCGCCGCCGCGTCACGCTCCGGGCCCGCCGACCACCTGCCTGCTCATTACCGAGGCGAGGGCGCCTCCAGACGCGACCGTCCTCACTCTCTGTTGCAAAATAATCCTCCCAGGTGCCGCACGATAAAACTGCACGAAATATTATTTTCTTATCCAAATGACTAGTAAGTAGTGAGAGAGGAGGGCAAAGCACATCTAAAAGTCAGAAAGTGCTACATAAGCAGGATACAAATAAATGGCTAATATTAAAGTCGAGCTTTTGGAACTGTAGGCCCCTTCAACAGCAAGAGGAAGGAAAGAAGAACAGGGTTTAACATCACGTCGACTTCGATGTCATAAAAGACGGAGAAGCTTTGATTACTTTCGAGGACGGCGAACGAAACCGGCCGTGCCCTTTGAAAGGAACTATCCCGGAATTTGTCTGAAGCGGTTCTTGGAAATCAGGGAGAACCTAAAACTGGATGCCCGATGGCCGGACGCAGAGTAGAGCCCACACCTACTCAAATGCCAGTGCAATGTGTTAACCACTGCGCCAGCCGGCTCGGTATCAGGAGAAGGAGAGTGCTTTCATTATTTTTTCTCCTTGTGTCAATATTTTTTTAAAAATCATTCAACTCCACTGAGCTACAGTAGCACAGAGGAGATCGAATTATCTTCAGTTTAAATTATTCAAACCAGCTTCCATAAGCTAGGTCGCTAGCACACGCTAGTGCCTCGGCGTCCCACTGAGGTGTTGCCGTTTTCAGTTCTCTACCGGTAAAAACTATTAATCCAGCAAGAAGAGAAAAAATGATGGTGTCATGTGCAATTCCCTATCTCTAAATAACACCATTGTCCTCAGAAAACACAAAATTAGTCTGGAGCGACTTATTGAGTGCAAGCAAGTGATCCTTTTGACAGTGTTCCCTTTGCAGAATGGCGATATTAGGGTTTCGGACCACCTTGACGTTATTTGAGTGCAGTAGGTTGCCGACCGACACTAGGGTGTACCATTTTCTTCGTATCATTTTTTTTTTTTTGAAAGGGTACAGTACCGCCCAACATTGAAAATAGGTACAACATACTTCATTATTCTTGTCAGAACAACACATTTTTTTTGTAAAAATAACTCAATTTCAATTAATACAGCGAAGCCGGATACCAGTGTGGGAAAGAATGACAATTTATTTATTTAATTTATCACATGTGCACTCCCAAAAAGTAAATCCCTACATCCAGTTTGGTGAGATCTGTGAAATGAATGAATGTACCGCAGATAGTGGATGTGAATATATGATCATCTTTGAGTCGATCCTTTGGCCACCTTTGGCGGGACCAAAGAGATGAAATTTACCTGAGCTTTGAGTGCCTGAAATGTGGCTGACCAATACGGTAGCATGGTCTTCCCCCACCTCGATAGAGGTGCGAGATGACCTAGAGAACGGCCATGTTTCAGCACTCTGCTGCTGGATCTTGTGCTGTTAAGACCTGTTTTAGTTGTGCTCCGTAATGACGAAAGAGTGGAGGCATGGTATGCATGTGGAATATTTAAGAGTAGTTTGAAATAATAATTTGTCTATTTCAGGAACTTTTGTGGGGAGAATTACGTGTCAGGCAGGTAATATTAATGGGATTGTAGTAATCTCCGGAAGTGACCAATGGTCACAATGAAACCACGTGTAGCAATGAGTTGAAATACTTCCGTGTGCTTAAGTTAAGCTGAATTACTAGCGTGTGTACAATAAGTTGAAATATTTCAGAAATAGCGTGTGTACCATAAGTTGAAATATTTAAGAAATGGCGTGTGCAGGACTTGAAATTAGAGACGAGTACTTCCACGTGCTGAGTACTGTGTGAGTCTCAAACTGTGTATGAGACAAAAGATAAAGAGAAGTACTCGTCCATGGTATCAGTTGAGGACTCGCGTGTGTGATGAATACGTTCTTAATATTACTTTGCGAGATATGTTTCCGTGTGACGCTAGATTCAAACTCTGAGAGAGAAGCAAGGTGAGTCGGCCGTCTATCCAGCAACGCCACTTGGCTTGCATTGCACAGGAAGACGTGCATATATCTCCAGAGTTCATAGTAGGGAAGTAGAATTACGAAGTGGGGCAGTGTCGTGTGAAACTGGGATAAATACTAATTGAAGTGGGAAAGCTGAAAGTGATAATGTTGTGACTATTTAGTGTTTTGTATTTCATGTCGTAGTGTGGTGTATGTCATGTAATTTGGGTATGTGTGGTTTGCATGGGAGAGTAGCAAGGTAGTTTCAAAAGATTAGTGGGTTATGCTTGTTCCTTCTGTACTGCTCGGTCTGGAGGATAGTTTCGTGATGAAGATTGTGAGAGTCGAAGTGTGAGAAATAATAAAAGATCCACCATCCTATCCAGAAAGTGCACTGTAGCGTTAAATAATTACGAGACCATAATATAGAGATTCACCAATGTAAAGCCATGCCCACTGGGCGGAATTTCTCATGTGTTATTGTTGTAGGTTATACAATTTGTCTGTTTAGGTTAGAGAATTTATCGGAATAAATAAGATAGTGAAAAGAAAATGAATGGTGTACTTTTACTTCGAATTGTATGTTGTCATAATGTCCCGAATTTATAATGTGTGCGCCATTCATATTCAGTGCGGTGGCCACGTGTTGACAAAAGCCGTTAAATAAAAAACAAAAAGAAAATGTGGTATTGCCAGTGCGTAGTGTACAGTCAGAGTTCTGTAAATTGCTGATAGTCAGATGCGTGTTTCCGTTGCGTATTAATCATATAGGAGGATAGCTTGTAACTTAATTGTGAGTACGAGAGTTCATGTTACTCGATAAATAAGAATGAATCCATTCGCTTGGCAGACCACTCATCTTGCAGGCCTGACTGCTTGATGCCACAGTATGAGCAAGGCATGTGGGTGCCTCTCATTTTTAACAACACATACACGGCATTCCACTCTACATGCAGTCGTCACAGTGTACAACAAGGTACTCAATACATAACCGGGAATCCACCGAAGTGATGTCAAGTCGACAAGGTTACACCCAGCTATCAGTTACCCATCATCGTCTGCAAAACCGCATTTCCAATGTTACCTCTCACTTCATCTCCAGTTTCTCTTCATCCACGCGTCCCTTACATACTCGTACTTCCGAAGATCTCATGGTCGAAACTAAAAAATAGAAAAATGTAGACGGGAATAGGCAGACATCTAACTGATGGCCGTCGTCGTTAGGACGCTAAAAAAGACATAATGTTCCCTCCTGAAAGACGAAAAGATGCCAATAAAGATAAAATCACTCAGAAATGAATACCCATAATAAAGAGACAGGTACTGCGGGTAGAAGCTGAATAGGAGAATGTTACGTGCCAAAATAGCACATACACTACGAGTAATGCCCGCGAAAGTCAATAGTCTGTCGTGTTTGATTCCAGATCTTGCAGGCTGGTATACATTTTCATCTGTCATGAACCTTCAACAAATGTTAAGAGTTGAGCTGTACACAAACTTCTTCCAGATGAAGAATATGCAGTTCTTAATGCTGGAATATGAAATTTTAGAAAAAGTTATGGTGAAAGGAAGTGGGGAGGAGCGGCGTGTGTGGAGGGGGGGGGGGTGGAGGGAGAATTGACGTGCCGTATTTTAGTTTCTGTCTTTACACTAACTCATTCATTTACATTTTTCCTTCACGTATCTATTTAGTCACGTATTAAAAAATGCAGAATGGATATGAATTTCACAGACGAAGTTTCAGAAACGGCTCCAACACTTGGTGAGTAGTTTGATACAATAAACACATGGCTTCCGGTACCTGGTTATGGATTAGTATGGAACCCACGTTTCCTGGTAGATCTGTTGTCAATAAATCGCATCCTGAGAATTTACTAAATGGTGAGGTGCTCGTCCCTCTCAAATACAATTTTAAGTACTATGTACATCGATATGTAAGTTAGGAATGAATTGGCTGAGGTGTTCATGTTCCATAACCACTTTTGTCAGCAAGTACGACGTCGACAGATTTTTTTTCCTGATGTTCCGCGAAGAGTTTAAAGTTTTCCAGTCAGCACTCGCAATGACCTGATGCCACGACAGTTGTAGCGACTGCAATTTCTCATTGTTTTCCTAGAACTTTAGCGGTTGTCTGAATAGATAGTTTACAGTTTAAGGTCGGTAAAGAAACTGAAAGTATCAATATAGAACTCTGTTTTACAGGTTCTGCTTAAGGATAGTTGCAGCGTTCATGTAATTTCGTATGCATTTATAACACAGTCGTCATAACATAGCAGTTAGTTGACCAGTATACACCGACGGAAAAAAATTGCATCAACAAAAAATATTTAATGCAGAGTAATGAAATTTCTGGAATACTTTTATCTACGTAACATATGTGAGCGATTAACATTGCAAGGTCACAGAGCGAGATAAGCCGTTGCAAATATGAATCGCACGCCCATTAATAAATCGTGTAACCGCCAGAATGTTGAATTCAAGCATGCAAACGTGCATTCTCTATATTGTACAGGTGCCGGTTGTCAGTTTATACGATGGAGTTCCAAGTCTGTTGCACTTGGTTGCTCAGTCGAGGGACGGTTAATGCAGTTTGTGGATGACGCTGGAGTTGTCGTCCAATGATGTCCTGTATCTGCTCTTAGAGACAGGCCAAGGCCACATCTCTACACTCTGCAAAGCATGCTGGGTAGAAACAGTGGTATGTGGACGACCGTTATCCTGTTGGAAAACACCCTCTGGAATTATGATCATGGCAGCACAACGGTTAGAAGCACAAATTTGCAGTCACGGCCCGTGGGATAACAACGAGAGTGCTCCTGCTGTCATATGGACTCGTATCCCAGACCGTAACTTCAGGCGTAGGTCCAGTCTGTCTAGCACGTAGACGCGTTGGTACAGGCCTGCAGCTCGCCTCTTTCTAACCAACATACGGTCGTCACTGGCACCGGGACAGAACCATCTCCACAAAAAAACCTCACTTTATAAGTGTTAATGCCCTCTGTTTATTGGCTAACAATACGAGTCCCTCCCTACCAATCCATTATGTCAAAACCACATATCAGCAGCACTTTCCATTTCTGTAATATTTGTGGTGCAAGTTTCAGGTGATTCATCCTGTATGTATGGTACAGCTGACCATATTTTTATTGAGGCTGATGACAGTATACTGAACTTAATTTGCAGACTAATAACTGTACCTATTATGAGTAACATGTTTCAGCTTGGTTAATACCTCCAAGTGCGCAAGTCACAAGTAAGCCATTAATGATGTTTATTTTCCGATGGGCAGCAGGTCAGGTATTGAAGTGTGGACGCGTGGGCGCAAAACGGTTAGTCTAAACAGACGGATATACACCAATACGTGGTGCAGTTACACCATGCAGAAAACATCAGTTAGTGAATTAAGTGACGTGTTTGTGGAAAGATTGTTAGGCGTAGGGAAAAAGAAACTAACACACCGAAGTCGGTGCATATTAAGGTACCAATGATCACAATGTCTTACCTATGCTGCTGGTACCCTGTATATGTAGTGAACAGTAACGGTTCTATATCACACGCTTGGGTACACACACAGAGTTTATTTTTCGTCTGAAGGTTTCGTCTGAAGGTTTTTTTTCCCGTAAATAATGATACGGTGACGCGCTGTGTCCTATTTTCTAGGAAATCTTCTGTCCAATCACGGAGTTGGTCTGACATTCCTTAAGCTCGCATCTTGTTGAGTTGCTGACAGTGTGGCATTGTAACGAACGCCGTGTTCGCTCGATAGGTGTGAGGATCAGAAACATATTTAATACTCAGTCTCTGGCTAGAAAAGGAGAAACAGTGTACTGTCTGTGGCGTTTTATTGTCTGATTCGACTACAAGATTGTAACACGCAAGCGAAAACAAGTGTGACGCCATGTAGTGACATATCTAGCACTGTCTGGATTCGAATAATTTTAAAGGTGTTCGCGCGTCCAAATTAGCAGTACTGCCAAACTGTAAGGGAACACTGAGCGATGCTCGGAGTGGGTGAGTGGCGGCTGAGTAACAGCGTCGGGTAGGGGGGAGGGGGAATTGTGGGTGGGGGCGGGTGGCAGGTGACGGGGGGCAGCAGCCGGAAGTGCGGTCGATACGCGGGGCGGCGGGCGGAGCGGCAGCCTGGAGCCTCCAGCCGCCCCACCCGCTGACAGCTCCGCCCCCCCCCCCCCCCCCCGTCCGGCCACGCTGGTCATTACCCGCCGCAGCTCTTCTGGTCGGCCAAACTTTCCCTGTCAAATTCCGGACTCCAATTTTGCCTCTGCCCCTGAATTTACGGCATTTAGTCCCTATTTCTCTGTCTCTCGCCTCTATCATTGGTATTCTGCCGAGCTCCCCTTGTTTCTCTTACGTTTCACTGTTTGCTCTTCTCATTTTGTCGCTCTTTTATAGGGTTCAGTCACACAAGGTTTATAAGATCACTTTGTTGTCCATCTGTCTGTCCGTCTGTTATGACCACGTTTTCTCAGGAATAGATGGACGTATCAAATTGAAATTTGTGTCAAATACGAAGGTTTATAGCCCCTTCGCGGCGTAAAAAAATTAAATTACTGGTCAATGGAATCAAATGATACGGCCATTTACTTCACGTATTTTGATACTCGCTAACTGACTCATCAAAACCTATATATGAACTAGCTACATACAGGGTGCGGTGCTTAAATCCGGACAAATGAAAGTTTTTTTGAAAACAAATTTAGGAGAACAAAATACGAATGAAAATGAAAATCGTATTACATATAATTAGTGTTATCTTTCAAGAGTAACATTACTCGATGTATCCCCCTTCAGCATCAATGACCACCGACTATCTTGTCCTGAAGCGCACAGTCCGGAACCGTGCGACTGCTACGGTCGCAGGTTCGAATCCTGCCTCGGGCATGGATGTTTGTGATGTCCTTAGGTTAGTTAGGTTTAAGTATTTCTAAGTTATAGGGGACTAATGACCACAGCAGTTGAGTCCCATAGTGCTCAGAGCCATTTGAACCATTTTTTTTGTCCTGAAGCGATAGCACGCACTCTTTAAAACAGCGCTGTCCATACCCGCGAATGCTGCTTCGATAGCGGTGTGTGGAGATGTGACATTATGGTGCCTCATCTTACTGGCAACTCTTTCGGCTACGCTCCAAACACAATAGCCGAGGAGTTTCAAATCCGGGCTTTTCGGAGGTCAGAACTCGTCAACGCCAACGGAGAGCCAGTGTTGGACCAAATACTTCGTAACGGGTCTTCCTCTGCTATCCGACAAATTGTTCGCTCGCTGACATTCAATATTCGGGCCACTTTCCTCGTCGATTGCCCCGGGTCCTCCGAAATCAGCGCGCGACCATTTTAGATGACTGCCGCAGTTCGTGACACGCTTTTCCTCAAATGAGGTTTCCTCGCTGGTTTGGCGGAACATTCCCCAGACTTCTCCGAAGCATTATACTTGGCCACAATATCGTAAACAGTATACCTCGACTACCTGAAGACTCGAACTATTTCAGTGGGCGAACGCCCAGCGCGAAGACTCGATAATCGCGGCTCTTCAGCTGTATTCCGCACTTGCCCGTAACATCTCGGCCATTTTGAAGTTCTGACTCTTTACTAGATGCCCGTGACTTCCAAGAACGCCAATCGCGATCTCCGGCAGAACTACGATATGGCGGGAAATTCAGATTTAAGTTTGTCCGGATTTAAGCGCCGCACCCTACAGAAGCATATCCTCATAGCACGAGTCCTACTCGCGATTTTTTTTTTTATTTTCTTTCACTTTCGCTGTGTTAGTCTCTGTTTTACATTAATTGTCTTCTTCTTTTCTTTGTCATTCTTTCTTTCTCATTCCCCCCCCTCTCTCTCTCTCTCTCTCTCTCTCTCTCTCTCTCACACACACACACACACACACACACACACACACACACACTATCTCCCTACCTTTGTAGAGATACCCCACGTAGGCCACCAACGACGCTGCTATCTACAACAGTTTTAACGGTTTTATGAACGTGAGGAGAACAGTGTTTGAATATCTTTACTGAGGATATACACGTTCAGGCAGTTAAGGCAGGCCAGGCCACTCCAAACTTGTCCAGAATGAATGGATCAGTCAAGGGGCGGTTTCCGCCAAGTTGTAGCGTTACAATACGGCAAATTTCCTAACGTTCGCAACAAATTTTTATCGTTTATTGTCGCTAAATTACGACACCAATTGTTCATTTTCTAATCGAATTAAGTACTTTTTCCGTGGTATTTGAAAGAAACCTTCTAAGAGAACTTCAATAACGTAACATGCGTGGTATTTGATCAAATAACATGAAGATAACAGCGTCACGAACCGCTGCCCCGCTGTCCGGTAACGAGGTTTCACTAACGTCTCCCCTTTTATACCAAATGCCAGCAACTACACAACACAGGTACGGTTGTCGTACTAAGTGCTCAAAATGTTGACCTTGTGCATTGCTGAACGCAATAAAGTGATTCTGGAGAAGCAATAACGCATGTTGAATTTCATCTGGATTTACCAGCAGCACAGGCCCGTGTTGTAATGCATTTCATACCTTTTGGAGTCGCTGGTGTTTGCTAATACACCATATGTTTTAATTTTCGCCACGGATAAAGATATAGAAGTGTTAAGTTTCGTGAGTGTGCACACAATTTTTCGCTTCCTGAACGACCCTTTCAGTGCTTTCCAAACGTTCTCTTACGAGGGTCTGTCATACATGTGCCGAATGGACGTGACGTCCGTTTTGTTGGTACCACATTGTTTGCCTTATGTCCAGTGAGTTGTCTTTCACTAATTTCAGCAGCAGCATGTCTTAGAAACTCGAGATGTTTGAGTGTATTTAGATTCCCATCAATAAAACAGAAACCAATGTTGCAGATTTTAAAAAACACACAACAAACGTTGATAGACCAACAGTGTTGTTTTCATCCATTTCTTAGTGTCTGCGTGGATTTTCAACTGACGATTAATGCCTACTACGAAAAATGATTTGCTCTCGGTTTGTAAAAAGATGCCTCTCCCTTAAACTAAATGTTGCATAGATATGCACTTTGGACTTTTCGCAGATAATATTCGGAGAACTGTAACCTGGAAGCCATTGTCATGAAGCTGTACATGCAGCAAAATGTGAAGAGGATGAGAAGCGATGGAATGTAGTACTCGCAGAACACTCATTTGGTTGATCCCTCTCCTACCTGCAAGATGCGTCTTACTGACGTTTGCATTCTGTGTTCCTGCTACTAAAATGTGAGGTTCATTGCTGTAATCAGTTTATCCTCTTTTTCCTTGGCGTATTGTATTCTCCACACTTCCAGTTTCTAGAATTTTTTTTATAAAGCTTGAAAACACAGAGGGTGATTGTTTGGTACAATGGGAATACCCTTCACCATATAAACGCACCGCTGTTGTAATACGTGGGCTACTCGGAAAGTAAGGAGCGATAGGTCGCGAAGTGGAAATCACAGTGACAATCAAAACTGTTTTATTTGCAACAGTTAGCTACAACTCCCAGCTACTTATCTCCATAGTCGCCGATCCGACTTAGACGTTTGTCGTAGCGTTGTACCAACTTTCCAATACCCTCGTTATAGAAGACATCCGCCAGTGCTTTCCGCCAATTCTCTACACTGGTGTACAGCTCGTTGTCTGTGCCAAAATGTTGTCTTCATAGCCAGCAGTTCATGTGAGCTGAGATTAAAGTCAGAGGCAGACAATTACGGGCTGTATTGTGAATAATCAAACATTTACAATTGAAAACGATGCAGGAGCATCTTCATTGCCCCAGAGAATGCGACTGACAATTGCCTTGAAAAAGGAACCGCACGACAGTTATGTGATGTTGGCTGCATAGCTTCAGGCGAATTATCTCACCTGGCCCTCGTACTTGGCGGGAGATACTATTGTTCTAGGTATCTTCATGTGCTCCCTGTGTGCTCAGAACTATAAAGAACGGTGTAACGTGTCGACGGGCATACTAGAGACATTGCCGAACACACCTGTGCAAAACTTCATCGGATTTTCACTGTGGTTTCCATTTCGCAACCAATGGTTCCTTACTTTCCGAATGACCCTCGTAGTTTAGCGATAATCGCGATAAATGATATAAACATTTTCTACTGCTGTATATATACGTTACATCGTTGAAGGTATCTTAGAAGATTTTTTTAAATAGCACAGAAAAAGTGTAACGTTCCATTACAAAGGAAAAAAAAGTGCGTGTCGTAAATCGGCAATCATAAACGACAAATATTACTTGCTAAATTTGCCCTGTTGTCCGCTAAAACTTGGCGAGAACCACATGGTGTATTTACTCTTTCTGAGTGTATTTCGGATGGACTGTCTTAGCTGCCTCACTGAATATGAAGTAAATCTATGTTCCGCTCACCAATTGCCACCAGTATTTCTGTCACTTAGTATTCAGTGAATTCGCATTACAGACCTGGTGGTGTAACTGGGCTGCAGTTCGACAGTGGGGAAGACATTATTACAAACTGTCCAATGCAGTGATATTTGAAACGATTATACTGGATTCGAATCAGAACCTCAACGTGAGTAGTCTAAATCCTAACTAGGAGTCAATAGAAGGTATCATTGCTTGTCGTTAAACCATTGTATTTGTGAATGCAATCTCAATGTGCAGAGTATTATGAATTCGAGGATGGAAGAAAGTGTCATCTAGATAAATCTACAGGATGGTGATTTAGTCTGAGCAATTCTGTTGACCAGTAACTAGGGCAAGTTCACTTGGACAGATAACTGACTTCTGCATCTAGTTTCGTATCAAAAGTAGGGGTTTTCAGTCTATGTCACTATGGACTAATGACATCACTTTCAAACATAATTTGGATGTGAATGTCCACAAGCCTCACTATTGATCCAAAGAAATCTATCATTTATTAAGTCAAGAAGACAAACAGCATATGCGAATTCAAATACCTGGTACAGACTATCCATCATTAAGTTGTTCTACTAATGTCTCTGATGAGCAGCTGAGTTGTTAACGCTACTCTTCAATTTTACATTGCTGACTGACACATTTTGTAAAGGGTGCTAGACTAGTATCACTGTCGTCACTGTAGCTGCAACGGGATTAATAGTCAGGTCACTTATCTATGTTGGCAGACATACTTAAAATGAAATGTTTCGTGGCAGAAAGCGTGAGGGAAGCGGTGCACTGATTTGGCCATCATTCTTCTATACTTTCTTTAAATTTTACTGAACCCATTAGTGCCTCGAAACATTTTTAATGCGACCAGAAAATAAATACAAAAACCTAGGAAAAATTACAAAAGTACTGCTCCGTTTTCATGACTGTATTCAACGAGAGTAATTTAGAAAATAGAAATTTGTGGTAAGGTCTTATGGGACCAAACTGCGGAGGTCATCGGTCCCTAAGTTTACGCTTATACTAACTTACGGTAACAACGACACACACACCCATGCCCGAGGGATGACTCGACCCTTCGACGGGGGGAGACGCACGGACCGTGACAAGTCACCTCAGATCGCGCGGCTACTAATTTAGTAATACTCTCATTCTAAGTTCTTAACATACCATTTCATCCATTGACCAACAGGATTCGAACAATTTTAATTTCACCATTGAGTTCGGTCTTCACCATTTGCCCAAACCAGTTCTTGGATGCAAAAGCTCCGATGTATCACACTTGAACAAAGAATGCGTCAGTGGAGAGCAGAATCACTTTGGAGTTGGTATTCAGAAATTGCTGTAGAAACAATCGTAACTAAAACAATAAGGTCACATTGGTTAATTGGGACTCTACGGCGTCTCCAGAATGAAATTTTCACTTCGCAATGGAGTGTGTGCTGTTTTGAAACTTCCTTTCATATTAAAATACTATCCTGACCGGGACTCAACCATTGAGTTTCGCCTTTCACGGGAAACGCTGTTACCGCCTCAGCTACTCATATACGTTGGAAAGCGTTGTAGCTCTGTTTACGCTTTGTAGGTGACTGTGCCGCCCGAGAACGTTTCACCTACAAATAACTCAAATACTACTCCGACATATAATGAAGTGTCGTCTTTGCTCTATAAACAAAATGACTAACCTGGACGTCGAAGTACTCTTAAGACGTAAATTCCATTAGCAAAATATTAATTCACAGAGGCCGGCCGATGTGGCCGAGCGGTTCTAGGCACTTCAGTCCGGAACCGCGCTGCTGCTACGGTCGCTGGTTCGAATCCTGCCTCGGGCATGGATGTGTGTGATGTCCTTAGGTTAGTTAGGTTTAAGTAGTACTAAGTCTAGGGGACTGATGATCTCCGATGTTAAGTCCCATAGTGCTTAGAGCCTTTTGAACCATTTGAACCATTCACAGAGACTAAAGGTG
This sequence comes from Schistocerca nitens, assembly GCF_023898315.1. Taxonomy (NCBI): domain Eukaryota; kingdom Metazoa; phylum Arthropoda; class Insecta; order Orthoptera; family Acrididae; genus Schistocerca; species Schistocerca nitens. The sequence goes on along the minus strand of NC_064619.1, from coordinate 610,212 downwards.
AAGAAAATACCGGTGAAAACACGCAGCAGAGACAAGCAGTGCCTCCAACATTGCAACGCGTGTAATTAGGTTTTCGGACGTACGACAGTGGTTGTAGGTGAGTGGGAGCCAGGAGTGTTAGAAGAGATGCGTTTTACTGCAGCCAGCCAGCTGCCGGCACGGGCGCACGCGTGACGTGGCCGCACCTGCTAGCGCTTCCGCTGCCAGAGGGGCGGGTAGCGAGCGTGAATTGTGCTCGAAACGCACGTTCGTGGCACCACAAGTTGCTTAAAATACTGAACAATAAGTGGAGATATGTCATTAAATGTCCAACACGACTGGGCAGAAATTACAATAAAAGCTTGCTGCATTCTGCATAACTTCGTCAGGGATAGAAATGAGTATAAGCTCGAGGACAAACTTTGTGATGCTGGCCTTGGCCGGCCAGGGTGGCCGAGCGGTTCAAGGCCCTACAGTCTGGATCCACGCGACCACTACGGTCGCAGGTCCGAATCCTGCCTCGGGCATGGATGTGTGTGATGTCCTTAGGTTAGTTAGGTGTAAGTAGTTCTATGTTCTAGGGGACTAATTACCTCAGAAGTTAAGTCCCATAGTGCTCAGAGCCTTTTTTTATGCTGGCTTTGTAAACTCTACCAGGAAATGCTAGTAAATGCATCCGAACAGAATTTGCTGATTACTTCCTGAATGAAGGAGCATAGAAATAACTTAAATATACAGTGAGGTGACGAAAGTCATAGGATAACGATATAGACATATGCAGAAGCCGGTAGTGTCGCGTACATAAGGTATAAAAGGGCAGTCCCTTGGCGAAACTGTCATTTGTACTCACGTGATTCATATGAAAAGATTTCCGACGTAGTTTTGGCCACACGACCGGAATTAACAGAATTTGAACGCGGAAGAGTAGTTGGAGCCAGACGCATGGACACTCCATTTTGGAAATCGTTAGGGAATTCAGTATTCCGAGGTATACAATATCAAGAGTGTGCCGAGAATACCAAGGCATTACCTCTCAGCACGATCAACGCAGTTGCCGGCAGCCTTCACTTACCGACCGAGAGCAGCGGCGTTGCGTAGCGTTGTCAGTGTTAATAGACAAGCAACACTGCGTGAAATAACCGCAAAAATCAATGTGTGGCGTATGACGAACGTACACTTCAGGACAGTGCCGTGAAATTTGGCGTTAATCCTCTGTGGCAGCAGACGGCCGACGCGAGTACCTTTGCTAACAGCAAGATATCGCCTGCAGCACATCTGCTGGGCTCGTCACCATTTCGGTTGCACCCTAGACGAATGGAGAACGGTGGCCTGGTCATGTGAGTCTCGATTTCGGTTTGCAAGAGCCGATGGTAGGGTTCGAGTGTGGCGCAGACCGTACGAAACCACGGACCCAAATTGTCAAAAACGTACTGTGCAAGCTGGTGGTGGCTTCATAATGGTGAGGACTATGTTTACATGCTATGGACTGAGTCCTAGAGCATGCGATAGATGCCAGCAGGCAGCTCCCTGCTAGGAAACTAAATACATCCAAACAGAATTTGCTGATTACTTCATGAATGAAGGAACATCAAAATGACTTAAATGTTCATCAGGTTTGAAATCAAGATTAACATGGAGCTGAGATGTATGCCTGAAATAAAGTTTTGCATGTACTGAATATGTAAAGTATTTTAGATACTACAATGTTTTCTGTATTGCTAATATTTGGTGGAAATAAACGTTCCCCATTAAGTATTTCTTTGTTCTGGGCATGCCAGTGAAATTTGTTTCGTTTTGCCCTATGATGGACTACTACGGATTCTTCTTTGCGATCTCGTTGCTGTAACTACCGTGTTTCAGATTCCGTATGGCAGGCCACTTGCCAGTTTAATTGGCAAAATTTCTTTGTTGGTGTTTGGCCCGTGCGTTCCCGTATCCAATGCCATTGTCCGTAATAGTACCAATCAACCAGGTCCTCTCTGCAGCAGCTACTCCGCTGGGGACACGTGCGTTAGTAGAGCTGCGTTTCCGCGTTTGAAATAGTGATGTGTGTGTGGCGCAGTGTGAACGCTGCCGTTGCGTTCGTTGCACAGTTACAGGTGGAACCACAACTTGTGGCCGCCACTCGCGGTGAAGCAGACCACGGAGACGGCAGCTGCGCCACCATTCAGGGGCTGTCGCTGCGGCTCGTATACCTCCAGCATGCGCCACCGGCAGCGCTGCTAAGCGGCTACATCCGAAGGGGCGCTTAGCTTCCTCCCGCTCTGTGCCCTTTCATTGATAAACAACTGACAGCGTACGACGGGCAAGGCGAGAGAGGGCCGCGTACATTGCCTGTGTCTCAGTACTGTCTCCGACGGGGGGTCACTGTAACGAAACATCACTAGGTATTACTTGCAGCAGTGACCTAAGTGAAAATTCCAAATGTGATGGTCCGCGAAGTGTAGGATGGTGATATGTTCCCCTTCACAGTAAGCAGTGTGGTAAACTATGCCGTTACTAACTACCAAGGAGTAGCTACTGTCGAGGAATACACGGAACAAGGCCTGTCTCACGCCGCACGGACACGATGAACCTTATGTCCATTTTCTAGGTTCATTACAACAAAAGTAACTTAGAAATTGAAAAAAAAAACGAGACCGACGTCTGGAATTAAGCTCCGTGGACCACTTAATGATGTGTGGCCATCGTTGTATGGTATAACAAAATGATTTCCTCCCTTTCCTGATTCATTCGTGGATTATACAGGCGAGTGATGACTATTTGGGGCTGCCTCCGTATTCGCTCGAATTTCTCTGAGCTTGATGAAAAGTGCGTCGTTCTCCTTCCGGATTTTTCAGTCAACTCCATTAATCGTAGTGTATCCTATTTATCTTGATTACACCAAATAACTTTTCGTCCATAAACAAACTAAAATACATTTCAAGTAAATGTTGTTCAGCTAACAGGGTGATATTAACCAGCATAATTACCTTTATTGTAAATTTCTTCGTTACGAAGATATAGAGAGCAGTAGTCTTTTTTAAATAGCACCCTTTACATTATATTCGATAATCCACTTCCTCTTCTCAAGACTTATTCAAAAACGTATCACAGCAACTCGTTCACTTACTGGAGTTGACAGTAAACAAATTGAAGCACGATGATAATGCACACTATCCATTACTGTCCAGCTAACTTCAATTCTCCACAGATGAGAGCATTTCACCCTTCCCTTCGCTGGCTGGTGCACATCGTACACCTTGTACTGAAGACTGTGGACTGAACAACAGATGTGCATTTTCCATGTGTTTCCATCTGCTTATTGTCATCTTCAGCAAGTGGACAAGTTAGGTATAAATTTACAGCAGCTTTTGTCCGTAGACCTCCTGTTGCGCACTGTGTCTCTAACAGCGATACTAGTTGGGCATGATGCATTGGAACTTTAATTTCATGACCAGGAAGGTGCCACATCAGTCACATTCCACGATGGAAAAGGAGTTGTTGTTCAACGTTGACATAGAGCTCATTAGAAGCAACAGCAAAGTTTAACAGGATTGAGGATGAATCAGCCACTGAGTAAGGATCACCGCCGCGTATGAAAATATAACCGCATGTTAGTTGAAATCTGATCCTCCTGAATACAGCTCCAGCAAAATTTGAAGGAAGTATGATAGTTGGAGTCAATGAGCCTATGTAGTGGCCATAAGGCAGAGAATTTCAACGAAACTTCTACTGTCTTCTCTCTAGCTATGTCTGTTAGCACTGGAAGGAGCCACGCGGGGTAGCCGTGCGGTTTAGGAATCCTTGTAAGTTATTTAGATTAAGTAGTGTGTAAGCCTAGGGACCGATGACCTCCGCAGTTTGGTCCCATAGAACTTGCCACAAATTTCCAAAGCACTGGAAGGAGGATTTCATAATATCAACGTACCTGTACAAGACTGGCCCGCTCTTTGCGCAGATATGAATTCGAATGAACTCTAAGTAGATATTCTAGAGGCCTACCTTGATCCGACCACGACTATTTACGCCTTTATGCCTTGGTTATAGTTCTTCCTATGTAACTGGTTGTCGTTCTCCAAGAACCTGTTAGTTGTTTACCCCTGAATTAGATTTACATAACGGAGTAAAAGTAGCTACTACACGTAGCATTTTACACTTGACATGAACAGCGTATTGCACTATGGGGTAAGTGCCAGAGTGGATGCAAACAATGAACATTCTTTTAAATGATTAAAGATAGAATGGCAGCCTTTGCAGATCTAAGATTGCCTTGACGACTAACATTTCCTTGCCGCCAAGTCGTAATTAATTCTCCTTTTCTTTAGGGTGGCGAGAGCTGCCTGTCGGTGAAAGCAACCGAAGAGAAAAAGATTAAACGAGCTCCTGAAAGAAAAAGTAATCGATTGCTGCGACGAAATGAGATAATCCTCTTAAATTAGCATTCTTATTTAAAGGGCGGGCGATAAATCATGATAAGGAGTTATTTATACGAAACCTTTCAAAGAATTAAGACCCCTCTGTTGTACATTCCGGGACTTCCTGACAGTTTGATACCACGGCTGTATGTAAGTACTAAATATGCACGCGATGTAGAGCAGCAAGTGCACAATTAAGCAACGTAGATGAGTGCAAAACGTACTTCAGTCAAAGATTATTTAGAGAACGTGAAAGGTGTTAACGTCAAATTTTTGTGCCGTAACATTTCTCATCAGAGTTACTGTAGCCCCCCCCCCCTCCTCCCCTATCCCTGCTCACCATTCTTATTCGAAGCGAATAGACTTCAGTAGGGGAGAATCACTTACGTAAGTCAAGATATTTCTCAATTTTTCGCATATTCGAAGCTATAGTACGGAGTATCAAATAAAAAGTGTATTTTTTGTCGCCTGGGACTTATCCGTGATCCTTTTGTATACAAAAAGGCTTATTTTTCTATCTATTGATCGCTGCTTAATTATTTCAAAATTACTGTCTTTGGGCAATGCTGCCCATCTTTAGATCATATTTCAGAGTCAAAATGTAACCTGTCGTAAAGGACCTGACAGTTCACTCTCATATTCGTATATACTCGACAGTTTACACATAAATTTTTTTGTACTTTTAGTGCAATTTCTCTCTGCCTACATTTATTGCGTGGATATGGGCCTATATCTTAGACATTGTCAAAATGAACTATAAACTTGTTTTTGGTGTATTATAATGCGCTTAAGAGAACGGTTTCATATATTTGTACATTTTTTTTTTTGTCTGAGTGACTAAACGACTTCGTGTAAAGGATAGTAACTTGACCTTCCACTTTCTGTGGATGCCAGGGAAACACCGGATTCTCTGTGTGGGGTGGTAAAAAATTACTGGAGAGTTTATGTCATTAATGTTGATTGCTTAAATGCTATTAAATGTGCATATTTGAAAACGTCTACTTAAGCCCATTATGAGACACTAAACATTATACCTTTAATCACGTAGATTTTCTTTTAATATGCAGGATTTCGGTTGTTTCCTAGTCTAGCGGTAACTGCGGTTGACAACGAGTCCGTTAGAAGTGCAGCACAAGTCGTTTTACGTAATCTACGAGAAATATGGCCCCTCCCCCCTGAACCATGGATCTTGCCGTTGGTGGGGAGGCTTGCGTGCCTCAGCGATACAGATAGCTGTACCGTAGGTGTAACCACAACGGAGGGGTATCTGTTGAGAGGCCAGACAAACTTGTGGTTCCCGAAGAGGGGTAGCAGCCTTTTCAGTAGTTGCAGGGGCAACAGTCTGGATGATTGACTGATCTGGCCTTGTAAAACTAACCAAAACGGCCATGCTGTGCTGGTACTGCGAACGGTTGAAAGCAAGGGGAAACTACAGCCGTAATTTTTCCCGAGGGCATGCAGCTTTACTGTATGGTTAATGATGATGGCGTCCTCTTGGGTAAATTAGTCCCCCTTTCGGAACTCCGGGCGGGGACTACTCAAGAGGACATCGTTATCAGGAGAAAGAAAACTGGCGTTCTACGGATCGGAGCGTGGAATGTCAGATCCCTTAATCGGGCAGGTAGGTTAGAAAATTTAAAAAGGGAAACGGATAGCTTAAAGTTAGATATAGTGGGAATTAGTGAAGTTCGGTGGCAGGAGGAACAAGACTTTTAGTCAGGTGAATACAGGGTAATAAATACAAAGTCAAATAGGGGTAATGCAGGAGTAGGTTCAATAATGAATAAAAAATAGGAATGCGGGTAAGCTACTACAAACAGCATAGTGAACGCATTATTGTGGCCAAGATAGACACGAAGCCCACGCCTACTACAGTAGTACAAGTTTATATGCCAACTAGCTCTGCAGATGACGAAAAAATTGAGGAAATGTATAATGAAATAAAAGAAATTATTCAGATAGTGAAGGGAGACGAAAATTTAATAGTCATGGGTGACTGGAATTCGGTAGTAGGAAAAGGGAGAGAAGGAAACGTAGTAGGTGAACACGGATTGGGGGTAAGAAATAAAAGAGGAAGCCGCCTGGTAGAATTTTGCACAGAGCATAGCTTAATCATTGCTAACACTTGGTTCAAGAATCATAAAAGAAGGTTGTATACATGGAAGAAGCCTGGAGATACTGGCAGATTTCAGATAGATTATATAATGGTAAGACAGAGATTTTGGAACCAGGTTTTAAATTGTAAGACATTTCCAGGGGCAGATGTGGACTCTGACCACAATATATTGGTTATGAACTGTAGATTGAAACTGAAGAAACTGCAAAAAGGTGGGAATTTAAGGAGATGGGACCTGGATAAACAGAAAGAACCAGAGGTTGTAGAGAGTTTCAGGGAAAGCGTAAGAGAACAAATGGCAGGAATGGGGGAAAGAAATACAGTAGAAGAAGAATGGGTAGCTTTGAGGGATGAAGTAGTGAAGGCAGCCGAGGATCAAGTAGGTAGAAAGACGAGGGCTAGTAGAAATCCTTGGGTAACAGAAGAAATATTTAATTTAATTGATGAAAGGAGAAAATATAAAAATGCAGTAAATGAAGCAGGCAAAAAGGAATACAAAGGCCCCGGGAGTAGACAACATTCCATTAGAACTACTGACGGCCTTGGGAGAGCCAGTCCTGACAAAACTCTACCATCTGGTGAGCAAGATGTATGAGACAGGTGAAATACCCTCAGACATCAAGAAGAATATAATAATTCCAATCCCAAAGAAAGCAGATGTTGACAGATGTGAAAATTACCGAACTATCAGTTTAATAAGTCACGGCTCCAAAATACTAACACGAATTCTTTACAGGCGAATGGAAAAACTAGTAGAAGCCGACCTCGGGGAAGATCAGTTTGGATTCCGTAGAAATGTTGGAACACGTGAGGCAATACCGACCCTACGGCTTATCTTAGAAGCTAGACTAAGGAAACGCAAACCTACGTTTCTAACATTTGTAGACTTAGAGAAAGCGTTTGACAATGTCGATTGGAATACTCTCTTTCAAATTCTGAAGGTGGCAGGGGTAAAATATAGGGAGCGAAAGGCTATTTACAATTTGTATAGAAACCAAATGGCAGTTATAAGAGTTGAGGGGCATGAAAGGGAAGCAGTGGTTGGGAAGGGAGTGAGACAGGGTTGTAGCCTCTCCCCGATGTTATTCAATCTGTATATTAAGCAAGCAGTGCAGGAAACAAAAGAAAAATTCGGAATAGGTATTAAAATCCATGGAGAAGAAATAAAACCTTTGAGGGTCGCTGATGACATTGTAATTCTGTCAGAGACAGCAAAGGACTTGTAAGAGCAGTTAAACGGAATGGATAGTGTCTTGAAAGGAGGATATAAGATCAACAAAAGCAAAACGAGGATAATGGAATGTAGTCGAATTAAGTCGGGTGATGTTGAGGGTATTAGATTAGGAAATGAGACACTTAAAGTAGTGAAGGGGTTTTGCTATTTGGTGAGCAAAATAACTGATGATGGTTGAAGTAGAGAGGATATAAAATGTAGACTGGCAATGGCAAGGAAAGCGTTTCTGAAGAAGAGAAATTTGTTAACATCGAGTATAGATTTAAGTGTCAGGAAGTCGTTTCTGAAAGTATTTGTATGGAGTGTAGCCATGTATGGAAGTGAAACATGGACGATAAATAGTTTAGACAAGAAGAGAATAGAAGCTTTCGAAATGTGGTGCTACAGAAGAATGCTGAAGGATAGATGGGTAGAACACATAACTAATGAGGAGGTGTTGAATAGGATTGGGGAGAAGATAAGTTTGTGGCACAACTTGACTAGAAGAAGGGATCGCTTGGTAGGACATGTTCTGAGGCATCAAGGGATCACCAATTTAGTATTAGGGGGGCAGTGTGGTGGGTAAATATCGTAGAGGGAGACCAAGAGATGAATACACCAAGCAGATTCAGATGGAAGTAGGTTGCAGTAGGTACTGGGAGATGAAGAAGCTTCCACAGGATAGAGTAGCATGGAGAGCTGCATCAAACCAGTCTCAGGACTGAAGACCACAACAACAACAACACGAGAAATATAATCAGCACAGATGGATTGGGTTTGCATCCCACTTATCCTGAATGCCTGTCCATTGTGCTGATCAATGTGTCGGCTTATTCAGTAAGCTTCTCCGAAGAAAACTAGTTTGCATTCTATGTTAGCAACGGTAAGCTTTCTTCTTCTGTTTTCATGGTCAGTGCTTGTCAATCTGTGAATTATTTCGAACCATCGTGTACTTTTTACAACCAACCTTAAACTCTTCGCATTGATTTCATATTACTTATGTCAAATAATTTTCAATCAGTAATGATTCTGTTGCGATTAGTCTACCACTAACTCACAAAACTAACATGTTATAATAATAGTACATAAAAGGCACCAACATGCTACATGCAATTCATTCTTCTTCTCAGTATACGTTGCTTAGTATTTTTAAGAGTTAAATACTTCACACTAACCTTCTTAACATTCAAAGTTTGTGTCTCCCAGTTCGACCCACTATGATTCCTGTCACTGAGCGATGTGGTGCAGTGGTTAGAACACTAGTCTTGCATTCGGGAGGACGACGGTTGAAACCCCCGTTGGTCCATCCAGATTTAGGTTATCCGTGATTTCCCTAAACTCCAGGCAAATGCCCGGAAACAACGTCCTGATAGGGGAAACAAGTAAATGTTCAACATATTTTGCGTGCTGATAAAAAGGGCAGTCACACTAACCACTGATGCCCATTTTGAAGCACATCCGCATCATTAGGGTGCTGTTTAAAAGGAGGGTATATCACTCATATCCCAAATCAACGAGACAACTATCTGTTGCAGTCTATGCTTAGTGAGAAATGAAACTTGGTAAAATTGCAGTTGAACATATAGGAAATATTTTGACATCGCTTATACTTGACCGATATGTTTTTTTCTCAAATGCAGCACCCCTAATTTTTTCCTCGCTCGTTCTCTGACATGCTGTCCTGTATACAATGAATATGAAGGTGACACTATAACTTAAAATGTCACTGCATTGTGCATGGACTTTTCCACTGTTTCAACCAATAAGAATATCTTTATATGATAGACATCAGACGAAAATATTTTTTTCTTAATGTCCAGTAATTTAAGCGAAAAGGTTTTTAAGGCCTGTCACTTATAACAGTAACAACGCAATGCCAAACAACTTTTTTGGTTACAAGTAGCATATTGTCCAAATAAAACAACAGAGCGTTCTCTAAGTACCCATGTTATCTCACGTCTCAAGTTTAAGATAAATCCATGACAGCTATTCATCAAAACATTATTTTCAAAACAGTCGACATAACTTGTCGTTAGCAATGGAATATGTATCAATGTCCCAGTAGAAATATAATACAACGGTCCTAAAAATCGTGTACATCATATACCTATATGAGTGAACCATTTGTTTTATTTTACTAATGTATCAATGAGGAAGGAGATAAATATGAATATGGCAACAGCACCCTTAAATTTCTGATTCCCGTTAAATTAGGGCAGTTTTCCTTCTTTCTTCACACTCAATAATACTTCGCTACTCGAGCAAACCTTGTGCTAAGACACTAAAGTAGTGAGTGGAGGGCGGAATTAGTTTTGAAATTAGGTAAGGTTAAAGCTACACGTCTCTCTGACGTCAACATAATGTAGAATACAAGGTATAATACCCTTAATCATATTATCCGGAAGCAGTTCCGAAAGGATGGTCGGGGTGGCCGAGCGGTTCTAGGCGCTGCAGTCTGGAACCGCGCGACTGCTTCGGTCGCAGGTTCGAATCCTGCCTCGGGCATGGATGTGTGTGATGTCCTTAGGTTAGTTAGGTTTAAGTAGTTCTAAGTTCTAGGGGACTGATGACCTCAGAAGTTAAGTCCCATAGTGCTCAGAGCCATTTTTAGTACCGAAAGCGAATATAGTGAGTTATTAACAGGAACTGTTTAAAAGCATTCCTCTTGAAATTGACTGGTGTGACAAAACGTTCACACCTGCAGGTGGTGTGTAATTTGAGAAACTAGCGCGAGCTGCTGCTGTTGTTGGCTGACCGTCCTCGGGTTGCCGATAGCAGCTACCAGCTGGCATTGTGCGTAATCGAGTAGAGCCAGGGACGCAGGGCGTGCTCCGAAACGACAACTAATCAAGGGCTCGCTCCCATTTACAATTCATGAGGATTAGAGCGCAGAGGGAAAAGTTGGCGCTCCAACGCAAACAACAGGCGCGTGGCATGCGGTACGCTGATGCCTGTTTTGTTCGGGCTGGTGGCTGCGTTCAAACGCAGCGACATCATTCGGATAACGGCCAGCGCACACAACGTGAGGACGACCAACTCAGGAACAGCTGGTATACCTCACATACTGGTCCGTTTCAAATTGACACTCTCACTGGAAACCTAACCACGTATTTCACTAACGTCAGAGGTAACTGGACTGTAGGGCATGTATTCTTAACTGAAGACTTCATGCCTGGTTTGGATAGTTCACGATCTCTAACTTCGGAGGTCTAAACACAATAATTTATTTCATTAACTGATTTATTCGAATAATACTTGTAATTCCCAACTGATTCCCGTAACTGCACCCATACTGTTCATTTTATACACTCTAGGGTAAGCGACAAATTTGTATATTCTTGGAAGTTTAGTAAATACAGTTCTTCAGTTCACTGTCCTACTGGACGTTAAAATTCGCGTTGTTAATGCAATTTGCAATTTTCCTGTGTCTCCAGAATTCCATAATTTAATTCAATTAATCTCAGTTTTTAAAAATACACTTCTCACTTGCCATTCTGGCACTAGTCTTCATCCAAACACTTCTCTGTGTCGAATATTAACACACTTGGCAGATACCATACTCGCTCGTCACCCAAAATAGAAGTATATAGTCCAATTCACAGGTAAACTCCATTCGAGGCATCGTCACCCACGCTGAACAAGGTAACGCAATGGTTAGGACAATACATTCTAATTAGGGAGACTGACGGTTCAAATCCGCGTCCAATCATCCTCATTTAGGTTTTCCGTAATTTCCTTTAACTCGCTCGAGCAAATTTCGGGACGGCCCGTCTAAAGGTGCACGATCGATCTGTTTCCACATGCTTGAAACAATCACGACTTGTGCTCCGACTGTAATAACCACGATGTCGACGGTACATTAAAACCTCTTCTTCCTCGCTACCTTTCGTCCTTATGCACAAACTTACAAATGATCAACGACCCCTGCACAATCGAGAAGCGCTCGACCACGTCCAGAACCAGAGCGGCACACCACCAGAAAAATGAACAAGAGGCTGCAGTGAGAAGAAGTGCTCCTACCATCAACCAGGAAAATCGCAGTTTAGAGTGATTTTTTCATTTGAGAGCAGTTTATAGGAAGATGCGACTAAACTGACAGACAATACTTTTATTAAGATGGCTAGAAACAGTCTTTCAATTGCTCAAATTTTGTGACAGTTTAAGAAACTAACAGACAGCAGTTCCAAGGCAGTATCCTACATGTTCTCAAACGAAAACAGGAGGAAAGAGACAATCAGTCATGTGGAAGTACCTGAAGCTATATCAAGCATGTCTCACACAATGTGGATGCCCTAATTATTTAAGAAAAGATAGAAGAGGTTGAAATGAGTTTTTTGCATTTGATCATTTGATAGCAAAAAGTGGGCGGTTACATCGCAGTACATTCAGTACTCGCGAAAAGAGAAGTGATGTTTGGGTTTTTAATGTTTGGTCCGGAACGCTTCGCGCCGAAAGACACGAAATCTGCAAAACGTGACGGTGAAGCCTACCAGCATTAAGAGTTTGATTTAATTTTTAGTGTGCTGCTTGACTATTTTTTTTTTCAAAACGTTTCACTCCAAAACCTGACATACGACAGGACGCTATTGAATGGAATGGGTAGGATAGGTTCAGCAGAATATGAGCTCAGGATAAACCCAGGTAATACGAAAGTAATGTTCAATATAGAAGAAGAAAAGTGACTTCTTTATGTCGAAATAAGAAATACTGCAGTCGCGAATGATGTGAAACAATTCCGCTACCTCAAAAGAAAGATTAATCTGAACGAGTGAAACAGGGAAGAATGTAGTAGATTTGCCCAAGCGAAGGGTGCGTTCTTCAGAAAAAGAGTCCTATGGTATCAGATATGGAAGTGGGATTGATGAAGCTTGTGTAGTTGGAGGTCGGAGCGAGGCATCGTATGTAAGCGAAACATCGACTATAGGGGATCCAGAGAAGAAAACAATGTGAATCGTGGCGCTATCGAAGACTGTCGCAAAGTAGACATGTGCGATATGACAGGAACAGGCACAATACAAGAACAGACGAAAAAAAAACTCTAATGAAAACCATATACAAAGGAAGATCGGGGTTTATCATTAGTGGCGGAGTAGAAGCTAGGATCTGCAATAGTTGGAGAAAAAATTATAAGCTTCCTTTTCAAAAGAACCATCCAAGATTTTCCTTAAATGATTTCGAAAATCCATGGAGAATTTAAATCTGCTAAGTGGATCTAGAAGCTTAATCACTAAGTCACTTTACTTAGTAAAACCTTCTATCAGTTTCAACATACTTAGATTCTAAAAATGAAGTGAACTGGAACGTCTGATACAGCGTCGTCAAATCAGTTAACTGGCATCGGAAGATATGGTCAAGTGAAGAAACCGCAGGGGCACAAAAGAGGTGGAGGATGCAGCTAGTTGTCTCGGCTACTGTGGGAGTCAGGGACAACTCGATCTAGGACGGAAATAAGTTGCGATGGCCGCTGGCTGTATTCCAAAGTGGTCCATACTTACACTTGCAAGATTAATAGAACTCTTTATTTTTGAACAGGAAAGAAACATAACTTAACTTCTCATTATGCATCCTGCATGCAACTCCTTTTATACACTATTTCTACTCTCAGGACGCAGGCTAAGTATCGAATTCTAGTTACTCACAAGGGACACTCCCCAACGCAGACACTCACATCCAGTGGTGAGAGCCCCAGTGGACAGCCCGTCAAAAAATGAACGCAGATCAAGCATGAAAACAGCAAGAAGGTGTACTGCACTGTGAAAGAAAGCAAAAGAGAAACAGCGAACGGTCGAAGAACAAGTGTAATGTAGAGCAGCAAGGAAGTGAAATGGCGTCGTGGGTAAGTGGTTATGGTGTTGCTCAACCAAGCGGGCGAGCGGTGTTCAAACCTCTCTTATGCAAACTTTTTGCGCTGTTCGCTTTATTTTAATTTGTGTCTGTATCGTGGTGTAACGTCCGTTTGCAACAACGGGGTGTAAGATATGAGCCTATAAAGATAGTTGAATCTGTACAACTATTCCGTCAGCCGGCCTGTGTGGCTGAGTGGTTCTAGGGGCTTCAGTCTGGAACCGCGCGACCGCTACGGTCGCAGGTTCGAATCCTGCCTCGGGCGTGGATGTGTGTGTTGTCCTTAGGTTAGTTAGGTTTAAGCAGTTCTAAGTTCTGGGGGACTGATGACCTCAGATGTTAAGTCCCATAGTGCTCAGAGCCATTTGAACCTTTTTTTTTTTTAACTATTCCATTAGCAACTGAAAGAAAGTGGCTTTCGAATGAGAACCGCAAAAGTTTGACGACAAGGCGACAATTCAACAGAATCCTCCACCGTAAAACACGTCTGGTGTGTCATATACGGCATTAGTGTCGTATGCTAGAAATCTCCCATCGACGCACCTACTTTATACGACTGATAAGTGAGTGAGATATTACAACGAAATGAATACTCCTAGCTGCATACAGGCGTTGACATAAGTCAACGGGGACAGTTGAACATGTGTGTCCCGACCGGGACTCGAACCCGGGATCTCCTGCTTACGTGGCAGACACACTATCTATCAGAGCCAACGAGGACACAGAGCATAGTGCGACTGCAGGGACTTATCTCTGGCACGCCTCCCGCTAGACCCAGATTTCCAACTTATTGTCCTGCACTATATTCATAGTGAGACTCATTACTCGCGGCTTCTTGCCGATTCCCGTAAGAGTTCGGGCACTGCTTGTGCATCCGCACAGAAGAAGAAGATGGTCAAATGGCCGTTGAGTCACGTCTTCTTGCCCGATATAGGTGTTCGTATGAATGTGAACGTGATCACTCCCAAGGAAATGACGAAAACATAATAGTTTGTCACATAAGCTGCAACAAATGAACACAACAGTTTCACAATCACACAGTTTCTCTGTACTGTGTCAAAGCATATGTTTTTAAAATTTTTCAAGTTGCGTTCCGTTTTGGCAGTCTTCGTTTATTTGTTGTTTTCATTTCTGTGAGACGTCTATGTGGTATCTCACCTGCTCTCACTATTCATCACACTGATTTGCAACGGTAACGTATTCAAACCACATGACTCATATTCTATAACCAATGTATACCATGACAACTGCCAAGACTAGAGAAAGAGCAAACATTTCATTAACCGGACTGACTGTTCATAATGCTGTTAAAAAATTGCACAAGCGATTTTAGAACACAGATCGCTTGCTTGGCAGTCCAACACCACGACTTCTTACCCACGACACTGTGGCTGTCTCAGGCTGCTCTTTATCGCACTTCTTGTACTTGCACCGTTCACTGTTTCAAGTTTGCTTTTTTCACAGTTGAGTGCACTTTCCTCCTTTTCTCATGCGTGATCTATGTGCAGTTTTTGACGGACTTTCCACTGGGCCAAATTACCACTTAACCTGAGGGGGGGGGGGGGGAGGGGAGGAGGGTCGCGATGGGCAGTTTCCTTGACAGTACTGATCTGCGACCGAACTGGGCCCTACTAGCGGTGAGTGGCTCGTCAAATCAGCGCTGACAGAATGCGCAAAATTCTGTCTTCCTGCAGGTGTGGGGCGGACCACTGTTTCCTTGGCGCGCGGGTCAGCGCCTTCTTAATGCCGTTTCGCAGTGCTACGCTCGTCGGTGTGGAGTCGATGCTTTAGGACTGCACACAACACAACTCACCCCATCGAATGGCCAAATATTTTCGAAAACTGTCGTTGTATATTATTCTAGTCTGGGACACGAATGCGGACTTTTCTTTTCAAGGATATTGGCGTTGCCATCTGGCGCATCCGAGCAGGGCTCTCAGGTCATCGTGTTCTCTACCAATACGTGCTAGCGTGATGGCTCTATGGAAATAAGCGTACGGCATTGTGGGAGTCCCCCATTCGCGGGCAAGTACTTATTGCATTCGACGCCACACTGGGCGACTTGCGCGTCGGAGAAGGGGTGAAATGGTGATGAGGACAACACAACACCCAGCGCCTGAGCGGAGAAAATCACCTGCCCAGCCGGGAATCGAACACGGGCCCTTGGGCGTGGCATTCCGCCATGCTGGCCCCTCAGCTAACAGGGGTGGACGTGATGACTCGATGAGGAGATATGAACACGAGGGGGGAAAAAGTGTGTGGAAAGGGAAGTTAGGGATAGGAAAAACCGATCGGTTAAAAACAATACCGGTAATTTCGTTCTAAATAACTGGTATTTTTAGGTATTTCGTTGGTCTCGGTTATAACAGGTGTTTATTTTAATTTTTACTAATAACTGAGTAAAAAACCGAACTATCAATTAGCTGTAGAATAGCGCTACAATTTTTCTTCTAAATAAAACGTTTTTTTTTAAAAAAAAGGGAGTGATTTTTCTACGTAGTTTGAATTGGTATGAGACACAGCGTTATTAAAGAAAATGGGAAAAGGGTTCAGTGCTATTATAACAACAATACCGACAGAAACGAGTAACAAACCCTGGTATAAGAATTGGTACAGCAATGCTGAGGTAATAACAATGTGCCTGTTGCCGTGTGTTGTGCCTTAACGTACGCGTGTGCGTGCAGTGTGCAAGACCTGACCTCTCCTGGTCTCCTCGCTGTCGTCACCGGCCATCTGTTGTATTGCAGACTGGCACCAACCCTATTCTGGAAATATTTTTACGAAGTGACATAGTAATGCAGTACAGTGCTCCAACTGCTTTAAAGGATCAAAGATTTGTTTCCCATTTCCGTGAAATAACAGAATAGGATGGTAATTGTGGTAAAAGCGATAGATCAAAAACTTAAGAACAGTACATTAGCAGTATACAAAACAAATTGAAAGTAACAGATCTATCTACATAATACACCTTTATTCGCTTCCAACCCTTGCAAACCAACAAATTAACACGAGAAACAGAATTCTTCAACCTGAGTTTTCATCCTTGAACAGTGACTATTCGTATTTCCGAAGCAGTGGTGCGATCCCAGATTACACAATGATTTTTGACCAGATTTTCAAAAACTTAAAATCGGTAAGAGGATATTGGTGATTTCTTGTGATACAGTATTCAGTCATTTATCACTGTTTGAGAAAATCAATGTGGGTAGGCTAAATCTTCTTTTTATTTCCCTGTTTGATTTCATATTTAGAATCTAAGTATGTTGAAACTGAGAGAGTCAAAATTTTTCAATATTTGTTTGATTTCTACGCATATTACAGGGAATAACAGAAACAAAAGATCGAAAATCGGTTGTTTGAGAACTCGATTGTTTTGAGCGATTTCAACAGTCAGGTTAAACTGGCGTCGAAAACAACCGATATAACCAAAACCCTGTTGTTTCAGCGATTACCGCCAAACGTAGGGGAGTGAGAGATGAGCAGTATTATGAGGGATTGTTTTCTTGATGCAACAGTCATCAGCGTCATGTTTGTTGTGTCCAATTCTCATCTTCTGTTGAACTCTTAGAGTCGATTATCGTGGTGATTAACGGCAGCGATTTTGTCCTTGGGTATTTATTATGTGTTATAGAAAATGAATTCATCTAGTGTTAGAAGAAACGGAATTGTGGATAGTGTTACATGCGTGTCGTGTTTCAAGATACCGTAGAGAGAGAAGTAGAATATTGATCGCTAAGGCATTGATAAGGAAAAGACAGAGACAAAATGGCTCTGAGCACTATGGGACTCAACTGCTGAGGTCATTAGTCCCCTAGAACTTAGAACTAGTTAAACATAACTAACCTAAGGACATCACACACACCCATGCCCGAGGCAGGATTCGAACCTGCGACCGTAGCGGTCTCGCGGTTCCAGACTGCGGCGCCTAGAACCGCACGGCCACTTCGGCCGGCAAAAGACAGACACAGAGAGAGAGAAGAGCAAGTGAAGTACATGTATGAACCAGGCACAGAACAAACTGGCAACGACGTGCAGTATTCTCAAAATCACTCTGGGCCGAACGCTTCACGTGCCCGACTTTCTTTCTGTAAGCAACACAAATCCGCTAAGAAGAGCTTTGTCGAGCTTGTAGAGTGGAAGAAAAGAACTACAGGTTTGAGTCGGACTGTGAGGCACTCCTGGATGGCTCCGAGGTTAACAGAATTATACGCTAAAGTCTGTTTCGGGCCTTACTTTTCACTAGAGGTTAAGTTTTAAGAGGACGAAAAGTATCAAAAACCATAATTGGTTCTGTGTTCCAGTAATAAACTATTAGAGAGGCAGATAAGAATCAATTTAGCGACGTGTCTGTGACAAACCAGCATATATAAATACTACCTACATCTGGCAAACGGAGCGCACTTGAAACAACAGTCTATACGATTCCACACGAACTCTGCTTGCTCTTACTTTGTTTTCGTGGTGTTTCAGCGAGGTTTAGTCTGTGTTGGTGGCGGTAGGATCGTTCTGCATTTTGTTACAAATGCTGATTCTCGAAGGTTTTCCAACATTGTTTAGTGAAAAGTAAAATCATCTTCGTTCCTCAGATACCTACTTGAGTTGAAGGAGCACTTCCGTAACACTCGGGTGTTGGTCGGACCTGCCGGTAGCAAATCTGTCAGCGCGCTCCTGAATTGCTTGATGATATCCTTTAGCCGGGCCTGGTGGCGACCTCGCACACTGGAGCAGTACTCAAGAACGGATCGCGCAAATGATGTGTACGCAGCTTCCATTGTAGATGATCTACACTTTCTTAGAATTCTCCCAATAAACCGAAATCGACCACACATTTTCCGTGCAATCGACCTAATGTGTTAGTTGCATTGCATTTTCCTTTGCCGGCCAGAGTGGCCGAGCGGTTCTAGGCGAGTCAGTCTGGAACCGCGCGACTGCTACTGTCGCAGGTTCGAATCCTGCCTCGGGCATGAATGCGTGTGGTGTCCTTAGGTTAGTTAGATTCAAGAAGTTCTAAGTTATAGGGGACTGATGACCTCAGAAGTTAAGTCCCATAGTGTTCAGAGCCATTTGAACCATGTTCCTTTGCAACGTTACGCCTAGGTACGAGAGCGTGCTGAAAAGTAATGCCTGCGAAAATTTACATAAAAATGAACACATTTTCCCACCGACAGACCAGTTCGTTGATACCGTCACTGCGGGACATTTGACTTTGTTAACGGAGCCACACCGTCACCTCTGCTCGCACCGCTTCATCTTTATTAAAGTGTAGTCTTCGAAAGTGTTCTTTAAGTTTTGGAGACAGTTGTCGTACGTGGCATCTACTCTGAGCTCTGTCCCACACGTTGAGGATAGCACCACAGTTTCTTCATTACGAGCACCAACAACCCGCACTCGCGCATTAATGATGTCGATACAGTCATCGCCGTACACATCTTTCATTCTTCTATGAATTTCAGTTGGAAGTATGTTTTCTGCCGTTAGAAACCGATTACAGAACGTTGTTTATCACGCACAGACATAGTTACGTCACACGCCGCCATATTAGATGCACCAATTCGGAGCCCTTCTAGCGGCAGCGGGTTCCTTGTCTCAGCGAAACAGAATAAAAAAATCGGGGACGCTACTTTACAGCACTCTCGGCGTGACTGCATCAGGCAGCACGTCACTAATACATTACAGGATTCCTTTTCCTACTCACGGCATTAACTTACATCTCCCCACATGTATAGTAAGCTGCCATTTACCATATAAAATAGAAATTCTACCCAGGTGGTCTTGTATTCTCCGACAGTCAAAGAAGACACGTTCTTATACACTACAGCGTCATCAGCAAACAGTCGCAGATTGCTGCTCATCTTGAAAGGGTACAGTACCGCCCGACATTGATAATAGGTACAACATACTTCATTATTTTTGTCAGAACAACACATTTTTTTGTAAAATAACTCAATTTCAATTAATACAGCGAAGCCGGATACCAGTGTGGGAAAGAATGACAATTTATTTATTTAATTGATCACATGTGCACTCCCACAAAGTAAATCCCTACATCCAGTTTGGTGAGATCTGTGAAATGAATGAATGTATGGTCGTCTGTTAACTGCAGATAGTGAATGTGAATATATGGTCATCTTTGAGACGATCCTTTGGCCACCTTTGGTGGGGCTAAAGAGATGAAATTTACCTGAGCTTTGAGCGCCTGAAATGTGGCTGACCAATACGGTAGCAAGGTGCTCCCCCACTTCGGCAGAGGTGCGAGAGGACCTGAGAACGGCCATGTTTCGGCACTCTGCTGCTGGATCTTGTGCTGTTAAGACCTGTCTTAGTTGTGCTCTGTAGAGACAAAAGAGTGGAGACATGGTATGCATGTGGAATATTTAAGAGTAGTTTGAAATAATAATTTCTCTATTTCAGGAACTTTTGTGGGGAGAATTAAATGTCAGGCAGGTAATATTAATGGGATCATAGTAATCTTTGGAAGTGACCAACGGTCACAATGAAAACGCGTGTAGCAATAAGTTGAAATACTTCCGTGTGCTTAAGTTAAGCTGAATTACTAGCGTGTGTACAATAAGTTGAAACATTTAAGAAATAGCGTGTGTACTATAAGTTGAAGTATTTAAGAAATAGCGTGTGCAGGACTTGAAATTCGAGGCGAGTACTTCCACGTGGTGAGTACTGTGTGAGGCTCAATCTGTCTATGAGACAAAGGATAAAGAGAAGTACTCGTCCATGGTATCAGTTGAGGACTCGTGTGTGTGATGAATATGTTCTTAATATTACTTTGCGAGATATGTTTCCGTGTGACGCTTGATTCAAACTATAACACTCTGAGAGAGAAACAAGGTGAGTCAGACGTCTATCCAGCAACGCCACTTGGCTTGCATTGCACAGGAAGACGTGCATATATCTCCAGAGTTCATAGTAGGAAAGTAGAATTACGAAGTGGGGCTGTGTCGTGTGAAACTGGGATAAATATTAATTGAAGTGGGAAAGCTGAAAGTGATAATGTTGTGACTATTCCCTGTGTAGCATTTCATGTTGTAGTGTGGTGTATGTCATGTAATTTAAGTATGTGTGGTTTACATGGGAGAGTAGCAAGGTAGTTTCAAAAGATTAGTGGGTTATGCTTGTTCCTTCTGTACTGCTCGGTCTGGAGGAAAGTTACGTGATGATGATTGTGAGAGTCGAAGTGTGAGATATAATAAAAGATCCACCATCCTATCCAGAAAGTGCACTGTAGCGTTAAATAATTACGAAACCATAAGGTAGAGATTCACCAATGTAAAGCCATGCCCACTGGGCGGAATTTCTCATGTGTTATTGTTGTAGGTTATAGAATTTGTGTGTTTAGGTTATAGAATTTATCTGAATAAATAAGATAGTGAAAAGAAAAAGATTGGTGGACTTTTCCTTCGAATTGTATGTTGTCATGATGTCCCGAATTTATAATGTGTGCGCCATTCATATTCAGTGCGGTGGCCACGTGTTGATAAAAGCCGTTAAATAAAAGACAAAAAGAAAATGTGGTATTGCCAGTGCGTAGTGAACAGTCAGAGTTCTGTAAATTACTGATAGTCATATGTGCGTTTCCGTTGCGTATTATTCATACAGGAGGATAATTTGTAACTTAATTGTGAGTACGAGAGTTCATGTTACTCGATAAATAAGAATGAATCCACTCGCTTGGCAGACCACTCATCTTGCAGGCCTGACTGCTTGATGCCACAGTATGAGCAAGGCATGAGGGTGCCTCTCAATCTTATCCGTCAGATCATACGCGTACCTATAGAGGGAACAGCAGCGGTCCTATCACTCTCGCCTGGGGCTTTCCTGACCATACCCTTGTCTTCGACGAACAATCGTCACCGAGGCAACTTGCTGGGTTCTATTACTAAAGCAGTCTTCGGTCTACTCACATACATGAGAACCCACACCCTGTGCTAGGACCTTTGTTAACAGTCTGCAGTGTAGCATTGTGTCAAACGCTCTTTGGAAACCTAGTAACATGAATTCTTCCTGTTGCTCTTCATCCACGATTCGCGGCACATCGTGCAATAAAAGGGCTAGTTGAGTTTTGAACGAGCGACAATTTCTAAATCATTGTTGATTTGTAGATATAAACTTTGCTCCGTCAAGTAATTTTATTATATCCGAACTCTGAACATGATCAAGAATTCTGCAGCAAACCGATGTCAAGGAAACTAGTCTCAAATTTTGCGGGCTCGTTCTTTCGTCCTTCTTATGTGCGAACGTTTCTTGTGCTTCTTTCCAGTCACTTTGAACTTAAAGTTGGTAGAGTGGTTCGTGAAAAATGCACTCTCAGTATAGAGCCAATTCTTGTGTACTCCAATAGTAACAATTTTTAATCAAAATGTTAATATGTGAATTTTCGAAGTATATTGAAATACAGAACCTGTTATATTAAAAACTAAGATACACATTATTGATGTTGTGCAACATCTGTACTGTGTATTTCAGTTTTTAGTACGTCTATGTTCGTCCAAGTTAAGTTGGAAACGTGAGTACACTATAATTTGGAATTGGTATCCTTGTGAAGAGAACTGTTTAAGGGTCAAAGTGAAGCCTTTCAGCCATTTATTTAGCGACCAGTTTCGTTATCCAGTATGGCAGAGCAGGTGAAAGTAACAAAGGTCCAACATGGCGAGTTAAGAGTACTGGACCCATTTTGTCTTTTCCCTGAAGATCCCTGCCGCAGGCACACAACTGGAGAGGAAGATACTGGGTAGTTTCTCTGCCAGGACGTCGCCCAAAACGGGCGAAGCCACCCTGTGTCGGGAAACAGTGTCATCTACCTATCCCAATTACAGAAATGTTTTTACTGAAAAATACATATTGATTGAGTTGTAAAAGATGTTCCCAATTCGCCCCGCTATCAGATTTTACGTATGTACTAAACGTTCAAAAATACAGAAAATAAAACTACGCAAACGTAGCATAGGGCGCGAGTGGCTATATGACACCCTACAGTCGGTAGAGGGAGAAAGAACCTGAGCGGCGGCGAAAGGCGCCGTCAGTGCCCTGTCTCTGGAGCTCTTACAGATGGGGAGAGCACAGCAAACAGTGGGTAGTCTGTCGCAGCTACGGACTTAACTGCTAAATGGCGAGAAACTGCTTGTGCCTCATTTTCCGTACGAACTTGCTTTCTGTCATTGCTTGATGGCGGTATGGTTAGGACCAAATGCCCCGAATTGCGTGCGCATTCCAGCCAAGAACGCAGTGCCTACGTTTCGGTTTTCTGATGAAATTATTAAATCCGCTAGGCACCAACTCAATAAGAGGATTTTCCTCTTTCCTAGCTACGGCAGTGTGAACTTGCAACGATTCTGTTACATTTTGACATAAAATTGTTTGGCAAGTTTTACGACCTCGAAAGCAGTCCGTTCCTCGAAAAAGAGTCATCAGCTCGTGGTCTTATAGTTAGCGCTGCCGGGGCCGCGGGTTCGATTCCAGGTCACGTCGGTGACTTTCTCCGCACGGGACTGGGTGTGCTCGTGTTTTCCTCATTATAATTTCATCCTCACCCACGCGCAAGTCGCCGTGGTGGCGTCGATGAAAATACTTGCACTAACTAGGCAGCCGAACAACTCCAGATTGGGTCTCCCGGCCAATAAAGCCATACTCACATTTCATTCTTTTTTCTCTTGGAAAGGAACAAACAGCTGTATCAAAACAGGGTAGGAATGTTCCACATGTCAGTTATTTTAACTCTGTGACTACGAGAACATCATAGCATTGAATCTGACACAGCACCAAGGAAAACGAAGTCGATTACTGAAAGGTAGTTGTGGCCTGCATAAAAGGAGAGTTTTGTGAGAACTAGGGTTTGGTGCATTACAGGGTCGCGATTTAACTAACCCAAGGGCTAAGGAAAACTACAAGCTATCATTTCAGTAATCTTTGCATCATTACATGACAGCCTACAACTTAATGTGATAGTATGGTAACATACTTAAATGACCAAAGCACTTTACAGTAATTTGTCTTGTCTGGGGGACCTATTTGACAGTATCAAAAGAATGTTCGCATAGTACATAAATTACTACAATATTCCTCATATCCTTTAACTACCTGCTTCGGTCGTTTTTAAGCATCAGGAGTCACGATCGTTCCACGATCTTCCGTGGGTGCCTGGTAAATCGAGAAGAATAAGCTCAGAATAGAGTCGAAATGCAGTGCCGTTAGTATTGCATTCATTCCTGCAGCTGACCGATGCAGACGTCGCGTCTTTTTGAAGAAGCCCTACCGGAATTCGCCTTAATCGATCAAAGGAAAGCGCAGAAAACCTGTACCGGGCTAAAATTTTACATCTGAGTTGGTTGTGAAGTCTTGATGTGAAGTATTAATAAAGCATAACATTAAGATAAGTTACGTAATATCCGTGATAAGTTCACAAGCCATACGATGTACTTCCAGAACCAGCTCAACAAGAACATGTACAAGAATGTCACAGTTGATTCGCGTGACAGGCGCGCCAGGACGGAGATCAACGTCTCCTAGTAGACACGCAAAAAAAAATGGTTCAAATGGCTCTGAGCACTATGGGACTTAACTTCTGAGGTCATCAGTCCCCTAGAACGTAGAACTACTTAAACCTAACTAACCTAAGGACATCACACACATCCATGCCCGAGGCAGGATTCGAAGCTGCGACCGTAGTGTGGCGCGGTTCCAGACTGTAGCGCCTAGAACCGCTCGGCCACACCGGCCGGCGTAGACACGCAGCAGACCAGCGGATACGGTTGGTTTTTCCAGCTGCTGGAAGCGACCGTCGTGCAGTGGGAAAGAAGTGCGTGCGTCTAACGGTGCCAGCAGAATAAAGGATATCCATTTATTACGGCAGCACTACATAGCTTTGGTGATTCCAATGTACAAACGAAGAGCTACACACCGTTTAAAAGTTTTACAGCATTACACAATGTTTACCCGCAATGTAAATAAGATAACACTGCTGCAGTTACTGTTCTGTTAACTGACATTCTCCATAGGCAAGTAGGATTTCTACCTTCCCTTCGCTGGTGTACACTACACTCACACAAATCTTCGAGCGAAGATTGTTGACTGAATGACTGCAGTTCATTTACCTAGTGTTTACATTTGTTTAGTCTCAACACTACAAGTGGGCGAGTTACGTTGTCCCGTTTGCTTGCTCTAAGCGCTAGAACAGCACAGCCAAGTCAGTTCTGGGCAACGGTTTTCATAACGTCATGTATATGTGAATGGTTCATTGTGATACTTTTCTGAACTGATCTTGTAGCACGGAAGTAGATGACATAGAAATGTAGGTCGCAATTAAAAACAAAGGTAGTTGTGCTCATATCTTCGAGACGAAAGTTACATGAAAAGCAATCATACTTGTTAATACCACCTTTGTAGTTAAACTTTTCTGTAATGCATTTTTTTTTTTGCCTCTGGACCAAAAGTTATTTGGGAAAAATAAATGGCATATACATCTTGCTCACCAGATGGTAGAGTTTTGTCATGACTGGCTCTCCCAAGGCCATCAGTAGTTCTAATGGAATGTTGTCTACTCCCGGGGCCTTGCTTCGACTCAGGTCTTTCAGTGCTCTGTCAAAATCTTCACGCAGTATCTTATCTCCCATTTCATCTTCATTTACATCCTCTTCCATTTGCATAATATTGTCCTCAAGTACGTCGCCCTTGTATAAACCCTCTATATACTCCTTCCACCTTTCTGCCTTCCCTTCTTTGCTTAGAACTGGGTTGCCATCTGAGCTCTTGATATTCATACAAGTGGTTCTCTTCTCTCCAAAGGTCTCTTTAATTTTCCTGTAGGCAGTATCTATCTTACCCCTAGTGAGACAAGCCTCTACATCCTTACATTTGTCCTCTAGCCATGCCTGCTTAGCCATTTTGCACTTCCTGTCGATCTCATTTTTGAGACGTTTGTATTCCTTTTTGCCTGCTTCATTTACTGCATTTTTATATTTTCTCCTTTCATCAATTAAATTCAATATTTCTTCTGTTACCCAAGGATTTCTATTAGCCCTCGTCTTTTTACCTACTTGATCCTCGGCTGCCTTCACTACTTCATCCCTCAGAGCTACCCATTCTTCTTCTACTGTATTTCTTTCCCCCATTCCTGTCAATTGTTCCCTTATGCTCTCCCTGAAACTCTCTACAACCTCTGGTTCTTTCAGTTTATCTAGGTCCCATCTCCTTAAATTCCCACCTTTTTGCAGTTTCTTCAGTTTCAATCTGCAGTTCATAACCAATAGATTGTGGTCAGAATCCACATCTGCAGCTGGAAATGTCTTACAATTTAAAACCTGGTTCCTAAATCTCTGTCTTACCATTATATAATCTATCTGATACCTATTAGTATCTCCAGGATTCTTCCAGGTATACAACCTTCTTTTATGATTCTTGAACCAAGTGTTAGCTATGATTAAGTTATGCTCTGTGCAAAATTCTACAAGGCGGCTTCCTCTTTCATTTCTTCCCCCCAATCCATATTCACCTACTATGTTCCCTTCTCTCCCTTTTCCTACTGACGAATTCCAGTCACCCATGACTATTAAATTTTCGTCTCCCTTCACTACCTGAATAATTTCTTTTATCTCGTCATACATTTCATCAATTTCTTCATCATCTGCAGAGCTAGTTGGCATATAAACTTGTACTACATATATAGGGACATAGAAATACGGAACAGCCACAAAATAATAACTCAGGGCACTTCGGAAATTATGAAAGAAATTGGCAAGGTACACCGAATGTTGAGTTGGAACCGCCGAAACGACGTAACAATGACCGACACGCCACTCGCCGACATGAAGATTTTGACTATAAGCTGTTCATTACTACACGTAAATTCAAAACATTTAAGAATTCTGGCAACGACATTCATCCACAAGCATGGCTCCATCAATTCTCTCATTGTTTTCCTCCCAACTGGTCATTAGAACACAGATTAGAATTTATGTGTGGCTACTTAGAGAATGAACCAGCTGTAAGATTGCGATCGGTCATTCACGATTGCCACAGTGAAGGAGAATTTTACCATGCCTTCCTCTCAGCATATTGGTCTCAAGCCACACAAGACCGAGTAAAACATAGCATCATGATGATGAAACACTTTGAACAATCTGAATTTTCCAGTCTTGTGAAATATTTTGAAGACATGTTGCACAAGAATCAGTACCTGTCTAACCCATACAGCCCCTCAGAACTCATCCGCATTTGCTTAATCAAACTGCCTGAACATTTACGACATATTATTTTAGCAGGACGTTGCAAAGACGACATTGAAGCTTTTCAGGGACTCTTACAAGAATTAGAAATCGACATAGACAGTTGCGGGGTGCGAAAACAGGAAAACAATCACTACAGGTCACACCGTCACAATTCCGTGACGACAGAAACAATAACTGGACACGACAAGTCTATTCTTACAACGCAAATCGTGACCAAAACAGACGCCACCCATATGACAACCACTGGCAGAGTAATAACAGTTACAGAGAAAGATCGCATTTCCGTAGTAATGAATATGACAGAGATTACCGTAGAAACAGACAATATGGGAACCAAAATAATTATTATCAAGGGAGACAGAATAACTTTAGATGCAATGGTCCAGCGCGCAATTCAGGGAGAAATTCTCCACCACATGACCGACAAGAAAGAAACCACAGGAACTACCGACATGACGACAGACGATATAATCATAACGACAGACGTGAATTTCATCAGAACTGGCGGGATTCTAACACAGCTGGGCCCTCTCGGCAAGGCGAATTTGTAGAAGTTAGGTCTCCTAATCCCAATAACAATGCGCGCCAACAAAGAGACAGACAATGACTCGCACCGCAGGCATCCACGTGCGCCGGCTGGCTCAGAGAAAAATAACATAGAAGCTAACCTTGAGAAAAATTCCAGTGTTCTTTACCGACGTATACTGCATGATAATTGCGTTCAAGTTGAAACTCTGAGTACTTTGAAGAGTAAAAAATTGTACCACATTTCAAATGTAAAACTGTTTATTAAAAGATAATCTGCTTTTTAACTTTGTCTTTGCCATAAAACTTTTCAATTCACGCTACTAGTACGCTTTGTCACACTGAGAAACTGTTAACATGCAACAATGTTTTGAAGTTAAATATCCAATCAAGAACCAAGAGAACTTATTCAAACAGAAATTACGAATGCATTGTTATAGTGAACAGACGTCACAGTGTTATTGTGAGTGTACATTCTTGCTTGTTTGTTGCACGATTACGTAACGACTATAAGGCTCACATACTTATAACATTTACCAGTACTGCTAATGAGATTTTAATGCAACATTTTGGTTTACTTGAAAATACATTCTGGATTTAAAGTACTTTCTGTGAGATACCAGATGACACAGTGGTTAGTTTATGTGACAACTACACGATTTTATCACGACGCTACTAATGAGTGACAATTTACAATGTTGCTTTTGCGGTGTTTCTGTTTTATATCTGCACAGTTTTTCTGCATTATTCTGGAAAGTAAAACATGTTTTAGTAGTAACTTTTGTGGTATAGCTACAATGAAACAGCCTTTTCCGTAGCACAACAATATGTTACAGTACAGTACTTTCTTCATCACGGCAATAAACGTAATAAGTAAGGTATCTATACGCAAAGCATTTCACTTTTGTTTATCATGAGGTAAGTACATTCACTTCAGCAGAACTTTGCTTACAGAGGACGATAACTACGACAGTTCCACAGAATTATCTTACAGCAAGCCGCTCATTCAGCGCTACAGGAGATGCATTTGAGTGATTAATTTTGTACTTAAACCATTTATTTTTCAAGATTTTTGAATTACAATGAAAGTTTTCCGTGATACATTTCATTCCATTTCTGTAATCTGTAACACCTGAGGGTACAATTACATTAATCCTCAGGGGGGTACACGCTTACTTTGTGTACCATGTGTTTGGCAAGCACAAGGAGCCCTAGCTAATATGGTATTTGCTTATACAACTTTACACATCGGTACCATATTTCTCTAACACACAAATTACACAGCTATCTGATCATTTAACTGAGAGATAAACATTTTTTTTACTACGTCAGTGACACATGTTTACGCAATTACACAGTTGGGTAACTTCACACTTATGAAATTGTATTTTGTCTGTATTTTGTGAACTGTTCATATTTTTTCGGAACCATTGGATACTATGAGAGCTTTGAATGATGTATTTGGTATGGGATCATGATTTTTAAAGTACGTTTGAGGTAGATGACACTATTGAAATGAGCAGAGAATTTTTTTTAGGTTTTGATATTATTGCAGAAAGCTACGACGTTTTTGAGATTTGACTGCGGTGTTATGATGTTATTTTTACGACGACGATGTGTATTATGCTGTTGAGGTATGTTTATGATCAATAAGATGATGCTACCATATATGAGCTATTTGATTATGCTACGTATTTCTTATGATGAAATATTGAAGAAGTGTTGACGAATATGTATATGTATAATAAGGTAAGGAATAATGAGTAGTGGTTAGGGACTCTGATTTGTGGAAAAGGATGTTGGAAACCAAGAATCGTACTTTAAGAATTATGAAATGTGTGTACATGCGTGAATGTATTACAATGCTGTCGAAAATTTTTTGGACACTGTTATATTTATAGGATTTTATTTTCTACACATTTGTAACGCAAATTCTCAACCTGTGAAAATATTTTTATATGAGACTGTCACTGTAGCAGAAACTGCTGTCGTAAATACATATTTTGTTAAGAAAGGTAAGTGACCTTGACATAATGCGTTTTGGTCGTCCAGCTGAGAGATAGTCGTCTGACAAAAGAAAGCCATTAGTGTGTGCCTTTCAGAGGCACAGGTGGAAAAAAAAGGAGAGGCCATTATCCTCGCTATTGACATTTCTTTGTAGAAAGTATCGCAAATACGACACGCTCAAACTTGAAAACGTATGATTGCACTGTGGAGCTCTTAATTTATGATATTTACTAAAATGCCTAATGAAATTATGAGTAACATTTTACATCTATTGTCTTTCTAGTTGAGAGATTGCTCATTTTGTTTAGTATCTAGTTTCTAGCTACACTGAAGTATTGGTTAAAATAAAATTTTATAGATGTACTAATATAAATATTTTATGCCTTCAGATCCAGTAAATCATAACTTTATGATGTACTTCAGAAAAAAAACGAAGGAGCACAAAAAAGACATTTCCCCTTCACAGGAATTGTATACATAATTTTCTTTTCAAGTACTTGGTAATTTCTTTTGTAGAATAAGTTGTGGTGCACCACTTTAATGACATAGACATTAAGATGTAAATAGACATTTCCCATTTCTGCATTGTTGTCTTTAGTGTAATATTTTTTCTGCTTGAGCTATGTCATGTTTAGATATAAGTTATTGCATTTGCTGCTGCTGTTTGCCAGGCATAGTGCTACTAAATTTCACTTTACATTATTCTGTTAAGCCAGTTTTACTATTGATTTATTTTTCTTGTTGCTGCACATTGGCTCATATTAGTTGTAATTTTGCATTTTATCTGTTAATTTAGATTTACTGCTGCTTGCTTTACAATTTGAATTTTTTGTCATTGCTGTTTGTGTTTATTTGTTATGTGCTGCTGCATTGCCTCGTTCCTTAGTTTAGCATCTGAGTTCAGTAGATTTAAGTTAGCTTAAGATGGGGTAGGCTATATAAGAGAACGAGTTGTGATGAATTGGAAGAAATGCATTGAGAAGCTATAAGAATATGGTTTGGCCAAAAAAAGTATTTGAAAGAGGATATGAACAAAAAAGTAGGGTTTAGAGACAACAAGTTTAGGTAGGATTTTCTTGGAAATAAATGATGTAATATAATGGAAAATAAATAATGAGGTAAGAAATATGTGAACATATAAATACAGAAAGCATGCTTGGATAGAATGTTTTGGTGAAAACAAATGTTGAAATAAGAGGAATGAAGTTTTGGGTTGCACTACAGTACCAAATGTTACACTGAAAACGAACCCTGTCCTTTCCATTGTGTTATCCCCCTATGTGTTTGTGTACTCTTGTATATTTGCGTTTTTCCTGTCTTTATGTGTTCAGCTAACAAGAGTTATGTTGTAGAATTTTTCTAATAATATGTTATTTACTTTGTAAAGATGTTTAGACATTATTTATTGTTTTGTTTTAATGCTCATGTGTGAAGTTGATGTTTCAAAAGTTATTCTGATATTTTTTCATAATTCCTGTAACACTGATGTATATGTTTATTTCTATTCTTTTGTAAAGTTTGTGTTACTACAAATGTTATCTGTATTTTTATGTTCTTTAATGATATATTTTGTACCTTTGTAACTGTATTCTTATGTCATAAAATTGTAATTGACACCAGTTCATCAAATTAAGTAACTTGTAAGTTCCATTTCACTGCACACGTTTCTGTTGTTCATAGTATTTGGACAATATGTGAGAAGTAGGGACTGTTAGTGTTTGCACGTGTGTTAATAATTCAGCAAGGGACTGGATAACAGCACTGCTGGTTCTGAGGACAATTCCAAAAACTTTGTGAGTGCACAAGTTGTGGTTATGGACTTGCTACATTATCCACAAGACTCTTCAATGGTGATTGTGCACCTGCACAGTCACAACAGATGGCTGCTGGCCATCTCTACAAGGACTACAGTGGGTCTGCATCTTTGATGACCCACCAACACCATTATTTCTTCAAGGACTGCAGTGGGTCTGCACCTCTGGTGGCCCACCAATACCGTAGTCTCTACCAGCACTACAGTGGGTCTGCTCTGTGATGACCTACCTACCAATATTCTTCAAAACGTCGAATGACTGTGCTGTGGGTTTGCTCTGTTGTGGCCCATTACCTGTCAGCATGTCAAGAGTCAGCACTGTCTTTCCGTTGGAAGGACAACACTACTTCTTCAAGACTGCATGGAAATCCACTACTTCCGTGTGCATTGTCTTTTACTGCTCAGACTTTGAGAAAAGAAAAGGCAGTTTTACTGTGATGAATGATCAGGACTGTTTTATGGACTGTGAGAAAATTTTAGCTTTTGACCAACATTGTATTAATAAGTGTGTGCATTTGATATCTTTCTTACTGTATTTATGAAAATTTTTTTCAAATCTGTATTGGCCAGTGCCCAAAACAATTTGTAAAACTTTTTGTGGGGAGCATGGGGCTATGTAAGTAGGCTGTTTGTTTTCTTATTGGCAACGTTACGTAGCGCTCTGTATGAAAATCACTGGCTGTGCTGTGTGCAGTCTGTGGCTAGTTTGCATTGTTGTCTGCCATTGTAGTGTTGGGCAGCGGCAGCTGGATGTGAACAGCGCGTAGCGTTGCGCAGTTGGAGGTGGGCCGCCAGCAGTGGTGGATGTGGGGAGAGAGATGGCGGAGTTTTGAAATTTGTAAGACTGGATGTCATGAACTGCTATATATATTATGACTATTAAGGTAAATACATTGTTTGTTCTCTATTAAAATCTTTCATTTGCTAACTATGCCTATCAGTAGTTAGTGCCTTCCGTAGTTTGAATCTTTTATTTAGCTGGCAGTAGTGGCGCTCGCTGCATTGCAGTAGTTCGAGTAACGAAGATTTTTGTGAGGTAAGTGATTTGTGAAAGGTATAGGTTAATGTTGGTCAGGGCCATTCTTTTGTAGGGATTATTGAAAGTCAGATTGCGTTGCGCTAAAAAAAAATTTCTAAGGGGAAGATTCAAAATGTAGAGAGCAGATGCCAATATGGTGTATGGATTAGTTGCTCCCGCTCGACGTTTCTACCGGGAGAGATTTCCAGGACGAAGGTGCCCCTACAGGAAAACGTTTGAAGTTGTTGATCGTCGTGTTAGGAAATATGGAGCATTTAAGCCTGATACTCGCTACCGGTGGAGGCCTAGAAGGACGAGGACACCGCAGCGGGAGGCGTCAATTCCTCATGAAGTTGATGATAACCCTAGTGTCACTACAAGACATGTGGCTGCAACACTGGATGTTGAACACACGACTGTCTGGCAAGTGATACACGACGACCAGCTACATCGATACCATTCACAGCGTATGCAGGCACCATCAGCATAAGATTTTCCTGCGCGGGTACTCTTCTGCAGATGGTTCATTCAACAAAGTGTCAACCCTAATTTTAGTGCAATAGTGCTGATCACAGATGAGACGCTGTAAATTTTCACAGTCGGTAGGTATGGGCAGACGTCATTCCTCACGCAACTGTTGAAGCAAGTCATCAACAAAGATTTTCTGTCAATATTTGGGCCGGCATTGTCGGTGACTGTTTGGCAGGGCCTCATTTTTTCCGCAAAGTCTCGAACTTGCCATAATTTCGCAGAGAATGTTCTGCCTGATCTGTAGCAGACGTGCCTTTAGCTGTGTGACAAAACATGTACTTCATGCATTATGGAACATCTCCTCATTTACTGTTAATGTCGGCCTGTTTCTAAGTAACAGATTCGGTGATGGATGGCTAGGTAGAGACGGATCACCGAGCGAGGTGGCGCAGTGGTTAGCGTACTGGACTCGCATTCGGGAGGACGACGGTTCAATCCCGTCTCCGGCCATCCTGATTTAGGTTTTCCGTGATTTCCCTAAATCGTTTCAGGCAAATGCCGGGATGGTTCCTTTGAAAGGGCACGGCCGATTTCCTTCCTAATCCTTCCCTAACCTGAGCTTGCTCTCCGTCTCTAATGACCTCGTTGTCGACGGGACGTTAAACACTAACCACCACCACCACCAGAGACGGATCAATTGCTTGGCCTTCACCGTCTCCGGACCTAAATCTACAGCACTCTTATTTGTGGGGACATTTGAACATTTGAAAGCCCTTGTGTATGCAATCCCAGTACAAGATGTCCAGTGTCTACGTGGCCGTATTATGGAAGGCTGCGAAACCATACGCACAAACCATACGCACACGCATGTGGTATGCTGGTGCGTTCTGTTCTTGTGTGTTTCCCATGATTAATGTGTTGGAGAAAATGAGTTGCAACATAAAAACAAAGCTTCACCAGACACTTATTCATGTAATATAATTTCTTCGTCTCCTTGTCAGGAATGTCTCCTGAAACTTGTGGCGCACATTTTTGTTACATACTGTGTAATAAAAGTCTCGCTCCTGCCGCCTCAAGCGAACAATCACAACAACGAGCTTTTTAAAATTGTGACGTAACGTCATGCTCAGTAAGCAGCGATGACAAAGTATAAGTGACTCCACATTTTCATTTTTCCTTTATTAAAGGAGTAAAACTTTTCAAATATCGTTTCCTATGTGTTTTGCCTGAAGGTGAGAGCATTTTCTCGAACCGCGTAATGTTATTTGTGATTTTATGATAAATTTATGTGATTTAGTCACGTTCTACAGTTTACTGAACCTGGTTGGACACGAAAACCCCGGTGCTCCGAAGTGCAAATGCAGCACCTTAGTTCACTGCGCCACTTGGTCAATTTCGCGCCTCACGTGTCTCTATAAAGTTAAAGAGGTACAGGGATTGGACAAAAACGTGAAAATTCCGTAATAAATTCATGGTGGAACGTAAATGAAGATACTAGTCAAGTCTGCCGGTTGCGCTGCTGTTATTTAGCCATGAACGGCACTTGTGTGATGTCCTCAGTACATCGCTACTTTCAGAGCAGTCTTTTGTGTAGTCGTCAGGGCGTTAGTTGGAGCTAGGTGAATCCGAATTTGGAAAAATTGTTGGTGCACGTATGATGGGTACTTCCGTAACCAAGGGAGCCAAAGTGTTTGTTGCTTCCAAAGGCACCGTATCGAAGACTTACACCGCGTACAGAGAACGAGGACGGAAGTGTATCTAGAGTGATCGCAACAGATGGCCGCTGGAGAACTGGAAGTCGCACTCGCGAACGCTGTCAGCACCAAAACAACGCGAAGGGGGTTCCATTATCTGGAAACTGGAGGGCGAGCTGGAATTCCAAAGTCACTCATCCGTAATGCATATGCTCGTAACAGGAAAACGTAGTGCCGAAACCTTAAAATCTGGACTGTAGAGAAATGGAAGAAAGCCATTTTGTGCGATGAATCTTGTTTGACACTTTTTCCAGCTACTGTCCGAGTTTACATCCCAAAAGTGAAACAGCGGAGATTCGGCGATGATGTGGTCAGACATATCATGATAGTCCATGGTTACCCTGCAAGGTCGCATTACTGCCGGGGTATATGCGATCAGTTTGGCCGATCAGGTCCATCCTGTGGGACAGTGTCTGTTCCCAAATGGTGGGGCTGCGTTCCAAGACGAAAGGGGCCCCGTTCACATACGTAGCACCCCACCGTCAAGGACTGCTTCTGTGAGCACGACGATGAGTTGTAGTATCTCCCCTGGCAACGACAGTCACTAGCTCTCAGCATTATTGAGCCTTTGTGATCTATTCGTGACGGAAGTGGTTGGCATCGTTGTCCATCTCCGTTATCGTTACCTGAACATGCCAATATTTTGCAGCAAGAATCGTACAAGATTCGCTCGAAGAGCATATGGGATATGTATTTATCCACTCCTAGACGACTGGTTTGAATAACAGCGGTTTGTCTGCACCGTATAGGCGCCTTAATACGTTGTGTTTTTGGTGTTAACGTATTTTTTTTCCAACCCATGCACGAGGCGTATTCCGAAAGCAAGGTCCGATCGGTCGTGAAATGGAAACCACAGTGAAAATGCGAGAAAGCTTTACATAGGTGTGTCGGACAGTGTGCCTGTTGATCGCGTCACGTCTGTCTTTTCAGTTCCGAGCACACAGATGCTTTGAAGACAGTGTCTCCCGCCAAGTATGAGTGCCCGTGAAAGATTACGCCTGATTTGATGCAGCCCACACAACATAACTGTCATGCATTTCCTTCTTCATGACAGTTCTCGGCCGCACTCTGAAGGGGCAATGAGGACGCCCTGCAGGGTTTTCGATGGGAAGTGTTTGATCGCCCTTCATCCAACCCGGACTTTGCTCCCTCTGATTTTCATCTCTGCTGACATGAACCGCTTGCTATGAAGTCAACGTTTTGACACAGACAACGAATAGCAGATCAGCTTAGAGAATCGGCGAAAAGTGCAGGCGGCTGCCTTCTATGACGACAGTATTGGAAAGTTGGTACAAGCTACAACAAATGTCTCAGACGGAGCGGAGACTCTGCAGAGACGTGGCTGGAAGGTGTGGCTAAGTATTACAAATAAAACACTTTTGATTTTTCACTGTGTTTTCCATTTCGCGACAGATCGGACCTTACTTTCGAAATACGCCTCGTATATCAAAGCTTGTGACCTTTGTGTTGATACACAGAAGAAGTTTTATCCTCTTCGACTATAAAGTGAAAATTCAGTGGAAATAAATATTACATACGGAACGAGGAGCTGAATTTTCTGCTGTGTGGAAAGTATGGGGTGGGGCTCGCCTCGAGGATACGGCTCTGCGCGGAAGAGAAGTTCCGGGCGGGAGAGGCGGCAGTGCAGGCGAAAGGACACGGCCGTGATAAGGGCGCCGCCCCCTGCGGCCTGCCACCGTAACATTTACAGGGCGAGCCGGCCGCGCCGCGCCGCGCTGCTATCGGAAAACGTTTAGGCTGCGTCGCCAGGAAGACAGCAGAAGCAGTCGCCCAAGTAAGCGAGCATGCACACGGCGCGGCGGCGCGCCCCTAGCGAGCGTAACGTCACGACACGGACAGAAACTAAAAAGCCCGCCCTTGTCAGGCATTTCCTTCCAGAGTCTTCCCGCTCCCCCTGTGTCTAACCGACAAGGTAGACTCCGACACGTGGCTCATGTGATGCCAGTTTTTTGGATTCGCTGTACCTTCTGGATGTATGCCAACGATTGTCGTGTCCTAATAAATGATATCCTGCCCATTGTCTTAAGGTTCCTTATTGTATTTCTGATGGTTCAAATTGTTCAAATGGCTCTAAGCACTATGGGACTTAATATCAGAGGTCATCAGTCCCCTACACTTAGAACTACTTTAACCTAAGGACATCACTCACATCCACGCCCGAGGCAGGATGCGAACCTACGACCGTAGGAACCTGGCGGTTCCGGACTGAACAGCCTAGAACCGCTCGGCCACAGCGGTCGCCTGTATATCTGAGCCTCGGGTCACGTAAATAGTATCGTCACAGGTGATCTAGCGAAACTATTAGGAAACTGAAGTATAAATCAAACTAGTATCTACACTAATGAGCCATTGACTGCTTAAGAGCGTATGGGTTCACCTTCTGAATGCACAACAGCAGCAATTCTGTGAGGTATGTATTCGTCATCTACTTGGCAGCTTGCCGGAAGTACGTGGGATCGGATGTCTAAACACAGATTACGCATTTCGCTTAAATTTTGATTGTCGGAGCCACGCTGGCGTCTGGTAGCATGTGAAAACTCTTATCTGGTTCAGGTCGTGTGAATTTGGTAGCCGAGGGATCAAATTGAGTTCCCTGTCATTCTCCTCAAACCACTGTAACACGATTCTGGCCTTGCAACACTGACACTTGTCTTGCAGATAGATACCATTGCTGTCGGAGAAGACAGTAACCGTTAAGAGACGCAGATGGTCCGCTTTAACTTCCATATAGTTTACAGCAGTCATGCAGCCTCCGATTATTTCCACACTTCCCTTAAAAGCCCAAGTGTACGTCCATTATACCATAAAGGTGCGTTTACACCTCTTCGCCTTACGCCTAGTCTAGGTTAAAAATAAACAGCCGAGATCCCAATAATATTTATTTATTTACCGGTTTCGACTTATGTTAAAGCCTTCTTGAGAACTTTTGGCTCCCCTATGGCTGGTGCTGGTGGCTCCTCGGTCGTACACTGTGGTTCTCCCACACGCAAGTAGTCACATGATTGTATGTGCATGCCCCTTCCTCAAGACTTCCGTGCGAGTGAATCCATTCACACTTGTGTTAAAATGGGACCCCTTTGCTTTTGTGTAGGGCAAGCTACAGTCGCACGGCGACTAGCTGCAAGGCGCGCAGCTGTAAACGCACCATAATACTGCCCCACCGCCTATATCCGAGGCACGGTCCACGCTGAGAGCAGCCGTTCACATAGATGGACAGGTACCCTGACATAACCATCGATCGCCCTGGTGTGCCAAGTAACATGGTTCATCGGTACTCACTTCAGCAGATTTATTTGATGGCTCCTGTTGTACTGCACCGGACTTTGTGGTACTTCAGTCACAGCGTGTATGGGGACCTGAGGATGTCGCAGTAAACAGTGAAGTGCCGAAACTGGTAGCTTAAGGAGAGATAAGTAAGAACTGATTGAAACATGACTGTTGTTCCATTTTTGCTCTACAAACTGTTTGATCAGCCGCTGTCCCGAGTCTATGATGGATCCAAGAAAAAGTATCATAATTTTCTGGGTACGCTATCCTCTACGTATAACACTCTCCCGTACAGAAGTTGCTCCTCTGTCGGAATTCCTCCATATTTCCAACGTTCAAATGTGTGTGAAATCCTAAGGGACCAAACTGAAGAGGTCATCGGTCCCTAGCCTTACACACTACTTAAACTAACTTATGCTAAGAACAACAACACACACATGCCAGAGGGAGGACTCGAACCTCCGGCGGGAGGAGCCGCGCAGTCCGTGACATGACGCATCAAACCGCACGGCCATTCCGCTCGGCTCCTTCATATTTCATCCAAATTAGGAGCTGCCTGAAGGCTTACCAGAAAGCAACACATCTGGTTTGGAAAACCGTCACTGTCGCACAGGACAGGTGTGTGCTAACCACGTGCCCCTGAAGCTGTCGTTTACTGCCGCAATAGTAGAGGACGAAAGAGAGGTCGGTCGGAATGGTCTCTCTCTCTCTCTCTCTGCATTGTAGTATATACATGAAGTTTTAATGAACTTTTCTTCACTGCTAAGACAGTCCTACACCTACAGTCGAATCGACTTAAGTAAATCGCTAACACGTGGCAGCGCTTTTAACAGCTTTCAACTGCGATGTGAATACTGCTGTAGGCGAAAACGACAGCCGTCTATAGAGCTGTGGATAGGCGTTGCCAAAGAGACGTGAAGCAGCTGTGCCCAGAGTACAGAAACTGTCCAGGATCGTGTTTCTTAATTTGGATACTGTACATTATGCATATTTCTTTATACGACTCTTTCAAGACTTCAAAGGTGTTTTCACGAATACATGGAAAAGATTTTTTTCGTTACTTCATTACAAATAAAGTTCATATCTTGTTTCTATTTCTAATAGAAAATTGGCAAAATGAATACCCGGGCAATCCCGCGTTTGTCAGATGGGTAGGCTACAATCATAGAGAAGCAATGTTAAAATCCCCCCTATCCGTCCTGATTTAGGTTTATTACAGTTTCTACAAATCATTTCAGTCAACTGTCGTTTATTTTTTTCTCTCACAAAACTACAGGCGTTTCATTTCTCTTTTTCACCGCAGCCCAAAATGATTCTCTTCCGCCGTCTATTTTGATCTTGGCGAGATATTAAGATCCACCCTGAAATCCTGAACTGCTAATTGACAAAACTGAGCTATGTCCCTGTATATAATGATCCAGATGTCGAAGGGATCGTAAAGTCATTTATGCTTCCTTCCTCTCACACTGATACAAGCGAGTTGCAAATTCTATGTATCTGTTACTGAAGAATGAATTTTCCCTTATTGTATTCTAACAAGTGTAATAAATGAACAAGCATAATTAAGTAATACAATAAAAAGAAACCCATATACAGCTCTACAAATGACAATTACATGTAAACGAAGATGTTAATTGCATTGTTGTATGTATAAGATTCACAGATAATGAGAGAATAGAATAATTCGGTCTCAATGCTCATTCGTACATATATCAGGAACACAAAATGGGTGGCAGAGTTACTTCAGACCTGGATATGGGGTGCTCAGCCTTTCGTTAAGAACTCAAATTTTCTCCTAGAACAGCGAACACAGCTTTTCATCAATATCTTCACGAAGGACGTCTCTGGAAAAGAAGGCCATTTCAAATGGTTTATGTTTTGACTTTAAGCTTCCATAGAAAAAATTTATATCTGTCTGGCATCGACAATTGCGATCGAGTAACAAGAACAATGGAACATGACAAAACTCGTTCGGGGAAGGCACTGCGCTGAGGTGCAACTGACCAAGAAACGGTTAAAAATCGCATTCTATCAAAACGAACCATCGCCACAATTTTGCAAGATGATGTTTGAACACTGATGTTTGCCGTTTCAACACAATTTCTGGATTAGTTGAGTTGGTTACATATCCAGTTTCCAATGAGAACAATATATGTGTTCTCACGGAAATCATGGAGTTCTTATCGGAATACAATTTTAACATTTGAATGTGATTTATTTTATAGCTATAACACGTTGGGAGCTAACACTGCGCTGTTTCAGTATGCGTTTCATATTATTTGTGTTGAGCGTTCTCTGATAGAACGTTCTTTGAAAAACCTTATCTCAAACATTTAGTGTAACTTAAACAGAAGAACGATAACTGTAACGTGCAGCTGTCAGTATCTAAACAGGTTGATAGTAAAGTCTTATGGAACAAATTACAATAAAATAAAAAAAACTTATCTGCGAAAAAAGGAGGACCACCTCCTCACTCAGATATAATCATGAAGCAGAAATATCATTTTCAAGCTGGCCAGCGTTTACCTTCACTATAGTTGCAACACACTAAGTAGAAAAACAGTAGTTGGTACAGTTCCGCACCATCAGATTTTTCTCTTCGTCACTACGAGAAGTACGACGCGCTTTTCGAATGGAAGGATCTAAATTGGCTAGCCTGCACTAGAAAAGCAAGGAGCTGCACCTTCTGCGAATTTCGTCTGCCACGGAAACCAGAAATGGTGCGCAAGAGTGGCATAGAGCAGCTTTCAGCAGCCACTAACGAAATCTCGCGCTCGGCTTGCACGCACGGAATGTGACAGCCCCGTGCCTTCCCGGCTCCGTCAGACGCTCTAGGTTGCGGGCCTAATGGAAGGGATCGCGTGTCACCACCCGCAAGGCCACGCGGCCTCATGCGTAACTCATGGACACGAGAAAGCACTCGTGACCGTGATACAGTTATGCCGAAGTCGCACACTTCTTACCGTGGCCTAAACCTGACG
Organism: Schistocerca nitens; assembly: GCF_023898315.1. Lineage (NCBI taxonomy): Eukaryota > Metazoa > Arthropoda > Insecta > Orthoptera > Acrididae > Schistocerca > Schistocerca nitens. Next base: position 569,571 of record NC_064619.1, on the reverse strand, counting down.
AAGAACAACCGGCCTCTCAGAAACGAAACATTCTTGTAGGCACTTCGTTTCAGACAATATCCTGATATCTTACTCATTATGTGACGTTCTGCTCGAGTAAAATCACCGCTACACTTAATGCTCCCACCACTTAGCTGTCTTGAAAGTTTTGTCATTTGATTCAGAAAGGTAAATGATTCACTGTACGCCGAGATGTTTTCATGTTTCGGTGGACTGTTTGTGCTACAGATCGCTCACGATGTGAGCACTACTTAATACACTGCTGGGAAAATATTAGTATACCGCTTTAGAGTTTCCAATCCACTCAGAATGTATAGTTGCAACAGCGCATATAAAGCACATGAAGTGATTAGATTTAAAGACCAATAGCACAAGCAGTTCTGAGGTACCGGGTATCGACCCGTGCTGAAAAACCCGTATTAGTACGTGGTGTGTCCTCCACGGGCGGCAACGCGGGCGCTGACTGGCATCCAGTCGATCGTATACAGGTTGCGAATGCTGTCCTGGGATACCTTATTCCACGCCTGATCGACTTGTTCACGTAGTTCTGTAATAGTTGTTGGTTAACGAGTTTCACGAGTCATTACTCTTCCCATCAGATCCCACACGTGCTCGATTGCAGACAAGTCCACAGAACGTGCTGGCACGTTTTACAGAGCAAGTTGAATTTCACGGGCAGTGTGTGATCGAGCATTAACCTGTTGGAAAAACACATCACCCCCTGTTGCAATAACGGTGAAGGAACGGGTCTAACAACGTTCTGCACGTACCGAGTGCTGGTTAGGGTTCCCTCCAAAAACACCAAAGGTGTACGAGAGCTGTAGCTTATCGCACCCCGGGCCTTAAAGCCTGGGACGGGGAGAGTGTGTCTTTGACGAATGCACTCTGCCAGACAGCGCTCGCCATGCCTACGTTGTACCCGCAAACTACCATCACTCGCGTCCAGGCAGAATCTGCTTTCATCGCTGAAGACGAGGGCGCGCCATTCCATCCTGCAGGTGATCCTCTGAGGGCACCATTCGAGCCGTGCCCGTCGATGACGTGGCGTGAATGGAAGACAGGCTAGACTTATGTGTGCCCGTAGTCCCACTGTTGTAATTGTTTCGCAACAAATCGGTTGACATGTCTTGAAGTCCTCTTATCTATGCTGTGGTAGGGGTAAGGTCTTCCACTGCTGCCTTTACAATACAACGATCATGGCGAGCGTCCGTGCTGCGTGGATGACGAGTTTCTCAGAACGTTCTCGTGACCACTGATACCAGCATCCTTGTACAACAGTCGCAGCACGTCCAGCTTGTGTGGCATCATTCTGAATGGACCATACCAGAGCCTGGAAGACCACAATTTGACCCCTTTCAAGCTCGCTCCGTTGGCTGCATGAAGCACTAGTGCGTCTCTGTCGCATGGTTGCCTGCTTGCTTCACATGTCAGAACCACACTGAGCCTTCTGGCTGTGAGCATTCCCTATTAAGCGGTAGACACAAATGGCTCTCTGGTAACTATGCCATTACGCTATTAGTTAGAGGATGACGTTGAAACCATTACCAGTACACCTACTATGCCCCAGGTGGCGTATGCCATCACAGGATCAAACACGACGTCCTCTGTCCAGGTGTACTGCTTGTTTCCAGCAGCGCATGATGACACTTACTGACAGATTACAACTGTGTCCGTGCTCAGGCGTGGTGCCCGAGTACGAAGGCTCGCAGTGCGCGGTCTGCGGTCGAACGAGGCGCAGTGGGGAGTTCAGGGCAGAGGCTGCCCGGTCTGGGACGCTGGCCGCGCTGCTGCTGCCACCAGTTTATTGGCAGCTCTGTGTGCCTGCAGGCTGCTGTCGCCCCCGAAAACCTCCCACCACCTGATGGAACTACACTGACATCACCTTGTTAAGCTGTAGACGTGTATTCCTGTGTGGTAGAGTCTAATAGCGAAACAGTTATGATCCGTAAGAGAAAATAGCGTGCTTTGTGTAATAATGAAGATTTGGAAATTGTTTGAAGTTCCACAGGAAAACCATGTATGTAGCAACTTACGCCGGTCTCATAACGAAAAAAAAACATTGCTGTATTTTTTTTAATAACAAGCCCTGTTTTATTGATTCAAATGCATATATGTGAACATGACCACCCAACAAATTAGAAATCTAATAAGAACAAAATTGTCTGCAAACTATCCCCTCCTGGCCCGGCCGGCTAGCCGCGCAGTCTAACGCGCTGCTTCCCGAGCGGGAAGGCGTGTGTCGAGGTCCGGTGTGTCGGCCGTCCTGTGGATGGTTTCTAGGCGGTTTTCCATCTGCCTCGGCGAATGCGGGCTGCTTCTCCTTATTCCGCCTCAGTTACACTATGTCGGCGATTGTTGTGCAAACACTCTCTCCACGAACGCATACACCATACTTACTCAACTACGCAAACACTTGGGGTACACTCGTCTGGCGTCTGGCACGAGACGTTCCCGGGGGCGGAGGGGGGGGGGGAGGGGAGGGGGCTTCCACTGGTGACAGAATCGCAAAATAACCCTGGGTTCGGCGTGGGGCGGTGGTGGGCGGTGGGTGGACTGCTGTGGCCCGTTGTGGGGTTGTGAAACACAGGGCTACGGCGGGACGAAGCCTGTCCGTCGTTTCTAGGTCCCCGGTTCAATACGCAATACACAATCCCCTCTTGGCGTAATTACAATGAATCGACTCGCTTCGGTTCAAGTTTGCTTCGTCAGTCCATGATAACGTTCCAGACCGGACTGAAATTTCTTTCGCTATTCACATTTGAAGCTGGAACACAAAACGCGCTTCTCGCTAAATTTAAGAGTTTGGGAAAGACTTAATGTTACACTTTCACCTCCCAAGCAGATCTTCAATATCGTGACGATCCATTAGGGTTAAATAGAAGTCAACTTCTTCGGTAGATTGAGTGCGACGTCGCTCACAGTCTAGTCACTCAGAAAACAGAGGCTTCATTTGTTTTAACTTCTGAGTGCGGCTGACATTCTCTCAACGGTCATAAGTAAATATTTATAGATATAACAAAAACAGAGTAAGATATTACTGCCAAGTTAGAATTTTGTTCTAGCTTATCAGAAACTGATATTTCATCACACATTTAGCACACAGTATTAATCAGGATATATTATTTCGAATCAGAGTTCGCTTTCATAGTTTCCTTCATCTCGTGTTCGTGCGCCATGATCCTACAGCGGGCGCCTGACCGGCGCTCGGGTAACTGTAGCAGGCGGAAAAGCACTTGGAGCGCGCGGCGTTTGAACGAGAGTCTTGAAGGTCGAGTGCGGTTGCTCCCTCATTCCACTGACACCTGGCGGACTGAAGCGCAGCCACGGGCTATCCTAAACGAGCTGTCTGGACCCGAGGCTGAAACCTGCACCCTCGTCGAGGCACGACTCCCGACGCTGCCCTTCCACTTCACCTCTACCGTTACCTCTCTCTTAAACTTTCAGACTCCTCAGAAGTCCTCCTCCTTAGCCCGTGAGACTGGCAGTGCTTGGAGAGAGAAAATTGTGTAAAATGTCTTGGCAACATTCCAGTCCCAGAAGATACTTCCCAAAATGAATCTTTCACTTTACAGCGGAATGTGAAAGGCTGCAAGTTTGAGTCCAGGTCTAGCACTCTGTTTTAATCTGCCAGGAAGTTTCAAATCAGCGCACACTGATTACTACCGAGGAGTTGTTTTCTGCGAACGTATCGATAAGCTTTTCTTGGGTGTAATTTCAATGGATTACAAATTTAGTGGCTCTTACTGTATTCTTCGTTCAGAAGAGAAATAACTGTAGAAAAGAACTGTTGCAAGATGAACTCAGAGGGAATGAGCTAATTTTAATTGGATAGACGTTCAGTCTCAATAGTATTCATGAACTCTATAATCACTTTTTTAAAATACAACATGTCGTGTGAGTTTGTTGGTATTGTGTGTATTAAATGACGACATTATACTGTCGTGCTTGTTGTAACCTTTTAGGTTTTGTGTTACCATACTGACTACTGGACTTACTCTAGCTTATGACCTGCCTGCTTAACGGTGGGGTATGCAGTGGTACTCGACTCGGAGGTTGTCGGTTCAAGTCCTGGTGCCAGAGAAAATTTTCGCCTCCAGTGTTTCATGGACGAGGCGTACCTGAATACCAAATTTGCGACAATGTGCTGGCTTAAATTCCGAATCCTTCCTTCGTCTCTCATGGTAGATGGAAGGAGGATTAGGTTTAACGTCCCATCAACATCGAGGTCATTAGAGAAAGAGCAAAAGTTCGGAACTTTACAGATATGGTGAAGGAAACTAGTCGTGCCCTTTCAAAGGCATCATCCCGCTATTTGCCTGGAGTGATTTAGAGAAATCACGGGTAACCTAAATCTGGAAGCCGTACAGAGATTTGAATCGTTGTCCTCCCGAAGGCGAGCGCAGTGTGCTAAAAAGTACGTGCTTGAGAGTGCATGTGACTCTTCTGATGGTGATCCGCCCACTGGATGGAAAGGTTGATCTCGGCGTCCCCTCGATTCCATTAGAGAGGAGCAAACTACGTCCCGGCACTAGGAAGCACTACACTCTCACGAACAATACACGACACTACACACATCATTCCAGTCAGCTATATTCTGGAGATACACTAATAACTCAACTCTCACAAACCGGAAGGAAAGGATTTATTGTGCGCGGAGGAAGAATATCCTATCCGTTAGGCGACTCAACATTTCAGCTCGCAGTTTCGTCCGACTCTGTCTTCTCTCCTCTAAGGCTTCACTGCTGGTGGGAGCTCGGTATCAGAGTCATTGCTTGAAGTGATTTCATTACATACCGAAAAATAATTACTATACTAAACTATTTAAACGCCACCCGAACAAGCCATGAAGGGCCAACGATACCGACCGGCCGCTGTGTCATCCTCAGCCCACAAGCGTCACTGGATGCGGATATGGAGGAACATGTGGTGAGCACACCGCTCTCCCGGCCGAAGTCAGTTTACGAGACCGGAGCCGCTATTTCTCGATCAAGTAGCTCCTGAGTTTACCTGACAGCCCACCCTGCTTGCCAACAGCGCTCGGCAGTCCAGATGGTCACCGATCCAAGGGCTAGCCCAGCCCGACAGCGCTTAACTTCGGTGATCTGACGGGAGCTGGCGTTGCCACTGTGGCTAGACCGTTGCCAACCAATAATTAATATAATATGCATGAAACAGATTGTCAGTCAAAGTAGTTAACATTTTAGATAATACATGTAATATCAAAGGTTACTAAATTCCGATTGCTTCAATCTGTTTCGATAATTGCTTATTCATTACTATGTCTACAGAACAAAATCACAGTTAATCATTTCATCCTTTGCCACTTAACTCTGTGTTCTTTGCATGAATTATATTTAAATAGCGAGGAACCTATGGATAGCGAATAAATAGACGAAATACATGTTCAAACCAAATTTGAATCTACATTTCAAGATTATTCAACTCCAATGTTTTGTATCGTCATCATTAACACCACCATTATTATTATTATTATTATTATTATTATTACTACGAACTTTTGAAATAAGCCGCGCGGTATAGCCGCGCGATCTCAGGCACCTTGCCACGGTTCGTCGGAGGTTAGAATCCGAGTAGTCCTCTCTCGGGCATGGGTGTGTGTGTGTGTGTTGTCCTTAGCGTAAGTTAGTTTAAGTTAGATTAAGTAGTGTGTAAGCTTAGGGACCGATGACCTCAGCAGTTTGGTCCCATAAGATCTTACCACGAATTTCCAAAATTTGAAATAAAGACTTTCTCCAGATTTCGCCATGGTGTATGGTCTTCAGTGATAGGCATTGGAGCTTATCATGCGAAGTTCCTGGTGTCGGCTACCCACCTTTCAGCAGGTCACGGTCTCCGTGCTTCCATTTCTCTTAGCAAAGACCCTGAACCACGTGATAGAGTCCATCAGTATCATATCTGAGGCGACTCCAACTACATTGTCCAGAAAACGTTCGTTGTGGAGTGCGGAATATAATCCTTGGATTAAGGCTCGATCGGGAGGCAGGTCAGTCAGTATTAGTTGGAGAGCGCGCTCTCGTCTGCGACAGTGAGTCCCTCTGCCCACGCACCTACTAGTCGACCACAATATCGCTGCACCCGTCAGTGACTCAACACGTAGTCGAGGTTGACAGTATAAGCACAATTGACCTGAAAGCGTTCACAGTGCAATGCGTACTCCTTCGCCACCACGCACTTGTTTACTCCAACGTCACCGTGTGTTCGCGATAGCGGCCGTGTGGCTGCCGACAACAGGTCCGTGGTGTGCTCAAGGAAGGCACACGTGTCGAGAGTTACTATCGTGGATGAAGATGACGGGAAGAGGCTGTCTACTGCGTTGGACAGATATACAACATGTCTACCTTAGAACTCTTGAGGCGTTGTGACCATTCGCGTAGAAGGTTCTGGGTTTAAGTCCCGCTAAAGGAAGTGGTCGTGTTGAAAAGCGAGAGGGAACTGTGCTACGAACGTTTTTCTGTTAGAAGTGAGACGGGATAGTGAGACAGCCGTTGACCTAAGGACTCTCGGGAAAGGCGCTTCAAGGAACTAGTGAGTTGATTTATACAACCTTCAATCTGATGAGACTGTGGAGTACCGCAAACTGACTTGTGACTTGCAGTGTACTGCTTAAGATATCTTCTTCATGTTGAAGCCAGACGGAGGTTGTGTGAGTAATTTTGGGAAGAGACCAGTCATAGGAGTGGATATTACATGTTCGTCTCTGTTATAAGATAATAAAAGTTGTGGAGCATACAAAACAAGAATGTAAGAAGCTTTGTATGTTTGTAGTTGTAAATTGGTTCACTGCGAAACAGCTGTCACACAGTAACTAGTTTTTTTTTTTTTTTTTTTTTTACGAAACCTATCTTATTTGACTAACTGTCCTCCAGTTAGGATCTATAACTTTAATTTATTTGTAATTTTAAAAATGTTATTTTTTTGTAATTTTAAAAGCTTGGGAATTTTGTGCACACAAGATGGTAACGGACATTATGAGTAAATATTAATGTCTCTACATTAATAGAGGAAGGTTTCATACCCGTAACTGTTAAACATTTTGGTGGTTAATGAACTCAAATATTACATAATGCCAATTTCATGATTCTGGTAATGTTTTTTAAAAATATGTCTATGAAATATTAATTTAATCTATGATAATCAGTTTTCTTGCTTGAACGCGGTGAGACTCTTAGCTAATGCTGTTTTTGTGTGTGGAGCTAGTGAGTGCTGATAAATTCTTAAAGTTTATTTTGGCTTTCAGTATACCACTAGTTCGCTCCACTTCCCACAAATCTGTGTCTCTACGCTGTTCAAACGCTCTGGTCCATCGACTATTCGTCGATGTAGCTACAGGACCAGACAGCCTCCACTCCACCTGCATTATATTCACAATCTCATCTACTCCTTCAGCCTGTTCTCCGATACATATGTTAGGTTTCCTGTTCCTTCTAGTAATTCAAAACTTTCATCTCTCAACTAATCGCTGAGAAACACTCCTTTTATTAACGGTATCACATTTGAAGTCCATATTGTCTCAGTGCTGTAAGTCAAAACTGGTGATATATATGTTTACAAGCTTTCAGTTTCAGACACATCGGAAGTTAAGTTTTTAAAACTTTGTTAATGTGTTCACCAAATGCACTGACAAATATTTTTACTCTTCTGTTTATTTTTTGCAGGCCATCCAGTCGTCAACTACACTGACAACCAAAGCTCATCCACTGCATGTACGATATAATTATTAATGTCTACTATTTTCAAGCAGATGTGCTGATCATACATTATTTTAATCTTGTTGTCACTTTACTAAGTTCTTCCATTCGTTGCTGAAGTATATCAACACTAGAAAGAAACATTACAATGTCATAAGCATAACAAAAGTGGCTCAATACATTCCCTCTTCTATTTCCGAGTTTTAGAATCTGATAAATTCCTGTAGGAGTGCTGACAATAAGTTTATTACTATGGAATCTCCTTACTTAATTTCTCTTTCAATTCTGAATTTCACATCATACTGATAGAGTCCAGTGTAAGCTGCAGCGTTAACATACGTATCCAACAGTTTCCTAACATAGACTGAATCAATGTTTCGTTTCTAAATAGCTGTTCATACATATTTGGTTCAAACTGAGACAAAAGCTTTCTTGTAACATGTAAATTCCAGCGATACTGCTAACTAACACTTACGATTCTAATTTCCCTGACGATGTGCCGGTGGTCCAACAGGCTATATCCATTCTGAAACACTGTTTGTTCCTTTTTTACGATAAAACTCTACCGTTTTTTTAAGCAGCTGGTGAAATCGCTGTTTAATATCTTGTACATTACACATTATAGAACGGAGCCTAATACATCTAAGGCTCATGTCTTGTCTGTTTGAGACATACAGCATATTTAATAGCCAAACTCTTTTGAAATTATTATCATCATTATTATTAATTGCGACTGGACCCTGTTGGACCACAAAAAGCCTCACGGTTCAATATTCTTAACTTCCATTTGTAAAAATGCAGTCCTTTACGTATACTGATTATTGAACAGGATATAGATGCAACATCTGTGTATATTGTAAAAATGGATGTATGTATGCACAAATGTTCCAAGCCTATTCATAACCTCTGGATCGATTTCAGCCAAACATGGTACACTTATCACTCAGTATCTGGAAAGAAACATTGTCAGGGTAGGAATCTCTTACCTTCCATGTCACAATATATTTATTTCTAAGAGTTTGATGCAAAAACAGAAGAGAGGGAGAAGCAGCAGAAGAGCAGGGAGATACAAAAAGAAAGGGTGTGGGGGACCATATAGAGAGAGGGAGAGGGGGGCTTGATAGATAAAGAGGGGGAGATAAATACGTGGGGAGAGGGAAGAGTGAGAAAGACAAGGGGAGGGGGAAGGAGGGAGACAGAGAGGAAAAGAAGAGATTATAACGTTCGTTTAAAAAATGAAAGCGAACGATTACGATTATGTTGAACGAAGTCTGAACTGTGGAATGGATACAGAATTCAAATTGTCGTGTTGCATGTTGCAAATGCAAATGATGTGCTTAGTTTGTCTTATTGTTAACAAAACTTTACGAATCGATTGGGCAATGTAACTCCCAATACCAATAAAGAAATGCAGTAACTGGAAAATACAGTCAGCTCCTTAAGCATTGAATCCTTAGGCCCTGTTCACATAACAAATAAATTAAATTGTCTTACCTCTATAGCAGCAACCGAGAAACGCGATATATTCTGGTCTCTCACAAAAAATGTAAGTGCTAGGTACCGGCTCAGCAGTGTGCAAAATTATGTTCCAAGTTAATTTTGTCTTTTCGCAAACATCTGACAACTTGTAATGTCCCCACAGAAAATACCCTCTACCACGTACCAATTAATCATTGTCAATCAAACCATCCACATTCATTCACATTGGAAAAGTATCTGATCTGATTTTCTCGTAACATATGCAGCGACAGTTAGACGACGCCAAAGTATTTTCTAGCGCTTTTATTCTTTGAAATAACAGAGATGCATATATACATTCTCCATGGTTGTTAGAGTGGTAACTAGGACAGCTTCTGGAGTAGGGATTGAGGGATTGACGTGTTTCTGAGAGATACATATTCTGATTTTCTTCTCGCTAAATCGAGCCACTTAACATTTGTGCCACTAGCGGTTTGTTTGAAGAGAAAGAGACTGTAAAAAGAAAATAATTAAGACGTGGAATCACCGGAGATATGGACATGTAATGGAGATGGATTTAATACACAATTTCCTTCATAAATAAGGTTTGTTCCGGAGTGAATGAACGAATGAGTTTTTTCTGAACCATTTGATGATGACGTTGGCCCTGTAATTAGTGGGGAAGTTTCAGCTGTGTCGAAGAGAGCCTGCAATCACTGAGTCTGTGTTAAATCGCCCAAAAAGGCTTCGTACACATCTGGAATTCGCAATCTTTCGTAAAAGGAACAAATTGTCCACACGATTGATTCTCCCGACTGAATGCAGTGTTTAACAGTGTTAAAAACTGAAATTGCATTACTCTCAATTGATTCCCAAACAATGAGATTTAAACAGCAAATATTATCTACCTTAATTAATCCAACATAAATGCATATCATCAAATTACATATAGCTCTGTTAACAAATCTTAAAAGCATTACGAAAATGAAATATCTAACTAGCCTTTTTTTTCAAAATCGTTTACCTACGTTGTGGGGTTACTCAGCAATTGTAAGTTATCACCCAACTCATCTACACCAACGCGCTGGCAAAAACAGAAATCATAATTATTGAACATGTTTACCTTATTTGCCTGAATACTTCTGCTTCCATGTTCTAGGATATTGACATACCTACATTAATCTAACTCTTGGTGGCTTCACACAGCACACCACAGAAACTGCCTCCTCCATCGTCTTTCCCTCACAGACAGCTACCTGCGACTGTGCGCCCAGCGCTCTCTTACCCCAACAGAGCAGTGCAGTATCTTTTGCTCTGCGGTCGCGCACAGTCAGCGATCTACATTATCGAGCCTATCAGAAACATTCATTGTTTATAGTATACTAGTTTAATTTTAATTTATTGATGTTGTTATCTTATTCTGGTGCCAGATACAAGTGTGCCCCAATATACTCCTTTCAGGATGGAGGATGGATGTGAGAGGGAGAGAGCAGGAGAGATGGAAGGTCGATGTGTGGTAGAGAGTAGAGAGAGCGGGAGAGAGTGAACGGGGGGCAAGGGAGTGTATGTGTGTGTGTGTGTGTGTGTAAGAGAGAGAGAGAGAGGGAGAGAGAGAGCAACTTTCTTAGAAAGATTTACAGATAATTTGATATCCATATACCTATATCTAAAATTAATTGAAACAACAAGTTTACTGTTACCAGTCACCGTTTTATTTATTTCCACGACGCGTTTCGAAGGTTTAAACCTCCATCATCGGGTGGATTTACATTAGTTAGTATTACATTTGTGTGTGTGTTGTGTTACGATTTTTGGAAGAACTTGTGGCACTTCCTAGTGGAGAAACAAGACACTATTTCAGAATATGGTTTAGGATTACTTTTGACAAAAATTAACCTGATATCTAATGGTAAACCTTAAATACTTCCCCCATGAACCATGGACCTTGCCGTTGGTGGGGAGGCTTGCGTGCCTCAGCGATACAGATGGCTGTACCGTAGCTGCAACCACAACGGAGGGGTATCTGTTGAGAGGCCAGACAAACATGTGGTTCCTGAAGAGGGGCAGCAGCCTTTTCAGTAGTTGCAGGGGCAACAGTCTGGATGATTGACTGATCTGGCCTTGTAACATTAACCAAAACGGCCTTGCTGTGCTGGTACTGCGAACGGCTGAAAGCAAGGGGAAACTACAGCCGTAATTTTTCCCGAGGACATGCAGCTTTACTGTATGATTAAATGATGATGGCTTCCTCTTGGGTAAAATATTCCGGAGGTAAAATAGTCCCCCATTCGGATCTCCGGGCGGGGACTACTCAAGAGGACGTCGTTATCAGGAGAAAGAAAACTGGCATTCTACGGATCGGAGCGTGGAATGTCAGATCCCTTAATCGGGCAGGTAGGTTAGAAAATTTAAAAAGGGAAATGGATAGGTTAAAGTTATATATAGTGGGAATTAGTGAAGTTCGGTGGCAGGAGGAACAAGACTTTTGGTCAGGTGATTACAGGGTTATAAATACAAAATCAAATAGGGGTAATGCAGGAGTAGGTTTAATAATGAATAAAAAATAGGAGTGCGGGTTAGCTACTACAAACAGCATAGTGAACGCATTATTGTGGCCAAGATAGACACAAACCCCATGCCTACTACAGTAGTACAAGTTTATATGCCAACTAGCTCTGCAGATGATGAAGAAATTGATGAAATGTATGACGAGAAAACAGAAATTATTCAGGTAGTGAAGGGAGACGAAAATTTAATAGTCATGGGTGACTGGAATTCGTCAGTAGGAAAAGGGAGAGAAGGAAACATAGTAGGTGAATATGGATTGGGGGGGAAGAAATGAAAGAGGAAGCCGCCTTGTAGAATTTTGCACAGAGCATAACTTAATCATAGCTAACACTTGGTTCAAGAATCATAAAAGAAGGTTGTATACCTGGAAGAATCCTGGAGATACTAATAGGTATCAGATAGATTATATAATGGTAAGACAGAGATTTAGGAACCAGGTTTTAAATTGTAAGACATTTCCAGGGGCAGATGTGGATTCTGACCACAATCTATTGGTTATGAACTGCAGATTGAAACTGAAGAAACTGCAAAAAGGTGGGAATTTAAGGAGATGGGACCTGGATAAACTGAAAGAACCAGAGGTTGTAGAGAGTTTCAGGGAGAGCATAAGGGAACAATTGACAGGAATGGGGGAAAGAAATACAATAGAAGAAGAATGGGTAGCTCTGAGGGATGAAGTAGTGAAGGCAGCAGAGGATCAAGTAGGTAAAGAGACGAGGGCTAGTAGAAATCCTTGGGTAACAGAAGAAATATTGAATTTAATTGATGAAAGGAGAAAATATCAAAATGCAGTAAATGAAGCAGGCAAAAGGGAATACAAACGTCTCAAAAATGAGATCGACAGGAAGTGCAAAATGAATAAGCAGGGATGGCTAGAGGACATATGTAAGGATCTAGAGGCTTGTCTCACTAGGGGTAAGATAGATACTGCCTACAGGAAAATTAAAGAGACCTTTGGAGAGAAGAAAACCACTTGTATGAATATCAAGAGCTCAGATGGCAACCCAGTTCTAAGCAAAGAAGGGAAGGCAGAAAGGTGGAAGGAGTATATAGAGGGTTTATACAAGGGCGATGTACTTGAGGACAATATTATGGAAATGGAAGAGGATGTAGATGAAGATGAAATGCGAGATAAGATACTGCGTGAAGAGTTTGACAGAGCACTGAAAGACCTGAGTCGAAACAAGGCCCCGGGAGTAGACAACATTCCATTAGAACTACTGATGGCCTTGGGAGAGCCAGTCATGACAAAACTCTACCATCTGGTGAGCAAGATGTATGATACAGGCGAAATACCCACAGACTTCAAGAAGAATATAATACTTGCAATACCAAAGAAAGCAGGTGTTGACAGATGTGAAAATTACCGAACTATCTGTTTAATAAGTCACAGCTGCAAAATACTAACGCGAATTCTTTACAGACGAATGGAAAAACTGGTAGAAGCGGACCTCGGGGAAGATCAGTTTGGATTCCGTAGAAATGTTGGAACACATGAGGCAATACTAACCTTACGACTTATCTTAGAAGAAAGATTAAGAAAAGGCAAACCTACGTTTCTAGCATTTGTAGACTTAGAGAAAGCTTTTGACAACGTTAACTGGAATACTCTCTTTCAAATTCTGAAGGTGGCAGGTGTAAAATACAGGGAGCGAAAGGCAATTTACAATTTGTACAGAAACCAGATGGCAGTTATAAGAGTCGAGGGGCATGAAAGTAAGAGTCGAGGGGCATGAAAGGAAGCAGTGGTTGGGAAAAGAGTGAGACAGGGTTGTAGCCTCTCCCCGATGTTATTCAATCTGTATATTGAGCAAGCAGTAAAGGAAACAAAAGAAAAATTCGGAGTAGGTATTAAAATTCATGGAGAAGAAGTAAAAACTTTGAGGTTTGCTGATGACATTGTAATTCTTTCAGAGACAGCAAAGGACTTGGAAGAGCAGTTGAACGGAATGGACAGTGTCTTGAAAGGAGGATGTAAGATGAACATCAACAAAAGCAAAACGAGGATAATGGAATGTAGTCAAATTAAACCGGGTGATGCTGAGGGGATTAGATTAGGAAATGAGACACTTAGAGTAGTAAAGGAGTTTTGCTATTTAGGGAGTAAAATAACTGATGATGGTCGAAGTAGAGAGGATATAAAATGTAGACTGGCAATGGCAAGGAAATCGTTTCTGAAGAAGAGAAATTTGTTAACATCGAGTATAGATTTAAGTGCCAGGAAGTCGTTTCTGAAAGTATTTGTATGGAGTGTAACCATGTATGGAAGTGAAACATAGACGATAACCAGTTTGGACAAGAAGAGAATAGAAGCTTTCGAAATGTGGTGCTACAGAAGAATGCTGAAGATAAGGTGGGTAGATCACGTAAGAAATGAGGAGGTATTGAATAGGATTGGGGAGAAGAGAAGTTTGTGGCACAACTTGACAATAATAAGGGACCGGTTGGTAGGACATGTTTTGAGGCATCAAGGGATCACAAATTTAGCATTGGAGGGCAGCGTGGAGGGTAAAAATCGTAGAGGGAGACCAAGAGATCAATACACTAAGCAGATTCAGAAGGATGTAGGTTGCAGTAGGTACTGGGAGATGAAGAAGCTTGCACAGGATAGAGTAGCATGGAGAGCTGCATCAAACCAGTCTCAGGACTGAAGACCACAACAACAACAACAACAACCTTAAATAAGAAAACTAGACTACCTCCGGTGGTCACGGGTTCCTTTTGCTGTAGTAACACATCACATGTATACTGCCACATTTGCAAACAAATATGGCGTCTGGGATCAGCTGGGTGCGAGGTTCGTATAGCAGAAGAGAAGACATAATAGCAAAGTGCAAAGAATATACATCATAACAACATTATTACAGAATAATTGTTTAAAGCATTTGGAGGTGTTTGTTTTGAGGTGTCGAATATATGCATGTGTACTTCAGGTGATATATAAATCCAATTTTGACAAGTTGTAACAGCTAAACATTCGTACTCGTTTATACAATCAAGTGAAATGTTAAAAATGGCTTAAACTTCATACTTATTAATAACAGTTAGGTGAAATGTTACAGACTTGAATTACAATGATCATATTGGCTACAGCAGTAAAACCATACATAGATGACACTCTTTGAAGAGAGAGAGAGAGAGAGAGAGAGAGAGAGGAAGGAAAGAGGGATTATATATGAGCAAACATTCACATGGCGAGGAGTCTTAAGATTACATGTTGCATATATTAGCTGCCTAAAGGTTAGGGTAATACATTGGTTAATGCTATAAAATATGGGATAGATATACATTTGTGCCAGTAGTTGATGTACATACAGTTTTAAGCTGACAAGGGGTACAGGCTGTTGGTGTGATGAATTATCTGTGAATGAGGTCAGTCTCTTGTACTCTTGGCAGCTGTCAATATTTATGGGATATGTGCTCATGTGTGTGCGTGTATTTTTAAGAGTGTAGGCAGTTGCTGAAAACAGAGATGATGCTATTGTAAATATTGTCATTTTTGTCATTTAAGATGGATTCTAATTGTTTCAATTGGTGTTTGTATATTTGGCGTGTTTCAAGAATGTCTAGTTTTCTGCCTTTTGGTTGGATGTGTAGGATGCTAATACTTGTGTTGTTAACATCGTGTTTTGTTTCATGCATGTGGGTAGCTATTGCTGATGTGTGGTATTTTTTGTTTTTTAGTGCTGCCATGTGATCCTTGAACCTAATCTCAAATGATCTGCCTGTCTGGCCTATGTAGAAGCAGTCACAGTCCGAACATTCAATTTTGTACACACCTGTGTGATGAAGTGGGTTTCTGCCGATGTTGTGGGGTAACTTCTGTCCAATCTTGTTGTCTGTTGCAAAGGATATGCTTATGCCTTTCCGTTTGAAGACATTGGCAATCTGGTATGAAATGTTACCCATAAAGGGTATTGTATGGAAGATGTTATTTTCTTTTTGTTTTTTGTGTTTTGATTGCTTTGCCATTACTGAGTGTTTTAGGGTGTCTACTATGGAGCTGTTATAACCATTTTCAATAGCTGTTTGTTTTATTATTTCAATTTCTTGATCACATTTATCTTCTGAGAGTGGTAGTTGGATAGCTCTATTAATCATGTACCGGTATGCTGCCATTTTGTGTGCTGCAGGGTGGCAAGAGGAGTTGTGGATTGTGGTATGTGTTGTGGTAGGCTTCCGATAAATTTCAAACTGATGTCTGTTATTCTTAATTGTAATGGTAAGGTCTAGGAAATTTATACTGTCATCTTTGTGGTGTTCAACTGTGAATTTTATGTTTTAATGTGAGTTGTTGAAAAACTGATTCAACTCACTGATGTCATCTTTAGTGCCTTTGATTAAAATGATGGTATCATCTACATATCTGTACTAGTAGATGATATTTTTGAGGAGGTGTTGATTGGAATTCAGGATTTTGTCTTCTAGGTTACTTATAAATATTTCTGCTAGCAATCTGGAAAGATTTGAGCCCATTGCCAGACCATCTGTTTGCTTGTAGATTTTATTGTTAAATTTAAAATAGTTGGGTGAAAGTGTGAATTCAAGCAGGTTCATTAGTTCTTTAATGTGAGTTGAAGGGATTTTTTAGGTTTATGTAGGTTGGCATTGATTATTTGTAGTGTGGGATCTATTGGCACAGAGGAATAAAGGTTTTGTATGTCAAATGAGGCAAGTGTGGCTCCACCAGGTACTTGTATGTTCTTGACATATTGTGTGAATTCTGTTGTGTTTTTAAGTCTTCTCTCATTATTGAATGTGTATGCTTGTTTGAGAATTCTGAAGAGTATTTTATTGAGCTTGAATGTTGGGCTGTTCCTACAGTTCACTATGGGCCTGATGGGGGTCCCATTTTTGTGTATCTTAGGTTGTGACCTAAGGCAAGGTGCTTGTGGGCTCATTATTACAATGTTTCTTGCTTCTTGGATGGTAAGTAGAAAGTTAATGTTGTTTGAAATGTGTTTAACCTCCTTTTGTATTCTGGCTGTTGGATCTTTATGTATTTCAGTTATGTTGCTGGTTTGGAAGAAGTCTAAAGTTTTTTCTGTGTATGTTGTTCTGTCCATTACAACAGTTGTGTTGCCCTTTTCAGCTTTAGCAATTATTGCATTATTCATGTTTCATTTAGTCTTAATGGTACGTGTAAGGGCTTCCTCTCTTTTCTTGTATGCTGGGAATGGTTTTGCAATTTCCTTTTCAATGATTTCGTTAATTTTGTGGCGGGCTGATATACTGTCAGTTGGCTTCTTAAAGGCGATGGTCGAGATCTATGTGACACAAGTGATGAGCTTTTCTTGGTTCTATTGGTCCAGCGGAGCTTGAACATTGTATTTTAAGCCTTTGCAGAGTAGTGCCTCTTCTTCTGCAGTGGATATTATGTTCGTGTTGTTGAGGAAAGGTGTGTAGAACGTGTGTTTCTTTTGGCTGTTTTGGTTCGGTTTGGGAGGTAATTGTTGCTTTATAAGGTTGGCCAGTTTTTTCTTCTGTGTAGCTTTCGTTTTCTGTACGATGAACTCGGCGTACTCTTTGACTTTTTTGGTTATGGAATCATATTATAGTCTATGAAGCAACTTTCCCGACTGTAATTCTGCATTATAAAGCTGTGTGTTGAACATTTATTTTTTAATATAAAGTTCTTTCAGTTCATTTTTCACCCAGAGTTTTCGTGCGATCTCCAGTGTTTTCTTCGCAGTTGTTGTGTTTGTTTTGATGTCAATCTTGACATAATTTGGGATGACGTTGTTCTTGAGACAATTCCTATTGAAGTGTATGTGTTGTGTCGTCATTTCGATCTTTTCTGCACTGTTTTTGTGCTCGAAAATAGCCTTGATTGCCTGACTGGGCAGATTAACTTTAAATGCGAACATTTTTAGGTTAGGCTTTACCGTGACTGTTACTGACATTAAATGAAACAACAAGTTTACTGTTACCAGTCACCGTTTTATTTATTTCCACGACGCGTTTCGAAGGTTTAAACTCCATCATCGGGTGGATTTACATTAGTTAGTATTACATTTGTGTGTGTGTTGTGTAAGGATTTTTGGAGGAACTTGTGGCACTGCCTAGTGGAGAAACAAGACACTATTTCAGAATGTGCTTTAGGATTACTTTTGACAAAAATTAAACTGATATCTAATGGTAAACCTTAAATAAGTAAACTTTACAAATAAGTGTAAGTAAAGTTTACAAATGTGGCAGTATACATGTTATGTGTTACGACAGCAAAAGGAACCTGTGACCACTGGAGGTACTCTAGTTTACCTATTTAAGGTTAACTTGTTGTTTCATTTAATGTCAGTAACAGTGACGGTAAAGCCTAACGTAAAAATGTTCGCATTTAAAGTTAAATCTGTATCTGTTTTGTCAAACTGGGTCTGGACGAGAGCGAAGTCATTAGAAAGAAAATATATATTTTAAATATAGATGTGCGTATGTATCTACTATGTATATATTTATGTGTGAAAATAACTCTAGAACGCATGGATCAATTTCAACTAAACGTAGTACATGTGGATAAAAAATAGTGTGGGGTTAAGACACTCCTTTCGTCGAGTCAGTGTAAGAAAATTGCTGACAGCTTGCGTCGCTGTTGACAGCTTCCAACCGGGAAGCGCCAGCCTTCTGTTGAGCTACGGTAGCACTGAGGCGTTGCCACAGAGACACTTACCAATTCCTATTACTTGTGTGATTGAGATAGGCGCGCGAAACTGCCGCGCCCAGCCGCAGCACTCTCCGAGGCTTTCTTTTGGCGACTCATCAGCAGGCGTACTAATATGTAGGACGTGAGAAGGAACGAGAACAAGTCCTGCATGAAGGTCACAGGTAAACATGTTTGTCTGCTGTTGATATTCTGTACTGAATCAATTATGTTTACGTATTCACGGACGCATGTAAAGGTGACCTTTTGTGTATTGCCATTTGATACAAACTACTGCCGGGGGATACAAATGACGGATACATTTGCTGTAATTGCTGTACGGATGAAAAACGTGGCCGCTGCACGGATGAAAAACATGGCCGACCAATAATCATGTCTCACCGCAGTCCAAAAGAGGGGCACTGCCTTATTTCCTCATGTTTCGCAGCATGATTTACGATTTTGTGCGATTTTTGGCTTCTACTTTGATCTAGTGATACATTTTGCATCCGAACGGATTTACAGCCAAGTTCAAAGACAGTATTCTCTGTAGGAGCAGTGTTACTCCTAGAAGGTATCAAGCGTGAAACCTGCAAAATCAGCAACGTGCTCGGAACTTACAACTCTCTTCCCTTTACAAGAAGCTAAATAAACATATATTGTAATGCCGGCGCACTGGGCACTGCCTTTTCAGCCATCGTCATTTGACAAGCGGCGCTACCCTACCACTTTGTACACATTGCGCACAAGTTTTAACTGCCCGCCACTTCCTGGCAGACTCCCCATTTTTTAACTATTTACTTTCCCGCTTGGGTCTACCGTCTGGGCTATCGGCTGTTTTAGCAAATGACGCGCGGACTGTCGACCGCGTCTTACTTTTTATCCGCCAAAGCAGTATGGCGATGGCCATTAAATTTTCAGTTTTGGACCTCCGTTTCTGTATGGTGTCTTTTTGAGCTCTTTTTCAACGTGGCTGTTTTTAGGTGTCTTTTATTATATCAGTTGGGACTGACGTATAGTTGTCTCTTAACTCCTCTCTGCCTTCGTGTTCTGTAGTTTTGACTTGCGCGCGTGTGACCCCAGTTGTGTTTTTATGCCCTAAAGCAAAACAAATCCAAATTCAAATAGAAGGTGTAGTTTCGACCGGCACCCCACTGCTTCTTTCGTCCAGAGTTCTTTTGGTGCTTACGGTGGCTGACTGTATGCATATTGCTTTGCTTGAATGTTATGTAATTTGTGTGCTGTTTTCATCAATACACGTAATTGTAGTTTCTTCTATGATACGCTACATGAAGAGTCCGTTTTTTTTCTTTCTAATAGGGGACTGGAATAAAAAAAATATTCGGGTAACGGCGGATGCTCAGCTAATATCCTATAGTATAAATATTACAAAAAATCTTAGGTTGCACAATGCTCTCTGTTGGGTCAAAAACAACGCGCTTCACGCGTCTAGGGAATCATCAGGTTATCTCGTGGGATGTGGGTCGTCATTCATCGTGCGATGTGGGTCATCATATATGGCACGAGGTAACTTGATGATGCAGTGCCCGGATGAAAAACGTAGTTTTTGAACCAATAAAGAGTACTGTCCAACCTAGGAGATTTTTTTAAAAATATTAATCACAGTATAAGATTGCTGTGTCACCGCCCCACAATTCTATAACATAATATAAATTCTATAATATAAAGTTTATCGCTGATGCGAACTGAGCCACTGAGAAAGTGTAGCAAACACGCCATTGTACGTGAGCTACGGACTAGTTAGGACGAAAACGTAACCTCTCTATACTATAATGCTTCAGTTTGTAATTGTGGTACACAGTAATACGCTACATGTATTTCTATACAAGTCATAAAGAAAATTGTATTCTCTATTAAGAAACAGTGTTTCCGATAGAACTGTGTTACATCAATTAAACACAATCACTGGGCTATCCCTCAAGAGATCACCAAAGAATAAATCATTTATAGTCAACGGAGGAGGCTTTTCCACAGATTCTTTCTCCGACAGCACTTGCCATCCATCAGCTTTTTCCGTATGAGTCACTACCTAAAAGTTCCGAGGAATTTTTCTGGCTCTTTCTAATAATTCATTTTGGGCTTTTTGAACATAGAGTATAGTCTTCTTCTTTGATGTCTACAGTCGCATACCGCGAAACAACGTGAGTACTACATGAGACATTTCATTTAGCATGCAGATGTAGCATATAAAGGACTGAATCACGTTCATTGTGAAGAGAGTGTCATTACGGAACAGGACTTTTCGCCTCGCGCCCTCCATCGCCTGTCCTCAGAATCCCGGGAACATGGCGCGTTGGGCGTTTGCCCGCCCGTCACGAATGCTGGGAGGCGACGGCGAAATGACAGTCGCCGTGTGATGAAAGGGCCAATCAATAGGCGGCCCGCCTGAATACGCCATTAGCGCGCCGCTCTATAGCGCCGCGATTTATTACAGCGATACGGCCGCCACCCTGCCCTCCACGCTCCCCCCACCCTCGCCTCTATCTCGGCCGCCCCCTCGGTGGGGGAGGAATAACTTCTCCTCACAGCCACCTTCCTACCCCTCCACTTCTCTGCTCTCTGCCACACGCTGGTCGTCGGTCCCTCAAAGAAGTTCCTCCCTCCCAAGGTCGATCACCAAACGACACTATATGACGTTCAAAACAGTTCGAGTTCTTTGATCCCCATCAAGTAAAACGAATCAGAATCAGCATCATTTATGCGTCTCAGACAGTTAGAAAACCGTACTTAGTTCAAAAAATGGTGCAAATGGCCCTAAGCACTATTGGACTTAACATCTGAGGTCATCAGTCCCCTAGACTTAGAACTACTTAAACCTAACTGACCTAAGGACATCACAAACGTACATACCCGAGATAGCATTCGTACCCGCGACCGTAGCAGCAGCGCCATTCCGGACTGAAGCGCCTAGAACCGCTCGGCCACAGCGGCCGGCCGTCCTTAGTTACTGGTGCGATGTTGCAAGAGCTGAATCACACCGAGAGAGGTGGCCGAGCGGTTCGGATACTGGACTCGCATTCAGGACACGTTAGATTGACATTCTCGTTCGTTTATCCGTAATGAAATTGCTGTAGTTTTCTAACCGGTTAAGGTGAACGCTGAGATAGTTGCTTTGAAAGAGACACGGCTGATTTCATTCTCTGCTCCTGTTCTTTCCAAGCTTGTGCTACAATGACCTCGTCTACAGGAGAAAACTCAATTGTTCCACACTTCATTTTCGGGCCGATTGAAGCCAAGGTTGAAACTGGCAGTGAAAATGATCGTCAGCAGTAATGGACTTCCAAACAAAACATAACTTTTAGCGTACAGCTTATGATTGATGACCAGCGGATAGATCTCCAATCTTTCCGAAATTTCTCCTAAAAATTATGTGCTAGTGTTGTTGATAGTCCCTTCGTAGTATGGGTACGTAAGTTCGACAACCCCGCTTGTGCTGATGGAGGTTTCAGTGGACATGCAGTATCGCCCTAGCACGTCCTTACCTTTGCGTAGTAATCTACTCTTTAAAATACTTACCACGATCTTCGGCGTAACACAAATATGCACAAAACACACTACGTTAGGAAAACGCAAGTGGATGTTCCATAAACATTCAATAAACTGAAGTACAACGTCCAATTTATAATTAATAACTAGGCAAATAAACCCATTAACTGATTGAGGTTCTCACTACGATGAAGCACAGTATATGTGAACGCCATCAGTCGCTTGACACGGCTATTTTTCTCGTAGGGAGACGTAACTACAGTAGCCGAGTTGAGTATATAAGAGATGGAACGAGTAGTAACTTCACTGTGCTATGTCGCAAAATACGATAACTGCACCTCACCAACCCTAACTTCCGCTGATGAAGTGGTTGTATTGCTTGATTAGGATGGAGTTCGTGTTACGACTGAACAAGTGAATTGAAAATCAGCACCTGGTCTGTGACCGAATCCCCCTCCTGATGAAACACTACGTAAGCGTAAGCTTTTTTGCCCCTTTTCTCCAATGGTTCCTATTTACCTTCAAAGAAGCAATTCAAACAGTTCTTAACGTACTGAATTTGAAAACTTGATTACAGTCTGCACCTAAAATTATGACTTAATAGTACCTGTTATCAGACTGGACTCTTCTATTGGCTGACATATATGGGATTCCGACAGAACGTCTATTGATGCCAAAGCAAATCATACCAGTACACCACAAAAGCTCGCTATATACCGGCTCTGCATACAAAATATGTAGAAGAATTGTCTGTTCACTTTTTTTTATTGTGAGTCATTTCGTAAAACCAAGTATTTCCACCTACTTTAGTTTATAGTTTGTACTAGTAATATATCTATAAAACTGTCATGAATCTCTATCTATCAGTTTGAACACGCTTTACCACAACTACTAGATGACTTTCATGGGGTTTTCGTAGGTACAGGTAGCTTAGCTTGGTGCACCTATAGGATTATTTCATCAAAATCTGATCACGGAACAAAATATATCTACACATTTTATAAAAATGTGTGTATGTATGTATGGTCCACATCTACTTCGAAACTACTGGTCCGATTTCAAACGAATTTGGTACACATATCACTTACTGTCTGGAAAGAATCGCTGTAGGTGTAAGGACCACCTACCTATTAAAGAGGTGGGGAAGGGAGTGAAGTAGAAGTGCAAGCAGCGACGCCCGGAATATCCAGCTTTTATTCATCCAGTATTTGATAACGAGAGCACTTCGTTATTTACAACAAACTTTACACGTAGTTTCAAACATCTAAAAAACTTTCGCTGGCTTACAGCCTCGACAAAATGATGAAAAGAAAAAAGTTAATCCTTACTGCATTTTCGTTGTTCATGCAGTAAAACTGTCGCGTTAGGCATGACGATTTAATTTACTACTTATTTACTACTTAATGAGTTTGTGACACATTTTGCAGGCAGTGTTCATATATACCACTGATGATGCTAATGTATCTGCAAAACTGCATCATTGTACGACACGTAGTTCAGGATACATGACGTTCTTAACACTGGGATGCATGAAAAACTGATACACCTTGCGTGGCGTGTAAATTCTTTATTACCATATAGCTGTATAGATTTCTACGGAATTTGGCAAGTAGATGGCTTAAACGCTGAGGACGGACATAGTCTACTTTAGGGCGTGTGTAGTACAAGATACGTACTGGTTTAAATAATATTACGCGAATTAGAGATAAATATTTACTCTTTGAAAAAGCTGTTTGCTCTTTGACATAATCATATTTGTGAAAATGCCTTCTTATATAATCTTCAATGTGTTTCATCCATACTTCCACGCTTTTTGTTGTATAACATACACGTTTCATTATATATGTACGCTCGTGCCCAAGCGCTCTGCACGTACTGATCAGCAGCGACGCTGCACACGCCCGAGCATTGCGCTTTGCGACAGCTCCGTGGGGGGAGGGGGGCAGAGCGGGGATCACATCACGGGTTACGACATGAGGGCACCTGATGTTACTGTAGGTACAGTAGATTATTTACTCACCATCAGGCATCATAACAAAACTATTGATATGACAGTGCAACTGCTGTCTACAGCTGGTTTTTTAGTACGTCGTCCTCGATACTATGTACGGATAATTTAAGTAAACCAAGTATGAAAGGTAGCCATAATTTTTCAATCTTTACCTGAAAGAGATAAAGCAACATTATTTGATTGCAATTACGTCTGCAGTCATGGCACATGCTGAAATGCCGCACCCATAGTACGCAGCACGCCGCTAGAGGGGCCGAAACAAAATGACGCATCCTACTGGTGCTGTGTAGCATCGTGCAGTAATTCGTTTTTTGAAAAGGGCTGCTGCACCACGTGCTCAGTCGCTGGAGATGAGCGAAAGCCACGCAGCATGGTTAGGTGGCGCAGGCGCTTCCTGTGTGTTCAGACACGTCTGAATGTCGAACAACGAACTGGTAGACCATTTCTCTGTAAAGAACCAGAAATCGCAAGATGAGTCAAGTCCCTTGTGCTCAAAGTCTGGCATATTACTATTGATGCGATAGTGTAAAAAGTGAAAACTCAGTCATAAATCAGTTTCCATCATCTTGTACGACATTTTGAACGTGACAAAGGTCACTGCTGCCTGGGTACTGTGACTGCTCACCTCCATTCACAAAGCCTGACGAATCGAGATAGCAGGAGAAATATTACTGTGTGCCATATCAATCCAGATTATTTCTTTAGCCGCCTAATTACCACGGACGAGTGCTGGGTGTATCATTTTGACCTTGATAGGAAGAAGAAAATCGAGAAACGGAAACATGTGCATTCACCACAGCCAGAAACCGCGTTGACTCAACCATCATCGATCAAAAGGTTGCAAAATGTTTTTGAAGGATTATCATGGTGCTGACAGGTTATGCTCTTAACGGGCAAAGTGCCAAAGAAGCTTACTAATGAAATCTCATTACGAGCGCACAGAAGGCTGTCCAGATTAAAGGTGTTCAAGGGTGTTTCTGCCCCACAACAGCGCACCCTCTCATTCTGCTCAGGACACGGTCACACGTGCTGCTTTGCTTCCAACCCCCGCCCCCCCCCCCCAACCCTCACCCTGCTGCCCCCCTACCCCCATGAGCCACCCCCACCCCCTTCGAGAGAATTCTTCCTCTGTTCTCGTGTAATCGATGCGTGGCAGACATTTGCAGAATGACAACCAGTAGGTTTTTAAGGTGGAACGTTTCCTAAACAGCCCAAATCCAGACTTCTACAATCGACGTCTCCATCAAGTCATCTATGGCTGGGAAAAATGCCTCACGTTGAAGAGCGAATATACAGAGAAGATCTAACGCCACCTTCAGGTTACATGCTTACAGTTTGATTTTTCCGAAGTAGTGATTAAAATTTTAAAACTACCTCTCGTATTCCTGCTACAGAAAAGTTATTCATGTATTCCAAAGTCTGTTAAGACAGAAGAGAATCTTAATAAGGTCGCGCAATATTCTGTGCAGTCACCAACAAAATTGCAAATAAAAGGGTCCATGAAGTATGGAATTGCAAGAACAAGTTTACGAAGGATTCAGAAAAAGCTGAAATTGAGACCATATAGTCCTACTTTACTTCAAGGTGTAAAAGAAGGTGAGCCGACAGGCGTGAGGAATTCTGTAAGTTATACACAATCTGACAACGATCCGATTCCAAGTTTTACAAAATCATTCGCTTTTAAGGTGGATGGTGGACTGAACTGACACAATTGTGTACTGAAATTCTACGAATCCCAATGTCCCGATCAAGAAGGAGTTAAACTCTCCTGGCGTGAGTGTAAAAGCAGGGACTTTCACCTATGGAGCTAATAGGGCCTTATTTTTTAATCGTACTGTCAGTTCTGAAAATTATTTAGATATGCTTCAAAAATTGTTGTGAGAACTGGAAACTAGTCCACTCTTTTAACATTTGCAGCCGGTAATGAAAGTTGATGTGGCAACATGGAGCACCGACGCATTACAGAGACTTTCTAAATTAAACCTTTCATGAATGAATGGGATTGGTAGACATGGTACTACTGAATGGCCCCCACGATCCCCAAATATCACATCTAAGGAGTTTTCGGTCTGAACTGAACTAAGAAACTGAGTGTACTCCGTAAAAATTAGTGATATTGAGCATTTGAAGGAACTAATCCAGTCAGAATTTGAAAACCTACAGTCCCGCAAGATTGGCGATACAATTTGTAAACCAGTATGGAAAAGATGCAATATTAGATAAGAACAGCATGGAAACAGCATTGTGCGTCTTTTGAAGGTTCATTGAACTCTACGTTTATTTCTGTGCAGATAATAATGAATTTTCATTTGTTTAGTATTATTGCACCAACTGCGTTTTTGACAACTGGCCACCAGCTATTACCATCACACTATAGAATTTTGTAATGAGAAGAGTATCCTATGTTACTGTCATACTATAGAATTTTGTAATGAATTATCTAGTCATGTTTGGCGATACTGTTTAATTGTACCGGCTCTCTTTCAGATTTGTCAAATGTTTTAAGGACTTTTCACTCTCTTACAAGCTCTCACGTTTAATTTAGCTGCACAAATAGCGATGAATACTGAAGGGGTTAGACAAATGAAATGAATGAATTAGAATTTTTGGGTTTTATGACTGTACTTGTTCACTCATTGGAATAAAAACATAAGTAACGATTAAATCTAATTTGACATTCTCGGTTAGTGAGACATGAAAAAATCATATTGAATGTGAGGAAACTAATATGATAGAATATGAGATAAATGAAAAAGATTATTTGCCTCATGTTTGATTTTGTATCTAGTTTCCCTGCGCAGTAATAAATTTTAAGATTAAAAAAAAACACACCACGAAGAAATTTTCCGAATGGGATAGAAATCGGTAAATATGTTGTACATGTACAGACAAATAAATGATTGCAATTTCAGAAAAATTGGAGGATTTATTGAAGAGAAAGAGCTTCACAAACTGAGCGAGTCAATAACGCATCTGTCCACCTCTGGTCGTTATGCAAGCAGTTATTGGGCTGGGCGTTGATTGAAAGAGTTGTTGGATGTCATGTCTTCCCATATAGTGTCAAATTGACGCGTTAGATCGTCAAATTCCATGTATGATTGGTGGAACCTGCCCATAATGCTCCACCAGTTGTCAATTGGAGAGAGATCCGGTGACCTCGCTAGCCAAGGTAGGGTTCCGCAAGCACAAAGGCAAGCAGCAGAAACTCTCACTGTGCGCGGGTGAGCATTATTTTATCGAAGTGTGAACCCAGGATAGTTTGCAGTGAAGGACAGCGCTGTAGGAGTGCCACGAATGACAAGCAAAGGAGTGCTGCTGTGATGTGAAATGGCAACCCCAGACCATCACTCCTGGCTTTCGTGCCGTACGGTATCCGACACTGAGGTTAGTGTCCCACCGCCGTCCGGTGCGTTTCCAGACACGTCTTCGCTGACCGTCGGGGTTCTGTTCGAAGAGGGGCTCATCGATGAAGACAGTTCTACTCCAGTCAATGAGATTCCAGGGTGAATGGGCCCGACGCGACTGCAAATGGGCTTGTTGCTGTACAGTGGTCAATGGTAGTCGACGCAAGGGTCGTCGTGAACTCAGCTCCCTTCCTGTGAGCATCCTATTATTGGTCTTTGTGGCCACTGTAGCGCCAGCTGCACGTAGAATCCAACATGATGATGAATCTGGGTCTCTGAGTACCACTCCGACGGCTGCTCGGTCCTCACCTTCTGTCGTCTCTCTGGGTCTACCGCTTAACGCTGCGTTCGCCTGTGGTTCACCCACTCCTGCCACCACCGTCGAATAGTGGTATTGCTCCAATTTCAGTGTCGAGCGATTCGCCTATTACTCCAATCAACTTCCTGAGCCCAGCTAGACGTTCTCTCAAATACTGGCATCTGCTTATACTGTTGACATGCCTGTCTGCTAGGCGTATTTACTGTCCAACTGAGTACACGGAATTAAATTCGTAAGCATTTTATGCCCATATGTCGACACGTCCCCTGTTTACTGTCCTCGCCTGCTGAGGGGTAGAAATGCGCTGCAGCGTCAGACATTCATCCATCGGAAGCCGAAGTTTACAATTTTACATTTTCCGTTGATTACCTGTATTAATATCAATTTGTGACCAATTTTCGTAACTCCTTCGTGGTGCGCCTTTTTTTTCTTTTCTTGGTGTAGTACGTATCATAAAGACGTCCATAAACAAATATGCTTCGTAGGATTAGTTTCCTGATCAAAAGTATTTTGATGATTAATGCAAAATAAAAAGAAATTGTGATTCTCCGGGCGCACTGCACATCAGTCTGAACAAACATTGCGTCAAGAGACTAGGAAGGAAGATAGTAAATAACATAACTCTGCATTTGGAATAAGACGGTTCAAACAAGTAAAACACTGACATGGAATCTTGCTAGCTATTCCTGAAAAAGTTCGTCATAAACACTGGAATCTGTGGAAGCAAAACGTTGACTGCTCCAAAACATGACAAGAATACCCAGGAAGTATTGGAAATACAGCATAAATGATGGATGTAGAACATTATGTGGATTGATAGAGTATATTACAAAAAAGTGCTATGAAAGAATAGGGGACTAAGGAAGCCTATGGAAGTCCATTATCAGAAGAAACGGTTTAGCAGACCATGCGGTAGTGCATCTACAAGTATTTAACCCTGCTCTAGAGGCAGTATATATGATATTGGAATATAAGGACAAGATACGAAGACATAGAGAGAGCATGACAGGTTTATGTCTTACAAGGAATTATGTTATAAAGCTTATAGTACGCCAAGAGAAAATAGGCGAGAGTAGCTGAACACCGATCCCAAAGATCAGAAAAACGAATGTCACACCGACTGACCAATTAAGTCATGCTCCAAAACCTTAAACAAAAAGTAGTTAATAAACTCGTTTGGCAGAGATGAAAATGCAGTCATTTAAAAATGCTGCTCTCGAAAATATGTTCCAAACATCTTTGTCCAAGCCTACCAAAGGGGGATAAGGCTGCGGCTGGGGGCTTTTCTAAAGAGTTAGAGACCGATGCGACAGGAAGAGGTGTGGGTATCTCACGACGAACAGCGGCCCCCCTCGAGAGATAGCACAGCCCTCCGCAGCCATTCTTCGCGGCTACGATATGCGGGGGCGGGCCCATTCGGCTGGCGTCGTTACGGTGCCCGCCTGCTTCTGCCGCCTCCACGTGTCCCCCACGTGTCTCTCACCGCTTTCTGTGCGTGGCTGCACGTCTCCACAATACTTACAAGTCTCTTGCTGTTTCCTTCCCGACAACGATAGCTGTTTTCTACATCTATTTGTATACTTAGCCACTGTTGAGAACGTCATGGAGAATCATTCGAAACATTATCACTCCAGTTTCTGTAAGACTAGTGAGTGGAGCTCAGCGAAATGGTCTCTATACCGTATTACGTGTCATAAACCCCCTATTGTGATTCTTCTACGAGAACTGCGACGGAGAAAGTAAAATCGTTTCACAATCTGTGCTAGATGTTGATTAGTTAATTTTCTCTAAGAGTTTCTTTCTTCCAAACATCCACATCGATTGGATAAAAGAAACAAAATCTGTTCTTTAGTCCTAATTTTCGTAGATTAGTTATTACTGAAAAATATTTTCACCCTTCACAGATTTAATACAGTACATCCACAAATGATGGCACAGAGATGCTGATACATGCCTGGATCTCACAAAACATCAGTGTTTTGTATAACAAATACCCAATAATCTCAATTGCGAATACGGCAAATACAAGAGCACCAAGTTCACATAATGAATAATCATTCTACGGTACAACCAAGCTCCACCGACGTGTACGTATTCCTGTTTATCACCTTTAGCCATTTGAACAGATCGACGGATTGCTGCACATGTTGGGCACAGTATATCAGTGGTGTGTAGCTAACTTCCGGCAGTGGTTCTTGAAATATTCCCGTGCCTGTAAGCCAGGTTCTGGAAATCCTCGTAGTTCAGACGCACCTCAATATTGACGCATTGTGTAAGTAGCAGTGACCGATCAAACACCATCCAGGGACGAAACTCGGGCAAGTGTTGTGTGTTGGGGGTCCACTGAGAACCGGCTGCTTGCAGCACGATGAAGGTCACCTGTTCCTCTGACCTGGCTGTCACTGACACAACAATATCGCCCAGCAGGGCTACTATTGTGTCGTGAAAGAGTTGACTGATGCTAGGAATGGCGCACTGTTGTCTTCAGTGATGAGAGTAGATTCTGTCTGTACTTGAGCGATGGGCCTATACGTAGACCTGGTGAGCTGCCTGTTCCAGAGTACATTCGCTCTCGATGCACAGGCTCTATTGCAGGCTTTATGATGTGGGGGGCATCAGCTTATGATCGTTTTTGGTAGGAAATGCCGTGTGGCTTGGGCCTCCCGTCGGGTAGACCGTTCGCCTGGTGCAAGTCTTTCGAGTTGACGCCGCGTCGGGGCTATGATGTTGATAAGGGCAACACAACACCGTGCTCCTGAGATGAGAAAATCTCCGACCCAGCCGAGAATCGAACCCGGGCCGTTAGTTGTGACATTCTGTGGCGCAGACCACTCAGCTACCAGGGACGGACATCGTACTTGGTGTTTCTGTAGGTTAATCTAACCAGTGCCGGAACATTTCATACGGCATTATCCTCGAACTACAGCCACTTGTTCGACGGGAAGTTGATGTGCTTTTCCAACAGGACAATGCAAGTCCACATCCTTCTGCTATGACGTAACGTGCCCTTTGCGTTGTGCGATGACTACCCTGGGCAGCATGATCACCATGTCTATCCTCAATTGAACACATATAGGACATGAAGAAGCCGAAACTTACTCGTTCTACAGGGCCTGCAAGAACCATTGGTGAACTGTAACAAACGTCGCAACATTCTTGGGACAGACTATCGCAGGATGATATTCGGCACGTTTGTGGTAGTTTTCATGCGAAAATACTGGCCTGTGTTGTTGAGCAACATTTACTGTGACATGTATGCTTCATTGGGTCCGAACTTGTTATCATATACTCCCAATAGTGAATTGTTACCTCACTTGTCAATGAGATAACCTGTCCTTGAGAATGTTGGTATTTTTTTTCCAGGAGTGTATACTCGTATGCAGGGTCTCTCTCCTAAGACACGACAGGAGCATTTTGTCTGGTGTTTCGGCAGATATTTGCAATTTCGTTTTTATTATGTGTAGTTGCGATCACTCTAGACAAATGCTGTTCATCACCTATTTCATGTAACTTGGATTCCAGCAGCGACTGAGCGTCGCTGTTGCATGGTGGTAGCAGAGACCAGGGGCCAGGCGGTGCTTTCGCTGCTAGGCTACTCATTATTCATCGTTTCTCTCTTCCTGTTAACGCATGTCAGTAAAACAATGTACTGGGCTAATGTGGGACGCTATCGAATAAACATGTAAAGTTCCGGTTTAAAAATCATTTTAATTGAAACAAAACGAAGCTTTCCGTAGACACTGAGCATCTGATGAAAAATGTGTTTGGTTAGGCTGACTACAGCTACACCTTGCAAAATGATATGTGTATATTTAGACTTTGATTGTGACAGATCAGCCAGTGCTGTCAACCTCGTTTCAAGGAACTCACTGCGTCAGAACTGCAGCAGGTTCGCGGCATCTCACAAAGACGACTGAATACGTCTCAACGTATGATATTTTGTCATTCAACTACACTGCCGGGAAAAAAAGTACACCCTTTCAAAGAGTTCCAATTCACTCAAGATTTATTGTAGCAGCAGTGCGTATGGAGTGCATGAAACGATTATATTTGCAGATCAATAGCACAGACAGTTCTGGGGTACCAGGTATCGACACATGCTGGAACACCCATGTTATTTAGCGGTGTAGCGTCCACACGCGGAAATGGCGGTGCTGACTCTGGCAGCCACTTAACTGTATAGATGACAAATACTGTCCTGTGATACATTATGCCTCGCCTGCTCGACCTGTTCACGTAGTTCTGCAACAGTTGTTGGTTGGCGAGTCGCACGAGTCACTTCTCCTCCCTTCATATCCCACACGTGCTTGATTGGAGACAAATCCGGATATCGCTCTGGCCAGGGAAGTTGTTGCACATCTTGCAGAGCATCTTGAGTTTTGAGGGCAGAGTGTGGGCGAAACGAGAACAGGTCTGACAACATCCTGAACGTACCGAGCACCGGTTAGCGTCCCCTCCAAAAACACCAAAGGCGAACGAGACCTCCAGCCTATCGCACCCTAGACTACAAGGCCTGGTATGGAGCGAGTGTGTCGTGGACAAATGAGCGCTACGATACATCGTACACACCAACGACCACCACTTACATGCAGGCACATTCTGCTGAAGACCAGGATGCGCCATTCCATCACCAGTCGAGCCGTGCACATAGATGCTGTGGCGTGAGCGGAAGACGGGCTAGAGGCATGTATGCCTGTAGCCCTAATACTAATAACCATTTCGGAAAAGTTCTTGTTGACATCTCTAGGTTCACAAGCCCTCGTACTTGTGCTGTGGTAACCGTACGATCTGTAACTGCTAACCTGACGGGCTTCTGTGTTTCGTGACGTTCAGAACATCGTCTACGGGTGTTAGAATGTTCTCGTGACCTCTGAGACCAGCGGCGTTGCACAACCGACGCAACGCGTCCAACTTTTGTGGCAGTTCTCCGACAGGACTATATCGCCACTCGGAAGGACACCGTTTGACCTCATTCAAAGTCACTCAGTTGTCTCTATAAAGCAAGAATGCATCTCCGTGGTACACTTGCCTGTTTGCTTCACGCATTTGCACCGCATTTACCCTCCTGGCTGTTGACGCTCTGGTAGCTGTGCCACTACGCTATCTGTTTGGTGGACGACACTGAAACCATTATCAGTACATCTGCTATGCCCCAAGTGGCACATTCCATCATGGCATCAAAATCGACGTCGTCTTTGTAAGTGTATGTACTTTTTTCCGGCAGTGTACGAGATGATTGGCCAGTGTTTTAACAACTAGCGTTCCAGTTACAAGGCTTTTCGGGAGATGTCTTACCGTAAATGCTTGAGAAAGTATTGTGGACAGTTTAGAAAAATCACGTATAAAGGATCAGTTTTCACCGGGTTTACAGTTAAAATTATCTCAATACTATAGAAATAGTTTCCAATGCAAATTTTCAAGAGCACGCAAATGAGTCACTGATAAAGTGATACCCAAACAGTTACTGCAATTTTCTTCGATTCTGCCACCAGAGTCACGAATGATCGTAGTATTACCTATTCAGATTTGAGCATCAGGACGCGTTAGAAAAATCTCTGATAAGAGCTATCTGCGTCTTCAGAATTTAGGAAGAGCCTCCGTCAGATGAAAGTTATTACGCTGTCGTAAAGCAGTGGGCAAGCGTCGCACCCCGGCGCGTCACCTCGGAGTCAGTAATGAGGCGGGATCGGCAGCTGATCAGCAGGCGACGGCTTGGCGGCCGCCCGACCCCCGCAGCCGGCGGTGGGCGCGGCGGCGAGTTCCCGCATTAATGTCGCAGGGCGCGGGCGGCGCTTCCAGCTCCAGCGCGAGCTAATTTCACGGGCGAGGGACCACGCCTGGACAGCGCGGCATCGACGGGCGCGCCGCGTCCGCCGTAATTTGCAACCCAAACGAATGCCCGGCGACAGCCGCTCCCCAACTTATAACGACTCCAGGAGACGGCTGCGCCGGCCTGTCGAATAGCGAATCCGGCGACCGTGATGTATACTCTAATCTCCACGTACTTTGTCAGCGTAGTCCCAGGGTCTCCTCTGTTCGAAAGGACTTACATCTCATCTCTCCGAGGAAAGAAGTAAATGAGCAGAGCAGAGCAGAGACGAACGGGGAATCATTCTAGCAACGACAAGTGCGTCAAATGCGTAAATCCGCCCGCTTAAGCTACTTTGACAGAGGCCAGATTGTTTTGGCCCAGATCCTTCGAATGGGCATCACGGAAACAGATAAGCTGGACCACTGTTCGTGTGATATTATCGTGAGCAAGTGGTTAAAGAATTCTGAAACCACGAGTAAGCGATAGAGAATGGGACGTCCATGCCTTATCACAGAACATAGGGATCGAAGGCTTAGCCTGAGGCAGGATAGTCGGTGATCTGTGGCAGATCTGACTACAAAGTACAGTGAAAGCGCAGGCACAAATGTTTTGGAGCACACAGTGTTGAACATGCTCTTCCGCACCAGAGGACCCCTACGTGTTCCCATGTTGACCCAACAACATCGTCAACTATGGTTACGGTGAGCATGGCATCACCGAGATTGGACAGCGGATCAATGGAATCGTCCCACCTTGTCGCATGAATCCCGTTTATTGTTAAACCAGGTCTACAGTTCTGTCCATATGCGCCATCATCCATGGGGGTCAGTCACCTGGGCTTTCGCGGGACCTGCTGTAGTAATCAAAGGCACCTGAATGTTATTAGGTACCACTGTAGTACCTTATGCTTGATGTCTTCCTCAACAGTGACGGCATCTTCTAACAATATAACTGTCCGTGTCTCAAGGTCAGAATCGAGATGAAATGGCTTAAGGAGCGTGAAAGTGAACTCACGTTGATGCCTTGGCCTTCAGTTTCAGCTTATCTCATTTCGATAAAACTCAACTGGGACGCCATCGGACGCCAGCTCCGCGCCCACAAACCAACCGACCGTTAATTACGGGAAGTGCGTGACCTGTGCTATGCATCTGGAATCCTATCAAGTACTTTTCGAATCCATGGTACGCACGATCACTACTGAATTTCATTCTAGAAGTGGACCAACACGCTTTTAAGTAGGTAGTCACAATATACAGTATATCATCCATCCTGGGAATCTATAATCTCAACCATTTCTGCCAGTTTTTGGTGTACATACTGGCAACATATTGGTCT
Organism: Schistocerca nitens; assembly: GCF_023898315.1. Taxonomy (NCBI): domain Eukaryota; kingdom Metazoa; phylum Arthropoda; class Insecta; order Orthoptera; family Acrididae; genus Schistocerca; species Schistocerca nitens. The sequence goes on along the minus strand of NC_064619.1, from coordinate 534,811 downwards.
CTGGAATTCCAAGACCCTATAAAAATTTCTACACTCGTTCCTCAGACTATCCTGGACATACAAAAAGAAGCGAGCAATTTATATATGTAGACATACAAGATTTAATAAAATATTTTTTTTATTTACTTACTAAAACATGACTACAGCTCACATTTTATGTCTGTATGCAGCATAGTTCATCAATTTTGCCTTTGACGGATGATAAATGCTATGTATAACCTAATGGCTAAAAGATGTTTTTATGTATTGTAATTACAGTTCAAAAATTTCCACATTCTTTTGCTTTACTTGAACAGTGAAACCTTCTTCCCAAATTTCGTGACTCTTCGTCAACGGGATGTATTCTGTAGGTTTTGATCAGTAAGTCTGCGAGTATCAAAATATGTGACAAAGTAAATGATCGAATCTTTTGACTGATTTCATTTAGAAGCTTAAATGTTTTTCATCGCCTTTAGTATGGGACACAAAATTTAAACTTTATAAGTATACCCGTTCCTAACAACAAAGTTTCTTAACAGTTGGACAGACAGACAGACAGACAGACAAACGGACAACAATGCTTTTTCAGAGTGGGGCACAGAACCTAAGAAAGACGACTTGAAGCCTGTGACTGAAAGACAGATAGATGAGATAAACTTATTCTCTCCATAGATCCATAGGGACGGGATCATCAAGGATGTAGAACATGCCATAAAACAAGGTCCTTTTACAATCATTAGTACATAATCATATAATTTTCTAAAGGTCTCTGCATATGGCACAATATTTTTCTTTGTAACTATTCACGGTCAAATTGTGTATTAGCAACTTGGACCTACATACTCAAACGCTACAGCCTCACTTTACAATCGAAGCAAGCAGGCCAGCTGCTGAAGTAACCTCGTTAGGGTCAGAGCAAAACAGAAACTTCTCCCCCTTCCTTGAGCCCTGAGGGGATTTTTCATTACCACCTTTTATCTTGATCGTACCTCCTCCATTTCCTTTCTTTCTCTCCCCCTCATTGCTGTCTACGACGATTATTGAGTGCGTTGTGTGTGCCTAAAACCAACATTCGGGTTCACCCCTTACCAGACAATTCGTAAAATTATTTCCATTCGGGTGTGGTCCATCTCTCTGTCTTTAAAGCCAGATTATTCCTCCAAGCTGTACGAACAGGCCATGGCTTGGACAAGGGTGGTGTTGAAGAACTGCCTGGTCGACACGACGCACATGAGTCAACTTCATCTGATTTCTTCAACGCTGTGTGGGTAATTCTTCTGACATGGACTGTTGGCAGTGTGTAACCGACCCACGATGACGTAAGAGTCATGTACGACGCAGCCATCAGCAATGTTTCTAAAACGCATCAACTGAGCTGTTAAGCATCCCTCCGTTTCCTTTTGTAAACGAAATGAAAATTTATTTGACTGCTTTCCAGCAGTTCAACCCGAGCCCGTAGTCAATGTTCTAGAGGTAATTTTTTGAGACTAATACTCGAGTGCTGGGTATAGTACAGAAATGTCCTATTTATTCAGTTGCAGGTTTTGGTTCTGTTTATGATAAACTTACTTTTATTCAACAAGGATTCTAAAATCCGTAAGAGGAACGTATGGATTGACGAAAGAAGTTATAAATGAAAGTCTCCGATAGGGCTGTCAAGTAGTGCACATTTTCTCGTATTAATAAAGGACCATCGAAGGAGAACAGAGGAAATGAGAAAGCTACAAACAGCTGCAAAGAATAGTTGATGAAAATTGGTGTAATATTTAGGATAGTAATGAGTACTGGTCAAAATATTCCCAGGAAAATTCGTTATACATAAGGTTTTTTCCGTTTACTCTTCAGCAGTTAGAGAGGTTCCATTTAATTCTTCACCCTCTAAAAATTAGGAAGTTAGGGGACACTGTCTTTTTCAGAGTTACGGAAAGTCGGCACTTACTAAGGTCATAACAAGAGTCCTCGGAAAAGTACAACCTGCCCTCCGTAGAACTATTTTTCTTTAAAACGTGTCAGAGACTAATTTTGCGCCTTCTAATCAGTCTCAAACAATAATCTGTTACGCATTTTTGTTTGTTATTCTTAGGCAGTAATTCTTGTTCAAGCCACAGAGTAATTGAGGAGATGATAGTCAACTGTTTATATTTTGTCCTGAATCATAATCCCAAATCAAACGAAGATAACGTTCTGTATGCCTATAATGAAATTCTTTGATACACTGTGTTTGACTATAAATAATTACGTTTTAGTCAGTGGAAAATATGAAGGCAGGTGTTGCTGACGTGACGAGAAAAAGAAAGCAACTGCAACCCGCTCATCAATGGAATTCCTTAATGTTGCATACTCACCAGGTGCTAAGATGTCGTCGTAAATACGAGGGTTGTTCGGAAACTAAGGAACGATCGGTCGCGAAATGAAAACAACAGTGACAATGAAAACTGTTCTCTTTACCCTTTTAGCTACACCTTCCAGGTACTTTTCTACATAGTCGCCGCTCCGACTTAGTCATTTGTCGGAGCGTAATGCCGAATTTCCAACACCATTGTCATAGGAGGCAGCCGCCTGTGCTTTTCGATAATTCTCTACGCTGGTCTATAGCGCGTAGCCTGCGCCCAAGTATTGTCTTCGTATCCAGCGTTTCATGTGAACAGCGATGATACTCAGGACGAGCCAATTAGGGCTGTGTTGTGGGTGATCGAACACTTCCCATGGAAAAGGCTGTAGGGGCGTCTTCACTGCCCCTGCAGAGTGTAGCTGCGAATTGCCATGAAGAACGAAGTGCGTGGCAGTTGTGCCAGGTGGGCTGCATGCAGTAAGGCGAAGGCCTCTCAGCGGGCCCTCCTACTTGGCGATAGACGTTGTTGTTCTAGGCACCTTTACTCGCTCACAGTGCGCTCACAACTGAAAAGAGCGTCTTGATGCGATAGACGGGCATACTAGAGACACTGTCCAAATCGTCTGTGAAAAGCCTCGTCGAATTTTCACGGTCGTTTCCATTTCGCGACTAATCGCTCCTCACTTTCTGAATAGCCCTCGTACATTTCTTAATTCTAGATAGTCCGAGAAGGTGTAACTTCATGAAGACATAGTACGATGGCCTTGTGGATATGTTCCACAGTCAGAACATCTCAGTTCCCTTCCATATTTCTCAAACTGTACACTCGTCACATGATTGCAGCGGAGGAAGACGCAACCATATGAGAGAGAGTGGCATGGTCGTCGTATCTGGCTTTACTTCATTATTTTCACGGACATCTTCAACAGTAACCGAAACGTTGGATTGTCTTACATCATAATGCGGTAACATACTAAGAACTGCATAGTGCAATTCCTGTTATGTTATTGGCAGACTCTTCAGTCTATACACTGTAGAAGCGACGGAGGAAATAATGGAAAGTTTCAGGAGTGGGATTAAATTGCAGGGTGGAAGGTTATGATTGATAAGATTCGCATATGACATTGCTACACTCAGTGAAAGTGACGAAGAATAACAGGACCTGTGGAACTAAACGGCCATGGCATATAGATTCAGAGCAAAGCGGAGAAAGACGAAAGTAATGAGAAGTTGCAGAAATGATACTAGCAATAAAGTTAACAGCAAAATGGCATACCAAAGGTACACAAAGGAATTCTGCTGCCTTAAAATCAAAATAACACGTCAAAGACGGAGCAAGTACACGAAAAGACTAGTACATACAGAGAGGGAATTCTTTGCTGAAAAGTCTACTAGTATGAAACATCGACCTTTCAGAGATTGTCCAGAGATACCTTCTGAGTATTTGGTATAAGGGACGCATGGTCTCTACCAGATTGTTACACTTTAATATTGTAATTATGAGTTATTCGGTTTTTTACAGCAATCAACCTAATTTCTGCGAAAATTTGTTCACAACAGTGATAAGGCCAGTAATAGTCTATATAATCTACGGAACGTACAACACAAAACACAGAGTAATAAAACAGCCCCAGTTCGCAAAGGGGCTACGAGGTGGTTGCCGTCGGTATGGGAACAGCTCGTCACAGAATCGTTCTACCGCATTTCCACTGCATTCAGTGAACTCATACACGACGTGCATATCGGCCAACTTGGTATCAGTAAGACCGTCTGTAATACAGCTGTGTATCACTGTTAACACACAAGTAATACTGTCGAAGAACGAAACCCTAGGCCGAACGGAGCACTGCTGAATGCTACGTCGGGGACAAAGAGTGGAAGACGGCATTACTGCTGCCTACACCAGGTACCGTGAGTGAGCGGAATGAATATGTACAGCGCACCACACCCTCGACATTTGCACTATTTTCAGTGCAATACAGATACAAAGCTAATTGGGCAAGAGAGCACACGAAATGCAGTAACTCCGCCGCAAATCGTGGGTCCTTTATTGCAAAATACTCAGAAGGTATACCTGAAAAAACTGTGAAGGTTTTTCGTTGGAGTTTTGGTTGACCCTGTGAACAAGAAGGGAACGAGGACGTTCTGGGCAAGTATTGCTCTTAAATTCAAATGCTAGCACCGGAGAGGAAGACGCAGCGTGGCGCATCAAACTGCCCAGAAGTCTGGGGACAAGAAAAACTGTAGCTGTATAGGTTTTTAAAACTTATTTCAATTATCATCTCGTATTTCAACGGTGTCCTGACAGATCATAGAGATGGCAAGTGTTTACAAAGGGAAGAAGCTCGGCAGAAAAGGGACTTTTTAAATGATCGGACGGAGTCGTGAGTGCGTTTGTGTGTGTTGGGATGGGGGATGAGCGTGGGTGTGTGACGTGCCGACGCTGCCGCAATCACAGGTCGGTAGGGGAAGGGTGGACGGTTGTGGGAGGAGAGGGAGCACCCACCCCCTACCCCCACCCCCGGCGCCCTCAGCAGCCGGCACGGCGGCCGAATCGATTGTGGCGTCGGCGTCGTCGTCGGCGGCGGCGGCGGCGACACGGCCGCAGACGGCACGCGGCTCACGCACCACGCAGAGTGCGTGCCGGCCACAAGTGCCGCTCGACGCCACCCTCGCCGCAGCGCACGACATCCAGTCAGCCCCGCAGCAGCGGAAGGCGCCCCACACACTGACAGCATGTGACTTCTCAGTCACACCACAGACAATGTTCCTCCCTACGTCTGGAAGCGAAAGCTGTGTACCCGCTGACGGCTCTTCTGCTCAAATTCCGCGACAAGCTGACTTCCAGCACCCGCTCGATACAGTAACTTCGACTCGCTCAGTGAACAAAATTCGAGCTTACGCAATATTTTACCAGCTTCTTGATGGGATTTGAAGAGTTTCTAGCGTAATATGTTGTCCGTAACGGAGACAATTCTTCAGATGTGAAAACGGTAAAATCCAAATAAGTGTTTAGAAGACCATATATGTTCGCAATAGACAGGATGATTCCACGATGATGATACAAACTTTCAAGGATGATGAAGAACGGTAAATGTGTCAATTTGAGGTAAGGTATCATGGCTGGAAACGACGGAGTCGAAAGTTATAAACGTCAAGGTCAAAAACTTTTGCATCGCTCGTGAGAAGCTGAACTAGATTTACGAGGCACTTTTATGATACTGTAGGCGGTACTACTTCCTTGGTCCGTTTGTCCTTGTAAGTCGAGAGCAGATAAATTAAAATCACTTTGAGCTGTTTTCTGGATATTTCTGTGTCATTGGTTTCTGTCTATTAAGGCACAGCAAGAAATGTAGATTGTATGGTGGACTGAATGAACATTATATTGCATCGATTGGTACGAAATTTTGGTGCTATCAGTGCCTAATATGACTAAAATAATAAGAATTCAGTAATGAGCTTTGTGAAGAGAGCACATAATCTTTCATGCTATTCGATGGCATTTACGAGTGAAGCGTCCATTTGAAGAGTGGCAACTAGCGTAGTCTGTCAGGCAGCAATAGAAAGGACCAATCCGGGAGCCATGGTGAGAGAGCGAACGTCGTTCAGCCTGGCTGTAGCGGTACCTGAAAAGTGAGGGAGCCACACACACTAAACATCTCAAACCCCATACAGGTGCCGCCAGTTGTTCCCCACACAGCGTGAATGTTGGATACGACAGGACGGCTTCCAGTAGGGTCTGCATTACTGCATTATAGCGGGCGAAAGAAGAGCGAAAGACATGCCCCAAGATGAACCCCACACTCTAAGCGCGATGTGAAAATGCACTGCAGCTGGACGCTATAACATATTCTAAAATAGTTGTTCCTAATCATCTCTCCAGAGATCTAAGGCGATGCTACTGTTACCTTATGAATTGTACACCTAGTAAAATATGTGAAAAGCTATCTTCATTTCTGTGAAACAATAGTTTCAGGGAGTTGTGTTTTAATTTTCCTCTTGAGTGCTTTTCTGTGCGCAACCTTTGTACGTGGACATACAATCTGAGGGAAATTATCCAATCCATCCAGTGTATGGTATCGCATGCACCTGTAACAACGTTAGTCACATGTAACGAAGTTAAATCTCAGGTGAAGTGAGTATGCTGTTTTCTTGCGACCATCCCTGTTTCTATAGGTGCATTTTTCTGTAAACAGACAAAATACTACCATCAGAAACTATTCGTTGGGTATGAGATGCAAAATAATTTCTGTGATTGATAGATGCTGTCACTCGCACATGTGTGTTTATAGCCTAGAGTATGGTATTTGATCACTAATTTACACAACCATCTTCATTCGTCTAAAAGATAAGCATTTTGTAGCAGCCTGTTAGTCGGTGTAATGATTTTAGTTTCACTCTTTTATCGTCGCAAGTGCCTTACGATGGTAAATAATTAGTGATGATGATGACGATGATGAGGTCCCATACTTCGAGGAGCGTAGGGGACGATGCTGGAGACCCGCACCGCCAACTAGGCAAGGTACTAGCGAAGGTGGCTTGCCATTGCCTTCCTCCGACCGTAATGTGGACGAATGAAGATGATGAAGACGACACAACAACACCCAGTCATCTCGAGGCAGGGAAAATCCCTGAACCCGCCGGGAATCGAACCCGGAACCCCGTGCGCGGGAAGCGAGAACGCTACCGCAAGACCACGAAATGAGGACAAGTAAATAGTAGCAACAGTTAATCGTTTGACACTGGCAACCATGAACTGCTCCAAGCCTTTGGAGAAAGGTGTATATGATTGAAGACGTCATATAACGCTGAGCAGCGTGTTGTAGGATAATGAAACACGATTTGTGCTCGCAAGCTGAGAACATTTCGGAAATGGAAACTATCGGCACTAGGGATCACCATAGATTATGTAAACAGCGATCTCCTGAAACTCGGCTCGCTCTGTTCACCCGCAAGATCGAGACTGTAGCGTGTAACGACGCTCAAGTTGACTCGAGAAGGACATCCGATGTCGCTCCTTATTCTCATGTGTCTTGTGAAAAATGAGATCTTGTAAATATCAGACCTCCTCTGTGATGAGACTGAAAAATTTCTGGCCATTAGAAATGACGTTCTTACAGAAGAGGATCGCAAGCTGTTGAAGAAGCGCCAGGCATATCCCAGGGGAGTGTTCATGTACAGCGGTTGGACGAAAATATGGAAACACAAAGCATTACGATGCTTATACGGTGTGGGAACGAAGCTGGAGTTCGAAACGGCTTCCAGTCGTCTCGGAACGAATAAAGACAGATTTGTGTGGCGTTCAAGAGAGACTCACATCACTAATGCTGCAGAACAGTGGAAAGTGGAGGCATCGGTGACGGAGGTGGGTAGCGATCACGCACCATTTTCTGCAAAGCAGAACACAAAGACTCAATAATACTGAGATCTGGTGACTGCGGCCACCAGGGGAGATGCGACGATTCATCCTGGTGCTCACAAGATCACTCCTGGACGATGCGAGTTCTTTGAAAAGGTGCCCTGTCACCTCGGGACTCAGCATCTCCATTTGAGAAAAACGTTGTACAGTGGGCTGAACCTGATTATCCTCACATAATAATTGGCAGTAATGCCACCTTGCAGAGTAACCGTGGGGTGCGTGGAATATGAAGATATCGCTCCCCAAATCACCACCGAACGCCCGCCGTGTTTCACTCTTTGGACGTACTTGGCCAGAGGTCCAAGTTTTAAGGCTTCGGCAACAAGTTTTTCTGTTACTGACATCTGCATCAGTGATTGAGTGGTTTCTGAATTCCATCTCTACCTGAAATCTCCTGCTTATGGAATTAGTTTATGTTGCTTCTGTGCTGACAGAGTTCGCGAGTGTGACATTGCGGTTCTGCAGACTTTCGCAACAGTCGTCATTTTATTTATCTATATTTTTTGTCACAATCCTCTTGAACGTCCGTTTGTCACGATCACTTCAAACACACTTTCGTCCGCCCAGTGACATATCGGATGGTGTTTTCCCGCGCACCATGTATGTGGAATGAATCTTGGATGCGGTGTCTCGTCAGACACCAAACATATCGGCTATGTTGTCTACGGATGCACCCACCATACCAGTGCCAGCAATTTTCTCAATTTCGAATTCACTTAACTTCCACATAATATGCCAACTACTACACGGAACACTGTTCTGATCAGCGCAGACACTTGCAACTCTTTGTTGACACTACGCAGCAAGTGAAGTTCGTGGTTAGATACAACAGAGCAACCTACATGACTGTTCAAGCACGCATTTCTCTCAGTGGTCCCATATTTTTGTCCAAAGCCTGTATACAATGATACAGGCTCGTAAGGTCAAGTAGTTATGACGTGGAGTGGAGGGCTGGCTGGTTCAGTTATGGACAAGCGCAATCAGCGTATCATCAGACAATTTCATTTTCAAGAGAAACCTCGAAAAAAGAATTTTATAAATTTGGATACGCAATAATTTAAAACTGATACCACAGAAACTAATAAATCAAACCTGAATTATCTCGAAACAGATGGACGTCAATAAGACCTGAAAAATTTTATGAGTAACATAGCTTGTGGTCGAGCCCAATTTAATTGCTAACAGAAATGACCACAAATGAACATATAAAAATGGGTCGAAATAACTGCAGCAGCATTGTGAGAATGGCGGCTTGTATGTGTAGCCCTAAACATCCACCAAAGCAAATCATAAGCGACGGGCCGAGTGCACTGTCCGGGTCAGGAACAACTCGTATGCACTCCACGCAGACCCACAGCACGGCCGCGTCGAAGAGAGCTGTGCGCCATCAAACTGTTGTTGTTCTGACAGAAAGTTCGCCCCTCCTGCCGCAGCGCTCCACTATCCTCGAGGGACAGACCGCGTCCTCTTCCCAGCTCGCAAGCGCCGTCTAAATGGAGCAACTCGCAGCGGGCCGCGACTGATAATTACGCTTCCAAACGATGACACACAGGGTGGGTCACTAACTGTTGCCACCAAGAAAAACACCGAATATGTGATAGTAGCTGAAACGTTTGTGGGACAAAAGTTGCATGGGAGAACGGGGATCATAATATGACGTTGGTTTTTTGTTGCTCGGTGGGTTACTTCAGAGATATGAAGGTCAGCTTTGTTTTTTTTTTAAATGGGAAGCTATAGTTTGGCACTTATTTTCTGATAGCGACTGTCGATATGAATCCAGTGATGTGTAACAGTAACGTCTTTGAAGGTCATCGAAGGTCACAAACGTGGCATGAACGTCCATTTACAGAAGGTGTTCGAAGTGATGACCATTGGTATAAATGCAATTCTGCAATCTTATCATCGTGGATTCAGTGGTATTCCGTATCACATCGGCACTTATCGAACCACATGCTCAGACAATTCTCTCTCCCATACCTTCAGGTGTAGTTGTAACGTCTTTATAAACAATGTCTTTTACGAATCCCCACAAAAAATGATCCAGAGGCGTCTGGTCTGGCGAACGAGCCGGCCACGACACATTTCCTCCGCGTCCAATCCAAGAATTTCGGAATTGTCCCTGCAACTCATTTCTAGCCATCAGCGAAAAATGTGCCGGTCACCAATCGTGTTGATACCACATTCTGTTCCTTGTTCCTAAAGCTATTTTTTTCCAATAACAGAATTAAGGTTTGCTGGCCGGGGTGCCCGAGCGGTTCTAGGCACTGCAGCCTGGAACCGCGCGACCGCTACGGTTGCAGGTTCGAATCCTGCCTCGGGCATGGATGTGTGTTCGGTTTACGTAGTTCTGAGTTCTAGGGGACTGATGACCTCAGAAGTTAAATCCCATAGTGTTCGGAGCCATTTTGAACAGAAGGTTTCTTGCAGGAATGTGGTGTCTATCCTACCATTAAGATTTCCTTCGATGAAATAGGGGCCTATAATTCTGTCCTCCAAAATCCGACACCATATATTTTTACCGACCACGGTTTTTGTTGTGCAGTTGCCGCAGCCAACATAGCTTTTCAGTTGCACAATAATGCATGTTATGCTAATTAACATTTCCATGGTTCGTGAATGTAGCCTCGTCAGTAAACAAAATCAAATTAATAAATGTGTCATCCCTCTTCTCGGTGGAGACTGATTTGGTAAGGATGATATTTATGGCGATGGAGAATACGAACAACACTACACTGGCTCATGCAAGATTCACTTGCGATTTGACGCACCTTCTGTAAATGGACATTCATGTCACCTTTTTGACCTTCGTTGACCTTCAAAGACCTTACTGTTACACATCATTGAATTTCTCTCGATAGCCGCTATCAGAAAATAAGTACCAAACTGTAGCATCCCATTAAAAAAAAGAAAAAGAAAAGCCGACTTTCATGCTCAGCTACTATCTTACTTTCGAAGTTATTCTAGGTGGCAATAGTTAGTGCCTCAGTCTGTATAAACAGGGGGGAGGAGGGGGGGAGTCGGATCAGGAAAGTCTAAAAAGTTTGAAAGGGTGTCTCGTGGTGAGCTGTCCTGAGAAATAACTGTTAAGCAAAAATTCGATACGTTGCAACGTTTCCGAGTTAATTAGAAATGAAGTAATCAATAAGACCATTGCTCGTGTGAATTCAAGAGGCCCGCCGGGGAATGATGTCACCAAACGTTTGCTTCGTTTTGTTTCCTAAGACCAAACAACCGTGCGATACAAAAATCGGACATGCGACGGCAGTGAGGGCCCAGACCGAAACAAAGCCTGGGCAGTCTAGAGCGCTGTCATCTACCCTGTGGGAATAACTGACACTGACTGTATCTACGACATTTCAGTGCCTTAGTTATTCCGCATTACGATGCAATGTTCCTTTGGACATGCGTGCAAGTCCAAAGGAACATTGCATCGTAATTCGAAATAACGCAGGCACTGTAGCATCGTATTTTTCCGACGACACAGGGCAAGCCCCTTTCAAGTAAAATGTCTCGCCTGTACAGGAACATACATACTGGATGCACGAGTACATTTGTAGGCCCACCCGGCTAGCCGCGCGATCTAACGCCCTGTTTCCCGAGCGGGAAGGCGTGCCAGCCCCCGGCACGAATACGCCCGGCGGATTAGTGTTGAGGTCCTGTGTCGACAACCTGTGGATGGTTTTCAAGGCGGTTTTCCATCCGCCTCGCCGTATGCGGTCTGGTTCCCCTTACTCCGCCACAGTTACGCTATGTCAGCGACTGCTGCGCCAACACTGTCTCCACTTATATGTGCACCATAATTACCCTACTACGCAAACATTTGGGGCTATACTCGTCTAGTATGACACGTTCCCGGGGAGGAGGTCCATTGGGGGCTGAACCCCACAATAACCTTGGGTTCAGTGTGGGGCGGCTGTAGGGTGTGTGGACTGCTGTGGTCTGTTGTGGGGTTGTGAACCACTGAGGGCTACGACGGGACGAATCCCCTCCGTCGTTTCTAGGTCCCCGGTTTAATACACACACACACAGACATACATGCACACACACACACACACAGACACACACACACACACAGGTTGTAGATAAATGGTTGACGACATATGGAAGTTTCTGATTGTGAGTCGTGCTTGGATAGCGGGAAATGCGGGTTCGAGTCACGGTCCGGCCCAAATTTTCATTGTCGTCATTTCACTATACAGCTGATGGTTGTCCACATTCGCAACTGCAGATACATTTCACGTATCTAATTGTATCCGGCAGGCCGCTTGAATTTGCCCGCGCAACGGCCTGATTGGTTAACGTTAACGTTAAGCAACTCAGAAACGGCGCAATATAACGATTTTTTTTCTTAACATTATTTCTCAGCACAATCCACCCAGCAACACCCTTATAAGATTTCCAGAGTGTTTTCACCACCCTGAATACGGAATGTCCCACCTAACTCTGCCACCTCATATATTTCCGAAATGAAGCAAAATGTGAAAAATGCAACTGACCAGGGACTCACACAATGGGCCAGAATACCCAACCCCTACAAGAAAACAAACATCACTTTCAACACAAAGTTACGGCTTTTTAAACGCCACATGTTTGTTTTTTCTACGGGAATGAAATCTGAAAGTAGAATTAGAGCGGCAGAATTGTTTTCACTGTTCTAAACCTCATACCTTCTGAAATACGTTGATTGTAAAGGATGGCAACAGCATCCGAGAAAAGGTTGCCTAAAGCTGGCGCCAGGCCAGGGAAGGCAATCCACATTACGGAATTTCAGCATTGCGGCAGGAACTATAGCACTGTGTCCATTACATTTTAGAGTCTAAGTATTTAAGAAAGTATAAGGTTTAGAGAGGTAAAACCAAGTTTGCCATCACTAATTGTACCTCTAGTTTTCATTTCCGTTTAAAAAAATACACGTCCCATCTAGAAAAACTTAAGTTTGTGTTGAAGGTGATGTTTGTGTACTTGTAGTGGTTGTGCATTCTTGCCCATTGCGCGAGCTCATAGCATAGGTGCTGGATCCCTGGCCCACTGCATTTCTCACATTACGTCTCATTTCGTAAATACATGTGCTGGCAACTTTAGGTGGGACGCCACATATATATATGTGTGTGTGCGCTCGTTATCAAACTTCAGTGAGACAGCTCTTGGGATCTGGGAAGTGAGTGCTGCCCGTACCGTGAGGGGTGGATGGCGGCGCACTGGTGGGACGAGGGGCGTTGTGTTTCTTCAGCATCTCCCGGCGTAATTCAAGACGGAACAGTTCACGAGTGCCCATCGGACACAACATTTCCTCAGACGACCACGTTGGCATCATCAGGTGGGCTGAAGAATTGATCGCCTGAGAGCAGGCGCAGGACTTATATCTCCGCCCCCACCCCACCCCCTCCGACCAGGCGTTCTGTACACGCTCCGCACCCAGGTGCTGGCGTGCGTCCTGCATCTCCTCGTCCCCTCCTCGCGCCACAAGTCGCTCCGTCCAAGGTTCGTGCCCAGGGATGCGACCTGGCGCCGTGTCTGCTGTTGCTCTGCTTGCACCCTTGAGTCAGTTCATCGAGGGGTATCTCCTTCCTCTTCTTAATGAGATTCAATGAGGGCTCTCAGGCCTGACTAAGGCTATAGCTCCTATGACCCGAAACTTGATGTATTCTTTAATTATACGTTTCCAGAAGTAGGTGTCTATTGTGACCTTGGTATCGTGTAATTCCAATAGGAAATGTTGCGTAATTTTCGACTTGTTAGGTTGCTGCAGTCTGGTGTGCCGTTGGTGTCTTCGAAAACGATCTTCGACAGTACGCATCGTTTGATCTATGTAAGCCACATTAGCAGGGGATCTGACAGATCCCGGATTTCTGTAGTCCGAGGTCTTGTTCCCCTTTCTGGATGTCCCAGTGAAAAGAAGAACGGACGGCACGTTGGGCTGCAGCGTGTACCATAAGAAGGCACACACAGAGCTGAACTCGCATGCCGACAGCTTCCACTACCCGGCGTATAGGAAAGTCGTGCTCGCGTTATTGCTACATAAGTTTCGCACTCTCTCCAATAATGAGAACCTCAACTTAGAACTTGAACGTCTGAGGACAATGTTCCGAAAAACGGCTACACAGTGGAAAATTCCGAGAGCTCTACGTCTTACACCGACTCTAAAAAGCGGCGGAAAGAAAAAGAGGAAACTCAAGACGAAGCGGTCATTGCAGTTATTCAATTTTGTAGCGGATTATATGGGACGATATGACGAATTCTTCGGAAACATCAAATGAAGACCGTCTTCCGCCCACCAGATAAAACACAGACACTGCTTGATAGTGCGAAGGATGATCTCGGGCAACGGAAGTCTGGAATCAGTCAGATCACCTGCCAATACAGCATGGCTTCCAGAAACCTAAGACTGAGTACTGACGAAGAGAACACCAACACCTCACCACACTGTAGCAGCCTAACAAGTCGGCAGTTGCGGGATTACACGGCATGGATTACGTCCATACTAAGCTTGGCGATACATACGTGTAACTTGTGGGACTGCGTCGTTAAGGAATCTGTCGACATTTGAGTAAGGGAACCGTTGACAGTCGTGACAGTGGCCACAGTTTAGTACAGCATGTGAACCCGCATCGAGTCTGATTAAGAGGAGGAAGGAAGCAGCCCACAGCGCACTGACGCCGGGGCGGGCAGAGCAACGGCGGAGAGGCCGCACGGTGCGTCCCTAGGCGAGAACCCCGGACGGAGGGACTCGGCGTCGGGAAGAGAGGGGGAGAAGTTGCTGGAGGCACGCCAGTGCCCGGGCGCGCACCGCTTACAGAGCGACAGATCAGGGGGAGAAGAGGAGGAGACTCGAGTCCTGCACCACCTAGCAGGCGATCAGTTCGTCACCACACCTGTGCAACGCGGTCGCTCGCCGAAATATTGTGACCGTTGGACAGTGACACCCGGTCGTTCACCCATCAACTATTTAGTCAGGAGGGATGTGTTTCTAGGCGGAGCAACAAGAGCTTGGTGAGGGACGCCTCTCCTGCTCTGGGCCGAGTAAGAAGCGACGCATCGGACTGTAGGGGCCTTCTTTGGGTCACGTCACGGATTAGGTCGGAAGACCCATGGAACTGTAGGGATACGATGCTGATGTACATCGGGAAGGTACAACGCCAGAATATGGTAGTTAAATGTAGAATGATATGTTCGGTGCAGACACCGACAGTCAATCCTTAGCATGAACCAGTGAAATATCCTGCACAGAAATAGCAGGAAGATACATTAATGCTTCATTTAGACGACTGTTAACACTAACAATAATAAAGGAGTGAAATGTAATAAGCATATGATAAGTGTTGAGGGAAGGGCTGAATCTGGATTGAGATTCATTAGAAGAATCACAAGGAAATGTACGAGGGCTATTCGGAAAGTGAGGAACGATACCTCGCGAAATGGAAACAACAGTGAAAATCAAAAATGTTTTATTTGCAACAGTTAGCTACAACTTCCAGCTACTTATCTCCATAGTCGCCGATCCGACTTAGATGTCTGTCGTAGTGTTTACCAACTTTCCAATACCCTCGTTATAGAAGGCAGCTTCCAGTGCTTTCCGCCAATTCTCTACGCTCGCCTACAGCTCGTTGTCTGTGCCAAAATGTTGGCTTCATAGCCAGCGGTTCACGTGAGCAGAGACGAAACTCAGAGGGAGAAAATTACGGGCTGTATTGTGGGTAATCAAACATTTCCAATTGAAAACGATGCAGGAGCATCTTCATTGCCCCTGTAGAATGCGGCTGAGAATTGTTTTGAAGAATAAAACGAACGACAGTTATGTAATGTTGGCTGCATAGCTTCAGGCGAAATTTATCACCAGGCCCTCGTACTTGGCAGGAGGCACTATTGTTCTAGGTATCTTCATGTGCTCCCTGTGTGCTCAGAACTAAAAAGAACGACGTAACGCGATCGACGGGCATAGTAAAGACATTGCCCAATATACCTTAGCATAATTTCATCGGATTTTCACTGTGGTTTCCATCTCGCGACCGATCGATCCTTACTTTCCCAATAACCCTCGTGTTTCAACAACAACAGATGAAACTTACTCGCAGACTAAAAGTGTTTGCTAGACTGGTACTGGAAACTGGGATCTTTGCTTTTTCCGGACAAGTGCTCAACCAGCTGGCCTATCCAAGCGCCAGTCACTGCCCGTCGTCACAGTTTTATTGCAGCCAGCCGCTCTTCTCCTACCCTGCAAACTTCACAGAAGTTCTCCCGCATACCTCGCGGGACCTATCACTCCTGGAAGAAAGGACATTGTGAAGGCGTGTAAACAGTCTCCTGGGTTGCAGTTGTCCCACACCTTTGCAATATCCGTTCTTCCTGGAATGCTAGTCCCACGAGATACGCAGCAGAAGTTCTGTGAAGTTTGCAACGTAGGAGATATGCTACTGGCTGCAATAAAACTGTGAGGACGGGAGGTGAGTGGGCTCGTATAGCTCAGTTGGTAGACCACTTGCCCGCGAGAGGCAATGTTCCTGGGTTCGAGTCTCGGTCCGGCACATAGTTTTACTCTGCCAGGAGATTTTAAATGAGCGCACACTCCGCCGCAGACTGGAAACAGAAGATGAAGTTTGCCAAATCCTCGATCAGTTGTCGAGTATTTCTTCTCAGTCTGGGTCTGTGGCAGGATTGCCAGGGGAGTTAAAGACACCCCAAATAAAAGCAGTTAGTTTCGTCCGAGGTTCGTCTGGTAAGCATGAGAGTGTCTCAGACGTCCTTGTCGAACAATACGAAAATACGAATATGCACTAATATTTCGCGAAGCTCCTACGACGGTAAAACCAGACGAATAGAGCTTATACAGACTATTATCACCGGCAGTTCTTTGGTGAAACATCTGTGAATGGAACGAGACAGGGAGGAAACGACAGTCCTTCACGAAGCATCCTTCGCCAGATACCGTGACTTACAAAGTATAGATGTAGGTGCTGGTTTTCTCCAAACTTTACTACATTGATGTTTCATTAAGCTTTCTTTCTGTCCAACTAGTTTTCATCATCTCCACTATGTTTTGTCATTTCATAAGAGAGCTGTGTGCTTGAATATTCCCTAACAGTTTACCTTCCTCAATACATGTGGCAAAAAGAAATGCTTTGATAGTGAAATGCAGTTTCTCGTCTTTGAATGTTCTTTCACTCAGAAGTATCGTTTTAAGCTCTCAACCGCATTTGTAGTTGCTTGAAATAATGTAACACGTGTAACAAAGCATATTCACATGTTTTTCTTCTTACTTTTAGTTTTAACATTTGCCACTGTCTTTATTTCACCTTCCGCAAACCAAATTATGTTTTGCTGACTTTCGTTTACTTGTGACTTGTATTCAGTGTAGGCCTAAGCGATAAGGAGTACTGATCTTATTATAATTGATAGAGTAATGATGTATGAAGGTTGCGTGCGTGACACAGCATTATAAAGATATTAAATACATGTAATATGTTTTATTACAATCTGTTGTCGCATTTGTCTTTACAACAGTAACCGTTTCGTTCAGATTCTGAACATCCACCGATCAATAGTAGTTCAGAGCAACCCGTCAGTTCTGCGCGCTGCGAGCAGCCTTCGTAAGTCCTTAACTTAGGACACCGCGCACGGCACATGAAGCTAACGGTTTGGCCTGAGGGTGTTCAGCTTATGAGCGAAACCAATTATAGATGTAAAGACAAATACGACAAACAGTGTAATAAAAAATATTACAATAATAATCCAGTTTTTGCGGATTTATCTCCACTTGAAATCATGTCAAGCTTTCATGAATACATGTAAGTATGCGTTAACAGCACGAAATTATAAGTTTACTGTTGACAGGTTTGCATTCGTTGCTAGCATGCGCGGTAAACAAATACTGAAGAAACGTGTCTTCTTGTCTCAACTGGTAGTATTGTGTTGTGCAACGTCTCGTCTTCGTTATATAAACTACGCAGATATAGGCTTTGTACGAAGTTTGCATATAGATAGTTCGTGCAAGATGTGAATTATCGTCCACAAAAAGGTTAAAACTTATATAACAAGCTTCTTAATTATCTCAGTATCATAACTAACATATATTCATAATAATAAAAAGCTATGATTAGTAGAAGAAAAGGATGAAGAGTACCCCGTGAGATATTCAAATAGGTTTGCGTGTTCCTGACGTGTGACTGATGTTAAAGTTAACCTCTAATAGGACTTGAAAACCTTCGTGGAGGAAGAACTGCTGACGTCACAGCGTGGAATTCCACATTCCACCACACTGCGAAGCGTGGTAGGAAGAATGTGCCAGGCCACATCTTTCAACGTCGTCAAGGAGATGCAGGATCAGTTTCGCGTGAAAAGTAGAATTTAGGTGTCGCCATGTTATATCAGCTCATACGAAATCCGTATTGGCCACGTGGTTAGGGGCGTCATGTCACGGAGTGCGCGGCCCCTCCCGCCGGAGGTTCGAGTCCTCCCTCGGGCGTGGGTGCGTAATTTAGTGTAAGTCAGTTTAAGTAGTGTGTAAGTCGAGGGACCGATGACCTCAGCAGTTTGGTCCCTTATGAATGACACACATTTGAATTTTTGAACTTCGATTTTGGTGAGTTTTATATCATAGCACGCGCGGTGTGATATTAGATGTTTCAAAACCACATTACATCGAGGGTCTCTCGAAAAGTGTCATTTTTGGTACGATTTACTATAATATAATGAGAGGAATGTACATATCTGTAGTTAACAACTTGTATTTGATGCTTTTCGTACTACATGCTACGAGTGGTGGAAGTATACCTTTTCAATGCTATGGCCCAGTGGTGATCCATCAAATCACGTCGTTTTTGTTACAATTTCTTAGAGTCAAGTATCAAATATTGACGTCATTAGTTACAGCCTATAGACATTATTAGAAGGTATAACAAGTAAGATAAGTGCTGTTATGTTGAAACCGCAGCGTAATTGGTAGCTTTGTGATCTATCAAGTGAAAAGCAGCAATATCGCTTCTACGTACACCCATTTTTCTTCTTCTCTATTTTGTTTATAAAAGATTCTGAGGATTTTTTATTAATTTACTAGAAGTGTAATCTGCAGTACTCGATGCAATTTATTACAAACAATGTATTTGCTGCAGTTCTTATTGCGTAGGTCAACGACTGCATTACTTACCCAATGGCCAGAAAGTTTTTTTGCTATTATGAAGTTATATATCTGTTATATATCTGTTTCTTGGCTTTACGAACTGCCTGAAGTTTGTATCGATCTGGTAAGTATATTTTTCAGTGATGCAGAGTAGCTTCGGAAAAATCTCCTCTATCTTTCTCATGAAATTCCGAAAATAATCTCGATTTTGAAACTTATATTACTTCGGAGTGATGGTAGTCAATACAACATCGAGAATATGGATATTATGCATGCACAAATTGACATTAGACACATATTGAAATCCATATACTTAATTTAAAACCGAAAATTTGTTGGAGATTCAGGTGAGTAAACGAATAACATCTACTGATATATATCTCAGATCGTTGTGCAGCATACGAAGTGTTCCTCTAGCAGAAATCTACTGTTCAAGGCATCGACAAACCCAGAATACACTTCGTTATTTTCTTCGCTCTTCTTTGAGAATCGCTAACGGAGTTAAAGTAACGGAGTTGACACAATAATTTTACGCGCGTCCACTTTCGTAAATAATGTGTGTGATAAATGCGCCAGATGCTACCGACAACTGCCGGTGGAGGCGGTGCAATCGCGAATCAGGATGAGGAGAAAGGTCCGTGAGATGTAGCGGCTCGTTTCAGAGCGTGCGGGAACCACGAAGGAAACCACGCGTAGTGTGATTCGCTGGGAGAAACATGTCCCGTAGGAGGACGGGTTAGTTGTACATCACTCATATCCTACTATTGACGGTAAATTTTTGTTCATATTTTAATAGGTCTCGAAGAGCAAAGAAAGCAGTACTGGTAACAAAAGGTATTAAAGTTAGGCACTTTTCTCTTCACTTTTTATGGGGTATGTTTGTGCTGGCGAGCTTCAAGCCGTCTGGAAGTACAAACCCCCAGGCGAGCGGTTTGAGAAAGTCCCGACAAACATTGACAGCGCTAAAAACGCTCCCTATTGGAGGTGCTATGCAGGAGGCTGTGTGTGCCACCATCGTCCGTTGTTTCAAACTGCGTTGGCTCGGCGTGGCTGCAGGGCGGCACCTCAGCAATTTGACACGCGTGGTGCTGTCTGTGCTTGCCACCGGCTGACAGAGCGGCGAAGGCGTAGCGAGATTTCGACCGCACCAGACGTCTGACTTCCCCCGGTACAGTAATCGCGGTATTCCCCGTGCCTCGACAGCAAACACGGAGCACTGAACGAAAGGTAGATACCGCCGGTATTTCATAAACCGATCAAGAAGCGACGTTTTCGACAAGCAGTAATATGCAAAGTGAGAACTCTGCTGCAACGCTTACATTCGTAGAGATACTCCAGTAACCACGTTTGTTAAAGAAATTGCGTATTTAATGGCATTCGATACCTCTTGATAAGAAGGGCACTGTGACATATCATAAGATCGCATTGAAAGCCATCCAGAAAGTAGCTAAAAATATGTTAACTGTGAAACATCGAATAATTGGACCGAAACTGCCCCCTATGCAGTCGCTTCGCATTTCGATTTCTTTCCAGATATCTGTGCGAAAATTTTCCGTGTTAGCATTGATAAATATAGTATTACTCTACTCATCTGATCACGAGATGTCGAATAGTGTTAAAGAAATCACATCATGCCACTAAAAAAGCTATAGCTGATTCAGTATCTCACCATATACAACAGATACAAGCAATAAAAACACAGCCGTAAAGTGTCTTTCTGCAAACATTATTTTGATACCATTAATTGCTTATGAAATCCATGAAGCGTTGATGTTGTGAAATCCCTCCACTCAAGGTGTTTTTAGATTTCCCCTGTAAACTCACAGGTCGTGTTGAGAGCGTTCGGTAAAGAATCGTATAAATATAAAATCGTGACTGAAGATGTAAACTTTTCACTTCAAAAGAACAAACAATTCATAAGATGAATTTCATTTTCTTGCGAAACAGCGATAATTGCTTTCTGTTAACCTGACAAGTATTCATATCTTACCACCGAACAAATGAAATAACAATGCCCAATGATAATTGATGTTGTAGGAGCAAACACCGACGTATACGAAGATATAGTAGAGTTGTCGTCATAGATTTTATGTGTGAACAGAAATTTGGGATACTTTGGACGTGAAATTTATTATGTGTGCGGTATTTCTAAGGGAATCTGCAATTTCAGTGTTGAAGTACGACACGGCGAAAAAATTATATAGTCCTTTGGAGGAACTAATGGGGGTTGTACTATGTGAAGCAAAGACGGTATTTGGAAACCACTTTCTTTCAGTCCATATGTCGCAGGTAGATAAACTTTGCGCCCACAAATCGAATTTCAAAGTCGACAGCCAAATAACTAATAGCGAACATGACCTTCTGTTGCTACTATTTCTGCGTTCAACCTTAGATGTAGACTTTGCAGCAGCTTGCGACACAATAAAAGGTGTAATTTGTTTCCAGTCTTCTTGAATCGTAATGGGCAGTTGTTCGTAGATTCCGAGGTGAGTAGAAAAACATCTGTACCAAGAGCGTCAGGTCGAGGCTTAGAGCGGTACAATCCAGCAAATCAACCAATGCTGTGTCCAGTCACAAGGCAGTCTTTCTTTAGACGTTAATAGACGCATAATGGTACTCATAAACAATATTCCATTGGCTCAGGTCTTCCCGCACTACTCTGTATCCATTTAGTCAACAGCCGAAGCGATTAGTCTGTGCCAAAATCAGAGAAACATTCCCCTCTCCCCCTTTCCCCCGCGAAACCACAGCCAACGAGTTTCACTGCTTGCAGCCACACACTGCCAAGCACCACGGCCAGACTCACGCGCAGCCCACACACACTCATCGTATCGCGACCCGCTCACTCCGCTACTCAACGTATGGGGGACGGCGCTGCCTGCTCTTCGATGTCGCGCGGTGGTTCGTGGGTCCAGTGGCTCCCGTGTAGCGGCATGTCCACGAAAACAGAGTTCTTCGGCTTCATTAGCCTGTTCTTCTATTTGAGCTTAAGACGAAGATCATCTGCTCTAGTTTAGAAGGATGTATGATGTTTGGCTTTTACAGTAGGCTTCAGAGTTTATCTGCTGGTATCGGATACCTTTTTAGGACTGCCGAAACGGAAAGTCGGCTTAGTGCTCAGCTGACGTTCTAAGTTCTCATCACAAACCCTAAACGTGAACATAAGCACACGCTACTATACTACAGTCTCTGACTAAATGCCCGGAAAGAAGACACCAGGCTGTAACTCGTCCGGTACTTTTTATTGGCCTGCTACGACCGCGATGTGACACCTGGTGTCTGCACTCTCGTAGCTACAAGCGAACAGCCTGTGGTGAGACACAGCGCACATGTTGGAGAGCCCCGGACGTGTGTGGCCTCGTTGTATAGTAAGCGTAGCTTGGCGAGTAATGACCTACACTAACAGACAACAGTGCTTAAACACGAGATTTATTCGATACTTTCTGCTCTAACTTCTCTTTTTTAATTGCGGCTTCATCCGTCTGGCAGTAAAAATGTCGCTTGAGCTACAGGTCACCGTCCATTACACATTTCATTCTCTCTGCCTAATCCGATCAAAAATAATGATCAGTTACATGATACAATGTTCACTGAAACTTCTTGCAATAAATACGACGGAAAATTGTTAGATTAGGAGTCAAAACTGCGCACCCGCATCGTTAACCACGTAAACATCGTATAGAAGGACGAAAGTACACGTTCGTGAAATGTTGGAGCGTCCACAGGAGTGACAGAGCATAAAACATATATCTGCTAACAAAAATATTGTGCCTCTGACTTTGGTAAACGGTCGTAACGTACTCCGTCCTTTCAGAATTACGAGTGGTTTTAAGTCCGACTTCTTCCTCGAACAAGTTTACGTTTACTACTCAGCGATGCTAGTAACTGACGCTGAGTGGCTATGCGAGTGCAAAAGCCCTCGGAAATGATCGTTCGAGCGACTCTCAGCATAATACGAGCGGTTCAGAACAATAGTTCCTTTCCCTTGATTTACCGCATTAAGCCCTGGAATGACTTCAGAACTCTGCAGTGACACTGACAGCATCACAATTAGCGGCCGTAGGAAACAAAATCACATTCAGCCTGTGATTCCACCCACGCAGCGACAGTAGTGAACCTCTAACCCTGTCAGGCTGCACGCGGTGATCTATTAAACCGCACTGGTACGTACAGTCCATTCGATAGCCCTGTAAAGCCGATGATCGTGTTTTAGTATGAAGAACGTAGATATTATGAAATTCTCTATAGTACAATTTCTACAAGATAGAAGAGGTAGCATTTTTATTTCAAAGAAACACATGTGAATATCTGTTTTTCCTGCTGATGCATTTAGAGAATCCATCAAAATACTAAAACTGAATGGCGTTTCCGATCTACTAAGCGAATGCAATGACCACGGAAAAGTATTGTATGAAGACCTTAAGAGAAAGTGTGCTTGTGCGATGTTTATGAGGGAAGATGACCACGCTTCGACTCACGATTTCCTCCATGGGAGCACTGGGATGGGACGCACTCAGCTTCGTCAGGACATTTGAGGATGTACTGAAGGGGAAATAGACGCTCCTGTTTTCAGAGTCGACATTAACGATACGAGAATGGTGTACTAGCATTTAAGTTAGGTCTCCAACTACAGTCTGCAAGCGACTTCATTGTGAAATGCATAGCAGACGGTAGTTTCCATTGTAGGGCTTCTTCTCGTTCCATTCACGTATGAAGCGTGGGAAGCATTACCGCTTAAACATCTGTGAGCGCACGGCAATTAGTCTAATCTTGCCTTCACTATCCCTACAGGAGCGATAAGTTGAGGGTTGTAGTGTATTCCTAGATAGCTCGCTTAAAAGTGGTTACTGAAACTTTGTAAGTAAGTTTTTACGGTATAATTCGAGTTCACCATCAATGGTCTGTCATTTCACATTTCTCAGCGCCTCTTGACGCTTTATCACGGTCCAGGAAAACCTTCGACAATTCGGGCTGCTGCATAAGTTCAGTACCCCTGTTAGTCGTATTTGGTAGGGGTCTGCTACACTTGAGCAGAATGACACCGCAAGTATTCACGAGGGAGCAGCAGTCGGTCGCATCGAGCATTTTTAGAGTAGTCCTATGTTGCCAGCTTTCAACTGAATCACACAGGGCGAATAATGATCTTGCCCTTAAACTGACGTTTTTATGCCTGCAACGGGAATCAATTCTACGAACAAGTCTCCATCGCCTTTTGCAGTAGTGAATGCGCTCAATGGGGAGAGCCGGGGGAGTACTTAGTGGTTAACTAGAGGGGCCGAAAGACGCGCAGACAACTCGACACGAGAGAACGCCGACGAGCGAGCGGGAAGCGTCACGGCGTGCAGCGTTACGTTACGGTGCGGCGCGAGCCTCGCGCCAGATATCGGGCAGCCGAGGCGAGGCGAGGCGAGGCGCGTTCGATTCGGACGGCGCGGCGCGGCGCGGCCGGGCTGCAGAGCGGAAGATGGCGGCGGCCGTACTCACAGTACTTGTTCTTCTCGGCGGCGGCGGCGGAGAAGAGGGCGGCCGCCGCGAGCAGCGCGGCCAGCAGCCGGGGGCGCAGGCGGGGGCGGCGGCAGCCCGGGCCGGGCCCGGGTCCGCGCGCCGGCCGCGGCGCGGGCATGCCGCTAGGTGGACGAGGGGGCCATGCCGGCAGCTGCTGCGGCGCCGCTCCGGCCGCTATCGATCAGCGCGCTCGACTGCCGCCTCCGGCCGCCCGCCGCCACCGCCGCCGCCGCCGCCGCCGGACGCCCCGCGCCTGCGCACGCGCGCGACGCCAGCGCCGCCCCCGGCCGCCGGCGCCGGCCGTCGGTAGTACGCACGGCGGGCGCCGAAAAAAACAAGCACGTCTAGCCCCGGCGAACAGTGTTGCCACAGCAGGCGCGCCGTGCGGCCGCGGTCACTCTGCCGGCCGAACGAGGACCGTGCCGAGAGGCTGGTGGGACGGACCCCAGCCGAGGGCGTGGACGCGGGGGAGGTGCAATAGATGACTGCAAGAAAATTAAAAACACCTAGAAAGAAAGACAGTTCAGGAATTACACTGACAGAAAAAAATTGCAGCACTGAAAAATAATAAAAGTAGGATAGTGAAAATTAAGGATAAATGTGTCTAAGTAACATATTTAACTGATTAACGTTGCAAGATCACAGTTTAATGTACGCCATGTGAAATGCTGGTACACCAGTAACCAGTGTAACCTCCAGAATATTGAATACAAGCATGCCGGTGTGCATGCATTGTATTGTACATGTAACTGGTGTCAGTTTGTGGGATGCAGTTCCGTGCCTGTTGCATTTCGTCAGTCAGTACATGGGCGGTCAATGGTGATTGTGGATGGTACCGGAGTTGTCGTCCAATGATGTCGGATAGGTGTTCGATTGGAGCAGATTTGATTATCTACATCTACATCTACAATTATACTCCGCAAGCCATCCAACGGTGTGTGGCGGAGGGCACTTTACGTGCTACTATCATTACCTCCCTTTCCGGTTCCAGTCGCGTATGGTTTGCGGGAAGAACGACTGCCGGAATGCCTCCGTGCGCGCTCGAATCTCTCTAATTTTATATTCGTGATCTCCTCGGGAAGTATAAGTACAGGGAAGCAATATATTCGATACCTCATCCAGAAACGCACCCTCTCGAAACCTGGACAGCAAGCTACACCGCGATGCAGTGCGCCTCTCTTTCACAATCTGCCACTGGAGTTTGCTAAACATCTCCGTAACGCTATCACGACTACCAAATAACCCTGTGACGAAACGCACCGCTCTTCTTTGGATCTTCTCTATCTCCTCCGTCAACCCGATCTGGTACGGATCCCACACTGATGAGCAATACTCAAGTATGGGTCGAACAAGTGTTTTGTAAGCCACTTCGTTTGTTGATGGACTACATTTTCTAAGGATTCTCCTAATGAATCTCAACCTGGTACCCGCCTTACCAACAATTAATTTTATATGATCACTCCACTTCAAATCGTTCCGCACGCATACTCCCAGATATTTTACAGAACTAACTGCTACCAGTGTTTGTCCCGCTACCATATATTCATACAATAAAGGATCCTTCTTTCTATGTATTCGCAATACATTACATTTGTCTATGTTAAGGGTCAGTTGCCACTCCCTGCACCAAGTGCCTATCCGCTGCAGATCTTCCTGCATTTCGCTACAATTTTCTAATCCTGCAACTTCTCTGTATACTACAGCATCATCCGCGAAAAGCCGCATGGAACTTCCGACACTATCTACTAGGTCATTTATATATATTGTGAAAAGCAATGGTCCCACAACACTCCCCTGTGGCACGCCAGAGGTTACTTTAACGTCATGCTGTGTTCTGTTTGATAAAAACTCTTCAATCCAGCCACACAGCTGGTCTGATATTCCGTAGGCTCTTACTTTGTTTATCAGGCGACAATGCTGAACTGTATCGAACGCCTTCCGGAAGTCAAGGAAAATGGCATCTACCTCGGAGCCTGTATCTAATATTTTCTGGGTCTCATGAACAAATAAAGCGAGTTGGGTCTCACACGATCGCTGTTTCCGGAATCCATGTTGATTCCTAGAGATTAGATTCTGGGTTTCCAGAAACAACATGATACGTGAGCAAAAAACATGTACTAAAATTCTACAACAGATCGACATCAGAGATATAGGTCTATAGTTTTGCGCATCTGCTCGACGACCCTTCTTAAAGACTGGGACTACCTGTGCTCTTTTCCAATCATTTGGAACCTTCCGTTCCTCTAGAGACTTGCGGTACACGGCTGTTAGAAGGGGGGGGGGGGGGGGGCAAGTTCTTTCGCGTACTCTGTGTAGAATCGAATTGGTATCCCGTCAGGTCCAGTGGACTTACCTCTGTTGAATGATTCCAGTTGCTTTTCTATTCCTTGGACACTTATTTCGATGTCAGCCATTTTTTTCGTTTGTGCGAAGAGTTAGAGAAGAAACTGCAGTGCGGTCTTCCTCTGTGAAACAGCTTTGGAAAAAGGTGTGTAGTGTTTCAGCTTTACGCGTGCCATCCTCAGTTTCAATGCCATCATCATCCCGGAGTGTCTGGATATGCTGTTTAAAGCCACTTACTGATTTAACGTAAGACCAGAACTTCCTAGGATTTTCTGTCCAGTCGGTTCATAGAATTTTACTTTAGAATTCACTGAACGCTTCGCGCATAGGTCTCCTTACGCTAATTTTGAGATCGTTTAGCTTCTGTTTGTCTGAGA
The DNA here is from genome assembly GCF_023898315.1 of Schistocerca nitens. NCBI lineage: Eukaryota > Metazoa > Arthropoda > Insecta > Orthoptera > Acrididae > Schistocerca > Schistocerca nitens. The sequence continues at coordinate 507,743 of NC_064619.1, read as the reverse complement.
GGTTTTGGCTGCGTTTAAATTCGCAGTAGTTTCCTAACTTTGTTTTTGAAGCACGGTGGGTTTTTCCCGTCCCTCACAGTTTTACTCGGCACGTACCTGTCTAAAACGCAGTTTACCATTGCCTTGAACTTTTTCCATAAACACTCAGCATTGCCAGTGTCGGAACAGAAATTTTTGTTTTGATCTGTTAGGTAGTCTGAAATCTGCCTTCTATTACTCTTGCTAAACGTATAAACCTTCCTCCCCTTTTTTATATTCCTATTTACTTCCATATTCAGGGATGCTGCAACGGCCTTATGATCACTGATTCCCTGTTCTGCGCTTACAGAGTCGAAAAGTTCGGGTCTGTTTGTTATGAGTAGGTCCAAGCTGTTATCTCCACGAGTCGGTTCTCTGTTTAATTGCTCGAGGTAATTTTCGGATAGTGCACTCAGTATAATGTCACTCAATGCTCTGTCCCTACCACCCGTACTAAACAGATGAGTGTCCCAGTCTACATCTGGTAAATTGAAATCTCCACCTAAGACTATAACATGCTGAGAAAATTTATGTGAAATGTATTCCAGATTTTCTCTCAGTTGTTCTGCCACTAATGCTTCTGAGTTGGGAGGTCGGTAAAAGGAGACAATTATTAACCTAGCTCGGTTGTTGAGTGTAACCTCCACCCATAATAATTCACAGGAACTATCCACTTCTACTTCACTACAAGGTAAACTACTACTAACAGCGACAAACACGCCACCACCGGTTGCATGCAATCTATCCTTTATAAACACCGCCTGTGCCTTTGTAAAAGTTTCGGCAGAATTTATCTCTGGCTTCAGCCAGCTTTCCGTACCTATAACGATTTCATCTTCGGTGCTTTCTATCAGCGCTTAAAGTTCCGGTACTTTACCAACGCAGCTTCGACAGTTTACAATTACAATACCGATTGCTACTTGGTCCCCGCATGTCCTGACTTTGCCCCGCACCATTTGAGGCTGTTGCCCTTTCTGTACTTGCCCGAGGCCATCTAACCTAAAAGACCGCCCAGTCCACGCCACGCAACCCCTGCAACCCGTGTAGCCGCTTGCTGCGTGTAGTGGACTCCTGATTATCGGAGGGGCCAAGGTAACATGTCGACTCTCTGTAGAGCATGTGGGGCTGCAACGGCGGTATGTGGCCGAGCGGTATGCCGCTGGAAAACACCCCTTGGAACGCTGTTGGTAAATGGCGGCACAACAGTTCGAATCCCCAGATTGAAGTAAAAGTTTGCAGTCAGGGTGCGTGGGATAGCCACTGCTCCACGCCTATGTCCACCGCGTCCAGCACGCTGGCCCTCAAAAGGCTTCCTTCTAACCAACTCACCTCCATCTCTGGCACCGAACATAGGCAGAGAACACAACAGACCTCTCCACCCTGCCGTCCCGTGAGCTCTGGCTTCATACCACTGAAATAGCAGAAGCCGGTGGTTTGGGGCCAGTGGAATGCACGCTACAAAACATCTGGCTCGGATCTGTCCTTAGAACAACAGTCTTGTATGAGTTCGTTGTGTCACTGTGGTGCGAACTGATGCTCAAATCGCTGCTTCGGGCGCAGTCAGTATGTTGCACCAGAGCCACGCGCCGCACTCGGTGGTCTTGCCTCTCGGTATTGCCACGTGCACATCCGGAGCCCGGTCTCATTGCGACAGTACACTACTGCCGGAAATTATATGCAGTGACTAGTCTTTTTGCAGTCCCACAAAGAATATCCAGATTCTCGTAGTCCTATTAGACGGACTCTTTCAAACTCAGTGAGATGTTAATAATGGCTAGTTGCCTTAGAGGCATTCTTGACTAATATCAGCTCTCCACGTCTCATCTCAAAGGTAACGACCGCCACAGCGTGTATTTAATGCAAACCTGATTTTCATCCTCATAGCGGCGCTATTAGTGTCATTCTTATGCGACTGCCGCGAAATTTGAATAGACATCGTGTTTCGTTTACGTCGCACAACTTCTTCTCGGTGCCGGCCGCCGTGGTCTCGCGGTTCTAGGCGCTCAGTCCGGAACCGCGCGACCGCTACGGTCGCAGGTTCGAATCCTGCCTCGGGCATGGATGTGTGTGATGTCCTTAGGTTAGTTAGGTTTAACTAGTTCTAAGTTCTAGGGGACTAATGACCTCAGCAGTTGAGTCCCATAGTGCTCAGATGTCTGGTTTTACACTCGACTGACGTGACAGATACAGTTGCGGCGACAGACCCCTCTTTGGGAGGCAGTGGTGTTTAATTACTCTGCACGCTGGAATTCAATGAGACGCGATCTATTATGCGGCTTTCCACCTCCTGTGATTAGGAGTCTTAGACGTGTCTACTCCACTTCAGCCTAATTGCCTACTGAACTATTCATTATCGAAATACCTATAGCCTTAGAGAACTGCAAGCATACCTCTTTCTCCTTAGTTTTTTTCCGTATCCTATTTCTTTGCGCCTTGATTCCTCCTGACTCATCTCTTAAATGGTAGCCTACTCTTGATCATTACTAAATTGTGATCTGAGTCTAAATCTGCTCCTGGGTACGCCTTGCAATTAAATATTTGATTGCGGAATCTCCGGTTAAATGTGATCTAATCAAACTGATATATTTCAGTATACCTCCTCCTCTTCTGATTCTTGAACAGATTATTCGCTATTACTAGCTAAATTTTATTACAGAGCTCAATTAGTCTTTTTCCTCACTCATTCTTGATAGCAAGTCCGTATTCTCCTGTAACCCTTTCTTCTACTGCTTCAGTTAGAACTGCACTCCAGCTCCCCGTGACTACTGTATTTTCATCTCCCTTTACGTGCTCAATGACCCCTACAATATCCTCATATACTTTCTCTATCTCATCATCTTCTGCTTGCGATGTTTGCATGCATACCTCAACTATCGCTATCGGTGTTGGTTTGCTGTCGATCCTAATGAGATCAACCTGTAACCTCCCCCTCACTTATCGAACTTAATGACAGTGAAAAATTAAACCGCGTGTACCTAATGGGAAATTTGGGAAAGCAATCGTCACCGAAGTTAATCTGTCGGTAAAGAGGGAGGAAAGGGTTACATCTAAATGAAAGGAAAAATGCAAATGAAACTGGTGGAAATTAATTTTGAAAAAGAGGTAAAGTTAATAAAGAAAGTAAATGTGCGGCCGTTACGTCAACAATTAACTAGCGGTAATTAGATATTTGAGATTTGGGGAAAATCACGGTCGCCAGTCCTAAGGACAATTACTATAGTAACTGAAAAAGAAAGGTTATTACACATATAATTAGCACTAGAAGCGTGGCAACTGAAGGTTGACACGTGTAGTGTGAAAACTGAAAGTTTGTCAGAAGTAATAAATTTCGCTACACTCTGACTTAATTTAGCAAAAGAATTAATAAAACCGGAAAATCGAAAGTTAATTTAATGACTGAGGTTAATAGTGAGCTTTCTTTCTGAAGCACATCGAAATCCAGCAGAATACGGTTAGTCTTGGACTACCTCAACAATCATTTCAAAAGCAACTTGACTCTACGCAATTTAGAAACGAGAGATTTAACTTTGAACTTGAATTAAATGACTCTGAATAATTAACAATAATAAAATTTAGTACGTACCAAGCTGAGCTGCAGTCACAGGTAAGCTAAAATATGCTAACAAAACTCGCACTCTTAATTTGTGCTTGTGTAATCTAACTATTGTAGCCAGCTATGCTTTAACTGCACTTGGAAACTAAAGTAATGAAATGCAATGATAGTACTTTAATGCTGGCGTCTGAATTTCAACGACACTCGGTTTCATTTCGGAAAAGGAAGGGACCCTGTTTGGTAATGCAATTGGGACAATGAGCAACAAAGGTTCATGCTGAGTTGCTGTAATTTTGCGAGGCAAATGGAACAATTTGAAAAGCTGAGGTCTGCCATACAGTTCTGAAACTTTACGTGCTTTTAGTCTTCCTTGTTAGTTGATTGAAGGTTTGAAGCCGTCGATCGAGGAGGTGGAGACAGTCACTCATTGTCGGCCGTCGCTGTTGCAGAAGCTGGATGCTGGCGGGCCTTCTTCTCGACACGGTCACCAGGCGAAACGGGCTCTTGATGTGCGCCAGCTAATGCTTCCCGTCCGCGACACCATGTCAGAAATTATCATCGCAAGTCGAGCGCAATTACATGCTGCTAAACCCCGAAAGCGCGGCAACTCGCGGGAGCGTCACACCACACACCTCTCCACTCGCTACTCCAGCCAGACTCCAACTGCTCTGCCCGCGCTCCACGCGGCAGAGTTAACCCTACCAAAGATCCTACACACTTTGATTCTTCACACGACCTATCGATGTAATCGTTCGATAGCAGTTTTCCCTAGGCAAGACCCAGCGTAAAAATACAAATAATATTTACGAAACAAACCAATTATACACCGACATATATATATATATATATATATATATATATATATATATATATATATATATATATACAAATAGTAAAACAATTACAATATATAAAGGCACAGAAATGTCACATATTCAGGTAACAAATATAGGAAAAAACTTACAGTACAACAGATGGAAATAGGAGGATATGCATTTCCGGCGTTACAAACCGTATCACTAAATTGTTCCCACCAGAGCACTCTCTGTCCTGCCTTGCTATTTATAACGAATTCTACTCCCGCTGCTGCTGGTACTGCCCTCTACTCGCCTAACGAGAAATCCTTGTCATCTTTCCATTATAGTTCACTCACCCCAATTATATCTAGATTAAGTGTCAATATTTCCCTTTTCAGACTTTCTAGCTTCCCTACTACGTTCAAACTTCTGAAATTCCACTCCTTTCGTTGGTTATTCAGTTTTCTTTTCGTAGTCAAATCCCCCTTGGCAATCCTTCCCTGAGATCCAAATGGTGACTAGACTGAAATAGAGAGATCATCACGACGCTTTTTTCGCTTCAAGCCACATGTCTTGTGGTCGCGCATTGTGTGTCTTTAATGCAGTGGTTTCCATTACGTTCCTCATACCATTGATCACTGCTGATTCTTCCGCATTTTGGGGGAAGTTTCCCACACCGAAAAGAAGAGAATGCCCTGAATCTCTGGCCAATCCTCAGCCCTCTTTGAGAAGGCGGTCGGCAGAACTAGGACGACTGCAGGAAGTCTTCGGCCGCCATTGTTGATGATCTTTATTTAAAGAACCTGGGACCAAGGACGTTTTATTATTCCTAATTAAAGACGCAACCCACTTTTTTCTTATTCCTTTTTTAAATTATGGTTTTTTGAATTTTTCTTTATTGTAAAGGAACGTACACAGAATGGATTTGTTTGGCACCGCTACTTTGACCCTAGAAAAAACATAATAACTGCCCCCCTTCACGCGTTGGCCACTAACTGCACCCATCCCAATAGTTTCATCTAAGTTAAGGAAGGTGGGAAGGGAAAAGGGGGGAGGTGGAGGAGGGTATCGCATGTAAGAGAGAAGACTTGTTTTTTCCTAGTGCACATGTCGTGTTCTACTTGTTTTTTAAAAAAAATTTCTGTAGTGATATTTTCTTTTTTTTACCTGTGAAGTCCATGAAGCCACCCGATGGAGAAATCCATGTACGTCTTCTCGAAAATTCAAGGGAATACCGTTATACCGTTGGAGATCATAGTATCAAAAATCCAAAAATAGTGCATCAGATCAGATCAACTGCTCATTGCAGTGACATTCCATGTGACGAGTCATAGAAATCACTCCAAAGGAAGTTTTTCGCATATATATATATATATATATATATATATATATATATATATATATATACAAATAGTAAAACAATTACAATATATAAAGGCACAGAAATGTCATATATTCAGGTAACAAATTAAGGAAAAAACTTACAGTACAACAGATGGAAATAGGAGGATATGCATTTCCGGCGTTACACGTGCCCCACGTTGTCTGAGGATGTTCGTGTAACCTAAACAGACTCAGAAAATGTCCCAAAAAATAAACAGCGGAAATGCATATGCTCAAAACATCATCAAAATTTAGCATTCGTCTAATTAAGCATAAATCAATTTTTTAGACCATAAAAATTGAGTGGAGACAGTCCTAATCTTATTCCACTCTGTCATCTGCACAAAATAAAACAGGTTGACGGCATAGAAAATGGTTTAGCTATTCTAAAAATCTAAATTCCTAGCAGTATCAAGAAATGGAATACTATTTACAAAATTAATCAGATTACATGGTCATAGAAAACAGGTATATCAAAATACGCAAATTAATAATTAATTACATAGAATACGTATTTTATATAAACTTTTCATAATTAATATTCTCGTCATGAGTGTGCACTTGACGCTAAACAAGAAAATAATATACAGCAGATCGACAAAAACATAAATGTTGACAACAGAATTCTTTCATATCAGCTGTCCGGGAAGAAAAACAACTCCGCCTTCCGTACTCGCAAGTACAAAGAATGTCGACAGCGGCACAAGAGCCGACAGCGACCCGAGAGCCGACAGCGGCTCCACCTTGCCAGTATTGTTGCGCCCGCCTGTGCGGCACGCTTGATCTCACTCGCCTGTGTAGCGGCATTTCCAGGACGTCCGTTTCACTGAATTCTTTAGGAAAACTCACTCCCGAGTAATCTCAAGGAGTCCCTTAATACTATCACAGTGGATAACTCAACACTGTCCATCATCACACGCATGTACTAGCCTGAAACTTAAAACAGCGTCTAAGTACATCGGCAATGACTAGTAAAACACACATTCATGAAATCTGACAGCTAGTTACAAAAGCATATTTACATTCCTTAATCTACTGTGACTCAGCTGAAAACTTAAACTAGCAGCTTGGATTTTTCAATTGGTTAAAACGTCTAATCAAAAATTAATTACTTGTTAATTACAAGTTCTTTAATGACCTCTAGGTCAGGCAAAAGCATCGCAACATGGCACATCCTTAAATCTTACACTCTATATTACATACTGTACAAATTACCCATTCTGTGGTATTAATCAATCCTAGGTTGGTACAATTTCAAGTCTACAATATTCCGTATACCTAATCGTTTTCCAGAGCTTCGATACTCTAAGCAATAAGCATTTGTGTGAGGTATACCAATGACTTTATATGGTCCATTCTACACAAACTTAAATTTAGAGATTTCATTGTCTATCTCGCTCGATTTCTCGTGAGCTTTTACAAGAACTAAGTCTCCGATTGCAAACTTAGCAAAACGCGCTTTAGCGTCATGACGACGTATGCGAGCATCAGCTTTTAGCTTCATTACTTCTCGCAAACGATCTTTTTTCACACCAATACTAATGTCAATCCGTGGAGGGAATTTGATTATCTCTTCCACTAAACTTTTACTTCTGTCATCCAACAGGATTTCCTCTGGAGAAAATCCCGTAGATTCATGTCTCAAGGTGTTCATAATTCTCTCAAATACTGCTACATATTTGCCCCATGCCCTATGGTTGTGATGGCAATAGGTACGGCAAAGTCAGCCTAGCTCGCGCATATACCTCTCAGCGGGATTCCCAGCCGGACAATAAGCTGAAATATGGATCACCTCGACCCCATTACTTTCCATGCCTTCATTCCACAACTTAGAAGTAAATTGTGCCCCATTGTCTGATAGAATCGCCTTGGGCTTACCAATATGAACAAAATAATCGTTCACAAGCTTGCTATAGACCGCTTTGGCTGTAGCTTTCCTAATCGGGTATAGCTTGATGAACTTGGAAAAAGCTTCTGGTACTACTAAAATGTAGGCAAAGTTTCCTGATGACTTGGGCAAAGGTCCGTACAAGTCCACGCACAGTAATTCAAAGGTGTCGTTAGGCCTTATACTTTGCATAGGACCACGACTCGTACAGTTGGTAACCTTCACCTTCTGACATAAATCGCAAGTTTTCACTCTGTCAGTAACGCGTTTTAACAAGTTGTTAAAATGCACTACTTCATACAGCTTTTCCGTACATTTCTTCGGTCCACAGTGACCATACGCCAAATGGTAGTAGTCTATTATTTCCGTGACGAATTTGGTGGGCCAGCATACCCGCCAAATATTACTATCTTCACCCTTACGTATGTACAAGATATGATCGTATATCTTGTAATACTTCCTTAATTTCTCTCCTTCTGGACTCCTTTCGTCATATCGGGTTTTCACCATATTTAAACAACCATCCTCGTTCTGATGACGACGTAGATTCTTACAGATGTTCACTATTAATTTGCGTCCCTCAACTTCTTTAAAATAGTATAATTTGACCACTCCATCTGACTCCTCTTTCAATACATCTTGATTAGACTCGGGCAACCGCGACAGCGCATCCGCAACGCAATTGTCGGTCCCTTTTACGTAACAGATGTCATAGTTAAATTGCTGTAAATACAGCGACCACCTAGTCAGTCTTTCGTGAAGGAGTTTACAATCCTTCAGATAAGTGAGCGCCTTATGGTCCGTATGAATAATCACCTTACGGTCCCATAGGTAACCCTTGAACTTCTTGAATCCCCACACGATAGCGAGACACTCTTTCTCAGAAATCGTGTAGTTTCGCTCACTTTTTGATAAAGTTCGACTCGCGAACACTATCGTCCGGTGTTCCTTATCCTCTCCTTTACCAACTTCTTGGAACAGTTCTACCCCCACCCCGTAATTCGACGAATCCGTTCCCAGATGGAAGGGTAGCGATAAATCAGGATGAAATAGTATGTTAGATCTTAACAACTCGTCTTTTAATTTCTCGAAAGCGGCCTGACACCCGTCAGTCCACACAAACGGAACATTTTTGCGTAAGAGGTTATTCAAATTTTCATCATTAAACACTTGTCCTATTACGAATTTACGGTAAAATCCTGTGAGCCCTAGAAAACTTTTTAACTGTTTCCTAGACTTGGGTGGAGGACAATTCCTTATTGCCTCTAGTTTCTCTGGGTCCTTCGTAATACCAGCAGTGGTAATTACATGCCCTAAAAATTTCAGTTCCTGCTTTACAAATTCGCATTTCTTTAGCTTTAGAGTCATTCCGCCACGGCGCAATGCTCTAAAAACTTCATCTAACAGGTCACAATGGTCATGCCAAGTGGCATTGGCCAACAATAGGTCGTCAACATATACAGTTAACCTTGAACTCAAAGCCGATCCTAGCACTTTATCTAGGGCCCTGATGAATACGGACACAGATATATTAAGTCCAAACGGCAGTACTCTATACTGATAACACCTGCCCGCAAACAAGAAGGCAGTGTATGGCCTAGATTCTTCTTCGAGTTCTATTTGCCAGTAACTAGCCGTCAGATCGAGGCTAGTCATGAACTTAACGTCATGAAAACGTTGCAAAATCTCCTCCATACTCTCTGGTCTGTCTGTTTCACGTTGAACGACCCTATTCAACGTGCGTGCGTCAATCACAATACGCACACTACCATCCCGTTTTGCTACAATGACCAAACCGTTATTGTATGGACTCGTACTTCTTTCAATCACTCCCCATTCGATCATCTTATCTATCTCCCGTTGCACTGCTTCCGTTTTGGACAGCGGTATAGCATACGGTCTCACGAAGAATGGTTCGTGCGGAATTACATGCAACTTGCATTTATACCCTTCCACAAGTCCCGGTTTGTCTGAAAACACACTCTTATTCCTCATTATCACTTCATACAGGCCTCGTCTTTGTTCGTGTGTTACGTTTGATACACCGTCTACAATACTTTCCAATGCAGTTTCTACACTATTGTCAATGCCGAGATTCCTCACATTACAGTAGTTCAAATTCATACCTACATCAATACCATTCGGCCAGTTAACAATGTGTATAGGCTGGTATTGCCTATGCACACCGTCTCCTGCCTCGTCAAAGCTAACTACTATTGTTTTATCTTGTGACGTACATGTCAAAGTTTTGCTTTCGCAATTAATCACTGCACGGTACTTTAATAGCCAATCTAACCCGATAATTACTTCCGTAGTTAAGTCTGGCACGACGACAAACTCTTGTTCAAATCGTGCCTCACATATCTCGAAGTTGACAAAAATCTGTTTTGTGACCGGTTTACTGGCCTTCCCAGTAGCACCGATAATTTTCACTCCTGTTACTGGCATAACTACGATACCAGGTCTGTCTTTCAGTAACTCAAATATTTTCCCAGATACAGCACTCAATTCTGCACCGGTGTCAATTAACACGTTTAGTTGTAGGTCGTGCATATTAACAGACACTACTATCTGTCTACACTTGTCCTCGACTGTTTCTTTATTTTCCCACAATAAATCCCCGTCTATATCCAGGTCATTCCAGAAAAAAACATCCGGCTTTGATCCTAAATCCAGTTTATCTGGCGGCTTTTTCAGCCTCTGTTCACATACAGTCTTAATTTCAACACGTTTGTCCTGAGGCTTAGTCTGTAGCTTCGCCTCCAATACCGAAACCTTTTCCTCTAACTCGTCAACTAGTGAGTGTTGCCTTGCTATCATTTCACTAATTGTCACCTTCGTTGATTCCACTTTGGCCAGATTGATATCATCCGCCAATCTACCTGGAGGAATGTGCCCAGTAGTCTCTGCAATTACTTCCGCTAGATCTGCGCAACCCACACTGCTATCGTCTGACCGTATAATGTCAGCTCTAACCTCATACACGCTGTAATCCACATGCTTTTCTACCAATCGTGTCCGGCTATCACTAAAATTTTCGTAATCTTTCTCCTCAATACTTTCGCAATGTTTAAACTGGAGCTTTGCGTCGGATGGGTCGGCTACTTCTACCACTGTAACTTCCGGTAAAGTCTGCCGGTTAGGGCCAGAACTTTCCGTTACTACTTCAACAGCCAACTCCTGCGGGACGAAACACGACGAATCTTGCTCGTGCTCCCCATTAACATCAACTATTTCTAGTAAAGTCTGCCGGTTAGGGCCAGAACTTCCTATCACTTCACAAATACTATCTACCTGCGGGACGAGACGCGGCAAATCCTGCCCGCGCTCCCCATAAACGCTTCTCCCATACAGGCCCCTATAATCTCTTAGTTCGTCGTATAAGCGACCGAACTGCCTTAACCAGACCTCATCCCTCTCTGCATCCCCTCGCTCGATGACGGACGTTTTATCCGACATCTGATCTTGTCTCAACACTTGCGAATCATTCTTAAACTCAATCTCCAGTTCCGCTGTGGGTATTACAGCTGCCACTTTATAATCGATTTCCGGAACACTACTTAAATTGTTCTCACTGACAGTGAATGTACTTCCCACTGCCGTGTATACAGCTGATTTACTACTTGTGGGCGCACTCCTTTCTCCTAACACTGGCACACTCTCCCGCCGTTGATTATTCCACACGGAATTTTCATAACGACGACACCTGGGTTTTCTACTGTTATTGGGCCGCCAAAATTTCTCCACGCCCGGTCGGCCCCTCACCGGCGCGGCTAATGGTTTCCCTGTCTCGTCCCAGCAGATACGCTCCCCGGATGCTGCTGAGGCGGCTGATCACACACTCTGGCGTTATTACTATTCTGCGAAGCCCGTATCACGCTAGTATGATACTGGTTTCCGTCATTCCTGTTATTATTTGCATTGTATCGATTGTCATTACGGCCCGAACCACTATTGTTATTGCTGCCAAGATTGCGGTATGCATTATTCCCATAGTTATGATTGTTGTGGTTGCTGTGGTACCCGTTGTTGTTACCACGGCCTCTACCAGTATCGCGATTATTGCGCCAATTGTCCTCGTCCTCAACTCTTTCCAGGAAATGATTGATTGTCCTGTAATTGCTTCCTACGTAGCGTTTTGTATCATCTGGAAGCTTCTTGTAGAGTTCCCAGACTATTTCGGATTCCGTGCGGCGATCACGCAAATATTCCAACTTGCGGATCCAGCCCTCACAAAACTCTTTCATCGAGCCGCGCGAATTCGCATCGAAAGGCCTCGATACGACAAATTCGCGCCAGACACTTTGCTGTTTTTGCTCTGACCAGTATTCAGCCAGAAACAAATTTTTAAACTCGTCAAAGGTCAGGTTCGTAATGTTGAGGTTTAAGCCCCAACGCTTGGCATCACCAGCCAACACATCAATAACCGCATTAATTTTTCTCTCATTAGTCCATGATCTGGGTAAAACTCTTTCACAGTTTTTAATGAAATCCGTCGCGTGTATACCGCCTTTTTTCAAGGGGTCGAACCGCTCCTCTTTCGTCAACAATTCCGAACTATGTGCACAGATTGGCACATAGCTCTGTTTTTCTTCAAGTTTCTTTTCTAATTCCGACACTCTCGTAATCACTTGGCAAGTGGTTGTCGCAAGCGTTTCCACTTCCCTCTTTTTCTCTTCGCAGGTATTAGCCTGCTTCCTCACTTTGGTATCTACTTCGGATACTAAAACCTTTAAAGTTTCCACCTTCTGTTGATCGTCTTTTCTCACTAATTGAATTTGTTCCGTCACCTTATTCTCGATGATCGGAGCAACTGCGTCTCCTACACTTTTCTCGATTCTGCTAATTTCGGAATTAAAACGCGTATTTATGCTCGCAATTTCCGCCTGAACGCCTATCATTTCCTGTTTAAGATTACCGATTTCGGTATTAATCACAACAATATCTTCTTTGATTTTATCAACTTTTGTGTTAACAACTCCAACATTGTTGTTAACAACATTAATAGCTTTGTTCTGATTGTCTAGCTTCCTGTCAATTTTTTCAGACTGAGCTTTAATTTCTGCCGATTGAGTTTCTATCTTGCTAGACTGAGCCTTGATTTCGTTAATCAAAACATTCAATAAATCAGTTAAATTCCCGGAAACTACCGGTTTTACTTCCGTAGCGGCTTCCTCTTTAATTGTCCCCCCGTATTCGTCATCAAGGGATTCCGATTTGATTTTCACTTCCGATTCCGAAACATTTTCTAATGTTTGGAATTCCATTTCTGCTCTTTGTTGCGTCTCGGCGGTCGCGTCTTTCATGATAGCCGCCTGCCCCTGAACAATGGGTACCGCGGTGCGTGTTTCCCACTGTTCGACCGATTGTTCCGTACCCAAGTCTACCAAATTTTGGTAATTGTTGCCTTCACTCATTTTAATAATTTTCAATATAAATAACAAATCTCAAATCTAATTAGGATTCCTCAGACTAATATTCTCGCTGACGTATCGACCATTTCGTAACCAGTACTTTGTTACGAGATTTGCACAATGCAAAATTCGTGTCCAGAACAACCTCAAATTTGAAGATTGTCCTGTCACCAGGTCGCCACCTGTAACCTCCCCCTCACTTATCGACGTTAATGACAGTGAAAAATTAAACCGCGTGTACCTAATGGGAAATTTGGGAAAGCAATCGTCACCGAAGTTAATCTGTCGGTAAAGAGGGAGGAAAGGGTTACATCTAAATGAAAGGAAAAATGCAAATGAAACTGGTGGAAATTAATTTTGAAAAGGGGTAAAGTTAATAAAGAAAGTAAATGTGCGGCCGTTACGTCAACAATTAACTAGCGGTAATTAGATATTTGAGATTTGGGGAAAATCACAGTCGCCAGTCCTAAGGACAATTACTATAGTAACTGAAAAAGAAAGGTTATTACACATATAATTAGCACTAGAAGCGTGGCAACTGAAGGTTGACACGTGTAGTGTGAAAACTGAAAGTTTGTCGGAAGTAATAAATTTCGATACACTCTGACTTAATTTAGCAAAAGAATTAATAAAACCGGAAAATCGAAAGTTAATTTAATGACTGAAGTTAATAGTGAGCTTTCTTTCTGAAGCACATCGAAATCCAGCAGAATACGGTTAGTCTTGGACTACCTCAACAATCATTTCAAAAGCAACTTGACTCTACGCAATTTAGAAACAAGAGATTTAACTTTGAACTTGAATTAAATGACTCTGAATAATTAACAATAATAAAATTTAGTACGTACCAAGCTGAGCTGCAGTCACAGGTAAGCTAAAATATGCTAACAAAACTCGCACTCTTAATTTGTGCTTGTGTAATCTAACTATTGTAGCCAGCTATGCTTTAACTGCACTTGGAAACTAAAGTAATGAAATGCAATGATAGTACTTTAATGCTGGCGTCTGAATTTCAACGACACTCGGTTTCATTTCGGAAAAGGAAGGGACCCTGTTTGGTAATGCAATTGGGACAATGAGCAACAAAGGTTCATGCTGAGTTGCTGTAATTTTGCGAGGCAAATGGAACAATTTGAAAAGCTGAGGTCTGCCATACAGTTCTGAAACTTTACGTGCTTTTAGTCTTCCTTGTTAGTTGATTGAAGGTTTGAAGCCGTCGATCGAGGAGGTGGAGACAGTCACTCATTGTCGGCCGTCGCTGTTGCAGAAGCTGGATGCTGGCGGGCCTTCTTCTCGACACGGTCACCAGGCGAAACGGGCTCTTGATGTGCGCCAGCTAATGCTTCCCGTCCGCGACACCATGTCAGAAATTATCATCGCAAGTCGAGCGCAATTACATGCTGCTAAACCCCGAAAGCGCGGCAACTCGCGGGAGCGTCACACCACACACCTCTCCACTCGCTACTCCAGCCAGACTCCAACTGCTCTGCCCGCGCTCCACGCGGCAGAGTTAACCCTACCAAAGATCCTACACACTTTGATTCTTCACACGACCTATCGATGTAATCGTTCGATAGCAGTTTTCCCTAGGCAAGACCCAGCGTAAAAATACAAATAATATTTACGAAACAAACCAATTATACACCGACATATATATATATATATATATATATATATATATATATATATATAGTAAAACAATTACAATATATAAAGGCACAGAAATGTCATATATTCAGGTAACAAATATAGGAAAAAACTTACAGTACAACAGATGGAAATAGGAGGATATGCATTTCCGGCGTTACAAACCGTATCACTAAATTGTTCCCACCAGAGCACTCTCTGTCCTGCCTTGCTATTTATAACGAATTCTACTCCCGCTGCTGCTGGTACTGCCCTCTACTCGCCTAACGAGAAATCCTTGTCATCTTTCCATTATAGTTCACTCACCCCAATTATATCTAGATTAAGTGTCAATATTTCCCTTTTCAGACTTTCTAGCTTCCCTACTACGTTCAAACTTCTGAAATTCCACTCCTTTCGTTGGTTATTCAGTTTTCTTTTCGTAGTCAAATCCCCCTTGGCAATCCTTCCCTGAGATCCAAATGGTGACTAGACTGAAATAGAGAGATCATCACGACGCTTTTTTCGCTTCAAGCCACATGTCTTGTGGTCGCGCATTGTGTGTCTTTAATGCAGTGGTTTCCATTACGTTCCTCATACCATTGATCACTGCTGATTCTTCCGCATTTTGGGGGAAGTTTCCCACACCGAAAAGAAGAGAATGCCCTGAATCTCTGGCCAATCCTCAGCCCTCTTTGAGAAGGCGGTCGGCAGAACTAGGACGACTGCAGGAAGTCTTCGGCCGCCATTGTTGATGATCTTTATTTAAAGAACCTGGGACCAAGGACGTTTTATTATTCCTAATTAAAGACGCAACCCACTTTTTTCTTATTCCTTTTTTAAATTATGGTTTTTTGAATTTTTCTTTATTGTAAAGGAACGTACACAGAATGGATTTGTTTGGCACCGCTACTTTGACCCTAGAAAAAACATAATAACTGCCCCCCTTCACGCGTTGGCCACTAACTGCACCCATCCCAATAGTTTCATCTAAGTTAAGGAAGGTGGGAAGGGAAAAGGGGGGAGGTGGAGGAGGGTATCGCATGTAAGAGAGAAGACTTGTTTTTTCCTAGTGCACATGTCGTGTTCTACTTGTTTTTTAAAAAAAATTTCTGTAGTGATATTTTCTTTTTTTTACCTGTGAAGTCCATGAAGCCACCCGATGGAGAAATCCATGTACGTCTTCTCGAAAATTCAAGGGAATACCGTTATACCGTTGGAGATCATAGTATCAAAAATCCAAAAATAGTGCATCAGATCAGATCAACTGCTCATTGCAGTGACATTCCATGTGACGAGTCATAGAAATCACTCCAAAGGAAGTTTTTCGCAGTGCCGTTAGTTCGCCTAAGTCCAAAAATCTACAACACTCTTCTCACCACTTGCAAAAAACAATATCGAACTGGAAGGCCATGGAACCAATCCACAGAGCGACTCTTCGTCTGCAGGTAGTACACGGCACTGGGTAACATCATGTGTGGCGTAATTTGGTCAGGAGTGGCACATGTGAGGGAGACCACAATTCGCTGGACCAAGTGCCAGATATCTACTGTTGCGCCGGAAAAGAAGCGATGATCGTCTTTGACCGGCTCCCCGCACCCGAGTCAAAGTGGAGAGTCGGTGAAGTGAACTTGGTGGAAACGAGAACGGTTGTGTTGTTTCCCGTTGATTGTGACGTACTTGGTGGAGCGTGCAGTAGTGTCAATAGAAGGGGCGTTCACTGCCCGCCATATATTGCGCCACCTGTAGAACGGGTACTTCCGTTCTGTCGTATTGGGGGGTGCGGGCCAGTTGCGTCAGACGGTCATCCCTAGACCACGAGTGCAGTTGGTAGGTTTAATTGTTCTTAACATGCTAGACTGTTCCATCACATCTTACTTCGATGAGATGTGGCTAATTAGGAAGGTTAGCCACCTCTGAGCTTTTAGCTGGAGTGTACCAAGGGATGGTGGGAGCGAGGTGGCTTAAAAATTAACCGAGAGTGGTAAAGCTTGCAGAGAACAGCTTAACACCTGCACAAAAATCCATTCTCGTCCTGAGTAATTGCCGTGACCTTCTCACTCTCCGAAGGGGCAGCACCTTCGATTGCCTATCATCAGCCAAAATACATACTCGAAGTGTCCTCGTTCGACCATACTCTACACAGCAGGGCACTCGAGTCTTCACACAGCATAGATGCAGGGAAAGTTCTTCACAATCAGGCACAAGAGGTTGTATTCAGTGCCATTAAACTTATGCTGGTAGAGACAAACAAAGAAGTAAAATTTGCATTAAAAGTGTGCTTAGGATTAGAGGAACGGTTAGATACTCCATCTGCACAATAAAGAGAATGAAAGGGGGGCGTATCTATAAAAATGCCTTTTTTCTCAAGGCTTCACTACTTCAAGAGAAGTGCGGTAGAAGGAGATAGAGAAATTTATTTAAATATTGCTGACGAGTAAGTTTCCGTGCGACTGATACATTTTCTCTGTCTTACATTATTAATATCGTAATAAGTGAGGTTGTCTGCTACGCTCCTTTTTCACCCATTTTTTTCTTTTATGAGATTTCCATCTGGCAGCGCATTGACAGACTTATTTTCTTTCGTTGAATCTTTGTTTCTGCAACTATTTCATTTTTGGTACTACAATGAGGAACTTAGGAAACTGTTTTTCTTTGAATAGCTGTATTCTCGGAATAACTGGTGTCACTGACACAGTCTGTTGATAACAGTCGTTTGCAGATACGCTAACTGTAGCTTACAAGGTATGCGAATATGTGTTTGTGTAGGCTTCAGCCGTCAAACCGCAGTTCAACTGCCCATAATCATTGAGAAGTACTTCACATATTGTGTAATAACTCAAAATTTATACTATACGTTGTACAAGCCTTGTTAGTGGTGAGTGGTTTACGAGATGATCATGTAGCAATAACGCATATGCTGCAGTGCATGTAGGACATTTTTGTGACGATTCGAAATCAATATAAGGGGTGGTCCATTGATAGTGACCGGGCCAAATATCTCACGAAATAAGCATCAAACGAAAAACCTACAAAGAACGAAACTCGTCTAACTTGAAGGGGGAAACCAGAGGGCGCTATGGTTGGCCCGCTAGATGGCGCTGCCATAGGTCAAACGGATACCAACTACGTTTTTTTAAATAGAAACCTCCATTTTTATTACATATTCGTGTAGTACGTAAAGAAATATGAATGTTTTAGTTGGACCACTTTTTTCGCTTTGTGATAGATGGCGCTGTAATAGTCACAAACGTATAAGTACGTGGTATAACGTAACATTCCGCCAGTGCGGACGGTATTTGCTTCGTGATACATTACCCGTGTTAAAATGGACCGTTTACCAATTGCGGAAAAGGTCGATATCGTGTTGATGTATGGCTATTGTGACCAAAATGCTCAACGGCGTGTGCTATGTATGCTGCTCGGTATCCTCGACGACATCATCCAAGTGTCCGGACCGTTCGCCGGATAGTTGCGTTATTTAAGGAAACAGGAAGTGTTCAGCTACATGTGAAACGTCAACCACGACCTGGAACAAATGGTGATGCCCAAGTAGGTGTTTTAGCTGCTGTCGCGGCTAATCCGCACATCAGTAGCAGACAAATTGCGCGAGAATCGGGAATCTCAAAAACGTCGGTGTTGAGAATGCTACATCAATATCGATTGCACCCCTACCATATTTCTATGCACCAGGAATTGCATGGCGACGACTTTGAACGTCGTGTTCAGTTCTGCCACTGGGCACAAGACAAATTACGGGACGATGACAGATTTTTTTGCATGCGTTCTATTTAGCGACGAAGCGTCATTCACCGACAGCGGTAACGTAAACCGGCATAATATGCACTATTGGGCAACGGAAAATCCACGGTGGCTGCGACAAGTGGAACTTCAGCGACCTTGGTGGGTTAATGTATGGTGCGGCATTATGGGAGGAAGGATAATTGGCCCCCATTTTATCGATGGCAATCTAAATGGTGCAATGTATGCTGATTTCCTACGTAATGTTGTACCGATGTTACTGCAAGTTGTTTCACTGCATGACAGAATAGCGATGTATTTCCAACATGATGGATTTCCGGCACATAGCTCGTGTGCGGTTGAAGCAGTGTTGAATAGCATATTTCATGACAGGTGGATTGGTCCGCATGTTTTTTCGTTTGACGCTTATTTCGTGAAATATTTGGCCCGGTCACGATCGATGGACCACCCTGTATATCAGATCAGCCTGCCATAAATCATTTATTACTCGTGTTATCACATGTTGCTTACTGGCACACTACCTTTTAAGGAGGATCTCCTTGAATTTTCGTTCGTTTCTACCACCACTGAATTTCCTTGTTTTATCTATTACCAGGAAGCCATACTGTGAGTTTTCCAGCAGTCGTCACATATAATAACAAATTCGTTAAATAACATGTAGGTTCTTACATGGGATTTGTGAGTATGCTTTATATTCAGCTTTTCCTATTTGAAAGTAATAATAATGTTCACATCATCCCAGTCCAACTGTTTTGGGGACATGAGTACTTGGATGTACGGCTCAAATGAAATATATCAACATGCATATTGCGACCAAACCAAAACATTTCTGAATCTCATCTCAGTTTTCCAATATATCATCAAACGTGACTAGACCGTTCGGTTTCACTTTTTCAGGTGGTAGAAACTCACTACTTTCTTCGAATGTATGGTACGTTACTCCCTCAAAGCCATACATAATCTCCTGCAATAGTTGATATTTTGGCTGAAACAGCCTTTTTGGAAAATATATACATGCAGGAAGTGAATCCCCTCGGCACGTGTTAGCACTGAGACAATAAGATTAGTCTTCTCACAGTCAGATCTTCTGACAGTCAAACCAATTATATTATCAGAAAATAGTGAACCACTCTTCTTCTTCTTCTGGTTTTTGGTATCATTGCAGAACCAGTCGCTTACTACAAGACCCCAAGGTGAAGTTGTGAAGTTGTTTCGATGACTCGGGTATGGTGGTATCTGTTTGTTTACATTGTATGCAGCGTATTTTATAAACTCTTACTTCTAGCTGGGTTGTTGTTGTTGTTGTTGTCTTCAGTCCTGAGACTGGTTTGATGCAGCTCTCCATGCTGTTCTATCCTGTGCAAGCTTCTTCATCTCCCAGTACTTACTGCAACCTACATCCTTCTTAATCTGCTTAGTGTATTCGTCTCTTGGTCACCCTCTACGATTTTTACCCTCCACACTGCCCTCCAATGCTAAATTGGTGATCCCTTGATGCCTCAGAACATGTCCTACCAACCGGTCCCTTCTTCTTGTCAAGTTCGGTCACAAACTCCTCTTCTCCCCAATTCTATTCAATACTTCCTCATTAGTTATGTGATCTACCCATCTAATCTTCAGCATTCTTCTGTAGCACCACATTTCGAAAGCTTCTATTCTCTTCTTGACCAAACTATTTATCGTCCATGTTTCACTTCCATACATGGCTACACTCCATACAAATACTTTCAGAAACGACTTCCTCACACTTAAATCTATACTCGATGTTAACAAATTTCTCTTCTTCAGAAACGCTTTCCTTGCCATTCCCAGTACACATTTTATATCCTCTATACTTTGACCATGATCAGTTTTTTTGCTCCCCAAATAGCAAAACTCATTTACTACTTTAAGTGTCTCATTTCCTAATCTAATTCCCTCAGCATCACCCGACTTAATTCGACTGCATTCCATTATCCTCGTTTTGCTTTTGTTGATGTTCATCTTATATCCTCCTTTCAAGACACTCCGTTCAACTTTCAAGACATTCCGTTCAACTGCTCTTCCAAGTCCTTTGCTGTCTCTGACAGAATTACAATGTCATCGGCGAACCTCAAAGTTTTTATTTCTTCTCCATGGTTTTAATACCTACTCCGAATTTTTCTTTTGTTTCCTTTACTGCTTGCCCAATATACAGATTGAAGAACATGGGGGATAGGCTACAACCCTGTCTCACTCACTTCCCAACCACTGCTTCCCTTTCATCTCCCTCGACTCTGATGACTGCCGTTTGGTTTCTGTACAAATTGTAAATAGCCTGTCGCTCCCTGTATTTTGCCCCTGCCACCTTCAGAATTTGAAAGAGAGTATTCCAGTCAACATTGTCAAAAGCTTTCTCTAAGTCTAGAAATGCTAGAAACGTAGGTTTCCCTTTCCTTAATCTATTTTCTAAGATAAGTCGTAGAGTCAGTATTGCCTCACGTGTTCCAATATTTCTGCGGAATCCAAATTGATCTTCCCCGAGGTCGGCTTCTACCAGTTTTTCCATTCGTCTGTAAAGAATTCGCATTAGTATTTTGCAGCTGTGAGTTATTAAACTGATAGTTCGGTAATTTTCACATCTGTCAACACCTGCTTTCTTTGGGATTGGAATTATTATATTCTTCTTGAAGCCTGAGGGTATTTCGCCTGTCTCATACATCTTGCTCACCAGATGGTAGAGTTTTGACAGGACTGGCTCTCCCAAGGCCGTTAGTAGTTCCAATGGAATGTTGTCTACTCCCGGGGCCTTGTTTCGACTCAGGCCTTTCAGTGCTCTGTCAAACTCTTCACGCAGTATCGTATCTCCCATTTCATCTTCATCTACATCCTCTTCCATTTCCATAATATTGTCCTCAAGTACATCGCCCTTGTATAGACCCTCTATATACTCCTTCCACCTTTCTGCTTTCCCTTCTTTCGTTAGAACTGGGTTTACATCAATGCTTTTGATATTCATACAAGTGGCTCTCTTTTCTCCAAAGGTCTCTTTAATTTTCCTGTAGGCAGTATCTGTCTTACCCCTAGTGAGATAAGCCTCTACATCCTTACATTTTGCCTGCTTCATTTACTGTATTTTTATATTTTCTCCTTTCACCAATTAAATTCAGTATTTCTTCTGTTACCCAAGGATTTCTACTAACCCTCGTCTCTTTACCTACTCGATCCTCTGTTGCCTTCACTGCTTCATCCCTCAGAGCTACCCATTCCTCTTCTACTGTATTTCTTTCCCCCATTCCTGTCAAATGTTGCCTTATGCTCTCCCTGAAACTCTGTACAACCTCTGGTTTAGTCAGTTTATCCAGGTCCCATCTCCTTAAATTCCCACCTTTTTGCAGTTTCTTCAATTTTAATCTACAGTTCATAACCAATAGATTGTGGTCAGAGTCCACATCTGCCCCTGGAAATGTCTTACAATTTAAAACCTGGTTCCTAAATCTCTGTCTTACCAGTATATAATCTATCTGATACCTTCTAGTATCTCCAGGATTCTTCCATGTATACAACCTTCTTTAATGATTCTTGAACCAAGTGTTAGCTATGATTAAGTTATGCTCTGTGCAAAATTCTACCAGACGGCTTCCTCTTTCAATTCTCTCCCCAAATCCATATTCACCCACTATGTTTCCTTCTCTCCCTTTTCCTACTCTCGAATTCCAGTCACCCATGACTATTAAATTTTCGTCTCCCTACTTGAATAATTTCTTTTATATCATCATACATTTCATCAATTTCTTCATCATCTGCAGAGCTAGTTAGAATATAAACTTGTACTACTGTTGTACGCATGGGCTTCGTGTCTATCTTGGCCACAATAATGCGTTCACTATGCTGTTGGTAGTAGCTTACCCGCACTCCTATTTTTTTATTCATTATTAAACCTACTCCTGCATTCCCCCTATTTGATTTTGTAATTATAACCCTGTATTCACCTGACCAAAAGTCTTGTTCCTCCTGCCACCGAACTTCACTAATTCCCACTATATCTAACTTCAACCTATCCATTTCCCTTTATAAATTTTCTAACCTACCTGCCCGATTAAGGGATCTGACATTCCACGCTCCGATCCGTAGAACGCCAGTTTTCTTTCCCCTGATAACGACGTCCTCTTGAGTAGTCCCCGCCCGGAGATCCGAATGGGGGACTATTTTACCTCCAGAATATTTTACCAAAGAGGACGCCATCATCATTTAACCCTACAGTAAAGCTGCATGCCCTCGGGAATAATTACGGCTGTAGTTTCCCCTTGCTTTCAGCCGTTCGCAGTACCAGCCCAGCAAGGCCGTTTTGGTTAGTGTTGCAAGGCCAGATCAGTCAATCATCCAGACTGTTGCCCCTGCAACTACTGAAAAGGCTGCTGCCCCTCTTCAGGAACGACGCGTTTGTCTGGCCTCTCAACAGATACCCCTCCGTTGTGGTTGCACCTAGGTACGGCCATCTTTATCGCTGAGGCTCGCAAGCCTCCCCACCAACGGCAAGGTCAATGGTTCATGGGGGCAGGATAGCTGGGTATATAAACAAATTTAAATAATATCGTAGTTCCTTTCCCACATCTGGCAAAGCTGATTCTCAAATATCCACCTCCTTCGATGCACACAAGAATCATAGAGTTGACCTATCGTTTTCTTCTGGTGGGTGAAGACTTCAGCGAGCTAACTCCAGTCGACTACTTCTCAATGTCTTATAAAATCGGTGGACATACGGCTGCTACCTAAGTCAACACTCCGCCTCATGCTGTACTGCATAGCAGGTATAAATTAAATTCTTTAAAGTCTGTGCCTGCAGATGTATGCACTCTTTGTTGTTGAATATGTCAACTGTTCCACAGAGTTCCCTTCAGAGATTGCATGAAAATTCAGTATCACTGGCAGAAAGTGAATGTTTCTGTTGAACAATCTTAAATCTGCATTGACACACTGCACAGTCGACACTACTCATCCATGGATAATATTACTTTGATGTCGCTAAATCATGGTTTTTCAAATACTACCACCAGGTACAACTCACGATTCAATATAATACCAAAACTCACACATTTATAACTACTGGTGTTTGAACAGTAGGTTTGATTGACACAACATTACTTACACATCATATAGCTGCTGCTGGAATTACCTCACCTGCAAGGAAAAACAATTATGAGTTAAGCATTTTTTGCACCTGCATTCCTATTCGTTACTGTCAGCATTAATACTAACACTGCCGGCAGCAGTGATTGGTGATACATGTCTCTTCATCTCTACCCTTTAACTGTTCTCTTACAAGTGGGTAAACTATTTATCGATCGTTATAAATGTATACTATTCTTGACCTTCTAAACAATTCCTACACTTACCTATCCTGTCAGTTCGTCATCAATATCAAAAGTAATGAGGATATTGTTATTAGTTTTGATATTAAATGCAGGGCGATGATGCTCATTGTCAATTTATGAGTCTCTGAATACAGTTGGAGCTAATTATGAGTGTCTGTGCACAAGTGGTCAAAGCGTTTTTTAGATGGAAAAGTATTCTAGGCGAAATGTGTGTGCTGCGAAGCGGTGTGCTGAAGTCGTAACTGCAGCTGTTACCGAGAAATGATGACGTGCACTGAGGACTGAATATCGCAGTGCGTGGCTGAGAAGAGTCCCAGAGTTAGAGGCAATATATTCACACAACGTGCTGCACACGCCGTCTGCTCAGTGCTGCATATTTATAGTTGTTGTTATTATTATAACATCATCACAAGAATGATGCCATGCGGCTAGCGTTAGTTATATCTCTTATAGAACACACTATATTAAAGTGTTCATCAGATAGGCTCTCTATAAACTGCAATTGTTTGTGCTTTTATTCATTGACTGGACTGCAAACAAAAAGGAAAGACATGTTCTTGTAGGGTATATTTATTTACAAAGCAACAATTTTACATACACTGTTACTCCCGGTTTCTATACACACTTACGAACAGTTGCTGCTGCTGCTACTGTGAACGCCTCACTTCCTGGTCCAATAGTAGCTCTGGTAGCGTCGTAATAATTCCAAAAACGCAAAGTGTAACGTCACAGAGACTTAATAGCAATATGGACGAATACTTGCTGCAATTGATCTAATTTTGTCGCTAATGTTTCATATATGGTGGGAGATTGGAAGACATTTTAAAATGGATATTCAATTCCAGCATATGCAGAACGTTGGTTGGGGGAGCCAATCTCGTCATGCATCTCTTTCCATTATACACTCCTGGAAATTGAAATAAGAACACCGTGAATTCATTGTCCCAGGAAGGGGAAACCTTATTGACACATTCCTGGGGTCAGATACATCACATGATCACACTGACAGAACCACAGGCACATAGACACAGGCAACAGAGCATGCACAATGTCGGCACTAGTACAGTGTATATCCACCTTTCGCAGCAATGCAGGCTGCTATTCTCCCATGGAGACGATCGTAGAGATGCTGGATGTAGTCCTGTGGAACGGCTTGCCATGCCATTTCCACCTGGCGCCTCAGTTGGACCAGCGTTCGTGCCGGACGTGCAGACCGCGTGAGACGACGCTTCATCCAGTCCCAAACATGCTCAATGGGGGACAGATCCGGAGATCTTGCTGGCCAGGGTAGTTGACTTACACCTTCTAGAGCACGTTGGGTGGCACGGGATACATGCGGACGTGCATTGTCCTGTTGGAACAGCAAGTTCCCTTGCCGGTCTAGGAATGGTAGAACGATGGCTTCGATGACGGTTTGGATGTACCGTGCACTATTCAGTGTCCCCTCGACGATCACCAGTGGTGTACGGCCAGTGTAGGAGATCGCTCCCCACACCATGATGCCGGGTGTTGGCCCTGTGTGCCTCGGTCGTATGCAGTCCTGATTGTGGCGCTCACCTGCACGGCACCAAACACGCATACGACCATCATTGGCACCAAGGCAGAAGCGACTCTCATCGCTGAAGACGACACGTCTTCATTCGTCCCTCCATTCACGCCTGTCGCGACACTACTGGAGGCGGGCTGCACGATGTTGGGGCGTGAGCGGAAGACGGCCTAACGGTGTGCGGGACCGTAGCCCAGCTTCATGGAGACGGTTGCGAATGGTCCTCGCCGATACCCCAGGAGCAACAGTGTCCCTAATTTGCTGGGAAGTGGCGGTGCGGTCCCCTACGGCACTGCGTAGGATCCTACGGTCTTGGCGTGCATCCGTGTGTCGCTGCGGTCCGGTCCCAGGTCGACGGGCACGTGCACCTTCCGCCGACCACTGGCGACAACATCGATGTACTGTGGAGACCTCACGCCCCACGTGTTGAGCAATTCGGCGGTACGACAACCCGGCCTCCCGCATGCCCACTATACTCCCTCGCTCAAAGTCCGTCAACTGCACATACGGTTCACGTCCACGCTGTCGCGGCATGCTACCAGTGTTAAAGACTGCGATGGAGCTCCGTATGCCACGGCAAACTGGCTGACACTGACGGCGGCGGTGCACATATGCTGCGCAGCTAGCGCCATTCGACGGCCAACACCGCGGTTCCTGGTGTGTCCGCTGTGCCGTGCGTGTGATCATTGCTTGTACAGCCCTCTCGCAGTGTCCGGAGCAAGTATGGTGGGTCTGACACACCGGTGTCAATGTGTTCTTTTTTCCATTTCCAGGAGTGTATTTCACTGGCATTATTTGTTGAATAATATTCCTCCCATCTTCAGCCATATGCTGCTCCATTATCATGCCCTTCCATTCTTGACAAAGAAAGCTGTGATTACATTTCTCTGATAGATGTTTACAACAAATAGACTTGTTAAATTGTTCTTTTCTCAATGGAAGTGTCTCATCAGTTGAACACGTGATACCTGGATGTATGAACAGGCAGTAAATAAATGGTAGTGTTCACACCAGCGTTATGTGTTTTAGCAGTATCATGCAAAGAGTGATGGAAAGAAAATTGCAACACCAAAAGAATAACTACTGTAATGACATTTATGGAACGCATTTGTCTAGGTAACATATTTAAGTGATCAATATTGCAAGATTAATGGAAGTTTAAGACAAGTCATTGCAAATGTGAAATTCTGGTGCTCTAATAACCGGTGTAACAGTCAAAATGTTGAATGAAAGCATGCAAACATGCATGCACTGTGAGATACAGACGCCGGCTGTCAGTTTGTGGGATGGAGTTGCATGCCTGTTGCCCTTGGTCAGCCAATGCACAGATAGTTAATGTTGCTTGAGGACGATGCTGGAGTTATCGGCAGGGGGTGTCCCATATGTGCTCGACTGATGACAGATTTGGTGATCGGGTAAGCCAAGGCAACGTGTCGACACCCCATAGAGCATGTTGGGTTACATCAGCGCTACGCGGCCGAGCGTCATGTTGTTGGAAAACATCCCCTGGAATGCTGTTCATGAATGGCAGCTCACCGGGTCGATTTACCAGATTGATGTACAATTTGGCAGTCAGGATGCGTGATATAACCACGAGAGTGCTCCTACTGTCACTTACAATCACACCGCAGGTCATAACTCCACTGTGTTTAGCACTCAGAGAGGTTGATTCCACGCACTCAACTTCCTTCTTGCAACCAGCACACAGCCACCACTGACACCGACGCAGAGCGAGGTTTCATCAGAAAACACATCAGACCTCCATCCTGCCCTCCAATGAGCTCTGGTTGCCGCCACTGAAATTGCGAAACGCGGTGGTTTCAGGTCAGTGGAATGCATGCATGCTACAGAGCACCTGTCTCGGAGCTGTCCTTGAACTAACGAATCTGTTACAGTTTTCTGTGTCACGTGATGTTAACTGTTGCTTGGATTGCTGTTGCAGATGCAGTATGATGCGCCGGAGCCCTATGCCAAACAAGATGGTGTTCCCTCTTAGTAGCGCCAAGCGACCGTCCTGTGATTGGTCTTCTTGCAACCATAAGTTCTGCAAGAAGAACAGACACGAGACCGAACCAAGCAGTTCTCAATGCAAGCTTGTGGGTTAAGCCTAATGTGGGCATTGCTGTTGCCAACAGCACGTACCATGAGTGAACAGAACAGTCTGTATCCAAGCAAGACATACAGCACCTAACACCAGCTTTCGCATTATTGTGCACTACTTTCGTGGCTATAGCTACAAGCTCAAAGGGGATGATTTTCAACCAAGGTGGCTCTTCAATTCCAGCTCCTGAGCAAGGTCACGTATCAACTACGACGGAGCCATCCAATTTCACCGGAAAAAATTCTAGTGAAGTAGGTTTTGTAGAAAAATCATAAAACTGCCCACTTGTTTCTCTCAGCAGAAAATCACTTGCTCTCATGATAGCTCAGCAATGGTCAAATCTTTATTTGGAAAATAATCAGCCGAAAGACAGCTCATAGCCTGCAGTCACTTTGTCACATCGAAAGCTGGCGTTCTACACACATCAAAAAACGATTTGCATCACCTCGGATCCGAGATTTTCGAAACCTGTACAGAACACTGGAATAGAGATCAGCATACACATCATTTCGGAAATTTTTGTTGCTCATGAAAACCACACATGGCATGTTGTACCACCATACAGCGAAACCTCCAAAGGTGGTGATCCAGATTGCTGTGCACACTGGTAACTCTAATAACCACTAGCACGTCCTCTTATATTGATGCATGCCTGTGTTCATCGTGGCATACTATGCCCAAGTTCATCATGGCACTGTTGGTCCAGATTGTCCCACACCTCAACGGCGATTCGGCGTTGGATAATAACTCTGAGGGCAGAGCGGTTGGTCGGTCATGTCGGCCAAAAGCAGCACTTTTCAATCTATCCCAGGCATGTTCGATGGGGTTCATGTCTGGAGAACATGCTGCCACTCCAGTCGAGTTATGTAGTTATCCTGAAGGAAGTCGTTCACAAGATGTGAACGATGCGGGCGCGAATTGTCGTTCATGAAAACGAATGCCTCGCCAATATGCTACCAATATGGTTGCACTATCGGTCGGAGGATAATATTCACGGATCGTACAGCCGTTACGGCGCCTTCCATGACCACCAGCGGCGTACGTCGGCCCCACATAATGCCACCCCAAAATAGGAGGGAACCCCCACCTTGCTGCACTCTCTGGACAGTGTGTCTAAGGCTTTCAGCCTGACTGGGTTGCCTCCAAACACGTCTCCGACGATTGTCTGGTTGAAGGCACATGTGACACTCATCAGCGAAAAGAACATGATGCCAATCCTGAGCGGTCCATGCGGCATGTTGTTGAGCCAATCTGTACCGCGCTGCATGCTGTGGTGGTTGCAAAGATAGACCTCGCCATGGACGTCGGGAGTGAAGTTGTACATCATGCAGCCTATTGAGCACAGTTGAGTCGTAACACAACGTCCTGTGGCTGCACGAAAAGCATTATTCAGCATGTTGCCGTTGATGTCAGTATTCCTCCAAGCCATAATTCGTAGGTAGTGGTCATCCACTGCAGTAGTAGCCCTTCGTCGGCCTGAGCGAGGCATATCATCTACAGTTCCTGTCTCTCTGTGTATCCTCTATGTCCGAACAACATCGCTTAGGTTCTCTCCGAGACGGCAGGACACTTCCCTTGTTGAGAGCCCTTCCTAGCACAGGCTAACAACGTGAACGTGATCGAACTGCGGTATTGACCGTCTAGGCGCTGTTGAACTACAGACAATATGAGCCCTGTACCTCCTTCCTGAGCAAGCTTCTTCGTCTCCATGTACCTACTGCTACCTACGTCCTTCTGAACCTGCTTAGTCTATTCATCTCTTGGTCTACCTCTACGATTTTTACTCTCCACGCTGCTCTCAATTACTAAATTGTTGATCCCTTGATGCCCCAGAACATGTCCTATCAAACGATACGTTCCTCTTCGTAGTCAAGTTGTGCCACAAATTCCTCTTATCCCCAGATCTGTTCAATACCTCCTCATTAGTTACGTGATCCACCCATCTAATCTTCAGCATTCTTCTGTAGCACCACATTTTGAAAGCTTCTGTTCAATTCTTGTCTAAACTAGTTATCGTCCATGTTTCACTTCCATACAGAGCTACACTCCATGCAAATACTTTCAGAAACGACTTCCTGACACTTAAGTCTACAGTCGATGTTAACAAATTTCTCATCTTCAGAAACGCTTTCCTTGCCATTGCCAGTCTACATCATATATCTTCTCTGCTTCGATCATGATCAGTTATTTTTCCCCCAAATAGAAAAACTCGTCTACTACTTTAAGCGTCTCATTTCCTAGTCTAATTTCCACAGCATCGCCTGATCTAATTCGACTACATTCCATTATCCTCGCTTTGCTTTTCTTGATGTTCGTCTTATATCCTCCTTTCAAGACACTGTTCATTCCGTTAAACTACTCTTCCAGGCCCTTTGTTGACTCTGACAGAATTACAATGTCATCGGCAAACCTCAAAGTTTTTATTTCTTCTTCGTGGATTTTAATCCCTACTCCGAATTTTTCTTTTGTTTCCTTTACTGCTTAATCAATATACAGATTGAATACCATCGGGGACAGGCTACAACCCTGTCTCACTCCCTTCCCAACCACTGCTTCCCTTTCATGTCCCTCGACTCTTATAACTGCCATCTGATTTCTGTACAAATTGTAAATAGCATTTCGCTCCCTGTATTTTACCCCTTACACCTTCAGAATGTGAAAGAGGGTATTCCAGTCAACATTGTCAAAAGCTTTCTCTAAGTCTACAAATGCTAGAAATATAGGTTTGCCTTTCCTTAGTCTATCTTCTAAAATAAGTCGTAGGGTCAATACTGCCTCAGGTGTTCCAACATTTCTACGGAATACAAACTTATCTTCCCCGAGGTCGGCTGCTACCAGTTTTTCCATTCGTCTGTAAAGAATTCGTTGTTAGTTCAAATGGTTCAAATGGCTCTGAGCACTATGCGACTTAACTTCTAAGGTCATCAGTCGCCTAGAACTTAGAACTAATTAAACCTAACTAACCTAAGGACATCACACACATCCATGCCCGAGGCAGGATTCGAACCTGCGACCGTAGCGGTCACGCGGTTCCAGACTGAAGCGCCTTTAACCGCACGGCCACACCGGCCGGCGTTATTAGTATTTTGCAGCCGTGACTTATTAAACGGATAATTCGGTAATCTTCACACCTGTCAACGCATGCTTTCTTTCGGATTGGAGTTATTATATTCTTCTTGAAGTATGAAGGTATCTTGCTCACCAGATGGAAGAGTTTTGTCATGGCTGGCTCTCCCAGTGCTATCAGTAGCTCTAACTGAATGTTGTCTGCTCCCAGGGCCTTGTTTCGAATTAAGTCTTTCACTGCTCTGTCAAACTCTTCACGCAATATCATATCTTCCATTTCATCTTCATCCAAGCCCTCTTCCATTTCCATAATATTGCCCTCAAGCTCTTCGCCCTTGTATAAACCTTCTATATACTACTTCCACCTTTCTGCTTTCCCGTCTTTGCATAGAACTGTTATTGCATTGAGTTCTTGATATTCACGCAGGTGGTTCTCTTTTTTCCAAAGGTCCCTTTAATTTTTCTGTAGGCAGTTTCTATCTTGCCCCCAGTGACATATACTTCTGCCTCCTTACATTTGTCCTCTAGCCATCCTTGACTAGCCCTTTTGCACTTTCTGTTAATCTCATTTTTAAGACGTTTGTATTCCTTTTCACCTGCATCATTTACTGCATTTTTATATTTTCTCGTTTCATCAATTAAATTCAATATCCCTTGTATTACCCAAGGATTTCTACGAGCCCTCGCCTTTCACCTACGTGATTCTCTGCGGCATTCACTGTTTCATCTCTCGAAGCCACCCATTCTTCTTCTACTGCATTAGTTTCCCCCATATTTGTCAATTCTTCCCTAATGCTCTCTCTGAAACTCTCTGCAACCTCTGGTTCCTTCAACTTATACGGGTCCCATCTCCTTAAACTCCCACTTTTTTCACAGTTTCTTCAGATTTAATCTACAGATCGTAACCAACAGATTGTGGCCAGAGTCCACATCTTCACCTGGAAATGTATTACAATTTAAAACCTGGTGCTAAACCACTGTCTTACCATTGTGTAATCCATCTGAAACCTTCTAGTGTCTCCAGGCCTCTTCCAATGGCAGATACAATTTCTTAATGTTCTGTCCCCGCACATTCATACACCTCGCTGTTGAGACCAGGGATCATGCGTCTGTGGAAGAAGCGGCTAGGCTCAGCAACAACATGCTGTATAGGTGAAACACATACACAGCTATGGAGTTCCTCCTTGCTGCCGCTTAGAGGGGAGGTAGTTATGTTTAACTCATCAGCGGTACGACTCTGTCCTATGACACATGGGTTCCTCACCCAACGAGACGACCAACCAATGTGCTGCGTTTGTGATGTACTGGGATCAGTACACCGTATTTTCTACATCTACACTACTAGCCATTAAAATTGCTACACCAACAAGAAATGCAGATGATAAACGGGTATTCATTGGACAAATATATTATACTAGAATTGACATGTGATTACATTTTCACGTAATTTGGGTGCATAGATTCTGAGAAATCAGTACCCAGAACAACCACCTCTGGCCCTAATATCGGCCTTGATACGCCTGGGCATTGAGTCAAACACAGCTTAGATGGCGTGTACAGCTACAGCTGCCCATGCAGCTTCAACACGATACCACAGTTCATCAAGAGTAGTGACTGGCGTATTGTGGCAAGCCAGTTGCTCCGCCACCACTGACAAGACGTTTTCAGTTGGTGAGAGATCTGGAGAATGTGCTGGCCAGGGCAGCAGTCGAACATTTTCTGTATCCAGAAAGGCCCGTAAAGGACCTGCAATATGCGGTCGTGCATTATCCTGCTGAAATGTAGGGTTTCGCAGGGATCGAATGAAGGGTAGCGCCACAGGTCGTAAGACATCTGAAATGTAACGTCCACTGTTCAAAGTGCCGTCAATGCGAACAAGAGGTGACCGAGACGTGTAACCTATGGCACCCCATACCATCACGCCGGGTGATACGCCAGTATGGCGATGACGAATACACGCTTCCAATGTGCGTTCACCGTGATGTCGCCAAACACAGATGCGACCATCATGATGCTGTAAACAGAACCTGGGTTCATCCGAAAAAATGACGTTTTGCCATTCGTGCAACCAGGTTCGTTGTTGAGTACACCATCGCAGGCGCCCCTGTCTGTGATGCAGCGTCAAGGGTAACTGCAGCTATGGTCTCCCAGCTGATAGTCCATACTGCTGCAAACGTAGTCGAACTGTTCGTGCAGATGGTTGTTGTCTTGCAAACGTCCCCATCTGTTGACTCAGGGATCGAGACGTGGCTGCACGATCCGTTACAGCCATGAGGATAAGATGCCTGTCTTCTCGACTGCTAATGATACGAGGCCGTTGGGATCCAGCACGGCGACCCGTATTACCATCCTGAATCCACCGATTCCATATTCTGCTAACAGTCATTGGACCTCGACCAACGCGAGCAGCAATGTCGCGATACGATAAACCGCAATCGCGGTAGGCTACAATTCGACCTTTATCAAAGTCGGGAACGTGAAGGTACGCATTTCTCCTCCTTAGACGAGGCATCACAACAACGTTTCACCAGGCATCGCCGGTCAGCTGCTGTTTGTGTATGAGAAATCGGTTGGAAACTTTCCTCATGTCACCACGTTGTAGGTGTCGCCACCGGCGCCAACCTTGTGTGAATGCTCTGAATAGCTAATCATTTGCATATCACAGCATCTTCTTCCTGTCGGCTAAATTTCGCGTCTGTAGCACGTCATCTTCGTGGAGTAGCAATTTTAATGGCCAATAGTTTACATCCACGTGATTTCTCTATTCAAAATAAAATTCCTGGTAGAGTGTCCAGTGAAGCACAGCAACTCCACACCGCACCAGGGGACGCTATATCTGATTTGAAATGTGATTTAGACTCAGTCAAATTTATTCCAGAACCAGAGAAGCGCTAACTTCTCTCTGTGCTCGAAAAAGATCATTTTCTGAGCTGCATTGTGAGAAGAGATGGAACTTGGGTACCACCTCATAGTTGTGAACCAGCGAACAAACAACTATCCCAAGTTAAAATTCACAGTAAGAGTCATGATAATAACGCTTCTCGACAACTAAGTATTACTCACGTAGAATATTAGCCCTGCAGCACAAGAAAGAAGTATTTGGGTTTGAGAAACAATCAAAGCAAAATTATTGGAAATGAATCACAAATTCGGATTGAACAAGGACTTCTTGTCTCTGGAGCTGTAGAGGCCACACACACTAAAAAAAAAAGCCTTGAGAAAATTCCACACAAATTTCGTAACGTTGCAGTGTTAATAGTGGGAGTTTCTAGCTTTTAGCTGCAATCTGGAACACTTGCTTCACTAAAACAGTTTTTATAAGCTGATATTCCTGTACAGTTGTTCTGAGGGCCTCTTTTGTAAACTGGACAATTACTTAGAGAATCTACTCGTGAGGCTAATATCTTAGATTTTCTACTAACTAATAGATGTCTGACTTAATTACCGTACAGAAGGAACTCAGTGGCGAGAACGTGTTACAGCATCAGTGACAACGTATGTTAAAAGATTTGTTAAGAAAGGTAAGAAAACCTCTGTGGACGAAGAAGTGAAGTGTCAAAGGATAAAATTCAAGAATATTGTACAATATGCTTTAGCGACATATGTTCTGAGGGGGTTGTGATGTATGGCTTAACTGCCTTGATTTTTATTTAGCCTTCAGGTCATCTACATACAGTTCTGATCACTACACCATACACCTTTTGTGCTCTGAAAGGACAGTGTCAGTATCATGTTCTAGTAAACGTGTATCCAAAGTCCTATACCTTAAAGTCTTTGGGTGCCAAGTGGAGGCACCTCCACACTATCAGGATGGTGTTGTGGATCTGCAAATTGTCTTTTGGCACTAGTAAAACATGATTATCAAGTTGACATTTGTTGATTCTGATTCACAGTTCACTGTCTTCTTGTCAAGCCCGGCTGATCCGTCATGCCACTGACACAGTGGTCTGGTCACCAAGGTCACTGCCCTGCCAGTCTGGCTGAAGTCGTGTGGGATGCAATCTGGTAGTCTACAGGCGAAGCTGTAGTGTGTGTGTGTCCCTGCACTGTTAGAGCGTCCTTGATCTCATTCCTGAAGATTACAGTGATCCATGATGACACATCGGGATGTACTGTTGAAAATCATGTACCTGGATGACTATAGCCCAACCAGACAGATAGGCCCTTGGCACCCAGAGTGCCTACAGTGAGGATCAGGAACAAAGGTATCTGATGGCCCATCACCCAGCAGTGATGATTATGTTAGCATGATAAGCACCACGATATGTACTGTAGTTGGAAGACCCTTAATTTCCCTATCAGCGATGTGGTAGGTGGCAGCGAATGCAAAATCCCATGAGCGGCAGGCCAAGGGTTCTTGTATGTTGTCATCGCGGGAATGGCAAGCAGTATGTTCGTGAGAAGTGCTGGAACATCTAAGACATGGATGTCAGTGCCCTGTAATAACCACTGAACTGAGGTTTTCAGTACAACCGCCATTGATCCTAATGATCAGCTTGGTTGTGAGCTGAACAACTGTGATATTTACAGAGACAGGTAGGAGGTAATGTGAGGCTCTTTTTATTATGACCAAGTGTGGCCCACTTCTTTACTAGATGTCAACAATCCTTGTTCTCCTGTGTTTGCTTAACAATTTGTTACAGGCTCTTAACTAGTCGTGTGAAGTTAGCACCCCTTTTTCAAGAAATATACATTTTTTTCACAGTTCTTGATAGATGTAGCATAGTTCTAGAGTTCTTTGTACAAAATTTCAATAGTTCTGCAGAATTTAGCGACGAAAACAACAATACTCGAAAACATTTTCGTATCGAAAACATTCTTTGGCAATTTCCGCAAAATGTAAATAAGTAAAAGCGTTCTGAGCACAGTTCTGAACAGAGCTCCAAGAGTTCTTTCGAAATTCCAAGTAACATTTTTTATGCAGCTAATAGTTTACGAGATAATTGCATTTCAATGAGAAAATCTTTTCACTTACTGTGAAGTTGGCACCCTTTTCTTCAGAAATATATTTTTTTTTCAGAGTTCTTGGTAGATATGGCATAGTTCTCGAGTTCTTTGTACAAAATTTCAATAGTTCTGCAGAATTTAGCGAAGAAAACAACAATATTCGAAAAAATGTTTCGTATCGAAAATAGTTTTTGTCAATTTTCGCAAAAATTAAACTTGTACAACAGTTCTGAGGACAGTTCTGAACAGAACCCCAAGAGCTCTATCAAAAATCCCAACAACATTTTTTTATGTTGACAATAGTTTATGAGATAAATTGATTTAATGTGGGACACACTTTGTCTACGGAAAAAATAAATATATTCGTACAACAGTTCTTATGGCAGTTCTGGACACCACGTGAAGAGTTCTATCGAAATTCCTAGTAGAATTTTTTTGTGCAGGTAATAGTTTAAGAGGTAATTGCAACTTAATTAAGAATTCCATAAGATCTCCTACTGTGAAGCTGGCACCCTTTTTGTCAGAAATATATATATATATATATATATATATATATATATATATATATATATATATATATATATATTCAGAGTTCTTGATAGATAAGTCATAGTTATAGAGTTCTCTGTACAAAATTTCAATAGTTCTGCAGAATTTAGCGAAGAAAACAACAATACTCGAAAAATTTTCGTATCGAAAACATTCTTTGGCAATTTCCGCAAAATGTAAATAAGTACAAGAGTTCTTAGCACAGTTCTGAACAGAGCTCCAAGAGTTCTTTCGAATATCCAAGTAACACTTTTTACTGCAGCTAATATTTTACGAGATAATTGCATTTTAATGAGAAAATCTTTTCACTTACTGTGAAGTTGGCACCCTTTTCTTCAGAAATATATATTTTTTTCAGAGTTATTGATAGATATGGCATAGTTCTAGAGTTCTTTGTACAAAATTTGAATAGTTCTGCAGAATTTAACGAAGAAAACAACAATACTCGAAAAACATTTCGTCTAGCAAACATTCGTTATTAATTTTCGCAAAAAGTAAATCCGGACAACAGTTCTGAGGGCTGTTCTGAACAGAACCCCAATAGTTCTATCGAATATCCTAATTACAAATTTTTGTGCAGCTAACACGTTACGAGATAATTGCAATTTAAGGAGGGAACCTCTTCACTTACTGTGAAGTTGGAAACCTTTTCTTCAGAAATATATATTTTGTCAGAGTTCTTGATAGAAATGTCACAGTTCTAGAGTTATTTGTACAAAATTTGAATAGTCCTGCAGAATTTAGCGAAAAAAACAATACTCGAAAAAATTTTGGTATCGAATACATTCTTTGTCAATTTTCGCAAAAAGTAAATTCGTACAACAGTTCTGAACAGAACACCAAGAGCTCTATCGAAAATCCTAATAATATCTTTTTGTGGCGATGATAGTTTATACAGTAACTGCTTTGATGTTAGACCCACTTTCTCCACAGAAAAAGTAAATTCGTTCAACAGTTTTGATGAACAGTTCTGGTTAACACCTCAAGACTTCTATCGATAATCATAATAACATTTTTTGTGGTTATAATAGTTTGTATGGTAATTGATTAATTGTGGGGCACACTTACTCAAAAAAAAATATGTCTGTTCGTATGTTCTGATGCCAGCTCTGGATAGCATTGTAAGAGTTCTATCGAAAATACTAGTAACATATTCTGTGCAGGTAATTGTTTACGTAGTAACTGCCTTTATTAAGGAATGCTTATGAGCATTTCCCGTGAAGTTTGAACCCCTTTTACGATAAATATACATTTTTTTCATAGTTCTTGATATATATGCAATAGTTCTAGATTTCCCTGCTCAAAACACGAATAGTTCTGCAGAATTTCGGGAAGAAAACAATAACTCGGCAAAATTTTGGTATCGTAAAAAATTATTTATCAGTTTGGAAAAAATAAATTTGTATAACAGTTCTGTTGGCAGTTCTGGATAGCACCGGAAGAGTTGCATTGAAAATGATAAGAACATTTTTGTGGCGATAATAGTTTATACAATAATTGTTTTAATCTGATACTCACTTTCTCTACTATAGCAAAATTCGTAGAATAGTTCTGATGACAGTTCAGAATATCACCCACAGAGTTCTACCAAAAACTATAATAACATTATTTGTGACGATGACATATGAGATAATTAATGTGGGACTCACTTTTGTCATGTAAAAGTAATAAATTCGTACAAAAGGTCTGATGGCATTTCTTAATACGACCCTAAGAGTTCTACCGACAACTGTAATAACATTTTTTGTGGAGATAACAGTTAATGAGATAATAGCATTTTCGAGAGACCCACTTGGTCTACATTATAATAAATTGGCACAACCCTTTTGCTGACAGTTCTGGATAGCACCGAAAGAGTTCTTTTAAAAACCCTCATAACATTTTTATGGTGCCAGTAGATTATGAAATAGATTGTGTGTTCACTCTGCAGTGGGTGTGCGCCGATGTGAAACTTACTGGCAGATAAAAACTGTGTGCCGGACCGGGTCTCTAACCCCAGGCTATGACGAAGGAATATCGTCACAATATCCTTTCGTCCAGGAGTGCTTCTTCTGCAATTTTCGTAGGACAACTTCTACGAAATTGGGAACGCAGGAGATGAAGTACTGCTGGAAGTACAGCTATGAGGACGATCGTAAATTCTCACTTTTATTTTGGAAAACCGAAAATCGAAAACCCGGATGTATATTCTACTAATTACAAAAAGTCTAAATGTTCAGCACTATACAAATGCCGGTACACCTTCTTAAGACTGACTGTAGTAACTGTAGGTGGAAGCGTGGGATGTGCCCGCTTAGATGATTCAAAGAGAGAAGGCTCGTCAGTGCAAAACAAACAGATGGCTGAGAGAGCAGATACATTCACACGCGCCACTAATCAGATGGTGTCACACCTGTCGAGAATCCACCAGAGGTACAATGAGCTGTGGTGGAGTGCTGTTGGCGTGGATACTATGCAACTTACTTGATGGGCATCAATACACCGTTATATTAATGTACAATACTTGAGAAACAATGTCATTCACACACTCCGAGTTCCTTATCACTCAGTACTAGACTAAATTAACGGCCTAGTGATAAGCAGCCTATGTACCTCACCGACTACTCATCTTCGTGTTATAAGAAAAAAAGAGAAAAATACCAAGGGACACAAAATATGAATCCGGATAAACCGGAAATCCGGATTACTGAGGACCAAATAAACGAGGTTCTTATTTACAAATTTCGAACTTCTTATTAACTTTAATACTGTATCCTCTCAACATAATAACACCTCTATCAGTCATGTATTGAATTAGGATTTAAACATACTACTTAGTTCGTTTGTACTATATATTCAGTAAATATACTTACATTTCTATACACTGTAAAGACTTTTAACTCTCGCTGTACTGTAACTCATCAAACTTCCACACTTCCTTTCTAACTAGAACAAATGTTTGCAACAATATTAACGAAGCAATTTCAAATTTATTCGTTACACACAGCATATGTTTTTATGTATCCTAGCGTCTGGTGATGTTGCCACATAACTTTCATCCATGAGGGGCCTAGGCATATTTTTAGCTGTTAGTGGGTCCTGGATGTCATGAGAGCTCAAAACAATTACTGTTTTACGTAATAAAATTCATCTGGTTCTTCCTGATTCTAAAAATATACACTTCATGTATACCTTTCATTGTTGTATGATTCAGTATCGACGCTAATGCTCTCTTGATGAGATATGAGCCGATTGCTCGTTTTCATCCACTATGCCCTTTCGTATTTCATTTCAGCGATTAATTTATTTGTTTATCAACATAGTAAGTAGTACAAAGCTAATCCAGAATGTAAACTGCACTGAAATTCTGTTTGAACTGTTTAATCGTCAGTGTCCGCTGTCTGAACGTCAAATATCAGATTAATACACTGCGCCTGGTTGCGTTATTTTATAGGAATTTTATTATTTTAAGTGGGAAATACTAGATAATGTTGAAGAAATTCAAAGCATATTGTTCGAAGAGCATAATATTATTCGAAATTTACCTGTACCAATAGGTGCAGCCAAAGCAGCATTTGTGATGCTGTAATTACCTCATACATAACGATATTTGTCTATTGTAGTTTTGTATTCCAATCAGAATTTTGAGAGCATCAAAGCCTCATTTCAGCGTGAGAGAGGGGTAAAATCAATAGATGATATTGAATTGAAAGCCTTCATCAGTCTCTTGTTTTTAATTGTTGTTAACAAAAGTAACAGATAAAGCCTGGAAGATCTGTGTGGAACTGATGGTGATGGCATTGAAAAATTACACCTCGTAAATGAACATAAAACGTGTCAAATTTATTCTGGAGAGCCTTAGATTTTACAGTCGCGCTATTCGTGATGAAAGGAGACAATTAGGCAAGCTAACAGCTATTCGGGAAATATTTACTGTGTTTGTACGCAACTACCACAAATCTTACACCCTTGGAGAAAATGTTACATTAGACAAGAAGCTGGAAGGATTCTGTGGAAGGTACAGTTTTCGCCAATATGTATCGATCAAAACAAACGAGTATGGATTCTTAAGTGTGGATTCTTAAGTATTTTACCTGTACTATTTGGAAATGTACGCTGTGTTGCAACCAGAATGGTTTACCAACTGAGCAATAAACATTTTGATGTTGTTCTGTGACTGTGTAAACCTATACATCAGTCAGGTCGAAATGTGAAAGCGGACAACTGGTTTACTAGTACTGGAATGATAATAGAGCTATGAAGGGAGAATTTTTCTTTTGTTGGCATGATGAAGAAAAACAAGCGTGAAGATTTCTCTAGAGTTTGCTATTAGTAAAAGAAGGGCTGCCCACATTTCCTTTTTTGGCTTCCACAAGACTGAACTCTAGTTTCCTCCGTACCTAAAAAGGGGAAGTGAGTGATCCAGGCATCACGTTTGCATGAAGATAATTCGATAGATGCTGACATTGTAGATAAACGGAAACCATCCACCGTAAATTTTACAGTAGCGTTAAGTGTGGTATTTTCACAGCGGATAAGCCGAATGCTTTGTACAACGCTGCAAGAAATGTCCGCCGCTGGTCAATGGTTATATATTTGTAATGATCAGTACAGTTGGAATCTATGCACAAGTGATTTATTGTGGCAACAGTAAGAATTGTATCAGAAGGAAAGGGTTCCTGAATCAGCTATGTTTTACAATGTTGTTTTCTTCGCTAAATTCTGCTGAACTATTGAAATTTTGTACAGAGAACTCTAGAACTATAACTTATCTATCAAGAACCCTAAAAAATATATATATTTCTGAAAAAAACGGGCGCCAGCTTCACAGTAGGAGCTCTTATGGAA
Organism: Schistocerca nitens; assembly: GCF_023898315.1. Classification (NCBI taxonomy): domain Eukaryota; kingdom Metazoa; phylum Arthropoda; class Insecta; order Orthoptera; family Acrididae; genus Schistocerca; species Schistocerca nitens. Next base: position 466,933 of record NC_064619.1, on the reverse strand, counting down.
TTCTTAATTAAGTTGCAATTACCTCTTAAACTATCACCTGCACAAAAAAATTCTACTAGGAATTTCGATAGAACCCTTCACGTGGTGTCCAGAACTGTCATCAGAACTTGTACGAATATATTTATTTTATCCACAGAGAAAGTGTGTCCCACATTAAATCAATTTATCACAAACTATTATCGCCATAGAAAAATGTTATTAGGATTTTCGATAGTGCTCTTGGGGTTCTGTTCAGAACTGTCCTCAGAACTGTTGTACAAGTTTAATTTTTGCGAAAATTGACAAAAAATGTTTTCGATACAAAAATTTTTTCGAGTATTGTTGTTTTCTTCGCAAAATTCTGCAGAACTATTGAAATTTTTTACAAAGAACTCTAGAACTATGGCATACCTGTCAAGAACTGTGAAAAAAATATACATTTCCGAAAAAAATGGTGCCAACTTCACAGTAAGTGAAAAGATTTTCTCCTTAAATTGCAATTATCTCGTAAACTATTAGCTGCACAAAAAAATGTTACTGGGGTTTTCGACAGAACTCTTGGAGTTCTGTTCAGAACTGTGCTCAGAACTGTTGTACTTATTTACAATTTGCGAAAATTGACGAAGAATGTTTTCGATACGAAAATTTTTTCGAGTATTGTTGTTTTCTTCGTTACATTTTGCAGAACTATTGAAATTTTGTGCAAAGAACTCTAGAACTATGGCACATCTAACAAGAACTGTGAAAAAAATGTATATTTCTCGAAAAAGGGGTGCTAACTTTACACGACTCTCTTAACTGCACTGTCAAGTCTCTGAAATGTGTTGTTGCAATGGAGGTAATGCCATCTCTCTCTCTCAGTTGACGTTTTACTGAATGTGTAACTTGTGCTTCGCTGTTGGTGCTGATGTAGCAATGTGTGCTCATGTATATGACTGACTTACAGTGTTCATTATTTCATTCTGCTGTATTAGCTATGTCAAAACCACTGCCTGGAGTCACCTGTATCTGAGATTGTATGAAAATTTAATTTCTTTCCCCTTTCTGCTCTTTGGCATAGTAAAACGTTACTCAGGATGTTACAGCATGTATTCATTTAGTAAAACATCACAGCAGGGGATAGAATCTACTTTCTGAATAAATTACTAGTAGGCAGAGATTCTCTATAAAATACTTTAGTTCCTTTCTGCCTCGGATTCCTAATGAAAAAAAACTTGCAATAGATTCAAAACTGTGAGACAATATTTAGTTTTATTCAAGAAGGTCTGTTGAAGTTATCGGATATGTCCTTGCTCAAAAAATCTTTGGAACTATTTCCAGAAAAGTAGTACAGAACACCAAAAGACCAAAATTAAAATTAAGTGATCTATATTGAGCTAGGGCCCTGTATGGTTAGATTGTTTATGATGAAATGGTATGTTGCCAAAATACTCTCTCTCTCTCTCACACACACACACACACTCTCTGTCTCTTTGTCTCTGTCTCTGTCTCTCTCTCTCTCTCTCTCTGTTTGTGTGTGTGTGTGTGTGTGTGTGTGTGTGTGTGTGTGTGTGTGAAGACCGTTCTAAAAGGCATTTGTTAAACTGAAACACCAAAATTATCTTTGTCACCTATGTAAAGATCGCAAAGAAATTTGTTACTGAGAGGGCCAGTATTTAAGTACATTGCTAATAAATTAAGATACAGATAGCGGACTGCCTCGCGACCAAAGGAGGAATTATGTTTCGTTTGTTCTACAAAACTGTAACTTTGTTTGTAAAACTTCCCTAAAATAATCACGTTTTCGAATTATGGCACGGCCATCTAACAGTCGGTTACACTGTTATTCTTTATCTTCTAGTTTGTGACTGGGAAATGTGTATTCAGTATCCAAGGTAGTGGCGAGGAAAGGGTTGGATTGGGGGAAGGGGGAGGGCAGCAAGCCATATGACTTTCGCGGGTAATGAAATGTGTCGTAAGTTCATGACAAACGGCCTTGTATACCCCTGTTACCAGTCAACACTCGTTATATGTTCTGGCTATGTTGTTGGTACTGAACTGTTATGTCAGTGTGTTTGGCAGAGCAGGATCCGCATTCCGTTCAAGCTATTTTCTCTTTTTTTATGGTGGGGAGAGTGCAGCTGGTCTTACAATTTTTATGTGAATTACATAATTCTACTTCAAGTTAAGATAAAACGACATCATAAAGTAAGAAAAGGATAAAAAATATTCTCTGTTCAATGTGAACTGACAGTTATATCTGATACACCTGCATAAAACGTGATGTACTATCGCTATTATAAATTCTTAAACTTTTAAATGTGTAAAGTATCACGTTCAGACAGAATTTTAAATAAGGGTGAGCTGCTCTTCGATAATTCTTTATGGGTTACCTCAACGGTGAAGTTCTTCATTATTTCTTTTTCCCAACGTTATGAAAGTTCAATAGTTATTCTATTGTCCTGAATAGTGCTTATTTTAAATATGAAACAAAGTATCATTTTCAAAAACAGTGTGAAATGTATTCAGTCATCCTCTGTCATCATGCAATGGTCAAGCATCTTAATTTTTCAGATGCTTCAGTTTCATTCACTCAGCCACTAACTGAAAGATTGAACATTTTAATACACCTTTGTAATGCGCAAGTAAAAACAGTGATTGCTTCATATTGACATCGATCTAAGAAAACCGTCCGACTTTCAGCAGTAGTGCTGTACACTTGTGCCAGTGCTTCCCACTGGTTAAAAAGCCATACAGAAAGCGAAATACGAAGAGCGGAATTCTGAATAGACATTTATAAGTAATAGAGAATCTGATCACCGACGTAAACGAAAAAATAGAAAAGAAAAAAGTTGAAGAACAGAAAACAATGTACCGCATCAGTTAATGTATTTTGTGTCGTTTCATAAATATGTGCTAATAACTAATAAACCCATTTAGCCATGGCGTTCACTTGTGGGCACTCATCTTGTGGTTTATAAATTGCTTTATATAGATTGTTTTTACATTTTTGTTCAGACTTGGTGATTTTTTTAATTCGAAACATCATGTATTAACAACAGATCACAGACACTTGTTCAACTATATTTTCTTTCCAATGTGATTACCCTTTACTATCACATGAATAAATAAATTGCATATGCCTGTTTTAAATATTTTGCAAACGAAGATCCCATTGTGTCTTAAATAGAAAGTTGTCGGTGATTGTAAGCTGTTACAACGAGACATATACTTTTAACATTAATACTTTCAGAAACTGAGGTCTGCTTCTCGAGAAAAGGAAAGCTGTATAGACACATAAACAGGCAACTGTAACGGGGAACATATTGAAAGGCAAACACTGTAATGGAGACGAAAATCGATGGGGCAGGGCATGTAATAGTCCAGTAGATGGAAGGAGAGCCGAGGAGGATCCTTGATTGATGTCAAAATACCCAGAGATGACGTAAAGTAAGGTAGGTGCTTCAGGCTACAAATCATGCAAGAATAGCATGTACGTATAATCGTGTATAGATGAAGAAAGTAACGCATCGGACCGTCTACAAGGCCCTTACGAGTACTTGATGAGAAGTGGCTGATAGTGACGACAACTGGAGAATACTATGCTGGCCAGTGACTGCAGCCACCATCATATCTTCCCCAGCTAAAACACAACAGCAGTGAAAGATGTTTCCCTCAGCTGGATTGTAAGTGGGCACCTCTGAATCGAGCAATACCGAAGTCTAGAACTTCAGTCATCCGAATACGGATGCAGGTAATTACAGCTACCATAAGTCGTTTTTATTCTATAAATCTATACTGAATGCAGTGCTGCGTAGAACAGTCTGGTTACAATAAGCGACCGAACAAAGCCGATGGTTTTATGAAATCGAAAGGAGACTCTGGGAAGATCAACATATGTAAGAGGGAAGATGTAAGACCGAAATTTTACGCATTTCAAAGATGTGAGTGTAGGTAGGGAGAGAATACATATTTTATTCTCTTAACGATACTTCGGATTTATCACTCGCTAAGTGTAAATCGGAAGGTGTTGTCTGAATTATGCAATAGTTAATGTGACTAACGTTTCATTAGTTGTTTTTTTTCTGTTTTATGTCTTAATAGTTAAAATTTCTAAGTCATTAGAAAAAAAGGTCAGGGTTTAAGGTCTCGTCAAAGACGGGGTCATAAGAGACTTGTGACGTACATCACATGTGTGGGGAATCTTGCGAATCTTTCTATTCTTTCAGAGAATATGCACTCCTTCTTGAGCTTCTCTAAACATATGGGTGCACCAGCATGGTCACTACTGAGATGCATACGATACGTCAGCTCCTCAATTGCATGTTCCAGAAAGTACAATGTCTTGTCCTGTGATGGCTCACTCACATGCTGACAAAGAAAGTTTTGATGAATCAGATAGTGCTTTCTCAATCTCTCTTTCACTCCACTAATTGTGTTTTACCTTATCACTTATCAATACCAGATCCCCGTTTTACTCCTTTTGAATTTTTTTATGAGTCCTTCACATATTATTCATATTGCACTTCTTTTATCAAATGAATGCTTAATTCATTTCCATGTGGACTATTTACACTGAAATGTTCTATACCTGCTGGCACTCTCAAAAGTGTATCACGTATGATGTTTGGTTTCCAGATCCGTTAATAACACTAAATTGGTAATCTTGGAAACCAATAGTCCGTTTAGTGAGGCAGCTGCGATGTAATTTGCTTTTGAGCAGGAAAGAGAACTTCCTTATGGCCTGTCACAACTCTAGTCACCCTGCTTGCTAAATGACGCCTGCATTTTGTGAAGGCTGCAAGTGCCTCCCTTGTGTTATTTGTTGTATACTGCCGCTCCCACTTAGAGTGCTTTTCGCAAATGCAATTGTTTTTGGTTTTTGTGTTGTTGGGTACAGATGCACACCTCATCCAAAATCCGGGCTGTCACAATCCAAGTGAAACTCCTTATTCGAGACTGGATGTGAGAGTTGCTCAGTTGTCGCTTAATCTCTTCAAAGGCGTTTTGCCTTCCTCAGTCCACTCTCATGTCTTTAGTAAGTTCATCACGTGTGGATTGTTAAGTTGTTCACCACTAATGAACTACCTATACCATCCACATAGTCTAAGAAATCCTCTGAGGTGCATTTTAGAATCAGGTGCTGGCGGCTTATAGTTTTCTGTGATCAGGTTTGATTTCATGTGTATTAATAACTTGTCCCAGAAACTTAATTTCATCCTCTCCAAACTCTGCTTTCTTTAAGTTCACCGCTACCTCCGCCTTTTCAAAAGTATAGCCTAAACACGGTTGGCGGTGGAGTGTTTGTTGCTGTTAGAAGTAGCTTATCTTGTCGCGAAATTGAAGTAGATAGTTCCTGTGATTTAGTATGGGCAGAAATCATTGTTGGAAACTGGAATAAAATAATAATTCGATCATTTTACCGACCTCCCGATTCAGATGATACAGTTACTGAAAGGTTCAAAGAAAACTCGAGTTAGATTTCAAACACGCACCCCACTCATACGATTATAGTTGGTGGCGATTTTAACTACTTTATTTCGAGCATTTAGTTCATGAGCCCACGCGAATAGTAAACGGTTGTTAAAACACACTTGAACTCATAGCAACAACTAATCCCGAATTAATAACGAGCATGAAAACGGATACAGGAATTAGTGAAGACAGGGTTGCCGTAGCGAGATTGAATATTATAACCGCCAAATCCTCCAAAAACAAACGAAAAATATACCTACTCAAAAAAGCAGGTAGAATTTCACTTGACACCTTCCTGAGAGACAATCTCCACTCCTTCCAAATCAGTAATATTTGTAGACCAGATGTGGCTTGAATTCAAAGAAATAGAATCGGCAGCAAGTGAGGGATTTATACCAAATAAATTAACAAACGACGGAGCTGATCCTCCTTGGTACACAAAACGAGTTACAACATTGTTGCACAAACAACGAAACAAACATGCCACATTTAGATAGACGCAATATCCCCACGGTTGGAGATCTTTTACAGAAGTTCGAAAGTTATAGTAGACTTCAATGCGACATGCTTATAACAGTTTCCACTACGAAACTTTGTCTCGAAACCTGGCAGAAAATCCAAAGAGATTCTGGTCGTATGTGAAGTTTGTTAGTGGCAAAAAACAATCAAGGACTTCTCTGCCCGATAGCAATGGACATACTATCGAAGATAGTGCTTCCAAAGCAGAGCTACTAAGCACAGCCTTCCGAAATGCCTTCACAAAAGAAGACGTAATAAATATTCCAGAATTCGAATCAAGAACAGCTGCTAACATGAGTAACGTAGAAGTAAATATCCTCGGAGTAGTGAAGCAACTTAAATCACTTTATAAAAGCAAGTCTTCTGGTCCAGACTGTATACCAATTAGGTTCCTTTCAGAGTATGCTGATGCATTAGCCCCATACTTACCAATCATATACAACCATTCGATCGACGGAAGATCCCTACCCAAAGACTAGAAAGTTGCACAGGTCACACCAGTATTCAGAAAAGGTAGTAGGAGTAATTCACTTAATTACAGGCCCATATCGTTAACGTCGATAAGCAGCAGGATTTTGGAACTTATATTGTGTTCGAACATTATGAATTACCTCGAAGAAAACGGGATATTGACACACAGTCAACATGGGTTGAAGTGTTGAGTGCCATTGACAAGGGATTCTAGATCAATTCCGTATTTCTGGAATTCCGGAAAGCTTTTGACACTGTACCACACAAGCGACTTTTAGTGTAATTGCGTGCTTATGGAATATTGTCTCAGTTATGCGACTGGATTCGTCATTTCCTGTCAGAGAGGTCGCAGTTCGGAGTAATTGACGGAAAGTCATCGAGAAAAAGTTCCCCCAAGGTAGTGTTATAGGTTGTTTGCAGATGACGCTGTCGTTTATCGACTAATAAAGTCATCAGAAGATCAATATAAATTGCAAAACGATTTAGCAAAGATATCTGAATGGTGCGAAAATTGGCAGTTGACCCTAAATAACGAAAAGTGTGAGGTCATCCACATGAGTGCCAAAAAGAATTCGTTTAACTTCGGTTACACGATAAATCAGTCAAATCTAAAGGCCGTAAATTCAACAAAATACCTAGGAATTACAATTACGAACAACTTAAATTGGAAAGTACACATAGAAAATGTTGTGAGGAAGGCTAACCAAAGACTGCGTTTTATTGGCAGAATACTTAGAAAATGTAACAGATTAACTACATAAACTGCCTACATTATGCCTGTTTGTACTCTTTCAGAATACTGCTGCACGGTGTGGAATCCTCACCAGACAGGACTGACGAAGTATATCGAAAAATTTCAAAGAAGGGCAGAAAGGTGTGTATTATCGTGAAATATGGGAGAGAGTGTCACTGAAATGGTACAGGATTTGGGCTGGACATCATTAAAAGAAAGGCGGTTTTCGTTGCGACGAAATCTTCTCACGAAATTTCAATCACCAACTTCCTGCTTCGAACACGAGAATATTTTTTTGAACCGACCTATATAGGGAGAAAGGATCACCACAATAAAATAAGGGAAATCAGAGCTCGAACGGAAAGATATAGGTGTTCGTTCTTTCCGCGCGCTATACGAGTTTGGAATAATAGAGAATTGTGAAGGTGTTGCAATGTAAATTAGGGAAGTTTTCAAGCTACATACATCCATGTGTAGTAAAGCTGATTACTGCAATAATGTTTTTGGAAAATAAGCTGCACACAATTTGCTGTAGGAGTATTTTCAACATACCTCATTAATATATCTAAACATGCATTAATTTACCAATCATTTTTTATGTGCACTTTCTTTCATATTTTAAATTGTTTCTTAGCATTTAACGTTTTTAGTTTTCATTTTATCATTTCAAAGAAGTGTAATTTGTCAACTTAAAATAATAAGTAACTGATTATTACGATACAAAATCATTATAGTAAAAATAATTTACAGAGAAATGCTTAAAACATAAGGTTTTTTACATCTTGGACCTAAAATGAGCGAAATTTCTTCACATAACATACACGACAGAGAATATAATATGAAACAAAATTCAGCAGGATTTTAAATTGTAGCCTGTAATCCTGCTTTGTATCCGGCGTATTTCCGTGCATTGGTAAGCACTGGCGAAGACAGATGATTGTGTAGTAATGACTGCAACTTGATTTCGTTGCTTCTCAGGTAGAGTTTGACATCACACTCATTCGTCTGAGCTATATTTGAAAATCTTCACACAAAATTCTTGCAAATTCGAAAGCAATGTACGTCCCACGGCTGTACCTGTGCCGTCGAGTCCTTTGGGAGCACCAGATGAAAAAGTTCCTTGTCCTCAGGTACGGTACTCTGCGTGGGTTCTTTCGCATTGACCACCCCATGAAACTAATAATAATGTACTTTCTCTCGGTCATTTGGAAAAAAATCTTTCAAATATCTTTTGACCTGACCAGACGTTTGTTTACCAAATTTTGATGCTGTCACACGGAAATTTCGGGCTTCAAAAAGTAATTCTCAAATTCGCGGTCCAAATTCACCATTGGTTTCTTTTAAAGGTTTGAAAAGGTTTGTGACCACAGTGAAAAAACCGTTTACAACATCGTACCTGACGATAAGGAAGTTCATCTGGTGATCCCAAAGGGATCGACGGACAGGTACAACCGTGAGAAATGTATTGTTTTCGATGTTGAAAGACCTTTGTGTGAAGATTTTCAGATCGACTTCTGTTAAATGATTATGGCGTCAAAACAATCAAGTTGCAGTCACTAGTTCTTAATTAGTTCTCTTCGTCAATACTTATCAATGTATAATCAGTTATTCAAAATGACAGTCACAATCGCATTATTTATTTTGCTTCCAACCGGTTTCAGCCCGCGATGGGGTCATCTTCAGGGCAATTTACACTGTAAAGTTATAATATCAGTAAGTAATCATGTACGTAATCCACAAGCAATTAGTCAAAGTTACATAAACTTCTCAGCTACGTCAATATTGTATGACAATGTATATTGATACTACTTTTACTATAGTGTTTTAATTTTATAATGAACACCTACAAAGTTTAAATATTTCCTTATATAAGTCCTAAGATATTAATGTATAATTCAGAAACAACTTTGTGGATGAGTATACATAATACAACGACTTATGTGGATCGACAGCAGCATGATGAAGGGAGGATTGTGGTACTCCGATGCTACGATATCGAATGCCGTGCTACAGCAGACGACACGTACGAGGAGGCTACTATGACGACGGAATCCTAGCCAAATAGGCTAAGGGACATTTGATATACTTCTTTTTCTAATATGTTAATTTTATAATGGAGAATACACTGATTTTGAAGTTTTTTTACTAATTAGTAGGAAAAACTTTTATGGATAGCAGCCAGACCACACAACGACAACGCACACTGTGCAAAGATAACGCCGCAGAAGACGACCACATAGATTGACAACAACATGGCGGAAGAACAGTTATTGCACGCCGTTACCATAACAACGAACGCCGCGCAAAGATGGTATTACAGTAAACGATTTATACGAAGCGGCTACCTTGACGACAGCGTCCCAACCACACAGGCTAGGGCGCGTTTGGTATATTCTATCGCCTCTAACATTCTGCGTGGTGTCTGTTTGTTCTAAGTCGTGTCTCCCTACCACTTTCGCGCAACGACGCTCTGAGCGTGTTTTTTAGGGAATTGAGTAGTTTGAACCTGGGACCTGTTGCTGGTAAGGAGACGCCAGACCACACATGACATGTAGAGTTCAGAAGTGTTCAGTGAGACTAGCGATGATATAACGAAATACTTAATGATTTCAGCGTCAGCTCCCTTGCACTCCCTGTAAAAGAATCTTAATACTAACTAAATTTAGTGGAAGGGGTTCAAGGCTTTCCTATTTTTAGTTAGCTGGCAAAATAACGTCGAAAAAGCAGTTAAATTTACCATTGGAAATTTTATTCTACTCACAAAACATTGTTTATAAATTTCACTATTGATAAAAGGAAATGTTTTAATACAGGATGATAAAAACCAACTGCGTTCAACAAAAATGTGAACGAATATTCCCTGAATGGGTTTCCAAGTTCTACAATGGATCGAAGGATGACCTATGCCATATCACATCTATAATCTAGTTTAAATTAAGTTTCACAAAAGAGAAAACTATCAAAATGGTCTACAGTGACCCTCAATTATCTTTAATTACTTATCTAACTTGTCGTAAATTACAGTGGCTGATGTGGCTTCTCAATAATTATATAACAGAAAAATCATCGCGTTTCAGATTTTAACTTACGTAGCAAATGTGAATACCATGAGCTTCAATTGACGGTCGACACTAGTATTACGTAAAAAGGGGATGTAACAGATGAGACTTCTGCAGTTCCGAGTGAAGCCTTATGCGCTCAATAATGCGGCATTGCGTGCGTTCATTACCTTGACGGTGTTTAGGCAGCGTCAGGGGGCGGCGGCCGGCGCAGCTCCATCCAGCTCGCCGTCTCGGAAGCAACTCTTTTCTAACTTCTCCTTACTACCATTTACCGAAGCTGGTTTAAAAAACACTATCTGGCTGTGTTTTCATTTGACCAATCAGGCTCTCGATGTTAACCTTAAGCTCTGCCTACAAAAATTCTGTCTATCCAATGAGAAACGTTATACTTTTCGTGGTGGGGCAATGTTTTTAAAGTTTGCAACGTAACAGAGACGCGAAAAAGTCTCACGCTAAAACTTACAGCTGGTGTAGCCCTTTTAGTGTTATCGTAAGATCTATACTGTTCTTCTGGAGGGCTCTAGCTTTTAACATGGGGTGGGAGGTGGTCCTAGCGGTTAGCTGGAGAGGTGGGTGTCCGTCCCGTATCGTAGGGCCTTCTAGCTTAACACGGTTCTGCTCTCGGCTTCTGTTCTCGTTTCTCCCCTCGGAACTGCGTCTGTCTCACGGTGGGAAGGTATGACATGCATTTAGGCATTCTTGTGTTAGTCTGTGGTATTCCATTTGCTCACTCGTTACTCGTATTACTTTGGTTAATTTAATGTCACGATTTATTCGGAGCTATGTGACATACTCCTGGATTTGCTTATCATGTCAGGGTTTTCATGGAAGGTGTTGGATTTGCCTGACACCTTACACGCCCATGGCAACGGCGTCCCTACCACAAAAGACAGAGGGTTCTGCTCTATCCACAAGAGATGTGAAAAATGAATGGGACAACAGTTACCTGAATTTTAAATAATTGTAAATTTATCGAGGTTTAATTAGTTATATCTATTATTTATTATTATATTTTATATAACAACTGGAACAACCTTTAAAATTTACGATTTCTTGCTAAAGCATGTAACAACCGTTAAGCTCATGCAGAGAGCCAACCATGCGTAGTTACCAACCATGCACAGGCAGGGTGACGACTCCTGCGAGCGACCAAATGGGTATAAAAATCTGTTTTTATGTAACTTTGACTAGTTGCTTGTAGATTACGTACATGATTACTTACTAATATTATAACTTTACAGTGTAAATTGCCCTGAAGATAACCCCATCGCGGGTTGAAACCGGTTGGCGGCAAAATAAATGATGCGATTGTGACTGTCATTTTGAATAATTGATTATAAGTAAATTAATCTCTGCTCATCTCCATACAACTATGTTGTCTAAAAAAACCTTATCAACGTACTGAGATATGGATGATACAAAGCAGTATGTTTAGAAGGCCACCCGCCATAATTTGATGTCCTGCTTAATTTTGTTTTCTATTGTGTTCTACATCGTGTGTATATGTGAAGAAATTTCGTTGATTTTACGTGCATGGTGTAAGAAAAAGCCTTATGTTTTAAGCATTTCTATGCATATGATCATTAATGTAATGATTTTGTACGATAATAGCGAGTTCATTGGTTTTTCATTAAACAAAATTCACATATGTCAGACGATAATCTAAAAGACAAAAAAGTCATTTATTGGAAACATAAAATAAAAAGATGTTCCGTTGTTAGCTGAAGTGCTTGGAGCACAAGCACATTAAATCCAGTTTTCAAACAGATTCTTATCACATAAGATAAGTGACACAGTTGATGCAGTTAGTATTTATCCATTCTAGTGGAGTTTGTAGTGATCCTCACGAATGACCGCGTGGTCGATGGCCACGCGGCAGTTCGATGATGCAGCGGTATGATATCCTAACGAGTAGTATGTGCGCTCGTGTTATTTGGTCAGACTGAATATATGTCTCTCTCTCATACACTTTTTTTATTCTAGTTGTTCAATACACGTTACTTGTGTGACTAAAATCTTCTCGGTTATCAAGCTGCGTCAACTCGAATAAAATTTTCTAGGTTTGGATGTCTACCTCCGCCTTCGCCGTCTGAAGTAAACCCATTGACTGCCGGGACTGGCACGATTCTCCGCTTATATAGCGAGGGATTTCGGCTCTGGCGACAATCAGAGGGGGAGGGAACGACGCATGCGCGGAAGGCGAGTTGGGCAGCTGGCAGCAGCTCCGACCTGTTGCGGGAACGAGTGACGTCTGGAGAGGCGAGGGCCCGGCGCCACGTTTGAAACTGCCGCTCCCACCTCCCTGCAAGTGTCAGGCATTCAACGTTGCTTCCTTTCATTCGAACTGATGCGGCTTGAAAACCGATAAGATTTTAGTCATGCATTCCATCGCCAAAAACTCCGAGGACACACGCTACTTTGTCCCGTAGCTGACCTGGCGCGGTTGATTGTTGTTCTATCGCCACGACACACTATTTCGGAATCATGATTCTCAAATTAATCACCAATACTGAACTGTGAACGCTGATATGAGATGCGCAGCTTCTGCGACAAGAATTTTAATTACTTCCATAAGTTTGCTGTAATTTACGTTCTGCAGCCGAGGCATTGATACTGCATGACACACACAAAAACCACGGAAGCTGCACAACGAATTCCTCTTCAAACGCGCTCTGAGAGACTGTCGACATCGGCGTGCGGGATAGGCAGCGATACTGCAATAAACTTTTACATGTAGGTAGAGTAAAGCGTGGAGGAGGGCCGCAAGTCGATCGCGACGGCCGCATTTTACCCATGGGAAACATCGCTGGTACTGATTTGACAGCAAGCTGAGTGGAGCTGGGCCGTCCTGGAAGGACTGGAAACGAGCAAAAATCTCCGCCCCTATTCGAGACTGAACCCGGGACCACCAGTGCTGCAATATAGAACTCTATCCGTTAGCCCACCACAACCGCACGTGATGAAAGCAATTGTTCCCTTAAACAGGTAAATTGCAACGGCGATCTCACTTAAATGCAGTTTTGGATACAATTAAAATCATCAAGAATATTTATTCATGACAACATACAAATCTCAATTTTTTCAGGTTTAGACTGAAAACAGTTTTCTTGACAGCAATTCTTCTAATCTGTGCAGGAATGCGTGAGATCCATTTTATTGAGGTTGTTGGTATTGTGGCGTGTTTATTACGTGGGTTGTAATCCAGAACTTATTGTGTCTGCGTGCGCGCGCGCGCACGCCTGTGTGTGTGTGTGTGTGTGTGTGTGTGTGTGTGTGTGTTTGCATGTATGTATTGTAACCACTCTTGCATTTCCATCAGTGTTAGCGAAATATTTCAGTAATTCTTTCTTTGATAACAATTTTTAATTAGCTTTATTTGAAATATTTAAGAAAAAATTTAAACTCAAGGGAAGTAAAATGACTAAGAACTTAATGTCATACGAGAACAAATCTGTAATAACAGTGTTTGTTTTTGCCTACATATGCACGTAACCATCATTGCTAGCTCATTAGTATTGCGATTACTATTCCGATTCCTGTCCTGATTCCTGTCCTGTGGCAGCTGTTACTACTCTTGTTGCGATTGCTAATATTGTGTGTTTGTGTAGACTGAAATACGGAAAATACACAAAGTTATTTTAAAAAGTGTCCTGACAATTTTACAAAAGCATTGTCAGCGCCAAATCGGTGTAATTTCCATCATCCAAAGATACAGTTTCAGAGACTTGAATTTATTGAAAGAGAGAAAGACAGCCAGCCTCTGTGGCCGAGCGGTTCTAGGTGACTCAGTGCAGAACAGCGCTGCTGCTACGGTCGCAGGTTCCAATCCTGCCTCTGATATGGATGTGTGTGATGTCCCTAGGTTAATTAGGTTTAAGTAGTTCTAAGTCTAGGGGACCATGACCTCAGATGTTAAGTCCAGTAGCGCTTAGAGCCATTTGAACCATTTGAAGAGAGAAAGATAGATTCTTTACCGATTAGAACTGAAGATTTGTGGTATTTGACGTTAAATTTAAGGTATCAAGAGAAAAGTAAAAGATTAAATTGTGTGCATTTTAGTGTGAATATTTTCAGAAGTTAACAGTATCGATATCGAGATTCAAGTGTTAGTATAAAATTCGGTACTGCGGACTGTCAGAATTTCAGGTCGACATAAACCTTGAGCTAACTGGAATATTTTGATGACTTGTTAATGAATACTTATTGGCCTGTCTAAAGAACAAACCAATAAAAGCAAGACAATCTTTGCAAACCTATAATTAAAAATCAGAATCAATAGTGCTTGCCAGATGATTACGTCATCGCAAGTTGCTCTGTATCGTGTGTAATAAACAGTTCATTAAGATCGCACACAGTGATTATAAAGAATTTAAATTAAATTCAAACCACCAGTGTCTTCTTGTAGGGAGGTTTTAGTTCTTAATCTGTTTTCTTATAAGTGACCAGAGTATAATAACTGAATTGAAGCTTCGTCGTCGTGTTAATCAAATAAAACAAAATAAGAGCTAGCGTTGCCCGGTAACACTACGCACGATTTACGTCGAGGTCTGCACACACGACGACACCATACCCAAGCGAACCACATATTAAAATATCTATGGTCAATACAAGACCAAGACGACCAGCACCCGCTCCTTTATTTGGAGGATTCAATAACGAATCCTGATGCTGCTCTCCTGATCTGCGTTCTGGTCAATACTATTTGTTACCCATTGTTTATGTTTTCAAGTAATTTTTTAATGAAAGGAAAATTAATTTAAAGTCAAGGTATGTCTCAAACATTTAGGGTCAAATTGAAACATATGATAGTGAGGCCAAAACCCATTTTACTGAGACAAGGTAGCAATGGCTGGATACGCATATTTATTGTGTTATGGATGTACAAAGTGTACAGCACGTAACAGCAACATGGCACAGAGTATTCAAGGCGACGACCGCGTGTCTCAATGCATGTATTGCAATTTCGCATGCAGCTCTGTCGCAGGAAGGTACTGGATGTCTGTTGTTCATTGGAGCAATGGGCGAGAAACAGAGTAACCCCTGACAACCAAACAGACATCGTGTACACAGCTTTGCTCATAGCACGTGTGTCATGTGATGACCACATGCACCGTACCGGCACATCGGCCTCTACCGCAAGCACACCACTATCCCTGGTGTCAGATATCCAATGCATCACACAGCTTGTAACATGTCCATGGTGAGGTGTGTTACTGTGCTCAGTGCACGTTACTCGTCACGAGAGTTCCCAGACAGGCATCTAACGCTTGGCGGAGCAGGATGTAGTGCACGTAAAGCAGCGTCCATGTACAGAGGCGTCATCCTAAATCAGTGGTTCCCAAGCTGGGGTAAAATGAAATTTTCTGAGGGGTGAAAACTGAACGATTCGATTCTGTTTCAATCACGAAACTAAAATATTTTGAAAATATTATTACAATTATCACAATTTTGTAAGACTCTAATATTGATCATAAAAGTTATCAATAATTACTTTTTCTTAATTAGTAGCATTACGGGAGGTTACAGATTCCTCACATAGTCAACCAACTACACACGTATGTTGTGCTTTGTTCCGTGCATCACTGGTGATACAAGGGAAATGCAGGCGCAACAAATGCTAAATATCGCAAAAAAAAGTCGTCTCCAAGTTGTAGATAGTACCAGCAGTAGTCCAGAAATTGCTTCATTACTAGCTTCGAAACAGATATATGAATTAATTAACACCGCGACACAGCGGCAACTACATAAGGGCTGCTACAATGCTGTACGTATTATTATTATTATTATTACTGCTCCTATTAGTAGCTGTGGTCAGACACAATGGAGTAAGGCCTGAAGCCTTCCAATTTCTGCCAGTTCATAATCAAGGAGCGCAGCAGCCAAGTGATTTAAGAACAGTAAATATACAGCACATATTTTAAATGGGGCTGCAGTATACAGGTCAGAACGTGCCGCGAATGAGAGAAGTAATGCAGGGGAAGAATGTTTTGTAACAAGTGTGTACCGTCTCTGTGACTAGTTAGTTTTCGAATCTAAGGAGCTGCGGACAGCAGTTGCGATGCTCCACGAATTCCTTCGTCGGTCATTCTAACAAACACACACATTTTAAAATACACTTAAGAGTCAAAGAAACTGGTACACCTGCCTAATAGCGTGTAGGGCTGCTCGAGCACGCAGACGTGCCGCAACACGACGTGACATGGACTCGACTAATGTTGGAAGCAGCGCTGCAGGGTACTGAGGCCATGGATCCTGCGTGGCTCTCAACAAATCCGTAAAAGTACGAGGGGGTGGAGCTCTTCTGAACAGTACGTTGCAAGGCATCCCAGATATGCACAATAATGTTCGTGTGTGGGGCGTTCGGTAGCTAGCGGAAGTGGTTAAACTCAGAAGATTAATCCTGGCGCCACTCTGTAGCAGTTCTGGACATGTGGGGTGTCGCACTGTCCTGCTGGTATTGGTCAAGTCCACAATGGACATGAATGGGTGCAGGTGATCAGACAAGATCCTTATGTATGTGCCAGCTGTCAGACTCTTATCTCAATGTATCAGGTACTCCTTATCGCTCCAATTGCACACTCCCCACGCCATTGCAGAGCTTCCACCAGCGTGAACAGTCCCCCGCCGACATGCAGAGTCCATGGACTCACCCGTACAGGTAAATCCGCTTGAAACGAGATTCGTCCGACAAGGCAACATGTTTCCGGTCTTCAATAATCCAATGTCGCTGTTGTCGGGTCCAGGTGAGACGAAAGCTTTGTGTCGTGCAGTCATTAAGGGTAAACAAGTAGGCATTCGGGTTCGAAAGTCCATACTGATAATGCTTCGTTGAATGGTTCGCACGCTGACACTTGTTGATGGCCCAGCATTGAAATCTTCAGCAAGAGTTGCACTTCTGTCATGTTGAACCATTCTCTTTAGTCGTGGTTGGTACCGTTCTTACAGGATATTTTTCCTGCCACAGCGCTGTCGGAGATTTGATATTTTACCGGATTCCTGAAATCACGGTACACTCGTGAAATAGGCGTACAGGAAAATCTCCACTTCGTCGCTACTTCGGGGATACTGTGTCCCACCGCTCGTGCGCCGACTATTAACCACGTTCAGACTCACTTAAATCTTGATAACCGGCCATTGTAGTAGCAATTACCGAGCTAACAACTGCGCCATACATTTGTTGTCTGATATATGTGTTGCCGACCGCAGCGCCGTATTCTGCCTGTTTACATATCTCTGTATACGCATGCCTATACCAATTTCTTTGGCGCTTCAGTGTAAAAGTGTTCCAAGAAAACTCTTTCATTCTTCAATTTAGTTAGGTGCTAAAGCTGGTGGTAATGGCGGGCAGGGCGGGTGGGGTGGGGGTGGAGGTTTACTAGCTAATATCAAATTGCTCTCTGGGATATAGTCTAAGAAGTGAAGAAGTTTATCTCCCTGGATACCGACTTACGAGAGACGGGGTCCTTCACGACACAGAGAACCGGCCAAGGTTCCCGCAAAAGACATGTCCCAAAATCAGACTTTGAGGATATGGTGCTGGATCTTGTGGCCAATCACCCAGTAATAAGCGCCCGTCAACTTGTCTGTGAAACGGACACTTCGAAGGTTACAGTGTGGAGAGCACTGGTGGAACAGGTACTATTCCCTCACATAAAGTAAGTTTGCAAGCACTAGGACCGCCAGATTTTGAGACCCGTATTCACTTCTGCCAATGGTTTATCCACCACAGTCCTGTAGTGGCGAACTTTGTACGGTTTATATTTGTCCATGGGTGAGATCTCATTCGCCCGTGATGATGTTTTCAACAGCCGCAATAGCCATGTCTATAGTGAGGAAAATCCACCGCCACCGGCTACCAGCAACTATTCTCTGTCAACATGTGTGGGGGCAATGTCTGAAATCACCTAACAGAACTACATTTACAGCCTCGCCGCTTCAAAGGGTCCGCGTTAGCTGGTGTTAGTGTGAGATGTGCTCCCATAAAAAAATGGTTCAAATGGCTCGGAGCACTATGGGACTTAACTTCTGAGGTCATCAGTCGCCTAGAACTTAGAACTAATTAAACCTAACTAAGCTAAGGACATCACACACATCCATGCCCGAGGCAGGATTCGAACCTGCGACCGTAGCGGTAGCCCGGTTCCAGACTGTAGCGCCTAGAACCTCACGGACACTCCGGCCGGCTTGTGCTCCCATAGATCTTAGAGGTAGTACCCATTGTTGTCAGCGAAAGGGTGTGATTTCATTACGACGATGCACCATCACACTTTGACTTTAATGTCCGTGAGCACCTGGACAACACATAGGCTCATCACTGGATTAGGAGGACAGGTCCCGTCCCATGGTCAGTGTGATCGCTGATTCTCACATCTCAGGACATTTTCCTCTGGGTTACGTCAAGACGCTGATGTAAGAAACACCCATAGAAATCGATAAAGACCTGCTGGCCTACAGCCTGGAACAAAAGACACCAGAGTTCTCAGGAAGAGTGCGGCAGAACTTCATGGGCGCTTTGCCATGCATGAACTGAGACCGGCGCTCGTCCCTTTGAACTGTTTCTATGAGCTACGTTGTTGTTATGCTGTGTATCATGTGGGGATAGGTTTTTTTAAGGCTAGCTAGTACTTTGTGGTTCTCTGATGAACATTCGCGAGTCGATACGCAGCAAGGGAAGACAGAGGGCGTTCAGAATAAGGTCACTTAGAGTGTCAAAACTTTATCCGAGGTGGAAAGCTCTGAGATATTTAGCAAGTTATGGAACTTACATCGAGAAGACAGATCAGACACCATAGGTGGGGGTGTGTTCATTGCAGTTGACAAACATATTGTCTGTATTGAGGTCGAAGCTAAGTGTGACAGTGAAGTTATCTGGTCTCGTATAACAGGTGTAGTTGAAACAATGTTGATTGTTGGATGTTTTTACCGATCACCCGTTTCCGCTTTGGCACCGATAGAGTCATCCACAGAAAGACTACGGTCAGCAGAGTGTATATACCCATATCATGCAATACTAGTTGGAGACAACTTTAATTTGCCGAGAATAGACTGTGAAGGCTATGGATTCATTGCGGGAGGTACGGACAAAAAGTCATGGGAATTACTTTTCAATATGTTCACTGAAAATTATTTTGAGCAGCTAGCTCGGAAGCTCATACGCATTCGAAATATCTTCGATCTTGTAGCTACAAATAGGCGGCACTTTATCGACAGTGTCAGTACAGAAACGGGGATTAGCGATCATGATGTCATTATAGCAACTCTGATTACGAAAGTTAATAAATCTGTTAAGAAGGGTAGGAGAGTGTTTCTTCTAGGCAGAGTAGATAAGCAGTTGTTAGCATCTCACTTATACAGTGAACTGACCTCACTTAGTTCCAGTAAGAGAGATGTAGAGGAATTATGGGCAAAGTTTAAGCAGATTGTAAATCGTGATCTGGAGAGTGATGTGCCTAGTAAGTGGATAAAGGATGGAAAAGATCCACCGTGGTTTAATAACGAAACTCGGAAGATGCTGAGGAAACAGAGGCTGTTGCACTCTCTGCAAGTGTTCGTCAGAGACAAGAGTACCGCCAGGAGTGCCCCAGAGAAGTGTGGTAGGGCCGCCATTCTTCTCTATACAAATAAATGATTTGCCAGACTATCAACCAGTCCCTTCTTTTAGTTAAGTTGTCCCACAAATTTCTTGTCTGCCCAGTTCTACTCAGTACCTCCTCATTAGTTACGCGATATACACCTCTAACCTTCAGCACTCCTCTGTAACACCACATTTCAAAATCTATTCTCTTATTGTCTAAACTATTTATCGCCCATATTTCAGCTCCATACATTGCTACACTAGGGACAAATACTTTCAGAAAAGACTTCTGACGCTTAAATCTACATTCTGTGTTCACAAATTTCCCTTATTCGGAAACGCTTTCTTCCCTAAATTTTAAATTCTCTCTACTTAGGCCATCATCAGTTAGTTTTCATCCCAAATAGCAAAACTCATGTACTACTTTCAGTGTCTCTTTTAACAGTCTAGTTCCATGAGCATCACCTGATTTATTTCGATTACTTTCCATTATTCTTGTTTTGCTTTTGTTGATGTTCAACTTACATCCACCTTTAAGAACACTGTTCATGCCAGTAAACTGCTCCTACTAGTCCTTTGCTGTCTCTGGCAGAATTACAATGTTATCGGCAAACCTCAACATTTTTATTTCTTCTCCCTTAACTTTAGTTCCTAGTTCAGATATTTCTTTGATTTCCTTTACAGCTTGCTCAGTGAAGAGACTGAATATCATCGAGGCTAGGCTACAGCCCTGACTCAATCCCTTTTCAATCGCTGCTTCAGTTTCATACCCACCGACTTTCATAACTACCGTCTTGTTTCTGTATAAGTTATAAATAGTCTTTAACTCCCTGTATTTTTCTCCTGCTACCTTCAGAATTTCAAAGAGAATACTCCAGGCAATATAGTCAAATGCTTTCTTTTGTCTGCAACTGCTATAAACGTAGGTTTGCATTTCCTCACTCTGTCTTCTAATAGAAGTTGTAGTCATTATTGCCTCGCGGCTGCCTACATTTCTCTGGAATTCAAACTGATCTTTCTCGACCAGTTTTTCCATTCTTCTGTAAGGAATTCGTGTTAGTATTTTGCAACCATGACTTATTAAACCGATAGTTCGTACGATTCACACACGTCAGCACCTCCTTTGATTGTAATTGGAATTATTACATTCTTTTTAAAATCTGATGGTATTCTGATTATCTCACAAATCTTCCACACCAGATGGAAGAGTTTTGTCGTAACTTGCTCTCCCAAGACTATCAGTAGTTCTGATGTAATGTTGTCACCTCCCAGGGCGTTGTTTTGACTTTAGTCTTTCACTGCTATTTCAAATTCTTTTCGTAGTGTCATATCTCCCACATCATCTTCATCTACGTCCTCTTCCAGTTCTATAACATTCCCTTGAAGTTTATCTCCCTTGTATAGGCCCTCTACGTACTCTTTCCATCTTTCTGCTTTCCCTTCTTTGCTGAGGACTGGTTTTCCATCTGAGCTCTTGATATTCATACAGCTGCTTCTCTTTTCTGCAAAAGCCTCTTTAACTTTCCTGTAGGCTGTATGTATCATTCACCTAGTGAAATATGCTTTTAAATGCAAATATTTGTCCCCCAGCCATTCTTATGTAGTGATTTTGCACTTCCTGTCAATTTTATTTTTCAGACGTTTGTATTCTCTTCCGCTTTCTTCATTTGCTGCTGTGTTCTATTTTCTCCTTTCAGCTCTTAAATTCAATATCTCCTGTGATATGCAAGGATTTCTTCTAGCGTTTGTCTTTTTACGTATCTTTTCACGTATTTGATCCTCTGTTGTATTTACTATTTCATTTCTCAAAGCTATCCGTTCGGATGCCTAATGCTCCCTCTGAAACTTTCAACAGTTTCTCCTTCTTTCTACTTATACAGTCTCATCTCCTTAATTTCTATCCAGTTTTTCTATTTCTTCAGATTTAATCTTCATTTCGTAACCAATAAATTGTGGTCAGAGTCCAAATCTGACCCTGGAAATAGTAAGCAATTTAAAATCTGGTTCCGAAATTTCTGTGTTACTATTTTATAATCAACTTTCTCTTCAACCAGATCTCTTGAACGTATACAAACTTCTTTCATTATTATTAAACTAGGTATTAGTAATTATTAAATTATGCGCTTTGCAAATTCTAGCTGGGGAGTTCCTCTTTAATCCCTTTCCCCATCCATATTCGCCTACTATTTTTCCTTCTCTTCCTTTTCCTACAATCAAATTCCAGTCCCGCATCATAATTAAATTTTCGTGTCCATTAACTGTCTGAATAATTTCTTTTATCTCATCATACGTTTCCTCAATCTCCTCCTTATCTCCGGAGCTAGTTGGCATATAAACTTATACTGCTGTGATGGATGTGGGCTTCATGTCTATCTTGGATACAATAATGCGTTCACTATGCTGTTCATAGTAGCTCATCCGCCTTCCTATTTTTTATTCATTATTAAACCTCTTCCCGCATTACCCCTATTTGATTTTGTATTTATAGCCCTGTATTCACCTGAGCAGAAGTCATGTTCCTCCTACCACCGAACTTCATTATGCTGCACTGTATCTAGCTTCTACGTATCCATTTCTCTTTTTAAATTTTCTAACACACCTTCCATATGAAGGGTTCTAACATTCCACGTTCCGACGCGAAGAACGCCAGATTTGTTTCTCCTGATAACGACGTCCTCCTGAGTATTCCCCGCCCGGAGATCCGAATAGGGGACTATTTTACCTGACGACATGAATCTGGTGCTTATTTTTGTTATCTTAACAGTCTTACAGATTTCGATTGTCCAAATAACGGACCACGACATGATCGCTTAGCAAACTGCTGCTGCCAGTGGAAAACGAATATTAATTTTTGTTTTTCATTATTTCATTTCGTTTCGCATATACTGAGAGAAAAATCTGTCTACATTTGTAGTATTTTGCACCTGAACAACGAAACCATTACCATTTACAACTCTTCTCCAAGACGATTTCTTCTAATTTCTCTTCGTTCACCAAATGAGATGGTTGGGCATTAGTGCTCGGAGTACTGAACACAAAAAGAAAAAAAAGGAGCAAATCGAGAAACTGGTATCACAATAATTTGTAGCACGCGGAAATATGGTGAAAGAGTCTGATAAACGAACCGTTAATAGAGCGAAGTAAAAGATGCATGTATTTGTTGGACAACCATTCTGTGATTACTACCGACATGAAAAGGTTTGTCCACAAAACATTTGCATGCGGTCCTCCAACGCTCCGACGCGAGGCGATGGTCTGCAGTGCCCGTCGAGATATACAAGCTGCTAACAAGCAGCACAGAAGGAAAAGGTAAATCTAAAGCAGTTGAACGAAGAAAACAAGAACAGCTGTCGCTCGTTTCTCGTGCCTAAAAGGGAATTCCAAATCTACAAGGATGTTTACAGCGGCCAAGTCGGAGACAAGGCCCACATGGTTCCTCACAAATCCAAAAGCAAACGCAGCAACGGAGTACAAAAACATAAACCCATCCTTCCGTCGAAAGTTTCTCTCAGATTTTGTGATAATTTACAGGTGTTTTTGGTTCTGCTTACCAAAATCCTGATTCTGTTTGAAGTAAAATCTGTACAAAACCACATTATTTTCTTTATTAAGGATACTAGAGTAATTTAGATTATTATATGTATACATTCTAGATGCATCGAGAAGAATGCACCAGCCGTTCTTTATGCGCTTATTCTGTTTTAATTTTCCAATATTTGAAACTTCCTGGCAGATTAAAACTGTGTGCCCGACCGAGACTCGAACTCGGGACCTTTGCCTTTCGCGGGCAAGTGCTTTACCATCTGAGCTACCGAAGGACGACTCACACCCGGTCCTCACAGCTTTACTTCTGCCATTATTTCGTCTCCTACATTCCCAATATTTGTTGAGGAAGACTTTTATTCAGATGTTGCTTAATACTTTCACATTTATTTTTGTAACATATAATCAACGATTTTATGCTTCTTAAAGTTATTTTATGTTCGTGTTGAGTTAAAATAGTTTTATGCTTCTTTTGATGGCTAATAAGCTAAAGGGTCTAGAGCGTCCAGTCGTAGGAATTTTTCAAATGTATGTAAACCCTTTGGGAGAAGTTCGAGGAATGGCGGAAGTGCAAAAATAATTGCAAAATCTCACTGCAGTGTATATGAAAAAACGAGTTTATGTCGCTAAAAAAGTAAATGCTTTCGCTAAAAGCTTTCATAAGGTTCTGACATGTTTTCCGCTGTTGTAAATAACTCACCATTACCGTACTGGGACACAGGTGAATGACCGCACTGCGTGAGTTATGAATAATATCCTTGACTCTGTGTTTAGTTTTACTGTGCTTCACTTGCTAGTCAGTCAGCTGTGCAGCGCTGGAACATTCTTATATGAGGCCCAGCGGCGTGCAGTTTAGTGTTTCAGAGAAAGAGATCTGTTACTTGCCAATCTAGAAGAAACTATTTGAAATACTATATTACTGAGATGAAAATTCATTTATAATACGTTCTTGTTCCTTATACTGATGGAGAAAATTTTGGATGAATTTTAAGTGCTTGTATGTAATTTCTTTGTAATGAGAGAATTTTGTAATTGTTAGAGTCTTCTTATGTCGTGCAGTCTCTTTGTCAATAATCAGAGTTTGATTTCTCAGAAACGATTATCTTTAAAGTAAAACTCACTCCCATGATTCATAGTAAAGTTGTAAAGATTTTGTCGTGCATGCATTGCACCTTACAATGCACGAAGCCACAGACTGTTTCTGACAAGTAAAAAATTTAGAATAGGTAATTCATTTTTAGCTGCTGCATCTGCTGATTTGTATTTGCTTTCAAGAACGTCAGCACTCCAGACACAAAATCAGTATGCTGAGCAAGAGGTAAGTCACTTTTATTTCAGGGAAGATCTCATCCTCCGTTCTTGAGCAGACAATGAGTAGTCGGGATGGTCAGGTGTCGTCCTAGCAAGCAGATTAATTTTTCACTGAACAGTATCGATAATATCAAACAGTTATTTTCTTCCGAGCAGAGCAGTAATTTATTTTGATGAATATTCCAAGTCATACATTGCACTTCATAATGTAACTCGGTTCTAAGTTTTAGTTGTATACTTTTCACTGAGCACGCTGTTAGTTTCCTTTGGCGTTTAATTAGATTCATTTTCTTTACTTCAAATTTTGCGTTTCATGAAGTTCAAAGTTTTATTTTAAGACATTGTCCACATGCGCAAAACAGGGCATACGAACAGTCGGTTTTGCTCGTTAGTTGAATACAATACCTAAAGTACATGTTACACGAGGAGAAAGTTTTTGAAATAACTATATTCAGTTTTCTTACCTACAGATAGTAATTTAAACAAAGCTTACATTTTAAATCTCTTTAAGCAGAATCAGAGCCCAAAAAACTCACTGAGTTGGCACGACGGCACGACGTGTCCTTTTGCTTCTTTACACATTAACATATTTGTTATAAAACGCAGGAAACAGGCATCACCCAAGACTTGCCAGTTTGCAGCGAGTCAAATTGACGTTGGAACAGCAGGAGTTAGTTATGAAGACATTATTGTCTAAAGAGAGGATTTGTTGGCGAGACATAAAAAACGTAAGCATGGTTTGTCCGTGCATACCACTCTAACTCCGCAACACACTCTCGCAGCCTCATTGCGGTTATATAGTACTGTAGAGGTCCATCCCTCATCCATTAAAAAGATTTAATTTCGGACTGCAGGGGCTGACATGGATGTCAAAAGACAGCATCACACTAATGAACTCCTTATGGAAGTAAGGTGAAGATGCATAGAATAGAATCTTCCAGATGATTCGAGAATGTTCCAGATCTCCGAGGTAATCCGGAATTAATGGGAGGTGCAGTACTTACACATTCTGGACATTTTCGGCAAACGCTTCCATTTATTCCAAAATCAGCTCTAGCAGATGAAATCCGTGCATGTTTGAAGAAATTATTTCTATGGTTTCTAGTCAGGAAAGTATAATTAAAAACAAATATGATACTTCAACTTTCAGGTGATGAAGAAGCGAAAATTTTGTCCAAAAGCTCAAACAAATTAATGAAGGCTCTCACCAAGCTGATTGTGTAAGAGGCCAAACTGAACCTTCAGTTGATTTCATGTACCAGGTGTAGAAGTATGAAACCGGAATTTTGTTGCAATAATAGCACATCAGTTGTCTGAAACTGATAAACAATATTTTATTCAAAAAATCTTCATTGCTGTTTATACATTTTTTCTACCTCTCCGGCAGGCTATGAATGCACGCCAAAAAACAGCTCTTCTTTTGAAGCGAACCAGTCAGCGAGCCATTTTCGTACATCTTCATACGAATTGAAGCGTTGTTCAGCGAGGGCGTGTCACAGTGATGCAAATAGATAATAATTGGACGGAGCCAAGTCTGGAGAATAAGGTGCATGCCCTAGCATTTTCCATTTGATCGCCTTCATCGTTTCCCTGATCCCTTATGCTGTGTGTGATGGGGCGTTATCATGGAGCAATATGACTGTGTTGCCTTTTTCCAAATTCCGGTCGTTTTTCGAGTAATGCTCGATTTAAATCGATCATTTGCTGTTGGCAGCGCTCAGTTTTAACGTTTTCACCAGTCTGTAGCAGCTCATAGTGGATGACACCCTTCTGATCCCACCAAACACAGAACATTGTCTTCTTTCCAAAGCCACTTATTCTTGCAGTGGATATCGATGCTCTTGTCTGGTTTCACCCATGATTTACGACGCTAACGATCCATCTTTCATCACGTGTCACTGTTATATGGAGAAACGATATGTTTACGTGTTTGAAAGAGATAGCCATGTGTGGAACTTGGCTTACTGTGTGCTGACACTCGTCCTCAGCCGTTACAGGAAGCAGATGGCGCTGCAGACGCGGTCGCACGGGCCCTACACTGACAGCTAGCACCATCTACAGAGAAATTCCGGTGTCATACTTCTAACCTGGTAACACTGTCAACAGCCTAAATGAATTAATAGATAAAGTTTTATGACCGTTGTTCAAAATGCCTCAAGGTCGTCATCTGAAGTAGGCATTTTAGCAGTTAAAAAGGAAGTAGTTGCCTCGTTAATTTAAAAATTCGAACAAGAAATGGTAATGACGCCTTGTCAAACAACATAATTGAAGCAAAAATAATATTAGGAAAATATAAAGGGAAAACAACATTTATTCCGAGGATGCTGCTCATATCAGCCGAACTGCCGTTTCGGTTCAAAAGATTAGAATGTTTCGATAGCATTTAGTATCACTATCAAATAGTAAGGCGTAAAGACAAACGTTAAGATGATGTAGTATTAATCTGTAAGTATTATGCTTTTCTCATGGTCAGTTGTATGTAGTTTCCCAGAATTTATGTATCTACTCACCAAGTAAGAAGATGACAAATATGTTATGAGTACCTATTGTGATAGAATTTAGTACAGCTCAATAACTTCTCTATATAAATGATGATTCTTTTGTACCGCCAGTCACAGTTTTATGTGTCAGGTGCTGCCCTTTGTTCCCTTCTTGTGCACTATAGTGGTTCCACCGTGGTAGCGGTTGTGTTTCTGGAGGTATGAGTGTTTTTAGTGGTTGCTTTCACGTTGTCGTGGTCACCAGGACGTCTTCTGTCCATATCGCATTAACTATATTTTACAGTAAAAGTTTCGAGGTTTATTTTTGATGTCGAGCTTTTTGAATATCTCTGTTAACGAATGTTTTCCAATGTTGTAAAATATCATCGACTGTTCTGGATTTTCGAATATTCTGGAAAGGTCTTAAATTTTTTTAAATTTCTCCTATGTTTTGGAATGTTTTCGGTGTTCTATAAAAAACTGATTGACCGAGTATTTTATTTCAAATTCGGGTACTGTATACTCCGGTGAATTTA
This sequence comes from Schistocerca nitens, assembly GCF_023898315.1. Taxonomy (NCBI): domain Eukaryota; kingdom Metazoa; phylum Arthropoda; class Insecta; order Orthoptera; family Acrididae; genus Schistocerca; species Schistocerca nitens. Next base: position 439,271 of record NC_064619.1, on the reverse strand, counting down.
AGTGTACTAGAGGGTATTATTTAGCATTCGAGAGCGCTTTTTAGCGCGGCATACTAACATTTCTACGATTTTTTGAACATTCATTTTTACTATGTTCTCCAGTGATCTGGAATGCTCACAGAAAAGAAATGAAAATGTAAGCCATGTGAAGTGAGTTTTTTCACCTAGCTGTTAATACAAATATTACATAATGAACTTTTAAATTACTAACTACTATTACTACTACAACCAGCAATTCGTTACCATTACAGAGATGCATCGATATGTTATTAATTTTTTTATTTTATTGTTGTATATTTACTACTGCTAGAATGATATCTACACTCATTGCCAATACACAAACCATAAGTACCACAACATCACTGTTCGTCCCACTGCAGTAAAAACATCTCTTAAATTTGACTATAAATTCTATCCCACAAAAATCTGTGAACTGTTGAAATTGACTGCAATACTGTCAAACTCTAAAATCATTTATATTCGTTATTATTGAGTAAAAATAAGTGCTCGTTTGAGATGACTCTTTTGCAATGTTCTAATGTGATCGTTTTCCATAATGTGGTATATTAAAATTAAAAATTTACGTCACTAGATAAAATACAAAAACCATTCCTACACAGCATATATCGCCAGATTTAATGACGATGAAAATCGTCGTTCGTGTTAATCGTTTCACAAAGAACTTAAAATACGACTAAAACTATCCAAAATATCTTCTGTTTCGTAAGTCTGTCTGCTCATCTAACATTGATTATATTGGCTGCTTTATCAGACGTTCGTACATCTCTCTCTCCTCTAAGATATCCATGGTTTTACCCTTCCCTGCTTTGTACTAAATTTTTAATCTACTGTTTGTGTGTACCAGAGAGTGGGTGTTTTCTTTCAGATACAACCAAACGCGAGTGGATTACGTGCAATTTTGTCTGACGTGTTCTTTAAACCATTTGCTCAATGTAATATTTATCGCCATCTCCGCAATTTATTTTGTAAATGACACAATGATTTAACGGCTGCTCTTTCTGCATTTTATGACGGATGATGGTATTCAAGTGTTTTGTCGGTGCGGAACTTAATATGAAAGTTAGTTTTACGGTATATAGTTGCTACTTGAAATGTCCGCTTTGAACAATTATACAAGACTATGCTTAAACTGACACACAATATTTTTAGCGCAACGCAATCTGACTTTCAAAAATCCCTACAAAAGAATGGCCCTGACTAACATTAATCTATACCTTTCACAAATCACTTACCTCACCAAAAATCTTCGTTACTTGAACTACTGCAATACAGCGAGCGCCACTACTGCCAGCTAAATAAAAGATTCAAACTACTGAAGGCACTAACTACTGATAGGCATAGTTAGCAAATGAAAGATTTTGATAGAGAACAAACAATGTATTTACCTTAATAGTCATAATATATATAGCACTTCATGATATCCAGTCTTACAAATTTCAAAACTCCGCCATCTCTCTCCCCACATCCACCACTGCTGGCGGCTCACCTCCAACTGAACAACGCTACGTGCTGTTCACATCCAGCTGCCCAACACTACAATGGCAGACAACAATGCAAACTAGCCACAGACTGCACACAGCACAGCCAGTGATTTTCATACAGAGCGCTACGTAACGTTGCCAATAAGAAAACAGAAACAGCCTACTTACATAGCCCCCATGCTCCCCACAAAAAATTTTACAAATTGTTTTGGGCAGTGGCCAATAATGATTTGATAAAATTTTTCATAATAACAATAACAAAGAAATCAAATGCACACACTTATTGATACAATGTTGGTCAAAAGCTAAAATTTTCTCACAGCACATAAAGACAGTCCTGATCATTTATCACAGCAAAATTGCAGTGTTTTTTGTTTGTACTTAAAGTCTGAGCAGTAAAAGAAAATGCACAAGGAAGTAGTGGATTTCTATGCAATCTTGAAGAAGTATTGTTGTCCTTCCAACAGAAAGACAGTGCTGCGTCTTTACATGTAGACAGGTAATGGGCCACAACAGAGCAAACCCACAGCAGAGTCAGTTGAAGTTGAAGAATATTGGTAGGTAGGTCATCACAGAGCAAACCACTGTAGTCTTGTTAGAGATTACGGTATTGGTGGGCCACCAGAGGTGCAGACCCACTGCATTCCTTGTAGAAATAATGGTATTGATGGATCATCAAAGGTGTAGACCCACTGTAGTCCTTGTAGAGATCGCCAGCAGCCATCTGCTGCGACTGTGCGGGTGCACAATCACCATCGAAGAGTCTTGCGGAGAATATAGCAAGTCCATAAATCACCACTTGTGCACTCGCACAGTTTTTGGAATTGTCCTTAGAACCAGCAATGCTGTTATCCAGTCCCGTGCTGAATTATTAACACACGTGCAAACACTAACAGTCCCTACTTCTCACATATTGTCCACATACCACGACCAACAGAAATGTGTGCAGTGAAATGTAACTTACAAGTTACTTAATTTGGTGAACTGGTGTCAATTACAATTTTATAACATAAGAATACAATAACAAAGGTACAAAATACATCTTTGAAGAACATAATAGTACAGATAACATTTGTAGTAAAACAGACTTTACAAAAAAATAGAAATAGACATGCACATCAGTGTTACAAGAATTATGACATAAGTACATACATAAATATCAGAATAACTTTTGAAACATCAACTTCACATATGAGCAACAAAACAGAACAGATAAATAATGTCTAAACATCTTTACAAAGTAAATAACATAGTATTAGAAAAATTCTACAACGTAACTCATATCAGCTAAACACATAAAGACAGGAAAAATACAAACATATAGCAGATTAGCACAAGAGGAAAGGGTAGGGTTTGTTTTCAGTGTAACATTTGGTACTGCAGTATTTTGCAAACAAAACCTTTTTCTTCTTGGAGATCTCCCTTCGTTCATCATTATTCCCAAAAGGTCCTATCTATACCTGCTTTCTGTACTTTAGTCGTATAACTTCTCAATGCATTTCTTCCAATTCATCGCAACTCATTCTCTTATATAGTCTACCCCCTCTTAAGCTAACTTAAATCCACTGAGCTCAGATGCTAAACTAAGGGACGAGGCAATGCAGCAGTACAAAACAATTAACACAAACAGCAATGGCAAAATATTCAAATTGGCCAAGCAAGCATCAATATTACAACTAATATAACGCAATGAGCAGCAAACAAGAAAAATAAATCAGTAGTAAAACTGGCTTAACAGAGTAATGTAAAGTGGAATTTAGTAGTCTTGTGACAGCCAGAGCGAGAGGACCAGCAGCAGCGAGTACTGTTTGTATAAAGCGTTTATTTTGCATTTTGTATACGACCTTCCACTAAGGAAGGGATTCTATTAGTGTTTATCTGCTCTGCATAGTAACTAACAGTTCTTGATAAAACTTTACGTAGTTTTCGTGTTAGATTTTTTAGTGTTTTCTTGATCGTTTAGAACAGAAAGCGCCCTAAAACCGTCTTTTGTTTGTTTCGCGGCCGTTAGCCACTAGTCACTTGAATCAGCAGTTGTCTTGTGACAGCCAGAGCGAGAGGACCAGCAGCAGCGAGTACTGTTTGTATAAAGCGTTTATTTTGCATTTTGTATACGACCTTCCACTAAGGAAGGGATTCTATTAGTGTTTATCTGCTCTGCATAGAAACTAACAGTTCTTGATCGTTAGGAGAGAAATTTACTTTGTACTTATTTGCTGCGCTTAGCTTTTAAATAGTTTTTCTGGGAAAACCTAGCGTAGTTTTCGCGTCTCGTATTTCAGTGAGTGTTTCTTGATTATCAGAGTAGCTCATCAGAAGATTATCTTGGGAATTTGTCACCGTATAGAGTAGGGTAAACATAGTCATGTGTAGGGACTGTGGTTGTTGTGAGCGGACGCAAGGAGAATTGGCCACTCTTCGGGGGCAGGTGGAGGCTTTGTCTGTTAGGCTCATCGAGCTCGAGGCGCAGGCGTCGGCTCGTAGTGGCGTTGGGGCAACTGTGGTGAGACCTATGCCTACTTCGGTGGCCTTGGAATCACATGGAACCCCTGATGTCGCTGCGTCTTCCGGCAGTGAGCATCTTACCGGTCAGCCATCACTCCAGGGTGAATGGCGGACAGTGGTGGGCTCGCGCGTGCCTGGCCGAAAGGCGAAGGTGGGATCTGGCCGCGTGGCAGCTGCCTTACCCCTTTCCAACAGGTACGGGGTGCTTCCTAGTGGTGATGACATCGTTTCCGAGCCACCACAGGATGCCTCGCCTGTTGGGCCAGTGGCCGATTCTCCGGCAAGGTCCCGACAGTCACAGAGGGCGGGCCTATTAGTTATAGGGAGCTCCAACGTTAGGCGGGTTATGGAGCCCCTCAGGAAAATAGCGGGTAGGTCGGGGAAGAATGCCAGTGTGCACTCGGTGTGCTTGCCGGGGGGTCTCGTCCGTAATGTGGAGGAGGCCCTTCCGGCAGCTATTGAACGCACTGGGTGTGACCGGCTGCAGATAGTAGCACATGTCGGAACGAATGACGCCTGCCGCTTGGGTTCTGAGGCCATCCTTGGTTCCTTCCGGCGGCTGGCTGATTTGGTGAAGACAACCAGCATCGCACGCGGAGTGCAAGCTGAGCTTAATATCTGCAGCATAGTGCCCAGAGTCGATCGCGGTCCTCTGGTTTGGAGCCGTGTGGAGGGTCTAAACCAGAGGCTCAGACGACTCTGCGACTATAATGGTTGCAAATTCATCGACCTCCGTTATTGGGTGGAGAACTGTAGGGCCCCCCTAGACAGGTCAGGCGTGCACTACACACCGGAAGCAGCTACTAGGGTAGCAGAGTACGTGTGGCGTGCACACGGGGGTTTTTTAGGTTAGAGGGACCCCCCCTTGGGCGAAACGATAAAATACCTGACGGCTTACCAGAGAGAACATCAGCATCGTTGATAAAGAACGTCCGTCCTCAGAGACCAAAAACAGGAAAAGTTAACGTAATATTGGTAAACTGCAGGAGTATCCAGGGCAAGGTTCCTGAATTAGTATCGCTCATTGAAGGAAATAGTGCGCATATAGTATTAGGAACGGAAAGTTGGTTAAAACCGGAAGTGAACAGTAACGAAATCCTAGACACAGAATGGAATATATACCGCAAGGATAGGATAAACGCCAATGGTGGAGGAGTATTTATAGCAGTAAAGAATTCAATAATATCCAGTGAAGTTATTAGCGAATGCGAATGTGAAATAATCTGGGTTAAGTTAAGTATCAAAGGTGGGTCAGATATGATAGTCGGATGCTTCTATAGACCACCTGCATCAGCAACCGTAGTAGTTGAGCGCCTCAGAGAGAACCTGCAGAACGTCGTGAAGAAGTTTCGTGATCATACTATTGTAATAGGGGGAGACTTCAATCTACCAGGTATAGAATGGGATAGTCACACAATCAGAACTGGAGCCAGGGACAGAGACTCTTGTGACATTATCCTGACTGCCTTGTCCGAGAATTACTTCGAGCAGATAGTTAGAGAACCAACTCGTGAAGCTAACGTTTTAGACCTCATAGCGACAAATAGACCGGAACTTTTCGACTCCGTGAATGTAGAAGAGGGTATCAGTGATCATAAGTCAGTGGTTGCATCAATGACTACAAGTGTAATAAGAAATGCCAAGAAAGGAAGGAAAATATATTTGCTTAACAAGAGTGATAGGGCACAAATCGCAGAATATCTGAGTGACCACCATCAAACGTTCATTTCTGAGGAAGAGGATGTGGAACAAAAATGGAAAAAATTCAGAAACATCGTCCAGTACGCCTTAGATAAGTTCGTACCGACTAAGGTCCAAAGCGAGGGGAAAGATCCACCGTGGTATAACAATCATGTACGAAAGGTACTACGGAAACAAAGAAAGCTTCATCATAGGTTTAAGAGTAGTCGAATCATAGCTGATAAGGAAAAGCTGAACGAAGCGAAAAAGAGCGTAAAGAGAGCAATGAGAGAAGCATTCAACGAATTCGAACATAAAACATTGGCAAACAATCTAAACAAGAACCCTAAAAAGTTTTGGTCATATGTAAAATCGGTAAGCGGATCTAAATCCCCTATTCAGTCACTCGTTGACCACGATGGCACCGAAACAGAGGACGACCGAAGAAAGGCAGAAATACTGAATTCAGTGTTCCGAAACTGTTTCACTGCGGAAAATCGTAACACGGTCCCTGACTTCAGCCGTCGCACGGACGCCAAAATGGAAAATATTGAAATAAACGATATCGGAATTGAAAAACAACTGCTATCACTTAGTAGCGGAAAAGCATCCGGACCAGACGAGATACCCGTAAGATTCTACAGTGATTATGCTAAAGAACTTGCCCCCTTTCTATCAGCAATTTATCGTAGATCTCTGGAAGAACGTAAAGTACCTAGCGACTGGAAGAAAGCGCAGGTCGTTCCCATTTTCAAGAAGGGTCATAAATCAGATGCGAATAATTATAGGCCTATTTCGCTTACGTCAATCTGTTGTAGAATAATGGAACATGTTTTATGTTCTCGTATTATGACGTTCTTAGATAATACAAATCTCCTTCATCATAACCAACATGGATTCCGCAAACAGAGATCATGTGAAACTCAGCTCGCCCTATTTGTCCAAGAAATTCACAGTGCCGTAGACACTGGCGAGCAGATTGATGCCGTATTCCTGGACTTCAGGAAGGCATTTGATACGGTTCCGCACTTACGTTTAGTGAAAAAAATACGAGCTTACGGAATATCGGACCAGGTTTGTGATTGGATTCAGGATTTCCTAGAAGAAAGAACACAACATGTCATTCTTAACGGTTCAAAATCTGCAGATGTAGAGGTAATTTCGGGAGTACCGCAAGGAAGCGTGATAGGACCTTTATTGTTTACAATATACATAAATGACTTAGTTGACAACATCGGTAGCTCCGTGAGGCTATTTGCAGATGACACGGTTGTCTACAAGAAAGTAGCAACATCAGAAGACTCGTACGTACTCCAGGAAGACCTGCAGAGGATTAATGAATGGTGCGACAGCTGGCAGCTTTCCCTAAACGTAGATAAATGTAATATAATGCGCATACATAGGGGCAGAAATCCATTCCAGTACGATTATGCCATAGGTGGTAAATCATTGGAAGCGGTAACGACCGTAAAATACTTAGGAGTTACTATCCGGAGCGATCTGAAGTGGAATGATCACATAAAACAAATAGTGGGAAAAGCAGGCGCCAGGTTGAGATTCATAGGAAGAATTCTAAGAAAATGTGACTCATCGACGAAAGAAGTAGCTTACAAAACGCTTGTTCGTCCGATTCTTGAGTATTGCTCATCAGTATGGGACCCTTACCAGGTTGGATTAATAGAAGAGATAGACATGATCCAGCGAAAAGCAGCGCGATTCGTCATGGGGACATTTAGTCAGCGCGAGAGCGTTACGGAGATGCTGAACAAGCTCCAGTGGCGGACACTTCAAGAAAGGCGTTACGCAATACGGAGAGGTTTATTATCGAAATTACGAGAGAGCACATTCCGGGAAGAGATGGGCAACATATTACTACCGCCCACATATATCTCGCGTAATGATCACAACGAAAAGATCCGAGAAATTAGAGCAAATACGGAGACTTACAAGCAGTCGTTCTTCCCACGCACAATTCGTGAATGGAACAGGGAAGGGGGGATCAGATAGTGGTACAATAAGTGCCCTCCGCCACACACCGTAGGGTGGCTCGCGGAGTATAGATGTAGATGTAGATGTAGATGCCTGGCAAACAGCAGAAGCAAATGCAATAAATTATATCTAAACATGACAAAGCTCAAGCAGAAAAATATTACAGTAAAGACAACAATGCAGATAAGGGAAATGTCTATTCACATCTTAATATCTATGTCATTAAAGTGGTGCACCACAACTTATTCTACAAAATAAATTACCAAGTACTTGAAAAGAAAATTATGAATGCAGTTCCTGTGAAGGTAAATGTCTTTTTGTGCTCCCTCATTTTTTTGAAAAAAATTATTATTTACTCGATCTGTAGACAGAAAATATTTATATTAGTACATCTATGAATTTTATTTTAACCAATGCTGCAGTGCAGCTAGAAACTAGATATTAAACAAATTGAGTAAATAAATACATAAAGCAAGCCATATGGCATTTCTCTCAACTAGCAAGACAATAGCCGTGAAATGTTTCTCATCGTTTCATTAGGCATTTTAGTAAATATCATAAATTAAGAGCTCCACAGTATAATCATATGTTTTCATGTTTGAGCGTGTCGTATTTGCGATTCTTTCTACAAAGGAATGTCAATAGTGAGAATAATGGCCTCCCTTTTTTTTTCTACCTGTGCCTCTGAAAAGACACACACTAATGGCTTTTTCTCCAGGCGTCTGATACAGCTGGGTGCCCACGACGCATTACGTGCAGGTGGTCAGTTAACTTTCTTACGGAAATATTTACGACAGCAGTTTCCACTACAGTGGCAGTCTCATACAAAAAATTTCACAGGTCGAGAATTTGCGTTGCAAATGTGTAGAAACAAAATCCTATGAATATAACAGTGTCCAAAAAATTTTCAGTGGCATTGTGATACATTCACACATGAACACACATTTCGTAACTCTTAAAGTACGATTCTTGGTTTCCAACAAACCAGAGTCCCTAACCACTTCCTTACCTTATTCGTCGACACTTCTTCAATATTTCATCATAACAGATACATAGCATACTCAAATAACTCATATAACCTCAGCTTATTGATCATAAACATACCGCAACAGCATATAACACATAGTCATCGTAATAATAACATTGTAACACCTCAGTCAACTCTCAAAATCGTCGTAGCTTCCTCCAATAATTTAAAAACCTAAAAAAAAAATTCTCTGCTCATTTCAATAGTGTCATCTACCTCAAACGTACTTTAAAATCACGCTCTCTTACCAAGTACATCATTCAAAGCTCTCATAGTATCACAATGGTTCCGAAAAAGTATGAACAGTTCACAAAGTACAGACAAAATACAATTTCGTAAGTGTGAAGTTATCCAGCGGTGTAATTACGTAAACATCTGTCACTGCCGCAGTAAAAATGTTTGTCTCTCTCAGTTAAATGATCAGATAGCTGTGTAATTCTGTGTTAGAGAAATATGGTACCGATGTGTAAAGTTGTATAAGCAAATACCATATTAGCTAGGGCTCCTTGTGCTTGCCAAACACATGGTACACAAAGTAGGTGTGTACCCCCCTGAGGATTAATGTAATTATACCCTCAGGTGTTACAGATTATTGCAATGGAATAAAATGAATCACGGTAAAGTTTCTTTGTAATTCAAAAATCTTTAAAAATAAATGTTTTAAGTACAAAATTAATCACTGAAATGCGTGTCCTGTAGCGCTAAATGTGCGTCTTGCTGTAAGATAATTCTGTTGAAGTGTCGTAGTTATCGTCCTCTGTAAGCAAAGTTCTGCTGAAGTCCATGTACTCACCTCATCATAAACAAAAGTGAGATGATTTGCGTATAGATATCGTAGTTATTATGCTTATTGCTGTGATGAAGAAAGTACTATAATGTAACGTATTGTTGTGCTACGTAAAAGGCTGTCTCATTGGAGCTATGCCACAAAAGTTACTACTAAAACATGTTTTACTTTCCAGAATAATGCAGAAAAACTGTGCAGATATAAAACAGATACACCGCAAAAACAACATTGTAAATTGTCACTCATTAGTAGCATCGTGATAAAATCGTGTAGTTGTCACATAAACTAACCACTGTGTCATCTGGTATCTCACAGAAAGTACTTTAAAACCAGAATGTATTTTCAAGTAAACCACAATGTTGCATTAAAATCTCATTAGCAGTACTGGTAAATGTTCTAAGTATGTGAGCCTTATAGTCGTTACGTAATCGTGCAACTAACAAGCAAGAATGTACACACACAATAACACTGTGTCGTCAGTTCGCAATAACAATGCATTCGTAATTTCTGTTTAAATAAGTTCTCTTGGTTCCTGACTGGATATTTAACTTCAAACATTGTTGCATGTTAACAGATTCTAAGTCTGACAAAGCATACTACTAATGTAAAGTGAAAAGTTATATGGCAAAGACAAAGTTAAAAAGCAGATTATCTTTCAACAAACGGTTTTACAAGTGAAATGTGGTGTAATCCTTTACTCTTCATAGTACTCAGAGTTTGAACTTCAAGGCAATTGTCATGCGGTATACGTCGGTAAAGAATACTGGAATTTTTCTCAAGGTTAGCGTCTATGTTATTTTTCCCTGAGCCAGCCGGCGCACGTGGCTGCCTGCGGTGCGGGTCATTGTCTGTTTCTCTGTTGGCGCGCATTATTATTGGGATTAGGAGACCTAACTTCTACAAATTCACCTTGACGAGAAGGCCCTGCCCTGTTTGACGCTCGCCAGTTCTGATGGAATTCAGGTCTGTCGTTTTGTCGGTAGTTTACATAGTTTCTTGTTTGTCGGTCATGTGGTGGGAATTTCTCCTGGAATCGTAACTGCGCGCTGAACTGTTGCATCTGAAGTTATTCTGTCTCCCTTGATAATAATTGTTTTTGTTCCCATATTGTCTGTTTCTATGGTGATCTCTGTCATATTCATTACTACGGAAATGTGATCTTTCTCTGTAACTATTATTACTCTGCCAGTGGTTGTCATATGGGTGGTGTCTGTTTTGGTCACGATTTGCGTTGTGAGAATAGCCTTGTCGTGTCCAGTTATTATTTCTTTCATCGCGGAATTGCGACGGATGTGACCTGTAATTGTTGTGCTCCTGTTTTCGCGTTCCGTGATTGTCAGTGTCAATTTCCAGTTCTTGTAACAGTCCCTGAAAAGCTTCAATGTAATCTTTGCAACGTCCTGCTAAAATAATATGTCGTAAATGTTCAGGCAATTTCATTAAGCAAATGCGGATGAGTTCTGAAGGGCTGTAAGGGTTTGAAAGATATTGATTCTTATGCAACATGTCTTCAAAATATTTGACAAGACTGGAAAATTCAGATTGTTCGAAATGTTTCATCATTATGATGCTATGTTTTACTCGGTCTTATGTAGCTTGAGACCAATATGCTGAGAGGGAGGCATGATAAAATTCTCCTTCACTGTGACAATCGTGAGTGACTGATCGCATTCTTACAGCTGGTTCATTCTCTAAGTAGCCACACATAAATTCTAATCTGTGCTGCAATAACCAGTTGGGAGGAAAACAATGAGAGAATTGATGAAGCCACGCTTGTGGATGAATGTCGTTGCCAGAATTCTTAAATGTTTTGAATTTACGTGTAGTAATGAACAGCTTATAGTTAAAATCATCGTGTCGACGAGTCGCATGTCGGTCATTGTTACGTCGTTTCGGCGGTTCCATTTCAAAATTCGGTGCACCTTGCCAATTTCTTTTATAATTACCGAAATGCGCTGTGTTATTATTTTGTGGCTGTTCCGTATTTCTATGTCCCTTTTCCCATATTGGAGCGCGAGTGTCCTCCGAAATATGTAGTTTTTGAATTACTTGTGCCAACTGATCTTGTACTTCCCGGATTTCTCTTTTGTGTTGCGTATTAATTTGATTCTGATTTTGTTTGAATTTCTTTATTTTTTCATACTCTTCTGTGTCAGTGAAGGCTACAAGTCTTGTGTCACTCAGATCATCATCCACCTTTGTAGATAAGTTAGTGAACTGATCCGAAAGTTCGGCTATTTTCTCCGATAGTGAACTTATTTCCTCAGTGTGTTTTTCTGAACCAAGTTTCAGACTGTCCATTTGTGTTGAAATCCTATCTACTGTGTCCTTTAAGTTTTCCTGAGTTTTTGCAAGTTGCATAACCGAATCGGTAGATGCAGCTGAGTCAATTTTATCTTGCAAGATGTCGTGATTTTCATGAACAATAGTTTGCAGTTCCTTTATGGCTGCTTCGTGATTCTGTAATGCATTTTCATGACGCGAAAAAATAGGTTGGAAATGCTCACAAATTTGTGTTTTTAGGTCGTTACAGACTTTTTGACATTTCCATTCGATTTTATGTAACTCAGTAATTAAATCTTCACTTGTTTGTTCAAGCGTGGTGTGAAGATTTTGTTCCATTGTGTCTAATTTTTGAAGATTTTGTCCCATTTGTTTCTGATTTTGTTCAAGCGTTGTGTCTAACTTTTGTAGCCTTTGTCCCATTTGTTGCATTAACTGTAATAACAATGCACTGGTGTCTGAAACATGTTCCTCAGTGCTTTTCGGCAGTGAATTTGCACCGGCAACATTCACATTTTGACAAGCAGAAAATGTGTCTTGACTTATTTGAGAAAACGGTGAGGACCCAAAACCTGAATCTACAGTATTTGCTAAATTGTGTCCTGTCATTTCGGATTCCTGAGGCGAGCTGTTACCGACCGATCGATCGATAATGCTTCCCTCTTCACTAATTGTTTCACTGTCCACACCATTATTTGCCGCCCGCTCCATTTCCCTATGCACAATTACCAAATTACTACTTTGAATGTCTGTTACTTCATTACACAGTGGTGCTGATAAGCTACGCTCGTCGTCACTATTATTTCTCAGTTTACTTTGGAGCCTAGTGTTACGTTTTTCACACGCCATTATTGTTACAATATTTCACACGATAACACAGAAAAGTACAATTTGAAGAGCAAAAATAAGAGAACACATTAACATAGCACTGAAAATAATATGTAGTTAATTGCAGCTGCGAAATACTTTGTGCAAATCTACATGCATGCCACAACTGTTTTACTGTACAACAATGAAAGATTGCAACTACAAAGGAGATTCTCTCTACAATTACGCGCTAGCAGTAAACAATAGCTACACTAATTACACAAACTACAAGAAAAAAATCAGAAGATTCCAGTGAGGTATCCTCGGCTAAGGGGCGACATATGAAACGTCCCCTTAGAAAAATTTATACAAGACTATGCTTAAACTGACACACAATATTTTTAGCGCAACGCAATCTGACTTTCAAAAATCCCTACAAAAGAATGGCCCTGACTAACATTAACCTATACCTTTCACAAATCACTTACCTCACCAAAAATCTTCGTTACTCGAACTACTGCAATACAGTGAGCGCCACTACTGCCAGCTAAATAAAAGATTCAAACTACTGAAGGCACTAACTACAGATAGGCATAGTTAGCAAATGAAAGATTTTGATAGAGAACAAACAATGTATTTACCTTAATAGTCATAATATATATAGCACTTCATGATATCCAGTCTTACAAATTTCAAAACTCCGCCATCTCTCTTCCCACATCCACCACTGCTGGCGGCTCACCTCCAACTGCGCAACGCTACGCGCTGTTCACATCCAGCTGCCCAACACTACAATGGCAGACAACAATGCAAACTAGCCACAGACTGCACACAGCACAGCCAGTGATTTTCATACAGAGCGCTACGTAACGTTGCCAATAAGAAAACAGAAACAGCCTACTTACATACTTTACCTGAAATCTTTCCGGTGTAAGGTGTGACAGTAAATTTCAGTTTTTTCTTTTTTTTATTTTTTTTCTTCTATAGCTAGCACCATTTCCTAATTTCCTCCAACTATCGTTTTCTGATTCTTCTGGGACATTTCTTCATTCATGTTTAAATCCGAACGTTATTTGTTGTTACGGCATCTAATGTTCTTAGTTATTTGTCGAAATCGTCTTTTTCTAACAGAAGGCTCAGAACGCGATTCATCTTGGACTGGAAGAACGCTGGTTTGTGAGCAGTAGCGTGACAAGAGCTGCTCTTAACTATCACATCCGTTGTTGTAGCTACCCTTCAATTCCAGATATATGTTTCGAATTGCTATTTGTTATTTTTAAAACTGATACCTTTTTGTGATTCTAATCCCATGGTAAAAACTCAAGCATACAGCTTAGCTACTTGGGCTTGTGATTTTTCCTTTCAATGCTAATGCTGATGCGTCATCTATATACCGTTTCTAATACACAATTATATCCGTCCTCTAAGTATATTTATTAAAAAATTCCTTTTCTATATGTTTAATGAAGGTGTTTGCAAGTCTGCTCGCAAAACTGTTTGCCATTACTAGGCCCTCTTTTTGTGAGTATATTTTCCCCTGAAATTAAAAGTATACTAGTAGTATCTGTAGTATTTGAGCCAACTGAAATGTTTCGATAACTCGGTCTTTATCGTATTTTAATAAATTGTTGTTAATAACGTTTATCGTCTTTGCTATTGTAATTCTGTCAGAGACCGCAAAGGACTTGGAAGAGCAATTGAACGGAATGTACAGTGTCTTGAAAGGTGGGTATAAGCTGAACATCAACAAAAGCAAAACGAGGATAGTAAAAAGTAGTCGAATTAAGTCGGGTGATGATGAGGGAATTAGATTAGGAAATGAGACACTTAAAGCAGTAAAGGAGTTTTGCTATTTGGGGAGCAAAGTAACTGATGATGGTCGAAGTAGAGGAGATATAAAATGTAGACTGGAAATGGCAAGAAAGCGTTTCTGAAGAAGAGAAATTTGTTAACATCGAGTATTGGTTTAAGTGTCAGGAAGTCGTTTCTGAAAGTATTTGTATGGAGTGTAGTCATGTATGGAAGTGAAACATGGACGATAAATAGTTTAGACAAGAAGAGAATAGAAGCTTTCGAAATGTGGTGCTACAGAAGAATGCTGAAGATTAGATGGGTAGATCACATAACTAATGAGGAGGTACTGAATAGGATTGGGGAGAAGAGGAGTTTGTGGCACAACTTGACTAGAAGAAGGGATCGGTTGGTAAGACATGTTCTGAGGCATCAAGGGATCACCAATTTAGTACTGGAGGACAGTGTGGAGGATAAAAATCGTAGAGGGAGACCAAGAGATGAATACACTAAGCAGATTCAGAAGAATGTAGGCTGCAGTAGGTACTGGGAGAAGAAGAAGCATGCACAGGATAGAGTAGCACGGAGAGCTGCATCAAACCAATCTCAGGACTGAAGACCACAACAACAACATTGGATATATGTTTGGTTCATAATATCAAATGAAGTAAACTTCTCTTATTGGGAATTTTGATGTTTTAATCTCATTTGCCGTGTCTCGGGAGTATCTAATTGTAAATCTTGTTACCAATACGTACAGTTTATAACGGAAGTTGTTAAGGTTGTTGCTTAAAAATATGCAGGGCCGCCTATGCAGTTCATACGTTGATGTATTGCTGTATCTTCCTCCTGGATCTGTGGGTAGGCCCTGTAGCGATGGCTTTGTTTCGACCGGCGTGGAATTTGTTAAGGGTTTTTGAAATTAGAAGTAAAATGTTTACAAAACAAGGCCACATCACACTGACAACAGCATGAGAGTACTAAAGTCACGGAAACTAAAGTTTCAGTGTTAGTGAACTAGAATTAAGTTCTCCTGTTTCGTTTAATCACTTCAATTAACTAAATACCTGTTATCTTCATTTAAATGACTCATCAGACTCAGAAGTTGTTAAGGGAGAGCAGGAAAGTTTGGGGACACAAGTCCGTTTTAATGTTTAGTTTCCATGCAGTGAAATGATTCGCATGATAATAACGGTGATAGACTTCATAAATTCCAGGCTCAACTTGTAGAAATTAAAATGGATAAACGATTACGAAATTCTGTTGCAATTGCATATACTATTAACATCAGCTGTATTAGGCATGAAAACCGTACCTATTGGTGACACGTGAAAATTTGTATCCAACCTGGACTAAAACCCTATCTGCTTGCCATGAGCGGTCACCTTAACCATGTTGGCATATTTCAAGGACCGATCTAAACCTCCATATGTCGCAGTGTTACGCCTCCACTGCTCGTAGCTTACCTGGATTACCGCAACACGGTTACTGAGACAAACGTGTTAAACGTTAGTATTATTGTCGTTTTCTCTGTCTAGGCCATAATAGTTATTTTTACAATGTCTGTTGCTTCATACGTGCATGCATATCTGAAGTAACTGTCGGCGTCCTGATATGTACAAAAGATAGTGCGCTGATGGCTAACTATAGTTCCGTCACCAAATCAGCGACTTCCATAGAATTTAACAAGCTGAAGCATTAACACAACTGAATCGTGTCGTTTGCCACGGTTCCTGTTTTTGCCTTGGTTTACTCCTCTTTGGAGTTCACGCGCTTTCCTAGAGGGCGTTGCGGAGCCTTCGCGTGTGCCCTGCTAGCGCGCCCGCTGGGGGGAGGCGCTGTGTGCCGCGCCCAGGCCGGAGGAGGCAGCTGACGCGAGTGTTCGGCCCTGGACGACCGTTCTGCAGCGGGACGCTCGCTCCCTCTATGCTAAGTCTGGAAGGGCCCTAAAACCCGGGGCGTGAGGACACGAGAGGCCGTAAATCTGTGGACAACGTTTGGTTTCCGTTCATGGGCTGGGGAAGCTATGAAGTCCGTCTGCCACTGCCAATAACCTCCTGGCTGGGCCAATCTCCCGCTGTTGTGGGAGCTAATAATAACTGTGTGGCAACGTTTCTCTGCTTTGAGATCGGAAATTGCCTTGCGTGTACGCTACTGCCCCCTTGTGCATTTGAACGCCATGCTGACTTAAGGCGTGCGTCGTAAAGAAACAAAAGAAATTTTTTGTTGTGGACCTTCTGGAAGCTGTTTTCCGATGGACGGCGTAGGTCACTCTTTGGATAAGCGTGTGGTAAAATGTTAAATAACCTTGTACTGTCTGGCGGAGAGAGAGTGGACTGTAGCCAATTTTATGGATGTGTTAAATGCGAGATTATGTTAATGTTCGCCAATATCTGTTGTTTTAGTACGTAGGCATATTTAACTTTAGTCGTGGTTATTGTTTTTATATTCTTGTGTTAAGGAGTTTAGTCCCCGTGGCCTTTAAGTGCTCTATTTAATTTTATTTAAGGTAGTGCTAGAGTTTCTATTTGGTAATCGGCCTAGCCACGATTGATGTCGGTCTGTCTGAAATGTTGGGCCTATTTCTTAGAGACCGTTGTTGACTTGCTCTCCTCTGCTCCGAAGTCCCGAATTGATACTACGGCGGTAGTTCTGCCGGAATCTCATTTGAAGAAGTTATCAGTTCTTCAATTCTTGTGACCACAAATAAAGCTACCTTAGCCTCTGTAATTTTCGTCCCCTGGCCAGCAAGATTTGGTTGATGATTAAAAATCGCCAACTGGTCTTCGTCCAACCTAGTGGTTCGTGGTAGACGAGTTCCCTTTCCAGTTCGGGTAAATGTTTCCTCCTCCTGGTGGAGCCATCCTCTTTCCCGGGGCACGCTGGGGTAAGAGTTGCCCAAGTGTCTATTACCGCTCAATGTTCCAGGAGAATTAAATAAGAGGTTAATTATCTACTCCACCGTTATGCCCAAGGAAGGCGAATTGGAGTAGTGCCGGATAACCTAAGTATTGTACACTATTAAGATAGTTCTAGGTTCGGAGAAATTGCTGTTTGGTAAAAGTTAGCCTTCTGGGTCGGTAATCCGGCGTATTCCACGATCCAACATTGTTATAGAACTGAAAGATTGGGGTTTTGATACATTTGTTGAGACGTGACTCAATTATTTGCTATTGATGTTAATTGATTCAAATGAATCTTACTTGATTTGTTGTTATAATTCTTAATGAGTGATCGTCCTTAATGGTGTAACATTTAATGTACGTCTGATTGTCCCCTATGTCACCTACTGACTTCATTCAGAGACCGAAAAGGTGGTCCTTGCTCAAGTTTATGGGACTTTATTAACCGTTGATCTTCATCGTTTATGGTCGAAAAATGTTTGTTAAAAAGGAATAATTTTAGATTCCTGTATATTAAGTAATTATGAAGTTATATAGCAAATATTACGAGTGCAAATATTCTCTCATTGTTACACTTGTTTGTTCTGTGGTTTGCACTGAAGGTTGTGACAATAAAGGCAAAATCTAAAGTGATTGTTAGTCGCTTGTCATTGAAATTGGTTGGGAGAATAGTTTATTGATTGACCCTGTAGAAAGAGTATATCAACAACCTTTATACTTTTTTAGTAAAAAGGATCAATCACATTACTGGAGAACAAAAACGTAGTTAAACTTATATCTGTTATTATTGTAGTAAGATCATAGAACATAAAAGATTCGTTGCCTTATGGAATGACGGGCGGTACTAGAACAGTTAGCAAGAAGAAGAAGAAGAAGAAGAAGAAGAAGCGATATATTCCTTTGCTTTTTCTTTATAAAACAGGACACAATCGAAAATCGAAAGAAAATATTAATTCGTTACACAGAAATAAGTTTTGTTTCAAGCTTAATGGTTCTATGTATAACACAGCGAAATGTGTTTCTCTGTAGCCCAAAGTTTTGGTGTCGAGAGAGTCATTACCACACAATCTTTAATTTCCTGCACTGTGAAAACAAAAACATTAAAATTTTTACTCATAGGAGGTAAGGGAAACACCATGCACATCTTAGAAGAGATAGATGAATAAGAACACCCAATCAGCACATTATAATGTTCGTCAAAATAACTAATCCTTACTGAACTGACGTCGCTAAGGTACCAAAAAGACTTCGGTTGAAACACTCCAATCTGGAGCGGAGACAGCTGACACAAGACCTTGTAGGAGCAATATATCGTGACGGCTAGAGTGGCATCTATCTAGTAGTTACAGTCCACCAGTTGATTAATCTGATAATTGATCTGTTGAAGGAAATTTGTTACATTTTTTACATTTTCTGAGAAGTGATTGGCAGAAAGCAGCTCAGTAACTCGCTTTTGCTTACCTCGCACCACCTTCTTAGAGAATCATTTGACGCCCGCTAAAAGAGCGTTTAGTTATACAACTGGTTTAATTTATTCACCAGTTACCCTGTTATCAACATTTCGAATGAGTTACTTGCAATTAATCATAATTTAAATTCGATTTGAACGCCGTTCCTGACCGATCCAAACTGTCAACAATATCGTCTGCAAATGGCGGCTTTCAACAGTATAATCGTTTCCCGGTAATAAGAAGGTGAAGTTACCCATGTCCCAGTCTTCACCTTGTTCGAAAATCTTAAACAGCCCCGTGCCTGTGACTGTGCCTCTTGATAATTTTTACAAGACGAGCTCCTGTTAGGGGACTAGGCCCTTTGGCCGCCACCACTTCGTGGCCACTGGTTTAATGTACTGCAGGAAACAATTTGAGCCCCCTCCTGCCTCATAGTTTCTTTCCTTTGCACTGCTTTCCTCTGATATTCCCTCCTTCTGTGATTCTCGTTGGTGCCTGACCTGTTGCGCTGGCTCGGCTTTGGCGACGTACGTGATATTTCATAGTGGTACATTGATTTGTTCCATGTACTTCACTTGGGCTACGTCGTCGTTGGTTTCTTGTGCCAGAGAGGTGCGAAGTGTTCCTGCCGTTGGCTGTTGCGATGACGCAGCAGGGATCGTAGACGATTACCTCGGCTAAAAGTTTCCACCTTCCCCACACTTTCTACTAAACAAGATGCGTTGCTGAAGGGGTACGAAGGCTAATTTCATGACGTAGCATCACAAAATGTGGTTATGAGAAACGGAGAGCTGCTTACTGTGGTCAGACCACACACGTTCTGCAACTCGAAGCGAACTGGGTAGCGGACTGTCATCTGGAACGGTTTCCACTCCACCAACTGTCGAATTAACCCAAATGATTCAAGACCATTGGTGCGAGGTACTTCTGTAGGGGATCCTCGGTAGTTGAGTGGTCAGCGCAGTTGACTGCCATGTGGGGAATCCCGGTTCGACTCCCGGTACTGTCAGCGTTTTTTAGGATGGAATGCACTCAGCCTCGTGAGGCTAACTGAGGAGCTACTCAACCGATTAGTAGCAGCTGCACGGTCAAGAAGCATTGCATACGATCGGGAGAGCGGTGTGCTGACCTCATGCCCCCTCCACTCAGCTTCCGATGTCGCCAATGATGGAGGATGACACAGCGGTCGGTCAGGTCCCATAAACACGTGTATAGACAGTACGAGGAACTTCACCTTTTTACTTTACTTCTGTAGGGACTTCTATAGTACGGCCGTTGCTAGGCTAGGCAACTGCACATGGTCAATAGTTAGTGCTTAGGGCTCCCTAATTAACAACTGATCAAATTACAACAAGAAGAACAAAACAAATTGTGTTACATTACCATTACATCTAAATCTACAGTGATATTAATAATTATCGGACACTCATAATTAACCTCTTATGTACATTAAATCATTCTTATGGGTGTATACGTGTCAATGTGAAATCCACGTCACAGTAGGGTCTATATTGCCTGCAGCCAAGTCGGCAACGCTGAAGATACTCCTAGTGATAGTACCAAGAGCTACAGCCTGAGGAGCCCGGTGGGTGGCCCGAACACTGTAATCACCATGTTATGTACATGCTACACCACAGCACCACACGCATTACTAGGCAGATCGGTTGTGCTCCCGGTTTCTGACCGACTGAGCCTTTTATGATTAATGGCTCTCTCCAGGTCTTGTCCACCACGTTGTTCAAGAAAAATTAAGAATACAAATGTTTTAAGAAATTAGCACACAGCTGGGTCACAAGCGAACATTCCTGATTAGATTTGGTACCCCGGATACGAAAATCACCTGGGGTTCCAAACTGCACAGTAGCTTTGTATTGAGTGTATGGATTGTGATCGTTGTGAATGAGGGCTGTGCCTAGTCAGAAAGGGAATCATTCTCCGTCTGGAAGAGTTAATTAAATTCTAATCTTACCGTAATGTTTAGAAAGATTTCATCGACTCAGGGGCCCTTCGCATATGTCTTAAGAGCTCAGACCTCTACTGACGCCGCACGTTTTTGTAAATCTAGAGAATTTCAACTAACGTGCCCCATATAAGCCACTAAGGTAGCTGCAGTGACGAAGATTACGTTACGGCAGCCCTAATTCTTGCAGTAGCTGTTTGTATGTATAGATGCCCGTGTAGGCCAATTTATGCACTACTCTTCATATTTTGACTGCTTTCGGAAGACTTCATAAAGAGAACTGCATATTTCGCCAAGCTGAACAATATCGACAGACCGTCTGTCTTGTTATCTGCATGGCCCCTAATCTAACTTGAAGAAGCGTTATCTTTCGTGATCCCTATGTCCGAATAATACGTGCAGTAGGACAGGTAAAACATACAATATTAATACAGAAAGATAACTGCTACTTCATGTAGCTGACACCCCTGGTTAAATAATTCATCCGAATATAATTTTTTATGCCCACCAGTTTGGCGAAGAATAGTCAATATCATGCGCATTGGCAGTTTTCTTCTGCCTTGTTTAATCATTGACTTAAAAGTGATATTAAATTTTGTTAACACCCCTGGTTAAATAATTCATCCGAATATAATTTTTTAGGCCCGCCAGTATGCCGAAGAATAGTCAATATCATGCGCATTGGAACTTTTCTTCTGCCTTGTTTAATCATTGACTTAAAAGTGATATTAAATTTTGTTAACTGGCAGCTACTGCAATTGACATACGAATGCCAGTGTTCAGCGACATGTCTGTGGTTGTTAAGGCATCACCCTTATTCATAAACCATTGATATGAAAGCGATCAATAAATAAGACGTAATTTTATAGCCGTGAACACTAAGCAGACTACTGCCTCCGCTTCGGTTTGTGTTTTACTAGCGTTGAGTCCCAATTTACGGAAGGTTTTCCTTTCAACAGCATACATACCCCTTACTTGATAGAAATTTAGTTATTGCAACATCGCTACATTCGATCACCACCTTATTTTGCCTCGACGTCTAGCGGGGGCCTAGATTTTCCTAATGTCATTAATAACAGATCATCTCGATAAGCGGCAACCCCACTGATCTGTTCGTCAATAGCCAGCAGACGGACAAGGACCTCGATCAGATATGCCAGAATACAGTTTCGCAAATCAGTCCCTACTGTCATCATTCGGTAATAAGTATCATTACTTTGAACTCATGTGTGTTAATGGCTAAGTGGCCAAGTAACAGACCAAAGTCAAAAGGTTCATAGTTCAATCAGTGATCTGACCTAGGATTTTTTTCTACCACATTTCGCTTCTTTCACTTCTGTCAGTTATTACTCTATGTGAAAAAAGCCATGCTGCACTGAGGTTCTATATCCAAGCTTGATTGTACACTACTGACCACTAAAATTGCTACACCAAGAAGAAATGCGGATGATAAACAGGTATTCATTGGACAAATATACTATAATAGAACTCACATGTGATTACATTTTCACGCAATTTGGATGCATAGATCCTGAGAAATCAGTACCCAGAACAGCCACCTCTGGCCGTAATAAGGGCCTTGGTACGCCTATGCATTGAGTCAAACAGAGCGTGGATGGCGTGTACAGGTTCAGCTGCCCATGCAGCTTCAACACAATACCACAGTTCATCAAGAGTAGTGACTGGCGTATTGTCACGAGCCAGTTGCTCGGCCACCATGGACCAGACGTTTTCAATTGGTGAGAGACCTGGAGAATGTGCTTGTCAGGGCAGCAGTCGAACATTTTCTGTATCCAAAAAGGCCCGTACAGCACCTGCAACATGCGGTCGTGCATTATCCTGCTGCAATGTAGGGTTTTGCAGGGATCGAATGAAGGGTAGAGCCACGGGTCGTAACACATCTGAATTTAAATTCCACTGTTCAAAGTGCCGTCAATGCGAACAAGAGGTAACCGAGACGTGTAACCAATGGCACCCCATACCATCACGCCGGTGATACGCCAGTATGGCGATGACGAATACACGCTTCCAATATGGGTTCACCGCGAAGTCTCCAAACACGGATGCGACCATCATGATGCTGTAAACAGAACCTGGATTCATCCGAAAAAATTACGTTTTGCCATTCGTACACCCAGGTTCGTCGTTGAGTACACCATCGCAGGCGCTCCTGTCTGTGATGCAGCGACAAGGGTAAGCGCAGCCATGGTCTCCGAGCTGATAGTCCATGCTGCTGCAAACGTCGTCAAATTGTTCGTGCAGATGATTGTTGTCTTGCAAACGTCCCCATCTGTTGACTCAGGGATCGAGACGTGGCTGCACGATCCGTTACAGCCATGCGGATAAGATGCCTGTCATCTCGACTGCTAGTGATACGAGGCCGTTGGGATCCAGCACGGGGTTCCGTATTACCCTCCTGAACCCAACGATTCCATATTCTACTAACAGTCATTGGATCTCGACCAACACCAGCAGCAATGACGCGATATGATAAACCGCAGCAATCGCGATAGGCTACAATCCGACCTTTATCAAAGTCGGAAACGTGATGGTACGCATTTCTCCTCCTTACACGAGGCACCACAGCAACGTTTCACCAGGCAACGCCGGTCAACTGCTGTTTGTGTATGAGAAATCGGTTGGAAACTTTCCTCATGTCAGCACGTTGTAGGTGATGCCACCGGCGCCAACCTTGTGTGAATGCTCTGAAAAGCGAATCATTTGCATATCACAGCATCTTCTTCCTGTCGGTTAAATTTCGCGTCTGTAGCACGTCATCTGCGTGGTGTAGCAATTTTAATGGCCAGTAGTGTTGATGCCCCTATCTCTGCCTAGATAACTCATTCAAGTGCATACCGCCTCCACAGGACAGTTCCTAGTAAATCACTGCGACTTTCAGACCAAATGTTAGGAGGACAGGTATAAGTACAAAGCGTGTTAAAAAAATGTCGGACAGCAACAAAAGAAAACACAAGTCCAATAAACATGAGTTTTGAAACGTGCAGGGGTTGCAGGGAGTTGCTCAACGTGACGTACATCCACAGCAATGCATTCCTTTGCCGTTTTATGTTCGTGAAGTACCGCCCACCCAAACAAGACGTTGACTTGCGCCTTGTGCTGCTGCTAATTATCACTAAAGCAATTTTGGTTAAGTCAAGGTATCACATGCTACTCGACCTGAAAGATCTGAACAGAGCGAAATCAATACTGTTAACCATTTGAAGTGCTAGGAAATATGTGTTCTAGGACACTGGCAATGTCAGCCAGACGTCTGAGGTATATTGGGGTCTGGATAGTCTGAGCATTATTGACCTCTTAGCAGATCATGTCAATGTTGCAGGGTGGTAGACAGGACAGCAGGTACGAGGAACCAGTTCCTCAGCCTTCGGGGAATCATAAAGGCAGTGAAAATAACGGGATTTGTTTAACAGAATTAATTTAGTCAAAGTATACAGTGCCCCAGTGGGGAGAGTTGACCCTGGGCGTTGGTGCTTTGTTGCTCAGCACGCAGCAGCAGTAGATGGCCACCACTGCAAAGACGCCACACCGACGGGCGGCTGCAGAAGCAAACGGATCTCAATCCAACACCTCTCTGCACAATCGGACTTCTCTGTTGGTAGTGGTGGTACACTCGTCCACCAGCTGAGGTACTCAAAGTCGTGTGGTGTGTTCCTGCTGGGTTCCGTCTGTTTGGTCCAATGAAGGATACACTCCACGGGAAGCAGTAGGTAGATGATATGGAGGTTCTTGGTGCTGCAACTCTTTGGCTCTGACGTCCAGTAGTAGAGTGGTACTATGCAGGCACACAGGCCCTCCCAGTAAAGTGGCACAAGGCCGGCGTATTGAACGGGGATTATGCTGAAAAACAGTAATCTGTAGCCAACAGAGAGGGGAATAATAAGTTGTACTATAATCCTGAGTGAAAGGAACAATAGTGTGTTGTATTACTTACTGAACAACCCTCCTACTTGCTTCGGCGCCGGAACAATGCTTCTGTCACGTCAGCTCAGCACATTTTCCCATTCCGAAGCGGAATGTGATAGGCGCTCTTCTCGCTCGTCTCACAGTAGGTTACGGACGCCAGTCTGGAAAGGCAATGGCGTAACAAATTGTAATTTGCAACATGAACAATTTGTGTAGAGCACACAGGCCCGCAGGCTACTTTCATTTGCTAAAACAAAGCAGAAAGCTATTTTTTCCGAAGCACTTAAGGAGCAGTAGCGGAAATGATAAAATAAAATGTGTTGAACTATTTGCATGTGCAAACAGCACATTAACAATAAAGACGGAAGTGAAATCATTTGAGCAAGTAGGTAAGACACGGCACTGCATCCGCAATGTTTTGGCTAATTTAGAGTGAATAGAACACAACAACTATTGAAATAACAATAACCCACAACTCGGACCACACGATTCGGACCTCACAACAGACTGCAGACTACCTAACATTAACGTGTATCTAGAATGCTATGATGCAGAAAGAAATCAAAACATCCAGTTGATTCTGTTTAACCAGTGTCAGTGAGCGAACTGTGCTCACATCCGCATCAAAACATCTTTCGACTTCTCTTATAAACAACTGCCCAGGTTATCGAAAGTATTTTTCCCGGACGCATGTTTGTTGGACCTCTCAAAATATTCGACTTTCATTTAATACTACAAAGTTCCGGTATGCAATCAGCCTTCAGCCCCTTTGTCTTAGAATCTGCATTAGAGTACGTAAGATATCGACAGATTTCTAACACGTACAGACATCGCAACACGCCATAGATTATGAAACGTCCCCTTAGAAAAATTATACAAGACTGTGCTTAAACTGACACACAATATTTTGTTAGCGCAACGCAATCTGACTTTCAATAATCCCTACAAAAGAATGGCCCTGACTAACATTAACCTATACGTTTCACAAATCACTTACCTCACAAAAATCTTCGCTACTCAAGCTACTGCAATACAGCGAGCGCCACTACTGCCAGCTAAGTAAAAGATTCAAAGTACTGAAGGCACTAACTACTGATAGGCATAGTTAGCAAATGAAAGATTTTGATAGAGAACAAACAATGTATTTACCTCAATAGTCATATTATATATAGCAGTTCATGACAAATTTCAAAACTCCGCCATCTCTCTCCCCACATCCACCACTGCTGGCGGCTCACCTCCAACTGCGCAACGCTACGCGCTGTTCACAGCCAGCTGCCTAACACTACAATGGCGAGTATTACAACAATGCAAAGCAGCCACAGACTGCACACAGCACAGCCAGTGACTTTCATACAGAGGTGGCGTTACCAATAAAAAAACCTAAACAGCCTACTTACATAGCCCCCATGCTCCCCACAAAAAATTTTACAAATTGTTTTGGGCACTGGGCAATACATATTTGTTAAAATTTTCATAATCGTAATTACAATAACAAAGAAATCAAATGCACACACTTATTGATACAATGTTGGTCAAAAGCTAAAATTTTCTCACAGTCCATAAAGATAGTTCTGATCATTCATCATAATAGTAATTACAGTTTTTTTTCACAAAGTCTCATTAGTAAAAGAAATTGCACACAGAAGTAGTGGATTTCCATGCAGTCTTGAAGAAGTAGTGTTGTCCTTCCAACAGAAAGACAGTGCTGACTCTTGACATGCTGACAGGTAATGGGCCACAACAGAGCAAACCCACAGCAGAGTCAGTCGAAGTTTTGAAGAGTATTGGTAGGTCATCACAGAGCAGATCCACTGTAGTCCTGGTAGAGATTACGGTACTGGTGGGCCACCAGAGGTGCAGACCCACTGCAGTCCTTGTAGAAATAATGGTACTGGTGAGGCAGCAAAGGTGTAGACCCACTGTAGTCCTTGTAGAAATGGCCAGCAGCCATCTGTTGTGACTGTGCAGGTGCACAATCACCATTGAAGAGTCTTGCGGACAATATAGCAAGTCCATAAACCACCACTTGCGCACTAACAAAGTTTTTGGAATTGTCCTTAGAAACAGCAATACTGTTATCCAGTCCCTTGCTGAATTATTAACACACGTGCAAACACTAACAGTCCCTACTTCTCACATATTGTCCATATACTATGACCAACAGAAATGTGTGCAGTGAAATGGAACTTACAAGTTAATAATATGATGAACTGGTGTCAATTACAATTTTATAACATAAGAATACAATTACAAAGGTACAAAATACATCATTAAAGAACATAACAATACAGATAACATTTGCAGTAACAAACTTTACAAAAGAATCGAAATAACATATACATCAGTGTTACAGGAATTATGACATAAGTGAATATATAAAATAATGAGAATAGTTTTCGAAACATTAATCTCACACATGAGCATTAAAACAGAACAGAATAAATAATGTCTAAACATCTTTACAAAGAAAATAACATAGTATTTGAAAAATTCTACAACATAAATCTTATTAGCTTAACACATAAAGACAGGAAAAAGACAAATACACAAGGGTACATAAACACATACCAGAATAACACAGGAGGAAAGGACAGGGTTTGTTTTCAGTGTAACATTTGGTACTGCAGTCCAACCCAAAACTTCATTCCATAGATCTTTCGTCTTATTTCAACATTTGTTTCCACCAAAAAAATCCTATCCAAGCATGCTTTCTGTATTTATATGTTCACATATTTCTTACCTCATTATTTATTTTCAAGAAAATCCTACCTATACCTGCTTTCTTTAAGTTTTTCGTATAACTTCTCAATGCATTTCTTCCAATTCATCGCAACTCATTCTCTTCTATAGTCTACCCCCTCTTAAGCTAACTTAAATCTACTGAGCTCAGATGCTAAACTAAGGGACGAGGCAATGCAGCAGCACAGAACAATTAACACAAACAGCAACAAAAAAAATGGAAATTTGCAAAGCAAGCTACAGTATATCTAAATTACCAAGCAATTCAACATTACAACTAATATGAGGCAATGCGCAGCAGTCAAGAAAAATAAATCTGGCTTAACAGAGTAACACAAATTAAAATTCAGTAGCACTATGCCTGGCAAACAGCAGCAGTAAATGCTATAACGTATACCTAAGCATGACAAAGTTCAAGCAGAAAAAATAGTACACTAAAGATAACAATGCAGATAAGGGAAATGTATAATCACATCTTAATGTCTAAGTAATTAAAGTGGTGCACCACAAAAACTAATTCTACAAAAAATTATGAAGTACTTGAAAAGAAAATTATATATGCAGTTATTGTTATCAGTCCCTTCTTATTGTTCTTTCCATTCCAAGAGCTCCTTTTTCGAAGAATGTGGATCATAAAATAATTATTTAATAGATCTGTTGACAGAAAGTGTTCACATTAGCAAATGCATCTAAGTTTATTTTATAAAACTAATGCTGCAACACAGCTGGAAACCAGATATCAAATGAAATAAGCAACAATGTACAAAGTAAAGCATAAGAACATCATTCAGTAGTAATGAGGCATTTCATAAGTTAGTAGAAAAATCTCTCAACTAGAGAGACAGTAGTCATAATCAGGTGTATAGACATAAAAATATTTCTCGTCATTTCATTAGGCATTTCAGTAAATATCATAAATTAAGATCTCCACAGTGTAATCATATGTTTTCAAGTTCGACCATGTCGTTTTTGCGATGCTTTCTAAAGGAATGTCAATAGCGAGGATAATGGCCTCCCTTTTTCTTTTTCCACCTGTACCTCTGAAAGGCACACGCTAATGGCTTTTTTTTTTTCTCAGGCGACTGTCGCCCAGCTGGGTGCCCACGACGCATTACGTGCAGGTGGTCACTTAACTTTCTTATCGAAATATTTATGACACCAGTTTCCGCTACAGTGACAGTCTCATATAAAAATATTTCACAGGTCAAGAATTTGGGTTACCAATCTGTAGAAACAAAATCCTATGAATATAACAGTGTTCAAAACGTTTTCGTCGGCATTGTGATACATTCATGCATTTACACACATTTCCTAACTCTTAAAGTACGATTCTTGGTTTCCTACAACCTTTTTCACAAATCAGCGTCCCTAACCACTACTCGTTATTTCTTACCTTATTACACATATACGTATTCGTAGACATTCTTCAATATTTCATTATAATAAATACATAGCATAATCAAATT
The DNA here is from genome assembly GCF_023898315.1 of Schistocerca nitens. Taxonomy (NCBI): domain Eukaryota; kingdom Metazoa; phylum Arthropoda; class Insecta; order Orthoptera; family Acrididae; genus Schistocerca; species Schistocerca nitens. The sequence goes on along the minus strand of NC_064619.1, from coordinate 410,454 downwards.
CCTCATATAGCATCATCTCATTGATCATAAACATACCTCAACAGCATAATACACATCGTCGTCATAATAATAACATCATAACACCTCATTCAAATCTCAAAAACGTCGTAGCTTTTTGCAATAAGGTCAAAACCAAAAAAAAAAAATTCTCTGCTCATTTCAAGAGTGTCATCTACCTCAAACGTACTTTAAAATCATGCTCCTTTCCCAAATACATCATTCAAAGCTCTTATAGTATCACAATGGTTCCGAAAAAATATGAACAGTTCACAAAGTACAGACAAAATACAATTTCATAAGTGTGAAGTTATCCAACTGTGTAATTGCGTAAACATGTGTCACTGATGTAGTAAAAAAAATGTTTATCTCTGTCAAATAATCAGATAGCTATGTAATTCTGTGTTAGAGAAATATGGTACCGTTGTGTAAAGTTGTATAAGCAAATACCAAATTAGATAGGGCTCCTTGTGCTTGCCAAACACATGGTACACAAAATAGGCGTGTACTCCCCTGAGGATTAATGTAATTATACCCTCAGGTGTTACAGATTATTGCAATGGAATAAAATGTATCACGGAAAACTTTCTTTGTAATTCAAAAATCTTTAAAAATAAATGTTTTAAGTATAAAATTAATCACTCAAATACATGTACTGTAGCACTAAACTGTGCGTCTTGTTGTAAGATAATCTCTGTGGAAGTGTCATAGTTGTCGTCCTCCGAAAGCTAAGTTCTGCAGAAGTCAATGTACTTACCTCATGATAAACAAAAGTGAAATGCTTTGCGTATAGATATCTTAGTTATTACGCTTATTGCCATGATGAAGAAAGTACTGTGCTGTAATGTATTGTTGTGCTACGGAAAAGGCAGTCTCATTGTAGCTATACCACAAAAGTTACTACTAAAACATATTTTACTTTCCAGAAGAATTCAAAAAAACTGTGCAGATATAAAGCAGATACAGCACAAAAGCAACAATGTAAATTGTTTCACACATTAGTAGCGTCGTGATATAATTGTATAGCTGTGAAAGAAACCAAGTGCTAAGTCATCTTTAATCCCACAGAAAGTACTTCAAATAAAGAATGTCTTTTCAAGTACACCAAAATGTTACATGAAAATCTCATTAGCAGTGCCAGTATATGTTCTAAGTATGTGAGCCTGATAGTTGTTACGTAATCGTGCAACTAACAAGCAAGAATGTACAAATACAATACTGTGTCGTCTGTTCACTATAACAATGCAATCGTAATTTCTGTTTAAAAATGTTCCCTAGGTTCTAGACTGGATATTTAACTTCAAACATTGTTGCATGTTAACAGTTTCTTAAGTCTGACAAAGTATACTAGAAATGTGAAATGAAAAGTTTTATGGCAAAGACAAAGTTAAAAAGCAGATTATCTCTCAATAAATGGTTTTACATGTGAAATGTGGTGTAAACCTTTACGCTTCCTAGTACGCAGAATTTCAACTTCAACGCAATTATCATGTGGTATACGTCGGATTCTGTATGGTTCATTGTAAACTAGAATGAATTTGTGACTCAAGTGTTTCTTCTTATGTGACAATGAATGAGCTTTAATGAGAACTTTCTGACCAATGTATAATTTCTTTGCATTTGCTTTACCGTGTAGTTTTCTCCTTTTGTCTGCTGCAGATTTTATATTTTTAAGAGCCAAATCAATTATGTCTTTGTGTCGAAGTTTACGTGTATTCGGGAAAGGTACAAGCTCTCTGATTCTGTTCGGTGGTTCTTCATTCTTCAGTACAAGAGTAGGTGGTAAAGCAGTGGAATCATGAGGCATTTCATTCAGCACGTTTTGAAATAAGTGTAAATATCTGTCCCAATGCTGATGCTTTCTGTGACAATAAAGTTTGCAAAGCTTATTGATTTCTTTCATAATCCGTTCAGACGGGTTATAATGTGGTGAGTACAATGAAATAAAAACGGGTTTGATTTTATGATTCCGAAGCGTGCGTGACCGAACAGCAGATCTGAATTGCGGTCCGTTATCTGAAATGACTTTACTAACGTGTCCAACTTCACGTAAGAAATTTTTAACAAAGGCGTTGGATACAGACCGTCCAGTGGCTTTACGTAACGGAGTGAAAGAAACAAATTTTGAAGTAAGTTCAACAGCGACTAGAACGTACGAAAATCCATTAGATGTTCTGACAAGCGGTCCCAAGAGATCAACAGCAGCAAATTCTTTTAATTTAGAAGGAATAATAGGAAACAACGGAGCACGATGTGAGACAGTAGATGGTTTCGCCTTTTGACAAAGTTTACAAATAGACAAGACTCTTCGAATTCTTTTTTCCATATTGTTAAAATAACAAGTCGTTCGAAGAATATGATAACATTTTCGTGGACCAAAATGTGCGTAGCTGAAATGAATGTACCAAATGAGCTTATTAACAAAATCGTCTGGAATGCAAAGTACCCATAGCTTGTCATCAACAGTGCAGGTTTGAAGAGTATGTTGTTTCTAACCAGGTAATAATGCCAAATCTGTGTGTGTGTCTTTCCATGCCATTTGCTCTTGATGTCTTTCCAAATCGGATCTTTATCTTGTTCATGAGCAATGTCCTTTAAAGATGTGGTGATGAAGTTTTCAAAGGCGACTTTCTGAATGTAAAGAATACTGAAATTTTTCTCAATGTTGCCTTCTGTGTTACTTTTCTCAAGCCCAGCCGGTGCGCGTGACAGTGCGTCCGCAACAATGTTCTCGTTGCCGGGAATGTAGACTATTGTGAAGCGGAATTCTTGCAGAAACAATGCCCAACGTTTTAACCTGTCATGATTTAATTTTGAAGACATAAGAAATTGTAATGCACGATGATCACTGTATACTTTTACGTGCTTACCAGAAAGAAAGAAACGGAATTTGTTAAATGCCCAAACGATAGCTAAAGCTTCTAATTCAGTAACGGAATAATTTTTTTCAGATTTTGTTAGCACTCGGCTAGCAAAAGCAATGGTTTTCTGAACAGTAATGTCATTTTCTATGGCTTCTTGAAATAAATGGGCACCAAGACCGACTTTAGAACAATCCGTGCTAAGGCAGAAATCTTGTGACAGATCTGGATGAGCTAGTATTGGCGCGTTAAGTAGCGATTCTTTCAAAGAATTGAATTCCAACTGTGCTTCTTCGTCCCAGTTCCAAATAGTATTTTTTCCAGTGAGAGAACAAAGTTTTGGTGTAACAAGAATTTGCATATTCAGAAAACGACGGTAAAAATTTACGAGACCTAGAAAACTGCGGACTTGTCTTTTTGTGGATGGAACTGAATTGGCTCTGACTCCTTCTAACTTTTCAGGATCCGGCTGAATGCCTCCAGAAGAAATAATATGTCCCAAAAACCTCACCTTTGACCTACCGAATTCAGACTTTTCCAAGTTAACTGTAATTCCAGATTCTGCAAAAATACGTAACAAACTGTTGAGGATGCGATTATGTTGTTCCCATGAAGCTTCCGCTATTAGAATATCGTCCACATATAAGGTGATGTGACGTTTTAAGAACTCAGGTAATATGGAATTTAGCCCGCGAATGAATGCTGCCGAAGAAATGTTCAAACCAAAAGGAAGTTTCCGAAACTGATAACAAACGCCGAAACAAAGGAAAGCTGTGTATTTTCTACATTCTGGATGAGGTTCGATCTGATAAAAGCTGGATCTGAGATCAATGGAAGACAACACTTTTACACCATTAAAATTTTGAAGAAGTTCTTCCAACGTTTGCGGCCTGTCTGTTTCAGGAATAATGATAGTATTGATTTGTCTCGAATCTAAGACAAGCCTGATCGATCCATTTTTCTTCTCAACAACATGTAATGGATTGTTGTATGAGCTTACTGCAGGCTCAATAATGCCCTCGTCAAGCATAGATTGTATTTCTGTTCTAACACGGTCCCTATAATGTGCTGGAATTACGTATGGTCTAACACAAAATTTAGTATGCTCACGAACACGAAATTGGTATTGAAATCTCTTGATTGTTCCTGTTTTGTGAGTAAAAACTGTGGAATGTTCTTGTAAAATCTCAAAAAGGTCCTGCCCATCAGTGTCATTACAATTCTCAATTGTTTGAATTTTATTCTGAATTAACTCATGAATTTCAAATATGCCATCGATATCATCCCTGTCAGTACTTGCAGAGTGATTGTTAGTGTCTAGTTCCGTAGAAAATTCCGAACTGTTGTACAACAGAAGGTAAAGCCGATTAATTTCTTCGTCATGGTTTGAGAGCCAATCTTCAAATTTCAAAGCTATTGACTTACCTTCTTTCTCTAAACTTATTTCAGCATCGTGAAAGTTTAAGATTGCTTTGTATTCATTCAAAAAGTCTACTCCCCATATTAATTTCCGTCGACAATAATGGAACAATAAGAAAGCTCATAGAGAAGCTGTGGCTTTGACAAAAGAATTCTAAATTGGTTTGTTGGCGTACATCTACACTTTTTCCAAAGATTGCACCTTGTAATTTAATCTTACGTAACTGAAGTGTGGGGCAATCGTTCGATTTGTTGCATTTGCTAAAAGCTGTTTCACTAATTACTGAAATGGGACTGCCAGAGTCAAGTACTGCCGTAAATTTTACGTCATTTACAGTAATGTGAATCACAGGATATGCAATGTTGTTATGTTTTACGTCGTGTTCCTGGAGTAAGATGTCCCTAATGTCTTCCATTTTTACGTAATTACTAGCTATGGCAGCTGCGTCGTCAGTTTCATAAGTACGTTTTGTGGCTGCCAGCGGTGTGAGTCATTGCCTATTGTTTCTTTGTTGGCGCGCGTCATTATTGGGATTTGGAGACCTAACTTCTACAAATTCACCGTGACGAGAGGGCCCTGCCCTGTTTAAATCCCGCCAGTTCTGATGCAGTTCAGGTCTGTCGTTACGATCATACCGTCTGTCGTCATGTCGGTAGATTCCATAGTTTCTATCTTGTCGGTCACGTGGTGGAGAATTTCTCCCTGAGTCGTAACTGCGCGCTGGACCGTTGCATCTAAAGTTATTCTGTCTCTCGTAATAATAATTGTTTTGGTTCCCATATTGTCTGTTTTTCTGATTGTCTCTGTGATAGTCATTACCGCGGAGAGGTGATCTTTCCCTGTAATTATTACTACTCTGCCAACGGTTGTTATACGAGTGGTGTCTGTTTTGGTCACGATTTATGTTGTGAGAATAGCCTTGTCGCGTCCAGTTATTATTTCTTTCATCGCGGAAATGTGACGGATGTGACCTGTAATTGTTGAGCTCCTGTTTTCGCGTTCCGCGACTGTCAGTGTCAATTTCCAGTTCTTGTAAGAGCCCCTGAAAAGCTTCAATGTCGTCTTTGCAACGTCCTGCTAAAATAATATGCCGTAAATGTTCAGGTAATTTGATTAAGCAAATGCGGATGAGTTCTGAGGGGCTGTATGGGTTTGAAAGATACTGATTTTTATGCAACATGTCTTCAAAATATTTCATAAGACTGGAAAATTCAGATTGTTCGAAACGTTTCATCATTATGATGCTATGTTTTACTCGGTCTTGTGTAGCTTGAGACCAATATGCTGAGAGGAAGGCATGAGTAAAATATCCACTGTGACAATCGTGAATGACCGATCGCATTCTTACAGCTGGTTCATTCTCCAAGTAGCCACACATAAATTCTAACCTGTGCTCCAATTACCAGTTGGGAGGAAAACAATGAGAGAATTGATGGAGCCACGCTTGTGGATGAATGTCGTTGGCAGAATTCTTAAATGTTTTGAATTTACGTGTAGTAATAAACAGCTTATAGTCAAAATCATCGTGTCGGCGGGTAGCATATCTGTCATTGTCACGTCGTGTCGGCGGTTCCATCTCAAAATTCGGTGCACCTTGCCAATTTCTTTCATAATTTCCGAAGTGCCCTGTGTTATTATTTTGTGGCTGTTCCGTGTTTCTATGTCCCTCTTCCCGTGTTAGGGCGCGAGTGCCCTCTGAAATACGTAATTCTTGTATTACTTGTGCCAACTGATCTTGTACTTCCCGGATTTCTCTTTGGTGTTGCGTATTAATTTGATTCAGATTTTGTTTCAGTTTCCTAATTTGTTCGCACTCTTCTGTCTCATTAAAGACTACTGGTTTTGTGTCATTCAGATTATCATCTACCTTCGTAGATAAATTATTTAGCTGATCCGAAAGTTCAACTACTTTCTCTGATAATGAACTAATTTCCTCCATGTGTCTTTCTGAACCAATTTTCAGAGTATCTACTGTGTCCTTTAAGTTTTCCTGAGTTTTTGCAAGTTGCGTAACCGAATCGGTAGATGCAACTGAGTCAAATTTAGCTTACAAGGTCTCATGATTTTCATGAACAATAGTTTGCAGTTCTTTTATGGCTGCTTCGTGATTCTGTAATGCATTTTCATGCCGCGAAAAAATAGGTTGAAAACGCTCACAAATTTGAGTGTTTACGTCATTACAGACTTTTTGACATTTCGATTCAATGTTATGTAACTCAGTAGTTAAATCTTCACGTGTTTGTTCAAGAGTTTGTTCCAATGAGTCTAACTTTTGAAGCTTTTGCTGTGTTTGTCTCTGATTTTGTTCCATTGTGTCTAACTGTTGCTGTGTTTGTCTCTGATTTTGTTCCATTGTGTCTAACTGTTGCTGTGTTTGTCTCTGATTTTGTTCCATTGTGTCTAACTTTTCAAGCTTTTGTCCCATTTGTTGCATTAATTGTAATAACAATGCACTGGTGTCTGAAACATGTTCCTCAGTGCTTTTCGGCAGTGAATTTGCACCGGCAACATTCACATTTTGACAAGCGGAAAATGTGTCTTGACTCATTTGAGAAAACGGCGAGGACGCAAAACCTGAATCTACAGTATTTGCAAAATTATGTCCTGTCATTTCGGATTCCTGAGGCGAGCTGTGGCCGAGCGATCGATCGATAATGCTTCCCTGTTCACTACCTGTTTCACTGTCTACGCCATTGTTTGCAGCCCGCTCCATTTCCCTATGCACAGTTACCAAATTACTACTTTGAACGTCTGTTAATTCATTACACAGTGGTGCTGGCAAGCTACGCTCGTCGTCACTATTATTTCTCAGTTTACTTTGGAGCCTAGTGTTACGTTTTTCACACGCCATTATTGTCACAATATTTCACACGATAACACAGAAAAGCACAATTTGAAGAGCAAAAATAAGAGAACACATTAACATAGCACTGAAAATAATATGTAGTTAATTGCAGCTGCGAAATACTTTGTGCAAATCTACATGCAAGCCACAACTGTTTTACTGTACAACAATGAAAGACTGCAACTACAAAGGAGATTTTCTCTACAATTACGCGATAGCAATAAACAAAAGCTACACTAATTACACAAACTACAAGAAAAAAAATCAGAAGATTCCAGTGAGGTATCCTAGGCTAAGGGTCGACATATGAAACGTCCCCTTAGAAAAATTATACAAGACTGTGCTTAAACTGACACACAATATTTTGTTAGCGCAACGCAATCTGACTTTCAATAATCCCTACAAAAGAATGGGCCCTGACTAACATTAACCTATACGTTTCACAAATCACTTACCTCACAAAAATCTTCGCTACTCAAGCTACTGCAATACAGCGAGCGCCACTACTGCCAGCTAAGTAAAAGATTCAAAGTACTGAAGGCACTAACTACTGATAGGCATAGTTGGCAAATGAAAGATTTTGATAGAGAACAAACAATGTATTTACCTCAATAGTCATATTATATATAGCAGTTCATGACAAATTTCAAAACTCCGCCATCTCTCTCCCCACATCCACCACTGCTGGCGGCTCACCTCCAACTGCGCAACGCTACGCGCTGTTCACAGCCAGCTGCCTAACACTACAATGGCGAGTATTACAACAATGCAAAGCAGCCACAGACTGCACACAGCACAGCCAGTGATTTTCATACAGAGGTAGCGTTACCAATAAAAAAACCTAAACAGCCTACCTACAATTATGTTTCGCACTTGCGATTTTTAGCTTGATAGCAACTCTATATTTACTCGACGCGTTGGTAATTATACTGAACACACGTTTCATCGTTTCGTAAGTTGAGTTTGACAGCCTGGAACGGAATTCGCACTGGGTGAGGCGCCAGAGCTATCCGGATGCTTGTCAGTTCTCGCATAGAAGCCCCTTCTGAACCCTGGCAAGCGCACTTATGGAGAAAACCAGACAATAGTTATTGCAGTCGATTAGATCCCTGTCATTCGACTTCTCAGCTACAACAATTTTTGGAGGCTTCCAAATGTCCGGAACTATCCCGATTGTAAAGAAAATATTCACTTATGAAGTGCTCTGGTGTAACGTGTCTTCTAGTCCCGCGGCCTTTCTACTCTTCAATTCTGCCAGCACCAAGCCAACGTTCTCCTACATTTCAAGGGCCGTTTCGAGTCTAGTTGTCTGCTGAATATGTGATTGGATCGTCCTCACGGAGAACTTTGTTAAAAAAAAAAATTCTGATGTCTACCTCCATCCCAACGTAGCGCTCATAAAACTAGCGTTTTGATCCTCTTCGATAGAGGTCCTATAATTCGTCGTACAGGCAGTGTTGCACCATCATGGCTGGCCTAACGCTGACCCAGTGAGCCCTGTGGGGTTCGCTTGTTAGCAGATCCCGAGCAGCGATTGCGACTGAGGGGCTACATATTCCTGCGACAGTGGTGACTTCAGTGAGGGAGCCTCGGGTGACCTGAGATCTCCCGTGCAGTGGACTGTGTCCAACAGATAATCAAGGCAAGGACGACTCCAACACATATATTACAGTATTCTCTACAATATAAAACGTGACTATAGAGGTCAACTGTAAATACCAAGGTCTCATAGAGCCCGGTTCTCCCGAAGCACATCGGTCCAAAGGATGGGCGCCAAAGTCAGCTATCCTTGCGCAGCCACCACCTGCATTTATCAGTTGCGAGTGCACCAGTTTGCAATCGCCAGGCACTTCCAGGGTTCCAGCTGTCAGTCATTCTTGCTTCAGTCAGTAAGTGTCCATGGCCTTTACTTCATTTGCAGGTAACAACAATTTGCTCCCGTTCGGGATCTTGTGACCTGACATAGCGTTGCCATCTTTACGAGAAAAGTTCCAATAATCAATCTCCTGACGTTCCTAAAATGTTCACGTGTGCGCGCGTATATAGACTAAAGAACCAAGGAAACTGCTACACTTGCCTAATATCGTCTAGGGCCCGCGAGCAAGCACAAGTGCCGCAACACGACGTGGCATGGACTTGACTAACATCTGAATTAGTTCTGGAGGGAATTGACACCATGAACCTCGCAGTGATGTCCTTAAATCCGAAAGAGTACGAAGCGGCGGAGATCTCTTCTGAACAGCACGATGCAAGGCATTTCACATATGTGCAATAATGTCCATGTCTGCGGAGTTCGGTTACCAGCGGAAGTGTTTAAACTCAGAAGAGCGTTTCTAGAGCCACTCTGTAGCAGTTCTGGACATGTGGGGTCTCGCATTATCCTACTGAAATTACCCAAGTCCGTCAAAATGCACAAAGGACATGAATGGATGCTGGTGATCAGACAGGATGCTTACGTACGTGCCACCCGTCAGAGTCGTATCTAGACGTACCAGGGGTACCATGTCACTCCAACTGCACACGACCCACACCATTACAGAGCCTCTACCAACTTAAACAGTCCCCTGCTTACATGCAGAGTCCAAGGATTCATGAGTTTGTCTCAATATCCGTACACGTCCATCCGCTCTATACAATTTGAAACGAGACTCGTTAGAGCAGGCTACATATTTCCAGTCATCAACAGTCCAATGTCGGTGTGGACGGGCCCAGGCGAAGCGTAAGGCTTTGTCTCTTGCAGTCATCAAGGGTACACGAGTGGGCCTTCGGCGCCGAGAGCCCATATCAATGACGTTTCGTTGAATGGTTCGCACGCTGATACTTGTTGATGGCCCAGCATTGAATTCTTCAGCTGTTTGTGGAAGTGTTGCAGTTCTGTCACGTCGAACGTTTCTCTTCAGTCTTGTTGGTCCCGTTCTTGCAGGATCTTTTTCCGGCCGCAGCGATGTCGGTGATTTGATGTTTACCGGATTCCTGATATTCACGGTACACTCGTGAAATGGTAGTACGATAAAAATCTCCTCTTCATCGCTACCTCGGAGATGCTTTATCCCATTGCTCGTGTGCCGACTGTAACACCGCGGCCGAACTCACTTATATCTTGACAACCTGCCATTCTAGCAGCAATAACTGATCTAACAACTGCGCCAGACGCTTGTTGTCTTATATAGGCGCTTCCGACCGCTGCGCCGTATTCTGCCTGTTTACATATCCCTGTATTGGAATACGCATGCGTATACCAGTTTCTTTGGCGCTTTATTGTATATAAGCAATGCAAAATCCAGAAGGGGATGTAACAGTAACATGAAAAGGATAGTTGCTACTCACCATATAGCGGAGATGCTGACTCGCAGACAAAAAAAAAAAAAAAAAAAAAAAAAAAAAAGCACTCCGTCTTCAGGCCACAAGTGGCCCATCGGGACCATCGGATCGCCGTGTCATCCTCAGAAGAGGATACGGATAGGAGGGGCGTGTGGTCAGCACACCGCTCTCCCGGACGTTGTGATGGTTTTCTTTGACCGGAGCCGCAACTATTCGGTCGAGTAGCTCCTCGATTGGCATCACGAGGCTGAGTGCACCCCGAAAAATGGCAACAGCGCATGGCGGCTGGATGGTCACCCATACAAGCGCCGGCCACGCCCGACAGTGCTTAACTTCGGTGATCTCACGGGAACCGGTGTATCCACTGCGGCAAGGCCGTTGCCTTGTGAGTCGCAGACAGGCACAACAAAAAGACTTTCGGAATGTGCAAAAGTCGTACACATTAACAGTTTAGTTTCCGTCTCGCAAAAACCGGCAATATACATCCTGCACGCATTTCTGGCTCCAGCTGTCAGAGTCTTTGGTCATATATGTGTGTGATGTGTGTGTGTGTGTGTGTGTGTGAGAGAGAGAGAGAGAGAGAGAGAGAGAGAGAGAGAGAGAGGGAGGGAGGGGGGGAGGGAGGGAGAGAGAGAGAGAGAGAGAGAGAGAGAGAGAGAGAGAGAATGTGTCGATTTTCGACAAAGGCCTTGTTGGCGAAAGCTCATTTTCCGAGAATCTACTTGTTCTGACTTTCTGCGACTCAGCATCTCCGCTGTATGGTGAGGAGCGAGCATTCTGTTAATATACGAGGGGCCCACTTGTAATTCCAGCCCGCTTTGTAATATAATTCATGAAAAATGACCTGAAACGGTCGTCATATATAGAAGAGATTGTATCTTTGACACCACTGAACCAAAGATGTTGCCTGAGTGTCAGAATGGATTGTAAGTAGGAGCGCACGGAGCGCCGTGGCTGTTGCTGTTGCACTCTGTTATAGGTAGAACGTAAGACTTAAAGCTAGTGGCTAGTTGTTAGAGTTTAGTTGTTGGTCTATGGACCAGCATAATACAGTTTCTACAAAATGAAGTGATGAATGATATTGTCTGTGCTCACACAGAGCCAGTAAATGTTAGGTCGTAGTTATTTCTATGGAAGTGTAAAGTGTGGATTATTAATTTGTAAGGCTGTAAGTTTATCAAGAACTGAAATGATACTGATCGTTAACAAATATTGACAACGGCAATTAGAGAAGAGAAATGAATTGACACTGTAACTCAAATGGAAGGCAACTGGAACAAATTCGTAAGGTAATGAAATTTTTTATACACTCCTGGAAATTGAAATAAGAACACCGTGAATTCATTGTCCCAGGAAGGGGAAACTTTATTGACACATTCCTGGGGTCAGATACATCACATGATCACACTGACAGAACCACAGGCACATAGACACAGGCAACAGAGCATGCACAATGTCGGCACTAGTACAGTGTATATCCACCTTGCGCAGCAATGCAGGCTGCTATTCTCCCATGGAGACGATCGTAGAGATGCTGGATGTAGTCCTGTGGAACGGCTTGCCATGCCATTTCCACCTGGCGCCTCAGTTGGACCAGCGTTCGTGCTGGACGTGCAGACTGCGTGAGACGACGCTTCATCCAGTCCCAAACATGCTCAATGGGGGACAGATCCGGAGATCTTGCTGGCCAGGGTAGTTGACTTACACCTTCTAGAGCACGTTGGGTGGCACGGGATACATGCGGACGTGCATTGTCCTGTTGGAACAGCAAGTTCCCTTGCCGGTCTAGGAATGGTAGAACGATGGCTTCGATGACGGTTTGGATGTACCGTGCACTATTCAGTGTCCCCTCGACGATCACCAGTGGTGTACGGCCAGTGTAGGAGATCGCTCCCCACACCATGATGCCGGGTGTTGGCTCTGTGTGCCTCGGTCGTATGCAGTCCTGATTGTGGCGCTCACCTGCACGGCGCCAAACACGCATACGACCATCATTGGCACCAAGGCAGAAGCGACTCTCATCGCTGAAGACGACACGTCTCCATTCGTCCCTCCATTCACGCCTGTCGCGACACCACTGGAGGCGGGCTGCACGATGTTGAGGCGTGAGCGGAAGACGGCATAACGGTGTGCGGGACCGTAGCCCAGCTTCATGGAGACGGTTGCGAATGGTCCTCGCCGATACCCCAGGAGCAACAGTGTCCCTAATTTGCTGGGAAGTGGCGGTGCGGTCCCCTACGGCACTGCGTAGGATCCTACGGTCTTGGCGTGCATCCGTGCGTCGCTGCGGTCCGGTCCCAGGGCGACGGGCACGTGCACCTTCCGCCGACCACTGGCGACAACATCGATGTACTGTGGAGACCTCACGCCCCACGTGTTGAGCAATTCGGCGGTACGTCCACCCGGCCTCCCGCATGCCCACTATACGCCCTCGCTCAAAGTCCGTCAACTGCACATACGGTTCACATCCACGCTGTCGCGGCATGCTACCAGTGTTAAAGACTGCGATGGAGCTCCGTATGCCACGGCAAACTGGCTGACACTGACGGCGGCGGTGCACAAATGCTGCGCAGCTAGCGCCATTCAACGGCCAACACCGCGGTTCCTGGTGTGTCCGCTGTGCCGTGCGTGTGATCAATGCTTGTACAGCCCTCTCGCAGTGTCCGGAGCAAGTATGGTGGGTCTGACACACCGGTGTCAATGTGTTCTTTTTTCCATTTCCAGGAGTGTATTTAGTTTTAAGTATGCAACAACCCGATGTGTGGATTTCGCTCAATTTTACAATTTTGTCCCTCGAATGTAGGAACCACGTATTTTCCATCAGATTTAATGTATAGGTTGATTAAGTTTATCCGATTTGTAATATTTTGTGTATTTTGTCATCCTGATACATAGAAGCTAAATTCTGGAATCTGTTTTGTCAAACGATGTCAGTTTTTTCACATGTAACAATCCAAGTGTTTTTAATTATGACAGTAAGTGAGAATTCTAGAATACTTGATAAGTTCACTGATTTTTATATTAATGTAAAATATTCCATACCAGATTTTGTAAAGGTGAAACTTCATTTTGAATAAACTTTCAAACTGAAGCAGTCGGTCTTCGCATATCGCCTTGTCAGTACCTCATTCTCTTCCATGTCATGTTTATTTACATCCAATTAATATTTTTCTAAAACAAAATATTTTTCAATCAGAAAAGTACTAATGTTTGAAACAGTTTCAATGCAGGCAGCATTTGCACAGCGCCGAGCCAATATCGAGTATTTTCACTGAACATTTGCAATGTTATTAATTTATCAGCCAATCGACTGATATTGTTTGTATAAAACTATTTTACGGTCGGCATTGCACTTCGGAGTGCCGAGATTGAATATTTTGTATGCCTACTGTGGAGACAACAGAATACCAAGATAACATTCGTTTCAATTTTAGAGCTACGGAAAATTTATTTCATTCTTTATTTGCTCAGGGAATTTTATCAGTTTATTGCACAGGACCGTAGAACTCGGTGCTCACGAGACTGGGTAAATTTCAGAGGGTTTGATTTCATTATGGGCGTTACGTATTGGTTTTGCTCAATAACCAATGTCCACAGCTCGTGGTCTTGTGGCTAGCGTTGCTACCTCTTGATCACGGAGTCCCGGGTTCGATTCCCGGCCATGTTGAGGATTTTCTGTGCCAGGGGACTGCGTGTTTGTGTTGACATCATTCCAATATCAATCATGAAAGTGGCTAGATTGGACTGTGTACAGATTGGTAAAGGGTACGGGCGCTGATGGCCCGCAGATGAGCGCCCCACAAACCAAACATCATCATCATCATCAACAACACACCACAAAGTAAATCTGAATGACACAAACATTACGCATTTCATATTTATTAACAAAGAAACATACACATATTTTTGAAGGACAAGCAACAAACCACTGTTTCCCCATTCTGAGTCTAATTCACGAAATAATCGTACAAACTGTCAACAGATGTTCGTATGACCATGTGCTGCACGGAAGATGGCATTCTGGTCAACGGACAACCACGTCAACGATGACGTCAGGACACCTATCAAAGGGGTAGTGTTTGCCACGTAGTCCCACATCCACAATCGCTGCGTACACAGTCACAGACGCTGCAGTATGGCACAGAGAATACGCCTACCAGGCTCTCCACGGTGGGGGCAGCATCCACCGGACGTGTTGTATCGAGACAAACGGTGTACAGAAGGCTTCAGCAGAGTGGTCTTTATTGTCGGAGACCTGCTGTACGTACAAGTCTGACGCGTCTTCACAGAAGGTAACGTATCCACAGATGAGACCAAATGTAATCTGGACAGTGATTCTCGAAGGATTCCATCTGGAGGGAAGGAGGACACGATTTCGGGACCCAACCATTATGGAAAGGGACTGATATCGAACATGATCCCTAATGGAATGGGCAGGGATTATGTTGACCACTCGAACACCTCTTCATGAAATTCTACTCTTATGTCGGCAAGGTTTAACTGCTGCCAGGTACCGTGACGAGATCTTTGGACATCATGTGCGGTTGTTCCAGACCTCGTATTATTGGAGGATAATGCTCGACCTCATAGAGAACGGGTGGTAGATGTTTTTTCTGGAAACTGAAGATACTGCACACACGGCATGGCCTGCTCGCTCTCTCGATTTGAACCCAATAGAGTACGCCTGGGATGCACCAGGGACACGGGTTGCAACAGGTGAGCATCCACCAATTACTCTCCAAGACTCGCGAGCAGAGCTGCAGGAAGAGTGGGCGTAACTGCCTCAACAATTCACAGCACACCTTGTCGTTTCTCAGACATGCATTGCTGCCAGATGCGGTCACATCCCATACACAGCGTATTAACCAGTTGTCTGAATGTCTGCGTATATTCGTTAAGTTGTAAAAAACGAAGAACATTTCTATCTACGGTTACGCATGTTGCATTTGTTTAAGTTCTGTATCCTTTGTATTGTTTCTACTTTACTATCACCGGATTATGTTCTGTGGCAAAATAAACGCAACCTTGCTAAATTTCAGTTTGTTGTTTTAATTTTGGACACCAGTATAAGGCTCTACCAACGCACTATATATATACCCCATGAACAATGGACCTTGCCGTTCGTGGGGAGGTTTGCTCACAATGAAGGGGTATCTGTTGAGAGGCCAGACAAACTTGTGGTTCCTGAAGAGGGGCAGCAGCCTTTTCAGTAGTTGCAGGGGCAACAGTCTGGATCATTGACTGGTCTGGCCTTGTAACACTAACCAAAACGGCCTTGCCGTGTTAGTACTGTGAACGGCTGAAAGCAAGGGGAAACTACAGCAGTAATTTTTCCCGAGGGCATGCAGCTTTACTATATGGTTAAATGAGGATGGCGTCCTCTTGGGTAAAATATTCCGGAGGTAAAATAGTCCCCCATTCGGTTCTCCGGGCGGGGACTACTCAAGAGGACGTCGTTATCACGAGAAAGAAAAGTGGCGTTCTACGGATCGGAGCGTGGAATGTCAGATCCCTTAATCGGGCAGATAGGTTAGAAAATTTAAAAAGGGAAATGGATAGGTTAAAGTTAGATATAGTGGGAATTAGTGAAGTTCGGTGGCAAGAGGAACAAGACTTCTGGTCAGGCGAATACAGGGTTATAAATACAAAATCAAATAGGGGTAATGCAGGCGTAGGTTTAATAATGAATAAAAAAGAGGAGTACGGGTAAGCTACTACAAACAGCATAGTGAACGCATTATTGTGGCCAAGATAGACACAAAGCCCACGCCTACTACAGTAGTACAAGTTTATATGCCCACTAGCTCTGCAGATGACGACGAAATTGAAGAAATGTATGATGAAATAAAAGAAACTACTCAGAGACTGAAGGGAGACGAAAATTTAATAGTCATGGGTGATGGATTTCGGTAGCAGGAAAAGGGAGAGGCGGAAACGTAGTAGGAGAATATGGATTAGGGGTAAGAAATGAAAGAGGAAGCCGCCTGGTAGAATTTTGTACAGACCACAATTTAATCATAGCTAACACTTGGTTTAAGAATCATGAAAGAAGGTTGTATACATGGAAGAATCCTGGAGATACTGACGGGTTTCAGATAGATTATATAATGGTAAGACAGAAATTTAGGAACCAGGTTTTAAATTGTAAGACATTTCCAGGGGCAGATGAGGATTCTGACTACAATATCTTGGTTATAAACTGTAGATTAAAACTGAAGAAACTGCAAAAAGGTGGGAATTTAAGGAGATGGGACCTGGATAAACTGAAAGAACCAGAGGTTGTACAGAGTTTCAGGAAGAGCATCAGGGAACATTTCACAGGAATGGGGGAAAGAAATACAGTTGAAGAAGAATGGGTAGCTTTGAGGGATGAAGTAGTGAAGGCAGCAGATGATCAAGTAGGTAAAAAGACGAGGGCTAGTAGAAATCCTTGGGTAACAGAAGAAATATTGAATTTAATTAATGAAAGGAGAAAATATAAAAATGCAGTTAATGAAACAGTCAAAAAGGAATACAAACGTCTCAAAAATGAGATCGACAGGAAGTGCAAAATGGCTAAGCAGGGATGGCTAGAGGACAAATGTAAGGATTTAGAGGCCTATCTCACTAGGGGTAAGATAGATACTGCCTACAGGAAAATTAAAGAGACCTTTGGAGATAAGAGAAAGACTTGTATGAATATCAAGAGCTCAGATGGAAACCCAGTTCTAAGCAAAGAAGGGAAAGCAGAAAGGTGGAAGGAGTATATAGAGGGTCTATACAAGGGCGATGTACTTGAGGACAATATAATGGAAATGGAAGAGGATGTAGATGAAGATGAAATGGGAGATATGATACTGTGTGAAGAGTTTGACAGAGCACTGAAAGACCTGAGTCGAAACAAGGCCCCCGGAGTAGACAACATTCCATTGGAACTACTGACGGCCTTGGGAGAGCCAGTCCTGACAAAACTCTACCATCTGGTGAGCAAGATATATGAGACAGGCGAAATACCCTCAGACTTCAAGAAGAATGTAATAATTCCAAGCCCAAAGAAAGATGGTATCGACAGTTTAATAAATCACGGCTGCAAAATACTAACGCGAATTCTTTACAGACGAATGGAAAAACTAGTTGAAGCCGACCTTAAGGTAGATCAGTTTGGATTCCGTAGAAATATTGGAACACGTGAGGCAATACTGACCCTACAACTTATCTTAGAAGGTAGATTAAGGAAAGGCAAGTAGTCAAGTTCGGTGGCAGGAGGAACAAGACTTTTGGTCAGGCGTACTAGCATTTGTGGACTTAGAGAAAGCTTTTGACAATGTTAATTGGAATACTCTCTTTCAAATTCTGAAGGTGGCAGGGGTAAAATACAGAGAGTGAAAGGCTTTTTACAATTTGTACAGAAACCAGATCTCAGTTATAAGAGTCGAGGGACATCAAAGGGAAGCAGTGGTTAGGAAGGGAGTGAGACAGAGTTGTAGTTCTCCCCGATGTTATTCAATCTGTATATTGAGCAAGCAGTGAAGGAAACAAAAGAAAAATTCGGAGTAGGTATTAAAATCCATGGAAAAGAAATAAAAACTTTGTGGTTCGCCGATGACATTGTAATTCTGTCAGAGACAGAAAAGGACTTGGAAGAGCAGTTGAACGGAATCGAAAGTGTCTTGAAGGGAGGATATAAGATGAACATCAACAAAAGCGAAACGAGGATAAGGAATGTAGTTGAATTAGGTCGGGCGATGCTGAGGGAAATGAGACACTTAAAGTAGTAAAGGAGTTTTGCTATTTGGGGAGCAAAATAACTGATGATGGTCGAAGTAGAGAGGATATAAAATCTAGACTGGCAATGGCAAGGAAAGCGTTTCTGAAGAAGAGAAATTTGTTAACATCGAGTATAGATTTAAGTGTAAGGAAGTTGCTTCTGAAAGTATTTGTATGGAGTGTAGGCATGTATGGAAGTGAAACATGGACGATAAATAGTTTAGACAAGAAGAGAATAGAAGCTTTCGAAATGTGGTGCTACAGAAGAATGCTGAAGTTTAGATGGGTAGATCACATAACTAATGAGGAGGTATTGAATAGGATTGGGAAGAAGAGAAGTTTGTGGCACAACTTCACTAGAAGAAGGGATCGGTTGGTAGGACATGTTCTGAGGCATCAAGGGATCACCGATTTAGTATTGGAGGGCAGCGTGGAGAGTAAAAATCGTAGAGTGAGACCAAGAGATGAATACACCCAGCAGATTCAGAAGGATGTAGGTTGCAGTAGGTACTGGGAGATGAAGAAGCTTGCAGAGGATATCAGTAGCATGGAGAGCTGCATCAAACCAGTCTCAGGACTGAAGACAAGAACAATATATATACATATACATATATATATATATATATATATATATATATATATATACTGACCTCCCGATTATATCCCATAAACTTTCGATGGACTTCATGTCGGGTGATTTGGGCGGTCAAATCATTCGCTCGCATTGTCCAGAATGTTCTTCAAACCAATCGCAAACGATTGTGGCCTGGTGGCACGTCTAATTGTCATCCACACAAATTCCATCGTTGTTTTGGTATATGAAATCAGTGAATGGCTTCAAATGGTCTCCAAGTAGCTGCACATAATCATTTTCAAAAATAACCGGTTCAATTGGACCAGAGGACGCAGTCCCTTCCATGTAAACGCAGCCCATACCATTATGGAGCCACCGGCAGCTTGCACAATGTCTTGTTGACAACTTGGGTTTATGGCTTCGTGGGGTTTGCGCCACACTCGATCATTACCATGAGCTCATACTAACTGAAATCTGAACTCATCTGATCAAGCCACTGTTCTTCCAGTCGTCTGTGGGCCAGCTGACAAGGTCACGAGCCCAGGAGAAGTGCTGCAGGCCATGTCGTATTGTTAGTAAAGGCACTCACTCGCATCGCTCATCTGCTGCCGTAGCCCCTTAACGCCTAATTTCACCGCACTGTCCTGTCGGAAACGTTCGTCGTACGTGTCACATTGATTTCTGTCGTTATTTGACAACTCTTAGTAAACACAGGTGCTGTCGACCTTTAAGTGAAGGCCATCGGCCACTGCGTTGTCCGTTGTGAGAGGTAATGCCTGAAAATTAGCATTCCCGGCACAATCTTGACACTGTGTATCTCGGAATGCTGAATTTCCTAACAGTTTCCGAAGTGGAATCTCCTAAGCGTCTAGCTCCAACTACCATTTCACCTCAAAGTCTTTTAATTGCCATCGTGCGCCCATTATCATTCGGATATCTTTTCGTATGAATCACCTACGTGGAAATTACAGCTCTGCCCTTTCATACATTGTATGCGTGATATTACCACCATCTGTATTTGTACATGTCGCTATTCCATGCCTTTTGGCACCTCATTGTATATAGAGGAAACACTGCAGTTACATTGATGTCTTACCTATTCCAAGAATCGTTGGTCTGATCATTGGGGATAACCCTTACCCGGAATATCTTTTCAAACTCCAACAGCGACAGTAATTAGTACATTACAGCGGAATTCACTGTTCCACAAATCACGCTGTAGTGCTCTGTCGAGTACGGAAGCAACACATACTAGACACGGCGGAAGACGGTCCATTAAATGCGATTCTTAAAGACCAGGAGTTAGCGAAGTTTATAAGTAACACGGCAAAAAATGGTTCAAATGTCTCTGAGCACTATGGGACTTAACATCTGTGGTCATCAGTCCCCTAGAACTTAGAACTACTTAAACCTAACTAACCTAAGGACATCACACACATCCATGCCCGAGGCAGGATTCGAACCTGCGACCGCAGCAGTCGCGCGGCTCCGGACTGAGCGCCTAGAACCGCTAGACCACCGCGGCCGGCAGTAACACGGCAGATTCCACTTGTAATCAGTTGCATACTCAATATTTTTTTAACCTCAGGCGGTCCTCAGAGAGAGTTGTGTGCGAATTACACATCTACTGCAGGTGAGAGTGTTACAGACGATTACTTTATTCCACATTAATTCGCTGACTGCGAATTGCATTACATCAGCTGTATTATTTAAAGATCCACAACCCAACAGCGACATATGAATGCGTCAGGCTGGGACTCGTAACCGGATTTCCCACTTATCGCGAGCTGTAGTCTTGAGTCGGTCTGGGAAGGGTGCACGGATAGCCGAAGTGGTTAAGTCGACCGCTAGCGGTAAGTCGGATATCCGGATTCGAGTCCCAGTCCGCGATAATTTCCATGTGCTGCTGTTGGGTTGCAAATGTATTCATAACACAGCTAATAAAGTATTGACAATCGGCGAATTAATTTCGAAGTATTTTGCACGGGTGTGAATCGTCAACAGTGTTCTTTCACTTATGCGCTTAAGGATTGTTATTAACGGTGTGGTGCTTGCCGTCAACAGTGGCTTATGAAGAACTGGGTAGTACGTCAGCCAGGCATACGATAGCCATCCCTGTATAGTTCACAATGGAAAAATTCCCATCTCTGCCGCGTTCGAGCGATGAAAGAATCACTAGCGACTAATGAAAATTTGTGCCGAAGTCGGGATTCGAACCCTGGTCAACTGCTTACTCGGCAGATGGACTGATCATCTAAGCCACCTTGGCGCGGTAGTTCAACTGAACTGCACGGACTACCCAATAACGCCACCCCCTCCCCACCCCCATCCCCACCCCCATCCCCACCCCCACGGCGTTCAAATGACTATTTGTCGCACAGAACCAAAATAGTGGCCCACATCCCCTTTCCCTCTTGTTGCTCGTCGGATCACCCGAAGTTCTGCACGAGGTCGGGCGAAAAGTGCTCGGCGTTGAATGATCGTATTACCACCCAGGGTGCATGTACAGGTTGTTCGGAAGTTCCCTTTACAGACTTCCAGCACTTGTAGAGGGGAGTGAGTACATAATACTTTTGAACGGGAACCTATGTCGGGAAACGTCTTCCAACGACGCTACAGAGCGTCAAAGTTATAGGCGCTGTTTCCTGTAAATATATGTACACACAGGGTGATTCCGTGATGATGTTACAAACTTTCAGGGATGGTGGAGACGGATAAATGTATCAATTTGAGGTAACGGTCTCTGTACAGGAAACGAACGAGTCGAAAGTTACATCCGAAAACTGTCCTGATACCTCTGACAGTGGAATACTGTTGATAATACTGTAGGCTGGCCAACTTTCAGAGGTGGTAAGATGGATCAAAATAAGAAAAAAGTCTAGTGAGTTTGCTCGCTAGAGTGCATCCCTTAAGAGCTATGAGCGCTTGAGCATTTGTTCAAGAGAGGAAATGTGTTTCACGCTAGCGAAGATGTACAAGTGCCCATAGCTCTTCGGGCATGCATTTGAGAACCCATGTTTACCAGACTTTTTTTTTATTTTGGTCCCACTACCACCTCTGAAAGTTGCCTACCCTATATTCTTAGCAACAACGGTACCAGTACGTGTATTCCACTGTGAAAGGTATCAGAATGATTTTTGCATGTAACGTTCGTTTCCGAACCGGGGACCCTTATTTCAAATTGAAACATTTATCCGTGTCCACCATCATTGAAAGATTGTAACATAATCACGGAATCACCTAGTAACGCCGGACCCTGTAAATTCGACGCTCTGTAGCATTGTTGGATGACGTTTCCGGACTTGGGTTTCTTTTCAAAATATTATGTACTCACTCCGCTCTACAAGTTCTAGAAGCCTGTAACGACAATTTCCGAACACCCTGTAGATTACCGGGTAATTGTACCGTTACTGCTCCATCGCATTGTTCTGTACGTCTCCGAGTAGCACCGAGTAATGAATGTGTCTGTCGTTGATTCATGGCATGTTCTGTCATGGGACACTGTAAATCCTACACAACAGTGTCACCTTAGGGACAAATAAAGTAAACAAAACCTGCATCATGACTTCCTAGTAATCAGGCTCATCTTCCTTGTTTCCCTAAAGGAAATAAATGTACATGTAAATAAACAGCACAGTGCGTGTACACTTGTACACATATTAGTTGTAAATAAGTCGCAAAACAGTATTGTTAGACAAAGCGGTAGACAAGTTTACTTCCATAACTCCTTAAGTTGGCTTCTCCGACCCCAGGTGCCCTGCCACAAATTGTTTAGAGGTGAATTCTCTACGTCCTGTTACATTTTTGCACGCTCTTACGGGAACACCCTGTATGTGAATGATGTCTTTTTTTACGGACATGTCCGAAAGTCTGTATTGCGTTGTGCTTGTGACTGAAGGAAGGAGTGTCCTGGAAACCAGAGGCGGACCTGGCTAATCAGGATGCAGGATAGATCCTTCTCTTCAGCTCGGTAAGGACGGTACAAGGAAGCGAAACAAAAGACATCGACAACACCATGTCGGCACTGTTCTGCACAGTTTCGCATACCCTTTGGCTGCAGGACAGCGTCAGTACTACTGCCGCGTCAAAAAAACGTGGCATAACGTGTAGTTAACATAACGTCAGGCACAAAGATCAAATATAAATAGTGATTCCTAAGGACAGAGTATTTCTCATCACACTCAGAAATGTTGATCTGTGATTGAATAGAAGGGTAGACAATCGTTTCTGAAAATGCGCGAGAAATCAGCGATGAATGTAAATTCTGTATCCCAGATTCCTGATGGGGGCAAATGTCGCCTCTTCTCTCTCCCTTCTTCAGAGGGGTGAAAAAGTCCAGTAGTGTCGAAGTAATTATTCCGTCAGTGCGCGCCTTTTAAGCAGAACGAAATCAGGATAACCGATTTGATGCTCGAGTGATTTACGCTCATGCAACAGAGCGTCGAAAGCGAGCAGTTTTCCGTCTCTATGCACAAGACTGCAGCCTGGGTGCAGCAGGGTTTCCACTGTAGGCTCGCGCGGCCCTTGTCGGATGGGGGCGCCCCTGGCACGGCGACGACCCGCGACGCTGCGGCAGCGCGAGGCGCGCATACCTGCCGGGGGCGGGTCGGCACCGCAGCCGCCGCCGCCGCCGCCGCCGCCGCCGCGCTCTGCAGCCATCCCGCCGGACTCCCCCAGGCCACCGCTGCCCCACTTCTCAACTCGGAAAGGAAACCACAGCTATTGACTGAGTGTCAGAACTATTTTTTCGCCCTGCGTACACGCGATCTTGCAAATAACAGGATGCAGATGAACATGTAGATTTAGCCTTCTTATACACTGAAGAGCAAAAGATACTAGTACACCTAACTCATATCGTCTAGGGCACCAGAAAGCACGCAGAACTGCCACAACACGACGTGCTACGGACTCGACTAATGTCTGAAGTAGTGCTGGAGGGAACTGACATCATGAATCCTGCAGGGCTGTCCATGAATCCGTAGGAGTACGAGTGGGTGGAGATCTCTTCTGAAAAGCACGTTGCAAGGCATCCCATATAGGCTCTATAATGTTCCTGTCTCGAGAGTTTGGAGGCCATCGGAAATGTTTAAGCTCAGAAGAGTGTTCCTGGAGCCACTCTGAAGCAATTCGCGACGTGTGGGGGGTCGCAATGTCCTGCTGGAATTGTCCAAGTCCGTAGGAATGCACAATTGACATGAATGGATGCAGGTGATCAGACAGGGCGCTTCATCGCTACTTCCGAGATGCTTTGTCCCATCGCTCGAGCGCCGACTATAACACCTCGTTTAAACTTATTTACATCTTCATAATCTTCTATTGCAACAGCAGTAACCTATCTAACAAATGCGCCAGACTCTTTTTGTCTTACATAGGCGTTGCGGAGTTTAGCGCAATATTCTGCCTGTTTGCATATCTCTGTATTTGGATACGCTTGCCTATACCACTTTCTTATGCGCTTCAATGTATTTATGTAGGACTGCGTTCGATACTGTATACATCATCGACTACTAACCAAGACACGACATACGGAGTTCCGAAATGTGGGATTGTATAGATCAATATTTTGCTAATAGTATCCATACGTTTTACTAGACGCCGAATGTTGTGCAGAAATGATAGTAACATTTAGTGTATCCCAAGGAAGCGCAATAACACCTCTTAATATAGACTTGATAGGTCATAACGTTATGCTTTAATGCGTGTTGTTTCTCCTTTGGAACGTAATACAATAGCGACTGTGTGTGACATACGAGTAGCGTTCAACAAGTAATGCAACACATTCTTGTTCCCGGCCAGTTTCGGTTGAGAAAATGCGGAATTTGGTATGGGACATCGTGGCATATTCCCCCTTCAGCCCCTATAGTTTCGTGAAGTTGCGATAGATGGCAGCGCTATACGTAGCCTTCAAAATGGCGACTGTAACGGATGAGCGTTCCAAGCAAAGAGGTGTCATTGAGCTTCTTTCGGCGGAAAACGAGACCATCGCAGATATTCATAGGCGCTTACAGGATGTGTGGGGACTTGGTATCGAACCGAAGCACGACGAGTCGTTGGGCGAGGCGTCCGTCATCATCGCAACGAGGTCTCCAAACCTGTCCCACCTCCCGCGTGCCAGCCAGCCACACACAGCTGTGACTCCAGTAACGTTGCAAAATGCGGACACTCTCACTCGACGTGACCGACGGGTCGCAGCCAGACAACTCGCTGTCGGGGTACTCGGGGGTGTGTGCCTCTGGGTTCCTCACCGCCTGAGAGGAGACGATCAGGAGCAACGAAGAACCAGATGTGAAGATTTTCTTGCGCGTTACGAATCTGATAGTGACACGTCTTGTCGAACATCGTAACACGTGATAAAAGATGCGTTCATCATTTCGAACTGGAACCAAAACGGCAACTCATGGAGTGGCGCTACACCACCTCTCCTCCGAAGAAAAAGTTCAAGCCGCAACCTCAGCCAATAGAGTCATAGCGACGATCTTCTGGGACTCTTAAGTGGTTATTCTGTGTGATGTCCTCCCTTATAGTAGAGCAATCAACTGTGAAGTGTATTTTGCTGGCCTCCGGAAATTGACGAAGCGACTTCAGCCTTTTCATCGCCACAAAAATGTAAACGGACAGCGCAAGGCATTACACAAGTTTACGCAACAGAGAGAAGCTCACAAAATTTCATTTGACAGTTCTCCCTCATCCTCACAGCACAGATCCCACACCTTCGGATTTCCATTTTTTTTTTAGCCCAATAATGGATGCACTCCGGAGGAAGCAGTACGTGGATGATGTGGAGGTTACTGACGCACCGAGACGTTCGCTCAACGTCGAGTTGTACCACGCGGGCATATAGATCCTCCCAATCAGGTGGCGTATGGTCACTGCATTGAAAGGAGATTATGTTGAACAAATGGGTTTTTTAGCCAAATGAGTGGGGAATAATACGGTGTATTGGAATCCTGGATAACATCAACCTTCTTTCACAAATATAGTGTTTCTTTACTTACTGAACGCCCCCCATAAATTCGACAAGTTCTTACTGTGAGCGTAGAAGCTGTGGGGGTTGGGGCGGGAGGAGGGGAATTAGAGCGGCAGTTTTATGCCGCAGAGCACGTGCCTGGCACTTGTTACGGGGCCGTGGCGAGCGGCTAGCGATTATGGTGCCTTCCAAAAACCCGAGCGGGAGCTTGGGGCCGAGTTTGCGCGCTTGGAGAAGTTATGTGACAGAGACAAGTTGATAGAAACGGAACTAAGAGTGACACAAACGTGCGAGATGGCACTCATAGACAGAAAATTATGTAAAATTAAATTATCTACAAGCACCACAAAAATGTACACTCCTGGAAATGGAAAAAAGAACACATTGACACCGGTGTGTCAGACCCACCATACTTGCTCCGGACACTGCGAGAGGGCTGTACAAGCAATGATCACACGCACGGCACAGCGGACACACCAGGAACCGCGGTGTTGGCCGTAGAATGGCGCTAGCTGCGCAGCATTTGTGCACCGCCGCCGTCAGTGTCAGCCAGTTTGCCGTGGCATACGGAGCTCCATCGCAGTCTTTAACACTGGTAGCATGCCGCGACAGCGTGGACGTGAACCGTATGTGCAGTTGACGGACTTTGAGCGAGGGCGTATAGTGGGCATGCGGGAGGCCGGGTGGACGTACCGCCGAATTGCTCAACACGTGGGGCGTGAGGTCTCCACAGTACATCGATGTTGTCGCCAGTGGTCGGCGGAAGGTGCACGTGCCCGTCGACCTGGGACCGGACCGCAGCGACGCACGGATGCACGCCAAGACCGTAGGATCCTACGCAGTGCCGTAGGGGACCGCACCGCCACTTCCCAGCAAATTAGGGACACTGTTGCTCCTGGGGTATCGGCGAGGACCATTCGCAACCGTCTCCATGAAGCTGGGCTACGGTCCCGCACACCGTTAGGCCGTCTTCCGCTCACGCCCCAACATCGTGCAGCCCGCCTCCAGTGGTGTCGCGACAGGCGTGGATGGAGGGACGAATGGAGACGTGTCGTCTTCAGCGATGAGAGTCGCTTCTGCCTTGGTGCCAATGATGGTCGTATGCGTGTTTGGCGCCGTGCAGGTGAGCGCCACAATGAGGACTGCATACGACCGAGGCACACAGGGCCAACACCCGGCATCATGGTGTGGGGAGCGATCTCCTACACTGGCCGTACACCACTGGTGATCGTCGAGGGGACACTGAATAGTGCACGGTACATCCAAACCGTCATCGAACCCATCGTTCTACCATTCCTAGACCGGCAAGGGAACGTGCTGTTCCAACAGGACAATGCACGTCCGCATGTATCCCGTGCCACCCAACGTGCTCTAGAAGGTGTAAGTCAACTACCCTGGCCAGCAAGATCTCCGGATCTGTCCCCAATTGAGCATGTTTGGGACTGGATGAAGCGTCGTCTCACGCGGTCTGCACGTCCAGCACGAACGCTGGTCCAACTGAGGCGCCAGGTGGAAATGGCATGGCAAGCCGTTCCACAGGACTACATCCAGCATCTCTACGATCGTCTCCAATGCAGCCTGCATTGCTGCGAAAGGTGGATATACACTGTACTAGTGCCGACATTGTGCATGCTCTGTTGCCTGTGTCTATGTGCCTGTGGTTCTGTCAGTGTGATCATGTGATGTATCTGACCCCAGGAATGTGTCAATAAAGTTTCCCCTTCCTGGCACAATGAATTCACGGTGTTCTTATTTCAATTTCCAGGAGTGTATATAATAGTTTAAAAGTTAATGTTATCTAAAAAAACTGTAAATTTATGAAAGTTAAAAAGCTAATATCTCGGCATTGCGTTGGCCTATTAACAAGAACAAAGTGTTACGGATGCGGCTCGTAGAGTTGCATCGAGAAATTATAGTCGATTTAGCAGAATATGTACCATTTTTAAATGAGAGGTCGGAAAATGGGATTATACGGGGAGAAACAGTGTTTTTGGTAATAAATAAATTTAAAGAGTCGAAACTAGTGGCAGCATTCCAAAGTCTGAAGAGGAAGGTGAGTAATTAAGTATATATTTTGTTTGTTTATTTATGTTTAGTATCAAAATCTGAGAAAAACAAAATCACGCCACAAGAACATTATTTGTGAAAAAACGGTGGCAGATACAAAAAATTGGACTTCAGATTGTTATTGTCCGGAAAATTTCCGTATTTTACAATGTGTCATATGTGTTTTTGTGTTTGGTTTTAGAATATTCGTAGTTGCTTTGTCAAACATAATTTTGAGTTCGGCAGTCGTTTCGAGGGTGCATGGGGTGGAGTTTTCGAGGTTTCGAGGGTGGAGTTTGAGCGACGCTAAGAGCAGGACGTGCCGTGCACTGGGGGTAGTAGTGGGTTGGTAGCCACGTCTGCGGACAACTATGTATGTAGCGACATTCGAAAACGATCAAGATGAGCATAATATAGTGGCTTAGGACAGCAGACAACACTGTATTTTGTAAACTGTGAACAGACTGTCGAGTGCCGTGATCGCGACATATGAATTTTATAGTGAAGTGTCGTAGCATCAGTTATTAATGGCCGCCCTTACGTAAAAGCCCCTCAGACTGCATTTCAAGTGTTTAGTCAACATACTGAAGACTTTCGTGCAAAAATAGAAATACATTACTTGTTCAAATTATAAATGAACATGAGTGACTCAATATTTTTTTATATTTCACCGTAATACCTGCGTGCATTTTTTTATATTTTATTTTGGCTTAAAAATTGAGTTTACGACAGGTGTGAACTGGCACCCTATTACGAAAGACGAAGTCAGCCACATCTCTGGGCCTCTCAATTAAACTGAGTGTTGAGCGTAACAATTATATATATTTTCGTCCCTTAGAACGTGGGGGCTCGAGCTAACTGTTAACTCTACAGAGCGTAGTGCCTAGTACCGTCGTATTACTAAGTTTCCGGAGGCGTGTGGCACTTGATATCTACACAGAGGTCACGCAGCTACCGTAAGTTACGTGTTGATATTTTGTGGGCGTAGAGCTGGTGCCCTGCAGGGTCCCTTATGTGTTCCATTGGCTTCAGATCAGTCGAATTTTGCAGCTAAGTCAGCAGCATCAGTTAAATATCGTGCTACGCAAACCAAGTGACTTAATTCAGGACTTGTGGCACCAGCAGCTGCCCTGCCGGAAGATATCAACATCAACCATAAACATTAACGTTCGTGTAGTCCATATCTGTCACGGTGCCTTATTTTGCTACCTCACCCCCCCCCCCCACCCTCCTTCATCGAGAAGGCCAGGTGAATGCCCCCACTTCTCCCATGATATGGCGCACGTTTTCAGCAATCATTCGCTTGGATGACAGCGACTCCGGTCAAGACATGATTACGTTACTAGGTGACATGTCTTCATTGACCAATGTTTCAATTTCATTGATCTTATGCTGACTGCAGTCATAAGTGACAATGTCACTGAATTAACATGATAACGAGCAGGATCGGCTGCTGCAGAGCCTGTGTTCATCAATGAATGCTGTACAGTATTGAACCTGCACTAGCATTGTATTCTACCTTCAAATCTGCCACGCCGGCCGCGGTGGTCTCGCGGTTTTAGGCGCGCAGTTCGGAACCGTGCGACCGCTACGGTCGCAGGTTCGAATCCTGCCTCGGGCATGGATGTGTGTGATGTCCTTAGGTTAGTTAGGTTTAAGTAGTTCTAAGTTCTAGTGGACTGATAACCACAGCAGTTGAGTCCCATAGTGCGCAGAGCCATTCGAACCAACCAAATCTGCTACAACCGCCACCTACCCTGCTTCATAGAGCAGACAAACCTCCGACCTCACAGGTCTGTTATAGGGTCTGGATGTCCAACACGTTGTCGCCTACAAGTGATTCCACTGAACTTCGGTTAGTTTCCACGCATCGTCATGACAGTATCACGAAAATAACCGACCAGCTTCGCCGTTTCCAAACTGCTCGTTCACAGCTACAGGGCCATAACAATCTATCCCGTATCAAAGTCGCTTATATCAATGAATCTCTGCATTTTCGGCCCTTATCGTCCAATATAATGATGCGCCATTCGTCATTTCTCCTCTTGTACACTTCCTGTGGCTCATTATGTACCTCCAGTGCCACGAGTTGGCAATCAGGCTCGTGGTGGGTAATGGTTATATTGTGCTGGTTCGTCAGCAAACATAAATGATGTGTCACAAAGGAAAGCAGTGCTTTAAGAATGTTAGTTGAAGATAATGTTATTTATAAGAGAGTAAAGTCGTTGCACTATCGTAAAATAATACGGCAACACAATGACAAAATTTCCACCTGGTATAAACGAATGCCAACTCTTATTAAAGGTCGATAAATGCAACTTATGTCACCAATAGATAAGCATTGTGCCGGCCGGTGTGACCGAGTGGGTCTAGGCGCTACACTCTGGAACCGCGGGACCACTACGGTCGCAGGTTCGAATCCTGCCTCGGGCATGGATGTGTGTGATGTCCTTAGGTTAGTTAGGTTTAACTAGTTCTAAGTACTAGGGGACTAATGACCTCAGCAGTTGAGTCCCATAGTGCTCAGAACCATTTGAACCATTTGAACCACTGTTGTTGTTGTTGTTGTGGTCCTCAGTCCTGAGACTGGTTTGATGCAGCTCTCCATGCTACTCTATCCTGTGCAAGCTTTTTCATCTCCCAGTACCTACTGCAACCTACATCCTTCTGAATCTGCTTTGTGTATTCATCTCTTGGTCTCCCTCTACGATTTTTACCCTCCACGCTGCCCTCCAATACTAAATTGGTGATCCCTTGATGCCTCAGAACATGTCCTACCAACCGATCCCTTCTTCTGGTCAAGTTGTGCCACAAACTTCTCTTCTCCCCAATCCTATTCAATACTTCCTCATTAGTTATGTGATCTACCCATCTAATCTTCAGCATTCTTCTGTAGCACCACATTTCGAAAGCTTCTATTCTCTTCTTGTCCAAACTGGTTATCGTCCATGTTTCACTTCCATACATGCCTACACTCCATACAAATACTTTCAGAAATGACTTCCTGACACTTAAATCTATACTCGATGTTAACAAATTTCTCTTCTTCAGAAACGCTTTCCTTGCCATTGCCAGTCTACATTTTATATCCTCTCTACTTCGACCATCATCAGTTATTTTGCTCCCCAAATAGCAAAACTCCTTTACTACTTTAAGTGTCTCATTTCCTAATCTAATTCCCTCAGCATCACCCGACTTCATTAGACTACATTCCATTATCCTTGTTTTGCTTTTGTTGATGTTCATCTTATATCCTCCTTTCAAGACACTGTCAATTGCATTCAACTGCTCTTCCAAGTCCTTTTCTGTCTCTGACAGAATTACAATGTCATCGGTGAACCTCAAAGTTTTTATTTCTTCTCCATGAATTTTAATACCTACTCCGAATTTTTCTTTTGTTTCCTTTACTGCTTGCTCAATATACAGATTGAACATCATCGGGGAGAGGCTACAACTCTGTCTCACTCCCTTCCTAACCACTGCTTCCCTTTGATGTCCCTCGACTCTTATAACTGACATCTGGTTTCTGTACAAATTGTAAATAGCCTTTCGCTCCCTGTATTTTACCCATACCACCTTCAGAATTTGAAAGAGAGTATTCCAGTCAACATTGTCAAAAGCTTTCTCTAAGTCTACAAATGCTAGAAACGTAGGTTTGCCTTTCCTTAATCTTTCTTCTAAGATAAGTCGTAAGGTCAGTATTGCCTCACGTGTTCCAATATTTCTACGGAATCCAAACTGATCTTCCCCGAGGTTGGCTCCCTGTATTTTACCCATGCCACCTTCAGAATTTGAAAGAGAGTATTCCAGTCAACATTGTCAAAAGCTTTCTCTAAGTCTACAAATGCTAGAAACGTAGGTTTGCCTTTCCTTAATCTTTCTTCTAAGATAAGTCGTAAGGTCAGTATTGCCTCACGTGTTCCAATATTTCTACGGAATCCAAACTGATTGAGGTTGGCTTCTACTAGATTTTCCATTCGTCTGTAAAGAATTCGTGTTAGTATTTTGCAGCTGTGACTTATTAAACTGATAGTTCGGTAATTTTCACATCTGTCATCACCTGCTTTCTTTGGGATTGGAATTATTATATTCTTCTTGAAGTCTGAGGGTATTTCGCCTGTTTCATACATCTTGCTCACCAGATGGTAGAGTTTTGTCAGGACTGGCTCTCCCAAGGCCGTCAGTAGTTCCAATGGAATGTTGTCTACTCCGGGGCCTTGTTTCGACTCAGGTCTTTCAGTGCTCTGTCAAACCCTTCACGCAGTATCATATCTCCCATTTCATCTTCATCTACATCCTCTTCCATTTCCATAATATTGTCCTCAAGTACATCGCCCTTGTATAGACCCTCTATATACTCCTTCCACCTTTCTGCTTTCCCTTCTTTGCTTAGAACTGGGTTTCCATCTGAGCTCTTGATATTCATACAAGTCATTCTCTTATCTCCAAAGGTCTCTTTAATTTTCCTGCAGGCAGTATCTATCTTACCCCTAGTGAGATAGGCCTCTACATCCTTACATTTGTCCTCTAGCCATCCCTGCTTAGCCATTTTGCACTTCCTGTCGATCTCATTTTTGAGACGTTTGTATTCCTTTTCGCCTGCTTCATTTACTGCATTTTTATATTTTCTCCTTTCATCAATTAAATTCAATATTTCTTCTGTTACCCAAGGATTTCTACTAGCCCTCGTCTTTTTACCTACTTGATCCTCTGCTGCCTTCGCTACTTCATCCCTCAAAGCTACCCATTCTTCTTCTACTGCAGTTCTTTCCCCCATTCCTGTCAATTGTTCCCTGATGCTCTCCCTGAAACTCGGTACAACCTCTGGTTCTTTCAGTTTATCCAGGCCCCATCTCCTTAAATTCCCACCTTTTAGCAGTTTCTTCAGTTTTAATCTACAGGTCATAACCAATAGATTGTGGTCAGAGTCCACATTTGCCCCTGCAAATGTCTTACAATTTAAAACGTGGTTCCTTAATCTCTGTCTTACCATTATATAATCTATCTGATACCTTTTAGTATCTCCAGGGTTCTTCCATGTATACAACCTTCTTTCATGATTCTTAAACCAAGTGTTAGCTATGATTATGTTGTGCTCTGTGCAAAATTCTACCAGGCGGCTTCCTCTTTCATTTCTTAGCCCCAATCCATATTCACCTACTATGTTTCCTTCTCTCCCTTTTCCTACACTCGAATTACAGTCACCCATGACTATTAAATTTTCGTCTCCCTTCACAATCTGAATAATTTCTTTTATTTCATCATACATTTCTTCAATTTCTTCGTCATCTGCAGAGCTAGTTGGCATATAAATTTGTAATACTGTAGTAGGTGTGGGCTTCGTATGTATCTTGGCCACAATAATGCGTTCACTATGCTGTTTGTAGTAGCTTACCCGCATTCCTATTTTCCTATTCATTATTAAACCTACTCCTGCATTACCCCTATTTGATTTTGTGTTTATAACCCTGTAGTCACCTGACCACAAGTCTTGTTCCTCCTGCCACCGAACTTCACTAATTCCCACTATATCTAACTTCAACCTATCCATTTCCCTTTTTAAATTTTCTAACCTACCTGCCCGATTAAGGGATCTGACATTCCACGCTCCGATCCGTAGAACGCCAGTTTTCTTTCTCCTGATAACGAGATCCTCTTGAGTAGTCCCCGCCCGGAGATCCGAATGGGGGACTATTTTACCTCCGGAATATTTAACCCAAGAGGACGCCATCATCATTTAATCATACAGTAAAGCTGCATGTCCTCGGGAAAAATTACGGCTGTAGTTTCCCCTTGCTTTCAGCCGTTCGCAGTACCAGCACAGCAAGGCCGTTTTGGTTATTGTTACAAGGCCACATCAGTCAATCATCCAGACTGTTGCCCTTGCAACTACTGAAAAGGCTGCTGCCCCTCTTCAGGAACCACACGTTTGTCTGGCCTCTCAACAGATACCCCTCCGTTGTGGTTACACCTACGGTACGGCTATCTGTATCGCTGAGGCACGCAAGCCTCCCCACCAACGGCAAGGTCCATGGTTCATGGGGGGGGATTTGAACCATTTGAACCACAGTGTACCTAAAACTGATTGACGAAGCGACCTGCGACAGACTCCTCCAACGATCTGTAAACGGGTTTCGCTTCTGTCACGCAGACGGTGCTGTGAGCGTGGTAGCAGTTGACCATGCTGGTCTGGGGGTGCGTAGCGTGCGCATCTTTGAACTACTGTTCGAAGTTCCCGCCAACCTTGTCGTTGATGCGCTGCGGCCATATAGCACAGTCCTGAGCCACACAAAGGAGAAATGGAATACATTCGAAACGTAACCTGTCAATGGCGTACGACAAGTGCGCGTAGAGTTTAAGAAGCACGTTCCATCATATGTTTTCGTTGGCGGTTGCCGTGCAATTGTTCTATATGATGGTCAACCGAGGACCTGCTCGGGCTGCGGCCGGGAGGGTCATGTTAGAACTGAGTGTCTGCAGCGCCGCCTCGTTCAGGTGCCCCGCAATGAACTTTCCCAACGATCCACGATGACCTCTCTCCCGCTAACGTATGTGGAGGCGGCACGACATGATGTGAAGGATGATCAAAACCTGCTTCCACCTCAAGCTGCTGCGAGCTCCATTGGAGAGTCAGCGCCGCCTCCGCCGACGAGGATGACGCCAACGCAGCCAAACGGTGCAGAGGTTCCTGCAGCCTCTGCCCACCGTGGCGTCGCAGGCACCCAGCCGCCGCCAGTGTCGGTATCGGACACAGGGATTCCCGATGACCGAGACCGTGTCGAGCCCCGCTCTCCAGTGGATGTCGAATCTCGGACCCGCAAGCAAAAATCAGACAAGCGACACGAGAAGAGGTGATTGTCTGCTGAAGAACGGGACAGGATGTGAGAATGGCGGAAGACATCGACTCTGTTGAAAACGAGGCGCATTGCGTCGAATCCCAAAATGTGGGCTCCTGTGAAAGTCGCCAGCCACCACTGACATCCCAAACCTCTCTTGGTGATTGGGCAGACGACATGGAGGCCGATGTTGCACAGCACACATCGATACCTCCTCCAGATCCCATGGCTGACATTGAGCCCGGAGGGCCCTGCCGCTCATGGGATCATACAGCTCAGTAATGCATGTCATGCGGCTAGATGGCTGTGTGGTGGTGGTGGTGGGCGTGCTCACCGTGGGCTTGCCCCAGCACACTGCCTCCGCCACTTGATATGTCTCAGTCATATCGTGTGGGAACAGTCAATGTCAATGGTTTCCACTCCACTGTCAAGATCCGCATGTTACACGATATGATCAGAGTGGCAGACTTGGACATTGCCCTTCTCCAGAAGATCCGTCCCGAGCAGCGTTTACACCTATAGGGCTACACAACCTACAGCCTACCCTGTGGTGATGGCGCAGGCGGAACGGCCATCGTTCTCCGAGATGGCATGGAAGCGTCGGACGTGACATACTTGCCGAACGCAGTCCGCCTCGTTAACGTCTACGCTCCCTTCGTTACTTAGCACCGCAGTGACAGGCATGTCTTCCATTAGGAGGAGATAGCCTCACTTTTGCAAAGAAATATGGACAGTTACATAGTGGGCGGCGATTTTAACAGTGTTCTGCGCCCCGAGGACCAGATACCGCATTACGTCCCATGCCCGGCTCTACAAGCACTGCTACGTGACCTCGCGCTCCACGAAACATGGGAACCAGCGTGGTTATGCGCACTTTACCGGCCACTCTACCAGTCGTCTGGACCGGATATATGTCTCGCGTGCTCTCCCCACGGCAACCCGTGATGCAGAACTCTGGCCGACGGCCTTCACGGATCATCTCGCGTATATCTGCACTATCACCTCACGCCGAAAACTCACAAGACGCAACAGGGGACCGTGGACGCTGAACGTCAACCTCCTTCGCGAGGAAGCCTGCCGGCAAGCAGTTACTGGCACGTGGCGACGTTATTTCAGGTGCCTGCTCATGTATGCTTCCACGTTGCTATGGTGGCTGGGATGTGTCAGACCTGCATTCCGCAAGACCTTGATGACCTACGCGGGTGACATATCGAACTGGCGAAGGACAACATCGGAATTTTATTATACAGCGTTACGTGAGCTGGCGACGCAACCGCCGTCTCCCGAACGTCAGATGTCCGTACAACGCATCAAAGCTCGTCTACTTCGAATCAGGGCAGAGCATCCAGAAGGTGTCCGCATCCGTGCGCGAGTGCAAGACTGCATCCCCAACGAAAAGGCATCATTCTGTCACATTGTACGCAAACGTCAGCTCATTACGGTGGTAAACACGGAGGAGGGCGGCCGCGCAGTGGCTCAAATGGACATAGCGCACACATTCGCCCAACACTATGGGACCTTGTACATGGAAGATCCGCGAAACGTACCTGATTATGACGAGCTGTTGCACGATTTTCCCGCCCCTAGGGACGTGGTACCGGATGATACTCTGCTGTTGCCCATTACATCCCACGAGCTGACATCGACCTTGGCACATGGAGCACCGAACAAA
Source organism: Schistocerca nitens (assembly GCF_023898315.1). Classification (NCBI taxonomy): domain Eukaryota; kingdom Metazoa; phylum Arthropoda; class Insecta; order Orthoptera; family Acrididae; genus Schistocerca; species Schistocerca nitens. Next base: position 374,169 of record NC_064619.1, on the reverse strand, counting down.
TCGCCTGGGCCGGACGGTTATCCCCTGGAATTCTACCGCAGTTTTTATGACCCTATGGGCGACAAGCGTCTCCAAATATTTCACGAACTGATCCGTCCTGATTTCATTGTCCCCACGGAATTCACAGACGACATCTTGATCCCAGTACTGAAACCGAATGGTGATTGTAGGTGGCAGGACTTTCGCCCACTCACACTCCTCAACAACGACTAGAATCTCATCTGCCGCATCCTCCGCGCGCGTCTCCACACTGCTATCGGGAAAGCCATCCACAGCGATCAGACATGCTTAGGTGGTGACAGCAACATTCATACTGCGTTAGAAGCTTACCGGGACGTAATTGCTTTGACAGCGGCCTGCAAAATACGAGGCGCCCTTGTCACCGTAGATTTTGACCACGCATTCGACCGCTTCGACCACGGCTTCTTACGCGCAGTTTTGGAACACATGGGCCTCTCTCCACAGTCTGCACAGGTGGTCCTTCTACTGGTCAACAGAGCGCGCTCCCGCATGATGGTCAACGGTTACCAGTCTGGCCACATTGTTGTTGGTCGGTCAGTGGGACAAGGGTGGCCCTTGCCGCGTACATTATTTGCGACAGCGCTTGAACCAGCTTTACATGGTCTACGGCATCGATTGACAGGCACTTCCATGCGGGACGTGACATATCGTTGTGGTACATTCGCCGATGATGTAGTGATCCTGGCCAGATCAGAGGATGAAATGCATATGGCGCTTCAGTGGCTACGCCAGTACGGGGCGGTCGTTGGGAGCGTCCTCAAAGTGAAGAAGACATAGTACATGGCTGTCGGAGGGGGGCTAACCCACGCAACGGCGGTGCCCTTTGACAAGGTGCCCGTACTCAAATGTTTAGGAGTGCAATTCGATGGCAATGTTCGCCGCACGGCGGCGGCTGCGTACCGCCGGCTCCTACACCAGACACGTGCTCTGCTGCAGGACTACAAATTGCGTCGCATGGTTATGCTCCTCAGAACACGTTATGTCAACACCTATCTTGTCTCAAAACTGAACTATTTTGCGCACGTCCTTCCCTTGCTGGTTACGATGGCCGACAGATTTCAAGCAACATATGGACATTTCGTGAGCGCCGACCTTGTTTTTAAAGTACGGATGGGCTATGATCGCGCTCGAGAAACGCGCGACGCGAAGGCAATTTCTCGAGAATCTCTCGGGTACGCTCGAGAAGTTGTCAGTGCTGCGCTCTCTGAGAAATTGCGCAAACCTTCAGTACACGAAGCACTGAGCCGCAGCGGTCGTACTCGTCGTACGTACGTGCACGGAAAACTTTGAAATTCTATGATTGATATCAACTGTACTACCGTTATTAATGTGTACTGAAGTATTAGTATATGTCTCATAAGACAAAAATCATAGAATTGTTGTTTAAAACAAAGCAAAGAACTCGCATGATACAGAAGCTTTATTCTTACAAAATAAATTACCTTGTACATTCTGCATGTATGCATGCCTGCTTAAACGTAAAAGAGAAGTGCTACAGCATTTTATATATAGAAACTGCGTACATGCGTTTACTTACTGAAGAAAGAAAGGAAACAAAAGTTGTTCAGCAGATGACTTTTTACGTCCCATTGCTGCACTGCCGTCGATTTTTGTTTAGAAATATGATTTTATTAACCAATTGGCCTTTTAGTCTGCTTCTTTGTTTGTTTATAAGTAGTCCTGTTTTCGAAAATATTCTTTCACTGGGAACAGAAGTTGCAGGTATTGCAAGATATTTTTTTGACACGACAGCTAGACTAGGTAACTGTTTTCATTTTTTTTTTCGAGTAGTGTAAAGGATTATCCGTGCGTTGTAGGTCTGTGCACTCTGCACTGTGCACTCTGCAATTAGGCTTGCAACGCATGTTTTGAATGAATGGGATTCGTAAATGGTAACTTTTTCAATCTTCGGTCGAGAACTGTGGCATCGGCATGTACTTTGTTTCTGTTAATCCTAGCCGGGCTATTAGTGGGTTGTGCAGATGTTGCTGTAGCTCTTGCGCTGTCGTGGTAGTCCACTTCCCATTGCATACGGCTAGGATTAGCTGTCTGATTATTGGAATAGCTTTCGAAAGAGAGGTATAGTTTTCAGTTGAGATTCCACTAGTTACTACTTCAAATGGTTCCAGTACACATAAACATTCGCTCAAAATTCGCCAATAGTCAACTGTGAGGTTTTCTACACCTGAATACATAGATTATAAACAGGCTGCAATGCATTCCTTTCGCTCCACTAGACGTTGTAGCATATAAAACGTACTGTTCCATCGGGTTTCGGTTTCCTGAATCAATTTATGAACACGTTTTTTCGTTAGTCCTGGATCTCATGGAGTTTTTCATTAGCATTGCAACTTGTTTTAAAATAGCTAACAATTTTTCTGGCCTTTTCCCGCATTATGCAGAGCTCACTGTTTCTGTTCAAAGAACATTTCACAACTAAATTGATGGTGTGTGCCAAACAAGGCACATGTTACATATCTAAGTTGTACAGCTGCCATCATGTGACTGGCGTTGTCAGTTGTGATGCTTACAACTTTGTTTTCAATGTTCCATTTTGAAATCACGTTATCTAACGCCTCACTAATATTTAGCGCTGTATGCTTTTCCGGGAAACGGAATGTCTCGAGAGCTAAAGCTTTCAGCAACCAATTAGTGTTAATGAAATGACCAGTTACAGCAATATATGCCTCACTATTGAATGAGGTCCAAATATCGGTTGTTAAAGAAACACAAGTAGAGTCTTCCACGGTCAAGTTTACAGCCTCTTTCTCTTTATGGTAATCGTCCTCAATCATGAGGCGCAACTTTTTTTGATTTGGTTCAAAAATGGCTCTGAGCACTATGCGACTTAACACTGGAGGTCATCAGTCCCCTAGAACGTAGAACTACTTAAACCTAACTAACCTAAGGACATCACACACGTTCATGCCCGAGGCAGGATTCGAACCTGCGACCGTAGCGGTCGTGCCTTTCCAGACTGAAGCGCCTAGAACCGCTCGGCCACACCGGCCGGCCTTTTCGATTTGGTATCGAGTATTGTGGGTCCAACAGTGAAACAAAACGTCGAAAACCAGTGTCCTCGACGATTGAAAGCGGTTGAAAATCGTCTGTTATCAAGGCCACTAGTGCTTCGTCTAGCTATTGTTGCCGTTTACTTTCCTCTATGAAGAGAAACGTAAGATTTAGATCAGTGCTCCTGCAAGGGGATACGTTATGCTCGACAACTAGTCCAATAAAATTACATATCGTATCGTGCAAAAACTAGGATAATATACGTTTGATTTTGGGGTATGTTGTATGATATCGTAGCACGATTAAAAAATCAAAGTTTCTTAAGCGTGGCGGACCGCTTCGGACACTATCCGAATTTTTGCACGTAATTCACCTTTTGTACCATACGTACCTGGATATTTCGTCTGCCTCGCACTATTGGAAGAATGAGCCTCTGTATCCACGGACGTCGCTGTTTTATTGCTCGACAAATTGTGCAGTTTAAGATGTCTAATCCTGCCCGTTGTATTTTTTGATACATTACGGAGATTTTTACGACAAATGTTGCAAGTAACGTTATCTCCATCCTCCGTAAAGTCTTGCCAGCACCATGACGTTCGTTTTCGAGTGTCCATATTGATCTGAATAACAACTTTACTCGAATGAAACCTGAGACATACTAGTTAGGAGCACAGCGAGCAGCGAGCGTGTTTGTCTAGCGGCGGCATTCAATTCATAAAACAACAGCGGCGCGGCGTGTGTTGTCGCAGCCAAGTGGCGCGCAGCGGCACACGCCGCCGAGCCGTTTCTCGTGAGCTTCTCGAGAATTGCTTGAGAACTAGAGGCTCGAGGAATTCTCGGTGCGCTCGAGTCGCCGCGCCTCGCCATCCCATCACTGTTTTAAAGTCCGATACACCAGCCTGACACTGCCGGAGCGGGCGGGCGGTATCCGTTTAATTAATATTATAACCGTGCATCTCAACACTATGCGTCGGACGTGGACCTCTGCCGACGCCACTCTCACGGGCACCCTGATAGCTGAAGTGGCACCACACTCTCTGAATCCCCCGGTTTCTGTAGGACACATTTCACCGGCGCTCGTCCACATCAGACAGTTCTTTATTGACCTCAGCTACTTACGGTCAGACGACTCGTATGCCCAGCTCGAAGACTATTATCGCCTCTATCAACAGCAGCAACCTATCAATACGGTCGCACACAGACGTCCTGAAGTTGCCTGGAACACAGTGTGGCGAGCAGTACACACGCCTTTTCTACCTAAGACGGTGCGTCCATTGTGGTACGTGGGTGTGAATGGGAAATTCGCTACTCGTCAGAGGCTACATTCCATTCATCTGACGGACGACCCCCAGTGTCCGACATGCTCAGTCGTTGACTCGGATGCACACCGCCTGACTTGTGCCGCGACCAGCGAGTGTTGGCTACTTACACAGCGCATGCTGTCATTACTCTTCCGGCGATTGCCGGAGTCTATCTCCCCTGATGATATTGCGCCCCGACGGCGTATACTTTCCATCGATCAGGACGAACGCCATTAACTGGCTAAAAGGCATGGCCCTTTACTACATATTTCGCGATGCTGACAAAGGCACACTCGACTTTTGGTCCCTACTGATGACGACACATGCAGCTTTCAGCCGCCGCTCGAAGTACAGAACCCGTTTCGCAAATTATTTAGGTTCATTATTTGCGGATCCTCCTGCTCACTGGGGCGTTCCGGATATGAGACGCTACAAATGAAGACGAATCCTGGAGCATATTGACCCTCTAAAGACGGAATAGGGGTAACCCCTCCCAACAGACCAGAAGATGACTCGGACGCTCGGCTACGGCAGTTGTAGGATCTTTTTTTAATGAAACAAAAATAAATCCATAAATACAATTTAAAAAATTCAAAAAATAAATTTAAAAATTATACAAATTGATCAGATAATAAATAAAACCACGTAGAAAATCCCTCTACATCCTCTCCCTGATCCTTTGATCCTAGAACACGTTGCTTGGGCATGGCGGCGGGATGGCCAGGCCTCGGGTGTCAACCCCTGCCCTACCCGTCGTCCTGCTCCTGAAGCGGTCCCTTTTTTTAAAAAAAGGAGGCGGGTAGCGTCTTTAATCCACACTTAAAACGTCATCGGTCCCAGGTTCGAATCCCGCCGCTACTTAAATTTTGATTGATAATCAGCATTGGCGGCCGAAGACTCCCGCCATGGGAAGTCACACCTCGTTCTGCCAATGGCCTTGTCGACGCAGTCGGCTCTCAGACGTGTTGTGAAACGGACGTGCGCGGGGCTCCGTGCGGCGCTCCTTAAGCGGGCCGTTGTTTATTCGCGCGGGTAGTGGTATTGCAGTGTAAACAAATCACCTAGAACGACGATGGCGCTTTCTTATAGAAAGGCCACGATTAAAGTAAAGTTCGATGCCCAGTACGCACGACCTAAGGCATAGGAAGTAGAGCGTTTCCTGCTTGAAGTAATGCACGACCCAAAGGATCTTATCGGTAAACATCTTTCCATCGTCTCCAGCGCAGTTTACCTGAAACTTGTCGGTGAAGCAGCGTGCGAACGACTTCTTCGCCGTTCCACCGATGGATATCGTTTCCACCACTCGGATAGCAACGTGGGTGTAGTGACTGTCGACCATGCAGGACTCGGAGTTCGGAACATACGAATCTTCAGGCATCCGTTTCAAGTTCCGACCACGCTTGTCGTGAACGCGCTGCGGCCTTACGTAGAAGTATTAAGTCACGTGGAAGAAAAGTGGCTTACGTTTGAGACGTATCCTGTACTGAATGGAGTGCGTCAGCTGCGAATCGTTCGTGACCGTTGGTGGCTGTCGAGCGATAGTCATTTATGACGGTCAACCACGGACTTGTTCAGGGTGCGGCCAGGAAGGGCATGTACCCACTGAATGCCTGCGGCGACGCCTCGTCCAGATACCACGACGCTTTCACTGCAACCGAAAACGCTGCCTATTACTTACGTTGAGGCATCGAGGAACCTGTCGGACGCGGACAGTGTTCCATTCCAGTTGCCGACCCCCGCGGGCCCGGTTTCAGCGTCCACGACGAAGCAGCCTCCATCGGTACCGTCGCCGTGCTCGACAGCAGCGACCACGTCTGCACCCCAACCGCGTGAGGAAGGAGAGCATCAGAAGATTGATTCGAGCTCGGACACTGAGATGCGAAGGTTCCTACTGCTTGTTGTGATACACAGGACTCGGACACGCGTTCCCACAAGCAGAAGTCGCCCAAGCGAGGAAAGGAGACGAGGCTGTCGCCAGGAAATGATTCGCAAGATGGTGACGCGTTGCAGGAGGATGAGGAAACTCCATCTGCGGCCAGGGCGGTGGACCTCACATCAACGGTTCCTGGTTCGCTGCTGGCAACGTCCGCCCAAGGACAAAGCCAAGTCGACGATGCTCAGCTCAGCGACGAGCCACCTGGCGATTTTGCGGCTAAGACACCGGATGAACATCATGCGTCGCCTAACGTACCACACCTCCAGCTTGCTGACTGGGCGTCCGAGATGAAGATGGAAAGAGCGATATCAGACTCTAGCGACAACCAGATGCCCGCGCCGGCGGATCGTCGGACCAACATCTTGTCTCAGCCGATCAGTAATGTATACGGTGCTCGACAGGGACGGTCGGACGAACGACGTGGCGCACACTGGCTTAAACGACTGCAGGATACGTCATCTTACTATCAAATGACCAAGGTGTATCGGACAGGTAGAGTCAATGCCAACGGCATTAGTTCCACTATCAAAACTCAGTTCTTAAGGGACATGATTCGCGCGGCGGACATTGATATCCTGTTTCTTCAAGAGGTACTGCCTGATCTGCGCCTGGATGTTTATGGATACGCGTCTTACGTCAACCTAAATTCCGACGGTGGTTGTGATACGGCCATACTATTGCACGATGGCATCGAACCAACGGATATTCAGTTTTTGCCATCAGCGAGAGGAATTGCGCTCACCATCGGGAAGTACGCCTTGAGAATCTGTATGACCCATCTGGTACTGCGAAGCGCCGAGAGCGAACAGTCTATTACTCCACTGAGGTAGCTCCAGAGCAGCTGGTGGAGGGCGGGGACTTTAACAGCGTCTTACGCCCTGAGGATCAGATCCCTCACCATGTCCCACGTTCAGCCCTTGATGCTATGGTCAGATATCTCGCTTTGCATGATTCATGGACGCTAATCCACGATGACCGACGCGGATATACACACTTCGCCAGCCACTCGTCCTGCAGGTTGGACAGAATTTATGTCTCCCGAGGTCTTCGGGCAGCAACTTCGGTACCTAGCTGTGGCCCACTGCATTCACCGACCATCAGGTCTTCATCTGCGCTGTGACTCTGCCACGACAACAGACGAACCGCAGTAGAGGACCTTGGACTCTTTAAAGTTTCCATTGTCCTGGAAGAGTCTTGCCGTGTAGCCGTCACTGATACCTGCCACAAATGTGAGCGACGGCGTCATACCTATGATTCCACACGATGGTGGACATACTGCGCCAAACCAGCTCTTCACCGCTCGCTGATGACGTATGGACGACCCACCTCTGAGTTTTACTACATGGTCTTGCGGGAACTAGCGTCACAAAGACCTTCGCCAGAACGCCAAATGGCCGTCCACCGGACACAGTCACGGCTTCTGCAGACACGGCTGAAAGATTTAACGGCACGCGGGTTCAATCGAGACTGCAAGATTCCATCCCAGAAGAGCGTTCTTCTCTTTATCACATTGTCGGAGAACGGAGACACCGTAAGAGACGACTCATCACAGCAGTTAATTCTGCGGGTGGGCAACGCTCATAGACACACACCACCATATCCCGTGCCCTCACAGGTTATTACAGCACTCTCTGTCTAGCAGATCAACGGCGTGACAGTGACACTGAGGACGTCCTGCACGACCTGCCACCTTAGGGTAGGGCGCGAGGCGGCGCTACATTCTTAGAGGCCGTCACGTGGGAAGAAATGCGCATGGTACTCTCGCGGGGGCGAAAAACAAATCCCCTGGACCTGATGGTGTTCCACTTGCATTTTATACCACCTTTTCTGACCTGATGGGGGATGTTTGGCGGCAGATGTGCTGCGAACTCCTGGATTCGGACTTCCGCGTCCCCCCCGAATTTTTGGAAGACATGTTCATCCCCGTGCCAAAACCAAACGGGGGGTGCGGACCGCAAGACTTCCGGCCGTTGACGTTATTGAATTCGGATTACAAGCTGTTCGCTCGCATCCTTCGTGCTCGTCTCCTCGCTCTTGTCAAAGATGCCATTCATGCCGACCAAACATGCCTGGGAGGTGGCAGTAACATACACACGGCGTTAAGCTCTTATAGAGCTATGGTGGCGCTCATGTCAGCATGCCGCTTAGAAGACACCCTCGTGGCGGTTGGCCTAGACCACGCATTTGATCGAGTTGACCACCATTTCTTGCAGGCTGTCTTAGAGAAGATGGGACTGTCCCCAGTATCGGCAGATGTGGTTCTCCATCTCATCGACGGAGCCCCTTCCACAGTTTACTTTTGAGTACACCAGTGCCCATTACCAAAGTCTCGGCGATGAAGTGTTTGGGAGTGATCCTCCATGGGAGCGTGTAGAGTACAGCAGCAGATACGTATCGCAGACTACTTAATGTGATCCGCACGCAAGTTCGTCTCCATAACTTTAGAACACTTGACTTGATCATGCGGGTACATTTTGTCAACAATTAACTCGCTGTGGAACTTAGTCATTACACACACGTCCCCCCAGTGGCCGCTACTGTAGCTGCCAAGTTCCAGGCGGCCTTAGGTCATTTCGTCAGCGAGGGTAGGGTGTTCAAGAACCGTTACGAGACGCTAACGCTGCCCACACATGCAGGTGGTATTGGAATGATAAACGTGCACAACAGAGCGCGCGCTCTCTTCCTGCGGACGATGCATCGCCTCCGCACTTCGGACAATGACACCCTCCCTCGTTCACTGATTCAGGAGGTAGTGCCTCAATCCCCCCGTCAGCCGATTCCTGTTGGACATATTACGCCAGCACTGTGTCATATTCGCGCCTATCTGATCGACATGAGTTATCTGTTGGATGTCTTGCCGAACATGCAGGATCCTAGCACCACGGACTTGTAGCGTTACTTTCAACGGACGCTGCCTGCTAATGTGGTTGAACGCAGACATCCGGCAGTCGGCTGGAGGCGGGTGTGGAGTAACATACACTCCCCTTTCCTTCCCGCCACTGTCAGGGCGCTGTGGTGTGTGATAACGACTGAAAAATTCCCCACCCGACAACGTTTACTCGTGCTACATCTTGCCGAGGATCCTCTCTGCCCCAGATGCGCCGCTGTCGACACCGACATGCACCGTTTCATTTGTGGTACGGCTACCGACTGCTGGCTCCTCACACGGCGCATGCTGGCATTGTTGCTATGACGGACGTCTCAGTCCGTAGAGCCCACCGAACTGATCCATCCCGACGTCAATTACTTCCCTGCTACTCGTCATAACCCCACGGTGTGGGTTAGGGATATGGCATTGCCACACTTTTTTAATGAGAGCGTTCCAGGGTTGTTAGATTGCAGGCATTATTTACACGGTCAAAGCGTAGGGTACGCTCTTTGCGAATTACTTGGGGTTATTGTTTACGTGCCCTCCAGACCATTAGGGTGTACCGGATCTGAGAAGAGACAGAGACAGCACGTGATGGACCGGTGAGAGACATCAGCGGTAATTATAGGATGTTTCACCATCGCTGAACGAGTAGACGACCAGACATCCCGCCGTCTGGCTTCTGTGGACAACCCTTAAAAAAAAATAGGGCGGAGGCGCGGACATTCTTGTCCTTGGGGTGGGAAACTGACCCTAAAGGTGGAAGAATCAGCAATGATCAACGGCATAAGGATGCAGAAGGCAATGGAAACCACTGCATTAAAGACACATAACGTGTATCCACAGGACATGTGGCCTGTAATTGAAGAAGTGTCATGATGATCTCTCCATTGGCAAAAACTTCCGGAATAGCCCCCCATTCGGATCTCCGGGAGGGGACTGCCAAGAGGGAAACAACCATGAGAAAAAGACTGATTACCCAACGAAAGGATAACATTCTACGAGTCAAGGCGTGAATAGAAATCTGAACACGGCAGAAAAGCTAGAAAATCTGAGAATGGAAATGAAAAGGCTCAATCTAGAGGGGTCAATAAAGTGAAATCGAAAGAAGACAAGGATTTCTGGTCAGATGAGCATAGGGTAATATTAACAGCAGCAGAAAATGGTATCACGGGAATAGGATTCTTTGTAAATAGGAACGTAGCGCTGAGAATGTGTTACTGTGAACAATTCAGTGATAGGGTTGTTCTTACCAGAATCGACAGCAAACCAACACCGACAACGATAGTTCAGGTATACCTGCCGACGTCGCAAGATGAAGATGAAAAGAAGAGAAAGTATATGAGGATATTGAAAGGGTAATACAGAACGCAAAAGAGATAAAAACCTAATAGTCATGGGGGACTGGAATACAGTTTTAGGGGAAGGAGAAGGAAAAGTTACAGCAGGACAACATGGGCTTGGGACAAGGAATGAGAGAGGAGAAAGACTAATTGAGTTCTATAACAAGTTTCAGCTAGTAATAGCGCATACTCTCAAGAATCACAGGAGGAAGAGATATACTTGGAAAAGGCCGGGTGATGTGGGAAGATTTCAGTTAGATTACATCATGGTCAGACAGAGATTCCGCAATCAGATACTGGATCGTAAGGCGTACCCAGGAGCAGACATAGACTCAGATCACAATATAGTAGTGATGAAGAGTAGGCTGAAGTTTAAGACATTAGTCAGGAAGAATCAATACGCAAAGAAGTGGGATATGGAAGTACTAAGGAATGACGAGATACGGTTGAAGTTCCGTAAGGCTATAGGCAAAAAGGAATAGCTCAGTAGGCAGTACAGTTGGAGAGGAATGGACATCTCTAAAAAGGGCCATCACAGAAGTTGGGAAGGGAAACATAGGTACAAAGATGGTAACTGCGAAGAAACCATGGGAAACAGAAGAAATACTTCAATTGATCGATGCAATGAGGAAGCACAAAAATGTTCCGGGAAACTCAGGAATAGAGGAATACAAGTCACTGAGGAATGAAATAAATAGGAAGTGCAGGGAAGCTAAGACGAAATGACTGCAGGGAACATGTGAAGATATCGAAAAGGAAATGATTGTTGGAAGGACAGATTCATCACACCGGAAAGTCAAAACAACCTTCGGTAACATTGAAAGTAAGGGTGATAACAAAGAGTGGAACGGGAATTCCACTGTTAAATGCAGAGGAGAGAGCGGATAGGTGGAAAGAATACAGTGAAAGCCATTATGAGGGGGAAAGATTTGTCTGATGTGTTAGAAGAAGAAACAGAAGTCGATTTAGAAGAGATAGGGGATCCAGTATTAGAATCAGAATTTAAAAGAGCTTTGGAGGACTTATGATCAAATAAGGCAGAAGGGATAGATAACATTCCATCAGAATTTCTGAAATCATGGGGAAAGTGGCAACAATACTACTATTAACGTTGGTGTGTAGAATGTATGAGTCTGGCGACATACCATCTGACTCATGGAAAAGCATCATCCACACAATTCCGAAGACGGCAAGAGCTGACAAGTGCTAGAATGACCGCACAATCAGCTTAACAGTTCATGGATCCAAGTTGCTTACAAGAATAGTATACAGAAGAATGGAAAAGAAAATTGAGGATGCGCTAGATGACAATCAGTTTGGTTTTGGGAAAGGTAAAGGCACTACAGAGGCAATACTGACATTGCGGCTAATAATGGAAGCAAGACTAAAGAAAAATCAAGACACATTTATAGGATTTGCCGATCTGGCAAAAACGTTCGACAATGTAAAATGGTGCAAGATGTTCGAAATTCTGAGAGAAGTAGGGGTAAGGTATAGGGAGAGACGGGTCATATACAGGGTGTTTCAAAAAGAACATACGTATTACAAAGTATTATTTTGTCCAAACTATCGACCGCTGCGCTTCTGCTCGGTTATTGGAGAAACGAATAGATAATCTAGTTTATATTAATAGCCTCTAGATGTCAATTGTCTTCTGTTTTGCTTGGAAATCGTCATGTGTTTGAAATGGCTACTCCGCAGCAGTGATCATTTTATGTTCTCGAGTTTGCGAAGTACAATTCCGTGATTACAGTGCAAAGACGTTTCAGATTGAGGTACCAAATTGAAACTCCGAATGGGCGGAACATTCGCAGATGGTTTCTAGATACAGGATGTGCATGTAAAGGAGAGAGTCCTGGCCGCCCTCGTGCTCCTGAAGAAAATGTTGCACGAATTCAAACTTCTTTCCAACGCAGTGCTTTAAAATCAACTCATCGTGCCAGTCGTGAGCTACACCTGCCTACAACTACAAGTTGGCGTGTTTTGAGACGTCGGTTGGTTATGAAGCCGTACACGTTACAGCTGTTACAAGCTCTGAGTCCTGACGAAAAACGCAAGCGTGTGACATTTTGTAACGAGATTCTTGATGCTGTTGACAATGATAGCACTTTCGCACAACGTATCGTGTTAAGTGATGAAGCGACTTTCCATGTTAGTGGTCAGGTAAACAAACACAATACTCGAATTTAGGGCCTACAGAAACCACATGCAGCCACTGAACATGTACCAGATTCGCCCAAAGTCATTGTGTTTTTGTGCGATACCCCAATCATCTGTTTACAGTCCATTCTTCTTTGACGGAAACTCAGTTAACGATCAGCAGTATCTCGCTATGTTACAAAACTGGTTGTTTCCGAGGCTGCACGAAGAGAACTTCATTTTTCAACAAGACGGGGCATTCCCTCACTGGAGTCGCCAACTGCGTGAATATCTGAATGAAACTCTGCCGAACCGTTGGATTGGTCGTCAAGGACCTGGTGACAGCATGTCTCAGCTGGGCTCCACCGTCACCGGATTTGACACCCACTGACTTCTTCCTGTGGGATTTCGTTAAAGACAACGTTTATGTACCACTACTCCCACAGAATTTGAGTATCGATGTGATATTGTTCGTGTCGCTGATGCAGGACGTATTGAACATCTGTAATCAGATCTTGAGAGGTTCGTAAATATATGTGTTAAGTTTCATATTCGTATGTCTTAAGGTTTAGTAAACATATTCATTCGAAATACGTATATTCTTTTTGAAACACCCTGTATAATATGTACAAGAGCAAAGAGGGAATAATAAGAGTGGACGACAAAGAACGAAGTGCTCGTATTAAAAAGTGTGTAAGACAAGGGTGTAGCCTTTCGCCCCTACTGTTCAATCTGTACATCGAGGAAGCAATGATGGAAATAAAAGAAAGGTTCAGGATTGGAATTAAAATTCAAGATGAAAGGATATCAATGATACGATTCACTAATGACATTGCTATCTTGACTGAAAGTGAAGAAGAATTACATGATCTGCTGAATGGAATGAACAGTCTAATGAGTACAGAGTATGGATTGAGAGTAAATCGAAGAAAGACGAAGGTAATGAGAAGTAGTAGAAATGAGAACAGCGAGAAACTCAGCTTCAAGATTGATGGTCACAAAGTAGATGAAGTTAAGGAATTCTGATACCTAGTCAGTAAAATAACCAATGATGGACGGAGCAGGGAGGACATCAAAAGCAGAGAAGCAATGGTAAAAAGGGCATTCCTAGCCAAAATAAGTCTGCTAATATCATACATCGACCTTAATTTGAGGAAGAATGTACGTCTGAAGTACAGCACTGTATGGTAGAGAAACATGGACTGTGGGAAAACCAGGATAGAAGAGAATCGAAGCATTTGAGATGTGGCGGAACAGACGGATGTTGAAAATTACGTGGGCTGATAAGGTAAGGAGGTTCTGAGCAGAATCGGAGAGAAAAGGAATATCTGGAAAACACAGGTAAGGAGAAGGGACAGGATGATGGGACATTTGTTAATACATGAGGGAATGACTTCCATGGTACTAGAGGGAGCTGTACAGGACAAAAATTGTAGAGGAAGACAGACATTGAAATACATCCAGCACAGGAGAGGAATTCGTGGCGGGCCGCATCAAACCAGTCAAAAGACTGATGACCAAAAAAAAAGATAAGTGATGGCTATCTTGAGCACGTCACATTGCAAATCTGATTAGGGGCAATACTGAGAAGTGATATAAATGGGATGATCAAATAAAATGAGTTACTATAAAAGGCGAAAGGAAGACTTTGTTGGCAGCGTTTTGGGAAAATACAACGCATCTGTAAAGGAGATAACATAAAATACCCCGGAGGACATGCAGCTCTACTGTATGATTAAATGATGATGGCGTCCTCTTGGGTAAAATATTCCGGAGGTAAAATAGTCCCCCATTCGGATCTCCGGGCGGGGACTACTCAAGAGGACGTCGTTATCAGGAGAAAGAAAACTGGCGTTCTACGGATCGGAGCGTGGAATGTCAGATCACTTAATCGGGCAGGTAGGTTAGAAAATTTAAAAAGGGAAATGGATAGGTTAAAGTTAGATATAGTGGGAATTAGTGAAGTTCGGTGGCAGGAGGAACAAGACTTTTGGTCAGGTGATTACAGGGTTATAAATACAAAATCAAATAGGGGTAATGCAGGAGTAGGTTTAATAATGAATAAAAAAATAGGAGTGCGGGTTAGCTACTACAAACAGCATAGTGAACGCATTATTGTGGCCAAGATAGACACAAAGCCCATGTCTACTACACTAGTACAAGTTTATATGCCAACTAGCTCTGCAGATGATGAAGAAATAGATGAAATGTATGACGAGATAAAAGAAATTATTCAGGTAGTGAAGGGAGACGAAAATTTAATAGTCATGGGTGACTGGAATTCGTCAGTAGGAAAAGGGAGAGAAGGAAACATAGTAGGTGAATATGGATTGGGGGGAAGGAATGAAAGAGGAAGCCGCCTTGTAGAATTTTGCACAGAGCATAACTTAATCATAGCTAACACTTGGTTCAAGAATCATGAAAGGAGGCTGTATACATGGAAGAAGCCAGGAGATACTGACAGGTTTCAGATAGATTATATAATGGTAAGACAGAGATTTAGGAACCAGGTTTTAAATTGTAAGACATTTCCTGGGGCAGATGTGGATTCTGACCACAATCTATTGGTTATGAACTGCAGATTGAAACTGAAGAAACTGCAAAAAGGTGGGAATTTAAGGAGATGGGACCTGGATAAACTGAAAGAACCAGAGGTTGTAGAGAGTTTCAGGGAGAGCATCAGGGAACAATTGACAGGAATGGGGGAAAGAAATACAGTAGAAGAAGAATGGGTAGCTCTGAGGGATGAAGTGGTGAAGGCAGCAGACGATCAAGTAGGTAAAAAGACGAGGGCTAATAGAAATCCTTGGGTAACAGAAGAAATATTGAATTTAATTGATGAAAGGAGAAAATATAAAAATGCAGTAAATGAAGCAGGCAAAAATGAATACAAACGTCTCAAAAATGAGATCGACAGGAAGTGCAAAATGGCTAAGCAGGGATGGCTAGAGGACAAATGTAAGGACGTAGAGGCTTGTCTCACTAGGGGTAAGATAGATACTGCCTACAGGAAAATTAAAGAGACCTTTGGAGAGAAGAGAACCACTTCTATGAATATCAAGAGCTCAGATGGAAACCCAGTTCTAAGCAAAGAAAGGAAGGTAGAAAGATGGAAGGAGTATATAGAGGGTTTATACAAGGGAGATGTACTTGAGGACAATATTATGGAAATGGAAGAGGATGTAGATGAAGACGAAATGGGAGATAAGATACTGCGGGCAGAGTTTGACAGAGCACTGAAAGACCTGAGTCGAAACAAGGCCCCGGGAGTAGACAACATTCCACTAGAACTACTGATGGCCTCGGGAGAGCCAGTCATGACAAAACTCTACCATCTGGTGAGCACGATGTATGAGACAGGCGAAATACCCTCAGACTTCAAGAAGAATATAATAATTCCAATCCCAAAGAAAGCAGGTGTTGACAGATGTGAAAATTACCGAACTATCAGTTTAATAAGTCACAGCTGCAAAATACTAACGCGAATTCTTTACAGACGAATGGAAAAACTGGTAGAAGCTGACCTCGGGGAAGATCAGTTTGGATTCCGTAGGAATGTTGGAACACGTGAGGCAATACTGACCTTACGACTTATCTTGGAAGAAAGATTAAGAAAAGGCAAACCTACGTTTCTAGCATTTGTAGACTTAGAGAAAGCTTTTGACAATGTTGACTGGAATACTCTCTTTCAAATTCTGAAGGTGGCAGGGGTAAAATACAGGGAGCGAAAGGCTATTTACAATTTGTACAGAAACCAGATGGCAGTTATAAGAGTCGAGGGGCATGAAAGGGAAGCAGTGGTTGGGAAAGGAGTGAGACAGGGTTGTAGCCTCTCCCCGATGTTATTCAATCTGTATATTGAGCAAGCAGTAAAGGAAACAAAAGAAAAATTCGGAGTAGGTATTAAAATTCATGGAGAAGTAGTAAAAACTTTGAGGTTCGCCGATGACATTGTAATTCTGTCAGAGACAGCAAAGGACTTGGAAGAGCAGTTGAACGGAATGGACAGTGTCTTGACAGGAGGATATAAGATGAACATCAACAAAAGCAAAACGAGGATAATGGAATGTAGTCAAATTAAGTCGGGTGATGCTGAGGGAATTAGATTAGGAAATGAGACACTTAAAGTAGTAAAGGAGTTTTGCTATTTAGGGAGTAAAATAACCGATGATGGTCGAAGTAGAGAGGATATAAAATGTAGACTGGCAATGGCAAGGAAAGCGTTTCTCAATAAGAGAAATTTGTTAACATCGAGTATAGATTTAGGTGTCAGGAAGTCGTTTCTGAAAGTATTTGTATGGAGTGTAGCCATGTATGGAAGTGAAACATGGACGATAACTAGTTTGGACAAGAAGAGAATAGAAGCTTTCGAAATGTGGTGCTACAGAAGAATGCTGAAGATAAGGTGGGTAGATCACGTAACTAATGAGGAGGTATTGAATAGGATTGGAGAGAAGAGAAGTTTGTGGCACAACTTGACTAGAAGAAGGGATCGGTTGGTAGGACATGTTTTGAGGCATCAAGGGATCACAAATTTAGCATTGGAGGGCAGCGTGGAGGGTAAAAATCGTAGAGGGAGACCAAGAGATCAATACACTAAGCAGATTCAGAAGGATGTAGGTTGCAGTAGGTACTGGGAGATGAAGAAGCTTGCACAGGATAGAGTAGCATGGAGAGCTGCATCAAACCAGTCTCAGGACTGAAGACCACAACAACAACAACCCCGGACATATCGGTTCTGCCGTGCTATTCCAGTGCCTGAGTTCTTGTCAAGTAGATATTACTACAGATACCGAACGAAAGCTGAGACGCACTACTAGGGCCGCAACGGGTTAACGTATACCCTATGGAGAATGCTCCATAAACTGAAATGTGAATCCTTGGAAGAAAGACAAAGTAGTTCTCGGGAACCACAGTTATTAGAAAATATGAATGCGAAGAAGACATGAGGTCATTACTCGTCCGCCCTCGTATATCTCACGTATGGATCATGGTGTTACTGTACGTACACAGGAAAAAACATTAATTTTTCTTTCGCTCAGTAGGCGAATGGAGAAGGGCAGAAAATCGATAATACTGGTGTGACGTATCTATCGCCATGTACCGTATAGTAGATGCAGATGTTGATGTGGTGTACTCTGGTTTCAAACTTCTTCACATTACTAATCTCTGTAGTAGATCGCGACTTGAATGGGGGCCTTCCAAGATCCAGCCTAGTAGTTGTTCAAGTTCTAGGTTTGAACCCAGTACAGTGCACAGTTTTAATCTGCATGTAATTTCAAAACGAGGGAAAGATTCACTCCGGAAGCATCCACTGAGCTGTAACTTGCAAGGCAAGGTTCCTGTTTTAGCATCCCTATTTGGAACACAGTTTCAAATGAGGAAAATTTCAAAAATTTTGTTTTCTGAGTTGGTCGTTTTGTCAAAAACTCCTTCATTTTGGACAAAAGGTTAACTCTGCGTGTCAGATTCGGATAAAATCCTCAGATTTTGTTGACTGCCTCCATCATCATCTTAGGGGCAAAGACTGACTGTAGTGAAATCGGTGAGGCGCCCCCTTTTACGCGCAGCAACACAGTCTGATAGGCAGGACTCCATCTTGGTGACATTACAGAGATGGTGCATAAAAAGGTTACGTCCCCTGCGTCCATATAAAGTATTACCCTTGCGCAGGCCGTCCAGTGTCACTTGCAGCTTCACCATGCCTCTCATAACGTAAAGTATTTTAAGTCTTTCTCTGTGATCTTTCTTTAACAAATTCTACACTTCCGTGTATTGCTAGGTGCATAGCCGATGTTTCTACTGAAATTATTATCACATAGTACAATTTCCGCTGCTTCTCTAATAACAGTGTCACAACAGTTTGATGCGTGAGCCAGAAGACTCGCACGTCCAAACATATTCTTGCCTTTATCTACTAGACAGTGCTCGGGCACCGCTGATTTCGTTACTTAAGGGGACGTCGATGTTAGCGGCGGGTCACTGTGTAACACTGTTATGGATATTACCTGTAATGGTCTTATCTAACTTGTCGTCTGTTTTTCATTGGGTTGGGTTGGGTTGGGTTGGGTTGTTTTTTGGGGAAGTGACCAAACAACGAGGTCATCGGTCTCATCGTATTAGGGAAGGAAGTCGTCCGTGCCCTTTCAAAGCAACCATCCCGGCATTTGCCTCGAGCGATTTAGAGAAATCACGGAAAACCTAAATCAGGATGGCCGGACGCGGGACTGAGCCGTCGTCATCCCGAAGCGAGTCCAATGTGCTAACTACTGCACCACCTCGCTCGGTTCTGTTTCTGACTTGTTGTTACTACTGTATAAGCCTGCTCTCTGCTGTAACATCCATGTAAATATTTTATTTATTATTATGATAAGTTATGTAATTTTAATTAATCTATGGATGTCATTTTAAAAGTAATGAGCTGTAAAGAAATATAAAAATTAAAACGTTAATTGTAATATTGGTTCACGCATAGGGAAAATAGTAAAAATTGTAGGATGTAAGGTCCGCCAGTTATGCAAAACAACGTTTTTTCCAAGTTCCCAAACATGTTTCAAAACCACTGTGCCATCAAAGGTATGTATAGAAAACCTGGAGGGAAGTCCCTCCGTAACGGAACGAGCAAGGTGGGATGAGAAAAGACATATCTGGCGGTCGATCTGCACAGCTCCTTGGTGGAATTACTCAGTCGCAGGCTAGCTGGGAAAGGGTGCGCATCTTATGAGCTGACAGAGGCTAGAACAACTGCAAGATTATACACTGAAGATCCAAAGAGACTGGCACACCTGCCTAATATCATCTAGGGCAGAAGTACCGCAACACGGCGTGGCATGGACTCGACTAATGTCTGAAGTAGCGCTGGAGGGAACTGACACCATGCATCCTGCAGGGCTGTCCATAAATCCGTATGAGTAAGAAAGGGCGCAGATCTCTTCTGAACAGCACTCTGCAAGGCATCCCAGATATGCTCAATAATGCTCGTGTCTGGGGAGTTTGGTGGCCAGCGGAAGTGTTGCAGGATTGAGGGCCGCGAGTTATGCGGAAGAGTGTTCCTGGAGCCACTCTGTAGCAATTCTGGATGTTTTGGTTAACGCATTGTCCTGCTGGAAGTGCCCAAGTCCGTCGCAATGCACAATGGACATAAATGGATGCAGGTGATCAGATAGGATGCTTACATACGTGTCACCTGTCATAATCGTATCCAGACGTATTAGTTGTCCCATATCACTCCAACTGCACACACCCGACACCACTACAGAGCCTCCGTCAGCTTGAACAGTCCCCTGCTAACATGCAGGGTCCATGGATTTATGAGGTTGTCTCCATACTCGTACACGTCCATCCTCTTGATACAATTTGAAACTAGGCTCGTCCGACCGGGTAACAAGCTTCCAGTCATGAACAGTCGAATGTCGGTGTTGACGGGCCAAGGCGAGGCGTAAAGCTTTGTGTCGTGCAGTCATCAAGGGTACACGATTTGGCCTTCGGCTCAGAATCCCCATATCGATGACATTTTGTCGTATGGTTCGCATGCATGCAGTCGCTTTTTGATGGCCCAGCATTAAAATGTGCAGCAATTTGCGGAAGGGTTACACTTCCGCCACGTTGAACGATTCTCTTCAGTCGTCGTTGGTCCAGTTCCTGCACGATCTTTTTCCAGCCGCAGTGATGTCAGAGATCTGATGGTTTACCGGATTCCTGATATCCACGGTACACTCGCGAAATGATAGTACGGGAGAATCTCTACTTCATCGCTACCTCGGAGATACTGTATCCCGTCGCTCGAGGGCAGATTATAACACCACGTACAAACTCACTTAAATCTTGATAACCTGCCATTGCAGCAGCAGTAACAGATCTAGTAGCTGCACCAGACATTTGTTGTCTTATATAGGCGTTGCCGACACCAGCGCCATATTCTACCTGTTTACATATCTCTGTATTTGAATACGAATACGTATACCAGTTTCTTTAGCGCTTCAGTGTATAATATAGCCTCGGATGTGGAAGTAATTCCCCTTATTATTCGTGGCATACTTTTGTTAGCTTACTACTATAAAAATCCAAGTTTAAGGAGAGAACTTTCAGAGCTTGCTACACAGGAGAAGCCATGGATACTTTTGTCGCGTTTTTTGAATAGCACAGGAGATCGATGCTGTTGCCACCTTCATCTCAAATTATCAGTTGAGTACCGTGTAATTGCATTGACCGGTTATGTGGCTTCGTTTTGAATGATAATTTTGTGTTCTGTAAACCTTTTGTTGAACCACCGTAGTTTGTCCTCAGTTATTTACCTAGACAGAATTTTATCCCAAGTGCTGTGCTGAATCCGAGTATTCTATTTTACTGAACTGAATAGCAATTACCTTCTTTACCAAAAGATAATACACTTTGTGGTGTTGTAACGTAGATAGTTATGTAGTGATCATGCACGTATTTTACATAATTAGAGAGTTAAAATTTAATTAAAGTACAGTTATTAAGGGAAGATTTGAAGTATTCAGTTCAAAGATTTCATGTGTTATGAAATTAACGGTGTATCCCATAATGTGTTATGACGTAAGTGTTCAGCCTCGATCTGAGTCTACAGTAGATTAGTTTCGGAGTCCCCATGTAAATAGTTGAGCCAGATTTAAATTTTATATTACAATAACAACAATCAGTAATAAACAACTGGCTACAAATATTCAAACTATACTACTTCCAGGTATCACATTTTCCGCTTGAGCTAAATAATATAAGGAAGCAAATGTTTCTTGAGAAAGCAAATAATCATAGTACAAAAGATACAATTACTTCATTACTGTTTCAATAGTAGTAATTTCCTATAAATGAACTGACAATAAAACCTCTTGTCCAAGTCAGTAGTGCTCCACCATTATTAATCACTTACCTATAATTATCATTATTTTCCCCCTGGTAAGCACATATAGTAAGTGTTAAGGACCGGTTGCTGCCTAAACGCGTTAATACTCCTCCTGTGTAGTTTAGATCAAATCACTGGAACGTTACTTGCTAAATTATACTACTGCCTTGTATCTTATCTGCAAAACAGAAGTTCAGTATCAAGTAAAGTCAACCCCAAGAGCCAACTTCCTTTATGAACCAAGTATGTACAGGGTACAACTTTGCCTACTTAGGCTTCCGACCGTTTCTTTGTACGTAATTACAATTAAATTGATTCCTAATAAACGGTACGATTCCCGTTTGTCTTGCTACTGTTTCCTTTCAATGGAAATGTGTAGAGAAACAAAATTAGTCTGATATCTTTCCCTTATGCATGACCGTGGTCAAAGAAATATCTCTCCACAGGAATAACATGACTGGTATATTACTAATTTATATTACTAATTTAATAGTAGCAGATAGTGTTTGAACTGGACTACTGTCCCTGCGACTACAGAAAAGGCTACCGCTCCTTTTCAGGAACTACGGTCAGTCTAGGTCCTCCACTGACACTTCTCCATCGTGATACAGCTAGCTGTACCTCTGAGGCATGCAACCCATCCCCCTCCCCTCGCACGCTAAGCAATCTCCATGGCTCATGGGGGTACCTTCACAAAAAGAGAGATACGTCAAGAATGATCATGATTTCTCTTCGGACTGTACTCATCTGAATTACAATCTCTACAAACATTTAAGAATTCTTAATATTGTGTCTACGGTGGCTGACTGCGGTTTCCATTAATATAGTTGAATAGTTCTCCAATGACACTACCAATTGGTCTTAATGGTGCACTTCCTTTATGTATTTTGGGCAGACGATACAACATGTGTGGCATAGGTGCTTATGGTCTTAAATTCTAGTAGCTCCCATGTTTTCCTGATAACTATTGATGTTGGATCTCGTATAAGAATGCGACATGTGTTATCCCTCAATAACACACACAATTTCTTACAATCATCTATAGCAATGAAGATAACTACAGCATTCCTATAGTCTCCTGGTAAGAAAACTAACTCTTCATCCTTCTGTGAGACTTCCAGTCCTTGTTCCTCTACCTTGCTAATGTTGGGTTTAGGGGTTTTGCCTGCGGCTAAAATCCGACTAGTAGCAAACAGTATTTTATCTGTTGCTTCCTGAGTAAGACGCAGCACTATTGGTGCCAATCCGATTATAATCTCGGCACCTAGTAGCGTTCGCACCTTCACTCAAAACTGAGATGGCGGATTCGTCAAGGTCCTTGCCGGAGAAGTTGGTGGCAGTGCAGCGAACGCCATTGAATCTATCAGTTCCTTGTTCATGGTTAAGGCGCTCAAATTTATCGACTACAATTTATCACGTCGAAAAGAGCACAGGTCTTTGTAGGAGGCAGGTTACTTTCACATAAAGTTTTGTAGGATTCTGCCTTACTTACATAAAATATCGACCACTTATGAGGGGGATATACTTAACTTGGACAGATTTTGATCTTGAGTGATGGCGTTCATTCCTCGTTAAAGCTGTCCTATTGTGGTGTGGCTCAGTAACGATTCATCCGTGTTTGTGAGACTCTGTAGTGTATAGAGTATCATGCCTACACATTGGCCAGACCACATGCGTAGTAGGCCTACATCAAAGATTCGGGGACCATGGTCGGCTCACTTGCCTTTCTCATCCCAATAAGTCAGCCATGGTCGACCTTTGTATCTCCTTAGGAAATTCTGGGGATTATTCTGCTATGAAACTTATCATCACGATGATATCCTTCTGCGGTTAAATTATAGAGTAATGTGTCGAAATACGTTTGACGGAAAAACTAATTTATCTTGATGGCTGATTTCAACTTGAGATGTCGTGGGACACGGTGATTTCTTTAATATCTTCAGAAAGATAAAATTTCCCATCTAATGACACGTCTAGTGACAGTTAATTTCATTTCTTTGACCAGTGAATTTTAACTTCACGAGCCCACAATTCGCCAGAGGGAGTGCAAGGAAAATCACCGGCCCCCTAAGCCTGTGTGTTACAAATTGACCAATAATCGACCTAGGGCGCTAAACTCTTCAGAATGCAGTGGTAACCTGTGCGTTTGCGCTATCGTGTGAACTTCCGGAATAAACTCAGCGATGTGCACCAGCAGTCACCAGTGTAGCGTCCGTGCAGGATACTGTGGCCAATGCGCTGACGACTTCATTCATTTGTTTGAAAGGTACGACCACAGTGTTTGCCCCTTTCGGCCGGTCGGCGATGACAGAACCGAGACGCACACCCTACAGCCTTTCTCAAACGATTTTATAGAAACTACCCGGTAAAAGAAATTCATTTTTACCTTACTTATAGCTTTATATGTCAGTTTCATCATTTCGTTAATCGTCATAGTTATTGTGATATTTGCATGTAAATAAAACACTGCGCGATGTTTGAAAAAGTTTGCTATGAGAAATAGGGGTAGCTATGATTTTGCGTTTGATGCGTATTACATAATATGTTGCTGCGTATAAAATGTAGCTAACGTATTGAATTTTTCCTCAGAGCAGGGAGGAGGTCTCTATGTGTCACCAGTCTCGAGAAACTTGATCTGATGTAGCACTCTCATTTACGATCGCGTGCGCCAGTGACATAGAGTGAAATACCCGCAACATTCCTCATATTTCATAAACTGTTTGAGATATCGAATGAGATTTTCACGAATGATAGCATGGGAAGAGAAGAGTATTTTTCCATATGGTTATTATGCAAAACTTCATTATCTACCGTGTTATTCCACTAACTACAGACAATGAAAGAATGTAATTCTTAAGGACCATCGATAGCTGGTGCAACGAGAAATGCTATGGGTTTTGGAACAACGTAAATGAAGACGTTACATATTTATTTTTGTACCGACAACGTGCTTCTTCATAAGCTGTTGATCTTACTTTTCCTCAACCCCTCACTTAATGAACTCATTAAGCCGCTGTTTCAGAAGTCTCATGCAGTTGCGTCTGCACAACATGTTTATGAGGTAGCACTTTGTAAACTCAACTGTTTTTTGGCAAAAGAAGCAAATTTTAACATGGCAACAGGAAAGATGTGTAGGTTTTACCCAAAATTCATCACTCATGACGCTTCTCTGAAAGTTACAAATGCTTAACAAGCCAGGCGAAAGTAAATCTCTGCGCTTCTTACAGTTTCAGTGGAATTCTTTTTAGATATTAACCAGTGCAGAATGGTCACCGTGCAAGTGTGGGCGTGGAGGGGCTCCACTTAACATTTACAAAAAATGTGAGTGTATACTTCAGTTTGGATCGGCATTTCCTCTCCAGCTCTCGGCAGTGGCTGCGCGCAACTCCCACACGTGCCCTGCAGATGGCGCATCTACCGACCACGTTATTCTACGTTCATTCTAACCCTCACCTGAAGATGACTGAATTATTGTCAGTTAAAACGTCGTGACAAGGAGTCTATGTCATCCGGCTGCAATCACGAAACCTTATGGAATACACTGGACTGCTTCTTATTACATTATTTCACTGTTCATCCACTCCATTCGTAGTTTGTTGTTTCAGCCAGCGAAAACCTTAACAGGTACTTAGACTCTGAGTAATTTATTCAAGTACTCTTTCTGTTATATATTTCCACTCAGATGCGATGATGGATAAACCTGTTTGTTCAGGAACAGTACATGTAGAACTTGTGGGTCTCTTTGTGGGTCTGTCTATACCTCAAACTTGTAAAAAAATCTATAACCGTTCAATCTAAATACGACAACGGATAACTTGAATTTTTAATAGTTACGTCGATTGCGATATTGCATACCAGAATGCGTGATCCTTGTGCATATATTAGTCAGCTGTCTAAAGGAGAGTCATCGAATACACTACTCAGTCTCCAAAGGATTCTTTTCGTTACTATATTTCATAAAGACAGGCGAGCTGGCAGCAAACTCTGACTGCCCTTCAGTATTACAGACTTTCATTAAATGCAATGTGGTTTAAAACAAATATTAAAAGACGAAAACCACGATAATAATTCTACAACAGATGAGCTAGAAGGAACGACAATGATTTCTAAGATGAAGCTTGTGACGTTAATGTTGTACTGGGTGATAATGATGATGATGATAGTAATGGTGACGATGATGGTGCATCCATTGTTCGTATTCTTTTAGACAAGCAACGGTTGGACAGGTGAATGGAGTAAATCGGAATTGGGATTCAGTCTGACAGCAAAGTCGATGCCGGAGAAGGGAACTGTCAGATCAGAGAGGTACAAACCGAATCTGTTTCTGCTAACGACGAGGATTTCGTGAAGTATGACTGAAGCCAGGAGGGGAGTAAAATCAAAAAAAGGGTTTAATTGCCCCAACGTTGAATTATCGTATTATATTTATTATGTATTTACTACATATTTTATGTTTTAGTGATGATACAGCCATATTCTGTGAGAAATTCACATCTTACAGTGCAAGTAATCTGAAAAGATCTGAAGGTGGCTCATAACGGCTATACAGGCGTATTTTTCTAAATGGAGCAAACTACAGGAAAGGAACACAGGAGTTTGTATGGACGTATGACCGGAAAAGCGTTGCAAGAGAGGAACACTGTCTAATCTAAAGTATCCGAACCCCGTATGCAATGTGGAATTGCATTGTGTATCACGAGAGACGGACCGGCCAGTATAAAGACAGGTGGGGAGTATTGTGTTGCGTAGTATGGAATACGTACTGCAGACGAAATAGTTTTAGTAGCCTCGCCTGCCCTATTTGGTGGCAAGCTTTTCTTTTTTATCTTGATATTTTTGGCTTTGTGCAGCAAAAACCTCACAATCAAAAGTAATTACAAAAGTGAGATGTTAACATAATTGCAGAATCCACGCTATAGCAATAAAAGGAGTTCGACGTACAAACCCAAGTTCTTAGTGTGAAATATAAACACTAGGCTACGAACACCATACAGTCAGAAGAAGTTATAACAACACCAAGAATCATTAGTGCAATTTTCACAACAGAAGATGATAAGAGTGTGAAGTACAAAGATAAAAGTTCTTAACGCAAAGTAGAAATGCAAACAGACGTCCCAGTTTTCGAAGAGGTCTCGTTACATGGAAGGACGGATCTGCACAACTTATAGGTCAAAAATTAATTCTGGCGCCTTTTAAATATTACGTGAGCAAATAATACCTGCATGTATCGAACCGGTTAAGTGAAACACGAGCACGTGTACGGAGAGGTTTATCCCTCGGAACCAATTTACTGTACGAGACTACCTGTGCGGCCAAGAACTTGGTACACACCAATATGACGTGGTTCAAATCTGCCACCGCCGTTGCGAACTGATCACGGTGTCCAGAAGCGATGTTTTTCAACCGGTATAGATGGGCCATATAACACCCAGGTCCCAGCCTGATGCAGATGAGTGAGGTTACATGTCGTCTACTAAGCTCCACAGTGATAAACCATGGTCGAGAAGAGACGTATGGCACCCAGGTGGTGCCCTTATAGAGCTGTAATAGATGTCATACACAATTCCAGTAGTAATAAGCAGCTTTCTTTACCGCCGAGTTGAAATCCGAATAAGGGGTTGATGAGAACGAAGTCTTTCCAGACGGCACTGTTTTATAAAATAAACTTACTGCCGCGTCAGTTCAGGATAAAACATCTACCTTTCGACGAGTACCTCCATCATCTTCATTAGGGCCAACCAACTGTCAACTTGCTTCTTTGGTGGCTGTATATAGCCCAAAGACGGCTTCTGATTGGTTGGTAATTACTTCATGCTGTCGCAGATGGCGTCGACGTCTGCACTGGTGGCAACCGCTCCCGCTGTAGCTTAAAAACTGCGACGAATATCTCTGACTCTTCTCTGCATCGTGCTATGTCTGCGTAAGCAGAAGAATCTAACGATCAAAGTCCGAAAACAATTTATTGGACTGTTCAATTAACCAAAACAAATTCTCCAAGTATAACACCAACGCAAAATAAAGATCCGTCTTCGAATCACAACTACATACAACAATAATAAAGAAAACAACAGAAATAATTTCCTACTAGTCTCCGCCAGAGACTTTCCGATATACTAAGTCTGATCCAGACATCAGCGAGAAGATCCAAGCCGGGCTGCCAGGGCCGCAGCTATACACGTCTGCTGGTGGTCGATGAACTGCCGATGTGCTCTTTTTTTTTCTTTATTGTGATTTCATTCCCCTGCCCCATATGGGCAGGGGAGGGCTGTCAGCGGCACAATCCGCCACTCTTCAGCCAAGAGACACGACAACTAAAACAAGAATAAAATATACATACATAAGGAGATAAAAAAGGGGAACATAAAACAGTAAGGGGAGAAAATAGAGGTAAAAAGACATGGACATGTAGACGTTCATGGGGGACAGTTAAAAAAAGTCACCAGAAAGTTAAAAAACACAGTTGGCGATTCTTGAAACACAGAGAAGACACTGAATGCGAATGCACAGGTTAAAAGTTGGCCACAGTATTAAAAACACTCCAAAACAACACACTTAAAACCCACTTCGAGTACACACGACGAAGAGTAAAACTACCAGGTGGGACCTGCCGAGGGAAAGGTCAGACAGGGTGGAAAAGGACGGGAGAGCATGGGGCAGCTGAGGAAGCGGCGGGATGAAGAGAGGAGGGGCAACCGTGGGTTCACGAAGAGGCAGGAGACACGTGGGGCAGGAGAGGAAAAGGGAAGACAGGGCAGGAGGGAGCGCAGAGACACTGAAAGGAGGCACAGGAGATGGAGGGGGAGTAGGAGGGGAAAGCCGCTCAGGAGGAGGGAGGGGGAGGAGAGGGAGCCCTGAGGAGGAGGCAGGAAGAGGGGGTTAGAGTTGGTAGGAAGGGTAGATGTCAGGGCGAAGCTTATCATCCGGGAGGGGTAGATGGTGGAAGTTGTGTTGGGAAAGGGAGGGTGTGGAGATAGAGAGAGGGAGGGACACAACGGTAAAGACGCGGCAACTGGTTGGGAGTGGAGAGGAAGGGAGACACCAGGGGGTGAGAGGGATCAAGGCGGCGGACAATATATAGTGTGCGGACGTGTTCAAGGAAAAGGAGAAGGTGGGGGAAGGGGATGAGGTCGTAGAGGATGCACGTGGGGGACAGAAGGCAGATGCGGAAGGCGAGGCAGAGTGCATGGCGTTCGAGGATTTGGAGGGCTTTATAGAACCGGGGAGGAGCGGAAATCCTAGCGATGCTGGCATAACAAAGGACGGGGCGGATCATGGATTTGTAGGTGTGAAGGATGGTGGAAGGATGCAGACCCCACGTCCGGCTGGACAGGAGTTTCAGGAGGCGGAGGCGGTTGTGAGCTTTGTTTTGGATGGTAAGGAGATGGGGAGTCCAGGTGAGGTGGCGGTCGAGTGTGAGGCCAAGGTATTTGAGGGTAGGAGTGAGGTGGATAGGACGGCCATAAATGGTGAGGTAGAAATCATGGAGGCGGAAGGAGCGGGTGGTGCGACCTATGATGATCGCCTGGGTCTTGGAGGGATTAACACGGAGGAACCACTGGTTGCACCAAGCGGTGAATTGGTCAAGGTGGTTTGGAGAGTACGTTGGGATCGTTGAAGGGTAGGATGAAGGGCTAGGAAGGCAGTGTCATCAGCGAACTGGAGAAGATGAACAGGAGGGGGAGGTTTGGGCATATCAGCAGTGTACAGGAGATAGAGGAGAGGGGAAAGGACAGAACCTTGGGGCACGCTGGCAGAGGGGTAGAAAGTACGGGAGTTGGAATTGTGGATAGTCACATAGGAGGGACGATGGGAGAGGAAGGAAGCAACGAGACGGACGAAGTTGATGGGGAGAGCATAGGTCTGGAGTTTGAAGAGGAGCCCGGGATGCTAGACACGGTCATAGGCGTTCTGGAGATCAAGGGAAACAAAGATAGCAGAGCGACGGGAGTTAAGTTGGAGGGAAAGAAGATTGGTAAGGTTAAGGAGCTGGTCGTCGGCAGAGAAGGAAGGCCGGAAGCCACATTGGGTAATAGGAAGGAGGCGGTGCTGGTTAAGGTGGCGGTGAATACGGCGAGAGAGGATGGCCTCAAAGACCTTACTGAACACGGAGGTGATGCAGATGGGACGATAGGAAGAGATAGCAGAGGGGGGTTTGTTAGGCTTAGGGAACAGCAGGACATGGGAAGTCTTCCACAGATCAGGGTAAAATTCAGTGGAGAGGAGAACATTGTACAGGGTAGCAAGGACAGACAGGAAGGATGGAGGGGATTCCTTGAGGTGATGGGAGGTGACGCCATCATGACCAGGGGCGGTGTTGCGTTTGGAGCGGAGGACGAGTGTGATGTCTTGCATGGTGATGGGAGTGTTGATGTCTGAGGGGGGTAACCGATCCAAGTACTGGAAGCTAGGAGCGAGTGGGGGGACAGATGTGTCAGTACGGTCAAAGACGGTGGAGAAGAGGGAGTAATCAAAATGGAGAAGGAATGGAGAAGACCTCGGATAGGTGGGAAGCAAAATGGTTAGCCTTACTGAGGTTGTCAGTAAAGGGCCGATTGTCATGGAGGATGGGGTAATGCGGGGTTGGAAGGCTACCAGTAAGGCGGTGAAAGGCTGACCAGTACTTGGAGGAGTTGACAGGGAGGGTGGAGTTGAGGCGTGTGCATGTCTGACGCCAGTCCCGGCGTTTCTTTGCTGTATGGAGGTTTCGGATATGTCGCTGTAATTGCCAGTGGCAGGTGAAAGTATCCCGGTCACGAGTGCGGAGGAAGGAGCGGTAGAGCCTGCGGGATTCACGCAGAAGAAGGACAGCCTGTGGAGGAAGCGTAGGGCAGTGAAGATGGACGAGTTTTGTAGGGACACGAGCCTCCACAGCGTCAGTGATGGTCGTCTGAAGGAAGGAAGAGGCATGCGTGATGTCATCAGGGTGGTGGAAAGTGAGGGGGTGGCTTTCGACCTGTAAGGCAATGGATTCCCGGTAGGCACCCCAATTGGCACGGTGGTAGTCATGGACAGACTTTGGATGGGCAGCTGGGCGGGTGGCTGCATTGGTGGGACGGGTAGAGGAGATGGTGAGAAGGACAGGGAGACGGTCACTACCGGCGGGATCGAGGACATCAATGGCAATGCGACCAAGGAGGTTGGGGGAAGTGAGGATAACATCGGGGGTGGAGTTACTTTCAGGACGGGTGTGCTGTGGGAGAGGAGCAAGGTCACCATGGAGGGTGGCAAGGAACTGATGCCACCGCCGAAGGGTGGCAAGGTCATGGCTGTGGATGTTGAGGTCAGCGGCGATCACATAGGTGGAGAAGGTACGGTCAACATGGGAAATGAAGTCAAAGGGGAGAGGAGCTGCGGGGCGGATATAGATAGTGGCACAGGTGACGGTGAAGGAGGGAAAAAATAGGCTGAGGAGAAGGTGTTTGGTCGGGTCATTGAGGAGGGGTTGTGGCCGGACAGGGAGATGCCTGAGGTGGCCTATAGCGACCCCGCCTTGAGCTAGGGGAAGGGGATTGTCAGTGCGGTGAAGGAGATAAGGGGAGATGCGGACTACATGGTGGGGTTGGAGGAATGTTTCATTAAGGATGAAGGAGCCATCCTTATGCTGGGAGAGGGTATGCATGAAGAGGTATTTGTTTGCAGGCAGGGAGCGAATGTTGAGGTAGAGGAGACGATACTGTTGATGCGCCATGAGGTTGGGGGTGGGAAGGGTGCGGGAAGGGGAGAGAGGGGCTTAAACGAGGGTGTCTAGGCGGGTGAAGGTAAAGTGGGCCTGGTTGTGGGAGTATGTGGCGTAGGTGTTTAAGTGGAAAACTGAGCAGGCGGCAAGGGAAATCTGCTGGAGTGTGTGGGGGCGCTGGAAGGGGTGGATGTTCTGCAGGACGACGGTGAGGAACCGGATGATGTCTTCTGCTGTAGGGGGCGGAGGGAATTGTTAGGGTGGATGGGTGGGTCAATGGGGCGTATGGGGACAGTGAGTCCAGGGTTGGTGGGAGGGGGCTTGGCTTTGCATTTGGAGGAATAGATGGGGTGAGGTTCATTGCAGGTGTTGCAGGATGGGGGGGAGGCGAGGTTGGGACACTGTTTGAGGAAGTGGGAGGCTTTACAATGGAGGCAGGTGTGTTTGAGGAAGTGGGAGGCTTTACAATGGAGGCAGGTGGGTGGGTTCTTGCAGGTTTGGGTGAGGTGGTCATTTTACAGAAGACAACGCTGGCAGCGGTAGGATTGAGGAGGAGAACGGGACTGATCAACAGGGTGGCGGCGGTTGAAAATAAGGGCTCCCTGCGTGAGGTGGTGGTCGATGGAGGAGGCGGACTCAGTAAATATACGCATGAGGAAAGTAGGGCCAGAGGAGTTGTAAATTCGGCGGGCAGAGCGGACTTCCAGGGAGGGGTGGGCATTCAGTTCCGACAACACAGCCTCCATGACCACAGGGCTGAGTTTCGTGATGACGGCAGTGAGGGTCGGCGGACAATGAGGCGGTTGGGGCTGACAAGGAGAGGAGGATGTAAGGAATGGGGTGAGGGATGCGTGGGGTCCAAAGGTGATGCAGGGAAGGCGCCGGAGGAGATCAGTATGGAAGGACGGAGAGGGAGACTTGATGTGAACAGAGTCTCTGCGAGGGATAAGTTGGGTGATGGGTGCACTGGGGATGTACTTCCGGATTTCAGGGGTGAGGGTGCGGGCATCCAGGAATTTCGAATCAGGGTTGTCTAGGACAAAGGTATACAGGGAGGGGGCTGGAGAGGAGGGAGGTTGGGTGGTATCCATAGCGGGGTCAGTGGGAGGTGGGGCGAGCAGTGGCTTTTTGGATGAGGGAGTACAGGACAGGTCGCCACTGGGCCGTTTGGAAGATTTTTTGGCGGGTGTTGCCTGGGAGGAGGGATGAGGTACTCGATGGATGGTGAGGTGGTGGGAGGCAGGGCCCTCCTGTGAGGCAGTAGCACCGGATGAGAGGGTAGGGCGCTCTGTGGCGGCGACTGTGGCGCGGCGGGCGGAGACTCTGGCAGGGGAAGCAGTGGTAGTCGCAGGGGGGAGAGGGGGAAAGTCGTCTCCACGGGCGACAGGAGCGGGAGGGGGGTTGGGAGCAGGGGCAGAGGCAGGAGCGGGAGTGGGAGCAGCAGCAGGGGCAGTAGCAGGGGTAGGAGCAGGAGTGACCTACAGGTGGGGATACAGCGATGGAAAGGAAATACATGGGGAGGAGACTGTGAGTAGGGGAGGTGCATGAGACGGGTGAATCCCAGAGGAAGCACTCCATGACGTTACAGTGGGTGCAGGTGAAGGGGAGGTGTAGATGACGGTGGTAGTTGGGGCGTCCATGATTTCAGGCGGCAGCGAACACCGAGAGACGGCGGCAGCGGCGGCGGCAGAAGCGGCGAGCACCGAGAGACGGCGCCAGAAGAAGCGGCTAGCACCCAGAGACGGCGACAGCGGCGGCGGCGGCGGCGGCAGAAGAAGCGGCGAGCACCGAGAGATGGCGAGCAGGCGGCGCCTGCGGCGGCGGCAAGCACCGGGCGGCGGCGGCGGCGGCGGCGGCGGCGGCGGGCAGCAGTGACGGCGTGCAAACGGGCAACAACGCGACAGGCACGGTTGGGGCTCTTCCACATCGAAGATACACCCTGAGAGTAGCCCAGACAGTGCGAGTCCTCGATGAGGAAGTGAGGGAATTCAACCCTCGAATGGCCGATGTGCGGCCGAGCGCCGGCCTTTATAGCGCCTCGGCGGATGAGTACCTCGGAACTATTTTCCATCACGTGGTTTGACGTGTGAAAATAGTTCCGGGATCTGCAACGACTTCTTCCTCATATTTATGTGGGCCGGTAGTGGCCCCTGGTGGCCGCTGGTGTCTTTGGAGTGTTATTGTTGTAGTTGTTGCTGTTGTGACCGTTTATCAATATTGCCTGTCGGTTGTGTAGTGCTTCGGTGTGCCTGCGAGTGGACAACCTGCGGCTGCAGGCTGTCAGTTTGGTTGCTGATACTGTAGGCGCTGTGATGTCTGGTGGAGAAGGCCACAGCACATCGAGAGGAAGATTTTCTCAAGCATTCTTTTTCGACAGCCTCTTTAATTATAGAATACCTGTATGTAGACGCCTGGGATAAAACTTTATGTTTGTTTGTGAGGTTGTGATCAGCAACTGCAGATTTCCCCGGCTCTCGATTTTTAATATGGCGTTGATGTTCTGCACAGCGGTCGGAAATGGTGCGGATGGACTGACCGATGTAATTGCTTCAGCACTCACAAGGGATGTCGTAAATCGCAGAAATCCTGCGGTCGAGGCTGTCCTTAAGAGGGTGTAGCATCTCCTTTATCTTCTTAGGAGGTCGGAAAATACAATGGATGTGATACCTCGTCTTCCCAGAAATCTGCCTATTTTGCTGGATGTAGCGCCGTAGAAAGGAAGGAATAGTCGGTGGCTTATGGCGCGAATGTTCAACTTTTTCACGTCTCCTCTGCTGTAGGGTGAGTGCCGCTCAATCATTTCAGTTGCTTCGGCCACGACTGCACTGTCTACTTGTTCACCGCCACTCCTGGGCACACAGTTGGTGCAATGAATGATACATACGTTCTTTTTTATGTCTTCAACAAGTCATCATGGTGTCGTTTCCTATGAGTGGAAAGTGTTCTCATTGTATTGGTAGCATGTATGCAACTTAATAAAAAATTCTAAATGTATGTAAACTAATGCTTACGTTCTTCTTATCAGTGGCATATGTTTTTGTACACAGTCCTAAATTCTGTCTGTAATGGCTTTACTTTTGGTACGTGATAAATTCGATGATGACAGTAAGATTCTCTCGCAATTGGTCATTGTGAAATAAAATAAAAGTACCTAGCGGTCTTGGTTGCAGAATATTTTCCTATTCGTTTCTTTATTTACATAGATGTAAAAGTTGGCTTGTTCAAAATTTTAAATCTCCTAAAGCTCTTCACCGATTGCTTTGAAATTTTATGACCACTGTGGGGCGGCTGGTAGGAATTGATTGTGGTGGTTTAAAATTTTGTAGAATGTAGAAACACTTTCCGGCCGATTACACCATATGTGGGGCGGCTGGTAGAAATAATGTTTTTATATAAAATGTTTGAATGTAGAAACACTGCATTTCCCGGCCGATTGACCATATGTGCGGCGGCGGGTGGAAATTATGTTGTTGTTATATAAGTGTTCCTATGTAGAAATCAGTTCCTATTATTTATGCTGTCTTTTGCCATTCTCAACACTGGCTCTCTAACTACAATATTGGCAACCAGAAAGTGATTAGCAAAACGTGAAGCCTGTAATTAGAATTCCTAGTGCCCACTTCATCTGAGAAATACACTTATAGCTACAGCTTATAGCTCTGAGGAATTAGGAGATTGTCTGGGATTTATAATCAAAAACGATCGTGAAAAAAAAACTTTCTCTATATTCTGTAAGTCACAGATGAAAAAAAAAAAAAAAGAATCCACGCAATCTGACTAACAGAGCAGTTCAGAGTCTAATGCGCTGATGCCACTATAACTGTACAAATTAAATATTTAAATGAATGCTCGCCATAATTTGATGATAATGTTCATCAAACGCCACGCTAAATAATGGTAGAATGTTTGTCCCGCGACGGCACGTGAAAATACGACATACGCAAACTGAAGATAGATAAGTAAAGTCATCCCAGAATTAACACTTCACTCGAAAATGATTTCATGATTACGCGTATCCCGAGTAACTTAATACGGCATCCGAGGCTGTTTATAGCAATGATACCGACGCGACGCGACTCCCGACACAGATGGTGTGCTATTCAGCGTCTGGAGAGAACTGGGGCCTTGCTTCCTCGCGCAGCGTTCTTATATATAAAGCCGCGGTGCGAACGGCTAAGGGAACGCCTGATCAAATCGGCTCTCCCGACTAGCCGCTGGGCTAGTAATGCACCACATTAAGTTATTGAATAAAGCATTGCTTCTTTTGCTGATGGCCGATGAAGCTCTCAATTTAAATGTGCATTCAGCACACAGGTAAGTAATCATAATAAAAGTTTGACGTGGCTAAGTTAAATATTTTGGGCGAGAGAATTAATTTAATTACACTGCACGCAGTAGACGAGCTCTGAACTTGCCCTTTGGAGATACGCTATCGCTATAGTTTTATAGTTATTCAAATGAAACTTATCACATCTTTATGGTTATAGCGGATCTCCATTCTACTTAAATATAAACATCCTAGCCTTATTTATTAGCCTACTTAATCTATCTTGCTTCCTTAATTTTTAAGACAAAAAACCAGAAAATTATGAATTTCAACTAAAATCTTAATTTGTGAGATCCAAAGTACTATTTCTATTAAATTATTATGAAAAAGGAATCTAAATATAAATTTTTAAGTCTCTAGCTCTTTTCTGTTGCGCCAATGATTTTTACATAAAAACGTCCAAATTTCGAAAATGGTTAAAGTTATTGAACTGACATTCAACACATGTTGATTTAGTATTACTCCTGACATGCTAGAAACGTTTTAGGTTATTTGCTTCATTTTTAAAGTATTGCGCAACATTTATGATGTCAGAGCTATTTACAGCGGACTGGCTGGCACACAATGGAAAGGCTGATGTGAACTTACTACAGCGTGAGTAGGCTGCTTCCCTACACAACGTTGCATTCAAATACACACCTGCTTTAAATAAATACAGGAGCGTAAAATGTTATATAAATATGTATATAATATATAAAGAGGATAAAAAATTCCATGTTCGTTTGTTGAAAATCTTAAATCTCCGAAAGTTCTTCACCGATTCCTTTGAAATTTTAAGACAACGTGGCATTCGAGTATGCGCGTGTTTTGATGCACACATAGGAGCACACGTGAGAACATATATACGTAAGTGGAAGTATTCTGTCTGTATTATTGGCTTAGCTCCACACGCAAGGGGCTGTCACCAGCATTCCCTGTCTACATACTGTGGCTGAACAGGTACTGACAGTTAGCTGCTAAGTGTCGGGGTACTAAATTAATGTTGTCATGGTTCACTGTGGTCCATATATGACATATTTACAAGTCTGGAATGAAGTCTGCCAAGAGACCCCATGGCTAGCAAAACAATAATTTTGAAAGAAACCCACTTGACAATATCTGGTAAAGTAACGGCCATTACTGATATTTAGCGGTAACACATGGAGAAGTATAGAGGAGTCTTGTATACAGCAAGGTATGCAAAATAGCTGATGATGATGGTGTGTTTGTTGTGGTTGCTGGTGGATCCGAAAGTCAAGTTAACATGATGTTTTGGCGTTCCAACAGGCCCCCTTCTTCATATGCTAATCCGAATGGCAGAGACGCCACAGCAGTTGCCCCAGTGTAGGACAAAGAATCCCCACTGCGAGTGCACCAGAAGCCGCCGTGCTGCCCTTAATGGAAGGGCACGACCTGTTGAATTCTGGGAGGGGCAAATGATTTCAACTAGGCAGTTGCCGCTGAATTTGTTGCCGATGGCGTCACAAGCGTTGGGGTGTGAACCATGTAACATATGGCCTTATTTCAAGAAAACCCGTTGTCTCAGTGGCTAAGATAATCATATCGCTGCCGTCTCCCTAAGGGCATACCGAGTCACACCAACAACTAGCTACGTTTCCTCATATGTCATCGAGGGCCTTCGATTAACCAGTGCTCTGCCTCAACGGATTTTTCTGGTCGTTGACTTGGGGCGGACGATTTTCTGTACACTGTCCTGTAGGGTACGGTTTATGTGATCTAAAAGTTTCTCCACAAGAACATACAATTTTATAGGTGCTGCGCTATGGGTCAACGTTGACTGCTTCTGACGCACGCGCAGTGGGCGCTCTATGTCCTTAGGGGCTACGACTCTGGCTTCTCAGCAATTCAACTTATCATCTGGAGAAAGCGGGCAACTGGAACGCAGAAATATTATGTCAGTTTGATTTTAGGATCCGACTGCAGATCCGAAAAACATGAGTGTTTCCGTAACAGCATGCAGTAATTTGACAGGACATAGAGGATGCACCACTGACCAATTTGAGGTAGGGAAGCTGGGGTCGGAGAAGTCAGTTTAAGGAGGTGTGGAAGTAAACTGGTCTCCTGATTTGTCTAGCATTACTGTTTGCCAGTGTATTTACAACTAACATGCGTACAAGTTTACGCGTACTGTGCTGTATTTCCTACAAGGAAACGAGTCAGAATTGTAGCTGCCTGTGATGTGATTCGAAACACACCAGAGAGATTTGTCAAGGTGCGTCAGAATCGCGTTCGCCGAAGTCATGCTTGCACTGAGGATGATGGCCGTCAGTTTCAGCAGATTTTGTAAGATACAGTACAAATGATGCGTTCATTGCGTCAGTGATGGTATTTGCTGTTTGCAGTAACTAATGTAAATAAAAAAATACGAGTACACAATATTGTGATTTTATTCTTGTTATCTCCTTACATACTAGCGGTGGTGGTTCATCGTGTCGGTTTCTGTAGTCATGTCCTAGTTCATGAACCACGGGCAACGTATGAGTGGCCAAGTAAGTGGTCCCGACAGTCGGGATACCAGTTACTTTGGAATAAGGCTGGGCATCTCTGACATATTCTGAGTCGTGGTCACCTTTGTGCTCATACGGTAAAGACTACCAAATCCACCGGTTAGTCCCTCAACCGTTAGGGGTAAAACTCAATGGGACTCGGGGCAAGTAAGGCTAGCAACCTGCTTCCCTGGTATTTTAAATATGATGCTGGCAACAATCGGAACAAAATGAAACTTCCTGGCAGATTAAAACTGTGTGCTCGACCGAGACTCGAACGCGGGACCTTTGCCTTTCGCGGGCAAGTGCTCTAGCATCTGAGCTACCGAAGCACGACTCACGCCCGGTCTCACAGCTCTACTTCTGCCAGTATCTCGTCTCCCACCTTCCAAACTTTACAGAAGCTCTCCTGCGAACCTTGCAGAACTAGCACTCCTGAAAGAAAGGATACTGCGGAGACATGGCTTAGCCACAGCCTGGGGGATGTTATGCTGAGAAAGCCTACACTGTCACGGCTGATTAAAATGAAAATATAAAAAAGAAAGTCGCAACACAGTGAATTTACCAAAAACTGACAAGTATTCTTCTCCGTAGTGTAGAAGTTCGGTGACATACGTACTTCTCGTAGCCCCTCTGAGTGTTCAATAGCAGCCAGTTCGCACATGTACGCAGTCATCTTCATTTCACAGTAATGCCAAGAACGTTAAAGTAGTTTATCTTTAGCACAAAAGACGTGTCAGAAGTACATTATGGAGCTATCACTCAGATGAGCAGTGTGTCATGGAACTCAACAACGTTCTCTTCAGTATCGGTAACGCGAGGACAGCACGTAATGAAGGATGCCGTTGATAATACTATCATATTCCTTTGATAGCAGTTCCTTCCCTACCTCCATTACACGTTTCAAAGTTCACTGATATACTCACCTCGGTATAAATGTCAATTAGTCTTCATTGGGTCATATTGCAGTACAGCTTCGAGATTCAGGCATGCGCTCTACAGTTTGCTGTGTCCAGATCCGAACAGAGAGTATCTGCTGGACTGTACATTTCAAGCCTACAAGCGACAAAATGGTATTTTCCTAACGGTAAGCGATTGCAAATATATATTTTTCACGCCGAACAAATATTGAGGATTCCACGTGTTTGTCATGGCGCGCCGTCAGGCGCTCTTTGCCCTCGACGCGAGCGACAGAACACACGCACCGCAAACGAGGTAGTCGGGCGTTGCAACGGCGGCCGCTCAGGTGGAGTGAATAACCTCAGCTGCGTATTTCACACTGCGCGTTAACGCAGCATTTTGTATTCAGTCATATTGTGCCTGTTCTTAGGATTTAAAAAAATATCTAACTGTAACAGAAAAAAATCTGTGAATGGCAACAAATTTAAATGGTACTTATTTCAGACTATTAATATTTTTCAGGGTAACAAGATTGATAACATTTGTTTATTTGTGATCTAATGTCGGCTAGGAGCTTCCGTCACTAGGTGGATTAGATTGTAAGAAGTAGCAGAAACAACAAAATTACGCCGAAAATCGATGTTCCTCTGATAAAGCATTTACAAACGTCAGCTAGCTGAAGGAAATGTTGTAGTTTCTCTCTGCAAATTTCTCTTTTCTTCGTCGAGACAACAGTCGCCCCTACATATCCCCAAGTAACTTCCCATTATAACAATAGGCAGTAAAGTGTCTATGCATGTGAAACGCAGTATTAGTTTATCCGTGTTTTCAGATGTTGCCGCTCCTCAACTGTGTACTGTATGCTAAGGAGTTCTATGTTATTTCACGAGCGGTCTCGACTTTTATGCTAAAGTCATTTTCTAGAGGGATCTAAAATTAACACCGAATAATCGTTGGAGCACTCGAAAAACAAGTAAAGTTAACCACAATGAAAGAGACACGCAGCTTACAGTTCAGGCAAACAGAGGAGGAAACTCGGATTCGACAAAGAGGAGGCATGAGCACGGCACGAGGATTGGTCAGAAAACGTAAAGGGCTTTCATTTTGCAAGCGTAACAACGTGAAACGTACAATTTTGTCGTAAACAACAGCTTCACTTTTGAGAAAAGTCACTGATATTTAGAGTAAGTGCACACACAACTGCACATTACAATAATACAGTTCATTGTTTGACATAATAATATAGGTTTTTCAATCTCATTACTTCCACACACAAATTTAGAAAATATTCCACCTGTGAGGGTACTGGTGTGTAGTATATGTAAGTGGTTGTTCTTTGGAGGGCGACAATGCTCAGTGGCGCAGAGAGTCGCAAGCAGAGGCAGTTGTTGAGAGCCTGTGGAAGGTGTAGGCTGCGTGAGCCTAAGGCGGTTGCGTACCGAAGGATTTATCTCTGTGTTTAATAGTAGTGGCACACAGTTTGATTGACAGTGTGTTTATGTTTGTGCAGTGTGATAAAGGAAATAAATTAAATTTTACCAGTTCTTAATGTGTCTCCATCAGTTAGTACCACACCATTGCATTTAACAATGAACGAAGTCTCGATATACACGGTCAACTACCACAAGAGGAATGTAATATAATAATCATCAATTAACCCATATAAGCTCCAAGACGCAGGGAGCTTATACACCCTACGTTTGTTCCTTTTCAGTATCCGTATTTTTTCCACGTCCACTAGCAGCGTCAGTTGATTACTGCCATCTTCACTTGTGGAATAAGAACAGCTTTCATCACCGTGACTCTCACTCTTCCAGTCTGCATCACTTCCATCATTTATGATCATCTGCAGCGCTCGGTCCAGTAAACCTTCTATTGAAATGTACTGATCCTCGATGTTATTTACATACACACAAAGCTTTTGCCAGAGATTTGTTGTGGAAACAATGCGTTCAACTGTAACTTTTAATAACCTATCCATTGTGAATGTTACATTACGTTCAGAAACGCCCTTCTTGACAATAGGATTCACTTTTGGGTGGTGTAGAGGAAGTTTTAATTCTATGTGACCATGTTCGGTTAAAATACCATTTTGTAAGTGGTACAGGCTGGTTTGTTCATTTTGATCAAAGAATGCAACTATGGTCTCAGCACGTCCTTGTAGAAAGAAACTCTCTTTTATGTTAGCCAGGACATCATTTGTGCCCACGTGAAGTTTCGTATTGGAGCACGAGCCACTTACTTACTGAGGTAAGGTTCGTTATCTCCAACAAGAGTATGAGGTAGTCGATTTGGTATTAATCTCTCCCTGAGCCAATTTTCATAACTTGAAAATTTCATGTCTTCGTGATAATCCCTTGTTTTCTGGACAGATTTAAACCTTAAGTAGGCATGTGGCACAAAACCGCCCTGTCCGCCAGCCTGGATGATAATAATTCTGCTCCCTTTCGAAAGAGGTTTCAACAGACCCCGTAGTGCATACGTACGGTACTGTGTGACAAGTGTGAAGATATGTCTCGTCCAAACGGACAACTAGCCAACCGTCACACACTTTTTAAGTAAGCGTTTCATTTTTCCCTGATACTACTTTGTTCCTGAAGAACTTTTAGGTTATTCGCTGTCTTCTTCCACCTAAATCTTAGAGTGCGAAGAGTTTTACGAAATGTGATTATACATCCTTCAGACTTTATAGAGCTTCATAACTTCTTATGAATTTCTTTCAAATGGCAACACCAGTTGCTTCGGCCAATCTTTCCAATGTGGATTTTAGTTTCAATGGAGCACATAGCAAAGATTCTTTTTTCATAAAAAAAAGAAATGATCGTGTGGCACTGATGGCCGGGAGGCACCATCCGGGAAGTTCGGCCACCGCGTTTCAGGTGACGCCACACTGGGCGACTTGCGTGTCAGTGATGATGCGGTAAACACAACACCAAAGTCCACGAGCGGAGAAAAATCGCCGGGCCGGCCGGCAATGGAACCCGGGCCCATCGCCCGGTGGGCAAACACGTTACCACTCGGCTAAGCAGGCGGACTGTTTCTTAACAAACTGGTAGACATTCGCAACCACTTGGCATGTTTGACTATGAACAACTTTGTCCTTTAACTTTTTTGTACTGGTGGCATCTTCAACGCTGAATATAATCTCCCAGAGTACCTACTTGTGGAGGGCTTCGTGTGATGCGATGGCAACCCGTTCGAAGCTGGCGATCGACTTAGCGAGATCTACTGCGCATCGTGCTGTGGTGTTCACGTCTGTTTGTGTGAATTGTAGGTTGGGCTGTGGTGAAACAGTGTCAAATGAGTAGGGCAGTAAAAGTCAGCTAGATCTAAAAATGGAGTGCCCAATGACACCGTACGAAAAATGGCCGCGTCGTGATTATAAAACCTGTTATTGATAGTTTCCTTCAAAGGCACTCCTAAATTTTGTAGCTGCGTTCAAGCATTTAGTAAACATATATTATCTTGTAAGTAATCCATATGGTGTCCATGACACACCAGCGTCCTGTACTTTTCTTCACTCACGCCACAGGTAGTAACTTGGTCTTAGACACACTTTCCACTGCAAAAATTTTAGTATTTCATTAAACGTAAAATGGTAAAGCATGCAATATAAAATTAACGTACAAAAAACTAATAGTTCTTTGTAATGGAAAAGCGTGTCAATACTTTTAATTTATTAAAATGTGCTGTTTTTTTTTACCATGACATGTCCGTTTTTTCGTACTATACGAGGGAGGATCCGGAAGTAATACAGAAGATTTTCGTCCCCTATTATTGCAGCTGGAATGCTGAAATTTCACGGCGATATAGTATGAATTCTGCGCTACAATGGGTATGTTGTTGTCATGTGCAGCCCCTGCTAGAGAAGACTAAACTACGAAACAAACATGGGCGCACGTTTTATTGTGGTCAACTTGTGAAGAGCGGCGAAGTGTAGTTCAATATTTGTGGGACAAAGGGCATAAACCGAGTGAAATTCACAGGGACATGCGTGGTGTGTATGGAAAGTTATTGCTGAATATCGCAAGCCAGCACCTCGAAGAGAAATTATTACTAACTGGTTGAATCGTTTCACTGAAACTGGCTTTGTATCATATAGTTTGCCGGGTCGGGGTCGGTCAGTAGTTTCTACGCATCAGTTGAACAAGTTCGGCGGTCTTACAATCATATTCTGGGTAAATCAATGAGACGTGCAAGCTGAGAATTGAATATGTCTGGTGTTACTGTGTGGAAGGTATTGCAGAAAAATCTGTCAGTCAAACTCTACGGACTGTAACTGTTACAAGTTTTTAGAGAAAGTGACAAAGAAAAACGACCTGAGTTTTTTGTACAAATGTTTAATAAAATGCAGACGGAAAATGATTTTCTTAATGAAGTTGTGTTCATTGACGAAAACACCGTCCATATCTGTGGTAAAGTGAATCGGCTTAATATTCGGATATAGGATGAGCAAAAACCACGTCACGTAATCGGACATGTACGGGTTTTGCCTAAGGTAAATGTTTTTTGCAATATAAGCTATAATAAGATTTACTGTCCTTTTTTCCGACTCAAATGCAATTGGTCTGTCCTCGACGTGCCCGAATATTATATAATACCTCAATTACAACAGGATATGAACACAGAATTTATTTTCAAGCAAGACGGCGCGCCACCTCACTCTCATTGCGAAGTTGTCGCGTATCTCCGTAGGAATGTACCGACTTGGATTGGACGTGATGGAACAATATCCTGGCCGCCATGATCACCTGATTTAATCCCAATGGACTTCTGCGTATGGGGTGACGTTAGAGACAGAGCGTTTCTTCCGCAGCTTCTGGGAAACGTCGACGAGCTGTGACAACGGATAAGCACAAGCAGTTGCCACCAAGTATCAAGACTTGCTTCATAGTATCACAGATGGGAAATTCGTTGTGCTACAAAAGTTAGCCACATTGAACATTTATAAATAAAACTTGAAGATATGCTGCATTCAGTGCTGTATCAAACATTTCTGTAAGTTACTTACCTTTTTCACAATTAAACATTATTTTGTATAGCTAATTTATAAATACTCTGTGTATCAATGCTATAGAGTCTCTCTGTCTTGACGAATCATAGTCATATGCTAATAACAAGGATGTGGAATCCAAACTG
Organism: Schistocerca nitens; assembly: GCF_023898315.1. NCBI lineage: Eukaryota > Metazoa > Arthropoda > Insecta > Orthoptera > Acrididae > Schistocerca > Schistocerca nitens. The sequence goes on along the minus strand of NC_064619.1, from coordinate 330,154 downwards.
AACCGCATTCAGAGTAAAGAGGCACAGTCATAAGTCCTCTATGCTATACAGCATGCCAAATTGGCCTATCTATTAATGAAATACATTAACGTCTTTCGCGAGAAACCAGGTATCATTAAGAGCTATCAATAAAACGTGCAGGCACATTCAAGGTCTACTTCTCGTCTACTTACCGCGTCCTGCGAACAAAATGCAACGGCGTAAGGAAGGAAATCAGAAAAATATTGCACTGGAGAGTCCTTAAAAGAAAGGCAGCTTATGAAAACAATTTACACAAAACATAAGAATTTAACGTAGGAGACATGGTACTCCTTAGAACCCATTCAAAACCTCACTTAAGATGAAAAGCAATAAAAAAGGTCTATTTAAAGTAGTAAGAATTCCTCGCGGAGCAAACACAGATGCGGGAAAAATGAAAGGATTGTATCCTCACAAGGAACTGAAGAACTATTTACAGCAGTAATAAGATTTCCTTTTTGTTCCATTTTGTATTTTTTATAAAGCGAAACATTTTTGATTACAGAAGTCGACAAAAACAGCGATGAAATTTTATGGTATATAGTAGCCTAATATGTAAGGATTTCACATGTCAATGACAAACAGAAAATAGACAGAAATGTGTATATAATTTACCAACAAGTAGCATAGGCCAACATATTTGATTAAAATATAAATACGTACGACAACTGAGATTAATGGCTAGCCAAGCCACACTAATAATTTGTTATAAGTGCATTAACAAGTAATTAAACTTTCTACAATTCATGAATATTTTCTTGTGTAATTTAGTACAACGAAATGTCTTAATACCTATGTATTAAAAGACACAGTAACTAAAAGTAAAAAACAAATATGGTTACAATATTTTTGAGTATTACATACTTAAGAAGTCGGACGCACAGTTAACGGTAACATTATGTGATCTCGTCAACTCGTGAACAAAAGACAGATGTCAATTAACTGCATCCCAAGGCATTGGTATGAATTAACATAATAAAGTAATGTCAAAAGAGTACAATCAGAAAGGCTGAATAAACGAAATTAGACTCTTTCTGGAAAAAAGCAAACAAATGCAGAGAACTGTAAATAAATTTCTACATCTACATCTACATTTATACTCCGCAAGCCACCCAACGGTGTGTGGCGGAGGGCACTTTACGTGCCACTGTCATTACCTCCCTTTCCTGTTCCAGTCGCGTATGGTTCGCGGGAAGAACGACTGTCTGAATGCCTCCGTGCGCGCTCTAATCTCTCTAATTTTACATTCGTGATCTCCTCGGGAGGTATAAGTAGGAGGAAGCAATATATTCGATACCTCATCCAGAAACGCACCCTCTCGAAACCTGGCGAGCAAGCTACACCGCGATGCAGAGCGCCTCTCTTGCAGAGTCTGCCACTTGAGCTTTATTAAACATCTCCGTAACGCTATCACGGTTACCAAATAACCCTGTGACGAAACGCACCGCTCTTCTTTGGATCTTCTCTATCTCCTCCGTCAACTCGATCTGGTACGGATCCCACACTGATGAGCAATACTCAAGTATAGGTCAAAAGAGTGTTTTGTAAGCCACCTCCTTTGTTGATGGACTACATTTTCTAAGCACTCTCCCAATGAATCTCAACCTGGTACCCGCCTTACCAACAATTAATTTTATATGATCATTCCACTTCAAATCGTTCCGCACGCATACTCCCAGATATTTTACAGAAGTAACTGCTACCAGTGTTTGTTCCGCTATCATATAATCATACAATAAAGGATCCTTCTTTCTATGTATTCGCAATACATTACATTTGCCTATGTTAAGGGACAGTTGCCACTCCCTGCACCAAGTGCCTATCCGCTGCAGATCTTCCTGCATTTCGCTACAATTTTCTAATGCTGCAACTTCTCTGTATACTACAGCATCATCCGCGAAAAGCCGCATGGAACTTCCGACACTATCTACTAGGTCATTTATATATATATTGTGAAAAGCAATGGTCCCATAACACTCCCCTGTGGCACGCCAGAGGTTACTTTAACGTCTGTAGACGTCTCTCCATTGATAACAACATGCTGTGTTCTGTTTGCTAAAAACTCTTCAATCCAGCCACACAGCTGGTCTGATATTCCATAGGCTCTTACTTTTGTTTATCAGGCGACAGTGCGGAACTGTATCGAACGCCTTCCGGAAGTCAAGAAAAATAGCATCTACCTGGGAGCCTGTATCCAATATTTTCTGGGTCTCATGAACAAATAAAGCGAGTTGGGTCTCACACGATCGCTGTTTCCGGAATCCATGTTGATTCCTACATAGTAGATTCTGGGTTTCCAAAAACGACATGATACTCGAGCAAAAAACATGTTCTAAAATTCTACAACAGATTGACGTCAGAGATATAGGTCTATAGTTTTGCGCATCTGCTCGACGACCCTTCTTGAAGACTGGGACTACCTGTGCTCTTTTCCAATCATTTGCAACCTTCCGTTCCTCTAGAGACTTGCGGTACACGGCTGTTAGAAGGGGGGCAAGTTCTTTCGCGTACTCTGTGTAGAATAAGGTAGGAGACGAAGTACTGGCAGAAGTAAGGCTGTGAGTACCGGGCGTGAGTCGTGCTTCGGTAGCTCAGTTGGTAGAGCACTTGCCCGCGAAAGGCAAAGGTCCCGAGTTCGAGTCTCGGTCGGGCACACAGTTTTAATCTGCCAGGAAGTTTCATATCAGCGCACACTCCGCTACAGAGTGAAAATCTCATTCATTTGAACCTTTTTCGAACTCTAAAATGTATATCTAATCCAGTGGTAGATTCTGAGATGCATGGACTCTTCAAGAAAAGTAGTTCACTTCCACAGTCACAATGAAACACACTCTGGATGTGTAAACACCGCGTGCACGGCTGGCAACGCAGTGTGAGTGCGTGCGTGTCCGCCTGGACAGTTATTCATACTGTGACGGGAAGCAGCTGTCACTTTTTAAACTCTGCACCTCACCAGCCCAGTTACGAACTAACTGAAAACTGTTACTATAACCTACCAAGTGAAGACGCTTTAAAAAGTGCTTGTAATGGTATTTCGGAAACGAACAGATATAAAGATGTACAAATGACACGACACCTCCTGATAAGTAACGAACTGTTTGACTTTGTAACGAAAATAAAGGAGTATTGACTTTTAATAAGCACAATAATGTTAGTGATGCTAACTGAAATACCTACTAACGAATACAGAGCAAACAAATAAAAGCAGACACCTAAAACAAACATTCTAACATATTGCAAGACAAAGAATTGATGTATCAATATCATTGTTCTCCAGAGTACAATAAAACAGACTGTAAGTGTAGAAAACCGATGCTCCCATACGACTGTTACATGTAATCAACCGCAATGGACAGTTGTTCAGCCCGCTGGAGTAGATGAACCGAGCCACGCCGTCGTCCACGTGTCGTGACGCCCCCACACAGCTGCCGTAGCGCCAACAACCACATCCTGACCGCAACTATACCCGCCTCGTCGACATCGCAGCATTCCAGAAACCTTGCGACACAGAAATATCGCAAGATGGTGCTCGTTCCAGTGGATGCAGCTGACTGACCACCGCTGGCCGCGCCTTCTCCGTTTCGGCTACAGCAGTGATCACGTCTGTCAGGTGTCCATCGCGGTCGCCCAGTGGCAGCGCCAGTGAAACGCACACCAACAATCATGATCTCTGGCACCGCGGAAAATAACCTGCCATTCGTTTCTAATGAACTCTGTTCTGTCGGTGTTAGTACGACTTATATCGAACTCAATATCTTTTCTTCAGTCGTCTGTCTTCTGATTGGTTTTATGCAACTCACCACAAATTCTTCTTCTCTGCCATGATCTTCATATCAGAAGACCACTTACAGCCTATATCCGCAGTTGTTTCTTGTATTTCTCTACATTTTTTACCCTTTGTAGCTCAGCCTGCTGCCTTGAAAGTTATTCCCTGCTGTCTTAACAAATGTCCTATCATCTTCTTGTCAGTGGTGCCCATATGTTCCTTTATTCGCCGATTCTGTAGAGAACTTCCTCGTTCCTTACTTTACCAATCCGCCAGAATTTTCAAAATTCTTCTGTAGCACAACGTCTCAAATACTCCAGTTCTCCTCTCTTTCAGTCTTCCCACAGTCCACGATTCCTACCTTACAATGCTGTGCTCCAAGCGTACATTCTCAGCAATTTCTTCCTCAAATTAAGGCCTATATTTTATACCATTAGACTTTTCTTGGCTATTAATGCTAAATTTTTCCGTTCTAGTCTGCTATTTATGTCCTCCTTGCTTCCAAGATAGCAGAATTCCTTAACTTCTCCTAATTCGTGAACTCCAACTTTGATATTAAGCTTCTCGTTATTCTCGTTTCTGCTGCTTCTCATAACTTTCGTCCTTCTTTCATTTACTCCCATTCAGCAGATCCTTTAATTCTTCTTAACCGTCGCTGAGGATAGCAATGTAATCGGCAAATCTTGTCATTGATGTCCTCTCACTTGAATTTCAGTTTCATCCTTCAACCTTTCTTTCATTCCCCTTATTGCTTCTTCGATGTATAGACTGAACAGTAGCAGCGAAACATTCATCCCTGTTTTACACTCTCCTTAATCCGAGTACTTTCTTCATCTTCCTATCATATTGTTCTCTCTTTCTTCTTGTTCGTATACCGGGTTGACAAATCCAATAAACTTGCCTTGATTTTTCTTCAGTCCTGCTTCCATTATCAATGTCAGAATTGCCTCTTGGTGCCTTTACCATTCCTAAAGCCAGACTGACGGCCAGCTAACATACCTTCAGTGTTCTTTCCCACCCATGTGTACATTCTTGTCGCTAGCTTCGATACATGGGCTGTTACGCTGATTGTGCTATAATTCTCACACCCATCTGCTCTTGCTATCTTCGGAATTATGTGGATAATATTTTTCTAAAAGTCTGATGATATATCGCAATCGAATATATTCTACACACTGTAGTGCTACAACGATGAAAATTAATATTACGACCATGTCAAACCTTATTTTCATGATTTAAAGAAGTATTCATGATATTAAAAATGTAATTATAATTTTATTATTTTCATTTTTGTGCTCAGCGTATCACAGACTTTCTAGTGCACGGAATACATTAGCATTGGTTGTACTACGAAACTATATATGATTGTTTAGGGTTAAGCATGTAATAATTCGATATTAGACACTTTGTTGAGTGTGAATTTTGTTCTCGTACTGGTCGGTAGAGAAGGAAAAGTTCCTTAATCGATGTGAAGGTATAGAGGCTGTAAAAAGGAGAGAGAGAGAAGGTAAATACAAGTTATTCAAAACAAATATCTCCCAAGTGTAACGTCTTGTCATTTCCTATAACTAAAAATTGCAAGATCTAATCTGAGCCTGTCCTGAAGAACAGCGAAGAACATTTATGTTATCATATATTTTCTTCGTTTGATCACGGTTGTGATTCGCATGTTTCTTTTTGTTACGCGACGTGTTATGAATATACGCGCAAAAGTGCACACAGCTTTAATCGAACCTGCGTCTTTCGGATACGATAACTTTTAATCAGTACGATTACGCGAATACCGTCTAAATCGCAACCGTGATCGCAAAAGTGTTTCCTGGACCAAATAATTCTTATAAAATGTGTATTCACCAAAGCGAGCAGCATTGCACTATCGCTGACTTGCAACAATCGAAAGAGTAAAATCAATGCTTAAATAAAATTGCCACCTTTTAATAATTATTATTATCCCATTAAATAAATAGATAGCAATTCAGTGGCTATTCAATCAATAAACAGAGGGGGCAATTCAGTGGCAACCTATTGACAGGACTAGCTTATATGTGTGTGCTAATGTGTATTTTTTCTATTTGTTTCATGCTGTAATGAGCGGAAATCTACGACGACCCTAAGCACGATATTTTTGCTGTACCATTTCATCCCAGCGGCAGCAGAACGAAGCACTGCGTAAGGTAGGCACAACATCTTCTTCAATCTGGTGCTGCATCTTAAAAAAAAAATTACATTTTGTGAGTGTGTCTTCTTAGGAAGCTATGAGAGTCAATTATATTTAAATAACTGCGAGAAGGATCAGTAAAATACAGCATCAAGTGTTTTCAGTAGAGGTTAACTGAACGAGATTGGAACTGAATTTTAATCAAACGAAAGTGAACATTTATAGTACTGATTCCAATCTGGTGCAGTGTAGTAATTATTTTATGTTTTGTGTGACGGAATAATTGGTGTGTTGCGTGTGACGTATTCCCGATTAGACTTGCACCCAAACATTTGAAAACATGGTGAAAACAGTGCGACGTGTAAGAAAAGCTACACAGTAGGAAGTAACTGTAGAACATTCAGAGGAGGAAGGAATAACTAGTGATGTAGAAATTGATAATATTGTTTCAGATCAGACAGAGGATACAGAACAGGACACTAATATTAAAGTCAGTGATCCATCTTCTGTAGAACACTCAGGCAGAATACAGACGGTAGTTCAAGTGCATACTGAAGCAGAACCACAAGAAACACCAGTTACAATCGATTTACCATCGGTAGAGCCAACACAAACAGTAATGGATCCATTTTCTCTCTTAATGATGAAAATGGAACAAATGTTTAAAATACAGGAACAATCACAGATATAGCGTGCAACTGAGATTAATAATAATTTAGATAAACGTATTAGCAGAGTAGATGAACGGATTAGGACCTTGGTTGAACGCATCAATCAATTAGACGAGCGTACGCAGTTAAGCTTTTCACAGTTCTCAAAAGAGATAGATCAAAAGCTTGAAAACCGGTTAAAAGAAGACGATCGCCTGCTGCGACAGCAAATAGATGCCCAGTTGTCTGCTATACAGAACAACATTTCAAGTATGCAACAAGCATACCATGACTTACCACAGAATGTAAAGCAAGTAACCCAGGATGTGGACAAATTACAACAAACACACACTTCTTTGGAAGCAGAAATACGCAACATAAGTACACGTATAGAAAACCTTACGGTTGATAATCAAAACGTAATAGAACAAAAATACAAAGAACAAGAAGAACGCGTTGTGACCACATTCAACACATGGCTAAATGACAAAGACAAACAAATTAGTACTGTTATACAGAAGGAACCTGTGATGTTACAACGAGCAGGAACACAACTGATACATGAAAACAACACAAAGATTCATGAACTCCAGACTGAATTACAAAACATGCAGAAAGTGCTTAATGAAACGCGTATGCGAACATCTCATAACAGTTCACCGGAGTGTGTTAGTATGACAGAAGCACACCCTGATCATTATAAAACGTCTTTAACTGAAAGTAGGGGGCAGACGGGCAATAATTTCAATCCAACACGTGGAGTAACATCCGTTTATCAAGACCATACACAATCATTGGTGACTCAGGATGCTGTAGTGAAGAATTCACAGTTTCAGAAGTTTACCAATGATAAGAACGGACCCCATCCAATTATGTTTATCAAAGGGATCCGCGGAATAATGCCAAAAAGTTGGAACGAAAGGGAGAAAATTGTCTTTACCATTACCCATATTCAAGGTGAGCCAGCGTTGTTAGCGACACAGAAAGCTGAACAATGCAGCTCCTTCGATGAATTTGAACAAGCTTTTCTAAACAAGTATTGGTCGCGTGGGGTACAAGAACGATTAAGAAAAGAAGTTTATAGTCCTGAGCCATTTGATAGAAAAGGCGGTACTTTGCGGAAATATTTCGAAAAGTATCTGGACAAAGTGAAATATTTATCCACACCAATTCCTGAGTGTGATGTTTTAAAGATATTAAAGGAGAAGTTACCGCGTGATCTAAAGGAGAAATTGTTTCACATTCCTGAAGACAACGTCTTCTGTACTGGACTCTTTAGATTTGGTTATCGAAGAGGACAGACACCATTATGGGAATAATTCGTCGAATAATGGTAATGGCAATGGACGAAACCACAAGAACAATAGTAATAGAAACACCTACTATGGGAATCAAAATCATTGGAATTGACCGAATTATTCAGGATGGCAGAACCACAATATGAACACAAATGGACAGTACGGTAATGCACCGAATCACAATTATCATCCACAAAACAATAGTGGACAAAATAATAACGGAAACTTTTCAAAGAAACGGAAACGAGATTTTAGAGCTAACGCCAATTACAATAACGGTAATTTTTCAAATAATCAGGAAAACATGCAACCACCACATAACTGGTCAACACAGAATTACGCACAACAGCAATGGCAGCAGCCTAGGCCACCGCAATATCACAACAACAATCATGTAACCCCCGTACAATACAAATATGTCAAATAACAAGCAGCAGCATTTGAATGCGCAGCCATGGCAACCACCGAATCAAAATATCAAGATCATTGAGGTAAGTGAACCGCAACCACCAACCAGTACCAGTCATTCAAACTAGATGCGACGACATTCTGCTCCCGTGTATCAGTCGCAGGGTGTCTAGGGGGCAATTGCATGAATGATGTTAGTAATAACGAGCAACCAAAAGTGCAGACAACCAGCTGTAGTAACAATGAAAATGTGTGTCGCATATAATCAGCAGCGATCGGGTGGAACGACGCGAAAAATGCAGTGTGTAGGAATAATTCTGTTGATGTTGCTCAGAACGTAGTTCAACTATGCAGATGTTAAGATATAATGACGGAGTCGATATACGAGAGGAATTATGTCAAGATTTTCGGAAGAAGTGTAATTTGTTTGAACGGGAAGTTGTACAAGCAGCTATAGTTTGTGATATCTATGGTATTCAAACTACGGTGATTTTAGATACTGGAGCATCTGTTTCTGTGCTGAATGAATCGATCTTTTTTCACTTAAAGAAGATTAGAAAGATTCCGGTTTTTCCAGTCGAGTTACAGCAGCCATTAGTCAGAAAGCCCAACTAGTTCTGGAACAGACACGGATTTGTATTAATTTTGGAATGGGAGCCAAAGAGTGCACCTTCCTTATTGTAAAGAATTTAGCCGTGAACTGTCTCCTCTGATTAGATACGAGGGCGGTTCAGAAAGTAACCTCCGATTGGTCACAGTGTGGGTTGTGGGGGGAGTAGCGACGCCATCTGTGCGTTCACGCACTCAACAGGTCAGTCGGCATCAAGCCGTGGTCGAGTGAACGTCGTACCTGCGCTAGTTTAGTTTTTGTGGCAGTTTGAAATGTGTGCTGCAATAGAAAACCCCGCCAAATGTGAAGTGCGTGCTGTCATAAGGTTTTTTACAGCCAAAGGATATTCTGCAGCAGCTATTCATCGTGAGCTTTGTGCCGTGTACGGACCAAGAGTTATGAGTGAAGGAGTTGTCCTTGAATGGGTACGTTTATTTAAAAGTGGACGAGAAAACGTTTATGATGAAGAGAGGAGTGGTAGACCATCATTGGTGACTGACGAACTCGTTCAGACAGTTGATGCAAAAGTTCGTGAAAATCGACGTTTCTCAATGTCGGAGTTGTCTACTGGTTTTCCACAGATTTCTAAGACTCTCTTGTACGAGATATTGACAGCAAGATTGGATTACCGTAAGTTCTGTGCACGATGGGTGCCCAAAATTCTTACCGACCACCACAAAACTTAAAGAATGGCCTCTGCATTAGACTTTCTGTCACGTTATGAGGACGAAGGAGAACCATTGTTAAACAGAATCGTGACCGGTGACGAAACTTGGATTAAGTACGTGAACCCTGAGACAAAAGAACAATCAAAGATGTGGGCACATTCGAATTCGCCTACCAAACCAAGAAAAGCCTCGCAAGATTTTTCTGCCAGAAAACTGATGGCAACGGTGTTTTGGGATGCCAAAGGGGTGTTGTTGGTTGAATTCATGGAGCGTGGTACGACCATTAATCAAGACGTGTACTGTGAAACAATAAAAAAGTTACGACGGGCTATACAGAACAAACGCCGTGGTATGCTGACTTCCGGTATCGTTTTTTTGCACGATAACGCCCGTCCTCACTCTGCTCGCAGAACAACGGCCCTTCTTGAGTCCTTCAAGTGGGACGTTATCAACCATCCACCTTACAGCCCAGACCTGGCGCCAAGTGATTATCACCTCTTCATGCATTTGAAGAAATGGCTCGGGTCACAGCGGTTTGATGACGACGAAGAGCTCAAAGATACGGTCACAGGCTGGCTCCAGGCACAAGCGGGTGATTTTTATGCAGAAGGAATTTCAAAGCTTGTGAAGAGATACGATAAGTGCCTCAATCGCTATGGAGACTATGTAGAAAAATAGTGCAAAGATGTAGTTGTAAGATGTATATATTAAAATATTTTTATTTAACTTGGTGTATTTTTTTAAATCAACCGGAGGTTACTTTCTGAACGGCCCTCGTATTTTGCGAGAGACGGAAACTATAATCAATCTCGCAAAGGGTGAATGCAGCATGTGTTTCGGTGACACGAGAGTCAGGTTAGACTTGGTAAAGACCAAAGAAGTGCATGGCAAATATTGTCAAATTTTAAAGATAGAACCGATTCGCGCACATTTATGGCGGCTTCAATATAGTTTCAATTGCAGTACATTCCCGGTCATGGAAGATGTGAAGGACGAGGAGAATATCCACCTCTCTGAAATAGTAGAAAAAGTACAACAATCCTCTGGTCTTGACAGTCTGCAACAAAAGCAATTATTAGATACACTTACTACATAATTATCGTAAAGTATTTTTGAAAAAACCTGGAATAATTAAAGGTTACATGTACGACATGCAAGTGTTTCCCCATGAAATTTACTGTCATCAAACGTAATCAATACCCAGCGCCAAAAGGGAAGCAGTAACAAAAGAAATTAGACGGCGATGTAGCGTGTGGGAGAATAGGAACATACAACATTGGAAGCACCAGTACTGCTAGGAGGAAGAGACTCTCAGAATACCAATTAGTTGTAAGAAAATTTCAGCGCCAGTTCGACGGAGAAGAGGACGCCGAGCTGCAGCAAGGAGAAGAAGAATTGCATTAAAGATGATTCCACCCTAAGACACTTAATCAAACATTATACAAACTTGTTGAGATTTAGTAAACTTTCAGGAACTTATGCGTGTGAAACTACAAACAGTGAACAGAGCTGCATATTTCACACTACAGTAGGATAAAGCGACTTTAGAAAATAATCGTTTCGCTTTGTTGATTGTTAACTATTTTGAATTCACTAGGGTGAGCAGGTTATGTTCTTTTTTTTCTTTCAGACTGTGTACAGGATACACTTACAACATGTAAAGTTTACGCGAGTTACATATAGGTTTAACAAATTTTCCACCGTAAGTTAGTGCTCGGACTTGCATGAGCTATAAACCAGGTCGAACAAGATGTTGTCCATGACTGAACAGATCATTACACAGACAAACATATACAGACTTGTGTTTATCACTGCACAATTCTTTGTAAGTCCAGGAGCACATTTTCGAGAAACTATATGACTTAGGATTTGCTTTTATATTGTAAATGACTACAATTATGTACTTCATTTGATATGTACAATCATTCAGTTATTCATCATTATGTAACTAGACTGTGTAAAGACATTCTTATGGGTAGCACAAGGACTTTACGTTGTCAGACTTGATAACTGTGATCAAGTGACTACGTGGTGGAGTGAACATGTCACAGATGACCTATGAACAAAGACTTCCTGTGAACATTATCCTCTACGCGTACGAACTTTATTTCACCGGCGAAAGAGTGGAATTTAACACAAAAGTGGACGCTCAATGAGTGCGTTGTGTTACCATGATTTCGTTTTCAAATTTTGTGCTACGATTGTTTAGTAATGCCAAGTATTCAGAGTGTTATTGGGACCACAAGCGTGGACGTAACATTCCAGGCAAACTAAAACTCAAGAGCAAGTGTTTTTATCGATCAGTCAGCAACAGTGGTGAGTCGTAACAGTGTTGGGAACTGCTACTGACTATATCATTAAACCCGTTGCAGAACTGTATCAATGTTGGAACGTAATTACATGAACCTTTAATTGCAGATAGTCAGTTACGTCGGAAGGACGGATGGACTTGCATCATGATAAAGAAAATCACAAACAGTCGAACACCCCACAAAAAAAAAAAAAAAAAAAAAAAAAAAAAAAACACATTCTTCTTGTTGAGTGAAAGAGTGCGTGAAATATGATGTAATTTAAATGTTAATTTAAGGAACTGATACTGCTGTTTGAATTTCATGTGACTGTATGCTGGGATGCTGAGCACACGTGTCGGTGAGGGCAGCATACTGCAGCGACATCATCCGTCATCCCTTGCCGCACCCTGCCACGTCATCGCAGTCCATCGCAGACTTACCTGATGGGGCGAGACATCGGTGTTGCAGTACACCAAGTCGCCAGCTGTCGTCACCAGCAGCACTATCACGACATTGTACCATTATTAAATATCATACGAAGTGAATATTCAAATGTTGAAAATTAAAAAAGAGGGTGTGGAAGATGTGCTCGCTCCGCCGTGGTTTTCTTCCGGGGTTTTTCCCATTGGCCTTTGCCCTAATGGGGGAACGCAACTCAAAATCCCTGAGACTTAAAAGTAAACAAAGCACATGCTTCCAAGTGACAGAGTGATAGAACACAGTGAACTTTAATCAGAACAGACAAGGAAAATAAGCCTGCTTGGATGTCCAGTCAAACAAGTGTGACTGTACATCAAGACGGGGCAATGTAGTGCTACAACGCTGAAAATTAATATTACGACCATGTCAAACCTTATTTTCATGATTTAAAGAAGTATTCATGATATTAAAAATGTAATTATAATTTTATTATTTTCATTTTTGTGCTCAGCGTATCAAAAACTTTCTAGTGCACGGAATACATTAGCATTGGTTGTACTACGAAACTATATATGATTGTTTAGGGTTAAGCATGTAATAATTCGATGTTAGACACTTTGTTGAGTCTGAATTTTGTTCTCGTACTGGTCGGTAGAGAAGGAAAAGTTCCTTAATCGATGTGAAGGTATAGAGGCTGTAAAAAGGAGAGAGAGAGAAGGTAAATACAAGTTATTCAAAACAAATATCTCCCAAGTGTAACGTCTTGTCATTTCCTATAACTAAAAATTGCAAGATCTAATCTGAGCCTGTCCTGAAGAACAGCGAAGAACATTTATGTTATCATATATTTTCTTCGTTTGATCACGGTTGTGATTCGCATGTTTCTTTTTGTTACGCGACGTGTTATGAATATACGCGCAAAAGTGCACACAGCTTTAATCGAACCTGCGTCTTTCGGAAACGATAACTTTTAACCAGTACGATTACGCGAATACCGTCTAAATCGCAACCGTGATCGCAAAAGTGTTTCCTGGACCAAATAATTCTTATAAAATGTGTATTCACCAAAGCGAGCAGCATTGCACTATCGCTACCTCGCAACAATCGAAAGAGTAAAATCAACGCTTAAATAAAATTGCCACCTTTTAATAATTATTATTATCCCATTAAATAAATAAATAGCAATTCAGTGGCTATTCAATCAATAAACAGAGGGGCAATTCAACACCAAACAAAACAATCATTTGGTTGCCACTTCGCCCAATGATTTCAACAATTTAGACGAAATGTTGTCTATCTCATTGCCTTACTTGATCTCAAGCTTTCCAACGCTCTTTTAAATTCTGACTTCATTATTAGACCTCCTACCTATTCGACTCGGATTTCCTGTTCCACCACATCATCAGATAATCAAATGGTTCAAATGGCTCTGAGTACTATGGGACTTAACATCTTAGGTCATCAGTCCCCTAGAACTTAGAACTACGTAAACCTAACTAACCTAAGAACATCACAAACATCCATGCCCCAGGCAGGATTCGAACCTGCGACCGTAGCAGTAGCGCGGTTCCGGACTGAAGCGCCTAGAACCGCTCGGCCACCGCGGCCGGCATCAGATAATCGCCCCCGTCCCTACACACAGAGATGCCTTCAATGTACTCTATCCACATCTCCGCTTCCTTAGAGATATCCACTCCTGTTCAACTGAACTGCCTTCTGTGATATGCCCTTTGCGTTTAAAAATGGAATTCCTATTGAACTCTTCATGTTGCAGCCATTGCTTTTGATTTCACCAAAGCTTGTTTCGACTTTCTATAAGCAAAGTCAGTGCTTGCGAACATCATTCCTTTTTCGATTTATTCACATTTTTCCTGCAGTCATTTGCCTTAGCTCTGTGGCATTTCCACTTAATTTGCTGTATTCTTGTCTTTCCCTCAACACTTGTGTGCTTCCCTCTTTCGTCGATCAGTTGTAGTATTTCGTCTCTTACCCAAGGCTTCTATGCACTCGCCTTCCTTGTGACTATGTTTGCCTGCCCGCAACACCTGTGGTTCCTCTTCTTAGAGATATCCGCTCCTGTTCAACTGAACTGCCTTCTGTGATATTCCTTATCGCAGTATCCGCATCTTTAGTGACCTCAGTAACCCCATTCCTTCCACACTGATTCTTCCTTACTAGTCTCTTAAACTTCAGCCTGTTCTTCATCAATACTAAATTGTGATCTTAGTTTATATCTGTTCCTGGGTATACCTTCCAATCCGATATTTGATTTCGGAATCTCTACTTGTTCAGGATGTAATGTAACTGAAGTCTTCACGTATCTTCTGGCTTTTACCAAATACATCTCCCCCTACTGTGATTCTTGAACAGTGTATTCGCTATTAGCTGCTGAAATTTATTCGAGAACTAAGTTCAAATGGTTCAAATGGCTCTGAGCACTATGGGACTCAACTGCTGAGGTCATTAGTCCCCTAGAACTTAGAACTAGTTAAACCTAACTAACCTAAGGACATCACAAACGTCCATGCCCGAGGCAGGATTCGAACCTGCGACCGTAGCGGTCTTGCGGTTCCAGACTGCAGCGCCTTTAACCGCACGGCCACTTCGGCCGGCGAACTAAGTTAGTCTTTCTCCTCTCTCATCCCTGCTATCAAGCCTGTATCCTTCTGCAAACCTTTCTTTTATACCTTACTCTGCAGCCGCATTGCAGTTCCCACAATTATTAGATTTACATTTCCCTTTGCACACTGAATTATTCATTGAAACTACTCACATAATTTATCTCTTTTCATCTTTCCTTGCGACGTCGACGTGTATACATGAAATGTAGTTGTCAGTGTTGGTTTGGTGTTGATTCTGATAAGAACAACACTCTCACTTAACTGTTCACAGTAACTCACTCTCTGCCACACCTTCCTATTCATAACGAATCCCACTCCCATGATACCATTTTATGCTGCTGTTGATATTACACTATAATCGTCTGACGACAAATCCTACTCCCATGATACCATTTTATGCTGCTGTTGATATTACACTATAATCGTCTGACTCACAAATCGTTATTATCCTTCAATTTCACTTCACTTACTCCCACTATACCTATATTGAGCATTTGCATTTCTCTTTTCAGGTTTTCAAGCTCCCCAACATAGCTCAGAATTCCAACATTCCATGCTCTGACTTTTAGTTTATTATTTAAAATGCTCTGACTTGTTACTCTTTGGTTAATTGTTCTATCTTCTTTTCATGGTTACCTCCCCCTTGGCAGGCCGAATGGGGGACTAATCGGAAATCCATAGCAATGGAGAGATCATCATGATACTTTTTCTATTACAGGCCACATGTCCTGTGATAGGCGGGATTTCACAAGGCATGGCCTACATCTCAATACGAAAGGGAATGGTAAGCTGGCAGGGTTGTTAGCGAAATCCATAAGGGGGGACACTAGTACTCATGGATGTATCTCTTTTTTAGACTAATATCCGTGTCTAATGAGAAGTTCAGGCAGGCAGGTGCTAAAGAGGTCCAAAACTCACAAAATTCTCACAACAGGAAATTTATACCATATTTAACCAAAATATTGGTGGATTAAAGAAAAAAGTAAATTCTCACAAAAGTAAAGTAAAAAATAATGTTACCATTTTTCACTAAAATATTCCAGGATTGAAGAATAAAGTAGATGAACTCCTGCTTTGTTTAGATGACATTGAATCTGATAATGTAATAGATATACTATGCCTGTCTGAGCATCACATTGTGTCTGATATGGAAAAGGTGAATATCAGTGGTTATAAACTAGCTGCACATATGAGTAGAGAGAATAAGATGGGAGGAGGAGTTGCCATAAAGGTCAAAAGTTATCACTGTGTAGAAACCTTAGATACAAAAAAGTTTTGTCTAGAGCAACATATAGAAGCATGCGCCTGTCAACTTAAACTGAAGGAGGGCTCTTTTATAATTGTAACAATATATAGGTCCCCTTCAGGAAACTTTCATTTATTCCTGGAAAACTTGGATGCCTTGTTGTGCTATCTGTCAAATTGGGGAAAGAAATTATTATTTGTGGGGACTTCAATGTTGATTCATTGAAAGAGTGTAATAGGAAGAATGACCTGGAAGTCTTGCTCAGTTCTTTCAATTTGACATCTGTCATTAATTTTCCTACTAGGGTAGTAAAGGACAGCAGCACATTGATAGATAACACTTTTGTGGACCAAGATAGGTTTAAAAACATAAATTCTTGTCCCGTTGAGAATGGCCTTTCTGATCATGATGCTCAGCTAGTTACAGTATATGACATAGCTCCATTCAGTAATTCAAAACTATCCTCCAAAGTTGTGCGTTCAGTTAATGACTCAACAATTAGAAATTTTAGAGAAAATCTTCAGTCTGACAGACAGCCATATAGCATTTAAAAGGAAATTAAAGTAATTTCTTAATGGCAACTCCTTCTACTCATTAGATGAATTTTTGGATTAGTAAGTAGGTAATTTCCCAACCCCTCCACCACCACCACCATCATCATCATCATTTAAGACTGATTATGCCTTTCAGCGTTCAGTCTGGAGCATAGCCCCCTTATAAAATTCCTCCATGATCCCCTATTCAGTGCTAACATTGGTGCCTCTTCTGATGTTAAACCTATTACTTCAAAATCATTCTTAACCGAATCCAGGAACCTTCTCCTTGGTCTCCTTGGTTCATGGTGTAGGTTTCTGTAGTCATGTCCTAGTTCATGAACCACGGGCAACGTATGAGTGGCCAAGTAAGTGGTCCCGACAGTCGGGATACCAGTTACTTTGGAATAAGGCTGGGCATCTCGGACATATTCTGAGTCGTGGTCACTTTTGTGCCAATACGGCAAAGACTACCAACTCCACCAGTTAGTCCCTCAGCCGTTAGGGGTAAAACTCAATGGGACTCGGGGCAAGTAAGGCTAGCAACCTGCTTCCCTGGTACTTTAAATATGATGTTGGCAATAATCAGAGCAAAATGCCTCGGACCTTTGGAGGTGACGGAGTTCCACCTATAACTGACAACCCCTCCACCCAAAAAAAAAAAAATATATTGAGTGTCATGTAACATGTTGTCTAATGTAATATCTTGTATAGAAACCTTTTATTAACCTAACACGTTCCACATCATTACGAAGTGTCGTATTCATGATCTATGGAACAAGTACTAATCTAATTTAATCTTAATACAAGTCATGTGTCTTTAATGCAGCGCTTTCCGTTGGCTCCTGCATCGTCATATTGTTGAGTATTGCTGATGATTCTGCGTTTTAGGTGCAGTTTACCACCTGGAGGGCAAGACAGTCCCCTAACATCCATCCAATTCTTCGCTTACTAGAGTGACATCTTATGGAGAAAGTCCCCGGACGCCTTTGCTGTTGACTTTTATTGAAAATCCAGGCAACCGCAAGATTCGAACCTGGGACCTAGGATGTTTTCATTACTGGTCAAGGACACCATTCGTTGGCCACAACAGCCATTCATATAGATACACTGAAAGCACGAAGTACAAGGCTGCCATGACTGTGCAGTGATCAGGACACGATACGCGAGATTCTGATGAAGACAATCCATTGGATTACTAGCCCACAGCATAATATTCAGTCAGGTGGTTCATTGTTGGTACCCAGATCATTCGTCTGAGGAAACGACGAGATTAGCAGTTTGACGGTAGATGCAAATGGCTACCGGTTGCTGGGCTAGTGTCAGTCCTAGTAGAGGGAAAGGGAAATTTTATCCAAATTCAATGAAGGCGCGGTTGGGCGATGAAATCTCTGGCCGCTGGCAGAGTATAGTAACAGATGACAGCCAGCAAGTCAAGCAATCAACGTAAATATGGCACTGGTGGGCGCGGAGCTGCGACGGCAGTATTGCACGCTCGATTTGTTTTGAGTGGTGCAACAACGAGGCAGGAAACTGCAGCGTTGCTTGAAGTTATTGCACTGTATGAGGCGGGGCACTAGGCCAGAGCCAGGGGTGGCGATTTGTAAGTGGCCGGCGTGTGGGAATTTATCCTAGCCATAGTTTCTGTCTCTCTTTGACACTATGTCAGAAGCAAGTGGAAAACCAGTCTAAATAGACGGGCAATTTTAGCTAGAGATGAGAGTGTGCCAGGTCTCGCATCGGGACAGACCTGTGCTGATCTATGCTTATAGGCGTCAATCTGGCAGCAATGTTATAAGCATTCGGCATAAACTTGTACTTTGTTTCTATGTACTTGTTCGGGCTATATTCCGCCCCAGGACACAATATCGGGGTGGGATCGAACGGCAGCCTGGAACTTGGAGATAGCACGGTTTGCCTGAAACAGGGCAGTGACAGCGGTCTGCAGTGGGTCCAGGAGGGGCTCGGTTCCACTCCAGTCTACAGGCCACGTTCGCTTCCCACCTGGCGTACCGTGGTCCAAGTGAGGTGTACACTGTAGGAGGCGTGGCAGCGCTGCAGCAGCGCCAGGGACGGTGGCGAGTGCTGCCATCTGGCAAGCACCACTATCGGCAAGTTGTGGCACCGCATCCAGGAGGGCGTGGGTTCGAGTGAGGTCCTATCCTGGGAGCAGCGGCAGCCCGAGGGCCACGGGTAACTAGTACATCCACCGTCATCCCATGTTCGGACAGAGCAGGCCAAACGGGGAAGAGGGCGGTGAGGACCAGGGACTGTAGCAGTCTCCGAAATCGCGGGCAGCAGCGCGGCGCAAGACGCGATGCATCGGCGGGCGGCGACCGGAGAGAGCGCGGCCGACTTCCAGCAGAGTGGCCCTGATGACGGAGCAGCGGCGTATGCTGACCCGGCTGGACTCGCGGCGCAGCGTGCGGGCGGTACGCCAACACTATGCTTCACCAATCGAATACAGTAAATTAGGTGAATAAAGAAATGCCACCGAATACCGCTGTGTCACTCTGCATTGCCCCTTGTCGCTCTCGCTCGGCCTCCTAACGAAATACGGCACGGTGGGTCCCGGCTTCAGCTCAGCCATCTGGAGTCTCAGGTTCGACACACCGAACCCGCAACACGGTGTTGTTCTTATTTTAATTTATTTTTTTACTGAACGGTCATTAAATTACCCCCAGTGTGGGTTGCTGTCAGCAGCCCAGTTGCCACTCTTCAGCGATTTAATTACATTATTTTGAAAATGGTATAAAATAATTTCACAGTCTGTAATAGGTGATATTAAGGCAAAAGGACGGTGATGTAATGCACAATCTTCACCAGGACTGAGCCGACGTTTCTGGTCTTATTGTTATGAGATGAATATTATTGGTTACTTTGCTTACGAAGCCATAGTCACAACGTGAGGAATGTCTGTGAGAGTCTTAATAAATCTGTCCAGTTAATTGCAGAAACCTGTCACCCAATATTCTCACTCTTTCGCTGTAAGAGACAGTCAATCGAAAACCAAACAGTCGCCATAATACACAATTCGCGAGGCAGGTGTCACCACAGTCGTTTTGTTCTGATACTATCTCCGTTGTGGTAGGGAATGGCATAGTGCCATATCACAGGTTTGCTCACTTGTTGTGTTATGACCTCGGTTGTTGGCGGACTAGTCTAGCGTGTTCGTCCAGCTTCTAACAGGAAGTCAAGCAAAGAAGATCACAGAGGTATCGTTCGTTTCCTGCTGGCTGGGAGTGCTGAAGTCCGCGAAATTCATTGTCGCATGTCCGCTGTCTGCAGTGAACACTGCGCGTCCCTGGCGTCTGTGTACGAGAGGCGGAGGAGATTTCGGGAAAGCACACACCAGTGCAAGACGATCCGACCCAGTGCAGGTCCATCGAGCCATTATCCAAAATGTGATGGACCCGATTAATGGCTTTATCTATGGAGAGCGACGAATCAGATGAAATTCGTGTTCAGGTCGGCCTTAGCCGGGGAGATCGACGAATTACGGACAATGAAATTTGTGTTCAGGTCGGCATTAGCCATGGCTCTGCGTTCACCATCATCAAAGAACGCTTCCACTACCGAAAAATTTGCGCACAGTGGGACAAATGATAGACAGAATGGCGTCATGTCTCACTCATTTACTGCACTACCACGAAGAGGGACACGTGTTTCCTACCAGCATAATCACAGGGGACAAAACGTGGGGCCACCACTTCAAGCTCGAGGGAAAACTGCAAAGCCAACAATGGAAACATCGCACAGATCCCCGCCAAAGAAATCCAGAGCTGTTCACACCTTTTGTGACCTGAAGAAATACGTGGATGTCGATTTCAGTCGAACGAGGAAGTGCAAGAATGGGTGCAGTTGCGAATCTATCAGCGGCCGACAGCGTTCTACGAAACAGGAGTTAATTGTCTCATCTTCCAGTGGGATACATGTCTTAGTGCGTGTTGTGACTGCGTTTGAGGGTGTTATAACTAGGAATAGCACAATAAATATATCACCATTCTACGATTTATTGACACAACAGTGATGCAAATAATTCTGTTACCAAGCGCCAAGTTGCGGATGAACCTTTATGGTTATATTATATATAATAATGGTGGTTATACCAATGTCCGTCCGCCGCTGGTGGTCTCGAGGTAGCGTTCTCGCTTCCGGAGCATGGGGTCCCGGCTTCACTTCCCGGCGGGTCAAGGTTTTTCACCTGCCCCGAGATGACTGGGTGTTGTTGTGTCGTCTTCATCATCATCATCATTCATCCCCATTACAATCGAAGGAAGGCAACGGCAAACCACCTCCATTAGGACCTTGCATAGTACGGCGGTGCGGGTCTCCCGCATCGTTCCCCTACGCTCTGTCACGAAGCATGGGACTTCATTTCCATGTCCATACCAATGTCCAAGAACTGCAGAATTCCGGAGGAAATCACAAGTTCTTTGACATGCTAAGCCTAGTGAGCACATACGGATTCCAAGTCCACAACGCAGCCGAATCAATATCGAACAGCAGGTCCACCGCAGTGTAGCAATTCCAAGTCGTGAAGTAGAAACACAGCACGGTGAGAACTGCCTTGTAGACGTCTTTGACGGCGTTTAAATAAGGCTCCATAGTTAATGGAGCTGGCGGCTGGGGTCGCTGAATATTCTGGGCGGCCAATCGCTGAGGGAGGCCTGCGATGCTAGCAGAGGGCCGCGCGCGGAGAACTGCGGCCGGCGATGCATTTCTCTCGGCCGCGCGTTATAGTAGAGCTGTTCGGCGCGGAGATGTAACAGTGTTGGATACCAAAGAGGGGAACCGTTCCATTGTCCAGTTGTGGCGCGTGTTCGGTTCTCATTTGATTGCCGCTCATATTACTCGTATTTTACTAACTTTCGGCTGTGATTGCATTATTTATGGTTTTCTCAGGTGATCAGAGTGAAAGCTATGCTCTACAGCTTGAAACGCTTTTGTTAGGTCTCGCAAAATAATTGTAACTAGTTGTTGTTGGATAATAGGACGACTGCCAGTCTTAATCGGATATTTTTTTCGTAAACAGAGCGACTGCGATCTTCACACTCAAAATTCAAATACGTAAATCAAATTTTTTGACTAACAATATCATGAAGGAATCAGCTATTCAATACGGTATTAATTCTGCCCTTTACTATGTGACACTAACTAACAAGAAAATTACTTCCTCACATTAACAGTTAAGAAAATAATCTCAATAAATTAGTGTCAAAAGTTATCACAGAAGTTAACCTGCAAACCAGCTGTTAGCACAAGTACTCTCGGAAGACACAAAACAAAGGAATACTAAACAAAATTTAAACATTTATCTTATATTTGATGAACGGTAACTTGACTTGGAGCAATGACAGACACGTACGTTAAATTCTATCGTTATTTTCACAAAAAAACACGCAAAAGATACTGGGTCTTACATTTTTATACTCCTAATGCAGTACTTCGCCTGGAGGTGAAGGTGAGAAGCACTGTTCATCGGAGAGCATTTCGAAAACTTAGCCTCAGCTCTTACACCAAGTATCAACCGCCTTGGAGTATGATATTACTCATCCTTAAATGCAGACTCAACATCAATTCGAGGCTCTGGACTGTAGCCTCGCTCGCACACTGCGAAGCGTGCAGTAGAGATCGGTAATGGGCTCGGTACACTCGCTTTGAACACGTCGACGAGTCCTGTGTCGTCATCTCCGAACTCGCTGCCTCCGTGTACCCGTGTACGCGGCTTTGAGCCTCTGCCGCAGCCCGCTCGTCACTATAATCCGTTGTCAGTTACAATAGTTCCCAAGTATAACTGCGAACTCGCGCCAATCCCGCTGCCTACGCAATCGTTTTCAAAAAGATTTCCGTCATTGAACTGTTAATTACCATTAATTTATTAGATAAATCGTGATTTCGGCTTTGTAGCCATTCTCAATTGCAAGTTGAAACGTCACATATGTCCGATCTTCCTAAATGACAGAAGAAACTTTTATACCGGTACCAACACAACGGCTAATCAGTTAGCAGTGAATATTGTTCTGTTCATACATACATTGATACAGATAAAGCCTTCTCGAAGACTGCTGTAAATTTATTTTAGTATTTAATATCTGTGCAGAGACTTTATAACAATTAAGTTGATACATACACACTTTCGAGGCATTACCGAGTGTGTAATGACAGTACCAAAGCACATGTGATGGGGATGAAGTGCAATCTCCAAATGGTAATTAATTATTGAAATACATATATTACAGATCTGAATGACAAGTCACACAACTCGCTGTTAGCCATAAATGCACGAATAAAGAAATAGTTTGCTTTCTCGTCACAGGGATGTAACAGTGACATTTCTCTGTGCCCAGTTTTCGTTTGACGCAGTACAACAACACAAACATTTTGTTTGCACTGAACGAAATTTGTACGTTTTTCAGCTGAAGCGTGGACTACAGCCTGAAACTTATTCCAGATATCAGACCTGGTATAATGGCACAAAACTGCAGTTGTGTACTTTGCGTCAATTAATTTTCGTCTCACACCTTCCAAGGTCTCACAAAACACAGCTTACCTCGACAATGGATAATATCGCCGTGTCAAAGCGGCTTCACTGCAGCAAGATCGTGTACCCACATGCCGCAATAACAGTAAGTCACGACTTGCCTCACACTCGTGCAGGAACGAGTCGACGAGTATGGAGCGAGTGCAGCGCCACCGTTCTCGGACTCGCGAAGTTACAGCCGGAGTGAAGGAAGCCCGTTAGCACTGATGTAACAGCGGCGCCTTGGTTCGCGAAGTAAGCAACCCGTATATTAGAATCGTACTCGCTCCGTTTCTGTTCTCTAATGTGCAGTCTTTTGACCAACGACCGACTGGTACTTTGTTCTCAGTCGGCACGCTCTCTCCGCGCCCTCCACCTTTTCCTTTCGCGTGCTTTTGCCTTCCTAACACAGAGGACTTTCCCTCTTGCTTTTCCTGTTCCTTCGCTTTGCCGCAGTGGTAACACCGATCTCGTCAGATCACCAGAGTTAAGTGCTGTCGCGCTGGACTGGCTCTTGGCTGGGCGACCGTCCGAGTCCACTGGCCGGTGTTGGCCAGAGGGCTGCGCTCACCTCCTGTGAGGCCAGCTGAGGCGCTCCAGTCACGAAAACTGACTACGGCCGGGAGAGCGGAGTGCCGATTACACGGTCCTCCATATCTGCTTCCAGTGACGCCTGCCGACTGACCGGGCGAGGTGATGCTGTGGTTAGCCCATAGGACTCGCATTCGGGAGGACGACGGTTCAAACACGCATTCGGCCACCCAGATTTAAGTTTTCCGTAATTTCCCTCAATCGCTTCCAACAAATGCCGACGTGGTTCCTTCGAAAGGTCGCGGCTGATTTCCTTCCTCATTCTTGACACAGTCCGACCTTATGCTTCATCTGTAATGAACGCGACGTAGACGGGACGTTAAACTCAACCTTCCTCCTTCCTGTCGGCTGAGAACGACAAGGAATTTAGTAGATACCGTTGGACCCTCCGAGGTCTTTTCGGTCGGAGTTTAGTTTTACTTTTCTATCACTACAATTCTATTGACCCTGTCAATTTACTATGAAACGTCCCCTTAGAAAAATTAATGAATTACTGTGCTGATAAACCTCTTACATTATTTGATTTTCAAACAGCTAAGCAAAACTGAACGTACTCAGACATTTCGCTCTTTACCTATTCTGATCAACACTAAACTGACACACAATATTTTTAGCGCAACGCAATCTGACTTTCAATAATCCCTACAAAAGAATGGCCCTGACTAACATTAACCTATACCCTTCACATATTACTTACCTCACAAAAAACTTCGTTACTCGAAACTGCCAGCTAAATAAAAGATTCAAACTACTGAAGGCACTAACTACTGATAGGCATAGTTAGCGAATGAAAGATTTTGATAGACAACAAACAATGTATTTACCTTAATAGTGTTCAAAAGTCATAATATATATAGCAGTTTATGACATCCATTCTTACAAATGTACTGTTTCTGATGGACACACGTCCAGATCATCTGCTCTCAAAAATCCGCCATCTCACTTCCCGACATCCACCACTGTTGGTGGCTCACCTCCAACTGCGCAACGCTATGCGCTTTTAACAGCCAACTGCCCAACACTACAATGGCGAATATTGCAACAATGCCGACCAGCCTCAGACTGCACACAGCACAGTCAGTGATTTTCATACAGAGCGCTACGTGGCGTTACCAATATAAAAACCTAAACAGCCTATTTACATAGCCCCCATGCTCCCCACAAAAAATTTTACAAATTGTTTTGGGCAGTGGCCAATACAGATTTGAAAAAGTTTTTCATAATTACAATAACAAAGAAATCAAATGCGCACCACTTATTGATACAATGTTGGTCAAAAACTAAAATTTTCTCACAGTCCATAAAGACAGTCCTGATCATTCATCGCAGTAAAATTGCAGTGGTTTTTTTTTTCTCAAAGTCTGAGCAGTAAAGGAAAATCCACACGGAAGTAGTGGATTACCATGCAGTCTTGAAGAAGTAGTGTTGTCCTTCCAACGGAAAGACAGTGCTGACTCTTGACATGCAGACAGGTAATGGGCCACAACAGAGCAAACCCACAGCAGAGTCAGTCGAAGTTTAGAAGAATAGTGGTAGGTATGTCATCAAAGAGCGGAACCACTGTAGTCCTGGTAGAGACTACGGTATTGGTGGACCACCAGAGGTGCAGACCCACTGCAGTCCTTGTAGAAATAATTGTTTTGGTGGATCATCAAAGGTGCAGACCCACTGCAGTCCTTGTAGAGACGGTCAGCAGCCATCTGTTGCGACTGTGCAGCTGCACGATCACCATCGAAGAGTCTTGTACTATATAGCAAGTCTATAAACCACCACTTGAGCACTCACAAACTTTTTGGCGTGTCCTTAGAACCAGCAATGCTGTTAACCAGCCCTTTGCTGAATTATCAAGACACGTGCGAGCACTAGCAGTCTTTTTTCACATATTGTGCATATTCTATGAACAACAGAAATGTGTGCAGTGAAATGAATGCTTAAAAGTTACTTAATTTGATGAACTGGCGTCAATTACAATTTTATAACATGAGAATACAATAACAAAGGTACAAAATACATCATTAAAGAACATAAAAATAAAGATGACATTTGTAGTAATACAGGCTTTACAAAAGAATAGAAATAAACATGTACATCAGTGTTACAGGAATTATGACATAAGTAAATATATAAAATAATGAGAATAGTTTTCGAATCATTAATTTCACACATGAGCATTGAAACAGAACAGAATTAATAATGTGTAAACATCTTTACAAAGAAAATAACATATTATTAATGCAAATTATAATTGAGGATAACAGTATTCCTCATCATAGTGAATGTAGCTTAGTACTAGAAAAATTCTACAACATAAAGAGTATTAGCTAGTCACATAAAGACAGGAAAAACACAAATACACAAGAGTACACAAACACATAGCAGAATAACACAGGAGGAAAGGTCAGGGTTTGTTTTCAGTGTAACATTTGGTACTGCAGCCCAACCCAAAATTTCATTTCATAGGGCTTTCCTCTTATTTCAACATTTGTTTCCACCAAAAAAATCCTATCCAAGCATGCTCTCTGTATTTATATGTTCACATTTTTCTTACCTCATTATTTATTTTCCATTATCTTACCTCATCATTTATTTCCAAGAAAATCCTACCTAAACCTGTTGTCCCTAAACACCACTTTTTTGTTCATATCCTCTTTCAAAATACTTTTTTGGCCAAATCATTTTCTTATAGCTTCTCAATGCATTTCTTCCAATTCATCACAACTCCTCTTATATAGCCTACTCCATCTTAAGCTAACTTAAGGGGCTCCGGAAAGGCTCAAAATCATGAAAAGTTCAATTTTTACTTTTTTGAGTTTTCTGAATCTGCAGACTATTACCTTTTAATAGATATATAATTTATTCAATTCCGAAGACTACAACTATTTTTAATTTTTTTTTAAATGTGTTCTACATGGGCGTGACCCACTGTGGCGCTGTTAAACTGCTGTCAAATGGTGTTATTATTAACGTCCATGTTCATCGGGTACATTTTAGTGATGTGAGATAAAGTATAAAACCTATTTTCAGAGACTTAGCAGCACCTGAACTGTTGAAAAAGTGTATTCACGGAAAAACTCAAAACCCCAATGAAAGTGCAAATAGTGTTATATGGTCGAGAATCCCCAAGACTGTATTTGTTGGAATAGGAACACTTCACTTTGGTGTGTATGATGCTGTTGCGACTTTCAATGATGGCAACATTGTAAGGTGCAAGGTATTTAGAAATATGGGAATGAAGATAGGTTCTAACATGGTACGAGCGATGCTTGCTTTAGACAAGGAACACCTTCGGGCTGCAGACAGGGCTGTAAAGAGTCTAGAAATACAAGCAAGAGTAAACAGGAGGAGGAACAAGAGGAAGCTGGAGGAGGAGTTTGCAGAGGATGAAGATAATCCATCCTATGGACCTGGAATGCACTAAAAAGTTAATCCAATCTTTGTCGCTCGATTCCCAAAACTTTTATTTTCTCATACTAATTACATGTTTTCTAAGGATCTTCCAAACATATTTGTTTCAAACTTTCAGTAAATGTTACACAGTACCTTCTGCATAATTTAACACAGCCTCTTTCCAAAAAACTGTATATTTTTGAATATATAAATAAAAAATTGCAAAAAAATGTTGTGAATTTTCATTACAATTGAAAAAAAATCATCTTTAATAACTGAACTAAAATTTTGTAAAATCCCTGTGTTAAGTTGTAGCCCATATTCCAATAAATAATCTGTAAAAAGTTCAACTTCCTACCTCAAATACTTTGTGAGGAAAGATGTAATTTATAAGCGTTATTTTAACATTGCAAGTATAGGGCGTTCCGGAGCCCCTTTTAGCTACTGAGCTCAGATGCATAAACTAAGGGATGAGGCAATGCAGCAGCACAGAACAATTAACAATTAACACAAACAGCAATGACAAAAAAATGCAAATTGGCAAAGCAAGCAGCAGTATATCTAAATTAGCAGAGCAAATGCAACATTACAACAAATATGAGCGAATGTGTAGCAACAAGAAAAATAAATAATTAGTGAAACTGGCTTAACAGAGTAATAAAAAGTGAAATTCAGTAGCACTATGCCTGGCAAAGAGCAGCAGCAAATGCAATAACTTATACATAAACATGACAAAGCTCACGCAGAAAAAATATTACAGTAAAGATGGCCATGTCTAATACCTATATCACATCTTAGTGTCTATGTAATTAAAGTGGTGCACCACAACAACTTATTATAAAAAAATATTAACATGTACTTGAAAAGAAAATTATGTATGCAGTTACTGTTACTAGTTCCTTCTTATTGTTCTTTCCTTTCCAAGTGCTCCTTTTTAGAAGAATGTGGATCATAAAATTATTATTTAACAGATCTGTTGACAGAAAGTTTTCACATTAGCAAATGCATTTAATTTTATTTTATAAAACCAATGCTGTAACACAGCTGTATACCAGATATCAAATGAAATAAGCAACTATCTAAAGCGAAGTACAAAACTATCATTCAATAGTCATGTGGCATTTCATAAGTTAGTAGAAATTCTCTCAACTCTCGTAGAAAGACACTTGTCATAATCAGGTGTGCATATGTAAGAATATTTCCCATCAGTTCATAAGTATTTCAGTAAGTAGCACAAAGTACAATATGTTTCCAAGTAATGAGCGTGTCGTATTTGCGATGCTTTCTACAAACGAATGTCAATAGCGAGGATAGTGGCCTCTTTTTTTTCTCCACCTGTGCCTCTGAAAGGCACACACTAATGGCTTTTTTCCAGGTGACTGTCGTGCAGCTGGGTGCTTACAGTGACCTACCTTCCTTACCGAAATATTTACGACATCAGTTTCCGCTACAGTGACAGTTTGATACAAATAAAATTTCACAGGTCGAAATATTTGCGTTACAAATCTGTAGAAACCAAATCCTATAAATATAACAGTGTCCAAAAAATTTTCGCCGGCATTGTGATAACATTCACGCATTTACACACATTTCATAACTCTTAAAGTACGATTCTTGGTTTCCAACATCCTTTTTCACAAGTCAGAGTCCCTAACCACTACTCATTATTCCTTACCTTATTACACATATACATATTCGTCACACTTCTTCAATATTTCATCATAATAAATATGTAGCATAATCAAATTCCTCATATAGCATCAGCTTATTGGTCATAAACATACCTCAACAGCATAATACACATCGTCATCGTAATAATAACATCACAACACCTCAGTCAAATCTCAAAAACGTCGTAGCTTTCTGCAATAATGTTAAAACCTAAAAAAAATTCTCTGCTCATTTCAATAATGTCACCTACCTCAAACATACTTCAAAAATCATGATCCCATACCAAATACGTCATTCAAAGCTCTCATAGTATCACAATGGTTCTGAAAAAATATGAACAGTTCACAAAGTACAGACAAAATACAATTTAATAAGTGTGAAGTTATCCATCTGTGTAATTACGTAAACATCTGTCACTGACGTATTAAAAAATTTTTTGTTTCTCTGTTAAATAATCAGATAGCTGTGTAATTCTGTGTTAGAGAAATACGGTACCGATGTGTAAAGTTGTAGAAGCAAATACCATATTTTCTAGGGCTCCTGGTGCTTGCCAAACACATAGTACACAACGTAGGCGTGTACCCCCTGAGGATTAATGTAATTATACCCTCAGGTGTTACAGATTACAGGAATGGAATGAAATGTATCACGGAAAACTTTTGTATCATTGTAATTCAAATATCTTTAAAAATAAATGTTTTAAGTACAAAATTAATCACTGAGATGCGTGTACTGTAGCGCTAAACTGTGCGTCTTGTTGTAAGATAATCTCTGTCACCACTTAGCGGTAAAAATGTGCTAAGTGTAGTACTTTTCGTCGTCCATAAGCAAAGTTCTGTAGAAGTCAATGTACTTACCTCGTAATAAACAAAGTGAAATGCTATGTGTATAGCATAGTTATTATGCTTATTGCCATGACAAAGAAAGTACTGTACTGTAACGTATTGTTGTGCTACAGAAGAGGCTGTCTCATTGTAGCTATACCATATAAGTAACTACTAAAATATGTTTTACTTTCCAGAATAATACATAAAAACTGTGCAGATATAAAACAGATACACCACAAAAGCAACAATGTAAATTGTGTCACACATTAGTAGCGTCGTGATATAATCGTGTAGCTGTCAAAGAAACCAAATACTAAGTCATCTTTAATCTCACAGAAAGTACTTCAAATAAAGAATGTCTTTTCAAGTAAAGCAAAATGTTGCATTAAAATCTCATTAGCAGTATATGTTCTAAGTATGTAAGCCTTATAGTCGTTACATAATCGTGCAAATAACAAGCAAGAATGTACACACACAATAACACCGTGTTCTCTGTTCACTATAATAATGCATTCATAATTTCTGTTTAAATAAGTTCTCTTGGTTCTTGACTGGATATTTAACTTCAAACATTGTTGCATGTTAACAGTTTCTAAGTCTGACAAAGCATACTAGTAACGTGAAGTGAAAAGTTTTATGGCAAAGATAATGTTAAAAAGCAGATTATCTTTCAGTAAACGGTTTTATATGTGAAATGTGGTGCAATCCTTTACTCTTCATAGTACTCAGAGTTTCAACTAGAACGCATTTATCTTGTGGTATACGTCGGTAAAGAATACTGGAATTTTTCTCAAGGTTAGCGTCTAAGTTATTTTACTCTGAGCCAGCCGGCGCACGTGGATGCCTGCGGTGCGAGTCATTGTCTGTCTTTTTGTTGGCGTGCGTCGTTATTAGGATTAGGACACCAACTTCTACAAATTCATCTTGACGAGAAGGCCCTGCCCTGGTTGAATCTCGCCAGTTCTGCTGAAATTCAGGTCTGTCGTCATGTCGGTAATTTCTGTAATTAATTTCTTGTCGGTCACGTGGTGGAGAACTTCTCCCTGAGTCGTAACTGCGTGGAGGACCGTTGTGTCTGAAGTTATTCTGTCTCCCTTGATAATAATTATTTTGGTTCCCATATTGTCTGTTTCTATGGTTGTCTCTGTCACATTCATTACTATGGAAATGCGATCTTTCTCTGTAATTATTACTACTCTGACAACGGTTGTCATACAGGTGGTGTCTGTTTTGGTTGTAAGAATAGCCTTGTCGTGTCCAGTTATTATTTCTGTCATCGCGGAATTGTGACGGATGTGACCTGTAATTGTCGTGCTCCTGTTTTCGTGTTCCGCGGTTGTCAGTGCGAATTTCCAATTCTTGTAACAGTCCCTGAAAAGCTTCAATGTCGTCTTTGCAACGTCCTGCCAAAGTAATACGTCGCAAATGTTCAGGCAATTTCATTAAGCAAATGCGGATGAGTTCTGAGCGGCTGTAAGGGTTTGACATGTACTGATTCCTGTGCAACATGTCTTCAAAATTTTTCACAAGACTGGAAAATTCAGATTGTTCGAAATGTTTCATCATTATGATGCCATGTTTTACTCGGTCTTGTGTAGCTTGAGACCAATATGCTGAGAGGAAGGCATGGTAAAATTCTCCTTCACTGTGGCAATCGTGAATGACCGATCGCATTCTTACAGCTGGTTCATTCTCTAAGTAGCCACACATAAATTCTAATCTGTGCTCTAATGACCAGTTGGGAGGAAAACAATGAGAGGATTGATGAAGCCACACTTGTGGATGAATGTCATTGCCAGAATTCTTAAATGTTTTGAATTTACGTGTAGTAATAAACAGGTTATAGTCAAAATCATCATGTCGGCGAGTCGCATGTCGGTCATTTTTACGTCGTTTCGGCGGTTCCATCTCAAAATTCGGTGTACCTTGCCAATTTCTTTCATAATTTCCGAAGTGCCCTGTGTTATTATTTTGTGACTGTTCCGTATTTCTATGTCCCTCTTCCTGTATTGGAACGCGAGGGTCCTCTGAAATATGTAATTCTTGTATTACCTGTGTCAACTGATGTTGTACTTCCGGATTTCTCTTTGGTGTTGCGTATTAATTTGATTCTGATTTTGTTCGAATTTCCTAATTTGTTCGTACTCTTCTGTGTCAGTGAAGGCTACAGGTCTTGTGTCATTCAGATCATCATCCACCTTTGTAAATAAGTTAGTGAACTGATCCGAAAGTTCGGCTAGTTTCTCCGATAGTGAACTTATTTCCTCAGTGTGTTAATCTGAACCAAGTGTCAGAGTGTCCATTTGTGTTGAAATCGTATCTACTGTGTCCTTTAAGTTTTCCTGAATTTTTGCAAGTTGTGTAACCGAATCGGTAGATGCAACTGAGTCAGTCTTAGCTTGCATGAACAATAGTTTGCAGTTCTTTAATGGCTGCTTCGTGTATTTTCATGCCGCGAAAAAATAGATTGGAAATGCTCACAAATTTGTGTGTTTACGTCATTACAGACTTTTTGACATTTCGATTCGATTGTATGTAACTCAGTAGTTAAATCTTCACGTGATTGTTCAAGCGTAGTGTCTAACATTTGAAGATTTTGTTCCATTGTGTCTAACTTTTGAAGATTTTGTTCCATTGTGTCTAACTTTTGAATATTTTGTTCCATTGTGTCTAACTTTTGAAGCTTTTGCTGTGTTTGTCCCATTTGTTGTATTAATTGCAATAACAATGCACTGGTGTCTGAAACATGTTCCTCAGTGCTTTTCGGAAGTGAATTTGCACCGGCAACATTCACATTTTGACAAGCAGAAAATGTGTCTTGACTTATTTGAGAAAACGGTGAGGACCCAAAACCTGAATCTATAGTATTTGCGAGATTGTGTCCTGTCATTTCGGATTCCTGAGGCGAGCTGTTGCCGACGGATCGATCGATAATGCTTCCCTGTTCACTAATTGTTTCACTGTCTACGCCATTATTTGCCGCCCGCTCCATTTCCCTATGCACAATTACCAAATTACCACTTTGAATGTCTGTTAATTCATTACACAGTGGTGCTGATAAGCTACGCTCGTAGTCACTATTATTTCTCAGTTTACTTTGGAGCCTAGTGTTACGTTTTTCACACGCCATTATTGTCACAATATTTCACACGATTACACAGAAAAGTACAATTTGAAGAGCAAAATAAGAAACCACATTAACATAGCACTGAAAATAATATCTAGTTAATTGCAAGCGCAGCTGCGAAATACTTGGTGCAAATCTACATGCATGCCACAACTGTTTTACTGTACAACAATGAAAAAGGAAATTCTCTCTATGATTACGCGCTAGCAATAAACAATAGCTTCACTAATTGCACAAACTACAAGAAAAAAATCAGGAGATTCCAGTGAGGTATCCTCGGCTAAGGGGCGACATTTGAAACGTTCCCCTAGAAAAATTAATGAATTACTGTGCTGATAAACCTCTTACATTATTTGTTTTTCAAACAGCGAAGCAAAACTGAACGTAGTCAGACATTTCGCTCTTTACCTATTCTGATCAACACTAAACTGACACACAATATTTTTAGCGCAACGCAATCTGACTTTTAATAATCCCTGCAAAAGAATGGCCTTGACTAAAATTAGGCTATACCTTTCACAAACACTTACCTCACAAAAATCTTTGTTACTCGAACTATTGCAATACAGCGAGCGCCACTACTGACAGTTAAATAAAAGATTCAAACTACTGAAGGCACTAACTACTGATAGGCATAGTTAGCAAATGAAAGATTTTGATAGACAACAAACAATGTATTTACCTTAATAGTGTTCAAAAGTCATAATATATATAGCAGTTCATGACATCCATTCTTACAAATGTACTGTTTCTGATGGACACACGTCCAGATCATCCGCTCTCAAAAATCCGCCATCTCACTTCCCACATCCACCACTGCTGGCGGCTCACCTCCAACTGCGCAACGCTAGCCGCTGTTAACATCCAGCTGTCCAACACTACAATGGCGAATATTGCAACAACGCCGACCAGCCTCAGACTGCACACAACACAGTCAGTGATTTTCATACAGAGCGCTATGTGGCGTTACCATTATAAAAACCTAAACAGCCTACTTACAACTACTTCATATTTTGCAATTTACACCACACGGATAGGAAATGTCCATAGTCAGTACAAAACAACAAGTCAGCATTAAAATTAAAAATCGACACGAGTGCCTTTTTTGCTAACAGTGCGACGTCGTCTACGACGCATCTCCTGGGTTCGTGGGTTGGCCCCCTGACGACTAGAAAACAGTGGCCTGGTCAGATGAGTCTCAGTTTCAGATGATAAGAGC
The DNA here is from genome assembly GCF_023898315.1 of Schistocerca nitens. NCBI lineage: Eukaryota > Metazoa > Arthropoda > Insecta > Orthoptera > Acrididae > Schistocerca > Schistocerca nitens. Next base: position 296,122 of record NC_064619.1, on the reverse strand, counting down.
TGATGGTAGGTTTCGGCTGTGGCGCAGAACCTATGAAGCCGTGGACCCAAGCTGTCAACAAGGCAGTGTGTAAGCTACCAGTTGCTTCAGAATGGTGTGGAATAAACCCAACTATGCACAAATTACACGTAAAATATTATTTACAAATAAGTCAAAATTACAAATGACATTGCGTGTTGGTGTTACAGGTGTCAGGAACGAGCGTCTTACACGTCGACCTGAAATGAAAGTACGTAGAAACATTGCTATCCGCTAATACGTTTGGCAATTTTGACATAATTCGATGCGCGTTCTCAATTTACTGCAGATGTTCGCCAGCCTCTCTGCTTGAGGAGAGAAACAGATAGACGAGAATTAAGAGACGACGACGTCAACATTCGACCAGTGGTTCCGCGGGACCGAAATTCCGCCACCGCCGGTGGGACGGCCTGGCCAATTCAGAGCGGGGGCCTTCAGGACGCATCGCATCGATTTAGTATTAGCTGCGGAGCAGCGCAGCGCAGCGCCGGGCTGTGCGGCCGCGGCCGCGGGCACCAGCCGAGGGCCGAGAGCCGAGCTGCGCTAATGAGACCGCCGGCCGCAGCCGCGGGGGGGAGGGGAGGGGAGGGGAGCGTCCCGGCGGGGTCAACCAGCGCGGCTGCAGCGCGCGATTTACGCGACGACTCCCATAAATTATTATTCGCGGTCTACAGCGCCGTCAGGCCGAACTCTGAGCCGAACTGCCAAACGTGCAATGTGCGGCAAACAGGTTGTGGAAAGCCTCGGAGAGTTGTGGCTAATGAGACTGTTTGATATCAGAGAAATGTGTGACAGCGTACTCTCGATAGCAATTTCGCATACCAGGTGTGGAAGTATGAAACCAGAATTTCCCTATAGACGGTGCTTGTCGACAGTATAGGGCCCATGAGACCGCGTCTGCAGCGCCATCTGCTTCCTGTAACTGCTGGGAAACGAATGTCAACACACAGTAACCCAAGTTCCATACGTCGGTATCTGTTTCAAACCCGTAAACATGTCGGGTTTTGTGCCTACGAACTACGATTTGCGTACAGCATTGGTTTTCTGTTATCATTTCAAGAAAACTGCTGCAGAATAGCAACGAATGCTTGTCGAAGCTTTCGGCGAACATGCTCTTGGGAAAACACAGTGTTTAGAGGGTTCAAAAAAATCAAAAATTGGTGATGTTGACGTGAGAAACGACGAGCGCAGGAAACCACTGAAAATGTTTGAAGACAACCAATTGCAGGGCTCGTGGAACAATTGAGTGTGACGCAGAAACCCGTTTCTCTTCGGTTGAAAGCTACGGGAAAGGCGCAGAAAGTGGAGAAATGGGTTCCACATGAACTGAATGAAAGACAGCAAGCAAATCGTAAGAGCACTTGTGAAATGTTGCTCGCCAGATACAAAAGAAAGTCGTTTCTCCATCGAATACTGGCAGTTGATGAAAAATGGATCCTTAGTGTCGTAAATCATGAGTGAATCCACACAAACCATAGAAATCCACTGCAAGAACAAATCGCTGTGTTTGGTGGGAGGAGAAATGTGTCATCTATTATGAGCTGCAGAAACCTGGTGAAGCCGTTAACACTGATCGCTTCCGACAGAAAACGATCAATGTAAATCGAGCATTACGTGGAAAACGACCGGAATATGGAGAAAGGCAACTCAAAGTCACATTGTTCCTCGATAAAGCCCCATCACACACAGAAAGCGGGCCAGGAAAGCGATCTATGCCTTCAGTTGGGAAATATTGGGGCATGCGGCTTATTCTCCAGGCTTGGTTTTGTCTGATTATCATCTACTTGCATCACTGGCACATGCTCTCACTGAACAACACTTCAGTTCGTATGAAAACGTACGAAAGTGGCTTGCTAACGAGCGATTCGAAAGAAGGACTGTTTTTTTCGGATGGCATTCAAGGCCTACCGTAGAGGTGTGAGAAATGTGTAAATAGCAATGGAGATTATATTGAATAAGATATTGTTTATCAGTTTCAAACAACAGATGTGTAATTAGTGCAATTAAATTCCGGCTTCACACTTCTGCACCTGGTAAATATATTAAACTATATTATATTCCGAGCAACCACTGCTGTTGAAAAGCATAATGTTAGGGAGTACTCCGCTTACAGCTGGTAAATTGTTGTTTACACGCTCAGTTTCTTCAAGCAGCATCATCAGGAGAACAACGTTAAAAGATCATATGAATACCCGTCGCTCCCATTGAAAATTTACTGTTCAGAGAATATCGTCACTACTATGGCGAGCGAAAGGTGAAGAAGAAGTGCTCCAGTTTTTTCAAATTTGACTGCATCAGTGTGACAACAGTTCGGTGCAGGACAATGCAAAAGCGGCCCGCACGAACAAGAAAGAGAGTCCCTCTTCATCGTTGGTGCGGGCTGCTTTCGCCTTGTCTGCACCGAGCTGTGCACGTCTTCTTCACATTTCGCTCGCCATAGTACTGACGATATTCTCTCAACCGTAAATCTTCACCGGGGGCGATGGGTATGCCTATGATCTTTTAACGTTTTCAACTGATGATGCGGCTTCAAGGTGTGAAACCGAGCGTGTTTTAATAAACAACAATTTTACCAGCGGTAGGCGCAGTTAACATCAAGCATAAATATTGTTTAAGAAAAACGTTCTCATGTCCCTATAACGGATAGTACTACTAAATACTGGCAAAATTCCTCTTAATTTAGGTCCTGAAATACATACTTCGTGAACTATAGGCCACTGTCGTCTGTGACATACACTGACGGGACACAAGTCATGGGGTACCTCCTAATATAGTGTAGGACCTCCTTTTTCTCGGCATAATGCAGCAGCTCGACGTGGCGTAAACTCAAAATGTCGTTGAAAGTCCGCTGCAGGAATAATGAGTCACGCTGCTTCTATAGCAGGCCATAATTGTAAAGTTGTTGCCTGTGCAGGATTCTGTGCACGAACTGGCCTCTCGATTATGTCCCATAGATGTTGGATGGGATTCATGTCAGGTGATCCGAGTGGCCAAATCATTCGCTCGAATTGTCCAGAATGCGCTTTAAACCAATCGCGAAAAACTGTGTCCTCGTGACATGGTGCAGTGTCATCCATACAAATTCCATCGTTGTTTGGGAATATGAAGTCCATGAATGGCTGCAGATGGTATCCAAGAGACCGAACATAACCAGGACGCAGACCGTTCCACACCGTTCTGGACCCCTCACTAGCTTACACACTAACTGCCTTGTTGGCAGCTTGGGTCCATGGCTTATAGCTTCTGAGCCACACCCGAAACCTGCCGTCAGCTCTTAACAACTGAAATCGGGTCTCATCTGACAAATCCACGGTTTTCTATTCGTCCAGGTTCCAACACACGAGCCCACGAGAGGCGTCGTAGACGATGTTGTGCTGTTAGCAAAGGCATTCGTGTCGGGTGTTTGTTGCCGTAGCCTACTGACGCCAAATTCCACCGCACTGCCCTAACGTTTCTCTTTAGTCCCACATCGATTTCTGCGGATATTTCGCGCACTGTTGCTTGCCTGTTAGCACTGAGAACGCTATACAAACGCCGCTGCTCTAGGTCGTTAAGTGAAGCCGTCGACCACTGCGTTATCCATGGTGAGATATGATGCCCGAAACTTGGCCTTCTTTGCACACTATTGACACTGTGGATCTCCAAATACTGGATTCCCTAAAGATTTTCGAAATGAAATGTCCCATACGTCTAGTCCCAACTACCACTTCGCGTTGAAAGTCTGTTAATTTCCGTTCTGCGCCCTAATCATGTCGGACAACTTTTCACATGACTCATCTGTGTGCAAATGACAGCTCTGTCAAAGAACTCTCCTTTTGTACCTTCTGTATGCAATATTACCGCTATCTGTATATGTACATATCGCTAACCTTTGCCTTCTGCCACCTCAGCGTAAGTGTATGTACTGAAACCAAAGGAATATCATTGTGTTTGCTTCTGATGCTTACACACCCTACATTCCTCCTTTTTCAGGAATCAAGAGCTCATTCTAATACACCCAGCTGCTCTCATAATTGGTCACATGCATAGGACATATGCTCCTATAACATTGGGCTAGAATTCTATTGAACTCGCTGCTCTTTGCACAGATTTCACAATTGCGATGTGTCTATCTATTCCAAATAGACTTTTTCAGATAAACACTACTTTGCAAACAGTAACCTAAAATTCTTTGTAATAAAGGTTGGTTCTTGCAAAAGGTTAATGCACAAAACTGCCAAAAATTATCCATCCCTTTCCATATCGATCTGTATTTACTTTACCAGCTTTTGTTATGTGGCAGTTAATCCCCAAACTGCTACCCAACATATTTTATAATGTAATATGCACGTCCCAATAGCCAATGTATTCGATCCTTTAATGCTGCATCATCACAGCAAATTCTCAGTTAATTACTTCTCTTCCTTCTCTTTTTATTATGGTGATGGGGGACCTGTTATTTTTTGCAGGCTTGAAAGCTTTCTAGGTGTCTTGCACGACATAGAGGTTTAGTTAAAAGGACCACGAACGGTCATAAACATGTTCTGAGCTAAAGCTGTCCTCCAGAGTAGGTAGCAGATAGCGAATTTTCTGAGCGAGCAGGCGATTTGGGGCCATCTACATGCCGTAAAACTCCATTGTCTAAGGCGCTAGAAGGAATCCATTTCGAAACATGTGAAGCCAGATGTAGGCGCCAGAAATTTTAACGATCAAACCGGCCATTTCCCTGTGGTCACACCACAAAAGGAAGATTGTTTGAAATGTTAGTAACGTGAACTCTGATTGGCTTACAATAATTATTTGTGTAGATGGCGCACTTAGCTGTTTGCATCATAATGTTAGGGTCGGGTTATAGATGAGTTTGTATGTTGAACAGAGAAATCACCTTTGAGAAATTCTCACATAACTGCCATCATCCATATTATGAATGCATAACATTCATGCCACTAAACTGGGGATTTTCAAACACTATTAAAGTGCTGAGATCATGACCATAGAACATGCACACAGTTACACATCTGCTGCCCCTCACATTTAGAAGGTATGTAATTGTGAATAGAGAGACTCTAAAGCGCGAGATATGCCACTGTAACTACACGGATGGTTGGCCGGCATCAGTGACAGCGGGAACTCAAGGTCACAGAAGATCAGTTTGTTTATATCATCCTGCGATATGCTGCCAGAGTACTACTGCTACAACGCCGGAGGCTCAAAGTTGGACGGAGCAGGCTGTGGAAACATGAAATCCGATAAACCAGGTAAAGGATGCAGAAAATCGAATGGCTCCCATGGCTGGCAGACTGCATTATCATCAGGAGTCTACTGCACTCTGAAAGAAACAAAATGTCACTAAATAACAATAAATATAGTGATTCTTAAGTTTCTCCCGGCGTATTTGATAATCAAAATATCCACGGGTGTACTGCCGGTCTACAGTATCCAACGGGCACAATATTTCGGCGATTATACATGTCGCCATCATCAGGTGAACTGACCGACTGAGCTCCTGTGAACGTGCCGGCACGGAGATCCGTACGCTATGGCTGCTCAGGGGGAACTGGGTTCGGTCGCGGCGGCGGCCGATTTAAATACCCTCCGCCCGCGGCGCGCTCACTCCGCCGTCCGCGCCCCGCGCCACGGTCGCGCGGTGGAACAGATTGAGACGGCGTCTGAGATGACGTCGGTGTGATGGCTCTGTCCGCCGTGGTCGTCACAACTATACGTTTGCTCGATTTACTCTTGATTAAACCAATCGCTGGTTCCCAAGCCTTGCTAAGATTATAGCCACAGTTGCGGTTTATGAGGTCGTCATTGGTGCGAATTTCGATGGCCTCTCAAACAACGCTGTCCCAGTATCTCGACGTCTGTACCAGAATCCTCGTGCGTTCATACTCCATAGCGTGATCTTCCGACAAACATTGTTCAGCGACCGCCGACTTGCTCGGATACATCAGTCGAGTGTGCCTCTGGTGTTCACGGCATCGATCCTCGACGGTACGCATCGTCTGACCAATATACGACCTGCCACGTTGAGACGGAATCTGGTACACGCCGGCCTTCCTCAAACCGAGGTCACCTTTGGCGCCCCCCACCAGTGCACGAGTTTTATTCGGAGGACAAAAAACAGTTCCGACCCGGTGTTTCTTCAAAATGCGGGCGATTTTCCCCGAGAGTGCGCCTGTATATGGAATAAACGCAGTGCCTACCTCCTCCTTCGTGATTTCATCCATCTCCACGGGTTGTGCTGTAGTGTTTGGGCGGAGAGCACGTTGAATCTGCCACTCTGAATACCCATTTTATCGAAATACAGTTCCCAGATGTTCCAATTCCTGGGGTAGACTCTCTGCGTCAGAGATAGTGCGCGTCCTATGTACTAGAGTTTTAAGTACTCCATTCCTCTGTGAAGGGTGGTGGCAGCTGTCTGCGTGCAAAAACAGATCAGTGTGCGTTGTCTTCCGATACACCCCATGACCTAGGGTGCCGTGAACACCAGAGGCACACTCGACTGATGTGTCCGAGCAAGTCGGCGGACGCTGAACATTGTTTGTCGGAAAATCACGCTATGGAGTATGAACGCACGAGGATTCTGGTACAGACGTCGAGATACTGGGACAGCGTTGTTAGAGAGGCCATCGAAATTCGCACTTATAGCGTCAGTTGCAGACTATTAACTGCAATAGTAATGAACGTTATAGCACATCAATTATACCCTAAATGAACAAAACAGGGACCGAAGTGCGTGTTGTATTTATATAATGATGCTAGACCAAGTGGCCAGTTGTTCACAGAATGAGAAAAATGGGGTCTCTTCCCCATTATTACCTGCTACTGGAAACACCTCAGAGTAACTCTAACAAATTTCATCACAGTTACAGAAGCAACAATAACTTTTATTTACTTTCTGTGAATGTATATTGGCAGAAATTCTGTGAATTTAGACTCTAGGATACTATACAGTGACCCACTCAAAACTCCCTGATTTCAAGGACCCAGGAGGGAAAAACCACAATAGATACGACAATGAAAAATGTACCACATTGTAGAGCATCTCAAAGAGTTTATATTCCCGCGTCAGAAGTGCCAAGTATCGTCGCCACAGTGTAGCATGATCGCATGAAGTGAAAATGGCGACTCCACAGCTGCGCACGCAAGCAGTAGTATGGTTTTCAGAAACAAAATCGTCTATTACTGTGCAAAGAAATTATCGTGGTGTGTATGAATGTGATCCACTTTGATATGAAAACAATTAAGGAATAGTATAGGAAATTTCTGGCAACAGTAAATGTTCTGAAACATTCTGGCGGTGAACGTTACGGAGATTCAGAAGAGACAGTGGAGGACATCAGACAAACGTTTCTCAGAAGCCCATGTAAGTCAGTTCGTCAAGCATCTAGGCAACCTGATGTACCTCGATGAACACTGCAACGTGTAGTTCACCAGCGTCTTCGTATGTATGCTTACAAAATGCAAATTCTGCAACATCCGACGCCGAACGACAAACCGCGCCGACAACAATTCGCTGCGGATTTGCTGCAACGTATTGATATGGATGCCAGCGTCCTGGAAAGATGTTTATTCTCAGACGAGACACCTTTCTCCTATCAGGAAGGGTTCATAGGCATAATGTTCGGATTTTGGGTTCACAAAATCCGCACATTGTCATTGAACGTGTTTGTGATAGCCCGAAACTAAACGTCTGGTGTGGGCTAATGCACAACATGATTGTTGGACCGTTCTTCTTTGCGTAACAAACAGTGAATGGGTCAGTGCATATGGACATGTTGGATCAGTTTGTGTACCCTCAGAAACAAGACTTAGGACCCACCATCATTTTTCAACAATATGGAACTCCGCCGCATTGGTCAACGGCTGTTCGCAAGTTCCTGGATGGGAAATTTCCCAATCGTTGGATCGGATGCGGAGGATCCATTGCCTGGCCACCACGTTCACCCGAAATTACACCGCCATCGCTTGATTTCTTCATGTGGGGATTCGTGAAGGACCGCGTGTTTGCGACTAAAGTGGACGATATTCCTACTTTGCGACATCGTGTCACTAATGCGATTGCAAAAATTACAAAGGAAATATTACAAAGAACTTGGCAAGAAACTAAATATAGACTCGGTATTCTTCCTGCGACAAATGGTTCACATGTAGAGGTGTATTGATGCTAAATAAATAAATTCTCTGAGATGCTCTACAATGTGGTCCATTTTTCACCGCCGTGTCAACATTGTTTCTTTTTTATCTGGAGCTTTGAAATCAGGGAAGTTTGAGTGGGACACCCTGTATTATCGTTGCCAGTTCCATTGTGTTTTTGTCTGTCTACCTTTCTTTGATTACATTAGGTGCGCCTGTGACTGTTTAGCCCTATGGGGCACAGATTATAACTAGATGTAGCATGTCACCTGAAATACAGATATGTTGAGACCATATGCCTGCTGAAAATGAAGCCTAAGAAATACTGAAACTAGAAACGTTGGCATATGTCAACTGTGGTTCATAGGGTATTACATATTTTTTCATGTATTATATATCTTTCAATTTCTGAAGGTCAGAAAATTACGGTAAAGAAATACACGTAATTAACAAACATCCAAAGATCTTCAAAAATTCAAAGGTTGCAATTAACTAAAAAAAATACTAATAGGTAACAAAAAGTCTCTAATCTCATTGTGTAGTTATCACATCTTTACCATTTAGATTCTCACAGAAATGAAATGCCGCGTGGCTAGGACCTCCCGTCGTTTAGTCCGTTCGCCTGGTGCAAGTCTTTCGAGTTGACGCCACTGCGACGACCTGCGTGTCGATGGAGATGAGACGATGATGATAAGGGCAACACAACACCCAGTCCCTGAGCGGAGAAAATCTCCGACCCAGTCCGGAATCGAACCCGGGCCGTTGGGTATGCCATTCCGTAGCGCTGCCCACTCAGCTACCAGGGACGGACAAGATTCTCATTAATAAGGGACAAGTGTCGATGACGAGGTTATTAAAGGTGTGCTCTGAATGATGAAGGGCTCGTAAGAAACTGATCACAGACTTTTTCTAAAAAACCATTCCGCCATTCGCTTCGACGGACTTAAGGGGAGGCCGGCCGTGGTGGCCGAGCGGTTCTAGGCGCTTCAGTCCGGAACCGCGCGACTGCTGCGGTCGCAGGTTCGAATCCTGCCTTGGGCATGGATGTGTGTGATGTCCTTAGGTTAGTTAGGTTTAAGTAGTTCTAAGTTCTAGGGGACTGATGACCTCCGATGTTGAGTCCCATAGTGCTCAGAGCCATTTGATTTTAAGGGGAGTACAAATGCTGGTGTAGATACAGAATGTGGATTTTTTTTATTTTTTTGTGAAAAACTGTTTTTTGATTTTTCTCTTTAGTTTTATACATGTTTCGTTGATGTCAGATGAATGTAGGTATTCTGAATTTAGTTTGAAATAATTTACCACATAAGTAATTTATAAAGTTTCCATGAGCACTTGTTCAGCTACAACAAGATATCTTGGGTGTAGTGGGGCTAGGCCAGTGTCATCCCAAAGTACCGTTATGCAAGATGGCGGAAGGGCGTCGTCACCTCAGGGCCGCCGTCACCCCAAAGCACGGTTATCGAAGATGGCGGTCGTGACATCAGCTGATGGTGCAAGTACCGTTATCCAAAATGGCTGCTTTTGGCGGGAATTTTGAATTTTTTGAGGAATTTTTTTCTCCGGAGTTGCTGGCACACATTCAGTCTTTGCTGAGCTGTCATAGTGGAATCATCATTATGTCTTCGATCAGCGAAATAAATGTGAAGGATAGAGCAGCTTTCAATAGCTGCAGCTGTATTACATGTACACACTTGAAGGGGGACTGTAGCCACAGTTCATTACATGAGGTGTGGAAGAGTCTGATAATGGAGGAGTGTAGGAGGAATAAGCAAAAGAATACAGTTCAGCAGATTGTAACAATGCAGAGGAATAGAACCAAGATGCATGTCGCAACCAAGCACATAGTCATGCACATACGCAAACTGCAGAGATATTCAACATGAAGCATTCACTCTCCCAAAATGGAGGAGGTGGGCAGTTGACGTCAATTTGCTTTGGGGGAAGCATATTCGTATATGTCATATATGCCACTGAAGAGCAGCTGCTCACCCCCATCCTCGTGGCTGTGACGAATGTGTTCTATCGAGGAGTTATTGGTGTCTGACCAGGAGGAGTTTAACAGCCATGTTGCCTGTAAGCCTTCAGCAGCAGACTACCTCCATTCCCTCCCAAATGTAGAATGGAATCGAGCATTAATGCTTGAACATATGAACAGGAAGAATACGGTCCTGCAAATTAATGCTTTGCATTTAGATGCATTAAACACTGCATGCAAACACCTGTGTCTGCTCGAACTGTCTTTCATTTGTAAAACCTACATATAAGCTTCCACCCCACAAGAGACAACTGCCTCCAATCCAGTCAACCAAAGAACTGAGCTAGTCCGTGAGTTCGCCACTAGAAAGCATTGCAATAGGTCACCTGATCGTCCATTTCAGCCAATAGGACCACAGCATCATGATGACGTAGGTATAGTGTACATAAGTTTGGATTCCCCTTTCCCAGTGCATCTTCCAGCATGTACAACACTTCAGCGAAGAATGCTGAAATAATGAGAAAAAACAAATTCAGTTTCACGCATGAACAGAGCAGTTGTGTGTTTCTAAACGGGGCTTCACATGCTAAATAACACTGATACGAAAGTAATAAGTTACGTGGGACTTCGTTCAGGCGCGGGCGCTTCCCCTCGCCACTGTAGTTGGCTGAGGATCGTCTCATGACGGTCGAGACACACAGACACACAGACTGCATCGGAATGAGGGTGAGCACATGAATTCTGGGGTTTAAATACACAACTCGCCATTAAAATTGCTACACTACGAAGATGACGTGCTACAGACGCGAAATTTAACCGACAGGAAGAAGATGCTGTGATATGCTGAAACGTCCCCTTGGAAAAATTGTGGAAGACTGTGCTCGTACACCCCTTACGTTATTTGCTTTTTAAGCAGCTGAGCAAAACTGAACGTACTCAGACATGACTCTCTTTACTTGTTCTGATCAACACTAAACCGACACACAATATTTTTAGCGCATGGCAATCTGACTTTCAAAAATCCCTGTAAAAGAATGGCCCTGACTAACAAAAACCTATACCTTTCATGAATCACTTACCTCACAAAAATCTTCGTTACTCGAACTACTGCAATGCAGCGAGCGCCACTACTGCCAGCTAAATAAAAGAAAAATTTTATAGCAAAGACTAAGTTAAAAAGCAGATTAACTGACAATAAACGGTTTTACATGTGAAATGTGGTGCAATCTTTTACCTTTTCTAGTGCGCAGAGTTTCAACTTCAAAGCAATTATCATGTTGTAAACGTCGGTAAGGAATGCTAAAATTTTTCTCAAGGTTAGTGACTATGTTATTTTTCTCTGAGCCAACCGGCGCACGTGGCTGCCTGCGGTGCAGGTCATTCTCTGTCTCTTTGTTGGCGCGCGTCGTTATTAGGATTAGGAGACCTAACTTCTACAAATTCACTTTGTCGAGAGGCCCCTGCCCTGTTTGAACCACGCCAATTTTGGTTAAATTCTGGTCTGTTAAGATTATTAACGTCTGTCGTCATGTCGGTAGTTTCTGTACTTTTTTCCTTGTGGGTCACGTGGTGGAGAATTTTTCCATGAGTCGTAACTGCGCTGTGGACCATTGCGTCTGAAGTTATTCTGTCTCCCCTGATAATAATTATTTTGGTTCCCATATTGTCTGTTTCTATGGTTATTTCTGTCATATTCATTACTACGGAAATGCGATCTTTCTCTGTAATTATTATTACTCTGCCAACGGTTGTCATACGGGTGGTGTCTGTTTTGGTTACGATTTACGTTGTAAGAATAGCCTTGTCGTGTCCTGTTATTATTTCTGTCATCGCGGAATTGTGACGGATGTGACCTGTAATTGTTGTGTTCTTGTTTTCGCGTCCCGCGATTGTCTGTGTCAATTTCCAAATCTTGTAACAGTCCCTGAAAAGCTTCAATGTCGTCTTTGCAGCGTCCTGCCAAAATAATGTGTCGTAAATGTTCAAGCAATTTGACTGAGCAAACGCAGATGAGTTCTGAGGGGCTGTATGGGTTTGACAGGTACTGATTCTTGTGCAACATGTCTTCAAAATATTTCACAAGACTGGAAAATTCAGATTGTTCGAAATGTTTCATCATTATGATGCTATGTTTTACTCGGTCTTGTGTGGCTTGAGACCAATACGCTGAGAGGAAGGCATGATAAAATTCTCCTTCACTGTGACAATCGTGAATGACCGATCGCTGGTTCATTCTCTAAGTAGCCACACATAAATTCTAATCTGTGCTCTAATGACAAGTTGGGAGGAAAACAATTAGAGAATTGATGGAGCCAAGCTTGTGGATGAATGTCGTTGCCAGAATTCTTAAATGTTTTGAATTTACGTGTAGTAACAAACAGCTTATCGTCAAAACCATCATATCGGCGAGTCGCATGTCGGTCATTGTTACGCCGTTTCGGCGGCTCCATCTCAAAATTCGGTGTACCTTGCCAATTTCTTTCGTAATTTCTTAAATGCCCTGTGTTATTATTGTGTGGCTGTTCCGTATTTCTATGTCCCTCTTCCTGTATTGGAGCGCGAGTGTCCTCTGAAATATGTAATTCTTGTGTTACTTGTGCTAACTGATCTTGTACTTCCCGGATTTCTCTTTTGTACTGTGTATTGATTTCATTCTGATTTTGTTTGAATTTTCTAATTTGTTCGTACTCTTCTATATCATTAAAGACTACCAGTCTTGTGTCATTCAGAGTATCATCTACCTTCGTAGATAAATTATATAGCTGATCCGAAAGTTCGGCTACTTTATCTGATAATGAACCAATTTCTTCCATGTGTCTTTCTGAACCAATTTTCGGAGTATCTCCTGTGTCCTTTAAGTTTTCCTGAGTTTTTGCAAGTACCGTAACCGAATCGGTAGATGCAGCTGAGTCAATTTTATCCCGCAAGGTGTCTTGATTTTCATGAACAATAGTTTGCAGTTCTTTTATGGCTGCTTCGTGATTCTGTAATGCATTTTCATGCCACGAAAAAATAGGTTGAAAATGCTCACAAGTATGTGTCTTTACGTCATTACAGACTTTTTGACATTTCCATTAGATGTTATGTAACTCAGGAGTTAAATCTTCACATGTTTGTTGAAGTGTTTCTTTAATATGTTTCTGATTTTGTTCCATTTGTTGCTGTGACTGTTTTTGATTTTATTCCATTTGTTTCTGATTTTGTTCAAGCTCTGTGTCTAACTTTTGTAGCATTTGTCCAATTTGTTGCATTAACTGTAGTAACAATGCACTGGTGTCTGAAACATGTTCCTCAGTGCTATTCGGCAGTGCATTTGAACCGGCAATATTCACATTTTGAAAAGCAGAAAATGTGTCTTGATTTATTTGAGAAAACGGTGAGGACACAAAACCTGAATCTATAGTATTTGCAAGATTGTGTGCTGTCATTTCGGATTCCTGAGGTGAGCTGTTGCCGACGGATCGATCGATAATGCTTCCCTGTTCACTAATTGTTTCACTGTTTACACCATTATTTGTTGCCTGGTCCATTTCCCTATGCACAGTTACCAAATTACTATTCTGAATATTTGTTAGTTCATTACACAGTGGCGCTAACACAATACTCTCGTCTTCACTGTCATTTCTTAATTTACTTTGGAGCCTAGTGTTACGTTTATCACACGCCATAATTATCACGTATTTCACACGATAACAAGAAAAGCACAATTTGAAGAGCAAAAACAAGAAAACACATTAGCATAGCATTGAAAATAATATCTCGTTAATTGCAAGCGCGGCTGCGAAATACTTGGTGCAAATCTACATGCATGCCACAACTGTTTCACTGTACAACAATGAAAAACTACAACTACAAAGGAAATTCTCTCTATAATTACGCACTAACAGTAAACAATAGCTACACTAATTACACAAACTACAAGAATAAAACAGAAGATTCCAGTGAGGTATCCTCGGCTAAGGGTCGACATATGAAACGTCCCCTTAGAAAAATTGTGGAAGACTGTGCTGGTAAACCCCTTACGTTATTTGCTTATTAAACAGCTGAGCAAAACTGAACGTACTCAGATATTACTCTCTTTATTTGCTCTGATCAACACTAAACAGACACGCAATATTTTTAGCGCAACGCAATCTGACTTTCAAAAATCCTTACAAAAGAATGGCCCTGACTAACAAAAACCTATACCTTTCATGAATCACTTACCTCACAAAAATCTTCGTTACTCGAACTACTGCAATGCAGCGAGCGCCACTACTGCCAGCTAAATAAAAGATTCTAACTACTGAAGGCACTAACTACTGATAGGTATAGTTAGCAAATGAAAGATTTTGATAGAGAACAATCTATTTCCCTTAAGAGTGTTCAAAATTCAATCCAGATCATCCGCTCTCAAAACTCCACCATCTCTCTCCCCACATCCACCACTGCTGGCGGCTCACTACAACTGCGCAACGCTACGCGCTGCTAACAGCCAACTGCCCAACACTACAATGGCAGACAACAATGCAAACCAGCCACAGACTGCACACAGCACAGCCAGTGATTTTCATATAGAGCGCTACGTGGCGTTACCAGCATAAAAACCTAATCAGCCTACTTACAATGCAAATGATTAGCTTTTCAGAGCGTGACACAAGGTTGGCGCCGGTGGCGACACCTACAACGTGCTGATATGAGGAAAGTTTCCAACCGATTTCTCATACACAAACAGCAGTTGACCGGCGTTGCCTGGTGAAACGTTATTGTGATGCCTCGTGTAAGGAGGAGAAATGCGTACCATCACGTTTCCTGCTTTGATAAAGATCCGATTCTTGCCTACGGCGATTGCGGTTTATCGTATCGCGACATTGCTGCTCGCATTGCTCGAGATCCAATGACTGTTAGCAGAATATGGAATCGGTGGGTTCAGGAAGGTAATACGGAACGCCGTGCTGGATCCCAACGGCCTCGTATCACTAGCAGTCAAGATGAAAAGCATCTTATCCACATGGCAGTAACGGATCGTGTAGCCACGTCTCGATTCCTGAGTCAACAGATGGCGACGTTTGCAAGACAACAACCATCTGCACGAACAATCTGACGACGTTTGCAGCAGCATGGACTATCAGCTCGGAGACCATGGCTGCGCTTACCCTTGACGCTGCATCACAGACAGGAACGCCTGTGTTGGTGTACTCAACGACGAACCTGGGTGCTCGAATGGCAAAACGTCATTTTTTCGGATGAATCCCGGTTCTGTTTACAGCATCATGATGATCGCATCCGTGTATGGCGACATCGTGGTGAACGGACATTGGAAGCGTGTATTCGTCATCGTCATACTGGTGTATCACCCGGCGTGATGGTATGGGGTGCCATTGGTTACACGTCTCGATCACCTCTTGTTCGCACTGACGGCACTTTGAACAGTGGACGTTACATTTCAGATGTGTTACGTCCCGTGGCTCTACCCTTCATTCGATCCCTGCGAAACCCTACATTTCAGCAAGATAATGCATGACCGCATGTTGCAGGTCCTGTAAGGGCCTTTCTGGGTACAGAAAATGTTTGACTGCTGCCCTGGCCAGCACAATCTCCAGATCTCTCACCAACTGAAAACGTCTGGTCAATGGTGACCGAGCAACTGGCTCGTTACAGTATGCCAGTCACTCCTCTTGATGAACTGTGGTATCGTGTTGAAGCTGCATGGGCAGCTGTACCTGTACACGCCATCCAAGCTCCGTTTGACTCAATGCTCAGGCCTATCAAGGCCGTTATTACGGTCAGAGGTGGTTGTTCTGGATACCGATTTCTCAGGATCTACGCACCCAAATTGCGTGAAAATGTAATCACATGTCAGTTCTAGTATAATATATTTGCCCTATGAATACCCGTTTATCATCTGCATTTCTTCTTGGTGTAGCAATTTTAATGGCCAGTAGTGTAGGACCCCGAGCGTCCTCCTACGTCACCAAGAGGCTAGCTTATTGGGCATTGAGTTTCTTGGGGTGAGCCCACTAGCACACCTGGCAACTAGAAGGTGAACTGGCCAGATGCATCCAAAACCTCGAAGAGACCTGAGTCTCTGATAATTTATGGATTTAAAGGGAAGGAATTCATACTATTTGGAATACACGCTGGATAATATTGAAATCAGCCTCTGAATCTGTAGTCCGTGTATTACGAGCTCAGCTGCGGAGAATGCAATTAGATATATTCTGTATAAGGAAGAGAGGTATTTTTATTGCTTCTCGCTCAAAGTCTGCGACTTCCGACTGTGAATGTCATATACAGGAAATTCTACGTTGCAGTTGTTAAGACTAGTGTTTCTTATATTTAGCTTAGCTCCGTGAATGCTGAAGCAAATGATTTAGAAAGTATTCAGATGATAAAACGGAGAATTTCAGTATTTAGGAAAGTTGTCAAGCGGAAAAGATGAAATTTAAACAGTTGGCTCTGTCGACGGCTTATATGAGTGCTCAAAGTTTAGTAAATTATTCTAACATGATGGTTGGAAAATTTTACATACAAAATGCACAGTTTCTAGTAAAGCGTTATATATTTTGAACTCTTTAGAGCTGGAGTACATGTTTAATAGATGTCTTGTTAAGTCTGGAAACGTTATTAAGCATAACGACTGAAGAGCTTTGACTTCAGATGATAGAACGGAGAATTTTAGTATTTAGGAAAGGTGTACAGTGCAAAAGATGAAATTTAAAAACAAAATAGCGCTATCGACGGTTTATATGAGCTCTGAAAGTTTAGTAAATTATTCTAACGTGATGATGGAAAATTTTTTATGTAGAAATGTAAAGTGCTATCTGTTTCGAACTCTTTAGAGCTGGAGTATGTGTTTAATAGATGTCTGAAAATGTTTCTCAAAGGTGAATATCATGTTAATTGATACATGCAATAGAATAATAAAGTGATGGAAAGATACATTCCCCACTGTAAATTATTATTATTTCTGTCACGCATGTAGCAGGATGTTGGAAAATTTTTCTTGAAATGCATAGTTATAACTTTTGTAGTGAAGTGTTACATGTTTCTAACTGTTTAAAGCTTGAGTACTTGTTTAATAGTATTTCAATGCTTGGAAATGTTTCCTCAATGTTAATAAGTGTATAGCCATTAAGAACACCTGCGTGTGCCCCCTACGAGCGAATTGCATTCGTTTAAGTGGTTCCTGTTTTGAGGGGGGTGTCTGGCTGCGCCACGGCATATGAAAGCTCTGCCATACTTCGGCAGGCGCAGGTGTGTCTGGTTAGCGGGCGTCAGTGTTCTTAGAGAAAGTGAGAATGCTTGAGTCCGGCGGGTCTGAGAGTAGGCTAGTCAGTTTTCGTTCTTATTATTAGTGGATATCAAGGCGCTTAGTCATCCGGGATGGGGCCACAACACATGTACAGCCGGATGACAACATGGCCTATCGCGAAGCGCTGTAGCGGAGAACTAGGTCAGTTCTTCGGCCAGAGGCAGTTGCCTCTTGTGTGACAGGTGTTTCCATGCATTGTGCAAAGAATTTGTTTGCAGGACTGTACTCTTCCTATTCATATGTTCAAGCATTAATGCTCAGCTGAATGATTGCATGTAATACAGCTATTAAAATACCAACAACCGATATCTTAGCCTCTTGTGGCGGCTATCTTGGATAACAGTACTTTGGGGTGACGCCGGCCTAGCCCCACTACTCTCGGGAACCGTTTGCCCTAGAAGGGGGCGATTTATATTGATTCACAGCAAACATACAGCTGCAGGAGTTGGGTGCACTGGCAGCTTTGATATTAGTTCCTGTTTGTAGTTTACTGCATGGTAACATCCACATTTTGTAAGCCGCGTTACACCTTTCATTGTGTACATTTGGACTTGTTGCCATTGAACTGCAATTTCTCTTTAATATGACACCACCAGAGGGGATATTTAAGAAGAGAAGAAATAACAGAAATATATTCTACAGGACATGACCTGCTGGAAGTTTACATCCAGAGCAACACTGAACAAAGTTGTTCACTACAAAGTGCTTCCTAGAAGAAGTTTCTGAACAGTAACGAAGTGTACAGCGAAACAATTGAAAGTGATATCAGTTTAATATTAGGTTTAAGTGTACTAAAAACAATGTTTAATCAGACTGCATGCTGTAATTTGTGTGGTGGAGAGATAATAATTTCTGAAAATGTCTTCAAAAGAAACGCTTTAGTTTTTAATTTAGAAGTCTCTTGCTCGATTTGTGAGAGCAAGAAAGAATTCTGGGCATTTTACAAATGTAAGAACAGTAAGGTTTTTAGACGAACGTCAGATGTTCCTATGCTCTGAGATGCATCGGTAAATATCCTAAGACTGGATAAACTTTCTGTGGTCATATGAACCTGTCATGTCTACCTACTAATGTTTCAAGATACAGAGTCGGTTTAGGGGAAAAATTAAAAGTGATTTCATAAGAATCAATGAAATCTGGAACAGTGGAAGCAGGTGAAGAAAATGATGGTAACAAATATATTTGCATAGCATCTGACGGATCATAACAGAAAAGGTTCCATCGATCTAAAAATTCTTCTGCAGCTGACATGAGTACTGATACTGAGAAGGTGCTTTATGTTCGAAATATTCTCAAAACTTTGCCATGGAAGCACGTAAGTGCATACCAATAATGAAAAGAAGCAATTGTATGAACACAACTGTCAGAAACATGTGAGGGATCCAGTGAAGTTACGGAAAGCGCCTCAGCTGTGAAGATCTTTCAGCGCTCTCAAGAACTAAGTGGGGTTCACTATACTAAATTCAATGGGAATGGTGTTTCCTATTCATTCAAATCAATAACTGACAGCAGGATCTGTGATGACCTAGCACCGCAAAAGCTAGAATGTGTCTGTCATGTGTAGAAACGAATGGGTACCCGACTGCGTGGAATCAGGCAGAACTTTTCTAGCAAATAGCTTGAGGATGTCAAGACTACTATAGGACATTTGATTGATAAAACAACCAATGACCTAAGTGAATACGGTGGCTAGACCATCAGAAAAAATATAGACAGCAGAAAGGAATGAGAAAAGCAGTATGGGAAACGTCTTCCCACCAGATATCAAGTGAAGAGAAGTCAATACACAACTTGTGTACAATTGACCGATGTGAACAGCGCAAAGCTGAGACAGCAGGAACTGAATATACCCATAGAAACACCTATCCACGAAGCTGTTGGAGCAGTTATTAGGCCAGAATATAGAGATCTAACACATCAAGATCTTCAGAAAATGTCTTATAAGAAAAACTCTAGATGTAAATGAGTCTTTCAACAATGTTGTATGGACCAGGACGCCAAAAACGTATTTGTAGGCTTGAAAATACTGAAGATTGGGGTCAAGGATGCAGTGATAACCTTCGGTGATTGAAATGCAGACATAATAAAGATTCTGAAGTAACTTGGAATTAAATCTGTCTATAATACAGAATCAACCACACAGGAATTGGATAGACAGCGAGTCTCCAATGCAGAAATTATGGTCAAAATACAACAGAAGCAGCAAGATCCCCCAGACGTAGAAAGAGACTGCATTTGGTTGATCCTCAAGAAGATAAAGATTACAAAGCTGGAGATCTTATGCTATCTCTTCATTCAGTGATGAGCTTTACTTTACTTCAACTTTCTAGTGAGATTTGTGAAAAACTACTTTTCTTGCAAAGGTTCCCCTTAGCTCACACACTGCTTTAACTGAAGCTCTGAAATTCTTACCTCTTATTGACAACGATATTATCATTATATGGATTTACAATGATAGAGATGGCACTCACATTTTGCTCATAAACATATTTTTTTTTTTAAATTACATTAATTTTTGGACTTGCATTAATAAGTTCATATCTTGATTTCTAACAAAGTTGGATACTTGATAGTGTATCAGTGAATGCATAAGATACGACTGTATATCGTGGGAAAATTTTGTTTTATCACATTGGCAGTTCCTGAGAAAACGTGATATAAATATGTTTAATTTTGCGTTATCACGATAGTGCATTGAAACTCCACTTAAGGAAATTACTGATAAACTAAATCTGGATGTCTGGACGAATGTCTCAGGAACCTGTCTCGCCTCTTCCTTGACCAATGCAGCACCTCTCTCCATGTTTTTGTTCCGGTTCTTTTTGCCACATATTCGTGCAAGTATAAAATTCCTTAATTAATACTAACTGTAAACTAATTAGAGACAACAGGGATTCCGGTAACTAAAGGGATAGTGGAGGATTAGTGTAACACAATTCCTCATTAGACACCCACAGTTCGCGAAGACTGGCTGGAGTACCAAAGGAGCGCTATTTCTCCAGCATTTCATATAGCTTTCAGAGTTTGAGAGGCGTATGGTGAACATTTTCAAGTTACGTATTAATAACTTTAGAAAATTTATGGGACTCTTCCAGTCAATAACACTAAATATCTAATCAGCTATTGGGATAAAGCTAATAGAAAGTGTTTCCTTCAAGTTTTCTAAAAAAATGTATATTTTATCCTTTTCGTAGTAATACGTAACTTTACAACTGATTAATGGTTTCGGCTGCTGCACAGCCATCTTCCGATCTGTAAAAACAGCAACTAATACAAAACTATCTTTAGGTTAATATTAATTTTACAGTCTTTAAGAACACACTTTATTGTAGAGTATTAAACGTTACGTAGTGAAAACATACCAGTCACGCTAAAGGTTGTGTGTCTATGTACACTGTCGGCTACAACATCATTGTCTGAATGTGTATCTCAACACAATGTAAATAAATGAAATATACCTATTAGGTATTGTGAGCAATTAACAATTTTTAATATATTCATTATTTAAATAGTTGTTAGAGGACAAACATAAAAGTAATAAAAACATACCACGGTAAGTAAAGTGCTTATAAACAAAGAGTGTGATGATTTGCGTGTATGTGATATCCTGTTTACTGGAAGAGTCACAATACCTTCTAACTTCAAAAAGACGCAAGAGAGGCAGAAAATAACATATGCTAACATCACCAAACATGTAAACAAATGCACAAATGCACTTGAAAATGAGAATAAATTCTAAAAACGCGTTGCGCTAAGCTTCAAAAAAATAAGTAATTGGTGCAGTTCTCATAGTTTAAATAACACATGGAATTACTATTAACATAGGACAATAAACATAAATTTTGAAATACATACGAGAATGTACACTGAAAATGCGACTCGCATTATGAATGTCAAAATCACAGTAACTGTCACGGGAATACGTAAGAGAACATAGTAACTTTCAGACGGTAACCATTTCAAATCCAAGAATTCAAAGCACATTTTTAAATAAATGAGTACAGATAAAAAGTGCTGAAATATAGTAATTAAAAAAGCTATTAAAGGCCAATAGTCTGCCGTTATGACTGAGCCTCCAGCTCCCAGCGTGTGTGTGTGCGGCGGAGCCGACGTCGGCGCGCGACCGCTGTGGGCTGGGCTGCGAGGGAGACGGCAGTGCGCGTTGCGGTCTTATATGCAGAACGCGTTCAAAACAGGGTCACTGCTGCAAAAAAGTCAGCAAGACATTTTTTTTCAAAGTAGGTCAACGAAAAGATTGAGGAAATAGTTCTGACTACATTTCCTCCAACAAATCGAGCTCCCTGTCCGTAAATGCAGTGTGCAGTACCTCCATATTATGTCGAATCTCCTGCACCATGTGTCCCTTTACAGCAAGCCGAAAGTAGTCTCATTCTGGGAATATGTGTGCTCCATAAAAGTGAAAAGATTTTCAAACGATCAGCCGGCCCGTCTGGCGCTATCTTTACAGGTCTGAAGATGGTTGTCTAGTAATCAGATGTATTATTGCGATCAAGACAATTAAAAAAGTTTATAACATTTTTTATGAAAGCCTTAGAAACACATCAGATCGTTTATCTCCGTCCACTGATAATGTTAGGTCTTACTAGAATGTGTGGTGTACACCAAAGACAGGTGCCCAACATGAATTTAACAAGAAGCAAACCCACTGCCTCAGCCGTCTGTAGCTAAATGGAAATGGCCTGCTTGCACGCTAGCTACAAACTCTACACAGGGCAGTATCTGTGGTACAGAATCACGAGGCAACAAATGAAAAGCAGTTACAATCATATACGGAAATAGGGTACACCGAAACGTACTCAGTCTTGGCTTTCAGAGAAATAGTCAATTACTAACTAATGTAACTGAAGTTCAGAATGGACTACAGAGAGTTTAAGTTCAGCCTCTCAGGAAACAAACACTTTGACATTCACTTTTAATAACGTTAATACTTGGTGCAAGCTGTCCGAGACTATACTGCTTGCCACTGTAAGTAATTTGTGGACAGGTGTAGAACTGGAGAACTGGACCGAAGAACTGGGCGATCATAGTTGAGAACTGGGCGAAAACTGATGACGAGTGGGTGGTAACTACAGTATAACTGGCCGAGTGTCGGTGTTCAGCCGCTTAAATCATGTACTCTGTGTATGAATGTCATACCGTTAACGAATTAGTGAATGCATCAAATAGTTCCGGGTTTCAGCGCTCTCTTTGGTGGGCGATATAACTAATGGAGGATGTGCAGATTTTTTGCACGTCTTGTGCGGAAGCACGAAATAAATGTCGGTATGAGTGCCACCTTTGAGGCGACTGAGCACACTTACGTGAATGCGTGGCGCGACAACGGATCCACCTTCTTCAGCGCGAGTGCTCGATTACGTCTGACATCTTCGGGAATCTCAGTGCAGCGAGCGTGGAGGATACAAACAGGGACTGCGGACAGGTGGCGCTGGATGCGAGAGTGGGTCGGCCCAGAGATGCGCCGAGATACTCCACGCAGTTGCGATAAACATTGTGTCCGGACGGCGCAGTGGTTACCTCACTATCTGCTAAGCAGGAGATCTTGGGTTCGAATCACAGCCTGGTACACATTTTCTCTCATCGCCGCTGATTCCGTACAAAGTCCCGATGCAGTAGACATTAATAATCCCTTCACTTTCCCTTCCTCCTCTCCTCTCCTCCATCAGCTTACATATGCTAACCACACTATTTGCGTCGCCACGCTGAGACTGGCTGTTATGTGGTGGAGACTGGAGACAGAGCAAAAAGTATTTATTTTCATCACCAGTTTGCAAAAGTAATAACAAACACTACTGAAAAAGTTCGCTGACTGGCGGTCATAAATTTGTCAAAAATGTACTTAACGTCTCGAAGTAGTCTCTGTTTGACCGATGTACTTTTTCCAACATTATTCGGTTATCAGATTCCAGTCATGCAGAGTGAATCTGGAACACATGCAAAATACTTGTTTACTGCTGATGTAGCTATTCATGTTTTTCGTCAAAAACTTCTTCAGTTGTGAGAAAATGTGGAAGCTACAAGGTTTCAAATCAGAAGAATACAGTAGATGGTCCAGCAATTCACACTTCAAAATAAGCAGTTTTCCCATTGACATTATTCTTTTGTTAGCAAGTGCATTGTCTTGAAGAATGATTTTTTCACCAGTTTGTGTTTTATCTTCTCTATGTATGTATGTATGTTAGTCAGTAAAAATATCCAGTCTTTCAAGTTAAAAAAATGCTTAAAGATAGATTTAGTAAAGAATTAAGGAACACAGTTTAAATTTTCTGGAGAAGTAATACAGAAATGTAATGAAAAAAAAAAATCTCTGCACAAGAAAGATCAGAATGTTTTACACAGGCATACACAGCAACCGATATTCATGCAGCAGGACCAAGCTACAACGTGACAATGTATCGGTTATAAGAAAATATTTACATGCAGCAGAAAGAATAGATTTCACTGAGAGGCACCAGATCAAAAATTAGGACCTTCAAAAGATAGTGCTGAATGTAGCAATACAGTTATGAAGATCTGTGCAGAAAAGAAATCGCGATGTATTTCTGTGATGAAACAAATACTAATATTTAATAAATATCGAACCAGTATCAGTCAAACTGTACAGGAGGCTCTTCTGACCCAGAATAAATAATAGTGGTGCAATTGGACTCGAGAAATTCTTAGTAACCTGAAACCATCTGTTTCAAAGACCATGAAATGCTAAATTCTCTAGTCCCGTCACAAGAGCTAATCAAAAAAGAAAGATGATTTGCATGGGAGCTCAGAAACAAGTCTAATAGAATTAAGAAATTAAATGAGACGACGCAAGAATAGGAACCATCTAATAAACAGTGATTTACATCGTCAGTACTGGAGTAAAATCTGAAAATGGTGTTTAAGTGTTCCCAGCTGTAATTAAATAATGGTGAGCGAGAAGAACTTATAACCAAGGTAAATTTGTTTCATATTTGTACAAAGTAAGCCGCGCGGGATTAGCCGCGCGGTCTTAGGCACTGCAGTCATGGACTGTGTGGTTGGTTCCGGCGGAGGTTCGACTCCTCCTTCGGGCACGGGTGTGTGTGTTTGTCCTTAGGATAATTTATGTTAAGTAGTGTGTAAGCTTAGGGACTGATGACCTTAGCAGTTAAGTCCCATAAGATTTCACAAACATTTGAACAATTGTACAAAGTAAACAACGGTTGTATTTTTAGTACAAAACTATTTACATGGTATAAACTGACTTCTATCTCTCAATGTAGCACCAAACAGTGTGTGATGGAGAGATATTGGATGCATGAAAGAAATCAAATGTCGAGGAATGCTGCAGTAGCGTGTGTTGCCCACTGGATGCACTTTAAACGCAGCAACTTCTCCGTAGCATTAGAATTAGACATGATAATACACCTCTAATCAGAAGAGAAGCGCGTATGTTCCCAGAGATGTCTGTGGATGTATCGGCGACGAAGTAGACGTATGAGTTATTGATATGCCGAATGGGAAGTGCTCCGAGTGAAAGCTCTTATATTAGCTGCTATATTAGCCTTCTTTCAAGAAGGAGAGGGAGCATCTTCTGTACTGCTACAACTGTAAGAGACAATAACAAAGCGAAGGCAATACACCAGAGTTCTCAAGATCGAACTGTGATGTTTTGGTGCAAAGAAAGTTGTTACATTTTCGAAGAGTTGGAAAGCATTCTTGCGCAAGCACTGAAGTGAGCAATTGACTCTTATTTTGGCCATTCTTCTTTTATATTGTAGTAAACAAAATTTAGGACCAAATACCTTCTTTTGTATCTCAGCCTGACAGCGAGCGAGGCTCGTATATGGACATTGACCAGCACAATTTTAGGAGGTTCTCCAAACACCTCAGTAAGTGTCCCCAAGCACAGCCAGTTTATAAGGGATCAGCATCGTCCATGCACTGACACTTCAGATAAACCAGCAGTTAACGAGATTACCTAAAATGATTGAGGAAACCTGCCGTTGTCTGTGGAGTTCGATGCGTACTGGAGTTCGACATTGAAAGACCATGCTGTTGCGTACGACGACTTGGCACTGGATCCTTACACATTCTGATTAAACCATCTTATTAGATTTAGAGCTCTAGTCGACTCTGACTCGGCACGGACAGATTACGAACTTTTACACTTGATATACTGTGACTATGTTTAACACATCACTGTATTCGTCAATTTGAGTGACGAATACTTCGGTGACGGGAGGAATCTAGTTAGTGTGACGACTGCAATGTACGTGCAACACTCGTTGCTGCCAGGGTCCCAGAGTTTTTGACATTGTGGTCGTCACATTGTAGCAACAGGGTAGGTGTTTCTTAGTATCTAATTGCAGTTCCCTGTCAAAATAAAATTCTTATCGCCATTAATGCTGTGAATAATTTATTTTACCTCATCGTATATTTTTTCCATATCTTCATCATCTGATAAACTACTCGGAATATAAACTTATACTCCTGTGTTGGGTGTTTGCTTTGTATCTACCTTAGCTATAATTATGTATTCATTATGCTTTTGATAGTAGCTCACTTTGTGACACTACAATGCAGATGCGATATAAGTTTTATTTTAATCTCAAATATTATCTAAACTGAGGTGTGAAAAGTCATGGGATAGTGGCGTGCAGATATGCAGATGTCGTTCATATCAAATACACAAGGTATAAAAGGGCAGTGCATTGTCGATGCAGTCATTTGTAGTCAGGTGATTCATACGAAAAGGTTTCCGACGTCATTATGGCCACACGACGGGTATTAACAGTGTTTTAAGGCGAAATGGTAGTTGGAGCCAGAAGCACGGGACACTCCAATTCGAAGATCTGACGATGGTAACATAGTTTATCGAAACCGATGATCCACAGTACAGTGTTTTATTGCGATCTTGGCTAAGAAATCGTTAGGGAATGGAGTATTCTGAGATCCACGGTGTCAAGAGTGTGACAAGAATACCAAATTTCAGGCGTTACCTCTCATCACGGACAACGCAGTGGTCAACGGACTTCACCTAACGACCGAGAGCAGCCGCGTTTGCGTAGAGTTTTCAGTGCTAAGAAATCAATGTGGGGCGTACGTCGAACGTTTCTGTTAGGACAGAGTGACGAAATTTGGCGTGAATGGTCTATGGCGGCAGACGACCGACGGGAGTGCCTTTGCTAACAGCACGACATCTCCTGCAGCGCCCGTCCTGAGCTAGCGGCCTTGTCGGCTACAACCTAGACCACTGAAAAGCCGTGGTCTGGTCAGATGAGTCCCAAATTCAGTTGGTAAGAGCTGACGGTAAGGTTCGACTGTAGCACAGTCCCCTCGAAGCCGTGAATCCAAGTTGTCAACAAGGCATTGTGCAAGCTGGTGGTTGGTCCAGAACGGTGTGGGCTGAACCGATCATTGACTGGAAATGGTTATGTTCAGTTACTTTCAGACCATTTGCAACCATTCAACGATGGGATTTTTATGAATGACAAAGTGCCATGTCACCGGGCAAAAACAGTTCGCGATTGGTTTCAAGAACATTCTGGACAATTCGAGCGAACGATCTGGTCACTCAGATCGCCCAATACGAATCCCATCGAACATTTATGGAACATACACGAAACGTCAGTTGGTGTACAAAAACCTGCACTGGCAGCACTTAGCGTAATTATGGATAACTGTATAGACAGCATGGCTCAACGTTTCTGCAGGGGACTTCCATCGGCATGTTGAGTCCATGAGATGTCGAGTTGCTGCACTACGCCGGGTAAAGAAGGGCCGACACGATATTAGGAGGTGTCCCACGATGTTTGATACCTCAGAGTAATCTACTACTAGTAACAACATGTTTCTTCTATAATAGTGAAATTAAAGCTGTAATTGAAAGCAAAATTTGTTTTTCTAAATGTAATATGTTTTTGAAAAAGAATTGTAGCAATCTTTGTAATAATATGTATGTAAATAATTATTACACTGTGAGACCTTAACTTTTCCCGGCGAATTGAATGTTCAAGTAACTTACGGGTTTGCTGCCGGGTGACGTCGTCGACCACCGCCGATATATCGACAGGAGCGCACCCTTTCATTCTCAAGGCAAAACTGTTGTGCCTTGAGAATGGCACGGTGTGCTCCTGTCGAAATATCGGCGGTGGTCGACGACGTCACCGGGCAGCAAACCCGTAAGTTATTTGAACAATTATTACACTGTGTCTCTGTCGTTAGGGAAACAGTAGGGAAGCGTTAGGGAGAGTCAGGTGTTTTGTATATTTGCCAGGGAATAAATTGTAGCGGTAGCAGCGTATCTGAGAGTGTGCGTGCGCTGTGCACTCGAGGGTGCAGCTGTGTATCTCGTGGAAGACGACAGCTCGGTCGGTATAAAGCCAAAACACAATTTACGGGGCACAGTGGGAGCGTCATACGTCGGCAGACGAATTAAGTACCACGTAACAGCAAGACCCTGCCCCATAATCGTTTTCAACTAGTCAGAGTGCCCTCGTCACAACTGTGGCAAGAGGACTATTGTCACAGACGCCAGCACCGTCGTCTCAATAGCACTGACATTCTGAAAGATTTTTGACATGAAATTCGGCCAAAACTTTTGCAAGGCACATCCAGCGAATTTCCATGCCACTCACTGAATTTAAATAATATTGTTACATTTGCAAAATTTCAGCTTTCTGATCTTCTCATTAACAGTCATTGGATCTAGACTAAGATTATGTATCTTTCCTAATTTAACAAAAGCAAGTGTTGTTAATTTGTTAAAGAAATGATACAACGCAAAATCTATACCAGTTTTCATTTTGTTCAAAAATTATGACGTCTAATATGTCAGTCATCTGTTTTATATAACTATCTGAAACGAATCGTTATGTAAAGCCATGGATATAACAGTCCACCAGAGAGTACCTCAGCAGCGTATATGATAAAATCGGTGTAAAATATGTGAATCAACTGTTTTCAAAATACTCATGAACTACGATGCTTACCCAGAAAGTAATGCACCACATTTTTTTCTTCAACAATTTTTTATTGAACATAATGAGAATTACACTAATAAGAATTACACACACGAAAGAATGGTGTTTCATCTACACACCCTATTTTTCCACGTAATCTCCATCCCGTTCTATGGACTTCCTCCAACGCGAAACAAGATGCGTATGCCCAGTTGGTACCAATCCTTGTCCTGGTGGCGGAGCCAGTGATTCACTGTGTGAATCACCTCCTCGTCGTCCTCAAAATGTCTTCCACGAATGACATCGCTAATGGCGAATGACGTCAGCCCGCTTCAACACATCAGGTATGACAGCCGTGGATGGTCTCCCAGAGTGTTCCAAACCGTGCGAACCGGCTTCTGATGACCTCACCTTCCGTGCCCAGCGACTAACTGTACTTCTGTCGACAGTAGATTCTCCGTAGACTTTGCACAAGCGTTTGTGAATATTACCCACTGTTTCTTTCTCTGCAGTCAGAAATGCAATGACGTCCGTCACGTCGCTTGTAATTTACATCAGCTACAGACGCCATTTTGAAACTGTCCTGAAGTTACGCTATCTATCGGAAGAGACGGAAACCTGTCGCGCTTACTCAGGAGGTTACAAATAATACATATGTAGCGTTTCGCATTAGTAGCATTGTTTTCGGCTGAGAAAAAAAAATGCGGGGCATTACTTTCTGGGCAACCCTTGTACTTAACTTGGTTTTTATCACCTGTCTTTTGTTCCTTGTTCACTCTTTCGAACGGACGTGCAGAGAAAGAGGTCCTGTATTTAATATTTTCTAATATACTAAATAAATAGAAATGTATTTACTTCATTCGTTTCGTAATCATGATCATGTCCTATAAACTGTGAACCATTTATACGTTTCCAGATAGTTGAGCCTCTGGATGTGGTCGGTTTGGTTACGTGATAATCGCACTGTCGAATGTGAATGTACCTTTACGCAAGTCGAGCGTGCAGTCATTCTTTTTTACTAAGTCCGAATATCATTGCTGTTGTCATGCAAGCTATTTCTTACAGCGCAATTGAAAGTTTTCATGGTGCTGCATCACCGAGCTTTTCCGCTCCTCACGATCACTCATGTACTTGACTTTCACAAGGAATAGAAATCACAGGCAGCGAAATTTCATTCGACGCAGTAGGAGTTTAAGTTTTATCATTACTACAAAGAATCTACAATTCCATATCATTGTTATACTTCTGCTGTTACTTCTGCTGTCATCAATGTGATATGTCCCACCTCTCGAACAATTAGCATTCAAGAAATTACTTCATCATTTTATTTGTTTATTTCTGTGACATACTTTACAAAATAAATGCAGTACGTATAATCACAGTTTTGAATGAAATCGAGTAGTAAAGAAAATCAAACAAATTGATACTGACGAAGTAAAGATTAAAGTAATTGAAAATTTAAAGATATTTTTACCATAATTATTTTGTGAAAGTGTTTTCTGTTTGGCTTCATAGTTCGCATTCCACTGTTGCTACTTAGTTGACTCTTGAGTGTTTTATTTAATGCAGATATTTTCGAATTATTTATAAACTGGAAAATTTATAAGTTTCCTTTGAGCAACTAATTAAATTAGCCTGTATAAAAACGATTGTTACAGTGAGATGATGCAGTTTTGACTATAATAACAAGATTAGACTGCTTAATGACCTTAGTAACAGTCACCTCCATATATTTTCAAATTATAAGATCTGTAGAAAAATCCAAACTGCAGTGCCATGACCCAGTCTTTGGTCAAAAAGATTATTAGTTTGTAATACACTGAAGCGCCAAAAAAACTGGTATATGCGTGCCACATGTAAACAGACATGTAAACAGACATAATACTGCGCTGCTGTCGGCAAAGCCTATACAAGACAACATGTGTCTGGCGCAGTTGTTAGATCGGTTACTGCTGCTACAATGGCAGGTTACCAAGATTTAAGGAAGCTTGAACGTGGTGTTACAGCCGGCGCACGAGCGATGGGACACGGCATCTCGGAGGTAGCGATGAAGTAGAGATTTTTCCGTACGACCATTTCACAAGTGAACCGTGAATATCAGGAATCCAGTCAAACATCAAATCTACGGCCGAAAAAAGATCTTGCAAGAACAGGATCAATGACGACTGAAGACAATCGTTCATTGTGACGGAAGTGCAACCCTTCCGCAAATTGTTGCACGTTTCGACGATGGGCCATCAACAAGTGTCAGCGTGCGAACCATTCAACGAAACATCATCGATACGGGCTTTCGGAGCCAAAGGCCCACTCCCGTCCCTTTGGTGATTGCACGACACAAAGCTTTACGCCTCGCCTGAGTCCGTCAACACTGACACTGGACTGTTGATGACTGGAAACGTGTTGCCTGCTCGGACGAGTCTCGTTTCAAATTGTATTTAGCGGATGGAGCCGGCCGGGATGGCCGAGCGGTTCTAGGCGCTTCAGTCTGGTACCGCGCGACAACTACGGTCGCAGGTTCGAATCCTGCCTCGGGCATGGATGTGTCTGATGTCCTTAGGTTAGTTAGGTTTAAGTAGTTCTAAGTTCTAGGGGACTGATGACCTCAGTTAAGTGCCATAGTGCTCGGAGCCATTTAGCGGATGGACGTATACTGGTATGGAGACAACCTCATGAATCCATGAAGCCTGCCTGTCAGTAGGGGACTGTTCAAGCTGGTGGAGGGCCTCTAGTGGTATTGGGCATATGCAGCTGGAGTGTTATGGGACGCCTGATACGTCTAGATACGACTATGACAGGTGACACGTTCTGTATGATCATCTGCATCCTTTCATGTCCATTGTGTATTCCGACGAACTTGGGCAATTCCAGCAGGACAATGCGACACCACACACGTCCAGAATTGGTACAGTATGGCTCCAGGAACACTCTTCTGAGTTTAAACACTTCCGCTGGCCACCAAACTCCCCAGACGTGAACTGTATTGAGCATATCTGAGATGCGTTGCAACGTGCTGTTCAGAAGAGATTTCCACCCCCTCGTACCCTTAAGGATTTGTGGACAGCCCCGCGTAAATGATGGTGTCAATTCCCTCCAGCGCTACTTCAGCGACTAGGTGAGTCCATGCCACGGCGTGTTGCGGCACTTCTGCGTCCCCCAGGGGGCCTCCATGGTATTAGGTAGATGCACCAGTTTCTTTGGCTCTTCAGTGTAGAAGTAATGGAAACACCGTAGAGCGTTGTGTTGGCAGCGACGGGTCAGCAACCGACAGTGTGCCGGCTTTTGGGCCACAGTAACAGACACGCCAATGGACTGTGCTGTGAGGACAGCAGAGCTCAGATGCACAGCGAACAGCGCTAGCCGTATGGCAAAGCCGGCACCACACCGGGGCGGGTTTCACTGAAGCGAATGGACGCTGGAGGCTTAGAAATAAGCCTGAATTTTAAGGCACGGATCACTTGTGGCCAGAAGCCCGGAGTACCACAAAGGACATCGAGCTGCCCCCGCACATCGAGACGACTGGCCTCCAATAGCTGCACCTGTCATCTGCATGGAGTCATCCGCGGCGCCTGGTGTCCTAGCACTGCAGACCTGCCGTCCACGCCCACCGACTGCGAAGCTGACCGCAGCAGGCCTCGGCGCCACAACGTCAGCTGCCGGCTGCCTCCTGCGCGAGGGCGACGGACAGCCACCGTGGCTGCTTGCGGGGCCGAGGGCCGTCTCCCGCGCGGGACGCCACCGCAGCACAACACGAGAACAGCCGTGGCGTGCAGACTCTGCCGGCCTCAGCAGTACAGACAGGTGGAAGCCGTCAGCAGCGCGACAGCCGCAGCCGGGGACGTCGGGGAGAGGCGTGCCTGCCTCTCTGCGCCACGTATCGAGATCAGTAAAGCTCTCTCTAATATTAACAGCGCTTTCCCTGGGCCCCACGGCCTGTCATCACCACCCACTCACCCCCCAGCATGCCAAACACGCTGCAAAACAATAGTTAACTCGTTTCTTCGCTATTTCCCAGTTTCATGTTGATTACGTGTGCTAGATATTTCCTCAGCAGACATAAGGTTTAGTAACAATTCGTGGTATTTTTCGTTGTCTTTGTCTTGTGCGATCGGCACTACTTCAACCCTAACAACACCAGGGCATTTTGCATAATGTCAATGGAGGAGTCCAACCAAAAAAATTATGTAAGGGTAAAATGCGTTAATTGATGTTGAAATATCGTAACTATATGCTTTTTAGAGAGGTACTGATGTGTGAGTAGGGTCCAGAACCTGAAAATACCTCTTAACATACTCTTACCAGTATCATTCACTTTTCAGTAACATGCTCTACCAAGTTGGTGCCATCATAAAAAAAACTTTAAAAATGCAAATATCGCTACTTTGGTTAACTTTTACTTTCAAGATACTTATAAAGAGATACTGATATCTAACTAAGGCCGTGAACCTCAAAATGTGGAATGTGACTGAAACCTGGTAGTCAAGGGAAGGCAGGATTCGGTTACGATTGTGAACGGGGCCGTAATCAGTTACTATTGGTTGCCTTTTACAGTTACACACATTTCTTTTTAAAACAGTAATTCCAGACTCAACAATACATAAAATAACACCACACATTATTAATGAAGGAATAAACAACTGTATAAATAATAGTGTTTTCAGTGCGTTACAATTTAGCAGATCACCATAAAATACAGATACAGATAATGTAAAAAAAAAAAAAAAAAAAAAAAAGAACACTGTGATCACGGCTCAAGGTCTTACACGCCAAGAATGGCCATAAATTAAGACGTGTAAGAACTTGCTGGAATTACAACTTGCAGGTATTAAAATATTAAAAGGTAAAAGATAAGTGACCACAAACACAGCAGAAGGTATCAGACGCCAGGAATGGCAGTAAATAAGCTTTTAAGGCTTACTTCTAAAATACAAATATCGAATTATTTTTTCAAAGCAAATGACCACAATCACGGCTGAAGGCCTTACACGCCAGGATGTGTGAGCGGTTTCTCTATCGTCTTGGAATACTGCATACAGCTTCTCTGCATCTGTTAACTTTGCATTAAAAAAAACTCAAACATCTCTAGAGATTGGTAAATTGAAAAATATCGGGCCAATAACGCAAATGCTGGACGACACACACCAAACATCTGTCTTCTCTGAGTGGATAGGTTCTTCATGCAAAGCATGTGGGTTATCCTGTGACCAGTACCTGCAATTCTGGGAGGTTCACAGTCTGACAAATGAAATGAGGCGTCATCTGAGATGAAGTAAAGCAACTAATCGTTAGCAGTTGATGTTAAGAACCAGTTACAATAATCAACTCTTTTTTTCTGGCCCTCAAATTTAAACTCTTATAACGTACTCACACAACAGGTTTTTAATTTCATAGTCCGCAGCTCGTGGTCTTATGGTAGCGTACTCGCTTCCCGCGCATGGGGTCCCGGTTTCAATTCCCGGCGGGGTCAGGAATTTTCCCTGCTTCGAGATGATTGGGTGTTGTTGTGTTGTCTTCATTATCATCATTCATCCTCATTACGGTCGGAGTAAGGCAATGGCAAACCACATCCGCAAGGACCTTGCCTAGTCGGCGGTGCGGATCTTCTTGTAAATTCCCATACGAAATGTGTATGGTTTCAGGACCCGTCGCTGTCGATAGCCTGATCAACTGCACATCCTGAAAGGATTCTACAGCCCTCCATTTCTTGCACAGACCTTGAATAGTGCTGGTCATGGGAGTTTCCTACCACCGTAGTTGGCTTGAAATATTTCTTTATGTTCCTTGATAGAACCTGCCTGTCATTCCGTAATATCAATACGCTGTTCTCCTATAAACCGGCTCATTTCTGTAACATCTCAGCAATACGAGCTTCTCCCAACAACTGACGTACGAACACACAGCTACACT
This sequence comes from Schistocerca nitens, assembly GCF_023898315.1. NCBI lineage: Eukaryota > Metazoa > Arthropoda > Insecta > Orthoptera > Acrididae > Schistocerca > Schistocerca nitens. The sequence continues at coordinate 261,873 of NC_064619.1, read as the reverse complement.
CAACTTTCCGATAAAATGCAGTGTGACCAACTCTCGAGATGGTGTTGCCACTTCACAAGCAATTCTCGAGGCGTACCGGTTTTACGTAGCGCACACCCTGTATTTCCTGGGCAATAGATAAACAATCAGCAAACGGTACCGGAGATTTTCTACCCCGGTAGAGAATGAGCGACGAACGACAAGCGGTTCCCCGTTCTGGGGGGTGGCAGCAGCCGCCAGAAACGAGGCGGCGGCTCACAAAAACAATTTGCCGCGCCAGAGTGCGGCGGGGCGGCGCACACGAGCGTGAAATGGGGCGGCGACACTCGGCCGCGGCCCGCCCACGGCCGCTCGCTTTTTGTTTGGCCGTAATTTGCCGCCCAGGGCGGAGCGCGGGGGCGACGCGGCAGGACAGAACACGGCACCACTCCACGTGCGGTCCGGCCGGGTCACGCGTGGGTGCGTGCGCGAATGTCACGCGAGCGCGAAGCGCGTCGCCCCGCAATGAGATGCGTCTCCAAACACAGGCGGCACATCTGCCTGCAGAGTCTCAGCGCTGCCTCCAGTGCACCCACTACGCTCCGCTAACAAGCACTAACAGCGCAGTCTGTGCTGGTTACTACTAGTACTAACGTTACGAGGCTAACAAACGGATGACGAAAATGAAAGGTGGCAGATCACAAACACCTTTACCGAACGCCACCAAAGTGTGGCTCTAATACTTCCGCACCTGTGTCCTACTTAAAAGTATCCGGGCACCAATTAGTGGAGGAACGGCAGTTCATTGTTCTTCAAGAGCCAAAACTAAAGAAGTTGGTGAGGTTGGAAAAGAAATTGGCCAGATGCGAGCAGCACTCGCGGAACTGAGGGTTCCGTACAAACTTAATTACATAGACAGACAATTCATCCACTCCGGGAATCGAGAATCTCGATCATTTTTGCCTGTTATCGACACTGACACTGGCAAGATAACGGTCGCAGGTATTCGAATATTTTCGAGAATGTTTGAAGTTCAATTATATCAATGTGACTTAAAGTCATGCAGGACGCGGGCGACCATTATTATAATAATCAGTAATTCTGTTAAAAGTCAAACATCAGGCAGGGAATGACTTTATCGCTCATACGACGCGTTTCGGAATATATACATCATCAGATACCAGTGAGTGATTAATGCGCGTAGATACCGGCCTTTCACATTGAACTTGAAACGCCAGATCTACGTTCAATAATCACTCCTGGATATCAGATGATAGATAAATTCTGAAACGCGTCATATCCGCAATAAAGTCATTCCCTGCCTGATGTTTGACTTTTAACATTGCGACCCAGTCAGCCAGACAGCAGAACTATTGACGGTTATAATTTCAAGTTTGACTTCGGGTAATAAATGACAAAAAAATTATCGTGTAGTAAATACTTACGAATCAATATTCGGATGTTTCCTTTACTTGTACTCTGAAACCTTACGTAATGCCACTTTTCAGCATTTTTGATCAATTGGAAGTGCTCTCTAGCTTTTGATGAGGTAGTTTGTGATTGTCAAAATACGTGACGTAAATTTCCGTATCTTTTGAGTGCACTGACTTAGAAGTTTAAGGTTTTACATCGCCAAGGGACCATAGACCTCAGTATATGACATGAAATTCATTTCGACACGTCCACCCGTCTCTGAGAAAAAGTGTTTTGAGCAGTCGGACAGACAGACAGACAGACAGACGGGCGGACAACAATGCTATTCTATAAGGGTTCCGTTTTTACCGATTGAGGCACGGAACCCTAAGAAAGGAAGAATAGGTTTTGATATCCAGTCGACATCGAGGTCTTTGGAGAAGGAGCTCAAGCTCGGACTACTATGAGGATGCGGAAGGAAATCAGCCGTGCCATTTCAAAGTAACCATCCTGGCATTCGTCTGGAACGATTTGGGGAAATCATGGGAAACCTAAATCTGGAAGGCCCGAACCGAATTTAAAGCGTCGTGATGCTGGACGTAGGAGTCTGGAGTGGAGTGGACGTTCTAAGTCATACCAGAAGGGTTCCAATCGGCTCAGGTCTGGACTCTGGGCAAGCTAGTCCATTTCAAGAACGTTACTGCACACAGACCACTGCCTCACAGGTGCCGCTTTATGACAGGATGCGTTGTTACGCTGATACAATCATTATCCGAGAACTGTTCCTCAACTGTAGGAAGCAAACAACGCTGAAAAATGTGTTTCTATCCTTCCGCCCGAGCGGTGGCTTCCAACTCTGAACTTAAAATATTTCCAGGGCGCCACAACTCGCCTGTTACGTCACCTGGATGACTAGGATGACAAAAGAAGTATTTAACATGGAGACAAATTTGTTTTGGACACTGCTATTTGCACACGGGCATCACACACATAGTTTTATTTCACTATCATTTGTTATGATGGTACAGATTGTACAAAATATTCGCTTTTCTTACTTATGCTGTGTATACAGTACCGGTTGCGCACGGTGCTGTAGGCGAAACAGTTTTTACATGCTCCAGGAAGCGCAAACTTGCTGAGGTTTTTATGGAGGGACCAAGAACCAATTCCTCCACAGTTCAGGCCAATAATGTAGCTAGTACCTCGTCAGTGCACCCAGTTGTCAGTTACTTGATGAGTTCCATTCTGCTTGTCCTTCATACTCTTCAGTAAGGTGCGGCACATCTCACCTCAGCCAAGAAACTATCATTTAGCCCGTATACTTTGCAGCAGTGACTCTGCCTATGCCCTGCCTTCCATCTCATAGCTTGATCCATAAAAGGCCACAAAAAGAACTTTTCTGACGCCCTCATACCAACTTACATACACATTATTTACACAGAATATCTCCTAAATGGACTTCTTACACTATGCATCTCTGCCCTCTTTCGGCGTACTGCTGTGCGGTGTGGGATCAGTATCAGATAGGATTGACGGAGGACACCGGAAAAGTTCAAAGTAGGGCATCTCGTTTTGTATTATCGCGAAATAGGAGAGAGAGTGCTACACGATACACGAATTGTTGCGGCAGTCATTAAAACAAACGCGCTTTTCGCAGCGGCGCCTCCTTCTCATGAAACTTCAGTCACCAAATTTTTCCACAGATTGTGATAATATTTTGTTGGCACCAACCTACATAGGGAGAAATGGTCGTCATAATAAAATGAGAGAAATCAGAGATCGCACGGAAAGATTGAAGTGTTCGTTTTTCCCGCGCACTGTCCATGAGTGGACCAATAGAGGAGTAGCTTGCGGATGGTTCGATAACTCTCTGTCAGGCATTTAATTGTAAATCGCAAAGTAATCATATAGATATGGATGCAGACGTAGATGTACGTAACCCTCTTGTTTTACTATGTTGGATGCTTCAGTTCCTTCTTTAGTATTTGGGATTATGTACACGTGCAGGACCCTATCCCAGCTACCAGCCGAAGTGGCCGTGCGGTTAAAGGCGCTGCAGTCTGGAACCGCAAGACCGCTACGGTCGCAGGTTCGAATCCAGCCTCGGGCATGGATGTTTGTGATGTCCTTAGGTTAGTTAGGTTTAACTAGTTCTAAGTTCTATGGGACTAATGACCTCAGCAGTTGAGTCCCATAGTGCTCAGAGCCATTTGAACCATTTGAACCTATCCCAGCTAAGAATGACATGAGAAAAATTATAGTCTGGAAACCAAGTTGTTAATCTGACAGAATGTTTCTTGCAAGTTGATGCCATATTGCCGCTGCGGACGCTTTCCGTGTATCTCTATTTAGACTCCGCAAGCCACCTTACCTTGTGTGGCAAAGGGTACTTCTGGTACGACTATAAATGCCCCCACCCCCTCCCCCGCCCCGTCCTTCTGTATTCCGCTCGTGAATAGTTCGTGGAGAAAACGACTCTATTAACCTCCGTAGTAGCTCTGATTTCCCTAATTCTTTCGTTGTTTTCATTTCATTAGTGCCGATTTGTCGAAAACTGACTTTCCGAGATCGTAGCTGTCTATAAAATACAGGCTGACTCTTACAAAGAAGATAGCAGCAACTATCCAGTTCTTAAAATGCTATTTCCTAATATAAACAGCGCCGTTATCGTTTTCTAACCGACAGGTTCGTGGTCAGACGACTTGTTCACGTTAAGATAAATTTCTGTTACTTCACATTAGCTTTCACTTTTTATTCACCCATATGATGAGATTTCGTTGGAGTGGTGGTGCCCTACAACCGAAACGTGACGTCAGACAATTTCTGTTTAACTATGGTTATGCGTCACAACGATTTTAAACTCTATAAACAAATTATTAAAGTGAAAATCTTTGGATTACTTTGTGTAATTGTGTCTCACAACGATTTTAAACGATGTAAACAAATTATTAAATTGAAAATAATTTATTTACATCGTTTAAAATCGTTCAGAGGCACAATTACGATAAAATAGACATTGCCTCACGCCATTTTTTGCCTGTAGGGCATCATCATCCCAAGGAACTTCATCATATGGGCGAATAAAAAGTGAAAACTAATGTAAAGTAACGTGAACAAGCTGTCTGATAAAAAACCTGTCGGTTCGAAACCGGTAACGGCGCTATTTGTATAAAGAAACAGCATTATAAAAAAGTGACTTGTTGTTGTTATCATCTCTACTAAAATCAACCATTATTTAGTTAGGCCCAATGGACGGCGCGCTGCTCTGAGAGATTGCCTCCACTTCAACTTGTCTTCAGCTCCTTTCTGCCATCCTCCCAGCAGTCCCACTCTCTGACGGTCTTTGGATACGCTGTCACTCCGTCAAGTTCTGGTCTTGCTGGCCTTCTGCCGGTTGGTTTGGTGTTGAGTACAGTTATCGGCCATCGGTTGCCCTGCATTCGAGCAACATGCCCCGCCCACTGGAGTCGTCGTGGCTTCATTACAGCCACGGTGTTCGGCTCTTTGTAAATGTCATACAACTCTGTATTTTTCACTCTCACTATCGTAAACTGGTCCAGAAATCTTCCGAAGGGTTTTCCTTTAAAATATCGTCAGTCTGTCCAGATCTTGCTTGGTTGTACTCCAGGTGGCACATCCATATAGTACTACTGGCTGTAGGAGTGTGTAGTAGATGTTTATTTTGTAATGTCTTGACAAACTTCTGGTTTTGAGGAGAGCATTAACGCCGTGGTAACAGCGATTACCTGCCTGTAGTCTTGCCCGTATCTCCATTTTACTTGATGCTTCATCTCTGAATACTGCGCCCAGGTATTTGAACTCCCTGACTTGACGATAATAACCTTTAGTTGTCTGTAAGGGTGGAAGTGGTTCTTGAGTTTCATTATGTCTACGGTATTGAACCATGTATTCCGTCTTTTCACGACTGATTTGAGGTCCAATTTTCGTCGCTGTTGTTTCCAGAATGTCAGCCATTTCCCCTAATTCTTCTTGCGACTCAGATAGTAGCACTATATCTGTAGTGGACTTTTAAGGCAGCCAGCCCACAGTGAAGTAGCCGAAAGGGCACGCGTCAACTCACGCCGTCTGGCGTTAAGTCTGGAACAAGATTCGTAATGAATGTGATAAAGAAAAGAACGTAGCTACTAGAACACTTAACTTTTATATTGTCCTTTGGTATACAGCATTCTGGATGATACAAGTGAGACTCTATCTTGAGGTACATGCAACGTTACAAATGGTTAATGGCGCCTTGCTAGGTCGTAGCCATTAACTTAGCTGAAGGCTATTCTAACTGTCTCTCGGCAAATGAGAGAAAGGCTTCGTCAGTGTAGTCGCTAGCAACGTCGTCGTACAACTGGGGCGAGTGCTAGTCAGTCTCTCGAGACCTGCCGTGTGGTGGCGCTCGGTCTGCGATCCTGACAGTGGCGACACGCGGGTCCGACATGTACTAATGGACCGCGGCCGATTTAAGCTACCACCTAGCAAGTGTGGTGTCTGGCGGTGACACCACAATATCATCCGAGGTACTTGATGTTCACATCCCCGGTCTGCATTCCTTATTCCGAATTACGTAGGGATCCAAAGGGAACGGTGATGGACCTTAGGTACAGAAGAGACTGGAACAGCACATTACGTCCACATGCTAACACCTTTTTATTGGTCTTTTTCACTGACGCACATGTACATTACCATGAGGGGTGAGGTACACATATACACGTGGTTTCCGTTTTCAATTACGGAGTGGAATAGAGTGTGTCCCGACATGTCAGGCCAATAGATGTTCAATGTGGTGGCCATCATTTGCTGCACACATTTGCAATCTCTGGCGTAATGAATGTCGTACACGCCGCAGTACATCTGGTGTAATGTCGCCGCAGGCTGCCATAATACGTTGTTTCATATCCTCTGGGGTTTCATATCCTCACGGTACACATTCTCCTTTAACGTACCCCACAGAAAGAAGTCCAGAGGTGTAAGATCAGGAGAACGGGCTGGCCAATTTATGCGTCCTCCACGTCCTATGAAACGCCCGTCGAACATCCTGTCAAGGGTCAGCCTAGTGTTAATTGCGGAATGTGCAGGTGCACCATCATGCTGATACCACATACGTCGACGCGTTTCCAGTGGGACATTTTCGAGCAACGTTGGCAGATCATTCTGTAGAAACGCGATGTATGTTGCAGCTGTTTGGGCCCCTGCAATGAAGTGAGGACCAATGAGGTGGTCGCCAATGATTCCGCACCATACATTTACAGTCCACGGTCACTGTCGCTCTACCTGTCTGAGCCAGCGAGGATTGTCCATGGACCAGTAATCCATGTTCCGTAGATTCACTGTCACGTGGTTTGTGAAACCCGCTCCATCGGTAAACAGGTAGAACTGCAACGCATTCTCTGTTAATGCCCATTGACAGAATTGCACTCGATGATTAATCACCATGTAATTGCTGATGTAGCGACACATGAAACGGGTGAAAGCTGTGACGATGCAGTATGCGCATTACAGTACTTTGACTCAGTCCACCGGCTCTCGCAATGTCCCGTGTACTCATGTGCGGGTTCATGGCAACAGTAACTAACACACCAACTGCACCCGCTTCTCCTGTGACGGGCCTGTTACGGACCCGTTTGCGTGCTACGACCATACCTGTCGCATACAGTTGGCGGTAGATGTTTTGCAATGTGCGGCACGTTGGATGCTCTTTGTCCGGGTACCGTTCTACATACACCCTGCAGGCTTCAGCTGCATTTCGTCGACACTCGCGATAGATCAGTATCATCTCCGCCTTTTCAGAGTTCGAATATACCATGGTCACAGTTCCTACAACACTACACTATCACAGACGTCTGGTAACACGGTGTACTACAGTTGGTCTGCGTGCGGAGACGAATGCAGAATAACAATAGCAGCAAGCGCTACATGCGGACACTGCGACAGCTACACCAAACCACAACAGTGCACTACAGCCACACTCGTAAACACGGTCGTCATCGTAAACATGTCTCTGCAGATGCTGCTCGACGACCGTGGCCCGTGTTTGTTACAACACGCAACTGAACGTCGGAGGTTTCAAGCGTCAACTTTAGGTTACAATATCTCCGGATGTAATTAACATTTTACAATGCAACAAACGGCACTGATTACGTATTTGTTTTTATGTTCAGATGTGCTAACAAAACTAACGTGGTTCCATTTAAAAAACGTAGGTTGGTGTTAAAAAACATACTTCCGTGCATTTTTGTATGGTTTGTATTAAACAATTACACTAGCCCCTCTCCTCACGTTCGGTCTGTGGAATCGGTTCGTCAGTATTGGATGTGGTTTACGAAATATATCCAGCGGTAACGTTAGGTTACTCACCCTGTATAGTTCTTTTCTCTACGATGTGGCGTAGGAGAAAGATTTGGTCGATAGTAGATCTCCCGTGACGGAATCTTGCTTGAAATTCTCCAATAATGCTGTTTGCCAACGGTTGGATTCGATCTAGAATACAGTTTGAGAAGATCTTATAACAAATATTGAGCAGAGCGATACCATGGTAGTTTTCACATTCCACTCGGTCATTCGTCTTGTGGATGGGACACATTAGTGCATTCCTCCAGTCTTCTGGAAGGTTTTAATTGTTCCAAATGGTCTCCATTAATGTGCGAATCCCTGCGACTAGATATTCACCCCCTTCCTGAATTATTTCAGAATGGATGCCATCTTCTCCTGGGCTTTTGTCCTTTTTATGCCGTTTATCTGCTTTCTGATCTCTTCTACAGTTGGCGCTAGGTATTCAGGGTATGCTGTCTGTGGTAGAGGGAAGTTAAAGTGTCGTTGGGTCTTCACAGTTTAACAAGTCACTTAAATATTCTTCCCATCTCTTTGCAATTTGATATACGAGGGCGGTTCAGAAAGTAACCTCCGATTGGTCACAGTGCGGGTTGTGGGGGGAGTAGCGACGCCATCTGTGCGTTCACGCACTCAACAGGTCAGTCGGCATCAAGCTGTGGTCGAGTGAACGTCGTACCTGCGCTAGTTTAGTTTTTGTGGCAGTTTGAAATGCGTGCTGCAATAGAAAACCCCGCCAAATGTGAAGTGCGTGCTGTCATAAGGTTTTTTACAGCCAAAGGATATTCTGCAGCAGCTATTCATCGTGAGCTTTGTGCCGTGTACGGACCAAGAGTTATGAGTGAAGGAGTTGTCCGTGAATGGGTACGTTTATTTAAAAGTGGACGAGAAAACGTTCATGATGAAGAGAGGAGTGGTAGACCATCATTGGTGACTGACGAACTCGTTCAGACAGTTGATGCAAAAGTTCGTGAAAATCGACGTTTCTCAATGTCGGAGTTGTCTACTGGTTTTCCACAGATTTCTAAGACTCTCTTGTACGAGATAGTGACAGCAAGATTGGGTTACCGTAAGTTCTGTGCACGATGGGTGCCCAAAATTCTTACCGACCACCACAAAACTCAAAGAATGGCCTCTGCATTAGACTTTCTGTCACGTTATGAGGACGAAGGAGAACCATTGTTAAACAGAATCGTGACCGGTGACGAAACCTGGATTAAGTACGTGAACCCTGAGACAAAAGAACAATCAAAGATGTGGGCACATTCAAATTCGCCTACCAAACCGAGAAAAGCCTCGCAAGATTTTTCTGCCAGAAAACTGATGGCAACGGTGTTTTGGGATGCCAAAGGGGTGTTGTTGGTTGAATTCATGGAACCTGGTACGACCATTAATCAAGACGTGTACTGTGAAACAATAAAAAAGTTACGACGGGCTATACAGAACAAACGCCGTGGTATGCTGACTTCCGGTATCGTTTTTTTGCACGATAACGCCCGTCCTCACTCTGCTCGCAGAACAACGGCCCTTCTTGAGTCCTTCAAGTGGGACGTTATCAACCATCCACCTTACAGCCCAGACCTGGCGCCAAGTGATTATCACCTCTTCATGCATTTGAAGAAATGGCTCGGGTCACAGCGGTTTGATGACGACGAAGAGCTCAAAGATGCGGTCACAGGCTGGCTCCAAGCACAAGCGGGTGATTTTTTTGCAGAAGGAATTTCAAAGCTTGTGAAGAGATACGATAAGTGCCTCAATCGCTATGGAGACTATGTAGAAAAATAGTGCAAAGATGTAGTTGTAAGATGTATATATTAAAATATTTTTATTTAACTTGGTGTATTTTTTTAAATCAACCGGAGGTTACTTTCTGAACGGCCCTCGTACATTTGTCAGCATCTCTTCTGTGGCATTTTTTATGAATTTCTCAGTGGGTTTATAGGTTTTCCTCAGATAGTTCACCTTTCTGTACATGTTCTTCATCCTCCTTCCCTGGGAGTCTTCTTATGCTTCTGTAATAACCCCACTCACGAACTTCCTCTTTTCTCTCCGCAGTACCGCTTGTGTTTCTCTTCTGACTCTGTCAAATTCTGCCTTACTGCTCTGATCAGTTCTGACTGTAACCCCCAGGGAGTCTTCTTATGCTTTTGTAATAACCCCACTCACCAACTTCCTCTTTTCTCTCCGCAGTACCGCTTGTGTTTCTCTTCGGACTCTGTCAGATTCTGCATTATTGCTCTGATCAGTTTCTGACTGTAACCGCGTGTCACGGGCTTCCTTTCTCCCGTTGACCGCCTCTTCACAGACCTCATTGAACCATTTCGTCTTCCTCTCCACTCTTTTTCCAACATGTAACGTGAACAAGCTCTCTGATAATAAACCTGTCGCTTCGAAACCGGTAACGGCGCTATTTATATGAAACAGCATTATAAGAAGTTACTAGTTGCTGTTATCTTCTCTGTGAAAATCAGCCTTTATTTCCTTAGGCCTGTGCAGGAGAAAAAAAAATGTTGCTCGATTTCTCGAAATTACACAATACACAATTCTTCTCTTGCGACGTCTGCCACTGAAGTTTGTAGGGCACCTCCATAGTGGTCTCGCGCTTACTAAAAGACCCCGTCACGAAAAGTACCGTTCCTCGTTGAATATCCTCTACCTCATTTATCATCTGTCCTGATAAGGGTCCCAGACTGATGAGCAGTATTCAAGAATCGGTATTACAGTTGTTCGTAAGACTTTTCTTTCCTGGTGAATTACGTTTCCTTAAGGTTCTTCCAATGAATCTCATGCTGGCATCTGTTTATCCCACAATAATAGGAGTACACAGTCTAGATCGGAATATTGTTTATTTTTAATGATCGGTTTCAGCCAGTATAGGACAACCTCAGATCTACAAATTAATTTTAAAAATACATAGAGTAGATATGCTGGTCAACGAGGTAAATAGAATACACCATATGTGAAAAAGGTGGTGGCAGCACCTGTTGTGCGCCATCAGCTGAAATACTGGCGGTATCCGAATGACGATGTTGCGAAGTGGCGCTCGCGTTGCAGAAAAGTGAATGCGAATCTACTTCTTTGTCCCAGTCCCATACACTACAACATTTAAAATGAGAAAAGTATGGTTCAAAATGTCAACAATTTATATAAAAGTAGAACCAGTTTCAATTCTTGCACTTGGAATGGTATGTGGTGTCAACACGACCTGAAAATTATAGAAATCTTAATTTAATGAAATATTCCAAAGTCGTATAACAAAATAAAGGCAAAACGGAAGAAATACACGCAACAAATAAGTATATGACATATTAGGGCAGAAAATAATGACATATTTATAGCTGTAATAGTTATTGTTTCTAGTTCGATGATGGCTTTGTTCCTCCCAGTGTTGCAGTTGTTAACGTCGGTGGATGCACTAGCACAGACTGACGTAGGTTTGGAGGTGTCAGCGGCGTGGACGCAAAATGGTTCAAATGGCTCTGAGCACTATGGGACTCAACTGCTGAGGTCATTAGTCCCCTAGAACTTAGAACTAGTTAAACCTAACTAACCTAAGGACAGCACAAACAACCATGCCCGAGGCAGGATTCGAACCTGCGACCGTAGCGGTCTTGCGGTTCCAGACTGCAGCGCCTTTAACCGCACGGCCACTTCGGCCGGCGGCGTGGACGCATCGAACGACGTTTCCCCATACGTAAACACAGCACGGCGCTTGGCACGCACCAAAACCTCAGCCAATCAGACGTTCTTTATGTAAAAGGACATCTTCAACCAGCGTCCTAGTGCCATCTGTAACCGTTATATTAAGTAATAATATCAGTATAGGTATTGAAATTAGGTTATGATTAAACTGGTTCTGATAGACACAGATTTATACTTCTTCCAGTAAGCTCTCCACGCGGGGCAGCCGCGCGGTGTGAGGCGCCTTGTCACTTTCCGCGCGGCTCTCCCCATCGGAGTTTCGAGTCCTCCCTCGGGCATGGGTGTGTGTGTCGTCCTTAGCGTAAGCTAGTTTAAGTTAGATTAAACAGTGTAGAGGGATAGGCTGAGGAGCTGGTGGAAGCAGCCGCACCAACCAGGAGGAGCGCCGTTGCGGCCTCTCCGTCACCATGGTCAGCCGAACTGGGACAGATGCGCCATTCTGTAAGGAGGACAAGTAGGTATTACCAGCGGAGCGTCGTCTGGGAGGAGAAGCAACGCTGGCTGCGAATATACAGGGAAGCAAAGGAGCACTTTCAACAGAAGCTAAAGGCATTCAGGCTAAAGGACTGGGAGAAGTATGTTCGAAGCCAATTGGCTACGGACCCATGGTGCATCCCGCACAAGCTAGTACGGGAGAAGATTAGGTCACCTATGGTGATGTCTACCGTCAAGGACGGGGGCCGGAGACGGAAACCTGGCAGGAAACTGCTGAGGTCCTCCTCTGGGTCCTGTTGCCTGACGATATCGAGGAAAATGGCTCTGAAGTGCAACAGCAAATCAGAAAACGAGACCAAGAGGAATACAGGACTAACAGCATGGAATTGGCTGCCGAGATAAAGGCCCTTAAGAAGGGCAAGGCTGCTGGTCCAGACGGCATCACAGTGAAGGTGATACAATTCTTGGCCCCCAGCTCTCTAACCTATACAATGAGAGCTTGAGGCTAGGAAAATTCCCCCAAATTTGGAAAAAAGCCAATGTAGTGACAATTAAGAAAGGCCCAGGCAATGATCCAAAGGAAGCTAAATCGTACAGGCCCATGTGTCTACTGAACCTGCTGGAGAAACGTTTTGAGAGGTTGTTGTAACTGCGATCAGAATGGTCGCGGGGTAGCAATGACGGAAAGCGCAGCGGGACCCGCGGAGAGGCCCACAACCAACGACACAACGGAAGAGGACGGACACGACCAACGAAGGACAGAACGAATACAACAAGACCGAACAACAGAGTCACAAGGAAACAAACACGTCCACTCGTACACAGAACCAGGAAGTAAGAAGTCTAGCGCAAACCAAGGTGTAAACCGACGTAAGCGAGATTAGACAGACTGGCTGGGCGAGAGGCCGGCGCTTAAGTACGCTATCGGGGGCGCCGCTATTGGCCGCTGGGACCACATGTTCGACTGTGCCACCCTCACACTAAAAGCGGGCCAGGAGGCGCGCGCCGCCACAGCTTACGGCGCGATGATGCAGAGACCTCTACGGGTCTTCGACGTCCTTGACGTATGGCGGGGATTCAGATTCCGCGGCGGGCGGTACCAGATCCCTCCCCCCTGAAACTTGCGCGTAGGGGCGGTCACGGACGGTGCCGAGGTGGGCGGCAGTGGGAAGAGGAACTGGGCATATCAACCGCTAGTGGCGGGGAGGAAGGGACGCATGAGATATCCATGACAGCCGATCCAGAGTCCAGGGCGGGGGAGGGAGCCGCCGATCCACCCGGAGGCGGAGAGGGCCGGCGACAGGCAACCGGGGGCCGGGATGGTGACTCCAGGACGACGTCTGTACCCGAAGGAGGTAGGGACAGGGGCGGCATCGCGAGTCCCGTGGCAGCACGAGGGCGCAGCTGATTATGATGGCGGCGCTCCAACCCTTTCGACGTCTGCACCGACGTCACACGCTGCCCATGGGCCGTGACGACCGTGGCGGGTGTCCAACCCGCCCTCCGCCCGTACTTGCAGGCCCACATGGCCGTGCCACGGGCATACCGCTGCGAGGGCCGGGAGTGGGGGTGGGAGGGGGTCGTCATCAGCAAATGGAGCAGGGTCCGCGGCTGTCACCCATGAAGGAGCTCTGCCGGACTGCGTCCGTCAATTGGCGTGGAGATGTGTCGACCGCCTTAGACAACTTAGTCAACTGGTGTTTAAAAGGGCGGACAAGCCTCTCCGCCGTGCCATTGGACGAAAGGTGGAAAGGGGGGCTAGGGATATGCTTGATACCGTTGGCCTGACACAAGTCGTGGAAGGAGGATGCTGCTGGCCGCGGTGGTCTAGCGGTTCTGGGCGCTCAGTGCGGAACCGCGCGACTGCTACGGTCGCAGGTTCGAATCCTACATCTACTCATCTACATCTACATTCATACTCCACAAGCCACCCAACGGTGTGTGGCGGAGGGCACTTTACGTGCCACTGTCATTACCTCCTGCCGGCCGCGGTGGTCTCGCGGTTCTAGGCGCGCAGTCCGGAACCGTGCGACTGCTACGGTCGCAGGTTCGAATCCTGCCTCGGGCATGGATGTGTGTGATGTCCTTAGGTTAGTTAGGTTTAAGTAGTTCTAAGTTCTAGGGGACTGATAACCACAGCAGTTGAGTCCCATAGTGCTCAGAGCCATTTTTTTGTGATTACCTCCCTTTCCTGTTCCAGTCGCGTATGGTTCGCGGGAAGAACGACTGTCTGAAAGCCTCCGTGCGCGCTCTAATCTCTCTAATTTTACATTCGTGATCTCCTCGGGAGGTATAAGTAGGGGGAAGCAATATACTCGATACCTCATCCAGAAACGCACCCTCTCGAAACCTGGCGAGCAAGCTACACCGCGATGCAGAGCGCCTCTCTTGCAGAGTCTGCCACTTGAGTTTATTAAACATCTCCGTAACGCTATCACGGTTACCAAATAACCCTGTGACGAAACGCGCCGCTCTTCTTTGGATCTTCTCTATCTCCTCCGTCAACCCGATCTGGTACGGATCCCACACTGATGAGCAATACTCAAGTATAGCTCGAACGAGTGTTTTGTAAGCCACCTCCTTTGTTGCTGGACTACATTTTCTAAGCACTCTCCCAGATCTTCCTGCATTTCGCTACAATTTTCTAATGCTGCAACTTCTCTGTATTCTACAGCATCATCCGCGAAAAGCCGCATGGAACTTCCGACACTATCTACTAGGTCATTTATATATATTGTGAAAAGCAATGGTCCCATAACACTCCCCTGTGGCACGCCAGAGGTTACCTTAACGTCTGTAGACGTCTCTCCATTGATAACAACATGCTGTGTTCTGTTTGCTAAAAAATCTTCAATCCAGCCACACAGCTGGTCTGATATTCCGTAGGCTCTTACTTTGTTTATCAGGCGACAGTGCGGAACTGTATCGAACGCCTTCCGGAAGTCAAGAAAAATAGCATCTACCTGGGAGCCTGTATCTAATATTTTCTGGGTCTCATGAACAAATAACGCGAGTTGGGTCTCACACGATCGCTGTTTCCGGAATCCATGTTGATTCCTACATAGTAGATTCTGGGTTTCCAAAAACGACATGATACTCGAGCCATGGATGTGTGTGATGTCCTTAGGTTAGTTAGGTTTAAGTAGTTCTAAGTTATAGGGGACTGATGACCACAGATGTTAAGTCCCATAGTGCTAAGAGCCATTTGAACCATTTGAACCAAGAAGGATGCTGTGAATTGGGGACCATTATCGGAGACCAACGTGTGCGGCAGGCCCTCAATAGCGAGAACCTGGGCAAGGGCCTTGAGGGAGCCTCCGTGGTAGTGGATGCCATTCCGACAACATGTGGGTATTTCGAGTAGGCATCAACGATGAGTAACCACATGGACCACAAAAACGGGCCCACAAAATCGATATGGATGCGATCCCAGGGCCGGCGAGGCACAGGCCAGGGTGCAAACGACTGAGGGGGCTTGCCTGGTGACGTGCACAGACAGTACACCCACAGATCGTGCGCTAAATGTCGCCATCGATGCCGGGCCAATACACATGCAGGCGAGCCAAAACTTTCATACGGGACATACCCTAGTGCCAGTAACAAACTGAGCACCCGAAGCCGCAATTCCGGAGGGATGACCACACGGTGGGCATCTGACTCCGTGGCCAACAGAAGGACATCATCGACCATGGAAAGTCTGTGGGACATGTGGCGCCAGCGGCTGAAGTCAGACTGCATCCGAAGAGTGACATAGGACGGCCACCTGTGGACCATGTAGTTGAGAACCTGCCGCAAGACAGGATCGCGGCGGGTAGCTGCAGCAACGTCAGCAGCCATAAGAGGAAGACAGTCGAGGGCATCCCGGTGGGCAGAATCAATGTGAAAGCAGAGGACCTCCTGTTGGTCAAAGGCAGGATCGGGGCCTGCTGGGAGACGTGACAAAGCGTCCGCATTAGCATAGTGGGCGGTGGGCCTATTCTGGATGGTGTAACCGTAATTACGTAAAAACAATGCCCAGCGCTGGTGACGTTGAGCCGTCCGTTGGGAAGGTGAGAGTGGGGTCCGAAAAGTGTAACCAAGGGTTTATGGTCCGTCAGGAGGGTAAACTTTGCCCAAAAGAGATAGGTGTGAAATTTTTGGACGGCGAACACGATCGCCAGGGCCTCCCTTTCAATCTGGGAGTAGTTCCGTTGTGCTGGCGTCAACGTCTTAGAGGTATAAGCGATGGGCTGTTTGGAGCCATCGGCATCCCAGTGCACGAGGACGGCCTCGACGCCGTATGACGACGCATCAGCGGCCACAACCAAGGGGCGGTCCGGAGAGAAGGGAGTAAGGCAAGGGGCAGACTTCAGCATCGCCTTTAAACGGAGAAAAGCCTGGTCACAGGCAGGAGTCCAAACTAAAGGTACTCCCTTGTGACGCAAGTGATTGAGGGGTTGAGCAACAGAGGCAGCCTGGGGCAAGAACTTTAAGTACTCGTAATAAGCAACCTTGCCCAGAAACACCTGCAGTTCCGGTAAGTCCTTGGGACATGGAAGGGCCTCAATGGCCGCGACATTATGACCTGAAGGGCGAATGCCATCTTTGCTAAGCCAGTGGCCTAAACATTCCACTTATGGTTGAAAAAAAAAACAACACTTGTCCGGCTGACAGCGTAGATCAGCAGACCGCAGAGTGTGAAATAAGGCAGTGAGGTTTTGCAAATGTTCCTGGCGGGAACGCCCGGTGACCAAGATGTCATCCAGATAATTCACACATGCAGGGATAGGCTGTGTAAGCTGCTCCAGGAATCGCTGGAAAATGGCCAGCGCCAAAGAGACACCAAAGGGAAGGCGCTCATACTTATACAATCCAAAAGGCGTGTTGATAACCATGATGTTCTGAGATTCAGCATCCAAGGGCAACTGGTGGTATGCCTCAGCCAGGTCGATCTTGGAAAAATACTCTCCTCCTGTCAGGGAATGGGGTGTCAACGAGGGACTGAGCATTGACTGTAGCGCCGAAGTCCCCACACAGCCGAAGGGACGCATTGGGTTTCTGTATGACCACCAGTGGTGTCGCCCACGCGCTGTAAGTTACAGGTTCCAGGACGTCAGCGGCCTGAAGCCGATCAAGTTCCTGCTTGACCGTTGGCCCTAAGGCCACCGGAAGGGGCCTGGCCGGGAAAAAGCGAGGCTGTGCATCCAGCCGGAGGGTGATGTGCGCCTGAAAGCCGGAAGCACATCCCACATCCAGTGCAAACAACGACGCAAAAGCGGAGCACATATCGTCCAAGTCCTGAAAGGGAACAGCCGTGGAAACGACCTTAACTTCGTCGGAAATTGAGAAGCCAAACAGTTTAAACGCATCCAGGCCAAAAATATTCGAAGCTGACGGATGGTCGACGACAAGAGGGTAAGGAGCCGCGGAACACGTTTGTATGTCGGCTGAACGATGAACTGCCCACGAAGGGGAATGTAGCCGTCTCCGTAGGAGACCAAACGGCGAGAGGGAGGCGACAACGCAGGAGAGCCCAGCCGTGTATATGTCGCCATATTAATGAGGGAGACGGTGGCCCCAGTGTCGACCTGAAAACTGACATCCTCTGTGAAAATGCGGAACGTGAGGAAAACCTTCTGTGGTGATGGGTCATCCTGTGGGGCGACCGATTGCAGAGCGTGGACGATATCATGAGGCCCAGGTGGGGCAGGACTGGATCGAGTCGAGCGACTACGACATACCGACCGGATGTGGCCCTCCTTGTTACACAGCGTGCACGTTTTCCAGCGGTGGGACAATCAGCCCGCGAATGGGCAATAAAGCACTGTGGGCAAGACGGAAGTACGCAGCGCGACCGGCGATGAGGGGCGACCTAAGGCGCCGACGCCATAGAGACGTCGGAACACAAAGAGTCCCGACGGCGCTGGCCCCTGTTGGCCGGGAGACGTTGACGTCGCGTCGCGAGGGCGGAACCCGCCGTGACGCCGCGATCGCCGCCACCTGCGGTCGCGCCATAAGACGCTCGTTAGCCGCTTGAGCAATTTCAAAGGAGTGGGCAATGTGGAGAATCTCTTCCAAGGAGGGGTTGTCGGGAGCCAGCTGAACCACCACATCCCTGATCAGGGAGTCCTCATACGAAGCCTTACACTGCTGATTGATGCACGTAAAATCGCATCGACGGCTGAGACCCTGCAAGTCCGTGGCCCAAGAACGATACCAATGACCAGGCTGTTTATGGTCCTGGTAGACTCCAGCCGTCAGGCGACTACATGATAGCGTTGGGAATAATAGTTTTTCAGCAAAAGGCAGATCTCCTGGAAAGAGAGAGCCACAGGATCGGACAACGGTGACAACTTGCAGAGGAGAAAGAACGTGTCCTGAGAGGCCCAAGACAAAAACAACGACCGCTGTACGGAGTCGTCTGTGACTTGAAAAGCCGTGAAAAGTTGTTTCACCCTATGTAAGAAAGTTTCCCAGTCCTCTTTAGCGTCATTAAAGGGTGGAAACGACGGCGAACGCGGGAAAGCATCGGACACCCGAGGACTTGGAAGCTGGTGAGGTAACGTCTCCAGGGCATCGACTTTGTCCGTTGCCAACTGCAGCGACTTTTGTAAGATGTCTAAATGGAGCTGCTGCTGCTGCATGAGCTGCTGCTGTTGCTCCAGCAGACAGACCCACATCGCCTCCATACTAACAACGACCACCGTTTACCTTGTCACCAAAATGTAACTGCGACCAGGACGGTCGCGGGGTAGTTATGACAGAAAGCGCAGGGGGAGCCGCGGAGAGGCCCGCGAAGAACGACACAACGGAAGAGGACGGACACGATCAACGAAGGACAGAACGAATACTACAAGACCGAACAACAGAGTCACGAGGAAACAAACACGTCCACTCGTACAGGAACCAGGAAGTAAGCAGTCTAGCGCAAACCAAGGTGTAAACCGACGTAAGCGAGATCAGACAGACTGGCTGGGCGAGAGGCCGGCGCTTAAGTACGCTATCGGGGGCGCCGCTATTGGCCGCTGGGACCACGTGTTCCACTCTGGCGCCCTCACACTAAAAGAGTGCCAGGAGGCGCGTGCCGCCACAGCTTACAGCGCGATGGTGCAGAGACCTCTGTGGGTCTTCGACGTCCTTGACGTCTGGCGGGGATTCAGATTCCGCGGCGCGCGGTACAAGAGAGGTTGCTAGCAGACAGACTGGCAGCACACCGAGTACTGTGTGGGATGAGTGACAGGCAGTTCGGTTTTCGCTCGGGGAGATCGGCGTCTGACGCCGTCGCCCCGGCCGCGGCGGTCTGTGGCTCAGCCCTGCACAAATACGTTGTCGGCATCATGGGGACATCAGTGGCGCCTTCGACAACCTGTGGTGGCCTTCGCTCTTCTCCCGCTTGCGGGAGATGGAGTGCCCTGGGTGGCTATATGGCTGTCTTAGGAGCCATTGTGAGGACAGGAAGGTCTACCTATCGCCCCTAGCGGAAGAATCACTAAAAAGATCACAAAGGGGTGTTCACAGGGATCTGTCCTGGAGGCACTCTTTTGGTATATCAACATGGAACCCCTTTTGGACAACCTGCAGAACAGCGACGATGTGTTAGAGGGCATAGCCCACGCAGACGACCTCCACCTGCTGGCTGGCAGACGTAGCCGCGAAGACCTGAGACCAAAAATTGAAAGGGCCATATCTATCCTGAGTACATGGTGCCACACTACCAAAATGAAGATCTTACCAAGCAAGTCCACATACCTGCTACTGAAAGGTCAACTAGTTAGGCACCCGACAGTAAGAATAGACGGCTCACCAGTTGTTCGGCGCCATGAGGCCCGATACTTTGGTGTAGTCGTCGACGAGAGGTGGAGCTATACATCACATACCGACACCGTAATTCAAAGATCCTTAGAAACGCTCAACAACTTGATTGGAACTGTACATAAACGATTCCACCTGCCACCAGAACTAATAAAACTTTATCACAATAGTATTCTGACGTCCATTATACGATACGGGTTAGGAGTCTGGGCTCACAGGCTCAGGAGGGTCATGCCTGCCATGTCCGTAAGAAGAGTGCAGCGAAATATGCTCCTCGGATAAGTAGGGGCATATAGGACAACTCCAGGGGGAACAATAACAGTATTAATGAGACTTTGTCCTCTCGATATTAAGATCAGGTAAAAACGAGTGGTATTGGATTAAAAAGGAGAACAGGGACGAAGTAATTGAATTAATGTGGATTCAAGTGGAAACAAACTAGAAATTAGACGTAGGGGAGGAGGATCTTTGGCAGGAAAAGTGAGATAATGACGACACAGGTCGCAGAACATACGAATTACTGCCCAAAATCAGGCATCGACTGCAGTTAAAACACCTCAAGCCACCAAGAGGACTGCTGTACTTCTTTACTGGACATGGACCTTCCCCGGCATATCTACGCTGCTTTGGGAAACGGGCTACACCAACGTGTGACTGTGGGGCCACATCGGGCACCCCGGACCATGTGGTGTATGAGTGCCACCTCTTCGACGACGTAGCGGCACAATTACGCAACAGCTACCAAACTATAAGACGTATCACCTGCTCAGGCAAGAGGACCATTTCCAAATCCTGAACAAATTAGCTAGTGAAATATAAAACAAGGTTATAAAGGAATTCTTGCGGAACAACCATTAATAGGACATACATGATTACCTGATTAGACTCCGTGCACCTGTCCTGTTCCGCTGAGGCGTGGCCTTGGCCAGCCGCTTCACGGCCGGGATCCGCCACGTCTGGGGTTAGGGGGAGAGTGCACCTTTTTACCCAATTCACACACTCACCGGACATGACATAGGACTTAGTATTTGGTGAGATGTAGGATAAGCTAGGATAACAACATTAGAGTAGTACTGCAACGATCGACTATTCTGGGCCGTCCCGGTGCCAGGGGCATGGCCACTGGGATTAGCTCGGTGGGCCAGGCCAGCAATGTAGGTTTATATATGCTGGCACACCTTTAACGCCGCAGGTAGAGTAAATTAGCGTAATAAGTAGACATAACAAATACTGTTAACCATAGGCCATAGTAGTAGTGCCCATAGTGGAAGTAGTAGCACTAACATTCATAGAACCAGAAAAGCTGCAGTAGTAATAATTGTATTAGTATCAATTAGGACCCACTAATGTATTAGGTGGTGGGTTACTTATGTATCACACATTTGAAGAATAAAGATTTTTTTAAAAAAACAAAATAGTGTGTAAGCTTAGGGACTGATGACCTCAGCAGTTTGGTGCCATAAGACCTTACCACAAATTTCCAAATTGACCAGTAAGTTGGAGAGGCTATCGTTTTGTTCATAATGTAAGATCGTTAAGTTTTCTTCCATATTTGTAACTGAATGGTCACTGTTGAAGAGGGATGCCACAAAATATGTTCTATTATTTTGTAAGTGTTTGTGCACATTGTAACGTACGCGAATTCCTTATATAGTTTCACATGGTAGTTTCACTTAACGCCACTACGACGGTTACTACTGAGTATCTTATGGTAGTTACTGTTTCCAGTAATTTTTCACCTCTAGTGTTATTGAACACGTGTAAGTGTCTTCGCCGGTTTATGAGCGAACGCTACATTTATGTACGTTCCCAGGTCAACTGTCAGTCCCTGCTCAAGTCATCGATCAGCCACAGGTCTTCCTGCAAATCTTCTTGCGTTGAATCTCTGATATACATGTAAGGCAGCAAGATTTTGCCACCATACATTTAACATTCTCGGAGATCTATATTTACCCTAGATCACAACTCTTGATGCATAATCACGTTATTAATAATTTCTTAGGCTAATACTGGCTAGCACCACATGCTAACAATATCTGTAGCACTGTATGTCTGGGAGTTAATTAGGGCTGAGCAAACACAGGAAAGGTGAAATGAGGCGCGTGTTCCTCAGAAGCTACTATCCGCTAAAGAGGGGTTGGGGATAGACTAGTCATGTTCTGCGGGAGCAGTCAATTACTGCTCTGAGAGAGAGCAGATAGTGGCCAGTTTACGATACTGGAAGTGGGAAGAGCAGACACGAGGTTTCTCTCTGATGGAACGTAAAAATTTTCAGAATAGCACTCCTGGAGACAAAGTGACACGGGTGGAAGAAGGACAAATGACATCTTTTTAGTGCAAAAGATTGTGCAGCTCACAAAAGGTGGTCACTAGCTGACCTCTGGGGAATCTTCTCATGGCAGATACTGTGACATGCCTGCCACCGAAAAGCAGAGACGCGTTTTCGATTGGTGGAGTGCTAAGGATGTTTGAGGGGAAATGGAACCATCCATAAAATCTTATGAAAGGAGATTGGCTGGGAGATTCACGACTCATCTAGTGGGAGGTAATGCTTTTATTTAATGGCCACTAGAATTCGTCTCCTGGGCGCAAATATAGACGTCGCATGTGCGGGATGGAGCGGGCTGCGGATTAAGCGAAGCACTCTGCTGTCGGTAGCGATAGGAGACATTTCCCTCTTGGTATCAAACTAGAGATTTTTCTGGCGAGACCGACAGTAATGAATTTGGTGGTTATATTTTGAAAAGCTTTGCTTTCGACACAGAGAGTGCGTGAAGTCGTGCCTTCATAGCATTCTATTTACTCGGGTTATGAATCTTTAGCTCTCTCTAGTGGCCGGCCGGTGTGGCAAAGCGGTTCTAGGCGCTTCAGTCCGGAACCGCGCTGCTGCTACGGTCGCAGGTTCGAATCCTGCCTCGGGCATGGATGTGTGTGATGTCCTTAGGTTAGTTAGGTCTAAGTAGTTCTAAGTGTAGAGGACTGATGACCTCAGATGTTAAGTCCCATAGTGGTCAGAAGCATTTGAATCACCTCTCTGGAGTCTGACACACATTGAAGTGCTTCTTTACAGGACTAGTCCTGGCTAGTGAGCAAACAGAAACTGTACTAAGGTAATTTCAGCCGTAGGAATTCACAGACGCCACATTGTATCCACTATGTAGGCAGAGAATTGCAGGTGCGCCACGTAAGTCATCTGTACAGCGGCAAACTCCACAGGGAGCAGATCATCGGTGCAGTACAACTGCCTTCTGTAGGTGATATACACACTCCGGTTTAGCGGATTGGGAAATATCAACAGTAAATGTGTTGAGTTCCATTTGCCTGTCCGCTGAGCGCTAGTCAGGATGAAGGCCTGCTCTTCCTCACTGCTGGTCAGTATCAGTCAGCTTTGTGTCCTTCTAATAACGGGAGGGTGTGAGGTCGAATGAAAATAAAACATATGTTCTGCCAATCTCGAAACAACATGCAGGGTAGACTCCGATACTGTGTGCTTCTTATTTTTACAATCTGTTTCACTCTGCACTTTATGACTCATTCTAGTAGCATAATGATGGGAAACACTGGTTTGCTGTGTTAAACTGAAGTGAGGTAAAACCGCAACACAATACTTCACTTTATAGAAATTCCTAGGTATAGAGGTTGTCAATTGCAGGATCATATTAATCATTTGCAACCGTGTGAATTCCATTGTGGAGATAACATAAGACATCCACACATACACACGTCACTTGTTACACGCACCTCAGCGGACTGAATATGGTACGGCATCATCTGTAACAGCCTTCATGGAGGTTCAGGCGTTATCCACAACAAAATTTACGTGTAATGTAAACAGGAACGCTGCTATAAAACTACCTTGTTGTACTCCCGAAGCTTCCTTTATATCTGTCGATTCCGTCCCGTTAAGAACAACATATTCATTTCTATCATCTAGAAAGTGGTGAATACGCTCGAAAGTCTGGTCTGGCACGGTACTGGGTAAGGTCGTATTTCATTCACTAAACGGCATTGGGGAAGTGTAGGGGCTCGCTTTTCTAACAAGGGAACCTCCTCATCGCACCCCCCTCAGATTTAGTTATAAGTTGGCACGGTGGATAGGCCTTAAAAAACTAAGCACAGATCAATCGAGGAAACAGGAAGAAGTTGTGTGGAAATATGAAAAAATAAGCAAAATATACAAACGGATTAGTCCATGTGAAAGATAGGCAACATCAAGGATAATGTGAGATCAGCAGCACCATGGTCCCGTGGTTAGCGTGAGCAGCTGTGGAGTGAGAGGTCCTTGGTTCAAATCTTCCCTCAGGTGAAAAGCTTACTTTCTTTATTTTCGCAAAGTTATGATCTGTCCGTTCGTTTCACTGACGTCTCTGTTCACTGTAATAAGTTTAGTGTCTGTGTTTTGGGATCGCACCGCAAAACCGTGCGATTAGTCGACGAAAGGACGTGCCTCTCCAGTGGGAACCGAAAACATTTGATCGCAAGGTAATAGGTCAACCGATTCCTCCACAGGAAAACACGTCTGATATATTCTATACGACACTGGTGACGGCATGTGCGTCACATGACAGGAGTATGTTGTCGACCCACCTAACTTGTACACTTGGCGAATGGGTAAAAAGAATCTTCTACCTTGCCCGATTTAGGTTTTCTTGTGGATGTGATAATCACTCCCAAAAAAGTGATGAAAACATAAGTGTTTGTCACATAAACTGAAAATTAAAAGTTAAAATTTTCATCCTAGGGAAGGCTTGAACCAAGGACCTCTTGTTCTATAGCAGTTCACGCTAACCACGAGACCGTGGCAATCGTGAGCTGGCTCTTTCCTTGCGGTTCCCTATGTTGCGCATGGACTACTCAGTTTGCATATTTTGCTTATTTTTTCATAGTTTCACACAACTTCTTCCTGTTTTCTCGATTGATCTGTGTTCAGTTTTTCAAGGCCTATCCACTGTGCCAACTTATAACTAAATCTGAGGGGGGTGCGATGGGGAGGTTCCCTTGTAAGTAAGGGAACAGGGCGTAAACAATTTGACGGGTGTTTGAGGTCGCTGTGCCACAAAACATTGTGAGGTGGCTGCTGCGAGCGGAATACCCGCGCACACACCGCCCGGCCAGAGGGCGGCCGGCGCTGAGCTGTCTGCGCCGCCAAATGTCAGCGGTTGCCATTTCGGAGCCCGGCCGCCTGCCAGCCGCCATAAATCAGATTTAATTAAACCGATGCCACCACCGCGTCGCTCCGCCAACAATTTACACCAGCAGAGCGCAATCCGGAACTACTTTCAATTTTAATTGAGAGCGTAGACGGCCCCTGCTGCGTTTCCGCTAGCACGGGGAGAAGGCAATCGATATACTTCCTCGGTTTTGCCATCTTGCCGTTACGAAGCAGCTTCATACATATTTTTTCAATTCAGAGAAATGTGCCAAGTCCTTGCAAGTGAACTGATGGATTAACGCGTGGGGGATTATTGGGACAGGGGGCGGGGCAGAAGGTGGGAGGAAGTTTCAGGGACGGGTACATTCTACACATAGCAGTGGCTGCTGTTCAAAAAAAGATCAGGTTTGTCAAAGATTCCCCGAATTTTTAACTTTGTCTTAAAACTATACAGATGACAAGCTTCGATGCTTCCAAATAAAACTACATGGATGATTTAGGGAAAATTCAGAAATCCGCATCGATAAACTTCTGGAACATCCTAACCAAAACACACGTAGGTCTATCATCTGACAAATGATTAACCGAATACGTAAAGCAAGGAACAGTGACAGTACATCTGCGCTTCCGAACCAATTTAATACTGTAGGTGATTTTCTGAAATGTTTCACACCATACTGAGATTCTCAGCCTATGGCAGTATCGCTGACAGCCGCAGAATCGATAGTTGTCTCACTGGAAGACCAGGATAATGAACACTGTTGCCGTATCACCTTGTTTCCAGCTAAGTCTTGTTTAGTTTTAACCCAGGTAGTCCTGAACATTTTTTTTTTTCGAAATTGTGTTGTATGTTATCTTCATTTTTAATAATATTGTAAGGAAGAAAGGAAAAATCAATTTTGAGTACGTATTGTTTTCAGTATGTACAAAATGGGCGACCTTCCAGAAGGACGTCAGGATAGTAGAGTATTTTCTTGTGAAGTTTAAGATATGGAATAATTAACTTGTGTAGGTATCCTTATTTTCAAATAAATGTAAATATATTTGGATTCTGCGGTTAAAACCACTAATAAATGCAATAAATAAAGAAATTAATCTTAGAAACGTGTTTTATGCAACTGTATAAGATAAAACTGAACAAACAAGAAAAGAGGTCATCACATTTTAGGCACACTCTAGTAGTCTTTTTGTGGACATTTCGACATTTCAATTCCTTCTTCTTTTTTGTTTTCTCGTCCGTTGGTAAGCAATAACGTAATGTCCCCTTCAAACAAGTGGAGAATTTTGTTTTGCCCTCTTACTATGGCGCCCTCCTATGTTCGTCACTCTTTTGTCACTTTCAGGTACTGCAGTGACAATTCGAAGACGAAATGTCAGATGGTGTGTGGTTTCTTCGTTATGTTTGTGAAGATCCCAGGTGTTTTGTTCTGTAATGTCTATTAAATGTGCAGTTATGGAGAAATACCACTTTTTACTCTTACAGAACACCTGTACAGGGAGACATTTTGATCAGCTCCATCTATACTCCCCGTATATAAGCATTGTATGAAGGTAATAAATTCGGCTGAGGCACGCTAATCCTTTTCTTTTGTTCCCTGAAAAATCTTGCTACAGAAGGCAATAAGTGAAATCTGTCAAAGTTTGTGGCTACAGTAACATTATTAATGTGATTCCAACAGAAAACGGAAATCCCTGATGCAGAGTCAGAACAAACTTCTCATGATCCTAGATCATAAAGTACAATTCTTAACTCTGTTTTCTCTTATTGGTCCAGTTGCTTCCACGCCCCTCTCCTATAGGGTATGTGGTACTTCAACACTGGTAACCAGGTTATCAAATAAAATTCGATATGGAATGTATGAATGTAACTGGTCTACATACATCATTACCACACCATAGCCCACACCTTTGGTTTCGTAGTCCTTATTCCACGTACCGCTGGTGCCTCCACAACAGAATTAAATCACCAAAGGATGAGTTTCCTTTTTATGAATTGTTTGCACTCGCGACTTCCAAAGTGCGGGACCATCGACTCAGTGACAGAGCGGTGCCGCACATGAGGTGTCAATTGTTTGAATCTATCATTCAGAATACACAGTAATGGACAGATTTTCCCAAAACGGTGTGATTTCTCTAAATTAGCGAATCGTAAATATGCATGCTGGAAAAGGTAAAATCAGAGCAATCTCTCGACATGGCACTTTATCTGATTGCCAGTACACTTTTCTGCGTGGCACTGTAACATAACCACTTAGCAGAAGCATCGCAGTAAACACCAACATCTCATCTTTTCAACAATCACCGAGCCTATTTCTTTTCGCTGTATACTGATTTGTGTAAGTTACCATCGTTCGAAACACTTCATTATCAAAAAACTATTGGAAATATTCAAACGGTGTTTTTCCTTTCTTAATGTCAACTGTGCACATTATAGGCCGTTCAGGTATTGGGCTACCTATTCGTCCACTTTTTAAATTAAATTTCTTCAGGTTTTGAAATTTTCTCTTTGAGAGCCTTGTTTGTTAGTGGTTTTTGTTTTGTTGTTGTACTGCTGCAGGATCTTGGAACCACATCCGATGTTAAGAACTTTTTTTTCATTCTCAACATTAGGATAGGCAGAAATGTGTAAAACACAAAGCGCAGTAGCATTGAGTTGATTACTGGAAATTTACCTAGACTTGGATTTTCTTCGGCACCCGAATCTTCATATGTTACATCATCACTTGAATTTAGAGGAGGGTGAAATATTACAGCCTCAGCATTATTTGGTATTTCACGTTTTCTGTAAATATACAGTGACAACATATTACCATCACGCCCTTCTGGAAGGACGGTTCAAAACATCATTGATTAACAATAGACGAAAGATTTCAGTTGTAATATAACCCTGTAAATAATTTAGTTTATTTCTTTAACATTCTGTATTAAGAGTATGAGAATTATTGGCACAATATGGAAGAAAATATACATGCCCGGCCATAACTAGTTCAGTCAGTTCGTCCATGGTAAAACTGGGAACAGTTTCTCAATAAATGTATACGACAGCGTCACAATGACTGTTGTGGAGCGTTCCTGACTCAACGTGCTTCTTTAAAAGAAGATAAACAGTCCGTTCCAACAATGCATTAATCACGGAAAAAATAATTTCAAAAGTGAGTGACGTCATCCTTCCAGAAAAACGTCAGGGTAGTCTGGGTTGGCTTCTTTTTAACACCCTTTAGCTGGAAAATGAGTTAGTTATCTGGGGTCCTGAGGAATAATTTGGCTTCTTTTCAAGCTTTTTGTACTGTAAGAGCAATAAAAATCAAGAAAGATTATTTGCATCGATCTAACATTTCAAAATACGCATCAACACCTTATGAAAATGTATTGTTAGACTGAATTAAAAAGCACAACAAAGCAAACTAGAAATGTATTGGTGTGTGTTGCGCGCACTTCAGCATACACATAAGCAGGAATATAACTACGACGAAATACACTGAAGCGCCAAAGAAACTGGTATACGCATTCGTATTCAAATACAGAGATATGTAAACAGTCTGAATACGGCGCTGCGGTCGGCAACGGCTATATAAGACAACAAGTGTCTGGCACAGTTGTTAGATCGGTTACTGCTGCTACAATGACAGCTTTTCAAGATTTAAGTGAGTTTGAACGTGGTGTTGCAGTCGGCGCACGAGCGATGCGACACAGCATCTCCGATGTAGAGATGAAGTGGGGATTTTCCAGTAAGACCATTTCACGAGAGTACCGTGAATATCACGAGTCTGGTAAAACATCAAATCTCCGACATCGCTGCAGCCGGAAAATGATCCTGCAAGAACGGGAGCAACGACGACTGGAGAGAATCATTCAACAGAAGTGCAACCCTTCCCCAAATTGCTGCAGATTTCAATGCTGGGCCATCAACAAGTGTCAACGTGCGAACCATTCAACGAAACATCATCGATATGGACTTTCGGAGCCGAAGGACCACTCCTCGATGACTGCACGACATTGGACTGTTGATGACTGGAAACATGTTACCTGGTCGGACGCGTGTCGTTTCATGTTGTACCGTGAGGATGGACGTGTACGGGTGTGGAGGCAACCTCATGAATCCATGGACCCTGCATGTCAGCAGGGGACTGTTCAAGCTGGTGGAAGCTCTGTAATGGTGTGAGGGGTGTGCAGTCGGAGTGATATGAAACCCTTGATACGTCTAGATATGCCTCTGACAGGTGACACGTACGTAAGGATTCTGTCTGGTCACCTGCATCCATTCATATCCATTGTGCATTCCGACTAATTTGGTAAATTCCAGCAAGACAATGCGACACCCCACACGTTCATAATTGCTACAGAGTGGCCCCAGGAATATTCTTCTGAGTTTAAACACTTCCTCTGGCCACCAAACTCCCCAGACATGAACATTATTGAGCATATCTGGGATGCCTTGCAACGTGCTGTTCAGAAGAGATCTCCAACCCCTCGTGCTCTTATAGATTCATGGACAGCCCTACACAATATTAGGCAGGAGTACCAGTTTCTTTTTGCTCTTCAATGTATAAACACCTGAGAGCCTTACTTGAATGCTGTTTCAGAGTACCTGACATCAGAATAGCAACTTCTCAATAACGAAACAAGCGGTCCTAAGCAAAGCTGACTTTGATATATGCAGAATGTATCAGAAGTCATATGCTTCACAGTTGTAATAAACAGTGTGCCAGCGACCGAACTGAGGAGAGGAACATCGATATTCTGTTCAGTGTCGTAGTTCGTAATATTACAGATATTTCAAAGTTTGTCCTGTAAGTATCTAACAGGATCATTTATTGATATTTTTGTTGTGAGAAAAAGAAAGTTATGCGAAAGAAACTGGCAAGAAGATGATTATTTAAATACATTTTTGTGACAAATATCAAGGTTTTCAAAATGGGCTGATATTTTACATGCTTGTCATATACATAAAATCTCTTATTTTTCTATCTACATACGAAGTAAAAGTGCATCCAGCACAAATTCTTGAATGAGAGTCAAAAGGCACCCCCTAAATTTGTATTTTTTGTGAATTCCGATAGCTTTGCATTTTTGACTTAAGATATTTACTGTACTGCTATTAAAGCCATCAATATGAAACATTCTACACACAGTTAAGATGCGATGCTAAATCCTGTGGAACAATTATTTCCTCAAATGCTTTTAATCTGCATTACATATCTTATTTGAATAAATCTGA
The DNA here is from genome assembly GCF_023898315.1 of Schistocerca nitens. Lineage (NCBI taxonomy): Eukaryota > Metazoa > Arthropoda > Insecta > Orthoptera > Acrididae > Schistocerca > Schistocerca nitens. The sequence continues at coordinate 231,868 of NC_064619.1, read as the reverse complement.
GTAAATTATTTCCCAAGAACTTGACTGCATAGTAAAAAAATGGCCATCAAAATGACATCAGCGTTTCTTACATTTTGGCTTTTCTCTGTATAAATCTGATCAAAGCTTTCTTTACAGAGTTGTAGTCATCCAACAGTTTGTACCTTACTGCATTTTAGTATACGTCCTTCTCCTTCTTAAATACCTTACGCAGTACAATTATTGTACAAATAAAACCACACACCAATACAAGATGTTTTATTTCAGGCTTTTTCTGGCCTTTTTTTGTAGACACACTAAGCTTATTTTGTTTATATAGAGTGAAATTGGGGGGGGGGGGGGGGTTGGGGGGGAGAGAAAGGAAAGGAGAGAGAGGGAACTAATCTGCTGCATCCTGACTACATGGGGAATTAGCGGCGATGAGTGAAAATGTGTGCCAGACCTGGCCTCGAACCCAGAATCTCCTGCTTATTAGGCTTCTGCGTTAACCACTGTGACACCCAAACTCTGTGTTTACAGTTAATACGCGGACCATCTGACGGATCTCCCTGGCCGACTCACATTCCCACCTAGCGCCACCTACCCGTAGTATCCATCCACGTCCTCCATGCTCACTAATTTTAGATTCCCGCTGGAGGTCGAACGTAAATGTGCATCTGCACTGAAGGTCACGGATTAGTTGCGCATTGAGGTGAATCAGTTATATGAATGCGCGGTATCTGTTGTTTCGGACATAATGGAAAGAATAAACACCATGCGAAATCCGCAGCTGTATGTAAACTGAAGGTGGAGGGGGGAGAGAAGGGGAAGGAAAGGGAAAAAAAACTAATGATGTCAGCTCCATCACGACTTTATGCGGAATCAGCGGTGGCGAGTGAAACTATGTGCGGTACTGGAAACCGAATTTGGGATCTACTGCACCACTGCACCACCCGCACAGTTTTTATCGGAAGTGTTCGAAATACAAGACACCACGCATTCACATTATATTGTTTTGGAGAGTTGGCAACGCTGATAGTCACACAGAGTGGGGCATGTCCTTTCTTTGTGAGCGCCGCAGGTTATGTCACACGCGTGACTTACAGAAAACCAGCAGTTTCGTTTCCGGACACTGGTAGAATTTTCACAACAGCAGTCGAATATTCTTTTTGTATCAGTGCTTCGTCGGTAAGAGTGTCTATAAATTATTATGAGTAGCTTTACCGTCAGTATTCGTGTGTCGTGTCGTCAAAACAACGATCAGCCCCTCCGGGAGAACTACAGAATCAAGAAATATGAACGTAACTCGGACAACTTTCCGTTTGGGAGAGAGACTGTAAGCCTTGTATAAGTGGAAGTCATGAGTGAAGATACTTTCGTTCGTGCATTGTGTCGTGAGACCAGCGGCCAACAGTGTCGCAAAATGGTTTCATGTCCACTCGTAAATAGATCACCTGAATCGTTAGTATGAGCCAAGGTCAATTACAAGGAAATGTGTCAGTTACCAAAAGTAGAACTGAATATTCAAACAGTGACCTTCAAATGAGCGAGGTGCTAGAAAATAAACGGTGTGACTGAACAGCACAGCAGCTGGTAGCCAGGTATTGCCAACAGACCTCAGCGATTGAAATGCTAGTTACAGTTTGTGGCTATTGCAATGTTAAAACGGTTTGTGAACGGTACAGCCCACAAATATGTATTACCTGGTGGAGTGCACGTGGATCTCTACCAGATGCTTGTCATCGTCGTTATCCGTATGCTTTCACGACAGGCAGCTTACCAAACGTTTACAAGACCTGATTTACAGTTTGTGTTTGCAGCAAGGAGAAGAAAAGCGAAGAAAGGGAAACGGATACCTGTGATGATGACACAAAGTCGTTAAATATTCCGACCCAGTGTGTATGTGCAGTTTTGTATCTGTGTTTTACATAAATCAAAAGAAAGCTATTGTTCGAGTGATGCAGTGACCCAGGTTCAGACAGTACATCTCATCGCGAGTATCGTCACGAGAGGTGGGCTCGCCAGTATAAACGGAGGTAGCGGGGAGTGTTGTGTTCTCAGTAGAGTAGCGTTAGCAGCAGAATGGCCAGGTGGAGAGGCCTCAGTGGCTTCGCATGTGGGCTAATCACTGGATGACACCTGACTATAAATTCCGTCCGGGACGTTTCATCCCTTCTAAGGCTGACTGTGTCCACTGTTGGTGATGTGACTGTGAAGTGGAGGCGCTGAGAAACAGCCGCGTCTAAACCAAGACCATATACTGACGGACGGTGACCGTCGAACATTGCAAAGGGTGGCTCTAAGAAATCTCATGATATCAGCGCATGGAATCACTCAAGTTCCAAAGTGCTCCCAGCCTATGGCTGTGCGTAGGGAGATAAAAATAATGGAGTTCAGTGGTCGTGTAGCTCCTCCTAAGCCACACATTTCTCAAATCAATGTTAAGCGACGCTTGAGGCGGTGTAAATAACAACACTACTGGATATTGGATGACTGGAAGCGAGGGATTTGGAGTGATGAATCATTCTATAGCCTGTGGCAAACCAATGGAAGAGTCTGGGTTTGGCGAATCTCTGTAGGACGCTGCCCGCCATCGTGTATAGTGACAACAGTCAAGTACAGAGGGGATGATGATGGTGTTACGACATGGGTGTGTCTTTCGTAGTTGGTGTGTTGTCACTTTATTGCGCTCAAGGAAACACTAAATGCGGAAGGATGTGAACACATTTCGCCAGCATCGTGCGCTGTGTACACTTGAGGAGCGGTTGGAAGACCATGATTCTATCAGCACGATAATGCACCCTGTCATAAGGCACCATCTGTAAGGTAGTGGTTTGTGGACAATAACTTTCCAGAAGTGGACTGGCCTCCCCAAAGTCCCGGCCTGAATCAAACGGAACACCTTTGGGATGAGTTGGAACGTCGACTTCGCCCCAGGCCACAGCGCCCAACATCCAGTCATAACTAATGCAAATAGGCAATTTCGGCTTCCCTTGAAGACAATCAGGTTATACCACCAATCTATGTTAGCATCCGTCGTAGGATAAGGTTCGAGCGTCTGGGCTCATAGACTGCAGTTAGTGAAGCCAGCTTCAGTGGTAAGAACAGCTCAACGAGGCGTCCTACTAATGTTAATGGGAGCCTACTGCACTACCCCGAATGATGCTTTGTTAGTAATTCTAGGAGTATGCCCACTAGACTTGGAGATTAGGAAAAGGGGTGCCTTTTACTGATTGAAGAAAGGCAATCAAATGGAAAATGGGATGATGGGATGAGAAGTTCCGCCATATGCAAGACACCTTTTTTCTTTTGTTTCACCCATACATGTTTCAGCACTTTTGTGCTATCATCAGTGGGTTCTATTTTTATTTTTAACTGTAAAATGGTTGTTAACATATTAACATTTGCGTCGTTTACAACATTATGTAAAAGTTGCATTTATAACTTAATTGGCGAAAAGTAACATACCTTACATTATGTTATTGTCCTCATGTTTTGGTAGCTGTTATGCTACACGATATACAAAATGTCATCTGCAAACAGCGAAACGTAATTTATTTTCTATTTGTTATGTATTTACGAACGGAAATAAGACTGTATCACGTTTTCTTTCTGTAACTTACAGTTTTGAAGTTGTGGTACGTTTTCCTGTTTTGTTGGCGAAGTAAATGGGCTTACTTCTTTGCCTGTGTTCGCGTGGCAATGCAGTTTTTCGAGTACTCAAAACATACGCGAAGTTTTCGCTGCCATTACGTGTTGTTGTGGCTGTGTTGTGTTCATTTGTTTCGTAGCGTGTTCTGCTGGGTGAGGCGCGCGAGTTTGAATTGTATTTGGTGCTAGTGGTGTGTGGCTTATGTGGGTTTGCGTGTGTGTGATGAGTACTGGGGCAGAGAGAGAGTGTGTGTGTGTGTGTGTGTGTGTGTGTGTGAGAGAGAGAGAGAGAGAGAGAGAGAGAGACTGAAAGAAAGAAAGAAAGAAACAAAGAAAAGAGAGAGGATTTGTGTGTGTGTGTTTTACTTGTATAGTTCTTCTATTGTGACGAAGAGAGTTTTGTTGCACAGTGATGTGCATTCATTGAGTACTTTCTTTCCTTGGGTTATTGATTTTTGGGTGTGGTAGTTTTCTTCTATAGTTAATTTTTGGTATAGGCTGCTGCTAATGTTTAGGATGTGAAGGTCAGTTTCAATGTTTGTTGGGTGGTGGTTGTGTGCTACCAGGTGGTCTGCAAATGTTGAGTGTGTGCTATTGCTTTTCAGTGCTCTGAGGTGTTCATTATATCTGGTTCTGAAGGTCCTGCATGTTTGGCCCACATATACTGATTGACAGCAGTTGCAAGTAAGTTGGTAGATGCTAGACTGGCTGTATTTGTCAGTGTTGGTGGTAATTCTTCCGAGTCTGCTCTGTATTGTGTTGTTCGTTCTGTATGCTATGTTGAGTCCTTGTTTCTTTAGTATATTACCCAACCTGTGTGTGACTTTGTTGTTGTAAGTCATTATGTGCCATTTGTTGCTTACTGTCTGCTGATTTGTTGTGTAATGAGTTGTGTTTGTATGTGTGTGTGTTTCATGGTTATGTGCTGTTTGTTTTTGTATTTTGTGGTTTATTTTGTCTACTCTCTTTGCGTCATATCCATTTTCCTGTGCAATTTGTTTTATTGTGTTCAGTTCTTGTGTGTGGTCATGCTTATTCATGGGTATTTTGTTCAGCCTGTGAAGTAAATATCTGAAGCTGGCTTCTTTGTGGGTTATGGGGTGATTGGATTGGTTATGAATAATGGTGCTGGTGAGTGTGGGTTTTCTGTAGATTGTGAATTCATGTTTGTTGTTTCTCTTGTGTATAGTGAGATCTAAGAAATTAAGTTTTTCATCTGTTTGTGTTTCTATGGTGAATTGTATTTGTGGGTGGATGGAGTTTATGTTATCATGAAGTTCTTTTATGCAGAACAGTGGTTCATCTATTAAGCAAATTATGTCATCTACGTATCTGTACCAATATATTATTTTGTACTGTTTTGGTATTACTATTTTGTCAAAGATTTGTTTTTCTATCTGGTTGAGGAAAATGTCAGCTAGGAGGCCACTGATTGGGGATTCCATGGGTAGTCCATCTTGTTGAGAGTAAAATCTGTTGTTAAATGTGAAGTAGTTCTGTTCTGTGATGAGCCTGAGTATGGCTAATATTTCTTGTATGTTTGTTGTGGGTATGTTTCCTTGCAGTTGGAGGTTTCTTTCAATTATGTTGATGGTTTCTTCTGTTGGGATGTGTGTGTACATTGAAATTATATCAAATGAAACCAATGTTGCTGTGTTTGGTATGTTTTCATTTTTTATTTTTTCTATTAAGTCACTTGAGTTCTTTAGACTTTTGTTGTCAGTGTATTTGTATATTGTCTGAAGCAGAGTGTGTGTGTGTTTGGCTAAGTGGTATGTTGGTGCTTTGGTGAAGTTAATTAATGGACGTATGGGTATTCCGGGTTTGTGAACTTTGGGCAATGATTTTAGGGTGGGGGCCTTGGGATTTTTCTGTATCATTTTTTTTAATCTGTGTTTCTGTGAAAATTGTTTCTATGTTTCTCAGGGTTTTCTGTAACTTACTTTGGTATCAGTTTGTTGGGTCACTTGTTAATTCTGTGATGTTGTTGCTTTGGATGAATTCTAATGTTTTGTGAATGTATTCCTGTTTGGTTATGACTACTATTGAATTACCTTTGTCAGATTTTGTGATGATGGCATTTTCTTGTCTTAATTTATTCTGTAGTTTTCTGTAGGTTTTTTCTTCAGGAGTCCTAGTGCTTTCTTTTATGGTGGTTTTGTTCTCTTTGATTATTTTTCTTATTTCCTCAGCAACTAGTTCTCTTGTTAGGTTTGCATTAAATTCAGGTGTGTTTAGTTTTTCTTGTTGCTTCATGATGTTTTCAGTTTCTGTTATGATATTTTCTAGTGTCCTATGTGACACCATTGTGTTAATGTTATGTTTGGGACCCTTTTCAAGTAGGCTGCTTTCTTGTTCAGATAATTTTATGTATGTTAGATTAATCACTCTTTTGTGAAAGGTGTGTTTGTTGTATTGGTGGTGGGATTGGTGGGTGTTTGTGTGATTTAACATTTTTGTGAGTTTCTTTTGTTGGATTGTCTGTTTTCAGTCTATTATGGTCTCAGTGTATGTTCTAACCCTCTATATTAGTTCGTCAAAAAATGGTGGGTATATTATGTGATTAGCTAATTCTAAATGGAAGTAATAAGGGTGCTTGGAATTGACGCTAATTCGAAAAAGGCAGTAAAAGATCGCATGTTCGAGATGTGGCAAAATGAATGGCATATTCAGGCACAGGCAGGAAAACATACAAATTTCTCCATACCATCAGAGAGAAATTAAAAATGAGATCTGTTAACCCATCAAATGGACTGCTACATCACCTGACTGGCCATGTCCCTTATGCCACGTATCTATACAAAATCAGAAGACAGGTAACGAAAGCTGCGCCTGGGAGAGTGTGGGCACACGCTTTATGAGGATGCAGTGGGTAATGGACGTCAGGTATTAAGGATATTGGATCCCAAAGCTGCACTAAGGAGCCGCTGCAGTATTCAGGAAGACCAATGAACGCTTCACGAGGTATTCAATCGTAAGTCATCAGGCTGCCATCAAGGCTAGACAACGTACTCTGGATATGGAAAGAAGATAATTGAGCTCAGTGACCACCGAGTGTAATGCTGCTCAAAGAACCTACGCTGAAATGCCAAAGAAACTGCTATAGGCATGCGCATAGGCAATACAGATATATTTAAAAAGGCAGAATACGGCGCTGCGGTCTGCAACGCCCGTACAAGAAAAGTGTCTGGAGCAGTTGTTAGATCGGTTACTGCTGCAACAACGGCAGGATATAAGATTTCAGTTAGTTTGAAAGCGGTGTTATAGTCGGTGCATGAGCGACGGGATACAGCATCTCCGAGGTAGTGATGAAGTGAGAATTTTCCTTTACGAGCATTTAACGAGTGTACCGTGAATATCAGGATTCCAGTAAAATATCAGATCTCCGACATCGGTGCGGCCGGAAAGAGGTTCTCCAAGAACGGGACCAACAACAACTCAAGACAATCGTTCAAGGTGACAGAAGTGCAAACCTTCCGCAAATTGCTGCAGATTTCAGTGCTGGTCCATCAACAAGTGAGCGCGTACGAACCATTCAACGAAACATCATCGATATTGGCTATCCGAGTTGAAAGCCCACTCGTGTACCCTTAATGACTGCACGACACAAATCCTATCAACGTCGACATTGGAGTGTTTATGACTGGAAACATGTTGTCTGGTCTGAAGAGACTCGTTCTAAATTGTATCTATGGTATGGACGTGTACGGGCATAGAGACAACCTCGTCAATCCATGGACCCTGCATGTCAGCAGATGAATGTTCAAGCTGGTGGAGGCTCTGTAATGGTGCGGGGCATGTGCAGTTGGAGAGATGTTGGACCCCTGACACGTCTAGATACGATTCTGACAGATAACACGTACGTAAACATCCTCTCTGATCACCTTCATCCATTCATGTGCATTGTGCATTCCGATGGACTCGGGCAATTTCAGCAGGACAATGCAATACCCCACACGTCCAGAACTGCTACATAGTGGCTCCGGGAAGACTATTCTGAGTTTAAACACTTCCACTGTCCACCAAACTCCCCAGACATGAACATTACTGAGTATATCTGGGATGCCTTGCAACGTGCTGTTCAGAAGAGATCTCCACCCCCTCGCACTCTTACGGATTTATTGACAGCCCTGCAGGATTCATGGTGTCAGTTCCCTCCAGCACTACTTCAGACGTTAGTCGAGTCCATGCCATTTCGTCTTACAGCACTTCTGTGTGTTTGCTGGGGCCCTACACGACATTAGGCAGGTGTACCAGTTTCTTTGGCTCTTCAGTGTAGATTGCGTTGCTGCAAGTGATCATGGAATTGTGGACTTTCAGATGTAACAGTGATGGGTGGAATTACTTGCAGTAATGGTAACGTTTCTGACATGTTGCCCTACGCCCAAGGAATCCAGCAGACTATGGCTGTTGACCGGAGTAGTATGAGGACGGATCCAGTACCGGAACAACCGTCTACAAATTAAATGCACCAAAATAAATGAACAATCTGAGAACAAATTCTGTAGTGTTTGTAGGAGATTATTAACTGGGTAATTGGTAAAGGGTTTAATGTAGTTTTGTAGTAGTAGTATTAGAAATAAATAATTAATGCATAATTTATTATTATGCAAGGAAACGTTATTTGTGTAAATAAATCACTACCTTATCTGGTTTCAAGTACAGAGGAAGAACGGACTGCCATTCCTCGACAGATATTCAGTCGCCTCACTGAAAGTCCCCCCAGCAGAGTTCAGGCCGCCGTATGATATGTAGAGGTGCAGGGTGGACATCCCCACCTTAACGTCCATTAATAGATGTCCGGATAAATTTTGTCAGATAGTTTATATTACCTTACTGCATGCAATCTACAGGGACTGAATTGTTAACTACAGCTTGTACAGAAACTAGACTGTAGTTATAAGAGACGAAGAAGGAGAAAGAGAGTAATTCGTCGAGAATCGAGGTTATTTGATTATGAAATGAGACCCTAAAAGTAGCAGATGAATTATACTACATAGTCAGTAAAATAGCGGACGACGGCAGAAGTAATTCAGAATGCGAATCAAGAGACTTTTTTCCCCAAATTCTGAATGCTAGTTGGTGTTTACAGGAACGCAGCCAGTCGTCATTTACTACCACGCTCGATAGGATGGTGAGCAGTCGAAGACTTACATTTACTACTCACGTAGTATAATTCGTTAGCGGCTGAAGTGTTTCGCGTATGCATCGAGAGAGTAACATCAAGATCTGGGCTGCTTATATCAAGTGTCCCGAGTCTATTGATGAAATCATCGCTTAGTTAGATTTGGTGTGGTCTCACTTTTCCCACGTCGTTCGTAGACTCATGGCACTCATCGGTGACAAATTTCAGGCAGACATCCGGTCTGCCTATATTTCAGCATGCTGTATCCTCAGTCTGTTTAACGAAGGATATTTTTTTAACATCCTGACCGGATAGCCATGAGAAGCTCACTTTTTTCCTTGTTGCCGAAGTATTTATGGGGAGTTTTGAAAAGATATTTCAGGATGTAACACTTATATCGATCAAAAGTAGGTTTATATTACGTAACTGTGTATCTGCAACTATGGGGTTTGTCTTCTGTATTAGTTGAAGACATTGATTTTGCGACAGGAAACTTCGAGTTTTGTAATGTATATATGAAAAAAGCTAAATGATTTGTTAAAACAATAAATTTTTATAATATGTGTATGTTTATAAGAAAGACAATGTTTATTGAAAGCTGGGTCACGCGTAGGGCACTATAGATACAAAAGGCGTAGGGAAGTCCCACCGCAACGGAAGAGGCATGGCGCTATGTAAAAGGTGTTTTCGGCGGTCGAACTGAGCGGCTCCTTGGCGTGAACGGTACGCAGTCTGTGGCTACCCGTAGCACGGTACACTTTGACGGTGTTAAGAGAGGCAATTGGAAGCTGCTTTGCAAAGGATTTTTGCCTCGGATGTGGCTATTATTTGATATTCTCGGCAAGAAAGGAATGGTTCTAATATGTTGAAAATCCGACGCCAAGAAGAAATTTTATAGAGCATTCGAACATTAAGAGCAGTGAGTACAGGTAGTCGCCATGTCGCTGCGACCAAAACTTCGTCACTGCTTTACTAACTTCATACATGCAGCTATGTATATGGGCATGGACCAGTTAGTTTGTGTGTGTGGTTTTAATAATAATCCGAATACTATAAATCTGTGTCCAGAACCATGTCCAAATTTATTTCTGCACTTCATGCAGTAACATTTCAGTATTGGTTTAAGTAATGATCTTGAGTGTACTTGTTATTTGTATGAGCTTGGCGCAAATTTGTTTTCCATAATTACTGGTGTGTGCGTTATTATAACTGCTGCTACACACAGCTCAGAGTGGCCTGTGTCAGTTTTTATCCTGTACGCTTCTCAAAGGGAAATAGCAACGAAAGTAACTTTAATAACCAATGTTCAATTTTCTTAAACATATATTTCCAAATTAATGCGCCTAACTGCGCCGGCGATCGTTCATTTTTTCATTCACATATTATTTTTACCATTTACATTAACTCCCAAGGTTAAAGTCCGTTTAGTTTTTCTGTTAATTTCACCATATTCAAAATTACAGTCCCATACCTTTGTCCATTAGGTACGAGGTGGGGCTAGAAAAAAACCGGACTAGTACTGGTGAAACAATAAAACGAATGCAATAAGGCTGAAAGTCGCGTAGCCTGTCATGTGACTCTCGCTCCGCCTACTGCTCGACTTTCATCTGCCTCCTGCACTCAGTCTGCCCGTGGCGTCTGTTTTAAGTAGTTGACGTTTTGTCTGTGCGTCGGAAAATGTTGAGTGTACAGAAAGAACAGCGTGTTAACATCAAATTTTGTTTCAAACTAGGAAAATCTGCAAGTGAAACGTTTGTAATGTTACAACAAGTGTACGGCGATGATTGTTTATCGCGAACACAAGTGTTTGAGTGGATTAAACGATTTAAAGATGGCCGCGAAGACACCAGAGATGACACTCGCACTGGCAGACCATTGTGAGCAAAAACTGATGCAAACATTGAAAAAATCGGTAAACTTGTTCGACAAGATCGCCGTTTGACAATCAGAGCAGTGTCTGAGTTAACAGGAGTTGACAAGAAAAGTGTCGAACAAGTTTACTGATTTTTTCAATGTTTGCATCAGTTTTTGCTGACAATGGTCTGCCAGTGCGAGTGTCATCACTGGTGTCTTCGCGGCCATCTTTAAATCGTTTAAACCACTCAAACACTTGTGTTCGCGATAAACAATCATCGCCGTACACTTGTTGTAACATTACAAACGTTTCACTTGCAGATTTTCCTAGTTTGAAACAAAATTTGATGTTAACACGCTGTTCTTTCTGTACACTCAACATTTTCCGACGCACAGACAAAACGTCAACTACTTAAAACAGACGCCACGGGCAGACTGAGTGCAGGAGGCAGATGAAACTCGAGCAGTAGGCGGAGTGAGAGTCACGTGACAGGCCACGCGACTTTCAGCCTTATTCCATTCGTTTTATTGTTTCACCAGTACTAGTCCGGTTTTTTTCTAGCCACACCTCGTACATGGGTGGTCAAAAATTGAAATCCTCTCAGAGGTTTACGTTAGCTTTTTTCATGGTACACTTGTGCAAAATATGTGGCAAGTTAGTGTTATATGTGGCTTTTCTCATGACAGGACTAAAGGTTAGGTTGTTAGGGAAGAGTGACGTATAACAACAGGTTAGTGTTATACGTAGCGACCGTGACAGGACATTCATATGTTTTACTCTCTAAGGCCGGCCGGAGTGGCCGAGCGGTTAACGGCGCTACAGTCTGGAACCGCACGACCGCTACGGTCGCAGGTTCGAATCCTGCCTCGGGCATGGATGTGTGTGATGTCCTTAGGTTAGTTAGGTTTAAGTATTTCTAAGTTCTAGGGGACTTATGACCACAGCAGTTGAGTCCCATAGTGCTCAGAGCCATTTGAACCATTTTTTACTCTCTAAAATACAGTTCATAACGTAAATATTGGGTGTAAAACAATTGTAAGACGAGTACTGAATGTCCAGCGGCGCGAACTTTCAATAGATCTGGCAAAATAATTAACAGAAAACTTTACAGTTCTTTAAAAGGTAAAATATAAAGTATTAAAAAAATTAAAATGGATACAAAGACGACAGTACGTCAGAAGGAGCGAGACGGAAAAGTACCTAGTGTACTAGGTGGCAGTAGTTCACTAGACGAGAACGCCGATGACGCCATGGGATGGCAACAGGCTTTCGTTGAGTACCATGCTCACGGCAACAATCAAATTCAAATGATAAGCTCGTCGCAAAGAAAACAAAGTCTGGAGGACGACACGAATGGAGACAGTTGTTATGTTAATGAATGATGATTGAGTTCAATTCATCGAAAGTAGAAAGTGAAACGAGCGAAACACAAGAATTAGAATTTGAATATGAGGACACCTTAGAACAAGAAGGCGAAAAACAACTGAGCATGAATGATTTGTTAAAAATGTTGTCTGCACAAATTGCAGCGCAAGGTAGTAACATTAACAACCAAATTAAAACACAAGGTGTTAAAATCAGTAAACAGATCGAAAAACTAGACTCAAAAGTAGGTGTTGTGAGTAATGCAAACAAAGACTTAAAAACTGAGATAGACGCGATCAATACCAATGTTGCCAGTATGCAGAGACAGATTAATGACATCAACGATAGGTTCGACACCGAAATAATGAAAGTTCAAGACACTGAAGAACAACAAAAGTTGATGAAAAAGTTTTCGGCCTCAAAACGGAATTAGTAAACAGATGTAAAACCGAAATTTCTCAATTGAGACAAACGATGAATGATTCCGAAAAGGAACTGAGTAGCAAGTGGCAACATGCGAAAAGAAGTGTTAGCAGAACACTTCCCAGATTGAAAGTAAAGTGAACGACCTTGAACGGCAGACAGAATAATTTGTAGTAAATTGCTAGAGGGTGAAGAACGATTCGATCCAGCAAAGAAGTATAATGGATGGCAGCCATTATATTTTTAAAAAACTAAAAGGTATTTTCCTGATTACGTAACGGACCAGAAAAAGTACGATGTTGTTATTATTGCATTAGCTGGCGATGCAGAAAGATGGGGCCTAAATTTGGATACAGAACAAATGTCATTTAGTGAATTTAAATAGAAATTTATAAATACTGGATGGAGCAATAACAGGAGTGACTATGGCGGGAATTTATCATGGTTAAGTTATATGACAACAGAGGCGGAAACTCAATGAAAGAGTTTTCAAATGTAGTATCGGAAACTGACATACTTAAGAAACAGACGAACGGAATCCGAAATAGTGTGGTATCTATTGAAAAAGCTCCCGGAGGACTCAAAACGTTACATGCAAAGTAAACACAAAAGCTTCTCATCTCTTTTGGAAAGAGTAGAAGATGAGGACCACTGGAGACAACCGAAATAAGGATAATCACGAGAATAACGAACAGAATGAGAACTAACGTTACCACGTAAATGTGATGCAAAGAGGTAGAGGCAGAGGTAGCAGTAACATGTCATTTCGCAGTAGAGGATGTGCACCACTAGTCTATCAAAACCGAAATGACACGGAAAACTATTGCCCACGTGTTTTACAGACCAGATTTGCATGCACAAATATTACCGGCCCAAATTAAGTAAATCATACCAGCTAAGGCAAAGTGAATTTAAGACATAAGCAAACGGTAGAGCTGGATCACAAGGCGGTGCGCCCAGAACAACAGGTGTGGGCATGAATGAGTCACATACGAGAGATTATGTTGCACGTGACAGCATGTGAACTAAGCTACAGCGTGCATTGAACAAGGTGGAGCAATCAGCTGTCCATCTTGCGGCTGCAGTAGCGGCAATAGGAAGAGATGACGTCGTAAGGGAATTCAGTGGACCTGTTTCGGTGGGAATTATCACCGAAATCAAAAAGGAATCGGACACGTTATTAAGTAAAAGCGAAAAGACAGATAATTTGTTTGAAAAGAAGTCTTCAGGGATCGCAGAATGGCGTGACGATTTGTTTCCCACTACAAGTGGCCAGAGAATTAATAAAAGGGGGAAGCGAAAGGACAAACGTTGAAAAGAGGGCGTTATCCGAAAATGAAAAGGAGATGAAAGTAGCTAGTGCTGCGCAAGGTGCGCGAGCAGCGATTTCAGAGGAAGTGGTGCTAAGGGAGAGAAAGGCGCCGCTCAAAGCATGCGAGCTGCCTATGTTAGAGAAATTGGTGCTAGAAACAGAAAAACTGTCAGTATAAATAGGAATCTGGAGGAGGATGAAATACTCGATAGTGTGGATGAGGCGATCCTGGCTGACGAAAGACTCATACAATTAAATATTGTTGATGGTCATGAGAATGTAGATTCAGATGAATATATGCGAACCACTGAAATACAAGACGATTATACTAAATATGAAGTTAAAGTTGACATCACCAAAAGTAATATTGAAGAAACGCCGGTGACTGAAGATGAAATAGAAATTTTCGGAAAAAATCGAAATTTTGAAAATACGAAAACTGATGAAAGGTCAAAAAAGGAGTGTGCTCGTTGTCTAAGAGTAACGTTCATGTTAGAATCAGACAGTGAACATGAAATAAATGATAGTTCCGATGAATAATATGTAGAAATAGAGGAAAGGGAACAAAGTATAATGGAACATGTATCTGAAAAGCAAAATGAATTTTTGTCCAAGAAAAATCCGGCAGTAAATACCGAACCAAGAAAGAAAGAACCACCAGATGATACGATACAGTGGCAAGAGTTGACAAGACTTGTGAAAGACGCAGAAATTGGGAAACCAAAGAAGCCACCAGACATAGGTGATTGGCAGTAAACAACATATCTGGGAGCCCTATATGCGTGAACTAGGTAGATTGTGTCGAACTTACTGCCACCACAGTAATAAGGCATGGGGCAGGTTTATTGCAGACTTTGAAATGTAATGAATACCCTCCACCATGAAAGTACAGGATTTACACCCAAGGAAATTCTACTTAATCATAAGAGCAAAAGTACAGTTGAAGAAACCTAACAATTTCCACCCTATGTAAAGCTAGACCTGAGGGGAAAAAAGACTTAGTAAGAAAAAGAATGAAAGAAAAAGCGGAAGCCAGATCTAAAAGTTACAATAAGGGCCTTAAAGTAGCCAAATTCAAAATTGGTGATTTTGTTCTAGTAAACAATCACGAAAAGCTAGTGACAGAAACCAGGAAATTTCTAAGTTCAAATATATTTATAAGTGTTCCTTTGAAGTGCAAAGAACTGTGCACAATAACGCCTATTATTTTGTTTATCCTAAGCCAACGAAGCCATTAGGTGTTTATAATATTGTAGATTTAAAACCTTACATCTATAGAAATGAGTAATATGAGGTAAAATGTAAAAGTGTATATGGAATTAATCAAATAGTATTTTACTCTGTGTGTTCTACTGTTATGAAGTGTCATTACAGTGACTCCAACAATGGCCTTCTTGAAAGCTACCTGGTAATCCCTATCTTAGTTACATATTTCGGTGTAAATATGGAGAACTGTATCCTAGCACACAACTTTGAAATTAATTTCTGAATTCATGAGAATTGTATTCTCATGCTGTCAGATGGGTGTAATACAACCAAATATATAATTTTTTACAAGCTGGACTCATGTGTAGAATAGTATAAATATATTGTAACACCCCACCCGTCACTTATCTGGTTTTGGCGTGTGTTCACCCCAGCTAATTGACTAACAGATCAACAGAGAGTGCAAAACTGCCGCAATATCGGACAACACAAAGCAAGTAATAAAGCCCTGTGACCCCTGATTGAACTGTGGTGGCAGTGTTGACATTAATTGATTCAGAATTATCACTTTTAATTAAAAAGGGGTGCACATTGATGTTATATGCAGCTATTGAACACCAAACGCAAATGTTGAACATAAAATTAATTAAGAAAGTGACTTGGGATTTCAACTACTTGATTGAAAACAGATGCAGTCGATTATCACAAATTTATTTTAACTCACGACCTTCAATCATCACATTACATGACTCTCCTACCAGGCAGTGGTAATAAATTGCGTTTGCGTGGAGTAAAGCTCGATAACTCAAAAGTAATTCCTATCGACTGACCCAGGAGTAACGCGAAGTGTGAGAAGAATTCTACAGTACACGGCCCATGAAACCCTCGTGGAAACTTTGCCAACGTGATCCAACAAATTAATCAGTGGCCGGAGCGGGCGCAATATCGCCGAATACAGCGTGGCGGAGCGGCGTCGTTGTGTGGACGTTGGCTGACATCGTGGTGCTGCAAGGCTGCGCTCGTCTATTCACTCCTAGCTATCTTCCTCGGTACATAGCTGAACCAAAACTTTCTATCTCCAAGCTCAATCGTTCCATTTGCTAAGTCCTAAACTGCAGAGATGCTCACTCTTTCTCAGGCAAGCTGAGTAAAGAACGCCACGTCAGCACTCTACGCAAGCTGGGAACGGAAGACATCTACTGAGACTTCTGCCAGTCCGCTCTTTGCCTCGGTTTCCCCTCCAGCAAAATCTCTTACGCCAATTGCAGTGCAAGTCACGTTAATTATGCGTCGCTTCCCAGCACCGACCAATGCATGCTCTGGGAAGTGAACAGATTCCCACAAAATTTCCCTTCCTCTCAACTTCTTCTATTTAGCTCCCCCCAGGCCACCCATCAAGGTTAGCGTCTGCACAAACACCAAGTTTTCCGGAATTCTGACTCCCAGGAGAGTACTTCAAATTCCTTGGTCCTACGTTCCCATCGGAGGCTGGCGTATTTCAAGCTGTCGCTCTTCACCTGATTTACTTCAGGCTCTGCAGACCGTGAATTCAGCGTGAAGTTGCTATAGTCACCAACACGCATATTTTGACCTCTGTTGACCGCTCCTCCGTAGCTTTGCGCGGCTTTCTCGCATGTTTCACAGAAAACGAGACGACGGACATTTATCAACAGTCATACAAGTTCTCTGTCTGTTTCCTGGTATACCAGCATGGAGTCGGGATCAAGCACCCACTCACTGTCACTCATCTTAAGGCAGCTAGAGGCCGCGTACCGTTACTGCTTTCTCAGAGCTTGAGCCACGCTAAGCTGCCTATTGTCGCTTCCCTTAGCCACTCCCCCGGCTGGCCACGCTCAACTCTAAATGCTTCCCTGGGGTCAACTAGCGTCCAGTAAATCGACTCGTTGCCACAAAGTTTTCATGTCATGTGACTTACTTTAAAACCAGTCACTTTGTTCAGCCCTACTGCTCACCCAACATGAGTTAGGTGATCTTTAATGACTTCATGTAAGGGGCATAGTTCTTGCCGTCTTACAATATATATATATATATATATATATATATATATATATATATATATATATATATAAGATGAGTGACAGTGAGTGGGTGCTTGATCCCAACTCCATGCTGGTATACCAGGAAACAGACAGAGAACTTGTATGACTGTTGATAAATGTCCGTCGTCCCGTTTTCTGTGAAACATGCGAGAAAGCCGCGCAAAGCTACGGAGGAGCGGTCAACAGAGGTCAAAATATGCGTGTTGGTGACTATAGTATTAAACAGAAAAAAAATCATGAATTACTGTTGCATTCAGAATATATATATATATATATATATATATATATATATATATATATATATATATATATATATATATATATATATATTCTGAATGCAACAGTAATTCATGATTTTTTTTCTTTTTAATACTTGATGAAACAGTTTTTACATAAACAGTTGTGTGAAATGTTTGTTGTGTAATGTATTTGCAAAAAAATTTTTTTTCACGCCACACTATTTTGAACTGTTCTGGATATTTCATTGATGAATCTCTGTTGGGAAACCTCAATGAGACATGAGGCATCTGTAACACTTATACCAATCAACTGTGTATCTGCAATTATGGAGTGTGTGTTTTGTGTTAGTTAAAGTCAATGATTTTGCGACAGGAAATTTAGAGTTTTGTAATGTATATATGAAAAAAGCTAAATAATTTGTTAAAATAATAAATTTTTATAATATGTGTATGTTTATAGGAAAGACAATGTTTATTGGAAGCTGGTTCACGCTTAGGGCACTTGTATTTGTAACATATATAAAAGGCATAGGGAAGTCCCTCTGCAACAGAAGCATGGCGCGATGTAGAAGGTGGCTTTGGCCGTCGAACTGGACGGATCCATGGTGTGAAAGGTACGCAGTATGTGGCTATCCATAGCACGGTACACTTTGATGGTGTTAATAGAGGTAATTGGAAGCTGCTTTGCAAAGGATTTTTGCCTTGGATGTGGATCTGACTATTATTTGATATTCTTGGCAAAAAAGAAATGCCTCTAATATGTTGAAAATCAGATACCAAGAATAAATTTTATAGAACATTCGAACATCAGGAGTCGTGAGTACAGTTATCTGCCATGTCGCTTGCCACCAAAACTTTGCCACTGCTTTACTAACTTAATACATGCAGCTATGTCTATGGGCATGTTATAAATCTGTGACCGGAACTATTTCTTCTATACTGATCACGAACCTATGCAGGGTCCTCTCCTAAGTGCTACTAAAACTGAGCATCCTGTTTGTGAAGAATTCTTGCATTCAAGTGTTTCAAAGTTTTTTTTGTCAAATGTAAAAGGAGTAGCGAAAGTTGAAGTTAAACCCATGAAAGTGAAGTTAGATAGAATTTTGCTAAAGTACTCTTAGTTTGTTGCAAAGTATAATTTTGCAGGAATATAGTGCCAGATTGTGTAAATGTTACTGTCGAAAATACCTGCTTTACAGGTGGAAAAAAGACGAGTATGTTAAGCTCATTTTAAAAATAGTATTGTTTTGATTTCTGTCATGATTGGTTCCTTTTTCGAAGTTAATTGAGCTCAGTATTGAATTTTTTGTCTTGCAAAGTAAATTTTGAACTACTCCAAGTGAAGTGAAGGATTGGCTTTTCTTGAATTAGTCCTTTCTATTGAAATAATCATACAGCATTACTAGTGACACTATACTAGTTTATGGGTCCCCAGCATGTTCTCCACATAATAGAAAGATAATTGGACTTATATTGCTGCTAAGGAAAACTGATTATGTACTGGATTATAGACAGAGTATTTATGATATTATTTATCTTTATTTGTGTTTTTTGTGTTAGCTAAGATAGAAGCCCCTCATGCCCAAATTTAGTTCTACACTTCATGCAGTAACATCTCAGTATTGGTTTAAGTAATGATCTTAAGTGTAGTTGTTATTAGTATGAGCTTGGCGCAAATTTGCTTTCGGTAATTACTGGTGTGTGCGCTATTGATAACTACTGCTACACATAGCTCAGAGTGGCCTGTGTCAGTTTGTATCCTGTACGATTCTCAAAGGGAAATAGCAACGAAAGTAACTTTAATACCAGTGTTCAATTTCTTAAACATATATTTCCAAATTAATGTGCCTAATCGCGCTGGCGACCATTCATTTTTTTCATTCACGTATGATTTTTACCACTTTCATTAACTCCCAGGGTTAAAGTCCATTTAGTTTTTCTGTTAATTTCACCATATTCAAAATTATAGTCTGATACCTTTGTCCATTAGACACATGGGTGGTCAAAAATACAAATCCTCTCACAGAATAACATTAGCTTGTTTCACGGTACACTTGTGCAACATACGTAGCAAGTTAGTGTTATACGTGGCTTTTCCCGTGACAGGACTAAAGGTTAGATTCTTAGGGCAGAGTGATGTATAACAAGATGCTAGTGTCATAAGGAGTTAACAACCTAAAGCCAATACATTTTCTGCATATTTATGACACTTTCATTGTGTAGCTCCATAGAAAGGCCAGATTAATGAATTTTTTGCAGAATCCCAGCTTCTTTGTAAGAACATCCAGCTTAACATAGAAATAGAAATTTATGTTTTTTTTCCATTGCTGGACGTTGTGCTTAGACCAAAGAATGCTGATTGCTGGGTCATTCTGTTTATCGTAAGCCCACTCACATGGTTTTGTATTTACGATCTTCAAGTTTTTCTCACCTGCCGCAATCTATTCGTGTACTTATGACATTTGTACTTAGAGTATACAGTGTTCCCGACTCTGAGAACTCGCCCAAGGAAGTCTTTCATCTAACAGCAATGTTCAAGAAAAATGGTTAGCCTATGTCACACGCAGATTATCGAAGTGCTGTCAATTAACACAAAAAATATGTTTTGTGAAGATGATGCCCCACAGCTCGTGTATTTATAAAATGTTTTACGTGATTGCCAAGAGCTGATAGTAAATACTTCTTTATTACAACCAGATTGAGGCCTCAAACCAGCATCAGATATCTTGAGACATTTATAACAGCTTACATGGCTGTATAAAGGCAATGGCTTCAATTGGCATAAAATCTATCAGAATCCAGTGGTGACAAGTAGTAAAATATATTGCACTATTAGTAATAAAATGTACCAAACACTATTAAACTTGAGGGTGACAAAATTTAACCTCCTTTGACATAAATTTTATTTGTTTTATGGATTTGCAGCTCTCGAATTTTTCCATATTTGCAGTTAAAATTATTAGTATTCCTCTACTTAGATCAGTTACAAGCTAAAATATGTTTACTTTTTACTGTTTTTCAATAAACAAAACCAACTTGTGATGGAACAGAGGAGCCGAAACATGTTTGAGTAACAAGATAAAATAGTGTTTTTCACAAAACAGCGGAATGTATATCCAATGTATTTGCTTTATTCTCGGCTATCCAGCCAAGTGCAGTCGTCCATGAAAGACCATATATCGAGAGCTTACAATGCCGCCATCGTCAAGTAATATCTACAGAATCAGCGTTTTTCCCACATCATGATGTAATTAATTTTGATAGTCATTCATATACACTCCTGGAAATTGAAATAAGAACACCGTGAATTCATTGTCCCAGGAAGGGGAAACTTTATTGACACATTCCTGGGGTCAGATACATCACATGATCACACTGACAGAACCACAGGCACATAGACACAGGCAACAGAGCATGCACAATGTCGGCACTAGTACAGTGTATATCCACCTTTCGCAGCAATGCAGGCTGCTATTCTCCCATGGAGACGATCGTAGAGATGCTGGATGTAGTCCTGTGGAACGGCTTGCCATGCCATTTCCACCTGGCGCCTCAGTTGGACCAGCGTTCGTGCTGGACGTGCAGACCGCGTGAGACGACGCTTCATCCAGTCCCAAACATGCTCAATGGGCGACAGATCCGGAGATCTTGCTGGCCAGGGTAGTTGACTTACACCTTCTAGAGCACGTTGGGTGGCACGGGATACATGCGGACGTGCATTGTCCTGTTGGAACAGCAAGTTCCCTTGCCGGTCTAGGAATGGTAGAACGATGGGTTCGATGACGGTTTGGATGTACCGTGCACTATTCAGTGTCCCCTCGACGATCACCAGTGGTGTACGGCCAGTGTAGGAGATCGCTCCACACATCATGATGCCGGGTGTTGGCCCTGTGTGCCTCGGTCATATGCAGTCCTGATTGTGGCGCTCACCTGCACGGCGCCAAACACGCATACGACCATCATTGGCACCAAGGCAGAAGCGACTCTCATCGCTGAAGACGACACGTTTCCATTCGCCCCTCCATTCACGCCTGTCGCGACACCACTGGAGGCGGGCTGCACGATGTTGGGGCGTGAGCGGAAGACGGCCTAACGGTGTGCGGGACCGTAGCCCAGCTTCATGGAGACGGTTGCGAATGGTCCTCGCCGATACCCCAGGAGCAACAGTGTCCCTAATTTGCTGGGAAGTGGCGGTGCGGTCCCCTACGGCACTGCGTAGGATCCTACGGTCTTGGCGTGCATCCGTGCGTCGCTGCGGTCCGGTCCCAGGTCGACGGGCACGTGCACCTTCCGCCGACCACTGGCGACAACATCGATGTACTGTGGAGACCTCACGCACCACGTGTTGAGCAATTCGGCGGTACGTCCACCCGGCCTCCCGCATGCCCACTATACGCCCTCGCTCAAAGTCCGTCAACTGCACATACGGTTCACGTCCACGCTGTCGCGGCATGCTACCAGTGTTAAAGACTGCGATGGAGCTCCGTATGCCACGGCAAACTGGCTGACACTGACGGCGGCGGTGCACAAATGCTGCGCAGCTAGCGCCATTCGACGGCCAACACCGCGGTTCCTGGTGTGTCAATGTGTTCTTTTTTCCATTTCCAGGAGTGTATTTCATTACATAATTTTACAAGCGTACAGCGCTGGTATATTTTGACATAAAATTTTTTGTCCAAAATTATCAAATGTGTTGCAGTACAGTTGAAGGTTACAAAGATGGATGCTTTCGTATATTTTGCGTAGCAGAAGAAGAGGCAGTTAGTAGTAGTAGAATGGGGTTAAGTTCGCTATAATTACAGAAAAAGTTTTAGCTTGATTGCTTTTAAACTTCGCCAGCTACAATTTTTAGAATGGAATCAACAGTGGAACATGACCTCTGGACCATATATTTAAGAGACCTTACATTGATTGTTATTTATATTAAATTCTAGGAACTTGCTGTATCTACAGTATTTAATGCATGTAATCAAGTGCTAGTTGGCATATAAACTTGTACTACTGTAGTAGGCATGGGCTTTGTGTCTATCTTGGCCACAATAATGCGTTCACTATGCTGTTTGTAGTAGCTAACCCGCACTCCTATTTTTTTATTCATTATTAAACCTACTCCTGCATTACCCCTATTTGATTTTGTATTTATAACCCTGTATTCACCTGACCAAAAGTCTTGTTCCTCCTGCCACCGAACTTCACTAATTCCCACTATATCTAACTTTAACCTATCCATTTCCCTTTTTAAATTTTCTAACCTACCTGCCCGATTAAGGGATCTGACATTCCACGCTCAGATCCGTAGAATGCCAGTTTTCTTTCTCCTGATAACGACGTCCTCTTGAGTAGTCCCCGCCCGGAGATCCGAATGGGGGACTATTTTACCTCCGGAATATTTTACCCAAGAGGACGCCATCATCATTTAATCATACAGTAAAGCTGCATGTCCTCGGGAAAAAGAAATTATTCAGGTAGTGAAGGGAGACGAAAATTTAATAGTCATGGGTGACTGGAATTCGTCAGTAGGAAAAGGGAGAGAAGGAAACATAGTAGGTGAATATGGAGTGGGGGGAAGAAATGAAAGAGGAAGCCGCCTTGTAGAATTTTGCACAGAGCATAACTTAATCATAGCTAACACTTGGTTCAAGAATCATAAAAGAAGGTTGTACACCTGGAAGAATCCTGGAGAGGTATCAGATAGATTATATAATGGTAAGACAGAGATTTAGGAACCAGGTTTTAAATTGTAAGACATTTCCAGGGGCAGATGTGGATTCTGACCACAATCTATTGGTTATGAACTGCAGATTGAAACTGAAGAAACTGCAAAAAGGTGGGAATTTAAGGAGATGGGACCTGGATAAACTGAAAGAACCAGAGGTTGTAGAGAGTTTCAGGGAGAGCATAAGGGAACAATTGACAGGAATGGGGGAAAGAAATACAGTAGAAGAAGAATGGGTAGCTCTGAGGGATGAAGTAGTGAAGGCAGCAGAGGATCAAGTAGGTAAAAAGACGAGGGCTAATAGAAATCCTTGGGTAACAGAAGAAATATTGAATTTAATTGATGAAAGGAGAAAATATAAAAATGCAGTTAATGAAGCAGGCAAAAGGGAATACAAACTTCTCAAAAATGAGATCGACAGGAAGTGCAAAATGGCTAAGCAGGGATGGCTAGAGGACAAATGTAAGGATGTAGAGGCTTGTCTCACTAGGGGTAAGATAGATACTGCCTACAGGAAAATTAAAGAGACCTTTGGAGAGAAGAGAACCATTTGTATGAATATCAAGAGCTCAGATGGCAACCCAGTTCTAAGCAAAGAAGGGAAGGCAGAAAGGTGGAAGGAGTATATAGAGGGTTTATACAAGGGCGATGTACTTGAGGACAGTATTATGGAAATGGAAGAGGATGTAGATGAAGATGAAATGGGAGATAAGATACTGCGTGAAGAGTTTGACAGAGCACTGAAAGACCTGAGTCGAAACAAGGCCCCAGGAGTAGACAACATTCCATTAGAACTACTGATGGCCTTGGGAGAGCCAGTCATGACAAAACTCTACCATCTGGTGAGCAAGATGTATGAGACAGGCGAAATACCCACAGACTTCAAGAAGAATATAATAATTCCAATACCAAAGAAAGCAGGTGTTGACAGATGTGAAAATTACCGAACTATCAGTTTAATAAGTCACAGCTGCAAAATACTAACGCGAATTCTTTACAGACGAATGGAAAAACTGGTAGAAGCGGACCTCGGGGAAGATCAGTTTGGATTCCGTAGAAATGTTGGAACACGTGAGGCAATACTAACCTTACGACTTATCTTAGAAGAAAGATTAAGAAAAGGCAAACCTACGTTTCTAGCATTTGTAGACTTAGAGAAAGCTTTTGACAACGTTAACTGGAATACTCTCTTTCAAATTCTGAAGGTGGCAGGGGTAAAATACAGGGAGCGAAAGGCTATTTACAATTTGTACAGAAACCAGATGGCAGTTATAAGAGTCGAGGGGCATGAAAGGAAAGCAGTGGTTGGGAAAGGAGTGAGACAGGGTTGTAGCCTCTCCCCGATGTTATTCAATCTGTATATTGAGCAAGCAGTAAAGGAAACAAAAGAAAAATTCGGAGTAGGTATTAAAATTCATGGAAAGGAAGTAAAAACTTTGAGGTTCACCGATGACATTGTAATTCTGTCAGAGACAGCAAAGGACTTGGAAGAGCAGTTGAACGGAATGGACAGTGTCTTGAAAGGAGGATATAAGATGAACATCAACAAAAGCAAAACGAGGATAATGGAATGTAGTCAGATTAAATCGGGTGATGCTGAGGGGATTAGATTAGGAAATGAGACACTTAAAGTAGTAAAGGAGTTTTGCTACTTAGGGAGTAAAATAACTGATGATGGTCGAAGTAGAGAGGATATAAAATGTAGACTGGCAATGGCAAGGAAAGCGTTTCTGAAGAAGAGAAATTTGTTAACATCGAGTATAGATTTAAGTGTCATTAAGTCGTTTCTGAAAGTATTTGTATGGAGTGTAGCCATGTATGGAAGTGAAACATGTACGATAACCAGTTTGGACAAGAAGAGAATAGAAGCTTTCGAAATGTGGTGCTACAGAAGAATGCTGAAGATAAGGTGGGTAGATCACGTAACTAATGAGGAGGTATTGAATAGGATTGGGGAGAAGAGAAGTTTGTGGCACAACTTGACTAGAAGAAGGGATCGGTTGGTAGGACATGTTTTGAGGCATCAAGGGATCACAAATTTAGCATTGGAGGGCAGCGTGGAGGGTAAAAATCGTAGAGGGAGACCAAGAGATCAATACACTAAGCAGATTCAGAAGGATGTAGGTTGCAGTAGGTACTGGGAGATGAAGAAGCTTGCACAGGATAGAGTAGCATGGAGAGCTGCATCAAACCAGACTGAAGACTACAACAACAACAACAATATAATTAGAATAATCAGAGCACAAACAGAAAGATTTACACGTTTGTTGTTCCTGTGAGTTTTTTAACAATGGAAAGTTAGAGAAATAGCTTGAAGGTGGTTCGATGAAACCTCCGACAGGCACATAATTGTAAACTGCAGAGTAATCATATAGATGTAGCTGTAACTGCTTTGTAATTTAACAATACACACACTGCCAGCTGATGTCAGGACCACAGCAATGAGGTTTGGTTTCCATTTGTGTGTCATAAGTTCCAACTGCTAACCTGAGTCAGCATCCCTCTGTAACGAGAAGATGTAGAGCTGAGAAAGAGAAAATGGTGTTTGTGTTAGATATCAGCAAAGCTTTGAGTGCAGGGTTTTTCAGAAAAGAAAACTAAAAACTCCTCCCGAACAGCCCATGAAGGCCCAACCACCGACCGGCCGCCACGTCATCCTCACCCCACAGGCGTCACTGGATGTGGATACGAAGGAGCATGTGGTCAGCACATTGCTTTTCTGGCTGTATGTCAATTTACAAGACCTGAGCTGCTACTTCTCAATCAAGTAGCTCCTCAGTTTACCTCACTAGGGCTGAGTGCACCCCGCTTGCCAACAGCGCTTGGCAGCTCAGATGGTCACCCATCCAAGTGCTAGCCCAGCCTGACATCTCTTAACGTCGGTGATCTGACAGGAAATGGTGTTACCACTGTGGCAAGGCTGTTGGCTTCAGAAAAGAAAGAAAGAAAGGAGGAAAACAGTGTGAAATTGTTATGTAAAATTATATATGCTTTACGAGGGTTGCCGAGAAAGTAAGTTCTGATCAGTCACGAAATGGACACCACAGTGAAAACTCGATGAAGCTTTGCACAGATGTGTTGGGTAGTATCTTTAGTATGACCGGAGGTCGCATCAAGACGCTCTTTTCAGTTGTGAGCCCACTGTGAGCGAGTGAAGGTGTCTAGAACAACGATGTCTTCCGCCAAGTTGGAGGGCCCACTGGGAGGCTTCGCCTTAATGAATGCAGCCCGCCTAACACAACTGCTACACACTTCCTTCTTCATGGCAATTCTCAGCCGCTCTCTGCAGGGACAGTGAAGATTTTCCTGCAGCCTTTTCAGTGGGACGTGTTGGATCACCCACAACACAGCCCTAATTGTCTCGTCCTATCATCTCTGTTCACATGAAACACTGTATACAAAGACAACACTGCGGCGCAGGCTGCGCGCTATAGACCAGTGTAGAGAATTATCGGAAAGCACAGGCGGCTGCCTTCTATGAAGATAGTGTCGGAAATTTGGTATAACACTTCGACAAATGTATAAGTCGGAGCGGCGACTATGTAGAAAAGTATCTGGAAAGTGTGGCTAACTCCTGCAAATAAAATGTTTCTGATTTTCACTGTGGTTTCCGTTTAGCGACCGATCGGAACTTATTTTATGGACAACCGTCGTATTATGGTTATGTTTATTTGTATGTGTTACATGTTTTACCAAACCACTAGTCTGTATTATCTAAGTAATCCTTGAATGTGTAGAATATAAATGGCTGAGCGTCACTAAGATCGTTGGCGGAAAACCTGAGAGAAATTCAAACAAAAACATTTTATAATATTTATGGAATATCCCATCAGTTCTTCATGGAATACAGACATATTAAACACTTAAGTACACGGTGTTAATGTTCCACAATAATATTTATTTAATAGTTCGTTATGGAGTGGCTTTCGGCCCTTAGACCTAAGAAGCTGAATGCCGATTCATAACGAACTATTAAAAATATATTATTGTGGAATATCAATACAGCCTATTTAGGTTTTTAATAAGAAATATTTTTATATTATTATATAAACTCTGAATTGTTATAGTCCATTAAATTTCGGGCATGCAGCTGCGCAAATAAAATTTCCTCCACTGATATTTCGGCCGCGTATCGTCCGGCCATCTTCAGAGTGAGTCACAAGGCTGACGACAAGATGCCAAGCGTGGCCTTATATGCTCCACCGCGGCGGTACTGCGCATGCGTGTCACAGATGCTGGTCGGCGGCAAAGAAATAAGCTTACACATGAGCCGCCTGTGGCGAAGGCGTACAGACATTCGATTCACTTATCGATGTATGATCGTCGGTGGTGACACCATGCCGACTTCTATGCTGTTTAATTACCCCAAGAGCCGGATTCCATGCTTTGTCCAAATTGAAACCATTGTCTCTATTTATTAAACTATTAGCTAATCTAATTTCTACTGCTTCCTTGAAGACAGATTTCCAAAAGGAAGAGGTGGATGTTAAAATCTTCTCATGACTGTTTTTCGCGGAATGCCCTGTATCAATACAATGTTCGGCCACAGCTGACTTATCTGGCTGTAATAAGCGAGTGTATCTTCGATTCTCCACATATCTCTAATTAACGGTGCGTATTGTTTGACGTATGTACGACTTCTCAAAATTTCCGCAAGGAATCTGATACACATCCGCTTTACGAAGCTGTAAATCGTCCTTCACAGAACCGAATAAAGCTGCAATCTTCGTAGGGGAGGAGGGGGGGGGGGGGGCGGAAGATAACCTTAACACAGTGTTTCTCAAGAATACGGCCTATCTTCGAACTATTGTATTTATAAATAAATAAGATTACTTTAGACCAAAAAAACTACCATTTTTTGTAATATTTTTCTAAATTATTAACATAGAGAAGTAGGGTGAAGGACAACGAATGAGCCGAGTGATGCAAAAGATACAGGGACGGGTCCTTTATGACAGAAGCAGGCAGGAGTTTGCCAGACACGGAGGCTCACCGCTGTGTGTGGGAGAGATACGGGACTTCAGTAACAGCCAGTAGGGCAGTCTTGAAAGCGGGTCGGTGCAGTAGGCCAATGCATTTTATGCTTTTTTGGAGACCTCATCCACAATTACGAGCTAATTCAGCTCGTGGCACGTAGACTGCATGGATTACATTGGTACTCTTCTCTAGACGAAAGACTGCCATTTTCTGCGCGACGTCAAGGAAGGAAAAGCCGTCATTTTGCAAAACTAGCCCCGTAGCTTTGAAGACATACTGGAGAGACAACTTGTTAACTGATTTTAAAGTAGTAGCGATGATTCAGAATAACTGTAGTCAAATAAGGTACCATATTTGCAGCAAATAGATCGTTCTCAAAAGCCATTTGAACTAGTGATTAATTATTTATTATGTGTTTGATATACTGATTGCCCCCACTGCAAACCTTCTTCCAGAATATTTAGCGGGGAATGATATCAAAGCATGTAGGGACCTATCTGGCATCATCTCGCCGAAATCACTGCTGTAAAGACATCATAAGTAAGTGAAATTTCCGACTGCGTATGACAACGACCAGTACAGTTATAAACAATAAACTTAACTGTCTCAACTACCTTTATTTGTCACCGTTGTAGCTTGCTGCTGGGATGTTAATTCTCAGTTTCATTTAGTACTATCTCATTACCAGAATTATACTAAATTTTATTTTTCATCCCATTCATATATATGTGAACTCGCCTTTTCCCACGAAGTCGAGAGTTGCATTTTAGCATTGTTGGCCAAAGCACTGCGTTCAGTTCTCAGTTTAGTGTGACGTGGTGGCACGATCGTGTCAAGCTTTACTCCCCAACGAGTCCGTTTCATCCGCTATGACCGAATGTGAGGGAGAGCGGAGAGCGCTGTAGACAGCGAAAATGTTGGTGGTTGCCACTCGCCCTGTATCCAGGGACAGATAATAATAATTGCTGGAGCTCATCCGAGATCATCCTGCAGACACTTATTTAAAGAGCTAGAGATCTTCACTGTAGCCTCACAATATATATATTCACTTATGAAATTTGTTATTAACAATCCGAACGAATTCAGAAGTAATAGCAGTGTACATGGCTACAACACTAGGAGAAAGGATGATCTTCACTACTCAAGGTTAAATCTAACTTTGGCTCAGAAGGGGGTAAATTATGCTGCCACAAAAGTCTTTGGTCACTTACCTAATAGCATCAAAAGTCTGACAGATAGCCATATAGCATTTAAAAGGAAAATCAAGTAATTTCTTAATGGCAACTCCTTCTACCCATTAGATGAATTTTTGGGTATAGTAAGTGGGTAATTTCCCCAACCCCACCAAAAATTAAATTAAAAATATTAAGTGTCATGTAATATTTTGTGTATTGTAATATCTTGTATAGACAACTTTTATTAACCTCACACGTCCCACATCATTACGAAGTGTCGTATTCATGATCTATGGAACAAGTACTAATCTAATCTAATCTAATGTAATCTAATCTAAATGCTTTTTATCCCGTTTACGATCTCGATAAAGCGGGAACAGAGAGAGCCAGGTCTACAGAAAATGAGTATTTCTGCCGTCAGTCACTTTTGCCTTGACCATGCAGATGTCGTAATATTGCATTTCACTCAATACCATAACTAAAAAGAAGTGCTATTGCCGAAAAATTATTGCAGCCTGAAGGAACCTGCAGTTTTTGAACTAGCACTTGGTGCGGACAGGGTTGTAATTTAAATATCTCAAGTGTTAGCGGACATTACAGATTGAACGGTTTTTGCAGATTAACATAATAAAAAACATGTATCACAATTTACAATCTAAATGTTGTATATTAACTGCTGTCAAGTTAAATAGCATTCCAAGAATACTTCTTCTGATGAACCAATATTATGTGCACATGAATCGCCTTTGTGACTAACAAAGCGAAAAATAAAAATGGCACAAAGAAATATTTAGAATATGACTGACACGGGATTGGTCCATGTTGGCGAACACACAGAAGATGCAAATCACCCCGCTGACCTCGATGCAGTACTGTGTTTATCGAATTGCGGAACACGCACCGCATATCTGCCTGAGGGGTAGCAACAGTACCGTTTCCAGAGTTGTGCTGTAGCTATTCCAATGTGTGAGAATTGAATTTATCTGACCCTTCAATTTACCCTACAGCTAAAAACCACTGGAAGAGAAATCAAGTGGTCGAAGTAGACAAAAGACTGCAACTGCCTCCGCTGATTGCCGTTTCCTCACAGAACCTCATGCACTCGTGACAAGGTTGTCAGGGCAGTGAGAGCAGCTGCTCCGTCTTGCTGAAAATATCTCTACAGTCATTCTTTCCCTGTGGTTTGATCCACATATGGATTAAACAGTTCCTAGACGTTAGCAGTAAAAGTCATCTTCAGATGCTGCGAATACTGCTGTTACGTGTACTCACTGCATGCACTCCAACAATCTGCTTGGAGTCCAGGCAGCGAGTACACATAACTACAGAACTGTTTGGTTCAATACAAGGCAGCCAGTACACAAAACAGCAAAACTGTCTGGTTGAAGTCGAGGCAGCGACTACACATAACAGCAAAACTCGCAGCACCTGAAGAAGAAGGCAGGGTCGGTGGTCGAAATATTGTGCATAAACGGTAACAACAACTCGGCAGAATAGCCGGGAGGAAACCATTCATCAGTCGTGCCGAGAAAACCTGAGAGATCAAAAAAGGTATTGAGGTTTCGTCGGAATTTTTTCCAGGGTTTCCTCCGCTCGAGCAGTGTTTTCTGGCGTTTGAACTATTTCTGATTTTTGCTACAGACCCGTTTTGTGCTATTATATACTAAATTTTGCATCATAGATTTTGCGGGAACTTTTAATAAAACACTACCAATTTTATCTTTTTAATTTACTGACATTGTGCCCATATCAGCACTGAAAATATGATTCTGCAGCTTGTTTTGGCAATGTACAATATACATTAGTTTAAGTTGTACCCTAGCACAGCGTTACTTAGGCTTAACAACAAATTCCGACATAAAGCAAACGTTACATCCACAGTACACTAAAACGAGTAAAGTTACGTTGTGCAAGACGCGACAGTTGGCTGCGACTGCGACGCTGCCCCCTCCTCTTTTCCCAGCCTGGCAGACGGCGACAAGGCCGCAACACGACAGGAGTCGTCGCTGTTTCCCAAGCTCCGGTCGGCGGCGGCGGATTCAAATACATAAGAAAAATAAGAATTCCGATTTTCCTGCTGTCAAAAATACTGTATGTTAATGCAACAAATTTACATTGGCTCCCAGAGTTAGTTTTTCGATACAGATTCTCCTTTTACTTTAAAAAATTGAAAAGTATCTCTTCCGATTTTGTGTGTTTTTTTCTCTGTATATTACTTCTCTATCGATTGTGAGGAAAGTAAAAGGCACAAAAAATTGATGTTTGCGTATCTTACAGTTTCACATCACAGCTTGATAATGAGGTGTCTATTTTTCCGATATTCGTCACAGTTATTCCGATACTTAATTTACAAGTAACCTACTACATAAAATTTAAATTGTGTACAGTGAAAAATGTGGTCGCTGGCTACTTTGCGTATGGTTCACGTTAGGTCATACATCGTTGCCGATGAAAAGAAGCTAACATATCGAAATTATTTTTAAAGTTGAGATCAGAATGATATCGATCTCCGAGATTTGCGCTCATGTATCTCCGGGAGCGTCGCGACTAGCCGCCAGTTCTGTCGACGCGCAACGAGAATCGTGTGGTTATCATACGATTGAGAATGCATTTGTTTTGTTTCGCTGACACATTTGGACTTAATGAAACCATTTTATGTCATATATTTCTCCGGTATGAGTTATTAATATTTCTCCATATGCTCTTGACAATTTCATTTAAAATGCCACGAAATGTAGGTTTCTTAAAGCCAAGTGATCAAGCAGAACCCATTTTCTTGGTTTTGCTGAGGCATCTGAACCTGTTCCAAGCTTTCTTTCTCGTTTATTTCTCTGATACGAGTCCCGAATATTCCTCCATCTGTTTTTGCTCATTTCACCTAAAATTCTAATGAAAGATAAGTTTATTAACAATAAGCGCACGCTAGCGTCATTGCATTGTTTCAAGGTCTTGACAACAAGATAGGGTTACACCTTAAACATCTCTAGAATTTTCATTCTGAACGTCTACAGTATACACTGGCAGAAATGTGGAAGAAATAATGTCTGTGCTTGTTCACAAAATTTCCCCAAATTATACTTGTCAGTTTCTCCCATGCAGAAACATTTGGAACAAGCTAAGGCAACTTTCATAGCCGACTGACTCTTTATTCCCATCCAAATGAACTTCCATATTCTTACATTCTGACAGCATACATCGTTATGGATGACATGAACATTTAATCTTACCAAGCTGCACTCAAAAGATGACTCCAGGATTTACAAAAGACGAATTTCAATTGTGAACTGCGTCAGACCAGAAGGGCCTCGTAAAATAGTTGTGCACTTTTGGCACAAGTTTTTTGAACACCATCTTCTACTAATGAATTGAAGTGAATGTGACAAATTACTTATTGCAGCATACTGTTTGCGCAATCTGTTGAGAAACGCCTTCCTCAAAAACGAATATCTATTGATTACAGAAAGCTGTACAACAATCTGGTGGTGGTTTTTCACAACTAGAAGGTATAATCAAGACACGAATCTACCGTTTACTTTCAAAGTGAAGGTATTGTAAAACGTAACTTTCTCGTTGTTCATTTTATAATGTACTTGCCGTTTTCAATTTTTATCGTCACAAAAAAGAGTAATGCGAATATTGACCTGCAAGTTCATTTCCATCATTCTAATTCTACATCTGCATGGATTATACTGATTTTCATAACAGGCCTGAAAAATTTGCATTAATGGGAAAATATTATATATTTCAGTCACCTGCCAGTTTCAACTGTGCACCAATTTCTTCCTAAATTCTGTCTCTGAACATAGTGTCTCTATATTTAGGGTTCTTCAAATCGTAAAGGCAAGGATGTTGCGAGACCAGCTCACAGAGCATCACATCCTGTGAGTGGCTCATTTCAGTTTTCCTTGACTGACTCGACATCTTTCTGGCCGCCGTACGTCTTTGTGTCGTCCGACTTCCGTCGCAACACTGCTCACTAGTGCAGTGCTGCGGCAGCTGCCGCAACAGTCGCGCGTCGCATCCCAAACTCGAACTGCGCATGCGCCAGCAGGCAACTTCTGACGTCACGTGGCGACCCGTCGCAGTCGCTAGTGTGCGTCGCGTCTTGGACAACGTACCTTAAACAAGGCGAAAATGTAGTTCTAGTTTTAAACTCTTGCGCTAACAGATTCGCACATGTTTTCCACGAATTGTGCTTCACATAACACTCGACAATGAACCAGCCATGGTAGGCGAGAGCCCTATCGCGCTGCTTCCTGGACTCGGGCAGGCGCGCCGGTCCCGGATCGAATCCGCCCGGCGGATTAACGAGGAGCGCCGATGTGCCAGCCAGCCTGGATGTGGTTTTTAGGCGGTTTTCCACATCCCGTTAGGTGAATACCGGGCTGATCCCCATGTTCCGCCTCAGTTACACGGCTCGCAGACATCTGAACACTTTCGCACTATTCCATGGATTACACTCGACGCAGACATTTGGGGTACACTAATTCCGTCCCAGGGGGTACGGGGTGGCGGCAGGAAGGGCACCCGGCCACCCCTTTAAACATTAACATGCCAAATCCGATTAGCGATGGCTGACCCTGCGTAACTGTGGGACAAGGCTCAAGCGATAGATACATACATAACACTCGACAATGAACATGCACTGTTCTATCGTGAGCACTTACCCAGCCAAGTGCATCTACATCATAGTTTCCAGACTTTTCTGTGACAGGCAGTTCTCCTGTTCCTTATGCTCCTCTTTCTGGCCCCAGACGGGCCAATCGAACCCGACCAGTCACCGTGTCATCCTCTGCCGATGCGGTGTGGAGGGTCACATGGTCATCACACCGCTCTCCCGGTCGTTGTCGATTTTCTTGACCTTGGAAGAGCTTCTACTCGGTCAAGTAACTGCTCATTTGCCCTCAAGAGGAGTGTAACGCCGGAAATGCATATCCTCCTATTTCCATCTATTGTTGCCGCGCTTTCGGGGTTTGGCAGCATGTAATTGCCCTCGACTTGCAATGATAGTTTCTGACACGGTGTCGCGGACGGGAAGCATTAGCTGGCGCACATCAAGAGCCCGTTTCACCTGGTGACCGTGTCGAGAAGAAGGCGCGCCAACATCCAGCTTCTGCAACAGCGACGGCCGACAATGAGTGACTGTCGCCGTCTCCCCGATCGACGACTGCAAACCTTCAATCAACCAACAAGGAAGACTGGAAGCACGTAAAGTTTTAGAACTGTAAGGCAGACCTCAGCTTTTCAAACTGTTGCATCACAAAAATACAGCAACTTAGCATGAACCTTTGTTGCTCATTGTCCCAATTGCATTACCAAGCAGGATCCCTTCCTTTTCTGGAATGAACCCAAGTGTCGTTGAAATTCAAACTCCAGCATTAAAGTAATATCATTCCATTTCACTGCTTTAATTTCAAAGTTCAGTTAAAGTATTCATAGCCGGCTACAATATTTAGATTACACAAGCAGAAATTAAGAGTGCGAGTTTTGTTACCATATTTTAGCTTACCTGTCACTGCAGCTCAGCTTGGTACATACTAAATTTTACTATTGTTTATTGTCCAGAATCATTTAATTCAAGTTCAAAGTTAAATCTCTTATATCTAAATTGCGTAAATTCAAGTAGCTTTTGGAATGATTGTTGAGGTAGCCCAAGACTAACCTTATTTTATTGAATTTCGTAGTGCTTCAGAAACAAACTTCACTATTAACTTCAGTCACTAAATTTTAACTTTCCATTTTCCAGTTTTATTAATTCTTTTGCTAAATTAAGTCAGAGTGTACAGAAATTTATTACTTCTGACAAACATTCAGTTTTCACACAGCATGTGTCATCCTTCAGTTGCCACGCTTTTAGTGCTAATTATATGTGCATTAATCTTTCATTTTCAGTTATTATAGTAGTTGTCCATAGGACTGGCGACCGTAATTTTCCCCAAATCTCAAATATCTAATTAACGCCAATTAATTGTTAACGTAACGACCGCACATTCACTTTCTTTATTAATTTTACCCTTTACTCAAAATTAATTTCCACCAATTTCATTTGCATTTTTCCTTTCATTAAGATGTAACCCTTTCCTCCCTCTTTACCGACAAATTAACTTCGGTGACGATTGCTTTTCCCAAATTTCCATTAGGTGCACGCGGTTTAATTTTTCACTGTCATTTAGGTCGATAAGTGAGGGGGAGGTTACAGCATGAGTGTATCTCGTTCCAGTCCTCCTACCACGGAAAAAGTCCCTGATAGTACCGGTAATCGAACGTAGCTCTCCTGCATGGCATTCAGGTATGCTGAACACACAGTGGACACCTGCTCTTTCCAAGTATGATGTCCACGTCAGTCTTATACTTTCCAATTTGATTTTGTTTAACCTGGGTATGGATAGAGCCATTGTACGAAAAATTGTCAAGCTAGTTTCTACAGTTTGCATATTTATTCATTCGTTCCTGCCTTGTATGAGCTCAGATCATTCACTTTTCTGCGAACTTCTAACACTTTTAGTGGATCATAACAACTGAAACATGACATTACACTCTATAGGCACTCCTCACGTTCACCGGAACCATAATACTACAGTTAAACATCCAAGTCATTATATAGCCACGCCGCCGATATGGCATCCTATTGAAAAGCGTGAACCAGAAAGAGATTCACATGGAAGGTAAGAACGTGGTTTCTTCACACCAAAATTGTACTCCCCATTATTCTGCTTTTTACGTACACATTCACAAATAACAGACATTAAAATAAGCACGCCTGCTACTGGGAGACAGTAGTGAGAGGGAGCAAGTAACTGAAAACGCTGCGGGAATGGCCTCTTTACTAACTCAAATTTATCGAAAATCTCTTGTGCTCTCCTTCGAGGCTAGGAAACAGCACAGATCACTCCTATTTAGAAAACGGGTCAAAGTAAGCTTGCACATAATTACGTACTATCTTCGCTGAAGTCTGTCTACTGCAGAATCCCAGCGCATATTAAAAGCTCGAACGCTATGACATTCCCGGAGGAAAAGAATTCATCTTAAAGAATCAGCATGATTTCAAGATCAGCCACTTGTATGAAGAGCAGTTCCTTTTATTCACACATGATATCTTGCAAATAGTTCCCTCGTACCGAAATTTGAATAGGTTCAACACTGTATCACATTCTCGACTGATAACCAGGAAACGACCTTACTGAGTATCCTGAAAAATACGTGATTATGATGAAAATTTATTTTACTAATAGAACATAGTAAGTTATATTAAACGCTGAAAGTTGAACAGTAACAAAGGTGACATCCAATGTTTCCTAAAGAAAGGAAAAGAAATTACTGAAGTTCTGAAGTGAAAAATATATTCGTTGGATAACTATAAGAAAAAGCAGGACGCATTGCACAATATTCTCCTTTGGTATAATGAAAGACAACTCTCCCTAATTATGGGTAAATGCAGGTAAATGTCTTTGAGGAAAATAACGCGCTATTATGCGATTACAGTGTTAGGGTAAACTTCTGTAGACAAAGACATCGTTTCAACATTTAAGAGTTACACTACGAAACGATTTGAAATCGGATGTACAGTTAAAATCAGTAGTAAGAAATGCGAAGGCAGAGACTTGTATTTGTGAGACGGATTCTGGCAAAGTCACACGCCACACGCTATGAAGCCACACGCAACACGCTACTGCTGGCAGTTCTAGAGGACAGCTTCAGCGTTTGTAGTCCTCATCGAGTAGGCACGACAATGGGCTAAATCACGGGCATGTGTTAGGACCCCGAGAGGTCGATATAGCAAAAACCAAACAGTCACAGTGACAGTTCTGCCATCCTGTTCCTCACGAAGAGATCGTCAGAATAAGACGAGAGATTGGGTCGCACAAGAGGTAGACAGACAATCCATTTTTATTTTCCTTTGCTCCGTAGTTGAAATGAATAGGACAGAAATACTCATACGAAGAATCATCTACCATAAGCAATATCAAATAGTTCTTCAGTGTTTTTTAGTCATTTATCTGCTACGATATCTGCATTTAACAGTGGTTTCTTATCTGCACTTCTTAGCTGACACTTCTTTATAAATTTGATCGTCCCTTTTCGGTGCTTAACTGGCAGCAGCTATTTTTCACCTTTTTGACGGCGCAGTGGCAACCATATAATAGATTTTTTTTAAAATCTGGAACAGTGGAAACAAAGTAAACTGAGTAACTAAAAAATTGAAACACGATATAATTTTTATAAACTTCAGAAACTCTTTCTCATTAAATAACGAGCTTGACGATGTTTGTGTGGAGCATGATTACGGATGTGTCAAAAATTTGAATGTGGATGTTGCGACTCATGATAGTGGTGGCAGTGGTAGTGTTTTGTGGTGGTTGTGGCCGTCTACAAGTTGTTTGTGCAGACGGCCTTGCTGAAAATCAAGTACTGAAGGTTGCGGATAGATGAAATAGGGACAAAAGATGGTATGTTGGTATTGAGGTTTAGGAGAAAGCTCCGCGTCGCCGTGTTGTGTGGACAGGAGGTGTTATAGGCTGCCTTGATGGTTACAATATCGGTGAGTGAGATGAGTGTGGGATGATATGGATGTGAGTGTGTGAATTTTATTAACAGCTGCGGGATAAGATTTTGAACGGTGATATCGCCAAGGACATAGACTTCTACCTGTTTTTCCATTCTTCTCTAAACTGTTCATGTCAGTATTTTGCAGTCGTGACTGATAAAACTGATATTTTGGTAATACATCTGCCAGCACCTGCCCTCTTTCTTCTTCTTCTTTAACTTTTCCTGGCCATATCCCGTATCTTCATGGGATCAATGAGTTAATCTGGTTTTGACAATGTTAGTGGTATAGGGTGGCCGGATGGACTTCCTGTAGCCACTCCCTCCTCCTCTCGTCCCCCCTTCCACCCATGACCGATGCACGCCGTCTGACTATGTCTACGTTATATGCCATGTGCAACTGTCAGAACGTGTTCGAACAACATCTGACATGGGACTTGGGTACCAGCCCGGTATTCACCTATTGGGATGTGGGAAACCCACTGAAAACCACATCCAGGCTGGCCAACATACTGGCCCTCGTCACCAGTCTGGCGGGCGGATTCGAACCGGGACCAGAGAGTGTAACAACAACAACTGTACATATAATAATTTTTTTCTTCTGATTTTCGTTAAATTAGTGTAATCTATGTTCTGATTTCATTTCTTTTTCTTTTCATGCCATGATGTTAAAGGAACTGTAACCAATTTTCGATGTGAATATTAATGTTTATGTCAAATTGCAAGCAATATTATAACAAAATGGAAATGTAAGGAATGTTGAAACCGTTGTAAGATGTTAAGTTGTATTTATGCGCCTGGTCCATACGTAGGCAATGTATTAGGATATGTGGAATGCAAAACCTTTGGTGAATACCCTGTCTGTAGGGCAGCGGTAAAAGGTGGATGGCAGGCGAGCGCGGGAAAATGCACACGGGCGCGGCACGGCATAACGGGCTCAGCAGTAGTAGTCGGAGTTGGGCATCGGTCTGAGAAACACGCTCTGGATCGAAGAGGCTCTCCTGGAAAACGTGATTTCATTGAGCCTCGGATGTGCCGTTTCCGACGACTATACAGCATGGCTATATTCCATAGGCACTAAAGGGAAAAGTATTGCGACGCTAAGAAGAAGCAAAGTGCCGATACATCAAGAGCCATAGCTGTGATTGTATGTGTGCTTTGCGCCTCGCCATCTCGCCGCCCGCCAACCGCCGCATCGACACGAACAGGTTGAAAAACTTTTAGTACTGTATTCGTGTGGACCAGTGTTACTTTTGTTCCTGACTGTTCAATAGCAACTTAACTTTTACCAGAACTGTCCTATCATTTAATTATCCTCATCACTAACCTAGACAGGGTCCTTTCCACATGTTGTGCAATCCGAGTGTCCCGAAATGAATATTTAAAGTTTATGTTAATAATACCTACCTGCAGACCTATCTATGTTAGAATGATGCTTAAAGAACTTTGTTGTTAATGAATATATAGGTCTGGCAAAGTTGGAAGATAATGTTGAAATTGGTTTAGTAATGAAGTTTAATTAATTTGAGACAAAAATAATGGTAGTTAAATAAGCAAGAAATAAGACAAAAAGAGTAGTAACTCATGTATTGGAAATCTTGAGTGCTTAACGATTTCGATAAACTAAAATCTCAGTACAGTGATCATAACAGTTTCAGCCCTCCCCCCCCCCCCCCCCCCCGCTTTTTCTTTTCTATTCATTTAAATTCTGAAGTGTACTGAACTGATTTGACTAGCAAAGTAAAAGTCAATATAAAACCAAAATTTATTAGTGTTTTACCTTTTTCAAAATTGACATTGTATGTATGTTTCGAAAAACCTATGCCCGATTTTAATCAGATCAATAGACAGTACGAAGTTTGTAGTAAACATTATAGTGCATTGTTGTGTATTTATGGCTTATTCACATTAGTACAGAAAGTGAAATCATTAGTTCAGTAGATTTTCTGGTTCTAAAATTTACCACATTATGCAGTGCTATTAGGTGTTGTTTTGTATGAACATACATCAACTTGTACTGGGAAGAAACTCAGTTAATGCCTAATTAGGCTGGCGACCGTATTATTAACAATTTGGTAGCATCTGCTGTGTCGTTTCTTGTCTGTCCTAACGTGTAGTTGCACTTCAGACTTGCTTGACGTATCATTGTTGTTACTGAGTGGGTGAAAGTCTAATTTTGCCTCCATTCGGGTACACGCGGTCAATATCTACCCCAAAATCATTTCTTATAAGGTGAAGCCCGTCAACTTACCATAGTACAGGCTTTAATAAGTATCGTGCACAGTAGCGTAGTGTTACAAGAGCCTCCCCAAATAACCGTAGCTGCATACTAACGAGAGTGGCTATCCAGGCGTTTGGCACCTGCCTTCTTTGGAGTTGGCATTATTACAACCTTAGTTATGAATTTTCGCCACAAAATTCTTTCCTGCTGTTTTCTTTGGTGTTGAAGCTCTGTTGCGTTCTCTTTTTATGACACTTACATACCTTTTATCAGGAATTCCCCGCTCTCTCTGCGTCCCCCCTCCATCGGTGCTAATTTATGTCTGTTTCTGCTGTTTTTCCGTTACTTAAGTAGATCTTGCCATGTGCAGTGCATAAGGGTTGTGCTTAAAAAAATTCAAATAGGTATTGAAATGTAAAGACTCAATGTCGAATAACTTGGAAAATGGTTGCACTTCAACTTTGCATTCATCAGCAGAAATTAAAAGATATGAACATATCCATATCATTGGACATTTTTATTAACATATAGGTAAAATCTGTAAATAAATATCAGGTATACGAAGTTAATTCTTTATAGAAAACTTCAGTCAAAACTATTTCCTTAAAAAATTCACATTGATGTTAAAAATGAAAACGGGAAAAGAGTAATGTGATTCTTTCATGAAAATATGCATTTACGAGATATTGAAACAATATCTTAATAGACAAACAATGCGAGTTATGAAATTTACAAACCAAAACTGAAAAATGTTCCCTAAACGCGACAACTCACGAATGCAATTTTAACACACGCAGATATCTGGTTGGAAATTACCTTATTTACCGAATTCCAACTATTTCAACAGCATTTCGAAATTCGGCCTTCACACAAGTGAATATCTGCTTTCTACCACACATGGTACCCGAGCCTCTCTCTCACCCGGACAGATTACTTCACAACAATGTAAACTGTGGAATCCAGAGAGTCTCCTTTGTACACATACTCAGGAAAAGTTTTTATCGAGGCAGATACAACAATGTAAACTGTGGAATCCAGAGAGTCTCCTTTGTACACATACTCAGGAAAAGTTTTTATCGAGGCAGATACAACAATGTAAACTGTGGAATCCAGAGAGTCTCCTTTATACACGTACTCAGGATAAGTGTTTATCGTGGAAGATATCACAAACAAACTGTCAGCCCTCACAGTGCGACAACTTCTCGACTTTTGCCCACATTTTCACATGCCATACATTTTGACACTTGTTTGCTTTTATCTGATCATTTGTTTACCATCATCTTTTCCGTATCAGTCTGCGTAGCGATCTCCAGTCCTGATACAGATGGTATTCGACTGTTGCTCTGGCCAGCACATTCTTCAGGTCTAACACACACCGACAGCATGTATCTGGTCGCCGGTTGTTGAGAGACTGGTATATCACCACTTGCCAGCCACTACGATTGGTTTACTCTAGCACAAAGCTGAAGCGCATGGAGTGGCGTAACCGTATTTGTCAGACCAAGCTCAGTTCGAATCGATGGCTAGTTGGGTTAGAAGGGCTGTTGGTGCCAAAGATGGCAGCTAAACTTTGCTCCATGCATAACCCCTAATTACATGAAGTATTCTTCACAGTATACTGTGTATGTACAATAAGTAGCCCGCCGGGGTGGCCGAGCGGTTCTAGGCGCTACAGTCTGGAACCGCCCGACCGCTACGGTCGCAGGTTCGAAAACCTGCGTCGGGCATGGATGTGTGTGATGTCCTTAGGTTACTTAGGTTTAAGTATTTCTAAAAAATGGTTCAAATGGCTCTGAGCACTATGGGACTCAACTGCTGAGGTCATTAGTCCCCTAGAACTTAGAACTAGTTAAACCTAACTAACCTAAGGACATCACACACATCCAGGCCCGAGGCAGGATTCGAACCTGCGACCGTAGCGGTCTCGCGGTTCCAGACTGCAGCGCCAGAACCGCGCGGCCACTTCGGCCGGCTAAGTATTTCTAAGTTCTAGGGGACTGATGACTTCAGAAGTTAAGTCCCATAGTGCTCAGAGCCATTTGAACCATTTGACTCTGAGCTAGAGGCTGTGCTAACTACGACTGCAACTCCCATTTGACTGCGACTGGTGACTTTACACTCACTAGATGACTGACTGGGCCCAGTGGGTCGCAGCGGCGATCTAAATACTTCTAAATACTTGTGGCCGAGAGGGCGTTGGGGCACGTTTCTTGCGAGTCTGTCTTTGGCCTCTCTGCTGATTGGCTCACTTGCTCTGGTGTCTATTATCGATCTTCTCACAACCTCTTTGCCGCCTGGAGTTCCGGCATCAGCTTACACCAGCATACCTGCAGCAGTCATTTACATTTTACTTTATTACGGACCAACCAGGTGCGGTCTGCAGGCATCACCTGCCAACTGACTGGAGTGAGTTTGTAGCTGATGGTTGCAGATAAAGCATCGCTGTTACAGTATTCTACGAAAACCAGGTGGCAGATGTTGGCCGCTAATGGTATCGTATATACGATCGGATTTCACCCCCTCAGCATCAGGTAAGGCGTGAGGATGGTGCACTGAGTCATGTGAATTGGTCGCCATATGATAAAATTACATCTAATGACTGCTGCAGTCATTAACTTAAATAAGTTAAATGACGTTACTTGATTTGGTTCCTGGTGCTGCAGTATTAATGGCAAGAGGTTTAGTTCGCAGAAAAGCAAATAAAGTATTTTAGATCCAGAAAACAAGTGTTGGCCGGCAGTGTATACACAGGGAGATTCGCGGTGATAGCGCGAGCTGTTGCCGCCAAAGCGGCGAGGTGCCGTGCTGTGCTGTGTGGTGTGGTGTGGAGATTACGCAAGCAGGAAGCCGTACGCCACATTCGGCAGTCGGCAGTCGGCAGTCGGCAGGCGGAGACCGGCGCGTCGCCAGTCGTCGCGCTATGTTGTCCGGGGGCGGCGGCGGCGGCGTCCTCAGCGCGGGCGGAGCTTTCGGCTGGCCATTGCCAGAGCTGCGCGATGACGTCACGCTGCCCTCGCGGGACCGACGCCTGCACAAGTAGGCGCCCCCGAGCTCCGTGCTTGCCGACTCTCGTGATCTTGTTTGACAAACTTCTCTCAACGAAGCAGCACAGATTCATAAAAAAAAAAAACACTCGTGTGAAACACAGCTTGCTACATCCATACAAGGCACCTTCCAGGCAATACACCTTGGTGACAGGAGTCATGGGATAGCGACATGCACGTATACAGATGACAGTAGCATCGCGTACACTAGGTATAAAAGGGCAGTGCAACAGCAGAGCAGATATATGTACTCAGGTGATTCACGTGAAAAGGTTTCCGATGCGATTATGGCGGCACGAAGGGGATCAACAGACTTTCAACGCGAAATTGTAATTGGAGCTACCCGCATGTGACGTTCCATTTCGGAAATCATTAGGGAATTCGATATTCCGAGATCCACGGTGTCAATAAAGTGTCGAGAATATCAAATTTCGGGCATTTCCTATT
The DNA here is from genome assembly GCF_023898315.1 of Schistocerca nitens. Taxonomy (NCBI): domain Eukaryota; kingdom Metazoa; phylum Arthropoda; class Insecta; order Orthoptera; family Acrididae; genus Schistocerca; species Schistocerca nitens. The sequence goes on along the minus strand of NC_064619.1, from coordinate 188,550 downwards.
ACCAGGGATAATTCACTTAACGACCGAGAGCAGCGGCGTTTGCGTAAAGATGTCTGGTTGCAAGAACATTATGGACAATTCGAGCGAATGATTTGGCTATCCAGATCGCTCAACAGGAATCCCATCGATCATTTATGAGACTTAATCGAGAGGTTAGTTCGCGCACAAAATCCTGCACCGGCGACGCTTTCGAAATTATGGACGAGTATAGAAGCGCCAGCGCTCAGTACTTCAGCAGGGGACTTGCAACGACGCGTTCAGTCCTTGCCACATCGAACTGTTGCAGCACACCGCGCAAAAGGTGGTCCGACACGATATTACGAGGATTCCATGACTTTTGTCACCTCCGTGCGTAGGCTGGTGTACATGTACATTCTGCCTTCCTAGTCTGAGAAAGGCTTTCGAGTCTGTACCATATCGTCGACTAATAACGAAGATACCATCAGACGGAGTATCTTCACTAATATGTGATTCACTGAAGGATTATTTGATTAATACGACCTAGTACGTTATAGTGGACAGCGAATGCTCCTCAGAAACTAAAGTAACATCGAGAGTGAAGCAGGCTTAACTGGACTCGTCATATTTTGAATATACATAATCCTTTAATAGCATTAGGAGCACCCTAAAATAGTTCACTTACAATGCTGTTGTTGCAGGAAAATATAGTCGTCGGACGACCGTAAGAAAACGTTGAAAGGCTTCCATGTAGTGTAATGAATGGCAGCTTTCTTTAAATCTGGATGAATACAATGAAGTAACCCGATAGTATCTGATTATAGAGTCAGTTGTGAGTATCTTCAGTACGTCGCATTTGAGGTGATACTTAGAAGCGATATCGCTAGTGACGATCACGTAAAATTAGTGTCAGAGATACTTAGATTTGTTAGTTAGTTAGTTATTTTCATGTCCATGGGTTATTTATGTGACTAATCGTAATGATGTGGAACGAGTCTCATTACATGCATGTGCAAAGATGGCTACATCCAGAACATTTACAAGTTTTTGTCGCATAACCAAATTAGTAAGTAATACTCACAACTTTTTATATACTACATAAATATAAACTCTTTCGCGGAATAGCATTTGTCAAGCAGAACTTCTTCAGTTTGTTTCCAAATTAAATTTTGCCTTCATTGTGTAGGTGATCCAAAGTTGACTGATAAAGTGTGCACCCCTATTTGGCCTAAAGTCAATCATAACGTAAAATAATGAATGTTATCTTTTTCATCTACTACTGTAATTATATATATCATTGCTTAAAGGGTTCTGGGAAAATGAAATGCATCTGTAATGGACATTACATACACGACGCCAGTGCGAGTATCTTAGAGTATTGATCTCCTGTTTGGAGTCCTTCTCAAGCACGCTTGTCAGCAGACGTCGAAAGAATTCAGAGGTGTAAAGCTAGGATCTGAACAGCTAGGTATAGTCGATACGAAAGTATAACAGCAGTGTTTGGGCAATGCAAAAGTCAATATTTGGAAAAAAGAAGATATAGCTCTCGCGAAAGCCGTTTGGGTAAATTGGGAGAAGCTGTAATCGATAACTGTGTGGTCATTATGCTGCCATCTACTTACATCTCGCCTAGGAATAATGAGAGCAGGTAACAGGGATTACGGTGCGTACAGAGACATAGAGCCAGTCAATTTCCCTCGCTCAGAACTCGAAATAAATAAGAAAGAAAATCTATAACACTAATCCGATGTACACTCCCCCATGCACTGTACAATACCTTGCGAAACACCTATGTACTAATTGTACCTTTGAGAAGGACGCGCCGGCCGAAGTGGCCGTGCGGTTAAAGGCGCTGCAGTCTGGAACCACAAGACCGCTACGGTCGCAGGTTCGAATCCTGCCTCGGGCATGGATGTTTGTGATGTCCTTAGGTTAGTTAGGTTTAACTAGTTCTAAGTTCTAGGGGACTAATGACCACAGCAGTTGAGTCCCATAGTGCTCAGAGCCATTTGAACCATTTTGAGAAGGACGCGTAATGAGACATATGGAACATTTCTACTGCCTAGCTATTTGTTCGAAACTTTGTTTCTGTGTCCAGTTTTCCAGTTGTTAGTACGATACGCTGGCCTATTATATTTGTAAGTAGCCTGCTTATGTGAAACTTCCTGACAGATTAAAACTGTGTGCCGGACCGAGACTCGAACTCGGGACCTTTGCGTTTCGCGGGCGACTTCTCTACCAGAGAGCAGAAGAGCTTCTGTGAAGTTTGGAAGGTAGGAGACGAGGTACTGGCAGAACTGAAGCTGTGAGCACGGGTCGTCAGTCGTGTTTGGGTAGCTCAGATGGTAGAGCACTTGCCTGCGAAAGGCAATGGTCCCGACTTCGAGCCCCGGTCCGGCACATAGTTTTAATCTGTCAGGAAGTTTTATATCAGCGCACACTCCGCTGCAGAGTGAAAATCTCATTCCAGCCTGCTTATGTGTTTGTATGTTGGTGGCGCTGTAGACTGCATTAATATCACTGACAGTGCTGTGCGACCTCTGTAAGAGACTCTGTGGCTAGATGGACTTTCAGTTACAAGATAATGGTTAGCTGTCCTAGCGCTGAGGAGTATTAGCGCGAGCGGACGGTTTCGACGTTTATCCTTCATGGAGATTTAGTGTTGGTTGGAAATGTATTCTAAAATGATGACTGATGTATCTTCTAATGTTTGGGAATGGGATTTATTGACGATTATATAATTTTTGGAACTGGGTGTCACATGATTAAGGTAAAATCTGCTAAATACATTGTTTGCTTTTCAACAAAATCTTTCTTTCGCTAACCATATGCCTATTAGTAGTTAGAGACTTTAGTAGTTAGAATATATTTATTTAGCTGGCTGTAGTTGCTGATTGCTGTATTTGGTGTAGCTCGTGTCATGAAGATTTTCTGTGACTTACGAAATGTATAGGTAATTGTTAGGATTTCTCCTCATTAAGGGCCATTCTTTTGTGTTAATCATTTCTGTAGTTCAGTAGTTCTGTGAAATGAAAAAAATAAGCAAAGATACAGAAGGTTCAGTCTCTCCCAGCAGTTTCAGTAGGTTCTGTTGCATTCAGCAGTTTAAGTAAATACGTAGAAGTTTCACCTGTCGCCCTTAGCCGAGGATACTTCCCTGGAATCTTCTGCTTTTCTTGTAGTTTGAATATTAGTACACAATTAGAAATTAGTTATCGTCTACTGCTAGCGCGTAATTGTATATAGGGAATTCCCTTTGTAGTTGTAGTTTGTCATTGTTGTACTGTATTGTAATGAGCAAAGCAGTTGTGGCATGCGTGTGGATTTGCACTAAGTATTTCGCAGTAGCGTTTGCAACTAATCAGATATTGATTATTTTCAGTGCTATTTTAGTGTGTCTTCCTATGTTTGCTTTTCAAATTGTGTTTTTGGGTGTTATCCTAAGAAAAACTGTGATAATCTTGGCGTGTGAAAAGCGTAACACTAGGCTGCAAAGCAAAATGAGAAATGACAGTGAAGACGAGCGTAGAATGTTAGAATCACCTAGTACCGACATGACAAATATTCAAGACAATAATTTGATAACTGTGCACAGGGACATGGTCCAGGCAGTAAATAACGGGGCAAAAATGGAAACATCAGTGAAGAGGGAACTATTGTCGATGGATCGGTCGGTAACAGTTCGCCTCAGGAATGCGAAATAACAGAACAAAGTCTTGCAGATACCGTAGATTCAGGTTTTGCGTCATTACACTTTTCTCAATTACGTCAAGACACATTTTCAGCTTTCCAAAATACGAATATTGCCGGTGCAAACGCACGGCTGAAGAGCACAGAGGAACATGTTCAGCCACTAATGCATTGTTATTGCAATTAATTCAAAATGAGAAACAATTGGAACAAAATCAGAAACAAACACTGCAACAAATGGAACAAAATCAGAAACAAACCAGTAACAGCTTCAAACGTTAGACATAATTGACGAAATTAGAGAACACTCTAACAAACACGTGAAGATTTAACTGCTAAGCTACTTAAAATCGAATCGAAGTATCAAAAGATCCATGAAGATGTAAAAACACAAATTTGAGATCATTTTCAGCCTATTTCTTCGTGACATGAAAACGCATTACAGAATCATGCAACAGCCATAAAAGAACTGCAGATCAATGATCACGAAATTCACAATACCTTGCAGGCTGAAATTGACTCAATTGCATCTACCGATACGGTCACGAAACTTGTAAAAAATCAGGAAAACTTAAAGGACACAGTAGATACGCCGAAGGCACAAATGGACACTCTAAAATTTGGTTCATGAAAACACACGGAGGAAATCAGCACATTATCGGAAAAAGTACCCGAAATTTCGGATCAGTTAACAAATTTATCTACGAAGATAGAGGATGATTTGAATGATACAAGACCGGTAGCCATTACTGACACAGAGGAGTACAGGGAAATCAGTAGACTTAAACAAAATCAGAATCAAATTAATACACAACACAAAAGAGAAATTCGGGAAGTAAAAGATCAATTGGCACAGCTAAAACTTCTACGTTTTTACTTAAATTGCTGAATGCAACAGAACCTACTGAAACTGCTGGGTGAGACTGAACCTTCTGTCCCTTTGCTTACTTTTATCATTTCACAGAACTACAGAATTTTCCCTGATAAATACAACTCAAACTTATCCTATTCATTTATGACCCACAGTATCTGACTGCAAACAAAAGCATGACCCTGAATTAGAAGAAATCCTAACAATAACCTATACATTTAATAAGTCACAGAAAATCTTCATGACACGAACTACACCAAATACAGCAATCAGCAACTACAGCCAGCTAAATAAAAATAATCTAACTACTAAAGTCTCTAACTACTAATAGGCATATGGTTAGCGAATAGGCATATGGGAATCGAACCCGGGCCCGCTTGCGTGGGAGGCAAGCACGTTACCACCCAGCTAAGCAGGCGGACAACATATTGGGCTTATGCAGGAATTAAGTTTCTCTGGCCACAAAAAGAAAGGGAGCATAGTGAGATGGATACATGTGCTGAAACATGTAAAGGAGTTGCTGAACGACTGGAATGTAAATAAATATCGTTCTGTTGTATTTTTTTTTTTTTTAATTTCTGCCTCACAGAGGTTGCCGTGTGAACTGAACGGTCTGCTTATCTTTGCCACAGTTAAAATATTGACGCGACTCGATTATTTTTCAGTTGTAATAATGGTTGGAAATTGGTTGTAGCAAGAGAAAACTATAGATACATATCTGGACAAAAGTATCCGGACAACTCTATGCACTGCATAACTGACCACTAGATGTCACGATAAAAGGAGACGGGGAATGATCTCATTTGAGAAGCAGTAGCATCACAATCGTGCAGTCACAAGAGCGCAGTTACTTCGAGACTGGAGTAGTTATCGCATGTCACATTAGTGGCAAATCTATCAAGGACAGTGAAATCTGTCTAAAGCGGACCAAGACGATTGATAGAGATGCGATTATGAAATGCAAACGCGAAGGAATGACCACAGCTAAACCAATATGGACAGCGTCCGTCGAGCACTGCGGGGGTAGTTGTAAAAAATCTCATAAAATCAGCAGAACGAATCTTTCGTATGTTCCACATTGCTACCAGCTGTCCAGGTACCAGGATGGTTACGCGTAAGGATTTAAAAAGAAGGGGGTACCGTGGTCGAGCAACTGTTCCTAAAACACATAATTCTGTAGTTTAAGTGGTAATCGACGCTTGAGGTGCTGTGAAGAGCAACGCCACTGGACGGTGGGTGACTGGAAATGAGTGATCTGGAGCGATGCATCACGCTATACCCTGTGGCAATCCAATGGAATTGTTTGGTTTGCCGAATGCCTGGAGAATGTTAGCTACCATAATGTGTAGCGCCGACAGTGAGGTACGTACAGGCGGTGATGCGGTCTAGGGATGTTTTCCCAGGTAGGGTGTGGTCCCCTTATTGTATTTAAAAAACACTAAATACGGAAGGATATGAGCACATTTAACAGCATCGTGCACAGATTGAAGTAGCGGAAAAGTTCAGCATTACAATGCAACCTGTCATAAAGCACTACCTGTGAGGCAGTGGTTTGTGAACAATAACGTTCGTTAAATGGACTGGGCTGTCCAGAGGCCCGACTAGAAACCGGCGGAACACCTTTGATACAAGTTAGAACGTCGACTTCGCTCCAGCCCCTTGCGTCCAAAACCATTCTCTTGTCTGGTTTCAGCTCTTCAGGAGGAATGGGCTGCCACTCCTTCGTAGACATTCATACACTTTGTTACCAGGTTGAAGCCTCCGTAAGAGTGAAGGGTTGATATAACCCGTATTAATGTGCACCGATAGGTGTCCACATACTTTGATCAGACAGTCTAGTGCCGTATTTTCAAATAACGTTGTCACGACTTCTTCATAACACGAGTAGTGCACTGAGCCGATGGGAGATGATCAGAAGTCGAGAACTGAACCGATCACTACTCGCTAGTTGTCTGAAAGATTCGCCACTATGACAGAGTTTCGCAGATTGCCGTTTCTTACACACCAATCCGTTGTTTCTGGGATAAGGAGTAGTGTGATTAACTAACAATTCATTATGTCCAAGTACTTCTCGTCGCCATCTCACTGTTTCTGCAGTAATAATGATGCTATTCGCATGCGTTTTGTTTTGTGTCAGGTTCTGTAGCATGTGACTCAATTTTCGGAACAACAAGCACTTTATGACAGTTTCCTGGGGTGTATACCACAGGTGAGAGCCGAGTACCGTAGTCGTAGGCGAGCGACTGTTCTCTACATTGCACAGCTACACATGTTCCATAAGATAGTCACTGAAGGGGAACAACCATATACTGCACTCTTTATCGCGAACACGCTAATCGCCTTCCCAAAATGAACTGTGCCGATAACGCATCATCTACTTCCATATAAATTCTAAGCTATCAAATAAACAAGTAAACTGATTTCACTATGAATTTGTTTTGTCGCGCCTTTCCGTGATTTCAAAGCCCATGAAAGGACGAAATTGGTAAAGAAGAAATCGGAGCTCCGGCTTTCAGTCGTTACAGCAACGATACTGGGAGCGACAGAAGGTGCTGTCCGTTACGTGAGAGATACATGCCTCGAAACCCTCACATACGACCACTCACCTATAGCAGTGCTTGGTTTGCTATCTTCCGATACTATGAGAAACTTACGCTCTACGTAATCCCAGTGCAATATTCGGAAATATTCTTTCGCACTGAAGCGGAGTGTGCGCTGTTTTCAGACTTTCTGGCAGATTAAAACCGTGTGCTGAACCGAGGCTCGAAGAGGAAAGGAACCTTGCCTTTCTCAGGGAATGCTCTCATTGGCCGAGCTATCGAAGCATAGTCTTCAAGCCGGAAAACATTACTGCCAGAAGTGAGACTGTGGAAGCGTGTCATGAGTTGCGTTTGAATAGCTATAAAAGAAACCGAGTCGTTTAGAGCACCGCCCGTGAAAGCCCAGGGTCCTGCTGCATGTTCTGGTCCGAAGCATGTTTTTAAACTAGAAGAATATGTCAGAGAAAAATTTGCGTGAATCGTGTTCATAAACGGGTCAAGATATGACGCAAAAACACTACAAGAAAAGAAAAAAAAACATCCAACACCAATTAAGACTCACTTGTTCAACCAAATTATATTTGGTAGCAGTCGCCTATCCTTTGGTAATATGTTTCTCTGATAATTGCATTTGTAGCGATTCAAATAGCATACTCTGTCATTTTCTCCGTACTTGCGCTACTTTCCTACTCAATTGAGATGACTTTCCTAAAATCCGTAGTCGTGTCAGTAAATTGCCAGAGCCATTCGTAATGTTGCTCGATTCAGATTAATATTGGGATAATATTTCTAATCATTTTTAGTTGACAAGTAGAATAGGAGTGATTAAAACATCTCAGGTTCTTACTGGCCAGTACGAGAATAAAAGAAGTTCTGTAAACTTGCGTCCGGGAGTAAATACTTTTTGAGATGTGAATCGTTTTATTTGCGTCAAGAACCGTAAGTAGTCGGTGTTGGCAGGCTGTCTTCCTGCAGACAATAACTGCTAATTTTTTTATTGTTTTGTCTGTCTGCTTATCCCTAAAACAGTAACCCTGTCGTCACATATAGCACCTACAGCTGTCTCCTACGGCAGGCCACCACTCCAGTTCCTATGCTTAGGCTACCTACCACAGACTTTTTCAATGAACATCGGAATGGTGTAGGAGCCATGTGCCACGGCTTTCCCTTTTATCTGATCTTAATCTCCTAGATTCGTGGCGACTGAATCATTTAAAAACATTTGTGTGTTCCCACACACATCGACAATGTGTACCCGTTACTGAAGCGTGAGTCCTATGCATGTGAACAAATCAGAGAGCGGCCAGTTGTGTTCCCATGAGTTCGTGAGGTTGAAGGACTTGTACGAATGAGATGGTGCCCACAGTGAGAATCTCATGTAGCTGTAACAGAACAGAATGGTTCACATTTCAACAAGCATTTGTTTGTGTGCAAATGTTTATAGGACTTTTTTCTGATTTGCCAAGTACCATGTTTTGTAAGAATGGAGCACACTGCAAATAGGATCATGATAAAAGGTAATTAATATTCGTGTGCTACCCAAGGACCACACTACTTACCCATTTAGCTGTTCTCCTTGATTGAACAATGATCCCTCTGACAACAAAGACTTCGGCTCAGTACAGTGACCAACTTTATTACGTTGGCGCCTATTGCTTCACACCGACAATGATTACGTAAGCGTTACATCACGTTCCACACATACTACCCATCACGATCTGGCAACGAATGGTATACTCTCAGAGCTCGATGAAATCGGAACGAAAATTGTATCTACAGACGTAACGAAAGATTTAAAAGCTTTGCTCCTATCTAAGGTCATTAAACAGACGTTCTTGTATCAGCTGACTCGGTAATCATAGTGGCACTGAAACGGAGGATGATTCAGAGATGATCGAAATACTGAAGTGTGTCTTCTGCAAGATTACTGTACTAGGATCCTAATTTCAATCGACGCACGATATCCGACACCACAGATACTGAGTTTAAATCGGTCAACAGAGGAAAAGCGTCTGGACGTTATGGCCAGAGTTTATTCCACTCTACGCCGACAGCGTCATAGAACGTGGTCCTCTTCTAGCAGCCGTTACCGTAGTTCTCTGTAGAAAGGAAGCTGGTACAAGCGATTGGAAAAAAGGCGCAGTTCTTTTACAAGAAAGATAGTCGGACAGATGAGAATAATGAGACGTCTATGTCGTCTATATCGTTGCAGAATTATGGAACTTGTTTAATATTCAGGCATCGTCGTCCCTTCGGAAAGAGAAAATCGCTTCAATGGGAACTGACACGTATTTCGCAAACATTGATCTTGCGATATTCAGCTCTCTGTTCGTCCATGAGATCGGCGGGCCAATTTACAGCTATGTCCCTTGACTGCCGGATACAGTTCGCTAAAAGTGGGCACTCCTGTTTTGCGTACGAAACACAAGATTAAGAGTGATTAAATTCAAGTCTTCAAAATGCACAGAGTTAAATTCGAGCGCCCACTATAGTTCGATTACATGATTGGCGCCCAATCACTGAAAATAGTAAAAACTGTAAAACTGTTAGGAGTGTGCTTTCAGATTTAACTGAAATGTCACGACCACATAAATGAGTTTCAGGAAAACCAGACATCGGATTCAAATTCTTTGGAGGAATCCTATTAGAAAGTAATTTACCCATGACAGATTACGAAACTCTCATTGACCGATTTTTGAGTATGCTCGTCATGCTGAATCTCTTGCTACGTATCTCTGAGGAATAGAAAGACGATTCAAAGAAGAGCGGCGCGTTTGGAAGCGGGGTCAGTTTTTAAGCGCGAGGATCCGACGTGTCCAGCCCCTGTTTCAGACGTTACAAGACAGGTGGCGTACACCACGGAGAGGCTCCCAGAGAACCCGTTCGGGAAAGAGATAGCAACGTATTATCTCATCTCACGAATACCTCGCGAAATGACCGTGGCGGGAAAATCAGAGAAATTGGTCCTCGTGCGGAGGCAGTCGCAAGAAAAGAAAATTAAGTACAACAATCGCAAAAAGAGTCTATGTAGTGCTCAAGAATATGGACAGAAACAGAATTAAACGCTTGAAGAACACGTTTGAGAGTGGCAGATACTGTATTTCGTAGTAGTCTTTCCTTTCAGTTGATTGAAGCGCGAAAGAAGCTAGTCAGGTGAGACTATGAAAAAATTTTAACACCAGAAGTCAACCTACCTGAAGCCGAATTTGCAAAAGTTACACTGAACAATTCAACAGGAAACAAGAAAAGTTAAAATACACAGAAGGTCTTCCTCTGCATAATGATACGTAAAAAAATATTTATGCACCTGGAGATGAACGTAGAAGGTTTCAGTAGAGGAAATTTTAAGAAAGTGCGCCGCGTAGCTACACCATAGGGCGTTTATGGAAAATTAAATGGTAGGACTGGGAGGGGAGTGGCAAGGTGCCAAGCCACGTTACAAACGTACCTTAAAAACAGATTTATTGTCAACTTTTCAAAACTTTTAAACGCTTGAACGCAGATGGTCAGTTCAAAAAACTTTAAACAAACTCTGAAAACCAGCAATGAAAAAGATTATTAACATCACAACTCTGATTGCTGACAGTAAAATAATATTGACAATATGCATTACGTACAAAGACTTTCAAGAACCTTCAAGTATGATTTTCTCTCCTTAAGACAATCTCCCCTCCCCCCCCCCCCCCCCATGAACCATGGACCTTGCAGTTGGTGGGGAGGCTTACGTGCCTCAGCGATACAGATAACTGTACCGTAGGTGCAACCACAACGGAGGGGTATCTGTTGAGAGGCCAGACAAACGTGTGGTTCCTGAAGAGGGGCAGCAGCCTTTTCAATAGTTGCAAGGGCAACAGTCTGGATGACTGACTGATCTGGCCTTGTAACACTAACCAAAACGGCCTTGCTGTGCAGGTACTGCGAACGGCTGAAAGCAAGGGGAAACTACATTTTTTCTCGAGGGCATGCAGGTTTACTGTATGATTAAATGATGATGGCGTCCTCTTGGGTGAAATATTCTGGAGGTAAAACAGTCCCCCATTCGGATCTCCGGGCGGGGACTACTCAGGAGGACATCGTTATCAGGAGAAAGAAAACTGGCGTTCTACGGATCGGAGGGTGGAATGTCAGATCCCTTAATCGGGCAGGTAGGTTAGAAAATGTAAAAAGGGAAATGGATAGGTTAAACTTAGATATAGTGGGAATAAGTGAAGTTCTGAGGTAGGAGGACAAGACTACTGGTCAGGTGACTACAGGGTTATAAATACAAAATCAAATAGGAGTAATGCAGGAGTAGGTTTAATAATGAATTAAAAAATAGGAGTGCGGGTAAGCTACTACATACAGCATAATGAATGCATTATTGTGCGCAAGATAGACACGAAGCCCACGCCTACCACTGTAGTACAAGTTTATATGCCAACTAGCTCTGCAGATGATGCAGAGATTGATGAAATTTATGATGTGAGAAAAGAAATTATTCAGATAGTGAAGGGAGACGAAAATTTAATAGTCATGAGTGACTTAAATTAGATAGTAGGAAAAGGAAGAGAAGGTGAATACGAAATGGGGGATAAGAACTGGAAGAGGAAGCTGCCTGGTAGAATTTTGCACAGAGCACAACTTAATCACAGCTAACACTTGGTTCAAGAATCCTGAAAGAAGGTTGTATGCATGGAAGAGGCCTGGAGATACTGGAAGTTTCAGATAGATTATATAATGGTAAGACAGAGATTTAGGGACCAGGTTTTAAATTTTAAGACATTTCCAGGGGCAGATGTGGACTCTGATCAAAATCTATTCGTCAAGAATTGTAGATTAAAACTGAAGAATCGGCAAAAAGGTGGGAATTTAAGGAGATGACACCTGGATAAACTGACAGAACCAGAGGTTGTAGAGAGTTTCAGGGAGCGCATTAGAGAATGACTGACATAAATGTGGGATATAAATAGAGTAGAAAAAGAATGGGTAGCTTTGAAGGATGAAATAGTGTAGACAGCAGAGGATCAAGTAGGTAAAAAGACAAGGGCTAGTAGAAACCCTTCGGTTACAGAAGATATATTGAATTTAATCGATGAAAGGAGAAAATATAAAAATGCAGTAAATGAAGCAGGCAAAAAGGAATACAAACGTCTAAAAATGAGATCGACAGGAAGTGCAAAATGGCTAAGCAGGGATGGCTAGAGAACAAATGTAAGGATGTAGTGGCATATCTCACTAGGGGTAAGATAGATACTGCCTACAGGAAAATTAAAGAGACCTTTGGAGACAAAAGAACCACTTGTATGAATATCAAGAGCTCAGATGGAAACCCAGTTCTAAGCAAACAAAGAAGGAAAAGCAGAAAGGTGGATGGAGTATATAGAGGGTCTGTACAAGGGCGATGTACTTGAGGACAATATTATGGAAATGAATGTAGATGAAGATGAAATGGGAGATATGATACTGCGTGGAGAGTGTGGCAGAGCACTGAAAGACCAACGTCGAAACAAGGCCCCAGTAGTAGACAACATTCCATTAGAACTACTAACAGCCTTGGGAGAGCCAGCCCTGACAGAAATCTACCATCTGGTGAACAAGATGTATGAGACAGGCGAAATACAATCAGACTTCAAGAAGAATATAACAATTCCAATCCCAACGAAAGCAGGTGTTGACAGATGTGAAAATTACCGAACTATCACTTTAATACGTCACGGGTGCAAAATACTTACGCGAATCCTTTATAAACGAATGGGAAAACTGGTCGGAGAAGATCAGTTTGGATTCCATAGAAATGCAGGAACACGTGAGCCAATACTGACTCTACGACTTATCTCAGAAAATAGATTAAGGAAAGGCAAACCTACGTTCCTGGAAAGCTTTTGACAATGTTGACTGGAATACTCTCTTTCAAATTCTGAAAGTGACAGGGGTAAAATACAGGGAACGAAAGGCTATTTACAGTTTGTACAGAAACCAGATGGCAGTTCTAAGAGTCAAGGAGCATGAAAGGGAAACAGTGGTTGGGAAGGCAATGAGACAGGTTTGTAGCCTATCCCTGATGTTATTCAATCTATATATTGAGCAAGCAGTAAAGGAAACAAAAGAAAAATTTGGAGTAGGAATTAAAATCCATGGAGAAGAAATAAAAACTTTGAGGTTCGCCGATGGCATTGTAATTCTGTCAGAGACAGCAAAGGACTTGGAAGAGCAGTTGAACAGAATCGACAGTATCTTGAAAGGAGGACATAAGATGAACGTCAATAAAAGCAAAACGAGGATAATGGAAAGTAGTCGAATTAAGTCGGGTGATGATGAGGGAATTAGATTAGGAAATGAGACACTGAAAGTAGTAGATGAGTTTTACTATTTGGGGAGCAAATAACTGATGATGGTCGCTGTACAGAGTATATAAAATGTAGACTGGCAATGGCAAGGAAAGCGTTTCCGAAGAAAAGAAATTTGTTAACATCGAATATAGATTTAAGTGTCAGAAAGTCGTTTCTGAAAAGATTTGTATGGAGTATAGCCATGTATGGAAGTGAAACATGGACAAGAAGAGAATAGAAGCCTTTGAAATGTGGTGCTACAGAAGAATGCCGAAGATTAGATGGGTAGATCACATAACTAATGAGGAGGTATTGAATAGAATTGGGGAGAAGATAAATTTGTGGCACAACTTGAGTAGAAGAAGGGATCGTTTGGTAGGACACGTTCTGAGGCATCAAGTTATCACCAATTTAGTATTGGATGGCAGTGTGGAGAGTAAAAATCGTAAAGGGAGACCAAGAGATGAATACACTAAGCAGATTCGGAAGGATGTAGGTTGCAATAGGTACTGGGAGATGAAGAAGCTTGCACAGGATAGAGTAGCATGGAGAGCTGCATCAAACCAGTCTCTGGACTGAAGACCACCACCACAACAACAACAACAACAAAACAAATAATTACAACTCACAATTTGAATAACGGCTTGTTCGAGAAATTACTCAACACAGTCTATTAATTCCCTCTCCCCTTGCCCCCCCCCCCCCAACACACACACACACACACACACACATAAAAATTTGCAATGAAAAGCATTTACAAGTATTAGAATTATCCCTTTGTATCAAAGGCGACTAACTCGTTTAATTTTAACCTTTTAATTTTGCCGTCGTAAATTAAGCCAATAGATGATTGGTCCCTCTGATACCAACTCCACAAACCAACAGTATGAAACACTTCAAGTTAGAAGTAACAATTTGACCAATGCAAACAAGAGCTCTTGACTTTATGAAACAATATCGGATCAACAGCAGTGCAAACAGTTTCCTAGTTGCCCATTCTCGCACACTCATTCAGCCCAAATCATTGTCATTATCTCTTTTTGTCACTCTAACCGTCACTATTTCCTGTCTCAAAGCCGTAGTCTCCTTCGTTCTGCCCTACTAATTCTGTCTCTTTTCACTGTCACCGTCTCCCTCTTGCTCTCTCTCACTGTTACTTTCTCATTCATCCATTCCTTCCCATCTCTGATGTCTCTTCTCACTGTCCCCCCCCCCTCCCTCTCTCTCTCTCTCTCTGAAAACTAATTTTAAACCTCAGTGTTGAAGTACTATAACATGGGGTTCCAAGAACCCTTCTGATGTTAATTGAGACACTTTACAGCAAAGTTCTCCGTGCTACGTCAGATAACAAACTTATGTTTTCGCTTCACGCTGGATTTTACGTGCGTATAAGTGAGGTAACTTCGATCCTCTGTAATTCGAAACGAAGAAAATTTGAAGGGTTGATCGAGATCGTGATCTTAGGTATGTATCGTAGAAACCACGGCACCTTACTGTGTATAGGCGTCTTGGAATCCACGACTCGGTTTCTCCCGAATCGAATAAAGATTTTTGAAAACGGAAAGATGGCAGTTCTAGATAAATGCCTACAGAATACGCAGCAATTCGCTGTTATCTAGGCGTAGACGCCAGTTGCTGACGGCGAAAAATGGTGAAAAACGCTTTCTTCTGTTTTGCTCCGGAACTCCCATGAATTAAACGGTGCCTCTATAAGCCTCTTATGGCGCACTGTTAACAACATCTAATGCAAAAAGAACCGAACCATTTTCTCCATTTACCTAAACTGCAGGAAGTATGTAATATTCAAACTTTGGATCTGTAAGATATTTACCGTAAGGCGATCCTTCTGTTGGATATACAAATGTCCATAGCCCAAGGGCTACCCAAAACACTTCACTCTACCATTATGTCACCATTAATACCCGAGGTATGAGCCACAGGAAACGCATGCGGACGGCGAGAGGGGGTTTGAAGATTTGGCGGGATGGAGACTGGCCCTTAGTCAAGTCGACTGCTGCCGCCTTGGTCGGCTACGATAGTCTTCTCTGCGGAGGTCCGTGGAGCTGTGAAATGGTGCTCTCGTGTCTATTGATACCACTGTCTACGCTGCCTGATGGGACCAATTCCGGCGAGTGAAGATGCTGAGCCCTCCTGCGCTTCGAACAAATCTGAGTGTAACCAATGTTCGTAAAGTGGCGAGTTGGATCACAAGCTGGTTGTGAATGTCTCTCGTGAATGAGCTTCATTGCTTGGAACTTTGTACTCTGGTTAAAGGTCACACAAGTGTAGTGGGATCAAGCATACAGTTGCATCTGGTCTGGTGGTATAGCTTGGCCAGATGAATTACATGACCTAGTCTGTTAAGATTCACAACTGTAAACGCATCTTTGTCGTGTCGTGCATGCTGTAATTACATACATTGAACCTTATTAGTGCAGACTGGCAGTAACTTGGTACATTCAGGTGTCATTCTTGTCAGATAACGGAGTTTACACTTGTATCAATGCTCATACGCCAAGCGCCCATTTAAGCAATATAAGCTTTCGCTGGGGCCAGCTATTGCTCCTTGGCAATGTTGTAATCTCTAGTCCCGTAATTGGTCTCCTTTCCCTCCATGTTGTTGGACAAGCAATTCCAGTTGTTCATGGTGGTCCAAGTGATTTGGGCCGATCACCTGATGGAGGAAGGAAAATGCCCAATACAGTAACCGTATATGTACTATTGCTGAGACAAAGGAGAAAAGGGTAACGCCCTGTCCTTGGATAGTGGACTAAGTTACGTACACAACAGTTGCGTTATCATTTTTATAGGTTTCTGTTAAAGCGTCGCTCTTAATTTGCTGGCCACTTGGCAGCTGAAGTGTATATAAGTGTGTGGCTACCAATACTTTCTTACATTCTGTGCGAGTGCATGAAATTCATTTAATCTCTGTAAATTATTACTACACAATTACTGATTTTTTTTTCTTTTTTTTTTTTACAATTGCAGCCAGTGGTATGTCTTGAGAAGTGATTGTTTCTGAAATGAAGTGAGTAACGGGTTGGTATTCTTGATGTTATAAATTTAGTCTGTCATTGTCGTAACGTCAGTATTTGTTAGCCTTAAGTTTTAGCACGAATTTAGGAAATTGCTAGACGTTCAGTATGTTGATTGCCTTAACAATTGCTAAAGTCGTAAAGCCAACATCGTACTTAAAATACCATTATTCTGAATGTTGTCTTGGATTTTGTTAAAGCTGTTAATAATACAGAGTTTTTAAGGAAATTTTTATCTTCTTTAAGGTGATCATTAATTTTTTATTTTTTAGGGGATTATTTTTAAATATATCTGAGATTGTTCAAGCTGAGTGAGACCTAAAAAAAATTCTCCTTAAGATGTCATTATTATAAAAACATGAAATTAACAAAGGTTGCTATATCAAATTAAGCTTGCCAATTGTTAAATAAATTTTCTGTTAGAATTTTTTAACTGTGAATGGTGTTGCGATTGTGTTATCTTTGCGTTCCCCTTACACACCGCAGCCCACGTGCTGGTCTTTACATTTCCCCTGGTAAAACCCTTTGGGTGCTTCGTATTACTTTCGTCTCTCTTCGATTTATTCTCAGTCCAAATTCTATTTAACAAATCCCATAATTCCTCGTCACTTTCACTGCGGATAGCAATGCTATCAGCAAATCTTATCGTTGGTGTACTTTCATCCTGAATTTTAATCCCACTCTCGAACCCTTCTTTTAAATCCTACATTGCTTCTTGAATAGTAGGCGCGAAACAATATATCCCTGTCTTATATCTCTTCTAATCCAAGCACATCGTTCTTGGTCTCTCACTTTTACTGTATTCTCTTGGTTCTTGTACATATTGTAAATTACCCGTCTTTCTCTATAGTTTACACTCATCATTCTCCGAATTTAGAACATCTTGCACTGTTTTGCATCGTCGAACTCTTTTTCTAGATCGACAAATCCTATGAGCGCGCCTTAATTTTTCTTCATTCTCGCTTCTGTTGTCGTGTGCAAAATCAGAACTGCCTCTCTGGTGCCTTTATCTTTCCTGAGGTCCGCCTGCTTAGCTGGGTCGTAACGTCGCGCAATGTGGCGCCGACTGAAATAACACTCGCACTTGGCGGCCGAACCTCCCCGGATGGGGCCTCCCGGTCAACAATGGCGTACGCTCATTTCATTTTTTTGTCTTTCCTCCAGCCAAACCGTTCATCTAACAGTTACTCAATTTTCTTTTCCATTCTGCTGTATATTACTCTTGTCAGCACCTTGGATGCTTGAGGTGTTAAACTGTTGGTGCGATAGTTTTCGCCCCTGTCTGCTTTAGCTATATTCGGAATTGTGTGGATGATGTTTTTCCGAAAGTCCAATGGTACGTCGTCAGTCTCATAGGTTCTAAACACCAATAGTCGTTTGGCTGTCATTTCCCCTAATTATTTTAGAAATTCCGAACTTTTGTTCTCTGTCCCTTCAACTTTATTTACTCTCAAGTCCTCCAGAGCTCTTTGAATTTCTTGTATCAGGTAATCAGGAAAGTCCTCCCACCTCAGAGGCGTTCTATGTACTCTTCCCACCTATCCGCCCTCTTCTCTGCGTTTAACAGTGGAATCCCTATTGCATTCTCAATGTCACCACCCTTGCTTTTTTCACCAAATATTGTTTTTGCTTTTCTATATGCGTAATCAGTCCTTCAGACAGTAATATCTTCCTCTTTTTCCTCAAATTTTTCCTGCTTCTCTGGACTTCATATTTATTTTATTTCTAAGTGGCATATTCCTGTATTCCTGTCTTTCCCCGAACATTTTGTACTTTTTTCGTTGATCAATTTAAGTAGGCCTCCTTCGTCTGTTACCCAAACTTTTTTGCAGTTAATGGTCTCATAAATACAGAGGGGTCCAAAAAATGTATCCACTGTTTAAAAGTCCATAACTCGTAAAGTAATTGACGGAGTTGTCTCATTTTTGGTGAAAGTGTAGCTTATAGTCCAACTTAAAGATATCACTGTAGGTGTTCGAAATGGCCACCATTAACATCCACAAACAAACGATGCCGCCGAACTGCAGCACGAACTACTGACTGCAACGTGTTCAGTTCGATATTTGCACATGACTGTACGATGGACTCTCGAAGTTCATCCAATGTGCGTGGCTTTTGTCGATAAACGACGTCCTTTAGTGTTTCCCACAGGTAAAATTCCAGAGGAGTTAGATCTAGGAAACGTGGTGGATACTCCACAGCACCTCTACGGCCTATCCATCTTCCTGGTAGATTTTCGTCGAGATACGCCCTAACACGATTTTGGTAGTGGGCTGTGGTTCCATATTGTTGAAAGTAAACTCTTCTGTCTCCATATAAGTCTCGGATGGCAGGTAAAATGGATGCCTGAAGCTTCTGAAGGCACACCTCACCGCTAACTGTGCCGTCAAAGAAGAATGGCCCAATCAAGCCCAGGAAAGACAACCCACACCAGACATTTACTCCTGGCAAATTCACGGCTTTGTCTACACGGACGTTCGGATTTTCGGCGGTCCAGTAGATGCAATTGTGGCGATTTGCTGTACCATTGGGTTTGAACTGTGCCTCATCAGACCACACAATCATCTCTGCAAACTCTTCATCGTTGCGCACCATGTTCGTAAACCACTCGCAGTACTCCATTCTACGATCTGGGTCGTCCTCGTTCATTGCGTGTAGCAATCGTGGGATGTAGCACTTCCACTTTGCTGTCTTCAAAATTCGCCGAACACTTGAGCGGCTCACTCCAGTTTCACGGGCACACTGTCTTACAGACTTCTGTGGTGAGCGAGTCAATTGTTGTAACACACGACGGGATTTATCTGGGCTTGTTACTGTTACAGGCCGTCCAGATCGTTGTTTGTGTACGTCTTTAACACAGCCTCCGGCTTCAAATTTGTCACTAATGCGACTAATCGTAGAACGTGTCGGTGGCTCTGTTTGATACTCATTTCGCCATTGCCGTTGAACCTCATTAATGTTTTCGTACTTAAAATACCACTTCAAAACTGACTTCCTTTCATCGAATGTAAACCTTGCGCCAGCCATGTTCACTCGAGTAACTAGGTACAACTAAGAACAAAACACTGACTATCTGGCGACTGTCATCTGACAAAACAAAACAACGCAATACAACGCTTGTGTGACGATTGCCGGAACTACAAACTATTACACTACCAAAGATGACACAACTCCGTCAATTAGTTTGCAGTTATGGACTTTTAAACATAGGACACATTTTTTTGGACCCCTCTGTATGTCTTTCCAACAGCTGTGATTGCTTTTTTTAGAGGTTCACACTCCGCTTCAACTGGACTGCCTATTGTGTTATTCCTGTTAGCATAACTCATGTTCGCACTGTTGTTGCAAGACACGTGAGGGCGCGCCATTTTTCAGTAGAACACGGATGGGGTCAGGATATATCACCAGGCGGCTCCGCACTTACGGTAAAATAAGCATTGTGCTTGTGCGTACTAAATAAATAATGTTTCCGAAAACCAAATCCCGTAGGAAGTGAGTTCTTTGGCGATTATATATGTTTTGGCTTAGTAACATACTCAAACGACGCCACACAGAGCGCAGAGCTTCTGTCATTCGCAACGCCATTGTTACAATGCAAGTAAGTGAGTTGGTTGCCTTTACTGTTCCACCGTGTGCTGTCTCAATTTTATGTAATTAGTGTCGCTGCTGACCATTTGTTTGTGGCAGGAAAATATTTTAGTCATTTTGGGTTCATTATGAAAGTGATGCATTTCCAAAACTGTCCCGGCGATGTGCCGTATCAAGACCCGCGTCACAGGTACAGTTCCAGATGCAGTAGAACGGCGGGATATTATTATTGTGCCTCCGGTGCAAGTAGCTTATCTTGTGTAAAGTAGTTTCGGGTTGAGAGGCAGAAATACGAGGGCCGTTCAGAAAGTAACCTCCGGTTGATTTAAAAAAATACACCAAGTTAAATAAAAATATTTTAATATATACATCTTACAACTACATCTTTGCACTATTTTTCTACATAGTCTCCATAGCGATTGAGGCACTTATCGTATCTCTTCACAAGCTTTGAAATTCCTTCTGCATAAAAATCACCCGCTTGTGCCTGGAGCCAGCCTGTGACCGCATCTTTGAGCTCTTCGTCGTCATCAAACCGCTGTGACCCGAGCCATTTCTTCAAATGCATGAAGAGGTGATAATCACTTGGCGGCAGGTCTGGGCTGTAAGGTGGAAGGACTCAAGAAGGACTCAAGAAGGGCCGTTGTTCTGCGAGCAGAGTGAGGACGGGCGTTATCGTGCAAAAAAACGATACCGGAAGTCAGCATACCACGGCGTTTGTTCTGTATAGCCCGTCATAACTTTTTTATTGTTTCACAGTACACGTCTTGATTAATGGTCGTACCAGGTTCCATGAATTCAACCAACAACACCCCTTTGGCATCCCAAAACACCGTTGCCATCAGTTTTCTGGCAGAAAAATCTTGCGAGGCTTTTCTCGGTTTGGTAGGCGAATTTGAATGTGCCCACATCTTTGATTGTTCTTTTGTCTCAGGGTTCACGTACTTAATCCAGGTTTCGTCACCGGTCACGATTCTGTTTAACAATGGTTCTCCTTCGTCCTCATAACGTGACAGAAAGTCTAATGCAGAGGCCATTCTTTGAGTTTTGTGGTGGTCGGTAAGAATTTTGGGCACCCATCGTGCACAGAACTTACGGTAACCCAATCTTGCTGTCACTATCTCGTACAAGAGTGTCTTAGAAATCTGTGGAAAACCAGTAGACAACTCCGACATTGAGAAACGTCGATTTTCACGAACTTTTGCATCAACTGTCTGAACGAGTTCGTCAGTCACCAATGATGGTCTACCACTCCTCTCTTCATCATGAACGTTTTCTCGTCCACTTTTAAATAAACGTACCCATTCACGGACAACTCCTTCACTCATAACTCTTGGTCCGTACACGGCACAAAGCTCACGATGAATAGCTGCTGCAGAATATCCTTTGGCTGTAAAAAACCTTATGACAGCACGCACATTTGGCGGGGTTTTCTATTGCAGCACACATTTCAAACTGCCACAAAAACTAAACTAGCGCAGGTACGACGTTCACTCGACCACGGCTTGATGCCGACTGACCTGTTGAGTGCGTGAACGCACAGATGGCGTCGCTACTCCCCCCACAACCCGCACTGTGACCAATCTGAGGCTACTTTCTGAACCGCCCTCGTACATTCCGAATGCGCTGTGAATTCTGATCGAAGGAGATGGTGCTTTATGCCAGTGCTGTAACAAATGTACACATACGAAACTGGAGGACACTCGACTTTGACAATATATCAAAATTTCACTCGCTTTGTATGTAGTTAATTTACCATGGGTTAACCACTCCCCAGAGTATTAAAAAAATCAAATCGCTCTGAGCACTATGGGACTTAACATCTATGGTCAACAGTCCCCTAGAACTTAGAACCACTTAAACCTAACTAACCTAAGGACAACACACAACACCCAGTCATCACGAGGCAGAGAAAATCCCTCACCCCGCCGGGAATCGAACCCGGGAACCCGGGCGTGGGAAGCGAGAACCCCAGAGTATTGTTCTCGCAGTAATTTCGTACTCAGAATCACCGACCGAGTGCAACGTGCGGTTAGCTATCCTGTGGGTGATTCACGTGAGTTTGACACGTGTGGATGGTGCCTTTGGAATACAGATTTGCAGAAACTGAAAGGCAGATCTGGTAGGCAATAGACCCACGCAGCCCTGTCAGACCATACCGTCCTGATACAGGACTAGTTAGAGTTTGTACCGTTAATATTGCCTCTCGTCACATACCGATGTGTTTTAATTTGGTAGAGATGAGAAAGGTAACGAGAGAAATTCACCTAAAATACGAGAGGGAAAACCAACTGGCTTACGTGCGAACAAGATAGTTGGCTAACTCAAAAAAGAGTGTAGACAGTAATTCAGTTAATATGCTGTTACACGACAAAATTAGTAAGGAAACGTGAGGAGAAATTTTTATCAAAGTTCGAGCTGCCGGCGTTAGCCACTCGAAAGCGTTGCCATCTGTCAGTCGAGAAGTGTAAGAATTTCAACACCGTTACTGGGTCAGGAAGAAAGCCATCTGGACACTTAACAGAGACTGCGAGTATCCTAGCAGAAAATGGTTAGACTAGTGCAGACGAACTGCCTTCGTTTCTGTCGTAATATTTCGTAAGTACAACAGGCAGGAAGCAACAACTCCAGCAAGAGTTTGACTAAGCAGTAAAGACTCTTAAATTCGTTAATGCCCTAAACTCCAGCGTTGGGCGGGTTGAAGCCCTATCGGCGGTCCAGATTCGGCATTCAGCACGGCATCCGACACCGTGTTCCATCTGAGTGGACAACGTGGGCAGTGAAACGGGAGGGATTGAGTACTCCCAGAAATGGCGTGAGAATCCAACACACACGTCGTAGTCACCGCTATATTCAAGTCGAGCTACCGACAAAGCGGGTCTACCTCACCAGCGGGGGGATAAACCACCGCAGCAGGGTGTCATCGACTTCCTCTCTGGATTACGTAGACACTAGCTGTCGCCGAAGACATAGCAATAACTTGTATTTTCGGTAATAAATGGAATAAGTTTGAATACAGGTCATCGGCCGGCATCCTGACGAATTACCAGGGGTTTGGAGCCCGACAGAAGGCGACCCTTCAAATTGGAGCGCAAAAGTACTCCAACCCAGTGCCAATAAGCACTGAATGCCCTCCAATGTCAGTCACAGAGCGTGAGTCAAAGGAGGACACTGTTATTAGCTGTCAAAAGAAAAAATTATATTCTTTGCTATGTCCAAGTTAGGACTGACAGGCTTTGAAGTGAAATTTTTTAGACCGAGAGAACCGGCAGATTTATCGCAGTTCAAGGTAAATAGTCGGCAAGAGTATCTTGTTTCGACACTTTGCCAAATATGTAATTTAACAGGTCCTAGTACACGGTGTGACACATTTGTACCACCTTTAGAAAATACGGCCACGCGACAGACGATTGTTCAGAGTCTCGTTGGTTAATAATCAGGCGTGGGAACTAAATGTACTGTTTCCTTTTTGAAACTATGGCTGTTAAATTACCGTCAGTAGTAATACTAGTTGATTCGTGTAAAAGAGGGATAGATACATTGTACAAATGTGGCACAGACACGGGCAGCTAATACCAACGAGGCGATAGACATTCTTACGAAGCAAGTTTGTTGCAGAATAATACACAGCAGAAAACTCTTAACGAAAAGCTAATACAACGAGTACAATCTTTATTGCCACACCAAAAACCTCAGTCGGATTTGTGTGAGACTAAAACAGTAGTAAATGCTCCTTCGTCATTTACTGACTTCCAGAGGATGTTTTTGTATTTACAGACGACGTAATAGTGACAGTCGCATTAAGCAACTGGTCAGATGAAACATGCTCACGGACGGCCAACTGATAAATCACGGATGAACTGAAAACTTACATCTCGTAACATGAAGCGCGTAATAAATTATCAACATTCACTGAGTACGCAGAGGTTTGTGTCAGAGTTATAGAAAACAGAACAATACACGATCTTTTAGGGAGAAACTCAATTGTTTAACACAGAAGTCGTCAAATTAAACAGTTGAATCATTTTCTGACTGAAAACGCGAAATTAATGTACGGACTTTGAGCTGACCCAAAAGTCACATGCGGACAGACTCGTCCTCAAAGAAGGAGAAAATAGACGACTGGACGTTTCTCAGAAGTATCCACCAGATTTTTCACGGCGGATGTGAATGGAAAATCCCGAGAGCTGTATGTGATAGTGAGAAAGGCAGTCAGCAGCAGCGCTATCTTACTTAAAAAATGTTGGCAAATGTGATCATTATGTTATGACTTCACGGAATACCTGGAAATTGGTAGGATACGCTGGAAAATTGGTAAATTGATGGGGTAGGCCGTAAACTGGCAAACTGACGAGACTGTCCGAAAATCTGACAGGAAATTTGTAGGATAGACCATAAAATTAGCAAATTGGTGGGACAGACCATGAAATTGGCAAACTGGTAGGATGTGTGAACTGGTGCAATCCCCATCACCACTCACTTGTGATTTGCGTGTTGCTTGTTGGTCCTGTGTGCCATGCGATGGGTCCACGGTGGGAACGGTTCACTTCTGGGCTGCCACACACATATGAGCCGGCGTTATCTTGCTCAGTTGCAGTCCACAACCTGGCTGTCTGTCCACCAGATAACATAACGTATGTCTCAGTAGGACTCTTGGTGGCTACAGTCATGTTCTTCTTCACGCCGGCCGGTGTAGCCGAGCAGTTCTAGGCGCTTCAGTCTGGAACCGCGCAACCGCTACGGTCGCAAGTTGGAATCCTGCCTCGGGCATGGATGTGTGTGATGTCCTTAGGTTAGTTAGGTTTAAGTAGTTCTAAGTTCTAGGGGACTGATGATGTCAGATGTTAAGTCCCATAGTGCTTAGAGCCGTTTTTATTGCGGCGTGCGGACAGCCAGGTTGCTCTGGCTCACAGAGTAACCTGATTACCATCCCATCTTGTCTTTTAATGTGGGTTAAGAGTTTACGACCGATGAGCCAGTCCATAAAAGATTTTGTGGCAGTCAGTGAAGCACAAATGGTTTGTCACTTTTTACGCAGCTGAATAGGTAATAAATGTTTTGGATACTTTTGAGCACAGTCCAGTTGGAGATATACTACAATAGTAATAATGGGCTATGATTCGAAGAGAGAGGAGAGAGGTGTGCGATGTAGTTTTTTGATAAATAATTCAAGTAGTTGATATACTTTTGACCACAGCCCAGGCAAGAGTAGTGGGACCCCACAGAAATTGGCAGAGAAAATGATGACATCGACATACACCTGGCAAAGAGCAAATTGGGGGAGGGTAGGGGACAGGAAGGAGGGGTATGGAGGGGATGTGCAAGGAGGGGAGGGAGGGACTGACCTTGAAGACAACAATGAGAACTGCCTCAGTTGCAATCTAATACTGGTAGCCTGATTCTTAACGTTAAGGTTGGCCAGAACGTACATTGCCACCTTTCCTGTGTAATCCTGTGTGCAAATCTTATCCACTGGAGAAAATTTTTCGAAAGGTGTACGCATGCAAATGATAAATTGGGAGCACTCTATGACATTACCGAATTCATCCAGCACTTGCCTTATAAATATACGATGGTCGTTCAATAAGTAATGCAACAAATATTTTCTAAAAGTTGGTTGGTTTTATTCAGTACTCCAATGCACCATATTATTCCCCACTTCTTTGGAGACGGTCTTACACCACGTTACTGGGACGGTCTGTATGCCCACATGGTACCACCTTAGTAGTCGACCTCGGAGCCAAGGTCTTGCTGCATCAGTAACCTTCCGCTCGTTCACGTACTGCTTCCCGTGGAATGCGTCAGCCATTGGACCAGACCATTGGAAGTCGGAAGTTGCGACATCGGGGCTCTAGGGTGGATCATGAAAAACACTCCAATGAAGTTTTTGGAGCTCCTCTCAGGTGTGCGGATTTGTGTAAGGTCTTTTGATGGAGAAGGAGAAGATAGCGTTTTAGTGGCGATGAACACACTGAAGTCCTTCAGTTTCTTGAGGACAGCAGAATATACTTCAGAGTTCATCGTCGCACCATGAAGGAGGACAACAAATAGGACAACCCCTTCATAGCCCCAGAAGAGCGCCGCCATGACTCCGCCGGCTGAGGATGTGGCTTTGAAATTTTTCTTCGGGGAAAAGGTGGTATGGCGCCATTCCATGGATTGTCGTTTTGTTTCCGGTTCGAAGTCTTGAACGCACGTTTCATCGTCTGTGACAACGTTCGATAAAAAACTGTCACGATCAGCATCACAAAGATCAAGTATTTGCTTACAGATGGTACTTCATTGCTGTTTATGGCGTTTGTTCGGCAGTGAGAAACCCAGAGAGCATACATCTTTGAGTACCTCGAGTGGTGGACGATTGTTTCAGCACTACAAACAGGGACGTTCAGTTGTGCAGCGAAGTGTTTGACTTTGTTCCGTCGATCGCCTCGAATGGGAATGTTCGCCCGTACCAACATCGAGGGGGAAAAGCTGTGTTCGGTCTTGGCGCCTCTTTGTGAAACTGATCGTGACAGACAGACGTGGGAGATTCGACGGGTTCGCACGGCCTTGTTGCGATGATGACAGACTCCTTACCGAACGACTCACCGTGAGTTTGTTAACTGTCAGGTCTCGATAGACATTGTGCAGGCACCTATGAATATCTGGTTATCTACACAAGAAACTCAATGACAGCTCTCTGCTTGGAAAGACGCCATTTTGAAGTCGTCTTATAGCACGCCACCTAGCGAAACTTTATGAAACTATAGAGGCCGAAGCGGAAATATTCAACAATGTCCCACAAAAAATTGCGCAATCTTTTCAACCGAAATTGGCCGAGAAGAAAAGTGTTGTGTTATTGAACGCCCCTGGTATGAGTATGACATACAGTCACATAAATTATCTGTACAACACTAACTCTTTATTACGCTGTATCTCGATATTTTCAACATATAACGCACCTCTTACTGCTAACTACACTAATAAGCCGAAACATTATGACCAGCGGCCACCGCGGCGTTGGATGCCGCCCGGTGGCAGTGCGGGCTCGTGACGCAGTAACAAAAGCACTATGTGGAGCAGACGCGGACGGAGATCACCCTAGCAAAAATATGTGGTGTAAATGGGGAAATACATTGACTAATCTCCTTTGCTATTTATACATTTCTCCTACCTCTCCGGCAGGCTATCAATGTCACGCCAAAACAAGTTCTTGTTTTGAAGTGAACCAGTCGGCGAGCCATTTTCGTACATTTTCATACGAACTGAAGCGTTGTTCAGCGAGAGGGTGTCCCATTGAGGCAATCGGCGGACGGAGCACAGTCTGGAGAATAAGCCGCATGTCCTACTATTTCCCAACTGAAAGCCTCGATCGTTTCTCTGACCCGTTCTGCTGTTTGTGATAGGGCGTTATCAAGGAGCAATGTGTCTCTGTGTTATCTTTTTCCATATTCTGGTCGTTTTTCACTTACTCCTCGATTTAAATCGATCATTTACTGTTGGTAGCGATTAGTGTTAACGGTTTCATCAGGTTTTAGCGGCACGTAATAAATGACAGCCTTCTGATTGCACCAAACGCAGAGTAGTGTCTTCTTTCCGAATCAATTTTGTCTTGGAGTGGATTTCAATGGTTTTCCTGAATTCATCCATGACTTCGACGCTAATGATTCTCAAAATATATCCATTTTTCATCACTTGTCACTATTAGATGGAGAAACGACTTTCTTTTGTATCTGGCAAGCAGCATTTCACAAGTGGTCTTTCTATTTGCTTGATGTCTGTCATTCAGTTCATGTGGAACTCATTTTCCCACTTTCTGCACCTTTGCTATAGCTTTCAACCGACGAGAAACGTATTTCTGCGTCACATTCAATTGTTCCGCAAGTTCATGTTGAGTTTGATTACCATCTTCATCCAATAAAGCCTGCAATTCATTGTCTTCGAATATTTTCGGTGGTTTCTCACGCTCGTCGTTTCTCACGTCAAAATCACCACTTTTAAATTTTTTGAACCACTAGAAACACTGTGTTTTCCCCCAGAACATGTTCGCCGAAAGCTTCGACAAGCATTCGATGCGATTCTGATACAGTTTTCTTCAAATGATAACAGAAAAGCAATGGTGTCCGCAAATCGTAGTTCGTAGGCAGAAAACTCGACACGTTTACGGGTTTGAAACAGATACCGATGTATGGAACGTGGGTTACTGTGTGTTGAATTCTTCGTCAGCCGTTACAGGAACCAGATGGTGCCGCAGACGCGGTGTCACGGGCCCTACACTAACGGCTAGCACCATCTATAAGGAAATTCCGGTTTCATGCTTCTACTCTTGGTAACTGTGATAAAATAGGGGACGGAAGTTTATATTAAAGTGTCGCCCTTAGCGCAGAATTTAAATATATACAGCATTATACTGAAGTGACAGACGCCGGTGACATGCACGATGTGCTATGCTCAGTCCACATGTATTCCTGCTCTACGAGTGATGGCGCTGTTGCAGTGATGACGCCGGGGTACGGCAGGCAGCTGTGGCCCCTGCGGCAGCGCCCGCGGCCAGCCCGCCGTGCAGCAGCGCCCCTCGCAGCGAGGAAGCGTCGCCAGGGACAGGGCAGGACGGCCGCAGAGAGCAGCGGCTGCGGCGCGCCGTGGACCTCCTTTGGAGGCAGACGCGCCGCCTGCGCGCCGACATCCGCCGCCTGCACTGCGATCTCAAGGTAGCCGCGTAACTCCTAACACTCCTGATCGCAAAAAGTTCAACACCGAGCTCGCGTATTTTTAATTGCAAATCTCACTATCAGTTTATGCTTTTGAATGCAGGAAATTGGTACCTGCAGCCATCTGTGAAATGGAGTTAACAGCAAAGACGCATTCTCATTATATTCACTAGAGCTCGCTGTGTTTCCGGTCGAGAGGAGCAATTTCTGTACACACTTTTTAGTCTGCCAGCACGCTTCTAAAAGTGATACAGAGGCTTCGGCCAAACAGGAATACGCTGCCCAGTCAGCGGTGGCAGCCTGCTGTAAATTATTGTTCTGCAAGAAACGGCGTTGTCCTGATCAAACAGGAGACGGGCAGGTTGTGACTTTTAACAACTGGCAGCTGTAAGAGATGTAGGAGGAAATAGAAAAATAAAATGCATTTTATAATTTATCGTTTATCTTGCCGTCTCTGGAGCACGTTCACTTTTAAGCTATGACGGTTTTAATCACGGTTCCCTGTTGTCATACGCTCCAAACCGCTCATTACCCATCGGAGTCCCGTCGGCATGACGAACAGCCTCCATTCCCGTTGTCACTTCTTCTGACTATTAAAAATTCCTAGGACGTTCGCAAAAGGTAATTTTAGAAAGATCACTGGGATGCATCCGTTCCAAGATACTGCCCACAATCTCCTGCTCTTGGAACCCTACATATATGCTCCTCACCCAGTCCTTTATTCTGTTCGCATAGTTTTCCAACAAATTGTTCCACTGAGCATTAAAGTAATCCTTCTAGATCAAGTAGTAGCACGGCCATGAAGATGGGTAGTTCATACCGACCGACCACGTATATTCTAGAAAGGAGAACCTGTCAAGCATGGCCTCCCTCTTGATTTTTTTAACCTACCAGTGGCCGTCGGACTTAAAATCTGATAATACTGCTCATCCCTAAAACCTAGCAGTTCGCCAAAATCTTGTGAATCGGTTCAACGTCCTCAATAGATTTCACTGACAATCCTCTCCCTTCCCGCAATAGTCCTGGCAGCAGGACCTTAATTTCATAAACATTCTCAACAACCATATACTCCATGTTTGGATCGCATTCGCACTACCTCTTGCTTCCATAGGTAAGACCACCAAATTTATCCTACTTTGCCGATACCGATGTTTAAGTTTTGCACACTGTTGCTTAATTCATCTACATGTTCTTGTAGCTGTATAAGATGTATCACGGACATATCCTGAACCCAATTAGCATAATGGGTCACTCGTGCGGGGATCCTACTCATTTGAGAGAAACATGGCTCAGCAACTTAAAAAAAAAAGAAAAGAAAAAAAAGCAAACGGCACAAGCCACTTATTGCGCTTTGAATGCTGGGGCCGGCGTTACTCACCTCGGCCATGTTGAGATTCGGGTGGGCCATGACGAGGTGGTCCGTTGTTTCCCCAGTCGGAGCAGCGCTCCAGCTCTCCCGCACTGCCGGAAACCCCCCACCCTCTCAACGACAGCTCGTACGCCAACTCGTTCTCTCCCAACTTTTCAATGCCTTCCACACTGATTCTTCCGGACGATTCTCTTAAACTACTCGTCACTACTAAAATTTGATCTGAGTCTATATCTGTTCTTGGGTATGCCTTGCAGTTCAGTATCTGATTTCGAAATCTGTCTGACCATGATTTAATCCAGCCAGAATCTTCCCATGTTCCAGGTCCTTTCCAAAATTACCTCCTTCTCTTGTAATTCTTGAACAGAGAATTTGCTATTAACATCTGAACTTCACCGCAGAGCTCAGTCTTTCTCCTCTTTCATTCCTACTGTCAGACGCATATCCTCCGAATACTTCAAAATGGCTCTGAGCACTATGGGACTCAACTGCTGAGGTCATTAGTCCCCTAGAACTTAGAACTAGTTAAACCTAACTAACCTAAGGACATCACAAACATCCATGCCCGAGGCAGGATTCGAACCTGCAACCGTAGCGGTCTTGCGGTTCCAGACTGCAGCGCCTTTAACCGCACGGCCACTTCGGCCGGCCTCCGAATACTTCATTGTATTAACATTCACAAACTCTTTTGTCTCACATTCATAAAAGAAATCATTTACCCCTATATCGTCGTCATCGCCTTTATAGTTATCTTTCATTACCTTAGGATTACGCCTTTTACCTGCGATCTTATGTGAACATTTACCTATTTGTTTCTCATCTCTTACTAATTTCATTTCAATATTCTGACGCCTTTCTGCCGTTTTATTTACACCTATCACATTTCCGTTTACTAGCGTCCTATTCATCGCCGGTTTATTTTGCCATTTCCGGACCTGAGATGCGGCGAACTTAGTTTCCCCCATCTCCCATTACGCTGGTTCATTTCGCCAGGTGCCGGTCCCTCAAATCTACGTTCTTGGTGTCGGTTCCTGTCACGAAAGTATCCGTTACCATTACTCCTTTGAAATTTATTATTGGATGTGTCCCTGTTATCGTTTCCCTTATCAAAACTGCTGTTTGCTTTCCGTTGATAACTTCCCGGACGTCTTTCATAGTAATCACTCGGGGTGTAGTTATAATTTCCACTCTGAAAACTATTTGAAGCTTACTTGGCGGTTTAAATTTCAATGCACGTTCTAATTTTTCTACAAAGGACAAAAATTCGTATATTTAGTTGCTAGGACTGTGCACCAGATCCCACTGCAAATTTTCCGGTAACCACCTTTTCAACGTCGTAACTTCAGTAAGCACTCCCAATGGACGTTTCACATGTATTAATCTCGCAAGCTCACGTTTACAAAATTCTCGCATCGACCGGTTCCCATATTTAAATGTTGACCCGTTCAGAAACTCATTCTGCAGTCGTGTTTGCTTCGCTTCACTCCAGAGCTTGCTGAGGAAACTGCTTTCATATATTTCGTATGTAGTGAACGTATCACTGTGTATATTTGCCCACGATTGCGGCTCACCTTCCAAATGTCTTTTCAGGAATTTTATCTTCGCCTCGTCGGACATTCCCCTTATAAAACCATCCCTACATGTTGCTAGAAAATTTACTGGGTGATATTTCCCGTCGTCTGCAAAACATTTGACCGATTCCGAGTTCATCCACGGAACACTTATCACTGTAGAGGTTTGATGTGCAGCTAAAGAATTCAGTTCGCTTTTTATTTCATTGATTTGCTTTTTAACTTCACTATTTTCAATTTTAATGCCAGATTCTACCTGTTCCTTTATTTTATCTATTTCTTTCTCCCCTTTACCTATTCGAACGGATAAGCCGCTAATAGCCTCTGTCGTCTCAGCAATTACAGCATCTTACCTACTCATACAATTTCTTACGTTGTCCATCTAGATCTGCCTGCAACTTCTCCACCTTATCACTGAAATTTTTCTCCGCTTGTCCTACCTTAGAGTCAAGTAACCCAACTTCATCAGAAATTTTGCCCATTTCATCCCGAATGCGCTGCGGTCGCAGGTTCGAATCCTGCCTCGGGAATGGATGTGTGTGATGTCCTTAGGTTAGTTAGGTTTAATTAGTTCTAAGTTCTAGGCGACTGATGACCTCAGAAGTTAAGTCGCATAGTGCTCAGAGCCATATGAACCAGCCATCCCGAATGGTTTTTAATCTTCCGTCTATCAATTCCTCGATTCCACTAGCCACTTTACCTACTTCGTCTTTCACAACCGAAGCTATTTCGAATTGAACCGAATCAATTTTTAAATTTCCTTGTGCCATGGTATTGCTGCCGATGTTGCAGTTGACGCCGATGCTGAAGATCTCGTAACGTCTGCTGGGGTACTGCAATCGCCGTTGATGATGCCGCTGCTGGTTGGAACCACGTGCTTTCGATGTGGCCTCTTCCTCTGCGTTACTTGTTTATCACTCCTAGCCACTGCTAAAACTCGGTGCAGACAACTGTTGTTAAATTCGTAGTTCAGAGCCCCCACGCAAACTGCCTAAACTGCCACAGATTTGGGACCTAGGTCACAGAATGTCCTTAACTGTGAGAATTACAACTGCAATTTCACAACTATTAAAGAAACCTAATATTCAGTCCTGAACCGATCTCACATTTAACTTTTGCGAGAGGTCCTGCCTATCGAAGTTCAGATAATACCTTCGGAAACACTTTGCAGAATTCAAATCCAATTCTAAACTTTACAGAGTTCATATTCCACAACTTACACTTTCCAAAGTCCAGTCCTGTTCCAACACTTTGCAAGATTCTTATCCCTCAACTAACACTTTTCATGTTCCTATCCCGGACGAGCCCCCAGTTGCCAGCTAACATCCCAAAGATGTTCGGACTCACATGCGGTTCCCCTTCATCGAAATGTCTTGGCTCAAACTCGTCGAGGGGTTGAACCGCATGTGTCGCACTACACGCCGTAAATTAGACACTTGTGACCCTTTGGTTAACTTGTCTGGCTGAAGGAAAGTTTGCGAAATGCAAAGTTAACATAACATATAATAACAGAAATAACAAAATCGAGAACTAAATTAACGACCCATAAATGATGTAGGCCACACAATTGCGATTTAGTTAGAATAATGTTTATTCAGAAAGCAAAATAATAACGAAAGTGGTCGTATTTATAATTACTGTTACACTCGAGCGCATATCCATTCGACACAGTTCGATCATTTACAATGTCATCGCGAAATATAAGTTATAAGTTATCTACGCGAAAATTTAGCTGCTCACCGCTCAGAGACAAAGTTCCGCGATACCAAACAAAGCGTAACTTTCTATGTCGTTTCACTGCCTAGCTGCCTAGAGACCGACTGTCCGCTTTCGTGTCTCAATCCGAACTGTACCCTTTGGTGTCTCCATCCGAGCTGTCCGCTTTCGCGTCTGCACCAGCACTCCCTCTGCCCGTCACCGTCCGCCAAATATCCTTTCTCTGCTGACTGGGGCAGTTCCCTTTCCCCAGGCCATCCATCTGATTGACTACAGCTTATTCTACATTATTTTACATTTTAACATATTTAAATAATCAAAGTTTGACCACTTTCACGTTCTAAATAAAGAAACAATAATATCCATTACATAAAAAACGTTAAATTCTTTTACATAAAACCAATACAACTTCCTTCTTAACTTTGAATGTCACGGCCATTATCCTTGCACCAATGTGCTTTCTGATAAATAAATAAAGAACAAAAGTAAATACTATGCACTAAACTTTGCAACAAATATTCTATTACCTAATGACTCAATAAGGTGTCATGCTGTCATCGTTCAATATGTTTTGTGTTGAGGAAATGATGATCTGATGTTTAACTGAAAATACTGATAATTTAAATATACTATATCTTTTAAACACATAAAGTCACAGAGTTGATATTGACAACGTTTGTCATTTTAATGATACGCTTCTATATGAAATGTCGATCGTTAATATCAACGTTCAGATTTTATCATTCAGGTCTTTGTTACAAAACTTGTTAATTTCACTTTAACAGTAAATCCTAAACTATTATAGATATGATCAACATTCAAGTTTTATTGGGATCACCACGAAATTTTATGAAGGATTGTAGATTAATGCTAGTGTG
The DNA here is from genome assembly GCF_023898315.1 of Schistocerca nitens. Taxonomy (NCBI): domain Eukaryota; kingdom Metazoa; phylum Arthropoda; class Insecta; order Orthoptera; family Acrididae; genus Schistocerca; species Schistocerca nitens. Next base: position 154,336 of record NC_064619.1, on the reverse strand, counting down.
GCTTCATTCCGTGCACTACTACAAAATTAAATAGTTTCCATAAATGTTTCCCTTTACAGTCGATCTTAGGTCCGCCATATTTAACACTGCTACGTCTCCTCGACCACAAACAGCTTCGATTGGGTTTCCCTGTGATGTAGGTTCTCATCTGTCTCTCTCGCACACTACAGCGCTTAGGCCTCAATAGACAATAGACGCCTGTGAACTTCCCCATCTCGTGGTGAATCTGCGCCCTTTGTGGCACGCGGGCCTCGACGGTGGGGTTCGTTTCAAAATTCCTGTTGGCTGACTCTTTCGGCCATATATTTAAATGAGAGCACAGTGCTCGTTAAGTCACACACCTGAGCACCGTTATTAAAGTAATACAACTGCTACACTGTACCGCGCCCAAAATCAAATTATTACAAAGGCGCCAAGATGGAACAGTACCACGAAATTACTCAAACCACCCAAAAGCAGATTAGAGCACGTATTTCAAAAGCACTAATAATACAAAATAGTTCAGAGGCCCCAATAGAAGAGAATATCAAGGACTCTTAAAATGCGCCAAAAAACAGGTCATTTAATAGAAGTTAGTTTAAAATTATCAGTAATGCAAAATACAAAAAAATTATAACCCGGAATTTTCGCACAAAGAAAGCCAAGGACTCGCCCTGAAAACTTTGTTCAGAAGCCGCTGGTACATTCAGCATGGGAAGCAAGAAGCCATACCACTAATTTTACAGGTGCAGAATACAATTATGATTTAGAGGTGTAAAACAGAAAAACAACGTTAACATACATAAAATAGCATCTTCAACTAAGTTCAAAAGGTACCAATTCTACCCCATTTATCCTTTATATTTTAAAAATACTAATAAATTTACTAGATGAATCATCATTTACTACCTCATATTTAACGGAGTGCCAGCTCAGACGACTAAGCACCAAAACAGCCTAACGTAAGACGCCGCCCAGACAGTGCATAGATGTACCCCAGGCGCACGGAAGTTACCACTGGCGCTCGCTTTGGAAATCTCAAACAAAAGGACCACTCCAGTTCTGAGGCAGCCGAACTCCCGCGAGCGCCGTCAACACTGAATCCACCAAAAATAACTTTAATCACTTTGTGGCTCACTAAGCTGTAATACCGCAGTTGGGAGCTCACCATTAACTTCCGGTGTAAGCCGATAACCGCCATAATGTTCAAATGTTCGTGAAATCTTATGGGACTTAACTGCTAAGGTCATCAGTCCCTAAGCTTACACACTACTTAACCTGAATTATCCTGAGGGCAAACACACACACCGACGCCCGAGGGAGGACTCGAACCTCCGCCGGGACCAGCCGCGCAGTCCATGACTGCAGCCCCTAAGACCGCTCGGCTAGTCCCGCGCGGCCCGCCACAATGGCCTCGCAGTAAGTACGCCTCAGTGAAGTACTTTCGCGGTCTAATTGGAAGCAGCATTTCCCATGGAAATACTCCACACCAGCAAGGCAAAGACCACTGAGGAACTGACGAGACGATATGTGGATACCCATCACATAGCTACCTCCAAAGAGGGAAAACTTGCCGCTCTTCTCGACACCCGGGCAGTCCTCATATAGTTGTGGTCGCTAGCAGACTATCACCAATGTACATCTCAAGCCCCGGTCTTGGTCTTCTCTGGTGCGACTGCACAGCGCCCCTCCACCCGCGCGCGGAAGAGCAGTGCTCTCGCGGCATCCGAAGAAACTCAAGGCCAAGAACTGCCTCTAGCCTACCCGTACTACATAGACATAAATGTATCCAATTACCTGTTCAATGTCTCAGTGTCCTCATATACATTCTCCATATGTTTGCGCTGTCGGCACTATCGTTGTCGGCTTTGGTTTGCTGTCGAATCTGACGAGATCAAATCCATCACTCAACTGTTCACACTAACTCACTTCGTGTCCTGCTTTCCTATTCACAGCGAATCCTACTCCCTTTGTACCATATTCTGCTGCTGTTGATATTACCCTATACTCATATGACCAGAAATCCTCGTCTTCTTTGCAATTCAGTTTACAGACGGCTATTATATCTGGACTGAGCCGTTGCATTTCCCTTTTCAGATTTTATAACTTTCCTTCTACGTTCTAATTTCTGATATTGCGTGCTCCAACTCGTAGAACATTATCCTTTCGTTGGATATCCAGTCTTTTTCTCATGGTGGCCTCCTCTTTGGAGATCCGAATGGGGGACTATTCCGGAATTTTTGCCGGTGGAGAGATCATCGTGACGCTTCTTGAGTTATAGACCACATGAACTGTGGACAGACGTTATGCGTCTTTAATGCAATGATTTTCATTGTCTTATGCATCATCATGCCGTTGTTGTTTCTTCTGTCTTTTAAGGACAGTCTCGAACCCCAAAGACAAGAGAGTACCTTCGCTGTCCGCTACTTCGTCCTATTTGACAAGGTCTTTGGAAGAACTAAGGTGACTTATTATGCCGGAAGTCTTCGGCCACCATTTCTAATGATTTTTGTTTAAAATTTAAACAATGGTTGGGCTCTAACTCGGGATCCAGGACGGTTTGATTATGAATAAAAGATACAATCCCCTTTTTTCCAAAGGAAAGTGGCAGCGGTCGTTATCCGAGGAATGTCGCCAAACTCGATGAGACTGTCGATACACAGTTTTTTGGAGAGCAACATGCCAATAACCGATACTAAGAGTGCAGTAACACCTCATCTCCAGGTTGGGTTAAGAAAGACACTAAAAATAAAACTGGAGAAAACTTGTCAGTACTTGGAACTGTGGGTAACTGCACAATGTCGTCCATTGAGGAAGTACCAAAAATCAAGAACTTTTTCTCACCGTCAGCAAACAAGTTATGAAATGCTTGTCCACAAATCCACTTCATGGAGTTCGTCTTCGTTTGCGAGAAGTAGCCCGAGTCCTGAAAGAGGAGCAGGTGAGGAGGTATATACGAGGAGTCGCAGGGGTAATGAGGACGGGCATCTGTCGCTTCAGGAACCAGACACCTATCGCCGATCTACGCACCAGGCGATGCTCTTCCGTATCCAGAACGTCACAGGCGACACACAGTGGGGTGAATGCAAGGTGAATCCGTGAAGACGTGACCGGCACACTTGCTTCCCATTAAGCGTAAAATACCATGCAGACTGGACGTGGAGCGCACACCGATCGCCAGACGCGGGGACGCTCGTCCTAAACCACATTCGGTGACCTGTTCTGCTGAAGCAAGCCTTAGACCGCCTTCGTGAGTGTCAGAGGCGTGCATCGAGCCTACGCGGCCCGCTCTGAACATTAGCCATGACTGCCGGGCGAGCCTCGACCTGTGCTGGCCGGTCAGCCGGTGGAGATCCGAGTCCGCCCGGGCGCCCGTGTGGACTCGGCTGCTCGTCGACTCCTGCGTCCTCCAGGCGCCACCCAATTGATGGCACCGAACGAGATCTCTGTGACCCCGTCTGCAAGCAGTTTTTTACTTCGCACGGTGTTTACAGACAATAATTCACCTCCTCTGCCACATTAAAATAGCTGATGGCTGTAACATCATGAACAACATGGTTACTTAAGTCTTCACTGTTACTTGTAACTGTAGAATCAATTTATAGTTACGTGTATCTAAAAAAACTCTGTACCATATAACGCAGTGAAAACAGTTAATTTTATTGAAGGTCGCCCTATTGAGTATCGAAGTTTTGTAATACTGTATGAGGAAAAGATTTTATTGAAACGTACAAATGTTAGCTGGTTATATCACGGTAGAATTATTCTCACATCGCATAAAGTTTTTTTCTCTCATGAGCTACATCTGTTCCAATGCAAAGCTTTGCTTCAGACTGGCTTATTTGGCAGACATTTTGTTAAAAACCGACACGTTAAATTTGTTACTAAGAGACCAAGCAGAAACCTGTGCAATGTGCAAGACTATATCGAATCTTTCATCAAAAACGTTACAGTTTCGGAAATCTGTTTCAGTTCCAATCAAATCGAGTGCTTAGATACCCTTCACGATTTCCTAGTAGAATTTCATTTTACGTCCGACGCAAACGTCAAGAACGTAAGTAAGGAACATTTGAAGGGATTTGGAAAAAAATTTCGAAGATTGGTTCCTTGTTCTGTCTACTGATAACAACTGGATTCGCAGTCGCTCGGAACAGACAATAATTTTGCAATTCCACATGATGTCTAAATTAAAACTACAGAAAATAAATCTTTGACACCGATAACTTGTTGGATGAGCGTAACGGCGCAGTCTTCAATGCTGTCAGATAAATTGTTAATAAATTTATTCCCCGTCTCGTCCACATATTCGTGCGAAGAGGCTTCTTTTCTTACACTTATATAAAACAAGAAACATAGAAATAAACTTCCCAGTGAAAGTAATTTGAGACTGTCTTTAACCTCCGTGATTCCTGAGTTCAAAGTTATGCGACATGCAAAGCCGGTAGATCCTTCTCACTCCATTCCAAGGAAGGACTAAGCCAGTTAATTCCATAATGAAAACTTGCAGCTTAACAGAAAAATGTAAAATACTTTCATATACATACTAGGCCTAACCTGTGTGCAAAAGCCTTCATCAGCCCTTGTACTGTACTACAACTTAAATGTAAAGCATTACAAAGGCATTAAGGCTATTAAACCATATGCTTGGAATTCACTTCCTCCCATGTTACAATAAGTACCTTTTTCTTTCACAAGGCGGAGGTTCGCACATATCAAACTTTTGTGGTAGGAGACGAGGTACTGGCAGAAGTAAAGCTGTGAGTACCGGGCGTGAGTCGTGCTTCGGTAGCTCAGTTGGTAGAGCACTTGCCCGCGAAAGGCAAAGGTCCCGAGTTCGAGTCTCGGTCGGGCACACAGTTTTAATCTGCCAGGAAGTTTCATATCAGCGCACACTCCGCTGCAGAGTGAAAATCTCATTCTGGAAACATCCCCCAGGCTGTGGCTAAGCCATGTCTCCGCAATATCCTTTCTTTCAGGAGTGCTAGTTCTGCAAGTTTCGCAGGAGAGCTTCTGTAAAGTTTGGAAGGTAGGAGACGAGGTACTGGCAGAAGTAAAGCTGTGAGTACCGGGCGTGAGTCGTGCTTCGGTAGCTCAGTTGGTAGAGCACTTGCCCGCGAAAGGCAAAGGTCCCGAGTTCGAGTCTCGGTCGGGCACACAGTTTTAATCTGCCAGGAAGTTTCATATCAGCGCACACTCCGCTGCAGAGTGAAAATCTCATTCTGGAAACATCCCCCAGGCTGTGGCTAAGCCATGTCTCCGCAATATCCTTTCTTTCAGGAGTGCTAGTTCTGCAAGTTTCGCAGGAGAGCTTCTGTAAAGTTTGGAAGGTAGGAGACGAGGTACTGGCAGAAGTAAAGCTGTGAGTACCGGGCGTGAGTCGTGCTTCGGTAGCTCAGTTGGTAGAGCACTTGCCCGCGAAAGGCAAAGGTCCCGAGTTCGAGTCTCGGTCGGGCACACAGTTTTAATCTGCCAGGAAGTTTCATATCAGCGCACACTCCGCTGCAGAGTGAAAATCTCATTCTGGAAACATCCCCCAGGCTGTGGCTAAGCCATGTCTCCGCAATATCCTTTCTTTCAGGAGTGCTAGTTCTGCAAGTTTCGCAGGAGAGCTTCTGTAAAGTTTGGAAGGTAGGAGACGAGGTACTGGCAGAAGTAAAGCTGTGAGTACCGGGCGTGAGTCGTGCTTCGGTAGCTCAGTTGGTAGAGCACTTGCCCGCGAAAGGCAAAGGTCCCGAGTTCGAGTCTCGGTCGGGCACACAGTTTTAATCTGCCAGGAAGTTTCATATCAGCGCACACTCCGCTGCAGAGTGAAAATCTCATTCTACGTTTCAGGTATGTTGTTTTTATTTCAAAAATCGTGTACAGTCGCAGTCGCAGTCTCTGTCGTGTTGTGCTCTGATTGTCGCCCTGTTAATGCACAGTATGGAAATGACTCAGGCTGCTTTCTGCTCTGTAGTGAAACACGTGTGTGGAAAACTATTAAAAAGTACCGAGAAATAGGTTGTTCTTTATTTTTTTAATAAATTTATAGAAAAACGTCTATTTTGAAGTTTTGCAAGAGACTGTATTTGACACAGTTGAGTTAAAATCATACTGGATGTATAGCGCAATTGTAGCGTATTACATTTGATAATATATCAGTTCAAAGATCCTTGGTTAAAGTCTCCCCTTGGCCATCTTTTTTTTTTTTTTTTTGTCATTCAATTGAAAAAACCTACAACTCATAGATGTAAAATTCATCATCATTTTTTATGAATTATGCATATCTTATTGTTTCTAATTACTTACTTAACGCAGAATTCCTGTTTTAATTTCAAATTTAAATTCTTAATTATCTATATTTTATAAAATATTGTTATAAACGTTGCTTAAATTAAGAAAACATAACACTTTAATTTTTAGAACAAAAATGAAAAACCAAATACTTATTTTTAACTACGCCAGTTGTTCTATACCATAGACCTAATCTCTCACGAATCAGACTGATAGGTGTCGTAAAAACACGAAAAAAAAATCATTTTCACGGCATCGAGCACACCATACAAATGCTTCATTTTTGCATTCGCCACTGTACCATTACAATATGAACACAACACAACTGATCTGGAGCCAAGTTAAGCGATCTGTCGCGAGAAATAACAAGACTGTTAAGCTGCCAGGCGTACTGGAACTAACTCACGCAGATTTTTCACTTGTCACTGACGAACGGCACGTCATGAAAGAACAGGAGAAAATGAGTTGCGTGGGTGGCTTCGAGGACTCTGTTGTTGATCGACTCGTTATCAACGTAGCAGATGACAGCACCAGAACTGCTATTTATTTCTAGGATTCGGATAAGGAAGGAGCGAAGAGATAACCAGACACCTTACTGTAATTAATACCTTCAGTCGCTTCAGTATTCAACTATACGGTCAAATCCCCGCAGTAAGCATCACACATAGCGCGCTCAGAAAAATTTCTCTGTGCTTAAATTGGAATTTTCATCACTCTTATTTGTAATTAAAATACTGTGTTAGGTGACAACGAGAGTTTATTATACGTCCCTTCTGGTGAACTAAGAAGCGTACGGTAGTGGTCGAGTTTTGCCGAATATTATTACATTATCTTTAAAAATTAAATTACATTCGAAGCAATTTGTTTCTCTGCTCGTCTCTTTTTTACGTCTGGACTGCAAATGTTCACATCGTTGCAGGTTAGTTGGGCCAGCTGGCTGGCCAGTGCTATCCAAATTAAATGCACCAATAGAACTGTTGTCCCACATTATCGCTCAGTCTATGTGCATGTAACACAGGATAAAACGTACCGTTATGATCGTACTTGACTGTGCTGGACACAGATTGACCTCCGCTCCACGTGAAACGAAATCAAATGAGATTCAAGCAAACGGGAAAGAATACATCATGTAATGTTTACATCAGGTTTATCATTGTGATGAACACAGTAAAGAAATAATGCAAGCGCATGCACTGACTTTATTTTTATTTTTTCAGTTAAGAGATTTCGAGATCTTGTTTCCAGCACTGCTGTTTCTCACAAATGTTTGACTATGCTGAGGTACACCAGCCTTTTTAAATACGATCTCTTATCCAGTTCTGTTTGCTAAAATATGGAACTAAAATAGCTTCAAGCGAAATCTCTCACCAGATCCACATACTTGGCGGGAGACACTGTTGTTGTAGGCATTTCTACATGATCATTTTGTGCTCTGAACTGAAAATAGCGAGTGAAGTGATAGATAGTCACACTAAATACACTGCCCAACACATCTGTGCAAAGTTCCATCGGCTTTTCACAGTGGTTTCCATTTCGCGCCTAATCGGACCTTACTTTCCGAATGCGCCTGGTAATAAAAAGTTACGATAATCCAAAACAGGTTGGTCACATTGTCTTGCGGTGAACTGTCTGATTAGGGTTATATTAGCTAGCCACACACGAGCGGGTGTCAGGGAAGGACCATGGATACTGCCGACAGATTCTGGAACACCTGTAGTCTTCGCCTGTGCATTAGTGGAGAGCCGCCCTTGAGGCTGTCAGCCGCAATTCTGGGGACAGCCGATCCGTCCTCGTCAGCTGGACTGACACGGGTGGATTTCTGCAGCAGTGGGCCAAGCCACGTTAAGAAAGTCCGTGAGCTTTCCTGCGGTTTTCATGACGCAGCAGGTTCTTGCTGCTTCCAGTATGACGAAGGAGTAGGCTTGTGATCACATCGAAATGAAACTGTATCACAAACGACCTTGTTTGTGGAAAATGACCCAGAAACATTTCACGAAGAAGAATTTTTAAAATTAGGGTTTACGAAGAGATTGTTGAAACATTTATAGACGGTGTTCCGGCATCGGACCAAAATACTACATTGAAATCTTAACTACAAAATTTGATATCAAGTTTCACAAGAGGGCAGGAAGGCTGAGGCTTTAGAAAGAAGTGGAAATTAAAAAGGCTGAATTGTATAATCCTTTACAAAGTTGCTTGTACTGTATTCAATACTGTATTACGCATTACTAAGTACATACGCTATTTTACTTTACGACTTATTTTTCTATATGAAATGTCAAGAACAGCCTGTTCCTGGTATATCAAACCGTCACGATTCCCAAAGGAGTGTTAACGATTCAGAAAGCAGATCTGCTGGTGAGTGGCCAGCCACACCCACGTTCCCAGTTCTGTCTGTTTTCCTGATGCACTGAGACCTGTTGACACCCGGACTTGGCCGTGTACCAGAAATCCTCGAGCTTCGATGGCTCATCGCGGCTAGCGCGTTCTTTCCCGGAACTGATTGAGCTCGACTATCCGCGATCGGGCAATAGAAAGGAGCGGTCGGCCACAGGTGGTCTCGGTCGGGTAAGAATAGCGCGATGTACGTCTCTGGCGGACATCAAGCGTGTTGGTAATACAGCAGCACGCACATATCTGAACTCAGGTAAAAAATGGCAGAAGTAAGGAATGGCTGTGTGACAACCGAAAGCTGGATAGAGCCTGAAAGAGAGCATGGTGAAAGGGGCGGGGAGGGGGGGAGGAGGAGATTAATGTTTACCGTCCCATCGACAACGAGGTCATTATAGACGGAGAACAAGTTCGATTCAGGGAAGGACGGGGAAGAAATTGGCCGTGCCCTTTCAAAGGAACTATCCCGGTATTTGCCTGAAGCGCTTTAGGGAAATCATGAAAAACCTAAATCAGGATTGCTGGTCGCAGATTTGTACCGATGTCCTCCCGAATGCGAGTCCAGCGTGCTAAACACTGCGCCACATCGCTCGGTGCAGTGCAAGGGCCTCCAGCAACAGCCAGGTAAGGCACGTGGGTCAACGGTGCCACATCACCTTTTGAGAGCTGTCATGGGCATGATACGGGCCTAGACGACCCGGGCACTTGCGAAATCAAATCATCGGATAGAGGCAGCTACAGCCAATGGAGCAGAACTGTCCACAGGAAGCCTCACACCTGTCCCCATAGTACTTGACTTTCATACGCTAAGGTAGCTAATAGTCAGCTCTTGCTGCCGAAGACTCCTGGCATAAGGCGTCACCTTCACTCTGCCAATGGCCTTGTCAAAGAGGGCGGAGGACCGGACAGAGGTTCAAGGCACTCTCTTCTCTTTGGGGTGGAGGAACTGTCCCAAAGGCGGAAGAATCAGCAATGATCAACGGCATGAGGATGCAGAAGGCAATCCAAATTACTGCGTTAAAGGCACACAGTGTATATCTACAGGACATGTGGCCTGTAATTAAGAAAGTATCACGATGATCTCTCCAAGATCCCGGGATAGTTCCCCATTCCGATGTCCAGGAAGATACTGCCAAAGGATAACGTTGTACAAGTCTGGGCGTGGAATGTCAGAAGCTTGAATGTGGTAAGGGAGCTAGCAAATCTGAAATGGGAAATGCAAAGGCTCAATCTAGATATAGCAGTGGTCAATAAAGTGAAATGGAAATAAGACAAGGATTTCTGGTCAGTTGAGTATACGGTAATATCAACAGCAGCAAAAAATGGTATAAAAGCAGTGAGATTCTTTATGAATAGGAAGGTAGGGCAGAGAGTGTGTTACTGTGAACAGTTCAGTGATAGGGTTATTCTTGTCAGAATCGACAGGAAACCAACACCGACAACGATAGTTTAGGTATACATGCCAACATCTCAAGCTGAAGATGAAGAAACTGACAAAGTGTATGTGGATATTGATTGGGTATAAAGGGAGATAGGGGACTGGAATGCAGTTGTAGGGGAAGCAGTAGAACAAAAGGTTACAGGAGAATATGGGCTTGGGACAAGGAATGAGGGAGGAGGAGGACTAATTGAGTTCTGTAATAAATTTCAGGTGGTAATAGCGAATACTCTGTTCAACAATCACAAGAAGAGGAGGTATATTTGAAAAAGACCGGGTGATACGGGAAGATTTCAGTTACATTTCATCATGGTCAGATAGTGATTGCGAAATCAGATACATGGTGGTAAGGCGTGCCCAGGAGCAGATATAGACTCAGATCACAATATATTAGTGATGAAAAGTATACTGAAGTTTAAGAGATTAGTCAGGAAGAATAAATACAAAAAGAAGTGGGATACGGAAGTACTAAGGAATGATGAGATACGCTTGAAGTTCTCTAAGGGTATAGGTACAGCAATAACGAATAGCTCATTAGGCAGTGCAGTTGAAGAGGTATGGACTTCACTGAAAAGGACATTCGCAGAAGTTGGAAAGAAAAACATAGGTGCAACTGCGAAGATACCGTGGCCAACAGAAGAAGTATTTCACTTGATCGATGAAAGAAGGAAGTACAAAAACATTCAGGGTAATTCTGGAATACAGAAATACAAGTCGCTGAGGAATGAAATAAAAAGAAAGTGCAGGGAAGTTAAGACGAAATGGTTGCATGAAAAATGCGAAGAAATCGAAAATGAAATGATTGTAGGAAGGACTGACTCAACTTATAGAAAAGACAAAACAACCTTCGATGATATTAACAGCAAGGGTGGTAACATTAAGAGTGTAATGGGAATTCCTCTGTTAAATACAGAGGAAAGAGCGGATAAGTGGAAAGAATAGATTGAAGGCCTCTATGAGGGGTAAGATTTGTCTGATGTGACAGAAGAAGAAACAAGAGTCGATTTAGAAGAGATGGGGGATCTAGTATTAGAATCAGAATTTAGGAGAGGACTTAAGATCAAATAAGGCAGAAGGGATAGATAATATTCCATCAGAAATTCTAAAATCATTGGAAGAAATGACAACAAAACGACTCTTCAAGTTAGTGTTCAGAATGTATGAGTCTGGCGACATACCATCTAACTTTCAGAAAAATATCGTCCATAGAGTTCCAAAGACTGCAAGAGTTGACAACTGCGAGAATTAGTCCACAATCAGCTTCACAGCTCATGCATACAGGTTTCTGGCAAGAATAATATACCGAAGAATGGAAAGGAAAATTGAGGATGTTTTGGATGACGATCAGTCGGCTTCAGGAAAGGTAAAGGCACCAGAGAGGCATTTCTAACGTTGCCGTTGATAATGAAAGTAGAATTAAAGAAAAATCAAGACGCAGTCAAGGATTTGTTGTCCTGGAAAAGGCGTTCGACAGTGTAAAATGGTACAAGATGTTCGGATTTCTGAGAAGAATTGGGATAAGCTATAGGTAGAGACGGGTAATATACAATATGTACAGGAGCCAAGAGGGAATCACAAGAGTGGACGGCCAAAAACGAAGCGCTCAGATTAAAAACTGTGTAAGCCAGGAATGTAGTCTTTCCCCCCTACTGTTCAATCTGTACCTCGAAGAAGCAATGACGGAAATAAAAGAAGGGTTTAGGAGTGGGATTAAAATTCATGGAGAAAGGATATCAATGATATGATTCGCTGATGACATTGCTATCCTGGGTGAAAGTGGAGAAGAATTACTTACATGATCTGCTGAACGGAATTAACAATCTAATGAGTACAGAATATGAATTGAGAGGAAATCGAAGAAAGGCGAAAACAATTAGAAGTAGCAGAAGTGAGAATAGCGAGAAACTTAACATAAGAACTGATGGTCACGAAGTATATGAAGTCAAAGAATTCTGCTACATATGCAGCAAAATAACCAGCGACGGATGGAGCAAGAAGAACATCAAAAGCAGACTAGCACTGTCAAAAAGGGCATTCCTGGCCGAGAGAAGTCTACTAGTATCAAGCAAAGGCTTTAATTTGAGGAATAAATTTCTGAGAAAGTATGTTTGGAACACAACATTGTATGGTAGTTAAACATGGACTGTGGGAAAACTGGAACGAAGCAGAATCGAAGCGTTGTGGTGCTACAGGCGAATCTTGAAAACTAGGTGGACTGATGAGGTAAAGAAGAGGATGTTCTGTGCTGTATCGGAGAGGAAAGGAATTTGTGTGACAAGGAGAAAAGACAGGATGATAGGACATATGGTAAGACATCAGGGACTGAATTCCATGGTACTAGAGAGAGCTGCAGACGGCAAAAACTCTAAATGAAGAGAGAAATTGGAATACTCCAGCAAATAATTGAGGATGTTGGTTGCAGGCGTTACTCTAAGGTGAAGAGGTTGGCACAGGAGAGGAATTCATGGCAGGCCACATGAAACCAGCCAGAAGACTGATGACCCAAAAAGAAAGTAGCTACCAGAAATTTTGTCATAGTTCATAACCCATGCCAATGACTCCCTGACTTCAGCACTGCTACGAAGAACGATGACGAGATTGCTCGCATAAGCAGTGCAACTGAAAACAAGGCTACCGAGAGACATCCCAGACTGGCGTTGATGGAGGCCGCAGAGCAACAGCTCCGTTGCAAAATCATACTATAGTGCAACAGCGCAGAGAGCGGGCAACCTTGACTCACTGAACGATGGATCAAGATTGGAGGGATGAGACAGTCACTGTAGAGAACATGGAACGTCACTCCACGAGAGAGACGCATTATGACATCGACAGTAGTATGAGGGTATTCCGTATTGCAGGGTTCCCCTTCCAGGTAGTCATGATCGACCTGACCGAATGCCTGGCTGAACTCAAGAGCGGCTAAAAGTCCAAGAACACAACGCGCTTGAGCAAGAGCAATTACGTCTCGATAGAGGGCAGTGTGGTCGTTACTGGCATCTCCCTTGTAGGTTTGATCAGGGGAAACCACGTACCAGGCTGCCCGTTTAAGCTGTTAGCCAACAGCTTGTAACACTACGCTACTGCGTACGATACTTATTAAAGCCTGTACTATGGTAAGTTGACGGGCTTCACCTTATAAGAAAGGATTTTGGGGTAGATATTGACCGCGTGTACCTGAATGGAGGCAAAATCAGACTTTCACCCACTCAGTAACAACAATGATGCGTCAAGCAAGTCTGAAGTGCAACTACACGTTAGGACGGACAAGAAACGACGCAGCAGATGCTATCAAATTGTTAATAATACGGTCGCCAGCCTAATTAGGCATTAACTGAGTTTCTTCCCAGTACAAGGTGAAGTACGTTCATACAAGACAACACGTAACTACACTGCATATATGGTAAATTTTAGAACCAGAAAATCTACTGAACTAGTGATTTCACTTTCTGTACTAATGTGAACAAGCCATAAATACACAACAATACACTATAATGTTTACTACAAACTTCGTACTGTCTATTGATCTGATTAAACTCGGGCATAGGTTACCCTAGAAATAGCACTTTCGAAACATACATACAATGTCAATTTTGAAAAAGGTAAAACACTAATAAAGATTGGTTTTATATTGACTTTAACTTTGCTAGTCAAATCAGTTCAGTACACTTCAGAATTTAAATGAATAGAAAAGAAAAAGCGGGGGGGGTGGGGGGGGCTGAAACTGTTATGATCACTGTACTGAGATTTTAGTTTATCGAAATCGTTAAACACTCAAGATTTCCAATACATGAGTTACTACTCTTTTTGTCTTATTTCTTGCTTATTTAACTACCATTATTTTTGTCTCAAATTAATTAAACTTCATTACTAAACCAATTTCAACATTATCTTCCAACTTTGCCAGACCTATATATTCATTAACAACAAAGTTCTTTAAGCATCATTCTAACATAGATAGGTCTGCAGGTAAGTATTATTAACATAAACTTTAAATCTTCATTTTGGGACACTCGGATTGCACAACATGTGGAAAGGACCCTGTCTAGGTTAGTGATGAGGATAATTAAATGATAGGACAGTTCTGGTAAAAGTTAAGTTGTTATTGAACAGTCAGGAACAAAAGTAACACTGGTCCACACGAATACAGTACTAAAAGTTTCAACCTGTTCGTGTCGATGCGGCGGTTGGCGGGCGGCGAGATGGCGAGGCGCAAAGCACACATACAATCACAGCTATGGCTCTTGATGTATCGGCACTTTGCTTCTTCTTAGCGTCGCAATACTTTTCCCTTTAGTGCCTATGGAATATAGCCATGCTGTATAGTCGTCGGAAACGGCACATCCGAGGCTCAATGAAATCACGTTTTCCAGGAGAGCCTCTTCGATCCAGAGCGTGTTTCTCAGACCGATGCCCAACTCCGACTACTACTGCTGAGCCCTTTATGCCGTGCCGCGCCCGTGTGCATTTTCCTGCGCTCGCCTGCCATCCACCTTTTACCGTTCCCTTACAGACAGGGTATTCACCAAAGGTTTTGCATTCCACATATCCTAATACATTGCCTACGTATGGACCAGGCGCATAAATACAACTTTAACATCTTACAACAGTTTCAACATTCCTTACATTTCCATTTTGTTATAATATTGCTTGCAGTTTGACATAAACATTAAAATTCACATCGAAAATTGGTTACAGTTCCTTTAACATCATGGCATGAAAAGAAAAAGAAATGAAATCAGAACATCGATTACACTAATTTAACGAAAATCAGAAGAAAAAAATTATTATATGTACAGTTGTTGTTGTTACAACCTGAGTAATGATCTTTGTGTCGCAACGTCAAGAGGTGGTAATCATATAACCGTGATGCACCCCAAGGCTTGTGAATGGGAATGAGGAGACATTCAAGGAAGCCGTCTAGGTTCTTCACTATAGGCGACATAAGTTCCCGATAAATTGCCGATCACACAGACGAAATGTCCAATAAAACTCTAGCGATTGGCCGTCAGGGCCGGGCAACGTTTGTAGAACCCACGTGTATAGCATTACGGACTTCGTCCTCCGTGACGTCGGAAAGCAGATCCATTGTGGCATCCCCACGAACCGATCCACAGAAAAGCCGGGAAGTCGCCGCAATGCTGGGCTGGTGACATTGTGCAGAGTACAGATTGTTATTATGTTCATGGACGACACACCCTATATTGTGTAGGCTATTTAAGTTCCGCCCATCATCAGTCCTAAGAACGGTAATCATAGGCTTCCAGCAGTGGCGCCATTCTGCTATCACGTGGTACATAGACCAACGCTCCTGTACTAACTTGTCGTGTGTGCATGCCCTGACCATAGCTCCTTCAAGGCAATGTCGAGAGGGAGTAGTTACTGTGCGTTGGCATGATTTACCATCGCCTGACGCTCTGAAGAATACAGCGTCATAGTACATTCACGGAGACTGCCGAAGTAGAAATCCTGGGTTCGTCGCCACCATGCTGTGACCTCCCTTCCATAACCGATCAAGGCCTTGTACAGGGTACGCTTTTCACAGAGGACCCAGCATGATAGGGCAGACTTATAAACATCATGAAGTCAACGACAAGCGTCACGTAAGAGAATCGCCACCCCACTACCAATGGAGAGAGCGTGGAAGACGTGTGGTGTAAAGCCATGGAGAGCGCAAAATATTGCAACATGCACCTCCTGAAGGAAGGAAACGTCAACGTCCGCAGCGTACAGCATTTCATGAAGTAATGCGAATTTATGACACGTCCGTATGGTATTGACGTTGACCGTGGTTATGCGGTAAGTTAGAAAATCTGCTATCGCCATGAGGATGGGCGACACAAAAGTGGAGGAAGTATAGGAAGCTCCCCGTTAAGCCAAAATTGTGACCGGGAACGAGCCGACCCCACCAACAAGCTTCCACCTCTGTGTACACCTCCAGAACGTCCATCCTCAGCAGCGACGTCGCCCGCCCAGGTAACAGATGTCTCATTCGGCCAGTTGAGTGAAATCGCCCACAGATAGCGTCAGACAGAAACGGGAGCAACCGCACCAGACGCAGGTGGGAAAGGGTGGGTGTCCACAGGTCAATGCTGACTGGAGACGGCGGCGGTGAGAGAGGTTGCGTCGTCCAGTGCCAGGGCGTCGGCGGAGGGCACATCATCAGTAGGAGTGTAATCATCCTGTGCACATATGTAATGGAAGCTGTCATCAGAATGTCATGTCGTCAGACGGCAACCAAGCGCACGTCGGTACAGCTCCATAGGGTCGGGACAGTCGTCGTACTTCTGACGGCCATCGTCCGTTGTTACTGCCTCCGGCGGCAGTGTACAACAGACAGGTAAAACGTCCATCGCTTCCTCGGGAGGAGTCGATGCCGGTGTCGACTGATTCAGAGTGGGCGCAGCAGGCAGCCCCGCCTTGGACGCGTACGGGAGAGGTAACATAGTGGTCGCTGCGGCGAGAGCGACGTTTCCGAGCGGCGTTCCCAACCAC
This sequence comes from Schistocerca nitens, assembly GCF_023898315.1. Lineage (NCBI taxonomy): Eukaryota > Metazoa > Arthropoda > Insecta > Orthoptera > Acrididae > Schistocerca > Schistocerca nitens. The sequence continues at coordinate 137,763 of NC_064619.1, read as the reverse complement.
TCCGTGTCAGAGACATTCATAACGGACATGGCCTTCTTTGCCACAACTTGAATAAGTGCGCGGCTGGCCATCGTACATGACGACAGCCCTGCAGCCAGCAATAACCGAGGAAGAAGGCTCTTGTTGCTGCAGTTCAATTTTTATCTAACTTAAGACTGATGATACAGCAGGTTTCGAACGTCTTCTACGTTTCAGCAACGTGACTGGCGATGTTGTCGAAAGGTTTAAACTCGGCTAAAACAACATCTGACGGCTCCTCAAACGGCAGTTCGAAAACAACGTTCGGAGGTCAAAAACAGCGTGATCAACCACGACAGCGCCTATGTGGTCGTCAGAAAATCGAAACTTGAAACTGGTAAAATGGCGCCGCACAACGCCGACGCTCAGCTCTTCATTCGCCAGCATTATTTACACAATGGTACTAAGGATCGAAGAATGAATACCGAGAACATCTTGCAGCGGGAAACGCATTTCGTCGCGTATAAACCGTTCATATACCTTCGTTCGTTCATAATGCAAAGGAAAACTTACTTTAATTGTAGCTTGGCGATAGAAAAACTCCATGATGGTCGATTAATTTGTACATGAAGACAAACAAGTACACAAGCACGCGATTGCTCGCAAGCAGTTAAACAGGCAAGGCAGAAACAGTGTACTGTCGCCTCACCAGTGCCGGAGGCAAACTGACCCTTGACCACGTGTAACGGCTTTGTATCCCGGAATTCGTACTTGAACTTAATATGAGACAACGAGTGACCTTTGTTAGAGGAAATTAAGCTTATTCTGACAGCATCACCATAAACTTGAAACTTGTGATGAACGTTATGTTGAAACACGATCGTCTGAGGTTCACTAGGCGACTGTCCTGGGTGCTTGAGAAATACACACAGATTGAGACGGAGGAGACCTCGCCGGCCCCTTTCATGCTTCTGGCACCGACCGAAAATACAACAAAAACGGAAGAGAGTCTAATTTATGGGTAGTTTGCCAGCACTGTAGAGAAAAGAAAATCTATTTATTAGCTACGCCGTTTCAGGAAACGTAAGTGAACGTTAAGTAGCTGCTGCTTTTCTCTCCCAACGACATAAAAAATTTAATCCACTTGTAGAGAGCAATGGAATAAACGAAGGACACATAAAATGGTTTGCCGCTATTTTAATCTAAAAGAATGCCTCTCACAACTGGAATGGTGTTATGGGACAAAACATTTGTGATGTTAGTTCTTCATTTAGGAAATGACATGTTGTTGTTGTGGTCTTCAGTCTAGAGATTGGTTTGATGCAGCTCTCCATGTCACTCTATCCTGTGCAAGCCTCTTCATCTCCCAGCACGTACTGCAGCCTACATCCTTCTGAATCTGCTTGTGTATTCATCTCTTGGCCTCCCTCTACGATTTTTACCCTCCACGCTGCCCTCCAATACTAAATTGGTGATCCCTTGATGCCTCAGAATATGACCTACCAACCGATCCCTTCTTCTAGTCAAGTTGTCCCACAAACTCCTCTTCTCCCCAATCCTATTCAATATCTCCTCATTAGTTATGTGATCTAACCATCTAATCTTCAACATTCTTCTGTAGCACCACATTTCGAAAGCTTCTATTCTCTTCTTGTCCAAACTATTTATCGTCCATGTTTCACTTCCATACATGGGTACACTCCATACAACTACTTTCAGAAACGACTTCCTGACACTTAAATCTATACTCGATGTTAAAAAATTTGTTTCCTTTACTGCTTGCTCAATATACAGATTGAATAACATCGGGGAGAGGCTGCAACCCTGCTTCCCTTTCTTATCCCTCAACTCTTATAACTGCCGTCTGGCTTCTGTACAAATTGTAAATAGCCTATCGCTCCCTGTATTTTACCCCTGCCACCTTCAGAATTTGAAAGAGAGCATTCCAGTCAACATAGTCAAAAGTTTTCTCCAAGTCTACAAGTGCTAGAAACGTAGGTTTGCCTTCTCTTAATCTAGCTTCTAAGATAAGTCGTAGGGTCAGTATTGCCTCACGTGTTCCATATTTTTACGGAATCCAAACTGATCTTCCCCGAAGTCAGCTTCTACCAGTTTTTCCATTCGTCTGTAAAGAATTCGCGTTAGTATTTCACAGCCGTGACTTATTAAACTGATAGTTCGGTAATTTTCACATCTGTCAACACCTGCTTTCTTTGGGATTGGAATTAGTATATTCTTCTTGAAGTCTGAGGGTATTTCACTTGACTCATACATTTTGCTCACCAGATGGCAGAGTTTTGTCAGGACTGGCTCTCCCAAGGCTGTCAGTAGTTCTAATGGAATGTTGTCTACTCCCGGAGCCATGTTTCTGCTTAGGTCTTTCAGTGCTCTATCAAACTCTTCACGCAGTATCATATCTCCCATTTCATCTTCATCTACATCCTCTTCCCTTTGTATAACATTGCCCTCAAGTACATCGCCCTTGTATAGTCCCTTCCAGCTTTCTGCTTTCCCTTCTTTGCTTAGAACTGGGTTTCCATCTGAACTCTTGATATTCATACAAGTGGTTCTCTTTTCTCCAAAAGTTTCTTTAATTTTCCTGTAGGTGGTATCTATCTTACCCCTAGTGAGATAAGCCTCTACATCCTTACATTTGTCCTCTAGCCATGCCTGCTTCGCCATTTTGCACTTCCTGTCGATCAAGTAGTGCCACAAATTTCTCTTCTCTCCATTTCGAAAGCTTCTATTCTCTTCTTATCTAAATTACACTCCTGGAAATTGAAATAAGAACACCGTGAATTCATTGTCCCAGGAAGGGGAAACTTTATTGACACATTCCTGGGGTCAGATACATCACATGATCACACCGACAGAACCACAGGCACATAGACACAGGCAACAGAGCATGCACAATGTCGGCACTAGTACAGTGTATATCCACCTTTCGCAGCAATGCAGGCTGCTATTCTCCCATGGAGACGATCGTAGAGATGCTGGATGTAGTCCTGAAAACGGCTTGCCATGCCATTTCCACCTGGCGCCTCAGTTGGACCAGCGTTCGTGCTGGACGTGCAGACCGCGTGAGACGACGCTTCATCCAGTCCCAAACATGCTCAATGGGTGACAGATCCGGAGATCTTGCTGGCCAGGGTAGTTGACTTACACCTTCTAGAGCACGTTGGGTGGCACGGGATACATGCGGACGTGCATTGTCCTGTTGGAACAGCAAGTTCCCTTGCCGGTCTAGGAATGGCAGAACGATGGGTTCGATGACGGTTTGGATGTACCGTGCACTATTCAGTGTCCCCTCCACGATCACCAGTGGTGTACGGCCAGTGTAGGAGATCGCTCCCCACACCATGATGCCGGGTGTTGGCCCTGTGTGCCTCGGTCGTATGCAGTCCTGATTGTGGCGCTCACCTGCACGGCGCCAAACACGCATACGACCATCATTGGCACCAAGGCAGAAGCGACTCTCATCGCTGAAGACGACACGTCTCCATTCGTCCCTCCATTCACGCCTGTCGCGACACCACTGGAGGCGGGCTGCACGATGTTGGGGCGTGAGCGGAAGACGGCCTAACGGTGTGCGGGACCGTAGCCCAGCTTCATGGAGACGGTTGCGAATGGTCCTCGCCGATACCCCAGGAGCAACAGTGTCCCTAATTTGCTGGCAAGTGGCGGTGCGGTCCCCTACGGCACTGCGTAGGATCCTACGGTCTTGGCGTGCATCCGTGCGTCGCTGCGGTCCGGTCTCAGGTCGACGGGCACGTGCACCTTCCGCCGACCACTGGCGACAACATCGATGTACTGTGGAGACCTCACGCCCCACGTGTTGAGCAATTCGGCGGTACGTCCACCCGGCCTCCCGCATGCCCACTATACGCCCTCGCTCAAAGTACGTCAACTGCACATACGGTTCACGTCCACGCTGTCGCGGCATGCTACCAGTGTTAAAGACTGCGATGGAGCTCCGTATGCCACGGCAAACTGGCTGACACTGACGGCGGCGGTGCACAAATGCTGCGCAGCTAGCGCCATTCGACGGCCAACACCGCGGTTCCTGGTGTGTCCGCTGTGCCGTGCGTGTGATCATTGCTTGTACAGCCCTCTCGCAGTGTCCGGAGCAAGTATGGTGGGTCTGACACACCGGTGTCAATGTGTTCTTTTTTCCATTTCCAGGAGTGTATTTATTGTCCACGTTTCGCTTCCATACATGGCTACATTCCATACAAATACTGTCAGAAACGACTTCCTGACAGTTAAATCTATACTCGATGTTAACAAATTTCTCTTCTTCAGAAACGCTTTCCTTGCCATTGCGAGTCGACATTTTATATCCTCTCTACTTCGACCATCATCAGTTATTTTGCTCCCCAAATAGAAAAACTTTACTACGTTAAGCGTCACATTTTCTAATCTAATTACCGCAGCTTCACCTGATTTAATTCGACTACATTCCATTATCATCATTTGGCTTTTGTTGATGTTCATCTTATATCCTCCTTTAAAAATACTGTTCATTCCGTTCAGCTGCTCTTCCAGGGCCTTTGCTGTCTCTGACAGAATTACAATGTCATCGGCGAATCTCTAAGTTTTTATTTCTTATCCATGGATTTTAATTCCTACTCAAAATTTTTCCTTTGTATTAAAACATAATTTTATTGATACACTCTAAGACAAAGAAAAAACGACTCATCAGGAAAGAATTATCCGAATGGGACGAAAGTCGGTAGATCGATATACATGGATAGACAAAGAAATGATTACAATTTCAGAAAAATTCAAGAGAAAGAACTTACAAATTCAGTAAGTAAATAATTTCATCCACCTCTGGCTCGTAAGCAAGGCTTGGCATTGACAGGGTTGCTGGATGTCCTTCTGAGAGGTATCACGCCAAATTCTGTCCAACTGGCGCGTTAGACCATGAAGATCCAGAGGTGGTCCGGCCCATAATGCTCCAAACATTCGACGTTGGGGAGAAATCTGGCGAGCTTGCTCGTCGAGATGGTCAAGAAGACGATTAGCGGTAGAAACTTTCGTAGTGTGCAGGTGGGCATTATCTTGCTGTAATGTGAGCCCAGGATGGCTTACCATGAAGGATAACAAAACGGGCAGTGGAATATCGTAAATGTAGGGCGGGCGACAGGCAAGTTGGTATCCCTCTGTTGTCCGTGGTGTCCCCACATGTGTCTTCGACCTGGAGTAGTATTTTCATTGATGAGTCCCGCTTCAAACTGAGCCCCGATGAACAGCGAAGGTTTGTCTGGAGACGCCCCAGACAGCGGTAAGATACCAATCTGACTGTCGACCACCATACGGCCTGACAACACAGTCGTTTAATGAACAAAGTAAGAGCATATGGACTATCAGACCAATTGTGTGATTGGATTGAAGAGTTCCTAGACAACAGAACGCAGCATGTCATTCTCAATGGAGAGAAGTCTTCCGAAGTAAGAGTGATTTCAGGTATACCGCAGGGGAGTGTCGTAGGAGCGTTGCTATTCACAATATACTTAAATGACCTTGTGGATGACATCGGAAGTTCACTGAGGCTTTTTGCGGATGATGCTGTGGTATATCGAGAGGTTGTAACAATGGAAAATTGTACTGAAATGCAGGAGGATCTGCAGCGAATTGAAGCATGGTGCAGGGAATGGCAATTGAATCTCAATGTAGACAAGTGTAATGTGCTGCGAATACATAGAAAGAAAGATCCCTTATTATTTAGCTACAATATAGCAGGTCAGAAACTGGAAGCAGTGAATTCCATAAATTATCTGGAAGTACGCATTAGGAGTGATTTAAAATGGAATGATCATATAAAGTTGATCGTCGGTAAAGCAGATGCCAGACTGATATTCATTGGAAGAATCCTAAGGAAATGCAATCCGAAATCAAAGGAAGTAGGTTACAGTACGCTTGTTCGCTCACTGCTTGAATACTGCTCAGCAGCGTGGGACCCGTACCAGATAGGGTTGATAGAAGAGATAGAGAAGATCCAACGGAGAGCAGCACGCTTCGTTACAGGATCATTTAGTAATCGCGAAAGCGTTGCGGAGATGATAGATAAACTCCAGTGGAAGACTCTGCAGGAGAGACGCTCAGTAGCTCAGTACGGGCTTTTGTTGAAGTTTCGAGAATATACCTTCACCGAGGAGTCAAGCAGTACATTGCTCCCTCCTACGTATATCTGGCGAAGAGACCATGAGGATAAAATCAGAGAGATTAGAGCCCACACAGAGGCATACCGACAATCCTTCTTTCCACGAACAATACGAGACTGGAATAGAAGGGAGAACCGATAGAGGTACTCAAGGTACCCTCCGCCACACACCGTCATGTGGCTTGCGGAGTGTGGATGTAGATGTAGATGTAGAGTGATGGTCTGAGGTGCCATTTCATTTGATGCCAGGACCCCTTTGGTTGTCGTCTGTGACACCCATAAAGCATAGCTGTACGTCAACGACATTCTAGGTCCGGTATTGTTGCCCTCCACACAGCAAGGGTTTCTGCTGCTTGACATCGTGCTTGCCAAACCCTAGCTTGGCCAGCAAGGTCACCAGATCCCTCCCCCAGTTGAGAACGTTAAGAGCATCATGAGCAGCACCCTGCATCAAGCTCGGGATTTTGACGTCTAAAGTGCCAGTAGGGCACGATATTCCTCGGTAGCACGTCCAACAACTTAAGGTTTTAAAAGATTATATGTGATATATGATATTAAATATCCCTAATTATTTAAGTAATGGTCCATAAGACCTTCTTTTAAACTCGTAGTACACTTCAAGCGGGATTCTAAAACTACAATTAAAAAAAAATTTATTTAAAATACAGCAGACCACAATTTTCAACTAAAATTTGTTTCAGCTTAAAAATCGTAGGTACTTGCTGAATGGTAAACTTCAGCTTAAGATAAGCCTCTTCGTTGGTTTATAGCACAAGTAATTACTATAACCATAAAAACGGACCGCTGGTTATTGCAATCTACGGCGCGTATGACGAATGCAGGTACTCCGGTGTTGCAACTGAGACAGGATGCGGCCTACAGACTGCCGCAGAGCGCCCACGTTCCGCCTTTGGTCGATCGCTGCGTAGCCAACGGATGAGTGTGGAGTGACCTGTGAACTAGACATGTATAATTTTGTCATCTCCAGATTTTACTTTTTACTGACGGCATCTTATTTTCAATACACCTGTTGTTCAGTGAACCATCACATGTTGCATACTTATCGTCAGAGTGACACTTTTGTTCAAACACTTTAAAATGAACGTAATCAGATATCAAGTTAGATGGGAAACGTCTGTACAAAATTTTTTTTATCTCACGTTTTGTAGCCACTGTTCCCATACAACGTCTTTTATAGTTTTAAGACAGAAGTATTTGTCGACTTTCGGCATATCACGTAAATTAACTGAAACCTAGAATAAAGCCACAACTAAAAGTTTACATATTGCGTTTCAGTTACATTTTGCTATTGTACTATGTAACTTACTGTCACATTACACCATGATTTACAAGTAATTGTATTGAATGTGTAGTCATTTTACAGACAATCATTTTAAAGAAAACAATATAGTATTCAGTTGATCATTCCATTTATTATTCCATTTATTATTGTCACTGTTTGTACACCTCTTTTGCTCATAATTATGATAGTTACATTATCAGCGGAGGGAAATGTTTCAAAATTAAACGGCATGTCAAGTTATTTATGACTATAATGAGCAAACACTCTATCTACCCAAGTAGCACAACAGTTGTAAAAATTGAAGAAACTGTCATAAACTGCTCTTTGTTTCCAGTTAATTAAATATTAAACTTTCTGCAGAAACTCATAGGGACCTAAATAACGTTATTTTCCAAATAAATGTCGTAGGTAGATATTTTAAAGGGTGAAATACAATGAAATCAGACCCTTAGCTGTTGATAAATATCAACGGGGACAGTTGAAAAATGTGTGTCCCGCCTGGGACTCGAACCTCGGATCTCCTGCTTACATGGTAGACGCTCTATCTTTTTTTTACTGTTTAATAACATGAGGAATAAAATAAAATGAAAAAGAATGTTGGTAGGAGTTGTCAATCGAACAGTTCCCCAGCTGGTCACCTTGACCACTTTTTATTTATTCCTTTTTTTTTACACAAATTGATAAAGGAATGCCGTTCCTCTATGGCGACTTAACCAGAATAACAAAGGTCGTCCAGTTACGACGTAAGGACGTTCCATGCTACATACCGCTGCGGATTTTCCGATGACTGTCGTCTCGTCGCTGTGTTGTTTCCACTGTTTGTTCAATCTCATTAATAAAAGGAACTGGAAAGAGGTTCGCAGGTTATCTTCACATGTCATGGATAATCCAGCTGCGAGGCGGGTTATGGAATGTGCATCAAAGAAAATTAGAAAAATATTGTTTTGTACTTAGGGTTCTTGACGATCGCACAATGTCGTTCGTTGAAATAATACCAAAAATAGGGTACTGTCTTTTCGCCATTGCCGAATAGGTATTGAACAGCGTGGTTGCTAATCCACGTCACAGAGTTCGTTTTTGCCCTTGGAAAATAGACCCCATCTGAGAAAAGGAGTGATCGTGTAGTTCTCCTGTCGGAAGTCGTGCGTGTGAGAAAAGCCAATATCTGGCGCACCAAATACCAAACGTCCTTTGTCGACCCGTATTCGAAACGATGTTCATCCGTGTCAATCACTTGGCATGTGCCACACAAGGGTGAGTCGGCGAGGTGGATGTGATGTAGGCTGGACTGGCACAACTGTTTCCCATTAAAGTTATATACCATGTAGATTGCACGTCAGTTTCAAGGGTGGTGGCATGCACTGCCTGCCACACAGCACGCCACTTTGTAGTGGGGTGTTTGCTTTCAATCACATACGGCGTCCTGTTCAGTTGCATGGCAGTATATATCGCCCACGTCGTCATCAATCGTGTGGGTAGTAATGCTATGTGGTTGTAGCTTAATTCAAGGAAGAATTGACTAATGTAGAAGAAAGGTGCTGGGATGTCCCATATCATCACAGGCGGTGTGAGTGAGGTGGGTTGTAAGGCCTCCAGTAATAGACTTGTGAGGCACGATGGGCTTCAGGTGACAGCTGACGAACAGGGCCTTCGTTCTGTTCTGAACGTGAAAAAGGCCTAAGCCCCCACTGCTCCTCAGGTGGGTTAGAGACTCGTACTAACAAAGGATCCCAAAACCGTCAACATTTTGTGAGCCCGAGTAGGTGGTATCGGGAGTATCTGTGCAAATTGAGAAATGCGTGACACCAAATAGACGTTAGAATATCGCGTCCGTTGCAGGAGGTCTAGATTTCTAAGACGGTGGTCACTTATTCCTGCTCTCATCTGATTCAATAAACGCCTGTAGTTAAGGGTTGTCGAGCGCTTCATGTCAGATGTGAAATCAATGCCAAGACTGCGGATTGTGTCACTGATTCGTAGGGGTGCGACGCTTTCGTCAGATAGACCTCTGCCTATAAACAGGGCGTGCGATTTGTGGACATTGAGATCGCTCCCCGGAGTCGCGCCGTAGGTCGTCACCCACGCCAGCATTGCACGAGCATCGTCCTTACTGCGAAGAAGGAGTACCAGATCATCAGCATAGGCAGTGCAGCAAAAAATGTGTCCACCAAGTGACATCCCCGTCAGGGGTTGTCGGAGGCCACAGAGTAGTGGTTATAGGACAAGGGCGTACAATATCACCGAAAGAGGGCAGCCTTGTCGCAACCGAGCGCTGGATCTGTATCGGCGGCGTGAGACGACCATTATATAACACCTTGGACGTCGCGCCACGTAGGAAACGCATCACTACCGCAACTATGATGTCCGGATACCCCATGTATCGCGCCGAGCGGTTCTAAGCGCTTTAGTCCGGAACCGCGAGACCGCTACGGTCGCAGGTTCGAATCCTGCCTCGGACATGGATGTGTGTGATGTCCGTAGGTTGGTTAGGTTTAAGTAGTTCTAAGTTCTAGGGGACTGGTGACCTTAGATGTTAAGTCCCATTGTACTCAGAGCCATTTTTGAACCCATGTGTCACAGTACCTCCATCAAAAATGTGTGGTCGACTCTGTCAAAGACCTGGCTAAAGTCGAGTGAGGCCAAAACTCCTGGCATTTGGAGAGCGTAGGCTAGCGCGATCATATCTCGATATCGGCATAGTGCAGTGCGAATATTGTGTTCATCTCCTAACGATGCCTGGTCCGTCGAAACAACACAATGGACCGATCGCTTTAGGCGTGTTGCCAGAAGTTGGGTGAAAACCTTCATGTCACTGTTGAGTCAGGTCAAGGGGCGATAATCACTGATCCTGGATCCGCCTCGTGGTTTCTGTATATGCACAATCAGTCCTTCTAGGAACGCGCCGGATCTGCGTCGTGGGAGACATAAGAACGCGGCAAATATCAGTCCATGCTGATGCCAGCAATTTCTGATATGTCCGATAAAATTCCAGAGGAAGGCCATCAGGTCCAGAGAACTTATGAGAAGCCCCTGCCTGTATTGCTTCAATGATTTCCTCCTCCGTTACATCTGCAGTCAAATCCGCTGCCGCTGTCGGAGACATCGTGCCATAAGTGAGTTGAGAGACTGCGACGATCACCTCTGGAGGGTGTCGATGTTCCGAGTACAGCCTAGTGTAGTGAGCATGAAGGGCGTTTCCTATATCGCGCTGGGTATCAAGGCGTCTTCCGCCTTCCGCCGTGATTGCTTGGATCAGTGTCCTGCGTCGGCGCCGTCGTTTTGCAGTGATGTGGTACATGGACGGTTCCTCCTGGGCCACTCTGTCTTGAGTGCGCGCTCTTAAGATCGCACTCTGAGGGTGGTAACGTGTAAATCTGAGGATCTGTGCCTTGGCACGGTTCACCGTCACCTGCCTGGCAGGTGAGTACGACAATGTTGTACATTTCCTTAAGATGCTGTAATAAAAGTCCATGGTATGTCTCTTACATGCTGCTACATCTCGACCGTAGCCTATCAAGGTCTTCCGGAGGGCTGGTTTGGCGGGCGCAGAGTAACCGGCACGACAGAGTAGACCGGTAGGTGCCACGCCGGCGACTACAAGAATGCCACGTGTTCTGAGAGGCTAGGTGGGTGACGTTCAACTTCCAGGAACCACGCCTGTGCCATACCTTCGGCGGCCGATGGCAACAGCGCAGATGTAGGGCTCGTGGTACAGAAAACGCTGTGGGCCAAACTTCGGCAGCTCTCGTCCCCGCAGCTATGGAGCGTGAGATGTAAACCCGATCGATGCGCCTGGAGAAATGGCTGGTGTAGTGCGTAAATCCAGGCCGATCGCCCACGAGTCCACCATTTGATTATTATTTATAATTGTCGCAAGTTCTGTGAAGGAAAAATGGTGTGGTAATTGATCCTTAGGTGCTTGGCTACAATTGAAGTCCCCTCCTAATATCAAGGCGTCCTGACGGCCCAGAAAGAGGGGCGTGATTGTATGAGCGAAAAAGATGGAACGTTCGCGACACCGACCAGAACCCGAGGGCGCATAGATGTTAATAAGCTTGACTCCTTGGATAGTAAGAGCCATGGCTCTGGCGTCAGGGTGATACTCGACGTCTTCTGCGGATATGCCTATGTGGAGGAGGATACCCACACCACTGCCATTGGCCGACGCATGTGAGACCCAAGTCTTGTGGCCATAGGGTTCCTTGAAGTCTTCGACATACACCTCTTGAAGGAGCGCAATGTCGATGTCTGCTGCATTGAGCAGATCCTGTAGCATGGTTAAGTTATGTCGGGCACGTATGTTATTGATGTTAATCGTTGCTAGACGGTATGTTTGGTCAGCCAGGTCGGCAACTGCGTTGTTTAGCAAGCCAGGTGTGGGAGGCAGGGGCGGCCCCACAGAGGCTGACGATACAGCCGAAGTCACTGTGGCTGGTCGGAGATGAGTACAGCCGAGGGAGCATCTCTGCCCTCGGCATCCTCCTGGCGCTGTGGCTCATCCTCGACATCATCCGCCCAAGAATCAGATGATGCGTAGGTAGGAAGGCAGAATTCGGGACAATTTCTGTTTCGACTTCCATCGTGTCTTCAGGCTCGTCTTGGTGGCACAATTGATCACCGTCTTGAGGCAAGTCAGCCGATGACGTCATGGAGGGAGATATGGTGTCCGCCACACTGTCATCGACCATTGACTAGAGATGGGGGATCCGCTCTTGAACTAATACGTAGAGTCCAATCTTTCAAAGGAGTGAACAATCAGTGATTCAGAAAAAAAAGAACGGTAGCTCCAAACGTTTCCCACACGGCAGAGAGAGAGAGAGAGAGAGAGACGGAGCATATCAGCGGCGCCTCTGCTGGTCAGAGCACAGTGCACGCCACACAACGCAGCCAGCGCCGGCCTCTGCCCTGCTTCTACCTTGGCTGCCTGCATTGTGCAGTGCCCCATTGGATTTTGTGTTTCACATATGCCGTGCCGTCTCTGTGCGTCGTCTGCCGCGCGCAGTGTCTGGCGCAGCTTAACTTCGCATCGCACTCCATCGGCGATCGTTTCAGTCGCACGTCCTGCCCTCTGGGCAGTTGATGCGAGCAACAGGACAGAGAGCCACCTAGCGGATAACATAGGAACTACTTGCAACAACCCGCTCGCAAGGGAACGGACTATTTGGCTCGGAGCGGGTGAGTTCACCGCTACCCCCACCCTCGGAACTCGCCCGCTCAACGCTCGCCCCACCGTCTCGACTCTAGCCAGAGCGTCGAGCAAAGCGACTCAGGTGTCACTGTGGTCTCTGCGGTCTCAGCTCACGCAGTAATACAGCTCGCGGCTCGACCTGCTCGACTCAGCGCCTCTGCATCGGGGTTCGTCTCTACTGGATATTGTTCTTCGTAGTAATACCGCTATGTATATTACATTATTGTGTTATGTATACATCAATTGTTTTTATTTTATTTTTATTTGTTTAAACTGATTAGATTAGGTTCCTGATGACTCCTCTTACTATAGGATTTTTATTATGGACACTCGAATTTACGCTTTAATTACGAGCGAACCGATAAACGTATCGCAAAATGTGATACACCAATATTTTTCTTGTTTTATTCTGCGTAAGGCTACATGCAGCACTTTCGTTTTACAGTCAAATTTATATTTTTTTTTCTTATTCTGGTACGGATTTTGCGATTTTAGGCGTCTTCGGAAGGAAACGTTCACTTTAAAAATATATGGCTTGCAATGTATTTGTATGAGGTTAGTGAAATTTTAATACATTATAGCCAAATATATTGTTAATGTAAATCTCAAGTTACAACATTTTCCGATCACCCAAAAATCCACGATAGTGCAAAATAAATCAATAATCAAAAACTTTGTCATATCGTGGAAATTTCAATAAACAATACAAAATTCTTACTCATTATCTGTGTTACTTCAAAATAGGATCAAATAAGATCAAAATACAGGTATAGTACTGGAATAAACCAAGTTTAAAGGGCAATGTGCCTTCCATTTATTTTCTATTGTAAATGAGTGGTGAGTCACGAAAAAGAGCTAATTCATTTCAGGGAGTGAACAGTTCTGATCCAATCTCTGAAAAGAACAGTTTTGCCCATCTCTACCATTGACTGCAATATGGTGTTTCAATCCTGGGCAGGAACAGCTGTTGCGGTTGCGGCCGTTGCATACGTAATGGGAAATGAAGTAGGTGCCGATGGGGATGGAACTTTACCAGTCGGTGTCTGAGTCAGTCGGCGTTGAACACAGGCCAATCGGACATGTCCTTCCTGGCCACAGCCGGCCCAAGTATGCGGTTGTCCTTCGTACATGAAATGGCTCTGCAGCCTCCAATTACTAGATAGGATGGCACGTGCTTCGTCAGTGCAATCTTAATTCGTCGCACTCCGTTTAAGACTGGGTCTGTCTCAAATGTTTTCCATTTTTCAGCCACGTGGCTTAGCACGTTACCGTACTGTTTGAAAGCTGTCATCACAACATCTGGCGGGACTTCTAATGGCAGCTCGAAGACCCTCATAGTGCGAAGGCCTAATCCGGCGTGGTCGATCCTTACTGCTCCTATGTGGCCATCAGAATGCTTAAATTTAAGTCCATGAGTGTGTCTGCACTCATCAGTGCACGCCTCTTCATTCATCAGTTTTATGTATACGACACTGTTTGTTATAGATTAGTGGATCCCAATGACGTTTTGAGGTGCAATATGAAGTTCTTCTTGGATGAAACGTTCAATTTCAAGTGCTCGAGGTCTTGCGTAGTCCGCTTGAAATGTGATCTTAATTGTGGACTTGCGGTACGACTGTGCCATGGCACTACCGGGAGACGCACGCGTTACATTTGTCGCAGCGGAAGGTAAACAGGAAAACACTCGCGCGGCCCGTACGCTATCAGGCGGGACACAGGCACGACGACCTTGCACCACCGCTGCTAACAACGGACTGAATGTTTTGCTGGATACGCAGTAGATCAGAGTTAAAATGGCTCTAAGCACTATGGAACTTAACACACAGCCATGCCCGAGGCAGGATTCGAACTTGCGAACGTAGCAGCAGCGCGGTTCCGGACTGAAGCGCCTAGAACCGCTCGGCCACGGCGGCCGGCATCTATCCGACTGAGCCACAGAGGACACAGAGAATAGTATGACTGCAGGGACTTATCTCTCGCACGCTCCCCGTGAGACCCACACTTTCCAACTTTCTGTCCACACATTACATTTGTAGTGCACCTGTGCACCATACTCATTACTCGCGGCAGTCAATCTACCGCTTCCCGTAAGAGTTAGGGCAATCTGAGTGCATCAGCACTGAAGAAAGATCGTTGGCCGGTAAGCCTTATCTATCTGAAGTTGGTACCTCTACTGATACCATTGGTGATCTCGCAGCTCTCGAAGAATGAACTTACAATGAAATCAGACCGTTAGCTGCTTACAGGCGTTGATAAATATCAAGGGGGACAGTTCAAAATGTGCGCTCCGACCGGAACGTTTCTTTTTTATCTCAGTTTGTTCATTAATGTTCGTTGCCTTTGTTCAGGGCGAAAGTCCAGTGACACCCGTTGAACTTCGTTGTTGATCCATTCACTCAGTTTCTTTTATTACAGAGGGCTACTAACCCTCCGACTGAATACGCTGAGCTACCGTGCTGGCTGAACTCCACCCGGGATCTCCGGCTTACATGGCAAATGCCATATCCGACTGAGCCAACGAGGACACAAAAGATAGTGCGATTGCACGGAGTTATCTCTGGCACGCTCCCCGTGAGACTCACACTTCCAACTTACCGTCCACTTACTGCCCACTATACTCATTATTCGCGGCAGTCAATCTACCGATTCCCATAAGAGTTTGAGCAATGTGTGTCCATCTATACTGAAGAAGATCATTGGCCGGCAAGCCTTATCTATATTCACACGGTATCTGTTCTTTCAGACATGTCTGCCATGTAAGCAGGAGATCCCGGGTTCGAGTCCCGGTCGGGGCACACATTTTCATCTGTCCCCGTTGATATTTAGCAACGCCTGTAAGCTGCTAAAGATCTGATTACATTGTAATTTCATTCTTCGAGAACTGCAAGATCACCAATAGTATCTGTACAGATACCAGCTTCATATTCATATTTTTTAAAGTGTGGTTGGTAAAATGTTAGATGCCAAGCATCTAAGAATTCACCTTACCAAGTTTTGTAACAGTGTTGTTTTAATTGTATGGCTACATCTAATGTGAAACTGATCTATTTCTCGTATGGTTAAGCACTTGAAATTATCGTCCTTTCAAAATTCCGTGGAAGACTACTCTTGCAGTTTTGCATTCAAGTCATGTATTTTTCTAGCATCACAAACTGCTAACCTAGTCTATTTTTAGAGTTCATGGAAAAAGAAATAACTTACTAAAAAGTCGATGAATAATAATATAAGGAAAGATCTATTCATCTTTTTGTTTTTCCTTAATACATTAGCCATCATTGAATTAGGAAATGGTGTCAGGCCTCGTGTTTTTTACTGACAAACTGAACATACTTTTTCATGATATCACAACACATGTTCTATTTCACCTTTTAACTTGTGACATCAGTAAAAATATACTATTCAGCCTTTTAGCACTAAAGAGGGTTTTTCCACTCATGCTTTTTTGAGCCAAAAGACATGCTGTAGGCCACCAACTACTGACATTATTTAATACAATTAAATTCTATGTATATTAAAGCATGAACTTCTAGTATGTTCTGGAAGATGTATTGTTGAAATTAATTATTACAATGACATCCAGTTTTTGTACTATTAACAGTTTTATGTAAACTTTTCTTTTTTTACTCTTGGAAGTTTCAGACACATAAAATAATGGTAAACTTATTTTATTAAATTTTGGAATCCCAAAATATACCACATGTAAAGAAGAGCATCTATTTCACAAAATATTGAATTATGTACTAATAAGGTAGGTGTATTTTAGAATATATTAGTACTTTTATGTTTAGTAAACAACAATTTGTGTAACATATTACGTAAACTACATTTCAAAAAATGTTTGAACTGTATCACATTTGTTATAATTCACATAAAGTGAAATCTACATTATAACTATATTTTATGACCAAAACATTTTACATTGAAAGATACAAATAATGTTTCGATATGTTGCGAAATTCAGAATGTTATAGAATTTTTGTAAATACTTAAGTATAACGTTTTAGTCTAATAGACATTAGTCCTGTAGTTAATAACAGCAATTAGAAATAACATTGCCAAAAGAAGAAATAGGATCACAGTTTTTGGTACACTGAGGATTATATCACAAATTATATTTGACAGATGAATCCCATAATCTTGGTTTATGATATATTGCAATGACTATATCAACAGAAAAAACAAACAATCTAATTTTTGCTGGTAATATTATCACTATTATGAGATATTTTGATTTTGATGAACTTGATTACTACCTCAAGCTCTTTAAAGTATGATACACTAGGATCAAATTGATCATAGGATAGTAATACTTCTTCTGGAATATGCTGCAAGTCTGTTTCCTCTGAAATGATCTTATCAGCTTTCTCCAGTGTATTCATGAATTAAACACGAAAAATGTTTACAGCTTCTAGATTGTCTTTTATCAGTTGATCGCTTAAGTAACTCACCTCCTTAGCTAATTCCGGTGAGTTCTTTTGGACTGTCTCCTACATCTGTCAAACTTTATTCCTAGAATTCTGGGTTTTAAAATAAACAAAGGGGAAGCTGTAGCATAAGAGTAGGACATCCCTGCTTGTTACAACCGTTTTGTAACGACTTTTTTTTGTTTTGAAATAATGTTTTAATTCCATTTGTCATCCACAGTTTTTTCAATGCCAGATAGTGCCACATTTTAAAGTTTTCATTCAGAAACAACTATTAATATTTTAGAGGGCTGTAGTGAGTAATCTACAAATATACCATACTTGTAAACGACCTCTGATATCCTACCATTTTGCGTGTCCTGTTCCTGTCTTTTGTGAAATTGTGAACAACCGTTTTCCATATAAATGTTTGATTGTTAGTTATCGTGTACATTTTAAGTAAGCAAGTATACTGCTCTGAAAACCTGTTTACAACAGGATAAAAGATATTTGATTTGTTCCCAGTTCAAAAATATTGTCTGTTGATATGCTGCTGTGCCCTGCAGATCTGATAGTAAATTTTACAACTGATGTCAATTTATAAGTATTAATTAATATTGCATCATCATCACCATCGTCGTCGTCATCATCATCTCCCTTTCAAGGATTAGGCTGTTGCCTGCTCCAAACTCGCAAATAAAACCATTCCAATCTTTTTTGAAGACTTCCTATATCTCCTTTCCCTTTTGGCTTGTAGTTCAGGATCTGATAGGGAATTCTGTGACCCGGCATTCTCATGAGGTGTTGTCTCCAATCTTCACAATGTTTGTAATTTTTTCGTTCATGCTGAAAATATTTCTTTTCTAGTGCCTTCATTTCTAATCACATCTCTTCCTGTACAGCCCTTTGTCTTTCTTAGGAATCCCATCTCTGCTGTTTGAATGTTATTTCCTAGCTTTTCTTTCATGGTAACCCATCTCTCTCTTCAACAGGATAACGAAGGACTCACCATAACTTTACAGAATTTCATGATGGTCTCATTTTGTACATTATGGCCCAATGTTCTGCTGATGGTACCCCAGGCAATTGGAATTTGTGTATTTTATTTTCTGTAACCCATCTCTCTCTTCAACAGGATAACGAAGGACTCACCATAACTTTACAGAATTTCATGATGGTCTCATTTTGTACATTATGGCCCAATGTTCTGCTGATGGTACCCCAGGCAACTGGAATTTGTGTATTTTATTTTCAGTATCAGAGTCAAATTAAAACTTAGAGCACAGCCTAAATAAGAGATTTGAGACACTTGTTCTAAAACTGAATTATCCAAAACAATTTTTTCTCTTACTCGATATTTTCCTCAAAATGCCATTATTATCATTTTGCTGCTAGAAATTTTTGGAAGTCGTACTTCTTGCAAATTTTTGGAAGTTGTACTTCATTCTTTGGTTAATAATGATATCATCAACAAACGTAAGTATATTGAAGTTTTCCACATTTGTTAACTCCTTTGTTTACTTTACATTTCCATTTGTGAAGAATGAAGTCAGTGTAAATACTGAAAAGGGTAGGTGATAGTCCACACCCTTGCCTAACACCATGGCTAATAATTATTTTTTTCTAATCGATTCCTACCTGTGTTTATTATAATGTGTGTAGTTTCGTAAAGACTTTTCACTACCTCCATTAGATGTAAAGGATATCCACATGCAGACGGTTCACATGGGCAAAAGCTTCCTCAAAGTCGATAAATTCCATATTAATTTCTATATTAAATTTTCTTTGTTTTCCTATCATGTATTTAATTACAGACACATTGTCTGTGCATGAACGACCCGATCTAAATCCATTTTGTTCTTCAGAAATAATAGCCTCTGCGGTATTCTTCATCTTGTTATTGATTATCTTTGAGTATAGTTTGTTGCCAGTGTTAAGAAGATTGATGCCAAGATAAATGTTTCAGTCATTACGTCTCCCTTTTGTGAAAATAGAGATTACATCTGCTGTGTACCAAGGGTGTCGGCTCTTGCAGTTCGTCCAACATTAATTTATTAATTGTAAAAGTATTTTATGTAGTGGTAGCCCTCCATTTTAATTATTTCTGCATTTATTCCGTCTATTCCAGTAGTTTCTCTGTTCTTCATGCTTTTCAAAGCCCCTTGTAGTTTCTCCGTAGTAACTGGATCTACTCTTCCATTGCACATGCTTTCTTCAGTGTCATCTTCAACCTTTTGTGCACACCACAAGTCTGTCTGATGATTTATCCGTTGTTGATTGGATATATTGTAATGATCATATTACAGTATTCTTCAAGCTCCCTATCTTAGATCTGTCTTTGCTTAGTCATGAAATACTTTCAGACTATGAACTAAGCACTTTAATCTGACTCCTAAGACACAACAGAAACACGACGTTTTTTTCTGTTCTTTTTTAAACACATGCTCGTATCTGGAAATTACTCACCAGCAGTACATAAAATATACTTATTATAGACTTGTAACAGGGAGTAGCAATTCCTAGAGATGTACTTCTGGTACTGATCTACACAGAAATTACTTTTCTTCTTTTCAGTTTATTTATTTTAGTCACACAGAGCTTCTGCAGTAGCAGGCAGCTAACTTACAACCCTACAGTTTCAACTGTTACATTCTTGTGCTCAGTCTGTGATCCTGGAGACGCAGTACAAAGTTGACTGTGGACTACCTATCTTCTTTAGTGTACAGGAAGATTATTTAACGTCTTTCTAAAGCAATTAATGTTAAAATATTTCCTCTACATTAGTTCAATTCGAGAACCAGTTTTTATTCATACTGTAGAAATTTTAGCTATACCACCTCTTCCATTATCACCACATCTTCTATTATCACCCACCTGAACCGGAAATTTAATCCAAAACAAGGTGCCCCTGAGACAGCACTTTTTTCGTGCGTGATTATGACCCCCGTCATATTTTTCTTAAATAATCTGTACAGCAATCACTATACATATGCAAATTTCCTCATTTTCAGCCGTTTTCATATGCAACAACGTCCCTAAATACAATTCGGTACAGTTTCAATGAAGGTGTGATGTATAAAGCGTCTGTTGAAGTGCTACATGAGAGTTGTGTTCTATGAAAGGAGAGTGTGACTCATTCATACTGTTCTTCTTCAGTATCACACATTGTATATCAATTGCTGGATAACTATCTTCTAGGCACCTCGACATCCGGCCCCAGTAGCTGAGTGGTCAGCGCGACGGAATATCAATCCAAGGGGCCCGGTTTCGATTCCCGGCTGGGTCGGAGATTTTATCCGCTCAGGGGCTGGGTGTTGTGTTGTCCTAATCATCATCATTTCATCCCTATCGACGTGCAAGTCGCCGAAGTGGCGTCAATTCGAAAGGCTTCTACCCGGCGAACGGTCTACCCGACGGGAGGTCCTAGTCACACGACATTTACGTTTATTTAGGCATCTCCATACGTTATGCTCTTTGGCGGCAGAGAACTATGTAGTTCCTACACATTTCACACAGGCCATCTACTCATCCTCCATTCGGAATTTGTTTCTTCTTGTCTCTTGGACTCCATCGGAGAACTTCCTAGGTCCATTCGCGTCGCAAAACATCCTGTCCATTTACATTTCATTTTTTCCAATCACAATTTAGTCTTCGATCCCAGCCCGTTCCTTGATCCACTTGTCAGCTTTTTTACCTCTCCTAACAGTTCATAACAAGCGTTTCTCTGTCACTCGCTGATAAACCCTCGCATTTTCAATAGGTTTCGCGTAGAAAGTTCATTTCTCACTGAAATAATTAAAAAGTGGTAATGATGATGACGTCCCATACCTCGAGGAGCGTAGGGGCGATGCGGGAGACCCGCACCTCTGTACTAGGCAAGGTCCTAGTGTAGGTGGTTAGCCATTGCCTCCTTCCGACCGTAATGGGGATGAATGATGATGATGAAGACGACACAACAACACCCAGTCATCCCGAGGTAGGAAAAGTCCCTGGCCCCGCCGGGAATCGAACCCGGGACCCCATGCGCGGGAAGCGAGAACGCTACCGCAAGACCACGAGCTGCGGACAAAAGTGGTAATAGACAATGATTTAAAATTTTGCGATTCACATACACAGTAAGCTTATATTTCAAATCTCTTTCATTTACCAAAAGCATTCCGACTCATATTTACTGTTGTGTTCAATTTTTTGCTGTCCAGAAAGTAATTTTCGTCAATTGCCGTAAATAAAAAAATCATCATCTACTTCTGTGAGTTTATTGTTAATTTTTGTAATTTACATACCCATTTGTTTGTCACATATATTACACAAGTTTGAATGACGGCCTGAAAAGAATAAAGCACATTTGACGAAATTGAAATTACTTCTTCCTTCACTCAGGCATGTGATTCCTAATATTTTGGAGGTAACGAATAAGTCATCATTTGTGCGAAGGTAATGTCCGCAGTGGGTATCGTGGGTGGCTTAAGCGAGAGCCTCCCTAATTGGAAACTAAATGGGTTTCTTTCAGAGGCAAGGCTCCCCGGTTAACAGGACCGGCCGACCCTGTGGCCGCTAACCCCCGCAGTTGAGCAGTGGGCCGGCCTTAACGACCTCGGCCGCACCTTCGCGCCTAATCCCTCCGATAACGGAATCAGCGCACACGCGGCCGTGGCCGGCGATAATCTTCAGCGACCGCAGAACGATGCGCTGCACAGGACGCCGGCCGCAGAGCACACACCGGCCGCCGCGCGGTCCGCTGTAAGCTCCTGCAGGCCTCGCAGCAAGCGCCTGGCCTGCTGGAAACACGCTCTGCAGCAGACGCGAACTATCAGCCCGGCGGCTCACAGCACAAAGTCGTGACCGGAGTCTACTCTGTCGAGTCACCTCATTACAATAGCCCGTCAGTAGCCAGAATAATGGTAGGTGGGGCTTGGCAGTATTGTCGTTGCACGATCGTATGGAATTACAGAAAGACTTGCACAAAACTTCCAAACGTCAGCTGTCCGTAAATATGGGTAAATGTAAAAAAAAAACACAGTAACAAAGAGGGAGAATCCGAGAGTATCTGATTACTAGACTAATGGTGAACGTATTGTGCTCTTGCAGGAGGAATGGTCCGTATTTAGGGATAAAACAGGAATGTTCTACATCTGCACGGATGCTCTGCAAATCACATTTAAGTACCTGGCAGAGGGTTCATCGAACCACCTTCACAATTCTCTATTATTCCAATCTCGTATAGCGCGGAAAGAATGAACACCTATATTTTTCAGCACGAGCTCTGATTTCCATTATTTTATCTTTGTGATCGTTCCTCCCTATGTAAGTCGGTGTCAACAAAATATTGTCGCATTCTGAGGAGAAAGCTGGTGATAGGAATTTCGTGAGAAGATTTCGTAGCAACGAAAAATGCCTTATTTTAATTATGTCCAGCCCAAATCCTGTATCATTTCTGTGACGCTCTCTCCATATTTCGTGATAATACAAAACGTGTTGCCCTTCTTTGAACTTTTCCGATGTACTCCTTCAGTGCTATCTAGTAAGGATCCCACACCACGCAGCAGTATTCTTAAAGAGGACGGATAAGCGTAGTGTAGGCAGTCTCCTTAGTAGGTCTGTTACATTTTCTAAGTGTCCTGACAATAAAACGCCACCTTTCTGTGTTCCTTACAATTTAAGTTCTTCGTAATTGTGATTCCTAAGTATTTTGTTGAATTTACGCCCTTTACACCTTACTGATTTGTAATGTAACCGAAGTTTAACGAATTCCTTTTGGCACTCATGTGGATGACCTCATGCTTTTCGTTATTTAGCGTCAACTGCTAATTTTCACACCATTCAGATATCTTTTCTAAATCGTTTTGCAATTTGTTTTGATCTTCTGAATAACTGTATGAGTCGATAAAAGATGGCGTCATCTGCAAAAAACCTAGGCCGGCTGCTCAGATCGTCTCCCAAATCGTTCATATAGATAAGGAACAGCAAAGGGCCTATAACACTACCTTGGAGAACGCCAGAAATCACTTCTGGTTTACTCGATGACTTTCTGTCTATTACTACGAACTGTGACCTCTCTAACAGGAAATCACAAATCCAGTCACATAACTGAGACGATAATCCATAAGCACACAATTTCGCTACAAGCCGCTTGTGTGGTACGGTGTCAAAAGCCTTCCAGAAATCCAGAAATACGGAATCGATCTGAAGTCCCTTGTCAATAGCACTCAGCACTTCATGTGAATAAAGAGCTAGTTGTGTTTCACAAGAACGATGTTTTCTAAACCCATGTTGACTGTGTGTCAGTAGATACTTTTGTTTGAGGTAATTTATAATGTCCGAACACAATATATGTTCTAAAATCCTGCTGTATATCGACGTTAATGATATGGGCCTGTAATTAAGTGGATTACTTCTGGTCCTTTCTTGAATATTGGTGTGACCTGAGCAACTTTCCAGCCTGTGGGTACGGATCTTTCGTCGAGCGAACGGTTGTATATGATTGTTAAGTATGTAGCTAATGTATCAACATACTCTGAAAGGAACCTAATTGGTATACAGTCTGCAGTCTGGAACAGAATACTTGCTTTAATTAAGTGACCTAAGTTGCTACACCACACCGAGGAGATTTTCTTCTATGTTACCCATGTTGGCAGCTGTTCTTGATTCGAATTCTGGAATATTTGCTTCGTCTTCTTTTGTGAAGGCATTTCGGAAGGCTGTGTATAGCAACTGTGCTTTGGCAGCACTGTCTTCGATTGTATCTCCGTTGCTCAGAATCTCTTTGGATTTTCTGCCAGGTTCCGAGACAAATTTTCGTTGTGGAAACTGCAATAAGCATCTCGCATTGAAGTCCGCGCTAAATTTCGATGTTCTGTAAAAGATCGCCAATCTTGGGCATTTTGGTCTGTTGAAATGTGGCATGTTTGTTTCGTTGTTTCTGCAACAGTGTTCTGACTCGTTTTGTGTACCAAGGACGATAAGCTCCGTCGTTTGTTAGTTTATTTGGTATAAATCTCTCAATAACTGCCGATACTATTTCTTTGAATTCAAGCCATATCTGGTCTACACTTATATTTTTAATTTGGAATGTGTGGAGATTGTCTCTCGGGAAGGAGTCAAGCGAATTTTTATCTGCTTTTTTGAATAGGTATATTTTTCGTTTGTTTTTGGAGCATTTGGCGGTTACAATTTTCAGTCTAGCTACGGCAACCCCGTGTTCACTAATTCCTGTATCGGTTTTGATGCTCGTTATTAACTCAGGATTATTTGTTGCTAAGAGATCAAGTGTGTTTTCACGACCGTTTACTATTCCCGTGGTCTCACGAACTAATTGCTCGAAATAATTTTCAGAGAATGCGTTTAGCACAATTTCGGATGATATGTTATGCTTTCCCCCGGAATTAAACATGTATTTTCGCCAACATATCGAAGGTAAATTAAAGTTACCATCAACTATAATCGTATGGGTCGGGTACGTGTTTGGAATCAAACTCAACTTTTCTTTGAACCTTTCAGCAACTGTATCATCTGAATTGAGAGGTCGATAAAGAGATTCAATTATTATTTTATTCCGGTTGTCAACGATAACCTCTGACCATACTAACTCACAGGAACTATCTACTTCAATTTCGCGACAAGATAAACTACTTCTAACAGCAACAAACAAGCCACCGCCGACCGTGTTTAGCCTATCCTTTCGGAACACCGTTAGGTTCTCCGCAAAAATTTCGGCTGAACTTATCTCCGGCTTTAGCCAGCTTTCAGTACCTAGAACGATTTGAGCATCACTGCTTTCTATTAGCACTTGGAGCTCTGGTACTTTCCCAACAGTGCTACGACAATTTACCACTGTTATACCGATGGTTCCTGTATCTACGTTCTTCCTCTGTTCGGCCTGCGTCCTTTGTGACTGAAGCCCTTCTTGTGTTTTCCTGAAACCCTCTAACCTAAAAAACCGCCCAGTCCACGCCACACAGCCCCTGCTACCCTTGTGTTCGCCTCCCGCGTATATTGGACACCTGACCTACTCAGCGGAACCCGAAACCTAACCACCCTTTGGCGCAGGTCGAGGAATCTGCAGCCTACACAGTCGCAGAACCGTCTGAGCCTCTGATTCAGACCCTCCACTCGACTCTATTCCAGAGATACGTAATCGGTCCTGTTGACTATGCTGCAAATGGTCAGCTCCGCTTTCATCTTGCAAGCAAGACTCGCAGCCTTTACCACTTCTGTTAGCCACTCGAAACCAAGGAGAATCTCTTCTGATCCAAAGTGACACACATCATTGGTACCGACGTGAGCAACCACCTGCAGTTGGCTGCACCCTGTGCTCTTCATGGCATCCGAGAGGACCCGTTCCACATCTGGAATGACTCCATGCGGTATGCGCGCGGAGTGCACATTAGTTTTCTTTCCCTTCTTGGCAGCCATGCACCTAAGGGTGTAAGGTGTCAGGCAAATCCAACACCTTCCATGAAAACCTTGACATGATAAGCAAATCCAGTAGTATGTCACATAGCTCCGAATAAATCATGACATTAAATTAACCAAAGTAATACAAGTAACGAGTGAGCAAATGGAATACCACAGACTAAAACAAGAATGCCTAAATGCATGTCATACCTTCCCACCGTGAGACAGACGCAGTTCCAAGGGGAGAAACGAGAAGAGAAGCCAAGAGCAGAACCGTGTTAAGCTAGAGGCCCTACGATAAGGGACGGACACCCACGTCGCCAGCTAACCGCTAGGACCACCCCCCAGCCCATGTTAAAAGATAGAGCCCTCCAGAAGAACAGTATAGATCTTACGATAACACTAAAAGGACCACACCAGCCGCAAGTTTTAGCGTGAGACTTTTTTGCGTCTCTGTTACGTTGCAAACTTTAAAAACATTGCCCCACCACGGAAAGTATAAGGTTTCTCATTGGAGAGACAGAATTTTTGTAGGCGGAGCTTAAGGTTAACATTGAGACCCTGATTGGTCAGATGAAAACACAGCCAGATAGTTTTTTTAAACCAACTTCGGTAAACTGTAGTAAGAAGAAGTTAGGGGAGAGTTGCTTTCGAGATGGCGAGGTGAGCGGAGCTGTGCTGTCCGCCGCCCCCTGACGAACACCGACAGGGTAATGAACGCACGCGATGCCGCATAACAGTGCATAAAGCTTCACTCAGAACTGCAGAAGTCTAATCTGTTACACCCCCTTTTTGCGTAATACTAGTGTCGATCGTCAATTAAAGCTCATGGTGTTCACATTTGCCACTTGAAGTAAAAATCTGAAACGCGATGATTTTTCTGTTATATAGTTATTGAGAAGCCACATCAGCCACTGTAATTTACGACAAGTTAGATAAGTAATTAAAGATAATTGAGGCTCACTGTAGACCATTTTGATAGTTTTCTCTTTTGCGAAACTTAATTTAAACGTAGATTATAGATGTGATATGGCATAGGTCATCCTTCGATCCATTGTAGAACTTTGAAACCCACTCAGGGAATATTCGTTCACATTTTTGTTGAACGCAGTTGGTTTTTACCATCCTGTATTAAAACATTTCCTTTTATCAATAGTGCAATTTATAAACAATGTTTTGTGAGTAGAATAAAATTTCCAATGGTAAACTTAACTGCTTTTTCGATGTTATTTTACCAGCTAACTAAAAATAGGAAAGCCTTGAACCCCTTCCACTACATTTAGTTAGTATTAAGATTCTTTTACAGGGAATGCAGTGGAGCTGACGCTGAAATCATTAAGTATTTGGTTATATCATCGCTAGTCTCACTGAACTCTTCTGAACTCTACATGTCATGTGTGGTCTGGCGTCTCCTTACCAGCAACAGGTCCCAGGTTCAAACTAGTCAATTCCCTAAAAACACGCTCAGAGCGTCGTTGCGCGAAAGTGGTAGGGAGACACGATATAGAACAAACAGACACCACGCAGAATGTTAAAAGGGGCCCCATAACGCACCTAACGTTGGAGCTCCCATCTAGCAATAATCCCACCCTCTGTGATTGTCCGGATCTTGCAAGCTGAGAGGTTTCCTCTGAAACAGGAGAGGCTACCGCATCTGGCTCTTCGAAAGTGTCAGCCACAGACAGCACCTGGAACCTCTTTGTCAGACAAACCGCGGAGGCCGTACAGGCGGCTGCCTGGGAAGTCTCGCCACCTGCTACGCCCTGGGGCGACCTCCCACTCGACCACAGGTGAGGGGTCAGCCTCAGTGCGAGAAGTTATTGGATTGGCCACTGGTGAAGACCTATCGGAGGACTCGGACGTGCTGGACGTCCGTTGGATCCCCAAGGCCGGCCCACAGCTCTGGTGCCCATCCACTGCAGCCTCCAGCTGTGTAACCATTTATCATGTTGTTCATAGTTCACGCATTTCTGTTTTCTTATTCATAATTAGACCAGCTGCTGCATTGCACCTATTTCATTTTGCACTGATAATCCTCTGTACTGACCTGACCAGAAGTCCTGTTCTTCTTGCGACCGCGCGTCCTAATTCCCACCATATCTAACGTACCTATGCGATTAAAGGATCTAACTTTCGACGCTTCGACCCGTAGGAAGCCGGTTTTGTTTCACCTGATGACAATAAAGTTCTGAGTAGTTCCCACCGGGAGATCCAAATAGGGGACTATTTTAACTCCGAAATATTTCACGCAAGAATATCTTCAGAAAAAATAACAGCTGTAGTTTCCCCTTGCTTTCAGCCGTTTCTAGTACCAGCAAAACAAGGACATGCTGGCTGATGTTACTCTGCCATATCAGTCAATCATCCAGATTGTTGTCCCTGCAACTATTAAGAAGGCTGCTGCCCCTTTTCACGAGCCATGTGGTTTGTCTGGCCTCACCACAGATATCTCTGATATGATTGTACCTACGGTATAGCTATCTCTATTGTAAATACACGCAAGCCACCCCACCCAAGGCATGGTCCATGGTTTTGTGGGGGAGGGTGGGGGTGTTATATTCAATAATAGAAACGGAAAGTGTTACGCCATGAACACTGTGACCGTACGATACCAAACTAATACTCGAGTACCTATTGGATATGTTGATTAAAATTTCATCCTTGCGCTTTCTTATTTCCATTACAGGAAGAAAGCAATTTCTGCAGACGAATGATGTTGTGAGTACGTGACGGCGATTCCATGTGAAATCGTAACGTAGCCTTCCCAGTACCACTACACAACGAGAAGATAGTGGGACCGTTTAACGGGCTCTGGCGATCAGAGGAATATAAGATGAAAACGTTATTTCATGTCTTCCAAAGTACCAACTGCATATTCTGACACGATAACACAAGACCACACAACTGTAGAATATGTCTCGGATTCGAAAGGAAGACGTGAACTCTCGTACGACCTTCCAGTAAGCAATCTTCATGAACTGACGCAGTATGTGTTTCAGGTATGTCAAGAAATTTGTCAAGATGAAATCCGGAGGCTGTTTGCTTCCGTGTCCCAACGAATACAAGAGTGTATTCTTGTCCGTGGGGTCACACCTCATACTGAAGTTGATGGTGGACATCAGTTGCACATGCAATGAAGATTTGATCATTTAACACCCGTCACGTGATGAACATCTTCATAATTGATAAATATCGACTGGTGTTTCGTGGTGTAACAGTTTCCATTACTGTCGGTGCAGATTCTATATTTGTTGGCTTTCAGACTACTTCACCTCTAAGCTTTTTCGTTTGTTATTAAATTTATGACATGCAACGTTCTTTTTAAGCCAGAAGGCTTAACACAAGATAAGTGTCCTTTCTGGGGAATGTTACACCAGTCGCAACCGTTCTCACAAAGTGCGAGGCGCTTTATTTATCAGTCTCTCCCTCAACATTACTCTAAACTGGTAATAAAATAGCTGTACTGTCTTTTGTTTGGCTTTTCAGTCCTCGGAAATGAAATACAGTTTATCCTCGCAATCGAAACACAGTTTACACTTGAAAAGCTCGCCAGTTCATTCCCAGCACCATTTCAGGGTATTTCTATCGCTCATTAGCTCATTAGCGCTTAATTCCCACAGCTCCGCTACCGAACCCATTTCCTCGCAAAACTGGTAATTAGCGACATGAATGCGGCCAACACACAAGAACATCTGTTTCGGCACACTTATCAGTGTAATTGTTGTCTGTCTTCTGTCGCACGAAACGCTACAGTACTCCACTGAATGTGTTTCGTTAATATGTTTTGCTAATTTACCTCGCTCCAAACGACAATGGCTCCAATGGCTGTCGAGAGTACTTATTCGTCTTACAGCCTGTTTCTTCCTACCATTAACTGCGTTTCTCAGAACAGATTTCGTAAACGAGATCCAGTGAAG
Source organism: Schistocerca nitens (assembly GCF_023898315.1). Classification (NCBI taxonomy): domain Eukaryota; kingdom Metazoa; phylum Arthropoda; class Insecta; order Orthoptera; family Acrididae; genus Schistocerca; species Schistocerca nitens. The sequence goes on along the minus strand of NC_064619.1, from coordinate 108,434 downwards.
TCGCTGATTGTGCTACATTTCACATTCGTGTGATATCTGATTTATCACGAACAGAAATATTTTTACTGTGAACGGACTTCACATCGTCGACCTTGTGCTGCTGACCAGACACTTCCTTCACAACTGACCATATGATTTTAATTTTATCCTGTGAATTAGCTATTCTATTTGGATACCACATACTCTTGGCCTTCCTAATAACATTTTAAGCGCCTTACAATACTGTTTGTAATGGGATACTTTAGCTTCATTGTGTCTACTTCTAACATTTTGATATAATTCCTGCATTGTTCTACATGATATCCTTATGCCACTATTCAGATACCTGGGCTGCCTATTACTGCTAGTACCACGTTTAGAACGTTCTAATGGGAAGTAATTCTCAAAGAGCATGAGAAATGTGTTAAGGAAAGCATTATATTTATCATCTATGCTATCAGCACTATAAACATCCTGCCCCTCTTGTTCCTTGACAAGGCTTAAAAAAGACTCTCTATTGCTTTTGCATTAACTTTCCTACATAGTTTGTAAGTAAATGTGACATTTGTTTGAGTACTAAAGCCTTTTAGTGTTAAAATTTGTGCATCATGGTCGGAAGGGCCTATCACCTTTTTACTAACACAATGCCCCTCTACTAATGAAGAATGAATAAAAATATTGTCTATGGCTGTGCTACTGCTCCCTTGCACCCTAGCTGGAAAAAACACTGACTGCATCTGATCATAGGAATTTATTAGATCTGCCATCATCCTTTTTCTTGCTCCATCATATACAAAATTTATATTGAAGTCACCACATATAACTGATTACTGGTACTTCCTACAAAGTGGATCAAGAACCCTCTCTAGCTTGAACAGAAATGCTCTGAAGTTAGGGTTAGGGGACTTACAAACAACAACAATTAGAACTTTATTTTCACTAAATTCAACTGCCCCTGTACAACATTCACATATCTGTTCAGTGCAGTGCCATGATTCGTCTATGGATTCAAACAGAACACTGTTTTTTACGTACATAGCCACTCCCCCACCCCACAAGAACTCCTCGAAAAACAGCTAGCTAATCTGTATCCCTGTAAAGGAAGCCTCTGAACTGTCAAATTATTCAGGTAGTGTTCTGATATACCAATAATTTCAGAGTCAACACCTATAAGCAGTTCACTAACTTTACCTCTAATACCTCTTATATTCTGATGAAATACGCTAATTCCTTCTCTGCTTGGAAACATTACATCCTCTGAAGGTGAGCCGTTAGTTAGAGGGGCTTCCTTTAAGCAGGTATACCTATCAGCTGACTTTAATGTAAAAAAGATGCAGCTCTAACAGCAACTACTACACGAATTTTTGCATGAGTGCTCCCACCACCACCACCACCACCACCCACTACATTGTCACCCATGAGCTTTGCCACCCTCTCCTTCCCATACCTGTTGAAGTGCAGGAATCTGTATCATCCAAAAGAGAAAAATTACGAGCTATTAAAGCTCCACTAACTTCATCCGACAGAGATATCGATAAGATTTCTACCACATCTCTCTCCTCCCATACATAAAAAACAAATAGCATCTGCATGCCGGCATCAAGCACATGTGACGATCTGATTAAACATACAGCTATTGATCCATTGCATGGACCAGTGTAAAGCTGCTTCGCCTGCACTGTATGAGGATGGCTGTATCCTACAAACTATACTATAAGTCGAAGAGACCCTCCCTCTGACCCTGTGTTGTTGTTGTTTTCTGCTGTAACACGCTTATACCTGGTGTGAAGTTGGGGTCTGGATCCACATTGCCGGCCGAAGTGGCCGTGCGGTTAAAGGCGCTGCAGTCTGGAACCGCAAGACCGCTACGGTTGCAGGTTCGAATCCTGCCTCGGGCATAGATGTTTGTGATGTCCTTAGGTTAGTTAGGTTTACCTAGTTCTAAGTTCTAGGGGACTAATGACCTCAGCAGTTGAGTCCCATAGTGCTCAGAGCCATTTGAACCATTTTTGATCCACATTATGCCATGTTCAGGATAGAGTTTGAAGGTGGATCTGCACCCCAACTTCGCTCCGAGTATAATGTATGGCAGATCCACAACCGAGCGCTCACTCTGGTCTACTGTGGCTCCTGGGAGCTATCTGCGACACATGCATATACGTAGACATACAGAAAACAGTGCAAACGCAATGAAAATGTGGAATATGTGAGGTGAAGGCGACTGGATGAAATTGAGTACAGCGATATACTACGCCTCCCAATCCGTGCATTTGCGCTAAGTGTTGGCAGCTGTATTACATTTGCAAGCAATTTTGGAACACGGTGAGAGACGTCATGTCATGACTGCATGGGTAGAAGCGATATAAAAAACTGATAGAATTGCAGTAAATATGTATAAATTGAGAGAAAATTGGTGCGAAAGAATTCTTTTACTTGGGAACGAGTATGCAACAGCAAGAGGAATACGGGAAAACGTTGACATAAAAGCATCGGTAACCAAGGAAACCATCTTTTTTTTTCGTCGAGGCAGCATTGTACTTTATGTCTGGAAAAACAGAGAACCACCTGCCTCTACACTTACTTGCAGCCTTTGTACATCAGTTCTGAGAGTGACTTCTGTCCGCTGACTGCGCTCTGGTCAACCTCAGCGGTGTATGGCCACCCAACCTTGCGGGAAATATCTAGTGCAGCGAGGAGTGTACCTATGGTGCATGTGCTTATGCTGTCCGTCTTCACGGTATATGTACGAGTGTCTGGCGATCAGTAGCTGTATGCATGATGCAAAACGTGCCACTTTTTATTGCGCAGGATACGAACTGTATGTTTACTACATCGACACAGTACACGGTGATATATTGTTGGATTGAAGATCCCGTTTCATGCTGTAATATTCAAGCTTACATCCTCAGTGGCAGAGCAGTGTAATTGAGTGAGAGTCTTGGTTCAAATGGCTCTGAGCACTATGTTACTTAACTTCTGAGGTCATCAGTCCCCTAGAACTTAGAAGTACTTAAACCTAACTAACCTAAGGAGATCACACACGATCATGCCCGAGGCAGGAATCGAACCTGCGACCATAGCGGTTGCGCGGTTCCAGACTGTAACGCCTAGAACCGCTCGGCGATCCTGGCCGGCAGTAAGAGTCTTTCTGTATTTGACAAATTGTAGGCCCATTTGCAGGGTTTAATTGTCAGTGCAATACAGTGATCTGTACAAATAGTTTTGCCACTGAAAGTCTCGTCTGCAGAATTGAAAAAAAGAGGCAGACAGTGATCCCTTACTGGCAGAATCTGTGATTTGGAGGGTAAATTCAGCAAGATCCAATCACAATGTTCCATTCATTCACAAGACGTCGTTTGTGCTGGAGCATAGGAGTCTCTACAAACTGATTTGAAAAAGATGGAGGCTAGGTCTCTACAGAAAGTTCTTAGAAAGCAAGCGTTCAAAGACAAGCTGAAGCAGACCATCCATCTCTGGCAGGGATGTCGTCACTCACCCGGCACTGTGGCATTAGGATATCTCCAGACCTGTAGCTGTAGGATACCGAAAATTCCATCCATTTTTCTCTTGTGTAGGACAGTGCTTCGAATTCTGTTTGCGCAATTGTTCTTACTTCCCCCCCCCCCCCCATCTGTGCTTAGATAATGCTCTCTTTCCAAGCAACAAGAATTCTTTTATGATGAACGGTGTTCTTGCGAGCGTGCACAGATATAATGAAGGCTTTTAGCGGCGAGAACGTTTAACGTTTCTGAGGTGTATGTTGAAAGCATGACGTCAAGATTTCCAAGAGGGAAACTCGTGATGTCTCTTTAGGACCATCGGTAAGAATGCAGTCGTTGTTATTCTGGGTACTTTCGAAACAGGTCCTGGTCACTTCGCAAACCTTTGTGGCGATGTGTCGGTCATGCTGGGCAGGTAAGCACAGGTGCATGGCTAGCTGCAGCTCGATGTCCCGTTAGGATTGCTAGGAATAATGCGCCCTGTGGTATTCTGGGAAATACTGGAACAGATTTCTATATTGCTGATCCCACAGTTCTGCGTCATCGCGGCAGCAACGGTGCCTAGCTGAACACGTATTTCGACAGGAATATCTCGGGTGTCAAGTATGGAAGAGATGCTGCCACCTCGTGCTTGCGGGACCTCAGCTGACACATGTGCGTGGTTTGGCAGCTGTTGGCTGCGTATTCACTCCGCGGGGGCTGCCAGTACATCCCAACTCCTGGGAGCGTGTGCGGTGGCGTCCTGTGTGGGGATGTGTTTTTTACAAGCGATCCTTTCTTTAAACTATATTCCATCGATTTCACCAACCAGTAGGACGCTGCGAATTAAAAAAGCTATCCCACACATGTAAAGAATATCGATTAATTAATTTGCATAAATTTTTTATATCAACATGGTGTTAGGGGTACAATAGTTAAGAGGAGTGTGTGCGTGAGTGGGTGACATGGAGCAGAACAGCATGATAAGTGCAGAACACTAGGTTCATTTGCATAATTTTTATGTAAAATGCAGTGCAATAGTTTAAGCGAATGGGTGACAAAGAAGAATGCGCCAAAAATGGCGTCCAAAAGCATGTGAAATTATAAAAGTGTACCAGAAAAATGGTGGGAGGACATAACTAATTACTTAATTTGGTATCGAAGGCAGTACAATGGTTTAAGGAAACGGGGTTGACATGGAAAATCACTTAACAGAACAATAGTCTAAGTGCCGACAAATGGCTGTACATTAGGTTAAGACACCCAGAGTTGAGTGTTGAATATCAGGTCCTGCAACCTGTTTGTCCCATGTAATTACTTCTTACAAGACCTACGTATTTCCAAACAGCAGAGAATGATGATCAAGAGAAATCCAACCCCACAAACTGAATTTTGTATAAATAAACAATATACCCTTCAATTTCCTATTATGAGATCCTTCCTCTCCACCAAAGGGCCACCAATTTCCATATATTCCATACATTGACTTGAATCCTCTAAATGGTTTAAATTAACAATATTCTACACAATGTCTGGATTGTTTAAACAATGTTCCATACACAACAATCAATATCTGGACAAATTCTTTAACTAAATAAATAAACTATATTCCATACACTGCCATAAATAATTAAATAATATTCTTTACATTTCCTAAAGTGTTTAAACAACATTCCACACACTGCAACTGAATTCCCTCCAAATGACCGATCATCTGAGTCTTTCTCCTGTCAATTTGGGGGTGGGGGTCTACCTAAGGGGGAAAGTTTAATTAATTGTAGTCAATTTAATTAAGTAGTCAATCAATTTGATAAGAGTGGGAGGGGCTATTCCAATAACTCAGACCTCAAAGTGTACCTGTAGCAGCGAGCAAGGGAGGTTTCCTGAGGGGGCGAGAGGGGTGAAACAACAGGTTAAGTTCCTGTCAATCAAAGAACAATTGGTTAAGTACCTGTCAATCAAAGGAGACCAATAAGTTTTCCCCTGAGTGGATACCTGCCCCTGATTAATCGAGGCTTCATGCATCACACAAAAGTTTACTGTTGAAATTCCGATAGCGTAAGTTCCTAGTGGAATAACGTATTACTTCCTCCCACCTACGTCACATGAAATGAACATGATAAACAAATAGGAGAAATTATTGTTCATACAGAGTTCTATCGGCAGTCGTTCTTTCCACACATTTTTGCGAATGGAACAGAGAAGCTTGAACGCGATGGTTGTAACAGAAGTACTCTTCGCCACACACCGTCATGCGGCTTGTAGAGCATTGCCATAGATGAAGACTCGTTAGCGCTGGTCTCTGAGACGCATGTTGGAATTCTATAACGGTGGTCTTTTCTTACACTTTATCCTGTCACTACAGTTTTCCTTTCGATATTGTATTTGGTAGGCCAATTTTTCCATCCATATTTAATTACAGTAGTTCTAGGTGATAATCTAAGTATTTGCGCATTCTGTCAGGAACCTAAAAACTAAGCACGCACCTATTATTTGTCTTTGTTGTATGTCTCCAAGATGTGACACATCGGCATCAGTGTAGCGGTTACAGACTAGACGCGAACTCAGAATACTTGCACTTAAGTTACAGTACAAGGTGAAAGAAAGCAACGTCCGTGTTGTCTAGGCAAGGCAGAACGTCCCTGTATATCAGGGGGTTCAAATTATTCTGTCTTCTTCCAGAATGAAGTTTCACTCTGTAGCTGAGTGTGCACTGATATGAAACTACCTGGCAGACTAAAACTGAAGGGTCAGAACTCGAACTTGGGACCTATGCTATTGTTGAGCATATGCTCTACCGGCTGAGATACCTGTCCTCACAGCCTTACTTCCTCTAGTACCTTGTCTCATTTCCTATCTTCCATACCAGCGCACACTCCGCTGTAGAATAAATGTGTGGAATCTTATGGGACTTAACTGCTAAGGTCATCAGTCCCTAAGCTTACACACTACTTAACCTAAATTATCCTAAGGACAAACACACACACACCTATGCCCGAGGGAGGACTCGAACCTCCTCCGGGACCAGACGCACAGTCCATGATTGCAGCGCCATAGACTGCTCGGCTATTCCCGCGCGGTGCTGAAGAATAAAAATTCATTCTGTAAACATTTGGTTAAGCCATATCTCCGCAATATACTTTCTTCCACAAGAGCTAATCTTGCAAGTTAAAGAGGAGGACTTCTGTGAAATTTGGAAGTTAGGTGATGACTTGGGCAATCCTATCATGATATTCCATGGGCTCCTTGATTATTCTGTAAGATCACAGTACTGCCATGGATTATATGACTATTTCGGCTTGTCAGGGCCATCCCACTGTACAACGTTTGTTCCGCACTGTTGAATCTGTGTTTCGAGACGACAGGGTCCATTTTTAATAGAGTTCGCATCATCCATGACCGATTTTACGAGCACGAGGATGAACTGTCTCAACTTCCCTGGCCTCTAATCACCAGATCTCAATATTACTGAGCCTTTGTGGTCTACTTCGGAAAGAAGGGTGCAAGATCGTTGTCTACCCTCAACACCAATACCTGAATTTGCCACTATTTTTCAGGCAGAGTGGTGCAATATTCCCTTGAAAAGAAAATCATGCAGGATCTGTATTTATCCATTCCGAGACGACTGGAAACTGTTTTGAATGTCAACGGGTTTCCTTCACCACATTAGGTATGAGAATGTGTGGTTTTTGTGATGTGTCCGTATTTTTATCCACCCAGTGTATTTACATTCTAATGACTGATAAGTGACGCCGGTTTTTTTTTTTTTAGTGTCCCTATCGCGCCAATTGCTTGAGGCACCACTCCCTAAGTCTCGATTTTCTGCCAACAGGATCTGGCAACCGTACTTACGAACCACATGCAATTTTAACACTTTTTTAAGTTTTCAAATTACTTTGACACATTTTAAATCGTTCTGACTTTACCTCAGCCCACCCCCGACGTATGTGACGTGAGAGGGATGAAAATACAGTCAAGACGACAAAATTTCATCTATGTGGCAGACTTTCGCGCTTTGGAGGAGTTCAGGGAAAGCACGCTGTTGCAGACGGAGGAGCAGCGAGTTGCCGGCCTGCTGGAGGAAGCTCGGCGGGTCCGGGAGGAGCTGCTGGACGCGCGGTTCCTGGACGACCTGGTCCTGCTGCTCGACGGCCGCCTCGACTGCATGCCGCTGCGCCACTGGCCCTTCGCGGTGGCAAACGCGGCGCGCTCTGTCGCCGCAGACGCCAACCTCGTCATATGACCGCCACACAGTGCCGCCATCTGTTAGCGAAAGCGACTACTGTCTCTGAGACAATGGTGAAAAGAAATTCGGCTCGGTTGTATCATCGGATACTGCTTCGGCCTCAGTTATTACTGTGGAATTATTCGTTGAATTCCGGGTCATTTTCAACAGTGGAGGTGGCAAAAGAAGTCGCAGAACTTCACAGAACTGTTTCCACGAGTAAATTTTGTATTCAGATTAGACATAACATCGTGAGCTTATGCAGAGACAAAGCTAGTCCGTTGCAGAAATATCAGAGTCGCCTTGAAGCTTCTGCAGCTTTCATACCAGGATTTCTGAGAACAATACTTACGTTTAAAGTTCAGAGCTGTCATCAGTACAAGGAAAGAATGACTGCAAAACTGAAAACGCGTGGTTTTGAATCACACCATAATACTGTTTGCTTTCACAGACATAAAATATTGAGGCTTGCTCTCTACTTCCGACAGAGCAATTATGTGAGGGTCTCCCTCGACTTTATTAGTTCCACCACGGTCTCATACTGGCACAGCCATGACACACGTAACGTTCTAGAAATTTTGGGCTTTCGAAGAGGAGCGAACTCTGCTGCTAAGGTATCTACATATAATAGAAGAAAACTCCGTGGCGCCATTTACTACCAGATATTCACTTCTCATTTTATGGCTGCTTCATTCTTCTGCGAAACACAGTATTACAAATATTAGAGGACTTTGCTCGTCCGATCGTTTCCTTTTTTTTTTTTTTTGTGCTACTAACGATCTGGGCTGTTTTGGACAATGAACATGAGTCTTCCGTCTGCGAAAACTGCTTAGCAACAGAGACGCCTACCACGCATGGTGTTCCGAAACAGAACTTACTTGGACACATGTAGTCGTTGTATAGCAACTGTTATGCATAGATGACAAATGGGAGTTTAAATAATTCATCGAATAATTCATATGCAGCCTCTCATTCGTGAAAATAATTTGTTACTGTGCGAATGGCACAAGTGAAATGTTCTCAAGTAACCTTCACAGCTTAAGAGAGTCCCTTCCTTTTATTTCAACATACTCCATTACAATATTTGTAATAGTACATCTATTGCGTGGGTGTGGGGTGTGGTATAATGTTTGTGTTGTAGGTGGCCGCCAAGGTTAAAATCCCTGCCCAGTGGACGGATCACCATGAGAAAACGTGGTTTCGAACCAGCGTCTTCCCAGGTCGAGAGCCACGCGACCTCGGCCACGGAGGTGGCTCAGAGTCCCCTGCTGTGGCAGCATTTTTATCTAGCTACCCTATACCACTTTGCTTAGGCAGTATACGCGAGCTCCTGCTTCATAACGTGTTCGTTCACCTTAAGAACGCTGTAGAGAAGCAATTCTGCTTGGCATGAATTCGACTCACATCGCGATGATACTGTGTCGACTTTAATCGAAACGAGACATGTCCTTGAGTAATCGTGGGAACACGCAGAGGTCGTCGATGTGGAGCGCCATGTTCAACATCGTGCGCTCAACAGTGTGCTCTAAAACACTTGTTCCTGCCACAAATAACTACGTATCCTGCTTCACACACTGGACAAGCCTCTCTCCTCCACATTCTGTGCTTAGGCGTGGACGTCTCTAATCTCGTCGTCTACGTGTTGTTTCACCGTCCTCCAGATGCTCACGACAGTGGCACTCGAGCAGACGACCAGCTTCGCCGTTTCCGGACTGGTCGGAGAACACAAGGCCACAACAATATGCCGTTCGTCACAGTACCTTATGTCAGTGGACGTCCCCATTTGCGGCTCCTATTGTCGCTAGAATGGTTCCCAATTCTTCTCTGCTCGGTTTTTATACTTTCCTGACCGCATCATGTGCCCACATGACCACAAGCAGTATTCATTCTGGCGTTGGTCACAATGTTTTGCATTGTCAATGTACACTGAAGGGCCAAAGAAACTGTTACACCTGCCTATTACCGTGCAGGGGCCCACCACGAGCACGCAGAAGAGTCGCAACACGACGTGGCATGGACTCGACCAATGTCTGAAGTAGTGCTGGAGGGAAATGACACCATGAATCCTGCAGCGCTGTCCATAAATCCATAAGAATACGATGGGGTGGAGATCTCTACGTTGCAAGGCATCCCAGATATATTCCTTAACGTTTATGGAGTTTGTTGGCCAGCGGAACTGTTTAAACTCCTATTCCTGAAGCCACTCTGTAGCAATTCTGGACGTGTGGAGTGTCGCATTGTCCTGCTGGAATTGACCAAGTCCGTCGGAATGCACAATGGACACGAATGGATGCACATGATGAGACAGGATGCTTACGTATGTATCACGTTTCAGACTTGTATCTAGACATATCAGGGGTCCTATACCACTCCACCTGCACACGCCCCACACCATCACAGAACCTCCACCATCTTGAACGTTCGCCTGCTGACATGCAGGCTCCATGGATTAATGAGGTTGTCTGCCTACCCGTAAACATCCATCCCCTCGATACAATTTGAAACGAGATTCGTCCGACGAGGCAATCTGTTTCCAGTCATCAACAGTCCAATATCGGTGTTGACGGGCCCAGGCGAGGCGTAAAGCTTTGTGCCTTGCTGTCATCGAGGGTACATGAGTGGGTCTTCAGCTCCGAAAGTCCGTATTGACGAGGTTTCGTTGACTGGTTCGCACGCTGTTACTTGTTGATGGCCCAGCATTGAAATCTGCGGCAGTTTGCAGAAGGGTTGGACTTCTGTCACGTTGAACGACTATCTCCAGTCGTCGTTTGTCCCGTTCTTGCTGGATCTTTTTCCGGCTACAGTGATGTTGGAGATATGATATTTTACCAGATTCCTGATATTCACGGTACACTCGTGAAATGGTCTTACGGGAAAATCCCCACTTCATCACTGCCTCGCAGATGCTGTGTCCCATCCCTCTTGCGCCGACTATAACACCGCGTTCCAAGTTTCTTAAATCTGGATAACCTGCCTTGGTAGCAGCAGTAACTGATCTAACAACTGTGCCAGGCACCTTTTGTCTTATATAGGCATTGCCGACTGCAGCGCCGTCTTCTGCTTGTTTACATATCTCCGTATTGGAATATGCATCCCTATGCCAGTTTCGTTGGTGCTTCAGTGTAGCTCTGTCGTGTTGAAGACAACATTCCGTTCAAGTCGCAAGTGAATACTACAAAATTTAGACAATGCTCAGAGTTTCTAGATTAGATAGTAATATGCTCTTCATGGTATAATTTGTTTTTATTGTTGTTATTTCACTTTGTACCATGTAGGATATTTCAAATTTGCATCCCTATTACTACTTGTAGGTAAGCTGTGTAAAAAGAAGTAGAAGCCACCATAAATTATGTTTGATTGCCATGTCTTGTTTTCAACTTATCTTTTAATAACACATAAAATACTTGACCCTCCCTCTCTCTCCCTCCCTCCTTCTCTCTCTCTCTCTCTATCTTTTTCCGGCTACAGTGATGTTGGAGATATGATATTTTACCAGATTCCTGATATTCACGGTACACTCGTGAAATGGTCTTACGGGAAAATCCCCACTTCATCACTGCCTCGCAGATGCTGTGTCCCATCCCTCTTGCGCCGACTATAACACCGCGTTCCAAGTTTCTTAAATCTGGATAACCTGCCTTGGTAGCAGCAGTAACTGATCTAACAACTGTGCCAGGCACCTTTTGTCTTATATAGGCATTGCCGACTGCAGCGCCGTCTTCTGCTTGTTTACATATCTCCGTATTGGAATATGCATCCCTATGCCAGTTTCGTTGGTGCTTCAGTGTAGCTCTGTCGTGTTGAAGACAACATTCCGTTCAAGTCGCAAGTGAATACTACAAAATTTAGACAATGCTCAGAGTTTCTAGATTAGATAGTAATATGCTCTTCATGGTATAATTTGTTTTTATTGTTGTTATTTCACTTTGTACCATGTAGGATATTTCAAATTTGCATCCCTATTACTACTTGTAGGTAAGCTGTGTAAAAAGAAGTAGAAGCCACCATAAATTATGTTTGATTGCCATGTCTTGTTTTCAACTTATCTTTTAATAACACATAAAATACTTGACCCTCCCTCTCTCTCCCTCCCTCCTTCTCTCTCTCTCTCTCTATCTATCTATCTCCCCCCCCCCCTCGTTCAGATTTTCAGACTTAAAATATCTTTAGCAGTGAAATGAGACTGGGCATAAAACACAAGTTTTAGCCCAATAAGTTTTAGTTCAAACCTAGTCAAAGCGACATTTTTTAGCATATATTTATATCCAAAATACATTGCTTCGATAATCGGGTTGACGACACCCCACACAAGAGGTAACATCTTATGTCACAGGGCTTGTTGGTGCCAATCAGGAGGCGTTTTACTGTCGCTGGTGCCATGTCAATTAAACTACTATTTAGTATCATCTACAAACGTGTTTTCTACCTGAAAATTGGTCATTCATGGTGTATCAAAGAAATAATGCCTCCTCAATGGTTTCCTTGTGTATTTCAACTTAAGATAAATTTTTATAATTCCTTGTACATTTCATAATGTGAGTTAATCATTAGTTACGTGAATTTTCATTGTTTTCGTCGTTAACAATTTGATTACATGATTTATTAAATTTTATGAAATACTTTAACCATCAGAATAAAGCAATTATATTAATAATAAAACAGACAGCTCATTTTGTCATTTAGCTTTGTAGGAATACAGTATTTGTAAATCAGAATGGGAATTGTATGTATGAGGGCTATTCGGAAAGTAAGGTCTCATCGTCGATCGTATCACGCCGTTCTTTTCAGTTCTGAACGCACAGTGAGCACATAAAGGTATCTAGAAAATAGTGTCTCCCGCCAAGTTGGACGGCCCGGTTAGGGATTTCGTCTGACGTCGTGCACCCCACGTAACTGTCGTCGTTTCCTTCTTCGTGACAAGTCTCCGCCGCACTCTGCAAGGGCCATGAAGACACTCCTGCAGCGTTTTCGATGGGAAGTGTTTTATTATGCACAATACAGTCCGCAGTTGGCTTACCCTGAGTTTCATCTCTGCTCACATGAACAGTTGGCTGTGAAGACAAGATTTGTCACAGAGAACGAGCTGTAGACAAGGGTAGAGAATTAGCGGAAAGGATAGGTGGCTGCCTCCTGCGACGAGGGTACTGGAAATTTGGTACAGCGCTATGACAAATGTCTAAGTCGAGGTGGTAATTACGCAGAGAAATAGCTTGAAAGTATAGCTAACTGTTGATTCTCACAGTGGTTTCCATTTCGTGACCAATCGGACATTACTTTCCGAATAGCCTTCATGTTACAAAAAATTGAAAAACATCCATTGCAATACTGGGTACTGTTCCAGACTCAAGTAATGTTTAAAAAACCTGAGAAGCACTTTGGCACAGCGGTTTCGTCAGTCAAGGAAACGTCTCTGGTATTCTATCACAGCAACACGGGCACTACCATTACAGTATCTGCACATAAACATCATCTCTGCATCTTCCGCATGGGTGAACTTACGCGGCATTTTAGTATTCACGCACACAGTGCACTTACTCAATTAAATAACGCTCACTTACGACACCCCCACGGCCTCACAGCTACTCACTTATACAACCCACGATTGTGCACTGGGTTCACTTGCAGTTGGTGCCTCGTCACAGTGCTGCCATCTGTCGGAGAACGCATATACCTCCTGTAGGATGGATCTGCCCCACCATTATTCTGTCCACCACAAGTAATATTCACGCTTATATCCATTCATGGATGTGTGTGGCCTTCAACTTGCTCCATTTCCGTACCGACTGAAAATCGGACACATGTTCATAGGACGTTATAGGTTCAGTTTCAAGTATAGAGTAACCTCACAAATTATGTGACATTGATCCTGAATCACTCTGTTTGTATCATGCTATGGCGAAGCAACTCCAAATAACTTCAAATAAAAGTCGGATACATACTGTATTCGAAAGTGATGTGCCCAATGGTATTGCATGATCGTGAAAACTGTACATTTTGAAACTTTGAAAGTATTGGCATGTTTTAGCTTTAAAAGGAGGTATTGATACTTAATCGAAATTTTAAACTGATGCTTTACCAACGAAAAGCTGAATTTTAAAATAATTGCAGTGGATGCTGTGTGTAAGGTGAGTGTTCTGTATTGGTGCAGCGTGCCACAAGGGCACATCTGCGACTGGACACTCGCTGCAGGTAAGAATTTTTTCTGCACGCCCGTCCACACAATGCAAGGCCGAGCTGGCCTGGACAGGGGAGACGGGCCGTGAGCGCCAAGCAGCGCGCACGCACCTGTAACTGTGTCCCGCAATGTAATGTCCAAATACAGACCATCTTTATCAGTCTTGTACTTTCATTTTCAACCGCCTTTCCTTTGCAAAGAGTGATATACATTCATTTGGACTGTGGAAGGAGTGAGGCAGCGCAGAATTTACCTCGCGTTTTGCAGCTGCCTACATTTTGTCCTCCGGGCTGGATATAACTATGTTCCAGCACAAAAGTTACGTGCTTTGATTTGCACGTAGCGCGAATTATCGTGTCTTTCTGTGTGATTCTTCGAGATTGGCATACGCTCTGCATTTCTCTCAAGCGTCAGCAGTGACCGACGTCCGCACTAGAGCTCTCGAAGGTAGAAACGCTGCGAGGATCGTGCTGTGAAGTGCACCTCCAGCCAGCAGACGTCGTGACACAGCCAAGCAGTCCCCACAACGCGACACCGGTGCACCAGTGACCGCCGACCGTCGCCGCCTCCGCCGGCAGCTGCAGCCCAGTCAGCGCTCTACAGGTACCGTCGTCCTGCCCTGTGAGCAGGCTGGCTCGATTTCCTTAATCTATTATCCTTTGCGCTAATCTCGTGAAACATGGATCCTGTCGAGAAACGAAATTTAACTAAGAAAAGAGCAGTAATCAAGTCGCGAGTGACTAGACTCTCAACGTTTATTAATAGCCTTCATGGAGGATCCAACCTCAACGACATTAAAGTAAGGCAGTCACTGCTAAATACAAGCAAGGAAGAATGAAACGACACCCAAAATCAGTTATGGATTAACGATGTAGAAGAATCTCATGATGCAGACAGGGAGTCATTTGAAGACTTGTGCTTGGATTTAGAACCAAAGATAGCGACACTGCTCCAGTCAGATGTTGTGTTACTACCCAAGTCTGCAAGTTCATGCAGTGCACGTGAAATAAAGCTCCCAGCAATTTCACTACCAAACTTCAATGGTAACATAGCAGAAATCACGCATTTCTTCGATACCTTTAAGGCACTAGTTATTAGCAATGAACCCTTAACTGATGTCCAGCACTATTATTATTTATTGTCATGTGTGTCTGCTGAACCTCGTAAGCTGGTTGAAAACTTACCGGTCACAGAAAGTAACTTCAAGATTGCATGGGATTTGATTGTTCAAAGGTATAACAATCCCAAGTTAATTGTTGAATTGCATTATAAGGACTTCTGAATCTGTCCAACGTCATAATTGAATCTGCTAAGGACTTAACGAATGGTAATTAATCTTCTAACGGGTAATCTGAACGCTATTGAGGTAATGCAGGTCGTCATTCAATTGCACGAAATATTGCCCTCGTACATTTTGTTGGATTACATTAGTGTGACTCTGAGGAAACAGTGGGAATGTAAACCAGCTGACACCACATTTCCTCGTCTGAAAGATCTGGTGGCATTTCTACAAACCAGATGTCAGACGTTAGAGCTCATTCATCCAGACAAAATGCTGCCCTAGTCCCAGCAGCGGGCCGCGAAGCATACTAAGGCAGAAGGGTACAGTTCTCGACGTGCATTTCTCGCGACTGCCCCCGTCTGTGCGTTCTGCAACTCAACGCATATGCTAAGTAGGTGTCCTAAGTTCAAAGAGGGCGACACTACTAGTAGAACAGACTTCGTGAACAGACAAAAACTTTGTTTCAACTGTCAATCATAGGCAGAAGGAATGCCGTGCTGGCAACTGCCGTATTTGTAACAACCACCACCACACATTTTTGCACAAGGAACAAGCCAGTAATAGTGACTAGAAACGGAGAAATGAATGTACAACAGCAAGCTTACTGCACAATGAAAGGAGACCACCAGCGTGCAGAAGTATTGTTATCTACTGTATCTGTGAACATCGCCGACAAAAATGGAAATGTATACAAATGCAGGGCACTTCTTGACACCGCCTCACAAGTAAACTTCATGTCTAGAAGCTTAGCAGATCGGATGGGACTACAGCTCAGTAGGCATCCGACACCAATGAGTGGCATCAGCGATGTTCAAAAGGTAGAGTCGTCGCACGTTTGCACTGTGTAAATTTCCTCAAGAGTTGCTGATTATGGCACGCATGCTGTCTGTGCGTTACTACCGTGTATAACATGGCCACTCTCAACAGCAGCCTTTGAAAGCTCCACCTGGCAGCTTCTTAAGCGCGTAAGGTTAGCTGACCCATCATTTAACAGACCTGGGAAGATTGATCTTCTGCTTCGAGCATCGATATTTTTTTATGTATTGCAGCCTGGTCAGCTGAAAAGGGATAACCATCCAACCTTACAGGAAACATCTTTTGGCTGGGTTGTGTTCCTCATTCAGTTATGTACAATGCTCGAAAAGTACAGTCATGCCTTGCATGCAATACCAACCTTAACATTCAGATCGAAAGATTCTGGCAGAAAGAAGGAAGTGAAGAAGAGGATGATGGTGAGGATGACGAGGATGTTGACGGAATTAACGACAAGTCGAGGGATGAAAAAGATCCATTGCTGGAGCAATCCCCAGAAATATCAGATGCAAGAGAGAGAAAGAAAGTGGAAGGATTCAAAGAAGAATTCAATGAGCCTAAAGAAGCGAAGGCAATTGAAATACCAAAAGGCAAAGGAACTCCCCTGGGTGAAATAGCAAGAATGAGCCTTTTGTCAAGAAATTCAAGGCTGATGCTCTAAAGCCATTTCAAACAGTTCTGTTGAAGAGAGTTGGGAAGGTCACTCTTGTGAGAAACAATACAGAAATTCTGTGGGTTTGACTTTGACAAAGGGTCAGATCAGTAAGGAAAGAAGAAACACATTCTGAGGAAGATGGAAGGTGATGAACTTGTAGAGAGAATTTTAAGATTTCTGTTAGAACCCAAAAGCTCTTGTGCGCCTGTTCCTGGCACCAGACCAAAGCCCTCTACAGCTCAAACATCCAACGACCAGGACCTTTCGAAATCAGAAGATAAAGCAACAGACAAACAAGATGAAACTGATGAAGAAGCTAGCAGTGAAGATTCAGAGTCAGAGTCCAAATCAAAGAATGATCGCAGAAGCCAATCTAAATAAACCAAGAAAGCTAACGCTAAAAGATTCCAAACAAAATGTCTGAGAAGGAGTCTTCAGCTAAAAAACGGAAATCCTCTAGTAAGAGTGATGACAAGTCTTCATCTGAAGATGAACCCCTCTCGAAAAAGGCAAAAACACTACCTACAGATGAAGAAATAAAGGCGTAAGTCAAAGAAATTTTGGAAGGAGCTAACCTCGAAGAAATAACAATGAATACTGTTTGTAAACAAGTATATGCTCATTATCCACATTTTGACCTAGCACACGAGAAGGGTTTCATTAAAGTAACAGTAAAATCATGTATATCTACATGAAAAATATGCTGCTGCAAGATTTAGTGATTCTCGTATATGCACTTCATGCGCATCTTGCAGAATACTACGCAATTTTAAATAAAAATGACCATATCAAGAGAATGTTATTTGACTTAAAATTTGGTTTATAAAATAACAAGAAATAATCTCTTGCAGTTGTAAGAACCAAAACACTTTAATAGAAATACCATGGGAAAGAGTCCAGATGTCTACTGAAGTGCATGTTTGTTTCAATATTCTACATTAAGAGAACTGTATACTTTTAAGAGCAGTTTTAGGTTACCTTTATTAGTGAAAGCTTTTTCATTTTATTGATAAATTTTAGAAGCTTATTATTAACATAATATTCCAGAGAATTTACAACTTGTCAATTTCTTCAGACCTTGATGTTCCATACCTAATGTGAGCTACACAAACAATCTTAGGTGGCAACCCACTGATAGGAATAGTGGAAACTAACAGCAGGAGAACTTCACACAGCATCGAAGGCAGTCATTCGTATGGTGCAACAGCAAGATTATTACAAGGAAATTAAAGAATTATAACATGGCCGACCAAACCCCAAGAAAAGCAAACGGAACTCACTTCATCCCTTTCTGGACAAGGAACAGTTGTCAAGGGTGGATGACAGATAGGAACAATCAAAAGTTTCTTACAGTCAGAAGCACCCCACGATTCTTCATCCTGAGCGTCTAAATTAATAGTCATGACCGAGCATCTTCGTTTGTTGCATGTAGGATCTCAGCTGCTGTTAGCACGCCTCAGACGAAGGTACAGGATACCCAAAGGAAGATTTGTAATCAGACAAACAATCCTCAAGTGCCTTCCTTGCTACCGCTTGAAGGCAACCACTGCAACACAGCTAATGGGACAACTTCCTTCAGTGCGTGTTGAGCAAAGCAGACCTTTCTTAGTTATGTGGTTGACTATGGAAGGCCACTACACGTAAGCAATGGAGGAAAGAAGAGCAAAACTAGGACAAAGGTCTACATTGCCTTGTTCGTTTGCATGGTAACAAAGGCAGTACAAATCGAGCTTGTCACTGATTTATCCTCCCAAGGTTTCATTGGTGCTCTTCGAAAACTCATTTCACGACGAGGCGTTTGCGCATACGTGTACAGTGACAATGGGACGACGTTTGTGAGTGCAAGGAATGAGCTGAATGAACTGCATAAACTGTTAAGCTGTCAGTTTCACACAACCAAAATCCACAATTATGCATCACAAAATGGTATACACTGGCATTTTATCCCACCTCATGTCCAACATTTTGGTGGTGTTAGGGAAGCAGACACAAAATCTGTCAAGACACATTTGAAGAGAGTCGTGGGAAACCAAGTGCTGATGTTCGAAGACATACACACTACTGACACAGATTGATGCATGTTTGAATTCCCGACCCATTACACAACTGCCTAACAACCCAGACGAATTCTCGTACCTTACTCCAGGCCATTTTCTTATTGGTAAACCATTAACAACTATCCTAAGTGTAGCTATGCGCCATCATTATGAAATCACAGCTGTCGCCGAGCACCAAGTGAAACGTTTTCTAATGCATCACGCAAAGTATTATACAGAAAAGTACAATACAGGGCCGCATTGAACTTGTCCGGCAATAGCTAAGGCCCCAAAGCACCCCTCCCACGATTTCTGCCCACAGGTATCGTAATTCAGAAAACCGGATTCGTCGAGAGCGATCTTCTGGGCGCTAGCGTTGGATTGACGTGTAATGTTACGATGCAGTTCTTCGTCGTGAAACACTACAACAAGAATGGTTTCAAGGATCGCGTCCTGTGATTTTAGAGTCATCTAGTCCTTGGACGACCTCTCTCCATTATTTGTGTACGAAGATTACCGGATTCCCAAAGGCGTTGCCCCAGGAGACAAAAAATATTCTTATCGATATGGCGCCTTTGAGCGTACCCTGCAGCTTACGCGGGAGCAGCAGTAATTTTGGTTGTCTGATACACCCAGCACCAAAAGCATATCGATGTATCCATCACTTGTGTACCCCATCGAGAGGCCACCCTACGTGAACTTGGCAGAACAAGCTATGGTTGTGGACTGCGAGGTTGCTAGACAAATGCATCCAGTTTAATGGATCCCACTGTCATGTGCTTGGCTATTGTTATGTAACAAAATGACGTCTTACTTATAAACGGCGAGGACTAGGGAAAGGACGTCTAAAAAATAAAAAAAGGAACCTTACGAGGATTCGCACCATAGTTCCACGGTTGATGTGGCATTGATGTTCCAACGAGCTACTCAATTTTTTTAACATTTATTTAAGGAACAACGTTGTACATTCCAAATACATACTAAGTACATGTGCTAACCATGCACACATGTTATACATGAAATGATTTAAACAAAAACAGTTTGATCATCGCAATTATGATGACGTTAAGGAAATATGACAGAAGATTGTGTTACAGACTAAATTACCAGAAAGAATTAATTTGAACATCAAGAAAGTTTTTTAAAGACCTTCAAACTTGTTCAAACATGAATAAATAAAAAACTACACTTCGAATTACATGTGCTCCAATCTTTACAGAAGCATAGATAGCACTTTATGAAGGATATCAGCAAGTTTTTGGGATAATTTTTAATATATTAATGTACACAAGGAAATCGTCTCCGTGAGAGACAGATTAAGGGAAGAAACTGATCTTTAACCTTCTCAGCTCAGTCAGACTAGCTACGAGCATTTCACACAATTGTGCGGAATTCACCAAAACTTATACCGATTATGGAAGTCGCACAAAAAAAACTATTTAATAATCATAGTAGACAATCTCTTAAATACTCGAGAATGGCGGAAAAGAGATGTTATAAAGTTGACTAGCCTTCAAGCTACACTTTCTGGACGTTAATGGAATGTCAATCATCTGAAGAGATCAGACCTATATAATAGATCTTTCACTGGAAAACCGACTTACACGTCACAGTGCAAAAATGAACAGGGCAATTTGCCAGCCATTGAAGATTACATTTAATCAGATACAATCTTACGGTTTTAACCAATCAATAAATACATTTCCATAAAACTGACAGTTTTCATATTTATACTATAAACCAGTAATACAGCTTTAATGTTTTGTGTTCTGTACATTAGCTTATAAAATTTCGAAAACTACTTTCTGAAGTAGAAAAAGCACACACCAAAAATTTAGAGTAAAAATATAAATAATATAAAAATATAAATAATATCCTTAAGGTAAGTACAATACATCCCTGTCAACACAGTCTTGTTTTTTATATATTAACCAATACCCATTCTTTCAAATATTATGTTTAACATATTTCCGAACTTTCTCTTGTGATTCGAATACCTTCTAATTTTGTGGTATTCACACAGCATGTGTACCTTGATCTCTATAATGCTGTCGGATCCTAGTTTGTTAATGACATAATTAACAAAATTTCCCAGCAACCATTACACAGGGTTATTTTTTGCCTCTGGGAAATAGCGTCCTACAGACCTGTGTATCAATGACAGCGAAATACTCTCTGGGGATGTCCTTGTAATCAGAGGTATTTGCTCTAGAATCCACTCCCAACTATTCGTGTGACCGCTGCAAGTGTATCTATGAATTATTGTGTCAATTTGCTGACATAAATCTGTTTCACAGAGTTAGATTACGTACAGTCTTTCATTAGTGCTAACTATGTTGTTAACGGTCTTGTACCATGTCGTTTTTATATAAGACATGAGCACATTAGAACTAATGTTTTTCCAAATCTCAGTCCAATCAATGTTTGGAAACTGTCGTTCTACTTTGTTCCTTCCTTCGCTTTTCTTTCGTTCCCGCAGTGTGGTTCTTGATGTTAGGTGTCGTGACTGTCTGATTTCGGCACTTACATAACTGAACTCAACATAGAAAACCCTCACATGCTGTAAACGACTATTGATATTCTGCACGTCAATCGGAGGGAAGCAGGCTTCGAGGTTTAACCCTTTAGTGACCAAATTATTTCCAGAAGTTGTAGACTTTTTATGAGCACTTTATTGGGCTAAAAAACCATTCATAAAATGATAGTTTAAATCTTGAAAGTGAGAGTTTAGGCTACGAGTATAAAAAAATTAGGGGGAACTATTGTTCCCACCGAACTCTGGAGTAACTTCACTTGCTACTTTAAAAAAAATGTATATCCTTTATTTTTAGTACAAAAAGCATGTTAAACATTACATTTATATTTGTATTAGTTCATATTGTCCTTTGAGTTCACTAAGGTGATGTACTATGGAACTTAGAGAAGCATGGTGCTACACACAAAGGTACACGACAGTTGCTACACATTTTTGTTATCTTTTCTTTGTTCTTGGTGCTACATTGGCGGCATCTTCTATTTGTTGTACCTTTTGTAGGCAAATGAGTATCAACTTTCTCCAGATGAACATCTGGTACACCAGACACGTCTCATTTTGGTGTTTGAAAATGAACGGGCATTCCTCTTCGCTTATCTTCTACATCTTCTGGTAAAGTGTACAAAATTCTGAAAACCTCATTTGGCGTCAGTCCACACATTCTAAACAATAAGAAACAAACAATAACTACGATGCTGATTGCACAGCCATATGCATTGCACTTCACACAAGTTCAGTGGGCAAAATAGTTCCCACTATTTTACCTTATTTACATAATTTTCAGTCAAATCAAGCAAATATACACGAATACTATCTCCCTCGTAAATATAAAAGTAGATAAATACATTACAAGTCATTTCACACACAAAAGGAAAGCACACTGTACAAAAAACGCTGTAGCGTTCGAAACAGTGGCTCGTTTTCACGCGGAAACTGCGCTTCTGTATTGATTGACTAACAAGGTAGAAATACAACCGCTTTCGCACGCCCGTTGACAATCTTCATGTATTTAGCATACTCTAATAGAGATGACAGCACAAGTTAGAAGTTGGAAAACGGGTTACCACTGAACTTACAGCGAAAACAAATAAGTGGGAACTATAGTTCCCACTGGTCACTAAAGGGTTTTGATCTCGAAAAGTTGGCTGGTTATGCTTTTTCGCGAGTCTCTTATTAAATTAACTTGTCTTTTAATAAAAAGTGCAGAGGCTTTATCCATTATATCAGTTGATCATAGTCACCATTTTTAGAATTTAAAGTTGCTGCATTAGTAGGTACTCTGAATACTTCACCTTTCCACGATAAGTTTGTGATTTCGGATATTATTCTCTTCGCTGCCATTCTTGGTATTGGAAACAGCTGGACAGTATAATAAGCTTTAGCAATGATGCATGAGTTGATATACTTTGTCCTTTGAACTTGGTTCATATATCGAGTTAAATTCTCTGTAATGTCTCCTTGCACTTTATCTGCTGCAACTTCCCAATTTAAAGCCGTCATTTTCGTGGGGCATGCTTTGAGGGTGATCTCAGGTGTTTTAGGTTGTTGGACTAATTTTGCCCACTCGATGTTGATATTATCAAAACCTCTGAGATGTAACATCTTACTTTTTTTTCGGTAGCATTTGGTCCAGATGGTCTACAGTACTTATCAATCACTGTTGCTAGCTTGGTTACCTCTTCATTATTCCTTATAATGACCCCTACATGGTCAGCGTAGGCTCTTATAACTGTTTTATTTCCTGATAATGTCAAGCCTTTTATTCTAGCATAGACGTGTCGGAGAATAGGTTCCAGTGAAATGGCGAAGAGCGCAAGACCGCTACGGTCGCAGGTTCGAATCCTGCCTCGGGCATGGATGTTTGTGATGTCGTTAGGTTTAACTAGTTCTAAGTTCTAGGGGACTAATGACCTCAGAAGTTGAGTCCCATAGTGCTCAGAACCATTTGAACCATTTTGATCCTATCGTTGGAACCTATTTTCTTCAACGTCTGTAGAAGATATTCATGATTTACTACAGGGAAGGCTTCATAAAAATCTAAAAAAAAAGGATATTTTACGTTTGTTACAGAAGTAATTGCAATGATATCCCTGAACGCTGCTAGATTTTGAAAAATGTTTCTGTCTTGCGGGCAATTCTGATGTTTACTAACAATTTTATCTGTAAGGCATGAAATTATCTTGTTTACTATTCTAGTTATTAATTTATAATCAGAATTGAGCAGTGAAATTGGACGAAAATTATTTAAATCTTTGTTTCCATTACTATTGCACAAGAACAATTTTACTCTCCTTAAACTCAGCCGGAATCATAGTACCCTGAATAGCCTCATTTACAATATCCGTGATTTTCGCACCCACTATTGGCCAGTAACGGATGTAAAACTCTGCTGGCAGACCTTCCGGTCCTGGAGTGAGGTGCACAGAGTCTCAAACACCTCCTCCTAACTGACTACCTCAAGAAAATTTTCGTTGTTATCTTCTGTCAGCTGTGGGGTTAGGATGTCAAGGAAGTCTTCCAAGGATACATCATTGCTTTGACACAGCTCTCAATAGTAGCGATAAATCTCGCCCATGATATCCTGCGGGGTTCTGAGAATCCTACCGTTTTTCTTTCGAATTTCATCAATAAAAGCCTCTCTTCCATTTTTCGTATGCTTCACTAAATGATGCAGGGAAGTAGTTTCGTCTTCTGACACCGAATTTGCCTCCGATTTCATTTTCAACCCTTCCATTTGATTTCTCTTGATATTAAGTAACTTGGTTTTGACTTTTTTGATGTCTGCTATCCGAAGCGAAGAACCTGCTGGGTCCTGATCATCTAGATCTCTCAAAACGGAGTAGTAATATTCTATAGTGCACTTTATTTCTCTTGCGCTCTGGGCGCTGTATTGAATAAGAACTTTCCTCAACTTTGGCTTCGACATTTTAACCCACCAGTTGGATATCTACTACGAGCACGCACGCATATTGCCCATGCTTCTTTGATCTGTTTTCTAAATCATGATTTACTAACAAGGAAATGTTCAAATTTCACTTAGTCTCGAATCGGCCAACTGGCTGTCTTGTTAGGTTTCTGCAAGCTAAGACACTTGAATGGTCTGAAAATTACGTAGGAGTGGTTTCTACTTTTGTCACGGAAGTTTCAAGATTTTTTGAAATATATAATCCATCGATCCTGCTACGAGATGTTTCCGTGACATAAGTGAACTCAACAATGGAGGGGTATTTGATATCCTATATATCCTTTAATTATAAACCAGTATCTAGTTGTTTTAGCTCATTTGAGAAATTAAAATTAGGTAACTGATTTTTCGATTTAAAACAATTAAAACCATAACTGTCTACGATTTTTTCTTAACATGTATATCAGTTCATCTTTGAAGAAACGTGCCCTGTCAGCTCGGTGAGAACTTCCTGAAGGAGCATACAAGTTGATGATACATCATAGGTATTTAGTCCTATTCCCCTTACAGATTCCAGTCGTTCCACCTCACGTACTGGAATCCCTTCCCTCACCGAAATAGATGTTCCAAGACTTGTATTGTGAGATACATTTATGTAACTGAAATAACCAGGAATTACTAAATCCGACATTAGAACTTCTTGTAACAGAGCAATATCAGTCGCATATTCGTACAAAAATTCCTTAAGTGCCGATAATTTCAAACTGGACTTTATTTTATCTATGTTTGTAGTGGTGACAGAATAAGATTGAGCCATTGCGCTGTCACTATGCAGCTGATTTAATGAACTAATTTAGTTTCCTGTGGTTCAGGGTTCAGTTATTACTTACTTTCAGTCATCTGATGTTTCAAGGTGTACTAATTGTTTAGTTATTTTAGATTGACACTCTAACGTTATATATTTTAACTAACTCCTTAGATTATCTTAGATAATCACTTGATAAATAAATTTACTGAAGTTCTTTCAATTACAATTGGTATAAATCGGTGGTTTGCTCCACAGATTTCTGAGCATTGTCCGAAGAATAATCCACTATTAACAGTTTTCTGAAAGGCTGAACATGGAATATAACTTCAATCAGTTTATACTCAGTGAGCTGGTCACAGTAGTGCGGAGCGCTACACGTTCCTCTGTATGTTCCGATGTGCAGCACAATGTAACAGTGTTGCCAGCCCTTCGTTGTCATGTGGGTTTACAAAATTTCCCGATCTGCTACAGAAACGTTTGTCTTGAATCTGGATGAAGAATCGCATGCCGACCTCCAAGTGCGACAGTTTTCTTCACCTTGTATGTCTGACTAGCTAGTTGATGGTTGATGGTGCTAAGGAAACTGGTGTTCCGTGGTTAGATTTGGGGTGGTAGGTTCAGATACTCAAGTACTCGTTTAAAATCATTCAGCAATGACAACGTAAAATGACAGAAGGGTCGTCATCATATCTTCTTTCAATGCCACAACAATTTGTACTTCTATGATCTCAGTTTCTGTGTCATTAGCCTTTGTCCTCTTCAGTCCTAAGGACCTTAACATCGATGTCTAGTGTGATTCTTAGTTACCCCAACAACAGTGCCCTGCTGTCCTCCTTCAGTTGAATTCAAACTTCATCCGTATTATTTCTTGCAATAACGTCTACAAGAAACATAAGGTGGTTAAAGTAGATGTACATGGTTTCCCATGTATACCACCTGATGCGCTTTTCAAAACGACGACCTTCCGATAACCCTTCCGAAAAGGTATCTCTCCCATGTTTCCATTTCTTTTGCAGCGACAGGTCTAAAAAGAAATGTATTTTCTGTTTTTTCTTCTGGATGCTCGTATGCTGATATCCACTACGCCTATTGCTTAGGAAGAACTACAGTCAGTGAAATTTTGCAACAATTTTGTGAAGTGATATGGATCAATATGAAAGCAGAATGCCTTCACCAACCAACGACAGAATCTTGGTTGGATATAGCTGAAAATTTTGAATCTAGAGCACATTTGCATCATAGTATTGGAGCTACAGGTGGGAGACATGTCCAATAAAATCAGGATCGCTTTCTTATAGTCACAAACATGTTTTTCAATATTTTAATGCCACTTTTTGGTATCAATAATAAATTCACATATGTTGATATTGGAGCATATGAAAAATGTAACGATTTGTCGGTTTTTAATGGTTCGTTCTTGAGTAAATAAATCATATGTGAGAATCTAAGAATATCAAACGATGTGTAAATGCAAGATATTCAAGCCAAGAATTCTTATTTCATTACTCACTTGCCGCCAGAACTTTACTTGCCGTTTATATGTTCTGGCATTAAACACCACAGAATTCGGTACCCAAATACAGAGGGTAATATAATCTTATAGCGGGGAACAGAATGAATAGTGCGTGGGAGCCTTTACAAGATTCCGAAACTGCATTAAACACCAACACAGCAATTGTAACGTATCAACTGTGCCCTGTACCAATCACTTCCATGTAGTATCAATTAATGAATACCGTACGGAGCAGCTGCTGTGTAGTTCTAACCCACCAGAGACGCACCATCGTGGATCAGTAGAGCACAAAAGGAGGCATACCTTAGCTATTAGGCATGAAGACACTGTTACCCTACAGACGCTTTGCTTTGTGGTTGTTATTGGAGAGATTGCTATCCTTAACGAAAGTAAAGAAGAATTGCATGATCTGCTGAATGGAGTGAACAGTACAATGAATACAGAATATGGAATGAAAGTAAAGCGAAGAAAGACGAAAATAATGAGAAGTATCAGAAATTAGAACAGCAAAAAACTTAACACCAGGATTGATGGTCACGACGTAGATGGAGTTAAGGAATTCTACTACCTACACAGCAAAATAACCAGTGACGGACGCAGCAAGGAGGACGTCAAAAGCAGACTAGTACTGGCAAAAAGGGCATTCCTGACCGACAGAAATCTACCAGTATCAAAGACAGGCCTGAACTTGAGGAAGAAATTCTTGAGAATGTACGTTTGGATCATAGCAGCGTAAGATAGTGAAACATAGATTGTGAACAGAAGAGAATCGAAGCATTTGAGATGCGGTGCTACAGACGAAAGTTGTAAATTAAGAGGACTGATAAAGTAAAGAATTAAGAGGTTCCGCGTAGAAACGAAGAGTAAGGGAACATGTGGAAAACACTGACAAGAAGAAGGGACAGAGTGACGGAACATCTATTATGACATCAAGTAATAACTTCTATGGTACTAAAGGGAACTGTAGAGGGTAAAAACTGTATTGGAAGACAGAGATTGGAATACATCCAGCAGATAATGGAGGACGCAGGTTGCAAGTGCTACTCTGAGATTAAAACATTGGCACAGAAGAGGAATTCATGTCGGGCCATATCAAAACAGTCAGAAGACTGATGACTAAAATAAAACCTGGGTAATCCGATGTTGGCAACATAAAGTGCAGTGACTCCTTAGGACTCCTTAGCAACAAGCAATGAAATGTGTTAAACCCATTAAAGAATCGTTTTGCAATGATATTATGCTAGCGAAAATCTGTGATCAAGCTGAGTTTTTGTAATGTTAAAGAAGGAGGTGTGTGGAGTACTTAACTATTATTTGCGTAATAAGTTCTCCAAGATACTAAGTTCATCAACGCATAACGTGTTAGGCATTAAGCGTTAGGCATTATGCGTTAGTCGTTAGGTGTTAAGCATTATTAAGTGTTAGCCATTACACGTTCAGCGCAGCCGTTTCGTGTATTTGATGCCTCATCTTGCTTGCAAAATGTTCGAAATCTCTCTCCTATATAAATTGAAGTCGCCTCCACGTGTCCTTCTGTATCTGCAGACTAATCTCAGGAACTGCTTTAGAGGTTTTGATCCGGTTTTGGCTAATGCATGCACTGATCCATGGTGAAAGTTCTTGTATACAATTTATAAATATTTGACACAAATTGTCTGAATTATGATGAATTAAAGTTTAGTTGTGGAAGCGATGCCAATGCCACCTAGCGAGTAGCTGCCATAGCTCGAGATAGGAGCAGTTCCTTGAGAGACGGTAAAGCGTAAAACAGTTTGCATCTGATGCCGTGGTCAAATGGACATTCTGCCTTTGGCAGCGGAGTAGCTCGGACCTGCTGTTTACGAGCTGGCTGCGAAGCGCTCGAGGAAGAGGCAGTGTTTACCCCTCCGGTATTCGATTGTTCTACTTGTTGAACCGATAGCAATAGCATATACGTTTAGAAAAACCATCCTATACTTCACGTTCTCCAGTGAGTACTCAAGACAGAAAATATCCGAAATGAACGTTTCTTGAGGGATGAGGTGCGGATTAGTTACATTCAGCTCATAGGAATTCATTTATAAATCGTGAGCAGCACTTTTTATCAATATGATCGACGACGCAGCACGTGATAGGCTTATAGAAACCGTCAAACGAGAATTCCAATTTCGACACTCCGATGGTCATTTTAGCGATGTGTTATTGACCTATGTGGGCCTCGGCATGTGCGCGATTCGAATCTTCGAGCTGCCCTTCCTTGTACCTGAATCATTGATAACTGAATCACTCTAGCCATACGGCAGAGTCATTCGTCATACAGCCGAAGGTTAGGCAAATTGTAGTACGTATCCAGGACTCAACATATGCCCTCATATTTAAATATACTGTAGATAGACTGTCGTCTATGATGACCACGTCACATATGCTCTGGATGTGGTGGTGAAGGACGTCTTCGATCTCAATGTATGAAGAGGAGACTCGTGCAACTGCACAACAGCCACTTACTGACTCACGTCACCGCCACGCCACTACCGCTGACATACGCGTCGGTGATCCACAGAGAGGTCGGAGCATATACTCCAATCAACGCCGCAGGTGACGGAGTGACCACCAGGCCACACTGACGATAGATGGCTCCTACTCCACTCCGGCCCCAGATGTTGCAGATGATGGATCACGAGGCCAACCACACAACAAACACGAGCAGCTCTAAAATCAGTTGACTCCGATGTGCCCTCGACAGGGTAAACCATGATTTTTTATCGTCAGTTATGAGCCACATGGTGGTTCCACCGGTCTTCATCTCCACAGTTACGAGATTGATCCGAGGGGTGGCATCAAAGGTGATGGTAAACAGCCGGGAAGTTCACATTAACAGCTCGATCCGACAAGGGTGCCCATTTAAAATAGTGCTTTTTGCGATAGCACACGAGCCGCTGATACATGTTGTCCGACGCTCTTTCATTGGAATAACGCTGTATGAATGAGACATCATTAATTTGTCACGCCTATGCGGACGACCTGATATTCCTCGTCCGCTTAGAGCATGAAGTGCTTCAAGCTGTCGGATCTCAATATTTACGGGATGGTGGCAGTTGGTTTCGATAACGTGACGAAGTCCAGCATACTACATACTGGAAGAGGTCTGGAAGACGTGCCATGACCCTTTCAGACTGTGGAACATTCACTCGTTCTTTGAGGTGGTCAGAGGCGGCGGCTTATCGGCGGCTGCTTCAGAATGTTCGATTATCTATAAGCAACAACTCCTGTGAGCCTTCGACGTGGTCCAACGTTTAGTGTACACCAATTTTCACCTCGTGTGACGACTGCCACGTTTAGCTCAGATCCTGATACTGGAGGACATCGCGGGCCGCCTCTGGCTGCACTTGGATATTACAAGTATGCCAGCACTGGGATGTTATTTAAGATCAAATATATCACATTAACCCCACCGTTCCGGAACGGCATCCTCAACCTCACGAACTAGCTTATCAACTGCGAGCGATGCTTCGGAACTGGCAACAGTGCAAACACACCATAGCGTCGGCTCTGGTAGAACTTCTTCCGCTGTCGTTCGAACTTCCGATAGCGGAGGGCAACATCTCACCTTCTCTTGCATACAAAGCCTCACTTTTTTATTACAGTCATGTTCGTTTGGAAGGATCTGCCATGAGAATACTCACGACTCAGGAGATCTATCGCAGCTTGATGAGGCACCACGGCCGCAACGACATGGAAACCAAACATCGAAAGAGAGTTTGGCAGCGTATCTGGCGACCAACACATAAGCCACAACTGTCAATGGCAGCGTGATCGAGGTGATATATCCTCATCAACGGTAAAATTGTCACACAGAACCGATTGTACGCCATTCACGTGGTTGATTCTCCCCTTTGAATAACTGACAGATTTTTGGACATGGAAGAACATGGCTTAGAGTGTGTGGCCCACCGTGGGGCGTCTGGATGCCGACGAGTCGAACATTAATCTTTCTTCAGTGCTCCACGAGTATAGAGACCACGTCACATGGACTTTTTTTTATCGGAAACGAAGTCCTTTCCCAAACATAACACTTATCCAGTCCTAGGGGACCGAACGTTTAAAGAAAAGAATGTACTCGGTTTTTGCATGTTGGCTTATTGTACACTGAGAAAACGACTGGCACCGTCCTGTTGGCTAAAGATGTGATTAGATAAATTTTTACAAGTCCTATGAACGATTTGTTGCTTCAGCAAGTGGAGAATGGCAAAACAGAGACACGCTGGCGACCAAGTAGGCAAGCACAGATAGCCTTGCTAACAGCAGAAGTCTACCAACAGGCTGAAGCAAAGGACGCACACAGACTAAGCACCGAGTGAAGCCTGGAGAGTGCTGAGTAAGGGGAAGTAAGGCCAGCATGCTAAGTTACGTTGCAATATGCTGCGGGAGTAATAACAAAAAGCTACCACTGAGGGTAAAAAAGTCCTCCTGCCAGATATAAATAGTGGAGTGCAGGCAGCAACAGACAGAAGCCATTAGGAAGCAGTTCGGATCTGAGGACGGACATGGTCCATGTCCGAATGTTCAATCTTCGTAGGTGACGATTCCAGAAGTCTGTTCCAGCTCGCAGGAGTCATCCGTTCGCCGCCAGATGTCAACTTCACCTCTGGAGGTCAGCCCGAGCTCGCTCGGCACCATGGCTGACTAACTGCAGCGAGAACTTCCAGCACTACCGGCCGCAGCGCGGTCTTGGTCACAGGCACCGCCAGGGACTGACGCCCGGACTTCATGGCATCCCGGCCCCGCGGCGCATGCTCCGTCCATGACGGGACCTCTCGCACATCTCTACTGACGGCTTCCCAGCCGTCGGTGCAGCAGGTGTTGGCAGCTGACCTCATGGCGACACGGCTCCGTGGGCGTGCCCGTACTGGGGCGCAGAACGGCGACGAGTTCATCTCAACCACAGGGCATCCTGGCTTCAGCGGAGCACTGGTGGCCTGAGGCTCCCGAGTGCAATCAGCGGCGCGCGTTGCGTGCATTGTCGGAGAATCTACACAGCAGCAGCCAGGCGGAGGGATACGCAGGGCTGGGCAGCGACGACGAGGGAGAAATTGTAAAGAAAGTTCAATAAATAATTGTAAAACTCCACGCCATCTCAGTCTTTGGGCAGCCACTGTATCTGCTTCTAAGAAGTGGTGTCAAAGTCGTAACTGATTGTAAATGGCTACAAAGGCTCACATAATGTTCCGATAAATGGTCGGCACCAAAATAGGAATGCCTCTCCAATGGCAGGGTTGAATAAGTGTATCCAGCTCGACGCAATATTTATGATACATCCCCAGGTGCTGCTGGGAATGTGATGCGGATGACTGTCCATGGCGACGATTGTCATTTTTTTTCCTTGTATAAAAAATATTAAGGGGCATCTATTACATCCATTTGTAATGAGTCCTCCCTTGTAACAGACTGGATTTGTTCGTTGTATTATTAATAATAATAGAAAGAGGGGATAACGGAGAAAATGCTAAATGAAAAAACAAAATGGAATACTAGAAAAGAAAAAAAACAATTAAAATGCAAAAAATAAAAACGAAAGGAAAAAATAATAATGGTAAGGAAAGGTTATGCTATCGAATCCTGGATTGGTCAACTTTTTTCACTCTGCCTCTAAACCTAGCATTCTCCTCTCAAGCATGTGGAGATTCGCCACAAACGAAACGTGGCTGGGATTCCATCTTAACACTGTAGCTTCCCTTTTCCCAGTTGGGTAACCGGTGAGGGATATGCAAACCATCCAAGTGACATTTTATTGATGCAGTTGTTTTGGAACAACTGCGTTGTGAAAATAACTATAGGAGTCTGTTCCCAGACTCCTACAGTCGTGAGGAAAGAGCTGGATGGGATGCGGTGGTGAGACCTAGTTACGTCCGAGACTACCAAGAAAAATCATTAACAATAACACATTTATTACGCAGCAATACTGGAATGTCTTGTAAAGCGCCGTGAAACAGCCAGGCCGGCTGAGCTGAGCCTTGTCAGCAGCTGAAAGTCTGCGTGCTCTCGAATTGCAGTACCGCCAGCACAGCAAAGCATTGGATGGCGGCTGCTACGTGATGGGGCGGCCATCGACCTGTGGACTCTGGCGACCATCAGTTCTAGGTATCGATCTCCAAAGTTCTCTTGTTGACTTCGAAGATTTGCACTCAGGAGTCTTGACCCAGGTGTACCTGAAGTTCTCGCTGGCTCTCAGGGGTCGGCTCTCAGCCCCCATTTAGGAAGCAGGAGATGGCAGCATCGGTGTCTGCCATAGGGACAGGATGAGCAGCTGCAGTCCCTCCCCTCTCGAAGGCGGATGATGGACAGTGTCCAGGTCGTGCAGGTCAAGCCTCCAGCATACTTGCAGGACGATGGCGGCCTCTGCATCCCATCAGTGTTGCCCTCGGAAGCTGGCAATGCATTTCGCGGCAGCAGCGTCCATCCAGCTGGACTCGTGGTTTTATTGACGATCGAAGACAGCTAGCCGTCCTGACGGTCGACTGCCATAGCTTTCCCTCTCACTGGATTGCTGAGACTACACACTGGGCGATCAGCAGTTAGTACTCAACAATCAGGCATTTGTTAAGAAGGGTGGGGTATTTATTCCTGGGCTGCCAATGCGCTCTGTGACGGTGGGAATGGCTATGCAATCATTTCTCCTGGTTTTGCCTCGTTGTCAGAACTAATAATGACTTCCGACTTTCGCAGCTTTGCCTTTCAGAGCCTATTTCTTCTGTCTCGGCTACTGAATACTTGAAGTTGCGCTGTACCTAGCCTTCAGTATGAAACTCTGCTTTCTTAATACTCTCAGCTTCCGTAATGTCATTATGCTTCACATCCAAACTTGGGGGCTCGGTCGTTCCCCCGTGCTGTGATAGCTTCCATGTTTGCCGTAACTCGCAGAGCATTTACCCATAGTTGGCAGTCTGCTTGTCATTGGCACAGGCAGTTCGGCTTGTGGGAGCTGTCAAGGTAGAACTTGGACGAATTTTTTGCGTCCGCCAGAGATTCTAACGTAGGGCGTAACATAACGTGAACTCAAAACAAGTGGTTTTCAGTTCCTTATGCATAAAGTAAAACACAGCATGGGATGCAGAAAGATAGTTTTACAGCAGCACAGCACGTTTTAACCTCGCCCTCACTAATCGGTTAATGTGATAATATGACCATAATCGTGTATGCCTTATGAATTCAGAATTGGTCAAGAAAGAAAAATTGACCGGTTAGCTAAGAGAACTGTACAACAAGTTGTTCTAATGAACAATCTATTCTTCCCCGACACTTTTTACTTCTAGGATCTGGATTAACATTTAAAACAGTGCCATCACTCACATAAAATATGAAACGAAAAGGAGTACCACATGACTCACAGAATACACAACAAATCTAATTGAAATAATACAGAAATTAATTTATACGGCTGCCAGCCTGATGGGGCACTATCTGTTCAGTACCTAATCAGTAATGCGGACAGCAATGACTACGTGACCGCTTGCCTGTACTTGAGGCAACAGAAGGTTGACCTACGTTTCTGACACCACAGTACATGACTAAATAATAATAAATAAATCACTACAGTAATTTACGTAAACTCAGATTAAAGTTTAATTACGTGCGCTAACCTCCTGGATACGTCAAGCTGCGTACTTTGAATAGATGTCATTACTATGAAAACTTACTGGATCCAAAAGCAATTGTTGGCTTTCAGCACACTGACAATGCCAAAATACGAACCAAACCAGTACACAATAGCATTATTACAATAGACACAGGTATGAAATATGTGGTCTTCATTTCTTCTTTTCTTTTATTTGAGACTGGAAGAACTATTATAATTTTAGTTGCTTTACTTTAATTTGCCTTCATTCAATTACCAAGAAAGACTGTCTCGAATATTACTGTTTCTAATCGGGTTTTCAAGTTTGACACTAGATTGTCAATAATGACATCAAATACGTTAATCTTGAACAAGTCCTCTGAATTCACATCTTCCACTTCATGTCTGGCTTCAATATGAAATGATTTATCTTCAGGATCGGTACTAATTGCACTGGCAACAATTTTGGATCGGGGACAATGGTGTCCCAACTTTCGCGAAGATATTTTAAGTTGTAGCTCTCAAATATCTTACCTCAACAGCAGTGGTAGTATTTGGAGCTTACAGTAATAGGCTCCTGTAGTCAATGGGTACCAACGACTTTAGCTAAATTGATGCCATGATTAAATGCTTGAATGATATCACATAATACAAAACACTTCGTGCCACAGAACGTATCTGACCTCACAAATTTATCTTACTGGGAGTTTCTGCAGCAATGGTGATCTTATCCAATTAGCTGCAGTTGGTATTGCAGCGTCAACCCAAGCACTCCTAACGGTAACAGCCATAGAATATTAAGAGCTTTCAACTATGTTCCAGAACATATGGGTTCCTACTGAACAGGTTGTAAAGAAGTTGAATCACTCCAAAAGGAGTATCTGCTCAATGACAGCTCTCATCTGCATGTACTCCACGTAACGCTATAACAAGCACACCGAGAAACTTTTGCGAGAGGATTTCACTGAAGAAAATGTGTCTGTGCTACTTTACAAGACTGTCCAATATTACTACGGTTATCGTACACGAGTCCGCGGCATTCACTGACTGGTACCGAGTGTTTCACATGTGTTGATCGATTTAAATGTGCAACAGTAACTCTCTTTTTCTGATCTCAACCTACGAATTCTAAAAACTGCTCATTTATTTCATATGTTTCAATTTCCTTCTTGAAGTAAATATAACGCAGGACGAATGTTGTTCGTTCAGTATGATATGAGTCAGGGGTTGCATCAACAATAACTGAATAATACCTCTAATTTTCTCTGGGTGCCAAGATGGTACCCCTGGCATAATGGGCACAACTATAAGTAACTTTAAAATATAATATCGAATCAAAAAACGCTTCGGCGGACTAAATATCCTATAATTTTATTTGAGCGACCATTGTCGGCGCTACATTACGCCATCATCAGGCCTCTTGACCAACAGGGAGGAAGAATCCAACCTCTGGTCCAGTCAAAATAGGGGCCAGCATTCACTGACTGTAATCTGTCGATTTTTGACACAGCGATCCCTTTAGTCATCACTGACCTGAAGATGGCGTAATGTAGGGCCGAAACTGGTTGTTCAAATAAAATTAGTGGACGTTTAGACGGCTAAAAAGCTGTTTCATTCGACATTTTATATTGCACAGCTGATGTCGCGCAACTATCGCATAAAGACGGCCTTAAAAAAAATTCTTCTGAATATCACTTGACAGATAATGCGCTTGTAAACGCTTTCGAGATCTTTTTGTCTCTGACCTTGCTAATTTATTTTGCAAGAACTGGATCATAGTGACCCATGTGGTCTAATATTCCAAGGAAATTTTTGTTTATTTGGATCTGAAATTTTCTGAGCTGAACCT
This sequence comes from Schistocerca nitens, assembly GCF_023898315.1. NCBI lineage: Eukaryota > Metazoa > Arthropoda > Insecta > Orthoptera > Acrididae > Schistocerca > Schistocerca nitens. The sequence goes on along the minus strand of NC_064619.1, from coordinate 72,591 downwards.
CTGAAGGGCAACCCTCTCTGACCAAGAAATAACGTCACATCAAGTCAAGTGACAACACCCACTGCCTATTCTACAGACGAATAAAAGAAGATAATGTCATGTCACTCCATTTCTTGATTTTCACAATTCTTCCATGGAAACTATATAAAAATGAAAATATTTTTTGTTGTGTTGACTCCTGAATACAAAATATTTTCTGTGTTTTTCGTGTAAAATCGCCTTATGGATGGAATCGGAAGTGCCTTATCTTTTGAACATTGTTGGCAAACCTACCGAATTATATCGACGCATCACAGCTGTTACCGTCTACATTTGTTTGGAAGATGTTTTGGTAGGATTTCCATCAATATTTAAGGAAAGTACACTTTCGAACCCATCACACAGTAGCAGGTTATTTTTGCCAACTTTGCATCCTGGGGATCTGAACCCTTGAGAGATTTCGACAGCCATGATGCATGGACTCGGAGGACTTTTTCCCCTCCCACTCCCCCTCTCATGAGGCCAGCGTAGACGATTTGGATGTTATGCGGCAAGACGTTGGCTCCGACATCGATCAGTAGAGTGCTACAATGTGGGCATGCATATCCTCCCAATACGATGGCATAAGGTCGATGTATTGAACAGAGATTGTTTTGAAAGAAAAAAGGTATTTTGTAGCCTGAAGAGTGGGGAATAATATGATGTACTGGAATCCTGAATAAAACCAACCTACTTCCAGAACAATATATGTTGCTTTACTTATTGAACGCCCCTTGTACTTAATGCTGCCACAGCAAAGCCTGACCAGGTTGCTAGTCTTACATATAATGCAGTAACCTGAAACCGTCATAGAGGTCTTGTATATTTCAACGAGAATACAGGCTGTGTGTGTATTTAATATACTGAGAGAGGGGACACAGTGGTTATCACACTGGACTGCATTTGGGACAATGGTTCAAATCTGCATTCGCCATCCACATTTAGGTCTTCTATAATTTCCCTAAATAATTCCAGGCAAATGCTGGGATTGTTCCTTTGAAAGGGTGCCCCCAATAACCTTCCCCATCCTTGCCCCAGTCCGAGCTTGTGCTCCATCTATAGTGACCTCGATGTTGACATGACCTTAAACACTAATCCTCCTTCCACTGTATTTTAGTAAGCTATATAGCCAATTTAGATGTGGAAATATGTAATTTGAAAAATTAACATACACCACCACATGTAGGTAATTGGTACAGAGTGCAGTGAACATATTGTAAATACTGTTGTTGTTGACATTTAGACACGTATAGTTAGATCATAGTAATCGAATTAGATGACATTGCTTCTCTCATCTACATAAGCATTAAATGGATACACACTGAATCCACAAGTCGGTATGTCCTCCAGGTGCTGTATTTAGGCCACACTGATACTGGCTCGATTTCAGCTGAACTGTATCGAGTACTTTATATATAATGAATTATTTAAGAATAAGAGGCGACTCACTGAAAGGCAAAAGCGTTCGATGGATACACAAACAGAGCTTTGCTTTGCTAGCTTTTGGAATGAAATTCCTTTCTCAAGCTGTGGAAGAAACATGCACACAAAAACACACACACACACACAAATGGTTCAAATGGCTCTGAGCACTATGGGACTCAACTTCTGAGGTCATTAGTCCCCTAGAACTTAGAACTAGTTAAACCTAATTAACCTAAGGACATCACACACATCCATGCCCAAGGCAGTATTCGAACCTGCGACCGTAGTGGTCTCGCGGTTCCAGACTGCAGCGCCTAGAACCGCACGGCCACTTCGGCTGGCACACACACACACATACACACACACACACACACACACACACACACACACAACACATGTCTCCCTGCATTATGCTCATTCGACTGCCAGCTCTTTTCTGGCCCAAGATGGGTGAGTGCACTGGGGTGAGATGGGTGGGTGGCAGGGTGGGGGTTGGAAGGAAGCGCCTAACGGCTCATGGGAAAGTGGGGACCCTTCCGTGGGCTAGCTAGCGTTGCATGTAGAGGGGGCAGGTGGCAGACGGCTGAGCATGCTATTTCACAAACTAGGGTATCAGATGGCACCACACAACTAATGTTCTCATCATGTAGGGAGGCGGCCCTATTTTTAGCCATTCTGCACATCCCCCACCAGTAATTGCTAACAGCCAATAAGATTCATTCTCTCTCGGAGCGGCTAGTCGCGAGTTAACAAACTAAACTGCGAGAACCTCTTTCCCACACATTGAACTGTTGCCGAATATCGTGACAATGCAATATCATTCACAGAGCGATTGAATTATTCATTCAGATGTCGATGTTACTTTCTTGTAGCAGAAATGTGTGTCTGTAAACGTTTTGGTGCGATTTACAAATGACTATGGCAGGTGATAGGAATAAACATAAAGTTCCTCACAACCAGCTTTAATTACATTGTTTACCTATGGAGTATAGTCCTAGATGTGGGACTGGGTACTTAATTTCCTGTCAGAAAGGTCATAGTATGCAGTAATCGACGGAAAATCATCGAGTAAAAGGGAAGTGATATGTCGTATTTGAAAGGAAGTGTTGTAGGCCTTCTGCTGTTCCTTACAATCTGAGCAGCCCTCTTAGACTGTTTGCAGATGATGTTGTAATTTACCATCTTATAAAGTCATCATATGATTTAAAAAATTTACAAAACGATTTAAAGAAGATATCTATGTGGTGAGAAAAGTGGCAATTTACTCTAGATAATGACAAATCTGAAGTCATCCACATGAGTACTATAAGAATCTGCTAAAGTTCGGTTTCCAGGATAAGTCACAAAAATCTAAAGATTGTAAATTCAACTAAATACTTGGGGGTTATAACTACGAATAACTTACTTTGTAACGGTCACATGGACAATGCTGTGTGGAAAGCAAACCAAAGACTGCAATTTATTGGTAGAACACTTAGAAAATGTAACAGGTCGACTAAAGAGACTATTTACATCACTCTTTTCTGTCCTTTTCTGGAGAACTGCTGTCCAGTTCAGAATTCACAGCAAAGCGGATCGGGCGAAACTTCAAAAAAGGGCAGCTCGTTTTGCATTATCGCGAAGTAGGGCAGAGACTGCACAGATATGACACACAAATTGAGGTGACAATCATCAAAACAAAGACTTTGTGACAGGATCTTCTCATGAAATTTCAGTCGGCAACTTTGTCCTCAGAGTGTGAAACGCCCACCTACATAGGAGGAGTGATCATCATAATAAAATAAGAGAAATTAGAGCTTGTGAGGAAAGATGTAAGTGTTCATGTTTCCAACATGCTGTTTGAGAGGGTAACGGTACAGAAATAGCATGAAGGTGGTTCAACGAAACCTCTGACAAGCACTTAACTGTGAATTGCAGACTAATCGTGTAGATGCTGCACAAGCAATCAAGGAGATTTATGTCCCGCATTTATATCTTTTTCAAATGTGAATCTGAAAGCGGTACTTCTATTGTGAGCGAATGGGTGGGTGCTATTCTGTCATTCTCCACAATGGATTAATCTGAGATGTAGCCTTTACCCTGTGGCTCCTGCAAGACTACTACAGAAGTCAGACAGACGCTCCTAACGTTCTAAAGAGAAATGCCTGAAAAACTTTCAGCAATAAATATCTTCTGGAGTCGTCCACTGTAAGGAAATGACAAAAAAAACACAAAATTTCTTACGTAACTACTGGGATACTTGGGTACTGGAGTAGTGCTAGTTAGCGTAAGAAAAACATGAAACTAACGGAAATTATTTTTTTTTTTTTTTGCAAAAGTTCTGAGAAATCACAATGGCACTTTTAGTTATGAACTGACAAGCTATTTCCTCTTTTCGGAATGTGAAGTTACCTCTTAAGGATAGGATTCGCTAATGAAATTTCTATACAAAGCTTAAGATTGTTATTGACTTGGAAGAATGGCTGAGAGCCGTGCCTACTCAACTTGAATAATTATCTGTTAGAATGTTGCTAGGTACAGTCAAGGCTGTCTCGTGTGAAATGTGGAGGAAATATGGGGCTCGCAAGAGCTGTAGTGCACAATACCATAAGCTGCGATGACTGCTGTCTGCGCCACTCGCTGCTGGCAAATAAGATAACTCTCGTTCTATCTGGATTGACCTTCGCCAATCAAACTATCCCTACACCTTGATGAAGTCAAGGACTCCTATTCCCCCCTAGTCTAATTATTGGCGTGGTACACCGGTCAGATAACCAGTCTACCGCGATGCCACTCAAAAATTCGCTCACAGGTGCTTAACTATAACTCTGTCTGTTCACACTGCACTATAAGTGTGACAGCCAACACAGTGAAGAACGCTTAATCGCAAGGACTCACTATAGAGTTGCACTCCGATTCGCTCTCGACAGAGGTGCTCTCCCAGTGAAGTACTGAGGAGAGACTTGTTCCTCGCTCTTTGAGTACACGTACGAGCGCACACACTGCTAGTCGTACTGCAAGTGTACCTGGTCGAATGACATTTCTAATTGTTTCAATTAATACTATGAATGATATTAATGCAGGTGGCGTTCCTTGTGGTACAAGGTGTGTAAATATATGATTGATATGATTAATTCATCCAAATAATATAAATCTTAATCATATAGGCAGAGTGATTGCAAATGTTAATGCTAAATGTCGTGTTCCAGTAAAAATATAAGGGAATAGTCCCATAAAATGATTAAATAGTATTATAATAAAGATTGAGATAAAGATGAACGTTGTTCCATTAAATGATTTTGGCCCTAGTAGTGTTTTAAATTCGTTGTGTAAAGTTAAGTTTAGTTTATTTCAGGTAATATTAATTCGTGATGGTGTAAGTCAGAACATTGATGGGATTAATAATAGTCCTAAGAATGTTCTAGTTCAATTTAATGACAAGTTGAATATGTTAGTTGATGGATCAAATGTTGAGAATAAATTTGTTATCATTATCAATTTAAGTTTTCTATCTCAATTCCTTCTTTTTTCTGCTCTTTTAATAAAAAGTTTATTTGTTTGAATAGGATTAAAGTAGCAGAAAATATAATGAATAGGGAGAATCATATGAGAGGAGATATTTGAGGGATTTAGATTTAAATTTCCCCTTCAGAAGTAGTCGTTAATTTACTATTGTTTGGTTTAAGAGACCATTACTTACTTTCAGTCTTCTGATGTTTCAAGGAGTACTAATTATTTAGTTATTTTAGATTGACACTCTAATGTTTGATATTTTAACTAACTCCTTAGATTATCGTAGAAAATCTCTTGGTAAATAAATTTACTGAAGTTCTTTCAATTACAATTGGTATAAATCTGTGGTTTACTCCACGGCTTAAATCTACTGCACTAATCTGCCATATTAGAATCTAGAAATTAATGGTAATTCTGAGTAACTATGTTCTGCAGGTGGGTTATTTTGTAGTCATTCTGTTGATCTTATATTAGCTCTGAATATAATTGCTCGGTTTGTGACCATTCTTTTTCATATGATTACAATGAATATAATAATTCCTACAATAGAGATTGTAGACCCAATTCTTGATACTACACTTCATGATGTATATGCATCTGGGTAGTCTTAATATCGTCGTGGTATTCCTGCTAACCCTAAGAAGTGTTGAGGGAAGAATGTCAAGTTTACTCCAATAAATATAATTGTGAACTGGATTTTTAATCATGTATTGTTTATAGTTAATTCTGTAAATAGTAGGTATCATCGAATAACACCTCCTATAATTGCGAATACTGCTCCTATAGATAGAACATAACGGAAGTGGGCTACTACATAATATGTGTCATGTAATACAATATCAAGTGATGAGTTTTCTAATACTAATCCTGTTAATCCACCAATTGTAAATAGGAAAATAAATCTTAGAGCACATAATAATGGTGTGTTAAACTTGAATTTAGTTCCATATAATGTAGCTAGTCATCTGAATACCTTAATTCCTGTAGGTACAGCAATAATTATTGTTACTGATGTGAAGTATGCTCGTGTATCAACATCCATTCCTACTGTAATGTATGGTGCGCTCATACAATAAATCCTATTAATCCAATTGATAACATGGCGTAAATTATACCTAACGTTCCAAATGAATCAATTTTTCCTCCTTCTTGACATACAATGTGTGAAATAATACCAAATCTGGGTAAAATTACAATGTAAAGTTCTGGGCGTCCAAAGAATCAGAATAGGTGTTAATATAGGATTGGATCTCCCCTCCTGCAGGATCAAAGAATGATGTATTTAAGTTTCAGTCTGTTAACAATATAGTAATAGCTCCTGCTAAAACTGGAAGTGAAAGAAGAAGAACAAGGGCTCTAATAGCCACATACCAAACAAATAAAGGTGTTTGGTCTAAAGGTATGCTTTCTGATCGTATATTAATTGCTGTTGTAATAACGTTTACTACAGCAAGAATTGATGATACACATCCTAAGTGTAGTGAAAAAATGGCTAGATCTCCAGATGCACCCACATGTGGAATAGCTCCTGCTAGAGGGGGTAAACTGTTCATCGTGTACCAGCACTTTTATCTACTATAGAAGATGTAAGAAGAAGGGTTAATGAGGGTAGTAGTAATCAAAAACTTATATTATTTCTTCGTGGGAATGCTGTATCTGGTGCACCAATTATTAATGGTACAAGTCAATTACAAAATCCATCAATTATAGTAGGTATTACTATGAAGAAAATTATTACAAATGTGTGGGCTGTAATAATAACATTATAAATCTAGTATCTCCAGCTAGAGATCCTGGTTGATCTAGTTCAGCATGAATAAGTATTCTTATTGATGCTCCTACTATTCCTGCTCATGTTCCAAATAGAAAGTATAAAGTACCAATGTTCTTATGGTTTGTTGAGAATAACCATTTTTGCGGTAAGATGGCTGAATTTTAGGTGGTAGACTGTAAATCTACTTATGAGATATTTCTCTCTTACCATACTCTGGTCTTATATTCAATTATGATTCTAGACTCCAATTCTAGAGGTGTAAAGTTTTACTAAGGCCTAAAAGATTATTCTTTTAATTATAACTTTGCAGGTTATTAGTTTAATTAATTTAAGTCCTTACTACAATGAGATTAGGGTTGATGTTGAAATCAATCCTATTGTTCAAATTATTATGGTTATAGGAAGAATAATTCTTGCTTTTTGAGGCTTTATCTTTATAGATCATGAATTTTCGGTATATGATATAATTAGGGCTGAGAATGTAATATGTATGTAATAATAAAGTGTAATTGTAGTTAATACAACTATAATAGTTATAATAGTTGTTATGTTGCTTTCTGTTAATGATTGTATTACAATTCATTTTGGTAGTAATCCAAGAAATGGTGGTAAACCACCTAGAGATAATAGGGATAAGAATATTATGAATTTAAATTCTTTTTTTATGTTTCTAGCCGAATAGATCTGGTTTACAAAGAATAGACTTATTTGCTTGAATAATAAGAGTATGATTAGTCTTAGTAGTGAATAGATAATGAAGTATAGTGCCAGATGTTTTCTCTGACTCTTCAAGATCTAATTATTCACCCTAAATGTCTGATTGAAGTGTATGCTAGAAGTTGGCGTAGAGATGTTTGTTTTTAACCTCCTGTTGCCCAATAACAATTCTTCATACTTAAATTCTTCTTTAGGACGGGAAGACCCCCCTTAGACCTCAACGTTTTACTTCTAAATAGTTTTTTGTTTGTCTTTCTATATTTAATGATGATGATTTGTTGGGGTGAAATGAAGAATAAATAAACTCTTCATTATTATATCATTGATTTATGTTTGTTGTTTTGATCCATAATTTATGATAATAAGATTAAGTTACCTTAGGGATAACAGTGTAATTGTTTTCGAGAGCTCTTATCGACAAAGAAGGAGCCCAGTGATTAGGTCTGTTCAACCATTAAATTCTTACATGCTCTGAATTCAGACCGCTGTGAGCCAGGTCGGTTTCTATCCTAACACTAATAATCTATATTACTACGAAAGGACAATACGGTTAAAATATTTTTTAGTATATTCATTAATGTTAATTAATTTACTATTTTCACCGATTGATGTGTTGAATTTAGAACTCATTTATGCAGTATTTTTCTACAAATAGTATTGATACTTTATGATTTATTTATGTGTATTTTAAATTTTCTTTTATTAGTTATTTGTGTTTCAGTTAGTATTGCTTTTTGAACTTTGTTGGAGTAGAAGGTTTTAGGTTATATTCAGATTTGTAAGGGTCCAAATAAAGTAGGATTTGTAGGAAACCCACAACCCTTTAGCGATCATGTTAAGTTGATTTGTAAGGAGCAGCCAATTCCTGTTATATCTAATTATATACCTTTATTATTTTTCTCTGATTTTAATTTAGTGATTTCTTCGTCTGTTTGAGTAATTTTCACTTACTTAACCTATATGTGTTCTTTTTCTTATGGATTTTTGTTTTTTGTTGTGTACTAGATTCTGTGTTTATACCGTTATAATTGCTGGGTGGTCTTCTAATTCAAATTATTCTTCCTTCGTTCTGTTGCTGAAGCATTTTCACATGAAATTTGTTGAGCTTTGATTTTATTACCTTTAATTATTTTAATTGGTACTTTTAACATGTTTGATTTTATAAATTATCAGCTTTGTACCTCATTTATTATTAATTCTTTTCCCTTAGTATTAGCTTGTTTTGCTTCTTGTTTGGCCGAGGCTAATCGTACTCCTTTTGATTTTGCTGAAGGTGAATCTGAGTTAGTATCAGGCTTTAATGTCGAATATAGTGCAGGTGGTCTTACTTTAATTTTTTAAACTGAGTATACTAGATCTGAATTTATAAGAATATTGTTAGCTTTAATTTTTAGGGGGTGATTTTTATTCTTTTATATTTTTTACTGAGTTTGCTATTATATCTTTTGGTTTCATTTGAGTTCGGGATACATTACAACAGTTCCGTTATGATAAGTTGATATACTTCGCTTGAAAAAGTTTTTTACCTTTATCTTTAAATTTTATATTTTCTTGGTTGGTTTTAAGATTTTATTTATCTCATTTATTTAGTGAAATTTTTTAAGAACAGTTAATAGAAGAGTTAAACTTCTAGTTTTAAGTTTTTAAAACATATGCTTTTCCTAAGCTAATTAACTTATTTATTCCTTAATTAGCTTAGCTCATGGACTTGCAACATGGACATTAATTAAGAAGTATGTAAAGTAGATAATTGTTAGGATTTGTCCTGTTATGATGTAAGGTTCTTCAACTGGTCGTTTACCAATTCATGTTAATAAACATACAACAACTACTATAATTAAGAATACAATCTGATTGATAGTGTAAAATTAGATACCTCAAAATGGTGTTTTATTATACACTCCTGGAAATGGAAAAAAGAACACATTGACACCGGTGTGTCAGACCCACCATACTTGCTCCGGACACTGCGAGAGGGCTGTACAAGCAATGATCACACGCACGGCACAGCGGACACACCAGGAACCGCGGTGTTGGCCGTCGAATGGCGCTAGCTGCGCAGCATTTGTGCACCGCCGCCGTCAGTATCAGCCAGTTTGCCGTGGCATACGGAGCTTCATCGCAGTCTTTAACACTGGTAGCATGCCGCGACAGCGTGGACGTGAACCGTATGTGCAGTTGACGGACTTTGAGCGAGGGCGTATAGTGGGCATGCGGGAGGCCGGGTGGACGTACCGCCGAATTGCTCAACACGTGGGGCGTGAGGTCTCCACAGTACATGGATGTTGTCGCCAGTGGTCGGCGGAAAGTGCACGTCCCCGTCGACCTGGGACCGGACCGCAGCGACGCACGGATGCACGCCAAGACCGTAGGATCCTACGCAGTGCCGTAGGGGACCGCACCGCCACTTCCCAGCAAATTAGGGACACTGTTGCTCCTGGGGTATCGGCGAGGACCATTCGCAACTGTCTCCATGAAGCTGGGCTACGGTCCCGCACACCGTTAGGCCGTCTTCCGCTCACGCCCCAACATCGTGCAGCCCGCCTCCAGTGGTGTCGCGACAGGCGTGAATGGAGGGACGAATGGAGACGTGTCGTCTTCAGCGATGAGAGTCGCTTCTGCCTTGGTGCCAATGATGGTCGTATGCGTGTTTGGCGCCGTGCAGGTGAGCGCCACAATCAGGACTGCATACGACCGAGGCACACAGGGCCAACACCCGGCATCATGGTGTGGGGAGCGATCTCCTACACTGGCCGTACACCACTGGTGATCGTCGAGGGGACACTGAATAGTGCACGGTACATCCAAACCGTCATCGAACCCATCGTTCTACCATTCCTAGACCGGCAAGGGAACTTGCTGTTCCAACAGGACAATGCACGTCCGCATGTATCCCGTGCCACCCAACGTGCTCTAGAAGGTGTAAGTCAACTACCCTGGCCAGCAAGATCTCCGGATCTGTCCCCCATTGAGCATGTTTGGGACTGGATGAAGCGTCGTCTCACGCGGTCTGCACGTCCAGCACGAACGCTGGTCCAACTGAGGCGCCAGGTGGAAATGGCATGGCAAGCCGTTTTCAGGACTACATCCAGCATCTCTACGATCGTCTCCATGGGAGAATAGCAGCCTGCATTGCTGCGAAAGGTGGATATACACTGTACTAGTGCCGACATTGTGCATGCTCTGTTGCCTGTGTCTATGTGCCTGTGGTTCTGTCAGTGTGATCATGTGATGTATCTGACCCCAGGAATGTGTCAATAAAGTTTCCCCTTCCTGGGACAATGAATTCACGGTGTTCTTATTTCAATTTCCAGGAGTGTAGAATGGAAAAATTATTAAGATTCTAATTGATAGGAATAGTGCAATAACACACCCTAACTTGTGAGGAATTGATCATAGAATTGCATATGCAAATAGGAAATATCTTTCTGGTTGAATGTGAACTGGTGTTACTAATGGATTGGTGGGTACAAAATTATCTGGGGTTCCTAGAAGGTAAGGGTTACTTAAACATAATATAATTAATAACGATGTTATTAATACAAATATGATAGAATCCTTGAAAGTAAATAATGGGTGAAATGGAATTTTTTCGGTATCACCGTTAAGCCCCAATGAGGTTATTACATCCTGTTTGATGATGGAAGAATAAATGAGTCCTGCCATAGCTGCAATAACAAATGGTAATACAAAATGAAATGTAAAGAATCGATTTAATGTTGCATTATCAACAGCAAATCCTCCCCACACTCATTGAACTAAATCAATTCCTAAGTATGGAATTGCTGATAATAAATTATTAATTACTCTTAAACCTCAGAATGACATTTGACCTGAAGGTAGAACATATCCTATAAATGCAGTTGCTATAATTAAGAATAGAATTGCTGTTCCGATTATTCAGGTGTGTATGTATATATAAGATCCATAGTAAATTCCTCATCCTACATACAAATAAATACAGATAAAGAATACAGATGCCCCATTTGCATGTAAAGTTCGAAAAATTCAACAGTTATTTACGTCTCGGCAGATGTGTACTACACTACTGAATGCCCTTTCAATATTTGATGTATAGTGTATAGCTAAACATAGTCCAGTTACGATTTGAATTACCAAGCATAACCCTAGCAGGAACCCAAAATTTCATCAAAATGAAATATTTGTTGGTGCAGGTAAATCAACTAAAGAATTGTTAATAATTTTAATTAAAGGTTGTCTTAATCGTAAGTTATCTTAGTTTATGAATAGGCCCCTCATTAATATTAGTAATTTTAACTACTGCTAATAGCGCTAAAAATAAATACATTATTATTATTATTGTAGTAATGAATGTTGGTCTACTATATAATTTTTCTAAAGATATTGTTATTTCTTGGTAACTGATTGAATTATCAATATTTATAGTTTTGGTACTGCAATTCTTGTAATATAAATAACAGGACTAATACACAACCAAGAAATGTTAAGAATAAAATATATGATAGTCAATATCTTTCCTTTATTGTTCCTGTTATTAATTCAACTAAGAAAGTTTGGAGAATATAGAAAAGTATTATTGATATTGGATGTCTCAATGTAATGAAATTAATATTTATTACATATGATAGTGATATAATTATTATTTTAATCATTTCAGGGGTTAGTTTATTTAAAATATCGGTTTTGGGGACCGACGATGGAAGCTTGCCACCTCTGAAGTTTTAACGATTGGGGTTAGACTTATTTCCAGTTTACAAGACTGGCATTTTTTTCGAACTATTAAAACTAATGTTTATATTCTCTGTTTTTACGTCTTTGTTGGTACATTTTGCTGGTGTTTATGTTTTTTCTTCTCACCTTAAACATTTGTTAATGGTTCTTCTGAGATGGAGTATATTGTTCTTCCTTTATTTATGTTAATTATTGTTTTTCTTATTGAATTTGATTATGATTATTTCTTGCCTGTTATTTTTTTAGTTTCTTCTGTTTGTGAAGGTGCTTTAGGTCATTTTATTTTGGTTTCAATAATTCGGTCTGATGGTAATGATTTTATTAATTCTTTTGGTTTATCCTTATTATTTATAACTATTTTTTGGTCCCTCTTTGTTTATTAAATACTTGTTGGTAGTTGTTCATTCTTTAATGTTTCTGTCGAGTTTTGTTTTATGATTTGCGTTTATTCATATACTGATTTAAATATAATTAGATATTATTTTGGTATTGATTATTTTTCTTTTCGTTTAATTTTGTTGAGTATTTGAATTTGTCCTTTAATAATTACTGCTAGAGGTTTAGTGTATTTCACTTCTTATCATTCTAATTTTTTGTTTTTATGGTTTTAATTTCAATAATTATGTTTTATTGCTCATTTGCTAGATTGAGTCTTCTTTCTTTTTATATTTTTTTAGTCTACATTAGTTCCTACTTTGCTTTTGATTTTAGGTTGAGGTTATCAGCCAGAGCGTATACTGGCTGGTGTTTATTTAATTTTTTACTTTGGTTGCTAGATTACCTTTGTTGTTGGTTTTATTTAAGTTTTATGATTTTTCTAACACTTTATGTTTTCCTTTATTGGTTGATTTTGGTTCTTATTATTTTATATTTTATGACTTTATAATTTTGGTTCATTTATGACTTCCTAAGGCTCATGTAGAGGCTTCTATTTTGGGTGGAAAATTCTTGCTGGTGTTTTGTTGAGTTAGGTGGTTATGGAATTTTCCGTGTTATAATGGTTACTTCTGATTTGGGTTTAAGGTTAAATTATTTTTTATTATCTTTAGGTTTGCCTGGTGGGGTTATTGTTAGATTTATTTTCGTGAATATGATCTTTTACTTTTGCATTGATTGCCTTGAAATATTCTTTGTTTAAAGGGTGAGTATTTCTTTGTGTAATTTGGTTAAGGATTTTCATTTAAAATATTTTTTTTGTGAAATCAAAGATATGATTTTTTTTCGCTTAGGCTGTGAATATTGAAAGGTGGCTACACTGAGCCACAGCACCAGAGACCGCGCTACAGAGTATTGTTCCGCTGCCTCCACTGGCAGTGATTATTGAGATGTCGTAGTGGGCAGTGCTTGGGGAGAGCTCGTGGTAGTCAGTGCTGAGATGTCGTAGTGAGGAGTGTTTGTTGAGATGAGCTAGTAGGCAGTGCTTGCTGAGATGTGATACTGAAAAGTTCTTGTTGAGATGTGATAGTAGCGAGTCAGTGTGGAGAGATTGTAATGTCTAGAGTGCTTTTCATCAATATAAATTAAGATAACAAACTACTTTTCTTTTCTTTCTCATTATTCCAATGTCCTGAATAATGCGTCATTACAGGTTCAGTCAACAAAGCATCTGGCTTGTGTTCTTGTATTAGAGTGTAATTCTGGTTTTCTTGAGTAATTATGGTATTTCTATTTTCTTTAATTAATTCAGTATAAATGATATTTAAAATTTCTTGTGTTGTTGAAGAAGAACCGTGCCAGATGCGTACATTGAGTCATACTTCCACACACAGAACAGTTACACTTGTGCTTTGGTTTCGTAGGTTTTATAGTTGCTGGGGACTTAATTAATTAATTGTGTTAATGAAAATTTCCATTTCATTCTTTGTTGTTGTTCTATGCAGTCAGATTGCGTAATAATACTAGTCAGGGCCAACCGTTTACGAGACATAGCGTAATCGGACATACAGCTACTAAATCAAAAAAAATTAAAAATTATTTGCATTCTATTTTAATTAAGCCCCCATGCACGTGGCGACCGCTGCTTCGGATCGTCCCTTGGAATTCTTCTGATTGTAAAAATAGTAGACAGTAGTATTGTTGTAGTAATTTGTAGTTTAGTAATTGTAGTCTATTTTGCATGTGTAGATTTGGTAATTGTCATTCTTCTAATGGTATTTTTATTTTGCAAAATTTAATTTTGTTATCTTGTATACGGGTTTGACAATTTAGTGCAGTTAGGAAGATTTCAATTGTTCGTTAATCGTGTTTGAGGGAAACATTTCGTGTGAATGGTATTGTTGGAGATAAAGTGTCATTGTGTGTAATTTTCATATAGTGACGAGTTTTGTATGTTTTGTAAATGATTACGCGATCAATGAAATAGGCAAAAATGATGGATAGTCAGAATGACGAAATTGTTAACATGGTGAACTCGCCAACAGAGGAAAACAGTATCATGAATAATGAAGTGGAAAAGAATTTAATAAGTCGGGAAAATAGTCCGGAACCATTTCAAAATTTTTCTCAATCAGAAAATTCAAAGAATACGAGATTAACGATAGAAGATTCTGAAATAGTATCGAACACAGATAGCTTTCAGCCATGACGAAAGAAGTTGGTTTTGCGGGAAATGTTAGGGGCGAAAAGAATTTCGAACAGGCTATTATGGAGCAGTTGATGGGTGCAATATTAAATCTGGGATCACAAATGGGAGCAATGGAAACACAGATGGGAACAATGGAAACACGGTTAGGATCTGAATTTAAAATAGAGATGGGAACTTTGCGATCTGAAATTAAAACTGATATAGGAACAATTAAAACTGATATGGGAACAATGGAAACACGTTTTGACTCACTGGGATCACAACAGTTAGGATCTGAATTAAAAACAATGGAAACACGGTTAGATTCGCGAATAGGGACATGTTTCAAAAACATGAAGGATGATTTAAAGAAAGAGATTAGAGAGGAA